>NC_060124.1:307402163-312559663 GCF_021461395.2 Schistocerca americana | reverse complement strand
GTAACAGCGTTATGACAAATTTTTTTGAACGACAGAGGTGCTCTGAACGATAATTTCGGTGTATGCAAAACCCGAGTCTCAAGTAGGCATGACAGCAAACATAAGACAAATTCAGAGAAGAGATGCTAGGGTCGTAACGTAATAACCAAATAAGCCAACAGTTGTATTTATATCTCCGATTTATTCCAGAGGAAACCGGCTTGGTCATTCCGTTCTATTAGACTCTCGACGGTAACATAATGTCTGAGCTTGCATTGTCAGACAAAATATAATGTAGAAGCGAATCAGTATACGCACCAGCGTATATAACACAGCTATACGCTCCTCGTATTTTTTGAGTGCATAGCTGTGGTGCGGATACTGGTTCGCTTCTGCATGATATTTTGTCTGGCAATATAAGCTCAGCCGCTATGTTTCCATAGAGGGCATGATGATATATAATGGAATGCTAAAACCGGTTACCTCTGGAGTGAATGGGAGATGAAGATACTCCTGTTGGCATAAATCGTAACAGGCATAAATCGTAACAGGCATAAATCGTAACAGGCATAAATCGTAACAGGCATAAATCGTAACAGGCATAAATCGTAACAGGCATAAATCGTAACAGGCATAAATCGTAACAGGCATAAATCGTAACAGGCATAAATCGTAACAGGCATAAATCGTAACAGGCATAAATCGTAACAGGCATAAATCGTAACAGGCATAAATCGTAACAGGCATAAATCGTAACAGGCATAAATCGTAACAGGTCGGTAGGGAATGTACGAAAGAGTGGCAGATATTCTTGGGGAAGGTAAATGGGTATCTTCTAAAGAAAGACAGTTTATATGACAAAAAATACCACCTCAGCTGTATCTTAAGAACGTCCTTATTCTATCACACGACCAGTTTCGGCGACACATTACCGCCTTCCTCAGGCCCCACCATTGCCAAAAGAATATTTCATTTACATGGAGCATTTACTGTGGAATCCTTGTTACTAGCACACGTTGGTCATCTTTCATCGGGAGTCTATACTCGACGCCGTATTGTCTCCAATGTTATCACTGTACCTAACATGCCCACAAAGAGAACTCTGGTGGTACTTTCCTCACATAAATCAGCTGAAGTCCCTCGTCCATGCAGTAAGATGGACATCCATAAATTAACGACGGTTTAGCTTTCGCAAAACTCGATTAAATTTTGAGAAATTGGATACGAAGATGACTGTGCAACAACACTTAACGCTGGCAACAATGTAAATCTCCTCCAAGGATCGCGAGAAAAAAAAGACGTTAGTGCGCGCAGAAAGAAATATAGTGTAATTGTTCCGTCGCAAATCGAATAGCACGCAAAATCTATACTGTTGTTCGAAGTACCCTCGGCTATGCACTGTGCAGAGTCTTGTGGAGTATTTACGTACACTTCGACGTAGAACCGAATATTTCAAGCAGGGAAGGCTTCAGCCCCGAGCGACCACTCCCAGACGTTCGGCAGCCGATGATCGGGGCGGTTGCAGGACGGGATTCGAAACACCGGCCTTCCACGCCGCCGCCTGTTCAGTCGAGGCCGCACCCCTCTCGAACGAACCTGCGGCGCCACATTTCACCTCTTCCTTCCGCAGCGCTCATTTGCATGGGAGTTAGAGCCGCAGCGACAAACACGGTAAGTGGAACTAGTCTTCCCCGGCCTGCAGTCCAGTTTTTCCGTGTTTGTATTCCGAGCTTGCAATTGCCGAGTCTCTTAGCGGCGCTGCCGGAGCTGTATTTATGACGCCGCCGGCTCATCGACAGTCGGCGGAACGAGTTAAGCGAAGCGGCCGCTGAGGAACTGCTGCTACGATCAACACGGCGCGGCCAGTACGCTCTCGATCGTCCTTTACATGCTGTTAGAGCTCTACTTCTTCGGCGGAGATCGCCTCGTCTGAGACGCCGGCTGGTTTGAGGTGTCAGATTTTATTTTTGTCATATAGCACGTTGTGTACTCCATGATTATAATTCAAATGCCATTACTCGGGGTTATTCAGAGTGGGCTGCAATCACAGCATCCCAGCGAAACTCGATGGATATGCTAATGCGTTAATGCGGAACAGATTTGCAGTGGAAAACAAATTGGTTCCATCTGTGACCACCAGGTGTAAATCTGGGTCTGCAAACTGTTTGTATGACGGTATGATTCCGCGCTGTCATATGAGAAGCCGTAGAGCGAACAGGGAAGAGAGACCGTGCGCTGTTAGAGAAACTGTTCATGTGAACTGGAGCTATTACAGTAACGCATTGATACAGTATCGCCGGTTGAAAGGTCCGAGCAGAGGCCCGGTGTCATTAAATGACTTAAAGATAATGAAATTGTCAAAAAATGGGAACTTGGTGTGGCACCTTGGTGGCGCCTGGAAGAGGAAAGCGCCCTCCCCTGGTAGAAGCTACTGACGAGGCTACTGACGAGGCTACTGACGAGGCTACTGACGAGGCTACTGACGAGGCTACTGACGAGGCTACTGACGAGGCTACTGACGAGGCTACTGACGAGGCTACTGACGAGGCTACTGACGAGGCTACTGACGAGGCTACTGACGAGGCTACTGACGAGGCTACTGACGAGGCTACTGACGAGGCTACTGACGAGGCTACTGACGAGGCTACTGACGAGGCTACTGACGAGGCTACTGACGAGGCTACTGACGAGGCTACTGACGAGGCTACTGACGAGGCTACTGACGAGGCTACTGACGAGGCTACTGACGAGGCTACTGACGAGGCTACTGACGAGGCTACTGACGAGGCTACTGACGAGGCTACTGACGAGGCTACTGACGAGGCTACTGACGAGGCTACTGACGAGGCTACTGACGAGGCTACTGACGAGGCTACTGACGAGGCTACTGACGAGGCTACTGACGAGGCTACTGACGAGGCTACTGACGAGGCTACTGACGAGGCTACTGACGAGGCTACTGACGAGGCTACTGACGAGGCTACTGACGAGGCTACTGACGAGGCTACTGACGAGGCTACTGACGAGGCTACTGACGAGGCTACTGACGAGGCTACTGACGAGGCTACTGACGCTCTGACCGACCATGCAGCAGGTGCCCCGTGTAGCGCTAGTGCTGGTCCAGTATCACGAGAATCGTCCGTTCTATGGTCAACAGTATGGAAAATCGTGTGGTCTATTTTACATTGGTAACCCTACAAGATCCAGACGGTGCAACAACTGAAACCCCTGATACACAGCGACGTTCTGACTTTGCTCTTCAGTTTCTGACACGGACCGAAGATAACGACATGTGACCGGGCAGTGTTCAATGGAGTGACGAGACACATTTTGCGCTATAGGGTGCAGTGAATACACAGAACTGCCGAATTTGGGGTGCTGTTGAACCGCGTGTTGTGCACGAAGAACCAGTTCACTCCCCGTATGTCACTGTGTGTTGCGGATTCACAAGCACTTCTATTCCCGGGCCGTTCTTCTTTGAAGAGAATACATCCAGATGTCCTGTCAGGTGTACGTTGACGTTTGCACGTCATCGTCCTTGTACAGTGAGTCAGTCCTGCGTTGGAAGAACGCAACTATGTGGAAACCACTGTTTTCATGCAAGATTGGGCAACACCTCATGCCACTCGCCCAGCGAAAGATATGCGTAATGGAGCCTTCCACGAAAGGGTTATGTCCAGAAGATATCAGGGATCTCTAAAAGAACGGATTTCCTAGGGACACATTCAGTCTCTGCTTGATCTGAAAGTCAGTATACAGGAACACACTGCGTAGACTCCACAGCAATTGCTGCGAGCAACTGCCGATCACGTCGTTCTACGGATACAGCAACAAATTGTGTAAGCGATGGTTAATAATAAAATCAGCGTTATGCCTTTCTCACTTGTCTGGCCTGTCATGGCCACATTCCGTATCTAATCGATCACATACGGAAACATTTCTATACGTCTCTTGCAGTCACACCGCCATAATTGCAAATGGTGGCCGAAATAGGAATTAATTTTTGTAGCATAAATGGGTTCCGCATAACCCCATTAGCACATATACCTAGTTTCGCTGACACACACACACACACACACACACACACACACACACACACACTCACAGTCCGGGAAAACATTGTACAGATATCATACTTTTTTTTTTCTCTCCATGTGTATTGTATACCGCTGCAGCGTAGTTCGGCAGTTTGCCGATAGTTAGCGCTAGTCGCAAACATAGAGAGTTCAGGTGCGGAGCGAGCTTTCTGTGTTGGAGTTCGACAAAAACAAGTGTGCTACAGCTGTTCAACGGATGTTTAGAACCAAGTACGGTAAGAAGCCACCAACAAGGAAGGCTATTTACGACTGGCACAACAAATTCCTTACGACGGGTTGCTTATGCCCGGCAAAGGAATGCGGGCGTTCCAGTATCAGTGAACTGAATGTGGAGCGCGTACCAGAGACGTTCGGTTACCGTATTGACGTCTGCTGGATCACTCATGTTTCACATATCGAATGTTTGTAAGAACAACTTTCAGGGTTTCTCTTCAAAATGCAATATGTATGACATCTGTAAAATGTTCTTGTGCAATAAATAATTGAAAGTATTTCCAGACTTTTTGTATAGGCCAGCTTTGTAGGTTTAACGTTATAAACATAGACACGTGGGAAAACTAGCTTTTGTTAAAATGAAAGTTTCAGGTAATAACTAACATGAAACCTGTACGTAGACAAGCCTGTAAATGTCTAACGCTGTCGAAAGTTACCTGTATATTTATTTACAAACAATTACGCCATAATAATGAGAGAAGGTTCTTGTGTACATTGTCGCCGTTACAAATACTTTCAGTAGGCTGTGCCTCATTTTTCTATCGAAAGACAGGTACAGATAATGTACCTCAGCAGGGAGTGGCTAGAGGATTCGCTTCAGACGTTGTTGGTTTTTCCGTATTGCATTACTTGCGTCTCCTGTAGGAAGGCTACGTCCCACACCCGCTGGGCAACGCTCCGTTGAGAACGATGCAAACACTTCGGCACGGAGGCACAGGATCGCACATTACTGCGACGAGGCTTTTAAATCCCAGACTACTTTCGCGCAATGCGCTAAGGCACTCCTTGAGAGCCGCTTTAGCGTTTAGCCGAAGGAGATAGTTAATCCAAGGTGTTAATACACTGGGTAAGCACTAGGTTACGTCCTGCAAGGAGTTGGCCTGGCGGCATTGTTCCATCCTGCCTAAGACGTCACTTCAGAGTATTGGAAGAGCAATACTTGTCTAGATCCTTAACCCTTAGAGTCTCAAGAAATGTGAAAGAAGAATAATTTTAAAATTTTTGACAAATTTAACCTTTATCGTCATCGTAAGCAACTGATACACCAAAAAATTGTCAAAAAGTAAACGACGGAATGTTTTATGCAGATAGTTTCCATTTGGAACCACTGTGGCAGTTACCTAGCTCATGTCGTTTTCTGTGGAAGCAAACTCAGAAACACTTCCACTGGAGATCAGATAGCAGCGACATTTAGTCCGACTTCCTTAGAAAGGTTATGCTCAGCTGTTAATTTGTACGATGTAAACCATCTTATTTGTGAGTTTATCAAGGCAGGCTCATCATCACTTTCACCATCACCGTGAACTGCATTTGAACGAGTAGCTTAGGACCTGGCAAAGGTGTTGAAGTTCCTGATGTACCTGCCTGGTGGAGAGCATTCAAAGGGTCACATTTTGATTCACATATTGTTCAAATGTGTGTGAAATCTTATGGCACTTAACTGCTAAGGTCATCAGCCCCTAAGCTTACACACTACTTAACATAAATTAACCTAAGGACAAAAACACACACACACACACACACACACACACACACACACACACACACACACCAGGGAGGACTCGAACCTCCGCCGGGATCAGCCGCATAGTCCATGACTGCAGCGCCAAAGACCGCTCGGCTAATCCCGCGCGGCTGATTCACTTGTCTCTGAATCCAAATCACCAGGAATTTCTTCTTCTAAAAGACGGACGTTCAGATGATAGTTGATTCTCGAAACTTCCATGAACACACAATGCCTAAACCAAATCAGTCCTAAATAACGTGCCAAAAATGGGCCTAAAATTTAATGAATTTTGCACCCAATAACAAAATTAATTATAAAAGTACATACAGCCCCAGTGGTTTCCTGCCGAAACCATTCGTAAAAGCAGCAGTCACACAAGTTTAGACATGTTTTCTTTCGCTGTCAATGAACACAAAATGATGACTACGCAAAAACCACACAAGTACATTATATAACAAAAATTTGCACACACACACCTCCTACAATCATGTAGCAAACACTACGCGACAACTGCTGTTTCGAAAGCTGTAAGCGTGCAATGCCTTGCGCTACATTCGTAGAAATGCGTCGCTGTACCGCTTGGAGTCTGTTTGTAATAAAATCGGCGATATCATGTGAAATGCACTGGTACTAAACAATTAATAAAACGATGGTTTGAGGCAAAACGCACTGGGGCTGAAGGGGCTAATGTAGACTTCGTAAAACCATAGCCACTGCTTATCATTCAAATAGGTCCTCGGATCTCACCAGTAACAAACCATCCCCAGCTCCCCTAGTTTTCTAAATAATCGACCTGTCATGTGCAGAATAGCTTCAAACGTCTTACTACTTTACAGATGAGTTAACGTGTTAATATTTGATGTCAACCAAATTTGACATCATACCTCGTGGACTACGTGACTACAATAAAGTAATTTTACAGATCCGTTCATTGGTACGAGGGGCGTTTGAAAGGTCCGTGCAAAGTCCGAGAGATGGCACCACCGGCGCGTATTGTCATGTTTAGTTAGTAGCATCTTTGGAAAGAATGCGCACCAAGTTTCAGCCATATTGATGTATTTATTGGTGCTTGACATTCGTGTCAGTCAAGGAAGTCGAGTGATTGTCAAAAAATTGACGAAAAAGAATTTCGTTTGGTGATCAAACATTACTTTCTGAAAGGCAAAACGCCTCAGAAGAGTAAAGGGAAACTTGATAAACATTACGGTGACTCTGCACGTTCAATTAGAACAATTTATAAGTGGTTTAAAAATGTTCGGAGTGGCCATATGGGCACAAGTGATGCTGAACTTTCTGGACGCCCTGTGGAGGTTACGACTCCAGAAATCATTGATAAAATCTGTGAAATGATGATGGATGGCAGAACAGTTACGGTGCGTGAGATTGCTAGTGCTGTGGGCATCTCGAATGAATGGGTACATAATATTTTGCATAAACATTTGGACATGAGAAAGCTATCGGCAAGATAGGTTCCGCGATTGCTCACGCTTGACCAAAAACGGAATTGTGTCAAGTGTTGAAAGGATGGTTTGCAGCTGTTCAGGAAGAATCCGCAGGACTTTAAGCGTCGTTTCGTCACTGTGGACGAAACACGGATACATTACTATACTCCTGAGACCAAACAAGTCTAAACAATGGGTTACCAAGGGAGAATGTGTACCAAAAAAGGCGAAGGCCAGTCCTTTGGCCGGAAATGTTAGGGCGACTGTCTTTTGGGATTCGCAAGTGATAATCCCCATCGACTATCTGAAAAAGTCTAAAACTATTACAGGTGCATATTATTAATCGTTATTGGACCGTTTGAAAACAGAGCTGCAAGAGAAACGCCGGCGATAGGACCGCAAAGAAGTCCTTGTCCATCACGACAATACACCACCACGCACCTCAGCAGTTGTGGTCGCAAAATTATTGGAAATAGTGTTCCAACTTATTTCTCATCCCCCTATTCTCCAGACTTGGCTCCCTTGGACTACTATTTGTTCCCCTAATTTGAAGAAATGGCTGGCGGACAAAGATTTTATTCAAATGAGGAGGTGACTGCAGCACTAATAGCTATTTTGCAGACTTGGATAATTCCTGTTATTCGGATGGGATCAACAAATTAGAACAACATTGGAAGAATTGTGTAAGTTTGAAAGGAGACTGTCGAAAAATAAGAAAGGTTTACCGCAAACACGGAAGTAGTTTTTATTTTTGCACGGACTTTTAAAACACCCCTCGTATATGTGAAAAGTGCAAAATTTTTTGAAAGTAGTTGGTAGTAAAAAGGTATTAAATTGGTATTAAATTGAAACATGATGCGATACTATATTTTTGTTGCATGAACAGCGAAAATATAGTAAGCAATAAACCTTTTTCCTTTGATTATTTTATGGAGGAGGGGAGGGGGGAGTATTTGCGGGTGGCAAGAAACTTAACACGTAAATTTTCCCAACTTTTTCGCGTTAAGTGCTCTTTCACTCAAGTAAAGGATTGGTATAATACAGGTAATTTGAGCGCTGCGAGTTACGCTGCTCAACGTACACGCACGCGCAAACAGTTCCTAACTTTAGTCCTTTCGGTACCAAGGCAACTTCCAGAAAGTGCGTTACCGAGGGGGTTGATTCTTTACACTCACCCTAAAAAAATAAAGCATTCATTAATCGTTCTTGACTTACATTAACATGCCTTCCAAAGATGTACTGATGTGCAGGGTCCAGAACCTGAAAAATATCTTTTAGCACAATCTTCGCAATACCAACGCAGTTTCAATAAGGTGTACTATCGATTTTACATCCATCACAAAAAATTTAAGAAATGCAAATTTCGTTCACTATTGTTCACTTTCAATCTCAACATACTTTGTAAAGAGAGGTTGATATGTAAGGAGGGCTCCGAAAGTGGTAACAGTGATTACCAAATTGGTGAAAGTTACGCCTACTGATGACTTAAATTTTTGGGTTCAGTTTAACTGAAAAATTTCAGACATGTATGCAGTCTGGTAGAATAATTCATTAAAAAACATTATTCTTTCAAGATTTTAAAACATTGACTAGTGGTAGGTTAATACGTATGTTATTGTGTTAAAGATTTAGACACGAGGATATATCTCGTAATGAGTAATTACAGGCGCAATTTAAATTTTTAATTTTGGTCAGTAATTATTTGTAGTGAAAATCAAATTTTTGTTGCCCATGCAAACTGGTAGATACGAAACATACAATTGAAACGAGGTAACCCTTGTCATTTAGTGATATAGATTCAGATGGACACCATTCCAGTCCTACCAAGATAAATTCATTGCGGTACCATTGTCCGAACTAAAGTTCTACGCATGGAAGTGAGACGCGTTGAATGGTTAGACACAAAGACCGCCGGTGTACTAAGTACATCAGCGTTAGAACATCTATTGATAATTACTATATGTTTGTGCTTGTGCCTTCCAACTTCCGTGACGTATTTGTTACCTAAAAGTACACTACTGGCCATTAAAATTGCTACACCATGAAGATGACGTACTACAGACGCGAAATTTAACAGACCGGAAGAAGATGCTGTGATGTGCAAATTATTAGCTTTTCAGAGCATACACACAAGGTTGGCGCCGGTGGCGACACCTACAACGTGCTGACATGAGGAAAGTTTCCAACCGATTTCTCATACACAAACAGCAGTTGGCTGGCGTTGCCTGGTGAAACGTTGTTGTGAGGCCTCGTGTAAGGAGAAGAAACGCGTACCATCACGTTTCCGACTTTGATAAAGGTCGGATTGTAGCCTATCGCGATTGCGGTTTATCGTATAGCGACATTGCTGCTCGCGTTGGTCGAGATCCAACGACTGTTAACAGAATATGGAATCGGTGGGTTCAGGAGGGTAATACGGAACGCCGTGCTGGATCCCAACGGGCTCGTATCACTAGCAGTCGAGATGACAGGCAGCTTACCCTCATGGCTGTAAAGTATCGTGCAGCCACGTCTCGATCCCTGAGTCAACAGATTGGGACGTTTGCAAGACAACAACCATCTGGGCGAACAGTTCGACGACATTTGCATTTGTTCGCATTGACGGCACTTTGAACAGTGGACGCTACATTTCAGATGTGTTACGACCTGTGGCTCTACCCTTCATTCGATCCCTGCGAAACCCTACATTTCAGCAGGATAATGCACGACCGCATGTTGCAAGTCCTGCACGGGGCTTGCTGGATGCAGAAAATGTTCGACTGCTGCCCTGGCCGGCACATTCTCCACATCTCTCACCAGTTGAAAACGTCTGGTCAATGGTGGCCGAGCAACTGGCTCGTCACAATACGTCAGTCACTATTCTTGATGAACTGTGGTATCGTGTTGAAGCTGCATGGGCAACTGTATCTGTACACGGCATCCAAGCTCTGTTTGACTCAATGCCCAGGCGTATCAAGGCCGTTACTATGGCCAGAGGTGGTTGTTCTGGGTACTGATGTCTCAGGATCTATGCACCCAAATTGCGTGCAAATGTAATCACGTATCATCTGCAGTTCTTCTTGGTGTGGGAATTTTAATGGCCATAAGTGTATCTGAGACACTTGAGTTCGTAAAAAAACCTGACAACGTTTGGAGCAGCACATTCCAGCTTGGAGAAGGGTGGGAGCAAGAGGGGGCGCAGGACAGGGGGGAAGGACAATGGTTTTTAACGTTCCGTTTATGGCGGCGTAGTATACTGATGCAGAGCTCAGCGTGGAAATTCCTCGTCTCATTCAAAGGAACCATCCCGATATTTGCCTTAAGCGATTAGTGGCGTCTCGTCGAGGACGTAAGTACCAGCCTTGGAAAGTATGTACTGTATAAATAGGAATGTCAGTCCTAACTTAAGTGTGAGGTATGTCGTAGGTGGTAAGATCGTTCGTGACCAGAATACGAAAGGCAGTTCTTACAGACTGCCCAACAGCGCACGATCTGTTAAGAGCGAAGTTTCCTGTGCTCTGAACCCACACACGGAGGCTGGCTGCGGTACAGAGGCGACCAGCGGATAAACTCAGGCCACAAGTCAGATGCAGGAGTCAGCTGCTAGCTCGCAGCCCATCAAGATGCAGTACAGGTGGAAGCACACGGGGCAATTCATGCACGCTTGTAGAATAGAGCAGGGAGAGAAGTGGGTCATAAAGTAGGAGAAGCTAGTGTGTGCGAAGAGTGCAAGGTCTTGGCACTGCACTGGATGTAACTCGTCTCAAGATCTCTGCACAGATGTAACTGCGGTTACCAGAATAGGCGCTAGGTATCATGCGCAGACGTACCTGTCGCCTCACCATACCGGTTGAGGCTTATAGGCGCACTGCACATAGTTATTGAACCCGTACTCAATACTAAATAAAATAGGGAATGTTCGTGTCATAGTGTACTACTACAATTGTTGTTGTTGTTGTTGTTGTAGTGCCGGACCAGGAAACATTTGAGGCATTTGCGTCTGTACTGTAGTGGTTTCTAGCAAGTCTAGGTTTACTTCTAGCGGAGATCGAACAAGTACTACAACACAAAGAAAACACTACATTACTTTATTAAAATTTGAGCAGTCTAAAATACTTAGTTTGAGGACAACCCATGTCCACAGGAACTTCTGTGAATTTATTACTGTCCCTGGGCCCGATAACTTACCGCGTGACACGATATACGGGGTGATCAAAATGTCAGTATAAATTTGAAAACATAAAAAGCACGGAATAATGTAGATAGAGAGGTAAAAACTGACACACACGCTTGGAATGACATGGGGTTTTATTAGAACAAAAAAATCAAATTTCACAATATGTCCGACAGATGGCGCTGGACAGCAAAACGTCAGTAACTGCTACCGTGACGGGTGAGAGGTACGCCGATATGTTACAGAATCGCATCATCTCCAGCCTGGCTGATAAACACCTGCTGGAACGTACAATGTTCATGTAGGGTCACGCTCCACCCCATATTGCTAGATGCGTGAAACATCTCTTGCGCACGTCGTTTGGTGGTGATCGTGTCTCATCCGCCACTTTCGTGGGGTTACCTGAAGTCGCAAGTGTATCGTGATCGACCGACATCTCTAGGGATGCCGAAAGAAAACATCCGACGCCAATGCCTCACCATAACTTCGGACATGCTTTACAGTGCTCTTCACAACATTATTCCTCGACTACAGCTACTGTTAAGGAATGATGGTGGACATATTGAGCATTTCCTGTAAAGAACATCATCTTTGCTTTGTCTTACTTTATGCCACTTATTGCTATTATGATCAGATGAAGCGCCATCTCTCGGAGATTTTTTGAACTTTTGTATTTTTTTTGGTTCTAATAAAACCCCATGTCATTCCAAGCATGTGTGTCAATTTGTACCCCTCTATCTACATTATTCCATGATTTATTCAGTTTTCAGATTTATACTGACTTTTTGATCACCCGGTGGAATGATAGTCTCACCTCGGTGCTCATTCAAAACTCCCGTATGGACGACATAGTAATAAGCATACTTGGCGTAAAGAAACAACTGGAAGATTTGAAAGCAAATAAACAGCCAGGTTCGGATGGAATCCCAGTTAGATTTTACAATAAGTATTCCATGGCATTGCCCCCCTCACTTTGCTTACATTTATTGCGAATCTCTCGCCCAGCACAAAGTCTCTAGCGACTGGAAAATGGCGCAGGTGATGCCAGCGTAGGAGAAGGGTAAAAGAACTTACCCTCAAAATTACAGATAAATTTCACTAACTTCGGTTTGCTGCTCGCTCGTTGAACATATTCTCAGTTCGAATATAATAAACTTTCATGAGACTGAGAAGCTTACGTGCACGAATCAGCGTGGTTTCAGGAAGCATCGCTCACGCGAAACTCAAAATGGTTCAAATGGCTCTGAGCACTATGGGACTTAACATCTAAGGTCATCAGTCCCCCTAGACGTAGAACTTCTTCAACCTAACTAAGCAAGGACATCACACACATCCATGTCCGAGGCAGGATTCGAACCTGCGACCGTAGCGGTCGCGCGGTTCCAGACTGAAGCGCCTAGAACCGCTTGTTCATAGCGGCCGGCCGCAAACCTTGCCCCCCCTTTTCTCGCATGATAAACTGCGAACTATGGATGAAGGGGAACAGGCAGATTGCGTATTTCTAGAGTCCCGAAAAGCATTTGACACTGTGCCCCACTGCAGGCTGTTAACGAAGGTACGAGCATATGGTGAGTGGGTCGAAGACGTCTTAAGTAATTGAACCCAATAAGTTGTCCTCGACGGATGCAAGGGTATCATCAGGCCTGTCCCAGGGAAGTATGATAGGACCGTCGTTGTTCTACCCCCCCCCCCCCCCACACCCCCACACCCACACACACACACACACACACACACACACACACACACACACACACACACACACAATTTCCAGTTAGTGTGATGAATGGCAGCTAGCGCTAAATATGAAAAAATGTAAGTTAATGCGAATGAGTAGGAAGAACAAACCTGTAGTGTTCGGATATTGTGTTGCGAGAAGATATAGGGGAAGAGCGGTGCGTTTCGTCACGGGATCGTCTAGTAAGCGATATGAAGAAAAAAAAGAAAAAAAGCACTTCCAATGGTAGATACTACAAGATATGCGTTGTGTATGACGGAAAAGGTTGCTGTTGAAATTCCGAGAACGTACCTTCCAGGAAGTGTTGGACAGGTTATTACTTCCTCCCACAGGTATTTCCCGAAATGACCATAACGAAAACACACTCATTATAGCTTATACGGAAGTTTATCTATAGTTTCCTTCCTGGCACAGAGAATGGGGAAAACGTTAGAGATACCAGCGTTACCATCCCCCACGCATCGTAAGGGGGCTTGTGGATCACAGACGAAAATGTGGGTGTAAAGAGAGACAGATGTACTGTGACGGGCGGGGACGAACACACTGTCTCTGGAAACGACGAGGCTAGCCTGTCTTTGGAAAAGCCCTCTTTCCCTAGCAGGTATCAGAGATGACGAAACGCGCTGCGGTTATGCGGATCACGTCTCTGGACCGGCCTGGTGGCAGACGAGATGGCTTGATTTCAGGGATCAGACGAGGGTAAAACCACAAGAAAACTAGTACGCGGCTTGCGATTCATACGATATTTCTCCTTGGTCGCCCTTGTGTTCCAGCAGCTTGCTTCAGGTCCAGTTACGGAGGTTGCCAATCTCGGTGATACGTGGCGCTTCCGAAACTTGAGGATTACTTCATGTCAGTGCTGCTAATTCCAAAAAAAAAAAAAAATAAATAAATAAAAAATGGTCGTCAGGAACCAGTGACTAGTAGGGTATGAAGTAAACGAGACGGCGCTGTAGTTAAGCTCCTGGGTCAGTGGGGGTTCAGATCAGTCTGGTCCGCCTTATAAAAGTTTCCCGGGAGTTTCCTGTGATCGCTTAACTGCGAATTCCGATCTGACTCTTTGGAAAGGACCACAATCGAGTTCCGTGCACATCGTTCCAGAGTTCTGTTTTAGAGGTGGAAGTTTGATTGTATCTGAATTTTTCGCCAACATGGTATGACAGTGAACTGAACTTCTGCTGCTGTATCATATGTATTTCTGCCTTTTATTTTATTTTCATTGATGTGTAGATCTGTGTAGAGTTAGACCGATAACTAAGACGCCGAAAAGCTATTTAGTAAAAGTGCACTGAAGGGATCGCCGACTTCTGCGTTGCGTGTTGTTGTTGGCAACTGTTTACTTGGTGAATGATGGTAAATGAACAAGACGAATTAGGAGACCGATGGTGGCACCAATGACAAAATAGTGTTCGACGAACGTCGTGATGATGGGGTGTGTGAAATTACGTGAAGGGGTAATGGAATGCGTTGTGCAGTATTTTGTCGTATAAAACAGAATATTCTGTAAATTCAAACGAAAGTCGTCCTTTCCTGCCTAAGGACAACCTCGGGAATCGGGATATTACGAAAACATTCCACGACATTTTCGAAACGATTACTGAGCTAGCTACAGATCAGTCCGTCGGCACAACCTGTTTTCGCAAACGTTAAACTCTAACGTTGTAATACGAAGAAATATCCCAGGAAACCCTTCGGGACGCATACGGTAGAAGATATACTTATGAAAACCTGTAACCAACTTTTTAATCTGTAGTCGTAAGATCAATAATCGTCCATCTCGCGCTATCTGTTTATATGGAGTACCACGGGTGTAGGGAGTTCAGGATACGAAATGAAGAAGACATTAAGGTAAATTTATTCTGCATTTACTTGACGGTCCGATCTCGCGCAAATTGAATTTAAAGCAGATAAGATGCATACCGAAATGAGGTCCGTGAAACGAATGTGTTTATACTGCCCAATAAACCGCTTCAGCGTCAGTCGTAAGAATTCAACTTCGCCGTACGTATTTGGTCGTGAGCTCTTCCGAAATAATGTTACGACTGGTTTAATTGTTACATATAAAAGTATTCGCATCACCTCTTGCAACTTTTTACGGAATTACCTCAGCTCCGAAACCGCACGCAGAACCACTGAATTGGTCTGTCTTCTCTTTAGTATTGCTTTCTGAAAGTCCTAAAGTGCTGTTTGCTATACACGTGGGAGTTAATCGGAACTCCATCAAATGGCTAAGTGTGTTCGTTTAGACGGCGCGCGCACATTTTTGGGGCTAATAGCGTTGCTTTATTTTCAGCGCTGTAGCAGCAGAGTGCATAAAGTTTGATAGCGTATACGTTGTTGGTTTATGGATCACCTTACGTGAGCCAACTTTTAAAGATTCCCAGATGAAGGCGTTAGAAATGTAAATACGAGGTAAGATGTAAACTGTTTTCAGATTCTTCATTGCGACTATTTGGCGAAAAATGTTCTTGCAAGTTATTTAGCGTATCCAAATTAGGGAACTGAAGTTTTACTACGATGTGTGACGTCATTATTTGAGTGTGTGCATAGATAAGTTCTTATTCAGTATGTTAGGCGTCTCGATGTATTAATTTAATATGGAGGCTGCTTCAAAGAAAAATAGTAAGTGCATAAACAAAAGAATTTGTGAGACTTACTCAAAGGGAATCATGTAAACAAGATGAGGGCGAATTCGCTGTCCCAGTCGGTTGTTTTCACCTATTGTATTAACAGAGTGCGAAAGGGGCGTTGCTGCATCTTATATGCAACGTAGCGCGACTCGGGTGCGGGTATATTAACACCGACATGTAGGAAACGGATTAGTGTGGCATTCGTGTTCTTCCGAGGTGTGTGCGAAGAATTCAGCAACACGAACTATGGCGACGTTATTGCCAAAGCGTTTGAAAATGTAGTCCATCAACAAAGGAGGTGGCTTACAAAACACTCATTCGACCTATACTTGAGTATTGATCATCAGTGTAGGATCCGTACCAGGTCGGGTTGACAGAGGAGATATAGAAGATCCAAAGAAGAGCGGCGCGTTTCGTCACAGGGTTATTTGGTAAGCGTGATAGCGCTACGGAGATGTTTAGCAAACTCAAGTGGCAGACGCTGCAAGAGAGGCGCTCTGCATCGCGGTGTAGCTTGCAGTCCAGGTTTCGAGAGGGTGCGTTTCTGGATGAGGTATCAGATATGTTGCTTCCCCCTACTTATATCTCCCGAGGAGATCACGAATGTAAAATTAGAGAGAGATTCGAGCGCGCACGGAGGCTTTCCGGCAGTCGTTCTTCCCGCGAACCATACGCGATTCGAACAAGAAAGGGAGGTAATGACATTGGCACGTAAGGTGCACTCCGCCACACACCGTTGGGTGGCTTGGGGAGTATAAATGTAGATGTAGATACAAACAGGGCCAAAGCGCTGTTGTTGTTTCCTTGGCTGCCGAAGGACAAACACCGGTAGACATCCATCGGGGAAAGAATAATGTACACGAGGCAGTATAGTACAGATCTCTCCCCACGCAATTACCTCGCCTTCGACGTTGAAGGATCGACGGTTCTTGTTTTCAGATGAGGATTAGCAGCAGGCGGTTATGGACTTGTGCAAGCAGCAGGACGAAGTGTTTTACCAAACGGTGTGTTCAACATGGTCCGTCACTGGGTCGATTACTTTAGTGCTCACGGCGATTTCGCCTGATTGGCTTACCGATTCTGGACTTCACGGCTTCGATCGGAAACTTTTTGATCGCCGCTGATAAATACTTTAACTGTGCATAAGCAATCTTAAAATAAAGCCAATCAGTTAAAACAACTGATGCTGTTCTTGATCTGCACGTTAATAATCTTGCATTTCTTTTCGTAAATACATGTTCCTAATTCTGCCTGCAAAGAAAGGAACGAAGCTCGCCGTGGCGTAAAAATTTAGAAACACCTACTCACTAAGATAAATACAGAAACTTTCACAATGTGGATGAGAAAGATAATGGAACGCGGTATTAACAGCTTTCTGGATTTATTATAATGAAGACGCCCAGTTCAAGATAGTACTGTGAAACATCCTGGCGCATTAAAACTGCGTGCAGGACTGGTTGCGATTGTGGAAGCTTTATCTTTCTCGGTCGAGTGGCCTACAGACTGAGCTACCAAGCGCGGCTCATAACGTGCCCCCATAATTTTACTTCATCTCCATCTACATCCACACACCGCAAGCCACCTGAAGGTACCTTGAGTACCCTATCGGTTCCCCCTTCTATTCCAGTCTCGTATTGTTCGTAGAAAGAACGCTTTAAAGCGCACTTCCTCTGGGCATGCTGAGTTGCGGTCTCCACCTGAACAAATGGCTCTGAGCACTATGGGACTTAACTTCTGAAGTCATCAGTCCCCTGGAACTTAGAACTACTTAAACCTAACTAACCTAAGGACTTCACACACACCCATGCCCGAGGCAGGATTCGAACCTGCGACCGTAGCGGTCGCGCGGTTCCAGACTGTAGCGCCTAGAACCACCTGAACAATCCAAGTAACGTTAGATACAGATCGGGTATCCATAATGTGCTCGTAACATTCTACATCTGCAGCAGTGGCTTTTCTCTGTGCTGCAGACCTAACTTCTGAATAAAAGTTGATTAACATCTGAAAAGGCGTAGAAATACTGCGGTATCACTTCGGTAACATTCAGTGAAAGTGTTCATGATTTAAAAGTGTCAATTTCGGTCAGTGAATTGCAGCCATTTTAAATGACTACATGCTGCAATTCGGTGTGAGAAAATGCTGCTGAAGGACACAGCGTCCGTACTTTTAATATTTGGTGCCCCAGATTTTATCTGGAAGAAACTGCAGGCACAGAAGGATCAGATTTCGGGAGTGCATAACAGAACCAAAGCGGCAGGAATGCAGGTCTGCGTTGCGTCAGTGGGACACGTAGCTTTGCAGCCGAGGATAAAGACAGCTTCCGGGCGGCTATTTCCGTCACCCGCTCTACCTGGCTGCTGGCTCGAGATCACCGGGGAGTCCAGGCACAGACTTCACAGCGACTGCATTTGCAGGCGACATCACTAAATTTTTGTACTTTGACTACTGGACAGGTTTCGACTCACGAGGTACGTCGTTCCTACCTGCTTCTATCATTCATTATTGCTTTTGCAGACTCACTACCTGTCCCGTGATCCAGGACCATCTCCTTTTTTTGTTCTAATGCATCTCCGAGAAAGGTAGAACTGTAACCACAAACAGTTCAACTTTGTTTAGATATAACTGACGTGTAGCCGTCATACAACTGTTACTGAAGCAATATTGAGGATATTCAGCCCAGCTGACAATCGTGTTATTGCCACAACATGTTTCGGGACATCATTATCCCATTTTCAGTTAAAAGCTGTACCTCGGGAACAGTGGGTTCGCCGACCTGTGATGTTCCGTGTTTTATAGTTTGTTTACGGTGCACATGTGCAGCTTGTTACAGTTGGCTCAGAAAACATCTTTAAGCACTTGAAACTGGGATAACGATGTTCCGAAACATGTTGTGGCAATAATCACACGATTGACAACTGTGCTGAATATCCTTAATATTGTCTGAATATATCTGTTCAGTGGTTTGTGACACGTAGATCATCGTCCGCAGCGGATCGTTACCGGTAACTTTCATGTATATGAGTAGAGCTAAAGGGATCATGTATTGTATGTCAACCGGGGACCTAGAAACGACGGAGTCACCCCGTTCCCGCCGCAGCCGCAGTGGTCCGCAACCCCACGACGACCACCGCAGTCCACTTCACCCCTTCGCCGCCCCACACCGAACCCAGGGTTATTGTGCGGTTCGGCCCCTGGCGGACACCCCAGGGAACGCCTCACACCAGACGAGTGTAACCCGTATGTTTGCGTGGTAGAGTAATGGTGATGTACGCGTACGTGGAGAACTTGTTTGCGCAGCAATCGCCGACATAGTGTAGCTGAGGCGGAATAAGGGGAACCAGCCCGCAGACCGAAAACCGCCTAAAAACCATCCACAGACTGGCCAGCTCACCGGACCTCGACCAAGTCCACCCGGCGGATTCGTGCCTTGGACCATGCGCTCCTTCCCACTCCGGAAAGCCGTGCGTTAGAGCGCTCGGCTAACCGGGCGGGCTAAAGGGATCTTAGTGCACTGTACGGTTTCGGAGAAGATAAAGGAGCTTGCATCGCTCGACATTAAACATTCTTTCGTTACAGCTTCAAATTCCATCACTGAGACAACGTTTTAAAGCAGATAAATAAGAATACAACTAATGAGTATTCATCAGTAATTTGTATATGCTGTTCCACTGTTTGCAAGGCCATGATGAGGAGGCAACAGACTGTCGTCGTCAAAGACGATAATATGATGACGAACAGTCACGACAAAAACTTTACAGCGAAAAGTTTTGTTGCAAAAACTCCTCGAGGAAAATATATACTTGTGAATGTAACAAAAAAAGATAGAAAATATTTAGTATAATCATGAAATCAGTACGGAAGGAGATATCGAGAAGGCACACATGACGCAAATTAAATTGGAGGTTAAAATTATGCTGCAACTAAATCGAAATTTATAGGTGAGGATTTACCTGCTGTTACATGGAATCGCCTTAAAAAGGATGACAAATAACATGTAACTGCAGATGAAATTTACTTGTTACTAAACAGCAGACTGTTTGTCAATGTAAAAAATCTTGTAAATAGTAACTTAAAATGTATGACAAAAAAGATCAGTTGGAGGGGATGGCGGCAGACAGTAAGAGAAGTGCGAAGAAATGTATTAAGGAATTGGGTGGGTGACACAGGTGATATACGAAGTTGCCGTTGAGCATTTAAAATATATTGTGGGCGCTTCGCCAGATGTTTCTACATTTACATATCTAAGGACGTGTCGCTTCTTTTGCCTAGTGGAGGATATGAGATGGTTCAATATCTCTGATCGTCATTCAGTTATCGCCTTTCATCGATACAGTGTTTGTCATATCCGTATCCGTAATTTCATGAAAATAAGAAAAGATGAAGGAAGCGTAATAATACAATTTCCAGAATGAGATTTTCACTCTGCAGCGGAGTGAGCGCTGATATGAAACTTCCTGGCAGATTAAAACTGTGTGCCCGACCGAGACTCGAACTCGGGACCTTTGCCTTTCGCGGGCAAGTGCTCTACCATCTGAGCTATCGAAGCACGACTCACGCAAGGTCCTCACAGCTTTACTTCTGCCAGTATCTCGTCTCCTACCTTCCAAACTTTACAGAAGCTCTCCTGCGAACCTTGCAGAACTAGCACTCCTGAAAGAAAGGATACTGCGGAGACATGGCTTAGCCACAGCCTGGGGGATTTTTACTCTGCAGCGGAGTGTGCGCTGATACGAAACTTCCTGGCAGATTAAAACTGTATGGCCGACCGAGACTCGAACTCGGGACCTTTGCCCTTAATAATACAATTGCACATAGTAAGATTTCAGCTACATACTGTTATTTATCCTCACAGTCACCACCATTCGTTGTGCATTTTCACCAACAATGAACAGGAGCCTGCATGCCACGTTCGTAAGCAATTGAACCATCTGTGACTACCTACTATGTCGTAGCTGCTGGAATGACAGTATCTGGGTCTGGGCGAGGCCGACGAAGAAGACAGGCCAGGGCGCTTGCGTCACAACACGTGACTCTGCAGGTATTCAGACTGCCAGCAGCCGTCTCCAGCGGGCAGCGAGAAACAGTTTCATACGAGTTTAATAATTCTTAACTGCCCATTTAAATGCAAGGAAGTTCTCGATAGCACACGTCAAAATTAAGACCTTTAAAGGGTACATTTTCAATCAAATATTGATCTCCCTTGAGCCCTGTATGGAGCTGAGTGTTTCCGAAGTGTGTCGGACAAGCCTACTAGTGTGACGTCACAAGTTCGTTGCAGGGCCTGTATATCTCGCTGGCCCCGGGTCGGAAAAATATTGGCCACATAGGTTATTTTTCAAACGCCCAAAAACATGGAAGTCTAAAGGTGTAAAATCAGGACTGTACGGTGAATGTGATAGGACAGTCCATGAAAATTTGGGAGTGAGGTCCATGGTCGCAAAACTGTTGTAAGGCCTGGCGTTTTTCTTCTTGCAAATGGACGTTTGTCTTTCTCCCTGGGCTGACTCCGGAAATTTCTTGCTTCAGCTTACTCAGTGTTGCCTTGTAGCGTTCTGAATTCGCAGTTTATGTAGGCTGCAAGGTGTGTAAAAGTACAACCTGCGTATCTAAGTAGACTGTATTCATTAGTTAGCCTTGAAATTCTGTGTAAGAGAATGCGCATGTCACCATTCCATGGGCTGTCTTTTAGATTCCGGCTGATTGTGATATCACGTCTTGTCTTGGTCGATGGTATCCAGAAAATTGTCAGCTCTACAGTTCCACAGTCCCGTATTGGTCGAGCAGGTCCAACAAATTTCCATTTTCTCTCTCTCTCTCTCTCTCTCTCTCTCTCTCTCGCTCTCTCGCCCCCCCCCCCCGCCCCCCCTCCTTTGCTTTTCAGGTATCATCTTGCCTATTTCGCAACCAAGATGGCGTGACACAATCTTGTCTAAGGTATTACAGCCAACATTCAGTTGTACGACCAATTCCTTGGTCGTAATCACCCGATAATCACGAGTGTGCCGATCGAGACATCGTCCGTTATGAGGGGTGGCAGCTGAGCAAGGTCGACCAGTGCGTGGCTTATCGTGCTCATCCTTTCTATCACTGCTGAAGCAGACTATCCACCGCCCCACGTTCCTCAAATGTAGTGTGTCGTCGCCATACACATTTAGCAAGCGTCAATGGATCTTAATGGACGCAATTTGTTCAGCAATGAGCAATGCAATGGCACATTTGTTACATACGCCTCTTTGGTGCGCTCCCATGCTGCTGCTGCTATCTGTCGCTGGACAGCGAAACCATCAGGAAATCAGCGGAAGATAAAAAGATAGTCCTACACCAACATAATACAAATCTGATACTCAGTCAACAGAATTAGTGCACCAGTAGCATGACGCCAGACCCATAGCACTCGTGTTGTATAGGCAGTGGATTCCAACGCTACCTTGGTCTCCACGGTATACAACTAGGGGTTCGTGTACCTTAGCAGTTTACACTCCGTCGCACTCAGCGCGTCCACCTACACAATGTTGAAGATACACAGGACCTACTCTCAACAGAAGTTCTACGGCGTATTCTCGTCAGAGGTTCGCAGTATATCGGCTAGGTGCGGCTGGGCTTCAGCGACACACACACACACACACACACACACACACACACACACACGACAGAGATGAACAGACTCCAGTAGCTAACAACATACGTGCCTGCTAGCACAGGGAACGAGGTCTAACCGTGAACTGCATCAAGTAATGAAACGTTCCACAAGAATGAAGTCACCGTCGCTGACTAAGATTATACGACCGCGACTAACGTTAACCTCGGGAAGGAGATAAGAGTGAAATGTGGTGTACGTAAAAACAATATCTGACATGTCGGGGCAGAGGAAAACCAGTGTAAAATTTTCCTTTTTTTTCTAGAGTGTCTTTTCACTTGGCTGTAGGAATTCATTGTATTGTAAATGAGGCTACATTCTAGTTCAAAATTCCTTCGATAGACATCTTTATCAATAAGCACTTCGTCACTCGTTCTACGGCTGTGTTCGTTGTTAATATTTAATAAGCGGAGGTTGCCTACAGTGGATCATAGATACAAATGAAATTTCTCCAAAATGTGTGTCACTGGTAGGAAAAAAGACCTGTTCACTTTTCGTGTCGAAATCTCTTGTAACCCTCGGAAACCATTTGGTGCAACTTAAGATTTTCTAAAGACAAAGGAATCAAAGGTGTTAACTGCCAGTGGGTATTGATTTAAATGAATGGGGAAGTTGAAAATTAGTGGTGACTGGGGTTCGAACCCGGGTCTCCTGTTCAGTAGGCAGATTCGCTGACCCCTACGCCATCTGTACACGGTGGTCATCGCAACTGCACGGGACTACCCTAGGAAGCCTCCCGTCAGATCCAAATTCTCAACCTATCCACATACCACAGATGCAGTGCCCCTTGCCCATTTTCCTCATTACTCGAGGTATTTCAGTCGTGGCATACATCGGCAGTGAAGCCATCATTGACCGTCATCGTCTTGGTCACATACATGGCGGCTGTCTCTTCGGAAATAGAATTTCAGCCTTAGTGGTCTGATTGATGGGATCAATGTGGCCTGGTACAAATCTACCTCCGTTTCATGCTGTAGTGGTCATCTAAAATTTTGTGCTACATTTTCTTGAGAAGCCTTCCTCTCATACTTCATTACTATTGGCCCTTCATCTCCTTCCAGTCGTCGATTTTTGTTACTTACAGTACATTTATACTCTATTTTCGTATTTTATTGTCAGTTTAGCTAGTTTTTATGGACTTATCCGTGTAAAACAAAGGGAGGGAGGCATAATGACACAGTTGCTGCATTCACATTAAGGGAGTAACTACGTTCAAATTTTCGTACTGCTATGATGCGTCAGGTTTTTCCCGTTTCCCCATATCACTTACGGAGAACTCGGGGAAGGTTTCTGTGATGAGGACCAAGCTCACTTCTCCAGTTCGAACTCCTGCAGCTTATCTTATCACACTTTCTTCCTTTTTTTTTTTTTTATCCGCATCTTCTCGTTCACTAATTTTAAACTACACACGCTCTGTAAAACTACGAACGCTGTACATTGTTTAAGTACTACTGAACGTCGCATATTTGTGGTCTGCCACTGCTTGGATGTTAATCAAGAATCCTACCTCAATGCCTAGGCATTAGGAGCGTTAGTGAACGGCTTGTGCAACAGTAGGAATATTCCCGACAAATGGAAACTGCATTGATTCTCCGTCTGCACAAAATGGTACGCACATTAAACATACAGCGAAATTGATTCATTCTCTCTCTCTCTCTCTCTCTCTCTCTCTCTCTCTCTATATATATATATATATATATATATATATATATATATATATATATATATAGGGTGTTTAAAAAATGACCGGTATATTTGAAACGGCAATAAAAACTAAACGAGCTGCGATAGAAATACACCGTTTGTTGCAATATGCTTGGGACAACAGTACATTTTCAGGCAGACAAACTTTCGAAATTACAGCAGTTACAATTTTCAACAACAGATGGCGCTGCGGTCTGGAAAACTCTATAGTACGATATTTTCCACATATCCACCATGCGTAGCAATAATATGGCGTAATCTCTGAATGAAATTACCCGAAACCTTTGACAACGTGTCTGGCGGAATGGCTTCACATGCAGATGAGACGTACTGCTTCAGCTGTTCAATTGTTTCTGGATTCTGGCGGTACACCTGGTCTTTCAAGTGTCCCCACAGAAAGAAGTCACAGGGGTTCATGTCTGGCGAATAGGGAGGCCAATCCACGCCGCCTCCTGTATGTTTCGGATAGCCCAAAGCAATCACACGATCATCGAAATATTCATTCAGGAAATTAAAGACGTCGGCCATGCGATGTGGCCGGGCACCATCTTGCATAAACCACGAGGTGTTCGCAGTGTCGTCTAAGGCAGTTTGTACCGTCACAAATTCACGAAGAATGTCCAGATAGCGTGATGCAGTAATCGTTTCGGATCTGAAAAATGGGCCAATGATTCCTTTGGAAGAAATGGCGGCCCAGACCAGTACTTTTTGAGGATGCAGGGACGATGGGACTGCAACATGGGGCTTTTCGGTTCCCCATATGCGCCAGTTCTGTTTATTGACGAAGCCGTCCAGGTAAAAATAAGCTTCGTCAGTAAACCAAATGCTGCCCACATGCATATCGCAGTCATCAATCCTGTGCACTATATCGTTAGCGAATGTCTCTCGTGCAGCAATGGTAGCGACGCTGAGGGGTTGCCGCGTTTGAATTTTGTATGGATAGAGGTGTAAACTCTGGCGCATGAGACGATACGTGGACGTTGGCGTCATTTGGACCGCAGCTGCAACACGGCGAACGGAAACCCGAGGCCGCTGTTGGATCACCTGCTGCACTAGCTGCGCGTTGCCCTCTGTGGTTGCCGTACGCGGTCGCCCTACCTCTCCAGCACGTTCATCCGTCACGTTCCCAGTCGGTTGAAATTTTTCAAACAGATCCTTTATTGTATCGCTTTTCGGTCCTTTGGTTACATTAAACCTCCGCTGAAAACTTCGTCTTGTTGCAACAACACTGTGTTCTAGGCGGTGGAATACCAACACCAGAAAAGTCCTCTGTTCTAAGGAATAAACCATGTTGTCTACATCACACTTGCACGTTGTGAACAGCACACGCTTACAGCAGAAAGACGACGTACAGAATGGCGCACCCACAGACTGCGTTGTCTATATCTTTCACATCACTTGCAGCGCCATCTGTGGTTGAAAACTGTAACGACTGTAATTTCGAAAGTTTGTCCGCCTGAAAATGTACTGTTGTCCCAAGCATATTGCAACAAACGGTGTATTTCTATCGCTGCTCGTTTAGTTTTTATTGCCGTTTCAAATATACCGGTCATTTTTGAAACACCCTGTATATATATAATCGCCCACCGTCCCCCTCTCTTCTCCCCATCCCTTCGTTTCTGTAATTCTGAAACATAAAGTTTGATGGGATGGAACGCAGCAGATTTTGCAGTTACGTACTAGTGACTGTAGCTTATATTGTTTGCATTAAATCCGTCATCTACTGCCCGTAATCGGCCATCTGAGGCAAGACAAACCGTGCAATCTTCGTATTCTTCGCTTGGCTTACGGACCCTGTTCGTTGTATAAAATGATTCACGTTGTCCTAGACCTGTTCGTCGTGTCTTCAGCTGTAAGTAAACCCGCCCTCAACCTGAAGGTTGATGTGAATACCGCATTGTTTTGTTACGCACGATTCTAGTGGAGGGGAGGTGTGCCTTAACCTTTATTCGATCTTTGAAGGTTACAGAGGCAACTTCAATATGCCAACTCCAAAACACGGTGAAACTTGGCCTTTCCTCTGTACACAAATCATTGCAGGTGGCGAAAGAAGCGATAAGTAGCGGGAAAAAATCCCAAGATAATCCCGAATCTTCGAATTCGTAGCCTGCTACTTACCTGTTGAGCCACACAGTCTGATGGACTCAAACTGCTGGGCGCCGCAAGAGTGTGAAGAGCGAGCAGCGCATGTGATGGAAGAAATGACGTGCTGGGAGAAGTGACATTTCCAGGAAGAACGGGACAACTGCCGCACAGGATAACTAGGAATCAATTTCCCATCTACAAATTCAGAGGCGCGTGCTGTGATTACGTAGATTCTGTTTGTGTGTGTGTTTGTTGAGTTAGCTACGTTAGTTACTAATCTGTCTTAGAGCATTTTTTTAATTTTATAAACTTTTACAGAGTATGATACATAAAAATTGTTTCTGCTTCATTATTTTCAGTTACTTCCTTTGGGTCCACACTTGAATTCTTCAAGAATCTTGTTCGTTCTATTCTTGTGTCCACTTCCTTAGAGTTACTGACTTTTTTACTGCCCCGAAAGGCTGTCTTTATGCCCATATCGACTCCTACATTTTCGATCTCTCTTCCTACTTCTCCCTGCTCTGTGAATTTGGATTTGTGATCGTTTGGTAAGTCAAAGAGTTGTTAAGCTATTCTGTTGTTATTCATCCTGGATATGGTCCATATAATTTTAATGTACTTTTTCTCATCCTGTCAATCTTAAAGTCCAGTTCTGTACGTATTCTGATTGACTGCTGGTTTTGGAGCACATTATTTTTCTTAGGATGCTTGTTTCAGCTTTTTCTAGTGTTTCGTGCTACCTTTTCTTGTTTACTTTGAGTTTCCACTGCTTATTTCTGGTCTGTCCATTGTTTCAGTTTTGTGTTACAGAATAGATTTTTAATTAGATATTTCTTTTTATTTAAAGCCCTCTCCAATTAACCTAATCTAGTTTCTGTTACTGTCAGTTCCTTCTTGTTGTTCGCTATTCATCCTCGTAGATGTTTAAAAGAGCCTACTGTAGATATAGGGGTGGTGTTTATTTTAAGCTTTTGAAATGCATGACCGATATTTGTCATGAACTGTGTTTTTGCAAATCATATTGGTTATCAAACTTCCGAGTTTGACGCTGCTGTTCTGTGATTTGTTCTTGTGCAGTTTCAAATTAGTCTGTAATAGGTAGCCTGTCATCTATAAATTGACGACACTCTACAGTGATCAAGCTTAGGTTTTTTCCAAGTTGTTTACCCTTAGTATTTATGACCTTCTTTCATTCTTTAACCACTTTCTGAAACGCACAGCTAAAAAGTAGGGCTGACAAGCCATCTGCTCGTCTTACTGGTGATTTTATTTCAAAATTTTCTGACGGCTCTCCCTTTAATTTTACCGATCTGCTGGTTTAGCGTAAAATACTGCCCAGACATTGATGTGCACTGACAACCCACTGACCAAAAGCCGCACTGCGTATCGGCCTGTAGGTGCTCCTCCTGACGCAGATGACTCGCCTGCTTGCTCCTCAGTTTGCGGATACTGTTGTCACTCCTTCTACCATTTCTCTTGCTGTGATGGCTCGTGAAACGCCCCACACGTGCGTCGTACCCGCGTTGAATGAACGAGGCGTTCGCTTCCCATGCTGTCATCGGCAGTCCGCGCCTGTAGGCGCTGCGAGTTACCTGCGCTTCGTGATCGGGTTTGCAGTCTCTGGCTGACCGCAGGCTATCATGTTTCTCGGAACGTCGATGGCCCAAGAGGCTGCGGCAAGTAGGAAAGCACACAAACAAACGAACGAAAACCACGTTCCACGACTGCGTCAACAGAATAAACCCAATCCACGGGAACCACTCGCTTTTACGAGAGTAAAATTGTAGTGGCGCTCCTCCCCATTACACACACACTGTTAGAAAAATTGGTGTGCCGCGTCCTCTCCTGAGTGCGTTGTCGCCGCGTCATTTTTTTGTTTTTTGTTTTGTTTTCGGATCGGATTCTGGCGACGGGCATCCGTCATGTCGGCGCTGCGCGGCATATACTTAGGCGCCGGAGAACCCCTCATTTGCTGGGGAGGCGGCGGAGCCGGCACAAGGCGTGGCGGCGGCTGCGGCAGATTGTTTTCCAGCGCGGCTAACGACGGGCTCGAGCATTCCAGCGACTACAGTGGAGCCGACTCACTTGTTTGGGGGCCTGCCGCGTCGTGGCGAATTTTATTGCCCGCTGAGTATCGGTGAAGTGTGTTTACTCGCTCCCTGTCAGGGCACTGCGTTGTGTTTGCGGCGCCTCTAGCAGAGTTTCCGCTTCGGCGCTCTAGCCCTGAGCAGGAGAGCATGTGGTGCGTGGATAGTCCGCTGCTGTGGCAGCCAGTGTCAAATGGGGCACGCGACACAGCCAGTAGTGCGTGGATACCCGCTGCTGTACTTGCCAAGCAGTGTCAAATGGGGCACGTGACACAGCAGAGCACTGGTTGCAGGTGGGGTGCATAAGTGCACGTGGAGTCAACGGTGCCATGCTGACTGCTCTAAACTTGTTTCTTTATAGGGTGTAAACGATAATTGGATACAGTGTACTACTGTGATACAGGGAAAGTCAAGACGATTAATATGATATATTTGTGGGCTGTCAAGTTGGGAAACCACCTCAGTTTGGCCTACAGAGACCACTTAAGCTACATTTAATGCGCGTTGCGCGATTTGTCGAATATCCTCCGCCCTCGTACTGCCGACTGAAATTGGTCAGAAGTTTTAACGCTGTGGTGCACTTATCCACGCCAGTGGACAGCTGTTGACATCGCTTCTTTGGCGTTTTCCATCAGTCCTGAGGCTACAAATGCACGCTGGGCACAACATCAGTAGGGAATGTCCACTGGAATGGACTCCATTTGCAGCCTCAGGACTGATTGAAAACGCGATAGGAAGGACATCAACATCTGTCACCTGGAGCGGACATGTGCACCACATGGTAATTTTTTATTTCAGTAATGTTAGTAATTTTAAACTTTTCCGTGATGGTTATGAATAAAAAGACATAGGTAAGTGTTACGAAAAATTTACTTACGTTTATAATTCGATCTAAACGTACTCCTTAAGAGAACAGCAGCAAGAAGACCTAAGAAACAAAACTATTTCACTGCCAATTTTACGCTGTTAAGTTGAACAATTTTGAGGTAAAATTTACGCAAATCTCATTTCTACACTTCGTGAGTACAAGAGCAAGGTGTGTTAAATATTGAAGATGATTCTAGCGAGAAAAAGTAAGCTTCAGAAGGCTATGGGCGACTAAGTGGGTGGCTGTTACAGTATTCGGCTGTAGATGGTGGTTTCTGGAAGTGCGCCGAATTCATGACTGCTGCAGTTTCAGTTCAATGAAGGAGGAAAAAAAACAAGGCATTATTTTGTAATTGGCCTTCGTACTAACACCCCCCTCCTTTCTACTGCACCCCACTCCTTTCTACTGCACCCCCCTCCTTTCTACTGCACCCCCCTCCTTTCTACTGCACCCCCCTCCTTTCTACTGCACCCCCCTCCTTTCTACTGCACCCCCCTCCTTTCTACTGCACCCCCCTCCTTTCTACTGCACCCCCCTCCTTTCTACTGCACCCCCCTCCTTTCTACTGCACCCCCCTCCTTTCTACTGCACCCCCCTCCTTTCTACTGCACCCCCCTCCTTTCTACTGCACCCCCCTCCTTTCTACTGCACCCCCCTCCTTTCTACTGCACCCCCCTCCTTTCTACTGCACCCCCCTCCTTTCTACTGCACCCCCCTCCTTTCTACTGCACCCCCATCCTCCCTTCTACTGCACCCCCATCCTCCCTTCTACTGCACCCCCATCCTCCCTTCTACTGCACCCCCATCCTCCCTTCTGCTACGCCATCCTCCCTCCTGCTACGCCATCCTCCCTCCTGCTACGCCATCCTCCCTCCTGCTACGCCATCCTCCCTCCTGCTACGCCATCCTCCCTCCTGCTACGCCATCCTCCTCCAGATATGCATCTTCCAAATTTCACGAAATGATCGCGATGCCAAAATAAGAGAATATCTGGGCGGTACAGAGGAATGCCGGCAGCCCCGGTTACCGTTTATAGTCAGAGAATGAAATAAGGAGTCGGGCTGACCCTGTTACAATATTCACCCTTTGGCAGACGCTGTACGGCAGCTTGCGGAGAGCAGGCGTAGAAAGGGGCTGCAAGCGACTACGTTGCGCTGAGCGGCGGACGAGAGGAGCGCACGGAGGTCGCAGGCAGCCTTTGCCAGCGGAGGTCGTCCGTCCGTTTGTTTACGCGTCCTTTGTCGTGCGTGTCGGAACTGGCATTGTTCGCGCAGGACAATGCGCCAAACATCGACGCCCTGAAACGGGACCACGCACGTCCGTAAACGTCCGCCGGACACCTCGCATTGGCACGCATGCTGAAGACGACGCGGAAATGAGGAATGGCACGCACCTCGCACCAGGGTTTATTCGTTCACGTCTCAGGCACTGATATGTTCGAAGCACTTCTGAACGTATCTTAAAAGCAGTGTGTCTCGTGTAACGTCGTCAGAAGTAACGGAAAGGGGCTTTCCACTTGAAGCGGTGCCGTGTACTACTACTGAATGTTGGGGCGTATGGCACGAGGGTAGAAAAGATATCTGAGCAGTGTGTTACAGCCGGGTATGTAGTGAACAGGTTGGGTCGTCGCGATGTAATAGACTTTCTAACGTGGACTATTGAACAGACGCGAGATGACTGTGTCACAGCATATCGGAGATTACACCATAATTCAGTTTTCCAATGTTTACAGTGTTCGGAGTGGAGTGAGTCACATGTTGCATAGCTAATTTGAACGATTCTGTTATCGAAATGATGTGGAACGAGTTAGATTACAGGATATGAGCATATGACTAGTGTTAAATTCTTAAATCGCTTTTTTTTTTACATAAATAAGTAGGCGAGAATCGATGTGTGTCATACCACAATAAGCGAATTTTGTAGGTGACACAAAAAACTTAATAGGTTACAGGTAATTCATGATTATCCACTAAATATTTGTTACAAGTGGAATAGTTTAATACTTAAAGCACCCAAGGTAAGTTACACCGCGATCAGCCAGGTAGTGCTACATTCGGCCGAAGGAGAGGTTCAGCGGAATCACGGGAAATCGCTTCTAGAAGTCTAAGAATTTTGCAATGAATAAAAGATACGTACTCCAGATTGCAGGAGGTGGTGTGCTCTTCGTACGGGCAGCCATTTCCGGTGTTTTATCAATTATTGGACCATAGAAACTTAGTTTTTCTTTTAACTGAATTTCTCTTAACAAGTTTTCGTGAGGAATTTTTGACGCTCCTTCAACCGGATTTTCATTCGCGCTTTTTCTCTGCTTTCAGGAAAGCAGCGCAGTATTATTGAACAATGTTATTGGGCAGTGTACTGAGGATTTCTGTACTACTTGTTCTTAAAATTGGATCCAAATAAATAAATATTACTTACAAATGTACCTTACATCAAATGAATGAGCGTCCGCCCTCGAAGTCGGGAAAGTCATTTCGCTCGTTTATACTCAAGTCACTTCGTAAATTGTTATGCCCCAGTCATCCTGCCGTCTTCTACCACTCCTTCATCCATCTAAGCTTCCTTTTTTTTCCTTACGTGAGTGAAAGCCAGCCCAAGAGCCAAATAACACCCGGCGTCTGCATCCGCCATGTTTGCACGTCCGAGATTTGACATTAATGTTGCGCAAAATCTGTTAGCTGTCTGGAGCGAACCGTCAGTATATTGCACAGTATTATTGTCTAATATTACTGATAGTCTAGGGACAGTTAGCATCTTCTATGATACAGCATACAAGAATTCACAGAATTGTGAATTAGCGAGCACTTGGTGCTGCAGAGGAGAGAGAGAGAGAGAGAGAGAGAGAGAGAGAGAGAGAGAGAGAGAGAGGATTGAAATACCTGCTTGATTTGGCGCCAGATCTTCCAACTATGATTACTTACTGTTTAAATGTGAGTGCAGCGTTCCAACTAGGCTGATGACATGAGCCACACTGGCGGCTTCATCTAACAATAAAAATCATTGTCGGACTGAACATCGCAAGCGCCCTGAAGCACACAGGAGCGACGCGAAACAGTCAATCTAGCTCAACACTCTGTCTGAAACTTAATTTTTGCGTCGACACTCTATACTCAACTGCGAGTGGATACGTCGTTTTATTCAGATTAAGTAAAAGTATTATCCTGCTTCCGGAAACGCACGTCCCCGTACAGGTATGAAGAGAGTCTGGAGATACTTGTTTGATCTTTCATTATACTGCCATCAAAATTGTGAGGACATCTTTCTGTGAACTTCATGGGCTCAGTAAGTGGTGATGAGAATCTGCCATCTTTGCTGAATACATTGCTTTCAGATTGACTCCCAAAGGACATTCTCCCGATTTTGAGATTGAGAGCAATGAAAATCAGGGGGAATCGCTTTATTTTGAGACTTCGGTTGTAGTGGCGTTGAGATATTCTCATTTGCCATTCCGTTATTCACTGTTAATTGCTCGCATGTTAGGATCTGCGGCTGGCGGAGAAGAAAACCAGTGGCGACATAAAGACAACTACAGAAGGGACGAGGTAAGTAACCTTTCTTTCTGTCCATCCAGGGAAGAAGGCAACTTACTAGACCTTTTAACTGCGAATTGGTCAGTTTGGCGTTCTACATGCGACATTTCGCAAAGAACAGTTTGTGCTGTTAGCGTGTCCGACATACACAGTAATATGTCACGGTTCATAATTATTAGTTAATTTAGTCAGGCAGTGGGGTAACTGCAACCGCACTTCGGTTGCACTCAGTTGATGCTACTTTGCTGACAACACACAACGCTTGTTGCATTGAGAAGTGGAGCACGTCAACGTGATTTAACATCATAGTGACTGAATCTACATTTATAAACGTATTACCGAATGGGACTAAACCTTGTAATACTACATAATTTGACTTCCCATTGTTGAGAAGATATTTTGCAGAAAATCCATTTCAGTGATTACGACAAAAATTGAACGTATCAAAAATAAATCTGGCTATGTCGTATTAAATTGCGTCTACGTTCTCACTGTCGAACGAACTGCGTGATCAGACTTCTGCAAACGAAAATGCAGGATAAGCCCAAGCCCACCTTCAGAGTTCCAGTGTATGGAACGGGCTAAAAATACGCTGATGCGGGAAAATAGACTTGTTGATGCGGATGAGGAACATAGGGATGTGGCGCAGCTAACAATGTTTCATATGTGCGCAGAGTTCTAAATACGGTGGTTTGTGCAGTACCAGAAGTCCAAGAATACTCAGGTTAGTGATGCTTCCGCACGTAGCGCCACCGGTCGAAAACACAGGCGCACCGCACGTCGACTGGTGGAACTAAACGACCGACTACTAGCCCTGTACGTAGAGGTCGAAGGGTGAGAACTCTTACCGATGCCGCCGGTGGGAACTCACTGTCTATTCCAGAAGTACTTTACTGTCTCATTTAAAAAAGAACTAATAAAGGAAAAATGTTACTCCCACTGCACTATAATTCAGACTAGGAAGTTACTCGTGTTTTCTGAAGCTCAAGATATTCGTCACAGCTTGAAAAAATTCTAAGCGATTTAAGGTGAACTAATGCGACATAGCAATCAACTTTTGTAATAGTTATGGTGTTGTTACGGTCATTGATATATTTCGATAAGATAATATAGATAAGAAACGGCCTCAGCTGTATTGTTTCACTTTCACTACGTGACGACCTGTTCCGTTCGAATAATCATTGTCATCAGATTACACTGCCAACATTCTTAATAAGAAATCCCCAGAGTTTTGGCAGTATCATGAATTAGGTAGTATTGTTAACTTCCGTAACATTAATGGGAAATTCTTGAACGTGACGATCGTGTAAACACTTCGTCGAACGCCTGGCGTGTTGTGTACACTAGACTACAATCTAGTGTACACAACATGCCAAGTTGCCTGCTCTCACTGCTCGCCGTGCTGCTGCGAAGCAGTTTACGTGTGTTTATATGATCGGCGTGCTCCAGAATTTCTTTCACGTTACGTAAGATAACTGAACTACTTAAGTCATGATAGTCACACAACTCTCTGGATCCGGTACGAGTTTTGGTAGTTAAGCCGATTATGCTCTTTCGAACGAAACTAGTTGTAACATACTGTTTATCAATAGTGCTGTTGTGGTTTTTTTATTAACAACAATCAGCTGTGGAGCTCAGAATGATCAAATTATTTGCACTAGCACAATTCCATTACGTTCAGTGAAAGCTACAAGAATAAACACTTATCTCAACATAATATACATGTCCCTTAGGAACGTTTTTCATCTCTTAAGATTGGGAGATGAGGATGTTTATCGATAAGTTTGACAACGTTAACATTATGACGCTAAAATTAGCAGAGAGATTGATGAATGCGTAGTACTGACGAGATACTAGTGTCGTTATAAGTTAAAACTATATACCATGACATATGAAACGAGCCCTTACTGTCCTTGTGCCGCCTGTTGATTTTATCTCGTGCTCTTTAAACTTGACCACATTCCAACTTGTCGAATTTATATAGTTTCCAACAAAATCGAAAGTTTTGTAACTCTTTTCTACTTAATACTCACAATTTCAATAAAAAGTAGTTCTTAATGGTTTGTCATTACTTTCCGTGGAAGGTTACGATATGAGCTATACACTTGAAAAGTATGGGGCCACACCCACCTTGACTACATAATTCATCAAGCAAATATTCTGAAATATGTTCCTGCTCTAATGGTTCAAGCGGTTGTTATGGAGGCAACATCAGTTAGCTTAAAATACTAGAGTTTACGTTAGTTTACTCGGCGAACAGCTGTTTCTGTTGACATTTTACACGTTGTTGGCATAATAGCCTGACCCGAAATAGAATAACTTTTGTCTGGAAACGCGGCTTCATTTGGAGCTTCAAAACCAAATTATGTTGGAATTGTTCGTTAAAGCGAAGACAGTTCGCACGGACTCCACCCAAACTGTAAGATCATTGTGAAAGCTATCCGTTATTGATGAGCAAATTAATTAGAGGATAACAGTAAGCCATTGTAGTTTATCGTTTGGTGCAGTTCCGAAGTGAAAACTTTGTTGAAGCGCCAGTGCCTGCAGATTATGTGACCCACCATGCTAGTCTGCGAGGAGTGTTGCCTGACGTGCAAGGGGCTACGCTGCGGTATGCAGCACACAGGCCACGGCGCGGTGATACCCACGCCTCGCGTTGACTGTGATTCGAACGTTCGCTGGCAAGAATAGCTTTTGGATAACATAAAATTTTCCAGATTTAAGCACAGGAGGAAGCTTTTCATATTTATTTAACTTCAGTTTTACTGCACTGTGTTCCAGTCATTAGTCTATTAGATTGTCGGATTCGATGAGTCCACGTCTGATGTAATTGTACATGTATCGACTGACTGATTATAGTTGTGTGACTCATTGCTGTTGTTGCCATAGCATACTTAGTAGATTGCTACGTTTTGATGCACAGTTTTACTTTTCAGAACATTTAAAGCAAGTTGCTAATTTACACACTACTTCTAAATCTAATCAGTATCTGACTGAAAATTCTTACAGATTTATTCTCCTAGTGCTGTATTATAGGTGACTGCATCATCTACAATTAGCACATGCTGTGCAACTATATAGACAACTAAGATCTTACCAATTAGGTCCTCATCGCACTGGCCATGGGACTCGACATTCACTCCCAAAACACCGACGAGCGTCCACCATTCAGATGTTCACGGAAATCAAGAGCACAATCCAACTGGGCCACTATAACGTTGCATCCACACCATCTCGCGTTCAAGAAGAGATGCTGTCTTCAACTGTAGCCGTCAATATGGATTTCACAGAGAGAGATGTTGCAAAACAAAGCTCGCTCTGTTCGGCCATGAGATCCTCAAAGGTGTAGACATCGGTGCGCAGGTTGATTCAGTGTTCCTTGACTTCCGGAAGGCATTCTTAGTTTAGTGAACAAAGTAAGAGCTCACAGAGTGTGGGATCAGACTTTGGACTGGATTCAGGATTTCGCAGCAAAGAGAATGCAGCACGTTGCTCTTGACGGAACAGGATGGAAAGGCGTAAATGTATCTTCTGGAGCACGCCAAGGAATTGTAATTGTACATTAAATACAAATGATCTAGCGGAGAACGTCAAATGCTATATAAAGCTGTTAACAGAGGATGATATTGTTTATGAGGAGGCAGCAATGCCAGAAGACTGTAATAAATTGAGGAAGACATGCAGAGAATCTAAGATTGGCACAGGCAATATCAGTCGATCCTGAGCAACGTTCTGCGCATAAAAAAAGCACTAAAAACCACAACTACCGTAAAATACGTAGAATAACCATCCGGAGCGACATAAAGTGGAATTTGAGAGGTGTCTCCGTTTCTAGGTAGCGTATAGGGCAACAAGTTTTCTCCAACGAACTCGATCATCTGTCAGATTTTCTGTTTCCTCCCAGTTCATGTCCACGCATTGAGGATCCATCGCAAAAGTTCATTTCCAGATGTTCCAAGCACTTCCTCCTCTTCTGTATATTTCCGTTGATTTTCGAGAGTGCTGCTTTAGGGATTCTTCTATCTTTCATGTGTAGAGCTTGCCTTGCAAGCTTCAGTTTCCTTTCAGCAACAATTTTTTTACCAGCTGCGCGTATAGACCATTTGTTCTCAGCACGTCATCATTTGGAGCATGTCTGCTTTAGTTGATGTTCAAATTTCGCTTCAAATGTCGTTAGTGACAAGAATTGAGCTTGTGCGCTTATTTTTGTGACATTTTTTTGTGATCTCAGCTGCATATGTGGCCATGCGTAGGATAATAGACGGACACAGTAGAAGCATTATCACCGTACTTATAGACTCTAATTGGCGTTTGGATCACATTCGTTGTAAAACTGCGGAAGTTTTCAGAGTTCAGATCGTGATGTCTGCCTCCCTGTTATTACAGATTAGTCTACAGAGATATGATAATAGGTCAGCGTCTTTAGTGTTTCTGGTTGCATTATAATTCGAGTAAATACAGTTCCACTTTTGTGCACATTGTTTTTGTAATATCAGTATTTACTTTAGCCCTACAGAACTCGCCATTCTATCCAGCTTGGTAGTCACATCAGTGAGATGTTTCCAGAATGAAATTCTCACTGTGCAGCGGAGTGTGCGCTGATACGAAGCTTCCTGGCAGACAAAACCTGTGTGCTGGGCCGAGTCGAAGTGGGGACCCTTGCCTTTCGCGGGCGAGTGCTCTGCCTCGCAAGGTTTGCAGGACAACTTTGTGAAGTTCGGAAGGTAGGAGACGAGGTACTGGCGGAAGTAAAGCGATGAGGACGGGTTTTAGGTTGTGCTCGGGTAGCTCAGTTGGCAGAGCATTTTCCCGCGAAAGGCGGAGGTCCCGAGTTGGAGTCTAAAGTCTGGCACACAGTTTAAATCTTTCAGGAAGTTTCATCAATGAGATGGTCAGCAATTTCATAAAGGCTTAGATTGTTCCACAGTGATACTGGTTTATACTTTCAAATGCTTTTCTAAAATCAACTGAATTGAAATGACCACATGAAAACAGTCATAAGAAAAGCAGATGGCAGACTGAGATTCATTGGAAGGACCTTAAGAACTGGCTCACAGGCCAATTTTTTGACTCATTCTTCAGCATTGCTAATCAGTCGGCAACCCTTACCAGGTTAGATTAATAGAAGAGAGAGACGAGACCCGACGAAGAGCGGCGCCTTTCGTCACTGGGGATCGTTCAGCGGGTGCGAGAGCATTGCGGAGGGGCTCCACACATTCCGGCGCCACACCCTACAAGAGAGCCGCTGTGCCTCACGGAGAGGTTTAGTATTGAAATTGCGCGAAGTACTTTACTGGAAGAGTCAGGTAACGGTTACATCCTCGAACTTATGTCTGCCTCATTTTTACGAAGAAATACAGTTGAATAAGATTTACTGACAATCATTCGTCGCACGCGCAATTGACGAGTGGAACGGGAGGGAAGGAGGGGAGGAGGAGGGGGTGGAGAGAGAGAGAGAGAGAGAGAGAGAGAGAGAGAGAGAGAAGCCACCAACTGTAAGATGGCTTGTGGAATGTGGAATAGTTGTAGACTCAGCACAAGGTAACATACATCTTTCAAATGGCGTTGCAGCAAGTAAGATATTAGTTGGTTTCTGAAACGAACGTGCCGTATGTCCTTTCATGACTACAGAGGAGACTAGTTCATGCATCGAGGCTGGCGATCGTCACTCCCGAAAAGTTCGTATGATCTTACATTCTTGTAAAAAGGTGTAAGCTGTTCCCTAATCCAGAGTGTTGACCAGGTTGTTGTACAACATACTTAACTTTTTTCCGGCGAGCTGATAGTAGGGCATAAGAAAACCCAATTGGTGATAACTGGAAGAGGATTTCCAGTTTTGACATTCACCTTATAGCCAGATGAATCGTCGAAATACCTTGGTCGGAATTGGAACTCTATTAGCTTATTACCGTGTCAGTATTGACCGTTGTCTCAGTCCAAATTCTGTGTTTTTTTTTGCTTTTGATACTAAAGGTTTGCAACAAACATTATTTAATCTACGTACTGGTCACGCATTTGCCAATATAGGTGTCAATATGACCGTCGTATTTAGCGTTTTATGCTTCCTGTGGCTTTCCTAACTAGCCATTCCTCGTCCTGTATTGACAATAGGTATATAAATTTGCTTCTCTTTGTATGAAATCTGTGGCCCTAAATTACATAAATCTGTTTTCCTGTTAGTATCCGATGGAAAGAGAGAGGCAGCGGCTGGTCTTCATCGGCTTTTCCATAGAACCACTGATTTTTTAAAAACTGAACACAGTGCTTCATCTACCAGACATTCTCAGTACAGTTACTTCAGTGTGTATATTTGACAACGAACAGTTCGATGCAAATGTCCTTCAGATATACATGCATGTCTGAAAGAAGACACTGTTGACGATCTTAAAGCTGTGTTGAAATATGAAATGTATTCGCAGATTGCGAACACGATATCACATCAGCTATATGGTTTGCTATGTCTGTACCGGTCCGGGACCCGAACCCAGATCTCCCGCATGTCGTGAACGCTCGGGTGTATCGTTGATGTAATCTCGTACACGCAGTTTTTGCGAATACATTCCTTAATTTAATACGGCTGTGGATCTTTTTTAGCAGTGTAAGACATTCGCATCGAACGGGGCTAACTGTATTTCATGACAAAGCAAGACACTGATAAGAGAAACATTCTCTCTCCCTATGCCGGAAATACACTAACATTTTGCGAGCTGTATGGGACGTAGTTCGGTCCGGTAGGCGAGCATGGACAGCCGAAGTGGTTGAAGCGAGTACTCGCGAAAAAGGGATATCCGAGTTCGGGTCCCTGACCGACACAAACTTTGATGTGCGTATAGTAAACCATACAGCCGATGTAACATTGTATTCGCAGTTTGCGACTACCTTTCATAAATACCGTCACAGTAGTCGTTAACATATGGCGCTTTTCTAATTGCTAAGACTACAGGTCTACAGGACGGGTAATGCGAATGATGTTTCGTACTGAACAGTAAAAGCTGTTTTAATGTGGCTGCAGTGAAATGCAATAAGACAAAAATTGGTCATAAATATCGAAGTTCAGATACTTTGGTTACGAAAGATAGGCTCCGTTTTCTAAAACCTGACTTTCAATCAACCGTTTGTGTAATGAATGAAGGGAAAAAGTAATGAGTTTTAAAAAATTCTTTCGGTCTGTATGTCCCTGCGTCCGTCCGTGTATGCTGGCGCGCGAACCGAGAGGAACTCGTTTAGTGTGTAGAGAATCCAGTTGTCTTGTCGGTTTTTCGCAGTAGGTGCATGTACTGCGAATGCCGTACACGCTCTACCGTAGCTGACACATAAAATTAGGTCGAGGTCAGTCTTCTCCTCACAATTACTGACATTTGCTTATCAACAAAGTTCCTCTTTCAGCAATGATATCACTGGATTGGAATCCACTAGGCTGACGCCCGACTCGTATGTTGGGGGGCACGAACCCGTTACTCCTCGCTGCTGTAAGTTAACGCTAGCGGCGTTTAAGAATTCCCAGCCAGCTCCGTACAAGTGAGGCAACAAGATTAATGTGGGTGAGTTACCTTACACCAGACGTCAAGAAAACAGTAAAGTTTACTAAAAAATTGCGAAACAAGTTTTCCCTGTCACTCACTGACAACAATGACGATACATATTAGAACTGTAGTTGGACTCTCAAACGATGGCTGTCGAGTTTAGGTTTGTTCGGCGTAGCAAAGTCACGCATATTCAGACAGCCAATGAGCGTTTAGTTGTGTTCTGAGCTCTCTGCTCTGAATGCCGCAGCTAATGCGAGCATTAAACGTGAGCGTATCAAGTTGTTTAGTGAATTTATATTTCATTTGTTGCTAGTTGTTACCGATTACGGTGGTGGTAAGTCATAAATTCTGCATAAGTAAGCGAGAGACATAATTTGAAGGATATACGCTTCCTTCAGATGGAAAGCACGCGCATGCACGTACCGCAACTGTCGCTCGGAATCGTAAACAATGCCATCCCCGTCCATGTCTCGACATGCGCGAACCACGATAGTTCGTGGATCGGACAATGGTCTGCCAATTCTTGGCAGGCAGCAGCGCCGTTGAGGGCAAGAAGTATGCAATGGGCACTATTCCCGTCCTGGCGACTTTACCTTATCTTAACTTCACTTAGGCATCTCACTATTAATTCGCAACCTACATAAATATGTTATATATCAATTAATAAGCTATTGCAGTATGAGAAACTATCACAAAGGTTCACTAAAATGTCCTGAATGTCATTTTTCTTTTATTCACTGCATTGTATTAAAACAGTCTTAAATTGAGTTCATGTTACTTGGTATAAACAGGTACCATATTTGAAGATGACAGACACTGCAATGCGCATTCACGAATCCATGTTACTTCCGTGTGGCATTTATACCCTAGCAGGGGATCGGTGTTAATTGGGCACTCTCGTGAGTTGTGATCACTGGAAGAGAGACAATGAAATATTCCCTCTTTCACTTTTATTAATCCCACAGTGGACACGCTACATACCATTGTGCCTCTGACGTAAGCCGCAAACTTCACTTAGTTTACAAGCGAATTTATTACCTGCAACTAAAATTAAGTACGTCTTCAGATATTATTGCCTCCATAAGTATTTTTATTTGTTACAGATGAAGAAAAGTATACTCTTAAGAAGCATTTTAACTTCAATCGACATTTTTGGATTCGGCTATTAGCTGCTAGAAGCTTGTATGTTGTATGGTAACCGGGGACCTAGAAACGACGGAGAGGCTCCGTTCCCGCCGCAGCCGCAGTGGTCCACAACCCCACGACGACTACCACAGTCCACTTCACCCCTCCTCCGGTCTACACCGAACCCAGGGTTATTGTGCGGTTCGGCCCCCGGTGGAACCCCCGCCCCCCCCAGGTAACGTGTCACACTAGACGAGTGTAACCCCTATGTTTGCGTGGTAGAGTAATGGTGGTGTACGCGTACGTGGAGAACTCGTTTGCGCAGCGATCGCCGACATAGCGTAGCTGAGGCGGAGTAAGGGGAACCAGCCCGAATTCGCCGAGGCAGATGGAAAACCGCCTAAAACCATCCACAGACTGGCCGGCTCACCGGACCTTTACACAAGTCCGCCGGGCGGATTCGTGCCGGGGACCAGGCGCTCCTTGCCGCTCCGGAAAGCCGTGCGTTAGGTCGCTCGGCTAACCGGGCGGGCTGCTAGAAGCTTAGTGTTATAAAATCTGAGAACCACGGGCTACAGTTTGAGAAGCACTGATCTAAAAACAATAGGAGCAACTGTAGAATATTCTGACAGTACAGAGGACACGGGTTAGTTCCCATTCTGGACGACATATCGTTACCGGTATTACTCAGTCCGTGTTAATTTCCTGCCATATCCGAAGTTCATTCTACCTAGCAAGAAAGATTACACGCTGTCCGCCGGTGACAATGCTTTGCTTATTCTCCGCCTACGGACGTAGGGAACAATGGGACAGCAGAAATGATTTGGTGTTGCTGTCGATACTTTCCGCTAAAGTCGTAGCGTTGCAGTGTTCCTCGTGTCCTATCGTGCGGCGCCTCATAGTTCTGTGACCTGTTGCGACTTCCAAACAGTGTAAGAGAATAACTTTCGTCGAATGAGTGGGTGTTCTGCCGTACTTAAAACAGAACCTGTTGCACAATCTTGTGTCTAGTGTTGGAGGAAGTTCAGTATCGACGAACTATCATTAGTATACGGAAAGGCTTCATTGCGTTATTAAAATAACATACAGTATTCTTCACCTAAGTTTATACTTGCGCGTATATTACTGGACGAACTATCCACGGTTGAATAATTTCGCTACTTGTGAAGACCCTAACTGGACTATATTACTTCAGACGGCCGATGTCTTGGGTCGTCACCGCTCTACTGACCTAAGATAGCTATTGTTACAATTTTGAATTAAACTAAATGCATATTCGTTAACTATCGTGGGTGACGTAGTTTTTATGATCACTGGCACTTTCCCTGAGTTTTGGTTTTGTAATTTGGTAAAGTTTTTAAATATGATTGCCTCCGAACAGCTAACGACATGAATGTAGAGTCTACTGTATACTCATTATCAGCGATGTCTTCTATCAACGTACATTGGTCTTCTGTTAGTCCATCCACTGCTGCCTGCCGCTACACTGGCATCAGTAGCTCGTTTTATGGTGCAAACGTCTAAAAGTAAAACATAAAAAAAAGAAGAAATCGAATGGAACCACGTTTGTAACCAAGAAGAGCAGTATCGTGTGGATACCACTCCATGAACGACATGAGCTCGGATAGAGCACACTTGCGTGTCTCTCTTGGAACATAATGTCTACAGCGTTGTGACTTACGTATAAATCTCCTGATTCCAAATTGGTTTGTTTACTTTATTTATTTATTGGCGTCTTGTGTTCATGCCATAAAGCCAGCATGTTATTTCAAAAATTCACTGATGAAAACACATGTTTAACGACGATGTCATAACGATACATCGCGCTGACTGTTACTCCTCACGTTATTTGGGGAAAAATACGCTGCTTCTGTAACAAGTTAAGGGGCAACTTTAGCTTGTGAAAGCCATCATATAACAAGCAGATAAAGATATAACAATACGTATATATGGCACTATGTTTATACGGGCAATCCATTGTTCGATTGAAACTCTCCGTGGAATAGGCGCCCCAGTATTAGAGCGGCTTCCATTCTCTTAGGCTGGGGCCACAGTGGAAGCGACAACGCTCACCAGAAATCGCCCGATAGCTGGATCACAGAGCGTCCTGTCCGTCAATTTTTGGCTATTAAGACGACGGCGAGAGAGAGAGAGAATTTTTAAGCATAATAATACAGCGTTAAATCAAATAATGTTTTTATCTCCATTGCAGATTACAGTTACGAAAAATTTGGAACTTTAAATATGAAATTACAGGATTATCAGCAAAAAAGCTGAAGGCTTCTAATTTCTGAAAAGATTTTGTGTCTCACTTCATTACAATTCTGTATGTCAAAATACTCCTAAGCAGTAATAGTTGATTCGGCAATTCTTTCGCACAAACTGTATTAAACAATTAAAAAGCAAAATATGCGAGTGGAATCGTAAAAACAAGGGGATTCCCAGTGAACGGACTGCCGAACGAAACGTTGCGCAAGGTTGGCGAAGCAATTCGGTCGCGCACAACGGCTCGTTCACTTGACAGGGTTGGCGGAATAAAGTGCTAACCCACAAGAGCGTCTTTTGCGTTACTCCGTATATGTTTGAATTTAGCCAAAGACAAGAAGTTAAATACTGTAAGACAAATGTGGTGTATTCAAAAACACAAATAGATGACTTGATCAGGCTAATCCTTATTAAATTGCGGGTTAGCGCTTTTCTCTGCCAACTCTTCCATGTTAGCCTTTTGGTGTTAGCGCATTGAATTGTTGATAGCGTTGGGATGAGTCATAAGATATAAATGATAGGTAAATAATAGAAATGTAATAAATCGCTGCCAGGATACCTCGTAAGCGAGGGAGGACCCGGAAATAGCGAGAAATGTTTTACAGAATCGTGTATTTGACGGAACATTTTCAAAGCGTAAACACCTTCATAGTATCCTTCAGACGTAATACGCTTAGCCCTACGTTTTTTCCCGTTGGTAGAAACAGTTTATGAACTCGTCTGAAGTTACGCTGTCTAGTGCCTCCAATGATTAATTTTTCACTTCTACGTCTTGAACACGATTCCCTTTTAGGTTTCCTTTCATTCTTAGCATTAAAAATAAATCACAAGGGACGAGGTCCGGTGAGTACAACGAGTGAGAAACCGTTGTGATTAGGTCTTTGGCCAAAAACTGCCTGACATTCAACGCAGTGTGCGCAGGGGATTTGCGGTGAAAAAGCTTATCTCCTGATTTGCCACAATGCGGGTCGTTCTCCTGTCTGTTATTTTTTTTTCTTCTTCACTTCTTCACATGATCGTTTTAGCACTTCAAGATGGTTATGTTAGTTAAGTAATGAACGATCCTCTTGAAGTGGAAAAAAAATAAAGCACTGTCTTCATATGGGATCCCACGTGCTTTGATTTCTGTGGTTTTGGTGACTGCGTCTTCCACTGGCTGGACTGTTGCGTGGTTCCTGGGTCTTATTTATAACACCACGACTCGTCGCCCGTGATGACTTTCGCGACAAAATCCGGATCATTTTCTAGCTATTTTTTAAAGTCTGAGAACATGTGCAAACTGTTGGTTTTCGGGTCGTCAGAAGGCACGCGCGGAACGAATTTTGCTGCAACACATGACATCTTCAGTCCAAATTCATTGGTAAGAATTCCTGAATATTTCAGCCATTTTAAAAATTTGATCGATTCTTCTAAGACGGTCAAACATGAAACGTCCTGGGAGATTACAGCTATGTGCCAGACTGAGATTCGAACTCGGGATCTTTCCCTTCCGCGGGCAATTGTTCTACCGATTAAGCAACCCAAGCACGACGCAAGAGCGGTCCTTGAAACGAGCAGACGTGATCGCAATACGAATTTTTTCAATATTTTCGTTCGTTATCGGAATCGAGGGGCGTTCCGGTCGTGAATCGTCTTCAGTTGCCATTTTACCACTTTTAAAACGAAAAAGCCTCTCGTAAACTCTTGCTCGACTCAAATCTCCCTCCCCTTAAGCGTTCAAGCATTTGACATCCCCTGCTGCTGATTTCACTAACATAACCTAGTGAGTTAATGTTTAATGTCTACTATAGAAAAATCGCTTGACTCGTGAATCAGCGCTGACAAAAACATTCACACTGGCCACACTAATGTTTCCGCAACAATGTCGCAAGGGCAGCTGATAGTCTGGTGAAGACATCTAGCGAGATCGTGCACCAGCACACTCACCTGAAGATGGCGGCCAGCTGGACCGCGGAAATATTGTGTCATGAAGACGTTATAATCCGGCTGCATACCCGAGAAGAATATTATCAGAATCTGAACTAGTGTTCGACCAAACAGAGAGAAATTCTCATTACTTTTGGTATCTCCTTCGTAAAATACTGATGTGAGTAAAAGCATCAGTTAAAAATATCGAGTAAAGTATACGTGTCAACATGAAAGTACTCGATATCAAGAATTACAGATTTTTTCCGTGTTCCTAAACATGAGACTGTCGTGCTTGAATTCCTGCGATTAACAGGATTGTTTTATGCAAATAACTCGGCCAGATCTCACAGACTACCATGTAGTGAAATATTTTAGCTAGTTAACGTCCTCACAGGAATACGGTGTTGTCAAAGTAGGCGTAGCAGACGACTGCTGCACAGCGGGCGTTGGCAGCCGCCGGCCGCACCTGCTGCGGATCGTCCTCGAACAGACGAGACTGCCGGCGTGGCCTGTGAGGCTGTAGAAAGTTGCCCCTGATGCTTGGCCCGTTGTTTTGAAGCGCCCGTCTCCGGCGTTCCGATCGCGCCTCCTTTCCCTCGCGAGCGGCGCGGTGTCTCTGGCGACCACCGGCAGAGGCGCTGGCGTTGGCGGCGCGCGCCCTCCGAAGCGAGCGCTGGAGCCCCGCCACTGTGCGCCCAGGCGGCCGACCAGCGCGTCCCACACTCCTCGAGCGCCGCGGTCCGCGCTTCGTGTCCCTCCTGCGTTGTCTGCCCTGACAGTCGGAGAACCCAGGCGTCTCGCGTGTTTTTGTGTTTGTGATGCGTGTGACCTCTGCCGGCTGACCACAAGCGGTGACATTGGCTCCATTGTTGCGGCATGGCGCAGGCGGCGGTGCTACGGGCGCAGAACCGGGCTAGCCACAAGGTGAGCGACAATGTCCCAGTGTTCAAATTCTACATGTGTACTGCGCAAAATCTGCAATGCAGGATGTGCTGATTGGTAACTTCCTGGTTCAAAACCGTTAAGACTTTGGTAGCCACTAGTTCACAGACGTTGGCCGACGTTGGTTTGTCTGACGTTCCGCCAGCATGAATGGCTAATGGCTGGCATTGTCGAAGCTTTCCAGAATGAGATTTTCACTCTGCAGCGGAGTGTGCGCTGATATGGAACTTCGTGGCAGATTAAAACTGTGTGCCGGGCTGAGACTCGAAGTCGGGAACCTTTGCCTTTCGCGGGCAAGTGCTCTGTCCTTTCTTTCAGGAGCTCTAGTTCTGCAAGGTTCGCAGGAGAGCTTCTGTAAACTTTGGAAGGTAGGAGACGAGATACTGGCAGAAGTAAAGCTGTGAGGAGGGGGGGCGTGAGCAGTGCTTCGGTAGTTCAGATAGTAGAGCACTTGCCCTCGAAAGGCAAAGGTCCCGAGTTCGACTCTCGGTCCGGCACACCGTTTTAATCTGCCAGGAAGTTTCATTGTCAAAGCTGTTTCCACCAGCAGTGGACGATGAAGCTTTGACAGTGGCCGCCACTCGTGGTGGTGTATCGTCTGAAAAGTCGTCAAACATCGGCCGAAAAACTCCAGACACAAATAAAAGGCAATTTGTCAACTGCCTGGTAATTAAAACTGCTCTCAGACTGGGTCTCGAAACCGGTACCTTTCCCTTTCGTGGACAATTGCTCAGCCGGCCTGTGTGGCCGAGCGGTTCTAGGCGCTGCAGTCTGGAACTGCGCGACCGCTACGGTCGCAGGTTCGAATCCTGCCTCGGGCTTGGATGTGTGATGTCTTTAGGTTAGTTAGGTTTAAGTAGTTCTAAGTTCTAGGGAACTGGTGACCTCAGATTTTAAGTCCCATTGTGCTTAGAGCCATTTGAACCATTTGACTGCCGTTTTGACTCTTGGAACTAGAAAATAATCGCACGGTGCGATATATGGTGAATAAGAGTTTTTCGCAAATTCTCGAATAGTGTGGACACCACCATCGCACTCCCCCTTCCCTGAAATTTTGATTGTGGGGACCGGTCTGTAGCGTAGCCTGACGTCTAGAATAGGTTGTAAGGTGGTCAATGAATATAAATGCCAAATAAGGATTGAGGTAACAGACTGACCTGTAGTGCACCCTAATATTAAGATTCACGTCGTATTAGAAGCATTTTGTCACCAATAGCAAACGTTTTGTCATAAAAACTAAAACTGCAGTGTAAAATCAGAAACGTGCATTACTTTACGGACAGATCTGCAATGAGTATTTTGATGCGTTTTATTAACATACATGGTGCATAAACTGCGAACAATGTAGAGGGGGTCCAGTACGTAACTATCACACAAATGCTCTGTCAGAGGTATTGGCGGAAGTAAAGCTGTTAAGGCGCTTCCTGAGTTGTGCCCTTACAGCTTTATAGCTCCACTTCAGAGCATTTCCTGGCTAGAGGCAAAGGTTTCTGGTTGGAATCTCGGTCTTGCTCACTGTTTTAATCAACCAGTAAGTTTCGTCATAGACTTCCTTTCCTACGCTATTCGGATACGGAACGAGAAAAGAGCACTCTGCACCCTAATTGCCCGTATCTTATTCTCATAACCCTACGTGAGATACACGTTAGCAGTCGTGCAGTTTTCTTCTAACACTGGTTCTCTAAACGTAACCACCACTGTTCCACGAGAACGACGCGGTCTTTCAGCAGCAGCAGCAACAAGCGGACGCAGCCTTCCGCGGCCATTGCCATCTAATACTAGAAAAATGTTTGTACGTGTTCCGTGCGTTCCTATACCATTTATCTGATTACGGTAGAGCTGTGATGAGTTATGTACACGCCCGCGAAGCTTCTGACGGAGTAAGAACGACCAACATCCCCTAGGAACGGGGCTGGAGGTGAAAAGGGGGTGATGTAGCAGCATAACTCTAGAACCATATTTTCGATATAAGTGACTCATTATTTTTATAAGATTGCTGTGGGAGTAATAAACATCTACAAGCCCGTTACATCTAAAAAATAGTTGATAACGACCGATATTAGTACCAAATCCGTAGTTTCCGAGGTCACTACGTTGATTGGTGACGGTCCCAGTAAATTTGCATCCGTAGATGTATGGGTGTGAGAGACCAGGTTACAAGGAAAGTTACGTATCAGCATATGTCGGTAAAACTGCAACAATTTCTATCAAATATTCTTCACGGAGGGCTCACAGCCAAATATTTATTTATTGAATGAATGTGACTCTTTTTTTTCCTTCCATGGGCCGTTACGTATGTAATCTTCCCTCGTTTCTTTCGGTGTATAAGCACCGAAATGTAGGTAAGGGATTAATGTGGCATTTGTGTCTTTGTGACGTGCGTGCGGTAAATACGGAAATGTGAACTATGGCGACGTTATTACCAATTGCGTGCAAACGGAACCAACATTCTGTTACTCCTTTCTTGGCTGCCGAAGGTCGAACACCGGTAGACATCCGTCGGCGAACGAAGAATTTGTGTGGGTCAGCATGTCTGTGGAAAACCACCGTTTTGGAATGGTGTGCCTAGTCCCGTGCTGCTTCGTGATAACGCACGTCCCCTTATCGCAAATGTCGTAACGCGGCAGTTAAGCAAACTGAGATGGGAGACACGGAGCACACGCCCTATAGTCCTGATCTCTCCGCATGCAACTATCACGCCTTCGGTCCCTTAAAAAAGGCCTTGAAGGATCACAGATTCCTGTCTGACGAGAACATGCAGCAGGCAGTTATGGACTTCTTCACGCGGGCAGGACACGGTGCTCTACTAAAGAAGTATCTTCAACCTGGTGCGTCGGTGGGATGAATGCCTCAGTGCTCAAGACGATTTTGCCTGATTGGCGTACTGTACTGCCTTCGAAAAGAAACCCGATCGCTCCCCGTTATACAGGGTGTTACAAAAAGGTACGGCCAAACTTTCAGGAAACATTCCTCACCCATGTGTCCGGAAACGCTTACTTGCCATGTTAGAGCTCATTTTATTACTTCTCTTCAAATCACATTAATCATGGAGTCGAAACACACAGCAACAGAACATACCAGCGTGACTTCAAACACTTTGTTACAGGAAATGTTCAAAATGTCCTCCGTTAGCGAGGATACATGCATCTACCCTCCGTCGCATGGAATCCCTGATGCGCTGATGCAGCCCTGGAGAATGGCGTATTGTATCACAGCCGTCCACAATACGAGCACGAAGAGTCTCTACATTTGATACCGCGGTTGCGTAGACAAGAGCTTTCAAATGCCCTATGAAAGAAAATCAAGAGGGTTGAGGTCAGGAGAGCGTGGAGGCCATGGAATTCGTCCGCCTCTACCAATCCATCGGTCACCGAATCTGTTGGTGAGAAGCGTACGACACTTCGACTGAAATGTGCAGGAGCTCCATCGTGCTTGAACCACATGTTGTGTCGTACTTGTAAAGGCACATGTTCTAGCAGCACAGGTAGAGTATCCCGTATGGAATCATGATAACGTGCTCCATTGAGCGTTGGTGGAAGAGCATGGGGCCCAATCAAGACCACCAACAATGCCTGCCCGAACGTTCACCGAAAATCTGTGTTGATGACGTGATTGCACAATTGCGTGCGGATTCTCGTCAGCCCACGCATGTTGATAGTGAAAATTTTACAATTTGATCACGTTGGAATGAAGCCTCATCCGTAAAGAGAACATTTGCACTGAACTGAGGATTGACACATTGTTGGATAAACCAGTCGCAGAAGTGTGCCCATGGAGGCCAATCAGCTGCTGATAACGCCTGCAGACGCTGTACATGGTACGGAAACAACTGGTTCTCCCGTAGCACTCTCCATACAGTGATGTAGTCAACGTTACCTTGTACAGCAGCAACGTCTCTGACGCTGACATTAGGGTTATCGTCAACTGCACGAAGAATTGCCTCGTGCATTGCAGCTGTTCTCGTCATTGTAGGTCTTCCCCAGTCGCGAGTCATAGGCTGGAATGTTCCGTGCTCCCTAAGACGCCGATCAGTTGCTTTGAACGTCTTCCTGTCGGGACACCTTCGTTCTGGAAATTTGTCTCGATACAAACGTACCGCGCCACGGCTATTGCCCCGTGCTAATCCATACATCAAATGAGCATCTGCCAACTCTGAATTTGTAAACATTGAACTGACTGCTAATCCACGTTCGTGATGAACACTAACCTGTTGATGCTACGTACTGATGTGCTTGATGCTAGTGCTGTAGAGCAATGAGTCGCATGTCAACACAAGCACCGAAGTCAACATTACCTTGCTTCAATTGGGCCAACTGGCGGTGAATCGAGGAAGTACAGTACATACTGACGAAACTAAAATGAGCTCTAACATGGAAATTAAACGTTTCCGGACACATGTCCACATAACATCTTTTCTTTATTTGTGTGAGAGGAATGTTTCCTGAAAATTTGGCCGTACCTTTTTGTAACACCCTGTATAACAAACGCCCTGTAATATACCTCTGTGCGTCTCCTATCTCTTAGCTTGAAGACATACGGTGGTGGCAAAAATATTGTCGTACAGAGTATCGCTTCTCTGAATGTATTAAACAAGATTTTGCGATAACTAAGTTTTCTTCCTTCCAAGACTTCCCGTGTAAGTTACGGAACACTTCCTTTACACTTTCGCATGGAATATATCGTATCTACCATTTACGATCCGAGTAGCGCATCTTTGAATTAGTACGCTTCCTGTTGTCATACCTGCTTCATAAGGAAGCCAAGCACTGGAACAATATGCAGAATTGATCGCATCAGGGGCTTGTATGCTATTTTTTTTTTCACAGGTGCTTTGCGTTTTCCCAGAACCCTTCCAACAAACCTTCCATGTGCTTTCCCTAATACTGATCTTACGTCATAGTTCCGTTTCATATAGCCCCCTAGAACTACTTCCAAACACTTCTACAGTGTCAAATTATATGGGGAGAGGACTAAGACGACAGAGCAAGCGGTGTACCTAAATAGTTTCACATTAGTTGTCGTTCCTAGATAACAGAACGCAGCATGTCATTCTCAATGGAGAGAAGTCTTCCGAAGTAAGAGTGATTTCAGGTGTGCCGCAGGGGAGTGTCATAGAACCGTTGCTATTCACGATATACATAAATGACCTTGTGGATAACATCGGAAGTTCACTGAAGCTTTTTGCGGATGATGCTGTAGTATATCGAAAGGTTGTAACAATGGAACATTGTACTGATATGCAGGAGGATATGTAACGAATTGACGCATGGTGCAGGGAATGGCAATTGAATCTCAATGTAGACAAGTGTAATGTGCTTCGACTACATAGAAAGCAAGCGCTCTTATCATTTAGCTACAATATAGGTCAGCAACTGGAAGCAGTGAATTCCATAAATTATCTGGGGGAAGGTATTAGGAGTGATTTAAAATAGAATGACCATATAAAATTAACCGTCGGTAAAGCAGATGCCAGACTGAGATTCATTGGAAGAACCCTAAGGAAATGCAATCCGAAAACAAAGGAAGTAGGTTACAGTACACTTGGTCGCCCCCTGCTTGAATACTGCTGACCAGTGTGGGATCCGTACCAGATAGGGTTGATAGAAGAGACAGAGAGAAGATCCAACGGAGAGCAGCGCACTTCGTTACAGGATCATTTAGTAATCGCGAAAGCATTACGGAGATGATAGATAAATTCCAGTGGAAGACTCTGCAAGGGAGACGCTGAGTAGCTCGGTACGGGCTTTTGTTGAAGTTTCGAGAACATACCTTCAGTGAGGAGTCAAGCAGTATATTGCTCCCTCCTACGTATATCTCGCGAAGAGACCATGGGGATAAAATCAGAGAGATTAGAGCCCACACAGAGGCATACCGACAATCTTTCTTTCCACGAGCACGAGACTGCAGTAGAAGGGAGAACAGATAGAGGTACTCAAGGCACTCTCCGCCACACACCGTCAGGTGGCTTGAGGAGTATGGATGTAGATGATTCTTTAAAAAATTTGCAGTTGATTTCTTTCTTTCAACCGTCTCCGAAGTGAGCTAACGCTCCATTAGCTAACGACATGGACGACTAGGCCCACGCATTATACTCCAAACTTACTTCATTTCTACCGGAAGTCACGTTCGTTTGGAGTAACGGGGAAATCGCTTTGAGTGAGTATTACCCAAATATAAACAAAACATCTACTAGGTGCTATAACAGAGGACATAACTTGGTAAATGTGGATATTTTATTGGCAGAGAGTAGCAATTAGCACATTTCTTTTAACAATAAAGCTTATTCCAGTGAAATGTTCACGTAAATTTTGTAATGGCTGAACCAGTTTCAGATGGCCATTCATTTTCAATAGCCCTATAAAAGCTAAAAAGAAAGAGTTGTTCCATGCCCCCTTGTGTACTGTTTCTTGTTAATTCTTTATACCGCTATTGAAAATCAATACTCGGTAGTCAGCGGTTTAGCCATAAGCAATTATTTACACAATAAATCTACTGAAATAAACTTTATTGTTCAGAATGTAACAGTTTAGCAAGTTATATGGGAAGAGGAGCGTATTAAAATCGAACATAAATTTTAGTGTCAGGAAGTCTTAATTTTTATTAGAAAAGTGTTCGGAGCGTAGCCTTACGCGCAAGCGAAACATGAGTGAGAAACAGTACATAAAAGAAGCTTTCTGTCGTAGGGCCACAGAAGAGTGCTGAAGGCTAGGTGGGTAGATTAGATAATTGAGAAATACTGAATGTGATTGGGGAGAAAACATTATGGCAGAACTAAAATAAGTTGGTACATGTCTTGGGGCGTCAGGGAATAGTTAATTAGGTTGTGGAGAGAACAATGGGAGAGGGTTATTGCAGAGGAATAATAAACATTAAATGTCATAAGCAAGGTCATAAGCGAAGTACGATGCAGTAGTTACGCAGAAATCAAGAGCTGTAAAAAGGTAGACTAGGTTGAGAGAAGCACGAAACCAATTCACGGACTGAAGACGACGACATTCGAAAGTACGCATCCGTGGTCTGTCACCTTCAATAAACTCTTCTGGGTATGCGGACCACGTCAACGTGTTGGAGCAGTAGCTGAAATGTTGGTCTATAGAACAATATGACGACGTGACCCCACAGAGCCAGAAAAAATTATTGAAGAATTTGGCAGTTATTGTAGATAGCAATACAAGCTGTACTCCCAGGCCAGGCATATACGTATTTTTTTGGTACTTACTTACAACATTTTTGTTCTGTGTTGGAGAAAATTAAAAGAAAGGCACACGACTGGTCTCGTGTTTGTTTCGTCAGCATGAGTGTGTGACAGAAATGTCCAACAAAGTGCAGTTCCAGACATGACAAGAAAGACGATTTAGCCTCATCGCACACCGCCTTACGCAGAAATTCCCAAATACACCAAGAAGCATCTACATATATATTCCCCGCAAGCCACTGTACAATCCATGCCCAAGGTTACGTAATACTAATACTGGGGATTTTCTGTCTTTATGCCTCTGCAAGTGCCCTTATCTCTCACGTTACTTACACTCACGATTCCTACACGAGATATGCGTTAGCAACAGCATGATTGTCTCACAGTCCTCTTCGATTACAAGTTCTCCAATTTTACCCAACAGTGTTTCGGGAGAATTAAATTGTCTTTTTCCCAAGGATTCCCGTTAATGTTCCCAAGCATTTGCTTTTTACGAGTTACTGCAACAACTTACCATACTAGCAGCGCGTTTCTGAGCTCGTTTCATACCGGTTGTATCCACTTGATATTGACTCACCTTCAGTGGTGAAGCAATATTTCTTGTGACTGGGATAATGAACAGGGACAATGTGCGAATCTTGTGGACAGAGAATCCCCACACCGTTGTGCAGCACATTCGATATTCATTGAAAGTTGTGTTCTTCGTGGTCTTACGGTTTGAAGTTTACGGTCACTTTTTATTTTGCGAAAAGACCGTTACAAGACACGTGTATCTAGACATGGTGGAAAATTGGCTCATGCCACGACTGGAGGCTGACTATGTGGATTTCATTTTCCAACATGATAGTGCTTCACCTTACTTCCGTCATGATGATCACGAATTCAACGTGAAACAGCGAAAACGAATGGTGGGGTTGATGATCAGCAATTCATTTCATGGCCCGTTCTCCCCACCTAACTCTACTCCATTTTTTTTGTGTGGAGTTATTTGAAAGATGCAGTGGTTACGTCTCCTCTACCAGCAGACCTACCAGAACTGCGAATTGGCATCAACAGTGCATTTGAACAGACTGATACGGTCATGATGCACCGAACGTGGGAAGAACCTGATCAAGGAGTTCATATCTCCAGAATCACTAGGGGGGCACATATGAAGCCCTTCTAACATAGCAAAAAAAAACTTTTTGAGTACACGTGTGTGCAATGACCTACGACAACGTGTCAAATAATACAGCTACGGCAAATGGGTGAAATTGCTTCAGTCATTCATAATATCCATGTACTTGGTCTCAACTGCTTTTTGTTCCCGCCAAGGTCAGTGGAACTCAAGACACGCTCTGCTTCTAACAGGTAATGACGGCAGCAAAGAATCAGTTAACACCATCACTATCTTTATCGCCACGATGGGCGGTGCCAGAAACCGTGTTGTTGGGGCGGTTTTACTGCTGGCTTTCTCGTCCAACTTCACTCACAGAATGTTATCACCTGGCTAAAATCGCAGTCGTCCGCGGTGTTCCCAACAGTTTCGTACTCGGTCTTCCGTCCCCTGATGACGACTTCAAGGAAATGGCTGTAATCAGCCCTGTGGTACTTGGAGATAGAAAATTGTTCACTACGTCCCACCAGAACGAAGGTGTTTCTCGGCTCATAACGCAAACTAATTGGCGCCCTTTCCTTTATAATTTCGTTGGTTTCAGTGTACAGGATGTCGGGGAAATTCGACCCCTCTTGACTAGAAATCTGTTAAGAGAAGAGCAACGGAACTTCAGCTACCGCAGTCAACAGTGTGTGGCCACATCAAAAAATTGGCCAACTACGAATAGTACTCGCGCTCTGAGAGTTTCGTAAAAACTTTTATGTATATAGGTAGTTCATCCATCCAGGAAATAGAGAAGTTTTCTGCCTGTTGTCGATGTAGGTTGTGGCAAGATATCGGTTTCAAGCATTCAAAGATTTTTCCAGAATGTCCTAATTCAAGCTTAAAATGTTTTGTATAATTTCGCACTTGTAGGAAGGGATCTTAACAGACGTAGAAACATGCACAGGCAACAAAAAGTGATCCTGTAAGGGTTTAGTTTTTACCATTTGAGGCACTAAACTGTAAACAGAGTAGTGAAAACGGGATATACACCTATGTTCGTGAATGCACTAGCTAAAAACGACATGGAAGAGCGAGTTCCAGCCTGCCATGCTTCGGTACCACTATTTCCAAATGCTGTGTCTCGATAAGGAGTGTTACTTTCTGTTGAAAGTGCAACATACCGCATTTCACGTAGTAGAAAAGTGGTTTCCTGGTATAAGGAAAAATCAGAGTTGTGTGCAAGAATTTGAAAGGAACTCCGCTCATGTTGTTACATGGGCCGCGATGTTATCACGATACCCATTCGGGCAAAATTTTTTTTTAAGGTTACAAGAATACAAATTTTTATTTAAACAGGTTGCAAAGCCGGCCGCAGTGGCCGAGCGGTTCTAGGCGTTTCAGTCCGCAACCGCGCGGGTGCTACGGTCGCAGGTTCGATTCCTGCCTCGGGCATGGATGTGTGTGCTGTCCTTCGGTATGTTAGGTTTAAGTAGTTCTAAGTCTAGGGGACTGATGACCTCAGACGTTAAAGTCCCATAGTGCTCAGAGCTATTTAAACCATGTTGCAAACGTACATCATCTCAGCTCGAAGACAGTGTAATCACGTGTGGCTTCAGCAGCACGGAGCTCCAGCACAATTTGCTAGTCAGATGGTGAGTTTCTTGACTAATAATTTAGACACCTCTGGATTGGGCGTGGTTCAGTAACGGTTCCAGCCCTAGAAAATGGCCACCATGTAATTCGGACCTTACCTTTCCAGACAGTTCCTTAGAGGGAATTGCAAAGTTGCATGTGCCTTTATGTCGCCACAAGACTAATGAAAAATGTTGGCAATAACGATCAGAAAGCGTTTCGAAGCATAAATCCTGAAATTCTGGGTTATGTATAAAGGATGACACAGACACTTTTATTTATGTGTAAGCACGATGGCGCACATTCATATCCGCTGGATACATGGCTGTTTTATGTAAATACGAACCTTCAATACGCGTACACAACATACTGTTTAGAACAAGTGAGTGATACGCGAACTTCTCTAGACAAACTTTAGGTTATCTCTGGAAGAATTGACCGTCTTACATAGTCAGGTATAAAAATGTAAGGCGTATATTCAATGGAATGTCCCTACTTGTGCAGATGCTTTTCTTTCGTGGGAACATCATTTCTGCTGTTCGGTTCCGTAGGACAACACAGGAACTGTCATCACTTCATAGAATTTCATGGTGGTCTCTCTTTGTACTTAATGGCGCAATGTTCTGCTAATGGTATCACGGAGAGCTTGGAATTTGTGTATTTTATTTTCAGTGTAATAGCTTAAAATCAATAAATTGTAACATAGTCTAAATAAAAGATTTGAGACGCTTGTTCTAAAATTGAATAGTCCAAAACAACTTTTGATACGACTGGGTATTTTTCTCGGGATGCCATTGTTTCCGTTCTGTTACTAGAAATTTTAGAATTGTGTTCAATGTATGTTTGGTTCGGCTGGTAAACTGATCTTCCGAGACCATCTTCACTCTTTTGTATAATAACTATATCATCTGCAGAAAAAAGCACATTCAAGAATTGCTCATTCTATATTAACTCCTTTGTTTACTTTACGTTTCCATGTACGAAGAATGAAGTCAATGTAAATAATAAAAAGGGTAGGTGATAGTCAACATTCCTGTCTTACAACTGGAATTATAATTATTTCTTCTAATTGATTCTTGCCTGTGCTTATTACACCGAGTGTATTTCTGTAAAGACTTTCCACTGTCTCTGGTAGGTGATCAAGATATCCACATTAAGACGTACACAGAGGTCACAAAAATCTGGGGAAGGCGATATGCACTTGTACAGGTGGCGATAGTATCGCGTACACAAGGTATAAAAGAAAAGTGTGTCAGAGCTCATTTGTACTTAGGCGATTCATGGGAAAGGTATCCGACGTGATTTTGGCCGTACCACGGGAATTAAGAGACTTCGAACGCGGAATGATACTCGAAGCTTGACGCATGGGACATTCCATTACGGAAATCGTTAGGGAATTCAGTATTCAGAGATCCACAATGTCAAGAGCATGCCGCGAATACCAAATTTTTGGAATTACATCCCATCACGGACAACGCAGTCGCCACCACTCAATGACAGAGAGCAGCGGCGTTTACGTAGAGTTGTCGGTGCTAACAGACAAGCAACGGTGCGTGAAATAACCGCAGAGACCAATGTAGGACGCACGTCTAATTTATCCGTTTGGACAGTGCGGCGAAATTTGGCGTTAATGGGCTATGGCAGCAGACGACTGACCTGAGTGTCTTTGCTAAAAGCACGACATCGCTTACATCTCCTCTCCTGGGCTCGTGACCATATCGGTTCCTTCCTATACGACTGGAAAACTGTCGCCTGGTTAGAGGAATCCCGATTTCAGTTGGTAAGAGTTGATAGTAGGGTTGGAGTGTGGCGCAGATCCCACGGACCCAGTTTGTCAACAAGGCACTATGCAAGCTTGTGGTGGCTCCATAATGGTGTGGGCTGTGTTTACGTGGAATGGACTGGGTCCTCTGGTCGAGCTGATCGGATCATTAACTGGGAATGGGCATATTCGGCTACTTCGAGACTATTTGCAGCAATTCATTGACTCCATCTTCCCAAACAACGATGTAATTTTTGTGAATGACATTGCGCCATGTCACCAGGCCACAATTGTTAGAGATAAATTTTAAGAACGTTTTGGACAAGGTGAGCGAATGATTCGGCCCCACAGATCGGCCGACATTAATACCATCGAATATTTATGGGACATAGTCGAGAGGTTAGTTCGTGCACAAAATCCTGCACTGGCAACGCTTCAGCAATTTTAGGCGGCTACAAGGGCAGCATGGTTCAGTGTTTCTATAGGGAACTTCTGACGACGTATTGAGGCCATGCAACGTTGAGCTAGGCCATGCAACGTTGAGCTTCTGCGCTACGCCTGGCAGGTCCTACTCTGTTAAGAGGTGTCGGATGACTTGTCACCTCAATGTAATCTTCCATAGGCTATCACGGCTATCACAGTCAAAAGCCCTCTCAAGGTCGATAAAGGCTATATGACTTTCTGTATTAAATTCCTTGTCTCTTTCTATAATGTTTCAATCCCAAACACGTTTTCTGTGTGTTAACAACCTGATCTAAATCCGTTTCAGTAATGTCTGCCCCACTGAAATGGGATTGATGGACATCGAATGAATGAAAGGATCTGAGGGCATACCAGTTGTAATTCCGAAGAAACAGATTGTGGTGTCCCATAACATTTCCGTGGGAAAGGCCATGGATCGCCGTTTGGCTGTCGAAAGTATGAAGAATAGCCGCGTGAACGAAATAATGAAAAATTAACATAGCTTAAATAAACTTTGTAAAAAGGGTACACCGACGGGAGGTGTCTCTCTGTACAGAATCAACTGAGTTACGGCGCTACATGCCCGTGCAGCCTGAGCGGTGATGGGGCGTCTACACTTGCTGCTGGAGTGCACTATTTCATGCTGCCGCCAGTTGAAGGTGCTTTGGAGGGGCCGCCATAGAATACACAAGCAGACCACTCAAGAGTGTCAGTAATAGTAAAGACACGAAAGAGACTAGTTGATTTTGAGCGAAGGTCCAGATTAAAAGTCACAGTTTTGTGGCTGCGAATTGTAATTGTGTAAGCTTATGGAAGAAAACAGTGTTCAAAGCAAAGTCGCTGCTGAAAATAATTTCCGTAGCTGAAGGTGGCAGAAACCCCGCTCTCTTTCACTGAAACACTCGCACGTCGGAAAAGAAGTTACCGAGCGTGGCAAGAAGTAAAGTTAGAACTGATTGGTAAACACAGCTCACAAGTGTTACTAAAGTCGACCGTCAGTCCAATGTTAACGAATCGTACATTCAACCAGTTCAAGAGAAGGCAGCGTTATACCTGCTGTCAATTACGGTGAAGCACAGCAGCACCAGGGAACACGATAAACGCCGCACCGCAAGGTGGCGCCTTTTTTTTTCAGTAATTCTGAGACTTCGACAAATTAACGATGCGTGGGACGGTCAGAGCTGGTCGGGAAAGTGACAGCAGAGGCCTGAGGGAATGCGTAAACGAGTGTCGGCGAGGGCCGCCTTCCGGTGTCCTCGGGTAGAAAGCGCCCGAGGAAGGGCAAGGCCGCAGAAGAGCAACTAGTGCACGCCGACAGGCCGACTTTTTCCCCCGCTGAGCCACTTCTGGCAACAGTCCTCTTCATTAAGCCGGCGCTGTGCAGCCGAGCCGCGGTGCGTAGCCTGGAACGCGGAGGTGTGCGGCCACCGGCGGCTCTCCTTAGGGCAAGAGCGCTGGCCAACTTACTATGGTCTATCAGCATCTCTCTCTCTTTTTCATAAGTGAAACCCTTTTTAATGTCCACTGTTATCGTGAAACGTTCAGGTTTGTAGTTAACTAGCCGGCCGTTGTGGTCGAGCGGTTCTAGGCCCTTCAGTCCGGAACCGCGCTGCTGCTACGGTCGTAGGTTCGAATCCTGCCTCGGGCATGGATTTGTGTGATGTCCTTAGGTTGGTTAGGTTTAAGTAGTTCTAAGTCTAGCGGACTGATGACCTCAGATGTTGAGTCCCATAGTGCTTAGAGCCATTTGACCCATTTTGTAGTTAACTATCCGATTGAAAGGTCACAGTCCATTCACATTAATACGACCACCGCTTATATTAAACGTAAACGTGGAATAACGACTCACGTAGGAGAGATGGCAGCACTGGAAGCGGAAGGCATAGAAATCGGGATTGAGACACGCGAAAAACAAAGCAGTCGTTGTCGTATTGCGGAAAAGGGACGGTTTATATGACGTCGAAAAGGGCATGATCATTGGCCTTCGATTCAAGGGTGTGTGTATCTCGGAAATGGCTAAATTTGTAAACTGTTCACGTGTCGCCGTGGCTGAAATATACGGTGCATGGCAAAATGGTGCTATCCAAAACTGGCACCGAGGCAACTGTGGTGCACCACGGGACATAGATGACAAGGGTGAACGAGGCTACGGAGATACAAGCGGGTGAATAGACGTCCAACTGTGCAGCGCAGGTCCGGACTGAAGCGCCTAGAACCGCTGGGCCACAGCGGCCGGCTAAATTACTTGTATTTGGCTTGCAACTGTTTTTCAAAATTATGTATTTGGACTGCTTTAATGTATAATTAATAAGATGGTCATAATCTTGCCACTATGTTCGGTCGAACTTCGTAAATCAACCAGAAATTTCCATAATTTGAAATTCAACTTCGTGTGTCGTGTACCTAATTCAATACGTGGTTTAAAACTGGTACCGTTCGAGTCATTAAATCAGTTTCCCCCCATTATGATATGTTACAACCTCTCGTAATTGCCAATGGTCAATTCCGCGTTACATACGGGTGTCCAGGTACACGGTCCTATCACATTTATGTGACCACCTGTCAAAAAGGTGAGTAACCACCGTTTGCAGCCTGGACGTGCAGGAAGAGAGTCAACGAGATTCTGAGGGGCAGCGGTACGGATGTGGAGGCATGCCGACTGCAATGCAATGCCGGGGACAGTTGCGCTAACTTGATCGGTTCCATAACGCGAACAGCCCGATCGACATGGTCCCGCAGACTCTGGTTTCTGTTTAAATCCGGAAGTTTTGGTAACCACGGGCGTACGGTAAACTCATCCTGGTGCCGTTAGAACCACGGACGTACACTGCGAGCTGTATCACACGTTGCTTTTTTCTGCTTGCAGATGCCTTCGTGTCGAGGAAAAGCAAGCTGCATGTAGGGGTGGACATGAAACCCAAGGAAAAATTCACACTTCTATTGATGTGCCTTCTAGAGCGACCAGATCACCCAGCTAATGCCACGAAAATATTTCCTAGAACATAACGCTCCCTCCTGTGGCCTGGACCCTTTGCTTTCAGACGTTTCACGCCGTACACGCCAACGGCCATTTGTCCTATGGAGGTCACCTGTCGCTATTCAGTGGACGTCCAGCTTCGATAATGGCGTGCAAATTCCAGCGCTTTTTTCGGCGATTAACAGCCGTCAGCGTGGGTTCATGAACCAGGCGCCTGCTGATGCGGCCTATACGAAGCAACCTTCGCTGAAAGGTCGTTCAGCAGACGTTGTCGGTAGTCCCTTGCTTCATCTGGGCGGTCAACTGCACAACAGTTCGAAGTCTGATGTGAATTTTAAAATTTTGCCGGCGAATTGACTGTTTACACAAATTTCGGGCTTGCAGCCGGTCGTCGTTCAGTACGTCGCACGATATTTCAACTGGGCACCTGCCAATCATCTTCAGGTGAGCCGTCACAGACTGGAAAAAACATCCTGCGCTCCGCGTCCTGCGCGTGTAACCATGCTTGGGTAGCTGCTGTTAGAGCACTTGCCCGCGAACTGCACGGGTCCCGAGTTCGAGTCTCAGTTCGGCACACAGTTTTAATCTGCCAGGAAGTTTCATAAACTACATTGTTATAGAACGTACAAGAACAATGGTATCAAATTAACATATTTAACATCCGGTTATACAGTTATATGGTTACACGCTCTTTGTTAAGCAGTTGTTGTTAGAAAGTTTTTGTAGCACTCTAGAAAAAAAATGTGGTGTGAAATGGGAGAAGTAAGGAATGCTGTTGCGACTCTATTTTCATTCGCGTATATCAATAAATTCTGAAAATGGTTAAATTCCTAGTTTTCTCATTGGCTATTAAAACTACCCTAGGACCCCAGAAACGCCTTAAAGACAATGACTGCCACAAGTGGATTAAAAAAGATGAATATTTTATGCTCCACATTGAAGTAGTACTATTCAGTGTATCCATAAATGCACAGTATCTTAATTGCTACACTGAGGAACTGTATGAGCGTCAGCGATTTAATTTAAACAGCTGGTAAGGGTCCCATGTCAAGGTGAGCCCTTCCGTATAAAAGGAGGCAGGGAATACTGTGTTGTCACTGGAGGAACAGTAACAGCAGATGCGGTCAATTAGCTCTCTGTGACTTCATAAGTCGACTAGTCACTTAATGTCACCTGAATAACAAAGTCGATCAGGAACATTCCACCCCTTCTGAAGATACCAAAGTCGACTTTCGGTAGTGTGAATGTCAGGTGTAAACGGAAAGGAAAGACTGCTAAACCTTCACCCGACACACCTCATGTACTGACTGATACGGACCGTCGAGAATTGCGAAGGGTGGCTGGGGGAAAAAAAAGTACGCATGACATTAGCGGAAGGAATCTTTCCTGAGTTCTAAACAGCTATCGGAAGCCTAGCTAGCGTGATAACTGTACGTCGGCACTTTAAAAGACGATGGTCAGTGTAAAGGGACGCTTGAGGTATGATAAATATCGACGCTGTAGACACTGGATGAGTGGAAACGAGTGATTTGAAGCGATGAATCACGCTATACTTAGTGGTAATCCGACTGAAGGGTTTGGGTTCGGCGAGTGCCTGGAGCTTCTTACATCACGTGTAGTCCTGAATCTCTATTCACTGCTGAATAGTTCGCTAAAATAGTTTCTCATTCTTGCTGTTCAGAAGTGATGTATTGATGCGTTTCGTTCTCTGCCCATCATCAGAAATATCAAAAAATAAGAATGAGGTATTAATACAAAGTATGAAGTCGGTATAGAAACTTAAGTTCAGAAATTAAGGAATTTTAATAGAGCACGTTGAAGAAATCCTTGCTGCCATTAGCAAAGTCTTGGATAATGTTATATTTTGTAGAGACGACACTCATAATCTCCGACAACTGCTAGAAATTTGTAGGGTCGTGGCATTCCTTCAAGCAGACAGCACAGATATTTCACAAACTGTCGCCCTACGGTCAAACTTCAAGAAAGTTCTGAAATGGAACGCTATAAGAAGGTAATAAAAAAACGAAATGGAAAAAGCATTAGAACCGTTTGCTGATACGTTAGATCCAAGATTGAGAAGGAGAAGATTAACTTCTGAACAAGAAGAAATACAGTAAAATGGCTCATAGAGATGCATCAATAGTGAACTGCGGGTGTTACGTCTTTTTGGAGTGCCGGTTCTGATCATTTTTCTTCCGCTAGGTTTTATGATGCACTTCTAACGCAGTTCTATACAAATGCTGGAAGATCATGGAGCTGAAAAAGCATAAAAAAGGAAACGTACGAATAAGATTTATTACTTTCGTGAAAAGCTTCCTTCCTTGCTCTGCCAGCACTGCGTCCATTGAAAGGATCTTCTCCACCTACACACTTGTTTCGTCAAAATTAAGAAATAATTTAGTTGAGAAATCTCCTGCTTATTAGGTAGATGAGCTGACCACTACGCCATCTGGACCCAGTGATCATCATAACCGAACGGACTACCCTAGCACGCCCGCTACCAGACCCAAATTCTCAACTTACACCACACACTTATGGCGTCGTGCCCTTGCTGTTCCCGGAATCGGCGAGACACCGTAAGTAATTAGATTAGTGAGCAGAGGCACGAAATCATTTCTATGAGGTAGGACTTGAGAATTTAAGTTGGTGGGAGAAGTGCTAGGATAGTCCGTGCAGTTGTGGCGACCACTGACAGGATGGCATAGTAGTCGGCGCATCTGCCTGCTTAGCAGGAGAAGCGGATTCGAATCCCGGTCCGGCGCAAATTTTCAACTTGCCCCATTGATATAAATCAGTGGCTACTGTCAGCTAATGTCTTTAATTTGTTTGTGACTTGGTTATTATTATGGTTTAGAAAAATTTCTAGTCATACAGCTACAGCGTCGTATTTGTGGAGCGCCGCGTGCAGCGACGATCGCTCCCCTGAGCCTATGGAATGCCAGGTCGCCGGATGGAATGCAGCCAAGCGTGCATGCGTGATCGGGGCCAATGGCGGCCGCCATAATTATTCTAGCCGGCTTCCCGCCTTCTGTGGAAAGCGCGCAAGCGCCGGACGCTCAGTGCGTGCATACGGACGACACAAGTCGCACTATACTCGCCCCACTTTCCGGTTGTTAAACATCCGTGTTAAAGCGTATCCCCATTCAGCCATAATGTAAAGTATGAAATGATGTGATCAGTGAGGCGCGAAAGTAACTACATGAAATATCAGTACTAATCGTTGGTTCAGCTAAACTTGCAGTCTAATGGATGTGGGCAAACAGCTGAAAATTTGTCCCATACCGGTAAACGAATCAAGATTTCCTGCTTATCACGAGCAGTCGCCTTAACTATTAAACTTCATAGCTCGTTTCCACCTAGGCTTTGTCCACGCTACCACCAGAGGTTTTTCCCAAGGGGTATGTAGGAATACGACCATTGAATGATTGAACTCGGGATAAAAACACTCGGATCGACGTCGTTTTCCATGACTTCCGGAAGACATTCGATAGAGTTCCGCACTGTCGTTCGGCGAACAGAATTAGTGTCCAGCACGTATGATTGGGGCAATTCAGTCACTGTACACAAATAATAAAATAATTCGCCTGAAGATAATGGGTACGAAATTCACGGAAACGTGAATAGACAACGCCACCACTCGGCTAATCGTCTGAGATTTTGTGAAAGAAACCTTACTGTGATGAAGGGACGAAATGTGCTGATATTAATCAATTAGATAAGGCTTCCCACTATGCCCATCGTTCTTAATGTATATGCTAACGATACCATTCATAAAACGTTGATTACAGTAAACGACATCTTCAGAAGAGGCGATTTAATTTAAACGAAAGTGATGGCATTTCAGTAATTGGACTCCGTAAGAGACAAAACTGTAATAGATTGACGAATAATTCAACGAGTGAAGGAGTTTATCTAATTTGTGTGTGTGTGTGTGTGTGTGTGTGTGTGTGTGTGTGTGTGTGTGTGTGTGTGTGTGTGTGTTAAATTTCCCAAATTAGGTGATGATCGAGCAAATGGGCTAGATTCAGAAATTTCTGTGGAACCATACTACGTACGGAAAGAAACATAATTAAACTTGCCTTTGCTGCTCTACAGTATCGAATGTTGGCCTTTAACGGCAGATAATTTGTGAGGAATCGAATCGTTAGAGATGAAGTTGCTCCGCTTTGTAGCGGAATATTCATCACTGGACCGTAAAAGAAACACCGGGATTAGACGTGAACTAGATGTAGAACTCATTGCAACTATAACTGAAGAATACAGACTAAACTGGGAAGACGATGTTCAACGTACGTCTAATAATAGCCGGCCGGTGTGGCCGAGCGGTTCTAGGCGCTTCAGCCCGGAACCGCGCGACCGCTACGGTCGCAGATTCGAATCTTGCCTCGGGCATGGATGTGTGTGATGTCCTTAAGTTAGTTAGGTTTAAGTAGTTCTAAGTTCTGGGGGACTGATGATGTCAGAAGTTTAGTCCCATAGTGCTCAGAGCAATTTGGACCAATCTAATAATACTGTAACTAAAGCTGCAATACTGTACAGGACGTATCTAAATTTCTTCTACATACTTTGAGAAGAGGTTCCTTACACTAAAACAAAAAAAGTCTAGTAAACAAGGACTCCAAAATGCACTCCTTAAAGACTATGATTACGTGTTCAGTAGGAGAGATGGGTTTCACAGTAGCGAAAATCAACAATAGCTCATAGCTGTCAAGGCATGCATTTTAGAGCCCATGTCAGTAGACATTTTTTCTTGCTTTGATGTAAGAAACCTGACCTCAGTCTGTGAAGGAGATTTATTTACACCCTCCATAACCCTATAGGAAAAAGAAACATTGGACGTAATTTAAAGAGACGACGTGAAAAATCTGATGGGGGAACAGGCCAGAAAGTGTAAATGTCAGACGACGCTGAATACCAACTTACCGAGAATTGGATCATATTCGTAACTGGATTCAAGAGCAACAAAATCGACAGATGCACCGGTTATTTTAGGTGTACGCCAAGGAAATGTGTTACTCCCTTCACTGTTGACAGTTCATATTGATGATCTAGTGGATGACGCGGTAGGTTCCGTGAGGCTGTTAGCGTGCAATACTGCCGTCTATAGGAAGGTTGCAACGCTAGATACGCGGGAAGACTTGCAGAAGGTCGTAAAGTCAGCGCGAGAGTGTTACGGAGATGTTCAAGTGATTCCTGTGGCAGCTGCTACAGGACGGGCTGTGAATCACGGCGAGGTATACTGTTGAAATTCCGAGAGCGTACGTTTCAGGAGTCGGGCAACAGCCCCGTCCTGTCACATTGTGGCCACCGCCTGTGTTAGACGTCAACGTGCTGTAACCATTCACAGGCAAGTGGCAGCACTAGCTGTGGAGGGTGTACAAAGCGTGTCCTGGTGGTGGGGGCCGGGGTGAGGGGGATATGATACGCTACAGTCGTTGTAGTGCAGGAACGGGGCGATTTAACATATGTGCAAAAGAGCATTATCATTGGCTTTCGGGCCAACGGCAGAAGCATTTCCGAAACGGGTAAGTTCGTAAATTTTCCACTTATCGCCGGTGTTTAAGTATACCGTGCATGGCAAAATGGCACTGCTCAAAACCGGCGCCGAGGCAACTGAGGTGCACCATGGGCCATGGATGACAGGGGTGAAAAGAGGCTGCGATTATGTGTAAGGGCGAATAGACGTGCAACTGTTGAGTAACTGACCGCCCAGATGGACCAAGAGGCTGCCAGCAGTGTCTCCTCAACGACCTTTCAGCTAAGGTTTGCTGGGTATGGGCCTCCACAGCAGGCGCGTGGTTCATATGCCAATGATGACTACTGTTCATCGGCAACGAAGGCTGGAGTTCCGACGCCAGTACCGCTGGACGCCCACCAAGTGGCGACAGGTGGTCTGTTCAGATGAATGCACGGGACAGGTGGCCGGACAGATGAAAGCAACAATCGTCGAAAGGGTCCAGGGCGGATGGCATTCCGTGGGTTCTGGAAGGCACAACAGATAAACACAAATATGCGTCTATTACTGGGGACCATGTTCATCCCTTCATGCAGTTTATGCTACCTCGCCACGATGGCACGTACCAGCAGGGCAGTTGAACGTGTCACAGAGGTCGTAGTGCACGTGCGTGTTTCGGAGAGCACCAGAATGAGTTTAACGTACTCGCCTGGCCACCAATTTCCCCCCCCCCCCCCCCCCCCCCCCCACAATTAACTCAATGGCGAATCTGTGGGACCACCTCAATCGGGCTGTACGCGCCATGGATCCTCAGCCGAGAAGTATATCGCAGCTGGCGCCGGCACTGGAGTCAGTTTGGCTCCACATCCCTGTCGGTACTTTCCAGAACCTCAACCCTGGACTCGAATTCGGGAGGACGACGGTTCAAACCCGCGTCCGGCCATCCTGATTTAGATTTTCCGTGGTTTCCCTAAATCCCTTCAGGAAAATGGCGGGATGGATCCTTTGAAAGGGCACGGCCGACTTCCTTCCCCACCCTTCCCTAATCCGATGGCAACGATGACCTCGCTGTTTGGTCCCCTCTCCCAAATCAACCAACCAACCAACCAACCAACCAACCAACCAACCAGAACCTCGCTGACTCTCTCCCTGCAGTTTTCGCAGAGCTGTGCACTTTAAAAGGTGGTTATTCAAGCTTTTGACAGGTCCTCACATTAGTGTGGCTGGACAGTGTATTACTTAATCTCTCATATGTGCCGCTAAATGACCTCGACGAGCAAATCAGAAAAATTGGGGCTCCCTCGGAGGGTTATCGACAGTCTTCTTTCTCACGCGCCACTTTCAGATGTAGCAACAAAAAGGGGACTAAAAGAGCAAAGCAGTGGTACCTGAAGTACCGTTCGCCGCACACTGTATGGTGGCTTGCGGGGTATAGATACGAGGACTGTGATTTGTGTATGCATGTCATTACTTCTACACTGATTTCATCCCATTCACCCATTCAGTTAATTTCATCGCGTTTAATTCATTTCATTTATATCCCTATTTCGTAGTCTTCCATCAAAAACCCATTCCCTCAATAATACTGTCACGTACCCCTGGCCAGCCCTATGGCAACAGTGTTCGGAAATAGATAAAAACACTAATGAAAATGATAGTCTCTCTAACCATACCTCCAAGCCAGACTAACTTTTAAGGATGCTCGTTGCACAAAAAGTGGGGAATCAAGGTTCGAGTATCCGTCTGGCACGTACATTCAGTGGTACAGCATGTTAAGTATAATGAAACGATATGTAACAGCAAAAAAATTTATGTGCACGTGTATCTTACATTCAATCTAAAATTTTTGTATGGAAACGAATATTGTGTATTCGAATTCAAACATCGATAAGTGATAGTGCGACGTACTGAAGTAACCATGTGACGTTGGTCATCTTCCTTTCAGCGAAGTGGACCAGTAGTAGTCTGTGTGTCTTGAGTGTTGTAGGTTACTGTAATGTCTGTCTTCTACTACAATTATTAAAATTTACCGTCCCTGAAGTTTTGAATGTGAGAGCGAACTGAATTGTAACGCGTCAATGACGCAAAGTTCAGCTAAAAATAAAAATTTCATTTTGTTTTTGGCAGCTGTTGTCGGAACCCTAGTTAATTCACATTAATAAAATATAAACGAAAGAAAATCAGCCTTCTGTCATAATTCGTACGTGGCAGTTCCCGCTCGTCCTATTCATGAAATGCGTTATACTCTCACAGAAAAAATGTGACGAAAAGAAAACGTCAAAAATAAAATCTAAATTTCGTGTTAGCAGCTGTGTGCTGTTTACTTCAGTGCTGGAAAAAAAGACGACTCAAACCTTGACCACAAATGCCAGCCATTTATTTGTGAATGTAAGGTGACCCCGTATATATGAAATCACGATTTTGAAATAAAAACTCATCTTTAGGTTGTTTGAATACAGTGTATCGAAAATGTCGAAATATATTAAGGACAGAAGGCTGTTTCCTTTGAGAAACGTTTACTTCCTTAAGCAACACATTTTGCATGGGCGCAGGCCTCCATAAAATAGTCTGAAAACAAACGATGTGTCTAGGCATTTGTAACTCTTGCCTAACGTCAATTTTTTGACTGGGTGGCTCAACCTCTTCAATGGAAGATGAGGAATAACTGCATTAAAGCGAGTAAACACCTGGCAAAAAAATTGACGGGTACAGGTAGCAAATATCATTTTACTGCAAAATAAAAAATATAAGATTTTGAGAGTAATTTATATACACAAATTAGAAAGTGCAATTCCCTGTAATATTAGATCCATTATTTCAGACACTCGCAAAGTAACATGAAACCGAAGAGGGTGTTGCTGCCCTTGTCACGTTGCTTTTGTCGGGTCATTGCACTCCGAGAAATGATGATGACTAGCGCATTGATACACGTGCGGTGCCGATCGACATTGGCAAATTAATACCACATCTGGCGCCGAATGCGGAGTAAGGAGCCATTGTGTTGTTGTCAGTTCCGCAAAATTGTCAGCATGGACTTTAAGGGTAACGTGTAACGGGCCGCAGGAAATGTCTCAGCACACTGCTGGTGTCCGCGAAAGGCGATCTGGCATTGTCATATGGCACGAGGGCTCAAGCGCATGCGCAAGGAATGCCCGACTCTGGTGTCGCTGTTAGCTGAACACGCACGCGCAGAAAGCGCACTTTTTCTACACGCACGCCGATGATGCACTCTGCATGCGCTATCCGCTATCCGCTATCCGCTTTCCACGGACGAACGGCTCGTCACGTTATATAGGCTGCGGCCGCTTGCCAGAGAGTCGGTGCTATGCTGCGCGTGCACATTTCGAAAGGCACTGTTCCCTCGAGCGGACTCTGAATGTTAATGTGGTAGTAAACTCTTATTGGGGGAATAAACGGCTCCTCACTGGTGGGTCTCTCAGGGGAGGACGCGCTGCAAACGTCCATTAGAATCCACTTATTGAGTCAAGCTTCCTTCTCGCTGTACAATTTTTACCGCCCACACATTCTGAAGTAAGTCTCTGCTTGTTTTACGAAAGGAACGTGTAAGTGCAATACTCCGCCCCCGTTGAGTCTAGTGTTAGAAGCAATTGACTAGGAATTCGTGTAGACAATAATACTGTGACCATGACTATCGGACTAAAACTCAAAGTTCAAGTTCTAACTGCGCCGCTATGTATTGTTGTTGTTGTGGTCTTCAGTCCTGAGACTGGCTTGATGCAGCTCTCCATGCTACTCTATCCTGTGCAAGCTTTTTCATCTCCCAGTACCTACTGCAACCTACATCCTTCTGAATCTGCTTAGTGTATTCATCTCTTGGTCTCCCTCTACGATTTTTACCCTCCACGCTGCCCTCCAATACTAAATTGGTGATCCCTTGAGGCCTCAGAACATGTCCTACCAACCGATCCCTTCTTCTGGTCAAGTTGTGCCACAAACTTCTCTTCTCCCCAATCCTATTCAATACTTCCTCATTAGTTATGTGATCTACCCATCTAATCTTCAGCATTCTTCTGTAGCACCACATTTCGAAAGCTTCTATTCTCTTCTTGTCCAAACTATTTATCGTCCATGTTTCACTTCCATACATGGCTACACTCCATACGAATACTTTCAGAAATGACTTCCTGACACTTAAATCAATATTGGATGTTAACAAATTTCTCTTCTTCAGAAACGCTTTCCTTGCTATTGCCAGTCTACATTACATTTTATATCCTCTCTACTTCGACCATCATCAGTTATTTTGCTTCCCAAATAGCAAAACTCCTTTACTACTTTAAGTGTCTCATTTCCTAATTTAATTCCCTCAGCATCACCCGACTTAATTAGACTACATTCCATTATCCTTGTTTTGCTTTTGTTGATGTTCATCTTATATCCTCCTTTCAAGACACTGTCCATTCCATTCAACTGCTCTTCCAAGTCCTTTGCTGTCTCTGACAGAATTACAATGTCATCGGCGAACCTCTAAGTTTTTATTTCTTCTCCATGGATTTTAATACCTACTCCGAATTTTTGTTTTGTTTCCTTTACTGCTTGCTCAATATACAGATTGAACAACATCGGGGAGAGGCTACAACCCTGTCTTACTCCCTTCCCAACCACTGCTTCCCTTTCATGTCCCTCGACTCTTATAACTGCCATCTGGTTTCTGTACAAATTGTAAATAGCCTTTCGCTCCCTGTATTTTACCCCTGCCACCTTTAGAATTTGAAAGAGAGTATTCCAGTCAACATTGTCAAAAGCTTTCTCTAAGTCTACAAATGCTAGAAACGTAGGTTTGCCTTTCCTTAATCTTTCTTCTAAGATAAGTCGTAACGAACACTAATAAAATTTATAACTAAAATTGTCAGCAGACAAAATAATAAGCAATACCTACTTTAATATACAAAGATATTTACTTAAGTATTTCATTTGTGCTGAGATTTCTATGTTTTGTAAATAACGGATTGGTTGTCTTAGGATTCAAGGATGCTTTTATAGTGTATTCGAATGAAAGCAAAAATATAGTAATATATTCATTACAGCGTATGATTACGTCGTACCTTTCATAACGAGCATCAAAACGAGTGTGTTCTGTTACACAGATCATTACGTTGAGTCCGTCTAGTATGAAGAGTTTATACAAGATCACAACTATATATTACATGACTGTTAGTCGTATGCGACAAAGATCACAATTACTGCGCAAGGTGCGTCAATGTAGAAAACATACGGAATTTCAATAGAGCATGTCAAGAGACATTACATTACCTCAGTTACCAAATTGACTACTCCTGATGGCTCAGGGCGTATCGTATCCAACATACCAATTCACTTTGTCAAGGTGTTCCATAAATTTCTTTCCCCTTTAATTCGATTCAGTATTTCTTCAATAGCTGCCCAATGTGCCATCTAATCTTCAGCACGTGTAGCACCACATTTCTTTTCTTGTCCCTTCCGTTTATCGTTCACTTTCACTTCCAAATAAGGCTATACTCAAAGTATTTCCAGAAAGGCTTTTTTGTAGTTTATATTAGATAACATTTTCTATCGTTCAGAAAAACGTTCTCTCTTCCATTGCGTGTCTTTCTAGTTGCTCCTTGTATCTGCCATAGTCAATTATTTTGCAACTTTTACTGCACCTATAGTAATGTAATACCCTCACCACCACCTGATTCAGTTCCGCTATACTCATTACCCATAGGTTAACATTCTTTGATGTACATCTTGTAGCACATTTCTGATCTTACAAGTCCTGGCGTGTTCCTGCATTTCTACTGTTGTGCATAGTAGAGCTAACATAGTTACTGCAATGTGTAAGTTACCTTTTTATATTTATAAAATTGTATATATGTACACTGTAACGTATGTTCCACATCTCCTAAACCATTAGAACGATTTCAAAGGAATGTAGTACACACATTACTTACTATTTCGAAAAAAGCACGATGGAGGTTAAGAACCGCCTACGTCCCACAAGGATGGGGGTGAGAAGGATGTGACGTAGAAGCATAATCAGTATCGTCTGAAGCAATTTCAACCAAAATTTGCATGTACATGATTCATAATTTGTGTAAAAATACTGCGGGAGTAATACCTCCCTAGGGCTCAGGTTTGGTGTGAACTCATAACAAGTAAAAAATGTTCGGTAACCACCTATATTAATATCGAATCCGTAGTTTCCGCGTTCGCTAGTCTTATTTGTGACGGTTTCGATGACGTTTCACTTTTTTATTTTTTTTTTTTAAGGGTGCGTCAAGGACAGGAAACATGTCCATATTTCGGTAATGCTGAAGAACTTTATACCGAACAAGTAATACACCCCCGTAGGACATTGTGATTCTGATTAAACTTCGGATACTTGAGAAGGCCCACATGAAAACTGAGTGATAGTAGAGCAGTTAAACTTCTTGGAACCAATTGTCTGGACATGCGGAGAGAAATAGCGAATAAACATCGAAAGAAACACACTTTTATTTGCGAATGAGAATGTTATGTTTGTTACCTGCCTACCAGATTTACGTTCCAGGTTACGAATGATGCTCCGACGATCTGCGTCCACGACAACCTGGAACCGCTCTAGAGATACCATTTCATTACTGTTCGCAACACTTTTAGAACGGTGGACCATGGAATGTCCAGCTGTGGTGGTACAGCTCGTGCACTGCTTGAAGATCTCACACTGCGTCTAGTATTTTCAGCTATGTCAGCAGTAACGTCTTCAGTATTCCGTGGCTCAGTTGGCCGTCGGCCTTTCCCAGGAGCAATTCCAAAATCGCCTGTTACTTGGAACTTCCGAATCATGTGCAACTCCGGTGCGAAAAGATGCCTCCCCGTATTATTTTCAATGCGTGGATACTCGGAATAGAAGCACTACTGGTGGTGTTTTGATAAAAGAGCTTTAAAAGTGAAGCCCGCTCACCTTGTCCAGACCCATATTGACTGTTGGCAACCGTAATGCACACTGATGATAGTGTTTCAACCCTACGTCGCCGTATCAGTACCGACGCCTAACGGCAAGTCATCACACTAACTGTACTAACAACACAAATCGTGCGGACCACTGTCTGAACATCATTCCAATGAAGTTGGGTGCCCATACGGCAAACGGTTTCCCTTCTACACTGGCTCATGTAGTGAAAGTTTAATTACAACCATCGTGTACATGGCTCTTAATTCGCATAAAAATTATGTGGGAGTAAGAAACACCTACTACAGCTAAGGGCGGAGGGGGCGGGGAAAGAGAAAAGGTGTCATACAAAAAGTGTGCGCGAACGACGTGTTGGCATTTCTTTCCATTTCATGCCTAAAAATTTAAACTATTTTTCTCGAATGTAAGTGCACTTCTTAACAAGGAAACATTGTTTCGCTTCAGGAGTCAGATGAAAATGCATGGTGAAATTCGCTGCATGTACAGATAAAATCAGTGTGAAAAGTGTTTGGGGGGGGGGGGGCGCAGAGAGAGGAGAGAGAGAGGAGAGAGAGAGAGAGGAGAGAGGAGAGAGAGAGAGAGAGAGAGAGAGAGAGGCATACGGGAACGAAGCCGCAGGGGTCAATCCACATCAAACCACCCAGAAATTTTAAGAAATGACACCCATCGTCACGCAAATCATTGAAATTTTGGGTTTTGGAAGTTTACCTAGATATATTCACATTTCCAAAATGTAAATGTTGCAGGTCAGTTACTTTTTCACTTACGATGAAGAGACGTTGTATAGATTCAAGAATTCAGGCTTTCATAGACGAGCTCCGTTATAATAATTCTGTGTGAAGTTGATATCACCACAGCAACAGGCCGTACTTCTTCTCTGGGCAAAGACTCCTCAAAGTAGGTGGAAGGAAAGTGGTTCTCATACAAAAAGATCTCTAAGCATCAAAGTGTCTCGGCACATGTATAGTTCCGAATCAACTTGAATGCAGTTTGCAGCACCAGCATTTTGTGCAGTGCTGACAATATTAGCTTTTGGCAAAGTGCTTAAATATTATAAACAAAATCCTATCTGTTTTTTACATAGAGATAATTTGGTTATGGCAGAGATAAGAAAGTGATAATATGTCATGTAATGTATAGGTTTCCCTACATTTTATAATGCGTAATTTTGTTTCATATATTGCAATTTTTGTTCAGTTTGATTATTTTTATACTTTGTGTTACTGTCTCTTGGGTAGTAATTGTATTTATCTCTAGAATAATATTATTTCTAGATCACTTTCTAATTTTTTCAGTGTTCTCCAGAAGCGGCAATTGTCCAAAATATTTTTTTTCTAATTGAACAAAATAAATAAAATTAATTTACAAAATGTAATTGGACAATTCTAACGTGTTTCCGGAAACTACATTTCCGAAAGGATATTCAAGGAAAAAACTGTCAGCATACCACTTTGTTTAAAAACTGCAGCCAGTTTTCAGTTTTACAGCTTGCTTTGAAGTTAGGTATTGCATAAAACTTTCAGCAATTGCTACCAATAGAATGTATATAAAGCAATAAAATTGGCAAAAGTTCATGATATTAGATACAAAAGCAGTACACAAACCTCGGTTCACAAGTAGATAATGGGTGTCATGGACTGGATGACTTGACATGGAATGACCCGCAGCATAAGCTAATGTGTAAATAACAAAACTGAATATTGGTACCTGACTATTCTTTTTTAGCTCAAATGATTGTTTAGAATCCTGTACTGTATTTATAATTGCGACGTTAAAGGTTTGGAACAACCGTTACGTATCATCCATAGTGTGTTACGCCGTTAGATACGGAGAAGAAGTTGAGATTAGGGAAATAAATCGGTCGTGTCTTTCAAAGGAGCCATGCCATGTAGGGAAAATATGGGGAACCTGAATCAGGATAGCTGGACGGGCATTTCAACTGATGTCCCCCCCGAATGCGAGTCCAGTGTCATGACCACGGCGTAATCTGCTCGGATCATTGACAATACGGTATGACTCGCGGTTCGTAAATGCAAATGCACGCTAGAGAACAGGTGCTATAGTCTGAAACGGGGCGCGGGTGGTGTAAGGGAAGTGCTTTTCGGTGTTCACAGTGCAGTGTAGAAAATGGATGAAAGTAGGAAGAGAGTGATCAAGTGTGACGTGGTAGTCGTACCGTGTGATGAGCCCCAGGAACCATAACGCTTTGGGATTTGTGGCGAAAAAAGGCGGAAGCTGTGCGAATGGAGCGACTGTGCGGTGCTGGTCCTGGAAGCTGTGGAGCCGTGGCACGAAGGAGAGGCCGCGCTACGTCACGCTTTCCAGCCAGAGGAAAATCTCCAGGAGGCGTGCCACCCTGCCTCTCTCTCTCTCTCCACTCCAGTGGTGCTGCCGTTCTAAGGAATACATCTCGTTCAAAGCAATAACCCCCCCCCCCCTCTCTCTCTCTCTCTCTCTCTCTCTCTCTCTCTCTCTCCCCCCCCCCCCTCTCTCTCCCTCCCTCCCCTCACCTTTTTCGCCATTAATTGTCATGTGCGTGTGTACCACAGTACCACAGTACGTCATACGTTTGGAACTGAAAAGTTGATTCACATTTTTTCTCACTCGCATTCACCAGTACACTTCGGACCTTCCTTCCATAGCCATTCTTTCGGAGTCGGTTTGCAGATCTCAAGAGGTTAGTTGTATCCCACGGATCACGGAATATAAAGCGGCGTGGGATGTATAGTAGGCTGGCCCGTAAGGTGTGTGTGTGTGCGCGCGTGTGTGTGTACACGGGCTGTCTATTTCGGCAGATATTTGTTATTTCGTTTCTTAAAATGGTTTAAATGTCTCTGAGCACAATGGGACTTAACACCTATGGTCATCAGTCCTCTAGAACTTAGAACGACTTAAACCTAACTAACCTAAGGACATTACGCAACACCCAGTCATCACGAGGCAGAGAAAATCCCTGACCCCGCCGGAAATCGAACCCGGGAACCCGGGCGTGGGAAGCGAGAACGTTACCGCACGACCACGAGCTGCGGACTATTTCGTTTCTGCATTGTCTGGAGGCAGCCTAAATAGTTACTGCTCATCACGTTTTTCATGAGACGCCCAGTGTAAACAAAAGGTATCGGTTTGACATTATAAAATGGCTCTGAGCACTATGGGACTCAACTGCTGAGGTCATTAGTCCCTAGAACTTAGAACTAGTTAAACCTAACTAACCTAAGGACATCACACACATCCATGCCCGAGGCAGGATTCGAACCTGCGACCGTTGCGATCTCGCGGTTCCAGACTGCAGCGCCAGAACCGCGCGGCCACTTCGGCCGGCGTTTGACATTATAAACAAAATTATCTTTAAATCGGAATTTTACGCCCCATTCGATGAAGCACTGCCTAATTCGCCTAGTCCGATATTCTTTTTGTCGATATGTATTAACAGGGGCAGTAAAACAGGAAGAATAAACAAGTATCCGACAGCGACTAAGCAGCCCTATATGCTTGGCGGTAGCAGACAACGCGGGCCAGGACGGTGCTAACTCAGCTAGAGAACTTGTTATCCGTAGTTTTATTGCCCCTGTAAATAGATATCGATAAAGCAGATAGGGCACTAGACTAGTCTGGGATCGCTCTTTCGAATGGGTTCCAAAATTCTGCTTTAAAAATCATTCTGTTTGTAACGGGAAACAAAGCGACAGTTTCCGTCGAAAGACTTGATGGGCACTATTTGTGTATAACACAACACAATGCAACGAAACTGGAACAGCTGCTGAAACACCAGAGAAAATGCGCCTGACGACCCTCAGGAGACACCAAAAAGTGTAGGTTTCCACAAAATAGCAAGAAATGATGAGCCAAAAATTAATCTATAGTGCGTCGACGGTCGAAATCACCTGCTTTCCACTCGAAGCAGCCCAGCTTTGAATTCCACGTCATTATTGAGAAAAACACCACGCATTGCGTTCGAAAGCGATCGGAACAGATAAAAAATCGAAGGCGCCAAGTCGGGAGAACACGGACGACGTGGCAGCACTTAGCAGCCAAGCGTTTGAATGGCTTCCCTGGCGATTTGAGGCAGTTGTGTTCCACAAGAACGTCATGTCGGCATTCAGGTCGTTCTTGTTGGACAACGTTGGTGAATTGTTCCGATTTGTTGGACGTAAAATTTTGCATTCGCTGTTTGGCTCCGCACGAACAATTCATGGCGAATCGTACATGTCTTTGATGTCGAAATTGCGAAATTGGCGTTTTTGAATCACTTAAACCAATTTTATGTCGTCCTAAGAGACGTCCCTTCTACATCACACACTTCACAAATCCGTCGAGCAGCTCGGTTAAACTTAAGAAGCAGAAGGTGTCGAAATTGTTCTTCTGTGTCACTTGACAGTCCATTTTAATGACAGATGAACAGAAATAACCTACATAAAAGAACTAAACACACTTCCTTGTAAAGCGTGATATCGTCAGGGGAGAGACGGCAGTCGTTTTTACGTGTCTTCTCAGACTGGTGGTGACGAAAATGCATTGATTTTTCAAGTGCCAATACAGTGGCAGTTAGGGAAGACTGTAACATCCAAAATAACTCCTTCATACTCGATAAGAAAAACAAGCGCCGTCACCTTTGCGGGTACATATGCGTTAGAAGGGATTGATGCATTTGAGTACGGAGATATGGGAGGTTGCTGAAAATATCATGAATTGACAAATGAACCAACAAATCATTCCTTCAGGAACTCGAAGGTGTAGAGATTGTCCAGTCTTTGTTTGCAGCGAATCCTGCTGTTTTTTCGTCTCATAATTTGAAGACAGGAGGATAAATTGGAAACGATGATCGTCCAAGGCAGAGTCGAAGGAAAAAAATTGAAGGGAAGACCACAGAGACGATGGATGGATCAGATTACAGGAGACGTCGTATCAAACATGGGTCCAGCTACTCCGAGATGCAAAAGACCTAGAAAAATGTAGAGGATTGTGTGATGGGTCACCAACTTTCAACAGTGAAAGACGGAGTGTTGAAGATAACTTGAGAGACAGCGAGAAGGTTCTTAATCACAGGTCAGGCATAGTACTAGATACAACGGGCCTCTTCCTTAAGTGATCAGTCTGTGAAGGTGCGTTTCCACAGGATACATTTTATGGCAATATGTGGCTGCAGTACATTGAAATTTTGCGGCATGGCCGGGCAGTATTGTTGTGTTACAGGCATGTAGTTGCCGACGAATTACTGAGAGTTTGCCTGTGTTTCCCACTACGGGTGGAGGATATTTCATATTGCAAAGCCGAATCTGCCTCTGCCCTTTTCTGTAAACACTTTCCTCTCGCTCTCACATTTGTTTCGTAGTTTCCTCACCGACAGTTCCACAGTCCCGTGTGTGTGCGAAAACAATATCATTTCACTTTTATTGGAATTTTGCACACGTACTTACAGCCACCTGTTTCGTTAGCTATTTCTTGTTCAGTTTGCTGTGTACAGCAGTGATGAAGTGGACGAACGGGAGATCTATGAACTTCGTAAATGCGAGTCATCTACGACCAGAGCCCTGGGGCGTTGAAAGTAATGTGAACAAAGATCGCAGTCTGAAAATCGGGAGTTAGCAAAGTGTTAACGATAAGCTCGGAATCACGCTTGATCAAACAAACAAACAAACAAAGATAAGGCTTCGAACCCATGCAAATGCGAGGCAAATAAAGTTACGTAGGAAGAGTGAAAGCGCTGGTGGTTCTTCCTCGATATGGTTGTATTTGATGGCATGACTTGCATACTGCCTCGTAACGTGCTTGAGGCGGGAATTGGTAATGTAAACCCGAAATCCAAATATACATCTAAATCTAAAAGATTATGCTTCATTTCACAGTTAAGTGCCACCATAATTCGGGTATCATATCGTGGCGCACACTCCCCTGTTTCGCGATAATACAAAATGAGCTGCCCTTCTTCGAACTTTTTCGATGCACTGCGTCACTCCTATCTGAAGTGGATCCTACACCGCGCAGCAATACTCTAGAGGAGGACGGACGAACGTAGCGTAGTGTAGGGTAGTCTCTCTAGTATACCTGTTGCATTTTCTGAGTGTTCTTCCAACAAATGGTTCAAATTTAAGTTATTCGTAACTGTAATCCCCCAAGTATTTAGTTGAAGTCACAGCCTTTAGATTTGAATGATTTATCACGTAACCTAAATTTGGCGGATTCCTTTTAGTACTGATGTGGATGACTTCCTCCTTCATTATTTAGAATCAATAGTCGTTTTTCTCTCCAGATACCTTGTCTAAATCATTTTGCAATTCGTTTTATCATCTAATGGCTTTACATGACGGTAAATGGCAGCACATCTCCAAAATGTCTAAGAAGACTGCTCAGATTGTCACGTAAATCATTTATGTAGATAAGGAACAGCAGAGACCTGTAACACCACTCCACATAACGCCAGGCATTACTTTCGTTTTACTCTGCTTTCCGTCGATTACTACGAACTGCGAATTTACACAACTGAGACGATACTCCGTAGGTACACAATATGAGTAGACGTCACTTTTGAGGAACGGTGTCAAAAGCCTCCGGGGAATATAAAAATATGGAATCAGTTACTCATTCGCTGTCGGTAACATTACTGAGTGAGAATAAACAGCTAGTCGTGTTTCAAAAGAACGACATTTTCTGAATCCCTGTTGGCTATTGGAAAATCATTTTCTTTGAGGTAATTATTGATATTCGGAATAGGTATTGGTGTGACATGTGCAACTTTTCCGTCCTTAGGTAGAGATCAGTTTCCGTGTGCTGGTTAACAAAAATAACATACAAATAAAAATTATATTCTTGTTCCAAGCTTATCTTAATGAAATCGTTCAGTCCTACCACAGCATTGCATACTTCTGGCACCAAGAGCCTTATTGATAAATAGTGCAATAGAGGAACGTGAAACTTCTGTACGAATCATCAGCAGCTAAAAGGCGAAGGGTACCTGTCAGTCGGGTTGTAACTGGCATGCACCTCTCATATATTTGTATCTGTTTTAGCAGTTCTCGAACAACTGCTTGTAACACATACTCGAAATCGTTTTTCGACGTTCTGGTAAAATTCTGGTAACAGTATGTATTTAGCATCCTTTCAAAAGTTAATTTTTCTAAAGCGTTCCGCTCACTTAAAAAAAAAGAGCACACCCAGAAAGCCCAGTTTCTCATGTTCTTCCGTTATTCCTTGACCCAGCAGCTCGTCGTCCTGTGGTTAGCACTTCTGAGTCCCCCTACGGGGTCTCTGGTTCGATTCCCGACCATGTCGTGGATTTCCTCCGTTCTGGATGGGGTGCCTGTGTTGTACTCATCATCATCATCATCATCATCATCATCATCATCATCGACGCACAAGTGTGGTACGTGGGGTCCCTTTTCGTACCACACTTACCCACTTCTTAGATACCATAATAGAGTAAGCGGGATGGAATCATGGTTGGTAGTCACAATTTATAATTAAGACAGCTTATTGACATTAAGCCTTTTAAGGAATTTAACAATTACAAAATTGTGGACGAGCCACTAGATAAAGCTTCGGAAATGCAGTTAGAAACCCAACGTACTCAGTACTCAAACAGTCCCTTAAGAGAAAGTTATAAAAAATACTTAATGTGCCAGGCATTTATAGAAACCTTAAGCATAGCAATTATCAGTTACTTCACATAGCCACTTCATCAAACTCCTTAAAACCAATTAGTACATTAAGATTGCCACACTTAACATTCTTCACTAAAATACCCCCCCCCCCATAAACTATTTCAATCAGTTAAAGAAGCACTTGTTAAAAGGTCAATTACAAGCTTAACGTTGCCGGGCACTAACACCCCTCGCTTTGTTTTCCCTTATTAAGAAAACACAAGTACTGACAAACTTCAGAAATTCAAACTCCCGTATAGGATTTCCCTCTAAATCATATAATGGAAACAGTTACCAATAAAGGGTGACTTAATGTCACTTCAACAATAGTACCAAGCTAAGATACAGTTATATAACATGATGGGAACCACTTACATAAAAAACTACAGCAGAAAAACTTAACTTTAAAAATGAATGTTTACGTGATCAGACGTGTTAAAAAACGGAGGTGGGTTCCAAGGAGAGAGCGGCCATTGAGTTTCTTTTGGTAGAAAACCAGAGTATCGCAGATACAAGGTGCCGTAAAGCTATCGCACTGAGAGGAAGTTAACAGGGTCTTCCAGCCAGAACAGTGGAGAATTGTATGGTGTATTGGAATCCTGAATAAAACCAACATGCCTTCATAAAGAAATGTTGCGTTACTTACTGAAAGCATCTAGTATTTTGCCGTAAACATTGTTGGACAACAGTGGGCAGCAATGTTTGTGGCACATGAGGCTGCAATTCTTGTGGCCAATGTTAGCGGACATGCTGTCGTATGTACGCATATTATAGGCAATTTGCAGTTTTTATGGCTCGTGTAAACGTACCTTAAGAGACAAACTCGTAACATTCGCAGAATACACTACTGGCCATTAAAATTGCTACACCACGAAGATAACGTACTACAGACGCGCCGGCCGCTGGCGGGCGAGCAGTTCTAGGCGCTTCAGTCTGGAACCGCGCGACCGCTACCGTCGCAGGTTCGAATCCTGCCTCGGGCATGGATGTGTGTGATGTCCTTAGGTTAGTTAGGTTTAAGTAGTTGTAAGTTCTAGGGGACTGATGACCTTAGATGTTAAGTCCCATAGTGCTCAGAGCCATTTGCACGAATGGCAAAATCATTTTTTCGGATGAATCCAGGTTCTGTTTACAGTATCATGATGGTGGCATCCGTGTTTGGCGACATCGCGGTGAACGCACATTGGAAGCGTGTATTCTTCATCGCCATACAGGTGTATCACCCGGCGTCATGGTATGGCGTGCCATTGGTTACACGTCTCGGTCACCTCTCGTTCGCATTGACGGCACTTTGAACAGTGGACGTTACATTTCAGATGTGTTACGACCCGTGGCTCTACCCTTCATTCGATCCCTGCGAAACCCTACATTTCAGCAGGATAATGCACGACCGTATGTTGCAGGTCCTGTACGGGCCTTTCTGGATACAGAAAATGTTCGACTGCTGCCCTGGCCAGCACATTCTCCATTTCTCTCACGAACTGAAAATGTCTGGTCAATGGTGGCCGAGCAACTAGCTCGTCACAATACGCCAGTCACTACGCTTGATGAACTGTGGTATCGTGTTGAAGCTACATGGGCACCTGTACCTGTACACGCCACATGTCAGTTCTAGTATATTATATTTGTCCAATGAATACCCGTTTATCATTTGCATTTCGTCTTGGTGTAGCAATTTTAATGGCCAGTAGTGTAGTTAACGCTTTCGACCTTGAGGCCTCAGTATCTGTGATAACTGCGGGCTGAGGAGAACGAACCAGGAAGCGTTTGGCGAGGGTTCCGCTAAACAGACGGCAAACAGCGTCCGTCTCCTCTGGCTGTGTTTGGTCGGGGCTCCGCCAACAGCTTGAGAACCCACGCGCCAAAAGAGCTCCGCCCATTAAAATTACCGGCGCCGAAGCCCAAAACACGGAGCGACGCATCATTAGCAGACACGAGTGTGTGCGGAGGCGGGACCGAGGGACATCGTGTGGTGTGCTGGAACCTGTTCCGTTCTGTGCCCCGAGTCCCTGTGGGAAATTTACCACGGCTGTCGTTTCAGCCGGTATCAAAGCGCTAAGACTTAGTTTATGTACAGTATTTTGCTGTCGTTTATGCTCATGGAAGATTCGTTAAAATGCTGTTGTCGGATAATCCATTCATTTAAAGAACGGCGTCGTGAAACCACGAAAAGCTGGTACAATGTGTGTTTACTTACGGACAACCAGTTTCGATCAAGCGAGAATACTCACGGATACCATTGCATTAGATTAAAGGAAAGTTCATTGGTGTCAGTTACGTAACTTTCAGTTGCAACATCTAAACGAAATAGTTAAAAATATAGACGCGTGACGACCTTAACCATTCATATGCATACACGTTGTATACGTACACAAACATAAGTACCTATAACTTTTACAAGCATCCATTATCTTATACGTTTTTCTGTTCGTTACTAATAAGGGTAGTGCGTGACCCTGAACGCTCAGAACCGCAGGAAAATTTATAAGAACATAAATCGCTCATTCCGTAAACGGCGGTATGAGCCATTGACGTGCAAAACTGCGTGTCTTACCAGGAGTCACATGTGAGTGATTCAAGAAGAAGAAGAAATTAAATGTCTACGTAATAGGACGACAAAATTTTGTCAACGTCTTGATCTGTACTCGTTTAGGCAACAGAAGCTCTACAAAAGAAGGATCGTTGATTTTGTAAGAATACGAAGTGAAAAACCGCAAGGTAAATTACACGATCTTCATTTCGTTATCAGATTTTACTCTTCACTATAGAATCAAGACTATGATACAGTATGCTTGGGAAAAGGCGGTTTATGATAGCGTCATATGCTAATATCATCGTTTGAAAATCTAATTATTGTGGCATTTGATATTACACAGCTTTAATGTAGATTTAACGTTTGATGTGGAGAAAATGGCATGGGTCAGATATGCAGGTTGTTCTATCCCACTTCGCTTTGACCGCTTCATTGAATTCCCTCATCTTTCACTGTGAAGACTGAATGGCTGTGCGACACTGTCAGGGCAGTAGAAAAAGTTTTGCAATTCAGACAGCGTAATTACTGTAAGCGGGGAAAAATATAGCAGTGAGGACGCTGAATTACACGTGTTTTTTGGTCGTACTATACCGTTATTTTGTTCCTTCGCGTTACGAAAGTTCCTCTCTTTGTCCTCGAAAAAGTCGTCATTCAAGTGTGTGTCGTTTGTAGACGCGGTATACGAATGTATCATGACACTGTTTTTATGTGATGAGCGATTTATATTCGTAGCAGGTGACGCGTGCAGTTCTTGGCGTTCGGGCTCGCGTAATTCCGTGTAAGTGCACATATTGACAGTCCATTGCACTGTTCAGCCTGTTGTATTAGCAGAGTTGTATCACGACGTGGCGACTTAGTCAAGTGGTAACTTTGTCCATGTGAATGCAGCGATATTGCTTGAAAGTTAAGATAATCAGTCGTAACTTCATCAGTCGCATAGCTTAAAATGTCTACGTCCTTGATGGCAGACGATGAATAAAACTAGTAAGGCGGAAGAAGCCATATGAACTATTAATAATACTCAACCGACAATTATTCAAAAACTAGTAACAAACTGACTTAGCTTTAATATCGGAAAAGTACGTAGTGTGTTTAATCAGTACAACAGTGGAAAAAAAAACGATAAACGTGGCGGTTCAGTGAAGTCAAAGAGTGGAACATAACATTTCCAGGTTTTGGGCGCACATTTTGAAGAAAGCTGTAATGAAAGAAACGTGGGCTACGTTAGATGAAATTGAGAAACAGTGAAGTTCGGGAACTACTGCGCTTAGAGTCGTTACAAGTATCTAAGACGAAAGTACTTTATTCTACGAGTCCGTCTTGATCACATTTTTTACGTTTCACTATGACCGGTTTCGGTTACTGCCATCTTCAGATCATAAAATATTCTGACTAAACATGTAGGTACAAAGTAAAAAAAAGATTGTGAGATCAAGACTGACCTGTAAAATAAAGTGCCAAAAAATATGATCACGGACACATTTTCAGACTTTGTCTTCAACTAAAAACGAAAGTCTTAAGAAGGTTTCGCTTATTTCCACGTATTACCATCGTATTTCTTAAAGTGGAGCCAAGGACATTCTAGCTGTGTAGTGACAGTTTGATGAACAGTACCATTCTCCGAAGACAGAGAATCGGCTGCGTCAATCCTGGAATGAATGACTAGAGAGGTCTGAAAAATAAACGCGAGACACTTCCAGGTAGAGGTGCTCATATCGCGAGTGCCGCATTTGTTAAATACGCCAGAACGATCTCTGGAGTACTACATGTACCATTCTTTTAAGAGTGTTGGAACGTATGATTAATAATGGTTGCGGAGTTTTTCGAACTCAAATTTTTTGTGTCACATCCAAGTAATTCTCGTGTCTAATCGGTCTTCTATTGATTAATATATACTTGCATGTTTCTTTCCCGACCTCACGTAATGGAACCTACGTCTAACCCGTTCTCTACAGGAATTCGACAGGAAGAAAAAGTGTGCTCATAAACCGCATGATCAGCCAAGTGGATGTCCATAAATACTAGTCCCACTGCTTCCAGCTAAGCGAACGCACAGCCGGTGTAGCAAGTACTGAGGGGCTTGAAATATTTGGCGACTGAAGCTTTCCACAGGAAGATATTATTGTGCTAAAGAACGTGACCATCGGCAATAAGGCATTGTTTGTTTTTTGGGGTGAAGTACAAAAAAAGTTAACCACATGATTGTGTCAAACCAAATGTAGTAGTTAATACTGTATGTGCCCAAATTCTATTTACACTGTTTGTAAGTGAACGGTCGACGTCATTTTCACTTACTACTGTACGCATTAGCGAAACCTCTTCCGCAGGTGACAAGAAATACCCAGAAGTTGCGAAGCAATTTTGAGACGCCAGGGACATAAATTGCAGGCTTTCCAAACAATCATCCCTTACACCTTCCACTGCGGTATTCGTACGTGACGCTTTCTACGGCAAGCCTCACGTAAGACCATGACATTGTTTGCTTAGAAATCAACGCTCTGGCTTTCTCCTACAAGGCAGGGACTGAGTATATGCCGCCGAAATGAGGCGGAGGGGGTAGGGAGAATGTTCCGAAGTAGGTCACCAGGATCCACCTTAAAGCTTGGGATATCTTATCTGGTTCGCAACAGGGGGACAGCGCCCCCCCCCCCCCCCCACCCCAGCTCTCAGGAAAAGAAAAAAGTATAGTAGCAAGTGTTGTTCTTACAGGAAAAGGATTTAAAAGCATTTCACAGGTTTTTAGCAGTGTCGGAACTGAAACTTTTTTTGTTGTTACTTAAGTCGCCATTCGTGCTCCAAAATATTAAAAATACCTCATAATCCCAATTTTGCTCCTCCCCCCCTACAATACATACGGACGCTCTTGATTACACAGTCTGTTGATTTGAACTATCCGTTTAAGTACATGTAGATAAACCTCTAAATACAAAGCATTTCATGATTAAGAATAAATACCAGAAGATGGCTGTAAGCAGTAGCGGCAGCATTCAGTGATCCAGGAAACCGTTTGTCTTTTCTTCACTCTAGTTACGGACCACAAGTTTATATAACAAGTAACTAATTTCCGTCTACAAGACCATTATCAAGGGGGGGGGGGGGTGATTCTGCCATGGAACATAGCCATAGCCAAGTACAAAGTGGAGCAAGAAGCTGCTGGTGGAAGTGTTTTGATAAAAACGTTACCTTGCATCATTTACATCATGTAAAAGTCCCTCCTGTTAGTCTTAAGTGTAAAGGAATCACATTTCACTGGTAAGTGCACTCTTCTTCTTCTTCTTCTGCTTTTATGGCCTCATTGGACCACTTCATTCAATCATTTCTGGTCCTCTTCTTTGGTATTTTCTCCTTCCGAGTGGCCCAGTATCTCTTCATTCGTTCCGATGCTTTTCGTCGTTCCTCATCTGTAAATACCCTTTTCATTGTATGTCGTTTGTCAATTTTTGGTTTAAAACTTATTTCTGTGTCCCTCAACTTCTTTAAATTTGGCGTTTTGTTCTGCAAATCGTCCAGAGTTATTTCCAGTTCTTCCATATCCTCTCTTATTTCCTTAAGCCATCCTCCTTGTTGTTTCAAATTCCAGAGTTTCTCAATAATTTTCCTTGATAATCTGGTTTCTGGTGTCCTCAGAATGTGACCACAAAAAGAGATCCTTTTCTTTCGTATAGTATCGGTGATGGGCTCCAGTTCTCTGTATACCACTTCATTTGGAACTATCCGCCATTGCCCAGCTTTTTGATATTTCTTATTTATGCATGTTCTAGCAATTCTTCTCTCTACTTTTAAAATTTTGTCAATTCTGTTTTTCTGGGTGACTTTAAAAAGAGTTTCACTTCCGTATGTAACCTCTGGTTGAACCACCGTCTTGTAATGTTTTAATTTTGTTTTAATTGATAGACATTTTTTATTGTACGTAGACCATGTTAGTTTTTGAGCTTTTATCATTTTATTAGTTCTTGCTCGCCATGCAGGTTTCTCGTCCAATTTATGTGTTATAATTTCACCCAGGTATTTAAATTGTTTCACTATTTTAATTTCCCTATTGTTCACTGTGATGTGATCTATTACAAGTGGATCCGTTACCATTATTTCGGTCTTTTCAAATGATATCTGGAGTCCTAATTTTTGTGCTATATTTTGTAAGCTTGTTATTTGTTTCGTGGCTTCCTGAATATTATTAGCTAGTAATGCTAGGTCATCAGCAAATCCCAAGCAATTTAGGTTTATTTTATCTTTCTTAGTTCCAATTTTAATATTCATAGGATTTTCCTTGTACCATTCTCTCATTACATATTCAAGAGCACAATTGAATAGCAATGGTGATAAACAATCTCCCTGTCTCAACCCTGTTTTAATCGTAAATGGTTCAGATATTTCTCCTCTAAATTTTACTTTGGATTTGGTGTTTGTTAAGGTTAACTGTATCATTTTTATTAATTTAGGATGAAGTCCAAAATTCCTTAATATTTTCATCATTGAAGATCTATGGATGCAATCATACGCCTTTTTGAAATCTACAAAGGTTATGACTAGTTGTTTTTGCCTTCTTTTGTACACATCCATAACTAACTTCAAGGTGATTATCTGTTCTGGGCAGCTTCTCCAGGATCTAAATCCTCCTTGATATTCTCCCAGTTCCAGTTCTAGTTGATCTTTACAGCGGTTGTATAGTATTCTTGACATGATCTTATACGTGCAGTCCAAAAGGGAAATTCCTCTATAGTTGTCTGGATTTGATTTTTCTCCTTTCTTATGTAATGGATGTATTATAGCAGTAGTCCAATTTTCTGGTAATTTCTCTTCATTCCAGATTTTTACTATGCATTGGTGTAATGCTATCTTTACTGGTTCTGCTGCATATTTCCAAAGTTCAGCAAACGTTTGATCTTCTCCACTTGCTTTGTAGTTTTTGAGTTCTTTCAAAGCTCTGTAGAGCTCATTAATTGTAGGTGGATTTATATTTTCTGCTGGTGTTTTAATTGGGGTTTCTGTGTTTATCTGAAGAAGTTCTGGGGGATCTTCACAATTTAGTAACTTGTTAAATGTTTCTGCTAGAATTTCTGTATTTTTACTATTGCTATGGGCTAGGTTATTATCTTTATCTTTTAACATTAATGTTGGAGGATCATATCTTTGTAATTGTCTGCCAAATATTTTGTAATAGTCTCTTGAGTTTGTTTTTTCACTATTTGTTTCTATCATTAGAAGTATATCTTTTTGGTACTGACGTTTAACTCTCCTTATTATTTTTTTGTTGTCTTCCTTTGTTTTGTGAGTTCCAAATATGATGTTTCTGTTTTTTCATTTTGATGCCTTAACCAGGCTTGGTGTCGACCCAACACTGCTTCATCACCCAACACCACTCTATCAAGTGATATTTTGATTTATTTACATGAATTTGAGTAGCGCTGGTTACTTTCATAGTAGTGGTGTTATTTGTCTAATTTGACTTGGTTTCGTATCAGTACAACTCGAATAGTTATCCTGTAAAACGCCGTGAGAAGGAAGTACTGCAAACTGTCCAGGTATAGCAAAATACTTCCCCAGCATTTTTGGAAAGAGGACATAGAAGGAACGTCAGATTCGCCATTACCTATTACGGACAATGCTGGGTTATGAAAGTACCCTTTTCGCATCGCATATTTCGCTTCTTGGTTATTTGAAAGGTGTAACAAATAGAATAATAAATTAACGAGGCCAAATGCGTCGTATTACTGCGTCAAGTATGCTTTTAATAGCAGACAATGCCTTCCTGACAATGTGATATTCACGAAGGAACTGTAGTATTTACTATTTTAAAAAACTGTTGTGTGGACCCAACAAATTAAAAATAATTTTAAACAGTAGCCTGCTAATGTGCAGGTAATATTAACATGGCGGTACTGGCTTCAAATTAATGTACAGTGTAAGCCACCTTCAGTTAATATACCTTCGTGATACTACCACTTCACAAAGGATAGAAATCAAAGATCTTGGAGTACAAGAGACAGTTTCACAGTATTGAAGATAAAGAAGTGCATTTTAAAGCCCATGTTCAGTAGACTAGTACACTAAGTACACTAGTACACTAAGTGCTGTGTAAGAGTAAACCTGATAACGCCTTAAATAATATAGAAAATAAGTAACAATGTTCATTAAACGAGTTCTGTCTCGATAACCATTCGGAATAGGGTATTGTCCGTATAAAGTTTTCTTTGCTTCTAATGATTGTGTTGCTGTCACATCCCTGAATACTGTCTATGCCTCCTGCGACACCCCGTACAGTTGTTGTTGTTGTGGTCTTCAGTCCTGAGACTGGTTTGATGCAGCTCTCCATGCTACTCTATCCTGTGCAAGCTTCTTCATCTCCCAATACTTACTGCAACCTACATCCTTCTGAATCTGCTAAGTGTATTCATCCGGAAATGGAAGAGGACGTAGATGAAGATGAAATGGAGATACGATACTGCGTGAAGAGTTTGACAGAGCACTGAAAGACCCGAGTCGAAACAAGGCCCCGGGAGTAGACAACATTCCATTAGAACTACTGACGGCCTTAGGAGAGCCAGCCCTGACAAAACTCTACCATCTGGTGAGCAAGATGTATGAGACAGGCAAAATACCCTCAGACTTAAAGAAGAATATAATAATTACAATCCCAAAGAAAGCAGGTGTTGACAGATGTGAAAATTACCGAACTATCAGTTTAATAAGTCACAGCTGCAAAATACTAACGCGAATTCTTTACAGACGAATGGGAAAACTGGTAGCTGACCTCGGCGAAGATCAGTTTGGATTCGTAGAAATATTAGAACACGTGAGGCAATACTGACCTTACGACTTATCTTAGAAGAAAGATTAAGGAAAGGCAAACCTACGTTTCTAGCATTTGTAGACTTAGAGGAAGCTTTTGACAATGTTGACTGAAATACTCTCTTTCAAATTCTAAAGGTGGCAGGGGTAAAACACAGGGAGCTAAAGGCTATTTAGAACTTGTACAGAAACCAGATGGCAGTTACAAGAGTAGTACGTACAGTAGCACGGTAGCTCAGCTGCGACCCAGTGGCGGGGTTGCGGCGGTCTGCAGGTTGCGCTGGCGGCGGCCGGCGTGAGGCAACCGCGTCTCTGCCGGCGCCGGCGCCGGGCCGCCACACAATGGGAACGCATTTCACGGCGCCGGCCGCTGCAAAAACCGACGCGGACCACCGCGGTGCGGCCGCACCTCCCACGCTGGCTTCGTAGCAAGTCCTCTGCCCTGAGGGAAACAACAACACAAACAACGAGCAAGGCTAGAAACCACAATTTCCGTTGGTTTTCTCATAAAACATATGTTGCTGCTACCAGTCATGGTTTTCCTTTAGTTTCTGCACGACACGTTTCGGGCAATAATGCTCGTTAGAGTATAATTTGAGTGTTTTAGCTGTTCCGTGTCCTAAAGTCGTCCGCACAGAAGATGGTGCGAAGAGTGGTTCGTACATACACAAAAAAAGTTTTGCATCAGCCCGGTTCCTCGAACTCCTGAAGACAAACGTTGACTGTGCAATTGTATCACAACACAGACCCTTTGACTGTTCAAATGGCTCTCAGCACTATGGGACTGAACTTCTGAGGTCATCAGTCCCCTAGAACTTAGAACTACTTAAACCTAACTAACCTAAGGACATCACACACATCCATGCCCGAGGTAGGATTCGAACCTGCAACCGTAGCGGTCGCACTGTAGCGCCTAGAACCGCTCGGCCACCCCGGCCGGCCTTTGACTGTTCCGAGAGGTCACTAAATCCGCCCAAAAACGTAAACAACCGTGCATGAGCAGCGCCTGTTAGACAGAGGTGGTCCGAGAGCCGATCAGTTCCAGTCATTCTACCGGGAAGGAGGTACACGGCTAGTATTGCCTGTAGTTCAACCATCCGTAGACGTCAATACCGCGGTTCGATCGCGTCCGCATTGTTACTTTGTGCCAGGAAGGGCTCTCAACAAGGGAAGTGTCCAGGCGTCTCGGAGAGAACCAAAGCGATGTTGTTCGGAGATGGAGGAGATAAAGAGACACGAACTGTCGATGACATGCCTCGCTCAGGCTGCCCAAGCGTTACTACTGCAGTGGTTGACCGCTACTTACGGGTTATGGCTGGGAGGAACCCTGACAGCTACCCTACCATGTTGAACAATGTTTTCCAGCCACAGGACGTCGTGTTAAGACTCAAACTTTGTGCAATAGGCTGCATGATGCGCAACTTCACTCCCGACGTCCATGGCGAGGTCCATCTTTGCAACCACGACACCATGCAGTGCGGTACAGATGCGCCTAACAACATGCCGAATGCACCGCTCAGAATTGGCATCACGTTCTCTTCGCCGATGAACGTCCCATATGCCTTCAACCAGATTATCATCGGAGACTTGTTTGGAGGCAACCCGGTCAGGCTGAACGTCCGGCGTGTGCAGCAAGGTGGAGGTTCCCTGCTGTTTTGGGTTGCTATTACGTGGGGCCGGCGCACGCCGCTGGTGGTCATGGAAGGCGCCGTAAGGGCTGTACGATGCGTGAATGCCATCCTCTGACCAATAGTGCAACCACATCGGCAGCATATTGGCGAGGCATTCGTCTTCATGGACAACAATTCGCCACCCGCCCCCCCCCCCCCTTTTTTTTCCATCGTGCACCTCTTGTGAATGACTTCCTTCAGGATAACGATATCGCTCGACAAGAGTGGCCAACATGTTCTCCAGACATGAACCTTATCGCACATGCCAGGGATAGATGGACGACGACCCCCCATCGACTCTGAGGGATCTACGCCGAATCGCCGTTGAGGAGTAGGACAACCGGGAGCGAAAGTGCATTGATGAACTTGTGGAAAGTACGCCACGACGAATACGGGCATGCATCAAATCAGAGGACGTGCTACTGAGTACTAGAGGTACCAGTGTGTACAGCAATCTGGACCACCACCTCTGAAGGGCTCGCTGCATGGTGGTGCAACATGCAATGTGTGGTTTTCATGAGCAATAAAAGGGCAGAAATGATGTTTATGTTGATCTCTATTTCAATTTTCAGTACGGGTTGCGGAACTCTCTGAACCGAGGTGATGCAAAACTTTTTGATGTGTGTAAAATGCAGTGAGAAACAGGACCTACAAAGTCATTTGAAAAATTTAACCATTATCTAGAATAGAGGGCCTCATGATAGGGTATTACAGCACCGAAACCGGCTGCCTGTAATTCTCACCGAGGTGACGAACGTTACGTGATGCCCCCAACATCGTGTCGGAACTCCTTTGTCCGGCGTAGCCCAGCAGCTCTACGCGGCATACATTCAACAAGTCGTTGGAAGTCGCCTGCAGAAATATTGAGCTAGGATGTCTCTAAAGCCGTTCAGAATTGCGATAGTATTATCTGTGCAAGATGTTTTACACGAACTAACTTTTTCGGTTGGGTCCACTAAATGTTCGCTAAGACTTACATCGGGCGATCTGGGTGATGAAATCATTTGATCGAATTGGCCACAACGTTCTTCAAAGCAATCGCGAACAACTGTGGCCCGGTGACATGGTTCGTTGTCATGCATAGAAATTCCATCGCTGTTTGGGAACACGAAGTCCACGAATGGCTGCGAATGGTCGCGAAGTAGCCGAAAAGAGCCATTTCCAGTCAATCATAGGTTCAGCTGGACCAAAGGACCCAGTCCATTGCATGTTTCCATGTATGAATCCACCATCAGCTTGCACAGTGCCTTGTTGACAACTTGCGTCCATGGCTTCGTAGGATCTGCACCACACTCGAACCCTGCTATCAGTTCTTACTAACGGAAATTGGGATTTACCTAACAAGATCACGACTTTCCAGTCGTCTTCGGTCCAACCAATGTGGTCACGAGCCAAGAGAATCGCTGCGGGCGATGTCGTGCTGTTTGCAAAAGAAATCGCTTCTTCGGTCGTCTGCTGCCATAACCTTTTATCGTCAAATTTCGCCGTACTGCCCTGACGGATACATTCTTCGTACGTCCATCATTAATTTCTACAGTTACTTCACGCGTTGCTGCTTGTCTGTTAGGACTAACAACACTAGGCAAACGCCTCTCCTCTCGGCCGCCGAGTGAAGGCCTTCTGCCACTGCGATGTCAGTGATGAAAGGTAACGCGTGAAATTTTGTACTGTCGATGCTCTCTCTCTTCGGCACTGTTGTTCACGGAATACTGAATTTCCTAACGATTTCCGAAATGGAATATTCCATGCGTCTAGCTTCCGCGTTCAAAGTCTGTTAATTGGCATCGTGCTGCCATAATTACGTCGGAAACCTTTTCACACGGATCACCTTAGTACGAATGACAGTTTCGCTAATGCACTGCCCTTTTATACTCTGTGTGCGTGATACTCCCCCAATATGTTTGTGCATATTGCTACCCCATGACTTTCGTCACCTTAGTGTAAAATGGATGTGAATTTAAAGCCGACGGCATTTTTTTTACATTTATTACAACATAAATCCAGTGTCTGTACCAGTTAGTTTCCTACTAAAACACCAGCCTGGTGGCATTTGCTTTATTTCTTCCATAGAGAAGGTGAGAGATGGAAACTGCCACAGCTGTAGTAGTGGCGTTGTGCACGTGCGGCGTGGTGGGCGCACCGAGCAGCGGAAGTGCTGGCGGCACGTACGAGGAGGCGCCTGTAATGGCGGCGGCGCCCTCCATTCTCTCGTTTGGATCGCCCGTAACACCTCGAGGTTCGCCTAATACGGAGGCGCCGTCCGAGAAAACGAGTCGCTTGCAAAACAAAGACTACGCCGCACCACTAACTCTCTCACCAGAGAAGCTACCGCTCATTCTCTTCAGCCACATGTACTACTCAAAAGTAAACCTACCCAAAGGATACACTTCAATGTTGATCGGCTTTGAATATGTCATTGTGTAGGGTACAATTAAGAGTTTTTTTTATACCTGCCTGTACGACTGTTAAGGGGCTGAAACACCCCGTGAAAAGAAAAATTGAGTTAAATGTATATGAATGAATACCGTTGATACGGTAACAGATAAAAAAATTCAGATAAAAGTTCAATGGTTTTTAATGTACGTTAAAACTTTGCACCCAGACTTGGCGAAATAGCCGCCCCCCCCCCCCCCACCCGACATCACCCTCTCACCACTATCTTTCCTAATTTTGACAAATTGTCATATACAGGGTGTTACAAAAAGGTACGGCTAAACTTTCAGGAAACATTCCTCACACACAAATAAAGAAAAGATGTTATGTGGACATGTGTCCGGAAACGCTTAATTTCCATGTTAGAGCTCATTTTATTTTCGTCAGTATGTACTGTACTTCCTCGATTCACCACCAGTTGGCCCAATTGAAGGAAGGTAATGTTGACTTCGGTGCTTGTGTTGACATGCTACTCATTGCTCTACAGTACTAGCATCACGCACATCAGTACGTAGCATCAACAGGTTAGTGTTCATCACGAACGTGGTTTTGCAGTCAGTGCAATGTTTATAAATGCGGAGTTGGCAGATGCCCATTTGATGTGTGGATTAGCACGGGGCAATAGCCGTGGCGCGGTACGTTTGTATCGAGACAGATTTCCATAACGAAGGTGTTCCGACAGGAAGACGCTCGAAGCAATTGATCGGCGTCTTAGGGAGCACGGAACATTCCAGCCTATGACTCGCGACTGGGGGAGACCTAGAACGACGAGGACACCTGCAATGGACGAGGCAATTCTTCGTGCAGTTGACGATAACCCTAATGTCAGCGTCAGAGAAGTTGCTGCTGTACAAGGTAACTCTGACCACGTCACTGTATGGAGAGTGCTACGGGAGAACCAGTTGTTTCCGTACCATGTACAGCGTGTGCAGGCACTATCAGCAGCTGATTGGCCTCCACGGGTACACTTCTGCGAATGGTTCATCCAAAATGTGTCAATCCTCTCTTTACGGATGAGGCTTCATTCCAACGTGATCAAATTGTAAATTTTCGCAATCAACATGTGTGGGCTGACGAGAATCCGCACGCAATTGTGCAATCACGTCAACAACACAGATTTTCTGTGAACGTTTGGGCAGGCATTGTTGGTGATGTCTTGATTGAGCCCCATGTTCTTCCACCTACACTCAATGAAGCACGTTATCATGATTTCATACGGGATACTCTACCTGTGCTGCTACAACATGTGCCTTTACAAGTACGACACAACATGTGGTTCATGCACGATGGAGCTCCTGCACATTTCAGTCGAAGTGTTCGTACGCTTCTCAACAACTGATTCGGTGACCGATGGATTGGTAGAGGCGGACCAATTCCATGGTCTCCACGCTCTCCTGACCTCAGCCCTCTTGATTTTCTTTCATAGGGCATTTGAAAGCTCTTGTCTACGCAACCGCGGTATCAAATGTAGAGACTCTCCGTGCTCGTATTGTAGACGGCTGTGATACAATACGCCATTCTCCAGGGCTGCATCAGAGCATCAGGGATTCCATGCGACGGAGGGTGGATGCATGTATCCTCGCTAACGGAGGACATTTTGAACATTTCCTGTAACAAAGTGTTTGAAGTCACGCTGGTACGTTCTGTTGCTGTGTGTTTCCATTCCATGATTAATGTGATTTGAAGAAAAGTAATAAAATGAGCTCTAACATGGGAAGTAAGCGTTTCCGGACACATGTCCACATGACATATTTTCTTTTTTTGTGTGTGAGGAATGTTTCCTGAAAGTTTGGCCGTACCTTTTTGTAACACCCTGTATAGTGAAGTCGCATTACACCCACATCGCTGTACGCGCTCCTGATATGTGCCCTCTTCAGTGCGAATTGCCATTTTGCGTTGTTTAATAAATATTTCTAAGGCAAATATAACCTAAATGTATTTTCTACATATGTTCTATATATTTTTTTATATTTATCTTTTAATCTTGTTTCGTATTTGTTTTCTTTTTACATTTGCCGATTTTTTTTCGAGTTGTAACATTTTCAGATTTGATTATTTTATATTTGAAATTGCTTGTAATGTCGTTACTGCTTGTAATGTCGTTACTGCTTGTAATGTCGTTACTGCTTGTAATGTCGTTACTGCTTGTAATGTCGTCGTTACTGCTTGTAATGTCGTTACTGCTTGTAATGTCGTTACTGCTTGTAATGTCGTTACTGCTTGTAACGTCGTTACTGCTTGTAACGTCGTTACTGCTTGTAACGTCGTTACTGCTATTAACGTCGTTACTGCTTGTAACGTCGTTACTGCTTGTAACGTCGTTACTGCTTGTAACGTCGTTACTGCTTGTAACGTCGTTACTGCTTGTAACGTCGTTACTGCAAAGCTATACAGTAATGAGGAAGTGCAGAATTGTTTGGGCGAAAAAAGTTTGAATACTCTTCGATTTTGCGCACCAAGTACAGGGGATTTCGAAAAAGTGTTTTTCGATTGATGTGGTTCGACGAATTTGGGTGCACCGTACATCAACCACGACAGAATTTTTATTTGAAGTGTCTATTTGTATCAGTTATCGTTCCAACGATATTCATTCGGAGATACTTAAGAATTTTTTTTAACGAAGTTTTTCGAACCCTTAACGGCCGTATGGACAGTTGAACAAAATCTTTTTCTTTTCTGAACGCTAGAATATTTGCAAAGCCGATGACAATTGAGGTGTACTTACAGCAACAAATTTCAAAGGTTTCTTATCTGTTACTTCTCGAGCTACATGGAAAAGTATCGAAACCAGCTTCCATGGGATCATGCAAGCCGAAGCTACGTAGTCATGAAATGAGTCAGTACATAGTTTCAGAATCCTAATTAGAAAATTTAATAACTAAAGAAGTAAAAAACTGTTAAAACAATAAAAAAAGGAGTACGAATGAATAACTTATTACGAAGAAAAGTTCTCAACAACGGCGGGGAACTTCTGTTCTGACTAGTATGGCACAAGGAAACCTTTCAACTTCGATTTGAATACTTTCCGAAAACACCATCATGTGTTCCATTATCATCTTCATAGTAGCTCAGTAATCTCTCTCTCACCCAAGAGACCCTCGAAGAATATTTTATCAACATAGGAAAGCACTTTAAATAGTATTTATTCGAAGCATTTGTCGGAACGGAGAAACATTTGCCACCTTTTAATTCATTTTCTACGATTTCTGTCGAATGCGGAGCTAACCCATTTTGCATCAGCATCTCCCATGTTGTGCGCCCACAGTGTTTTGGACTTCCAGTCGTCGAAAATTGTACCTCCTAGCTTAAAACCTGTACCACAACCAGCAGAAACATAACTGTGGTTATGCGTAACTCCGTGAGATACAAGTGGCAATTCGGTAGCTGAAACTTCATCGTCAGCAAAAATTTGCAATCATTTTGCTTTTGGAAGGGTTTGTTTCTCCCTTGGTAAATACTGTCTCACAGCCTCAACCCTCAATTTTGTTGAACGATGCAGAGCACACTGTACAGTTTGCCTTCCCTTTATCACCACCTTCACCTAAACAAATTCTGAACTGTTTATTCTCTAATTATTCGTTACTAAATGAGCACATTCCTTTTACTTTTTTTTCTTGGGGTTCATTCCGACTGTCATTATCACTACACTCAATGCCACTGCTATTTGTATTTCCACGTAAGCTACTGGCATTTTAAGTATGAATCGGACTTTTGAAATACCTCAAATCACCGTAATGTTAATGTTTTGCTCTTAAGGAACAGCGGACATACGGAACATGTCAATAATCCTTTCATCGGTCACTCCAGAAATACAACTGCCTCTTCAACACTATTATGAAAACGAGGTGGCGAAACAATTGATAGACACGTTGTTCTGTTGTTCTCTTGCCTCTTTCACACACATTGCCTGTGACTAACAACATTAAGATGATAAGCTTAAGATTATGAAATGAAAAATTACGGAATATGATACACAAACAGTAACTGTGAATGTAAGGAATTCAGGGTGCCCCGTAATACTGATGGACACAGGACAATAGTAGAGAAGTAGGGACGATCCATACAGAATCGTGACAGGTGGCAACCCTGCTTGTAATCTACGCAGGCAGCTGTTGGCAGACGGCCACTGAGAGGATTTACGCATTGTTGTTCCATCACGAAGTTTCCTCAGTGGCATTCCATTTAGTTGCGTTGCTGGGAAAAATCGTGTTGAAAGAGTTAAGAGGTATTCTGTACCAACATCGGCCGGAAACAGTAGAATACTTTAGCAATTTGGGAAACGTCTGTTCCAAATTATACTTCGTTCACTGTGAGAGAGGGACATCGTTCCCTTTTTTCTTCATGTTTTATACGCCGTTTTAATTGTCGGCTACGCCCACATCCTATTGCTGCTTGCGTACGTGAAGTAGCAGTGATCATGTTCCTCCCATTTTAGTGATTCACTGCAACTTCTGTTTCCTATTTTGTGTGATCAGCCTACGTAACTTTGCCTTCTGTCAACTGATGCTAAATGAACTAACGGTATTTTTTCTCTCTCTTTGTTGCAGGTGAGTTCATACATAGGAGTTTCGTTCCCTCAGGTTTCCAAAGCGTCTGCGGTAAGTGAAGGCACTACAAATTGTAATGGTAGAAGCTGCACGAGCCATTACATATGAACAGGACTTCAGAATGACGTAAATTGGATTTTTATCAAACTACCAAAGACACTCAAGCAAGGTACTCCATGAATAGGCCTCCTTGTATCATATTTTTCTTCATACTACAGGTCTGATGCAAAATTTCTAAAGTTTTTATGTGCGTGGAAATAATTCTTGTTTGAGACCATTAGCCTACAGAAATGAATCACTAAAGTATTCTTCTCCAACATATGGAACTCTCTCCTAATGCCGGAAGTATTTGCACTATTGGAATAGCTCTGTTGGATTGACTGCAAGAGAACCTCAAAAAATATAAGTTACAGATTATTGTGGCGGACCAAGTAACTTCGATTGACTGCTGCACTACAATACAAACAGTAACACATTGTTACCCACATCTACACCTGAATTATACTCCGCAAGCCACCTAATGGTGTGAACTGATTCCCTCCCACCCTCGTTACCATGTTCCACTCGCGAAAGGCGCGTGGGAAGCATGATTGTCGGTAAGCCTCTGTATTGGCTTTTATTTCTCCCATTTTCTCGTAGTGGTGGTCATTACGTGAGATTTATGTGGGAGGACGTAATAAGTTGTTAGACTCTTCCCCATATATAAGTCTTACCTGGTAAGTATCCCATACTGATGGAAATTGTCCGGGAGGCCCCTTACGGGGCAGGTCCGGCCGCCTTGGTGTAGGTCTTACTGCATTCGACGCCACACTGGGCGACCTGCGCGCCGGATGGAGATGAAATGATGATGAACACAACACAATACCCAGTCCCTGAGAGGAGAAAATCCCCCCACTCAGCCAGGAATCGAACCCGGGCCCCTTAGGACGGCAGTCAGTCACTCTGACCATTCATTTATCGGGGCAGACTCGCATACTGATAAACAGTACTCGACCAAGCGCCTTATAAGCTATCTTTGCGGCAATGATTTGTGAACAGTACCGTTCTAGAAATGATCTAACCTGCCCAGAGTCCCGACGTGAACCCGATGGAACACGTTAGGGATGATTTAGACCGTTGACTTCGCTCCAGCCCTGAGCATCCAACAACATTATCGTCCCTGGTTTCGGTTCCTGGGGAAGAATGCGCTACCATTCCTCAACACACATTTAGACACCTCATTGCAAGCTATCATAAAGGCGAAGCGTCGACAAACTCCATATTAATGTCCACTAACAGTTGTCCAGATACTTCTGATTAGATAGTGTTTAAGAACATCTGTTTTACAAAAATGTAACCTCTTCACATTCAGATACACATTCAGATACTCTGACTTCTTTTAATTTTGTGAAAATGTGCTGTGGATATGTTTCCGCGTATCTTTTTTCTTAGATTAAAAGAAAAACAGTTGCATTACAGCACAGTATACCATTTTCCAATAAGCCTATGCCCACTTAATAGCACCAGCGGTTATCTGTTACAAACAATGATGTGAAAGAGTTCTAAATGCGTCATGCATAAAATCACGATTAGGGGCAGGAGGAGGAGGTTGATTTTGTAACCGTTTTACGAAAGCAATGCAATAACGGCGACAATGCCGTCAACAATATGGATAATTTGCATTCGCGATAAGTGATTTTTGGAAACTTGAGTTAACATGACGCTACGGCGATATGAAGCAAGTTTTTATAGAATACCAGTACAGTTTTCTGTGCAACTGCGGCACATCTGTCGGTGTGAATTACCTCCGCTTGCAATTACGGCAGGCCACGGTGGAAAGAGGCTAAGCTAGCATGAAGGTTAGCAGCCGACTCCAGTCGGCAACTTAGAGGATACACGCATTGTTGTTCCGTCAGGACGAGAAGAGGGACGTTTCCTCTCGGGAATTCCATTTAGTTGCATTTCTGGGCGAATTCGAGTCGCAAGAGTTGCAGAAGCATTTAATACCAACGTCCACCGGAAAGAATGAAATAGCCGGCCTGTGTGGCCGAGCGGTTCTAGGCGCTTCAGTCTGGAACCGCGCGACCGCTACGGTCCTGCCTCGGGCATGGATGTGTGTGATGTCCGTAGGTTAGTTAGGTTTAAGTAGTTCTAAGTTCTAGGGGACTGATGACCTGAGATGCTAAGTCCCATAGTGCTCAGAGTCATTTGAACCATTTGAAAGAATGAAATAGTTCAGCAATCCGGGCAACGTTGGTTCCAAATTGTAATTTGTTAAGTTTCAGATTGGGACATCGTATATACTGAACCAAATATACAGTGACAGAAAGATCACAATGCAACATCCTCGAGGGATGGAGATTCCGCGAGTAACATCAAAATAGGAGGGAAAAGCTGGTGACTTCACTTTGGTGAGAAAATCACGATTCAGCTATACATGTTTCCGGTTTAATGATTAAAATCCCACGTCGCGTATCATATCCGTTATACACCCTTCCTGATTTCGAGGTGCCCTTCATTGACCTTTTTCACTGTTCCCTGTAAGTCCTACCTCGTACGGGCCGTACACCGGTCGGCAATGCCCCAGAAGAGAATGTACAAGGTGTCAGTTGTAAGCGCTACCGTGCCTACTTGCGAAGGTGGAAGGAAGATACAGAATGTAAGGAGTATATAGTCGTAATCACCTGCCACTTCTGTGCGCCTCTGCAGTAAAAGTACTTTCCAAACACGCTTTATAAGAGGTCTTGTTTCCACACTGTATCGTAAGCGGCAGTCATGTCGACAAAAACTACACGTGTAAGTTTATGTCTCAATGGCCATTCTCACAATCACAAGAAAAGTAATACTGGACCAACCCCCGAGTATGGCAGCCCAATGTAGGAGCAGCCAACAGAGCAGAAGCTGAGATTCTCTCAAAGATCTTGAGAGGAAAGAATGCGGACATAAGAGCTACTCAAGAAACTCACATCGACAATGTAGATGTGATAATTTAAACTTCATGACTACTCAGGTACGAAAGACTAATTAAAAAAAAATAATTGTAATGGGTTTCGGGTATAATGTCAGCATCAGACCATAAAAAAGTTATGTTAGGCTCATTTAAATTAAACGATCTAAGCAACTAACAAACATATTGTAAAGTAAAAAAATAGCTCTTCTTACATTCTTATATGACCCTCTGCTATAAAATTACATAGGTTTGACACTTTCTTATCTTTCGATGCTAAAAGGGTTTTACTGTTGGTAGGCAAGGCATTTCTAGAGGTCATCAGATGCTGCAATAGTTTCTTAGTTCATTGAAACCTTCTGTGGCAGCCGAAGAAAATGATTGACATCTTCCTCTATGCCGCATTCACATGAAGAAAAAAATGGTTCAAATGGCTCTGAGCACTATGGGACTCAACTGCTGTGGTCATCAGTCCCCTAGAACTTAGAACTACTTAAACCTAACTAACCTAAGGACATCACACACATCCATGCCCGAGGCAGGATTCGAACCTGCGACCGTAGCAGTCGCACGGTTCCGTCACATGAAGATGTGACCTTGTTGAGACGATAGAGATGTTGCCGGAATCTCTCGTTACTGAAGCGATGTCGTGTCACTGTCAATATAAAGTTTCTGTTGTACCTCCAGTTTTGGTTTCAAGGACGTGATGTGAGATTAGTCACCATTGCGGCCTAATGTATCCCTTTAATTTCGTTAAGACCGTGGGAGGCTTTCATTCCATCGGGCCCCGATTACAGTCCTTAATGGTTTGAAAAATATCGTCGAGTGACACTTTATCATACTTCACTGAATCAGTGTGTACGGCTTCCTTGGCCAGAGTATTGAAATGAAAATGAAAATGTCCCTTTATTCCGCCATGCGCTTTCACTCAAACATGGTCGTTTTATTTACGCGGGAAAGCTCTGGCACTGCTTCTGTAATCCGATGAACTAGTTAATTTTTGGTATTGTTGGCCACGTAGCATTTTAACAGCCTCAATGCTGAGCATGAGTCTGATAAAATTGTGATTGTTTCTTCTTGCACTTATTTCGCGTATTTAAGTCCCTCTAAGGCCTGTACGACTTCTGCGGTGAGTACGGACGCAACTTCCTGGAGCTTCCTCGATTAGACTTGCCGTCTATGAATGCAGTTCCTGCAACCGTCTGTGTGGATCTGCTGTGACGATGGCCATGCTGCTAGGTTGTCAGCTAAAACTTTCTCTTTCAGTGAGCCTTGGGTGAATGGGAGATTTCAGTGCACGGTGAAGTTTGAAGGATACCTTTATCTTCCAGTGGATGTCGCATGAATGATAACTACTCCGCCAACGTCGCTGGACAACAACTTTTTCGGCATTTCCACCCTCTTGCAGTAGAGCAAACACTCTGCAACGCGGACCTGATGGACAAGAAAGCGGCAATAGAATTCCTGCCATCCGTTTGAAAGTCTTAACAGTAAAATCACAGTAAACATATTTGGAAAGACGTCCGTTTTCTGCCGGACTTTTCGAGCACGGTTTTCGCTCACGGACGTCGCAATCCAACGGCCCAGCCTTGTGGCTTGGCGTGGGTTCGGCCACTGGCGGCTAGCTGTGCTTTCGCTTTCGGACCGCCAGTTTCGCCGCACTCAATCGGCTCGGGCGAGGAGTGCTTGGCTATTCCATGCAGCTGGCCTGGCGGCCGCCTCGTAGCAAGAATGCTGGCGGCAGCGCGGTGCATCCCGAACACTTTCCCGCGCGCCCGAAATGTGTGCCAGCTCTCGTAGCGGCCGACCAGGTAGATAGGCTGGGGGGGGGGGGGGGGGGTGGACGCAAAATGAATACAGAGGCGCGCGAGATCAACGGCTCGATTGCCATGTATCGCGTGACGCCATCGTGTTAAACCCTAGCACTGCAGGCACGTGCGCTGTTTCTTGTGGAGTTGCGGCTATCTTCGGGTACAGTACCTCCCTAGAGAGACAAATTGAGGCGTTCTTATGGCAAAGCATAAAAGTAGACAGAAGATCGAAAAATTGGTTTTTGGCGGATAACATTCTATTGTAAGGTCAGTGAAACCACTAAGTAGGTCAGGTTTTCTCGCAGTAATTGATTTACGGTGTGCTTTTGGGTTTTAAGCTGAGTGACTTGACTCTATCTTTACGCACAATATTCCGACGACCGAGACAATCACTTCAAAGTGCCTCAAGCTGTGTTGTTACGCTTATTTGCAGATTGGACTCCAGCCAGTCGGTGAACATGAATGATCTTTCTTATTTTTGAAAGAAAATGTTGCTTTCTGGTCCTTACCTGATGAAATATTTGTTTTACAAAAAGTCGTGCAGCTATATTTTAATTGTGTCCTACTTATGTCATTTTTAACACGTTTTATTAATTGTTCTTCCGTCCGTTGAGTACAAATTTTGTAGTTGATTTTTAAACTAACTACCTGATGAGCTGGAATCCTGGGACAAATTAAGCCACTGCCTAAAAAGGACATCGCCACAGCACCCTCTGACTACCGCCCCATCTGCCTTCTTCCTGCACTATCAAAGGCCTTATAACATATAGTTCATGACCAGCTCACCAACTACCTAACTACTAACAACTTACTAGACGAATACCAATCAGGTTTCCGTAAACATCGAAGCACAACATCCGTACTGATAAAGGTGACAGATGACCTGAAACTTGCCATGGACAGACAAGAAGCGAGTATCATTTGCTTCTTAGATTTCAGCAAAGCATTTGATACTGTAGACTTCGACATCTTACTAGCCAAACTTAGCGGTCTAAGTTTCTCACCAAGTGCAGTGCAATGCTTTCGCTCATACATGACGTCTCGTCAGCAACGCGTCCTGTCTGGGAATATAAAATCACAATGGCGGCAGGTAGTGTCAGGCGTTCCCCAAGGCTCAGTATTAGGTCATATACTCTTCTCTCTGCATGTCAATGATGTGTTATCGGTTCTGACCTATTGCAAATATCACATGTATGCTGATGACCTTCAGTTGTATCTAAGTGCGAAACCAAGCAATCTTAAGAAAGCTGTTGAAAATTTCAATACTGACCTCGATGCACTATCAAAATGGGCACAGGACATAGGACTAAAACTAAGCCCATCTAAAACCCAAGCGGTACTTGTTGGTCACTCTAAGCTCATTAGCCCAAAACATCGGGAATCCGTACCATCTCTTATTCTAAATGGAACAAATATTAACTTCTCTCCCTCAGCAAAGAGTTTGGGAGTAATAATAGATGAAAATCTAAATTGGACAGAGCACGTAACTGCAGTGTGCAAAAAAGCATCAGCATCCCTTCATGTCCTACAAAAATATAAAAAGCTCTTCCCTTTCAATCTGAAAAAGAAATTAGTACAAACGCTTATACTCCCAATCATTGACTACAGCGATATTATACTACAAGGCCTCTCTCAGGAAATATCGCGACGTCTGGAACTGGTCGTGAATGCCTGCGTCCGATATATCTGTGACGTTCGACTTTCTGATCACATTTTACCAGCATATGCAAAATTGTCCTGGCTGCGTGCAGACAGACGCAGAGATTTCCATACACTCTCTCATCTATTGCCTTATAAATGTACACTGTCCCTCATATCTCCCCTCGTCCTTAACGCTTATGTCGGAACAACATGACAGAAACACACGTTCCCGACCGAGCGAGGTGGCGCAGTGGTTAGCACACTGGACTCACATTCGGGAGGACGACGGTTCAATCCCGTCTCCGGCCATCCTGATTTAGGTTTTCCGTGATTTCCCTAAATCGCTTCAGGCAAATGCCGGGATGGTTCCTTTGAAAGGGCACGGCCGATATCCTTCCCCATCCTTCCCTCATCCGAGCTTGCGCTCCGTCTCTAATGACCTCGTTGTCGATGGGACGTTAAACACTAATCTCCTCCTCCACACCTCCACACGTTCCCATCATAATAAAATCCTCTCTGTTCCACTGCATCGCTCAGTCACCTTCTCAAAGTCCTTTACAGTAGCGGTAACCCGACTCTGGAATAACCTCCCTCGTTATGTTAGAGAACTTAAAAACATGTCAGACTTCAAAAAACAGTCAATGACGTATCTACTTAAGCAACACTAATGCCTTCCTCTGTACATGAATGCACTTCACCTCATTACTTCCCTCTTTCACCTCCTTAAATCTCCCCTCCCCGAAACTCGCTATGCTAGTAAACATCTACTTTACACACCAAGATATTAATGTACATCTGCACAAATCATCATCACTACTGCCAATTTTTCTCATGTTTATTATTTTATTTGATTTTTACTGTTGTTATTATTATTATTGTTTTTATCATAATTTGTATGTATAGCACCTGTTGTAAAAATACTGCCAGCATTTACTTTATTAGGTCTTAGTCATTACTCTTTATTCATATTGTCACCAGAGTAATCTAATTTTCTTATTTAAACTATTGTCATGATGTAACCCTGATGTGTGGAATGCTGCATGTGTGGAACACTGATCTGATGTAAGAGAGGGCCTCATGTCTCTAATCTGATCAGGTTAAATAAATAAACACAGCTCAGAACTGGACGACAATGCAATATTAACTCGCGTTCCTTACCGTGTGCGGTAGGGTTGGGGTGAGGGTGAAAAAGTTCGGTACTACTTACACAACACGCTGCTTCTATAGGGCAGCAGAGATGTCAGGCATTTTCTCTGGTGTGTCAGCAGATACATGCAATTTCGTTATTGCAGTGTGTAACTGGAGTCGGCCCAAACAAATATTGTTCACCACGTTTTGCATGTGACACTCGGTGTTGATGCAAACCGTCGGTTTGTATCTCATTACAAACAAAATTATTTTTAATGTGGAATGTTATGTTCCCCTACGACAGAGCAATCCCAAAGTAGTGTAGTGCGAGGAGTCCTGATCATACTTCCTGTTTCACTGTTCCTGTTTGTACAAGTCGATAAAACGAATATCGCCCTAGACTAATTTGGGACCGCCCAGTCGGAAGATACACAAAATTCATAGTTCGAATTCATTTTCATTATTTTCTTTGTAATGCCAAACAAACCGACGATTTCTGTTGACGCTGGGCGTAAAAAACAAAATTGTTTTGGCTGACTCTAGGTAGACATCGCAAAACCGAAATTGCAGATGCGTCCGAAATACCTGATAAAATGGGCCTGATGACTCCAAAGAGACTCACCCTGCATATACGTAAGCTCACCAAAATCTAAAAAAAAAATCCATTGAAATTTCACACACACGGAATATAATTATTTAAGTAAATGTAAATTTTTTAATCTAACACGTTTTTAAATCGAACTACAAAATTTAAATAATTTAATCTAGTCTCATACAGATTCCTAACTCCACATAGTCATGAAAATTTGTGCTCTTGAATTTTTAATGTCTGTGACAATACTTGTAACATTTGTGATGAAAAACGTGGGCCGCAAGCAATACATAGTACTCAGGCTCAAACTCCTGTGTATAGAAGAATGCATGGAAATAGGACCCAAAAACGCAATGAAAAAGTAATTTTAAACACGAGTAATGTTACTGATGTCACTAAACTGATTTGTAAATAAAAAAATTGTTTCACTGACCACCGAAGCTACTTAAAGTAATGCGAAATCTGTCTGTTCCTAATAAGATTACATACTGTCGCAAATGATGGAATAACTCCCATATTAACTGTCGAAGTGTGACACTGTCGCTTAAAAAAATTGTGTAGGTGCGTAAATGACGTTCAGCCATTGTGCACATAACGGCAAAAAAGCAAACTGGCCATGAGCACCCGATGCGTAGGATCAAACCAGTGATCTTAAGGCAGTGTCGCCAATAATAAGACAGTACGCCGTATCCACCCTTCTGGATACCTGCGCAGCGTTGAAAGGTGCCGCTGCCAGTTAGAACCAAGACTGATGACACTAAAGAGCTGTTCTTTACTCGTATCACCTTTTCTTCTGACGGAACGAAACTGCTGCTGCCGCGAGTTGAGAGTTAATTAAATTACGCCTCCGTGGCTGAGAGCCCCGTTTCCACGGCTGGTGGACGTAGTTCACGCGGAGAACCAACCCGCTGACGCGCGGTTCGGTGTTTTCATTCGCCTGAACTCGTTGTGCAGCCGCGTGGCGGCGCCCATGTGGGCCAGGCGCCAACCACGCAGTTCAAGAAGCTCCGCTTCCGTAAAAATCCCGGCTGCACCGTAGCTGCGCAGTGCCGCGTTCAGATGTGACCGTTGAAACGTCCCCTTTGAAAAATTATGAATGACAGTTCTTTGATACAGAAACAGATGAGCAAAACTGAACGTACTCAGACAGTTCTCTATTCACTCACTCTGATCATCACTAAACTCAGGCACAATATTTTTTAGCGCAACGCAGTCTGACTTTCAGTAATTCCTACAAAGAATGGCTCTGACTGACAATAACCTGTACCTTTCATGAATCATACCTCACAAAAATCTTCGTTGCTCGAACTACTGCAATACAGCGAGCGCCAATGCTGCCAGCTAAATAAAAGATTCTAACTACTGAAGGCACCAACTACTGATAGGCATAGTTAGCAAATAAAAGATTTTGATAGAGAACAAACGATGTACAGTATTTGAAACTTCCTGTATGCAGTCTGTGGCTGGTTGAACTCATTGTTGGAATGTTCGCTTGTGTAATGTTGGGCAGTTGGATGTGAACAGCGCGTAGCGTCGGGCAGTTGGAGGTGAGCCACCAGCAGTGGTGGATGTGGGGAGACATATGCCAGAGTTTTGAGCGGACAATCTGGACGTGTGTCCCTCAGAAAAAGGAAATTTGTTTAATTGGATGTCACAAAATTGTATATACCGGGTGATCAAAAAGTCAGTATAAATTTGAAAACTTAATAAATAAACCACGGAATAATGTAGATAGAGAGGTAAAAATTGACACACATGCTTGGAATGACATGGGGGTTTTATTAGAACCACAAAAAAAACCACAAAGTATTGCTAGACGCGTCAAAGATCTCTTGCGCGTGTCGTTTGGTGGTGATCTTGTGCTCAGACGCCACTTTCGTCATGCTTGGCCTCCCAGGTCGCCAGACCTCAGTCCGTGCGATTATTGGCTTTGGGGTTACCTGAAGTCGCAATTGTGTCGTGATCGACCGATATCTCTAGGGATGCTGAAAGACAACATCAACGCCAATGCCTCACCATAACGCCGACATGCTTTACAGTGCTGTTCACGACATTATTCCTCGGGTACAGCTATTGTTGAGGAATGATGGTGGACATATTGAGCATTTCCTGTAAAGAACATCTTTGCTTTGTCTTCTTTGTTATGCTAATTGTTGCTATTCTGATCAGATGAAGCGCCATCTGTCGGACATTTTGTTCTAATAGAACCCCATGTCATTCCAAGCATGTGTGTCAATTTGTACCTATCTATCTACATTATTCCGTGATTGATTTAAGTTTTCAAATTTATACTGACGTTTTGATCACCCGGTATATATATTATAACTTTTGAACGCTATTAAGGTAAATACATTGTTTCCAGAATGAGATTTTCACTGTGCAGCGGAGTGTGCGCCGATATGAAACTTCCTGGCGGATTAAAACTGTGTGCCGGACCGAGACTCGTACTCCGGACCTTTGCAAAGGTGAAAATCTCATTCTGGAAACAATGTTCACATCCAACTGCCCAACACTACACAAGCGAATACTCCAACAACAACGAGTCCAACCAGCCACAGACTGCACACAGCGCACTCAGCGATTTTCGTACAGAGCACTACGTGGCGTTACCAACATGAAAACCTAAACAGCCTACTTGCACTGTGTGTGAATAACTCAACGGCCGCGCCTGTGCGCTCGTCCTTTTCACTTTTGTGGACGCCAGGGCCGGTATCAAAGGACAGGGCTTTTCTCCAGCCTGGAGACGATGAATCGGTGTCTGTAATCCTCCTAAATGGGTTGTGGTAGGGCACTGCTATACTGGTTCAAGGGCGAGAGACTTCCCCCATGATGCTGTGAGTCGCCGTTCTGTTCAGCCAGTTACCAGAAAAGCTAATAGTGCGGCAAATCGGGCATCGTAATTGGGATACGGCATACGCCTTGCAACCAAAGGAAACCTCCCGAAAACCGTGGTCGGAATCGGGGGAGTGGAACCATATTAATTTATTGCTAGTAAAACGTCCTTTGATGATGGCATTCTCCCAGCTCATAATTAAAATGTTCTTTTACTGCATGGAGTGAAATGTTGACTGTTTGTTAACACCAACTGCAAGAAAGAAATGTTGTGCTGTGTTGTGCTATGAGTCGTTGCGTTCTCTTCCTCGCAGTCGGTTTACCAGAAGAAAAGAAAGGAGTATTTACTGCTTACCTGCTTAAGATTAGAATACTACTGTCGAATCTGAATCGATTAAAACCGTACACTAAATACTGTGGTTGTAGCTACTATCCTCGCCGATCCAGCAGCTAGTCATGTTTGTCTCATACCCCATATACCAATGATCTCAGCTGATTTACCCATAAGATGAGGAGGGAGAGTGGAGGAGATTAGGACGTACATCCAATTCCCATACATACTAACAGGGGAACCTCCCCATCGCACCCCCCTCAGATTTAATTATACGTTGGCACAGTGGATAGGCCTTGAAAAACTGAACACAGATCAATCGAGAAAACAGGAAGAAGTTGTGTGGAACTATGAAAAAAATTAGTAAAATATACAAACTGAGTAGTCCATGCGAAGATAGGCAACATCAAGGACACTGGGAGTCGAGCAGCGCCGTGGTCCCGTGGTTAGCGAGAGCAGCTACGGAACCAGAGGTCCTGGGTTCAAGTCTTCCCACGAGTGAAAAGTTTAATTTTTTATTTTCAGTTTATGTGACAAACTCTTAAGTTTTCATCACTTTTTTTGGAGTGATTATCACATCCACAAGAAAACCTAAATCGGGCAAGGTAGAAGAATCTTTTTACCCATTCGCCAAGTGTACAATTAGGTGGGTCGACAACATATTCCTGTCATGTGACGCACATGCCGTCACCATTGTCGTATAGAATATATCAGACGTGTTTTCCCGTGGAGGAATCGGTTGACCTATGACCTTGCGATCAAATGTTTTCGGTTCCCATTGGAGAGGCACGTCCTTTCGTCTACTAATCGCACGGTTTTGCGGTGCGGTCGCAGAACACAGACACTAAACTTATTGCAGTGAACAGAGACGTCAATGAACGAACAGACAGATCGTAACTTTGCGAAAATGAAGTAAAATTTTCAGTCGAGGGAAGACTTGAACCCAAGACCTCTCGTTCCGCAGCTACTCACGCTAACCACGGGACCACGGCGCTCCTGAGCTCACATTCTCCTTGATATTGCTTATCTTGGACATGGACTACTCAGTTTGTATTTTTACTAATTCGTTTCACAGTTCCACACAACTCCTTCCTGTTTCCTCGATTGCTCCGTGTACAGTTTTCCAAGGCCTATCCACTGTGCCAACTTATAGCTAAATCTGAGAGGGGGTGCGATGGGGAGGTTCCCTTGTAAGCAATTGCGAAGCACTGCCGGGTTCGTAAGTAATGCAGAATCCCAATTCACCATTCCTGTGGATGTGCTGCACTTACAACTTGTGGTTGGTTGTTGTCCAGGATTGCAGGTCCAGGGCTTCATGTGTTGGTTGGCGTGTTGGTTGGCGTGTTGGTTGGCGTGTTGGTTGGCGTGTTGGTTGGCGTGTTGGTTGGCGTGTTAACTTAGTAATAATGAACAAAAATTTTGCGTAATATTTACTTGGCCTTCCAACAAAAAATTACATGACTAGTGAGATAAACGGAACTGTCTCGCAGCATCAGTATTGCCACCTTCACGCTAGGCGCCATTTTGAGAATATCAGCACATCTGCAACTGTGAAAGCGCCGTTTTAAAGTTTAGGTCCATTATTTGGCAAGTTCAGTCGATTCAAAAGTCGAAGGTAGACGAGGGTTCGCCACCGGCAGTAGGACGGTGTCTTAGTGAAGCACTAAGGCGTTGAAACCAACTTTAAAGTTGGGAATCCCTACCCAGTTACTTCCTGACGTCCTCGGAGGTGGCTAGCTTTTATCCGAAACACGATTAACACTCAATCGACTGCTGCCTTAACTGATTCAGTTCTAAACTTCCATTACAGTTGTGGAATAAGCTGTAAATTTTAATTTTATCCATCGTCACAGCTACATCTGTAAGTGCCTTAAAATAGGGATTCATTCATATTTCTGCCCCTACGTCTCCAGTGACTGAGTTGTCAATGGGACGTTGTAGGATAGCTGTCTTGGTGGTCGTCATTAGATTTATACACACACGATTTCCTCCGGCAGTTCGGTATTTTTCATAGTGACTATTCTGCCAAAGCCATGATGGTGAAATGAATGCTGAACTTAATTGGTTACGTCCGTCTACTGTTTCGAATAGCGTGTTTTGTGTACTAGTGTGAATTTTCAAGCACAGCTTGGTACTCAACACTTTTCTTAGCGATCGAAGGTCCTTCAGTGGGTTCTCAATGCGATAGGAATATGTATCTGTGAGAGTTTAGAGAGCGTTTTTAATCTAAAATCACAAAATTTTGGTAGTACATCTACAAAATTACAGCAGAACACATGCAGATTTGGTTAACTTAAAAAGTGCCTGTGTATCTTGCTGCTTTTTGTTGTATACTTCATTTCGGAAAAGGTAAATTAAACGCGCGATATAACCTCTTACAGATGCACATTCCCGTCGGTTTGACCTCAAATCGAAGGTTCCATCGCCAATTGAAGCAGTGTTTCGAAAGGCCCATCGGCGGATAAAATGAGTTATTGAAAAGACAATAAACAGACTTATTATTAAATCTTATATTTAAAGACTATGGTTTCCCAACTGCTTCATTTACACAACTATGAAACCAATGTCTGTGCTACCGGACACGGGCAGTTTCTGAAGTTGACCAGACTACTTGCTGGGTGCAGCTTGAATGTCACATAACACACAGCAGAAGCAGCGCGCGAGTGTTGTACAGTCAAATGGGGCAGAGAAAATTGGGATTTGGGTGTCAGTGACATCATTGTATCTTGGTAGCAACAGTACCTGTGTGTGTGTGTGTGTGTGTGTGTGTGTGTGTGTGTGTGTGTGTGTTGGGGGGGGGGGGGGGGGGGGGGGAAGAGGACTGCGAAAAGAGAACAAAGTAGGCGCTTGATGGACCCTCAGAAGTCGCGGCCCCACCGCTCCGAAACCAATCTCGATCCTGAATAACGATAGCCCCGTCCCTCCATGTCGCCCGCCACCGCAACAGAAGGCCCGCGAGCCTGTGTCGCTCTTTTTGTGCCCTGTTATCCCTCTCTTTTTTTTTCTTCTCCGTCTTTCTTCTCCTGTTCCTGCCGCCGCCTTCCCGTCGCCAGCTTTCGCAGCGGCCCGGTCAATGCTGCGGGAGCAGTCCCGTTGGCGGAGTGCTTATCCACCGCGACGACCCGAGACGTCGCCGCAAAAACACGGACGCACGGTCAGAGTCATCGGTTTTGCTGAAATACTCAGTGATACTTTGATTCTCCGTAAAAGTACGTCTTTTAACGCACCGATAGTTCCGCAGATAGATGACCAGTTTCTTGTAAAAGCAATGTAACGATCTAAAACATTCAAGGCCCAGACAGCTTTATGTAATTGTGAACGGATCACGAGATGTCAAGAGATGCGGACCCGCCACTATAAAATGTGTTGTCAGTGGAGAAGCAATAATGGCAAAATGGATCGGTCAGGGAGAGGTCAGTGATTTCGAACGTAGTCTAGTCATTGGATGAATATTCCATCCCTTCTAAAGCTACCTCAATTCGATCGTTGGTGATGTGATTGTGAAGTGAAGACACGAAGGAACAACCAGACTAAATCAAGAACAGCCAGAACTCAAGCACTGACGGATGGGGATCGTCGAGCATTGCAGATAGTGGTTGTAAAAATCGCATGTCAGCGGAAGGAATCACTAACAGGTTCCAGAGAAGTGACTGTGCGTAGGGAGTTAAAAAGAATAGCGTACAGTGGTCGAGCAGCTCGTCATAAGCCACGCATTTATGTAGACAATGCAGAGCGAAGCTTGAGGCGGCGTAAAGCGAGATGCCACTGGAGATACTATGACAGGAGACAAGTGATTCGGGGTAATGGATCACGTTACACCCTCTGAACTGTGGAAGGGTTTGTGTTTGGCGAATTTCACCTGTCATCGTGTGTAGTAAAAACAGTGAATCAACAGAGGAGACGGTGTTCCTGTATGCCGGTGATTATGATTAGGGTGTGGTCCCCTAATGCGCTTGTAAAAAAGGCTTAATGCGCAAGCATAAGAACAGTAGAGGAACAATTAGGAGACGATGATTGTATGTACACTACTGGCCATTAAAATTGCTACACCAAGAAGAAATGCAGATGATAAACCGATATTCATTGGACAAATATTTTACTAGAACTGTCATGTAATTACATTTTCACGCAATTTGGGTGCATAGATCCTGAGAAATCAGTACCCAGAACAACCACCTCTGGCCGTAATAACGGCCTTGATACGCCTGGACATTGAGTCAAACAGAGCTTGGATGGCGTGTACAGGTACAGCTGCCCATGCAGCTTCAACACGATACCACAGTTCATTAAGCGTAGTGACTGGCGTATTGTGACGAGCCAGTTGCCCGGCCACCATTCACTAGATGTTTTAAACTGGTGAGAGATCCGGAGAATGTGCTGGCCAGGGCAGCAGTCGAACATTTTCTGTATCCAGAAAGGCCCGTACAGGACCTGCAACATACGGTCGTCCATTATCCTGCTGAAATGTAGGGTTTCGCAGGGATCGAATGATGGGTAGAGCCACGGGTCGTAACACATCTGAAATGTAACGTCCACTGTTCAAAGTGGTGTCAATGTGAACCAGAAGTGACAGAGACGTGTAACCAATGGCACCCCGTACCATCACGCCGGGTGATACTCCAGTATGACGATGACGAATACGCGCTTCCAATGTGCGTTCACCGCGATGTCGCCAAACACATATGCGACCTTCATGATGCTGTAAACAGAACCTGGATTCATCCGAATAAATGACGTTTTGCCATTCATGCACCCAGGTTCGTCGTTGAGTACACCATCGCAGAGGCTCCTGTCTGTGATGCAGCGTCAAGGGTAACCGCAGCCACGGTCTCCGAGCTGATAGTCCAGGCTGCTGCAAACGTCGTCGAGCTGTTCGTGCAGATGGTTGTTGTCTTGCAAAGTCCCCATCTTTTGACTCAGGGATCGAGACGTGGCTGCACGATCCGTTACGGCCATGCGGATAAGATGCCTGTCATCTCGACTGCTAGTGATGAGAGGCCGTTGGGATCCAGCGCGGCATTCCGTATTACCCTCCTGAACCCACCGATTCCATATTCTGCTAACAGTCATTGGATCTCGACTAACGCAAGTAGCACTGTCACGATACGATAAACCGCAATCGCGATAGGCTACAATCTGATCTTTATCAAGGTCGGAAACGGGATGGCAGGCATTTCTCCTCCTTACACGAGGCATCACAAAAACGTTTCACCAGGCAACGCCGGTCAACTACTGTTTGTGTCAGAAATCGGTTGGAAACTTTCCTCATGTCAGCACGTTGTAGGTGTCGCTACCGGCGCCAACCATGTGTGAATGCTCTGAAAAGCTAATCATTTGCATATCACAGCGTTTTCTTCCTGTCGGTTAAATTTCGAGTCTGTAGCACGTCATCTTCGTGGTGTAGCAATTTTTATGGCCAGTAGGGCATCAGCTTGACAGTATACTCTGTCATCCATGACAGCAACCTCTGCCAAATTTAAACAGACGCAAAATCCCCAAGATTGGCGATCCTTTGCAGAAGCTCGAAATTTAGCGCGGACCTCTATGCGAGATGCTTACAACAGTTTCCACAACGAAACTTTGTTTCGAACCCTGGCAGAGATTCTGGTCGTAAGTGAAATATTTTAACGGCAAGAAACAATCAATGCCTTTTCTGCGCGATGACACTGGAGATACAATCGAAGACAGAGCTGCCAAAGCAGAGTTACTGAACACAGCCTTCCGAAATGCCTTCACAAAAGATGACAAAGTAAATATTCCAGAATTCAAATCGAGAACAGCTGCCAACATGAGTAACGTAGAAGTAAATACCCTCGGAGTAGTGAACGAACTTACATCACTTAATAAAAGCAAGTCTTCTGGTCCAGACTATACCAATTAGGTTCCTTTCGGAGTATGCTGATGCATTAGTTCCGTACCTAACAATCATATACAACCGTTCGCTCGACGATGGATCCGTACCCGAAGACCGGAAAGTTGCACAGGTCACACCAATACCCAAGAAATGTAGTAGGCGTAATCCACTAAATTACAGGCCCATATCGTGAACGTCGATATGTAGCAGGATTTTAGAACATAAATTGTGTTCGAACATTATGAATTACCTGTAAGGAAACGGTCTATTGACACACAGTCAACATGGGTTTAGAAAACATCGTTCTTGTGAAATACAACTACCTCTTTATTCACATGACGTGTTGAGTGCTATTGACAAGGGACTTCAGATCGATTCCGTATTTCTGGATTTCCGGATGGCTTTTGACACTGTACCACACAAGCGGCTCGTAGTGAAATTGCTTGCTTATGGAATATCGTCTCAGTTATGTGACTGGATTTGTGATTTCCTGTCAGAGGTCACAGTTCGTAGTAATTGACGTAAAGTCATCGAGTAAAACAGAAGTGATTTCTGGCGTTCCCCAAGGTAGTGTTGTAGGCCCTTTCTTGTTGCTCATCTATATAAACGATTTGGGAAACAATCTGAGCAACCGTCTTCGGTTGTTTGCAGGTGACGCTGTCGTTTATGGACTAATAAAGTTATCAGAAGATCAAAACAAACTGCAAAACGATTGAGAAGAGATACCTGAATGGCCGGCCGGTGTGGCCGTGAGGTTCTAGGCGTGTCAGTCTGGAACCGCGAGACCGCTAGATCGCAGGTTCGAATCCTGCCTCGGGTATGGATGTGTGTGATGTCCTTAGGTTAGTTAGGTTTAATTAGTTCTAAGTTCTAGGCGACTGATGACCTCAGAAGTTAAGTCGCATAGTGCTCAGAGCTATTTGAACCAGATACCTGAATGGTGCGAAAATTGGCAGTTGACCCTAAACAACGAAAAGTGTGAGGTCATCCACATGAGTGCTAAAAGGAACTCGGTCTAATCTAAAAGCAGTAAATTCAACTAAATCCTAGGTATTACAATTACGAACAACTTAAATTGGAAGGAACTCACAGAAAATGTTTTGGGGAAGGCTAACCAAAGACTGCGTTTTATTGGCAGGACACTTCAGAAATGTAACAGACCTACGAAGGAGACTGCCTACACTACGCTTGTCCTTTATTTTTAAAAAAACTGCTGCGCAGTGTGGGATTCTTACCAGATAGGACTGACGGAGTACATCAGAAAAGTTCAAAGAAGGGCAGCACGTTTTGTATTATCACGAAATATGGGAGAGTGTGTCACAGAAATGATACAGGCTTAGGGGTGGACATCATTAAAAGAAAGGCGTTTTTCGTTGCGACGAAATCTTCTCACGAAATTCCAGTCACCAACTTTCTCCTCCGAATGCGAAAATATTTTGTTGAGACCGACCTGCATAGGGAGGAACGATCACCACGATAAAATAAGGAAAAATCAGAGCTCGTGCGGAAAGATATAGGTGTTCGTTCTTTCTACACGCTGTACGAGATCGGAATAATAGAGAATTGTGAAAGTGGTTGGATGAGCCATCTGCCAGGCACTTAAATGTGATTTGCAGAGTATTCATGTTGATGTAGATGCAAAGGTTTGTGGACAATAACATTCCTGTAATGAAGTATCCTGCCCTGAGTCCTGACATGAACCCAATGTAACACCTTTTGGATGAGCTAGATCACAGACTTCAATGGGTGACAGGATAGAGAAAGGTGGAGAGACTAATTTTGTAAATAGATCCAGCCAAGGACTGGATACTGTACTTACACACTCTGGTCAGTTCACTACCATGGGTTGGACCCCACAGTTCACCCGATCTTTATCCTGTCGATCATTTAGGGGACGCAGCAGACACCCGTGTACGCTCCTCGAACTCAGCGCTAGCTAACAAGAAAAATGGTGGGTAGTACTGCGAGATATGCGGGTCTTTGTCACTCCAAAACGATTGAAACTCCTCGTATAGTCAGTACTTCCCTTTGTTATCGATTTCTTGAGGACTCGCGGAGGACTGACTCGTTATTACACTACAGCCATTAAAATTGCTACACCCCGAAGATGACGTACTACAGACGCGAATTTTACCGACAGGAAGAAGATGCTGTGATACGCAAATGATTAGCTTTTCAGAGCAGTCACACAATGTTGGTGCCGGTGGCGACACCTACAACGTGCTGACGTGAGGAAAGTTTCCAACCGATTTCTCATACAGGAACAGCAGTTGACCGGCGTTGCCTGGTGAAACGTTGTTGTGATGCCTCGTGTAAGGAGGAGAAATGGGTACCATCACGTTTTCGAGTATTGATGATGGTCGGATTGTAGCCTATCGCAATTGCGGTTTATCGTATCGCGACATTGCTGCTCGCGTTGGTCGAGAGCCAATGACTTCTAGGAGAATATGGAAGCGGTGGGTTCAGGAGGATAATACGGAACGCCGCCCTGCATCCCAACGGCCTCGTATCACTTGCAGTCGAGATGACAGGCATCTTTTTCGCATGGCTGTAACGCCTCGATCCCTGGTCAACAAATACGTTTGCAAGACAACAACCATCTGCGCGAACAGTTCGACGACGTTTGCAGCAGCCTGGACTATCAGCTCGGAGACCATGACTGCGGTTACCCTTGACGCTGCATCACAGACAGGAGCGCCTGCGATGGTGTACTCAGCGACGAACCTGGGTGCACGAATTGTGAAACGTCATTTTTTCGGATGAATCCGAGTTCTGTTTACAGCATCATGATGGTCGCATCCGTGTTTGGCGACATCGCGGTGAACGCACGTTGGAAGCGTGTATTCGTCATCGCCATAGTGATGTATCACCCGGCATGATGGTATGGCGTGCCATTGGTTACACGTCTCGGTCACCTCTCGTCGCATTGACGCCACTTTGAACGGTGGACGTTTCAGATGTGTTACGACCCGTGGCTCTACCCTTCATTCGATCCCTGCGAAACCCTACATTTCAGCAGGATAATACACGACCGCATGTTGCAGGTTGTGTACGGGCCTTTCTGGATACAGAAAATGTTCGACTGCTGCCCTGGTCAGCACGTTCTCCAGATCTCTCACCAATTGAAAACGTCTGGTTAATGGTGGCCGAGCAACTGGCTCGTCACAATACACCAGTCACTATTCTTGATGAACTGTGGTATCGTGTTGATGCTGATTGGGCAGCTGTACCTCTACACGTCATCCAAACTCTGTTTAACTCAATGTCCAGGCGTATCAAGGCCGTTATTACGGCCAGAGGTGGTTGTTGAGGGTACTGATTTCTCAGGATCTGTGCACCCAAATTGCGTGAAAATGTAATAACGTGTCAGCTCTGGTATAATGTATTTGTCCAATGAATACTCGTTTATCATCTGCATTTCTTCTTGGTGTAGCAATTTTAATGGCCAGTAGTGTACAACATCGCAGCCAGCGCTGTCCGATACCTTTCGGTGTATGCTGGTCTCGTGTAGTAATACCCCTCAGCGTCCACGCGAGTGAAGTGACACTTGAGTAGTTTTGAAAGCTGTGTGAGAATCCCCTGCCTGCGGCCTGTGCGTTTCGCCAGCGGTTTGTTAGTACATCGCGCGGCCGGAGGTTGTAACAGCCACGCTGGCGGCTGGCGGTCGTTGCCACACACACCCCTACCGCTCTGCCACAGACGCGCACCTTTCTTGCTAACCAGGCACGCCGCCATTGCTTAAACAGGAGTGGTTAGAACGACCGGCTCATCCGCTCTCTATAAGCCAACCTCTTTTTCCGAATGCAGTGACTCACATAGAGCAGCTCTGAAGAACAGGATTTCTCAGTCGGACGGTTGTGGTAGAACTGTATTATTATTATTGTTGTTGTTGCTATGACTAGCAGTACGAGAGGATAGTGTTATGGCAGGCCAAAGAATTTTTACTTAATTCCACACTCCACATCAATGTGAGACGTGTGACGATGACATTTTTCAACGTCAACACAGTCGCTCTAAAAAAAACTGTCGGGACGTTCTAGTAATCCTTAACTCGGGAATGTCCACCCCGTGGGCCGCGTGTTCTTTCAGCTTGCCGAGAAGATTGCCTGGACATTGTCGTCTGTATGGCCTTCTTTCCCGATCACCACCACCACCACCACCACCACCACCACCACCACCACCACCACGGGACCTGTGACCCTGGCACCAACCTTCTGAAACCAGAAGTCTTGAACGTCCATTCCACTGAAATGAGGGCCTCAAAAAATCTCTTACCAACGCACGGTATCGGTTTCCATTAACTGTCACAGCTTGTTTTGACTCATCTGGGTGCATTTCCTTCCTTTGAACCGTGCAAGGATTTTTGGTTCCCAAATACCGCAGTTCTGTTTATTCACAAATCTACCTCAGTGAAAGTCCCCCTCGTCGCGCAAGATAAACAAGTCTACAAAATATCACCTTTTCCCATGATGGCAGCTTTTAGCTGCTGCGTTAACTGAATGCTGTGGAGGTGGTACTGGAGATCACATCGGAGGTTCCCTTATACTGCACAATATCGTGTGCCCAATTCTTGGTAACGGCGAAGAACCGACTTCGCTAGACTAACAGCCGCAATCTCTCGATCCACCGCAGTGTTTTGCATGGATCGGCCAGAATTATGGCGCCCAGAATCCCTAATGTTCGCTGTTGAACTCATTCCGTTGAAGTCTTAGAACCGTTGATTCATTCGGTGGTTCATCGTGAACTAGAATCGCGCGAAGATGTCTTACAATTGCTGCATAACTTCCTCCGCTTTCAAAGTGGTTCAAATGGCTCTGAGCACTATGGGACTTAACATCTGAGGTCATCAGTCCCCTAGACTTGGAACTACTTAAACCTAACTAACATAAGGATATCACACCCATCTATGCCTGAGGCAGGATTCGAACCTGCGACCGTAGCAGCGGCGTGGTTCCGGACTGAAGTTCCCAGAACCGCTCGGCCACAACGGCCGACTCCTCCGCTTTGATGAAGTGACTACATTATTAGCACATGCTGCGCATTAGTAAACTGCTCCATGGTTAGACGGGTAATCAAGAACTGCGAGAAATTCGTACTGAGGCAACAACCGGAATGTTATATGAACCTAAATGATAAAAAAGAATGTTTTCAACCGACAGAAATATCACTTGATTCGAAGCCGGCTCCTCTTTTTGACGGAATCTTCAGTAAGGTGCCTTTATATAACCGATCGCGTGGCCAAAGACGGGCTTAAATCGCTACCGCGACGAAGTGAGATTTCTTCACATATACTTGCGGGCCGGGACGTCACGTGACGCGACAGCAGCGCTCCTAGCTCATAAAGTCAAAACTGTAGAACCCGTGGTGTTAATGGGGCAACGCACCAATATGAAAGCGTCTCTTTCCCGAATCGCCACGCCAACAAATTGTGCCTCAAAACACACGTATTTCAGAGTACATTCATTTAATGTTCACCCCACCTTCAGATGTTTATATTTATTAACATGTTGTGAACATGGTTTCTTAACTTACGGAGTTTTAGAACAGTTGTATTAAAAATTCCCATTGCGAAATTTTGCAACACGGTTAGTAAAGAAACAATGTTCCCAACATGTAGATAAAAGTAAACCCCTAAAGATCGGGTGCCAAGCGTCTTGAAATATCATAGAAGAACGATCACCAGTAAAAGCAACTGGTTGCAGCTAAATCATAATAAATTACCTTCAATTTCAACAATTGCAGTGGTCTGGTACGCCCACAATGCACAAGAATTATTTACTAATGTTAATACGAGAAAGAATAGAAAAACGAAATAGGACAAACTAAACCAACCGACAACCAGTTACGAGTAACTTCGCAATGTTTGACCACGGGCTGGTCAGTAGTGTTTGAAATTTAGGTGTTGATATCGACAAACAGAGTTAGAAAGTATTTTTTAAATCCGGAATGAAATTTTCACTCTGCAGCGGAGTGTGCGGTGATGTGAAACTTCCTGGCAGATTAAAACCGTGTGCTGGATCGACACCCGAACTCGGGACCTTTGCCTTTCGCGCTTAAGTACTCCATCAACACTTGCGGTAGAGCACTTGCCCGCGAGAGGCAAAGGTCCCGAGTTAGTCTCGGTCCAGCACACAATCTGCCAGAAAGTGTTATTATTTGAATATTTAAAAAAATATATTTTTGATGAGTGATCGCAGAACAGTGGGCTGTTTCTGTAACGCTACATAAATGAGGCCTTATTTCTTTCTTCATTTTAAAAAGTTTAAAAGTCTAAACCTTTTGAACGTAAATATACAGAAGCCAAACTGGAAGATTGCTAACAATATCCGAAGACGCGTTCAGGAGACACTAAAATGAGTGTCTCTCTTCCCCCTCCTCCTCCTCCTCCCCCCACGAATTTCGAATGTCGTCCGCTGGTGGGATTGAAACCAATCTCCAGTCGTGGAAGTCGTGCGCGCTGTTTTTTCATTCAGAGACTCTGTAGAAACGACTACATCACTAATGATGCACGCACGCGCCCTTTCGCTTCCCTATCTCAGAAAATAACGGCCATTCTGCGACCTGTTTTGCATATGAAGCTGCTCAAGCTTACTTGTTAAGATATTTCCTGTGCTTCTGTATCGGGGCGGACTAGCTTGCTAGTTAACAGCGGCCTTGCGCATGCGCCGGGCGGGAGGCCGGAGAGATTTCTCTGGGCTGTAGAAAGCGCCACACCACGCCACGCGACGCCACACCGAGGCGGCAGCCGCCTGCCGCCTAGCTAAAGGCTGGGCCAGAGCATCGCCAGTGTTTCGTTTTACGTAATGGCGGCCGAGGCGGAAGCCATTAGCACCTTCTGCCCGTGCACGGTACGCCTGCGGCCGTGAGCTTAGATTTCCCGGAAACTGAGCCGTCACTGAAAACTGTGCCAGGCGTCTGATCCCCTTCCAGGGCGACAGTTAAGTGGGTAGACCATAACTTAAATTTTTTTGTTACAGTTATCATTTCATATTCACTGTCAGGCTCTCGATCTTACACTGTAGCTGCTTAGCAACGGATTTGGGCAGCGAACTCCACTGTTCGTTTGTACAGTGTATCAGAGTTCCAGTCGCACGCCATCAAGGGAGAACATTTGTTGAGTAGGGAAATGGAGGAAGCTCTGTCGCCAGTATTTGACCATAGCAACCTGATTGTGTTATATCATTAGTGTGTGAAGACACCCATGGGTATGAAGAAACCATACATTAGTTCCGTACTTGATCGCCTGTCTAGTAAGTCTTCCAGATGTTTTTAGTGACCTGACAGATTCAAATACTGGTTAGTGAAACCACTACATAAAAAGTGTGAAAGATAAAAAGTAGACTCGTGTGGAAAGGTTCCCGACGTGATTATCACCGTACGACGTGAATTAACAGACTCTGATCACGGAATTGTATTTGGAGCTATATTCACGGTACACTCCATCTCGGAAATCGTTAGAGAATTCAAAATCAGGAGGTCCACAGTGTCAACAGTGCGTTGAGGATACCAAAGTTCAGGCATTACGTCTCGCCATGGAAACGCAGTGGCTGACGGTCTTTCCTTTAATATTCAGAGCAACGGCGTTTGCGTAGGGTTTGTGTTAACAGAGAAGAAATATAGAGGGAAATAACTGCAGAAATCAATTTGGGACGTACGACGAACGTACGCCTTGGGACAGTGCGGCGAAATTTGGGTTCAGAGAGCTATGGCAGCAGATAAAAGAAGCACGTGCCTTTGCTGACAGCACGACATCGCCTGCAGCGCCTATCCTGGCTCGTGACCACATCAGTTGAGCCCTAGACGACTGGAAAAGCGTGGCTTGCTTAGATTAATACCGATTTCAGTTGGTAAAAGCTGATGGTTGGGTGGCGTAGACCCCACGAAGCCAAGGACCCAAGCTGCCAAGAAAGCACTATGCAAGATGGCGGTGGCTCCGTAATAGTCAGTGCCTTGTTTACGTGGAATGGACTGGGTCCTCTAGTCGAACTGAACCGATCATTGACTGGGAATAGTTATATCCGGCTACTTGCAGACATTTACAGCCATTCATGGACTTCATGACAATGCATCTTGTTACCGGGCCCCAATTGTTCACGATTGGTTTAAAGAGCATTCTGGACAATGTGAGCGAATTGATCTGGCCACATCAATCGCCCGAAATTAACGCCATCGAACGTTTATAGGACGTAAACCAGAGGTCAGTTCGTGCACAGAATCATGCACCGGCAATACTTTCGCAATTGTGGACGACTGTGTACCAATATAGCCCAATATTTTTACAAGGGACCGCTAACAACGTGTTGAGTTCATGCCACGTGGAGTTCCTGCGCAACGACAGGCAAAATCCCCAACCCGGCAGGGAACTGAACCCGGGACCCCGTGATCCAGAGGCAGCAACATTAGCCTCTAGACCACGAGCTGCGGTCTCAAACAGGGTAGGAGTTTGAATCTGGCTGGGGCCAATGAAAATGTTGGTTGATTAGGAGGGGGGGGGGGTTACTACACGATTCTGTTCTGCGTGCGTACGTTGCTGTTCTTCATATACAGGGTAGTCATAAAGAATCTGGAAAGCTTGTAAGGGTGTTGAGGAGCAGGCAATACCGAGAAATAATGTTCAGGAAAAAAAGCGATTCGTTGCACCGTTTCCGACTTAATTAAAATTACAATTTGCGAATAAAGCCGTTGCCTGCGCAGCTTCAAGCAGCCTGCCAGATACAGTTAATGTCAGTTGTTTCACTGCGTAAATGGAAGCTGACGAGATTGATGAGGCTTGGCTCGGGTTCGATCCTCGCTACTGTCCAGTGTCCGATTTTTGTATCGCTCTCTCGTTCAGTTTTATGAAACCAAACAGAGAAGACTTTTGGCGACAGCCTGCGGCGGGCCACTTGAATTTGCGCCACAACGACGTGATTGACCACTTAGTTAGTTCTGGTTTATGAAGTTTCTAATCAGCAATTTGCACACGATAGTTTCCATTCGAAAGCCGTACAGGCCAGGATCTTTACGGCAATCAGGCAAATTCACAGTGAGAATTGCGGCAATATTTCCACCGACGCACCAGGTTGAAGATACCCATTTGGTAAAACACTTTGTCTTGCTGCGTGATGTAACCCCCAATTGCCTGCTGTAAATCCTCGCCCAACAAGAATCGATGATGACCCTTCAAGGACTTTTTTTAAGAGGCCAAAGGCGTGAAATCGCATGGGTAGAGATCAGGGCTATAAGGCGGCTGCTCCAATGTCTCTCTCTTCCGCATTACGACAGTTCCGATATGGGGACGTGGGTTATCGCTATGCAGCTCCGCCCCCCGGATGGTGGTTGTTGACAGACGTGCCTCATACACATTACTCATTCTCCGATGGATGTCTACTGGTGTTTCTGCGTCGCAGCCAAGAAAAGAATGACAGCATGTTGGTTCTGTTTGGACGCATTTAATAATAACGTCGCCATAATTCTTATTTCGGCATTTACTGCACGCACGTGAGAGACTATTGCCTTGGCCAAATGTCGGTGCTTATATACTCGCACCGGAATCGCTCTGCATTGCATGTACACTGCAGCAACGCCCTCGAACGGCAATTTCATAACCCCCCCCCCAATAAAAATTTATGTAGTTCCAACATTTCGTTGGTAAAGAATGAGCGTCTTGGATTTGATAATTCTTTATTTAAAATTTCTGTCACAATTGCGTGTATTTTATACTGGTGCCTAGTTTCGAATGTAGCCGTTCATTTGGCTTGATGTGAACTAATTCGTAGTACATGCAATCAGTATACCACCATATCCGTTTTGAGACACTGTTAGGCTACCCGAGTATGTCGGTGACGTTTTGCTTCGACAAGCACTTAAGTACAGATACGATTTGAAAATGAACGGATATGTTCGAAACTAGTCACATTTAGAAAGTACTCGCGATTGTGACAGATTTTAAACAAAGGAATAAATATATATCAAGGCTCATCCACCGATGTACAAAATTTTCAGTTACAAAAGATAACTACACTGCAGTCTACGATCAATTCTTATCTCTTGGGTCAAGACCAGCGTCTGAAATGGCAGTGCTGTCTACAGACTGAGTCAAACAAAGGTGCTACAAACTTCATTTGGCAGTGGGCAGGATATATTACCATTTGTTCAGAAAATTTTGTTTTACCTGCATCGCACTGTTTCCAACTACATTCCATCGTGTAGCTGTAACTTACTACAGGCTTATCATTTTCTTTCTTTCATTGTTACGAAAGCAATAATTTTTCAGAGATCTCCTAACAAAGGATACTCAATAATCGGATGTAAAGAAGTTCCAACGACAAGGAATTCTTTGGCGGTAATGATTTCTCCCCCCACTCTTTCCCCTCACCCAACAAATAAACCAGTTTTATATTAAGGCCATGGAAGCATTAAGGAGGATGACTTGATAGTATATATTCCCATCAGCAGTTCACCTTCAAAGCATCATGAGAAGAGCCACGTGGCCTTCTGGTTACATCAGAGGGCCTGGCGGCAATCAAGACAACCAGCGGGCGTAACTCTCGACGACTGTTTCGGTGGCGTCCTCCAACAAGATTTCTCTTGCTGTGACCTCCACGAACTCTTCTCTAGCGTGCCGCGATTGGACTCGCCACTTGCTTTGCAACTCACGTTCGACATCTACCTTTATTGTATCATTCTGTAGCTGTGCCCTCAGAGTCTAACTCATTTTTAGCACTTCTTCCTCAACGCAGAAAATTCATTCACGATTGCAAAAGGCACTGCTTTCGTCATTCAGAAGTCTGGTATTGTGTATTTTCCGTTTGTCGGTTTTTCACGTTCGTCCTTTACTGCACATACGTGTCTTTATTTCAGTTTCTTCAATCGTCATTTCTCCAGATTTGATGCGTATTTACACTATGGCGTCTTACTTTGATAGTCTTATTTTCCCATTCATTTGTTCGTCTTATTTCCCGATTTGCTCTCATTTTACCCACTTGCACTTTTCTACTCTTTTTTTTTAGGTCAGTAATGTATCTAGTAACTTAACTGGCTGTGATCTGATTTTTATGTATGACAATAGTTTGAGTGTGCCAATAAAATGCAAAGTGTGGCAGCGACTCTGTTTATACATTAGGCCGCCGTTTAATTGACTTCAAGAATGGATTCACATGTTGGAGGCACACGGACACACTAGTTTTAAGTCCTTGCGTAATGAAATGAAAATGAAATGAGCGTATGGCATTGTTGGACGGGAGGCCCCATGCGGGGGAGTTAGACCGCCGTATTAAAAGTCCTCTTTTAGTTGACGCCACTTCGCCGAGTTGCGGGTCAATAATGATGGACGCACAACACCCAGTCCCCTGCCGGGAATCGAAGCCGGGCCCCTTGCGCGATAGGCGGAAACGCTATCGCTACGCTACGGAGGCGGACAGTCCTTGCGTATTTAATTACTAACATGGTAAAATAATCGATGTGATTATTGACGTACTCTGTTCTTCAGTTTGTTGACTGTTTAAAAACAGTCAACACGTATTTGAGGGGGAGGGGGTGTTTCAGGTCCCTCCCCGCTAGCTCACAGTTTCCATTTCGTGTTGTTTCCCTAAATCACCTAACACCAGGATGATTCCATCAACAAAACATTGGTGGATTCCGTTCCGGACCCGTGTCCTTCAGAGCTAGTGCTGAGACCTTAATTTAATTATATCGATCTCTACGCCCGATAAACTCTTACCTTCATCGAAACTTCTCCCCCTCCTCTTCAGATGTTTCGATAACGAAGGAAAGTTTTTCCAGAAGCAATCTTTCAGCGCATATTCTCAGCCACTCCTTCCTGTAAACGAAGCGTAAAAATTGATATAAACTCGACATCCCAGTCATGGTTGCTGAGGCCATCCTCTAGATCTGCTAATGGAGAAATAGATGTACTGTTTCGATTTGGGCCCACTGAAATTTTGTCAAAATTTTTGATTCGATGGATTTCATATGGTGGAAGGAGTTCGTATCGCCTTATGACTGACAGTGATTGCCTATTGGGATTTCGATAATTGTGAGCGCTGTTTTAATCCTTCAGGTGACCGGATGTGAAGCGACTGCTTGTCGCCAGTGGTGCTTGTGACTGAAGCTGTCACTGCAGCCTGTTTTTTGGCCCTGAACCATTTAATCGGCAGGCATCTGGAATCGGAGGGGCGTCAAGGGATTGCCTGCGTGCAGACTCCAAGAATTACTTATCTCGGCAAAGACACATTTTTAAAATTATCAATAAAGGTGGCCTGGTGCAACCAGTGGTGTTCTGAACTGCAGGGTCTTAGAGGGACTCTTTGCCGTTTTATTCACGCACGTGTAAACGTCGGACTCCTTCCCCCTTTCCTCATGATCATGCCAGGAGGGCGCGAAACAAGAGGGCTGAAAATGCGTAAGCATTCTTTGCTGCTTCGAATGACGTTCAAATTTCGTTGAATGGTTCTGAGCGATTCATAGCGGTTCCAATCTGTATAAGAGAGCAAAAATTACCGTCGTGCTGCATTCCAGATGGGTGCGATCAAGTTCAATAGGTGTGTCATCGTCAGGAACATTTTCCTGTTGTTCATAAGAATGCGAACTGTCGTTTTCAACCACGAAATATGTGGTAATCAACGCCCCAGGGAAGGGGGTAATTGCATCGACGCCCTTTACGTCACGCCCGAGACCTTTTCGTGTCTATTCTCAGGGCGGTGTATCTGAAATGGTTTTTCTCAGCTGGGGTTCGCGGGTCTGATTTCCATCGCAGAGACGTCAAAAGGAGGGGTGAAATGTGGGAAAGAGGGACAATCACGACTTTACCATCGTGTGGTACGCCCAGGGTGGCGTGAGCAGAAAGGTGGCGAAATTTGGTGCCATTGTGAGATTATTGACCCACCTTACACGTCACAAAAGTTCTAAGCTATGTTTTTTTCCCCCCAGTGTATTGGCATCTTGCTGTTGGGAGCATCGTCGTGCGTGAGGGGTGACAACGCAAGGCGTCACACTTTTGCACTGTTACAAAAGAATGTTGTAGGCACGTTTGAGCCTCATTTCAAACTTCTGCATCTTAGTGATGGAGAACTACGTGTTTTCGAAAAAGAGTTCCCTTAATTGTGTTGCGCAGTGTTTATATCGTGAAGTAAAATTTAATTAACTATTTTGGTAACTCTGCATACTTTTTACTCATGCTGTAGAGGCCTGTGCATTATTAGCGTGGAAGCTTTCTTAATATTCCGAGTAGTCTCAAAAAGAAAAGGAAAAAAAATCGCAATATGCTGACATTTTGAGCCAGTCTGTTAAGTGCTCTCGGGCAGCTCAGATCGGAAAGTGTGTTGCCCGTGAAAGTGAAAGTCTCCCTTTTGGCTATTGGTTTGAGAGTGACGCGGATATTTACTGCTAATGTGTTTTCCACACAGAGTCGAAAATTTCTTTCCCCCTCTTTATTATCGTCGTCTCGTGAGGATTGGCGCTGACTTGTTTATAGGCGGAAGACGCAATCGTTGCCAGTCGGCAGTATTGCTGGCGCACTGCCCAGCCGGCCGGCTTTCACCTGCGCCTATCGAATGTGTTGTCCCGCAGGGCGTATGCAGTGGCCAGCAGTGGGAGCGCATCCTTTCACTGCAGACGGCTATTCTCTCCCGGTGGGTGTCTCGTCCCTCAGGCAGTGTCGTCACTCCCCCTGACACCCCGGAATGTTGGCCAGCAGTACTTTGAAAGGTGAGCAGCTAGGGGAGTGGTCGGGTCAAGGACTCTAGGTGCCGCCCACCTGTTACTTTCACACATGTGCTGTGGAGAACTGGCCGAGTGCGCGTGATTAAAGAGGCTGCTATCGTCTGTCTTGTCTGGGCCATTTACTATTTCTGCTCCCTCTAGTCGATATTACGGAGATGTTTCGGGAGCTCAAATGGGAATCACTGGAGGAGAGTTGGCGTTCTTTTCGAGAAACACTGTTCAGAAAAATTAGAGAACTGGCATTTGAGGCTGACCCCAGAACGATTCGACAGCCGTTAACGTATATTTCGCCTAAGGACCATGAAGATATGATTAGAGAGATTAGGGCTCGTAAGGAGGCAAATATACACTTGTTTTCCCCACGCTGTATTTGAGAGTGGAAAAGGGGAGGACATTACTAAGTAATGCTGCAGGATACCCCCACCATCCCCCGCGCACCATACAGTGGCTTGCTGGGCATGTACAGGGAGACAATTATTGAACTATATGAAATAAAATCGTCATAACTTCTGAACGGTTTGCTTTAGGACGTTCAAACTGCACGGTTGGCCGCGGGGCACGATGGGGAATTATTTCCCATGAGTCTATTTGGTTTAGCGACGAAGCCCTCTGTCATTTGGATGGGTTTGTCAATAAGTAAGATCGGCGCATTTGGGAGATGGAGAATCCGCATTTCATGAAACTCAAGTCTCTTCACCCTCAACGGGTGACAGTGTGGTGTGCAATGTCGAGTCACGGAATAATAGATGCGATATTCCTTGATGGCACGGTGACTACCGAACAGTAACTGAAGGTTTTGGGAGATGATTTCATTCTTATTATCCAAAGTGAATCTGGTTTCGAGAAGATGTGGTACATGTAAGACGGAGCTCGACCCCATCGAAGCAGGAGAGTATATGATGTCCTGGAGGAGTACTTTGGGGACCGCATTCTCGCTTGGGGGTACTCAGAGGCCACTGGCGTGGGCCTCGATTGGCCACCATATTCTCCTAATGCGAATACATGCGAGGCCTCTTTGTGGGGCTATACTAAAACCAAGGTGTACAACAATAACCCTACAACCATTGCTGAGGTGGAAACAGCCATTCAGGAGGTCATCAGCAGCATCGATTTTCCGACATTTAAGCGGGTCATGCAGAATTTCTCTATTCATCTGCGCCACATCATCCCCAATTATAGGAGGCACAGCGGAGATGTCATAACCTAAATCCGAATATTTGTAGCGACGTTTGCAGATTGAGGAAAGTGTGTGCACGCCGTAGTTTGTAACTTTTTGCGCTTTTTTTCATATAGTTCAATAATTGTCACTCTGTATGTAGATGCAGATGATGCAGAACTTCTGTTACATATATGAAGAGGTTATTTCAATAGTGGTTGAAGTCCATTTTTGTTCATTCTTGAGATACATAGTCCTAAAGTTAAATGAGCGCTGAAAAATCTGCAGTTGAGATACCAGAAGTATTCAGGTATATATACTTCAATATTTCTGGTATCTCAACTGCAGATTTTTCAACGCTCATTTAACTTTAGGACTCTGTATCTCAGAATGAACAAAAATGGACTTGTACCACTATTGAAATAAGCCCTTCATATGCAGGGTATTCAAAGGAAGTGTCAGGTATTCCGACGGGAGGCAGCCTGTTAGGACAGTTCCTCTCGTGTGCTTCGAAAACAATACCTGTTGAGACCTCGACCAGTCTGCCCTATTGTTCACACCTGTCTGTCGCGTAGAAAAGATGCTAAAGAAGCACAAAAGTCTTTGCCGGCTAAGAAAAATAGAGAAACCAGCTGTAGCAGAGCATGCTCTTCAGTCAGGAAACCACGAAGTGACGTTTTCTGAAACAGAAATTTTATCTACATCATCAAATTATTATCCACGACTATTTAGAGAAGCCATTGAAATTTATAAGCATCAGGATAATTTTAATATGAAAGAGGAGGCAATGAAACTTAGCGACATATGTAGGATCGCTAGAAGATTTTATCTTTGAGAAGACGACGATCGATAGTAAAGTTTTATCTTTCAGAACGATTATCTCTGCTCATCACGCCCCCTCCCCTTTTTTACTGTATATATGTCGCCCTAGGACGTCGGACCGGTCAGTCGGCAAGGCTCCACGGAGGAGTCCCGGACGAAACGTCACGAACAGAAGAGTTTCTTGGACCACGACCTCACATTCCGAAAGGTTTACCAGCAGCCGTACTAAATTAAGTGCTGCGTGTGGTTATTCCTTCAGTCCTTTTTTTTCTTTTTTTTTTTTTTTTTTCGCAGTGAATCTCGCACTGTTTCGTATACGCCTTGCAACATTCGGAATGCGTAACATAAATTGGTCAAACGCTCCTTTAACGTTGGCACATTGTCACTAGGTTGGCCATGCGCCATTGCCTTCAAATTTTCTCATAGCTAGAAATCCAGCGGATTCGGGTCCGGTGAACGGGGAGTGATGCTACCTGATCTCCTCGACAAAGTCGCGCGTCCATGAAACGTTGCGATGAGGTGGTCCCCGGCCTGCATAAAGCACAGGCCTGTCGCCTTTCTGCAAGAGCAGCGTTCTCCAACAGTGCTGTTAGTTCATCGCGCAGAACAGCTCCTGTTAACCTGTTCGCTAACGTTTATAGCAGTATGAATCTGTCACAAGCAGTTCGTGTCCATAGACTGATACTGAGGCGCTGGAGATACGAGATACCTCACCTCCACGGTTGCTTGAAGATTTGCATCTGCCCACGTCTCTCTCTCTCTCTCTCTCTCTCTCTCTGTGTGTGTGTGTGTGTGTGTGTGTGTGTGTGTGTGTGTGTGTGTGTGTGTGTGTATTGTGGTAATTTACCATGCCATCTCTTGCGAATCCATATTTAAATAATATACAGGCTGTGAACCGCGGATTTTTAGGGTCGCATATCTCAACAGGCATTGGCTTCCTGACGTGTCATTATTGGAGCTTAGTTTTGATCAATACAACCTCCTGTAGGTATCTGTCACACACACAAAAAACTGTACAATTTTTGTCCTTACCAGTTTATACCGGATCGTATTTTTTTCACACATTCAAGTTTCCGTATTACGTTTGAATTAAAAATAATAATTATATTATGAAGCTTAATTATAACGGTAATAACAGCAGTGAAAGTATTACCTCGAGCATTCGTTCATGTCTGAGACGGACACAGTCGTAGTAATGTCGTTGTCAGCGCAGTAATTACTGCCGTTCTGAATAAGAGTTCTCTAATTGTACATCCGTAGCCGGGCGTTGTAGCCGAGCGGTTCTAGGCGCTTCAGTCTGGAACCGCGCGACCGCTACGGTCGCAGGTTCGAATCCTGCCTCGGGCATGGATGTGTGTGATGTCCTTAGGTTAGTTAGGTTTAAGTAGTTCTAAGTTCTAGGGGACTGATGACCTCAGATGTTAAGTCCCATAGTGCTCTGAGCCATTTGAACCATTTTGTACATCCATACGCGGCGAGGGAGAGGCGAAGGTGGCACTGCGATTTACTGTATGAAGAGTAGCGATAAACTTGCTTCGTTGCGTTATTTCGTGTGTGTGTGTGGGGGGGGGGGGGGGGTGTATGTGAGAGGAAATATCGAAAAAGTAGGAAAGTACGTGTAAAGTTTGTTCAAAGTTGCTTAGTGTTCTCATTCTCAAATGCGCGGTGGATATAGTCTGACTAATTTGCGCGCACTCAGTTCCTTACACGGTTCCTAACTTTGATAGTTGACTCCTTGTGTTAAACCTTTAATGTGAGATTATGCATCTTATTTGAGTAGATTATGATAGGATTTTACATTTTTAAATTCGATCAGTAATTATATGACATACTGAAAACTAATTTTTTTCGTCTCTGGAAACCGTTACGAAGGTATCCTGGTACGGTAATTGTGCGTCTCTTTTAGATGATTTGTAATACATACCTAAGCAAAGTTAATTCAAACCGCCATTCACCGCACCAAGCAGAAATGTGTAAGACAGCCTGGTTCTCCCTAAAGTAACACGACGACGACGACGACGACGATGACAACGACAACAACAAGCACTCCCGTGTAGAACAGCGTCACCAGCAAAGAAAGCTCTCGACTGCTGCCGCTTCTAGGAATTACGGGGTACCCCTCGAGACGAGGAATCGGTCGGCCCGACGCTGCAGCCATTAGTGCTTGCAGACGAGCTGCCGGGCGCGGACTGCCGCCTTTGTGGGCGCTAGCACGTTTCCTTTATTGCCGGACGTTCTCTGGAGACCGGTCCCCTGGAGCGGAGGCGTCTGGAGCGAGGCGCTGCGCGCCGACGAGGCAGCGTGCTTGGCCGGCCTACCAGAAAAGTGCTCCGTTCGTCGGCGCCGCGGATTTAACGCCAGGCGCCAGCCACGGGGGGAGAGGGCGGCGACCGCTGCTCCAGGTGAACCTTGCGGGCGCTCTCCCGCTAGGCCCAAAGACTGGCTTCTGGCATAACGTACAGATACACTAGGCTGTTACTATCCTTCATGTCCGTTTTTATCGTGGTGGAACGCTACAGGGCGAGGCAACTTAACAACAGAACGTTTATAGTACCTCTTGCGACGATGGGCAGCGAATCATTGTGCTGCTTCTGTGTCGTGGACACTGGTAATCTTTATCAGCGCTGGAACTAGCCTCGTCCTCCCGCTCCTCCTCATCCTCCCGCCCCCCCTCCTCATCCTCCCGCCCCCCCTCCTCATCCTCCCGCCCCCCCTCCTCATCCTCCCGCCCCCCTCCTCATCCTCCCGCCCCCCTCCTCATCCTCCCGCCCCCCCTCCTCATCCTCCCGCCCCCCCTCCTCATCCTCCCGCCCCCCCTCCTCATCCTCCCGCCCCCCCTCCTCATCCTCCTGGCCCCCCTCCTCATCCTCCTGGCCCCCCTCCTCATCCTCCTGGCCCCCCTCCTCATCCTCCTGGCCCCCCTCCTCATCCTCCTGCGCCCCCCCCCCCCCCCCAAATCAAATCATCGCGTCCATGAGAGCCGAGGATCCCAAAGTGAATCCGTATTATTTCCAATTTCAATTTGTCCATTTTCATAATCTGGCCATCATATGGTAGACATATTTAATTGTGCTTTCTGTTATGAGTGTTTCTCATACTAGCAGCACACCTTTGTGTAAGGGGCGATCGTAAAGTTCCCGTTCTACGACCGTTCAGTCCAGAATCTGTGTGCCAATCAGACTAAATTGCCGAGAGCACTGAGGGCAACCATTCCACCGATGCACGAGATTGAAGATAACCGTTCGGTGAAACATCGTGTTCTGCTGCATCAAGAAGTCCGTAACTGTCTGCTACACATCCTCATCTGGCAAGAATCGTCAACCCTTAAAGGACTTTAAGGGATCGAAGGGGTGATAATCGCATGGGGAGAGATACGGACTTACAGGGCTGGTGCTGCAGTGTCTCCCACTTGTGTCGGCGTAACGTCTGCGTTACGGCATTTGCAGTACTGGGGCGTGTGTTATCGTGAAGCTTTGCACACTATTCCACAACGTTGGTTTTCGACAGACTTGCTGCCCAGTACACATTCTTCCTTCTCCGATGGAGGGATTGCCTGCTGGAATTACTCGCCCGACAGGGATCGATGATCCTTCAACGAATTTTTCAGGGGACCAAAGGCGTGAAATCGCTAGGGGAGGGAGGGAGGGGGGAGGGAGAGAGAGAGAGAGAGAGAGAGAGAGAGAGAGAGAGAGAGAGAGAGAGAGAGTGAGTTAATTAGTTTCGTATCCCGCCTGGGAGGCGGCGCGTGGGTAGGAACAGGAAAAGGTAATAAAAGTCGGTACTGCAAGAACGTGGTTTACTGGTACAATAACAAGGTGATAAACGATTACATAACTTTGTACGTAGGTGTGATGCTGAAGCGAAGTGTCCTGGTAGGCTGCACCTGATGAAATGGGCTGAAGCAGTCGCGCGGAGCTCGTAGACCTCGACAGCACCGGCTAGAAGGCGCTGTCGTCTCTCTCTCTCTCTCTCTCTCTCTCTCTCTCTCTCTCGTAGTGCCAACTTGAGAAACTATTCCGTGGCATCGTTGCTGTCGATACGAGGACTATAAGGCGACTGCCCCAGTGTCTTCCAGAGTTGGTGGGACTTGCACATTACGACATTCGAGGTATGGGGACGTGTTGTTATGAAGCAGAGCAAAAGCTCCACCCCGAATGGTGATTTTACAGACGTGCTGTCCCATACACATTATTACTTCTCCGATGGATATCTACCGGTGTTTGTCCTTCGGCAGCCAAGAAGAGAATAACAGCACGTTGATCCCGTTAGGACACATTTGGTAATAACTTCGCCGTAGGTCACGTTACCGCATTTATCGCGCACATGTTGGTGCTTGTGTACCCCCATTGGAGTCGAGCTACATTGCATGTACGCTGCACCAGCGCCATCAAACGGAAATTTCAATTCACCTTAAATTCAAGCAAGTAAACAATGTTGTCTCCTTCACCACTGTTTCCGTGAATTTACGTCAAACGGCAGAAATGTTAGGGGTATCCTTAATTTCATAATTAGAGGTTGTTGTATGTACTTTACCCTTCAGAATGTGGTCATGCAAATCTAAGACCCATAAATTGAAACCAGTTCTTTTTAACATGTTTTTGTGACAGGTAACTACTTACCGATAACTCGCCCAGTAAGTAAATAGTGGCGAGTCAACGGTAGCTGATATTAAGTGCACTCAGCCTGTAAGTAAACTATGTTAAGTACCCATTGACTTATTTTCAAGAACAAAGAAGAGAGAGTAAAATTTAAGGTTTTACAGACATATTGTTACTGTAGTAATACTGGGAAACAAAGATTTGAATAAAAGGAATCACAATGGATGTGCTTCAAATATTTTATTTAGAGGATTTTATTGAAACTACACTGCACAATTTCGTAAAACAACAGACTTACCCCTTGCCATTGCTTACAGCCGAGCTCTTCACATACACGGTCCAGTCACATTAATGTGACCACCGCCGATGTTAAATATCAACGAACAAAAATCACTGGCAGATGGCAGTTGCTGGCACTAGCAGTGGATGGTATATAAAGCGTGTCGGGGGGATGTGGAAAACAGTGCAGTCGTTATCGTAACGCGGAAACGGAACGATTTACTGAAGTCCAAAAAGGCATCATCATTGGCTTTCGAGCCAAGGGTGAAAGAAATTCCGAAAAGGCAAAGTTTGTGAATCGTACACGAGCTGCCGTGGTTGAAGCATGGCAGAATGTCGGTATCCAAAACCGGCGCACAGGCGACAGTGGTGCACCACGGCCTATAAAGGACAGTGGTTTACGACGGCTGAAGAGACGTGTACGGGGGAATATACGTGCAGTTGTTACGCAGCTGACCTCCCAGATAATCCAAGGGGCTACCAACAGTCTCTTGTCAGCGAACGCTGGTTCATATGGGCCTCTGCAGCATGTGCTTGGGTATGCTACCCATGCTGATTGCTGTTCATCGGCCACAAAGGCTGGAATTCGCACCCCACTACCACAACTGGACGTCCACTGAGTGCTGACAGGTTGTCATTTCAGATGACATACGACAGATTGCCGTTGGCGTGTACGGCTAGCAAAAGTCTGGAGCAAACGCTCTGTAAGCAGGAGGGAACGTTATGGTCTAGAAAATGTTTTCGTGGCATTCATTAGGTGATCTCGTCATTCTGGAAGGCACAATCAATCAACAAGTACGAGGTGCATTTGAAAAGTCCGTGCAAAATCCGAGAGATGGCGCCACCGGCACGTATCGAGGTCATGTTTAGTTAGTAGCATCTTTGGAAAGAATGCACACCAAGTTTCAGCCATATTGGTCTATTTGTTTGTGTTTGGCATTCGTGTGAATCAAGGACGTCGAGTGATTGTCAAAAAATGGACGAAAAAGAATTTCGTGTAGCGATTAAACATTACTTTACGAAAGGCAAAACGCCTCAGGAGACTAAAGAGAAGCTTGATAAACATTACGGTGACTCTGCACCTTCGATTAGCGTAATTTATAAGTGATTTCAAAATTTCCGGAGTGACCATATGGACACAAGTGATGCTGAACGTTCTGGACTCCGTGTGGAGGTTACGACTCCAGAAATCATTGATAAAATCCGTGATATGGCGATGGATGACAGAAGAGTTAAGGTGCGTGTGATTACTAGTGCTGTGGGCATCTCGAATGAACGGGTATAATATTTTGCATAAACATTTGGACATGAGAAAGCTATCCGCAAGATTCGTTCCGCGATTGCTCACCCTTGACCAAAAACAGAATCGTGTGAAGTGTTGCAAGGATTGTTTGCAGCTGTTCAGGAAGAATCCGCAGAACTTCAAGCGACGTTTCGTCACTGTGGATGAAACATTGATACATTACTATACTCCTGAGACCAAACAACAATCTAAACCATGGGTTACCACGGGAGAAAATCGCACCAAAAAAAGGCGAAGACCATTCCTTCGGCCGGAAAGGTTATGGTGACATTCTTTTTGGGATTCGCAAGGTTCAAAAATGGTTCAAATGTCTCTGAGCACTATGGGACTTAACTGCTGTGATCATCAGTCCCCTAGAACTTAGAACTACTTAAACCTAACTAACCTAAGGACGTCACACACATCCATGCCCGAGGCAGGATTCGAACCTGCGACCGTAGCGGTCACGCGGATCCAGACTGTAGCGCGTAGAACCGCACGGCCACTCCGGCCGGCGATTCGCAAGGGATAATCCTCATCGACTATCTGGAAAAGGGTAAAAGTATTACAGGTGAATATTATTTATCGCTATTGGCCTTTTTGAAAACCGAGCTGCAAGAAAGACGCCGGCGATTGTACCGCAAAAAAGTCCTTTTCCATCACGACAATGCACCAGCACATACCTCAGCAGTTGTAGTCGCAAAATTACTGGAAATAGGATTCCAGTTCGTTTCACATCCACCCTATTCTCCAGACTTGGCTCCCCCGGACTACTGTTTGTCCCCAATTTGAAGAAATGGCTGGTGGGATAGAGATTTTATTCAAACGAGGTGGTGATTGCAGCAACTAATAGCTATTTTGCAGACTTGTTATTCAGAAGGGATCAACAAATTAGAACAGCGTTGGATCAAGTGTATAAGTCTAAAAGGAGACTGTAGACAAATAAAAAAAGGTTTACCGCAAACACGTAAGCAGTATTTATTTTTGCACGGACTTTTCAAACGCCCCTCGCGTGCATCTATCCGTGGGGGCAATGTCCACCCCAAACATGCAGTTATTTTTTCCTCGGCTCGATGGCATCTACTAGCTGGACAATGCAACGTGTAACAGTTCGCAGTGTACGTGTATGGTTCGAAGAGCACCAGGGTGGCTTTACCGTACTCCCTGGCCACCAAACTCCTCGAATTTAAACTCAGTCGAGAATCTGAAAGACCATCTCGGGCGGTCTGTTCCCGTCATGAACCGAGAAACCTAGCGCAGCTGGGCACAGCACTGGAGTTGACATGGCTCCACATCTCTGTCGTCACCCTCCCTCCCTCCCAGCGGTCCGTGCTGTGGGAGGTAGTTATGTAGAGTGTAGAGTGGTGGTCACATTGAGAGTGGACAGTGTAGTGGTCCTGACGGTGCTCGAACCGCCATGACAGAGCAGTAGGGAACGAGAGGCGTCGGTGTGAACGGGCGCCATCGGCTCCGTTCCCTGGGCTGTGGGCCGCGTCGGTCCCGGCCGCTGGTGGCTTCCCCCGTTGCGTCACGGCGTCCCGTTAGACGGCGCCCTGCTACGTCCTTGGCCACAGAGCGCCGCGTCTTCCCGTTATGCAGATGCCGCACCGCACCCCACTCCATCCCACCGCAGCACGCCACGCCACAGTGCGCCCGACTCCTCGCCATCGGGCACTCTCTCACGGCGCGGACGTCACACTACTTCCGCCGCTAATGCTTGCTTACATCTGCATACACTAGTAACAATAATAGCGTGCTGGCGCACGTTCAGAATGCAATACAGCAGCGGTTCTGCACGGCAGTCGAGTCCTCCATAGGTTTGAGGAAGTAAGTGGCACCATTTGTATACGCCCTGGTCACGCAGATACCGTAAATCGCGAACTGTTGGTTTCTGGGCTAGGAGCCGGCGTCCGATAGCGTTCCAGATGTTTTCCATCGGGTTCAGATCAGGCGTATTAGGTAGCCAAAACTTCAGTTTTAGTTCACTAGCCGGCCTTAGTGGCCGAGCGGTTCTAGGCGCTTCAGTCTGTAACCGCGCAACCGCTACGGTCGCAGGTTGGAATCCTTCCTGGGGCATGGATGTGTGTGATGTCCTTAGGTTAGTTAGGTTTAAGTAGTTCTAAGTTTTAGGGGACTGGTGACCTCAGAAGTTAAGTCCCATAGTGCTCAGAGCCATTTGAACCATTTAGTTCACGATCACGCTGTCCGAAGCACTGTACCACGATTCTGGCCTTCTGGCACAGACGGTTACTCTGCTGGAAGATATCGTCGTTGGGGGACATGGCGCCTAATATCTTGTCGAATTTCCTTTCACAAGGCATAGCGCAACAACGCGACGTGGCAATGACTCAGCAAGTCGTTGGAAGACCCGTGCACTAATATTGAGCCATGCGGCCTCTATACCCGTCCATAATTGCGGAAGTGTTGCCGGTGCAGGTTTTGTGCACGGACTGACTGTCCCGTACATGCTCGGTGGGATTCATAACGGGTGATATGTGTGGCAAAATCATTCACTCAATTTGTCTAGAATGTTCTGCAAACCAATCACAACAGTTGTGGCCCGGTGATAATTCCTTAGTTGTTTGGGAACGTGAAGTCCATCAGTGGCTTCAAATGGTCTCCAAAGGCCGAACATAATCATTCCCAGTCAATGATCGGTTCACCTAGACCAGAGGACCCAGTCCATTCCATGTAAACACAGAGCACACCAAAATGCAGACACTACCAGCTTGTGCAATGCCTTGTTGACATCTTGGATCCGTGGCTTCGTGGGGTATGCTCCACCTTCGAACCATCCCATCAGCTGTTATCAACTGAAATCGAGACTTCTCTGATGAGGCCACAGTTTTCCAGTCGTGTATGGTCCAACCGACGTGGTCAGAGCCCAGGAGAGGCGCTGCTGACCATTTCGTGCTCGTAGCAAAGGCATTGGCGTCCGGCGCTCATTAACGTCAAATTTAGCCGCTTTGTCCTCAGGGATGCGTTCGTCGTACGTCCCACATTGATTAATTGAAAGCTGTGGGCCACTGCGTTGTCCGTGGTGACTGTGTCAAGAGTTTGCAGAAAATACCAAATTTCAGGCGAAATTTGGTGTTCTCTGCACACTCTTTATACAGTGGATCTCGGAATATAAAATTCCCTAACAATTTCCGAAGTGGAATGTCCCATGCGTCCAGCTCAAACAACAAATCCGCGATCAAAGTCTGTTAAGTTCCGTCGTTCGGCCATAATCATGTCGGAAATCTTTTCAAATGACTCTCCTGAGAACAAATGGCAGGCTCGCCAATGCACAGCCCTTTTATACCTTGTGCGCGCGCTGCTAATGCCTTTTGTATATGTGTATATCGCTATCCTATGACCTCGGCTGTCTTGGTGCCTTAGATTACTGCCACAGGTCACATTGAAACCCTGGTGAATATCTCCCACCACATGTTACTGTGCCCGCTGGCGTTCGAAACGCAGGGCAATTTTCGAGGAAACTAGTATCGACCTGATGCAACATGGAATGTGATTGATTAGGCGTTATAATAAAGATCATCCCGTGCCCATAACAATCGTAAAATCGTAATTGACGATATAACTAGGTCCGCATAGGAAACCCACGTTCAGTAGTGTGCATTAACACGTGTTCTCCTAAACACAGTCTTGCAACCACTTTCCATAGACGCTGTAGATACTAGCACCCTAACAGCCGACATACACTTCTGACATTCTTGTCCAAGAAGCCGGGGCAATTCACCCTTCATGTCGGTTATGCCAGATTTCCTCATTTGCGCCCGTATCGTTGCTAGAGATATTCCCCCATCGTCTCTGCTCTTATTCCGTAATTTCCGTACCGCTCCACGTGAACCTTAACGCAACAGGGCTGCATTTAGCAACACGGTGGTCATGGTCATAATGTTTTGGCTCTGCAAGCCAGTGTACAGTTACACATGAAAAGCGGAATATTGTGTATGTCCTACGTGATTAATTTATTCAGTTAACCGGTTTTCGGCTTAAAAGCCCTTCGTGAGACTTAAGCTGACTATGGTCGTCAAAGAAGTTACACATTTTCAGAAGGTGACAACTAACAGCCGTCAAATAATGTATAAAATGCATGTTTGACCGTCAGCTGTTTTTTTTATTTAACACCCAAATACCGACGGGTTTCAGCCACAGATCATCTTCAAGCATTAGAGATGAAACAGTTTAGGCCACATCATCACATCTTTCATTACTTAAATAATGGCCACGTCTCATATGTATAGCATACCGTAGGAATTTCAAAGGCAGACATACTAATAACACGCGTAAACAGAGCAGTGTTTACTGCTCTGTTTACACAGGTTATTTGTATGTTTGCCTTTAAAATTTCTGTGTGTTATACCGGAATTAATGGCATGCTCGACAGACGAGACCTGGCCATTTTTAAGTAGTGTACAAAGAACTTACAATATTTGTAAACAGCATGGGGGAAAGATGTTATTACCCGACCACGATATTATTGCACTTGACCTTCCGTGGCCGTTACCAGAAACAAGCGGTGACTTTGCAGTAAACACTTACAGTGGTGACTTAGGAAGACGCATCGGATTCTGAAGGATTTCAAGACAGTTGTGCATGTACCGCCAGGCGGCTCAGCGTGTCCTTGTGAAATATTACGATAAAAACTAATGATAAGAAGACCGAAGCGCCTTCACTCACAATTACAATAATATTGTGGTCGATCTATACCTTGTCTGAGGCACCAATACACAATAAATGTTACCTTTAATGGTGCAGTGGCAATGCTGTTAAGAAGGTAAAAAGTTGACAGTAAATAAATATAAAGGAAGCAAACAAGGAAAAATATGACAGTGCCTACATAATAGTTAAAAATTTTTTCGCGTTTAGTTTTAACGTTCTTCCTGATTTATTCACTTTATATTTATTTAGTGTTGAACTTTTTACTTTTTAATTAAAGTGCCGCTATACTCTTCATTTATTATTTGTTGGTGCTCCAGTCTAGATGAGTAATATGTTTTCGAATGTTGTTAGAAATATTGGCACTCCTTAATGTTTGTTGATGAGATTGTAAGCTGAAGAGCCCTAAACGAATGTATAAATGCGTGGTTGGTACGCATTATGTGAAATAGCACTATGGTCGTACAGTCTTCTTCGAATACACGGCGCTAATTTTCTCGACAGGATTTCGCGAGAACCATGTCGTCCTTGAGCCAAGGATTCTCCTTTAAGTTTCCCTAGTATTCGTGTTACCCTTTCGTATGAGCTATTCGGAACCGTTTCGATCCTAGCTGCGCATCTCTGAATTCAGTAATATGTGTTGTATGGAACTGTAATGTAGAACTGATCGCACCAGAGTCTTGTCTGCTGTTTCCTTTACAGATGCACTGAACTTCCCCAGAATACGTCCAACAAATGGGAGACTTGCAGTCACCTTCCTTTATATTGATTTCGTGTGGTCGTCCCGTTTCTAACAGCTTCTTACTAGCAGATTAAAACTGTGTGCCGGATCGAGACTCGGACCTTCGCCTTTCGCAGTCAAGTGCTCTACCAACTGAGCTACCCAAGCACGACTCACGCCCCGTCCTCACAGCTTTACTTCTGCCAGTACCTCGTCTCCTACCTTCCAAACTTTACAGAAGCTCTGCTGCGAACCATTCAGAACAAGCTCTCCTGAAGAAAGGCAAAGGTCCCGAGTTCGAGTCTCGGTCCGGCACTCAGTTTTAATCTGCCAGGAAGTTTCTCACGCCGCTGCAGAGTGAAAATCTCATTCAGCTTCTTACTAGATCTCCAAAATACGATGCGATTTGTTCAAAAAGTCCGCTACCAATCTTGCAGTCGGGTATTTCGGGGTTCTTTCTTTCTCTGGTATGCATTATGTTGTCCACTTTTTAAGAGAGCTGACAGTCATTACACCAAATGGAAATGTAGTCAGTCTTCCTGACATTATTTACAATCGCCCAACGACGGTACTTTTCTGTTGACAGCGAAGCCGTCAGTGTACAGCCTGATAGTGCTACTGATACTATCTGACATATTTCTATGTTGATAATTTTATGGAATTGGCGACCCTCGACCGCAGTAAGCGAAAACTTGTACGAGGGGCGTCCTACAAGCGTGCAACACTTTTTTCTCAATTTCGGTTGAAAAAATGTCGAATTTATTGTGAAACATCGTGGAATATTCCCGCTTCAGCGCCTATAGCTTCCTGAAGTTCGGATAGATAGCGGTGCTATACGTAGCTTTCGATACAGCGTCTGTAACGGAGATGGGTTTCAAGCAGAGAGCTATCTTTCTTTTTCTTTTGGCCGAAAACCAGAGCATCACATAAGTTCACAGGCACTTGCAGAATGTCTACGGAGACTTAGGCAGTGAACAGTGGTGAGTCATTGGGCGAGACGTCTGTCATCATCTCAAGAAGGTTGCGCAAACCCGTCCGATCTCCAGATGACACTCATTCGAGGTGATCGACGAATCGCAAACACCTCGCTGCACAACCGGCTCTCTCTGTATTGCTGACACACTCATGTACCAGTTGGAATATTCAGTTGTGTGTCCGCTGCATTTCTCCCCGCCTGATACAGGACTATCGAGAGCAACGAAGGACCGTCTGTTTGATCAAATGAAGAACACACTCTGCGGGAAGGAGTAAGTGGATGCAGCAAGACTTTGGCTCAGAGGTCGACCAGTATAGTAGTACCACATAGGCCCTCTTAATAAGGTGGCGTAAGGCCGTCGCATTGGACGGAGATTACGTTGAATAACAGAGTTTTGTAGCCGAAAGAGTGGGGAATAATACGGTGTATTGCAATCGTGGAAAAAATCGAACTTGATTTCAGGAAAAAATTGTTAAATTATTTACTGAACGCTCGTCGTAGTCTGCCGTCTTAGCTGATTACGCTAACACCGTGGCTTGACGGCTCTCGTATGGTATTCGGCAAGCTCGTAAAAATCTGAACATCAATATCTTGAAAATGATAGCGAAGCGTTTCCTACTACAGCAGCATTTTTCTCAGTACAGTCGTGCAACGAAATGTAGAAAACCAAAAGAAAAGTCCCGTTAGGTATTCGCTTTCCTTGTTAGCATAATCAAAGCGATATCGGGATCTCCTTGGCAACACGTAGAATGTGCAACATTGCAACGAAGGCCTTGCTGGGAGCTATGCAACAGGTGCCCGCCAGACGTTAGGGAAAGCGTCCCTCTGGTGCGGAACGGCCGGCTGTCTGCGAGCTAGCAGAGTGGTCCAGCCCCGGCTGTTTGCAGACACACTCTGGTTAGCTCACCAGACTGCGAAGCCTTCAGCAGCTTCCCTACTGTTGCGGTGTCAGACGTCGGTGCGAAGGGCACTTCAGTACGGAATGTAGCCGAAAGCCGCTCTGCGTTTTCATGCTGCGCGAGCAGGCCGTGCAGCTTTCGTTTTCTCTAGAACCGGTAGCTCTCGACCCTGCAGTTCTTGCCGAATCTAACTTCCGTGTATAAAACGGCTAAGACCTCCGATATCTCTACAAATGAGTTAATGTGTTAAATATTTGACGTCAACCGCGTAAAAGCTTCATGGTTGCAGGCGCAAAACTCATACCTATCTTCTTTCCATTAGTTCCTGATTAGTCGACCATCCACTAGTTGTAAAGTGAGAACCAAATCTGGCACTACTTCTGAAAACCTAATTATTCTCCTAAATTCTGTGTCATACAATGATATATAACTTTGCAGATATCTTACATGGGGTACGTGCATACTGGCTGCAAGAAGAGTAACAAATACAGTTACTACATACTAAAGAAATAATAAATTAAAACGTCATGATTAATGCTGAAATCTACAGCATGAACGGCAAACGTCTATTACAACTTTTTCCCTTTATTATTTTATGTGGAAAAAGTTCAGGAAAATTTTGAAATTATTTATAAGTTTGTTGCAGGTCTTTTAGTGTTCCCAATTTCAAATATTGCATGAATGTAGTGTGGGTAATTTGCCTGCTGTGAGTTATGCTGCCTTCAAACCCACTGTGTTCAACTTAACTATTTGACTTACTGTGTTAAATCGTTAATGTAAGATTAAACTTCTTAGTGAGGAGACAAGAGGTTGTTTCGTGTGATTATTGACAGAATTTAAAATTCTGTCAATAATCACACGAAACAACCTCTTGCGGCCGCCAATGCTCGCGTACCCCTATGTCAGATATATTTCGCACTGGCAGCTGCCTGATTCTCTGCTGTTTTACCAACGCGATTCCAGAGAGACCATTAAACGTATCTGAGGTATTCAGCCACATGGCTTGATCTTTGGCATAAAAGCCGCTGACGAAATTTTTGGCTTGCTGCTGTGCTATTACCACAACACACCTGTTTGCAGGGCAGCATACAGGTCAGGCCCCAGAAAACTGTTTCTTGCCCCTGACATGTAGGCGGTCGTGCAAAGCAGGTGGATCAATCAGGCCTATACTGATCTCGCTAAACATGAGTCATGCAGTGCGGCCTATACGCCAGGGGCTGGAGAAAACATGTTTTTGCCTGTATCTCGACTTCTGTTCGAGCTTCGAGCTAGGGGAGCTACAAACCCCACATTGCTTATACTCATTAGGTGTTTCCGTACGAAATTCGGTTGAAATTGATCGAGGTGTTTTTGAGGACGACGATGAGTCTGCAATTTCACATTTGCAGTGTACACTTGGTGTCTGCCCAAACAAATAATGCTCATCATGTATTTCATGTAACGCCCAGCGTCGATGGAAAGCATCGGTTTGTGCCCCATTACAAACAATATCTTATTTTAAATTGGAATTTCACGTGTTCATTCGATAGGGTGCTCCCAAATTAGCCTAGTCCAATATTTGTTTCATCGATGTGCATTAATAGGGACAGTAAAACCTGAAGAATAAACAGCATTTCAGCAGTGTTTCAGTAGCGCTGCACGCTTGGCGGTAGCAGTCTGCACAGGGCAGGGCAGTGCTGTCGCTGGTGGAGTAATGGATATTGTTTTTGTTTTACTGCCCCTGTTAATACATACCGATAAAATAAATATTGCACTGGACTAACCTTGGATGGCTCTATCGAATGGGCATGTAAAATACTGCTTAAAAATAATTTCATATGTAATGGGAAACAAACCGACGCTTCCCGTCGCCACCGGTCGCCACATGAAAGACATGATGAGCACAAATTGTTGGGGCTGACCCCAGCTACAGACTGCAAAACCGGAATCGCAAATATCTGCTGGAACACCAGAGAAAATGTGCTTGCCGATTCTTGGGAGGCACATCCTGTGTATGTATAAAACAGATAACTGTAGATACAGAAAGTAAAGTTTTTGTTGCCTGTGGAAGCTGTGAGACAGGCAACCTGCAACTGAAACTGGGCGACTGTGCTAGCTGTTAAGATCGCAGATTTACTTTGCTGCAACCACCAAGTAAGCTCAACTGTGGTCACAGAGTGATGTTCACCTTTCACTTGCGGATCCAACATCATTGCATCTAAATTTACATCCATACTTCGTTAGCGACCGTGTCTGGCGGATAGCACTTAGTGTGTCAGTGTTATTTACTTCCCCTCCATTCTCCTTTGTAGCGGTAGGTAGATGTTGCGGGTGTTCGTGATGTACTTTTGGCTGGTTTCCTTATGGCGTCCTACTCTGTACGAACGCTCGTGGTACTTCCTACAACCTATTTTCGAGGCTTGCTTGGAACCTGATTGTGAAACTGTACTTACTCTTCACATCGATTTTTCAATGACTTGCCTGAGGAATTGCCCAATGATGGGCTTGCAGACTGATAGAGAGACTAGAGAAAACATTCCAGCCACGAAAAGGCATTCGTCCATAAGCTTGAGCATATATGCTGCCAAGAGGAAACGCATCATGCTTTGTGAGTCTACTAATAGATCTGGCAAATCGCAGGAAGTCGAGTTAGGCAAGACAGAAAGGGAACGGTCTTCCACTAATCAATAAAATTGAAATGAATAACTAAAGTCTTCCCAAACCGTAGACGGAAACGACTGAAGGAAGCAGCATTTCCCCTAATTTCAGGACGGCACAGACAGTCTGTAGATCTGTGTTCGTAATCGTTGTGCTGGGTGAAACACTCATTATGGTGATTGCACCCATCAGTTTTACGTCGTTTAAGTCATAAAAACGGTGTCAAACTTGAGTTTGTTGCTTTTGCTGTTCCTAACCCTGTGGCTCATATGTCCCCTGCAGTAGACCCCTGTTAATGGTCGCACATTTGTTTTGTCAGTCCTGAGTCTGCAAATGCACGCAGGGCACAGCGCCAGTAAGGTGTGTCCACAGGAGGCAGCTGAGTGCATCTGCAGGACTGATCGAAAACTTCAAAGAAGCCACCACTAACAGCTGCTCACTGCAATGAACAGTGCATAGCAGAGTTAAATCAATCGCATTACACTTGCACTTCTAAATTTTTTGAGCGAATGCGTTTCGAATCGCAATGCATTATCTTGTACGTTGTGCTAAAGTAATGTGATGAACAGCGATGTATGTTGTCTCCCTTTTGTATGATCACAAGAACTGCTGATGGTTGATGTGGATACCTTTTGGATCACTTTAAATATTTCAGTGTTTCACATGAGATGGATTGCCACTAGCACGTTCGAAAATAACAATTTTGAAATCGATCATGCGAATTAAATACCATCAATAACACATCTTAAAGAGTTATCGAATACTCATTTTTTCGAGTACAGAAGCCGAATTTCAGCGCAAACATGGGCTAGTCAAATACTCCATTGCATCCCTGCCTTCATTCATCGAGGGTACATTTACTGCGACAGTTATGACAGGTCCATATCTTGATATTCAACGCAGTGAAATCGGTCGTCACGTAAATCTATAAGGTAGGATGAAAAAGTTTCCGACTGATGGCATTGCTGCAGCCTATATGCAACATAACGTGACTCTGATGAGGGTATATAAACATCCGACATGTAAGGAAGGGATTATGGCATTCATGTCTTTCCGACGTGCGTGCAGTGAAAGCGGAAACGTGAACTAAGGCGACGTTCTTATCAACTGCATCCAAACACGATCAGCGTGCTGTTACTCTTTCCTTGGCTACCGAAGGAAAAACATCGGTAGACATCCATCGGAGAATGAAGAGTGTGTACGGTGCAGTACGTGTGCCAAAGACCGCCGTTGCGAAATGGTGCGTCAAGTGGTACTGCTGCTTCATGGATGTCCCCATATCGCAAATGTTTTGACGCAGAAGTTACGCCAACTCTGGTGGGAGACACTGGAGCTCCAGCCGTGCAGTCTTCTCTCCCCATGCGATTATCACGGTTTCGTTCCCTTAAAATAGGCCATGAAGGGGCGACGACTCTCGTCGGACGAGGATGTGCAGCAGCAGTTACGGATAGCAGGACACGGTGTTTCACCAACTTGGTGTCTCAGTGGTCAGGACGATTTTGCGTGATTGGCATACGGATTCTGGGCTGTACGGCTTTAGAACCGAAAGTTCTTGACCGCCCCTTCTGTAAGGCCCTCCCACTTGATCCAGTTTGACTTAGCTGGTGCTATGCCCATTCTGTCATGGTTCGGGCTCATCCAAGTCCTCCATCTCAAGTCCTCGCCACTGAGCATCTCTTGTAGTGGAGAGACGTCGTTCGGAGGCTCAGTAAGTACTTTATTGTAGGATGTCTTGTGGTGTTTTTTAGGTGCAGAGAAAGCACGAAATGCGGATTGACGTTCATCGGAGGTTAGCTTAAGCATCTCAGTGTATTCACGGACCAGTTCCTCGGCTGTTACTCTTTCCTTGGCTGCCGAAGGAGAAACACCGGTCGACATCCATCGGAGAATAAAGAGTGTGTACGGCGTCTGTAAATCAGGTCGCTTCTTATAGCTTATCGAGCGGCGTGAGGTTTTTTGCAACCAGTTACTAGTCGGCGGGTTTCATTTAAGCTTTAGATAATCTTTTTAGGCGTGTACAGATGTGGTCCACAACGGCGAGCGTATTTTCTCGAAGAGATACGCAGGGCCTGGGCTGTGGTCGAGCTCCCCACTTTCATCGAATTTTCACTGTCTTATTTCTTACTGTGATTTCATTACGGATCTTCCCGCAATCACATTGTACGTCAATGACTGGTGCATTACGACTATTAGATTAGTTCTTTTCTCTGTGTGTTCCACAATGATGCCATTCCAGGTAACTTTCAAATTTCGGTTTGTTTGCTTCGAGCGAAAATGGAAAGCGCTGACTTCAGTCTGTGAGGGACTTGGTTCGAGAAAATCTTCCAGGGAGTATTTTGTCACGGTGCTTAAAGCATGTTCGAGGTTTTGTTCTGCTCCCTTAGAACTCTTTCCTAGCTGTGATGATATATTGACAAAAATACCTGAACGATTCTAAGGTTCCAACCAAAAAGATGAAGATGAATCACACCAAAAAATACCATTTTATATGTATTATTGTTGCCTCCGTAGCAGAAACCGGTCGCGCTGGCTCGTGCGGTGACGCTAGACTCGGAGAGCGCCGTTTCGAATCCTGGTGCTAGAAATTTTTCATGTCAGTATTTGATCTGCAAGGAGAGAAGAAGTGGTGCCGTTACGTTCCTCACCACCAGTCTTTGCACTTACGTCCCTGATTGAATTCCAGACTCCTCCACAGTGTTTGAAGTGAGGGTCTGTGCCACTGCTCGCGGTAATCCGTCCGTCGTATGGCCATGATAAGCTCCACGGCCCACTTCGTGCTTCCGGGAGGAGTAGAATATGTGCCGGTACCAGGTTTCGTTCTCTCCTTCTCTTCATCCATAGCAATACAAATCCAACTCTACACTGTACGAGCTCTCCTCACAGTCATCCATATCATACTTACACACTTTCCACTTCATAACATCCTCGAGGAAGACCGGCTGACGTCGCTTTAGTACGCGACGCGAGATTCGTGCATCTGCCCTGAGTATGGGACTACTTGGACTTAGCTTAGCGTCAGCTGCTTCGCTCGCGTTTGCGTAGTAGTTATATTTACATACATACTCTGCAAATCACATTTAAGTGCCCGGCAGAGGGTTCATCGAACCACCTTAACAATTCTTTAATATTCCAATCTCGTAAAGACAACGAACACTTACATCTCTCCGTACGAGCTCTGATTTCCCTTTTTTTATCATGGTGATCGTTTATCCCTATGTAGGCTGGTGTCAACAAAATATTTTCGCATTCGGAAGAGAAAGTTGATCGGAATTTCGTGAGAAGATTCCGCCTCAACGAAAAACTGCTTTGATGTCCACCCCAATCCTGTATCATTTCAGTGACGCTCTCTCCCAAATTACACGATAATACGAAACGTGCTTCCTTTCTTCGAACTTTTTCAATGTACTCCGTCAATCCTATCTCGTAAGGATCCCACACCGCGCAGCAGTGTCTTAAAAGAGGAGGGACAAGCGTAGTGAAGGCAGTCTCTTTAGTAGATCTATTACCTTTTTTGAGTGTCCTGACAATAAAACGCATTCTTTGTTTAGCCTTCCCGCAACATTTTCGAAGTGTTCCTACCGGTTTAAGTTGTAATAACAGTAATAACTTTGTAAACATGTATTAGCCCTTAGAGCTGTTCCTATTTCTATGTAATTCTTACGTAGTCATTTTGTCGTGGCGGCGGTTAAATAACTTACATCTAGCACACTAATAGCAACTCCTTCTAAACTTTACACGTTAATCAAGGCCACAGAAGCATGGTCTCGGATGATTTTCCCTTAGAATCTTTCACCCCCCTGACAAGCATTTATTTCTAAGCGAGAAGTAAAATACCAATTCTCATACTTCTAGCCGTAGAAATGCATCGTAACTCTTCAATAATTCATTCTCCAAAAGAGCAAGCACCACTATTTCACCATCTTAGGGGCCAAATTTCCAAAAAAGCGAGAAGCTTTTTTTCTTCTGACTGGAAAACTTTATACCATTTTCCGTACTTCTAGCTTCGAAATTGCGTTGATAGCGACATATTATCAAAAAATGTCAGGCTAGTTTTTTTATGTTTCGGCAGATAGTTGCAATTTCGTTTTTCCAATGTGTAGCTGGACTCAGCGTAAACAAATAATGCTAACGAAGCCTTTCATGAGACGCCCAGTGTCGAAGGAAAGCGTCGGTTCTTTTCCCAGTAAAAGTAAATGAATTTAAAGTTTAATTTTACGTGCTCATTCGATAGAGGGGTCCGCCCCGGTAGCTGAGTGGTCAGCGTGACAGACTGTCAATCCTAAGGGCCCGGGTTCGATTCCCGGCTGGGTCGGAGATTTTCTCCGCTCAGGGACTGGGTGTTGTGTTGTCCTAATCATCATCATTTCATCCCCATCGACGCGCAGGTCGCCGAAGTGGCGTCAAATCGAAAGACCTGCACCAGGCGAACGGTCTACCCGACGGGAGGCCCTAGCCACACGACATTTCCATTTTTTAGAGGGGTCCGAGATTAGTCCAGTGCGTTATTCTTCTTAACGATATGTGTTAACAGTAAACTACGAAGAATCATCAATATATCAGCGACAGCACTGCTTGGCCCTCGCTGATTGCTACCACCATGCAGTAGTGTTGCTCAATCGCTGCTGGAGTACTATTAATCTTCTTGGTTTACTGTTCGTGTTAATACGTATCGCTGAAAAGAATACCGCACTAGACTAAGTTGGGTGCGTTCTGTCGAATGGGGACGTAAAATTCCACTTTAAAACTCATTTATTTTGTAATGGGAACAAAACGACGTTTTCCGTCGACATTGGGCGTCGCATGAAAGACTCGAGCAGTATTCGTTGAATGCATGCATGCAAACGTGCATGCATTGTGTTGTACAGGTGCCGGGTCTCAATTTGTGGGGTGGAGTTCCTGATACACTTGGTCGGTCAATACACTTGGTCGGTCAATACAGGGACAGTTAATGCAGTTTATGGATGATGATGGAGTTGTCGTCCGTTGATGTCGCATATTTGCTCCATTGGAAGCAGATCTGGTGATCGAGCAGCATGTCGACACTCGGTAGAGCATGTGGGTGAGCGTTATTCTGTTGGAAAACACCCCCTGGTATGCTGTTCATGAATGGCAGCACAACAGGTCGATTCACTAGACTGACGTACAAAATCGCAGTGAGGGTGCGTGAAATAACCAGTAGAGTGCTCCTGCTGCCATACGAAATGACATCCCAGGCTGTAACGCCAGGTGTGGGTCCAGTGTGTTTAGCACGCAGACAGTTCGGTTGCATATCCTCAACTGGCGTCCTACTAATCAACACACGACCATCACTGACACCGAGAAAGAATCAGCTTTCATCAGAAAACACAACAGACCTCCACTCTGCCCTCCAACAAACTCTTGCTTGACACCACTGAAGTTGGAAATGTCGGTGGGTTGGGGGTAAGTGGAATGCATGCTACAGGACTTCTGGCACGGCGCTGTCCTTGAAGTAATTGGAATGTACGATGCGCCAAAGCCATATGCCGAACATGATGGTCTTCCCTGTCGGTAGTGCCACGAGGCCGTCCGGAGCCGGTCTTCTTGCGAAAGTACATTCTCGTGATCACCACTGCCATCAGTCATGTATAGTGGCTACATTTCTGTCAAGTATCACCGAGCGCGGCGGCGCAGTGGTTAGCACACTGGACTCGAATTCGGCAGGACGACGGTTCAAATCCTGGTCCGGCCATCCTCATTTAGGTTTTCCGTGATTTCCCTAAATCTCTCCAGGCAAATGCCGGGATGGTTCCTCCGAAAGGGCACGGTCGATTTCCTTCCCCATCTCTGACACAATATGAGCTTGTGCTCCGTCTCTAATGACCTCGATGTCGACGGGAATCTTCCTTTCATCCTGCCAAGTTTCTCTGCAGTATCGCAGAAGCTTCCGGTAGCCCTACTACGCAACCTCGTTCAAAGTCAGTGAAGTGTTGATAATGGTGTCTTTGTCGCCTTAAAGTCATTCTTTAGTAACATCATCTCAACACGTCCAGTTTCGTAGCTAACTAATGGTCACGACCGTTAAAGCGTTTATTTAAAGCAAAACGTGTTTTGCATCCTCATAATGGCGCTACTATCAGAGTGGCGCGAAGTTTGAATAGTCATCTTTCAGATGTAGAAGCAAGCCTACAAACTTCCGTTTATGTCGCACAATTTCTCCTTGGTGTTTCGATTCTTTTCCGTCGGTGTGCTCAAAGCGGGAGTAAAAGGGGAGGGAGTGGGTGAGGAGGAACAAAGTGCTGTGTGCGGACATTTGCCACGCCGGACGTTTTCCACGATTTTACCTGCTCCGAAGGGTTGGGTCCCTTCTCTCCCCCTCCTTCTCCTCCTCCTCATCGCTGTCGCGCAGTAAAGGTACTTACTGAGCCTTCCCGCTGGTTCACTTAACATAGCACCAAAATCTTTTTGGATTTTCCGCCACATTTCTAGAGAGACTTTCGTTGTGGAAACTATTAAATGCATCTCGCATTGAAATCCGCACCAAATTTCGAGCCTCAGTAAAACTTCGCCAATCTTGGAGATTTTACGTTTGTCTAAATTATACGTGCCTTCTTCGGTGCTCTTGCAGCAGCTTTCTGTCGTGTTTTGTGTACCATGGGGGATCAGTTCCGTCTCTTATTAATTTATTTGGTATGAATCTCTCGAGTGCTGTTGATACTATTTCTTTGAACTTAAGCAACATATGGTTTTTACTTACATAGTTTGGAAGGATTGGAGACTGTCTCTTAGAAAGACGTCAACCGAATTTTTAACTGCTTTTATAAATAGATATATTTCGCGTTTAGTTTTGGTGAATTTCTTTGTTACGGAATTAAGCCTCGCTCGACTGTGTGTTCACTAATCCCTGTATCTGTCGTGATGCTCAGCATTATTTGTGACTAAGAGGTCAAGTGTGTTTTCGTAATCATTTACAGTTTGAATGGCCTCGTGAACTAATTGTTCAAAATAATTTAAAAAAGCGTTTAGAACAATGACAGAAGTAGTTTTCTATCTATAATAGGGTCTGAAAATGTATTTTTGACAACATGTGGAAGGTAGATTGAAGTTACTGCCAACGATAATTTTATGATAAATTTTCGATTTCGGAAAAGAAGCTGTCGAAGAAGAAGGTTGTATCGAGAGCGCGGCACGGCGCATCGCGCAGTGTCCGGCAGCGGAGTGGAGAGGAGAGAACCCGTCGGTGCGCACCGTTACGTGAACTGAACTAGGTCCCGCCGCGGACCGCCGGCTCTTCCTCTGCCTCCGGCCGCCGAGTACTTCTCCCACAGCCGTGCCGTTTGCATGTCGGCGGACAAAGTTAACGGCGCTCGCCAGTTAAACGCCGCACCACAGCGCGCCGTACATCGTATCGTCCTCCCATCAATCTTTCCCTGTCCTCTACGGAAAACTGTCGTCCTCGGAGGGTCGCCAGTGAGTGCTGTACGAATACGACAAAATTTGCACGTGGTGCAATAAATCGCATCTCTCATTAAATGCGTAAATCCGATATTATGCCCATAACAACAAGAAAGAAGCGGATGTTAACTGATCACAAGGTTAGTGGCGAAAATCGGAGCACAACACGTTGTTAATACACTACTCTCCATTAAAATTGGTATACCACGAAAATGACGTGCTACAGACGCGAAATTTAACCGACAGGAAGAAGATGCTGTGATATACAAATGATTAGCTTTTCAGAGCGTACACACAAGGTTGGCGCCGGTGCCGACACCTACAACGTGCAGACATGAGGAAAGCTTCCAACCGATTCCTCATGCACAAACAGCAGTTGACCGGCGTTGCCTAGTGAAACGTTGTTGTGAAGCCTCGTGTGAGGAGCAGAAATGCGTACCATCACGTTTCCGACTATTGATGAAGGTCGGATTGTAGCCTATCGCGATTGCGGTTTATCATATCGCGACATTCCTGCTCGCGTTGGTCGAGATCCAATGACTGTTAGGAGAATATGGAATCGGTGGGTTCGGGAGGGTAATACGGAACGCCGTGCTGGATCCCAACGGCCTCGTATCACTTGCAGTCGAGATGACGGGCATCTTATCCGCATGGCTGTAACGCCTGGATCCCTGAGTCAACAAATACGTTTGCAAGACGACAACCTTCTGCACGAACAGTTCGACGGCGTTTGCAGCAGCCTGGACTATCAGCTCGGAGACCATGGCTGTGGTTACCCTTGACGCTGCATCACAGACCGGAGCGCCTGCGATGGTGTAATCAACGACGACCCTGTGTGCACGAATGGCAAAACGTCATTTTTTCGGATGAATCCAGGTTCTGTTTACAGCATCATGATGGTCGCATCCGTGTTTGGCGACATCGCGGTGAACTCACATTGGATGCGTGTATTCGTTATCGCCATACTGTTGTATCACCCGGCGCGATGGTGTGGGGTGCCATTGGTTACACGTCTCGGTCACCTCTTGTTCGCATTGACGGCACTTTGACAGCGGACTTTACATTTCAGATGTGTTACGACCCGTGGCTCTACCTTTCATTCGATCCCTGCGAAACCCTACATTTCAGCAGGATAATGCACGACCGCATGTTGCAGGTTCTGTACGGGCCTTTCTGGATACAGAAAATGTTCGACTGCTGCCCTGGCCAGCACATTCTCCAGATCTCTCACCAATTGAAAACGTCTGGTCAATGGTGGCCGAGCAACTGGCTCGTCACAATACGCCAGTCACTACTCTTGAAGAAATATGGTATCGTGTTGAAGCTGCTTGGGCAGCTGTGCCTGTACACGCCATCCAAGCTTTGTTTGACTCAATGCCCAGGCGTATCAAGGCCGTTATTACGGCCAGAGGTGGTTGTTGAGGGTACTGATTTCTCAGTATCTATGCACCCAAATTGCGTGAAAATGTAATCACATGTCAGTTCCAGTATAATATATTTGTGCAATGAATACCCGTTCATCATCTGCATTTCTTCTTGGTGTAGTAATTTTAATGGCCAGTAGTGTACATATGTTCGCAATACACTTCAAGTCGCATTGTTTCCGTCTGTCAAAAGCTTGAATAACCACGTTTTGGATCTAGGACCGCTGCGAAACGTACAGGAAGCGAGTCAGTGAGGTTCTGGAAGATACCCGTAGGGACAGGGAGCAATGCGACTTCCTTGCCGTGGCCAAGTGCGTTATGTTTATCGGTTGAGGATCCATGACGCGAACAGCCTGATCGAAGTGGGCCCGCAGACTCCCGATTGGGTTTTAATTCCGGGAATTTTGTGGCCAGAGGATTACGGTAAATTCATCCTGATGTTCTTCGAACCACATACGTATACTGTGACGTGTGTGGTACGTTGGATTGCACTGCTGGTAGATGCAATTGCGCTGAGGAAAAACAAACGGAGCGTATGGGGGCGGAAATGGTCCCCAAGGATAGACGCATGCTCGTGTTGATCCATTGTGTATTCCAGAATGACGAGATCACGCATGGAATGCCACGAAAACATCCCCCAAGCCGTAACTCTCTCCCGTCCGGCGTGGGCCCTTCTGACGATTGTTGCAGGTGTTCGCTTCCAGACATTTCGCATCGTACACGCCAACGACCATCCTTTCGGTGGAGCATGAGACGTGATTCATCTGAAAAGGCCGCCTGTCGCCACTCAGTGGATGTTTAGTTGCGATACCGGCGTGAAAATTCCAGCCTTCATCGCTGGTGAACAGGAATCAGCATGGGTGCATTATGCATTAACCAAGCGTTTGCTAAGGTTGCCCATACCCAGGAACGGTGCTCAATAGTCGTTCAGAAGACACTGTTGGTAGCACCATTGTTCATCTGGGCGGTCAGTTACTCAGCAGTAGCACTTCTGTTCGTCTACGCACTTCCCCGCGCCGTCCGTTGAGGACGAGCGGTTCTAGGCGTTTCAGTCTGGAACCGCGCTCCTGCAACGGTCGCAGGTTCGAATCCTGCCTCGGGCATGGATGTGTGTGATGTCCTTAGGTTAGTTAGGTTTAAGTAGTTCTAAGTTCTATGGGACTGATGACCTCAGATGTCAAGTCCCATAGTGCTCAGAGCCATTTGGACATTTCCCCGCTGCCGTCGTTCACCCTTGTCAAATACGGCCCGTGGTGCACCACAGTTGCCTCGGCGCCGGTTTTGTGTAGCACCGTTTCCTCATGCACGTCATTAGTCCCCAATCTGAAAACCTTACTTGGCTTCCTATTATTGATAGCGCGAATCCCATTTCCTGAAGCTTCAGTGGTGATGTTAGACGGTGAGGATTTCCCTAGATAAAGATTTCATCGAGGAAAAATACTATTTTTATATGTATTTTTTGTTCCTCTTCTTCCCCATTTCCTTTCCCCCTTCGGCTACAGGTACTGATGTCGAATTTATATTCATGCAAGTTTGACATCAGTAAAAACAGCTGAGAGGTTAAAGCAAACTGAAAGGGGGGAATAAGAATACAGTAAAAAAAAAAACTTTTCGGTGAATAAATTCCATTAATCTCGCGACTGCACCACGTGAGTAACGGTATTTCCTCCCTCCACTTCTTGCAATCCCTCTAAAGCCCTGAAGATACTTCGCGCGGTGTACATATATTTACATCAGAGCTATGCATATTAGTTCCTCAGTGTGAATATTGTGTCCCATTGCAACACATGTGAATACGCGACTCACTGCATGAGCCGTTCTGCTTCATCAGATGGAATTCGCCTATAGTTCAGCTAAGGAGGTGATGTATGCATTGTAATGTACAGTCATGTTTTGGCTAGTATTGTTTCAAATGAAGTTAGTGTAAGAGAGAGGCAGAAAGTTACTGCCGACACATTTCACCCCTACGACAGAAGTACTCTGCGTACCCACCAGATTTTTTTTTTTTTTTTTTTTTTTTTTGTTCTGTCTCTGCTGACTGTGAATCATAATTAACAGTGCCTTAGGTCATCGCTTCTGAAGAAAGTAGTCCACGGTTCAACGCAAGCTTTTGGTAACAAGGAACTACAGTCAGATATTAGTCCACTCTAAGCTGGTCACACCGCGGTAATGAGCGTTTGTTAGCCACTGGGACCAGAACGGGTTACTTTCACATTAACCATCACTGCCGTTTAGCGATTTCGGATGTTCGTTGTTGCAAAGAAATGCTAGGGTGATTTGCTTAGTCTGGTGAATTTTCATGAAATAATAAAACATTTTTGTTGTGCTTTCATGGTTGGTAAGCTTGATTATTCCAAGGATCGTATAAAGAATTTTATCAACGTAAAGGTTACGGTTTATTGCTTACAACTGTCTGAATTTGCCAGTGTGTCGACTGTTACTGAAAATCGAGAAAACTGAGTTTCGTGCTATTGTTAAACATTTTCATTTGAAGTGTTTAACTGCCGCACAGATCAAAACAAAACTGGGTGAAATTCACGTGGACTCTGCAGCGTCATTGGAGACCATTTACTTTTGGATTTATGAACGTAAACTTAGTCGGACAATCACCGAAGAAGCAACATGCTCCTGCCATCCAGTTGGGGTCACCACAAAGAAAATCGTTGACAATATCCATGATATGGTAATGCAAGACTCCCAATTAGAGATTCGTGATACGGCTGAGACTGTAGGCATCTCAACAGAGTGCATTGTATCCAGCATGGAAAATTGAGCTGTGTGGAAGGCGGGTGCCGCGATTGCTCAGTCATACAAAAGGGCATCTGGCACAACATTTCAACACTATGTCTGGCCAGGTTTAATCGTAGTCTATAAGACTTTTTACGCCGATTTGTGATTTTTGATGCATCTATCATTACACATCAGAGTCAAAACAATAGATGATGGCTGCTGAAAATGTACCAAAGGAGCCAAATACCGTTTTGTCATGTAGCAAGGTAATGTGCTCTGTTTGTATGGGATTACCAAGGAATAATCCTATAGATTACGTGAAAAATGCAGAATAATCTAAAATTGTCACGCAAAAAGCCCTTTTTCACCAGAATAATGAATATCCCACTTATCAGCACTGACAATGACCAAAGTGAATAAATTGGACTTCGAATTGCTCACCAGACTCGGGCCCTAGTGACAGCTTCCTGTTCCCTAATTTGAAATATTGGCTTGCTGGGAAGAAATTTTCAGCAAATGAGCAAGTGATAGTTGCAATCAACGAGTATTTCGCAGAGTTTGACAGAACCTATATTTCCGATGGGGTGAAAAAGTTGGAGGTTCGGTGGACCAAGTGTACATCCCTCGCGAGGAGTTTGTGTGAAAAAGTAAAATGTGTTGTTTACGAAACAAACATTTTTTCGTGCTTTTTACCAGAGTCACCAACCCACTCACGTAGCTATGTTACATTCAAGGTCATAGATTACTTTGTACACCCGGATGGTCACGCAACCGAAAAGCGTGTCGCTTCTTATGACTCCCTTAGCAGCTATGTCCTTGGGAGATCGTACAACAGGTCTCAGCAGTCTCAGCAGCGTCAAGCTCTCACCAATGGAATGCCATTACGGTCCGTACGCAAGAGCAGAGCGTTCCCTATGCGTCATGGCCGTCTGCTGTGACGCCAGACCAAGCCGCCGCTGTCTCCATATCGCTATGTGAAGTTGCATGCACTGATGAGCCGAAATATTACGACCGCCTGCTTAATAGCGTGCTGCTCCGGCATTGGAATGTAGTATAGTAGCTATTATACGGGGCACGGATACGACAAATCGTTGGAATGTTTCTGGAAGTTCGAAGGGTGTTCAGTGAAGACTGGCACTAACGTTCATACAACAGTGTATTATGAAAAGCCACATATATCGACTTTTGTCGCCCTCAAAATACTTCCTACAATTCAGTGCTCTTGTCCCACCTCTTCTGCTATTCCTGGAAGACGTGCAGGAAGCAATCCCTTGATATGCTCTTCAGGGTCGCCTCTCAAGCTTCCACCACCTTTGTCTCGTTGAACCGACGTCTCCTAAGTTCATTTTTTGCCATTGGGTTAAGACGAAAGTCACATGGAGTCAGTTTGGGGCTGTGAGCCTAATGGGGTACCGTGGAGACGCGTTTTTGTGCCGTAAACTCGACGGCAGCGTTAGCAAATTTGGCTGGGCGTTATCGCGATGAAGCTTCATTATCCTTCGTCTTTGGGGATGTGATCCTTTATCAGCCAACGGTCTTGCCGCAGTTGTAACACGGGCAGGCGGCGTGCACTCAACCCTTGTTAGGCCAATTGTGCAGCTATTTGACTGAGAAGTAGCGGCTCTGATCACGTAAACTGACAACGGCCGGGAGAGCGATGTGCCGACAATATGCCCCTGCATGTCTTCATCCAATGACGCTGATAGCTGAGGATGATACGGCGGTCGATCGGTACTGTTGGGCTTTCCGAGCTCTCTCTCTCTCTCTCTCTCTCTCTCTCTCTCTCTCTCTCTCTCTCTCTCTGTGTGTGTGTGTGTGTGTGTGTGTGTGTGTGTGTGTGTGTGTGTGTGCGCGGGCGCGCGCGCTATCGCCAGGTAATCAAGTAAAGTTATAACCATATAACCATTTTCTTCCTGGCTGAGTTCTGCGCTTGTGCCTTTTCTTTTGGTGCTGACTATGTTGCACCCATTCTGTGCTGTTGCGCTTCTTCTGTGGGTCATAACAGTTCACCCATGTTTCGCCACAAGCATCTACCTCGTCCTCAACACATAGTTTCCAATAGTGGCACACACTGATAAGAGCTTGCATTTGCTGCGGAGTAAGCAGTCGCGATATCCGTCGTTCATTTTCCCGGCCACTTCTGAATGCATGATGCCAACGGAAATATGGTCAACGATATATTGCAGAACCGCCATAAGCCCTTTATAGGTAGTCGTAAGTTTCAGCTGCATTTTTTTCCCCCCAAGAGAACACACAACTGTATAGCATAACGCTGTTCACGAAAATCAACTATGACGATGATCTAGCCAATTATGAAACACGTTCTGTCTCACAGGCTACCAACGCTCAACTGACAGAGCTGTCGCTGTGATATTTGCAGTGACTGGCGGTCAGATTATGAGGCTCATCGGCGCACTAATAAATGTCAAAAGCCGGCACTTATCGGAAGAAAAAATGTTTGGCGCCGCTCCTTACTGAATATCACTGTTATGTTGCAGCACATGTCTACGTACAGGCCACGCAGTTCACGTAAATTACGATCCTGTGGTTCGTTGGCGCGGAGTGGGCTCCCGATTGCGTCCTAGAAGTGTTCCATCGGATACAGGTCAGGGGAGTTCGGTGGCAAAGACTATAGTGTTCGTTAAATTGCCGTAGCACGATTTTGGGCGTTGTCACACTGACAGTTATCCCGCTGGAAGATGGCGTCGCCGCTGCAGAAGACATCAAGCATGAAGGAGTGCAGGTAATCCACGAACGTCCACGTTGTCCACAGCTGCCGCTGAGCTGTCGTTTATCATCACACTTCCCATGGAGGCCCAGCCTACCACAATGTTCGAACACCCGTACGCCTGGAACGTGACGTATCCGGACAACCTAATGTAACAAGGAACGTCTACATTTAAATCATACTCTGAAAGCCACAACAGTGCTTGGCGGAGTGTACTTAAGGTACCACTTACTATTGACCCTTCTTACATCCAATCGCGAATGGCTCGTGGGAAGAATGATGTTGCTGAGCCTCTGCATTAGCTCTAATTTCTGGAATTTTCTTGTCGTGGTCATTCCGTGAGTTGTATGTGGGAGGAAGTAACACACTTATGAGCCAAAACATTATGATCTCCCTCTTAATAGCTTGTTTATCCGTTTTTGGAAGGAGATACATCACTGATTCTGCATATCAGCGATCCGACAATTCGTTGGTAGGTTTGTGGAGGTTTGTGGCATTAGATGTCTACGCACAGGTCATGTAATTCCCGTAAGTAACGGGCCGCTGATATGTGTACGCGGTGATGGCGCCCAATGGCGATCCAGATGGGTACCATAGGATTTACATCAGGCGGATTTGGTCGCAGAGACATCGTGAGTTCACTATAAATCTCCTGAAACAACTATAGCACGGTTCTGGTTTCGAGACACGGACAATTATACTACTGAAAGATAACCTCTTGTCTGATCACTTGCATCCATGTCCATTGTACATTCCGACGGACTTCGGCAATTCCAGCAGGACAATACCACACTCCACACGTCCAGAATTCCCACAGAGTGGTTCCAGAACACTCCTTAGTTCGGCTGGCCACCAAATTCCCCAGACATGAACATTGTTGAGCACATTTGGAATGCCTTGCAACATGATGTTCAGAAGAGACCTTGACCCCTCGTACCCTTATAGCCCTGCAGGATTCATGGTGTCAGTTCCCTCCAGCACTATTACAGACCTGAGTCGAGTCCATGCCACGTAGTGTTGCGACACTTCTGCGTGTTCGCGGAGGCCGTACACGACATAAGGCAACTGTATCCGTTTCTTTGGCTCTTAATTGTATAAATAGTAATGTTACATCAAGGTAGCGCCTTGTAGTGTGCATTTGCTAACACTTAAGTCAGTTTCCGTATCATAAGGAGAACTGACGCACTTTGTCGAAAGTGAGTTCGATCGTCTGTAGTGGAGACATGTGTAAACATAAGCGTATTATTTAGTTTGGACGCACTAAGAACGTGACCCCAGGAGTGTAGCCGCCAAAGCCGCGGGGCGTGTTGACAGTGACCTAGAACGTAAACAGGCCGGCCTGTGGAATGCCGACGCATGCGGTATACTGCACATCTGCCCACGCAGCCGGCGACCCACGCCCAACGGCCGGCCTTACCTGAAAGCGAAAACCAGTCCGCCCCGCAGCGGACCTCCGATGGCGAAAGTCGACACCTCGCACTGCCCGCTGGCCGCCCTTCCCCGTACGCCACGCAGAGGAACTGCAGTCGTCCAGTTCCGCATACTGGACAGGGCTGGACGCCAGTTTTCACAAACGACCGCAAGGTGGCGCTATTTGCTTAACGCAAGTACGGCTTTGCAAGTGAAACGTGGCTGGTAGTAAGTAGAGTGTGATATTGACTCAAGGACCATCAGATTTCGTTCTCTCTTAGGTATGTTGTAAAGGGACCTGAGTACCTGGCTAGCCGTTTTTCATGCAACGGCCTCTAGTTTCCAAGAAAATCTATGAAGTAGTTCTACGCATACCTCTATATTCGTAACGTTAGTTCTGTTTCGATCACTTGAGTGCAGCACAGCGGCAAATGTTCAAATGGGTCTGAGCACTATGGGTCGTAACATCTGAGGTCATCAGTCCCCTAAAACTTAGAATTACTTAAACCTAACTAACCTAAGGACATCACACGCATCATTGCCCGAGGCAGGATTCGAACCTGTGACCCTAGCGGTTGGGCGGTTCCAGACTGAAGCGCCTAGAACCGCTCGGTCACTGCGGCCGGCCGGCTAATGTTCACGACTGCGTTTGTCGGTACCTTTTCAAATCCCATCCGTCGCCCTTTTTCCCCCCATTACCAATTCATGTGGAGAGCAGACTCATCACACACTTCACGATCAGTTCTTTGTATATAAAAGAGAAGCATGTGCCTCCATCGTTAAATTATCCCACCCATATCTAATCCATTTTGCCAATCCTGTAATATGCAGTTTTAGAGGCAGGTTGAAATTTTTACGGAAAAAATCAAAATGTTGCGGACTTGCTAAAGGGTGAGAAATCGCTTCGAGCGAAGAGTCCATAAAAATACGTTCGTTTAGTCTACGTCAGTTTAGTGCACCTTCTTTCACAGGAATTGTAAACCACGCGTGATTCGCATGCAAAGTGATCGGAGGAGGAACAATCTTCTTGAATTTAAACGAACTGTGTTTACCAGTATCGCTTCTGAAGGTTTCTTTGCAAGGCACTAGCTTTCATTAAATGTGCTTGGTGTCCTATGAATTAGTGTTTCAGTTGCTTCTACGACAAATACTATCAGAAATTCTGTTCCAGCAGGGGAAAACAAAAAAACTGGTTCAAATGGCTCTGAGCGCTATGGGACTTAACTGCTGTGGTCATCAGTCCCCTAGAACTTAGAACTACTTAAACCTAACTAACATAAGGACATCACACACATACATGCCCGAGGCAGGATTCGAACCTGCGACCGCAGCGGTCGCGCGGTTCCAGACTGTAGCGCCTAGAACCGCTCGGCCACCCCGGCCGGCGGGGAAGGAAAACATACAAGCGATAGCGAATAAGATTTTTTGTGATGTAATCTGTAATAAACCTAATACACGTTTGAAGAAATTTTACTCGTATGGTAGATTTATTAATTAAATTACTACGGAGAAAATGAAAAATTTTCGATAATTTTTCATGACATATACTGTTTAATGATACTCTGTACGACGAAATAGAAAACAAGAAACTCACTAGGAGGATGTGATCCCTTACCAGATCGGTAGTTGAGAACCGTAGCCGCTGCACTATGCTCGCTTGGTCGAAACATGACGGACGTTATGGGCATAGGAGATAAGCACAAAACTTGAACATCGATCGTCTAGAAGCTGGAGGTCGTCGCATGAAAAGCTGCTAGTCAGGTTCTCAGGACAGGCACTTCTGCAGCATACCTAAGACTAGAGTTGTAAAACTACCGTAGGTTGCAGCAGACGGTCTTAAGTCAGCGTAGTTTACGATAGTTTTTCTAGTAGCTTCTAACTGTTAAGATCGTACTCGCGCTATGTGTACATTGTGTTGCATACCTGTCGTTCGTTACCTATAACGATCACTTTCTTTGCATACGTTACCATTGTCTTTCTACACTCCCCTAAAAACCGAAAGTGGTGAACCGTCGGTAAACTGAATATGTAAACGGTTGGGTAATCCCGGGAAAATTTTTGTTCTGCATAGTTACTCTCCTGTCCGTTACTTCAAAACGAAGTGTATATAGCAAAATTCAAATTTTCAGTGATCAATTTGGGTTTTATTCGAAAATTGTTAATTTGTAACGTGAACCAGAGGGATGTCATAGTAGAAGTAAAGGAAACAATTGTCTCATTGTTTAGAGGCACAAAACGCGTGGGTGTTTTCAGCTCGTTACTAAATGCAAATAAGTAAAAGGCCGAGTTGATAGGAGCTGAAGGAGTCCAGGTTGCAATAATATGCGATACGGCACACATTTAGAGAGAAGGATTAATATTCAAGAAACACATAGTACAATGAAATTACTTATCTTCAGTAGTTTGTAGGACTGCAGCTGCAGCTATGAACTGACAGTCTCGTAACATGGAATACCATGAACTAATACAACATATTCTGAGGGACTAAGCCTGATGGGCTTCCTCGGAGACTCAATGCAAACATTACAAAACTGGCTGAGGGCCGATTACGAAAGTGCGTCTGCCTAGGTTGAAATCTAGCTAAGAAGTGAATGAGGCACACTCTAGTTCCGTCGAGCTGCACAGCCCGCTAGAGTGCGCTGTGCTCGCCAGACGACGGGCTGCCAACCTTGTGTTGTAGTAGTATCTGTGGCAATGATACTACAGAAACCATACAGATTTATCAAGCAGCAAGCTCAACAAATAGATGGAGTAAATAAAACTGCAAAAGAGAAACGTAAGAAAAATAGCTTCAATATTTCGTCGAACTTACATGAAATATGTTTTTGTTTTCCATAAACGGCTTTCGCATTTATCATTGATAACAGGAAACTCCTGCGTTTGCTCAAAACAAACAGCGTGTTCCATTTTATATATATATATATATATATATATGTATGTATGTGTGTGTGTGTGTGTGTGTGTGTGTGTGTGTGTGTGTGTGTGTGTGTGTGTGTGTGTTTGGGGGGGGGGGTACAGAAGTTACCCGATCAACTAATTTGCATTGGGTATGAAATGCAATTTATACTGTATATGATAATAAGATACGCAACGGACTAAAACGGAACGATGTGTGGTTCTGATTATGTGCAAATCAAACAAGCAAGCATACAAACAAAGACAAAGGGAAGACGTCAGTTCCCAGTTTCTCTCTTAAACATTCATTTATATTTCTCTCCCTGCCAATAATAGCAATACTACCGGTGATTCTACAATTTACTACGTCGTTTGTATAGTGTACCAAAACCACCGAACAATTGCTTCGGTGGAGAGCAACTGAAAGACTCATCACAATCTGTTATTAACAGGTGTGATGGTCCCCTGGTGAGTCATGGACCCATAAATAGCGTTGTGGCACTGGAGTTGATAGCAAGGCAGACGCCTCTCGTAGAATACAGATGTTTGGGCATCCCGGAAGCGGCGAGGTGCCTCGGCCGGTCGCTCCGTTACTTCGCTTCCGGGACGCCACAAGGCAGCGTTCTTCCGGTATCCGCTTTCCTCGCACTCGCACTCGCGGCTATAGCCGGCTAGCGGACGTCTCTGGGACGCCGTTGCTCTTCCTGGCGGGCGATTTGTGACCCACACTGAGGTTCGTGGGATACCTCCCAATATCGTGTCGGACCACCTCCTGCCCAGCGTAGAAGAGCGGCTTGATGTGGCATCCACTAAACAACTTGTTGCGGGTCCCTTGCAGAAACATTGAGCAATGCTGCCTCTACAGCCGCCCATAATTGCGGAAGTGTTGACGGGGCAGGATTTTGTACACGAAATGACCTCTGGATTATGTCCCATAAATATTCGGCGGGATTCATGTCGGGCGATCTGGGTGGCCAGATCCTTCGCTCGAAATGTCCAGAATGATCTTCAAACCAATCGCGAACAGTTGTGGCCGCCAGGGAAATGGCCTCATTGTTCGGGAACATGAAGTCCATGAATGACTGCAAATAGTCTCGAAGTGACCGAACATAACCATTTCCAGTCAGCGATCGGTTCAGTTGCAATGGTCCATTCCATGTAAACACAGTAATGGAGAATGCTTGAAGTTTATTATTCCTGGCACTCTTCTGACACTCTGGAACTCGGAATATTGGATTCCGTAACGATTTCCGAAAAGGAATGTCTCATACGTCTAGCTCCAACAACTATTGCGAGTTCAAAGTCTGTTAATTCTCGTCGTGCGACCATAATCACGTTGTAAACCTTTTCATATGAATAGCCCGAGTGCAAATGTACAAATAACAGCTCCGTCAGTGCATTACCCTTTTATACCTTGTATACGCTATACTACCGTTGTGTGTTTATGTGCTTGTCGCTATCCAATGACTTTCGTCACCTCAGTGATTGTTGGAATCAAAAAGGGTTCCGAAAACAACGATCGTGTGAAACTAACACCCAAAACTCCAGATGTCTCCCATGGAACAATTTCACGTGTAAACTGTAACAAAAAAAATCGCCGTCAGTGGGTATCGAACTCGGGACCTCTCGCTCGACCATCTGACGCTCTACCAACTTCTTTTTAAATCGCTTTTGTTCGTTGCATCTGCTCGGGGCGGACGTCGTAAGATGTCAGTCAGATCGATACCAAACAATGTGTGTCGGTAGAGTATCAACCAAAACACTGATTTAGTTTGTGCTGCGTACTGTCGTCCAGTAGAACATGTGTAAATGGTAATTAAAAGTAGCACCAGAACTACAGAGTGTAGGAAAAGCGTATCAGACAGTTGAGAATATACACACACACCTGGTAGATTAGTTGGCAGTCGGCACGGTAGCTCAGCGTGTTCGGTCGGAGGGATAGCTGCCCTCTGTAATAAAAATGAGTTACTCTATCACCAATCGGTTTGGCACTTTCAACTAACGAAACGAAGGTAGGCTGCCAGAAGAACATTGCTCCAAACTCCGAAACGTCCTTTTACGTGTCAGAAATGTTTTCCCATTTAACAATTTCACGTGTGAACTGTTACAAAAAAAAGTCACCGTCAGCGATTCTCGAACTCGAGACCTTTCGCACGACGACCTGACGTCCTGCCTACACACCTACCACACATCTTTCTATTCAGAGCTCATAGAGACGCTTTCCCTGTATTCCATAGTTTTGGTCTTTTAATTACCGTTTACACATCTTCTACTGTTCGACAAGGCACAGTGCGAACTAAATCGGTGTTTCGGTTGATAGTCTATCGACACACGTCGTTCGGTACGGATCTGAGTGTCTTGAGATCTGGAAGTTTGAATGTCAGTTAGCTCTGTTCGGCCACGGGATGCAGAATGCAGTAGATACAGATGCCCTGGTAGACAGCGTTTTCCTTAACTTCCGGAAAGCATTCGATATGCTTTCCGGAACTGTTAGATATCGTACCGCACTGCCGCCTAATGAACAAAGTAATAGCGTACGGTATGTAGGGCTAACTCAGTGACGGGATTGAAGTGATCCAAGCTAACATAACATAGCATGTCTTTCTGAACAGAAGAAAGTCTCCGAACGAAAAAGTTACTTCGGGTGTACTCCAAGGGAATGTTAGGACATTAGTTTTTACAATATATACGAGGTTGTCAGGAACAGTCTAAAAAGCTTTTAATGATGGTGCAGGATAGGTTGTGCTGAGAAATAATTTTTGGGAAGAATTTGGATACTTCGCGCCATTTACAAGTTAATTATCATTGAAGTTAGCCAATCAGGCCGTTGTGTGCGCAAATTCGAGCGCTTGCACGGGCAAGAATGCTGTAATGCTCAATTATCTGTGGGTTCGTAAGTTACATGTTCACTTGCTCATCACCTGTTAAAACGTGCCTTTTTCGGATGTAATAAATTTAAGTTAAATGAGGAAGACCTACGTTTATTTGATTTCGAGAAGCAAACAACGCGCGTGGCTAGATTGAACTGTGTGTATTAAAAAAAAAAACTGGACTGTGAAAAAATTGGGACTTTGCACGGGCGCTGATGACCGCGCAGTTGAGTGCCCCACTAACCAATCAACAACAACAACGCACGTGGCGATACTGTCCGTTTTTGAATTCGCGCACGCAACGACTTGATTAGCTAACTTCCGTGATAATTAAGCTATAAACGGCGTAACGTACTGAATGTTTTTTAACATCCTTACAAGCTTTTGAGACAGTTCATGACCACCATATGTGTGGTAAGACGAGTAAAAACACCCCAGGAATCTGAATATACGTGTAGGATGTTAGGACTAGAAGTGCGCATATTTTTTATTGGTGGGTTAGGACAGTGTGCTGAACAGCACTACACTATTTACGTCGTGTGTAGATTAATAATTATAGCTATTCGGAGTAGTAAGTTTTTAGGTTGGTTAGTACCTCCTAGTGTATGTGGCAAGAGCAAGCCTTTAATACTTATTTTCCCTAGGGCAGCAGGTCTACTGTAAAAGTGTGGACACGTGGACGCAAAACGGCAAGTCTGTATTGACAGGCGTAGCCCACTTACAAGGGGAGGTCATGATTTTGAGATTGCGGATCTACTTCAAACTTCGTACATCTTTAGTAGACCAATAAAACAACGTAACGTGCAAGGAGTAAGGTGCCCTACTTAGGAAATTCCGAGAAGTGGTCAGAGGGCTTGCTGTCCTCTGTAATAATAATAATTAATAATAATCATAAAAACTGAGTGAAATATTCAACGATCAACTAGAACAGGTGTCATATGACGTCCGCCCCCGACCAGCGGTCGAGAGGGGGGGGGCGAAAAAAACAGGTGGGTAGCAGTCGAGCTTCCGAAGACGAACATGTATGAGCTGACGGTTCGATTCCCACTCAAACCTTCATTTTTGTAGTACAAGTGTAAATTCTGTAGTGCTCGAAAAATTCGCACCTACACTATTCGTTCTCGAGACATTAGAGACGTCTCACTGCTAAGCAGGTTAACTGCCAACTGGAGCCTGCCTCTGTCTCTGCAGCTCGAAGCGTCGAGGTGGAAAGTAATTGTCGGTACGTTACCAGATTGCATGTATAAAGGAGTTCGCAAATCATGACAGGCATACATTGTCAGGAAAAGTCTGTGTGTTACTTTATTTACTTGACCATAGTTATAAATATGTTTGTTCTAATAATTTTAATAAATAATAAATTAATAATAAATTATAATTCTAATAATTATAATTTAAGTAAAAATAGTAAGTAGTCCAGTAACATGAAATTATCTAAAACTTCATGCAAATACATGTAGCTTTTTTAAATTATATTATCTCTCAAATGTTATATAAATTAAATAATATGGCGAGTGGCGAAGAAAAATGTAGATTAAAAATTAAGTTTGAGCGTGGATCGAACCGTCGCATTCATGTTGGTCTTACGAAGCTCGAACGCTAACCGCTTGAACACCACGAACTCTAAGGTCTGGCACCTACGCACAGATACTTCATACGCAATACACGCGTAAAACTTCTCTTGCGATTTGCTCGGAAATACCAGAGTGGAGTACCTTATCGCTTGCACATTATGTTGTTTGGCCTACTAAAGGTGTACGAAGTCTGAGGTAAATCTGTGATCCCAACGTCGTGGCTTCCCTTGTGTGTGGTGCAGCTACGACCGTACAGAAAACATCAGGTAGTAAATTGTGTGAAATGTTTGTGGGAAGACGTTAGATACAGAGAAAATAACTATCCTCGCACTGATCTGTGTACATATTAGGGTACGACATACACAAACATCTGCATTTGCACCCTTCACACCATTTATATTACATTTTGGGCGTAATAAACGAACGAACAGAAAAAATAGGAGTCACACTATTGGTGCTTGACGGAACCATGCTTACTTCCACGTAGGGATCTCTCTCTCTCTCTCTCGCACGCACGCACGCACGCACACACACATTACGTAACTGCGTTGGGCTGCTAGTCAGGTGTCACTTTCTAGCGCCTGCCTCTTTTCCGCGGTCGCCTGATCCTATTCCGGTGTTTCACGGCGATCCTTAATGGGTGTTAATGCTGGTTCCGCGCAGCAGATAATCTGCTTTTCCGAACGACTGACGCAACGCTGGTGGCGTCAGCTTTCTCTAGCCCGGAAACCACAGACCGCCTCCTGCAGCGACTTCCGACCACTTACCAGCGACACTGCGACTTGCCAGCCAGCAAGGTACATAACCGCCGCATCAGGAAGAGGCTGCGCTCGCCTCGTTCCGAACCTGTTTCGGAATTACTCCAGTAAAAGAGCCCGTACTGTCGATTCAAAACACTGTTTCATGACGGTTGCTTCCCAGAATGGACCTTATTGTACCACGTCTTCCAGTATTTTGTTCACTGTTTAACATTCTAGTCTGTGGCTCTTTATGCAAGGATGTTATGAAAATGTTTACATTTAATTTCAGGAGCAGAATCTTAGTTCAGTCTTAGCTAGGAATCTGAAACACTTCGGAGTGTTTGAGTTTGTATATTCCAGATTTGCGGTAGGGACTCTTGGAGGTATTTACATCATGGATTACTTTTTGCTGTAATTTATTATTTGTGGAGAAGCTGATTGTGATACGTCTTCTTTTTAAATAAGTTTGCTATTTGGTATGAAAGTGGGCCTACGTATGGGAGAGCAGCACATTTAGGTTTGGCTTCTGTGGCTCACTCATTTGGCTTTTAAGTGACTGCTGTGAAGTAGCTCTGTGGTTTTTGTCTGCATTTTGTTGTGGAGTTTTTCTATTATTATGGGTGTATATCCATTATTATGAGCAACTGTTTTAATTATATTGGTTTCGTTTTGTTGGTCTGTGTTACTCATTGGTACTTTTTTAATTCGGTGTAGCATCGTTCTGAAATGTCGTTTTTTGTTAGCGGGGGTGGCAAGATGAGTTGTCAATACTGACATCTGTGGTGGTAGGTATTCTGTAAATACTAAATTGATGTTTATTGTTAATACTGCAAATTTTCGGGTCAAGAAAGTTAATGCTTTTATTAGTTTCATGTTCAACTGCGAAATTAATATTTTTGTGCATTTTGCTTAGATCTGCGGCTTATGTATCTATTTCATTTCTTGTACCATCAAAAAGCAAGATTGTATCATCAACATATCTTCTCTAGTAGATTATTTTGTTTGAGATGTGCTGGTTGTTTGAGAAAAATTTGTGTTCTGTATGGTTGATGTAAATGTCAGCCAATATCCCAGCTAAGCTACTTCCCATTGCCAAACCATTTTGTTTGGGGGTGGGAGGGATCAGTACCATCTCTTTTAATTTATGTGGTTCGTGTGGCTCAATTGCCGTTGATCCTATTTATTTGGAGTTAAACCAGATGTGCTCTGCGATGACATATTCACAGTGTAAGACGTGGAAACAGTCTCTTAGGAAGGCTTGTAACTAACTTTTATACGCTTTTTAAATAGATATATTTTGCATTTACTTTTGGTGGGTTTGGGTGTTACGGTATTCAGTCTCCCTACAACGACCTTGTTGTCACTAATCCCTGTATCGACCATGATGTTCCCTATTTACTGATGATTATTTGTTGCTAAGAGGTCAAATATGTTTTCGCAACCATTTACATTTAGAGTGGGTTCCTGAACTAAGTGTTCAAAATAATCATCTGAGAACGCATTTAAAACGATTTTTGATGAGTTTTATGTCTACCTCAGACATGTATTTTCGCCAAGATATCGAGAGTAGGCTGAAGTCATCACAAACTATAACTGTTTGAGCGGGGTACCTATTTGAAATGAGACCAAAGTTTCCTGTGAACTGTTCAGCAACTGTGTCACCTGAGTCGGCGGGGGTGAGGGGCCGGGAAAAGGAAGCAATTATTAAATTATAGAGGTTGTCACGTACTACCTCTACCCTTACTAACTCTCAGTAACTATCTACTTTGACTTTATTACTATGTAAACTACATGTGACAGCAGTAAACACTCCACCACCCACTGAGTTTAATCTGTCCTTTATGGGCACGCTTTCGACCTTTGCAAAAACTTCGGCTGAACGTATTTCCGGTTTCAGCCAACTTTCCGTATTTATAACAATTTGAGCCTCAGTGCTTTCTGTTAGCGCTTGGAGCTCTGGTTCTTTCCCAACACAGCATCAACAATTTACGCTTCATGTTCATGTTTCTAGGTATCCTTTTCTGTATTTATCCTGCACTCTTTTAGACTGACGCCCGTTCTGTAGTTTCCCTAGACCCTGTAACGTAAAAAATTTTTTAAAAAAAACAAACAAAAACACCCAGTTCCGTCTACACAGTCCCCGTTACCCTTGTAGCTGTTTTCTGTGCGTAGTGGACCCCTGACCTATGAAGTGGAATCCGCAAACCCACCACCTTATAGCACAAGTCGAGGAATCCCAAGCGCACACGGTTGCAGAACCGTCTGAGCCTCTGATTCACACTCTCCACTCGGTTCTGTACCAAACGACGACAGTCGGTTCTGTTAACGATGCGACAGATGGCGAGGTCCGCATTCATCTCGCAAGCGAGACTGACATTCTTCACTAGTTCATCTAGCCACCCGAAACTGGAGAGGATCTCTTACGATCGAAAGGGACACACATCGTTAATTCTAACATGAGCCACCACTTGCAGCTGGCTGCAACATGTGCTCTTCATGGCATCCTGAAGCTCCCTTTCCACATTTGGAATGACTCCTCCGGGTATGCACACAGTGCACTCCTTCTTGGCTACCATATCCCTAAGAGGCCCCATTACGAGCGCCAACGTTGGAGCTATCATTGACACGTCTCTACGTACACAATATCGGTCGCTTAAGGCTGAGGCTCATCCTGGACTGATGTATTTGAAAAGGGCTCGGTGGGTTCTCAGCTCCTTTATACCCAAATCCAAGCTATGTTCTGTTTGTAACAAACATGTCGTGAACGAGACGTTAAGCGCTTAGCGTCCGTCCGTCCTTCCTTCGTTAGTGCAGTTGAGTCAATGGAGCGGTTAAGCTATTTAATGAAATGGGTCAACTTCTTAGTAGTCTCGACCGTGGATACCGCCCTACAATCTTCTTGCAAATAATGAGTGTTGCTCCCTACTAGGAATGATGTCAAGGGACCTGCCATTTCTACGGTCTCATGATTAATATTCATTTCCCACGAAGTGCCTGGTTTACCGGTTTCTCATCGCCGTTGATCCTGAGCAACCGTGACAAGACAGGGAGGCCTACCAAGGTTAACTACGGTCTCCATCCGAGGCCCTTTCGTCTGGCTATTATTCCGCGCCGCGACGCTTCATGTAAAATGCATATTTTTGTATTCTCGAGGTTGGCTCGCATTGTTGTACGGGCTTAGGTCGCGGCTGTTTTTTTCCTTGAAACTTCCTGCCATTACAAACGCGCATCGCATTTCGCACGCTGTAAGCGTAATTCTCCCTGAGTACCGTGTAGACTCAATGACCGTTGCCGTTGCCGATGATTGCAGAAATGTCCCGATTTGCAATTCCCTCCGTTCCTTACCGATCTGAAGGTTTGGTCCTTTAATTAGACGTGACTGATAAGGAAGTTGTGCTTATCATTTACGAATTTCCCTTCAGACCTATTCCGATTTGCATGTCATCACAATGACCTCCTTTTTGTAGTTCTGTATCAAAATAATTTTGAATTTTTTCAAACTACACGCCCTACATTGACTATTTTCTCAGGACATTGTTCTTCGTGATTATGTCAATCAGTTATTTCTCTATGGATTGTTACAGAGTGCGTAAAGCATCTACATGGAGTGGATGAAACATGGAAAAACAAGAAACAAACATACTACCAAGCCTAAAAAATGGTTCAAATGGCTCAGAGCACTATGGAACTTAACTTCTGAGGTCATCAGTCCCCCAGGACTTAGAACTGCTTAAACCTAACTAACCTAAGGACATCACACACATCCATGCCCGAGGCAGGATTCGAACCTGAGACCGTAGCGGTCGCGCGGTTCCAGACTGTAGCGCCTAGAACCGCTCGGCCATACCACGCCTAATATGGGTAGGCAATCAGTTGGCATTCGAAACATCTTCCAGTCCTCTCGTAACGTATAAATGAAGGCCCTGTAAGGCTTTCAAGGGCATCTTACAGCTATACAACTTAAATGGTAATAAACTTGTTTTGGTCGCCAGTACAATTTTTGTTATCTCGTGAAGTGTTTCGGGATAAAAATCATAATTTTTTTTATAGGAAACATGGAAGATACTTAATGGCATACCTTGCAACAATGGCTTAGAAAGGTGACTGTTAAAACCATGTAAAGTAGCTGGTCGCCTCTTACTCCATTTAGTAACGCCATCAGTGCACAAATTGGCATAGGCCTTTATTGTTTGTATTAGATTTTTAACTAATTGTTTCATATTTTTGATTCCGGGGATTTACTGCAAACTACACAACAGTTTTTTGTATCCTGAAGAATTACTAGGTAACCGTCAAAGAGGTGTGTGTGTGTGTGGGGGGGGGGGGGGAGGGAGGGAGGGAGAGAGAGAGAGAGAGAGAGAGAGAGAGAGAGAGAGAGAGAGAGAGTGAGTGGCGTAACTTTGTCTCTCCTCAGGAATTAGTTGTACATTTATTGGGTGATTAATTAAATTGCAGCTACTCACAGAGGTGCAGTAAGGGCTGTAATTATCGTATGGCACCGAAAATTGGTAGATGTACTTATGCGTTAATGCGGAACCGATTTATGCTGGGAAAGTATTAGTTCAAATTTTGACCACCAAGTGCAAATTTGGCCCTGTAAATGCAAGAAAGATACGTAGAAATGTTTCCATTGTGTATAAGGAACGGGACGTGGACAGAAAAGGTCGAACAAATAAGAAAGGTATAATACTGATATTATTGTTTATCGCTGGTTTCACAGTTAGTTAAATTTGAACATAGGAAACCTCGACGAGATGCTGTACAGCGCCAGGTGGCCAAAATTGAAACTACTTTTCCAGCGTAAATCGGTTCAACATTAACGCATTTAGCATATCTAAAAGTTATCGCCGCCATACCGTAGTTAGAACCCACAATGGACCTCCATGAAGAACTGCACTTAAATCATAACCACCCGGTAGCTTGCAGCTCGTGTTTTGCCATACTGGTTTGCAGTGTATAATGACCGTGTACATCGTATAGACATTGTGACTGTGTACCCTTTGGTTACGGTCACCTGCAAGTGTTGCGGCGCCATAGCCACTCTTCTTCCCGTCACTAGCCGCTAACGACCGCCTCGTTGTGTGTTTCAGGGTTCCGACCCGCGGGTCGCTACTTGCAGAGGCAAGCTCCAGAGCAAGCGCTCCAAGCTCAACCAGGAGATCAACAAGGAGCTGCGTCTGCGCGCCGGCGCGGAGAACCTCTTCAAGTGAGTACCCCCGCCTGGAACAGCCGGCTGCGAAAGCATTCACTCATAAGCAGCTGGCAGTAACCGGGAAAAGAACAAGGTTGCAACGTTAGTTGCTGGACTAGCATTCGTGAAAGTAAGGTGGACTGGTGCAGCAACGTATGCACCAGCATATTTAGGCTCTTTAGAGCCTAGGCCGAACAAGTGCTTTGGATCCAACAGGGGAAATTGGTGATAACCACTAAACATATTAACTTTGAACTATTTTTTTCGTACACTTGTAAATGAAAGCTGTTACCAACAAGAAGTTTGTTGAGCACCACAGTGATTTACGAGACATTATCTTATTGCAGCTAATATGAGCGTACGTACCTCCGTACTTTGAATAATTCCTCCCAATGTTGGTAAACGGAAAGGCCGGAAATACTTTTTTCATATTGTTATTTCTGACTAAGAAATTAATTAAAATAATCATATATCGTCTTTCACCCGGAAAAAATTAGTAGTGAAAGGGTTAACATGGATTCCACGATGCAGCCCTCCATATTTCACATTAACAAACGTTTCTAGATACGAAAAAAGTGGTGAATGGCACAAAAAACCCTGAATGGACGAGTATTCGTACTTGAAACATTTACATGCTGTTGTTCACCATTTTATCACTGAATCTTCTATAACGCAGCATTTAAATTTCATTTAACTACACAACATTTATCTATGGTATTTCCGATGCAATTTATTTCTTTTATTTAATCGTATGGCTAGCCCCCCCCCCTCCCCCGTTGGGCAGACCGTTCGCCGGGTGCCGGTCTTTCAATTTGACGCCAATTCGGCGACCTGCAGTCGATGAGGATGATAGGATGACGATGAGGACAACACAACACCTAGTCCCTGGGCGGAGAAAATTCCCCGACCCAGCCTGGAATCAAACCCGGGTCCAGAGGATTGACAATACGTCGCACTGACCATTCAGCTACCGGGGGCGGACGCCCGATGTAAAGAAATGTTGAGATTAAAACTACTTCATCAGTTTCGGTCATTAAAGTATTGACCAGGATTTATCAATGTCTATCGCAGTAAACGACAACATTTTTGGAAAAACAAAAAAGTTGATGTTCATGTACATGTAAAATTTCGGTCTTGACAATAACACAGTAAGGGTATGTGTACTAATTTTTGGAGTTGTTAACATTAGTGTAATTACTACAAAGATACATTTTTATAAAAATACATACGTAATGTAAAAAGAAACGTAGCTTGATTTTTGAATTTCCCCCTAAAACGCTTACTGTGGAGTGGTAACCGCCCTATGACGACTAGAATCAATAAGATATGTCAGACGCTGTGGACCTTACGACGTATTGTACGTTTCCAGTAATATGTTTTTTAACGATTTAAGTTATTCGAAAGTGAGTTCCTCCAGGTTAAAGAGCTCAAGAATCCGCGTCTGACGACAGGAAATAAAAAATGGGGACAGATTTGGATGAAACCAAGTATGGAACACCAGGACAGAACAACCTCGACTCTGATGTTCAGCAGTCCAAACTTGTTGGGAAACATTGCCTTACACGACGATGAACCAAGCACCGGTGACGTTACAGCCTGTGAGAGTACTGTAAGGACGAGAGCAGCAACCACACTGCAGGTCAGTTACGGCTTGACTGTGGTAGTCAAGTATTCGGCCGAAAGCTCATGGACGTGCAACCACTTGACTCAGCTATAAGGCCGTGAAGATTTTATTCAGTCATATATCGCTCCGAGACAATGCTTTTTTTACTCGTAAAGCATTTTTTCTCCTCAGACACGAAGTACGGAGTAGGGCGTGGGAGAAGATCACAGCCGTCTTCAAACGGAGCGAACTGGGTGACGTTCACGTTGAGCTGTAACAGTTTCGTGTTATCACTTTCACCAGTTTCACGTTCAAGAGGTATTGTTGCGTGTGAATTACACAATACGTTCTGCGATGTTTTGGCAACGTGCTGCTAAACATTAGATTAATAATAGGCAAAGGACGCTCAATACGTCACAAGCAGAACATGGAAGACGCCATACTGGACTTCGTCGTTTTCAGTTGAAGCTCATTTTGGTGGGTTTTATATTATAATTTTTATCCTAGGAATATATGCTATTTCAAAGCACAAGAACACTGAGAATCTCTCGAAAACGCGTGAAGGGAGATGGTGTCAAATGGCGTAGACGGCGTCCTTCCATGTCTTTGGTCTACTTTGACTCACGTTCAGAATATCTGACAGGCTAGATATTGTTCTGGAAATTCGTAAAGACTCCCAAGTGTGCTGCTCTTTTTTTTTTTTTTTTTTACGCTATGACGTCCGAAACTCGGTACGCACAACGTTGACGTCAAATGCACGGTCCGTGTGCCGACGGTTTAAGGGTGGTTGCAGAGAATTGCGGGTGGCGCACTCGCAGTGCGTCGCTCCGGGAGGTCCCCTGGCCGCTGATTGGGTTGGCCACGGTATTATTTTCGCACATAATGTCGCCCCTTAATTGGGGCAATTTTCTCCTGCGAAGCGCGCCGCGCCGGACCGGCGCAACAACTGCGCAGCTCGGCTTATTTGGTGTGGACGCGCGGCCCTGCACCGAGATTGGATCTTCCTCAAAAGGAAGCCCCCAACTCTTAATTATTTCCCAAACGCTGTTATTTACTAAATAACTTACTCGTGATCGGGGCTATTTCGCTCAACTCGCGGTGGCGCCCGAAACTTTGGGGAGTCCGATCACCTAGTGCTGATCACTCCATCAGCTTTTTTCTTTTAGCCGAATGCGCGACCAGTTGAGTCCTTTCTTGACAATGGAGCGCTCCTCAAGACTGTTCATAGAATAGATTCAAGTTACCACATATTTTCCTATCAACGTGATATGTTATTAACACTTCTCGTCCTACCACAGTCACCAGGAAAGAGCACTGTGAATATCACCTAGAAACTTTCATCATTGTATTTCTCAATCATTTCTGCGACGGTTAGGTGTAATTCTCTGTCAGCACTGCCCATGATTGGAACGGGAATGTAAAAGAATCACGGCCACAGTGGTAGTTACTTTTAATATTCGACAAACGACCACATATACTTACTGAATGTGGGGTTAGTTTGCTTCTCACATTGATTACTACCATAGACCTGCATTCGGCAGTGATGGTTTTCGACAGAGTACTACCCACATACAAGTCCTTCATTCCCCGATGAATGTGTACCGTTGTTTGTCATTCGGCAGCCCAGAGAAGAATAACAGCACATTGATCCTATTTGGACGCATTTGGCAAGGAGCTTAACGTGATCATCGGACAGTGTGACACACCTTCATTTCTGAGAGGTTTGGAATTTAATCCAGGACATTAGCGCAAAGATTGGTGATCAACAACTTTACACCATCACTTCTTGTCCCCTTACCGACCAAATAGTGGCAGTGAAAATATTCGACCACTAGGATATGATCCGGCTGACGTCAAAGTCGAGACTGTACTGCACAGGCATGTGTTAGCCATCCCGTCTGCGGCGTGGTAGGACACTTCAAAGGCCAGAAGAAAGAAACGCGTGTTACCTGCAGTAGGACACTACCTAGTTAAGCAATGTGGTGCTCAGGGTTGTGGGCAGTGCTGTCTTGGTGCAAATAATTAATGTGGTGGTGGTGGTGTATTCTGACCATTAGGGAAGTCCATCACTGCAAGTTCAGCTTTCTGTAGTACTTCCGTTTTTCTGCCACACTTTTTGTAGCTGTGAGTGATGCATTTATCCTGGTGGTGTGAATTGATTAGTTTCTTCATCTTTTGCTCTTCTTCATGCTTTGCCCCTCTTCTTCTTCGTGCTTTGCCCCTCTTCTTCTTCGTGCTTTGCCCCTCTTCTTCTTCGTACTTTGCCCCCTCTTCTTCTTCGTACTTTGCCCCCTCTTCTTCTTCGTACTTTGCCCCCTCTTCTTCTTCGTACTTTGCCCCCTCTTCTTCTTCGTGCTTTGCCCCTCTTCTTCTTCGTGCTTTGCCCCTCTTCTTCTTCGTGCTTTGCCCCTCTTCTTCTTCTTTGTGCTTTGCCCCTCTTCTTCTTCTTTGTGCTTTGCCCCTCTTCTTGCTTTGGTCTTCATCCCATACATCATTTCTTTTACTGAATCCCTCATAATGCATTCTCTTCACATTCCATTATTGTAGCCAATTTATTTTCCTCGTCTTACATATTTCCAGTATTTGCCTTCCCTTGTTCACTCTTTGTAACAGAACCTCATTTCTTACTTTATCTGGGCATACTCCCCATTCTTCTCTACATCCAAGTCTCAATACCCTCCAAGCATTTCTCATCTCTACACTGCAGTGTCTGATATTTCGACACCATTTAAGACCAAACTACATACTAAAAAGTCACAAATATTTTTCATAATTGTTTATTCAAAGAACTACAGAAAATTCTACTACTTGTGTAAAACACTTATTTTACAAGAGCTATTTTTACTTCGTAGCTGTTATTGGATTGGATTGTTTGGGGGAAGAGACCAAACAGCGAGGTCATCGGTCTCATAGGATTAGGGAAGGACGGGGAAGGAAGTCAGCCGTGCCCTTTCAAAGAAACCATCCCGGCATTTGCCTGGAGCGATTTAGGGAAATCACGGAAAACATAAGCCTGGATGGCCGGACGCGGGATTGAACCGTCGTCCTCACGAACGCGAGTCCAGTGTGCTAACCACTGCGCCACCTCGCTCGGTTTAGCTGTTATTATTTCTTGGTTGTATGTCGTGTAAGTGATGATTTTGCATCATAGTTACCTGAATTATCAGTCGGGTTGTTCGACTGACTAATTAGAATTTTCAATTTTATGTTCCTTCATTGCCTTGTGAAGTTGTCTCAGTCTTCTTCACGTTTTTCTTAATTCCACATTCTTCACAGGGAATATCATGATGCAGTTTGGCCAGGGATTCATAGAAACAACGCCAGCTCGATTACAGAAAAATTGAAATGGGAACGGTCGTGATCCTCTGGGACGAATCATCCTAGCATTCACATTATAATATTAGGCAATCAGAGATAGTTAATTTTTACCCAGATTTGTTCGTCTAACAACATCAATGAGGGCTGATGTATTTCTACTAAAAACATGTCAAAAAATCACATTTCTGCATCTGTGTTTCCTAAATAAGCAACCGTCCACTGACGACGCCACAAGTGTGGTGCAGTAAGTTTCGGTAAAAGCACGAAGGAATGTCAAATCCATGATCACTGTTGTGTTACCATGCAACAGAAATTGCGCATCGATGACAATCCAGGTCTTGCACAAATAAACCTATTTATGCAATATGGCGACACTATTTTGTCACGAACGTAACTCATACGACGAAATTCATTGTACCGGAGTAATAACAATAAAAAGCAACCGCTACAAACGTCAAAGCAGACCCCCCGCAGTCAAACTTGTTCCCTTGTGGTGTACTTTAAGGGGTCTGTGGCCGTTCGTTTGTTCCGCTTACTTTTCTTATTTTCGGCAACGTCCCGTCCCTGTTTGTGGCGCGGTGGGAACCGAGTGCTGTTTTTAGCTTGTTTAGCATTCAGAGAGCGCCTAATACTCGCACCTCTGGGTAATTTGCATAAAAGAACCCGCAGATGCCACGCCGTTCTCAGCGTGGTGCCGCTATGGGCTTCGCTAAAAGGGGAGAAAAAGAAGGTAGTAACGAAATGAGCGTAAAGTACTCACGACGCAAGCTATTGTTGAAACTTTGCTGCGTAAAAAGGAGAATACAAGTAGAATCCGTGAATTGTGGACACAGGCGTCGCAATATCTTTCCACGCGAATGCACACTGAAGTCTGTGTGAGAGTAGATGTTAGTTTCCCTGCGGGTATATCAACAACTGTCACTTCCATACGGGGACCAAGAACGCCGGCCAGACTGCACGCTCCAGTCACATTAAAATGACCTCCACATCGATGTCATTCTTTTGGCTCTGCGTACTAAGTACAGAGGTCCCCAGACTTTACCTTTAATGTTGGCTGACGATTCCCGGATAGTCGAACTGGTTCTCGGTTCCCTCCGGGAAAGTGGTTTTTATTCTCAGTTTTTATTCTCAGTTTATTTCTGTTCAGCAGATCATGTAATTCTTCTTCACTTTCACTCAGGATAGTAATGCCATCAGAGAATCGTGTCATTAATATCCTTTCACCTTGATTTTTAATTCCACTCCTGAACCTTTCTTTTATTTCCGTCATTGCTTCCTCGATGTACAGATTGAACCGTAGGGGCGAAAGGTTACATACTTGTCTTACACCCTTTTTAATACGAGCACTTCGTTCTTGGTCATCCACTCTTATTATTCCCTCTTGGTTGTTGTACTTACTGTAGATGACCCGTCTCTCCCTATAGCTTACCATTACTGTTTTCAGAATTTCGAACATCTTGCAGCATTTTATGTTATCGAACGCTTTTTCCAGGTCGACAAATCCTGTGAACGTGTGTTGATTTTTCTTTAGTCTTGCTTCCATTATTAACCGCAACGTCAAAAGCGCCTCTCTCGTGCCTTTACATTTCCTAAAGCCAAACTGATCGTAATCTAGGCGCATCTTCAATTTTCTTTTCCATTCTTCCGTATATTATCATTGTAAGCACCTTGGCTGACGATTCCCGGATAGTCGAACTGGTTCTCGGTTCCCTCCGGGAAAGTGGTTTTTATTCTCAGTTTTAAGGTCTTTAATCTTACTCTGGTGTTGGGGCAGGGCGGTGAGGGTTGGGGTATCTCCCACTGTAAGCTGTGTTTGGAGATTTCCGACTCCCCTCCTTGGCCAATATCCTCTTTTCTTCCCCTTTTACTCTGCTTTTATCACTTTTTAGAATTGGTTAGTCTCCTTTTCCCATACGCACTTCTACATTCTAGCGGTTGAACGCTTTTAAATAGCAGGTGGTCTTGCCTCTATTGCTTTAGAGGTGGGATATTTCCTGCCTCCAACATAGCCTTCGGGTCGCTCTCTTGCTGACTTCCCTCATTTTGTTTTTACCATTGACGACACGACTGCACTTTTACGTTTTTAGCCTTTTCCCTTTTATCATTCTGACTTTTCTGAGATGTCAAAGTGTCTGAATGGACCACATTTGAAACAAGGAACTGACGACGTTGCTGTTTGGTCCCTTCAACCCCAATCAACCAACCACGTCGTCGTCAACGTGCGATTACCAGCATTAGCAGTTGAGGGTGCATGAAACGTTTTGGGAGACGCGGAAAACATTGCAGTACTTGTAATGCAGAAACGGAGCCATTTATCTGACGTACCAAAGGCCATGATCATTAGCTTCGCGCCAAGGGTGGAAGCGTTTCCGAAACGGCTCAGTTTGCAAACACTTACTATGCCTCCGTAGTTGAGGTATATCATGCGTGGCAAAAGTGGCACAATCCAAAAGCCTCGCCGAGGCAACTACAGTGCACACCGGGCCCTAGATGACAGGGGCGAAAGACTGCTGCGGGGAATATGCGGGCGAATGGACGTCCAACTGACCGCCTAGATGAATCGAGGAGCTACCGACAGTGTCTCCCCAACGTTACTGCGTATAGGCCTCCGCAGCGGGTGCCTGGTCCATCCACCCATACTGACGCCTGTTCATCAGCGAAGAAGGCTGAAATTCGCTCACTAACACCGCAACCGGACGTCCACATCGTGGCGACGGGTGGCATCAGATGAATCACATTTTATGCTCCATGGGACAGGCGGCTGCTGGTCTATACGGCGTGATACGTGTAGTAGCAAACACCCTGCAACAATAGTTGGAAGGATCCACGGCGGAGGAGAGAGCATGATAGGAGAATGTTTTTGTGGCAATCCCTTGGTTATATCGTCGTTCTGGAAGCCACAGTGGATCAACACATACATGCATCCATCCTTAGGGACAATGTTCATCCCTACAGGCAATTTGTTTCCCATCGGCGTGATATCTACCATTAAGACAGTGCAACGTTTCACAGAGCTCGCAGTGTGCGCGCGTGGTTCGAAGAGCACCAGGTTGAGTTTACCCTACTCCCCTGGCCACCGAACTCCCCGCTTTGAGACCCAGTCGAGAATCTGTGGGACCATCTCGACCGGACTGTTAGCGTCATGGAACCACAGTTGAGAAACCAAGCGCAGCTGGTCACAGCACTGGAGTCAGCATAGGTCCACATCCGTGTCGTAACCTTCCAGAACGTCACTGACTCTTCCTGCACCTCTTGCAGCGGTCCGCACTGCAGAAAGTAAGTAAGTGTGCGACTAGGGCCTTCCGTCAGGTAGACCGTTCGGCGGGTGAAAGTCTTTCGATTTGACGCCACTTCGGCGACTTGCGCGTCGATGGGGATGAAATGATGATGATGATTAGGACAACACAAGACCCAGTCCCTGAGCGGAGAAAATCTCCGACCCGCGGACACTGCAGAAGGTGTTACTCTGGATTTTGACATGTGGTCACATTAATGTGACTGGGCAGTGTAGTTAGTTACGGAAGTTCCTCTCACCGCAGATGAACTCTGATGGAGCCATCTTTTGCTCTGTGAACTGCGTAGCGACCTGAAACATATACTACTACCTGTTATTCAATCTCATTGCTGGCATCAACAGTGCTTTGAGTGCCTCGATGCCGTCATCCATATACCACAGTTCATGAATTTCTGGGTGATGTCACTCACTCCAGATTGACTGCTGCTTGAACGAGGAATTTAAGCTGTCACTGTTTGATCCCTCATCCACATGAGTACTAAGAGGAATGCGTCAAATTTCGGCTATACGATAAATCTCACAAATATAAAGACTGTCAATTCAGTTAAATACCCGGGGATTACAATTACGAACAGCTTAAACTGGAACGATGGCATGTTGTGGGGAAGGATGATCAAAGACAGCGATTTTTTTTTCCCATAACCGTTGGAAGATAAAACAGTCCTACTAGAGTGCTTACAGTACGCTTGTCCGTCCTCTTGTGGAGTATTACTGTCTTGCCAGATACGTATGACACGGAGGACATCCAGAAAATTCAAACAACGGCAGCTCATTTTGTGCTGTCGCGAGAGGACAGTTTTTCACGGATATGATAAACGAGGAAGGATAGCAATCATTCAAAATATTGTGTGTTCGTTTTTACCGCGCGCTGTTCGGGAGTGGAACAGTAGAGAAAGTCTGAACGTCCTGCCAGAACGAATCTAACATAGGATACAGACATAAGAACAGCATTGGTTGGTATAGTTAGACTGTGTCAGAATATTACCGGTACAAACTTCTAGGTCTTGTAGACGGGATTGAGTACGTACTATCTTGAATAGGAACCCATGCTCGGAGGAGTTGAATTAGGCGTTCATCGAGCCGCTGTTATAATTCATCAGTACTGTTCTGTACATACACTATGCTGGGTTCGTTTTGTTTTGGAATAATTTAAACACGTGATGTTAATACAAACAAATGTGCTTAAGTGATAAATAGATGTTTCGTTCTATTTCCTTTGGGACTGTTACCTAACATTTGTACTGCATTACGCCTAATTCAGTTCCTCAAGCAGAAGTGATTTAAGCATCTGAAATGAAATTGTCGTAGAACGGAAAGGGTACGTATTCAAAATATCATGTACTCACTACAAGTCCCAGAAGTTTGTAACTGGAATTTCCGATTTCCCCGTATAAGCTCACCGGATACAAAAAAAAGACCTACAGAAATTATTAAAGATCATTTATTACCCTGTAGTTCCTCCCCTGGACTTAATGTGTCAAAAAGTTTGTGCACGTGCGTCGCATTCAGGTCAAGCCACTCGCTGAGGGTTATCGCGCAATTCCATCAAATAGGGGAAGCTGATGTCTGCGTTTTATCTGCTATTTGCCATGTCCCACAGATTTTCTACGGGGTTCAAGTCAGGTGATCTGCAGGTCAGTCGAGATGTAATAGGGTGAGAGAGTGTTCATAAAACCAGTCACATATTCTTCCAGCGCGCTAAACTTCGTTGTTTTCTTCAAAAATAGGTGTAGTAACAGCACACTCATCATTCAGATGGTGACTGAAAGGCAGTACCTGATCGTTGATATTGTTTAAATAAACGTGCCGGTTCACGATAGTGGGCACCTCTTTGAGTGGCCCACTTCATGACACTGTAAACACCCCTGACCTTGCACACATTCAGGATGAAATGCTCCATTTTCGGTGCACTCGGCGACGTTCGGCACTTGAATATAGGCAAAAATCTGGCTCCACAGACCGCATTACGTTCGATCAGTCAGCTCTGTCGCCGTTCGATGATTTCTGGACCATTGAAAAAGCGCTGCTCTACGTGCCTGCGAGATGACACTCCAAATGTTCATTGTGTGCAATTTCCGTCGCAATATTTTCTCCTGACAGGTGGGGATGGACCTTCATTCACTGCCTGCACGCCGGTCGGAGTGGCCGTGCGGTTTAGGCGCTTCAGTCTGGAACCGCGAGACCGCTACGGTCGCAAGTTCGAATCCTGCCTCGGGCATGGATGTGTGTGATGTCCTTAGGCTAGTTAGGTTTAATTAGTTCTAAGTTCTAGGCGACTGATGACCTAAGAAGTCGCATAGTGCTCAGAGCTCTTTAAACCATTTGAACCTCTGTCAGGATCTTTTTCCGCAGACAGTTCGGATGACGTGTTTCTTACCCACGTGTGTTGCCGTAAGGCCATGGGCACGACCAAGCACGACGACTCATTTGTGTCAGTCTGCCACTTCCTTACATTTACCCATGTCTACGTACAAACGTCTCACTGGTAGTTACTGCGTATGCTCAAGTAGAGGCAGAAGGCGCGCATTTCAGTACATGACTCGATCGCTGCGCCATCTTTAAAGGCTTAACGATTCGACTGTGCGTACGCACTGGGGTGACTAATTTTTTGTTCGGTGAGCTTGTCCTTACATCATAATCTCCTTATTCCTTCTTATATTTATTCTTCGCGCTGGCGTCATTAGCTTGGAATGGGCCTTAATTTACGATGTCTGCTTCATCGCTATAAAACCCAACAAACTCGGACAGACCGGATTTATGTATATTTGCCTCAACACGACTGTAAAAAGGTGGACACCTGGCAACCGTAGGCTCGTCACCTCGTGCTAGAGATGGAAACCAGCCGGGATCAGTGCGGCGAGGCTAAGTGACCATAGTACAGCAGGAAATAACTTTGGACTTTGAGGTTGTAAGAATTCATCAGTTTACTGTAGTTTGACACACAGTTGTATCCCAAGTTCGCATTGTAATTAACAAGTAAGGAGTAGAAAAACCACTGACAAATCCATACTTATTAAAATGTGCGTGCGTGCGGTACGTCGCACGAGGTTTTTTTCACATCTCTTAAACGACTGGACCAATTTCTACCAAACTTCGTGAGCACATCTGCCAGGTAGATGTGGGCGTAATAACCACCTACCTATCATCATTCAGGAGATGGGACCGCATAAGCAATGAAAAGTGTCAGAAAATGCCGCATCATGCATGAAGTTCTGTACAATTATTCCGTACTTCTGAGACACTCCGACCGTCGAGTCAACTTAAGAAAATCCCTGACACCTGGCAGCTCTATTGACAGCTTTCAACTGCGTAGCGCAAATGACTGTTGGCGAAAACTATAGCCCTGTACAGCGCTATGGAGAGGCGTTGCGATAGAGACGTTCGGCCGGCCGATGTGGCCGAGCGGTTCTAGGCGCTTCAGTCTGGAACCGCGCGATCGCTACGGTCGCAGGTTCGAATCCTGCCTCGGCCATGGATGTGTGTGAGTCCTTAGGTTAATTACGTGTAAGTAGTTCTAAGTTCTAGGTGACTGATGACCTCAGATGTTAAGTCCCATAGTGCTCAGAGCCATTTGAACCATTTAGAGCCAGGGACGTTCACAAAATCGCCTTGCAAACACACTAAGCAGCTGCGCCGAGCGTGCGGAAACTGTCCGGAATCTCGTTTCTCAGTATTTGGGTACTGTACTCATACATTTGTACGTGATGCATGTTTCTTTGTACGACTCTTTCATAATTTCAAAGCTGTTTCCAGGAATGCATGGAAATAAATTTTTCTTCCGATACTTACCACAGTTCATTTTTCGTTTTCGTTTCTAGTAGAAAATTGACAAAATGAATACTGCAGCCATGCCGGGTTTGTCAACTAGTGTATCTTATAAAACAAGTAAATTTATGTGACGATTTAGACCCCGGTAATATAAAGCCGTGTGACTAGGGCCTCCCGTCGGGTAGACCGTTCGCCGGGTGCAAGTATTCCGATTTGACGCCACTTCGGCGACCAGCGCGTCGATGGGGGTGAAATGATGATGATTAGGACAACACAACATAGAGTTCCTGAGTGGACAAAATCTCCCACCCAGCCGGAAATCGAACCCGGGCCGTTAGGATTGACATTGTGTCGCGCTCACCACCTTTTTTTTGTAACGTTCGTTGCGTTTGGTATGGGCAGACGTCATAGGACATACGTTGAAGTTGATCGTTGGTTCCTTTACTCACGTTTTTTTATTACAGAGGGTTGAACACGCGGAGCTACCGTGCCGGCACCACTCAGCTACCGTGGGCGGACAGCCCGGTAATGTCCTTAGGTGACGGGCTTGTAAAACATGAAACCAGTCTATCTTGAGCACAACGAGCTTACGGAAGAGCTGGTAAGTTTACCCGCAGCCAGACATGGGTCGTGGCCACAGCATAATGCCGGATGCCGCCGGTCGTTGCCAAGCGCCGAATCGGTAACGTACCGGCACCCGTATGCGAAGTGAACGTCCTGCTGCCGCTGTAAACCGATTCGGAGTAGAATTTGCGGCGGGAAGCGGCGCCGTTAGGTGAGTCGTGCCTCACGAAAAGATCCCTGCCTCAAACGGGCTGTCCGCCCGCCTTCCGAGAAGCGGGCCGCCATCACGGCGCTGCACCTTGTCGTAAAGTCCGGAACTCCGCCGTTAATCGGATCGGCCGCTCTGTTCCTTGTTTCGCCATCCCCCCCACAGCATTCTTGTACGTGTGGTCAGTGAACGACGAGCACATTATCTGATGCTCGTAGCTCCGGGTTCACTATTCTGCCAGCCGCAGGAAGATTTAAAGAGTCGCCGCAGAAGTCCGCTACTCTGCTATCAAATTAAATGACCAAATCGAAAGCAGACAGGCAGAAGAGATTGTTTTAGGAATAGTGTTATTCCCTTCATAAGCTTTGACTTTCCCTTCATAAGCTGGTTTCACAGATCTTTAAATACAGTATCATTCAGCTACGCCTACCAATGTCATTCTTTGCAACGCGGAATGTTATATCTGGCCTTCAAAAACGACGCACGAAATGTTCATATTCTCTCGCTCGCTGCGCCCAAACTATTAATCGTACTGAAAAACGAACAAAAAATTCGGTAGGAAATTTAATATAATTACATTTTGCAGTAGAATACTTTTTCGCTGGAGGCCACAGTGTTCGAGTTACTCAGGAGAAACGTTCGAAAGTGACTTTCAAACGCACGTCCATCCCCACTCTCATCCCTCACCAATCAGGATTTCTTGCATGTTTTTGATGGCACGGCCTCCTACCACTGTAAAAAATAAATAAATAAATAAATAAATAAAATAAAATCCAGACTGCGCAAACTATTCCCGACATTCTACCTGCTTTGAGCTATTACGCCACCAACATAGTCAGCTATTTCGGTAACATTAATTTAAACGCGCCCATGAGGGCAATGAAAGAATAACGACTTCCATAAATGTTACGCTAAAACTAGTTGCGTTGACAGTTTGATCCAAAGTAACCCTTTCGAGCACAGTAGTTTCGCAGTTAGATGGGCTGACAAATACAACGATGTAATTGTGCACTTTACGCTGTTGAAATTCACAAAACTGTTAGGTAAAATTTACGCAAACGTCAATTTTACACTCTGTAAGTGCTCGACTAAACCGGACAATGAAGAACTAAAAAGTCGACTGTGGGAAATAATTCCTGCATTCGGCAATTTTTGTACAGTGGTAGGGGGGAATGCCACGAGCAATGTCCAGACCGGTGAGGGCTGAATGAGGGAGTGGAGGTGCATTTCAAGGTCATTTTTGTACTTGAATAATTCGAAAATTACGGCCTCTAGCGAAACGTATCCCAGTACAAATTTAACTACATTAAATTTCACATAGAAACGTCCTGTTCATTTTTTCTGTAAGACTAATAGTTTGCACATCGCGAGCGAGAGAATGTGAAAATCTTGAGCGTGTTTTTTTAAGGCCAGAAATAACATTGCGGGTTGCATAAAACGGCGTCGGTGGGAACAGCTGAATTACCCTATACACGTGACACAGGAAGGCAGCCGTGCGTGCGCCACATATTGTTTAATCTACACGTCGAAGAAGCAATGGAGGAAAGGAGTGGGATTAAAATTGAGGGTGGAAGGATATCAGTGGTAAGATTCGTTGATGCCCTTAACGACCGCCCACAGAACGCTGCGTGGCGTTGCGGGCACGTGATGCGCTAAAGAAACTATGTAAACGGAACACAGACGAATGTGGAATGATTCTAGCGATGTTACAGGCCGCAAAGAAGACCGCATATCGGACATCAGTACGACCCAGTCTTGAATATGGCTCAAGTGCTTGTGGTCCGCACCAGGCAGGATTAAAGGAAGACCTCGAAGCAATTACAGGCGCGCTGCTAGTTTTCTGACCGGTAGAATCGAACAACCTCAAGTGCTACGGAGCTGCTTCAGGAACTCGAATGGGAAACCTTGTAGGGAGGGCGACGTTCTTATCTAGGAACACTATTGAGAAAAATTAGAGAAATGGCATTTGCGGCTGACTGCCTGAGGACCACGAAGATAAGAGAACTTAGGTCTCGTACGGAGGCATATAGACAGTCGTTTTCCCCTCTCTATCGAGTGGAACAGGAAAGGAAATGACTAATAGTGGTACAGGGCACCCTCCGCCGCACACCGTACGATGGCTTCCGTAGTACGTATTAGATGTAGTAATGGCAAACTTGACTGAGACAAGTGATTTCTACATAGGGCAGATTATTAATGGCGAGGTACATGGGAACGAGCGTCTCGGAGACGGCAAAGCATGGCGGCAGTTCGGCGTTCTGCTGTAATGATTGTGTATGGAAAGTGTTGGAGAACGATGAAACGACGGATGGGCGACAAGGTGTTGGAAAGCCTCGCTTCGTCAGAGGAAGTGGAGGTCGGAGGCTTGCTTGTTCTGCAAATCAGGATCACGACGACAGAGTTCGTGCAGGTACGAGTGTTTCGTAGAACACCATTCAGCGCACATTACTGCAAGTGGTGCTCAGCTGCAAAGGACCTCTACGTGTTCCCATGCTGATCCGACGACATCGCCAACTGAGATTGCAATGGGCACGGGAGCATCGAAATAGGAGCGTGTATCAGTGAAAACGAATTGCCTCGGCGAGGTGTCCTTCTGAGTCGTTACGCTCGTCATCTGTCTTCCATGCCTGCTCATCCGATCCATGCCCTTTTTTTTTCGACGACTCATTGGATTTAGGGAATGCAGGCAGTCCTTCCTCTCTACTGCCACCGGGAGTCCGCTTCCGTCAACTGCTACATCCACTTTCCTTCCAATTCCCTAAAACTTCCTTGACGAATGGGGGTGGGGGTTACGACACCGCCTTGGCTTCGCCCCGAACCCGCCTTTTCCGTGACCTTTGTCAACTTGCCAAAGATAGTACCACCCCCACCCCCCATGTAGTTTATCATCATGCATTTGATACTCTATGCGCACAAATGAAGGATGTAACATTTATTTACCCTGATGTCTCAAAGACCACCTTTGGTATCGGGAGCGCCAGTATTATTGATGACACCCCTATAAGATTTCGGCTTCCCGACCAGTGTTCAGTTTTTACTGCGGAGCTTACTCTGTTGTCAAGGCTGTCCAATACATCCGTCGCCATCAGCTTATCCAGTATATTATATGCTCGGATTCATTCAGCTCTCTACTCAACCTCCAAGCTCTTTATCTGGTCCATCCTCTGATCGACCGGATTCAGGACTGCCTCCACATGCTCCATTCGGGGCGCATATCTGTGGCATTCCTCCGGGTCTCAGGGCATGTTGGTATACGCTGAAACGAGGTAGCCCGATATAGCGGCAAAGGCTGCAGTCTCTCTTAGCATGGTTCCCTTTGCCGATCTACAGAGCGTTTTATGTCGTCGTGTTGCTCTTTTATGGCACACACATTGGTATGCACTTCAGGGTAATAAATTACGGGACATAAAACCTGTTCCCTGTGCTTGGACCCTTTTCCTCCCGGCCTCGTCGTCGGGAGGAGGTAATTTTAACTAGACTCCGCATTGGGGACTGTCTTTTTAGCCATCGATAACTTTTAAGTGGCAATCCTCCCCCGCTTTGTTTCCACTGCTCTCAGTCGTGGACGGTGAGACAGCTTTTACTTCAGTGCCCCTATTTTAATCCGCTACTCGCCCGTTTACAGCTGTCGCCTGATAAACGAGTACGTTGTACTCGATGGTGAGTGTTCATCGGAGGTGAGGGTATCATCTGGAGTGCCCCAGGGATGGGTGGTAGGTCCGCTGTTGTTTTGTATCTACATAATGACCTTTTGAATAGGGTGGATAGAAATATGCGGCTGTTTGCTGATGATGCTGTGGTGTACGGGAAGGTGTCGTCGTTGAGTGACTGTAGGAGGATACAAGATGACTTGGACAGGATTTGTGATTGGTGTCAAGAATGGCAGCTAACTCTAAATATAGATAAATGTAAATTAATGCAGATGAATAGGAAAAAGAATCCTGTAATGTTTGAATACTCCATTAGTAGTGTATCGCTTGACACAGTCACGTCGATTAAATATTTAGGCGTAACTTTGCAGAGCGATATGAAGTGGGACAAGCATGTAATGGCAGTTGTGGGGAAGGCGGATAGTCGTCTTCGGGTCATTGGTAGAATTTTGGGAAGATGTGGTTCATCTGTAAAGGAGACCGCATATAAAACACTAATACGACGTATTCTTGAGTACTGCTCCAGCGTTTGGGATCCCTGTCGGTTCGGATGGAGGGAGGACATAGACGCAATTCAGAGGCGGGCTGCTAGATATGTTACTGGTAGGTTTGATCATCACGCTAGTGTTACGGAAATGCTTCAGGAACTCGGGTGGGAGGCTCTAGAGGAAAGGAGGCGTTCTTTTTGTGAATCGCTACTGAGGAAACTTAGAGAACCAGCATTTGAGGCTGAATGCAGGAGAATTTTACTGCCGCCAACTTACATTTCGCGGAAAGACCACAAAGATGAGAGAGATTAGGGCTCGTGCAGAGGCATGTAGGCAGTCATTTTTTCCCTCGTTCTGTTTGGGAGAGGAGCAGGAAGAGAAGATGCTAGTTGTGGTACGAGGTACCCTCCGCCACGTACCGTATGGTTGATTGCGGAGTATGCATGTAGATGTATCTTCCCTTTCAGGAGATGACGCACGCTCAGCTGATCTCGTCCTTGAGTTTATAAGTGTTAGTGAGATGACATCGGTCATTTGAAGCTCTTTTCGGGGAAAACAACCCCCTCCAGTTGCACTTTTCTCAGATTTCCTTCCGTTTTTAGTTCCCCCCCCCCCTTTTGAATTTCGCTCCCATAGCTGCTGATTTCAATTCCTGTTTTTACCCTTCACTAAGCCACAGGATGGGCGCTTATGACCATAGGTGTTTTGCGCCCTAAAACGAAAATAAAAAAGCATTGCCGCATAGAACGAATCACATTTATTGTTAGAGTAGGTCGATCATCGTGACCGGATACGCTGTCATTCAGCGAGCGGATGCTCTAACCGTGCACCACGCCACGGATGCAGGCCACTGGGGCAGTATTGTGTGTGTGTGTGTGTGTGTGTGTGTGTGTGTGTGTGTGTGTGTGACTTGAGGTAGCAATCAAAGACACCATGTCTGCTACGGAGCCGGCCAATGTGGCCGAGCGGTTCTAGGTGCTTCAGTCTGGAACCACGCGACCGCTACGGTCGCAGGTTCGAATCCTGCCTCGGGCATGGATGTGTGTAATGTCCTTAGGTTAGTTAGGTTTAAGTAGTTCTAAGTTCTAGGGGACTGATGACCTCAGATATTAAGTCCCATAGTGCTCAGAGCCATTTGAACCATTTTGTCTGCTACGGACTTCCCGAACATGATAGTGGTGTACCTGCAACTCTTCATGGTTAATGTCTCCCACATTGGCGATGGCATGTTCCAGCAGGATAGCTGCCGGTGTCCCAAGGGCAGAATCGTGCTAGAGTTGTTTGAGGAGAACGAGAGCGAACTAGTGTTGAAGTCTTGGCCACGAAATCGGGCTGATCTGAAACCGCTGGAACATACCAGTGTCGCCACCGGGGGATCTCCCGCGTCAACGAACTTGTGGCCCGTAATTTCCGCGAATTACGTGACGTGTGCGTGGACCAGTGGTTACACATACCTCCGAAAAGCTGTCGGGGACTTGTCGAAGGTGTGCCAAGCAGGATCGCGACTGTAATGCGTCCCAAAGGAGGACCAACACGGTATAAAGCTGGTAGTCACAATGATTCAGCTCATCAGTGTCAGTTCGCTGCATGGTCAGGTTAGCGTATGCGACCATCATGAGATGTTCTAGGGTATGCGGTGAGACTATTTACCATAGGATTAAAATAATCAGTCGAAAGTGTATATAAATACGGAATTGCAGTACTGTCCAAAAGGAAATGGAAAAAATCCGAATGGCAAAACTGTTACCCTTTAGGTGGGAAAAAATATCTTGTCACCATTAGTGTACAGGAAGCCATCTGAAGTGGATCAGCACGTTCGTCGTGTTCCGTGAGGAGCTTCCGTCACGTCGGGGTCGTTTCATTCGGCACGCGCTTTGATCTGCAGACATTGGACACGCGGTGCGGTCGATCCGTGTCGCGGCGGTTCTTTCCGCGCCGTAAAATAGTGCCGCTGGCGTCTCGGCCACCGAGGGCCGGCGGTAAGCCGCCGACCGGACCAGCACCTAACGTGCAGATGCCATCGACGGTGGCTCAACCACAACGTGACTTACCGGAGGCACCATACGAGCATAACCGCGAAGATCTGCTAATAATATACTGGTTCCATGGCTGTAAAATGTGTCTGTCGGATGGGTAGTGAGGCGCATTTTCTCTGGTGTTTCGGTACATATTGGCAGTTGTGTTTTTGCAATGTGTAGCCGGATTTAGCGCAAGCAAATGCTTACTAATTTTGATTAACTTCTCATGGTTGGGATTCACAGTCATATAATATTTCTTAAAAGACATCATAGTCGCCGTTGACTGTATAAAATATTTATTGTTACTATTGCAATTTCGGCCTTAAGACCATTTTCAAGTAACACTGCAAAGCTACATTCTGTCGGAATATAAAACTGACATGGGTACATGTCGTCGTCAAAATGCAGCCTTTTGATTGTGAGAGTCCCACAAGATCTGACGAGTACGACACTTATGACATCGTAATATGTTGTTAGATATATACTGAACTGTCGATGTTACCGTCGTTTTAGTAATCTATCACACATACAAGTTCAGGTGTATTACGATGTAATAAGTGTCGTACTCGTCAGATCTTGTGGGACTCTCACAGTCAAAAAGCTGACGACGACATGTACTCATGTCAGATAGCTTTATATTCCGACAGAATGTAACTTTGCGGTGTTACTTGAAAATTGCCATAAGGCCGAAATTGCAATAGTAACAATAAATATTTTATACAGTCAACGCCGACTATGATGTCTTTTTAATTTTATCCATATATTGCAGCTTCAAACGTGACTGTACTTAATATACTTTTTTTTGAGATATGAATTAAAAAAAAGCCTTCAGTCACAATTTTTGTGTTTCATTCAGTATGCGATTCGTTTCGGACCCTGTGGGTCCATCTTCAGGTGTAATTTGTCTTAATACATGCTTTATTTGTTCTCTTGAATGGGGTGAAATGCATAAAATGCATATTCCTGTCACAAAAAGGTTTGATGTTAGGTTACGAATTTCTAAGTCAGACGCCGAAAATATGTGCGAAATAGTGGAAAAGATCAGTAGTGTAAACTTACCAAATAATCCAAGGAAAGCGTTTTTAACGTTTTGGCAACAGCATAAGTTTTTTCCTCCGTCGTTTTCAAACGTTAAAAACTCTTTTCTAGGATTATTTGGTAAGTTTACAATATTCATCTTTTCCACTATTTCGCACACATTTTCCGCGTCTGCCTTACGAAATTCGTAACCTAACATCACGCCTTTTCGTGACAGGATTATGCATTTCATCTCATTCAAGAGCACAAATAAAGCATGTATTAAGATGAATTACACCTTAAAATCGACCCAGTGTGTCCGAAATGCATCGTGTACTGAATAAAACACGAAAAATTGTGACAAGTCGTTTTTTTAATTCATACCTCAGACAAATCCTGTTCATCAAGTCTTTCATGCGATGCTCAGGGCGGTCAGAGAGCGTCGATTTGTTTCTCGTTACGAGCAAAATGATTTTTAAAGCGGAGCTTTATGTGCCCATTCGATTGAGTGGTTCCAAAGTAGTGTAGTGCGATATTTATTTTATCGATATGTATTACCAAAGACAGTAAAACACGAAGAAAATCCCGAACTCCAGTAGCGACAGCACTGCCCTGGCACGCACTTAACTTCCACCGCCACCCGGCAACTGCCCAGTTCCTGCTGCTGGAGTACGGGTTTTTCTTCGTATTTACTGTCCTTGGTAATACATATCGATAAAATAAATATCGCACTAGGCTATTTTGGGACAGTTCAGTCGAATGGGCACGTAAAATTCCGCATTAAAAATACTTTTGCTCGTACCGGGGGAACAACTGACACTTCCTGTCGGCACTTGATGTACAGGATATGTTTCGGCTGTCTCTAGCTACGCATGACAACAACGAAATTGCAGATATATGGCGAAACACCAGAGAAAATGCGCCTGACGACTCTTAAGACAGACTACCTGTGTAATTGCCTTTTACTATCAGTAAAGTAACATAGTCAACAACCTGGAAATTGCATGGAACAAAACAGTGCCCTTGTAACAATGATGATACGGCAATTGGCTACGCCTTTGCCCCTGAACGACACGAAAATCAAATGGGTTAGGAAATCATCAGTTTATGACGTGGAATTCAATAAGACTGAAATTTTTCGAAAGTCCACCAGCGGTTCGAACATCGAACTTTCCGGACTAAAGAGCTAACAGTTTACGGAACGCAACGTAATAACGAATTGAGCTGGCAATTAAGTTTGTCCATAATGAATCATACAGTATTTAGTGAAATGTTCACTGATTTGAAACTTCCTGGTAGATTAGAACTGACCAGGATTCGAACTCGGAACTTGCGGCTCCCTTCCTCGAAAAAACTTAGAGGCTGAATATCGAGCGCTTAAGTTAATATAATTTGAGTTATTACAGGCTGTCTCCCATGAACCACCACTGTAAAGACTAAAATAAAAGTCCCTTGGAAAAATTAACTTCCCTGTCTAAAGTCATAACTTCTACATATACATACATACTCCACAAGCCAGTGCAAGGTGCGTGGCAGAGGGTACCCTGTACCACAGTTAGCCATTTCCTTTCCTGTTCCACTCGCAAATAGAGCGAGGGAAAAACGAATGTTTTATAAACATCGTATGAGCCCTAATTCTTCATATGTCTTCGTGATCCTTGTATGTTGGCGGCCGGTTCTCTCAATTTTCTCAGTAGTTTTTCTCGAAAACAGCGTCGCCTTCCCTCCAGGGATTCCCGTTTGAGTTACCGAAGCCTCTCCATAATACTTAGATTTGGTATGGGTCCCAAACACTTGCACAGTACTCAAGAGTCCTACATGCGGTCTGCCTTACAGATGGACACTTCACTAAAATTCTCCCAATAAACCGAAAACGACCATTCGCCTTTCCTACGACAGTCCTCACGTGCTCGTCTCATTTCATATCGCATTGCAACATGACGCCCTGATATTTAAACGACACGACGCTGTCAAACAAGACACTACTAATGCTGTACTAGAATATTATCGGTTTGTTTTTTACTCATCTACATTAACTTATATTTTCTACATTTAGAGCTAGCTGCCATTCATCACACCAACTAGAAATTCTGTCGGTCATGTTATATCGTCCTACGGTCACTCTACGACGACACCTTCTCGTACACGATAGTGTCATCAGCAAACAGCCGCAGATTGCTGTCCATGCTGTCCGCCAGATCATTTATGTATTTAGCAAATAACAGCGCTCGGTAGCCTTGTCGCTGATGAACATTCGCCGTAGAGGAAAACATACTCGGTTCTATTGCTTAAGAAGTCTTAGTCATTTACTTATCCGGTACCCTATTCCAATAACAAGGGCCCTAGAATTCAGTTTGACATTTTTCCGTAATGTTCCGCTGCTGCGTGCACCGACAACGCACAGTATTAAATGACATAACAAAGAGCAAATAATTTCGAGCTTTATGCAGGAATTAATTAAACTACACTGCACTAAATTACTGGAAAGAAAATTAGAATATGTTTTTGTTAGTTCGCTTTGTAAAGGAAACTATGGAATGCTGAGAACAAAACAGAATATACAGGTGTTTCAAAATCCTTGCATGGAACGTCTCATGGTGATTGACAACGTCATGGGGAACAGCTTTTGTTGGAGGTGGTGATGGTTGCGTCATTTCGTGACGAGGATGGCCTGAAAGGTGATGGGGCGTAGGTGGTCTGCGTTGTGTATTGCCTATAATCTAATCATCTGCTCCGCATGAAAAATGGTTGGCCGAAAAGAAATTGTAGATCCTGGTTCGCTTCTAAAATATCTTCCTCCGCTTGGAATACTTTGTTTTTGAAAATCGCTATCACTTTGTCGAGATGGGTAGTATGCAGACACCACTCATCTAGTTGGGTGAAATCTCGTCGTCCCAGGGTCGGCGAATATTAAAAGGACGCATAGAGTCGCCGGGAACTTCAGCGAAGATTTTTCCTCTAACAAAAGTTGTTCCCCACGAGGTGACTTACGTTTGATGCAGACTTTGAAACACCCTGAGCGTAAAGTTTTCTGTCACTCGCCGCTTTTCACTTCTCTCCATTGTGCTGTTCGTTGACAATAGATTGTAAATAAGAACGACTAACTACTGACAAAATGTGATGCTGCATGTAAAACTGGCTTCGTAGGGAACCTAAACGTGGGTCGGAATGTTTGTCCAAATGGCTTTCTCAGATTTTAATATCAGGATGGATATTGCGAAAGACACACTTATTTCTGGTGTAGAGGGTTGCTGGGGTGCTCCGAATTATCGTGATGCACCCTCCTACTCGTATGCCTCATGTGAGTCTCTCATGACCTTTTGTAAATCATAAATTCCACGGTCGTGCCACTCTTGGTCAGCAATGGCGTTGCTTTATGTGATAGACAGCCTGCTCGTCTGATTGGATGATTTGTCTTCTTAGGGAATATGTACTACAGCTAAACTACCGTGCCATGCTATGGAGGGAGAACAGAGCGTGCACACTTCGTTTTCCTAAGGCCCCGCTGTTGCATACATATTCATTTCTTAAAAACAAACTGTGGCTGATGTAACATGGCATTTTTTTCGCTGTACTCCTTACTTCGTAAGGTGTTAAGATATACAAGCTGTCGGAATGAAATTTGAGAGCATTCCTTTCAAAATTGTTCAAATATGGGGGTGGGAATTGTGATTACCTATTGTTCATCGCAGAAGAAGAAAATAAAAAATGTATCATTGTGAAACACGTCCAAGCTGTGGCTTGATGAGGAAATGCCATACTACAAATCCAAACGTCCAGAGTGCGAATCTAGAATTTTCTGAATCAGCCACACGTCTTTCATCTCGGGCAGTAATTTCTTAATATGAAAAATGCTAAGTTGTACCGTGATTGTGAGTCTTCGCTAAACAGTAGGCCTGTCTGTAACAAACTTTAAAGATCGGAGGAAGACAACATAATACTACCTCGAACGTGACTCTCCTTAATAAAACGCTGCAGCTATCAAACCAACTTTAGGGTTGAGAAGAGATTTCCTTACCCGAGTAGTACTGCGGGCTACGTGTTTCCGTGCACAAGGTGTCGTAAAGAAGTTAAAGGATGGCCTTCTCAAAATTTTTCAGATACTGCAGAGGATGACGGGTCGCTTAATCATTGACAACGGAATCGGCCGCAAATGCTAACACACACATTGTTCAGTGCAGCAAAACAACTAAAGAAAGTGTGGTTATGAAGAACGTTCGCTATATGCGTCCAAAGGAAAGAAAAGAGTTTCATGTAGACCAAAGATGCGTTGTAACCGGATAACAAAAAAGGTGAAGGGACGAGGCATGAAAAAGGATGTTTGAGAGTTTAAATTTATGGATACTGTTTATTCAGTTTTCTTGTGGTTGACCACATCAGAGCGTGCGGGCAAATGGCCTGTTTCTGTGTGAGAGCGACAGCGATCGTAATTTTCTTGCCTCTCTGCGCAAACCTGTCGATGAACTGGAGTACAGTGAGTGAAAGGGTTGAGATTACCAAGAGGATCCGATCTCATTAGCTCGCAAACGTGACTACTTTCACTCTTTCCATGTGGTGGTTAAGAGGATCGGGAACATGACGAAATTAAACAGTTGCTAATATGCAATCTTCAATCATTATCTGAATGTACTGATGAGGTCGGACCGAGGTTTGAGGCCGGCTATGTTGTTAGAGAATAACACGGATCTAGATCTACGATTTGACGCCTAACAAGTGATGAAATTCTTACTGAACTACCCTGCCTGTAGCTTTCACTGTTCGAAACGACGTAAGAGGGGATGACGAATGCCACTCTACAATTCTGTGTGTTAATTGCAATGTGCCGTAACTGAAGTGCACCCCTTGGTCGAAAATTGTTATTGTGTCGTCAGAGATACCCAAGAGAGAAATATTAAAAGAAAAGATGACGGGTTTATTCGGTAATCAGTCATTGTTAAAATAAAATAATTTTCTTGAAACACCATGTACCTGACTTATTGTTACACCAAGCTATATTTGGAATACTACATGGTAATTTTGTCAGTCTTGTGAGTTGAGGAAGGAGCGGCTTTTCGAGAAGCCTTGCCCCCAAATCCTTCCCTCTCCCTTCCAACCTACAGCTTCTCCCTCCCCGCCTCTGCCCCCCTCCCCCATGGCACCGCTTCTGGAATAAGAGCTACCTACCAATGCTGTGCTCGTTCCTGGTGGCATGAGAAATATATGTGCGAATTAAGCTGTAGTTTTACTTATCCTCGATATGACGGGTCAGATATCGCAATTAGTGGATCTAACCTTGGGCGTATCCAGCGGGGGCCAGCTGATCCATCTTTCACACCCCAGCGCCCCCCTCCCTCCAGAACGATAATTATTCTCACAAGCCGCTGCTCACACAAACTGACACGCCATACAGACAGACCTATGAATTTATCATTAGTTTCAATAAAGAGGGACCATATAATGGTCACTTGAGTAGCAGGCGCGGACCCAGTGTTCTGTTGGTGGGGTTGGGAGCTTCACAGTTTGACACGGCCTCCTCCTCCCTAACGGTACTTAAATTTTGGTCATCACCCTTTTAACGTGCCACAGATGGGTTCTGTTTTAATAACAATAACAAAATGTTTTAATATAATAATTGTTTACGTCAGTGCTTAGTATTTCGCTTCAGCGTAACTTCCAAGAAATTCAATTTCAAGAAAATACTGTGTTTCAAAATTTGAGGACCGCCTGTCTCTTGCAATTGATTTCAGAACTGTAATAGCAACAAATTCTCAAAAATTTAAGTACGTCAGTGTTTACACAATATAAAATCGTAGTGTGCTTTCGTCATTACCATTATTTCGCTTTGATCCAGGATAATAAACACACGTCTGCAGAGTGTGGCTCTGTTGACATTAAATGTGGGGGTTACCTGTTCTGTTTCGATCGTCTTCTCCGCGTAGTAGCCAAGAAAATGAAAAGTAGTTCCGTAGATTATCTTTCACATACTGACAGAAAAACACATGGGGGTCTTCAATTATCTAGAATTCCTTACCATTTTGTAGACTCTGTTTTCATGCTGATTTATTCTCAGAATGGTAGCTGAGAAATAGGATTTTTTTATATATTTTTTTTTTTAGTGGGGGGGGGGGGGGCATATTCTCACTTCCAGATACAGTCTCTGGTTCGTTAGTCCTTGCAAGAAATTTGCCTAGTGGATAAGCACTTGTAATGATTCCTTAGTTTGATAGTGTTAAGACTGTGTTGTTGCCAGCCGCAAGGGATCGTATAACACGTGAACCGTTCTCTCAATGCCAAAAGGCAGTCCTCCTCCGCTTCGTAATCGCATCTTCCACAAATTAGTGGGCTGCAGTTCCTTTTTGGCACCCAAAAGCAATAATTAAAAGTACTGTACGTAAAATGCGTTTTAGAACTCGTGGGTTGTAATTGCGAATTTATTGAAAAAAAGTCATTTACAATCGATTAGTCTCTCCTTTAAATTTCTCTGGTTCCGTCAACATGTAAATTAACTTTCACTGACGGGAATCGTGCCAATCCAATCAATCACTCTAGCGCACCGTTTTAGGCGTAAAGTAAAGTATACGCCTGCCCTAACAGTCCTCAAAGTCACTTGAAAACCTATTTATATCGCACAGCCAGCGATGACGATGTATGTCATAAACGCACGAACGCATTTCTCCATATATAGTTTATTATTACTCCTCAAAGTTCTTCTGTACTACTTAGCTGCGAATATTTAGTAGAATTTAGGAAATCGGGAACCTGTCCGCATTATCTTGTACTGAAGTCTCATCAAAGTAGCAACAGTTAAACTGTGATCACCGATTTCGTAGCTATGTGTGTTAGTACTTAACACGTACGAAATCCTCTCGTAGTCACTGGCGTTGAACCATTATTCCTCTAAGAAGTCACCAAAACCTTTAATGACCAGACTCTCCAAAATCATGTAACGAGTTAGTTACATCCGTTTCACAATAGCAAAATTTGGTAGTCAAAGGTATTGTTTTATACTTCGCGCTCGTACTAATTCGCGCTTAAGAATATTCGTATGTAGTGTTGCATGTTAGTATGAGAATCTTCGCTTAGAACTTCAGACTTTCTGTCCGCCTTCTGAGAATTAACTCTCGAAGCATTTTGAAACTAAATCGTAATTTTTTGTATTATATCTGCTCAGTGCTTCATATGTCTACATTACTTCTCTTCATAACGATCTCCAGTCGCTACTCATCATAGGACGAAGATTTTTTTTCTGAGAACAACTTTTTAATTATCTTATCTGTAGCTCAGATATTACAGCCTAATAACGTTTTTACACTTCATTTTTTCACATTTAATCAGAGAAATAGGATAATCTAGGAACTCGCTGGCCGCCGGTCGGACAGCGATAACGCCCAATACCTGTGACGCAGCGACAACTATAGCCGGCTACAACACTTTGTCGTCAGTCAAGATGGATTTGAAACAGATAATGCACACACACAAAATACAATAGTTGTAGTGTGATTAAAATTGTAGTTACGCAAACTTATATCAATACCCAGCTGGCCTCGCTCAGTGGAAATTTAGCACGTAATATCCCATGAATGTTTCGTTTATAAACATTACTCCCCTCCTCCCCACCCCCACCCCCTCCCACCCCTCCACCCCTTGGATCCGAGTGTGCTGACCTGTGACAAGTACGCCCACAACAATTTGTCGTAAAATAACAAAACTGTGTCACTATTCACTGTCAGAAAGTATGAATTCTGCTTCCCCTTCCCCCCACTTTTTTCACAGCTCAGATCATGCATCCAGAAACAGCACTTGATGTATCGGCAATATCCTTTGTGAAAAGGATCGCCTTGTTGGGAAGCTATTGTTGGGATGGGAGTGTTGACCGCTGTTGTTGCGGAGGAGGTATGCAGGAGATCTCCCCTGGGCGCACCGACCCCCGTGCGGTGTGCACGCTATCTGGCGCCGGCATCTGCGGACCGCTGAGTTATGGCGACCCTGCCAGGACCCCCGTCCGGACCGTGCGCAGCTGCTGGAGGGCGCCGTCTGGAATTCCGCGCTTCTGACCATTCGCGCCGATACGCTGCCCAGCTGCCTCGACTCGTCAGCCTTTAAAAGGAAGCTTTGTCTCTGCCATTTTTGGCTATCGCCATGAGGCTTCCATGTGGTTCTGCACTACTGTCCAACGGTATTAATGATGGGATTGTTGAAATAAACGGGTTATCTGGAGCTTTTATAGTGTGAATGTGAAGCGTTAGCTCTACCAGAGAAGGGAGGAAGGCGAAGATATCAAGAAGGACGTGGAAACGCATAGATCTACAGCTAAGGCACCCTTATTCTCATGCAGAACCGCTGGATATGTGGTTTTAATATGTAAGTACACCAATGTACAATCTACCTTGTTACCTAGGGTCTCAGGGGTTTTTCAGACACAATGTACAGTGCAGAGTGGAGGATACTAAGTCATTGCATCACCTTTCCCATTCCACTCAGAAATGGAGCGAGTAAGAAATTATTATCGCTGGGCCTCTGTATGAGCCCTAATCTTCTTTACTTTCTCATTACACGGGATGGACGTTATAGGAAGTAGAAACATTATGTAGTCTGACACAAATGCTGGTTCTGTAAATTTCATAAGCGTTTCTCGAAAAGCCCGTTTAATACTCCCCAACGATTTCTGTAGAAGCCCACTTAGCATTTCCGTTACTCTGTCGTACTGATCCAATTGGCCGCAAGCAAATCATCTATAAGCGCGTGCAAGAAGTAGCAGCATCTTGTGGACCTACCGGCTGGCGTAGATGAGACAGCCTAAACTGCAAACATTGGCCCACTTACCACACTTTCCTAGAACTTGCCCACTCAGCCACTCACCTTCCCTACTTCTGATATAATTAGATATGGAATGGAGAAGAAAATCTGTTGTATCCTCTTTTGTTGGAACCATCCAAACATTGACCTTAACAATCATCCTCCTTAGTCAGCCTATAAAACAAGCTATTTTTAAGATTTAATTTTTTTCAAAAACTAATGAAGCAATCAATGCCAGTCTGTTTGCAGATTTTTTATTGATTATCGGACAATACTTCCTGATTTTGTAAAGAAATTGTCATCATTAAGCTCCCTATCCGATGAGTTAAAATTGTTGTCCAAAATGAGGTGTGTCCATGATGGAAGCCTTGCCGTCTTTAAACATTATTATTATTACAGAATTAATAGAGAGATCAATTAATAACAACGTTGTGTTGTACTCCTATAATCTTACGCCAAGCGTACCTATTCAGTGCCCCCCGTTTGCGTATCCCGTGACACTCCATTATTCCGTTGATGTGGTCATTCCAAGAACGTCGTGGTCTCCAGCGTTTAGGTCTGGCCAGGTGGTTTCCATTCAAAAACTTTATTTGGCCATCTATGATCTGGCATTCTCAAGAGATGTCCATGCCACATAAGAGATTGTATTTCAATCCGGTATATCAGTGTTTCATTTGCCTTGATTCGAGTCCTCAGTTTGTCATCAGTTCCCTTTTCGAGTCTTGATAGTCTGGCACTCCATAAACAATTCATTTCCACAGCTATTATCTGAAACAAAAAGTTTTCTTAATGTATACGATAGAGCGCACGGAGTAATTGCAGAGTTTTATGAAATTTGAAAAAAAGCACGCTTTGAAACAAAGTAGTAGTTTGGTCGTGTTTTTGATCAAGTTTTTTACAATAAATAATGAATAAATTAAAATCTTGAACGTGGCTGAAGCAGCATCAGCAGGATAAATCTTCGTGAAGAAAGAACAAATAGCCGATAAATTGCAAAATGGAAGGTTTATTTAAATCCCTTCACCATAATTTTAACTATGCATGTTATTCCTCAGGCATGCCCGCAGCCAGTAGTAGGTTAATTTTTTATTTTAATTTTTATTCATTAATTATTGCAAAAACCCTGATGAACACAATACAAAACTACTTCTTTGTTTAGAACGTCCACCATTTTATTGTTTTTTTGCCTTCAGATGTGATTCGCAGACTGCAGGACTTCCGTCATGGACACACCTTATTTTGGAAAGAGTAACTTTAACTCATCGGATGGGGGCTTAATGATTACCGATTTTCTTTAAACAATCAGAAAGAATTGTGCAAGAATCAGCACATAATATACAAAAAGATTTACATTGATTGCTTCATTAGTTTTCCAAAGAAATAGTAAAAATCGTTTATTTTATAGTATGATAGAGAAGGTACTCTTAAGTTATACTGGGAAACCATGTAAACCTAAGTGGGAGATTTTTGCGTTAGACCTTCTCTTTGTCTTTACCAATCCATCGCCTCTCCTAGTGTTGAGTAGATATACTAGCTGCCTGTATGGCACTCTTACTTTCCAGGAAGACCTAAAACTGAATTAGTACGCACTAGCGACCCTATCTTGGCTTCTCATGGGGTAACGGGCCGGACGACTTGGCTGGCATGGTAACAAATTATGTACACAAACCTTTCTCGTTAATCAGTCTCTCTGTTGGTGGAAAACGTGTCAAAATCCTCGCAGTAGTTCCTGAAATTAACCTTCACTCACATAGAAACGCGCCAGGGGATTTTGATTTATAATGTGTATGAGAGACAATCCTGCATTCCTTCCTATTCAGTCGGTAGTTTAACTGTGGTTTTCACATGGCTCTTTTTTTCCTGTTGATCGGCGGTATAACTGAGTCCAAAGTTTCTCAAATGGCATGTATAATAACTTTTAGGACTGCTATTCAAATTCATTCTCTTGGTTTTGTTTGACGGTCTTCATATGTCGATCGTATGAAGTAGAGCATTATCATGTCGAACGTGAAAAGAGCTCAGGTACAAAAGGTTGCTGCAGAGTTGATTGAAAAAATTCAGTATTAATGATGTAATTGTCGTGTGACTAGGGCCTCCGGTCGGGTAGACTGTTCGCCGGGTGCAAGTCTTTCGATTTGACTTGCGCGCCGATGGGGATGAAATGACGACGATTAGGACAACACAACACCCAGTCCCTGAGCGAAGAAAATCTCCGACTCATCTGGGAATCGAACCCGGACCCTTAGGATTGACATTCTGTTGAAGTGTATTGCAGGGTGTCTGAACGATCTCTTTACACAAGAAAAGCTCGAATACTTCAACAAACCGTGTCATTAGGGTTTCTGTAGAGGTTTTTGTGTATGACCCCCTAGCAATGTGCCCTGTCAAGCTTGTTCTCCGCAATTTCATTTTCTGCACGATGTTAGGTAGTTTCGTCAGGTCGTACAGTTCTTGGTTCTTTTCACATTTCCAGACGTTGTATTTGCGTATTGATCCAGAGATCTTTCTCATAGTTACTCGATTAAAGTACAACAAGTTCTCTTCATTTTTATTTGTACTACTTAAGGTTGCTGTACCATATGCAAGTAACAACACTGGTTCTATCATTGTATTAAGGGCTTTATTTTTGGGCTTAATTGATAATTTTTTGATGGAATCATCTTATTCATACTGGAAGAAGTTTTAGGCGCATTGACAATTAACTTTTTTCAAATTATGTCTCGTGAACCAGCTCTCAAGATATTTATCGTTGTGTTCCATATTGCTGCCTGTAATGAGGCGTTATTAGTGACTTCTCTGGATCCTTACAACATTACTGTTTTCTCCGTATTAGTCCACAATCTGTAACTCGCCCCTTTGCCTTTTCCTTTCATTTCCAGAATTACTTGCTCCAGGGCCAAATTAAAAAGCAATGGTGAAACGACGTCACCTAGTCTCACACTATACTGATGCTGAATTCATCGGACAGCTCCCTCTGCTATTTCACTTTGTCTTTTGTTACACACCTCCGCAGATTAATTAGCTTGCGTGGTATACTAAGCTCCATCAGGATGATGTACATAACCCCTTGCTGTACCGTTTGTTTCGACGACGACGACGATGATGATAACACAAACACCCAGTCCCCGGGCAGAGAAATTCCCCAACCCGGAACCCTGTGATCCAGAGGCAGCAACGCTATCCCCTAAACCACGAGCTGCGGACATTTGGTTCGACGAAATCCGTTGCCAAACGACTGGAGACGGCGCGTGCAAAACGGGCCAGCGTGTTGCACGAGACAACCGCAATACAAACCGACGTGCGGGTACCTGGTACATAGCTACACGTGTTTCACGTCATACTGCTTTTGTAGACGATAACACTAATTCTTGTTCCTTATGTATATTTTTTGTAATACAATACTTCAAACAATACTTCAAATATAAACAATACTTAAATAGAAATTATAATATTCGCGGGCGTATTTAGGTTTGACTTTCTCAGGAGTAGTGTAATAAGACAAACGGGTAAATGTAGAAATTGGCATCAAAATGCAGTAACGAGAAGAAATTCTCTCCTTGTAATAGGAAAACACCTACAGCTGAAAATTTAGGAGTCCTGCGTGGCATAGTAGTTTCGAAAGCATTGTGGTAGGTAGCTGTAACGCCACTTTACACCCCGTACATTCCCACGTCGTTTCGCTTTGTACTTAGTGTTTCACGCGAACTTTGCAGATCCTAGTTGGTTTTGTATTTCAGGCGTCTGATATGTTTCGGGAAATGGGCCCAATATTGCGCTTAGTTGTAGAGCTGTTTCAGCCAGTGGTTGTTTTCAACGCTTTTTGAAGTCTGGCAGTTACATATTTTTTAACATTACCTATGTTAAATTTTCTCGGTAATCGACATGTTTCCAGTCTTTGACGTGTAGGCCTTTTTGTTTTTTTATAATATACGTATTGAATTTAGCCATATCCGACACGAAAAAGGAAATGTTTGGTCAGACTTCTGTTCCCACGAATATGACTCGTGATGTTTACGTCTGGCCCGCATTTGTTCCCACGAGTCGGACTTGTCAAGCAAACAATGCAAGGGGTTAAACTCCGTACAGCGTTCTAAGCCTTTGAAAAATCAGCAAATGTTATCAGAAACAGATGGTTGAATTCCCAGCGCGGTCTAAGGCGCTGCTGCAGTCATGGACTGTGCGCCTGGTCCCGGCGGAGGTTAGAGTCCTCCCTCGGGTGTGTGTGTGTGTGTGTGTGTGTGTGTGTGTGTGTGTGTGTGTGTGTCCTTAGGATTATTCAGGTTAAGTAGTGTGTAAGCTTAGGGACTGATGGCCTTTGCAGTTAAGTCCCATAAGATTAAACAAACAAACAAACAAAATTCCCAGCGCTTCTGCCAGATATTTGCATTTGATACCCAGTGAACTATAGTAGTAACCCCCCCCCCCCCCCCCCCCCTGGAGATACAGTTCCGTTTGTGCAGTCTTCCCCGAGCGCAGCGGCGCCTGTGTCGGCGGCAGCTGCAGACCTGACGACTTGAGCGTCCGGAGAGTGCATCTAGCGGCGGCAGAAAGTGCGGCCTTAATGTGCGGTCTGGAGAAACTGGCCGGGCGAGGCGAGTGCTGGGTGGATGCACGGCAGCCGGACCACTCACGACGCTGAGTGAAGGGCGTGTGCCGTGATCAGGACCAAGGACTGGCTCTGCACTCTCAAGCACCATGATAGGACAGGCAGCGCTACAGTCCAGATACAGTCCAGTGCAGTCGTCCTCGTAATGCGGAAACTGAGGGATTTACGATCTGCAACGCGGCGGCCGAACTTTCCCAGGTCATGCTCCCGGCCATCAATGCCATATGACGACTTCATTTCATTTTTAACTGACGTCCAAAAGGGCATGATCATTGTCTTTCGGGCCAAGGGCGATGGCATTTCCGAAACCTCTGAGTTCGTAAACTGTTCGCCTACCATCCAATCTACCGTGCATGGGAAAACGGCGCCATCCAAAACCGGCGCCGAGAGAACTGTGGTGCACCACGACCTATAGGTGGAAGGGATGAACGACGGCTGTGCAGATGGGTACGGGCGAATAGAAGAGGAACTGTTGAGGAACTAACCGCCCAGATGAACCAAGGGGCTACCAAAAGAGTCTCCTCAACTACTGTTCAGCGAGCGTTGCTGCGAATTAGTATTCCATGCTGAAAGCTGTTAATCGGCGACGAAGGCTGGAATGTGCACGCCAGTTCCACAAGTGGACGTCTACTGAGCGAGTGGTACCAGGTGGCCTTTTCCAATGAATCTTGTTTTTGCTCGATTGGACAAATGGTCGTTGGCGTGTGCGGCGTGAGACGTCTGAAAGCAAACACCCTGCATGCGTTATAGTGTGAGGAATGTTTTGGTGACATTCTCAGGGTGATATCGTCATTCTGAAAGGCACAATGCATCAAATCTAGCATGCATCTATCCTTGGGGACCATGTCCACAGCTAAAGGCAGTTGGTTCTTTCCTCGTGATTGATTCGAACAGCACCAACATTAGTTTATCGTAATTCTTTGGCCACCAAACTCCCTGGATTTAAACCCAGTCGAGAATCTGTGTAACCACATCGACTGGACTGTACGCGCCACGGATCCTCAACCAAGAAACCTAGCGCAGCTGGCAACGGCATTGGTGTCGGCATGGCTCCACATCCATGTCGGTACCTTCCAGAAACTCCTTGACACTCTTCCTGCTCGTGTCGCAGCGCTTCACGATGCAAACGATGGTTATTTAGGCTTCTGACAGGTGGTCACGTTAGTGTGATTGGATAGTGTATATTACTACATGCAGAAAGTCATGGCACAGCAAGTAGTAAACGATTCGCTTCTATTCTTCACACAGTCGTGAATAGAGCGAGACAAGTATGGCTGTCAGCGTTATCCCGACGCACCGTAACCTCCCTTCCAGTGTCTTTAGGTGAAATACAGGGTGGTCGGAAATTGAAGTTACAGACTTCCAGGACTTGTAGAGGGGAGTGAGTAGATCGTATATTGAATAGGAACCCATGTCCGGAAACGTCATCCAACGAGACTACAGAGCGTCAAAGATAGGCGATGGCGTCTGTGAATGTACGTATACACGAGGTGGTTCCGTGATGATGTTACAGACTTCCTAGGATGATGGAGAACGATAAATGTAGTAATTTGAAGTAAGGATCCCTGTAGCGGAAACGAACGAGTCGAAAGTTTGACGCTCTGTAGTCACGTTGGATGACGTTTCCGGACATGGGTTCCTACTCAAAATACGATGTACTCACTCCCCTCTACAAGTCCTAGAGGTCTGTAACGGGAATTTCCGACCACCCTGTATATTCTATTACACCCATATACGAAGATCATTCAAAAAGAGATGCCTACTGTTTATACAAAAGACACAGTACTCGCAGTAGCACATTTAAGAAGAGCGTGATTTAAGTTTCTTGCGACCATTTTTACACAGAGATACCACCATTAGTTATGCACTTCCGCGTCCGATGAACAAGATCCTGCATGCCCTTTCGTAAAATCCTGAATCAGCTGAAGCTAGACACCGTCTTACAGCTCTGATGACATCAGTATATGTAGCCCATTTTTAATAATCCCAGAGAGATGGAAGTCTGAAGGTGCTAAATCAGGACTGTGGGATGAGACTCCATGCAAATCTGACATTGAGTTCCGTGGTCGCAAAGCTGTTATGGTGTCTGGCGTTTCCGTGTTGCAAGCGGAAGTTTGTATTCTTCTCTGGCCTGACTGAAAGTTACGACTTTGAGTCTAGTTAGTGGTGATTTGGAGTGTACTGAACTGGCAGTTGCTTCAGGCTCCAAGACATCCAAAAGAACCATACTCCGCCCATACGCATACAACTGTGCACGTCACTTCCACTACAGAAGGCTGTGTCTTCAACTACTTAATTTTTGGAGACTATACATGTCGTCACTCTTTGAAATGTCGTTTAGATTGCTGCCAGCAGTAGCAACGTCACGTCTCATTTCTCGTAGTGATACAAGTAAAGGAAAGATCCATGTTTTGGCCGTAGACGGGACAATCTGGTCCGACCGATCACCATGTCATCCGTTACCAGTGATGTCGGATGCGTTATGGAAGGGCATGTGATCGGTACACTGCTCTTCCGATCGCTGTTGGGTTTCTTGAGCTTGTAACCACTGTTAATCAGTCGATCATCTCCTTAGGCCTCAAGAGACTGAGTGCATCCCCCTCCCACCAAGAAAAAATCCCTGTCAACAGCTGGAATCGAACCCTTGACCTCTGCAGCCCCGTAGGCCACACAGCTATGGAGGCAGTCTCTATGGTGATGGTGATGGTGATGATCAAAAAATTGTCACCTAAAACATCATACTGGCCCACAGATCAAGACAAATTTCCATTCTGTGTGTGTGTGTGTGTGTGTGTGTGTGTGTGTGTGTGTGTGTGTGTGTGTGTGTAAAGTTGCAAAGTGCTCTCGTTCCAAATACTGGATGAACATGGTCTGGGTAATTCCCGCGCTGCAAATTACGCCGCCTCGAGGTGTACATACAGATTCTAAAATTAATGCTGGACCTGGGTTCTACCTATAACGTAAGATCATACCTCTTAATGAGTAGACTATGACAACATTTTAAACTCGGCCAGTAATTAAATGAAATGTTGAAAATCAATTTATTGGCGCCTAATCGCCATTAGAAAGGCAGCCTGAAATTAGCTCCGTGCGGCCGTCTCAGCTGTTTAATAATGTATGCAGAGTGGTCAAGGGGAGTGGTCAGTATTCAGAGATATGGCAGGAACGATCATTCGAAGCAAAAAAAAAGTCTAGTAAACAAACCAATTCGTATAGTTCTGAAACGACTGATTCGTTCATCTTGCACTGAATCCGCTTCGTCCAACCAAAGTAACTTAGGATTATACGCGTATTCAGCTCCGTTGCCACTTTCCAAGGATACTGCACTTTAATTCGTTTGCGCTACATTTTTCTTTTCCCTGGGATGTTCCTCAAAGGGAACTTTCAATCCAGTTTCGTTTAATTCTACAAGTAATGTTCTACAACTATTTTGCACGCATTCTTCTTCATGTACTTAGTGTTTTTTTGTGTCCCACAGTCGTTCATATTTACGATAAACATCCAAACATTTCAACGTGTCGCTGCCTGACCACTTGCACACATTTCCTTCCTGGTTCTTCATCACGCTCACAGACATTTAACCCATGAACAAAGCACGTCTTACAACAAGGGAGCGACTAGTAATTGCAGCAGTGCTGTGTACCGGCGACTGGGTCGCATGACGCCACACGCGGTTACTAGAATTGAACATGTTCAGTTCCAGTCGCCTCTCGTTTTTCATAGCTGCTTGTCGAGTCGGTAGCCGCGAGTGCGTTGTAACATGAAGCGATTACTCGCTGCTATTGAAGTAGCAGCGACAAAGGTCGCCTCGTGTGACACAGCCTTAAAAACTATGGTATACACACACACACACACACACACACACACACACACACACACAAAGCGCGTGCGCACTCTGTTCATGCAGTAAAACTTCAGCATCACTCAAGACATTTCAGTTTATTATTTCTTCATTAGACGCTCTCTTCTCACAAGGGAACCTCTCCATCGCACCCCTCTCAGATTTAGTTATAAGTTGGCACAGTGAGTGGATAGGCCTTGAAAAACTGAACACAGATCAGTCGAGAAAACAGGAAGGAGTTTTGTGGAAGAATGAAAAAAATAAGCAAAATATGCAAACTGAGTAGTTCATGCGCGAGATAGGCAACATCAAGGATAATGCAAGCTCAGGAGCGCCGTGGTCCCGTGGTTAGCGTGAGCAGCTGCGGAATGGGAGGTCCTTGGTTCAAGTCCTCCCTCGAGTGAAAAGTTTACTTTCTTTATTTTCGCAAAGTTATGATCTGTCCGTTCATTGACGTCTCTGTTCACTGTAATAAGTTTAGTGTCTGTGTTTTGCGACCGCACCGCAAAACCCCAGGGAATACTTCCCACGTATTTAGTGCACTCTCGTCCAAAGTAGCGAACAGTCAACTGCCAGTCAGGAAGCCTCGTTAGCAGGAACACACTCTTCCGTGCGCTGTAGTCGACTGACGTCGTGTGTTTCGATTTTCGTTTAGGTGTAGCGTCCCCATACTACGGCGCATTTACCTTGCATCGGACGGACGGACAGATAATTATTAAACTTTTCACTCGAGGGAAGACTTGAACCAAGGACCTCTCGTTCCGCAGCTGCTCACGCTAACCACGGGACCACGGCGCTCCTGAGCTCACAATATCCTTGGTGTTGCCTATCTTGCGCATGGATACTCAGTTTGTATATTTTGCTTATTTTTTTCATTGTTCCACACAACTTCTTCCTGTTTTCTCGATTTATCTGTGTTCAGTTTTTCAAGACCTATCCACTGTGCCAACTTGTAGCTAAATCTGAGAGGGGTGCGATGGGGAGGTTCCCTTCTCAGCACATTTTGCAGACCGTATCCACATGTGCCACTGAATGTAACTGGAAACGTGTATCGTCGCACGATACGTGGTTTAGGAGATACGACGTCATAAATATTCCCTAAAAACACATTGATTCGATTCTTTAAAGAATCGGGTGGTTAGGGGACGGGGTTGGGTGTGGGGGTGGGGAGTGTGCTATTGGTTACTTACGTTTATTTCAGTTTTGTCAGATCTTATTTTTGTCGTCATTCTGGGTGTTCCGCTTACTGTCTCTTCGTCCACAACAAAGTTTCATCAATTTTATCGAAAAGTTTTTCATAGTCGCTGCATGGGAAATGTGACTGTAATTAAAATTCAGCTCTTTCAGTTGTGTGAAGTGTAAAAGCACAAGGTGATTACTTTAGTCGTCATCTGTGGCGGCTTCAGAGAGCAGCGCCTAGCATACTTGGCTCTGTTCCGGTTGCGTGTGCTTTTTGGCCACACGTCGTATTTTTGTGCTCCGACGTCGCGGCTTTCCGCATTCGCCGCACGGCCCTCACTGCGCATGCGCAGGAATCCGTCTCCCCAAAAAACGACGGCCAGCGCTCCTGAATTATTTAAGGTCCGGCCTGGAACCGAACGGAAAGAAAAACTCGGTGCATCCAACTCTGCGTCTTTGTCCTGCACGCTCGCGACAAAGAAGATACGCCGAGAAGCTTCTGGGCGCGTTGCGCCCGTGGAATCTGGGAGATAGAACCCCATTGTTGCTGGCGCCGTGTGCCGGAGGGAGAGAAGTCACCCATTCTGCGAAATCACCACCGTTCTTGCTGCACCGCGGCGAGCTCTCAATGCAGAAGGTGCCCGCAGACATCGTGGTTCGTAATTGAATTTAAATTGAACCGAGAGGCGTTGGATTTAATTTTCGATGCAGAAAAACAAAGTTTTCACGCTCGTCACTTACATTATAGTCGGAAGAGATCGATCACGCGAATGGCAGTATGGATCTGTTTTCTGAGTCCACGCCGTGAAACTAAAAATACTGAGTTCGCCAAGGGACACTAATTCTGTCAGAGAGCAAAGAATTTTGAGCGGAAGTTGAGTGGAATGTATGGTGCCCTGAAACGAGGTTTTGAGATGAACATCAACAAACGTATAACACGGTTAATGGAATGTTCTCGAATTAAATGTTGCTACACTGAGGGAAATAGATCAGGAAATATGACACGTAAAGTGGTAGAGGACTTTTTGCTATATGAGCAACAGAATAACTGATGGTGATCGAAGTAGAGAGGATCGTAAATACACACTGGAAATAGCAAGAAAAGAATTTGTGAAAAAGAGGAATTTGTTTACATCTAATAGAAATCAGAAGGTTAGAAACTGTTTTTCTGGAGGTATTTGTGTGGGTGTAGTCCTCAACAAGAAGAGAATAGAAGCTTGTGAAATGTGCTGCTACTGAAGAGTGCTGAATATTCGATGGGTAGATCGCCTAGCTAATGAGGAAGTACTGATCGGAACTGGGGGAAAAAGGTTTTTTTTGTCACAACGTGACCAAAAGAAGGGATCAGTTGAGAGGAATCATTAATTTAGTGTTGGAGGGAAATGTGAAACGGTAACAACTGTTGGAGCATACAAAGAGACGAATACAGTAAGCAGTTTGAACTGGACATCGGCTACAGTAGTCATTCGGAGATAATGAGGTTGCGCAGGATAGAGTTGCGTTGACAGCTGCATCAAACCTGTCCAAATTCAGTTTTTCCGTAGTACTCGTAAAGCACATACCCAAACGCCTATAAGGTTTCGTTAAAGAAAAGTACCGATCTTGTTCCCAGTCTCTAATGACCTAGATGACGCGACTCAAAACTTCAGTATACCTGTCTTCTGAAATAATTTTTATTTGCCAAAATACAAATTTATTGCTCGCATCTTTTAACTGTGTACGACGGGTTGTCGCATTTTACTTTCTCCGATGAAAACCTGTGCTCGGGTTCTGAACTGGGCGTTCCGTCTTTTTGCTTCCTCCCTGGAAGTAATTGCAGCGCGCTGATCGAAAGAACACATCATTGCCAAGAACTTTCACACTCTCTCTTACCTTGACCTCGTTTCTGCGTCGCGTATTCTTATTAGTGCAGAACGTTAATAGAAGAACGTCACCCAGCGGTGAAGTCTAGTCGGGTACTGTGAAACCGACGTCGATTGATATTATCGTTGCGTTACGCTCTCGCAACAGATTAACAACCGTACTCCACGGCGTCTGCATATTTACGTTTCAAGCTTACTCAGTTTCTCAATCATTCGATGCATGACGTACAGCATGTGAGCAGGATCTTGTGCGTCGTGCAGAATGCGGAGAAGAATGAAATTGTTTGGGCACCTAATTCGATTTTAACTTCGTAAGAAAGATATCTTAGAAGGAAAAACCCTGGAGAAAATAATAACGAGTATTACAAAGTGTTAAGAGTGGAATGAACTACAGGAACTACTACCAAATGCTGAAGGTGGCGAAGGACTGAGGATGGCTACATCGACAAGACTTTGTTTTTAGCGTTTGGTGATTGTAAGTAGGCTGCAAAGCCGAATAAATCGTAATTACGTTTTTTTTTTGTTTTTTTTTTTCCGTGAAAGCGACAGTGACACTATTTAAAATGACCATAGCACCTGTACAAACTTAGGTTATCGGTACAAACTAAAGGTCAACGATCTCGTAACACCAAAGAACGTCAAATCACTTTCTATGAAACGAATCGTGAGCGTCGGGCAGGCAGCATCTTTCAGGTCATAACGAAAGACTACTACTTCATAGAAGATATCGGGTTGCAGTTGCTCTTGCCGAACACCAAGGCCCACGAAAGCGCACGCGAAGTACTCACGTGAAAAAAAAAAAAAACTCCTTCTGAAACAATTGTACTCAGCGTACGTCATAACGGCGCAAGAATTGAAACACAAAAATTACGAACTCCGCCATAAAGTAACACGATACGCAATACATAGTTTCCTTTACATTCTGGCCAAACAAGAGATTCCACCAGCCGAGTGAACGCAGAAAAGATGCGTGAAGACTGTGAAGGTACCATGCGAGAAACTACAGAAAAACAAGAATGCCAATTATAAAACTAGGGCTAGAATAATGTAGCTCAGTTTTGCATTTGCACATTGTGCGCATTTTCATTAATAAATCAATTAAAAGTTAATTATTCTGTAATGAACGTCCACGGACCTTGAGTTCCTTATACCAAAATATTCAGGAGTTATCCCTGAGCAGCTTCTGAAAATTGCACTTCTGGTTCATCCTGTACAAACATTTTATTTTTTTTAAACTAGCAGTCAAAGACGAAAGTATCGTCTATCAAAAACACAGATCGACTCAGACTGATACTATGTTGTATGTGGCTACCAGCGAACCCGGCACTGCTCCGCAAATGCTGTGTGTGCGTGTGTGTGTGTGTGTGTGTGTGTGTGTGTGTGTGTGTGTTGGATATACATCCTATACTGTTCCGCCCCCCCTCCACCCCCTCCTCCTCCTCTATCTCTCTCTCTCTCTCTCTCTCTATCTCTCTCTCTCTCTCTCTCTCTCTCTCTCTCTCTCTATGCGCGCCCATCTCATGTTGGCCGGACGGAGTGGCCAAGCGGTTCTAGTCGCGGTTCTACGGTCGCAGGTTCGAATCCTGCCTCGGGCATGGATGTGTGTGATGTCCTTACAAGTGGTTCTAAGTTCTAGGGGACTGATGACCTCAGATGTTAAGTCCCATAGTGCTTAGAGCCATTTGAACCATTTGAAAAAACTACGCATTTTTCCTGAACAGCAAATACAGCCTATGTCTGTCAAAAAGTTAATTAGTATATCGTGAAAAAATTTGAAATCAACTGGCTGATGAACTCTTCCAAATTCTTGGTAACAACTTATCCCTTTATATATTACACATACGTATTAAAAAAAAACAGACGTATAACCTGTGTCCCTTCGAATGCTCATTAGAAGTCTTGTGTAAAAATTTGAAGTAAATCGGTCAAGTATTTTTCGAGATATTTGGAAACAACGTAAAACGACGACTTGTCTTTTTATAGTAGTACAGGTTATATACTATAACAATTTACCAACTGAGTTTCAAATGAGCATTTAGATTTCTGTTCACATGTTAGAATAATGTGTAAAAAAAAGTTACCGGTTTTTAACCAGCTTTGGATCAAGATGTTAGCATTCAATTGAAGAGGGAAGAACTTCAATTTAGCATTGAATGCCTAATCAATGAAATAACTCATAAATCGCTATCGCAAGAATAAATAAGTGGCAAGACACGTTGAGCAGTCAGTCTTTAGACCGCAAAGCGACCTATAGCTCGAGAAGTAGATCGAATCGTGATTGTGATTATTATTGTCAGTGTTTACACATGACCTGCACTCTTGTATGATACTGCAGTACATGTTTAACAGGAGTCTCATGTTTAAAGCCCATGATATAGCAATAATGCTACGACACGTCATGGAGAGAGATCTGCCAGCTTGCGGCCATCCAAATCTCGAGACGTAAACTGCTAGCTCGATTTGTGCCCAACCACAGCACTGACGCCTGCCAGCTACTAGGTAGCGTAATTGGCTCGAGGCGTGACGAGACTTCTTCCCCCCCCCCCCCCCTCCACCCCCCCCCACCCCTTCCCCCTCTCTCCTCCTTCAGGCAATCTGCTTTGCCTGATCGCGGGGAACTTTAGCGGTAGGCACGTGCGCACTTTTTGCGCCCAAGCGATGGTGATGGTCTGCCACCGAGGCGGAACGCGCGGCCCGCCGACAACCGAGGCGCGTGCCTGCAGATTCTCGTTCCAAGTTTTATTGGCGACGGCCGTTCCAGCGTTCCGGGGAGTGCGTTCTCAGTCTGTTGAACGGTAGATATAGACTTTCCTGGCACACTTGCAGCTATCCTACTCTGGAATGCTGTTCACTCGTGGATATGCAGATGACAATGACCTCTTCAAAAACCTGCCTGACAGGAGCCCACTACCAGCACCACACGCTATTTAAATTCTCTTTCCGGTTTACTTGAACGACTGAGATACTCTATAGCTCCATAAACTGTCTCTCCACAGATAATTATGAGAGATGCATTTCTCGATTTACTGCTTCATTCCTCTTACTTGCGCAGTTACCTGTGTTAGCCTTTAGCACCATCAAAACATAAATGCTTACAGAAATAATATCCTTATTTGCTTGATTTTAGGTGTTCAGTGAACCACCAGTTTTTTTTAAACACAGAAGTCAGGGACACTGTGCCATCACTGCCGATACTTTTGACTCCACTCGGTGCTGTACTTTTTTTACTCGGTGATGTACTTTTTTTACTCGGTGCTGTACTTTTTTTACTCGGTGCTGTACTTTTTTACTCGGTGCTGTACTTTTTTTTTACTCGGTGCTGTACTTTTTTTTTACTCGGTGCTGTACTTTTTTTTTACTCGGTGCTGTACTTTTTTTTTACTTGGTGCTGTACTTTTTTTTTACTCGGTGCTGTACTTTTTTTTTACTCGGTGCTGTACTTTTTTTTTTACTCGGTGCTGTACTTTTTTTTTACTCGGTGCTGTACTTTTTTTTTTACTCGGTGCTGTACTTTTTTTTTTACTCGGTGCTGTACTTTTTTTACTCGGTGCTGTGGTTTATTTTTGTTTTGACTTGGTGCTGTACTGTGCTTCTCTTTTACTTGGGGACTCGCTGCTGTGCTTTTTGTGCTTTTGGCCTTGGCGCTGTTTCGTTCTCAGTTTGTTCACTTGTAATTCCCTTGTTTTCATGATTCGAGCTACTTGTCTGGTTTCGTATTGTTTAAAACAGTTAAAGCGTGAGAACTACTGAGTCAACAGGCAGAATGGCGATTTGTTGTGGTAATGGAGGGTGTGAAACCACCTGTCAGATGCTGAGGGTGCGTCTCACGTCACATAACGTCTTCCTCCCCCCCAGCGCCCCCAAGAGTCTCAAGCTGCTTTTTGGGTGGGACAACTCTTCCTGCTTCACTCATTTACCCCTGTCTCACTTCTACGTGCTACTGTCTCTTGGTTTTATTGATTCTCTGATACAATCTGGTTCATCGAGATTTGTTTTTTGTGTCCTTTCTCTCTGGGGACTATTCTGGGCATGACACACAAGGAATCGCAGGACTGACCATCTCGTAGTTTGATCCTTTCAACCACATAAATCAATCCATCTGTCCAGAATGGCGACTACCATCAGTGTGCCAGCCGCAGTGGCTGAGCGGTTCTAGGCGCTTCAGTCCGGAACCGCGCGACTGCTACGGTCGCAGGTTCGAATCCTGCTTCGGGCATGGATGTGTATGATGTCGTTAGGTTTAAGTAGTTCTAAGTTCTAGGGGAGTGATGGCCTCAGAAGTTAGGTCCCATAGTGCTCAGAGCCATTTGAACCAACAGTGAAATTTAGGAGTGATGTGATTTAACTGGATAATAGTGAACTGATGCGCAAAATCTGTTTCAAAAATTTGGAGTCTTTGTTAAACTGTTCAAACGTGAAAAATTAGGGAAACACTCCACCACAATAGTTAGGCAAAATTATTTACCTTACAAGATACTAAAAGGGAATAGAGCATTGCGTATTTGTTAGTATACACACAGGACGACATTAATGGAAAGAGGGCGTAAATAAAAATAGATATTGGTTTGAGATGGTAGAGTCCAGAAATAACGGAATTAAAGAGCTTTCATAGACAATCATATGTTAGCAATGCGATCTGCCATGATAAGCTTGATTAACTTCAATTCGCTTCAGTTACTTCCATAAAGGTGTAGACACTTCTCATTCTGATACAGTGCCCCTAGACATACCACAGAATAATAATTAATGAAATAAATCATTGCAATAGTTTTCCTTGTTCCACATTTAGTATCGGTAGATATTAAGAAACTGCTTAAACGAATGTTTCATACATCACATGATAATACAGCCGGCACCTCAATTTTTCGTACGTATAACATTCAGAGACATTTGTACTGCTATAATAGACATATTATAAAGCCACACACGGCATTTCTCAGTCTGCATATGAAGGTTAATCTAAGGAACTACAGTAGGGATTTTGATGCGGATTTCACTAATAGACAAACTGATGTACGGGAAGGAGTCTGTATCCAGAACGAATTTTCACTCTTTTGCAGAGAGTGTGATGATAAAAAAATTCGTCACCTTAAAATTGTGTGCTGGTCCAGGGCTCGAACACAGGATCTTTGCCTTTCATGGGCAGTTGCTCTACCAACAGAGCTATGCCAATACGACTCAGTGCGTCCTCTACTTACACACAGTTTTAATCTGCGGGGAAGTTTCAAGGTATGCGTATTTCTATACATGTTACAAAAAAGGCGTGAAGCCGTAGATACTTACAGCTATCTGTGCAATAATCACAGATGATCTCGTACCTGTTGTGACTGTTAGATGTGTATCTGCTAATCTTAGATAAGACTCAATTGGGAAAATGAGAAAATAAAGAAGGGCTGCACTGTTCGTCACAGGTTTTAGTTAGCGCGAGTGTAACACAGGAATATTCCACGAACGGCAATGGCACGCGCTACAAGAAATACGTTGTGCATCACAGAGGACCTTACTTAAAAAATTGCATGTCAAGAAACACGTTATCTTCCTTCAACATGTAACTTTTTTGTATCGCTTAATGATGACGAAACCAAACTTACAGGTATTCAGGCCCAAGCAGAGTGGTACCGATTATTTTTATTTACTCTGACCATCCGCGAATGGAATGGGAAGCGGGGAAATTCGTAGTGGTGCGCTGTTCTTCCTCCGCCACAGACTGCAGGATACAGTCGAGGATATAGATTTGTTACTGGAAAAAGTAATTAGGTTTATGGCGTTTGCATTTTAGTTGGTCGTTTCGTGTATCATCAGGAGATTGGAACGACTGTAAATCAGATAGTTTGCAAGATCACGGGATACTTCATGAAGCCCTGTGGAAATCCATTTTGTTTTTTCTTCCTAATTAAGAAAAGTTATTTCTTCCTGTTCGACATCACTGTTTCTGAGTGAGCCACTGACTGGTAGCATCGATAATTCCTTAGGAAGTAAACTTATCAACGAAAGTACAACACGTTCAAATTAGTAGCTACTCAGGTAATTGGCCTCACTAGAGGTGTCGAGAATTCCTGCAGTTGCGGGAAAATCTGAATGCTGACAGGTAGTAATGAGGCTGAAATTTTTTAAAAATGCTGCCGGTTGCCGGGGTCCCGCTACGACAGTTGCAAGCGCGAGACGTGCATTTAGCATGGAGCACGGCTTCTGCGGACCGTACCAGGAAGCGACGCCCGTCACCCCGAGGCCTGACGTGTGTGTGTGTGTGTGTGTGTGTGTGTGTGTACTCACTCACCGCTACTCGCATCCTGTCTTCGGGCAGCGGGAACCTGTCGCTAGCTCTGTCCGTTACTCGCCGGCGAAACCCGCGCTGCCTCTAATAAGCGATAACTCGCGTCTCATTAGCGCCGCCTGAGGTGCAGTTTCTCTCGGCGCGCTGACCCGACGCATGGATGTGTTTGTCCGCGCGTGTCGAAGCTACTGGTCTTTGCCGTGAGATGCTGAAAGCTGTGACCTAAAGGGCGGGAGCAGATAAGCTGTTTATCGATGGACTGTTATTCGTCAGATTTAATATGATACGGCATGTATGGTTCAAATGGCTCTGAGCACTACGGGACTTAATATCTGAGGTCATCAGTCCCCCAGAACTTAGAACTACGCTACTGGCCATTAAAATTGCTACACCACGAAGATGACGTGCTACAGACGCGAAATTTAACCGACAGGAAGAAGATGCTGTGATATGCAAATGTTTAGCTTTTCAGAGCTTTCATACAAGGTTGGCGCCGGTGGCGACACCTACAACTTGCTGACATGAGGAAGTTTCCTACCAATTTCTCATACACAAACAGCAGTTGACCGGCGTTGCCTGGTGAAACGTTGTTGTGATGCCTCGTGTAAAGAGGAGAAAAGCGTACCATCACGTTTCCGACTTTGATAAAAGTCGGATTGTAGCCTATCGCGTCAATGCTGCTCGCGTTGGTCGAGATCCAATGACTGTTAGCAGAATACGGTATCGGTGGGTTCAGGAGGGTAATACGGAACGCCGTGCTGCATCCCAACGGCCTCGTATCACTAGCAGTCGACATGACAGGCATCTTATCCGCATGGCTGTAACGGATCGTGCAGCCACGTCTAGGTCCCTGAGTCAACAGATGGTGACGTTTGCAAGACGACAACCATCTGCACGAACAGTTCGACGACGTTTGCATCAGGATGGACTATCAGCTTGGAGACCGTGGCTGCGGTTACCCTTGACGCGACATCACAGACAGGAGCGCCTGCGATGGTGTACCCAACGACGAACCTGGGTGCACGAATGGCAAAACGTCATTTTTTCGGATGAATCCAGGTTCTGTTTACAGCATCATGATGGTCGCATCCGTGTTTGGCGACATCGCGGTGAACGCACATTGGAAGCGTGTATTCGTCATCGCCATACTGGCGTATCACCCAGCGTGATGGTATGGGGTTCCATTTGTTACACGTTTCGGTCACCTCTTGTTCGCATTGACGGCACTTTGAACAGTGGACGTCACATTTCAGATGTGTTACGACCCGCGGCTCTACCCTTCATTCGATCCCTGCGAAACCCTACATTTCAGCAGGATAATGCACGACCGCATGTTGCTGGTCCTGTACGGGCCTTTATGGATACAGAAAATGTTCGACTGCTGCCCTGGCCAGCACAATCTCCAGATCTCTAGCCAATTGAAAACGTGTGGTCAATAGTGGCCGAGCAACTGGCTCGTCACAATACGCCAGTCGCTACTCTTGATGAACTGTGGTATCGTGTTGAAGCCTCATGGGCAGCTGTACCTGTACGCGCCATCCAAGCGCTGTTTGACTCTATGCCCAGGCGTACCAAGGCCGTTATTACGGCCAGAGGTGGTTGTTCTGAGTAATGATTTCTCAGGACCTATGCACCCAAACTGCGTGAAAATGTAATCACATCAGTTCTAGTATAATATATTTGTCGAATAAATACCCGTTTATCATCTTCACTACTTCTTGGTGTAGCAATTTTAATGGCCAGTGGTGTACTTAAACCTAATTAACCTAAGGACATCACACACATCCATGCCCTAGGCAGGATTCGACCCTGCGACCGTAGCGGTCGCGCGGTTCCAGCCTGTAGCGCCTAGAACCACTCGGCCACTCCGGCCGGCTACGGCATGTATGTCGTGGCTTTTATTCGGATATTGATGTACGTATGATGTGGCATGTATATCGTGGCTTTTATTGGCTTATTGATTTACTTCAGCCTTGGCAGTTCTGATTCACATCGCCCTTCACATGGTCGCAATTTTTCTTTTCCCGTTTTTGTAACACAGCCAAAGAAATTTCGCCCTGTTACTCTCCTAAAACGGAGCATAAGGTACACAGATTACTCTCTTCTAGTGTTTGGTAGTAATGGTGGGACGGGGACAGTGGTGTAATCTAAATAATTTGCTTATATGTAGCGATGCAGTGAATTTTTCAGGGTACTTAGTGTGTCCTTAAATAAGCCAACAAAATAGTCATTCATAGAAACAAGTACCTCTTTGTTACTAATATACAGGGTGATTCAGGAAGAAATGTACATGTTTTGAGGAGCGATAGTATTACTGATTCTGAACAAGAAAATTTCATATGGACATACTCATACGTCCTATTCCGAATGGTTTCGGAGATAGGTGCACATTAAATACCACTTTTGTACGTTTTTTCTTGAATAACTCGAAAACGGCACTCTCCAGTCAAAACGTGTCGCAGTACAAAATTAAACTAAGTTTCCTTCAAAAAAAGCTGCTGTTCATTTTTTGCTACCATACTGAAAATCTCGCCCGACGCATGTGCGCTGTAGCTTAGGCAGTTTTGTCGGTTAATTTGAGATTGTTTCCCGACTTCTAAGAACACAAGTGTCCTGCATCAAATTCTTCGTCTCAAATTCCTCTACACCAGGGTTTGCAAAAAACTGTTCTACGCAACAGTGGTGTTTGGCGGGGAGTGAATAAGTGCTCCGCGGAAAACTCGTAATAAGATGGCGTTTTGTTTTTCGACTTCCGACGATACTTCCTACATTTTAAAAATTTTATTATGATGTATCCTTTATTATTTAAAACTGAAGTAATAACTGAATAAAAAAAGTTTCCTCGTTTTTTAAAAATAACCTTTGAAAGAAATGTGTTCTATTAGAGCAACAAGATGTTTAAAGCTTTTGTATGTCCATCCTTGTAGCAGGAGGTCTCTGGGACGACGGCCGTTTACTGTCGTGATAAAAAATAAAAACACCTATAGCCGTCACTATGATTTTAATTTATTTTGTCGCTACCAGTTTCAACGCTTCATTCCATCATCTTCAGGCTGTCTTTGATGCGGTACAGGTTGATATGATCCCCACGCATAACCCATCAGTTGCCAGCATTACTGGATACGCAGAAATGTGTCGGCACTCCAACCATCAATTGCGAACTGGTTATGCGTGGGGATCATATCAACCGGTTCCACATCAAAGACAGCCTGAAGATGACGCAATGAAGCGTTGAAACTGGTAGCGACAAAATAAATTAAAATCATACGGTCGGCTGTAGGTGTTCTTATTTTTTATCGGATGTTCAAAGTGTTCCTCCAGAGGTACAGTTTTGGGTACCCCTGCTCCACGCTACTGTGGTAAGTTGTAAGCGATGGCAATGTTTGAATAGCATAGAGAATAAGCAACAAGGTACATTAGATGTGTTCTGTGTAGGAAACCATTCGGAATAGGCCGTATGAAGTTCTTTGTTTAGAATCACTAATACTATCTACTCTCAAAGCATGTAACTTTTCTCCTGATCCACCCTGAAACTATTGTACTGACTTCCATGTGAAAAATGGTAATGAATATTAATTCGTACTTCCTAAGAATAGGTCTGCAGGTACGGCTTGAGGAGAATACTTGAACGTCACGACACGGTAAGTAATTGGTCGTTTTGCCTTCAAAAAATTTGGGCACAATTTCGTGATACATCTACCTGAAAATGAAAATGTAAGCTAATCAAATAAAATCAGTCTGGTAGTAGCAAAAGATTTGTCCAATAACTGCATACATCACTATTAGTGAATAAAATTATTATTAATCGATAAATCAAATGTCACACAGGAATGACAATACGTACATCCTAATCCATCGAGCGATACAACAAAAAGTGAGTAGCCAAAATAATAATAATAATAATAGCTACAATAGGAAGGTTACTTATTACGCCTTATGCATAACGTCTGTGAGTTGCAATTAACGTAGGTTCTTCAGCGAATGATATTACATACACAATTCGTAATATGAGTGTTTCTTACAGATTGATGATTTTACGTAAAAGTAAAAAATAATAATGAAACGTCTTTTTATGTGATACGCTTCAGCAGATAATTTAGAAACGAGGCTATGGTGATAAAGCGAAGAAAAAATGGATTTTTATGAATGGAAGGTCGATTCTTCAGAGAATTTATGGTTGCAGGGGCTATAGTCTTCTAACAAATCGAAACACTTGGACAGTGGTCTTGATGTGCGACCGCAGCACACTAACGGCCAGCAGAATAGCGCCTGGCGTCCAATGCGTATCGGCGCGCAGCGACACTCATCAGATTCCACTCACGGCCCCGGGCGTGGTGCCGAGGCGTGAAGCGAGCCGACACACACACACACACACACACACACACACACACACAGTACGCAGTATAGTGCGGGGCGATGTCCGGGCTGACGAGCTCGCACGTGCGTAACGCATCCGCTGCGTCGGATAGCCACGCGTCTCAGCCCCGTCATCCAATGCACACGTTTCGCGCACATGTCACGTGGCCGAGGTCCTACCCTGTACATACCGCGCTTCTAGACTTGTACACCCACACTTACACACACATTTTATGAACCTGTGAAGAACCTTTTACCGTTCCTTTATTTATTCTAATCTAATTCTACGGCCCCTTTTTGATGCTTTTCGCTGCGTCTTGTCTTTTATCACTGCAAGTATTTAATTTCGCTTTCACCGATGAGCCGTACTTTTTGTGGTTTAACAGTGTTGTTCTCTTTGGATTTGATTTCCTTCTATGGCCGTCTTCTTTATTCCGTCTGTGTTATCTTTCGAATTCTGCCGAATTATTGCATCCTAACTAGGAATGATAGGGATTTGAAATGCGCCCAACTTTTGCGTGTAATTGACGGAAAATATGTAGATGGGCTCCTTTATTTAAATTTGCTTTTGTCGGTTACGTATCGTAGGCTGTATCACATTGTGTAATCTTCTCCCTAGATTATTAACATTATAGTTGTTTAATAAATTTTTAGGATTCCCTCGTGCGCAGTTCTTCATTGTGCTTCAACATGCAACTCGAACGCTGTGAAACCGGCAGTTATCATAGAACAGCAGTCTGCGGTTTATTTTACAAGAACTTTTAAAGCAGTTCCTGGATTACAATCTCTGTACTGAACTGAGGAATAAAATTATATTTCTACAAAGTTTTGAAGCGAATGTAAGTTATTTTGTTAGTTTCCGTGCGCGTAAAGTAGTTCACGCGATCTTATGTGTAATTATTAACCATAAAGCTATAGCTTTATTGATACCTAGTGGCGTGCTTCCAGGTGTTCTACCGAGATGTTGTTTCCATTTTATGCCAAATATTTCAATAATCTACCCAGCCGTCGCATTAAAGTTTCGCTGTCAGTGGCGCTCGCTGCCTAGGCTGTGAAATATTGCGCCTAAAACAAAAAACAACACGGCAGAATTACCCGGAAGCACGCCATTAGTCACCAACGAGCAGAAAAACTGAGGGTTTATTGAGGTCTCTTTTATTACAATTTCGTATTACGGTTGTCTGAGAGTTGGTGGCATACATGTCTGCCTTTACAACTAGGCCGTATTTTTTACAAGGCATACAGTACCCGCGTGTAGCGATATTCGACTATCCTCTGTTAGAAGCTGACCTAACTTTTCTTGGTACTGCTTGGAACCAGCATCCCAGCCTCTTTCCCTTTTAACGTTTTCTAACTGCCCAGTGTTAAATTCCCTTTTACGTCCGTTGCTCACGCGTTTTATGTCGTTACTAGAAAGGCTGACGTTCTTGCTGTCAACCAAGTTGGCGCTATTCAGCGCTGTTTCAGTGTGCTAAACACCTGAGTGCGATCCTTGTAGTTCTGCACCGTGGACGAGTACCATGAGAACTATATATTACTAGCGTAATAAACCGTGGTAAACAGCCTTATTCCACCAGAATCCCAACATCTGACAAAATGTGCCGCGCAGTGTTGTGTGCCGTTAGTGATGTTAGTGCCGCTGTCTCATAATATAAAATATGACGAGACAGATTGTCCAATGCATGTAGAGAGAGGCTAAGTTTATGTTTGGTTAAATGAAAGACGTAGCAACTAAGCTGGCTGAACATGAACGCAGCTGGAAGTTGCAGAATTACAACTTCACAATTGCTGAGCATGTACTGAGTGAAGGCCACAGCTACTAGTCACAGCTGCTAGTCACAGTACCATATCCTGCACACATGGCAAACGCCAAAAACTTAATCTGTCGGAAGCCCTGGAAATCAACATAAGACCTGTCCCTCATTCGTGATTTCAGTGCTTCCCCTCTTCTAAACTTCACTTAACCTTGACGGTTTTCCAATACTTCCCACACTGTCTATTCCATTCTGTCCATCCATTTACCTTGTATTTATCTATTTTCTCGGACGCGCGGTCTGAGACGCCTCGTGTGTTGTCCTTAGCGTACGTTAGTTTAAGTTAGACCAAGTGATGTGTAAGTCCAGGGATCGATGACCTCTGCGGTTTGGTCCTATAAGAACATACCACAAAGTTCCAAAAATCTATTTTATCCTGATTTCTTGTACACCTCCTATATTCTGTTGTTACCCTTTAAATTCTATTATTTATTCTGTTTCTGTATGACTGACATTATGCAATACATTTTCAGACAGTTCTCCTGTACTGTTATCACGTGATAATGGTATTTTAGGAATACTTAATTTGAAACACTGTTTTTTTTCGAATTTAGTGTTAGTTTTTCTAGTTTGTTCACTTGGTATTCATTTACTGCTTAACTTAAACATTCTTAATTGGATTACCACTGCGCTGAAAAAGACGACATTTACTCTGTGTTCGTACCGCACACGTGATGTGTAATATCTTCGTCAATGTTGTTAATGAATAGTGTACATACTTTGACGAGGATAGTTAAAGTCTGATGGCAGCTTCTAAGCCGAAAATCGGTTACCAAAATAAATTAATACTGTAGAACATGCACAATATTGCGCTTTTCGTAATAGCCTTATGTTTTTCTTATTGACGTACCGGTAGTACCTTATTACTAATTTTGCTCCGAAGTGTGCGCGTTGAGAGTTCGAAGGTTCGTGTAAGACACCACCTTGAGTTGAAACACATCATGAATGAAAGTAATACATTTATTTTGGGAACTAGACGGAAAATACATTTTAATATAAATAGTGATCGCGCACTTGTTTCCATGAATGAATATATAAAATGAATAAAGCACGGTGGAAATAACCCATCGCTCAGAGACGTCTGTTGTCAGTCGCGCAGGACGAGGATGGGTTCTAGTGTTGTGTCTACACATGTAAGACGTGTTTCTGTAAAACACGCAAGGTGCTATTGTTCCCGTCCAGCGTGTTTGATAACAGACAGAGAACATGTGCATTAGTTTGATGTTACTTACGAAAAAAAACTCTAAAAGTGTCATATAAACCAGTGGAAATAAGCCCTGTAGCAATGGCGTACACAGGGTGGGCAGTAACTACCCTACAGTAAGGCCAGAGTAGGGTAGGGTACGTCGAACGAGGCGAAACTTTCCAAAGCACTCTAGATCAGAGAGGCACCGCTGTGGCGCTATGATCATTAAATGGCAGCCAGTCAACGTATACGTCAGCGATGAGAGCGCAAAGCTGTGTGGACTTAAACAAATTGGCCACAGCTAACACCTATTGTGAAGAGAACTGCTTATTTTAGCCTTGATGATAACAGAAATAAGTCCTAAGGGAAAGTCATGAAATTTCAGTTGGCAATTTACAGTACAATCGATACTGAAACTGAAAACTATCGTTTTCTGAAAGGCTAGTTTTTGTCCAAAAATGTGTGTGTTATTTCGGACATTTCCGCGAATAATGAGAATAAGGGGGCGGGGGCTCTACGTCCGTAGTGTGTGGATAATTTGAGAAATTGGGTCTGACGGTAAACGTGTCAGGTAAATCCGTGCAGTTGCGATGACCACTGTGTCCGAATGGCTTAGTGGTCAGAGCATCTGGCTAGTAAGCAGGAGATCCGGGTTCGAATCTCGATCTGCCACAAATGTTCATGTTTCTCCATTGACTTAAATCAATGCCCACTACGCAGCTAAATACCTTCCATTCGTTTGTGTCTTGAAAAGTATTGCCTCCGAAATTTTGTGAAAACACTCAAAGCTTTTTAAATAAAACGAACGTCATTAACATTCTGAAACTTTATTCCTCACGTCCCACATATTTGCAGATATGCCACCAGAGGACTCCGAATTGTAGCGTGTAACAATAGGGGTGTGTAACGTAACTACGTCGGTGCGTGCTGTAATCGAGCTTGCCGGCCGAGGTGGCCGAGCGGTTGTAGGCGCTTCAGTCCGGAACCGCGCGGCCGCTACGATCGGAGGTTCGAATCCTGCCTCGGGCATGGATGTGTGTGACTTCCTTAGGTTAGTTAGGTTTACGTAGCTCTAGGGGACTGATGACCTCAGATGTTAAGTCCCATTGTGCTCAGAACCATTAGTTTTTTTAAGAAAATCGAGTTTCGGTTTCGAAGAGTTCGTCCACACATCGCGAAACGTCTCCTTCTGTATGGCCACCCCAGACCGCAGACGTCTGCTGCGACAACTGTAACAGTCCGATTCACTGTCATCGATCGTCCGCCGTACAGTCCCTACGTGGTCCCATCAGATTTTCATCTGTTTCTAAAGTTTAAAGAAAACCTCCAAGAATTTCACTCCGATAGTCATGAAGCGGTGCAAGCAGAGGTGAAGTAGCAATTCCGTCATGGTCAAACATTCTGCAGTGACGGTATCAACAAACTGGTCTCTCGTTGCGAGAAATGTGTTCGTCGCCAAGCTGATGGTGTTGAAAAATAAATACGTAGAGATGAAAAATAAAGAAGTAAAATGTTAATGGCGTTTACTTTCTGAAGCTGTGTTTTCACATAGAAAACTGGGATTCATTAATTTTCAGCGCGTCCTCGTATTACTCAGCCTATTGTGTTCAGCCGTTTATGTAAAGTTAACTCTGTTAATGAGTAGATTACGACAGTACCTTAAATTTTTACACTCGGCCAGTAAGTTGCCCCTGGAAGCTGTTAGACAGGCATCCTGCAGCTGCAGAAGGGTTAGTGTTTAGTAATACAGACGAACCCTGCAGAAGAGAAATTCCTCATGTGCCTTGCAGTGGACTAGAATTGCCCTCAACTCGTGCCGCTGTCTCCGAAATCGCCGCCTGCGGACGGTGGGCGTTTGATAGTGCGCGGTGCGGGCGGACACTGACCGCTGGCCACCCACGCCCTGGGCAGTGGGCACGGCCCTTGAACCCGGTGCGTGTCTGGCGCCGCGGCAGGCGTGCTCATGCAACGCACACGCACACGCAGCGCGCTGGCGCGCTGCGTATTCGCACGCCCACAGGACGCGAGGTACGAATTCCATTTGCTGCCGAAACTCGCAAAAATTTTAAATATCGTATTCTTCGGGCAGGTTGAACTCTCATGCTTTCCTGTGCCTTATCGATTTACTCAAGCTAATGAGGACGACTACAGCTAAGTCTCATTCCACAGTTTAAGTTAAAGCGTCATTTACCTACATTGACGTGGAAGATAACATGGATTCTAAAAACACAGTAATTTGTTCAATTTTTATTTATTTACTAGCCCTCTGCCAGCGGTCTTACCCAAGTATGTCAATGGCAGACACACTGCACACATCTCCTGAGATATATGTATATATCTCCTTCTCCCGATGTGGTCGAACACGACTCAGTCGAGCTTGAAGTTTCTTCAGTGTCATTACATATGCATCAGAATTTATGGTGGTTCCACTTGACAAGATGCCCACAAGCAAGAGTCCTTCGGAAGAGAAAAACACCGTAGCCATAACTTTTCCAGCAGAAGGTGTCGTTTTGAATTTTTTTTCTTGGGTGAATTTGCATGATGCCACTTTTGCCTCTTCGTCTCTGGTGAAAAATGATGGAGCCATGTTTCATTACCTGTCACAATTCTTCCAAGAAATTCATTTCCGCCATTCTCGTACTGTTCAAAAAATTCGCTGCATACCGTTTTTCTTGTTTTTTTTTGTGAGCCACTGTCAGCACCCTGGGAACGTACCTGGCACAAACCTTTTTTAACGCCAACACTTTCAGTATTCTGCACTTCTACACTTCCTTCCCCTATCCCAACGTAGCGTGTTAATTCGTTCACTGTGATGCGTCTGTCAGCAGTCACCAATTCGTTAACTCTCTGCATATTGTCTGGAGAGTGTGCAGTACGAGGCCTGCCGCTGCGAGAACAATCCTCAGTATTGCCGTACCCGCTTTTCATCAAGCAACCTGCTTGTCCACCGACTAACTGTACTGCGATTGACAGCATCATCTCCATACGTCTTTTTCAACCTCTTGTGGATGTTTCCCACTGTCTCGTTTTCACAGGAATTCCATGACAGCACGTTGCTTCTGACGAACTTCAAGTGTAGCAGCTATCTTGAAGACGCGCTGTGACGGCGCCACTCACGGGAACAGATTGAACTAAGTGTGAAAACAAGCGGGAAGGATGTATCTACACACTGTAAAACTTTCACACATGCAGAATGAAAACTATATTTTTACAGAAATAGTGTGCATTTCTTTTGGAGTGACCCTCGTACATTGGTAGTGAAAGGGTTAAAGACCTTTGTCATTTCGACTTCGGACAGTATCGCATAATGCATGACGAGTATTCGTCATTTTCTAAATCACTTTCTCGTAACGCCGCCCCCCCTGCGAAGCCATCTTCTGCGTTACGATCTTAGCGGTGCTCGGTAACCGCCAGGGAGCTGGCAGCACCTGCGGTGAGCCGCAGTCGGGGGCGAGCCTTGAGCGTGACAGATGAGACCTGATTACTCGCAGCGGCGGGCAAAGGGAGCAGCGCGAGTCGCGGCGGCAGCAGTTCCAGTCGCCCCGCCGCCGGAGTCTAAATCAATTGGCGGCCCGCTCTGATGTTAATCGCCGGCTCGTCCGTGCGCCGTGTCGTCTCACTCGGGGTTCTGCTATCCGGTTCATCGCCGACGCTCGCATCCGATTTCATTCCCTCCTGTGCGCACACGTGTCCTGAGTTCAGTGTAAAGTGATTTCTTCCGAGGAACGAGGCGCCTGTTCAGCACTTTTTTTTTTTAAAGGGTTCGCCTATCCGGTTTTTTCAAAACACCAGTGAGGGGCAGTCATAAACTTTCACCTCGAAAAAATGAAGTCACATTATTGTTTTGATTCTTTGCAGCTACATGTCTGCAGTCCTCATACATGTTCAAACCCACGCGACAAAGTACCAAAGCACGCCACTAGAGTGGTCAAACGAAAGGGCACAGCCCATTCCTAAAGTGGAGTTGTAACATACTCCCCCCACCTCTCCCCGCATTACTATTATATTCGATACCCGGAATTTGTAGCCGGGTATCGGTACTTTCTGTTACACAAAGAATAAAAATCATGCCACTATGGCACCTTTTCCTGTTATGCAATTCTACTATATAATTCTATGAATGATATTTAAACATAATTTACGAATAATTAAATATATAAATATGTAACATAATAATCACTATGAACCATCCACATTTACTCACAAATATAAGTAGTATGTAATTCATTTGGTTAGAAGTAGTTATAAATGTTAGCATCGTTTATTACTTTCGGTAATTAACTGCAATTAGATCTCGATAGTTCAGTTTGGAAAACGTTATTGTAAATCGATCAAAAAGCAAGAACCAAATTTAAATTCACGTAATTTCAAGTGATATGTAATGTCAAACCCCAATTCGTAAACCAGAATTAATACCATTACTAAAATGATAAATTGATCATTGTTAGCACACGTAATTAACTCCATTACTTACGTTTGGATGCATATTTCAAAGTTATGAGCCATTAAAGAGGTTAAACAACTTGTGTATATATTACTGAAACGCATTATTGTAAAAAAAGTCATATTTAAGTTTCAGTATTAAATTGTACAATTTCTAACCTCAAACTCATCTGTAATGAACTAATATTTTATGCTGTAAATAATCTGATTGTCAACCTTTTGTATATTTGTAACTTTTAGTTGTAACTATTAATTTCACGGTGGTGTAATAATTGAAGTAATGAACACTCATTGTTTGGAATATACAGGGTGTTTCAAAAATGACTGGTATATTTGAAACGGCAATAAAAACTAAACGAGCAGCGATAGAAATACACCGTTTGTTGCAATATGCTTGGGACAACAGTACATTTTCAGGCGGACAAACTTTCGAAATTACAGTAGTTACAATTTTCAACAACAGATGGCGCTGCAAGTGATGTGAAAGATATAGAAGACAACGCAGTCTGTGGGTGCGCCATTCTGTACGTCGTCTTTCTGCTGTAAGCGTGTGCTGTTCACAACGTGCAAGTGTGCTGTAGACAACATGGTTTATTCCTTAGAACAGAGGATTTTTCTGGTGTTGGTATTCCACCGCCTAGAACACAGTGTTGTTGCAACAAGACGAAGTTTTCAACGGAGGTTTAATGTAACCAAAGGACCGAAAAGCGATACAATAAAGGATCTGTTTGAAAAATTTCAACGGACTGGGAACATGACGGATGAACGTGCTGGAAAGGTAGGGCGACCGCGTACGGCAACCACAGAGGGCAACGCGCAGCTAGTGCAGCAGGTGATCCAACAGCGGCCTCGGGTTTCCGTTCGCCGTGTTGCAGCTGCGGTCCAAATGACGCCAACGTCCACGTATCGTCTCATGCGCCAGAGTTTACACCTCTATCCATACAAAATTCAAACACGGCAACCCCTCAGCGCCGCTACCATTGCTGCACGAGAGACATTCGCTAACGATATAGTGCACAGGATTGATGACGGCGATATGCATGTGGGCAGCATTTGGTTTACTGACGAAGCTTATTTTTACCTGGACGGCTTCGTCAATAAACAGAACTGGCGCATATGGGGAACCGAAAAGCCCCATGTTGCAGTCCCATCGTCCCTGCATCCTCAAAAAGTACTGGTCTGGGCCGCCATTTCTTCCAAAGGAATCATTGGCCCATTTTTCAGATCCGAAACGATTACTGCATCACGCTATCTGGACATTCTTCGTGAATTTGTGGCGGTACAAACTGCCTTAGACGACACTGCGAACACCTCGTGGTTTATGCAAGATGGTGCCCGGCCACATCGCACGGCCGACGTCTTTAATTTTGAATGAATATTTCGATGATCGTGTGATTGCTTTGGGCTATCCGAAACATACAGGAGGCGGCGTGGATTGGCCTCCCTATTCGCCAGACATGAACCCCTGTGACTTCTTTCTGTGGGGACACTTGAAAGACCAGGTGTACCGCCAGAATCCAGAAACAATTGAACAGCTGAAGCAGTACATCTCATCTGCATGTGAAGCCATTCCGCCAGACACGTTGTCAAAGGTTTCGGGTAATTTCATTCAGAAATTACGCCATATTATTGCTACGCATGGTGGATATGTGGAAAATATCGTACTATAGAGTTTTCCAGACCGCAGCGCCGTCTGTTGTTGAAAATTGTAACTGCTGTAATTTCGAAAGTTTGTCTGCCTGAAAATGTACTGTTGTCCCAAGCATATTGCAACAAACGGTGTATTTCTGTCGCCGCTCGTTTAGTTTTTATTGCCGTTTCAAATATACCGGTCATTTTTGAAACACCCTGTATATAAGCAAACGCGGCAATGCAGCGTCAGTTCGCCTAAGGGGTTCACTTTGTAGTCAAGTCTTTTCGGTCAGTAAGTCACAGCTGTTAGACTGTCAAAGAGACTATATGTGAAGTTTGATGTATTCTGCAGTGACTTTGGAAAAATGTTATCATCAGCAAATAAACCTCCGCAAATTGTATGACCTGGAGTTTTAATTAGAAGGAATCACCAGCTACGCGACTGGGGCAAATTACAAGATAAGTACAACAAAAATACTTTGTTATGCATCGCCCTTACTTACGTCCACTCCAGGTGCAAATATATAAGTAATTATATTAACGCACCGGTAAATAAATCATTTGCATTCCTAAAGTAAGGGAGATGTCATAGAGTGCTGTGCAGTTACTCGTTTTCTGCGTTTTGTGGTGTCGTCCAAAGATCGCGATGCCACACCAAAGTCGGCAGCTAGATACCCAGACATTGGCGATGTCTCGAACGAATATTGGGAGAGGCTTGAGAAGACATCCCCCCCCCCTCCCCCCCCCCCCTCTCTCTCTCTCTCTCTCTCTCTCTCTCTCTCTCTCTCTCTCTCTCTCTCTCTCTCAACACTCGCGGCACAGCGGAACCTTCGCACGGAGATCATTATAGAGCGATGCACGGAAGTGCTCAGCCGCAGTTCATGACGTCAGCCGAAGCGATCAACATCATCGAGTAGGACTAACGTGTTATTCAGTTCTCAGATGGACATGCCATTTTGTAAATGTTGAAAATTGTACTTCGAGAGTTTGTTATGCCAAAACCGAGCGAAGTGGCGCAGTGGTTAGCACACTGGACTCGCATTCGGGAGGACAACGGTTCAATCCCGTGTCCGGGCATCCTGATTTAGGTTCCCCATGATTTCCCTTAATCGCTTCAGGCAAATGCCAGGATGGTTCCTTTGAATGGGCACGGCCGACTTCCTTCCCTAGTCCGAAGGAACCGATGACTTCGCTGTTTGGTCCCTTCCCCCAAATCAACCAGCCAGTCAACCAATCTGTGGCAAAGGATTGTGTCAAGTAAGTCTTTTAATCGTTTATTTTACAAAGTTAATTAATATTTCATACGTTGTAGTTCAAATGAGCCATATCCCAGAGCAGTCAAAATATCTACAGCTATGGCCGGATGATAGTAGTTTCGTGCGGTCATAACACGTTTGAAGCGGAGCAACGCTGCAACAGTTTCTGTCGAGTTATTTTTTTTTTAATTCCTTGAAGGCTTTTGTACCTCACACACACAGCCATCCTCAGAATGACTTTTTAATTTTAATGTGTAACGGCCTTACCCGTTAAAAAAATACTCCTTACATTCATTTCATGTGAAATTCAGTTATACTGGGAAATTAAAATACGCACGTTCATTAGAATGAAATGTGGGTCGAAAACACAGATTATACCTATTCGCTTACCACATTATAATGTAAAAAATTCGAACAGTCACTTTTCCTATATTCTTATTTGCTTTCTGTTTTAAAGTCGTATGAGAGTTTTCACACTTCTGTTTCCTCTGTCGCTAAAATATAAAGGGCAGCGAAATGCAAACGATGCAGATGGAGAAAAGGTTTATAATTTCAAAAGTATCTCTTTAATAGCATTGGAAACAGCAGCGATCGCAATGAGCTGGTAATAAAATATAACGTAGAAGAGTCAGCAATAGCGGAAATGTTGCGGCTGTATCACGCCAGTCCTGATGACTTACTTGTCCATCTAATTGCGATGGGCAATTGCTGGACATATAACTAGGACCCCAGGACAAAACTAGCAACCGGAACGTGTGCATTCACCAAATCACCATTGCCGAAAATTGCGGCAGTTCAACCACAACACTGGTCAACGATGAAAATGTTTTGAGCTCAAAAATAGCTGATTCTTAATTATTTCCACCTACTAAAATCATAAATAACCATAAAAATGACCGATTAGCTCTTGTTTCGCCGATGAAGTAACAAGTCATTTTTTAGAGTTAACATTTTCTGTTTGAGGGAAATTTTATTTTTGAAGTTGGCACACCTTTTTTACCTTACAAAACACAATGCTCTTCAGCTGTTTGGTTATAAACATATATATTTTTGCTGAGAGTGTAAGTTAAATATCGTTTCTGTTGTAGTTAGTGCAAAGTTTGATATTTTGAGTCTTCTAAGGTGTAAGCTTTATTAAAATGCCACGAAAATGATTAAATCCAATTATTAACTTCTGTTGCTTTTCTGGTGAAGTAAACTTTCCATCACAGAAACGGAATCTGACTGGTCTTGTGAAGAGTGCCTATTGGTATTATTTAGGTATGAAAGTAGGGGTAAGTAATGGGTTCCACATATATATTTCGACTCTTATGCTTTGTCCTAGGAGAATGAGTGAGCAATAAAAAAGTGAGTAGTTTTTGCTGTAGCTATGGTTTGGCGAGCACCTACAAGCCATATAGATGACTGCTATTTCTACTTGACTCCATCCATAAAGGCAAGATTATCAATGAAAGAAAAAACAACAGCTAATTTCCCGTGTCTTCCATCTGCTATTCACCTATTCCACATTCAGACACTTTACCAGTTTTCTCTCCACCTCCGAAAATTGAAGTGGAAATAGAAGATGAAGGCAGTGTGGAAGAAGAACCTAGGTAGCTTTACACATTACATGACTTTGATTTTGAGAAAAATATAATAAACCACACCGACTGAGTCAGTCGGAAATCATAGATCTCACTGGAGACCTTGGTATGTCAAAGGAGAAAGCAGAACTTTAAGGGTTAAGATTGCAGCAGTGGAACTTCTCCACCATGTCAGATTCTCACATTACAGACGTCAGAGGCATCTGCTTCGTAATTTTTCTTCCTTGTTAATGGCTTGATGAAACTTTTGAATTTAAACTAAGATTCCATGGAGTGGAGATTATTCATACTCCTCCGAGCGAAGTTTGAAAGCTGTACTGCTTCACAATGGCGATCGTATTCCTTCTATTAATGTCGGTCATGCAGTTCATGGGAAGGAGACTTCGACAAATATGAAAACCCTGCTGACTCAATCAGATATGGTGAACACAAACGGAAAATATGTGGCGATCTAAAAGTCATGGCTCTTCTCTTAGGAATGCAACTGTGCTACACTAACGACTTCCGCATTTCATGTATCTGGGATTGTAGAGTTATGAGATTTTCTATTCAAACATACAGTACTGCAAGAAATCTTAACCCTGGCAAGTAAAATGTCATTCGGAGCCTCTCGTGGACCCAAAAGATGTTACTCTTCCACCGCTGCACATAAAGCTGGGGTTAATGAAAAATTTTGTCAAAGCAGTGAACCAAGGAAAGGCCTTAGGAGGCCAATTTCGTACATTAAGTAATGCAAAGATTAAGGAATGTATTTTGTTGGGCCATAAATTTCCAGCTTATAAATGATCCTGTGTTTTGATAGCGTTTTTAAGGAGAAAGAAAAGGAAACTTGGGAAGCCTGCAAGGAAGTTACTCATCGATTTTTTGGTAACAAAAGGGACCATAACTATTCTAAATTAGCGGCAGTGCTACTGCAAGAATGCCATCTACACGGATATAACATGTCCCTTAACGTCCATATTCTCCACTCCCAAGTAGACTTTTCCCTCCTTGAGATGAACACGAGGAAGCGTTCCATCAGGAAACTGCTATAGTGGAACAGAGGTATCAGGGCCAGTGGAAGGAAGCAATGCTTGTAGACTGCTGCTGGTCTCTCTATAGCGATGCTCCGGAAATAACTTCTGAGGAAAGTTCATGAAGCCGTCACAAGGTTCTAGTCGAACCCAACCACAAATGGTTCAAAGTCTCTGAGCACTATGGGACTTACCTTCTGAGGTCATCAGTCCCCTAGAACTTAGAACTACTTAAACCTAACTAACCTAAGGACATCACACACATCCATGCCCGAGGCAGAATTCGAACCTGCGACTGTAGCGGTCGCATGGTTCCAGACTGTAGCGCCTCGAACCGCTCGACCACTCCGGCCGGCGAACCCTACCACATGCCAGGGGTTTTTCCATCGATTTAGAACTCTTGGAATATAACGCTTATTTAAAAAAAAAACGCTCAACTGGACTTTCATTGTTGTTGACACATTTAATTAACGGCCGATATAGCGGCCAAGGCTGCAGTCTCTCTTCTTCGGTCAGCTATTCGATCGATTCCCTTCGCCGATCTACGGAATGTTTTATGTCGTCGTGTTGTTCTTTTATGGCACGCACATTGGTCGACACTTCCCCATAATAAATTACAGGACGTGAAAGCTCTTCCCTGTGCTGTGACCTCTTCCTCCCGAACGCGTCGTCGGGAGGAGGTAATTTTAACTAGACTCCGGATAGGGCACTGTCTTTTTAGCCATCGACATCTTTTAAGCGGCGATCCTCCCCCACTCTGTCCCCACTGCTCTCAGCTGTGGACGGTAAGACACCTTTTAATTGAGTGCCCCTATTTTACTCCGTTATGCGCCCGTCTACAGCTGTCGCCTGATATATCGTCCATTTTAGCAGATGACACGCGCTCGGCCGATCGCGTTCTCGAGTTTCTTAGTGCCACTGAAATGATGTCAGTCATGTAAAGCTCTTTTTGGGGACAACCAACCCCTTTCTGTAGTGGATTTTTAAGCTTCCCTTCTGCTTTTAGTTTCTCCAATTTTTTGAGTTTCGTTCCCATTGCTGCTGGTTTCCATTTTCGTTTTTTACTGTTTCCTAAGTCACGGACCGGGCGCTAATGACCATAGCAGTTTTGCGCCCCAAAACCAAAACAAAAAAATATTTAATTAAAATGTACCGTTTCTCTTAAACCGCTAAAATAAAATATTTCCAAATATTGTGAACCACAAAAACTAGAGTTCAGAAAATTTCTACTTCGTCATTTTTTTTACCCAAAATTAGTGACATTTGACTCTTGAAATGAAGGAAACGTTCATTTTTTTGCCAGTGTAATGAGGCAACGTGATGAATAATGTTTATTGTAAATGGCTTTGTGTGGTGGTAAGATTATGCTTTTAAAGAGAGTAAGCAGCTCAAGACGCACAGGACAGGATCAGACATGATTATACTGTGGAGTCTCAAATTCTGCATCACACTGTATTCTTCTGACGTTGCACCCAGTGGCTCCGAACGATATCCTCTTTCCGTTATATTTTAATTGTAGTGAAGGAGGAGGAAGTGAAAGAATTGTTTTAAGTGTTATCGCTTCTGTAGTAGTAAGGAGTCTGAAAGCGCCCAGTTGCGACAGAGTTGTTACTTTGTAGCATTATCTGCAATCTTCTTGCTGTGGGGAAGGGTTCTTGTGGCTGGACTTCATGTGCTGATAAGCCGGCCAAACGAGCTCCAGTTTGAGCGCGGCGCCTTTGGTATGTACACGGAGACCTACAAGAAGCGTTTCTCACCAGGCTCCGTGCAGAGAATTACGAGGGCCAGAGGGCGCGCCGTGCCGTTGCAATTAGAAGCCTTGTAGGCCGTCGGCGAGCCGGTTCACAGAGAAAAACTGCGTCGAAAGAGGCGTCGTTGTATATCTGCCAGTGTGGTTCGCTAGGCGACAAGCGGTTTTTACGGAAGTTTATCTGTCTGTTGTCTTCGTGTTTCACGTTACAAGTGTCCTAGATCATACTTCTGCCGCCATGAGTGCTGTTTTGTTCCTAAGATTAGTTTTCAGTAGAAACATTTTAAGAGTTCTTGAAGTTTAGCCACCAGTCTGATCCTAAGGCTGCCCTCCATTGGTCTCTCTGTAAGACGCAGGAATTTGCCAAATCAGGCGTTATAACAAGATTGTAGTCCTTTCCGTCCGCCTGCTTAGCTGGGTGGCAAAGTGCTCGCCTTCCATGCACGCGGGCCCGGGTTCGATTCCCGGTCGGGTTGGAGGTTTTCTCCGCTTGGGGACTGGGTATTATGTTGTCCTCATCGTCATTTCATCCTGATCACCTGCGTGCAAGTTGCGCAATGTGGCGTCGACTGAAATAAGACTTGCACTTAGCGACCGAACTTCCCTGGATGGGGCCTCCCGACCAACGATGTCATATGCCCATTTCCATGTTTTTGTAGTCCTCCCTTCTCCACTACTCCCCTCTTCCTGAGCTCTCCTCTCTTCTCCTCTTCTCCACTTCCTTTCCTCCACTTCCTTTCCTCCACTTCCTTTCCTCCACTTCCTTTCCTCCACTTCCTTTCCTCCACTTCCTTTCCTCCACTTCCTTTCCTCCACTTCCTTTCCTCCACTTCCTTTCCTCCACTTCCTTTCCTCCACTTCCTTTCCTCCACTTCCTTTCCTCCACTTCCTTTCCTCCACTTCCTTTCCTCCACTTCCTTTCCTCCACTTCCTTTCCTCCACTTCCTTTCCTCCACTTCCTTTCCTCCACTTCCTTTCCTCCACTTCCTTTCCTCCACTTCCTTTCCTCCACTTCCTTTCCTCCACTTCCTTTCCTCCACTTCCTTTCCTCCACTTCCTTTCCTCCACTTCCTTTCCTCCACTTCCTTTCCTCCACTTCCTTTCCTCCACTTCCTTTCCTCCACTTCTTCTCATCTCCCCTCCCTTCTCCATCACCTCGTCTCTCCTTCGTCTGCCTCTGCCTCTCTGGTGTCCCAGATATATATGTTGAATATCTCGCTGGTATTAAATCCTGTTGTCGTCGAAAGTATACAAGAACTTCGATACTATGAGGACTCATACAGTTACAGGGCGTGAAAAAATTTTTTGTAGATTAAATTCGTATCGTGCCAGTTACACAAGTACCTTCAAAATAAAACTATAATAATACATATCTTAAGAGCTGTGGGCACTTCTTCAGTAGAAGAGACGTGTTTCACAGTTGCAAAGATGGAAAAAAATGCTCGTCCTCTCGAGGTATGCCATGTGTACTAGACGTTTTCACCAAATCGTTCCTATCGTATCCATCAGTACCGAGCATTCCTCCTGGGATACACTGTATAGCTATCGCAAGGATATTCTGAAGTTGATTTTTGATTTGCTTCTAGCACTAGTATTTTTGTTTGTTTTTGTCTGTTGTAACAGTAATTAGGTTTTTCTTCACGGTCAAGTGTTATCATGATTTATATTTTTATCAGCAAATTTGCTTTTGTAAAGAAAGCAAAGTGGTAAAATGAGATTAAATATTGTATATCACTCTTATTATCCGTATGGGTGAATGAAACAGTTACTCTTTCTTCTACAGGGCCACAACGAACCGCAAGCTCAGGGAGACGGTAGCCCTCGAACTGAGCTTCGTCAACTCGAATCTGCAGCTGCTCAAGGAGCAACTGGCGGAACTCAACAGCTCTGTGGAGATCTACCAGAATGACAGGTAAATGCTTGTACACGTTTTTTTCCATATATTGGTAGAACGATAATCTTCCGATAGGACACTAATGTCGTTCACTTGGCCTTCAGTTCGATATCTCCTAAATTTCCATGAAAGAATGGAACATTTTTATTACGTTTTCATGGTTGGTAAGCTTGATTATTCCAAGAATAGTATAAAGCATTACAACAATGTACAGTTTACAGGTTATTGTTGACAGCCATCTGAATTGAAGAGTCTATCTATTGAAAATGAAGATCACAGATTTTAGTGCTGTTATTAAACATTTTCATTTGAACGGTTGGACTGCCTCACAAATATCAAAACATAATTACATAAAGTTCACGCTGATTCTGTTAAAAAAGGGTTCACTTGGCTCTAAGCACTATGGGACTTAACATCTGAGGACATCAGTCCCCTAGTTTTAGAACTACTTAAACCTAACTAACCTAAGGACATCACACACATCCATGCCCGAGGCAGGATTCAAACCTGCGACCGTAGCAGCCGCGCACCTCCTGACTGAAGCGCCTAGAACCGCTCGACCACAGCGGCCGGCGCTGATTCTGTACCATCGCTGAAGACGATGGCTACAGACGATGGCTACAGACGATGGCTACAGATGACGCTTGTAAACATTGTCGCACAAGCATCATAAACAAAGCACACCCCGGTCGTCCAATTGAAGTCGCCACAAAGGAAACCACTGCCAAGATCCATGGTATGGCAGTGGAGCACAGCCGAATATAAATTCATGAGATTGCTGAGACTTTAGACATCTCATCTGAGCGAGTGCATAATATCCTGCGCAGAGAATTGGCTATGAAGAAACTGTGTCGAGGTGGGTGCTGCGATTGCCCAGTCGACCAAAAGCGCATCCTGCATAACATTTCAAAACACTATCTGGCAATGTTCAGTCGCAATCCGCAAGAGTTTTTGCGCGTATTTGTGACAATTGATGAAACCTGTTCCATCAGTTCACACCAGACTCAAAACGGCAGTCAAAAGTAATGGACAAAGGCTGGTGAAAGTGCATGGAAGAAGGGAAAGACCATTTTGTCAGTGGATCGTTTGAAACCTGAGTTGGCTACAAAAGGACCAAAACTGACACGCTAAAAAGCCCCGTTTCACCAGGATGACAAGCGTCCCACACATCAGCGATAACAATAGAGAGCGAGCATGAATTGGGCTTCGAGTTTATCACTACCGTGTTCATTAGACGTAGCCCCAAGTGACTTCTCCTGATTTGAAACTTACGCTGAGAAGAAATTTTCATCAAATGAGGAAGTGATAGTTGCGGTTAACGAGTATTTTGCACTCTGAGAGAAACTATTTTTCCAGTAGGATGAAAAAGCTGGAGGATTGCTGGACTAAATGCACATCTCTCGAAGAAAACAGTCGAGGTGAATTGTTTGTTTTGTAAACTTTATCTTGCTTCTTTACCAGCCTTGCCGGCCGAAGTGGCCGTACGGTTAAAGGCGCTGCAGTCTGGAACCGCAAGACCGCTACGGTCGCAGGTTCGAATCCTGCCTCGGGCATGGATGTTTGTGATGTCGTTAGGTTAGTTAGGTTTAACTAGTTCTAAGTTCTAGGGGACTAATGACCTCAGCAGTTGAGTCCCATAGTGCTCAGAGCCATTTGAACCATTTACCAGCCTTATAAAACCACCATCGTATTGCCGGATAAACTGTAGAGGGGGTTGAGCGGTAAGTTTAATTATTGGCCGCTAGCTTCCTGATGTTCTTATTAGTTGCGTGGACAGATGCAATTACTCCAGCGATCACGAAAGCCGTGCATCATATTCACTTTAGTATATGATAAGGCCTGAATTGGGAGATGATTAGACCGAAAGGGCCGTGCCCTTTATGGCAAAAGTTAATAGGTCAGTTTCTATACGAATGACAACTCCCTCTATTTCGGAAAATAAACCTAGATCAAGAACTGTAGCCTCCTCGTTCACACGACTGTACTCTGGGTTTCAGTCACAAATGTGCACACGTTAAAGGAATGTGTGTTCGCACAAGTTGGTGGCTCTCTGAGGGCGGCTGAAGGATGTGTAATAGTGTGTGGTAACCAGACTGAGCACCTCATGTGTAGTTTTACCATGGCTATTGTAGGACAGAATGGCCACTGTCTCAAATAGTATTTATTCCCAGACATGTGAGTATAGAACTGCTTCTAGTTTTGATCAGTAATACATCCTGTAGCGAAATAGGGCACTGTTTAGATACCTGCGGACATGTGGACTCGTGGGGTCAGATTTTAAACATATTTTTGTAACACTAGCTGATGCCAGCCACGCGTTGGTTTGGCTGTCTAGTTAAATGGAATAGAAAGAAAAAAGAAAGCACACGTTTCTAGTATGTATGGGAATTGAATATACGTCCTGATCTCTTTCTCTCTCTCCTCTTTCTTTGTCCATCTCGTCGTCCTCCTCCCTTTTTATGTTCTTCTCCCCCTATCTGTCCATTTCCTCCTTTCCGCTTTCTGTGTCCATCTCCTCCCATTCCTCTGTCCACCTCCTCTTCCCCCCTCTCAATGATCTTGTTTACTGTTACTGCAAATTCAGATACTGTAGTAGTCTTCAGATCATAAGCCATAACCACAACTTCACTGTTTTCTTTATGGCTTCGCTGCTATTTATTATATATTTATATATTATATGCATTGAAAATTATATAGATTTTCCGCCCCCATTTTCATTAGATTACTTTGTAAAAGAAGGAAGTAAAGAACTTTTAGAGATTTATGGTAATAACGTTTCCACTTAATGTATTGTATATTTATTTACATATTATATGTATTTTTAAAAGACTGGCATGTAAAACATGCTCGTATTCAGGTGCAACCTTGCAGGCAATCGGTGAAGAACTTTCGGCAGTTTATGATTTTGTGTAAACGAACATTTACATTTTTATTTATACAGATATTTCGAAAAACACTGAATACGTGGTAATTAAAAATCAACATCCTTGCGCTTTCGAAGTAAACTACAGTGCTCACGCTTCCAAGCGTTAACGCACCGTTGTCATATCCATAAAGATAAAGAAAACTAGTTTAGTGACATGCTGTCTTCCTTCACAATTATATTCTTATACAAGTTCTGGGTTTATCACAGTTCTTGAGGGTAAAAGCTACTGTGTGTGATGTGACGTAATATTTATTTTATTTTTGGAGTCCAGAGACTTTGGGAGTGTGCCAGTATTTTAATAACAGGTGCGCACTGTTCCCAAAGATTAACATATTATTTATATAGTTATAGGTGTTCATTACAAATAATAAGTTTCCCAATTGTGTGAGTTTAGCAGTATGGGGGTTCGAACACCTCTTCCGAATGAAGAAATACAAACGAACTGATAGGAGATATCACGATCAGTTAGGAATTGCTATCTGAACAGAACAGACACCATGATTCATGACGATGTCGAGAAAACAGTCTGCATTATTATTGAACTTGTTAACTTAAGTATAACTGCATATGTCGCTATTGAAAGCTGCAGTGCTCATGATTAGTCATTATTGTCAGTATTGTATAGGGTGCCCCCGGAGAAATGGTCAGTATGCCGGGATTGACAGGAACGGAAACTGGCTTACAAAAACTACCTAAGCTACAATGCTTGCACATCGCGCGAGATTCTTATTATTCTATGGGTGTCTTCGCGCAGACTGTTACTCACAGATAAAATATGATCAGGACCCTTTTGTAGGAAATTCAGTGTAGTTCAATTCTGTACTGTGACATGCTTTCGTTGAGAGACCGAGGTTTCCGAATTATTCAAAAAAACTTTTAAAAAAATCAGATGTGTTCTGTCTCTGAAACCATTCAGAATACGGCAGAATATGTTCATACGAAGTTTGTTGCTTCGACTGAGCGTTCCTGTCATTTTTGAGTAACGGCGATTCTGGCTTTGACACTTTTTATGAAGTGACGCAAAGCAGGCGCTGACGGGAATGATTATTACGGAACTATCACCTTTAATAAGTCAGGTTCGCAAAATACCTAAACAAATTATATGTAGGTTTAGAGAAAGCTTTTGACAGAGTTGACTGTAATACATTTTCTGAAATTCTGAAGGTGACAGGGATAAAATACAGGGAGAGGAAGATCATGTACCGCTCGGACAGAAACCAGAACGCAGATTTAAGATCGAATGACATGGAACAGAAGGGTGCGAGGCAGATATGTAGTTTCTCCCCGGTGTTTATCAACCTGTACATGGAGCAGGCAAGAAAGGAAATAAATGAGAAATTTCGGAAGGGAGTTACATTTCAAAAACAAAAGAAGTGTGTGAAATCTTATGGGACTTAACTGCTAAGGTCATCAGTCCCTAATCTTACACACTACTTAACCTAAATTGTCCTAAGGACAAACACACACACACACCCATGCCCGAGGGAGGACTCGAATCTCCGCCGGGACCAGCCGCACAGTCCAGGAATGCAGCGCCCCATACCGCTCGGCTAATCCCGCGCAGCTACATTTCAAAAGGAAGAATTAAATACTTAGAGGTTTGCCGATTACGCCGTGACAGGTAAACCTCTGTTTCTGTAAAGAATCGAATTCCCATGTATAAAACAGCATCAGACGTCCGATTACTATACGTATGACTTAATGTTTGAAGTGTTCGACGTTAAGTATGTAAGCGAGGAAAAGTTTAGAAAAGGTTTGAAACTGGAAGCCTCTAAGCTCTCCCATTACGAATCTCTGGATGAATATAGTCTAGGTAATCTGCGCTCTATTTTAAGCAAAAACAAGTTTTTCGCACATCCCAGTGTTTACGATTTCATGTCTCCTGAAGTATGTGTCGTACAGCGACATAATTCTGCAGGTAAATTTAGTGATGCATGTACATAATGTCTGCAGAGTGTATTGCGATAGAGATATTATTACAGAAATAATGAATTAAAACATCGTTCCTGATCTTCTTATTTTGCTGCGTGCCATGTTAAGCAGAAGCTAGTTTTTTCGTGCATGTAAATGTTTACGAGTTATTACCTCCAGAGCTGTATGTCATACAGTGACATAATTTTGCGGGTACATTCAGTGGTATACGTGGATACTGTCAACAAACTACACCGCGAATAGAGTTCGTAGTAAAGAAGTAATAAATTGAGCCCTCATATCTTAAGCCAAAGTTTCGCTGCATGAACAGCGAACATATAATAAGCGATAACTGTTTTTCCTTTCCTCATTTTGTGGGAGCTGTCAGCTGTCTCAAGAGAAGCAAGGCAGTAATATTTGCCTTACAGTGTTCAAATACAGTAGTACAGAAGAATGCTAAAGATAAGACACGTAGATGGAATAACTAACGTTTAATGGAATTGGAGGGAAAAGTAATTTGTGGCGCAACTTGACTAAAAGAAGCCATCGGTTGATACGACGCATTCTGAAGCATGAAGGAATCTTCAGTTTGGTAATAGAGGAATGCTTCAAGAGAAGAACTAGTGGTTTGACTATAATAAGCAGTTACAAATGGATTTAGGTTGCAGCTATTAACCAGTGACGAAGAAACTAACGATAGATGGACTAGCATGGAGAACTGCATCAAACCAGTTCCCGATTTGAAGACAACGACAACGACAGCGCGGAATAATCATCTTCCTCAACAATAACAACAACATCAATGCGCGCCGCCCGGACCGGTTTAAAGCTGTAACTTTCCTCCGATTTCTTCCCTCACCTTTCCTTTCAAATTCCGCTAGAGCTCTTCCGTGACAGATTCAATATTACAATGAAAAAGTATGCAGCAGGCACTTTGACCTTTTCACAGCCCCATAGTTTCGGAAATGGAATTACTTTCCTCTTTATCGTTCCCATTAAAATGTAGAGATCCGGGGGAAGGAAGACAGGAAGATGAGGTTTTAATGCCCCATCGCTGTAGATTTACGCAGAGTCGGAGCGCAAGCGGGGATTGTGTCGAGAATGAGTAAGGAAATCGATATGCCCTTTCAGAGAAACCATCCCGGCATTTTTCTGGAGCGATTTAAGAAAATCACGGAAAACCCAAATCTGGATGACCGGGCGCGAATTTGACCCGTCGTCCTCCACAGTGCGAGTCCAGAGTGTTAACCAGTAGCAGAATCCGCCTTCCGCCTTAAGTGTCACAATTTCCACTTGTCACACGCAACTAATGTGGCATACGCTCTGCACTGAGTGAGTTCAGTATCAATACTACATGTTATTGGGGGTCTTCAGTCCAGAGACTGGTTTGATCCAGCTCTCCATGCTACCCTATCCTGTGCAACCTTCATCATCTCGAAGTACATACCGCACCCTACATCCTTCTGAATCTGCTTAGTGTATTCATCTCTTGGTCTCCATCTATGATTTTTACCCTCCACGCTGACCTCCAATACTAAATTGGTGATCCCTAGATGCCTCAGAACATGTCCTACCAACCGATCACTTCTTCTAGTCAAGTTGTGTCACAAATTCCTCTTCTCCCAATTTTATTCAGTACCTCTTAATTAATTACGTGATCTATCCATCTAATCTCCAGCATTCTTCTGTAGCACCTCATTTCGAAAGCTTCTATTCTCTTTTTGTCCAAACTATTTATCATGTAAGTTTCACTTCCACACATGGCTAGGTTCCTAAAAATACTTTCAGAAAAGACTTCCTGACACTTAAATCTATACTCGATGTTAACAAATTTCTCTTCTTCAGAAACGGTTTGCTTGCCATTGCCAGTCTACGTTTTATATCCTCTCTACGTCGACCATGATCAGTTATTTTGCTCCTCAAATAGCAAAACTCCTTTACTACTTTAAGTGTGTCATTTCCTAATCTAATACCGTCAGCCTCACCCGATTTAATTCGACTGCATTCCAGTATCCTAGTTTTGCTTTTCTTGATGTTCACCTTACATCCTCCTTTCAAGACACTGTCCATTCCGTTTAACTGCTCTTCTAGTTACTTTGCTGTCTGTGACAGAATTACAAAGTCATCGGCGAACCTCAAAGTTTTTATTTCCTACTCCAAATTTTTCTTTTGTTTCCTTTACTGCTTGCTCAATATACAGATTGAATAGCATCGGGGAGAGGCTACAACCCTGTCTCTCTCTCTTCCCAACCACTGCTTCCCTTTCATGGCCCTCGACTCTTAAAACTGCCGTCTGGTTTCTGTACAAATTGTAAATAGCCTTTCGATCCCTGTATTTTACCCCTGCCACCTTCAGAATTTGAAAGAGAATATTCCAGTCAACATTGTCAAAAGCTTTCTCTAAGTCTACAAATGCTAGAAACGTAGGTTTGCCTTTCCTTAATCTTTCTTCTAAGATAAGTCGTAAGGTCAGTATTGCCTCACGTGTTCCAGTGTTTCTACGGAATCCAAACTGATCTTCCCCGAGGTTGGCTTCTACCTGCTTTCCTATTCGTCTGTAAGGAATTCGTGTTAGTATTTTGCAGCCGTGCCTTATTAAACTGATAGTCCGGTAATTGTCACACCTGTCAATACCTGCTTTCTTTGGGATTGGAATTGTTATATTCTTCTTGAAGTCTGTGGGTATTTCGCCTGTCTCATACATCTTGCTCACCAGATGGTAAGAGTTTTGTCAGGACTGGCTCTCCCAAGGCTGTCAGTAGTTCTATTGGAATGTTGTCTACTGCCGGGGCCTTGTTTCGACTCAGGTCTTTCAGTGCTCTGTCAAACTCTTCACGCAGTATCTTATCTCCCATTTCATCTTCATCCACGTCGTCGTCCATTTCTTTAATATTGCCCTCCAGTACATCGCCCTCTATGTACTTCCATCTTTCTGCTTTCCCTTCTTTGCTTCGAACTGGGTTTCCTTCTGAGCTCTTGATATTCATACAAGTGGTTCTCTTTTCTCCAAAGGTCCCTTTAATTTTCCTGTAGGCAGTATCTATCTTACCCCTCGAGAGATAAGCCTTACATTTGTCCTCTAGCCATCCCTGCTTAGCCATTTTGCACTTCCTGTCGATCTCATTTTTGAGACGTTTGTATTCCTTTTTGCCTGCTTCATTTACTGCATTTTTATATTTTCTCCTTTCATCATTTAATTTCAGTTTCTCTTCTGTTGCCCAAGGATACTACATAAGTATCATAAATTTTCATTTTATTTGTTAAATAGGCAAAAGGACGGAAATTGTCAAGCAGACGTTAATGGTGGCGCCTTTCGAAGGTAAAAAGAGAAACTCTCAGAGGAGTTTGGCGCTTAAACATAGATAAGACAGAGTGAGGATCGTCTGCGATTCGCGTCAACTATATTTTGGAGATCATCCTCTTCCCCTCACCCCGTCTCCACCACAAATGGGCAAAAGAGTTGGACAGGAAAAAGCTGTATCGAAGTGAACTGGTTTGCATTCGGTGACTGTCCCGCGATCCTGTCTAGAAATACTGACACGGCTACAGACCAGGTGAATATCCTAAAATTGCCAACACTTAAAGCCGTAGTCGGCGGAAGAAGAAGAAGAAGAAGAAGAAGAAGAAGAAGAAAGGAGACTCAGAAACTGAAGACAGCGAGTGGATGTACACAAAGAGATGACAGCTTTTAATATCTCCGGGAAATGGTACAGCTGAAAAGATGCCAACAACATCGGACGAGAGAAGATGGGGCATGCTTTCGCAGGACACGTGCTTTACACAAGAGGAAATTCTTCTTCAAGGCGAGCAATATTTATACAGTGCAACACGCTGATAAAACGGTGTTCATGTACTAGTGGATGCTTCTGAATGACAGCTATGTAGCATGTAAGAAAGGGGAGAAATTCGAGTGAGATCCTCTGCAAGATAATGAGTCCAAAGGTCATGGGTGGACAGTAGAGATTACGAGGAAAATGGGAAACTGTACCAGGAAAATGAAGGATTAATCGAGTCATCTAGAAAAGGAAGGAAGAAAATTTACAGGTATATTCTGTTCTGGGTGGATGAGAAGAGGCTAACAAAACAAGGTACTTGACAGAAGACCAAATAAATTTAACAGAAAGAAGACAGGCTGCCAGAGATGGAGTTCAGAAATTTTTTAACTTCAAACAGTGCTTCCAGTAATGTGTAACTGTTACTTGTCATAGCCTTTAATGACCGTTGTAGAATCATAAAAATATTGAAATCGAACTCATGTTAGTACGAGTCCATAACTTGCCCTTCCGTGGCATCAAATTACTGCGTTTATCCTGCGACATTACCTTGTCATTCAGATACTTGCCGACTTGCTGTTTTGCTAGGAGAGAACGAGTTTCGCAGCGAAGAACGTGCTAGATTGTGGCTCGCAATAAACGGCAAATACACCGGATACGTCTATTACATTGCGTCACGTTTGTGTGGTGTAATGGATTAGCACTTAGCGCTTCGTGAACTGTCAGTGTGCATTTAGTTGACGACCACCGCGATTAAAAGGAAGGTAATTTCTTGCAAAGCAATTGATCATTGACGTACGCCCTTTCACTGGCTGAAAGGCATTGCGAAGTTGGCATCACCGACCGCGACGAATGGGAGAATACCATGAATGTTGTTGGCAGACGAGATCCAGTGGCGGACTTTGTTTTGCTCGTCTGACTGACTATAAAAATAACACCCCAATCATTTTTATGTTTTTTCTCTCACGCTTTTGCGCGACTACCACTACTCGTTCAATTCCTCTTCACAGTGTCAGCACTTCAGTTTTAATTTTTTTAGGATAGGAAACGCTAAAGGGCATGTTCCTAAATATGGTCCGGTACGCTAAAGGTAAAGTATGTTTGTGTGACCTTCACTCTTACAATTTTTACCCCCACATGTTTCCTTCAGTTAGCAACCTGACGATTTGTTGATGCATCAGGATGCGGTGTATCGACGAATCATTCTTTTAGTCGAGTTGCGCCAAATTTTCTTTTCCACATTTCGGTTAAGTAACCTTACAATTAGTTTTTAGATCTATCTGTCTACCTATAATATACAGCATTGCCTTGTAGCACCACGTTTCAAAATCTTATATTCTCGCCTTGTCTGAACTGCTTACCGTTCACCTTTCACTTCCATAAAAGGCTACACTCCAGAGACATACCTTCAGAAAAGGCTTTTTAACGCCTAAATTTAAATTAGATATAAAAATTTTCTCTTCTTAAGAAACCTTTTCTTGCTGTTGAAGTCTACATTTTATATCCTCTCTCTTACGGCCATAGTCAGTTTTTTTGCTGAGTAAAGAGCAGAACTCGTTCATTATTATCAGTGTCTCATTTCTTAATACAATTATATCAGCATTACCTGATTCAGTTCGAGTACATACACTTTTGTTCTTATAAACTGTCCAAGACACTATTCGTTCTGTCCAATTGCTCTTGCAAGTCCTTTGCTGTCCCTTACAAAATTATGTCATCGCCAAACCCCAAGTTTTTATTTCTTCTCCCTGAACAGTTCACTCTCCAGATTCATCCTTTGTTTTCTTTCTGCCTGTTCAGCGTACAGGTTCACATCTGGAAGACACAACTTACTCCATTTCAGCCGCCCGGTGTGGTCGTGCGGTTCTAGGCGCTTCAATCTGGAACCGCGTGACCGCTACGGTCACATGTACGAATCCTGCCTCGTGCATGGGTGTGTGTGATGTCCTTAGGTTAGTTAGGTTTAACTAGTTCTAAGTTCTAGGGGACTGATGACCACAGATGTTAAGTCCCATAGTGCCCAGAGCCATTTGAACCATTTTGAACCCCATTTCAACTATCGTTTCCTTTTCGTGCCCTCAAAATTTAAAAACTTGATTCTGATTTCTGTACAAGATATAGAGACCTTTGCTCTCTCTGTGTTGTACCTCTGCTGTATTAAGAATTTCAAAGTTTATATTCCAGTCAGCATTGTCAAAAACTTTTTCTAAATCTGTAAGTGCTATGAACATCGTTTGACTCTCTTTAACCTTATGAAATGACTTGTAGGTCCAGTTTTATCTAGCGCGTTCGTAGATTGCTCTGTAACCCAAACTGATCTTTCCCCGGCTGGCTACTACCAGTTTTTCCACGAGTCATTAAACTGATAGTTCTTTAATATTCACATCTCAGACTTGATTTCTTTGTAACTGGAATTATTATATTCTTCTTGAGCTGTGAGCTGTCTCGTATAACTTGCGCAACAGATGGAATGATTGGACGTACCAAAGACGCACAAAAATTATGACGGAATGTCTTCTACTCTGAGGAACTTGTCTCGACTTAGGTGCTTCAGAGCTCTGTCAAATTCTTCTCACAGTGCTAAATCTCCGCTCTCATCTTCATGTACTTCCTGTTTTCTTTCTATTATATTGTCTTTAAGTTTGTTTCCCTTATGCAGGCTCTCTTTTTGTTTGAGCCTTCCCTTCTTTGCTTAGTACGGCTTTGCCGTCTGAGCTCTTAATATAAATTCAAATGCGTGTATTTTCTCGAAAGGTCTTTTTAATTCTTTTACCCTGCATATATCTTACCCAGGGTCATGCATGCTCCTACTGCCTTGCATTTCTATTCTAGCCATTCCTACTTTGAAACTTTCGGTATCTCGTTTTCAGACCTGTATAGTCCCTTTTTATCTATTTGCTGCGTTGGCATAGCTTTGCTCATCTACATGACTACTCCGCTGTTCACCCTTCAGTGCCTGGCAGTGTGTTCATTGAACCTTTCGTAATTGAGATTTACTCCCTCCTGCCTTATCCAGGAAAGTGTGGTTAGGTTACTTTATTCCGTGAAGTCCTCAACTAGTTAACATTGCTAGTTTAACAAATTTAGACATGTGTTTTGTGAATACTTGGGAGAGACATAAATGGCTTCAGAGGCAGATCTGAGACGCAAATGAAAATGAAAGAAAAGTTATTGCGACATAACAGGTGAATTAATGACATAGGGTTTGCACGAAAATATGTGAATACTGCGAGAAATGCGTGCTTGAACATAAATTCAGATACTAGCCAAGCCTAATGGTTGCGCTGTTGTGTTTGACCACGAAAGACAGTCGTAGTCAAAACTACACCGGACACTGTTGTGAGTACATTGTATCGGAACTAGATGGATTCGAACGTGGATAGATTGTTAGGATTCGAACGTGGACAGATCGTTAGTGTTCGTATATTGGGTGCTCCTGCAACAAAGGGAGCCGAAGTATTCGGTATTTAAAGAGGCACCATACGGAAGACTTATATTGCATACCGAGAAGACGGAAACACATTATCGCGAAGTCACAACCGCAGGCGTCAGTGTATAATGAGTGATCGTGAACGATAATCATTGAAGAGGATTGCGACGAGCAAAAAAGGAAACGACAGCTGCAAAAATCACTGGAAGAGTGAATGTCGCTCTCGCGAACCCTGTTAGTATCAAAACACAAGGGAGCTCAACAAGAAAGTAAGTACTAGCGAGCTGGATTTCCAAAACCACTCATCAGTGATGCAAGTACCCTAACAGGGAAACTTGGTGACGAAGCTGGACTGTGGAGCAACGGAAGAAAGACACATGGTGGGATGAGTCTTCTTTCATACTGTCGACAACGTGTGGCCTAGTTTAAGTCCCAAGAGTGAAATTTGTGGTGGTTCGGTGATGATTTGGACAGCCACATCGTGGTGTCCCCATGGTTATATCTATACAAGGTCGCATTACTGCCAAGAATAATGTGACCCTTTTGGCTGATAAAGTCGATCCTATAGTACAGCGTTTGTTTCCCAGTGGTGATGCTGTGTTCAAAGACAACAGGATTCCTGTCCACACTGTTCCAATCTTCCAGGATTGGTTTTGTGAATATGAGGATGAATTACCGCTTATGCACTGTTCAAATGATAATTATTTGAAACCCTCAGCTGCTGACAGGTGTTGTTGTTATACGTCGATGGGGACAGCTGAAAATGTGTGCCCCGACCGGGACTCGAACCCGGGATCTCCTGCTTACATGGCAGACGCTCTATCCATCTGAGCCACCGAGGACACAGATGAATAGCGCGACTGCAGGGACTTATCCCTTGCACGCTTCCCTTGGGACCCACATTCCCAACTGTCCAAAATCTACATACGTTATGTTCGTAATAGATATTTGCCCATCCACTCATTACTCGCGCACACTAAGGTGACGATTCCCGTAAGAGTTACGGCAACCTGTGAGCATTCGCACTGACGAAGGTCAATGGCCGGGTAGCTATTTAACTATATATGAAGAGAGTAACTGTTCTCGAAAGAACAGATACCGTTGATGACCGTGCAGCTTCTCTAGAATAAATAATAATTAATTGAAACCTTCAGCTGCAGACAGGTGTTGCTGATATACCTCGATGGACGTCTACCATGTAAGCAGGGGATCCTGGGTTCGAGTCCCGTCGGGGCACACATTTTCAGCTGTCTCTATCGAGGTATATCAACACTTGTCGGCAGCTGAGGGTTTCAGTTAATTATCATTTATTATAGAGAAGCTGCACGGTCATCAGTGGTATCTGTTCTTCCGAGAACAGCTACTGTCTGCATATATCCACTGTTCGCCACAGCCACCAGATCTCAGTAGTGTTGATCTTTCATGGTCTACTATTGAGAAAAGTGTATGTGGTCTTCTGTCCACCTCCATCATCGTTGCCTGAAATTGCCACTATTTTGGAGGAAGAATGATCTAAGATCCCCTTTAGAACCATACAGGACGTGTATTTACTCATTCAGAGACTACTAGAGTCTGTTTTGAATGCCAGCGTGTTTCCTCTACCAAGTCTCTGGTGAAATTCCCATTGAAAGTTTCAAACGAAAGACATTCGTGGATTTTTTTTTTTTTTTAAGGGAACTGAAGTGATCAGTTTGACGAGACGTAGAATATGGAGAAAGGGATTTAAAATTATATCGGATTGGATGAAATTCATGTGAACTCAGTGTCGCCCGTAAACACTAATTATCGCCGAGTTAATTACACACAATCTCGAGGAAGCCAAGTAAATAAAGACTATTTTAATTGTAGTCTAATCGACGTCATTGCCTTGAAAAACATTGAAACTGTCTGAAACTGGAGACGGTTGAAATAGACTAAGGTTGACACACACCCAAAAAAGAAAAGAAGCCGGTGGGGGAACGCTTCAGACAACTCAGCGGAACGACAGCAGTAACAGAGTGAATGTGAGAGTTATTTGTTTTCAGCTGTTTGCTCATTTGCAGTTTCGGGGAAAGCGGATCTAAGCCTAAAGTCATCACCCACTACGTTTTTGGAACTGAAGCGAAAGTTCAGTTGGTGATCTCATTGAAAGAGCTATTTCCACACTCACCAGACCTACTTCAGGGATACTGAAGAAATCCTAAATCACAGTTTCTTATCTCGTTCCCTGTGGAACTTATTAAAAGTTCTAATTAAGATGTAAATTGTGAACAGTTCTTTCGCAAAATTGCACCCGGAAGCAATTTTTCACTTGCAATTTTAATTTTCTACGAAGAAGCTGTAATGTCTCCTCTTCACGCAGAATCTGGCCCTCTATATCCATTTATTTGCCTAAAATGTCCATCTCTCACTTCGTTACCACACTCCTTTCCTTTTCATAGCCATAGAGCTATTAAAATAGTGTAGTACGCAACGCTGGAGTTAGAACAACTTCAGTTTCTAAGCAAGGGATCATCACATTCTTACCATAGATTATACTTAAAATGAAAATTAAAGGTTCTGAAGAATGCAGTATTACCAAAATTCACATTAAATTTTTAGAGTGCATTACAAAGACAGTTAAAGTGTTATTGCCTTCAAGATTTACGGATCAATTTTAGATATCTGCCCTTTTCAATGAGAATTGTTTGACAGTAAAGAGTTTTTTGTAACTGCATTGTTTCTTGTTTTTCAGCTTGGAACCTGTTATGCCCATGATCCCATTGGGCCTCAAAGAGACCAAAGAAATAGACTTCAGAGATCCGTTCAAGGTAAGTGGTTCTTACCGCCAGTAATTATCAGTTCCTAGCATCAGTTTTCTCTAAAAGGTAGCCTTGTGGGTCGAAACACCGAATTCTTATGTCGGTCTGAGTTGTGTGTTTTTTTAGAAACAACATTAAAGGTGGATCTCGAAATTTTAGTGTTTGTGAGCTACAACCTCCTTCAACGTTCATATGCCGACAAAACTCGTTGCGAATCGCGGATCATCATGAACAGTTTTTCAAACCGTCACAGTACGAGATGCTGCAGAGAGGTTTGAAATGTGACTGCACTGCACAAGGTGGTTATTCAGTTTTTGACACAGTTACATTAATGTGACTGAACAGTCTATATCGAAAGATAGATAGATCAAAGACTCGTATTGTTGTTTAATTAATCCGATACTTTTATCTACACTTGTTTCATAAAATTTTAGTACTAGCGTTAAAGAACTTCTTGTCGTGAACCCAAAACCAACAAAGCGTCGTAATCATCGGCTCTAGATAGGGATACTAAATTTACAAATAGATTTATTTAGCTTTACTCACTGAAAGCGAGCTCTTCGTCCAGGCCTTGAAGGGATAAGGGACGCCGACCGGCCGCCGTGTCGTCCTGTGCTTTGCGGTGTCATGCGGATGCGGTATGTTGTCAGCACATCGATCTCCCGGCCGTTTTGCAGACTTCCCAGACCGTGGAGGCGCTACTGTTCGGCCAAGTAGCTCCTCAGTTGGCATTACGAGGCTGAGTGCACACCGTGTCAGTCCTCTCATAAAGAAAAAATCCTTTGCAATACTGGGAACCGAACTCTGGTCCTTGGCATGGCAGCCATCTACAGAATGGGTGAGAAGTCGCTCCCTAGCTTTAAATATCCGTAAATTATTTACTAATGAATTTTTGCACACTGAAGAAGTTGTAGTCGGTTCTCAGGGCCATGAGAATATGTGTACTATACTACAATTACACATATGCTTCTGCGTTGCCGACCAAACAGCCCAAGCGTCTCGGAATAGCAACTGATTTCTGCAGGGAAGTCAAAGGGACATTTCCGAAGACAGCTGTGATTCTCTCTCCTCTTATTCGTCGACACTGCGTGAGTTTGTTCGGTACATCGTTTCTTTGGCCCAACCCCACAAGAGGAAAGTCACAAGGGGTGACCGTTCACAGGTTCCTCGTCATCCCAGCCAATGACCTAAAAAGTGTTTGTCCAGCCAGTCAGGAACGATGCAGGCAAAATGAGATGGTGCTCTGTCCTGGCGAAGGAGGATATCTGCAACATTTTTGCGTAGTGGTATCAGTGGCCACACGTATTCATTCAGCATCTGGCCAAACCGGTCGCTGTTCATGGTGTCTCGCAATATGAATGGACAAATGAGAAGTTTCTCAGTCGCACCGCACTAGGCTATCAATTTTGATTGGCTCTGTGATTTTTCAGTTGTCGTTCCTGGATTTGTGTCTGGCCAGTAAAGGCAGTTGCGCCGATTGACGACTTCCCCTATCTGAAACATCGCCTGTAACTCCTCAACGTAATAGGGTTTCCAGATCAGGTCCTTCGTTAGCACAACAGACACTGTGCGCCTGCTGATTCCCCTCTCACGAGCTGCCTGGTGTGTTGATTTATCAGGACTGAAAGTGAAGATGACCCTCACTGCCTCTACATTTTCTGGAGATTGCACCACCGAAGGTCGTTCTCTTCGAGATTTATTTCATCTGAACCAATTCTCAACTTGGTGTGACAGTTCCTAATAGTTTTACCATCAAGTGGGGCAAAAGGCCACGAACACTCGACGACCATCACTGAACAAGGGCTTCAGATCTTCACACTTCAAACCGTGAAACGACATGTGCGCGCTCTCGTAAAGTCAACTTCCGTGCCACCTCTTCGTTCACTGTAAGAAAATGCTACGGATGTCAAGGTTTTCTGAAGGAATCCATAATAAAACGTAACAGGGTTCATTATAAGTAGTCATAAAACTTCCCGACATTTAAAACTATTTAGCGAACGACTTCTCACCCACTGTGTATGCTGACCACGCAGCTACGGAGCGGACAGTTGTACAGGGTGGGGCAGGGAAGTATCCCAACTTTCAAGATACAGTTGTGAACGGAGGGGAGGCGTTGGAAAGCTGGGCATGGTCTCTATTGAAGTGGCATCAGTGGAAGTTCCCGTTAGTGTGACTTCCAGTTGTAAATATGGTTTAGAACAAGGAACATGCTTTTTCCGTCGAGCGTACTTTTTGCAAAACCTATCACTGCAGTACAGGGTGCGGTGCGTACTCTGTCAAATATCCCCTGGAAACGCCGTTCCTGACTAGAAACCGATTTTGTTATGGGTGAACTTCCATGTGTGTGTTAGTATTGTGCAAAACGGAGTTGGAGCACAGAGAACCGGTCGAACAGAGAATGTTGTTACCATCAATTCTGAGCGGTATGTAAATATGATGCAACATTTTTTTAGTCACATCTTCAAGAAATGGATATGTGGCTATTGTGGTTTCAACAGGATGGTTCCACGGCCTACACGGTTAGAAATTCGATTAATGTTTCAAGGGAAATCTTCGTCAGGCGTGTGATCTTCGGCTACAGTGACATCCCATGATCGCGTGCTTGCCGGATTTGACCCCGTCCAACTACTCTTTATGAGACTATCACAGCCGGCCGGAGTGGCCGAGCGGTTCTAGGCGCTACAGTCTGGAACCGCGCGACCGCTACGGTCGCAGGTTCGAATCCTGCCTCGGGCATGGATGTGTGTGACGTCCTTAGGTTAGTTAGGTTTAAGTAAAGTCCTAGGGGACTGATGACCTCAGATGTTAAGTCCCATAGTGCTCAGAGCCATTTGAACCATTTAGACTATCACAAGAGTGAGGTGTATAAACATCGACCGAGGACCCTGCAACCCTTAAAGCATGCAATACGCCTTGAAGTTGGCCCCATTCCATAGCAGATGCTTCATCAAGTTATGCAGAACTCTAGAAACCGGCGGCAACGCTGCATTAACAGTGAGGGACATCACTTGCAAGACCTGTTGTTTAAAACTTCATGAAATCAACTTCCAGTTGCACCCTACTGTGTCAAAATATAATTTTGCTCCACCATGTTTTTTCTTTTTTTTTTTTTTCTTGATTAACCTTCGGAGTTAGTGATGCTTGCCTGCCCCACTCCGTATTTACCGAGACATCACGAAAGCCACTTATTTTGGCGATATATCTCGGCAAGATTCTTCACGGCTCCGTACGAGCTTCTGACGCGCGTGTTTATACGCGCAGTTGCCCCCTGGACGGCCAGACGAGATATTGGCGGAACAATAGCTGCGGCTGCCCCCCCCCCCCCCCCCCCCACCTTTACGAGCGGTCGCCGGCCGCCGCGTCGTAAAGTTGCGGAGAGGCGAATGGGGCGGCGGGAAGGTCGAGTGCAAGGTCTCGCTGCGACCGCGCGCCGAGTCCATCCGGTTCACCGGGATTACTGGCGCAGGAATTCAATTTAAGATGTTAATTTGCGACGGCCCGCAAAAGAAAAAGCGCCCTCTTAGCTTTAATAACGTTTAAATACTGTGATTACCGCGCGAGCTTCGCCGCGCCGGCCGCTCGCCAATTACGAGCGCAGGCTGGTCCCGCTCGGTACGTGATCTGCGGACAATGCCCGCTAGCATCGGCCCGCGGCTGCCCTGGCAGGGTCGCCAGCGCTTTGTCTGCTGTCGGCCCGACTGCTGCTCAGAGGCGGATGGGCGACAGCGTCGTCCAGGGTAGATCTGACCATCTCTGCTTCCCGCTCGACCCAATCACAGCCTAACATCGTTGTCAAATCATTGGTTTTCCTGGTGTACGACTTCGCACACAGCAGTAAGGAGAGGTGTCGCAACTGTCGTCGTAGGAAAGCTGGAAAGGAGCAGAAGTGATTAGGGAACGAATTAACACAGTTAACAGAAGATTTACGTAATAGAAGATTTCTCAAAGTGTACGAATACTCATTACAAATATTGCATCAAGAAATAAAGTCCAGCTATCAGTGCCAACAAGGATATCTCTGTATTAAGCATGGACGATGGGGCGGCGTCTGCGTCTGTAAGTGAAGGAGCTCCTAGTGTCAGTCCGTTGCCTGGCTGCCGCCGGCCGTCCTAATTGCGGCGGCAGAGGGCACGTACCATTGGGTCCGCCAAAGCCCGTGCGAGCGCTATTGACATCTGAGGGGAAACGTGCAATTAGTTGCCAAATTCGTGATGTCTGTGGTGTGGTATATCGATGTATGGTACCACAGATTTCAACAACATCTAAACACTGGCGTCCGTTAGTAGTCAAAAATGGTTCAAATTGCTCTGAGCATTATGGGACTAACTTCTGAGGTCATCAGTCCCCTAGAACTTAGAACTACTTAAACCTACCTAACCTAAGGACAGCAGCAGCGCGGTTCCTGACTGAAGCGCCTAGAACCGCTCGCTCACAGCGGCCGGCAAAGGTAACACTGAAACTCTCACTCTTTTATTTGCGCTATGCAAGGTGTTTCCGTAAGAGCGTGCAAAAATGTACAGGACGTACAGCATGCTCCACAGAAAAGTTGTAGGTAATGAGCCTGGGGTCAGGGAAGCCCACTTAAGGAGATAATAGGAATGAAATCACATCACTGTGTACTTTTTAGTACAGATAGCATCATTGATGCTATGAACGTTCCATATGTTCTGTATCTTAGAAAACGTGCTGAAACTGAGGGCCACCAACCCCAATGCAAGCATGACATCGGCGAACAAGATTTCGACGCACCCTGACAGATATCCCCGGTTTTTTCGAATCACATCACAGGCAGCTACAATTCTGGCAACTAATTCCTTCTCCGTATCCACTGGGATTCATACACAGGTGATTATAAATATCCCCACAGGAAATTATAAAGGGGATTCAGGTCAGGTGACCTCGCAGGCCATACGTCCCCTTCCAATTCAGTGACCATGAAGTACTGTGCCGGTACTGCTCCGTGGTATTGTACTGTACGTTTCTGAATAGCACTGAGTAATTAATGGGCTTGTCGTTGATTCATAGCACGTTCTGTCACGGGCCAATGTAAATACGATACAACAGAGCCACCTTATGGACAAGCAAGGTAAACAAAACCTGCACCATGACTTCCTGGTAACCAGGCTCGTCCTCCTCGTTTCCTTGCAGGAAATAAAGAATGTACATGTAAATAAGCAACACAGCACGTGTAAACTTGTACGCAGGTTAGTTGTAAATAAGCTGGAAAACGGTAACGCTTGACAAAGTGGTAGACAAGTTTACTTTAATATCTCCTTAAAATTACCCAGTGGAGCATTCTCTATGTTCTGTTACATTTTTACACGCTCCCACGGAAACACCCTGTGCAATAAGTACGCATACCAATTGAGACGCGATGCCAGATTGGCATGGCAGCAACTTGTTTTGCTATCCGTGTTGGGTTGAGCGCTCTGCTTCCTGCCTGTTCCACATAATTTTTTTTTCTTCAGCCGACAGTTGTAAGGCAAAAAGAATTCAAAGGAGCGGGGTCCTTGTCGGGTTTTCCCAGGCGCGATGGCAGTAGCAGGCCGCGTGGAACGACCGCCCCACTTAGCGAGCACGAACGACAGTGGTCCGCAGCTGAAAACGGACGCGGCGCTATCGCTGTAGGATGATAGCGGAAGTCGAGCGACACCATCTTTACTGTTAAGGCAGTCCGCACAAGGCGCGACTGAAAAGGGGCAACTTGTTGCTGGCAACGCAGTTCCGCAAACGGGGAAATTATGAAATGAGAAACTGTACTTGCCGTGAGCGAGCGTGTCGCGCCCGAAGATATTTTGGTTACACTCGGCGTGTCGAGCACAGATTCAATGTTAGAGGAAGATACAGTACTCTCTTATTATTACACACAATAAGAAGACGAATAACATTTTGATTTCATCCGCATATCCAAAGAAATGTAAACTGCAGGCTGTATATAGCAGCCAAGGAGCTGAAACAGACACTTTCGAAATTCATAGTTTTTAATGGACTCAACAGTGCTGCATTGATTTGGCGTTGTTTGTTTCTTCCACCGTAACACATCGATACTATTACTTTGAAAACGCTAGCATCTTAAGATGTATATACGCGGAAATGTGGTGATGGTGGTTTGTGTTCGTAAATCATTCGTATGTGAACACCATGGTATTAATACAGTTTAACAATTATTGAACTATATGAAATAAAATCGTCTGAACGCTTTGCGTTAGAATGTTCAAACTGCACGATTGGCCGCGGAGCCTGATGGGAATTATTGGCTCTGAGCACTATGAGACTTAACTGCTGAGGTCATCAGTCCCCTAGAATTTAGAACTACTTAAACCTAACTAACCTAAGGACGTCACACACATCCATGTCCGAGGAAGGATTCGAACCTGCGACAGTAGCGGTCGTGCGGTTCCAGACTGTAGCGCCTAGAAGCGCTCGGCCACTCCGGCCGGCTGGGAATTATTATGCACATGCAGGGTATGGTTTAGGGATGAAGCCAACTTTATTTTGGATGGATCTGGGGGGCCTGAGAATCCGCATTTCGCGATCGAATTGTCTCTTCACCCTCAACGGGTGACTGTGTCGTGTGCAATGTTCAGTCACGGACACGGAATAATCAATTCTATATTCCTTGAGGACACAGTAACAACCAAACGGTACGTGAACGTTTTCGAAGATGATTTTATCCCAATAATGCAGAGTGACCATAATTTCGGTAAGATGTGGTTCATGCAAGACAGAGCTCGATCCCATCGAAGCAGGAGATTGACTGTCTTGGAGGAGCACTTTGGGGAGCGCATTCAGGTTCTGGGGTACCCAGAGACCAGTGGCATGGACTTAGATTGGCCGCCATATTCTCCGGATTCGAACACATGCGACTCCTTTTTGTGGCGCTGTATTAAAGACAAGATGTACAGCAATAACCTCAAAACCAACCCTAAGATAAAAACAGCCATTCAGTAGGTCACCGATAGCATCGATGTTTCGACACTTCAGCGGGTCATGCTGAATTTCGCTATTCGTCTGCGCCACATCATCGCCAATAACCGTAGGCGTATCCGAAAAACTGTAGTGATGTTTACATGTTGAATAAAGTGTGTGCACGCCGTAGTTTGTAATTAATTTACGTTTTTTTCATATAGTGCATTAATTGTAACCGTGTATTTCCAAGTATCGGAGATTTGTGGCTCTTCAGAGTTCGCTTCCACTTGGTGTGTAATTTTAGAGAACGACAAAGGCTGCTAGTCACACAAAACAATATTATCGGTATCTTTTACAATTTTTTGTGCATTTGCTTGCATTGACATACCGGTGATTCTACTTTAAACAGTGGATGTACAGCACCCTTTTCATAACCTGCTTTCTCTGTCAAATCTATCCGGTAGTAGCCTGGCAGCTTGTAGTTTTACAAAATGGGATGTTTTTCGACCTCCCGTGCAAAGCTGATGTCCACAGCCTGCTCGTTCATCTTCACATTAAATCAAAATACAGCTGTGTTCGTGGACACGATGCAGATCAGACCGCTTGGCAACGCGGACGGCGCGTCGCTGGCAACTGGTTGGCAACGCGTTGCAAGCGATTGACTGGTGGAGTTACTCTGCAGTTGCGTCGTCTGCGGAGCTCTGTGTATAACTACACAGGAAGCGACTCGCTGACAGACTGTAATCAACTCACGTCGGCAACAAATTTCTTTTGAATCGCACCGCGTGCGGAGGGCCTTAGTCGAGGGGGCGGGGTTGCCAGAAGACGTCAGTCACAGATTACCTCAGTGTAGTCACAGCGCACATGGAGTTAACATTTGCAGGCATTAATTCAGTGTCCTAGTGATACTCGCGATGCTATCCCCACATCTTGATAACATTGCACAGGGATTGGGAGATGTGTAAATTCTTAGAAAGGACAGCATTTTTCATGTGAACTGTTATTTAAATTATTTAAGTCACCAAGATCGCAATTTCGGCTTACAGTGCCATTTTCAAATGGTAACTGCAAGAACATGAATTACGTAAAAACCAGTTCGCCCTCGATCTACATTAGTGGTGTTAGTTTGAAACTGTGTATCTTAACAATAAGTAAAGATTCCTCCCCATACTCCTACACGTTCGTTTCGTACGTACGTCGGAATTTCCATGGTGCCGCGCGAAAACAGGGCAAGTTCGCTCAGAATCCACACGCTTAATGACGCTCGACGTTAGAGACAAATTATGTGACGCACTGCTTCGCGGATTAACTAGAGTTCATCAAAAACAGCTCGAGATATAAGTAGAAAAGTGTTCGTACCTCATTTATAAACGCGGAAATCGGAATAAAAACATTCAGAGTAGAAAGTGAGTAAACGTAAACAGCAATATATCGTAAGTATACAACTCACGAAGTGCAGTAGGTAAACAAAATTGTTACTCCGCATAGGGCAGCTCCAGTATTGGATTTTCTGTCGATGTTGTAACGATCACTGACTAATAATCCAAATAGGTACCAGGCTAACTGAAAACGAGAAGGTGACTGATGGCTAAAGTTCATAAAATACTCGTAACACAAGAATAATCCTAAATTTTACCGATAGTTTTTATTCATCTGCCCTAATATACCATAATGTCAGTGATGTGTCGACAGAAGTGCCGACACAGTGTGATTTGAGGGGACCGCAATGCACGCTATAAACACACGAAGGATGGCGTGAGGTCTGAAACAGGATACGTAATGAATGCTATAAAGAAAAGTACGTAGCTTTTGGAATACTTAACTTTAATCCATCCTTGTTGTATACATCGTTCTTGATGAGACATGCTTTATACGATAAGTATCAATTGTTATGTAAGGCTAATGGCGCCTTGATAGGTCGTAGCCATGGACTTAGCTGAAGGCTATTCTAACTATCTGCTCGGCAAAGGAGCGAGGCTTCGTCAGTGTAGTCGCTAGCAAAGTCGTCCGTACAACTGGGGCGAGTGCTAGTACGTCTCTCTAGACCTGCCGTGTGGTGGCGCTCAGTCTGCTATCACTGAAAGTGGCGACACGCGGGTCCGACATGTACTAATGGACCGCGGCCGATTTAAAGCTACCACCTAGCAAGTGTGGTGTCTGGCGGTGACACCACAGTCAGCAATGTATTTTCGTTACGATGCTCTCTAATACACTGAGGCCACAGAAGTCATGGGATAACGATAGGATCATATACAGATGACGGTAGTATCCCTTATACAAGGTATAAAAGGGCAGTGGAGCGACGGAGCTGTCAGGTGGTTACGTGAAAATATTTCCTATGTGATTACGGCCGCTCGAAGGGAATCAAGACTTCGAACGCCGAATGGTAGTTGGAGCTAGACGCATGGGACATCCCATTTCGGAAATTTCAATATTCCGTGATCCACAGTGTCAAGAGTGTGCCGAGAAGGCCAAATTTCAGGCATTACCTCTCGACACGGACAACGCAGTAGCCGGCGGCCGTAACTTTGCAGCGGCGTTTGCGGAGAGTTGTCAGTGGTAGTAGACAATCAACATTGCACGATATAACTGCAGAAGTCAATGTGGAAAGTCTACTAACGTATCGGTTCGGACAATGCGGCGAAATTTGGCGTTAATGGGCTATAGCAGCAGACCACTGACAACAGTGCCTTTGCTAACAGGACGACGTTGCCTGCAGCGCATCTTCTGGGCTCGAGACCGTATCGGTTGGACCTTAGACGACAGGAAAACGTTGCCTGGTCGGGTGAGTCTCCATTTCGGTTGGTAAGAACTAATGTTAGCATTAGATTGTGGGGCAAACCACACGAAGCCGTGCACCCAAACTGTCAACAAGGTACTGTGCAAGTTGATGGTGGCTCCATAATGATGTGAACTGTACAATGTAGGCTTTCACGGCCGGTGTTGTCTTCAGTTGAAACTTCCGGGCTGAGAGGCCGTGGTCGATGTATAAAATTTCCATCAGCGGGAGACACCTTCTGGGGTCGTCCGGCTGCTGCCACTGAGGCTCCAGGCGCTCTCGCATTTATAGAGCGCATATATGGGTGTCGACGTTGCGCCAGCAGAATGACAATCGATTACTCTTAATCGAGAATGATGACGCCTTCTAAAGATAGGCATACCGTCGGCATAACGTGAAGAATGGTGGTGCCCTCTATGCGCTCTATAAATGCGAGAGCGCCGGGAGCCTCAGTGGCAGTAGCTGGACGACCTCAGAAGATGTCTCCTGCAGATGTAGACGAAACGTTAGGTGGAAATTTTATACATCGACCACGGCCTCTCAGCCCGGAAGTTTCAACTGAAGAGGATGTGAACTGTGTTAACATGGAATGGACTGCTCCTCTGGTCCAACTGAACCGATCTTTGACTGGAAATGGTTATGTTCGGCTACTGGGAGACCATTTGCAGCCATTCAAGGACTCCATCTTCCCAAACAACGATGGAATATTTATGGATGACAAAAGTCACCAGGCCACAATTGTTCGTCATACATTTGAAGAACATTCTGGATAGTTCGGGCGAATGGTTTGGCTATCCAGATTGCTCGACAGGAATCCCATCGAACATTTATGGGACAAAATCGAGATGTCTGTTCGTGCACAAAATCCTGCACGAGCAACACTTTGGCGATTATCGACAGCTGAAGAGGCAGCATGGCTCAATATTTCTGCAGGGGTCTTCAACACGTTGTTGAGTATGCCACGTTGAATTGCTGCCGTGTGCCGCGCAAAAGGAGGTCGGACACGATATTGGAAGGTATCCCATGACTTCTGTCATCTTAGTGTGTGATTGGTGTTCGTTCTTGTTTTGAACTCATTTTAGTAGATAACCACAATAGCGAACACGAATAAGCCGACAAACTGTCCTTAAACGATGCACAATAGCGACTGACAAGGTTGCCCACAGACAGCACATGTTCCTAATATTTTGAAATGTATTTCTAAAGTTTTTGAAATAGAATTAAGTCCATATTGGACAACCGGAAAAGGTGAGCGATCTTGTTGAGCAATTATCCACTTCTTGTTGTTTTTGTTGTGGTCTTCAGTCCTGAGACTGGTTTGATGCAGCTCTCCATGCTACTCGATCCTGTGCAAGCTTCTTCATCTCCCAGTACCTACTGCAGCCTACATCCTTCTGAATCTGCATAGTGTATTCATCTCTTGGTCTCACTCTACGATTTTTACCCTCCACGCTGCCCTCCAATGCTAAATTTGTGATCCCTTGATGCCTCAGAACATGTCCTACCAACCGATCCCTTCTTCTAGTCAAGTTGTGCCACAAACTCCTCTTCTCCCCAATTCTGTTCAATACCTCCTCATTAGTTATGTGATCTACCCATCTAATCTTCAGCATTCTTCTGTAGTACCACATTTTGAAAGCTTCTATTCTCTTCTTGTCCAAACTATTTATCGTCCATGTTTCACTTCCATACATGGCTACACTCCATACAAATACTTTCAGAAACGATTTCCTGACACTTAAATCTATACTCCATGTTAACAAATTTCTCTTCTTCAGAAACGATTTCCTTGCCATTGCTAGTCTACATTTTATATCCTCTCTGCTTCGACCATCATCAGTTATTTTGCTCCCCAGTTTTCAAAAATTATTGTGGAACTACGAAAGGGTAAAGTAATTTTTAAAGCAATTGGTGTTGGTTGTGGAGTGCAGAAGAGGAATGTCAGTCTTCAGCATCGCTTTCTGCCTTCAGCGTCGCTTTCCAGAGGCGCGTATCACACTTTCTGGATGCGCGAAAGAACGCGCTGTACAGGGAGACGTATGTTCGGTATGTGGGGAGAGGCTCTTCCGACCGCACTTTCCACTCCCCCCCGTGAGTGCGCTTTCGAGTAGCGAACGGCCGCCCCGTTCTGGGTCAGTGAACTCCCCCAGCGGCCGATCCGTCACTGACGGCGACGCCAGCTGGAAGTGTCGCGCCCCTTCACCTGGCCACAGTGTACGCCACCTCCAATCTGACATGCCTGCTGCGACATTAAGGCCCCTCGCGCGCATTAGGGGACCGTCACACGTGCGGTTTAAAATGCGGGTCTGAGTGTGGCAGATCTGCACGCGTGCGTGAACTCTATGGCTCGATGCAGACGAGCCATAACCCCGCATGCTCGCAGAAAGCGTTTGAGTGCACACACAGCGGCACGTAGCGATAATCGCACAGCGGCACTAGAAAATGGTTCAAATGGCTCTGAGCACTAAGGGACTTAACATCTGAGGTCATCAGTCGCCTAGAACTTAGAACTACTTAAACCTAACTAACCTATGGACATCACACACATCCATAACCGAGGCAGGATTCGAACCTGCGACCGTAGCGGTCGCGCAGCTCCAGACTGAAGCGCCTAGAACCGCTCGGCCACTCCGGCCGGCGCAGCGGCACTAGACTGGAAGCTAACCAATATGGACGTAGGCAGAAGAAACCCGGCAATGTTCGCTTACTTTGTTTATGAATACATTCAGAAACTCAACAGCAGGTTTTGGACCCTTCCACTGGTTAGTTCACGGCCGCTGAAACGAGTGTTCGTGTCGCTCTATATAGATTTAAGGGAAGATGAAAACGGAATGTTTAGTTATTTTAGAGTGAGTGCATAGTAGTTACTTCAGTTACCAGAAAAACTCCGATCATCCATAAGAAGCAAAGACTATGCCATGAGTCTTTCAGTACAGTCTGATCTAAACTGGGCAACAAACTGGTCACCGGAACTTTCCTCCAAAAAACGGATCTTCGGATACCGTGTAAGTCTTGCCCGGAGATAAGTGACGTGCGCAGTTGGAATTCTAACAAAAATGGAAAATGTTTCACAGATCTATCGATGTTGAGTTAACGTTTACTGTTAGGATTATCAAATATTGCTGTGACCTCCACAGCTACTGCAGTCGGAGATATATTTTACGTAATCTGGACACTGAAATCCCATGAAGTGAAGTGCCGGCCGGAGTGGCCGAGTGGTTCTAGGCGCTACCGTCTGGACTCGCTCTACCGTTACGGTCGCAGGTTCGAATCCTGCCTCGGGCATGGATGGGTGTGATGCCCTTTGGTTAGTTAGGTTTAAGTAGTTCTACGTTCTAGGGGACTGATGACCTCAGCAGTTAAGTCTCATAGTGCTCAGAGCCATTTGAACCCATCAAGTCACAGGAGTTCACTTAACAGTAGATGTAATATTTGCGCCGATTAGTTTATTTACAATGCTGGTAAAGTTCCAAGACAAGACAAATGTTTCTAAATCTGACTGCTGACAATCGTAGTGAACACTGAATCAATTCATTGCCGAGCGTGGAAAACTATATAATTTGTATGATTATAATTTGTGGCTGCAATACAATAAAGTATTAATTACATTGAAGTACTGAACAGAATTTATATTAAACTGTTTTAATTAACTAAGGAGTTGTTCGGTCGGCTTAAAGGGCTCTCGCTATGGAGCTAAGCATTTGCTGCTTTCGCTGTTACAAGTTTTGAGTGGCCACATTCGAGCAAAAACTCTACTCGAATACAAACACAAAGTAGTGTAACAGTGATCTGTATCATTTTCCTACCGAACCGGTTTGGTAGCAAAACCCTCACAGAAACCTTTCACTCACACACTTAAAACCATGCGGCTCTGTTCTTAATTCTATCGTGATACTCCTTGCAAAATGAGTTCCATATTTCAGGCTATTTCTTCACCTCTACATTGAACAAATTCGACGTTCAAATCGGCTGCATGCACGGCGGCTCAAGCCGTTGCGAACAAGTGTGCTATGTCGCAGTTGCTTACGACTGCTGATTCGCGGCAATCTGCGGGTTCGCTGCAATGCAGCAGTTGCTGGCGGGCACAGTCGAACCACTGCCACAGAGTTCGGGGCACTATTGCGTCACATGGGCTGCTGAAACCATGGATATGACAGAAGAAGGGAATTGTTATTACGCTAGAGTTTAAGCCGACGTCCGCCGTCTTACACTCATGCTCATAAATTAACGATAATGCCGATAAATGGTCAAACAAAGCCCCGGTGGGCGGTTTGCGGGTTTAAATTACCTGGGGTATAACCATGCGGCGCATTTGACCTGCGGTCGTCGCACGGTGGCGCTGGCATCACTCCACATACGCAGAGGTGCGTTGGTGCATGTCAGAGTACGGTGCAGCGAGTAAGTGTGCAGACGTTTTCATATGTGCTAATAGTGACTGTGTGTTGAAAATGCCTCAGAGAACACACATTGATGACGTTATGAGGGGTAGAATACTAGGGCGACTGGAGGCTGGTCAAACACAGCAGGTCGTAGTACGGGCCCTCCGTGTGCCACCGAGCGAGGTGGCGCAGTGGTTAGCACACTGGACTCGCATTCAGTAGAACGACGGTTCAATCCCGCGTCCGGCCATCCTGATTTAGGTTGTCCCTGATTTCCCTAAATCGCTCAAGACAAATGCTAGGATGGTTCCTTTGAAAGGGCACGGCCGACTTCTTTCCCCATCCTTCCCTAATCCGATGAGACCGATGACCTCGCTGTTTGGTCTCTTCCCCCAAACAATCCAATCCAATCCGCGTTCCACAAAGTGTGATCTCAAGATTATGGCAACGATTCCAGCAGAGAGGAAACGTGTCCGGGCGGTACAGTACGAGACGTCCACAGTGTACAACACCACAAGAAGACAGATATCTCACCATGAGTGTTCGCAGACGGCCATGGAGTACTGCAGGTAGCCTTGCTCGGGACCGTACCGCAGCCACTGGAACAATTGTCTCCGGACACACAGTCTACAGACGACTGGACAGACATGGTTTATTAGCCCTGCAAGGTGCATCCCTTGACCCTTGGTCACAGGAGAGCCCGTAAAGCCTGGTGTCATGGTCATTGGAACAGTGGTCTTAGGTTATGTTCACGGACGAGTCCACTTCCCACAAGCACAGTTGCCCTTTGCGTGTATTTATGAACTGAGTCACAAAGTGCTCCGTCCAGCAGGAATTCGCCATGATGACGTAGCGTACGTCTAAATGCGCTGGCGTGCAGATGCGGGACATTTAAGTCACGCCTCACCCGCACGCCTGCCTTGCTATATGAAGTTGCTTTTGCACGAACATTCTTGAGAACGCTTCTGCGTTGCTCATCCTACATCGTGTGTGTGTGTGTGTGTGTGTGTGTGTGTGTGTGTGTGTGTGTGTGTGTGTTTAGAGGGGGAGGGAGGGGGTGCATAATTTACGGCGCCTTAAATTTCGCCTGCGCCTTGTGACATTCCTCAGGTGACAATATGCGCGGCCCTCCACAGAGTGGATCGGGGATGCGACGGCGCGTCATTCAAGGTCAACAGCTGACCTACGGCCCTCAGTCACCTCTGACCCTGGTCAGGCGACACACATTGCCCTCGGCTGTGGCTGCAAAGCGCGCGACCGGACTTCCAGGAAACAGAATACCGGCCGAAGCGCGAGATCATCGTGATAACGGCGTAGGCAACATAATTTGTCTCCATGACGCCACCTAGCGGTATAACCGTAAATAGCGCTTAAGAACAGCTGATGCAGGTGATAGCCAGAGTAGAAAAGTGTGAAACGAATAGCCCTCTTCATTTTCTTTCTCTTGTTCATTTACTCGTCGTAATGTTTCTTTTACCCTCTCTTAGATGACTCATTCGCCTCCAGGAAGTACTTGTTTTTTGTAATGATCTGTTCTCGTTACAGTAAACACCACACTTTGCGCAGGCATGTTTGTCTCTCAAAGTTCCCAATGTAGGACAGGTGCTGCGAACGTAATACAGTGTGTTTCACGTACGGCGCAAACGACGTTTTCGGCACGCGCGGAAACGACACACAAATCGCCGCGGATTTTTATTCAGACTGTGGTGAGTGGCGTATGGGTTTTAGCCTAACCAGACTTTTTATGAGCGTTCTTCTTTAGAAGTCTGAGAAAATCATTCCTCTGTTTAACACTTCAGACTGGGGTCCACGAAATCGCAACTTCTGATAGATATGCGAACGATATACTGCAACCTTTTTCAGAGAGCTAACAAAGATAATTCTATCATCAAAGCCCCATCACAGCACTATCTCAAATGCATTGACTATGTGTGCTCTTGCGCCACCCTGCATGAAATAATAGTTGGTCTATTCGTTAGTCATTTGTTCTCAGGTAAAAGTGTTGCACACCATTCTCTAGTTTTCACATCATACCGTGGCTTTCAATGCAGTTGATGAAGATTTTCAGAACTCCAGCGTCATTGTTCTGCGATTTCAAATACGCCGATAAATGCCGCCGTGCTACATCAGAAAAAATATTATTTCACTATCAACTTCTCCATCATGTGTAGCCTGCAGAAGCCAGCTGTTGTAGTATTGTCAAGCAACGGCATCCGAATTAGTTGGTCGATGCACTGCCGTTATTTTGTAAAGTTTTGGATTTCATTTTGTGCACAACTTTGAGTGCAGAAGCTACTGATAAGTCTGCAGTTCCAAATGGTGCAATGATTTTTTAGGGCTTTTTTCGAAGGTCGATACCTACTCCGCTGGTTGGGCTGAAACCGCTAGCCACCTGCCGAAGTCCAAAGAACGACCTGTAGCGTCTGTGCGTATTGATTCTCGTCCTGTGCCGAACTCATCGCTTACGTCGTACGTGAAGTCACCTGTATTAAAAGCATTTTAATGCTTCTGTACAGAATATAAATGTTGTTTTAGAACATGGCTCGAGTACTCCACTCATGTTCATATCCTTTACTTAAGTCAAACATTTAACAAAGTAACCAGTCATTAAAATTTTATCTGTCGCATTTATTCTGCTGCTGGTAATTACATACGACCCAAGTACATCGCTTAGCTTTTAACAAGTGCACGAAGCTTGATGGCGCAATGGTTGGCATACCAGTCTGTGTACGGGAGGACGACGGTTCAAACCCGCATCCGGCCATCCAAATTTACGTTTTCCGAGATTACCCTAAATCGCTTCAGCAAATGCCGGTATGGTTCCTTTGAAAGGGCACGGCCAACTTCCTCCCCCCCCCCCCCCAATTCTTCCTTAATCCAATAGGACCGATGACCTCGCTGTCTGGTCCGCTCCCCAGATCAACCAACCAACAAGTGCCTTTTCCGAAAACAGGATCATGGTAACACATCTGTTGTTTTATTTTGACACTCTCACGAATTTACGTATGTCGTCCACTAATTTACATTTATTTTATGTGTAGCAAACTGGATTTTTTCCCCACTTTTTTGAGTTTCCGTTATTTGACAGTAGCACATGCATCCAACACTCAAAGCTATTTTTTCAGTTTATAACAATCTCTGTTCCTCCTACAGTTTCGACCTCTTAGGTTCCCCTCAACTACCACGGAAACTATTACTGCCTTATCATTTTGGTTCAAATGGCTCTGAGCATTATGGGACTTACCATCTGAGGTTATCAGTCCCCTAGACCTAGAACTACTTGTTGTTGTTGTTGTTGTTGTTGTGGTCTTCAGTCCGGAGACTGGTTTGATGCAGCTCTCCATGCTACTCTATCCTGTGCAATCTAGAACTACTTAAACCTGACTAACCTAAGGACATCGCACACATCCATGCCCGAGGCAGGATTCGAACCTGCGACCGTAGCAGTCGTGCGGTGCCGGACTGAAGCGCCTAGAACCGCTCGGCCACCGCGGCCGGCCCTTATCATTTTGTTCCTTCTGATTGTCAGCTCATCCCCACATACTCCTTTCCCCGACGACTCCACAGAGAAACTCATTTATTATAGAATGGCGTAATGTATACTGAATAGAAGTGGATTCTGATCGAGTGCTGGAACAGTCGGCTTTGCTTGACGTGTCAGCCCCATGTGTCGGACGCTAATGCCACTACGCAGAAGGCCGTGTGCGTCTCAAGTTCAGTGTTGCACGATGCCGGTCGCGGTCAGCATTTCGTGGTGCAGCTGCGGCTGTTGTATCGTGAGACGCGAGTATTCTGCGTGAGAAGCAGGAACTTCCCACCGCCTCTGTGGGAGCTACACACAGTACAGACGTTGGCAATATTATTGTGCCTAGCTACTTCACACTGTGAGGGAACTTTGGCTGGCCGAGTTATTTCTGATCCAGAAAACTTTCGAATCCGCACTGAGTCTTACTTAGGCTTCCTATTCTTTCTCCTCCCTCTCGTCTTGCGGCGGGGCGGGGTAGGATTGTTTGATCACTCGTCTCTGTTCGTACTGTGCACTACACAAGTTCCACCTACCTCAGTACGGCGTCTGAGCACCACCCCGTTTCTCTGCATACGTAGATACTGTTCAGACGGCATTAAAAGCAACGTTGAAGAAAAACACCGCCAGTACTTACGTCTGCAAAGTCCGCGTAAACTTTGGTAGCAAACTATCCAGCAATATAGCAATTTTCGGGTGGACGACGATTGCTTCATCTCTTTAGATAAATGTCAAAATTCTGGAACAAATTCTTTTATCTCTTTAGGCTCAAAATAAAACTTGCCATCAGCTCGTATTTAACTAACGAATAGTATCACTGTCCTCAGCTGACAGTTCAGACAACCCAGTACACACACAAGGAAGCCAGGAATGTACTTAGTCCAACCTGAGTTATCACGCGATTTACAGTCATTACTCTGCTACAATGTAAGAGTTTCACATTCGGTCTTTTTTCAGTGGATATCTAATAAAGAAATTGCTCGCCAAATATTCCATAGACGAATATAAAACACGCCACGCGGAATTTTACAAAGGCCGACAGTTCACATGCGGTTCTTTCCAGCAAAACAATCCAAAAACTTCCGAACTTCACAAAACTGTCCGTAAATGCAACTGCTACTACGGCCACACAATCTGGACGCGAGAAGCCAATTATTTCTTCATTTTACACATAATAAAGACGGAAGTGTTCAACATGACCTGCACGTCCGATAGCTGACTAGCGACTACCTAATGCCGTTCCTTCCAGAGTCTGTAACTACTTCCAATGCGCGGGAAATGCTTAACGCTGATTGGTTGTTCAAAATGACGAGCCAATCAAAACCATCCTTAGAGACCATTTACGCGCTGAAACTGTCCTACGTCAGTCGTTATTCACAGATGCATTTACGTCACTTCATCATGCAAATATTAATAAAATGTTCAACAAAACTAAACGAAAAGAAAACTAATCTTGAAATAACTTTCGAAAAACTATTACTCTACAAACGACTATTCTGGCTGCTTTCTTACAGAAGCAAGTACCCTTGGACATATGTCATCAGCAAGGTGGGGAAAACACAGCTTTCCCATGACACAGTTACATCATATAATATTGAATCTTTATGTATGTCCCACATACACACTTCCACTCATTCTCATTTACTCACTCAACAGCATACTAACTAAATAATAATCTCTTCTGAATTTTATATTACGAAAAATGAAAAATAGTTAACGTTTTTAAATTACGAAAATCTAAATAAATTGTTCTGCCGTTTTGTGAACTTCGGTAATGATTTCAAGTGATACTGAGAGACAAACTGTTATAAATCCTAACTGACTTTAATCTTAAAAGTGTCGGTTTGGGGTGTTTCAGGTAATTTTCCCTAACTCTGAAAGTATGCCAGTTAGAAAGCTGAGATTTTTACACAATCTTCTTGTTAATAACAAAGGGCAGTATATTGACTTTTAACTAAATTGAATAATTAATGTTGTTCATTTAGATTCTTAGGGGCTTGATTATTCTGTCGCTCGAATTGACACAGGTACCGCTTCCCACGGCTTTAGGCTACCGACAGGTGCGAATGAGTCCTGCTAAGATACAAGCGGCTGTTTCTATCCCCTCCAACGGCTCCAAAGCTATGAGCCCTACTGCAAAGTAGTTCAATAAATGCTATTGCTTATTGATTTGCGACGTGAAAATCTCTTCGTTTGTTAGCCTTCCTCCTCTGACATCTTCGTTACTCTCCTTCCTCCACCCTTCTTTCTTTTCCATCTTCATCTTCCTCATTCATCCTCATCTTCACTTATTTTTCTTTTGCACTAATTGGTGACGACAGTCGTGTTGTTGGGAGGCAGCGATAGTGAGAATAGACTTCAGAAGCAGATGATGTTCCATCGTCGTCTAGGGTGTGAGACTTGGAATGTTGTAGCTGCCATGTTTAATTAACGTTTCGCTACTGTCACAGGGCAGAGCAGATTGTGCGCTGTTATCAAACCTCCAGACAGATGAAAACTGTGTGCTAGTGTGTGTGACTGGCGCATTTGCAATCAATTCTGTCTCTCATTGCCCACGACGTCTTTAATAGCATCTCATCGAAAAGCGACTGCAGTGGTTTGGGTTTCATAACCGGTAGCACTGACTCAAGTTTTGCTGTATTCTGCTGTATAAAGAGCACAAGCCTTGTCGGCTTTGATCTGGGCACAGAACAGGTCCAACCTGTAGTAACTGATCTCTCTTCACAGACACGCATGTTAGCTAGAGGTTCGTGAAACAAAGGTAGTTTCCAAAATTTTGTTATTCGTTTGGGTACAGCCACAAATTCCACTTTTTAAACGGACCTATGTTACGTTTCTTTTTTCTAGAACGATAGATACGTAACAGATAAATTCAAGTAGGTGTGAGAGTAAAATACAGTGAGTATGGAAAATTTTGTGGCGTTGTCACCGTCCGAATGGCAAGTCGCCCAGTAGTTTACACGACTGTCCATTAAGAGCAGTGCAAACATCACGTACTGCTCGCCTTGGAAGCGCGTGCAGAGTTGTTTAAATTTCCGGGTTGCACACCATTGAGACTGCTGCAACAGCAGGTCAAACATATTTTTACTCCACAGTTGCATGTTAGACCCATAAAAGAGTTGTATCACTGAATTTCTGCAATACATGCCTGATGCTCTTACACAAAAATGCGATACTTCTATTTAAAAAGAAAGTTAATGCCTCTGTCTCGGTGGCTAATGAACTTAAGAAAACGGGTCGTTCTTGGTTTCAGGAGAAACTTGGCTTTATTGTTCTAGGTAAAGAGAGATTGTGAATTCTTGTACATGTCACAAGTTACGTACTCTGTATAACTAAAGATAAATTAAGAATAATAACAACAAAATCAACGCAACTTCCTTGTTGCAGTACTTTAACCCGGCTTGGGTCTTTGCATTTTGGAGGCATCAGTCTTAGTTTACTCCTGGCAGGGGCAGTGCAGCAACTCCGTGCTTTGGACTCAACAAGTCTCGATTACGGTCCACAAATGTTCCATGGGATTCATGTCGGGAGATCAGTGTGGCCAAAACATTCGCTGGTCAAATCAGTAGCTCGAATTGTGCCGAACGTTCTTCAAACCAGTCGCGAACAACTTTGGTCCCTTAACATGGCGCATCATTGTCTGGTAACATCAAATCCATGAATTACCGCAAATGGTCTTCAAGTAGCCAAACTTGACCATTACCAGTCAGTGATCGGTTCAAGACCAGAAGACCCGGTCCATTCTATGTGAACACAGCCAGCACCATTTCGGAGGCGCCACACTTGGATCCTACCGTCAACTCTTACCAACCGAAATCGGGACATCTGACCAGACCATGGTTTTCCAGTCGTCTAGGGTCCAATCGATACGGTCACGAGCCGAGAAGAGGCGCTGCAGGCGATGTCGTGCTGTTGGTCTGCTGTCATAATCCATTGACGCCAAATTTTGGCGCACTGCCCTCACAGATACGTTCGTCGTACGTCCCACTTTGATTTGTGTGGTCATTTCGCGCAGTGTTGCTTGTCTGTTAGCACTGACGACTCCAAGCAAACGCCGCTGCTCTCGCTCGTTAAGTGAAGGCAGTCCGCCTGAAATTTGTTATTCTCGGCACACTCTTTACACTGTGGATCTCGGAATACTAAATTCCTTAACGATTTCCGAACTGGAATGTCTCGCACGTTTGCCTCCAACTGGCACTCCGCGTTCAAAGCCTGTTAATTCCCGTCGTGCAGGCATAATCTTGTCGGAAACCTTTTCACATGAATCACCTGAGTACAAATGACAGCTCCGCCAATGCAGTGCCCTTTTATACCTCGTGTACGCGATACTATCGCAGTCTGTACGAGGGTCGCTCCAAAAGAAATGCACAATATTTTTTTTAAAAAATCTATCTTTTATTCTACATTCTATAACAGCACGTTGCTTCTGACGAACGTAAAGTGTAGCAGCCATCTTGAAGACATTCTGTGACGGCGCCACTCACGGGAACAGGTTGAACTAAGTTTGAAAACAAGCGGGAAGGATGTATCTACACACTGTAAAACTTTCACACATGCAGAATGAAAACTGTATTTTTACAGAAATAGTGTGCATTTCTTTTGGAATGACCCTCGCATTTGTGCATATCGTTATCCCATGACTTCTGTCACATTAGTGTATTTATGCCATATGAATGCTTGTAATGAGGGAACGACTTCTGATACACCCGATATTTACGATTTCTCTTGAAAAACACTGCTCGCTCCCTAGCGTATTAAGGAATATAGACTAATTTCCCCACACTAAAATCTCACGATTGCCGCAACGTGCGAATGACTAGTGTTGCCAACTTGCCCAGAAGTTGAGCTACGGGGCACAGGTGTGCGCACTATTTTGGTAATATCTATAAACGCAGACTTTCAGCGGCGGCGACCTTGGGGGAAGATCGGGCGAATGGTGGTAATCCCTGGAGGAAACGATTAATGACCGATTCGAGGCGAGCTCCCGCGTGCCTGTTGCAGGGAAGCGCTTTTCATTGGCCGCTCGTGTCGAGACGAGCCGCCCTGCCCTACATGGCGCTCCCCAATCACGGCCAGAATGGCGCCGCCACGTTGATTAATGTTGCCACCGACAGGTGGCCCCGCTGTGGGGAGCGAGCGCAGCTTCTGGCCGCGTCTGTATAGAGGGCGCTGGCCCTTCTCGGAACTGCGATGGCGCCGTGCGATACCGCCAGCCGTGCAGATCCTTGTCGCGACCTCTCGATCAGCGTTCGGCCCCCGCTAGTAGATAGGAACAATAAAGGGGTCATCGGACTCGATTCCTAAGCCTTCACCAAAGGACTATTGTCAACCGTTTCAGCTTGGTAGCTGCTCGACTTCATTACGTCTTCCTACAGGGTGGCGAGAAAGTCCCTTCATACCTGAGCTAAAGGCGTATTTAAAAGGGCATATTACAATGTAAAATGGTAAAATATTAAAGATTTGAACCTCCCATCCTGATCATCGATACGATAACACTACTCCTAACGTGAATTGCGACGTGATTTATACGTGACTGCCAAGGGAGTGGTGGTCCCGCGCGCGGCTGCAGTGGGGCGCAAATCAAACCACCAGCACGCGCGAATGTTTAAAATCTGTACATTCAGAGCGTCGTAGCCGTGTACTGTCAGAATCATTATCCAAATTTTCGCGCAGGATCGGGTGCTGGGACTGATATCTTGCATGTGCGCTTTTTCTCGTTGAAGTACGAAGTTACCACTGGTGGTGGTGGTGGTGGTCTCTTGTATTTTAGGCGGATAATAACTAAAAATTCAAATGAATAGCTGTACGCTGCGGGAGTATTCTGATTTCAAGCAATTGAACAAGTTCATACTATACTAAATAATACAACAGTAGAAGTAGTTAATATATTTAGAAAAAACTAGTAAGTATCCTACCCGTTTTGAATGCTACAGGACGAGGTCATAGGTTGCAAATATCTCCCGCGTCACGATGCCTTGAAAGTAAGAACGTTGAGAATCAGAGGCGCCTTGTCGTGAAAAAGAAGGGGAAAAAAGCAAGAATACAGTTACTGGCAGATGCAGACTCACAGAAGATTGCTCATATACACCGCTGGAACCTGTGTCTTTGCGACATGGACTACGACTCCCCTCAGAAAAATCAGCTAATTTGTAATGAATACATTGTTGTATGAAGTGACTGAACACAGAAAGTGTCTGTATGATACGCCTTTTAAAGTAGTGATCGGTTTGTAAGCCTGTAAAAAGTAACTTGGTTCTTGGGAGTGAGCTGTGACAGTGCATCATTAGGCCTATATACTGAGGTGACAAAAGTCAGGGAACACCACCTAATATCATGCCTGACCTCCTTTTGCCCTGTGTAATGTAGCAATTCGACGTGGCTTGGATTGAACAAGCCGTTGGAAGTCCCTTGCAGAAATGTTGAGCCATGCTACCTCTGCATCAGTCCATAACAGCTTAAGTGTTATCTGTGCAGGATTTGGTCCACGAATTGACACCCCCCCCCCCTCCCCCCCCGAGTATGTCACTCGAATATGTACCATGAATATTCGTGGCCAAATTATTCGCTCGAATTGTCCAGAACGTTCTTCGGACCAATAGCGAACCATTGTGGTCCTGTTTGGCAAGATGAAGTCCATGAGTGGCTGCAAATGGTCTCAAAGTAGCCGAACGTAATCAGGGATCGGTTCAGTTAGTCCAGAGGAACCAGTCCATTCAGTAGAAACACAGCCCACACCAGTAGCGAGCCACCACCAACTTGCACAGTGCCTTGTCGACAATTTGGATCCATGGCTTCGTGGTGTCAGGTCCACACTCGAACCTTATCATTAGCTATTACAACTGAAATAGGGACTCATATGACGTGGTCACGAGAGGCGTTGCTGGCGATGTAGTGCTATTAGCAAAGGCATTCGCGTCGGTCGTCTGCTGTCTATCCCATTAACTCCAGATTTCTCCGCATTGTCCTAACGGATACGTTCATCGTACGGCCCACACTGATCTCTGCAATTATTTCATGCAGTGTTGCATGTCTGTCAGCACTGACAATACGCAAACGCCGCTGCTCTCTGTCGTTGAGGGGAGCGTTAGCCCGATAGAAGCATGTTCTTCGAGAATTTTTTTCTCGGGATGTGTTATAGATATCAATGTCAAATTTGGTCAGAATGTACCGCTACAAACTGGAATTTTTTCGACCGGAAATGTCGAAGAGCAAAGGCGGAAGTGCCGTCTGAACGAAACAAAATTTCGAAGTAGACCTCCATGCGCGGTATGTCTGTCACAAGTCAGCCGACTCGTCTGAAGTAAAAATTGAGTTGACGTTAGCGAAGTATATAAGATTCTTTAGGAGTTGTATCTCGCTTAAGTTAGTTGGACCATAGGAAACAAAATTGCGGCCATTTGAAAAAAAAATATGGTTTTTTCATCGATTTTTCGACTTCGTCGGCCAAGTAAAAACACACATAGTTGATGGATTGTAATAAAAGTGGTACAATTCCTAGACTATTTCGTTAGCTTCGACGGAAACAGTCATGCCAATCGGCGCAGTAGATTTGAAGTTAAAGCGATAAAAAAAGTCATTTCGAGAAAAACGCATTTGAAGTTTTGACTGCATATCAATGCAATATTATGCAACTTACGTTCAATCTGCTATTCCGGGCCGGCCGGAGTGGCCGAGCGGTTCTAGGCGCTACAGTCTGGAACCGCGCGACCGCTACGGTCGCAGGTTCGAATCCTGCCTGGGGCATGGATGTGTGTGATGTCCTTAGGTTGGTTAGTTAGGTTAGTTAGTTCCTTAGGTTGGTTAGTTCTAAGTTCTATTGGACTGATGACCTGAGAAGTTAAGTCCCATAGTGCTCAGAGCCATTTGAACCAATTTTTTTTTTCTATTCCGGGTCCATAAAGTAGTCCTTCGTCTTCCTCACAGAGGGCCTTCTGCTCGATCTGGGCCATCCTGCGCTGCTCCAGAGCCGCTCGTACGGCCGGTGACAAGCGGTTTTCGGCCGTTGAATCCGGTGGTCGTCCGAACGCTTGGCAAACTGCGCCGAATAGAGTCCCAGGGTGACGTCCATTGTTCAGAATTGCTGAATACCCTTCGTTGAAGCTGCTCACTGCCAGGAAAGTCGCAATCTCCACAGTCTTCGCACCAGAATACAAATGCCTGGGGGCTAACTTCCAAACACACGCGTTGAGACGTCCAATTGAATTTTGTGTGTTTCCTCCCAAGCACCGGTACAATAACTCGTCCTCAGAAAGAAAAAAAACTGGTGCGTGAAAGAGGCCGATTTCAGGCAGGTGCATTTTTTTGTTCAACCGCGAATAACAAACATTTCCTTTCCGTATTTGGAAAAGCCGTTTCAGGGGTGGATTCTAAACACTTTTATGGATCCAAAAATGCAATTTAAAAAAATCGATTTTTTGAACCAAAAGATAGTAAACCTCCCCTTAAGTGAAGGCTGTCGGCCACTGCGTTGTCTGTGGTGAGAGGTATGCTGTCCCCAAAACTGCCTGTCGTACGAAAGTGTCAGGAGTAGTGAATGAAATGACAGTTCATAGAAACTCGTCGTTAATTAATGCGACACCTGTGTTCCTCCAATCAGAGCGAGAACGCGGTGGAATACATTTCGCGCTGATCATTTTTAATAATACATGACCTAAGAAAATAACGATCGAAGTTGTCACACTCCTAAAAGTAAAAGCAGCGGCAGAATAGTAGTGTCCATAGTAGCCGAGTGAAGAGGGGTGGGAGGGGATAGGCTTTGCGCATGCGCAAGGCGAGGTGTTGGTGTTGGCTACAGAATCTTGTCCAGTTCATTATTCGCTTTTGCGTGTTTGATGAAGGAAAATAGCCGTTACCAGCGACTTTGAAAGAGAGCTTAGTGACAAGTGTGTGGGTCCATTAACGGAAGCACAAAAACGAAAGTACGACGCTGGTGATGGATAGGTTTTGTGAATGGTTCTGTAAGGAGCAACTAAATCGTCATACGGGAGAAGAACGCCTTTAATATCGGAAGTGTTCGCGCCCTCGTATTTTACAGGTTGAAGAAACTTGACTTGTGGACCACGTGCGTTCAGAAAGCAGGCATAAGATAAGATCGCCACAGACTGGCTTTGCGACTAGAGTGTCGCAATATCAGATCTGTTCACAATTTATACGATAGAGGTAACTCGCGTGATAACATATGGCGTGAATTTGCGGGGTCAGTATTCTCGTTTGTCCGCACATGCGACCAGCTGTGCCAATTTTTGCTGTCGGATTCCGTTTAACCGTGATATATGTAGCGTGGCGGTTGTAACCTACACTCGCGTTTGATGGAACTGGTTTCCTTCCTACTGCGTCGTTTTCGACTGCTTCCTAAGCTGTTCAAGGTTAGTACACCATTAAAGCCAGACTAAGATCGCAAATTTAATCTGTCCCATTCGTGATGTCTGGCCCACTTCCAGTCAAATCTGCTGTGCAGAGAGAACTTTTTTCTGACGATGTACTTCGATGCGCGATCCTTTTCGCACAATATCCCTGTTTGTTGGAGGAGGAATGTAGGGCCTGCCAAGTAAGTCGATAGAAAGGAATTCTTGTTATTCAAATCAGGTACCATTCCATGCAGCACATTACTCTCAGTAGTACATCATCTCATTAACGCCAAAGGTGGATATACCAACTATTATGTCGGTGGGCATAACAATATGGCTGATAAGTATATATTGGAGAACTCTCACATTAAAACTATGCACCCAGTGAATCTGCATGTCTGTTATCGTGCCTTATGCGGAGACCTATGAATCTCCATGTCCTTAAGGACGTCTAGTGAAGATACATTTCGAATGACGTGCTCCACACTTTTTCGCAATTCCTCGTTAGTCTTGTACCGATGTTGAGCTAGACTATACCTGATTATTCCTCGTGCTGAGCTGTACGGCGTGATAAGGCCATGTCAGTGGGGCTGGAGGTGTTACTCAACAGCGCGCAATTTCAGAACCGTCTAAATAAATAAAAAAAATTAAAAAAAAAAAAACCTCACGCATGTGAATAGCAAAGTTGTGCTGGAGCTCCGTGCTGCTGTAACCACACATGACCCATGATTCCGTCGTTTTCGAGCTGAACTGTTAACGACGTTTGCAACATGTCCCAATAATCATTTCCTTTCACGTACCTTTCAAATAATGTGGTCCGAACAGAATATCGCGATGACATCCTGGCCCATATCGTAACGTAAGGCGGGTTCATTTGCAATTCTTGCACTCGCAAACATTGGCATAAATCATATCAGTTTTTAAATCTTTTGAGAGTTCCATACATCAGTTTGTAGGAACGGAACCCTTAAGCCTGTAGGGTCACTTTGTTGTTAGTCTCTGTTGTCTGTCCTTCTGTTAAAAAGCCGTTTCCTCGGGACTTCACGAGATAAAATGCGTGTCACATACTAAAGTCTACCGTCCCATGATGGTGTAACAATTTTGAAGCTTCTAAGTCAATGCAATCAAAATATACGGCCATTTATGTCACCTCACTCTGCAAACCTCTTCAACTTTGTAGTCTTGTCGCCCTCAGTTGCGTCTAATATTATGGTATGTACATCATCCACGGAACCTTTACGAAGAACTTAAAATACTGCTGCGCCATAGAAAAGCCAATCACCAGAACTGTTTATAACCTATATATACATTCCAGAATGAGATTTTCTGCAGCGGAGTGTGTGGTGATATGAAACTTCCTGGCAGATTAAATCTGTATGCCGGACCGAGACTCGAACTTGGGACCTTTGCCTTTCGCGGGCAAGTGCTCTACCATCTGAGTTCAGATGGCCAAATGCGTTTGGCACGAAAATTGTTTCGTTCAGCTGTAATTAGACGGTCCAAAAGTAAAAATTATCAACATACCGTAATATATCTCTCAACAAAAGCTACAGAGTATTTTACCGTTGATCTAGAATCATGAAATTAGGTAAGAAGCAATGTTTCACAGTGCAAGCAAAGGAAAAGACCCCAGAATTGTTAATTTCTAAGCATATTATACGAAAAATAATTTTTGGTCATTCTCGACAGTCTTGGAATTCCCGGGACCTATTTTTTTCAAGTACCCATAACAGGCAAAACTTGTACAGATGGTCGATTCCCAGGATGGGTAAACTATCTGTACGCATAATTAAGTTCGGAAGGAAACCCCGGTGCGCGAGTCCTACTCGCATTTACACGGTTTTCTTAAAAGTTGCGTTGTTGACTACTTGAAGTTCAGCTGCTCTTTTGCGAATCAATACTAATAAAACAGCAGTTCATTTCCCCTTTTTTATGTCAACAGGGGTCCGGGGACTTATCGGAGTCTGTGTCTGAATACTGATCTGCTGTCAGCTAAAAAGTGCTCTCCCTGTTCTAACAGAAGATTTTTAATCATCAGATGTGTCCCATATGTAATAAGGTGCTGACTGCGTATATGTGCTCTAAACGCAAAAAAAGCTAATTGGCCGATGTGAAATGAGTAAAATGTAATTGAGCGCTGCTTGAAGCGACTATGCATAGGGCACTATATGTAGCCACTGCTGTTGCAATGCTTTGCCATTTGTTAGTGGTTGCGCAAGTGAATGGCGAGCTCAATAAGAGTCCATCTCGAACTGCGAGAGGTGAAAGGCGCTGTTGGACGATGCGGTGCGGCCTCTTCGGTAGTGAGCGTGTCGCCACTTAACCGTACGGTGAAGGGAGGTAGGAAAACTCAGGCCGCCTTCAAACAGGCCCTTCACAGAGTCTGTGTTGTCATCAGACGGTAGCAGGCAGCTAGCGATGCTGGTGCGGATCGAGAGTCCGGTTCTGTGGACGCCACAGGCTGTAGTGTCTTTCCATCATCATCATCATCATCATCAAAATTAAATCATGGCCGAATGCGCCGCTGAAAAGACGCACGCGCGAAACGAGTAGAATGTCATAAGATCGTTGGCACGTAAGTGTACCCGGTTCAACGACTTGTGGGTCAGTGCTGCCATTATGCCTCCCCACAACATTACACCTGAACCACCAAAACGATCATGTCCGACGAAGTTCCTGGATCTACTACGTGTTCCAGCTCTCACCATATGAGGGTACGTCCAACACAGTCGAACATGATCGTCCTGGTGGTGCAGGCCTCACGACGATGTGCGGAGGCATGATGTTGCTTGGGCGTACAGGCCACCAAATGAATAAGATACACTCAGTGGTCAATGTGATTGTGTCACTGCCCCTTACCCATGTGCATTTTTTCAGGGGTGCATTCTTTACTTACTTAATTTCGATGGACGATAATGCGCGGCCGCATCAAACAGCGTAGGTGGAAGACCTCTTGGAACGAGAACGTATTCGGCGAAGGGACATCGAGCTATCTTACTTCGTAGTGGCACTTCATGCGAAAGTTACTTTCGGCGTTAGGTTTTGCATATTAGTGTACATGTAAAATCGAGGCATACAGTATTAAGGCGTAGACCAGGATGACGCTCGAATTTGCAACCGATATTCGTGATTTTCTTTTCAATAAAAATAACAATCAAATTACAAAACTAACTGTACACCCGTAACCCTGCAGTGGTCGCGCTCTGAAAAGAAACGTAAGTGATGGCATGGTCGACGTATGTAAGCTATTTTCTCAACTAAAAAATAGGCCACTGAATTCTGAAATTTTTTTCGTTGCGTGTTTGATGTGTTGCCCATAGTAATGTCAATTAAAAACTATCAACAAAAAGTAAACAATTACGTCGTATTTGAAAACGCAACAAACTTTTAATAAGAAGCCACAGTTTTAACCAAGGTGACGTCATTGGCTTTGACTTAGTTTGAAGAAATACATACTCGTATAAATACGAATCTTACGTGGCTTTCGGAACTGAGGATCTTGGAATGATAGGACCAAATGAATTTATTACGGGCATTATGCTTTTTTTTTACTTATATTTCTTGATCTAACGCAAACGTAGCAGCGACCCACAGAACTCCTCTGTGTCATTCCCAAAGTTGATGGCTGACTTTCCATCACAGGAAGGGCAAGAAAGTCTTTTATTTTGAAGGATAGACTTCATGGCAACATTGCTTTTTCTAATCTTCGGTGAAATAGAGGGTTCAGGCAAGACAGACATGTTAATAAGAAAATTTCGACGTCGATCAGCAATGCAATTTTGGTTCGCTGTAGAAATGCAAAGCGCATTGAGGGCGCTAAGGTTCAGCAAATCATAACGCACAGTAAGAGGCTATCTTCTTGAATTTCTGTATACGACATACAGCATGCACACATCTTACCAACTTGATTTACACCGTTCTTTCTACGGTTCTAGTAATTTGTTATATCCGGTTCCTGTGGAGATCATGTACCGGCCTCCCTCTCGTTAAGAATCAGACAGATGGTCCTGGTCTTCCAGAACATCATATTTTTCGTTCGAACTTCAGCCACGCTACAATTAGTTCCTTGCCTCTGATCCATAATCAATAATAAATGTTTTCAAACGTATTCCAACAAAGTGTAAAAATGTGCTAACGAAAAAACTCTTTCGAAAATACTTATGTAATAGGTCCCACGGATTACAGTGGTAGGTGGCAGACTTTGACGAGCCCCTGTAACACAACCACATGTAACCGGCGCTCGCAGGGAGGGTCCATAACAATCCATCTTAAAGTACAGAGGGGCTCTTAAGTATTGTCACGATACAACTTTTTTAAAAATTTTCACATGTGGATCGTATATGTAATCCACGCGACCAGTGCTCGGTTAAGACTATAATACGTGAATTTGCACCCAGAGGACACTACACATGGACGAAAGGCCTGCGTGGAGTGCAAGGGCGGTTGGTGGGGGCGCTCTGAACGCCACAATTTTTAACCTGCAACAAAATTTCAAAAACTAGTTTGCAACTGATTGTATTGTCTAACGTAGAACGTAGGAACATTTTTAAAGAATGATTTTTAATAAAATGACAGCACTCTGAAATAAGTCACTTTTTTCGCCAAAAAAAGTCGTGAAAACGTGCCCCAAAAATAGAAACTAAAATATCGCAAAAATACTACGTACTACAGCTGAAGAAAATCAGATTCAAAAGTTACAAAAAGGTATAGTGTACCTGCATGTATATTTCATGAATTCCAGCTCTGGCCAACTTGAAAAATGTTGTTTTGAAAAATCAATGATATAAAGTTCAAACTTGTTTTTCAATATTCAAACCTTTAATCCACAATGCCAGCACCGTACATCACAATACACTTCCATTTCGTCGAAAACAAACAGAATAGCTGGCACGCGTGCGAGTGTAAGCGTTTTCTCCACGATTGTGATCACTTATCGAACCTTTTCCATCCATATTGATATGTTTGTCATTTTCAAGCAGTTACGTTTTGCTTCGTATGAGGAACAAGCGAAATGACACGTTAGGCAGACTAGAGACAACCCCATGCCTTCAGACCGTTTACCGTCAAGGAATTGTTACGAAGGGAAATCTTGTCGAGAATAGTATTTCAGTTGATACTAAAGTCTCCTGTGATACTGCCCGAAACTAATAGGAAGTGGCCCGTCCATAACTATTACTGTACTACATCGGCTGCATACGAACGCTTGGATGCACATTTCATGAATACGAATCTCAAAGAAAATACTCTAAGAAACATTTTAAACAAAAAATATTAGGCTAAAAAATTTCTACCCTGGTCTACCTCCTTCACAGGACATGGATGCACAGTATCTCGTTAAAAATTCGGGTGTACAAGAGTATCATGGACTAGTGCATTGTTTCGTTACGTAGGCTGCCTTAGCAAAATAAGCCGTGACCGTTAGGTGGCGTTAATGCAGACGTTCTATCGAATGTACACTGAAGCGCCAAAGAAACCTGTATAGGCATGCGTATTCAAATACAGATATATGTGAACAGGCAGAACACGGCGTTGCGGTCCGCAACGCGTATATAAAAACAAGTGTCTGGCGCTGTTGTTAGATCGTTTATTGCTGCTACAATGTCAAGTTATCAAGATTTAAGTGAATTTGAACGTGGAGTTTTAGAAGTTCCACGAGCGATGGGACACAGCATCTCCGAGGTAGCGATGAAGTGGCGATTTTCCCGTACGACCATTTCACGAGTGTACCGTGAATATCAGGAATCCGGTAAAACATCAAATCTCCGACATCACTGCGGCTGGAAAAAGATCCTGCAAGAACGGGACGAACGACGGCTGAAGAGAATCGTTCAAGATGATAGAAGTGCAACCCTTCCGCTAATTGCCGCAGATTTCCGTGCTGGGCCATCTACAAGTGTCATCAAGCGAACCATTCAACGAAACGGCACCGATATGGGCTTTCGGAGCCGGAGGTCCACTCGTGTACCGTTGCTGACTGCATGACACAAAGATTTACGCGTCGCCTGGGCCCGTCAACACAGACATTGGACTGTTAATGACTGGAAACATGTTGCCTGGTCGGACGAGTCTCGTTTCAAACTGTATCGAGCGGATGGACGTGTACGGGTATGGAGACAACCTCATGAATCCACGGACCCTGAATGTCAGCAGGGTACTGTTCAAGCTGATGGAGGTACTGTAATTGTGTGGGGCGTGTACAGTTGGAGTGACATGGGACTCTTAAGTCTAGATACGACTCCGATAGGTGACACGTACTTAAGCATTCTGTCTGATCACCTGCATCCATTCAAGTGTGTGTGTGTGTGTGTGTGTGTGTGTGTGTGTGTGTGTGTGAAATCTTATGGGACTTACCTGCTAAGGTCATTAGTCCCAAAGTTTACACACTACTTAACTTACATTATTCTAAGGGCAAACACACACACACACACACACACACACACACACACACACACACATGACCGAGGGAGGACTCGAACCTCCGCCGTGACCAGCCGCACTGTCCATGACTGCAGCGCCTGAGGCCGCTCGGCTAACACCGCGCGGCTGCATCCATTCATGTTCATTGTGTATTCCGACGGACTTGGGCAATTCCAGCAGAACAATGCGACACCCCACACGTCCAGAATTGGTACAGAGTAGCTATAGGGACACTATTGTGAGTTTAAACACTTCCGCTGGCCACCAAATTCCCCAAACATGAACATTATTGAACATATCTGGGATGCATTGCAACGTGCTGTTCAGAAGAGATTTCCACCGCCTCGTGCTCTTATGGATTTATAGGCAGTCCTGCAGGATTCATCATGTCAATTCCCTCCAGCACTACTTCAGATATTAGTCGAGTCCACGCTACGTAGCGTTGCGGCACTTCAGCGTGCTCACGGGAGCCCTACACGATATTAGACAGGTGTACCAGTTTCTTTGGCTTTTCAGTGAGCACCTAAAAGTTTTAGTGTTATAATGACAGCCATTTTGTCGGAAAGTAAATTAATTTTTTGTCATTTATCGAGGAAGTAAAACAGCAGAAGAAACTGGGCTTTCCTCTGACGGTATGTTGCTTTCGAAGTGGAGTATTGGTCTTCTCACGGTAAAATCATCAGTCGGATTGCCCACGAGATTGCGTATCTTGGTTCTTTCGCCGAATGTAGTGACTTCGCTATGGTTTCGCGCTTCATCCAATATCTGCTGCAGGCTTACGCAATTAGCCGGTGTGGAGCTAGTGGCGGCGTTGCGTCGGAGAGGGCACTGACATTCGGGCAGGATCTCCCGCGGGATGTGGGACAGCCTCCACTGCCCTCAAATCCCCGGGACCGGTTCTCTGGCCCAAACACTCACACATTCCTAGCGCTCATTCATTTTACGGTCCCTACCGTGCCCAAGGCATATTAAACACCGTATCACCAACACAGAATCTTTCTAGCCGAACGACTACTGTCGACGTTTAACATGCGGTCCTAAATACAAGTTATTTTATCCCTGAGCCCATATCTGTTAGAGCTGTGGACTTTCACACCTCCATCAGTGGCCTGGTCTGGCGTAAAATCACGGTAGGAATTCAGAGGAATGCTGTTGGGATCATGTACGAGCTACATTAGTTAGTGTGAGGGTGCTGCGAACTGCTCAAGGGATAGGAATCGTAGAACGAAAGACCATTTCCACCACGTGACTTGCTACTAGGTAAATTTTGCGTCTTATGGTAAGTACTCTGTTCGAACAGGCCTCGAAAGGCCCAACGGTACCGACCGACCGCCGTGTCATCCTCAGACGATAGGCATCACTGGGTGCGAATATGGAGGGGCATGTGGTCAGCACACTGCTTTCGTGCCGTTGTCAGTTTTCGTGGCCAGAGCCGCTATTTCTAATTCAGGTAGCTCTTCAGTTGACCTCACAAGGGCTGAGTGCACTCCGCTTGCCAACAGCGCACGGTATAGCCAGACGGTTATCCATCCAAATACTAACAAAGTTCGACAGCGCTTATCTACAGTGATCTGACGGGAAGCGGTATTACCATTGCGACAAGGCCGTTGGCCACGATAAATACTCTTCTACTGTACCTATCGACCCACATTGGTACAGTACGAAGAAAGACTCGATCCATTAAAACTGGAGTGACGAATAAGAAATGTTCACCATATGCTGAACATTGACTTGATGCGGTGTTCGGGATGGATATGAGCTTTATACTCACGAACTATTCGTGTGTACGGTGTTGTTAGTTGCTAAACAGCTTAAAAAGTTTTGCTTCAACCTCATAATTTGTATAGCTTTCTTTAAATTTATCAGGTCATTCTTTCTTATGAGGAGCAGTTTCGAGCGGTGGGATCGCCGTTTTGAAACAATCTAGAGAAAATTGTTATATATCCGTAACTGGTCACAAAATGTAGGGAAGCAACTCACATGGTATTATTTGCTACGAATCCATATAGCCTCCACAGAAATGGTGATTTCACTCTCCTCAATATGTTTTATTCGCTTGAATTTTCGTAATCGTTTTTGAAGATTCGAGGAACAATTCGTAGCAACATTTTATGGGGTTGTATTAATGCACATATAAAATAGGCAGTGTTTAGCGCTACCGACGTTAGTCCGATCCGCAACGAGAGAAGTAAGACGACGTTCTCGAATGTGGCACTCGAATGCGCCACCTCGGTTTTCGAGGACGGAAAGTCATTGAGAATTATTGATTTACAATTAAATTTTCCTCGAGACAGTTGAATCTCATCTCATTATCTGCGGCAATGATGGAATCTGAAGAAATGAAGTAAAATTTGTGCTATGGCCGGTACTTGAGCCCGGGTCTCCTTGCTTAGAACTATTCTATCCTCGGACTGCTCACCACATAGCATTCCAAGGTTATTTTGCTGAATGTGACGACTTTGCTGTAGTTTCGCAATGCAAATTCGGATCATATTGACTGAGCACCAATTTGTCGCGCGATGGTGACGAACTTCATATTTTTCAGGTACCTCATTTTTACACTATTCTTTAAAAATTCTGCTGTGTGCTGTTTTATCTTTCCTCTAAGACAACAAGTAGCGCTTTAACGCTGACATGACTATAGACTGATAGAGCTTTGAAAATATGTAACTTGATAATATTACTAAACAACGGAGCGTATGTTCCATAAATCAGTGAAATTTCTTTTGCTGACTTACAAGGGAAGGATAGACTTACAGGTTCACTGATCTTGTTCGTACGTACACTAATATAACAATTAATGCTCATCTAGTATGAAGGCTCTTCGGCAAATTGAGGTTCGAAGTTTTACGAGTGTTGAATAGAGCGATAGCATCAGCTATATAGTAACGAAGTCAGCGAAACCGGCTAAGGTGGTAGATTAGAAGCGGCCTGTACTTCAGAGTTTTGTCATTTTTTTTCCCCAGTCATCCATCAACCACTTTTCTCTCTACGACGAAGCGTGTTTCTTCGAAAACGAACGATAATAGCAATAATCGTAGTGTTACATCCGTGGCGAGATGCAATCTACGTTTAATAAGGAATTTTCATGAAATGAATTTATGGATACATTCATGCGCTTATCGCAAATGCAGCGTACGTTATTCAAAACGGATAAAAGTTTGATTCCTTTCCGAAGAATAATGATTCGTTTTAGCGGCACAAATGTGTGGCGAAATATTAGAAAAGAATATGATGAAACTCGAACCCATTACGGAAAGATTATGTCACAGTTGCCGTCGTGCTTTAATGCTAGCCACATTCGCTGTCCGAGAGTTTGTTCCCGATGAATGTCGGCGTTCTGGCTGTTATAATCACAACGTAGCAGCGACGAGTTGCGCAGCAGAGAGAAAAGTTGGGGCCAACTGGCCAGCGACCTGTGAAAGCCGAAGAACCACCTTGCGTAACACCTCTCTTGGCAGGTGAAGCAGACGCGGTTGGAATAAAATTCGCTATGGCACACGCGGCCCATCCTCCATCTAGCTCGCTCACGGAAAGTGTGTACTCGGTCTTGACGGCAGCGTCGTGGCTTCAGGAGGAAGCTGTTAATGTTCTCAGGGCAAACATGAAATGGAATTGTAGTACTGAGTTTTTGCTGAACAATTTCTTCTTAAACCCCTTTCACACGAGCGACTTTGCTTAAGTCGACTACTCGTAGCGAGTGAGCCAATTTAAACGCCCCTATCGTTTTATTGCTGTGGTGAGACTCGTTTGTTACGAGTATGAGTGCAGTCTTGCTGAGGACTATGGCACCTGAATGGTGAATGTGAGGTTATTCTCTTGCGAAAATGCTAAAACATTAACAACAATAAGGAATTAGTAATGGTGGTAGTTTACTAACTTCAAAAGCACAATTCATAATGGACGTCTTTGACTAATGTCGCATGGTAAATTCTCTGCACTCCTAGGAACTGAAAGTGTAGGAAAAGACACACACACACATTTTGAAGCATCAGTGCTTATATACTCTTGAAAATATATGTGTATACACTTGAATACACTGTTGGGGAAAAATGCGACACCCTCAAGGACAAGTTCATTTTACTGACAAGTGAGGTGATGGGTAGGAGTACATAACAAATTCAGACGAAAGGAAACATACGTCACATTAAAGGGCGTCCAAACAGTCGCATCAGTACACAGTGTCCTCTCACCTTGCAGCAACGCAGGCGTGTGTTCGCGCTTGCATGGCATCCTGCAATAGGTTGGCTCAATCATCTTGGCATCTTCTGTTGCAACTCAGTCCTGGAGATAGAGTAAGTTCCCACTTCATCATGCCCCATAGCTGTTCATTTGACGAGAAACATGCTGAACTTGTAAGCCAGGACAGAATGCCACTAAGAGCACCTCGGGTTGCAGCAGCTATGTCTTGAAGTGCATTGTCCTGCTGAAAAGGCACATCGCCTTCCTGTCGAAGAAATGGCAATAGCGGGGGGATAACTATTTGTACATCGTAGTGAGCACTGGTTACTTTACCCTGCAGAAACACCAAATGTGACTGAGAGTTGTAACTGATGCCCCCCACCCCCCCCCCCCCCACACACACACACACCATGAAGTGTGGCATGGGACCTGTGTGTGGTGAGTGAATCCCTCCCAGAATAGGCAGCTCACTGGGCCATGTCTGTGCACATGTAGACAGAACATACTCTAATCACCGAAGACAACAGAGCACCATTCCCTGCTCCACTCAACTCTTTTACAACACCAGAGAAGCAATGTTTGTTGGTGTCATGGTGTCAGTGATACTCTGACCAGAGGCTCATGTGATATTAGTCCTGATGCAAGCAGACAGTTATTGGTAACTGATGATACAGCAGATGCAACATATGCCCAGATTGCGACCGTGAATGATAGAGTTTACGTGATTTACAGATAAATGAGGTACACGGCATTCCTGTCACTAGATTAATGGTGTAATTTGATACAATGTTCATTGGAATTTTTTTTACTTCACTTTAGAAGACTTAAAAATAGTTAATAGTGTACAGCAACCAGCCACAAATTGGTTTTAAGTTACTTTATTCAAAAAGTACCATCATCGGTTTCGAATTTTTTACAGTTTGTCATCAAATGGTTTTTTCATGCTTTCATCAATACAGATTATACCTTAATTTCTTGTTGCGAGTTGCCTTTCAGTAAAAAAATTTGTTTTTTTATACTATAAATCAAAACATGTGGTGCACATTGCAAGTGGTTTACAATGCAGTGCAGTGTTTGTGACTGAAATTACAAACGTTCTTGAGAATATGTTTCATTGCAAGAAAAGTGCTAACACAAATGTGCCAGATGGATATTTCACATAAGTTGGTTCCAACACAAAACCATTTTGGTTACACATTTTTAGTTGGTAAATTATTGTTTATCAAACTCACAGGAAACCAATGTGTAATCTGTATTGATGAAAGCATGAAAAAACTGTCTGATCATGAACTGTAAAAAATTCAAAACTGGTGACTATACTTTTTTGAATAAAGTAACCCAAAACCAATTTGTGGCTGGTTGTCGTACACAATCAACAATTTATTTTATATCATGGCCACGGTCTCAAACCATGCTATATATGACAAAGTTGCCCAGACTTCAAATATTCTCAATAACCTAAGCAGAAGCTATTTTCAGACATATGTATAAAGTCTGGATTGTTCATAAGTACCTGCAGGGTTTCAGAAGATGTGTGTGAAAATTAGAATATACATAGGAAATACACGTGTGTGCAATTCACTGAAGTCTCTGACACAAACTGCCTGGGAAGGCAGGACAGCAGCTCACTTTTGGAAATCTGTTTCTTTTCTACATGTTGTGACACATCTCCCCTCCATTGCAACTACACCACAGCAAGTATTATGAATCGAAACTTGGAAAAAATTCTGTGTCTGTGGGGATGAGTTGCATTTCCCTCTGTTATGTAGTTTTTGCACAGTCATTGTCTGATACCACAAAGATGCTTATGAATTACCTTCTACTGGACTTGCAAAATATTTGTCTTTAGTTTTTTTTTTGTGCATGATTTAAATGCTTAAGAGTTCTTACTGCAAACTGACACAGCTGAGTAGGAATATGTACTTCAGTTCTTATCATCACTTGAAAATGAATCAAATACATAAATCATTACTGCCTTCTCTTCTTCCTCATTGTTCTTATCTGTTTCATAGAGTTGGTACTATACTGCAATTTTTAATGTAAATCACATATTTTTACCGAAACAATGCAATGTACAAAAACTTTCTTTCAGAGTACTGCCTTGAGTATTTTTATTTTAAACTATGTTACAGGACTTCATCTTGGAACACTATAGTGAAGATGGTTGTCAATATGAAGATGCCATTGCAGAATTTATGGACATTCGACAGGTGTGTATGACTTTCCGTTATTATATCTCTGATAAATTTACGTTTATGTTATAATTTTGAATTTTTTCTTTTTTTAATAAATTTTAAGTTGGGAATAAAACGACTGTTATTTTCCTGCAGGCAATGCGGACACCTCTCCGTGACAGCTCTGGTGTAGCTCTTTTATTCCAGTATTACAATCAGCTGTACTTCGTGGAGAGGCGATTCTTCCCACCAGACAGAAGTCTGGGTATATACTTCGAATGGTATAGCTCCCCTTTTATATTGCAATGTAATATACTTATATTTAGAGAAGTAAGCCTTATTTTACAAATTTCTGTTACATTAACTACTAAAAATAATAAAAGGTGCAGCCATTGTAAGCAAGAATGTTAAATTATTGCCGTATAAACCACTAATGCCAATAGAGGTGGATAAAAAGTGCTATATATGAGGAGAGAAAAGGGTGGATGAATATCTATCTGACAGCAATATAAAATAAACATTAAATTTGAGTCTTCAGAATCCAACATTTCTGTCATCATGCTAAACGGTGTAAGTATTAGACAGTCACAAAAACAAGAAATGGTATACAATTTTTCATTCAGGTAGTGTACTTCGTATTATTTGCAACACAGATTAGAAAATACACATAGCTACAATTTATATTTTATGTTGTCTTATATTTGAGGGGTTTACAGAATGAAATATCATATCCCAGTTCTTGTTTACGTGGCTACATATCATTGAATGCCTTTACTGCAAAGTGAGTTGTTACCTTTAACTCATTCCATTACTCATCTTCGATACAGTATTTTATTAATATTCCTAAGCTAGAATGGTGTCACTAAAAGCACTGATTGATGCAATAATTACTTTTGTCCAATGAATAGTTGTTTGACTAGATTTTTTCCACATTATTATCTTTTTGAGAGCTACAGAAGACAGCCAGTGTTCAGTTTATTCTTTGAGTACTCTTCTCTGTTTTTAATGATGTAAACCACAGGAACATTTGCATTGGTTTACTTGCATGATAAGCACTGTAAACTGTTGCACATTTGGGAACTTCCATAGCATCTTTTCAAAATTTTAGAGTAGAGTTTTATCCTTGTAAATACTCACAATTATAGTTTCTAGTCAGACATTGCTGTGCCATCAAAGTGAACAGTTTCAAGGCTAATTATGTTACACCTCAACTGTTGAGGCAGCATTCACATTTGGCACTCCCCTTTGGAGAGCATGAATATTAACCTTCACTCATTGGTGATACAATTTTTCTGAAGCTTATGTTTATATATTTTATATTAGACAAGCAGTTGTGGATGTTTGTGGTTGATTGTGCAGTAAGTTAATTACATGAATTCTCTGTATAAACACACATGTACTATAATTTAAATGTAACTTCTAATACGTTCACTTCAGGTACGATTCCTTGACGGGAGTGCCCAGCTGCCAGAGGACGGTGGCATTCGAGAAGGCATGTGTACTGTTCAACATTGGGGCTATATATACACAGATAGGTGCCAAGCAGGACAGGCTCACATCCAAAGGCTTAGACAGTGCCGTTGACAGCTTTTTGAGGGCAGCTGGTACATTCCGCTACATCCATGAGAATTTTACTAATGCTCCCAGCATGGATTTGGGTCCTGAAATGCTTGATATGTTGGTACAACTCATGCTGGTAAGTTGATATGTGTACTGTATGAACACTACCTTAGTCTACTTTTGGTATATCTAAACTGAAGTATGAAGTTAAAAGAGGAAAACTGCTGACTGATTACCAACCAATAGTGACCGTAATATAATACGTAGGAATACAGTCAGGCAAATATGTTTAATCTTGAACTCCTAGAATTTACAGTATCTTTCCAAAGCTATAAGAAGATTCAATAGAAATTTTGTCATAGAAACAATTGCAAACAAGAACAAAAGGAACAAAACAGAACAGAAATTATATAGCATATAGATCATATTTCATCAGTTGGGTGACAAATGACACAGGAACCAACAACCGTGAGAAATTGTACAAGAATTTTGAAGATTTCTTTAAACATTTGTCTACTTCTGTAGATGAATCGGAAATTTAGATGTTGAGGATGAAAATTCTGACATTCCAGAAGTAACGCAAAGTAAGTTTTCAAAGTTAAGGGTGGATGTTGGGAACTGTCAAGTGGAAGACACAGTTATGGGTGCAGTGAAAATGAAATAGAGAGGGACAGGGCACATAGCCACTCAGTGACACTGGAAGATCTGCAAGGGCAACATAATTGCATGTTACTGATTGCTGTAATTTATGGAGAAGAGTAGAGGAAGACTTTATCGAGAAGTGGAAATGAAATAGCTGATGAGGAGACATAACATTTGTCTGATTTCCGAATAGTGATTTGAAACTTCCTGGCAGATGAAAACTGAGTCCCAGTCTGGAATACGGTTTTAATATACCAGCAAGTTTCAAATCAATGCACATTCCAAAGTGAAAATTCCTCTTGTAAATGTATTTTGAAGTGTGCATGTAGAAATACAGAAACGTGTGAACAGCTTATTTTTGTATTGCCTATTTAGTACTAAAATTGCAAGACTTTACAGTGTGGAGCTTTAGTTTTTATGTAGAAAACTGATGTACCAAACAAAATCACGTAGTCTACTGAATATAATACAGTTCATTTTGCATTTAAGATAAGGAAATACCCTAATAGTACCTTATTTCTTTGCTGTTGTGCAATATGCAAGGAAAGTATTCTTGCTGCTAATGGATCAGTGTGCACTTTGTGAATGCATTTATAGTATTGAAATATTTTGTAAAAATAATAAAGTAATGTGATATATATTTATATAATGTAATTAATTTGCAGGCTCAGGCTCGTGAATGCTTATTTGAGAAGCTTGAGCTCCAGTCAAGAGATCGTAGAGATATAGATGTTTGCCTTGACCTCTCCCAAGAAGCAGCACAGGTAAGTTAAAACATGTTTCTAGGTAGGCTTTTATCTGTGACATGTTATCTTGTACAAAGTTATCACCAGGTGTGGATCCAAAGATAGTCATGACCCCCTTCAAAGAACAGTTTATATTTTTACATGTATAAATTTCCAACCTTTATAGTAAACTGACGAAGGATAACATGAAAACTAACAGTCTTCAAAACGCAAAGGAAATATACATTCTAATTATTTGCTTGGAATTAGTCCGTGTGGATGGGATTACAGCCTGACCAGTTACAGAAAACATTCCAGCCAGCTGAATGCGCCTGTTCAGACTAACAATATGTGTTGTCTATAACAAATGTAACAGGGTCTTCCTTCCAAGAAACTTGAATAAGCAAAATAGAAAAGCAGAGACATTGTACTAATGAAGAAAAAACATGACAGAAATATGGAGTTGATGCAAACAAAAAGCATTCCACCAGTTACCCTTGTTATATCATGTAATTTAGGACATTTTAAGAGATCTTAATCAGTTGCAGTGACACAAATATTTCTCTGATTTTGAGATGAATAGTTTCCAAATGATATATTTCTCGGGAATGCAGTTTATTTCAAGTTATGTTATAGCAATTTACTAAGCACTGATATAAGCAAATTAGTAATTTGCTAGTATTATATTAATATGTTTTGTTGTTATTGGTACTGTTAAAGTCCTAGGCACTGGTAATACATTCAGATGGGAATAATGCTAAGTGGTATTAGGAGGTGTGGAGGTGGTGGCTGTCACCATTGACATGCATGATCTGCAGTGAAAGTAGCCTACGAAAGAAGAATAATCAAAAAACTGTGGAGTAGGGCCCCCCCCCCCCCCCCCCCAGCAAACATGCCAATAATAAAACTCATTTTGAAAATGGCCTTAAATCAAACTGTGAGACATTCAAGAATTGAGCTCTGGATCTGCACCTGATTATCACATCTTTGTAAACATGATACAGTTGAAGTAATGTGTACCATGATTGTGCTCAGAGTTTAATTGTTTATAAATTTTTGTTTTTATATTATTTATTGCTAATAGTATTTCTTGATTCAGTTTCTGTTTGTATCAAATTTGCTGTACTACTTCCAACAACATACACAGCTTTTCAGTCAGATTCATTTCCTTATTGTACGTGGTCTACTATTAATACTAGATTTTTGTCATTTCAGGTGTCAGATGTCTATGGCAAAGTCCACTCACTGATATCGTGTCCACCTGTTAAGGACTATGTTCCGTACTCCTGGGTCTCGCTAATTCTTGTGAAAAGAGAACACTATTGTGCTCTATCACATTTTCATGCAGCAAAAGGCGTCCTGAGCCAGAAACTTGACTCCATAGGTGCTCGCACACGCGAGACTCTCCAGTTTTTGCATGCAGAAGGTGACACGAGGACACAACTAGACATAAGACTTCCACAGGATGATGCAGAAAGAAAACTACTTGGTAAAGACTATTTTATAATCCAGCTATTGTTATTGTTTCGATAATATTTGGCAGAAATATTGGGTTCATCAAAGAGGATCACGTTTTGTATTTTATGAAACATAACTTTTATCCTGGTTTTTGTTGTACTGTTTGGAATGTTTGGTTTTACCATTTGATAAACTAAATAGTGTTCTGAACTGTTTGTTGCTGACGTAGTTTTCGCCTTCAAATGATTATGTAAAAATCAGCAGAGAAATGGCTGACCAATATTCACCTGCAGGAGGTGAAATACCTAGTTCTGAAGCTAGGATAACTGTTTTTTACCTTAAGCATTTCTGTCAGCAAAATTAGGTATTTCACACCCTGAAAGCAATTTGTAGGTAGCCATTCAGGCTCTCTGTTTCTTTAACATTCCTCTCAGTTAAACTTTCCAAATGATATAGTCTTAACAAAATTACATCTTCCATTAAAGCTTTTCAACTTGCCAGTGGTCATGTGATTTAACACTTTTTATTTCATCATAGTTGAACAGTTGCATGATTTTAGTAAGTTTTGAAGTAAATTAAATTTGACACTCAGAAATACTGCAGAAACACCTACAGTATTGAGTTACACAGTGCTGCTTCTATTTACCACTATTACCTATGCTTTGCTCCTTTTGCAGAAATGGAGCTTAGAATAATGAGACAAGCAAGTTACATATGCATGCATATTCTGCAGATAACTTTGAAGTGTATGGCAGAAGGTAGTTTCCATTGTACCACTTGTGTGGGCTGCTTTCTGTTCCATTCATGTATGGGTTGTAAAGGAATGATTACTTAAATGCCTCTTTGTGTGTCGTACTTAGTCTGATTTTTCTTCCTGTTAAGGAATATAAGTTATTGATTTTTCTCATGTTTGAAGCTAGATAATATTATCATAAAATTTGCAAACAGTTTCAACATTTTTATAAGCTGAAAACTGGACAACCCACTGATATTTTTACAGGTCGAGCTCATTTGCGCGAGGCATTACTTCTTCACGAGGAGAGTCAAAGGTTGTTCCGTATGTGCCGAGAGCTACGTGGGAAGGCAGCCCTTTCAGTTGTTCTAAAAATTTGTCACCAGAATGCACTTGAAGCGTACACTACTGCTGAAGAAGAAGATGATTTCCGGGAGCTTCTAGAACCACCTCACATTCTGCGTAAGTTATTGACTTTATGTTAGTGTTTTTCTGTGCACAGAGTAATTGTAATTATTATGTCTTGACCAAACAAAATTTTGGTGATGGGGAAATTAACTTTGTTGTAACACTACTTTCTGGTTCTAGCATCTACAAAGTTCCAACTATCCTTGACACCTCCAGACTTCTCGCAACACCGAGTGGAAGACCTGTTCCGTGGTTTGGGTCCTGTTGCCATTTTCTCTGCCAAACATCACTGGACAGCACCACGTTCTGTTCAGTTGCAGAGGCTTGGTGGTGAAGGTTTTGGCTTCAGTGTCAGAGGTGATGGACCAGTCATAATAGCTGGTGTTGACCAAGGCAGTCTAGCTGATGTAAGTGATTGTCATTAAATCTTCAAACTTATATTGCTATGCCTAATCTATGCCTAATGTTCATTCCATACTGTTACAAAAGAATGAGATGGTTCCAGTTTCTCCAGTTTGTAGAAATTAAAGTATATTTCAGTAGTTTTAAGGATTGTTAATAAGAAACATGCAGAACAACATATTGTCAGTTCACTTTTGATGAAGACCTCAGTTTGCGTAAAACAGCATTGTCACGGCTATTATAAATGCTATGTTACATTACGTATTTCTTGGTGGTGAAATTAATTATGAGGTAGTCCATTGTAGGCAGTAATTATAACTCCTCTTTGGAAAGGCAAGACAACTATCACTACTTTTGTAGATAGTTGATGTGAAGCACAAAGCAGTCACTTAGTGACTGCACTGAGGAAGGCAGAGTTTCTCTCATACCGTTTTTTAAATTTTCAGTCGTCTTCTTGCAGTTTCTGTGTGCGAGGCAAAACTTACTTCCTCCAAGCCCTGAGTCAGAATCTGTAAGCACTCAAGATAATGTGAGATCACAGCACTGACTTTTTAATGTAGCAGTAATTAAAAATGGAACCACAAATGTGCAGTGGACAAAATAGTACTATGTAGTCTGATGCATGTAGAAAGAAGAATCCTACTGTGGTGAAAAGTCGTGTGACTGGACATTACTGCACATCTTTCCTGATCATGAAATGCACAAAAGGATGAATGTAAATAGTTACAAACCAATGTCCCTGATGTCCATCGGTTGAAGGATCTACAAGTTTATTCTAAGCTCGAACACTGTTGTTTTTAGAGTAACAGAAGCGTCTCTCAAAGAATCAGCATGGGTTCAATAAAAATCTTTGTGTGAAACACAACTCACTTTTTTCAAATGCAGTATCTTGGAAATACTGATGGAGGTGTATATGTAGAGTCAGTTTTCCACATTAGCATTTGAAGAAGAGTTAATGTCCAATAGAAGTAGAATGAAAATGTTCAAAAGAAACAAAAGTAACACCAGGAATAACATGCCAAGTCTGACATTGTTCTCAATATACGTAAAGTATTTATCTGATTAGATTGGTGGTGGTATCAGACTATTCACTGATCATATGCTGTTGTCTACAGGAATGATTACTGCTGGGTGATGATGATAAATTGCAGTGTCTTGAAAATGAAGGGAAAGAAATGAATAGTATGAAACAACAAGATTAGTGGTAAACGTACAGCACCCCTCCAATCAGTTAAATATCAGGGATAACACTATGAAGCAACATAAAGTGAGATAGTCATGTGAAACCTGCAGTAGGGAAGGGAAATGGAAGACATACTTGTTGTCCGTGTTCTGGGAATATGCAGTGCATCTGTAAAGGAAACCTGCATGCAGGATACTAGAATGACCAGTTCTTCTGTACTGCCCTGGGTCTGGGAGTCCTTATCAACTTGACCTGACAGCAGATACTGAATAAATTCAGAGATATACTGCTAGGATCATACCAGGTTAGCACAGCCCCTAGGGATCTGTAATAGAGATATACGGGGAATTTAAAAGGAAATTATTAGAAGAAAGGTAACACTCCTCTCCAAAAATCCTGCTGGGTAAATTTCGGGAACTAGAATGCCAAGTAGTGCAGGAAAAATTCTGCTGCCTCCATCATGTACCTTCCATAGGGACAGTGAGAATAAGATACGAGTCTTTTCTCTCACTTCATATGGGAATGCATGATGATGATGATGATGATGATGATGATATGTACCTTCTGCTCTTTGCTGTACAGTGCTTTATAGAGTATGCATTTTGTTGAGAAAAAATTTGATTCAGTCAATTATTTATACAATGCAGATTCTTACAAATAATAGTAGTACAATAAATGTGCTTTAAATTGTAATGATCAGGGATGTGGAAAATATTTAGCATGGATGTGATTACTATTGTATTTTTAAATCGGCACTCTGTGTTGTTTATGTCAAGTCAAACTCAGAAAATCTATTTAATGTGTGTCCTAATATTGTGTGTCTTCTGTTATTCCTTAGTGACATTTACTGTTTGTCTTTACAGAGAAAGGAAATTGCATACTACGAAGGTATCAATAATTAGTACAAAGGGTTTCTCACAGTTCATATTACTGGCTTCTACATGTTGTAAAGGGGACTCTGCAGATAAAGTGGATGTAAAATAAAATAAATCGGTCACTTTCAAATCTCCTGCTTCACACTATGCACACAGCAGAGACCTGTGTGCTCTACATGAGCCAGTGGTATGGGCATTATTTTGGGTATTCGTTGTCAGGTTCTCTTCTAAGATGTCTTCTAAGGTGTCTTCTAAGTTGACAACGCAGCTTGTCCATGGAGCACCACAGTCAACCCCTCTAATAGGGAATGTACCAGTTTATGACAGTGACTCCGATAGTTGAACGAAAATGGTATGTGACATCATAATTACAACAGGGACTGATGACGGCAACCTTTTCTCATTTTTTGCATACTGTGAAGTGGGAGGTTTCAAAGTGATTTGATCTTGAAATTAATTTTATTACATGACTAATTCCGTTATGTTTAAATTTGTATACATACATACATACATACATACATACATATGTTGTTTACCAAAATTGTGTTGACATTATAGATACAAATAACATAAAGTAAAACATTTTGAAGACTTAATAATGCTAATAATATTGACTAGCTTCCATAGTGGTAGGTTAATTTACTGGTAATGCTGTTATTTGCTCTGTCCATGTTAACCTACCCTCAGGATAGAGATCCAAAAACTTTACACAAGGTACTTGCTCAAGTTTGTTCTCCTTTATTTTTATCACTATGTCACTGTTATTTTGGTAAGTTGTTTTTAAAGCTCATGATGTGTGGGTAATGGATTTAAAAAAAATCAATATTGGCATATTACTTCTAAACCAGTTCTCTAGCCTCTAATGTCATACGTCATACACTTTCTTCAGCTGCATTTGTAGATGCTTCTAGATCCACCCCCTTAATTACAATATTTGTGTCATCTGCAAATAGCATGGATTTCTGTTGGATTTCATCAGCAAGGTCATCAGTATATACCAAGAACAGTACAGTGTGTAAACTTTTAGATCACAGACCTCTCCCTAGTCCTGAATCGGTAGAAGTCGGTAAACGTCGGGAGGCTTCGGTAGGCACGCAGTTTCGACTGCTGCCAACATTACGTAGCTGACTGTGTTGTACAAGGTAGCCATTGTCGTCTGCTTCGTTATTGTTTTGCGCTGTACTGTTCTGTGAGTTTTTATTGTGCAGTTGTGCCAAACATTATCAAAATGAGTGAAGAGGCAGTTGCTGGCCCATCTCGGGTGGTTTTTTTTTTTTTTTTTTTTTTTTTTTTTTCAAATACGCCCATGGTTTTATATACTTTTTTTTAAACACATTTGCGAAATGTGTTGCAAATAGTGTTAGTAGTGAGAAGATAATAGAACAAAAGTCATGCCTGACGCGGCACTTTTTCATGCATCTTGATGTTTACCACGTCATATCTCCTGAATTATATGTCGTAAAGAGACATAAATTTGCCGGTGCATTTACTGATATATGTGGATACTGTATGCGAAATATGTTTCGGTTAGAGTTAATAGTAACGAAATAATACATTAAAATGTCATGCCTACTGCAGCAGATTTATGGTATGTACGGAGAAAATGTAGTAAGCGACAACCTTTTTTCCCTTCATTATTTTGTGGGGGGTGTAAGCGAGAAAAATTTTCCTAAAGGTTTGAAATTGTATGTAACGTTTGTTGCTAGTTGCTAAGTGCTCTAATTCTCTAATAGTGGATGCGTAAATTCGGGTATTTTCGTGCGGTGGCATCTCATTGTTTATGACGTCATATCTCCTCAAGAATGTGTCTTATTTATCTTTTTTTTCGGCTAGGAACCTTCGTGGGCATACGGAGAACAAATCACCAAAATTTCATCGCAATCGGAAGAATGGTTTGGGAACGCACAGAGGGCAGACATACGTACATTCATTTTTATACATAGAGATTGACAGTTACGTTATACTTCATGACCTGTTAAAGTATCTTTAAATTTTATAATCCATAGTTTAACATTGTGGGGAATGAAATAAAATGAAAAAAATTTGCAAGCAGTGGGAATCGAACCCAGATCCGGTGCAGGACAAGCCTTTACCTAACCAATTGCGCAACGCATGCTATAGTCACCTAATTGTTGAAACATTGTCCATTACTCTTTTCGGGTGTTCAGAGAACAACTCACCAAAGTTTCATTGCAATCGGATGAATGGTTTGTGAGCGTATAGTAGACAAACATACATACATTCATTTATATATATATATTTTTTAATGTACGTGACGATTTCAGTTTCGTTTACGAAAAACATTTCAAGCGAGTTTTACTTCCAAGCCTTTCGTCTGCTTTCGTGTAAGCATGACGTCCAATTTGTAGTGCCAGCACTGCAACTGGTAGGTGTGCTCCCCCCCCCCCCCCCCCCCCCCCCCCCCCCCCCCCCTCCACGCAACGGCTCCTCTCCCCTCGCCAGCCAATGCTTGCTTCCTCCTCTCCCCGCACTCCCCAGTTAACACACTGTAGTAGCCTTAGGACACTTCCCTCAGGCACACAGTCCAGGATCTTCCCCATGTCTGAATAGTATTTATTACCCTGCTGCTCTGGCATTTCTACTTTTTGATATCTCATTCTAGTATAATACACCTAATTCCTAGTTCTTGATATTTCACCAGCAGTTTATCATAAATATTAGATATTGTGTTCCACTATTTATTGTTTCAGAGGTGCAGTGTATTCCTCTGTTTATAGCATGTTGTTTACTTTGAATTCCGTAGGGTGTACAATGTCTTCACTTCAAAGAATGAAAAAGGTTCGCCTTTGTATGATGTGACATATGGTGTAATGCATGTATTGGCAGTATTGATAAGAATCCAGAAGTTCCATTTGAAATGAAATGTCTTCATGTAAGATACTCTTATACATAAGAGATCTTATGTTCTTTAACTGAAATCTGAGGATGATACTCAAATTATCCGTATGCAAATATAGAGTCTTAACTGCTGAAAAGAATGATGGATATTATTGTAAATCAGGTTAGGCAGTCGCTCAGTTGCTTCTTTTAAGACAGTGTTACAAATAACCAAAACTATATTTATAAGAATATTATTAGTATGTAATACACCAAAGAAAATGTTGCTCATAATTGTAGGTAGATTTGCATTGCTTGAATGTTTTAGCTTGTAGGTAAAGGTTTGTGAATCAATGTGATACACAATGGCCGAAAAATTGTTAAACCATCTTGTGTGCTATGCTTTGACACTTATGACTACCTGCATAATTTAAGCTTACCTTCTATTTGATTTTCAGTTTGGTGGAATGAAGGAAGGTGACTTCATTGTGGCAATTGCTGATCAGGATGTTAAATGGTCCCCGCATGAAGAAGTGGTAAAACTCATAAAGCAGGCTGGTGATACTTTGAGCCTCAAGCTAGTCACACCAATGGACAGAAATTACTTAAAGGTATAATATAATTAATAATAAAAATGTCGTCCAGTCGGACACTTCTCTCCTTCGTATATGTTTTGTGTTGTTGATTGATTGTAAATGTTTGGCCAAAGATAGTCAGTTGTAAAAACATTCTCATCACTAGTTTTGACTAGGAAGGACTTACCAGTGATGGCATGACATTTCTGATCACCAGACCTCATGACAGTGTCATTGAATAAATTTCATAACTTTCGACAATGTCTCTACTAGTAGTGGTGGTGGTGGTGGTGGTGGTGGTGGTGGTGGTTTCGTGCTCTTCTCTAGCCCATCTCAATTATCAACAATGCAAACTAATTCTACATAGTGCATGGCTCAACAGTAGCACTATACAGTTACACAACTGATAGGGAGGATATAAAAGTTGCTGGTGTTGTGCTCAGTCGAATGGTTTATAGCAGACCACCAGAATTTTTTTGGCAAATGTAAAGAAGAGAGACACAATATGTTACACGTGTATTTATATATCTCAGAAATAGTTCATTTTCACATAGTCATATTCGAGTAAATATTTGTTAGTTGCCCTCTACATGCCCCAATGAAGGCAAATTTAGTCACTCTAGTTCTGTGTGTGTGTGTGTGTGTGTGTGTGTGTGTGTGTGTGTGTGTGTGTGTGTGTGGTATAATTTAAGGACACTTAATTAGCTACAGGAACAATGTTTTTGCACCCCATGCCTGAATATTGTTGGCTAGATTAGATCATGGTACATTGCTGAATACTTTGGTGAATTGAGTTTGATTACTAACAATAGCTTGAAACAGGCGTTTTCAGCAGTATATTGTTATGACCAGTGTGGTCATTTTTGTGTCTCTTGGTATTTCTCTGCCATAGTTGATGTATTAGAGGACCTCATGCTCCCCGCAGACTTGCTACAATCAAGGCATCCATTTCTCATATGATGATGGAAGACATTTTACACTGCTGTGTCATCACTTTGTGTGTAAAAGTTTTTCTGCGTTTCCTGTGATCGATAATGTTTTTGCGTATTTGTAACTTTCTCCTCAGGTGGTATCTCTGCTCATATATTATATACATCTAACACTGGAAGAGGATCAGTTAAATGTCAATAATTTACAATTGTGGATTCCTCATGTTTATCTTTGCAGACTCTCTGAAGAAATGTTAACATTATGATATGAGACATTCTGGTATTTGCTTTCTGATTGCAGCAGCCAAAGGGTGGACCAAAAGGCTCAGTATCAAATAGCAGCTCAAGTTCTGGCGTATCTAGTGGGCAACCTAGTCCTGCAGGAACTGTTGCTGGACACTCTCATAAAAAACTCACGTGGAATCCTTTCAAGAGAGCTTCAGGTCACAGAGACTCAAAGGAGCAGGGTTATGAAGCCAATGTTATTCTCAGATGAATTTAATTACCATTTCAAGATGATCTGATAAATGTTGTAGGGAAGCGAGTAAAGCAAAATCAAGATCTTAAATATGGACATAAAGACAAATGTTCAATATGCTTCTTTTCAATTCTGTAATCCACTTACAAAAGAGAAGGAATGTCGCAGTGCCTATTTTTTAATTAGTTAATTAAACTGATTTTGTGTTTCATCCCTTTTTCTGCATCCTGAGAAAGTGTGTGTGGACTATTTTTGTTTTGTTTTGGGAAGTGCACATGTTGAAACTCTTGTAACCATGCAGGTATTGTGATTTAAATTGCTTACTCAGTTAGTGTGAACCTTCCCAAATTAGTGTAATGCACTCTCAAATATGCAACCTTGCGTAGGTGGTGCAACTTCCCAAAGTTACCGTTTTGAGCTAAGATATTCTAAATGAAAATCATTGTGTTGTTTATCATTGACTAAAGATATTTGTATCTTATAAATATTTAATTGATAAATACTTTTTTTCATTTCAGTGTGAGTAGAAACACTGAACAGTGAAACTCAAATACAAGAATATATTGTGCATGTACAGACTATTAGGACCCAGGCATATTGTAGTTGAAACACTGTTGCTGCAATTTAATGTTGTATATAAGACAACTGACGCAAAAGTCAGTGAATACAAAGATGTTACAGTTGTGAATATAGCTGATGGACTGTACTATAAACAATAATTTCAAGTTGTTGAGATTTTATCGAGTTGCATGTTGCAATACTGTTGTAATGATGTCATATAATTCGATGTTCTGTACATTGCAAGAAGAAGACTGAAGTTGTAAGGATTTACATGTAGAAAGGAAAGCACTGCTGTGCCAAGTGTAAAAATAAATTCTCCCACTTTATACTCTGTTGTATACATACATTTTTCATGTAGTTTTAAAATTCTTACTTGTACTGCTATCTGAAATGTAATTTAAAACTTTTATTAATTAGTTTCATTGTTGACAGAAATCTATTATAAAAAATCCGAACATTTAGTGGCAGATATCTGTTGACATGTCAATATCAGTTTTATTTACTATGTATCAGTACAAAAGTTTCAAATTTGAAGATGTTTTATTACCTCTGTTAACGGTAAATACATATGTACAGATGTATTAAATGTATGTTTTCTTTGTAACATCCCAATACAGTGTGAACTATCCTGATTAATCATTCCAAAGTATCCTTTTTTCCTTTTTAACATAATGAGTGCTTCTGAAAAAAAGGACACGATAACATTATCATTATAATAAGTACAGCTACTTGATGGCCTGTTGGTATGCGTAACTTTTTTCAACCAAATAAAACTGTTCTGTTTTTCTGTGCTGCATGTTCTGATGATGGTGAAGACTTTGGACAGTATAAGGAAAACACAGGGATAAATCACAGTCCTGTCATCCAGATTTAGGTTTCTTGTGGTTTCTCTAAATCACTTCAGATGAATGCCATGTCAGGTTTCCTTCTTTCTTTTTAAATATACTCCACAGCATGTTCTGTTCCCTAACTGTGTAATTGCTCATCTCATTTGAGAGTTCTATCAACAGAATATAACTGTAACCTTCCTTGCATTAATTTCATCCATTATAATAAATTAATTTTTTTCAAAAGCTTGTTATGAGAAATAGAATATTTTCAGTTTGAAACTCCTGCCACTCTCCCTCTCCCCCCCTTTCCTGCCCGTACCTCTCCCTCTCCCCCCCCCCCTTCCTTCCCTCTGTCCCTCACCCCCAATTCATCTGACATTCTCTGCCCACCCCCAACCACCTCTGGCTAGTACAGCTCTTTTTCACAGATTTTATTCTCATTTTCAAGTGCTATGGTAGTGCGTGTGTGTTCACTCAGTGGAATGCATGTTCAATTATAACTGTCTGAATTAAGCCACAAGCTCTATGGCACCTTGTGAAGTGAAGGAAGTGCTTATTAGGGATAATTAAGTTGGTGTCACATTGTTAAACTTGTTTCTTTGCTGCTTCTCACTTCATTCTTCTTCACCTGCTCCACCCAACACACATACTCCCTCCAGACAATTACTTCTACACCTATTATTTTTAACTGACAGCAAAGTGCAAAATACCTTCATTCTCCGATCTTTATCCATGACAGTGTGACTTTCAGTAAATGTTATTCATTTCATTGTTTATTGGTCACTTGAAGCTAGTTCCCCATTGCTACAGGAGCTGACTAGAAGGTGAGTTTTTTTTCCAAATTCATCATTCAGAAAATACAGAATGGTCTTACATTTGTGGATAAAGCTTTGGTTTCTGAGGTTGAGTTTTTTACATTGTATAATAGCTCCATTTAGAGACACTGTTACATTCACAGATGAAGCTTTGGTAGTTGAGGTCACATCCAGATTTAATTTGACAATTTCAGAAGGTGGGAAGGGTTGCAGTGGCACCAACATGGCTGAGTGTGGGGAGGGTAAGGGCAAACGGGCAGCAAATTATGTCATGCTGGCAACCATTGCAATGTATTCTGCGTACCTTGCTTATGAACACCTGCCACTTTTAAACTGCAGTTTGCCTGAATCTGAATGCAATTGATCTGACTTTACGAATGGACAAATACTCAGCAATAGTATACATTTCTACTAGATACAGAAACAAGAGATTCAATAACGGCACTAGACTAGCTCCAGCTCAACAGCACTGTTGATTTTCAAGGTTGGCAACAAATTGTGAAGTACACTGTTAGCCCAAAGTCACACCATTTATGCCGCTTTATCACTAATGGACCACAGTGAACTCTAGTGATTGATAATGGATGTAAATCACAGCCTTGACTCTGTTGAGAAATGTGGATTTAGAAATTTGCAGTTCACAATTGGTTTATGTGGTCAGTGTGAAACTAAAGTTAATGGTTATTCAGATGCAGAGGTCACAACTGTGCAGCAGGAAGAAAATTTCATGTCACAAAGCAAATGTTCGTAGGTGGTGTCAAATGAAAAATAAATTATTGATTGCCAGTTCTATACGCCAGACTTTCAGGGGACCAAGTATGGCAATGTTTTAGGATTTGACACAGGAGGTTGTTCAGTATGTGCGGCTGGACATGGACATGGAGATCAAGAGGGTGGACCTTACATTATGACTTGTAACAACACTAGCTCAGTGATTCCCACAGCTTTTGATGAAAAACTACGTACATGAATATCTTTGTCATATGAGGTATTTAAGAAAACATGACTACTGACCATAATAGACATTGTCAACTTTTTAGGCAGATTTTAAGATACTTTATATCAATAAAATAGTTTGTAAATTTGATTAGTCAGAATCTGTTAAAAGTAAGAATTTCTCAGCGAGACTGTTCAGAAAAACAGGTCATCTTATTGTCAGGTAAATAGAGTAATTTACTCCGAAGGAAAGTATTTGAGCTCAAACAAACACATTTACACTTAAGTCCCATGAGGGGTCATTTAAAGTTCCTTTATTCCACCAGTGATATTAATTTATCTGCAAACCTCTGCAGTTGGCGAAGAGAGGTAGTGGAATGTGCCATGCTGAATTCGACCTTTGATTCTGCTACATCCTTAAAGACCAGTAGAGATGTTAAAGTGTGTATGTGAATTTATTCGTGTAGTGAAGTGTCGGATGGGTCAGCAATTCATAATCAACCCTGCTAATGTACTGTGACTGGTTAAGATGAAGTTTTGATTAACTTCTTTGTGAAAATTGTAATGGTGTAGAAGATGAATCATTCACATGTTTTCTGGCATCTATTATGGTGCAAAAATATTATCACTGGTTAGAAAGGCATACTGTTGTAACAAAAGCACATAATTGTGGTGGTGGTGGTGGTGGTGAACACCCCACTAAGCTGTAGCGGTATGACAATTTCAAGGAGAGATGACAGAAGCAGTGAAAGTGAATTCCAACCTTATCATGATAAGAAGTTTAAAGTCGAAAGTGTCTTCATGGTGTTTGATGCAACACACTAGAGGACATATTCAGTGATTATCATGTCAGAGGTTTTAACACATACTATGAACTCCTCAAAAGATACCCTAAAAAGAAGGCTAACAGCAACATTAAAGTGCACTAGACTATGCGGCACAGGAAAGAGAAAGCAAAAGAAAATCATATGCTGCAGTTCAATAATATCACGCAGTGTGTAATGATAAAGCTTGATGAAGTGCGAGAATACTGTTCTTCTGTTCATTATTGACATTTACAACATTGGACATCAGACATAGCCAGAAGCGTCAGATGTACAAACTTTACACTATCACTGTGATCTGTTACTAATTTGAAAAAGGAGCTTAGAAAAACGTCATGCTGTATATCTATTCTCCAAGCATAAAAAGATAAGGACAGCAAAGAAAAGCTGATTCAAAGAGCTCGAACATCTGTTCCTGAAGTCAATGCACATATCATGACATAAAACAACCAAATGGGCTTTGTAAGGAACTGAGATTAGTCAGTTCAGCTATGAGCCTTCCATGAAAGGGGAGAAAAATACTGTCTCAATGTTGCATTCGGTTAACAGTGTAACATACAGCTACTGTGTAGACGTTGCTGTAATGGACGGATGATTAGCAGACACACTATACATACATCCAAGAACCAAATGGACAGTTTGGACCTTGTGTATCAAGGGAAACAGAAAAACTGTGCCCCCCGGTCTTTGTAAATGCAAGTGTTAGCAAGGAAATGATGAAAGAATATCTGAAGACTTTTTCTGTCAATTTTGAATCCACATTTGCCAACAAAATCACTAGCATTTTGTGACTCCTGGTTGGATGTAAGGAAGAACATGTACTACTGGACTACTGGAAGCCTCCGGAGGAAAACTTAGTTTTAAGTCATCCCACTTAGAACTACAAAATATGCCCAGCTCTAGACTTGTTTGTCTTCAGGCAGTATAAAATATATGCCAAGAGAACAACACATTTTTAAACTACATTCCAAGAACATTCAGCCAAAAGTGTATGATAGATTATTTATCGTGGCAGTACATTGTCATTTACAATCAATTATCTGCAGAAGTACATACGCCAGTGCTTCATTACATGTGGCAGAATACTGGCTGTCATACTGGTGAACCTGTGGACAACTTCAGGAGTGTCGTGCACTGATATTATGCACTGAAGAGCCAAAGAAACTGGTACACCTGCCTAATATTGTGTAGGGCCCCAGCGAGCACGCAGAAGGGTTGCAGCACAACATGGCGTGGACTTGACTAATGTCTGAAGTAGTGGTGGAAAGAATTGACACCATGAATCCTGCAGGGCTGTCCATAAATCTGTAAGAGTATGAGGCAGTGGAGATCTCTTCTGAACAGCACATTGCAAGGCATCCCAGATATTCTCAATAATGTTCATGTCTGGGGGGTGGGGGGTGGGGGGGGGGGGGAGAAGTGGCTAGTAGAAGTGTTTAAATTCAGAAGAGTGTTCCTGGAACTGCTCTGTAGCAATTATGGGCATGTGGGGTGTCCTGTTGTCCTGCTTGAATTGCCTAAGTCTATTGGAAAGCAGAGTGGATACGAATACATGCATGTGATCAGACATTATGTACATGTCACCTGTCGGAGCCATACCTAGACGTATCAGGAGTCCCATATCACTCCAATTGCTCACGCCCCACCCATTACAGAGCCTCCACCAGCTTGAACAGTTCCCTGCTAACATGCAGTGTCCATGGATTCATGAGGCTGTCTCCATACCCATACACATCCATCTGCTTGATACAATTTGAAATGAGACTTGTCCGACCAGGCAACATGTTTCCAGTCATCAGCAGTCTAATGTCAGTGTTGAAGGCCTCAGTGAGGCATAAACCTTTGCATCGTGCAGTCACCAAGCTTATACGAGTAGGCCTTTGGCTCCAAAAATACCGATATTTTGTTGAATGATCTGACGCTTGACGGCCCAGCATTGAAATTTGTAGCAATTTGTGGAAGAGTTGCACTTCTGTCACACTGAACGATTCTCTTACGTTGTTCTCGGCCCCATTCTTGCAGGATCTTTTTCTGACCACATTGATATCGGAAATTTGATGTTTTACCAGATTCCTGATATTCATAGTACACCCATGAAATGGTTGTACGGGAAAATCCCCACTTCTTCGCTAGCTCAGAGATGCTGTATCCCATCACTCGTGTGCTGACGATAACATCATGTTCAAACTCGCTTAAATCTTAATAAGCTGCCATTGTAGTAGCAGTAACTAATCTAACAACTGTGCCAGACACTTGTTATCTTATATAGATGTTGCTGACCACAGCGCCATATTGTGCCTGTTTGCATATCTCCATATTGGAATACACTTGCCTATACCAGTTTCTTTGGGGTTTCGGGTAGAATGTGCAATTATGACATGTGATCAATGTGCTTTTCTTCACAGTACATTTTGTAGTCATTCATACTGCTTTGAACATTATTTATAGTTAAAATATCTGCATTGAGTTTGGCTTCTACAGCGCTGTCTTCAGTAACATCATTAGCAGTCTGCAGAGTCTTGCAGAAAAACAACACTCACCAGCACTCTAGAGGTAAGTAATAGTGCTGTAACCAAAATTTCATATAAATATGTTCCTTTGAATGCAAATACTTTCCTTGTCAGTCATAGCATGTATCTGACCCTGAAATGCAGTTTTTCTCAGTCCAAAGGTTCTATTCAAACCTATGTAACTATAAGGGGCTTTTGGTTTGAATAACCTACACTTTTTCTGTAAGTCTTACGTGGGCTCCAGGTACCATCAAGCCAGTCATACAAATTGCAGCTGTAGCACTGAGGCTGTTTTAGAGAAAGCCATTTTGTACAGTGTGGTGACTAATATTTGTTATGAAATACAATTGGGACTTGCAGATGTTCACCACTGCTGATTTTGGTTATAAATAAATGTAATGTAAATATGGTAATGGTCTTTGGAGAGATATAAGTAATTTAAAGCTTAAAGATAAGAACTTGCTTCATGTCTGAATTACTGAGCTGAGATGTTGATAGGTTAATAAACAAGACTGACACTGATGTTAGCTTTCAGATGAAATCTTCTTCAGAGCTACTGAGTACTTGTTTGTGAATGAATATTCCTTAGGATTCTTACAATAAATTTGAATCTGTCATCTCCCTTCCCCACAGCTAAATCTATTGTGTTGTTCCAGTGTAACTCATTCTAGACATCGCCTGAGGACTGTTCAAGCACCCTGAAGCACAATATTCAGCCGTAGAAAGCACTAAACTGAATGCCAAAGTTCAAAATATATCTGTTGATGCTGTGCATCTAGTACTGCAGAGTTTCTGGATAAGGTTGTTTAAAGTGCTTAGTGTCCAAGATATTTTTTCTAGATTCTTCCTGAAAGACTGCATCCTATTGCATCATTCCAAGATAATGTGAATGACTCTCATACAGAAGCATTATGTTGTCCATATGGACGTCCAGTTTATAATCTGCTGCTTTTTGTTGTGTAAGTGGAATGCATATGGAATCAAATTCCATGAGAATTATTTCTGGTTGCATAAGAACTACTCACTTATCCTGGCTTCCAACACTCAACCCCATAGTTCCTCCTCTGCTAAGAAGACAAGAAACCATGCTGAAAAACATTCCAAAATAGTGAATAATCTTCAACTTCCCACCCATGAAGATATTATTCCTCAGTTGAAAACAAATTGGCTTCATTCCAGAAATCCACCCATGTGGCTGGCCTAGCAGATTGTTGATAGCAACTTCTCTTTAGACTGTAAATAGCATGAAATCTCGACTACAAATTCTCCACATAAAATGTGATATCTTATTGATCTGCCACAGAGATCCAAGGGCTTTGGACTCCCATGGGACAAGTTGAAGAATATAAATCACATCCAAATAGGACATGGAGTGTTTGCATACAACTTGCAAAGAGGGGGTAAGCAGCCCATCCCAAGCTGCAACTGTGGAGCACGGAACCAGACCGTACTGCACATTGGTGAGGAGCATAGAATGAGAGCTTACCTGGATGACCCAAATGACTTTTCCATGGCCACAGCATCAAGCCTTGACTGTATAAGGAGATTGGACATTAGAATATAACACCAGTATTACCTATATTTATCTCTCTTTGTGTGTTTTTTATGTATTCTTGACTGTGTCATGTATAGTGCTAAATACTATATAAATAACCTTTACTATGGGAAGACATCTTCCAAGCATTGTTGATAGATTTAATTCCATAAATATGCCTGGGGCTGATTTAAGGCCCAAGCAACAAGCCATTGCTTGGGCTGACAGGCTGTGCAAAATTTGTGTACAGCTGTATCATAATTAGTAACGAAGACTGACAGGGGTGAAAGTAAATGAGGGTAGGGGGAGGCATCAAATGATATTTCGTCTGTGTGGAAAAATGTCTTGAGTATTTTGTTACAGCATTTGGACTGTTGGTTGTAGAAACTTTACAATTAGTCCCCTGACATATAATTATAGGTATAGAAGGTGCAATACAAACAAGGTTCTTTACTCCCTCATCAAAAAAGTAAAAAGTAAGAAAAGTAAAAAATAAGAAACTGAAAGAAAGAGTGTACATAGCACAACTAATTTCTCCAATCATATTTATTTCTGTGACAGAACAATAACAGCATCATTTGGCTATTGAATTGGATGGATGGATGGATGGATGGACGGGTGGATGGATGGATGGATGGATTTAAAATTGTTGCACATGTAGCAGTGAGGTGCCCTTTCTCAAGATTCTCTACTGTTGTAGAAGTAGCACTCTTGTTAAAACGAAAAGACAAAATAACTGTAGCCACAGTTACAAAAAAGTGACACACACATTCTCCAGTATATTAGTTCCTACCATTGTCGTAGATTAATAGTATTAACAAAATAGTTGATGATTACAAGTAGGGTACAGTTCATAGTATAACTAATAGGATGAACCAGCCACCTGAAAACACACTAAAATCTCCATCCATCTGAATTTTCAGTCCAGCGGATCACAATGTGTAATTGAGCAGTGTTTGATAATGTGGCGAGTCCCTTCTTTGGGTTTTGAGAGAAAGTATGCCCTGGTCAAACAACTGGTTTGACTGATCATAGCCTGTGGTTGGCCACTTCCAGCCACTGTCTTCCCCATTTGGCCATCATCCATGACACAATAGCCAGTGCATTTACTTTAAGGGGAAGTGTGGTGTTTTCCTGGCAGGCTGCTTTAGCTGCTCTGGTAGCTTCCTCATTCCCCATTGCCCTAGATTCTCAGGTGTCCGCGTACACAGGAGAAGGCCACTTCTTTTGTCTGGCTTTGTAGGAGGTGTGTAATGCCCTAGACCACCTGATCGGTCCAGTCTTTTGGGCATATTTTCTGAATAGCCTGCAGAGCATTAAGAGTGTCCACGCAAACAAGAAAATTCGCTCCACCAAGAAACCTTATCTACTCCACATTTAACTATTGGAACTACCACCTGACCACCCACAGCTCTGCATAGTACACTGAGAACTAGATTTAAGGGATGAGAGAAGATAACAGAGCACCCAATATTTCCCTTTGCTTAGATCCAGTGGTAAAAACCACCATGCGCTTATGGTACTTTAATGAAATGTGGTGAAAAACAACCTTTAAAGCTATAGGCAGAGTGGTGACGCAGCTGTACTCTGTCATGTCCAAGTCATGTGTAGATTTGGCAATCATTCGAGGAGGGGGGGGGGGGGGGGTTTATTCACTCTATTCCTGTTTACGAACTGGTACACTAAGTTGCTCCAGATATTCCTTTGCATGGACATAAAAAGGCCTACAAGGGGAGGCCACTATGTGCGGATCATTGATTTCCTTCGAACTATGTACACTGTACACATTAAGACAATGTATTGTACAAATAGTAAAGTGTACTACTTAGAAAACTTAGAGAAAATTGCAAGAGAAGTTTTATGTGTCGAATGTGTACCGGTACATTGCAACTCTGAACACGAGGTGGCAGCATTCAAGTGGTTAGCATTCAAGCTCCATAATCGGTGGTCTCTGAACTGAATCACTCATATTTCGTGTTTAGTTTTTCAAATGTGCATTTTTTCGATACTGATCATATTCTTTCATATATATGACATTTGAAAGGTAACATAATAAAAAATGTGTGCATGAACTGTTATTGAATTTCCATTTTATTTTGGTGGTTTCCTAATTATTACAGGAAGTATTATATTTATAACTAATAGCAAGTATACAAAGCCCCCCAGGGGGTCCACAACTCTTTCGTGGATACGTGCGTAGCGAGCACGGGGCCCCGAGCTAATGTGGCCTTCCTTCCTTTCCGGGCTGCATACCTTCCCTTTCCGCATCCTTCCCCATCCCCTGTCTTCACCCCCCCCCTCACCTCTTGCTCTTTCCTTCACTTTCTCCCCCTCTGGGAGTATGGTTTGCGCCTACGTCCGGAGACGGACGCTTGTAAATGTACCGCATTCTTCTTCTTCCTTGCTTGTATGTCTTCTTCCTTCCTTTGTCCATCTCCTTTCCTTACCTCTTCTCTTTACCCTTTTCTCCGCTGCGGCGTTTGAGACCCCCTCTTCTTTCCTTTCCCTTTCTCTTTCTTCCTCCCTGTGCGTGTCTGAAGGCCGACCCACGCACTTCCATGCGTAGCCGGTGACGGGGTAACGCGTAATTCCCCGCCCCGGGTAGACAGGTAGGACACGTACGTACCCCCTGGTAAAGGCCAGGCCCAGGGAGGGGTGATTACCCGAGCTGATACCTTCCGAAAGTGCCGATTGGTCCCTCCGTCCGTATGTCGGGAGGTGTGACCTGAGGTGTGAACAATCACCTAAGGCGGGTGTGCCCTTGGTGAGGGCCCCCACAAGGGAGGAGCGCGCCATCGGAGACGCCGGTAATCATGGGGGATTCTTCCGCAATGGTTTCCTCACCTTCCACTATGTCTGCTCACAAACGTAAGTTCACTGAGTCTCAGCCACAGACGGTTCTTCCATCGTTGCCACAGTTCCTTGTTGTTTCTCGGTCTGACGAAGGTCACGACTTTTCCACGGTCAACCCTTTCATTATTCAGAAAGGTGTCGACGCAATTGCGGGTCCTGTAAAGTCTTGTTCCAGATTACGGAATGGTACCCTGTTGTTAGAAACACACAGTGCCCTCCAGGCTCAAAAATTGCTGCGTACTTCTCTGCTCCACACCTTCCCTGTCCGGGTGGAACCGCACCGTACCTTAAATTCCTCGCGTGGAGTCGTTTATACACGCTCCCTCGATGGATTGTCTGACGAAGAAATTCAGCACTACCTGTCTGACCAGGGCGTCACCGCTGTTCATCGGGTTATGAAAAGGGTTGACTCGAACATCATTCCAACCCCCACTGTCTTCTTGACTTTTGACAAAGTTCAACTCCCATCAAAAATCAAAGCAGGCTATGAGATAATTTCCGTTCGCCCTTATGTCCCAAACCCTACGCGTTGCTATCGATGTCAGCGGTTTAATCACACCAGCCAGTCCTGTTCCAATCCGGCCAAATGTGTTACGTGTGGCAGGGATGCCCATGAGGGTGCTTGTCCACCTCCATCCCCTCGCTGCATCAACTGTATGGGTGACCACGCTGCTTCCTCTCGAGATTGCCCTGTTTTTAAGGACGAAAAGCTGATCCAGGAAATAAGAGTGAAGGAAAAGGTGTCGACCTTTGCTGCTCGAAAGTTACTCGCCAGTCGACAGCCCACCGTGCCTCAGAAAGGAAAATACAGCGCTGTCCTTGCTTCTTCTCGGCCAACAAAGGAGGCGGCCACGCAGACTTGCGACCTCACATTTAGTACCACGGTCGTCAGATCGGCCAGCGCAAAGATCGCCCGTTCAACCTCACCTCTTTCGCCTGCCCACTCTATGGCTCACACTTCGTCGGGTTCTGCTAAATCTCGAGCCCAAAAGTCAGACGCCAAGTCTACAAAAAAAGAGCATTCTCGTGAAGAGTTTTTACGTACTGCAACTTCACAACCATCGGTTCCTCCTTCATCTAAACATACCTCCAAGAAGGCTACGAAGAAACACAGTTCCTCTCCTTCTCCGCCAAGGCGTGTCCCATCTACAGCACCACCTGGCGGAAATCGCCCTCGGCCATCTTCTGTGTCGCCGAGGCGCACTGTTGGTGGCCGGTCAACTGGCCGATCGTTGGTGGCAGGAGCTGCTCCTGACCAACCTATGGATCAGGATCTTCTGCCTTCGACTGAATGCCATTCCATGCTGTCGGTCGCAAGCTCTGAGCAGTCGTTGAGTTGACAGCACCCTTGGTGCCGTTCCTCCATTTTCTGTTCACCCTATGTCCATTATCCACTGGAATATCCGCGGCATTCGCGCCAATCGGGAGGAATTGTCGATCCTCTTACGATCCTACTCGCCGGTCATCTTCTGTCTTCAGGAAACAAAACTGCGTCCCCATGACCGCTTTGTTCTCCCTCATTTTCAGTCCGTCCGATATGAGCTCCCCTCAGTTGAAGGCACTCCAGCCCATGGAGGACTCATGATTCTGCTCCATGATACTCTCCATTATCACCCAATCCCCTTATACACTTCCTTCCCAGCTGTCGCCGTCCGTCTTTCCCTTTCTGGATACACGTTCTCTCTTTGTACGGTATACATTCCATCGTCTACACCAATGGCACGAGCTGATCTCCTTCATCTTCTTGATCAGCTTCCACCCCCCTATTTGCTGGTTGGGGACTTCAATGCCCACCACCCGCTTTGGGGATCTCCACATCCTTGTCCACGTGGCTCACTATTGCTAGACGTCTTCCACCAAGCGGATCTAGTCTGCCTCAACACTGGGGTCCCTACATTTTTGTCTGCCTCCACGGCAAATTTATCCCATTTGGACCTTGCGGTCGGTACTGTTCCGCTAGCTCGGCGCTTCGAATGGTTCGCCCTTGATGATACACACTCGAGTGACCACTTTACATGTGTTCTTCGACTGCAGCCTCAACTGCCATATATGCGCTCGCGACGCTGGAAGTTTGCCCAAGCCGATTGGACACTTTTTTCGTCTCTAGCGACATTCGATGACCGTCGCTTTCCCAGCGTCGACGATGAGGTCACACATTTTACCGACGTTATTCTCACAGCTGCGGAACGTTCAATACCACGCACCTCCGAATTGCCCCGGCGCCCTCCAGTTCCTTGGTGGAACGAGGCCTGCCGTGACGCAATACGTGAGCGGCGACGTGCTCTTCGCATTTTCCGTCACCATCCAACTTTGGCCAACTGTATCCGATATAAGCAGCTCCGTGCGCGATGCCGTCGCGTCATCCGCGATAGCAAGACGGCAAGCTGGAAATTCTTTACTAGCTCATTTAACAACTTCACTCCCTCCTCGGAAGTTTGGAGTCGGCTTCGACGGTTCTCAGGCGCGCCTAGTTTCTCCCCGGTCTCTGGGCTCACTGTCGCGCATGATACCTTAGTGGACCCCGTCGCAATTTCTAACTCATTGGGTCAGCACTTTGCTGAGATTTCGAGCTCTTCAAATTACCCGCCAGCGTTTCTCCCGAAGAAACGTGCAGCAGAAGTGCGGCATCTTGCTTTCTCCTCTCAAAATCGCGAAAGCTACAATACTGTTTTCTCCATGCGCGAACTCCAACATGCACTCTCTACTTCTCGCTCCTCCGCCCCAGGACCGGATGGTATCCATGTCCAAATGTTGCTGCATTTATCAACCCATAGCCTGCGTCACCTCCTTCGCCTTTATAATCGAATTTGGACCGACAGTACCTTTCCCAGGCGATGGCGGGAAGCTATTGTCGTTCCCGTTCCGAAACCTGGAAAGGACAAACATCTCCCCTCTAGCTATCGCCCCATTTCTCTCACGAGTAGTGTCTGTAAGGTTTTGGAGCGTATGGTGAATTACCGTTTAGCTTGGTGGCTGGAGTCCCGCAGTCTTTTAACACCAGCCCAATGCGGATTCCGAAAGCATCGTTCTGCTGTTGACCATCTTGTTGCTCTCTCCACTTATATCATGAACAATTTTCTCCGGAAACGCCAAACGGTAGCAATATTTTTTGATCTGGAGAGGGCGTACGATACCTGTTGGAGGACAGGCATCCTCCGCACACTGTTCTCTTGGGGCTTTCGAGGCCGGCTGCCCCTTTTTCTTCGCGAATTTATGGCAGAGCGCACATTTAGGGTGCGGGTGAACACTACTCTCTCCCGTACTTTCTCCCAAGAAAACGGGGTACCCCAGGGCTCCGTGCTGAGTGTTGTACTGTTTGCCATCGCCATTAATCCAATTATGGATTGTCTCCTTCCTGATGTCTCGGGCTCCCTCTTTGTGGACGATTTTGCGATCTACTACAGTTCTCAAAGGACCAGCCTTCTTGAAAGACGTCTTCAAGGATGTCTCGATCGCCTCTACTCGTGGAGCATCGAAACCGGCTTCCGTTTCTCACCCAGTAAGACCGTTTGTGTTAATTTTTGGCGACGTAAGGAGTTTCTTCCGCCCTCCTTACATCTAGGTCCTGTCAACCTTCCGTTTTCCGACGTCGCTAAATTCTTGGGTCTTATGTTTGACAGAAAACTGTGCTGGTCCTCCCACGTTTCCTATCTTTCGGCTCGCTGTCTGCGTTCCCTTAACACCCTCCGTGTCCTGAATGGTACCTCTTGGGGAGCGGACCGGGTGGTCCTTCTCCGCCTCTATCGCGCCTTAGTGCGCTCGAAATTGGATTATGGAAGCATAGTCTACTCCTCTGCTCGGCCGTCTATTCTTCGGCGTCTCGACTCTATCCACCACCGTGGATTACGTTTAGTGTCTGGAGCTTTTTACACCAGCCCTGTGGAAAGCCTTTATGCTGAGACTGCTGAACCTCCGCTGTCCAATCGGCGGGCAGTCCTTCTGAGTCGTTATGCTAGCCATCTGTCTTCCATGCCTGCTAATCCAGCCCATAACCTTTTTTTCGACGCCTCCTTTGATGTCGGGTATGCAGGCCGCTCCTCCTCCCTACTACCCCCAGGAGTCCGCTTCCGTCAACTGCTCCATTCTCTTTCCTTCCGCTTTCCTAAAACCTTCTTGACAACTTGGGGTACAGCACCGCCTTGGCACCGTCCCCGGATCGACTTGCTCAGAGACCTATGTCAATTTCCCAAAGATGGTACCCCTACACTCGTTTACCGTCGGGCATTTGCTGCTCTATGTGCACAAATGACGGAAGCCACATTTATTTACACCGATGGCTCGAAAACATCGTTAGGTGTAGGGAGTGCCTATATTGTTGGCGACACCCCAAATCACTTTCGGCTTCCCGACCAGTGTTCGGTTTATACTGCAGAGCTTTACGCTGTTCTCCAGGCTGTCCACTACATACGCCGCCATCAGCGGATACAGTACGTAATCTGCTCAGATTCTCTCAGCTCTCTCCTAAGTCTCCAAGCTCTTTACCCTGTGCACCCTCTGGTCCACCGGATTCAGGACTGTCTGCGCTTGCTCCACCTGGGGGGCGTCTCAGTGGCGTTCCTCTGGCTCCCGGGACACGCTGGTATCTGTGGAAATGAGGCGGCCGATATAGCGGCCAAGGCTGCAGTCTCTCTTCCTCGGCCAGCTCTTCAGTCTCTTCCGTTTACCGATCTACGGAGCGGTTTATGTCGCCAAGTTACTCATTTATGGCATGCGCATTGGTCAACACTTCCCCACAATAAATTGCGGGAAGTGAAAGCCGTTCCTTGCGCTTGGACCTCTTCCTCCCGAACGCGTCGTCGGGAGGAGGTAATTTTAGCTCGACTCCGGATAGGGCACTGTCTTTTTAGTCATCGACATCTTTTAAGCGGTGATCCTCCCCCACTCTGTCCCCACTGCTCTCAGCTGTGGACGGTCAGACACCTTTTAATTGAATGCCCCTATTTTAATCCGTTACGCTCCCGTCTACAGCTATCGCCTGATCTATCGTCGATTTTAGCAGATGACACGCGCTCAGCTGACCGCGTTCTACAGTTTATTAGTGACAGTGAAATGACGTCAGTCATTTGAAGTTTTTTTTTTTTTGTGGACAACCAACCCCTTTCTATAGTGGACTTTTAAGCATTCCTTCTGCCTTTAGTTTCTCCAATTTTCTGACTATGTTTCCATTGCTGCTGATTTTAAATTTCGTTTTTTTCCTGTTTTCTACGTCACGGGCTGGGCGCTAATGACCATAGAAGTTTTGCGCCCTAAAACCACAAACAAAAAAAAAAAAAAAAAAAAAAGTATACAAAGATATGACTGAAGTTTTCATGAGCATGTATGCCACTCATGATTTGCGAAATCCCTTATACCTGCAATCAGATAAGGTACCCGGAACTGCTTTGCACCTGGACTCTTTGATTTGCAGACACAGAGGCAAACACCATTCAGCAATTAACTTGTATAGCACTGAGACACTGACAATGTAGTAAGAACAAATAGTGAACATACGAATTTTTGGAAACTCACAATCACAGAGTATAGTATAAAACTTCATGCAATTCTTTTTCCTTTAATTGTGTTACCTTTCAAATATCGTATACAGTATGATTCTTATTAATGCATAAAAAATTCCAAAGCAATATAGATCATGGTGAGACAGGTACTTTAATATAAGACAAATGGGGTCACAAGTGTTGGGAAATACCCCAAAGGTGGATGACAACTGCTGAACATGACGTCACAAGATGACATACCTCACTGCACGTGCAGCAGTGGAGCCTATCAGTCTGTTGCACCTGATCATCCCGACTCAAGTCAAGTATTCACGTCGGTGTGGCTCCAAACCTACAAGCACAACTTTAGTGCATGGGCCTCTGGGTTCAAGTCTTGGATCTGGCAGACAGTGTCTTTTTGCACGGTGTTAAACAATTGTGTGTTTCCATTGAAGTAAGATGTTTTATTTACTGTCTCACGGTCACTGCAGGTTAATTTACAAAGTACAGTATAACAAGAACCTACTGTATTGCAAGTAAATAAGTATAAGTTTCCGAAATGAGGACAGTCAATAATTTTGTAACTTCTACGTTTATGATGGATCACATTTACAAAAAAGTTTTTGAAAACAGAGTAGCATAACAGAGTAATGTGTTGCACTGCCCCCTACCAGTGAGGGTAAGATCGACAAGCCCATTTGCTGCATGTGCGGTGAGGTATGTCATCCGGTTACGTCATGTGTTCAGCATTTGCTATCCATTTTTGGGGTATTTCCCAACCTTTGTGACCCCATGTGTGTCATTGAATTACTTGTTTAGCATCATTTACAATGCTGTGGGAGTTTTTAAACATCAGTAAGCATCACCTTCTGCCATGAATCCAAACAATAGCCTTCACACCATATTTTGTTGAAGAGTTGTGGGAGGACTTTTTATGCCTCCATGTTTAGGTGTCATAGCCTGCTGTATTGAATTCTCTTTGGCCATGGAACAGTGTCACTGTTGGTGCAGACTGTAGTTCCCACATAGAGAAGGGGCAGTTATTTTGCCCTGAGTTATTAGACAAGAAGCTTATTCTGTGTTTTTCTCCATGTGCTCCCTATGTTGGCAGAACTGATTTATGTAATAGATGAAGGTCAAAACACAACTGCATGAACTTTTATTTCCTGATATCTTCTCAATTGATTCCCATACCTTTGTTGCTGGTGTGAAGCAGCTTAAGATGTTAAAAACTCTCTCCATGATCTCTGTTTTCTCCCCGATGATTCATCAAGTTTTAGCCCTTGCCTTCCGAACGTCTATAGAGATTGGCTCCATTATGCTTGCTCCTGAACCTAAGTAATGCAGTTCACCTATTTCTAACTGCTAACTGACATTCCTTGTTCCACAAAGGTTTAGCTTTTCTTCTATCTTGGTTAGAAGACGACCATAGTAAATGACATTTGTGGTGTGATCCACTCGGTCCTTGGTATGGACACAGGGTTGGGATTTTGTGTAACTGTGGAAAAAAAGTGCAGGAGGAAAAAAATCTCTAAATACAAACACAGTGCATTGAGGTGCAATAGACAAACATCTGTTTTAAGAATGCAGTCTATAAAAATGATCACAAGATAATAAAATTACTGGAAATCAATAATTATATGTGTTATGTTGTTTTTTGAGAATGGGGACAAGCAAATAACCCCTCATTACAGATCCATACAGTTTTTCAAAAAGAAGGAACAATAGAATAGAGACAAATATTTCTGCCAGTTACACTAGTTTGCAGTGGTTAAAATATAATCAGAACAAGAGTATATTTTAATAACAGTATTTCTCAAAGGCTACATGCAAAGTAAAGCTTCTAAAATGAATTTTTTTACTGTGCAGCAGTATATACATTATTGTGAATATTCCTGCTTGATTTAAATTGTGAGTCTAATTGGTACATGATTAGGAACCTTGCTTTTTCAGGGAAAAGGTTTCATGGGGCAAGGCTGTAGGTGAAGCCAAAAATGCATTCTTCCTAATATCTGAAAACACCGGGAGAGCAAATGTTGTATCAAAAGTGGATCCACTAGATTAACTTAGGTAGGCATTGCATACTACACCACCAAACATCAGCTTTGGTAACTAATCTGCTAGAGAGATCATAATAATCGTTATGTTGCTGAAAAAATGACCATCTGGCTATGATGGAATTTCTACTGAAGCACAAAAATCCTGTGATGAATAGGTATTGTCCCAATGAGTTACCTTTGTAATCAGTCAATGAGTTAAGAAAGACAGAGACACTGGGTAGAACTACAGGCTCCGGCTGATAGTGATTGAGGGAACTTTGATAGCACAATGGTACAGAATGACCACCTCAATGCCAACCAGCATGGATTTTGAAAACATCAGTCATTTGAAACCCAACTCACACTTTTCTCTCATGACATATTGAAAGCTCTGGATCAAGGCAATCGGGTAGATGCTGTATTTCTTGATTTCTGAAAAGCATTTGACTCATTACCACACCTACACTTATTGTCATACGATCATATGGGGTATCAAATGAAATTTGTGACTGGATTGAGGACTTTTTAGCAGGGAGGACGCAGCATGTTATGTTGGATGGAGAGTTGTCGTTAGATGAAGTAGTTACTTAAGGTATGCCCCAGTGAATTGTGTTGGCACCCTTGCCATTCACGTTGTAAATTAATGACCTTTTAGGCAATATTAATAGTAAAATCAGGCTTTTTGCAGGTGCTGCAGTTAACTATAATGAAACACAGGCTGAAAGAAGCTGCATAAATATTCATTCAGATATTGATAAGATTTCAAAGTGGTACAAAGATTGGCAGTGTGCTTTAAATGTTCAGATTTTTAAGTTGTGCACTTCACAAAATGGAAAAAAAGGTTTCTTATGCCTGTAACATCAATGAATCACTGTTGGAATTGGCCAGCTCATACAGATACCTGGGTGTAACAATTTGTAGGGATGTTAGATGGAATGATTACATAGTTTCAGATGTGGGTAAAGCAGGTGGTAGACTTCAGTTTATTGGTAGAATACTGAGGAAGTGCAATCAATTTGTGTGTGGACCTGTACCAGACAGGACTAGTGGGGGATATTGAATGTATACAGAGAAGGGCAGCATGAATGGTCACAGGTTTGTCTCATCTTTGGGAGAGTGTCACAGAGACACTGAAGGAACTGAACTGGAAGACCCTTGAAGGTAGATGTAAACTATCCCAAGAAAGTCTTTGAAGAATTGGCTTTAACTGATAACTCTAAGAAAATACAATAACCCCCTGTGTATTGCTCACTTAGGGCTCATGAGGATAAGATTACAATAATTACTGCATGCACGGAGGCATTCAAACAATCATTCTTCCCATGCACAATACGTGAATGGAACAGGAAGAAACCTTAATAACTGGTACAATGGGACATACCCTCTGCTATGCACCTCACCGAGATTTGCGGGGTATAGATGTAGATGTAGACATCACAGACATCCTGCATCCTCATGTATTACATCTCATGCGACAGCATCATGGTGCCACTTTTCAGCAGGACAATGTTCGTCCACACTGTCTTCGTGACGCTGAAGCATTCCCATGGCAAGATACCCATATCTGCACCCAGTAGAACAGATATCAGGATATCAACTCCATTCCAGTGCCAGTATTCATAATATCAAGAACCAGTTGGAGCATTAGTAGGCCACTTTACCTCAGGAAAGGATATGATGTTCTCAACACCCTTCCCAGCCAAAACAGGGCATGCAGCCAGGGCAGAGGGAGTGCAACATCATACTGATAAGTGGGTACATACTACCAAGTTCATTGTAAATTGGATTCGATTTTGAAACCACTGCCATGGCTTTACATACTCTTTCACCCAATGAAGTTTCATTTCATTTTCTCCTCTCCTTCCAGGTGCTTCACTTATTTTTTAAGGCAGTATACATATAAATGTCTCCACTCACATTAATGTGACCACCTGCCAAAAGCTATAATAAACAGCTTTTGCAGTGTGGACCACTGCAGAATGTGCAGAAAGAGAGTAAATGAGGTTTTGGAAAGTACTGATCCCAGTGCCGTGGCCAGGTGCAGCTGCACTAGTTTTCTCGGTTGAGGATCCATGACATGAACAACCTAATCGAGGTGGTCCACAGATACTTGATTAGGTTTAAATCCAAGGAATGTGTGGACAGGGGATAATAACAAACTTATCCTGGTGCTCTACAAACCAAACAAATGCACAGCTGGTAGATGCTATCGTGCCAAGTAAAATTAGACTGCATGTAGGGAGGGACATGGTTCCAAAGGATGGATGGATGGATACTTGTGTGATCCACTGTGCCTTCCAGAATGACAAGACCACTCATGAATGCCACAAAAACATACCCTCACCATAATACAACCTGTCACCTGGATCCTTCTGATGATTGTTGCAGTGTGTTTGGTTTTAGACATTTCATGCCATACATGCAAATAGCCATCTGTCCAATGGCGTATAAAACATGATTCATCTGAAAAGGTCACCCCTCACCACTCAGTGGACACCCAGTTGCAGTACTGCCAAGCATATTCCAGTTTTCATCACTGATGGATAGCAGTCAGCATGGTTGCATGAACCAGGCATCTGCTATGGAGGCCAATATGCAACAACATTTGCTGGATCTTCATTGAGGAGACATTGTTGGTAGCCCCTTGGTTCACCTAGGTTATTAGTTACTCAGTGGTTGCATGTCTATTCACCAGTACACACATCCACAGCCGTTGTTCACCCATTTGATCTATGGCCCCTTGCGCACCACAACTGCCTTGGCCATTTTGCCATGCATGGTGTACTTTAACCATAGCAGGACAGCCACTGACAATTTTACAAACTTAGCTGTTTTGGAAATGCTTCCACCACTGGCCCAAATGACAGTTATCATGCCCTTTTGGACATCAGATAAATTGCTCCTTTTCCATGTTAAGGCAACAACTGTGCTTTTACTGCATCCTCCTGACATGCATTATATACCCTCCACTGCTAGTGCTACCACTTGCCATCTGTAAGTGGTTACTGCTCACCGACATCAAAAATAGGTGTGGTGGTCACATTTATGCGACAGGATTGTGTATATTCAGAAATTCTTCTATGGTATAGGAGGGGTTCTCAAGCAGGTATGATTTCAGTTTGTGCTTGAAGATGATTTTATCATCAATTAAATCCTTTAAATCAGTGAATAGGTGGTAAAAGATTTTTATGGTGGAATAGCTTACTATCAACTGTCCATTCGCTGGCAAAGCCAAGTTCTATCGCATACAAGTATTAGTCATGTGGAATGTACATCCTTGAGCCAAAATATTCTAATAAATTGTAAGAGTGGCTAATGAAGCATTCTTTTACTTTGTTTTTGAATATTTAGGCCTTTTAAATTTTCTGGCTGATGCATACCAGCAATCTATAATAGACTTTTGGACCAGACTTTAAAACTCCATTCTAAACAGTTAAGGGGCATACATAATTTATGAGGGTGTGTTGAAAAGTAATGCCTCCAAATGTTTTATGTGAAAGTTTTAAAGCTTTTTAAATAAAACAAATGTTGTTAACATCCTGCATTTCTAGTCTTCATGTCTACATATTTTTTTCTGAACGTAATCGCCATGGTGACGAACACATTTATCTCAACGAGAAGCCTGTCTGTTGACACCGTCACTGTAGAATGATTAACTTTATTGACAGAGCCACAACCTCACCTCTGCTTGCACGCTCCATCTGTATCAAAGTGAAGTCCTGGAAGGCGTTTTTTAAGGCTTAGGAACAGATGAAAATGAGATGGGGCCAAGTTGGGTCTATATGGAGGTTGATCGATGACAGTGAACCCAAGGTGTCAGACTTTTGCAGATGTCACTGCACTCATGTGTGGTCTAGCATTGTCATGCTGAAAGAGAGGGAGGGATGCTCCATATGTAGAGAACATCTTTGAATTCAAAACTTGATTACAGCACACTGTTTCTCTTGTAATGGCATAGTTACGTTATTCACCACCATGTTACAGTTCGGAGCACTTTAGTGACAGAAGGCTGCAGATATGTACACATGCAGAATAAAAATGTAAAATGTTAATAATGTTTATTTTATTTTAAAAGCTTTGAGTTTTCACAAAAAAATTGGAGACGTTACTTTTCAGCACACCCTTGTACATGAAAATTATTTTTCTTCTTATATTATTGTTATGAATTTCAAACTTCATTCTAAATTTATTGATCAACCATAAATCCCATTAGACAGTGTGTGTGTTGACAAGTAAGTGTAAGAATACCTAGGTCTCTCGAGGCTTCTGTAAAATGTTTTGTGTTTGGTTGTCAGTGTTACACAATATTCTTATTACACATGTTGGTAGAATAAATACTTTTTTGGATTTAGTTGTATTACCCAGTAGAGTATGCCATAGGAGAATACTGAATGAAAGTATGAAAAGTGCATAAAGTGCATTAGCAATCCTATCTGCAGATTCACACAGTGAGAGAGATTTCTAAGCAGGCAGAACTGAGCTCTTTCTTTAGTTTGTCCATGTGCTGGTGCCACCTCCATTTATTATCAATCTACTTCATACAAGTAGCCTCATTCAGTCTGTCTTCTTGAAAATCTACATCTACACTCTCCAAGCCACAGTGAAGTGCTCAGCAGAGGGTACTTCCCATTGTACCACTCATTAGGCTTCTTCCTGTTCCATTTTCTTATGGAGCACAGGAAGACAGACTGCTTAAATGCCTCTGTGCACACTGTAATTGAGAACTGTTTTCACAGAAGTCAACACCTACAAAAAATAACATTGTCAGGAAACAGATTTTATTGAATTACTTGAACAGAATACATTGCTGATGTCTTTCAAAATTATATTCTACAAATGAACTCTATGTTCATAATACACCGATTGAAACAAATTTCTATGAGATTGCAGATGCAAATATAAAACTTGCGAGAATGTCTACAGATTACTTATTTTGTAACAGTAAGGATCTCTTTCATATTAACCTATTGAACAAACAATAATTTAATAAACTGTTACATGGAGATGATGTATTTCATTATTTTTATTGTCACATTCATCGAAACACTCTCCGACCTTCCCATAGAACTTTCAGGCTTCTTCTGATTATGTATCAAAAATCTCTTAGTTTCTTTGCATCACCAGTTTTTTTTTATACCCACATGGTTTCTGAGTTTTATTATAGTGGACTGAGCAATGTCCTTTGAAACTATACATACTGGCAGAAAATAAATTACAACACTAAATTACCAGTTGTGCAACATGAACTGAAGCTGGTAGGCATGTTTCTACATCTGAAAAATAGTATCTATTAAAATTTCCTGCCAGTCACATAAGAGTGATACCAATAGCACCACTATGAGGATGCAAATCAGGTTTGCTTTAAACACATTCTGTAATAGTCATGAGCTTTAGTTATCTTTGAGATTGGACATGGTGAATTGATGTTAATCAAGGTGATGAAGATGCCTTTATCAGCACTTAAGTGTGTTTCAATGACATTGTGCAATAGGGGTATGAGAAGCTGGATGCTCCTCCTGCAATAATGCAGAAAGACTTAGCAGGAATGTAGCCACTGTACACGACTGCTGACAGCGGGGGGACCCCGAGAATGTATGCTCGCAAGAAGATCGGGCTTTGGACGGCCACGTGGCACTACTGAGAGGGAAGGTCATCATGTTTGATGTATGGCTCTGACACATTGTACTGCACCTGCAGCAGCAACTTGAGCAGCAGTTGGCACCACAGTGACACAACTAACTGTTACAAATCAGATGCCTCAAAGACAGCTCCTTGTCAGATACCCCCCACTGACCCCAAACCAGTGCCATTTGCAACTTCAGTGGTGTCAAACAAGAGTTCACTGGAGGGTAGGGCAGTGGACTGTTGTGTTTTCTGATGGAAGCTGGTTCTTTCTTGGTGCCAGTGATGGCTGTGTGTTCCTTAGGAAGCCAGTTGAGGGCCTGCAAACCAATCTGGCTGTGGGCTAGGCACACTGGACCTACATTTGGAGTTATGGTTTGGGATGTGACTTCATGTGACACCAGGAGCACTCTCATGGTTATCACACACACCCTCATTGCAAATTTGTTTGTCGACCTGATGATTTGACCTGTTGTGCTGTCATTCATGAACAGCATTCCAAGCGGAATTTTCCAACACTAGCCCACATACTGCTGTCATAACCCAGCATGCTCTACAGAGTGTTGACATGTTGCCTGGGCCTGATTGATCATCAGATCTTCTACAATTGAGTGCATATGGGCCATCTTTGGACAACAACTCCAGCATCATCCACAAACAGCATTAATTGCCCTGTATTGACCGACCAGGTGCAGCAGGCATAGAACTCCACCACGCAAACTAACATCCAGAACCTGTATAACACAATGAATGCACATTTGCATGCCTGCATTCAACATTCTGGCGGTTACATTGGTTATTAATGTACTAGCATTTCACAATTGGAATGGCATATCTCGCACTTACATTAACATGTAACCTTGTAATGTTAATCACTTACATATGTTAACTAGACAAATGTATCCCAGAATTTCATTACTCTGTATTAATTACTTTTTTGTGTTGTGATATTTTTCTGTCTGTGTATGTTGTTTATACTCTCTTCATCGATGATCAAAGAAGTGATATTTTTCTGTCTGTGTATGTTGTTTATACTCTCTTCATCGATGATCAAAGAAGAGAAGTATGGTGTTTCAACTTTGCAAATGGTGCTACATTCATTTTTTTAAATATAAATAAGAACTCTGGCTTCAGACATTTTGAATGGTAGCTTCTATTTTATTAAACTGTTAGATTTGGTATTGAACTTGTACACATTCCAACACTTTCCCAGAACCACACAGGTACCATAGTTGCTCGCAACACCACGATAGTTTGTTGGTAAGGTAATGGTTTCAATTTTTTGCAGTTCATTATTAATGGCATGAAGTACTCTATCGGGGCATGTAACTGTGCCCCTTGACTGGAAAGAACAGTATTGAGCTACTTTGTTGGAAAACTAATAATAAATGTCTACCACAAGCAGTAGTTGTACACATGAGGTTTTGTATGAGAGGCATTCAATAAGTAACACAACACACTTTTTTTTCTCTGCCAATTTCCATTGAAAAATGAAGAATTTGCTGTGGAATACTGTGGAATATTCCCACTTCAGTTCTATAGCTACATGAAGTTCCGATAGATGCTGCTGCTATAAGTAGCTCTCAAAATGGTGTCTGCAACAGGGGTGCATTCCAAGCAGAGAGCTGTCATCGATTTTCTTTTTGTGGAAAGCCAGAGCATCACATATTAGGTAGGCACTTGCAGAATATCTAGAGACCTGACAGTGAACAAAAGCACATCGAGTCATTGGGCAAGGTGTCTGTCATCATCGCTACAAGGTGGCACAAATCTGTCAATCTCCTGCATGCTGGCTGGCCATACACAGCTGCCTGCTGAAATGTTGGAACAAGCAGATTCTCTCATCCAAAGTGATCAATGGATTGCAATCAAACACTCTGCTACACAGCTGGATGTCTCTGTTGATAGTGCTGACACACTTGTCTACTGGTTGGGGGGGGGGGGGGGGCGGCACTGCGTTCCTCACCATCTAACAGAAGACAATAAAGAGCAACAAAGGACTGTCTGTACATAATTGCTTATATGTCATGAGGCTGATCATGACAATTTTTTATCAGACATCATCCCATGTGATGAAAAGTAAGTTCATCATATCAAACCAAAAATAAAGTGGCAGTCCACGGAGCGCCTCCTCACCACCTATCCTCGGAAGAAAAAGCTGAAACCTGCACCCTCAGCCAGTAAAGACATGGCAGCACTCCTCTGCGACCCTGAAGAGATTATTCTGTTTGATGTCCTCCCTTAAATTCATTTTTTCAAATTTTACAGCTGTTGACATTTGTGAGGTTGGCCCGCATTTAGTCTCAATTTGTCCTTACGATCTCTATGGAAGTGATATGTAACGGGTTGTAGTATACCAGATGTACAAGTATGGAATGCAGATTTCAGAGCATTAATGGACAGCATCAATTTTTTTGTTTTCGTTTGAAGAAAACTGTTGCTGGATCATACCGATTACTTTGAGAAGTTTATGGGGAACACGCTCTGTCACAAGATATTTGGGAACAATGGTTTTGGCATTTGAAAAATGGTGACTGCGATCTTGCAGACAAGGAATGCGGAAATCTGCCAAAAGAATACAAATGTGAGGAATTGGAAGCATTGTTGAATGAAGATGATTCACAAACACATAAACAACTTGCCAAGCAATTGGGGGTTGCTCAACAAGCTGTTTCCAATTCGCTACAAGAGATGGGAAGGGTTGATGAGACCGGTAGATGGGTACCACATTAGTTGAACAACAGGCAAATGGAAAAGTGCAAAAACACGAGAAATTTTGCTCACTTGGTACAAAAGGAAGTCATTTTTGCATTGTATAGTTACAGAGGATGAACTGCTTTGGCAGAGAGATGATTCTCTGTGTTTGGTGGGACCAGAGAGGCATGGTCTATTATGAGCCATTAAAACCTGGGGAAACGGTTAATACGAAATGTTACCAACAACAATTGACAGATTTGAACTGTTTGCTGCTTGGGGGAGGGGTGGGGGGTGGGAGGGGGAAGCAACACGCAGTCATTTTCTTCATGACGATACTCCTTTGTGACAGTTGGAAGTACTCGGCTGGGAATTTCTACACCATGCAGCTTACTCACTAGATGGGGTTCTTTGCAGGTACCACTTGTTTACGTCGATGGGTCATGCACTTGGTGAGCAGTGCTGTGGTTCATACAGAAATGTGAGCAATGGCTCAATGAGTGGTTTGTAACAAAAGGGGAAAATGTTTAATGGCATGACATTCACAAATTGCCCAAAAGAAGGGGAAAAGGTATAACAAACGATGGAGCATACTTTGAATAAACCACTATTTATCATTCTCCTGAATTTAACATGTTTTTAGACAAAAGAAATCTACATTTCATACTAACAATGGAAACTTCTACATGGAATTTAACCTGTAGTGCACAGGTGTGTGAAACAGAAACATGTAGCAAATAATAGTATTCACACCAGCTTTCAAGCTCTTGCTCATTGTAATAAATGTGCACACATTCACACAGACAGCCAAATGTACAGTTCCACAAGCCACAGCCATGGCCATCTAATACCTATAAAATCATTTTTTATTTGTTCAGCATGAACAATATGATTTATTCATTTACACACAATTTTTTGTAAATCCCATCACAATGGAGAGATTTCAGGGATGCTTAATGAGTCGGATTCTATATTAAGAGGCAGAAGCAACCACTGCTCTTTCCTTCTGTTAAGCCTACTAACAAAAAGTCCTGAGTGACACTAATCTAACCAAAGTGATAATTATCATAATTACTTCTATCTTGCTTTACATATCTAAGAGAAAAACAACTACTTCACAAAAGGCCAGTGCTCCTCCTCCTCCTCCTCCTCCTCAACTCAGCTGCTGTTTTACTTTAAACAAAGTCAGGCGTGGCTCCTGTATAGGTTTACAGGTTTGCGCTACCCCCAAGGAATAATTTTGTTCAACTGTGAGTTGCCCTCTGAGCGTTCTATACTAGTGGAGAAGCAGCGCGCCATTTATCTCTTTTTGAAATGCCCATGCTCCAAACACCCAATGCAGCAGAGTTGGACGGAATGTGCCGACGGCGACAATGGGTTGCACTGTGGCTGCAAACGTGGACTTAGGTGTCTCAGAGGAGGTGCGGGATGCAGTGGCAATGCTTGGCATCACTGTACTCATGTGTGGGCCATGTGTGTATAAACACCTCTCTTGGGCCACCCTGCCAGCCGCAGGAAGAGGGCCTGAACTCTTCCGAAGGAAAATGGAACTATCGGATCTTCAAACAAAGTGGGATTTTCGCGCCATCTTACCAGTTCAGGTGTAGCTGCGAGCAAACTATTTCCTGCGCATTGTGTTAGTTATTTTAACATGTGCTACAGTGAATTTTGAGGCTCAGGTGACAAGTGAATACGTGAAATAATGAATCAGGTAATTTTATTGCTCTCTGAACCCTTCAGTTCACGGAAGTTTGAAGAAAAATTTGAAATCAAGAGGCTAGGTAGGTTGACTCCTGCTTTAACAGTTTCACAGACCATTAAAACAAAAAGTCACCAATTCAATAGGAAATTTAACTCTGAATTGTACAACAATCATGAATGGCTGTGTGGCCGTGACATGAAATATGCCTTATTTTGTTTTCCTTGTTTATTATTTGGAGGAGATCTTTCGTGGTCTAAACACGGAGTCTGTGACATTCAACAGCTCCATGACAAAATTAGGAAACATGAACTTTCTTCAGTCCATGTAAATAACGTTTTGAATATATCAAGTCTAGGCAATGTAAATACAGCTACCCAATAGGTCCGTGGCATTACACAACCAAAAAGTTACCAATAATAGGTACATATTGAATCTAATTATTAACTGTATTCGTTTCTGTGGTGCGTTGGAACTTGCCCTTAGAGGACATAATGAGACTGAATCATCTTCCAAATCTGGTGTTTTTCGTTTCTTGATTAATTTTAGTGTAAAATTAGACTCGGTATTAAAATTGCATTTAGAGAAAGCTACAGTTTTCAAAGGAACCTCAAAAACCATCCAGAATGAACTACTCTGGTGCATGCTTCAAGTCTGCCAAGAGGAAATTAGAAAGGAAATTAAGGGTGCTGAGTTTTTGGCCGTAGTAGCTGACGAAAGCAGTGACGTAGCCTGTGTTTTCCAGATGGTTATTATAGGTACATCATTAATGGAAAACCAGTTGAAAGATTTTGGGACTTCATAGCACCAGAAAACCATGATGCCCAGTCTTTGGCAATGTCCATCATCGAACAGATAAATAATCATTTGGGGAATTGTCCACATAAGCTAATAGCACAAACATATGATGGTGCAGCAGTCATGAGTGGTTCGTCACGTGGGGTGCAGGCTCTTGTCAGGAAAAGTTTCCCAACGCTTCATACATTCATTGATATGCCCACCAGTTCAATCTCATTATGCTTAAAGCCGCTTCCATTAATAAAAATGTGCGAATATTCTTCACTAAACTTCAGGGACTTTCCAGCTTCTTTTCAGTATCTCCTCAAAGAACAGCAGTTCTCGACGAAATAGTATGAAAACGACTGCCACGTTCAGTGCCTACTTGTTGAAGTTTTCAGTCAAGGAGCATCAATACCATTTTCCAGTATAGGGAAGATGATATCACGTGCATGAATAATATGAGCCGGAGGGAAAAACTGAAATGAGAACACGATCCTGCAAGCCTGTGGCTTAGTAACAATGATGGGGATGAGAAGTTCATTTTTTGGCTTTCATTTTTCCATAAACTCATGACCCATGTGGATTTTTGTATAACCAGCTACAAAAAAAGGCATATTGACCCAACTTACACACAAAATCAACTGACAGCTTTTGAGCTTGAAATTGCGAACATTAGGGAAGGAGTAACTGAAAATTCAACAGGTTTACGTGAGTACCATAAAAGAGGGAGAACTGAAGATGGCGCAGCGATGTGTAATCTACTGTAGGAGGCAAAAGAAGTATGTGATGTCATAAGTTACGAGGCAAAAGAAAGATTCAAGTTCACTGGTTACCTAGTTGCAGCCTCTCTCTTTCTACCAGAGAAATTCGCTACTTACTCTTCCTGTCTTCCAGAAACTTATTTCCGAGCTGCTATTGAATGCTACTCTTTTTTGGAAGCAAAGAAACTTCAAACAGAACTCTCTGTTATTTATGGAAGAGAGGAGTTCAAAAGCATGTGTGGAGCTTTGAGCTTTCTGGATTACATAACAGACAATAGTCTTTGTGATACACTGAGCGAATCTGCGAAGCTCCTGAAAGGGATAATTGCAATTACAATGACCACATCAGAAGCAGAACGTTGTTTTTCTGTGCTGAAATGCATCAAAACCTGCGTGCGGAATACTATGGACCAAGAAAGACTATCAGCACTCGCGATGCTCTCTATTGAACGAGACCTTGTTTTAGGAATTGCAGTGATTGAAAGATTTGCACTTATGAAGGGATGAAGAATAGAGTTCCTGTACAAGTGATCACCACCACATCCAAATTTAGAGATATAATCGAACGGCGTTAACATCAGTCCTGCTGAAAAAGGTTAGTAAGGCATGCCTACCACTTTTTGAGAACATAGAGCTGCAGTTGATTTTAATTCCTTTTATTCTGCAAAAGTAATACTTTTTTCTGTGTACACCTTTTGGTTTTATTATGAGTAGATGCAGGAGTGACACGAGTGAATGGTCTGTTTATATCATGTATTACAAAAACATTGACCAGTGTACTGATTTTCTGTCTTTTGTTGATGTTTTCCTTCTTGAGTAAAGTGCACCACCATCTTCTTTGGTCACGAGCCGCCACTGAACAAAGTATTTCTGTAGTTTTACACAGACCATTATCAGTGGTCTATATCCTGGCAAAGTCAGGATGCATCTAATAAGAAATATTAAACAGTGGAAAGTCAAAGTTGGAATATCGGCAATATAAGGAAAGTGATAGATTGCTACTCACTGTAAAAATGACACATTGAGGTGCACACAGGCACAATGAGAGAGAAAGAGAGAAAACCATACACATTCATTCCCACAAACAAGCACACCTCACACATACAATGACAGCTGTCTCTGGCAGCTTGGACCAGACACAGCTGCTGGAGATGGTGATAACGTGTGTGTGAGGTTTGCTTGTGGCAGCATTATGTAATATGTGTACAGGGAATCCAGCTCCCACAACATTTTTATTTACTTCACTTTTCAGTTCCACAAACACATTGTTTGTACCAGTTCTTTGTACTCCTCCAAAATTAGTATTGGTACTGTCAGAACAAAATGCTACACACTTACTTTTACCAATTTTATTATTACAAGGCAGCTTTATTTAGCAGGGAAGTTAATTTACATAATTTCACTTTAACACCAATTTTTGATGTAAAATACTGAATGATTAATAGGAATATTTTCTTGGTTTTGAGAATACTAGTGCCTGTAGCTATACCAAAATAATGGGCTTTTGGAAGATCATGGCATATTTGTTTGACAATGCCAGGTGTTAACACTGATTTCATACTTTGTTCTGCCCAAAAGCACATTTCTTGCTGCTATGGGATCATTAAAAACTCTGGAGCTTAGCCTAGAAATACAGTCCACTGATTTCAAAGACTTATGATGTTTAACAGTATGATAGTACATTGCTATTTCTGCAACTGCTACTAATTTGCCCTGTTGAATAAATATAAAACAAAATAACTGGCCCTCCATTTTTTTAAGTGCTTGAAGAGTACGTGATTGATTTATGCATTGCACTAGCTAAATGATCTTTAATATCTGCTCTTCCCTCATCTACAATGGAAACATAACACTTACAAACTCTACTTCATAGTCACTTCTGCCTCATTTGATGAAGAACCATTCTTCTGAATGTTTTTCTTGGAATGAACACTTCCTCTTTGGCATCTTGAGTTCACTTGAAATGATCACAGAATGGGCATAAGATTAGTGAAACTTAAAGAGTTCAGATTTCTAGGTGTTCAGATAGATAGTAAACTGTCGTGGAAAGCCCACATTCAGGATCTTGTTCAAAAACTCAATTCTGCCATTTTTACTATTCAAATGGTATATAAAGTAAGTGATCATTTGACATGAAAATTAGTCTACTTTGCTTATTTTCATTCGCTTTTGCCGTATAGTATTATATTTTGGGGTAACTCTCCCCATTCTCTAAGGATATTTTTGACTCAGAAATGGACAGTTCGGGCAACAAATGCTGCAAGTTCGCTAACATCTTGTTGATCCCTGTTCACATAGTCTGGATATTCTGACATTGGGCTCTCAATATATATGTTACTGTAATAGAAAGATAATTGATAAATCCTAGAGTTAACTGGTGAAACCTAAGATTTACCATCACGGTGTGGTAAACCTCCAAAATTTCTCATTAGATACATATATTTCAAACTTTTACCAAGAAAAATTGGTAACTCTTAGGATTTACCAATGCAAACTGGTAAAAGCTGGATTGGAGACTCCCACCTCTGTCGTGCAGGGTTGGGCGAGTTTCACTGTTACTAATTTTGTGTTCAGAAAAGTTTCTTTGTTGGCAGTTATGAGTTCTCAGTCTGCTCACCGTTGCATAGTTTCAGCCAGCATCAAGCATCTTGCATACCATCATCTGTAGCTTTGCATCAGAATTAGTGATGTTATGCATAACAGATTACATGAACTTTTAAGTGAAGCAGTGAATGAGAAGGACAACAGCTTTTATTTAACTGCTGAGCAATATAATGTTCTGTTAAGTGAAGTGAAAAATGCAAAAATTGTTTTCAATAAAAAATCTATTCACTACAGACGTTTGAAGCGATTTGATGTTCTCAACACTGGAGATGAAGAGAAATTCATAGCACCGGTGTCTGTTGAAAAACAAGAAATTCATTATTACATTTGTTTTGATGAACTGTTTAACGTGCTACATGAGACCCACATTACTATAGGCCATGGCGGCTGAACACAGATGGTTATGGAACTGAATCATAAGTGCAAGAATGTGACTGTTGTATCAGTCATTACTTATTTGAGATTATGTGAACCATGTCAGAAAAAGCAAAAAGCATGAAAAGGGGTGTTGTAGTTAAACTTATCATACACAGTGAAATTAATTCATGATGCCAAATTGACTTAATCAACATGCAGGCAAACACAAACAATAAGTCAAAGTTCATATTTGTATACCAAGATCATTTGACAAAATTTATTATCCTCCGTGCACTAACTTCAAAAAGGGCTGAATAAGTAGCATATCATCTTTTGGATATTTTTACCACCTTTGGTGCCCTAAGTATCCTTTATTCTGATAATGGTAGAGAATTTTGCAACCAAGTCATTGGATAGAAACAAATGAAACTTCAAAATGGTCTGAAGGGCTGAGGTTTGTGCAAGCAATGAAAAATAGGGCTTATCATGAAAAGATCAGACGTTCTCCATATGAAGCCATGTTTGGGGTTCCTATGAAAACGGGCATTTCGACCTCAGTTGTTCCACGTGGTTTAATCAAAAATATAAACACTGAAGAAGACTTGGAAACAATCTTAAACACCACTTCCACTGACTCACAGGGAATTTAAAATGACAGCCAAGGAATTGATGCCAGTAAATCAAGTACTGGAACAGGAGGAACAGAGGTAGAAAGTGCGGCTGCAGCAGGTGAGGAAGCACCAGAGACACAGGATTTGATGATAGTTAACAACGAGACACCAGCACCAGCTGATCGTTGCGTCAAGGTGCTGACAACGTCCAACAGCGTTAACCCTAGGATGCCCAAGCCTTTTTTTCTAATTTGGATGCCTAAGGGGGGGGGGGGGGGGTTCGGCGAGCCCACAGGTATTAAATTAGTTTACTGATGAAAAATTACAACTTTCAAAATGGTTTATGTGTTTTAACTAAGGCATCGGTTCATAAATGTTGTTAATTGTTATAAATATTGGATTGAGTGAATAAAAAATTGACATATTAGAATACAAAATACAGATGTGTTCATATACAATAGATTTACTCTGAGTCCTCAACTTCAAGGCAAGAGACACACCTCACAATTTTTTTCTGAATGTGTATTACACACATGTTTATGGCACTGTCCACAATACTGTTTTGGTTTACTTAGATTGTTGTACTTCTGCTTCTTTGTTTTAGCTTCTCTTACACAAATATGGCACCGACCTTTCCCTGCAGGAGGCTGACGTGCTTCTGTTGTCATTTCTTTGATTTTCTTTTGTAGAATAGCCTCCATTGATTGAACAGTTTGGTTAGATAACCCTCTTGCATTGGCACTTCTTTCTTCTACCTGCAATTTCACTAGTTCCATCCCAACTTGCAGAAGATAAAGGTTCCATGTGTTGTGTTTCTTTTCATTCCATCTTGGATGTTGCTGGATGAATATGGTGGTTGCATTGATAGCACAAATGTTGATGAGAGAGTAAAATACAGAGAGAGGCCATCTCTTTGTTCCCCTCTTGCAGGTGTACATATGCACCATTTGATCAATGGTATCAATTCCACCTTAAGTGGAATTATAATATGCATTTATCTCGGTTTTATTCTTCTCTCCTCCAACAGTGCCTTTATCTTGATGCATTGTTGACAACATCAGTAAGTTTTTATTTGGTTTGATTTTTGCTAAGTAGGACACCAAAGTTACTGGAGGCCTACCTGTTGATGGGTCTGTGAACAAGAACTTTGATGAATATAGCTCTCGATTTGATGTGTTCTTCATTATTTCTGGAATATGCTTCCTGTTTGACTGGATCGTTCCTACTGTAGTAACTTTGTAGTCTTGGTATAACTCTTCTGCCAAATCCACCGATGTGTAGTATCGGTCTGTAGTAATATTTTGACCAGTATTTTTCACAGGTGCTACCAGATGTTTGATGACAGCTGCTGAACCCCGTTCTTCTTTAGTCAAATTCTGAACATTACCTGCATAGAGTTCCATATTCAAGACGTATCTGTCAACTGCATCTGACATCATGCATATAAGTATGCCATACTTGCCCAGTTTATCCTTCATAAATACTTTGAAGGGGTAGTGCCCTCTAAACAAGCTGAGCATCTCATCAATGGTGAGGTGGGCCCCTGGTTTATACAGTAGTGGAAACCTATCATTCATTTTGTTGAAAACATCACGGATTGCTGCGAACTTGTCTGCTTCCCTTCTTAACTGGCGGGTACTTTTGTCATCAAACCTTATGACTGCAATAAGTTCCTTGAAAGGTTCTCTTGCCATAATACCCCTGTAAACTGGCCGACCCATTAGATCTGACCAAAGATCACGTACACTGACAGAATTGCCCTTATTTGCCCCCATAATTATCAGGATTCCTATAAAGGCATACAATTCTTTCTCATTAGTCAAAGTAACATTTCGCCTAACTACCTCTTCATTTGAATGTTTTACTATAACATCCATGATGTCAGGCGTAAGAAGTAACTTCAAGGCTTCTCCAGGTGAATGGCAAACACCAGCTGGAGTTACTCCTGCCTGCTCTCTTACTACATTAGCAATAGACCTCTGAGGAATTCTAGGCTGTGTGGTTACATACCTTCTTCCAGACTTGGCCACAATAACATACTGATGATCACTGCCTGAAGCTGCACTATCTTCATCTTCTCTAACATCCACATTACTTTCCCGATCTGAATCATACTCCATAACGCTATTCTGATATTCACTTTCACTCCCCAAGTCAGAATGTTCATCTAAAATTTCATTCAGAACTCTTTCTAAAGATGAGTCACGTATTCTTTTAGTCATTTTTAAGTCTGGGTGTGAACAGTAGGGAACTGCACCAACTCACTGCAAGTTTACAAGATAAATAATAGTTGACTGACACCAACAATCACTTCCTCTGAAAGTAAACCGATTGCTGTGAATATAAAGAATACCAGTCAACAAGAAACTTGCATTGTTGTAGGGATGAGAAATACGAAATCCTACTAAGGGAAATTTTCTATAGCATGGAAGCCTAAGGGGGGGGGGGGAGGGGGGGGGGGGGTTGTTAGCCCCATAATAACTTTTTTTCTTTTATTTTTTCTTTCAAAGCAGGAATTTTCTATAAAACATATTGACACTAACATTTCATAAAATTTCATAAAATAGCCAACAAACAATAACTCAAAGGGAATATGTAGTATGAAAGTTACTTGGGCAAAAGCAGGGGACATAAAAAAATTGTGGGTTCAACGAACCCTCCCCTTAGACGTCATAGGGTTAATGAAGTGAAAGGGATCCAAGAAGCTGCCAAAGAAGGTCTTCAATTGCAGGAAAAGAAAATGAGAGCAGCCTCATGTAAAGAAATTCCAAAACCTTCAGTTGGACAGAATGTGAGAAAATCCCGGATGTAGACAGGGGAAAAACTGATGCAAAATCTATAAAAGCAGTAGTGATAAATATTCAGGATGATGAATTTTATCAATTTGGCACCAAAGCTGGTAAACCAAAGTAATTGTACACTAAGAAACAATTTACATAGCACAAGGAAAATTTTATCTACGTCAAAGAAGTAGCAAGAGAAAAAAATAGTCTATGGGAAGTGGTTACCAATCAATCTTTTCTTGGAGAATAAGTGGTCAAAAAGTGCAATTACTTACAAAAGTGTTCAACTAAGAAAATGCTTGTGTAAATTGTGTTCCATATTATGTAATTCGAAATGCCACAATAGTCAGCCTTGTTGTATCAAAAATTAACGTTCACAAGGTAACATTTTTTACAACATTTTTCACTAATATGGAATATTGCTCATTATAATCACATTGGAATGCAAGAATGTTTAAAATACATAAATTCACAATAAATAAAAACTATTTCAGTACATTGCTAAGCTAATTCTTTAAATGAATACAGCTTTACCAGTTGGTATGGGTACATCCTAGGATTTACCAATGTCTATTGGTAAAAGTTCAAAATCTATGCATACAATAAGAAATTTTGGACTTCTACCACACCATAATAGTAAGCCTTCGGTTTCACCAGTTAATTGTAGGTCATCTCACTTTTACAGTAAAATATATATTCTTTACTGTCATTTCTTGTTAACAATATCAGCTTATTCCCAAGAATTAGCAGCTTTCACTCAGTTAATACTTGGCAGAAATCCAGTCTGCATTTGGATCGCACTTCCTTGGCTCTTCTGCAGAAAGGTGTGCAGTATACTGCTACCACAAGAGTTCAAAAATCTTAGCAGTAATCGACATGCTTTCAAATCAAAACTGAATTTCCTCATGGGTCACTCCTTCAATTCTACTGAGGAGTTACTTGAAAAATTAAGCTGATTACTGATATATTGTTGGTTGCATTTACTTAAACTTATGGCTGTTCTTTTCTTGGGGCATAAACATTTTATTTTATCTGGCTATTCTTTTCTTGGATGTATAAACATTTTATTTTATCTGTTATTACTTTTATGTTGTAATTTCATGTACTGACACATTGCATGGCCTTGGAGATTTACTCCTCAGTTTGGTCCTATGGAATGAGATGTGTAAAATAAAAAAATAAAACTTTAGTAACAAATTAACTGTGATGTGACTCAGAAAGAGAAACAGAGAATCACATTGCTGCAAAATTTAAACTGAACTGATGTAAGGGACAATAACAGAAACTCAGCAGTGTTACCACACAGTAATGCTTGTTAATGGAGTAAGTCAGCTGTGATAAAAAACTTTCAGTTTTTAACTTGACATCTGGAGTTGAAATATAAATCCACATAAGACTCCCGAGAAAAAAATAGATAGTATGAGAATATTTTTTCTGAAATCTGGGACAAATTGCCAAACTGCGATCCTGGAAACTGAGACACTTGGCAGTCCTGTGTGAGACTAATTTTTCTTTTTTGGTGGCTGTTTTTGAAAGTTAAAGTACAAATTTACTCATTCCACATAGCTGAAGGGTGTCCCTCATGACAGTCCTAATGGAACACAGCCTGTGAATGAATAATAAAATGATTCTACTTGTTTTATTTTGTGATACTCTGGGCAAGAGAGTTTCACCTCTTCATTACATTCTGTCCTCTGAAGAAAGTTGAGCCAACGCTTCCGAGCAGGTCATAGATTATGCTTTGTTTGCAACAAGTTTCTTTTATGATCTGTGCATTGATGGTCAGCATATTTTGTTGTAAAAAGTGCAATGTTTAATGAGAACATTACTGTGGGAAATTATACTAATCTGCACATCAATGGATCTGTGAAAGTAGAAGGGGAAAAGGTACTTATCTGGTTCATTGTTAAAATCATTACTCAAAACATTCACAATTCCTGTAATTTCCAGCTGTGAACATTCACATAAAATTATCTTACATACACACCAATAACTTTTGCCTGAAAAAGATCATTTTGAAGTTATGAAAATAGGATGATTGTGCACAGAATGCTGCTACCTTACTTCTCATTATTATGAAAATAAGAATAACAAAGATCTTGTGACCTAGTCCTCACTACAGGAGGGTCTTCTCATCCTGGAGTCTTGGAGTGAACTTCTCCAACTTTTTCCCCAGGGAAGGGACTAATAGGTCTGAAAGATAGAATAGCTAATAGTACTAAAATTTTTGTCTCTTGAAAGTAAGCAACTGTGTGTCATACCTTTATAGTTTTTTAAGTGCATTTTCCTTTCTATACAGTCTTGTATGGGTGGATAGTTTACACAGAAAAAGTAGTTTGGAGTGAAATGCAACCAAATAAATCCAGAGAAAATACCTGTTTACCATTTTGTAGCAATTTGAAACAAATCAAGATGAAACAAGATTCTGGTTGCATTGTTCCTTCACATAGTTAATAAAGAACTTATAAAAATGACATAAAAAGTGATTTAAGATTAATGATCAAGATAGACAAACCCAGGCTAGAGAATTTTCATAACTTCCCTCTCATCCTTTCCTGCTGTTATAGTCCTTGAATTTGTTACTTTATTGTCTTATTCTTAAAAAGTGCAAATTATTTCTTCTCTTTTAATTTGATGAAAAATTGGCAAACCTCATGACACCCGCCACTTTCTGCTATAAAATAAATAAACTAAATTTAGGTTTTAATGGCAAGTTAACTGCCTCCCCTCCCAATAAATTACTTTTCTGTAGGCACTTATTACTCTTTCTCTGAATGACTAAAGTTGGAAGATTTTGAACTGCTAATATCTATCTGCCAATCTTAGCAATTAAACAGTATTGTGGGCAATAGTGTTCCTCTAGCCATTGTGAATAATGTGTTGTGCTGACTTTAGGGTTAAATGAATGATGAAAGAGGTTTGGGGTCATTGTGACTGGTACATATAACTGTTTCCTAGGAGGGAACTATCACTATCAATAGTGTTTTCCTTATGAAGCATGAAACACAGGCATAGTGACAGCACTATTTGAGGAAAGAGAGTTTCCTCTCTTGTATCTCTCCTCTACCCACAGCAGTCTAAACTTGGGATGGAACTTGCTTCTACACTACCCATACCTCATTCTATTGGCAGCTGTAAAACTGTGTGCTTGATATGGTAACAATAATTTAAGGCAAAGCATGAGATAACTAAAGTGTGCAACAAATGTGCCCAGGTTTGACAGATGGCACAGTATGGCGAAAGTCTGGACACAGTCAGGCATAGTTGTCAACAGAATGCTGTTGGTAGGCCTTGCACCTCACTGGCCAGCAACCAACAATACATCTGAGGAAAGTGGTCATGTAACTCATTGAGGCCAGCCTTCCAGCAGGTAGATTCAATTCAGCCATGATCTTCTCAGCCACCAGATGCCATTCCAGGTGCCAATAGAGACTGGTGGCACAAAGAACCTATTCTCTTCTGTGGGCCATGTGACAAAGTAGTGCCTGTGGTATCCTGGCACCCAGGCTGCATTTAGGCCAGCAATCAAGGCACAATCAACAGTTCACCCTGAGTGGGCTTCCTGGGACAGGCAATGAAAGCAGTCACATTCCATCAATCAGGAACTCACTCTGGATCTACCACAACGATAATGCTGTGTTTCATATCAGAGATCAGCTAGTGGACTTGCTAGATTTCTTGTCTTTTCTTCTGTCTCTGGACATAACTGTGTTTCATCATAACAGAACTTTGAAACTGAATTGTCCTTCTGGGACTTTAACTCAAAATGTGTCCAAGTGTACAAAACATTAACTTTGGACTGCCCCATCAGGACTTGAACTTTGACTTGTGTAGTGTGTTGTGTATTTAGTAGTTAGTGATATTATCTAGCCTTGAGCCTGTCTGGCGACATGCCACCTCTGGTCTGTAGTGACTGGTGCTCTGTCCAAGGGCTGTTTTCTCATCTCAACTCCCATTTGTAATTCCTGCGCAGCCTCGATGTTGCCTCCATTGTGTTTTCAGAAGCTCAAGTGCTGGATTCCATGCAGTGCTGAGCTGGTATCTAGTGTCATTGTTGATGATATTATCCATGACTTAAATCTCAACAGATTCCTTGATGATGCTGTCCCAGTATCTCAGGACCTATGTCACAATCTTGGTGTCACTGTAGTTCATTGAGTGACTGAGTTTTCGACAGTGCTCCGCTACTGCTGATTTGATTGCTTGTCTGTCTGGTATACCTCTGATGTTCATTACACATGATGTCCGCCATCCTGGTCACCTGGCCAATGACACTGGCATGGTATGTTGTGAATAACTGGCTTTCATAGCCCAACAGTGCCTCAAATTTGGACAATCAGGGCACCAGTGACAAGAGAGGACAACTAGAGTTGCTCCTGGTGGTTGCAGATCATGGACAGAGTGCCTGACATGGTGCAGACTGTAAATGGAGCACCAGATACCAAGCATGACACCACCGGATAGCAAGCATGACACCAGAGGATGGCTAAGCTGGGTGGGGATGGCGGTTGGAGCACCAGTAGCAACAGAAGAAAACCACAGCCACCCATGGCATGGAGCACTTAGCACCAACCAGGCATAAATGCTGGAGCTGATCCAACCAAGGGCCAGTCTCGGGAAGCACCTGAAGAAGACAGCATGCCACAATATCGAATTACTGTGCAGCAACAATGCAAACAACTGGCAGGAAACCCAGTTATTCTTCTGTCAGAAGGGTTGGAGGGAAAGGAAGAGGGGTGAAGGAAAAGGAGTGGAGAGGTTTATGAAAAGGGGCAGAGTTTGGAAAAGTTACTCAGAAGTCCGGGTCAGTTGAAACTTACTGGGTGGGGTGAGAAGGATTTTTATGTATGTGTTCTAGATTAGATTAGATTAGTTTTTCGTTCCATAGATCCATGTTGAGGAGATCCTCGTGGATGTGGAACATGTCACTTTTTTTTTTTTTTTTTTTTTTTTTAAAAGCTGAATAACAATACTAACAGTATGAATATATACAATACATCATTTGTTTCTATTAAAAAATTCGTCAATGGAGTAGAAGGAGTTGGCCACTAGTAAGTCTTTCAGGCTCCTTTTGAACTGATATTTATTTGTAACTAAATTTTTTATGTTTGCTGGCAAGTTATTGAAGATGAGTGTTCCTGAGTAGTGGACCCCTTTTTGAACTAAAGTAAGTGCTTTAAAGTCCTTGTGCAGATCATTTTTGTTCCTGGTATTGTATGTATGAACTGAGCTGTTTGTTGGAAAAAGAGATATATTATTTACGACAAATTTCATTACTGAGTAAATATACTGAGAGGTAGTAGTTAGTATACCCAGTTCTTTGAAGAAGTTTCTACAGGACATCAGTGAATTTACTCCACAAATAATACGTATTACATGCTTTTGGACTCTGAAAACTTTTGTTTGACTTGAAGAGTTACCCCAAAATATTATACCATATGACATTATGGAATGAAAGTAGGCAAAGTATGCAAGCCTTTTTATTTTTATGTCGCCTATGTCTGCTAACACTCGAATTGCAAATACAGATTTGTTAAGGCATGTCTGCAGTTCTGTGGTGTGCTCCTCCCAACTGAATTTATTATCAAGTTGTAATCCCAGGAATTTAAGACTGTCAACCTCTTCTATCTGCTCTTCTTCATACTTTATGCATATGCTGGGTGGAAACCTCTTACAGGTTCTAAATTGCATATAGTGAGTCTTTTTGAAGTTTAATGTCAGTGAGTTGGCTTTAAACCATTTATTAATATCCATGAAAATATCATTAGCAGATCTTTCTAGAACTACACTCGACATACTATTTATTGCAATACTTGTGTCATCTGCAAATAAAACGAACTCTACTTCTGGCAGTGTAACTGATGAGAGATCATTAATGTACACAAGAAAAAGCAATGGCCCTAAGATGGACCCTTGTGGGACACCACATGTAATTTCTTCCCATTCTGATGATGACTGATGACTTAATTCACTAGTCCCTTGCACTGACAACTTTTGTTTCCTGTTTCCTGTTCCTGTATGACTTGAACCATTTTGCAGCACTGCCCGTGACATCATAGAATTCTAATTTATTTAAAAGGATGTTGTGGTTTACACAATCGAATGCCTTTGACAAATCACAGAAAATACCTGCTGCTTGTAACTTGTTATTTAATGAATTAAGTACATTTTCACTGCAGGTGTAAATAGCCTTTTCGATATCAGAACCCTTCAGAAATCCAAACTGTGTTCTTGATAATATGTTATTTGTGGTCAGATGGTTGAGAAACTGCCTGTACATTACTTTTTCTAAAATTTTTGAGAATGCTGGCAAAAGGGAAATCGGTCTGTAGTTTGATGGTATCTCTTTATCCCCTTTCTTGAATAGAGGCTTAACATCTGCATATTTTAGCCAGTCAGGAAATGTCCCAGTCATAATTGACTGGTTACACAAGTAACTTAGAATTATACTAAACTCACAAGAACATGCCTTAATTAACTTTGTTGATATTTCATCGTAACCACTAGAATGCTTTGTTTTTAAAGATTTTATTATGGAGGTTATTTCTTTTGGTGAAATGAGTAACATATTCATGTACCTGAAGCTATTTGTAAAGGCTAGTTTCAGATATTCAAGGGCATTATTTACTGATCCTGACAATCCCATTCTATCAGTAACGGATATAAAGTACTTGTTAAATAGATTTGCCACACTATGCCCATCGGTTACAAATGTGTCATCTACCCTCAGTGTATTTGCTCCTGCCCCGCTTGGTGAGCAGATTTCTTTATGTATCCAATTGCACTGTACTGACAAAAATTGATTATTTTACACTGTAATATTGATGTTTATTCATTCTTCCAAGGAGTGACTGATTTTGTTTAGGCATTTTTCCTCCTTAATAATATAACTGATACTTCACTGCTTGAGAAGGGACTTTCTTTATGTTGTTACTGTCATATCAAATCAGCCAACACCTGAGATTCTGCTTTTGGCAGGAGGTTCCCACAATGAAGTAATCTAAGGCTGTCAGAAGTACAGCACATAAACTGAATTGTTACTGTTAAGTGTTTTTCCTCAGGTGAGTGGCTGTTGCAAGCATATGCATGATGTGAGTGCTCTGGTATCATGGAAACTCGAAGGCCACAAACTATTTCTTATTGAAAGCCCACTGCATTACTTACATATCATTTGCAGGAAACAATTTATTCACAAGATTTTACTTGAAATACACTGTATTTCATATCACTCACTTTAAGTTCACTTTAGAGATATAATCATTCGAATCTCTGTTTTTATTCACTTTTTTCCTGAAGCCGATTTGCATTTTCTGGAGAGTCAAAACATTGGTCTTGCATACTCTAACAACAGAGTAAAGCATTTGAAGTCATCAGCATGCACGAATAACAGGTTCCTCAGTTGTCTCATCTTCACTCCCTTCCCCTACCAAACACACTTTGTTTACTATATCCATACCACCTAGTATCTCAAATACTGTTTCTTAGGCAGTGTTATTTAACCATTCATGATTGTTTTTGCCATCTACTACTTCACAAGCATAAATTTGTATTCTAAATGAAATGGTTGTTCTAAGTTTAACAGAATATTTCAGGCTTCAATTTTCATTTCTCAAAAATCACAAAACTATGCATACATAAACTGCAAACTGGATAATATGCACCCAGATAATAGGGAGCTTGCTGTCTTTAAAACATGATTTCAATTTTTATTTTTCCTTTGTTATGTGCTGATAAATAGACTAGAAAAATCTCATTGTTACTGTGAATATTTAAATGTTTACTGGCAACTGCCTCGATCACAAACAGGAATGTAATCCTTTTCAGAGATTACTAAAACATAAATAAATCCGTCTAGAAACATAAGAATGTAAGAGAATATTAACAACAAATTATTACTTTGATGATTGCTATTAAAAGATATGTTACACTATATTTTCTGCTCAGTGACATTCAGTTCATTATATTCATTTTCTTAGTTGACTTCATCCATAGGGCTTTGTTCTAACCACACACTGCACTTACATTAACAAGGAGACTTAGCACTCAGCATTGCACCAGCACAATACTGTGGGAACTGCACACATTTCAACAGGAAGTCTGTGAACGGCTGAAAAAGAGAGGATAAAGTTAATATAGCTCTCAAGTGTTATACTGATTTGGTCTGCTTGTGGATTATAAGCACAATTGAATATTTATGGAAACATATGTATCTATATTTACAACCACTGTGAAAAACAAGGCAGATCATGTATCCCACTACCCGATGTATTAAAGTTTCTTCTTTTTCTATTCACGTATGGAGTGAGGGTAGAACGATTATTTAAATTACTTCATGTGCACTGTAATTAATCTAATCCTGTCTCTGTGGGAGCGATAAATGAGAGGCATTAGTGTGCTCCTAGATTCCTCACTTGATACTGGTTCTTGAAAGTATGTAAGTAAGCTTTGTAGAATAGTTTGTGTCTATTCAGTCACAGTGTATCTGTTTAACTCAATGTTCGAAGCTCATGCATATTTTTTTAAATTATTATTGTATGTACCCAAGTACATGAAAAGTAAAAAAAAAAGTATACTGTTTCAGTGCATATATAATTGTTTCTCAAATTTCAAGAAATAAGAGTTGCTTATTTTTCTGCAAGTGCCATGAAAATAAAATGTCTGTAGCTGCAAACCTAAATTAAGTTAAAATTAATGTCTTTATGAAGGTCTTGGTTTAAGCTTTGTCTGACAAGTAACATAGTAATGCTATAACATCTGCTTGATTTTACTGCAAACTAAAATAATATATATTTTCAAAATATCTGACTCATCTCTTTTGTTTTTTTCTAAGAAGTTATATTTTTTATATTTGTAACTAAAAGAAATGATTTAAATTTCAAGATGGAAAAGCAACTGGCTTACAACATACAAAATGAAGGACACCGCAAGAACAGCAGTTTCCTTCAAAAGCCAAGCTGAGTGTTGGGCTTAGAAGAAACTGAATAACAATACATGTTTATTAATCATATAGTGTAAACTTTACAAGATATTTAAGTAATTAAAGTTACCTGAAATGGAATTAACAACTTGAGAATGGCTTTAATGAATATTGTCTGTATTTTTTTATAAGGGGTTTAATCAGTCTTTTATTGACAGAGAATAATACTGAACAATATAAAGACATGCAAAGCAATCACTTGAACAATGCATCTTGGGCTTAACCAATTATGGAATGCAATCAGCTAGGTGGCATGTCCAAGTTTTTAGAGTTTAGATAAGGATGAAAAATGAAGCAGAAGAAGAAGAACACTAACTCTGAGTTCCATACACTGATGGTGCTTTTCAAAAATGCAAGCAAGCTGATATGAACTTTGGGAATTGGCACTGCTGGTTAAGATGTTTGTAAGCAGTCAAGCTTCAGTGTGTTCAATCCTTCTGAGGAAGTATACTGTAGAGCTAAGGTTTGAAAACATGATGTACCATTTGAGGAGTATGGCTTAATTGTAATCTGAAATTAAGACACTGAAATGAGAAAAGGTAGCACGAGTCTCTTGGGAAACTTTCAGGTTACCAAATGCAGGCAATAACCATATTTCATTTCGCTAGTATTCCTCTGTTTTACATGATTCAAAATGGATATTGGGAATGATTTCTTCAGCAAAATCATATAAATGCCTTTTGCTCTAGCAGCAAGTCTTGATAGTGCCAACAAATCTGTTGCAAGCTGTGGCAAAATAATGTCATTCTTGCTGTTTGAGGCTTTCCCGGCGCTGCATCTGCTTGATAGGTTCTCGGGACTTACGCCGGATAATATTGTAGAAGCCGCACAACATTTCAGCGAGACAACTGCCCGCCATCTTCAGGTGCTACTGTCGCGTCGCTGAGAAACGCGCCAATTTATGTGCTGGCCAGCATATAAATTGTCATTCTTCAATAATACTGTAACCAGCATTTGAAGCAATAGTTTGAGAATGTTTTTCCTGTTTTTATATTGCGCAGTGCTGCCATCAGAAAAGTAAAATGTCTTTTTTATGCCACTGTGTCTTGTTCTAAGTGGTCAGACATGAAGTTACAATTGAGTTGTCTGCATTATTCTTGTCATAGTACACAAGAAAAGGATGCAGTTTGGTTTGGCTGATGGTCCAGTAGTAGGACTGAATTTCATCTCAAAGCACAAAAGAGTAATTTTCAGCAATGTCACAGATAATGAGGAGATGCACCTGTTGTCAATTATTTTGTGTAAGCAAGAAACTGGTTTGCCTCATTTCATAGACCGAACATGAACTAAAAACAGAATGTGAAGTTGACTAATTTCAAAAGTAGCTTCAGTGATGACTAATTTAGTGTTTCCCAAAGAACCCAAATGAATTAACTCACATTTGAGAGGATAATAATATCTATCCTACAATGAACATGCAATGAAATAACATTCATGCAATAGTAAAATAAAAAATACAATAGAAATCATGTAATTTGCAATTGTTTGACCATTCTTTGTTATATAAATCGCCAAGAATAAACTGAATAATAAGCTTAAAATACTATGATTTGGAGCATGGACTGCCAGAAGTTTGAACATGGTAGAGAAGCTAGAAAATCTGAAAAGGGAAATGCAAAGATTAATTCTAGATACAGTGTGGGTCAGTGAAGTGAAATGGAAAGAAGGTAAGGGCTTTTGGCCAGACAAATATGCAGCAATGTCAACAGCTGCAGAAAGTGGTATAATGCAAGAAGGACTCATTATGATTAGGAAAATAGGGCAGAGAGTGAATTACTGCCAACAAGTGTGTGATAGGGTCATTCTCATCATAATTGACAGCGTACTAATGCTAACAATGGTAGCTGAGGTACACTTACTGGCATCACATGAAGAAGATGAAGAGAAAGCGAGAGTACATTGGTGTGCAAAACTTAAGGAGGAAAGGTAGTTTCATACAGTGTGTCACTGCCAAGTAACGTAGCTTGACGAAACTTCGACCATGCATAGAAAGAACTGCTATGGTGTGGTGCAGAAGATAAATGAGGGTAACACGCAATAAGACAAACAGAAATGACACTTTTATTCAAAGACAATAATTATACTAAAGTCTTGGTGATTCATGATGGTCCCCTGGACATTACAAAAGGTGGGGCACGGTTCTCAACAGGCTGTGTGATCACCAAGGACAGCAATACATGCACTGCAACATACTTCCCTACTGGCCACAATGTCGTTAAGGAGTTCTTGTGGTGGACATTCCTTTCCTCCAGCAGCACAGTTGACAACTGCTGGATGGTCTTTGGGGAATGTGGTCATGTTGCATAATGTCTCCCCCAGCATCCCACACATGCTTTATGTGATTTGAGTCAGGGGAATGGCCAGACCAGTCCATTTGCTGAATATCCCCTCATTCCAAGAGCTCCTTGATCACTAGTGTTTGATTTGATCTCAAATTGTCATTCATATAAATTAATGAATTCATGGGGAAGGTGTACAGTGTTATAATAATGACACCTGAGTGTATCATGTTCAATGATTTGGAGGTCACGCAACATAATGCCTCCCCATATCATAACACCTGGACCACCAAAATGATCAGATTCAACAATGTTCCTGTGTTCATTATGTGTTTCCACTTCTTGCCATATGACTGTACATTCAGCAGTTGTCAACCAAGTCAGGAATGGAATGCCCTACCACAAGAACTCCTTACCATCCTTGTAGCCAGCATGGGAGCACACTGCAGAGCACGTATTGCCAGCTGACATAATCACTCACGCTATTAAGAACATTACTGCCATCTCATTGCTTATTTCTTTCAATTACCTTCTGTACTATACTGCAGCAGTATATGGCCCAAGTTTCTTTGAGCTATATTACTTGGCTGTGACATACAATGTGAAAGTTACTTTCATCTGTAAGTTTTGCACACCAGGATATATGAGGATTTGAATGGGTAACTGAATGAGTAAAAGGAGATGATAATCTAATAATTATGAGGGATATGAGTGTGATAGTATGTGAAGGACTAGGAGAAAGTGTTTCAGGAAAATATGGGCTTGTAGTAGGTGTGAGAGAGGAGAAAGACTAAATGAGTTGTGCAATAAATTTCAGCTAGTAATAGTGAAAATCAGAAGAGAAGGAGCTATACTTGGAAAAGATCTGGAGATAAGGAAAGATTCCAGCTAGATTACATCATGGACAGAGAGAGATTGTGACATCAAATATTGGATTGTAGCCAGGAGTAGATATAGATTTGGATCACAATTTAGTAATTATGTAGAGTAGGTTAAAGTTTAAGAGAATTGTCTGGAAGAATCAATGAACAAAGTAATACCGAGGAAGGATGAGAGACATTTGAAGTTCTCAAAGGCTATAGATACCACAACAATGAATACCAGAGTAGGCAGTTTAGTTGAAAAGGAATCGACATCTCTAAAAAAGGCAATTAAAGAAGACAGACAAATATAAATACAAGGAAGTAACTATGAAGCTGCCTTGGGTAACAGAAAAATTACTTCAAGTCATCGATGAAAGAGGTAAGTACAAAAGTGTTCATGGAAATTCAGGAATACAAAAACATGAGTTACTTAGGAATGAAATAAACAGGTAGTACAAGAAAGTCAGGCAAAATGGCTACAGAAAAAAATGTGAAGAAATAAAAAATGGAATGGTCATTGGAAGACCTGTTTCCGTACATGGAAAAGTCCAAACAACTTCAGTGAAATTAAAAAAAGAAAGGACATCAACATTAATAGTGCAGTGGGAATTCCAGTGCTATGCACTGAGGAAAGAGTGGGTAGGTGGAAAGGGTAGGCTATGTTGAAGGGGGAGAATTTGTCTGGCAACATGACTTAAGAGAGAAATGGGAGTCAATATGGAATATATAGGGGACCCAATAATCCTTATATTATTGGATTAGAGTCACAGTTTAATAAGCTTTGGATGACCTGCTGTCAAATGAGACATTAGGAATAGATAACATTCCTTTGGAATGCAGGGAAAAACAGAGATTGGAATACTTTCAAGAAACAACTGGGGACACTGTGTGCAAGAGCTACTCTGAGATGGAGATGTTGGCAAAAGAGAGGAATTCATGATGGGCTGCAACCAGTCAGAAGACTGATGACTAAAAAAGCAGTGTGGTTCGTCTTTAAATTTCATCACAGGAAAAAAGAAATATGTAAGAGACATATATTTTTCTGGGAAGAAATAAAAGGGATGTTTTTCAGATCTTTCAAAAGAATTATTTTTGCAAAATTAATTTCACAGTAGTGTTATGTTGCATATCCAATGACAGTGCTCTCCAAGAGTGTTAAAATGATATCAGAGTCATTTCTATAGCTTAAATAATTTTGAAGTTACACTCCAACTTAATCCTCAAAATGTTTGTAACATCAGACAATTTTTCATATTTTGAAACCCAACAGCAAAAAAAATGCAACTTCAATACTGTTGGAATTTGCAGTTTCTGCCAAATATTAGAAAAATTAGAGAAATTTGGGACATGGTTCAAAAAGTAACCAAAATTGGTTTATCTGACGTGGACTGACCCATATTTAAGTATCAGACAGTTCAGGATTTTCAGCGTTTCCATGACGGTCTGCTGTGGATCAAACAAACCTGAGAGCATTTGTGCTGTCCTCCTTTGCATATGCTTAGTACCTCCTTTTATATAAAATATTCTCAGAATCCTTGTGATATCAATTCTGTTTGAAACGCTGAGCTTTTGATGATTACTACTATCACCTTCATGAGGAGCAGGTGAAGGTCTTGGCTGCTACAATAGTGACCATATATTACCCTTGGACAGCTTCTTCAGCAATTACATTATGTTGCCATAAATGGTGTTAACTGTGCTGGTGGTACCAGTACCTCAAAAGGAGTGTAAAAAATGTGGTGGCGAATTTCTCTGTTACTTCTCAGTGGCAAGAGTTTGCTTTTTCTCACCATTAAGATTATATCCACTGTTCCAGTTTGAAGTCAGTATCACACTACCTAATTTATACTGCCTTTTTAATAACAGAATTCTAGCATGTAGAAGCCTGGGACAAAACTTTTGTTTCATCAAACAATATTTTGTGTTTATTTGTGAGGCTAGTTTCAGAAACTGATAACTTTTCAAGATCTCGATTTTTAATGTGCTGTTGGTATTCTGCAAAATGGTTGGAAACACTACAGATGGGCTGACTGATGTACAGGGTGATTATAATTAAAGTTCTAGTTTCAAAGCACTGTAAAAAAAGAACCACTGCTCAGAATGATGCTAAATATGAATGAGATATTACCAAAGAAGGGGCAAAAGTTATGAGAAGAAAAAAAAAGAATATTTTACCACTATATGGCACTAAAGAGGCAGATATCCAAAATAAAAGATGTGGGATACATGGCTGTTCCTTACATAGCCTCTGAGACACTCAGCAAGGCTGTGTAATATCACATGCTGCTGGTGAAGCTCTTGTACAAAAACAGTGACTGTGTGCCAGTAGCTCTGCAGAAATTCTGGACACTCAGTGGTATGAGAAAAGTTACTGGTCCAATGTCTGCAAGGGCCTGGAGAAAAGATTACGAAATTCAGAAAGAGAGCTTCTTTTGAAGTGCAACGTGGCAGAGGGAGGAAAGCACTTGATCTGGTGTCAGTAGAAGATTTGAACACAGATTGCAGGAGGTGTTGAAAGGTGGTGTGCAAACATTCAGTGCTTGGGAAACTGCCTGGACTTTGGACATGCCTGTGAGCATGGTGCATAAAATTCTAAAAAACATCCTGCATTGCTATCCACACAAAATTACCCATATCCAAGAGCTGCTTCATGCTGACCAGCCAGCATGGCAAACATTTGCTCTAGAATATCTTGCTTGCATGATAGTGTAGCGTGAACAGCCATGGAACATTCTGAGGACAGACAAAGCCCATTTTCATCTTCAATGATATGTCAATATGTAGAACTGCAGAATATTAGCAAAAGAAAATTCACTCACGCATAAACTGCCACTGCTTCATTCTGCAAAAGTAACTGTGTGATGTGGGCTGACAGTATCATTTATCGTAAGGTCATATTTTTTCGAGGGGATGGGTCCTGTGGATTCTGTTACCTGTACCATCACTGGTAAAAGGAATGAGAGTCTTCTGTGCACCAGTGTCTAGTGGTTGTGTGGGTAGGATCATTTTCGTGCAAGATGACACTCCTCCACACATTGCACAGCCAGTGAATCAGCTGTTGCAGAGACATTTTGCAAATGTTAGAATTATCAGCCACCATTTACCTACAGCCTGGCTGTCCAGATTACTGGCACTTAATCCATGTGACTTCTGGCTGTGGGGTTATCTGAAAGATGCCGTGCTCACTGCTCTGATTCCAAACATAGCTGAACTCAAGGCATAGATTGTGCTACACATTCTGAACATGACCCCTGAGACACTTGTATCTGTTGTGGAACATGCTGTTTCTTGATTTCAACTTATGGCAGAAAATGGTGGACAGCATATTGAACATGTCTTGCACCAGTATCATGACAAAACTCATTTCATTGGTGCTTTTTATGCAGTGTTTGGACTCAGGAAAATTAAGAAATGATGTCATTGTTGATTTTTATGTGGTTTTTGGCCTCAGGACAATTAAATACCAATTTTTCCCATCCACATAGGACCTTGCCATGGTGGATGGGCTTGCACACATAACAGTGCCACAACTGTTGAATGCCAAACTTGTGTGGTCATGCACATTGCACACTATGGTTGGTTTAATGTGCAACCCACATCATAGCCATCACATTGCGATTCATCTGTCAGTTGTATATGAACCACTTATGTTGTGATGCTTACTGTGGCATCTACTGGAGAAATTTTCACCTTTTTTGTCTCCATAACATTTCCCCCTTCTTTCATAACACTCCATTCAAACCTGATGTTATTCTGAGTGGTGGTTCTTTTTCTTTACAGCATTTTGAAACTGGAAGTTTGATTATAATCACCCTGTAGTTACTTCTGCACTCACAGGGAATGTTACAAATCCCAGGGACCCTGAGGGGAAGACTATCCTCAACTGGGTGCAACATCTCCTTTATCTTCGTAGATGGTCAGTAAATAGGTCTTATTCCTTGTCTTCCCAGCACTCTTTCTATTTTCTTCGATGTAGCAGTGCAGAAAGAAAGGAACACAATCAGTGGCTAATCACTTGACTGTTCAGTATTTTCACATTTCCATTTCTTGGCGACCGCTGATTGTATACCACATGAAATGTAGCCCTTCTATTGGAACATGTACTTCAGATGATTAATTGTGAATCTATGTAGTCCTCAGGACCAATTCAGTTCCAAAATTAATCATCTGAAATACACGTTCCAAAACAATGGCTATGGTTCATGTGATATAAATTCAGAACTCTCCAAGAAACGTAAATATGAAAATATTGAACAATCATGAGGTGAGCCACTGAGTGTACTCATTACTTTCTGTGGTGCTACATTTAGCAAACTAAGCAGAGTCTTTGGAAGAAAAGGAATAAGATCTATTTTCCAACCTCCTTAGAAGATAAAGGAGATTATGCATCTGCTTAGGAACAATCTTGGCCTTGGGATCAATAACATCCCCTGTAAGTCGGAAGCAACTACATCAGTCAGCCTGTCTGACTCGTTTCTGACTGCTATGCATAGCATCAGTGGCATATTAACAGTCGGGAACGTGAGAAATCAGCAGTTGCTGAGCAGAGCCTCACAAATAAACACAAAATACTGTTTGGTGAAACAAAAGTTTTGTCCCATCTTTCTACATACTGGGATTCCACTATTGAAGAGACTGTAGGAATAAGAATGTGTGAAAACAACTTCAGTGGGGACAGCAGATACAATCCTCATGGTGTGAGGGAGCAACCTCTTAACATTGAAAAGAAACAGATAAATTTTCCACGTAGCTGTCTATGGGCTGCATAAGTCTATCACAGCAGCTGCCAAGGCATTCACTTGCTTTTGGTGAAGATGATGCTGGAAATCATCAAAAGCTTGAGATTGTAACAAAAACTGACACAGAAATCTAGTTGCTGGTTGTTAGATTTCAGTTTTGACACATACACGATTTTTTATAATATAATAACATTATACCTTCAAATTCTGATACCTCCAGAATTAATTAACTTTAAGTCAAAACAAATTTATCGCAATCCTCCTTGTTGGGTGCAGTAAATCTGCAACAATAAGAATGTGAGATCCTTTGAGATCTTTGTTAATGGATGAATAAAGAGATTGATTGATTGATTGACTGATTTACCAAATGTGGAATTTTATGAATTTTGTACACTTATAGTGCTTTCATGATTCTGTATTTGGGATAACAAGATAGTGAAGGTTATACGTGACATGTTAATTGGTTGCATTATATGTGCTTTGTTTCAAAGTGGCTTACAAACCGCCAATTGCTGTCTGCAGAAATTTATTCAGGGGAGGGTAAGACTCTAAAATTGCCATTTTTTATATAAATGAGTTAATCAGTTTCTTGATAGGTCATGCCAAAAGAACTAAATTTTGTGTGTGAAACAAAAGATTTAATATATCCCAGAGAACTGGTGGTTATTCACTCATATATGAACAAAAACTGTGACTGCAGATTATAGATAGAGAGGCACGTGCCCCTCCCTTGCCCCGCCTTGCGGTCACGTGCGCAAACCACCATATTTGCATACTGAATTTTACCTTTACAGAATGGGATCACATAACAAACATACTGACATTCATACTAACTCTAATATGCAAGGAAGCATGTTTAAGAACTAAGGATCCTGTTTGTACCAACTTACGCAGTCTCAGGCTTATGTGAAATTTATTTAGAAATATGGGAGACTGTATAGGCAATTGAAAGGATGGCAGCAGCAATATTCTCAATGTTCTGCTCTTCCTCTCCCAGTACGTGGGAATTACATCAGTAAATCTGACCCTTCAACTTGCCGTGCAGATAAAAAGATAGTGACTGCTCCCTCCTCTGTTTTAGTGTTTTGACACTATCAGATTCAATTCCCCTTAGCAAAGTACTGCATTTTTCAGACTTTTCTGCAGGCTATATTTCACTTGAACTGTATTTTCTGGTGTGTTGGACCAAAGAAAGAGCACTATTTAATGTCCCGCCAAGTGCCTGTTTGCTTGCATATTCTACGTTATCCAATGTGTTATTACCTGTAAGCTGAATGTAGCCATTTGATAATGATGTTAGATTCAGGACGCTCCACAACATGGTTATATCTGCCTTTGCAGAGTATGAATGCATGCAAGTAGTCAGACAAACAGTCTTTGCTCATAATGAACATTCTTTAGTCAATGGACCGTGAATACAATCCCGTATTAGAGATTTAAAAGACTGTATGGCAGTGACAACACAGACAACAGTTGCTTATCAAAATATTAAAACTGCAGAAAGAAGCATGCTTGGTTGTGTGCCTGTTCAAGCAGCCTTCATAACTCTTTAATAGCACTATTATATAATTATGTCATAGAAAATAAAATAAAATAAGAATTAGTTGAAAAAATGTTATAGCTTTTTCCCAGGTGCATGCAGTAGGATGACCACTAATAAAAAATGAGTAAATTACAAGTCACTGTGAGAACAAGCAAATATTGATTAAAGGCTGATTTGCACTGAACATGAAGGGAATGGAAGGCCACATCACCATCAAATGGTTGTATTTGCACAATAGACTGAACATCAACAAACCTTTGTCTAGCCCATAAGTGAGCCATGAGAGAGAGGTTATGAGAAAACATGTATATAATATCAGAATATAATATCAGAGTTAAGGAGCTAGCAATGAAAGAATTTGTGGTGATTATTGACAGTTACACCACTGATAATCTCTGGAGCTTTCACCAAATATCTTTGACTGGATCCTAGTCAGCTCCATATTATTCTCATGTACTGTTGTTTTCGTCTCTTGTGTTTAATGAATCATGTAGCAAAACCTCAATCTTACCATCAAGTGGTGAATCATTCTATTCTCTAGTGAGTATATAACTTGATTTCCCAAAGTCATGATTCCAATTTTGCCACCTCACACATTTATTTTTACGCATGACCATGATAAACAATGCTGGACCATGGGTCAGTTTTCTGTGAGTGTTCCATTGCCATCTTTCACTCTGGACATCACTTGCATTTCACAGCCATGTTCATCTGTGCAATTCATCTGTGCAATTACCAACTCAGCATCATCAAGCCCTGTCACAACACAAGTTGGCACACGTACATAACCTGAGGGGGACAATGCCACCATGGAAAATATTTAATTTTTTAAAATTAGTTGTTTTTATTTAATTTTTTGAAGTATAAATATTAACTTATTTATACTTAATATCTAATGGTACCTGTCATAGGTTATCCATAATGGAAGCTCCTCCCATCCATTACAAAGCTAGTTGTCTTACTGTGTGACCCCCTTGTTTGCACCATGCAACAACTCTTAGATGCACGTATCTTGCATCAATCTAATAGCAAATGGTCATCACCCATCCACCTGGTTCCTAAGAAAGATGGTACCTTTAGGTTGTGCAGAAACTGTTGCAAGCTCAAGCAATGCACATACTGTTACAGACAAATACTGACTCCCTCACATTCAGGACTTTGCACAGCACCACCTTCACAGAGTGCAGTTCTTTAGTATTATTGACTGTCAAAAAACTTACCACCAGATACTAATGCGCAAGGATGATATCCCAGAAATTGCCATCATCACACCGTTCGGCTTGTTTGATTATTACATTATGCTGCATAGTCTGAAGAACACTCTCCAAATGTGGCAACTTTTTATTGACTGTGGACTGTTTTCCTTACCTTTTTGCTGCAATTAACCTAAATGATATCCTCATCTTTTTTGTCTCTGCCAAAGTGTACGAGCAGCACTTATGTCAGGTGTTCAAAATTCTCTTAGACAACAGCATAGAGGTCAACCACGACAAGTCATAACTTCGACAACATAGTGTTACCTTCCTCAACCACACCGTCACTCCAAAAGGAGTCTGTCCACATCCACCTGCATAGCTTTCATTAATGAAGTGTTTCTACCCAAAACCTATCGTGACCTCAGACGATTTCTTGGCATGTGAACTTTTATGGATATCATATTCCTCACTCTGCTTCTCTTCATTCCCCCTGACAGATGCCCTGGTGGGCATAAAAGCCTCTGGCACACATGGCATGCAATGGTTTGAAGGTATGACATGAACTTTGAATGACCTCAAGACAGCTCTTACAAATGCCATCACTCTCATCCACCCAATAGCTGACATTCTCATCTGCATTGCTACAGACTCGAGCAAGTCTTTCATTGGCACTGTTTTTCTACAATGTGTTGGTGACACCTCACAGTCACTATGCTTCTTTTCCAAAAAAAATTCTTCCTTACAACGCAAATGGTTAGCTTTTGAGAGAGAATTGTTAGTGGTCTACCAGGCTGTCCATTACTTCTATAAGGACATAGAGAGGTGAAACGTCACGGTTTTCACCTATCACTGACCACTTGCAAATGTGGTCTGCAATCCTATGGCTGACCTTCACCCACGCCGATTTTAGCACATGAATCTTATCTGCCAATACACCAGGGATGTCTGCTACGTTAAAGGATCCAACAATATTGTGGCTGACTATATGTCATCTGCGCATGCTACTTCCTCCCCATTCAACTTAAATGAAGTAGCTCACAAGACACCAATGCCCAAAGCTGGTTACATGATACTTCTTCCATTTTGCCTGTGCAACAGTGCACCCTCCCTGTTCTTCATTGGTGCTTTTATGCACCACATGTAGAGTTACACCTCAAACTGCAGATCTCACATCTCTACAGCACAAGGTTTTTTTGGCCATACATGAGCTTTTACAACCCGGCATCAAGGCTATCATGCACAATGTGACCAAATGTTTTTTCTGGCCAGGAATGAAAAGTGACTGTTGTGCTTAGGCTCATACATGATGTGTTGGCTAGCATGCCTATCCTCCTCTGGGACATTTTGAGATCCCTAAGGTTGGTTATGTCATGTACATCTCAACGTCATAGGCCCACTCCCCCTTCTGATGGTTTTAGATAGATTCTCTCCATGAACGACCGCACCAGCAGATGGGTGGGAACAGTGTCTCTGACTGACATTTCTGCTGACTCAGTTGGGCGAACTTTCATCAAACATGGGTTGTCTTCTTCGGCTGCCCCTCTTCCATGATGACTGACCAGAGTAGCCAATTTGAGTCCCTACACTTTTCAAAGCTGTGTGCCTTGTGCAGTGCCAACAAATTCCACACAATAGCATACCACCCTCAGGGCAATGGGTAGGTCGAGCCTTGGCACTACACTTTGAAAGCAGCCCTGATGTTTCATGGTGGTTCCTGGTCTGAAGCACTATCTTGGCTGTTACTTGGTGTACATTCTGCTTTCAGTGACGTTCTCAACTACTCAATGGTGAGCTCCTGCATAGTGAACCTCTTGTACTTCCAGTTGAGTCTGTCAAGGACACTGCTCCCCATTCTCTGTCTGAGCTCCCAACACTAGTTGAGTATGTCCGCTCTTACATTGCCCACATATGCACCCCCCTACACACATTCATTATATACCTCAAGTGTTCCTCCACAATGAACTCGACCAGTGCAGTTTTGTTATGCTTCTTGATGACTCAGTTCAGGCAGCTTTGCAACCCTCTTACTCAGGACTGTGTAGAGTACTTCGTCGTACAGACAGTACGATGGACATTTACTTCAATGGCAAGTGCCAACTGTGTCTCTCCACACAGCCAAACTGGCTTGGACAGTCAACAACATCCCCATCTCATCTCAGATCCAGACAACCTTGTTTCTAGTGCCTCCTCCTCTGAATGTCTCAGCCTTGCATCCCACCGAGTATGCCCTTGGATTTGAGTACTGCATGTGACATGTCACCTCTTAATGCTCTTTCCTCCAGATGTCACAGTCCAGATGTTCCCCAGACACTACTGCCAAATGTGCCCACAGATATGAGCTCTGCATGTAAAGCACCTTCTCCCCTGGTGCCTTCTTCAACATTGTCATCCCTCCATCCAATGTGTAAACCTTTTGCGTCGATGTTTCATCACACCTCACCCTCCAATTATGTGATGGCACACTCTGTGTATTCTATGTGGCCACCTTCCCAGCACCCCCCCCCCCCCCCCCCACCCACCCACCCCCCACCCCCCGTGCTCACTCAATGACCCAACCACCAGCTACATCATGCTCCTCTGTTCTTATCATCTTATCATCTTCCACCAGATACTGATGATGAGAGCATTTCAGCTCTGATTGACACCAATGGCCACTTTACAGTCATTGTACCCCTCATCCTGTGCCTGCCCTCTACGGCATGTGGCCAAATGATTCCACTCTTCCTCATGGGCCATCCCTCCACTGTGCTGGCTACACGACTATGTTGTCTTGGCCTTCAGCATTGAATGGCCACCACACTCCATGAGAAATGGTCCAGTCATGTCTCAGTCATGTCTTTCCCCAGGGCCAGCCCCAACATCACTGGTCATGCATATGTTCTGGACTCTGACCAGTCACTGCCTCTCCCTGCCATCCACTGCACCGGTACTCCTTGTCCTTCACCATGCTCCACACTGCTGGGGGCTGGGGGTGTCAAGGGTGGGGGGGGGGGTCTGTCGTGCCTATCGATAGTTACACCACCAACAATCGGGCTGCATCTCGTTCTCATGTACTGTTGCTTATGTCGCTTGCATTAGTGTGTTGTATAATAAAATCTTGATCTTACAATTAGTGGTGAACAATTCTGTTCTCCAGGCAGTATAGAACCCAATTTCCCACAAATTTGTTAATTGCTGTAACAAAATTTATAACAAATGTTCTTCACACAGCCTGTATGGCAAATTTTTCACACTGCTAAGAAGTGAAAGAATAAGAAAAATATCATACAAATATTTCAGAACATTGACATTTGCTCAGGGAAATAGGTACACTGAAACAAACAATATTTGGATGGCAACACATATAGCACCTCTACCTTATCCATTGTGTTTTCTTTTCCATGTAAGTACCAAATAACTTTGAAAACAACTGTATTTTGCTTGTTCAATAGATCTAACTTTTTCACTTTTAAAAACTGTTATTTAATGAATATTGTTTCCTCTATTTATGTACTTATTTATACACTGTGCTGGATTTTTCTTTGTCTAGGTATTGTAAAACATAAACAATTTTTCATGTTTACATACAAGTATTTGGCAACTTCCTTTGAAAAACAACCGTTTGAAAAATATACAAGTTCTCATGGAACCTTTTCGAAGTGTCACAAAAACAACCATTAAAATGAAGGATAAGAAGAACTGAAAGCACGATATCCATTACTATAATTTGAGAGAGCATGGTGAGAATAAGTTGACTTCCAATGTTAGTTAAAATGACAGTCTCGTCCTCCTCTCCTAATCCTCCCCCCGAACAAGGACAACATCAGATGTTTCTTCCCAAGTATCCTTGATATTGATGCCCCATTTCATTGATGATCCATGTGAAAGTTGCAATTTGAAATGAATTGTAGTATGTTTTGACATTCCATTCTGTGGGGTCTTGTGTGAACTGACCTAGAGAGACCTGCGCATAAAATAGCTTAAATAAAAGTATCAGTTACAATTTATGTACATGCAGATTAAACGAGAAAAGAACATGCAATCAAAATGGTGGAAAAATGATTCAGATAATTATGGCTGGTTTGATCATTGACTAAAAGTAACCAAGGTAAGTGACGGAAGGTTGGTGCCAGACACAAAACCTCAAAACCTTTCCCCCACTTGTATGATTTAAACCTGCTTCATTCTGGGCAGAATATAAAACAAAATGAAGTAAAATGTCGTGCACCATCACTGGTATGCCTAAAGCATTTTACATTCATGGGTCCTCCCACCTGAGGAGGTCCTATGTATCAGATGACACTGTCCTATTCTCAGTAATGTTAAAGCCACTTATTTCTACATCTCTATCCATAGTCTGCAAACCATTGTGAAGTGAATGGCAGTGGGTACATCCTTTTGTAGTAGTTATTAAGTATCCTTCCTGTTCATTCACATATGGAATACATGACGGATGGTTGCTTAAATGCCTCTGTACATTCTGTAAAATTAATGTTATCTTATTTTCAGGATCTCTACAAGAGTAATACTTATGTAGTTGTAGTATATTTCTAGATTCCTCACTTAAAGTTGGTACTGGAAACTTTGTATGTTGGATTTCTCTATATAGTTTGTGTCTGTCATCAAATGTTTGCCAGTACAGTTTCTTCAGCAGCTCCATGACACTCTACCATGCGTCAGTCCATACTGCCCTTCTTTGTATACATTCAATCTCCCCTGTTAGTTCAAAAATGGCTCTGAGCACTATGGGACTTAACTTCTGAGGTCATCAGTCCCCTAGAACTTAGAACTACTTAAACCTAACTAACCTAAGGACATCACACACATCCATGCCCGAGGCATGATTCAAACTTGCGGCCTGAATGGTCGCGTGGTTCCGGACTGTAGCGCCTAGAACCGCTCGGCCACTCCCCTGTTACTCCTATTTGGTATGGGTCCAACACACTTGAGCAATATTCCAGGATGGACTGCATGAGTAATTTGTAAGCTATGTCCTTTGGAGAGTGATTGCATTTCCCTAGTATTCTAACAATGAAGTGAAGTGGGACATGTGCTTTACCTTTGACTGAGCCTATGTGATTGTGCCATTTCATATCCCTATGAACTGTTACATCCAGTGTGACTGGGATAACGTTTATATAAAAAAACTGTTGACTTCATGAGCCTTAATTTGTTACTTTATACCTGAAGCTAGTCATTCTTCTACTGAAGCATATTGTCCTTTCCAACAGTGAGGTAATTGCACCAAAAGGGACAGCATCGGATTGCACATTATTTTCATTGCAATCAACCTTTGCTGCCCTATCAGCTTGCTCATTTCTTAGGATTTGCACATGGTACAGTATCCAGTGTAATGAAACTTCTTCCTTCCCTTACCATCACAATATGTGGTGGTTATCTGTGGGCATTTGCAGAAATTTTTTTGGGGGGAGAGAGGGGAGGGGGGGGGGGGGGGGTGTGGAGTGTAAGATCTTAAAATTGTCATTTTTTATGTAAATGAAATGATCAGTTTAGAGATATGTCACGCCAGAAGAAAAAAATTTTATAGGTGACACAAAAAAATTATCATACACTAGATAATTAACAGTCATCCACTCGGTATTTAAGTGCCACCTTTCGCTCCACCTGCCCCACTTGTGGGTGCAGTATGTTAGTGTCTTGTACGTCTTTGCCTACTGGGTACATTTGCTGAAAAGTCCCGTAGGCACTTTTGGAATAAGAAAGATGAGAAAATTATTCAGTCAATTGCACCTCATCTGTTCCAATGCATTTGATTTGATTTTATATTTGGTCCTGTCCATTTCAGGGATATACTAATAAAATAGGAGATGTCAAGTCAAAGAATACAATGTTACACAGACAGCTTTTGACATGAGTATTTTAGACATCATACAGGAACTATTGTAGCTATTCCCTGCAATTTACTGGCATAAATTTATGTGAGTACTTAAAAATAGGGAATAAATAAAACTACACTTTTTTAATCTTCATGACATAAGCAGAAGTTTATTCAGGCTTCCAAATGTTTAAGTAATAAAATGAAGAATAAATTGCATTTTTCATCAGCTGTGTTTGCCTGGTAATCTTTCTCCCATTGTTCCTTTTGTACAACACTTCCAAACAAACTAGTAGATTCAGTATTTATTATTTGCACATTTTTGACTTGGATGTGACCATGTAGTTTTAAGGTTATTATTTGACCATCACAGTCAGACAGAGAATTTACTACAGCTTGTGTTTTTCCTTCCCTGTAACAAGTTGGGTCAAGTAACAGAACAAATAGGCCAACGATGGAAAAACTTTTTTGCTGAAAATACCTTATTCTTATGTTTTTAGGGTGGTAAATCCAAATATGATACTTAAAAAACTGTATCGCCCACCATTTCTTCACATTTTGCAATTAAATTTATTAAATTAAGTGATTTTTTGAAGAATTCAACAGCTTTTATATAGTTTAAATAACTTGAAAAGGAGGTGTAATGAATGTAGATAACGTTGGTAGCACTGCTGAAAAACATTTGCTGGCAAAAAAAAGGCGATTATATTTTTGTGTTAACAGATGGTGTTTTGGTTACCGTCGACCTAATCTCACTTTCCTGTTTCTTGTACATGTTCTGAGTATGATGTCTAATCGTAGTTGTAAAAACATTGCTGACAATTTTTGTTATATTTGTGGTGAATCTGTGATTAAAGAATACCAAAGAAACATTGCAGACTTTGTGAAAAAGGTTTACCTATCATACTTTGGATCTAAACTTGGTGATCAAGATAAATCTTGGGCGCCGCATAAGATATGAGATCTGAGAAAATGGTCCAAAAAGGAGAAAAAAGCCTTTAGATTTGCTGTTCCTATAATATGGAGGGAGCAAAGAAATCATTCTGATGATTGCTACTTTTGCAGTGTTGATATTACTAGTCATAATTCGAAAAACAAGAAGGTAATAAGCTACCCTAATCAGTAGGGCATGGTGTAGATTTGCCAGTTCCTGAACTACCTGACGATTTAAATTCTATTCCAACAGAAGTATTTTCTGATGTACAATGTGATTTAGATGAATCAGATGATTGAATTCCACTGTAATACAGAAAGTCTAGAGCCCAAATTGTTTACTCAGACTGAGCTTAACGATTTGGTTAGGGATCTGGGCTTAACAAAAGAAAAAGCTGAATAGCTTGGCTCTAGATTAAAAGAAAAGAACTTTTGGCAGTTGGGAGCAGCATATACATGTATAGGAAGAGAGAGCAGCAAATTTGCAAGTTTTCCAACAAGAAGGTGATTTAGTGTACTGCCCAGACATTCCTGGTCTGATGAATGAGTTTGGTATTTAATACAAAAAAAGAAGACTGGAGGCTGTTTGTTGATTCATTCAAAACTAGTTTAAAGGCTGTTTTATTACACAATAGTAACATGTATGTATCTCTACCTGTTGGACATTCTGCATATTTGAAAAAAATCTATGAAAACCTAGAAATAGTGCTAAATAAAATAGGCTATTCTGCTCATGGTTGGATGATATGTGGCAATCTTTCATCAGAAAGGTGGCTTTACCAAATTTCCACGTTTCTTGTGTGAATGGGACAGTAGGACTAGAGATCAACACTGGTGCAGAAAGAAAGGGAGTGTTTAAAACCTGGCGAGTAGAACATTCTACGCAAAAACCTTGTAGATCCAAAAAACGTACTCCTGCCACCTCTACATATAAAGTTAGGCCTAATGAAACAGTTTGTAAAGGCTTTGCCTAAAGATGGACCATGTTTTAAGGATCTCTGCCAAAAGTTTCCACACCTTTCAGAAGCTAAAGCGAAAGAAGGCATCTTTGTCGGACCTGACATTGGAAAATTGATGTTTGATGTTAACTTTGAATCCACAATGACCTTAAATGAGAAAGAAGCATGGGTATCATTCAAGCAAGTCATTACAAAGTTCTTAGGACATCAAAAAGACCAAGAATATCTTTCTATTGTAGTTACAATGTTAAAGAGGTTTAAAACTTTAGGATGTTTAATGAGCCTGAAAGTTCAGTTTTTGAACAGTCACCTTGATTACGTCTGGGACAATATGGGAGATGTTAGTGAGAAGTAAGGAGAGCGTTTTCACCGGGACATTAAAGTGATGGAAAACCCTACCAAGGCCGCTGGAACACCAACATGATGGAGGCTACTGTTGGTCATTCGCCGAGGAGTTCAGCAAGCAACACATCATAGAAAAAGCTACACAAGAAGCTTCAAGAGAAAAGAGAAAGAAAATGCAAACCAATTCCAGCTCACAAGTGAAACCTCTGTTAATACATATCATTGTTTTAAGTAGTTTACTGTGAATACAAACCATGCTTATGTTGTAACAGTGTTTCATTAATTTCCCTGTTTACTGTATAGCATAGGGTTTTTATACTATACAATAAAAAGCATATTGCTCGAAAACTATGGGCGATACAAAGAAACAGAGGCTAGATTTGGATTCAGCTCATAAAAATTTATAAAGGTCAGTTATTAAAGTAAAAAGAGCTTTTTAAAAAAATTTTTCGTTGGCCTATGTTATCATTAGTGGCCTTGCTGGACCAGTTTACTCTTTTTGAGAATGAGATAATGTGGAGTAAGTTGAAAGTGGACAATAATGTTTACAGCTGCTTATGATTGTTATTTGGAAGAAATTAATGTTATAATTTCCATATACCTTAATCTTACTGTTGTTTTTATAAAGTTTGTCAAAGGAATGTTTGCCATTAGCTCCTCAGTTTTTAAACCAAGTATTATTTATTAAAAACGATAACACCACTGAAATCATTGAAAAATCTAAAAAAATTACAGATACATTATTTTAACAGTAAAATTTTGTGAGATGACCAAATAAAAAACTGACCTAAAATATCCAATATAGCATGAAAAATACCTTAAAGAAACAAAAACCCCACTACTGTTATTGTTGCATTTGTATGAATTCCTTATGTAGTAGTCTGTATAACCACCAAATTTCACACGAACGATACATAAAATAGCTGTTTTTTTCATAATGTTAGTAAGTGTTATTTTGCCCCATCACACAGTTAAAAAATTTCGAAACTTCTGAACTTTAACATGCTATGAAATGAAAACAGGGTCAGATAAAATGCTACAATTAGGTATGGTTATCTATATCTCTAAGACGGGCAAATAAACATGTGTCACCAAAATATGAGATGAGGTTAAAAAAAATACGATCATTTGATTGGGATAATACATAAAATAAAGCAAATGCAATTGCGCACATGTAGCTGAATGATGTGCAGCACATAGAAACACTCAATAAAATATGGAATTTCCACTAACTTCTGAGCTCTTGCTTTTCCTCTATGTGTCACATGCCAGTCAGCTATAGGTAAGTGGTTGCCTTTCCTTAATTTTACATATTATTCCAACCAAGAATTTTAATTGTTATACATTTTTGGTTGACTTAAAATGAAATCAATATGACACCAGTAATCAACCACTGCTGTATTCTCAAACAAAGTCCCATGCTTTTAGTCCAGTCGTGAAAAGCAGTGTAGTTCACATAGTATCAGGCACAGAAAGCTGGTTCAAAATGACAGCAGAGAGATCTTCAGAGCAACTCTAAGTAAATACTGAAATGGTAGTCTAATAGGAAACGGAGATGGTGTATTTGTCACAGGAGACCAAAAAAAGTTGTATGATATTGTTTGGACAACAAACAGTATAAATGGTGAGCGTCTGCTTGTTAATCGATGCCTTCTCAGAAAACTACATCAGATAGTCTGGAAGGCCACTCGTGGTGGAAATATATTACACCTAGTGGCAACAAATAAACCTGAGAACTTTGAGACTATTGATATTGTAACTGGTGTGAATAACAATAGGGTAGTTGTAACGGTGATTATTTAAGTACAAACAAGAGCTAGAACAAGTAGGAAGATTTATATGTTCAGTAAGCCAAAAAAGAAGCATTCATGCCATACCTAGAAGATGAACTTAAAACATTTACCTATGGACAGGAGTACATAAAGAAACTATGTCTCAATTTAGAAGAATAATTGGCCATGCACTGGATAGATATGTAGCTAGTAAAACAGTTTATAATGTGAGGAACCCATCATCATATACAGTCACTGCCAAAAAAATTTTAAAGATACATAGACTGTTGCATGAAAGATGTGAAACAAAGCATAAGGATAGAGAGATGTTGAAGGAAACGTGTTTGGCTGTCAAATGGGCAATGTGTGACGTCTTCAATGACCACTATAGCAGCATCTTGTCAAAAGATATTCAGAAAATCAAAAGAAATGTGGATCACATGTAATGGCTGTCATGGCATCACAATTGGTATTCAGATGCTAACAGATGACGTAAGAACCGAAAATGAGGGTAGTAAACATGAGTGACAGCAGAAATTTTCACAAGAGGGAGCAAGATATTAAAATTACCATTTTTGTTGTAACTGAGTCAGTTAGTTCAAAATCGTGTCATCCTCCAAGAACTAAATCTGAGAAGAATTATGTAAAACTTATTGTGTCTCAAATGATTGATAGTTGTCCTCTTAGGAATCCAGGGTGTTGAACTCATCCCTTTCTGGAGCTCGGTAAGTCTGTCACGGCAGTGGTTGAGAGGAAAGATTGAGGACGATATTTCAACACAGTTTTGTAAAGGTCCACAACAGTTTTGACTGCAGAAGAATATCGAAACTTCTGGTGTACCAAGGATTTGGTTAAATTACCTGTAGTAAAAGAAAAAAAAGAAAGAAAGAGAGAGAGGAGACATACAATGGCTGATAATGTCACTGTATTGCCCATAACACTCAGCAATATTAAATCTAAGTACAGTTGCATTGTGAGAATTTTGTAACAAAATTAAAAAAACCAAAAGCTATGCCTGGGTTCAAGGATAGGGGAAGTCATCCATCTCGTGCCCTGCCCCCCCCCCCCCCAAAAAAAAAAAAAAAAAAAAATTGTGGATGCCTATGGTAGCAAAGCAGAATAAAAATTTTGAAGTCCATTTTCAAATGTTCCTTTACTAATGAAAGTACAGAACTACTGCTCCAATACGGTACTGCCACAGCTCGAGAATTTACTGGAAACAAATGAAAATTTGTTCCAGACTGGGACCGAACCTGGATTTCCCACTTTATGCAAGCAATCGGTTTAGCTGCTTCAGCTATCCGAGCACACTTTCCTGGCAGATCCACACTTCCATATGCTTCCTGCACAGGGACACGGCCGGCCGGAGTGGCCGAGCGGTTAAAGGCGCTGCAGTCTGGAACCGCACGACCACTACGGTCGCAGGTTCGAATCCTGCCTCGGGCATGGATGTGTGTGATGTCCTTAGGTTAGTTAGGTTTAACTAGTTCTAAGTTCTAGGGGACTTATGACCACAGCAGTTGAGTCCCATAGCGCTCAGAGCCATTTGAACCATTTTTGCACAGGGACAGACTTACGAGGTGTTTTTTTAAGTGAGTACTGTATCGTTTTGAAAAAAATAAAACAAGTAGACTTTTCTTAGCAATTTAATTTTTGAATGAAAGCCAGTACTTTAATGTATTTTCCTACATAATGTTGACCAGGATTAAGGCCCTTATCGTATCGGACTATCAGCTTTTGAATATCACCCTCGTAGAATCCTGCCGCCTGATTAGGTAACAATTGCATAAAGCACACTTCTTGACATTTGAGGAAACTCATTACACAACTCTCTTACCTTTTCATCAACTTTCTGCACCAAATCGTCAATAATGACTTCGCTCCTCATCATGCATATTCAGGACCGGTTCCAGGACATTTTTTCAACACAAGTGACTTATCATTTGGCACCCCCCTCCTCTCCCCTTTTCCCTCGTACACTTTCACTTGTCAGTTTTCGCTATTAATCGTGATACGCACCGTACACAAATCATGAACTTGGACTCTCCCGATGCCCCTCTCGGTGTTGCACCTGTAGCAGAGGCTTGTGTGGCTCGTGCCTTAAACCGGCCCTGTGCACAATTGCACGGCATGTTTAAAAACTTTCACCCATTTCTGTACCATACAATCGCCCATGATCTTGCCATACTATCGCTCACAATCTTTGCACTGATCCGACGATGAATTTTAGCCACTTTCACGCCTTTAGCACTAAGAAAATGCAATCACAGAGCGTATTTCACAGTCGGTGGGATTCTCAGTCGGAGGAGGCATTTCAAATACTCAGAAACAAACGTAAACGCAGGGAATATTTATAGGAATTATGTAGAAAAGTAGATTAAAGTACAGATTTTAATGTAAAAATAAAATTGCTAAGTGAAGTTCGGTGCAGTGTTCCTATCTCGCCAATCAAAAAAGCCTGCGACCATTCGTGTTACCTTTCTCCTCTTGACAGGATTGGCAGACTGGATAATCATGATTCATTGTATAAAGTATTTTCCAAAAATATTTTTAGCTTTCGAAAGCGACGGTCAGCTTTTGCGACAGCCGTGGGTTCTGATACAGCAGGAAGACTTCAAATAAAGTTTTTATCAACATTATCTATGATGGAAAAAGAGGAGAAATGTCCGGGGAAAATGTAACTGAAATGCTTAAGTATCTGTACCACGTTTCTACGATGTTCGTCGCAGGAGGTACATATGGAAAAAGGAAGGACGAAGATTTGGGTTTAATTTCCCGTCGACACTGAGCTCATTAGAGATGGAGCACAAGTTCGAATTGTTTCAAGGACGATCGGCCGTACCATTTCAAAGGAATCATCAAGGCATTTGCCTGGAGCGATTCAGGGGAATAATGGAAACCCTAAATCTGGATGGCTGGACGTGGACTTGGTCGCGTCCTCCCGAACGAGCTGCGCCACCTCGCTCGGTAGATACGAAAAGCTGTTATATTGCTCGTATGCATCTGTAACTTCATTCCTCAAAATTAGTTATTTATTGCGAATAACTGTTGTCAATCATTGGATGACGAAGTATTACTTAAACCCAGTTACAGGCTCCGTCCGCCTCTATCGCAAAGCTCATTGAAGTGATTCTCTACTGCTTCCCCCTCGTTTGTTAGGCAATTTACACTCAATGGTCCATCTTTCACAGATGCCGAATGTTTCGTCAAGCACTTTGACGCATGATGCTAGCTGTTTCTTAGAGAAGCCGAGCTCAAACATAATGAAGTATCTTGAACAGAATGTCTTCTCTATGCCAAATAACATGGATTCTGAGAACATCGATCATGTGAAACCCAACTCAAACGTTTCTCACACATGACATACTAAAAGTGAAATTTGTGACTGGATTGAGGATTTTTTGGTAGGGAGAACGCAGCTTGTTATCTTGGACGGAGAGTTATCGTTAGATGCAGAACTGCCTTCGGGAGTGCGGCAGGAATGGGTGTTGGGACCCTTGCTGTTTATGTTGTATACTGATGATCTTGCGAACAATATTAGTAGTAACCTAAGACATTTTGCTGGTGATACAGTTATCTACAATGAAGCACTGTCTGAAGGAAGTAGCATAAATATTCACTGAGATCTTGATAATATTTCAAAGTGGTGCACAGATTGGCTACTTGTTTTTAATGTTACGAAAGAAACGTAATAGTCTATGATTATAATATCACAGAGTCACAGTTTGAATCGGCCAACTCATACAAATACCTGGGTGTAACTCTTTGTAGGGATATGAAATGGAATGATCACAAAGGCTCAGCCGTGAAAAAAACAGGTGGTAGACTTCGGTTGATTGGTAAGATACTAGGGAAATACATGAATCTACAAAGGATATTACTCAGAAATCACTCGTGAGACCCATTCTAGAATACTGCTCAAGTGTGTGGAACCCATACAGAGTGGGACTAGCGGGGGATATTGAACATTATGCAAAGAAGCGCAGCACGAGTATTATACACTCCTGGAAATGGAAAAAAGAACACATTGACACCGGTGTGTCAGACCCACCATACTTGCTCCGGACACTGCGAGAGGGCTGTACAAGCAATGATCACACGCACGGCACAGCGGACACACCAGCAACCGCGGTGTTGGCCGTCGAATGGCGCTAGCTGCGCAGCATTTGTGCACCGCCGCCGTCAGTGTCAGCCAGTTTGCCGTGGCGTACGGAGCTCCATCGCAGTCTCTAACACTGGTAGCATGCCGCGACAGCGTGGACGTGAACCGTATGTGCAGTTGACGGACTTTGAGCGAGGGCGTATAGTGGGCATGCGGGAGGCCGGGTGGACGTACCGCCGAATTGCTCAACACGTGGGGCGTGAGGTCTCCACAGTACATCGATGTTGTCGCCAGTGGTCGGCGGAAGGTGCACGTGCCCGTCGACCTGGGAGCGGACCGCAGCGACGCACGGATGCACGCCAAGACCGTAGGATCCTACGCAGTGCCGTAGGGGACCGCACCGCCACTTCCCAGCAAATTAGGGACACTGTTGCTCCTGGGGTATCGGCGAGGACCATTCGCAACCGTCTCCATGAAGCTGGGCTACGGTCCCGCACACCGTTAGGCCGTCTTCCGCTCACGCCCCAACATCGTGCAGCCCGCCTCCAGTGGTGTCGCGACAGGCGTGAATGGAGGGACGAATGGAGACGTGTCGTCTTCAGCGATGAGAGTCGCTTCTGCCTTGGTGCCAATGATGGTCGTATGCGTGTTTGGCGCCGTGCAGGTGAGCGCCACAATCAGGACTGCATACGACCGAGGCACACAGGGCCAACACCCGGCATCATGGTGTGGGGAGCGATCTCCTACACTGGCCGTACACCACTGGTGATCGTCGAGGGGCACTGAATAGTGCACGGTACATCCAAACCGTCATCGAACCCATCGTTCTACCATTCCTAGACCGGCAAGGGAACTTGCTGTTCCAACAGGACAATGCACGTCCGCATGTATCCCGTGCCACCCAACGTGCTCTAGAAGGTGTAAGTCAACTACCCTGGCCAGCAAGATCTCCGGATCTGTCCCCCATTGAGCATGTTTGGGACTGGATGAAGCGTCGTCTCACGCGGTCTGCACGTCCAGCACGAACGCTGGTCCAACTGAGGCGCCAGGTGGAAATGGCATGGCAAGCCGTTCTACAGGACTACATCCAGCATCTCTACGATCGTCTCCATGGGAGAATAGCAGCCTGCATTGCTGCGAAAGGTGGATATACACTGTACTAGTGCCGACATTGTGCATGCTCTGTTGCCTGTGTCTATGTGCCTGTGGTTCTGTCAGTGTGATCATGTGATGTGTCTGACCCCAGGAATGTGTCAATAAAGTTTCCCCTTCCTGGGACAATGAATTCACGGTGTTCTTATTTCAATTTCCAGGAGTGTAGGTTTGCTTGACCCGTCGGAGAGTGTCACAGAGATGCTGAAGAAACTGAACTGAACTGGCAGACTGTTGAAGATAGACGTAAACTACACCGAGAAAGCATACTCAGAAAGTTTCAAGAACCGGCTTTAAATGACGACATTAAGAATATACTACAACTCCTTACGTATCGCTCTGATTATATTAATTACACCAAGCACAGTGGCACTGAAACGATCATTCTTCCCGCGCTCCACACATGAATGGAATGAGAGGAAACCAGAATAACTGGTGCAATGGGACGCACCCTCTGCCATGCACTTCACAGTAGTTTGCAGAGTGTAGACGTGAATGTAGATGTAAACGTAGATATGTCGCAGTGGTAAGACACTGGACTCGCATTCGGGAGGACGGCGATTCGAACCCCCTCAGCCTATAAAAATATAGGTTTTGGATGATTTACTCACAAATCGCTTCAGGCATACTTCAGGCATAAGCCGGAATGATTCGTTTTAAAAGGATACGACCGATTTCCTTATCTATCCTTCACCCCTCTGTCTCTAATGACCTCGTCATCGACGGGATTTTAAGCCCTAATCTCTCATCTTTCTTTTTGACAGTGCCACTTCTAAAAGTCATATCCAGCTTCAACGTTCATACTCTCAAACTGCAAGGCCTTAAGGAATCTATAAGTGCATAGACTGATTTTTACCCGCTAGCCCAACGCTTTTAATTTTATACCATTAGCATTAGCTTGGAGGTGCTCACAGACTAAATTTTTAAATCAGACCACTGTAACGTGTTGTGGCCAAAACAATACGTAGATGTTCGGCGTACAGGACTGTTTCGTGATTAATATATTAGCTGCTAAAGAACGTTTAAGGGTTTGTGACTTGATTCTTTTTTTCACGTAACTGTATACGCCTAGTCATAACAATCCTCCGTCATAATGTTGGTAGAAACAGTTGCTCACATCTAACTGATGTTCGTATCCTAATACAGAATGACCTTTGAGTGGTAAAGAAGGTATGCGATTTGCATATCTTTTCGTCAGAATGATTTCCAAAACAATCTTTCATCATTGGAAGACATCTCTTGACTGCTCGATTTTTCCAAATTTTCCTGTTTTCCTTCCTATTTAAATTTCATCTCGTTGCTTCCTATTTTTTTTCAGAGGCCCTTTGTGGTGGAGATATTGCCTCGGTTGTTCGAGCCAAGTTACACCCCTGCTATTATCGTTGGGTAGTTACCTTAAGGGGTTAGCGCGTACAGGAATTTTTGTCATCGTGTCTGTTTCGTCACGCTGTGGACATACACGTCGGCGGCCGCATGTTACAACATGACAGCAGGGTGACACTTCTGTCAGCCGACACGCGAGCTACGCGTAAAAACTATCTGCGCCGCTAGGTTTTGATAGCCGCGAGCGCACAGGTGTCAAAACTGCCACTCTCCGTGCATTCTCTGCTCCATATTTGATTTGCGATTGTCGACGCGGTGACACCCAAATACGTCATCAACGTCTCCGCACAACGTGACTGTGCACGAAGATAATATTGATGACGCTATTCTGTCCCGACGGACCTTGGATTTTTCAGTCTGCGTTTTAACCTAGCTGTCACCTCTCAACAATGTGAGCAGTCTCCAGACAGGGCACGTGGTTCGGCTTCTACGTTAAACTGTGGGTCCCCTTTCTTCGGTTGGAAAACGTGAGATATGCTAGGAGCACGCAAGTCACAGAAGTGGCGTCCGTGTGTACCAGGCCAGCGAGGCACACGAAATTGTTATTACTAATTGAATAAGTGGAAGAAAGACTAGTGATTTCGACATAAATTTGAAGTATTATTTAGACATAAACATGAAAAATTAAAGAATGGGAAGAAATCAGTCGAATAATATTTTCAAATGCTTGGGACAACTTCCGTTCAGGAGGAAGAGGGGGAGATTAGTGTTTAACGTCCCGTCGATAACGAGGTCACTAGAGAAAGAGCACATGCTCGGATTAGGGAAGGATCGAGAACGAAATCGGCCGGGGCGCAGCCCCAAATCCTCCCGAAACCAGGTAGGTAAGTAGGTAACAGAACCGAATCCTCCCAAATTGATACATTCTGTGTTGTATTATAGACAATAATATAATTATCTCAGCCATGTTCCTTATCTCCTCCCCCTACCCCTTCCCTGTTTTAAACAAAATGTATGATTCACTTGTGCACGCTTTGCGCGTGGCCTTGAGCGGGGCTTAGTCGCTGCCGCTTTGCCGGCTGGACTTTACCTCAATAAGATAAAAGATAAAACTTTTGAACATACAATACAAGCGAAAATTTTTTACATCTTCTACTGTAAGTAGAACTGCTTGGAGTATTCATAACGTTTAGAACTGCTAGCTGCTTCAAACGGGAGGATTCGGTCCCATCGTTTTTCAGACCCTTGCGGGCTTGGGAGGATTCGGTACCATTTGTCTGACCGCGAGAGGATTCGGGGCTTGCGCCCATCGGCTGTGCCCCTTCGAAGGAATCATCCCGGCATTTGCCTTAAGCGATATAGGAAAACACGAAAAACCTAAATCAGGATGGCTGGACGCGGGTTTGAACCGTAGTCCACCCGAATGCGAGCCCAGTGTGCTAACAACTGCGCCACCTCGCTCGGTAACTACTGTTCAGCTGAGACAGACAATCTCATGTGCAGATTTTTGAATGTTAATACGGGTAAAATGCGAAGAAATTTTTCAAAACTCTCAACACTCATTCGAAAATATTGAAAAAATTCTTTTGATGTTGTCAAAGCTTATGAAACATTGTGTAAAACTTTCCTCTTGTTAGCCCTCAGAGGGGGTTTACGCACTACTATTTTTTATAATATTTTATTTTACGTCTCATGAGTTCGCTAATAATGACCGTCTTTTCAAAATCAGTGCTGACAAACGACACTTGGATTTCTAAAAAAGTTTAGTGTTATCTTTCGCGAGCGCTTTCCACTTTTATGATGTAACGTGACAGCGACGGAAACATTTTGTCACGGTGACAAAAATCAGGTCTAACTGTGAGGGATCATTTTTCGCATATAGTCATAGAGTAAACAACATTTTGCGACGTGCCGCAGTTCTCAACAATACAGGAGTTTCTGCAGCGACTCACGCCGTTGCCGAGGTAACGGGCGGGCAACATGTATGTATCTGCCCCAGTCAGCTTAAGCTCAAGAAAACCGTGAAATGCAGAAAGACCACGGAGCAGCCATAGCGGTCAGAAGGTAAGCCTTCAGCGAATATCTGGTCTCTGCCAATCCGTGGCACCCAAAACACAAACGTCAAATCGACTGCACCTTTATGCGGATAGTCATGTAAACAGGGTGAGTCAGGAGGAAAGCTGCATACTTTGACGGGTGATAGTGATCCTGAATAAAATACTTCGAATGGATATATGTCCTGTTTCGAATAGTTTTCCATACAGATCATGTATAACGTACATTAATATTTCTTTTCTGTATTACTCAAACATTGTCATTGTTTATAACGTACCACAGTAGTTTAGAGGAAGTTGAAAAGAACAATTTGATACAGGATACTTGTGGTCTATCAAGTCGGGAAACTACCTCAAATTGCCCTACAAAAACTAGCTAAGCTACTGCGCATGCGCATCGCGCGAGATTTTTAATATTCTCGCGCTCTCTTCGCGCAAACTATTAGTCCCAGAGAAAAAAACAAATATGACCTTTTTTGCAAGAAATTTGATGTAATTTAATTTTGTACTGCGACACATTTTCGGTTGAGGGTGCGAATTTCGAGTTATTCAAGAAAAACGTAGAAAAGTGGTATTAAATGTGTTCTATCACGGAAACCATTCGGAACAGGGCGTATGTCCATATGAAGTTTTTTGTTTAGAATCACTAATAATGTCACCCGTCAAAGCATCAAAGGATGTGGCTTTCCTCTTGACTCACCTTGTAATTAATGAATATGGAGATCTTCGACACTGCAGTTATAATTTCATTTTACCATCCAGTCATCCAGACTGTTGATCAAGTTTGTCTGAGGCAGTTTATGTTGAAGGAGTATGAATTTTACAAATTTTGTAATTACATGACGATCGGAATGTTACAAATTACAGATTCTCCTACAAAGTTTTCGTGCCATGTGATCTCTGTCTTCGCTCGTATAGACCAATGTTCGACAACTCAAGTGTGTCACTGTGGTGTTTTGAAAAAACACATTTTCCGTGCAAATATCATAAGAAATAATACGTTTCTATAAGAATTTCTAGTGATTATAGAAGAATTTCAAAGATTAAACTGTATTTTTTTCAGAAAACAAATTTTCCTTTTAAGTCATAGGTATCTTATAAACGAAATAAAATAAGATTTGGAACTATTGTTTCTGCTTATGCATAATTAAATAACGTGGGTGAGCGTCTGACATTCTACCAGTGCAGTTCGTATCCTCAACTCCAATACAGAACGCCCACATTTTCTTAGCTTTGCGTCTCCCTTGTTGTGAATTGCTTGAGGTCGCTGGAATTCGAGCTGCTAAAATGTTGATTCTTATAGCTGCCAATTCTGGCTGTCAAATGACACCGCGCGCAGGTCTCACACTATCGTTGTCATAGTTTAAGGTTGTGTTTTATTTTGGAAATAAGTAATTTGTAATAGTATCATTTGCACATGAACTCTTGCGCCATTGTGGACAGCCTTACGTAACACAACAGCTATTAATCGATCACTCTGATGACACTCTTGGAGCAGTGATTGGTGGGAGCTACTGTTTCGATAGAAATCGGTAGCCTGTGTATAGGGCCTCACACCTGAGCGACGGATCGCTGCGATCTACCGCAAGCCATATCGTGTGCAATTGGTCGCTCGCCTCGACACACCACACGCGAGCGATTTGCCAAGCAATTTCAATCAGTATTATGAGCGTCATCGTGTCGACAAGTTCTGCTATGGAAAATAAATTGCTGTGTTTCACAAGAGCTGCAGTTAATTTCCCTTATCTCCATGAATTCTGCAAAACACGAATTTAAAATAAACGAGAATTATAATTTATTATACTTGTTTTAAACGCTTTTCTTGGGAATGGTAGATTACTTTACAGAATATTTTACATTTTTCACAGACGCCAAATCGGTTGTATGGAACTGTCCAGTGTAGCAATACAATTCGTTTCACTTTTATTAGTCTTCAATTCCTTTTTTATTCATTAATCCTGCAGTTGAACTGCATAATATTAATACGATTAATTCGATGTGTCTATAGAAAGTTGCGAATAACAGCACAACTGATTACTGTAACTCTTGTTATAAATTGTATGAAGGAGGTTATCTGAAACGACAAAGACTTGAGTACAGCCATATAACAGATTTGCTCTGAGCATTTAAATTACAGTATTCTCTTAACATTACAGCAAGTACGAACGTCATTCTATTTAGCAGTTAAAAACTAATAATGCGTATAATTATTTCGTAAATAACTCAAAATCGTAAGATGGAACCCATTTTATCGTGGTTATTACTACGAACTTTCCACCAATTCTACTTCTATGACACGTTTCAAAATATCAGTCACTACAAAATCGGAGCGTGTGTTTTGTAATACTCCTTGATATAAAAAGCAACCCCGGTTTCCACATCACTTCTCACAAAGGAACCTCCTCATGATGGCACCCCTCCCCCCCCCCCCCCCATACACACACACAGATTTAATGGTAAGATGGCCCAGTAGATAGCCCGTCACAAACTGAATACAAATCAAGCATGAAAACAGGAAGAAAGTGAACTGAACTATGAAAAAAGAAGCCAAATAGAAACTGTGCAACATTGAGTTCAGAGTAATAGTCATGGTGTCGTGGTAAGTGGTCACGGTGTTGGAGTACTAAGCGCGCGAGCCTGGATGTAACCCCTCGTGCAGTTCATTTTTATTTTTTTCACAACTTTATGAATTGTCCGTTTATGAACTGTCATTGAAATGGTCTCTTTCTGTAGTCTTGGCAGTTGCCATAATATAAATTGGCTATAAAATATAAGTCATGTGGTAAGAATACATTGCCGTCGCAAGTAAGTGTGATGAATAGTGAGAGCAGGCGAGATTTCACATAAGACGTCTCACAGAAATGAAAACAACAAATAAACGGGCGTGAATTATGTTAAAACAAAGGAATTCAAGAGTCAAAACTTCCAAAACGGTACGCAACTTCAAAAACGTTAAAAACATGTTTGACGGAGCGCAGAGAAACCGTGTGTCATTGTGGATCTGTTGCGTTCATTTGTTGCAACTTATATGAGAAGCTATTATGTTTTCATAATTTCCTTGGGAGTGATCATATTCACATTCATACGAACACCTAACTCGGGCAAGCAGGCATATCTCACTCACCAGGTGTACAAATTGGGTCCAACCATATGACTCACGTACTGTCACTAATGCCGTATATAACAGACCAGACTTGTTTTCCGGCGGAGGATTCGGTTGACTTGTCGCCTTGTCATCAAAGGTTTGCGGTTCCCCTTTCTTACACCTCTTTGTTGCAAACGGACGCTACGCCACAACACAAAGACATATAAAGGCACGAGGGAGTTTTCAATACTGTCCAATAGCGTGACTACATTGTCACGACGCCGCCGCATCTCGTCTTTGCTCAAAGTTGGACTAGTTCAGCTAGGACCGTTCACTGTTTCTATTTTGCGTTTTTTTTCACAGTTCACTACACCTTCTTCCTGTTTTCATGCTTGATTTGGGTTCGGTTTTTGTAGGGCTGTCCACTGAGTCCTCTTACCACAAAATCTGAGTGGGGTGCGATGTGTGTTTATATGGTGTAGGGAGTTCAGCGAAAGCAGAGTAGTTCGTGGTCGCCGGCCGGCTGGACGAGCGGTTCTAGGCGCTACAGTCTGGAACCGCGCGATCGCTACGGTCGCAGGTTCGAATCCTGCCTCGGGTATGGATGTGTGATGTCTTTAGGTTAGTTAGCTTTAAGTAGTTCTAAGTTCTAGGGGACTGATGACCTCAGAAGTAAAGTCCCATAGTGCTCAGAGCCATTTGAACCAGTTCGTGGTCCCTAGATACCCATAAATTCTAACGTAAACTTATTACTCAATATGTGCAAAGCGAAACGAAACAAAACTTCACAACCATGCTTAATAAATAGAGAAAAGAGTCGCAACCACACTATGTGCACGAATCGGATGCCAGCCGTCAGATCACCAGGGATTTCCGTGCGACCGGCTCCTGAGATTTTCCCACACACATGCGATCTACGAAGCGATCGGTCGCCCATTCGACGGATCGCTGAGATCCTTAGCTCTCAGAACTGTGTGCAAGGAGTATCTTCATCGAACATAGCAATAAATTTAAAACATTCTAAATTCAGTTACATATAACATTTCTTTTTTTAACCTTGTGTGTAACGTCTGCTTTCGTTCACGCGTCCATACGCTCCGAACACAGCAATGTCTGCTAGCTAAAGTTGACTGGATGATTCCATACCTTTACGTCAGAATGATTTCCAAGACCAACTTTCATTATTTTAATATCTACATCTACATCTACATCCATACTCCGCAAGCCACCTGACGGTGTGTGGCGGAGGAAAGACTTCACCTGACTGATCGATTTTAGTAATGTTTACATTTTAATTTTTCCGCAGCTTTTAGTTTTTGTTTCTTTTTTACTTTTTTTCAGCTCCTGGTGTCCCTCATCCTCGGTTGCCCCAGTGAATTACGCTTGTGCTAAAAACGCTCAAGTTTCTTTACAGAATTTGCTGCTGACTTAACGCTGTGCCCAGTTGTTGGAAGACTACATACGTTACGCCCATGTACGAGGCATGTTCGGTAAGAAAGTGTACTGTGACCAGAGCGAACATCACAGTAACACGCGAGTACGTAAACTCAAGTTGTAGTGTCCAGCTGCGTGAAAGAAATCGGTAAGAAATACCGCCAAGTGCGAGCCACGTGTTTCCTACTCGCGAAACCAATAACACCTAGGCCTACCTAATTTTTTTTGCGATCAAACCGGTTTACGGCCAAGGTGTTCTGAACAGAACGAGTGTGTTTAAATGGTGTAGGGAGTTCAGCGGAGGCAGAACAAATATTGGTGACGAACAGAGGAGTGGAAGACCTTCCATTTTGACTGAAATTAATGCAAAACATAGAAGAAACCATAAAGAAAGACCGTCGATTAACAGTGAATGAAATTTCTGCGATGTTTCTACAACTCTCCAGAACTCTCTTACACGAGACACTCACAGAAAAGCTGGGATACCGGAACCTGTGGGCAAGATGGATCTCAGAATAACTGACAGAGCAGCACGGAAAAAATCGGGTCAACAGCACCCGCGAGTTCTTGAGCAACTTGAAGTGGTTGAGCAACTTGAAATGGAAGATGAGGATTTTTTGAGCTTTATTGTGACTGGAGATGAAACGTGACAGGCTCATTACATGCCGGAGACAAAAAGACAGTCGTCACAGTGGCATCCCACCAATTCCCCATCTGCCAGAAAATTCAAAACCACAATTTCGAGAGAAACAATCGTAGTCTCAGTGTTTCGGGACTAAAAAGGCATTATTTTGGTCGAATTTCTGCATCCGGGAGAGACCATCAGTATACAACGATGTAGTGAGACCCTTAAAAAGTTCAAAAGAAACTTTCAAAACATAATAATGGGCGCTGTGCTTGTTGCACGAAGTCCATCCTCATACAACCTCAGCCTCCAACGCGGTCTTGGAATCACTAGATTGAGATGTTTTTAATCACCTCCCGAATTCCCCTGACTTGACGCCTTCAGATTATAGCCTTTTGCCTTCCTGAAGGCACACATGAGTGAAATTTAAAGTTCAACCCACGAGTAGCTGCAGAAAGAAGTTCTGAAGCGGGGAAGGATCTGGAACGAGAGTTCTTTGAGGAGGGCATATAGAAGCTAGTTCCTCGGCTCACCACATGCATTGAAAGGAATGGCAATTATTTGGAAAAATAGTCAACAAGTGTGTCAACAATATCCTGTAATTCTTTTTCAAATACGCGTTTTTTTAAAAAAATGAAAAAAAATGTAGTACACTTACTTTTTGAACATGCCTCGTACAAGAAGGGTAACAGAAATCAACAAAACTATATTGCCCAGTGTCATTGACATCCATCTGTTGTAGTATTCTAAAACATACTGTAAGCTCAAAAGTAAAGCGGTATCGTGGACAACGTGACCTCCTCCATGGCAACTAGCGCGGATCTGGAAATATAGATCACGCGAAATCCACTGACGCTTCTCTCCCACGACAGCCTCAGAACGACGAAACAAGGTTATCAGGTAGACTTCTGAAAAGCACTTGTTAAAAAAAAGTACGATTATAGCGGGTGTCAAACAAAAATGAGTCTGGAACCGCGTGACCGCTACGGTCGCAGGTTCGAATCCTGCCTCGGGCATGGATGTGTGTGATGTTCAAATGGTTCAAATGGCTCTGAGCACTATGGGACTCAACTGCTGAGGTCATTAGTCCCCTAGAACTTAGAACTAGTTAAACCTAACTAACCTAAGGACATCACAAACATCCATGCCCGAGGCAGGATTCGAACCTGCGACCATAGCGGTCTTGCGGTTCCAGACTGCAGCGCCTTTAACCGCACGGCCACTTTGGCCGGCGATGTGTGTGATGTCCTTAGGTTAGTTAGGTTTAACTAGTTCTAAGTTCTAGGGGACTAATGACCTCAGCAGTTGAATCCCATAGTGCTCAGAGCCATTTGAACCAAGCCAAACAAAAATGAAGACCACGGCTGTAAGAAATGGTAAGGAATATTCTATGACAAACAGAGTTACTGCATATGAAACATGATAAATGATGTGCTTTATTCATATTAGTGGGTAGCTCCACGATGCACCGAGAAATGACAGCTCTATGTCTAGTCTCAGAATCTCACATTAGCAACTTTTGTCAGGATATGAGCATGTAGACAGTGGTGAGTGCCAAATAACATGGCTGCTAGTATTTGTAACGTGTGCCGTGGTCGCGCGAGAAAAATGCTTGTCAGGGACGATTTGTACAAATGTGGCGATGATGTGAATAACTGCGGCTCAGATAAAGATCCTGAATATGTTCCTGAACGCAAATGCGCTTCAAAAGTTGTTGCTGATCAGGTAAATGTGAATAACTCTTAAAAGAAAGTAAAGAATGTTCTGTCCATTACCACGGTTTACGTGAATTTACGTGACACTATGATGACAGAAATGTTACATCTTTAACAAGTGCTGAATCATAGATTAATTTTTTGATGTTGTTATATTTCATTATTTCAAAAACTGGAAACACAAATCTTAGTATCATAAACTGAAACAAGCGGACCTTTAAATTTGTGTGTTGAGAGTTTCACAATAATGCTTTCTTAACTCGTCCAGCAGGTAAACAGTGGAAAGTCAATAATTGATGTTAAGTGCACCGTTTACAAGTAAACCGTGTTAAGTAACCATTGACGATGTTTTAAAAATAAAATTTTGGGTAGAATTTGCGATTATAAAATATGTCGTTACTCTAGAAATATTTGAAAACAACCACTTTTATGAATAAAGAAATCACAATGGAGGTACCTGAAGTATCTTATTTATCAGATTTCATTGAAACTTCCGTGTGTAATTTCTAAAATAAACCAAATCGTTCCTTAGCATTACTTACAACCAATTTTGGACTGGACTGAGGATTTCTTGGTAGTGTGGACGCAGCATATTATCTTGGATAGAGTGTCATCGTTACAGGTGCATGTAATTTCGAGTGTACAAAAGGTGTGTTGAGGTTGCATGCTAGACGAAAGAATAGGAACGAAGAAAAATAAGGAAACAACGATGAAAAAGCGGAAATTACACAGATATTTTAAGAACGATTTTAGTACGAATGGGAGATGCCGCTTCTGCGTAACATTACGAAAGTCCTACAACCGAATTAATTCAGATCAAGATTGGACTACTCGGTAGTCAAAGTGGTTGGTTCCGATTACATGTATCCTGCCTCTGAAACTGTTAGTTTTAACACACAGCTTATTACAAATAGAAATCTGCAACGTGCAGCAAGCAAAAGACAAATTTCAATGACATCAGTCTGTTTTTCAGTGTTCGTTAAACAAGTAATGTAAGGTACATACCTTTATGCAATCACAACATGCCGTAAGCACATAGAAAAAGATGTAAAAAACGGCCGCAATGAATGCTATTTCGAAGGAAAGGCACACGAAAATGATCAACCAAAACAAAAACCATATTGGGTTCCATGCTTTTCCAGCTCCCATCGCGAACGAGAACAAACTGACGTTGTACTTTATTGCTACGTTCGTCGCTTGTTAGAATTGATCTTTGTCAGTTAGTTGGGGAAATGTCAATTCATTTGTTTTTTGAGCTAATATCGGAGAATAATTTAACAGAGTAGGAAATTCACAGTCTTAACACAACAGTCGCGACACTCCTTTTCGTTTTTGTTACCCATAGCGACAGCAGCGCCCCAAGAGGCCAGAAAGCGACCCTTCTGAATGCGATATCGGATGAGTGCGAATATTAACGTTTATATTGATTTGTAACTTAGTTTTTACAGTAGGGAGCGTGTGCAGTGTCACAAAAATCGACAATAACTAAAAATGACACCACATTTGTCGTTATTCAGTTCAGTAAGCACCCTGGGGGCACGAAAGGGTACATTAGACGTCAGTTTTTATGGTACTCTTGTAATGTACAGACATTTGCTGAGCAACGCCGTTTTCCTTTAATAATAACAAATTATTAGTAAATACCAGAAGACCCGACTTTTTGTAGAAAGACGTCATATACTTACCAAACAAAGCAGAGTTTTGTTCGCTACACTTTCAGCCAAATCAGTGAGTATGGAACGAAGGAGACCGGTATGGAATGTAATACCTACGTTATTTAACGTACCAAATAAGCCACTACAACTGTAGCTTAAGGGAAAACCACACAGCTGTGATAATAAGTCGTCAAAAGCAATAAAACTGTTTTCCAACACAGAAGAAACAAGTTCCACATTATTGTTGCTAAATCTGAGCCACAAACATCAAGGCCGGCCGAAGTGGCCGTGCGGATAAAGGCGCTGCAGTCTGGAACCGCAAGACCGCTACGGTCGCAGGTTCGAATCCTGCCTCGGGCATGGATGTTTGTGATGTCCTTAGGTTAGTTAGGTTTAACTAGTTCTAAGTTCTAGGGGACTAATGACCTCAGCAGTTGAGTCCCATAGTGCTCAGAGCCATTTGAACCACGAACATCAACAATCTTCAGCCGGCCGATGTGGCCGAGCACTTCCGTTTCAGCCGCGCTCGCGAGTGGCAGCTGTTAACTACTGCGCTGCACTTCCGTGTTTACATCGCTGTACTTGTGCTTCGCCGGTCGCTGTCTTCCTTGTGATCTGATTGCTCTTTCTGGTCGTACTGCTGCTAATTGGAATTTCGGCTGTTTAACCGAAATTGCGTCGTTGGATTAACCATGGCTACAAACCTCAGGAAGAATACTCTGGTATTTGCTTTTGACAAGGAATCCCGTCCTGTTCAGCCGACATCCCTGGAAATACACTCCTGGAAATGGAAAAAAGAACACATTGACACCGGTGTGTCAGACCCACCATACTTGCTCCGGACACTGCGAGAGGGCTGTATAAGCAATGATCACACGCACGGCACAGCGGACACACCAGGAACCGCGGTGTTGGCCGTCGAATGGCGCTAGCTGCGCAGCATTTGTGCACCGCCGCCATCAGTGTCAGCCAGTTTGCCGTGGCATACGGAGCTCCATCGTAGTCTTTAACACTGGTAGCATGCCGCGACAGCGTGGACGTGAACCGTATGTGCAGTTGACGGACTTTGAGCGAGGGCGTATAGTGGGCATGCGGGAGGCCGGGTGGACGTACCGCCGAATTGCTCAACACGTGGGGCGTGAGATCTCCACAGTACATCGATGTTGTCGCCAGTGGTCGGCGGAAGGTGCACGTGCCCGTCGACCTAGGACCGGACCGCAGCGACGCACGGATGCACGCCAAGACCGTAGGATCCTACGCAGTGCCGTAGGGGACCGCACCGCCACTTCCCAGCAAATTAGGGACACTGTTGCTCCTGGGGTATCGGCGAGGACCATTCGCAACCGTCTCCATGAAGCTGGGCTACGGTCCCGCACACCGTTAGGCCGTCTTCCGCTCACGCCCCAACATCGTGCAGCCCACCTCCAGTGGTGTCACGACAGGCGTGAATGGAGGGACGAATGGAGACGTGTCGTCTTCAGCGATGAGAGTCGCTTCTGCCTTGGTGCCAATGATGGTCGTATGCGTGTTTGGCGCCGTGCAGGTGAGCGCCACAATCAGGACTGCATACGACCGAGGCACACTGGGCCAACACCCGGCATCATGGTGTGGGGAGCGATCTCCTACACTGGCCGTACACCACCGGTGATCGTCGAGGGGACACTGAATAGTGCACGGTACATCCAAACCGTCATCGAACCCATCGTTCTACCATTCCTAGACCGGCAAGGGAACTTGCTGTTCCAACAGGACAATGCACGTCCGCATGTATCCCGTGCCACCCAACGTGCTCTAGAAGGTGTAGGTCAACTACCCTGGCCACCAAGATCTCCGGATCTGTCCCCCATTGAGCATGTTTGGGACTGGATGAAACGTCGTCTCACGCGGTCTGCACGTCCAGCACGAACGCTGGTCCAACTGGGGCGCCAGGTGGAAATGGCATGGCAAGCCGTTCCACAGGACTACATCCAGCATCTCTACGATCGTCTCCATGGGAGAATAGCAGCCTGCATTGCTGCGAAAGGTGGATATACACTGTACTAGTGCCGACATTGTGCATGCTCTGTTGCCTGTGTCTATGTGCCTGTGGTTCTGTCAGTGTGATCATGTGACGTATCTGACCCCAGGAATGTGTCAATAAAGTTTCCCTTTCCTGGGACAATGAATTCACGGTGTTCTTATTTCAATTTCCAGGAGTGTAGATGACTGGATTACACAGGTAATTGGTCTCAGTTCTGAAACCATCCATACCTGGCAACTGGATCAGGGAAAATAGTGTGTTTTTGTCAAGTTAATCAGTGCTGCGACTGTTGATAAAGTGTTACGAAAGTGGGGCTATGAAGTACATTTTGTGCATAGAAATGGTTATAAAAGTAAGGTTTTCATCTATAGAGCGGACATTCATTACAAAACCGTTCGTGTCTTGAATCTTCCCATTGAAATTGAAAATGATAAGATTAAAGAAGCTCTTTCAAACTACGGGGACGTTAAATCAATTGCAAATTAAAGATGGTCGCCTCGCTTTTAAACTGCTGTGTTTCAACGGGGTCCGCTGTGTAGAGATGGACGATAAGACGAATATTCCGTCTCCATAACTGTTTGTGGGTATAAGGCACAAATTGTTTATACAAATCAGGAAGCTACATGTCATATATTAACGAAACCGGCCACTTCAGACAGGAATGTCCGCGGGGAACTGTTGTTCTTAAAAGCAATTTGATACAGCGTCAGAAGCTAACCTTAAATGATCTGTTACCAAAGAATAGCCCGGATAAACTGGTTGAGGATGTTAATGCAGCGGGCCATGCTGATGTCTCCGTTCACGATAACAGTCAATTTCCCCCGTTAACAACAAAGGGAAACCCTGTTACCACTACTCGTAAAACTGAAATGCAACCGAAAAAACGACCTCTGGAGACAACTGATAGTCGTTCTGAGGACGAGCTGTCCTGTCCCACTCCCTCACTTCGCAAGCAAAAACAGTGCGATGAGGAGGCAGAGGAACCGGAAGGCGAAATGCGAATGGAAACTGATGAACAGAAAGATAATATACATACAGTACCAGAAAATGAATGGGGTGTAATTAGCATTAATTTGCAAGAAACAACAGGTGCAGTAGTCGATTGCAAAGAGCAGCAGCTATCTGTTAATAAACATATTCAGGGAGAGGTTGCAAAACTGCAGTCTCCATTTGTTTCCCTCGATCAGGAAGTAAGTGAAATTAATAAAGAACGAGCAAGTGGTGGCCAAATTGAAATCATGGTCAACACCTCAGGGCAGGCGCCCGCAACCGAAATTGGGAATGCGTCTGCTGCTGCTCCAAGTAAGCCGCGAAGTAAAATACCGACGCAACCAAATGAGAATGTATCTCGAAACCAAGGGAAGGGAAAATCCGGTAGGGGCGACCCAAGCCCAAAGAATGCTCGGTCCGAAACGATCCTACACGAATCTCTGGGGGAAAAGTCAGAAAGGTCACCAGGAAATCAGTCTGCTTGTGGTACAAGAGAGAACATCAGAAGTAGAAAAAAACGGGACAGTAACTAATAAACTGATTGAAGTGTTATTCCATGTTCAGCCTTACGAGAAAACTGTTACAACTTCACCGAACCCTGAACCACAGGAAACTAAATTAGTTCATCAAAACAAGTGCATAGTGACAGCACAATGTCACAATCTTATTCTGTACGAATCCGCGTCTGATATTGCCCTGTTACAAGAAGTTCTAATTTCGGATTTAGGAATTCCTGATCTTGTCAGTTACATAAATGTGTCTCCCGAAAGAAGTGTTGGAACAGCTGTTTTGGAGAGGGAAGGAATTACAGTAAGCGAGGTGGAACGACTGGAATCCGGAAGGGGAATAGTACTAAGTATCTACGAGGGTCACTCCAAAAGAAATGCACACTATTTTTGTAAAAATTCAATTTTCATTCTGAATGTGTGAAAGTTTTAGAGTGTGTAGATACATCCTTCCCGCTTGTTTTCAAACTTAGTTAAACCTGATCCCGTGAGTGGCGCCGTCACAGCATATCTTCAAGATGGCTGCTACACTTGACGTACGTTACAAGCAACGTGCTGTCATAGAATTCCTGTGCTGTGAAAACGAGACAGTGGGGAACATCCACAAGAGGTTCAAAAAGGTGTATGGAGATGCTGCTGTCGATCGCAGTACAATTGGTCGGTGGGCAATCAGGTTACGCGATAAAAGCGGGCACGGCAATATTGAGGATTGTCCTCGCAGCAGCAGGCCTCGTACTGCACACACTCCAGACAATGTGCAGAGAGTTAACGAATTGGTGACTGCTGACAGACGCATCACAGTGAAAGAATTGTCACGCTACGTTGGGATAGGGGTAGGAAGTGTTTGCAGAATACTGAAAGTGTTGGCGTTAAAAAAGGTTTGTGCCAGGTGAGTTCCCAGGATGTTGACAGTGGTTCACAAAGAAACAAGAAAAACGGTATGCAGCGAACTTTTGGAACAGTACAAGAATGGTGGAGATGAATTTCTTCAAAGAATTGTGACAGTTGATCAAACATGGCTCCATCATTTTTCACCAGAGACGAAGAGGCAATCAATGGAGTGGCACCATGCAAATTCACCCAAGAAAAAAAATTCCGAACCACACCTTCTGCTGGAAAAGTTATGGCTACAGTGTTTCTCGATTCCGAAGGACTCTTGCTTGTGGACATCATGCCAAGTGGAACCACCATAAATTCTGATGCATATGTGATGACACTGAAGAAACTTCAAGCTCGACTGAATCGTGTTCGACCACATCGGCAAAAGCAGGATGTTTTGCTGTTGCACGACAATGCACGGCCACATGTCAGTCAAAAAACCATGGAAGCGATCACAAAACTCGGATGGACAACACTGAAACACCCACCTTACAGTCCTGACCTGGCTCCATGTGACTATCATCTCTTTGGGAAACTGAAAGACTCTCTTCGTGGAACAAGGTTTGAAGTCAAATTCGGTGTCAGAAGATGAAACTACTTCCCTATATCACTTAGTGAAGAATACGAAAAACGGGAGAAGGAATTTTATTGATGAAATTCGAACAAAACATGCTACAATTCTCAGAAGGTATCATGAACGAGATTTATCGCTATTATTGCGAGCTATATTCTGTACATCAGAGTAGTGATGCTTCCTTGGAAGAATTCCTTGACATCCTAGACCCACAGCTGACAGTAGATGACAACGAAAATTTTCTCGAGGTTGTCAGCGAAGAAGACGTGTATGAGACGCCTCACCACCAAAAAAATCCCCAGGACTGGATGGTCTTCCAGCAGAGTTTTACATCCGTTACTGGCCAATAGTAGGTGCGAAAATCACAGACATTGTAAATGAGGTTATTCAGGGTAAAATGATTCCGGCTGAGTTTAAGGAGAGTAAAATTGTTCTGGAGCCAAAAAATAATGGAAACAAAGATTTAAATAATTTTCGTCCAATTTCACTGCTGAATTCTGATTATAAATTAATAGTTAGAATAGTAAACAAGAGAATTTCATACCTTACAGATAAAATTATTAGTCAACATCAGAAATGCGCGCAAGACAGAACCATTTTTCAAAATCTGGTAGAATTCAGGGATATTATTGCAATAACTTCTGTAGCAAACATAAAGTGTGCTATATTTTTTTTTTAGATTTTTATAAGGCGTGCGATGTAGTAAACCATGAGTATCTTCTACAGACATTGAAGAAAATAGGTTTCAACGATAGGGTCAGACATTTGATTAAGAACATGGCAACTGGAATAAATGCTAAAATAGCGGTGAATTCTCAACAATCCAGGCCGATGCAAATACATCGAAGTGTTCCTTAAGGAAGTCCTCTGTCCATATCGCTCTTCGCCATTTCGCTGGAATCTTTCCTCGGATATGTCCATACTAGATTATAAGGCTTAACATTACCAAGAAATAAAACAGTTATAAGAGCCTATGCTGACGATATAGGGGTCATTATAAGGAATAATGACGAGGTAACCACGCTAGCAACAGTGATTGATTCGTACTGTAGAGCATCTGGAGCCAATGCAAACAAAAAACAGTAAGACGTTAAATCTCAGATGTTTTGATAATATCAGCATCGAGGGGGCAAAATTAGTCCGACAACATAAAACACTTGGGATCACCCTGAAAACATGCCCCATGAAAATGACGGCTTTAAATTGGAAAGTTGCAGCAGATAAAGCGCAAGGAGCCATTATAGAGAATTTAACTCGATTTATGAACCAAGTTCAAAGAACACAGTATAACAACTCATGCATCCTTGCTAAAGCTTATTATACTGCCCAGCTGTTTCCAATAGCGAAAATGATAGCGAGGAGAATAATGTCCAAAATCACCAACTTTTTGTGGAGAGGTGAAGTGTTCAGAGTACCTTCTAAAGTAGCCACTTTAGATCGTAAAAATGGTGGGCTAGGATTCACTGATATAACGCATAAGGCCTCTACACTATTTATCAAAAGACAAGTTACTTTAATGAGAGACTCGTGAGAAAGCATAACCAGCCAACTTTTCGAGATCATTAAACCTCGAAGCCTGCTTCTCCCGATTGACTTGCAGAATATCAACAGTCGTTTAGAGCGTGTGAGGATTTTCTATGTTGAGTTTAGTTATGTAAGTGACGAACTCTGGCAATCACGACACTTAACATCAAGAGCCATAATGCAGGAACGAAAGAAAAGCGAAGGAAGGAACAAAATAGAACGACAGCTTCAAAACATTGAGTGGACTGAGATTTGGAAAAACATTAGTTCTAATGTGCTCACGTCTAATATAAAAAAGTCATGATACAAGACAATTAACAACATAGTTAGCTCCAATGAAAGACTGCACGCAATCGGGCTCTGTGAAACAAATTTATGTCAACAATGCCAACTAGTTGACACAATAATTCATAGATATACTTGCAGTGGTCACATGAACTGGATCTTGGAGCAAATAGCTCTGATTACAAGAACATCCCATGAGTATATATCGCTGTCATTGATACACGGAAGCAAAAAATAATGCTGTGTACTAGTTGCTGGGAAATTTTGTTAATTACATCCTTAACAAATTAGGATCCAACAACACCATAGAGTTCAAAGTACACATGATGTGTGAATTCCACAAAATTAGAAGGTATTAGAATCACAAGAAAAAGTCCGGTAATATGTTAAAAATTGTGTTTGAAAGAAGGGGCATTGTTTAATATAAAAAAGAAGACTGTGTTGAAAGTGATGTATTGTAGGTACCTTAAGGATATTATTTAAAAATTTACTGTATATTTTTGGTGTGTGCTTTTTCTACTTCCAAGAGTAGTTTTTGAAATTTATAAGCTAATGTACAGAACTTCTGTGACAGCCAGAGTGTGTGTCTAATAGTGTCAAAACACAAAAAATTAAAGCTGCATTATTGGTTCATATTAGAAATCTGGAAATTCACAGTTTTTATGGAAATGTCCTTATCGATTGGTTAAAACCATAGGTGTCTATCTGATATAATGTAATATTAAATGGCTGGCACAGTGCCATGTTCATTTTTGCACTGTGATGTGTAAGTCAATTTTGTAGTGAAAGACTTATCATATAGGTCTGGTCACTTCAGATACTTAACATTAAATTAGTGTCCAGAAAGTGTAGTTGGAAGGCTAGTCAACTTTATAATATCTCCTTTCCGCCATTCTCAAGTATTTCAGAAATTGTCTAATATGATTATTAGATTGTTTTATATTTAAAATTATTCCACCAACTTGCTGATATCCTTCATAAAGAGCTATTTATGCTTCTGTAAAGAATGAGCACATGTAATTCAAAGTGCAGATTTTATTTCTTCATGTTGAAGTTTGAATGTCTTAAAAAAACTTTTCTTGATGTTCAACTTAATTCTTTCTGGTAATTTAGTCAGTAACACAATCTTCTGTTGTCTGTCTTTAACATCAGCATAATTGAAATGATCAAACTGTTTTTGTTTAAATCACTTCATGTATAATATGTTTATATGGTTAGTACATGAACTTAGTATGTTTTTGGAATGTGTAACATTGTTTTTTTTAATAAATGTTTTTATAAAAAAAAGCGGTTCTTGGTGCTTCAGTCTGGGACCGCGCGACCGCTACGGTCGTAGGTTCGATCTTGCCTCAGGCATGGATGTGTGTGATGTCCTTAGGTTAGTTAGGTTTAAGTAGTTATAAGTTCTAGGGAAACTGATGACCTCAGGTGTTAAGTCCTATATTGCTCAGAGCCATTTGAACCATTTGAAGAATCTTCAACATATTCACTTTTGAAGCAAAACTGATTACACTTACTAAAATATTCGTGTGTTAGAAAACCAAGTGAATTGTAAGAATGGGCGAATAATTAGACTCCATAAAAATGTTTAAGACTCAAGGAAAGTGCCTATCGAAATAATAGAAACAGAGAACAACAGGAATACATGCTTCTCATGCATGTAATATGTGTTTATATTCTCTTGCTTTCAATGGAATAAGCTGCAAATATACACGTATTAAAATTCTTTCTTCGTGAACAAGTAGCAGCTTATATCATTGAATCAATGTGATCCAGCTGTTTCTAAATGTATTTCATGACAATTCATGGCTCTTAGTAATTTACTAAAGAATGGAACGCAACAATATAGCAACTATTACATTACATAAGTATAAAATAATAAAAAACGAACATTATCTTTACGACACATGCGCCTGCTCTCTCGCCGCTTGGAGCGCTAGTGTTGCACCACCTGTCTAACAGTAACAATTTCGCACCAGAGAGTCTTGTGACTGTATGTATTAGACTGTAGTTGGAATATCTAGAGAGTGAGCATTCAAAGACGGAGAAGAGAATTTTTGTTGTCAACACAGCGTGGAACATTGTACACTCGTTTTGTAGGCACCTTAACAGTATGCATTCGGCGTCAGGAATAAACTTGATTTAAAACTTCGAAGAGGTGAACGCAAGGGTGATTCCCTTGTTTGCAAGAAGCGGCTCAGATGTCTCTTGTTGTTGCTAGGTTTTGTACTGCAGGGTGGTACTGGATTTTATAGTTTTGCAGCATCTCTGTTTTACGAAGTCACGCTGCAGCAGCAGAAGCATTGAAAACTAGCTTCCTAGTGCATCAAAGTGAAAGTGGCTCCAAAAATTTCGAATGAAGGGGAAAGCTGGGTAAAGTGGCCACCCTAAGAAAAAAGTTTTGTTTCATTTACCTTATTTGACATATAAGCATGTAGAATGTATCTTATTAAGCTATGTACATTCTAGAACCATAAAAAATTGTATTATTAATCAATACCTTGTTCTGTAGTAGAGAAGTGGGCTTAAATGAATGTCTGCAAAATGTCCACTTTACCCAGTGGGTAGGGCAAAGAGGCCACAGGTGGATGAGTTATGGACACTATGAATAGAAAGGAATTACGAAATGAAGAACGTAGCCTACACAGTTACACAATGAAATTTATTTAAATTTGAGAAAAAATATTCAAACTTATTAACAATTTACCAAATTACACAAAACGTTAATGATTTTACTTTCCAATTTACAGTGCATCATTTGTCATGAGATCAAAGTCAAATTAGGGTCATAAGTCACTTATCTCTACAATATTCACACACGAACACGTCGTCATCTTCATCACATCCGGCGCATTTTTCATGAGCCCACAGCTTGCAATCACAGCATCTTATCCAACCTTCACTGTCTTTAGATTTAGCGAAAGCCTCATTACAATAAAAACATTCAGTGTCCTTATCTTTCTCGCTGTATTCATCTTCATTGTATTCCCCAAAAAGCTGCTTTTTACACTTTACTCCTAGCTTTCCTATTTGCATTTTTGCTTTGTTATTAGGCATTTTTATTTCAACAGCTTGTTTAGACGTGTTAGTCGCTTCTTCTTTTTCTACAGGGTTTGTTCTTCTTTTCTTGATCTGCTTTTTCTTCTTCGCCTTATCTTCTAACAGCTCGGTTTTTTATGGGCTAGAGGTTATTATCGTTGCCTGACCCCTTCTTTGCCCTTTCTTTCTTTGTTGTTGCTTCTGGCCTAATTTTAATTTTGGTAAAGGTAGGCCTATAATTTCTTTTGGGCTTACTGCAAAAGATGTTGACTGTGTTACCTTCTCATTTGCGTCAGCCATGAAAGTTCCCTCATCATTGTTATTGCCACTCACTTCTCCTTCCTGCACAGCTTCATTTTCATTAGTAGGGCTATCAACTGCTTCTTCGCTATTTGCTGCTACAACATCAAATTCATCTTTTTCAATTTGCATAGGCCTCTTAACTACCTCTTTAAAACCTTCAGTTCCTTTGTTTGTCGCATTTACTGTGTCCCTTCTATTATCATTTAAATTTTCTCCATAGATTATGCCTATGACCGATATGTACACGTCTGCAGCAACGAATTCTGCATCTGGAAATATAGACGGGTCCAAAGGGACAATCCTGCATTTACGAAATCCATTTATCACTGTAGACAGTACTGCTGCCAGCAGCAATGCCTCTCCAAGAAGCTTACTGATTTGGAATTGTGTTATTACCCTTCCTGGGTTGTTTCGGAGAAACTTTTCACAAGCTCTGGCATAGAATGTTTTGAAAAGTGCCATAAATGATACATCTAGAGGTTGTAATTTGTGGCTAAAATATGGTGGCAAACACCCTACGGTTGTACGATTTTCTCTGACTCTTCTATGAAGTCCATATTTTTTGTGTGGGTGGCGTGTCCATCCAGAATAAGTAGGGCTGGATCGTCAGCCGTAGGTTTTGTGTAATTCAAGAAATGATCAAACCATTTCATGAAAATATCCATCTGAATCCATCCTGTGTGATGGCAAGCAAATGCAGTTCCTGGAGGAGCACCATCTTGAAGTTTTTCATTCTTTGTCTGGGAAATATCAGAAAGGGTGGAATAAATGTCGGCCGGCCGCGGTGGTATAGCGGTTCTAGGCGCTCAGTCCGGAACCGCGCGACTGCTACGGTCGCAGGTTCGAATCCTGCCTCGGGCATGGATGTGTGTGATGTCCTTAGGTTAGGTAGGTTTAAGTAGTTCTAAGTTCTAGGGGACTGATGACCACAGATGTTAAGTCCTATAGTGCTCAGAGCCATTTGAACCATTTTTGAATAAATGTCCCCCCTGCAGACAAGCGTATGGCTACTGTTGAAAGCAAAGCTTTTTCTGCTGACGAAATAGCACCAAGTTGGCGTATGCCTTTACAAGAGAAAACTTTGAAATTTTTAGACTGAACTGTCGTTAGACCAGTTTCGTCAGCATTGTAGATTCTATGAGCTGGGTAAAAGTGTTTTTCTTGCACTTCCTGGAGAACATTGAATAATCTTTGCACATTAGTTTTATTAAGCCCTGGCCATTGAAGTGGATTCTGGTTTCCTAAGGCTTATGTTTGGTTGTCTTTTTCCGAAACTGTGCCACCCAGTCCTTGCCTGCCATCTTTTTTTCTTTGTTAAATGGGTGTGGTAGATTATTCCGCTTAGCAAGTTGACACGCCAAGTGTAGCAAATAAGTTACTGATATCCCATAATATCTTCGTTCCATGTCAAAAATATGGCTAATGAGTTCTTCTTCTTGGTTTTCGTTGAAAACACATCTAAAGTTTTCAAGAACCTTCTTATTTTCAATAGCATCACGGTTTTTCTTCTGGAATCTTCGTTTAAGTGTGTTTCTTGTAACATTGAACTGTTTGGCTGCTATTGCAAAGGGCATCTTTTCTTTTCCTACATCTTCCAGTGACTGTTGCATAGCCTGGGAATCCAACGATTGTTGCAGTGATTTTCTCAAATAATTTGACGGCATCTTAGCACATTCGAGTAATAATAGAATATACGTTTCAAAAATCGGTTAATATTTTAATGCTATAGTATACCTTCGTATTTTCAGACAGACTATTTTCTTATTATCAATCGGTTGTTTTAAAATAGATAGTCTAAGCAAGTTATTGAGAGCATGTTCGGGCAAAGTGGCCACTTGGCCGCTTTGCCCTGTCAGACGACTGGCCACTTCGTCCGACTGGACGAAATTACGCTGATTGTTGTCTGAAAACGATAATACGTAACTACCAAATACGTAAATATATAGTTCCCAAGGTTAAAATATAACGTTTTACCAGCACTACTGCAATTAAATGTCGCAGAACATACATTACAAATCCATCAGATGTATAAAAAGCACAAAATATGTCATTGCAGACGACTGCACCCGTCTGTCTCCAAGAGACGCGCTGGCAATACCTTAGAAGTCTCTTTGAATAGTTTTAAGTGTTCTACACTAGGCTGCAACACTCTCGAAGGGAATTAAAGCAAGTGGCTACTTTACCCGCCCTGGCCACTATAGTCGCCCATACCCTATAACTACGCCGTGCTGCGAATTAATTATTATTAACACTTGGAAACATTTTTCAGGGACGACATTATTCCGTAATCACTTTTTGGTGCAGCCTTTTTAATCTTCATTCATCTATACTCTCTAAACCACTGTGAAGTGCACGGCAGAGCCTACGTTCCATTGTACCAGTTATTAGGATTTCTTCCCGTGCCATTAGCGTATGGAGTGCGGGAAGAATGATTGCTGAAGTGCCCCAGTGCGTTCTTTATTTAATATTTAATCTAATCTTATCCTCACGACCCGCCCCCCCCCTCTCCATGAACCATGGACCTAGCCGTTGGGGCGAGGGGGGAGGGGGGGGGTTTGCCTGACTCAGCGATACAGATAGCCGTACCGTAGGTGCAACCACAACGGAGGGGTGTCTGTTGAGGGGCAGCAGCCTTTTCAGTAGTTGAATGGGCAACAGTCTGGATGATTAACTGATCTGGGCTTGTAACATTAACCAAAACGGCCTTGCTGTGCTGGAACTGAGAACAGCTAAAAGCAAGAGGAAACTACAGCCGTAATTTTTTCCGAGGGCATACAGCTTTACTATATGCTTAAATGATGATGACGTCCTCTTGGGTAAAATATTCCAGAGCTAATATAGTCCCCCATTCGGATCTCCGGGTGGGGACTACTCAGGAGTACGTCGTTATCAGGAGAAAGAAAACTGGCGTTCTATGGGCCGGAGCGTGGAATGTCACATCACTTAACCGGGCAGGTAGGTTAGAAAATTTAAGAAGGGAAATGGATAGGTTAAAGTTAGATATAGTGGGAATTAAGCTCGGTGGCAGGAGGAACAAGACTTCTGTTCAGGTGAATACAGAGTTATAAATACAGAATCAAATAGGGATAATACAGGAGTAGGTTTAATAATGAATAAAAAATTAGGAATGCGGGTAAGCTATTACAAACAGCATAGTGAACGCATTATTGTGGCCAAGATAGCTACGAAGCCCACGCCCACCACAGTAGTACAAGTTTATATGCCAACTAGCTCCGCAGATGACGAAGAGATTGATGAAATGTATGATGAGATAAAAGAAATTATTCAGATAGTGAGGAGAGACAAAAATTTAATAGTCATGGGTGACTGGAATTCGATACTAGGAAAAGGAAGAGAAGGAAAAGTAGTAAGTGAATATGGAATGGGGATAAGGAATGAAAGGGGAAGCCGCCTGGTAGAATTTTGCACAGAGCATAACTTAATCATAGCTAACACTTGGTTCAAGAATCATGAAAGAAGATTGTATACATGGAAGAGGCCTGAAGACACTGGAAGGTATCAGATACATTATATAACCAGGAACTAGATTTTAAATTCAAAGTCATTTCCAGAGGCAGATGTGGACTCTGACCACAATCTATTGGTTATGAACTGTAGATTAAAACTGAAGGAAGTCCAAAAAGGTGGGAATTTAAGGAGATGGGACCTGGATAAACTGAAAGACCCAGAGATTGTAGAGAGCTTCACAGAGAGCATTAGTGAACAATTGATAAGGATGGTGAAAAGAAATACAATAGAAGAAGAATCGGTAACTCTGAGAGATGAAATAGTGAAGGCAGCAGAGGATCAAGTAGGTAAAAAGACGAGAGCTAGTAGCAATCCTTGGGTAACAGAAGAAATATTGAATTTAATTGATGAAAGGAGAAAATATAAAAATGCAGTAAATGTAGCAGGCAAAAAGGGATACAAACGTCTCAAAAATGACATCGACAGGAAGTGCAAAATGGCTAAGCAGGGATGGCTAGAGGACAAATTTAAGGATGTAGAGGCATATATCGCTAGAGGTAAGATAGATACTGCCTACAGGAAAATTAAAGAGGCCTATGGATATCAAGAGCTCAGATGGAAACCCAATTCTAAGCAAAGGAGGAAAAGCAGAAAGATGGAAGGAGTATATTGGGTCTATACAAGGGCGATGTACCTGAGGGCAATATTATGGAAATGGAAAAGGATGTAGAGGAAGATGAAATGGAAGATATGATACTGCATCACGAGTTTGACAGAGCACTGAAAGACCTGAGTCGAAACAAGGCCCCCGGAGTAGACAACATTCAGTTAGAACTACTGATGGCCTTGGGAGAGCCAGCACTGACAAAACTCTTCCATCTGGTGAGCACGATGTGTGAGACAGGCGAAGTACACCCAGACATCAAGAAGAATATAATAATTCCAGCCCCAAAGAAAGCAAGTGTTGACAGATGTGAAAATTACCGAACTATCAGTTTAATAAGCCACAGCTGCAAAAACTAACACGAATTCTTTACAGACGAATGAATAAAATTGGTAGAAGCCGACCTCAGGGAAGATCAGTTTGGATTACATAGAAATGTTGGAACACGTGAGGCAATACTGACCCTACGACTTATCTTAGAAGATAGATTAAGGAAAGGCAAACCTACGTTTCTAGCATTTGTGGACTTAGAGAAAGCTTTTGATAATGTTGACTGGAATGCTCTCTTTGAAATTCTGAAGGTGGCAGGGGTCAAATACAGGGAGCAAAAGGCTAAGTACAATTTGCACAGAAACCAGATGGCAGTTATAAGAGTCGAGGGACATGAAAGGGAAGCAGTGGTTGGGAAGGGAGTGAGACAGGGTTGTAGCCTATTCCCGATGTCATTCAGTCAGTATATTGAGCAACCAGTAAAGGAAACAAAAGAAAAATTTTGAGCAGGAATTAAAATCCATGGAGAAGAAATTAAAACTTTGAGGTTTTCCGATGACATTGTAATTCTGTCAGAGACAGCAAAGGAACTGGAAGAGCAGTTGAACGGAATGGACAATGTCTTGAAAGGAGGATGTAAGATGAATATCAACATTAGAAAAACTAGGATAATGGAATGTAGTTGAATTAAATCAGGTGATGCTGAGGGAATTAAATTAGGAAATGAGACACTTAAAGTAGTAGATGAGTTTTGCTATTTGGGGAGCAAAATAACTGATGATGGTCGAAGTAGAGAGAATATAAAATGTAGACTGACAATGGCAAGGAAAGCGTTTCTGAAGAAGAGAAATTTGTTAACATCGAGTATAGATTTAAGTGTCAGGACGATAAATATTTTAGACAAGAAGAGAATAGAAGCTTTCGAAATGTGGTGCTACAGATGAATGCTGGAGATTGGCTGGGTAGATCACATTACTAATGAGGAGGTACTGAACACAATTGGGGAGAAAAGTTGCCTAGAAGAAGGGATCGGTTGATCGGACATAATCTGAGGCGTCAAGGGATCACCAATGTAGTATTGGAGGGCAGTGTGGAGGGTAAAAATCGTAGAGGGATACCAAGAGATGAGTACACTAAACAGATTCAGAAGGGTATAGGTTGCAGTAGGTACTGGGAGATGAAGAAGCTTGCACAGGATAGAGTGGCACGGAGAGCTGCATCAAACCAGTCTTTGAACTGAAGACGACAACAACAACATACGACCCTATGTAAGCGCCATGTAGGAGGTTGAAGTACATTCCTAGAATCGTCATTTAAAGACGGTCTTGAATCTTTGTGATCTAGGGGTAGCGTCTTAAACTAGTAATCTAAATGTCCTGGTTCGATACACGCCACTGCTTAAATTTTGAATTAAACTCATCAGCAATGGTGGCCGAAGACCTTCGGCGTAAGAAGTCAGCCTTCTTCGGCCAACGATCTTGTCAAAGACAGCAAAGGAGCGGACAGGGTTCAGGCACTGTCTAGCCCTTTGGGTAGGAAACTGGCCATAAACGGCGGAAGAATCATCAGTGATCAACGGCAAGAGAATGCAGAATGAAATGGAAACCACTGCATTAAAGACAAATAATGTGTATTCAAAGGACATGTGGCTTCTATAGGAAATAAAGTGTCATGATGGGCCTTCAATTGGCAAAAGATTCCGGACTATTTCTCCATTCCGATCTCCGGAAGGGAACTGCCAAGAGGGAGATGACCATGAGAAAAAGATTGAATAACCAATGAAAGGATAATGTTCTACGTGTCGAGGTGTGGGATGTCAGAAGATTGAGCGCGGTAGGGAAGCTGCAAAAATCTGAAATGCTAGGGCTCAGTTTAGATATAGTGAGACTCAGTGAAGTGAAATGGAAAGAAGACAAGGGTTTCTCGTCAGATGAGAATAGGGTAATATCACAAAAGCAGAAAAGAATTTAAGAAGAGTAGAATTCGTTCTGAATAGAAACATATGGCAGAGAGTGCAGTTGAATGATAGGGTTGTTCGGATCAGAATCGACAACGAACCAATACTGACACCAGTAGTTCAAGTATGATACGGATGTTGCAAGCAGAGGATGAAGAGGAAGAGGTAGTATATCGAGGATTCTGAATGGGCAATTCAGTACGTAAAGAGAGATGAAAATCTAGTAGAATGGAATGGGGTTGTAGGGGAAGCAGGAAAAGAATGGGTTATGTGAGAATATGGGCTTGGTAGTAGGAATGAGAAAGGAGAAAGATTAACTGAGTCCTGCAGTAAATTTTGTCTAGTAACAGCGAGTACTTTGATGAAGAATCACAAGAGGGGCAAGTTTACTTGGGAAAGACTGGGAGATACGGGACGATTCCAGTTAGATTACATCATAGTCCGGAAGAGATTCATAAATCAGAATTGTACGACGTGTGCAGGAGCAGAGGACAATTTAGTAGTGATGAAGAGTAGGCTGCAGTTATGGAGACTAGTCAGGAATAATCAGTGCGCAAAGAAGTGGGACACAGAAGTGCTAAGAAATGAAGAGGTAGACTTGAAGTTGTCTGAGGCTAGAGGTACTGTGGTAATGAACAGTTCAGTAGGCTGTACAGTTGAACAGGAATGCCCAGCTTTAAAAAGGGGAATCACAGACGTTGGAAAGAAAAAGATAGGTGCAAGGAAGATAACAGTGGTAGTATACAGCCGGTCTCGCTGCAATTTTGGTATCAAATTGATGATGATGATGATGATGATGAGGTTCCATACTCCGAGGAGCATAGGGGACGATGCGTGAGACCCGCACTGGTGTACTAGGCAAGGTTCTAGTGGAGGTGTTTTGCCGTTGCCTTCCTCCGACCGTAATAGGGATGAAATATGATGATGAAGACGACACAACAACACCCAGTCATCTCTAGGCAGGAAAAATCCCTGACCCTGCCAGGAATCGAACGAGGAACCCCGTGCGTGGGAAGCGAGAACACTACCGCATGACCACGAGCTGCAAACATCAAATTGATAGGCAAATTAATTAAATTGATCAATTAATCAGCCCCCCACCCACCCCCACTCCTGACCACACCCACCCCCGCCCCCAGATGACGTCACGTGCTTTTCCCCAGCTGCACGTGTGCCCTAGCCTCCTCCTCTCTCTCACCCCTCACCAGCCACTCCACCAACTTACCCTATTGGCGGAAATTTCCAATTTTGGCAGGAATTCATTTGTCCCAGGGCTGTGCTGACATCCCACCCCACCCCAGCCCCCGACCCGGGAATTAACGGCAAATTGAAGATGGCGGTGCCCTTTCTGGGACCCGAAACCTGATCCTCCTGGACGGAAAGGAAAGCCCAGTTGACCCCCCCCCCCCCCCAAAAAAAAAGACAATTAAACTACCAGAGGCGCTACTGGTTGGAAAGCCCAAGTGCATCCCCTAATGCATGGAAACTGTCCATATGCAGGAGAGGAAGGTTAGGTTAGTGTACTTTATTTATTTTGGCGGGAAAATGACGCAAATATCTATTCTATTTACGCAACTAATCACAAAGATCGGGTGTAATTACACAACAATATGGATAGTGCTACACAAGGACGTCATAAAATGGCAATACAGCTCAAAAACTGACGATGCCATAGAACAGGTGTTATCCTGCTGCGAAAAAATTACGCAATACCACTCGAAACTAGCGACAGACACACTCGAACTCTATCCTACACCTACAACCTGGCGGGGATAAGGCTGGGGTGTAAGGTACTATCTTTATTCTTTTTGGCGGGAAATCAGTTCAACTGACGAGATGCTGGTGTTGGACAGAGAGGAGTTTAAAAAGTGTATTACCTGTAAGCATACGGTATCTATCTCTGTTTGACGTCCGAGCTCGCTACTGATGCATGCTCAAAAACCATCCTGCAGCCTAGGTAATCGAAGCCAATATGCGCTACCACAACTGGTGGGAAAAAAATGCGTCACAGTTTTAATTCGAAATTGTCGTGAAAAAACAAGCACGCGTAATGAACCCGTCGTAATGCAGCTCATGTACTGGGGAAAATCATCCTCCTAAAAGACTACAGAGGAGGCGGTGGTTATATGTGCGTTCTGCTCGTTAGGCGTCCACAAACTGCCGAAAATCGAGGCTCCTTCGTCCCTCCCTCTCTCCATCCACCTACGGGCAGACACATCCTCCTTCAAATGGCCAGCTGCTCAGCTGGCTGCCTTGCAGTGTGGGCAGGCCGCTGTCCGCCCTTTGCTGCCACCATCAGGCCACTGCCTATAGGCGGCGGTCCTAGACAACACAAAAAGGATATTAAGTAGCATAACTCCGCCCAAATTACACGACCTGAGTGCATCTCTCGCATTCAGCTTCTGTAAATAAACTGTGTTGCACCTGTGTATTACAAATATTTCAGACCATCTTTCACGCCATTGGCACACATGTCGGAAAAAAACACATCCATTTCACGTTTGACAACAGGAAGCTATAATTCAAGAGAACGTAACTGTTTTGTACGCTATGACAGGGCCTCTTTTACCATTGCGATGCTGTATCATACTAGCATTTATGAAACAAATCGTGAGAGCCTGTCTCGTCCTGTGTAGGTGGGAGATTGGAATTTCGTTAAAAGATATCGCAAAAACGAAAAAAAAAGAAAGAAATACTCGTCAAGAATCATTCCGCGGTGCCCTAGCATCTCTTCCACCCACCAGGCAGCGTGTCGTTGATATCAGTTTGATAGTCTAGTTAATTAAAGTGATCATGAAAGTCACTTTGCATGGTGTATAATTTTTTTTTCAGCAGTCGGATTACACTCACGAGCTAGGGGGTTGGGTTGTTTGGCGAAGGAGACCAGAGAGCGAGGTCATCGGTCTCATCTGATTAGGGAAGGATGGGGAAGGAAGTCGGCCGTGCTCTTTCAAAGGAACCATCCCGGCATTTGCCTGGAGCGCTTTAGGGAAATCACGGAAAACCTAAATCAAGATGGCCGGACGCGGGATTGAACCGTCGTCCTCCCGAGCGCGAGTCCAGTGTGCTAACCACTGCGCCACCTCGCTCGGTTCACCAGCTAGGACAACTGAAAATCCATGGAGGGAATACTACGTTCCTTTCATGGAACACTATTGAGAAATGACATTTGAAGCTAACCACAGAGGGATTCTACATTCCGCAACATGTATTTCGCATAAGAATTGCGCTATTAAAACACGATCGTAACGCCTATGTTACCATCACCCTGCATAAAAAGCGGTCTTGAGTCTACAGGCACACACACGAGTTGCTGATAGTGTTACGTTTTCAGGTAGAAATGCGGTCTGCTATTTGGAATCAAGTCTATCCATTCTACCATGCATGCAAGTTGTAGCTTGTAGAGACGTCTTTTAATGGTTACATCCACTGGTGAATCATATTCGTGCTACTCTAGTATCTCGAAACGAGTAACCTTGTTTTTTTCGAACCTATCTGCTAAGCATCCCGTACACCAAGAAATCTAGCGCTGTTTTTAGACAGTCCCTCTACATCTTGTAACTGCTTCTAGGTCTTTGCTCCGCCCTCCTTGCAGCTTAGTCCATATATCGTCCAAGTTTAAGTCTGATCTGTACGGAAGTCGGAGATTGCTATACCTAAGACCTTCTGCATCCTGTGGGGAAACAGGACGATCTGAGTTAATGTGACAGGAGCTCGTTTTGACCACTTGGTGGAAATGGGAACATGATGCTATAGCTCCGTCAACCGTGTACAGTGTGTAAGGCCAGCGCCAAACGAAGCTAACCCCTGCAACATGAGGTACTAGAAGAGATAGTATGAGCAGTTATGGCAGTGTTTCTTGTTGGGAAAATTAGAAGACTTCACATCATACTTGGCATGGAGGAAAGAAGAAGATTTTTCAGCACACTTCCAAACTACATACATGTAGTCTGAAGGAGACGTGTGCCTCTCAGGGTGCATTCATGTCTATCACTTAAATATATGTGGCGATCCTATTAAGTAAACAAATATTCATCCATTGGAGCACGTGGTTCATGATCAATGTCGCTTCCACAGACCGGAGTAAAGTTTCATCACCTGTACTGTAGGATGACCATATTCAACAGACTATCAATCACACGGGAGGGTTCCTGTCTTGCTCCTCCATAAGCAGTTTAACACATTGTTTTTTTCGGTTGTAACACACCGAATCAGTGTACACAGCCATACACGTGTTTCCCCTCAGGAAACTAGACATTGCACGGTGTAAATCACATTATGTGATAATCAACAGTGTACCTGGACTGTTGGGATGGAAAATACACCATCGATGTACTGTAACAATAAGCTTCATAGTTGATACGGTGTTCAGTTTAAGTAATTTTATCGTAATTTCAATACCGACCAATGACACAGCAGCAAGTGTACCAATTTCATATCATCGCTAAACAGCCCCCCCACTACTTTGTGAATACCACTGCGAATGTAAGTTGGTGACTGTGCTGTATGTTCATTCATTGTTAATTCTCGAACATATACACCAAAGTATACCAGACAGCGACCTAAATATCTCTAGCACTTCGATCACAGTGCGTAACTTACGATCTTTCTCTATGCGGATGGGAATCATAGTACATTCTCTCATTCTTAGGATAAAGTTAGAGACCAAAAGATATCCTCACATTGCCTTTGACCAACGCCTCCTGCAGCTGACCAGAAGTAGACTGTTACATCCCACGTTTCGTGTAGGAACAGTGCGAACCGAGTCTGTAACTGATGTCCCGCAACGTTCCAAGAGCACAAGATATCTCCAGAAACGCGAATGTCGAGGAGGTTAGCACCCCTTATCGGTGTACAGTAGATATGAAACTGTTGTGATGATATAGAAGACGGTTGAGAAGAAGAAAAGGGTGATTTTTATGCATGATGGAGCTAGAGATGTACGGAGTTTGCTGCACTTTACGTAAATCAACTGCGCTAGCAATTCTTAAGTATTGTTCAAGTGTCTGGGGTCATTACGAAGAAAGTATTGGTAAGAGAGGACAGAAACACCTGCACTCCTAAGGCTAAAATGTTCTGCACTTAAAACACGCTATAATGTTAGATCGTTGCGGTTTCCGACCTATTAGACGTACGGAATGTAACACTGTTACTATCCCAATGTAAGAAATACACTCCTGGAAATGGAAAAAAGAACACATTGACACCGGTGTGTCAGACCCACCATACTTGCTCCGGACACTGCGAGAGGGCTGTACAAGCAATGATCACACGCACGGCACGGCGGACACACCAGGAACCGCGGTGTTGGCCGTCGAATGGCGCTAGCTGCGCAGCATTTGTGCACCGCCGCCGTCAGTGTCAGCCAGTTTGCCGTGGCATACGGAGCTCCATCGCAGTCTTTAACACTGGTAGCATGCCGCGACAGCGTGGACGTGAACCGTATGTGCAGTTGACGGACTTTGAGCGAGGGCGTATAGTGGGCATGCGGGAGGCCGGGTGGACGTACCGCCGAATTGCTCAACACGTGGGGCGTGAGGTCTCCACAGTACATCGATGTTGTCGCCAGTGGTCGGCGGAAGGTGCACGTGCCCGTCGACCTGGGACCGGAGCGCAGCGACGCACGGATGCACGCCTAGACCGTAGGATCCTACGCAGTGCCGTAGGGGACCGCACCGCCACTTCCCAGCAAATTAGGGACACTGTTGCTCCTGGGGTATCGGCGAGGACCATTCGCAACCGTCTCCATGAAGCTGGGCTACGGTCCCGCACACCGTTAGGCCGCCTTCCGCTCACGCCCCAACATCGTGCAGCCCGCCTCCAGTGGTGTCGCGACAGGCGTGAATGGAGGGACGAATGGAGACGTGTCGTCTTCAGCGATGAGAGTCGCTTCTGCCTTGGTGCCAATGATGGTCGTATACGTGTTTGGCGCCGTGCAGGTGAGCGCCACAATCAGGAATGCATACGACCGAGGCACACAGGGCCAACACCCGGCATCATGGTGTGGGGAGCGATCTCCTACACTGGCCGTACACCACTGGTGATCGTCGAGGGGACACTGAATAGTGCACGGTACATCCAAGCCGTCATCGAACCCATCGTTCTACCATTCCTAGACCGGCAAGGGAACTTGCTGTTCCAACAGGACAATGCACGTCCACATGTATCCCGTGCCACCCAACGTGCTCTAGAAGGTGTAAGTCAACTACCCTGGCCAGCAAGATCTCCGGATCTGTCCCCCATTGAGCATGTTTGGGACTGGATGAAGCGTCGTCTCACGCGGTCTGCACGTCCAGCACGAACGCTGGTCCAACTGAGGCGCCAGGTGGAAATGGCATGGCAAGCCGTTCCACAGGACTACATCCAGCATCTCTACGATCGTCTCCATGGGAGAATAGCAGCCTGCATTGCTGCGAAAGGTGGATATACACTGTACTAGTGCCGACATTGTGCATGCTCTGTTGCCTGTGTCTATGTGCCTGTGGTTCTGTCAGTGTGATCATGTGATGTATCTGACCCCAGGAATGTATCAATAAAGTTTCCCCTTCCTGGGACAATGAATTCACGGTGTTCTTATTTCAATTTCCAGGAGTGTATATTTCCAGCGCATGAGATACATTCTCCTTGCAGGTTTCCATACGATAAACTATGGCGATAAACTGTAAAATGAAAAACTTCTTTCTTAAAACATCGATTCCTTGTTATACACGTACAATATAGCTTTCCAGAGGTGTATAACTCCACTATTCACATCCGATTACGGTTCAGAAATTATACTATGCTCGCATCAGTCCTATATAAAATTATCGTTAGTAATGGGGAATGCCTCTTACAAAGAAAGGGACAAACGCAAAGCAGCGGTGTATGACATGTGAAATTACTTGTAATGCCAGCACTAACTCCGGAAACAGGACATCTGTCATGCAGATGTATACTTGAAGATTGTAGTGCCTCACATACACCTGTCGCTAACTTAGAATCACCGTAATTATGAAACTGAAGATTCGATTTTGTGCACAAGATGCGGCACGGGGATGAAGTGCCTTGCATACATCTTCGTTCGTCTAGAGGAATGTGTCGAAACAGTCCTTTGATGACCGAGAGGTTTGCTGCTAACGATCGCAAGTAGACATTGCTCTAAGTCATAAACAGAACACGCAGTTGTATGCGAGTCGAATGCAGGTTATGTCACACAACTGATGCATCCCGACAAAACAGAGGAATAGATGGTCAAATGACCTACAGCGACATCTCTCTCTCTCTCTAGAATGCATCAACAGTCTACCATTAAATCCTGCCTCGTTACAACTCCATCTCACCCTATCACTCCATCCACTCTCTGTCATCCTTTTACGCATATGAAAGTAAGTTTAGAGGCAGATGTTTCTCTTTTTTCCAGAAAAGTATCAAAGACAGCAGTCAACTCGAGCGCTACGCTATTACCTCAATAGGCATACAGTAGAAAAGTGCATCGGCGAAAAGTAAAAGACTGTATCGCCGGTCCCCGGTGCTTCCGTCTCGCCGTTTTCCCGCATACCTCTTGCTCTCGTATACCCGTTCGCATGTACAAGAATTTTGCTTCGCCAATCCGAAGACATGCGAATACTCCCTCAATTTCCCCGCATTTCGGCGTATTTTTCCTCAATTTATAAGTATTTTTCGCAATTCTATCGATTTTTTTAATGTCACTTCTACCCATGCGATCATGACATAATTTCGTTCCGTGTTCTAAAATTGCTTGTAAATGTAGTACATTTGCCAACATCTAGCGAAAACGCACTATTTTTCTGGTCGGGCGACATTTTATAGCACTGTACTCGAATGCAACCAGTCACCTCCAACCGGATACTCTAGAGTTGCAGTGCGTTTACTCTGTGTTCTGAATGTCTGGGAGCTATCCGCGACAGAAGCATGTACACAGACATATAGAAAACAGAACAAACGCACTGCAAATGTGGAATATGTGGGTGGAGGCGACTAGATGCAATCGAGTGCAGTGCTATACTAAGCCTCCCGATCAGAAAAATGGTGCATTTTCGTTAGGTATTGGGAGCTGTACTACATTTACACTCAATTTTCGAACACGGAACGAGAGGTTATGTCATGATCGCTTGGGTAGAAGTAGTGACGAAGCAAACTGGGATACTTTTTCTTCCCCTCTTGTTTAGCCGTCTGCCTCCTTAAAATTCATTTTTGAACTAATTACCCTCAACATAACGTGAGTATAATCTGCATTTTCATAGAAGAGAAAGGTTGGCCCTCAGTTTTAAAGAATATAACAGCAGATATAATTTTGCTCATAGTTTTAGGTATGCAATTGATTTTCTAATGTATTTTAACTATGCTTAGTTAGTATTTTTTGTTATAGTGTGAAATCAGTAAATGTTTCGTACCTTCAGTTCTATTGTTGACGTACAAACAAATATAAATTCTGTAATAATGATAAACGTTTGGATGACGAAACATTGGCATTCTTTAAGTATTTATCTGGCTCTATTTTAGATCATGTTAGCAAAGTTAGCCCTTAATTAATACCAAAGTAAATAACAGTTTTGTCAAAATTATTGTTTGCGTAAAGATATTTGTTAATTTATTGATTCAAACAAATTATTTGGCTTAACCTTGTAGTAGAAGGAACTGTTAAAAATAACCAATTTTTCGATGTATTCAGTTAAATTAATGAGTTATGTTTTAGTTGTAATTTCTGTAAATTAAACTTCGAACAATGTGTTGTTTCAGCACCTATTATTGTGAGAATATATAAGGGCCCGATTTTTCGTCCTGAGTCAGTCAGTCCTCGGCCGAGTTTCAGACGAGAATCCTGTGCTGGTTAGAGCAACAACAATGCTTCAACTTAACTGTGAAATAAGTTTTACACAATTAAGCCGTGTGTTACAACAATGACAGTGTCTGCTCCATGCGTACCTTTTTATTCTTCAAGAACTGTGAACTTTGTGGTTAGGTTTTTACTGCATGTAGATATTCAATAGTAACCTATGGTAGCAGTAAGTGGAGGTTTGTCTGAAAACTATTAATGAGGCTTATCGAAAGTTAAACAATAGAGCACTGGCCATATAAATGTGTATTTATGGGGGGGGGGGGGGGGGGGGAGGAGGTCAACAGTGAAATTAAAGTCATGTGAAATGCAACTGTGCACCTGTCGGCTACGTTATTTGCAGTATTCAGCCAGTGTAGCAACGCAGTATGTCGACACTGACGACAATCAATGAAGAAATCTAGAAGGCAAACCGTCACATATGATGCCCTGACATGAGGAATGTTGTATGTAGCCACAATAAACAAGGACTCGCGAATGTTGAGCAGTGAAATCAAGTGCGGTTTACAGTGCAGTGATGCAACAGCCAATCTACGCTTGGGTTTCATGGCCACAGTATGACAGCAGCCAATCAGTGAGCGGGTTGTAAGGAAGCAGCCATTGAGTACAGGAGCAGCCAATCAGCATGCAGGTGGACACAGCTGACCCAGATATACAAGATGCCTCGCCGAGAGAATTAGAACTTGCAGCAGACGATGAGTCGAGATAACCACAGCAGAGGAGCAGCCGACGAGTGATTAAAAACAAGGTAATTCATTGCAAAAGCTGTTTTGTATTAATTGATACATAATGAGTGGCCTTAATGAACAAGACAGTGTGACTGAGGACAAAGCTGTAGGGATTAAGTTGTTAAATGAAGAGAAGGATGTAAGTGAGACTGGTCCTGTAGATGATAGCGGTTATAAATCAGACATGAATGTAACTTGGAATGATGGAGACGAAAGTCTTATTGTGCAGGGAATGATAAAAACATCAAATACATTGTAAGGTAATGTGAGCAAAATGGACGAAAACAGTACTGAAGTGGATGAGATCGCTAAGGTTAAGGAGAGGAACACAGTAGCGAAAATCTGCTAGGGAAAAAGTTGATGGCAAATGGAAGAGTGGAAGTGATATTAAGGCAAATTATGATGAGTTGTTTGAGTAATATGAATATGAAAGAAGACATTAATAGGGAGGAAAAGAAATCTGATAGCATGAGCACTGACATGGTTAACTAAAAGATGAACTGAAGAAAGAAATGAAAAAGGAAATTAAGGTAGTTAGCGATAATCTTTCAGAATTAAATAAGACATTTGATGTGGTAGTTAACAATAGTGATGATACTAATGAGAAATTCATATTGAGTCGTAAAAATGTGGAAGAGAGAAAGAAGTCCGTCTGGAGCTCCATCATGCATAAAAATCAACCTTCTCTTGTTCTTAACCGTCTGCTATATCATCACAACAGTTTCATGTCTACTGTACACTGATAAGGGGTGCTAACCTCTTCAACATTCTCGCATCTGGAGAAATCTTGTGCTCTTGGATGGGTGTGGGTCAGCAGTTACAGCCTCGGTTCGCGCTGTTCCTACACGTGACGTGGAATGTAGCAGTCTACTTCTGGTCAGCTGCAGGGCGTGTTGGTCAAAGACAATGCGAGGAGATTTTTTGGCCTCTAACTTTATCCTAAGAATGCGAGAATGCACTGTGATTCCCATCCGCATAGAGGAAGATCGTAAGTTACGCACTATAATCGAAGTGCTAGAGATATGTATTTCGCTGTCTGGTATACTTTGGTGTATATGTTCAAGAATTAACCACGACTGAGCATACTGCATAGTCATCTTCTTACATTCGGGATGGTATTCACAAAGTAGTGGAGGAGCTGTTTAGCGATGATACAGATACTGGTAAGCATGCTGCCCCCGTCATTGGTCGGCGCTGAAAATACAATAAAATTGCTAAAACTATCAACTATGATGCTTATTATTGCAGTATGTAGTCTGTTCCATCCCAACAGTCCAGGTACACTGTTGGTAACCACATAATGTGATGTACCGTGCGATGTCTAGTTTCTTGTGGAGGGTCAATGTCAGTTTAGAATCTGACACAGACGTCGAATGTACGGCAGTGTACAAAGCGTGTTACAGGAGAAAAAGCAGTGTATGAAACAACGAAACAGGGTCCCTCTGCTGCGACTGATAACATGTGGGAGAAGGTTCTCTTACAGTACAGGCGATGAAACGTTACACCGGTCTGTGTAAGTGACGTCGATTTAATAGGATCACCACATATGCTCGATGCCGGCACGTAGGCGGTATTCGTTTTCGATACATCGGAAGAGAGGAATGTAAAAATCTATCAGATGAAATTAACGGAACTTTTATAGTTCGTAATTTTTCTCTGTAGGATGGTACAGAATAACAATGAGAGAATGTTTGGGTGATAGATGTAATGGATGCTGAGGGACGCGCATCTGCTTCGATGTTGAGTTTTCCTAATTTTCCCAGCAAGAGACGCCACCGTAGCTGTTCGTACTATCGTCGTGTTGTAGGAGCAGGCTTTATTTGACACTGAACTTATACATCGAACGCAGGTGGCTGAGCTATGACAACATGTTCCTATTTCCACCGAGTGGTAAAAACACGCTCCTATAGCATTAACTTAGCTCACTCTGTTTCTACACAGGTTGCAGATTGTGATGGATATTGCTCCCTCCGGCTTCTGGGTAAAATTGCTAAAATTGATCTCTCAGTCAACAGCAGTGTGTCATACAGTACATCTCTCCATATCAGTGGTATCTCTCCATTTCCGAGCCGGCCGAAGTGGCCGTGCGGTTAAAGGCGCTGCAGTCTGGAACCGCACGACCGCTACGGTCGCAGGTTCGAATCCTGCCTCGGGCATGGATGTTTGTGATGTCCTTAGGTTAGTTAGGTTTAACTAGTTCTAAGTTCTAGGGGACTAATGACCTTAGCAGTTGAGTCACATAGTGCTCAGAGCCATTTGAACCATTTTTTTCTCCATTTCCGACCGTCCACTGGGTACGCTGTTTATTACCACCTAATTGTTGGCTGACACCACTCCACTGAGATGGAGGGAACCTTGACGGAACACTGGATATCTGCTACTTGTCACTGTGGAACATGGTATTAAATCTAGAGGTCATCACCATAAAACAGTTGTTCGGATGCGTTCCTCATTGCTACAGACTCGTTCTATTTCCATATGCTGCAATACATTACACATTCTTTTTTAACTTTTTTTTCTCTCTGAAGACAACAGTACCTCTTCTTATTTGTGCTACTTTACGCGTGTTGCGAACAGCAGCTTCTGGCGATGGTCAACACCGGAAACGTAATTGTGTACATGACTGCAAAATGAATTAACAATGCTTTTCGAAACGGAGCACTGAGACATCTGCTAACCTTTCGATGGGAAGATGAGATTAACTGTACAGGTAACTACATTCGAATAGTTGTTGGAAGCGCTCTACAATACCACAAACCCTTCCAGTTTCCATGTGTTGCGATGTCTTCCACATTTTTGTCAACGAGAAACATTGTGTCTGTGTTTTATTTCTACCAGCCTGTGGTGTTGTAGCTGTATAGTTTATGCCATGCGATGTTCAGTTTTCTGTGAGAGCCAAGGGATCGAAACGTGTTAATGTCGGTTTAGCAGCAGCTGACACAGGTCAGCACTATCAATTATGATGTTTAATATTTTAGTACATCGATGGTGTCTTTTCCAACCCAACAGTCCAGGTACACTGTTGATTATCACATAATGTGATTTACACCGTGCAATGTCTAGTTTCCTGGGGTGAAACAAGTGTATGGCGGTGTACACTGATTGGGTGTTCAAATGGCTCTGAGCACTATGGGACTCAACATCTATGGTCATCAGTCCCCTATAACTTAGAACTACTTAAACCTAACTAACCTAAGGACGTCACACAACACCCAGTCATCACGAGGCAGAGAAAATCCCTGACCCCGCCGGGAATCGAACCCGGGAACCTGGGCGTGAGAAGCGAGAACGCTACCACACGACCACGAGCTGCGGACTGATTGGGTGTGTTACAACCGAAAAACCGATGTGTTAAACTGCTTATGGAGGAGCAAGACAGGAACCCTCTTATGTGATTGATACTCTGTTTGATATGGTCATCCTACAGTACAGGTGATGAAATTTTACACCGGTCTGTGGAAGCGAATTTGACCATGAACCACATGCTCCAATGGATAAATATCTGTATATTTAATAGGAGCGCCACATATGTTTGGGTGATAGACATGAATGCACCCTGAGAGACACAGATCTCATTCTGACTACCTGTATGGAGTTTGGAGATGTGTGGCAAATCATTCATCCTTCCTCCATGCCATGTATGATGTGTAGTCTTCCTAATTTTCCCAACGAGAAACACCACCGTAACTACTCATACTATCTCTTCTAGTGCGTCATGTTGCAGGGGAATGCTTCGTTTGACGCTGGTCTTACAAAATGTTCATGGTTGGCGGAACTATGACACCATGTTCCCATTTCTACCAAGTGATCAAAACGCGATCCTGTCGCATTAACTCAGTTCGCCCCCACAGGATGGAGAAGGCCTTAGATATATCGCTCTCTGTGTTCCGTACAGGTCCGACTTAAATTGGGACGACCACATGGACTAAGTTGCAAGGAGGGCGGGGCAGAGACCCAGAAGCAGTTACAAGACGCAGAGGGACTGTCTAAAAACAGTGCTGGAATTTTTGAGGTATGGAATCCTTAGCAGATAGGTTCGGAAAAAAAAGGTGACTCGTTTCGAGATACCAGAGTAACACGAACATGATTCGCCAGTGGCTGTAACGATTAAAAGACATCTCTGCAAGATACAATAGTTTCAAATGTCATTTCTCAATAGTGTTCCTCGGAAGGAACATGGTGGTTCCTCCATGGATTCTCAGTTGTCCTAGCCAGTGAGTGTAAAGCGACTGCTGAAAAAAAAATTATTCGCCATGCATAGTGACTCTCATAATCAATTTAATTAATTAACTTATCAAACTCATATCAATGACGTGCCGCCTGGCGGGTGGAAGAGATGGCTAGGGCACTGTGGAATGATTCTTGACAAGCGTTTCTTTTTTTTAGTTTTTGTGATATCTTTTAACGAAATTTTAAGGTTTCACCTACACAGGGCGAGACAGGTTCTCACGAGTTGTTTCGTAAATGCTCGTATGATATAGCATCGCACTTGTAAAAGAGGCCCTGTCACAGTGTACGAAACAGCTACATTCTCTTGAATAATAGCTTCTTGTTGTCAAATGTATAATGAATTTTTTTTTCGATATGTGTGCCAATGGCGTGAAAGATTGTCTGAAATGTTTGTAACACACACGTGCATGACAGTTTATTTACAGAAACTGAACGCGAGAGACGCTCTCAGGTCGTGTTATTTTTTATACAAGCTGGAAGGATTTGCGTAATATAGAGGTTTTTTTCTTTGGAGTTAAAATTCTCGCTTTTTCTTTACTCCGAGGATGGTTTTGAAATAACGAAGGCATTCTGTGGTGATCGGTAGTTCTCGCATCAAAATAGTCGAAGTTCTTTTTTTCCTGATTTTACGCAGGGTGGGCATATCTCTGCTGATTATTTGTGATCGGTGGCGATACACTTCGCTGGACGTCATAGAATAATGAGATGCGACTGCAGTGGAATGCAAAAACTATACCGATTTTGTTCATACAACTAAAATAAAACGGACTTGACATATTTTCGTGGAAAGAGGACATTTATTATGGTCGCAAATGTGTTGTGCCTTTTTTAATAGATGTTTGATCATAGCTGCGTTGACGTCAAATACAATTGTTCTCCATCACCGAACGGCGCGCTGCTGCGGGTGAGGGGGCGGGGGAGAGGGGCGTGTCTGCTGTGGTGGTCGCCGGACACAGCTGCTCTCGTCCTCGGGGGGGGGGGGGGGCATGTGGGGGCTCTGTTGGTATATTTTAGATGAACAAGTTACACTTGAGGCAGCCGTCCTTTTATCTCATATTGTTTAGTTTACTGTACATGCTACTGTGTTGAGCCGGTGGCCAGATGGTGCAAAACCCGAGTGCTGATCTGGACCGCTCTCCGGATGGGCGGGGTTATGCTACTTAATTTCCCTTTTGTGTTGTCTAAGACCGCCGCCGTAAGGCGGCTGCCCGATGGTGGCAGCAAAGGGCAGACAGCGGCCTCCCCACACCGTGATGAGGCAGTCGGCAGAGGAACTGGCCGTTTGAAGGAGCATGTGTCCCCCCCCCCCCCCTCCCAAAGGTGGATGGCAGGAGGGAGGGGTGGAAGAAGGAGAAGGGAGGAACGGGCCTCGATTTCCGGTAGTTTGTGGATGCCTATCGAGGAGAACGCACATTCAACTACTGTCTCCTCTGTAGTCTTTTAGAATGACGATTTTCCTCATTACATGTGCAGCACTATGGCCGGTTCATTACGAGTGTTGTTTTTTTCACGACAGTTTCGAATTAAAACTGTGACGCATTTTTTTTCCCAGCAGTTGTGGTAGGGTGTATTGGCTTCTATTACCTGGGCTGCAGAATGGTTTTTGAGCAGGCATCTGTAGCGGGCTCGGACGCAAACAGTGATAGATACTGTATGTTTACAGGTAATACACTTTTTAAACTCCTCTCTGCCCGACATCAGCATCTCGTCAGTTGAACGTATTTCCTACCAAAAAGAATAAAGACAATACCTTACACCCCAGCCTTTTCCCCACCTGGTTGCAGGTGAAGTGTAGAGTTTGAGTGTGTCTGTCTCTAGTTTCGAGTGGTACTGCGAAATTTTTTGGCAGCGGGATAACACCAGTTGTGTGGTATCGTCAGTTTTTGAGCTGCATTGCAGTTTTTATGCCTTCCTCGTGTAACACTATGTATATGGTTGTGTAATTAGGCCCAATCTTTGTGATTAATTACATAATTAGGATCGATATTTGCGTAAGCTTCCCGACCTAAATAAATAAAGTGCCCTAACCTTCCTGTCCCGCATCTGGACTGTTTCCATGTGTTAGGGGGTGCACGTGAGCTTTCCATCCAGTAGAATCAGGGTTCAAGTCCCGGAAAGGGCATAGCCATTTTTAATTTCCCATCAGTTCCAGGTGACTCTGGTGGTTTAATTGTCTTGGGGGTGGGGGTACAATTGGGCTTTCTGTCCAGGAGGACCAGGATACGAGTCCCAGAAAGGGCACCACCAGTTTTAATTTCCCATTAATTCCCGGGTGGGAGGTGGGGTGGGCTGGAATGTCAGCACAGCCCTGGGACAAACAAATTCCCGACAAAATTCGAAATTCCAGCCATAATTCGATATTTCTGCCAACAGGGTAGGTTGGTTGGGAGGGGGGAGGGGGGAGGGGGAGGAGGGTGCTGGGGCGCACGTGCAGCTGAGAAAAACGTATGACGTCATCCGGGCGTGGGAGGGGGGGTGGGTGGGTGTGGTTGGGTACGGGAATGGTAAGAGGTGGGGATGATTAATTGATTAATGTAATTAATTTGCATATCAATTTGATATCAAAATTTCACCGAGACAGGGGCTTCATACTACTACTGATAACTGTGGATGGTTCAAATGGCTCTGAGCACTATGGGACTCAACTGCTGTGGTCATAAGTCCCCTAGAACTTAGAACTACTTAAATCTAACTAACCTAAGGACAGCACACAACACCCAGCCATCACGAGGCAGAGAAAATCCCTGACCCCGCCGGGAATCGAACCCGGGAACCCGGGCGTGGGAAGCGAGAACGCTACCGCACGACCACGAGATGCGGGCGATAACTGTGGAGAATGAATGGGTAACAGAAGAAATAATTCAGTTGATCGACGAGAGAAGGAAATACAAGAATGTTCAGGAAAATTCATGGATACGGAAATACAAGTCACTTAGAAATGAAATAAATAGGAAGTGCAGGGAAGCTAAGGCGAAATGGCTGCAGGAGAAATGTGAAGTAATCGAAAAAGAAATGATTGTCGGGAAGACTGACTCACCATGTTGAAAAGTCAAAACAAAATTAGATGAAATTAAAAGCAAGGGCGATAACATTAAGAGTGCAGTGGGAATTCCTCTGTTAAATGCAGAGCAGAGAACGGTTGGATGGAAATAGTACATTGAAGGTCTATATGAAGGGGAGGACTTGTGTGTTGATGACGTGATAGAGAAAGAAACAGGAGGCGACAGGGAAGAGATGGGGAATCCAGTATTAGAATCAGGATTTAAAAGAGCTTTGGAAGACTTAACAACAAATAAGGCAGAGGGGATAGATAATATTCCATTGGAATATCTAAAATAATTGATGGAAGCGGCAACAAAACGACTATTCGTGTTGGTATGTAGAATTTATAAGACTGGCGATATATCCTCAGCCTTTCGGAAAAGCATAATTCACACAGTTCCAAAGATAGCAAGACCCGACAAGTGCGAGAATTATCGCACAATCACTTTAAGATCTCGTTCAACTAGGTTGCTGACAAGAATAATGTACAGAAGATGGAAAAGAAAATTGAGGCTGTTTCAGATGAAGATGAGCATGGTTTTAGGAAAGGTAAAGGCACTAGAGGGGTAGTTCTGACATTGCGTTTGATGATGGAAACAAGACTGAAGAAAAATCAAGGCACATTCATAGGCTTTGTCGATCTGAAAAAGCCGTTCGACAGTCACATAGTGGAAGTCGTTCGAAATTCTGGGAAAGACAGGTGTGAGCTATTGGGAAAGACAATATGTACTAGAAACAATGGGGAACAATAAGAATGAGAGACCAAGTGCTCGGATTAAAAAGGGTGTAAGACAGGGATTTAGTCTTTCACTCCTACTGTACAATCTTTACATCGAAGAAGCAATAACGGATATAAAATAAAGGTTTCGGTGCTGAATTAAAGTTCAAGGTGAAAGGATATCAATGATACAATTCGCTGCTGACCTTGCTATCATGAGTGAAGGTGAAGAAGAATTACAGGATCTGTTGAATGGAACGAACAATCTAATGCGTATAGAATATGCATTATGAGTAAATCGAAAAAAGTAATGAGAAGCAGCATACATGACAACATCTGAATTGGGAATCGTGAAGTAGACGAAGTTAAGCATTTCTGCTACCTAGGCAGCAAAATAACCCACGATGGATGGAGCAAGACGGATCTACTCATAAAAAAAGCAGACTAGCATTAGCAAAAAGGGCATTCCCGGCCAAGAGAACTCTGCTAGTTTTAAACATAGGCCTTAATTTGAGGAAGAAATTTCTGAGGATGTACGTTTGGAATACAGCACTGTACAGTAGTGAAACGTGAACTGAGGAAAAACCTGAACAGAAGAGAACTGAAGCATTTGAGGTGTGGTGCTACAGAAGAATGTTAAAAATTAGGAGGACTAATGAGGTAAGTAATGAGGATGTTCTCCACAGAATCAGCGAGATAATGAATATATGGAAAACACTGACAAGAAGAAGTAATGGGACATGATGATTGGTGATAATTTCCATGGTAGTAGAGGAAACTGTAGAGGGTAAAAGTTGTAGAGAAGACAGAGATTGGAATAAATCGAGCAAATAATTGTGGAAGTGGGTTGCAAGTGCTACTCTGAGACGAAAGGGTTGGCACAGGAGGAAATTCGTGGCAGGCCGCATCAAAGCAGTTAGAAGACTGATGACTAAAAAAGGAAAAGTAGACTCCCTCGGGATAGTTCACGTCCATCTTCAAGAGTCTACCAGTTCAGTTTTTCAACATCTCAGTGACACTCTCCCGTGGATCAGACAAACCTGTAACCCATGCTACCAATCTCTGTGTACGTTCAATATCCCCTTTTTGTTCTATCTGGTATGGGTCCCACACACTTGAGCAGTACTCTAGGATTGGTTGTATAGGTGATTTATAAGCAATCTCCTTTGTAGGTTGATTGCACTTCCCCAATATTCTATCAATAAATCCTAGTCTATCACCGCTTTACCCACGACTGCACCTACGCTATGTGATCAAAAGTATCCGGACACCCCCCAAAACATACGTTTTTCATATTAGGTGCATTGTGCTGCCACCTACTGCCAGTTACTGAATATCAGCGACCTAAGCAGTCATTAGACATCGTGAGAGAGCAGAATGGGGCGCTCCGCGGAACTCAGGGACTTCGAGCGTGGTCAGATGATTGGGTGCCACTTGTGTGATACGTCTGTACACGAGATTCCACACTCCTATACATCCCTGAGTCCACTGATCCGACGTGATAGCGAAGTGGAAACGTGAAGGGACACATACAGCACAAAAGCGTACAGGTCGACCTCGTCTGTTGACTGACAGAGACCACCGGCAGTTGAAGAAGGTCGTAATGTGCAATAGGCACACATCTATCCAGACCATCACACAGGAATTCCAAACGAATTCACTGCAAATACTACGACAGCTAGGCGGGAGTTGAGAAAACTTGGATTTCATGGTCGAGTGGCTGTTCATAAATCACACATCACGCCGGTAAATGACAAACGACGCCTCGCTTGGCGTAAGGAGCGTAAAAGATTGGACGATTGAACAGTGGAAAAACGTTCTGTGGAGTGACGAATCACGGTACACAATGTGGCGATCCGATGGCAGGGTGTGGGTATGGCGAATGCCCAGTGAACGTCATCTGCCAGCGTGTGTAGTGCCAACAGTAGAATGTGGAGGCGATGGTGTTATGCTGTGGTCGTCTATTTCATGAAGGGGGCTTGCACCCCTCGTTGTTTTGCTAGGCACTATCACAGCAGAGGCCTACATTGATGTTTTAAGCAACTTCTACCTTCCCACTGTTGAAGAGCAGTTCGGGGATGGCGATTGCATCTTTCAACATGATCGAGCACCTGTTCATAGTGCACGGCCTGTGGCCGAGAAGTTACACGACAATAACATCCCCGTAATGGACTGGCCTGCACAGAGACCTGGCCTGAATGCTATAGAACACCTTTGTGATGTTTTGGAACGCCGACTTAGTGCCAGGCCTCACCGACCGAAATCGATACCTCTCCTCAGTGCAGCACTCCGTGAAGAATGGGCTACCAATCCCCAAGACACCTTCCAGCTCCTGATTGAACATATGACTGCGAGAGTGGAAACTGTCATCAAGGCTAAGGGCGGAGCAATACCACATTGAATACCGGCATTACCGATGGAGGGCGCCACGAACTTGTAGGTCATTTTCAGCCAGGTGTCCGGATACTTTTGATCACATAGTGTGTGTGATCATTCCATTTCACATTCTTACGAAGTATATGAGTTGGCCGATCCAACAGTGTCTCATTGATATTGTAGTCATAGGACACTGCATTGTTTGTCGTTTTGTGATGTGCACAGTTTTAAATTTCTGAACATTTAAAGCAAGTTAGCAGTCTTTACACGACTTTGAAATCTTATCAATATCTGACAATATTTATACAGCTTCTTTTAAACAGTACTTCATTACACCATTTGCAACAGTTATGAGATTGCTATTAATACCGTCCGCAAGGTCATTAATATACGACATGAAGAGCAAGGTTCCCAACAGACTTCACTGGGACACACCCTATAGCTGGCGATAACTTTTTATCCAAGATAATATGCTGCGTGCTTTCTACCAAAAGATCCTGAAACCAGTCACAAATTTCGCTTGATATCCCAAATGATCGTACTTTTGACAATAAGCGTAGATGTGGTATTGAGTCAAATGTTTTTTCCGGAAATCAAGAAATACTGCATCTACATGATTGCCTTGATTCAAAGCTTTCAGTATGTCATGCGAGAAAAGGTAGAGCTGGGTTTCGCATGATCGATGTTTTCGGAATCCATGCTGTTCAGCTTGGAGGAAGTCATTCTGTTCGAGATACCTCACTATGCTTGAACTCTGAATATGTTCTAAGATTCTACAACAAATTAATGTCAAGGATACTGGACGGCAGTTTTGTGGATCACTTCTACTTTTCTATTTGTAAAGTGGCGTTACCTGTACTTTCTTTAAACTACTGTGCACGGTTTTCTGTTCGAGGGCTCTACGTTAGATTATAATTAAAAGAGAAGCTAGCTTAGCTGCAAATTCAGAATGGAATCTGCTAGGGATCCCATCGCATTCTGGAGCAATGTTCAATTTTAACCATTTCAGCTGTTTCTCAACACTACTGACACTAACACTTACCTGACTCATGTTTTCAGTGGTGTAAGGATAAACTGGGGCGGTTCTCCTGGGTTTTTATTTGTAAAGGAAGATTTGAAAACAGAGTTAAGCATTTCAACTTTTGCTTTACTAACCTTAATTTCAGTTCCTTTCTCATTCGCGAATGACTGGACACTAACTTTGGTGCCTCTAACAACCTTTACATACGACCAGCATTATTTTGGGTTTTGTGAAAGATCATTTGACAATATTATGCTACGGTAATCATTGAAGGCTTCACGCATTGCTCTCTTGAGAGTCAACCCGGTCCAGTGAGCATCTGTCTACAGTCCTATACTTTGTTTTATACCTACTATGGAGGAGCCCCTGTTTCTTTAAATTTCTTGCCGGCCGGAGTGGCCGTGCGATTCTAGGTGCTACAGTATCGAACCGAACGACCGCTATGGTCGCAGGTTCGAATTCTACCTCGGGCATGGATGTGTGTGATGTCCTTAGGTTAGTTAGGTTTAATTAGTTCTAAGTTCTAGGCGACTGATGACCTCAGAAGTTAAGTCGCATAGTGTTCAGAGCCATTTGAACCATTTTTTAAATTTCTTTACAGTGACTGTATACATTGGAGGGTCCCTCCCATTATTAACTGTTCGATATTCCAATATTTCAAGTTCCTCATTGAGATTCTTAGGAAAGTAAAATACTAGGCACACACAACAAGGAAACTAAAATGCTAGTCACACATAACTGTTTTTTACATCAAGGGAGCTATAGTAGCCCTTCTGTTGTGACTGCTTCAAAATAAAGATAATGGCTTGGAGATGTGCTACTGCTGATTACGAGCTTAAGAAGACTAAAAATCTAAGGAGGCCAGTCTCCTATTTACCTCTAGACCAAAGTTCTATGTGCAAATGTGAGGGTTTTCTAAATATTTGCGTATCGTGCATCTTAGGTGGGACGTAGTTATCTGCCCGGTATTCACATAGTGGGATGTGGAGACCGCCTAAAAACCACATCCAGGCTGACTGAAACACCGGTCCTCGTCGTTAATCCGCCGGGTGGATTCCAATTGGGTTCGGTATATCTCCCTGTCCCGAAAATGGATGCCTTAACGTTTACGGCTGTACAGGCGGGTGCTTGTTAATGTTTATAATCATTTGTCATATGGCTTGGAGATGTTTTTGATCTTCTGACACTTATAAATCTTATCGGCAAGTGAAAACTGCTCGAAATGTTTATACGTTCATCGGACAGACTGGCAGCACACTCCTGTTCTATCGAATTTATCTAGCACTTGTCTCGTATATACCTATGATGGCTTAGTAAGTCCGGTAAATTTCCATGAAAGAATGGAACATTTTTGTTGCGCCTTCATAGTTCATAAGCTTGGTTATTCTAAGGATCGTATAAGGAATTTCAATAACGTTGTTGACAACCGTCTGAGTTAGTCAGTGTGCCGACTGTGACTGAAAATTGAGAAGACTGAGTTTTTTTTGCTGTTATTAAACATTTTCATTTGAAGTATTGTAGCCGGCCGATGTGGCCGAGCGGTTCTAGGCGCTTCAGCCCGGAACCGCGCTGCTGCTACGGTCGTAGGTTCGAATCCTGCCTCGGACATGGATGTATGTGATGTCCTTGGGTCAGTTAAGCTTAAGTATTTCTAAGTCTAGGGGACTGATGATCACAGATGTTAAGACCCATAGTGCTTAGAGCCATTTGAACCATTTTTGAAGTGCTTTACTTCCACACAAATCAAAACAGGAGAGGATGAAGTTCACGTGGACACTGTCCCATCACTGAAGACCATTTACTTTTGGATTAATGAATTTAAACATGGTCGGACAAGTACCGTAGACGAAGCACGCTCCGGCCATCCAACTGAGGCTACCACAAACGAGACAACATCCATGATACGGTAATGCAAGACCACTGCCTGAAAATCCTTGAAACTACTGAGAGTGTAGGTATCTCAGCTGAGTGACTGTATAGTATCCATCCGGGAGAACTGGCTATGAAGAAGCTGTCTGCGAGGTGGCAGCAGCGATTAGTAACAGTCGACCAAAAGTGCATCCGGCATAACATTTCATCACAATGTCTGGCGATCTTTAATCACAACCCGCAAGACTGTCTGCGCCGATTTGTGACTGTTGATGAAACCTGGGTACCTAACTACACGCCAGAGTCAAAACGGCAATCAAAACAATGGACAAAGGCTGGTGGAAGTGGACCGAAGAAGGCAGAAACAATTTTCTCAGCTGTTAAGGTGATGGCCACTGTTTTCTGGGGAGGAATAATCCTCATAGATTACTTGGAATAGAGCAGAACCATAACTGGATACAGTTATACTCCATTGTCGGATAGTTTGTCACTTGCGTTGGCTGAAAAATGAACAATGTAGTCACACAAAAAGGTGCAGTTTCACCAAGATAATGCACCATACCACGCATCAGCGCTAACAATGGCGAAAGGGCATGAAGTGCGCTTTGAATTGATTCCTTTTCCACCCAACTCACCAGATTTAGCCCAAAGTCACATCTTTCTGTTCCCTAACTCGAAATGTTGGCATTGTGGGAAGAAATTTTCATCAAATGAGGAAGTGCTTGTTGCAGTCAACGAGTATTTTGCAGAGTGTGACAGAACCTATTTTTTCGATACGATGAAAAAGCTGGAGGATCGCTGGATGAAGTATATATCCCTCAAAGGAAGTAAGCTGAACTTTTTACGAAATAAGCGTTTTCTCTTGCATTTTTGCCAGATTTATCCAACCACCCTGGGATATGGCCATATAGTAACGTAGATTAGTCCTGCAGTATTAACTCTTTATCATACCGTGTCTTGACATTGTTCAACGCATTTGGCGAGTCTTACTAGCTGTAGTCGAGGTTTTCAGCTTGAAGACTGGTTTCATGTAGCCCTCCATCCTAGTCTGTCCATTGCCAGCCCCTTCGTCTGTGAATAACTGTGCTGAAACCTACATCCATGTGAATCTTCTGACTATATTCATGCATTAATCTCCATTAATAACTTTTACCCCCCTCCACACTTCCTCTATTACCAAATTATTCCTTGGTGCCTCAGGAAGTGTCCTATCAACCAGTCAGTTCATTATTTTCTAATTGGATTCAGTACCACCTCACTAGTTATTCGAACTACCCACATAATTTGCAACATTCTTCTATGGCACCATATTTCCACAGCTTCTGTTCTCTTCTTGTCTGGACTTCTTTACCGTCCACGTTTCACTGCCGTACAAGGCTACACTGCAGACAAAAACCTTCAGCATAGACCTCCTAACATTTAAATTAACATCAGATGTTAATAAATTCCTCTTTTCCACACAGCTTTTTTCCTACTGTCTCTATTTTACATCCTCTCTACTTTCACCATCACCAGTTAATTTACTGCCCAAAGAACAAAACTCATCTACTACGTTTTGTGTCTCATTTGCTAATCAGATTCATCCTATGACCTCTTTTCAAGACGTTGTCCATTCCGCTCAACTGCTCTTCCAAGCCATTTACCATCTCTGCCGTACTACAGTGTGATTGGCAAACTTCAAAGTTTTTGTTTCTTCTCGATGAACTTTGCAGATTTCTCCGTGGTTTCCTTTACTGATTTTTCAGTGTACAGACTACTGTATAACGGGCAAATAAATATAGGTTCGTCTCAAAAAATGTATTCCAAAAGACACATTCCCCCTTCGTCTTGTTCCAGCCTAAGGATCGAAAACTTCTTCAAGTGGTGCTGTGAATAGTTTTTGTGACATCTGCGTGACTGTAATCTACCTTTTGTTGTCATACTTCTCATTTACTAGTATAAACTGTGTTTTTTCTAGTATAGCTACTAATGTTTCCACTATTCTTGTTATAGTTATCTGTTAAGTGTCAGTTAATTTATGCTTTGTTAGTTTATATCACCGAGTAAGTGATCAAAAATTTTAGTTGCAGCGTAGTGCACGCCCTTTTGTGTTAAAGACAACTATAACGTGGAGTTCTGAATGTCAATGTTTCCTTTTGATTTTGTAATTATGCATGTAATTGTACCTTTTGAACTGCAGTGGATTACTTACAACAAACTTCATGAGGAAATAAACATACTGTGAAGCAGAAGTCAGAATGCGCAACTCCTTAAACTAGAGCCGACACAATGATCATGGGGAGCACCACATATTATTCTTACACGCTTTTTTGAGCAATGAAGATTTTCTTCTTTAAAGATGAGTTTCCGCAGAACATTATTCTATATGACATTACTGAATGAAAATATACAAGATACGTCGACACATCCTGATTTGTCTCTCCCCGAGATTTTCAATGGTTCTAAGCTGTATGTAGCTGATCTAAGACGTTTTAGGAGTTCCAGAATGTGCTTTCCCAATTTAAGTCTTCATTAATGTGGGCACCTAAGAATTTTAAAGTTTCCACCCTATTTATTAATTCCTCACCATGTGTTACACTTATCATTAAATAAGGAGATAATTCAGAGGCTTCCTTCACCAGGATACAGGTTGGCTGGCAACTTTTCTAGGAGCTCTTTGCGGTGTGGGGGAGTAGCCATGTATGTGAAAAACGGTATCCCATTAGAGTCAATTGATGTTTCAAAGTACTGCACTGAAAAGGTGTTTGAATGTTGTGCAGGTGTGGTTAAATTTAGTGGAGCTAAACTTCTTACTGTTGTTATTTATAGATCCCCAGACTCCGATTTCACAACATTTTTGCTAAAGCTAGAGGAGATTCTTGGTTCACTTTATAGGAAATACAAAAAGTTAGTTATATGTGGTGACTTAAATATTAATTGTATAAGTGATTGTGCAAGGAAAAGGATGCTGGTAGACCTCCTTAATTCATATAATCTTATGCAAACCGTATTCTTTCCAACGAGAGTGCAAGGGAACAGTAGAACAACCATAGACAATATTTTTGTTCATTCGTCATTATTAGAAGGGCATTCTGTTAGCAAAAAGGTGAATGGCCTTTCAGATCATGATGCACAAATTTTAAGTCTAAAAGAGTTTTGTGCTGCAACACATGTTAAATATAGTTACCAACTTTTTAGGAAAGCTGATCCAGTTGCTGTACAGACTTTTGTAAACCTTATCAAGGAACAAGAGTGGCAAGATGTTTATAGTGCTGATACAGTCGACGATAAATATAATGCTTTCCTCAAGATTTTTCTCGTGCTCTTTGAAAGTTGTTTTCCGTTAGAACGTTCAAAACAGGGTACTAGCACAAACAGGCAGCCTGGGTGGCTGACTAAAGGGATAAGAATATCTTGTAGAACAAAGTGGCAATTATATCAAAACGTTAGAAACAGTCAAAATCTAAATGCAGCAGCCCATTACAAACAGTATTGTAAGGTGCTTAAAAAGTTATTAGGAAGGCAAAAAGTATGTGGTATGCAGATAGAATAGCTAAGTCTCAGGATAAAATTAAAACCATATGGTCAGTCGTAAAGGAAGTGGCTGGTCTGCAGAGACAGGTCGAGAATATAGAATCAGTGCGTAGTGGGGATGTCCGTGTTACTGATAAGTCGCATATATGTACAGTACTTAATAATCACTTTCTGAATATGGCAGGTGAACTAAATAGAAACCTAGTCCCAACAGGGAATCATATAGCGCTCTTAGAAAAAAGTGTTCCGAGACTGTTACCTGAAATGCTCCCCCATGATACTGACAAGAGGGAGATTGAGTTAATAATTAAATCACTAAAGACCAAGAACTCTCATGGATATGACGGGGTATCTAGCAGAATACTAAAGTATTGTTCCACGTATGTTAGCTCAGTACTTAGCCATATCTGTAACTTTTCCTTTAGGAGTGGTCGGTTTCCTGACCGATTAAAGTACTCGGTAGTGAAGCCACTTTATAAAAAGGGAGACAGGGATAATGTTGACAATTATAGACCTATTTCTATGCCATCGGTGTTTGCTAAAGTTATCGAGAGGGTTGTATATACAAGGTTAATGCAGCATTTAAATTCACATAATTTGCTGTCAAATGTACAGTTTGGTTTTAGAAATGGCTTAACAACTGAAAATGCTATAGTCTCTTTTCTCTGTGAGGTTTTGGATGGATTAAATAAAAGGTTGCGAACGTTAGGTGTTTTCTTTTATTTAACGAAGGCTTTTGACTGTGTCGACCTCAAAATATTACTGCAGAAGTTGGAACATTATGGAGTAAGGGGAGTAGCTTACAATTGGTTCGCCTCCTACTTTAAGAACAGAAAGCAGAAGGTAATCCTCCGCAATATTGAGAGTGGTAATGATGTTCAGTCCCAATGGGGCACTGTTAAATGGGGCGTTCCCCAAGGGTCGGTGCTGGGGCCACTGCTGTTTCTTATTTATGTAAATGATATGCCTTCTAGTATTACAGGTGATTCAAAAATATTTCTGTTTGCTGATGACACCACCTTGGTAGTGAAGGATCTTGTGTGTAATATTGAAACATTATCAAATAATGTAGTTCATGATATAAGTTCGTGGCTTGTGGAAAATAATTTGATGCTAAATCACAGTAAGACTCAGTTTTTACAGTTTCTAACCCACAATTCAACAAGAACTGACATTTTAATCAGACGGAATGGGCATGTTATAAGCGAGACGGAACAGTTCAAGTTCCTAGGCGTACGGATAGATAGTAAGCTGTTGTGGAAAGCCCATGTTCAGGATCTTGTTCAGAAACTAAATGCCACTTTATTTACCATTAGAACAGTATCTGAAATAAGAGACATTTCAACACGAAAAGTAGTATACTTCGCATATTTTCATATGCTTATGTCATATGGTATTATTTTTTGGGGTAATTCTTCTGATTCAAAAAGGGTATTTTTGGCTCAAAAACGGGCTGTTCGAGCTATGTATGGTGTAAGTTCGAAAACCTCTTGTCGACCCCCATTCAACAGTCTGGGAATTTTGACATTGCCCTCACAGTATGTATTTTCTTTAATGTCGTTTGTTGTTAGCAATATTAGCTTATTCCCAAGAGTTAGCAGCTTTCACTCAGTTAATACTAGGCAGAAATTAAATCTGCATGTGGAATGCACTTCCTTGACTTGTAACACCACAGCTCTTATGCTGTATGGATTCATTTTGCTTTATTTAATGTTACATTGTTGATCGCCTGTGAATGTGTTCAAATCGATAGCATAAAATTGTGTATTCTTTTCTTTGTCAAACCTTTGATGTCGTGATTTGATTCTATGCAAAGTAGTGTATCTGCAATTTGTATTCTTTGTCCCATTTGGAGGGAACAAAACTTACTGTATATGATTGTAATTTTGTGTGAATAATTTTTGTAGAAGTGTCAATGTGTGAAAATGTTCTGTTTTATTTAATGTATTTGTTTGCTGTTATGTAAACTGCTGATCCTCACTTAGGGCTCTTAGTTATTCTGTATGTAAAAGGTGTAGTGGTTCCCCTCAGGAACGGAAATGCGTAGCGCGCGCAAATTGTGGTTGGCCTAGGTGGAAAAGGTGGAACTGATAGTCAGTCGGAGGCGAACTACCAGTCGGAGACGAGCCACTAGTCGCGAAGGAGCTACCAGTTTGTGCACTGTCAATGTAAAGGTGCATATCATGCTGATTCAGAGAGAGGCTTTTACTGCTTCTTTCCAATGCCTCGGATGGGTGGATAAATAGCTGGATCTATTCTGGAATTTGTATGAATCATCGCCATGAAGATACGATAAAGTCCGGCAATTCTACCTGTAATTCCACCTACCAACATGCAGTTGCCACCACATTGCGCAATCACTGTAACGTAATACTATATTGATGTACAGTGAAGGATCAGCCTAATGGATGTGTTAGTGTGCTGAAATATAAGGTAATTCATATCGGAATTTATTTACCTACCTTGATTTTACTCCTCATCATAACACCTCTCAGGGTCCTCTCCGTTTGAAGTAAAGTGATTACCGAGTGTCCTTACTGAAAGTACGTTGAAGCCTAGAGCTTTGTTAAATAATGCCTCTTGAACTTATTAGAAAGATAGTTAAAGCTAATGTGGTAACAGAGTGAGTTAAAGCAAATGTTATTTGTCCAATAATAATTTTCCTATTGAAACTGTTATTTAAAGTGCTGTTACCAACTTCAAACTTTAGGCTGAGTCTTATAAAGTAAATGATCACGTTGTTGTCTGTAGTAAATTCTAAAAAGGAGAGTCAGTTCCTTGCAATTTTGTCAACATTGTGTTTCGTTGTAGTAAAAGTGAGAAAGCTGCAGTTGTGAAGCGTTACATTCTCATGTATGCCAAGTGTTTGTCTCTCTTGTGTGCATATTAACAGTATAAAGACCACTCAGTTTGTGTAAACCCTGAAAGTGATAGTGTTTTTCTGTACCTGTTATAATTTTGAAAATAGTTCCTGCTGCTCTAACTGTTAGCTTCAATCTTAAAACATGTGTGTGTTAGAGTTCATTGCACTCGCGTGTTGCTAAGTCTAGGTTGTGTCTGTTGTGTTGTCCATTATAGTTACTTATACCTACTTCCATAAACGAGAATGTTAATCTTTCTCTTGCCTAATTAGGCTGGCGACCGTTTCCCTTATTCTATAAACAGTATTGCTAGGCAAAATTTTGTTTGTCACTATTCCAATATTAACGTAATTCTGACTTTCATTTCCGATAAGCCACTTCCATTAGGAACAATACGGTCAACTTAACAAAATTCCTCTCAGAGGGTAACACTGCTCTGTTGCTTTGTGCCATAGTTACTTTTACAAAATTGTTTTATGCTACAACCTGCTTCTTGCATTGAGGTTATGGTACAGTAGTTAGCAGACGGGGAGTGTTATAGACTCTTGTGCAGAAAGGAGTGCAGTATTCTGCTGCATCCATTTTCAATAAGCTACCACAAGAACTCAAAAATCTTGGCAGTAGCCCAAACACTTTTAAGTCTAAACTGAAGAGTTTCCTCATAGCTCACTCCTTCTATTCTGTCGAGGAGCTCCTGGAAGGGCTAAAAAGTTAAGCAAATTCCAGTGTTACGTTCTTGATTTTCTTTATTTAAACTAACGACTTGTCGCCTGAATATGTTTCTTATATTTCATTTTATCTGTTTCTACAATCGTGTTATAATTTCATGTATTGACTCGTTCCATGATCATGGAGACTTCTCCTAAATGTGATCCCACGGAACAATAAATAAATAAATAAATAAATTAGTGTAGTCCCCCTGGATGTGCAGAACTGAATATGTTGTGTCTTTTTAAAATTGGAGGGTGGGATCATTGACACATTGATGCTAATACTTTGAAGAATTTTGTTTACCATTTCTTCTGTTCCTGTATGTGCGCTTGAATTGATGGAAGTACTAGTGCCATTTGCAAAAATAACTAATTCTGCTCGTTGTACATTAGACGAAAGAAGGTTTAGATGTATGAGGAACAACAGTGGACCGAAGACTGAGCCACGGGGAATGCAATATGTAACTTCTCTCTAGTCAAAATTACATCCACGGACTACATTGTTTGAACTAATAACTACAACTTTCTGCTTTCTATTGGTTAGATATGACATTATCCATTGGTTGGCTGTGCCACCAATCCCATAAAACTTCAATTTATCTAGGAGAATACTGTGATTCACGCAGTAAAATGCTTTAGATATATAACAACCGGCACTATTTTATTTGCTTGTAAAATCTGGTGGTGAACGTGTAAATGGCATTGTCAGTAAGACAACTTTCTGAAATCCAAACTGTGATTTCTCCCTGTTGTTCAGGTGACATACTATTCTGGAATACATCACCTTCTCAAAATTTCCTTTAAATGATGCCAGCAGTGAAGCAGGTCGACAGTTACTAACATTTTTCCTATCAGCTTTCTTGTTGAGGGATTTGACAATGCTGTATATCAGTTTTCGTAAAAACGTCTTAAGTTAGTGATGCATTACATATTTCAGATAAGATTTCGCTTATAATTATATTTTAGTACTCTATTGGAAACACTATCAAAACCAGGTGAGCTTATATTTCTGAGAGAATACGTAATTTTCTTAATTTCAGAAGGGAATAACAGGTACGCTCATATGGCTGAATTTCATGAGAGTCGCTTTTTCAAAAAACTGCTGTGATTTTTCTCTTGAACTTTACTTTCTATGCTTATATTTAAGAAATGATTATTAAATTACGTGTTCACTATCTGTGACTCATCATCTGTAGCTCTTCCATCTAATTCAATATTAATGTTATTCGAATTTGTGGCTGGTTTTCCTGTTCCTCGTTTCACTACATTCCATATGGCCTTAATGTTGTCGTCAGAATTATTGATTTCTGACATTATGTGCGTATTCCTTGATTCTTAATAACTTTCCATAGTAATTTTTTTAGTTCAGTCCTATATTAAATGCAACCCTTTTATAATACCTGTGTCGTCGTGAACATAATGTCAAACATGTATAACAGCTGGTCATCATAAATATATCAATAAACAAAAAATATGGAAACTACAGTACTATTTCAACCAGATGACGTTTGACAGCTAGTGGAATGAGCTGTTCGCATCAGCAGTACACCAGTGGGAGCCATGTTTTGGCTTCATCTGTGTTGTCACTTTCGATGTGCAAAGCACTGAGCCTGCCAGTTCTCAAGCAGGAAACTTCACTGGAAGTGAAATCGTCGGCTATGTTAAAGCCCAGGCCTTAATTCAAATTAAGAGCTATTTTTGACATGTTTAGTGACATTAAAAAGATCTACATCAGACCTGAATTTCAGAACTTTAAATTTCGTACTTTTTACGTGTTAAATGTTGACAAAATTGGGAAAGAAAGGGATAACTGCGAGTAGGAGTCGCGCACCGAGGATTCCCTACATACTTAATAATGTACAGGATACATAAAAAAGAATCATCCGATTAAAAAAAATCTTAATTATTATGTTATCTGAGATATGTGCGTGATCAACGTACTGTTGGAAATATCAAACTCTCGAGTTTTACATGGTTCCCGCTAGGTAGTAGCAGTGTGCGGCTACTTCAGTTCAAGTAAAAATGATGTCAGGACAACAGAAAGCATTTTGTGTTCTACGTTTTGCGCAGTGCGGGTCACTAATAACTGTTCAGCGTGACTTTTGTACTAGGTATGGTGCGGATCCTCCTACAGTACGGAGCATTAGACGATGGCATGAACAGTTCCGAGGAACAGGTTGTTTGTGCAAAGGCAAATCGCCGGGCCGTCCCCGAGTGTCTGACACAGACGTCGAACGCATCCGCCATAGCTTCAGCCTTACATTACTGGCCTCCAAGGTCACCGGACCTGACTGTATGTGATTACTTCTTGTGGGGGTTTATAAAAGACCCTGTTTATGTGCCTCCATTACCAACAACAATGAATGAACTGAGGCATCGCATAAGAGCAGCCGTGGAAGCTGTAACTCAATACATGCTCGCTGCAGTGCGGGAAGAATTTGAATACCGCATTGATATATGCTGTGCATCTCAAGGGAGGTATATTGAACACCTATGAAAAGGCATGAAAAAAAAAGAAGTTATTGAGTTTCCCATTCATCAAGAAACATAATTCATTGTATATGTTCATTAGTTTCAGAATTATAGGCGTGCCAAATCGGATGATTCTTTTTGATATACCCTGTATATAGACAGCTCATCCATCCCGAGAATCAAGAATCTCGACGATTTTTGCATATAGTCGATATCGATACTGGCAAGATATCAAAGTATGTGACATAAATAGCCGTACCTTTTGCTTACACAATGACTTAGAAACTTTAATTTCAACTTTATACATTATCCGTTCCTGAGGAAACGGATCTTAAAACACGGACAGACAGTCGGATAACACAACAAAAATTTCTTTGCGTGTGATATAATTACAAATTAACAATTTTCGGAATTTTTGCTTTACTTTTATTGTAAAACCTTGCTTCTTGCCACATTTCATGATTCTCTGTCAATGGGAAGTATACTTTGGGTTTTGACGAGTGAAAAACGAGTTATAAAATATGTGACACAAATTGTACGTACTTAAATGTTTTACAGCACCAAGGGACCATGGACTTTAAGCATATATGACTATTTTTAACTTGATAAGTTTACCCGTTCCCGAGAAAAAGTTTCTTAACAGTCGGGTACACAGACATGGACAACAAACTAATTCTATATCGTTCCGTTTTTTTCGATTGATGCACGGAACATTAAAAAAGAATTGGCCAGGTACTAGTACGACTGGCACACTGAGAGTGTCGTACAAACTTGATTATGTGTACAGAGACTTCATCCATGCCGGAAATACAGAATCCCTACGACTTTTGCCTATTATCTATATTGATACTGGCAAGATATCAGTCACTTTCGAAATGATTTAATTTTAATTTTGAACTCAGGTAACAATGACAAAAGAAGTATTTTTTCATGTCATGTAATCATAAATTAACAATTTTCTTATTTTAGTCCTTTACTTGCACTATGAAACCTTACTTTTTGCCGAGTTTCGTAATTCTAGGCCAACGGGAAGTACCCCATACGCTTTTATGAGTGAGTTTGCGAGCATCAAAATACGGGAAAGAAGTGGCCGTATCTTTTGATTGCATTGACTTCGAAGCTTCAATGTTTTACACCGCCAAGGAACGCTAAACCTTAGTATGTGACATAAATGTTAACTTATTACGTCTATCCGTTCCCAAGAAAAAGCGGCGTTAACAGTCGGACAGACAGACGCACGGACAACAGAGTCATCCTATAACCGCCCCGTTTTTACCGATTGAGACACGGAACCCTAAAAAACGATGTTTTTTACACAGCAAATGCAATGCATACGAAACTTTGGGAAGATATGTTGCCGAGAAGGTATTTTTAAATAGTAAGGGAAAAATTCAATGAGTTTGGTAGTTTTCGAGATATGACGTGATGTGTTTGAAATTGCTTCCCGGCCAAGTAAAACTTTCATCCCAAAAAAAAAAAAAAAAAAAACTTTATTCTGGACCAAAATTAAAATTTAAGAACAGAATTTTGACAAGCTTAGAGACACTACTGAGGTCTGTACCACACTTGAATTTAAGATATTTTGTGTAATATTTGAAGGAGACAGAGTTTGTAGAGTGATTTTCTATCGCCGGAGAGAACAGTGCCTTCTGGTGGCTGCCTAGCACTTGCGAAGACGAAACTTCGGACCTTAAACGTCAGATCGCAACTAATTTAAATTAAATTATAGTAGCAGGACACACCGAATAAATCCCATTCACTGTGGAGACAGCAGTGCCCTCTTTGCAGTGCAGCTACTGCGTATGATGCAGTTGCTCGTGAGTATGTTAAGATGTTCAAGAGAACACTGCACAGCACTTTAAAATTTAACGCTTTTCATGTTTACTTTGTCAGTTAATATAACTGCAATGTGGAAAATTGTGCACGATACCTCTTACTCTTTCTGGTACTAAATACTATATCTTGTAGTATGAACCCTAAAGTGAAGATATTTAGTTAGACTTCTCCAAAGAAATAACGCCTAGTCAACTATTTTCGTCTGCCTCTTTACAGAAACTTTAACGTGTGCCAAAATTTGAAGGCTCGGCTTAAAAAAACTGGTTATCTTGCTACCAGCATTGCCATAAGTTATTGTCAATATCGCAGCCAGTTTAAATATCTCAGCCAGTCTCATTGAACCGTGATTGTTATCGTCACACAAACCGACCAAACAAAAATTTCATTAGTTTTCTAAATACAGGTGATTTATTATATAGTCGAAAAGTAATTTTTGCTGCTGGAAAAACTAATGCTCAGTTATTTGAATAAAAAAAGGGGAATGTCTAGCAAATACCTTTTTTTTTTCAATTGGTGTAAAATTTTACTGTGAACAGATGGTAGTGTTGTTAACAATGAATCAGTGACTTTTAAGTGGGGCAAATCTTCATCACCGTCTTGTGGCCGTTGAGCAGAACGATAGATAGTTGCCCATATTGCATCAAGATGTCCCATACATGCGTACAGGGTTCCTTTCGAAGATTTACTGATAGCGACGAATGGTGTGATAAAATACGTAAAAGACCTTGACATCTGTATATAACTGTTGTCGTTTATGTCATTTTATGCTGGAGAACTGTGTTTAAATTTTGACATGTAGTACCTTTGTAATCTTTGTATATACATTGCCATACGATGAATAAATACATAAATAGTGGCTTTTTGAAGGGTTAATGAATGTGTTGACATGAATGCAGTCATTGACTGATTGATTTTAAGAGAACACAATATCAAAGTTATAAACACCAACGGGTCTACGCTTATCAGTACGAATACCTTAAAAATTTAAAATAAAATAATATGTAACTTAATAACTAGTAAAAGCTTCTACTCACTTCCATAGTGGAATTTAGTATAATGCTGCAGGTCTTGTACTTACTGCTTTGAACATAGATAGCAGCATCACTATTAGGTTGTACACTACTGATCATTAAAGTTGCTACATCACGAAGATGACGTGCTACAGACGCGAAATTTAACCGACAGGAGGAAGATGCTATGACATGCCAATGATTAGCTTTTCAGAGCATTCACACAAGGTTGGCGCCGGTGGCGACACCTACAACGTGCTGACATGAGGAAAGTTTTCAACCGATTTCTCATACACAAACAGCAGTTGACCGGCGTTGCCTAGTGAAACGTTGTTGTGATGCCTCGTGTAAGGAGGAGAAATGAGTACCATCACGTTTCAGACTTTGATAAAGGTCGGTTTGTAGCCCATCGCGATTGCGGTTTATCGTATCGCGACATTGCTGCTCGCGTTGGTCGAGATCTAATGACTGTTAGTAGGATATGGAATCGGTGGGTTCAGGAGGGTAATACGGAACGCCGTGCTGGATCCCAACGGCCTCGTATCACTAGCAGTCGGGATAACAGGCATCTTATCTGCATGGCTGTAACGGATCGTGCAGCCACGTCTCGATCCCTGAGTCAACAGATGGGGACGTTTGCAAGACAACCATCTGCACGAACAGTTCGACGACGTTTGCAGCATCATGGACTACCAGCTCGGAGACCATGGCTGCGGTTACCCTTGACGCTGCATCACAGACAGGAGCGCCTGCGATGGTGTACTCAACGACGAACCTGGGTGCACGAATGGCAAAACATTTTTTCAGATGAGTCCAGGTTCTGTTTACAGCATCATGATGGTCGCATTCGTGTTTGGCGACAGCGCGGTGAATGCACATTCGAAGTGTGTATTCGTCATCGCCATACTGGCGTATCACCCAGCGTGATGGTATGGGGTGCCATTGGTTACACGTTTCGGACACCTCTTGTTTGCATTGACGGCACTTTGAACAGTGGATGTTACATTTCAGATGTGTTACGACTCGTTCATTCGATCCCTGCGAAACCCTACATTTCAGCAGGTCCTGTACGGGCCTTTCTGGATACAGAAAATGTTCGACTGCTGCCCTGGCCAGCACATTCTTCAGATCTCTCACCAATTGAAAACGTCTGGTCAATGGCGGCCTAGCAACTGGCTCGTCACAATACTTGATGAACTGTGGTATCGTGTTGAAGCTGCATGGGCAGCTGTACCTGTACACGCCATCCAAGCTCTGTGCCCAGGCGTATCAAGGCCGTTATTACGGCCAGAGGTGGTTGTTCTGGGTACTGATTGCTCAGGATCTATGTACCCAAATTGCGTGAAAATGTAATCACGCATCAGTTCTAGTATAATATATTTGTCCAATGAATATCCGTTTATCATCTGCATTTCTTCTTGGTGTAGCAGTTTTAATGGCCAGTAGCGTAGCAAAGATAGTTCAGTCCAAAGAGTGAACACCTGAATATCTGTATTTGAAACTAGATAGTAGCATGCAACGTAAGATGAATCAGTGACCAGTTGACAACATGACTGCTCGTTTTCATAAATTTTACTGTGTGCCGTACGCAATTTAGAAGTTAAAGAGTATGTATCTTTATTTTAAATATGATAAGGTGAACTTAACACGGTGCAAATTTACGTGGAAGCAGAAAAAGTACGGAGCTTGGTTGAATTGTGAGTTTTCTTTGGTTTATGTTGAGATGTTTTTGGAACGAAACTCAAGACTGTGCTAACAGTGTTGTTCATAACCAATACAACACTACTAATATTCTGATCTCAGAAGCTTGACTGTTTACACAAGGAAACATGAAAGATGTGAAGTAAAACAGAGAGTAGTTAACAAAATTTATTTTCAGTTTTGTACACATATTGATACAAAAATGTATTATTATCTAAATCCTAATTACTACTCATGATACGTAAATTATAACAATCCTCTATCCACAATAATTACATTAATTCATATAAAGTATTGTCAAATCGTCCCACTCCTTTTCTTTCACTCTAGTTTCATATTTCTTAATTGAACCAGACTACATATTTGTAACATGCAACAACACAAATATTTATCAACTATGTTGTAGTACCTTAATGTACAATTTTCTGTGTTTTTTTTCAACATGTTTTCAAACTGGCTCGTTATATTTTTGAAGCGGAACAATGCATGACTTGACTGGGATAACGACAATAAATAGACTCCCCTGCTTATTCTCGTATTAAAAATACTTTTTCCTCTTTCGCAATATCTTTAATGTCGAAAATATCAGATTCTGATCGATGCAAGGATGTTCGTGTACATGCCGACTGAAGACAAGTGGTCGAAATATTTAGGGGGTATAACGAACTGGAATTTCATATTTTGTAAGAACGTAATTTTAAGAGTTTAGTTATTTAGCACACGAAAAATTTAGAAAATTGTTTGAAACGTTGTATCATAATGTAGATAATAGCATTCTTTCGCTTTCCCTCTTTTTATGTGTTTGGCGTCAGAGACGGTACCCAAATGAAATAAACAGTGGGCAAGCAGAAGAGAAGTGCTACTGTGATATTAAGATCTGAAATATATTTTATAGCTCCAGAAGATCGGTTTATGTCAAAAATATCAAGATTGTAAAAAGCACATACTTTCATGCTTCTCCAAGAAGTCTTAAAAGTAATTTTGATGGATGTATAACAGCATTCCTTTCTCGACTCTGTTTCCTGCCTGTAGTGGCACATGAAACCATAGCACATCCTTTGGCAAGTATCTTGCGATAGTTGACACTAATACCATCTAGCAGCCAATAATGTCGTGTTTTATGCATTATCTCTTTTTCCTCCTATATCTCGGTCGCTAATTATCATCAGTTTGACGTTAACCTGTGAGAAACTATTTATTTTTTGGTGCGCATTAATATTCTGATCAGTAATGGTCTTATTTCCTATAATGCTTCATATTTAAAGTTCGAGCCGCCAGATGGCACTGGTGACGCTATCTGCACATTCAATAGGAATGGAAAGGAGACATCTAAACCTAATGGAGAAGGGTGGAAGATAAAGCATGAAAACCGACATAATAAGGGGGAGACATGAGCACAACGACAGAGATTTGGTACACTGTGTATAGCTAATACAACACGAACGATCTGGTACGGTCATTGGATCAGATTACCGTTTGCTATTTAGTATTCACGACCATGGTTTACATACTGAATAAGGTAGAAAGAATAGTCCGATAACCAGTCGGCTGGTGTTTTAAAACGCATACTTGTAGCTGATTGTGTGATCTGTGGTCACTAAGTCTTTATTAGTATCAACAGACCAACTTTAGTCTCTCTGTGAAGTAAATAAAACTAAAAAAAAAAGATTATTTAAGCAACGCAGTAATGGTTTGTGACAGGAAAGACGTATTTCAACCTTATTCAGTTGTCATGGCAACATCTATCAATGAAATATAATGGCTTGAAAAGCGACATCGAAGCCCAATAACATCATGCTCTCTATGACATCCACTGTGTATGCTTCCAGTTCGTAAGCTGAATGTGGAGGGAGTACCATGCGCTGGTGACCCCGAATTTTGAAACTGACAGGAGGTATTAAATGAATGATCGATGGAAAGAGAGGACAGAGCATCCATTCTAGCATGGTCACTGGATGCCAAATGTAGACAGTATTCATGATCTAACTGAAAAGCTAAGATTTATACTCGATCATTTTTTGTTTCCTACGGCTAAGACATATGTTGTACTAATTGGTAAATAAGGAGCAGCGCTTAGAAGAGTGTAACTGAATATGTGGCACTGTGAGCGAAATATTTTGCTCTCTCTGTGTATAAAATTAGATGTATATGTGTATGTTCCAGTACAGCTCTGGAATGCCTGCAGTAATTTTAGTCAAAACTGTTTCTAGATAGTATCGGGCGGTTTTAACTGAAATAGAGCTGCTCACGGAGGTACAGTGTGAGCTGTAATTATCATATGTAGCGAAACTTGCCAGATATGCTCATATGTTAATGCGGAACCGATTTACGCTGTAAAAAAAATTAATTTCTGTTTTGGTCATCAGGTGCAAATCTGGCGCTGTACAACATTCGTTAATGTCTCTAGTGCTCATATTGAACACATTGTGTAAGTGGCAGTTACTAATAAAATCAACATTGTGCCTTTCTCTCGTTTCACCTTTTCTACCCGTGTCCCATTTCTAATCCATTATATATGAAAAGATTTTTATACGTCTTTCTTGCATTCATGGCGCCAGATTTGCACCTGATGGACAAAACTGGAACTAATTTTTTCAGCGTAAATCGACTCCGCATCAACATGTTAGAATATCTACCAGACTGCCGTACAATGATTAAGCTTACACTGGACCTCCCGTGTCCCATTTCTAATCCATTACATGTGAAAGGATTTTTATACGTCTTTCTTGCACTCATGGCGCCAGATTTGCACCTGGTGGACAAAACTGGAACTAATTTTTCCACGTAAATCGACTCCGCATCAACACGTTAGAATATCTACCAAACTTCGCTGCCGTACAATGATTAAGCTTACACTGGACCTCTGTGGGTAGCTGCACTTTAGTTATAAGATTGGGAGAAATAAGTAAATGGGCAATGCGGGGTAGTTAGCGAGTGGACTCAGAGAGCTTGAGATGGAACTGGGCTCGGATGTGGCCTTTGCACAAAGTTTATTATTAATCTTATTCGAAATGTAAATTTAGCGTTATCTCACAAGAAACACAGACTGAATGACAACAACAGTGAAACGTTAGTGCTCTAAGACAAATACTAAATTTACAGAGAAAGGGGACGAAGAAAATTCGGCCCTGTGGTGCGACAGCTGGTTCGTTCACGTCCCTGAGGAAGAGGACATAGGGGAGGGTTAGGTGGAGGAGGAATGACGGTGCGAGAGAAATGACGGATCGCCGTCGTAGGCCTGTGGCGGCTGTGGCCGGCGGCTGGTGCCTTGGTGGCGCCTAGGCGCTGGTGGTGGTGGCAGGGGGCGCCAACACCGCCTCGTCGCTCTCCATCTGCTTCAGCTGCATCACCACCTGCGCGTGCTCCTCCAGCAGCCGTGCGAACTCGCTCTTGCGGCTCTCAGCTTCCACCTGCAACATCAAGACACCACTTTCAGCTTAGCTTTTTTCAATTCTCACAGTTTTTACAGAGCTTCCACCCTCCCCCTTCCAGTTTGGTTCTATTCCATGTAAAAATGAACTGTGAAATTTGGGCTCGGGAACATAAAGGGGAGGAGTGGCACTTGGTAACAATCAAGATTTGGGCTAGTTAGACAAAATGAACCGTTCGATACCACTTTCCGTTTTGATATTTTGACACGATTTTAGTTTTGAATAAACGATACATGGATACATCGTTTCTGAGCAATCACTCGGTGCATTGGAGCCCTCTCAGCAGTAACATATTTCTTATTTGTTGGTAGTTAATCAGAACACTTTCGTAAGTCGCAACTCGTAAAGATAATATTCCAGAGGTTTTTTTTATATGTGTGGCGTCTGTTGTATTGGACATGTCTGAAATATAAATAATGCGCCTTGACGGCAATTAATTGTCATTTAGTACAGATGCATTCTTTGTCCGCCCTATTGTGAGAATCAGCGGTAGGCTGCAAGCAATGAGGATAATCCAGAATGAGATTTTCACTCTGCAGCAGAGTGTGCGCTGATATGCAACTTCCTGGCAGATTAAAACTGTGTGCTTGGCCGAGACTCGAAATCGGGACCTTTGCCTTTCGCGGGCACGTGCTCTACCAACTGAGCTACCCTAGCACGACTCACGCCCCGTCCTCACAGCTTTACTTCTGCCAGTATCTCGTCTCCTACCTTCCAAACTTTACACAAGCTCTCCTGCGACAGGCTGAGAATTTGGGTAGGACGTGAAGTGTTCTTAGACAGCTGAAATGGTTAAGGGGACCTCTCGCATAATGTGGGAAATCTAAATTAGAATCTTGGTTTACTTGAATGCCATATTGCAGGATAAGTCGGTATTTCAGTTTCGTCACGTATACAATGTGATTCAGCTGCCCCTACCGATACGTTTCATGCAACCCATAATGCCTTCAAAAACAACATGCAAGATTTTCATATTTTCTTGCTAACAGTACACAAACTGTTAGTCCTACAAAAAAAAAATATATATATATATAAATAATAATGCCTTCAAAAACAACATGCAAGATTTTCATACACTCCTGGAAATTGAAATAAGAACACCGTGAATTCATTGTCCCAGGAAGGGGAAACTTTATTGACACATTCCTGGGGTCAGATACATCACATGATCACACTCACAGAACCACAGGCACATAGACACAGGCAACAGAGCATGCACAATGTCGGCACTAGTACAGTATATATCCACCTTTCGCAGCAATGCAGGCTGCTATTCTCCCATGGAGACGATCGTAGAGATGCTGGATGTAGTCCTGTGGAACGGCTTGCCATGCCATTTCCACCTGGCGCCTCAGTTGGACCAGCGTTCGTGCTGGACGTGCAGACCGCGTGAAACGACGCTTCATCCAGTCCCAAACATGCTCAATGGGGGACAGATCCGGAGATCTTGCTGGCCAGGGTAGTTGACTTACACCTTCTAGAGCACGTTGGGTGGCACGGGATACATGCGGACGTGCATTGTCCTGTTGGAACAGCAAGTTCCCTTGCCGATCTAGGAATGGTAGAACGATGGGTTCGATGACGGTTTGGATGTACCGTGCACTATTCAGTGTCCCCTCGACGATCACCAGTGGTGTACGGCCAGTGTAGGAGATCGCTCCCCACACCATGATGCCGGGTGTTGGCCCTGTGTGCCTCGGTCGTATGCAGTCCTGATTGTGGCGCTCACCTGCACGGCGCCAAACACGCATACGACCATCATTGGCACCAAGGCAGAAGCGACTCTCATCGCTGAAGACGACACGTCTCCATTCGTCCCTCCATTCACGCCTGTCGCGACACCACTGGAGGCGGGCTGCACGATGTTGGGGCGTGAGCGGAAGACGGCCTAACGGTGTGCGGGACCGTAGCCCAGCCTCATGGAGACGGTTACGAATGGTCCTCGCCGATACCCCAGGAGCAACAGTGTCCCTAATTTGCTGGGAAGTGGCGGTGCGGTCCCCTACGGCACTGCGTAGGATCCTACGGTCTTGGCGTGCATCCGTGCGTCGCTGCGGTCCGGTCCCAGGTCGACGGGCACGTGCACCTTCCGCCGACCACTGGCGACAACATCGATGTACTGTGGAGACCTCACGCCCCACGTGTTGAGCAATTCGGCGGTACGTCCACCCGGCCTCCCGCATGCCCACTATACGCCCTCGCTCAAAGTCCGTCAACTGCACATACGGTTCACGTCCACGCTGTCGCGGCATGCTACCAGTGTTAAAGACTGCGATGGAGCTCCGTATGCCACGGCAAACTGGCTGACACTGACGGCGGCGGTGCACAAATGCTGCGCAGCTAGCGCCATTCGACGGCCAACACCGCGGTTCCTGGTGTGTCCGCTGTGCCGTGCGTGTGATCATTGCTTGTACGGCCCTCTCGCAGTGTCCGGAGCAAGTATGGTGGGTCTGACACACCGGTGTCAATGTGTTCTTTTTTCCATTTCCAGGAGTGTATTTTCTTGCTAACAATACACAAACTGTTAGTCCTAAAAAGCATCTGGAAACTACGGTCTCTAGTCGAAACATGTCTCCATAGAGAATTTAACTACGTTAAATTTCCTACAAAAAGGCCCTGTTCATAATTACTGTAGGACTAACAGTTTGCATGTAGCGAATAATAGAATATGAAAATGTTGCACACAGTATTTGAAGGCACTGCGCGTTGCATAAAACCCAGCGGTACTGGCTGATGAATCACTGTGTGTATACAGCTGCAGGATCAAAGACAAATGGTGTCTGTTTCTTCTTTCAGTCATGTCCAAAATAAGAGGCACCACACCTATAAATGTATGCACTTTGGCAGCAACTAATCATCATTCAGTGCAGATGCTCTCTATGTCCGACATCTTGTGGGAATGAGCATGAGGCTGTAAGAATGAGGATAATGGACGTGGGTTGCTACTTATGTAGTGTGCGACAAGTTGGGAACTTGGGCTGGACGTGAAGCGTGCTCTGATATTCGAAGCGGTTAAGATGGCCACTCACGTAAAGAGGGATATCTGGTTAGGAGTCCAACTCTGGAACAAATTTTCGTTTGCCAACATTGAATTTATTTCAACGCCCAATTGTGGCTAATGTTGGAATTTAAATTTTTCATATTCCAGAGAGTTGGTCGTCCAATCAGTTTCACTCTACAGAGCTCACACAAAATAAACTTAGCTTATGCGGAGAAGCCATTCTCCTCTCGGCCCTGGGCGAGAGCTCACCACTTTGTTGTGAAGGGATGGCCGCCGTAGTTCGATGTCGTTTGCTGTGCTATGCGCTTCATCTGTCTCAGTCGCTAGTACGCTGATTTTATTATGCGTTCCTCTAGTTAGAGACTACTGATTTGTCGAATTATTGGTCATACTGGCATAGCCTGTCAATACGACCCTTTGCAGACTCGCTAGCTGTAGCTTTAAAAGCTCTGCTTGCGACTTGGCTTCAGCTGTTGAACTGCACCTACCCTGCCGGGCGGAGATGCTCTCAGCGGATCTTCCACCACTGCTGTCGTCCCCTCCCCTACCACACCGTCTGTGCAGATACGACCCCAAATATTTTTGTGCGTACTCTATAATTGGTGAGGTCTACATCTACATCTACATCCATACTCCGCAAGCCACCTGACGGTGTGTGGCGGAGGGTACCTTGAGTACCGCTATCGGTTCTCCCTTCTATTACAGTCTCGTATTGTTCGTGGAAAGAAGGATTGTCGGTATGCCTCTGTGAGGGCTCTAATCTCTCTGATTTTATCCTCATGGTCTCTTCGCGAGATATATGTAGGAGGGAGCAATATACTGCTTGACTCCTCGGTGAAGGTATGTTCTCGAAACTTTAACAAAAGCCCGTACCGAGCTACTGAGCGTCTCTCTTGCAGAGTCTTCCACTGGAGTTTATCTATCATCTCCGTAACGCTTTCGCGATTACTAAATGATCCTGTAACGAAGCGCGCTGCTCTCCGTTGGATCTTTTCTATCTCTTCTATCAACCCTATCTGGTACGGATCCCATACTGCTGAGCAGTATTCAAGCAGTAAGCGAACCAGCGTACTGTAACCTACTTCCTTTGTTTTCGGATTGCATTTCCTTAGGATTCTTCCAATGAATCTCAGTCTGGCAACTGCTTTACCGACGATCAACTTTATATGATCATTCCATTTTAAATCACTCCTAATGCCTACTCCCAGATAATTTATGAAATTAACTGCTTCCAGTTGCTGACCTGCTATATTGTAGCTAACTGATAAGGGATCTTTCTTTCTATGTATTCGCAACACATTACACTTGTCTACATTGAGATTCAATTGCCATTCCCTGCACCATGCGTCAATTCGTTGGAGATCCTCCTGCATTTCAGTACAATTTTCCATTGTTACAACCCCTCGATATACTACAGCATCATCCGCAAAGAGCCTCAGTGATCTTCCGATGTTATCCACAAGGTCATTTACATATGTTGTGAATAGCAACGGTCCTACGACACTCCCCTGCGGCACACCTGAAATCACTCTTATTACGGAAGACTTATCTTCATTGAGAATGACATGCTGCGTTCTGTTATCTAGGAACTCTTCAATCCAATCACACAATTGGTCTGATAGTTCATATGCTCTTACTTTGTTCATTAAACGACTGTGGGGAACTGTATCGAACGCCTTGCGGAAGTCAAGAAACACGGCATCTACCTGGGAAACCGTGTCTATGGCCCTCTGAGTCTCGTGGACGAATAGCGCGACCTGGGTTTCACACGATCGTCTTTTCCGAAACCCATGCTGATTCCTACAGAGTAGATTTCTAGTTTCCAGAAAAGTCATTATACTCGAACATAATACATGTTCCAAAGCTCTACAACTGATCGACGTTAGAGATATAGGTCTATAGTTCTGCATATCTGTTCAACGTCCCTTCTTGAAAACGGGGATGACCTGTGCCCTTTTCCAATCCTTTGGAACGCTACGCTCTTCTAGAGACCTACGGTACACCGCTGCAAGAAGGGGGGCAAGTTCAAATGGCTCTGAGCACTATGGGACTTAACATGTTAGGTCATCAGTCCCCTAGAACTTAGAACTACTTAAACCTAACTAACCTAAGGACATCACACACATCCATGCCCGAGGCAGGATCGAACCTGCGACCGTAGCAGTCCCCCGGTTCCGGACTGCAGCGCCTAGAACCGCAAGACCACCGCGGCCGGCTAAGGGGGGGCAAGTTCCTTCGCGTGCTCTGCATTGGAACTACAAGGAGAGGCGTAAACGTACGACTGAAGGAACGCAAAAGTCTTTGTCGACTGGAGAAAGAGGAAAAATCAGTTGCAGCAGACCATTTTCGTCAGTCATGAAACCATGAAGTAAAGTTTTCTGAAATCAAAATTTTATTTGCAATAACCAACTATTAAACACAATTACGTAGAGATGCCAAGGAAATAAACAAATATGGGGACAGTTTTACAGAAAAGAAGAAGCCACGAAACTTATTTGTTTTAACGTGAGGCAACAAAATATATCGAAAACAAAGCATTGCACAAAAAAAAGTTCTGAATGAAAAGATAATATTAGGAAAGGGGACATCTGTCAGCGCTGCAGCTGGCCTCTTTCTAATCACTCCTCCTAGGTGGGTGGGGTCAACTTCTTATTTTAACCCAAAAAAAATATACAGTTTACTTTAACCATTGTTTCCCAGTTGTGGTAGAAGGTAAGACCTAACACATTTGGTTCTACATATCATTTACAATGTGAATGTGAACCTTAGTAGTCTAATGGCTGATACTGATGTTCAAAAGTTACTTAACGGTTGCGAAAGTGACTGTACAATATAAATAATATGGCTAGACAACGACATTTCTGACAAATAATGCATTTGTATGGTAATTTAGTTTTCTGTTCTATGCGGGATTAATTCTGATAAGTCCCCAAACCATCGGAATGCTCGATTTCGGTGGCCACCCTTGAATCCCACCATCATCATTGCAATGAGGCAAAATGTCCATGAAGTGACAGCGACAGGTGCATCTGCCTTGGGTATTCACTAAAATGGAGCACCTCAGTGGTGAGAGGCATGGGGATGCACCGAAATGAAGCACCTCAATGGTGAGAGGCAAAGGGACTCGCCAAAATCAAGCACCTCGATGGCGAGAGGCAAGGAAACCCACAGAAATCAAGAACCTTAATGGTGACAGTCATGGGGATGCACCGAAATCAAGCACCTCAGTGGTGAGAGGGAAAGCGACTCACTGAAGTCAAGCATCTTAATGGTGAGAGGCAAGGGGATTCACTGAAATCAAGCATCTTAATGGTGAGAGGCAAGGGGACTCGCCAAAATGCAGCACCTCAATGGTGAGAGGCAAGGGGACTCACCAAAATCAAACACATCAATGGCGAGAGGGAAGGAAACTCACCAAAATCAAGGACATTAATGGTGAGAGGCTTGGGGATGCACCGAAATCAAGCACCTCAATGGTGAGAGGGAAACGGACTCACTGAAGTCAAGCATCTTAATGGTGAGAGGCAAGGGGACTCACTGAAATCAAGCATCTTAATGGTGAGAAGCAAGGGGACTCACCAAAATGAAGCACCTCAATGGTGAGAGGCAAGGGGACTCACCCAAATCAAACACATCAATGGCGAGAGGGAAGGAAACTCACCAAAATCAAGGACCTTAATAGTGAGAGACTTGGGGATGCACCGAAATCAAGCACCTCAATGGTGAGAGGGAAACGGACTCACTGAAGTCAAGAATCTTAATGGTGAGAGGCAAGGGGACTCACTGAAATCAAGCATCTTAATGGTGAGAGGCAAGGGGACTCGCCAAAATGAAGCACCTCAATGATGAGAGGCAAGGGGACTCACCAAAATCAAACACATCAATGGCGAGAGGGAAGGAAACTCACCAAAATCAAGGACCTTAATGGTTGGTTGGTTGTTTTTGGGGAAGGAGACCAGACAGCGAGGTCATCGGTCTCAACGGATTAGGGAAGGACGGGGAAGGAAGTCGGCCGTGCCCTTTGAAAGGAACCATCCCGGCATTTGCCTGGCGCGATTTAGGGAAATCACGGAAAACCTAAATCAGGATGGCCGGACGCGGGATTGAACCGTCGTCCTCCCGAATGCGAGTCCAGTGTCTAACCACTGCGCCACCTCGCTCGGTGCAAGGACCTTAATGGTGAGAGGCTTGGGGATGCACCGAAATCAAGCACCACAATGGTGAGAGGCAAAGGGACTGACCAAAATGAAGCACCTCAATGGCGAGAGGCAAGGAAACTCACCGAAATCAAGGACCTTAATGGTGAGAGTCATGTGGATGCACCGAAATCAAGCACCTCAATGGAGAGAGGCACTGGAACTCACTGAAATCAAGTAGTTCAATAGTGAGAGGCAAGGGGATTCACTGAAATCAAGCATCTTAATGGTGAGAAGCAAGAGGACTTACCGAAATCAGGTACCTCAATGATAAGAGGCAGGGGGCCTCACCGAAATCAAACACCCCAAACATTCCATTCTGGAAACATCCCCCAGGCTGTGGCTAAGCCATGTCTCCGCAATATCCTTTCCTTCAGGAGCGCTAGTTCTGCAAGGTTCGCAGGAGAGCTTCTGTAAAATCTGGAAGGTAGGAGACGAGGTCCTGGCAGAAGTAAAGCTGTGAGGACGGGGCGTGAGTCGTGCTTGAGTAGTTTAGTCGGTAGAGCACTTGCCCGCGAAAGGCAAAATTCCCGAGTTCGAGTCTCGGTCCGGCACACAGTTCTAATCTGCCAGGAAGTTTCATATCAGCGCACACCCCTCTGCTGAGTGAAAATCTCATTCTGGATATAAGGCGGAATTGTTCTGCAAGAGGCAGGCAGGAGGCTGGTAGGTACCTGTATCTGGCGGATACGGGCGTCTGGCGGCTGCTCCTCCGGTGCGGGGGCGTCCTCGCCCTCGGGCGTCTTGGCGCGCGGCTGCGGCTGCGGCTCCAGGCGCTCCTCGGCCTCCAGCTGCAGCTGCTCGTGGCTGCCCGTGTCCACGTCGTCCACCACGACGCTGCAACACACGACACCGGCCGCGTCACAATCGCTGCACTACACTGTCTCCCAGTGAGCACATAAAATGTTACGAGACGTGTTCACGCGAGATATCTGAACAGCCACGGAAATCAATGCGCTGTATACGCTGATAAGCTAAAACATTATCAACTGCCCACCGCGGCGTTGGATGCCGCCTGGTGGCGTTGCGGTCACGTGGCTTGATAACAAAGGGCGCGGGCTGCAAATGGAGAAGTTTACTGAGATAAGCTACTTTGACAAAGGGCAGATCACTATTTCGCAGAGCTTGTGAACGAGTTCCTCGAAAACGGCGAAGCTGGCCGAATGTTCACGTGCTGCTGTCGTTAACATCTACGGAAAGAGGTAGAAGGACAGTGAAACTATCACTAGGCGCTAGATGGTTGGACGTCCACGATTCTCCACATAACGTGGGGTTCGGAGGCTTGGCTGCTCTGTAAAGTAGGGTTGATGGCGATCTGCGGCGCCTCTGCCGAAATAGCTTAATGCTGGTGCACGCACTAGTGTTCCGTAGCACGCCGTTCGTGGTACAGTGCCGAAAATGGAACTCCGCAGCAGAGCACAACTATACGTTCACAAGTTAACCTGTAAGTGGGCTGCTTCTGCGTTGGCAGCGCTGTGTAGCGCTTTGCATTAAACCTCTGACTGCACTTTGTAAGAGACTCTGTGGCTGGTCGGAATCGTTGTTGGAAGTTAATCGCCAATAGTGTTGGGCAGTTGGAAGTACTGTTGGGCTCTTGGAAGTTAGTCGCCAGCAGTGATCGAAGTGCTGTCGGGCAGTTGGAGGTGAACAGCCAGTAGTGGTGGATGTTAGATGTGAGAGGTTAGCATTGATGGAGGGTAGAGGTCTGAAGTGTTAGCGTAGGCTACCGATCTGTACATGTTCGACTTGGAGACTGAATATTATTCATGATTATATACCTTTGTACTAGATGTCAATGACGATTTATATTCGTGTTTGAACTGGATGTCACATTATTAAGGTAAAAAATACATTATTTGGGTTTCAACAAAATCTTTCCTTTGCTAACCACATGCCTACTAATAGTTAGTGGCTTTAGAAGCTAGAATCTTTTATTTAGCTGGCAGTATTGACGCTCGCTGTATTGCAATAGTTCACGTAATGAAGATTTTTGTGAGGTAAGTGCTTAATGAAATGTATAGGTTATTGTCAGGATTGCTTATTATTCAGGGCTATTCTTTTGTATTAATTATTTCAAGTCAGGTTGTAATTTTTTTGAGCAGTTTTATTGCGTTGCGCTAGAATTTTGTGGGTCAGTGTTGAGATGATAAGAAAAAGTAAAGAGAAAGTAGGTTCAGTACGTTCAGTTTTACTCAGCTGTTTCAGAATCAAGTAATGTAGAAGTTTCATCTTCTCAGTCATTCAGCAATTTAAGTACAGATTCACACATATAAATAAAGAAGTTTCAAACCCAACGACATCGTCAGTTACAATTGCAGTATTTTGTCATGTAAACATTTTGTTTTTCATAGGTAATTTATAGGTTGCTACAGGCAATGTAATAAGTAGATTTTAATTTTGACCGTATATTCACCATAAAAGCGTCAGACCTATTATCTTTATACATTTCCCTTTAATAATTTTATATGGGTAACTGTATTCGTCTTTTACTGCGTCACATTTGGTTTCTATAACAGTTATCAATATTTAAAAGTCTGCTTCATGCATTTTACCTAACGTGTTTTTATAAGATTATGTTTCTCACGTAAATGATGACTACATCTAAGCCCACAGTAGCAACATCGATGAAGGAAGTAGGCAAACAGATTTCTGGTAGCTACTGAATTTCAGTGCAACGGCCTTGCCTCAGTGGCTACACCGGTTCCCGTGAGATCACTGAAGTTAAGTGCTGTCGGGCGTGGTCGGCGCTTGGATGGGTGACCATCCAGGCCGCCATGCGCTGTTGCCATTTTTCGGGGTGCACTCAGCCTCGTGATGCCAACTGAGGAGCTACTCGACCGAACAGTAGCGGCTTCGGTCAAGAATACCATCATCACGACCGGGAGAGCGGTGTGCTGACCACACGCCCCTCCTATCCGCATCCTCCACTGAGGATGACACGGCGGTCGGATGGCCTGTAGACGGAGTGTTTTTTTTTTTTTTTTTTTTTTACTGAACTTCAGTAGTCAGTTGCAAAATGACTGTATGGACGATGTGGCCTATTTTATACCATATTTTACATCTAAGTGACGATGTTGTGCTGAGTATTTTTATATGTTTTGACGATCCATTACGTCCTTATCGCATTAGGACATGGTGTAAAACAGGTACGCTTTACCGTATTTTATCTGTACATTTCTCTGGTTATATAACAGTATATTGAAATATGTAATGCTGTATTGTGTTGAAAGACAGACTACCCACTACGTATATATATTTTTATATTGTAGATCTGAAGATGGTCATTACTGACTGAAACCGGTCATTGTCAAAGAAATGATATTGTGATCATAGACTGGAATAAAAAACATTTAAAAATTGCAGAAGGGGCAGGACAATCGGTATTCGACCGTCGATTAATCGAAACGTATCGGCTCTTCAGGTGAATCAAATTTTTGTTACGCTAGGTCGTTGGCCGTCTCCACAAATGCCGTCATCGAGTTGAAGGGCGGCTCGAAATGTGCAGCGCGCCACGGAGACATGCTGGTGGGAGCAGTATTGTGCTATGGGATACATTTTGCTTGGCTTGCATGGAACCTGTAGTAGTAATCGAAGACACGCTGACAGCTGCGAACTACGTGTATGCCTTCATGTTTGATGTCTTCCCCGCCGGCGACGTCATCTTTCAACAGTATAATTGTTCGTGTGTCGGAGCCAGAGCCATGCTCCAGTGTTTTGAGGAGCGTAATAGTGAACTCACGTTGATGTCTGGGCGACCAAATTCGCCTGACGTAAATCCTGGGGAACTCATCTGGGTCGCTATCGGGCGCCATCACCGCGTACGCAAATCAGTGGCCCTTTATTTACGCGAATTACACGACCTGTGCGTAGACATCTAACGACACACACCTCCACAAACCTACCAACAAATTGTCGGAGTCCTAATACGCGAAATCAGTGGTGCATTTCGTTTCAAAGACGGACAAACAAGTTATTTAGCAGGTGGTCATAATGTTTTGCCTCATCAGTGTACAGGGTGTTTGAAACAAAGTGTCACATATTGGTACAGAGACTCTTCAAAACTAGAAGAAAAGTTTCTGTAATTGTAAGAGGCGGTCAGATGAGAATATAATCCGGGTAAGTGCGGGTAGAACTCACGCGCCGAGGGTTACGTGCAAACTTAATTATGTGTATAGACAATTCATCCATCTGGAGAATTAAGAATTTCGATGATTTTTGCCTATTATCGATATCGATGCTGGCAAGATATCAAAATGTGCGACATAAAAGCCCGTATCTTTTGATTCCATTGACGCAGAAGCTTAAATTTTTTATACCGCCTATGGACCATAGACTTTAGTATGAGACATAAATTTCAGCTTGATAAGTCTGCCCGCTCCTCAGAAAAAGGGGTCTGAAAGACGGACGGACAGTTGGATAAAATGACAAAAAACTTTTTTTTCTTGTGATATAAATCGAAATTAACAATTTTCGGATTTTTTTCCTGTACTTGTACTATGAAACCTTGCTTCTTGCCAAATTTCGTGATTACTGGTCAACGAGAAGTACCATATGGGTTTTGATGAGTGAGTTTGCGAGCGCAAAAATATGTGACATACAAGGGCTATTCAGAAAGTAAGGTCCGATCTAGCGCGAAATGGAGACCATAGTGAAAATCCGACGCAGTTTGTACAGATGTGTCGGGCAGTGTTTGTAGTAAGCCCGTCGATCGCGTCACGATGGTGTTTTCAATTCTGAGCACACAGTGAGCATGTAAAGACGCCAAGAGACTAGTGTTTCCCAATTAGTATAGGTCCGCAGCTCGTGGTCTTGCGGTAGCGTTCTCGCTTCCCGCTCACGGGGTCCCGGGTTCGATTCCCGGCGGAGCCAGGGTTTTCCCTGTCTCGAAATGACAGGGTGTTGTGTCGTCTTCTTCATCATCATCATTCATCCTCATTACGGTCGGAGGAAGACAATGGAAAACTACCTCCGCTAGGACCTTGCCTAGTACGTAGGTGCGGGTCTTCCGCATCGTCACCTACGCTCCTCTGAGTATGGGACCTCACCGAACATCGATAAGTATAGGTGCCTGCCATGACATTTCGTCTGATTCCATGCAACCCATATAGCTGTTAAACATTTCTTTCTTAATGATAAGTCTCGAGCGCTCACTGCAATGGCAACGAAGACGGTCCTGCAGTTTCTCATCGCCCACCATACAGAAAACCAGCTAATTCTGGTCGTATGCAAAAGCGCTAAGCGGGTCTAAGGATTCCGTTCAGTCCCTTGTTGACCAGTCTGGTGTGGCAGGTGAAGATAGCAAAACGAAAGCTGAAGTTTGAAATTTCACGTTCGAGAAATCGTTCACACAGAAGAATCGTGCTATCACAACGTCATTTGACCATCGGACAGACTCCCGTATGGACGACATAGTAATAAGCATACCTGGCGTAGAGAAAAAACTGAAGAATTTAAAAAGCAAATAAATAACCAGGTCCATATGGAATCTCAGTTCTATTTTACAAATAGTACTCTACGGCATTGGCCCCTTACTTAGCTAGCATTTATCGTGAATCTCTCGCCCAGTTCGAAGTACCAAGCGATTAGATAAAAGCTCAGGTGACACCAGTACATCAGAAAAGTAAAAGAACGGATCCGCAATATAACAGATCAATATCCCTAACTTCTGTTTGCTGCAGAATCCTTGAACACATTCTCAGTTCGAATATACTAAACTTCCTTGAAACTGAGAAGCTTATGTGTACGAACAGCATGATTTTACAAAGCATCGCTCATGCGGAACTCAGCTTGCCCTTCTCGCACATGATACAACGAGAACTATGAATGAAGGGCAACAGGCAGATTCCATATTTCCAAATTTCCGGAAAGCAATTGATTAGGTGCCCCATTCGAAGCTATTAATGAAGGTACGAGCATATGGAATAAATTCACAGATATGTGTCTCGAAGACTTCTTAAATAATAGAATAAATGTTGTCCTCGACCGCGAGTGTTCACCAGAGACAAGGATATCGTCAGGAGTGCCCCAGGGAACTGTCATAGGACGCTATTGTTCTCTATATACGTAAATAATTTGGCTGATATGGTGGCAGAAATCTGCGGTTGCTTGCTGATGATGCCGTGGTGTACGGAAGGTGTCGAAACTGAGTGACTGTAGGGAGACACAAGACGACTTAGACAAAAATTCCAATTGGTTTGATGAATGGCAGCTAGCCCTAAATGTGGGAAAATGTAAGTTAATGCTGCTTGACATAGTAAAGTCGTTTAAATATCTAGGCATAACGTTGCAAAGCGGTATGAGGTGGAACGAGCGTGTGACAACTGTGGTAGGGAAGGCAAATGGTCGACTTCGGTATATTGGGATAATTTTAGGAAAGAGTGGTTCACCTGCAAAGGAGACCGCATATAGGAAGCTGGTGCGACCTATTCTTGAGTACTGTTCTAGTGTTTGGGATCCATACAAGGTCGGATTGAAGGAAGACATAAAAGCAAATCGGAGGCGGGCTGCTAGGTTTGTTACTGGTAGGTTCGAGCAACACATAAGTGTTACGGAGTTGCTACGGGAACTCAAATGGGAATTCCTGGAGGGAAGGCGACGTTCTTTTCGAGAAACACAGTTGAGAACATTTAGAGAACCGGAATTTGAAGCTGACTGCGGAATGATTCTACTGCCGCCGACATTCATTGCGCGTAAGGACCACGAAGATGAGATACGAGAAATTGGGGCTCATACGGAGGCATACAGAGAGTCGTTTTTCCCTCGCTCTGTTTCCGAGTCGAACACGAAAGGAATGAGAAGTAGTGGTACAGAGTATACTCCGCCACGCACCACACGGTAGTTTGCGGAGTATCGATGTAGATGTAGATATAACCCAGACATGGCTGCCTCTTTGTTTTCATCTCTGCTCACATGAACCGCTGGCTATGAACCCAACATTTTGACACAGACCAGCATAGGAAAGTGGCAAAAAGCACAGGCGGCTGCCTTTATGACGAGGGTATTGGAAAGTTGTCTAAATCGGAGTGGCCACTATGTAGAGAAGTGCTTGGAAGATATAAGTAACTGTTGCACATAAAATAATTTTAGATTTCCATTTCGCGACCGATCGGAATTTACCTTCCGAACAGCCCTCGTAAATAGCGGTAGCTTTTGATTTCATTGATGAAGAAGCTTAAATGTTTTACATCGCCTGGGACCATATGCCATGGCCTGTGAAATAAATTTCAACTTGATACGTATTCCTGGTCCTGAGAAAAAGGGTTTCTAACGTTCGAACACACAGACAGACACACGGACAACAAATTGATCCTGTAAGGGTTCCGTTTATACCAATTGGGATACGTAACCCTAAAAAAAAAATGTAACTTATTAATTCCCGAATCAAATTTTCGCTCTGCAGCGGAGTGTGCGCTGATAGGAAACATCCTAGCAGATTAAAACTGTGTGGCCGCGCGGGATTAGCCTAGCGGTCTAAGGCGCGGCAGTCATGGACTGTGCAGCTGGTCCCGGCGGAGGTTCGAGTCCTCCCTCGGGCATGGGTGTGTGTGTTTGTCCTTAGGATAATTTATGTTAAGTAGTGTGTAAGCTTAGGGACTGATGATCTTAGCAGTTAAGTCTCATAAGATTTCACACACATTTTTTTAAAACTGTGTGCCAGACCGAGACTCGAAGTCGGGACCTTTGCCTTTTGCGGGCCACTGCTCTACAGACTGAATCCCACAAGGACGACTCACGACCCGTCCTAACAGCTTTACTTCCGCCAGTATCTCGTCTCCTACCTTCCGTTTTCAAAATATTAGCAGGTCAGTGATGCAGACATGCTGCCCTCAATAGTCATAATGATAATTATGTTCGTGTCGCTTGTGTTAGTTCCATTATAATGTTGAGAGATTGGCAGGATGTTTCAGCCTTTCTCGGTCATGGTGTGATACGAACAAACAGAACAGAAATTTCAACATGTTTCATGAGCGCTTTCCGATACCTATTTTAAACAAGTTCATTCTGGTTCCCCTAAACAACTTCTACTTCTGTACCCACATAGGCGCTCCGTAAGCCAACATACGTTGCATGGTGGAGGGTTTCTTTCATGTACCTCTACTAGTCATTGTGATTCATGATCCACTGGCAAATGGAGCGAGGGAAAAAACGACTGTGTACATGCCTCCGTACGAGTTTCTCTTATATTGTCTTTTCGGGCATTACGGGAAATGTCAATTGCTTCGATGTCTTCCTTTAAAACAACGTGGTGCGGATCTATAATTTAATTTGCAATGTTTCCCTTTGTTGATTAGTAACCTGTCCCCCTCATAGCCAAATGCACTGGTAAATTAACGTTAGTTCTACTGGAAATATACTACTGGCCATTAAAATTGCTACACCAAGAAGAAATGCAGATGATAAAAGGGTATTCATTGGACAAATATATTATACTATAACTGACATGTGATTACATTTTCACGCAATTTGGGTGCATAGATCCTGAGAAATCAGTACCAAGAACAACCACCTCTGGCCGTAATAACGGCCTTGATACGCCTGGGCACTGAGTCAAACAGAGCTTGGATGGCGTGTACAGGTACAGCTACCCATGCTGCTTCAACACGATACCACAGTTCATCAAGAGTAGTGACTGACGTATTGTGACGAGCCAGTTGCTCGCCCACCATTGACCAGACGTTTTCAGTTGGTGGTGGCCAGGGCAGCAGTCGAACATTTTCTATATCCAGAAAGGCCCGTACAGGACCTGCAACATGCGGTCGTGCATTATCCTGCTGAAACATAGGGTTTCGCAGGGATCGAATGAAGGGTAGAGCCACGGGTCGTAACACATCTGAAATGTAACGTCCACTGTTCAAAGTGCCGTCAATGCGAACAAGAGGCGACCGAGACGTGTAACCAATGGCACCCCATACCATCACGCCCGGTGATACGCCAGTATGGCGATGACGAATACACGCTTCCAATGTGCGTTCACCGCGATGTCGCCAAACAAGGATGCGACCATCATGATGCTGTAAATAGAACCTGGATTCATCCGAAAATATGACGTTTTGCCATTCGTGCACCCAGGTTCGTCATTGAGTACACCGTCGCAGGCGCTCCTGTCTGTGATGCAGCGTCAAGGGTAACCACAGCCGCAGTCTCCGAGCTGATAATCCATGCTGCTGCAAACGTCGCCGAACTGTTCGTGCAGGTGGTTGTTGTCTTGCAAACGTCCCCATCAGTTGACTCAGGGATCGAGACGTGGCTGCACGATCCGTTACAGCCATGCGGATAAGATGCCTGTCATCTCGACTGCTAGTGATGCGAGGCCGTTGGGATCCAGCACGGCGTTCCGTATTACCCTCCTGAACCCACCGGTTCCATATTCTGCTAGCAGTCATTGGATCTCGACCAACGCGAGCAGCAATGTCGCGATACGATAAACCGCAATCGCGATAGGCTACAATCCGACCTTTATCAAAGTCGTAAACGTGATGGTACGCATTTCTCCTCCTTAGACGAGGCATCACAACAACGTTTCACCAGGCAACGCCGGTCAACTGCTGTTTGTGTATGAGAAATCGGTTGGAAACTTTCCTTATGTCAGCACGCTGTAGGTGTCGCCACCGGCGTCAACCTTGTGTGAATGCTCTGAAAAGCTAATCATTTCCATATCACAGCATCTTCTTCCTTTCGGTTAAATTTCGCGTCTGTAGCACGTCAACTCCGTGGTGTACCAATTTTAATGGCCAGTAGTGTAATTCTATAGGATATTACGACAAAGAATTCCGTGACAGAATGTAGGACCCACGCTTTATTCAAGTGAACTGCACGTGGTGCACTGGAAAGTAACGTTAGTTCTACTGAAAATAATTCTATAGGATATTACGGAAAAAGAAAGTCAGTCGACGTCCCTAATGTGAAATGAACGGCAGAGATACATGACGTAGCAATTGCGACACTTATTACTTTTGGGCAGTAAGTCCGCAGCAGTGGAAATCTGCGACAAACAAGCCCACGCGCTTGATATTGACAGGCAGCGGAAAGCCGGCGTTGCTTAGGGGGGGATTTCCGTTCTGCGGTCAGCCGGCAGAACGCTTTGCGGTTGGCTGCCGCGTAATTGGATTGCGTCAGGCACATCGTTCGCCGATGGCAGGGAAACAAATGCGAAACTTTCAAGACCGGAAAACGTAATAGAAAAGACGCAGAAATAGTATGTGTATTTTGCCCATACTGAGATGCATGTTTTCATCTAGAAACTACGATTTACATGTACATACATTTTTCGTTGTGCAGCGCTTTTAGCATTTCTCGAATTTTTAGTCGGTTCTGACATTAAGACAGCCTTCCAGCAATCTTACGTTCGTTTCAGTGACGCTCTACATCTGTATTATCAAGATCACCCGGGCATCTACACTGGTGTCCAAAATTAAAGAAACAAACTCAAATTTTGCAAGGTTGCTTTTATTTTGCCACAAAACAGTATAAGCAGGTGGCAGTAAAGTAGAAGCAATGCAAAGAATTGAGAAAGCAACTACTGTAACATGCATAATGGTAGACAAATATATTCTTCGTTTTATCCAACTTAACGGATCTGCACACTGGTTAATGTGCTCAGTGTGGGGTGTGAGCCCATCTGGCAACAATACAGAACTGACAACAATGGGGAATGCTGTGAATGATATAATGGGTTTCATGTTGAGGCAATAACGCAAATTCTTCCTGCAGAGCTGCTCGTAGTCTTGGAGAGTGGTTGGTGGATGTTGACGTGGAAAAAAAAAACAAATAAAAATTTAAAAAAAATTAAAAATTAAAAAAATGGCTCTGAGCACTATGGGACTTAACTTCTGAGGCCATCAGTCCCCTAGAACTTAGAACTACTTAAACCTAACTAACCTAAGGACATCACACGAATCCGTGCCCAAGGCAGGATTCGAACCTGCGACCGTAGCAGTCGCGCGGTTCCAGACTGTAGCGCCTAGTTCCGCTCGGCCACACCGGCCGGCTGACATGATGCAAGCCAGTCTCTAGTGCATCCCGGCCATTCTCTATGGGACTGGAATCGGGAGAGAGAGCAAGCCTTACGTACAATACCTTCCGTTTCCAAGAAAACATCAACCACCAGTGCTCTATAAGGTCGAGCATTATCGTCCAACAATACGAAGTCTGGGCCCACGGCACCTCGCAACAACCGCAAATGAGGTCCCAAGGTCTCGTCACGATACCTGACAGCAGTTAAACCTTGCCGATTCGCCCGTACAATTTCACAAATAGGGGTTCGAGTGGTAAACATAATCCCTGTCCTCAGCATTAGGGATCCTCCTCGATATCGGTCTCTTTCCACAATGTTTGGGTCCCGAAATCGTATTTCACATTCCCTCCAGATGCGAATCCGTCGAGAATCACTCTCCGGACCAAATCGGGAAAACAACATTGGCTCACTGTTCGATCGCCCAGTTGACGTGTTGATGAATCCAATTTAGACGTTCCCTTCTGTTATGACGCTTCAGAGGTAGACATACAACAGGTCTCCGACAATGAAGACCACTCTGTCGAAGACTACTGCACACCGTTTGCCTCGATACAACACGTCCAGTGGACGCTGCGATATTCTGAAACTGGACAACACTTATATAAAAATGATTATTACAATTTCAACCTGAGCTTCAAGCAAACACATCGGGCATCTGAGGATTTGTCTCTTCCCACAGCCGCTGTCTTTCACTGGTTCAATGTTGCCGTGCAATACTAAGGCGGTACTGTCGAATGACGGTCCTCTCTTCTGAAGTCACATGTGGTCGGTCCTGCCCTGGTCTTTGGGATACAGTTTCGATCTCCATCAACATTCGCCACATCCGAAAAACAACAGGACGATTCACATTAAGCCATCGAACCAAATCAGTTTGCGACTTTCCTGCTTCCTTTCTTTCTGCGGCCTTCCACCACAGAGAGTCTGGTAGGCGTCATCTATGTGCAAAAATTCACCGTCTGTGATTGTGTACACAGCGATTGCGCATGTGGGACTAGCCAGCAAACACCACCCCGTCTCATATGTGCCCTGACGTCATCAAAAAATGGTTCAAATGGCTCTGACCACTATGGGACTTAACTTCTTAGGTCATCAGTCCCCTAGAACTCAGAACTACGTAAACCTAACTAACCTAAGGACATCACACACATCCATGCCCGAGGCAGGATTCGAACCTGCGACCGTAGCAGTCGCGCGGTTCCAGACTGAATCGCCTAGAACCGCTCGGCCAACCCCGACCGGCCCCTGACGTCGTCGCTGGCACCGTTGTCCATTGTATGGAATGCCATCTACAATGCAGAACAAGATCATACGGACGTCTGGTTGACAGTTTGTATGATTACATCGTGAATTAGACACAGGATGGGGAAATAAGGGTCTGTTGTTTTAATTTCGGACACCAATGTATTAATGGGCGTTAATATGAAATGTATCCACCCTTCGACTTTATGACGGCTTGTACTCTGGTGGGGACACTTTTAGTGAGATGTCCGTGGAGGAATGGCAGCCCATTCTCGGTCAAGAGCAGGAACGAGAGAACGTTATTAGATGCTGGGGTCTGGACCGAAGTTGACGTTCTAAGTCAGCCCAGATGTGTTCTGTAGGGTTCAGGTTGGTACTGCGAGCAGACCAGTCTATTTCAGGAATGGACACCAGTGTATTAATGGGCATTAATATGAAATGTATCCACCCTTCGACTTTATGATGGGTTGCACTCTGGCGGGGACACTTTTAGTGAGATGGCCGTGGAGGAATGGCAGCCCATTCTCGGTCAAGAGCCGGAACGAGAGAACGTTATTAGATGCTGGGGTCTGGACCGAAGTTGACGTTCTAAGTCAACCCAGATGTGTTCTGTAGGGCTCAGGTTGGGACTGCGAGCAGACCAGTCTATTTCAGGAATGTAATGACCCATAAATCGCTGCTTCATGACTCGATACAATGTCATCGTCTTCGAACTATTCCTGTTCTCTGCACACTTCACAATTCTGTAAATTTTTCATATCCTTCCGTATTTAGCTTTTTCTTAAGCTCAATAAGGAGACACACTTTAACCACAGGAAACACCCCCATAGTGTGACACTATCTCCTCTTGCCTCATAGCAGGTAATGTTCTCCAGGCAATCGCCAGACCTAAACCCTTCCATTGGAATTCCACAGGGTACAGCGTGATTCGTCCTCCAAATCATTCGTGTCGAGGCATAGACTGTCCAGTTGCGCCACTCTTTGCGCCTCCCAAAGCGTCGCTTCGCTTGACTACAGAAATGTGGGGCTTACTAAGAGCTGCTCTACCACTGTGCCATTCTTTTTAGGCACCTAAGTTCAGTAATTGTGCTAACTGGACTGCTGATAGCACCTGGAAACTCGCGAAGCAGTCCTCCCGCAGATTTCATGCGATTTTCAGAACCAGCCTCCACAATGCTCGGGGGTCCCAGTTCATGAGGTCTCCCTGGGCTTGGTTTAGCTGTGGTTATTACTTCACCTCTCCACTTCACAATCACGTCCCCAACAGTCGACCAGGGCGGCTTTAAAAGATCTGACATATCCCTGGTATATTTGCTACTCGGGTAACATGCAATGGCTAGTCTACATTTGAAGTCACTGATCTCGCCTGACTGACGCTTTTATAAAGGCGCGTCCGTCTCTCGTGGCATCCAGTAGTCAGTTCCACATTACTTAGGGCTGTCTGGTTACTTTTGATAAGATAGTGTTTTTTTGCGAAAAATACATAGAATGGCCCATCTAGTATTTATAAACAAATAACACTTTCATAAACAGAAGATTATTCACTACTTCTCGGTAACGATATCACCCATAGCCTTCAGCCTATATCTACTAATCTACAGACTTCGTCTAGAAAATTATGTTCATTCAAAGCAAGCAATAAAATAAATATTAAGAAGACACAAGCACAAAATAAAATGCTATCGCACGAATGAGAATATGTTAATTTCCGATGTTAGCACGTAGCCAGACCCTCCTGCCCCCAAAACCCATCTCCCTTAAAGTCGAAAGTTTCATACCGAGAATCCTTGGGGTTGACGACTGGTTCCGATGACAGTTTGCGTGAATGCGGGCATTTGAAAAATAATGCGGGAAGTTTTGACTTCCGTTCTGTGTCGCCCAGCGTGGACAGACACAAAAACTCGTTCGTTCTGTAGCCTTAAATTAAACTAGACGCAGATCCAAGGGTGGAGGGTATTGGCTTCATGGAATTCGTGGACCCTTACCAAACAACGCTTTAGTAAAGGCATTTTTACTGCCGAGAACATTAATTTTCGCCGGCCGCAGTGGCCGAGCGGTTCTGGACGCTACAGTCTGGAACCGCGCGACCGCTACTGCCGCAGGTTCGAGTCCTGCCTCGGGCATGGATGTGTGTGATGTCCTTAGCTTAGTTAGGTTTAAGTAGTTCTACGTTCTAGGCGACTGATGACCACGGCAGTTAAGTCCCATAGTGCTCAGAGTCATTTGAACCATTTAGAACCACTAATTTTCAAATTTTTCATCCAGCTGTTGGAGACTAAATTAGCGAGGGAACTTACGTGGCTTGAATGTAAGGTGTGACAAGTAAATAACGATAAAACGGCACTCATCGCAAACAGAGTTACAACTAACTTTGGTCTCCTTCAACACACTCCCCTCTCCTGTCTATGCACCGCTGCATAAGTGTCTTGCATTGCTCAAGGCAATGCTGTAGGCTATCCTTTGTCATCATCTTCAACAACTCTGCCGTTTTTGTTTTCATATTTTCAACAGACAGAAAATATGTTCCCTTCGATGCACTTTCCACTTTTGTTCAAAATAATTCAAATGGATCTAAGCACTATGGGACTTAACATCTGAGGTCATCAGCCCCCTAGACTCAGAACTACTTAAACCTAACTAACCTAAGGACATCACACATATCCATGCCCGAGGCAGGATTCGAACTTGCGACCGTGGCAGCAGCGCGGTTCCGGACTGAAGCGCCTAGAACCGCTCGGCCACAGCAGCCGTCTCCACTTTTGTGAAATGATAAAAGTCACAAGGAGCCAGATGTGATTAATACAGAGGATTTTCGAGTACAGGAATGCGCTTGACCGCTAGAAACTGTTTCACAGACACGGCACTGTGGGCTGGCAGTCATTCTTCCACAAATCCGGTCTTTTCTTCCTTATTCTTTCCCTCAGCTTGATGAGTACTTCGCCGGCCGGAGTGGCCGAGCGGTTCTAGGCGCTTCAGTCTGGAACCGCGCGACCGCTACGGTCGCAGGTTCGAATCCCGCCTCAGGCATGGATGTGTGTGATGTCCTTAGGTTAGTTAGGTTTAAGTAGTTCTAAGTTCTAGGGGACTGATGACCTGAGCTGTTAGGTCCCATAGTGCTCAGAGCCATTTGAACCATTTGATGAGTGATTCTCTGTAGTGTTTCTGTTTAACGATTTAATCCTCAGGCACCTATTCTGTCATAGTACCACCCCAGATATCGAAGAAAGCGATCAGCGTTTCCTTCAGTTTTGACTTGCTCAGTCGTAATTTTTTATTCTTGCCGTTGTGGGAGTCTTCTAGTGCATCGATTGAAGTTTTGTTTCTGGATTGTACCGGAATATTTTTCTTTCATCGCATGTGAAGACACTGTTGAGCAAGTCTGGTTCTTCGTTTCGTCGTTCCTTGACATCAGAGCAAATGAACATGATGAGAACTTATGTTATTCCGATGGTCTTTTCGTTCCTGACAGACGTTTTTCTGACCCAATTTTGCACAAACTTTTGTCATGTTTTATCTATCATGCCGAATTTGTCCTACTGTCCCTTTGTTCTCGTTCACCATGTCTGCGATCATCCGAATGCTCAGACGACAATCGTTCCGCACAGTTTCATTGATTTTTTGAGCGTTTGGTTCAGTTCTTGAACTCACAGATATACCGGGATGTTCATCACATTCAACTTGTTCCCAACCTTCCGAAGCACAGTGCTCTGAAGGCTAGCTTCTGATTTAGTAGTCGCTATTGACGGAGAACTAGGACTGTTAACAGAGCGTCAGTCATAGTGACGATAGCATAGACCACCAAAAGTCGGAAGAATAATTTATACACATGGTCCTGTCATATTAATGTGACCACCGCCAATGTTCGACGTCTACGCGAAATAGCTACTCACAGACGGTAGATAGCAGCATAGCAGTGGGAGGTATATAAAGCGTGTCGGAGGACGTGGAAAACAGCACACTCCTTGTTGCAGTGCTGAAGCAGAGCGATTTATCTCATGTCCTAAAGGGCATGATCATTGACTTTTTGGTCAAGGGTCGAAACATTTCCAAAACAGCGAAGTCTATGAACTGCTCACATGCTACCACAGTGTACCGTGCATGGCAAAATGACTTTATCCCAAATCAGTGCTGAGGCAACTGTGGTACACCACGGGCCATAGATAACAGGGGTGAACAACAGCTGTGGATATGTGTACTGGCGAATAATTGTGGAGCAGGTGTCTGGTTCAAGTTGACTGCTGCTCGCGGCGTCGAAGGCTGGGATTAGTACACCAATACAGCAACTGAACGCCGAGTTCATGGCGTCAGCTGGCCTTTTCAGATGAATCACGTTTTGTGCTCCATCGGGCAGCTGACCTTTGGATCGTCGTAAGCGTCCGTGCCGACGGAGGAAGTGTTATAGTCTGGAGAATGTTTTCACGGGATTCCTTGGATGATCTCGTCGTTCTGGAAGGCACAACGGATCAAGACAAGTCAACATCTATCCTTGGGAACCCCGTCTACCCCTATACGCAGTTTATTTTCCAAGGTACGATGGCATCCACCAGCAGGACAATACAACGTGTCACACAGCTCGCAGGGTACGTGCGTGTTTTGAAGAGCACCAGGATGAGATTACCGTACCCTCTCGGCCACCACACTCCCCGGATTTAAATCCCAATCGAGAATCTGTGGGATCGTCTCGACCGTGTTGTTCGTGCCATGGATCCTCAAACGAGAAATCTAGTGCAGCTGGCCACTGCACTGTAGTCGACATGGCTCCACATTCTTGTCAGTGCCTTCCAGAAACTCACTGACGTTCTTCCTGCATGTCCGCGCTGCGAAAAGTGGCTGTTCAGGCTTTTGACGGGTGATCACCTTAATGTGACTAGACAGTGTACTGTATTTACGTGAAATCATTAAGGAAACTGGCCTTGAAAAGGCTGCTTAGGAAAATAGTTGGTACAAAATGGACACAGCTTTCAGGCTTACAAAAGACATCTGTAACAAACAACGCATTTCAAAATACACCAAACTGACACACTACAAAACAGTAAGCAAACCAAAGCGTATTTATGGGGACCAAACACTTATTTTAAACGGGAGGAGAGACACTGAATCCAAAAGAGAGAACGAAAAGCAATCAGGAATATTTTAGATCCAAATTATGCTGAAGAAGAAATATATGGAGTAAGAGCACATAAAGATATTCAAAAGTATTCCAACATTTATTCTAATATGAAAGAAACAGGCAAAAATTCTATGGATATATTAAAAGAAATGAAAGAAACCCGTAATAAAGCTAAAATTGAAACACTAAAATGGACGGAAGGTACAAAAGTAGAGCTGACGGAAACAGGAATAATACAACTAGACACACTAGACAGAAATTTTTTTAGACAGAAAATGAACGTGTGTGCAGATGGCCTGGCAGAAAACCCGGGAAGAACGGAACAGCTTGATTCGACGAGTGGAGAAGAGCTCATTGTGAGAGAATAAAAGTAATGTGGGCACAAAGGAAAGGTACAACAAAACCCCAAAAATTCGCCTTGTCGTATATCGCGTGGTCTAATAGCGCCCAAATGTGAATAATGATAATTATTATTACTAACTCGGCTAGATACTGCCTACAGGAAAATTATAGAGACCTTTGGAGATAAGAGAACCACTTTTATGAACATCAAGAGTTCAGATGGAAACCCAGTTCTAAGCAAAGAAGGGAAAGCAGAAAGGTGGAAGGAGTATATAGAGCGTCTATACAAGGGCGATGTACTTGAGGACAATATTATGGAAATGAAAGAGGATGTAGATGAAGATGAAACGGAAGATAAGATACTGCGTGAAGAGTTTGACAGAGCACTGAAAGACCTGAGTCGAAACAAGGCCCCGGGAGTAGACAACATTCCATTAGAACTACTGACAGCCTTGGGAGAGCCAGTCCTGCAAAACTCTGCCATCTGGTGAGCAAGATGTATGAAACAGGCGAAATACTGTCAGACTTCAAGAAGAATATAATAATACCAATCCCAAAGAAAGCAGGTGTTGACAGATGTGAAAATTACCGAACAATCAGTTTAATAAGCCACAGCTGCAAAATACTAACACGAATTCTTTACAGACGAATGGAAAAACTAGTAGAAGCCGACCTCGGGGAAGATCAGTTTGGATTCCGTAGAAATACTGGAACACGTGAGGCAATACTGACCTTACGACTTATCTTAGAAGAAAGATTAAGGAAAGGCAAACCTACGTTTCTAGCATTTGTAGACGTAGAGAAAGCTTTTGACAATGTTGATTGGAATACTCTCTTCCAAATTCTAAAGGTGCAGGGGTAAAATACAGGGAGCGAAAGGCTATTTACAATTTGTACCGAAACCAGATGGCAGTTATAAGAGTCGAGGGACATGAAAGGAAAGCAGTGGTTGGGAAGGGAGTGAAACAGGGTTGTAGCCTCTCTCCGGTGTTATTCACCTGTATATTGAGCAAGCAGTAAAGGAAACAAAAGAAAAATTCGGAGTAGGGATTAAAATCCGTGGAGAAGAAATAAAACCTTTGAGGTTCGCCGATGACATTGTAATTCTGTCAGAGACAGCAAAGGACTTGGAAGAGCAGTTGAACGGAATGGACAATGTCTTGAAGGGAGGATATAAGATGAACATCAACAAAAGCAAAACGAGGATAATGGAATGTAGTCGAATTAAGTCGGGTGATGTTGAGGGTATTAGATTAGGAAATGAGACACTTAAAATAGTAAAGGAGTTTTGCTATTTGAGGAGCAAAATAACTGATGATGGTCGAAGTAGAGAGGATATAAAATGTAGACTGGCAGTGGCAAGGAAAGCGTTTCTGAAGAAGAGAAATTTGTTAACTTCGAGTATAGGTTTAAGTGTCAGGAAGTCATTTCTGAAAGTATTTGTATGGAGTGTAGCCATGTATGGAAGTGAAACATGGACGGTAAATAGTTTGGACAAGAAGAGAATAGAAGCTTTCGAAATGTGGTGCTACAGAAGAATGCTGAAGATTAGATGGGTAGATCACATAACTAATGAGGAAGTATTGAATAGGATTGGGGAGAAGAGAAGCTTGTGGCACAACTTGACCAGTAGAAGGGATCGGTTGGTAGGACATGTTCTGAGGCATCAAGGGATCACCAATTTAGTAATTGAGGGCAGTGTGGAGGGTAAAAATCGTAGGGGGAGACCAAGAGATGAATACACTAAGCAGATTCAGAAGGATGTAGGTTGCAGTAGGTACTAGGAGATGAAGAAGCTTGCACAGGATAGAGTAGCATGGAGAGCTGCATCAAACCAGTCTCAGGACTGAAGACCACAACAAAAACAACAACAACAACAACTCGGCTATTATCGGTACCACGTTCGGGGCCCCATCTCATCACAAGTAGTGGGGAAGGAGGACGGGGAGGTAACAGCCTCGTAAAAAGCCCAGGTCCCTCTGGCACCGGACAGTATTCTATTGAGGTTATAACATCTCACACTGACCATGAGAAAGAAAAGTATAGAACTTCGGACAGGCATTGCTATACACGTTAACACAAATGAACGTAGCAAGCCAACGTGTTGCTCCAACGTAGTTTGAATTGCGCGCCACAAAGAAGACAACCAATCAGAGACTGTGCTCGACATCTATTGAGCAGCCCAGAGAGCATCCCAGAGTGCCCCAGAGAGCATCGCAGAGTGCCCCAGAGAGCTAAAACACCAAGAAGAATCGCTTCTCGGCTTTTGGCAAGATCAATGTGCCGTTTGTTGAGAACTGCTCTCAATGATTATAGATGGTACAATCACCAACAATACGACAATCTTCCAAAGAAGAAGGACCACTAGCCTTCACCCATAAGTGAATACTACAATCGGAATTTATCTTAAAACGTCTACGACAAGACAAAGACAAACTCCCGTGCGGTAAAAGGTAGGAACCCTCACTAGCAATAATAATCTCAGAAACAGGTATAGTACGGTAAGCCAAGATTTCACGAGTTTCAAAGGATTCCAAACCGGCTCTCCCTGCATTGTTACAAGCAACGAAAGCAACTGTTATCCATCCGTTACCCAAACTGGAAGAAGAAGAAACTTTCATTAGAGAAAAATTTAACTTCGCACCACAAAATAAAGTAGGTCCATGAATAAGAACAAATTGAGTAGTTTTACCTACTCCCTTACTTCGTTCTTTTTACCATAATAAATAGCCTAATAAGAAATATTAAGCAACACAGGCACTCTTGGTGCTTCGACATTTTTGTATTCGTTTTTGTTTGTATTAGATTCATTGTAGTTAAAGTTTCCTTATCTTTATTTTTTATTTATTGTTATTTTGTTATCTTTTTTGTGTTTTTCTTATCTTCATTTTCTTTTCCTTATATTTATTCGCCTTATTCTTAGTTGTGTGGTGGTTATTGGTCGCGCCAGACCGCTCGTGAGATTTTTTTTTTTTTAATAATTAAGACTTACTGTACACAGTAAGTGCCCCTGCCTAGGCTTGCAGATGAAACGTGCCCAATGATCTCAAAGCCGGAAGAGGAACTCGAATTCCTAACAGTAGAGAGAACAGAAGAACCTACTGAAGTAAACAAAGAACAAAAGCCCAAATTTAGGACTAACAGTATGATCTTATCCTGGAATTCAATTTCTTAGTTTTTATTTGATACAGTGCACTGAGCCAAGTGGTAATACGAAAGAAAAAGCCACCACTGCGTTATGCAGTGCATTGTGGCAAAAGATTCTGGGGCCGGCCGGTGTGGCCGTGCGGTTCTAGGCACTTCAGTCTGGAACCGCGTGACCGCTACGGTCGCAGGTCGAATCCTGCCTCGGGCATGGATGTGTGTGATGTCCTTAGGTTAGTTAGGTTTAAGTAGTTCTAAGTTCTAGGGGTCTGATGACCTTAGATGCTAAGTCCCATAGTGCTCAGAGCCATTTGAACCATTTGAAAAGATTCTGGGGAGTCCCAGTAACGGCAATCTGATGTTTCAGTCGGAGCTACCCTGGCATCCTTCTAAAATACGGTTTACGAAGGTACTTTAAACGTGAATTCTTCCCTCAAGGCTGTTAAACAAAGAGAACTAGACATAGTTTTAGAGAAAAATAAAATCAAATTCTAGCAGTTCAAGAAACAAGATCATAGAATGAAGTGTACGAGATACTTGTAGCTACAGAAACTTCAAAGCAAACCACCGATCAGAATTATCTATGGGATACCATTAGTGCGTATAGCTTTCTATTACCATAAAAATATAATAAGGAATGTAACAGAATTTAGTATGCATCCAAAAGAGTCTCTGTCCTATTAATTAAATGTATAAACAAAAAATGCGCGCTTGTTAATTGCTATGTATAGATAAATGAAGACAACATGAAAACCGGAAAAAACTGCAGAAGTTTAGAATCTTTTGATGCCGACATGTTCAAAATACCGAAGATGAACACCATATTGCTTTTGCATGTCTTCATTGCTCAAATATATAGGGAAAACAAACTTAGAAACATAGTAGGACATTACCCACCCCTCAGAAGAACCAGTGCAAATGTTATGGGACTGAACAGTCTATGCCAAAGTTTTAACCTGAAATTAATGTCGACCTCCTTCAGGAAGCTCCCAAGAAAAGCTAAAAACATGAGTATCTCCAAACTCAATGTTGGGAGAATTTCAGTTGGTTCCTATAGCTCTTTCTCAAAAAAGTGAGAAGAAAATTATAAATGTGAAAGTAATAAGGAAAAGTAAATTTGATTCTGATCACAACCTCTCTAAATTTAAGGTTAAACTCCTGCGTAATAAAATAAAAAAAATATAAAGCTAATAAAATATAATACAGAGAGACTTACTGCAACAAAAGAATAAATTCAAAAACATCAAGACGAAATGAAAATAGCTAAACGTGGCAGCTGGCCGGAATTATCTAAAGAAATTAATAATGTTGCGCAGAAAACATTGGATTAATGAAAGATAAAAACAAAAAGTGGAGATTCTCAAGAAAACTGAACACTACAGTCAATTTAAACAACAAAGAAAGGAAACAGCAAGGATAGTTAGAAGGATTAAAGGAGATCTTAAAAAGAGGATACTTTCAGGAATTTAGGAAAACTTTTCAAAACATAGTACCCATGGTTTTTATAAAGGTGTGTTTCATAAATGGTTATTGAAAAGTTGGCTCGAGCAGCACTAGAAATTGCGTTTTACTTGCAAAACATTTTGATTAGCTTCTTAACTGTACAGAATCTATCTATAAGCAGGAATTCTCAAACACTCATGAAAATCTAGAAGGAGATTTACCTCTGACTATCATCGAAATCTAAGAAGTAATTAAATCCTTAAAAAATCAGTAAAGCTAGTGGAGAACTTTCGAAATAGTTTCTACTATAAGTAAAAAAATGATCTAAAGTCAATCTTCGAGGGAAACTGTAAAAAATCCCAGGAGGGTGGAAGGTAGCTTTGATACATCCACTACATAAGAAAGGCAATAAACAAAACATTAACAACTACAGAGGAATTTGTTTCCTACCAGTTGCACATAAAATATTTTCCAGGATTTTGGCATATAGGGTAGAAACAACACCGGACACTCTTGTAGGTGAATGTGAAATGGTTTTAGGGAGGGCGGATGATGTCCTCAACAAATATTTGATCTTAAGTCATTCATTTGTCACAGATTATTGAATCGAAAATGTAGTGTATTAATGTTAGTTGATTTGAAAAAGGCCTTTGATTCCGCTGACAAACAAATTGTGGTTAAAATAATACGGGAATTTAACGTAAAGCCCAACTTCGCAAATCTAATTCATGAAACATTTACAGACACCGTATCTAAAGTAAAATTTATGGGAGAAATATTTCGGTCGTTCGAATTAAATACCGGCGTACGGCAAAGTGATGATCCATCACTAATTTTTTTAATTTTGTCCTAGAGAAAATAGTGAGGATCTAGAATGAAAAAATGAATGAATGTAGGAATTCACAGAATAAACAGAAGTATAGGAACAAACTGTCTCGTACTTGCAGATGATACTGCTATACTTTCTGAAAGTGCAACATCTGCTGCAACACAAGTTAATCTTTTAGAAGAAATAGCCAGTAGGACTGGCTTAAGAATTTTCTGCAGAGAAAACCAGATTTTTTTTACAAAAATTAAAAATGCACCGCCATTTATGAAAGCAGGTATAAGGTTAAAAGATTTGAATAACTGGGGCAGATAACATAAGAAAATGATTCGGAAAAGGCTCCTACAGAGGGAAAGGTACATATGGTATAATCAAAGACTTTCATAACAAAAAAATGCCGTTCGAAAAAAGGAAAAATTAAGGAATTACAATGCAGGAGTGAATTCAGAATGTTTACATGCAAGTGAATGTCTAGCGTTAAGCTATAATTTAGATAAATTAGGAAAAAAAACTAGAAAAGTGTATCATTAGAACAATAATGGTCCACGAAAAACTTTGCAGGTTGGAAATTACGTAGCAATGATGAAATTTATCGAAACACAGAAAACATATTAGAAGTAATGAGAAAAAAAAGGTTAGTATTTTTTGGACATTTAACCGAATACAAGCCAGTAGATTTATCAAATAAATGTTCAAATATTTGTGGCATAAGAAGTCAACAAGAAGCTGGATTCATGAAGTAAAAAAAGGATTTAGAAAAAAATAAAGGCGAAGAAACAACTGACAGAAGTGTTTAGGGAAAAAGTACTGAATACGGAAAGATTTCAAGGTAGAAGAGTGAAACAAACTGGTATGAAGTGTTCAGAAGACAAGAAGAAAAAACATAATGAAGAGATGAAAGAGTGCTGGAAGAAAAGAAGGGAACAACGAATAAGGAATTGAATTTGACACGTGATCCTTAGCTGGTCCTTCTGAGAAGAAAATAATAATAATAATAATTATTATTATTAATAGATAATAATAAATAATAATAGCAATTATTATTATTATTACAATCTGACTGAAGAAGGTGAAAAGTGCCACTTGCTTGGGAACTATGATAGAGGAAAGTGGAAGAAATGAGAAAGAGATCACTGAACGTGGCAGACAGGCAAGTGCATACCTGTGAGGTGTTGGAGCCTGGTTTGGAACAACGACGTCCCACAAAAAGGCAGAAAAATAATATATAGAATTTACTGCATCCTAGTATTGACCCGCGCATCTGAAACACGGTTAATGACGAAAAGAGGCGTGTTGGTATGGGGTGCCATTGGTTACACGTCTAGGTCACCTCTTGTTCGCATTGACGGCACTTTGAACAGTGGACGTTACATTTCAGATGTGTTACGACCCGTGGCTCTATCCTTCGTTCGATCCCTGCGAAACCCTACATTTCAGCAGGATAATGCACGACCGCATGTTGCAGGTCCTGTACGGGTCGTTCTGGATACAGAAAATGTTCGATTGCTGCCCTGGCCAGCACATTCTCCAGATCTCTCACCAACTGAAAACGTCTGGTCAGTGGTGGCCGAGCAACTGGCTCGTCACAATACGCCAGTCACTACTCTTGATGAACTGTGGTATCGTGTTGAAGCTGTATGGGCAGCTGTACCTGTACACTCCATCCAAGCTCTGTTTGACTCAATGCCCAGGCTTGTCAAGGCCGTTATTACGGCCAGGGGTGGTTGCTCTGGGTACTGATTTGTCAGGATCTATGCACCCAAACTGCGTGAAAATGTAATCACATGTCATTTCTAGTATAATATATTTGTCCAATGAATACCCGTTGATCAGCTGCGTTTCTTCGTGGTGTAGCAATTTTAATGGCCAGTAGCGTAATTAAATTCGTAGGCATCTGTTGTACTCTAAAAGTGAGCGTGACGGTAAGTTACATTTTTTTTTGGTAGGGAGGGGTATTAGAAGGGAGGAGAAGGAGAAAATAACAAGCGATGACCTCTGCCCCCCCTTCTCCCCCCGCCCCCTCCATTGCCCCTCTAGAACTAAACCCTGGTCGCTTCTGAATTACACTTTGCGACGAGTGAGTCTACAGATTCAAAGGCCGAGTGTGGCGAAGTACTGCTAAGGTTTAACATCGTCTGCCTTGTACGTCATGGGGTCGGGCGGGTTAATACGGTGCTACGGATCCCGGCGCAGCTATTCAGTCTCGGCAAACTGGGGGTGACATTAGCTTATTAGTACTGCAGCGGTTGTGGCTGGCGCTACAGGGCTTCGCGAATCCCAGCGAATGGAGAGGTAGTCGGGACAGGCGCGGGGCTGTCTTTAATTGGGGGAGACGTAATCTCCACGCCGACGACAGGTATAAGCCAACGTCGGCCCGGCTGTGCGACCGACCGGCTGAAGACGCCTTGCAGAGCCGTCTGGCGCCTGCAGTCTGCCCGCCGACAACTGATAAGCTCCTTTGCGCCACAATGCGCTGTCCCTTCCATCCGACACCGACGGGAAATTTCTCGCCGCAGCGACGGGAGGGGGAACGCTTCCACAAGTCACCGACTCGGAATCGATGAGGAGGGAAAGGTCAGTCGTTTGTAGCTCTCGACTGAGATCCGATCAAATTTGACGTCGATGTTTAGACATGGCATGCGTGCATCCAATGACCCACTGATTTTCCGCAGTTTCCGCACAATTTTAGTATATACCGTGTAGTTATAATTAAAGTGTGCCGGCCCCTGTGACGTAGCGGTTCCAGGCGCTTCAATCCCGAACCGCGTTGTTGCTACGGTCATAGGTCCGAACCTTGCCTCGGGATGTGTGTGATGTCCTTAGGTTAGTTAGGTTAAGTAGTTCTAAGTCTAGGGGACTGATGACCTCAAAAACCCGTAGTGTTTAGAGCCATTTGAACCATGTGAATTAAACTGCAGCTGCTCTCGGAGATCCAGTGCGGGACATAATTACCTGGAAGATATGCTGATGCGTTAATGCGGAACTGATATATAATGAAAAAAAATTAGTTCCAATTTTGCCAACAGGTGCAACTCTGGCGCTGTACAGCATCTAGTTGCCATATCCAGTGCTCATATTGAACAAATTGTGTAAGCAGCAGTTACTAATAAAATCAAAATTGTCTATTTCTCATGTGCTTGTCCTTTTCTGCCCACGTCCCATTCCTAATGCATCACATATGGAAACATTTCTATATGTATTTCTTGCATCTACGGCGTCAGATTTGCACCTGGTGGCCAAAATTGGAACTAATTTTTTTTCAACATAAATCGACTTCACAGTAACGCATTAGGATATCTACCAAGTTTCGTTGCCATACGATAATTATAGCCCACATTGGGCTACACTTTAATTAGAACCACCCAGTACTTGTGTAGGGAAGCAGCCTACTCACGCCGTAGTAAATTCACATCAGTCTTTCCATTGTGTGCCAGCCAGTCTGCTGTAACTAGCTCTGACGTCATAAAGGTTGCGCAATACTTTAAAAATCAAGTAAATAACCTAAAATGTTTCTAGCATGTCAGGAGTAATGCTAAATTAATATGTGTTGAATATCAGTTCAATAACTTTAACCATTTTCGAAATATGGACGTTTTTCTGTAAAAATCATTGGCGCAACAGAAAGGAGCTAGAGACTTAAAAATTTATATTTAGACTCCATTTTCATAATTATTTAATAGAAACAGTCTTCTGGATCTCACAAATTAAGATTTTAGTTGAAATTCATAATTTTCTGGTTTTATCTTAAAAAATAGGGAAGCAAGATAGATTAAGTAGGCTAATAAATAAGGCTAGGATGTTTATATTTAAGTAGAATGGAGATCCGCTATAATCATAAAGATGTGAGAAATTTCAACTGAATGACTATAAAACTATAGCGACAGCGTATCTCCAAAGGGCAAGTTCAGAGCTCGTCTACTGCATGTAGTGTAATTAAATTAATTCTCTCGCCCAAAATAATTGACTTAGCCACGTCAGATTTTTATTATGATTACTTACCTGTGTGTTGAATGCACATTTAAATTGAGAGCTTCCTCGGCCATCAGCTAAAGGAGCTATGATTTATTCAATAACTTAATGTGGTGCAATACTAGCCCAGCGGCTAGTCGGGAGAGCCGATTTGATCAGGCGTTCCCTTAGCCGTCCGCACCGCGGCTTTATATATAAGAACGCTGCGCGAGGAAGCAAGGCCCCAGTTCTCTCCAGATGCTGAATAGCACACCATCTGTCTCGGGAGTCGCGTCGCGTCGGTATCACTGCTATAAACAGCCTCGGATGCCGTATTAAGTTACTCGGGATACGCGTAACCATGAAATCATTTTCGAGTGAAGTGTTAATTCTGGGATGACTTTAATAATCTATCTTCAGTTTGCGTATGTCGTATTTTCACGTGCCGCCGCGGGACAGACATTCTACCAGTGTTTAGCGTGGCGTTTGATGAGCATTATCATCAAATTATGGCGAGCATTCACTTAAACATTTAATTTGGACAGTTATAGTTGCATCAGCGCATTAGACTCTGAACTGCTCTGTTAGGCAGATTGTGTGGATTCTGTTTTTTTTTTTTTTTTTTTCATCTGTGACTTTCAGAATACAGAGAATTTTTAGAAAATCGTTTTTTGATTATGAATCCCAGACAATCTCCTAATTTCTCAGAGCTATAAGCTGTAGCTATAAGTGTGTTTCTCAGATGAAGTGGGCACTAGGAATTCTAATTACAGGCTTCACGTTTTGCTAATCACTTTCTGGTTGCCAATATTGTAGTTAGAGAGCCAGTGTTGAGAACGGCAATAGACAGCATAAATAATAGGAACACTTATATAACAATTAATTCTACCCGCCGCCCCACATATGGTGCATCGGCCGGGAAAGAAACTCAGTAAAAGTGAAAGTGATTTTTAAATATTCGGATTCGCGAGTGAAATGCGACGCGCAACTTAGTAATAGAACAGCGAATGTGTTACGTGTGCATGTGGACGACGTAATTGGATTAACAACGCATCTGGATTGACGGAGCTGGCACTGAGTCTAGCGGCGCTGCCGGCATCGCGGGAAGCCAGTTTCGCCTCACCGCAGTCGTCTGCCGAAGCAACCGGAGCCGCGCCTGCAGTTGCGGGCCACGCAAACACACAACAGCCGTCGGAGTGGCTTCTGCAATTCAGCGCGCTGCGTCGCATCAGTAATCCTGGTACGTCGCGCAGGCAACGCCATACATTGTGCAGAAGGAACTAAGTTAAGTGAAAAGCTGTTAAAAATTTTACTAATCTGCACTAAAAGACTGTCGGTGATGGAACCGCCAAAAGAAACTGAGGTTAAACTTAAATCAGAACTTATGTCTGTTGAGGGAACTGTAAATCCAGACAACTGTTCAAGTGTAAATATGCATGAAAATAGTAATGTTAAAGTGGAGTATGAAGTATTGTCTCCTGACAGTAGTGTGGGAAGGGGCAATGATTCAGTAATAGAGACCCCTGTAGTAAAGCAGAAAGCAAAAAATTGTTAATTTATTGGATGATAGTTTATCTGATGAATTAAAAACGAAACAGCCATCAGAGGTGGTAGAGTTTAAACAGGAGAAGTTAGATATGACTGATCAATCAGAAGTTTCATTTAGTTTTGATGATTCTGGTGTTGGACCTACTTTTTCGTCACCTGAGTGTAATAAAAAGCCAGCTAGTGAGCAACCCAAAGATACTGGGGCTATTGATTTAAATGGTATATTACAAGCAATAGCTGCCAGGAATGCAAAATTGTCAGCCAATAATGCTGAATTAAAATATGAGATTGTGGCCAGCCAAACTAATTTTAATAAACGATTAGAGGCAATGGACAATACCTTCAAAGCTGGTTGCAATAAGTTGAAAGAGGATCTGGACAGTTTGAATTATAAAATTGATTACAATCATGAGGATATTAAGAAAAAGGTTGCTCAACAATTTTCTGAAATGTATAAAACAGTAAAGTCCGAAGTTTCTGAGGTTCACAAAGACTTCCAAATGGAAGATGCGGAGCTGGAGCACAAGTTAACAGAAAAGATCGAGGCGGAATCTGAACAATGCTCAGATAGGTTTAAAGATGTTGATATAAAAGCAAACATATGTCAAGCAGAAGTAAATGCAATCAAAACTGATACTACTCATATTGTGCAAAGAGTAGATAATGTCGAAATGAGAGTAGAAAATATTAGTACTAACATTGCTAACATTGAGAGTAAAGTAGCTTCAGTAACTTCTGGTAATGGTAGTATACAACAAGTTGTAGCTGCAAACGCCGCTTTTATTGGGTGTCGGCAGTTCTTGCGGCTCGATCCAGATAAAAATATCCACCCACTAGAATTTTGGAGCGATTTTGAAGATGTGATTCCACCAACTTGGTCTGAACGAGAGAAAATCTCATTTATTAGAAGCCATTTAGCAGGTGATGCCATGCGTTGGTCAGCTGATGTTATGTTGAAGTGTAAAACATTAGCGGAGTTTAAAACAGCTTTCATTAATGAGTATTGGTCTAGCAATAAGGAAAATGAAGTGTTGAGAGAATTTTGGAGTGGAAAACGCTTCCATGCAGGCAAGGAATCTATTAAAGAGTTTGCTATGTTATGGATCTCACGTTTGTCACATTTGGCCGAAAAATTAAAACCTGAAACGATAATACTAGGTCTTGAAGCCAAACTGCCATGGTATTGCCAAACTAGAATTATATCTGCCCCTAGAGACAATCTGGATCGTTTCATTGAATATTTGGAACGTGTGGAACGTGTTGCTGCCAATGAGGAGCAAGCACGTAATAACAGAAATGCCAATAACAATAGTAGTATTTTTAAGAACGAGCAGAATGGCAATGTAAACATCAGAACAGTAGGTGTTCGCCATCCTAAGAGATGGAGAAATAATTATAAGAACCAACAATGGCATTCAAATGCTAGTAATTTTGTTCCGAACAAAATTATGCAGGTAAACAACAGTACGGAAAGCAGTGCTGTGCCAGTTAACTATAATGGAAATAAAGGAAACAATAGTAGGCAGAGGCAGGAAAACTAGTTCCCGTCAATGAGGATACTGGCGCTCACCAGGCGGTTACTTTTCCTAAGCCAGTAGTTACGGTAATTGGTAAGACAGATCAGAATACTCAAACTGAACATGTAGATGAGGGGTCGGTAACATCTAAGGATACAACAGAAATATTAGATCACTCACAGTATTTGATAGATACCGTGTTAGAGACGCTTTCTAAGTGGGAAGAGAAAGAGAAGGTGCAGCAGTGTAATGGTAGGGAAGAGCTACAAAATACTGAATTGTCAGGTGAAGAAGCAGAAGAAATTCATGCTTATATTTACGATGAGAATGATGTGCTCTTATCTAAAGTGCCTGTGCAGGATGTTGATACTGTACTAATAGATTTAGGACAGGAGGTAAGTGAGAATGTAGAGGGTAGCCTGTTGGGGGTCGCTGAACCCAGTAGCTGTGACCAGTTGTCACTGGAGAAGGAACCCGACGATAATAGTAAAAGTGGTTTAACTGTAACTAGTGTTATGCCCGGTCTGGAGGCGCAGAATCGCTCAGACTACAGTAATTTGGGTCATGTTCAGCAAACTAAATGTAATGAAGTCGTGCGGTGTTTCGATTTAAAATTAATAGACCGACTGGAAAAGGCAGCTGAAAATGTAATTCAGGAAACCCCTACACACTTTGACCTAAATGTAATTAAGACAGATGTCGATCACTTTAGTTGGAGACAAATCCAAAAGGAACTATTGGACGAGTTTGAGGAACCACCTGTACAAACTAGAATAAGCCATCCTATAATAATAGTGCATATGTTGGGTATCAATGTACGTTGTCTCTTAGACAGTGGAAGTGAGGTGAGTGCGATATCTCAGTCCTTCTTTGATGCATTACCTGGTAAAGACAAGCTTACAGTAATGAGGGTATCAGGACTAAGAATAATTGGTGCTACTGGCAAGGTGTCAAAAACGGTAAAGCAAGAAGCTTTGCTGCCCTTTAACATTAATGGTAATTTAATTGATCATCCATGCTTAATTGTAAATAATCTCAGTATTGAGGTTTTAATTGGCATAGATTTCTTGTCAAAATATCAGAGTGTTGTTGACTTTGAAAGAAGCCAGTTAAAAATGGTCTTGCCGATAACCGGAGTAATTACAGTACCTTTTAGTGATAAACATGTAGTAACTAATGATGAAACTTGGGAGCTACCTATACTAGTTCTGAAAAATAGGGGATATTGGGACGAAGGTGTTAATTTTAGTACAAGTAAGCTAAACACAGAAGAAGAAGCATTTATTTTGGACAAAATAGAAGCTAAATTGCAGGAAATCGATAAAATTTCAGCTAATCAGAAGGAAGAACTAAGACAGGTCTTAAAAAGGCATCATAAGGTATTTTCAAATCGTCCTGTCGTGGTCAAAGGTTATGAATGAATGCTGTAGGGAGGAGGTTGTTCTGTAACCTCTACACAGTGTGGCACCTGTGCAGTCCCAGCTGTGTGAGATCTTCTTTCCTTTTCAGGTCTCACTCATTCTTCAATCTTTACTATCCACCTAAAATTTCGACCCCTTCTTTCCAATACTAAAATCTTCCGGTATGACTATTAAGCCAGCATTAAGCTAATGAATGCTGTAGGGAGGAGGTTGTTCTGTAACCTCTACACAGTGTGGTAGCTGTGCAGTCCCAGCTATGTGAGACCTTCTTTCCATTTCAGGTCTCACCCATTCATCATATTTCCTATCTACAAAAATTTCGACCCCTTCTTTCCAATACGAAAATTTTCTGAAACCAATGAATTCTGTAGGGAGGAGGTTGTTCTGTAACCTCTACACAGTGTGGCAGCTGTGCAGTCCCAGCTGTGTGAGATCTTCTTTCCCATTTCAGATTTCACTCATTCTTCATCTTTCCTATCTACAAAAATTTCGACCCCTTCTTTCCAATACGAAAAGTTTCTGAAACCAATGAATTCTATAGCGAGGAGTTTTTTCTGTAACCTCTACATAGTGTGGCAGCTGTGCAGTCCCAGCTGTGTGAGATCTTCTTTCCTTTTTAGGTCTCACTCATTCTTCATCTTTCCTATCCTCCAAAATTTCGACTCTTACTCTCAAACACATTAAATCTTCCGGTATGAGTATCAAGCCATGAGTTCTGTAACCATTCTATCCACCGATTAGTGAAGAAAATACCTAATGTGACAAACCTAACTGTGACATAAACAACAGAGAAGTATGACGTAATTAAGATACAAATGTATTTGAGTAACAAGTATGTATAGAACCCTGGTAATATTGTAAGTACAAAGTGTTGTGTTATTGGAAATGGGCCATCAACAATATTTAAAAAAGATATACAAGTCGTTTATAAGCAGGATCTGAAGTGGCAGTGAAACCTATTGTATGCTGTAGAGCTAACTAGTTAATAGTAAAAGAGATTGCTTAGTGTTATGAAAAATATGCAGATAATTTGTAAGAATAAACTCACGTTGTGTAGCAAGGAATGGCAGTGTAATAGAATTGAGCAGTGTTCGTGGTTGAGACGTGAAGGACACGTCCCTGAAGTATTTATAAGGTTGGAGCTGGCCGTTATTTGGTGTAGTGTGTGACAGGACACACCTACACGTATTGAGGTTATGAGTTAGAGGCGTGAATGCGACCATAGGTACCCTTACGTTAGATGAGACAAAGCAGCTAATGGTGTCCTATAGGTTTAAGGAATTTAGCATTACGCTCGTCCATAATTACTTGATGCACTTTAGTGGTAGGTCGAGAGAGACTACCTGTGGTTTCAGCGTCCGATCGAGAGGAAATAGATTGCCACGTGAGGAAACGGATCAGCTGCAGTACACTATAGATATGAAATAAATGTGCTATCCTATGCTTTAAATGTTACTAGAGTGAGTATTAAATAAGTACATACACTAGCAACATAATTGAGTAACATAATGGCAGATGTGAAACATTAGTTATAGCTCAGCATAAACACACTTTGAGTATGTAAGTACATAATTGCAGATGTGGAACTGACACGGCAGCAGAGGACCAATAAGTGGGTTTAGTAGTCAACTAAACGTAGTGTGTTTTGAACACTCAGAACTGTACTATTACCACAAGTTACTCACATGTACAAAGAAGCTGAGAATTCAACTACTAATCAAATATACTCATACTATCTCTAAGTATAAGGTAATCGAAGATGAATCAGCTAAGTGAATAAAATACAAATGTATCAGGAATGTACCGAGCATTGGTTCAGTGTTCCGGCCCAGAAATGATAAATTGAGATTCAATATGATTTATGATAGTATGCCTTGAGCATAAAATTTCTCTAGTACGCGACTAACGGCGTTTTGAGCCATTTGTTTACCGATTTTATGACAGTTAAGTAACCACGAGAGTAAAATTGAAAAAGTTCTGTTAACTTTGTTTCAGCAACATATTGAAGGATAAAATGTATATATCCCCATTTCATTGTGACCCACCCTTAGATATTAAGTGAACAGAGTCTGAGGCACTCTTTTTGTTTGTTCTACAGGACAAACCAGATAGTGGCAGCCTGGTAGCTGCGTGAAAGCGTGGAGTGACTTGGACACAACTCACAGTGACTCCTCCCCTTTCCCGATGTAATTTAGAGTGAACGTGAAGGACGCACACCATGGCAACTACCCCTCTTCTACCCTTGTGAATGGAAGTGTAGAACGCCAGGCAAAGCGGCTACAACCACGTGTGTAAAAATGATTTGTGAAATTTTCTTTCAGGTTTAGAAAAGACTGCTAAGATATAATCATCTGTTTATGTATTATGAATAACTGTGTTATTTTCTTTGAATTTGTGTATGTAAAAATGTATTTAATGGATTTAAGATTTTCATAATTTTCCATATTTTTATGTGTTTGTTTGTCTAAGGCAATATGTATGCCAAAGTGTTACATTGATTTTGCTTGAATTTTGAGAGATGATATTGTTTGAGAGGCAGTGAACAAGCCCGAAATTTAAATAATTAAAGTAGGTAAACAGTCTTCTTTTGAATATTTCTATATGTTTACAATTCAATTTTAAATTTTCGTAAGAAGTTAAGCTGTACTCTTGCTTCCCTTTTTGTAATTAAATTTTTTTTCGTTCATTAACATTCAAAAACAAAAAATTTAAGTAGAAGGTGATGTAGGGAAGCAGCCTACTCACGCCGTAATAAATGCACATCAGTCTTTCCATTGTCTGCCAGCCAGTCCGCTGTAACTAGCTCTGACGTCATAAAGGTTGCGCAATACTTTAAAAATCAAGTAAATAACCTAAAATGTTTCTAGCATGTCAGGAGTAATACTAAATTAATATGTGTTGAATATCAGTTCAATAACTTTAACCACTTTCGAAATTTGGATGTTTTTCTGTAAAAATCATTGGCGCAACAGAAAAGAGCTAGAGACTTAAAAATTTATAGTTAGATTCCTTTTTCATAATTATTTAATAGAAACAGTCTTCTGGATCTCACAAATTAAGATTTTAGTTGAAATTCATAATTTTTTGGTTTTGTCTTAAAAATTAAGGAAGCAAGATAGATTAAGTAGGCTAATAAATAAGGCTAGGATGTTTATATTTAAGTAGAATGGAGATCCGCTATATTCATAAAGATGTGAGAAATTTCAACTGAATGACTATAAAACTATAGCGATAGCGTATCTCCAAAGGGCAAGTTCAGAGCTCGTCTACTGCGTGTAGTGTAATTAAATTAATTCTCTCGCCCAAAATAATTGACTTAGCCACGTCAGATTTTTATTATGGTTACTTACCTGTGTGTTGAATGCACATTTAAATTGAGAGCTTCCTCGGCCATCAGCTAAAGGAGCTATGATTTATTCAATAACTTAATGTGGTGCAATACTAGCCCAGCGGCTAGTCGGGAGAGCCGATTTGATCAGGCGTTCCCTTAGCCGTCCGCACCGCGGCTTTGTATATAAGAACGCTGCACGAGGAAGCAAGGCCCCAGTCCTCTCCAGACGCTGAATAGCGCACCATCTGTCTCGGGAGTCGCGTCGCGTCGGTATCACTGCTATAAACAGCCTCGGATGCCGTATTAAGTTACTCGGGATACGCGTAACCATGAAATCATTTTCGAGTGAAGTGTTAATTCTGGGATGACTTTAATAATCTATCTTCAGTTTGCGTATGTCGTATTTTCACGTGCCGCCGCGGGACAGACATTCTACCAGTGTTTAGCGTGGCGTTTGATGAGCATTATCATCAAATTATGGCGAGCATTCACTTAAACATTTAATTTGGACAGTTATAGTTGCATCAGCGCATTAGACTCTGAACTGCTCTGTTAGGCAGATTGTGTGGATTCTGTTTTTTTTTTTTTTTTTCATCTGTGACTTTCAGAATACAGAGAATTTTTAGAAAATCGTTTTTTGATTATGAATCCCAGACAATCTCCTAATTTCTCAGAGCTATAAGCTGTAGCTATAAGTGTGTTTCTCAGATGAAGTGGGCACTAGGAATTCTAATTACAGGCTTCACGTTTTGCTAATCACTTTCTGGTTGCCAATATTGTAGTTAGAGAGCCAGTGTTGAGAACGGCAATAGACAGCATAAATAATAGGAACACTTATATAACAATTAATTCTACCCGCCGCCCCACACTTGGATCATGCTCAGATCCATAGAGGGAAGGGCGGTCTGCGGGTCCTGTTCCCCAACAACATGTTAACAGCATTTCTTATAAAACTCCACCTCATGCGAACACGTTGTATTTTTATATCTATTTACGTAGACATATTTTGATGCCTATATGCCTCCTTTCACGAGCCTCCATTTATTTCTCTAAAATACTGTACAAAGTTCGTGGTTGTTTTTCTATTTGAATTTGCTTGAATTTTGAGAGATGATATTGCTTGAGAGGCAGTGAACAAGCCTGAAACACATTTTCTCGGGAACAGGTCGACGTATCAAGCTGATCTTGGAGGTGCAAAACATTGAAGCCTCTCAGTCAATGTAATCAGAACATACGGTCGTTTACGTCACATATTTTGATACTCGCATTCTCATCCATCAAAACCTCTAGGTTACTTCTCTATTGACCTAGAGTCATGAACTGGAAAGAAGTTTCACAGAACAAAAAAATGGTACAAATGGCTCTGAGCACTATGGGACTTAACTTCTAAGGTCATCAGTCCCCTAGAACTTAGAACTACTTAAACCTAACTAACCTAAGGACATCACACACATCCATGCCCGAGGCAGGATTCGAACCAGACTGTAGTTCACAGAACAAGTAAAGAAAAAAATCAGAAAATGGTTAATTTGTAATTATATTCCAGGGAATACTGGAATACTCTCTTTCAAATTCTGAAGGTGGCAGGGGTAAAATACAGGGAGCGAAAGGCTATTTACAATATGTACAGAAACCAGATGGCAGTTATAAGAGGCGAGGAACATGAAACTGAAGCAGTGATGGGAGTGAGACAGGGTTGTAGCCTACCCCCGAAGTTATTCAATCTTTGTATTGAGCAAGCAGTAAAGGAAACGAAAAAAATTCGGAGTAGGAATTAAAATCCATGGATAGAAATAAAAACTTCAAAGGAAAATTCGGAGTAGGAATTAAAATCCAAGGAGAAGAAATAAAAACTTTGAGGTGCGCCGATGACATTGTAATTCTGTCAGAGACAGCAAAGGACCTGGAAGAGCAGCTGAAAGGAGTGGACAGTGTCTTGAAAGGAGGATATAAGATGAACATCAACAAAAGGAAAACGAGGATAATGGAATGTAGTCGAATTAAATCGGGTGATGCTGCGGGAATTAGATTACGAAATGAGACGCTTAAAGTAGTAAATCAGTTTTGCTATTTGGGGAGTAAAATAACTGATGATGGTCGAAGTAGAGAGGATGTAAAATGTAGACTGGCAATGGTAAGGAAAGCGTTTCTGAAGAAATTTGTTAACATCGAGTATAGTTTTAAGTGTCAGGAAGTCGTTTCTGAAAGTATTTGTATGGAGTGTAGCCATGTATGGAATTGAAACATGGACGATAAATAGTTTGGACAAGAAGAGAATAGAAGCTTTAGAATAGTGGTGCTACAGAAGAATGCTGAAGATTAGATGGGTAGATCACATAACTAATGAGGAGGTATTGAATAGAATTTGAGAGAAGAGAAATTTGTGACACAACTTGACTAGAAGAAGGAATCGGCTGTAGTGCATATTCTGAGGCATCAAGAGATCACAAATTTAGTATTGGAGGGCAGCGTGGTGGGTAAAAATCGTAGAGGGAGGTCAAGAGATGAATACACTAAACAGATTCAGAAGGATGTAGGTTGCAGTAGGTACTGGGACATGAAGAAGCTTGCAGAGGATAGAGTAGCATGGAGAGCTGCAACAAACCAGTCTCTGGACTGAAGACCACAACAACAACAACAACAACAAACATCACAGAAGAAATATTTTTATCTTATTTTATCTATCTGTATGTCTGTCTGTCCATCTGTTTAAGACGCCTTTTTCCCAGGAACTGGGAGGCGTATCAAATTCAAATTACATCTTGTGCTAAGGTCTATGGTCCCTTGATTGCGTACAACACATAAACTTCTAATCGTCGCAGTAAAAATATACATCCATTTATATCGCATATTTTGACACTTGCGAACTCACTCTTGAAAACCTATAGGGTCCTTCCTTTGGGAGGAAGAGAGGTTTTACAATACGAGTCAAGGAAAAAAAAATCCGAAAATTGTTAATTTGTGAGTATAATGCACTCAGGGGATGGTAGAAGTCGGAAAAATATAGAAGTCGGAAAAATATTGTGAGCAGAATACAACAGATCAAAATTGCATTTACTCTGAGGAGGAATTTACTCACCAGCAAGAACATGTCTGAAAATAAGGAAACGTATCACGAAAGCTTTCGTCTGGAGTGTGGCCCTATACGGATGTGAAACTCGACAATGGGAAGAGAAGAAAAAAGATAGCTAGAGGCCCTGGAGATGTGGTGTTGTAGAAGGATGATGAACATCAGCTGGAGAGACAGAGTAACAAATAAAGAGGTGCTTAGAAGAGCACAGGAAACCAGATCTCAGTGGAGGCATAGCCAAACAAGAAGAGACGAACTTGTAGGGCACATCGTAAGACACAACAACATAATTGGAACAATAGCAGAAGGAGCTATTGAGGGAAGGAATCGGCGGGGGCGACCAAGGATATCATACATGCAACAGATCATGAATAGTCTTGGATGTAACACGTACGTGGGAAGTGAAGAGGAAGGCAGACAAAAGAGAGGAAAGGTGCTCTGTTGCATCCAACCTCAGGGTTGAACGCTAAAAGAAGAAGAGATCACGTCCAAAAAATGTTTTTTTTTATCATTTGTTATCCTACTGTCTGTCTGTCTGTCCGTCTGTTAAGACCCATTTTTCTAATGAACGGATAGACTTACCGAGTTGAAATTTATGTGACATACTTAGATTTATGGTCCCTTTGTGGTATTAAGACAGTTAAGGTTCTGAGTCAATGCAGTCAAAAGATACAGCCATTTCTATAACATATTTTGACACTCGTTGATTCACTCATTAAAGCCTATAGGGCATCTCCCGTTGACTTTGAATCGTGAAATCTGACGAGAAGCAATTTTTCACAGTACAAGAAATGGAAAAAAAATCACAAGATTGTTAATTTGTATTTATATCAGACTGAAATTATGTTCCATTTGTCATTTGTTATCCAACTTCATAATTAAAATATTTTTGAAAGCCTAGGAATTCCCGTGACCGATATCTTGCCAGCATCAATGTCGAGAACGTGCAAAAATCGTCGAGTTTCTGTATTGCGAGGATGAATGAACTGCCTATGTACATAATTAAGTTTGTGCTGAACCTTCAGAGCGCGAATCCTACCAGCCCCGGGCAAATTTTTTAATTTGTTTCGGTACCTCACCTATAATTACATTACTTGTGAAAATGAGTTGTTTTTATTCCTTTTTATCGTTTACACAACATTTCATGAGCAAATACATCCGCTTGAGTTTTGAGTGTGTGTGTAACTGTACCTATGTCTTTCGTCCAGTTGTGCACCTGTGGTGGGTTTTCTTTTCCCACTGCTACTGTATGGACTATCTCCACACCATTTTTATATTTTAGTAGAAGCTTTAATATTTTTGCACATGTCAACTCACCATTTTAGAATCTAACTTTCAGAAAACATCGGAACATGAAAGCTAATTGTCGTTTTAAATTTAACAGAAATGTTTTATTTTTCTAATCTTGCATACAGCGCTGTGGAGGTAATGGTGGGTTCAAGTATGATTGGTACCGTCATTAATATACATTTAGACAACTTTAATATGCAAAAGGAAAAACTCTTTTAAGCTAATGTTAGTAAAAATAAAAATAGCATTAGTATTCCGACGCCTTAGTTCTGTTTTTAAGTTCAGATTTATACTTTCATGCTGTGACTTCAGATCCATTAAACTGTTAGGGAGACGGATGTACATAAATACAGGATGATTCCATGATGATGTAATGAACTGTCAGAGATGGAGAAGAGTAAATATGTCAATACGAGCTAAGAGACCCTGATCGTTCTGATACCTCTGATTATGGAATACATGTACTGGTATTATTGTTGCTAAAATTGTGTGGTATGGAAATTTCAAAAGTGCTAATATGCACGAAAACAAGAAAAAAATTTCCTAGTAAACATGGGCTTTAAATGCATGCTTTAAGCGCTCTGAGCACTTGGTCATCTCTGATACCGTGAGACACATGTCTTCTGTTGCAAGCTCTTTGGTTTCTATATTTTTAGAAGAAATAGTATGCACCAAAACAAGGAAACAATGTCCAGTAAATATGGGCTCTAAAATGCCTATTTTAAGAGCTGCGAGCAAGTGTTCACCTTTGCTACTGTGAAACTCATCTCATCTGTTGAAAAAAGTACCGGTAGCTCTTCAGGTATGCATTTTAGCGCCCGTATTATTGTACCTTTTTTTCTGTTTTGCTCCGTACTACGACCTCTGAAAGTTACCTACCTTACAATGTTAGCAATAACAGTACTGGTACAAGTATTCCACTTTCAGCGGTATCACAACGATTTTCGGTTATAACTTTCGACTCGAACGTCCCCGGACCAGGGTCCCTTACCTTAAATACATCCCTGAAAGCTTGTAACATCATTACAGAATCACCACGTAAATCTTATAGAGACGGCAAATGACAGGTCAGGGTCAACTGATGTTGTGGTAGGTCGTCTAGACCTGCGGAACTTTTATTTCTGTGAATTCCAGTTGCGAAGTTTTCTATGCTTGGGATCGATAAAACACTGTAGACAGAGCCTCCACTCAGTGACGCCACTTGTAGATTTCACCAATGTCGTGTGATGAATTAGACTGGTTGCAATCAATTCCTGGCTTCTGGCCTCACAGCTCAATTGTGCTACGAGGTTTTCCTGTTTCCCGTAGAAACACACATAAGTCAAACCATGTCTTCATAGCACAATATTTATTTCGTAAAGATAGTAAACAATAATTTCAAAGGAACAAGAGACGTCGGACATGTTTTCTTACTGTTGCCAACCAACATTTGGACGGCATTCACAGAAACAAAACTACTGTTCACACTGAACTGTCGTTTGGCGTCTCTCTAAAACATATTTGTAGACATCCCTCTCCCCACCATTGAAAGGCATGTGATGGCACAAATACTAGTGGTTACAATGAAAGTGTAGCTATTCACAGAGGTTCAGTGTGGGCTATAATTATCGTATGGCAGCGAAACTTAGCAGTTATTCCAATACTTTATTGCGGAACTGATTAACACTGGAAAAACATTAGTTCCTATTTTGGCCATCAGATGGAAATCTGGCGCTGTGAATGCAAGAACGACGTATAGAAATGTACTTAAATGTAATGGGTTTGGAACTGGATGTCGGCAGAAAAAGTCAAACAAGTGAGAAAGGCATAATGTTGATTTTGTTATTAACGACTAGATTGTTCAATATGAGCACCAGAGACGTCAACGAGATACTGCACAGCGCCAGATTTGCTCTCGGCCTCACTAAGACACTGAACTCATTGGAGGTGGTACAGGTACATTGCATTGTGGTGCATTATTCTCCAAACACTGCTGTGGCTCACTCCAGGAATTTGCATGGCAAGTCTACTTGTCGAGATTCCTAGGAGTGTCCGATTGCTTCCAGTAGCAAATCTTCAAGCACAGGTGTAATTCGTGTGGCCTACCCACTGCCGCAACATGTGCTAAGTTCCCAGTTCCTCGGAGACGCTGATGCACCCTTGTAAACGTTCAACTCTCGGTGTGCCTTCGGGCAAGGCATGTTTCTTAGCACAAGCGTGCAGTCTCCCGTGCATTACCATTAGCCCTAGCATAAATGAAATGTCTATCCTCATACTTCTAGTTACTGTCATGTTCCAGGTTACCACCAACCCTCGTACAACAGAACTGACGTCCGCAAACAACTGACGTGAGTGGCACTCTCATAGTGTACTGTACTGTCGTATCCATTTTACCACTGCACGTCTCGAAAATGTACACAAACACCACACGACGGACCGGCATGCAGTGTTTACACAGAATTACGTCTGTGGTAGCTTGTAACCACAAAGTCGCAAATAGTTCGTTTCGTGGACTTTCAACTGTACGCGTTCACGCCATTAGTTATGATACACCCTGCATAATACTTTAGTGGATGTGGTATTTCATGACACATTTCCACAACTGTGTCTCAGATACTTGAGGTGAAACTGCACTTGTAAATTTCTAGTCTCCAAAAGTAGCAAGTGTAATAGATAAGCGCTGACTTCGTGGAATTGCGTCTGATTGCACTGTTTTGTTTCTTGATCATGGTGACAACTTTTCCAGTAATGTATCAGGTGTTGGACCATTAACGTGCAAAAAGTTAAGGTAACCTTTCTTTTCGTTAAACGTCAATTCTCTTAACAAATTTTCGTGAGTGAAACATGCACGAATTTTACACTACGTTCTTTTTTTTCGGCTTGTTACAAAGTAGAGCAGGTACCACAACGGGAGCGTTTTGCTCTTCCAACAAACCGAGCCAGAGTAAATACTGCGCAGTATGAGCCATTTTGACTGAGAAATCTAGGGACAACATCACTAATATTGCAAAATATTACTGAACAATAATATTGACCGTCCAGGAGTCGCTTAACTTTCCATCACACACTCGTATCACTACAATAAAGTACGTTCCTATGGAAACGAATAATAATAATGATTATGGGACATTCATGATAATGTTTAATAAGGAATCGTAATGAAATGAACATTTAGTTTAGTTTTGCGACGCCCTCTACACTAGTTTGCCAAAGATGAACTCTGAAGCAGTGTATCTTGTTAAAATATCGTAAATTGCGGAGCACAACAAAACATGTCTTCCACATAAAGCGGTTAGCAATGAAACGACGTAAAATCGTCGAGTACAGATTTCTGCAGTTTCCTGAATCACTTGTCATACCTGCTGTTTTGAGCAATTAGCAGTGCACGGGGTACGTCTGACATTGGAAGTTTCGCGGGCATAAAACAACATGTTTGTACTTTTTCAATGAGATGCAATAGTACTTTGGATCACGCAGAAAGAGCAGAATAATAAAAGAAGTACTTTACAGCGGCAAATACTTAAAACAGACTAAATTTTCGAAACAGCGCTGTCCTCGGAGGTATCGTGTTTTGTTAGGCTCGTTGTCCCTGAAAACTGGTGGTGGTGGAGTAGCGTCGCTTTCCGACGCAAAAATCAGCTTCAACTTCAGGATTTTTTTCTCCAGCCCGTAACACGGAAATTCCTGTCACACACAGTTATATGGAAAGCTGACATATTAAAAATTCAGCTTTTTATTAGCTGTGAGAAATTTAATTTCGTGAGCTGTTCACAGAGCAGTCTGCGATATATTATTTTATAATGTATTATTTCATCGTCTTCTACGTTGTTCAGACTTTTTTCTCTCTTTGTATACTGTTAGAACATCATTTTGGTTAAATATTAACACTGTACCAAGAAAGCAGAGAACTGAAGTCGGGATTAGGAATTCTCAATTTTTCAGTTGCTGTTGTCAGTCATCGGAAGGAAGAGTGGAACTTGACAGTGTGAACCTCACGGCCGTTGTGGGTGCTGCAACATCATATGTTGGCAAAGAATAGGCCGCGACCTTGCAGAACCATTTCGAGTTTGCCTCAACTGGCTTATTGGTTCACCCAACTGGGCATGGTCCTTATACGCAATCCAACGCGGACGGGCAGAAGCGACTGCAAAATGATACGTTCCTCACAAAACGTTTTATTCCAATGTCCACTGAACAACGTATGCAGACCAGAGATAACAGAAATAAGCCGATCAAACTGTTCAAGACCGAGAGTTGCGAGAGAGTGTGAAGAGAATGGCAGACACCATTTGCTCACAATTGTGCAAGGTGTACAACTTTGCTTCCGCCATTTTTCCCCAACATTTTAAGCTTTAATGAAACAAATTGGTTACACATGTATAATTCAAAGTATTTTCCATCGCTGGCCACTACTTTCTCCCATCTTTCGGGCTGTGTACGAATCCTGCGCCGAAAAAATTGTTCATCCTTTGAAGCGATTCACGAATCTATCCAATTTGTGACTTCTCCATGAGATCGAAATAGTTGGTCAGCCAGGCCGTGCGCAATTGATCTAAACAGGTGATAGTCAGAGGGCGCAACGTCTGCAGAATACGGCGGGTGGGGTAGGACTTCCCATTTTAACGTTTTCAAGAACGTTTTGCAACGTGGGGTCGAGCGTTGTCCTGCTGCAAAATCACTTCATCGTGCCTCTCGCTGTATTGCGGCCGTTTGTCTTTTAATTCTCTGCTCAAACGCAATAATTGCGTCCGATAACGAGCACCTGTGATTGTTTCGCTTGGTTTTAACACCTCATAGTACACGACACCGAGCTGGTCCCACCAAACGCAGAGCATGATCTTGGAGCCGTGAATATTCCATTTGGCCGTCGACGTGGAAGCATGACCGGGATATCCCCGTGATTTTTTGCGTTTAGGGTTATCGTAATGAACCCATTTTTCGTTCCCGGTCACAATGCGACGCAGAAATCCCTTCCGTTTTTGTCTGTGAAGAAACTGTTCACAAACACACAAACGCCGTTCAACATCTCTTGGTTTCAACTCACATTGGACCCAAGTTCCTTCTTTCTGAATCATGCCCATAGCCTTGAGTCGTTTTGAAATGGCTTGCCGTGTCACTGCCACTAATCGTGCCAATTCTTCTTGAGTTTGACGCGAGTCTTCACTCAAAATGTCTCCAATTCTGCGTCTTCGAAAATATTCTTTGTTCCACCACTATGCCGGTCTACAACGTTAAAATCGCGATACTTGAAGGGTTGAAACCACTCACGACACGTTCTGTCACTAACAGCGTCCTTACCATACGTACTTGAGGGCCTTCGATAAGACTCAGCCGCTGTTTTCTTCATATTGAAACAAAACAGTAACACCTCCTGCAGATGACGAGAATTAGGCTCGTAAACTAACATTTTCAATCAAGAAGAACTCTATGATGCAGACAGAAATCGACTGATGTTTGAATGAGGTTATGTTGACCGAGCTCCAAGCTAAGTGGCTGACGTCTGCGATCTGTTTCTTTCGACCGCTACTTACCGTTGTCACCACCTATCGGCAAACGGCGGAAGTAAAGTTGTACACCTTTTACAAAGGATAATTCTGCACAAGACAGGGAAATCCACAAAATAGGCCCAGAGCATACAACGCGAACAGTGCAAATGTCATTGAAAGCGAAAGGGAACGTTGCGTGAGTGATGCCAGCTACAAAGCAATTAATCAAGCACTATGTGAGGCATACAATACGAGGGGCGCTTCAATAAGTAATGCAATACTTTTTTCTGAAAGCAGGGCGGCTCTATTTAGGATTCCCCACGCTTTTGGCTGCATAACCCTGTTTTTTAACGTAATCTCCGTTCAATGAGACCTGCTTACCCCGCCTTATTGGGAGGGCCTGTACGCCCAAATGGGCCCAGTCTACTGGTCGGAGCCAACGTCTTGCTGCACCAATAACCTCCCCGTCATGCACGTACTGTGGCCGAGTGGTTCTAGGCGCTTCAGTCTGGAACCGCGCTGCTGCTACGGTCGCAGGTTCGAATGCTGCCTCGGGCATGGATGTGTGTGATGTCCTTAGGTTAGTTAGGTTTAAGTGGTTCTAAGTTCTAGGGGACTGATGACCTCAGATGTTAAGTCCCATAATGCTTAGAGCCATTTGAACCATCATCCACGTACTGCTCCTGCGGACTGTGTCCTTCATGGGGCCAGACAGGTGGAAGTCGGAAGGTGCGAGATCCGGGCTGTAGCGTGGACGAGGAAGAACAATGCAATGAAGTTTTGTGAGCTCCTCTCTAGTGCGTAGAGTAGTTTGAGGCCTTGCTTTGCCATGGAGGACGAGAAGTTCATTTACATTTTTTGTGGGAACGAACATGCCAATGTCGTTTCTTCGGTTTCCTAAGGGTAGCATAATAGACTTCAAAGCTGATCGTTGCACCGTGGAGGAGGACGTCAAACAGAATAACCCCTTCAGACTCGCAGCAGATCGTCGCCGTAACTTTGAGGTGCAGCTGATGGTGCGGCTTTGAACTTTTTCTTCGGAGGAGAGGTGGTGTGGCGCCGCTCTATGGAGTGCCGTTTTGTTTCTGGTTCGAGGTAATGAATCCAAGTTTCACCGCCTGTGACGATGTTCGACAAAAAATTGTCACGATCAGCCTCGTAACGCTCAAGCAATTCCACACTGATGGTCCTTCGTTGCTCTTAATAGCGAGTAAACCAATGGGCACACATTTGGATACCCCAACAGGTGGACTAGTGTGTCAGCACTAGAAACAGAGACGTCCAGTTGAGCAGTGAGGCGTTTGGCTGTGATCCGTCGGTCACCTCGAGTGAGAGTGTCCGCACGTTCCAACATTGCAGGAGTCGCAGCTGTGTGCAGCTGGCCGGCACGCGGGAAATCGGACTGCTCTGCGCGACCTTGTCGCGATGATGACAGACGCCTCGGCCAACGACTCACAGTGCTTTTGTTCACTGCCAGATCTCAGCACACATTCTGGAAACGCCTGTCAGTACAAGCGATGCTCTGGTTTTCCGCCAAAAGAAACTCAATGACAGCTCTCTGCTTGGAAGATACCTCAGTTACAGCCACCGTTCTGAAGGCTACGTTTAGCACCGCGACCTATCGAAAATTCTTGAAACTATACCTGCTGAAGCAAGGGTATTCCACTATTTCCCACAACAAATCCCGCATTTTTAACCGTAATTTGGTGAGAAAAAATGTGTTGTATTACTTATTGAACGCCTCTCTTACACCGGAGCAGACTGCCATCTTCACCTGCGTCACCCACATTGTCGTGACCACCTCCTAGGGACACTTAATTTGAACAGGTACAGCCACTGTAGCGGATGGCACATGTATATCTACCCAAATGTTAAAGAATGGTTAAGCAATAAGTGTTTTTTAATGTACTAATACAGTGTAATATCGGCGAAGAGCATGTAGCGTTTAGAATCGTACTTTGCCTTAGAAACCATTCGGTAATGCTACCAGTTTTGTGGAATATACCGTTGACAGCAGTTGTTGTTCTAAAAGTAGATGAAGTCACTGTTGCTTACACTAGCACTAGATTCCTACTGGCATGTGGGCAGGCCTCAGGTCTTTACCAATACATTCACATTACCAGCGGGATCGTGAGGGGAATCTATAGGTTAGCGTATTCTTATTTTTTTTATTCATATGGTTCTTTTTTTAATCACTTTTGATTTTTAGTTTTTTATGTTTTGCTAGTAAGTTTTGTAAATAAGAAAAATAAACAACTTGGAAGGCGATCATATCCTTGGAGACTTCAGATGCCACCTCTCATTCTGTTAATGCACCGACGATCACAATTCTCTACACGTAAATGATTATCTAAATTTGTTCCCGCATTTAGTGCTCTTCTTGATGCAGCTGTTTGATTATAAAAGTCCTGTAAAGAAAGCAAGTTGTCCAGAAGAGTATTACCCTCCCCTGAAGATTATGTGAAAGGTGCATTTTTTGCTGCTGTCCATCACTGAGGGCCGTTCAAGTGGTTACAGAATGCGATACAGTTGTACATAAGAGGGGGAAGAGACGGCAAATGACTGTAGGACTGTAGCAGCAAGAGTAAAGGGATCAACTGCGGACAGAGTGAGTGTGTGCAGAAAAACATTGATAAAATTAACATTTGGGATGGAATATCAACAGTGCAACAAGGATGTGAACATGGCAAATAAAATAATGAAACCATTATGTAAAGGGGGATTAAGCTGCCCCTACCTATGGATTATATGCAACCCGCAATGCTTTAAAAAATCACGTACAAGATTTTCATATTCGCTCGCTCGTATGCACAAACTATTTGTCTTACAGAAGAAATGAACGGCACCTTTCTGTACGAAATTTAATTAGTTAAATTTTCTATTCGGACATGTTTTCTCCAGAGGCCACGGTTTTCGAGTTTTGAATAAAAACAAGTTTGAAGGTCATTTTCCCTCTGGTGAAAACCTGTCCCACTACAAAATTTAACTACATTAAATTTCCTACGAAAAAGTCGTGTTAATTTCTTGTGTTGAACTAATAGTTTGCTTGTAGCGAGGAAGAAAATATGAAAATCTTGCTCGCGGTATTTGAAGGCATTGTGGGATGCATAAAATCCGTATTTTGGGGCGGCTGAATCACTATGTGTATATATAAGCGTGTCAGGATGCGACTTCTACATTTGAAATTATAGTTTCTCGAGCATGCAAATCAGGTGCTCTGTTGTACCTTCAAGATGGCGGTGAGTCCTGCTTGAGTGCGTCATCTCTTGCATGTGATATTTTGTGTGGTAACGAATAAATGGAAATCTAAACCCACAATTATTCTTTTCGAGTCTTAGATTGTTACGCTTCATTTCGTTTGTCAGCTTCAAGTATCAATATATTATATAATTAACATATATAATTGTGAGTTTATATAATTTACAACTAAAAATGAATAATTTTGTGTTTATGCTTTCGTTTCCCCCACAAAATATCCCACGCGAGGAGTAACACACTCAACCAGAATTCACCGCCATCTTGAAAGTACAGCAGATCAAATAATTGGCATTCTCGGGAAACGATCATTTCAAGCGTAGAAAGCACAGCCTGACACACTTTTGGCGTAAAGTTTATGGCAGTCAGTGGACAAATATCAATACAGCGTGTCTCAGTTTCTTTCACTAACATTTCATTTTGCAGGCAGAGTGGATCACACAAAACTAAAATGGCCGCAAAAAAGTAAAAATTAACATTTACAGAGTTGTAAACAATAATAGACAGTTCTTACATGACCAAACATACATTAAAACGGTGTAATTAAATAACTCTACAACAAGTGTCGATTACAAATGCATAAGATTCATGCAGTAATAATACACATGATTCACCATATCATCTACCTACACAGCAGTTGTATTACAAGTGTGTGATGTAAATTTTTCAGAAAAAATGCATAGATTGCAATCCGTTATTAGCTAACAATACAACGAGATTGATAAATTCAGCAATAAATGGATAAGATTCACATACATGGAAAATACAGTCACGCATTCTGAAGCACTTTCTCTACTGGCAAAATCACTTTGTTTATGACTTACGGACACTACTCACGACTTCAGAAGCGTTAAATACTTTTAAATAACACCTCCACCTCAGAGGGAAAACAACTTGCCTCCTACACCCAGGAGAACGGTAGGCTGACGTGCCAATGTCGGGAGCTCCAAGCAGCTCCATGAAATTAACGTTTAAACCATTAATCCAGTTAGCTTTAGGAGCAGAATGCACGCGTTTTCAAAGGCCAGTCCCTGCTCCCACTAACGACACTTCCGTGGAAGGTGCTGCTCCCTATCAAGTTTATTTATTACCACCAGCTGCTGAAAAACACTTCCTATCATGGGAAAGTGGCTAATCCTTAAGACATCATAATAACCTTCAACAACAAACAACTTGAATGAATTTCGAAGAGACCAGTCTATCACCGCCAGGCTAGAGAAAGCCCACTACCAACGAATGCCGGAAATGGGATGTTACACCACAGTCACCTGAAAGAGAATTTGGTTTAACTTTAAACAGTTGAAAAGTTAATGGCTTCTACAGAGTATCAGGAAAAGGAAGGTAAAAATAGATGTCTTTTCACAGTGGATATCGTTTTATTCTTAAGACTGCACTAGTTGTAACATGAAATTTACATTAAAGCCACACAGGCGTTCGTCTATCCTTGAGGAACTAGATTTTCCTTGGCATGATGGCATCTACCAGCAGGACAACGTAACGTGTCACACAGCTCGCAGCGTATGTGCGTGTTTTGAATAGCAACAGGGTAAGTATAACGCACACCCGTGGCCATCAAAGTCTCTGGAATTAATTCCAGTAGAGAATCTGTGGGACCACTTCGATCAGGCTGTTTGCCCAGGGATCCTCAGGGAAACGTACTGCAGCTGACCACAGTACTGGAGTCAGCATGGCTTCACATCTCTGCTGGTATCTTCCAGAATCTCACCAACTCTATTCCTGCATATCTCGCACCAGTCTGCACTGCAAAAGGTGATTATTCAGATTTTTTACTGGTGCCCACACTATGGTGACTGGTTAGTGTATTTGTCCTGTACCGCTCACGCTTGTATCTCATGTTGAAGTTCGTTAGTGAAAAAATTGCATAATTTCTATTTTTTGCCATGTATTCTACCCAAATCCATTTCTTTTAAAGAAGAGCCTTCAATTTTGACATAAAAAGTACGAAATGATACTGTCGGTCTGATACTTTGCTTCCGATATTATCGAGGAGCTGATAATATTTTGTATATTGGTATCGATACCAGATAGCGTATCGGATCTGATATCAGAACGCCCCCTACGTATAGCGCCACCTGCCGGCGGCGGAGTGCAGGACTTCCCCGAGCGCCTGCCGCCGCTGCGACTATCGATAGCAACAGGCATCGGCTGGCTGCGGTTTCGACCGGGCGTGACTAACGAAGGACGGCGAGCCGGGCGGGCGTGTGCAACCGCGCGTTACTCCGCCAACTCCACCGGAACCGCAGCCAATAGCGAACGAGCCCCGCGCCCAACTGCCGCGCTCTGAAACTCGCAAGTTGGCTACGAACAGGGCCCGTAGGCTGGAGCGTGTTCTCTCAGACCGATCCAGAAGGTGGGGGAGTATGTTTTCGCAGTAAGTCACTCACTCTCTAGCGGTGTGTGCGCTGTTTTGAAACTTCCTGGCGTATTAAAGCTGTCTGCCTGATTGGGGCTGAACCTTGCCTCGACAATGCTCTTACCGACTATTTTTATTTCCGAATAGTTCAGCACATATTTTTTTTTATTTTCGATGATGGATTTTATTGGGTTCCACCAAAGGAACTGATACACCGATGATACAAAATATCACGGATACGTGCTCATTATAGTGTATTGGTCCATCTTTGAAACGCTGTGCACCATGGCTTCGACCAGTCCTTGGTAGGTTTCATGAATAGGGACAGGAGAATTTTGCGAAAACCATTACACGAAAAACAACGCTAAAATTTTTAGCGAAATAACGCGAAATCGGCGTTTGTTTAGAAGCTACCTCGAAATTTGTAATTTTACCGATAGCAATGTTATAATTCTGAGAATGACAGTTATTTAATATTCGTAGCTGACAGTCACTGAACATTGAAACTACATTTTAACCTCTAATCTCCTAAAGGCTGAGGTTCATGGAGGCTGTAATCTTAAAATGATAGGTTCTTTTCACATGTAGCGAACTTAGATGTGACGACGGAAATAGCACCAAATTGGCCAACAAACAGCAACGAATTTGGCCAAAAAACAGCTCCGAATTTGGAAAAAGAACGTTTAATTTGGCAAACACAACTGCGAATTTGGCAAAAGCAAGACCGAAGAATGGCAACAATCAAGGAACTTGAAAAAATGAAAACGTATTTGCAAAAGAAGTAACACTGAATCTGTCAAAAAGAATGTCGAATTAATCGAAAAAAGGCCTATGAATATGGCAACATCAACACATTTGGAAAATAACGCCGAATGAAAAAATAACACAGAATTTGGCAAAAAATAATACTGAATTCGCAAAAAACGATGACTTTGGCAACAACTGCGGAATTTGAAAAAAAACGAAATTTAGCAAAAAAAACTAACACGGATTGTGACAAAAGCCACAGAATTTGGTAAAAACAGCTCCGTCTTTGCCAAAGACAGCACCCAATTTGAAAAAACAGCATCGAACTGAGCAAATCTCGACACCGAATTTGACAAAAACAACACCAAATTTTACAAGAACAGCACATTTGGCAAAAAACACATCGAATTTGCCAAAAACTAATAATTAAATTGGCAAAAAATAACATCGTAATTGGCAAAAAGATGGCACTGATGTTTGGCAAAAATAATATCATATTAAAAAAAAACTGATATGGCAAGAATAGCAACTAACGTTCGCAAAAACTAACACTGCATATGGTAAACCATAACAACAAGTTTGACAAAAAATAACACCGAATTTGGACATAAAATAAAACGATTTTTTTCTAGTCGCTTTTCGCGAGGTATGTGGCACCAGATGTCAAAGCATATTGTCACCAGTTCTCGTAAATTACGGTGCAATGGTTTGAGGGTGCCGAGCTGGCGCCCCACAGCGTCCCAGAAGTGTTCCGTCGCCTTCAGATTAGGTGGCTTTGGTGGCGAAGACATCAACGCGAGTTCACTAACACGCCCATCAAACCACTGTAGCACAATTCTGGCCATGTGACACGGACAGTAATCCTGCTGGAAGATGTGACCGCTGTCGGAGAAGACATCAAGAGTATGAAGAGATGCTGGTGGTCCACAGCTACCATGCTGTCTTCGATTACTGCCATGGGTATCACGGAAGCTCAGGTGAACGCTCCCCATAGGATATGAGATGTTGTCTATTGTAATTAAACTGTGTAATGCATGTAAAAACCTTTAGTACTTATCTGATTGTCATAGCATTGAATTCAGGTTTGTATCGTATTAATGCAAACCAATAGAGATCAGCCATTATCTATACCAGAATTTTAAATAACCTGTGATTCAATGATTCAGCACGAGTTTGTTTAAGGAAAAAAAGGATTTTACAACCGATTGTTCCTAGTTTAACGAATATTTTATTTATTTGCAACCCAAAAATTGAAAGTTATCTGCAGTCGCTCGAACAAAATGAAAATAAATTAGACATACGTAAAAAAAAATCAGTGCCGAAAGAGAGAGGATATAAAATGTAAGCTGTCAATGGCAAGAAATGCATTCCTGAAGAAGAGAAATTTGTATGGAGTGCAGCCATGTATGGAAGTCACACATGGACGCTAAATAGTTTAGACAAGAAAAGAATTGAAGCTATAGAAGAATGTTACAGAAAAATTTAGAAGATTAGATGGGTCACCAAGGATGTACGCATACCAGTGTTGATCCGTTATGCCTTCCACAACGATAAGATCATCTTGGGAATACCACGAAAACATTCCCCAGGCCGTAATTCAGTTCCTCTGGCCTGGACCCTTAAGACGATTGTTGCAGGACCATACACGCCAACGGCCATCTGTCCGATGGAGCATAAAACGTCATTCATCCGAAAAGGGCACCTGTCGCCACTCGGTGAACGGCCAGTTGCAGTACTGGGTTGCAAATTCCAGCCGTCGTCGCCAATGGACAGCATTCAGCTTGGATGTATGAAGCAGGTGCCTGTTGCAAAGCTCAATACACAGCTTTGTTCAACGAACGGTGTTGAGCAGACACTGTTGGTATCCTCTTGGTTCATCTGCGCCGTCAGTTGCTCCACAGTTACAGGTCTCTGTCTCGTAAACATCTCCGCAGCCGTCGTTCACCCCGTCATCTATGGCCCATGGAGCAACTCATTGCATCGGCGCCGTGTTCGGAAAGCGCCATTTAACCTTGCACGGTGTAGGCTACTTTAACCATGGCAGCACGCGAATACACTACTGGCCATTAAAATTGCTACACCACGAAGATGACGTGCTACAGACGCTGTGATATGCAAATGATTAGTTTTTCAGAGCATTCACACAAGGTTGGCGCTGGTGGCGACACCTACAACGTGCTGACATGAGGAAAGTTTTCCAACCGATTTCTCATACACAAACAGCAGTTGACCGGCGTTGCCTGGTGAAACGTTCTTGTGGTGCCTCGTGTAAGGAGGAGAAATGTGTACCATCCCGTTTCCGACTTTGATAAAGGTCGGATTGTAGCCTATAGCGATTGCGGTTTATCGTATCGCGACACTACTGCTCGCGTTGATCGAGATCCAATGACTGTTAGCAGAATATGGTATCGGTGGGTTCAGTAGGGTCATACGGAACGCCGTGCTGGATCCCAACGGCCTCGTATCACTAGTAGTCGAGATGACAGGCATCTTATCCGCATGGCTGTAACGGATCGTGCAGCCACGTCTCGATCCCTGAGTCAACAGATGGGGACGTTTGCAAGACAACAACCATCTGCACGAACAGTTCGACGACGTTTGCAGCAGCATGGACTATCAGCTCGGAGACCATGGCTGCGGTTACCCTTGACGCTGCAGCACAGACAGGAGCGCCTGCGATGGTGTACTCAACGACGAACCTGGGTGCACAAATGGCAAAACGTCATTTTTTCGGATGAATCCAGGTTTGTTTACAGCATCATGATGGTCGCATCCGTGTTTGGCGACATCGCGGTGAACGCACATTGGAAGCGTGTATTCGCATTGACGGCACTTTGAACAGTGGACGTTACATTTCAGATGCATTACGACCCGTGGCTCTACCCTTCATTCGATCCCTGCGAAACCCTACATTTCAGCAGGATAATCCACGACCGCATGTTGCAGGTCCTGTACGGGCCCTTCTGTATACAGAAAATGTTTGATTTCTGCCCTGGCCAGCACGTTCTCCAGATCTGTCACCAATTGAAAACGTGTGGTCAATGGTGGCCGAACAACTGACCCGTCACAATACGCCAGTCACTACTCTTGATGAACTGCAGTATCGTGTTGAAGCTGCGTGGGCAGCTGTACCTGTACACGCCATCGAAGCTCTGTTTGGCTCAATGCCCAGGCGTATCAAGGCCGTTATTACGCCCAGAGGTGGTTGTTCTGGGTACTGATTTCTCAGGATCTAAGCACCGAAATTGGGTGATAATGTAATCACATGTCAGTTCTAGTATAATATATTTGTCCAATGAATACCCTTTTATCACCTGCATTTCTTCTTGGGGTAGCAAATTTAATGGCCAGTAGTGTAATTTACAGACTTACCCTTTTTCGGAAAAGCTTCCACCTTTGGCAGTCTTTTCGGAAAAGCTTCCACCTTTGGCCCGAAAGCCAAGGGTTATATCCTCTCGTACGTTAGATAAATCGCTCCGTTTCCAAATTACGACAACGATGGGACTGTTATTCGCGACCTCCCGGAAATGCTGTATGTATCAGCCACTGTAAGTGCTGTCTCCTGCTGTCTCTGAGTGGTTGTTGCACGTTGACGTCGAATACAGGCGGTGGTCACATTAATGTGACTGGACAGTGAAATTAAGTATGCATGTTTATTATTCGAGATAGGGACTAAAATGAAGTAAAAATAGAAATTTCTTATCATCATCTTCTTCCAAAGACGGTGCCTTGTGTTCGAGCGGATCTAGGCGCTTCAGTCCGGAACTACGCGGCTGCTACGGTCGCAGGTTCGAATCCTACCTTGGGCATGGATGTGTGTGATGTCCTTATGTTAATTAGGTGTAAGTAGTTCTAAGTCTAGAGAACTAATCACCTCAGATGTTAAGTCCAATAGTGCTTAGAGCCGTATGAACCATTTGCACTGTGCCTTGTCGCTACAACCATTTTATGTTCTCCTTTTCATTACTTGATAATTTTTGCCATTTCAGTCCTAACGGACTTACGATTATTTTCTTTCTTGGATTACCCTTAGTTTTGTTTTCCAAAATTATTCCTTACCATATTTCTGTTAAAACCTCTCTGTGTCTAAATAACGCTCGGAAAAGTGAGGGTTTTTTTTTTTTTAATATAAGTTATCAGGTTTCTCTAATCGTTGATTTCTTTCAGAACATCTTTATTAGCTTTTCTATTTGTCCAGCTGATCCTCATTAGCGTTCTCTAAGCAATTCCGCCGTAGCTGGTTCCAAGCCCAGTTGCAGAAGAAGGAAGGGGAGGAGTAACACCTCGTAGGAAAAAAAAGTCAAGGTGGTGGGTTACAGTACTCTGTAACGTCTCCTGTCTACAGTTACGTATGAAGGGGACCAAAGACTTTAGTGGCGAACGGAGATGGCGATCGTAACATCACAGAAGAATGAAAAGTCCTCCTTGCTGATGGTGGAAGCAGCGCACCTAAGAATAATGCAAAAGGCACGGACTGTCATTCTGCGTTGTGACTGAATATTTACTGTCATGGTGAGGACAGCCTGAATGGCAGTAAAACTGTGATGTGGAAGACAGCCAGATACAGCAGCTTATTTTCTACAGGGGTTGGACAAAAAAATGGAAAAACTAAAAATACAACAGATTACCGTGTCTAATATGGTGTGGGAAAGCAGTTAGCAATCAAAAACAGCTTCCAGTCGTCTCGGAGTAGATAAATAAAGGTCCTGTATAGTTTTCAAGATTATATTACACCATTTTTCCGGCCACACTAGTGGACGTTCAGGTAATGATGATAGAGGTGGATAGTGATTACGCACCTTTCTCTCCAAAGTAGACCACAAAGCTTCAGTAGTATTGAGATCTGGTCTGCTGACTGTGGTGGTTGGGACAGATGCAATTCCTCCTCATGCTCCCAAATCAGAAAATGGTTCAAATGGCTCTGAGAACTATGGAACTTAACATCTGAGGTCATCAATCCCCTAGAACTTAGAACTACTTAAACCTAACTAACCTAAGGGCATCACACGCATCCATGGCCGAGGCAGCATTCAAACCTGCGACCGTAGCGGCCGCGCGGTTCCAGACTGAAGCGCCGGCCCCTGATCAGACCCCCAAATCAGATCCGGACGAATCGAGCTGTGTGACATGAGCCCTATCGACTTAAAAACTCAGCATCACTTTAAGGAACAAACATTGTGCCATAGAATGGACCTTATCAGACAGAGTGATCACATAATCCATAGCTGTAATATGACAATGCAGAGAACCGTGGGATACCACGATGTGGGCGCTCATATCATCACCAAACCCCCGCCATGTTTCACTACTGGGATGTAAACACAGAGGTTGGAAACAGTGTGAAACCTTGCTTATGGAACTCCATTCGTGTTGTTTTTGGTGTTGAGAGAGTTCGCGAGTGCGGCATTCACTTCTGCAGCAAATTTTGCAGCTGTCGTCCTCTTATTTTTCGGTCTCGGTTCTTTTCAATGGCTCTGCTACGAGCACTCAAGACACACATTCGTCCGCAATGTGACTCAGCAGATAATGTTTTTCCACTTTCCTTGTACGAAGTCTGTTCAAAACATTCCGGAACATTCGTAATTTCGCGCCAATTTTGTGTTGGAGCGAAATGCGATTGGCATCCCCGCACATGGGTTTCTTCAGTGTGTAACTGCCGAAAGTTTCATTGTTGTATGTCTTTTAGATATTGTTCAGTACTGTATCGAGTAGAACGTTGTGTCGCACATTTTGCGAATTTCGCGATGGCAGAGGTAGAGGAATAACGCGTCTGCATTAAATTTTGCGTGAAACCCGAGAAAACCTTTACAGAGACGCACCAAATGATGCAGGAAGCGTACGATGATGATTGCTTAATCGTACTCGATGGTACGAATGGTTCATACGGTTTAGAAATGGCCGGACTGAATTTAAAGATGACCGTCATTCATGACGCCCTTCGTCGTCTATCGACGATGCTCATGTCAGGAACATCAACGAAATTGTGCGTGCCAATCGAAGACTGACAGTTCGAGAGATTGCAGAAGAATGTAACATTTCGCTTGGACCATGTCGTGAAATTCTGACACAGCATCTTGGAATGCATCGTGTTGAGGCCATCTTCGTCCCACGGCTCATGAGTCAAGGGCATATCCATCCCAGTTGATGCGTGACTATTGCACAAAAAACGAAACCACTTTTCTGCCTCATACTTCGTACTCTCCAGACCTGCCCCCTGCGGACATATTTTTATGTACAAGGTTGAAAACCCCGTCGAAAAGACGAAAATCTGCAAAGATAGTAGAAATAAAAAAATATGCAGCAAAAGCCCTACCAAGACTGCTTCGCCGGGCGGGGTGGCCGAGCGGTTCTAGGCGCTACAGTCTGGAACCGCGCGACCGCTACGGTCGCAGGTTCGAATCCTGCCTCGGGCATCAATGTGTGTGATGTCCTTAGGTTGGTTAGGTTTAAGTAGTTCTAAGTTCTAGGGGACTGATGACCTCAGATGTTAAGTCCCATAGTGCTCAGAGCCATTTGAACCATTTGAAGACTGCTTCTGGAAATGGAAACAACGCTGGGAGCAGTGTATAAATTGTGGAGGAGAGTATTTCGAAAGAGACCACGCACAATAAGTAAAAGGGAAGCACAGAAAAATTTTGTGGACAAAGTTCCGGAATTTTATGAACAGACCTTGTATGCAGTACGAACACCAAAAGTTTTCATACGTCCGAATTCACCTAGCTCAGACATAATGCACTCACAGCTGCACAGAACACAGGTCTGACGACGGCTGACACTTGCAACGTATTGAGGACATTGCACAGGTGCTATTCGTGGTGAAATTCAACGCCTCGGCTTTTTGTCTTGGCTAGCACCCTCATTTGTGTTGAAGCATGCATTTCTCGCGGGGTTTCCACGTTGCTATCCAAACCGGTGTAAATACAGCTAGCATGGAGGGTAAAGAGAATCTTTTATATATCTGCTGTTATACCCGGGAGTCACCTTGCGGTGGGTAGCAGTGGTACGTGTGCTACCACTGTGTTTTACCCCTCCCTGTTCGCCCCGATAGCTGAGTGGTCAGCATGACGGATTGCCATCCTACGGGCCCGGGTTCGATCCCGGCCGGGTCGAGGATTTTCTCCGCTCAGGGACTGGGTGCTGCGTTTTGTTCATCATTATTTCATCCCCGTACGGCGCGCAGGTCGCCCAATGCGGCGTCGAATGTAATAAGACCTGCACCAAGGCGGCCGGACCTGCTCCGTAAGGGGCCTCCCGCCCAATGACGCCAACGCTCATTTCCATTACCCCTCCCTTGTTCCATTCGCGAATTGCGCGCGGGAAGAATGATTGTCGACAGAGCTCCGCATTAGCTCTAATTTCTCTGGTTTTCTCCTTGAGGTCATTTTGAGAGACGTTTATAGGCAGAGTCGGCCTCCATAGCTAACAAGGGAACATTCTCAGTTGTTAATAAACCATCTTAATGGAACTTGGCGGGTATCCAGAGGGGTCAAAATAATGTCATGAAATATGCCTAATACAACTCAGGAAGTTTAGAGGATCGCCCGCAATAATTCGAGACTCCAACTGAATTTTGTTTTATATAGTGTTGCCCATCTTGGGCATTACGTGAAAAAATTGGTCCATTTTATACGCACGGTGTACAAAAGATGTGTTTGAAGCGCTTCTTTAGAGATAATCATTAGTGTAATGATTCTGTACCATAATAATCAGTTACTGATTTTTTCAATTGACAAAATACACGTAAGTGGAACGATAAAAGAATTGAATTTAAAACGTAAAATAACAATCTAAAACATAAAATAAAGTTAATATAGCAAATAATTAGAATAATAATGAACGTTTAGATACTTCAACTAGGTATGCTGAAAATTCTCCGATAGCACAATGTGTACAACTTGTTTTCCAAAAATGGTATTTCAGAAACCAGTTCAATTACACATGGGTACATGTGGCGTGAAAGCTTCTTTAATTTATATTGTAATAAAATTTATTATTTTTAAAAATTAATAGTGATGAAGGGTACCTTGCAAAATTTCAAATTATTACAAAAGATTATTCAGTTTACAAGAACTGCTTTGTTATGAAACACGTCTTTTATATATCACAATTTCAAAGATGTTCCCTCTAAAGCTAATATGCCAAATTACTTTTTGAGGTGTGTCATGACCCTTCAAAGTGAAAGTGAGCAAAAACGGAAAAATTCGTATTGCATTATTTTGATTCCTCTACATATCCGCTAAGTTTCATCAAGATCGTGTATTTGCGCCTTGGAATGTTCCCCTGTGATCGGTCAGCGTAGATTCATGACATGCTGAGGAGCTGGATTCAGTTCTCAGTACTGCCAGGGATTTTTCTTAGTGAGGGGACTGGAACGAGACCCAGTAAGGCCCGTGCTGCGAACTGACGAGCTACTTGAATGGTAAGTAGCAGCTGGAAGGTCTGCAAAAGCCGACAGCCATCGGGGGAGCGGTGTCCTGATCCCATGGTCCTCCATATGAATACCACTTTTTAATGGTGCCAGACTGATGAAAAGTAGTCAAAAATGAATCGAACGAGTATTCTGTAAGCCACTTATTTCGTGAATGAACTATATTTCCCTAAGATTATTATCACGGATTTCAGCCTGGAATCTGCTTTTCCTATGATTTGTTTCATGCGGGCATTCCGCTTAACGTGCGTGCTATCTATATGAAGCGATTAAGGCGACCTCTCATGGCAAGCGAGAAATCTGGGTTCGAGTCACGGATCCGCAGAAATTTTCGTTTGTCGCAAGTAGCTGACGCTAATAGATATTCACCAGATGTGAACCATGTCATGATTTCCACAGCAGCAAATCGTCAAAGACAATGTCTGTGCATGCATGCGTATCCGAAGGACATTGTGTTGTAATAAATGCAGTTACCCATCAAACACAGACACTGTCGCCATTGCCGGCCTGGGTGGCCGAGCGGTTCTAGGCGCTACAGTCTGGAACCGCGCGACCGCTACGGTCGCAGGTTCGAATCCTGCCTCGGGCATGGATGTGTGTGTGATGCCCTTAGGTTAGTTAGGTTTAAGTAGTTCTAAGTTCTAGGGGACTGATGACCTCAGATGTTAAGTCCCATAGCGCTCAGAGCCATTTGAACCATTTGAACTGTCGCCATTAATGGTAAATGAGAAGCGCTGTAACTTCCGGTATGAAGACAGAGACCCAACAAATCTTTGAGTACCACGAACAGCTTACATAATAGCGTACATAACAAATGCATCCATTAATTTATCGTCAAAACAGAGGAACAATTAAGTAGGGGTTTTCGCCACTCTACATGGCTCCTCCGATGCAGCTAGTTTCTTCTTCCACTTAGCTTGTCCATTGTTAGTGTTAGATAGCAAGTTTCAGTAAAAGTGGTAGGTTCGACAAGTGGAGATGGAACCGCATCAGAAACTCTATCATGCTCTGAAACCTGCTGTCTCGCTTCCCTGTACACCCCTTAAGGTGAGACATATTGTCATGTGAAATTACGATGAAATTAAGACCTGTAGCTGCTTACAGGCGTTGATAAATATCAACGGGGACTGTTGAAAATGTGTGCCCCTACCGGGTCTCGAATCCGGGATCTCCTGCTTACATGGCAGACGCTCTGTCTGTGTGAGCCACCGAGGACACAGAGGATAGTGCGACTGCAGGGACTTATCTCTGGCACGCTCCCCGTGAGACCCATATTCCCAACTTACTGTCCACACACTTCATTTGTAGTGCCGCTGCCCGCTATACTCGTTACTCGCGGCAGTCAATCTACCGATTCCCGTAAGAGTTCGGGCAATGTGAGTGCATCCGCACCGAAGAAGATCATTGGCCGTATAGCCTTATCTATACGAAGATGGTCCGAAAGAATAGATATCATCTTCATATTGTCATGTCTTCGACGCACTATGGCAGAACTTCCTCGTCTTCGGGAAACTTGCATTCATTTTTTTTTTGTCTTTGTTTCGGAAAAGAATGATACAACGTTGGAGCTCCTGTGTGTACTATAAACATTTGTTGTAACGTGCAGCTGTCAACACAACGATTAGAAGAATGTACTTTCGTCACGAAACAAAGCACTGATTTGTCACGTATTCGTCCTCTCCTGTATAGTTCGCTGAAACGGAACAACACAGATAGGCACGTCTGCTAAAAACTTGCAGGATAGGAGAACAGTAATAGTGGGAATCCTTTTAACTATGCTGTGTGACGCGTACCAGTAGGAAGGTAGTGGTTGTGGAGTTTACTTCCTTTCTTCCTGTCTGTGTCGAAGACCATCAAAGAGGAAAATCGAGTAATACCCAACTGAAGAAAGAGGTTAAAAGTTTCGTGTTCATTGTCTTTCTGCGACATCTTTTATTCTTTAAAGGTATTGAAGTCCAGCAAATTGTTACAGTAAATGAGATGGAATACGCATCTGAAATAAAACTCTAAAGTTTAGAAAGACAAAAAATGTAAAATAATTAAAGAAGAGATGAAATTCTTTGCGTGAACTTGTCAGCACGGACGGGAATTTCGTTCTTGTGAAACACAACTAGCTCTTTATTCGCACGAAGTAATGAGTGCGGCGACAGGGAGCCTGAAACTGATTTCCGAAAGGCTTTCGATACCCTACCTAACAAGCGGTTTTAATAAAACTGCGTGCCTGTAGAGTACCGTATCAGTTGTGTAGCTGGATTCGTCGTGATTTTCATTTAGAAAGTTCGTAGTAACTGACGGAGAGTCATCGAGCGAAACAAAAGCGATACTTGGCGTTCCGCACCCCTCTTAGACTGCTTGGTCGGTTGGCTGTTTCAGGACCAAACAGCGAAGTCATCGGTCCCGTTGGATTACGAAAGGGTGAGGAAGGAAGGCAGCCGTGCCGCCCTTTCAAAGGAACCAACCCGACATTTGCCTGAAGCGATTTAGGAAAATCACAGAAAACATAAATCAGGATGGCCAGACGCGATTTTGAACCGTCGTCCTCCCGAATGCGAGTCCATTGTGCTAACCACTGCGCGACCTCACTCGGTATTTGAAGATGATGCTTTCGTTTACCTCTAATAAGTCATCAGAAGATCAAAACGAATTGCATGGTACGAAAAGTGGCAATTGACTCTAAACAATAACAGGTTTGAAGCCCTCCACATGAGTCCAAAAGGAATCCGTTAAATTTCGCTTACACGGTAGGTCACGGAAATTTAAGTGTTGTCAGTTGCGAGCAACTTACACTGGAACCAAAACATAGGAAATGTAGGGAATGGCCGGCCGAAGTGGCCGTGCGGTTCTGGGCGCTACAGTCTGGAGCCGAGCGACCGCTACGGTCGCAGGTTCGAATCCTGCCTCGGGCATGGATGTGTGTGACGTCCTTAGGTTAGTTAGGTTTAATTAGTTCTAAGTTCTAGGTGACTGATGATCTCAGAAGTTAATTCGCATAGTGCTCAGAGCCATTTGAACCATTTGTAGGGAATGTGAACCAAAGACTACGTTTTCTTGACGGAGCACTTAGAAGTTGCAACAGATTTACTTCCTACACTACGCTTATCCGTCCTCTTCTGGAGTACTGCTGCGCGGAATGGGATCGTTACCAGACAGTGTTGACGGAGGACACAGGAAAAGATCAAAGACGCGCAGCTCCTTTTGTAATATCGTGAAATATGGGAGCGGGTGTCACGGATATGATGTGTCAGTTAAGGTGAGAATCATTAAAACAAAGGTGTTTTCGTAGCGGAGCGGTTTTTTCACGAAATATGAAGCACCAACTTTCTATTATGAATGCGAAAATGGTGTGCTGACGTTCATCAATGTAGGGAGAAATATTCACCATAGTAAAACAAGAGAAACCGGAGCTCGCATGGAAAGATTTAGGTGTTCCTTTGTCCCACATGGCATTCGAGACTGGAACGGAAGAGAAATAATCTGAAAGTGGTTCTACGAACACTCTGCCAAGTTCTTAAATGTTAATTGTGGCATAGTCATGTAGATGTAGATGGACAAAAATTCATTGTAGTTGAAGAATATAGTCGGAGCACGTTCAGCACTAGTATACAGCAGACAGCCGCCAACTTTCTGTACAGAACACGTCGTAGTGTGAGGAAGAAGAGTCATGTTTATACTTGAAGATGCTGCAGAACAGTTGAAGAAATTAACTCACAGAGAAGTATGCGTCTTTGACTAGAACAAAAAATACGTTAGTGGCAAGAAACTGTCACCATGCATTGTTACCCACTCGTTCACCTTTTTGAAGAAAGCGGGGAAGAACAAAGAAATCTCGTTCGACTGAGTCTGGAAATATTACCCGCAACGATTAACAGAGTGGACCGAGAAATTCCATTGCTGTGCAGCAAGCTTTGTCTCTGGTCCAATGAGTGGGCGCAACAGCGGCACACGCACGCTCATCCAATTCCGGTGGCAGGCGCTGCGGCAGAGGCTTCGTGCGTCACGGAGAAGATTACTATCAAACTTCCCAGAGAGAGAGCTCCAAGAACAGTCCAGGAACGTATTATTACTCCTTCTCGAGAAATGGTGACGTTGGTAATATCAGAGGGATATGGAGCATTACCAGCAATGTTTCTCCCGTATGCAATTAGTGAACTGAAAAGCAAGGCTCACAAGGGAACCTCCTCATCGCACCCCCCTCAGATTTAGTTATAAGTTGCCACAGTGGATAGGCCTTGAAAAACTGAACACAAGTCAATCGAGAAAACAAGAAGAAATGGCGTGGAACTATGAAAAAAATAAGCAAAATATACACACTGTGTAGTCCGTGTGCAAGATAGGCAACATCAAGGAAAATGTGAGCTCAGGCGTTCCGTGGTCCCGTGGTCAGCGTGAGCAGCTGCGAAACGAGAGGTCCTTGATTCAAATCTTCCCTCGAACGAAAAATTTATTTCCTTTATTTTCGCAAAGTTATGATCTGTCCGTTCGTTCATTGACGTCTCTGTTCACTGTAATAAGTTTAGTATCTGTGTTTTGCGACCGCACCGCAAAACGGCGCGATTAGTAGACGAAAGGACGTGCCTCTCCAATGGGAATCGAAAACATTTCATCGCAAGGTCATAGGTCAACCGATTCCTCCACAGGAAAACACGTCTGATATATTCTATACGGCACTGGTGACAGATAATAATTGTTTGAAAATAAAAAATTAAACTCTTCACTCAAGGGAAGACTTGAACCCAGGCCCTCTTGTTCCACAGCTGCTCACGCTAACCACGGGACCACGGCGTTCCTGAGCTCACGCGTTCCTTGATGTTACTTATCTTGCACACGGACTACTCAGTTTGTATATTTTGCTTTTTTTTTCATAGTTCCACACAACTTCTTCCTGTTTTCTCGATAGATCTGTGTTCAGTTTTTCAAGGCCTATCCACTGTGTCAACTTATAACTAAATCTGAGGGGGTGCGGTGAGGAGGTGCCCTTGTCAGAATTGATAGTTCGAGGGTTGTCTTTTTAATTTTTACAAAAACAGCGAATGACAAATGTTTTTTGGTACCAATCTTTCTATAGTTTCTAAAAATTTCGCCTTTTAAAACCAATCTTTCTATAGTTTCTAAAAATTTTACCTTTTAAAATGATATATTTTTGCTGGCGAGAATTTTTCCGGGTTATATGGCCGTGGTCCATGGAACTTTTCTAGCCCTGACGTTTCGTCCAAAACTGACTTGTCTGGTGTATAGAAGACTCCGTGTACATGTGGCAGGGTCTACATTGGAGCTGTAAAGAGAAGTGTGAATACACGGTTGAAGGAACATAAATGTCTTTGCCGACTAGGGAAAAGAGATAAGTCAGCCGTGGCGGAACATGCTCTGCAATCGGGTGATCACGTAGTGAAATTTTCGGAAACTGAAGTTTTATGTACTGTGACGAACTATTATCCACGGCTATATAGAGAAGCCATCGAAATATATAAACATGGGGATAATTTTAACAGAAAAGAAGAAGCTATGAACTCAGCGATATATGGACAGCGGCGCTACAGAATCGGTGAGTATTTTTTAACTTTGATGGACTATGATCGATAGTTATATTTTATCCTTGAAAAGGTTTATCTCTGCTATCACGTGAAATCCAGAACACGCCCACTTCCCACGGTATTTAGGCCGTTCTTCGATGTCCGACTCGTCAGTCGGCAAGACTCAGCACAACCAGGAGCACCTCCGAAGATGTCCAACGTAGCTTTGGACGCAACGTCAAGGATAGAAGAGTTGCATGGACCACGGCCATACAACTCGGAAGAATTCTCGGCAGCTGAAACATCCGGTCGTGAAAGCCTTCATTGTATGATATATTTTTGCATGCGTTCTAATTAAGTCTGGGCACACCAGTAATCCCCAACACCACTGCACATAAACTGCAAAAAAAAAAAAAAAAAAAAAGGAGAAGAAAATAAAGAGTAACGCATCACGATTGAATTATTTGAGTAGACGGAAGTCGGTAAATGTGATGCACATGTACAGACATACAAATGATTAATATTTCAGAAAAAATGGATGATTTATTCAAGAGAAAGACCTTCCCAAACTGAGCTTGTCAGTAACGCTTGGCCTTGATTGATAGAGCTGTTGGATGTCCTCCTGAGAAATATCGTGGAAGATTCTGTTCAGCTGGCGCGTTAGATCGGCGAAATCCCGAGATGGTTGAAGGAAGGGCCCTCCCTGCCCATAATGTTCCAAAGGTTTTCTTTTACAAAGGGACCCAACGTCCTTGCTGGTCAAGGTAGGGTTTGGCAAGCACGAAGAAAAGCAATAGAAACTCTCGCGGTGTGCGGGCAAATGAAAGCCCAGGATGGCTTGCCACGAATGGCAACAAAACGGGGCGTAGAATATCGTCGATGTACCGCTGTGGTGTAAGAGTGCCGCCGATGACAAACAAAGGGCTCCTGCTGTGGAATGAAATGACACCCAAACCAGCAATCCCGGTTGTCGGGCCGGCCGCCGTGGCCGTGCGGTTCTAGGCACTTCAGTCCGGAACCGCGTGACTGTTACGGTCGCAGGTTCGAATCCTGCCTCGGGCATGGATGTGTGTGCTGTCCTTAGGTTAGTTAGGTTTAAGTAGTTTTAAGTACTAGGGGACTGATGACCTCAGATGTTGAATACCATAGTGCTCAGAGCCATTTTTGAACCGGTTGTCGGGCTGTATGGCTGGTGGTAGTCAGGTATGTATCCCACAGCTGTCTGGGCCATTTCCAGACACGTCTTTGCTGGTTATCGGGGCTCAGTTCTAAGATGGAGCCATCACTGAAGACAATTATACTCCAGTCAATGAGATTCCGGCCCTAAGACGTGTCTGCAGACGACCCGTACAACAGTGATATACCAACCTGACTGTCGCACGCCATTAGCACTGGCAACCACGAACAACCTCGGGTGCCATTTCATTTCAGAGCAGGAGCCCTTTGGTTGTCATCCGCGGCAGCCTTACAGCACAGCGGTACGTCACCGATATTAAATGTCCCATTTGTTGCCATTCATGGCAGGCCATCCATATCAGCAAGACACTGTCCACCCGCACGAGCCGAGAGTTTCTATGTGTTGTCTTCGTGCTTGCCAAACCCTGCCCTGGCAAGCAAGGTCGCCGGATGTCTCCCCAACTCAGAACGTTTGGAACATTATGGGCAGGGCCCTCCGACCATCTAAGAATTTGGACGATCTATAGAGATAATTGGACAGAATTTAGCGCGATATCGCCCAGGAGTTTTTCCAGCAACTTTATCAATTAATGCTGAGCCGAATAACTACCTGCATAAGGCCCAAAGGTGAACCAACCCATTACTGACTTACTCAATTTACGAAGCTCTTTCTCTTGAATTTTTCTGAATTGTAATAATTTATTTGTCTGTACATATACATCACTGTACATATATATCACTGTCCCATTCGGATAATTCCTTCGTGATGTGTCTTTTTTCCTTTTCTTAGAGTGTATTTGACGTTACTTTTATTGCCGAAGACACAAAACTCTAATTATGATGCTTTTATTAGTTTCAGATTATTCACGGGGTGAGTACAGTAAGGATAGTTTGCGCCCCGTCTTAAGAAAAGCTAGTTTTCACGCGTCTCAAATGTTTGTCACGTTATATCTCCTGAACTATGTCGTACAATGGCATAATTTTGGAGGTAAATTCAGTGGTATGTATGGGTAGTCTCTAAAATGTGTTGCGATTAGATTTAGTAGTAAAGAGGTAGTAAATTGAAACGGCCGCTAAGGCCATGTGGTCAAGAATTGCGGTGTATATCGTCAATATTTAACTGCTCTTCGACCCCCTAACGCGATGGTCGCGACACGTTCAGTAGAACGAGAAAAGCAACCAGTTTTCCTGGAAGTGGTTCGCGGACTAGCCACACATGTCGGTTTCGGTTCTTTTCGGAACACCCTAACAGTTGATCGCTGCTCAGTTTACGGTTCATGGAAATATATCCAAGCTTCGTCTCCTGCCTCCGAATTGTATACGTATTTTCCTCTTTTCGCACGAATTTTTCAAGCAGTTTCTTATACCAATAAAGTGACACGAGCTTGTTTTTCAACTTCGTTGAAATTCTACAGAGTCCATTGGGAAGCGATCTGTTTCACAGGTAAAGGTATATGCAAAGTGGAAAGTACTGAGGTCTTCGTTATTCCTGAAGACTGGTTTGATGCAGTACTCTATACTGTGCATCCTCTTCATCTCCGAATAACTACTGCAACTGAAATCCATTTAAACATGCTTACTGCGTTCATTCCTAGGCGTCCCTCTACAATCCTCCCCCCCCCCCCCTCCTCCCCATTCACCACTCAAGCTTCCCTCTAACACCAAACTGACGATTCTTTGATGCCTCTGAATACGTCCCATCAATCGATCCCTTCCTTTAGTCAAGTTCTGAGAGCAAATTTGTTTTCACCCGAATTCTATTCAGTGCCTCCTTATTAGTTACGCTATCTACGCATCTAATCTTCAGCCTTCTTTTACAATATCACACTTCAAAAGCTCCTCTTCTTGTCTGAACTGCTTATTGTTCACGAGCAAGGCCGAACTCGAGATAAATACCTTCAGAATACATCTACATCTAAATCTACATCTACATGGTTACTCTGCAAATCACATTTAAAGTGCCTGGCAGAGGGGTCATCGAACCACATTCACAATTCTCTATTATTCCAATCTCGTATAGCGCGCGGAAGGAACGAACACCTATATCTTTCCGTACGAGCTCTGATTTCCCTTATTTAATCGTAGTGATCGTTTCTCCCTATGTAGGTCGGTGTCAACAATATACTTTCGCATTCGGAGGAAAAAGTTGGTGATTGGAATTTCGTGAGAAGATTCCGTCTCAACGAAAAACGCCTTTCTTTTAATGATGTCCGGCCCAAATCCTGTATCATTTCTGTGACACTCTCTCCCATATTTCGCGATAATTCAAAACGTGCTGCCCTTCTTTGAACTTTTTCGATGTACTCCGTCAGCCCTATCTGGTAAGGATCCCACACCGCGCAACATTATTCTAAAAGCGGACGGACAAGCGTAATGTAGGCAGTCTCCTTAGTAGATCTGTTACATTTTCTAAGCGTCCTGCCAATAAAACGCAGTCTTTGGTTAGTCGTCCCCACAACGGTTTCTATGCGTTAATTCCAATTTAAGTTACTCGTAATTCTAATTCCTAAGTATTTAGTTTCATTTACGGCCTTTAGATTCGACTGATTTATCGTGTTACCGAAGTTTAAGAGTTTTAGCACTCATGTGAATGACCTTACACTTTTCATTATTTAGGGTTAACTGCCAATTTCGCACCATTCAGATATCTTTTCTAAATCGTTTTGTAATTTGTTTTTTATCTTCCGATGACTTTATTAGTAGATAAACGACAGCGTCATCTGAAAAAAACCCAAGACGGCTGCTCAGATTGTCTCCCAAATCGTTTATATAGATAAGGAACAGCAGAGGGCCTATGACAGTACCTTGGGGAACAACAGAAATCACTTCTGTTTTACTCGATGACTTTCCATCAGTTACTACGAACTGTGACCTCTCTGACAGGAAATCACAAATCCAATCACATAACTGAGGCGGTATTCCATAAGCACGCAATTTCACTACAAGCCATTTGCGCGGTACAGTGTCAAAAGCCTCCTGGAAATCCAGAAATACGGAATCCCTTGTCAATATCACTTAACACTTCGTGCGAATAAAGGGGTAGTAGTGCTTCGCAAGAACGATGTTTTCCAAATCCATGTTGATTGTGTGTCAATAGACCGTTTTCTTCGAGGTACTTCATAATGTTCGAAAATACTGCTGCATATCGACGTTAATGATATGGGCCTGTAATTAAGTGTATTTCTCCTACTACCTTTCTTGAATATTGGTGTGACCTGTGCAACTTTCCAGTCTTTGGGTACGGATCTTTCTTCGAGTTAACGGTTGTATATGATTGTCAAGTATGGAACTAATGCAAAGGAACCTAATTTCATAACAGTAAAATTTATATTCGATATTAACGAATTCCTTTTTATTGGCAATGTCCTTCTTTTACTGCTAGTCTGCATTTTATACCCGTTTTACTTCGGCCATCATCAGTTATCCTGTTGCCGAAACAGCAAAACTATCCTACTACTTTTAATGTCTCTTCACTTAATCTGATTCCGTCAGCATCGTCTGAATTAATTCCATTACATTCCATTATCCTTATTTTGCTTTTGTTGATCGTGACCTTATATCCTCTTTTCAGCACACTATCTATTCCGTTCGACTGCTCTTCATGTTGTTTGCTGTTTGTGACAGTTACAATCCCGTGGGCAAAAGTCAAAGCTTTTATGTCTACTCCATGAACTTTAATTCCTTCTCCGAATTTCTCCTTGGTTGTTTTTAATGCTCGATCTGATTGAATAGCATCAGGGGTAGGCTTGTCTCGTTCCCCAGTCAACTACTGCTTCCCTCTCATGCCCCTTGTAACTGCTATGTGTTTTCTATAAGAGTTGTGTATAACCTTTCGTTCCTTGCATTATTTTACCACTGCTGCCTTCAGGGTTTCAAAGAGTGTATTCCTGTCAGCATCTATGTTTCACTGCAATTCACATAGCATTCTTCTAGAATCAAATTGTGCACAGCACAGATTTTCTTTTACAACATTCTCTTTTTGTCGACTCTCACGAAATTCATCGCTGACGGAAGTACGTCCGCGACGAAATACTACAACCTAATTGTACACAGTATTTTGTGAAGGAGGTGGATTACCAAAAGTTGAACGAAATGATTTTAGGTACGGTTGTTCAGCTTGACCATTAAGAAATACGGGTTTCACAATCTCTTACGCGTCCCCACACACGAGCGACGGATCGCAGCGATCCGTTGCATGAGCGACCGATCACTTAATAGATTGAACGTGTTTGGCAAAATCGCAGCGATCCGTCGCTGATCGCATGGTAATCGGGAATCAGATCGAAGAAGCACTCATCAGTGAAGGTAGTTTTCTTCCAGAGATTGAGACTCAAGTCCGGAAAGGTTTCTGGAGACGTCCCGGAGAGCAGTGGGATACTAACGTGACTTTCGCCCGCCGTGCGGTCCACAGCCAGGAGTGATGGTCTGGAGTGCCATTTGTTTTCATAGCAGGACGCCTTTGGTTGTCATCTGTGGCACTCTTACAGAACAGCGGTACGTCGGCGATATTCTACGTCCCGTTTTGTTGCTCTTGATGGCAAGCCATCTTGGGCTTACATTTCAGCAAGATAATGCCAGCTCGCGCTCGTCGAGGGTTTCTACTGCTTGCTAAACCTTATCTTGTCCAGCAAGATTGGCAGATCTCTCCTTAATTGAGAACTTTTAGAGCATTACGGGCACAGCCCTCCAACCAGCTCGGAATTTTGACGATCTTCCTATGGTTCACATGGTTCTGAGCACTATGGACAATAACATCTGAGGTCATCAGTCCCCTAGACTTAGAACTACTTAAACCTAACTAACCCAAGGACATCACACACATCCATGCCCGAGAAAGAATTCGAACCTGCGACAGTAGCAGCAGCGCGGTTCCGGACTGAAGCGCCTAGAACCGCTCGGCCACACCAGACGGCTTTGACGATCTTAGGAGAACATCTGACAACTCTTATAAATCAATGCCAAGCTGAATAACTCCTTGCATAAGGACCACAGTTGAACCGGCCGGCCGGTGTAGCCGTGCGGTTCTAGGCGCTTCGGTCTGGAACCGCGTGACCGCTACGGTCGCAGGTTCGAATCCTGCCTCGGGCAAAGATGTGTGTGATGTCCTTAGGTTAGTTAGGTTTAAGTAGTTCTAAGTTCTAGGGGACTGATGACCACAGATGTTAAGTCCCACAGTGCTCAGAGTCTTTTGAACCATTTTTGAACCACAGGTGGACCAGCGCGTTACTGACTTGCTCAATCTGTGAAGCACTTTCTCTTGAATAAATCATCCAATTTCTCTGAAATTGTAATCGTCCGTCCCATTCGGAGAATTGCTTCGTGGTGCATCTTTTTTTTTTGAGTGTATTTAAATTATCTTAGCCATTTCTCTACGTAGTCGCCATTCAAATTTAAACATTTGTTGCAGCGCTCCATAAGCTTTCCTATGCCTTCTAGACACTGTTGCCGCTTATTTGAAGCAGTTACTAACGTCCTGCTTCGGTTCTAAAACATCCCACTTACACGACCGAAGCAAATCCTTCGGCGACGCTGCAGAGTGAGAGCGAGCGTTATCGATAGCAGCACAATGCGTCTTATCAGCAATCCTAACCGTTTGTTTTGAACGGCGAACGGCGTAGCGTAGTCGGTGAAGCGTCTGGCACTAGGCCGCTGTCCTTATGCTCTCTCCTCTAGGCACAAAGTCGATGAGCAGGACGCCCTTTCGACCCCAAAACACTGTGCCCATAACCTTTTTGTTAGAGGTCGTCAATGATGCATTCGATTCAGTGGCGTTTTGTTTCTGGACTTATTTGCGAAATCAGGTCTCGTCACCAGTAACAAAGTGGTTTAACAGCTCCTCGTCATCCTTGACGTAGCGAGTGGAAAACGTCACTACAGCTGCCAATCGCTGTCTCCTGCGGTTTTCGGTCAAAATTCTGCCACGTACCCTTGTCTATAGCCCAATCACCTGTAAGGTGTCAGGCAAATCCAACACCTTCCATGAAAACTCTGACATGATAGCAAATCCGGCAGTATGTCAGATAGCTCCGAATAAATCCTGACATTAAATTAACCAAAGTAATACGATCAACGAGTGAGCAAATGGCATACACAAGAACGCCTAAATGCATGTCATACCTTACCACCGTGAAACAGACGCAGTTCCGAGGGAAGAAACGAGAACAGAAGCTGAGATCTGAGTCGTATAGGCTAGGAGGCCCTACGATAAGGGACGGACACCCACGTCGCCAGGCGACCGCCAGGACCACCCCCCCAGCCCATGTTAAAAGATAGAGCCCTCCAGAAGAACAGTATAGATCTTATGATAACATTAAAAGGACCACACCAGCTGAAAGTTTTAGCGTGAGACTATACGCGTCTCTGTTACGTTGCAAACGTTACAAACATTGCCTCACCACGAAAAGTATAACGTTTCTCATTGGATGGACAGAATTTTTGTAGGCGGAGCTTAAGGTTAACATTGAAACCCTGATTGGTCAGTTGAAAAAACAGCCAGATACCTTTTTTATTAAACCAACGTCGGTAAATTGTAGTAAAGAGAAGCGAGGAGAGAGTTGCTTCCGAGACGGCGAGGTGCGTGGAGCTGCGCCGCCCGCCGTCCCCTGACGCTGCCTAAACATGTAACCTCCCCCTCACTTATTGACCTTAATGACAGTGAAAAATTACACTGCGTGTACCTAATGGAAATTTGGGAAAAAGCAATCGTCACCGAAGTTAATCTGTCGGTAAAGAGGGAGGAAAGGGTTACATCTAAATGAAAGGAAAAATGCAAATGAAACTGGTAGAAATTAATTTTGAAAAGGGGTAAAGTTAATGAAGAAAGTAAATGTGCGGCCGTTACGTTAACAATTAACTAGCGGTAATTAGATATTTGAGATTTGGGGGAAACTACGGTCGCCAGTCCTAAGGACAATTACTATAGTAACTGAAAAAGAAAGGTAATTACACATATAATTAGCACTAGAAGCGTGGCAACTGAAGGTTGACATGTGTAGTGTGAAAACTGAAAGTTTGTCAGAAGTAATAACTTTCGCTGCACTCTGACTTAATTTAGCAAAAGAATTAATAAAACCGGAAAACTGAAAGTTAATTTAGTGACTGAAATTAATAAGAAGCTTTCTTTCTTAAGCACATCGAAATTCAGTAAAATACAGTTAGTCTTGGACTACCTCAACAATCATTTCAAAAGCTACTTGAATCTACGCAATTTAGAAATAAGAGATTTAGCTTTGAACTTGAATTAAATGATTCTGAACAATTAACAATAGTAAAATTTAGTACGTACCAAGCTGAGTTGCAGTCACAGGTAAGCTAAAATATGGTAACAAAACTAGCACTCTTAATTTCTGCTTGTGTAATCTAAGTATTGTAGCCAGCTATGAATACTTTAACTGAACTTTGAAATTAAAGCAGTGAAATGGAATTATGCTGGCGTTTGAATTTCAACGACACTCGGGTTCATTTCGGAAAAGGAAGGGACCCTGCTTGGTAATGCAATTGGGACAATGAGCAACAAAGGTTCATGCTAAGTAGCTGTAATTTTGTGATGCAACAATTTTAAAAGTTTGAAAAGCTGAGGTCTGCCATACAGTTCTAAAACTTTACGTGCTTCCAGTCTTCCTTGTTAGTTGATTGAAGGTTTTAAGCCGTCGATCGAGGATGTGGGGACAGTCACCCATTGTCGGCCGTCGCTGTTGCAGAAGCTGGATGTTGGCGCGCCTTCTTCTCGACACGGTCATCAGACGAAACGGGCTCTTGATGTGCGCCAGCTAATGCTTCTCGTCCGCGACACCATGTCAGAAACTATCATCGCAAGTCGAGCGCAATTACATGCTGCCAAACACCGAAAGCGCGGCAACTCGCGGGAGCTTCACACCACACACCTGCTCCACTCGTTACTCCAGCCAGACTCCCCCATGCTCTGCCCGCGCTCCACGCGGCATAGTTAACACTACCAAAGATCCTACACACTTTGATTCTTCACACGACCCATCGATGTAATCGTTCGATAGCAGTTTTCCCTAGGCAAGACCCAGCGTAAAAATACAAATAATATTTACAAAACAAACCAATTATACATCGACATAAGTGCATAAATATATATATATACAAACAGTAAAACAATTACAATATATAAAGAGACAGAAATGTCATATCTTGAGGTAACAAAACAAGGAAAAAAAAATAGTACAATAGATGGAAATAGGATGATATGCATTTCCGGCGTTACAAACACCAACAAGGTAATGAACGCACGCGATGCCGCCATAAGGCTTCACTCAGAACTGCAGAAGTCTCATCTGTTACATCCCCTTTTTACGTAATACTAGTGTCGATCGTCAATTAAACTTCGTGGTATTCACATTTGCTACTAGAAGTTAAGATCTGAAACACGATGATTTTTCTGTTATATAATTATTGAGAAGCCACATCAGCCACTGTAATTTACGACAAGTTAAATAAGTAATTAAAGATAATTGAGGGTCACTGTAGACCATTTTGATAGTTTTCTCTTTTATGAAACTTAACTTAAATCTAGATTATAGATGTGATATGGCATAGGTCATCCTTCGATCCATTGTAGAACTTGGAAACCCATTTAGGGAATATTCGTTCACATTTTTGTTCAACGCAATTGGTTTTTATCAACCTGTATTAAAATATTTCCTTTTATCAATAGTGCAATTTATAAACAATGTTTTGTGAGTAGAATAAAATTTCCAATGGTAAACTTAACTGCTTTTTCGACGATATTTTACTAGCTAACTAAAAGTAGGAAAGCCTTGAACCCCTTCCACTAAATTTAGTTAGTATTAAGATTCTTCTACAGGGAGCGCAGTGGAGCTGACGCTGAAATCATTAAGTATTTGATTATATCATCACTAGTCTCACTGAACTCTTCTGAACTCCACATGTCATGTGTGGTCTGGCGTCTCCTTGCCAGCAATAGGTCCCAGATTCAAACTAGTCAATTCCCCAAAAAACACGCTCAGAGCGTCGTTGCGCGAAAGTGGTAGGGAGACACGACTTAGAACAAACAGACACCACGCAGAATGTTAGACACCTCTAACATATTATTCTAGAACAGATCATGAAATTTCTGGAAAGCGTAAGCTCAGCGCATTAATAGTGAAATGTCTATAGTGTTGAACTTTTTCCTCGATCCTCCATTCGAGTTCGTCAGTGAGAACTGAAGGTCGACCTGATCATCCTTCATCGTGAATATTCGTTCATAGTGAATATTCGTTCATCGTGAATATTTTTTCGTCCGCCATTAAACATGATGCATCGTTTTCGAACTAAAGCTTCATTCATCATGTTTCCATAAATTTCAGTTACCTATCTATAAATGTCGATAGAATGGACTTTTTTTAGTTCAAAAACACTATGGGCCTTACATCTGGCAAGATCATTAATTTTAACGCACATTTTAAAATCGCACAAATGAACAGCAAACGACCGTGCCTGCTCGCTGTTAGCGTCGTACTGGCGCCAGCGATTAGGAAACTTGTACATTCGGCAACGTGGATGACAGAATCCTGAAAACTTTCGCTACTTCCTATTCCGTTGTTTCACTCGACGTTCCACGGGCTCAGTAGCTTGCTTCTTTCCTGCGAAAAGTCGAACATTTATACTACTTTGAGTCATGTTTATAATTGTGTTATATCCTGTGGTAACAGTAATGCATAACAGAGAGTACAACGGGGTGCCACGGAGAGATTTACAATGGAACAATTATCCGAACAACTGACAAACAAATCCAATTATCGACTATTTCATAGGGACGGGCATCTATGAGTTAGAATCGATTAATTGCCTTTTCAATTATTTAAATTAAGCTGTTCCACATATCGATTGATAGATTGTTATATTACGCTTTATTTTTAGGTGTATAAAGCACTCGCTTAAAACTATTTTTGCAATGAAAAGTTTGTCCTACTAAAACTAAAGCGATACTGTCACACGTACATTTCTCTTTCGTAACTAACTATAATAGCATCTGTGAAAGCACATTTTAGAGGCGTTCGTATTCAAACATTCTTGTTTACTTGTGAATTGACTTATGTAACACAGGGAAAAAAATGTGTGTGAAATCTTATGGGACTTAACTGTTAAGGTCATCAGTCCCTAAGCTTACACACTACTGAACCTAAAATATCCTAAGAACAAACACACACACCCATGCCCGAGGAAGGACTCGAACCTCCGCCGGGAACAACCGCACAGTCCATGACTGCAGCGCCCAAGACCGCTCGGCTAATCCAGCGCGGCTGTAACACAGCACTTTGCCATGCTACTGAAAGACTACTATGTTTCATCGCTGATCTTAGTAGCAGTCGTAAAGAGAACACTGTTGACACAAAATGCTCCGACTTGCGCCGACATCATACAGTGAATACTAGGAGACAGTCGGCCTTCTTTCCGTCATCAAGTAAGCTAATACTCAACAGGCTATAAAATAAGTAACAAAAATTGAAATTTTTAATTGTAAGGCTTATCAGTAATGTACATGATAATCGCTTCGATTTATGGAGTATCCTAAAAAAAAACAGTTTCTCTTCGATTTATCGAGATTTTTTTAAGACACCAGAAAACCATAATCCATTCGGCGAGAGAAGAGCTCTGACAATTGACACAGCCTTGGGGCATTAGTGCAGAGGAGAGGGCTTTTGGGAAAGGAGCTAAGCTGAAATACCAGACACGCGAATTTATATACAGATTACGTGTTTACTTTGAAAGCGAAAGGGACAACGGTGGGCCTTGGATATCAGTGAGTAAAGTGGTTGACAGAGTGGCAAAATAATTGAAGATCTCTACAGCGACAGTGAAGAGTGTCACAAATGATAAAGAGGCTACCAATTTAGCTGCGAGCTCTGTTATTGTGACGCCTGGAAAGTCAAGGAAGAGATCGTGTCGTGTGACTGAAACTGACAAGTTTGGCGGAAGTGCTATCAGGCAGCACATATGCGCCTACTACAGCAGGAAGGAGTATCCTGCACTTAAAAAGTTGATGGTATCACTGTCGGACAGTGATTTGTTCACAGGCAGAACGACATGTCTCTCCAAAGTTTTTTTTTATTTATTTAAATGGCTTCCGTTGGAAAAAGTTCTCAGGACGAAAGGTGTTAGTGGAACGCGGAGACATTGTAGCATGGAGGTGTCGTTTCCTGCGCGAGCTGTTAGCAGTGAATCCGGAAAATGTAATATGGATTGACGAAACATGGGTCAACGTGCGCCATGCACGCGTTCCGTCGCATGGACAGACGACACGCGCCAAAGAACTATGAATGTACCAAGTGGTAAGGGAGGACGACTAGTTACATACAGTTCGTGCTGGATCTGTGAACGGTTTTGTGCCCGGTGCTATGATAATGTTTCAGTAAAAAAATTAAAAAAAAAGAAAAAAAAGTCGCCTACCACGAGGAGATGAATGCAAATACAATCAAAAACGTAAGTTTTGGTAGTGTTTTTGTAATGTACCATTCAGTACAATTAAATAAGACACCAACGGCTGCTGCACGGAGAGACGAAATAGTCAGCTGGTTGAAAGATAATAAAATACGCTCTGAACAGAATATGTGGAAAGCGGAACTTCCGGAATTAGTGAAAAGATACAAGCCACAGAAGACGCTTTATGCGACTGATACATTATCAGAGAACCACAGCCACAACGCTATACGTCTTCCACCGTACCATAGCCATTACAACGTTATTGAACTCATCTGGGCATAAATACAAGCAGATGTTGCGGAGTGAGACAACACCTTTAAGTTGCTAGACACACAGAGGCTGCCACACGAATAACGCTAGAAAACTGGAAGAACGTCGTGAACCCCATCTACATTTTCATGGATACTCTGCAAATCACATTTAAGTGCCTGGCAGAGGGTTCACCGAACCACCTTCGCAATTCTCTGTTATTCCAATCTCGTCGAACGCGCGGATAGAACGAACACCTTTATCTTTCCCTTATTTTCTCGTGGCGATCGTTCCTCCCTATGTAGGTCGGTGTCAACAAAATATTTTCGCATTCGGAGGAGAAAGTTGGTGATTGGAATTTCGTGAGAAGACTCCGTCGCAACGAAAAACGCCTTTCTTTTAATGATGTCCAGCCCAAATCCTGTATCATTTCAGTGACACTCTCTCCCATATTTCGCGATAATTCAAAACGTGCTGCCCCTCTTTGAACTTTTTCGATGTACTCCGTCAGTCCTATCTGGTGAGGATCCCACACCGCGGACGGACAAGCGTAATGTAGCCAGTCTCCTTAGTAGATCTGTTCCATTTTCTAAGTGTCCTGCCAATAAAACGCAGTCTTTGGTTAGTCTTCCCCACAACGGTTTCTATGTGTTAATTCCAATTTAAGTTATTCGTAATTCTAATTCCTAAGTATGTAGTTGCATTTACGGCCTTTAGGTTCGACTGATTTATCGTGTTACCGAAGTTTAAGAGTTTTAGCACTCATGTGAATGACCTCACACTTTTCATTATTTAGGGTTAACTGCCAATTTCGCACCATTCAGATATCTTGTCTAAATCGTTTTGTAATTTGTTTTTTATCTTCCGATGACTTTATTAGTAGATAAACGACAGCGTCATCTGAAAAGAACCCAAGACGGCTGCTCAGATTGTCTCCCAAATCGTTTATATAGATAAGGAACAGCAAAGGGCCTATAACGCTATCCCCGGGAATGCCAGAAATCATTTCTGTTTTGCTCGATGGCTTCCCGTTATTTACTATGACCTCTCTGACTGTAAGTCACAGATCCAGTCACATAACTGAGGCGATATTCCATAAGCACTCAATTTCACTATAAGCCGCTTGTGTGGTACAGTGTCAAAAGCCTTCTGAAAATCCAGAAATCCGGAATCGATCTGAAATCCCTTGTCAATAGCAATTAACACTTTATGCGAATAAAGAGCTAGTTGTATTTCACAAGGACGATGTTTTCTAAACCCATGTTGACTGTGTGTCAATAGACCGTTTTCTTCGAGGTAAAATGGAAATGGAAACGTTGTGTGGCTAGGGCCTCCCGCCGGGTAGACCGTTCGCCTGGTGCAGGTCTTTCGATTTGACGCCACTTCGGCGACCTGCGCGTCGATGGGGATGAAATGATGATGATTAGGACAACACAACACCCAGTCCCTGAGCGGAGAAAATCTCCGACCCAGCCGGGAATCGAACCCGGGCCCTTAGGATTGACAGTCTGTCACGCTGACCACTCAGCTACCGGGGCGAACAGAGAGGTTACAAGGTCAAACTTAGAAGGTGTAAGAGAAGAATCCGTTCACAATATTGTAACTTGTTTATCAGACGGTGAGGACAGCAGCAGCGAAGATACCGAAGACTATGTGGTCGTGACGAGAGATGACCAATCAGATGACGATGATCTTGGAGTTTCCGTTCTCCAGCACGAAAAATAGAGGTAACGTCCTTATTCGATACTTTACACGTAATATTTGTGCACTTCGCTTTACCTTGTTAATGTTGAAAATCTGATTGTGTGTAATTTTTATTTTGGCTGGAACCATAGTCATGGTAATTTTTTTTAACGATGTTACCGCCGTTTGACGATAATTTTTATTTTATTGTTATATGATCCAGAGTTCGGCCACTTTCAAGTACAGTAACTTATTTATATGTCATAAGATATGAGACTGGTATGAAATACACCGAAATCTGAACCGTATAACAATACAATAAAAACTGTTGCAGTCACATGGCTGCAACATCATTAAAGAAAATATGTGTAAGGTGACAAACACTGCTAGCGCATCTGAAAAAAATATTCCATCAAGGAACACATCGGTCAGCAGGGTGCTGCCCTCACAGGAATGTTGCAATGAGTGACGCGGCATTGTTAGGTTCTGAAGGAGCCGAGTGTTGCAGCGGGCCGAAGGGCCCCCGCCAGCCCTGCCGCTGGCTCGCTGCCCGTACGTGTAGAATACTGGCAACTGCGCTGACAGCTGTCAGAGCTCTTCTCTCGACCTACGGAGTATAGTTTGGTTTTTTGAGAAATTCTATGTTTCGAGGTTTGAATTACGGGGGGGGGGGGGGGGAGTGAAAAATAATGCCTCCGAATTCTTTATCTGTTCAGAATACCGATCGATGAGTTACACGTCTTGCATATTACTCAGTCGACATTGCCGGTTCTACCTCCAGAGAGCTCTGAATTGTTGCGTGTAACATGGCGGTGTTTAACTGGCAGTCACATGAAAAAACTAAAGAGGAATAACCCTTATGAATCATACAGCCAAGAGTTTTGAAAGAATTTTACTAAATCGAATAAGTGAAAACACAGAAAAGGAGCTAAGTGAAGAACAGCATGGGTTTAGGAAAGGCAGAAGCACGATCGACCTGATATTTTCTGTCCGCCAACTGATGGAAAAAAGTTGGGAGTATAACAAAAGGGTGATAATGGTTTTTATAGACATAGAAAATGCATATGACTCAGTTGACAGGGAAAGACTCTGGGAAGAAATGAAGAAGATAGATATAGAAGATGGATACATTAATGTTATAAAGACAATGTACAGAGGACACAATTGTAGAATTAGAACACCATTGGGGGACTCTGAATACTTCGAAATAAGACAAGGACTTAAGCAAGGAAGTATTCTATCTCCTGCACTTTTTAATGTTGTGATGGAGGGAATGAATACGACAGTTAAAGATATAGTAAAAGAAAAAGATAAAAAGATGATTTTTGCACATGATATGGTAATATGGAGTGATAAAGAGGTAGATGTACAGTTACAGCTTCATGCGTGGAAGGCAATAATGAAAAGGTATGGATTAAAAATAAATAAAGATAAGAGTGAAGTAATGGTATTTGGAAGAGAGAAAGGGATCAACGGAAATATTAGCTTGAATGGAGAACCCCTCAAAGTGGTTAAAAAGCTTCACTTATTTAGGGAGTGAAATATCTAGGGATGAAAGAATAACTAACGAAATTAACAGAAGGTTACAGAAGGGAGGCAATTTCTACCAAACAATAAAACACCTGATTTGGAATAATGAAGTTTCAGAAAGAGCAAAACTCCTTATGTATAAGAATTATTACATCCCTATCGTCACCTATGGTGGAGAAACATGGACAATGACAGAAAGGGGCTGGAGCAGACTGCAAGCAGGGGAAATGAAATTTCTCAGAGTAGTTAAGGGAAAAACAAGAATGGACAGAGTAAGGAATGTAGAGATTAGAAAGGGCCTTAAACAAGAAAGTATGAGAGAAAAAATTGAAAAAAAAAGAGATTAAGATGGTATGGGAATGTTAAGAGGATGCAGGGGCAGAGACTCCCCAAAATTATGGAAGAACTAAAGATGGCTGGGAAAAGACCTAGAGGGCGCCCAAGAACACGGTGGAAAATGGGAGTGAGAATATCTGTAAAAAGGAGAGGTGTGACCTGGCAGCAAGTGGAGGAAGAAAAGTGGTGGGAGGACCGAGGCAAATGGAGAGGACTCGTCAACCCCCAGACCCGGCAGTAGCTGGAGCGGGATTCGGATATAGATAGATGGACATTGCCGGTTCTACCTCCAGAGAGCTCTGAATTGTAGCGTGTAACATGGCGGTGTGTAACGGGCAGTCACATGAAAACCGAACACCCACCACGACGACGCCCGCATCTCGTGGTCGTGCGGTAGCGTTCTCGCTTCCCACGCCCAGGTTCCCGGGTTCGATTCCCGGCGGGGTCACGGATTTTCTCTGCCTCGTGATGGCTGGGTGTTGTGTGATGTCCTTAGGTTAGTTAGGTTTAAGTAGTTCTAAGTTCTAGGGGACTGATGACCATAAATATTACGTCCCATAGTGCTCAGAGCCATTTGAACCATTTTGAACCCACCACGACGAGACCATGGAATGGTTCCATTCAAACGTAATCACTGCACGCGCTATGACACTTATCTCGCTGCGAGACGAGACAATTCCTGTTTCGTGAACGCGGTGCGGGGGCGGGCATTATCGTGCAACAGGATGCTTCCTGTGCTCGCAGAGTTCCTCGAGCGTGCAGCCACAATCGATGCTCAGCGCTATTCTGCAGAAACTGCGACGCGCTATAGTGCCAAAATGCCCAGAAATGCTGTCAGATGGAATCACTCTATTGCGCATTAATACCCACCCCACTCCGCCAATCAGATGAACACTCCGCTTCAGTGATTTGGTTGGGAACACTGAAACATTGTCCGTACATCCCAGATATTTCACGTGTAATATTCTCATCTTTGGCGACCAGAAGAAAGACATGCCCGGACGTCGACATCAGCCGGACGAGGAAGTGCAAGAGTGCGCGGGGTTGTGGCCCTGACAGCGGCCGACCGCTTTCTAGCCGCGCGGAGTGGCCGTGCGGTTTGAGGCGCCATGCCACGGATTACACGGCCACTCCCGCCGGAGGTTCGAATCCTCCCTCGGGCATGGATGTATGTGTTGTTCTTAGCGTAAGTTTGTTTATGTTAGTTGAAGTAGTCAAGGGGCCGATGAAAACAGCAGTTTGGTCCCTTAGGAATTCACACACATTTGAACATTTGACCGCCTTCTTTGCAAGGGGAACTGATAGTCTCGTCTCCCAGTGGGATAAATGTCTTAAGCGTGTCGTGATTACTTTTGAATGACGGGTGTTCGGTTTTCATTTTACTGGCCCTCATACGTCGATGCGTGAGAAACAGCGTGTTATAATAAAGTTTCTTATGCCAGAAAAGATTGAAGTCCCTCTCCTTCACCATGGCAGTACCTGACCACACACAAGCGCTGCGATATCCGCAACAATCGGACGCCTTGAGCTCATTATTATCGATCATTCTCCATGCAATTTCTACTTGGCCCCATCCGATTTTCATTTGCTTCCAAAAGTTAAAGGATCTGTTTCCAAAAGTTAAAGAACACCTTGAGGACTTCACTCTCATAATAACGAAGCGGTACTAGCAGAGGTCAGGTTGTGGCTGCCTCAACAAAGACATTCTACAGTGACGGTTTCAACAAGCGGGTCTCTCGTTGGGAGAAATGTGTTCATCGAAAGGCTGACTATGCGAAAAATAAATATGTAGACATGAGCAATAAAGGTGTAGAATGTTAATTAAACTGCGGTGACAGAAGTCGTGTGATAGCTGTATGCGCATATGCAGATGGCGGTAGTATCGCGTACACAAGGTATAAGAAGGCAGGGCATTGACGAAGCTGTCATTTGTACTCAGGTGATTCGTGTGAAACACTTGATTATTTAGCATGATGGGAATTAACAGAGTTTAAACGCGGAGCTAGACGCATGAGACATTGTACTTCGGAAATCGTTAGGGAATTCAGTATTCTGGGATCAAGAGCGTTAAGAGTGCGTCGAGAATACTAATTTTCAGGCAACGCAATGGATGACGGTCTTCACTTAACGACCGAGAGCACCGTCGTTTGCTTAGAGTTGTCAGTGCTAACAGACAAGCAACACTGAGTGGAATAACCTCAGAAATCAGTGTGGGACGTACGACGAATGTATCCGTCAGGACGGCGCGGCGAAACATAGCATTAATGGGCTATGGCACCAGACGACCGACGCGAGTGCCTTCGCTAAGAGCACGACATCGCCTCTAGAGCCTCGCCTTGGCTGGTGACTATATCGATTGGATCGTAGTCGACTGGAAAACCTGACCTGGTCAAATGAGTCCCGATTTCAGTTGCTAAGAGCTGATGATAGGATTCGAGGGTGGCGCAAGCCTCGCGAAGTCATGGACCCAAGTTGTCAAGAAGCCACAGTGCAAGCTGGTGGTGGATCTTTAATGGTGAGGGCTGTGTTTACACGGAATGGACTTGGCCCTCTGCTCCAACTGAACTGATCATGGACTGGAAATGGTTAGTTGGGCTACTTACAAACCATTGCAGCCATTCATAGACTTCATGATCCCAAACAATCATGGAATTTTTATGAATGACAATGCGCTATGTCACTGGGCCACTATTGTTCGCGACTGGTTTGAAGAACATTCTGGACTGTTCAAGAGAATGATTTGAGCGTCCAGATCGCCCGACGTGAATCCCGTCGAACATTTATGGGTCAAAATGGTTCAAATGGCTCTAAGCACTATGAGACTTAACATCTGAGGTCATCAGTCCCCTAGACTTAGAACTACTTTAACCTAACTAACCTAAGGACATCACACACATCCATGCCCGAGGTAGGATTCGAACCTGCGACCGTGGCGGTGACGCGGTTCCAGACTGAAGCGCCTAGAACCGCTCGGCCACAGCGGCCGGCTATTTATGGGTCATAATCTGAAGATCAGTTCGTGTACAAAAACCTACACCGGCAATACTTTCGCAATTATGGACGTCTGTGGAGGCAATATGGCTCAATATTTCTGCGGGGGACTTACATCGACTTATTGTGTCCATGCCAGGTCGAGCTACGCATTACACCAGGTGAAAGGCGATCCGACACAATATTAGGACGTATTCCATTACTTTTGTCATTTGAGTGTAAGTTCGTTTCATGTAAAAGGCTATAACAGTTTTCGTATAATAAATTCGCAGGGTACTTTTCAGCACGTTATCGTAGCAAGAATCGGCTGTACGCCCAGTATTCTTGCTTGTTTCATGTTAGGTCTCTATCAACCTCGAAGGTCGTTTGCTTTGCTCGTGATGTGACCGACAAAAGCTCCCTCGTGGCAGCGTCGCCGCAGCCGGCACGAGGGTGGGTGCGGTCTGGTGTGTTCCGGGCCCTCGGCTTGCGCCAGGGGATTAGATTTGCCGTGGCGCACCCCTCCCCGCACCCCCCCCCCCCCTCCCCACCTCGTACCCCACTGGGGAACTCGATTTGCTTTTTCCGAGTCGATAGCGCCGGTGGGACGAGGGCCTCGGCGGGCCCAATTGTGCCACTTGTCCGCTGAACTCCGCAATTGGGAGTGCGTCAGCGTGACGTCCGAGCGGCTCCCAGGTTAGGGCGTGCTCTGGCCTCAACTCGCCGACCCACGCCGAGATTACCATATGTGAGCTACCACACTCGCCTCGTCTTGCTTACCCGTGTCTCATCTACGTCACGAGAACCTCACAGTCGTAGTCGAAGCACGTACAATGCAAAAAGAGTGAGTCGGTGTGTGTGTGTGAGTGTGTGCGTCGTGTTTGCAAAAATCACATAACTATAGTCTGTTCACAATCACTTTAGGATTGACAGTTCGGCAGGAGCACGTGGGAAGCGCGGGGCAGAGTTGCAACGTCCCGCACGGAAGTCTCTCGTTATCTTACATTTCATTCAGCTGGCACAAACTTGCAAACTATTCAGTGTAAACGTATGGAATTAGCATCAATGTGTCATGGAAGAGCTGCCCTATTCTTTCACATTTTATTAGTGGCAACACGTTATTAATACGGTTTACGGACAATTTACGAAAATGCATATTGTGACGAGGTTACTGAGCCGTCGACATGCGGGAAACTTCTTTGTTACTGGAATTAGATGGACACATTGAGCGAATGAAACCTGAAGAATACATCAAATTTTCGTATACCCCAAACCGGAACCCTGTCAGAGTTTTTTTAACACGACATAATTTCAGTTAAGGGAGGACGTCCATGAAAAACAAAAACTATTTAAAAGATGCACCAATTTGGAAGGTACCATGCTTTACATAAAATTACTACGTTTAAGTTTCTTGGATTATATATATTTAACTTTAGTATGGAACTTAAAAATTTTGTGCCAGCTGGAGTGGCCGAGCGGTTCTAGGCGCTACAGTCTGGAACCGCGCGATCGCTACGGTCGCAGGTTCGAATCCTGCCTCGGTCATGGATGTGTGTGTGATGTCCTTAGGTTAGTTAGGTTTAAGTAGTTCTAAGTTCTAGGCGACTGATGACCTCAGAGGTTAAGTCCCATAGTACTTCTAGCCATCTGAACCATTTTTACAAATTTTGTACCTTTCGCTCAAAAACTAGTCACGAAATTTCTACAAAATTTTGTCCGATATTCTCTTTGCGTATAGTAAGCTTCTCTCAGAAGATTTTTTGAATCTATTGAACAGGAGAATTTTAATTATAATTCTGTAAGTATAATATAAAATTCATGCAAAATTCTAAGTACTTTGTCTCATATCTCAGTTTACACTCTGAACTTCAAAATTTACTCCTGAGACAACATTAATTGGGTTTATAGAAAAAGGTGCACAAAATTTCACAAGTCTAACTTTCAGAGATTCGGAAAAAAAGATACATAAACTTTAAAAAAAATTCCAGGAAATGCAATTTAAGGTTGAGCCTAACGTTTTTTCTTACGTCACGTCTTCATATGGACCCAGATTCGTTCTCAGGGTCCTCTTTCCCGCCAAGGCTTAGCTTCTGGGGTTTTCGTCTTCTGCCTTCTTTCCCTTACCATTTATTCAACTGACTTTTCAACTGCCGAGAGGTGCTGTAAATCTATTTTTTCTCAAGATGTCTTGAGTAAAAATTCGTATCTTAAGGCCAGTTCTGGTTATTAAATACGAGAGCTGCCTGATGAGTTGCAATTTTGACAAATGTGGTTATCACTGTTAGCATTCAACCGCGATTCTTATACATATTTTAACAACGCGTTTCGAGAGACAATGCTCTCATCATCAGGTTGTAAAGTCTATGTCATGAAATTAAACGAACTAAAAAGACAAAATACCATCACAAATAGTTGGGAAGTCCATAGAGTAAAACAGAATTAAAGCAGCTTCTTTATAAGCCTGCGGATGGCATGAATCATTCGGGATCACGGCATCAGTCGTAGTTTGTTTTCTCGTGCATAGGGCAGTCAATATACCTATGAGTGAAAAAGATAGGGAGACTGAAATTAATACCGTTAAGAGAATAGCGATGAATAACGGTTACAGAATAGATATGGTTAAAAAACTGTTACGGAAAAGTAATAAGCGCAAAAAGAATAAACCTGATGGAGAGAAAGTTCGAATCCTGCCTCGGGCATGGATGTGTGTGATGTCCTTAGGTTAGTTAGGTTTAAGTAGTTCTAAGTTCTAGGAGACTGCTGACTTCCGAAGTTAAGTTCCATAGTGCTCTGAGCCATTTGAACCATTTTTTTCGTACTTAAATTATTCCAATATCTGAGAAACCTGACGTTCACTGGGTATTTATTTTTCCAATTTTCTATAAGAAATGAAAAAAAAATGGAATGTGTTTGCAGTGTAATATCTCGAACAATTTCTGCATGCTGTCTCGTGTGTCTACAACGCAAATTTTAAAACATCTCTATGGCAACGCCTCTTCGTAGCTCTATAGAAGGCTGTCGTTTTCGCCTACAGCTGTTCGCTTCGCAGTTCAAAGCTGTCCAAAGAGCTGCTAGGTATCAGGTAAGTTGACGCGACAGTAAGAGTGTCCCAGTAGTAAAGAAAGAAAAATAAAGCTTCATGTATCATGCGGCATTTTTTTTCTCGTATCTCAGTTCATGACGTTTAATCTTGAACTGTGTGTCGTACAATGATATATTTGTGTAGGTGGGTCCACTGTTGTGTGCGAATACTGTATGCAAAATGCGTTGCGAACGGAGTTACAGGCAAAGAAGTAATAAATTTAAATGTCCTGCACAATGCGGTAGTTTTCATGCAACTCAGTGTTTATGACCTCATATCTCTTGAGCTATGTGTGGTACCATGATATAATTTTCTAGGAACATTTAGCGACGTATACGGGTACTGTCCGCGAAATTTATTGCGAATAGAGTTATCAGCACAGAAGAAACAAATTTAAACGTCACGCATGTTGCGGCAGTTTTTCACGCATCTCATTGTCGACGAAGTTATATCTCCTGGGCTAATATAAATAGGCGGATCTTACTCTGACAGCGACTGTTGTCGGACAGTAACGGATATGTGTACCAAGTTTAGCTGAAATCGGTCCAGTGGCTTAGGAGGAGATGTGGAACACACACACACACACACACACACACACACACACACACACATAAATGAAAAAACTACAAAGAACGAAACTTGTCTAGCTTGAAGTGGGAAACCAGATGGCGCTATGGTTCACCCACTAGATGGCGCTGCCATAGGTCAAACGGATATCGACTGCGTTTTTTTAAAATAGGAACCCCCATTTTTTATTACTTATTCGTGTAGTACGTAAAGAAATATGAATGTTTTAGTTGGACCACTTTTTTCGCTTTGTGACAGATGGCGCTGTAATAGTCACAAACATATGGCTCACAATTTTAGACGAACAGTTGGTAACAGGTAGGTTTTTTAAATTAAAATACAGAACGTAGGTACGTTTGAACATTTTATTTCGGTTGTTCCAATGTGATACATGTTCCTTTGTGAACTTATCATTTCTGACAACGCATGCTGTTACAGCGTGATTACCTGTAAATACCACATTTATGCAATAACAGCTCAAAACGCTGTCCGTCAATCCGTCAACCTCAATCATCATCATCATCATCATCATCATTTAAGACTGATTATGCCTTTCAGCGTTCAGTCTGGAACATAGCTCCCCTTATAAAATTCCTCCATGATCCCCTATTCAGTGCTAACATTGGTGCCTCTTCTGATGTTAAACCTATTACTTCAAAATCATTCTTAATCGAATCCAGGTGCATTCTCCTTGGTCTGCCCCGACTCCTCCTACTCTCTACTGCTGAACCCATGAGTCTCTTGGGTTATCTTGCTTCTTCCATGCGTGTAACATGACCCCACCATCTAAGCCTGTTCGCCCTGACTGCTACATCTATAGAGTTCATTCCCAGTTTTTCTTTGATTTCCTCACTGTGGACACCCTCCTGCCATTGTTCCCATCTACTAGTACCTGCAATCATCCTATCTACTTTCATATCCGTAACCTCAACCTTGCTGATAAGGTAACCTGAATCCACCCAGTTTTCACTCCCATACAACAAAGTTGGTCGAAAGATTGAACAGTGCACAGATAACTTAGACTTGGTACTGACTTCCTTCTTGCAGAAGAAAGTAGATCGTAGCTGAGGGCTCACTGCATTAGCTTTGCTGCACCTCGCTTCCAGTTCTTTCACTATGTTGCCATCCTGTGAGAATATGCATCCTAAGTACTTGAAACCGTCCACCTGTTCTAACTTTGTTCCTCCTATTTGGCACTCAATCCGTTTATATTTCTTTCCCACTGACATTACTTTCGTTTTGGAGATGCTAATCTTCATACCATTGTCCTTACATTTCTGATCTAGCTCTGAAATATTACTTTTCAAACTCTCAATCGAATCTGCCATCACAACTAAGTCATCCGCATATGCAAGACTGCTTATTTTGTGTTCACATATCTTAATCTCACCCAGCCAGTCTATTGTTTTCAACATATGATCCCTAAATAATATGAACAACAGTGGAGACAGGTTGCAGCCTTGTCTTAACCCTGAAACTACTCTGAACCATGAACTCAATTTACCGTCAACTCTAACTGCTGCCTGACTATCCATGTAAAGACCTTTAATTGCTTGCAAAAGTTTGCCTCCTATTCCATAATCTCGTAGAACAGACAATAACTTCCACGTAGGAACCCGGTCATATGCCTTTTCTAGATCTATAAAGCATAGATTTATTCCCTGTTCCACTCGTAACACTTCTCCATTATTTGCCGTAAGCTAAAGATCTGGTCCTGACAACCTCTAAGAGGCCTAAACTCACACTGATTTTCATCCAATTGGTCCTCAACTAATACTCGCACTTTCCTTTCAACAATACCTGAGAAGATTTTACCCACAACGCTGATTAAAGAGATACCTCTGTAGTTGTTACAGTCTTTTCTGTTTCCATGTTTAAAGATTGGTGTGATTACTGCTTTTGTCCAGTCTGATGGAACCTGTCCCGACTCCCAGGCCATTTCAATTATCCTGTGTAGCCATTTAAGACCTGACATTCCACTGCATTTGATGGGTTCCGACTTAATTTCATCCACCCCAGCTGCTTTATTGCACTGCAATCTATTGACCATTTTCTCCACTTCCTCAAATGTGATCCTATTTCCATCATCATTCCTATCCATTCTACCTCGAAATCTGAAATATTACTGCTCGTATTTTCACCTACATTGAGCAACTCTTCAAAATATTCCCCCATCTGCCCAAGGCATCCACAGGATTCACCAGCAGTTTTCTTGACCTGTCCAAAATACTTGTGATTTCCTTCTTACCTCCCTTTCGAAGACTGCTAATTACACTCCAGAATGGTTTTACAGCAGCTTGACCCATAGTCTCCCATCTGTTTGCAAAGTCTTCGCAAGATTTCTTCTTGGATGCTGCAATTATCTGTTTGGCTTTGTTTCTTTCTTCAACATAACTTTCTCTGTCTACCTGAGTTCTAGTATGTAGCCATTTTTGATACACCTTCTTTTTCCTTTTACAGGCTGCCTTGACTGTGTCATTCCACCAAGCTGTTTGCTTCATCCTACTTTTACACACTACTGTTCCGAGACATTCTTTAGCCACTTCTAGTACTGTGTCCCTGTACCTTGTCCATTCCTTTTCCAATGACTGTAATTGACTACATTCAACTAACTGGTACCTTTCTGAGATCGCTGTTATGTACTTGTGCCTGATTTCCTGATCCTGAAGTTCCTCCACTCTTATCCTCCTACATATGGACCTGACTTTCTGCACTTTCGGCCTCACAATTCCAATTTCACTGAAGATTAAATAATGATCAGTGTCATCAAAGAATCCCCTGAATACACGTGTGTCCCTCACAGCCTTCCTGAATTCCTGATCTGTTATTATATAGTCAATGACAGATCTGGTTCCCCTGCTTTCCCAAGCTTACCGGTGAATGTTCTTATGTTTAAAAAAGGAGTTTGTGATTACTAAGCCCATACTGGCACAGAAATCCAAGAGTTGTTTCCCGTTCCTGTTGGCCTCCATATTCTCTCCAAATTTACCCATAACCTTTTCATACCCTTCTGTTCGATTTCCAATCCTGGCGTTAAAATCACCCATGAGCAGAACACTGTCCTTGTCCTTTACTCTAACAACTACATCACTGAGTGCCTCATAAAAACTATCCATCTTATCTTGATCTGTCCCTTCACAATGCGAATATACTGACACAATCCTAATTTTCTTGCTAGACACTGTCAAATCTATCCACATCAGTCGTTCGTTTACGTACCTTATTGCAACTACGCTGGGTTCCATTTCTTTCCTGATGTAAAGCCCTACACCCCATTGTGCTATTCCTACTTTGACTCCTGACAGGTAGACCTTGTATTCTCCCACTTCCTCTTCTTTCTCACCCCTTACCCGAATGTCACTAACAGCTAAAACGTCCAGCCCCATCTTACTTGCAGCCTCTGCCAGCTCTACCTTCTTCCCAGAGTAGCCCCCATTGATATTAATAGCTCCCCATCTCATTACCATTTGTTTGCCAACCTCAATGCATTTGGCAATACGTGTAACGACATTCCTCTCAACAGCGAGTAGTTCGCCTTCCGTAGCGTTAGCACCTGCATTGACAATGAGCTGACGCATGTTTTCAGGCGTTGTCGGTGGATCACGATAGCAAACATCCTTCAACTTTCCCCACATAAAGAAATCCGGGGACGTCAGATCTGGTGAACGTACTTCGACGAACAATCGACCTGTCATGAAATATGCTATTCAGTACCGCTTCAACAGCACGCAAGCTATGTGCCGGACATCCGTCATGTTGGAAGTACATCGCCATTCTGTCATGCAGCGAAACATCTTGTAGTAACATCGCTAGAACATTACGTAGGAAATCAGCATACATGGCACCATTTAATTTGCCATCGGTAAAACGGGGGCCAATTATCCTTCCTCCCATAATACCGCACCATACATTAACCCGGCAAGGGTGCTGATTTTCCACTTGTCGCAGCCATTGTGGATTTTTCGTTGCCCAATAGTGCATATTATACCGGTTTATGTTACCGCTGTTGGTGAGTGAAGCTTCGTCGCTAAATAGAACGCGTGCAAAAAATCTGTCATCGTCTCGTAATTTCCCTTGTGCCCAGTGGCAAAACTGTACGCGACGTTCAAAGTCGTCGCCATGCAATTCCTGGTGCATAGAAATATGGAACGGGTGCAATCGATGTTGATGTAGCATTCTCAACATCGACGTTTTTGAGATTCCCAATTCTCGCGCAATTTGTCTGCTACTGATGTGCGGATTAGCCGCGACAGCAGCTAAAAAACCTACTTGGGCATCATCATTTGTTGCAGGTCGTGGTTGACGTTTCACATGTGGCTGAACACTTCCTGTTTCCTTAAATAACGTAACTATCCGGCGAACGGTCCGGTCAGTTGGATGATGCCGTCCAGGATACCGAGCAGCATACACAGCACACGCCCGATGGGCATTTTGGTCACAATAGCCATACATCAACACGATATCGACCTTTTCTGCAATTGGTAAACGGTCCATTTTAACACAGGTAATGTATCACGTAACAAATACCGTCCGCACTGGCGGAATGTTACGTGATACCACGTACTTATACATTTGTATCACAGCGCCATCTATCACAAAGCGAAAAATGGGGTCCAACTAAAACATTCATATTTCTTTATGTACTACACGAATATGTAATAAAAATGGGGGTTCCTATTTTTAAGAAAACGCAGTTGATATCCGTTTGATCTATGGCAGCGCCATCTAGCGGACCAATCATAGCGCCATCTGGTTTCCCCCTTCAATCTAGAGGAGTTTCGTTCTTTGTAGTTTTTTCGTTTGATGCTTATTTCGTGAGATATTTGGCCCGGTCACTATCAATGGACCACCCTGTATATACATCAAATTCCTCTTTTTGTGTTTGAAATGCGTTTTAATATCTGCCCCCTAACATTCATCGTGTAACGTCAGCACAATTCGGAATATTTTGTGTAAACAATGTTCTGTTTACGACTGCTACCAACATTAGCGATCTAACGTAGTGGCTCTTAAGTAGCGCGGACATGTCTTGTGTTATGTGTGTCAACTAAGACGCAGAAACGTAAGAAGTGCGTTTGAAAATGGTAGTACTTTCATAGATCCGACTAATGTTAGATACGAAAAGAGAAGTATACATGTGATGTCATTGCTTTACTTTTATCATAAAAAATAATTTTGGAGGAATGCTATATAGACTTAAAAATAAGGCATAACATAACATTTAATCGAAAAATCGATTATTAGGATACAAATAATGACTATGATTAATATCCTCTCTACTTCGACCATAATCAGTTATTTTGCTGCCCAAATAGCAAAACACATCTAGTATCTTAGCGTCTCATTTCCTAATCTAATTCCCACAGAATATATTGAATTAATTCGATTACATTCCATTATACTAGTTCAAGAGACTATCCATGTCGTCCAACTGCTCTTCCCAGCATTTTGCCATCTCCGACAGAATAAAAATGCCGTCGACAATCCTCAAAGTATTTGTTACTTCTCTCTTTCCAAATTTCTCCTTGATTTCCTTTCCTGCATGCTAAGTGTACAGAATTAATAAGATGGAGGAAAGGTTACAACCCTGTCTCACGCCATTCTTAATGCTGCTTCCCTTTCATGTCCTCCGACTTTTAAATCTGCAGTCTGGCACCTGTACTCATTCCAAATAGCCTTCCGCTCCCAGTGTTTTATCCTTAGTACCTCCACAGTTTCAAAGAATGTGTAGAAGTTGACACTGACTCCATGGTTTTGCTTTTCTAATATTCTGTTTTCTAATGCGAAAGAAAACGAGCACGAAAGTGTGTGCTAATTCAGTCCTTGTTACTTGTGAATGTTACAGTAACTATGTTTTCATTTCCTATGTTCAGCGTACCTAATGTACTAGTCTATGATGTGAGATCGAAAAAGATGCATATGTGTTCTGAAAAATTTTCCACGTACTTTTTCATGTAGACAATGCTAAGCTACAAACAGGGACAGTGATACAAGGAAACTATTTCCTACAACTTATCAACAAAATTTTTACCCATATGGCAGATAACGTAGCTAAAAATAAAAAGTTTTTAATATAACACGTTTTTAAAAGGTATAAAATAATTTCTCCGAGCCCCATACAGATTCCTAACCCCTTATAGATAATCCTGAAAATATGTGCTCGTGAATTTTTAATACCTACGAAAATACTTGTAGAATTTAAAACGAAAAACATGGGACGCACGTAAGAGATAATAGTAATGAGGTGAACTATTCATGAATTAATTATTTACTGCATGCACCACACGTGTTTCGTTTTAAATTCTACAAGTATTTTCATAGCTATTAAAAATTCGCAAGCGCAAACTTTAAGGACATCTGTATTTGGTTAAGAATCTGTATGGGGCAAGGAGAAATTATTTTACACTTTTAATTCCGTTTTAAAAACGTTTTATCTTAAAAAGTCTTATTAAAAAATTACTTTCTACTTTTTCATCTTTTGTGTGTCAAATGTTTCAATCGATTTTAAACACTGCAATGAGATTACAACAGAGACATGTAGCAAGTTTCAATATTATTTCAATTTCTCTTCACTTGCGTCCACCACTTCATTGCTTCCTCCTACGACTATCTCACAAAAAGACCTCGCAGGTAAGAATTAGACAGAATAATGCTCACGCGAGGACTTAACCTTCAACCGTGCTTACGACGAAACATTTGCAAGTGGAACAGGAAAAGGGAGAAACAGTAGTAGTACACAAAGTACACTACGAACCCTTACCGGACACGAAAGCGGGTTAATATTGCTTTGTCATCCAGTTCTGAGCTATATTGAAAGGATTCAAGTCTGTAAATCATAGGGAAATTGTAGTGGTAAACAAAGTGCCGTCCGCCACACACCAGACAAGAAAAGGAGTTAATGTGGCATTGACATCAGGTTCTGTGCTGTGTTGAAAGTACATGTCTCTAGCTCATAGGGATGTTAGTTCAAAATCAACTGCAAAATTTGTACCCAACAAACAACAAGAAAGCGATCTCATAAAAACATGTTAAAAATATGTAACATTCGTGTATACTGTAGTATTGTGTTTGTGTTGTTAGTGATGAACGCAAGGGAAGGAGTGAAATATGGTGCAAGCACATAGCCTACTCATTTCGGGTAACACCAAGGGGAAAGACGAGCTTAAAGACACCATCCAACGGACGGAAAAACGTAAGTCAATGCGGATGAGTAGGGTGAACAAACCTGTAATGTTCGGATACAGTATTACCACATTCAAGCATCAAAGAAACTGATATAGGCATGCGTATTCAAATATAAGGATATATAAACAGGCAAAATACGGCGCTGCGGTCAGCAACGCCTACATACGACAACAAGTGCTTGGCACAGTTGTTAGATCGGTTATTGCTGCTACAATGGCTGGTTATCAAGATTTAAGGGAGTTTGAATGTTGTGTTACAGTCGGCGCACGAGCGATGGGACTCAGCATCTCCGAGGTAGCGGTGAAGTGGGGATTTTCCCGTACAACCATTTCACGAGGTTACCGCGAATATCACGAATCCGGTAAAACATCAAATATCCGACATCGCCGCGGCTGGGAAAAGATCCTGGAAGAACGGGACCAACGACGACAGAAGAGAATTGTTCAACATGACAGAAGTGCAAACCTTCCGGAAACTGCTGCAGATTTCAATGCTGGGCCATCAACAAGTGTCAGCGTGTGACCATTCAACGAACATAATTGATATGGCCTTTCTGATGACTGCACGACTCAAAGCTTTACGCCTCAAATGGTTGAAATGGCTCTGAGCACTATGGGACTTAACATCTAAGGTCATCAGTCCCTTAGAACTTAGAACTACTTAAACCTAACTATCCTAAGGACATCACACACATCCATGCCCGAGGCAGGATTCGAACCTGCGACCGTGGCGGTGACGCGGTTCCAGACTGAAGCGCCTAGAACCTTTCGGCCACTCCCGCCGGCCTTTACGCCTCGCCTTGGCTCGTCAACACGGACATTGGACTGTTGAGGACTGGAAACATGATGCCTGGTCGGACCACGTTTCAAATTGTATCGAGCGGATGGACGTGTACGGGTATGGAGATAACCCCAGGAATCCATGTACCCTGCATGTCAGCAGGGGACTGTTAAGACTGTTGGAGCTCTGTAATGGTGTGGACCGTGTCTAGTTGGAGTGATATGGGACCCCTGATACGTCTACATACGACTGTGACAAGTGACACGTACATAAGCATCCTGTCTGATCACATGCGTCCATTCATGTTCATCATGCATTCGGACGGACTTGGGCAATTCCAACAAGACAATGCGACACCCCATACGTTCAGAATTGGTACAGAGAGGCCCCAGGAACACTCTTCTGAGTTTAAACACTTCCGCTGGCCACCAAATTCCATAGGCATGAACATTATTGAGCATGTCTGAAATGCCTTGTAAAGTGCTGTTCAGAAAAGATGTCCACCCCCGTGTACGCTTACGGATTTACGGACAGCCCTCAAGGATTCATGGTGTCAATTCCCTCCAGTACTACTTCAGATATTAGTCGAGTCCTTGCCACGTCGTGTTGCGGCGCTTTTGCGTTCTCGCGGAGGCCGTACACGATTTTACGCAGGTGTACCAGTTTCTTTGGCTCTTCAATGTTGTGTCCAGCTTGACACAGTCAAGTCGTTTAACTATCTGGGAGTAACGTTGCGGATGAGTGAGAAGAACAAACCTGTAATGTGCGGATACAGTATTACTAGTGTATTGTTCGACACAGTCAAGTCGTTTAAGTATCTGGGCGTAACGTTGTAAAGCGATATGAAACTGAGCGAGCATGTAAGAACTGTAGTGGGGGAGCAAAATAGTCGACTTAAGGTTGTTGGGAGAATTTTAGGAAAGACTGGTTCACCTGTAAAGGAGACTGGTGCGACCTATTCTTGAGTCTTGCTGGAGCGCCTGGGACCCGTACCAGGTCGGATTGAAGGGAGACATCGAACCAGTTCAGAGACGGACGGCTAGATTTGTTACTGGTAGGTTCGAACAACAAGTGTTACGGATACGCTTCGAGAACTGAAATGGGAATCCCTAGAGGGAAGGCGAAGTTCTTTTCGAGAAACACTACTGAGAAACTTTAGAGAACCGGCATTTGAAGCTGCCGCCAACATACTTTGCATGTAAGGACTACGAAGATGAGATACGAGAAATTAGGGCTCATACGGAGGTATATAGACGGTCGTTTTTCGCTCTCTCTATTTGCGAGTGGAACAGGAAAGGAAATGACTGGTAGTGGTACATGGTAGCTTTCGCCGCGCACCGTATGGTGCCTTGCGGATTGTCCTTGTAGATGTTGATGTACGAGGATTGGAACTTTAATAGTGTCAACTATTTATTTACATCTCGTACAAAATAGATACGTGTTTCAAAGTTTTACTCAAAAATGGTTCAAATGGCTCTAAGCACTATGGGAGTTAACATCATCAGTCCCCTAGACTTAGAACTACTGAAACATAAGTAACCTAAGGACATCACACACATCCATGCCCGAGGCAGGATTTGAACCTGGGACAGTAGCAGCAGCGCGGTTCCGGACTGAAGCACCTAGAACCGCTCGTCCACAGTGGCCGGCCAAAGTTTTACTGACCTTCAGAGCAGTCACCAGCATTGTGTATAACCCGTTGCCAGCGATGTGGAAGTCGTAGCATACTCTTAACAGCGCCAGTTGTGATGACAGTTCGAGCGGCGCGGTCTATTGCCCGACGAATTTGTAGCAGTTCTGAAGCGAATGCCGTGAAGTGTTTCCTCCAGTTTAGAAAGCGAGTTGAACTCACGAGGGCGTAAGTTAGGGGAGTGCAGTAGGTGGTACAGTACTTAGCAGCCCCATCAGTCAAACAAATCGGTAACAGCTTGCACTGGACGTGGTTGAGCATTGTGCTGCAAAATGATGGTCAGCTCCTGCAGAAAGTGTCATCACTTTTGTCTCTGCGCTGTTTATTTTTGGAATACAACCTACGACCAGCTTAGAGACAGAAGTGGTGACACTTTCTGCAGGGCCTGACCATCATTTTGCTAGGAAATGCTCAAGCACGTATAGTCCGATCTGTTACTGATGTGAAACTTCCTGGCAGATTAAAACTGTGTGCCGGATCGAGACTCGAACTCGGGACCTTTGCCTTTCGCGGGCAAGTGGTCATTCTCATTCTGGAAACATCCCCCAGGTTGTGGCTAAGCCATGCCTCCGCAATATCCTTTCTTTCAGGAGTGCTAGTTCTGCAAGGTTCGCAGGAGAGCTTCTGTAAAGTCTGGAAGGTAGGAGACGAGATACTGGCAGAAGTAAAGCTGTGAGGAGGGGGCGTGAGTCGTGCTTGGGTAGCTCAGTGGAGCCGGCACGGTAGCTCAGCGTGTTCGGTCAGAGGGTTAGGTGCCCTCTGTAATAAAAAAAACTGAGTGAACAGATCAACAACGAACTTAATTGGATGTCTTACGACGTCCGCCCCAAGCAGATGCACCGACCTAAAGCGAACAAAATGAGATTAAAAAAAAAAGTGGTAGAGCACTTGCCCGCGAAAGGCAAAGGTCCCTTGTTCGAGTCTCGGTCCGGCACACAGTTTTAATCTACCAGGAAGTTTCGTATCAGCGCACACTCCGCTGCAAAGTGAAAATCTCATTCTGGAAACATCCCCCAGGCTGTGGCTAAGCCATGTCTCCGCAATATCCTTTTTTCAGGAGTGCTAATTCTGCAAGGTTCGCAGGAGAGCTTCTGTAAAGTTTGGAAGGTAGGAGACGAGATACTGGCAGAAGTAAAGCTGTGAGGACGGGGCGTGAATCGTGCTTGGGTAGCTCGGATGGTAGAGCACTTGCCCGCGAAAGGCAAAGGTCCCAAGTTCGAGTCTCGATCCGGCACACGGTTTTAATCTGCCAGGAAGTTTCATATCATTGCAGACTCCGCTGCAGAGTGAAAATCTCATTCTGTTACAGATGTGTTTGACTGATGGGGCTGCTAAGTGCTATACCACCTACTGCACTCCCCTAACTTAAGCCCTCGTGAGTTCAACTCGATTTCTAAACTGAAGGAAACACTTCACGGCATTCGCTTCAGAACTGCTACAAATTCGTCGGGCAATAGACCGCGCCCCTCGAACTGTCAACACAACTGGCACTGCTAAGAGTATGCTACGACTTCCACATCGCTGGCAACGGGATATACACAATGCTGGTGACTACTTCGAAGGTCAGTAAAACTTTGAAATACGTGTCTATTTTGTATGAGTTGTTTCACAGGCCCTCGCTTCATGAGACATTACGAAGGGGTTGATATTTAATCCCGGAATTTGGGGCAAAGGCTGGTGATCAGAAACTTTACGCCGTCACCTCTCCTCCCCTCTCGGCTAGACACTGCGAGTGAAAATTTTATCTACTCCCAGGAGTCGAACCGGCTTAACTCCGAGTTGGGTGCCACAGCACTGATATGCGTTAGCGACCTCGGCTACGAAGGCGGGTTTTCCGATATTGGTATACGTGTATAATAAATAGAACAGCTAATTCACCAACTAAGCCTAAAGCCACGTAAGCATACGACGTGGTCGTAGTATACCGGATTAATAGGGCGTCTCCAGATATGGACTACGGTGCGGAATTATTTACGACAGAACACGAATATAAACGCAGGGGACTAATGACCTTTAGGAAACGCAGTCGTCGCCAGAGACACAAAAGATCTCATATTGTTTTCAATAGAAGTGACAGAAATACTGACTGTGACAGCCCGTGCTGAAGGTCGCCCTCCATAAGTGATGAGGCCATTCCGGGGAAGCAAATTACAGAGCGCTCAGCCGCACGAATCAATCTCTCGGGCCAGACGTCACTCGCAATGCTCGGTTACATAAACGGGGGTCGATGCGGACACCGTGCCCTTGGCGTCGCCTCTCCAGGGCGGGGCGCTGCCTGCACTACAGAACAACACCGGGCGAGGACACACTATCTGGAGCTGGCCGAATCTGATAAACAACTGGAATAGTTACGGCAGGGTACGATGTCTGAACGTCGACGGTCGATAATAACTGACCGCAAAATGTCGATGTAAAATGATGAACGTTTAGCAGGGTGTAAAAAGCAGCATGCAAATACACTCTTTGATCAAAAGTATCGGGACACCTATTAGTGAAGCTTAATATGGGATGCACCCACTTGTCGCCTGTATGACGATTTGAATTATACTGGGAACACTTTCAATGAAGTGTCGGAATGGGCCGGCCGGAGTGGCCGAGCGTTTCTAGGCGCTTCAGTCTGGAACCGCGTGACCACTACGGCCGCAGGTTCGAATCCTGCCTATGGCATGGATGTGTGTGTTGTCCTTAGGTTAGTTAGGTTTAAGTAATTCTAAGTTCTAGGGGACTGGTGACCTCAGATGTTAAGTCCCACAGTGCTCAGAGCCATTTGAACCATTTTTTGTCGGAATGGCTATGGAGGAATTGCAGCCCATTCTTCCTCAACAGGCGAAACAAGAGGAGGTGCTGATGTTGGACACTCGGGTACGCAACAAAATTATAACTCATCCCAAAAGTGTTCCATTGGGTTCAGGTCGAAGCTCTGCGCATGCTGGTCCATTTCAGGAATTTGTTGTCCACAACACGTTGCCTCACAGATGCTTGATGAAAAACACACACTATTTCAGAAATGCAGCCACAGTTTTGGAGATATGGCAATGAAATTTTGTTCCACACTTTACATGAAAGTTAAACATTTACATATAAAATCCTTTGATTATATATATTAAACTTTTTTTAAATGAAATTTGAAGTTTTATTTTCAGAAAATAGTGTTCCTTTTTCTCTGAAAGTATTCAGCAAATTTCCACGAAAATGTCTCTGTTTCATCTCTCTATATGTTGTAAGCTTCTCTCATGAGGTTTTTGGAATAGGTTCAAAATGGTTCAAATGGTTCTGAACACTATGGGACTTAACTTCTGAGGTCATCAGTCCCCTAGAACTTAGAACTACTTAAACCTAACTAACCTAAGGACATCACACACATCCATGCTCGGGGCAGGATTCGAACCTGCGACCGCAGCGGTCGCGCGGTTCCAGACTGTAGCGCCTAGAACCGCTCGGCCACTCCGGCTGGCAGGAATAGGTCAAATAGGAGAATTTTCATAATTTTCTAATTATAATTCCACATGTGCAAAATTCCAAGATGCGCGGGATTATCCGAGCGGTGTAAGGCGCTGCAGTTATGGACTGTGCGGCTGGTCCCGGCGGAGGTTCGAGTACTCCCTCGGGCATGGGTGTGTGTGTGTTTGTCCTTAGGATAATTTAGTTTAAGTAGTGTGTAAGCTTAGGGACTGATGACCTTAGCAGTTAAGTCCTATAAGATTTCACACACATTTGAACATTTTTTTGAAAATTCCAATCACTTTGCCCCATATCGCCGCTTGCAATCTGAATTTCAAAATTTTCCCTTGAGACAACGTTTATTAGGTTTACAGAAATATGTGTACAAAATTTCATAATTCTAGCATTCATATAATCTGAGGAAAAGGTACATAAACTTTCAAAAACAAACTTTTCAGGAAACGCAGTTTAAAGTTCAACCTAACTTTTTTTCCTTGTGTCACTTCTTCAGAAGGGATCACATTTGAACTCTGGGTCGTCTTCTCCTACAAGGCTTCTCTTCTGGTTTCTTGTTGTCTGTCTTATTTCCTTTACCAGGTCTTCAACTCACTTCTCAGCTGCAGAGGAGCGCGGTAAATGTATTTTTCTCAGGATGTCGCGAGTAAAATTTCCTATCTTGAAACCCATTCTTTCTAATACCTTCATCCTCCCGTCCTTCCCATCATTAAATACAATGACTGCATCATAGGCTGTAATTCTGACAACTGTCGCAGATACAAATATGTTTTTAGGGCATCGTTTCCATATGAGTGAATTTAGAGACTCATTTGGATTTTGGGTTTTGCCATGAACACACTTTTTGCGAAGTGCAGGATCAGCCAAAGATGATCTATAAAACCAAAGAGTATGTATCACGGCCTTCTAAATGCATCCCGCACACGTTTGGTTGAAAGTAATACACAGAATCGTTGTTCACTGGGCTGGTATTGAAGCGCTGCTTCAAAACGTGGGCGTGGCAGGGAGGCCGCGTCACACTCTTAATTAATTTTCAGGCACTTCGGATGCGATTTCAACATTGAAACTTTCGGAACTCATTGACCATGAGTTGTACTAACAAATAAAAAATAAATCGAAAATTGACATTTTTGGTCAATTTCATCAACGTCCACCCTTAATGACAGAGTGCTTTATTTGCCGATACAATAATCAACGTCTCCGAACTTTACATCTGCTACACGTAGTACACAATGCTGTAAAAGTGTTCATGTTCTCCCGAATTCAGCGTTTTCTTAAGCTCAATAAGGGGACCACACCCTAACCACACAAAAACACCCCCATGCCGTGGCACTACCTCCTCCGTATTTCACTCTTGCCACTACACACGATGGCAGGTTGCGTTCATCATGCATTTACTAAACCCAAACACCTTCATCGGATTGCCACAGCCCATAGCGTAATTCATGACTCCAGATCACTCGTTTTCAGTCATCCATCCAGTGGCTTCGCTCTTTACACCACCTCGTGCGTCGCTTAGTGCTGACTATAGAAATGCGTGTGTTATGAGGGGCTGTTCGACCCTTGTAGCCTATCATTTTTAACTCCGTGGGCATCCTCGTTGTGCTACCTGGGCTGCTGAAAACGCGAGTGATTCCTGACCTTCAGAAGACGAGGACTGCCTGGTCCTGGTTTTAGCTGTAGTAGTTCACTCGGATTGCTACTTCACAATCACTTCACCAACACTCGACATGGGCAGCTTTGCAAGGGTTGAAATGTCCCTGATGGACTTGTTACTCAGGTGACATCCAATCTCTAGGCCACGTTCGATGTCACTGAGTTCTCTTGAGCAACCCATTCCACTGATACTGCCTCCTCACTAACAACACAGGGGTATTGCCCTTCACAGAGATACAGAGACACTACACACACTAGTTCAATAACAACGAGTTTAATATTACCAGCTTTAAAAACGTCAATTTCTTCTTTTGAGCAGTAATATTATAATATGTAGGTATGTATACGTCTGTGTATATGCGTGTACATACAAGACGGTCAGAGAGAGCCTGAGAAGCTAGTAAGGGTGTTGCAGGGTAGGTTGTGCTGAGAAATAACTGTTGAGAATAAAATTCGATACGTAGTGCCGTTTCCGAGTTAAGGGTAAGGGGTTAGAACAGGATAGAAGTTTGTTTTTGATCCTAATTTTTTTATCTGCTTACAATGTTCCTTATAGGGTCTATTTTTAAGATACATTGATGTAAAGTGTGCCGTAAATGTTAAACTATATTCAAACCGCTACTTAATGCATGGGAGTCTGGCTCATACGAGTGCTTGAACGCAGCCTCTGTAATACTATAATAATCGCATTCGGGAGGACGACGGTTCAATCCCGCGTCTGGCCATCCTGATTTAGGTTTTCCGTGATTTCCCTAAATCGCTCCAGGTAAATGCCGGTATGGTTCCTTTGAAAGTGCACGGCCGACTTCCTTCCCTAATCCGATGAGACCGATGACCTCGCTGTCTGGTCTCCTCCCCCCAAAAACAACCCAACCCCAACTATAATAACCGAAGGAGTTACGACTCCTGTTAGTTTCGGTCAGTATCAGCTAAAATGCCATGCTCTACAGATTTCTCTTCGTAAGAAGATTCGTTTATGGTAAACAGTCTGAAGCCATGTGCTCGTCTCGCAGATTCCTAACTTGTAATTTCGCTTCTTTATCATAGGAAGTAAAACGTGACCGCTTGAAAATGACGAAATTATTTATACGGATAAAACAGGTTTGAAAACTGGTTCCAGCCGTGCAAAAAACGTTTCGATTGGTAAGTGCAAGCCAGTTAATTGATAAAATTGCGTCAAAATGAGATTGTTTAGACATCGGCGAAAAAGAGGCCGACTGTACGGTGTTAGCATTGCCGGTTAAAGGTTTGTTCAGTATCAATACTGAAAAAACAAGTTGAAACTTAAAAAGCTTGTTTTTTTTGTCTCAACAACATTTTTCAAGTTGGCGGGAACTGTAACTCATGACATATACATACAATTATATTATATCTTTTTGTAACTTGTGAGTCGGTGTTTTTTCTAGTGTAATACGTCGGATTTTTGCTATATATTTTAATTTAGATTTTTGGTGCATGTTTTTATCACGACTTTTATGTCGAAAAATTGACTTTTATTCCACAGTGCCGCCATTTTGTTAAAAATCATTTTTTAAATATCCCTACGCGCTGCTTTAGGCAATACCATTAGTATCATTACTCTTTGAAATTTTGTTCTAGACTGAAAATTATGGCGTTCCTAGGTTCCAACAACCGCCCTCGCACTTTGCGAAGGCCTTTCGTCGATGGCGTGTGGTTTGGGTTGGTTGTTTGGGGGGAAGAGACCAAACAGCGAGGTCATCGGTCTTATCTGATTAGGGAAGGACGGGGAAGGAAGTCGGCCGTGCCCTTTCAAAGGAACCATCCCGGCATTTACCCGGAGCGATTTAGGGAAATCACAGAAAACCTAAATCAGGATGGCCGGACGCGGGGATTGAACCGTCGTCCTCCCGAATGCGAGTCCTGTGTGCTAGCCACTGCGCCACCTCGCTCGGTGGGCGTGTGGTGTCCTCTGGGTGCAATTATTTTACTTAAAAATGTACACCATAGAATCTTAAGGGTAATCAACAATGGTCTAAAGTCAGTTTTGTAAGTTGTTTGCTATTTTACTGAAAAAATCATGAAGATCGGTTCCAAAGTCGAGCGTCACACTGGTCCACCCCCTTAATTAGCACCGTTTCGTGCGAATTCAAGCGACCCACCAGAGACGGTGTAGCCAAACGTATTCTTCGTTTGATTTCCTAGGACAGAATAAGACAGCGATATAAAAACTGGTCACTGGGCGGTGGTATGGATCGAACTCGAGACAAAGCCTGAGACATATGGTATCTGGCGGGTCGCTTGAATCTGTATTTCTATACAGACTCATTCTTATCTCAGTGTAGATCACTCTGAGACAAGTAATTTAATATCAGACACATATTCTCGCAAATGTCGGGAAATACCACAAAAGTAGATGACAAAATATGTTGAACAGGTAAATGGAAATGAGCGTTTGACGTAATTGGCCCGGGGGCTCCTTACGGGGCAGGTCTGGCCGCCTAGTTGCAGGTCTTATTACATTCGACGCCGCATTGGGCGACCTGTGCGCCGGATGGGGATGAAATGATGATGAAGACAACACAACACCCAGTCCCTTAGCGGAGAAAATCCCTGACCCAGCCGGGAATCGAACCCGGGGCCCATTAGGACGGCAGTCCGTCACGCTGACCATTCAGCTATCGGGGCGGACTGTTGAACAGGTGACGTCACCAGATGACATACCTCGCCACACGTTGAGCGGTTGAGCCTATCAGTCTGTCGCACAGCATCCCAGCACAAGTATTCACGTAGATGTGATTCTGAGTTCAGGTGCGCGATTTTCGCGTGTGGGGCTCACGGTTCGCATCTTGCGTCTGGCAGACAGTACTTTTTTGGATCGCTTTACACAATTATGTGTTTACATTGAGGTAAGATTTATTGTTTCGTTTACCGATCCCGTGGTCTTTGCCGGTTTATCGTTAAGTTCAGCACAACAGAAACCTACTGTATTGCGTCACAAGTAACTAAGTGTAAGCCCCCGATTTGCATTGTTACCAGTAAATGACCTACGTTTCCTTTTCCGAATAATTTTTACACAGAAAAAGAAGGAACAAATGGTAAGAAAAAGAAAAGAAGAAAAGAATAACAGATTTTACTGTGGGCAGTAAGAGCAAGAATTTTGTAACTTCTGCTTTTCAGTCAATCATCCCATCAAGCTAAAGCCCAACCGCTGCTTGTCGGCGAGATACGTCATCTGGGTGACGTCACATGTTCAACATTTCTCATCCATTTCACGACATATGCGATGCCATGTGTCTTTTATTAAATTACTTGTCTCGACGTCATCTGTGTCGCTCCGGGGTTTTTTAAACGTTAAGAAGAATCACCCCGTATATGTTTACACGTCTGTATATGTACTAAACTTTTAGGAAGGCTGTTGTTAATTTATTTTAATATTTAATCTGTATTCGGCTTTGTTAGGGGCCATCTGATGCCACCAGTCAGTCATTTTAAGTCCTGCACGTTACATTAGGGGAGAACGAGTCGACGAGTAGGAAGCGACCACTGCGCCACAATTCTCAGACGTGGCATACGCGCGAAACTATGGCGGGAAAGGAGGAAATCGTTATAACACAGCGTCGCCTTGATTTCCAATGTATGCAACTCTCAGCGTTCGAGTCGTACTCATTCCGTTTATGGTCTCTACTGACCACCAGATACAGAGGTGCTCTTGATTGGTCGGACACAGCTGCAACATTTCACCCAGTTCTACACTTAGGCGCACTCCTTGAGTATCTGGGTGTAGACGGTCGTGGAATCCAGTCGGTGGCAAACTTTGTCATGTTCAAAAATTCGTGCAAGTTATTGAAAAATTATCCTTTACTAATGTTGTTCCCATTATCACCTCGATTGTAATACGCTGGTCTTCGTTCACTAGAGATCCCGGGTTCGAGTCCCGCTCGGTGCACACATTTTCAACAGTCCCCGTTGATGTATATCAACGACTGTCGGCAGCTTAGGGTCTTGATTTAATTATCATTCCATTCTAGAGAGCTGCACCGTCACCGATGGTATCTGTTCTTTTCGGACATGTCCGAAACGAACAGATAGCATCTTCATATAACGTTACTTGGAAGGTCTGTATGTCCGCATGATACCACTCTATTGGTCGACGTCGGAGCCAACATCTCGCTGCACCAATAACCTCCCGATCCTCCATGTCCTGCTTCCTGCTGAGTGCATCTTTCATTGAGCCAAACGGACGGAAGTCGAGAGGTGCGACATCGGAGCTGTGGGGTAGATGAGGATAAGCAGTACAATGAAGTTCTGTGAGTGCCTCTCGGGTGTGCAGATTTGTGTGAGGCCTGGCGTTATCACGGAGAAAGAGAAGTTCGTTTGCATTTTTGTGGGGACGAACACGCTGAGGTCGTTTCTTCAGTTTCATAAAACACTTCAGAGTTCATCGTTGCACCACGAGGGAGGAACCAAACAGTTGTTACTCCTTCAGAGTCTCAAAAGATCTTCATCATGGCTTTACCTGTGGAGGATGCGCCTTTAAAGTTTTTCTTTGGAGGAGAGGTGGTGTGGAGCCACTCTATGGATTGCCATTGTGTTTCCGCTTCGAAGTGACGAATCCATGGTTCAGAACTTGTGACTATGTTCGACAAAAAATTTTCATGACCAGAATCGGAAGCGTAAGCAATTTCGCGCAGACATTCCTTCGTTGCTCTTAATGATGTTGTGTTAGATGGCGAGGAACCCACCTGGTTCGAATCCTGCCTCGGGCACGGATGTGTGTGATGTCCTTACGTTAGTTAGCTTTAATTAGTTCTAAGTTCTAGGCGACTCATGACCTCAGAAGTTAAGTCGCATAGTGCTCAGAGCCATTTGAACCATTTTTTTGAACCCACCGGGCACACACCTTTGAGTAGCCCAAGAGTTGCAAAAGTGCGTCAGAACTACTAATAAAGATGTCCAGTCGAGGAGAGAGGTGTTTGTGATCCGTCGCTCGCTTCGAATCAGAATGTCCTCTCTTTCAGTGCAGGAATGACAGCTGTGTGCGGCCGGGAGGGGGCGGGGAATTAGATTTGCGCGACCTCGTTGTAATGATGACAGACGCCTCACCCAACAACTCACCGTGCTTTTGTTCACTGGTAGATCTCGGTAGCCAATGTGCAAGCGCCTATGAATTTCTGCGATGCACTGGTTTTCTGCCAGTGCTTGGAACGCATTTCCATTACAGACCCCACTTTGAAGGCTACTTATAGCATCCCAACTTATCGGAAGTTTATGAGACTATAGGGACTGACGCAGGAATGATCCACGATGTCCCGCAACGAATTACGCATTTCTCAATCGAAATTCGCCAACAAAAGGAATGTGTTCCATTACTTATTGAATGCCCCTCGTAAATAGAGAATAAAAAATTTCGAAAATTACTTATAGCCGACTGCAGCTTTAAAGGCCGCTTTAGAGGGATAGACTTCCCGCAGTTTTTTTTTTTTTTCATGAAGACGCATTTCACTGCTCTGTTCAAATTCTTTAGGAGCTGCAGGTGCGGCTCGGAACGTTTTATGGAATAAATGGCTCTCTTCATTCTATTTATTTCAGTGGTCAGATCTTTACCGAGTTGACGTTCATTAGCGTTACAAATTTTCTCGCTGTGGCTCGCGTTAAAGCGTCTTCTCCTGTGATGTCGCGCGCGGCAATTGCTTTCGTGCGGGGACTTCATTGTGTATTCGCTTTGTGCGGCGGTGGAGATTTTAGAGGGGACATTTAGTGCTTTGCGTCGCTTCTTCAAAGGCTGCGCATTTCAGGAACAGTTGCAGCCCTTTTGACGGCTAATAAGCCCTCTGGCGTGGTAATGCAGCCTTTCATGTCTATCGCACTTCCGTCAGTGTCCCGGTCAGAAAGGGTTCCGGAAATATGCGTTCGGTTCGCATGCTGTCCCACGGGAAATCCAGCCGTATAGTCAGCACGTGTTAGCCCTTTTCTCCCTGTCGTTCTTCGGCTGTCACGACAAGCCATTCCTGGTAGGTCGGAGAAATAGAACAGCGCGTATCGCTTTTCAAAGAGAATAAAACGAAACATACTGTACATTTTGAAAAAGAAATCGTTCAGATGTTTTGTGAAATAATTTGTCTCAAAGTCAGAAATAAAATAGATCAGAGACGCGTTAGACGCGCCTTTGAATGATGCTGGAAATAATGTACAGCAAATGAGATGAGCCAAATGTTTCTCTAATCTGTTTTGTTTCTTACATTTAATCAAACCTTTTCAAAAGAATTTTATCGTTTTTTTTTCAAAATGCTTTTTATTTTACAATTTCATTCAGAAAGGACGAAATATAGTATGTTCAAATATCAGTAAGTACGAGGGCTATTCGGAAAGTAAGGAACGATAGGTCGCGAAATGGAAACCACAGTGAAAATCAAAACTGTTGTATTTGCAACAGTTATCTACAACTTCCAGCTCCTTATCTCCATAGTCGCCGATCCGAATTAGACGTTTGTCGTAGCGTTGTACCAACTTTCCAATACCCTCGTTACAGAAGGCAGCCGCCAGTGCTTTCCGCCATTTCTCTACGCCGGCCTACAGCTCGTTGTCTGTGCCAAAATGTTGTCTTCATAGACAGCGGTTCATGTGAGTGATGAAACTCAGAGGGAGACAATTACGGGCTGTATTGTGGGTAATCAAACATTTTCAATTGAAAACTATGCAGGAACATCTTCATTGCCCCTGAAGAAGGCGGCTGAGAATTCTCTTGAAGAAGAAAACGCACGATAGATATGTAATGTTGGATGCGAAGTGTCTCACCAAGCCCTCGCAGTTGGCGGGAGAAACTATTGCTTCTAGGTATCTTTATGTGCTCCCTGTGTGCTCAGAACTAAAAGGAACGACGTAACGCGATCGATGGGCATACAAGGGACACTGCCCAACACACCTGTGCAAAACATCTTATTTGCAGTGTGATTTCCATTTCGCGACCGATCGTTCCTTACTTTCCGAATAACCCTCGTATTATACACTATAAGACAAAAACGACACACCACGAAGGAGTTATGGAAATTGGGAAAAAAACGGTGTTCATACGGATGTCATCGGAAAATGCAAAATTGGTAAACTTTGGCGGCTGATGGATGAATGTGTGACGCCGCAGTACTGTTTCATCTCGCACTGGCAAAGATAGTAAACAGATGAAATGTCGATAACACGGCGTACAGTCAACGTGAATTTCGTTCCCTGTACACAGTTGGACAGTGACTCTGCAGACAGGCGTGTGAACAATATACGCAGATGTTGAGATTTGAAAGAGGGCATTTTTTTTTTTTTTTTTTTTTTTTTGCTCAAAGAAACCGTTTGGAGTAATGGCGATTTGATCGACATCTTAATAGAAGTGATACCACAATTCGACGATGTCGGCATGAATGGGTGAACCATCGCCGAACATAGCGTCAACAACCAAGCAGTCGACCCAGAGAGACGACAAAAGGTGAGGACCAAGCAGTCATCGGTGAGGCACTCAGAGCTCCAAAGCCATCAGTATCATCGATCCAACGCGCAGCTGTTGCTTCAGTGACCACAGTGACTATTAATAGGCGGAACACAACTGATATGCTCACGACGGCCCTTGCACCGACTGAGCCGGCCGCGGTGGCCGTGCGGTTCTAGGCGCTGCAGTCCGGAACCGCGGGACTGCTACGGTCGCAGGTTCGAATCCTGCCTCGGGCATGGATGTGTGTGATGTCCTTAGGTTAGTTAGGTTTAAGTAGTTCTAAGTTCTAGGAGACTGATGACCTAAGATGTTAAGTCCCATAGTGCTCAGAGCCATTTTTTTTTTTGCACCGACTGCCACTGACCTCTGTATACCAACAAGCCCGTATTCAGTGGTGACGGGCACATTCGGCCTGAAATCTCACTGACTGTAGTAGAAATGTCTTCAGTGATGAGTTCCGCTTCGAACTGAGCCCCGATGGCCGGACAAGAAGTGTCTGGAGACGCTCCAGACAGCGGTCGTGTGTCAACCTGAACATCGCCCTCCGTAGGGCCCCACAACGGTGAGTGAAGGTCTGGGGCGCCATTTCTTTTCACAGTAGGACCTCTTTCATTGTCATTCGCGAAACACTTACAGCACAGCGGTTGTTCGACGATATTCTACACCCCGTTTTGTTGCCACCCTGAGCTTACATTTCAGCAAGATAATGCCCACCCGCAGACTACGATGGTTTTCGCTGCATGTCTTCGTGCTTACCAAACCCTGCTTGGCCAGCAAGGTCACCGGATCTACATCTACATCTACATGATTACTCTGCAATTCACATTTAAGTGCTTGGCAGATGGTTAATCGATCCACAATCATACTATCTCCCTACCATTCCACTCCCGAACAGCGCGCGGGAAAAAACGAACACCTAAACCTTTCTGTTCGAGCTCTGATTTATCTTATTTTATTTTGATGATCATTCTTACCTATGTAGGTTGGGCTCAACAAAATATTTTCGCATTCGGAAGAGAAAGCTGGTGACTGAAATTTCGTAAATAGATCTTGCCGCGACGAAAAACGTCTTTGCTTTAATGACTTCCATCCCAACTCACGTATCATATCTGCTACACTCTCTCCCCTATTACGTGATAATACAAAACGAGCTGCCCTTTTTTGCACCTCCGTCAATCCCACCTGGTAAGGATCCCACACAGCGCAGCAATATTCTAACAGAGGACGAACGAGTGTAGTGTAAGCTGTCTCTTTAGTGGACTTGTTGCATCTTCTAAGTGTCCTGCCAATGAAACGCAACCTTTGGCTCGCCTTCCCCAAAATATTATCTATGTGGTCTTTCCAACTGAAGTTGTTCGTAATTTTTACACCCAGGTACTTAGTTGAATTGACAGCCTTGAGAATTGTACTATTTATCGAGTAATCGAATTCCAACGGATTTCTTTTGGAACTCATGTGGATCACCTCACACTTTTCGTTATTTAGCGTCAACTGCCACCTGCCACACCATACAGCAATCTTTTCTAAATCGCTTTGCAACTGATACTGGTCTTCGCATGACCTTACTAGACGGTAAATTACAGCATCATCTGCGAACAACCTAAGAGAACTGCTCAGATTGTCACCCATTTATATAGATCAGGAACAGCAGAGGTCCCAGGACGCTTCCCTGGGGAACACCTGATATCACTTCAGTTTTACTCGATGATTTGCCGTCTATTACTGCGAACTGCGACCTTCCTGACAGGAAATCACGAATCCAGTCGCACAACTGAGACGATACCCCGTAGGCCCGCAGCTTGATTAGAAGTCGCTTGTGAGCAACGGTGTCAAAGGCTTTCCGGAAATCTAGAAATACGGAATCAACTTGAGATCCCCTGTCGATAGCGGCCATTACTTCGTGGGAATAAAGAGCTAGCTGCGTTGCACAAGAACGATGTTTTCTGAAATCATGCTGATTACGTATCAATAGATCGTTCCCTTCGAGGTGTCTCGTAATGTTTGAATACAGTATATGCTCCAAAACCCTACTGCAAACCGACGTCAATGATATAGGTCTGTAGTTCGATAGATTACTCCTACTACCCTTCTTAAACACTGGTGCGACCTGCGTAATTTTCCAATCTGTAGGTACAGATCTATCGGTGAGCGAGCGGTTGTATATGATTGCTAAGTAGGGAGCTATTGTATCAGCGTAATCTGAAAGGAACGACTGGAGCATTATGGACATGGCCCTTCAACCATCTCCAGATTTTGACGATTTAGTGCGCCAATTGGACACAATTTGGCACGATATCCCTCAGTAGGGCATCCAACAACTATTATTCAATGCCAAGCCGAATAATGGATTGCGTAAGGGTCAGAGGTCGACTAACGGGCTATTGATTTCAAATGGTGCAAATGGCCCTGAGCACTATGGTTGGCTCTAAACACCATGGGACATAACATCTGAGGTCATGCGTCCCCTATACTTAGAGCTACTTAAACCTAACTAACCTAAGGACATCACACACATCCATTCCCGAGGCAGGATTCGAACCTGCGACCGTAGCAGTCCGGCCGTTCCGCTATTGATTTGCTCGATTTGTAAAGCTCTTTCTCTTGAACAAATCATACAATTTTTCTGAGATTGTAGTCGTTTGTCTGTCTGTACATGTATATCACATTTACCAATTTCCGTCCGATTGGGATAATTCTTTCGACGTGCTTCTTTTTTTGTCTTAGAGTGTATTATTGTAAAGAGTATACAGGGTGAGTCACCTAACGTTACCGCTGGATGTATTTCGTAAACCACGTGAAATACTGACGAACCGATTCCACAGACCGAACATGAGGAGAGGGGCTAGTGTAATTGTTTAATACAAACCATACAAAAATGCATGTTTTTTAACACAAACCTACGTTTTTTAAATGGAACCACTTTAGTTTTGTTAGCACGTCTGAACATATAAACAAATACGTAATCAGTGCCGTTTGTTGCATTGTAAAATGTTAATTACATCCGGAGATATTGTAACCTAAAGTTGACGCTTGAAACCTCCGACGTTCAGTTGCGTGTTGTAACAAACACGGGCCACGGTCGGCGAGCAGCATCTGCAGGGACATGTTTACGATGACGACCGTGTTTACGAGTGTGGCTATAGTGCGCTGTTGTGGTTTGGTCTAGCTGTCGCAGTGTCCGCATGTAGCGCTTGCTATTCTGCATTCGTCTCCGCACGCAGACCTACGGTAGTACACCGTGTTACCAGACGTCTGTGATAGTGTAGTGTTGTAGGAACTGTGACCATGGTGTATTCGAACTCTGAAAAGGCGGAGATGATACTCATCTATGGCGAGTGTCGACGAAATGCAGCTGAAGCCTGCAGGGTGTATGCAGAACGGTACCCGGACAGAGAGCACCCAAAGTGCCGCACATTGCAAAACATCTACCACTAACTGTATGCAACAAGTATGGTCGTAGCACGCAAACGGGTCCGTAACAGGCCCGTCACAGGAGAAGCGGGTGCAGTTGGTGTGTTAGCTGCTGTTGCCATGAACCCACACATGAGTACACGGGACATTGCGAGAGCCGGTGGACTGAGTCAAAGTAGTGTCATGCGCATACTGCATCGTCACCGCTTTCACCCGTTTCATGTGTCGCTACACCAGCAATTACATGGTGATGACTTTAATCATTGAGAGCAATTCTGTCAATGGGCATTAACAGAGAATGCGTGGCAGTTCTACCTGTTTACCGATGAAGCGGGTTTCACAACCACGGGGCAGTGAATCTACTGAATCTATGTGGACAATCCTCGCTGGCTCAGACAGGTAGAGCGACAGCGACCGTGGACTGTAAATGTATGGTGCGGAATCATTGGCGACCACCTCATTGGTCCTCACGTCATTGCAGGGGCCCAAACAGCTGCAACATGCATCGCGTTTCTACAGAATGATCTGCCAATGTTGCTCGAAAATGTCCCACTGGAAACGCCTCGACGTATGTGGTATCAGCATGATGGTGCACCTGCACATTCCGCAATTAACACTAGGCTGACTCTTGACAGGATGTTCGACGGGCGTTTCATAGGACGTGGAGGACGCATAAATTGGCCAGCCCGTTCTCCTGATCTTACACCTCTGGACTTCTTTCTGTGGGGTACGTTAAAGGAGAATGTGTACCGTGATGTGCCTATAACCCCAGAGGATATGAAACAACGTATTGTGGCAGCCTGCGGCGACATTACACCAGATGTACTGCGGCGTGTACGACATTCATTACGCCAGAGATTGCAATTGTGTGCAGCAAATGATGGCCACCACATTGAACATCTATTGGCCTGACATATCGGGACACACTCTATTCCACTCCGTAATTGAAAACTTAAACCACGTGTGTACCTTTACCTCACCCCTCATGGTAATGTACATGTGCGTCAGTGAAACAGACCAATAAAAAGGTGTTAGCATGTGGACGTAATGTGCTGTTCCAGTGTCTTCTGTACCTAAGGTCCATCACCGTTCCCTTTGGATCCCTACGTAATTCGGTGCTCTCCGATACACAAGATCGAACAGCGGAGGAGTGGTACTCAAGCGTCAACTTTAGGTTACAATATCTCCGGATGTAATTAACATTTTACAATGTAACAAACGGCACTGATTGCGTATTTGTTTATATGTTCAGATGTGCTAACAAAACTAACGGGGTTCCATTTAAAAAAACGTAGGTTTGTGTTAAAAAACATACTTCCGTGCATTTTTTGTGGTTTGTATTAACCAATTACACTAGCCCCTCTCCTCACGTTCGGTCTGTGGAATCGATTCGTCAGTATATGATGTGGTTTACGAAATATATCCAGCGGTAATGTTAGGTGACTCACCCTGTATACAGTAGATCAAGAGAAAACACAGTAATTTCAATACATGTCTCAGTTTGATATTTATGTGATTTTTCAAACATGAAAGAAGGAATTGCACAATCTTTACACAAATGCAACTTTTTATGCGCAATATAGCTAGGCCTTGAAGAGGAGAACTTTATCACACTTTATTTAAAGCAACAGCAGCTGTCCGTGAAATATTTCATATTTCGTGAAACAGATCACTAATTAAGTTTCTTTTAATTGACCTGATTACTATCAAGCAATTAAATTTCTTTCGATAAACTAGAGCTCACGTTGGTCAATTTTTACTCCATTCGTCCATTTCACAATCTTCATTTGGCTACGAGAATTCGGTGAAATATCTATTATTCTTTGCTCCGCTCAAATATTTGACCAAAAATGACATTGACGGCAGTGGAATCTGTTACATCATGAAGCACCGGTCTGGTATTTACGGAATTTTGTGAAGATGTTCATCAAATAGTGAGTATTAAATGATTAAACTTTCGTTCCATTCTGAACTAATATCCATGATCAACATTTGTGTGTTCAACCCCCACAGGTACTAATGCACTATTGGATTGGTCCTGGCAAGCAAACAGCTTCCAGTATCATTCTGAGTGCTTTCTTATCATGCCTGACATACAAGCTGTATCAGTCCCTGAAGATTGTCAACTGGAAATTAGTATGATAGTCATCTTCCAATCGCATCTCAGATATGTCCTATTGGCAACAAATCAGAGGGTTTAATAGACGAGTGAGCGGCCGTACATTCCTCGTGGTGTTTGTGGAGAGAGCGGCAATGTGGGATCTTGCATTATCCTGCTGAAATACCCCACGTCTACTTTTCGTGTACGGTATGGCAACAGTGCTTACCATTCCTGCCGCATACTAGTAAGCATTCAGCATCCCTGCAAAAATTACTAAATCAGAACCCTTGGCATATTTAATAGCTCCCACACCAAGATTCCAGGAGTTGCAGAATTACGCGATATAAAAATCGCTGTATCCTGTTACCATCCAAGAGATCGCCTACTGTTACGTTGGTGTCGATCTGACCTCCACAGATAAAAGCGGGACAGATCGGTGAACACCACAGAACGCCACTCAATGTCCTACTTGACTCTGGCTCCACACCAAACAAGTCTTTGTTGTGTGTGATAGAGTCAGCAGTAAACGACAAATGGCAACTCCCGATCCTCAGCTAGGTTCCAGTCATCCGTCTCCAACGATTAGTGGTGACACTCTAACTGTAACCCCTGCTTCGATTTTAGCAGTGACATCCGTCTGTGCGTCAAAGCCATTCGATCAAGCCCATCATATTGTTGTCCCACCAGCTGAAAAGTCCCATGACATTGTCCGCTCACTGTTCTCGCCACAAAGTTGTCTCGAGTCCATCTCGTCACCAGATGTTCTGCATTCACTGCACCGATGTCAACCTTCTGTGGGATTTGTCGGTATGATGATCCCCTCTCCCTCAAGCCGATGATTCGATCCTTCTCACAGTCCGAAAGACGGCAATAAGACGTTCGTGCACTTTCTCCGGGCGAGCTGTGTTGCGATTTCCAGCTGAAAGATTCCAGTAAGTTAGACTTACCCAGAAGCTATCACGCACTCATACCGCTATATCTCTGTAGGAATGGATTATTTCTGTACTGAAAAATAATGAAAATAAGCACCGGCTCCACGTGAAACAGTAGGTTCCTCTAAAACTGGCTGGGTAAGTCAGTTCAAAAGTCGGAGGAAGGCAAAGGCATACCATCTCCAACAGGACCATGCCTAGAACAGCACTGTAGTGTTCAAAATAATCTTCGGACTGATGGCTGCTTTCCTTTTTAAGATCACATAACGATGAATTTTAATCAGCATATCCACACCATTTCGTTATTGAGTTCATAAAATAACAATTTTAAATAGTGTTTTCAAAATGATGGAGGACAGCAATCAGTCGTCCTTTCTTTTCAGGCTTTATTAAAGCAAATATAGATTTCGGCTAGTGCCTAGCCATTATCAACGCACATTTCATAGCTTCAGTATATGTCCTAGTACGTTAGGTCAAAATAGTTCAAATGGCTTTGAGCACTATGGGACCTAACATCTGAGGTCATTAGTCCCCTAGAACGTAGAACTACTTAAACCTAACTAACCTAAGGACCTCACACACATCCATGTCCGAGGCAGGATTCGAACCTGCAACCGTAGCGGTCGCGCGGTTCCGGACTGAAGCGCCTAGAACCGCTCGGCCACAGCGGCCGGCTAGTACGTTAGTTCCCTGTTGTTCGGGCTTCTGTCACAGTTCATTCAAGACTAGAAGTAGCGTCCGACCTCAGTTACTTTTAACTGTTTTATGTTATTATGATAATTTGTCTGTAAATAGGTTATTATTAAACATGTTCGTGTTGCACTTCAGTGCAACTACTGCCCTCGTGTTATGTGGGGATTAATAATAATCAGTAGAACATACGGTAATTTTGAGTTGCAGTACATACGTATCTCACCTAGTCACAAAATTAAATTACCGTGTCACTATTCCAGTAGGGCCATAATATAGCGTTAATAAAAAATGCTTGTGTTACAAATTATAGTTTGCAGTCTTCATTGCGCATCTACATGTCGATTCAGGTTGAACACCTAAAAGCGCAGGCGGTGTGGTAGTACAAGCGTTGCTTTCGGAGTTCGTTCCCTCCATGCTCCAGTTGCTGCTCGCCTTCTGCGGCAGAACCGCAGCTAACAACTCGAAACGCTGAATTACTCAGCGGTTAGCCAGCTGCCAGACCACCTCTAGGAATCACAATATAATATGTTAAACGTCTTTGTTGCTGGAAACACTGCCTTCTTGCACTTGTTGACACTAGCTCGCTTCCTGCATAAAAATGACTCGTCGCTGTCCCGGTTTTAACGACAGTTTTAGTGTGTAGCCAACTCTCCGGCTAATCACAGAGCCGCCGGCGGTAAAATTTTTGCCGGCATTTGTAACCCTGCCGGCCCGGCTCGTGAATATGCGCCGGCAGAGGTCGACCCTAATTGAAATTCCGCGTCAGGCTGTGGCGGCTGAACACCGAGGGGCGTTGCCCTGAGCTTGGGGGAGGGGGGGGGGGGGGGCAGGGGTAGCAGGGGGCCTAGACAGACAGTAGGGGAAAGGTGCGACAGGTGCTCAGTTTCCGGGCGCAAAGTAGGGCACCGGCGTCGGAAACTCTCAGGCGGCGGTCCGGCGCCACTTACACTGCAGTTGCGAACTCCAGAGATCGCGTTACAGCGTCTCAGATACGACTGTGTCTCTGCCCTCAGTCCTAGAACAGGGACGCGGTTCCGGAGGAATGTACGAACGCACGATACAATGCTGATCCTAGGAGTTATCTCGGAAGACAGAGTAACGAATGGCCAGGGCCGTTGCATGGTGTTTTGCCGCCCCAAGCGAGATTTGAAAAATGACGCTCCATCTTTCTTACTACCATCGGTCTCCTTGATATTCCCCTTTCTCGGTCCTCCACCACCACGAACGGCACAACAATACAGGTTCACTATTATACTTTTAATCATTAAACTAAGGTGACCGGAGGCCCGCCCGGTTGGCCGTCTAACGCACGGCTTTCCGGGCGGGAAGGAGCGCCTGGTCCCCGGCACGAATCTGCCCGGCGGATTTGTGTCGAGGTCCGGTCAACCGGTTTTTAGGCGGTTTTCCATCTGCCACGGTGAATGCGGGCTGGTTCCCCTTATTCCGCCTCAGTTACACTATGTCGGCGATTGCTGCGCAAACAAGTTCTCCACGTACGCGTACACCACCATTACTCTACCACGCAAACATAGGGATTGCACTCGTCTGGTGTGAGACGTTCCCTGGGCGGTTCACCGGGGGCCTTACCGCACAATAACCCTGGGTTCGGTGTGGGACGGCGTAGGGGTGAAGTGGACTGCGGTAGTCGTCGTGGGGTTGTGGACCACTGCGGCTACGGTGGAGACGGAGCCTCTCCGTCGTATCTAGGTCCCCGGTTAACATCCAATACAATACAATACAAGGTGACCAGACGTTCAGATTTTCTGGCGACCGTCCTCAATTCTCATGATTTGCCCTCAATTCCTTTCAAATTGATTGAGGACAACAAATATCCTCAATTTCTTATTTTTTGTCCTCGATTTTTGAAATTTCCCAAAAAACTGAAATAGGAATAATGTGCCGAGCACTCTAAACTATAACTCAGCTGAATATATTAGTGCAACCAAATTTGGCATCAATTACTTTAATTTATTTAATTGCATGAGAATGGACTAGTAGAGGTGAGGAACTAGTTTCTGTCGTGAATAAATTTTTCCTTGAGTTTAGAAATTATGCTATACTAATGGGAGACATGCCGAAGCATCAAACTAGGTCTTTTGGATAATGGTGGTATCATTTCGTTTCTCCTCTAATTGAAATATTTTTTAGAATGAGGAATAAATCTCATCTTTTTCAGCATCCACTATCGTCAAAGTAAGTAAAGACTTATTTAATGAATGTTCTGTATGCCTTTGAAAACAATTCGGTGGTTTTTTGAAAATAATTTTTTCTGCCCTTTGCCGCCTCTAAAATTTTGGCGTCCTAGGAGGCCGACTAGTCAAATAATGGTTCAAATGGCTCTAAGCACTATGGGATTTAACTTCTGAGGTCATCAGTCCCCTAGAACTTAGAACTACTTAAACCTAACTAACCTAATGACATCACACACATCCATGCCCGAGGCAGGATTCGAACCTGCGACCGTAGCGGTCGCGCGGTTCTAGACTGTAGCGCCTAGAACCGTTCGGCCACTCCGGCCAGCCACCGACTAGTCTTACCTAATGGTGGAAACGGCCCTGCCAAAGGCTACGTTTATTGAATTTGAATCGTTTATTTTAGAAACGCGTCAAATTACATTTTTTCACATAATGGTGTTTTTATGGAATATAGAACTCATACTGCAAACATACATTTTAGTGCAGAAACCCGTCAGCTCTTATTGCATCTTTTGTTATACAAACCAAAGATTACGTTTACCGCAGAAACTCACTGAGTGGTAAATCTTCTCAGGCTTGAGATCTACTACACGCAGTTTAGTCGATTTATATATCTACTGACATTAGAATTCATGCACGTTTAAAGACAAAACAACACCACAGCCAAAACTAACCATTTTAATTTCATAAAATGAATACAAATTGTAGATTTACAAGTCTTTTTCAAGATATTACACATGTGGAAAAAATTAAAATATACACCATCATAAATGTTGAAAAAAGTTTGACGAGAGACTTAGTTTATCTCTCGCTGTTGTATGTACTATTGCGGTATTTTGATACACATTGTTGTTTTGTGGAAGCTCGAAAACAGAGGTTCATGTTGCCTACTGGAGGCTGAGCTTTTACCCTCCTGCACCGCACATCACACCTCATCTCGCAGCAAATCCTGAGCGCTATTCCCGCTCACCATAACCCCCACTCACAACGTGGCGAGTTCCAGTTCGCTAGTAGTACCCTAATCATGGGCGGGGTAAGGATGTTGCTTGACGCAAGCGTTAAAGGGGATGAAATGCAGATGGAGACGAAAGAGCCGGAGACAGTGTTGTCAGCCTACCACTAACGTGCGAAACACTTACTGTCAACAAACTGATACTTTACAGAAACAGCTCATTTGAACAGATTTCGGGTAAACGTTTTGGAAGATCGCCCCTCAGAGTCATGTCGATCGACCGGTCGAACGCGATCGACGGGTTGAGCATCCCTGCCATAAAGCGTGTTTTTTTTGCGGTAAAGTTTGACTCCTGCTGTCAACACTGCACTGTTGACGACATTCGCTGTTTTTGTTTTCCCAGTTGCACGAACTGTGTCTTTTGTCGACATTTCTCAGCAATTATAATTGAGTTGTTGTGTGCAGGTTTCACTCCTGCTGTCTGAATAGCTATGTAAGTAGGCTGTTCAGGTTTTTATATTGGTAACGCCACGTAGCGCTCTGTATGGAAATCACTGGCTGTGCTGTGGGCAGTCTGTGGCTAGTTTGCATTGTTGTCTGCCATTGTAGTGTTGGGCAGCTGGATGTTAACAGCGCGTAGCGTTGCCCAGTTGGAGGTGAGCCGCCAGCAGTGGTGGATGTGGGGAGAGAAATGGCGGAGTTTTGAAATTTGTAAGACTGGATGTCATGAACTGCTATGTATATTACGATTTTTCAACACTATTAAGGTAAATACATTGTTTGTTCTCTATTAAAATCTTTCATTTGCTAACTATGCCTATCAGTAATTAGTGCCTTCCGTAGTTTGAATCTTTTATTTAGCTGGAAGTAGTGGCGCTCGCTGTATTGCAGTAGTTCGAGTAACGAAGATTTTTGTGAGGTAAGTGATTTGTGAAAGGTATAGGTTAATGTTACTCAGGGCCACTCTTTTGTAGGGATTATTGAAAGTCAGATTGCGTTGCGCTAAAAATATTGTGTGTCAGTTTAAGGACAGTCATGTATAATTGTTCAAAGGGGACGTTTCATATGTCGACCCTTAGCCGAGGATACCTCACTGGAATCTTCTGATTTTTTTCTTGTAGTTTGTGTAATTAGTGTAGCTTTTGTTTATTGCTAGCGCGTAATTGTAGAGAGATTTTCCTTTGCAGTTGTAGTTTTTCATTCTTGTACAGTAAAACAGTTGTGGCATGCATGTAGATTTGCACCAAGTATTTCGCAGCTGCGCTTGCAATTAACTAGATATTATTTTCAGTGCTATGTTAATGTGTTTCCTTATTTTGCTCTTCAAATTGTGCTATTCTGTGTTGTCGTATGAAATACTGTGACAATAATGGCGTGTGAAAAACGTAATACTAGGCTCCAAAGTAAACTGAGAAATGACAGTGAAGACGAAAGCAGTGTGTTAGCGCCACCGTGTAATGAATTAACTAATGTTCGAACTAGTAATTTGGTAATTGTGCATAGGGAAATGGAGCGGGCGGCAAATAATGGCGTAGACAGTGAAACAATTAGTGAACAGGGGAGCATTATCGATCGATCGGTCGGCAATAGCTCGCCTCAGGAATCCGAAATGACAGGACACAATCTCGCAAATACTGTAGATTCAGGTTTTGGGTCCTCACCGTTTTTTCAAATAAGTCAAGACACATTTTCTGCTTGTCAAAATGTGAATGTTGCCGGTGCAAATTCACTGCCGAAAAGCACTGAGGAACATGTTTCAGACACCAGTGCATTGTTATTACAATTAATACAACAAATGGGACAAACACAGCAAAAGCTTCAAAAGTTAGACACAATGGAACAAAATCTTCAAAAGTTAGACACAATGAAACAACACCAGAGACAAACACAGCAACAGTTAGACGCAATGGAACAAAATCTTCACACCACGCTTGAACAAACACGTGAAGATTTAACTACTGAGTTACATAAAATAGAATCGAAATGTCAAAAAGTCTTTAATGACGTAAAAACACAAATTTGTGAGCATTTCCAACTTATTTTTTCGCGTCATGAAAATGCATTACAGAATCACGAAGCAGCCATAAAAAAACTGCAAACTATTGTTCGTGAAAATCATGAGACCTTGCAAGCTAAAATTGACTCAGTTGCACCCACCGATTCGGTTACGCAACTTGCAAAAACTCAGGAAAACTTAAAGGACACAGTAGATACTCTGAAAATTGGTTCAGAAAGGCACATGGAGGAAATTAGTTCATTATCAGAGAAAGTAGTTGACTTTCGGATCAGCTAGATAATTTATCTACGAAGGTAGATGATAATCTGAATGACACAAAACCGGTAGTCTTTAATGACACAGAAGAGTGCGAACAAATTTGGAAATTCAAACAAAATCAGAATCAAATTAATACGCAACACCAAAGAGAAATCCGGGAAGTACAAGATCAGCTGACACAGGTAATACAAGAATTACGTATTTCAGAGGCCACTTGCGCTCCAATACGGGAAGAGGGACATAGAAATACGGAACAGCCACAAAATAATAACTCAGGGCACTTCGGAAATTATGAAAGAAATTGGCAAGGTACACCGAATTTTGAGATGGAACCGCCGAAACTACATAACAATGACCGACATGCGACTCGCCGACATGATGATTTTGACTATAAGCTGTTCATTACCACACGTAAATTCAAAACATTTAAGAATTCTGGCAACGACATTCATCCACAAGCATGGCTCCATCAGTCCTCCCATTGTTTTCCTCCCAACTGGTCATTAGAGCACAGATTAGAATTTATGTGTGGCTACTTAGAGTATGAACCAGCTGTAAGAATGCGATCGGTCATTCATGATTGTCACAGTGAAGGAGAATTTTACCATGCCTTCCTCTCAGCATATTGGTCTCAAGCTACACAAGACCGAGTAAAACATAGCATCATAATGATGAAACACTTCGAACAATCTGAATTTTCCAGTCTTGTGAAATATTTTGAAGACATGTTGCACAAGAATCAGTATCTGTCAAACCCATACAGCCCCTCAGAACTCATCCTCATTTGCTTAATAAAATTACCTGAACATTTATGGCATATTATTTTGGCAGGACGTTGCAAAGACGACATTGAAGCTTTTCAGGGACTCTTACAAGAATTAGAAATTGACACTGATAATAGCGGAACGCGAAAACAGGAACAAAACAATTACAGGTCACATCCGTCGCAATTCCGCGATGAAAGAAATAATAACTGGACACGACAAGGCTATTCTCACAACACAAATCGTGACCAAAACAGACACCACCCGTATGACAACCGTTGGCAGAATAATAGTTACAGAGAAAAATCGCATTTCCGTAGTAATGAATATGACAGAGATAACCATAGAAACAGAAAATATGGGAACAAAAACAATTATTATCAAGGGAGACAGAATAACTTCAGACGCAACAGTTCAGCGCGCAGTTACGATTCTGTGAGAAATTCTCCACCACATGACCGACAAACAAGAAACTATGTAAACTACCGACAAAACGACAGACCTGAATTCCATCAGAACTGGCGGGATTCAAACAGAGCAGGGCACTCTCGACAAGGTGAATTTGTAGAAGCTAGGTCTCCTAATCCCAATCACGACGCACGCCAACAAAGAGACAGACAATGACTCGCACCGCAGGCAGCCACGTGCGCCGGCTGGCTCAGGGAAAAATTACATAGACGCTAACCTTGAGAAAAATTTTAGCATTCTTTACCGATGATCCAGTCAAGAACCAAGAGAACTTATTTAAACAGAAACTACGAATGCATTGTTATTGTGAACAGATGACACAGTGTTATTGTGTGTGTACATTCTTGCTTGCTAGTTGCACGATTACGTAACGACTATAAGGCTAGTGTAGTTCTAAATTTGTACTATTTCACAGTTTGTTTACAGTGTCTATTAGTAGCTGTGAAGATGAGCCTCAAACAAAAAGAAAACATGGTATTATTAATGAAGACAATTACAAACGAAATGTTATACGAAATGCAAGAGTCAACGGGGAAAGATACAAGAACTACTAAAGTAAAATTGTGGCAACGAAATCTGTTCCTGATGAAATTATGGGCCAATGTCCACGTAAATGTAGTTTATCCGTTGATGACGAAACAATAAATAAGACTTGGAATCATTTTTATGGATTAAATACTAAAAACAGACAAGTTACATATTTTCAAATGTTAATAGAAGTGGAGGAAGTACAGCGTAAAATTACAGCAAAAAAAGAGGCCAAAGTCATATTGATCCTGCTGCAAGTGAAACTTCACACTCAGATAAAAGCAATGAGTAATGTCAGTACAATAGTGAAATCAATGCAGTCCTTACTCCACTTTACAAAAACGTTTTTTACAAATCCATGGAGCACCTCGAGATCGGATCGGAAGACTGGCTAATACAGCAGTTAAAACACCTGTCGATATGAGAAACAAGGACTGCAATTGGAATGCTATCGCAAATACAACATGTGTTCTTGTACATGAACATATCTCTCAGTTTGACATAAACGGAAGCCATCACGGGGGCAAACCAAGAAAATACACTCCTGGAAATTGAAATAAGAACACCGTGAATTCATTGTCCCAGGAAGGGGAAACTTTATTGACACAATCCTGGGGTCAGATACATCACATGATCACACTGACAGAACCACAGGCACATAGCCACAGGCAACAGAGCATGCACAATGTCGGCACTAGTACAGTGTATATCCACCTTTCGCAGCAATGCAGGCTGCTGTTCTCCCATGGAGACGATCGTAGAGATGCTGGATGTAGTCCTGTGGAACGGCTTGCCATGCCATTTCCACCTGGCGCCTCAGTTGGACCAGCGTTCGTGCTGGACGTGCAGACCGCGTGAGACGACGCTTCATCCAGTCCCAAACATGCTCAATGGGGGACAGATCCGGAGATCTTGCTGGCCAGGGTAGTTGACTTACACCTTCTAGAGCACGTTGGGTGGCACGGGATACATGCGGACGTGCATTGTCCTGTTGGAACAGCAAGTTCCCTTCCGGTCTAGGAATGGTAGAACGATGGGTTCGATGACGGTTTGGATGTACCGTGCACTATTCAGTGTCACCAGTGGTGTACGGCCAGTGTAGGAGATCGCTCCCCACACCATGATGCCGGGTGTTGGCCCTGTGTGCCTCGGTCGTATGCAGTCCTGATTGTGGCGCTCACCTGCACGGCGCCAAACACGCATACGACCATCATTGGCACCAAGGCAGAAGCGACTCTCATCGCTGAAGACGACACATCTCCATTCGTCCCTCCATTCACGCCTGTCGCGACACCACTGGAGGCGGGCTGCACGATGTTGGGGCGTGAGCGGAAGACGGCCTAACGGTGTGCGGGACCGTAGCCCAGCTTCATGGAGACGGTTGCGAATGGTCCTCGCCCATACCCCAGGAGCAACAGTGTCCCTAATTTGCTGGGAAGTGGCGGTGCGGTCCCCTACGGCACTGCGTAGGATCCTACGGTCTTGGCGTGCATCCGTGCGTCGCTGCGGTCCGGTCCCAGATCGACGGGCACGTGCACCTTCCGCCGACCACTGGCGACAACATCGATGTACTGTGGAGACCTCACGCCCCACGTGTTGAGCAATTCGGCGGTACGTCCACCCGGCCTCCCGCATGCCCACTATACGCCCTCGCTCAAAGTCCGTCAACTGCACATACGGTTCACGTCCTCGCTGTCGCGGCATGCTACCATTGTTAAAGACTGCGATGGAGCTCCGTATGCCACGGCAAACTGGCTGACACTGACGGCGGCGGTGCACAAATGGTGCGCAGCTAGCGCCATTCGACGGCCAACACCGCGGTTCCTGGTGTGTCCGCTGTGCCGTGTGTGTGATCATTGCTTGTACAGCCCTCTCGCAGTGTCCGGAGCAAGTATGGTGGGTCTGACACACCGGTGTCAATGTGTTCTTTTTTCCATTTCCAGGAGTGTATCTCACAGCTATGTTAAACAATTAAAAAATGTATAATATGCTTTTAACCAAACACCTTAAAATGAAAGGTAAAGTAAAACTTAATTTGTACTACATATAATTAAAAGACAATTTCAGTTTTTCTGTCGGGCAGCCACAAGTTGACGTTTGCAACCAATGTAAATGATTTAAGCGGAAAATTAAGAGACCCTCGTTTAACCGACAACGTCAAGCGTAGTGTCACTGCTGAACAAAGGGTACACAGGTGCAGGGCTAAGAAGTTTTATTCAAAACATGAAATGAGAGAAGACAAGGATGATGACACAGACGCACTTTGTTTTGATTGTATGTAAAAAGCGGACCTTACCAAAATTAACTGTTCAAGAGGTATTCTACCAGGCGGAAAAATGATGCTGCCGGAGCACAAATAAGACGAATATATTTCTGTTTAAAAGACACTGACAGAAAAGTGGTAATATGGTGGAGGAGCAGATAAAAGTAGTCCGGATGAGTGGATACAACTAGTCGTGAATCTGTGGCAGCATTGGCCGGTGTGACCGAGTTGTTCTACGAGCCGCAGTCTGGAACCGCGAGACCGCTACGGTCGCAGGTTCGAATCCTGCCTCGGGCATTTATGTGTTTGATGTCCTTAGGTTAGTTAGGTTTAAGAAGTTCTCAGTTCTAGGGGACTCATGACCCCCGATGTTAAGTCCCATAGTGCTCAGAGCCATTTGAACTACACTCCTGGAAATGGAAAAAAGAACACATTGACACCGGTGTGTCAGACCCACCATACTTGCTCCGGACACTGCGAGAGGGCTGTACAAGCAATGATCACACACACGGCACAGCGGACACACCAGGAACCGCGGTGTTGGCCGTCGAATGGCGCTAGCTGCGCACCATTTGTGCACCGCCGCCGTCAGTGTCAGCCAGTTTGCCGTGGCATACGGAGCTCCATCGCAGTCTTTAACAATGGTAGCATGCCGCGACAGCGAGGACGTGAACCGTATGTGCAGTTGACGGACTTTGAGCGAGGGCGTATAGTGGGCATGCGGGAGGCCGGGTGGACGTACCGCCGAATTGCTCAACACGTGGGGCGTGAGGTCTCCACAGTACATCGATGTTGTCGCCAGTGGTCGGCGGAAGGTGCACGTGCCCGTCGACCTGGGACCGGACCGCAGCGACGCACGGATGCACGCCAAGACCGTAGGATCCTACGCAGTGCCGTAGGGGACCGCACCGCCACTACCCAGCAAATTAGGGACACTGTTGCTCCTGGGGTATCGGCGAGGACCATTCGCAACCGTCTCCATGAAGCTGGGCTACGGTCCCGCACACCGTTAGGCCGTCTTCCGCTCACGCCCCAACATCGTGCAGCCCGCCTCCAGTGGTGTCGCGACAGGCATGAATGGAGGGACGAATGGAGACGTGTCGTCTTCAGCGATGAGAGTCGCTTCTGCCTTGGTGCCAATGATGGTCGTATGCGTGTTTGGCGCCGTGCAGGTGAGCGCCACAATCAGGACTGCATACGACCGAGGCACACAGGGCCAACACCCGGCGTCATGGTGTGGGGAGCGATCTCCTACACTGGCCGTACACCACTGGTGATCGTCGAGGGGACACTGAATAGTGCACGGTACATCCAAACCGTCATCGAACCCATCGTTCTACCATTCCTAGACCGGCAAGGGAACTTGCTGTTCCAACAGGACAATGCACGTCCGCATGTATCCCGTGCCACCCAACGTGCTCTAGAAGGTGTAAGCCAACTACCCTGGCCAGCAAGATCTCCGGATCTGTCCCCCATTGAGCATGTTTGGGACTGGATGAAGCGTCGTCTCACGCGGTCTGCACGTCCAGCACGAACGCTGGTCCAACTGAGGCGCCAGGTGGAAATGGCATGGCAAGCCGTTCCACAGGACTACATCCAGCATCTCTACGATCGTCTCCATGGGAGAATAGCAGCCTGCATTGCTGCGAAAGGTGGATATACACTGTACTAGTGACGACATTGTGCATGCTCTGTTGCCTGTGTCTATGTGCCTGTGGTTCTGTCAGTGTGATCATGTGATGTATCTGACCCCAGGAATGTGTCAATAAAGTTTCCCCTTCCTGGGACAATGAATTCACGGTGTTCTTATTTCAATTTCCAGGAGTGTATTTTTTTTTTTTTTTTTTTTTTTGTGGCGGCATTAACGGAGGAGGAAAACACCTACATTTACTTCCAACAGAATGGAAGAACTGCCCATACAGCCGGTCGAACTTTGGAGCACATTTACACAGTCTTAACGCCCGACGGAGTTGTTGGTAGAGGGCAGCCTGGAAGCCGCCCTAGCTGGCCACCCAGGTCACCTGATCTGACAGCGAGCGGTTACTTTGTGTGGGGAGTCCTCAAATCTAAGATGTATTGCAACAACCCTCATAGTCTTCAAGAACAGCAGCAGTACATTTCGGATGAGACTGCAGCAAATCCAGCAGTCCAGCTTTGATCCGCCTGCAGCAACTTGCTGACCAGGGCCCAAAAGCGCGAAGGGATGAATGGTGGTCACTTTGAACATATGCTATAGTCAGGTTAGTGTTGTATTTACTTTCCTCTGCTGTGTTTTGTGTCTCCTGGAACTCTGTTCTCTCGGCCACGCTGTCTAATTAAGGAATAATTATTATAATTTACTTACAGGTAATATCTACTTCGAAAGCATGCTAAGCACTTCTCTAAATTTTTTGAAACCAAACAGTATACCATTATCAACAACAATATTTCCCTTGTTTTCTCGAAAGTTTCACAAAGTGCACTTAGCGGGTATCTGAAATAAACGATTCATTTGTACACAGCTGGTTAGTAAAACAGCAGCACGAGAAAGGATAGCAAATGACGATATTTTACGTATTGTGCGTACAAGGTGCGTCTGAGAAATTCGGCGAGTTGTCTCAGAAAATAAAGGAAAAAAGAGTTACAAATAAAATACTTTCACTAGCCTTTAAAGTAATCATCATTGGCTACAACACGCATGTGATATCGGCTTTCAGAATTGTTTGAAACTGTCGGCAAAGGCTTCTTGTCGTAACAACTGCGAAGCGTAAGTCTTTCAGGACTGTAGGTTGCAGTCATTGTGTAGAGACGAAGAGACTTGCACATGACAGATTAGCGTGGACAGGTCCATCAAACGAATCATCTAACTGAACACGACAACAACAACAGTAACATGGATATGATCTCTCCCGAGGTTTAACCGTTGCTCTTACCTCCAGAAGAAGAATGTGGCGAAAGAAGTTTATGGAAGACCTTCACCAGAAGAAGGAATGTTAGAGTTAACATTCCGTCGACGACGAAACCTTTAGAGACGGAGAAAAGCTAAAATTGTAGGGAAGGTGGCCTGTTCTTTAGAGGAAACATCCCGGTCCTCTCATTACTAGAATAAGCGCTGCTACAGCATTCACGAATAACGAATTTGGCTCCGAAAGGAGGATTTGAGGAGAAAAATGGTACAGATGGAGGAAAACACAGGCTATGCAAACCAAATTACTGAAGATTTTGATGGTGTACACCCACAAGGTACTATTACGAGTTACGAATTCATACAATTCATCAAAACACAAGTTCTATTGGTTTGTAGGTGAGTTGCTTTAGAACAAACAATAATTCACTCTTAGAAAAATGTGAATAAAGATGGTGCGCTGCAGATGTATGTTAGAATGAAACTTGCAGAATGTCTGCTTGGAACATTTGTTTCAAATACACACACACACACACACACATACCCACACACACACATACATACACACACACACATTCACACAACAATCAAACACACACGTTGGTTTTCATTGTTATAGATTTTCTTTGGGCAATGGAACAAATCAGCAATGCGAAGTAGGTTTTTACATGCTTCTGGCGTATGAAAACAGATATAAGAGTGGTTAACAATTACATTAGTTGGTTGGTTGGTTGTTTGGGGAAGGAGACCAGACAGCGTGGTCATCGGTCTCATCGGATTAGGGAAGGATGGGGAAGGAAGTCGGCTGTGCCCTTTCAGAGGAACCATCCCGGCATTTGCCTGGAGTGATTTACAGAAATCACGGAAAACCTAAATCAAGATAGCCGGACGCGGGATTGAACCGTCGTCCTCCCGAATGCGAGTCCAGCGTCTAACCACTGCGCCACCTCGCTCGGTAATTACATTAGTGTCAGAGCTGTTGCGATATAGTGATATATTACACTACTGGCCATTAAAATTGCCACACCAAGAAGGAATGCAGATGATAAACGGGTATTCATTGGACACATATGGTTTACTAGAACTGACATGTGATTACATTTTCACGCAATTTGAGTGCATAGATCCTGAGAAATCAGTACGCAGAACAACCACCTCTGGCCGTAATAACGGCCTTGATGCGCCTGGGCATTGAGTCAAACAAAGCTTGGATGATGCGTACAGGTACAGCCGCCCATGCAGTTTCAACACAATACCACAGTTCATCAAGAGTAGTGACTGTCGTATTGTGACGAGGCAGTTGCTCGGCCACCATTGACCAGACGTTTTCAATTGGTGAGAGATCTGGAGAAAGTGCTGGCCAGGGCAGCAGTCGAACATTTCCTGTACCCAGAAAGGGCCGTACAGGACCTGCAACATGCGGTCGTTCATTATCCTGCTGAAATGTAGGGTTTCGCAGGGATCGAATGAAGGGTAGAGCCACGAGTCGTAACACATCTGAAATGTAACGTCCACTGTTCAAAGTGCCGTCAATGCGAACAAGAGGTGACCGAGACGTGTAACCAATGGCATCCCATACCATCACGCGGGATGATACGCCAGTATGGCGATAACGAATACACGCTTCCAATGTGTGTTCACCGCGATGTCGCCAAACACGGATGCGACCATCATGATGCTGTAAACAGAACCTGGATTCATCCGAAAAAATGACGTTTTGCCATTCGTGCACCCAGGTTCGTCGTTAAGTACACCATCGCAGGCGCTCCTATCTGTGATGCAGCGTCAAGGGTAACCGCAGCCACGGTCTCCGAGCTGATAGTTCATGCTGCTGCAAACGTCGTCGAACTATTCGTGCAGATGGTTGTTGTCTTGCAAACGTCTCCATCTGTTGACACAGGGATCGAGACGTGGCTGCACGATCCGTTACAGCCACGCGGATAAGATGCCTGTCATCTCGACTGCTAGTGATACGAGGCCGTTGGGATCCAGCACGGCGTTCCGTATTACCCTCCTGAACCCACCGATTCCATATTCTGCTAACAGTCATTAGATCTCGACCAACGCGAGCAGCAATGTCGCGATACGATAAACCGGAATCGCGATAGGCTACAATTCGACCTTTATCAAAGTCGGAAACGTGATGGTACGCATTTCTCCTCCTTACACGGGGCATCGCAACGACGTTTCACCAGGCAACGCTGGTCAACTGCTGTTTGTGTATGAGAAATCGGTTGAAAACTTTTCTCATGTCAGCACGTTGTAGGTGTCGCCACCGGCGCCAACCTTGTGTGAATGCTCCGAAAAGCTAATCATTTGCATATCAGAACATCTTCTTCCTGTCGATTAAATTTCGCGTCTATAGTACGTCATCTTCGTGGTGTAGCAATTTTAATGGCCAGTAGTGTAGAAACGTATGTCATTTCAGGACAAGTAGGAGCGTGTTACCGTTATACGAGGGCTGTCCAGAAAGTAAGTTACGATTGATCGCGAAATGAAAATCACAATGAAAATCAGAAATGTTTAATTTGCAACAGTTAGCTACACCTTTCAGCTACTTCTCTACGTAGTCGCCGTTCTGGCTCAGACATTCGTCGTAGCGTTGTACCAACTTTCCCAATACCCTCATCATAGAAGGCAGCCGCCAGTGCTTCCCGCCAATTCTCTACGCTGGTCTAAAGCTCGTTGTCTGTGCCAAAATGTTGTCTTCATAGCCAGCGGTTCGTTTGAGCAGAGATGAAACTCAGTGGCAGACAATTACGGGCTGTATTGTGGGTAACCAAACATTTCCAATTGAAACGATGCAGGAACTTCTTCATTGCCCCTGCAGAATGAGGCTGAGAATTGTCTTGAAGAAGAAACCGTACGACAGTTATGTAATGTTGGTTGCATAGCTTCAGGGGATAATTCTCACCAGGCCCTCGTACTTGGCGGGAGACACTATTTTGTATAACATCTTAACGCGCTCACTAAGAGCTCAGGAATGAAAAGAGCGCCATAATTGTACCTAGAGTCATACTAGAGACACTGCCCAACACATCTTTGCAAAGCTTTATCTGATTTTCATAGTCGTTTCCATTTCCCGATCAATCGTAACTTACTTTCTGGACAGCCCTCGTATTAAATTGAAAATGTGTTTTACATTAAATATAAAGCGTTGAATGCAGAGGAATAATTTAAATTTAGTGAATTACAGAATGTGTTTGGTGTAGTAGTTGTGTGAAAATGAAAATATTGAAAAATTAACTCCAGATTGTTGTATCGGAGATTAACGCAAAGGGTAGCTGCAACCCCTCGGGCACTCCCGGCACGCGGGCAGTCTACATTGCCCCTGCAAGCCTGAGGATCGCTAGCTCTCCGCGTCGCTGTCTCGACTGGACAAAAGCCGGCGGTACGAGCGCTGGCAGAGGTCGCTACTTCCGAGCCATCCATTCGCGTCCGCACAGCACGTGACAAGAAAATGGTTTAACGGGTATTTTGCCGCCGGCAGCTATAAAGGCCGGTGCAGGGACTACATCAGCCGGTTCTTCCGGTTTTCAAAGCCTCGCCTGACCTCCACGCGGGTGCTACTCATATCATCATCTCAGAACGCTCCTGAAGCCCATCGTAAGGACCGACGCCACTGCCTTCAGCTTTCGTCGTTGTTTCCTCTGTGGACTTACACAATGTTAATGACAGACTTTTCCGTGCCTGTTTTGGGGTAATCAAGACGGCATTCTCGGACATGAATTATTTCCTTCCAAGTGTATTTTCCTACGAAACTCCTAGTGGTCTTACTACACACTAGAAACAGTCAAGCGGCTTCATATAGCAGCTCTGTCAAGACTCTGTACCAGTAGCTAGTGGAATTTGTATTTGGTGTCTTTTGTTCTTACCGTCTAAGCAGACGCATTCCGTTGTCAATGAACTTGTTATAACTTGATCACCGTTGTCCCTGTGTCTCAGTGAGTGGCACTTCACAGACTAACAACAGACAGGATGTGCCACAAGTGGTGCAACGGTTGTAGATTAGACTAGTCAGAACAAGAATGGGATCACGTAAGATGCCAGATATCATTATAAGAAGTGTTAAAGCGTGAATAAACAGCACTGAATGATTTCGTGGCATATACACCGTTTCTTCCGTGATCTTAACAGTATCTTTCAGAGACAAAGGAGAAGGGCAAAATTTCGAGCTGGTGTGCTGAATGGCAGCTAGCTCTTGATCTGGAAAAATGTAAGTTGATGTGGATAAGTAGAAGGAACAAAGCTGTAATATTCGGTTACAGTATTACTAGTGTCCTGTTTGACACAGTCAGGTCGTTTAAATATCTGGGCGTAACGCTGCAAAGCGATCTGAAACGGAACGAGCGTATGAGAACTGCGGTAGGGAAGGAGATTGGTCGCCTTCGCTTTATTGCGAGAATTTTAGGAAAGAGTGGTTCATCTGTAAAGGAGACCGCATATAGGGCGCTGGTACGACCTATTCTTCAGTACTGCTCGAGCGTTTGCGATCCGTACCTGGTGGGATTGAAGGAAGACGTCGAAGCAATTCAGAGGCGGGCTGCTAGATTTGTTACCGGTAGTTTCGAACAAAACGTAAGTGTTACGTACATGCTTCGGGAAATCAAATGAGAATCGCTGGAGAGAAAGCGACGTTCTTTTTAAGAAACTCTGTAGAGGTAATTTAGAGAACCGGAATTTGAAGTTGACTGCCGACCAATTCTACCGCCGCTAGCATAGATCACGCGTAAGGACGATGGAGATAATATACGCGAAATCAGGGCTCATACGGAGGCATATAGAGAGACATTTTTTCCTGGTTCTGTTTGCGAGTGGAGCACGAAAGGAAAATGACTACTAGTGGTACAGGGTACTCTCCGCCACGCACCGTAAGCTGGCTTCCGGAGTGTCTATGAAAATCCTGAGGTAGACGTCTCAGTTTGAGACAAAAATCACTTTTTTTTTCATTGCAGTTTCATTCCATCGCACAAGGGCAAGGTGTCGGCTGTCAGCGGTAAAATATCTCGCTTTTGGATAAAATGAAATCCGTCTTCATCGTCTGCAGTCATGGAGTAGGTTCGAGGAAGATTCAAATCTGTGCTTGGACTTTTAGGTTGATACGTAGACAAAAACAATCGTTCCCTGTACTTTCGTTTGAACTTAACGCGTACTTGCTGTTATACATTCTCATTTGATTTACACACCGATTATACTGTACGATGTGACTTCATCTCCTTATCTTTCTATTATGCAATGACGCTGAGAACAATGGTAAAGAAAGTGACATAACTCCATCATATCATCACGTGCACCCGTTTTGTATACAAAGACTCGCCGGAAAGCCTCGTATATATGTTTACAAGTCAACAGGTAGAGGTTCTTGCTCCATATCACAATTCTTATATTTTCCAGTGAACTGGCTAGTGACCTACTAAAACGATGTTGCGCCAACATTGTTCCACAGAGTTTAATAATGCATTAATGCCTTACTCTTTGCTACTACTATGTTGATCACTCTCTAATTATCAATCATAGATCTGCGAATGGACAGTAAGGACAAGGGAATGTTATTCATAGTGCGTATCAAAAAATGCAGTGCGCACGTTTGCTCCCATGTAATTTCAGATCTTGCCACACGTTCTCAGTAGGTTCATGATGTTTTATAAGACAAGAAGGGAGTATTCGTAAAATGAAAATACTCTCTCCTTGTACATTCATGAAATGTGAATAAAAGTACCATGCCCACGTTGTTGTGAGGACGCAGTACCAAGTTTCGGTTCGCTCTGTGAACTTGTCAGATCTGTTCAAACATCATTGCAATCGCTGCCGTGAATAGCCGATCTTTCATTTCTCAAGAAAGAAATAACTCATGACTGCAGGTTATTTCCGTTTTGTTCTTTGGAACTGGATATAATCAGGCTAAGAAAGTGCAGAGAAGTGAACTTTTTGTCTCTTACCTGAATCCTGCTGGAAGATTCAGCCTAAAGACTGGCTCATTTGTTTCTCCTCCTGAAACAAAAACAAAGACACTTTAGGAGTTAGGGAAGCGTTGTATTGGAACTACATGTAGAGAGACATACCAATGACGAACAGTATTAAATATGTTATTGTCTACGGTATAGTCCGTTTTCTCCTGCAGTGGCGTTTCACATTTTGCAACAGACCTCTTACGGTTTCTTAATATACGCACATAACGGAATGCTGTTACAAAGTCCAAACTGAACTTATGCTCTTATTGTAGCCTCGATTTTATACCAAAAGAACATTATAAGTATACGACCGAACTATACAGTTAAAAAGGACCGAAAATGAACAGCACGATACTGACGACTTCGCCTGGAACGTTCAGCACTGGTCAGTGCAACAGTGGCAGAGTCTTGCATGGCTGTATGAATCCCGATACCTTCTTCATCCCAATAGCAGGGCGCGAATCTGTCGCCTTCCAGCGGAACAGCCCCTCGACACCTGTACGGCGGTACTGAGACAAGTTGGCGGTGGCTCCATTGTGCTCTGGAAACCATTGACATGGGCATTCGTGGGTTGAATGGAGCTCGTGCAAGGCACCGTGACGGCCAAGGTGTATCGTACACTGGATGGCACAACACATACACCCGTTTAGAACGAACATGTTTCCCGACGGCAGTGGCATTTTTCAACAAGGTAATGCCCCATCTCACAAGGCCAGGACTGTGACGGAGTGGTTCGAGGAACACACTTCCAGCTTCTTTGATGACCCCTTCCCCTTTAACTGAACTACCTACTGTGATATTCACTACAGCCCTTCAATCAAGAAGGAGGCCACTAAGTAGAGAAGGAAGGAAGATTAAGGTCAATGTCCTGTCGACGATGAGGTTATTAGAGACACCGCTCAATCTCGAATAGCATATACTCGTACCAAACCATCCCAACGATCAAGTTCATTTGTGTGAAATATATTAAAGCTTCTCATTTATGATTTTTTGATATGTTTTGTAAACAGTATTTAGGGCAGTTGGAATTTTATAGTTTTCTTTTTAATTTAAGTGACGTTAACTTAATTATGAATGTAATTATTCGGAATACTTAAAATTCAATTTCCCGTAAACTTTCTTACCATTTCCTTCAATATTTTGCTGAAGTATTATAAACGTAATACTACCCGCAATAATAATAATTCAGTGGAAAATATTGCAAAGTTACCTACTTACAGTCCCTACAAGTTTACCGGTCTCACTGCTGTAGTTGTATTACTGAAGGTACCATTTCCGACAAAGTATTAATAGAAGAAGGGTGAAACTTGTGATTTGTAAAAATACCTAGGACAAACTCTATTGGAATTTATTTATGATTTTAGAAACAATTTTAAAAATTGTAAATTTCAGCTTTAAATTTTTTTGTGTCTTTAGTGGTATAAAATATTGAAAAACTGGTTTGTTGAATAATGCCAGGAGTGATAAGAAGTTAATCTCAAAGTTTCATTCAATCCCGATGAGTGTGATTTGAGGAAAGTTACGATACATAAGAGTAAACGTAAGTTGTGGGTAAAAACATTTAAAGAAGAGTAGACAAAATTCACATTTTTATCATAAATTCTGAAACGTGCCATATACACAGTTCTTTACTGCTTATCCTTTTTCTCGTCCCTTCTACTTCTTTCCCTGCTCTCCACACAGTTATATTCACAATTTCCTTTATTCTCATTGTGGCATCGTCCAGAGGTCGCGCTGCCAAACCAAAGTCGGCAACGTGAAACCACGCCATCGCGCTGAGGTCAATTAAGTTTCGAGCATGCAAGAGCTCTGCCCAATTTTCTTTTTATTTATTTATTTTTTACCTCAGCTGAAGCAGTCAGCATCTTCGTGTAGGACAGAGACAGCTTAAGTTTCTGATGAAATGTACTTTCGTAAATGTTGCATCATAAGTTTTTTCGCACGAGAAAAGCTTGTTGATTTGTGCATTAAGTGGTGCTTTCATAATCAATGACAGTTCTAAATTATCAAGCAGTCAATTGGCAAAGAACTGTGCCAAAGGTCAGTAAACCTTTTATTCATTTATGTAATAAAGTGAGCTAATATTTCATGTGTTCTAGTTTGAGAACATTCTCCCTGAGAAGTCAAAGAACACTTAGTTATGAATGGCGACTGTAGTTTCGTCTGGTCACGACACTCATAGCGTAAAATAACATAATATAAAATTCTGCTTCCACACTAATTTGCAAGGTATATGACCAGCACTGAAAGCGGAAACTGCACCCAACACAATAATACACTCCTGGAAATGGAAAAAAGAACACATTGACACCGGTGTGTCAGACCCACCATACTTGCTCCGGACACTGCGAGAGGGCTGTACAAGCAATGATCACACGCACGGCACAGCGGACACACCAGGAACCGCGGTGTTGGCCGTCGAATGGCGCTAGCTGCGCAGCATTTGTGCACCGCCGCCGTCAGTGTCAGCCAGTTTGCCGTGGCATACGGAGCTCCATCGCAGTCTTTAACACTGGTAGCATGCCGCGACAGCGTGGACGTGAACCGTATGTGCAGTTGACGGACTTTGAGCGAGGGCGTATAGTGGGCATGCGGGAGGCCGGGTGGACGTACCGCCGAATTGCTCAACACGTGGGGCGTGAGGTCTCCACAGTACATCGATGTTGTCGCCAGTGGTCGGCGGAAGGTGCACGTGCCCGTCGACCTGGGACCGGACCGCAGCGACGCACGGATGCACGCCAAGACCGTAGGATCCTACGCAGTGCCGTAGGGGACCGCACCGCCACTTCCCAGCAAATTAGGGACACTGTTGCTCCTGGGGTATCGGCGAGGACCATTCGCAACCGTCTCCATGAAGCTGGGCTACGGTCCCGAACACCGTTAGGCCGTCTTCCGCTCACGCCCCAACATCGTGCAGCCCGCCTCCAGTGGTGTCGCGACAGGCGTGAATGGAGGGACGAATGGAGACGTGTCGTCTTCAGCGATGAGAGTCGCTTCTGCCTTGGTGCCAATGATGGTCGTATGCGTGTTTGGCGCCGTGCAGGTGAGCGCCACAATCAGGACTGTATACGACCGGGGCACACAGGGCCATCACCCGGCATCATGGTGTGGGGAGCGATCTCCTACACTGGCCGTACACCACTGGTGATCGTCGAGGGGACACTGAATAGTGCACGGTACATCCAAACCGTCATCGAACCCATCATTCTACCATTCCTAAACCGGCAAGGGAACTTGCTGTTCCAACAGGACAATGCACGTCCGCATGTATCCCGTGCCACCCAACGTGCTCTAGAAGGTGTAAGTCAACTACCCTGGCCAGCAAGATCTCCGGATCTGTCCCCCATTGAGCATGTTTGGGACTGGATGAAGCGTCGTCTCACGCGGTCTGCACGTCCAGCACGAACGCTGGTCCAACTGAGGCGCCAGGTGGAAATGGCATGGCAAGCCGTTCCACAGGACTACATCCAGCATCTCTACGATCGTCTCCATGGGAGAATAGCAGCCTGCATTGCTGCGAAAGGTGGATATACACTGTACTAGTGCCGACATTGTGCATGCTCTGTTGCCTGTGTCTATGTGCCTGTGGTTTTGTCAGTGTGATCATGTGATGTATCTGACCCCAGGAATGTGTCAATAAAGTTTCCCCTTCCTGGGACAATGAATTCACGGTGTTCTTATTTCAATTTCCAGGAGTGTATATACACAATCTTGTTTTAGGGCACCTTTCCCATAAAACTACATTGAGTGATTTGTTTGCACGCTCAACTGAAAGCATTTCACATTGTGAATCCAGAGAAGTATGCAGAGAATGAAAGGTAAAATATTCAGTCTCGAAACTAAACGTTATTTACTTCGTACATCCAGAGAAGAATGTTGAGAATATGTTGGGCCCACTGTTATTTCAACGTCAAAATTGAATATGATATATTTCAAACTATATAAGGTACTAGCTAAGAAACCCAGTTTGCCCGAGTACTCATTCTGCCTATTTTCTATGAGAAACGAAGAAAGTGAACTGTGTTTCTACCGTAATATTGAAACAATTTCACTTCCATGTATTCGTGAAAACATCTTTGAAATTATGAACAGTTGCACAGTCCATAATGTAGGAATGTATAAGTACAGCTTTTTCGCGTGTGTCCAAAGTAACTTTGTAATCGTCTCTGTGGGATCGTCTCTTCATAGGTCTCTAGACGGGTTTCGTTTTCGCCTAAAGCCGTTTGTGCTTTTCACTTGAAAGCTGTCGTAAGTGCTGCCAGGTGCCAGGGATTTCTTTAAGTGGGGCCAATTGTAGGATTGTCTTAGTAGTAAAGAATAAAGGTATTAAAATGTCATGCTTGATACGGCATTCTTTCACGCATCTCAATGTTTGTGACGCCATATCTCTTTAACTACGTGTCGTACAACGCTATATTTGTTTAGGTACAGTCAGCGGCGTGTGTGGCTACTCTCTACGAAATATGTTGCGAATAGAGTTAGTAGCAAAGAAGTAATAAATTTAAACGTCATTCATGACGCGGCAGTTTATGACGTGTTTATGACATATCTCCTGATCTGTGTGTCATACAAAGATATAATTCTGCATGTACTTTCAGCGGCATATGTGGATACTGACTGCAAATAGAATTGGTAGTAAGGAATTAATAAATCGAAACGTCATGCACAATGCGGGAGTTTCTCACGCATCGCGTTGTTTATCACGTCATTTGTCCTGGACTTCGTGTGGCACGGCGGTATAATTTTGTAAGTGCATTTAACGGCATACTTGGATACTGTCTGCGAAATTTATTGGGTCTAGAGTTAGTAGCACAGAAGTAATAAATTTAAACGTCATGCATGATGTGACAGTGTTTCACGCATTTCATTGTTTCTGACGTCATGTATCCTGAACTATGATAGGTAAGTGGTTACTAAAAAAGTGGTTCAAATGGCTCTAAGCACTATGGGACTTAACATCTGAGATCATCAGTTCCCTAGACTTAGAACTACTTAAACCTAACTAACCTAAGGACATCACAAAAATCCATGCCCGATGCAGGATTCGAACCTGCGACCGTAGTAGCAACGCGGTTCCTGACTGAAGCGTCTAGAACCGCTCGGTCACAGCGGCCGGCTAAGTGGTTATTACTCCAAATTTGGTTCAAATCGGTCCAGTGGCTTAAGAGGACATGTGGAACACACACACACACACACCCACACACACACACACACACACACCCACACACATACATTTTTATAATATGTGTGAATATTTGTTTGTAACAAATTTTCCCGCCATTTTTATCGAAAAATGGGAAAAAATTCATTTCGATTTTTTACTATAGCCGGACGGAGTGGCCGAGTGGTTCTAGGCGCTACAGTCTGGAACTGCGCGACCGCTGCGGTCGCAGGTTCGAATCCTGCCTCGGGCATGGATGTGTGTGGTGTCCTTAGGTTAGTTAGGTTTAAGTAGTTCTAAGTTCTAGGGGATTGATGACCTCAGAAGTTAAGTCCCATAGCGCTCAGAGCCATTTGAAATTTTTTTTTTACTATAAAACTGCATATTAAACCACCTTTAACTTATAACTAATGACGTAATACTTCAAAAACAAAGAAAAGAAAAAAAAATCAGGAGAGAGAAAACGGAAAACGTTAACGTGACGGCAGTGTGTCTATGTACCTTGCTACGTATAAGAGGAAGGAAGATGTATCTGCACTGCTTTGCTGTAAGGCAGAACGACAAAATTCCAGCCGTTTGATTCCAGCTAGTAGGAAGCCGGTCTGGACGTACTGCCGCATGGAGGCACACAATCCGTCCGACAACAAACGAACGGCCCGGAGCGTTTCGGCCCCAACGTCAGCTGCAACATCAGGAGCAGGCAGCAGTGCTCGTTACGGGACACGTCGCATCATTAGGCGGCGCATCGGTCGGCTTTCCGGTCAATGACGTCACACGGAAACAGCATCCTGTGCGCTGCCCATGTACCCCCGGTCTGCACGTACGTTACATCAGCGCTGCGTGCAAAAGCTGCATGGAATTTGCCTTCACACACAATCATTTTCATTCTCTAGTGACGCAAATAGGTTGCACTTCACTTACACCCCGTGATTCCCTAAAAACTTCCACCTCGAATACATATTGGCTGAAATGCTATTTTTTCACAGTGGAAATACACAGGGTCATAAAAAGAAATCTCATATAGTCAGTCCAGAAATAACGGGAAAATGTTTAATGGCGTCCCCTGTATATTTCTCAAATAGGTCAATACTTGCTTAACTTAGAAATTTACTTTTTGAAGTTCCTTCGTACCTTTAGAAACGAAAACTTTACACATTTTCTTACTTTACCAGTCGAAATTTTATATCCTCTTTACTTCTGTGGCCATGACTTATTTTGCCACGCAATATCAAAACCATCTACTACTTCAGCGTTTGATTTCCTAATTTAGTTTCCTCCAGTACCATCTGAGTTATTTCGATTACACTCCATTACCGTTGTTTTACATTTGTTGATGCTCATCCTATAACAACTTTTCAACACAATACACATTCCTCCCACATGATTTCCACAATTCTTTTCCGTCTCTGGCGGAATCACTGGGCTTTACCCGTTGAAAATTCTTTGAGAGAAAATCCTATTTTATTCTTCGCACTAGCTGAATACCACGCTTACCCGGTTACGTATTTATTCCAGTCTTCTATTATCTTTCTCCTCCCTCCTCTCGCTGGACATCTCTTCCTCTTCCCTTTCTGTGTCCATTTCCATCTTCTCCTCTCCCTGTCCATCTCTTCTTCCCCCTCTCTTCCTCCATCTTTCTCTGTTCATGTCCTCCTCTCCCCTCTGTCCGTCCGTTTGCCCCTCCCCTCACTCTGCACGCTCCTCCTTCCCCTCTCCCTGTCCATCCCTCCTTCCCCTACTTTGTCTGTCCATTTCCTACCCCCCCTTCTCTTTCCACGATATCACCCGCCATCCCAATAGGAAGTTGGTGTTTCTTACCCCCACAGAATTTCTTTCCAGATCGTAATTAATATCTATAGTAAGTTCGGTTAAAATCGTTCCAGGGGTTTAGGATGGACGTTTTACCCGTGGCTTTCGCCGCATACGCACATGCCAAATGTATTTACATATATTTAACATATTTCTCACGTGTTTGTATACTTATTTCGCGGGTAATTCTAGTGAATTTCACCCTGCAGTTTTATTTTCACGAATCTCATGTTTATAACGTCATATCTCCTGAACTACACACATCAAAAAAGGTTTTGCATCATCTCGGTTCCAAGAGCTTCGGAAGCTGTACAGAAAATTGGAATAGAGTTCAACATAAACATCATTTCCGCCCCTTTTATTGCTCATGAAATCCACACATTCCATGTTGTACCATCAAAGAGCGAGACCAAAATGTGGTGGTCCACATTGCTGTGCACACTGGTACCTCTAATACCCTGTAGCACGTCTTCTTGCATTGATGCATACTATCCACAAATTCATCAAAGCACTGTTGGTCAAGATTGTCCCACTCCTCAACGTCGATTCGGCATAGATCCCTCAGAGTGGTTGGTGGGTCACGTCGTCCTTAAACAGCCCTTTTCTCTCTATCCCAGGCACGTTCGATGGGATTCATGTCTGGAGAACATGCTGGACACTCTAGTCCAGCTGTCGTTATCCTGAAGGAAGTCATTCACAAGATGTGCACGATGGGGGCGCAAATCGTCGTCCATGAAGACGAATGCCTCGCCAATATGCTGCCGATAAGGTTGCACTATCGGTCGGAGGATAGCATTCACGTATCGCACAGCCGTTTCGGTGCCTCCATGACCACCAGCGGCGTACGTCGGCCCCACACAATGCCACCGTGAAACAGCAGGGAACCTCACCTTGCTGCACTCGTTCGACAGTGTGTCTAGGGCGTTCAGCCTGACAGGTTTGCGTCCAAACACGTCTCCGACGATTGCTTGGTTGAAGGCATTTGCGACACTGATCGGTGCAGAGAACGTGATGCCAATCCTGAGCGGTCCATTCGGCATGCTGTTGGTCCCTTCTGTATGGCGCTGCTCGGTGTCGTGGTTGCAAAGATGAACGTCGCCATGGACGTCGGGAGTAAAGTTGCCCATCATGCAGCCTACTGCGCACAGTTTGAGTCTTAACACGACTTCCTGTGGCTCCACGAAAAGCATTATTCAACATGGTGGCTTTGCTGTCAAGGTTCCTCCGAGACATAATCCGTAAGTCGTGGCCATCCACTGTAGTAGTAGCCCTTGGGCGGCCTGAGCGAGGCACGTCATCGACAGTTCCTGTCTCTTTGTATCTCCTCCATGTCCGAACAATATCGCTCTGGTTCACTCCGAGACGCCTGGACGCCCCTTGTTGAGATCCCTTCCTGGCACAAAGTAACAATGCGGGCGCGATCTAACCGCGGTATTGACCGTCTAGGCATGGTTTAACTACAGACAACAAGAGCCCTGTACCTTCTTCCTGGTGGAATGACTGGAACTGATCGGCTGTCGGACCCCCTCCGTTTAATAGGCGCTGCTCATGTGTAACTGTTTACATCTTTGGGCGGGTTTAGTGACATCTGTGAACAGTCAAAGGGACTGTGTCTGTGATACAATATCCACAGTCAAAGTTTATCTTCAGGAGTTCTGGGAACAAGGGTGATGCAAAACATTTTTTGATGTATGTGTGTTTCATACAACGATATAATTTTACGGGCACATTCAGTGGTGTACGTGGCTACTGTCTGCGAAATTTGTTGTGAATAGATTTAGTAGTAAAGAAGTAACAAATTATAACGTCATGGATGATGCGGCAGTTTTTCACGCATCTTAGTAGTTCACGTCATATGTCCTAAAATATGTGTCGTAAAATATAATTTTGCAGGTACGCGTACATGGCTGCTGTATGCTAAATGTGTTAGTAGCAAAGAAGTTACTACCAAAGAAGTAAAAGATTTAAACATCTTGCATTATGCATCAGTTTTTCACGGATCTCAGTGTTGATGACGTCGTATCTCCTGAATTATGAGTCGTACAATGATATAACTTTGCTAGTGCATTCAGTGGTATATGAGAATACTTTCTGGAAAATATGTTGCGAGTACAGTTAGTAACAAAGGAGTATGAAATTGAAACCTCATGCTTCACGCGGCAGTTTTACTACATGAACGGAGGAGTAGTAGTATTCGATCAACTTTGTTCCACTCATCATTTTTTGGAGTTGTCAGCAATAATAAGTTTTCTAAGGCTTTGAAGGTACGAGTAAAGTTTGTGGCAAGTCACTAAGTGCTCCCATTCAGAAATAATGGATGAATAAAGTATGGGGAGTCGCGCGTTATGGCTTACACTGCTTTTTCACCCCCGACACCCTGTTTTAGGTAGGTGGTTCTTATCCTCACAGCGATTCTTTCCAGACAGTAATGTATCAGGTTTGGGTGAGATCGGTCTAGTTTTGTAGGAGAAGATGTGGAACATATATTCATATATAGATACATACATCTGTTTTTATAATACCGGGTGATCAAAAAGTCAGTATAAATCTGAAAACTGAATAAATCACGGAATAATGTAGATAGAGAGGTACAAATTGACACACATGCTTGGAATGACATGGGGTTTTATTAGAACCAAAAAAATACAAAAGTTCAAAAAATGTCCGACAGATGGCGCTTCATCTGATCAGAATAGCAATAATTAGCATAAAAAAGTAAGACAAAGCAAAGATGATGTTAAAGAAACTTCCTGGCAGATCAAAACTGTATGCCGACCGAGACTCGAACTCGGGACCTTTGCCTTTCGCGGGCAAGTGCTCTACAATCTGAGCTACCGAAGCACGACTCACGCCCAGTCCTCACAGCTTTACTTCTGCCAGTATCTCGTCTCCTACCTTCCAAACTTTACAGAAGCTCTCCTGCGAAACTTACAGAACTAGCACTCCTGAAAGAAAGGATACTGCGGAGACATGGCTTAGCCACAGCATGGGGGATGTCCCGAGTTCGAGTCTCGGTCGGGCACACAGTTTTGATCTGCCAGGAAGTTTCATATCAGCGCACACTCCGCTTCAGAGTGAAAATCTCATTCTGGAAACATCCCCCAGGCTGTGGCTAAGCCATGTCTCCGCAGTGTCCTTTCTTTAGGAGTGCTAGCTCTGTAAGGTTCGCAGGAGAGCTTCTGTTAAATTTGGAAGGTAGGAGACGAGATAGTGGCGGAAGTAAAGCTGTGAGGACCGGGCGCGAGTCGTGCTTCGGTAGCTCAGATGGTAGAGCACTTGCCCGCGAAAGGCAAAGGTCCCGAGTTCGAGTCTCGGTCGGGCACACAGTTTTGATCTGCCAGGAAGTTTCATATCAGCGCACACTCCGCTACAGAGTGAAAATCTCACTCTGGAAAGATGATGTTCTTTACAGGAAATGCTCAATATGTCCACCATCATTCTTCAACAATAGCTGTAGTTGAGGAATAATGTTGTGAACAGCACTGTAAAGCATGTCCGGAGTTATGGTGAGGCATTGGCGTCGGATGTTGTCTTTCAGCATCCCTAGAGATGTCAGTAGGTCACGATACACTTGCGACTTCAGGTAACCCCAAAGCCAATAATCGCACGGACTGAGGTCTGGGGACCTGGGAGGCCAAGCATGACGAAAGTGGCGGCTGAACACACGATCATCACCAAACGACGCGCGCAAGAGATCTTTCAGGCGTCTAGCAATATGGGGTGGAGCGCCATCCTACATAAACATCGTACGTTCCAGCAGGTGTTTATCAGCCAGGCTGGGGATGATGCGATTCTGTAACATATCGGCGTACCTCTCACCCGTCACAGTAGCAGTTACGAAACCAGAATCACGCATTTCCTCGAAGAAAAAAGGCCCGATAACGGTAGATGTAGTAAATCGAACCTATACCGTGACTTTCTCGTCGTGCAATGGAGTTTCCACGACAGTTCTACGATTTTCGGTAGCCCAGATTCTGCAGTTGTGGGCGTTGACAGACCCTCGGAGCGTGAAATGAGCTTCGTTGGTCCACAACACGTTACTCAACCAATCGTCATCTTCCGCCATCTTTTGAAACGCCCACGCCGCATATGCCCTCCGCTTCACTAAACCGCCAGGTAACAGTTCACGATGCCGATGGATTTTGTACGTATAGCATCGGAGGGTACGCCTAACTGCCAACCAAACAATAGTGTATGGAATGCCGGTGCGACGTGCGCCTGCACGAGCTCTGGTTTCCCCGTACATAGACAAACCCGTTACAGTCTCCATTTCTTCCTGAACTGCCTCAGCAGCATTACGCCTTGTGCTCGGTCGGCCACTATGGGGTCTATCGTCTAAACAACCCGTGGCTTCGAACTTAGAAATCATTCTCGCAACAGCTGCATTTGTCAACGGACCTTTACCCGTTCGAATCCCCTTCCTATGGCGATAGGATCGTACGCTGAACTAGCACATTCCCCATTCTTATAATACAGCTTCACTAAAAGCGCCTTTTCAGGTAACGTCAACATGCTGCGACTGCTGGCGCATCTGATTCTCTCTCTCATTACAGCTCCTTTTATACACGATTGTCATTCGCAGTCACTGACGTTTTGCTGTGCAGCGCCATCTGTCGAACATTTTGTGAACTTAGTTTTTTTTGTTCTAATAAAACCCCATGTCATTCCAAGCACGTGCGTCAATTTTTACCTCTCTATCTACATTATTCCGTGGTTTATTAAGTTTTCAAATTTATACTGACTTTTTGATCATCCGGTATGTATGGTTTTTAGAAGCTGAATTCGGAAATCGTTACTGGGATAAACGTGAAATCTGGAAATGTTTTATCATCCTTCTTACCGAGAGCAGAGAGATCCGCGCTTATATAACAAGCGCAGTCTCCGTAAAATAATGCCGGCCATCACTTTTTACGACATCGTTACTCTGCTAGTTAATGGCGGCGCGGCGCTTTGATGCCGGTGGATCGTGTTCCCGCCTGCATGCCAGCAACCACGGCCCGCGGCTGCGGCTGTCTTCCCGCCGCCTGGACAGGTCGCAGCTGGGCCAAGGGCGGGCTTTCTCTGTGACTCACTGCCGTCCCCGCTGTCGTCACCGGAGGTCGCAGTGCTGCGCTCTGCCTGCACCCGGCCTAGACCCCGGAGGAACGCGCCGACAAAGGCTGCCTATGGTCAAGCCTGCGCCAGGGATTCCCACACCTTAACTCTGACCGAACACTTTCAGAATCGCGATAGTTTGATGGAAAACCCTGTTTATTTTGAATGTTAATAAAAATTTTAAAATGTGAAAACCTGGTTTTATTCTGTGATTGCTTCAATTGTAAAACATAACTAGTAATTAGAGTTTCGGTCTACTAAAACTACGGTTCAGTGTTTTTGGTACACAAAATAAATGACGTAGTAAATGTTAGGATTACCGGTAGTACTGGTAGCATTGGTAGGGAAACAAAACATAAATGAACGTATGAGAGAGGAACTGGGAGCCGACGACTACTCTTTGTTTTTTATTTGTTTGGTTGTTTGTTTTTGCACGTAATTAGAACCGCACATCAGCCGACCGCTGTGGACGAGCGGTTCTAGGCGCTTCAGTCCCGAATCGTGCTGCTGCTTCGGTCGCAGGTTCGAATCCTGCCTCGGGCATGGATATGTGTGATGTCCTTAGGTTAGTTAGGTTTAAGTAGTTCTAAGTCTAGGAGACTGATGACCTCAGATGTTAAGTCCCATAGTGCTCAGAGCCATTTGAAGTATAATGGACTAACTTATATTGGTTTTATTTTGTACGCAATAGAGCATTCTTTATTATGAACAGAGGCAAGAGGTTTCTGTTATTATTGATCAGTAGGAAAGCTGTTTAGCAATAACAGAAATACGTTTTATATAAGTTCGACGAAGTATTGGAGCTATATTTGACTCCACTTTTTTTTTAATTTCTCCTGTTTTTGAGGAAATTGCTTTTCTAGCGCTGTACGATAAATCTGACGTCTTTACTTTTTCATTTTTAGTAAAACATTCCTCTGTTTCACGTTACAAATCAACAGTTTTCGAGTAAAACTTGAATTAAGCACTGAAAATTTCAATTTTGCTATAAATGTTGTTTATTTTAAGTAACTGTATCGAACAAAAATTACGCTTTATACAGGTTGTAACAAAAATGTACTGCACGAATTGCAGTACACATTCCTCACACCTAGACGACGAAATTACATGAACATGGGTCTGGAAAACACTTGTTTCCATGTTACAATTCATTCTTTCCAACTCATTACTCTTGGAAAACATACGAGAACAGAACGTTGGAATCATGGAGAAAACGCACTCTTCGTGACGTGTTTTGTTTTGTTGTACATGTTCCTGTTACCATGCAACGGTCATCATAGCTTGCTTACAGGTAACACCAACTGTTCCACACCATCGTGTGAAATAGTATGGGTAGATGTTATGCCTGGCAATCGGACTAAACTATTAATTGGATAGTTTTATCGACCGCCCCCCCCCCCCCGCCCCCCCGTCCGACTCAGAAGATACAGTTGCTGAACAGTTCAAAGAAAACTTGGGTCTCATGCCAAACAACTACCCCGCTCATACAATTATAGTCGGTAGTGACTTCAATCTATCCTCGAAATGCTGGAAAAATTATACGCTTAAAGCCGGCGGAAGGCATAAAACGTCGTCCGAAATTGTACTGAATGCTTTCTCAGAAAATTATTTTCAACAGTTAGTTCATGAGCCCACTCGAAGCGTAAATGGTCGGGAAAGCATACTTGACCTTTTAGCAACAAATAATCCTGTACAAATAGCGAGTATTGTGACAAATACAGGGATTAGCGACCACAAGGTAGTTGCTTCAAGGCTGAATACCGTAACACCTACAACCATCAAAAAGAAACGCGAAGTATATCTGTTTAAAAAGCTGATAAAAATGCTCTTAACGCCTTTTTAAGAGACAGTCTTTACTCCTTCCGATCTGATTATGTAAGTATAGAAAAGTTGTGGAATGTTTTTAAAGAGACAGTATCGACAGCAATTGACAGATATATACCACATAAATTAATAAGTGATGGTACTGATCCCCCATGATACAAAAAACGGGTCAGATCATTGTTGCAGAAGCAACGAAAAAAGCATGCCAAATTTAAAAGAACGGAAAATCCCCAAGATTGGCATAGTTTTACAGAAGTTCGAATATGGCTCGTACTTCAATGCGAGATGATTTTAATAATTTCCACAACGAAATTCTGTCTCGAAATCTGGCAGAAAACCCAAAGAGATTCTGGTCATACATAAAGCACACCAGTGGCAACACGCAATCAATACTTTCATTGTGCGATAACAACGGTGAGGTCACAGTGTCACTGTGCCACTAAAGCAGAGTTATTAAACACTGTTTTCCGAAACTCCTTCACCAAAGAAGACGAAGTAAATATTCCTGAATTCCAATCAAGAACAACTGCTTGGATGAGAAACATAGAAGTAGATATCCTCGGAGTAACGAAGCAGCTTAAATCACTTAATAAACGCAAGGCCTCCGGTTCAGACTGTATACCAGTCAGGTTCCTCTCAGAGTACGCTGATAAAATAGCTCCATATTTAGCTTTATATACAACCACTCGCTCACAGAAGGATCCGTACCTAAAGACTGGAAAATTGCTCAAGTCACACCAATACCCAAAAAGGGAAGTAGGAGTAATCCGCTGAATTACAGGCCTATATCACTAACGTCGATTTGTAGTAGGGTTCTGGAACACATGCAGTATTCGAACATTATGAAGTACCTCGAAGAAAACGATTTATTGACACACAGTCAGCACGATTTCAGAAAATATCGTTCTGGTGAAACACAACTAGCTCTTTATATTCATGAAGTAATAAGTGATATCGACAGGGGATGTCAAATTGATTCCATATTTTTAGCTTCCCAGAAGGCTTTCGATACTGTTCCTCACAAGCGTCTTCTAACCAAACTGCGTGCCTACGGAGTATCGCCTCAGTTGTGGGACTGGATTCGTGATTTCCTGCCAGAAAGGTCACAGTTCGTAGTAATAGAAGGAAAGTCATCCAGTAAAACAGAAAGAATATCCGGCGTTCCCCAAGGAAGTGTTATAGGCCCTCTATTGTTCCTGATCTATATTAACGACATAGGAGACAATAGCAGTAGCCGTCTTAGATTGTTTGCAGATGATGCTGTCATTTACCGTCTTGTAAAGTCATCAGATGAGCAAAACGAATTGCAAAATGACCAAAACACAAACAGTGTTGTGGCAAAGTGGGAGCGTCTTATGAATGTTTCCGTTAGCAGAATTTTTACGACCTTCGTTATTGCGTGCATCAACAACAATACTTCGAATCTCTTCGCTCAGCTTTTGGCAATAGTTCATCTCAAGGGAAGACTGTTTGCAAGAGGTTTGCTGAATGACGTCTTGGCCGTGCCTCCATCAGCGATGAATTTCACGAAGGTTGGCCAAAACCACTTTTTGTCGCAAGAAACATCAAATCTGTGTGTAACATGACTGAAGACCATCGACAGAAGACCAACCGTGTGACACTTGCCGTGGGCATACGTAGGACTGCAGTATATTCATTTTAGCAAGAATTTTGAAGTAATAAATAGTTTACTTATTTTTTTTTCCAACTGCCCCATTTTCATTTGTCTATCCCTTATAAATTTTGAGCACGTTCACCGTTCTAAAACATAGGGCGGTGTGTATTAAATGAGTTTTCCAAGAATGAACCACACTGAAATAGTAAACGTCACATAATTTTGAAATTTTGAAACGTATGACAGAATTACACGACGAAAACGTCGCAGAGATATGCAGGGTGGTGAGAAATAGTTTGCAAAGCTTGTAAGGACAATGCAGGGTAGGATGCGCTGAGGAATAATTGTTGAGAACAAAATTCGATACGTAGCGCACTGAACTAAGCCAATCAGGCCGTTGCCCGCTGAAATTCAAGTGCCTCGCCAGATACATGCTCTCATGGCGTAGATGATTATGGACGAGACTGTTCTGACTTTGGCTGGATTTCGAGCCTCACTGCCACCTCACGTGCAATTTTTGTGTCGCTCTCTTCTTCGGTTTTAGGAAACCAAACGAAGGACACGAATGGCGACATCGCCTCTGGAGGGCCGATTGAAATTACGCGCGCAACCGCTTGGTTTGTTTAATGCTATTAACTCGGAAACGGCAAAACCAATCGAATTTTTTCCTTAAGGATTTTTTCTCCAAGCAGTCTACCCTGAAGCCCGCTTAACGCTTTTCACACTCTTTCTCATCACCCTGTAGATATTGAGGTGACGGAAGTCATGCGATAACGATACGCACATATACAGGAATAAAATGGCAGTGCATTCGCGGAGCTGTCATTTGTACTCACGTGATTTATTTCAAAATGTTTCCGATGTGTTTGTGGTCGCACGACGGGAATTAACAAAATTCAACGTGGTATGGTATTTGGAGCTAGACGCAGGGGACATTACATTTCGGAAATCGTTAAGAAACTCAATATTCCGTGATCCATAGGGTCAAGAGTGCGCCGAGAACACCAAATTTCAGGCATTGCCTCTGACCAAGAACAACGCAGTGGCCGACGACCTTCACTGAACGACCGATAGCAGCGCCGTTTGCGCTGAGCTGTCAGTGCTAACAGACAAGCAGCACTGCGTGGAGTGACCGCAGACAGCAATGTGAGATGTACGACGAACAGATCTGTTAGGACAGTGCGGCGAAATCTGGCGTTCGTGGGCTATGTCAGCAGACGAGCGACGCGAGTGCCCTTGCTAACAGCATCACGTCGCTTGCGGCGCCTCTCCTGGGCTCCTGACCATATCGGTTGGACCCTAGACGACTGGAAAACCGTGGCCAAGTCCCGATTTCAGGTGGTAAGAGTTGATGGTAGGGTTTGAGTGTGGCGGAGTTCCACGAAGCCTTGGACCCAGGTTGTCGACAAGACAGTGAGGAAGCTGGTGGTGGCTCCATAGTGGTTCAAATGGTTCAAATGGCTCTGAGCACTATGGGACTTAACTTCTGAGGTCATCAGTCTCATAGAACTTAGAACTACTTAAACCTAACTAACATAAGGACATCACACACATCCATGCCCGAGGCAGGATTCGAACCTGCGACCGTAGCGGTCGCGCAGTTCCAGACTGTAGCGCCTAGAACCGCTCGGCCGCCCCGGCCGGCTCCATAGTGGTGTGGGCTGTGTTTACATAGAGTGGACTAGGCCCTCTTGACCAACTGAACCGATCATTGAAATTAAATGATTATGTTCGGCTACTTGGAGGCAATTTGCAGTCATTCATGCACTTTATTTCCCAAACAACGATTTCTCGTCGCCGAGACGCAACTGTTCGAGACTGGCTTTAAGAACATTCTCGAGAATATGACAGAATGAGCCGCTCACGCAGTTTGCTCGAGATGAATTCCATCGAACATTTATGGGACGTAATCGAGAGGTCAGTTCGTGGACAAAATCCTGCATTGGAAGCTCTTTCACAATTATGGATGCTAGACAGGCAGTACGGCTGCATACTCCTGCAAGGGAATTACAACGACTTGTTGAGACCATGGCACGTCGAGTTGCTATGTTTCGCCGGGCAGAGCGAGGTCCGACGTGATAGTCGGAGGTATCCCATGATTTTTGTCATCGTAGTGTGTATTTATATTCATAACTTTGCATTAATTGGAACGTGGCTGTATTTTGTGAGCAGAAACTCATAATATTTTGGTCTTTGTACTTATCTGCCCTAACATCCCACAAGATCGGCAAAGATTAACATTTTTAATTCAATTTCGCTTTGTTTTATTAGCACTGTTTCTTTTTAAATATGATGATTTTCTAAAAGTCGACAATGGTCGTGACACCATTAGTGTGACCCGAGATTGTAAAAACACAATAAAAAATTCTGGTAATATTTTTGCCGATGAAATCATTATCTGACATACAGGAAAAAATATAAGGTCTGTCAAAGAATACACGTTAAGGAGCGCATGAGAATTGTGAAGTGGAATAATAGAAAAAAGAATGTGAACCGACAGGATCCTCCGATAGTTCCTTGAAGTAGACGGCTTGAGTCTGTTGCCTGAGTAAGGTGGGGGTGGGGGTGGGGGGGGGGGAGGTGTCACGTAGTTTGACGGAACATAGAACGAAGGGCCAAAGTTATGGAAGTTGCAACGAGTGCATTACTGCGCTGCGAATATTCGGTGGAGCGATGGGCGCCGAAGAGACGTGTCAGAAACACGCGGCTACGGTGCAGACACGCGATGCCGCCGTCAAGCCGGATACCGTGAACATGGTGCATACTCCAGACGCAAAAGGAGCGGCAGTTTGAGCTATATACTTTAAAGACGTTGGACCTACTTAAGTGAAAACTCAGTTTCAGAGCGAGAAGGTAATTTCATTATAGAACTTTTCTTTCTTGGTTGTTTCTTCGTTCAGTTCGCTTCCACACAGGCGGAGCTGGTCGTCAGCGGTAATACTTACTTTCGCTCTTCAGCTGGTGAGGCTTAAAACACATAAAAGAAATTATGAAAACATTTAGAAGGTGTTAAGTTACATATGGTGTGTATAATACAACACTGATGAATTCCTGTGGATGTATCTTAAAAGATAAAAGGCAGTTTTTTGACGAGTACATAAAAAAAACTGGAATCTTCAGCCGGTGTTTGGCATTATTATTCATTATGGTGTATGACTTGAGCCTATTAGTGATTAAGGATGGATGAAAAACAGGACGTGATAATTTGCGAAAGACTTGTTGGTTCACCACCCTTGTCATCATCTTTATGTCGATGCCTTATAGGTTTTCTCCTCACTAAGCTGTGAGCAAATACGCTGCCTGAGCAAAAACGCTATGCAAATAAATAAATTAATTAATAAATAAATTAATTAATTAATAAAAGGCTCTGAGCACTGTGGGACTTAACTGCTGAGGTCATCACTCCCCTAGAACTTAGAACTACTTAAACCTAACTAACCTAAGGACATCACACACATCCATGCCCGAGGCAGGATCCGAACCTGCGACCGTAGCGGTCGCGCGATTCCAGCTGTAGCGCCTAGAACCGCTCGGCCACTGCGGCCGGCAAAACACGATGCACCCAGAAGCCACGGTTGGATGTCAACGTAACGCCAACGGCGGGTATTCAGCGTGGTCAGCAACAGCCTGTGCTGTTGACAAGGGCTTTGAGATTGATTCCGTATTTCTGGATTTCCGGAAGGCTTTTGACTCTGTACCACACAAACTGGTTGTAATGAAATTGCGTGTTGATGGAATATCGTCTCGGTTTTGAGACTGGATTAATGATTTGCTGTCAGATACGTCACAGTTCGTAGTAATTGACGAAAAGTCGTCGAGTAAAACGGAAGGTATTTCTGGCGTTGCCCAAGGTAGTGTTGTTATAGGCCCTTTGCTGTTCCTTATCTATGTAAACGATTTGGGAGACAATATGAGCAGCCGTCGAAGGTTGTTTGCAAATGATGTTGTCGTTTATCGACTAATAAACTCATCAGAAGATCGAAACAAATTGCAAAACGATTTAGAAAAAATATCTGAATGGTGCGAAAATTGGCAATTAACCCAAAATATGAAAAGTGTGAGGTCATCCACATGAATGCTAAAAGAAATACGTTAAACTTCGGTTACACGATAAATCAGTCAAATCTAAAGGCCGTAAATTCAACTGAATACCTAATCTACCTCTTCTTCCGTCATGCATTAGGCTTTCCCTCAGCCTGTTGCAGCTATACCTGGTCCGTCCATCGTTTTGCAGGTCTTCCAATGCAACTTTTACCTTGCGGATTATATTGCGAAAAATATAGTGCTAATCTTGATTTGTGTTTTCGTAACAGATGGGATATCCATTTTTGTCGGTATTCGTCAACCTTCGCCCATAGCGCGAACAATAATGATACAGCAACGAAAAGTTGTCCGAGGCAAGTATAGTATTTTGAGGCTAGCTTAATTAGCTGCCCTGCATGACTATCGATACTTAACTATACGTGTAGCCACAGGTTAAAAATGAGTGAAAGATACCTAAAGATAAATAATATTTAAGACGTGGGAGGATATAGGGCAGTGCCCACAAGTACCGCACGCGAAGGCGCTTTACTGTATTTATTTTTTTGTCTTTTACTGGGTGAAAATCTTCCAGCTGTCGTTGGTAGACCGTCGTCATTGGGTAAATACTGAAAATAGGTACTGACGAAGAGGAGGAACCAAAATATTGTTGTTGTTGTGCCGCCTCAGTTGTTTATTAGTAGCTGTTTATGTTCCTCGCTTGTCGTGACTTGGCGTTTATTTCCGCGATAGCGAGAAGCCACGAAGACAGAAGCGGTAGTCGTCACACCTATTGAAATCGTACTAATTCTTTGATATATCCATTGATTACAGTTTTTTCGAATGATTACATTTTCAGTTGAGATGATGCTTCTGATTTCGTGGCTTCCCAGTGTCGCGAAAGTAAACACCAAGTCACGACGAGTGAAGAACTTAAACAGTTACCACAAAACAACCGAGGCGGCAAGGCAATCATTATACACTGCCGGAAAAATATTAGTACACCCTTTTAGAAGTTTCCAATTCACTTATGATTTACTGTTTCAGCATTGCATGTGGAGTTTGTGAAATTATTACAAAAAAATGGTTCAAATGGCTCTAAGCACTATGGGACTTAACATCTGAGGTCATCAGTGCCCTAGACTTAGAACTACTTAAACCTAACTAACCTAAGGACATCACACACATCCATACCCGAGGCAGGATTCGGACCTGCTACCGTAGCAGGCGCGCGATTCTGGACTGAAGCGCCTAGAACCGCTCGGCCGTAGTCCCATAGTGCTAAGAGCCATTTGAAGCATCGGGGCGGGCGTCTGTGTTGCGTGGATCTCGTCAACGGATGTGAGAATTTTCACGTGACCACTGATACCAGCATCGTTGCACAGTTGACGCAGCACGTCCAACTTGTGTGGCAGTTTTCCGAAAGGACCATTCTGCCATTCGGGACACCACAAGTGTGGACAGGGAGTGGCAATTGACTCTCAGCGTAAACAAATGTAAAATATTGCGTACACATAGACAGAAAGATCCATAACTGCATGATTACACTACTGCAGAACAATCATTGTAAGCAGTTACTTCCATAAAATATACAGGCATACATGTAAGGAACGATATAAAGTGGAACGTCCACATAAAACAAAGCGCAAGAAAGGCAGGTGCCAGACTGAGACCGGAAGAATCCTCTCAACTACTCAGCGAAAAAATGCGATATTGGTAATTTTTACGAGAATTTTGTAAATTTGTGGTAAGATCTTATGGGATCAAACTTCTTAGGTCATCGGTCTCTAACTTTACACACTACTTAATATAACTTAAACTAACTATGCGCAACACCGACACCCATCCCGAGGGAGGACTCGAACCTCCGATGGGGGCAACCGCACGGACCATTACATGACGCCCAAGACCGTGCGGCTACCCCGCGCGGCTAATTTTTACGAAATATCGCGAAATTTGTAGTTATTACATATAAAAATATTATAAATCTTACGACGGCTGTTTACAAATATTAGGACAGCTATTTGGTAATATTCGTAACTGACAGTTCTTAAATGTGAAAAAAATTCCTCTTTTGACTTCAAATCTCATCAAGGGTGAAGTTTTCGCATAATCTTAAACTGACTGCTCATTTTCCGCGTAATGAACTTTCACGTGACGACAAATGTAGTACCGAAAATAGAAAAAAATACGCTGAATAAGGAAAACAAACAACATTGAATTTGGGAAAAAAACCACCTAACTTGGCAAAAAGTAACACTGAATTTCGTAATAAAGGAACACAGAGTTTAGCAAAAAGTAACACAGAATTTCGTTAATGAAATGATACCGAATTTGGCACCAAATAATTCCGAAGTTAGCACAAAAAATAGCAACGAATTTGGCATGAAAAAAACTCAACATGGGAAAAAATACTACCGAGATCGAAAAAATACTAACAAATTTAGCAGAAAAGTCAAAAAATAACACCGAATTTGGCAAGAAACTGCGAATTTAGCCAAAAGGTAACAGCAAATTTGGCGAAGGAATAACTCAGAATTTGGCAAAGGAATAAAACTGAATTTCGCAGTCTGGCAAAAAATAACACCGAATCTAGCAGTAAATAACACCAAATTTAGCGAGAAATAGCAGTGCATATTAAAAAAAACACCAAAATTGGCAAAAAAATGTTACATTGTATATGCCAAAAAACGGCACCGACTTCAGTAGAAAATTATACCAAATCTGACAAAAGAGATACCGAATTTGGCTGGAAAATACACCGAATTAGGCAAATAAATAAGATCGAAGTCGGCAAAAGTATTAACTAATTTGTAAAAATAACAAAGAATATGGCAAAAACTAACAAAAAAGGGCTTTTCCGATATGTATTAACGTTCCTACAAAATTTGGGATATTGTTTATGGTACGAACTTCGAATGATTCTTGTCGTAACGCCTGGTTTGGTAAGAAGCGTTCGACTTGAGGGGAACCTCTCAAGAAATCTACCCTTGTTGGCTGTTTGCCCTCTCCACTAACAGCTGACCTGTTGGGCTAGAAAGATTCCGCTAATTGATCATTCGGCTTGAAGCCGATGACGCTGCAAACGATTTGGCACTTCTTTTTACTAAAATATTTTTTGAACGCTGATAGTAAAATGTTTTGATTGTGTAATGATAGCGCAGGATTAAGAGATTCTCCCATATTATTATAACCATGGTCTGAATAATAATAGTTATTATTAAGAAATGAAAATATGACTTTCTGCGCCCAGAGTAGACTGCAGTCCCTCCATACTTTATGATAGTAGCCAATGAAGAAACAAGTTAGTTCATCTGGCGCAGATTCACACGATAGCCGAACTGTGTACTGGCATCTGTTGTTCCCTCACTCCTGCTTGTGACGTCCTGCATCAGCTACAATATCTTCGCTCAACGGAGATGTGATACTCGAGAATAAAGAGGCAGAAGTGCTACAATCTATGTGCATCAAGACTGTATTGTTCCATGACACCATAAATTCACCACTGATGGAAGTGCAACAACTATGACATTGTCCAACCCAGTTGTAAACAGCCCTTTCTAAAGCTGATTTATTACCAAAAAGCTGAACGAAGCTATTCGTAGAATCGTTTACGGATTAGGCCATTACGAATATTACAAAAAAATCATCCTACTCTCACTATAAACAAACCACTTGGCTAATATTTGAGATGTCATTGCTTTAACAGTAATATATGCGATATTTCAGAACAATAGGGATGTCACGTTTCAGTAGAGGCATCTAACGGACAGTTGTCCTCCCACGGGATATGAAAAAGCAGGTGGACAAGGAGGTGGTGTCGTCACAGCGACGTATTCCACGTTCCAGTACAATGCGGAGCGTGAAATGAAGAATCTGCCATGTCAGATATTTGCCTCGTGGAGAGGTAGGTGGCCAATAAAATGTGACATCGTTTTACGTACAAGCACAATTTAAAGGAACCGCCATGTTGAATAGAGTTAAACAGTGCATCTGGAGGTTTTTTTTGTTGTCATAGAGCACCTCTGTAATGAAAAACTGAGTTAATCGATCAACAACGAACTTAAACGGATGTCTTACGACGTCCGCCCCGAGCAGATTCAACGAACAAAAGCGAACAAAATGAGATTAAAAAAAAAAAAAAAAAGGGGTAGTGTTCTTTGATTCATAATGAAAACGTCTTCGGTCCCGGGTTCGATCCCCGCCACTGCCTAAATTTTGATAAATAATCAGCATTGGCGGCCGAAGACTTCCGGCATAAGAAGTCAGCCTCATTCTGCCAACGGCCTTGTCAAAGAGGGCGGAGGAGCGGATAGAGGTTCAGGGCACTCTCTTGTCCTAGGGGTGGGAAATTGCCCCTAAAGGCGGAAGAATCAGCAATGATCAACGACATGAGGATGCAGAAGGCAATGGAAACCACTGCATTAAAGACACGTAACGTGTATCCACAGGACATGTGGCCTGTAATTGAAGAAGTGTCATGATGATCTCTCCATTGGCAAAAGATTCCGGAATAGTCCCCCATTCGTATCTCCGGGAGGGGACTGCCAAGGGGGGGGGGTTACCATGAGAAAAAGACTGAATAATCAACGAAAGGATAACGTTCTACGAGTCGGGGCGTGGAATGTCAGAAGCTTGAACGTGGTAGGGAAACTAGAAAATCTGAAAAGGGAAATGCAAAGGCTCAATCTAGATATAGTAGGGGTCAGTGAAGTGAAGTGGAAGGAAGACAAGGATTTCTGGTCAGATGAGTATCGGGTAATATCAACAGCAGCAGAAAATGGTATAACAGGTGTAGGATTAGTTATGAATAGGAAGGTAGGGCAGAGGGTGTGTTACTGTGAACAGTTCAGTGACCGGGTTGTTCTAATCAGAATCGACAGCAGACCAACACCGACAACGATAGTTCAGGTATACATGCCGACGTCGCAAGCTGAAGATGGACAGATAGAGAAAGTGTATGAGGATATTGAAAGGGTAACGCAGTATGTAAAGGGGGACGAAAATCTAATAGTCATGGGCGACTGGAATGCAGTTGTAGGGGAAGGAGTAGAAGAAAAGGTTACAGGAGAATATGGGTTTGGGACAAGGAATGAAAGAGGAGAAAGACTAATTGAGTTCTGTAACAAGTTTCAGCTAGTAATAGCGAATACCTTGTTCAAGAATCACAAGAGGAGGAGGTATACTTGGAAAAGGCCGGGAGATACGGGAAGATTTCAGTTACATTACATCATGGTCAGACAGAGATTCCGAAATCAGAAGCTGGATTGTAAGGCGTACCCAGGAGCAGATATAGACTCAGATCACAATATAGTAGTGATGAAGAGTAGGCTGAAGTTCAAGACATTAGTCAGGAAGAATCAATACGCAAAGAAGTGGGATACGGAAGTACTAGAGAATGACGAGATACGTTTGAAGTTCTCTAACGCTATAAATACAGCAATAAGGAATAGCGCACTAGGCAGTACAGTTGAAGAGGAATGGACATCTCCAAAAAGGGCCATCACAGAAGTTGGGAAGGAAAACATAGGTACAAAGAAGGTAGCTGCGAAGAAACCATGGGTAACAGAAGAAATACTTCAGTTGATTGATGAAAGGAGGAAGTACAAACATGTTCCGGGAAAATGAGGAATACAGAAATACAAGTCGCTGAGGAATGAAATAAATAGGAAGTGCAGGGAAGCTAAGACGAAATGGCTGCAGGAAAAATGTGAAGACATCGAAAAAGATATGATTGTCGGAAGGACAGACTCAGCATACAGGAAAGTCAAAACAACCTTTGGTGACATTAAAAGCAACGGTGGTAACATTAAGAGTGCAACGGGAATTCCACTGTTAAATGAAGAGGAGAGAGCAGATAGGTGAAAAGAATACATTGAAAGCCTCTATGAGGGTGAAGATTTGTCTGATGTGATACAAGAAGAAACAGGAGTCGATTGAGAAGAGATAGGGGATCCAGTATTAGAATCGGAATTTAAAAGAGCCTTGGAGGACTTACGGTCAAATAAGGCAGAAGGGATAGATAACATTCCATCAGAATTTCTAAAATCATTGGGGGAAGTGGCAACAAAACGACTATTCACGTTGGTGTGTAGAATATATGAGTCTGGCGATATACCATCTGACTTTCGGAAAAGCATCATCCACACAGTTCCGAAGACGGCAAGAGCTGACAAGTGCGAGAATTATCGCACAATCAGCTTAACAGCTCATGTATCGAAGCTGCTTACAAGAATAACATACAGAAGAATGGAAAAGAAAATTGAGAATGCGCTAGGTGACGATCAGTTTGGCTTTAGGAAAAGTAAAGGGACGAGAGAGGCAATTCTGACGTTACGGCTAATAATGGAAGCAAGGCTAAAGAAAAATCAAGACACTTTCATAGGATTTGTCGACCTGGAAAAAGCGTTCGACAATATAAAATGGTGCAAGCTGTTCGAGATTCTGAAAAAAGTAGGGGTAAGCTATAGGGAGAGACGGGTCATATACAATATGTACAACAACCAAGAGGGTATAATAAGAGTGGACGATCAAGAACGAAGTGCTCGTATTAACAAGGGTTTAAGACAAGGCTGTAGCCTTTCGCCACTACTCTTCAATCTGTACATCGAGGAAGCAATGATGGAAATAAAAGAAAGGTTCAGGAGTGGAATTAAAATACAAGGTGAAAGGATATCAATGATACGATTCGCTGATGACATTGCTATCCTGAGTGAAAGTGAAGAAGAATTAAATGATCTGCTGAACGGAATGAACAGTCTAATGAGTACACAGTACGGTTTGAGAATGAATCGGAGAAAGACGAAGGTAATGAGAAGTAGTAGAAATGAGAACAGCGAGAAACTTAACATCAGGATTGATGGTCACGAAGTCAATGAAGTTAAGGAATTCTGCTACCTAGGCAGTAAAATAACCAATGACGGACGGAGCAAGGAGGACATCAAAAGCAGACTCGCTATGGCAAAAAAGGCATTTCTGGCCAAGAGAAGTCTATAAATATCAAATACCGGCCTTAATTTGAGGAAGAAATTTCTGAGGATGTACGTCTGGAGTACAGCATTGTATGGTAGTGAAACATGGACTGTGGGAAAACCGGAACAGAAGAGAATCGAAGCATTTGAGATGTGATGCTATAGACGAATGTTGAAATTTAGGTGGACTGATAAGGTAAGGAATGAGGAGGTTCTACGCAGAATCGGACAGGAAAGGAATATGTGGAAAACACTGATAGGGAGAAGGGACAGGATGATAGCACATCTGCTAAGACATGAGGGAATGACTTCCATGGTACTAGAGGGAGCTGTAGAGGGCAAAAACTGTAGAGGAAGACAGAGATTGGAATACGTCAAGCAAATAATTGAGGACGTAGGTTGCAAGTGCTACCCTGAGATGAAGAGGTTAGTACAGGAAAGGAATTTGTGGCGGGCGGGCCGCATCAAACCAGTCAGTAGACTGATGAAAAGAAAAAAAAAAGAAAAAATGTTCAAATGTGTGTGAAATCTTATGGGACTTAACTTCCAAGGTCATCAGTCCCTAAGCTCACACACTACTTAACCTAAATTATCCTAAGGACAAACACACACACCCATGCTCGAGGGAGGACCCGAACCTCCACCGGGACCAGGCTCACAGTCCATGACTGCAACGCCTTAGACCGCTCGGCTAATCCCGCGCTGCCCAAACTAACACCAATTTTGGAAAAAATTAACGCCGATATTGGCAAAAGTAACACCGAATGTGGCAAATAACACTGAATTTGACGATAGAATGAAACGATTCTTTCCCATTCCTACTTATCAGCGTGGTTGTCAGAATTTTAATCTCCACCGATGCGCGTGGCTTCTGCCGTATCGGATCGGGGTTCGCCGCACGGGGCAGAGCGCCGTGCCGGTCTTGTTGTGGTGGCGCCGCCGGCTGAGTCAGCGCGGACAGGCAGTGCCCAGCAGACGGGGCGCCCGCCGCCCACGCTCCACGGCGTCGGGTTGCCTGCGCGTCTAATTTTACGCCGGCGCCGGCACCGCGGCCGGTGACGCAATCTCCGCCGCGTAAAATCCGATTCCCGGCCGCTTCCGCAGCCAGGGAAACGACTCGGCAGAAATCGCAGCGGGGCGCCGTCAGAGCGACGCCCCGCCCCGCACCGTGCTTAATGGCGTCGCTCGACGGCGACGATTCCTAACCTCGGACGGCCAGGGCCGTAGCTCGCCGGTACGACGTCCGCCTTTTACGATTTTGCGATCTACAGCCGTCCGCACACAGGACTTGTTTCTCATACCGAAGCACGCCAGGCGTGGCGTCTGTTGTGGTTGCTGCAGACTCTGAAAAGACCTAATCGTTTCACAGAATGTGCCCCGCATCGTAATTTGCAACATCAGCGCTCTCCAGCGGCAGACTGCGGCATCTGGCTCATAAATCGCACAGTTCCTTTACGAAGATAAACGCGCGTCGAATACAGTGGTGTCAAAAATTAAAGCAACAAACGGTAATTTTTTTAAGGTTGCTCGTATTTCACCACAAAACAGTATAAACAGGCGATAATAAAGCAGAAACACTGTAAAGAATACATAACGTAAACACATTCGGACAACTGGTTAATGTCCTCACTATAGGGTGTAACCACCTATGGCAGCAACACAGGTCTGACAACAACGGGGTATGCTGTGAATGATGTAAAATATCTCGTGCTGACTCAGTAATGCCCATTCTTCCTGCAGAGCTGCTCGCAAGTCTGGGAGAGTGGTTTGTGGTTGCAACCTGTCCCCCTAGTGCATCCCAACTTGTTCTACGGCATTCAGATCGGAAGAGCGTGCACGCCACGTCATCGGTGCAGTATCTTCTGTCCCCAAGAAAACGTCGACCACCTATGCTTGTGAGGGTACTGGTGTGTAGTATCTGTAAGTGGTTGTTCTTTGGAAGGTGACAATGTCCAGTGGCGCAGAGAGTCGGAAGCAGAGGCAGTTGTTGAGAGGCTGTGGAAGGTGTAGGCTGCGTGAGCCAAAGGCGGTTGCGTAGCGAAGGATTTATCGCTGTGTTCAATAGTAGTGACACACAGTCTGAATAATAGTGTGTTTATGTTTGAGCAGTGTGATAAAGGAAATAAATTGAATGTTATCAGTTCTTAACGCGTCCCCATCAGTTAGTACCACGCCATTGCATTTAACAATGAACGAAGTCTCGGTATACACGGTCAACTACAACAAGAGGATTGTAACATAAAAATAAATAATTAACCCACGTAATCTCCAAGGAGACAGGAGCTTATATCTGGCGACCGTGACAGGTCTATGAGGTAGAGCATTATCGTCCATCAATACAAAGTCTGCGCCACAGCAAAAAATGATTCAAATGGCTCTGAGCACTATGGGACTTAACATCTGTGGTCATCAGTCCCCTAGAACTTAGAACTACTTAAACCTAACTAACCTAAGGACATCACACACATCCATGCCCGAGGCAGGATTCGAACCTGCGACCGTAGCGGTCGCGCGGTTTCAGACTGTAGCGCCTAGAACCGCTCGGCCACCCCGGCCGGCTGCGGGCCACAGCACCTCACTGCAACTGCACACGATGTCCCAAGATCTCGTCACATACCTGACAGCAGTTAAACCTTGCCAGTTCGCCTATACAATTTCAAGAAGAGGTGTTCGAGTGGCCAGCACAATCCCTGCGTACACCATTAAACATCCTCCTTGATACTGGTTTCTTTCCATAACGTTTGGATCCTGAAATCGTGTTCCACGTTGCCTCCAGAGGCGAATCGCTCGAGAATTACTGTCCAGACGAAATCGGGACTCATCCGCGAAAGAACATTGGCCCACTGCTCGACTGCCCAGGTGGCATGTTGACGACTCCACTGTCATCATCATCAGTTATCTGCTATATTAGCAGGTCCTTTGCCTCTCCATTTTCTGCGATCCATTGCTTCCTTCTTAAGGCTGCTGAATGTTGTACCGTCCATCATGTCATCCAGTATCTGGAATCTCTTCCTTCCTCGCTTCCTTTTCCCTTCTACATAACCTTCTAAAACTGTTTTTATCAGTCCGTCATTCTTTCTTAATATATGCCCAATCCAATTTCTTTTTCTTCTCTTTATTACATCTAGTAACTGTCTTTTCTCCACTGTAGACGTTTCGTTCTGTGAAGACGCGTCAGAGGTAGACATACAGCAGGTCTCCGACAATGAAACCCAGTCTGCTGAAGCCTTCTGTACAACGTTGGCCTCGCTACAACGCCTCCAGTGAATGGCGCGAGGTCAGATGCCAGTTGCTGTGCAGCACTAACGGGGGTACTGTCCTGCCTTTACAGCCAAATAACAGTCCCCTCTTTCTGTGTCACACGTGATCGGCCCTGCCCTGATCTTTGGGATACAGTCTGGGTCTCTACAAATTGTCGCGACACCCGAGAAACAACACAACGATTCACATTAAGCCATCGGGCCATATGAGTTTTCGACTGTCCTGCTTCCATTCCCCTAGGCCCTCCACCACAGAGAGTCTGCCGACCTCTGTGGCCGAGCGGTTCTAGGCGCTTCAGCCCGGAACCATACTGCTGCTACGGTCGCAGGTTCGAATCTTGTCTTGGGCATGGATGTGTGTGATTTCCTTAGGTTAGTTTTGTTTAAGTAGTTCTAAGTCTAGGGGACTAATGACCTCAGATGTTAAGTCCCATAGTGCTTAGAGCCATTTGAACCACAGAGAGTCTGGCAGGCATCTTCTCTGTGTCATGCTGCACCATCTGTGACTGTGTACACAGTGATTGTGGACATGGGAGAAACCCGCAAGCACCACCCCGTTTGATAGGTGCCCTGACATCGTCGTTGGCGTCTTTGTCCGTTGCCCGAGTGCCAACTTCCGTACAGAACACGATCGTACGGACATCTGTTGACGCTTGTATGATAATACCGCGAGTGAAACACGGGACGAGGAAATAGCAGTTTCTTACTTTAATTTTGGACACCAGTGTAGTTGCCTTAACTTTGGTAGCGACTGTCGCAGAAAAGTGGAGGAATTTGCCAAGAGCAGTCTGGACTCGTCGATGGCTTGAAAAACCAATGATGCTGTACATCGTCCTGACATACATACCAACAGAAGTTATCCGTTAACTCAACTGAACCTTCATCTCATTTTCCGCTTTAAATTAAATACAGGTATAGTGTCTTGCGCATGCATAGTCTACCCAAGTTCTGTAAGTTTCTCCAGATCGTTGAATGCCATACTATCTGCCTCGCTTTCCGCATCTGCTTACCTTCCCTCACAAGGATCCTCTACCAACTCTGCAAATACCCACCTCTCCCCACTCACACTGCTCATCTCCGAGTAACCCGCACTATCCGCAAACTCGACTTCAATAATCCTATTTCCCCCCTCTCCTTTCCAGTCCCCGTGTGCTACCGCGCCTCTGCCTACACATCCCACCAAACCTCCACCTGCACACCCTCCATGTCCTCTCCCAAAGAAATTTCAACCGGCTCACTCTCCCTGACTACGAACTCTGACCCGATATATACCATTCCTACCAACTCTTAATCCACCTCACCCTATCCAACCCCTCCTCCAAGGGCACCCTCTTCGTCCGCTCCCCATTCCACACCTCCTCCTTTTCCCCTTTCCTGTCGCCCCTTGCTTTTCCTTTCACATATAGATCCAATACCAGCTCTCCCTTTCTCTTTATCCCCCTCAGACACCCCTGTCTCATCACCTCCTGTTATCAGATCTCACTCCTCGTCACCACCATTCTCCTACCTCCCTACATAGCTACTTCTCTTTCCATCAAGAGTCTGCTATCCCATGGCAGATTCTTTTCCAGTTTTAGTAAAAGTGTACTGTACTCCGTTTTTAATGTTGTGTCTCTTCTGTCGTATTCAGTGTTTTTCAAATGTTTTATCAAGTGTTTTTAACTGAGCTGCCTGTCCACATTTTTATCACTATTTTAAAACTGGTCATGAAGATAGCATTATTTCTTACATTCTCCCATCAACATCACCTTTTAATACAATTTTAAATTTATGATAAATATTTCCCATTGTTTTGAGTTTAGCATATAAGTTAGAGAATAAGGTCTACTGGGTGAAGAGCTGGTTGATTGTACCGCTATCATCCAACCCCCCTCCCCCCCCCCCCCTTGCACATGGGGCGAAGGGGAATGAAATAACAATAAAGCGAAAAAAAGCATAGTATCCATATTTTCTATGTTGAATTGACTGTCGTAAGTCTGAAGTAAAGTACTTCATCACGTAAATTTCAAGATAAGTCTGAAGTAAAGTACTTCATCACATAGATTTCAAGATAAGGATTCTTCCTGCAATTTCATTTCAATGAAAGTTTATTACCATCGCTTAAAAAGATCTTTTATGACAAGATACAAACATGAGACAGTACATAAAACCAAGTGATATGTATATGAATTTCACACACAGTTCCATAATACTAAAAGCGTAGTGTGTAACTTGCGTTTACTTTTTGAGATAGACTGGCAGTTACGTTTCGATTTATGGCCACTGCGGTAATATGCCATTCATTGGTCTTTGCTATAAGAATTGCAAGAAAGACATTATTTATAATGAACAGTATTGAGTACTGTAGTTAATACTTCTGTAAAAGTAATAAGAAAGACCGAGAACATTTTAGAAAACAAAAGGTTATAAAAAGTGGGAAGGAGGCGGGCGCGAAGTTGCTACCTTTCGCTTCACATCAGCTTAACTGCGACTTCTACATCGCGGTCAGGCCTCCGTATATGGTATGCACTGTCTAACGACTGTATCTATAAATGTCATTATTTGATTTTCATCTATGAGAAATTTTATCAAAATGGCGCGTTATTGATAAAAACACTACTGTGCTGAAGCCGAGACTGTATACTTTCATAGCACACGAGTTATAACAGTAAGGCCGGCCGAAGTGGCCGTGCGGTTAAAGGCGCTGCAGTCTGGAACCGCAAGACCGCTACGGTCGCAGGTTCGAATCCTGCCTCGGGCATGGATGTTTGTGATGTCCTTAGGTTAGTTAGGTTTAACTAGTTCTAAGTTCTAGGGGACTGATGACCACAGCAGTTAAGTCCCATAGTGCTCAGAGCCATTTGAACCATATAACAGTAAGAACATCAAATACAGGAAGTCTTTATCTAGCGATAAGTAGTTTCTCGTCATTTTATTATAACAAATCGTAGCTAAAAATGACGCGTTTTTGAAAGATCCTCAGTTTGCTGATGGTTTGAAACAGTTTATGTTCACATAAGGTGCTCTATGACAAAAAAAAACAACCTCCAGATGCACTGTTTAACTCTATTCAACAAGGCGGTTCATTTAAATTGTGCTTGTACGTAAAACGATGTCACATCTTATTGGCCACTTACCTCTCCACGAGACAAATATCTGACATGGCAGATTCTTCATTTCACGCTCCGCATTGTACTGGAACGTGGAATACGTCGCTGTGACGACACCACCTCCTTGTCCACCTGCTTTTTCATGTCCCGTGGGAGGACAACTGTCCGTTAGATGCCTCTACTGAAACGTGACATCCCTATTGTTCTGAAATATCGCATATTACTGTTAAAGCAAAGACGTCTCAAATATTAGCCAAGTGGTTTGTTTATAGTGAGAGTAGGATGATTTTTTGTGATATTCATAATGGCCTAATCCGTAAACGATTCTACGAAACGCTTCGTTCAGCTTTTTGGTAATAAATCAGCTTTAGAAAGGGCTGTTTACAATTGGATTGGACAATGCCATAGTTGTTGCACTTCCATCAGTGATGAATTTTTGGTGTCATGGAACAATACAGTCTTGATACACGTAGACTGTAGCACTTCTGGCTCTTTATTCTCGCATATCACATCTCCGTTGAGCGAAGATACAGTAACTGATGCAGGACGTCGCAAGCAGCAGTGAGGGAACAACCCTCTTCGTCCCTCTTAGAGTTTGGATATCGTGTGAAACTGCGCCAGATGACTTGACTTGTTTCTTCATTGGCTACTATTATAAAGTACGGAGGGACTGCCATCTGGTCTGGGCGCAAAAAGTCATATTTTCATTTCTTAATAATAACTATTATTATTCAGACTGTGTTTATAATAATATGGGAGAATCTCTTAATCCTGCGCTATCATTACACAATCAAAACATTGCACTATCAACGTTCAGAAGATATTTGAACAAAAAGAAGGGTCGAATCGTTTGCAGCGTCATCGGCTTCAAGCCGAATCATCAACTAGCGGGGTCTTTCGAGCCCAACAGGTCAGCTGTTAGTGGAGAGGGAAAACAGTTAACATGGATAGATTTGATGAGAGGTTCTTACCAAACCAAGCGTTAGGACAAGAATCATACAAAGATCGTTCCATAAACAATATCCCAAATTTTGTAGGAACGTTAACACATATAGGAAAAGCCCTTTTAGTGGGTTCAAGTTTGATGTTTCTTCTGCACGTCGCTAAGTTTCGAAGAATTTAGACAGATAACAAAGCCTTAGTGAACCATAAACATTGCGTCTACGCAAAGCACTAGTTAGAAGCAACGTTCTGTAACTGATTTCTTGTTTGCGAAAAAGAAACCGTGGTGAACATTCATAAACGTTTGTGTCCAGTGTATACTAACTTTGCACTTGATCGACTCGCAGTTGAGGTACAGGGTCATGCGTCGATATTAAGAAGGATGGCTGGAAGTGACAGACAATAAACTGCGTCTAGTGAAATCCACAACGCGGTTGTGGTGTACCATCTTCCATCTACGCAGACCCGTCTTTGCATGGGACACAGGCCTATGACGGTGGCTTGTTGCTCAGACGAGAGGTTCGTCTCATGTGTGCTGCTTGTGGCGTGCACATCACAGTGCGCGACATTGTATTCCGACGAGAGGTTAGCAGCTCATTTGTCACCCGATTTGACATACCTTAAATGATAATGAAACGAACGTGGCAGGTCTGTTTTAAGTTTTTTGCACTGTTCGACTTGTTCCCCAAAAATTTTGGAGTGATGTTTTTAACCCGTAATCAGGGTGGCTGGCATATTTGTGGTTTCTTATAAGTGATGAACCAGCCACATATTCCCGAGAATCTATTTTATTTTTCGTCTTGTCTTATTTGTAAGGGACAAGACCAAACCTGAAATTTTTCATACAGGAAGAATACGCCGAAAGAAATGCACTGTCAAAATTTTAACTGCTATGGTCCTCTACAAGTGTTTTAAAAAATGTTGAAGTTATCCATTTTTGCCGTACGAAGAACCGCTTGTAACAGCGGTTTGTACAACCCTTCATGTTTGACATGAAAATCGACGAATAAGAAGATCCAACCACGACAAAGTAAAAGCAATAATTTTTTGAATAATTTGCAGCTCATAACGCTAGCTAAACGTCTGCAGATATAACTGTTACACAAGTGACTACAGAGTAGAGGAAATCAAGTCAGTGTATGATTTTACGTTACAGAGGAATTCCATCGATTGGAACTTTAATATGTTAACATAAAGTACTTTATAATAATTTCTGTAGCACAGCTCTTATGATAATGTTTGAATAAGGTATATTTTACTAAAAATGAAACAGTTCCATGATTACTTCCAGTAGTCGTCACAAAAGCATGAAGTGTCTTTTGATGACGAAAACATACATATTCTTTACACTCGGCACACCTCACAAAGAAAAAAATTATGCATTTAAGCACGTTACAGTAATTACTAGTTTTATTTAGAGAGATGGAGAAAGAAATGGTTGTGGCCGCTGTTGTGCATACCAGTCACACGAGGTCTAATTTTTAAAACCTGGTGGTGCAAGCTGACAATGCACAAGCGACTGAAACTTAATAACACCATTCCATTGATAAATCTGTGACGAAAAAAAAATTATCAGAAATTGTGTTTGACAATTTTCTGAAAAATTCACTTTAGTGTTGAAAAATTTCTTTATTGAGATGCTGAATTTTTTCGTCGTTCTCCTAAAGACAGAAGTTATGTCCAGGCGAAGAGTCGAACCAAAGCAATGAATTATTTGCTGCAACTGGTAGGAGATTTTTTTGAAGGATTTCATCTTGCTTTCAGCTGTTAGAATTTTATTGATCGCATTTTAGCATCTAGCATTTTCAAGCATAAGATTTTGAAAGCGAGATGAAATCCTTTAAAAAATTATAGAACTTGTTGATCCATACTACAAGAAAATAATTGGTAAGAAGATTTTTTTGCTGTAATACTGAAAATTATTGTCTGCCATTTCTTCAGTTTTTGCTACGTCGATTACATTATTTTTGCAACCAAACAAATCTTTTTTTTAAATTTTTGGTCCTAATTTGCTTTGAGGTTCCTGAAAGACTTGTGTAAAGCTGTAGAAACAGTAATCCACTGATACCTACCACTGGCATTGTTATATACGAATGTCATAGCATTCATCGAATGCACAAGCGACTTTGTCTTTCTTTCGCTCGAAATGATACAGCACGATTTACACGCAGTTCTTGCACGAAATGTGAGTAGCTGGCTTTATACACAGAATTTTAGGGGACAACAAGAAACTTCGTCTTTACGTCAGCTACGAATTTTTCTGTATTACTACTTATTAATTTCGTCTCCTCTATCACTTTAATTGAAGTAAAATTCGTAATTTTGCACCTTCCTTTTCCGTATAAGTTCCTGAATCTGTTTAAGTAGGTTGAAGAAACCTGGAAATCAGCAATGTTGATATCACTTGCAGTTCAGAGGGCCCAGCCAATCAGATCTCCCTCGGTAACAATGCGTTGACTCTCACGAGCAGTTCTAAAACTTACGAGCAGTTTTTTTCACTATCTTGCGCTTTTAATTTTAGCGTGTATTTCGGCCTTCATGTAAATCTTTGTTCCATTTATACAATTCACGTTCAGATTTTACGAAATAGAATTGGCATTGTACACTGCTTAATTGGAGTTTTCTCCCTCCTTTGATTAATCAAAAATTATAGTCTGCTCTTTGACACCGAAAAGTATTATTGTACATGTTTTCTTCGGCCTAGGGAAATATTGTGTTATAGTTCTGGAGTTTAATTAGCACAACGATCACCGTTCAGACCACAATTCACGGAATCACCTGCAGTTCCTGTTTCTTCTAAATTTTCCATTAATTTCTAACAAAATGTCGCCATCATCCGAATGAATTTCCTGGAAATTAGCTAATAAATAACACATATGTAGATGTTCAGGGGAAGTACATCGTTTCATCTGCATACCACATTCATCATATTTCATCTTTGCAAGGTTGAAAACATTACTTGGATTCTACATTACTGTGACACGCTGGAACACGTGCAAAGATGAATGCTATTATCTAGCATATATGAAGAAAACACAAAATTAGTTGAGTTTTATCGGTATTGTTAACTCTTAGCGATACTGCAAAGGCAACTGCTAATTCTTATAGCTATGAAATGAGTTGCACATTCAAATCAATAGTAAGTTCGAGCAACTGTGTCAGAGAAACTGTCAAATTACAGTCGCGTTGTGCCGTATTATCTGTTTGGGAGATATACACTCCTGGAAATGGAAAAAAGAACACATTGACACCGGTGTGTCAGACCCACCATACTTGCTCCGGACACTGCGAGAGGGCTGTACAAGCAATGATCACACGCACGGCACAGCGGACACACCAGGAACCGCGGTGTTGGCCGTCGAATGGCGCTAGCTGCGCAGCATTTGTGCACCGCCGCCGTCAGTGTCAGCCAGTTTGCCGTGGCATACGGAGCTCCATCGCAGTCTTTAACACTGGTAGCATGCCGCGACAGCGTGGACGTGAACCGTATGTGCAGTTGACGGACTTTGAGCGAGGGCGTATAGTGGGCATGCGGGAGGCCGGGTGGACGTACCGCCGAATTGCTCAACACGTGGGGCGTGAGGTCTCCACAGTACACCGATGTTGTCGCCAGTGGTCGGCGGAAGGTGCACGTGCCCGTCGACCTGGGACCGGACCGCAGCGACGCACGGATGCACGCCAAGACCGTAGGATCCTACGAAGTGCCGTAGGGGACCGCACCGCCACTTCCCAGCAAATTAGGGATACTGTTGCTCCTGGGGTATCGGCGAGGACCATTCGCAACCGTCTCCATGAAGCTGGGCTACGGTCCCGCACACCGTTAGGCCGTCTTCCGCTCACGCCCCAACATCGTGCAGCCCGCCTCCAGTGGTGTAGCGACAGGCGTGAATGGAGGGACGAATGGAGACGTGTCGTCTTCAGCGATGAGAGTCGCTTCTGCCTTGGTGCCAATGATGGTCGTATGCGTGTTTGGCGCCGTGCAGGTGAGCGCCACAATCAGGACTGCATACGACCGAGGCACACAGGGCCAACACCCGGCATCATGGTGTGGGGAGCGATCTCCTACACTGGCCGTACACCACTGGTGATCGTCGAGGGGACACTGAATAGTGCACGGTACATCCAAACCGTCATCGAACCCATCGTTCTACCATTCCTAGACCGGCAAGGAACTTGCTGTTCCAACAGGACAATGCACGTCCGCATGTATCCCGTGCCACCCAACGTGCTCTAGAAGGTGTAAGTCAACTACCCTGGCCAGCAAGATCTCCGGATCTGTCCCCCATTGAGCATGTTTGGGACTGGATGATGCGTCGTCTCACGCGGTCTGCACGTCCAGCACGAACGCTGGTCCAACTGAGGCGCCAGGTGGAAATGGCATGGCAAGCCGTTCCACAGGACTACATCCAGCATCTCTACGATCGTCTCCATGGGAGAATAGCAGCCTGCATTGCTGCGAAAGGTGGATATACACTGTACTAGTGCCGACATTGTGCATGCTCTGTTGCCTGTGTCTATGTGCCTGTGGTTCTGTCAGTGTGATCATGTGATGTATCTGACCCCAGGAATGTGTCAATAAAGTTTCCCCTTCCTGGGACAATGAATTCACGGTGTTCTTGTTTCAATTTCCAGGAGTGTATGTTCGTCACCAGGGTAACTACACTGAGAAATAAAAATGTAGATGCGAAAAATAAAGATGTAGAATGTTGATAATTTTTGTTTTAGTTAAAAAGTCTTTTAGAATTTTCACATAGAATGCACTTTTCAGCACGCACTCTTACTGTTTACTTCGATAAAAATTATCGATCTCTGCGTCTACGTGTTTCAGACTGTCTCGACATGCTTGAGCTTTTGTGATATCTGTTCAGTTAAACTTTACAGCCAAATTAGACGTATTTTAAAGGTTGGCTACTCATTCACTTCGTCCTCACACGCGCCTCTAGGCGGGACAAACTAGTTTCTATTGCACCGGCAATCTCGAAACCGACACGGCTTACATCGCTCCAGTAGCTACAAAGGGGTCGCTGAGTTTAAGGCCATTTTACTGTCAATAGTGGCAGAAGCACTCCGTTGATGACACTTAGGATTCGTAAAATCCGAGGACACTGTACTTCAGTCCAGTGATCTTAAACTTCACACCGCCAATTCCTCTCTTCTTGTTCATCAAATAATGGAGATGAATGTTACATAGTTGGGCGGGAAGGATGTAACTTTAGTTGAGCCAAATAATGAGTAACTCACAGAAAATCATCATCATCAGGATTTCCTTCCATCCAGCCGGGCATTAACTTTGTGAACAACATGCCTCTACTGATTCCTGTCCTGGTATAGCTTTTCGCTCTCCACAGCATCCCACGTTACTCCTCCCCTCTTGAGGTCTTCCTTAGCCTGGTCAGACCATCTATTCCTACGTTGCACAATCGATCTTTTTCCTGGTATTTCCATCTCCAAATACAGACGTGCAGCTCGAGTCGAGTGCATTCGCTTCACATGACCTAACCACTTCAGTCTCGCACCACTCATTCTTACCTCTATAATCAATGTCACCAGCAGGTCTCTTCTTACGTATTCGTTTCCGACTCTGTCTCTCCTGATTTTAATAGAGCTGACCTAATGAACATTTCTCATTCTTGTAATTGACTCTCTTCTCTTATTTATAACGTAAGAGTAAGCCCTATGCCTCATGACTGGCAGAAGATAAATGGCATCTGAAAACACAACCTTGGCACGGTTTACTGCATTTGGAAATTGAGTTAAAGTACTGCATGCTAAAACATGCTCATTCCGGTCTGTATACGGTAACTCAACGACGGTCTCGCATTGATGTCCTCGGAATACAGAGTTTCGAAGCGTGTTTAAGTGTCCACTTAACAGGAGATTATTCACTCGGTGCGGAGACTCCGGCAGGTGTCTCCTCTCGTGTCTTCCTCCCTCCATTCCGCGGGTTTTCTTTAACACTGCCAACAGCAAAAGCACGCCTTTCCCATTCCAGAAGCGTTGCTTTTAGCGGTGGAGTTTTGTTAATTTTTTCCGGGAATGCTCCCATAATTTATCTTGTTGACTGTCCTGTGTATTGTACTTCGTACTCCCAAACACTTGCAACTAAGCGCTCCTCAGTAGTGTAACTATGACCGCTCACATCTGCCACGGCAACAATTTAAAACTCGACTATGATTTCGAACACGACTAAACATGAATTTCAAAATCTGATTCCAACTATTGATAATAGGTGACATAGCTACCGACCTGAATAACAATATTTGATACTCAAGAGGGGTTAGAGGGGAACGAGGACTGCTCGCCCGACGTCGGAATTTCGATCACGCTGTCGCTGATGATGCTCTTGTATACGGGGAAGTCGCAAAACTAGAAAATTGTAGCGGAATGCAGGAAGACGTCAAAGGACTGACGCTTGGTGCAGGGAGCAATTGACCCGCAACATAAATAAATGTAACGAATCGTGAATACATAGACTGAAAGACCCATAATTATATGATTACAAAATAACAGAACACTCACTGGAAGCAGCTACTTCCATAAAAATCTACATCTACATCTACATCCATACTCCGCAAGCCACCTGACGGTGTGTGGCGGAGGGTACCTTGAGTACCTCTATCGGTTCTCCCTTCTATTCCAGTCTCGTATTGTTCGTGGAAAGAGGGATTGTCGGTATGCCTCTGTGTGGGCTCTAATCTCTCTGATTTTATCCTCATGGTCTCTTCGCGAGATATACGTAGGAGGGAGCAATATACTGCTTGACTCTTCGGTGAAGGTATGTTCTCGAAACTTTGACAAAAGCCCGCACCGAGCTACTGAGCGTCTCTCCTGCAGAGTCTTCCACTGGAGTTTATCTATCATCTCCGTAACGCTTTCGCGATTACTAAACGATCCTGTAACGAAGCGCGCTGCTCTCCGTTGGATCTTCTCTATATCTTCTATCAACCCTGTCTGGTACGGGTCCCACACTGCTGAGCAGTATTCAAGCAGTGGGCGAACAAGCGTACTGTAACCTACTTCCTTTGTTTTCGGATTGCATTTCCTTAGGATTCTTCCAATGAATCTCAGTCTGGCATCTGCTTTACCGACGATCAACATTATATGATCATTCCATTTTAAATCACTCCTAATGCGTACTCCCAGATAATTTATGGTATTAACTGCTTTCAGTTGCTGACCTGCTATTTTGTAGCTAAATGATAAAGAATCTATCTTTCTGTGTATTCGCAGCACATTACACTTGTCTACATTGAGATTCAATTGCCATTCCCTGCACCATGCGTCAATTCGCTGCAGATCCTCCTGGAGTATGCATACGGAGCAATTTGAAGAAGAATGATCACATAAAATTAATTGCGGTTAAGGCAGATGCCAGTCTGAGAGTCATTGAAAAATCCTCTGAAAATCTAGTCCATCTATAAAGGAAGTAGCCTACAAAACATTTCTTCGACCAATATTTGAATACTGCTCGTCAGTATGAGATCCGTACCAAATAGGACTGATAGAGCAAATAGTAATAGCGAAAGAAGAACGGGGCGTTTCGTTACAGGTTCATTTAGTAACCACGCAACCTCACAGAGATGACCAACGAATGCAAGTGGCAGACGCTGCAAGAGAGGCGTTCTGCGTCACGGTATGGTTTACTGTTAAAGTTCTGAGAGAGTACATTCCTGAAAAAGAGGCAACAAATATGTTGCTTCCTCTCGCGAACAGACCATGAAGATAAGCATCAGGGAGATTCGAGCTCACATGTAGTCTTATTGGCAGTTTTGTTCCGCGAATTATTCATGACTGTAACAGGAAAGGGGGTAAAGTACACAAAGTACCCTCCGCCACTCACCGAAAGGTGACTTGCTCTGGAACTGGTTGAGATGGAGCTTCACTCAATGACAGCTGCAATTCCTGCCGACTTTGACACTGAGCGCTGTCATCGACTAGTCGTGGCACTAGCCTACGGTCCCTGTCGGTGAGCATTTGTCTATGGCCACTATCTTTACGCTTACATTGCTGCGAGCCATCCACTGTTCCTTCCAGACATGATGGACAGTCTGCACTGATATACGAACAAATCTGGCAGCTTCATTGTCGATGTAGTCACAGACACGTCAAAACGCAATACCTCCTTTCTGATAGTGTCTCGTGTCTACACGTTGATCAATCTTACTGCTGTGCTTCCATACAATTCAAAAACGCGAACGCACGTTGCCACCCACTCACACACACACACACACACACACACACACACACACATACATACACACACACTACTTTACTGTTATGACTTACATCATCAAGTGAAGGTTCACCTCGTACCAGTTCTACAAGGCTCCAAACGGATCAATGTTCTCCAAATCAAATGGCTCTGCGCACTATGGGACTTAACGTCTAAGGTCATCAGTCCCCTAGAACTTAGAACTACTTAAACCTAACTAACCTAAGGACATCACACACATTCATGCCCAAGGCAGGATTCCAACCTGCGACCGTAGCAGTCGCTCGGTTGCGGAGTGAAGCGCCTACAACCGCTCGGCCACAGCGGCCGGCCAACGATCTCCTTTAACTAATTTGTCTGATGACCTTATGACTGCTGAAGCGATCTAAACAAGTACCTCCTTCCAACTCCTCACCTACCTGAATTCGTAAATAACACTAACTTAAATGCAACACTCCCCTAGAAATCTGGAATCCCTAAATCAACGCCTCTGTAAGTCACTAACTCCCAGAATCTCTCAGTTTTCCGAACAACAAAAAATAACTCAGATGATCACGAAGGATCGTCCTCTTCCACCTTCTGAAATACACTATAACCCTTTCCCAATTTGTAAAATATACGGAAACCCTCTATGGACTTCTGAAATACACTGCAAGTCGCTCCCACCTTCTGAAATATGCTATGACTCTCTGCTGACTTCTGAAATACACTAAGACATCCTCCCGACTTCTTAAACACACTGCGACACTCTCCTGACTTCTGAGATACATCCTCCCGACTTCTTAAACACACTGTGACACTCTCCCGACTTCTGAAATACATCCTCCCGACTTCTTAAACACACTGCGACACTCTCCCGACTTCTGAAATACACTACGACCCTCTCCCACCTTCTGGAATACACGACGAACGTCTCCCGCCTTTTGAAATACACTACAGCACTCTCTTGACTTCTGAAAAACACTACGGCCCTCTTAGTCCAGTCAAATAGCAGATATACCTTGCAAAAGGTGGGGTAGAAGATTTTATTTTTTTAACTCGTTCATTTTGTTGGAAAGGTTACAAAACCAAGTTTTGCCAACAAAATTTCTCTTGGGATCACTTTCTGCAGTCAAAAAACTTCGAAAATTTCGGACTTTTTCAGTTTTTTCAAAATATCTCAGTTTCATTTGCTCCTATCGCTTTAACGTCAATGTTCTTTTTTAAAGAGCACAAAATTCTCTACAAATTTGATTCTTGCCATTTTTTTCTACTCCCAATATCTAAGGCGTTACAGCGCCTCAAAAAATACCAATTTTTCAAATTTTGAGCGTAGTGGCAAGATACCTTATTTTTGAACACTATTTTTTCAGTTTCTGTTTTTGTAGTATAAATACATTATACATCATGTTATACACTCCTGGAAATGGAAAAAAGAACACATTGACACCGGTGTGTCAGACCCACCATACTTGCTCCGGACACTGCGAGAGGGCTGTACAAGCAATGATCACACGCACGGCACAGCGGACACACCAGGAACCGCGGTGTTGGCCGTCGAATGGCGCTAGCTGGGCAGCATTTGTGCACCGCCGCCGTCAGAGTCACCCAGTTTGCCGTGGCATACGGAGCTCCATCGCAGTCTTTAACACTGGTAGCATGCCGCGACAGCGTGGACGTGAACCGTATGTGCAGTTGACGGACTTTGAGCGAGGGCGTATAGTGGGCATGCGGGAGGCCGGGTGGACGTACCGCCGAATTGCTCAACACGTGGGGCGTGAGGTCTCCGCAGTACATCGATGTTGTCGCCAGTGGTCGGCGGAAGGTGCACGTGCCCGTCGACCTGGGACTGGACCGCAGCGACGCACGGATGCACGCCAAGACCGTAGGATCCTACGCAGTGCCGTAGGGGACCGCACCGCCACTTCCCAGCAAATTAGGGACACTGTTGCTCCTGGGGTATCGGCGAGGACCATTCGCAACCGTCTCCATGAAGCTGGGCTACGGTCCCGCACACCGTTAGGCCGTCTTCCGCTCACGCCCCAACATCGTGCAGCCCGCCTCCAGTGGTGTCGCGACAGGCGTGAATGGAGGGACGAATGGAGACGTGTCGTCTTCAGCGATGAGAGTCGCTTCTGCCTTGGTGCCAATGATGGTCGTATGCGTGTTTGGCGCCGTGCAGGTGAGCGCCACAATCAGGACTGCATACGACCGAGGCACACAGGGCCAACACCCGGCATCATGGTGTGGGGAGCGATCTCCTACACTGGCCGTACACCACTGGTGATCGTCGAGGGGACACTGAATAGTGCACGGTACATACAAACCGTCATCGAACCCATCGTTCTACCATTCCTAGACCGGCAAGGGAACTTGCTGTTCCAACAGGACAATGCACGTCCGCATGCATCCCGTGCCACCCAACGTGCTCTAGAAGGTGTAAGTCAACTACCCTGGCCAGCAAGATCTCCGGATCTGTCCCCCATTGAGCATGTTTGGGACTGGATGAAGCGTCGTCTCACGCGGTCTGCACGTCCAGCACGAACGCTGGTCCAACTGAGGCGCCAGGTGGAAATGGCATGGCAAGCCGTTCCACAGGACTACATCCAGCATCTCTACGATCGTCTTCATGGGAGAATAGCAGCCTGCATTGCTGCGAAAGGTGGATATACACTGTACTAGTGCCGACATTGTGCATGCTCTGTTGCCTGTGTCTATGTGCCTGTGGTTCTGTCAGTATGATCATGTGATGTATCTGACCCCAGGAATGTGTCAATAAAGTTTCCCCTTCCTGGGACAATGAATTCACGGTGTTCTTATTTCAATTTCCAGGAGTGTATGTTGGAATTTACCACCTCACTTTCAGGTATTTGATTTCTCTGTATTTCAACATGAGAATTGCTGGGCACCCAACTATTGTGAGTCTTACATCACTACCTGAAGTTCACTATGGGCCACCTCAGCCCTGGTATTTGTAAAACTATAAATATAAAAATACATCATTAAGAGGCATAGACACACACACACACACACACACACACACACACACACAAAATAAATTGTCTCAGGAAACTGAACTATTACTAGCTGCAATAGGCAATCTAATTAGGTAGGTAATTTTCTTGTGTACAAAAGTCACACAGTTGACATTAAAAATAAGTAGTTTTATTACAATTAAAATGCATTGTCAGTTACTAAGAAATGTTGACAGTTCTGGGTTTGTAATACTTGTAATATCGCACTTTAGCGCACTCGAGACAGATATGAGCATCACTTCCAACGTTTTGATGGGCCAGGTTCCTCAGTGTCACCAGAAATACTTGAGTTACGGATTCAGGGTCTGTACATAGAGTTGATCCCAGAGTGACCTCTTCTTTAAACAGCGAGTCAGCCTCAGCAAGTTCGTTGATTTCGTCAGCGGTTTCCTCAACATCCTCTATAACATCTTCTTCACTGTCTTCATATAAAATTTTTGGCACGTTTTCACAGTTGACCCCAATACATTTCTTGCAGAAAGCAGGAGCACGCTCCGCCACAGTTCAGCTTGCATGAGCATGAAACAATGTGAAGAAGCGCTTCAGGTGCTGGATCTTGGCTCATTGTAACGGGTATTGGACCGTGGTCACTGTGATTCCAGCCCCATTTCTCAGGAGGTTTCCAATTTCCCATCCATCTTTGGACTTGTTGATAAGTCCGCAACGAATGATGTGCAGCCTCTTGTGTAGGTGGCAACCGTGCAAGATTCGGTTTGCTTTTTGTGGCATACTTGGCGAATAGCTGGTACCGCAAATGGTCTAGTGTGTGGGAACTGCTGACAGCTCCACTATACAATGCGATAGTAACCTGTTCTCCTGCTGTTATTATTTCTTCACGGGTAGCATGTGGTTCATTGAATGTGCTAAGCGCTGAGGTTAGGTGTTCATTTTTCGCAACAATATTGCAGCCTTTATTTTTTCTTGACCAAAAAAGCGGATGGTGTATCACATCCGCTAAAGGAGTGAGTGAACAGAATATATTCACTGTCAAACTTGTAAGATGCAGTGGAACACCACTTGTCTTCTGCATTTCCTCTTCCTGGCTTTAAGAAAAATAAGTTTTCAATGCCTTGCCCCAAACCGGTCATGAGCAAAAGCAGGTCAACATCTTCTCCTACAATGGCAACACTTCCAAAATCTTTGGTTCTTGAAATGGCAGATGTTACAATCATAACGTCAGAATCTTCTTGTGCCTGGCTTTGAAGCTGTTTCAGCTATCACCACATCGTCACCATATTTCTGGAAAAGACGAGCCTTGACAGATCGAGTATCAGGACGAGGTGATGTGGATATTTGCTCTAACAGATCGTCCATAGAAAACTGACATTCTTCCGTATTGGTTTCCAGGTAGGCAAATATAGCCTCCATGCCTTCATCTACTTGTGTTGCAGGTCGATAACCTCGTTTCTGTTCAGTAGCTGAAACACGGTGAAAGAACTTTCTGTAGCAAAATCTGTGGTATCACCCATCTGCAGCAACCAAATCATTTACATTTTGAATCCGCTCCATCACTTGTTGACCAAATTCATCACCATGTCGTTTAGCCTGTTCTAATAGTGTCGATTGCACTTCCAATTTCATTACTTTGTAAACAAAATTTCGTTTGGCATATGGCAATCTTAACTGCTTGGTTAAAAAGTCATCAGAATTACCTTTTGCACATAAGAAGCATTTCTCTGTGAAATTGAACTGGCCTTTTCCCTGCGACCGACGTAGCACGCCTGTTGGTTCCTGAGGATATCGAAGGCTAGCTGCTATCATTCTCTCATTAATGTACTTCTTGTAGCATGCTTCATGCACCATCAGTTCACTGAGCGTTTTCAAAAAACGGGTGTGAGCAGACTCCCTGCGTTTAGCACTACAATCGATAAGTGTGCTCAGTCCTTTCATTTTCACATTGCGTCCACCACTCACCACAGTTTTTTCGCAAATGAAACACAAATTCATGTCAGGCATACTCATTTTCAGCACCACAACATATACTGAATGGAAGCGACTCCAAACTGTAGGACCCTTATTGTTGTGTGCTAATAGCTGTCAGCGCGCTGTGAACAATCACCAGAGATAATCTCCTTCCGCCCGCCAAAGAATAAATACGCTTTTGTCCGCTAAAGAACAATTCCTACATACTTTTTCTTATAACTGATCATTGACGTTAATCAACTGTAGAAAATGTACGGCACCTGCATGCAATCGTATTACATATTGTAACACAAATAAACTTCACGCAATCCGACGTGAATGTGTTCGTAGTTACTGAATATGATGCTGTTTGTCCTGGCCTTGCAGCAGAGTGAGATGGTAAATTCCAATGAATAACATGATGAGTAATATGTTTATATTACACAAATAGAAACTGATATAACAGTGTTCAAAAATTAGGTAATTTGCCACTTTGCTCGAAATTTGAAAAATTGGTATTTTTTGACGCGCTGTAGCGCCTTATATACTGGAATCAAATTTGTAGAGAATTTTGTGCTCTTTAAAAAAGAAAATAGACGTCAAAGCGATAGGAGCAAATGAAACTGAGATATTTTGAAAAAACAGAAAAAGTCCGAAATGTTCGAAGTTTTTTGACTGCAGAAAGTTTTCCCAAGATAAATTTTGTTGGCAAAACTTGGTTTTGTAACCTTTCCAACAATATGAACGAGTTAAAAAAAACGAAGTCTTCTACCCCACCTTTTGCAAGGTACAGGCTTTTTTTCTGACATCTCCCGACTTCTGAGATACGCTATGAACCGGTCCCGACTTCTGAAACACACTAAAAAACACTGCCTCCACCCCGGAGGACATTCGACTTCCTCCACCCCGCGAGGACTGCCACCCGTTTACTCGATATCTAGAGCTCCGAGCCATTCCGCTACATTATTTAACTTTTAGGTCCTTCAGCCAGTCAGAATCAGGACCAAAATGTTAGCGTTTTCACTGACCATTTCCCGCTCCCGTTTACCCCGCTGCAGTAAGGTGCAGACTCCCGCGACAACTTTTAGAAGTTTCCCTGCAGTGGGTGTCGGAAAAAACCGGTCGTCACTGGAAAATTACTCGCTCTTGGAATCAGCCCAGTCGGTTTGACCACCATCCATTTAGGAGGGTTAGGAAGAGACCACCTTATCATCATCTTGAGATTGAATAAAAACCTCATTCCAATTTCAATAGAAAGCTGATCTTTGCGACCACAATAGTACCCAGGACCAGCACGCAGGTACGGCCAGAAAACTATATGTTACAAATGCACAGTTTATCGATGTTAGCATGATCAAGATTTAAATCGTCTGTCTTAAATAGGCAGTAGACATTTCCATGCAAAATAACATATCCTGTCGATCCGTCGTTTGTTTGATTACTTGCATTATATTCCACATTTTACCGTACTTACAGCAGAGGCTAATGAGTTGTTAAATATTGTTGTGTTCTAATCTACAGCAGCTACCAACCAGTACGTTTCTTTAAAAAATCGATTACATGTATAAACAGCGAGAAAAACTTCATGACATCATATCTCATGAACTATGTGTTGAACAACGATATAATTTTGCAAGTACATTAAGTCATAGATGTGGATACATTCTGCATGATGTGTTGCGGATAGAGTTAGTAGTAAAGATGAAATAAATTAAAAAGTCATGCCCGATGCTGACTTTTTACTGCATGAACAACGAAAATGTAATAACTGATAAACTTTTCTCCTTTCATTATTTCGTTTGAGAAAAAGCATCGAAAGAAGTTGAAAGCCTGTATCAAAGTTTGTTGGAAGTCGCTAAATGCTCTCAGTTATTTTCATGTTCCATGGATCATATGCACAACAGCGGTACGATGTGGGACGGGTCATGTTACATTCACATCGTAAATTAATTGGCAAATATGGCTACATGCTGAACCTTTATGTCTTTTTGTTTTTATTACTACAACAACTAGTACTACTACTATATTATTTATCATTCTTATTAGTTAGAATGTAAGTGTGTAATAAGTGAATTAGTAATTCCCACCCACTAATTTTGACACATTACAATAATTGAAGTTCTTCTATGGAATAGAAGAAGTTGTGAAGGAGAATTTTTTTTAGTTTGTTTTATAATTTTAGTCTGCTGTCTGGCACACATTTTATGTCACTACTTAAATGATCAAAAATTTTAGATGCAGCATTGTGCGCCCCTTTCTGTGTTAAAGGCAACCTTAATGAGGCGTAATGAATGTTATTTTTCCTTCTGGTATTGTAATTAAGTGCGTCATTGTTTCTTTAGAACTGCCGTAGACTATTTACAAAAGACTGCATACGGGTATAAATAGAGGGTATATCAGAGTGACGTTAAAAAATTTGAGTACAGGTTCCTTACACCATAACAAGAAAAAAAATATCCAGTAAACATGGACTCTAAATGCATTCCTTAAGAGACATGAGCACTTGTTCATCCTCGATATTGTGAACGTCATCTCTTCTACCGCAAGCTCTTTGCTTTCCATATTTTTGGAGGAGTTACTATGGGCCTAAAGCAGAAAAACTGCCCAGTAAAAATGGGCTCTAAAACTCATACGTTAGGAGCTATGAGCACTTGTTCAGTATAAGAGATGTGTTTCAGTGCAGCGGAGATGAACTAGTGCTCATAAGTCTTAAGGTAAACATGTTTTTGTTTTTTTTTGTTTTTTTTTTGTTTGTGGTTTTAGGGCGCAAAACTTCTATGGTCATTAGCGCCCAGCCCGTGACGTAGAAAACAGGAAAAAACGAAATTTAAAATCAGCAGCAATGGGAACAAAGTCATAAAATTTGAGAAACTAAAGGCAGAAGGAATGCTTAAAAATCCACTATAGAAAGGGGTTGGTTGTCCCCCCCCCCAAAAAAAAAGGCTTCAAATGACTGACGTCATTTCACTGTCACTAATAAACTGTAGAACGCGGTCAGCTGAGCGCGTGTCATCTGCTAAAATCGACGATAGATCAGGCGATAGCTGTAGACGGGAGCGTAACGGATTAAAATAGGGCCATTCAATTAAAAGGTGTCTGACCGAAAGGTAAACATGTGAGAGTCTGTGTTTACTGGTCTTTTTTTCTTGTTTTGGTCCATACTACCTCCACGCAAAATATGGAGACCAAAGAGTTTGCGGTAGAAGAGATGTGGTTCACAGTATCGAGGATGAACAAGTGCTCATAGCTCTTAAGGAGAACTCACCGTGGTTCAGGTCGAAAAAAACCGATTTTCGGTTTTCATCATATATCGATAGATTAAGGTTTATTTAAGTACTCAGAAAAGGATTTTCCTGAAAAAAATTTTTACGAGCATTTAAAGAGCATTTTCCTATCACGTGTGTTTATGTGACACGCCCACTATTCTGTCACCCACTTCTCTGCATATATTTTAGATCTTTATAGCCCCTACATTGCACGTTAGGGATTTTTTTTTGCTCCCGAGTGTGTTGGCTATACTTGGAATGCAACGGTCGGTATTCTTTTGTTTCTGCTGTTTGTAAAAAAAACACGCTTTCAAATACGCCGTTAGTTTTGTTCAGGTGTGATTACGATAGTTGTTGTAGAAAACTTGCGGGTATACTATGGGCAGGCAATTAGGAGAAATAAAAAAAATCTGGAGGCAATGAAGAGAGATGTTTTGGGCCATATTCTTCCATTAAGTCCTCTACTGATGATAAACCACGTCATGTATTGTGTCCATCAGGAGAAAATTCGTGGTGCAAATGCAATAGGACCCAGGCAACTGGAGAATCTTATTCTCATCAGCATTCTCTGCTTGCTGCTGTTATTACATAAATTAAACCTATTTTCAGAGACTTGGCTCATCCCGAACGTCTAAGGAAATGTCTGCATGGGCAGACACAGAACCCAAATGAATGTTTCAACAGCAAAATTTGGAACCGCCTTCCTAAAACTGTATTTGTAGGCATGCATACAATGAAACTTGGAGTTCATGATGCTTTTATTACATTCAATTGTGGTAATATTCGAAGGGGTAGGGTACTGAAAAAATTGGGAATTAATCCTAGTCAAAATATGATCACAGGGCTGCAATATTGCGATGAAATGAGGATAGCCGATGCAGACAGGTCTGCATCTAATATGGCCAAGAAAGCAAGACAAACATCCAGGAAGGTGAAAAAGAACCTGGAAGACCTGCTAGAGGCCAAAGATGGGCCATCGTATTCAGCAGGACAGTTTAAATTAACTGTAAGTAACAAATTTCAAAAGTTTTTTCTTTAAAGTCAATTTCCCGCAAACTGAAATTTTCAGTACATATGTCCCATTATATCAGAAACTATCATAGATAAATGAATAAAATTTTCAAAACCTCTGCATAACATAAAAATCCACATATATCACTACATTAATTAAAATTCCCCCACTAAGAAGTTCACAAAAAATATTTTCTGCAGAAAAAACTTAATATTTTTGTTAATAAACTTAAAAAGTATTTCTTAAAAACTATAAAATGCATAAAGTAGATTTTAGTACAGTTGACTCTATTAACATATGTAACATACAGTAAAAATATTAAGCTCCTCCATGAAATAGTTTTTTCAGGAATGGGTCAAATACTTGCGTAAATTAACATGGGTTAGATAGGCAGGGTGTGGTCCCTTTAAGATATGCATTTTAGAGCACATGTTTATTGGACATTTTTGTCTTGTTTGGTGTAAGGAACCAGTCTCCAAATTTTTGAGACGTCATTTCTGAAACATCCTGTATACTGTGAATCAGTAGTCAGATTGACCAACTCCTTAACCAGTTCACTATAAGATGGTCGTGGGTGAGCACCACACATTTTCAAATACCGGATCAGTATAGTCTGGGTAACTTGCAGGCAGTGGGTTGTTAAACCTTTAACGAAAGACTGTATCTCTTACTGAGTAGTTTACGACAGTACTTTAAATTTTAAAATCGGGTCAGTAATTACATGAAGTACTGAAAATCAAATTTTTGCTGGCCCTAGAAGCCATTAGATAGGCAGTCTTCGGTTGCTGACCACCGCCGTTTAGGAATATAAGATGACCAGTTTAACAATAATGATAGAGAAGCATATAGGCAACACCTCACAGTAGGGAAAGGATTTTTCCGTCACGACTTCTCAGGTAGTGGCAAACGTATTTGCATTCCCACCGCAACGTGAGCAGCTGTTGTAACATTCGCTTTCTGCTGGCTTCGTATTACCCTCACGGTGTAGGGCCAAGGTCGACTCCATCCATTCTCTCTCCACATCGTACATAACAGTAACTACCAGGCGCTTAAGGGACTCCGGAACGCCCTATACTTGCAATGTTAAAATAACGCTTATAAATTACATCTTTCCTCACAAAGTATTTGAGGTAGGAAGTTGAACTTTTTACAGATTATTTATTGGAATATGGGCTACAACTTAACACAGGGATTTTACAAAATTTTAGTTCAGTTATTAAAGATGATTTTTTTTCAATTGTAATGAAAATTCACAACATTTTTTTGCAATTTTTTATTTATATATTCAAAAATATACAGTTTTTTGGAAAAAGGCTGTGTTAAATTATGCAGAAGGTACAGTGTAACATTTACTGAAAGTTTGAAACAAATACGTTTGGAAGATCCTTAGAAAACATGTAATTAGTATGAGAAAATAAAAGTTTTGGGAATCGAGCGACAAAGATTGGATTAACTTTTTAGTGCATTCCAGGTCCATAGGATGGATTATCTTCATCCTCTGCAAACTCCTCCTCCAGCTTCCTCTTGTTCCTCCCCCTGTTTACTCTTGCTTGTATTTCTAGACTCTTTACAGCCCCGTCTGCAGCCCGAAGGCGTTCCTTGTCTAAAGCAAGCATCGCTCGTTGTTGTGTTCGTAGATTTTGCTACCATTTTCTTCAGTTGCAGTTACTGCAACACTGTTCCAAAAGGTGGTCATGTATGAACACTTATCACATTTCAGTTGTATTTCACTAGCAAGTCCTACGTGCTTTATTATGGAGAGTTCCAGACCAACTTCACTACAATGAATACATCTTACACAGTTTGAAAAAATTCCTTTGAGAACCGACATATCAAATATTTCATTCACATCCGATTCGCCCATAAAACATTCATAGTTTTCACTCATTGAACCAAGCTTCTTCTGTGAAGTATTTTCTTTCCCACTTTGACTGCTATGGGCAGGTGTACTTGAGAGGTTAGGTTCACTCACTTGGTTATCGTCTTTATTGTTTACAGTAATAACACATACCTTTGGCTTTCCAACATTTCTCCTTTTCTTAAAAGCCTTCAGAGGATTTCTAATAACTTTACTTTTACTCATTATTATACTTCAACAAAACAGAGACTCAAGAAACAGAATTAATTACGAATATTTTCGAGATAACGACAGAGTAAATAAACATGAAACAATCGACAACCACACCAGCGATATATATTGAACCATCACAAGTTAGCCATAACACATACTTTATCTCACATCACTAAAATGTACCTGATGAACACGGACGTTAATAATAACACCATTTGACAGCAGTTTAACAGCACCACAGTGGGTCACGCCCATGTAGAACACATTTCAAAAAAAAATTAAAAATAGTTGTAGTCTTCGGAATTGAATAAATTATATATCTATTAAAAGGTAATAGTCTGCAGATTCAGAAAACGCAAAAAAGGAAAAATTGAACTTTTCATGATTTTGAGCCTTTCCGGAGCCCCTTAACCATCAGAGTGCCGGAATTTTACGGCGGTGCAACTGAGTCACGAAGAGCGGTGAACCATTTTACGCGCCAGACAATGAGAATGCGTGGGTACGACTTTCACCGCCATACAGCCAGGCAGTTGGCAACTGACCCGGTATCCCAGTTCGGGAACACAAACCGGTTCTGCCGGCCACTTTTAATCGTAACCGGGCTTGTCTCGTTTGAGGTCCTGAGGCCGTGTTTCGTCAGGTGGACGGGGCCCGCTGACAGGCTACCGACAGCGCAAAGAACTGCTGTCTGCGGTTTCTCACAGCAGGCGCGTCTTGACGCGTGCGGGACGAAGCTCACACTAACAGGCCCGCTGCATTACGGACGTTTAGCTGTCACTGCCGCCGCCACGTGCACCATGAAGTGACGTGTAATCAGTCGAAGAAAGGAAATGGAAAACGTTAAAAATGCAATTTTTTTATTGGGTCTACAACTTTGTCTCCTCCGTTTTGCAATAGATGACAGTAGCGGCTAGTGGTGGTGTATGTAGGTGTCTGGTCGTTAAGTGTCATGCAGTAAGCTTAGCCGTTTGTAAACGTAACGCCGTCAAAACACTAGTCAAAGAAATGGCTCTGAGCACTATGGGACTTAACTTCTAAGGTCATCATTCCACCCAGAACCTAAGTAACCTAAGGACATCACACACATCCATGCCCGAGGCAGGATTCGAACCTGCGACCGTAGCGGTCGCGCGGCTCCAGACTGTAGTGCCTAGAACCGCTCGGCCACTCCGGCCGGCCAAAACATTAGTCGATTTGGTATTGCATCATAAAGTTATTCTCGATTGAATATGTCAACTTACGAGCCCAATTCTCGTCTCTTGCGACAAGTTTTAATTTTCTGCCTTAGCATGAAGAAATCTGCGGCTGAGGCTCATTAAATATTGGTTAAGACCTATGGTGAGGCATCTATTGTGAAAGAACGTGCAGAGAATGGTTTCAACGCTCAAGAACGGTGACTTAACCAGCATAATGGTGGGAGAGAGAAGGTTTTCGAAGCTACTGAAACCGACGGAGACAACCACAGGGCGTCGTTATTCGAAAGCATTTGATGCGTTTGAGATGACTACTGAGAGACAAACGGCCACAATACATGTCGCAAAATCCGTCAAACCATACTTGGAAACTTTGAAATGGAAAGTCCTGCCCGACCCTCCGTATTCTCCAGAAATTGCTCCCTGTGACTTCCACCTTTCTCGATCAATGGCACACGGCCTGGCTGACCAGCACTTCCGGCCATACGAACAACTGCAAAATTGGATCGATTCACAGATCTCCTCAAAAGATGCCCACTTCTTCCGGCGCGGGATTCGTATGCCGCCCGAGAGATGAAGGAAGGTAGTGGCCAGCGATGACTAATACTCTGAATCGTAAATGTTTTGTAAATTATTCATAATAAAGCCTCGGACTTCGAGAGAAAACGGCGGAAGCAGAGCTGTAGACCTAATACACATCGCCTTTTCACTGCTGTTGTATTCTCTGTACTCTGTTCCATGTCCCAGGACTTGTTCCTAGTGTCTTGTCGTGGAGAGAGTATTTCAAGCACTCATTACTAGATGGCGCGTGGTCTTTGTGCCAAGCAGTACTTCCCAGTGGCGTTCCAAGTGCCATGCGTCAGGGTCTCCTTCATTTAGCCTCAGATGGTTTGAAGAGATAGCACACAAGTTTTTGGTGAGTGGGCACAGTTTGTGGAGTTCCGCAGTTGTAGATAAACGAGGTTGCAGAAGAACGAAGGAAAGCAAAAATCAAAGGGAATGGATCATTAATGTTTAAATTAAATACAGAGTTCCAGAAATTAGCTAGAAGAAATAAAAATGTACTCTAAAACGAACAGTGCAAATAAGTTGAAGATAATAACAACAGAATGGGGAAGACAAGGGATCTTTACAAGAAAATTGGAGACATCATAGGAAAATTCCAGGCGTAAATTGGAATGATAAAAGACAGAAATCGGAAAAATCTAACAGAAGCAGAGGACGTTAAGGAAAGGTGGACAAAATACGTAGGAGATCTATATAAGAAAGAACTGCATACTGACGATGCTTACGATGATGAAGTTAATGCTATTTTAGAACTAGAGCCAGATATTTTGGAGAGAAGTCAAATGGACTATCGAAAACCTGGCTAAAAACAAAACTAATGGGCGTGATGGAATTCCAAGAGAACTGTTCAAAGTCATTGGAAGGAATGCATTAAAAATGCTGCACTTGATATGTCAGAAAATATGTAGCACGCAACAGTGGCCAGAACACTGGGAAAGATCAGCATTCATACCGATCCCAAAGAAGGTAATTTCTAAAGAATGCTCAGATCACCGAAACGTAGCACTTATCTCACATGCTAGCAAAGTCATGCTAAAAATCTTACAGAAGTAGACTTCGCCAGTATCTAGAGCAAGAACTACTGGAAGAAAAAGCTGGATTTAATAAATAAAGGGGAACCAGAGATCAAATTGCCAAATTGCCAATGGATTTGGTAAAAGCAAGAGACTTACAGAAAGACGCGTATCTCTGCTTTATTGATTATGCCAAAGCCTTTTGACTGTGTCGATCACAATAAATTATGGGAGGTACTCAAAAATATGGGAGTGTCAGATTACCACATTCATCTCGTACGGAGTTGATACTCTGACCAAGAAACCACGGTGAGGGCTATGTATGGAACAACAGAGTGGATCAAGATTCAGAAAGGAGTACGGCAAGGCTGCATATTGTTACCGTATTTATTCAAACTGTATGCAGAGCACGTTATGAGGAATGCCGGGCTAGATGACGAAGAAACCTGGATTAAAATAACTGGGATAAACATAAACAACCTTAGATACGAAGGTGATACTACACTGTTGGTAGAAAATGAAGAAGAGTTAAAGACTCTCTTGCTGAAGGTGAAGAAGAAAGTGAAAAAGATTGTCTTAGGCTGAATGTTAAGAAAACGAAAATTATGGCAACTAGACCTACCATTTCATGGCATATAGGAGGAGAAAAAATGGAGGTAGTATCTACGCTCAGTTATCTCGGTTCCCAGATTTCTGCTGATCGTGACTGCAGCCACGAAATCAGGAGACGCTTGCTGCTTGGTAGAAAAGCAATGTCAAACCTTGACAAGGTTTTAAGGAGTAGAGATGTAACTTCAGCAACAAAGATCCGTATTGTAAGGGCTATGGTCTTTCCAGTTGTGATGTATGGACGTAACACACGATACATTAGAAAGGCGGAACGGCGAAAACTTTGAAATGTGGTGTTGGACGGAAGTTCTTGTAGTCCCATGGACTGCAAAAAGAACGAACAGGTCAATATTACAGGGAATAAAACCAGAGCGCTGCCTGGAAGGTTTTATACTAAAACAAAAGTTGATATACTTTGGACTCACGAGGAGACATGTTTCACTGAAAAAAGAAAAAAATAAAAAAATAAAAAAAAGCACTAATGCTGAGGAAGATCGAAGGAAGTAGAAGAAGATGACATCAAGAGGTGAGATGGATCGTTGGAATGTGTTCCAACCTGGAAAGCCTACCGAAGAAAGTGAAGGACAGAAAAATTGGCATCCTTTGGTTCGTGGGATCACTGAGATTCAGAATCGACTAAGAGACTAGAAAGAGGGAGGGATAAACGAAGAAATGTAAGACCTTGGCTCCGCAAGATTTACAAAAGATTGTTGAATCAGCTAAAGCTATGAACCCATTCCATGTAATTACAATGTCTACAACTGAGTTCTTTGATTTTAAAATGCTGCCGCAACGTTGTTGTGAAAGCAGGCGTGTAAGATTTTTAAACACAGTAGTGTCTCATACTCATCCATCTCAAATAGCAATTAAAAATTCTATCTCTGAAACAGACGACTGGAAAAATGTCAATGCATTCAAAAGAGGAAAGAACACGGCAGATGTATTCCACGCCATTCTTCATGTGGAAGACTAGGCGTGTTTATCAGTTGCAAAATAGAAAGGCCAGTTGACGATGTTGTCATTTCTTCCTCTACTGCACAAAAACTGTTACAGTTAACTTTGCAACATCTAATCCCAGGAATGGTGTTGCGTAAGAAACGATAGTCAATGCTGGGAGATACTTTTTTATTTTGTTTTCGTAAACAGTTTAAAGAAAATGAGTTTTGTTGACTACAGTTCTCAAAAATGGTTCAAATGGCTCTATGTGCTTAACTTCTGAGGTCATCAGTCCCATAGAACTTAGAACTACTTAAACCTAACTAACCTAAGGACATCACACACATCCATGCCCTAGGCAGGATTCGAACCTGCGTGACTACAGTTCTCCTAGCTCAAATATTACTGTTGTTTTCTTCAGGAAATGCGTCAACGACTGCATATTTATTGACTTCCGTGCCTTCTTCGCACAATCAAGAAACCTATGCCGTACCGTTGAATAATCAGTTTCAACCTCCATGAAGGTCCTTACTTGTCTTATGAGGATGGAGTCTACTTTTTCTGAGAAGAGTTTTGTCAGTTCTAGAGGTGATTTTTCGTTTTCACCCACATCTGCTTTTTCTCTTTGGAGACAGTGAGGCAGTATTACTATATGTCCTAATAAGTGTTGAAACACTAGATTTTCACATACCAACAACAAAGGCAATGTTTGTTATAGTTATACATCCGTGTTCATGAAGAGGAACTATTTATGCCCGCTTCTTATGTAAAATATCCATTTTAATACAATCGCAAAGTTCTTCTGTCGAGAAATAGCACTGGCTGTTGTTAAACATACAAGCACTCAACTGAACTGGAGAGGACATACAATTGTTGTTCATAGTCAACGCAACAATATTCTACCAAGAGTCCAACAGCTGAGTGGATGAAATTGGTTACAGCTAGCCAACTTCAATTGCTAGTAAAATATAAACTTGTCCCAATTAATTTGCATTCGACTGTACCACGCCGACTTTTCAAATAAGTCCTAGTCCAGCCTGCTGACTCACGATGGACGAATCCGTGTGTGGAGGTCTGAGGAGAATGAACGTTTCCAGATTGTGTTCATTGTTGTTATATGGGAACAGCACGTGGTGTGACGGCGTGAGGTGTCCTTGCTTACGAAACATGATTACCACTGGAAGGATAGCCAGTAATTTGCACAGCGGGCATTACTTTCCTGACGTGTTAAGGCCCATGGTTCATCCGTATCGTCGAGGTATCCGTGGCGCTGTATTTCAACAAAATAACGCACGACTGCATGTCGTTCATGCTGCCCTGATTTGACTCGATAGAGAGGGCGTTCGAGTGTTGCCCTGGCCATCACGTTCTCTAGCTCTATCACCCAGCCATTAAGGTTAATGAACTCTGGCCCAAAGTTGAAATAGAATGGATTGACATACCTATAACTGTCGTCCAAGCTCAATTCGACTGGATGCTCAACGGCGTTAGAGCCTCTGTTATTGCCAGAGGTAGCAGCTCTATGTGCTACATTTCACACCCTGTATAGCCCCTGAATAGCCCCAAATCAACGACAGATTTAATCATATATTCCTCCTACTACTGGATGTACTTAAATGAGGGATGGTTATTGTCCCCAATGGTACATAAAACAGGTCAGAACACTGATTCAGGCACAAAGAAAAAAGTATGCAAAATTTAAAAGAACCCAAGACTGAGGAAGTTTTACAGAAGCTCGAAATTTATCGGGATCTTGAGTTCGAAAAGCTTTTAATAGTTTCCACAATGAAACTCTGTCTTGAAGTGTGCCAGAAAAGCCAAAGATATTCTGGTCGTATGTGAAGCACACCAGCGGCAAGACTCAATCAATACCTTCAATGTTCGATAGCAATGGTAATGTTAATTATGACAACGCCACTACAGCAGAGTTACTGAACATGGTTTTCCAAAATTTCTTCATATGCACTGTTAAAATCTAAGATTTTATTTACCGATGAGGCAGGATTTACAAGAGATGATGTTGTGAATTTGCATAACCTGTGCGTATGGGCAGATGTAAATTCCCAAGCAATTCAGGAAAGAGGGCATCAACACCGATACACCGATTCTCAATCAACATATGGGCAGGTGTACTTGGCGATAGATTAAAAGGACCGTACGTGCTACCACACGCTAACTGGGGCGCACTATATGAATTTCCTCATTAATTTATTTCCTGCCTTGATGGAGGCTGTGCTATTGCAGCAACGAATACAGATGTGCTCTACGCGTGGTGGTGCACGAGCACACTTTCGTCACAATGTGCGCGAACATCTGACTCGGACATCTGAGGGCCGCTGGATTGGTCGGAGAGGGTGGGGCACATCTTGGATTGCTCGTACCCCAGACCTCAGTACCCTAGACTTTTGGTTATGTCGACAGTTGAAGGAATTGGCCTATTCCATGTCAATCAACGATGTGCAGATACTACAGGTCGCTTTTTCAATGCGTGCCAGCAGGTACACAAGCAATGAGGTATACTTCGAAGGGTGCGTTATTCATTACGCTTGAAGGCAGAAGGGTGCGTTGCCATGAATGGTCGCCATGTTGAAGACCTTCTGTAGACACGTTTTTATCGCAGAAAGTATGCATTTTCGGACGCATGTTTATTGGAGTTATTTTTCTGTTTCGATTGGTACTGCCACCTCTCAAAGTATTCGACACTTTCCTTTGAACATGTTATATACCCTCCATTGCCAGTGCTGCCATCTGCCGTCTGCGAGCGGTTACTGCACTTTTACTTGGAACACATGCGGCGATCACATTAATGTAACTAGAACATGTACACTCCTGGAAACTGAAATAAGAACACCGTGAATTCATTGTCCCAGGAAGGGGAAACTTTATTGACGCATTCCTGGGGTCAGATACATCACATGATCACACTGACAGAACCACAGGCACATAGACACAGGCAACAGAGCATGCACAATGTCGGCACTAGTACAGTGTATATCCACCTTTCGCAGCAATGCAGGCTGCTATTCTCCCATGGAGACGATCGTAGAGATGCTGGATGTAGTCCTGTGGAACGGCTTGCCATGCCATTTCCACCTGGCGCCTCAGTTGGACCAGCGTTCGTGCTGGACGTGCAGACCGCGTGAGACGACGCTTCATCCAGTCCCAAACATGCTCAATGGGGGACGGATCCGGAGATCTTGCTGGCCAGGGTAGTTGACTTACACCTTCTAGAGCGCGTTGGGTGGCACGGGATACATGCTGACGTGCATTGTCCTGTTGGAACAGCAAGTTCCCTTGCCGGTCTAGGAATGGTAGAACGATGGGTTCGATGACGGTTTGGATGTACCGTGCACTATTCAGTGTCCCCTCGACGATCACCAGTGGTGTATGGCCAGTGTAGAAGATCGCTCCCCACACCACGATGCCGGGTGTTGGCCCTGTGTGCCTCGGTCGTATGCAGTCCTGATTGTGGCGCTCACCTGCACGGCGCCAAACACGCATACGACCATCATTGGCGCCAAGGCAGAAGCGACTCTCATCGCTGAAGACGACACGTCTCCATTCGTCCCTCCATTCACGCCTGTCGCGACACCACTGGAGGCGGGCTGCACGATGTTGGGGCGTGAGCGGAAGACGGCCTAACGGTGTGCGGGACCGTAGCCCAGCTTCATGGAGACGGTTGCGAATGGTCCTCGCCGATACCCCAGGAGCAACAGTGTCCCTAATTTGCTGGGAAGTGGCGGTGCGGTCCCCTACGGCACTGCGTAGGATGCTACGGTCTTGGCGTGGATCCGTGCGTCGCTGCGGTGCGGTCCCAGGTCGACGGGCACGTGCACCTTCCGCCGACCACTGGCGACAACATCGATGTACTGTGGAGACCTCACGCCCCACGTGTTGAGCAATTCGGCGGTACGTCCACCCGGCCTCCCGCATGCCCACTATACGCCCTCGCTCAAAGTCCGTTAACTGCACATACGGTTCACGTCCACGCTGTCGCGGCGTGCTACCAGTGTTAAAGACTGCGATGGAGCTCCGTATGCCACGGCAAACTGGCTGACACTGACGGCGGCGGTGCACAAATGCTGCGCAGCTAGCGCCATTCGACGGCCAACACCGCGGTTCCTGGTGTGTCCGCTGTGCCGTGCGTGTGATCATTGCTTGTACAGCCCTCTCGCAGTGTCAGGAGCAAGTATGGTGGGACTGACACACCGGTGTCAATGTGTTCTTTTTTCCATTTCCAGGAGTGTATATTTGTGTTGGCTTGTCTTAGTGTCATCGTATATAAAGACCCGGCGATTCTGACTCTTTGGAAATCCCTAGACCATACAAATTCCTTTAGATTCGCCACGGGAATGTATTTTATAGGCTATGAAACTCTCCGCTGACGCGTCCACAGTTGGTAACGTTACAAGAGTACCGCTTAACGCGCCGTCACCGCAAACGGGACGTCTGGTAGCAGCCGCCGACACATTATAGCAGGCGTCTGTTTGTGGGCACATAAACCACGTATGTGGTAGTAATGTGGGAGGTGGGAGGGGGGGGGGGGGGGTACTGGCAAAGCTGGCGCCAGGGCAGCCCGCAGGCGGCGGGCGGCGCGCGGCGGGTCCTCAGAGTCGGAAATTAATCGGCCGCGCTCAGACGCAACGCACAAAGAGCGTCACGCGTCACACGTCACGTTCTGCCCCCTGTGAATACGATCCGTGCTGTGCGCTGGAATCGCGCCCACTGCAGCTACCAGAAGTGGCCGGCGCTTCCGAAATAGCCGCCCTCTCTGAGAGGTGGCAACGCTACTGCGAAATTCCCGCCACAATCGTACGCTGTAGAACACAGCGTAACGAGCCAGTTGCACAACTGCTGCACTACACGCTGAAATATTGACCATATACAGGGTCTTTGTTTTAAATTGAGACATCTGAATATCTCGAAAACGGTGTATCGTAGGAAAAACCTGTTCTGCGCGAAAAGTTAATATTAGTAAATGGCACATCAGTCTGTAAATTACAGATTACAGCGATCAGTCGTCCTTTTTAAATTTTGTTGTGAAGATCTAGATTTCGACTAGAAGCTAGCCGTTCTCAATGCACTATTATTTTCGTTCAATGAATGTTGGTCGGGCTTCATCCACAGTTCTATGAATACCATAGGAACAGTGGATGAAGCCTGACAATCAGGAAATAACATGCATTGAGCGAAAATAATAGTGGGTTGAGAATGGCTAGCTTCTAGCCGAAATCTAGATCTTCACAATAAAATTTAAAAAGGACGACTGATCGCTGCAATCTATAATTTATAAGTCAATATAACAGTCGCTGAGTGCAACAGCTTTCTGAATGTGAGGTAACCTGACAGCTGTCTGTGTTACAACTGGCCCCCTGCTAACCACCCCTCCTGTGAGGGCGGTGTCAACTTAGTATTTTCAAATGAGAACCTCACATTTTTATTACATATTCGGACTCTACGCCAAAAAATACTGTACGGTTTACTCATACCACTGTTTTCTATTCGTGGTAGATGGCGCCGTAATCCACAATTAGCAAGTGTGCCTGTTTTTGCAATTACGAACCGACCCATTTGACTCTATATTTAATTTACGACCTGAATCTAAACCTCTGTTTTCTGATGGTTCATACTGATGTTCAAAGTTGTTTGAGTATTTCAAATGTGACTACTGTGACATTTCTGTGAAATGAGCTACTTGTAGGGTAACATAGTTTTCTGTTCCCTACGGCGATGATTGTGGTGAGCCTCCAAACCATCGGAATACTTGGTTTCAGTGGCTGCCCTCGAATCACGGCATCACTGTGACTGATTTCGGTGTTTGTTCCCATCCAACCGCCAGACCCCTCGCGCAGGCAGCTATGCTGCTACCGACGGAATACAAACCACAACTATTGTAATGAATAAAAATGCCGTGTGAGTAGGGCCTCTCGCCGGGCAGACCGTTCGCCTGGTGCAAGTCTGTCGATTTGACGCCACTGCGGCGACTTGCTCGTCGATGGGGATGAAATGATGATGATTAGGACAACACAACACCCAGTCCGACCCAGCCGGGAATCGAACCCGGGCCCTTAGGATTGACATTCTGTCACGCTGACCACTTCTTTTTTTTTTTTTTTTTTTTTGAAAAAAAAAAAATGCTACACTCAGTGAGACTGGAACTGCGAACCGTATCAGACGCTTTTTCACAGGTGAGCAGGTTACCACATTTTTTTTCTATTTTTTTTTTTGGGTCTCCTTCCTCCCCTTCAACCCGTCCTTTACGCTCGCCAATTTTTGTCTTCTCGGCCCAGCTTCTCCGCCTTTAAAGAGAGAATGTAACTTGATGATGTGGAAACGCGCTTCTTCTGACCAACAACCTAAGTATGCCCCTTCTGCTGCCTTTGTTTGCAACATGGCTTGAATAAAAATAACTGTAAATTCCATTGAGAAGGCATTCACGTAATTGTTATGGAAACGCAACTGCATCTATAACTTTCTTTCTCCGTGGGTGGAAAAACGGAAAGAAGCAAACTCATTAGTGCTGATAAGTAAAATTCTCTTCTTCAGAAAGGTAATGAATTAAAGTAGGCTTCTGCTGCTTGATTTTACACATAAATAACATAAATATGTCTCCCTGTGAAAAGAAGGAATGAAAGAAAGAAACTAAATAAAGGGTAGATACCAGTTTCATCACTGCGTCGTATGCTTCCCTCAAAACAAAGTGATATATACATATAGGCTTAACTGGTTTATATTTATGATCTTCTCTGATTACTTGCTGTTGGATATTCTCCTCCTGCTACGTGAAGTGCAACCTTGACCACTCAGCTACCGGGGGCGGACAACTATTGTAATAAGGTAAGACGTCCGTCAAGTGATAGCGATAGGGGCACTGCCATGGATACTCACCGAAATCAAGTACCCTATCGGCGAGAGGCAAGAGGACTCACCGAAATCAAGTATCCCGATTGGAACCGAAAACTCTTACATCCACGTCGTTGTTCCTGAATCACGATAAACGTAGTTTCTAACCAGGCACTGAAACGGCTAACCACATTGTACTATACAATAAAATTTGCAATACTAAAGTAATGTTTGAACATCAGTATCGACCGTTAGTACATACAAATTCACACTTACATTTGTGAATGATATGTAGATATAAATACGTCCGTCTCAATTTCAAAAACAGGTAGTGTTAAAGCGTAAAGTCAAGCGCCGGAACGCCAGTGGGGAACGATAGAGAAGAGATGGCTGTGAGAAGACGTCAGCCAATCGCATGCTGACCGACCCATCTCCAGGACAACAACGCGACAGCTGCAGCCCCTATGTGAAGAGGACATAAGCGACGCGCCCGACTGTTCGCGGCCCGGTTGAATAGTAGCTTCAAGATTAGCCACTTGTATAGCAGCGACTTAATCCGTCGCCACACGGACCGTGCATCCGAACCTTGAGCGTTGTGCGTGAGAGGTGGCATGAGCCCCGTCTCATATTTCTATCTTACGATTTTCGTCTCTAATTGCATGCGGTGAAAAGTTGCTATTCCTTCACACGTGGACTTCCCACGCAGCATCTCTCGTCACCCGGGTGGTCCGGTGACAGGCGGGCTCTGCTGATCTGGAAAGGGTTAAGCCGACGGGTGTGAGGAAGTCGAGTGAATGCTTTGCAGACGCCGACATTGTCAAAAGACACGCCCGGAGGGGCCTGAAGTAGCGGCTGGGCTAGAGGTTCCGTTACTTCGCAGAATCTTAGCGAAAACACTTTCTGGCAGGCTACCAGCGAGGCGTGGGAATGACTTGTGTACCCAGGCAGTTGTGGCGGGAAAATTCCCGCGCTTTCTGCAAAATAGTAACTGTGATTGGCTGGCTCTGGGCATAGCTCTGTGACGTAGCAAAATCAGCGCAGAAATTGGCGCCAAGAATCTCCATTGGTGGAATGGTAGTGCTCCGGCAATGGAGTGGAATTTTCCGCCAGTTTTGGTGTTGCTGATTGGAACGTTTAACCACGGCCACTGTCGTGGGGGCGGGAATGTTGTGTGTTTGGCCTGTACGGGTGCTCTAGAGTCGGCTCTCGCCTTTTGGTCGAGGACGTCGAAGCAACCAGCCCTCGCCTCCGGTACGCCAGATCGTGTTCTGGCTGTTAAGAAGACAGTTTGGTAATGTATGTCCACAGCACCTGCAGATAGGGATTTTCCTAGGTGATAATCAGAGCCCAGCAGAGTGCGCGTGATAATCAGAGCCCAGCAGAGCGCGCCTGTTCGTCTTTTTCTAACTTTGTTCTGCCTTGAGTAGCAGCAATTAATGTTGGGTTAGCTGTGTGTCTCTCTTAAGATTTGAGTGGCAAGGAATTGGCTCCACATACCACTTCGTCATAAACCTCACGATCTAGTTTAGGGACAACTTCACCTTCACAGCGTTTGTTTGTGTATCCAATTTGAGCCAATTTGATGTATTATAAATGTTTCATGTGTTTTTGTTTATTATTTTGTGTTTAGTCTTAATAAATCATATTGTTATTTTGGACAGAACTTTCATTCTGTTAATCGGTAGAGCAACCCATCATTTCTCACTACGTTAATGAAACCTTCCTTTATTTAACTTATTTATCAAATTAAATTATTGCAGGTGGCAAACTCTTTTCTACTCCACTTGCAGGGTTGATTACAGTCAGTTCGCGTATATTTTTTAATCCTTGTGCAACAGCAAAAGTCGGAGTTAGAATAGGGGGGGGGGCTTAGAGCATCATTTACATGTGTAGATTCTAGAATTTAGGGGGCTTAGAGCATCATTTACATGTGTAGATTCTAGAATTTAGTGTTAAATACACTGCTAGCCCCGGCACCTCGCAAGCGTACCGAGTTTCTGACGTCATACCGTGGAATGGCTCGTTCGGGAGTCTTTCCGAACGTGCAGAGCAATATCTGGCATGTCAGATATTCTGAGCGTGCCTCTGAGCGTTGACCAATGAGATGGCACAACGCCACCTACGTCACACGCACGCCGTCTTTCTTCAGTACAGAGTTGTGAGGCGCCATTTTGGCATTCATTTCAAGCCTATACGTATATATGCCGTTTCTGAGCACCAGCAAATTGAGAATCACTGGGAAACCCGTTGTTAACTGTGTGATTCGTTCGAATAAAATAATGAGAATCATCATATTCGTGGCAAAAAAATTATTGTAACTTGCGTGGTATGACAATAGGCTATTTTAAGGCAGCTACACACTGAGGATCCACCGAAAACGCATTGTTCTTGGTACAATTTGTTATAATTAAATTTCAAATAGTAACATATCTACGATTAAGGCTTCCAGCAAGGAGTAAAATACTATCATTAGAAGCAAGGGGTGTGTTGTTGGCTCAGCGTAAAGCCTGGGCATGGTAGCTCAGCGTGTTCGGTCAGAGAGCCGGTTGGCCTCTGTAATAAAAAACTGAGTGGAAGGATCAACAAAACGAACTTGAACGGATGACATATGAAGTCCACAACGACGAAACACAACAAACAAAATGAAAAAAAAAAAGAAAGCGTAATGAGTAGAATCACCGTCTTGTAACGAGTCGTACATTGGGGCGATGGTTCGCGTCTTGACACTTCTGATTTTTTTTCCTAACATTCGCGTTTTTATTAGGTTCTGATACTTTATTATTAGTTTAATATAAGTATATACTATACTATTTGATGTTACGTAAATGTAAATTCACCTTTTTTTGGGCGGTGACTTTATTCGATTGTCTTAATCTACTACAAAGCTTGCGCTACTTGTATAAAGATTTTTGCTCCTTTTTCTTTTACGCTTCGTAATTCACATTTTGCAAAGATTCTGCTACTGGTTAGGAACAGTGATCAAGTCAGACTGACCTTGGGGTTTTACTAAAATGTGGGAATGATGAAATAATAAACATTATTTAATATTCTTAGGCGGAGAAGTATTCCAATTTGTACCGCACTGTTTGTAATGGAACTTTTATAGGCCTGTGTCCTTATTGATTGGACATGGTGCTTTCCTTTTCGTGGACGATGGAGGAAATGTGCGTTTTAATAACGCTAACGTGGGAATTTTACGCGGGCCCGTTGAGTAAACAGTGTGATTTACGAACTAGAAACATCCCTCAACTGCCGCAGGAGTGCATTGCGATCGCCTATACCACGTTGGGTGGTGGTGGTGGTTAGTGTTTAACGTCCCATCGACAACGAGGTCATTAGAGACGGAGCGCAAGCTCGGATTAGGGAAGGATTGGGAAGGATATCGGCCGTGCCCTTTCAAAGGAACCATCCCGGCATTTGCCTGAAACGATTTAGGGAAATCACGGAAAACCTAAATCAGGATGGCCGGAGACGGGATTGAACCGTCGTCCTCCCGAATGCGAGTCCAGTGTGCTAACCACTGCGCCACCTCGCTCGGTATACCACGTTGGGTCCCACGTACCGTGTGCACAAGTCGCATCGTTCCTGAGCGTTCAGCAGTACGTTGAACTTGGCACGCTCAACGTTACCGTTCGACAGCACGGTCCGTGTGCCGACGGCTTTAGGATTGTCTATACTGAAGAAACTTGATTATTTCATATGTCGCCCTTTGCTTGCGACACATCTGTGTAATCGCAAGGTATTGTCTCTTTTCCTTTTGTAATAAAACTCATTAATACGATTTGGTTGAATTGTTTGTCTAGCGAACCGAGTACGTAGGGTTCCTCATATTCGACGACTAGCATAGAGACATAAAAGGCACCATTGATAGTAGTTACAAGTTACAGCGCCATTTGGCAAGAATGGAAAACAATGGTTAGAGTAAACTGTGCCCAGTTTTTGGCGTAGAATCCGAATATGCAATAAAATGAGAGGGGGGGGGGGGGGGGGGTCCCATTTCAAAATACAAAGTTGACCCCACCCGAGCAGGAGGCTGGTTAGGGTTAGGAGGTGGACAGGTGAAGCACGGATAAATGTCCCCTTTACTAATATTAACTTCCCACGTAGGCTTTTGTTTCGTATGTTGCGTCCTTTTAGAAATATTTAGTTGTCACAAATAGGAGAAAATATAAAAATGCAGTAAATGAAACTGGCAAAAAGGAATACAAACGTCTCAAAAATGTTATCGACAGGAAGTGCAAAATGGCTAACCAGGGCTGGCTAGAGGACAAATGTAAGGATATAGAGGCGCGTATCACTGGGGGTAAGATAGATACTGCCTACAGGAAAATTAAAGAGACCTTTGGAGAAAAGAGAACCACTTGCATGAATATCAAGAGCTCAGATGGGAACCCAGTTCTAAGCAAAGAAGGGAAAGCAGAAAGGTGGATGGAGTATATAGAGGGTCTATACAAGGGCGATGTACTTGAGGATAATTTTATGGAAATGGATGGGCATGTAGATGAAGATGAAATAGGGGATATGATACTGCGTGAAGAGTTTGACAGAGCGCTGAAAGACCTAAGTCGAAACAAGGCCCCGGGAGTAGACAACATTCCATTAGAACTACTGACAGCCTTGGGAGAGCCAGGCCTAACAAAACTCTACCATCTAGTGAGCAAGATGAATGAGACAGGCAAAATATCCTCAGACTTCAAGAAGAATATAATAATTCCAATCCCAAAGAAAGCAGGTGTTGAAAGATTTGAGAATTACCGAACTATCAGTTTAATAAGCCACGGCTGCAAAATGCCAAGACGAATTCTAAACGGACGAATGGAAAAACTGGTAGAAGCCGACCTCGGGGTAGATCAGTTTGGATTTCGAGAAATGTTGGAACACGTGAGGCAATACTGACCCTACGACTTACCTTAGAAAATAGATTAAGGAAAAGCAAACCTACGTTTCTAGCATTTGTAGACTTAGAGAAAGCTTTTGACAATGTCGACTGGAATACTCTCTTTCAAATTCTGAAGGTGGCAGGGGTAAAATACAGGAAGCGGAAGGCTATTCACAATTTGTACAGAAACCAAATGGTTGTTATGAGAGTCGAGGGGTATGAGAGGGAAGCAGTGGTTGGGAAGGGAGTGAGACAGGGTTGCAGACTATCCCTGACGTTATTCAATCTGCGCCTTGAGCAAGCAGTAAAGGAAACAAAAGCAAAATTCGGAGTAGGTATTAAAGTCCATGGAGAAGAAATAAAAACGTTGAGGTTCGCCGATGACATTGTAATTCTGTCAGAGACAGCAAAGGACCTGGAATGGACAGTGTCTTGAAAGGAGGATGTAAGATGAACATCAACTAAAGCAAAACGAGGATAATGGAATGTAGTCGAATTAAATCGGGTGATGCTCTGGGCATTAGATTAGGAAATGAGGCACTTATGGAATGTAGCCGAATTAAATCGGGTGATGCTCTGGGCATTAGATTAGGAAATGAGACGCTTAAAGTAGTAGATGTGTTTTGCTATTCGGGGAGCAAAATAACTTACAGGGTGTTTCAAAAATGACCGGTATATTTGAAACGACAATAAAAAATAAACGAGCAGCGATCGAAATACACCGTTTGTTGCAATATGCTTGGGACAACAGTAGATTTTCAGGCGGACAAACTTTCGAAATTACAGTAGTTACAATTTTCAACAACAGATGGCGCTGCAAGTGATGTGAAAGATACAGAAGACAACGCAGTCTGTGGGTGCGCCATTCTGTACGTCGTCTTTCTGCTGTAAGCGTGTGCTGTTCACAACGTGCAAGTGTGCTGTAGACAACATGGTTTATTCCTTAGAACAGAGGATTTTTCTGGTGTTGGAATTCCACCACCTAGAACACAGTGTTGTTGCAACAAGACGAGGTTTTCAACGGAGGTTTAATGTAACCAAAGGACCGAAAAGCGATACAATAAAGGATCTGTTTGAAAAATTTCAACGGACTGGGAACGTGACGGATGAACGTGCTGGAAAGTTAGGGCGACCGCGTACGGCAACCACAGAGGGCAACACGCAGCTAGTGCAGCAGGTGATCCAGCAGCGGCCTCGGGTTTCCGTTCGCCGTGTTGCAGCTGCGGTCCAAATGACGCCAACGTCCACGTATCGTCTCATGCGCCAGAGTTTACACCTCTATCCATACAAAATTCAAACGCGGCAACCCCTCAGCGCCGCTACCATTGCTTCACGAGAGACATTCGCTAACGATATAGTGCACAGGATTGATGACGGCGATATGCATGTGGGCAGCATTTGGTTTACTGACGAAGCTTATTTTTACCTGGACGGCTTCGTCAATAAACAGAACTGGCGCATATGGGGAACCGAAAAGCCCCATGTTGCAGTCCCATCGTCCCTGCATCCTCAAAAAGTACTGGTCTGGGCCGCCATTTCTTCCAAAGGAATCATTGGCACATTTTTCAGATCCGAAACGATTACTACATCACGCTATCTGGACATTCTTCGTGAATTTGTGGCGGTACAAACTGCCTTAGACGACACTGCGAACACCTCGTGGTTTACGCAAGATGGTGCCCGGCCACATCGCACGGCCGAAGTCTTTAATTTCCTGAATGAATATTTCGATGATCGTGTGATTGCTTTGGGCTATCCGAAACATACAGGAGGCGGCGTGGATTGGCCTCCCTATTCGTCAGACATGAACCCCCGTGACTTCTTTCTGTGGGGACACTTGAAAGACCAGCTGTACCGCCAGAATCCAGAAACAATTGAACAGCTGAAGCAGTACATCTCATCTGCATGTGAAGCCATTCCGCCAGACACGTTGTCAAAGGTTTCGGGTAATTTCATTTAGAGACTACGCCATATTATTGCTACGCATGGTGGATATGTGGAAAATATCGTACTATAGAGTTTCCCAGACCGCAGCGCCATCTGTTGTTGAAAATTGTAACTACTGTAATTTCGAACGTTTGTCTGCCTGAAAATGTACTGTTGTCCCAAGCATATTGCAACAAACGGTGTATTTCTATCGCTGCTCGTTTAGTTTTTATTGCCGTTTCAAATATACCGGTCATTTTTGAAACACCCTGTATGATGGTCGAAGTGGAGAGGATATAAACTGTAGACTGGCGATGGCAAGGAAAGCGTTTCTGGAGAAGAGAAATTTGTTAACATCGAGTATAGATTAAAGTGTCAGGAGGTCGTTTCTAAAAGTATTTGTATGGAGTGTAGCCATGTATGGACGTGAAACATGGACGATAAATAGTTTAGGCAAGAAGAGAATAGAAGCTTTCAAAATGTGGTGCTACAGAAGAATGCTGAAGATTAGATGGGGAGATCACACAACTAATGAGGAGGTATTGAATAGAATTGGAAAGAAGAGAAATTTGTGGCACAACTCGACTAGAAGAAGGAATCGGTTGGTCGGACATGTTCTGAGGCGTCAAGGGATCACCAATTTAGTACTGTAGGACAGTGTGGAGGGTAAAAATCGTAGATGGAGACCAAGAGATGAATACTCTAAGTTGAGGTCATCAGTCAACTAGACTTAGAACTACTTAAGCCTAACTAACCTACGGACATCACACACATCCATGCCCGAGGCAGGATTCGAACCTGCGATCGTAGCGGCGGGGCAGTTCCGAACTGAAGCGCCTAGTTTGCCGCAGCATTTGCAGACACGCCTCTTTCGCTAACGGTATGTGGCGAATTTCCGTGAACTTATCCAATTACTGTGGAGTTTGCGGTCTGGAGGATTCGGTTTCACTGTGGTGGCTTCTCTTCATAGAGGTTACTGAGCCACAAACGTTTACGGGATCGTAAAGAGAATAGGCCGACTCGCCGTCAGCTCCGGTCCGTGTCGGACAACAGCTTGCCTTGGCGCGGATACAGTGCGAACACGGAATGTCATAATGCACTCGAGTCACTCTGGGCACAGGTCTGCGGTTCGTATCTGCTCGGTCGTAGTTCTTAATTCTCATACCTCGGTTTTTGATACATATTTCTACAGAACGAAACTTATCGTAATCCATCACAAAACATCGAAAACAATTTCTGTACTTTAAATTCTTCTGCGGTGTTCTGCACGAATGGTTGACAAGGATGGTTTGCGACATCTTCAGGTAACTGCTAAGGGGTGACAAATGGATTTTTTTTTTCTGTTGCTTCACCCCGCTCGGCTTAGAATGGCGGGGAATAAGCTGTTAGCAGTAACATATTCGCTCTTCAGTCAGACAGATTTAAAGTTATATAAAAGTGATTTAAAAATATTAAAAGTTTAATCTGCCATGAAGTTTCATAGGTAAAGTTTGCGATGGACTTGTTCATCTAAATGTGTAAGAATGTGCTGCAAGAGAACAGTTTGTTAATCTGTGCGTCAAATGGTACTTTGTTAGTCAATGACAGTTGTAATTTATCCAGCAAAAAAATGGTTCGAATGGCTCTGAGCACTATGGGAGTTAACATCTGAGGTCATCACTGCCCTAGAACTTAGAACTACTTAAACCTAACTAACCTAAGGACATCACACACATCCATGCCCGAGGCAGGATTCGAACCTGCGCGGTGCCAGACTGTAGCGCCTAGAATCGCTCGGCCACCCCGACCGGCAATTTATCCAGTATTCCTGTGGCAAAGACGTGAGGAACGTTAAGTAAATATGCCTTTAGGATCAATAAACTCTGTTCAAATGTCAGTGCTTCCTCTCTGAAATGTAAACGACGCATGGGAGACGCTCCTGAAAATCGGTCCGTATTCGCTCTTCGCTCGCGCCGGCGTAATGTAGAGCAGGACTTAAGCGATCCCGGCGGCGTGGCGCCGGGCCTGCGGTCATCGCCCCAGAAGCACCCTCCGCCCCGCGCCGTTACGAGCGGCCGTCGTTCTCTTTACGGGCGGAGCTTTTAGCTACGGCAATCTGGTCACGGCGGCCCCCGCCCTGGTCGCACATGCGAGCGCCCCCCCCCGTCTGCAGCCTCTGGCAGCGGGCTCTGACACCAGCCGGACTCTTCACGTCTCTGCCGCTAGACAGCTCCTCAGAGGGTGCTACACTGCCAACAGTACAAGCGGGCTTCGACGGAACTACTAAATCAATCGCGTTACTCATCAACGTGACCAAAGAACCCGTAGTCTAGCTTTAGCACGGTGTTATAAATCTTCTTTCCAAAATATAGCATGTTTCACGACACAGTGCTATGTCCGGCGCTGCGCGGTAACCAATGGCGTGGATGCAGACAAGATCCTCTCGTCGCATAAGCTGCGGCTCGTTCTGCGGACTCGGCTGGTGGAGGGAGGAGGCGGGGGGGGGGGGGGGGGGGCTGGAGTATCGTTTTTAGCGCAACTAGACGAGTTAGGAACGGCCTTAGAATCTACATCTACGTCTGCATCCACATACATACTTCGCAAACCACCGTTTGGTGCATGCCGAAGTGTTCTTTGTACCGCTGCCTGTCATTTCCACTCCCGATCCACAACAAGACTGTATTACCCCATGTTATGTTGCAGTAGACCAAAACTTTCTACCACATATTTTGTGTCCACTGTCTCGTAGTTATGGCGGTTACTTTTGAGTTTACTTACTTTTTTTCATCTGTCTCGTTTCCATTTGATTGTGCCTTATAATAATATGCATCTGGCAACTAACAGCTGATAAAACAACGTGAGTAAACGTTAAGAGCTTGTTAAGAGTGTAGGTTTCCTGCATATTCACAAATAAAAATATAGACAGTAAAATTTTGATACGTGCTTAATTTTAACTCACATTGATGAATTCTGCTGTGTACTAAGTAAAGTTGGCCACTTACCACAGGGGCAGGGGAGTAAGTTGGGCTGTCACTGCGGAGTCAGAGGATATGAGCGGGGGAATGTTTTATTTTTTGTCTTTCAGTAGTGAAACCCCACGGGTGCGTGCGACTCGCACCGATCAGTTGCTGTGGTATAAATTTCAAACGGAAGTAGTATGAATTTGTGAATGCACATTATAGGGATCGTCATCTTCATACGCAGTAAATATTTGTAGCAACAAGAGATATCAGGGCTCGCACAGAAAAATTTAAGTGCTCGTTTTTCCCGCGTGCCGTTCGAGAGTGGAACGGAAGAGAGACAGCTTGAAAGTAGTTCATTGAAACCTCTGCCAGGCACCTTATTGTGAATAGTAGAGTAATCACGTAGATGTAGATGTAGAAATCATACCTTATTTGTAGCAAACTGACAACTGGCAATATACAGCAAATGAACTTGTAACACAACGCTTTAATCCATCTGAGAAGAGGATGTAAGGCTTGCAAACGCATGGTGGACGAAAATAAAAGTGACTGAAAGGAATAAGTGTTTTCATCAATTTTTACGTAAAATCTCGATGCGTACCGAGAGAGTTTAAGGAAACTGCGCGGTTGACGAAAACATTGTTGACTGTGTTCTGTAAAAGCGCTTTCAGTGGAATGCTTCAGGCAACAGTGGGTATCTCAGAAGAGGCGGTGCCTGCGACGTGTGTGCTTCGACGTTTTTCATAACCGACGTGGCCCACCTCTGCCGCCAGACTGGCGCCGCCGAGAATCCGTGGCGCCTATTCTGGTCTCCAGGCGACGCTGGAATCCAGCCGCCGCACTCCAGCGCCCTCTTGACTCCGCGGCGCGTGGCGTCCTGCAGCTGTTCAAGCTTTCTACAGCTCCCCTTTAGAGGCTGCCAAAAGAGAGCACCATCTCGGGCAATCGACATTTTTAGCTATTTCTCCTCCAGGAGGGTGGATGTACAAGTTGGATATACACTGTTGGGAAAAAATATCGCAACATCAAGAAGGACTTGTGTGAAATAAACAAAAGTTGATAGCCATGTTTCTACGTCTGGAAGATAATGCCTATTGATATTTCGCGCCATTTCCATACGAGCGGCGCTAGTGCCGCTACTATGAGAATTGAAGTCAGGTTGGACATCGTGAGCTGATGTTAGACAAGAATGCCTTTAAGTGGGGTAGGACGTCGAACGGGCCGACTTGGAGCAGGAGAAGCACCACAGGAGATTTTAATTTCCAGTGCCTATACTTTTACAAATAAATTCATAAAAATTTGTCAGTATGACCAGGAAGGATTCAGGATTCACACTCATAGCAGCGGAAGTTCACAAACATAACATAATAAATTTTTTTACATGTGAAATTTCATTATTTTTTTCACTTACTGTTGGCTGCATTCGTTGCTATAGGTACACTTTTCTTCATAAGTAATAAAGACAGTTCGATAAATTTTGCGCAGCATACAAGCCATACTTACAGGTGTCTGAAAGTCTAGAATCTACTTAACTTATGAAAAAATGGAAGAGCTGTTACGTTTTATGCTTTATGTGTAGAAAAAAATCAAATTTTGTAGTTAATTATCTCTATTTTTACCATAGTTTTTAACAGATTTGGAAAATTCTAGAGTTTCATACACCTGCAAGTATGGTTTGTATGCTGTGCGAAATTCAGCAAAGAATCTCTCTTACTTGTGAAGAAAAATGTACCTATAGCAACAAATGCAGCGAATAGAAAGTGAAAAAATGACGAAATTTCACATGTAAAAAAATTTATTCTGTTATGTTTTTGAACTTCCCCTGCTATGAGTGTGAATCCTGAATCCTTCCTGGTCATACTGACAAAGTTTTATGAATTTATTTGTAAAAGTATAGGCACTGGAAATTAAAATCTTCTGTGGTGCCTCTCCCGCTCCAAGTCGGCCAGTTTGACGTCCTACCCCCCTTAAGGCGACAAAGACGTCATTATCAACACCTCACTGAGTTTGAACGAGGCCTCGAGAAGCTGGATGTTCCTTCTGTGATAGTGCAGAAAAACTTGGCCGAAATGTAGCCACTGCACATGATTGCTGGCATCGGTGGCCACGAGAACGTACGGTCACATGAAGACCGGGCTCCAGACGGCCACGTGGCACTACCGATAGGGAAGACCATGGCATTTGGCGTACGCTTCTGGCGCGTCATACTGCATCTACAGCGGCAATCTGAGCAGTAGTTGGGACCACAGTGGCACAACCAAACTGTTTCAAACCAAGCCAGACGTCCTGCATTCCATTGACGCGAATCTACCGCCGTTTGCGACTTCAGTGGTGTCTAGCGGTAGCTCACTGGAGAGCAAGGCGGAGGTCTGCAGTGTTTTCTGATCAGAGCGCGTTCTGCCTCGCCGCCGGTGATGGCTGTGCGTGGCTAGAAGGAGGCCAGCTGACGGCCTGTAATCAAACTGTTTGAGTGCTAGACACACTGGATCTACACCTGCAGTTATGGTCTGGGGCACCCTCGCGGTTATTCCACGTTTGCAAATTTCTACGTCAGTCTAGTGAGTCGACCTCTTGTGCTGCTATTCGTGAACAGCATTCTAGGAGGTTCTTTCCAATAGGATAATGCTCGCCCACATGCCGTTTTTGTAACCCAACATGCTCTACATAGTGTGGACATGTTGCCTTGGTCTTTTCGAGCACCGGATCTGTCTCTAATCGAGCACATATGGGACGTCATCGGATGATGTCCCATATGACTCCAGCGTCATCCAGGTACAGGACAAACTGTCCACGTATTGACCAATCGAGCGCAACGGCCGTGGAATTCCATCCCATTGACTGACATACTCCTCCTGTACACCACAATGCATGCAGGTTTGCACGCTTGCATTCAACATTCTGGCGATTACATCGGTTATTAAAGTACCAGCATTTCACATTTGCAAGGGCTTACTTCGCACTTACGTTAACCTGTGATTTGGAATATTAATCACTTACATATGTTACTTAGAAAAACGTATTCCCGAAATTTCATTAGGGTCACAATAACAGTTATATGGTGCTGCGATTTTGTTCCCGTCAGTGTAGTTCTGTTCAATAATGGGAAATTATGAGAAGTGAAATAACCTCCTCCTCCTGTACATGCTCCTCCTCCTCATCATCATCATCGTATTCATCAACAACTGTTTTTTAGAATTATCAAAGACTGTTTCAAAGTAAAACCAGTCACGTGCGATTACGTAGGCTTTCCCGGCGTAATAAGTCTTGAAAGTCTCATCGGGTTTGCTGCCGGATCCTAAAATCAACGTGACTCGATATTTCGGCGATCCAGCTGTTCGCCATCTTCAGGAAATGCTGCTTCTGCTGATGAGTCCCTCTGAGAACCGACACCAGGCTGCAAATCGACGTCCTATATAGGCCACCGTTCAGTACACGGCGCATGCGCCGCCCATCACCGTTTCTGACTTCCAAAACAGGGAGGTGGCGCCGCCCTTAGTGAAACACTGCTGGCAACGATATATCGCAATCAAGGCCGCACCGAAGAACGTTCAGTTTTGATGCGAGATAATACAGGATTCCACGTTTTGCTAAGAGGAAACCCATTGTCTCTGTTGATTAAATTATCAGCCAACCTAATTTCAATCGTCTCTTTATAGACACTGTTCGAAAAACCGTAAATGCTGGCAATCACAACAGTTTCCTCAAATTTCATTTTGTGTCCCTCATTTAGGCAGTGTTCTCCTACCGCCGGTTTTTCTGGCTGTTGTAGCCTCGTGTGACGGCGATGTTCCACACACCTGTCATGCACTGTGCGAATAGAACGGCCAACGTAAGCTTTCCCACATTGACACGGGATTTTGTACACCCCGGGTTTCCTAAGTCCCAAATCATCCTTTACAGAGCCGAGCAGAGCCCTAATCTTAGAAGGTGGACGGAACACACTCTTAATATTAAAATTCCTTAAAATTCGTCCAATCTTAAACGGTAAGCCTCCAGCATAAGGAAGAAAGGCCACAGATCTATGTTCCTCTTCGTACACCTCCGGAGATGGTCCAAACTCCACAGCCCGACGAATCTGTTTCTCGGTGTATCCATTTTCCTTAAAAACAGTCATCAAATGCTGAAGTTTTTAGGTTAAGCTGTCTGCGTGGGAAATGGCATATGCTCTCCGTACCAAAGACCTAAGGACGCCACTACGTTGGTGTGGTGGATGACAACTCTTAGGATGCAGATACCAATCTGTGTGTGTCGGTTGGCTGATAATTTAATCAACAGAGACAATGGGTTTCCTCTTAGCAAAACGTGGAATCCTGTATTATCTCGCATCAAAACTGAACGTTCTTCGGTGCGGCCTTGATTGCGATATATCGTTGTCAGCAGTGTTTCAGTAAGGGCGGCGCCACCTCCCTGTTTTGGAAGTCAGAAACCGTGATGGGCGGCGCACGCGCCGTGTACTGAACGGTGGCCTATGTAGGACGTCGATTTGCAACCTGGCGTCAGTTCTCAGCGGGACTCATCAGCAGAAGCAGCATTTCCTGAAGATGGCGAACAGCTGGATCGCCGAAATATCGAATCAAGTTGATTTTAGGATCCGGCAGCAAACCCGAAGATACTTTCAAAACCAATCACGTATTAGGTCTTATGCCTATTCAGAATCGTTGAGCGGTGCCTACAAGGCACTACAAGGAGTGATCTATGGCCGTGGGACAGGAGCTCAGCTTGTTGACAATCTGTCCAGTCGTTATTGCCAGTAGGTGAATCCTGATGCTGCTGCTTTTTGATTCAAGTAGCTCCTCATTTGGTCTCACAAGGACTGTGTGAACACCGTACAAAGTAAATCTGAGGAGGTACCACGAATCGAATCCAGGACCTTCCGCACCGGAATGACTCTAAGCATTTTCTTACAGTGTGTCAGCGCTGTATTTTACTAATAACCAATTTAAAACAGAATACAATCAAACGGGGGATACCCTTCCGGTAATACAGTATAAGAACCGCGACCACTCGAAAACATCAGAAAATAACGCTGCCTGGACCCAACTCTCCACAGTAGGGACGCGGGTACGTCTTCCCGGAATACAGTCTTGTTCAATTGTTCACTTCGAGATTCAGATCAGTGTTCACCAGAATCAACTTCTCTTACCCTGTACTACTCAGCTGCGGGTGGATGGGGCGCGGGGGGGGGCGGAAATCCTTGAATACATTGATTAAGTATTTCGCAAGAGTTTGACGATATCTGAAATTGTACTGCACTTCATCGTGTCGTTCCTGTATGAAAGTCCAGAAGTTAAGCACATCTTTGAGACCGTCCCAAAAAAATATAGTACACCGAAAGTCGCTTTGATCTAGTTCATGGCATGTGTCTTTGATTGGGGAAAGTAAGTCTGAACAGTGTGAAGGAGTATTCCAGACTCGATCGTATCGGGCGGCTCTCGGAGATAGAAAGCAAGCGTCTTCTTAATTAGAAGGTACGCCACTGCGGGAGCTCCACGCTCCAGGCGATGTTTATCCATGTCCATCGGACGACACCGCAGGCACACTGGGGAGTCAGCAGGAGCAATGTTGTGCAACCTACGTCTTGTCGGACACTTTTCATTCACCGCGAGGTATCATTCGATTACGGATTCAGTCGAAGTAATCTGTAATGAATATACATTTCCAGACAACTAGTATTGGTCAGCCGACCATCTATAAGACATAGATTAATGCTGCCTTAAATTTCATGCCGGTTCCCTGGCGTCAAATGATTAATTGTATTTTAATTGCAACAAGAATGACATACACATGCTTCTATTATCTATACATATTTCTCTTTTTTCCTGGTCTTAAGCTCGTATTTCCATGGGATCGACAAGTTAATTTACGGATTTGAAAATGTTAGTGATAGAGGACAGCCGGATGCCCTACTTGTCGCCACAAGGAAGTGTTATAGGGCCATTACTATTCAGAATATATACATTATCTGACTAAAAGTGACTGGATGACTCCATGTAATGCGGACCTGATCGCTAGATGTCACGACGGGCGGACCTGCCACCATAGAAAGAGGCAGGAAGTTCAAAATGGTTCAAATGGCTCTGAGCACTATGGGACTCAACTTCTGAGGTCATTAGTCCCCTAGAACTTAGAACTAGTTAAACCTAACTAACCTAAGGACATCACAAACATCCATGCCCGAGGCAGGATTCGAACCTGCGACCGCAGCGGTCTTGCGGTTCCAGACTGCAGCGCCTTTAACCGCACGGCCACTTCGGCCGGCGGCAGGAAGTCATCACGTCATCACAGACATAACAAGATTAAAACTAACCCGGTCGAAACAACTGCAATATACTTCACCAAAAAGCGTCCACAACTAGACAGAAACCGTACTGTCCAGGGGCAGGAGGTACCATGAAGCTCAACTGTCAAGTATTTGGGAGTCACAATGGACCGGCTCCTGACATGGCTGGAGAACTGATGCCACTATTCCGCTGTAGCGACCTCAACATCTTAACAAAAGTTAGGCTCTACAACTCAAATTTGCTACCAAACATCCTTTGTGGGAGCATATCATGGAGCCCTCTGGCAAGATACAAATACAGCACATCCACGTATTACAAAATAAATCCTTCGGTAGATACTTAGAGCCTCACGACACACGCGAATCCAGACACTGCATGAAGAGCTCAATATGAAACCGGTCGCAGGAATAATCAAACGCAGGTTCAAAAAATTTCGTGAGAAATTGGACCAATTACGACATATCATACGTCACATCCGAGAAGTAGATACCACCAGAGGAGAATCCTGGCGTCGGTACAGAGTCCCCAGGGCTTTAGCTGAGTAGGAAATTAAAAATGAGACACTACACATAAAGATACAACCCTCGGAGGAAAGACTCACGGGATTTGGATCTGTGGCCCTTACAAGTCCTTTCCAGGTGAGATAAAGTGGTGAAAAGTAAACTTTGCTCTGTCAATGGGAAGTGGAGATCGCTAAAGAAGCGATGTGGCATAAAAATTCTGTGTTGTCAGTAGAGAAGCAGTAACAACAGAAATGGGTCGGTCAGGAGAGTTGAGTAGCCTACTTACTGGATGTCGCTCTAGTAACAAATCCGTCAGGTGCGCTTCAGACCTTCTAAAGCACTCTATATCCTGCGAAAATCGGGTGAAAAGTTTGAGTTTGGCGAATACCAGGAGAATGTTAGTTGGCGGGAACAATGAAGAGTACCTAGCGACTGGAGAAAAGTGCAGTTCATTCCTGTTTACATGAAGTGTGGTAGGACAGATGCACATTATTATAGGCTTATATCATTGACATCAGTATGTTGTAGAATTATGGAACATTTTTTATGCTCAAGAATTATGACGCTTTTGGAAGACGAAAATCTCCTGTGTAGAAATAACATCGATTCAGCAAACAGAGATAATGCGAATATCAGCTCGCTATGTTCCTCCATGAGATGCATAGCGATGTAGACAACGGTGTTCAGGTTGATGCTGTGTTCCTTCAGGAGGTCATTTGACACTTTCGCGCACCGCCGTTTATTGGGGGAGGGGGGAAGGGGGCCGGAGAAAGCCGAGTTCACCGAGTATCGAACTAGACTAGACTTACGACTAGATTCAAGACTTCCTTGCAGACAGAACTCAGCATGACGCTTTTAATGGGAAAAAATAGACACATGAAGTACCCCAAGGAAGTGTAACGTGACCGTTCCTTATTACTGGTTTAGTGGAAACTGTCGGAAGCTCTTTAAGATTGTTCGCAGATGATGCGGTCGTCTATAAGGAAGTAGCAAATCAGCGTTTGGCGTCATTGGCCGGGAGGCCCCTTACGGGGCAGATCCGGCCGCCTTGGTGCAGGTCTTATTACATTCGACGCCACATTGGGCGACCTGCGCGCCGTATGGGGAGAAATGATGATGAAGACAACACAACACCCAGTCCGTGAGCGGAGAAAATCCCGGACCCAGCCGGGAATCGAAGTCGGGCCCGTAGGACGGCAATCCGTCACGCTGACCACTCAGCAATCGGGGCGGACACAGGGTTGGTGAATGGTGCAAATTATGGCAGATGACACGGAACCTCATTAAATATAACATATTACGCATACCTAGGAAAAGAAATCCACTACTGTACAACTGCACTGTTGATGACAAATTGCTGGAAACATTATCTACTGTAAAATTTCTAGGGGTAAATATCTAGAGCGTGGTTAAGAGGAATGACCACATAAAACAAATAGTAGGAAAAGCAGTCGCCAGACAGATTAGTCTGAAGAAACTTAAGGAAATGTAACTCATCCTCGAAAGAAGTGGCTTACAAGGTGCTTGCTCGACTGATTACTGAGTACTGCTCATCAGTCTGGGGCCCTTGCTAGGTAGTACTGATAGGAGAGACAGAGAAGATCCAAAGAAAAGCGGCGCGTTTCGTCACGGGATCGTTTGTTCGGCGTTGGACTTCAGTGGCAGATATTACAAGAGAGCTGTTGTGCACCACAGAGAGATTTACTACCGAAATTTCAAGAGACTGCTTTCCGAGAAGAGTCGGACAACAGGTTATTTCCTCCCACATACTTGTACATCTTGCGAAATGAACATGAGAAACTAGAACTGATACAGGGGCTTACCGACAATCATTCTTCCCACGTGCCATTCGCGAGTGGAACAGGGAAGGGAGGATCAATTAGTGGTGCCAGAAGTACCCTCCGCCACACACCGTCAAGTCACTTGCGGAGTATTGATGTAGATGTAGCTGTAAATGTAGAACGTTAACTGTCATCATGTGTAGTCTCAACATGAAGTACAGTGGAGGTGTTGTTACGGTACGAGGGTATTTTTCGTTATTAGGGTGAGGTCCCCTTAGAGTTTTTAAGAAAACGCTAAATGTGGATGAGTATGAATCGTTTTACATTACTGTTTACTTGTATTGAGAAAAGTTCGTAAGCAATTACAATGAACCAATGGAAAACATTTGGGATGAATCAGAATATCGACTTCCTCCAACACCAATATGTTCTCTGGTTCCGGCTCTTGGGAAATAATGGGTTGACATTCGTCCTCAAATTTTCCAACACTTACTTGAAAATGTCCAGAGCAGAGTTAATGCCACCATAAAAAATGGTTCAAATGACTCTAAGCACTATGGGACTTAACATCTGAGGTCATCAATCCCCTAGACTTAGAACCACTTAAACCTAACTAATCTAAGGGCATCACACACATCCGTGACCGAGGCAGGATTCTAACCTGCGACCGTAGCAGCAGCGCGGTTCCCGACTGAAGCGCCTACAACCGCTCGGCAACAGCGGCCGGCAATGGCGTCATAAAGGCGAGTAGTGGACACACCCTACACTGATGTCTAATAACATATGTCCGGTACTTTTGATTAGATGTAGTTTACTACGACTTCTATTCCGCATGTTCCCCTACAAACATTTTGTTTTTATGGCTCTTTCAGTAATTTCCAATACGAATCTCCTTATTCCTCGCCGAGTGACCCTTAGTTAATGAATGGCTTTAGCGTCGAAAGTCTGACTAACGTTGGTCAAAACTGGCTGGTAGTACTTACTGACTGTATACCTTCCACTTGTGACACATCGCGAGCTTAGTTGGTTACCGACTCCAGGTCATTTTTCCTTTCTTTTGTTTGATTCATTTCTTGCTCTTCCAGTCATTACCTTCGACTGCATTTAATACTACAATGCATCCACAGTTTCTACGACTTCGTTGTTAACTGGTGTCTGCCGGAGTGGCCGAGCGGTCCTAGGCGCTACAGTCTGGAACTGCGCGACTGCTACGGTCGCAGGTTGGAATCCTGCCTCGGGCATGGATGTGTGTGATGTCCTTACGCTAGTTAGGTTTAAGTAGTTCTAAGTTCTAGGGGACTGATGACTTAAGAAGTTAAGTCCCATAGTGTTCAGAGCCATTTGAACCATTTTGTTAACTGCTACTGTTTACTTTCCATATGTCATTTATACATGTTAGTTTTACTGCAACTGATTTTTAGGTCCATTTTCCTACTTTCTTCCGCGGAGCTGCCCCATTTATTGTTGAACTTCGTCTACACCAGTGGAAAAGAGTACCAAATCAACAGGAAAATGAATATAGTTAGTGTATATTGCCTTAATATGTATTCTTTCCTTTTCGCTATTTATCCAACGATCAGGCCTACAGGACCGCGAGAGGCCGAGGGGCCGCCATGTCATCCTTTGCCAAACTGCGTCATTTGGATGCTGTACGGAGGGGCATGGTGCCAGCTCGGGCCACTGTCAGTTTTCCAGACCTTGGAACCGCTACTTCCCTCTCAAGTTCTCCTCAGTTAGCATCACTAGGCTAAATGCAGTCCGTTCCAGTCCTCCTACCAAGGAAAGGTCGCTAGCAGCACCGGGAATTGAACTTGGTTCCACCAAAAATGGTTCAAATGGCTCTGAGCACTATGGGATTTAACATCTGTGGTCATCAGTTCCCTAGAACATAGAACTACTTAAACCTAACACACCGGCCGGCCTGGTTCCACCACATGGCAGTCAGACGCATTGACCGATCAGGATGGATACGTTCCTTTCTCTGGTCTAACGATGTGAAAACTTCCTGTAGAGCTCCTGAGAATGTATTTGCTGACATGATACCCCATGGCCTATCTCATGTTTCATTTCTCTCTATTCGCCGCGTCATTTCGATTGCACTTGTTGATGTAACGTCGCCGTCGTCGACGAGGCGTTAATCCCTGTCCCTTTCCCCTCCCTCAACCGTATTTCTAGATAATGTTTAGAATTTGGACTGTTGTAACCCGAATAAAATTTAATCCATTCCGAAAATGTGAGAGACGCTAAAACATTTTCCTATGTTGCGCAATGAAAGAGCTTTTTGAAGGCTCGAACACAGAGTCTTTGGGTTAAACATATAATAGAATAAAACCTAATAACTTAAGAAGTGAATGAGACATTTATTAATGGTATGCTTCAACAAGTTTCGTAACTCAAAATGTTTTCTACACTCCTAATACACATCGACATGCGCACCAATAGCGACATGACAGATATCTAATCCGCATTCCACTTCTTTCCAAATGGTTTCCAGCACTGCAGGCGCAGCATTTGCGATGACTGCAGGAGTGCGATGGCGCAGATATGGTGGACCGCGAACTGATGTTTGACGTACTTGATTCTTAATGAATCTAAAAGATAAAGAATGTGGCGTAATGCCTGGGCTTCTAGGGGGCCAGTCAACCGATGGAATTCCTCTCACAATTCAGCAATCTGGGAACCGATCATCCTAGAAATCCCTCAAAATGTTCGCAAAATGACATGTTGCAACATCTTGTTGAAAGATCGCATCATGAGGGAGTTGTGGCAAAAAATGTTCAAAAGTGTGTGAAAACTTATGGGACTTAACTGCTAAGGTCATCAGTCCCTAAGCTTACACACTACTTAACCTAAATTATCTTATGGACAAACACACACACCCATGCCCGAGGGAGTACTCGAACCTCCGCCGGTACCAGCCGCACAGTCCATGACTGCAGTGCCTTAGACCGCTCGGCTAATTCCACGCGGCGGAGTTGTGGCACAGAGTACAGCTCCAACATGTCCACGTCCATTGTTGCATTAACGGTAGTCTCTGCGAAGAAGAATGGGCTTATAACCCTGTACGTCAATAGTCCAACCCACAGTTTCACTTTCGGAGAGTCTCGTTCACACTCTCTCACTACGTGCTGGAAGAGGTGTTCACCTCCCCATATGCGGCAGCTATGCGTGTTAACCGTGCCGGTATCCTGGAATGTAGCATCGTCCGAGAAACAGACGACAACGAGGAATGCCTCGTTTTCATCCATTTTTGCCAGAATTGTCTCTGCGAACGTCTTCTGTCGCGACCTGTCCTCAGACTTGATTTCATGATTGTGCAGCTGCACTTTGCAGGTGCCATCTTTAGGGACTATGTCATGTGCTGTCGAACTAGGTAGCTGTAGCCGCCAACTTGGTTGTCGGATTGATTTACGACGGCTCCGCAGGAAAGACGTACGGATTAATTCAACAGTAGTCTCTGAAACTGCGTGCTTGGTGGCCCGACATGGAAAGCAAACTCTCAGTTTCCCAAAGCCGTTTTTAATTTTTCTTGATTTTTGCTTCAGTGGGGTCATCGTCAATTGGTCGCTGTCAATACTCACTCCGAATACGACATCGTACCAGCCACTTTAGCTCTGCGAGAGAGCGCACACGGAACATCTTCTGCCGTGGACTCCATATGGCTACTGACGTCCATTTATATGAACAAAGCCTTTACACGCATCCGCACGCGGTATCAACTGCTGCAAGGAAACAGAAAACATTTTGAGTTATCATAGGTGTAGAAGTAAACCGCCAATAACTCTCTCAATTACGTCTCAAGTTATTACATTTTATGTTATTATATATTTGATGCGGACACCCTGTGTAAATAAGCAACTCCTGTACGACCTGTTCAGAGATCCCCTGTACCGTCGACAGCAGTAGTGTGTTTCTGTCTCGTTAAACACCGGGCGTATTCTTTACGATGTGCTGAACTTACCAGTTGGCCCGACTCCCAAGCTACGAGGGCGAATTATCGCAGACCGTCACCGTATCTCTCCCCAGCTACAGGTTTATGGGCGCGCATCACTGACACCGCCGTTTGAACTCTCAGCGAAAAGATCGAAATCTGTCCGAGGCGCTCCCTCGGCGCCGCTTCTGAAATAGATGCCGTGTTACGTCTGCCTCCACTCGTGCGCTATCGTTCTCGACCCTGCGTGCGCCGAATCCACTCTTGCGCTGTAATAATAGGCCAGCGAGGAATCCAGACGCCCGGAGGCATAGCATAGCAGGCGTGGGCGGGGGGAGGGGTGGGGGGAGGGAAGGGATTGGACGGGGGAGGGGGGGGCGGATTAGTGAGAGAAGGGGGCATTGGTGGGGGCGTTGACAAACAGCTGGCACACGCCGCGGGCGCTCCAGTCTGACCTCCAGTGACGTCATCGATAATCGATCTGTGGAAGAACAACGGCGGCTTTTCCACACACCACGTTTGCTTCACCACTTTTGCGAGGTGACGCACAGCTTAAGACAGTGGCCCCTAGCACAGATGGTGAGGGTTTCGAAACCTCCTCCGGCCGTCCTGAATTACCCAGTTCGTAGCTTGTACAGACAGTAAACTGCAGTTGTAAGAGTCGAAGGAGATGAAGAGGAAGCAATGGTTGAGTAGGAAGTGAGAAGAGGCTGTAGTGTATCGCAGATGTTACCTAGTCTGTGGTGTAAGCAAGCAGTATAGGAAGCCAAGAAGAAATTTTGAAAGCGAATTAAAGTTCAACGAGAAGAAATAAAAACTTTGAGGTTTGTCGGTGGTATTGCGACTCTGTCAGAAACGGCATAGAACTTCGAGCAGCAGTTTAATGGAATTAAATATGAGTGCTAAAACAAATCCGTTGAACTTCGGTTACACGATAAATCAACGAAATCTAAAGGTTGTAAATTCAACTAAATACCTAGGAATTACAATTACGAACAACTTAAACTGGAAAAAATGGCTCTGAGCACTATGGGATTTAACTTCTGAGGTCATCAGTTCCCTAGACCTCAGAACTACTTAAACCTAACTAACCTAAGGACATCACACACATCCATGCCCGAGGCAGGACTTAAACTGGAAAGAACACATAGAAAATGATGTGGGGAAGGCTAACTAAAGGCTGCGTTTTTTTTTTTTTTTTGGCGGGACACTTGGAAAACGTATCAGATCTACTAAGAACACTGGCTACACTACGCTTGTCCGTCCTCTTTTAGAATACTGCTGCGCGTCGTGGGATCCTTAGCAGATAAGATTGTCGGGGTGCATGGAGAAAGTTCAAAGAAGGGCAGCACATTTTGTATCATCGCGAAATAGGGGAGAGAGCGCCACTGAAATAATACACGATTTTGGATGGATATCATTAAAACAAAGACGGTTTTCGCTGCGGCGGAATCTTCTCGCGAAATTTCAATCACCAACTCTTTCCTCCGAATGCGAAAATATTTTGTTGACGCCGACCTACATCGGGAGAAACGAGAATCAAAGTAAAAGAAAGGGAATTAGAGCTTCCGAAGAATGATATAGGTGTTCGTTTCTTCCGCGAACTGTACGAGATTACAATATTAGAGTATTATTGTGAAGGTGGTTCGATGAACCCTGTACCAGGCACTTAAATGTGATTTGCAGGGTATCCACGTAGATGTAGATGAGTGCTGTCATGGACAGAGGTTGTAAAACGAACGCTAACAAAAGTAGATCACGGTAATGGGATGAAGTGGATACAGAGGAAATTGGATTACGAAATGAGACACTCAAGATAGTTTATCAGTTTTGTTACTTGGGTAGCAAAATAAATGATGAATGGCGAGTTAGGAAGGATTTAGCATCTATAGTGATATATATGAGGAAAACGTCATTCCCAAAAATCTCGAAAAGTGCTTGACCTATTTACATCATTTTTACACTTTAACCTAATAAACCTGCGATGGCAGTGGCCTTCATTTTTTTACGCAATGATGTACAGGTTTTCTGTTAAAACCTACTGTGAGAAAAAAATGCTATGCTGTGAAAATGTGATATTTCGTTTTCTTCCTTGCATTCGGTTTTAGCTACGGCAGTAATGCATTTAAATCATTGGAGAAATTGTTTCTCTCTCATATCTACAGTTTTAAACAAAGATTATATACGCAACAATGTGCTGATTTGTTTTCTTCCTTGCAGTTGGTTTTAACAGAAAACCTATATATTAGGAAAGTTGTAGTGTCGGCTTATAGACAAACGATCAGAGGAGTGCTGCGCAATTTGAACCGTCCGCAACTTTGTAACGCTACCAGTTTCCACATTATAGCTGCACCAATTAATTTCACTGAAGCTACTATCCTCACAGATCCAGCCGATGCAAAGGTCTCTCTCATATCCCATATTCCAAAGGTCCCAACTGAATCACCACACGATTTAAGCGAGTCAAGGTTCAGTTTGCAGTAGCAATAAGGATGACTCGCTGTCGGACATACACATACGTCGGAACTGATTTACGACCAGAGTGTATGAGTGTTTTTATCATGGTCAGTTGTATGCACACTTTCACTAACTCTTATCACTAAGTATCCCAAAAACTAAAACTATGTTTGGAATAGACTATAGTTTTAAACAATAATTCGATACGTTGCGTCGTTTCCGAGTTAAGTGAAATTGGAAAAAAATGAAATGGGGGTGCTGCATTGTTGGCCGGGAGGTCCCAGCCGCGGAAGTTCGGCCGCCCAGTGCAAGTCTTATTTCAGTCGACGTCACATTGGGCGAATTGCGCGCCGGTGATAGGATGGAATGAGGATGAGGGCAACACAACACCTAGTCCACACGAGCGGAGAAAATCTCCAACTCAGCCGGGAATCGAAAACGAGCCCGCTGCATTTGACACACGCACGTTACCACTCAGCTAAGCAGGCGAACTTGGCATTGAAATAAGCTGTCTGGAACCGCGTGACCGCTACGGTCGCAGGTTCGAATCCTGCCTCGAGCATGGATGTGTGTGATGCCCTTAGGTTAGTTAGGTTTCACTAGTTCTAAGTTCTAGGGGACTGATGACCACAGATGTTAAGTCCCATAGTGCTCAGAGCCATTTGAAATTAGTCTAGAACGACGTTGCGCGTGGAAACTCAAGCGACCAGTTACAATTAATGTCAGTTCCTCTCGTAGCGTAGATGATAGCGCTAGAGACAGCTCCAACTTTGGCTCGGATTCGATCCTTACTATCGTCGCATGTCCGATTTTTGTATCGCTCTCTTGTTCGGTTTTAGGAAACCAAACGAAGAACATGTTTTGCTAGACCGTGTCTGGCTTGAATTTGCAGGCGCAGCTTCAAAGCTAATTAACTCGGAAACGGCGCAACGTACCGAGTTTGTCTCTTAACAGTTATTTCTCTACACAACTTAGCCTGAAACACCCTTACCAGCTTTTCAGACTGTTTCCGACCACATGTGTGTATTTCCTTATAGTTGGTTTCAACTACGATAGAGGCCATTCAAACACCAAGAAAAATTTTTCGCATGGTCAATTATATGTGTGCTGACCTTTCACGAACTGGTAGTTAATATTCTTACCACACAATGTGTAAAAAAAGAAAATTCTTGTGTATTCTGAAATTCTGTGATTTTATTTTGCACAGAAAATTTAAGAAAACCTTTATAAACAATAAAAACCAAGAACGAAAGAGAAAGGAGTCATTTTCATTATATTCTACACAAGGTGTAACAGAAAAGTACGGCACAAATTGTAGGACAGAATCCTCACATGTAGACGAAGAAGTTATGTTTTATGAACAAGGGTCTGGAAACACTTTGTTTTCATGTTACAACTCATTTTCTCCAACTCATTGAGCCTGGGAAACGCGCAAGGACAGAACGTTAGAGTCATGCACTCTTGGTGACGTCAGGTTACGTTGTGCACCGTCATTGATTTGTTTTACATGTCCCTGCTGTCATGCGCCGTACTTGTCTACAGTAACATTAACTGTTCCAGCGATCAGTACAACTGTTGCAAGCATGCAGGTTACTACGTGGAGTTAATCACAGACTTGGCTCGTGCGTGAGTTGCAGATATGACAAATGCTTATTTGATGTACGGATTAGCTGACGGCAATGGCTGTACAGGGAGAGATTTCCAGGACGAAGGTGCCCGACATGAAAGTGTTTGAAACCACTGATTGTCGTCTTACGAAACATGAGTCATTTCTATTCTTCATACAGCTGGCGATGACCCTTGTGTCAGTACAAGACAAGTGGCTGCAGCACTGAATGTTGACCACATGACTGTCTGGAGAGTGTTACACGACGACCAGCTGTATCCATACCACTTACAGAGTGAGCAGGCACTAACAGCAGCTGATTTTCCTGCACAGGTACACTTCTGCGAATAGTTTATTCAACAAAGTGCCAATCCTAATTTTAGTGTAACGATGCTGTTCACAAGATGAGGCGTCGTTTCAACGAGATCAGATTGTAAATTTTCACACTCATTATGTATGGGCACACGCGCAACTGTTGAACAAGTCATCAACAAAGATTTTCTGTCAATGTTTGGGGCGGCATTGTTGGTAACGCTTCACTTTCTTCCACCCAGGCTCAACCTATGAAGTTATTCTAATTTCATAGAGAATTTTGTACCTTATCTGTTAGCAGATGTGCCTTTTCCTGTGTGACAAAACATGTACATCTTGCACGACGGGGCACGTCCTCATTTTAGAGCTGATGTCTGTCGGCTTCTAAATAACAGTTTCGGTAACATGTTGATAAGTAGAGATAGACCAGTTGCTTGGCCTCAACGTTCTCCAGACCCAAGCCCACTGGACTTTTATTTCTGGGGGCACCGTGCCCTTAGTATGGAAGGCTGCGAAACCATACGCAGTATTCCAAGAATACATCAGCGCATCCAAGATTCACTGCGAGGCAGGTTTGATGCCTGTATCAATGACCACGGAGGGCATATTAAACATCTCCTGTGAGGAGGAGTTGCATGGGGTATGCTGGTGCGTTCCGTTCGTGTGTGTTTCCAATGATTAATGAGTTGGAGAAAATGAGTTGTAACATGCAAATATAGCGTTTCCATACCCATGTTCATATAACATAATTTCTTTGTCTACGTGTGAGGAATATGCCCTGCTATTTGTGCTGTACATTTCTGATACACACTGTATGATTTATTATATTTCCGAATTCCGTACCTTCAAAGTGGGCGAAGCTACAACGAGATGACGAAATTTGGGTCCCGACACAATTTCCAGAGATTCCCCAGATTAGGACGTATATCGAATTCCCATACATATGTAGCAATTCCGAAGCATGGCCTGGTTCGCGAGCCTAATATAATTTTGTATGTTGGGACGTCTTTTCTGAAGGTGTTGGTGCGAGGTGTAGCCTCGTGCAGAAGTGAAAAATGGAGTACAAGCGGTTCATACATACAATATTTAGAAAGGTGGTGCTGTAGAGGAATGGTGAAGATTAAATGGATGGATCGAATAACTAATATGGAGGTAATGAAGATACCTGACGGAAAAAAATTATGGCACAACTCGACTAAAAAAGGAATCGGTTGGTAGGACACATTATGAGACATCAGCGAATAATTTGGTAATTGACGGAAGTGCAAGAGATAAAAATTGTTGAAGAAGACCAAGGATTGAATACAGTTAGCTGTTTCGAATGGATGTAGACTGCAGCAGGCATGAAGAAGTGAAGAGGCTCGCAAAGCTTCCACCAGCATAAAGAAAGCTGCATCAATCACTTCTCGATCTGAAGACAATAACAACGTAGTACGAGAAGATCAAGAGATGGACTTAAGATTACATGCTAAGTGTACCCCGAAAAACAGCGGTTGGCGAAACTGCGGAATTTGTCCAGCTTACCGGATTGACGAATTGTACACAGAGGCGACTAAAGTCATGGGATACCTCCTAAGATCGTGGCGGACCTCCTTTATCCCGGTGTAGTGCAGCAGCTCGATTTGGCATCGACTCAACAAGTCGTTGGAAGTCCCATGCAGAAATACGGAGCCAAACTGCCTCTATATCCGTCCATAACTGCGAAGGTGTTGCCGGTAGGAGAGGCTGTGCACGAATTGACCTCTCGATTATGTCCCATAAATGTTCGATGGCATTCATACCGGGCGATCTGGGCGGCCTAATCATCAGTTCGAACTGTTGAGAATGTTCGTCAAACCGATCGCGAACAATTGTGGTCCGGTGACATGGCGCGTTGTCATACATAAAAATGCCATCGTAGTTTGGGAACATGAAGTCCATGAATGGCTGCAAACTGTCTCGAAGCAAACGAACATAACTATTTCCCGTCAATGATCGATTCAGTTGGAACAGAGGACCAGGGCCATTCCATGTAAACACAGCCCACACCATTATGGAGCCACCACCAACTTGCACAGTGCTTGGTAGACAACCTGGATCCATGACTTCGGTGGTCTGCGCCACACTCGAACCCTGTCATCAGCTCGTACCAACTGGGATTCATCTGACCAGGTCAAGGTTTTCCAGTTGTCTAGGGTCCAACCGATATGGTCACGAGCCCAGGAGGGGCGCTGCAGGCGATGTCGTGCTGTTAGCAAAGCCACTCGCGTCGGCCGTCAGCTGCCATAGCCCATTAACGCCAAATTTGGCCCCACTGTCCTAGCGCCGTTCGTAGTATGTCCCATATTGATTTCGGCGGTTATTTCACGCAGTGTTGCTTGTCTGTTAGCACTGACAATTCTACGCAAATGCCGCTGCTCTCGGTCGTTATGTGAAGGCCGTCGACTACTGCGTTGTCAGCAGTGAGAGGTAATGTCTGAAATGTGGTGTTCTTGGCACACTCTTGACACTGTGGAATTCGGAATATTGAATTCGCTAATGGTTACCGTAATGGAATGTCCTATGAATCTAGCTCCAACTACCATTCCGCTTTCAAAGTCTGTTAATTCATGTCGTGCGGATATAATCCCGTTGGAAACCTTTTCACGTGAATCACCTGAGTACAAATGACAGCTCCGCCAATGCATTGCCCTTTTATACCTCTTACATGCGGTGCTACCGCAATCTGTACGTGTACACATCGATTTCCCATGGCTTTCGTCACCTCAGTGTATGTGGACGCCAAGAAACGGCGGTCAGCAAAACTGAAAAATTTGTCTGATTTAAAAGAATGACCAACTGTAATAAGCAAGTGCATATTTCTGGTAGCCTTAGCAGTAAAAACTCTCGTCAGTGCCACTTCCAAAGATACGTCTGAAATAGGCTGAAAGGAATGAGTAGAATAGTATTCAGCTCTTCTTACCTGTGGCTCAACCGAGAATTGCTACCTCACTTCCGACGCCAGACAGAATCATCAGGAATAATCGCAGTGGTTTTGCTGTGCAGGAACCGGAACTGATGCCATCAAATTCTAGGTCACGATGAAAGTTTCCCAGTACACTTCAATGACTTACCTGGAAAAAAGAGAAAAACAAAGTAAACACCACGCCAAGTTATACGAGCGCTGCGACTGAATTATCTGAAGAATCAACAGATATTGTCCATTTGGTGCTGAATGCCCTGTTAAGCGAAGAAAAAGTTTTCAGCAACAGCCACTGTGACAAAGCGATCATTATCATCATCATCTGATAAACTTTTTCACAGACTTGCCTAAGTGTTTTGTTCAGTCGTTCTACTTGCCTGGGAGCGAAAGGGATAGTCCCTTTTTGAAATACGTTGTGGACCGTAAGATCCTTGGGAACAATGTTACGAGGAATCGATCTCTCCTCCCTTTCGCCAACATAATGATATTTTTTATTATTTGTGTGTTCATTTTTTTCAGCTGCTCATTTTTAGAGAAGATACTTGGTTACAGAACATATCGTTACAGAACATATCGTTTCCAACATTGGAAATATAAAAATGTTGACATATAAAAGTCAAAGTTATAGCAATATTGCCGGCCGGAGTGGCCGAGCGGTTCTAGGAGCTACGGTCCAGAACCACGCGACCGGTACGGTCGCAGGTTAGAATCCTGCTCGGGCATGGATGTGTGTGATGTCCTTAGGTTAGTCCGGTTTAAGTAGTTCTAAGTTCTAGGGGACTGATGACCTCAGAAGGTAAGTCCCATAGTGCTCAGAGCCATTTGAACCATTTATAGCAATATTCAACTATCGGTTCGCCTGACATGTCACCCATCGAATATGTCTGGGGTATGGTGGGTCAGTAACTTGTTCGTTCAGGTCCTCCTGCAACCACCGTTGATGCTTTGCGGACGCGCCTACAAACCGCTTGGGGCAGAATTCCCCACCAGCATATTCAGGCGCTCTTTGATTCCATGACACGACGTCTAGAGGCTCTGCCTGCAGCATGTGGTGGCGCTACTCTGTACAAAATATCCGCAGTCACTGCACATGTACAGGTCTGTATTGCTAGTCATTAGCGTAGTGTCATGTCCCTAATCGGTGAAATAAATTTCATTATGATCACATCTCTCGGTCGTGGTGTTTTCCTTTTTACAAATTGTTGTGTAGATTCGCACAGATACGTAAATGTAATGCCATATTTATATGTATAGCAGCGACTCGAAAAACTACCTGTCCATATGACGGCATACTCGCGTTGCCTGTTTCGAATATTTTAATAAAAATTTGTCACAAATGGGGCATACACCATTTAAACGCAGGCTCTGACTCGTTGCCTACGATTTCTGGCAGCTGAGTGGTCAGCGCGACAGACTGTCAATCCAAAGGGCCCGGGTTCGATTCCCGGCTGGGTCGGAGATTTTCTCCGCTCAGGGACTGGGTGTTGTGTTGTCCTAATCATCATCATTTCATCCCCATCGAAGCGCAAGTCGCCGAAGTGGCGTCCAATCGAAAGACTTGCACCAGGCGAACGGTCTACCCGACGGGAGGCCCTCGTCACACGACATTTCATTTCATTTCTGGCAGACTTAGTATTCTAGGCGCGCAAGGCGGGAAGAACCGTTGCCCGTGGCACGACGGGAGTCCTGGCGCCAGCCCATCAGAGTATTACATCGTAGTTCGGGATAACACAGCCATTGTAATATCGTATATACACTCCTGGAAATGGAAAAAAGAACACATTGACACCGGTGTGTCAGACCCACCATACTTGCTCCGGACACTGCGAGAGGGCTGTACAAGCAATGATCACACGCACGGCACAGCGGACACATCAGGAACCGCGGGGTTCGCCGTCGAATGGCGCTAGCTGCGCAACATTTGTGCACCGCCGCCGTCAGTGTCAGCCAGTTTGCCGTGGCATACGGAGCTCCATCGCAGTCTTTAACACTGGTAGCATGCCGCGACAGCGTGGACGTGAACCGTATGTGCAGCTGACGGACTTTGAGCGAGGGCGAATAGTGGGCATGCGGGAGGCCGGGTGGACGTACCGCCGAATTGCTCAACACGTGGGGCGTGAGGTCTCCACAGTACATCGATGTTGTCGCCAGTGGTCGGCGGAAGGTGCACGTGCCCGTCGACCTGGGACCGGACCGCAGCGACGCACGGATGCACGCCAAGACCGTAGGATCCTACGCAGTGCCGTAGGGGACCGCACCGCCACTTCCCAGCAAATTAGGGACACTGTTGCTCCTGGGGTATCGGCGAGGACCATTCGCAACCGTCTCCATGAAGCTGGGCTACGGTCCCGCACACCGTTAGGCCGTCTTCCGCTCACGCCCCAACATCGTGCAGCCCGCCTCCAGTGGTGTCGCAACAGGCGTGAATGGAGGGACGAATGGAGACGTGTCGTCTTCAGCGATGAGAGTCGCTTCTGCCTTGGTGCCAATGATGGTCGTATGCGTGTTTGGCGCCGTGCAGGTGAGCGCCACAATCAGGACTGCATACGACCGAGGCACACAGGGCCAACACCCGGCATCATGGTGTGGCGAGCGATCTCCTACACTGGCCGTACACCACTGGTGATCGTCGAGGGGACACTGAATAGTGCACGGTACATCCAAACCGTCATCGAACCCATCGTTCTACCATTCCTAGACCGGCAAGGGAACTTGCTGTTCCGACAGGACAATGCACGTCCGCATGTATCCCGTGCCACCCAACGTGCTCTAGAAGGTGTAAGTCAACTACCCTGGCCAGCAAGATCTCCGGATCTGTCCCCCATTGAGCATGTTTGGGACTGGATGAAGCGTCGTCTCCCGCGGTCTGCATGCCCAGCACGAACGCTGGTCCAACTGAGGCGCCAGGTGGAAATGGCATGGCAAGCCGTTCCACAGGACTACATCCAGCATCTCTATGATCGTCTCCATGGGAGAATAGCAGCCTGCATTGCTGCGAAAGGTGGATATACACTGTACTAGTGCCGACATTGTGCATGCTCTGTTGCCTGTGTCTATGTGCCTGTGGTTCTGTCAGTGTGATCATGTGATGTATCTGACCCCAGGAATGTGTCAATAAAGTTTCCCCTTCCTGGGACAATGAATTCACGGTGTTCTTATTTCAATTTCCAGGAATGTATCTCTGAATTATTCTCTCCTTGACACGCGATGGTGGCGCCATCTGGAGTCGTAAGGGAGGGCGTGCACAGGCAGTGCCAAGTAGAGTCGTTGAGGCCGGTAAGGCAACAAAGTGATGTCACACGAGAAGTGCTGGCTGGTTAAGCTAGCGAATTGCATTGGTTCAAGCTTGGGACTGTGTCAGTGCTTACCTGGATTGGTGGCTTACTCTGCATGTCGAGATGTCTTTACGGGAGCAATACGATACTATACTCGTAGCCAGCAAAGTAAGGATGTGATACGTTAACATTAACACTACATCCAGTACTTCTGCTGTGTTGATAAAGCTTAAGTTACTGGTGTATTAGAAGCGCACAACTCATCGATGGGCGTGGTGGCATCGCGTAATTGACTGTGTGTGTGATATTATTACGTGCCACCTAACATTGTTCTGCTCTCGAGATAGTCGTTTTGAATTTCGCACTATTGCGTATTTTTATTGGTCTGATACGGCATACGCTGTTGTGTGCGAAAAACTGTTGTGGATCCGAAAGTTTGTACTACTTGTTGGCGTGAGGACACAGAAATTGGTAAAGAATTTAACACCGTGTGTTATGCATGTATGGGCTTACCTAAAGTACTAACATGTGTTGAGTGATCATGAACACCGTCGCGTGGTTACTATGATGAGTGAAATCAAAAATGTGGAAATCCTTGTTAATACCGTCATTGTAATTAGCTTGTAACTTGAAACTTGCGATGGGTATCAGTTGTAAGCTTTTTGCTTTCCAAGTGTTAATTATTGTTCTTGCCAGATTGTGTAAGGAAATGTCTGACTTATGTGTTGATGGGCATTCGAGGTGCAGTAAATGTCTGACTTTGAAATGATTTCTCTGCTGTCAGCTCGCACCGGCTAGGGAGGCACGGCTGTTAGCAAGACGGGGCCCGCAGTGGACTAGATGATGATGATGATGTTTGCTTTGTGGGGCGTACAGATTCCCAACCTTTGCTCAGCCCAGTCTCGCCACGTTCATGAATGAAGATGAAATGATAAGGACATCACAAACACCCAGTCATCTGGAGGCAGGTGAAAATCCCTGAACCCCCCGGGAATCGAACCCGAGACCCCGTGCTCGGGAAGCGAGAACGCGACCGCGAGACCACGAACTGCGGACGCAGTGGACTAGAGCCGCTTGATTCTATTGACCGAGAATCGGTCGTAGGAAACTACCTTACTTGGTCTTATGAATACAGACGGATGCGGCGAGCGAAAATTTGTACCAAGGTCGGGAGTCGAACTTGGATCTCCTGCTTACTAGGCAGCTCTTCTATTCTCGGCGCTTCAGTCCATATACAAAAATTACATCTGTATGAGAGCAGCAAAGTCTCTGAAACTGTGACATCTGTATAATTACTTGCTGCTGGGTTTCAGGCTGGATCCCCCATTCACGTTCGAGACTGAGGTGCTATTCCAGAACATGGAGAACATCGGCAATTCTGTTCATGTGTATGGGGAAATTTAGAGTAGACTGTGGCGACGATGAGAATTTGGATCGAGGAAGGCGACGAACCAGGGCAATCCGCGCAGTTGTGTGAACTGCTGTGCCAAGGTTACTTAGTGGCTAACGCGCCTGCCTAGCAAGCAGGAAACCTGGGTTAGACTCGCGGCCTTGGTACAGATTTTCTCTGGCTACTTTAGCCTACATACATAAAATCATATTTCTAAAGTAAAATCTCTGAAACTGTGACATTTCATTTGTACCTTACTTGGTCAGAACTTGTATTTTATATGTGGTAAGCAGGAGACCAGAGTTCGATTCCCGCCCTTGGCACGAATTTTCACTTGCCACTTGAGTCTATATACACAATATTAGGTCCGCCTCTGGTAGCTGAGTGGTCAGCGAGGCGGCATGTCATACCTAACGGCCCGGGTTCGATTCCCGGCTAGGTCGGAGATTTTCAGGGACTGCGTGTTGTGTTGTCCTTATCATCATCATTTCATCCCCATCGACACGCAAGTCGCCGACGTAGCGTCAACTCGAGAGACTTGCACCAGGGGAATGGTCTACCCGACGGGTGGCCCTAGACACATGGCATTTCCATGTCTGTGTGGGACCAGTAAAATCTCTGAAACTGTGACACTTCATTTGTACCTTAGTTGGGCTCTACTTGTGTTTTATAATAGTTTAAACCATTGTAATTGCATCTGATTGTACAAGGGTTATTCGGAAAGTAAGGAACGATCTACCGCGAAATGGAAATCACAGTGAAAATCTGATGAAGTTTTGCACAGGTGTGTTGGGCAGTGTCTCTAGTATGACCGTCGATCGCGTTAGGTCGTTCTTTTCAGTTCTGAGCACAAAGGGAGCACATAAAGATACCTAGATCATTAGTATCTCCCTCCAAGTACGAGGGCTTGGTGCGAAATTTCGCCTGAAGCTATGCAACCAACATTACATAACTGTCGTGCGGTTTATTCTTCAAGACAATTCTCAGCCGCATTCTGCAGGGCAATGAAGATGCTCCTGCATCGTTTTCAATTGGAAATGTTCGATTACCCACAATACATCCCGTAATTGTCTCCCTCTGAGTTTCATCTCTGCTCACATGAACCGCTGGCTATGAAGGCAACAGTTTGGCACATCCAACGAGCTGTAGGCCAGCGCAGAGATTTGGCGGAAAGCACTGGCGGTTGCCCTCTATAATGAGGGTATTAGAAAGTTGGTCCAACGCTACGACAAACGTCTAAGTCGGATCGGCGACTATGGAGATAAGCAGCTGGAAGTTGTAGGTAACCGTTGCAAATAAAACACTTTTGATTTTCACTGTGGTTTCCATTTCGAGACATATTGTTCCTTATTTTCCGAATAGCCCTCGTATCATAAGTTTTGAATATGTACTTGCTTTCAAGGTGTGTAAATGGTCTCTTAAAAATTTATTGTTTAATATTTATGGATTACTGTTGGAGTCTGTTGAAAAGGTTAGCCTAAGATTCAATGGAGAAAAAGGTGCCTTTGCCAGAGTGTCGTAAGAATTTAGAAATTTCACAAGGAGTTATTGTCGTGTAAATCTGTTCTTGTGAACGATTTTTAATGTTATGTTTTATAAATTCGGAGTAATGATTCTTGCGAAAGATTTTAATTTCCTGATTTTTTTATTAATTTGTCCGCTTGCACGTAAAAATTTAGAAAAGTGTAATTAAAGTTTACTTTTAATAAATGTTGTACTGTTTGACACACAGTCCTCGCTGCACTGCCAAGCTGGTACGGAGCTCATAGGAGGGTGGGGGGTGGGGGGAGTGGACGGGAGGGAGAGTGTGTGGTCTTTGAGACTCTCACGGAGGTAATCCACAAACTCACCACAAGACTATATAGAAACTCGACGCATTTGCAGAACCCGTTTATTCTGAATCTGGGGAACTACGACCACAACCATAGACGGAAACATAAAAGACCAAAAGACATACTTGCAAGGACCTAACATCTATGGCCAAGTTCACGCAAACACAACGGTACAGGTGAGCCCCTGTTAAACAGCCACCATCACTGGACATCCAGTTGGAAGACACTTGCCGAATAACTGGCACCACGCAGGGAATCCGCACCGCACACTACATGCAGACAAGCTCCCCCCCTCCCCCCCCCCCCACACACACATACACAGTTAGATGATCTATGGCCGATCTCCCACTAATCTATAACGATCCTGACTGTTCCAGGAATGCAACAGCTGCAGCAAACTCGGATACATCGCCATCGCCTGCCACGGTAATGATGCACGATACCCATACTAACAAACCCAACCTTGCATGAACTATCGCAGCTAGTAAGCCCACTACTGCTCTTACTACCCATCCCACTGTCGCAGAGGTTTTTTTCCTTCGGCACGAGCCTCGGCACTTTTTTCCCTCTGCTCTTCAAATTGCTACCCTCTGAGCCGTGGCGGCTCATATAGATACTGCCACTCTGGTGGTTTATCTTTACTGCCACGGTCAGGGCGGTAAGCAGCGCCCTCTGGGGCCTACGCGAGGAGTAACGAGGCGAGGTCATGTGGAGGTGTGCTCCGGGACGTCGTGGACGACGGTTGTCGGGTTGGCACAGCGAGTGTGGGACCGGACCTGTCGCATGGAGATATACAAGTTGGCTCTGAACGGAAGGCGCCGTAGCAAGCAGCGGGAAGCGGGCGTCCTGTAATTTGTGTGAAGGAGTAACGATTTTGCATTGGATGTCCCAGTGGTTCCCGAGAGTTGCGGTGGCTGCTTTCGGAGAAGAGAAATGGTAAGAGCTTGTGTCTACGGTCTTTTCCGTACGATGTTACTGCCTGCCGCTATAAACGGGTGAAATTCAGGCGCTTGTATTGACTATACGGGAACTGATGTAAAATTACATATGTGATTGACTCTCACTTGTACTGTGACAATTTAGAGGCGAAAACTGTAATGGTTTCATTACGTCTGGTTCTTTGCTGTGCAACTAAGAGAGTCAGTTATTTGGGGTAACTGAGGGAGCACCATTATGTTGGTCTTATTGATACGTTCTCCACGTTTTGTCTATGGCTTTGCGAATCGAAGTCGTGGGGGAGTACACGTGTGAGTAATATGCTATTGTATTGATGGTTATGTTGTAAAGACTGTTCTCTGGTGTGTTAAATCAGGCGCTGATTTGTAGGCAATCTAAGCAGAAGTTACCACTGCTATTTACTTATGTGCTACTGTCCTTATGATTGGCGCTGTTTGTGTTTTGATTGTGGGTGTGCTCACGTTAAAAAAAATATAATTATGGCTATTATTCATAAGGGTTGTCTAGTAAGGAAATTGCTTAAGCTTTTATCATATGCTGGTCTGTTTGCCTATCACATTGGCTTTCTATGAAGTAACTGAAGGAATGTGTATGGTGGTTCAAGATTGTTGGCTGACTAGTATTTGAACTGGTGTTGAGCTTAAGGGCGAGATCAGCATCCCGCAAACCCGCACGCTGCGCGTGGTTAAATGTTCCGCTATTGGGGAGCCGGCTCTCTGTTCTTGGATTGTGTAAGGACACGTGATGAGTGCATCGCTGTAGTTTTTCGCGTGCTAAATTGCGGGGTGTCGGTGCCGTCCTAGGGCTGGACTTGTGATGTATGTTATGTTGAAAGGGAATTAACTGTACCAAACTTCAGAGAGCTTTTAGTTTGTTTTAGGTTCAAATGGCTCTGAACACTAAGCGACTTAACTTCTGAGGTCATCAGTCGCCTAGAATTTAGAACTAATTAAACCTAAGGACATCACACACATCCATGCCCGAGGCAGGATTCGAACCTGCGACCGCAGCGGTCACGCGGTTCCAGACTGAAGCGCCTTTAACCGCACGGTCACACCGGCCGGCTGTTTTAGGTCTGTACATGGAATGATGTTGATATTTTGTCGATTGCGGCAATAACTTCCTGTGTGGGGAGATCCTCTGAGGGACTTGTATTGTACTGTTGCAGTGCAGTGCATCTGAAACGTGCTGCTTAAAACTTGGGACTGCAGCTCTATGTTGTTGTATATTACTGTTTAATCTTAAATGTCTTGGATGTGATACGGTTGTTGAGGATTATGTAATTTTGATCGCTGGTTCCTTAAAGGAAGCATTTCATTTTAAAATATGTGCTCGGTCAGAGCCTATTTAAATATGATTTTAACTCATCATTCTAATTTTCTAGTCTTGCTTTCTTAAAAGGCTTTCAGTTAAATGATTGCTATTTGCCTGTTTAAATGTTTGAGTGACTTAAAGGAAAATAATATTATTTTGTAATTTGTACTGACTGTTCCTTTTTGGTAATACCTGACTTGCGTGTTCAATAAATGTGTCTAGTCAATGGTGATGCACTGTTCTATTGCTAGCCTACCCCTTCCACTCCACAGCCTATTGAGCTGCTTTGTATCGAAACTGTGTTCAGAACACCCCTCTGACCTGACACCTCACCCTCATTCGCGTTTCGTCCACTATCTACCACCAGATGGACCGTGTTAATGCGTAGTCTTACCCAGACGCACTGATAACATCACAACCCAGCATCCTGTGATCCACCAGTTAGATAACTAACATGTTGACGGAAGTGACAGTGAAACGTCCCTTAGAAAAATTATAAATGACTGTGCTTAAACTGTTACACAATATTTTTGGCGCAACGCAATCTGACTTTCAATAAAGAATGGCCCTGACTAACATTAACCTATACCTTTCACAAATCACTTACCTCACAAAAATCTTCGTTACTCGAACTACTGCAATACAGCGAGCGGCACTACTGCCAGCTAAATAAAAGATTCAAACTACTGAAGGCACTAACTACTGATAGGCATAGTTAGCAAATGAAAGATTTTGATAGAGAACAAACAATGTATTTAACTTAATAGTGTTCGAGAGTCATAATATATATATATCAGTCCATGATATCCAATATTACAAATTTCCTCTTTCTGATGGACACACGTCCAGATCGTCCGCTCTCAAAATTCCGCCATCTCTTTCCCCACACCCACCACTGCTGGCGGCTCACCTCCAACTGCGCAACGCTACGCGCTGTTAAGATCCAACTGCCCAACACCACAATAGCATATACTCCAACAATGCAAACCAGCCACAGACTGCACACAGCACAGCCAGTGATTTTCATACAGACAGCTACGTGGCGTTACCAATATAAAAACCTAAACAGCCTACTTACAACAGTAGAACTTTTGGTTTGGTCACCACATTGGTGCGGGCGTGGAGGGGCCCCATCTCTCTTTAGCCACGCTCACTCACAGGTCCCACACGCGAGGAATTCGGCCCCTGCGCAGCGCAGCGGTGGGGGCGGATGTCAGTGTAGTGGGGGTGGGGCAAGACTGCTCCGCTGGTTGCTGCTGATGGGCGCAACGCAGGGCGGCGTGGAGCGCCCCCCATAGCGGAATGCGCCCGCCACTAGAGCCCGTTGGACGCGTTCCGTGTATTTATATACGCGCCGCTGGAATGCAGCTGCCGACAGCGCCGAGGCGCTCCGTGGTAAAGCGCAGTCGCTGGCGATCTAAGGTTACACGAGCGCCCTGGCGTAGCAGAGTGGACAGTCGGCGGAAACATCTGCTGCAGACGTTACGCGCGGACGAGGCTTGACGTTCTCTAACGTGTTTAGAAAACAAAAGCACGGGCCGGGTCGTTTCATTCAGGCGAAGAGAGACTCTTAGTGGCGTTCTCACACTCGACTAGCTTCTCGTGGCGAAGCACGCCAAACGTGGTTGTCGCACGCCCAGAAACGAGTTGGTGCATCTCACGGAAAGCGCTACTCAGAGCTGCGCGTATTTCACTTCTTTTTTCTTTTTTGTTTGGCACGACCGGCCACGAATTCCTCTCCTGTGCCAATATTTTCATCTCAGAGTAGCACTTGCAATCTGCATCCTCAATTATTTGCTGGACGTATCCCAATCTCTGTCTTCCTCTACACTTTCTACCTACAGCTCCCACTACTATCACTGAGGTCATTCTCTGATGCCTTAACACACGTCCTATGATCCTGTCCCTTCTTATTGTCAGTATTATCCACATACACTATCCTCGTCCATTCTGTAGTGAACTTCCTTGTTCCTTACCTGTCACCCCATGTCAGATGTTTCGGTTCTCTTTTGTTCCGGTTTTCTCACAGTACAAGTTTCACTACTATACAATGCTGTGCCCGAAACGTTCATTCTCGGACATGTCTTCCTCAAATTAAGGACTATGTTTGATACTAGTAGACTTCTCTTGGCCAGGGATGCCATTTTCGCCAGTGCTATTCTGCTTATTATTTCCCTCTTGCTCCCTCCGTTATGGATTATTTTGCTGCCTAGGTAGCAGAATTCCTTAACTTCCTATTTGTACAGAAACCAGATGGCAGTTATAAGAGTCGAGGAACATGAAAGGGAAGCAGTGGTTGGGAAGGGAGTGAGACAGGGTTGTAGCCTCTCCCCGATGTTATTCAATCTTTATATTGAGCAAGCAGTAAAGTAAACAAAAGAAAAATTCGGAGAAGGTATTAAAATCCATGGAGAACAAATACAAACTTTGAGGTTCGCCGATGACATTGTAAATCTGTGAGAGACAGCAAAGGACTTGGCAGAGCAGTTGAACGGAATGGACAGTGTCTTGAAAGGAAGATATAAGATGAGCATTAACAAAAGCAAAACGTAGATAATGGAATGTAGTTGAATGAAGTCGGGTGATGCTGAGGGAATTAGATTAGGAAATGAGACGCTTAAAGTAGTAAAGGAGTTTTGCTTTTTGGGGAGCAAAATAATTGATGATGGTCGAAGTAGAGAGGATATAAAATGTAGACTGGCAATGGCAAGGAAAGCGTTTCTGAAGAAGAGAAATATGTTAACATCGAGTATAGATTTAAGTGTCAGGAAGTCGTTTCTGAAAGTATTTGTATGCAGTGTAGCCATGTATGGAAGTGAAACATGGACGATAAATAGTTTAGACAAGTAGGGAATAGAAGCTTTCGAAATGTGGTGCTACACAAGTATGCTGAAGATTAGATGGGTGGATCACATAACTAATGAGGAGGTACTGAATAGAATTGGGGAGAAGAGGAGTTTGTGGCACAACTTTACAAGAAGAAGGGACATGTTCTGAGGCATCAAGGGATCACAAATTTAGCATTGGAGGGCAGCGTGGAGGGTAAAAATTGTAGAGGGAGACCAAGAGATGAATACACTAAACAGATTCAGAAGGATGGAGGTTGAAGCAAGTACTGGGAGATGAAGAAGTTTGCACAGGATAGAGTAACATGGAGATTTGCATCAAACTAGTCTCAGGACTGAAGACCACAACAACTACAACATCTACTTCGAGATCACCAACTTAAGATTCTCGCTGTCCTCGTTTCTGCTATATATATATATATATATATAATGAGGAGGTATATATATATATATATATATATATATATATATATATATATATATAGAGAGAGAGAGAGAGAGAGAGAGAGAGAGAGAGAGAGAGTTAAGGCTCACCGGCCATTTGACCACCTTCTTTATGTGGATGCACAAACAATACAAACAATGAATGCCCCGAACTCTTGGCCGGCTCACCGGCCGTGACCATCTTCTTCTGTGCAGACGCACAGACAATGCCCGAATGCTTACGGGAATCGGCAAAAAGCCGCGAGTAATATAGTGTGTGACAATAAGTTGCGAATGTGGGTCTCACGGGAGGCGTCCTGAGCTAAGTCCCTGCAGTCGCACTATCCTCTGTGTCCTCGGTGGCTCATATGGATAGAGCGTCTTCCATATAAGTAGGAGATTCTGCGTTCGAGTCCCGGTCGGGGCACACATTTTCGACTGTCCCCATTGTCTTATATCAACGCCTGTGTGCAGCTAGGGGTATTCATTGCATTCTAACAAGCTGCATGGTCACCTATGGTATTTGTTCTTTCGGACATGTTCGAAAGCACTGCTACCATCTTCATATATACTGGATTTTGTGCCTATGGCCTGGGTTAAATTCCGAACGTTGTGTTGTGTCTCGGACGTTTGACATTGCTGATGGTAATCCGTCCGTTGGCGGGGGAGGTCAAGTCCTGCTGCTCCTCGGCTGTATTCTAAAGGAGCAGGCTATGCACCGGCGTCAGGTTCTCCCTCTCTCTCTCATGTTTGATCATAGAGAATATCGCGACACGTTTGAACTCAAGCCCACTTGAAAATGGCTCTGTATCCAAAATGTCCCAATCTACATATTTACGAAAGTCATTAAAGTAAAGTCATATGGAATGAATGCCTGGGAGATACCGAGTGACAAGTTCAACCGTCTAATTGGAAAGATTTTCCCATCTTTCACGCCCGCGGGCAACTTTCCATTGCGAAGTATAACAGGTGCGTCTGTAACCTGTACCTGTTAAGTGTAGGTTGCTATGTGCTGTGTGTAGTGTAGCGCTATGCTCTTGTTGGAGTTGATGAGAGAAGGGAGAGGGTGAAACCCGGTGCCGGCACACAGCCTACTCGTCTCAAATAGCACCAGGGGGCTCCATTTGACAGGCTGAGTGCCATCGCCAGCGTAGCGTGCCCTCACTTCATGAGACACTGTGGAGACTTTGTACGTACCATCCTTCCACATATCCTCCTCAAACATTGGATCAGTGTCAAAGAAACGTCGTACACATGTCACTAACTGTCTGTAAAGAAGCTCTATGTGGTGAAAAGGGGGAAGACACAAATTCAAGAAGGTCTGTAGGAATTCCAATCAAACTTGTATATAAGTGACTCATTCTTTGTATCACATCTTCAGTAAATGTAGTGTGGCGTTAGTATAGCCATACCACTCTTCTGCCTCTACATCTATGTGCATACTCGCTAGCCACCGCACGCGTGCGTGGCGGAGGGTACGCTCTACCACTACTAGTCGTTTCCTGCCTGTTCCACTCGCAGACAGAGCGAGGGAAAAATAACTATCTATATGCCTCCGTATGAGCCCTAATTTCTCGAATCTTTTCTTCGTGGTCCCCACGCGAAGTGTATGTTGGCAGCAGCAGGATCATCAATCTGTGACATGCAAAAATATTCTATAACGATCACTCTTAGGACTAACTCCATAGTTTTCGGTGTGTCTAGATTTACTGATGACAGGGTCGATGCGTTTCACTGCCAGAGGTGAGAAACGGGAGGAGGAATTTGGGTACAACGACAATGACATGCCAACGCATAGTTTGCAGACGTATCACTTTCTATCTATAAAAAAAAAAAAAAAAAAAAAAAATATGGCTCAAAGAGTGGGTGAAATGGAAGCTCGTGTGGCTAGCGCATCCCGTAGGGTAGATCGGTCACCTAGCGCAAGTCTTTTGAGTTGACGCCAGGTAGGGATGAGATGATGATGACTACACGACACCCAGTCCCTGAGTGGAGAAAATCTCTGACTCAGCCGGGAATTGAACCCGGGCCCCTTAGCGGGACGTTCGGTCACGCTGACCACTCAGCTATCGAGGAGGATGAAAGAGGTGGTGGAAAAGGCGACGTAAAAGCATAACTACCCAGGAACTCCTGGAGAAATTTCACCCAAATTTGGTGTATACATGTCTCATTACTTATTTGTAAAAAACTGTGGAGTAAGACACCCCTACTGTCGCTTGTGATGGGAGTGATAATGAGTATGGATGACTATAAAAATATTCAAAAATCACCTGTTCATATTTATTTCTTGTGTATGCTTTTAAATGACGAAGCGCAATGTTTCTTACTTGTGTTGATTAGTGCGTCAAAAAGGTCGCGAGAACGAGCAATGCTGCTAGACATTAACTCTTGCCTGCGTCGCACGACTGAGCACCGCATACACATTCAAAGTGCTCTCTGGAGTCGCATGGTACAAAACAGTGGAGCATCGCACATTTGATAGCGACAGTCCTTTCCTCCAAAACGGTCAGCAGTTGATGTTGGCAATATGCCTCACACGAAACGGAAATCTATGGATCAGATGCGACGGTACGAAAAATCGGAACTATTGCGAAATAGTGAAGCAGATTTCCAGCGACGTCATTTGTAAGTTGAAATAAATGTTGCTTTCCAAACAAACCTGTTTCATTGAAACCGAAACCTTTGCGATAAACAACATGAAAAATAATTACATGAATAAAATTTTTTTAATACATCACGTGTTTCAAACGAACAAAACGTATAAAATAATTTCTCCTAGCCCCATACAGATTCCTAACTCCATACAGATACTCCAGAAAATTTGTGCTTGTGAATTCTTAGTAGCTATGACAATATTTGTAGAATTTAAAACGAATCACATGGAATGCATGCAACAGATAATAAGGAGGTGAACTATTCATGCATCAATTATGCATATCATGCGCCCCACGTTTTCGTTGTAAATTCTACAACTATTTTCATAGCTATTAAAAATTCACAAGCATCAATTTTCAGAACTGTTTGTTTAGGGTTAGGAATCTGTCTGGGCCTACGAAAAATTATTTTATACTATTAGTCCGTTTTAAAAAATGTTATACTATAAAAACATTTTATTTGAATAATTGGTCTCTGCATTTTAGTCTCGTGTGAGTCAAATTTTTCAATCGGTTTCAGACATTTCGATGACATTACAGCAGGGACATGTGGTAAATTTCAGGATTCCACAATGAGATTTTCACTCTGCAGCGGAGTGTGCACTGATATGAAATTTCCTGGCAGATTAAAACACTGTGCCGGACCGAGTTGATCCTTCCACTCAGTTTTTTATCACAGAGGCCAACCAGCTCTCTGACCGAACACGCTGAGCTACCGTGCCGGCTATCCACTGAGCTACCCAAGCACTACTCACGCCCTCTCCTCACAGATTTACTTCTGCCAGTGGTAGAGCACTTGCCCGCGAAAGGCAAAGGTCCCGAGTTCGAGTCTCGGTCCGGCACACAGTTTTAATCTGCCATGAAGTTCCAAATTTTAGGATTATTTGTCATCGCCTGAGTCAACCAATACAACGTGTCTTCCTACGATTGTCTCACAAAAAGACTTCGAAGGTAAAAATTAGAAAGACTCGACCTCGCACGGGGACTTAGTAGTAACTGTTCTTACCACGAAACATTAGCAAGAGAAACAGAAAAGGGGGAAATAGCAGTGGTACACAAAGTATCCTCCGCCACACACCAGACTCGAAAGCGAGTTAATATTGCATTGTCATCCAGTTCTGAGCTGTGTTGAAAGTTGCAAGTCTCTAGTTCATCGGAGATTTAGTTTAAAATCAATAGTAAAATTTGTATTGAACAAACAGACCAAGACAAGACAGCAACCTAATAAAAAGCTGTCAAAAAGAAGGAATGTGAGTGTGAATGTGAACATATGAAACAAAATACTTACCGTTTTACAAATCTAAGAAAATGTTTGTTCGATTTTCTCACCTACAAAGTTGAACTCTTAGCGTACTTATTACCTCCCCGACTTCCCACTTGTTCCTCTAAATACAACTCGTATTTCAGAAGTTAGAGAGGTACATGCGACAGCTGTTCGTCCCCCGCGCTGGGGAGTGCCTGTCACCTTCCACGAGCTGCGGCGGAACTGCTACAAATTAGCTCTTCACTCGAGGCGGCGCAGACACAGCGAGCCCGCGCTATCAGCACCGCACACGCGCCGGCAAAGCACCCGCCGCCACTCACCGCAGCAGCTGTCATCACAAGATTTAGCGCGGTTCCCCCTACCGGTGACATTTCCTTCCTCCACATCCCGTTCCCCAGCGAGGCCGCTTTCGTTTCTCACTGTCTGCAGCGCTACTTCTGGCGTTCTGAGTTTCTGTTTTTGCACCTGCCACTGCCGTTAGGCTCGAAAAGCAAAGTCTGTTTCCTAGAATTTCTCAACAGAACGACCCGAGAAATTACATCCTGATGGGAAAGAGGGGGGTGCTATTCCCAAAGCAGACGTGACGGGAGGGACTACCACGGAAACCAGCGTAGTTTTAGCCGATATCAACGTTTGGTTATGAAGCTTCAGCTGCAGCCATGTTTACAAATCATAGGTCCGCCTATCATAAAATAACTGCTCTTTTTACTGTCTAAACACGTTTAAACACCTTTGTGCCATACTTTTATTCACTTCTATAAAATGGATGATGTTTGGTTCGATTCGTGGGATGCTCAACTGCGCGGTCATCAGCGCCCGTACAAAGTCCCAGTTTTGACACAGTCCAATTTTTACACAATCCAATCTAGCCACTGTCACGAATGATGATGAGGATGATGATGATGAAATGATGAGGATAACACAAACACCCAGTCCAGAGAAAATCTCCAACCCGGCCGGGAATCGAACCGGGACCCTGTGATCCAGAGGCACGAGCTGCGAACTATAAAATGGAAACGAAGTTTCACTTGATAATTATTGGAATGAAGAAGAGATAAATCAGTTGTGGTTATCAATTTATAGACTGTTCGTTCCGTGGTGTAATGCATCGGGAAAGCAGGCAAAACGCTCTTAATGAAGGTATTCGACACTAGGCGTTAAGTTCAGTGTCTGATACGTTTATAATTTGAATTTTTATGCTTCGGATTTAACAGAAGCATTTCTTTTGGGAATACTGTTTTGTATAATATGTAACACTTTCCATAAAAGATTCATTGTCTCATCATAAATTTAAAACAGAATTGCTTTTTAAAACCAATGATTAAACTTTGTTTAACTGTTTTATACTCTAATTATCTCTTAAACGATCTGTTAGATATGCGGCGGGCAAATTTAGTAGTTGTAAACATTTAAAAAGTAAATATTTATTACCTGAATAAGATACGATAATTGCTTGCTGTGAAGAAGATATTGTTAGCTGAAAAACTTTGGAAAAATCATAATATACACAAACGAAATTTAGAAAATTCTATCTCAAACATCTAATTTATTTAAATAACAATAACTTTTGTATTGAAATATTAAAATTATAGAATCCAGTTGGACGACAACGATATTCAAGTTATGAATATTCAGATTTTAAAGTTATTGAATTTGATACTTACATAATACAAGAAAGACATTTAGAAACGGATGGATTTGTTTACAACTGAGGTCTTAATTGAAAAGTATTGTAATTAGGAACGTTGAACATTCGAGAAGTTTCTGGCGCGGGTAGGAAACTGTATAAAGATGCAGAATGCGGCAACTGGTCGTCAAATGTTGTCTTGCATATCAGAGGTTAAAACAGTTTGTCACCTGTTGTGAATTCTAAACGTGAATTCAGTCTTTTAGAGGTTAAGGGTTCTTGTAGAACAATTGTTAATTACAAAGTTTATTCTCAAGACGTGGCTGTCAAGACCTCATTTTGGAAGAAAATAAATGTCAAAAGAATGTGCAAATGGTATTTCGATTTGAAATATGGAAACCGACCTGGCAAAGACACTGATGCCAATGGTCATCTACAATTATTCTTCTAGACCATGAGAAAAAAGTAAGCAACTCTGTTCAGGTTTGTAAGTACTGCTTCCCAATAACAACAATATTATGAAATAGCGGTTGTCCAGCAAACCAGAAGTGCACTGATATTGAATCGTAGTGCGTGTCATATTTAAAAATATTCAGCTACATATCGATATTCTAAATAATGAAGTACAAAGACTTAGTATAGCACATTTGGGATGTAAACTTAAAGTAGGAACTTCCTTGCAGTCGTTAGACATCGTAGTTTCGCTGCAGATGTTAAGCTACATCATAATAATCTAAAGAAGTACCTAACACTTTAGGAAATAAGGTAAGTATCACAACAGATGTTTTTGGACCTATTCTTCTTTGCAATGGTTATTGCATTACACATTGTTTTGTTAGACAAGATCGAATAAAAGTATGAACTGATGATGATAAAGGTGCTGAAATACATTCCTGCATTAACAAGAACAGTTGTTTGAATAGTAAACAGACCTGAATTGCCATAAAATAGTGTCATCCGTTTCAAAATCATAAAATAATCGCCGATGCCACCTAAAAATATGTAGTAAGCAAACACGGCGAGTATAAAGGTTTATGGTCATATCCAGCAATTAATTTTATTCGCCAACAATTTGTAAATACCTGTGACTGTGTACGGAACTGGCTGTGAAAAATTTTTATTGAGTGAATGAGTGAGCTTTATGAATGTGTAACTAGAATTTGATTAGAGTGTGAACAGTAATATGAAGTTGATCTTACTTCGTAGTAGCACCATGTATTTCACGTATATCCTTAATGTTTATTCATGTACGTTGCAGAAATTTTCAGAAAAATCAAATGATTTTTTAATTATTGGATCGTTTTTCTGCAGTTACGGCAAAGAATTACTCTCCCTGCATTCAGTACCCAATCGAGTTTATTGCCTTCCATGATGGGACGCTACCTGCTGAGTCTGCAGTAGTTTTTTAAGGTCTTAGGATTGTTTAAAAATGAAACATGGAACAAATAAAATATTGCAATCACGATGTCGGGACGTATTCTTACGGTCGTCGTTAATTTTATTTATACACCCGTAGTAATAAGTGAGAGCAATAGTGGATCTCAAGATGATTTCATAGTTCTAGATCTCCTGAAGGCCTTTGACTCTGTTTCTCATAAGCGTCTTCTAATCAAATTGCGTGCCTATAGAGTATCGACTCACTTCTGAACTGGGTTCGTCATTTCCTCTAAAAATAGGTGACAGTTCATATTAATTGACGGCAAGCCATCTAGTGAAAACGATATCGGGGATTGTAGACCCTCTGCTGTTCTTAGGAGGCAATCTGTCTTACATTATTTGCAGATAATGTTGTTGATTACCGTCTTGTAAAGCCATCAGAAGATCAAAACGAGATGCAGAGTGTTTTAGGCAAGGCATTTGCGTGGCACGACAGTGGCAATTGAGGCAAAATGTTAAAGAATTTGAGGTCCTCCACATGAGTACTAAAAAAATTCCGTTAAATTTCTGTTACACGACGGATAACGAAAATTTATAGGTTGTAGACTCAACTAAGTAGCTAGGGATTAAAGTTACAAACAAATTAAATTCGACCCATCAAACAGAAAATTTTATGTGGGATGCGAACCAAAGACTTCCTTTCATTGGCTTACTGATTTAGAAGATGCAACAAATCTCTTAACGAGACTGCCTACAGTACCACAATGCCTTTCCTTTGTCTTTTGTAGTATTGTGTTCAATTTGGACTCCTTACCGGATGGGACTGACGGAGGAAGGACAGCTTGTTTTGTATTATCGCGGAAGTGGGAGGGAGTATCACGGATATGATACATGGTTGGGGTGGCAGTCATTAAAACAGAGGCGTTTTTCATTGCTGGAAGATCATTTCACGAAAATTCAATCAGTAGTTTTCTCCTCCAAATGATAAATATTTTGTTGACTCCCACCTACAAAGTAAGAAATGCCCATCGTAATAAAATAACCGGAATCTGAGCGCTTAATGAAAGTTTTAAGTGTTCATTATCCCACGTGCTTATCGAGAGCGGAGCGATCAAGGAATATTTAAAGATTTTTCTGGTCAAACAAACGACGGGCGAAGAACCCGAGACAGAAGCCAGCAGGCAATAGGTCAACAACTGGCCACCAAAGGCTCAATAACTTTGTGGTCGAGGAATAGTCCGAAAATAGTTCTATGAACGCTCTGCCAAACATTTAGCTGCGAACTGTAGAGTGATCATATAAACGTCGCTGTAGATGTAGAATTAAAGGGACTCACTACCCACTACCCAAAGCGCGTCAGAGACATAAAAAACCCTGGATGAACGTTCATCTCCAGTACCAAAATACCGTTTGCTCTCCATTGTGGCAGAAATCTCAAGTGCTTTGCAAGAAAAGTATCTACTTATCTTTAAGATTTTTAACACTTATGTAATACGTAACCAAAATACCTGGCGTTCATTGACCGAAAGCTTAAAGAACAACTCTCTGCTAATTACGTATAGTTTTCAGTATTCATCGAAGTTTGCTGCAGAATACCAAACATACATAACAATGACGCGGCTGTGTTATCCGTTGTATATCTCTACTGGCGCACATGCATTGAAGTTAGAAAGCATACGCCTGCTGATGTGACATCAGAAACGTTAGCGTTTGTCTTTACACAGGCATACATCCTCTTGACGTCTGTGCTTTGCCTACTGTTTCGCAGCAGAGAATTCTTCATTCTGTGTTTGTTACCTCTAATCAGTTCCTATCTCTGGACGTCGCCTCCTTGACAGGGTCCAACTAAACGCACGAATATTTGAATTTTAAACGCAAGTTTTCGAAACTTTTCGTCATTTCACATCTGTTTAACAAGAGCAAACGTCACCTTACATGAACACGAAGAGACTGATGATAAAAAAATTGTTGCCACTGCCCTCTACGAGTTGAATGCCACCTGGTGGCATTGCGGGCACTCGTAAATAAGGCAAACAGAGAGGAATGGAGAATCTATATAGCGATGATACGGGCCATAAATCGTAAAATCCACTGCCACAAGCGAGTACGACAAAGGGCGGATTGTTATAGCCCTGCGCAAGGGAACGACTATCTCGGAAACGGTGAAGCTGGTCGACTGTTCGTGTGCTACGAAGATGGTTTGGAAAGTCTGGTAAAGAATGGAATACTTTTGGTGCGCCTCCATGGTTGGCAAGCTTAATTAGGATCGTATAAAGAATTTCAGCAATTTACAGCGTACAGTTAATTGTTGACAGCTGTGCAAATTGGTCAGTGTGTCGACTGCGACTGAAAATGGAGAAAACCGAATTTAGTGCAGTTATAAAACATTTTCATTTGAAGGGTTGGGCTGCAGCACAAATCAAAACAGAACTGGACTCTGCAGCATCACTGAAGACCATTTACTTTTGAAATTATGAATTCAAACGTGGTCGGACAAGCACTGAAGACGAAGCGCTCTCCGGCCGTCCTGTTGAGGTTACCATGACGGAAACCATTGACAAAATCCATGATACGGTAATGCAAGACCGCCGAACAAAAGTTCGTGAGATTACTGAGACAGTAGGCCTCTCTGCTGAGCTAGTGCATAATACCCTGCACAGAGAACTGGTTATGAAGAAGCCGTGTGCGACGTGGGTGCCGCGATTGCACACAGTCGACCAAAAGCGAATCAGGCATAACATTTCACCACAATGTCTGGCGATGTTTAATCGCAATCTGCAAGTCATTTCCGCCGATTTGTGACTATTGTTGAAACCTGGGCCCATCATTACACACCAGAGTCGAAACGGCAGTCAAAACAGTGGGCAAAGGCTCATAGAAATCCACCTGAAGAAGGCAAAGAACATTTTGTCAGCTGAAAAGGTGATGGCCAGTCCTTTTTTGGGATTCCCGAGGAATAACCCTAGTAGATTACTTGGAAAAAGGCAGAAACATAACTGGATATTATTGCACTTCATTGTTGGATCTTTTAAAACATGCGTTGGCTGAAAAAGACCAAGGTTGGCACCGACAAAAGTGCTCTTTCACAAGATAATGCACCATTCCGCACATCCGCTATAACAATGGCGACAGTGCATCAACTAGGCTCTGTATTGATTCCTGAGCCATCCCATTCACCAGAGTTAGCCCCAGATGGCTTCCTCCTGTTCCGTAACTTGAAACCATGGCTTGCTGGGAAGAAATTCCCATCAAATGATGAGGTGATAGTCGCAGTCAGAGAGTATTTTGCAGATTTGACAGAATCTGTGCACCCAGTGGGATGAAAAAGCTGGAGGTTCGCTAGACCAAGTGTATATCTCTGAAAGGAGTGTATGTCGAGAAGGAGGGTGAGTTGTTTACGAAACATATATTTTTTACCAGACATTTGAGTGCTACTGTCGTGAACATCTTTGGAGAGTTGTTGATAGATAGTGAATCCACAAGTATGCAACATAGTATTGGACGTCCATGCCTCGTCAGAGAATATGCACTTAGGATGCTTGCCCACTCAGTAAAGTGGGATGGAAAGCGATCTGTGGCAGATCTGACAACAGGTCCAAAAATGGCTCTGATCACTATGAGACTTAACTTCTGAGGTCATCAGTCCCCTAGACTCAGAACTACTTAAACCTAACTAACCTAAGGACATCACACACGTCCATGCCCGAGGCAGGATTCGAACCTGCGACCGTAGCGGTCACGCGGTTCCAGATTGTAGCACCTAGAACCGCTCGACCAACCCGGCCGGCTTCAGACAACAGGGCACAGCGCTGGTCCAGCCACGCGTGTTCTGGAGCACACCGTTCGGAGAACACTGTTGAACATGGAGCTCTGCAGCAGATGACCTCTACGTGTTCCCATGTTGACCAAACGATACCGTCAATTATGGTTGCAGTGGGCGTGGGATTATCGTGATTGGACAGTGGGTCAACGTAAATGTGTGGCTGGTCTTATAGATCATGTTTCTTCTCTTACACATCAAGACGGTAAGGGCACGAGAGAGAGAGAATTTTTCAAAGTACCTACGGTCTGGCATTCCTCAAGCACAGCGAAGCATCAACATGAGCCAGCTGCTAGGCGTAAACATTTCGTCGTGGTTAGTCGGTCACGAAGAGTGCGGCATCAATACTCCTGTGTGTGAGTGCGAGTGAGCTCTGCGGAAAAGCGTAAGACAAATGCAGACCAACTTGCCTCTGTTATTCTTATAACATTATGTAAGAAGCGCCAGATAGGACACAACAATACCCATCAGGGGTTTGGTGAAGCAGTTAATGATTCATAGCCATGGATGACAACGAACCAGCATCCAGTACTGAAGCCGCCATTCATAGGGTAATCTGTGAGTCTACCAACACCGTTCCAGTTCAGGGCACCAACTGCTTTGAAATTTCAACAACTTTCAATTCAGATAGCCTGCCGACCAAGCGGGCCAGTATCAGCATTGAACACGACATCACAAAATCCGACATCATCATCCATTTGAGGGGACAACACAGGCAGTACTCTCAGGACAGTGTGTGACCCTAAAACACACACACACACACACACACACACAAAAGCAGTTACGGCCTTATGCATAGCAGACCAGCCAACGGGAAGTGTCTACTAGAGATGGGCAAACTCGTTCGTGGCTCAAAATGGTTCAAATGGCTCTGAGCACTATGGGACTTACCATCTGTGGTCATCAGTCCCCTAGAACTTAGAACTACTTAAACCTAACCAACCTAAGGACATCACACACATCCATGCCCAAGGCAGGATTCGAACCTGCGACCGTAGCGGTCACGCGGTTCCAGACTGAAGCGCCTAGAACCGCACGGCCACACCGGCCGGCAAACTCGTTCGTCCTTGGGAACTAGTTCACTGCTGATCGTTCTTTTTTGGGAACCGTTCATTTTTACTCGTTCACCGTTCATTGGTGCTTCGTATATGGTTCTTATGAAAAATTGAAAACTGGTAGTGTAGGTGACTGAAGGATGGAGGGCACCAAGAGGGGGACTTGCCTCCCCCCTAGAGCATAGAGTTTTTATTCATTACAAAATTCTTACACACTTTTAGAAGTAATTTCTGTGATTCTGCAGAACCTCTCGTTTAGCCAACCGCAGCCTTGTGTGGCTGATCGCAGGGAAATAATATAGGGTGGCGCACGGAAAACCGGCCCCGAGTACAGACTGCTCGTCAATTACGGACGATGTGTTGCCCGTTACGAGCAGATACAACAAACAGACAAACATGTAATAATTAGGCAGTGAAGAAATAACAAGCTAATTTAAGCAACAATTGCGAAACAATCGATGACGATGTGTAGAGAGCTGGAGAAGAGAACATGAAAATCTCACGCGAAGCGCATGGGCTATAGCTCATGTAGTCTTGTAAATCTGTTGGTGGCTGTTTCTCAACATAATAGGCCACAAGTGTCTTGTATGAAATTCTTCGTTTCGACTTCCACTACATAACTATACTAAGTTGTAAACAATAATCATTCACACTCTGTATATACTTCACGTTGTCTCTGAATTCGTAGGTGAATTACAGACTTTATGGAAGTATAAAATAAAATGTGATTTTCTCATACTTGCGTCACACGCTTAGTAAAAATTAGGTTTTTATGTTGCGTTATCAAAGTTAAAGCAGCAATAATAATAATAATAATAATAATAATAATTAAGTTCGCAGTAATAAAGTTTTTGGTTTGAAAGCTCCTCTGAACAAATGTTTTTGAGATAATGAGTAAATGTGATGCTATGGCAATCTATGTCTTTTCAAATGCAGAGGCACCGCTTTTCCTACTGAGCCAAAATGACCCACAACTCACTTCTTTTTTTTTCCAAAGAAACCAAACTTGCAAATTGGAAAAAAACGAAACTTAAAAATAATTAGGGCCTTTCTGAATGTAATGGTTTGTATATGAAAGACACACGAAAATCGTTTTATATGAATTTTCTTACAGTAAAAATTAAGAAAATTATTGAAAGTTAGCTGCTAAATCAAGTCGATGAAACCAAAAAATATATGAATAACAAAAAAAAAACTTGCCTTGTTATAAGTGTGTCTTCTGCTGTTCATCAATATAATGAAGTGAGCTGATATGCCCTTTTGTTACCTGAAAAGACGTGCCTATCACATACAACGTAAATGTTATGTAAGTTACGTAACTATAAAATACTTTTTAATTACCGGTCGTGGACGCTGAATAGCCAGAACCAAGTGCAAGAACAGTTTGGAACACATGTAAAATAGGCGAGCACAGTGAACGAAACGAACAACAGGATACTGTACCAACTAGGAGCAGTCGGCAGTGGGACTGAGACAGGTGGTCATGCGAAGAACGACGAGTGCACCCGAGGGAGACCGAGACTGAGACGAGCACGCGACCAAGGCTGGAACGAGAACTGCCGAAGTGACCGCCGCGACCGAAGTGAACTAGTGAACTATGAACCGATCGTTCCTCGTTCCCGGGAACTATAAGTAGACCGCTGCGACCGAAGTGAACTATGAACCGATCGTTCCTTGGAATTCGTTCCTCGGTCCTTTCGTTTATCTTGGTGAACCGTTCCTTTGCACCCGTTCGTTCGCGAACTACCCATCTCTAGTGTCTACCGAACCAACGGGCGGGCAACCCGCCACACTCCCAGTCGCCGGTCTACGCTCGGGGCTGACGCAGCCTTGAGTCTGCCTCTCGATTCAACGTATTTCACTCCGGCTTACGAATCCAACAGCCGTCGCTGAAGACAAAGCAACTACATGTATTCTGAGGAATAAAATAAGTAATACTTAATCTTTTTTTACTGCGTTTGACAACGCCACAGAGGTTCCTTAGCCTCTGTCCTGACGAAAAAGTAGGGGTTTCCAGCTTGGAAGTGGGCGACCCCTACACTTATTACATGATGTCGACGATTATGTCCAGATGCGCCGTCGTCCAGGCTAAAGGCTGACACAGACGCAGGATGGTGGGGTTAGTGCTTTGCCACGAGGGACATTCACTTGGCCTTTGATCAGTCATGAGATAGTAATGCACAATGACAGCTGTGGACAATGTGAACATTATTGCAGAACGCCTACACCCATCATGCTTGATGTCTTCCATGACGGCAATGGCATCTTCTAGCCGTATAACTGCCCAGTAGTTTGAGGACCACAGTAGAGAACTCACGTTTTTTTTCTTGGCCACCAAACTCGCCTGATATGAACCCAGTGGTGCAAATCTGGGCAGTGGCGGCTCGTGCAAAATTATGCCAAGGTGCTATAATGTGGTGCTCTATAGCCTTTTGACTTATACGGGTAATAATCATAATTAAACTGAATATATGAATTTTAGCTGTATAAATTAAACTTTAAATATATTTTGGTTTTATAATTAATAGTTTAACATTGATAGGAATAAAATAAAGCGAAAAAGAGTTACTAGCCGCGGTCGTGGAATCAGAGTCAATGAACAGCCGTTCTTTAGACCACTTAGTCATGATATCGTTACAACAACAGGTCCTCAATAATTCCTCATACTTGAAGCTTGCTCAATACGCTACATACAGTTTCAAACAAAAATACTGAGTGGTGCTCTAGCAACGTAGCATTCTTTGGACCGGAAGGGATGACGCTAGATCAGAATATGCACAGTCAAAAACAAACAGTAGTGTCCCTTCTCTGAGTTGATCTTTGTGTGACTGACCATCGTTTCAGCACTCGACATAGAATCCTAGATATCTCGGAGAGAGCGTTACAAAACATGTCTTCATCCGTTTTATTTGCATACCAACACCTGTTCGAACAGAAATTCGTAATTTTAGTGCGATTTCCGGCTCACATTCGAAGAAAAATGGCATAATTTTAGTGCGAAATCTGGCTCGTTTTGGAAGCGAATTGACAGTCTTAGTGCGATATTTACAGTGTGTTGTAGCACATTAGCATAACCGGCCACGTCAGCATCTAGGCCTGTATTGGGCACCATCTCCGCGCCCAAGAAACCATCGTATCGCAGTTTACGGGAACTGCGTACCTGTGAGTAGCCATCTGGTGTCACAAATCTCAGGAAACTTTCCAGAGACTTGTCGCACCCAGGCCACACAGTATCGATGCTGTATTGCTTTCCAGATGTGAACGAGCAGATGGTTTTAATGTCATGGCACCTCAAATACAAACCGTATGAGAACTCGTATTGCATATTTATTCAAATACAACAGGAGTTTGTACAATAGTGGGATTTAATGCTGTGTCCTGTACTTCATGAAACTGCGAAATTACGATCAGAGGTAAAGTTTGCTGTTGTGGTTAGCTCGATATTTTCTCTTTCATCGCTTGCACTCACGAATCAAAAATGACGTGGTTGTTTGAGCAGCACTCAGTGCCAATTCTCGGGCCCGTTCGACCGCGAGTATCGTTCGTTTTGGGCTATGTAGCAGAGGTGACAAAAAATAAGTTAAATGGAATAAATAACCGATTATTGAGTATTTACACTAATCGAATTAACCGGTTATCAGTATCAGACAGTTATTTCAACAACTGCCGATACTGGACGCCATCCTTTTGGCGATGTACGTATGTCATACAGACATACATTATTATGTCTGTGGTCGTACTCCAGATTATTCTAACCTCCTTTGTCGCTCTTCACAACTTGCTTGCCCTATGGTCTCGGTCTGTCTTACCAAGAATAATGAATACATCGACCGTATGATGCTCGTACTACCATGAAAATAACTCGTGAGTAACTACTAATACTGCGAGCCATTTATTTGCCGATAGATGTACTTCTAATTTGGTCTCGCTCTATCTATCATGGATATATCACAGTGACCTTACAATATTCGTACTTCCATCGAAGTAAGTGACGGAATAACTGGTTAACTCCACAGATGTAGAAATACTGGAGGGTAATGATGATGAAAACTAGATAACTGAAATCCATTCCTATTTTGTTCATCGAAGACGCTTCAGAGATACAAGTCGTTCACTTTTCCTGAGAAGGATGTACCGACATTAAAAAACCCAGCATAAGCCAGAACTACGCGATCGTCACATTAATGTGACCATCTCTCAAAAGCCTGAATAACCACCTTTTTCGCCACGGGCTACTGCGAGACGTGCAGGAATAGAGTCGGTGAGGTTCTCCAGCGTACCAATAGGGATGTGGAACCATGGCGACTTCAGTGTTGCGTCTAGAAGCGCTAGGTTTCTAGGACGAGGGCCCATGGCGTGAACAGCCCGATCGAAGGGGTCCCACTGATACTCGATTGGGTCTAAAGACGGGGAATTTGGTTGGCAGGGGAGTATGGTAAACTCATCCCGATGCTCTTCGACTCACGCACTTACATTGGGGGCTGCGTAACAAGTTGAACTGACCTGCTGGTAGAGGCCATCGAGCCGAAGAAAAAACAAATTGCATGCATGGATGGAAATGGTCACCAAGGACAGAAGCATACTTGTGTTGATCCACTGTGGCTTCCAGAATAACGAGATCACCCAGGGAATGCCATGAAAACATTCCCCATAGAATAATGCTCCCTCCTATTAACTGTACCCTTCCGACGATTATTGCAGGCTTTGACGTGTGACTAGGGCCTCCCGTCGGGTAGACCGTCCGCTGGGTGAAACTCTTTCAATATGACGCCACTTCGCGACTTGCGCGTCGTTGGCGATGACATGATGACGATTAGGACAACACGACACCCAGTCCCTGAGCGGAGAAAATCTCCTACCCAGCCGGGAATCGAACCCGGGCCCTTACGATTATGTCAAAAATCGGCCTCAGTTGCGAAATGTTACTGGTCTTCAACGAGGTTTCATCTAGAGTAATCTAGCCTTCTTCAGAAGCATAAAATAAACTAATACATGCCAGAATAAGGTACGGTCAACATATAAAGCTAAAGTACCGTGGTACCATGTGAAGCGCTAGCTACTTAGCTTGACATGGTACCACGATACTTTATGTTGACGTGCCTTATTCTGGCATGTATTAGTTTATTTTATGCTTCTGAAGAAGGCTAGATTACTCTAGCTGAAACCTCGGTAAAAACCAGTAACATTTCGCAACTGAGGCTGATTTTTGACACATTAATTTATCACAGTTGCTGACAGGGCTGCAACATGTTAAAAATCCTTAGGATTGACGTTCTGTCGCGCTGACCACTCAGCTACCGGAAGCGGACACTGCAGGTTGCTTGCTTTCAGATGTTGCACGCCGTACACGTAAATGGTCATCTGCCTAATGAGGCATAAACGTGATTCATCTGAAAAGGCCACCTGTCGCCACTCAGTGGACGTCCAGTTGGAATGTCGGCGTGCAAATTCGAGCCTTCGTCGCATGGATGAGTGGACCAGGCGCCTGCTGCGGAAGCACATAGGCTGAACGGTCGTTGGGGAGACACTGTTGGTAGCCCATTGGTTCATCTGAGTGCACATTTGCTCAACAGTTATACGTCTATTCACCTGTACAAATCTCCACATCTGTAGTTCTCTCCTGTCATCCATGGCCCGTAGTTGCCGGTTGGTGTGGCTAAGCGGTTCTAGACGCTTCAGCCTAGAACCGTGCGACCGCTACGGTCGCAGGTTCGAATCCTGCCTCGGGCATGGATGTGTGTGATGTCCTTAGGTTAGTTAGGTTTAAGTAGTTCTAAGTTCCAGGGGACTGATGACCTCAGATGTTAAGTCCCATAGTGCTCAGAGCCATTTGAACCATTTGCACCACAGTTGCCTCGGCGCCGGATTGGGATAGCGTCATTTTGTCATACACGGTATACTTTAACCACAGAGGCACGCGAACGGTATAGAAACTTAGCCGTTTCGGAACTGGTTCATCCTTGGCCCGAAAGGCAATGATCACGCCCTTTTGGACGTCAGATAAATCGCTCCGTTTCCGCATTATGACAACGACTGCACCATTTATTCGCGTCCCCCAGCCACGCTTTATGTACCCTCCGCTGCTAGTGCTACCACCTGCCATCTATGAGTGGTTATTGCACGCTGATGTCCTCAACTGGACAGTATAGCCTAGTTCAGCAGACATTGCTGCCAGTTACTAACAACTGTACTTACTGCTGTGTGTAGTGTGACTAGTACTGCATCCGCAGTAACTCATACCAGTTGCAAAGAGACACTGTTGGTGCTTTTTGTGGTATAAGTAACTTATTATGGCAGCTGTTTACACTACTGGCCATTAAAATTGCTACACCACGAAGATGACGTGTTACAGACGCGAAATTTAACCGACAGGAAGAAGATGCTCTGATATGCAAATGATTAGCTTTTCAGAGCATTCACACAAGATTGGCGCCGGTGGCGACACCTACAACGTGCTGCCATGAGAAAAGTTTCCAACCGATTTCTCATACACAAACAGCAGTTGACCGGCGTTGCCTGGTGAAACGTTGTTGTGATGCCTCGTGTAAGAAGGAGAAATGCGTACAAACACGTTTCCGACTTTGATAATGGTCGGATTGTAGCCTATCGCGATTGCGGTTTATCGTATCGCGACATTGCTGCTCGTGTTGGTCGAGATCCAATGGCTGTTAGGAGAATATGGAATGGGTGGGTTCAGGAGGGTAATACGGAACGCCGTGCTGGATCCCAACGGCCTCGTATCACTAGCAGTCGAGATGACGGGCATCTTATCCACATGGCTGTAACGGATCGTGCAGTCACGCCTCGATCCCTGAGTCAACAGATGGGGACGTTTGCAAGACAACAACCATGTGCACGAACAGTTCGACGACGTTAGCAGCAGCATGGACCATCAGCTCAGAGACGATGGCTGCGGTTACCCTGGACGCTGCATCACAGACAGGAGCGCCTGCGATGATGAACTCAACGACGAACCTGGGTGCACGAATGGCAAAACGTCATTTTTTCGGATGAATCCAGGTTCTGTTTACAGCATCATGACGGTTGCGTTCGTGTTTGGCGACATCGCGGTGAACGCACATTGGAAGCGTGTATTCGTCATCGCCATACTGGCGTATCACCCAGCGTGATGGTATGGGGTGCCATTGGTTACGCGTCTCGGTCACCTCTAGTCCGCATTCACAGCCCCTTGAACAGTGGACGTTACATTTCAGATGTGTTACGACCCGTGGCTCTACCCTTCATTCGATCCCTGCGAAACCCTACATTTCAGCAGGATAATGCACGACCGCTTGTTGCAGGTCCTGTATGGGTCTTTCTGGATGCAGAAAATGTTCGACTGCTGCCCTGGCCAGCGCATTCTCCAGATCTCTCACCAACTGAAAACGTCTGGTCAATGGTGGCCGAGCAACTGGCTCGTCACAATACGCTAGCCACTACTCTTGAAGGACTGTGGTATCGCGTTGAAGCTGCATGGGCAGCTGTACCTGTACACGCCATCCAAGCTCTGTTTGACTGAATGCGCAGGCGCATCAATGCCGTTATTACGGCCAGAGGTGGTTGTTCTGGGTTCTGATTGCTCAGGATCTATGCACCCAAATTGCGTGAAAATGTAATCCCATGTCAGTTCTAGTATAATAATTTGTCCAATGAATATAAGTTTATCATCTGCATTTCGTCTTGGTGTAGCAATTTTAATGGCCAGTAGTGTACAACCGTTAGAATAACCGTTAACGAAAAATTAATTAACGACGGTAACTGATATCGGAAACTGTTTAGCGTATCTCTGCTACATAGCGATCTTTGTCGTGGATCTCAGTACGAGTCGGACGGGGATGGACGGAAGCCAGAGCGAAAGAAGTCTGCGGGCACGGCCCCGGCAGCTGCGCTAGCGTCGGTGGCTTAGCCGCTTCGGGTAATTTGCGGCGAAATGGGGCGCTCATCGCGTGTCCACTGGGACCGGCCCAGCTAGAAGTGTGCCAGCGGCGAGCCAGCCGAAGGCTCGGGTGCTGCTCACCTTGCGTCAACAGCTGTCGAGACAGCTCAGCTGCCCTTCCTCGAAAAACGAGAAATAAAATCTGGAGAAAACTTATCCATGCTCTATGGAACTGGGTGAGTCAGCGCCTGTACTATAAATTCATGGAATAATGTCTACTGATTCTTCACTTTTTACTGAAATTTATTAGCTGGGCGCGTTTCGGCGGCATACTGACATCATCAGGTGCATTACTATTACATGAATCTAAAATATGGTGAGGTTCATTTGGTGGGTGTACCAGCGAGTTAACGCACCTGAATTAAGTCCTGTACAGAAAGATTAATTTATTTCAGTGTGGCCTTAAAGCCATCCTCCCACGACACGACGCAGCTAACACTGACGTGGACGCGGAGAGGATATCCGAACTCACAAAGGATGGCGCCGTCGGCACACGGAACGATCTGATTAACGTGACTTGCGCTCTCAGCGTTTTTCAGCGGCCGTTGTCAGTTTTTGTTTGGTTCGCAAACTTCACAGTTTCTTCACGAAAATGCACAGGCATAAAATAATTGTGTTAACTCTGCTAGCGATTTTCGACGAAGAGCTGAGACAATTATCGTGAAGATGATTCTGGACTCACCGGCTGGAGTGGCCGTGCGGTTCTAGGCGCTACAGTCTGGGACCGAGCGACCGCTACGTCGCAGGTTCGAATCCTGCCTGGGTCATGGATGTGTGTGATGTCCTTAGGTTAGTTAGGTTTAAGTAGTTCTAAGTTCTAGGGGACTGATGACCATAGATGTTAAGTCCCATAGTGCTCAGAGCCATTTGAACCATTTTGAAGTTGTAGTTATTAAGATAGAGACTCTAATGTTAGCTTGTGCTTTATAATATCCATATTATAGGTGTTGCATAGACTATCTGAAATAACATACTTCATCATATACGTTTCAAGATCGAGATTCGTTTCGTAATTTCATTCGAATGGAAGAGGAGATTTTTCTCGAAACTGTTCACCATCACAGAAAAAGTTATTTGTCGGCAAGATATAAACATGAGCCACTCCATAAGTTCAGAGATAGATGTACGTATTTTACAGAAAGTTTCATACAAGCAACGACTTCCACTGTGTAACTTGGCCCTTATCCCACGTACTTGCACCGCATGTCGCTTCCAGAAAGCAATCGCTGCACATGCAGGGAAATGGGTTCCCCAGAACACTTCCTTTTGAAATGTTTCAGATATAAGCACTCACGTAATAACGTGGAACACGTAATGGAAACAACACTATAAGATGCACTGAGGAACCGAGATACACGAACACAGTTGAACGCAATCGCCAACAACATCTCGAAAGCAGACCGTAACATACACAAGGAGATTCATCAATACAGAAGGCGCAGACGATGAAGACAGGCTGACATAGGTAGCTTGAGTAGCTCCAGTACCAAGGTATGGTACGAATGACAGCGACAACGCTGACATAACGTAGACACACGAAATACACATAACATAAAACACGTGAAACATGCACAACTACTCGCGTGAACATTAATCACAGATAGCAATTTATATCTTATTATGAGTCAATCTAATTAAAAGTAGGAGTATTTAAAACAGTCCATGGAGAGATATTGTTCTAGAATCTACATTAAACCTATACCCAACATTGTTAAGTAGTTACATAAACTTACACATCATTGTAAGTGTAATAATATGAGTGTAATATAAATTTAATTATTGCACTCATATATATAAGATGATATATGAGGATATAAGATGAACATCAACAAAAGCAAAACGAGCATAATAGAATGTATCCGAATTAAATCGGGTGATGCTGAGGGAATTAGATTAGAAAGTGAGATACTTAAAGTAGTAGATGAGTTTTGCTATTTGGGGAGCAAAGTAACCGATAATGGTCGAAGTAGAGAGGATATAAAATGTAGAGTGACAATGGAAAGGAAAGCGTTTCTGAACAAGAGAAATTTGTGAACATAGAGTACAGACTTAAATGTCAGGAAGTCGGTTCTGAAAGTATTTGTGTGTAGTGTAGCCATGTATGGAACTGAAACACGGAACAATAAATAGTTTAGGCAAGAAGAGAATAGAAGCTTTCGAAATGTGGTGCTACAGAAGAATACTGAAGATTAGATGGGTAGACCACATAACTAATGAGGAGGTATTGAACAGAAATGGGGAGAAGAGAAATTTGTGGTACAACTTGACTTGAAGTAGAAATCAGTTGGCCGGACACGTTCTGAGGCATCAGGGGATAACGAATTTAGTATTGGAGGGTAGTGTGGGGGGTAAAAATCGTAGAGGGAGACCAAGAGATGAATGTAGGTTGCAGTAGGAGCTGGGAGATGAAGGAGCTTGCACAGGATAGAGTAGCATGGAGAGCTGCATCAAACCAGTCTCTGGACTGAAGACCACAACAGCAATAACAACAACAACAACATAAATTTAATATAAAGTAAACAAGCAAAATCAAACAGCGTAAATACACAATAGAAACCGATTATGCATATTAGGCAATTATACAAAATTAATGGGTCCACTACTAAAAAAGTCTACTATTATTCTACAAAAATATATTTACAAGATTAATAATAGGTTAGTGTTGGCCTGTTATTTCTCCTATAGCTATGTAGGAAGACTGTATAACTTAATTAGATTACATTGAGGCAGAATATTATTCTAAAGCCATGTAGAATTTGTTTACAAACTCATCTAGTGGTACTGGTTGTTATGTAATGTAACAAACATCAACTCACACAGCACTCTAATAAACAACATCGACATAGATTAGATCCAAATGGACTGAACAAACCTAGTTTTCCTGAAGAAGCATGTTCATCTGGCTAATACTAAAACAGGTAACACCATATGTGCACGCTGGACTTAAACTTCAATTCCCCTTCGCCAGGTGGTGTTGGTGAAGGGGTATCGATATCTACTCTTTACTGTTTCCTTTTATTCCCTTCTTTAATTATACGATAAATTTATAATTTCCTACTTCCAAATTCCTGTCGTCTTCTTTAGTGGGTAAGTTTTTGCTGTAAGTAAATAAAATATAACACCAAAGTGCAGACGAAAGAACTCCACATGGAGCTGTATGGGCAACAGTGCCCGTGGCCTCAACTGCGTAGCACAATTTTGCTGCGCTGTGGTGGTCTTGGGTACTGGTTAAGTGGTTTGTGTGTAGCACTACGGCCTGCATAGAGTACTACGATGAGAGGCCCTAGTAGTCGCAATGCAGCTTGAAAAAAAATGTGGCGTGTGTGACTTGTGTCTACTTTCTGACAGACTGGCAGCCACATTACGATGTAGAGCCACTGGGGACACACTTCAGACGTTGGCCTTTGGAATAAGAATTGCAGCAAATACATCATTCACAATAAATAACATCGACTTTTCGGATAATACTTCTGTTAAATAAATAAGAAACACCCAGAGTCTTTCAAAAAACAAATGGTGAAAATAATTATATGAAAGGAAGGAGATGTGAAACTGCTACCTTTGTCTGCAGGGTTCACAACTCACAACGCTATCAGTTGCTCTACGGGGAGTAGCTCACAGTTGGTTCACCTCTTACTTTAACAACAGACAGCAGAAGGTGATTATTCACAGTGTTGAGAGTGGCTGTCATGTGGGGTCTGAGCGGGACTCAGTAAAATGGGGCTGCCCAGGGATCAGTGCTGGGGCAACTCCGTATTTATGTAGATGACTTGTTTTGTAGTATGACAGACGATTCAAAAATGTTTCTGTCTGCTTGGTAGTAAAGGATGTTGTGTGCAACATTGGCGCTATTTCAAATAATTCAGTTCATGACGTTAGTTCATGGCTTGTAGAAAATAAACTAACGCTAAATCATAGTAAGACTCTGTTATTACAGTTTCTAACACACAGTTCAACAAAACCGGACGTTCTAATGCCACAGAATGGGCGTATGATTACTGAAATTGAATAGTTCAAATTCCCAAGGGTTCAGGTAAATAGTAAACTGTCGTGCAAAGCCCACGTTCAGGATCTTGTTCAAAGACTTGACTTCATGCTGCCGTTTTTACTATTCGAACGGTATCTGAAGTAAGTGAGTTCGACACGAAAAGTAGTTTATTTTGCTTATTTTCATTCGCTTATGACGTATGCTATTATATTTTGGGGTAACTGTTCCCATTCTCAAAGGATGTCTTTCGCTCAGAAACGGGCGGTTCGGACAATAATTGGTGTAAGTTCGCGAACCGCTTGTCGAACCCTGTTCATTAGTCTGGATATTCTGACATTGGCCTCTCAATACCTATATTCTTTACTGTCGTTTCTTGTTAACAATAACAGATTATTCCCAAGAATTAGCAGCTTTCACTCATTTACTACTAGGCAAAAATCAAATCTGCTTCTGGATCGCACTTCCTTGTCTCTTGTGCAGAAAGGCGTGCAGTATATTGCAGCATCCGTTTTCAATAAGCAACCAGAAGATTTCAAAGAACTTAGCAGTAATTCTCGTCTTTTCAAATGGAAACTGAAAAGTTTCCTCATGGATCACTCCTTCTGTACTGTCTAGGACTTCCTTTAAAAATTAAGCTGATTCCTGTGTTATTTTGTTGATTGCCTTTACATAAACTTATGGCTTGTCTTTTTTTGTTTCATAAACATTTTGTATTATCTGTTATTACTTTTATGTTGTAATTTCACGTACTGATACGTCCATGACCTTGGAGATTAGCTCCTCAATTTGGTTCTGTGGAACTAGGCGAGAAAAATAAAATAAAATAAAACAGTTTCGACACAGCTGAAGCTCCCCTTGTATGATATTCACTGTCTAAAAACTGTGTCTACAAATATAATTATTTGATATTTAATATGCAAATTGTCAAAGAAGATGACCTTTTGATACATCATCATTGTGCCATAGCACTGAAACTGTATACTTCCGTAGCACACAAGTTATAACACTAAAAGGAAGCCGTTACGCTGCGATATGTTGTTTCCTGTCATTTTATTATAACAAATCGCAGCTAAAACGACGCGTTTTCGAGAGATCCTCCATTTGTTGGTGCTTTGAAACAGCTTATATCCGTACCATGTACTCTATGAGAGAGAAAACCGACCAAATACGATGTTTAACGCCACACGATATGGTGGCTGCTACTTTCTGCTTGTGACGTAAAACGATACCGCATCTGATTGGCACCGTTTCTCTCCACGAGACAAAAATTTAACAAGCCAAGTCCTTCACTTCACGCTCCGCGACGTAGTGGAACGTGAAATTCCACGCTGTTACGCCATCATCTCCTCGTCCACGAACATTTTCACGTCCCGCGAGAGGACGGCTAAAGTGAGTTGTATGTTTATATAATTTCATTGATGTTTTCGCGCACATTTTTGTTGGTGATTTATTTGTCTGGCCCATAGAGCACAGAAATAGCCACAGCACAATCAACAGTTAAAACTTCCACATTCAAGTGTTTCCATTCCAAATACTTATTGCTAAGATAAACTTATTTCAGTTGATGAAACGGTATAAACAATGAAAATAATCCTTTTTATACAAGTATACTTTTTCATAGCATATATTAAATTGTATGCTTATATGATATTCCTTGCCATTGCCAGTCTACGTTTTATATCCTCTCTACTTCGTCCATCATCAGTTATTTTGCTCCCCAAATAGCAAAACTCCTTTACTACTTTAAGTGTCTCATTTCCTAATCTAATACCCTCAGCATCACCCGACTTAACTCGACTACATTCCATTATCCTCGTTTTGCTTTTGTTGATGTATGGAGTGTAGCCATGTATGGAAGTGAAACATGGACGGTAAATAGTTTGGACAAGAAGAGAATAGAAGCTTTTGAAATGTGGTGCTACAGAAGAATGCTGAAGATTAGATGGGTAGATCACATAACTAATGAGGAAGTATTGAATAGGATTGGGGAGAAGAGAAGTTTGTGGCACAACTTGACCAGAAGAAGGGATCGGTTGGTAGGACATGTTCTGAGGCATCAAGGGATCACCAATTTAGTATTGGAGGGCAGTGTGGAGGGTAAAAATCATAGGGGGAGACCAAGAGATGAATACACTAAACAGATTCAGAAGGATGTAGGTTGCAGTAGGTACTGGGAGATGAAGAAGCTTGCACAGGATAGAGTAGCATGGAGAGCTGCATCAAACCAGTCTCAGGACTGAAGACCACAACAACAACAACAACATGATATTCCTTGGTTATTCAGTAGCACCATAAAAAGGGTGAATGGAAAAAATGAGGGAAAATAGAACAAAACTTCCAGAAAAGTGCTATGCTGTTGTGACTGATGACAAATTGGACGTCATTCAAAGATTTGTTTGTTGAGGGTCGCTAGTGAGACAGTTTAACAGAGAAATTGCGAGTTTCAAAGTGGGCGACAACGTCAGATGATGTTTTGTTCACTTTATGACAGACATCGAATCTGGTGTCGAATTTGCTCACTTCGAACTGTCTTTGTAAGGACTAGTCTAAATTATGTTATCCCAGTTTAAGTACATGGTAAGCAAATTTGCAATCCGCGTGTCATTAACCAGAAGTTCAGTATACTTACTTCAGTCAGACATATTTTTCTGCTAACTGAAAATTAGGGTTGTGTTTCCGGAATGTATTGGGTGAATACGAGCAGAAACAGTAATCATCAGTGTTTCTTCAGAAGGAGACGAAAATGAAGAACCACCCGTCACTGATTTCAACACGGGAGATTATACTATAATTAAAGTATATGAAAAAAAGCAGGCATTTATATTATATGCATGTAAAATTCATTATTTAGAAAGCAAAAGTTACGTTGATGTATGGTTTAAAAAATAAGGCCGTTTAAACCCGTTTACTTTAACATGCAAGAGGTCATTGTTTTGTCACGGAGATGTTGTCTGAAAGTCCTTCGTTACCGCGAGGTGTATGGCTTGTAGATTCAAATACATAATTTTTAAACACGACACCAGTCACTTAATGTATTAAAAGACAAACCAAGTTCATTAATTTAATGTTACAATAATATTATTCGAGATATAATAATATTTTTTTAAAAAAACTGAGTAAAAGACCACAATTCATGCAATATTTTTAGTTTTTGTGCTGAGTAAAATTTTTTTCAACCAGATAAATTGTGGTTCTTATTCGCCTGGATCCAAAACAGATATCCACCTTCCATATTTACCCCAAAAACTAACAAATAAAAAAATAGTGATAAGACTAACACTACTGTCCGTATTTATTCCTTCTGCAGGTTGGATAAAAACACCAAATTTTTTTATTATTGTTAAGTTATAAAATCATGAGCTGCATCACAAATTTAATTATAATAGCACAGAATACATTAAGTTCAGGTGAGTCACGCCGATGTTCAGTTAAAACTAAATTCGTCTAAACACCACATTCGACTGTTGGGGCGGATAACATTGCCACATAAATGGAAGGCTGCCTCATCACTAAGAATGAGACATACAACGAATAGTTCTTCCTCTTTAGCCTCCCGAACAGAAGGCATTCTGCTTGTTAGTGTTTAACTGTTGTCTGTTGTCGTTGTGTCATCATAGTAGAGAGAAGATTTCTGGAGATACATTCAAGCACCTACATATGCCACATATGCCAACACCACATATGCCAACAACATTCGCAGAAGGCATTGGCAGTTTGAGGAAACCGGAGGTTAGTTAGAATGAAAAGGTACCGATCGGACACGCATATCTGAAGAAATTCGCCTTTCGTTCGAATGACGTGCACGGAATTCGACGTACAAAGCCAGAACGGAGCTCAAATACCACAAACGTTTGTCGTGTTCTCAAAATGAAGTTAATCATTAAGTCGAACGTAATGTCAGTCTTTTTTTTTTATGCGTGTCCGATCGGTACCTTTTTATTCTAACCAACCTCCTGTTTCCTCAAACTGCCAATGCCTTCTGCGAATGTTGCTGGCATATGTAGGTGCTTGAATGTATCTCTAGAAATTTTCTCTCTACTGTGATGACATAACGACAACAGACAATAGTTAAACACTAACAAGCAGAATGCCTTCTATTCTGGACCCGTCATTTTGACTTAAAACATGAAACTTCTCAGTTACGCGTCACCGCGCATGTACCAGTATTCGACTCACTGCGTTTGCACAGCGATCGAAAATTCTGAACTTTATTTCATTATTTTTATAATACTCTTATCAATGTATTGCTATGCGCTGAATAATTATAGACATTTGTAATCGCTATCCACATTGTCTGTTCCTCTGTAATCTGAAGCATCCTGAACCATTGAAAGTTTTCAGCTTTTTGCTAATTGCCGTGTTCAGTGTTCAACGCATGTAGCTCTTGATTCAGATTTCGTTGAGCTGATGCTTTCTCCGTACCGCCAGTGATGCACGTGACCGCTGTGGGAAGGTATTAGGTAGTTGGCAAATGTCGCTATGAAGTGCCGTGACGTTGCGAAATGTTTGGCATCCAAGAGCGGCCGCTTCGTTAACATAGTGCTAATGGAAAAGTAGTTGCGACGAACTTGGTAACTTCACAGCACGTTTCGTGAATAGATCTACCGGATCGGCTGCACCCACTGATTAAAATAGCGAAAAACACCTCCATACACACACACACACACACACACACACACACACACACACACACACAGAGAGAGAGAGAGAGAGAGAGAGAGAGAAATAGATAGAGAGAGAGAGAGAGAGATAGATAGATAGAGAGAGAGAGAGAGAGAGAGAGAGAAAGGGGTCCACACACACACACACACACACACACACACACGCACACACACCGAGAGAGAGAGATTTTTTGGGGGGGGGGGGGAGAGGAGAGACAAAGAGAGAGAGAGAAAGAAAGGGGTCCACGTCCACACACACACCGAGAGAGAGAGAGAGAGAGAGAGAGAGAGAGAGAGAGAGAGAGAGAGAGAGAGGAGAGACAGAGAAAGAGAGAGAGAGAGAGAAAGGGGTCCTTACTCTAGAAGACCAGTCACAGGCGACAGCATTTAACAATGTGAATATAAAAAAAATTTGTACTACGTATAATGGAAAGCAGTGGATAATCCAGAGCAAATTAACAAAGGCCCTAAGAAACCTATACAAAGAATAAGAAATTGTCATACAAGTAGAACTGAATAAATTTTAATAAATAATGGAGCACGACAACAGAGCTCAATATCACCCACTATTTTTAATATTTATTTAAGGGGCAGTCAAATGAAAACGAGACATGTGGTAAAAGCGAGAAAATTGTTTATTATTTCAAAAATAATCGCCATAACCGTTAATGAATTTATCTCACTGTGAGATAATACGGTCAATGCCTTCATGGAAAGATGTTTGCCGATGCCTACAGGATCACGATTGTATCCAGACGTGCACTTCTTCTTCCGAAGCAAATTGACGGCCACTGATGTTCTCCATGGCTCAAAAAATTTGGAAATCGCTTGGGGAGAGATCGCGACTGTAAGAAGGATGTGTAAGGGGTCCCGAGCGAAACTTTCGCAGTTTAGTCGAAACAGGTGTGGCAACACGTGGGCTGGAAATCCTTTACACATTCTCCATAAAGTCCCCAGCTCTCTCCATGCCATTTCCATATTTTTGGAACCCTGAATAACGACATTCGTGGTCGTCGATTTCCTTGGGACGAAGAGATGCACACCTGGGTACAATTTTTTATGGTTCCTTAGCTAATCACAAATATTTTACTATGAATGCATGGCCGTCTTGCCTCACAGTGGGGTAAATTTATTACCGGTTAAGACGATTACTTTTGAAATAATCGATAGTTTAGTTACTTTTTTCCATTTGTCTAGTTTTCATTTGACTGCCCATTACATTAATGGCATTACCCAAAATTAGAAGTAACACATACAAAAACATATCAAGATCTTACAAGACATCATGTTAAATCTTTTACTTTATGCAGATAATGTTTCATTACTGCAAGAAAAAGAAGGCGACTTACAAAGTGCAGCGAACTACCCGAATTATCTTCGTAAACATCACGATGTTTAGATTTCTAAAACCGAGAGCAAGGTGTTTTCTGGTTCAAAGATCCGGTCCGATAGAGAATCATTGTGGATAATGTCATTTTAGGAAAAGAGACGCCCTTCATTTATTTGAGATGTGAAATTGGCTTAGACAGTAATAAAGATCTACATATAAAATTGGCTAGCCTTGGAAATACAGAGTGTATAAAAAAACGACTTTACAACTTTGAAAACTCATATTGATTTATCCATTTAACGTAGAGACATGGCGTTAGTATGGTTTTGTAGCGAACTAAATCAAGTTTTTTTACCAGATAACTAAACAGATTGAAAGTGACTTCCATTGGTTATGTGGCACACATTCCGTATGAAGTCGATATCTTGCCGAGCACGCTGCAGTATGTCTGGCGTGACTTGTTCAGTTGCGAGGCAGCTTCTCGCTTTGAGCTCTGATAGAGAAACTGGTAAGGGTGGAACAGACAAGATACCTTTGCTGATTCTCCAAAAGAAAATGTCAAGAGGCGTCAGATCCAATGATCGTGTGGACCGTGCACTTGGCACACCCCGATCCGTACGCTTAAGTGGAAAGCGGACATTTAGGAAATCTCGGACGCCCTGTCAAACAGTCAAAACATGACCTATTTTCCTTCAAGATGACATGAAGACTCTCTCTGTAAGTCGTATGAATGAGTTTGTAAGAATTCTCAAAGTCATAAAGTCCTTTTTTATACACCGAATGAATGTGGCGCCATTCATAATCTATTTAAAAATAAGACCAGACAAGAAACGAGAGGAATATTTCACGAAACTATGGTTCTCCCAGCAATCCTTCATGATAGTGAATGCTGGGCACCTAGAAAAAGAATATTAGGTAAAATATATTGCGCATATATGAAATTTCTAGGAAGTACATAAGGCTTTTTGAGAACAGACCACATAAAAAAAAACGAAGCAGTGCAACACGAACTTAAAGTGGAGCTAACTGAAAGCAGAATAACGAAATACCACAGTACATTGTACTAACATGTATGAAGAGTAGACAGTAAACGACTTCCCGAACTAGTCTCAGGTTATAAACCGGCAGAAAGAGGAAAATATCGGAAGGTCTAAGAAGAGATGGACAGACAGTTTGTGAAGATGGAAACAGGCTCAATGCCTAATCCATGAAGTGTAGGAGAAGAAGAAGAAAAGGAGGGGAAGAAACATATGTTTCACATTGGCAGAAAAACAAACCTAAGGGTGTTTCAAAAAGAATCAGCCGGTTTCAGAATACTATGTCTTCTACATGACTGAAGATAGAAATTTGGGGTAAATATTTAGTTACATAGAAGTTTTTACTTTCAGCCATCTGATTTTACAAGGTTATATCTTTTATGTGCATCCACGTACAACCTTGTGTACTTTTCAGAATTACGTTTAGGATCAAAGTTTACATTTCCTTTTAAATATTTCCAATGTTTCCTCTCCCAGAAGAAATGTTCTTACATGCAATTGTAACTAAGTTGCACCAGTCGAAACGGATAGCGCAAAATGTGTTTTGAGGCACTGCTATCGGTAATTTAAAACGGCCTTGGCGCAGTGTTAACACCGGTTTCCGTCAAATCACCGCAATTAAGCGCTGTTGGGCTTGGCTAGCATTTGGATGGGTGACCATACGGGTCTACCAAGCGCTGTTGCCAAGCCGGCTGCACGAGGCCAACTGTGGAGATATTTGACAGAGAAGCAGCGGCTCTGGTCACGGAAACTGACAAAGACCTGGAGAGCGGTATGCTGACTACGTGCCCTTCCATACCCACATCCAGTGACGTCTACCTGCTGAGGACAACATGGCGGTCTGTCGGTACCGTTGGACCTTCCGAGAACTGTTCGAACAGAGTTTATTTTTTAGTTTTAATTATCAGCAACTAGACTCAAGGAACACACACACAAACACACACAAAAGCAGTTGCAGACAGATGTGAAAATTACCAAACTGTCAGCTTTTATACGTCACGTTGCAAGATACTAAGGCGAATTATTTACAGAAGAGTGGAAAAACTGGTAGGAGGGACCTCAGGGATGATCAGTTTGGATTCTGGAGAAATGTAGGTACACGCGAGGCAATACTGACCCCCGACTTCTCATAGAAAATAGATTAGGGAGAGGCAAACCTACGTTTATAGCATTTGTAGACTTAGAGAAAGCTTTTGATAATGTTGACTGGAATACTCTCTTTCAAATTCTAAGGGTGGCAGGGGTAAAATACAGTGAGCGAAAGAATATTTACAATTTGTACAGAAACCAGATGGCAGTTGAGGATCACGAAAGGGTAGCAGTGATTGAGAAGGGAGTCAGACAGGATTGTAGCCTATCCCCGATGTTATTCAATCTGTATATTGAGCAAGGAGTAAAGAAAACAAAAGAAAAATTTTAGGCAGGAATTAAAGTCCAGAGACGTTTGTCGATGACAATGTAATTCTGTCAGAGATAGCAAAGGACTTGGAAGAGAAGTTGAACGGAATGGACAATATCTTGAAAGGAGGATGTAAGATGAACGTCAATAAAAGCAAAACGAGGATAATGGAATGTAGTCGAATTAAATCAGGTGACGCTGAGGGAATTAGATTAGGAAATGAGATATTTAAAGTAGAAGATGAGTTTTGCTATTTGGGAAGCAAAATAACTGTTGTGGCCGAACGAGGGAGCATACTAAATGTAGACTGGCAATGGCAAGAAAAGCGTTACGAAGAAGAGAAATTTGTTAACGTCGAGTATAGATTTAGTGTCAGGAAGTCCTTTCTGAAAGCATTTGTATGGAGTGTAGCCATGTGTGGGAGTGAAACATGGGCAATAAACAGTTTAGACAAGAAAAGAATAGAAGCTTTTGAAATGTGGTACTACAGAATAATGCTGAAGATTAGGTGGGTAGATCACATAACTAATGCGGAGGTATTGAATAGGATTGGGGAGAAGTCTGTGGCAAAACTTGACTAGAAGAAGGGATCGGTTGGTAGGACGCGTTATGAGGCATCAAGGGATCACCAATATACTACTGGAGGGAAGTGTGGGGGGTAAACATCATAGAAGGAGACCAAGAGATGAATACAGTAAGCAGATTCAGAGGGTCGTAGGTTGCAGTAGTTACTCGTAGACGAAGAGGCTGCATGAATGTTTTCCATTACTACAGACTGCGAGAGAGGAAATGCTGTACTGTGCTCTGCTGCGGAAATGTGCACACAACAATGTCTTCTTCTTCGCAGTCAGTTTTAACAGAAAAGAGGAAATTTGTATTTACAAGTTATCGGCTTATGAGTAAGATACTACTAAAGAATCTGAATTTTCGATAATAATACATAGGGCTCAAGGTCAGGAAGAGAGGGAAGAGGAACTGTACAGAGAGGGGGGAAGGACAAGATGGACAGAGGTGGGGGGGTTCAAAATGGTTCAAATGGCTCTGAGCACTATGGGACTTAACATCTATGGTCATCAGTCCCCTAGAACTTAGAACTACTTAAACCTAACTAACCTAAGGACATCACACAACACCCAGTCATCACGAGGCAGAGAAAATCCCTGACCCCGCCGGGAATCGAACCCGGGAACCCGGGCGGGGGTAGCGAGAACGCTACCGCACGACCACGAGCTGCGGACAGAGGAAGGGGGGGGGGGTAGAGGAAGTGATGAGCAGAGAGAGGGGGAGAAGGAGATTAGCATTGCATCCAGTTCCCAGCAATTGCTAAGCTTTGCCTGGTGCGTTTATAATAATAATAATTTCGAGCGGGTCAGTCGCCAGGTGCAAGTCTCTTAACTGGACGCCACTACGGCGACTTTCTTGTCCATAAACCACTCCAGTTATCCAACTTGCAAAACGGGACCTACAATTTAACTTGGAATCCGAGCCACGTGTCGTTTCTGAAGACTACTCACATCGTAGCGAGGTCAAGGCTAAGTTGAAGGCAAATTGATAAGTTCTGTGGTTTGAACAGAATTGGATACTACGACCTCTCGGTTCCCAGGCTCGGGCGTTTGTCAGACCACCTAGCCCGACGAGATGATAGCTGGCCTGAGTGAGTCCCAATTGGGAATGTTTAAGAAAGGATATGTGGTTTTGTTACTTTCCCTACACCCAAGGAAACCTCCAGCAGACCTTGGTCAGAAACAAGGTATGTAAACTAGTTGGAATTTAATTTTGGGACAATATGTCCCAGGCAAAAAACAATGGAAGTCTAGCGGAAGTGCATTTGTTTATGTGTAAACAGAAGAAAGATGATGACCTGCACGGTATGTGCGTTGTACCTATGTAACTGCTAGTCGCAGGCTGAACATCTTGTGAATGGATTCCCTGATCTGTGTACAAGTGCTTATTACAACTTAACGTCCACTCAGAAACCATGTTGCCTCGTTACACAATGCCTGAGCGTAGCAACTGATCCTAATGCATTCGCAAGCCGATCGATCAGGGGTCAGACAAACAACGCTCCTTAACCTCCTCCCTTTCCACCCTCTCCCCACTAACCAACATCGTCCCACTACCCACCCCCTCCCTCCCTCCCACCTACAAACACACACACACACACACACACACACACACACACACATAGACACACACACGCTTTAAACGTGCAGTATTCTAGTCTCTGTCATGACGGAAAAGAAGGTGTGTGAGCATAAATTGCCTGCTACTCGTTAGTCTCGGCGAGCAGTAAAGGTACTCCAGATACGCCATATTCATCTGAAGTTGAATTAAGGTCGGGTAATTTAGCGGGTCACTCTAGGTGCGATAGGGTCCTGGAGTGTTTGTTAGACCAGGACTGACACGGCTGTCGCCACCTTGGAAGATGGGAATCCCACAGTGTACTCACCTTCAATATGTTGAAGGAGGGGGAACACAACGTTTAAATAAACGTTCAGTGGGCTAAAACCATAACGACAAGAGTATAGCTATATACACTTGATCATCATGCTCTCAGTCTCGCAGTCACAATTTAGAAATACGCTGTAAGAGAGGAGGGAAAAAACACGACGCACTACGGAGGAGTTATCCGAATGGGACGGAAATCGGTAGATGTGACGTACACGCACAGACGAAGAAATGATTACAATTTAAGAAAAAATGATTCAAATGGCTCTGAGCACTACGGGACTTAACTTTTTAGGTCATCAGTCCCCTAGAACTCAGAACTACTTAAACCTAACTAAGCTAAGGACATCACACACATCCATGCCCTAGGCAGGATTCGAACCTGCGACCTAGCGGTTGCGCGGTTCCAGGCTGTAGCGCCTAGAACCGCTCGGCCACTTCGGCCGGCACAATTTAAGAAAAATTGGATAATTTAGTCACGAGAAAGACGTTGACGATATTAACGCGTTGGTCGACATATAATTCTTATGCAAGCAGTAATTTGTTTGGCATCGATTCATAGAGTTGCTGGATGTCCTCTTGAACGATATCGTACCACATACTATCCAACTGGCGAGTGGCGAGTTAAATCGTCAAAATCCCGAGCTAGTTCGATAGCCCTGGCCAGAATGCCCCTAAACGTCCTCAATTGGGGAGAGATTCGGCGACCTCGCTGGCCAAGGTAGGATTTGGTAAGCACGAAGAGAAGAAGCACCAACTATCGCCGCGTGCGTGTGGGCATTATCTTGCTGAAATGTAAGCCCAGGATGGCTTGCTATAAAAAGCAACAAAATGGGGCGTAGTACCGGGTGATCAAAATGTCAGTATAAATTTGAAAACTGAATAAATCACGGAATAATGTAGATAGAGAGGTACAAATTGACACACATACTTGGAATGACATGGGGTTTTATTAGAACCGAAAAAATACAAAAGTTCAAAAAATGTCCGACAGATGGCGCTACATCTGATCAGAGTAGCAGTAATTAGCATAACAAAGTAAGAAAGCAAAGATGATGTTCTTTACAGGAAATGCTCAATATGTCCACCATCATCCCTTAGCAATAGCTGTAGTCGGGGAATAATGTTGTGAACAGCACTGTAAAGCACGTCCGGAGTTATGGTGAGGCATTGGCGTCGGATGTTATCTTTCAGCATCCCTAGAGATGACGGTCGATCACGATACACTTGCGACTTCAGGTAGCCCCAAAGCCAATAATCGCACGAACTGAGGTATTGGGACCTGGGAGGCCAAGCATGACGAAAGTGGCGGCTGAGCACATGATCATCACGCGTCTAGCAATATGGGGTGGTTCTCATAAAACCCCATGTCATTCCAAGCTTGTGTGTCAATTTGTACCTCTCTATCTACATTATTCCGTGGTTTATTAAGTTTTCAAATTTATACTGACTTTTTGATCACCCGGTATATCGTCGACGTATCGCTGTATTGTAAGAATGCCGCGGATGACAACCAAAGGGCTCCTGCTATGAAATGAAATGGTACTCCTGACCATCACTCTTGTTTGTCTGGCCGAATGGCAGGCGTCAGTCAGAGTGGTATTCCTCCGCTGCCTGGGGCGTTTCCAGACAGCTCTTCACTGCTCATCGTGGCTCAGTTCGAATCGGGACTCATCACCGAAGTTGCTCCACTCCAGTGAATGAGATTCCAGGCCGAAGACGTGTCTTGAGACGCCCCAGACAGTGGTGGGATACTAACCTCACTGCCGGCCACGACACAGCCCAGCAACCAGGAGTGATATATAGTACAGACCCCTTTCGTTGTCATTCGCGGCACCCTTACAGCACACCGATGTCTCCGGATCTCTACCCAATTGAGAACGTTTGGAGCATTGTGGGCAGGCTCCTCCAACCATCTCAGGATTTTGAAGATCTAACTAGGCAGTTGGAGAGCATGTGGCACGATGTCTCTACGGAGGACATCCAGAAACTCTATACATCAATACCAAGCCGGATAATTGCTTACGTAAGGGCTATAAGGGGACCAATGCGTTATTGACTTCGTCAAGCTGTTTCTCTTGATTCATACGCTTTTCCTCAAATTGTAATAATTTCTTCGTCTGTACGTGTACATCACATCTACCGCTCTGCATCACATTCGGATAATTCCTTCGTGGTGCATCATTCCATTTCGCCTTGCACTATACACGTTTGAAAATTGTCATAATGAAACATACAGGCAAGCGTAGTGCAGTGCAAGTCATAAAGCAAGCAAAATATCTTTCCTAAATCAGTTGTCATTTTCGCAGCAGTAATAATGGTGAAATAATACAAATAACAGCAAAAGTCTAAGAGCAAATAAAGGAATCCAAAAGTACATCATCTATTCGGATACGAAATAATGCAAACGAAAATTTTATGGTTACATTAAAAAATTGAAACCAGCTAGATTAACTAGACACGATGATGATTTCTATAAAAATTCAAAGTAAAAGTAAAACTGAAACAATAAAATGGGCGGCAGAAAAAAAGGACCTGAAAGAAGCAGTGATAATAGATACAAAATAAAAAAGAGAAAGTACTGCAGGTAGAAAATTTACAGTTGGACGATTAGGCAGGCCAAAAAAAAAAAAAAAACGGAAATACTGGAACCATTTCGTCCGAGGACAGGATAATAACCCACTCCGAAAAAATGAAAATAATGTGGGCACAAGGAAACACTAAAAGAAAATTTCTAAATTCTCATTTTTGTATATTGCGTGTTTTAGTAGGACTCAAACGGGAATTACTTACTAAAAATATGTAGCAAGCTGTATGAGCAAAGGGACAGATTAACTGTCCAATGCAAAATTATTTCAAGTGTAAGGTATATTATTTTAAGATATCCTGAATCCATCTGTTTCAAATAATCCAACCACTTCCAATCCTTTTTTATAGGAATCGAAAGTGACAGAATTCTGAGATCAGAGAATGAGTTGGTAGAAGAAATGGACAGAATCTCGTGCGATGTGGTGAGGTTGTTGAAGGTGTGGAAAGGTGACGAGGACTAGACTAAACTGGAGTTAGGTCGTATGCTTTGCTGCAGAGCACGAATGACATTCAGGTGCACGCGTAACTGAGAAAAAGGGAAAAAGCATAATATTACAAATAAATCATACAAATCTAAAGGCTGTGATTCACTTACTTGGGGATTACAGCTGCGAACAACTGAAATTGGAATGACCACATAGATAATGTTGTGGGGATAGCGAACGAGAGACTGCGATTTATTAGCAGAGCACTTGGAAAATGCAACTGATCCCCTACGCTTTCCCTTCCTCTTCCGGAGTATTGTTGCTCCGTGTTAGACCCGCATCAGATAGGATTGACGGAGGATATCGAAAAAGTTCGAATAAGAGCAGCTCGTTTTGTATTGTCGCGAAATAGGGTAGCAAGTGCCACGGATGTGATACGCGAATTGGAATGGCAGTCATTAATACAAGGGCGTTTTTCGTTGCAGCAGGATCTTCTCAAGAAATTTCAATCACCAACTGTCTCTTCTGAATGCAAAAATTTTTGTTGGCGCCCACCTTCATAGGGAGAAATGATCATAATAACAAAGTAAGAGATACTGGTGCTCGCACAGACGGATTTAAGTGTTCGCTTTTCCCGCGCACTGTTCGACAGGGTAATAACGGTAGAGAAATAGCTTGAAGCTGGTTCTAGAAACCCTCTGCCAGTCACTTAATTGTGAATTGAAGAGTAATCGTGTAGATGTAGATATCGAAACTTTCGCTCCTCTTTGTGGGACCCAAGTAATACGGCTTAATTTTTTTGTTGTTGTTTGTTATCCAGTGGTAAGCATTCAAGTTTTAGTGTTGGACGATTAGGGAATTTAGGCTACGAACTTCAGTTTGCTACTATTAAGCCTGATGCACACTGTTCGTATAAAATCGTTTGCTGCTACTGTAATTTTCTTTTCTACCAGCTAAAGTACAAGAATTTCGATTCATCTTCATACCTTTGCATAAAATTTAACATCAAAATATTTACCTGCTGTTTGATTTAAAACGCAGGGATGATACTCTCCAGTGAAGGGCGGTTGAAAATAACATATTTGTTACTACTATGAATGTTTGGGCTCTACTGGACCACATGATGTAGAACAAGAAACATTTTCAGAGATTTTCTCTGTGCCCACATCACTTTCATTCTCTAAGAATGGGTTCTGTTACGAGCGCCAGACAAAATTGTTCCAGGATTCTTGGTGTTTTTGCCCAGTCGTGAACTTCCTGCTTCAATTTCAATTATTTTTTACTGTCTGGCACACCAATTTGTGTTATAACTGATTCTTTCAGAACTCCTTTTACTGCAATAATCCATTTTATTGTTTCAATTTCAGCTTCACTCCAGGTTTCATATAATTCCGCAGCCTGTATTGTTGACCTAGTTGGCTCCATTATTTTAATGCACACACAGAGTTTTACCCCACTTGTTTTTCATGCCCGAGTAAATATTATTATACATTTTACTTTCCTAATCTGCTCTTAGGCTGAATGTTCCTGCTCCAGCAGGATCTAAAATTTTCTTGGTTCCTTTCAATACTCTCTTCTGTATTTCATCAACATCTCTCTTTCTGTTTAAAATGAGTGTCTGGGCCCATAAAGACACTCTGGTTTGATGACTATGTTGTAGCATCTCAGTCTGGCATATTTTGAGATGTCTTTTTTTTGTTACAGATGTCTTTTGGAAGCCTGAATGCTGTTTACATTTTGTGACAACGAATTTCGTAGCCACTCATTCCCAGATTAGTTTCCTGAATAGTTTCGCTTTAATATTTGAACCGAGAAACCCTCGCGGTTTTCCCTATTTTGTTTTTAGAATTTAGGTTCCAGGATTTCTCTAGACGTATTTTTATTCAAATGATACTGGAAACCTACTATTTCTGCTATTCCTTTAAGAACTATTTGTTTTTGTGCTGTTTCAGTAATCTGAAACAGAGTCGCCAGGTCGTCTGCAAAAACTAAGCAGTCTATTCTAATAATGATTCTAAATCTACATCACCATACATACTCCACAAGCCACCTCACAGTGTTTGGCGGAGGGTACCCTCTACCACTACCAGTTATTTCCTTTACTATTCCACTAGGAAACAGAGTACGGGAAAAACGACTATCTAAATGCGTCCGTACGATTCCTAATTTGTCTTACCTTCGTGGTCCTTACGCGAAATGGCAGTAGAATCGTTCTGCAGTCAGCTTCAAATGCCGGTGCTCTAAATTATCTCAGTAGTGTTCTTCGAAGACAACGTCGCCTTCAGTCAAGGGATTCCCATTTGAATCTCCGCAATACTTTCGTGTCGTTCGAACGTACCGGTAACAAATCTAGCAGTCAGCCTTTGAACTGCTTCGATGTCCTCATGTAATCCGACCTGGTGCGGATCCCAAACGCTCAAACAGTACTCAAGAATGGAACACACTAGTCTCCTATACGCGGTGCCCTTTACGGATGAACCACACTTTTCTAAAATTCTCCCAATAAAGTGAAGTCGACTATTCGCCTTCCCTGTCACAATCCCCATATGCTCGTTCCATTTCACATCGCTTTGCAACGTGACTGCGTCAAACAACACAATTTTAATGCTGTATTTGAGCACTCCGTCGTCAGGCCACGAGTGGCCTACCGGGACCATCCGACCGCCGTGTCATCCTCGGTGGAGGATGCGGAGAGGAGGGGCGTGGGGTCAGCACACCGCTCTCCCGGTCGTTATGATGGTATTCTTGACCGAGGCCTCTACTAATTCGGTCGAGTAGCTCCTCAATTGGCATCACGAGGCTGAGTGCACACCGAAAAATGGCAACAGCAGCCTGGATGGTCACTCATCCAAGTGCCGACCCCGACCCCGCGCTTAACTTCGGTGATCTCACGGGAACCGGTGTAGCCGCCGCGGCAAGGCCGTTGCCCATATTTGAACACTACGGATTTGTTTTTCCTACACATCTGCATTAATTTACATTTTTCCACGTTTTGAGCTAGCTGCCATTCATCACACCAACTAAAAATTTTGTTTAAGTCATCTTGTACCCTCCTACAGTCACTCAACGACGATACCAACCTGTACACCATGGAATCATCAGCAAACAGCCGCTGACAGCTGTTCACCCTTCCGCCAGATCATTTATGTACAGGGTGTTACAAAAAGGTACGGCCAAACGTTCAGGAAACATTCCTCACACACAAATAAACAAAAGATTTTATATGGACATGTGTCCGGAAACGCTTAATTTCCATGTTAGAGCTCATTTTAGTTTCGTCCACCTACGCTCAATGGAGTAGGTTATCATGATTTCATACAGGATACTCTACCTGTGCTGCTAGAACATGTGCCTTTACAAGTACGACACAACATGTGGTTCATGCACGATGGAGCTCCTGCACATTTCAGCCGAAGTGTTCGTACGCTTCTCAACAACAGATTAGGTGACCGATGGATTGGTAGAGGCGGACCAATTCCATGGCCTCCACGCTCTCCTGACCTCAACCCTCTTGACTTTCATTTATGGGGGGCATTTGAAAGCTCTTGTCTACGCAACCCTGGTACCAAATGTAGAGACTCTTCGTGCTCGTATTGTGGACGGCTGTGATACAATACGCCATTCTCCAGGGCTGCATCAGCGCATCAGGGATTCCATGCGACGGAGGGTGGATGCATGTATCCTCGCTAACGGAGGACATTTTGAACATTTCCTGTAACACAGTGATTGAAGTCACGCTGGTACGTTCTGTTGCTGTGTGTTTCCATTCCATGATTAATGTGATTTGAAGAGAAGTAATAAAATGAGCTCTAACATGGAAAGTAAGCGTTTCCGAACACATGTCCACATAACATATTTTCTTTCTTTGTGTGTGAGGAATGTTTCCTGAAAGTTTGGCCGTACCTTTTTGTAACACCCTGTATAAGCCGGCACGGTGGCCAGCGGTTCTAGGCGCTACAGTCTGGAACCGCGCGACCGCTGCGGTCGAAGGTTCAAATCCTGCCTCGGGCATGGATGTGTGTGATGTGCTTAGGATAGTTAGGTTTCAGTAGCTCTAAGTTCTAGGGGACTGATGACCTCAGATGTTAAGTCCCATATTGCTCAGAGCCATTTGAACGATTTATGTATATAGAGAATAAAAGCGGGCCTATCACCACTTCCCTGGGCCATTCCTACCGGTACCCTAATCTCTGATGAACACACGCCGTCGAGGACAACATACAGGGTTCTGTTGCTTAAGATATCCTCGAGTCACACACAAATCTGGGAACCTATTCCGCACGCTCATACCTTCGTTAACAGCGTGCAGTGGGGGCACCATGTAAAATGCCTTCTGGAAATCGAGGAATATTGAATCTGCTTGCTGCCCTTCATACATAGTTTGCAGGATATGATATGAGAAAAGTGCAAGCTTAGTTCGCACTAGTAATATTTTTTAAAGCCGTGCTGATTCTTGGTCAGAAGCTTTTTCGTATCAAGGTAACTGGTTATATTCGAGAAGTCTACAGTAAACCGATGTCAAGGATATTGGTCTCTAATTTTTCGGGTCCGTTCTATTACCCTTCTTATGTGCAGGAGTTACCTGCACTTTGCCGGCCGTTGTGGCCGTGCGGTTCTAGACGCTTCAGTCCGTAACCGCGCTGCTGCTACGGTCGCGGGTTCGAATCCTTAGGTTAGTTCAAATGATTCAAATGGCCCTAGGCACTGTGGGACTTAACATATGAGGTCATCAGTCCCCTAGAACTTAGAGCTACTTAGACCTTACTAACCTAAGGACATTCCACACATCCATGCCAGTGGCAGGATTCGAACCTGCAACAGTCGCGGTCGCGCGGTTCCAGACTGAAGCGCCTAGAACCGCTCGGCCTTAGGTCAGTTAGGTTTAAGCAGACATCTGATGACCTCAGATGTTAAGTCCCATAGTGCTTAGAGCCATTTGAACCATTTTTACCTGCACTTTTTTCCAGTCGCTTGGGACTTTGCGCTGGATGAGAGATTCGCGATAAATGCAAGCAGGTCAGGGATGCCTGTTATTATGTCCTGCAAATGAGTGTATGTGCAATGGTCAAACGACGGCATCTTGGTTCTTCCTAATTTTATTGGCTCGTCCATTTTAAGCTCTGATTTTAGTTTGTCACAATTGAAAATTGTGGAAATGTAAATGAGAGTTTGGCGTCATCGGCCGGGAGGTCCCTTTACGGGGCAGGTTCGGTCGTCTATGTGTAGGTCGTATTACATTCGACGCCACATTGGGCGACCTGCGCGCTGGATGGGGATGAAATGTTGATGAAGACAACAGAACACCCAGTCCCTGAGCAGAGAAAAGATCCCCGACCCACCCGGGAATCGAACCTGGGCCCCTTATGACGCTAGTCCGTCACGCTGCACATTCAGCTATCGGCGTGGACCGAAGGTAGTGGAGAGAGTGCATCACTTTCTGCCACTAATTTCTACTTTTAGACAATGGCTCTGAGCACTATGGCACTTAACTTCTGAGGTCGTCAGTCCCTACTTACAGACAATCATCGCAAACAAAAGATTTAACTTCACACGTTCAGCGCGTTGCTACGACACAGGAAGAACCGTTACTACCGGCGACAATTAGTTGCCGAGGTGAGAGACGCGAACTAAATCGAAAGAAAACATCTTGAGGTGCACTAGGTCTCCCGCAGAATCCTCCTTCAAATGCAAAGTGACTTGGCCTCAGCGATGACTTGCAAATAAGAGAGCGTTGGCCTGAGTGTATTTCCATAAAAAAGAAAACGAATAGAAGTGAAGCTTTGTGAAAAGATTGCCACTCTGAGAAAAATTCCTGGCAAACGGAGGTGCCCGCGCAACTAACTTCTGTGTTTGTCTTTCCTGCTCGCCTCATTTCAACTTCTGAATCCTACAGCTCAGTCGTCTACTCGAAAGAAATACTTGTGGTAAAAACACACAAACACACCACACACACACACACACACACACACACACACACACACTCGAAAAAAGTTAGTCGCCTCCAGGACACATCACAGCGCAACACCGAGTAACGTAACGTCTAGCCCTTAGTCTTTATAATGCCGACACGGCAAGGAAAACATTCTACACCAATAGCTGTTGTCAACCTAGGTGTAGTTACCCCCTGAGGGGTAAAAATGTAATTTTGTGAGATAAGGCTCTGAGCACTATGGCTCTGAGCACTATGGGACTTAACTTCTGAGGTCATCAGTCCCCTAGAACTTAGAACTACTTAAACCTAACTAACCTAAGGACACCACACACAGCCATGCCCGAGGCAGGACTCGAACCTGCGACCGTGTGAGATAAGGGTTCAGCTGTTTCAATCATGAAAATAAAATATTTTTATACACGAAATGTATTCGCAGTTGCGAATACGGGCAACCATCAGCTGTATAATGGAATGACGATAATGAAAATCTATGTCGGACCGGCAATAGAACCCAGATTTCCCGTTTTACGCGAGCTGTCGTTTTAACCGCATTGGCTGTCCGTGTAGGATCCACAGGCAGAGCCGTATGTCGTCGTTCACGGATCGTGCACATTATGTAATTCCCGTACAGGCGGGTGGGACATTTTAGTTCAAAGTCACTGCCTGGTATCAGAGTGACTGTGTTGTTAAGAAGTTCGATGCTTTGTTCCTTCGGACATGCATCATACTTCTTAACAGCACAGGCACACAATATCGTGGATTATATTTATTAGATGATAACTGTTAACACTATTTCATAAAACTGTAATGCTGGTTACAAAAGTTACCAACAATTACATTTTTTCAGACACTAGATTAACGTGTGACACGATGTGGTAGGGATTACAAATGTATGAGTTTCATCATCCTCGCGTAGTAAGCCCCCTACACAGATATTAGGGGCAGCCAAATGAAAACGAGACTGACGCAATAAATCCGCATACATGTAAGTAGGACTCGCGCACGGGGGTTGCTTACATACCTAATTACATATATAGACAGTTCATCCATCCCGGAATTCGAGAATCAGGACGATTTTTGCTTGTTATCGATTTCGATACTGGTATAATACTGGCCCTGGGAATTCCCAAACTTTGGAGAATGTGTTAATTTTAAGTTAAGAGTTAAAATTTTTGGTATAATTTCACATTTGCTACTGTAATTCTTCATTTACTTTATTAATTCTGGAGTTGTACTGATATCCTACGCTTACTGTTAATTGGAAATGTGCTGACTTCGTCAGATATTGTCTCTGTTGCGATTACTTGAAAGATTTGACTGAAGTCTTCAGAGATGAAAACGGTACAGCTGCCCATAGGGCTACTGGCGTTATGCAAAAGTCAAATTGTTCTTTGGAATGCTTCAGTGTATATTAAATGGGTACTGGAAACTCATCCCAAGCAATGGATGTGAAATTCTGCAACAATTTCCTTACCCCTGACACCGTTAGATGGAAAAGGCATCATTTTCACAGCTGCAGGGACGTCGTTTCATCGTAAATCAGCCATTCAGCATGAAAGATTTTTAAATTATAGACAAAAACACGTCCTCCGCCCATGGTCTCGCGGTAACGTCCTCGCATGCTGAGCACTGGGTCCCAGGTTCGATTCCCGGCGGGGTCACGAATTTTCACGTACCCGGAGAGGACTGGGTGGTGTTGTGTCGTCTTCATTATCATCATTCATCCCCATTACGGTCGGAGGAAGTCAACGGCAAACCACATCCATTAGGACCTGCGGGTCTCTCGCATCGTTCCCCTACGCTCTGTCAAGAATCAAATTCAACAATTTTCGGACTTTTCCCTGTGCTGGCACTAGGAAATCTTGTTTCTTGCCAAAGTTCTTGATTCTACGTCAACAGAAAGTACCCTATATGTTTTGACGAGTGAGTTTGCTAGTACCAAAATATTTTACGTAAATGGCCATATCTTTTGATTGCTTCGTCTTAAAAGCTTAAATTATTTACACCGCCAAGGAACCGTAGACCATAATATTTGACATAGGTTTCAACTTGATATCGCTACCTGATCTTGAGAAAAAGGAATCTCAACAGATGACCGTACCTTTTGATTGCACTGACTTAGAATCTTAAATTGTTTTCACCACCAAGGGACCGTAGACATTACTACGTGACATAAATTTCAATTCGATACGTCTGCCCTTTGGTGAAAAAAGGAATCTTAACATTCGGACAGACAGATGAACAACAAAGTGATCCTAAAATGATTCTGTTATTATCGATTGGCATACAGAACCCTAGAAAGTAAGTTAAGTGTTTATTATTTCGAAGATAATCGCCATACCTTTTTAATAATTTACTCCACTGTGAGACAAGATCGTCCATGCCTCCATAGAAAAATGTTTGCGGTTGCTTTGAGGACCATGAGTGTATCTAGGTGAGCACTTTTTCGTGCGAAGCAAATTGACGGCCACGAACGCCTTTCTTCAGGGATCCAAAAATATGGGAATCCCATGGATATGCAAGGACTGAAACAACCTTGGCAACATGTGGGCGGACCTACAAGTTGCCAAGGTTGTTTCTGGCCTTCGCATCCTCCATGCAGTCCCTTCCCATTACTATTGTTTTATTTTTGTTGAAGTTCATCTTATGATCTTATTTGAAGACGCTATCCACCCCCTTCGGATGCTCTTCCAAGCCATCTGATGTCTCCTGCAGAATTACGGATGGCCTACCGTTGGAAGCTATGAATGGTGAAGAACAGAACATGTCGTTGTTAATTTAAAAAATCGACGGGTGTAAGGGTAATTTCAGGAGTTCCACAATGGAGTTTGACACGGCCTTTACTCTTTGTAATAGATCAGTGATATGTGTTGTAGACAGCAATAGCCCTATCAGTCTCCCTTGGAGTAAGCTAATTCTGAAATTGCCCTTATATCTATCCATTGTTTTCCGTTAAGAACGACGTATTGAGTTCTTTGTCATTATTAGACGCGAACAATAATTCCATCCATGTTTTGTTAAAGGACTGGCACAACCTTTGTAGTGCCTCACTTTCCGAAAAAGACTTAAGCTTGAATAGCGATTATGCAATTTGATTTCCTGTAGTTTGCAAGGGGCTTAAAATAAAAATACTCTGGAAAAAATAATTTATTTCTTCCGGGTAGGCACCACAGCCTCGATAAATTTGAGGAAAGAAATCATTTCGGGATGAGTTTTAAAAATGTGCTTTACTCAGCGCAGCTAGTTTTGTGAATGGCCCACTTTCAAGTGCATCTAAAAACATAATAGCACCTCATAATGCAAAGAAACTTACAACATAAAAGCCATATAGCTACACTGAATGTACTGTTTACGCAATCATAGTAATTACCTACAACAGATGTGCATACATCGTCCTCGTCTTGTTATTCAAAAATTACGTGCCATGTATAATTATGCATAACACAGCCGTAAATGTCCACGATCTAAAATGCAAAGTGTTCGTAATGATAGCAGTTGCGAGAATTGTAGTACTAACACGCTATTAAAGCGACGCGTCGAATCAGTAGCAAGAAGAAGGCAAATCTTTTGATGCATAGCTACGAAACACATCTACACACAGCTGCTTACTAGTACAGTTTTAAAACACAGCCCTGTGGAGTGATACTTTCCTGAAAATCGATTTATCACTATAGAAATCATAACTGGGATGTCAGAATTTGCACATGTCTGCTTTAAATAATGTTCCGACGCTCTGTGCACCGACAACAAGCACAGAGTAGTAAATGAAAAAACTAAGAGCAAAAGTTTGTCTCAGATTCACACAGCAGTTAACAAATAAACTGCACAGTGCACTAAATTACTGGAAACAAAATTAGAATATTTTCAGTTGCGCTCACTTCGTAAACGAAGCGATGGACTGCTGAGAATAAAATGGAATATATTCTTCTAATACGAGTCGTGTTCCTTATTGATTTACACTTTAATGTTTCCCATAATTCTCGGTGCGCCGTTTGACTTATTATAGCTGCGAGTATGGAATACTTTGATCTCACGGTTGGTGACAGGACAACCACTAGAAGCGTAATTCCTGAACAGTACAGTCGATTTTCCCGACAGCTGCCGCGGCGTGAGCAGATGATCTGGAGTGTGAGCATCAGGACTGCGAGGTTTCTGTGGAGGGAGGGTGTAAACACTGCGGATATCCGCAGGCGATTGGTGGCAGTGTGTAGAGAGTGTTCATCGTCACGGAAAGTACTCATGCAACACGACAACGCTCGTCCCCATACGGTTGCCATCACTCAAAAGCGGTTCCAGCTACTGTCGCAAGCACCGGATTCTTCTGACGTGGCCCCTTCAACTTCTGTAGGGTCCCCTGGAACCACGTTTTTAGAGTCTGTCGCAGAATAACAGCCGCTCGCAGTTCCCACAAGTCTGTGAAATGGTGTCTATCCGGAGATTTGTTTATAGACCCGAATAGATGATAATCAGATGGTGCAAGGACAGGAGGATAGAGATGCTGTGGCAGTAACTGGATGTCCATTTCAGCGATGGCGTCCGGCTCGTATCGGGTCGAGCGTTGTTGTGTTGCAGCACCGCATCGTCCAGCGCCGTCCTTAATTGTCACACTCCACGTATTGACAGTTGTTGGGAATATGGGCTGTAGTGTGTAGGGATTTCACTTCTAGTAACTGTACCGTGCGAGGTGGCGCAGTGGTTAGCATACTGGACTAGCATTCGGGATGTTCAATCCCGCGTCCAGCCATCCTGATTTAGGTTTTCCGTGATTTCCCTGAATCTCTTCAGGCAAACGCCGGGATGATTCCTTTGAAAAGGGCGAATCCGACTTCCTTACCCATCCTTCCCTAATCCGATGAGACTGATCACCTCACAGTTTGGTCTCCTCCACCAAGACAACCCAACCCAACCCAGCCCCAACTCTAGTGACTGTCTTGCCATCTACAGTTAGACCAACGTACTGCGTACTTGCAGTTGCAGTGACGAGTTAAATGGTGCACCATGAATGACGGGAAAAAATAAAGTGTAAATCAATACCGAACCTCCCTCATATATTATAAGGATTGCACCTCATAGAGCTACATTTCCTAAGGTCCTTTAAAATGTGTAAGTTAACTGCAATATCCCTACCTCAGCCTAACTTTAAAAACATCAGTCCAAAATTGATACCACGCAAAGACTGACTAAATCATTTCGTTACTTTCTTGTTCCTGTCATAGAATGGCGGATGATGGACTCAGTACACTGTTCCATGCCTCCACTGGAGACGTACAGTTCTCAGTGTACAGCATTGGTTCAAATGGCTCTGAGTACTATGGGACTTAACATCTGAGGTCATCAGTCCCCTAGAACATAGAACTACTTAAACCTAACTAACCTAAGGACATCACACACATCCATGCCCGAGGCAGGATTCGAGCCTGCGACCGTAGCGGTCACGCGGTTCCAGCCTGAAGTGCCTAGAACCGCACGGCCACACCGGCCGGCTCAGTGTACAGCATTCCCTGGAACTCAGATCTGGGTGGTGGCTCAGAACATTCTTTGCCAATTACATGAAACGAATTTTTCGAAAAATTATTAATAAAAGATATCTTCCCCACTTGTAGCCCTTCTGACATCACTCAGAATCAATATGAAATTAATATTTTCCTAGCTTGTATCTGAAATTAGTATTGCACTGGGGAATTAAAAAATCATACATATCTGGACCATTACATCTTGTGTAGATATTTGGACTTGTGGTCTTTACGCGGCCAACTCGGCCCCCTCCGGCACGCTGATAAAACCCGGCGTCGCCGAGGCGGCGGTAATTTGCGACGCCGCTGGCAGGGCTGTGACAAGCTCCTCGCGATAGGATTGTGGCGGCTAGGGGCCGAGAGGCCGGGACAAGGGGAGCTATCGATCAGTCGCTGCTCGTCTCCAGCCACGCAGCCGCTCCCACCGAGACCTCCCACAAGGCAGGCGTCGCAGATGTCTGCCCGCCGCTCGCTTACTGGCGGTCGGACAGGGAGCGAGTGCGAGTCCAGTGCTGGGGGTTGCATACATCAGGAGTCACTGCGCGGCTCTTACGTCACTGCTATGCTGGCTTGCTGCCTTCGTCCCAGTAGTAGTTACACGACCGTGACGAATACGAAAACGATGGCGCTAACGTCACTTCCTACTCCTTGACTTGCGACTGAAGCATTCAAGAGTCGTGATCGTACCACTGAAGTTGACTGCACGATCTTGCTGTAGTGATTTCACTACAAAAATGACCAACGCCCAAGATCAGATGGCTCTTAACAAAGCTATATTTTGTGGGACACTGGGGGTTGTAAGATGAAAATTAAGTAATGCAGTGTGTACAAGTGTAAAGTTGATCCATAAGAGGCAGACTGATATACTACCAGAAAAAAATTACCAGACCCTTTTAGAGGTCTCCAATTCACTCAAGATTTATTGTTGCAACAGTACATATCAAGTACATGAAATAATTACATTTGCAGATTAAAAGAATAAGTGGTTGTGGGGTACCAGGTGTCGATCCATGCTGAAACACCCCTATTAGTACATGGTGTAGATCCCATGGGCGGCAATGTAGGCGCTGATTCTGGCATCCAGTCGACCTCACAGGTGGCGAATACTGTTCTGGGATATGTTACACCTTGCCTGCTCTATCTTCTCCCGTAGTTTTGTATGAATTGTTGTAGCACAAGTTTGGAGATAATACTGGCCAGAGAAGGTGCTGCACATCTTGCAGAGCACCTCGAGTTTCGTGGGCACTGTGTGTGCGGGCATGGTCCTGTTGGAACTACACATTACTTTTCCTGTTGTGAGAAGGGCAAAAGAATGGGTCTAACAGTATTCTTCGCATACTGAGCGCTGGTTAGCGTTCCCTCCAGAAACACCAAAGGTGAACGAACGTTGAAGCTTATCAAACCCCAGACCCCAAAGCCTGAGTTGGGACCAGTGTGTCTTAGATGAAGGCACTCTACGAGCCAGAGCTCACCAGGTCTACACTGTGCACGCAAACGACCGTAACTTGCCTGCAGACAGAATCAGCTTTCATCACTGAAGACCATGGCGTCCATCCCATCGTCCATCTGATCCACTGACGGCACCTGTCGACCCGGCATGAGTGGAAGACGGGCTAGAGGTGTGTTCAAATGGTTCAAATGGCTCTGAGCACTATGGGACTCAACATCTTAGGTCATAAGTCCCCTAGAACTTAGAACTACTTAAACCTAACTAACCTAAGGACATCACACACACCCATGCCCGAGGCAGGATTCGAACCTGCGACCGTAGCAGTCCCGCGGTGCTAGAGGTGTGTGCTAATAACCATTTCGCAATAGTTCACGTTGACACATCTGGGATCACAAGCCCTCTTACAGGTGCTGCGGTAGCTGTACGATCTGCCACTGCTGATCTTACAATACGACGATCATGGCAGGCGTCTGTGCTGCGTGGACATCCATAACTTCGGCTATGGGTGTTAGAATTTTCACGCGATCACCGATACCAGCATCATAGCACAGCTGACGCAGCACGTCTAACTTATCTGGCAATTCTCCGAAAGGACTATCCAGTCAGTGGGAAAGTAACAATGTGAACCCTTTTAAACTCACTCGGTTGGTTGTAGGAAGCACTAGCATGTCTCTGTGGCTTGGTTGCCTGCTTGCTTCACCCGTTTGCACCACACTGAGCCTCCTCGCTATGAGAATCCCCTGTTAAAGGGTAAACACAGCTGGCGCTCTGGTAGCTACGGCACTGCGCTGGCCGCGCGGGATTAGCCGAGCGGTCTCAGGCGCTGCAGTCATGGGCTGTGCGGCTGGTCCCGGCGGAGGTTCGAGTCCTCCGTCGGGCATGGGTGTGTGTGTTTGCCCTTAGGATAATTTAGATTAAGTAGTGTGTAAGCTTAGGGACTGATGACCTTAGCAATTAAGTCCCATAAGATTTCACACACATTTTTTTAACTACGCTGTCTAATGGTAGACGGCGTTGAAACCATTATCACTATGTCTACTCTTCCCCAAGTGGCTTATGTCGTCATTAGATCAAAATCGAAGTCGTTCTTCCAGGTATACTAACATTTTTTTCGGCTGTATATATATAGACAGTATATATATATATATACTGATTAAAAGTCCTTGCATAAAATGTCTACGGATGTTTAGGTCGCGTCATGCGGAAAAACTCTGGTCAGAAACAAAAACATCGCTGACACTCCCCATCAACGCTTAGCTTCCTTCTGTATTGGTTATGTGCCTGAGAGGCAGTAGGATCTATGAACTCTTCGGCACGCATATTTTATGTGTGTTGCCTACGATCCAGTCATTTGCTCCGTATGGGATAGACTCAGCAAAATTAAACTTACTGATATATTTATAAAATATCTTTCTTCACTTAGAGACACTAATTACTTCTTTTTCTTCTTGAAAATCACGCTCATAATTCGCTGATGTAGGTAGTAGTAAGCACTCCTGGTTAGTAGATCTTAATAGTTTATATATTGGATGGTTATAATTAAACTGACTGTGTTACAAGTACTTCAATGTGAGCTGTGTACATCGCAGACCACTGAAACATGGTTAATATGTTCATTAACTGGTGTGCTCAAAGAATATGCTAAAAAAAATTCATAGTTCCACTGCCACTAGGTGAAAATTCTGCGCTGTAATCAGGCAGAACGTGGTGTGGGTGCTGGGAAGAACGATCAAACACGTGATACCTGTGGTTCTGATATGTTTATTAGGATATGGTCGCAAGTTACAACTTATGTCCAGTATGGTCTCCTGACTCAGCAACGTACTGTATCAATAACACGGCATGGCCGACAGTAGCTCGCAGCTTATCTGGTGTAATCAATGTGATATGTTGTCCTGTACCATCCTTCAGATCAGCAGAAGCCCATAGACACGATCTTTCACAAACCCCCACAACCAGAAGTCACATGGATTTAGACAGGTGTATCTGGAAGGCCACAGATGTTGAAATTGCCTACAGATGATGCTGTCGTTACCGAAGATTCCTCGAAGCAAATCTTTCCCCTGGCAATCGATATGTAGTGTCTCGCCGTCTCTCATCGAAATGGTGGCAGTGGTGTGGACACAGCTGCGTTCTTCCAAAACTGGAATCATGTTGCATAAGGAGGTCCTTATAAAGTGCAGATATTACTGCCCACCTAACAAGCTCGCGAGGTGTCACCTCCTCGAAGAAAAACGGACTGAATATTAAGGAGCTTCCGAAATCACACCACACAATTACATAAGCTGATTGTAATGGCTGTTCCTGCACGATATGCGGCAGAGTAGTTATGTGTATTCACGACACCATGCAGAGTAAAATGTGCCTCGTCCGACCAAAGAAGATTCTCCGGTCATCCATCCATTTACACTACTGGCCATTAAAATTGCTTCGCCAAGAAGAAATGCAGATTACAAACGGGTATTCATTGGACAAATATATTATACTAGAACTGACATGTGATTATGAAACTTCCAGGCAGATTAAAACTGTGTGCCCGACCGTGTCTCGAACTCGGGACCTTTGCCTTTCGCGGGCAAGTGCTCTACCAACTGAGCTACCGAAGCACGACTCACGCCCCGTCCTCACAGCTTTACTTCTGCCAGTACCTCGTCTCGTAAAGCTTTGAGTACCGGGCGTGAGTCGTGCTTCGGTAGCGCAGTTGGTAGAGCACTTGCCCGCGAAAGGCAAAGGTCCCGAGTTCGAGTCTCGGTCGGGCACACAGTTTTAATCTGCCAGGAAGTCTCATATCAGCGCACACTCCGCTGCAGAGTGAAAATCTCATTCTGTGACATGTGATTACTTTTTCACTCAATTTGGGTGCATAGATCCTGAGAAATCAGTACCCAGAACAACCACCTCTGGCCGTAATAACGTCCTTGATACGCCTTGGCATTGAGTCACATAGAGTTTGGATGGCGTGTACAGGTACAGCTGCCCATGCTGCTTCAACACGATGCCACAGTTCATGGAGAGTAGTGACTGGCGTATTTTGACGAGCCAGTTGCTCGGTCACCATTGACCAGACGTTTTCAATTGGTGAGAGATCTGGAGAATGTGCTGGCCAGTGCAGCAGTCGAACATTTTCTGTATCCAGAAAGGCCCGTACAGGACCTGCAAGGTGCGGTCGTGCATTATCCCGCTCAAATGTAGGGTTTCTCAGTGATCGAATGAAGGGTAGAGCCACGGGTCGTAACACATCTGAAATGTAACGTCCACTGTTCAAAGTGCCGTCAATGCGAACAAGAGGTGACCGAGACGCGCAACCCATACCATCACGTCGGGTGATACGCCAGTATGGCAATGGCGATTACACGCTTTCAATGTGCGTTCATCGCGATGTCGCCAAACACGAATGCGACCATCATGATGCTGTAAACAGAACCTGGATTCACCCGAAAAAATGACATTTGCCATTCGTGCACCCAGGTTCGTCGTTAAGTACACCATCGCAGACGCCCCTGTCTGTGATGCAGCGTCAAGGGTAACAGCAGCCAAGGTCTCTGAGCTGATAGTCCATGCTGCTGCAAACGTCGTCGAACTGTTCGTGCAGATGGTTGTCTTGCTAACGTCCTCATCTGTTGACTCAGGGATCGAGACGTGGCTGCGCGATCCGTTACAGCCATGCGGATAAGATGCCTGTCATCCCGACTGCTAGTGATACGAGGCCGTTGGGATCTATCACGGCGTTCCGTATTACTCTCATGAACCCACCGATTCCATATTCTGCTAACAGTCATTGGATCTGGACCAACGCGAGCAGCAATGTCGCGATACGCTAAACCGGAATCGCGATAGGCTAAAATCTGACCTTTATCAAAGTCGGAAACGTGATGGTATGCATTTCTCCTCCTTACACGAGGCATCACAACAACGTTTCACCAGGCAACGCCGATCAACTGCTGTTTGTGTATGAGAAATCGGTTGGAAACTTTCCTCATGTCAACACGTTGTAGGTGTCGCCACCGGTGTCAACCTTGTTTGAATGCTCTGAGAAGCTAATCATTTTCATATCACAGCATCTTCTTCCTGTCGGTTTAATTTCGTGTCTGTAGCACGTCATCTTCGTGGTGTAGCAATTTTAATGGCCAGTAGAGTGTGAGAACCAAAAGACGAAGGGCAAAGTCACGGCATTATATATTATCTTGGGGCTTCGTTTGGTGGACATTCTGTATCTTGTAAGGATACCACCGTAAAATGTGACGCAAAATCTTTTGGAATGTTGCCCAGGGGAGAGAGAATTCCCGTCACACAGCTCCAGCACATGCCGCAGAATTTGAGGCTTGTGCTGTACGGTCGGCTATAGCTACAGCAACTTCCTCACCAACTGCCTTAAGAAAGTGCCTCCTCTCTGTCCCTGCTACAGCACCTAACTGACTTGGTTTTTCGAATTTCTTGACCATATTCTTTATCCCGTTTATTGAAACCGGGCACCTTCTGTTCGCGATATTCCCACAAGGCAGCGTTGCTACTGTATAAAACAACTTCATCAGTAGTGCACGGTCTTGCTTCTCAGAAGCCACTGCGGTTGGTGCGGAAATCTTCAACGTTCTTAGCCGTTTACACCAACAGTCATTCACAACTGAAATAACTACGCGTCGCTAAGTGACGAGCAGCATACTGACGCCAAAACAGGAAACATTTGACATTCTGACTGCTTACAGGGACATATTTTCACCTGGTGGCAGAAAGTGGAGCAACTACTTTTTCCATAACGCTCCACGAGTACACAGATTAATAAACATACCTATGATAGTTGAGTGTCCTGCGATGTTTACATCCCGCGCTGCAACACTCGCAACAGCCTCAGTTTCATTATAAACACCCGGTATACATATATATTGATCCGTCACATCGTGCAGCGCAGCACTGGACCACCGAATGAAAACAACAGCACGTCCTCCATGAGTCGCTTCGGAGCGCCACTTGTGACTTCAAATGGGCATGGTGTGGACGACGAATGGACGTGCCGCCGCCACGCCATCTCTGCGTGTATTGCTTCATTTGTTAACATGGAGGTTGCTCGAAACAGCGCCGACAACGCCACGCCACGCCTCTGTGCGCAGACGATGCTGTTCTCTATGCGAAAATTACAACGCTAGAAGTCTGTAGCGAAATTCAGGTGGACGTGCAGAGGATTTAACGCTGGTTCAAAAATGGCTCTGAGCACTATGGGACTTAACATCTATGGTCATCAGTCCCCTACAACTTAGAACTACTTAAACCTAACTAACCTAAGGACATCACACAACACCCAGTCATCACGAGGCAGAGAAAATCCCTGACCCTGCCGGGAATCGAACCCGGGAACCCGGGCGCGGGAAGCGAGAACGCTACCGCACGACCACGCGAATGGCAAGTAATCACTGGAAACATCGACTGCTGTAAAATACCAGGGTTAACCATCCGGAGCGACTGAGGGTGAAATGGCACATAAAACAAATTGTACGAAGTTCAGATTTAGGGAAATGTAATTAATCCAAAAACGAGGTGACTTTCGGAACACTTATTCTAGTCAGCAATCGTGATAATCTAATATATAAGAAACTATCAGCCTCGATTGCGGTAATGAAACCAACATTTACCTAGGTTTCAGCCGAAATAATTGAGCCTTCTTCAGAAGATATACCTGAATCTATAATCTGTCTAAGAGGGCATGGTCTAGAAATAAAACTAAAACAGCCTGAATAGGCGTAGTCACATTTTAAAAATGCAGTACATAAATACCAAGTCAACACCAAGACTTAACTTAAGCTCTGCCGTGCGCCTCGTCTTCATGGACGCCGTGCCGTGGGCCTCGGGAGCTCACGTGAAACTGAGTATGACTCAGGCTGTTTTAGTTTTATTTCTAGACCATGCTCTCTTAGACAAATTATAGATTCACGTATATCTTCTGAAGAAGGCTCAATTATTTGGGCTGAAACCTAAGTAAAGGTTTGTTTCATTACCGCAATCGAGACCGATAGTTTCTTATATACTTATTCTAGTAATTCTTGTGTATCGCTCATCTGTCTGGGAGACACGGAAAAGATAGAGTAGGTCCAATGAAAAGCGACTCATGTTATCGCTTAGTACGCGCGGAGCATTGGGTAGACGGTCAACAAACACCACTGGCACACGCTAAAAGAGTGGTGTTGTGCAACACGGGGAGGTTTCCTGTTCAAATAGTGAAAAAGTACATTCCGGGTAGAATCAGGTAACAATTTCAGCCGCCCACAAATGTCTCTAGAGATGGACACAAGGAGAAAATGAGATAAACTAAAACGATCGTGTACCGGCGATCGTTATGGCACCATTTGCGAATGGAAAAGGGATGATGATGCTTGGTTCGTGGGGCGCTCAACTGCGCGGTCATCTGCGCACTTACAAAGACCCAATCTATCCACTATCACGAATGACGATGAAATGATGAGGACAATACAAACACACAGTCCCTGGGCAGAGAAAATCCCCAAGTCGGTCGGGAATCGAACCCGGGACCCCGTGATCCAGAGGTAGCAACACTAGCTGCGGGCATGGAAAAGGAAACGGCGTGGAAGTCAGTCGTACTAGAAATACCTTCCGCCACGCACCGTAAGGTGTCTTGCGGAGGAGAGATGTAGATGTAGATGTCTTGAGTATTGCACATTCGTCCTTATTGGCAGTTGCAAGCGTTGGTGTATCATACACTCCTGGAAATTGAAATAAGAACACCGTGAATTCATTGTCCCAGGAAGGGGAAACTTTATTGACACATTCCTGGGGTCAGATGCATCACATGATCACACTGACAGAACCACAGGCACATAGACACAGCCAACAGAGCATGCACAATGTCGGCTCTAGTACAGTGTATATCCACCTTTCGCAGCAATGCACGCTGCTATTCTCCCATGGAGACGATCGTAGAGTTGCTGGATGTAGTCCTGTGGAAAGGCTTGCCATGCCATTTCCACCTGGCGCCTCAGTTGGACCAGCGTTCGTGCTGGACGTGCAGACCGCGTGAGACGACGCTTCATCCAGTCCCAAACATGCTCAATGGGGGACAGATCCGGAGATCTTGCTGGCCAGGGTAGTTGACTTACACCTTCTAGAGCACGTTGGGTGGCACGGGATACATGCGGACGTGTATTGTCCTGTTGGAACAGCAAGTTCCCTTGCCGGTCTAGGAATGGTAGAACGATGGGTTCGATGACGGTTTGGATGTACCGTGCACTATTCAGTGTCCCCTCGACGATCACCAGTGGTGTACGGCCAGTGTAGGAGATCGCTCCCCACACCATGATGCCGGGTGTTGGCCCTGTGTGCCTCGGTCGTATGCAGTCCTGATTGTGGCGCTCACCTGCACGGCGCCAAACACGCATACGACCATCATTGGCACCAAGGCAGAAGCGACTCTCATCGCTGAAGACGACACGTCTCCATTCGTCCCTCCATTCACGCCTGTCGCGACACCACTGGAGGCGGGCTGCACGATGTTGGGGCGTGAGCGGAAGACGGCCTAACGGTGTGCGGGACCGTAGCCCAGCTTCATGTAGACGGTTGCGAATGGTCCTCGCCGATACCCCAGGAGCAACAGTGTCCCTAATTTGCTGGGAAGTGGCGGTGCGGTCCCCTACGGCACTGCGTAGTATCCTACGGTCTTGGCGTGCATCCGTGCGTCGCTGCGGTCCGGTCCCAAGTCGACGGGCATGTGCACCTTCCGCCGACCACTGGCGACAACATCGATGTACTGTGGAGACTCACGCCCCACGTGTTGAGCAATTCGGCGGTACGTCCACCCGGCCTCCCGCATGCCCACTATACGCCCTCGCTCAAAGTCCGTCAACTGCACATACGGTTCACGTCCACGCTGTCGCGGCATGCTACCAGTGTTAAAGACTGCGATGGAGCTCCGTATGCCACGGCAAACTGGCTGACACTGGCGGCGGCGGTGCACAAATGCTGCGCAGCTAGCGCCATTCGACGGCCAACACCGCGGTTCCTGGTGTGTCCGCTGTGCCGTGCGTGTGATCATTGCTTGTACAGCCCTCTCGCAGTGTCCGGAGCAAGTATGGTGGGTCTGACACACCGGTGTCAATGTGTTCTTTTTTCCATTTCCAGGAGTGTATTTGAGTCTGAATGTTTGTTCTGTTCTCTCGAAGCATGCTACAAGGGCATACTGAAAACTAAAGTTTCTGAATTTTGTATGTGGAAACTCTTAAAGCTTTTTAATAAAACAATCTTTATTAACATTTTTTCATCCTGAATTTTCATGTCCACATATTTATTTCTCAAGATAGTCACCCTCCTAACAAAAGACCGGTTTGTTGATACCATCACTGGAGAATGTTTGACTTTGTAGAAGGAGCTGCAATCTCATCTCTGTCTGTAACACTTCATTACTATTAGAGAGAAATCCTCGAAGGTGTTCTTCAAGTACTGGAGACAGATGAAAATCGCATGGAGCCAAGTAGGGACTGTGTGAAGGACGCTCGATGACAATGAGCACAAAGTGTCGCATTGCTGAAGATGTCGCACATTACTGACTTGGACAAAATCGTCACCGTACATAGCTTTTGTTCTTCTATGGATTTCAATGGGGAGCGCGTCTTCTGCTGTTGTACACTGAATTACAGAACGTTGTTTCTGGCGTAGTAACATAGTTACCTTACACACTACCCTGTTACACGCTGCAATTCAGAGCCCTCTAGCGGCAGAGGGTTGCAACTTGTGTCAGCGAAACACGAAAGTCGACCGGGTTACATGCGTGACAGGTAATACCTCAACCGATATCGAGAAAAGAATAAAAAATTTGGAGCCATTGCTATCCAGCACGCCCTTACTCCAAACACGAATCTATCGCCATTGTTGGGGATAGGTGCAAAACTGACGCTATTGAATTAATTTTAGAAATTGTAGCCGGCTGGGGTGGCCGAGCAGTTCTAGGCGCTACAGATTGGAACCGCGTGACCGCTACGGTCGCAGGTTCGAATCCTGCCTCGGGCATTGATGTGTGTGATGTCCTTAGGTTAGTTACGTTTAATTAGTTCTAAGTTCTAGTGGACTGATGACCTCAGAAGTTAAGTCCCATATTGCTCAGAGCTATCTGAACCATTTTTTTAAAAATTGTATTCCCACTGAGCCACGGACCTACAGTATATGGAAATTAAAATATGAATGTAACAAGAAATGGAGGATGAAGAGAGAAATAATGTGCAGAGCCTATGTACCCGCCAGGGTAGCCGAGAGCGTTAATGAGCTGCTTCCTGGACTCGGGTAGGCGCGCCGAATGACGAGATCCGGTAGGCGGTTTTCCAAATCCCACTGGGTGAATACCGGTGTAGTCCCCACGTTCCGCCTCAGTTCCACGACTTGTGGAGACTTTGGGGCAGGGGGGAGGGAGGAAAATTGCCAGATTGTATTTGCCATCATCATTCGGTCCCAGCATTTGGCATGATGGTGTGAAGTTTGACTGGTTGTGGAACACTGTCACCAGTGATTCACACAGCCAGTGCTGTAGTCTTTAGCCAAAGCCTATCTCTGAGACTTTTGTGGTGTTATCTTTCAACAACATAATGTAAGACTGCATGTTGCCCCCACTGTTCTGGAATACATCGATACAGAGTATGTTCGAGAGTTGCCCTGGCCAGTGAATTCTCCAAACTTAACACCCAATGGAGACATCAGGCCTTGGGTTGCCGAGAGATTGGAACAGCAACGTAGCATTGCCTCTGCTACCACTCGCCAGCTACCACAGTTGACGAACTCTGGCGTAAAGTTAAAGCAGTACTGAATGACGTTTGTATACCCGTCATCCAAACTCAGTTACGCTTAATACCCAGCCCTGTTAGAGGCGTTGTTGCTGCCATAGGTGTACTAACTTTCGCAACCTGTATTCACCCAAATTAGTTAAAAATTAGTCATGTTCCAATATCAAAGGCCTTGCTGCATTGGTGACACTGGTTCCCAACAGATCACCAAAGTCAAGCGCTGTCAGTCTTGGCTAGCACTTAGATGGCTAACTAACCAGCTCTGCTGAGCACTATTGGCAAGCGGAGTGCACTCAGCTATTGTGAGGCCAACTGAGGAGGTACTTGATTAAGAAGTTTTTGTTCTGGTCACAAAAGCTGACAACAGCCAGGAGGGCAGTGTACTGACCACGTGCCCCTCTATATCTACATCCAGTGACGACTATCGGCTAAAGATGACAGTGGTTGGTCGGTGCCTTGGTCCTTCTGAGACCTGTTCGGATAGAGTTTATTTGTTTTACTTTATTCCAATAATTGCTCTGTGAAATCACTCACTTAAAGTAACATTTATTTTGCTATCCTTTCTGATGTCTCAATTTTAATGGTCAACCACACCATTTTGCTAAGATACTGCAGGCTAGGCGCTCACCAGGGACACAGTTTAATCAGATGCAAAGGGTCAGCAGTCCTCCTACCTTACAAATACTTTGAATGGCATTTCTAGGGATAGGGGCAAACAGGCGCATGTAATTAACTTTAGAAATTATATTCCCACTGATCCACAGACGTATATGGAAACTAATGTTTGAGTGTTAAAATAAATGGTGGATGAAGAGAGAAGTAATGAGCTGAACGATATCGGAACCTATGTGTGCACACAGTCTGCGTACCTCAGTTGACGACTCTCGCTGTTACGAGATGAGAGTGAACAGAATCTGGACAGAAGTGAAACTGCTTTATAGGCTGCACCATTAAAGTGATGCCAGCATGCAACAGACTTCAAACTTACATGAAGTGTTGTGAGTGCTTTAATAGGGAGATGATTACTGTCACTGTAACTGCATATTGGAGAAAGAGTAATACCACCTACATTTTGAATGTAGGGTGGTTATTCTAAAAGAGGAAAAACCGTAGGATTGACCCTTGGGATGTTAAGAAGCAATATGGACAAATGGCCAAAAAAGCACACCCACTTTAGGGTGGAGATAAAAGATCTTTGACCCTGACACCGGTATCAGCTCTAGGAAAACGGCCCACCAGCACAGGGTAAACCAGACTACCATGTGGAACATTCTCAACAACAATTGCCACTATCAGTGTCACAATTCGTGCTGGCCTTACAAATTTAATCATATACTGATCCAGTGCCAACAGGATTGCCGCAATGGTAATGCTGGTTCCCATTATATCACCGAAGTTAAGCACTGTCGGGCTAGACTAGCACTTCGGTAAGTGACCGTCCAGTCTGCCGTGCTCCGCCGGGAAGCAGCGTGCACTCAGCCCTAGTGAGGCCAATTGAGGAGCTACTTGATTGATAAGTTGTGGGTGCGGCCACGAAAACTGACAGTGGTCGGGAAATCAGTGTGCGACCACATGTCCCTCCGTATCTGTACCCAGTGAAGCCTATCGGCTGAGAGTGACACGGCGGTCGGTCGGTTCGTTTGGGCCTTCTGAGGCCTGTGGGACGGAGTTTGTTTTGTACACTACTGGCCATTAAAATTGCTACACCGAGAAGAAATGCAGATGATAAACGGGTATTCACTGGACAAATATAAAATACTGGAACTGACATGTGATTACATTTTCACGCAATTTGGGTGCATAGATCCCGAGAAATCAGTACCCAGAACAACCACCTCTGGCCTTAATAACGGCCTTGATACGCCTGGGCATTGAGTCAAACAGAGCTTGGATGGCGTGTACAGGTACAGCTGAACATGCAGCTTCAACACGATACCATAGTTCATCAAGAGTAGTGACTGGCGTATTGTGACTGCCAGTTGCTCGGCCACCATTGAGCAGACGTTTTCAATTGGTGAAGGATCTGGAGAATGTGCTGGCCAGGGCAGCAGTCGAACATTTTCTGTATCCAGAAAGGCCCGTACAGGCGGTCGTGCATTACCCTGCCGAAATGTAGGGTTTCGCAGGGACCGAATGAAGGGTAGAGCCACGGGTCGTAACACATCTGAAATGTAACGTCCACTGTTCAAAGTGCCATCAATGCGAACAAGAGGTGACCGAGACGTGTAACCAATGGCACGCCATACCATCACGCCGGGTGATACGCCAGTATGGCGATGACGAATACACGCTTCCATTGTGCGTTCACCTCGATGTCGCCAAACACGGATGCGGCCATCATGATGCTGTAAACAGAACCTGGATTCGTCCGAAAAAATGACGTTTTGCCATTCGTGCATCCAGGTTCGTCGTTGAGTACACCATCGCAGGCGCTCCTGTCTGTGATCAGCGTCAAGGGTAACCGCAGCCATGGTCTTCGAGCTGATAGTCCAAGCTGCTGCAAACGTCGTCGAACTGTTCGTGCAGGAAGTTGTCTTGCAAACGTCCCCATCTGTTGACTCAGGGATCGAGACGTGGCTGCACGATCCGTTAGAGCCATGCGGATAAGATACCTGTCATCTCGACTGCCAGTGATACGAGGCCGTTGGGATCTATCACGGCGTTCCGTATTACGCTCATGAACCCACCGATTCCATATTCTGCTAACAGTCATTGGATGTCGACCAACGCGAGCGGCAATGTCGCGGTAGGATAAACCGCAATCGCGACCTTTATCAAAGTCGTAAACGTGATGGTACGCAGTTCTCCTCCTTACACGAGCCATCACAAGAACGTTTCACCAGGCAACGTCGGTGAACTGCTGTTTGTGTATGAGAAATCGGTTGGAAACTTTCCTCTTGTCAGCAGGTTGTAGGTGTCGCCACCGGCGCCAACCTTGTGTGAATGCTCTGAAAAGCTAATCATTTGCATGTCACAGCATCTTCTTCCTGTCGGTTAAATTTCGCGCCTGTAGCACGTCATCTTCGTGGTGTAGCAATTTCAATGGCCAGTAGTGTATTATTCCAGTAATTGCATTCACCTGAAGTAACATTTCGTTTGCTATCCTTTCTGGTGTTTCAGTTTTAATGCCCAGCCGTGCAATTTTGCTGCGATACTTCAGGGTAAGCGGTCGCCAGGGGCACAGTTTAATCGGATGCGAAGGGTCAGCATTCCTGTGGCGGCCCGGCTTGGCACAGGCCGGCAGCAACAGGTGCTCCCTGCCGTTTGTCTTACGGGCAGAACAAAAAGTGCCACCGGCTGTCGGACAAAGCGGGCCCTCTGTGTCCACACAGCCGCTGCCGCGCGCGCCGTGGATCAGGGCGGCTCCGCTCTTTGTGCCGTTTGCGTAATGTCTTCACTACTTTCTTTTTTTCAGCCATTCCTCCTCTTCTACTCGGTAAGGGTCTCCGTGGGGAAAGCGCTCAGCGTTATTGCGGTAAGACTTTTCATCTCACAAAATTGATCAGAAAAAGTTTTGCTCCGGGTGCTTATCAGAAAACATGTCTGACAAGGGAACATTCTCAGGTGTAAATAAATGGTCTTGCTGAAGCTTGGTGGGTATGTAGACCGAGCAAAATAAAGCAACATGTAATTTTCCCGTTTTACCAAGTTTCACTACTAAGTGCTGAAACACAACCTGAAAGGTAATATCGCATATTGGGTTTAGAGGGCGTATCTTCACCCAAACCATAAAATATAATAAATGTGTTTTATATAAAATCAAAAGAGCTAGCGTTCTTGAACACTGTGTAATCAACTTTTGTAACAATCTGAAATTTTGGAAAATACCTCAACACCATTAAATAATTTTGCAAATGGAAAACTTTTGTTACAACATATATTACAGAAGTTTTCACATCACATCCATTCATGTGTAATAAACCCAGTATCTGCAATGTCATTTTTGGAAAATAAGTAGTACAAAGTGTGCTGTTGGTGTATTTTCAACATGTCTAATTAAAATATCTACATGTACATAATTGTTCCAATTATTTATTTAAAATATGTTTGTATCATGTTTTAAATTATTATTTCATGTGTTAAATTCATGTTTTTTTGTTTTTTAGTTTACTATTTCATATACATATATTTTATTAATTGGAAATAATAATTAACTCATTATTATGATACAAAATCAATACATAATAATAATAATTTATAAACAAATGCTTAATACATAATGATTTTTTACATCATGCACATGTAGATAAACAGCTTGCATATTAGAAAAACTTTATGAGAATATTTTAGATCTATTTCTGCTGAATGAATATGATGTTAGTTTGCCTTTTAGAAACACTCTAAGCAAGCTGCAATCACTAGTTCATAATTATGGTGATATAATGAATTCTCTTCACTGAGGATTTCCAGTGTACTGAAATATGCCTTGAACTATTTAGAGGATCACCCATCACAATCTGAGAATTATTCTGAATTTTATTTTACATTGTGCTGTCTGTCATGAGTTATGTGAAGAAATTTCATTCATTTAATGTGCATGGTGTAAAAATTTTACGTTAAAAATATTTCTTTACAGATATCATTATTGTAATGATGTTGCAACATAATAATGAATTACTTATTATTTTCAATTAACAAAGTACACATATGTGAAATGGTAACTTAAAATAGCAAAAGATGAATTTAAAATGCAAAAACACAATTTAAAATATAATGCAAAAATAAGTAAAACAGATAATTAGAATAATAATGAACATTTAAATATCAGTTATGTTGAAAATACTCTGACAGCACATTATGTGCACCTTATTTTCCAAAAATGATCTCAGAAAGAAACCAACTTTGTTACACATGGAAGGATGTGGCATTAAAGCTTTTTTAATTTACATTGTGACAAAAGTTTTCCATTTGCAAAATAATTTATGGTGGTAGGCAATTTTCCAAAATTTCAAAATATTACAAAAGTTCATTATAAAGTTTTTAAGAAAGTTAATTTCTTTTCAGTTTCTATGTAAAACACATCTTTCATATTTCATGACTCTGAAGATGTTCCATCTAAAAAAAAGCAAAATTACCTTTCAGAGTTTCTTTTGCCCCTTAAAAGTGACATGAGACGAAAATGAAAAAAGCAATTTGAATTATGCTGGCCCATACACATACCTTGCAAGTTTCATCAAGATCGTTTATCTGCATCACGGAATGTTCCCTTGTGAGTAGAGAATTATGTAAATTACAGAATATTTGGCAACATATGAAGAGGTGTTGAAAATTAAAGAAGAGAAACTGAGGACCAAATAAAATGTAGGGATGAGAAAGAAACGAAAAGCTTCAAAGAAGGAAGAGAAAACATATAACTTACACATGGAAACTTGAATGAACCAGATGGTATGGATGCTGATTTGAAACAAGAAGTTCTTTTGGCATGTGATGAATTTGTAAAAGATTGAGAGGGGTGGTACAGTTGCAAATACTGCATGTAGTCTGTAGGGTCCATTCAGAATTATGTGAATGGAATGGTCCACATCATATCTACATGATATATATTTACACAAACTGCTAAGGTTTCCTTTGAAGTTGTTCAACACTGGACTTAATGTGTTATTTCTATGTTCTACCTTTGGATTAAGCCTAATCTAAATCACTTACCACGCTGAAACAATACCTAATTGTAAAAGAAATTGCAAAAGCAGAAAATTTTGTGTTATTTATCCTCACCAGATGCAATATTGTCCTGCCATTACAGGTAAAATAACAGAATGCAAAAATTAGAATATATTTGGTGTCATAAAAATTAATTATGCGGAAGTCATATATTACCAGAGCACTCATTTACGGATACATGGATTGAAGTTTGGAAACATATTCTATAATTTTAAGAATCAAATTTTATGATTAATAGTAAAATCACCTTAACAAACCTATAACAGTATCATTTATTGATTTCAAGAAAGCATTTTACTTGGTAGATAGAGAAACGATAATGCCCATCATTAGAGGGTTTGGTGTTAAAGCAAAATTAGCAAACATAATTGACGAAAATGTAACATATACGATAACTTAAGTAAAATTTATGGGATAAGTATCTCAGCCATTTGAAATAAAAAGTATTGTTTGTCAAGGGCATGGTGTAGCACCTTTACTGTTAATGTGTATTTCTGAAAAAATTGTATCTTGAATTTGGAGCTAAGCAACAGCAAAATTGTACCAATAATTCTAGGAAGGAAGACAAGTTGAATTAATTTTAACTGCCTGGCTTTTGCAGACGATTTTGCAATACTTGCAGGAAATCTGAAGGACACAGTTATTCAAATAAATCTTCTGAAATAAATAACAGACAGAACAGGTCTCAAAACTGCAGCCAAAAAAACAAAATTAGTAAAAAAATACAAAAAAACGCATCAAAAGTCATAGGAACACAAACAGATAAAATAGAGGGATTAAGTAAATTTAAGTATCTTCAAGAAACTATACAACAGAAAGGACTAGTAAAATTTGCAACAGATGTAAGATTTAACGAAATGGAGAGAGCATATGGTTTGACAAAGAATATTTACAAGAAGAAATGCATATCTAGAAAAACAAAACCAAAACACTGTACCACTACGGTATTTGCAGGATATTTATACGGATATGAATGCCTGTCAAAAACAGCTGGACACAACAGAGGTATCTGAAAGATGCGTTACTAGAAGAATAGTGCGTGCAATACAAACTAAAGATGGCTGGAAAACGAGAAGTAGTGAGGAGATATATAAAAAAAAGAGAAAATATCAGAAGTAATAGCTAGAAGAAGATTAACCTTTTTTTAACACCTCTATTGAATGAATGAGAACAGGCTAACGAGACAAATATTCCTGTGTTTCTGGGCGAAGAAATCGACGATAGCATAGATTACATAAATAAGGGAAGAACTAGAATGAAACAACATCAACGAATCGAAAACAACCGATAGAAACTTTTTAATGACAAAATACTAAATTTATAAGTATTTCAAAACAGAAGAAACAAGAAATCGGGAACAACATAGAAAGAAAAAAAGGACAAGACAACATGGGGAGAAGATAGGGAAGTACTGGAAAATTAGGAAACGACTACAAGGGGCTGGCCGGTGTGGCCGAGCGGTTCTAGGCGCTACAGTCCGGAACCGCGCGACCGCTACGTTCGCAGGTTCGAATCCTGTCTCGGGCATGGATGTGTGTGATGTCCAGAGGTTAGTTAGGTTTAAGTAGTTCTACGTTCTAGGGGATTGATGACCTCAGAAGTTAACTCCCATAGTGCTCAGAGCCATTTGAACCATTTGACTACAAGGGGATAAGAGGGATTGAAGTAGTTATGCGGTCCCAGCTGGTCAGTACGAAGATTTAAAATAAAAAAAAAATACCATAGATGAGCGAAATTCCGCCGTTCTCACCCGCTCGCAGTAGCGCACTTTATGTGTTTTGTATGAACGTGCCAAACTAGTAGAGAATGTAACTGTAAACATTCCGCATTATGGAGCTCCCAACATTGGAGCGCTGCACAGTGACGTATCTGCGGGCCCTTGTGGGGCGGGAGAAGCGAAGCGGCCAGGCGAGTGTTTGCTTGCCGGTCTGGCCTCCTCGTCTGAAGAGGCCCTCGTTCCCTGATTTATGGTTAGACGCGCCCACAGTACACAGTTTGCACCCGAGAGAAACACCAGCAGGCTGAGTGGCTCTGAGAAAGCAAAGCCTGGAAAGCAACAGGCGAGCCACTAGCCACTTACTCAGTCGCGCGTTAAATTCTTCGTACTTTGCACTATGGGTGGACGAAACTATTAATTGCAAGTAATACGTTCCCATTCCAAGCCGGTAATAGATTCCAGAAACTTTATTTGTCATTTACGAGGCGTTTTTTTAAAGTAAGTACCGTTTTAAAATTAAAAAAAGACGTGCTAAGATATCTCAATAATTTTATTTTTACGCACTGACGCCATTACAGACTGTTTCTTCCTTTTTTACGTTGTGTACCGATTGTTTAAGATACCTCCGATAATGCCGAGTCCCGCCGATTGTGAATTACGGGCTGTTAAAAGATTTCTTAGTGCTAAAGACCTAAAAGCGATCGATATTCATCGAGGAATCTGTGCAGTTTACGGAGAAAACATTATGAATGATGGAATGATAAGAAATTGCGTGAGAGCATTTATAGATGGCCGCACAAATGTGCATGATGAACAACGGAGTGGGCGCCTTCGGACGTTAATGAAAGTTTGGTGCAGGAAGTGGACAATAAGGTGAGAGAAAACAGACGTTTTACGGTTTCCTTCTTGCGGGATGACTTTCCTAATATTTCTCGTAGTGTTTTATATGGCACTGTGACCGAGCACTTTAATTACCGAAAATTGTGTGCACGTTCGGTACCGGAAACGTTGACGGATGTGCACAAAACCAGACGTTTAGACAGTGCATTGACTTTCCTTGAGCGGAACCACAACGACGGTGATGATTTCTTAAGCCAAATTGTTACGGGTGATGAAACATGGGTGGCCTACGTCACACCAGAATCAAAGCAAGTCCATGGAATTTGAACAAGGGCATCGTTTTGCTGCAAGACAATGGCCGTCTGCACGTGGCGAATCAGACCAAAGATCTCATCACATCTTTTCGATGGGAAACTCTAGATCATCCTCCGTACAGCCCTGATCTTGTGCCTAGTGACTACCATCTGTTGCTGCACTTGAAGAAACACCTGGGCGGTCAGCGTCTTCAAGACGATGACGAAGTCAAAACAGTGGTGATGCAGTGGTTACCAAGTCAGGCGGGAGACTTCTATGAAGAGGGTATTAAAAAACTGGTACAACGTTATGACAAATGCTCAGTATTGACGGAAATTATGTAAAAAGTAGATTAAGGTACAGGCTTTCATGTAAAAATAAAATTATTGAAATATCTTAGCACGTCTTTTTTTAATTTCAAAACGGTACTTACTTAAAAAACACACCTTGTATATTGCAATTCTCAGAATGTGAATATATTGGATGTGTCAGGAGGAATGGTACTACTTTGTGAATTGGTAGTACAAACTAATTCGAACAAAATGGCCTTATAGCATGTGTCCGATTTTTTTCGGTACAGAAGACACTTGATAGAATGTAAGGCAGGGAAACATAAACTCAGACACGGTTTAAACAAAAGCAAGTGATTAAGATCAAAGTTGATTTTCGTAAATTCCACCTCTGACTTCAATGCGTTTTCGAATTCTCTTGCCAACAGCACGAGTAGCGCTTTGAGGTCGTCTTGGGGTTGTTATACACGATGATTCAGCTGCCCCTGCCAACGTGTTTTATGCAACCCGCAACGCCTTCAAAAGCCAGTGCGAGACTTTGTTTTCCTCTCGCTCGCTACATGAAATGAATCAGTCCTACAGAAAAAAAATCCACTGGACCTTTTTGTAGTAAATTTTATGCAGTTAAATTCTATACACGCAGCAGAAGTGACGAATGAAAATTTCTACCAAGGACAGGATTCAAACCCAGGTCTCGTAATCTCTTGGTAGATGCACTACCGATAGTGTCACACTGGCACAGTGGCATGCTGGGGTAGTCTGTGCAATTGTGCTAAACCTCTTTGATGAGGTGGTATAGAGGTTAACATACCTGCCTAGTGAGCAGCTGATCCAAGCTTGAATCCTGGCCTGGGTACGAATGTCCATTCATCGCTTCAGGCTGCATATATTCGTCATAGATATATGAGACTTGAAAAGATCTCTGAAACCAAATAGTTTCGGTTACAGCACCTATGGCTTGGTTTCATGTAAGATCCTCCATGTTTGATGCTGAGGTGCTGTTCCAATACATCTGGAGAGCCTCTGTTAAGCTGTTAGAGTTTAGGGGAACACCAAGTGGGCTGACGCATGAAAGGGAATTTGGAATGAGGAGGGTGGGATGCTATGGTAGTACGTGGAGTTCTGCTTAGCCAGTGTGCCGGGGTGGCGTAGTGGTTAGTATATCAGCTTAGTTAGCGGGAGTCCCAGGTTTGAATCCCAGACTTGGTACAAATTTCATTCTCCGCTTTGGTCTGCATATGCACATCATAGATGCCTGAAACTTCAAAAGGTCTTGGGAACCAAACAGCTTCAATAGTTAAGTTTTGTACTGGGATACATATTCGCCATTTTCGAGTTCATAAGAAAAAAGCGTTTGAAGGTAAGTTTTGTATGTTTTTCTTGAATAATTCGAAAAATACAGCCTCTAGCGAAAACGTATCGCAGCACAAAATTTAACGACATTGAATTTCCTATATAAAGGTCTTGTTCTTTTTTCTGTAGGACTAATAGTCTTCGCATAGCAAGTGAGAGATTATAAAATCTTTTGCATAGTATTTCAAAGTACTGTGGGTTGCATAAAACCTGCAGCTGAATCACCCTACATGTGCAGCACTGTTCATAATCCAAACGAGAAGTTCGTCCCTTGTCTTTACTTTATCTTTGTACACTTCACCTTTCAACCATCGACAGAGGCACTAATCGAAAAGAGTAAAGGACGTTGGTGGTCAATAAAAACGACCATTTCTGCAGATTTATCTTACACAGCATGTTAGGTTCAGATATATCATCTGACGACTGGAATATGCAGGGGTCTCGTGATTGTGAAGAAAGTATCCGTATTTGTATTAATTGGCTATAGGAATTTCATCCAATAATGCTTGAAGTTCGTTTTCGAGAAAGTCTAGGAATGGGAGACAAGATAGTAACACAACATGGGCACTCAGTTGATTATCTATCATGCCACACCACGAATTTACAGAGAAGTCCTCCTGAAAATGAATCTTCCAAAAGTCATGTTATTTTCGTCTAACAACCATTGTGAGTGTTACTGATACTCTCTCTAGTGAATATGACTTCATTAGCGAACAGTATTATGCAACTAGTCAACGGTAAAACTTTAGTCGTCTCCCTGCAACTACATCAGGATAGAGGCTGCGCATACCTGATACTCATTACATTGCTGTGTGTGGAAACCCTATACGTGCTTACGAACTTCCAGCACGCCGGAGTAGCTTGGGTCAGCAACTTCTGTTAATCAGTATAACGAAAAACCAGTCGAAAGTTGCAAATTTTTGCGTTTTATTAATTCGATGACTAATTACGAGCAGAGACCATTTTCAAATCATCATAACGTAGTGGAAAACGGCATATCCGAAGATGTAAAAAAGGTACAATGAACATTTACACTGTATACGGATACCTATTATCCGTATGCATCAATCTTGCAGGATTTCCTATCGATATATCCCGTCTGCTGAATTAGAGACCACTTGAAAAAGTCATCCAGTCCCGCTAAGTTAATTCGTCAGTGGAAGTGATTTGTTCTATTCAAATTTATGTCACGTAATTACAGCATCGAGCTTACATCTGGTACCAATTACAAGGTGCATTCAAGTTCTAAGGCCTCCGATTTTTTTTCTAATTAACTACTCACCCAAAATCGATGAAACTGGCGTTACTTCCCGACGTAATCTCCCTGCAGACGTACACATTTTTCACAACGCTGACGCCATGATTCCATGGCAGCGGCGAAGGCTTCTTTAGGTGTCTGTTTTGACCACTGGAAAATCGCTGAGGCAATAGGAGCATGGCTGGTGAATGTGCGGCCACGGAGAGTGTCTTTCATTGTTGGAAAAAGCCAAAAGTCACTAAGAGCCAGGTCAGGTGAGTAGGGAGCATGAGGAATCACTTCAAAGTTGTTATCACGAAGAAACTGTTGCGTAACGTTAGCTCGATGTGCGGGTGCGTTGTCTTGGTCAAACAGCACACGTGCAGCCCTTCCCGGACGTTTTTGTTGCAGTGCAGGAAGGAATTTGTTCTTCAAAACATTTTCGTAGGATGCACCTGTTACCGTAGTGCCCTTTGGAACGCAATGGGTAAGGATTACGGCCTCGCTGTCCCAGAACATGGACACCATCATTTTTTCAGCACTGGCGGTTACCCGAAATTTTTTTGGTGGCGGTGAATCTGTGTGCTTCCATTGAGCTGACTGGCGCTTTGTTTCTGGATTGAAAAATGGCATCCACATCTCACCCATTGTCACAACCGACGAAAAGAAAGTCCCATTCATGCTGTCGTTGCGCGTCAACATTGCTTGGCAACATGCCACACGGGCAGCCATGTGGTCGTCCGTCAGCATTCGTGGCACCCACCTGGATGACACTTTTCGCATTTTCAGGTCATCATGTAGGATTGTGTGCACAGAACCCACAGAAATGCCAACTCTGGAGGCGATCTGTTCAACAGTCATTCGGCGATCCCCCAAAACAGTTCTCTCCACTTTCTCGATCATGTCGTCAGACCGGCTTGTGCGAGCCCGAGGTTGTTTCAGTTTGTTGTCACACGATGTTCTGCCTTCATTAAACTGTCGCACCCACGAACGCACTTTCGACATATCCATAACTCCATCACCACACGTCTCCTTCAACTGTCGATGAATTTCAATTGGTTTCACACCACACAAATTCAGAAAACGAATGATTGCACGCTGTTCAAGTAAGGAAAACGTCGCCATTTTAAGTATTTAAAACAGTTCTCATTCTCGCCGCTGGCGGTAAAATTCCATCTGCTGTACGGTGCTGCCATCTCTGGTATGTATTGACAATGAACGCGGCCTCATTATAAAACAATGCGCATGTTTCTATCTCTTTCCAGTCTGGAGAAAAAAAATCGGAGGCCTTAGAACTTGAATGCACCTCGTACTTCAAAAACTATCAGAGTATTATTGCAAGACAAATGGGAGTAAGTTTGTTCGCAGGTGAACGTGATGACAATTTTTTAGAAGTTGTACATTCCCTGTAAACGCATCTGCGACATTGGGTTCATAGTATTACACAAACAAACTCGACTCATAACATTTCAGCATATGGAGAGCAATATGAGAAGTTCCAATACGATGATTAATGAAGGTCGTGAATTACATAGGAAGTTACAAGCGTTTTAACGTGATGCTGTAGCAACGATGAAGTGATAAATGACTTTGCTTCGAGTGATGGTTATAAATCGCCAACAGATGTCAGTGGTATAATAACTGAGATTGCTATATGTTAAATTAATGGCAGGGACGGCAGGAAGTTGGTTGAAATTGTGGCTCTGTTATTTTGATTTATGTTCCTACAACTTCTCTCGCTCTAAAATTAATACTTATTGAGACACAATGATCTTGCGTGTTTTCTCAAAATAAATTATACCCTCAGTTTAATTTTATCATTCTGCTGCTCGAATAAAAATAATAGACTTCTAGATACTCCTGTTCCTTTCATTAAGAGGCTCTCCCATGATCGCAAATTACCGGTGTTAGTCTGCTTTAAGACGCTATTCATACATGTTCATACAGCGCTGTGCAAGGGATAGCTGGATCGTGCATGCGAGTTTCTTTTAAATTTCGCAACCTTTCTGATGGATGAAGAGTAAACAGTAAATTTGGTAGAATTATTCTTATCGGGCTCTGATTCTTAATGCTATAGCTCTATTGAATTGTAAACAGTTTCTCACGGGAAGAGCTGTCCTATTTGGTGATGTCTCGTGTTCAACGCCCAAATGTTGCAGTTTTCCTAGTAGCTTTTGTCAGTTAGGATCATATCCGCTTCACGCAGCCGGCCGCGGTGGCCGTGCGGTTCTAAGCGCTGCAGTCCGGAACCGCGGGACTGCTACGGTCGCAGGTTTGAATCCTGCCTCGGGCATGGATGTGTGTGATGTCCTTAGGTTCGTTAGGTTTAAGTAGTTCTAAGTTCTAGGGGGCTGATGACCTAAGATGTTAAGTCCCATAGTGCTCAGAACCATTTGAACCGTTTTACGCGTCTATTGCTTTTTCTTTTGCTGCCTATCGGGCGTTACCTCATAACGATCGCTTTCTTTACGTATGCAGGCAGTGTCTTACTAAGTTCCCTTAAAAACTGGAAGCGGGAAACTGTCTAGAAACCGAGTGAAGATATATAAAGGGCCGTGTAACCTATGGGACATTTTTGTTCGACATTGTTAATTTCCTGTCTGTTACTTAAAAATACATAAAAACGCAATAGTTTTATTATTTAGAAAATGCAATTTGTATTCCGCAAGGATATGAAATTCACAATTGACTAACACTGATTGATGTGTGATTCCAATAACGTGAAAAAAAGAAACCGAAAAACAAAGAGAAATTGTTGTTTCCAGTTCTCATTTATGTTTCTTTTTCCTGCCAATGCTACGAATACTACCGGTAATCGTACTATGCACTACGTCACTGATGTAGTAAACCAGATTATCGAACCATGGTTTCGGTAGTGCGCACATTTCTACTGAGACGTAAGTGCCCCACGATAGGCTATTAGTAAAGCCCGGATTTTAATAGTAAGTCATGTTTATTTCCTTAACTTTAGGGAAAGTTTTACAATAATTTATGCACGAATCCAGGTATTGTAGTGTTAAAAACGTATTTTTATTGAGGATAAAAAGTCATATCAACACCTTAGGTCATATTTCGTCCACTTTTACCATAATAGGTCATATTTCGTCTACTTTTACCATAATAGGTCATATTTCGGCAAACGTTTGTCAAAAATGCATATATTTGTCACATGTGTAAGGACACAACTACAACACCTGAAAATGTTGCTCGTATGGCAATGTTTTAGGTGATATTGTCACGAACAAACACAACAATTACTACGAAGCTTTTTTTATCAGCACTATAGTAGACAAGCGGCGTAACACATTAGTCTACTCACTGACGTGAGGCATTGTTGTATGGGATCTACGAAAGGCTCTGAAAGCCAACAAAGGCGTCTTCTCAAGTAACAAACATCCCTCACGTGATCACAGTATTTAGTTCGAATACGAAGTTCTAGTTCAACATGTCAAAGGTAAAGTGCTCCAAAGCTTGGATCTGCAAGGTTTTTTTCGCAATTTTGGAGAGAAGTTCTCCGGCACTGACGGGAAAACATTATTTAGTGCGCACGTGAAGTTAAAATAGTGCAGAAAAGCGCTTTAATGTGTAACAACACTGTAATACCGCAACACGCAGCAGTTGCGTGAGTAGATGGAGACTAACGCTGTTATTTGAGCAGACAGGACCATCGTCAAACGCGCAATCATTTTCCATGGACTTGTTTGAGATCGGGGTGTCTTGCAACATCGCATTTGAGGAGCTGAAGAATCTACGTTTCAGACAGTTCTTGGAGAAGTATAAGACATCCAGTTACAGGTGAGTCTACATTGAGAAAGAATTTTTTGTATGTATGCTACGAGGAGGTACTCAGCAAAATACGAATTAGTGTTTCTGACAAAAATGTCTTGGTGTCCATACAGGGTGTTACCAAAATGTACGGCCAAACTTTCAGGAAACATTCCTCATACACAAATAAAGAAAAGATGTTATGTGGACATGTGTCCGGAAACGCTTAATTTCCATGTTATAGCTCATTTTCGTTTCGTCAGTAGGTACTGTACTTCCTCGATTCACCGCCAGTTGGCCCAATTGAAGGAAGATAATGTTGACTTCGGTGCTTGTGTTGACATGCGACTCATTGCTCTACAGTACTAGCATCAAGCAAATCAGTACGTAGCATCAACAGGTTAGTGTTCATCACGAACGTGGTTTTGCAGTCAGTGGAATGTTTACAAATGTGGAGTTGGCAGATGCCCATTTGATGTATGGATTAGCACGGGGCAATAGCCGTGGCCCGGTACGTTTGTATCGAGACAGATTTCCAGAACGAAGGTGTCCCGACAGGAAGACCTTCGAAGCAATTGATCGACGTCTTAGGGAGCACGGAACATTCCAGCCTATGACTCGCGACTGGGAAAGACCTAGAACGACGAGCACACCTCCAATGGACGAGGCAATTCTTCGTGCAGTTGACGATAACCCTAATGTCAGCGTCAGAGAAGTTGCTGCTGTACAAGGTAACGTTGACCACGTCACCGTATGGAGAGTGCTACGGGAAAACCAGTTGTTTCCGTACCATGTACAGCGTGTGCAGGCACTATCAACAGCTGATTGGCCTCCACGGGTACACTTGTGCGAATGGTTCATCCAACAATGTGTCAATCCTCATTTCAGTGCAAATGTTCTCTTTACTGATGAGGCTTCATTCCAACGTGATCAAATTGTTAATTTTCACGATCAACATGTGTGAGCTGACGAGAATCCGCACGCAATTGTGCAATCACATCATCAACACAGATTTTCTGTGAACGTTTGGGCAGGCATTGTTGGTGATGTCTTGATTGGGCCCCATGTTCTTCCACCTACGCTCAATGGAGCACGTTATCATGATTTCATTCGGGATACTCTACCTGTGCTGCTAGAACATGTGCCTTTCCAAGTACGACACAACATGTGGTTCATGCTCGATGGAGCTCCTGCACATTTCAGTCGAAGTGTTTGTACGCTTCTCAACAACAGATTCGGTGACCGATGGATTGGTAGAGGCGGACCAATTCCATGCCCTCCACGGTCTCCTGACCTCAACCCTCCTGACTTTCATTTATAGGGGCATTTGAAAGCTCTGGTCTACGCAACCCCGGTACCAAACATACAGACTCTTCGTGCTCGTATTGTGGACGGCTGTGATACAATACGCCATTCTCCAGGGCTGCATCAGCGCATCAGGGATTCCATGCGACGGAGGGTGGATGCATGTATCCTCGCTAACGGAGGACATTTTGAACGTTTCCTGTAACAAAGTGTTTGAAGTCACGCTGGTATGTTCTGTTGCTGTGCGTTTCCATTCCATGATTAATGTGATTTGAAGAGAAGTGATAAAATGAGCTCTAACATGGAAAGTAAGCGTTTCCGGACACATAACATTTTCTTCCTTTGTGTGTGAGGAACGTTTCCTGAAAGTTTGGCCGTACCTTTTTGTAACACCCTCTAGATGAAACTACCGATGTGGGTGAGCAAATGTTGTTGTTCTAAAAGTTCTGGTGTTCTGGAGAAATGTTCCTCTTAAAGCGTGAAGCTCTCGAGAGAGTAAATAACCCGACAATTGTCATTTTGTTTGACAACCCTCTGAAGCTACTGTGGCCGCATGGTGTGAACAGATATAACGTTTTTCTGTTTGTAACAGATGGTGCTTCATACATGGCTAAAGCAGCCAAGGAGTTTCAGGTTCGCTACCCTAGTATATTGTACGTCATTTGTCTTGGACATACGTTACACAGAGTCGCAGAAAAGGTGCGATCATATTACTCTGATGTGGACAAATTAGTTCCCTGTGGCAAGAAAGTCTATGTAAAGACTAATAAGTAAAGTCAAGGAACAATTCCAGGAACTGCCCCTCCCAGCTCAGCCTCCTTGTACTTGATGGTATATTTGGCATAATACTGCTGAATATTTCTGTACCATCTACACCAGAATAAAGAGAGTCTTTTTGAGCTTGATAACGGTGAATGAAATGGTATCAAAACTATAAAAGAAGTCTTTACGGATACCTTGTCTAGACAGTTGGTATCGCCAGCTCTTCAACGGTATCGAAAGGACAGGAAGCTGCTGGCAGTCAACTGTGTGACGCCGCGAATGTTGTGCAACATGTGCACAGTGAATTGAGTCTAGCTCGTAGTCAAGTGGCTGACAAAGTGGACAACAAATTGCAAATTGGAAAATGTTCTCCAATCCTGGAATTCTGGATATTCTACAGTGTGCAAGATTAGCGACATTCTTTCTGAGAACGGCACAATATTTGAAGAAAACGAACCAAAGCCGATCTGCAGTGACCTCACCACCTTCAGAACGCTCCGGTGACGTCCTGTGATGTGGAGAGGTGCTATCCCAGCCTCAGCGATAACCATAGATCTCTGAAAATGGAAACCCCTGAACTGCACCTTGTGACTCGGTCCAGCTCTGCAGAAACGAAGACAGATGAGACGTTTTAGCTAATTTGGAATACTTTAAACAAGTGGTGTGTAGTAATACAAGAGTGCAATTTTGTCATATGATGACATGTTGGAGACCGTGGCTGTTGTTTGAAGACAAATGTTGATAGTGTTAGGACAGCAACCAGCCACAAATTTACTTTGAGTTCTTTTATTCAAAGGAAACCGTTAGCGGTTGCGAATCGTTGTGATTCATCATCAGACGGTTTACACGCTTTCTTTCTGACATTTGGTGTGTTTTTATAGATTAATTGTCCTAAAATATAAATAAAACATAATTATAAACACGCCACACACAGATGGTTGCATTACAGATTTTCGTTGCATGTGACTTACGTGAAACGTCAGTTTCGAGTGTTTGTTTTCATAACGTTCGTCCAATCGATGTAAATGCATTCTCACTGCATCCTCGTTGTTGCACACGTAATAGTTCTCACTGTACACTTTAGATTTGTCGCTGAGATCATTTCAACCACGCACCACACGTTTTAATACATACAAAGAGCTTACAAACATATGAGTATCACAGATGCTATGATATATCGTAACATTTGGCGATGATGTCCTATGTTTGGAAAGGATCATATATTTATTTACAAAACTGTAATGCCTTTTACATTAGTACAGAGACATAGAATTTCTTTTTAAATCTCATATTGCTAAATTAATTATAAAGTTTTTTATATATATTTAGAACTGTATATGTAAAATAGTATATTATTTTATTACATTTTGCATCAAGAGAATTATAGTAACATATAAATTTGCTACTTGATCAGCAGATAGGTGTATTAATATTATTTGCTTTGGAGGCTGGAAAGTAATTTTTGGAAATTTTTCAGGAAAGGGGTATTAGTTAACTCTGTTTGTTCGTTAAGGATATAGTCTGGGGTGCTGTTTTTGTGTGTGTGTATTTCTAATTCTTCTAATAAATTCATAGTGGCTCCTCTTTCTGTTAGATGCAAAATTTTTAAGTTGTCCTCAATGTTTCCCACTGAATGGTTTTCTTCAGCAATATGGGCTGCAAATGCTGATTTGTTCAAGTTGCCAAGTCTTAGAGCATCAATATGTTCTTTGTATCTGATTTCAAAACTTCTGCCTGTCTGTCCGATGTAGATTTTTGGGCATGTATCACATCTGAGTTTGTATATTCCTGATTTACGGTAGGGACTCTTGGAGGTATTTATATCATGGATTATTTTTTGTTGTAATTTATTATTTGTGGAAAAGCTGATTCTGATATTTTTCTTCTTTTTAAATAAGTTTGATATTTGGTATGAAAGTGGGCCTATGTATGGGAGAGTAGCATATTTAGGTTTGGCTTCAGTGGCACACTGATTTGGCTTAAAGTGACTGCTGTGAAGTGGGTCTGTGGTTTTTGTCTGCATTTTGTTGTGAAGTTTTTCTATTATTGTGGGTTTATATTCATTATTATGAGCAACTGTTTTAATTATATTGATTTCATTTTGTTGGTCTGTGTCACTCATTGGTACTTTTTTAATTCGGTGTAGCATCGTTCTGAAATATGCCATTTTTTGTTGGTGGAGGTGGCAAGATGAGTTGCTAATACTGACATCAGTGGTGGTAGGTTTTCTGTAAATACTGAATTGATGTTTATTGTTACTATTGCAAATTTTCAGGTCAAGAAAGTTAATGCTTCTATTAGTTTCATGTTCAACTTTGAATTTAATATTTTTGTGCATTTTGTTAAGATCTGCTGCTAATGTATCTATTTCATTGCTTGTACCATCAAAAAGCAGTATTGTATCATCAACATATCTTCTGTAGTATATTATTTTGTTTGAGATGTGCTGGTTGGCAGAGAAGAATTTTTGTTCTATATGGTTGATGTAAATGTCAGCCAATATCCCAGCTAAGCTATTTCCCATTGCCAAACCATCATGTTGTTGGTACAGTTTGTTGTTGAAGCTAAAGTAATTATGCTCTAGAATACTAGAGTGGTTTTATTGTGTGGAGAAGTGTTATTGTTTCCACTGAGAGGAACCCCCACTACTTGTGTTTTCCCCTCCCCTGTCGCGCTACAGCGCAGTTAAGAGGCCGAATTACCTTGTGCGCATTCTACACGGACCCGCACCGCCTTCGTCAGTCGCCGCCCCGACCTGACTGCTAAGTACGAACTCGTGGCCGCCGGGACAGGTGTTTAGCAGAAGCTGCCGGTAACCTTGCCCACACGCTATTCCGGGAACCGCGCGTCCATTGTTTCCGTAACGGCGCACGAGTGGGGGATGCCGCAGGCCGGGCAAGGCGGCACCTCTTAATTACGGCGCAGCGCGCAACACAACAGATCCATCTGCGCAGAGGCCGCACGTCAAGTCTGCGGTAAACAGCGGCGATGGCCGCGCGGAAGTGGAGTGCGTTCGTGGCACGCGCCGACGGCGTAGGTCAAATGGGGCGTCAGAGAGGGCCGGTCGAAAACAGCTGACACGGTAGCAGGTAGAAGTTAGCGCTTGCCGGATGTGGGTTTCCGGGAGCGCAAGGTCAACAGACGCAGGAGAAAGCGGCTGAAGTGGGCAAATCTCCAGAGGAGCGATAGAGCGGAACTTTGCCTATGACCTGCCGCTATACATAGTCCGATTAAAACTACTTGACAGCAGACACTTCAGGCATTGAGACTGGTTTCTTTCAATCAGAGCGCTCAACGTCTCATTCGACCGTTCACTGTTGCCAAACGATGCTAATGAAATACACTCGCTTTGTAGGCAGCACTAACCACAGACTTATTGCCAATTGCTGCACAAGGCGCGATTAAGCGTCATATATATATAGTTATCTTAGTCACAGAGCTCGACTTGCACTACATAAATTCGACATGACATTGTATGAAGCCGAATTTTTAAAGGTTGCAATTCAATTTATCGTTGTGAGTGGAATACCAGTATTGTAAATAAATCAGCCCTCTGCAACGTAATGGCATAGTGTCGAGGTTAGCGTATAAACCTAATGTATAGAGGCACGCCCGGTTAACCGAGTGATCTAATGCACGGCTTTCCGGTGTGGGAAGGAGCGCCTGGTCCCCGGCACGAATCCGCCCAGCAGACTTGTGTCGAGGTCGGGTGAGCAGGCCAGTCTGTGGATGGTTTTTAGGCGGTTTTCCATCTGCCTCGGGGAATGTGGGGTGGTTTCCCTTTTTCCACCTCCGCTACACTATGTCCGTGATTGCTGGGCAAACAAGTTCTCCACATATGCGTACACCACCATTACCCTACCATGCAAACATAGGGGTTACACTCGTCTGGTGTGAGATGTTCCCTGGGGGGGGGGGGGGGGGGGAGGGTTAGCAAAATATAATCAATTGTAAAATTGTTCATTTATATAGATTAAAAAGTTTAATAAAGATTAATATTTTTATACTCCCCATCCATTGTCATCCATTCCTAAATCCATTCCTAATTTTCGTGTTCCACACATTATTCAAAATGGCTCTGAGCACTATGGGACTTAACATCTATGGTCATCAGTCCCATAGAACTTAGAACTACTTAAACCTAACTAACCTAACGACAGCACACAACACCCAGCCATCACGAGGCAGAGAAAATCCCTGACCCCGCCAGGAATCGAACCCGGGAACCTGGGCGTGGGAAGCAAGAACGCTACCGCACGACCACGAGATGCGGGCCCACACATTATTCCTCTAACTGCTGTTGCTGCAACTTCCACCTAAAGAAGCAGCACTTGCATGCATTCTTTCTTTTGCAACTAACTGAAGTCCTTTCTCAGCTTCATGTCTTTTTTCTAAATCTTTATGATCATGATAAGCAATGTCATGTTTTTTACAAGCTTCATCTAATGGATTTATACCTTTATCTCCTCTTGCTAGTCGTTCTTCAACTTTAGTGAATGGTCCACAGTAATTAAATCCTGATAGGTGCATCTCAGGCATTGGAACATTATTTATATCTAATTGACTAATCCTTTACCATGTTTTTCACTCTTCCAAAATGTATGAGGAAGATTATTCAAAATTCTAATTAAGTGTGGAATTCCTTTTGGATTGTTGACAACAAAATCACTAAATTTAATTGTCAACATTTGCATTATTCCAACTTTTTCATTGTGATAATTTTTATTTCCAGTTAATTCTTCACTATGAATTACTGCTAATCTATCAATTAATTGTCTAACATCATTCATCCAAACATATTCGATTAGTTTTTCTGTATATTTTTTAACTAAGCCTCCGCCAGTTTTTTCGTCTAAACATGTATCTAAATCTAATGTAATTTTTTTTGGAATGACAAAGTTCAACAATCTCTTTTATCAAATATTTATATTTATTATCTCTACTTCATTTTATTTTATTTGGATTATTGTCAGAATATAATGCTCCTGATTCAATCAATATATCTGCATAATTTTACAGATTGGAACTTGTGAATTGTGTGTTCATATCACCCATAGTTACTTGTGTTTTAGTTAAAAGATTCATTAATCCATCAGTTCCTTCGTATGTTTTGTTACCAATTGATAATTTATTACCTTCAAACTTTACAGGTAATCTACCAACAAATTTAAATGTGCCATCAGGCTTTAATCCAAAGACTTTATCTCGACTATGATTGATGTATTCTAACATTCTTTCACTTATGTTTATTTTTTAACATATTCTGATGACGGTTTGTCTTTTAACTGTTTTCTTTCTTCATCATAATTTTATAACAATTTAGTTATTTCTGATTCGCTTAATGTGTAATCTCTTTTGATTGCTGGAACATTGTTCAGTTCATCAAAATAATAAGGAACCATTTGTTTTTCAACTTCTATATTTTCTTCAGTAGCTTTCAGAACATTGTCACCTAATCCTTCAATTCCTTTTTTATACTTGTTCAATGGCATCGATAACGGGTTGATCTCTTTTTTTAAATTTTTCATACTCTGTTCTTGGTTGTTTTATCCTTTTTTAAAATTCTTCTTTTAACTGTTCTTTTACTCTCCTGTTCTGTCTACCTTTTTTTAACGATTTCTCAATCGTATTTTGCAAACATTTATTTAAGGATAAAAAACATTAATTTAAATATTTATGTTGTTATGCAATGTTGTATTTTATTTCTAAACTTACCTTCATTTGGTTTTCTAGGCATATCTATCATGAAAAATCCAAAGTCATCATTCCAACATTTACTACACAATTCTTTAAAATTATCAAACTTTAAATCTCCACCAACAAACTCATGGTAAATATGATTTAAATTTGTATCATCTTGTCTAAATATATTTAAAAAATTTAAATTGCCTCTAACTAACTGTTTTAGTATTTTTGAATAAGTTTGAGCTAAGTAAAAACAATCTATACCTTTGTGTCTGCCCCTAGTAAAATAATCTCTAACAATATCTTCAATTCCAGCTTGGTTACAATCTGATCAACGAAAAATAGGATCTCCAGCACTCGATGACAATGTAAAAATAGTTGTTAAATATCCCTCCCACATTGTTTCTTCATAATCTTTAAAAAACCCACCAAATAATTCTAATGGATAAAGTACTTCATTTTTCTTTCTTTTTATCTTTCCATTATTAAGAATACGACCCTCCATGGTTAACTCATTGGCTATAGTCGAAGTCAATCGAATAAGAGCTGATGAAGAAATAAATGGAAATTCCATTCTACACAAAATATTGTTACCTTTCTTTATGGTGATAACATCGAACAGTTTTGCTATATGATTATCAATTAATTTTTAATTGGATTTTCCATCATAAGTTGGATAATCTGTACCATCAGTTCCAATATTACTGAAATTCATGTACAAATGAGCATGATTTGGATGAACCCAACCATCTCCAATATTTATATTAATCTCTGTGTTCTTGTTGGGGAAATTCAAATTATTTTTAGTCTTTTCATTCACAGGGAATGAATATAACTGATAACATTCGACTTTGTTCATGATTTACTTAAGAATAAAAAATATTAAGATATTTCTAAAATGACTGTTACACAAGCACCATTTAAGTCAATTAAAGTATTGTTGTCATCAGTTACAGTAATTTCTAAGTCTTGAATTGGATCAAAAATTGGAATATTTACAGGATAATTCAGTTCACGAATTATTCATCCACCAAATTCTGCATTAGGCAATAATATTAGTTTCTCTATGAAAATGATCAGTATGTTTCACAAAAATTGCATCAGCAAGATTGAAATTTATGTTGATTAATTCAAAAGGAATTATTTTAGGAACACCTTTAGCTGCAACTTTCTCTTTAGCTTGAACAACTTGATTACTAAAACCAAGTAAACTTCTAATACTATCTTCTATATCCATATACAATTTTAAATCACTTTCAATAACAATTCCATTTGAAATTTCATCTGCTTTAATGTGAATATTTGGCTTCTTCGAATGAATAAATTTTTCTAAATTTTTCAAGCTCTACTGACCTACAGGAATTTCTATTGTTTCTCCATGACAATAAAGTTTATTATTTTTCGATGTAATATTTGGAGTTAGGAAAGTTGAAAAAAACCTAATGAAACACTACTAAAATTGTCCAATATTGGAACAGTTAATCATATTCTCAAAATAGATGATTTATCACTTAATTGAAGAAAGCTACTCATTTGCTATTAGAAATTTTTATTAATAAATGAGAAAAACTGATTGGGATCCAAAAGTAAGAATTCCAGAAAATATGCCAAAAAACAAACATGTAATCTTTTACCAAATTCTATAATATTTGCAATAATTGGACAAAGTGGATGTGGAAAAACAACATTAGTGATTGATAATTATATTTTAGCTCCAGGATGGCTGAATTGGAATAAAATTAATCATTTGTATGTTTATTCAAAAAGTTTAGATCAGCCAAAATATCAAGAATTTATAAAAAGGTGTGAAAAAATTAAAGATAAGCATAATGAAAAAATAGCTACATTCATTGCAAATAATGAAGAAATTGTCGTATTAGATCAATGCTTAGATAATCCAGTTGTTGTATTTGATTACTTCCAAAAGAGGGAAAAATTGACCTAGAATCAATGGAAATTCGTCTCGGTTGGGCACACAGTTTTAATCTGCCAGGAAGTTTCAACGGAAATTCGTGTTCCTGTTGTTAAATTTGAACCAGAATATTCGCTTGAATTAGGACAAGACAGACTTAAAAATCCAAAAATCCCCATATCTTTCTTTGAGTCATAGACTGTAGTGATTGCTGGATTAGATGAAAATAGAAATTTTGAGTAAGATATTACAAATTTCTATAACTCTGCAGAATATGATAAGCCTTATTTCATCTTTGTTGTTTTCCGGACAAAAAGGAAAAATTATGTTAGTTGACTGTTCCTTATTCGATCATGTTAAATTACAGTATATCTATGTTAAAAACGGAAGAAACGAGATTTTTCCTCAAGAAATGTGGAATATAGATCTGCCAAATAATTATTTAAAAGACTACGATGCTTTCCTAGATTTTAAGAGAACTACACAACTGAATGGTGATGTTAATGTGAGTCCATTCAGCTTTATCGAAAATTATCCTCTCTATGTTATAAATATGTCTAGAAGAATGAATGTGTTAGCTACACAGAAAACTTCAATGAAGTTGTGTGCAAATTTTAATGATAAAATTCTGAAAGATACACTTATGTATGTGGTAATGTATGGTAAAAAGAATTTGACATATGATTCACAGCATAGAATTTTAGTTGAAAATTTTTAAAAAATTTTATTTTTTATTGCTTGCATCTGTTTATAAAAAATTTAGTAAGTAAGTGACTTGTGTGTGCAGCCTAGCTGTTTATAAGAAATAACTGTTTATAAGAAAAGGAAGAACATCATAAAGTCATCTGCAACTACGCTCAACATACCCACTTACTACTGTAGTTGCAGCGCCAGTTGTTGAAATATATACAGATACAAACTTTGACAATTCTGTCGGTTTTCAATACAGTGATTATACTGTGGATGACGGGTCCTGATCGCTATGAAAGTCTGCAAATGAGTGCACGGTAGCAGAGATCCGGTTTCGCACATCATTCAGAGAATGAGATCAGAACAGACAAAATGGGCTGTATGCATCGATGTTTGAAGTCAAGCACACCCGCCGCTGGAGCTCCGGCGAGGAGATGTTTGCATAGCATTCACAGCGGTGTAAGCGTTCGTGGCAGCGCCAGCACGCCGTTGTGGCGGATGTGGGAAACACGGCGATTTGACTGGCGGAGCGCGTGTTTTAAAGTGCGACCGACCGGGTAGCGACTGACCGCATAAAACGAAGTTGACGATTCGTCTTCCCATTCTAATTATGACAGAAATTAAGGCAGGTGAGGAGGTTACAAAGCCACATACATGATAATTGTAGAAACGTGCAGATATAAGCAGCTCACTTAACTAGTGCTGTAGCTCTAAAATGGGTGGTAAAGAGCGCTTAAGCTGTTAAGTCGAACGGGTTATTAGAGTGACAGTATTCATTCGGCCAACAGCGGAAAATTATACGCAATAAAAGCTGAAATAAACGAGGGAATGAGGGTTGGCATACACAAATGGTTCAAATGGGTCTGAGCACTAAGGGACTTAACTACTGAGGTCATCAGTCCCCTAAAACTTAGAACTAATTAAACCTAACTAACCTAAGGACAGCACACACATCCATGCCCGAGGCAGGATTCGAACCTGCGACCGTAGCGGTCGCGCGGTTCCAGACTGTAGCGTCTTGAACCGCTCGGCTACTCCGGACGGCTGGCAAAGACAGTTTCCGTCAAACGACGCTAGGATGTCAGCAGAATTTTCATTGTGACTTGAGTGGCTATACACTTGAGTACAAGGTTCAGCATTCCCTAAGCGCCTGAGGCTTCGACACTCATGAACACTGCTTCAATATAGCACGCAGAGTGTGGATCCATGTGGTCCGCAGGCAGATTATAAAATTATGGACAGGACCTCAATACCGTGGGGAGGGGAGTGGGGTGACGAGGGGGAAGGGGGCCAGCATTATTTTGCATTTAGTGCCTCTCGTTCGCCTTCATAACATGCATAGAATCAGTAATCATATTATAGTCAAAAGTAATTATTCTATATACGAATATAGTTGCTAGCCTCAAAGGTTTGTTAATCCCTAATTACCCCAATTCTGCTGCATGTTTTGTTGCCACCGTTGGAGAATGTGACCTCACAAAACCTTCCCATCTCTCTACAAAACAGTTTCATTCTCTCAGAAAACAAAATCTGCTTAAATCCTATTAAATACAAAGCCATGTTTATACAGATGTATTACTAAATGGCTAAAAAGGTCACACGGCCAACGGGTTTTAGTTGCAGGTAGCCTCTCCAGTGGCTCCTCGGGGCAAGAAAAATTTCGGTTTCACTATTTCACATAACTACTGACCGAATTTAACATGCTATCAAAATCTACTCATTCAGAGCTACATTATTACTTTAAGGGTTTAACGCAATAAGTCAAGTACTAAAGGTAGAACAGTGTATATGTTTTGAGGGATAACGACTTACTGCGCGCAGGTTATTCGGTATCTGAGAATGAGAGCACTTAGTGACTTCCACCAAACTTTAAATATAACTTCAAACCCTTGCTAGAAGGTATTACATGCTTAACGTCAAATATTTAACTGATTAACTCTTTCGTCAAGTAATCAGACATTTGAAGCTACTTTATACATGGGAGTTCGATTCCCTTAAAAAGTCGCGGCCTAGGATTTACTGGAAGTGTTCAGTCGTGCGGAAATCCGTTTTACTGCTATTTAAAATGTACGGCGCGAACCTAAAGTCTATGTACAATTATTTATATTTATTTTACAAAACTATACAACTTACAGATTTGAGGTTTCTGAGAAATGAAAAAATAAATCACTAATTTCTTTTTACAAGGTCAGTTAACTTCAAGACGTCCGCCGTTTGTTGTTCTAACAACGTCTAATAGATATTAGACTTCAGGCTATAGGTTAGACAACAATCCTTAAGTAAGACCGTAACAGCATCTGTTATCCTTGTTCTTGATGGATACAGATCAGGTACTTGTCTAGCGTAATCCTTGTCCTTTACATAACACCACAAAAACAAATTTGAAGGTACTGTATCTGGTGATTTTCAGGCCAGGCAATCCCCCTGTTAGGAAAGGTTTCATTAAGAAAAGTTCTAATATGCAATCTCCAATGCGGTGGTACACCATCTTGTTGGAAAATCACATCAGGCTGCAAGTCTCTCAGTTGCGGTTTCTCAAACTGTTCTAGAATATCCAGATATTAGCTCTTATTGGTTTTTCGACAAAAAAAGGGCCTATGACTCTGTCGTGCATTAAACCCGACTGCACGTTCATTTTAATGGAATCTGATCTGAGGCGTCCGCACACTGTACCTATTAACTTTCGCTGATACATGGAAAGCAGTCGCGTCTGAAAGAGAAATTCGTTCAAGATACTCATTGACGGTGTCCATTCGTGTGAATATATCAGTCGCAGAAGCTGCTCAACAGGTTCCGTCAACTGGTTGTAAGGCATGTCTTATCTGGATCTTATATGCAGGTAGGTGCAGTCTTTTGTGTAGGATCCTTCACACTGTCGTCCTAGGAATCCCTAATTCACGAGGTGCGTGTCGAGTGGATTCGGAAGGGCTTCGTAAGAACATCTGTTTCACACTTCCGACACTTTGTTCACTGGCCGAAGGGCGCCGTATTCGCGGAAGATCAAACACACTTCATGTACCATGCGGGAATACTCCTGCTCTTTCATATTTCGAAAATTTCGCTGCACAGTGACTGGGTGCTTTGTCTCGTTATGCCACAGAACACACTGCGCCTTCTCATAGCATTACTAGCATTACGCCATTTTACAACAGCAATTGTAGTGTTCTCCACTCAGCTTCTACCTGTACAAAAAAAGAAAAAGAGAAAGATGCACAAACGAACTTCATGATTTATTCTTTCAATTGTCATAAACCACAAATTTGTAACGTCTATAGTTTTTGTAAAACAAATATTGATAATTATACAAAGACTTTGTAAGTAGGCTGTTTAGGTTTTTATGTTGGTAACGCCACATAGAGCTCTTATGTAAGTAGGCTGTTTAGGTTTTTATGTTGGTAACACCACGCTGCACTCTGTATGAAAATCACTGACTGTGCTGTGTGCAGTCTGTGGCTGGTTTGCATTGTTGGAATAGTTGCTATTGTAGTGTTGGGCAGTTGGATGTGAACAGTGCCTAGCGTTGCACAGTTGGAGGTGAGCCGCCAGCAGTGGTGGATGTGGGGTGAGAGATGGCAGAATTCTGAGAGCAGACGATCTGGACGTGTGTCCATGAGAAAGAGTAAATTTGTAATACAGTATATCATGAACTGATATATATATATATATATATATATATATATATATATATATATATGATGACTTTTGAATATTATTAAGGTTTGTTCTCTATCAAAATCTTTCATTTGCAAACTATGACTTTCAGTAGTTAGTGCCTTCAGTAGTTACAATCTTTTATTTATCTGGCAGTACTGGCGCTTGCTGTATTGCAGTAGTTCGAGTAACGGATATTTTTGTGAGGTAAGTGAGTCATGAAAGGTATAGGTTATTGTTAGTCAGGGCCATTCTTTTGTAGGGATTATTGAAAGTCAGATTGCGTTGCGCTAAAAATATTGTGTGTCAGTTTAGTGTGGATCAGAATATGTAAGGAGAGAAATGTCTGAGTATGTTCACTTCTGCTCAGCTGCTTGAAAATCAAATAACATAAGAGGTTTATCAGCAAAGTAATTCACTAATTTTTCTAAGGGGACATTTCATATGGCGACTCTGCCAGGATATGTACCTGGAATCCTCTGATTCGCAGTCAGTTTAGTGTTGATCAGAGTAAGTAAAGTGAGAAATGTGTGAGTGCGTTCAGTTCTGCTCAGCTGTTTGAAAATCAAATAATGTAAGAGGTTTATCAGCACAGCAATTAACTAGTTTTTCTAAGGGGACGTTTCAACTTTAGGCCCACACTGTATTTCCTAGTGCTGTGTTTGAACATGACTAACTGTTCGAACCATTTACGACCCATTCTGAGAAATGTCGGGTTCTGTTCGATCTTTTGGTCGCTCTGCGCTCTAATAGTCTCTGTTGATTCTGTCACAACGACGTGACAGCGTTTTTAACGTGCTGTAGATTTTAACAATAAAAGTAAGTGTGAAACATGAACTGAAACTTATTATACTGTGTAGGTCATGCATTAGAATGGCTAGCAATAAATAAAAATTGCAATCATGATTCTGTACAAGTCTCCAGCTTTCGCTCTTTCTGTGATCTAGTGAGGTCTGACGGTAATACCTCAAAGATGGGTCTTACCGCTGCAATACATCCTCGTGAGAAAAATTACAGTCACTTTATTACGATACATTTCGTTTGTTCAGCATCTAATTCTTGATTAAATATCTTGATTGTTTCATCAGAATGTTGCCGTCTTGTTTTCCAATTGATTACAATCTGGTAATGTTTTTATCTGTTCATCTAATATGTGAACAGGGACTAAATTGCTTATTTGCTACCAGCTGCCGGCTGTAATGGCCGAGCGGTTCTAGGCGCTTCAGTCTGGAGCCGCGCGACCGCTATGGTCGCAGGTTCGAATCCTGCCTCTGGCATGGATGTTTGTGATGTTGTAGGTTAGTTAGTTTTAAGTAGTTCTAAGTTCTAGGGGACTAATGACCTCAGAAGTTAAATCCCATAGTGTTCAGAGCCATTTGAACCATTTTGCTACCAGCTTGATAAATCTTTACCGCGTCTCATAAACAGTTAAAATGTTATACTCGGATCAGTAAAGTATTATTTTTCGGAGGAGAACGTTTTCGTATCTGTATGTTACCTTTGCTTAAAAATCGGAATAAATATACACTCCTGGAAATTGAAATAAGAACACCGTGAATTCATTGTCCCAGGAAGAGGAAACTTTATTGACACATTCCTGGGGTCAGATACATCACATGATCACACTGACAGAACCACAGGCACATAGACACAGGCAACAGAGCATGCACAATGTCGGCACTAGTACAGTGTATATCCACCTTTCGCCGCAATGCAGGCAGCTATTCTCCCATGGAGACGATCGTAGAGATGCTGTATGTAGTCCTGTGGAACGGCTTGCCATGCCATTTCCACCTGGCGCCTCAGTTGGACCTGCGTTCGTGCTGGACGTGCAGACCGCGTGAGACGACGCTTCATCCAGTCCCAAACATGCTCAATGGGGGACAGATCCGGAGATCTTGCTGGCCAGGGTAGTTGACTTACACCTTCTAGAGCACGTTGGGTGGCACGGGATACATGCGGACGTGCATTGTCCTGTTGGAACAGCAAGTTCCCTTGCCGGTCTTGGAATGGTAGAACGATGGTTCGATGACGGTTTGGAAGTACCGTGCACTATTCAGTGTCCCCTCGACGATCACCAGTGGTGTACGGCCAGTGTAGGAGATCGCTCCCCACACCATGATGCCGGGTGATGGCCCTGTGTGTCTCGGTCGTATGCAGTCCTGATTGTGGTGCTCACCTGCACGGCGCCAAACACGCATACGACCATCATTGGCACCAAGGCAGAAGCGACTCTCATCGCTGAAGACGACACGTCTCCATTCGTCCGTCCATTCACGCCTGTCGCGACACCACTGGAGGCGGGCTGCACGATGTTGGGGCGTGAGCGGAAGACGGCCTAACGGTGTGCGGGACCGTAGCCCAGCTTCATGGAGACGGTTGCGAATGGTCCTCGCCGATACCCCAGGAGCAACAGTGTCCCTAATTTGCTGGGAAGTGGCGGTGCGGTCCCCCTACGGCACTGCGTAGGATCCTACGGTCTTGGCGTGCATCCGTGCGTCGCTGCGGTCCGGTCCCAGGTCGACGGGCACGTGCACCTTCCGCCGACAACTGGCGACAACATCGGTGTACTGTGGAGACCTCACGCCCCACGTGTTGAGCAAGTCGGCGGTACGTCCACCCGGCCTCCCGCATGCCCACTATACGCCCTCGCTCAAAGTCCGTCAACTGCACATACGGTTCACGTCCACGCTGTCGCGGCATGCTACCAGTGTTAAAGACTGCGATGGAGCTCCGTATGCCACGGCAAACTGGCTGACACTGACGGCGGCGGTGCACAAATGCTGCGCAGCTAGCGCCATTCGACGGCCAACACCGCGGTTCCTGGTGTGTCCGCTGTGCCGTACGTGTGATCATTGCTTGTACAGCCCTCTCGCAGTGTCCGGAGCAAGTATGGTGGGTCTGACACACCGGTGTCAATGTGTTCTTTTTTCCATTTCCAGGAGTGTATTTTTATCCTCTCATATCGGTACTCTATGAGACCTCACATTGTAAATTTATATAAAAAAACAGGAGTTTGTGCAAGGGTAAGATTTAATGATATTCCCTCCAGTTTTCACGAGATTGTCAAATTTTATATAGAGCCATAGCTTATTGTTGAGGCTAGTTGTGGTTTCTTGTGTATCCTTTGCACTCGCGGCGCGCGAGTGAAATATCACCTGACTGTTCGAACAAACTCGATAACGTATGGAACGCTGCAACGTATCGGGAAATCTCGAGCCCGTTGGAACACGAGCATCATTTGCCGAGTCTTAGTATATTCCTTACACCATTCCATTTTTATCACATACGTACATCGTGAACTATTTCATGCATGGAAAACATTTGACTATCTGTTTCCAAAGAAGTTCGTTTAAAGCAGCGCGGTTCTCGAGCTATACCACGTTATAAAATCAGAAATCTGTCAGACTCCAGCTAATATGGACGGGAGAATACGTAGAATTTTTCCATGTCAGATACTTTGGCTGAGAATGTGGGTAGCTCTCGGAGCATCGTCCGGGCTCAGGCCCTGACGTAGCCGAGACGAAGGCGGCGTCGACGCAGCCTGTGCTGAAGAGGTCGGCGGTATATCATCGCAGAGTACTGCAATGGCGCACGTGGAAGATCCGCGTCTGGACAGCACAGCCAAGAATCCGGCACATCGCGTTTCTCATCTCGGACTGGCAAATCACAGAATTCTGCCGGACTGGCGGAGACGACGAAGAGAGAGAGAGAGAGAGAGAGAGAGAGAGAGAGATAGAGAGAGAGAGATGAGGCTGGTCTTGAGCTGTAAGCTCTCGGGAAGAAGGAGCACGCCCGCAACAGCGCACTGCTAGAGGAGCTACGGTTATTTTCTCCTCCTCAGCCCTTATCTAGCGTATATGCTATATCCGACTTGAATTTTTTTTCTAGCTCTGGGGATAAACTGAAGTCTCCGTGGCTGGTTGTCGCATATATTTTATATCATGTGCTTTCAGTGCATCACTTGCTTTTGTTTCTGCATGTTGCAGATGGCAGCATCTGCTTGAAGAAAGATGTTTATCACAGTGTCAGCGTGACTTCGTGAAACAAAGTTAATGTCTGATCGTTTTTAGTAATTTTGGACTCTTAACGTGCTTAGAATACGCTTTAATATGCTTCAATACTTTGCGCTATCGAGTAATTTCATCAAAACATTGCAGCGATACACTTTTTTCGATGTAGCACTGGGACTTCATTTGGGAACAACCTATACTTTAACATTTCAGTAGGACTGCTTTCATATTTTTTACGTATTTAGTACTCAATTTTCTGAATAATGCACATATGTCAATTATTTTCAAACACAAGTAGTATTACTTTAACATGACCTAAATTTTTGTTCAATCACGTCAGTTCTTACGGTTTATTTTTCCCCAGAATAATGCACTGGCCATAGACAGTGTAAGCTTTTCATTCATATAAATGTAACTCAGGTCTGGAGAGATCATGTGATCAATTATGCCATGGTTCTTGAAAGCCAGTGACTGTAAGAACAATGGTTTGTTTTTCTTATAAAATAAGTCACGCTGCTGCCAATCACGATATTTTGTCTCTGTTTTCTGCGCGACGCGTTTCAGAAAATAGTTCCTGTTACCAGGTGCGTTTTTGGCAATTGTTGAATTTTCAGCGATGTGTGAGCTACTGCATTGTTCTAGCGCGTTTGGAATTTCTTTTTGTCTTCTTCTGTACAAAACCACTCATACGAAGTCTGTTAAAAATTGGAACTTTTTTCGGAAAGAATTTTGTTTATTTGTTTACATCAATATCATCCTCTTCAAAATATTCCCTATTAAATATTGCACACCTGTTCCAGCATTTCTTCAGTTCCCTAAACATTTCTATAACTCGACATTTAAGATAGCTGTTAGCTGTCTCACCGATGCATTTTTTATCTTACCTATGCGTAACGACGACCATTTAAAGTTTTCAGTATTTTTGGGAACAGAAAAAAGTTTCATGGGGCCATGTCTAACGAATACGCACGTTGGGGCATCATTATGACATTGATTTTGGCAAAAAAGAAATTGAGAACACGCAACTAAGTGTGCACAGTTTCGTTAACATGGTGCAAAACCTATGAACTGATTCGCCACGTATCCAGTGTTTTCTTTTTGCTGATTACTTCACGCATACAGCGTTGAATTTGTATGTACATGATACTCCTTACTGATTATTCGATCTTACGGCAAGAACTGAGATTCTTTGGAAGAATCCTAAGGAAATGCAATCCGATAACAAAGGAAGTAGGTTACAGTACACTTGTTCGCCCACTGCTTGAATATTGCTAGCCAGTGTGGAATCCGTGCCAGATAGGATTGATAGAAGAGATGGAGAAGATCCAACGGAGAGCAACTCGCTTCGTTACAGGGTCATTTAGCAATCGCGAAAGCGTTACGGAGATGATAGATAAACTCCAGTGGAAGACTCTGCAGGAGAGAAGCTCAGTAGCTCGGTACGGGCTTTTGTTGAAGTTTCGAGAACATGCCTTCACCGTGGAGTCAAGCAGTATATTACTCCCTCCTACGTATATCACACGAAGAGACGATGAGGATAAAATCAGAGAGATTAGAGCCCACACAGAGGCATATCGACAATCTTTGTTTCCACGAACAATACGAGACTGAAATAGACGGGAGAACCGATAGAGGTACTCAAGGTACCCTCCACCACACACTGTCAGGTGGCTTGCGGAGTGTGGGTGTAGATGTAGATGAACTGAAGGTGGACTATAACGTAAAACCTGACGAACGCGGCGAACATAGCATTCACATTTGTCCGCATATGCCGAGATTTCTTCGTTCTTGGCGATCCAGAATGCGTCCACCGGACGATTGATCACTAGTTTCGCCTTCATATCCGTACACCCATGATAAGACAGCTGTTAAGACTCGTTTCAGAGTTCTGCATCGTTGGTGACATCATATAGAGACTGCTTATAAACTTGCATTTTCCACTGTTTTTGTTCGAAAATGAACAATTCCGGAACAAAATTTTCTGTAAAACTTTTTATACTAAAGCATCAGAACAAATATCATTGCATGAGCCAATTGATATGCCAATATTAGAAGCGATTTCTCTCATTGTGATTCTGATATCGTTCGTAATTATTTAAATTACTTTTTTTTCCACGATTTCGTCGTTTAAGGATATGCTGGTGTGGCCATGGGATGCGTCATCTTTCACGCCTTCACTGCCTTAGACGAAACGCTTGTCCCACTCACAAACCATTGATTCACTCATAGCAGACAAACCAGACGCAATGTTTATCATTTCTAAAACTGCTCTTCTCTTTATTCGTTCCTATGGGAAACTTTACAAAAAATTACCTCATAGGTTTTTATGTGTCATTGTTGTTGTCTTCAGTCGAAAGACTGATTTGATGCAGCACTTCACGCTGTTGTAGCCTGTGCAAGCCTCTTCATCTCCGTATAACTACTGCGACCTGCATCAGTTTTCAACCTGTTTTCTGTAATCATCTATTGGTGTTCATCTACAATTTTTACCCGCCCCTCACTTCTTCCAATAATAAATCGATGATGTTTCAGAATGTCTCCTGTCAAACAATAATTTCTTTTAGTCAAGTTGTGCCATAAACTACTTTTCTCCTCAGTTCTGCTCAGTACCTCCTTATTAGTTATGTGATCTACCGACCTAAGCTTTAGTATTCTTCTGTAGCACCACAGTTCAAAAGCTTCTGTTCTCTTGTTGTCTGAGCTGCTAATTGTCCATGTGTCACTCCTGCATAAGGCTACACTCCTGACAAAGAACCTCAGAAAAGCCTTCCTTACACATAGATCTATATCCGATGTCAACAAATTTTTCTTCTTCAAAAACACTTTTCTTGTTTAAGCCAGTCTGTATTTTACATCTCCTCTACTTCCACTATCATCAGTTATTTTGCTGTCCAAACAGCAAAACTCATCTACCAGAGTGTGTACAGAATAACGTGGCGCAGTCAGCAGGGCACACATGGCGAGAGTGGTGGTGTGGTGGAAGGGGAGGTTGTGATAAGGTGCTGCAGGGGAAATGCCGAGTGCAGGAGGGGAAGTTCTAAATTAAAGCATATGCTCCTATTTTGTCATGTCCACGCTTCTGTATCTCCACAGTGAATGTACCAATGGATGCAAACTTAGCTTATCACTTAGTGCGCATATGGACAAAACATCTGAACCGTCTTCTCAAGCCCAGGGTGTTAAACAGACATTCTAAATAAATATGAACTTGGCCCTGTAAGGCAGCTAATATCATGTGCAGATCGTAACAAAAGTCATTAGCAATGCTGCTATCAAGTAACTAGAACGCATTAATTAATAAAGGTGAAAGTTTGGAGTCTATTCTAGAAAGATAAAACAACTATTCCCTTTTTTATTCTACATATAATTTATTAACTGTGCTTTCAGGGGTCAAGTGATACACAAATATCATGTTCAATTACTTTTGACACTCAACAACAAAATATTTAACTCCTGGACATATTGAATTGACGATTATTAAAATCGTTATCTCTACACACAAATATTTTTTATCACAGGAAAGAATGATTAAAAATCTTCATCAACTCAATTACATCTACACTGTCGTAGTTGGTCAACACACTGAGTTGGAGGAGAAAAAAATTACTCAATGTGGGGTAGGTTAGTATCCTAGCTTTTGATATTCAATTGTTAATGCGTATGCAAGTTGGAGTGAGCGATTCTAGACTCAACCTCTGATGTTGCCTAATGTGTGATGGTACTTTACTAAGTGGCATCTGCAGTGATGTCTCCATACGGGATCTGAAAAGCTAATTCCCTACTCTGGACTTGACTGAATTCACTCAGTCTCAACTTTCCTGCGTTCCGTAGAATGTTAATCTTTCCCTAGGCGAAATAATGGCTATTGCACACTCACTAAGGATTGGAGCAATGTGCACAATTTCTTTGCCTGCAGAAATTCCCAAATGGCTCTGAGCACTATGGGACTCAACTGCTGAGGTCATTAGTCCCCTAGAACTTAGAACTAGTTAAACCTAACTAACCTAAGGACATCACAAACATCCATGCCCGAGGCAGGATTCGAACCTGCGACCGTAGCGGTCTTGCGGTTCCAGACTGCAGCGCCTTTAACCGCACGGCCACTTCGGCCGGCAGAAATTCCCACAGGAATCATTAACTACCTATTTGCTATCTGTCACCACAATATGTGAAGCGTATCATCCTCACTTCACAGAAAGCAAAGTTCTCAACGCCCTCGCTATTTTCCACACACTTGTGCAATCTGCTGTGAGATGAGAGAGAGAGATCTACAAAATTTTAGTTCTCAAAATGCTTTTATATAATGGGGATCTCCCCACTGTGTCGTGTCTGAGTCGCTCAGTATGGCTTCAACCAATCACCATCTTGTTAGAGGTGAATTTTATTTTTCTTGCTGGGTTGCAGCCTAGTCCTGTTAATGCTGTGCAGCCACTTACCCATGGTCCCGGCCGTATTTACGTTAAAAGGAATAATGTATTGTTCTGGCCTTATCCCTTTCTGCGCTGAAGCTTGCCAGTCTCTTGTTAAATGGGGCTTTCCGATGCCATCAACCACCTGCTCAGTTCCTCTCCAAAAATGGTTCAAATGGCTCTGAGCACTATGGGACTCAACTGCTGTGGTCATAAGTCCCCTAGAACTTAGAACTACTTAAACCTAACTAACCTAAGGACATCACACACATCCATGCCCGAGGCAGGATTCGAACCTGCGACCGTAGCGGTCGTGCGGTTCCAGACTGTAGCGCCTTTAACCGCTCGGCCACTCCGGCCGGCCAGTTCGTCTCCAAAATGCGTTTCACTGTAACTTGTTTATTCATGCCCCTGTCCATATATTGGTAGATATTGTTTTGTTAGTTTTTGGTACATGAGATTAACTGCAATTGACTTTTGTTGATATAATGTAATTATTATTTTCTGAGGGTCTCATACTGTATCGTACTGTCATTATGGATCAAACTCATGTAAGGTCCCTAAAATCGGGATGCCTTACAATTATTTGTCAATATCATGTGAAGCCCCTCCACACACCAACTTGCATGATGGTCATTTAAAAAGATCTACTGCCAGCTCTGCTTTGATCAGTATCTAAAAGGAATTCTGCTGAAAATGTAACAAGAGCATCGATTTATTTTTCGCCTGCCTTGTTAACCATTTGAAGCTTGTTGAGTAAAACCTACATTTCTCTTGTTGCCATGTTAAAATTTGCTTCTTTTGTCAAAACACAGAGGAGCTTACACAATGTCACCTCACTAACATGTTGTGCAGATGCAATTGCGAGACAACTCTGAAACAGTGGTTTGTTATGTTTGTTGAGAGAGGAGCTGAGCAAAAATAAGGTTAACAGCTTATAAAAAAGCACATCCTCGGTGCAAAAATAAACGTGTAGTGTCTTCATTTACGTAGTTCCAGAACCCAAAGTATCACTCGTTTCACCAACTATCGACAGCCATTAAAAGTTACATTATTTCTTCAAAAAAGTTTGTAGTTAGTGGAATGACATGGTAGATAGTGAAGTTTTGTATAATAACCATATGGAAAAATTCTCTAGTCTTTGGGTGCTGTCATCTGTCAAAATCTCATTTCGATATCTCAAACTGTTTATGAAATATGAGGAATGTTATGGATATTTCATTTTGGTTTTTATCTCTGGTGCAGTCAACTGAAATTGAGTGTGCTACATGAGATCAATTTTCTCGAGATTGGTGACAGATAGAGACCTCATCCCAAGTCTAAGGAAAACTTCAGCGTGTTTCCCTATTTAATATGCAGCATTATGCTATGTAATACACATCAAATGCAAAATCATAGCGACCACTGTTTTTCATTGCAAACTTTTTCGAATTTCGCCCAGTGTCTTACTTAAATGAAAGTATTACAATAACTATGACCACTAACGAAATGATGGGCACGTCATGATGAAGCTTACACATTAAGCTACAAGTAACGCAAAAATGAAGCTTTTAGCCATGTAGTCCCTGTAAAATAGTTTGAGAAAGACCGCTTGGCGTGCACCTCGATTCTGTCATCCCAGTGCGCCACTGACCAGTCAAAAGTAGGCAAACGATGTTGTCCCCCATGTCCAAAGAAACGAATGAACTCGCCCAGCGCTTTGGACGAAAACTAATCACTGCACATCGGCCACTGTATCCTCAGATACTGTTAAAGCACATTTAATCTCTTTGACATATGGCAGCAGACAGTATAACTGATATATCTAATACTGTACAAGTATTTTCTAGACATGTTTACCAACAGAACAATGAAAAAATCGCGGCCATTGGACTAATGCACCAAATGAATATACAAATTTGCTATTACTTTTTGAACAAACTTCTATTAAATATCACTTGGGTATTTGACAGTCCATGGTACATGGTAAAAACAGAAACATTGTATGTTTCTGCTATAAGGTCGACTGTGGACTGTCAACTGTCACTACGAATGAAGACGACTGTTCGCAGTTCATTATGGCGATGAAACGGCCATCACGAGGCTTAAAGAGAATGAAGCACACAAGGGACAAAAACATTTCATGGTGCAGCCATGTACGAAGCAACAGAGACACCTCAGCAACACCACTGCTATGTAAGAATGAACTCATGGATCACACGGCAATCAGTTAGCACTTGGAAATGACTGAGGAGCACTCGGCCAACATGAGCCAAAAATTTTGACCACTGTCCATTGATTCTGAATGTCTGCTGCTGGCATTGTGCACCCACCACACGATAAGGGAAGTGTAAGGGGCAGTCAAAAATTTTTATTTGAAGACTGTACAGTCCAGAACAGATATGCCCAATAAAGCAAAATTGTTGTGAGCATTGAGGCTGCTGGCAGTCAGTGAAGATAATCTGCAGAAACTTTGGTGTATATTTAAAGTGGTAGCCAAAAACGTAAATATGGTCATATCCATTAAAAAAATCAAATGTGTGGCCGCATCTGTGAAACCAATTACATAGAAACTGGAGATGGATGAAAAAATTATTCAACGAGTAATGACATTTAATTATCTTGGAACTGAACTGTCCAGCAGTGGAAATGTCGAAAAGGAAGTTAGAGAACAAATAGCAAAAGCAAATAAAGTGGCAGGGTGTTTAAAAGATACTATTTGGAAAGATAAGCACACAGGAAAACGTGCAAAGGCAAGAATGTAACAAAATAGTAGTGAGACCAACTATGACATACACAGCTTAGAAAAGACTGATAAGATAAGTAAAATCACAAAAACTATTGAAAAACACCGATACGAAAATTCTGTGAAGGGTTCCAGGGAAGACACTGCAAGACAGAGAGAGAATTGAAAGCATTAGAGAAAGATGTAAAGTGGACTCCATTAATAATTGGTATATAAAAGGAAGCATGAATGGAACAAACACATAGACAGGATGGATGAACAGAAGATAGTGAAAAGTATAAGAAGTAAATTACCAGTTGATAAAAGAAATATTGACCATCCAAGGAAAAGGTGGATCGACAACCACATTCAGGGTAGACTGAGGGATGCTGAATGAATCAGGCTTTCACCTAGGAAGAAATGAAGAAGATCAATAAGAAGGAGAAGAAGAAGATCACACCGATGCACAAGGTTGAAGATATCCATTTGGTAAAGCACTGTGTCCTTCTGCATGAAGAATCCGTAACTGCGTGCTGCAGGTCCTCATCTGACAGGAATCGTCGACCCTTCAAGACGCTTTTTAAGGGATTAAAGGCGTGGTTATCGCATGGTGAGAGATGAGATCTATATGGTTGGTGCTCAAATGTCTACCATTTGAGTTGACGAAACTTGTGTGTTATGAGATACTTGGGAGACGGAGAGGTGTGTTATCATGAAGCAGCAGCGACCAGTACATAACTTTGGGCACCATTCCATGACAGTGGTTTTCGAAAGATATGCTGCCACATAAACATTCTTCATTCCCTGATGGATGTCTACCGGCGTTTATCAACCCCCCCCCCCCCCCCACAGTAATGGAGTCTCTCTGTTTCCACAGGCATGGTAAGTTGAAATTGTGATATAAATTGCGTTATATATTGTCTATGAGTTGATTACTTATGATTCACAAGTATATATTCAGTAGATACTTTTGAACATTTCAGAAGAATTGTGACATAGGAATTTTCATATAAATTTATAAATTTTCGACTGAGTGTGAAAAGGAAATGTAACAACGATTTCAGTGAAACTGTCCCTACGAAAGGAGTAGCATGGAAGATCCTAGATCCACCGACAGGAAAAGTAAACATTGGTGTCGTACAAGCAGTAAACTTTTGTCCCTAGAACACATTATTCAGATGGGTGAAAGGATTTCAGGAATGAAGAAGACGTTAATCTAGCATTGTGTTCTCCAGATATAAAATGTAAGGTAATTATACATTACAACTGAAGTTAGGACAATACAAGTGTACTTATTATTTGTGACAATGTGATCATTATGACTGAAAATTACATAACTTTTCAGATCTTTAAGAAAATAAACTACTATGAAGAAATCTAAACTTTCCGTACTAGATGTATGTTGTCTAGCTTCAGTAATTATGTATTCACCAATATTTGGAAAAAAAAGTTGTTTTTTAATTTGGCAATATGAAATTAAAAACGGGGTTACACAAACACGCCACAACAAAATGTTACATTAGTTGATTGCAGTAGAGAATGTTTAAAGGTTAAAAAGCATACGTGAGAAAACTGTGGTCCGAGCGGTAGGTGATCTGCCCCCCCTCCCCCCACCCCCTCGGAAGAACACATTGTTTACTTTACTCTTGCTGTTGCGCAACGGCAAGTCGCCCGTCTAATTGGGGAGACATTTGGCGGATCATCGGACACCGGTGGCTTGTGTTGTGTGGCAAGGGGGGGGGGGGGGCAGGGGAGGGTAATGGAGCGGAGAAGGGGAAATTTTGCTGGCTAATTGTGCGGCGTGACGCCGCAGTAGCCTGGGCGCGAGCCAGCCAGAAGCACTATTTACCGTCTCACCAACAGCACGAGCAGCGGAGAGCAGCAGGTATAAGAAACACTCTTGAGAAGACGCGCGGTGTTTCGCCAAGCAGCGACCGCTTCGCCAGTCGCGAGGGCTGGTCTTTCTTTTTAATTAAAAAACCTCTGTGCACCTTGAGCCCGTTTTCGTCCACACGGGGACTCTCTGCCGCCGCGGTGGAAATAGAAACAATGGTGGCACCGTCTGAGTCACGTGTCACGTCTGAGATACGCTTGTTCTTAGAGAGAGAGAGAGAGAGTGTGTGTGTGTGTGTGTGTGTGTGTGTGTGTGTGTGTGTGCGCCCATGTTTCGCTGTCCGACCTCAACTCGTTTCCCCTCTCCGCAAACTCTGCACAGTGGTCCACACAAAAACCGGTGAATAACTTCCTGTAATCTGTTTTGCAATTGTTTTCTTGTCTACAGATTTTACTTCTGTCATCCAAATTTTTCCGAGAAATAAATTACCTTCTACGCCGATCGCCTGTAAGATGGTGCAAAGAATAAGCTGATGCACAGTGAACAAGATGGTCGAGAGTACTTTGGAGGGTTTCGTTTTCTTTTCTTCTCATTGGACATTTATTTCGTGTCGCTGGTGATCACAATCTAGCTTTGAAAATTTGAAACTCGTTGTATGTCTCTTCAGATGTTATCTCGACTGGTCTGTGCGTGAAGAAACAGTGAAGGAGTGTTTTTAACCCATGTGCAAAACATTGTCTCCCCAAAATGCTTTCTCTGAAGTTATGCCATCGTAAGTATGTTCTGCTATTTCAATAAACTGAAGATGTACATATTAACTGAAAATAAACCTATTTACAATGTAAATAATAATTTATTCCTTTTACTCCTTGCTGAGTTCCGTCGTTGTAGATTATATTATTTTTTAAAATACAACAACCGGCCACATTTTTATCTAATTTTTCGGAATCCATACTTTCGTCGGTAAAAGCAAAGCACTTATAGGATCACTTTGTTGTCTGTCTGTCGGTCTGTCCAATTGTTAAAAACCCATTTTCTCAGGCATGGGTACAAGAATCAAGTTGAAATCTGAGCCGTGCAGGCTTTCGTCCTATTGAGTCTCCTGCTTTCGGCGCTCGTGATGCGGTCGCGAGGTGGCCCGCACGAGAGAGGTGTTCGATCGTGATAACGTGAAATGTGAGGGGCTATTAGTAAGAGCGTGTGGTAGGTAGTGGACATGAGAGGCAACCTTGGCGATGAGCACCGTCACGATGGCGTCCATTCAGGTTGGTGCTGGCTGTACTGAGCGCGTTTTGGGATGGACTGGATAGCGGTCAAGTTTGGTGGTCATTACCCAATACATAATGTTGCCAGTCCTGACTCGTGAACTACCTTCCCGATGCTGTTTGACACGGAATTCAACTGACGTAATAAGGTGATATCATTGTCCTCCGTGTTGCAAGTGTAATGAACCCGAGACAGAGTATGGGCTGATATTCAATCACGAAAATTTGTTCCCAGTTTATATTGTGGTTCACCCCTACGAAACTTGTTGTGCCATTCTGACTGTAGTAATTCGTGTTGGCGTCTGATGGCGTCGTATTCTGGTTTACCATTTAAACCTCGAAGTTTACTGTGTATTATCTCTTAATCTTAGTGCTTAGCCTGTTTCAGAAAGCACTGTGTATTGTTGAACACATCAATGCACGAATGCATGATCATTCCGCCAGATCTTTCTGCGGAGTCTTGAGTGTTTGTTCAATGAAGGACGCATAATTATTCTAAGGCTACCTTATCATTTTATGCCCTTCCTTCAAATAGTTTTAGGTTAGAGTGATTTGAATTGCTTGTTTTTAAATACCTAGGGTTTGACTGTAATTCGATTACTACTTGGAGGCAGTGACAATTAGTTTAACGTGTTTTGGTGCTATTTTGATGTTGTTTTATCTAATATTGTTCTATGTGTATTGCCATATGTTCATTAGGGTGGGATTATTTATTTGATGAGTATAAGTTGCAGCATGTTCGTTATCATATTGAGACACGTGAGTTGTTGGATCATAATTTCTTATGATTCCTTGAACCTCTGAGCCTGGGTCGTGGATTTGACGTACGCCTTCTGGCCCTTGTGTGACTTTCTTATTTAATAGATTCCAGCGTTCTGTTAATACTCGAGGCACATCGTGTGACAGTCGCTTGTTATGAAGTTAATATTGTTGGAGGGAATATATGTGAGTCAAAATCGGTCTGAGACTTGTATACCTCCCACTATTAGTCGGGCTAACAACTGGTGGTTGAGTGGGACAAATGGCCTTGTCCATCCTGCCCTGTTGTGTACGGCGTTCGTGTTTCTACCTGGTTGGCGGCAGTAGCTCAGATATCCACACATCAAAAGAAGTTTTGCATCACTCCCGGAACTCCTGAAGATAGATGTTGACTGTGGATATTGTATCACAGACACAGCCCATTTGACTGTTCAGAGACGTCACTAAATCCGTCCAAAGATGTAAATTACCATGCATGGGCAGCGCCTATTAGATGAAGGGGGTCCGACAGCCGATCAGTACTAGTCATTCCACCAGGAAAGAGGCACACAGCTCGTGTTGTCTCTAGTTCAACCATGCCTAGGTGGTCAATACTGCGGTTCGATCGATCGCGTCCTCATTGTTACTTTGTGCCAGGAAGGGCTCTTAACAAGGGAAGTGTCTATGCATCTCAGAGTGAACCGAAGTGATGTTGTTCAGACGTGGAGGGAATACAGAGAGACTGGAACTGTCGGTGACATGCCTCACTTGCCGGCCGAAGTGGCCGTGCGGTTCTAAGCGCTGCAGTCTGGAACCGCGAGACCGCTACGGTTGCAGGTTCGAATCCTGCCTCGGGTATGGATGTGTGTGATGTCCTTTAGGTTACTTAGGCTTAACTAGTTCTAAGTTCTAGGGGACTAATGACCTCAGAAGTTGAGTCCCTTAGTGCTCAGAGCCATTTGAATTTGAACATGCCTCACTTAGAACGCCCAAGGGCTACTACTGCAGTGGATGACCACTATCTACGGATTATGGATCGGAGGAACACTGACAACAACGCCACCATGTTGAATAATGCTTTTTGTGCAGCCACAGGACGCCATATTACGACTCAAACTGTGTGCAGTAAGCTGCATGATGGGCAACTTCACTCCTGAAGTCCATGGCGAGGTCCATCTTTGCAACAACGACACCATGCAGCGTGATAGAGATGGGCCCAACAACATGCTGAATGGACCACTCAGGATTGGCATCACCTTCTCTTCACTGATGAATGTAGCATATGCCTTCAACCAAGCAATCGTCAGAGACGTGTTTGGACGCAAACCGGTCAGGCTGAACGCCTTAGACACACTGTCCAGCGAGTGCAGCAAGGTGAAGATTGCCTGCTGTTTTGGGGTGGCATTATGTGGGGCTGACGTACACCGCTGGAGGTCATGAAAGGCGCCGTAACGGCTGTAAGATACGTGAATGGCATCCTCCGACCGATAGTGCAACCATATCGACAGCATATTGGCGAGGCATTCTTCATGGCCGACAATACGCGCCCCCATCGTGCTCATCTTGTGAATGACTTCCTACAGGATAACAACATCGTTCGACTGGAGTGGCCAGCATGTTCTTCAGACGTGAACGTATCGAACATGCCTGGGATAGATTGAAAAGGACTGCTTATGGACAACGTGACCCACCAACCACTCTGAGCGATCTACGCCGAATCGCCATTGAGGAGTGGGGCAGTCTATACCAACAGGGCCTTGATGAACTTGTAGACAGTATGCCACGACGAATACAGGCATACATGAATGCAAGAGGAATTGCTCCTGGGTATTAGAGGTACCAGTATGTACAGAAATGTGGACCATCACTTCTGAGTCAGCCGGAGTGGCCGAGCGGTTCTAGGCGGTACAGTCTGGAACCTAATGACCGCTACGGTCGCAAGTTCGAATCCTGCCTCGGGCATGGATGTGTGTGATGTCCCTAGGTTAGTTAGGTTTAAGTAGTTCTAAGTTCTAGGGGAGTGATGACCTCAGAAGTTAAGCCCCATAGTGTTCAGAGCCATTACTTCTGAAGGTCTTGCTATATGATGGTACAATGTGCAATGCGTTGTTTTCATGAACAATAAGAAGGGCGAAAATGATGTTTATGTTGATCTCTATTCAAATTTTCTGTACAGCTTCCGGAACTCTCAGAACTGAGTTGATGCAAAACTTTTTTGTGATGTGTGTATTTATAAGATAAGTGCCGTGTATTTGACCAAGGTTCACAAATGTAAAAATAATTTCTGTGTATGTAATTATTGCCCGTGCTTTTCAGGCATTAGCTAAGTTGCGTTTCAGATGAAAGACTTGAATGTTTAAAGGTGCTTATTTTATTTACTTAGTTACGAATGTATTTGCCAAGCGTGTCATTTATTGTCTGTCAGACAACTTTGTCACTGTTCAGTTTGTCTTAAGTCTAATCCTCGAGTTTCTTAACACTGAAAGCATTTTATTGTAATCGCATTACTATAATCCCACGAAATTTGCATTAATGTAAATTGGCTTCTGCAGTTTGATATTTAACGATTGATTCCTATCATTCTACTGTTAATCATGGTAAGTTGCATTATCGCTAATCGGCTGCTGCCGTCTGATGTGTAACTAGTAATTTCTGTAAAGACAAACTGTTCAGAGAATTGTTATTTAATTCTACTTTGTTGCTTTTACTGATGGTATCTGTATCAGAATTATTGTCTCAAGGGAAAACTTGTGGCTGTTTAGATATATATGGTAATCACTCATTTGGAAAATTTTTTCAATATTATTGTTATTTGAATTAATCGTTTACATGAATAAAACTTTGTATACAATAAAAGGTGGACAAAGTTTCCCCTCTTCCAAGGTCCAGTCCTTCTACTTAGTCCTTGACGGGCGTTTTATGAGGCGCCGATGTATCCCCTTATCAAAATTTATGTCACATACTAAGTCAATGCAATCAAAAGATATGGTCAATTATGTCATATTTTGATACGAGCAGGCTCACTAATCAAAAGTACAGGGTACTTCCTGTTGGTCTAGAATCCTAAAATTTGGCAAGAAGCAAGGTTTCACAGTGCAACTAAAGGAAAAAAAAGAAACTTTTAAATTTGTAATTACATACACACGAAAAAAGTATTTCTTTCGTGATGTGTTGTATTACTTCAGAATTAATGTTAAAACATTCTCGAAAGTCTTGGAATTCACGGGATCGTCGATAACAGGAAAAGATTGTCGTCGTTCTCGATTCCCGCGACGGATGAAATGTCCGTATGCATAACTAAGTTTGTACGGAACCCTCAGTCCGCAAGATTCACTCGCACATGGCCATTTTTTTTACTTAAGGCAATACGCGTTTGGGAATTTCACCCATCTTCAATTAGCGTTTAAATGTCGACAGCAAATTGGATGCAGCGGCTGCCTTTCTGCCCTGATTGTTCTTATTCCGATTTTCGCCTTTGTAGATGTGGCACAAACACTTTTCCACTCCTGTACTGACAAAAATAGCCCAGTATCCGCCATGTTGTGCAAAACAGAAGCGGAAAAGTGTCTTGCCACATCTGTAACTGCGCAAATCATAACAGTAACAAGCAGAGTAGAAAGGGAGCTGCAGCATCCAGTTTTCTGTCGATGTTTTAAAGATGTACTGATTGGAGATTATAATATGTATTACGCTAACTGAAAATGGACGAAAACCCGAAAAGTGCATTAGCTTAAATAAAATTACATAAAAAATTATATGTTTGCTATGTTTCTTAAAAAAATAGAATTTAAATGTTTGGATTTTCAATACCTTTCTTTCTTATGCATGTCATTTCTCTTATAATAAAGAAAAACATCCTACATCAATTTTTTCGCTGTGTATTTCTTATGACCACTGGCGATGACGTGACTCAGCTAAAACTATTTTTGTGAGACAGGAATTTACATCTGAATAGACCAGGAATTTGGTTTTAGTCCGAACAGGCTCAAATTTTCAGTTCGATAATTTCTCCGTAGAGTTATCTTTGACTGTGCCTCGCCATCTGCAGTAGTGGTAGGTTTGAACGTCATGATTGCTGAACAGAATATATTACTGGTCATTTCTCTTTCTGGTACGATTGCGGATGCACAAAGTGAAGCTTGCTTCCTAGGCTTTCTGGGTTAAATGGGAAATAGTAATGATATCCACAGTTTGCGGCAGTGTTGGCAAGGTCTCCGAATGTTTAACGTCGCATAAAAAATGGCTCTGAGCACTATGGGACCTAACATCTGAGGTCATCAGTCCCCTAGAACTTAGAACTACTTAAACCTAACTAACCTAAGGACATCACACATCCATGCCCGAGGAAGGATTCGAACCTGCGACTGTAGCAGTCGCACGGTTCCGTACTGAAGCGCCTAGAACCGCTCGGCCACAACGGTCGGCAAAGTCACATGAAGGCATTTTATTTTTTACATTTGCTGATGTATTTGAATGTCACTTCAAAAAGGCCCTATGGCGGAAATTGTACTTAGGAAACTATAGCGCAGTTGGTGAAAACGATAACGTAGTTTAAAGAATTTAATAAGACCTCATACCGAAAAAGAAGTTATTTTAAAAAAATTTCTAAAAATGACTTTCGTGATATACAGTCGCCTATGAAATAATTCGTCTCGAATGATTTTCAAGTAGATCATCTGAAGCTCCAAGTCCTGAACCTCGTTTCATTGTGTTTTCTATGTAGCAGGATACGAGAAGGTGGATGGCTTAAGATTACCTGCTGAGTGAGCTATAACAAGCAACGTCCAGAGAAATGACGAATTTCAGCGTGCAATGCTTATTTCTTGTTGGAAACATAACCATATCTCATCAGCTGAACAAGCTGGCATCAATGCCTCTTCCAAATGTATGCTTAAATTTGGCTGAGAGGAATGGGTAGAACAGGATTCAACACTTCTTACCTGTGGCTCAAACAGGAATTCAGTACCGTACTGCGGACGCAAGGCAGAATAAAAGTGACGTAGTGATTTTGTTGTGCAGAAACCGAAACTGATGTCATCAGATTCAGGGTCTCGATGAAACCCTGCCAGAGTACTTCACTGACTTACCTGGAAAAAAAGGAAGAGACATCAAGTGAATATTACAGAGACTTAGTTCAACGCTACATAGGAAGTAAATGATGGTTTAATGATATCACTGAATTATTTAAAGAATTACAGATGTTACACATCTCTTGTTAAGTATCATATGAGACATTTCAGTAAGAATAGCCACCATCATAATCAAGTAAAGGAAGGAAGGTAGGGAGATTCGGTTTAACTTCCCGTCGACATCGAGATTATTAGAGATGGAGCACAAGCTCGGATTTTGCCAAGGATGGGGAAGGAAATTGGCCATGATCTTTTGCCTGGAGAGATTTATGGCAGTCACGGAAAACGAAAATCTGTATGGCCGTACGCCTGTTTCAACCGTCTTCTTCCTGAATGTCAATCTAGTGTGCTAACCACTGCGCCACCTAGAACGTATCAAGTAAAAGTTTCCACAGAAATGCGTAAGTGTCTTGTCCAGATATACTACTTGCCTATGTGCGAAGTGCGACATTACTGTCTCTGGGTCTTCCAGTGAAGATTATATTCCAGTTAGGTTCCTTTCAGAGTATGCTGACACAATAGCTCCATACTTAACAATCATATACAACCGTTCGCTCGACAAAAGATCTGTATCTAAAGACTGGAAAATTGCACAGGTCCCAGTAATATTAAAAAAAGGTAGTAGGAGTAATCCACTAAATTACAGACTCATATCATTAACGTCGATACGCAGCAGGATTTTGGAACATATATTGTTTTCGAACAATTTGAATTACCTCGACGAAACGGTCTGTTGACACACAGTCAACACGGATTTAGAAAACATCGTTCTTGTCAAACACAACTAGCTCTTTACTTGCACGAAGTATTGGGTGCTATTGACAAGGGATTTCAAATTCATTCCGTATTTCTGGATTTCCGGAAGGTTTTTGATACTGTACCATACAAGCTGCTTGAAGTGAAATCGCGTGCTTATGGAATATCGTCTCAGTTATGTGACTGGATTCGTGATTTCCTGTCAGAGAGATCACAGTTCGTAGTAATTGACGGAAAGTCATCGAGTAAAATAGAAGTGATTTCTGGCGTTCCACAAGGTAGTGTTACAGGCCCTTTGCTGTTCTTTACCTATAAACACGATTTGGGAGACAATCTGAGCAGCCGTTTTAGACTGTTTGCAGATGACGCTGTCGTTTATCGACTAGTAAAGTCAGCAGAAGCTCAAAACAAATTCGAAACGGTTTATAAAAGATATCTGTGTGTATGGTGCGAAAATTGACAATTGACCCTAAATAATGAAAATTGTGAGGTTATCCAAGTGAATGCTAAAACGAATCCGTTAAACTTCGGTTACATGATAAATCTGTCAAATCTAAAGGTCGTAAATTCAGCTAAATACCTAGGAATTACTATTACGAACAACTTAATTTTGAAAGAACACATGAAAAATGTGTTTTATTGGCAGGACACTTAGAAAATGTAACAGATCTACTAAGGTGACTGCCTATACTACGCTTGTTCGTCCACTTTTTACAGTACTGCTGCGCGCTGTGTGATCCCTGCGAGAAATAATTGACGGATTACATCGAAAAAGTTCACAGAAGGGTAGCATGATTTGTATTATTTCGAATTAGGAGAGAGAGTGTCATTAAAATGATACAGGATTTGGGTGGACGTCATTAAAAGAAGGCGTTTTTAGTTGCGGCGGAATCTTCTCACGAAATTTCAATCACCAGCTTTCTCCTCTGAATACGAAAATATTTTGTTGGCGCCGAATTATATAGGGAGAAACGATCATCATTGTAAAATAAGAGAAATCAGAGCTCGCACGGAAAGATATAGGTGTTTTTTTCCGCATGCTATACGACGCTGGAATAATTGAGAATGATGCAGGTGCTTGGATGAACCTCTGCCAGTCACTTAAATGTGATTTGCAGAATACCCATGTAGATGTAGACGTAATCCTACAGCAGCGCTCCATAACGACCTTATTAATCGGCAAGGGTCACTCAATGAGGGTTTTGTGCAGTCGATCATAGTTATCCGAAAAAACAATTTACTGGAAGATGAACATCATCATTGGATTGTGTGTGTTGTAACGAACAGCACACAAACGCCAGTCTACTTGCTTAAGACGTCCAGTCTGTTCCATAGCAACAGTTTCTGTATCATTATACTCCAGTTATGAAACGCTAATTTGAAACACACGATGCTATGTTATCAATTACACCGTGGTTATGGCATGCATTAAAATTTCTTTTACCAACACATCGCGCTGTCAGTTTAGATTGGTACCAGCAAACAGCTGAAGACGTTTGTTATCTTCAACGGCAAATACCGGCGACTTGACGTGTGTACACCGTAAACAGCACATCTGTGATTACGTCCGACGTTGCAACACAGCTCCGTGAGTCACCAATCGTAGGGGACTGTTTATTTCAAGTCTGAACATTCCTGTTTGTCTGCTACGTAGTATTGACTCATGTCAAAGCTTCCCGATGAACATAAATTTTACGACAGGAAAAGAATAACTTGTAAGGAAAAACGTCTGTTTTGCAACATTTACTCATTCGACGCGTTTTTTATATCCCGTCTAGGAGCAGGACTGCCATCACGGTTGTGAAACGAGTTAAGACGTACGTTAACAACAGAAATGCAGCTCTCATAAATTTGATCCGCAAACGATAAACTGTTAATATATTGCTTCATACAATTCATGCTACGCGAGCTAAATGTAAACTACTAAATTAGCAGGAAATCAGCTACTTTGGCAAAAGCTGCTGCTTCAACAATTACCTATATTAAAGAGCTGCTATCCCCTACTGGTAGCTTAAAAATTACATGAATAAACTGAAACTATACAATGAAAACGATACCCGCCGTCCTTAGTAACAGCAGCTTCTTTATGATGCACTATACACTGTTGTGCAAAACTGAAGGACTGAAGTATCTTTCGCATTATATGTAATTGCCAAGAAACAAAGCGGGACCAGAAATGCAGCAGTATACACTGAAGTGCTAAACAAACTGGTATAGGCATGCATATTCAAATACAGAGATACGTAAACGCGCAGAATACGGCGCTGCGGTCCGCAACGCGTATATAAAACAAGTGTTTGGCACAGTTGTTATATCGTTTATTGTTGCTATAGTGGCAAGTTATCAAGATTTAAGTGAGTTTGAACATGGAGTTTTAGTCGGCGCACGAGCGATGGGACTCAGTATCTCCGAGGTAGCGATGAAGTGGCGATTTTCCCGTACGACCATTCCACGAGTGTACCGTGAATATCAGAAGTCCAGTAAAAGATTAAATCTCCGACATCGCTGCGGCTGGAAAAAGATCCTGCAAGAACGGGATGGACGACGACTGAAGAGAATAGTTCAATGTGATTGAAGAGCAACCCTTCCGCAAATTGCCGCAGATTTCAGTGCTGGGCCATCAACAAGTGTCGGCGTGCGAACCATTCAACGAAACATCATCGATATTGACTTTGGAGCCGAAGGCCCACTCGTGTATCCTTGATGACGGCACAACGCAAAGCATTACGCCTCGCCTGGGCCCGTCAACAACGACATTGGACTGTTGATGACCGGAAACACGTTGCCTGGTCGGACGAGTCTTGTTTCAAATTGTATCGAGCGGATGGACGCGTACAGGTATGGAGACAACCTCATGAATCCACGGACCCTGAATGTCAGCAGGGGACTGGTGGAGGCTCTGTAATGGTGTGCGGCGTGTGCAGTTGGAGTGACATGAGATCCGTGATACGTCTAGATACAAGTCTGGCAGGTGACACGTACGTAAGTATCCTGTCGGTTCACCTGCACCTATTCATGTCCATTGTGCATTCTTGGGCAATTCCAACAGGACCATGTGACACCCCATAGGTCCTGAATTGCTACGGAGTGACTCCAAAACAGTCTTCTCAGTTCAAACACATCCGCTGGCGACCGAACTCCCCAGACATGAACATTATTGAGCATATGTGGGATGCCTTGCAACGTGCCGTTCAGAAGAGATCTCCATCTCCCCGTACTCTTACGGATATAAGGGCAGCCCTGCAGGATTCATGGTATCAATTGCCTCCAGCACTACTTCAGACATTAGTCGAGTCCTTGGCACGTCGTGCTGCGGCACTTTCGCGTGCTCGCGGGGGCGCTACACGGTACTAGGCAGGTGTACCATTTTCATTGGCTCTTCAGTATAGTACAAAAGGTAACTAAAAGAAATACGCAATGAGACGAACAGAAATGACATTTTTCTTCAATAGTTACACTGAAGCACCACGATTTATGATGATCCCCTGGACACTACAAACAGCATGACATGGTTGTTAATTATGGTGTGTGATCACCACGTAAGGCAAAGCATACCCTGAATCGCGCTCCCATGCTGACGACAATGTTGGTAAGGAATTCTTGTGGTGGGGGGTTCCGTTCTTCCACAGCCTAGTTGACAGTATTGCTGGATGGTCGATGACGCGTGTGGACAAAGTGCAGCACATCCCACACAGGCTCGATGGTATTTAAGTTTGAGGAACGGGCAGCTCAATCCATTCTCCTAATATCCTCACGTTCGAAGAGCTCCTCCATTAGCGTACTCCGGTGCGGTCAGGCATTGTCGTCTATAAACGTGAAGCCAGAGCCGAAAGCACCACTGAAAAGACGCACGTGTGGAAGACGTACAGCATGTAAGTAGGCTGTTTAGGTTTTTATGTTGGTAACGCCATGTAGCGCTCTGTATGAAAATCACTGACTGTGCTGTGTGCAGTCTGTGGCTGATTTGCATTGTTGGAATATTTGCTATTGTAGTGTTGGGCAGGTGGATGTGAACAGCGCGTAGCATTGCGCAGTTGGAGGTGAGTCGCCAGCAGTGGTGGATGTGGGGAGAGAGATGGAAGAGTTTTGAGAGCGGACGATCTAGACGTGTGTCCGTCAGGAAAAGGAAATGTGTAAGACTGGATGTCATGAACTCATATATATATATTATGACTTTTGAACACTATTAAGGTAAATAAATTGTTTGTTCCCTATCAAAATCTTTCATTTGCTAACTATGCCTATCAGTAGTTAGTGCCTTCAGTAGTTTGAATCTTTTATTTAGGTGGCCAGTATTGGCGCTCGCTGTATTGCAGTAGTTCGAGTAACGAAGATTTTTGTGAGGTAAGTGATTCATGAAAGGTATAGGTTATTGTTAATCAGGGCCATTCTTTTTTAGGGATTATCGAGAGCCGGTTTGTGTTGCGCTCAAAATATTGTGTCGGTTTATTGATGATTAGACTAAGTAAAGAGAGAAATAGCTGAGCACGTTCAGTTTTGCTCAGCTGTTTGAAAATCAAATAACGTAAGAGGTTTACCAGCACTGTCATTTATAATTTTCAAAAGGGGACGTTTCAAGTATCATAATAACGTTGACCGATCAGTATACCGATTTTGCTAGATGTTTTGGTGGTCCAGGTGTTATGGTATGGGCAGCCATAATCTTCCACGGGCATACCCACTCCAGATCTTTGAACAAATGTTGCACGGGCATACCGACTCCAAATCTTTGAGCACTCATCAATTCACGCAACTGCGACCCAGTACTTCCCCACGTGCGTCGTTTCAGGGCTGCAAAAAATTTGTGGTAGGTTTCTATGAGACCACACTGCTGAGGTGATCAGTCCCTACGCTTACTCGCTACTACAAATGGTTAAAATGGCTCTAAACACTATGGGACTTAACATTTGAGGTCATCAGTCCCCTAGACTTAGAAACACTTAAACCTAACGAACCTAAGGACATGGCACACATCCATGCCCGAGGCAGGATTCGACCCTGCGACCGTAGCAGCAGCGCGGTTCCCGACTGAAGCGCCTAGAAACGCTCGTCCACAGCGGCCGTCCTTCTCACTACTTAATCTAACTTAAACTAACTTACGCTAAGGACGACACACACACCCATGAACGATGGAGGACTCGAACCTCCGACGGGAGAGCCGCGCGGACAGCGGCAAGGTGCCTAGACCGCTCGGCTACCCCACGCGGCTGAGGGTTGCATTCTGCCCACACATCCATGCCCGAGGCAGGATTCGACCCTGCGACCGTAGCAGCAGCGCGGTTCCCGACTGAAGCGCCTAGAAACGCTCGTCCACAGCGGCCGTCCTTCTCACTACTTAATCTAACTTAAACTAACTTACGCTAAGGACGACACACACACCCTTGACCGATGGAGGACTCGAACCTCCGACGGGAGAGCCGCGCGGACAGCGGCAAGGTGCCTAGACCGCTCGGCTACCCCACGCGGCTGAGGGTTGCATTCTGCCCTAACTGTTTCTTTGGATGACAACGCGCCACCGCAGCGAACAGTGCACGTGGAGCAGCTCTTAGAACGAGGGGGCATTTGGTGAATTGAGCGGCCAAACCGTTCTCCCGACTTAAATCCCATCGAGTACGTGCGGGATGTTGTTCATGTGATGCTGGCCGCTGAACCTGAGAAGACGTAACGTTCCGGTTACCTCTTTATCTTGCCCCACTTGCTATTTTATTCAACGCGGTGGCGTACTATATGACGTCAGTTTCGTGCAGGACGATAGGGGATATATAGAAAGTTAGCAGCGTTTGATAATTTTTGCGACATATCAAGGCATTTGACTCTGCGAATCACAGTATTCTTCGAGATAAACTGAAATTTTTGGGGATTATGGTAGAGCCAACCAATGGAAAACGTTATATCTAACCAAAATAATGCAGAAAGTCGTACTTAGTAACTCAGTCAATATAGCCAGGGGACGCCGGCCGCTATGTAAGAGCGGTTCTAGGCGCTTCAGTCCGGACCCGCGCTGCTGCTATGGTCGCAGGTTCCAATCATGCCTCGGGTATGGATGTGTGTGATGTCCTTAGGTTAGTTAGATTTAAGTAGTTCTAAGTCTAGGGGACTGACAACCTCAGATGTTAAGTCCCATAGTGCTTAGAGCCATTTGAACCATTTGAAGTCCGAGGAAGTTTTTCTGACTGGGGAGAAATCATGTACAAAGTTCCCAAGGCTCAATCTTGAGTGCACTATTGATCTTCATATATGTAATCTATATTCCTTCTAATATACAACAAGCAGACTTAGTTATTTTTCTATATAATATTAATATTTTAATCAATCCAACCGTACGTACAAAAACAGAAGAAGTGGTAAACAGTGTCCTTAAAAGTATCATGAACTGGTTTTCTGCGAATGGTCTCACTCTCAGTTTTAAAAAGACGCAACATATTCAGATCTGCACGTCTGGGTGTACTACACCAATAACAAATGTAGCACGTGATGAGGAATTATTAAATAGGGCGAAAACTTCAAAATTTTTGGGTTTCCATATTTATGACAATTTAAACTGGAAAAAGCACATTTTTGTAGACCTGAAACAACTTAGTTTAGCCACACTTGCAATCAAAGTCAATTGCAGCGCTGTTGGGAGACAAAATATTTTGCATATTTTCATTCAGTTACGTCATAAACAATAATGTAAAATGGGAAACTCATCTTTAAGGAAGAAAGTTTCCACTGCTCAAAAACGTGCTTTAAGAATACTACGTGGTGCTTACCCACAATCATCTTGTAGAGATCCTTTTAAGGAATTGGTCATTCTGACTACTGCCCCACGGTATATTTATTCCCTTGTGAAGTTTGTCGTAAATGACCCACTGTAGTTCAAAAGGAACAATGATGTACACAATTACAATAACAGAAAGAAAAATGACATTCGTTGTTCCACATTAAGGTTGTCCTTAGCACTAAATAGGTTGCACAACGTTGAAACTAAAATTTTCGGCAAGCTACCGGGGGATATAAAATGTCTGACAGAAATCAATAAACAAACTGAAGAAGTTTCTCCTAACAACACCTTCTACTCCATGGAAGAGTTTCTATGATTTTAATGTGTAAAAGGTTACGGGTAAGAATTACTGACTCACATCTGTACTTTTTTTAAAGAAAACCTTCTAAATGTTCAGTATTTACCATGATACGTATACAGCAAGCAGATTCAAAAGGATGTAAGCTGTAGTAGTTATTTGGAAATAATGAAGCTTGTACAGTATATAGTGACATGGAGAGCTACATGAGACCAGTCTTCCGACTGATGACCGCAACAGCACCTAACTCTTATCGTTGTACTGAACGTGTCTGTGTTTGGTTTCAATCACAGGATAATTGTAGATCAAAGTATGGAGTCTAGACTCCTTCTTGTCACTGTCTTGTCTCACGTCTCGCACAACGTAAGCACGCCATTTTCTTGCGCTCTGTAGTCTTATCACTCATTATAGAAGTAATTAACATGAGCAATTTTTTATATATTAGGAAATACACCACTATCCCTAACTAATAATATATAAAGCCCTTTTTGATGTTTCAGTTTCTAGTGACGTTGGGAAGCAATTGGTTTGGTGATGTGTCGATTGAACTCCATCCAAGCAGCATTGTCAGGAAGTTCGATTACTGTTTTTCTTTGTGTAATGCACATTAATTTTTGTTGCGTTATACATCATATTATGATATAGCATTTAATGATAGTTTATTTCACGAAAGTTATGTGCGAAATTTGGAAATTGTTATAAAGGGTGATTCAAAAAGTACTTTACGACTTTGGAATCATATAGAAATGTATTGAGATAAGTTACAGAATCTGTAGATGTGTCATTTTGTAGTAAACGACCTCTAGTTTTACAGAAAAGTGTCAAGTGCCATTTTGGCTCGATATAACTACCATTCGTGATGCGGGGAGCATCCCACCAGTAATCAACTTCGATATAACTACCATTCGTGATGCGGGGAGCATCCCACCAGTAATCAATTTCATCGCACGCTCGTTGCAGCAAATTGGGCATAACTTGGGCAACGGCAGCGTAGATTCGATTTTTCAGGTCGGCTAAATTGTTTGGTAACGGAGGAACATACATACGGTCTTTAATTAAGCTCCAGAGAATGAAATCCAGTGGTGTCAAATCTGGAAGGGGGGTGGCCATGTGAGTGGACCTTCACGGCCATTCCACCGACCTGGGAAGCGAGTATTGAGGAAATAACGAACTTCCGTGAGGAAGTGACGCGGTGCACGTCTTGCTGGTAATAAACAATCCCATATCTGTCATCTTCATCGATGAGCGGAATTAAAAAGTTTTCATGAACACACAGCGAGCAGCTCCACACCTGTGAAAGTAACCATTTTTGAATGTGCACTACACTGGCGCTTCTGGTGGCAGAATGTGATACTGATGCACTACGGGAATCAAACTTGAGGCTGTTTGTTACAAAATGAAACATTTACTGATTCTGTAAGTTATTCCAATAAATTTCTATATCAATTCAAAGTTGTAAAGTCCTTTTTGACTAACCCTGTATGTGAAAATATACACTGATGAGACAAAACATTATGACCACATGCTTAATACACTACTGGGCATTAAAATGGCTACACCACGAAGATGTGCTACAGACGCGAAATTTAACCGACAGGAAGAAGACGCTGTGATATGCAAATGATTAGCTTTTCAGAGCATTCACACAAAGTTGGCGCCGGTGACGACACCTACAACGTGCTGACATGAGGAAAGCTCCCAACCGATTTCTCAAACACAAACACCAGTTGACCGGCGTTGCCTTGTGAAACGTTGTTGTGATGCCTTGTGTAAGGAGGAGAAAAGCGTACTATCACGTTTCCGACTTTGATAAACGTCGGATTGTAACCTATCGCGATTGCGGTTTATCGTATCGCGACATTGCTGCTCCCGTTGGTCGAGATCCAATGACTATTAGCAGAATATGGAATCGGTGGGTCAGGAGGGTAATACGGAACGCCGTGCCGGATCCCAACGGCCTCGTATCACTAGCAGTCGAGATGACAGGCATCTTATCCGCATGGCTGTAACGGATCGTGCAGCCACGTCTCGATCCCTGAGTCAACAGATGGGGACGTTTGCAAGACAACAACCATCTGCACGAACAGTTCGTCGACGTTTGCAGCACGATGGACTATCAGCTCGGAGACCATGGCTGCGGTTACCCTTGACGCTGCATCAGAGACAGGAGCACCTGCGATGGTGTACTGAACGACGAACCTGGGTGCACGAATGGTAAAACGTCATTTTTTCGCAAGAATCCAGGTTCTGTTGCCAGTATCGTGATGGTCGCATCCGTGTTTGGCTACATCGCGGTGAACGCACACTGGAGGCGTGTATTCGTCATGGCCATACTGGCGTTTCACCCGGGGTGATGGTATGGGGTGCCATTGGTTACACGTCTCGGTCACCTCTTGTTCGCATTGACGGCACTTTGAACAGTGAACGTTACATTTCAGATGTGTTACGACCCGTGGCTCACCCTTCAAGGTCGGGACACACATGTCCGGACCGTGTCCATGCCGAGACACGTCCGAGTATCGAAATACATCATTAGAACTAATGTAGCGTGGCGGGCCCCACTTGACCGGGCCGTGCACGTCAACGGGCCGGGGCCGGGGCGGACGGGAATCGCCGTGTTTAATTTTTCGCGTGACGGACACGGCCTGAAGGTAGAATTGTCTTGTGAGCTGTGCAACTGGGGAAGACTGTTCTGTGTACAAAACATGGATGTGGAACGACTAATAGAAGAAGTTCGTAACGGCCCGGACGTGTGTGTCGCGACCTTGTCATTCGATCCCTGCGAAACCCTACATTTTAGCAGGATAATGAACGACCGCATGTTGCAGGTCCTGTACGGGCCTTTCTGGGTACAGAAAATGTTCGACTGCTGCCCTGCCCAGCACATTCTCCAGATCTCTCACTAATTGAAAACGTCTGGTGAATGGTGGCCGAGCAACTGGCTCCTCACAATACGTCAGTCACTAGTCTTGATGAACTGTGATATCGTGTTGAAGCTGCACGGGCAGCTCTACCTGTACACGCTATCCAAGCTATGTTTGAGTCAATGCCCAGGCGTATCAAGGCCGTTATTGCGGCCAGAGGTGGTTGTTGTGGGTACTGATTTCTGACGATCTGAGTACCCAAATAGCGTGAAAATGTAATCACATATCAGTTCTAGTGTAATATATTTCTCCAATGAATACCCGTTTATCATCTGCATTTCTGCTTGATGTAGCAATTTTAATGGCCAGTAGTGTAATAATCTGCCCTTTGTTAAAGTCGCTTATCTGAATGGATTTCCCCATTTCCAACCCATATCTTCGCTAAAATGATCCCCTGTCCTTGTCTGCTGCCCTTACATACTTTAGTTATCGAGACACATGTCCGTAACGCCACCAGGCGGCATCCAACGTCGCGGTGGGCAGTGATCATAATGCTTAGACTTACCAGTGTAAGCACTTTTACAAAATTGTGTTCCTTTTTACTAGAGGTGGGCGGGAAAGGAGCTTCGTCAGCACGATATCCCCCTCTTCCTCTTGGATCCACGCCTTGGTATAATGGCTGGTGGTAACCTCTGGCACGTCGTTGAGGCTGACCCTGGCAGGAGTACGGGTAGCAGGTAATTATAGCGGCCGCGGATGCAAGCGCCTCGGCCTTCACGGAGAGTGGCCGCCGAGCTGCCACGAACGGGTGCCGCCCGCCTTGTTTCCGACGCTCCGCACTCAAGAGGAGAGGGCTGGCGATAGCGCGGGTAAACAAACTGCCCGGCTCTGTCCATCAGCCGGCGCCCGCAGGCTCACCTCGAACCGACGTGTCGAGGATCAGCGGGAGGGGTAGAGGGGGGCCGGCTGGCTTTCTGGAAACCAGCCAAGCCGCGGCACGCCTGCGCTGCCTCAAACCATCCCAAACTCTCTTCCGTTCTTCCAGAAACAAGAGATTGCTGGAAGACACAGGTAATACCAGACTCGTGGGAAGTGGCTGTAATAATATCCCATCATGAGAAAGCAAATACGCAGGATGTACAAGAACCAAGAGGGAACAATAAGAATTGAAGTCCAAGAGCCGGCCGATGTGGCCGAGCAGTTCTAGGCGCTTCAGTCCGGAGCCGCGCTGCTGCTACGGTCGCAGGTTCGAATCCTGCCTCGGGCATGGATGTGTGTGATGTCCTTAGCTTAGTTAGGTTTAAGTAGTTCTACGTTCCAGGGGACTGATGACCTCGGCTGTTGAGTCTCGTAGTGCTTAGAGCCACTTTGAAGTCCAAGAACGAAATGCTCGGATAGAAAAAGATGTGAGAGAGGAATGCCGTCTTCCGCTCCTAGTGTTCGATTCAGACATCGAAGAGTCAGTGGCGAAAATACGAGGGTGTGCAGTAAAGTAATGCGTCCGAAACTTTTATGCGAAAACTCTTAAAGCTTTTCAAATAAAACAAAAGTTATTCTGCATCTTTATTTTTCATGTCTGCATATTTATTTCTGAAAACAGTCACTCTGGAGCTCGCAAATAGAGACGTTACGAGAAAGTGATTCCATTCTTTGTTGTATATTTTGTAATAATTATAAACTTAATGAGATGCAGATGACAATTACTTATTATTTTCAACATTTCCTTGTCCTAACTTGTTTTTCTATATGTTTTCACACCAAACATTGTTGGAGAACGTGAATCAAATGGTTCAAATGCCTCTGAGCACTTCTCTGCCGCGTGATGACTGGGTGTTGTGTGATGTCCTTAGGTTAGTTAGGTTTAAGTAGTTCTAAGTCTAGGGGACTGATGACCTCAGATGTCAAGTCCCATAGTGCTCAGAGCCATTTGAACCATTTTTGAACCTCTGAGCACTATGAGACTTAACATCTGAGGTCATCAGTCCCCTAGACTTAGAACTACTTAAACCTAACCAACCTTAGGACATCACACACATCCATGCCCGAGGCAGGATTAGAACCTGCGACCATAACAGTCGCGCGGTTCCGGACTGAAGCTCCTAGAACCGTTCGGCCACCGCGGCCGGCGAGCGTGAATCAAGTCGCTCCTCTTAATACGGTGATGCTACTGATAAGTCGCCATTGCAGCACCTTTAACTGCATATCGCAAGATCATAGAACCTGCCTTGACTTTAGATTTTCATTACGGCGGCCAGAATTATTTCGAAGAGTCACTTTACTACAAGGCACTGAAATTCTTAATTGTCTACCCACGGTCACGTGTTACCTTATTAACGAAGGACCTATAACCTCCAGTTACGCTAATTTTTCCGCCCTCTCAACCATTCAACTGAATCAGCAGTTTCTCAGTTTACTTACTTTACTCATTACATGCACGTGTTTCAACATAAAGACTCGGAAATATCAAAGATCCAGATTCAAGTTTGGCCGTAGCAGGTTCTTTCACTGAGATTTCACGACAGTCAGATTATATCCTATGAATAGGTACAAAAACCCGTTGGGCAAGCAAACATTTAAAAACTAACCCGTGGAAATTCAAAAAATGCGGTAGTACAGACTGTTTCACACTTTACTTCCCGAGCATGGATTTTAAGATAGAAACAGTGTAAACAGAGACTGCCTGCACAGTGGCATGACATAAATGGTATTCATTTGTTTAAAGTTACAGAAATTTTAACAGCAAGGAGAAAATCACTGCAAGAAAAAATGAATGTTTTTCTCATTGCTATACAATTACAAATTTAACAGGATCCAGCGTAGAAGTATTATTTCATTAATTGGTAGAATTCAGTAACGGTATTACATTAGTTACGATGAACATCGTCCATCCCAAGCTACTGGTAGATACACGGTCCAGTCACATTAATTTGACCAACGCCTGTGTTCGACATCACGTGCAACCACCACTCATAAACGGCAGGTGGTAGCATTAGCAGTGGAGGGCATACAAAATGTGTCGGGTGGACGCGGAAAACAGTGCAGTCGTTGTCAGAAGGCCGAAACGGAGCGATTTATCTGACGTCCAAAAGGGGATAACCGTTCAAATGGTTCTGAGCACTATGGGACTTAACTTCTGAGGTCATCAGTCCCCTAGAACTTAGAACCACTTAAGCCTAACTAACCTAAGGACATCACACACATCCATGCCCAAGGCAGGATTCGAACCGCAGCGGTTCCAGACTGTAGCGTCTAGAAGCGCTCAGCCAGACCGACCGGCAAAGGGGCAGAATCATGGCCTTTCGGACCAAGGGTGGAAACTTTTCCGAAACGGTTAAGCTTGTAAACCGGGGTGCACTGAACCCTTGTGAGGCAAGCTTGATTGAGAAGTAGCGGCTCCGTTAGCGGAAACTGACTTACGGCCGGGAGAGCGGTGTACTGACTACATGCCCCTCCAAATCCGCATCCAGTGACGCCTATGAGTCGAGGATGATACGGCGGGCGGTCAGTACTCTTGGGCCTATGGCCTATTAGGGTGGTTTTGTTTCTTTCGCATGCCGCCGTGGTTTAACTATACCGTACATGGCAAAGTGGCACTGTCCAAAACAGGCGCTGAAGCAACAGTGGTGCACCGCGGGCTATAGGTGACAGGGGTGAACGATGTTTGTGGACGGATGCAACTTTTGAATAACTGGCCGCCCAGTGGGCTACCAACAGTGTCTCCACAACGATCGTTCACCGGAAGTTCCTTCATACTGCTGTTCATCGTCAACGAATGCTGGAATTTGAGCGCGAGTAGTGCAACAGGATGTCCACTGAGTGGCGACAGGTGACTTTTTCAGACGAATTGCGTTTTATGCTCCATCGGACAGATGGCCTTGGGCGTGTACCGTGTGAAACGTCTGAACGTAAACACCCTGCAACAATCGTCATAAGGGTTCAGACCGGATGGCATTCCCTCGGCCATCTCGTCATTCTGGAACGCGCAATGGATCAGCACATGTATATTTAATACCAACACTTATTCTAATTCTTTGAACATCTGAAACAACCCCTTAGAAAAATTTATAAATGACAGTTCTGGTAAACCTCTTACGTTATTAGATTTTCAAACAGCTGAGCGAAACTCAGCGTACTCAGACAGTTTCTCTCTTCACTTATTCTGATCATCAATAAACTGACACACAATATTTTTTAACGCAACGCAATCTGACTTTCAATAATGCGTACAAAAGAATAGCTCTGACTAACAATAGCTTACACCTTTCATGAATCACGTACCTCACAAAAATCTTCGTTACTCGAGCTACTGCAATACAGCGAGGACCAATACTGCCAGCTAAATAAAAGATTCTATCTACGGAAGGCACTAACTACTGATAGGCATAGTTACCAAATGAAAGAGTTTGATGGAGAACAAACAATGTATTTACCTTAATAGTGTTCAAATGTCATAATATATATATCTCAGTTCGTGTCATTCAGTCTTACAAATTTCCTTTTTCTGATGGACACACGTCCAGATCGTCCGCACTCAAAACTCTGCCATCTCTCTCCCCACATCCACCACTGCTGGCGGCTCACCTCCAACTGCGCAGCGCTACGCGCTGTTCACATCCACCTGCCCAACACTACAATAGCAAATATTCCGACAATGCAAACCAGCCACAGACTGCACACAGCACAGCCAGTGATTTTCATACAGAGCGCTACGCGGCGTTACCAACATAAAAATCTAAACAGCCTACTTACACGTCGAGAGATCTATATTTTAATTTTACCAGGATCGACACATATATCCTTGGGAACTATGTCCACCCTTACATACAGTTTGTTTTCTCCTCGGCACTGTTGCATTTACTAGCAGTACAATGCAATGTGTTTCATAGCTAGCATTGTACGTGCGTGGTTAGAAGAGCACCAGGATAAGTTTACCGTACTCTCCTGCCCACAAAACTAGTCTGATATAAACCCAATCTAGAATGTGTGGTACCACATCGATCGGGCTGTTGGAGCAGTGGATCCTCTACCGAGAAACCTAGAGTGGGGCTGCAGTGGCATGGCTTTACCTCCTTGTCGGTACCTTCCAGAACCTCGTTGATTCTCTCCCTGCAAGTCTCGCAGCGGTCCACAAAGGTGACCATTGAGGCTTTTGACAGGTGCTTAAGTTAATGTGACTGGACAGTATGTGCGTGTGCTTGCGTGTGTGCGTATGTATGAGACAGAAATTGAGAGAGAGAGAGAGAGAGAGAGAGAGAGAGAGAGAGAGAGTTAGAGAGAGAGAGAGAAAGAGAGTGAGAGTGTGTGTGTGTGTGAGAGAGAGAGAGAGAAAGAGTGAGAGAGAGATGGCGTGAGAGAGAGAGAGAGAGAGAGAGAGAGAGAGAGAGAGAGAGAGACAGAGTGGGACGGGGAGATAGGGTAGAATGAAGTGTCTGCGGTTGTCACAGCGTGGGCGCCCGTCGCCACCAGCGCCGACGCCTTCGCAAGTCGTCCCTACTCGCCACCTCCGCTTCTCATTTCCTTCCCACAGAGAGGCGCCAAAGAGTTCCCGCGGGACCGGAGACTGCTGAGATTAATTTCGCTCAGCGCTTCTGTGTACTTCGCCTGTCCCTTCATCACGTCCCTCCCCCGTGGGGCACATCTGTTTCGACGCTTCGTTGCTTTAACTTCTATTGTCAGAGCAACTATTGTAGCGTTCAGCTCTAGAGCAAAATTAAAAACGCAATAAAGAACTCTCCTAAATTAGGTGGCAAGAGGACACCTATCTCTTGTGTCATATGGTGAACTAGTAGTAACCTTGTCGCGTTTACCGCCTGAAGAAAATAAAACCTGTATCCTTAGCACTTCACGACCTCTCGCTAAAAAGAAACATGTCTGCTGGAGAGAGACATCTTTTGGATATTGTAGCTCTTCTTAATTTCCGTGCTTTCAAAGAAGAACTGGGTATAATTTCGGTCATATCCAAGATACAATGCGTTTCATTTCTATAGTTTTGTTCTTGAGGGTGTCCACAGCCTCAATATGCTTTAAGAAAGAAAACATGATCCAAGCAGGCTGAAATACATTTATTGTCCGTGCTGTTAGCTAATGTCGATTACTGGGTCATTTTCAGGCATCTATAACACATCTACAAAGTGGTAACTGGTTTGTACACTGTCTGTCTGCATTAAATATCTCGTGTACACATCTATTTCATAAACAAAGTTACTTACTTCTCACAAGCTTCAAGCTTCACATTGACTAAATAGCCAGTACATATGTAAGGGCGCACATCGCTTTACTTGAGTATTTAATAGGCTGTTTTCGAAATTGTCTTTTATTCTGCCGGAAACTTTATTGCGACATCATAACTTGTGGATGTTCTATGAATTGGGCCATTTCAACATAAAAAACACTTAAAACTAAGAGCCACGCCGAAATCGCCTAGTGAAGTAACGATTCTTCAATCCGAAAGTAAAGAAAAAAATTCAATAATTTTCGTTGTCTGCAAATGACAAAAGTATAAAAAGAATGCTTTATGTGACACTATCAGCACGAAATAACTGCAAGCGTTGTATAAAGTAATGGAAATGGAAATGAAGTCCCATGCTGCTTGATAAAGCGTAGGGATATGATGCGAGAGACCCGCACCGCCGTGCTAGGCAAGGTCATAATGGAGGTGGTTTGCCGTTGCCTTCCTCCGACCGTAATGGGGACGAATGATGATTATGAAGACGACACAACAACACCCAGTCATCTTGGGGCAGGTGAAAATCCCTGACCGCGCCGCGAATCGAACCCGGGACCCCGTGCTCGGGAAGCGAGAACGCTACCGTGAGACCACGAGCGGCGGACGTACCAGGTAATAAAACACCATAATCATCCTGGTTTTAAAAAAACGGTTTTTACTGCAAATTTTAAGTACGACATAAGTAACTGTGAGACACAGTACATACAAGGGTTTCAGAATTACACCGACATACTTTGAAGGACCCTGCATAACCGAAAATAACGCGTGCTGATTATTTAGGAAATTGTGATATATAGAGAAGATAGCACATTAATTTCTGAAAATATTATGTTGTTGTTGTGGTCTTCAGTTCAAAGACTGCTTTGATGGAGCTATCTACGCTATTCTATCCCGTGAAAGTCTCTTCAGCCTACATCCCTTTGTACCTCTTGATGCATTCATCCCTTGGTCACCCTCTTCAACTTTTACCGCCAAAATTTCCTCCCTTAGCAAACTGACGATTCCTTGATGCCTCAGCAAGTGTACTGTCACAAGATCCCTTCCTTTAAGTCACGTTGTACCACTAATTTCTTTTTTCTCCTATTCAGCTCAATGCCTTCTCATTAGTAACTATCTTCGCATCTAACCTTCAGAATTCTTCCGTAGCTTCCGGTTTTTTTTTTTTTTTTTTTTTTTTTTTTAATCCCTCTGATCTGCTTGTCCTCAACGCTTCCTTACAACACTGCTCTCCTGACAAATACCTTCAGAAAAAACTTCCTAACACTTAAATTTGTGTTAGATGTTAACATCCTTTTTATGAGAAATGCTTTTTTTGGCATTGCCATCATCAATTATTTGCTGCCCAAATAGAGAGATTCATCTTCCACTTTTAGTGTCTCATACCCTTATCTGATTTCCTCAGCATCGTCTGACTTAAACTGCCTAAATTAAGTTACCTTCACTTTTTTGTGTTTATCGTATAACCTCTTTTCATGACACTACCCATTCCATTCAACTGCTCGTTCAAGTCCTTTGCTGTCTGCCAGAATTACCGTGTAGTTGCCGAAGGCTGAGACTTTATTTCCTTTCCAAATTACTCCTTGATTTCCTTTATTGCTTTTCATTATATCTATTGAATAAATGGAGGATCTTACAATCCTGTCTCACTTCTTCCTCAACCACTGCGTCCTTTTCATGTCCTTCGATTCTTGTAATCGGAGTCTGGTTTCCAAACACGTCCGAACAACATCTCGCTCCCTGTATTTTATCCTTGCTACCTTCAGAAATTCAAAAAGTGTATTCCAGTTAACATTGTCAAAAACATTTTTTAAACCTACGAATGCTATAAACGTAGGTTTTCACTTTCTTTGACCTAAGTCAAGTCGTGTGGACAGAACTACTTCGCGCGTTCCTACAACTCTCCGGAACCCAAACTGATCTTTCCCGAAGTCGGCTTCTACCAGTTTTGCCTTATCGAATTAGCGTCAAATTTTCACTGCTGTTTATCTGTTTGTTTTCAAATAGATATTAAGTTGAATCAGTAGAATCCTCTAGCGGATTTTAATTCACAATAAATTTTAGGCAGTATAACGAAAACAAAACAACTGAAGATGTGCATAATGTGTGGAAACATTTATGGGTAAGAGAAAAATTAATCGTGGTTTATATAAGGCATAAATTCTATAGTTCTGCTGGAGCCTTGTAGCAAGTATCTTCCCACAACTTGCTTGTCCTTTTGTTCTCCCAATTATAGTAGTCGTCACACCATTCAAACATTTTTTTGATTACACATTAGTCTCAGAATGCGGATAGAGCAGTTGCGTACTTTCGGTGTCAACTTATCACCTACGTTCTCTAATCGTATACAAAATTGTACACAAAATTGTCTCTCTACTAATAAAATTATTAATGTTACCCCATTGCTGTTACCTTGTTTTCTCCTCAACAAACACCGCTCTGATTGGTGAGCTTTCTGAAACCACATTGTGGAAGTTCTAGCATCCGTTGCCCCTGACTGTACTGGAATTTAGCATGTCCGATACTGAAGGAATTTTGAGTGTGTTTGATACATCCATACTCTGCAAACCACTGGGAAGTGCATGACAGACTGTACGTCCTATTGTACAAGTTATTAGGGTTTTTCCCTGTTCCATTCATGTATGGAGTGCGGGAAGAATGATTATTTAAATGCCTCCGTGAGTGCTATAACTAATCTAATCTCATCCTAGGGAGCAATGGAGCAATATGTAGGGAATTGTAGTACATTCCTAGGATGATTATTCAAAACCTGTTCTTAAAACTTAATAAGTAGTCTTTCTCGGGATAGTTTACATCTTCAACAGTGTGCCAGTTCATTTCCTTCAGCATCTCTGTGACACTCACCCACGGATCAAAAAAACCTGTGACCATTCGTGCTGCCCTTCTCTGTATACATTAGGTATCCCCTGTTAGTCCTATCTGGCAGTGCTCAGTATTCTAGGATGGATCGCAGGAGAGATTTGTGAGCATCTCGTTTGTAGATTGATAGCATTTTCTCAGTATTCAACCAATAAACCGAAGCCCAATACCTCCTTTACCCACAACTGACTCCAAGTAGTCATTACATCCCATAACGCTGCATAGTGTTACCAAAAAAATGGTTCAAATGGCTCTGAGCACTATGGGACTTAACTTCTAAGGTCATCAGTCCCCTAGAACTTAGAACTACTTAAACCCAACTAACCTAAGGACATCACACACATCCATGCCCGAGGCAGGATTCGAACCTGTGACCGTAGCTGTCGCGCGGTACCAGACTGTAGCGCCTAGAACCGCTCGGCCACCCCGGCCGGCATAGTGTTACCCCCAGGTATTTCTGTAAGTTGGCCGACTCCACCTATGACTCACTGATACTGCAGTCACAGGATACAACATTTTTCGTTTTGTGAATTGCACAGTTTTACATTGCAAAACATTCGAAATAAGTTGCCAGTGTTGAACCACTGTGAAATCTTATCAAGATCTGACTCAACATTTATGCAGCTTCTTTCAGAGAGTACTTTATAATACACAAACTGCATCATCTGTAAAAAGTCTGAGGTTATTATTAATATTGTCCGCAACGTGAACAGTAATGGTCCCAACACACTTCCCTGGAGCACACCCGAAGTTACTTCTACATCTGTCGATGACTCTCCTTCAAAGATTACTTATATACCAATAGCGCAAAGAAACCCTTGTGAGCTCGTGCAAATACTAATAAAAACATGTTTTCGAAACGTATCGTGATCTGGAAGAAGACCAAAAGGACGTAGCGAGCCATTTTTCAGCTGAAGGATACGGTGTCAGGAGGAAAGAGGACAGTTGGAAAGGTTCTTCGCATCCCATCATTTGTGACTGTAAAGGCCTCCAATCAAGGGACGTGAAAACGCACGTAGGTCAGAAGCTGCTGACGTCACAGCGTGGAATTCCACTTTCCACTACACTTCAGAGCGAGAAGTAAGGAATCTGGTATATCAGATTTTTGCCTCGTGGAAACGAACGTGGCCAATGAAATGCGACGTCAGTGTACGCTACAAGCAGAACATAGAAGACGCCATATTGTATCTCGTTAAACTTCGTATTTCGTGCGTTGGTACGTTGTACGGACATAAGCTGTATCAGTGCTTCAGAAAATATGAGGGTTCTCTCGAAAGCGCGTCGCTTTAGCTACGGTCTGTTATGATAAAATTACAGGAAACTACATATTGGTAGGTAAAGCCTTCCTGTAACTAACGTCTTTTGTGTTATAGCTTGTGTACTACGAAATTATACCGTTTCAGTGCTACGATAAAATGACGAACTATCGAAAGCGCCTCTTTTTGGTACAATCTGCATATTAAATATCAAATAATATTTGTAGGTACAGTCTTTAGACAGGTTGTACTGTACACGGGGATCAGAATGTTATGCTGAAGCTAAGGCGCACTTGATAGCGTCGTGAATTCTTGTGTTGTGAAGGGAAAGGTGGTAGGTTTGCATCCACCTCCTTCCAAATTATTTTTTTCACATTTTTGATTTCTAAAAAATTCTCTCTCTTTCTTATTTATTTAATCGAAGTATCATCTGCAAAAGTCGTTATTTATTATAAATAGTGCATTTGCTGTAACTGTTGTTGGAAAGGTGAGCGACTGGTATGTTTCCAGAAATCTTAAGGTGACTGCCAGTTTATGTCGGAGTAAACAATACTTACACAGTGGAAGTTTTTGCTGTTATGACATTTTCTGTAAGACATATACACTTACCTCTGGCTTCATAGACTGGCCCAAGTTCATATCTTTTCGGTAAATATGTTTTTCAGTGATGGTGACCAGCTTCGAAAAAATCTCCTCTCCCATCGAATGAAATTACAAAACGAATCTCGATCTTCACATCTACTAAATGTGATGGGAAACGTTATTTTAGAGTGATGGCAGCCAATGCAATATCGAGAATATGGATATTGTGCATGCCCAAACTGACATTAGGCACTACACCTTAACTACTCGCTTAGTCAGTTTAAAACCTAAAACTGCATGAAAATTCAGTTGAGTTAACGAATAACTTCTACTAGTATGTATCTCACATCGCTGCACAGCACTATGTAGCCATCGACAAGTCCAGAATTTTCTTCGCGATTTTCTCCGCTCTTTATCGTCAATCGGTAACAGAGTTAATGCAGCTACACTATGTGATCGAAAGTATCCAGACACCTGTGTGAGAATGGCTTACAAGTTCGTGGCGCCCTCCATCGGTAATGCTGAAATTCAATATGGTGTTGGCCCACACTTAGCCTTGATGACAGCTTCCACTCTCGCAGACATATGTTCAATCAGGTGCTGGTAGGTTTCTACGGTAATGGCAGCCCATTCTTCACGGAGTGCTGCACTGAGGAGAGATGTCGATGTCGGTCGGTGAGGCCTGGCACGAAGTCGGCGTTCCATAACATCTCAAAGGTGTTCTATAGGATTCAGGTGAGGACTCCGTGCAGACTAGTCCATTACAGGGATGTTACAGTCGTGTAACCACTCTGCCACAGGCCGTGCATTATGAACAGGTGCTCGATCGTGTTGAAAGATGCAATCGCCATCCGCGAATTGCTCTTCAACAGTGGGAAGCAAGAAGGTGCTGAAAACATCAATGTAGGCCTGTGTTGTTATAGTGCCACGCAAAACAACAACGGGTACAAGCACCGTCGATGAAAAACACGACCAGACGCTAACACCACCGCCTCAGAATTATACTGTTGGCACTACACTGGCTGGCAGATGACGTTCACCGAGCATTCGCCATTCCCACACCCTGCCATCGGATCGCTGTATTTTGTATCGTGATTCGCCCCTCCACACAACGTTTTTCCACTGTTCAACCGTCGAATGTTTACGCTCCTTACACCAAGCGAGGCGTCGTTTCGCATTTACCGGCGTGATGTGTGGTTTATCAGCAGCCGCTCCACCATGAAATCCAAGTTTTCTCACCTCCCACTTAACTGTCATAGTACTTGCAGTGGATCCTGATGCAGTCTGGACTTCCTGTGTGATGGTCTGTATAGCTATCTGCCTATTACACATTACGACCCTCTTCAACTGTCGGCGGTCGCCGTCAGTCAATAGACGAGGTCGGCCTGTACGCTTTTATGCTGTACGTGTCCCTTCACGTTTCCACTTCACTATTACATCGGAACCATGGGACGTAGGGATGTTTAGGAGTGCGGAAATCTCGCGTACAGACGTATGACACAAGTGACACCCAATCACCTGATCACGTTCGAAGTCCGTGAGTTCCGCGGGGCGCCCCATTGTGCTCTCTCACGATGTCTAATTACCACTGAGGTCGCTGATATGGAGTATCTGGCAATAGGTAGCAGCTCAATGCACCTATTATGAAAACGTATGTTTTTGCGGGTGTCCGGATACTTTTGATCACATAGCGTATCTTACTCGCGTCCGTTTTCGTAAAGAAACTGTGTCGTTCGCGAGCCAAATAAAGCCGAGAGCGCTGAGACAGCAAATCACGTTAACAATCTTGTCCCGTGTGTCGATGGTCATGTTTAGTCTGGTCGGATATCCTATCCGCATCCACGTCACCGTCAGCTGCCTTGTCCCGTGTGAGGACGTCTTAAGGCTACTTTCCGTAGCCCTCGCCTGATTCCATTTTCGCACTGCACCTCCCGGTCTTGTCATTTTGAACATCCTACAGTTCAGGATTCAATCAAAAGAATCTTCATTCGGAAATTCAGTTTTTAAAGTTGTATTGAATACCAGAAGGGGGAGGTGGACTAACTAGTGAAGAGGTTCTGAATCGAACTGGCGAGGAACGAACTTTATGGGGCGACATAGTTAAAAATGATGATAGGTCTATAGGACATATTGTGTCGCAATAATGAATAGTGATTTTCCTATTGGAGGGAAGTGTGGGTTGGTAAAAACTGTAGACGTAGAGCATGGTTTGAATACAGTAAACAAGATCAAAGGATGTGGAGAGCAGTAGTCACGCAAATAAGACAATACTTGCACACAAGACAGACTGGAGCTGCTAGACTGATGAATACAATAACATCAGCCTAGGAGTTAGAGACACGCAATGTGTCGAAGTGACGTCCAACTGAAAGACTTGAACCAGGCCACAGAGCCACACGAAATTATTTATTATTAACCGCCAAGGACAAAGCAAGCAGCCTTCATTTGATCCACCCTCCCCCTTTTCTTCATAATGCGTCGTACCTCTCGGTCCCTGGTTTCCTCATTGGGGAGCTATTAATATCGGTTACACCTGTGATGTATTTCGGTTTGGGCGGAAGGTCGGTGCTGCTAAACCGCGAGGAAATGAAAACAAACGTGGGACGTGGGGAGCTAGCGTGCGGATACAGTGACGTCAGCGACCGCCCCTACCACTTACCATTCCCCATCCTGCTGGTCCAAGCGCCGAAATCTTACTTCTGCGCATCCTGTTCATCTTTTAGTACAATGGCCGCTTGTTAAGTTTTTACAAAAACGATAACATAGACTTTTTTTCGTTTCCAAATTTTCACCTTCCAAAGTTTCGACTCGAGGTAATTGTGGAACAATCGAAGTCCAGCATACACATGAAATCTTTCCGTGCGAGCTCTGATTTCTCTTATTTTATTACGATGATCATTTCTCACAGATGGAAGCCAACAATAGACCGGATGGTGATGAAGTGCAGCTAAGCACATCGGTCCAGTGTGAACTGATAATTAAAAATACGGCAGCGAAACGTGGTGGAAATTCTAATGCGTTAATGCGGGCCGCGCGGGGTAGCCGCGAGGTTTTAGGCGCCTTGTCACGGTCCGCGCGGCTACTCCCGTCGGAGATTCGAGTCCTCCCTCGGGCATGTGTGTGTGTGTGTGTGTGTGTGTGTGTGTGTGTATGTGTGTCGTCCTTAGCGTAAGTTAGTTTCACGTCCTTAGCGTAAGTTAGTTTCAGTTAGGTTATGTAGTGTGTAAGCTTAGGGACCGATGACCTCAGCAGTTTGGACCCATAAGACCGTACCGCACAATTCCGTTGATGCGGAACCGATTTACGCTGGGAAAAAATTTGTTTCCTATTTGGCCTCCAGGTGCAAATCTGGCGCTGTGAATGCAAGAAAGAAGTACAGAAATGTTATCATATGAATGGATTGGTAATGGGATGTGGGCAGAAAATGTGAAACGGATGAAAATGTTCAACAGTGTGTGAAATCTTATGGGACATAACCGCTAAGGTCATCAGTCCCCAAGCTTACATACTACTTAACCTAAATTATGCTAAGGACAAACACACACACCCATGCCCGAGGGAGGACTCGAACCTCCGCCGGGAAACAGATGAGAAAGGAGTAATTTTGATACTATTAACTGTCATTCACACAGTTTCTTCAATATGAGAGCCGGAGATGTCCACGGGATGTTATGCAGCGCCGGATTTGCACCTGGTGGCCAAAATTGGAACTAAGTTTTTTTCCAGCGTAAATTGGTTCCGTATTAAGGCATTCGATTTTCTATCGAATTTCGCTGCCATACAACAATTACGGCCCACTCTGGACCTCTGTTGTAGCTCCATTTTAATTCTAACCACCCGATATTTTGACACTCAGTGGATGAAGCTGGTGATTGAAATTTAGTGAAAAGATACTGCCGGAAAAAGAAATGGCTTTATTTTAATGATTGCTACCTGAACTCGCGTATAATATCCGTCATACTTTCTCCCCTATTCAGCGACAGTGCACAACGAGCTGTCCTCCTTTGAACTTTTGAGACGTCCTCCATAAAATCTTACCTGATGCCGATCCCACAGAGCGTAACAATGCTCCAAAAGAGAACGGACAAGCATGGTGTAGACAGTTTCTTTAGTAGACCTGTTGCATATTCTAAACGTTCTGCCAATAAATCACAGTCTTTGTTTCGCTATCCCGACAATACTATCTATGTGACCGTGCTAATTTAAGTTATTCGTAAATTTAATCCCTAAGAACATAGTTAAATTGATAGCATTTACATTTGATTCACTTATCGTGAAATCGAAATTTGCCGGGTTCCTTTTAGTACTCATGTGGATTACTTCTCACTCTTCACTATTTAAAGTCACTTACCATTTGTCGCACCATATAGATATCTTGTCTAAATAATTTTGCTGTTGGTTTTAATCACCTGATGATTTTACAAGACGGTAAATGACATCATCACCTGCAAACAATCCAAGACGCCTGCTCAGATTGTCTTCTAAATCTTTTACGTAGGTCACTAACAGCAGAGGCCTATAACACGTCCTTGGGGAACGCCAGATATAAATTCTCTTTTACTCGATGACTTTCAGTCAATTACTATGAACCATGAACTTTCTGAAAGGAAATCACGAATCCACTAGCACAATTAAGACGATACTCCATAGGCACCTAATTTGATTAGAAGTCTCTTGTGTAGAAAGATATCAAAAGCCATCTGGAAATTTAGAAATATGGAATCAATTTGATATTTTCTGTTGAAAGCACATATTACTTCTCGCGAATGAAGAGCCTGCTGTGTCTCACAGGATTGGTATTTTCTGAATCCGTGCTGACTGAATGTCAGTAGACCATTACCTTCGACGTTATTCACAATGTTCGAACACAATGTACCTTCCAAAATCCTGCCGCAAATCGACGTTACTGATATAGATCTGTATTTCAGTGCGTCACTTTTATTTCCTTTCTTGAGTACTGGTGTCACTTGTGCAACTTTCCAGTCTTTAGGTGTGCATCTTTCATTGAGCATACGGTTGTTTATGATCGCTAAGTATGGAGCTATCATGTCAGAATACTAACGAACTAACTGGCATACATTCTGGACCGAAGCCCTGATCATTATTAACTAACTGAAGCTACTCCGCTACGCCGAGAATATCTCTTCTTAGTTACTCCTATTGGCAGTTCTTGATTCGAATCCTGGAATATTTACTTCCTCTTCCTTGGTGAATGAATTTCGGAAAAGCGTATTTAGTAACTGTGCTTTAGTGGCGATGTAATCAGAAACATTCTCATTGATATCGCGCAGTGATGGTTTTGATAGCGCTAGTGTACTTTACATACGACCAGAATATCATTGGATTTTCTCCCACATTTCGAGACAGACACTGCTTATGGGAACGATTAAAAGATTATCGCACTGAAGACGGCGCTAAATTTCGAGTTTCTGTGGAACTTCGTCAGTCTTTAGGATTTTTCATTCCTATAAATTTTGCATGCATTTCTCGTTGCCTTTGCAACAGTGTTCTGACGTGTTTTGTGTGCCATGGGCGATAAGTACCATCTCTTCTGAATTTATTTGGTGTACGTCGTCGATGCCATGTCTTAGAATTTAAACCACACCTGGTGTACGCTTACATATTTGGTCAGGAAAGAGTGAACACTGCCTTTGAGAAAAGTGACAAGCGAACTTTTATCTGCTTTCCTAAACCGACGTGTTTCTGGTTTAGTTTTAATGTATTTGGATGTTATGTTACTCAGTCTTCCAGCAATGACCTTATGGTCGCTGATTCGTGTGTCTGTCATGATGTCTGCTTTACGTTCATTTATTGTTAAGATGTCAAATATTTTTTTGCAGTCATTTACACTTCTTCACTGTACAGTTCCCCGAAAACAATGTCCGAAATGCCTTGTAAAATTGTTCATGTACTTACGCACACGTCGCTGTTTGGCCGAAAATACTCTAAGGACACAACTTTGTAACTATGCACGGATCAGAAAATCGAGGTAAGTGTCAATGCCATGGTTTTACTGCAGACGAACTACCTGATCTTTTTTTTCTTGCACCTTTGCTTCTCCTTTTCCGGCAAGAGGTAGGGTGGGCTGTTTTGGATCCGGCCTATTATAGGGTCGCGGTTATTTTCAGCCATCTACCAGGCGAGCTAGTGTGCGACAGAGGGAATATGTGTGACGGACTTACTAATTCCTGCGTTTAATCGATAACCAATGATAACCTCCTGAATCGGTTGGCCAGAACCAGGGGATTGGAATTATTTCAAATGGTTTCTGAGACAATGTCTTTCATTGACCCAGCTAAAATTCATGTGTTATGTATGTATGTTGCGTGTTGTGTGTGTGTGTTTTGCAGATGAATGATCAGGCTCCTGCTCTTGATCTCAAGGCATGTATTCATACAACAGGGTTGCATCACATACAGGATGCTAGTAATGGTCAAGCATTCACAAGTCAGCCGGCCGTTGTGACCGAGCGGTTCTAAGTGCTTCAGTCTGGAGCCGCGCGACCGCTACGGTCGCAGGTTCGAATCCTGCCTCGGGCATGGATGTGTGCGATGTTCTTAGGTTAGTTAGGTTTAAGTAGTTCTAAGTTCTAGGGGACTGATGACCTCAGACGTTAACTCCCATAGTGCTCAGAGCCATTTGAACAATTCACAAGTCAAGTATTAAACTGCTTCCTGCTACGCGCACAGAACAGTTGCCGACTCACTAATTTTTACTGTTTTTCCTAGAACGGAGATCACTCGCTTTCTCCTCAGTGAAAAACGCACCTTCTTGCATATAAAACTGTGCCCACAAAACTTTTTTAACTGACGAAATTTTGCTTTTACAACTTCTACGAGAGCCTCAAAAAATTCTTATGTTTAGTGCATCAGTACGTAGAACCTAAAACTTGACACAGGTTCCTTTTCACGACTTTATAATACACAAATATTTTTGTAAATGTAATAACTTTTGCTTCAAAAGCGAATGTGTTGAAAATTCTTGTCGTTTTTGGTTAGGATATAGCGCCAGTTGTGCAATTAGTTTCTCTTTGTTGAAAAACTGTTTTATTGATTTTGACGTTTTATTATCACGTATGTGAGCTTTTCCCTTCAGCTTCAGTGGTGGTGGTTTATTTGATACGTTAAGTAATGTAGCTATTGCATTCCACGCAAATTCCCTACTATCTATATTCACTGATTTTATTGGAAGTATAGTGAAGAAAACTTCACGCTGTTGAGTGGATATACTACGTCTTTCCACAAAAGATAATGTCTTCTGCTGTTTACCAATCATTTTTTGGTTCTAATAGGAAACGACATTCCTCGACAAATATCTGTACGTTAGAAGAGCATCATAAATAAACTTCCCTGTGATACACCGTTTCATGCCTATCACGGTTCTTAGGAAACCAAAGAGAGGCAAACGTGGAGTAATTTGTCCCATTTTTATGACAATACATACGCTCGCTATTGTAGAAACTATGTTACAAAACAGTATGAATGATAACATTCTCACTCGTATTCTTCAAATGGTTCAAATGGCTCTAAGTACTATGGAACTTAACATCAGAGGTCATCAGTCCCCTAGACTTTGAACTACTTAAACGTAATTAACCTAAAGGCATCACACACATTCATGCCCGAGGCTGGATTAGAACCTGCGACCGTAGCAGCAACGCGGTTCCGGACTGAAGCGCCTAGAATCGCTCGGCCACAGCGGCCGGCTATATCGGTGTCGCTTTCTGTCCACTTGGAGCTCTGATGTCGCAGAGCACTATAAAGATGAAAAGGAGTGTCGTGGCTGTATGTGTTAAGATTGTGGGTTTCACAAAATAAGCCAAGTATTAGAGTTGGAAACTGTGTATATGACTTGAGGGATCGTAACTCGCGGCACGCAAGCCCGCAATACAGTGTATTGATACAGTATTTCAAAATGAGAGCACTTTGCGACTGCCAACATTTATCGCTTACTACATTTTCTTTGTTCATGCAGCAAAATTCAGCATCAGGCACGATGTTTTAATTTATCAGGTCTTTACTAACTCTATGCCCAACACATTTTACAGACAGCATCCACGAATCGCACAGAATGAAACCTCTAGGAGAAAAGAATAAGTCGCTCGAGGCAAATTCCGGGATGGTTCCATTGAAAGGGAACGACAGATTTCCTTCCCCGTCCTTGTCACAATCCGAGTCTGTGCTCCGTCTCTATTGACTTCGATGTCCACAAAACATTAAACCCAATCTTCCTTCCTTCTCCCTTCTATCAATCAATGCCAATCCCAATAATTGCTTGCGTAAGGGGCACAGGTGGACCAACGCGATATGAACTTGCCCATTTCGTGAAGTTCTTTCTCTTGAATAAATCACCCAATTTGTCTGAAATTGTGATAATTTTTTGTCTGTACACGTACGTCACATCTACCGTTTTCCATCCCGTCAGGATGAGTTCAGAATGGTTGAAATGGCTCTGAGCATTATGGGACTTAACATCTGAGGTCATCAGTCCCCTAGAACTTAGAACTACTTCAACCTAACTAACCTAAGGACATCACAGACATCCACGCCCGAGGCAGGATACGAACCTGCGACCGTAGCGGTCGCGCGGTTCCAGACTGAAGCGCCTAGAATCACTCGGCCACACCGGCCGGCGATAAGTCCTCCATGGTGCATCTTTTTTCTTTTTTGCTGTCGTAGAGAGTACCTGCAAGATTAAATCATCGTAGAGCGAATAGAACAGGAGACACGACGTCATAAAAATTGAGAATCGTGAAAAACCCGCTATTCTTAAAATGGAGCGCAAACTGCCCAGTGTACACTTTTACAGCGTTTGATGAAGAGAGCGGTTCGCGACTTCGAGACAAACTTTAAACATAATTTCAAACCTTTTCTAGAGCTTTTCTAGTTTTAAAAGCTTTTACATATTTAACTTCAAATGTTCAACACATTAAATCATTTGTAATCAGACGTTTGAAGCTGTTTTATATGTGGGAGTTCGACTTTTTAACGAAAAGGGGAAAAAACGGTGACGTTTGCTGTTTGTTGGTGTCTGGTATATTTCATCAGCAGGCCTATAGTGAAAGATTATTTGCCGGCCTGTCGACACCGACGTGTTTGCTACACGCTCAGGCCAGAAGGTCCTCCTCTCCCTGACAGATCACTTTTCTCCGGCCGCCGCCATCTGTCTCGCGGTGTTTATTTCCAGCCACACATGATGAGGAGCACCGCCGTGGCTCAAGGTCTGACGGAGCTGGCACAATAAATACGCACTCCTCGGATATCGTTCCACTGAATGAAGAACCGAAGCTGTCCGCTGCTGCGACACAAACAGATCGCCTTCGTTTCGCGAGTGCGTTTCTAGTCCCCTGACACCACGCGTGAAGCAATCAAACCGAAGGCAAGTCTCAGGAATTGGGCTCGAAAGTAAAAGATCAAGATAGTGCTAATATTTGCAGTCACCCATCCTCAGTTTGTTACTTGTTTTTATCTTGTTGACATGAATAACTAATACTCTATTTCTGAATTTTATTTTGCTAAACGAAATACGTTTCACCTAACTTACACACAAAATCATTAACATAAAAAAACATGGAATTAAAAAAGCCTTTTAAATGAAAAACTGGGTTGTTGTGGAAATCAGCCTTATGCAAACACAATTAGTTTATTTTTATATTTCCCCAGACATGTTTCGACACCAATGTGTCATCTTCACTGGGTTAAATTTTTGTTTTCTTAAAATTACATCGCTAATCGAACTGTATTATTATACATCGATTTTAGAGCTCGTTTTCGTCGTTCTTTTTGACAGCATGTCATCTGAAAAATTTTCCGTCCTGTTTCGTGTGCGTGGTTGGTGTCTCAGTCAGCTACTATTTAGTGCATTGCATTGCTTTCACTCAGTTATTCATAAATTTCCGCCCACTACTTCACCTCACATGCACTTCCACAAAATGTGGTGAAATGTGATCTGAGCAGACACTTTTGACAATACACTCAGTGAGATGTGTCATGTTACATGAAGTAATGAGTGAAAGCAATGCACTGAATAGTAGCTGATTGAGACACCAACCAAGGGACACGAAACAGGTCGGGAAATTTTGCGGATGACATGCTGTCAATAAAACGACGAAAACGAGCACTAAAATCGATGTACAATAATACAGTTCATTTAGCGATGTAATTTTAAGAAAATAAAAATTTAACCCAGTGAAGATGACACATTGGTGTCGAAACATGTCTGGGGAAATATAAAAATAAAGTAATTGTATTTGCATAAGGCTGATTTCCACAACAACCCAGTTTTTAAATCGCAAACACGGAAGAACGAGAAGAGGAGCTTCAAACCTTAGTAAAATGAGTAACTTTAAAATGAACATATGGTTTATATGGTTTTGAGGATATGGGACTTAACATCCGAAGTCATCAGTCCCCTAGACTTGGAACTACTTAAACCTAACTAACCTAAGGACATCACACACATCCATGCCCGAGGCAGGATTCGAACCTGCGACCGTAGCAGCAGCGCGGTTCCGGACTGAAGCGCCTAGAACCGCTCGGCCACAGCGGCCGGCTTAAAATGAACATCACAATCCAAAAGAAACTACAACAAAAAGAGAAAAAGTTATAACTATAACAGTACAGCGATACATGAAATAAAGTGTAATAGCTGAGAGTCTAAATATATTAGAATGACTCAGTAATTTAAGTGTTAGGCACAAAGAGCATACAAGAGCAATGCAGACTGAGTGCACCCATTCGAGATATGCAAAGCATCTAAATAAAGGAAAACCACCACTACACTGGATTAAAAATAGAGATGGTAATTCTTTGCACCGAGAACGGAATATGGAACATGCTTACTATCCATAAAAAACGCATCATGCAGAGGGCAATAAAGAAAAAACGAAAATACACTTAATGATAAACACTCTCTCCCTCCCTCTATTTCTCTCTCTTTCTCTCGGTCTGTCTGTCTGTCTCTCTCTCTCTCTCTCTCTCTCTCTCTCTCTCTCTCTCTCTCTCTCTCTCTCACACACACACACACATACACAAGCAAACATCAAAAATGTGCTCCCACTTCAGCAAGTACCCAGACAAATACACTTACTCCACTACCACTCTCGGCAGTTGGTAACTTTTCATGGTTTCTCAGGTAACAGAGCACTAAAGTCGAGCTGAGGAACGGCAGTGCTATCTGAAATACAGTTCAATGCAAATTTGTATATAAAGAATTACAAAAAAGGCATTGGACTTTCACAAACCGTAGGAGACGTAAAGGTAAGTGCTTAGTCTGTATCCTCTGCTAGTGACTGAAACGTCCAGTGTGTTATTCTAAAGGTGTGGCTATGAAGTACAGTATATACTCAATATACAGAACTCACTTGCAAAAATCAAGTAATAGTTATTCTTATTTACGGTATATGATAAAGAGCATAGTACTAAATGCCTTGTTACGAAGATAACAAGGTATTTCAATCTGTTAAACGACTTCTACAGGTCTCTTTCAGTACTTCAGGTAATTCTGAATGTCTTGTAAATTAGGGCCGGCCGCGGTGGTCTAGCGGTTCTAGGCGCGCAGTTCGGAACTGCGCAACTGCTACGGTCGCAGGTTCGAATCCTGCCTCGGGCATGGATGTGTGTGATGTCCTTAGGTTAGTTAGGTTTAAGTAGTTCTAAGTTCTAGGGGACTGATGACCACAGATGTTAAGTCCCATAGTGCTCAGAACCATTTGAGCCATTTTTTTTTGTAAATTAGGCTTCCATAAGAGGCGAGACAGCATGCTTTAACAATTGTACTTCAAGTTGTAAACCGAAAAGGTCAGTACAGTAATTCTCAGTCATTCGATTGATGTGTCGCTGACCCCCACTTCTCTCTAGCTTTATCTGTCTTATTTCTGAATAGCTTCTGTGTTCAAAGTCCTAATTCTGGGAAACTTCTGTATACATTCGTGGACTTTCAAAAGTGATCCACACCCTTACGAGCTTTTCAGACTGTTTTCGAGAACACTATATACATACTAATCAATCTTCGTCTTATGTCTATATCGTATGTTTTAAAGAAGCCTAATTGAAAAGGCCAAAGTTATTGAATACATTTTTGTTTTTCCGTCCCAGAACAATAGATAATTGTTTATTTTAAGTAAAGAAGAACTTTTTAACTATGTTAACATAACATTAGCCCTACCTTAGGAAGAAGACTAAGCAATTAAGAAAACTGCAACTTTGTTGCTATCACAATTGCCAAATTATATAGCTGTTTATTGATTTTTTTAGTTTAAACCTGTTTAAGAGTGGTCTCGAAAAAAACCTGACTATAATTTATTATTAATAAACGACTGAATCTACCCAACTGGCTCTATTTATGTTTAAAATAGGTAGTTCAGGTTTTAGGGGAAAATATCCGACTAAATATTACGCTGAGTTCAACTTTCTATTTTTAGACCTAGCAATCCTCTTTTCAGAGCTATGTTCATTAGGATTATTTGGTTGTTTCATCTCCCTGTATTTGTCCCTTTCGTTTGTACCTAATTCTAATTTTATTATAAAAAGTAATGGTCTTAAAACACCTCCTTGGGTACGTCCGCGGTTACCTTCACATTTAAAGATTTCTCTCCGTGAAGAATTACCTGCTATGTTCTATTTACAAGGAATTCTTCAATTCGACAACAAAGATGGCCCGATATTTGATACGCACTTGTATCCGCATGGCGCAGGCTTTTGTCTGCGAAGTGAATACTATTGCGGAAATCGGCTTCCACGTAGACTTCATCAAAACACGGACTAGATAGATATCTCCTGAATACTACGTGAAGGAACTGCTTTGGCCACCCTGAGCTTATTGCTCGTACGCGTGGAATAGAGCGTACGATGGCAGGGTCGCAAAGCGAAATACGACCCGCCGCGAAGCTCGCCCCAAATCCGTTCCATTCCCCGCATGACGCAGATGCACCGGGTGACTTCCCGCTCCCAGTGGTGCCAACCTGCGCGTGCTCCAAATCCCAGGCCCGCGGGCCCCAGGGCGCAGGTAGGCTTCCGCCAGCGCGCACGCGACGCTTCTCCCCGCGGGAAATGAGCCAGAAGTGCTCCCGGTCAGCCCTCGTGTGCCGACGCTGCGCTCAACGTTATGCCTCGCCTGGCCCGAGCCGCGTCCTCGGAAATATACGCGGCGTAAGTTTCCACTGCGAGGCCCCCCGCACTCGCCCGCAAAAGTTCGCGCGCAATAACGAAGTTCTCGAAACTCTTGAAGTACTCTTGAAGTACCCTCACATGCTGGTTTCCTCGCAAGTTCCGATATAAATCAACAGTTTCAACTGTCCCACTCATATCTTAGGACCACTTCACATGTCGAGCAGTTCATCTTCTTTACTCTGTACAAATGCAGGGTTAAAAAGTATTTAAACCGACAAACTCTGGGAGGTTGTAGGGGACATGAAAACAAATACTTTTCCCTAATGTCATTTCTTCCTATGAGGATTATTTAAACCGGTGGAGGCCTTATAACGCTCTCCAGTTGTTAGACGCCGTATTACGATCTTCAGTTGTTAGAGAGTGTATTACGCTCTTCAGTTGTAGGCAACTGCTGTCCGGCAGTGTAGTAGAGCATTGTCTCTGTTTACTAAGGGAGCGATACACCTGGAGTGAGTACGCTGATATGGTTGGTGTGTACTACGTAGCCCACCACAACGGACGAGCTGCACAGCGGGTTTATCAACAACAATATCAAATCGCCGTATCCTGCATCATACGACCTTTGCTGCTGTGTACCAACGTCTGCGTGAGACCGGGTCATTTAGCAGATTACCTGGACAGGGACGCCGTCGCACGGTAAGAACGGTGCAATTTGAGGAAGCTGTCTTGCAGCACGTGGAGCGGGATCCCTCAATCAGTGCGGTTCTTCGTTAATGTGTGGGTCGGTGTTGTTGGGGACTGTTTAATTGGGCCGTATCTGCTACCTAGGCCATTAAATAACAGGCACTATTACAATTTTCTCGCCAGAGCATTGCCAGAATTGCTGGAAGACGTCCCGCTCCCTACAAGACAACGGATGTGGTTCCAACATGACGGGGCGTCGGCACATTTCGGTCGTCGTGTGCGTCGATTCCTGGACCGATGGTTCCCAGAAACGTGGATTGGCAGAGGTGGTCCTGTACCATGGCCTGCTCGATCCCCAGATAAGTCCCCTCTGGACTTTTTTGTGTGGGGCCAGATGCGCAACCCCATTTACGCAACTCCTGTTGCATCAGAAGAGGAACTGAAATTGAGTTGTGTTAATGTGTTGTCTCTTGGTCATTAAAAAATCGAAAAGTGTTTGTTGGTTTGATTAATTTGCGACCAGAGAAATCTTCCTCTACCTGTTTAAATACTCCTCATAGGAAAAAATGACATTAGGGAAAAATATTTGTTTTGATGTCTCCTACAACCTCCCAGAGTTTGTCGGTTTAAATACTTTTCACCCTGTATACACATCAAGGTGACAAAAGCCATGTGGTAGTGATAAGCACATTTACAGATAGTGGTAGTATAGCATACGACAAGGTATAAAAGGACAGTACATTGGTGGAGCTCACGTTTTATGTGATTTATGTGAAAGGTTTCCAACGTGATTATGGTCACACGACGGGAATTGACAGACTTTCAACTCGTAGCGGTAGTTGGAGCTAGACACCTGGCACATTCCATTTCGAAAATCGTTAAGGAATGCAGTATTCCGAGACCCACAGTGTCAAGAGTATGCCGAGAATACCAAATTTCAGGCATTATCTCTGACAAGGGACCATCGGTCGAGAGCAGCGCCGTTTGCGTAGAGCTACCAGTACTAACAGACAACCAAGCTGTGGCGTGAAATAAGAACAGAAATCAATCTGGGACATACAACGAACGTGTCTATTAGGACAGCGCAAAGAAATTTGGACTAGCGACGCCAGTTCCTTTGCCAACAGCACGACATTGCCTGTAGCTCTTCTCTTCGGCACGTGACCCTACTGGTTGGACCCTAGACGACTGGATAACCGTGGACTGGTCAGATGAGTCCCAAATTCAGTTGGTAAGAACTGATGGTACGGTTAGAATGTGGTGCAGACCACACGAAGCCATGGATCCAAGTCGTCAACGTGGGACTGTGCAAGCAGATGGTGGTGGCTTCATCATGGTGTAGGCTGTGCTTACACGGAACAGACTGAGTCCTCTGGTCCAGCTGAACCGACCATTGACTGGAAATTGTTATGTTCGGCTACTTGGAGAGCCTTTGCAGACATTCTTGGACTTCAAGTTTGTAAACAATGATAGAATTTTTTGAAGAACATTTTGGACAATTCGGGCGAACGATTTGGCCACCCATATCGCCCAAAATGAATCCCATCGAACATTTTCGGGACATAATCGAGAGATGAGTTAGTGCACAAAATCCCACACTGACCAAACTTTCATAACTATGGACGGCTACGGAGACAGCATAGCTCAGTATTTCTCGAGGGAACTTTCAGCGACTTTTTGACTTCATGCCACGTCCAGTCTCTGCACTATGCCGGACAAAAACAGGTCTGACCCTATGTTTGGAGGTATCCCATGGCTTTTGTCGCCTCAGTGTAAAAACACTGGACAAGAGGGAGTAGTACAGGCGCTCCAAGGGCTCCATACAAACTTATTTTTGTACACAGATAATAATAATAATAATAATAATTATTATTATTATTATTATTATTTTGTGGGTCTCAGTGGCCTGGTGCCAGTCTTTCCATTGGACGCTACTTTGACGACTTGTGTGTCATTAACCTACCCAGTTGTTCAACTGGGGAAAGGGGACCTACAGTTTAATGTGGAATCACCCGCATGTGTTTTTTATGGTGACTCTTCAGGTCTTTGAGAGGTGCAGGCTAGGTTAAAAACGAAGATGAAACAGCTGTGGGCTGATAGAGATACAGCGACCTCTGGTCTGCAAGCACGTTCTTTTCCACTACACCATTAGACACGGCATTTGTAGTCAGATCATCTGTACCCTGTAATGAGACAGCTTAAGAGTATCAAAATATGTGACATAATTGACCGTATCTTTTGACCGTATTGACTTAGAAACTTAAATGTTTAAAGTGACCGCAGACCTTAGTGTGAGACATAAATTTCAACTTACTACTGGTACCTGTCCCTGAGAAAAAGGAGGTATTAACGGACAGACAGACAGACAGATAAAGGAACAACAAAAATATTTTTTCTTGTGATATAATTACAAATTAAATATTTCCTTTGCTTGTATTATGAAACCCTTTTCTTGCCAAATTTCATGATTATAGGTCAACGTGAAGTTCCAATTTTATGGACTGAGATACAGAACCTTAAAAAAACATATTGTTCCTTTTAAAAAGATACTTTCTTCCATAATTCGAATGATACAAGAATAAAGATGGTGAAACATGCAAGAAACGTACGAGGGCTATTTGGAAAGTAAGGTCCAATTGCACATAAAATGGAAACCATAGTAAAAATCTGATGAAACTTTGCACAGATGTGTTGGGCAGAGTCTGTAGTATGCCTGCCGATCGCACCACGCTGCTTTTTTCACTTCTGAGCACACAGTGAGTGCGTAAAGATGCCTAGAAAATAGTGTCCCCTGCCAAGTGTGAGAGATTTCGCCTGATGTCATGCAACCCACATTACATAACTGTCATGCATTTCCTCCTACATGAGAATTCTTGGCCGCACTCTGCAGGGGCAATGAAGACGCCCCTGCAGCATTTTCGATGGGAAGTGTTTGATCACACAGTGGGCTCTCCCTGAGTGTCATCTCTGCTCATATGAACCGCTGGCTACGAAAACAATATTTTGGCACAGACAGTGAGCTGTAGACCAGCGTCGCGTATATGACGAAAGTGTTGGAAAGTTGATACAACGCTATGATGGATGTCTAAGTCGTAGCGGCGGCTGTGTAGAGAAGTAGCTGGGAGGTGTATATAACTGTTGTAAATAAAACTTTTTTGATTTTCACAGTGGTTTGCATATCGTGACTGATGGGATCTTACTTTCCATGTAGCCCTGTACTTAAATCACGCAATGCAGCCTGTACCTGAATTTTAGGTCATTTATGCACTACAGCACAATATCGGGTTTAGGGCATTTTCAGGTAAATTTCCTAGGCCATTTGCTCATCTCATTTCAGCGATGCCAACAATTGCAATACTGGTGCGTTGTATATTTTGCCCGTGAAACGTGCTACGAGTATTTAACCTGCAAAACTCATATGCATGATTAAAAAGTTCCAGCTAACGTTATTGTGGTATGTTAGTACTTCACTGCATTTAAATTACGCGTAACGTTGAAACGTTGAAATATGTAGTTACAGTCGCCGTAGAGACTAAACTGAAAAACAGTTTCATCACTGTGTGAATAACAGTAAAAGGTGGCGTGGAGTCATTTGTGAATTACGTGGCAACTGTCTCTTCAAATAAAATCATTCCAATTCGTGAGATATTCCACCATATGCAAAACACTGTTGGTTTATTATCCTTTATCCAAACATGTTAAAGCCCTTTTTGTGTCGTCATCAGTGGAATTATTTTTACTGTTCAGTCTGAGAATTTTAAAGCCCGTCATTTGAAACAACGAAACGATTTCTGTTCCTCTGTTTTCATCCAATTTAGATCTAAATTCGCTTTGTTTAGCATGTAACTTACCATCTTCAGCAGTCTCGTTTCCCGTTATTTTTGGTATGCTAAGACAGTTATTTCCTTTGTTAACCTGCAATAAATGTCCTGAATGCCAGCAGAAAAAATTCTCGCGGCACACTTTCAACAGGCACTCAACGAAACAAACGAGCACCATTCAGCCGCAGTAACACACTAGCTAATAACAAAAACTTCGTCATTTGTGACAAAATAAAGAAAAATGAGTAGATAACAATCAAAACTTATGTTAACGGAGAAAGTTTCTTAACACACTGAAAATACTGTGAAAGAATGAATTTCATCCATAGTGGATGCTGTTGAACTCCGTGACTGTTCCTTAGTAGGGTGTAGAAAAATTTCTGCTACCAGTCACAATAAAAGGTTATTTATTTGTCACACGACCGGTTCCGGGCTTGTGCCCATCCTCAGCAGTCATCTTTATATAATTACAGATATATTTTCGACAAATGCTGCCTTTCCACTTACAATTGTCCCATTTGTATCTGTTTAGTCACCAGCAAATAATTTTTTTGTATTTATACATTGATCTCCAGAAATATAAACATGTACATGAATGTATAAACACCTGAGGAAGGGCGCAAGCCCAAAACCAGTCGTGTGACAAATAAATAACATCTTATTGTGATTGGTAGCGGAAAGAAGACTACAGAATCAAAAAGTTTAAGTGACATGCTAAATAGCGCGATTTTATATCTGAAATGAACACAAAACAGAAGACTATAACAGAAGACTAGAAACCGTTTTGTTATTTCGTACTGACGGGCTGTAGAAATATGTGGTAGTCATAAATCTAGCAGCACAAAATAACCTGTTAACCTCATGCAACATATGTGTAATACTATACAGGGCGGTCAGAAACAGTCTGAAAAGCTTGTAGGGGTGTTGCAGGGTAGGTTCCGTCGAGAAGTAACTGTTAAGAAAAACAAAAAAAAAAAAAAAAGAAACTCGGTGCGTTGCGCAGTTTCTGAATTAATTAGTACTGAAGCTAGCCAATCAGGCTGCTGAGCGCGCAAATTCAGGAGGCTCGCCAGAGACGGTGTCGCCAAACGTTTGCTTCCTTTGGTTCCCTAAAACCGAAGAAGACAGCGATATAGAAGTCGAACATGAGACGGTTGAATGGATCGAATCAGAGCCGAAGGCTGAGTTGTATCGTGCGCTATCATCTACACTACGAAAACAACTGACACTAAATGTACCTATCACAACCTATCTTGCAACAGCATTACTAGCGTTTTCAGTCTGTTTCTGACCATCCCGTATAAACATACGTTTTCCGAACTAATGTTCTAGTCCTAATTTTCGCCACTGATGAAACTTAAAATATTTGAATGTCGTAGTTATGTAACTGTGCAAACCACGCAAAAATTTGACGCCTAATTATCACGCTTTGTACGTACAGCTAACGAATATGTGTCTTAATCTCCTTCTCCCTCCTCTCTCTGTCCATCATCTCCTATCCCCTCTCTCTCTCCATCTCCTCCTCTTTCTCCACCTTATCCTCGTCCCCCTCTTTCCTGTCCATCTCGTTCTTATCCCACTCTGAGCTATTTACTGTTTCCCCCCCTCCCCCCCCCCCCCCCCGGCCACGCCCCATCTTCTCTCCTTCGCGAACCTCCGCCTTGTAACGGCAAACGAAACATTGACTGGGAGTTGAAGCCGCTAAAAATGAATGGGTAAATCGGTTGGGATTGTTGGTATATGGCAGCGGTTTCCAATATAACGGTAAATTCCACCTGAGAGGTAAAATGAATTTTTCTGAGGAGTAAAAACAAGACACTTAGATTGAATTTTGATCAGTAAACAAAATTACCTTTAAAATATCATTACTATATCACTATTTTGCAAGACTGTAATACTGATTATAAAAGTTACCAATAATTTCAATTGTTTACAAATACTGGCATAAATACATGACACAATGTGATAGAGATTACACCTTATGAAACGAATATATCAATAACATATTCTTGATCCAGTCCACCCACTACAAATATACAGGGTGGTAAAAATATTACGAAAGGCATCTCAAATGGCTTTGAGCACCATGTGACTTAACTTCTGAGGTCATCAGTCGCCTAGAACTAATTAAACTAACTAACCTAAGGACATCACACACATCCATGCCCGAGGCGGGATTCGAACCTGCGACCGTAGCGGTCGCTCGGTTCCAGACTGTAGCGCCTAGAACCGAATGGCCACTCCGGCCGGCAAAGGCATCTCAACTTAATACCATCCATATGTAGGGTGGATGATGTAAGTTGTGGTGCCTTTCTTAAGGTGAATTAAATATTTCGGGGATCGGTTTTATTTTGTACCATACATTAATGAGAGTAACATTTAGAGATACGCGTCACACATGATTAAATAACTCATGAAAATGCATTCTCTAAGTCATAGGTAGTTTCTGCATAGGCAAAAATTGCTTAATTATTTACAGTTAAACTGACTAATTGACAGCACAACACAACTGTAACTATACAATGGCTACTAAATTGCTGCAGGGCCCACACAGTATTACTACTACTACTACTACTATTATTATTACTAGCGGTTGTAGTCAGATACAATACTTTGGCAGCCTGAAATCATTCAATATGTGTCAGTTGAGAGGAGGTTTGCAAACAGTATACTGCACACATTTTAAACTGGTTGATTTTAAATGCGACTGCACGGTATGGGTGAAACAAGTATTGCTAGGGAGAGGAATGGCGCAGAGAGAGCATGTTTTGTAAGAAGTGTTTACCCTCAATGTGCGTAGTTAGCGCTCTCTCCTGAGAAGGCAGATAGCATTCACAGTACACTGAGGAATACTTCGCATTCCTTAAGAGAAGTTTGTTGGAAATAAGCAGTACCAATCGTTTCAACAACTCATTTGTTTGTTGTTTAATGAAACACCTACAGAAAAATAAATATCATTTATCTACCGATATTATCAAAATAAAAATGTTCACAGAAAATTCTTTTCGATTCTGAAGTTTAGTCATGTAGTAATGTTGACGATCGTGGGAGCAAAGGCGGGATACTACAAATTACACTCAGAGGTAATGGTGTTAGAAAGTTTGGAAAATACTGGTATACCGGGTATGACAGAGTCCTCTTCAGCTGCTGGACCTTTGGGCCACTAGCCTCAATGACAGTACTTGACATAGTTTTAAGATGTGAACGGGTAGAATTACAAAGTTCCGGACGATATAGGTCCTCTCGTAGTATTCTAATCACAAGACCTCAGCCATAAATATAACTTCCCTGTTTTTGTGTATACAATTTTTGTTTAAAATCGTACGTGAAGTGAAAGAATACATACGGGAGAAAAAATGTGTCTAACGGTGTAAATACACTGCTACCGTAGTTAAAATGAACTGCAAGAAAGAAAACGAAACTATATTCACTACAGGCCATTAAAAATGCTACACCACGAAGATGACGTGCTACAGACGAGAAATTTAACCGACAGGAAGAAGCCGCTGTGATATGCAAATGATTAGCTTTTCAGAGCATTCTCACAAGGTTGGCGCCGGTGGCTGCACCTACAACGATCTGACATGAGGAAAGTTTCCAACTGATTTCTCATACACAAACAGCAGTTGACCGGCGTTGCCTGGTGAAACGTTGTTGTGATGCCTCGTGTAAGGAGGAGAAATGCGTACCATCACGTTTCCGACTTTGATAAAGGTCGGAATGTAGCCTATCGCGACTGTCGTTTATCGTATCGCGACATTGCTGATCGCGTTGGTCGAGATCCAATGACTGTCAGCAGAATATGGAATCGGTGGGTTCAGGAGAGTAATACGGAACGCCGTGCTGGGTCCCAACGGCCTCGTATCACTAGCAGTCGAAATGACAGGCATCTTGTCCGCATGGCTGTAACGGATCGTGCAACCACGTCTCGATCCCTGAGTCAACAGATGGGGACGTTTGCAAGACGACAACCATCTGCACAAACAGTTCGACGACGTTTGCAGAAGCATGGACTATCAGCTCGGAGACCATGGCTGCGGTTACCCTTCACGCTGCAACACAGACAGGAGCGCCTGCGATGGTGTACTCAACGACGAACCTGGGTACACGAATGGCATAACGTCATTTTTTCGGATGAATCCAGGATCTGTTTACAGCATCATAATGGTCGCATCCATGTTTGGCGACATCGCGGTGAACGCACATTGGTAGCGTGTATTCGTCATCGCCATACTGGCGTATCACCCTTCGTGATGGTATGGCGTGCCATTGGTTACGCATCTCGGTCACCTCTTGTTCGCATTGACGGCACTTTGAACAGTGGACGTTACATTTCAGATGTGTTACGACCCGTGGCTCTACCCTTCATTCGATCCCTGCGAAACCCCACATTTCAGCAGGATAATGCGCGACCGCATGTTTCAGGTCCTGTATGGGTCTTTCCGGATACAGAAAATGTTCGACTGCTGTCCTGGCCAGCACATTCTCCAGATACCTCACCAATTGAAAACGTCTGGTCAATGGTGGCCGAGCAACTGGCTCGTCACAATACGCCAAACACTACTCTTGATGAACTGTGGTATCGTGTTGAATCTGCATGGGCATGTACACGCCATCCAAGCTCTGTTTGACTCAATTCCCAGGCGTATCAAGGCCGTTATTACGGCCAGAGGTGGCTGTTCTGCGTACTGATTTCTCAGGATCTATGCACCAAAATTGCGTGAAAATGTAATCACGTGTCAGCTCTAGTATAATATATTTGTCTAATGAATACGCGTTTATCATCTGCATTTCTTCTTGGTGTAGCAATTTTAATGGCCAATAGTGTATTTGCACAACACAGCATTTTCTTTCTCGCAGGATTTTAACAGAAAACGTGTACACTGTTGTTTTTTTTAAATATAAGCGAAGTGTCTCTGAATGGTTATTAGGGTACTGCGTAAAAATTTCAGATAAATTGCTCAAAAGCTTTCTGGGTTTTTTGCTAACATCGTGTCCCTGTTACATATACAAGATGTTGGAGGCGTAAGTGCGTGTATTTCTGTTGATGAGTGAGGAGTACTGAAGAACATCACATCAGTATTTATTCGTACTTCATTTGGAGGCTAAGAATTGTAGCTGTTGCGTGAAGTACCTGTATGTTTTAGGTTGGTTAGTACCTCCAAGGACGAGTGCCACAAGCAGGCCATTATTGTTTATGGGAGTGTTGGCGCATGGATGCAAAACGGGTAAGTTATATTGACTGGGGTCCACTTCCTCGCGCAATTACGACCGTAGAGAAATTATCCCCTTAAGGCCTGAATAAATTTCTGGGTGGAAGATAAAAATCAAAACTCGAAGCGCTTTAGAGGTACCTGAAACACTCAGCAGACTGCAGCACTTGTCAGAAGCGCAGGTAGTTTCATGCAGAATCAGCACCTACCGGCGTTGGCGCTCACTTAACCTTCCAATTATTAGCACAACATCGGTATGGTGCGAATTCACGACATTCAGCATTAAGGGGTTAAGTGTTGTGTTTCTAGGAAGACTATTAGACGTAGACAGAGAAAAAGTGACACACTGAAGTCGGTATATATTAAGGTATCAATTAGCACAATACCTGTACAGATAACCCTAACACTCCGTATATTTATGTACTTTATGCAACTAAATATCTCGGAAACGATACATCGCACGGAAAAAAAACGATCTAGATGAAAAATTAACGTTAGTAAAGAGGACATGTCTGTGCCACAACTGGGCACCTCCTAACCAACCCTCCCGCGTGGCCGCGCGGTGTAGCCGAGCGACGGAGCTAGTGGCGCAGTGGTTAGCACACTGGACTCGCATTCGGGAGGACGACGGTTCGATCCCGTGTCCGGCCATCTTGATGTAGGTTTTCCGTGATTCCCCTAAATCGATTCAGGCAAATGCTGGGATGATTCCTTTGACAGGGCACGGCCGACTTCCTTCTCCATCCTTCCCTAATACGATGGGACTGAGCGTAAGTTAGATAAAGTAGTGTGTAAGCCTGGGGACCGATGACCTCAGCAGTTTGGTGTCATAGAAACTTACCACCACCACCTGCGTGGCCAGGGTCAGCTTCGTAGATTCAAGTGGTAACCCCATCTTTATTACATATTGGGCTACTACGCCAAAAATTACGTAAGGTTTACTCAAACATTGTTCCCTATTTGTGGCAGATGGCTCTGTAATCGACAAATATCAAGTGCGCATTGTTCTGTAATTAAGAATTGACTGTACATTGCATTAACGATTTAATGTAAATCTTTGTGTTCTAATGATACTGATTTCTGATGATACTTGAGTGTTGCAAATGTGACTGTACAGTACAAACAATATGGCTAGACATTGATATTTCTGGCAAATAAGCCACTTGTATGCTAACGTAGTTTTCTGTTCCATAACGGAGTTGATTATGGTGAGTCCCCTAACGATTGGAATGCTTGATTTCGGTGGCCGCCCTCGAACCCCAGGGTGACAGTGTGTTTCCATCCGATCACCGTAACTCTCGTGCCGGCCCTACGCGGCTACAAACCACAACCACTGTAATAACTAGAGACCAGATTATATGCATTTGCATGTTGCATATGAATTTTCTTATTTGGCTTCTTTTCACCGGTTATTGCATATTTTAACTAAAAACTTGTGACGATGCATATTTTCGCTATATGTTTACAATATTTTAAAAATTTAGACGGGCGGTCTCTAGTTCAATTTAGTTTTGATGTGTCACAGATTGACCGCCACCTAGAGCTGCGTGCAATCACTAACCGAGAGTCCACTGCCTAGCGAAATCATTACAGAAGAGGAACAGGAACAGGCAGACAGAGTCAATACTCTTGCGCCCCGCCCCCGATTAATCCCTGCCATACCATACGCGTCGGCAACAATTAAATTAAACTACGCAAGCTTTTAGTCGCACTTTCATTGTTTCAGTTTAGCTTTCTTTTTACTTGTACACAGTTGAACGTGTTCACGACGTGTAGTGTGTAACGTGGTGTGCGCCACGCCGCCCGAAAAGTGAAACGTCGTTTCGTTGATAGCTGACATCCTGGAACATTTACATATGACGGAATTGTTTTATATTGTCGAGTCTGTGAGAAAAACGTTTCGTGCAAAAAAAGTTTCAAGTAGACCAGCATGTCAAAACAAGTTTTCACATCGCAAGAATGCAAAAGAAAGGACCACAACATCAATTTTTGACAACAGCAAGTTGCAGAAGCACCGATTGGTCCAAAGGTAGCCAAAAAAATCGGTTTAACATGGATCTATGTGAAGCATTCATTGCAAGCAAAATTCGTCTTCACAAACTTACAGGTCCTATCCTCAGAGGTTTCCTGCGCAAATATTGCTTAAATCAAAATGCACCAGATGAATCAACATTGCGTAAAAATTACATACAAACAATCTACGTAAATGTTCTGGAAGAAATACGTAGTGAACTCAAAGACAGCATTATCTGGATTTCAGTTGACGAAACTATAAACGCTTGTGGCCGTTACGCTGCAAATTTAATTGTTGGTGTTTTAAAAGAAGAGTCTTCTTCTTCCTATTTAGCGGCGTGCAAAGAACTTGAAAAAATAAATCATTCTACTGTCGCCAGATTAGTGAATGAGAGTATTAGAAAAATATATCCAGAATCTTTTGCTGATGAAAGGGTGTTTGTGTTTATTTCAGATGCTGCTCCCTATGTGATCAAAGCAGGAAAAGCCCTCCGAGTATTTTCTCCCAATTTGATTCATGTTACGTACTTTGCTCTTTGAGTACATCGCCTTGTCGAAGAAGTACGTTCCACATTTGTGAATGTAAATAAACTGATTTCATCCACAAAGAAAGTGTTTCTAAAGGCTACTGCTCGCATCAAGATCTACAAATAAAAGTTATCAAATGTGCCTTTACCTCCCGAGCCAGTGGTACCTCGTTGGGGTACGTGGGTCGAAGCTGCATTGTTTTACAATGAACATTTAGAGACTATTAAAGGGTAGTAAACGACTTCGATAGCGCAGAGGCTTTGGCAGTTTTCCAGTGCAAGGAAGCTTTTAATGATTCCGCTATTAAAAAAGACATTGCCGTGATTAGCACTCATTTTTCCCATATACCCGGAAGCATTAAAAAGCTCGAAACTCAAGGTATGGCGCTGAACGAATCCATTCAGCTAACGAACAAAATTATTCTAGTGAACTCCTCATTGCCGGAGGTATTCCCAAGAAAACTTAAAATAATGTTTGAAAACATTTTAAACAATAACCCAGGCTTCGAACCCCTGTACCAAACTGATAGTTTTATTAATAGGACGGGTGAACTTTTACCAGAAACAATAACTGTCAACATACTGCCCAGTTACCTCAGTTGATGTAGAACAGTCCTTTTATACTTATAAAAATGTTTGGAGTGATGGAAGACACAATCTTACTGCCGAAATTTGGAACAGCACTTGATCGTTTATGTTTAAAGTAGTAGAAAAATGTAAGATAAATTGTAAATGTTGCTTTGGTCCAGTAGAGTTAATAAAAAGTTAGTGCTGTTCAAAAAATTTATGTTGTGATTTAAATAAAATATTACGGAGTTTTTGAGCGTGTCCCTCTGCGTGCGATATTTCTCGAAGTTGATCCTGTACATACCGATTGTTTTGCTGCGACTCACTCGCATCGCATGCGCTTGTTAGCGACAACAATAGCAAAGAAGGAACAATTCTTGAAACACAGTATGCGTCCCCATTTTACAAATTTTTAGAAAATAATCCCAGAAAGACCCCCTTCCTAACCTCTACCAGAAAGTATTCAGAAAATGATATCAGCGTTCTAAATGTAACGACTTTTGCGTGGCTGGCGATCTTCTTCATAGTCGATATGCACAGGTTCGACTTTGAGACATAATGCACGTACTAACTACCATGTTTTTTTATTGTTTGATCCTGCATGTTTAGAAGCTTTTCATGCAGTTTTCATGCATGTTTGGATGCATATTTTAAGGTTTTTATGATGCTATAATCCGATCTCTAGTAATGAGGTAAAATGCTCGTGAAATCATAGTGACAGGCGCACCTGCCATGGATACTCTGAGATATGAAGCACGCCAGTGGTGAGAGCCAAGGGATACAACCGAAATCAAGCACCAGTGGGGACAGAAAACTATTACACGCACATCGTTCTTCCTCTTTCGAAGTTTCTAATCAGACACTGAAACGGCTAAGATATTGTACTGTACAATCACATTTTCAACACTGAAGTAAATTTCGAACATAAATATCAACCGCTAGAACAAAAAGGTTTACATTTACATATTAAATGAAATGTAGAATCAAATCCGTTGCTCCTTAATTGCAAAAAGAGGCACACTTGATATTTTTCGATGACAGCCACAAATGGAAAACATTGATTTGAGTAAGCTGTATGTAGTTTTTGGTTTGGATTCCGAATGAGCAATACAAATAGGTGTTTCCCATTTTAAAATACATAGTTAACCCCGCCCACTTAGGAGGGCTAGTTAGAAGGTGGCCAATTGTAGCACAGATAGATGCCCCCTTTTTAATATTAACTATTCGCCTAGAACATTTTTTTCCTATGACGCATTGTTTTCGAGATATTTAGTTGCATCAAGTTAAAACAAACAGTCCTTACATTGAAGAATATATACCAGACGCCCATCTGAATGTTCATTAGAGGATCGTGTACAAAATTTAAGTGAATCAGTTAAGAATTTTCCGAGATATTTGATAAATTTGATTAACTTCTCATAGTTGGGATTCACAGTCATGTAATATTTCTTAAAAGACATCATAGTCGCCGTTGACTGTATAAAATATTTATTGTTACTACTGCAATTTCGGCCTTATGGCCATTTTCAAGTAACACTGCAAAAGTTACCTTTTTAGCTCGCTGTGCTGCTGCAGATGTCGTCTTAATTTTGACATTGATATAATTAGGAATTACATCGTTTGTTTTACATTTCTTATTAAATTTTATACACTCTGTAGTCTTCAGTAGTTTAAGACTACAAAGTGTATAAAATTTAATAAGAAATGTAAAACAAACGACGTAATTCCTAATTATATCAATGTCAAAATTAAGACGACATCTGCAGCAGCACAGCGAGCTAAAAAGGTAACTTTTGCAGTGTTACTTGAAAGTGTCCATAAGGCCGAAATTGCAATAGTAACAATAAATATTTTATACAGTCAACGGCGACTACGATGTCTTTTAAGAAATATTTGATCAAAGTATTGGACAACGTCTTGTCTTTATATGTTAGCATAGATCAGTTTTAAGTCATATGTTATTACATCAAACGTGCTGAAACCTGTTTGGGCAAAGAAAAACTTAACAAAGAGTGGCTTACATAAGGCGGAATATCTATACAATGTCCCTCATGAAACACGGAGAGAAAGATTATCAAGAACCACAAGATGATTAAAATAGTTTAACAAACTTGCCTGTCTGCGTGCAATCATTTGCCAAAAACCTTGTCCCGGTGTCTTGAACTGTTCACGAAATACGAGGCGTGTTTTTAAGTAAGTGCTGTTTTGAAATTAAAAAAAAGACGTGGTAAGATATCACAATAATTTCATTTTCACATGAAAGCCTGTACCTTAATCTACGCACTGACGCCATTACAGTCTGATTCTTCCTTGTTTACGTTGTGTACTGCGTGTTTAAGATGCCTCCGATAATCGTGAGACCCGCCGACTGTCAAGTACGGGATGTTATAAGGTTTCTTAGTGCTAAAGTCCTAAAAGCGATCGATATTCATCATGAGATCTGTGTAGTTTACGGAGAAAACATTATGAGTGATGGAAAGGTAAGAAAGTGGGTGAGAGCATTTAAAGATGGCCGCACATATGTGCATGATGAACAACGGAGCCGGCCGGAGTGGCCGAGCGGTTCTAGGCGCTACAGTCTGGAACCGCGCGACCGCTACGGTCGCAGGTTTGAATCCTGCCTGGGGCATGGATGTGTGTGATGTCCTTAGGTTAGTTAGGTTTAAGTAGTTCTAAGTTCTAGGGGACTGATGACCTGAGATGTTAAGTCCCATAGTGCTCAGAGCCATTTGAACAACGGAGTGGGCGTCCTTCGGTCGTTAATGAAAGTTTGGTGCAGAAAGTGGACAATAAGGTGACAGAAAAAAGATGCTTTACGATTTTCTCCTTGCATGATGTTCCTAATGTTTCTCGTAGTGTTTTGTATGGCAATGTGACCGAGCACTTGAATTACCGAAAATTCTGCGCACGTTGAGTACCAAAAATGTTGACGGATGTGCACAAAATCAAGCGTTTAGACAGTGCATTGACTTTCCTTGAGCGGTACCATAACGACGGTGATGATTTCTTAAGCCAAATTGTTACGGACGATGAAACATGGTTGTCCGCAGCTCGTGGTTGTGCGGTAGCGTTCTCGCTTCCCACGCCCAGGTTCCTGGGTTCGACTCCCGGCGGGGTCAGGTATTTTCTCTGCCTCGTGATGGCTGGGTGTTGTGTGCTGTCCATAGGTTAGTTAGGTTTAAGTAGTTCTAAGTTCTAGGGGACTGATGACCATAGATGTTAAGTCTCATAGTGCTCAGAGCCATGATACATGGGTGGCTTACGTCACACCAGAATCAAAGCAACAGTCCATGGAAGTTGAGCAAGGGTGTCGTTTTGCTGCAAGACAATGCCCTTCCGCATGTGGCGAATCAGACCAAAGATCTCATCACAACTTCTCGATGGGAAACTCTAGATCATCCTCCGTACAGCCCCGATCTTGCGCCCAGTAACTACCATCTGTTCCTGCACTCGAAGAAACACCTGGGCGGTCAGCGTCTTCAAGATGATGACGAAGTCAAAACAGTGGTGATGCAGTGGTTAATAAGTCAGGCGGCAGACTTCTATGAGGATGGTATTCAAATACTGGTACAAAGTTGTAAGTAGGCTGTTTATGTTTTCTCTAGGCTGTTTATGTTTTCTCTATGTAAGTAGGCTGTTTATGTTTTCTCTATGTAAGTAGGCTGTTTATGTTTTCTCTATGTAAGTAGGCTGTTTATGTTTTCTTATTGGCAACGTTACGTAGCGCTCAATATGAAAATCACTGGCTGTGCTGTGTGCAGTCTGTGGCTGCTTTGCATTGTTGTAATACTCGCCATTGTAGTGTTGGGCAGCGGCAGCTGGCTGTGAACAGCGCGTAGCGTTGCGCAGTTGGAGGTGAGCCGCCAGCTGTGGTGGATGTGGGGAGAGAGATGGCGGAGATTTGTAATTTGTCATGAACTGATATATATATATATTATGACTTGTGATGATATGAAGGTAAATACATTGTTTGTTCTCTATTAATATCTTTCATTTGCTAACTATCCCTATCAGTAGTTAGTGCCTTCCATAGTTTGAATCTTTTATTTAGCTGGCAGTAGTGGCGCTCGCTGTATTGCAGTAGCTTGAGCAGCGAAGATTTTTGTGAGGTAAGTGATTTGTGAAAGGTATAGTTTAATGTTAGTCAGGGCCATTCTTTTGTAGGGAATTTTGAAAGTCAGATTGCGTTGCGCTAACAAAATATTGTGTGTCAGGTTAAGTACAGTCGTGTATAATTCTTCAAAGGGGACGTTTCAAAGTTAAGACAAGTGCCTCAATATTGACGGAAATAATGTAGAAAAGTAGATTAAAGTACAGGCTTTCATGTAAAAATAAAATTATTCAGATATCTTAGCACCTCTTTTTTTAAGTTCAAAACGGTACTTAATTAAAAAACACTCCTCGTAACAGGGAGGCAAGTTCGAGGTGCCTCGCTCTGTTTATCTCGCCAGACACAGTGGACTTGGGAGACTGGTCTCCCCTGCTGCCGGCAGCAGGACAATTATAATGCGTTATGAGGTGCTGAGCGCTGCGGACGCAGATGGGCTTGTTTGTGGTGCACCGACGCCGCCGCCCTGGGACCTAGGTTCGTACGCCGGGCTGCGTTCGCCGGCAATTAAGGCCGCAACTCCCAGGTGGCCAGTTGCGCGCGCGCTCCGTGCGCCCCGCAAATTGGCTGCCCTGCTGCGCTCTGCAGAGCGGGGCATCCCCGAATCTGCCCCGGGGCGCTTTAAGCAATGGCTGCCAGCCGCACTGTGCCACATTAGCTATTCTCTTGTGCTTTCAAAAGCGCGGGAGCCGTTTAAACTGATTACAGAAGGGACATGAACGATTCTATGCCTGGGACATTAATACGATCACCTGCAAAGGGCTGAATTACTACCTTTCGCAATGCGGAGCGCTGCGAGACGTACAGAAAGAGTCAGTGTGGCTCTAGAACAGGGGTGTTCACATGGGCGTACCCAGCGAGGGGCAGCTGCGCCCCCCCCCCCCTAGAAGATATTCGCAGTTTTCACTAGTTTACTGTTTTATTTAATAAGAAATGCAGCATGTACAAGTGCGTTCTTGTACTTAAAATGTTTATTAAAACGCAGTTTTTCACTGGTTTACTGTTTTACTTAATAAGAAGTGCTGTATGTTGTCTCAAGTCCTTGTTTCCTGAGACTAGTATGACCTGCCCCCCCCCCCCCCCCCCAGTTCAGATCTTGGGTACGCCCTTGGGAGTTCAACCTGCGGGCCGCTTGGGGCCCAGAGTAAATACCAGTGCACCCCTAGCTCAAGAACTGAGCAAATATCGCACAATCAGCCAATAAAAAAGACACCTAAAACTTCGTTTACGTAAAGTAGTTGTGGTTGTTGTGGTTAACTGAAACAGTTGCCAGAAGATTTAGTGATGAAATGCGTACAGCTGTACTTTGACATCGAAAATTTTAATCATGTATCTTTGCTGGAGATATTCATAAATCATGCCTGCCCAGAGACAAATATGCCTAGCTGCATAGTCATGCATTATATATGACACCTTTGTTTGGAAGAACGTTTGTTTGTGAACAAGAATAAAGCACAGAAAGAGTAAAACTAGAACAAAAAAAAAAAAATGTTCAAATGTGTGTGAAATCTTATGGGACTTAACTGCTAAGGTCATCAGTCCCTAAGTTTACACACTACTTAACCTAAATTATCCTAAGGACAAACACACACACCCATGCCCGAGGGAGGACTCGAACCTCCGCCGGGACCAGCCGCACAGTCCATGACTGCAGCGCCTTAGTCCGCTCGGCTAATCCTGCGCGACAAAACGAGAACCAAAATCGCAGATGAACACCTTGAGAAGTGTAACCATTTCGAACGAACCTAATACTGATACATCAGTTTACCAAATTCAAAGTGAAACGTCATATTAATTCTATGATTTGTAATTACTTATACATAAAACTGTTAATAAATAACGTATATAAAATATAAAATTAATTCCATCTTGCTTTTTTTAGATTGTTGTTGTTGTTGTGGTCTTCAGTCCAGAACTGGTTCGATGCAGCTTTCCGTGCTACTGTACCTGTACAAGCTTCATCATCTCCCAGTACCTTCTACAACCTACATCCTTCTGAATCTGCTTAATGTATTCGTCTCTTGGTCTCCCTCTATGATGTTTACCCCCTCCACAATGCCCTCCAATACTAAATTGCTGATCCCTTGATGCCTCCGAACATGTCCTACCAACCAATCCCTTCTTCTAGTCAAGTTGTGCCACAAATTTCTCTTCTCCCCAATTCTATTCAATACCTCCTCATTAGTTATGTGATCTACCCATCTAATCTTCAGCATTCTTCTGTAGCACCACATTTCGAAAGCTTCTATTCTCTTCTTGTCCAAACTATTTATCGTCCATGTTTCACTTCCATACATGGCTACAATTCATACAAATACTTTCGGTAACGGCTTCCTGACATTTAAAGCCATACTCGATGTTAACAAATTTTTCTTCTTCAGAAACGCTTTCCTTGCCGTTGCCAGTCTACATTTTATATCCTCTCTACTTCGACCGCCATCAGTTATTTTGCTCCCCAAATAGCGTTACTACTTTAAGTGTCTCATTTCCTAATCTAATTCCTTCAACATCACTCGATTTAATTCGACTACATTCCATTATCCTCGTTTTGCTTTTGTTGATGTTCACCTTATATCCTCCTTTCAAGACAATTCCATTCCGTTCAACTGCTCTTCCAGGTCCTTTGCTGTCTCTGACAGAATTACAAAGTCATCGGCAAATCTCAAAATTTTTATTTCTTCTCTATGGATTTTAATTCCAACTCCGAACTTTTCTTTTGTATCCCTTACTGCTTGCTCGATATACAGACTGAATAACATCGGGGATAGGCTACAACCCTGTCCACTCCCTTCCCATCCACTGCTTCCCTTCATGTCCCTCGACTCTTATAACTGCCATCTGGTTTCTGTACAAATCGTAAATAGCCTTTCGCTCCCTGTATTTTACCCCTGCCACCTTCAGAACTTGAAAGATAGTATTCGAGTCAACATTGTCAAAAACTTTCTCTAAGTCTACAAATGCTACAAACGTAGGTTTGCCGCCGGCCTCTGTGGCCGAGCGTTCTAGGTGCATCAGTCCAGAACCGCGCTGCTGCTACGGTCGCAGGTTCGAATCCTGCCTCGGCCATGGATGTGTGTGATGTCCTTAGGTTAGTTAGGTTTAAGGAGTTCTAACTCTAGGGGAATGATGACCTCAGATATTAAGTCTCATAGTGCTTAGAGCCATTTGAGCTATTTTTTCGTAGGTTTGCCTTTCCTTAATCTATCTTCTAAGATAAGTCGTAGGTCAGAATTGCCTCACGTGTTCCAACATTTCTACGGAATCCAAACTATCTTCCGCGAGTTCGGCTTCTACCAGTTTTTCCATTCGTCTGGAAAGAATTCGTGTTAGTATTTTGCAGCCGTGACTTATTAAACTGATAGTTCGCTAATTTTCACATCTGTCAACAACTGCTTTCTTTGGGATTGGAATTATTATATTCTTCTTGAAGTTTGAAGGCATTTCGCCTGTCTCATAGATCTTGCTCACCAGATGGTAGAGTTTTGTCAGGGCTGGCTCTCCCAAAGCCATCAGTAGTTCTAATGAAATGTTGTCTTCTCTCGGAGCCTACGCTTTTTTAGATTATAGAATTATAAATTTTATATGAGTTAAATATGTGAACTACGTACCTTCACAAGGCTGGCAATGGCAAGGAAAGCGTTTCTGAAGAAGAGAAATTTGTTAACATCCAGCATTGATTTAAGTGTCAGGAAGTCATTTCTGAAAGTATTCGTATGGAGTGTAGCCATGTATGGAAGTGAAACATGGACGATAAATAGTTTGGACAAGAAGAGAATAGAAGCTTTCGAAATGTGGTGCTACAGAAGAATGCTGAAGATTAGATGGGTAGATCACATAACTAATGAGGAAGTATTGAATAGGATTGGGGAGAAGAGAAGTTTGTGGCACGACTTGACCAGAAGAAGGGATCGGTTGGTAGGACATGTTCTGAGGCATCAAGGGATCACCAATTTAGCATTGGAGGGCAGCGTGGAGGGTAAAAATCGTAGAGGGAGACCAAGAGATGAATACACTAAGCAGATTCAGAAGGATGTAGGTTGCAGTAGGTACTGGGAGATGAAAAAGCTTGCACAGGATAGAGTAGCATGGAGAGCTGCATCAAACCAGTCTCAGGACTGAAGACCACAACAACAACAACGTACCTTCAACGGTCCCCTTTCTTTCTTTTCCTTTTTTCTTTTCTTTCTTTCTTTTGTGGCCCAAAAATAATAGTCTCCTTTTAATGCCGCCTAGGTAAGCCAGAAGGTTGGACACCCATGCTCTACAACGTACAGACAGGGATGTACAGCCATGCCAACTCCAGGGTCGTGACCTGCTGCGCTAGGTCCCTCGGTTGGGGATCCATGATGCAAAAAGCCCTATCGAGGTCGTCGTATAGATTCTCTGTGGAATTAAATCCGGGGAGTCTGGTGGCCAGGGGAGTACCGGTAAACGGATCCTCGTGCTCTACAAACCACGCTCGTACAATGCGAACCCTGTGACACATTCTATTGTCCTACTGGTAGATGCCATTGCGCCGAGGAAAACTAAACTGGATATGGGGGTGGACATCGTCTCCAAGTATAGATGCGTACTTGTGCTGAATCATTGTGCTTTCCACAATAACGAGATCACCCAGCGAATGCCATAAAAACTTTCCTCAGACCATATCATTTGTAGGGTGTGTGCTTTCAGACGATTCAAGCTGTATACGCCAATGGCCGTCTGCCAGATGGAACACAAAACTTGATTCATCTGAAAAGGCCTCGCCACTCATTGGACGTCCAGTCGCGGTATTGGCATGGAAATTCCAGCCGTCGTCGACACTGGACAGCTGTCAGCACGGCTGCAAGAGCAAAACTGAAAATACTTTTTATGAAAATGATTGTACATGTGTTAATTTCAACATACTTGATTGCAAATACATTGTTGTGGTTATGGTCTTCTGTCCGAAGACTGGTTAATGCTGCTCTCCATGCTACTCTACCTTGTGGACGCCTCTTCGTCTCCGAATAACTACTGCAACCAACATTTTTATGAAACTGCTTTCTGTATTCATCTCTTGGTCTCCGTCTACGATTTTTGCTTCCCACACTTCCGTCCAGTAGTAAATTGGTGATCCTTTGATGTCTCAGAATTTGTTGTATCAACTGACCCCTTCTTTTAGTGAAGTCTTGCCAGAGATTTCTTGTCTCCTCAGTTCTGTTCAGTACCTCCTCAGTAGTTATACCATCTACCTGTCTAATCTTCAGTATTCTTCTGTAGCATCACACTTCAAAAACTTCTGTTCCCTTCTTGTCTAAACTGTCTATGTTTTATTTCCGTATATGGCTATACTCCGCGCAAATAACTTCACAGAAGACTTCCTAACATTTAGATATACATTCGATGTTAACAATTTTCTCTTCTTCACAAACGTGTCGTTTCCTAATTTAGTTCCCTCCACTTCACCTGATTTACCTCGACTACACTCCATTATCCTTGTTTTGCTTTTGTTGAGGTTCATCTTACATCCTCCTTTCAAGACGCTGTTCATTCCTTGCAAATGCTCTTCCGAGTCCTTGCTGTCTTCGACAGAATTACTATGTCATCGTCAAAATTCAAAGTTTTTATTCATGCTCCCTGAACTTTAATTCCGAATCCAAATTTTTCTTTAGTTTCCTTTATTTTTTGCTTAATGTACAAACTGAATAACATTCAGTACACCCATTAATTGGTGCATATATTCGTAGCGTTTATCCATAAGTTTAGTAAACATGACAGATACACGTGCCAGAGACTTTTGTGGACAATAACATATTCTCATTCACTATTTACAATATCCTGTCAACACTGGCGAAACTTACCGATCCGCAACTTAAGAAATCACGTGGTTTTGAGGCGGAGAACTCATCGAGCGATGCCCGTAGCGCATTTTCATCCGGGAAGAATGCTGCTTGAAGAGAGGAGAAGGCGAAAATCTGAGGGCGCAAGACTATGTGAATAAGGTGGGAGCGGAATGATTTCCCAGCTGAACTTCTGTGTAGTGTTTTTTGTCAGTCTAGCAGAATGCGAACGGGCGTTACTGTGGAATAGCATCACAGCAAGCAGTCTTTCTGGTCGTTGTCATATTTATTTAGTCATAACGTATAGGACAGAACAGAGGGGAAACACTAATTGAACCAATTTAAGGGAAGATACTTGGTTGTACGTCCCTATTTAAAAAAAAAGAAGGAATCTTCCCAAGAAGTGTGCTATTTGTACACTGGGACGTCTCCGAAAAAAAGAGAGCAAGGCGTGAGGTCGGAACTTAATGAGACGTCGTTGTTTTCTTTTTGGCCACAGCGTGCCTCTCTGTTTGTGCTGCTTTGGAAGCGGACGCTTCCGTGGCGTGGGCGCACTGGGATGAGTCAGACGCGGAATGTTGACACAAACCGGCTGGCGCGCGTACCGCAGCCGGCGGTATTTTAATCCGAACGTTTATCGACGCGCCGTTCATAAAACGCTCTGCCATCGCGCGTTCCGCGCATGCGCAGATGTGCCTCCCGATAAGATACTCCGAGGCGCGCGCCTGATTAAGGGCCGAACGCTTGGAAACTTCCGCCACCGTGGTGACGTCACGGGCAGGAGTGCTCCAGCGGCCGGTTTAATTATCGCAGTATCTCAGACGGACGGCAGATGGCTCACCGACTGTTATTCGCTCCGCCGAATAGTGTGTCATTAAGTATGGGGACACACCCAATGCCTTCACCTGAATGGTGTATTTCGCCTGACAACTATTTTTCCACTGTATGCATCAGCTGTTTATCGCGTGACCTACTAAAGGGCTAATACCTGAACACAAGAGGAAATCTTGAAAAACTTGTCAGTTTCCTTTGTAATGTAACTTAAGGAATAACAGTTGTAAGCCCATCTATATCTCTACATGGATACTCCGCAAATCAGATTTAAGTGTCTGACAGAGCATTCATCGAACCACCTTCACAATTCTCTATTAATCCAATCTCATATGTGATCGTTTCCCCCTATGTAGGTGGGAGTCAACAAAATATTTTCGCATTCGGAGGAGAAAGTTGGTGATTAGAATTTCGTGAGAAGTTTCCGCCGTAACGAAAAATGCCTTTGTTTTAATGATGTCCACCCCAAATCCTATATCATTTCAGTGACATTCTCTCCCCTGTTTCGCGATAATACAAAACGTGATGCCCTTCTTTGAACTTTTTCGAAGTACTCTGTCAATCCGATCCCACACTGCGCAGAGCATTCTAAAAGAGGACAGAAAAGCGTAGTGTAGGCAGTCTCCTTAGTAGACCCATGTCATGCTTACTATAGATTGATGTATGAACTACAGATTTTGGTCTCACACTTTTTTCTGAATTTTGTTTTGTGTTGCAAGTGAAATAAAGCATGCTTATTATTTATGCACAGAATAGGTACACATGTCTCTAAATAAAAACAAAGCAGATGATTGATATTTTCTGAGAGTTTTTAAGCTATTATGTTTACTTTTAAAATGATGTTGCAAATTACGGTTCAAAATTTTTTAATCATGATCATAAAAAATTTCAGTAATTAACTCATAGTTCTTCTTTAAAAAGTTTTTAATTTTAAGTCATAAGAATGGCCTACTTTTTATTTAAGTATGTCTTAAGAGAGAATATAAAATTTCAGCCCTCTATCTTTAATAGTTTTTAAACTATGTGTACCAGAAGATGAAACAAGTGAACTTTCTGGCAATTCAAGTCAAAGTTAAAGCTTGCTTTTTCACATACTCTCCATAAAATTAATGCATTCCAAGTCCACTTTCATCTTGTTTTTGGTGTGGTTCTCCCTCCCTTTTCTTTTTCTGACTTCTTAATCTTGCTTCTTTGGTGGCTTCCGACGCTTAGAAGAGTCTCCTGCAGTCAGTGGCAGTTAAAGTCTTTGCACATTTAGTTCTCCAGGCACTTCCACCAATTCCATAACCACAAACCTTGACACTGCACCATCAGTGAACCATGGCACAGCATCCAGCACATCTACTTTCAAGTATTTAGTTCTACCAGAACAGTTTTTGGTATCCGTTCCCCCATACAGTTATTAAAACACTGTCCGCCCCTGGTAGCTGAGTGCTCAGCGAAACGGAATGTTATCTCTAATGGCCCGCGTTCGATACCCGGCTGGGTCAGAGATTTTCTCCGCTTATGAACTGGGTGTTGTGTTGTCCTTATCATCATCATTTCACCCCCCTCGATACGCAAGTCGCCGAAGAGGCATCAACACGAAAGACTTGCACCAGGCGAACGGTCTAACCGACGGGAGGTTATAGCCACAAGGCATTAAAACTCTCATTTGAATTATGAGTCCTACCGTGAAATTACCTCTCAAAGGAACTTGCGTCCCTAAAACAGAGACTAAAAAGTCATTAAAAAAACAAACAAGTTAGAACAAAGTACTGTTCTTAACAGAGCTGTCCTTTTTTGTTAAGAATTTTTTGAGACAAAAATTAAAAATCGATTTTCTGGCTCTTATTGACGTACTAGCCCCTTAATGTCTGCTGGTGTGGGTCTTGAACCTTTTCCGCATCACATACACAACAAATGAACAGTGAAACAGGACAAGAATGAAAACTGCATTCTGGCGAAATTCGGCGTTACACCCCTCCATCATCTTCCACATCTACGATGATCCAACCTTTCCAAAAGTTGCATGGATATTCTCTCCAACTAAGTTCTGTCAATCTCTTTAAATCAGTAGTTGTCAAACTGCAGCCCGCTGGCGTATAGGGCCCGAATCAAGTATTCGTGTGGTCCGTGGTTCTCAACCGTATTTCACAGAGTGTTTCGAAAAGAATATCCGGATTTTAAGGTTTTGTAACTTTTATTACTTACAGCTCACAACTGTAAATAACCCAACAAATGATAGAGCAACTCAAACAGTTTTTCGCACAAGTATCCAATGTGAGCACCATTCATCACACAGAATACATCGAGTCGATACGTGCCCACTTTGCAAACGTAGTGTTACTGCGTTACGATGAAGATTTTTCGGTTCGTGTCGTCTTCAGTGATGAATCGAGACTTCACCCGTGTGGAAGTGTGAACACACGTAATGTGCTCTTCTGCAAATCCCCACTGTACGGTACAGTTGCAACGACTTTCCTAAGCCGAATGTTGCTTGTGCCATATCCTTGCGAAAAGTTTTCTTTTTCACTGAAGCAAGTATAACTGGTGTTTGTTATATTGATGTGCTAGAACTGTAGTTCTTTCTTCAATTGGAAGAAATTGGTTAAATGACATTGTACCCGAACGCCCGATTCTCTGCAAGGTCCCAGATGACAGGGCTTGTTTTGCATGGCCTGTACTTTTACCCGATCTGATGTCATGCGATTTTACCTTTGGGGGTTGGTAGAGGATTATCTACCCGGCTTAAGAAACACAACTGAAGCAGTTTGTGCAACAATTCCTCCAGACGCACTGATCAAGGTTTGGAAAGAACTCACCTATCGACGTGATGTGTGCCGTGTGTCTAATGGTGCTCACACTGAAAACTTATAAGAAAAACCGTTTGAGTTTTCTTTCATTTGATGTACACTCCTGGAAATTGAAATAAGAACACCGTGAATTCATTGTCCCAGGAAGGGGAAACTTTATTGACACATTCCTGGGGTCAGATACATCACATGATCACACTGACAGAACCACAGGCACATAGACACAGGCAACAGAGCATGCACAATGTCGGCACTAGTACAGTGTATATCCACCTTTCGCAGCAATGCAGGCTGTTATTCTCCCATGGAGACGATCGTAGAGATGCTAGATGTAGTCCTGTGGAACGGCTTGCCATGCCATTTCCACCTGGCGCCTCAGTTGGACCAGCGCTCGTGCTGGACGTGCAGACCGCGTGAGACGACGCTTCATCCAGTCCCAAACATGCTCAATGGGGGACAGATCCGGAGATCTTGCTGGCCAGGGTAGTTGACTTACACCTTCTAGAGCACGTTGGGTGGCACGGGATACATGCGGACGTGCATTGTCCTGTTGGAACAGCAAGTTCCCTTGCCGGTCTAGGAATGGTAGAACGATGGGTTCGATGACGGTTTGGATGTACCGTGCACTATTCAGTGTCCCCTCGACGATCACCAGTGGCGTACGGCCAGTGTAGGAGATCGCTCCCCATACCATGATGCCGGGTGTTGGCCCTGTGTGCCTCGGTCGTATGCAGTCCTGATTGTGGCGCTCACCTGCACGGCGCCAAACACGCATACGACCATCATTGGCACCAAGGCAGAAGCGACTCTCATCGCTGAAGACGACACGTCTCCATTCGTCCCTCCATTCACGCCTGTCGCGACACCACTGGAGGCGGGCTGCACGATGTTGGGGCGTGAGCGGAAGACGGCCTAACGGTGTGCGGGACCGTAGCCCAGCTTCATGGAGACGGTTGCGAATGGTCCTCGCCGATACCCCAGGAGCAACAGTGTCCCTAATTTGCTGGGAAGTGGCGGTGCGGTCCCCTACGGCACTGCGTATGATCCTACGGTCTTGGCGTGCATCCGTGCGTCGCTGCGGTCCGTTCCCAGGTCGACGGGCACGTGCACCTTCCGCCGACCACTGGCGACAACATCGATGTACTGTGGAGACCTCACGCCCCACGTGTTGAGCAATTCGGCGGTACGTCCACCCGGCCTCCCGCATGCCCACTATACGCCCTCGCTCAAAGTCCGTCAACTGCACATACGGTTCACGTCCACGCTGTCGCGGCATGCTACCAGTGTTAAAGACTGCGATGGAGCTCCGTATGTCACGGCAAACTGGCTGACACTGACGGCGGCGGTGCACAAATGCTGCGCAGCTAGCGCCATTCGACGGCCAACACCGCGGTTCCTGGTGTGTCCGCTGTGCCGTGCGTGTGATCATTGCTTGTACAGCCCTCTCGCAGTGTCCGGAGCAAGTATGGTGGGTCTGACACACCGGTGTCAATGTGTTCTTTTTTCCATTTCCAGGAGTGTATAAGTATTATTAACAACTATAAGTTTAATGTAACAAATGCTACAAAGCCTTAAAACCGGTATACTCCTTTTGAAAGACCCTGTATAATAATGTACATGTAGCATTTAACAGCTTAGTCCAAAAACATCAACTAACGTAAGGGCTTGTTTATAGTGTAGCTGCCACGCTGAGTGGGCCCGCGGTTTGAGGCGCCATGTCACGGATTGCGTGGCCCCTCCCACCGGATGTTCGAGTCGTCCCTCGGTCATGGGTGTGTGTGTTGTCCTTACAGTTAGTTAGTCTAAGTTAGATTAAGTAGTGCGTAAACCTAGCAACCGATGACCTCAGCAGTTTGGTCCCATAGGAACTTACCACAAATTACAAATTACCACACCCTTGAATACTCCCCTCTTCCAGTCTCCCCAACATCCACTCAAACAACTTCTCAGTTGATACTATCCATCATACCTCTGTAGCTATACCCACACGCTACTATCATACTAAACACAGCTTGTCCGCCCCTACAAAGTGTTACAAGTTTTTTCAAGTGCAGTGTGATATTACGGGCTGTCGCCGCCAGTATTTTATTTTGCATGAAGCTCGCCTTGATGCAGCTTGATACAGGCGAAGTAGCTTATGGTACAAAGGTGGAGTGAGGTACAAGCGACAGATGGTACAGTATGTACTTTTCCCGTGGGAGAGTCCGCCAATTGGACTGAACTTACTTCTGATTGGTCGGCACATTCGGGTGTTAGGTGTCAAAAAACGACTAACTTCTCTTATTAATTATTTATATATTTTTCATTGTATTTACCCCAGTTTTCAGTACGACAGTCGCTCATGGATACCCTACGAATCTACTGTTTTTGTTTATTAAATTTCACTAGTTTTGGGAAACACAAGAGTAATGATATTACAATCGAAGTGTTTCGGACACCTTCGGGTCGCTGTGGCGCGCCTGGGAGACGAGGTACTTCGGCTGCACTAGTCAGACTGTTTCGGGTGTTCTTCAGAGCCGGAGGTATATCCTGTTTCGGACGGACATGACGTACTCTGTATCGGAAGTTGTCAGAAAAGTTACCGTACTACTGAGAAAGCTAGGTCGAGTGCTATAGAAGACAGTGTAAAAAGTGATATTTTAAAATATGAACAAACAGGATACATTAATGAGAGGTGTCGCCTACCATCATTATCACCACTACAGATCTTGCCCTGTGTAGATACAGAGACTAACCTGGGCAAGTGGCATCCCACAAAAAAAGGCACAAACACAGATTCCGCACAGCAGCCTCGCCGAAGAAGATCCCACTACTGACGACTGTCTTCTGCGCTGGGGACACAACTTCAGAAGACGACAGGTTGGTGGAAAGAACGGTTAGGGACTCTTATCCAATCTCCGTAGATCTCGCCACCTTCGAGATCTGACTCCCAACACGACAATGTATAATTTTATAGCAGGTCCAACTTTTAATGAAATTACAGCGCTTCTTTACTTTAAGCCCGCTGTTTCCACAGCGTGATTTAAATTATTCTGTTGTTTCTATTTTACCTGTCACTTTTTTCGTATTTTGTTTTTTAAAAAGCGAAGAAAATCAAGTTTTTTTTATTTAAAAAAGTGTTATGTTCGTCTTGTGTATGCGCAAACCTATTGGCTGCAGAGTGGGTTCATTGTACCACTGCACAGCCCACCCATGCCCATACAGTGTGAGGAGGGCGAAAGAACAATAAAGGGAAAAAACGACTGCATTAACAGGTCAATCGGCAGCGACAGAGGGCACTCCACATGTCGAACTCGTCAACGACTTTTTTGAGCCTACACATAAACAAATACTCTTTCACATACACTAGACGCTCATATTTTTGTACGGGATGTATTGTCCCAGACTAAATTAAAAGTAGTTTCTTTTGTGGCGGCGTTCGTAGCGCCAAGCAATTTCGCTGTAGAAACGGCTTACGAAGTCACCGCCACACTTTTAATAGCGGGCCGACCGGTCCGCTGGAACAGTGAACAGAAAGATGAAAACCCAAACACTCTGATTAAATAAAAGTCGGTACTTATCTTTATTAACGAAGATACAGAAACAGTAGTGAACTCCGTGTCTACAGAAATCTGTCTAGTTCGAGTCGGAGCGGCTAGGTCAACGTCGGCTGACGACAAACAACAACTCTGCTGCGATGAACACACAACTGACTAGCAAGTACACAATTCGGTGGCGAGTATACAACTGAGCGGCGAATCCAGAACTGCCCTAGCGCTCGCGACTCCAGCGCACGCCAGCGGTGGCGCGCGCAGACTTGCGGCGATTTCCTGTCTCGCTGGCGCTGCTTATGCGGACGGCGTCCGGACTTTGATGCTGCCAACCTTTTGGCAGCGGGCTCGGGTGGCATTACTGGTTAGGATATAACAGTTTCTATCCACCTTCATGGCAAATATAAGTAAAATGCTAAAATCTCATTAGACTCTGCAGCGTATCAGCTCTTTTAACAGTGAACTCCACCCTTCATGGTAGAGAATGAAAATATTGAAAAAACACTGGATTACCAGGCTAAGCAAATTCACTAGTATTAACATTTCGTTGTTAAATAAGAGTGCCCATTCAGTCTCGAAACAAAAGTAGGATAAATCGTTAATACTCAATGGTCGCAACCCAAATAATGCCAGGAAGAACACGAAGGATCTAAAGACCAGCTACCATTCATAATATTCCTTTCATTTCACATCAGTCATTGAAGTTGTTTGACGTCATAAATACGTTTCTATCAATATACATGAATCACGCCATTACTTGACTGCTTAGAGTGTTTGCTTTAAGTAGCCACTAGCTCTAGTGAAAAAAAATGCGACACTAGTGTTAACTAACTCTGTTAGCACGCGTTACAATCACAGAATTTTGTATGGCATTCCGATTCTTTTGTGAAATTAGGAGAATGAAGACCACAGGCTTCATCAGAGTTACTGGAGATGACAGGCATGTTGTTATTGACAGTAGTGACACGGAACGGATTCCGAAAGGCCATATCGCTGTAGCTGTGAAATACTGGAATTTATTCGACATTTCGTAATCATTACATTCACTATACGCCATTTATATCTTCGCACTTCAGCAGAGTACCCACTGTCGAATGGTGCTGAAATTGGTAGTTGATACTAAATAACGAAAATTGTGAGGTCATCCACATGAGTGCTAAAAGGAATTCGTTAAACTTCGGTTACACGATAAGTCAGTCTAATCTAAAAGCCGTAAATTTTACTAAATACCTAGGTATTACAATTACGAACAACTTAAATTGGAAGGAACACATAGAAAATGTTGTGGGGAAGGCTAACCAAAGACTGCGTTTTATTGCCAGCACACTTAGAAAATGTAAAAGATCTACTAAAGAGACTGCCTATTCTACGCGTGTCCGTACTGTTTTAAAATACTGCTGCGTGGTGTGGGATCATTACCAGATAGAGTTGACGGAGTACATCAAAAAAGTTCAAAGAAGGGCAGCACGTTTTGTATTATCGCGAAATATGGGAGAGAGTGTCACAGAAATTATACAGGATTTGGGCTGATCATCAATAAAAGAAAGGCGTTTTTCGTTGCAACGGAATCTTCACTCGAAATTCCAATCACCAACTTTCTCCTCCGAATGCGAAAATATTTTGTTGACACCGACCTACATAGGGAGAAACGATCACCACGATAAAATAAGGTAAATCAGAGTTCATACGGAAAGATATAGGTGTTCGTTCTTTCCGCGCGCTATAGGAGATTGGAATAATAGAGAATTGTGAAGGTGGTTCGATGAACCCTCTGCCAGGCACTTAAATGTGATTTGCAGAGTATCCATATAGATGTAGATGTTCTGAAACTTTCTGAAACATATATTTGCGCGAAATTTGTATCATTTACATCGCTGACTTAACTTTTCATTTTATATACAACATTTAAACAGCTGTAGCTCCATATGTGTTTAAAACTTGAGACCAGTTATTGCAGTATCGAGGGTGCGTCGTCGGTAGTACATGGCACTCTGTAGTAAGGCGGTTCCCATCCTTTCTGAGAGCATCACCGCGGATGCAGTCAGGTAAAAGCTAGTGCCCCCCTCCCTCCCAATACCATTAGTGCCTTGCTCAACATTAGAATGGAAAATAATTGTTTGTGAAAACAAAAAAAGTAGTACCTCCGAATTCTTATACAAAAACCCAAAACTTTTTAAATAAAATAAACGTTATTAAAATTCTACATCTTTATTCTTCAACTCTACATACTTATTTCTAAACATAGTCACCCTGGTGACGAGCACATTTCTCCCAAAGATACAGCAACTTGTTAATACCTTCACTGGACAATCTTTGATTTTGTTGACGGAACCACAGACTCACCTCTACCTGCACTGCTTTATCTCTGACGAAATGAAGTCCTCGAAGGCGGTCTTGAAATGAATGAATGAATGAAAATCGTATGGGACCAAGTCGGGGCTGTGTGGAGGGTGATCGATGACAGTGAACCCAAGGCGTCGGACTGCTGCAGATGTCGCAGGGATCGTGTGTGGTGCGGCATTGACATGCCGAAAGGAGAGGCTACTGCATGTGTGGACGAACTCTTCGAATTCGAAACGCGATTACAGCCCGCTGTTTCCCACGCATCGTCATGGTTACGCTACACGCCGCCATCGTACACGCAACAATTCGGAGCCCTGTAGAGGCACAGGGCAGCAGATATGCAGACAAGAAGATAAAGATGTAGAATATTAAAAAGTTTGCATTATTTAAAAATCTGTAAGAGCTTTCACGTAAATGATTTGGAGGTATCACTTTCAAGCATGCCCTTGTATTTACACTGCGCAACAGAATTAAAGAATCACTTTTTCGAAACACTGTACGTGTTCCCATTCCGACACATAAGTTTGAAATTTTGCTCAAAGATTACGTACAACCTTCCTCTTGATGGTGCTAATCGTGTCGCCCTGTGACGTCACCGTCGGGCTCGGCGGCGCTTCAAACAGCAATGTGTTGACATATGCAAAAAATGGTCACAACTCGGAAGCTCACGTGAGCTGTAAGGTGGCTTAATGATGTCACATTGGCACCACACTTCGCCACAATTCTGCCCAACCACACCATGCATGTGTCACACGATGGGAACGTCGACACGCCGGCTCTTTCCCACATTTCACCCCTTCTTTTTACGCCTCTGCGCTAGAGGTCAGAACCTCGATACCCAGCTTTGAAATCACGCGCTTTTCTTATGTTGGCTGAGGAAAACATTTGATGTACACCGCCTATCAGAATCCACACAAAAACGCCTCATGGGGTAGCACAAAGGGCGTCAGTGAAACCACACCTTCGACTGGGCCGTTGATTACCAGACATTTCACGGTCGAAAATGACAGTTCGCAGTGCTACAAGCAACAGGAAGATGTTCTTTCACAACGTTTGACACTGCTGCCACCCCCTGAGTGTTCAATTCTACTCTATGGACAGAGGACTGCAACCCACATTGACAGTGATCCGAGCGCTTTGGAATGTATTGGGACTGCAGATTTTGCTCCGGTATACAAGATGGAACCACTACATAGCGTTGCACACCATTCTACGAAATCTGAACGCGATCCAAAGCGTAAATACATTTTTATGCTCTTTCAACCCGCCTTTTTCGCGCCCTACTATGGCGTGATCACGGGGCAGCGCAACGTTAAGATGTGCGTTAATAAAGCGGCAAAAAATCCGTCTAGGACCCCTAGTTCGGCAACACTCTCGGTACAGCGCACGCACCTTGGTTGATCACGTTACATACGCACCTGTCAGAAACGTCTGCTGTAGCGCCTGAAGGCAGGGAGACACCAACTGACGGTTGCCGGAAGGGTTGTCTAACCCTCAAGCGCAGCAGCGGCCACGAGGCTAAACATTTGTCGTACTTTCGGACAGGTGCACTTGTGACGTGCTCAACTAAGGTACCTGCGTGGCACCTACGGTGTTGCCGAACTTTGGGTCCTAGAGGGACTCTTTGCTGTTTTATTCACACTTATCATAATGCTGCACAGCCCGGTGATCACGCCATAGCAGGGCGTGAAAAAGGAGGGATGAAAAAGCATAAACACGTGTTTCTGCTTCGATCACGCTGAGATTTTGCAGAATGCTTTTCAGCGGTTTGTAGTGGTTCCACCCTGTGTACTGGAGCAAATTCTGCAGTCCCGTTAATTTGATTACTTTCTGCTGCACATCGATTATTGATCTATTACTGCCTAAAATACTGATGTTAATGTCATATCTTTCAACTATCTCCGTCGCATAATGTAAACAAAGTGTATTTTTGCTTCGTAGCGCCTTTGTCAGACATCATAAGAAAACGTGAAGCCTATGTGAAATCAGATTATTTGTTGTAAAAGTGATAATGGTGATCCACTGTTCACCCTGTGTTTTCGAGATAGTGTTTATAAAACTGGGAAACGTTCAGAACAACATTTCAGCCTGTTACTCGGACAACAATAAAAATGCTAGCCTTCAAAGCTATCAAGACACGTTCATTATAAGTACCTGTACTAAACAGCTATTACACAATTTCCAATGTATTTATCTTCATTTCATTTATGAATATTTATTAGTTTATTGATTAGCAATTCCTCCTGTAATGCATTCACTAACGATAAAAGTTCTTTACTGGTAATTGCAAGGTACAATAACTGCGTTAAACAAGAAGTCTTTAAATTGGTGGTTCGTAGTTGTTTTTATAGCACACATTAACCCTCGCATTACGAATTGGGGTATTCTGACTACCCCAGGTTGATTTTTTCCCTATAATAATGTTATCTGAAGTGCCACATGTCTGTGGTTTCATGACTTTGTACTAAAATGACTGACGTTGAATTCACACTCACGACTGTCTAATTTTTTTGGCTTTATCATTGTTATTCAAGTCATTTATTGGTGGGATTGTGAGACTACCCCGCTTGGTATGAAACGTCTTATTTTCTTATTTGTAGAAAAAGAAAATACCTGTCATTCATCTTCTTTGTTGAGTTTTGCCATAGATCCAATGTTTGTTATTGTTGCTGGTTACTATTGTTGAGTTGAATTTGACGTTCACTGTTGAGCTGACATTACACGAGTCAGTATTTCATCTGCAAGTAAGGATGTCCTAAGGACTTTCTAGCGAAGAGATCATGGAGATTCTATACAATTCTGATGTCAGTGACGATGAAAATGAATGGGACATTGATAATGAACTGAATGAATATATGGAACCTCCTGACAAAGACCACATCATAGCATCAGATGAAGCTGATGATGAAATATCAAAAGACACTACACATTCATGTGAACAAGTAGTAGAAGAAGAAGAAGAAGAGGAAGAAGAAGAAGACGAAGACAGTGGAGATTTGTTTGTTTCTAGAAGTGGACTAAAATTTTCTAGTGAACCACCAAAAGGTGGGCGGCGTCGACGTCGCAACATTTTGAACGTAACACCTGGCCCAGTGAATGATGGAAAAACAATCAAAACAATAACGGAGTCATATTTATTTTTTATCTCACCGGAAATCGTGATCATCATTGTAGAAGAAACGAGCAGGGAAGCCAAACGAGTAATTTCTTTGTGGAATGCAGCTCATTCTTCGAACAAAACGAGACGGAGATATATAAATGCAACTGAAGTGTACGCTGTATTAGCAATTCTGATAGGAGGTGGTCGAACTCATGGACATCGCAAAAGTGCTCCCGATCTGTGGGGAGGTAATGTTGCCTTTCGGCAACCATTCTTTTCCGCTGCCATGTCAAGAAACCGATTTTTGTCTATACTGAAATTCTTGCGATTTGACAACAGAAGCACAAGAGCACAGAGAATTGAAGAAAACAAGGACAAGCTACAAGCCATCAGGTTAGAGTTCGACAAATTTCAATCTAACTTGTGCAAGAACTTCTATCCTTATGAATACGTGACTACTGATGAACGATTAGCAACGTACTGAGGAAACTGCCCTTTTAGGGTTTATGTGAAGAGCAAGCCTAGCAAGTATGGCATTTAAATTTGGGTTTGCGCTGATGTGAAGACATCTTACTTATAACGGATACAAATTTACACAGGAATGGTGGACAATACTCGGGAAGTGAATCAAGGGCAGAGAGTTGTTTTGGATCTGATGGAACCATTTCTGAAAAACGGTCATGGTGTAGCAACTGATAATTTTTTCGCCAGTTTTCCATTTGCTGCTGAACTACTAAAACGAAACACGACATTGGTTGGCACCTTGCGTTCCAATAAGAAAGAGATTCCGAAGGAATTCTTGCCAAACAGAAACAGAGAAGTTCACTCTTCAATGTTTGGTTTCACAAATGACTTGACCCTAGTTTCCTATGTTCCAAAGAAGGGAAAGGCAGTAATACTACTCTCTACACAGCATAATGAGAGACAAGTGAGTGGTGAAGAAAGTGAACACAAACCCGAAATCATACTGAACTACAACAAAACCAAAGGTGCTGTAGATAAGGGGGACAAAATGACAAGAGAATACAGTTGTGTTAGAGGAACGAGGCGGTAGCCACTAAAAATCTTCATGGAAATGATAGATATTGTAGCACTGAATGCATATATTCTGTACACTCAAATATTTCCCGAATGGCAGAAGAATAACCGAATCCGACGTAAACTCTTCACGAGTGAACTGGCATTTGGACTCAGCAAAGGCAACATGGAAGAAAGAGCCAAAAAATCAACTGTCTTCATAAAGATGTACAAAATGCACTGAAAACTTCTGGTATTGCAGTTCCTACAGCAGTGATCCAGACCCAGTGTTCCAAGTTACCAACGCCACAACGATGTCAAGATTGCAAGAGAAACGAAGATCGGAAAAAAAGATTCTGTTGTGTAACGTGCAAGAAATCTGTTTGTAATATACACAGAGAAGAAACTGTTACTGTGAAGTGCATGCAGTGCAAAAATGTACTTGACTGAAAAGTTGAAAAAAGTCCTGTGTTATTTTACTGCAGCGACTGTTGAGGTACATACATTATTAATTTTCTGTTCGTTGAGTACTGAATCTAGTGAAAGATACAAAAATTTTTTAGTACTTTGTATCTGTGATCTGATTAAATACTTCTAATAACCTGAAAAGCTGTTTTTCAATACTAAATAAACCCATTCAATGGAAATAACGAAATCTGCGAACAAATATTACAATAAAACACAAAACTTTTTTGGGTTAGTCCAAATACCCCGCTTGGTAAAATAGAGGTGTGAAAATGCTTCGTAACGGGAAGGTTAACCCCAACTTGTTAGCTGTTTTTATAGCATACATAAGCCCAATTTTTTTGTACTTATGATTTGTACTGACAACTTGGTAGCACCCTATTGTATGTCCTTTTGAAGATGGCTATTGACTGAAACGTATAATCATCATCATCATCATCGTCAGTCATTTGTTGACCTAGCCAGCCTCCTCTGTCGTTCTCCATCTGTACCATTTGGTTGCACTTACTGCAGTTCCATTACACTGATGTGGATATTCTGTGACTGCCTCTTGATTTTTTTCCCAGCATTTTTCCGTGTAAGATGTTTTATAAAGAGGCTGTTATGACGAATTAGCTGTCCAATTACTTTAATTTTTCGTCTCTGTATAATTTTATCTTTAATTCGTTTTAGTATTTGTTCCTTAGATTTTATTTCAGTCTAGTATGATTTTGTGACTCTTCCCCACTACTACTGACTCAATTGTTTTCCTCTTACCTCAGGGTTCTCCCTATACAACGATAGCTTAAAATGCCCACATAATTTTGTTGATGAAGTTCTTTCTTGTTTCTGTGTTAAAGTGGTTGTTTGCTAACCAACTACTCTCATATTTGAAGGCTTGTTCAGTGATTGCTTCTTTTAATATCGACTGCACTTCCATTACCATCTTTTATTGTGCTATCCAAGTGACAAAATTAATTTACTTGCATTACCGTTTTATGGCCTACCTTAATGTTTGCCATTACTTGTCTGTTCCATTCATCTGCTACCATTGTTTTAGACTCTTTCTTGTTTATTTTCAATTTTCGATTGTTCAAGGCACCAGAAAAAACTTATACATGTGTAGTTCACGTCCTTTTCAGAACCTACTAAGACTACTACATTAATTTTGATCCTTTTCCCTCCGCTTTTCGTTGTTTGTATTACACTTCCTGTAAATAAATTAAATAAATATGAAGAGCCTTCTCGTTTTGTTCTGTCCTCTTTCTTCCTGCCATTGATTTCTATTTATGTACCCTGTCTTTTCCACAGATTTGAGAATCAATCCTTTATTTCTCAAGTATACTACTAGTTTGTTGATTTTTCCAAATGGTGTATTGCAGTTCACTCTACCAGAGCAAGACCTATATCCTTTCATGACGCCCATCACTCTCATTGAAGACCAAAAAATTCCTCAGATGCGAGTAGGACTCGGTACTAAGGGTTTCGTACGAAGGGATATAGGGATCAGCCAGAACATTATGACTACCGACCTATTATCGATATAAAACCGCAGCGTCACCTGACCAGGATTGACTGCTAGTCACACACACGCACGGTATATGTAGGATCAGTCAGCGTACTGTCCGTGAGTAGAATGGGAAAGGCGCGCGATCTATGTGAGTTTGACAGACGGCAGATTGTAATGGCCCGGAGGCTCTGCACGAGCATTTAGGAAACTGCACGACGTGTTCGAGGAGTGCTGTGGTGAGTGTCTTCGACACGAGGCGAAACGAAGGTGAAACCACGTCCAGACGACGTGAGGGGCGGGTTTTCTTTCACGTTTCAGTACACCTTCTTCCTGTTTCCATGCTTCATCTGTGTTCAGGTTTTGACCGGGTGTCCACTGGACCCTCTTACCACTAAATCTGAGGGGAGTGCGATGGGGAGTTTCCCTTTTTAGTATGTGACATAAATTTGAAATAGTTACGCCAAACTTTTCCAGGGAAAAAGGATCTAATCCTAATGTCTCCAAACGTACATTTCGCGTAAGGACCACTAATACAAGGTAACAGAAATTATAACTCGTACAGAGGGATATAGACTCTTTTTCCTTTCGCTCTATTTGCGAGTGGAACTGAATAGCGGTACAACGTGTCCTGTGCCACACACCATACAATCGCTAGCTGAGTATGTATGTAGATGTAGAACCGCAAACGTTTTCCATGAAGGCACTGACTGTCTAACTTGCAGTGGGCTAAGTGTATCAACACTTAAACGGCAACTACTTATGAAATACGAGGGGGAGTCAAATGAAAACCTTAAATTTGTAATAACAAATCGAAATTTCGCGATGTTATCCTGTAAGTTGGTAAGCGTGCTACAAACAGCGTGCAGAATGGCCTGCAGGTGGCAGCAGAGTGCAGATGCACACATACCGTCGCAGCATCAGTATAAAGATGGCCGCCCCACTTTAGACTTGCACCAGGGAAGAACAGCGTTCTGTTATTCGGTTTTTGCGTAGTGAAGGTGTGAAACCTATTGAAATTCATCGAGGAATGAAGGTTCCGTACGGTGATGCATGTTTGTCACAGCAGCAAGTCTACCAATGCAGTAGGAAGTTCGCAAATGATGTGACTTCAGTGGAAGATGCTCCTCGTCCAGGTCAGGCACAACGAGTTGTGACTCCACACGACATTGCAGCAGTTGAAGCCGTAGTGAAGGAAAACCGCCGAGTGACACTGAATGACATTGCAGCATGATTACAGATTATTCATGGGTCAGCACACCACATTGTGCATGATGTGCTCCAGTTTCACAAAGTGTCTGCAAGATGGGTGCCACGGCAGCTGACTCCTGGAATGAGAGAACGACGTGTTGATGCTTGTGAAGAACTTCTTCGGCGCTTTGAACGAGAAGGTGATGGCTTCCTTGCAAGAATCGTTACTGGGGACGAAACCTGGGTTCACTTCCACCAATCGGATACGAAGAGAGCGAGCAAAGAATGGCGCTATTCCTCATCAACAAAACCAAAGAAGTCTCGATTAGAACCATCAGCAGGAAAGGCTATGCTGACTCTCTTTTGGGACGAAAAAGGAGTCATTTTCGAGCATTACATGCCCAGAGGGACCACAGTCACCAGTGCATCATACACAGATGTCCTAAAAAATCATCTGCGGCCTGCAATCAAATCAAAGCGACGTTGATTGCTGCCAGCAGGTGTCCTTTTGCAACATGACAATGCAAGGCCCCACACTGCCCGTACGACAGTTGTAACAATCACAGACCTGTAGTTTGAGCGTCTTCCTCATCAACCATACTCATCAGACCTTGCCCCCAAGTGATTTCCATATGTTTGGACTACTCAAAGACGCACTGGGAGCAAAGAAGTTCCGTTCTGATGAAGAGGTACGCCGCGCGGTGCATGAGTGGTTGTGCGGACTACCAAAAAAATTTATTTCTAAACGAATTTATGCCCATCTACATCTACATACTTCGCAAGGCACCCAACGGTGTGTGGCGGAGGGCATTTTACGTGCCAGTGTCATTACCTCCTTTTCCTGTTCCAGTCGCGTATGGTTCACGGGAAGAACGACTGCCAGAAAGACTCCGTGCGCGCTCGAATCTCTCTAATTTTACAGTCGTGATCTCCTCGGAAGGTGTAAGTAAGGGGAAGCAATATATTCGATACCTAATCCAGAAACGCACCCTCTCGAAACCTGGACAGTAAGCTACGCCGCGATGCAGAGCGCCTCTCTTGCAGAGTCTGCCACTTGAGTTTGCTAAGCATCTCCGTAGCGCTATCACGTTCACCAAATAACCCTGTGACGAAACGCGCCGCTCTTCTTTGGATCTTGTCTATCTCGTCTGTCAACCCGACCTGTCCTTTGTTGATGGACTACATTTTCTAAGGACTCTCCCAATGAATCTCAACCTGACACCCGCCTCACCAACAATTAATTTTATATGATCATTTGACTTCAAATCGTTCGGTACGCATACTCCCAGATATTTTATAGAAGTAACTGCTACCAGTGTTTATTCCGCTATCATATAATCATACAATAAAGGATCCTTCTTTCTATGTATTCGCAATACATTACATTTGTCTATGTTAAGGGTCAGTTGCCACTCCCTGCACCAAGTGCCTATCCGCTGCAGATCTTCCTGCATTCCGCTGCAATTTTCTAATGCTGCAACTTCTCTGTATACCAGAGCATCATCCGCGAAAGCCGCATGGAACTTCCGACACAATCTACTAGGTCATTTATATATATTGTGTAAAGCAATAGTCCCATAACACTCCCCTGTGGCACGCCAGAGGTTACTTTAACGTCTGTAGACGTCTCTCCATTGAAAAGAACATGCTGCGTTTTGTTTGCTAAAAACTCTTCAATCCAGCCATACAACTGGTCTGATATTCCGCAGGCTGTTACTCTGTTTATCAGGCGACAGTGCGGAACTGTATCGAACGCCTTCCGGAAGTCAAGGAAAATGGCATCTACCTGGGAGCCTGTATCTAATATTTTCTGGGTCTCGTGAACAAATAAAGCGAGTTGGGTCTCACACGATCGCTGTTTACGTTATTCATATTGATTCCTACAGAGTAGATTCTGGGGTTCCAGAAATGACATGACACGCGAGCAAATAACATGTTCTAAAAGTCTACAACACATCGATGTCAGAGATATAGGCCTATAGTTTTGCGCATCTGCTCGACTACCATTCTTGAAAACTGGAACTACCTGTGCTCTTTTCCAATCATTTGGAACCTTCCCTTCCTCTAGGGACTTGCGGTACACGGCTGTTAGAAGGAGGGACAAGTTCTTTCGCGTACTCTGTGTAGAACAGAATTGGTAACCCGTCAGGTCCAGTAAGCGCTGGAGATGTTGCATTGAGCGTGGTGGAGATTATGTTGAAAAGTGATACAGCTTTGTACCACTTATGCACAATAAACAATATTTAAAAATATATTTAAGGTTTTCATTTGACTCACCCTCGTAATTAACATTTACTTACTTTCTTCCATTTGTCTCGTTTTGATTTGACCTTTAATTATATTCTGCCTACTCCGTAAATGCAGCCCCTCTATTGTTACCGCGCCGTACTCAGGGCGGCTCACGAGCAGCTGCTTACCTCGGTGTGCCGACATTTGCCACGCCGGACTTTTGGCACGATTTTACCTGCTCCAAAGGGTTGGGTCCCTTGTCTCCCCCTCCTCCTCCTCCTCCTCCTCCTCATCGTTTACTGAGCCTTTTCGCTGGTTCACTTAACATAGAACCAGAATCTCTTTGGATTTTCGGCCACATTTCTAGAGGGACTTTCGTCGTGGAAGCTATTAAATGCATCTCGCATTGAAATCCGCACCAAATTTCGAGCCTCAGTAAAACTTGGTCAATCTTGGAGATTTTGCGTTCGTCTAAACTATACTCGCCTTTTTCGGTGCTCCTGCAGCAGCTTTCTGTCGTCTTTTGTGTACCATGGGGGATCAGTTCCGTCTCTTATTAATTTATTTGGTATGAATCTCTCGAGTGCTGTTGATACTATTTCTTCGACCTTAAGCCAGATATGGTTTTCACTTTCATAGTTTGGAAGGATTGGAGACTATCTATTACAAAGACGTCAACCGAATTTTTAGCTGCTTTTTTAAATAGAGATATTTCGAGTTTAGTTTTGGTGAATTTCTTTGTTACGGGATTGAGCCTCGATATGACTGTGTGTTCACTAATCACTGCAACCGTCGTGATTCTCAGGATTATTTGTAGCTAAGAGGTCAAGTGTGTTTTCGTAACCATTTGCAATTTGAATGGCCTCGTGAACTAATTGTTCAAGATAATTTTTTTAAAAAGCGTTTAGAACAATTGCAGAAGTTGTTTTCTATCTACAATAGGGTCTGAAAATGTATTTTTGTCAACATACGGATGTAGATTGAAGTCACTGCCAACTATAACTGTATGAGTAGGGTACCTATTTGTGATGAGACTCAAGTTTTCTTTGAACTGTTCCATCTGAGACTGGGGGACGGTAAAAGGAGCCAGCTATTAATTTATTCCGGCTGTCCAATATAACCTTTCCCCGTACTAAGTCACAGGAACTACCTGCTTCAATGTCGCTTGTGAGCTGGAACACACATTACATTACTTTTCCTTAAGGGGATACGGAATCGGATTTTGGGTTAAAAAATCGAATTTTTTTTATTGGCGTATTATATTCTGCCATGTTTCCTCTTTAAAATGACGTATCATACATAGCTCTACTACAATTATAACTATTTTATTTTTATATATTTGTGAGATCGGGTATTGCGCTTTAGTTATACACGTCTCTCGTGGCTGACCATGAACTTTTTGGCAGTACCTTTAAAGTGACATGAATTCAAATATCCCGGTTTCCAGCGACTATTTATACACTAGTTGCCCGAAAATGTTTCTCTCTGGTTTCCTCAAGTTACTCTTTGACTTTGTGGCGGGACTGTTTTGTAAACAGTGTGATATAAGAAAGTAGTTGTTGTTGAGTTATTTCGTATTTAGTGCTTCATTTTTCGCAGTGAAAATGCCTAGAGCTAAAGCAAAAGTATTTAAAAAGCGTGTGAACTGGCAAAAGAAAAGAAATAATGATTCATTAGCAAAGCAAAGCAGTTCATCATCATCACTGTTGGAAAATGTGAATCCACTTATTACTGATTTGCCGAACGAACTTACACCAAATGAAAACAGTGCTTCTCATAAAAAACTAAGAGATTTGGAAGAGAAATATAATTTACTTGATAGAGGGAATGAAGTTTTTGAACTCATTGATACGAATATATTGTGTGAAGCTCTTGAAAACAGTTTGTGCTGCAAAAAATGTCATGGAAACGTTTCTCTGAAAGTAGAATCCCATGTTGGCCTGGCTGCCCAGTTTAATTTAATATGCAGTGTTTGTAAATACAGCTGTAAGTTTCCAAGTTCGGTTTCAGTAACTGTAAATAATGGATACAAGAAAACTGAACTTTATAGTGTAAATATTAGGTTAGTTTATGGATTGCGAGCAATTGGTAAGGGCAAAGCAGCTGGTGATATGCTATGTGGTGTTCTAAATCTTCCAAGTGCACCTTCAAAGTTTGAAGCTTACAATTATGTACTAGGATCTGCAGTTGAAGATGTAGCACAGAAGTCAATGCAGGTTGCTGTGGAAGAAGCAGTGGAAGAAAATGACGGCAGTCGTGACCTCACAGTGGCGTTTGATGGCACGTGGCAGAAAAGGGGCCACACCTCCAACAATGGTGTTGTAACAGCAAGGTTATTGATGTTGCAATAATGTCTAAATACTGTAGGTGCACAGGCAGGCTGAAAAATGAACACAGTGATGACTGTATTGCTAATTATTATGGTAGTAGTGGTGGCATGGAGGTTGCTGGGGTGAAGAAAATTTTTCATCGCTCTTCACAGTGGTATAATGTTCGCTATGTCAAATATCTGGGAGATGGTGACTCTAAAGCATTCAAAGAAGTTTTGGAAAGCAAACCATATGGGAACAGTGTAAATATAAGCAAACTTGAATGTATAGGACATGTGCAGAAGAGAATGGGTGCCAGGCTGAGAAGGTTAAAATCAGTTATGAAAGGGAAAAAACTAGATGATGGGAAAACCTTGGATGGCAGAGGAAGATTGACTGATTCCATAATAGACCACATTCAGAACTGCTATGGCCTTGCAATCAGGCAAAATACAGGCAATCTTGAAGAAATGAGGAGAGCTATATGGGCTTTATATTTCCACACCGCATCCACGGATGAGCATCCACAACATGGTTTGTGCCCCAAAGGTGAAAACAGCTGGTGTAAATACAATAGGGGACTAACAACAGGAGAGAAATACATTCACCACCACAGTCTACCATCAGCCATCATGGCAGAAATAAAGCCCATTTTCAGAGATCTGGCTGACAGAAGTCTTCTGATGAAATGTCTTCACGGAAAAACGCAGAACCCCAACGAGTGCTTGAATAGTGTGATATGGCATCATCTCCCAAAAACAGTGTTTGTCGGAATTAATACACTACATTTTGGTGTGTATGATGCTGTGGCAACCTTCAATCTTGGAAATATAACTAAATGCCAGGTCCTTCAAAAGTTGGGTATGTGTGTTGGTTCCCGTACGGTACGTGCTATGTTCTTTTTAGATCAGCACAGACTAAGGCATGCTGATAATATAATCAAGACATTAGTGAAAAAAGCAAGACAGGTGCAGAGGGGTGCCAAAAGAAGACTTGAAGATGATTATGAAGACTGTGAAGGGGGTATTAGCTACGGATCAGGAATGTTTTAATCTTCTTTCTCCGTTTCCTGTAAGTTTACTTTTTACTTCATCTAGGAACATTATCTCAGGTACTGGTCAACCTAGAAGTCTGAAATTTTTATGACGTAGTGACATAGGTCCCTATTACATACTGAAACAACGATTTTTTAATTACTTGATTTACAAAAGACTTAGGGGTGATAGTCTAGTAAAAAGCGATGGAAAAAATTTACTTAAAAATAAATGTACAATATCTCTGTAAGAAAATACTTTGACAATAAACTGTTGTTTCAGTATTGTTGTAACATATGAATGCACATACAGTAAAATTTTTACCTCTCTGTCTCCAGTAGTTTGTGAGAAAATGTTCCCTATAGTAGGCATATATTAACATTGCGGGGATAGGTGATTCCGTATCCCCTTAAGTTGTGCTTCTTGTTTCTGTTGTAGTGCAGATCATTACAATTACGGCTTTTCCCTCCAAAACCTAGGATGCTTTCTCTGTGACCCTGTAAATACCAGAGCTAAACAATGTAGAACAACAACGTACTTTACAAGCATAGCATTCTGTTTTACTTCATTTCCTTATTTCCAACATTTTAAAATTGTTCGTTGACTTTGGATGACATGTCAGTCAGAGATGTTCTTATCTCTATTTAGTGAACGTATTGTCAGTCACGATTTAAACATTGTCCCGCTACACTTTATTAACTAATGTTTCGCCGCAAGGGATATCGCTTTTTAGAGAGTAAATTAATATGGAGTATGTCGTTCTTCTTTTCAAACATTCACATAGCCATTTCTTCTTTCCTTATTGTCTTTTGGGCATGCAGTTGTAGTAATTAAAGTAGGCACAAATGCAGTGATCAAAAAGAAATGATTAGCGTATATTCGCATTCTCTTTACATCGTTCTTTGTTGTTGCTCCCATGGCGATGGACTGTTTCTATTACAATCAGTAAGCGTGAAAGGAAGCTACCGTACAGACATATGGACCTATATTTATACTTGGCAGAACTAATTGCATACTGACATAATCGTCGGTATTGCTTTCATTTCCCTAAAGGTATAAATATTTCGGTAATTTCTAAGAATGATTGCCTATCGAAGTCGCGGGGTCCAAACGATACATACCGAAAGTGCGATCTTAAATCGATCATGCGACCCTGGTGGCGGGCGTTATGAGTAAGTTTACGGTGGTCACTACAGCAACAACAAAAGAAGAGCGTTACAAAAATACTTGTAATTGCAAAGGAGACGACTTACCTTACTTGTCGTCGATGTTGTCATCATGTGAAATTCCATTACTGTGGTCTGAATGGATAATTTGGAAGAGTCGAACCATGTATTCTTCCTGATACTCGTTCGTTTTCCGCACTATCCACAATGAAATTGTAATCGGTATTTCAGCATAGAAACTGTTCTTACGAAATTTTACACACTTCGCAGCACCACAGTCTACACAGTCTCTTCTTTCCTCGTCTGGTAGTACTCCATATTTGCGACAAAAAGTCGAACAACTTTCTATACTGGATAAAAATGGAATAGATTTTTCCATGTGAGGGAGCCCACCCAAGAAACGTCAAGAACACCAGACATTCTACTCACTAACGACACAAATCGTTTGGTATTCCCTAGCAACTCACAAATAATTAGCAGAGGTATGTAATTTAGAGCAACTAAGGGAATAATGTTATTTATAATCCGTATTGATTGCAAATTTTTTATTCATATCACCGGTTTCGGTTCATTCAGAACCATCTTCAGATCTGATATTTCAGTTACAGGAGTAACCCGTCCAAATCCAGCAGCATGTGACGCAGCATGTGAAAGTTGCTGGATTTGGACGGGTTACTCCTGTAACTGAAATATCAGATCTGAAGATGGTTCTGAATGAACCGAAACCGGTCATATGAATAAAAAATTTGCAATCAAGACGGATTATAAGTAACATTATAAAATCACTGATTGCTGTTATCCCATCAGACATTATGTCTGTTTTTGGAAAACTAAGGGAATGACGGAAAACACATAAAAATGACGATCACAAGTAATTGATCACAACGCCCGCCACCAGAGTCACATGATCGAGTTACAATCGCACGTTCGATATGTATAGTTTGGATTCCGCGACTTCGATAGGCAATCATTCTTGGAAATTACCAGTATTTAGATTTCGGAAAAGAAGCTCTGTATTTGGCCAAGATGTCGAAGAAGAAGGTCCCTTACGTACTGGTTGTATCGAGTAAGATGTGGAGACGGCGGTTTGAAAGCGGACAGAAGTAATACGAGGAAGGGCGTCCCTTACCTGAGGGATCGCTACCTGGCGAAGGGGCAAGTGTGGCAAATGTTCGGCGTGGTCAATGTCCGGCATTCGCTTAGGCCGGTATTACACTATCAAATTTCTTTGTCAAAGATTTGATCAAAGATGTGATCAAATATTCCGTCAGATATATTTGACAAAGATCTTTGACGTAGCGGTAGAGGGGGTATTACACTGTTATCAAATTTTTCTTCAAAGTTCAAGATGGCTGACAACAACTTGTTATTAACCGCAGCAGTTACACGTACCGCAATTGCATTGTGTGCACATGCGGAAAAGAAGTGGGGGAAAAAAAGGAACCATACATACGAGGTTGACAGTCTTAAATTCCTGGGATTACAACTTGATAATAAGTTCAGTTGGTAGGAGCACACCACAGAACTGCAGAAACGCCTTAACAAATCTGTATTTTCAATTCGAGTGTTAGCAGACATAGGCAACATAAAAATGAAAAAGCTTGCATACTTTGCCTACGTTCATTCCATAATGTCATATGGGATAATATTTTGGGGTAAATCTTCAAGTCAATGGAACGAAAAACTAATCTAATCTGGGTGAAGGCGTGGGTTCTACGACGACACGATAAAAGCATTCAACAAAACTTGTTACGTGAGCTTACAGTGGAAGACGTGAAGTCGTACATCAATTAATTAAGAATGGATGAGCATACATTTCTGTATGTGCTCAGTGAAGTGTATCCTCATATCACAAAGCACAATATTCACTCTGATTCATTGCTACTGGAGAGGGTTATGTTATGTTAGGTTAGGTCAGGTCAGGTCTCCAATCTTCTTGATCTATTTTTGTATTCAGGGTGCCTCACGTTGTAAAGCGCCTCATCAGCTTCATACATATCTATTAATTTTGTAGTTGTCGGCACACACCAGTTGTATTTACCGGCAATGTTTATAAAAACACTACAGACGACAGAACGCTGCAGCGATGCTGGCGCTCCATGTGGTAACATGTCACATTGCAGTGAACAGAAGACAAACGATTTATTTGATCAAATCTACAGCGAGGCCCTAGATTTGATCGAATATTGGACGACATTTGACAAAGTCCCTATTACACCATCAAATATCTTTGACATTGGACAAAGAAATTTGATAGTGTAATACCGGCCTTACCTCGGCAGTCGCAGCCTTTCGGCGATTTCCTCGCTAGTGGTGAACTCGTCCCTCCCGGGACCTCGGCGCGGCTCCGGCCAGAGGAGTCCCCCTTGACACGGCGAAGCGACCGCGCAGCCGTCTCTCCCGGAATGGAAGCCAGCGGCGCGCGACGCGACCGGCAAACTCGCCGAGCGACCTCGTGCCTCGTGTCTCGGCAGAGCCGGTAAAGGGCGGCCGCACGCGCCGCTATGAATTAAGCAACGGCCGGCGCGGTCGCCGCCTTTACGACCACTGCCCGCCTCCTACAGGGCTCCTTCGAATGGTTGGTCGTTACTGCGGAAACCGCCTACAATCGCTCCCGACAAACCGAATGAGTCGCGCATTGTCAAAACCCTTTAACTACGCGCCCTCCCCATAATTCTGATGGCTCTTTCAACTGGCGTATACCGTCTACTCGATGCAGACGTCATTAAAACGAAAATAATTACTCGGCTAGCCATTAAAGTTGCAGTACCGTGGAGGCAGCACATAAAAAAACGTCTAATCGGCACTGAAACGTGAGCATCAGTGGTGGCCGCTGCCAGAATCCGTGCATTCTCAAAATGGTTCAAATGGCTCTGAGCACTATGGGCCTTAACATCTGAGGTCATCAGTCCCCAACAACTTAGAACTACTCAAACCTAACTAACCTAAGGACATCACACGTATCCACGACCGAGGCAGGATTCGAACCGGCGACCGTAGCGGTCGCGCTTTCATTCTACATCTACATCTACATTGATACTCCGCAAGCCACCCAACGGTGTGTGGCGGAGGGCACTTTACGTGCCACTGTCATTACCTCCCTTTCCTGTTCCAGTCGCGTATGGTTCGCGGGAAGAACGACTGTCTGAAAGCCTCCGCGCGCGCTCTAATCTCTCTAATTTTACATTCGTGATCTCCTCGGGAGGTATAAGTAGGGGGAAGCAATATATTCGATACCTCATCCAGAAACGCACCCTCTCGAAACCTGGACAGCAAGCTAAACCCGATGCAGAGCGCCTCTCTTGCAGAGTCTGCCACTTGAGTTTATTAAACATCTCCGTAACGCTATCACGGTTACCAAATAACCCGGTGACGAAACGCGCCGCTCTTCTTTGGATCTTTTCTATCTCCTCCGTCAACCCGACCTGGTACGGATCCCACACTGATGAGCAATACTCAAGTATAGGTCGAACGAGTGTTTTGTAAGCCACCTCCTTTGTTGATGGACTACATTTTCTAAGCACTCTCCCAATGAATCTCAACCTGGTACCCGCCTTACCAACAATTAATTTTATATGATCATTCCACTTCAAATCGTTCCGTACGCATACTCCCAGATATTTTACAGAAGTAACTGCTACCAGTGTTTGTTCCGCTATCATATAATCATACAATAAAGGATCCTTCTTTCTATGTATTCGCAATACATTACATTTGTCTATATTAAGGGTCAGTTGCCACTCCCTGCACCAAGTGCCTATCCGCTGCAGATCTTCCTGTATTTCGCTACAATTTTCTAATGCAGCAACTTCTCTGTATACTACAGCATCATCCGCGAAAAGCCGCATGGAACTTCCGACACTATCTACTAAGTCATTTATATATATTGTGAAAAGCAATGGTCCCATAACACTCCCCTGTGACACGCCAGAGGTTACTTTAACGTCTGTAGACGTCTCTCCATTGATAACAACATGCTGTGTTCTGTTTGCTAAAAACTCTTCAATCCAGCCACACAGCTGGTCTGATATTCCGTAGGCTCTTACTTTGTTTATCAGGCGACAGTGCGGAACTGTATCGAACGCCTTCCGGAAGTCAAGAAAAATAGCATCTACCTGGGAGCCTGTATCTAATATTTTCTGGGTCTCATGAACAAATAAGGCGAGTTGGGTCTCACACGATCGCTGTTTCCGGAATCCATGTTGATTCCTACATAGTAGATTCTGGGTTTCCAGAAATGACATGATACGCGAGCAAAAAACATGTTCTAAAATTCTACAAGAGATCGACGTAAGAGATATAGGTCTATAGTTTTGCGCATCTGCTCGACGACCCTTCTTGAAGACTGGGACTATCTGTGCTCTTTTCCAATCATTTGGAACCCTCCGTTCCTCTAGAGACTTGCGGTACACGGCTGTTAGAAGGGGGGCAAGTTCTTTCGCGTACTCTGTGTAGAATCGAATTGGTATCCCGTCAGGTCCAGTGGACTTTCCTCTATTGAGTGATTCCAGTTGCTTTTCTATTCCTTGGACACTTATTTCGATGTCAGCCATTTTTTCGTTTGTGCGAGGATTTAGAGAAGGAACTGCAGTGCGGTCTTCCTCTGTGAAACAGCTTTGGAAAAAGGTGTGTAGTATTTCAGCTTTACGCGTGTCATCCTCTGTTTCAATGCCATCATCATCCCGCAGTGTCTGGATATGCTGTTTCGAGCCACTTACTGATTTAACGTAAGACCAGAACTTCCTAGGATTTTCTGTCAAGTCGGTACATAGAATTTTACTTTCGAATTCAATGAACGCTTCACGCATAGCCCTCCTTACGCTAACTTTGACATCGTTTAGCTTCTGTTTGTCTGAGAGGTTTTGGCTGCGTTTAAACTTGGAGTGGAGCTTTCTTTGCTTTCGCAGTAGTTTCCTAACTTTGTTGTTGTACCACGGTGGGTTTTTCCCGTCCCTCACAGTTTTACTCGGCACGTACCTGTCTAAAACGCATTTTACGATTGCCTTGAACTTTTTCCATAAACACTCAACATTGTCAGTGTCGGAACAGAAATTTTCGTTTTGATCTGTTAGGTAGTCTGAAATCTGCCTTCTATTACTCTTGCTAAACAGATAAACCTTCCTCCCTTTTTTTATATTCCTATTAACTTCCATATTCAGGGATGCTGCAACGGCCTTATGATCACTGATTCCCTGTTCTGTACATACAGAGTCGAAAAGTTCGGGTCTGTTTGTTATCAGTAGGTCCAAGATGTTATCTCCACGAGTCGGTTCTCTGTTTAATTGCTCGAGGTAATTTTCGGATAGTGCACTCAGTATAATGTCACTCGATGCTCTGTCCCTACCACCCGTCCTAAACATCTGAGTGTCCCAGTCTATATCTGGTAAATTGAAATCTCCACCTAAGACTATAACATGCTGAGAAAATTTATGTGAAATGTATTCCAAATTTTCTCTCAGTTGTTCTGCCACTAATGCTGCTGAGTCGGGAGGTCGGTAAAAGGAGCCAATTATTAACCTAGTTCGGTTGTTTAGTGTAACCTCCACCCATAATAATTCACAGGAACTATCCACTTCTACTTCACTACAGGATAAACTACTACTAACAGCGACGAACACTCCACCACCGGTTGCATGCAATCTATCCTTTCTAAACACCGTCTGTACCTTTGTAAAAATTTCGGCAGAATTTATCTCTGGCTTAAGCCAGCTTTCTGTACCTATAACGATTTCAGCTTCGGTGCTTTCTATCTGCGCTTGAAGTTCCGGTACCTTACCATCGCAGCTTCGACAGTTGACAATTACAATACCGATTGCTGCTTGGTCCCCGCATGTCCTGACTTTGCCCCACACCCGTTGAGGCTGTTGCCCTTTCTGTACTTGCAATCCGTGGCGCGTGACGTAAATTACGCGATGCACTGCGTCGGAAACATCTAGTGGCAGCCCCGGAATTAATGGCGTGTATCCCTGCACGTGTAAAATCATTCTAAATATGAGTTTCTAGTCTCGCTTTGATCCTCGATACACGGTCAAATTTACCAGTATTCGAAAGTCAACGGTACAGCCTAGTGTCTGAGACTCTGCGTTGACCATCAACAGCCACATTCAATTTAGAAAGAACTCGAAAACTGCGATTATGTTTCCGCATCATCTGTAGAATGATTCAGAACAAGTGAAAATTTTTTTGCCGCACCACGACTCGAACCCAGATTTGTCGTTTGTCGTAAACACTCTTGTCCACTTCGGCTATCTGTACACGCTTCCAGGAGCGAACAAAATCTTCATTTGTCCTGATATCTATTCTCCCTTGTGCCGTGATTCGCGCATAGTGTTTGCAACTCTTGTATTTTTTCCTTGTTTGCAGTTAAAATTACTCGATACAGGTTCTGCTTTAGCTTTTTTGCTACCCAAACATGCAACACTTGTCAATCAGTGTATATAAGACAAACATGCAGGAACTTTAAAATAAGATATTCAGAACTCTTCAGAGGCCTAAAAAGTAGCCGGCCAGGGTGGCGAGCGGTTCTAGGCGCTACAGCCTGGAGCCGCGCGACCGCTACGGTCGCAGGTTGGAATCCTCCCTCGAGCATGGATGTGTGTGATGTCCTTAGGTTAGTTAGGTTTAAGTAGCTCTAAGTTCTAGGGGACTGATGACAGCAGAAGTTAAGTCCCATAGTACTCAGAGCCATTTTTGAACCTAAAAAGTAACAGTACCCATAGCACATTTGATGACCACCTAATAGCCCATAACCACCATCCAACTACGATAGCAACATTTTTAAAAATACTGAAATCCAGCCATAGCCTGTACCACAGACTAAAAATAGAAGAAAACCTTCACATAGAGAAGGCAATGGTCCCGGCAGAGGTTCGAGTCCTCCCTCGGGCATGGGTTTGTGTGTTTGTCCTTAGGGTAATTTAGGTTAAGTAGTGTGTAAGCTTAGGGACTGATGACCTTAGCAGTTAATTCCCGTAAGATTTCACACACATTTGAACATTTTTGAAAAGAAGGCAATCGCAGAAGGCAAAGAAGTTCTAAATGAATACACTACAATCTATAAAGGCACCTTGTTTACCACATTGAAGGAACTTTACAGGAAAGGGAACAGAAACAGCTAAAGGAGCTTACACACACACACACACACACACACACACACACACACACACACACAACAGGGAATACAATTTAAATTCCGCGCCAAATGTACTCGGGAACAAATGAACGCCAACGGGGTTAGCACATAACAACAACGTGTATACCGCGAAGTGAAAAGGCCTTTGTAAAACCAGAAAGACACAAACGCGAAAGAAGAAGGATCAGTCACAGCAAAACGCAACAAAATATATACGCAAAACATTTTGCCAAGCCGAAAACAAGTTTTAAAAAAAGTCAAGGGCTAGGTTAACTCGCTGATAAAACTCGCATTTACATCGTGTGGTGTGCAGATGACAAGCTACCGGTGCAGGACACTATACAGATAGTCCTACAAAACCATATGATGTAAAGTCAAGGTAAGAACGAAAATGGACAAAAACTATCTTTAGGCCTCATTTTGTTAGAACAGTTACAACCTAAAATATGTTCACTTTTACAGTTGTCCAATGAACAAAAGCCACAGATGATGGTACAGGGGGCCTGAAACATGTTTGGGTAACAAGAAAAAACAGTGTTCTGGAAAAAAAAGCGGAACCTATATCTAATAAATGTGAGACAGTTTTCTCTCGTCTTTGTCTTGCTATGGCATGAAATACCACAGTGCCGTGTCTGAGACACTGCGTTGACGATCAGCAGCCGCATTCAATCTAGAACGAAATGAAACTTTCTGGTAGATTAAAACTGTGTGCCGGACCGAGACTCGAACTCAGGACCTTTGCCTTTCGCGGGCAAGTGCTCTACCAACTTAGCTACCCAAGCACGACCCACGACCCGTCCTCACAGCTTTACTTCTGCCAGTATCTCGTCTCCTACCTTCTAAACTTGTGGTGAGGACGGGGCGTGATTCGTGCATGGGTAGCTCAGTTGGTAGAGCACTTGCCCGCGAAAGGCAAAGGTCCTGAGTTCGAGTCTCGGTCCGGCACACAGTTTTAATCTGCCAGGAAGTTTCATATCAGCGCACTCTCCGTTGCAGAGTGAAAATCTCATTCTAGAACGAACGCGCAAACTGCGATTACGGTTCCGCGTCAGCTGCAGAAAATTTCAGATCAAATGAAAACTTCTGCAGGACTGGAACTCGATCGTGCCTCACCCAATGCCGTAATCACGGTAATGTAGTGCAAGCACGATGGAGAGTAGACATCAAGACAAATGGAGATTAGGGCGCCAAAGTGGTTGAGGCGACCGCTTGCGACTTGCGGGGAATCGGGGTTCGACTCCCAGTCCGTCACAAATTTTTATTTGTTCTGAAATACTCTACAATTGATGCGGAACCACAATTGCTGTTCGTGAGTTCAGTCCAAAGTCAATAACGAGAAGTCCTGTAACAATACAACTACTTACAGATAGATTCTGAGATCAGACATTCAGGAGGACGATGTTTCAACTCCTCGTCTGACCGTCTGGATTCAAGAAAATATTTTACAAATACCACCACCAGTGACAAAATTCGTTGTCTACTTCAATTATTTAATTAAGAACATGTTTCGAGGTTAGACCTCATCATCAGGTTATAGTGGCAGTAAAAAAAATTTAACACAAGTGGACATAGACACTAAAGTTTCTTTTTGTAGTCTTGGTATGTGCAGTGATCATCCCATGGAAAAAGAGAAGGATAATCTAAAAAGAGGAGATTATCGTATCGTATGTTCGTCTGCTGCCTACGTGAAATATTTTTGAATAAATTAATAAAATTATCTCGGATTCCCAGCTGCGTCAAGTGGTTTAAAAACCTCGAGCTTCCGGCCGAGTGCTCTTCCGTCGTTGTGCAGTGGTGGCTGTCGAATGATTGCTGCCGCCGTCCATATACAGCCGAGCTGCCCCGGGGCCGACTAGATACAGAGCGACAATTACTGAACTATATATAAAAAAAACACAAATTAGTTACGAACTACGGCGTGCACACTCTTTATTCAACGTCAGTACAGATATTCGGATTTAGGTTATGACATGTCCTTGGCGATGATGTGGAGCAGACGAATAGCGAAATTCTGCATGACCCGCTGAAGTGTCAGAACATCGATGCTGTCGATGACTTCCTGAATCGCTGTATTCAGCTCAGCAACGGTTTAGGGGTTATTGCTGTTCATCTTGTATTTAATACAGCCCCACAAAAAGGAGCCGCATGTGTTCAGATCCGGAGAATATGGCAGCCAATAGAGGCCCATATCAGTGACCTCTGGATACCCAAGAGCCAGAATGCGGTCCCCAAAGCGCTCCTCCAGGACATCACTCACCTGCTTCAGTGGGGTCGAGCTCCGCCTTGAATGAACCACATCTTGTCGAAATCAGGGTCACTTTGGATAATGGGGATGAAATCATGTACCAATACCTTCAAGTACTGTTCGGTAGTCACCGTGTCATCAAGTCAAAATGGTTCAAATGGCTCTGAGCACTATGGGACTTAACATCTGAGGTCATCAGTTCCCTGTACCTTAAAACTACTTAAACCTAACTAACCTAAGGACATCACACACATCCACGCCCGAGGCAGGATTCGAACCTGCGACCGTAACAGTTGCGCGGTTCCGAACTGAAGCGCCTAGAACCGCTTGGCCACCGCGGCCGGCTCATCAAGTCATATCACACCGATTATTCCGTGACTGGGAATTACACACCACACAGTCACCCGTTGAGGGTGAAGCGACTTCTTGACCTCGAAATACGGATTCTCAGTCCCCAGATGCGCCAATTTTGGTTTTTGACGAGCCCATCCAAATGAAAATAGCCGACAACAAGAAGAAGCGTGCGCATGTGCATACTAATCCACAATGCAGTTTGAACGTCCTAACGCAAACCGTTTAGAAGCTATGACGATTTTATTTCACATATTTCAATAATTGTCACCCTGTATACAGGCCCTGTAACGAACGTGTGACGTCACAATAGTTTGGCTTGTCCGCCTCACTTCGCGAACTCGAGGCTCCGTGCAGTGACAAAAGGAAATCAGTATTTAATTGAAAAGATTGCCATAAAGGTCTTAGCTTTGTCGTCTACTATCGAGAGTAATGCGATCTTTCAGAGTAGCCATGGGACCCACGAAACACCATGATATGGGTGACCAAATCATCACTGAACCCCTGCCTCTTGAGGTAACAGTGTAACAGTGTAACCAAGTGCCATCCGACCAATTGAGTTTCTTCCATTGGTCGATAATCCGGGTTTTATGGCTTCCCTGGTTATGGAGGAACCCATGATAAATGCACCAACAATTTGCCTGCTTTTGAAGTCACTTAGCTCCAACATAGTGCACTCACAACTACATGCATTTAAACACGCAGTCAAGAATTATTAAACCCGTCTGAAATAGTTACTCGCTCCCGTTCAGAGACGGCTGCTGGCACTCGTAAGATCTGCAGTGTCATGTGCTCTGAAGTACGCGCCACGGCTGTCTTTTCTCGTGGGCCTCGAGCTGCCTTTAGTGACGTCACTGGTGCTCGCTCCAGCGCCATATATGGTAATATTTTCGTTACGCAACTGCCGCGTCCGCTTCAACCTTTTGATGGCCGGTCTCCAAGCTATGATTAGCTGCAGGCTTGGTATTCCAGTTACCATTATCAAAATCTTTATCTGATATCAAATAAACTACATTTGTGTGCAAAACTGAAGGATGAAAGTAACTTTCGCATGACGTGTCATTGCCAAGTAACATAGCTTGATGAAACTTGGACCGCACATAGAAAGAATATCTACAGCGTAGTACGGAAGGAAACCGAAAGAAATACACAATGAACCGAACACAAGTGATACTTTTAGGAGAAGACAATAATTACACAGAGGTGGTGTATTGGTAACCTGAACATTACAAACAGAAGAACACAGTTCTCCAAATCTTTGAGCACGGCACACTCACCGGTCAACATTATTGTGACACTGTACGCGTTTTCCGTCTTTTCGGGGGTGGATTCGGCCATGACTTCATTTTTATGGATGGCTACGCGTAACCGCAGCGAACAGTGAGATTAGACGATGTCTTGTAACTAGAGGATATTAGGCGAATGGACTGCCATACGCATTCCCCTCTGGCACGGCACGACCGCTACGGTCGCAGGTTCGAATCCTGCCTCGGGCATGTATGTATGGGATGTCCTTAGGTTAGTTAAGTTTAAGTAGTTCTAAGTTCTAGGGGACTAATGACCTCAGAAGTTAAGTCCCTTAGTGCTCAGAGCCATTTGAACCATTTGAACGCATTCCCCCGACTTAAATCTCATCGAGCACGCGTGGAATGCCTTGAGGAGACGGTTGCAACACGTCAGCCTGCAACACAGAGCATCCAGCAGTTGCCATAATCGCTAGTGGAGTAACAGAACACCGTACAAAGAGAACTTACCAAACTTGTGGCCAGTATGGGAGCACTTTGCAGAGCATGCATTGCCGTTCGTAGTGATCGCACACCATATTAAGAACAAAATCCTGTCTTTTGTAATGTCCAGGGGACTATCATGAATGGTAACGATTTCAATCCTGAACTATAGAGTAGCAGTTCTTTCTAGAGAGTGTTTCTATAGGAGCGTGAAAAAATATAATAGGACACAGAGAATGCTCCAATGAACAATTTGAAGTAGGGAACCTGGGGTCGGAGAAGACAACTTAAAGGAGATACGAAAGTTGTAAGCTTATCAGTCCGTCGCTGACATAGAAGACTGCGAACCTTCTTTCCTTCCCTTCTGGGCACGCTGTGCAGTGACTAGAATACATGTAAAGATAATGGGACAGGGTAAATGCTTGCTACAATGAAGTCGATAATTCGATCGAAATATTGGCATTTTAATTTGATATTCTCCACAACTGACAAAACTTACAAAAAAAAAAAAAAAAAAAATGTGAAACACTTTGTCCACCCACACACTCCTGAGAATAGCACATTAACAATTTGCAATTACACGCCCCTATTACCGGCAACTGCGTTGGTAAATACTCGGCACCTCGCAAGGATAACTTCTAGATCGAGAATATTAGGTAAGTTGTTGGAAGTGGTTAGGCGTTGGTGAAAATCTCGCTTCTGAGCACACAAAGAGCTCTAACCGCAGAACTTTGCACGGAACACGAGATGGTGCAATGCTGCGATACAGACCGTATATCTCCCTTCGAAGGCGATAGCCTAGACGCCGTCTCCAAGTCCGTACCGCTCGATGGCTGAAGGCGAAGTCCTTCCACAATTCTCTCGTCTCCCACGGTTACGAAAACGTGGCGGAAGAATACTCAGTTTCGGCCAATGTCGAACGCTCTATCATCGCCGAAATCCCTCCACTGAGATGTACCCAATGATCGAGTAGGTCATAACGCCCCTAGGCAAACGAAATTCCCGTCTTCGCCACGTGTTGCCCAGCATAGGTGGCTCCGAATGCCGGGCTATCCACAAAAGCGCCGTATTGTCCCGCGTTTCCGGTGACCGCTACCTGCCGCCCACGGCGGCCCGGCGAGCTACGGCCATCTGCAGATTTTACATTCCACAATCCTCAACTTCCGACACTTTTCACCAACGCTTTAAGTTAATGGCTCAATCCTGCAGACATGTAGGGAATACTGCTCTAGAGTGCCTCATATTTATCATAATTAAATAGAGTCGTGATCTGATGCCCTGGCCACTCTCTTTATTATAAATACTAATGTTGGTAGGCTAACGTGTTAAGTGCCCATGTCCTGGCACCTTACAAAGTAAACATATATATGAAGATGGTATCTGTTCTTTTGGACATGTCCGAAAGAACAGCTACCATCTAAGGCTCACCGGCCATTTGACCATCTTCTTCTGTGCGGACGCACAAACAGTGACCGAACTCTTACGGGAATCGGCAGTAAAGCCGCGAGTAATGAGTATAAGGGGCAGGGGCACTATGAATATAGTGCGGGACAATAAGTTACGAATGTGGGTCTCACGGGAGGCGTGCCAGAGATAAGTCCCTACAGTCGCACTATCATCTGTGTCCTCGGTGGCTCAGATGCACTGCCGGCACGGTAGCTCAGCGCATTCGGTCAGAGAGCTGCGTGCTCTCTGTAATAAAAAGACAGAGTCAAGGAACCAACGATCAACTTGAACGGATGTCTTGTGACGTCCACCCTGATCAAACGCAACGAACTATAACGAACAAAAAGAAAAACAAAGATGGATAGAGCGTCTGCCATGTAAGCAGGAGATCCCGGGTTCGAGTCCCGGTCGGGCCATACATTTTCAACTGTCCCCGTAGACTTACATCAACGCCTGTATGGAGCTAGGGGTATTCATTTCATAGAAAGTAAACTTGTCTACCGCTTTGTGTAGAATACTGTTTCCCAGCTTATTTACAACTAACTTTCGTACAAGTTTACTGTATTGTTTGTTTAAATGTACTTTCTTTATTTCGTGCAAGGAAACTAGGAGGACAAACCTGATTACCAGGAAGTCATGATGTAGGTTTTGTTTGCCGGCCGGAGTGGCCGTGCGGTTCTAGGTGCTACAGTCTGAAGCCGAGCGACCGCTACGGTCGCAGGTTCGAATCCTGCCTCGGGCATGGATGTGTGTGATGTCCTTAGGTTAGTTACGTTTAATTAGTTCTAAGTTCTAGGCGACTGATGATCTCAGAAGTTAAGTAGCATAGTGCTCAGAGCCATTTGAACCATTTTGCAGGTTTTGTTTGCTTTACTTGTCCATAAGGTGGCTCTGTTGTATCGTATTTACATTGTCCCATGAGAGAACGTGCTATGAATCAACGACAGACCCATTCATTACTCAGTGCTATTCAGAGACGTGCAGTACAATACGATGGATCAGCGCCAGTACAGTATTCTGGCTTGGAAAGGGAGGTCTGACCTGAATCCTCTTGGTTAATTCCTAAAGGGATATCTAAAGTCATTTGTATATCAGAGCCGAGTTGATACGGAGCTGGAATTAGTTGCCAGAATTGTAGCTGCTTCTGATGTGATTCGAAACACACCAGCGGTACTTGTCAGGGTGCGTCAGAACGTGGTTCGCCCATGTCATATTTGCGTTGAGGTTGAAGGCCGTCAGTTTCAGCACATTTTGAAAGATTCAATACAAATGGTACGTTCTTTGTGTCAGTGATGGTATTTGGAATTAACTGATGTAAATAAAAAAGTACACAGTAACGTGATTTTATTCCTGCTATCTCCTTAAGCTGGCTTCTCCTACCCCAGGTACCCTACCTCAAATTGTTCAGTGGAGCGTCCTCTATGTCCTGTTAAATTTTTGCACGCTCTTAAGGAAACACCCTGTATTTGTGGTCCATGTTTCATCGCGTTATGTTACTTGAAACTGACGTCATGCTAAATTTACTTACGTCCTCAAACTTGACACGTCAGAGTAGGTAATGTATTTATTGGACAGGAAGACAGCTCTCGTGTAGTGGCTGGCGCAGGGCACCGCCAGCGCCTCGCGATTGTCTCTGGCTGCAATGCAGTCAGAGCTCCGTCTGAAGGAACCGGAGTTGACGTGAAGAAACGAAAGGAAATGGAACTGTCAGACAGTGTGACGTGCGCCCGGAGAACCTGAGCGCCAGAAAGCTGCCGAAGGAAGACCGCGACGCGGTATCGATTCTGCTCCGGACGCCTGACACCAAACGCGCATTATACAAGGCTGCTGCATAAATGATTCACACGCTCCCAGAGAGGAGCCTTTTTCAAAGAACTGTTTATACAATAGTGGCAGAGGCAAGAAAAGCACGGGAAGCTCGCCACTTTTTCATGTGACAGCCAACAGGTTGTAACACCTCCCTTACACTCCCAAATACGAGGGTTGCCCAGAAAGTAATGCACCGCATTTTTTTTCTTCAACAATTCCCGAGGAGATCACGAATGTAAAATTAGAGAGATTAGAGCGCGCACGGAGGCTTTCAGACAGTCGTTCTTCCCGCGAACCATACGCGACTGGAACAGGAACGGGAGGTAATGACAGTGGCACGTAAAGTGCCCTCCGCCACACACCGTTGGGTGGCTTGCGGAGTATCAATGTAGATGTAGATGTATTGAACATCATGACAACTGCACACATGAAAGAATGGTGTTTTATCTGAACACCCTATTTTTCCACGTAATCTCCATCCCGTTCCATGGCCTTTCTCCAGCGCGAAACAAGGGCATGTATGCCTTGTTGGTACACACACTTTTGAATATCCAAGAGTACGGATAACTGCATCCACACTTCCTTTGCTGATTGACAGATGCAGCGGCGACTGGCGAGTCGTAATGCATCTGTCCTCGCCAATGACAACATCAGCTCGTTGCAACATGTCAGGTGTGACAGCCGTCAATGGTGGAGCTCCGCCGAACCACCTTCTGATGACCTCACCCTCCGAGCCCAGCGACTACTTCTACATCTACATCCATACTCTGCAAGCCACCTGACGGTGTGTGGTGGAGGGTACCTTGAGTACCTCTATTGCTTCTCGCTTCTATTCCAGTCTCGTATTGTTCGTGGAAAGAAAGATTTTCGGTATGTCTCTGTGTGGGCTCTAATCTCTCTGATTTTATCCTCATGGTCTCTTCGCGAGATATACGTAGGAGGGAGCAATATACTGCTTGACTCCTCGGTGAAGGTATGTTCTCGAAACTTCAACAAAAGCCCGTTCCGAGCTACTGAGCGTCTCTCCTGCAGAGTCTTCCACTGGAGTTTATCTATCATCTCCGTAACGCTTTCGCGATTACTAAATGATCCTGTAACGAAGCGCGTTGCTCTCCGTTGGATCTTCTCTCTCTTCTATCAACACTATCTGGTACGGATCGACACCGGTGAGCAATATTCAGCCTACTTCCTTTTTTTTTCAGACTGCATTTCCTTAGGATTCTTCCAATGAATCTCAGTCTGGCATCCGCTTTACCGACGATTAATTTTATATGGTAATTTCATTTTAAATCACTCCTAATGTCTACTCCCGTATAATTTATGGAAGTAACTGCTTCCAGTTGCTGACCTGCTATATTGTAGCTAAATGATAAGGGATCTTTCTTTCTATGTATTCGCAGCACATTACACTAGTCTACATTGAGATTCAATTGCCATTCCCTGCACCATGCGTCAATTCGCTGCAGATTCTCCTGCATTTCAGTACAATTTTCCATTGTTACAACCTCTCGATATACTACAGCATCATCCGCAAAAAGCCTCAGTGAACTTCCGATGTTATTCACAAGGTCATTTATATATACTGTGAATAGGAACAGTCCTACGACACTCCCCTGCGGCACACCTGAAGTCATTCTTACTTCGGAAGACTTCTCTCCATTGAGAGTTACATGCTGCGTTCTGTTATCTAGGAGCTCTTCAATTCAATCACACAATTGGTCTGATAGTCCATATGCTCTTACTTTGTTCATTAAACGACTGTGAAGAACTGTATCGAACGCCTTGCGAAGTCAAGAAACACGGCATCTACCTGGGAACCCGTGTATATGGCCCTCTGAGTCTCGTGGACGAATAGCGCGAGCTGGGTTTCACACGATCGTCTTTTTCTAAACCCATGCTGATTTCTACAGAGTAGATTTCTAGTCTCCAGAAAAGTCATTATACTCGAACATAATACGTGTTCCGAAATATTACAACTGATGGACGTTAGAGATGTAGGTCTATAGTTGTGCACATCTGTTCGACGTCCCTTCTTGAAAACGGGGATGGATGACCTGTGCCCTTTTCCAATCTTTTGGAACGCTACGCTCTTCTAGTGACCTACGGTACACCGCTGCAAGAAGGGGGGCAAGTTCCTTCCTTTACTCTGTGTAAAATAGAACTGGTATCTCATCAGGTCCAGCGGCCTTTCCTCTTTTGAGCGATTTTAATTGTTTCTCTATCCCTCTGTCATCTATTTCGATATCTACCATTTGGTCATCTGTACGACAATCTAGAGAAGGAACTACAGTGCAATCTTCCTCTGTGAAACAGCTATGGATAAAGACATTTAGTTTTTCGGTCTTTAGTCTATCATCCTCTGTTTCAGTACCATTTTGGTCACAGAGTGTCTGGACATTTTGTTTTGATCCACTTACCGCTTTGACATAAGACCAAAATTTCTTAGGATTTTCTGCAAAATCAGTACATAGACAGACATCCGTCGACAGTGGAATGTTCCACAGACTTTGCACAAGCGTTTGTGAATATTCCCCACAGTTTCTTTCTCCGCAGTGAGAAATTCAATGACGGCACGCTGCTTGTAACGTACATCACCTACAGATGCCATTTTGAAACTGTCCTGCAGCTACGCTATCTGTCGGAAGTGATGGAAACTTGGCGCGCTCACTCAGGATGCTTCAAATAATACATACGTAACGTTTCGCATTCGTATCATTGTTTTCGGCTGAGAAAAAAAAATGCGGTCCATTACTTTCTTAGGGAATCCGTGTACGTAAAGGATGTCACAGCAAGATGATTTCTAGGTCCGTCACCTGAATTCTGATATTAATTAATAACACATGCTACCGCGGTACAAGTTGACTTGCCGTCCTTATTAGTACTTTTTTGTCACGAAATGCCACACCATTGCTGAAGAGCAATATAATTTTTCTACGAATATGCACAGGGAGCATGAACCCGGTGATGAAGCTTATAACTAGTACATGCGCATTAAATACATGGACGGAATAAAACCCACTAAGAAGACGCTGTGTGAGATAAACGAATGTTGGTAGGCGAGTTTCTGTATCTGAAAGATGACATCTACTCAGATTTCGAGCCAGACACGTGAGAGTGGCGCGAGTAGTGCCACTATCAGGCTGAAAATCAGGTATGCTTTAAATACGCGCTGTAACCGTTTCGAGCACCGGTAACATTTGAGATTGGACGTGGTGGGTTGATATTGGTTCAGAATGCCTTTAAGGCGACGAAGTCACTATTATCAACAGCTAACTGAGTTTGAACTGTCAGCCGTTGCGGTCGAGCGGTTCCAGGCGCTTCAGTCTGGAACCGCCCGACCGCTACGGTCGCAGGTTCGGATCCTGCCTCGGGCATGGATGTGTGGTATGTCCTTAGGTTAGTTAGGCTTGAGTAGTTCTAAGTTCTAGGGGACTGATGACCTCAGAAGTTAAGTCCCATAGTGCTCAGAACCATTTGAAGCTTTTTTTTTTTATTTTTTTATTTTTTTAACTAGGTCGTGTAATAGGGCGACGAGGAGCAGAATATTCCTTCTGCAGTATTGGAGAAAGATTTGGAGGGATTTAGTCACTGTAGATGACGGCCGTCAACGGTGGTCACGACAGTGTACCATTCCAAAAGGACCGGACTCGAACGGCCACTGACACTACCAAGAAGGAAGATTTCGTGTTAGGCGTATGGATGTGGATCGCCGTACTGCATCTGCAGCAATTCGAGCAGCAGTTGGCATCACACTGACACAACGAGCTTTCCCAATGGGTTACTTCAAGGACAGCTCCGAGCGAGACGGGCTATAGCATGCATTCCACTGATCCCAAATCACCACCGTTAGCGACTTCAGTGGTGTCAAGCGAGAGCTCATTGGACGGCGGAGTGGAGGTCTGTTGCGTTTTCTGATGAAAGCCGGTTCCGTCTCGATACCAGTTCAAATTCAAATGGCTCTGAGCACTATGGGACTTAACATCTGAAGTCATCAGTCTCTAACTAACCTAAAGACATCACACACACACAATGCCCGAGGCAGGATTCGAACCTGCGACCGTAGCGGTCGCACGGTTCCAGACTGAAGCGCCCAGAACCGCTCGGCCACCACGGCCGGCTCGATACCAGTGATGGGAATGTGTTGGTCAGGAGGAGGCGATGTGAGCACCTGCAACCGACCTGTCTGCGGGTTAGACACACTGGATCTACACCTGGAGTTGTGGTCTCGCGTGCGATTTCGTATGACAGCAGGAACACGCTCATGGATATCCCACGCACATTGATTGAAAATTTGTTCGTCAGTCTGATGATTCGACCTTTTGTACTACCATTAATCAACAGCGTTCCCCAGGGTGTTTTCCAACAGGACAACGCTCGCTCACATCCGCTGTTATAATCCAACATGCTCTACAGATTATCGACATGTTGCCTTCGCCTGTTCTATCAGCACACCTGTCTCCAATCCAACACGTATGTGACATCATCGGACGAGAAGCAGCATTAACCATCTCTGTATTGACCCATCAAGTGCAACAGGGGTGAAACTCCATCCCCCAAACTGACATTCGGCACCTGTACGGCATAATGCATGCACGTTTGAATTCCATCATCCAACATTCTGTCGGTTACACCGGTTATTAACGTACCAGCGTTTCACATTTGCAATGGCTTTTCTCGCGCTTGCGTTAACCTGTGGTCTTGCACCGTTAATCTCTTAATATTTTACATAGGCAAACGTATTCCGAAAATTTCATTACTTGACATTAATTATTTCAGGCCTTTTGGATTTTTTTCAGTCAGTGTTCGTCAGTTCTCTGTGGGGCGCTTCCAGTAGAGTATTGCGCTCGAGTTCAGCTCCTCAGCTCTCGTATGAAGAAAACGTTAATTTGAATGCAGCTATGAGGACCATTAGTGGCATAGTTTGGTCTACACCCATATGATGTCTACCAGTATCATCGAACTTCTGTCCACCTCAACTCTACATCTACATCTTCATATAAAAAAAAAATCTTTATTGACAACATCTATAATATTTATACAAAATGAACCCACCACCTTAGTGATTAGTGGGTCATAATAACACTACAATGTTATATATTCAGCAGCTATTTTTATTGTTATTACAATGGTACTTTGTTTATTATTGTGAGCTACAGACAGGATACAATACAGGGTAATAGGCAGACTACAGTTATTAATCTACACTACTAGCTAATTGTTAGTTTTCTTACCTACTTGTTAATTCCTAGATATAAACCTACTACTTTAGGCCGGCCCTGCTCATCGAGCTAATCCCGATGAGCGTGCCCCTGACACTGGGCAGGCCAAGATTGTTTGTCGCTGCAGGTTCCTAACTTTATATCTCTATCTAATGCTACAACTACTGTACTAACCTACGTCAATTCCGGTGCTATTTGGTCTAGATTAGTGTACCCTTGCCCACCTAGTCCTGCACGTGGCGGATTGCAACTGAAAGTCGTCCTGTCCACGCACAGGGGGTATAGGATCAGGGTAATTGGACGCGTTCAGTATTTGTCTTTAGTCGTGAAAGTCCCTCAAGTATGCTGTCAGTACTTTCCGTGATACCTCGTTTGCCAAACTATTTAGAGTTTCAAAAGTCTCTTCATGTCTTAATAGGTCGTATGTATTGTTATGTGGAAGTTGTTGTCTTAATGTCACTGCTACACCATCGAAAAGGGGGCACTCGTAAACCACATGGTCGGGAGTGCCCTCCGAAGCGCCACAGTCACACTCAGGTGTAGCCCTTTTCCCAAACCGACACAAGTATGTCGGGTAGGGCTCATGACCAGTGAGAAAGTGTATTAGACCCCGTGTTGGCTCGAAATACTTCATCCCTAACCTTTCTTTTACATTTGGCAGGAACCCAAAGGTTCTTTTGCCAGTTTCATCCGTTTCCCAAGACTCCTGCCATAAGTCCTCACCCCTTCTGCGTATTTCTCCCTTGTCCCTCACCAGAGCTCCCAGGATATTCTCTATTTTCATGTTGTTCCCCTTCTTAACCCAATACCATGCTGTTTGCTCTCGTATTTTTATATCTAAAGGACAGAGCCCCATTATTATTAATAGAGCACTTCCTGGGGATGTTCTGTACGCCCCTATAGATATTAACAGCATGTTTCTCTGTACTCTTCTCACTGCCATGGCAGGCACCACCCTTGTGAGCCTGTGTGCCCAGACTCCCGATCCGTAACCCACTATTGAAGTTAGTATACTATTGTGATATAGCTTGATTAGGTGTGATGGAAGGTGGAATCGTTTGTGCCCTATGGAAGTAAGGTTGTTAAGTACTTGTAGTGCTTTTTGGGTTACAGACTCAATGTGCCTTGCAAAGTTCCACCTTTCATCGATGATGACGCCCAAGTAGCGAGTCTCTTGTCGTCTTATAACTGGTGAGCCTCCGATTCTGACTGTAGGGTTCCTTACTAGCTGTCCCTTCAGCAATAAGTACGTTGATTTTGTTGATGAGATCGTCATTTTAGTATTTGTACACCACAGTTGTAATTTGGTCATTGCTCTGTCTATTTTTGGCTCGATGTCCTCGCGGCTCCGACCGCCGACCAGCAGAAGGAGGTCATCTGCGCAGGCTATCACCTCTAGCACTTCTTCACTCTGCTGCAAACTATCTAAAAGTGGTTCCATATGGATGTCCCAGAACAGGGGACCTAAGACGGAACCCTGGGGACATCCCTTAGTTATAGTTTTCCCAACTCTGCCGCTAGGGGATGATAGCCAGACCTCCCGCCCTTCACAATAGCTCCTCAGGCAACCATATAGCGACCCTGGACACTCCTTCTCCCGCAAGCAGGAGAAGAGCGAAGGCCACCACAGGTTGTCAAAGGCGCCACTGATGTCAACCATGATGCCAACAACGTACTTGTACGGGGTAGAGCCGCAGACCTCAGCCGCCAGAGCGATCGCTTCGGTTGCCGATCGCCCCGGCCTGAAGCCGAACTGCCTGCCACTCATCCCGCACAGCACTCGATGTGCAGTCAGTCTGTCAGCTAGCAATTTCTCGAGTAATTTCCCAAAGATGTCCAGTAGGCAGATCGGTCTATAGGACTTGACATCCGCTGGGTCCTTGTCGGGTCTCTTTTTGATGATCACAACATTTGCCTCTTTCCAAATTTTTGGGAATTTTTCCTATCTTAGGCACTGATTGTATAGCTGGGTTAGTGGCGCCACCAGTTGGGGCGCCAGGAACTGCACCACCTCCGCCACAATGGCGTCTGGGCCGGGGGCTTTCCCTGTTTTTAATGCTTTGATGTGGCCAGCCACCTCCTCTTCAGAGAAGGGGTAGACTGCCCTATCGTTTGCTATTCTGTCTGGATCTTCATTTCGTAGCTGGGACTGGCCTTCAGTGTCGCTAGCCTCATCGTCATCAGGCAGCAGGGACTGGAGAAGGACCTCGGCAGTCTCCTGCCAGGAATCCGTCATCCCATCCCCGTGCCTGACCATTGATAGCATCATTGGGGATCGGATCTTTTCCCTATCTAATTTGTAGGGTACTCTCCATGGGTCCAAGGCCAACTGGTCCAGTACAAATCTTTCCCAACTTCGTATTCTAATTTTTTTTAGTTCTCTTTGAAATTTCTCTTTTGCCTCCCGGTATTGCAGTAACCATCTTTGCTTTTCCCACCAGACGACACTGCGCTGGTAGTGCCTCCTCAGTCTTCTGACAGACTGACGCATTTCCTCAAGTTCAGCTGACCATGGTGACGGGGAGGCCGCCATGGCCCTCCTCCTGTTTGGAACAGCTGCCTTTACCGCTCTGGTAACTGCGCCCACCAGTTCTTCGGCCCGCTTGTCTATGTCCAGGTCCTGTTGTGCGTCACCTTCTGGCAACGGAGGAATGTCGCACTCTCTCGCTAGTCTCTCCCAGCTCTCTTGAAATTCAGTTGCAGCCCCCACCCCATGGCCCAGTGGCACCCTCTATTTCCTAGGCTGAAAGTAATAAGATTATGGTCACTTGTTGTAGCGTTCTCTTTAACTTCCCAGTTCTGGATGATGTTGGCAGTATTTGGTGTAACTAGCGATACGTCTATGTTGGTGCCAAGGCCCCCTCCCGCCGCATAGGTGGGAGGGTTGCCAGGTCTATTTGCCACTACAAGTTGTAACGCCATGATCATATCCTCCACTTTTTCGCCATTTTCATCTCTATTGCCACTGTACCATAGGGGGGATTTGCATTTATGTCAGCTGTTATAACGAGTTTGCGTCCCCGCAACGCCGTGGCTACTCTTATTAGGTGATCTAGATGTTGTTCTATATTGCCTCCATATTGGAAGTACATATTTATGAAGGTTATAATTCCCATGGGAGCCTGTATCTCCACGACGTTGCAGTGACTGGTGGAAAATTGTGCGAGTGTTGTTACACGTAGAGACTGGTTCGTAATGACAATTGCCGCTTTGGGGACATCCCCACTACTAGCTATTTGGCATGTAGCGGCTGCAAATGAAAGTTTCCCAGCTTGAGAGTACGGCTCCTGTAGGCAGAGTACGTCAAGCCTCCTCTCCTCCACCTCCCTTCGAAGCTCCTGCATCACAAGTCTGCTGTTATGCGTGTTTAGTCTCGCAGGGCTCCGAAGTCAGTGGGAAGGTTCACTGACTTTAGTTGTATTCTATCTATAGCATCCATTACCGAGAAGGTGACCTTTCTTCCATTCTCATGTCCTACCCGGACCACATGTCGTACGGTAGTGGTCAGGATAGTCCGCTGCTCCAATCTTGCCAATTGCATTGTATATTCAATGTTAGGATACACCCTAACCGGGTCTACAGGCGGCAGCCTGACTACTGGGGTATCTGCCACGGTTGGATTTGCACTGGTGCTAGTAACTATGCTTTCTTGGAGTGGCTGTAGTTCAGTATGTTTAGGTTCTTGGATAGGGGCCAGGGAGGCCGCCACCACCACAGGATGCTTCTGCCGCTGTAGATCTTTATTCGGCCTTACTCCCCGGTTTTGGGAAGGGGGAGCTGCGATCTTTTCCGAGAAATCAGTTTGTATACATCTGTCCACCATAGGGGGATCTGTTTGAATTCCTTTCTCTACTGTCGTAATTTTTTCGGTGCCCGAAAGCGACCTTAAAAATTATCTAAATCTATTGGCCCTCACAGCATCCCTCCTCCTTTTACTCGGGGACTTGCGCTTAAGCATCCTGTTAACTGAGCCCTGCTCAGCCATAGTCAGTTCTAGAAATGAGGCGTTGTTCTAGCATCCGGTAAGTGGGGCAGTTCCGTCCCGTGGCACCACACGATTTCTTCCCGCGACTTTTGCACGGAATGCAGACCCCTGTTGCTTTACATTCTTTACGGTTATGTCCACTCTCGCCGCACCTGGAGCAAGCCGACCCCCTGGTGCAGTGCCTCAGAATGTGGCACATATACATATACATATACATATACACTCCACTAGCCACCAAGCGGTATGTGGCGGAGGGCACAATTCGCACCAAAGTCATATTTCCCCCCTCTGTCCCACTCGCGGATTACACGAGGAAAAAACGACTGTCTGAACGCCTCAGTACGAGCTCTAATTTCCCTTATCCTTGAATGGTGCCCACTGCGCGATTTGAAAGTTGGTGGTAATAATATATGTTCTACATCCTCGACGAAGGCCGGATTTTGGAATTTAGTGAGCAGCCCCTTCCGTTTAGCGCGTCGTCTATCTTCAAGTGCATCCCTGTCGATAGGTGGCTTCCTACAACGTTTGCCAGAGAGTTTGTAAAACCGAATCTATCCTTCTTCACGTCAATTTACTCTCGCTGCCTACGAAACACCTCAAATACAGAAGACCAGCACGTGAACTAGAATACCACTAGGTTCAACCGGGACGCTGAATGAAGACATGAGTGGCAAAGCACGAAAACCCAAAACCATGAAATTATTGACAACTCAAGTGTTAATGTTCGAGGCTTTCATAATCGTAGGGAGGTGTGTACAGCCTAAGAGAGGCCGTGCGGGAAAAGCTTCGTGCAAACACAATACATGCAAAAGTTGGGCGTTTGCGCTGACAGTACATGTGACTGTAGTGAGATTCAGACACTGAGCCACATTGTAAATGACTGTCCTAACAGATGCTTCCCCAGTGGTATCAATAGTCTGCTGGAAGCATCCGACGAGGCACGACATTTGATTGAGGCTTCCGCCATTTGTGTGCAATTTGGTTCAAAAAATGGCTCTGAGCACTATGGTACTTAACTTCTGAGGTCATCAGTCCCTTAGAACTTAGAACTACTTAAACATACCTAACCTAAGGACATCACACACATCCATGCCCGAGGCAGGATTCGAACCTGTGACCGTAGTGGTCGCACGGTTCCAGACTGTAGCCCCTAGAACCGCTCGGCCACTCAGGCCGGCCGCTGCAAGAGAGTCGTGATGCATCGTGAAGAGGTTTACCACTGAAATTCCGAGTGAGTACGTTCTGCAAAGAGGCGGCCAATGTATGACTTCCGCCCAGATACGTTGACTAAATGACCACAAAGATAAATTCGAGAAATAAAAGGTAATACGAAGATTTAGGGAAAATCATTCTTCCTACGCGCCATTCGCGAATGGAACAGGGAAGGAGGGGATCAGATTGTGGAATGAACATTGCCTTGCGGATTATACATGTAAATGCAGATATTATTATTTGTCGTGTGATTTCAACACAATTTCGTTAAAAATTTCAGTTCTTTGTTTTTGTGCATTCTCGTATTTTTCTTGAAATCCCCACAGGAGTTAAACAAAACACGTGCCTCTGGGTCCAAATAATCTTAAATTAGGAATATAAGGTCTCTTAACCTAGGTTTACTAATAAACCTGTTGTTTCCTGAAAAACTATTGCTGCCTGAAAACTGTAGCAGCTGAAAATAACATTGCGTATCACCGAATACATTCGTAGATATCTTGTAAAATGTATGTTTGGAACACGTAAAAGACAAGGAATTATTTTACACGTCATTATAATTCATACGAATGTCGCCATTAATACGATAATTAAAAACGAAGTTTTTAATACCTTTAGAGAAATGATTACACTGATGTCGATTTAAATGCAGAGACTCGCCCAACCAGTGTTACGGTATGACCGCGAAGTTCATGACGCATCTGGGACTTACCTGAAACAAAAAAAAAGCCATACAATGAATGAAAAAGACTTGCTAATACGACTGTCTATTTCACATATGTTTGCGTGTGTTAACAGCTATCTCAGTGACAAAAGTTGCAGCAGTATTTAATGAGTTTACTATCATACATAAAAGCTTGCTCAAACTGTAAAGTGGAATAACTGACATACGATAACGTTATCAGTGTACATGATCGCCGACTTCGAGACATCAGTAGTGTGCGAAGCAGCATCTGAAGCAGTTCCAGCTTCAGTAGCACATAACTATTTTTTTGTTTGACAACTTTAAGGCATTTTGGCGCGAAGAAATTTGGTACTTGATATCTCACTCCCTACGAACTGAGCCCGTAACTCTGTAATATAAGAATGTAGGAGAATCTATATTACTGAACAGCTAAAATGTCGCCCAGTCACAACTGTAGGGTGGCTTATCTAATGTCTTCCAGGGGCAACACAAAACTGATTGTTTTGTCAAGTGTTTGGACAGAGAGGAAACAATTGGTCAACTGTCTGAACGTACAACAATACTTCCTATAAAATACAGAGTGGATTTTGCTCCGAATTTTCATAGCCGAACAAAGAGTGTTGACCAGCGTTAGGACTAATTTAGCTTAAGAAAAACTGAGAGGGTTTGGGGAAACGAATATGTAACTGAAGTGTTCAAAGGTTCATCTCTTTAAGGTCTATCTATTTTGTGCATAAAAAGTAACATTGACATATTTAAACCCAAAAAAGTCTTCATTCGAATCAAGAACGAAATTTAGAGTATTTCGGAAACAGGAGACGCTAGGAAGGCAGTTGAGGCGTCAAAAACTTCATCTCTTCAAGACGTAGCTATTTTTTGAATTAAAAGTTGCGCTGGTGTGATGTTTGACTTTTAAAATGGCTTCCTTCGGTTCAGGTACTGAATTTAGATAATTTCGAGAAAAGCAGATGTTGTGAAGACAAATGTACATGCACATAAAAATTTAGATTGGTGTGATTAAGTGTCAAAATGAAGTACTAAATTCAGGATATTTCGAGAACAGAAGACGCTAGGAAAGCAAATGAGTTGTCTACAAATCTTACTTTCTGAACAAAATCTGAAAATAAAAAAAAATAATAATTTTAAACAAAACTCGGTCAAATATTTTGTGAAATGATTCGTCTAAAAGTATGAAGTAAAACAGATTACAGAAGTATTTGAAGTGCTTCTGAATGATGCTGAAAGTTACGTGCAGCAAATGGGATTATTTCTTTTAGACAAATCATTTCACAATTTCATTTGACCAACTTCTTTAAAAAAGAGTATTTGAATATTTCAAAGAGTTATTGACCGAATTCACAATTTTAAATGCTGTCACAGTCTACTCATTAAAATGTATAATACTACGTTAAGGATTAAACACAGTTTGAGAAGTACTAAAATTAGAAATTGTGTATACCGTTTATCTTGATTCAGCGTAACTCACGGCGAACAAATTACAAAGACTTTATTCATCCAGTATTTGAAAGCGTCTTCCAACAAATTTTCTTAACTTTTTCGAAACTTTTTCTCGCTGATACTCCACAAAATAATGAAAGGAAGGAATGGTTATCGCTAATGACGTTTTCGCTGTTCATACAGAGAAACTTCATCATCAGTCATGAAGGTTTAATGTATTACTTCCTCATTATTAACTCTATTCAGGACACATTTTGCAGACAGTACCCACATATACCAATGAATGTACCTGTAAAATTATATCATAGATGAGAAATCTGATGTCATAATCACTTAGATGCTGGAAGAACTGGCATAAACATATTAACTCATTTTTAAAGTAATCATACTTTCGAAGCTTTTTTTGTGCATGGGATTTCGATTCTTTAAAAGATGTGGGGCGTTGGGAGGGGATTACTGGTGTAGCTACAAATGTGATCAGCCATCTCAAGACGAACGTAAAACCGGTAATGGCGCTATTTGTTCTTAATAAAAAGCGTTATTTCCAGAATGAAACTTTCACTCTGCACTGATATGCACTGATGCATATCAGTGCACTGATATGAAACTTCCTGGCAGATTAAAACTGTGTGCACTTGCCCGCGAAAGGCAAAGGTCCCGATCTCGAGTCTCGGTCCCGCACACAGTTTTAATTTTCCTGGAAGTTTCATGAAAGCATTATTACTCAGTGGCTGATTGTTGTTGTTGTTTTCTCTTTTTTGTGAGAATTGCTCTGAAAGCACAACTTAATTGTAAACCATATATTAATATTCGATTCTGAAAACGTGACGACGAAAGAAATTGTTTTCTTCTGGACATTTTCACCATTCAGATCGCAGCAGACGGTACTCAAAACTCTACACTAGTCAAAGCATAAATAAAGTCCAAAGCTATAGCGAACTGCTGTACTTTCCTAAGTTATTTAGCACAAAGTGACTGTGGTCAACTACTATTGCCATGGATGAAATAACGTTATAGTCTCCCCCGCCAACAAATTCTCACATGCATCGGTGTTCCTAATGTACGTGCCTGCTACTATTGTCATCGGTGATCAGCTAAATCTTCTTTCTTTCCCGAAAACAGGTATAGTGACATCCATGTGGAGCGTCGATTTCGATGTAGCATATAAAAAAGAGTAGATGTAAATCATTCTTCAAATGATCACTGTTTTCGGAATAGATACTGGCGCCCCCGAAGAAGCCTTTTGTTCAGCAAAAGTAATCATGATTTTGTCTACCGCAACACGGTAAGAAAATATTTCTTCGTGCTGGAATACGTCAAGGGAACGTTCATCATGGATTTGGGTTCATTCGGATAAGAGTATTGCAATGTATGCCAAACACGACAGTGAATTCAGCGGTGTCTGTCAGTTTGTTTCATGAACGGAAGCCACAGAGCTTGGAAATGACAGAGAGTGGCGTAAGACTTCGAGTGTGCAGACCGTATAAACTGACAGCCGCTACAAGCCACAAGCTTCAATTCCCTCGACAACAGCCGGGTGGGTTTCGCAACGACACCTGCGGTCCAAACCTCATCATGTGACGGCCTTGAAGCGATTAACCACGAGTACTCCGTCACCCTGCACCACGAAGCTTGAGGGTCAATCGGAAAGTCAAGACAGAGGTTAATAAAAACGGATTAAATCTTGCTTGTCTCGGCAGAGACGACGCAGCGATACGTGGCACGATGTAGCAACCTCTACTGACGAGGGGAAGTCTCCAGCGACGGGGAATCGACTTCTTGAAACCACCTACACAGTGGTGAAGGTTAGTTTGGCGTCGCCCGAAGAGTCAGGTCCTATAGTAAAATCGGTACCTCAAGACGGAACCACAAGGTAAGGTCAACTGCTGACAGACGCAGCCACGAATGAGAGACATCGACGAAGAAATGCCCTCAAGAGCTGCTGTACTCCGCCTCTGCTAGAAGTGTACATACGTCAGAGCGCAGCGCTGCTCTCCCCGCTGTTTGACAGCCGAGTCTGATAGCAGCACCATCGTAGGTCAGATCCAGGAGCAAGCTAGTATCATTAGTCAGAACTGTGTACCAAAGTTAATGGTTAAATGAAGAGTTTTAATTGATTGTCATTCAGTATCGTCAAATCTATAAACACTGTCCAGTCACATTAATGTGACCACTTGTCAAAAGCCTGAACAACCACATTTCGGAGCACGGTCTACTGCGAGACGCCAGTGAGGCTCTGGAACGTACCAGTAAGTATGTGCAGCCATGCGGACTCCAGTGCTCTGGCCAGCTGCGCTAGATTTCTCGGTTGAGGATCCACGGCGCGAATAGCGCGACGGAGGTGGTCCTGCATATCCTCAATTGGGTTGAAATCTGGGAAGTCTGGTGGCTAGGAGAGTGTGGTAAACTCATCCTGGTGCTCTTCGAACCACGCACATACACTGTGATCAGAGTGACACGTTGCATTGCCCTGCTGGTAGGTGGCATCGTGTCGAGAAAAACCGAACTGCATATAGGGACGGACGTAGTTCCAAGGATAGACGCATACTTCAGTATTGGGACAATGTTCGTATCATTCCACTCTGCATTGTTGCCAGATGTATGCAAGATGGCGGCGATGACGTCATCCAAGATGGCTGCGTGTAGACTTGGCAGCAGTGCATGACGTCATCCAAGATGGCAGCTATGACCTCATTCAATATGGCGGAAAGTTTGAATTTTGGCGGGAAAGTGCCACACCCCCTCCTCCAGAAAAATGGCTCGGAAGTTCAAATTCCAACAGGATAATGCATCACACCGTGGTTATCTCTACTAACATAAGAAAATCGCGGGAAGATAGGTCACTTGGGCTACCTCCAAGAAACTAAGTCACCAAATCGCTACTTCCCCCTATGAACTGGCGCCAAGTTTCAATTTTGGTGGGAAGATAGATCACTTGGGTTTTCGCTACCAATATAAGAAAATTATGGGAAGGAAAAGATACTTGTGCTAATATCAGTCGCCCGACCGCCACCTCCTCCTCCTAAGAATTCGTCGGAAAAAAGGACTTGTCTTTGTCATTTAAACAATTTCATGCAGATGTGTTCGCCATGAAGTCTGGACTCCAACTGGCTTAGTACACATCGCCACCAGCAGAGGGTGCTCTCATGATGTCAGGTGATGACAAGATGGCGGTACCCAGTGTGTTCACCACGAGGTCCAGACCCCAACTGACTTAGTACATTTCGTCGCCGACAGAGGGCGCTACCATGACGTCCGGTGATGCCGCAAGTACTGTTATTCAAGATTGGTGCATACATTTTGTTCACCATGTACTCTAGGACACAGCCACTGCACCATCCCATTATAAACGTGTGAGAGAGAGCAGGCAATCTTTGATTATGTAATGGGATGGTGCAGTGGCTGTGTCCTAGAGCACATGGCGAACAAAATGTATGCACCAATCCTGAATAACAGTACTTGCGTCATCAACTGACGTCGCACATTAGATACATCTGTCAACAATGCAGAGTGGAATGATACGAACGTTGTCCCAATACTTACTTCTGTTGATCACCTGTGCTTTCGAGAATGATGAGATCACCCAGGGAATCATGAAAATATTTCCCAAGACATAACTGTGATGGGTCATAAAACGTGATTCATCCTATTGCAACTCAGTGGAAGATCAGCTGCGGTATTGGCGTGCAAATTCCAGCCTTCGTCGCCGATGATTAGAAGTCAGCAGGGATGTACGAGCCAGGTGTTTGCTGCTGAGATCCATATGCAGCAACATTCGCTGAGCGGCTGTTGAGAAGATGCCATTGGTAGCCCCTTGGTTCATCTAGGTGGTTAGTTGCTCAACATTTCCGCAGCCGTCGTTCATCCCTGTCATCTATACCCCTTGGTGCACCACAGTAGCCTCGGCGCCGGTTTTGGCTAGCGCCATTTTGCCGTTCATAATATACTTTAAGCACTACGGCACTCTAACACTTTACAGACTTTTGCTGTTTGGGAAATGCTTTCATCCTTGGCCCAAAATCCAGTGATAATGCCCTTATGAACGTCAGATAAATCGTTCCATTTCCACATTATGACATTGCATCAAGAAAGCACTGTTGTCCGCGTCCCCCCGCCATGCTTTATACACCCTCCACTGTTAGTGCTGTCACCTGCCATCTGTGGGTTGTTATGGCACTTTGACGTTGCATTAAGGTGGTCGTTGCATTAAGGTTCCTGGACTGTACGTGTGTTATTGTAATCGTTTGACCTTCTCCAGAAGTGAAACTAGTGAACTGTCATCTAGGCTTGCTACGACGTGTATAAAAGTCAAGCTTCCAGGTACCACACCCTGCAGCCATTCAACCTGGGGGCCACAGTCTTGAAAACAACAATAATTTCCAAACGGCGCTCTGGCATTAATTATTTCAGTGTTGTCCTGAAGGTTGTTGGTTAAAATTCTGTTACAAACTACCAAATTTTTTATCTCTTCATCGAAACGACTGTGATCTCTGTTTTTAATCAGTTAATTGCTTTAAATGTAATTCTTTTTCCATTTCTAATGCTATGTTGCTTTGTATTAACATTTTAACTAACTTTTTTAAAATTTTTTTTTGCAATCTTATTGACCAACTTGGATCACGTTAACAACTTCAGTTCCTCCTCTTCCTTTGTTGTTGTTTCCTATTTTTCCAGTATTCCCTCAATTTATCCCTGTGAAGTCTCTTCCTTTCTTCTGTCCATGTTGTTCCTGATTGTTTATTTCTTCTGCTTTGAAAGCCTTCCAAATTTAGTATTTTGTTTTTAAAACGGGTTCTTTGTGATATTTCTGATTCTTTGGTGTTGTTTCTTTCAAGATCTTTTCTTACTTCTGTAATCCATGCTATTGTCGATTACTTCTTCCAGAAATATAGGAGTATTTGTTTTGTTAGTCTATTTCCTTCCATTCGGTAGAGATGTCCAAAAAAGGTTAATCTTCGTTTAGCCATTACTTCAGATATTTTCTCTATATTTTTGTAGATCTCCTTATTACTTCCTATTTTCCAACCACCTGCAGTTTTCATTGCACCCATTATTTTTCTAATAATCCTTCTTTCCAGTACCTCTAGTTTGTCCCTCTTATAGTTCATCATTAGGCATTGGGATCCATATAAACATTCTGGTCGTACCACTGTGGTGTAGTGTTTTAGTTTTGTTTTTCTAGATACACATTTCTTGTTGTAAATATTTTTGGTCAAATCATATGCTCTTTCCATTTTGTTAATTCTTACATCTATTGCAGATTTTTCTAGTCCATTCTGTTGTATAGTTTCTACAAGATATTTAAATTTATTTACTCGTTCTATTTTACCCATTTGCGTTTCTATGTATTTTGGTGCATTTTTTATATTTGTCATGAATTTTGTTTTTTTCAGCTGAAATTTTGAGACAAGTTCTGTTTGCTAATTTTTCCAGATTGTTTATTTGAGTAACTGCTTCTGTCAGTTTTTCTGAAAGTATTGCGAAATCATCCGCAAAAGCCAACCAATTTACCTTAATTCCATTTGTTTTCCTTCCAAGAGTTATTGGTTCAATTTTGTTATTTTTTAGCTCCCAATTCCAGATCCTTACAATTTTTTCTAGAAGGGCTGAGATACGTTTCCCATAAATTTGACTTTAGATACTGTACGTGTTAGTGTTTCACGAATTATTTTTGCTAGTTTTGATTTAACACCAAATTCTCTAATGACCTTATCTATCGTTTCTCTGCCTATACAATCAAATGCTTTCTTGAAATCTATAAATGACACTAGTATTGGTTTGCTGGTTAACATTCTATGGCGAATTATTGACTTTAAGTTAAAAATTTGTTCTGCACAGGATCTTCCCTTTCGAAAACCACCCTGATATGCTCCTAGATGTTTGTCTAAAGTATCTATCTACTAACTTTATATTTATTCATTTTATTCTTTTTTCATTTGGAATATTTTTCCATGTGGTTTTAACTACTTTTATTTATCGGCCGTAATATTTAAAAGTTTCAAAACACCGATCTATCGGCTGAAAACGAAACATGAAATATGTATTCATTTTTGACTTTGCAGTACATACTTTAACCACTACGGTACTAGAACACTTTACAGACCTAGCTGTTTCGGAAATTCTTTCATCCTTGGCCCGAAATACAATGATAATGCCCTTTTGGACGTCAAATAAATAATCGAAAAACGTTTTTCTCGTACCATTGACAAAATAATACAAATGAAACTTTAAACGAAAGAAGGCTTCACAAATTAAACGAAATTCTAGAAAAATGAGTAACGGAAATAACAGTTGCAATTACATGAGCAAAAATATCAAATGAAGAAACGGAAGTAATTATTTCGAAGTAAATACGTAAAAATAATTAAAAACACATGAGCACAAATGTCAAATAAAAAAAGATGAGCAAACAGAAAAGTTAATACGATGATTAAAGCGATGTGGAAAGGGATTAGAAACGAAAAAAAAAATACATTTATTCTGTGGAATTGTTCAGGCTTTCCTGACGATATGTTGACAATTTGGATAAGCAGATCCTCTGTCCGTTGTTCAGAGGAGCTGATTATTCAGCGTGTCTAAATTTATATCAATTAACCGGATATAAATAATGACCACAGTCTTTTCAACAAAGAGGTAAAAAGAGTGTGTCTGACAGGATTCGAACCTACAGCCTCCAGCGTACCACCTAAATAATTGAACCTCAGTGCTATGCGGCATTTTGATGTAAGTTCTATGTGAAATTACTGCGTGTCTGTTTGGTGTGTGTTCCGTCGAAGTGAATAGACACCATTTTTCAAATGTGTGTGAAATCTTATGGGACTTAATTGCTAAGGTCATCAGTCCCTATTTTTTTTTTTTTTTTTTTACTTTATTGTTATTTTAAAACCTGTACAACTCAGGTAGGCTGGCAGCGGCACACTACGCCGCTCTTCAGCCATAGCGATTTACAAGAGTATAAAACATGGTGAATGACAATGAACAAAGTGACGGGCAAAAGAGAGAGGTCACAGAGACATAAAAAACACGGAGTCGTTCACATGTGACGATAACAACACTGAAAACACGTTGGCACGGCGCACAAAACACTGGTGAGTCCGACGGCACAAGTGAACGTAGGAGTGGGACGGCGGACACCAAAAACACTATACGACGTCACACACACGAGACACAAAAGGCGACGATCTCCGGCGCGCGAATGTTCACTATACGCGTGCGAGTCCGGGGACCTGCCAAGAGAGGAGGAGGAGGGAGGGGAGTGGGAGAGCGAGAGGGGAGAGCAGAGATGCCACGGGCAGGGGAGATAGGGGGGAGGGAGGAAGGGGGAGAGGAAGCCCGGGGGAAGAGGGGGAAGGGAGGGGACAGGGAGATGGAACAAGAAGGGAAGAGAAGAGAAGGGAAGAGAAGGGAGGGAGGGTGCCGAAAGGAAAGGACACGGGAAGTGGGGGGCGGGGCAGGGTCAAAGTTGATAGGAGGGGTAGATGGAGGGGATGAGGACATCATCAGGGAGAGGGAGCTGGCGGAAGCCACCTTGGGAGAGGGTATGGAGGGTGGAGAGATGGAGACCGGGTGGGACGTGGGAATACAGGCGCGGCAGCGGGCGGGGGTGGGAGAGGATCGGGGAAATGAGCGGGTGAGGAGGATCAAGTTTACGTGAGGTGTACAGGATACGTATCCTTTCAAGGAAAAGGAGGAGGTGGGGGAAGGGGATGAGATCATACAGGATCCGCGTGGGGGAGGGGAGACGGATGCGATAGGCAAGGCGGAGAGCATGGCGTTCAAGGATTTGGAGGGATTTATAGAAGGTAGGGGGATCCGTCCCTAAGCTTACACACTACTTAAACTAAATTGTCCTAAGGACAAACACACACACACCCATGCCCGAGGGAGGACTCGAACCTCCGCCGGGACCAGCCGAGACACCATTTCTGATAAAGTGGCCACATATACAGGGAGAACATTAATAAAACCGACAAACTGCAGGGACGGATTCACGACTGGAATTTGAGGAAAAAAGGTCCTGTGGGTATGTTTCCGGAAATTCACTGTTGCCACGGTAGATGGCGCTGACGAACAACAGTTCTTCTGATCGCGTGCCGTGTGATCCTTGAGTGTTGCAGGCGGTGTGATGGACGCAGCATACTGTAAGTAGCTGAAAGGTCCGGTGTTCATGTCAGGAACTAACCGAGATGGTGTTTGCCTACGACCAAGCAGCTGGAAACGGTTGAGAGGCAGCACGGCTATACCAAAACAAGTACCCTCACAGACATCAACCGCATCACACAACATTTCAAGCCCTTTTTGTGCATTAGTGTAATCATCGGTCCTTTCAGACATACGAACGTGCATGGAGCTGGCGGACTGTGCGTACATCAAATTTGGTGGACTGGGTTCCACAGGATATTGACAAGAATCCAGTACAAGCTCCAGGCAAGTGGCCTATAAACACAGTGTAAGCCAAAGTATTCTGCATGACAACCACTACCATCCCTATCACCTGGAACGAGAGTTAGGATTAACAGCAGCGGATTTTCCTGTACAGGAAAGATCTTGTAGAGTTGGATTCAGTTTAGAAAACTGAAAATTTGTGCCAGACCAGGACTCGAAATCGAATTCCTTGCTTTAGACGAGCAGTCGCCTTAACCGTTTAGGGTATCCAAGCACGCTTCCTTCCATCCCATATTCTGAACTTGTCACACACTAAGAGTCCACCGTCTATCAACCTCGTTGCTCGCAGTTATGTCTGATTCCTGTAAGACTTCGGACAGTGTGTATCTTCACTGAAGATATTTCCGTCATGGCGTGTGGTGTCTGTTCGTGGGAGAAAAATGGTTTAAATGGCTCTAAGCACCATGGGACTTACCGTCTGAATTCATCAGTCCCCTAGACTTAGAACTACTTTAACCTAACTAACCTAAGGACATCACACACATCCATGCCGGAGGTAGGATTCGAACCTGCGACCGTAGCAGTCGCACGGTTCCGGACTGAGCGCCTGAACCGCTAGACCACCGCGGCCGGCCGCCTAGAACCGCTCGACCACAACGGGTGGCTCGTTGGAGAAGTAAACACGTAGTGGCACTAATGGATTTGTCAAGCGTTGCAATGAATTTAGAACTGCAATTTCTTTTTATTTACATGAATGCGTCGTGTCCATCCTTTCGGACATATCGGAGAGAATAGACACCATGCATTCATATAGCTGATTCGCCTCGACGGGCGATGAATCCGTAACCTTCAGTGTGGATGCACGTCTACATTCGACCCTTAGTGGAAAATCCAAAATTAACGGGCATGGAAGACATGGATGGGGGCTGTGAATAGGAGGCGCTAAATAATGTGAGTCGGCCAGGGAGCGAGCAGAAGTAATCCGCACATTTCAGATAACACTGTATCCGCGTAGCGCTTTGGTTAACGCTACTGCCTGGTAACCAGGAGATCCCATGTTCGATTCCCGCTATGGAACGCACATTAACCCGTCGCGCTAATTCCACATAAAGTCCCTACGCAGCTGATATAATCAATTATTTATCTTTCACCAACTTCAAATTACATTATTTTTGTTAGTCTATTTTCATGTTTTCTATGGGGAAAGCGTATACTGCATGCTTGAGATTGACGAAGTATTACGCAGTGATTTACAGTACGTTTTTCTTACCCCGATTTGTGCCCACTCTTTCATATTCTGTGAAAATGAACCAAGTTGTTCATTCCAACATTATTGATGACAAAGCGATGGCCTTTCTTCTGTACCTTCATGACAGTATTTCACTGACAGTCCCGACTTAAAGGATTACAACACCACTGTTTACAGGGCAGCACAAATACGTTCCTTGTCCGCCGAACACTCGGACATTTTATCACACCTGGAAGAAGGAAGTTGGGAAGAATAGACTTTAACGCCACATCGACAGTTAGGTCATGAAAGACGGAGCACGAGCTCGTATAACAGACGGATAGGAAAGAAAATCGGCTGTACCATTTTCGGAGGAACCATCCCGGCATTTGCCTGGAGCGATTCAGGGGAAAATCGGAAAACCGAAATCAGGATGGTTGGATACGGATTTGAACCTCTTAAACGCAAAGCCAATGCACTGCGCCACCTCTCTCGGAGTGTCACACCTGGAATGGGTCGTTAAACCACTCAATTTTAATACCACAGAATATGTGTGGGACTATTTGTAACAGTGGTTGAAGCAACCGCTTCGTAGTTCCACAGGATCTAATCGTCAGTGAATGAGTGGAGTTGAATACCTGGAGAAATATGCCTTGCCGAACTGAAGCCTTATCAAGGCAAGAGCTGATATTACAGGTTTTAACGCGTTGGCTTCTGTGGACGACAAATTTTTATTCCAGTGTGCTTAAAAATTTGGTTTAAACATACTTCATGAAAATACGTTCAGAAATACTTCGCATATTTGGTATATACGGGGTGTCCCTCCTAAGACCTATCAATCGCATTTTTGTGTTGTTTAAGGGGACATCGAATGTCCTACGCCGCCAATGTTAAATTATCGAATTTTGTGACCCATTATCTTGGAAACTTTTTAAGACACCAACTTACAATTTTCCACAATTAATGAACGCACCTTTCTAGATACACTGAACTAGAATTATTACTGAAATTATATTGTAGGGTATGTTATCCTTTTTTTTCAAATACTCAATTTTTTGACAGAATTTTGTAAATAAATGAACTTAAAAACAAAACAACTCTTGATATTTTAATTATTCTAGTTCCATATGTTTTTAATTTCATGTCTCTACCATCCGTACATTTTAGAAAACGGGTCATTTATTGCAAAAAATGTAGTTCAAAGATATTGAGGTTTAAAACGTTTTTTATTACAAATTCTTATACAGACTTACATTTCTGCGTCTTTTATGTACTAAAATTGCCCTGGCCTATAGTTTGAGTCTTCTTCATAGTCATAATAGCCCAGTGCTTGCCTCCTCCTTTTCTTTCTTGCTTCCTTTGCCATTTGCTGAGCAGCTAACTCTGCTTCACGTACACGAAGCTCATCCAGTTCCTGCAGTCTTTTAGCTGTATTCTGTCCAAATCTTACCCCTAATTTCTCCAAAACCTTAAGTATTTCATAGTTCCCACCATTAAAAGTTATTACAGCCTCAGACACTGCTAACTTTGGAGTCATAAGGCATACATTTTTAGGCACATGGCACCACACACCATTATTCTGGATCTTCCCATGTAAACACTTCTTTAGTGGCTCAGGATATGCCAAATCTCTGTAAATAGGTTTAACTGCCCCCGTTACTGCCAAAGAAAGAGAATGTTTATGTGAAAATTCATGAACGGTGCCAGAAAATTCAGCTTGCCTATATTTACACAAAGCGTTTGGTGGAAGTGAACACATGGCGTTTCATCGGTTGATATTCGATGAAAGAAAGTGCTCCACGCAGCTCTTTTCATCTTCTCTAAATTGTCACAGTTATCTCTAACTGCCTTTCCATAATATTCCTGTAATTCAGCATCAATTATTTTGCCCGCTAGTCTTCCAGCACATTTTATTGTCTTGCCATCAGACAGAAATGAACATTAGGACTGATTTGTTTATTCGTAATGCCAACTTCTGAGACGCAGCAGTAGGCACAAAACATAGCAATTCACAACCTTCTAGACTGTGTAGTTCCCAAGATATGACTGCTCGACTGTGGCGGTATATGCGTAGCCTCGAAATTTGACAGTCACACGTCAACACTCAAAATATTATTTGAAGGTCTCCCAATTGTCTGATTTTAATGTATTATATACCAAAAAGTTGAGGAAAGTCCACGGTACATTATGGAGTAGAAAACAGATGAGCTGACTTTTAAAGCGGAATTTTAAGTGCACGTTCGATAGAGCGGTCCCACATTAGTCTAGTGCGACATTCGTTTTATAGCGGTATTACAACAAGAAGAATTATGTGTACTCGAGCCGCGTCTGAGCAGCGCTGATGCATGACGGCTGCTATCTGTTGAAGTGCTGGTTATACTTCTTTTTGTAACGTCCCTGTAAAGCGAATGTCGCACTAGATTAATTTGGGACCACTCTACCAAGAGGGCACGTAACTGCGCTTTAAAAATCATTCCGCCGAGAATGGGCGTCGCATGAGGAATATTTGTTTGCGCTGACTCCAGCCGCACACAGCGAAAAATAAATTTCAAATAACTGCGTAAACGCCAGAGAAAACGAGCCTGACGAATCTTAGGAGGGACATGCAGTATACTTCCAAGTTAAATTTGGAACATGATAAATGAGGAATATATTTTAGAAGATTTTCTTTTACACAGGTAAATGTTCATTCCAGCACCTAAATATGAAGTCGCAGCACCGTAAACAAGACGAATGTAGGCGAAGGGTTGTCACGTAAACTTAGGCATATTTTAGCGACGACAGACCTGTGGCGAAATCTACGAAGTCGCGAAATAGCCTGGTGTGAAGCAAGACCAGGCTGCGAATACGCAACGCGTTGTACGGGAACCAACACGTGCCGAGCACAACAATGAACGGTTTCAAAGGCGGTGGTGACGGTTGAGTGTAAATGTCGGATTACGGTGACAGACGTACAACTAGATGACGATGTATTCGTGGTCGGTAATGGGAAGAAATATTGTGCTGAACAAGCAGCATCTGCTTGTAGTGTTTACACGCTGAACACGTTGAGCCACAGGTTAATACAGAGGGGTGTTACATTATTATGTGTGTGTGTGTGCTATCCCACCGTGAACTGAATCCTTGGTAACGAAAATACAGGCTATATCATAACTCATAGCGTAAAGTATGCGGTTAAAAGTAAACAATTCTGGAAGCAAAACTGTCTCAGTAAACATGGGCTCTAAAACATATAACTTAAGAACTATGAGCACCTGTTCATCTCCGTCACTGTCAAACACAGGTCTTCTACTGATCAAGTGCTCATAGCTCGTAAGGTATGCACTATAGGGCCCATGATTAGTGGACATGTTTTGGTCCATACCAGCGCCTCCCAAAACATGGAAAGAAAAGAGCTTGCGGTAGAACGTATTTGTTTAACAGTATCGAAGGTGAAGAAAAGCTCATAGCTCTTAACGTATCCATACTGAAAGGAACATTGAAACAAATTGAAATATTCTGGTATGTTGAAATGCTGGTAAAACTGATTGACAGTCCAGTTTTCCCCCGTTAGCTGTTTTATTGTCCGGTGTCGTCCCATGCAGGCGAATACTCAGTGTATTTCTGCATGAAAATTTTGAAGGAGATTTTTATAAGAGCCGTACTGTTGACCTACTACTTTCAGAATTCTTAATACTAAAAAATTGGCCAGCTGCAAGTAGGGATCGCGCAGTGAGTCACCGTAGAAAGTTTGTTATGTATGTAGACAGTTTATCCATTCCGGGAATCTAGGATATTGGTGAGTTCTGCCTTTTATTGACATTGATACTGGCAAGATATTTGTCCCAGGAATTCCAAGACTTTCAGGAATGTTTCACTTTCAACTTTGAAGTCGGATAAAAAATGACCACAGAAATATTTGTTTCGTATGACATAATTACAAATAAACAATTTCGGATTTTTCGCTTTACTTGTAGTGCGAAACCTCGCTTCTTGCCAAATTTCACAAATCTAGATCAACAAGAAGTACCCTATATTTTTTGATGAGACTTTTCGAGCATAAAAATATTTGACATAAATGACCATATCTTATGATTGCATCGACTCAGAAGCTTAGAATATTTACATCGCCAAGCGACCATAAACGATAATATGTGACATAAATTTGAACGTGACACCTCTAATCGTTTTTGAGAAAAAGGGTTCTGGACAAACAGACAGACAACAAAGCGATGCTATAGATACACAGATACAAAACTCAAAAAGTTCTGTATATTTTTTTACAGACTGAGGAGCGGAACCCTAAAAATTAAAATCGTAGCACGCGAATTAATAACAAAAAACGTGAACCGTTATCATAAAATTACTTACACGATCTAATTTCCCATATTATCTAAATGGTTTTATACGTGTCCCAAGGTGCACTAAGGAGCACTGACCGACGCAATCGACACCTGTAGTCGCTTTATGAAGACAGCTGTTACTGATAATTTACGTTTGGAGAGCGCCAGACGCCCCTAAAATTAAATGTTGTAGCAGTAATAGTGAGGAACGTCCAGCTGGGGCTGTAAGGAGACCCAAATGAAAGAATAATTAAAACAATACTGCGAACTCAAAAGTAGTAACGTGAAACCGTCTAGATTCCTGAACATCTCAATTCTGAGATGACAGCGATGAATACACCTTCGTCTACCTCTCGCTCTCATTTTGACAATGGTATGCGCTTTAGAGCCCAATTTCACTCAGACTTTTTTGCCTCTAGTAACCTGTACTCTCAAAAGTGGTTCAAATGGCTCTGAGCACTATGGGACTTAACATCTGAGGTCATCAGTCCCCTAGAACTCAGAACTACTTAAACCTATCCTAAGAACATCACACACATCCATGCCTGAATCAGGATTCGAACTTGCGACCGCAGCAGCAGCGCGGTTCCTGACTGAAGCGCCTAGAACCGCTCGGCTACAACAGCCCGTCCTGTACTCTCAACTGTATGCGTTTACTCCATTAATTATGATACACCCTGCGTATGGCGGAACTATTTCCTGGGATTATGCAGAGGACTATACGATGCCGACCAACCGCCGTGTCTTCCTATGGCGTCGTCTGGATGCCGTGTGGAGGGACGTTTGTCAGTAGACCGCTCTGCAGACCGTTATCAACTTCGCAGACTTTAGAGCATCTACTTCTCGTTCAAAAAAAGTGGAGTCTTATGGGACTTAACTGCTAAGGTCATCAGTCCCTAAGCTTACACACTACTTAACCTAAATTATCCTAAGGACAAACACGCACACCCATTCCCGAGGTAAGACTCGAACCTCCGCCGGGATCAGCCGCACAGTCCATGACTGCAGCGCCTGAGACCGCTCGGCTAATCCCGCGCTGCTTCTCGTTCCAGTAGCTCCTCTGTTCGCCTCAAGAGGATATTGCAATCTGTTTCAGTCCTCCCACAAACCAAGAACGTCTGGCAGTACAGGAAATTGAACATGGGGCCTGCACATGGCGAGCAGATACAGTGACCATTTAGCTACGGAGGCGACCATATTCCTCTCACATACAAGCTGCTACCCAAAATTTCCGAGAATATTCTCGTGAAAATCAGTGAACTTACCTTATATCTTAATGTACACCGTCAGATTCGGAGTTCTCTCGGGCTTGCATGAAACGCTGGAAGTATGCTGGGTGAATCGGACCCAAAATTAGTTGCTGTTCCCCTTGAATCTCTTCTACGTAGTCAAAACGCCGTCCTTTCAGGTTCGAGTTCATTTTCGGAAAGAGGAAGAAATCGGAAGGGGCCAGATCTGGCAAGTAGGGCGGGTGCGAGGTAACTGTCAATCTGTATTTTAATCTCTGCTCACTCACCTGTCAGGCGGCAGTATCCAACATCTTCCCTCAACCACCTCATAACATCGCAGTACAGCTTCCCGGAGTCAGTCTGAGCATGTGGAAGACATTCCTTATGGAAAATTAGCAGTGACTTGATGTTGCTGCGAACTTGACTCGATTTTTTGGAACGCAGTTGGTCACTGGTATGATCGTTGTTTTGTTTCAGGGTGATACCAGTACACCCATGACTGATAGACAATGTTGTCCGCTGGACAATAAATGTGGAACATCTTTGACTATTGTTTCCAGCTCAGTGCACGACTGAGGCCGATGGACGAAGGATGAAAAAAAAAATGGTTCAAATGGCTCTGAGCACTATGGGACTTAACTTCTGAGGTCATCAGTCCCCTAGAACTTAGAACTACTTAAACCTAACTAACCTAAGGACATCACACACATCCACGCCCGAGGCAGGATTCGAACCTGCGACAGTAGCGGTAGCGCGGTTCCAGACTGTAGCGCCTAGAACCGCTCGGCCACACCAGCCGGCACGAAGGATGAACTTCGCTTAAAGTCGTCCCACGTTAAATTCATCAGGTAGTATGCGCTGACTTGTCCCTTGCGAAATTTCAACGATTTCACAGACTTCGATAAGGACAGAAGCTGAAGAAATGAATTAAAATTTTTATTCAAGGGCGAGACTTAAAACCGGCTTTCCTGCCTGCTAGACAGATGCGCTATCCACTACATCTCCCTGGCATTGTGGCACGGACAACTGCACACTTTGCCCTAGTCCAGTGCCCTCCCTAACGCAACAAAATTTGGGGGTGATATTCTAAAGTCGGGGAACCTCGGCCATAGTAGCCGGCCGCGGTGGCCGAGCGGTTCTAGGCACTTCAGTCCGGAACCGCGCTGCTGCTAAGGTCGCAGGTTCGAATCCTGCCTCGGGCATGGATGTGTGTGATGTCCTTAGGTTAGTTAGGTTTAAGTAGTTCCTAGTCTAGGGGACTGATGACCTCAGATGTCAAGTCCCATAGTGCTTAGAGCCATTTGAACCTCTGCCATATTGATGAGTTAAAAAGGGGGAAAAATTGGCTGAGGGGTCAATAGGAGTTTGAGACAGGTAAGGTATTGGTCTAGTGTAACCCTTGCAGCTGTGTAGTGAACAGCAAATCTGCCTAGTAAACAAGAGACCTGGCTTCACGTCACGGCCTTGGCATTACTTTTAATTCACTTCTTCAGCTTCTATCCTTACCTAAAATACAGTTGAGACTCAGTACGTCTCCAGGAAAATGTAATTCCATCAGATCAGTAGGTTTCACAGACGTTATGATTGCCTGACTTCTGTCGCTGCGAATCGCATCACACACTTCCGCAATAGTTTCAGGAGCTGTGCACGATGGTGGTCTGCCCGGATGATTGTCGCCCTCCAGAGATTCCCAGCCATTTTTAAATCATTTAAACCACTCAGGTGTTCCTGGTTGGCTCAAAGCTTGCCCACCAAAGCCTCCCTTAGCGTGCTGCGATTTTCAGATGCAGTTTTAAAGAGTTTATACCAAAACTTAATATAGATCCTTTCTTTCCTTCAGGTCAGCCATTTCGAAATTCGCAGACTCAAGGAACACGGCGTAAAGAAATCAGCGAACCGGGAAATGTTGAGTAGCACACTATAGAAGAAGGAAATGAGTTAAATTGATACGGGACCAGAAACGCCTTCTTCCCCAATTAGTCCACATTTTCTACAGCTCTTATAGAACAATTATCATGGGAAACACAAAGGAACAGAACGTACCAGCACGTCACATAAGACTGTTCCTTACATTAAATGTTCAGAATGCTTCCGTGAGCACTGATAGACCCATCAACCCGCCGTCGCATTGAATTACGTTTGCGCTGATGTATCTATTGCATATTGTTTCGCAACATTCCACAGTGTGGTAATGAATATTTGCTGTATATTTTACGAGGATTAGATACTTGCCAGGGTAGCCGAGAGCGCTAATGCGCTGCTTCCTGGGCTCGGGTAGGCGCGCCGGCTGCGGATCGATTCCGCCCTACGGATGAACGACGACGGCCGGTATGTCGGCCAGCCTGGATGTGGTTTTTAGGCGGTTTTCCACATCCCAATAGGTGAATACTGGGCTGGGCCCCACGTACCGCCTCAGTTACACGACCCACAGACATTTGAATACGTTCGATTTCATGGCTTACACTAGACGCAGACAGCTGGGGTACACTACTTACGTCCCGCAGGGTTTGGGGTGGAGACAGGAAGGGCATCTGGCTACCCTCTGCAACTAACACTGCCAAATCCGTAATAACAAGGCCGACCCCGCATTGGCGCGGGACAAGGCCCATAGAAAGAAAGAAAAATTTTACGAGGGTTAGATAAACAATAACTTCAAGTGGCCCTACCAATAAAAGTCTAGTGAATTATGCTCTACAGAATGTTGACTGCAGGGAGACGATCCACTTCCTCTACCCATCTGTCATGACGTCTATTGTTTACCTGACAGGCATTAGGCGTGAAATGAGGAAGAGCCTTTACAAACATCGCTCATCTACATGATACGCACTCGATACATCATTGGAAGATCGAAGGAAGGCACGGGAAATCATTTCCGCTAGTAGGCTGTTCGAAAGGAGAGCTGAATAACTAATCTTTCACATCAGTGACTTAGATGAACTCACGAAGCACCATGTAACATTTTTGCACACAATTTGCTAACGCCTAACAGGTGCTACTACGAAAACGTTCCTCTTTACAATACTAACTACGTAACCGTCAAGCTGTTGGGTTAATTAGTCACAAAGCGCTTTAACTTTTGCCTTCAGGGCAAAGTTTTTAGGTTTGCATGTTGATAAAAAACTTAAAATGGAAAAACAGACCTGCTAAAACCGTTAGATTTGGCAATTTTTGCCATGCAAATAATTGTCAACTTTGTGTATGAAGAAGTCAGTAAGTTAATTTATTTTGATTATTTTTCTTTCACTGATGTCTTATGGGATAATATTCTGGGGTAACTCTTCATTTAGAGGAAAAGTATTCATTTCACAAAAGAAAGTCATTAGAATTATTTGAGGGCTTCACACATGTACCTTGTAGGCATCTATTTAACCAGCATGGGAATATTAACTACAGCCTCAAAGTTAAATTATTAACTTGAGAAATTTGTTAAAAACAACCAATCAGAGTGAGACTAACAGAGATATTCACAAGTACAGCAGTAGAAGGAAAAATGGCCTGCATTACCCTGTAACGGATCGTATTTTAGCACAGAAAGGGGTGAAGTACGCAGCTATAAAACTCTTTTACAATCAGCTCCTTGAAATAAAATGCCTGAGGCAGCAGAAGTGTTTTCAAATTTAAGTTAATGACGTTTCTCGTTAACAACTGCTATGTTGTTGTTGTTGTTGTGGTCTTCAGTCCTGAGACTGGTTTGATGCAGCTCTCCATGCTACTCTATCCTGTGCAAGCTTCTTCATCTCACAGTACCTACTGCAGCCTACATCCTTCTGAATCTGCTTAGTGTATTCATCTCTTGGTCTTCCTCTACGATTTTTACCCCCCATGCTGCCCTCCAATACTAAATTGGTGATCCCTCGATGTCTCAGAACATGTCCTACCAACCGATCCCTTCTTCTAGTCAAGCTGTGCCACAAGCTCCTCTTCTCCCCAGTTCTATTCAATACCTCCTCATTAGTTATGTGATCTACCCATCTAATCTTCAGCATTCTTCTGTAGCACCACATTTCAAAAGCTTCTATTCTCTTTTTGTCTAAACTATTTATCGTCCACGTTTCACTTCCATACATGGCTACACTCCATACAAATACTTTCAGAAACGACTTCCTGACATTTAAATCTATACTCGATGTTAAAAAAATTTTCTTTGCCATTGCCAGTCTACATTTTATATCCTCTCTACTTCGACCATCATCAGTTATTTAGCTCCCCAAATAGTAAAACTCCTTTACTACTGTAAGTGTCTCATTTCCTAATCTAATTCCCTCAGCATCTCCCAACTTAATTCGACTACATTCCATTATCCTCGTTTTGCTTTTGTTGATGTTCATCTTATATCCTTTTTTCAAGACACTATCCATTCCATTCAACTGCTCTTCCAAGTCCTTTGCTGTCTCTGACAGAATTACAATTCATCGGCGAACCTCAAAGATTTTATTTCTTCTCCATGGATTTTAATACCTACTCCGAACTTTTCTTTTGTTTCCTTTATTGCTTGCTCAATATATATATTGAATAGCATCGGGGATAGGCTACAACCCTGTCTCACTCCCTTCCCAATCACTGCATCCCTTTCATACCCCTCGACTCTAATAACTGCCATCTGCTTTCTGTACAAATTGTAAATAGCCTTTCACTCCCTGTATTTTACCCCTGCCACCCTGAGAATTTGAAAGAGAGTATCCCAATCAACATTATCAAAAGCTTTCTCTAAGTCTACAAATGCTAGAAACATAGGTTTGCCTTTCCTTAATCTTTCTTCTAAGATAAGTCGCAGGGTCAGTATTGCCTCACGTGTTCCAGTATTTCTACGGAATACAAACTGATCTTCCCCGAGATCGGGTTCAATCAGTTTTTCCATTCGTCTTTAAAGAATTCGCGTTAGTATTTTGCAGCTGTGACTTATTAAACTGATAGTCCGGTAATTTTCGCATCTGTCAACACCTGCTTTCTTTGGGATTGGAATTATTATATTCTTCTTGAAGTCTGAGGGTATTTCGCCTGTCTCATAAATCTTGCTCACCAGATGGTAGAGTTTAGTAAGGACTGGCTCTCCCAAGGCTGTCAGTAGTTATAGTGGAATGTTGTCCATTCGGGTGCCTTGTTTCGACTCAGGTCCTTCAGTGCTCTGTCAAACTCTTTATGCAGTATCATATCTCCCATTTCACCTTCATCCACATCCTCTTCCATTTTCATAATATTGTCCTCAAGTACATCGCCCATGTATAGACCCTCTATACACTCCTTCCACCTTTCTGCTTTCCCTTCTTTGCTGCAATAACATAGAGAAATTCTTGAATATAAATAATTAGTTTCAGAAGGTGCGACATGGCCGCGTATTGAACAGTGACCCGAAAATAGAATAAATTTCTCTTGCTTCACGTCTACAGTCACGTATTTCTATGTGATCAGACTACCCGTTTCGATCTATAATGACCACGTTCAGATCTGCAGCAAAAAATGTGGGAAAAACACAAATACAACTAGCAGATTGTCTACAGTTTAAAACAGCCGTAGTGAGTCTGCTAGGTGTATTTGTGTTTTTCCCATATTTTGCTGCAGATCTGAAGGTGGTCATTATACACTGAAACCGGTAGTCTGATGACATAAAAATTTGTTGCCATAAACGTGAAGTAAAGAAAATTTATAAATAATTAGTCCCTGATGCAAATATAAACCAGTAAATAACCAGATTACAGCCGTAGAAATATTTTCTTCATTTGTAAGTAGGCTGTTTAGGTTTTTATATTGGTAACGCCATGTAGCGCTCTATATGAAAATCACTGGCTGTGCTGTGTGCAGTCTGTGGCTGGGTGGCATTGTTGTAATATTCGCCATTGTAGTGTTGGGCAGTTGGCTGTTAGCAGCGCGTAGGGTTGCGCAGTTGGAGATGAGCCGCCAGCAGTGGTGGATGTGGGGAGAGAAATGGCGGAGTTTTGCAATTTGTAAGACTGGATGTCATGAACTGCTATATATATTATGGCTTTTGAACAATATTAAGGTAAATACATTGTTTTTTCTCTATCAAAATCTTTCATTTGCTAACTATGCCTATCAGTAGTTAGTGCCTTCAGTAGTTTGTATCTTTTATTTAGCTGGCAGTAGTGGCGCTCGCTGTATTGCAGTAGCTTGAGTAACGAAGATTTTTGTGAGGTAAGTGATTTGTGAAAGGTATAGTTTAATGTTAGTCAGGGCCATTCTTTTGTAGGGATTATTGAAAGTCAGATTGCGTTGCGCTAGAAATATTGTGTGTCAGTATAAGCACAGTCATGTATAATTGTTCGAAGGGGACGTTTCATATGTCGACCCTTAGCCGAGGATACCTCACTGGAATCTTCTGATTTTTTCTTGTAGTTTGTGTGATTAGTGTAGCTTTTGTTTATTGCTAGCGCGTAATTATACAGAGAATTTCCTTCGTAGTTGTAGTTTTTCATTGTTGTACACAGTTGTGGCATGCATGTAGATTTGCACCAAGTATTTCACAGTTGCGCTTGCAATTAACTAGATATTATTTTCAGTGCAATGTTAATGTGTTTTGTTATTTTCTGTGTTGTCGTGTGAAATATTGTGACAATAATGGCGTGTGAAAAACGTAATACTAGGCTTCAAAGTAAACTGAGAAATGACAGTGAAGACGAAAGCAGTGTGTTAGCGCCACCGTGTAATGAATTAACTAATGTTCAAAGTAGTAACTTGGTAATTGTGCATAGGGAAATGGAGCGGGCTGCAAATAATGGTGTAGGCAGTGAAACAATTAGTGATCAGGGAAGCATTATCGATCTATCGGTCGGCAACAGCTGGTCTCAGCAATCCGAAATGACAGAACACAATATTGCAAATACTGTAGACTCAGCTTTTGGGTCCTCACCGTTTTCTCAAATGAGTCAAGACACATTTTCTACTTGTCAAAACGTGAATGCTGCCGGTGAAAATGCACTGCCAAAAAGCATAGAGAAACACATTCCAGACACTAATACATTATTATTGCAATTAATGCAACAAATGGAACAAAATCAGAGACAAACACAGCAAAAGCTTCAAAAGTTAGACACAATGGAACAACACCAGAGACAAACACAGCAACAGTTAGACACAATGGAACAAAATCTTCGGAAGTTAGACACCACACTTGAACAAACACGTGAAGATATAACTACTGAGTTACATAACATTGAATCGAAATGTCAAAAAGTCTGTAATGACGTAAAAACACAAATTTGTGAGCATTTCCAACCTATTTTTTCGCGTCATGAAAATGCATTACAGAATCACGAAGCAGCCATAAAAGAACTGCAAACTATTGTTCATGAAAAAAACGACACCTTGCAAGCTAAAATTGACTCAGTTGCATCTACCGATTCGGTTACACAACTTGCAAAAACTCAGAAAAACTTAAAGGACACAGTAGATACGATTTCAACACAAATGGACACTCTGAACCTTGGTTCAGAAAAACACACAGAGGAAATAATTTCACTAATGGATAAAGTAGCCGAACTTTAAGATCGGTTCTCTAACTTATCTACAAAGGTAGATAATCTGAATGACACAAGACCTGTAGCCTTCACGGACACTGAAGAGTATGAACAAATTAGAAAATTCAAACAAAATCAAAATCAAATCAATACACAGTACAAAAGAGAAATCCGGGAAGTACAAGATCGGTTGGCACAAGTAATACAAGAATTACATATTTCAGAGGACACTCGCGCTCCACTACGGGAAGAGGGACATAAAAATACGGAGCAACCACAAAATAATGACACAGGCAACTTCGGAAATTATGAAAGAAATTGGAAAGGCGCATTGAATTTTGAGATGGAACCGCCGAAACGAAGTAACAATGAGCGATGTGCGACTCGCTGACACGATGATTTTGACTATAAGCTGTTCATTACTACACGTAAATTCAAAACATTTAAGAATTCTGGCAACGACATTAATCCAAGAGCATGGCTTCATCAATTCTCTCATTGTTTTCCTCCCAACTGGTCATTGCAGCACAGATTAGAATTTATGTGTGGCTACTTAGAGAATGAACCAGCTGTAAGAATGCGATCGGTCATTCACGATTGTCACAGTGAAGGAGAATTTTATCATGTCTTCCTCTCAGCATATTGGTCTCAAGCTACACAAGACCGAGTAAAACATAGCATCATAATGATGAAACATTTCGAACAATCTGAATTCTCCAGTCTTGTGAAATATTTTGAGGACATGTTGCACAAGAATCAGTACCTGTCAAACCTATACAGCCCCTCAGAACTCATCCGCATTTGCTTAATCAAATTACCTGAACATTTACAACATTTTATTTTGGCAGGACGTTGCAAAGACGACATTGAAGCTTTTCAGAATTAGAAATGGACACTGATAATCGCGGAACGCGAAAACAGGAACACAACAATTTCAGGTCACATCCGTCGCAATTCCGCGATGAAAGAAAGAATAACTGTACACGACAAGGCTATTCTCACAACACAAATCGTGACCAAAACAGACACCACCCATATGACAACCGTTGGCAGAGTAGTAATAACTACAGGGAAAGATCACCTCTCTGCGGTAATGACTATCACAGAGACAATCAGAGGAACAGACAATATGGGAACCAAAATAAATATTATCAAGGGAGACAGAATAACTTGAGTTGCAACGGACCAGCGCGCAGTTACGATTCAGGGAGAAGTTCTCCACCACGTGACCGGCAAGAAAGTAACTATGGAATCTACCGACATGACGACAGACGATATGATCGTAACGACAGACCTGAATTGCATCAGAACTGGCGGGATTCAAACAGAGCAGGGCCCTCTCGACAAAGTGGATTTGTAGAAGTTAGGTCTCCAAATCCCAATAACGACGCGCGCCAACAAAGAGACAATAGGCAATGACTCATACCGCTGGCAGCCACGAAACGTACGTATGAAACTGACGACGCAGCTACCGTAGCTAGTAATTACGTAAAAATGGAAGACATTAGGGACATCTTACGTCAGGAACACGACGTAAAACATAACAACATTGCATATCCTGTGATTCACATTACAGTAAATGACGTAAAACTTACGGCAGTACTTGACTCTGGCAGTCCCATTTCAGTAATTAGTGAAACAGCCTTTAGCAAATGCAACAAATCGAACGATTGCCCCACACTTCCGTTACGTAAGATTAAATTACAAGGTGCAATCTTTGGAAAATGTGTAGATGTACGCCAACAAACCAACTTAGAGTTCTTTTGTCAAAGCCACAGCTTCTCTATGAACTTTCTTATTGTTCCATTATTGTCGACGGAAATTATACTGGGAGTAGACTTTTTGAATGAATACAAAGCAATCTTAAACTTTCACGATGCTGAAATAAGTTTAGAGAAAGAAGGTAAGTCAATAGCTTTGAAATTTGATGATTGGCTCTCAAACCAGGACGAGGAAATTAATCGGCTTTACCTTCTGTTAGACAACAGTTCGGAATTTTCTGCGGAACTAGACACTAACAATCACTCTGCAAGTACTGACAGGGATGATATCGACGGCATATTTGAAACTGATGAGTTAATTCAGAATAAAATTCAAACAATTGACAACTGTAATGACAGTGATAGGCAGGACCTTTTTGAGATTTTACAAGCACATTCCACAGTTTTTACTCACAAAACAGGAACCATCAAGAGATTTCAATACCAATTTCGTGTTCGTGAGCATACTAAATTTTGTGTTAGATCATACGTAATTCCAGCACATTATAGGGACCGTGTTAGAACAGAAATACAATCTATGCTTGACGGGGGCATTATTGAGCCTGCAGTAAGCTCATACAATAATCCATTACATGTTGCTGAGAAGAAAAATGGATCGATCAGGCTTGTCTTAGATTCGAGACAAATCAATACTATCATTAGTCCTGAAACAGACAGGCCGCAAACGTTGGAAGAACTTCTTCAAAATTTTAATGGTGTAAAAGTGTTGTCTTCCATTGATCTCAGATCCAGCTTTTATCAGATCGAACTTCATCCAGAATGTAGAAAATACACAGCTTTCCTTTGTTTCGGCGTTTGTTATCAGTTTCGGAAACTTCCTTTTGGTTTGAACATTTCTTCGGCAGCATTCATTCGCGGGCTAAATTCCATATTACCTGAGTTCTTAAAACGTCACATCACCTTATATGTGGATGATATTCTAATAGCAGAAGCTTCATGGGAACAACATAATCGCATCCTCAACAGTTTGTTACGTATTTTTGCAGAATCTGGAATTACAGTTAACTTGGAAAAGTCTGAATTCGGTAGGTCAAAGGTGAGGTTTTTGGGACATATAATTTCTTCTGAAGGCATTCAGCCGGATCCTGAACAGTTAGTAGCAATCAGAGCCATTCCAGTTCCATCCACAAAAAAACAAGTCGGCAGTTTTCTTGGTCTCATAAATTTTTACCGTCGTTTTCTGAATATGCAAATTCTTGTTACACCAAAACTTTGTTCTCCCACTGGAAAAAATACTATTTGGAACTGGGACGAACAAGCACAGTTGGAATTCAATTCTTTGAAAGAATCGCTACTTAACGCGCCAATACTAGCTCATCCAGATTTGTCACAAGATTTCTGCCTTAGCACGGATTCTTCTAAAGTCGGTCTTGGTGCCCATTTATTTCAAGAAGCCATGGAAAATGACACTACCGCTCAGAAAACCATTGCTTTTGCTAGCCGAGTGCTAACAAAATCTGAAAAAAATTATTCCGTTACTGAATTAGAAGCTTTAGTTGTTGTTTGGGCATTTAACAAATTCCGTTTCTTTCTTTCTGGTAATCACATAAAAGTAAACAGTGACCATGGTGCATTACAATTTCATATGTCTTCAAAATTAAACCATGACAGGTTAAAACGTTGGGCATTGTTTCTGCAAGAATTCCACTTCACAATAGTCTACATTCCCAGCAAGGAGAACATTGTTGCGGACGGACTGTCACGCGCACCGACTGGGCTTGAGAAAAGTAACACAGAAGGCAACCTCGAAAAAAATTTCAGTATTCTTTACATTCAGAAAGTCGCCTTTGAAAACTTCATCACCACATCTTTAAAGGACATTGCTCACGAACAAGATAAAGATCCGATTTGGAAAGACATCAAAAACAAATGGCATGAAAAGACACACACACAGATTCGGCATTATTATCTGGTTAGAAACAACATACTGTTCAAACGCTGCACTGTTGATGACAAGCATTCCTGACGATTTTGTTAATAAGCTCATTTGGTACATTCATTTCAGCTATGCACATTTTGGCCCATGAAAAGTTATCATATTCTTTGAACGACTTGTTATTTTAACAATATGGAAAAGAGAATTCGAAAAGTCTTGTCTATTTGTAAACTTTGTCAAAAGGCGAAACCATCTACTATCTCCCATCGTGCTCCGCTGTTTCCTATCATTCCTTCTAAATTAAAAGAATTTGCTGTTGTTCATCTCTTGGGATCGCTTGTCAGAACATGTAATGGATTTTCGTACGTTCTAGTCGCTGTTGAGCTTACTTCAAAATTTGTTTCTTTCACAGCGTTACGTAAAGCCACTGGACGGTCTGCATCCAACGTCTTTGTTAAAAAAATTTTATGTGAAGTTGGACACGTTAGTAAAGCCATTTCAGATAACGGACCACAATTCAGATCTGCTGTTTGGTCATGCATGCTTCGGAATCATAAAATCAAACCTGTTTTTATTTCATTGTACTCACCACATTGTAGCCCCTCCGAACGGAATCAATAAGCTTTGCAGACTTTATTGTCACAGAAAGCATAAGCACTGGGACAGATATTTACACTTATTTCAAAACGTGGTGAATGAAATGCCTCATGACTCCACTGCTTTACCACCTACTCTTGTACTGAAGAATGAAGAACCACCGAAAAGAATCAGATAGCTTGTACCTTTCCCGAATACACGTAAACTTCGACACAAAGACATAATTGATTTGGCTATTATATATATAAAATCTGCAGCAGACAAAAGGAGAAAACTACACGGTAAAGCAAATGCAAAGAAATTATATATTCGTCAGAAAGTTCTCATTAAAGCTCATTCATTGTCACATAAGAAGAAACACTTGACTCACAAATTCTTTCTAGTTTACAATGGACCTTACAGGATCCGACGTATACCACATCATAATTGCGTTGAAGTTGAAACTCTGTGTACTAGGAAGAGTAAAGGTTTACACCACATTTCACATGTAAAACCGTTTATTGAAAGATAATCTGCTTTTTAACTTTGTCTTTGCCATATAACTTTTCACTTTACATTACTACACTCCTGGAAATTGAAATAAGAACACCGTGAATTCATTGTCCCAGGAAGGGGAAACTTTATTGACACATTCCTGGGGTCAGATACATCACATGATCACACTGACAGAACCACAGGCACATAGACACAGGCAACAGAGCATGCACAATGTCGGCACTAGTACAGTGTATATCCACCTTTCGCAGCAATGCAGGCTGCTATTCTCCCATGGAGACGATCGTAGAGATGCTGGATGTAGTCCTGTGGAACGGCTTGCCATGCCATTTCCACCTGGCGCCTCAGTTGGACCAGCGTTCGTGCTGGACGTGCAGACCGCGTGAGACGACGCTTCATCCAGTCCCAAACATGCTCAATGGGGGACAGATCCGGAGATCTTGCTGGCCAGGGTAGTTGACTTACACCTTCTAGAGCACGTTGGGTGGCACGGGATACATGCGGACGTGCATTGTCCTGTTGGAACAGCAAGTTCCCTTGCCGGTCTAGGAATGGTAGAACGATGGGTTCGATGACGGTTTGGATGTACCGTGCACTATTCAGTGTCCCCTCGACGATCACCAGTGGTGTACGGCCAGTGTAGGAGATCGCTCCCCACACCATGATGCCGGGTGTTGGCCCTGTGTGCCTCGGTCGTATGCAGTCCTGATTGTGGCGCTCACCTGCACGGCGCCAAACACGCATACGACCATCATTGGCACCAAGGCAGAAGCGACTCTCATCGCTGAAGACGACACGTCTCCATTCGTCCCTCCATTCACGCCTGTCGCGACACCACTGGAGGCGGGCTGCATGATGTTGGGGCGTGAGCGGAAGACGGCCTAACGGTGTGCGGGACCGTAGCCCAGCTTCATGGAGACGGTTGCGAATGGTCCTCGCCGATACCCCAGGAGCAACAGTGTCCCTAATTTGCTGGGAAGTGGCGGTGCGGTCCCCTACGGCACTGCGTAGGATCCTACGGTCTTGGCGTGCATCCGTGCGTCGCTGCGGTCCGGTCCCAGGTCGACGGGCACGTGCACCTTCCGCCGACCACTGGCGACAACATCGATGTACTGTGGAGACCTCACGCCCCACGTGTTGAGCAATTCGGCGGTACGTCCACCCGGCCTCCCGCATGCCCACTATACGCCCTCGCTCAAAGTCCGTCAACTGCACATACGGTTCACGTCCACGCTGTCGCGGCATGCTACCAGTGTTAAAGACTGCGATGGAGCTCCGTATGCCACGGCAAACTGGCTGACACTGACGGCGGCGGTGCACAAATGCTGCGCAGCTAGCGCCATTCGACGGCCAACACCGCGGTTCCTGGTGTGTCCGCTGTGCCGTGCGTGTGATCATTGCTTGTACAGCCCTCTCGCAGTGTCCGGAGCAAGTATGGTGGGTCTGACACACCGGTGTCAATGTGTTCTTTTTTCCATTTCCAGGAGTGTAGTATGCTTTGTCAGACTTAGAATCTGTTAATATGCAACAATGTTTGAAGTTAAATATCCAGTCAAGAACCAAGAGAACTTATTTAAACAGAAATTACGAATGCATTGTTATTGTGAACAGTGTTTTTGTGTGTGTACATTCTTGCTTGTTAGTTGCACGATTACGTTACGACTATAAGGCTCACATACTTGGAACATTTACCAGTGCTGCTAATGAGATTTTAATGCAACATTTGGTTTACTTAAAAATACATTCTGAATTTAAAGTACATTCTGTGAGATACCAGATGACACAGTGGTTAGTTTATGTGACAGATACACGGTTTTATCACGACGCTACTAATGAGTGACAATTTACAATGTTGCTTTTGTGTTGTATCTGTTTTGTATCTGCACAGTTTTCTGAATTCTTCTGGAAAGTAAAACATTTTTTAGTAGTAACTTTTGTGGTATAGCTACAATGAGACAGCCTTTTTCGTAGCACAACAATATGTTACATTACAGTACTTTTTTCATCACGGCAATAAGCATAATAACTATGATATCTATACGCAAAGCATCTCACTTTTGTTTATGATGACGAGAGTACATTGACTTCAGCAGAACTTTGCTTACAGAGTACGACAACTACGACACTTCAACAGAATTATCTTACAGCAAGACGCATATTTAGCGCTACAGGACACGCATTTCAGTGATCAATTTTGTACTTAAAACATTTATTTTTAAAGATTTTTGAATTACAAAGAAAGTTTTCCGTGATACATTTCATTCCATTGCTGTTATCTGTAACACCTGAGGGTATAATTAAATTAATCCTCAGGGGGGTACACGCTTACTTTGTGTATCATGTGTTTGGCAAGCACAAGGAGCCCTAGCTAATATGGTATTTGCTTATACAACTTTACACATCGGTACCATATTTCTCCAATACAGAATTACACAGCTACCTGATTATTTAACAGAGAAACAAACATTTTTTTACTACATCAGTGACACATGTTTACGCAATTACACGGTTGGGTAACTTCACACTTATGAAATTGCATTTTGTCTGTACTTTGTGAACTATTCATTTTTTTCGGAACCATTGTGATACTACGAGAGCTTTGAATGATGTATTTGGTATGGGATCATGATTTTAAAGTACGTTTGAGGTAGATGACACTACTGAAATGAGCAGAGAATTTTTTTTAGGTTTTGACATTATTGCAGAAAGCTATGACATTTTTGAGAATTGACTGAGCTGTTATGATGTTGTTATTACGATGACAATGTGTATTATGCTGTTGAGGTATTTTTATGATCAATAAGCTGATGCTATACGAGGAATCTGATTATGCTACATATTTATTATGATGAAATATTGAAGAAGTGTCGACGAATATTTATATGTGTAATAAGGTAAGGAATAAGGAGTAGATGAAGACGAAATGGGAGATAAGATACTGCTTGAAGAGTTTGACAGAGCACTGAAAGACCTGAGTCGAAACAAGGCCCCGGGAGTAGACAACATTCCATTAGAACTACTGATGGCCTCAGGAGAGCCAGTCATGACAAAACTCTACCATCTGGTGAGCACGATGTATGAGACAGGCGAAATACCCTCAGACTTCAAGAAGAATATAATAATTCCAATCCCAAAGAAAGCAGGTGTTGACAGATGTGAAAATTACCGAACTATCAGTTTAATAAGTCACAGCTGCAAAATACTAATGCGAATTCTTTACAGACGAATGGAAAAACTGGTAGAAGCCGACCTCGGGGAAGATCAGTTTGGATTCCGTAGAAATGTTGGAACACGTGAGGCAATACTGACTTTACGACTTATTTTAGAAAATAGATTAAGAAAAGGCAAACCTACGTTTCTAGCATTTGTAGACTTAGAGAAAGCTTTTGACATTGTTAACTGGAATACTCTCTTTCAAATTCTGAAGGTGGCAGGGCTAAAATACAGGGAGCGAAAGGCTATTTATAATTTGTACAGAAACCAGATGGCAGTTATAAGAGTCGAGCGGCATGAAAGGGAAGCAGTGGTTGGGAAAGGAGTGAGACAGGGTTGTAGCCTCTCCCCGATGTTATTCAATCTGTATATTGAGCAAGCAGTAAAGGAAACAAAAGAAAAATTCGGAGTAGATATTAAAATACGTGGACAAGAAGTAAAAACTTTGAGGTTCGCCGATGACATTGTAATTCTGTCAGAGACAGTAAAGGACTTGGAAGAGTAGTTGAACGGAATGGACAGTGTCTTGAAAGGAGGATATAAGATGAACATCAACAAAAGCAAAACGAGGATAATGGAATGTAGTCAAATTAAGTCGGGTGATGCTGAGGGAATTAGATTAGGAAATGATCCACTTAAAGTAGTAAAGGAGTTTTGCTATTTAGGGACTAAAATAACTGATGATGGTCGAAGTAGAGAGGATATAAAATGTAGACTGGCAATGGCAAGGAAAGCGTTTCTCAAGAAGAGAAATTTGTTAACAGCGAGTATAGATTTAAGTGTCAGGAAGTCGTTTCTGAAAGTATTTGTATGGAGTGTAGCCTTGTATGGAAGTGAAACATGGACGATAACTAGTTTGGACAAGAAGAGAATAGAAGCTTTCGAAATGTGGTGTACAGAAGAATGCTGAAGATAAGGTGGGTAGATCACGTAACTAATGAGGAGGTATTGAATAGGATTGGGGAGAAGAGAAGTTTGTGGCACAGCTTGACTAGATGAAGGGATCGGTTGGTAGGACATGTTTTGAGGCATCAAGGGATCACAAATTTAGCATTGGAGGGCACCGTGGAGGATAAAAATCGTAGAGGGAGACCAAGAGATGAGTACACTAAGCAGATTCAGAAGGATGTAGGTTGCAGTAGGTACTGGGAGATGAAGAAGCTTGCACATGATAGAGTAGCATGGAGAGCTGCATCAAACCAGTCTCAGGACTGAAGACCACAACAACAACAACAAGGAGTAGTGATTAGGTACCCTGATTTGTAGGAAAGGATATTGGAAACTAAGAATCGTACTTTTAGAGTTATGAAATGTGTGTAAATGAGTGAGTGTATCACAATGCTGACGAAAACTTTTTGAACACTGTTATATTCATAGGATTTTTTTTCTACACATTTGCAATGCAAATTCTCTACCTGTGGAAATTTTTATATGAGACTGTCACTTTAATGCAAAGTGGTGTCGTAAATATTTCAGTAAGAAAGTTAAGTGACCACCTTCACGCAATGAGTCGTGGGTACCCAGCTGTGCGACAGTTGCCTGGAAAAAAGCCATTAGTGTGTGCCTTTCAGAGGCGCAGGTGGGAAAAAAGGGGCCATTATCCTCGCTATTGACATTCCTTTGTAGAAAGCATCACAAATACGACGCGCTCAAACTTGATAACATATGATAGCACTGTGGAGCTCTTAATTTATGATATTTACTGAAATGCCTAATGAAATGACGAGAAATATTTTTTGTCTATACACCTGATTATGACTACTGTCTTTCTAGTTGAGAGATTTTTTTTACTACCTTATGAAATGCCATATGGCTAATGAATGATGTTTCATGCCTTCCTTTGTACATATTTGCTCATTTTCTTTAATATTTAGTTTCTAACTGCCCTGCAGTATTGGTTATTATAAAATTTAATAGATGTACTAATATCACTATTTTCTGTCTACAGACCCAGTAAAGAATACATTTCTCATATACTTTCTTAGAAAAGAGAGCACAAATAGACATTTACCTTCACAGGAATTTCATAAATAATTTTTTTAATGACTTGGTAACTTTCTTGCAGAGTAAGTTTTTGTGATGCATCACTCTAGTGTTGAGATGTGACATAGGTATTAGACATGGCCATTTTAAGTGTAATTTTTTTTCTGCTTGAGCTATGTCATGTTTAGATATAAGTTATTGCATTTGCTGCTGCTGTTTGCTAGGCATAGTGCTACTAAATTTCACTTTACATTACTCTGTTAAGTCAGTTTTACTACGAATTTATTTTTCTTGTTTGCTGTGCATTGCCTTATATTAGTTGTAATATTGCATTTGCTTTGCTAATTTATGCTGCTTGCTTTGCCATTTGTATTTTTTATCATTGCTGTTTGTGTTAATTGTTTTGTGCTGCTGCATTGCATCGTTCCTTAGTTTAGCATCTGAGCTCAGTAGATTTAAGTTAGCTTAAGAGGGGGTAGACTATATAAGAGAATGAGTTGCAATGAATTGGAAGAAATGCATTGAGAAGTTATACGAAAAAAGTACAGAAAGCAGGTATAGATAGGACTTTTTGGAAATAATGAAGAATGAAGGGAGATCTCCGAGAAGTAAAGAAAGTTTTGTTTGCAAAATACTGCAGTAAAACAAACCCTGTCCTTTCCTTGTGTTATCCCACTATGTGTTTGTGTACCCTTGGATATTTGTGTTCTTCCTGTCTTTATGTGTTTATCTGATGAGAGTTACGTTGTAGAATTTTTCTAATAATATGTTATTTACTTTGTAAAGATGTTTAGACATTATTTATTCTGTTTTGTTTTAATGCTCATGTGTGAAGTTGATGTTTCAAAAATTATTCTGACCTTTTATGTATGTACTTACGTCATAATTCTTGTAACACTGATGTACATGTTTATTTCTATTCTTTTGTAAAGCCTGTTTTACTACAAATGTTATGTGTATTGTTATGTTCTTTAATGATGTATTTTGTACCTTTGATATTGTATTCTCATGTTACAAAATTGTAATTGACACCAGTTTACCAAATGAAGTAACTTGTAAGTTACATTTCACTGCACACGTTTCTGTTGGTCATAATATATGCACAGTATGTAAAAAAAATAAAAAAAGAGGACTGCTAGTGTTTGGACGTGTGTTGATGATTCAGCAAGGGACTGTTTAACAGCATTGCTGGTTCTAAGGACAATTCAAAAACTTTGTGAGTGCACAAGTGGTGGTTATGGACTTGCTATATTCTCTGCAAGACTCTTCGATGGTGATTGTGCACCTGCACAGTCGCAACAGATGGCTGCTGGCCGTCTCTACGAGGACTACAGTGGGTCTGCACCTTTGATGACCCACCAATACCATTATTTCTACGAGGACTTCAGTGGGTCTACACCTTTGCTGACTCACCAGTACCATTATTTCTACAAGGACTGCAGTGGGTCTGCACCTCTGGTGGCCCACCAATACCACAATCTCTACCAGGACTACAGTGGGTCTGCACCTCTGGTGGCCCACCAATACCGTAATCTCTACCAGGACTACAGTGGGTCTGCTCTGTGATGACTTACCTACCAATATTCTTCAAAACTTCGACTGACTCTGCTGTGGGTTTGCTTTGTTGTGGCCCATTACCTGTCTGCATGTCAAGAGTCAGCACTGTCTTTCCGTTGGAAGGACAACACTACTTCTTCAAGACTTCATGGAAATCCACTACTTCCGTGTGCATTCTCTTTTACTGCTCAGACTTTGAGAAAAAAAAAACTGCAATTTTACTGTGATGAATGATCGGGACTGTCTTTATGGACTGTGAGAAAATTTTAGCTTTTGACCAACATTGTATCGATAAGTGTGTGCATTTGATTTCTTTGTTATTGTAATTCTGAAAATTTTTTTCAAATCTGTGTTGGCCACTGCCCAAAACAATTTGTAAAATTTTTTGTGGGGAACATGGGGGCTATGTAAGTAGGCTGTTTAGGTTTTTATATTGGTAGCGCCATGTAGCGCTCTATATGAAAATCACTGGCTGTGCTGTGTGCAGTCTGTGGCTGGGTGGCATTGTTGTAATATTCGCCATTATAGTGTTGGGCAGTTGGCTGTTAACAGCGTGTAGCATTGCGCAGTTGGAGGTGAGCCGCCAGCAGTGGTGGATGTGGGGAGAGAAATGGCGGAGTTTTGAAATTTATAAGACTGGATGTCGTGAACTGCTATATATATTATGGCTTTTAAACAATATTAAGGTAAATACATTGTTTTTTCTCTATCAAAATCTTTCATTTGCTAACCATGCCTATCAGTAGTTAGTGCCTTCAGTAGTTTGTATCTTTTATTTAGCTGGCAGTAGTGGCGCTCGCTATATTGCAGTAGCTTGAGTAACGAAGATTTTTGTGAGGTAAGTGATTTGTGAAAGGTATAGTTTAATGTTAGTCAGGGCCATTCTTTTGTAGGGATTATTGAAAGTCAGATTGCGTTGCGCTAGAAATATTGTGTGTCAGTATAAGCACAGTCATGTATAATTGTTCAAAAGGGACGTTTCACATTCTTTTTTTAAAAATATTTTGCTGACACGTTCCACGCAATAAAGTTTATCGTGAGTTTCACCAATGGCACACTTGGCTAATTAACTAACTACAGGGATGTTTCACTGAAAAACAATGCATGAAGAGGAGACTACGGAAAATGTCATTCCTAGACAACAGATTAGGAAAATCAGGACATGTAATGAAACAAGAACGATGTAGCAGGAAATGAAATCGGTGTTTCTCAACCAATACTCGATATCTCACTGTTAGCTGCTTTGCCCACTGTGGCGGCGGCCATATCGGAAATGTGTCCGCTGAGCGAAAACGGATAATCCATCATTACCCTTCCGCTTAAACGAGATCAGTCCATTAACTCGTTGGGGGCAGTGGACGAAAATTGCCGAGTATAAATGCAGATGCAGAATCAAACCACAATCCGATATAGACCAGATGGTACGAGTACAATTATCATTTGACCTGACTGGAGTTGGCTTCATCGAGTCCGGCCGAACTGCAGGAAGATACAGCCGTACTGCATGCGCCGAAAGGAGTTAATCTACAGCTATCACCGTTCTTTCCAGTTCTCAGATGTGCAAGAAATAGATACGCGCTATACGTAAAGGCGGTTAATATGTAGTGTATACAAGTACCAAGACAGGACAATAATAACAGAAGAGCGTGAGACGAGTGCTCGAATTAAAAAGAATGGAAGTCAGAAATGTAGTCTTTCACCTCTTCGATTTAGCCTGTACAGCGAAGAAGTAATGAAAGAAATAAGAGAAACGTTCAATAGTGGCATTAAAATTCAGGGCGGAAGGAACTGGAATTACTCGAAAATAGCAAACACGTTGCAATCGACTTATAATTATTCAAGAACATTACTTATCTTTTTGGATTGATCCCATCGACAATTGTTGATTTGATGCTTTTCGTATTACAACTTATGTGGTATGAAAGTTTTCCGGTACACGTCACAAGCGCACTGAAGATTTATAAAAAAAAATAGCGTCGTTTTGCATGGTGTGTTACGATTAAATGTCAGTTACTGACATATTGGTGACTGAAACCTCCAGGGCATATAAGGCCAAAGGCATACACACAGTTCTGCAGCATTTAACTCTAGCGCAGTAGACGGTAACGTGCACTGTGATTTGAATCGTAACCAGTCCACGGCATGGTTTCTGCATATATTTTTTAAATTCAACTTTATATTTTCTAAAAGATTTTGGGACTTCTTTATTATTTAACAATGGTATCTTCTGTGCCATTCGATAACATATACGGGATGTTTGAAAACTAGACGGCAAGTCTTTAAGAATGGATTCCTAATAAAAAAGGAAAGAAAAAATATCTAGCAAACATGGGCACCAAAATGTGCATCGTAAGAGTCATGAGAACTACCTCATCTTCGATAGTGTGAAATAAATCTCTTTTCTACTAGCTCTTTGCTTTCCATATTTTGTGAGGACGTAGTACGGTCCAAAACAAGGAAAAAATGTCCGGTAAACACGGGCTCTGTCTCAACAGCTATGAGCACGTATTTATCTTCGCTACGGTGGAACTCGTCTCTTCTATTGAAGGACGACATAGGACAAAATGCATTCTTGTACTTAAACATATATATCTCCAAAAATAGTATACCAAAATAGTAAAACTATTATGTACAACTTAATGCTTGGTATCCAGTAAATTTTTGTTTGAAAATGCGCATCGATATACATTTTACAAGCATTTGAATTTTTAATTACCATTGTTTCTATAACGTATCTTTTCTCATAAACTAAGCGAGCAATAAAAATTGACTTTCGCAGTTTATTTCTACATAAAAGGCTAATAGAACTTGTGAAACAGATTTTTGTTTATGGCCACAGTTGCTTTGAAATTAATTTTTCTGTTTTATGTTGTCCGGGACAGCATTATTTTTCTCAAATTTTAAAGGAAAACTTTTCTCAGAGAAAAGATAACGGAAAAGCGCCGCTCACTATTATTCAGTAAGTAGTTCTTAAGAACTGTACCAAACTGCTGGATGTTAGGTTTTATAGTTCCTCAGAAAAGGTTCGAAATAGCCCAAAAAAGTCATTTTACGGCAATTCGCATTTAAAACTTTTATTTCAGTTTCTGACAATATTACTACACCTCTCGTGACTAATGTTGTCCATATCCATGATTTTTATTCTCTTCCTCGTCTTCCTGCAGTAATCTCTTTCCCTGTCTTCTTTGCCTAGCCAACTTCTGCATTTTTCTTGTGCTGCCGGTATGGCCGAGCGGTTCTAGGCGCTTCAGTCTGGAACCGTTCGACCGCTACGGTCGCAGGTTCGAATCCTGCCTCGGGCGTGGATATGTGTGATGTCCTTAGGTAAGTTAGGTTTAAGTAGTTCTAAGTTCCAGGGGACTGATGACCGCGGATGTTAATTCCCATAGTGCTCAGAGCCATTTCAAATATTACTTATGCTGCCTGAGCTTTGTCCAGGCGTGCTTCATCTATGTTTTTGAGTATCTTCAGCGTGAATGTTTTTTGGACAACACGTCCGTATAAGTCGAAGGCCCTTTGACCCACAATTACCACATGCACATGAAAGATTAATACATGGACAATTACTTCTAAGTCAGTTAACCTAAATCCACTGGAAAACTCGTCTTTGGCACTATACACGGCATCATTAATTCCTTCGCTAGTTTTCTTCTTCGATGAGCTCAGTGACTTTTTTCGAAATTGTTGTTCACACTTAGGAGCAGCATCTGTAACACTGTTATGTAAATTTCCTGTACATTTATGCGTTAGTTTGGCCGTGCGGTTCTAGGCGCTACAGTTTGGAACCGAGCGACCGCTACGGTCGCAGGTTCGAATCCTGCCTCGGGCATGAATATGTGTGATGTCCTTAGGTTAGTTAGGTTTAAGTATGTGGTGTCACCGCCAGACACCACACTTGCTAGGTGGTAGCCTTTAAATCGGCCGCGGTCCGTTAGTATACGTCGGACCCGCGTGTCGCCACTATCAGTGATTGCAGACCGAGCGCCGTCACACGGCAGGTTTAGAGAGACTTCCTAGTACTCGCCCAGTTGTACAAACGACTTTGCTAGCGATGGTTCACTGATAAAATACGCTCTCATTAGCCGAGACGATAGTTAACATAGCCTTCAGCTACGTCATTTGCTACGACCTAGCAAGGCGCCATTACCAGTTACTATTGATGCTGTAAAACATGTACCGTCAAGAGCGATGTTCACCAATTATGGATTAAAGTTAAGTATTCCAGCAGCTACGTAATATTTTTGCTAGTCTAATTTCCCTGACCTGTTCCAGACCTCACGCTAGCCTGCGTGAGCTTAAACGCGTGCCTTTCGGCTTCCTCCTAGTGGATTGGCTGTCTTGCCAGTCCACAACAAAGTAGTTCTAAGTTCTAGGCGACTGATGACCTCATAAGTTAAGTCGCATAGTGCTCAGAGCCATTTGAACCATTTTATGCGTCAGTTTCGACATTTCCTCACTTTTTTTATAAGCGTCCACTGTTACGGCCCGACCCATTTCGAGCAAAACAGGTTGATACATGCAGCACTAAAAACTGAAGTAAGTTTGTACAACATACTGTTAAAAAACCACGTTGTAAACAATCGAACAAGCAAAGATAATCTTTCTCATAGCCTTCTAGACTCATCTGCAGTTAATTTCATTTGTATGAACTAAAAATTAACGCACAAAAATTTTTTGCGTAGAGGAAGTGTGTATCACAGCATAGAGAGTGAGGGAGGGAGGGGGGGAGGGGGCTAGCAGGCGCCGACACCCAAACAGAGTTTTTGAAAACATATTTCGAGCCAGAATTCGATTTGAAATTTTGTGATGTTATTCTTAAAGAATCAATTTAATAAATTACGCAATTAAAAAAATTTTGCCCTGCATCTGCTCTTTAACAAGTGCTCATAGCTCCTACGGTACGCATGTTGGAGCCCATGTTTACTGGAATTGTTTATGTTGTTTTGGTCCATACTACCTCCTTCCCAAATATGAAAAGCAGAGACCTTGCAGTAGACGAGATTTGTTCCACAGTATCGAAGCTGAAGAGGTGCTCATAGTTCATCAGATACGCGTTCTCGAGCCCGCGTTTACTAGACTTAAATCGAGTTTTGAAATACCCTGTATCGATAAGACAGCTCTCCGTTCGATAAGTGAGTTTATTAGACTCTGTGAACTTGCCAGGGAACATGGACCTGTTGGTTAAAAGACTACGTCATAGGCTGACTTGATCGCAACTCCTTTAACTTCAAGAGAGCGTACTTAAAGTACGAGATTTTACAATGTCTTGTGTCTAAAGCTTCTGCTCTTAAACAGTGGCAGTGATCTAGTAGAAAAGACCTTAGGGTTTTGCCTGGTAAGAACTGCCTTGGGGTTTTACTAGAAAGTGAGGAGAAGTAAATAATTTTTATTTTATGTGGAAGACTGTGCAGCGTTTTCGTATGTTTTCTGCCACTGTAAATAATTCACCTTTACTGTACTGAGACAAAGATGAATGAGCGCAAAGTGCGAGTAGTGAATAAGATCCTTGACTCTGCGTTTAATGTGCTCTCTGGTGCACTTCGTCGCCAGTTAGCCGTGCACCGCCGGGACATTCTTATTTGAGGGAAAGTAGCGAGCAGTTGAGTTTTTAGAGGATATATGATGTTTGTGAATCTGTGAGAAATTATCTGGAACACTTTATTATCGAGGTGAAAACTTGTTTGTAAACTTACGTTATTGATTCTATTAAAGGAGAAGGTTTTTTGGACGAATGCTTAAAGGTAACCAATGCATGCGCAAAAATGAAATGTTTGTTTGTCAGAACTATTAACTGAAGAAAATCTTTGCCTTCAGATAACTAATAATTTGATGTCTTTGTTTTCATTATGTCACAAATAACGCAACTGGTTGGAATGTCTGTAATTTGTGTATTCAGAGATTTTTGTAATTGTTAGGGTCTTGTTTTGTTGTACAGTCTTTTTGACAATAATCAGAATACAATTTTTCAAGAACTACTTTCTTTAAAGCAAAACCCATCTCCTTATGCCAAGCAAACCCACAGACCGTTTATGACAAGCAAACAAAAATAAATAAATAAATAAAATTTGTAGTGAGTAGTTTATTTATTTTTTAGCTACTGCACCTGCTGATTTCTATTTGTCTTCGAGAACACCATTACACAAGGCATAAAAAGACATGCTGAGCGTGAGGTAAGTTACTTTTGTTTAAGAGCGGATCCCACTTTGTATCCTTTTCAGGAAATAGTTCAAATGGTTCAAATGGCTCTGAGCACTATGCGACTCAACTGCTGAGGTCATAAGTCCCCTAGAACGTAGAACTACTTAAACCTAACTAACCTAAGGACAACACACACATCCATGCCCGAGGCAGGATTCGAACCTGCGACCGTAGCGGTCGCGCGGTTCCAGACTGTAGCGCCAGAACCGCTCGGCAACCGGCGGCCGGCAGGAAATAGTTCATTGTCAAAATTATCAGGTATTGTGCTAAACAAGCAGATTAATTTACAGAGAACATTGTAGGTACTCTCAAACAGTCATTTTTCTTCTGAGTAGTATTTTGTTTTTGAGGACATTTCAAGTCAGAAATTGCCCTTCACGTCCCACAACAATCATAACATACCTCAGCGTTGTTTCAGTTAAATAGTTACATTTGGCATTTTATTAGATTCGTATTTATTATTTCAAATTCAGTATTTCACCAAGTTTTGTTTCATGACAATTTTCACATGCGCAACACATGGCGAACTAACAGCAATGCTGTAGCAGAGAACGATCAAGTGTAGTGAACCGCAGAGGGTCTATAACACTTGACTGGGTAACGACGGATATCACTTCTGTTTTACTTGATGATTTTCCATTGATTACTACGTATTGTGACCTTTCTGACAGGAAATGACAAATCCAGTCGCACAACTTAAGCGATACTCCATAGGCACGCAATTTGATTAGAAGTCTCTTGTGAGGAACGCAATCAAAAGCCTTCTGGAAATCAGGGAATATGGAATCAATTTGAGATCTCCTGTCGATAGCACTCCTTACTTCGTGCGAGTTAAGAGCTAGTCATGTTTCACGAGAACGATATTTTCTGAATCTGTGCTGACTGTGTGTCAATAGACTGTTATCTTCCTGTTATTCATTATTTTCGAACAAAATAAATGTTCCAAAATTCTACTGCAAATCGAAGTCAGTGATATAGGTCTGCAATTCATCGGATTATTCCTACTTCCTTTCTTGAGTCTTGGTGTGCGCCAATACAACTTCTCAGTCTTTTGGTATGGATCTTTCGTCAAGCGAGCGATAGTATGTGATTGGGGCTAATGTTTCAGCATACGCTGAAAGGCACCTAATTGATCTGGTACCGGGACCGGAAGACTTGCCTTTATTAAGTGCTTTAAGGTGCTTCTCTGCACCAAGAACATCTGTTTCTAAGTTACTCATTTTGACAGTTGCTCTTGTTCTCATCTATGGAATATTTACTTCGTCTTCTTTGGTGAATGAATTTCGGAAAACTTAGTATTTCCGCTTTAGCGACATCATTGGTATCACGCAGTGGAGGCATTTCGTATGCCTTGCTGCTGGTTTACTTTGCATATGACCAGAATCTCTTTGGATTTACTGTCATATATGGAGACAGAGTTTCGTTGTGGAAGCTATTAAAAGCATCTCGCAATGAAGTCTGCACTAAGTTTTGAGCTTCAGTAAAAGATCACCAATCTTGGAGATTTTATGTTGTTTTAAATTTGGCGTGAGTTTTTATTGCTTTTGCAACAGTGTTTTGATTTGTTTGATGTACTGTGGGTGATCACTACTGTTTTTTTTAATTTATTCGTTATAAATCTCTCAGTAACTTCAGGTACCACGATGGCTATTCTGAAAGCAAGGTCCGATAGGCCACGGAAACCACAGTGAACATCCGATGAAGATTTACACAGATGTGATAGTCAGTGTCTCTGGTTGCCCATCGATCACGTCACGTCGCTCTTTTCAGTTCTGAGCGCGTAGTGAAACCTGCACTGGCAACACTTTCGAAATTACGGACGACTATAGAGGCAACATGGCTCAGTATTTCTGCAGGGGACTTCCAACAACTTGTTGAGTCCATGACACATCTAGTTCCTGCCCTATGCCAGGCAAAAGGGGATCCGACACGATTTTACGAGGTGTCCTATGACTTTTCGTTGGTTTAGTTTAGTTTTAGTTATGTCCGTAGATCATTTTCCCGATTATTTTAACGATATGATGTCGAATAAGTCACAGTACAAGATATATACACTACTGGGCATTAAAATTGCTGCACCACGAAGATGACGTGCTACAGACGCGAAATTTAACCGACAGGAAGAAGATGCTGTGATATGCAAATGATTAGCTTTTCAGAGCATTCACACAAGATTGGCGCCGGTGGCGACACCTACAACGTGCTGACGTGAGGAAAGTTTCCAACCGATTTCTCATACACAAACAGCAGTTGACCGGCGTTGCCTGAAGAAACGTTGTTGTGATGCCTCGTATAAGGAACAGAAATGGGTACCATCACGTTTCCGCCTCTGATAAAGGTCGGATTGTAGCCTATCACGATTGCGGCTTATCGAATCGTGACATTGCTGCTCGCGTTGGTCGAGATCCAATGACTGTTAGCAGAATATGGAATCGGTGGGTTCAGGAGGGTAATACGGAACGCCGTGCTGGATCCCAACGGCCTCGTATCACTAGCAATCGAGATGCAGACATGTTATCCGCATGGCTGTAACGGATCGTGCAGCCACGTCTCGATCCCTAGGTCAACAGATGGGGACGTTTGCAAGACAACAACCATCTGCACGAACAGTTCGACGACGTTTGCAGCAGCATGGACTATCAGCTCGGCGACCATGCCTGCGGTTACCCTTGACGATGCATCACAGACAGGAGCGCCTGCGATGGTGTACTCAACGACGAACCTGGGTGCACGAATGACAAAACGTAATTTTTTCGGATGAATCCAGGTTCTGTTTACAGCATCATGATGGTCGCATCCGTGTTTGGCGACATCGCCGTGAACGCACGTTGGGAGCGTGTATTCGTCATCGCCATACTGGCGTATCACGCGGCGTGATGGTATGGGGTGCCATTGGTTACACGTTTCGGTCACCTCTTGTTCGCACTGACGGCACTTTGAACAATAGACGTTACATTTTAGATGTGTTACGACCCGTGGCTCTACGCTTCATTCGATCCCTGCGAAACCCTACATTTCAGCAGGATAATGCACGACCGCATGTTGCAGGTCCTGTACGGGCCTTTTTTGGATAGAGAAAATGTTCGACTACTGCCCTGGCCAGCACAATCTCCGGATACCTCACCAATTGAAAACGTGTGGTCAATGGTGGCCGAGCAACTGGCTCGTCACAATACGCCAAACACTACTCTTGATGAACTGTGGTATCGTGTTGAAGCTGCATGGGCAGCTGTACCTGTACACGCCATCCAAGCTCTGTTTGACTCAATGCCTCTAGGCCTCTAGGTTTTCTGTAACCTGGCTAAGCTTAGCACTAGGTTTCACAATGCTTGTGACCTGCTACTCGATTCCTAGCTTATCCTGTAGCAACTGGCCTACCCTTTCCCGTGACTGCTACCTAACAGCAGGACTCTTTTCTTTCTGTTTGGCTTTACTCCCGACCAAGCATTGCAATTGTTACTACGAGACTGCTGCACCCTACTTTGCTCAAAAAGCGTTTGAGGCACTCCTATTTCCGGTAACAAATCAAACTGATTGCTCACTGGAATCTGAAAAGTGATTTCTGAGGTTTTCTCCTTCTGACTACGACTTGTTACCTGTTCCCAGCTCCCATTGTCTCTTTCCCCCTTATACCTGTCTAATTCAAAGTACACCATTTCTAGATCAGCCTGAAGGGCACAAATTTTTTTTCCCTGTTCCACGATTTTCTTGTCACGGTTACATAATCTAGAACTCCATTGGCGAGCCTCATCTGGCACTATAACAGCTTCCCCGCTACAATCTCCCCCAGTGAAACACCAACCCACAAACCTGACATTTCACTCCCGTGCTCACTAATCTACGTCAACATCCACATTTGTCACACATGACGGCAGATTAAACAATACAAATTACACTACAAACAAACAGCACAAATACAAACAATACAAATTACACTACTAAAAATTCCTCTACACCAATTAATAATTAGCAGAAAGTAACTTAGCTTGCGGTGAGGTGAGCAGAGAGGTTTTGGACGTCAGGCGAATGTAGCAGCAGGCGAATGTAAACAGTGCGAAGTTAATTGCTGGCGTCGGTTATAGTGGCGGAAATCACGAAACGAGTAAGAAACTGAAGAGGCTCGTTATTTTCTAACGACAAATTTGAACAGGCGCTATCACTGAATTACGTATAAATACTCTACTGGAAACAGAAACACCACGTAACGACTTTACTGCACAATATGGAAAATTAACTGCATGGAAGTACAGAAACACAGAAAACACGAACCGAATGCAAACTATACACGTACGATACTCTTCATAATAAAGCTACACAGACACTACCCGGAAATTAGTGAATAACCACATAACTTACTGTGGTCAATAAGGAAAACAAACCCACGCCAAAGGCTTGCACTTTAGAACAGTTATCTTTTCACCAAAACTACACAAGTAAAAGCGACACCTTCAATATATAAATCACAATAGATACTAATTTACTTATTTAAGCTACAATATTGCCTTAATAAATTGTTTTTTCACGAGTAAACACCTGTATTTACGAGCGCACTGGGTAAACACACACACCTGCTCCAAAGAGCACCTCAACTTAAAAACATCGGAAGGCGGAAGTAGGACTCGCGCTCTGACGTTCCACACAAACTTATTTTGTATGTAGATAGTAATTGTCACGGCGTAAAGTCAACCGCCGGCACGCCAGTCGGTAGAGAACAGATGGCTGTGAGAAGACGTCAGCCAATCGCACGCTGGCCGACCCCTCTCCAGGACGACAACGCTACAGCAGCGGCCCCTATGTGAAGAGGACATGTGCGCTGCGACCGACTGGCGACGTCCCAGTTGAGTAGCAGCTTGCATAGAAGCGTCAACTCTTGTTACTTCACTTGTACGCTCTATGTAGCACAGACTTGAGATTGTTTATACTGAAGAAGATTGCTTATTTTGTATGTCGCACATTGCTTGCGACACATCTGTGCAGTTGTCAAAGGTAAGCACTGTCATTTACTTTTTTGTAATAAAAATCGCCGGCCGCTGTGACCGAGCGGTTCTAGGCGCCTCAGTCTGGAACCGAGCTGCTGCTACGGTAGCAGTGAGGCGTAGCGCCGTATACCGATCCTGCCTTGGAGGCGGTTAAGTAGGAGATGTGTCTCAGAGCTGGATAGTGACAGATGGTGACGCGAGACTGGACGCGCACGTAGTTTATGTATCAGCCGATAGAGGACAATATTAGATAGGGGACTGACTTAGTTTCGATTGTGCCCACTAGATTGGACTAAAGTAATAGAATGTTTTTCATAAACTATGATAATGCTAGAACAGTTTATGAAAAATATTATTATCATAAAGTGTTGTTATGTCTTTACGTGTAGGTAAAATGTTATAAATGTGTTTTAGCAGTGTGAATGATGCGTGAGTGTGGTTTAAGGTTAATATGAAGATAATTGTTTAACGAGTTATGTAGTGGTATTTAGTGTGGGAACATTTAGAAGAAGTATGAATGTGGACAAAGAGGATTTTTGTAGAATAGATTTGTAAAGTAAGTTTATGGTAAAGAGAAAGTTAATTCAGTTATAAATAACAATAGTAAATAACTTTATGCATAAACAAAACTTCAGCATGTTAGGTAATTACGTCGGTAAAAAGTGCAGTCGTTAGATTTATTATTTTGCGATTGGTTATTGATGAAAAGCGCGGACTGCACGGGAGAATGTTGTTTTGTTATTGGCTGTTGAGTAAACTGACCAAGCAATATTCTTCGAGCGCCTTTCTCGGTTGGTAGAGAAGACTTAGAGTATTCTAGAGAGGAGTCGGAGCCTAGCCATGAAACAGTTCGGACGTGTGTAATAGTAGTTCCGATGGAAATGATAAGTTGCCCGATCTAGGAGTGTTTCATACGTCACTAGTGTTGTAAAGTGACGCCATAATTATTCCGATGGGCGTGTAGAAATTTCGGAATTTTTAAGTGAATTTTGTGACGAGAAAAGACATAAATTCCGCGTGGCGTATGGAGCAGGTCGGTGGCTAAAAACTGTGACTGCATTAGGTACCGACAGACTTAACATTTGGCGAGCATTCTCAATAAAAAACAATCCATATTTTTTGTTGCTATTACGTTTTCGGGAAATCCAACACCATAAACTTGCTAACGTGAGTGAAAGGGATCGTGAGTGACTGTGTTAAGACTAGCACGGGCTTGGCAGTGATACTTGTTCACCTAAGTTTCAGAATATATTAATTATGGACAAAATTTTCAACCTTTCATTTCGTGTGAAAACTTTCTCCCGAAACGTAGATTAGTGACTTTAATTGCAGCCTGGTTCACGTAGCAGTACAATAGGTTTCGCTCGGCTTTCCTACTGATGATATGCTGAGACAATGTTCACAGGTAGGTGCAGGTTCGTCGTAAAGGGACGGAAAGAACCACGCCGCCGTAGCAGGTTCGAGTCCTGCCTCGGACATGGATGTGTGTGATATCCTAAGGTTAGTTAGGTTTACATAGTTCTAAGCCTAAGGGACTGATGACCTTAAGTCACAGTTTAACATGGAATCCGCCAAACGTGTTTTTTCTGAGACTCGTCACGTCTTTGAGAGGTGAAGGTTAGGTTAAAACGAAGATGAAAAATCTGTGGGCAGGTAAAAATTCGATCCAACGACCTCTGGGTCGACGGCACGTTCTTTTCCTCTAGACCACCAGACACGACGTTTGTAGATAGATCACCTTCTGTCGCCTGTAATGAGTCAGTTTACAACTGTAAAAATATGTGGCATAAATGGCCATATCTTCTGACTTTATTGACTGAGACTTTGAAGCTTAAATGTTTTAAACTGCCAAGCGACCATAGACCTTAGTATGTGACATAAATTTCAATTTACTACGCGGTCCTGAGAAAAAAAGAAGTCTTAACAGATGGACAGACAGACGGATAAAAAAATGACAAATATATTTTTTCCTACGATGTAATTTTAGACTTTTTCTTTTGCTAATGCTATGACATCCTTTTCTTTCCAAATTACAACGGAAGCTACATTTTTACGGACTGAGGTGCAGAACCCTAAAAAGTATATCGTTCCTTTAAAAAACAGTACTTTCTTCAGTAACAGGAATGATACAAGAATAAAGAAGGATTAAACATGCAACATATGTATGAGGGCTATTTGGAAAGCAACATCCGATTGCGGGCGAAACGGGAAGGACAATGAAAAATCTGATGAAGCTTTGCACTGTTGTGTTGGGCAGGGTCTGTAGCATGCTCAACTAACGCACCACGCCGGCCTTTACAGCTCCGAGCGAACAACGAGGGCGTAAAGAAGCCTAGAAAATAGGCACTATTTTCTAGGCTTCTTTACGCCCTCGTTGTTCGCTCGGAACTGTAAAGGCCGGCGTGGTGCGTTAGTTGAGCATGCTACAGACCCTGCCCAACACAACAGTGCAAAGCTTCATCAGATTTTTCATTGTCCTTCCCGTTTCGCCCGCAATCGGCTCGTCCTATATGAGGGCCTGGTGAGAGATTTCGCCTGTTGTCGTGGAACTCACATAACTGTCTTGCGTTTCATTCTTCACGTCATTTCTCTGCCGAATTAGTATGCTCCAGCAGTGTTTTCGGTGGGTCACTCATAATACATCCCGTAATTGGCTCGTCCTGAGTTTCATCTCTGCCCCCATGAACCGCTAGCTATGGAAACAACAATTTGGCACTTTGGCACAGAAAACGAGCTGTAGACCAACGTAGAGAATTGGTGGAAAACGCAGGCGGCTGCTTTCTCTGACGAGTGTATTAGAAAGTTGGTACAACTATGTGGAGAAGTAGCTGGAAGATGTAACTACCTGTTGCACATAAAACCGTTATAGTTTTCACAGTGGTTTCCAATCGGACCTTATTTTCTGAATAGTCCTCGTATTTCTTTGAATTTAACCCACATCTGGTCTAAACTTTCATATTTCGTTCCGAAGGAATGGAGGCTGTCTCATAGCATGATGTCCAGCGGATTCTTTTCTACTTTTTTAAAAATAGGTACATTTTAAATTTACTTTTGGTGGATTTAGACGTGGCGGATGTCTGTCTCACTAATTTCTGTATCCGTCATGATACTATTTACTCAGGATTTTTGTTGCTAAGACGTAAAGTATGTTTTCACAATCATTTACACATCGAGTGGGCTCCTGAAATAAATTCTCAAAATAATTTTCGGAGAAAGCATTTAGTACAATTTACGATGATGTTTTATACCTACCGCCGGCGTTGAATACGCATTGTAGCCAACATATCGAGGGTAGATTGAAGTCACTACCAACTATAATTATAGGAGTAGACTAGCTGTTTGAGATATTACTCAAGTTTTCTTTAAACTGTTCAGTAACTAAATCATCCGATTCGGAGGGTCACTAAAAGGAACCAATTATTAATTATTCTGGTTGTCAAGTATAGCCTCTACGCATACTAATCCACAAAAACTATCTACATCATTTCGCTACGGAATAAATTACTTCCAACAGCAACAAACACCCTGCCACCAATTGTATTTAATCTGCCCTTTCTGAAAACCATTAGGTCGTTTGTAAAAGTTTCGGCTGAACTTATCTCCGGCTTTAGCTGGCTTTCAGTATCGATAACGATTTGTGTTTGAGTGCCGGCTATTGGCAGTTGAAGCTCTGGTTCTTTCCCAAAGCAGCTACGACAATTTGCATTAGCTGCTATTCCTACCCTCTTCTTCCTTTCGTCCTGCACCCTTTGAGAGTCAAGTCCTTTCTGCACTTTCCCGAGACTGTCCAACCTAAAAAACCGCACAGCCAATTCCAGACATCCCCTACTACCCATGTAGCTGTCTCCTATAGTGGATACCCGACTGTTTAACTGGAACCCAAAACCCCTCCACCCTACTGCGAAAGCCGAGAAATCTGTAACCTATACGGTGAGTCTCTGATTCATACCCTTCGTTTCTGTCGGCGATGTTACAATCCTACAGATGGTGAGCTCTGACTACATCTCACGAGCAAGACTGGCATTACCACTTCAGCCAACAGCCCAAAACCAGAGAGAGATTCTCTTTTGATGCAAAGCGACACACATCGTTAGTAGCGACATGAGCCACCACCTGCAGTTGGCTGCATCCTGAGATCTTCATGGTAGCCAGCATCACTCGTTCTACATCTGGTATGACACTTCCCGGTGTGCACACACAGTGCACACTGGATTTCTCTCCCTCCTTGGCAGCCATATTCCTTGAGCGGCCCATTACGCGTCTGACATTGGATGTTCCAAGTACCAGTAAGGCCACCCCCTTTTACTGCCAGGATCTTGCGGTCTGAGGCTTCTTCTGGAAGAGCACGAGGGACTGCTTCTCGAACAGGATTTCGACCAGTCGCAGATAACACTCGGAACCTGTACGTCAGACGAACTGGGGAGGCACTTTGATTCGCCACGGAACGTGTTCGTCAGACGAACCAGGAGACACTTCAATCGATCCTAGAGCCTGTTAGTCAAATGAACTGGAGAGGCACTTCGATCGTCTCCCCAGAAAGTCTTTCGCTGCGCCCCAAGCCTTGTGACAACCTCCCATTCGACCACAGGTGGGGCGGTCATCCTCAGAGTCAGTACGGCGAGAATCCCGAGAGCTAAACATCTCTCGCAGTACAGCTCAGAAGATGCTGTATAAATTACTTAGCTTGCACGCTTACAAAGTTAAAATTATGCGAGCGCTGAAGCAATACGACTTGCTGCTTTGTCACGATTTTGGTATTATTGAACCGAATGAGGTAGAACACCAATTTTCGAAGGAGAGACCCTGGACACGCCTCCCGTATGACCCGAATTCTTAACTTTCTGGAATACAGGACTCTCTGTGAGCAAGTAGGAGAATGAACAGTGGACGCTACTAACGTGTAGCAAGCTGAGAATTTGGGTAGGACTGGAAGCGTGTGCAGATGGCAGAGGAGGTTAAAGCAACTGCTCACATTAAGCAGGAGATCCGGGTTCGAGTCTCGGTCCGGCACAAATTTTCAACATTCAACATAGAATTATTTCGATGCCCAATTGCGGCTGGAGTCGGTTTCTTATTCGAAAGTTGATATTTACGGCCGCTGTATCGGTCAACAGAGTGATGTCTGTTCTGTCGGACATGATCGACAAAACTAATACCACACCTTTTATACAGTAGACCCCCATCCATCAGGAAAAGCTTCCACACATGCAGGAACGTTAATCGGCACAGCATTCGTAGTACGTTCAGGGTTCGAAAAACACGCACAGTTTTCGGGAACATGCCACAGACAGCGGAAGGTGAACGTGTGGCGTGCGATGATGAAAGACGGCACAGTTGTACCATTTTTCTTCTTCAAGCAAACAGGAGCTGTGAATCCGAAAGTGCTTGAGTTATTTGTTGTCCTTTCGTTCCTTCCCCTATAGCCAAACATGACCTTCCAGCTGGATGGTGCGTCACTTCTCTGAAGTTTTCGTGACTGCCTAGACTGGACAGCTCCAAAGCGATGGGTAGGACGTGATGGACTAGGGACGTTGGCCACCGTGATCTCTGGACATAACCCCTCTGGTTTTATTCCCGTGGGTTTGTGCAACAGACACTGTGTATTCCTCCCCTGTACATGACATTGACAATCTCCACAGAAGAAATGTGGATGCAATAGGCTGCATCACCCGGGAGATACTTGTGTGCACATGAACTGGAATGGAGTGTCATCTAGACGTTTTACAGGTTGTGCAAGGAGACCATGTACAGGCTTATTATTTTTTTGTACGGGGTTGCTTTACGTGATACCGCAAACTGAAGTGTCAACGTCTTTTGGTTTCGTTTTTAAATGCATTTGGAAACCAGACTGGTTTTATGCGGACACCCTGCAGCTCAGGGAGTATCGCGTGATGACAATTTCCGATTCACCAGCAGAGCGACAGTTGGGGGCGGAAATGGCTACAGCAATCCGACCTTGGAATCGCTGGCCGTCAGAAGACTCTGCTCCAAGCGGCTATATTTGTGTCGGCGACGACGCGTTACGAAACTCGCCTTCCGCAGTACGTCTGGGCTTATTTCCGGCGGGGCAGGACGTCGACCGCCGCAGAGGGAAAAATGTGCGGACCGAGTGCGGATGCATAATTTAGTGGCTGCACCGTCGGCGCTGGATGCCGGGTATTTCCAGCTCTTACTTACGTAAGGAAGTCACGCGGTACAGGGCGGTCGCCCTCCAGTTGTCCGCTGACCCTGGTTTCCTGTTCCGAGAGCCTCATGAGCGGTCACGTTATTTCTGCGTCCCAATCCTCTTACGTACTGCGCGACCCTACGTAACTCTGATGGGGCACCCAATAGATCCAGAAATATACACTACTGGCCATTAAAATTGCTACACCACGAAGATGACGTGCTACAGACGTGAAATTTAACTGACGGGAAGAAGATGCTGTGACATGCCCTCCGCCACACACCGTTGGGTGGCTTGCGGAGTATGAATGTAGATGTAGATTAGCTTTTCAGAGCATTCACACAAGGTTGGCGCCGGTGGCGACACCTACAACGTGCTGACATGAGGAAAGTTTACAACCGATTTCTCACACACAAACAGCAGTTGACCGGCGTTGCCTGGTGAAACGTCGTTGTGATGCCTCGTGTAAGGAGGAGAAATGCGTACCATCACGTTTCTGACTTTGATAAAGGTCGGATTGTAGCCTATCGCGATTGCGGTTTACCGTATCGCGACATTGCTGCTCGCGTTGGTCGAGATCCAATGACTGTTAGCAGAATATGGAATCGATGGGTTCAGGAGTGTAATACGGAACGCCGTACTGGATCCCAACGGCCTCGTATCACTAGCAGTCGAGATGACAGGTATCTTATCCGCATGGCTGTAACGGATAGTGCAGCCACGCCTCGATCCCTGAGTCAACAGATGGGGACGTTTACAAGACAACAACCATCAGCACGAACAGTTCGGCGACGTTTGCAGCAGCATGGACTATCAGCTCGGCGACCATGGCTGCGGATACCCTTGACCCTGCATCACAGACAGGAGTGCCTGCGATAGTGTACTCAACGACGAACCTGGGTGCACGAATGGCATAACGTCATTTTTCCGGATGAATCCAAGTTCTGTTTACAGCATCATAATGGTCGCATCCGTGTTTGGCGACATCGCGGTGAATGCACATTGGAAGCGTGTATTCGTCATCGCCGTACTGGCGTATCGTCCGGCGTGATGGTATGGGGTGCCATTGGTTACACGTCTCGGTCACCTCTTGTTCGCATTGACGGCACTTTGAACAGTAGACGTTACATTTCAGTTGTGTTACGACCCGTGGCTCTCCCCTTCACTCGATCCCTGCGAAACCCTACATTTCAGCAGGATAATGCACGACGGCCTGTTGTAGGTCCTGTACGGGCCTTTCTGGATACAGAAAATGTTCGACTGCTGTCCTGGCCAGCACATTCTCCAGATCGCTCTCCAATTGAAAACGTCTGGTCAATGGTGGCCGAGCAACTGGCTCGTCACAATACGCCAAACACTACTCTTGATGAACTGTGGTATCGTGTTGAAGCTGCATGGGCAGCTGTACCTATACACGCCATCCAAGCTCTGTTTGAGTCAATGCCCAGGCGTATCAAGGCCGTTATTACGGCCAGAGGTGTTCGTTCTGGGTACCGATTTCTCAGGAGCTATGCTCCCAAATTGCGTGAAAGTGTAATCACATGTCAGTTCTTGTATAAGATATTTGTCCAATGAATACCCATTTATCATCTGCAGTTCTTCTTGGTGTAGCAGTTTTAATGGCCAGTAGTGTACTAATTCAAATTGTTAGGTCTTGTTCTACACAATGTAGCGTCAACCAATTTTCGGCGACACTCGCTAAGCGCCGACCCAATGTACGAGGGCGTGCCGAAACATAATGCTTCCTAATTTTTTGTGTCAAAAATCCTTAAGCTTTTTAAAGAAAACAAACATTATTAACATTCTACATCTTTTCACTTCATGTCTGTGTATTTGCAATCCTCCACCGCAACAGTGCTCCGAATTGTAGCTCGTAACATGGTGGAGTGCAACGCAAGTATGTCGGTGCATGGGAAATAGCATGCTGTTATCGAGTTTCGAATTCGAAGAGAACGTTCACGCACGGAGCACACACTCCTTCAGGATGACAATCGGTCTAAGGCGCTGCAGTCATGGACTGTGCGGCTGGTCCCGGCGGAGGTTCGAGTCCTCCCTCGGGCATGTGTGTGTGTGTGTGTGTGTGTGTGTGTGTGTGTGTTTGTCCATAGGATAATTTAGGTTAAGCGGTGTGTAAGTTTAGGGACTGATGACCTTAGCAGTTAAGTCCCATAAGATTTCACACACATTTTGATTTGAGGATGACAATGCCAGACCTCACGAGTGCTGCGACATCTGCAACAATCCGACGCCTTGAGTTTAATGTCGCCGATCGTCCTCCATACAGTCCCGGCTTGGCTCGATCCGATTTTCATCTGTTGCCAAAACTTAAAACGACCTTCGACGACCTCGCTTTGATGATGAAGCGGTGCAAGCAGAGGAGAGGTTGTGGTTGCGTCAACAAAATCAAACATTCTACAGTGACGGTATCAACAAACTGGTCTCTCGTTAGCACACATGTTTTCGTCGCCAGGGTGACTTTGGTGATAAATATGTAGCCACACACGATAAAAATGTGGAATTTTAATAATGCTTGTTTTATTTAAAAAGTTTTAAAAGTTTTCAGATACGAAATTAGGAGACACTACTTTTCAGCAGTCCCACGTGTTTCGTTCAAATGGCTCTGGGAACTATGGGACTTAACATCTTAGGTCATCAGTCCCCTACAACTTAGAACTACTTAAACCTAACTAACCTAAGGACATCACACACATCCCCGCCCGAGGCAGGATTCGATCCTGCGACCGTAGCAGTCACGCGGTTCCGGACTGAAGCGCCTAGAACCGCTCGGCCACCGAGGCCGGCGCCAACACGTATACAAGCCGATATACAAGCTGTATCAAATGTTACTACAAAAATCTTATTTCTCTTTTGTTATGTAACGACTGATCACGGGGAGAAAGTGTGATGCATCTGAAGTCGGACCACGCCATCGAATATCTGGTCACAAGCTGCAACGTGCCGTAGGCCATAGCCCCTCAGAGCAATTTTTCCCCTATTTTTACGGTGGGAATTTTATCATAAATTCGTAGCTTTGTGTTAATGGAACTGGACTGAGCTGAATTCCGTTTATGAGAGAGCCTTGTTCATTCTGATGTATCTTCGTGCGCTAAACTTAAGAACGAAAGTAGCTTTCTGTGGTGTTTCAAAAGTCTAATCAGGAAATATCGCGTTTCTTTACGGCTTGAGCGACGCCAGATAAGAAATGTTAATATATATATTTATTTATTTGTAGTATGTTCAGTGGAGACTTGTTATTTAAAAATATTTTTTTTTTCTTTCATGTCGAGCGTGGCAGCAGGATGATCCAGTGGGGACTCCAGACGCGGCGGACGTCGAGAGCTAACCACTATTGCATCGTAGGCGACGACCGGTGGCTGGAAGAACCGTTGAAACATCATGCTGACCATTATTAAAATATGTTTTATTTATAAAAGGAAAAGGAGTTCAATGTTGAAGGTGGAAGGATAAAGTTTGTAATTAGATGTCATTTGGTTATCAACTGTTAAATTAACTTCGAGTTGGAGGTTAGAACAGTAAGTTGACTCTGTTGTTACGACATGCATCGTAAATATTACTTATGTGTGAGATTTGCAAGTTTTATTAAAATTCAGACTTCTTGAAGAGGTTCTGGCAGGGTTTTGTCGAGAGTGTGGACGATCTTCAATGGTTGACTGGTTTGAAGTTTTATTGGTGAGCGGTCGACACGTATTGATATTTTGAAAATAATCGATACTGTGAAGTGTGTTAGGATTCTGTTTAGAAACTTTATTGGCGATTGTGATCGGGAGGATCGGTTTTAAAGTGGAATATTTCGTTGAATGAGAACAGGATTGATTCTTTAGTGACAGTAATTAGCTATTTAAAGAAATATCAGGAGATTTTCATTTTATTCTGGCAAAGATATCAAGGAGTGTCAGACCACACAACGAATATATAGAAACTCTGTGACTTTGTTGAACGGTCAAATTTTTTTTTTTACGATAAAAGTTGTCTACAACAGGGACTGGTGAGTTTTGCTGCGTCTATCCTTATATTCTAGGCTGAATCTGCTACAGCTTAATGTTTTTCTTTAGGGATTTTTGAAGTAACTGGGAAATGAACTTATAATTTGATCAGCGGCGGACCATCTATATTGGGTATACAGTTAGGCTGTTGTGAAGCCTGTTGGTTTGCAGATTGCCTTTCTTTCCCCTGCTGCAGACATCACTGCTGAGTTCCTGCGACAGGATCGGCGGTTCAGCGCATTTCGCATTATGTCTCACCGCCAAGTAACATAGCTAGCAGTAGAGTGACTCAATACCGTTGACTAGTGAGCATAACGTGTGCAAAGATTTTGAGGTCTGTACGTCCGTGCAAGATTATACCTCCTCACGGCGTAACACCTGGACCACCAAAACCCTCGCGTTCGACAGTGCTGGATGTACCCTCATATAGCGAGGGCAGGGATGACGTAATGAACTTATGAACATTGTCGAAAGTGTTCGTTTTCGTGGTCAAAGTGTTGTGGTGTATGGAGGTATAATACTGCATGGTCATATTGACCTAAAGTCACTGAACAGTGTCACTGACTCACTGTACTCGTTCCCCTAGTAAGTATTTTGAGCGGTGTATTCGGCCACAATCTGATTTCTGTGGATGACAACGTGCAACCGCATCGAACAGTGCAGATACAGGAGTTCTTGGAAAAAGAGGATATTCGGCTGATCTACTGGCCTCCCCATTCCCCCGACCTCCCACCGAGTACGTGCGGTATGGTTTGGAGAGACGATTGTAGCACGTTCACATGCACTAACGACCATCCAGCAGCTGACAACGGCATTGCTGCAGGAATGAAACGCCATACTACAAGAACTCCTTACCAACCTTCTGGCCAACATGGGAGCATGCTGCAGAACATGCACTCTCATCCATGGTAACCACACACCCTATTAAGAACCATGTTCCTCCTTTTGTAATGTCCAGGGGGCCATCATGCTGCCTTTGAATAAGTGTATCGTTTCTCTTCTTTTCATTTGGTATTTGGTTCAGTACCTTCCGTGTTTCACTACAGCAGTTCTTTCTATGAATGGTCCACGTTTCATCGAGCCACGTTACTTGCCAGTGACACATCATGCAAAGCTACTCTCATTCTTAAGTTTTGGACACCAATGTATATTACAAACAGGAGTAAAGTTTTGACCTCGTGCTTCACCAGCATGTTCATCTACACTCTGCACACTAGTACTATGAAACGCCTGGCAAAGGGTACTTACCTTTCTGCCATGCATTAGGATTCCTTTCCATACCGTTCATATACGGGGTGTTTCAAAAATGACCGGTATATTTGAAACGGCAATAAAAACTAAACGAGCAGCGATAGAAATACACCGTTTGTTGCAATATGCTTGGGACAACAGTACATTTTCAGGCGGACAAACTTTCGAAATTACAGTAGTTACAATTTTCAACAACAGATGGCGCTGCAAGTGATGTGAAAGATATAGAAGACAACGCAGTCTGTGGGTGCGCCATTCTGTACGTCGTCTTTCTGCTGTAAGCATGTGCTGTTCACAACGTGCAAGTGTGCTGTAGACAACATGGTTTATTCCTTAGAACAGAGGATTTTTCTGGTGTTGGAATTCCACCGCCTAGAACACAGTGTTGTTGCAACAAGACGAAGTTTTCAACGGAGGTTTAATGTAACCAAAGGACCGAAAAGCGATACAATAAAGGATCTGTTTGAAAAATTTCAACGGACTGGGAACGTGACGGATGAACGTGCTGGAAAGGTAGGGCGACCGCGTACGGCAACCACAGAGGGCAACGCGCAGCTAGTGCAGCAGGTGATCCAACAGCGGCCTCGGGTTTCCGTTCGCCGTGTTGCAGCTGCGGTCCAAATGACGCCAACGTCCACGTATCGTCTCATGCGCCAGAGTTTACACCTCTATCCATACAAAATTCAAATGCGGCAACCCCCCAACGCCGCTACCATTGCTGGACGAGAGACATTTGCTAACGATATAGTGCACAGGATTGATGACGGCGATATGCATGTGGGCAGCATTTGGTTTACTGACGAAGCTTATTTTTACCCGGACGGCTTCGTCAATAAACAGAACTGGCGCATATGGGGAACTGAAAAGCCCCATGTTGCAGTCCCATCGTCCCTGCATCCTCAAAAAGTACTGGTCTGGGCCGCCATTTCTTCCAAAGGAATCATTGGCCCATTTTTCAGATCCGAAACGATTACTGCATCACGCTATCTGGACATTCTTCTGAATTTGTGGCGGTACAAACTGCCTTAGACGACACTGCGAACACCTCGTGGTTTATGCAAGATGGTGCACGGCCACATCGCACGGCCGACGTCTTTAGTTTCCTGAATGAATATTTCGATGATCGTGTGATTGCTTTGGGCTATCCGAAACATACAGGAGGCGGCGTGGATTGGCCTCCCTATTCGCCAGACATGAACCCCTGTGACTTCTTTCTGTGGGGACACTTGAAAGACCAGGTGTACCGCCAGAATGCAGAAACAATTGAACAGCTGAAGCAGTACATCTCATCTGCATGTGAAGCCATTCCGCCAGACACGTTGTCAAAGGTTTCGGGTAATTTCATTCAGAGACTACGCCATATTATTGCTACGCATGGTGGATATGTGGAAAATATCGTACTATCGAGTTTCCCAGACCGCAGCGCCATCTGTTGTTGAAAATTGTAACTACTGTAATTTCGAAAGTTTTAAAAAATGGTTCAAATGGCTCTGAGCACTATGGGATTCAACTGCTGTGGTTATCAGTCCCCTAGAACTTAGAACTGCTTAAACCTAACTAACCTAAGGACATCACACACATCCATGCCCGAAGCAGGATTCGAACCTGCGACCGTAGCAGTCGCACGGTTCCGGACTGCGCGCCTAGAACCGCGAGACCACCGCGGCCGGCTTTCGAAAGTTTGTCTGCCTGAAAATGTACTGTTGTCCCAAGCATATTGCAACAAACGGTGTATTTCTATCGCTGCTCGTTTAGTTTTTATTGCCGTTTCAAATATACCGGTCATTTTTGAAACACCCTGTATATTGAGCGTGGGTAGGATGTTAGCCTTTTCTTCCTTTCTTTCTTTTAAGAAAGACTGCCTGTACTCCATACGGGGGGGATACATGGGGGTTTGTGGTTTATTAGTTTTTTCCTAGCTTCTTGACCTAAAGTTAGTTCTTGCAACTTTGTAGGTAGAATTTCTCGTGACGGTTTGCGTCTAACCTCAAGTACCAGGCAGTTCTGTTTTTTCATCGTATCCGTAATGTTCTCCTGGGGGGGGCAAACAAATCTGTGACAATTCGTGCTGCCATTCTTATAGTGTAGACACAGGTGTTCCTCGCTTAGAGAAACAACTGAAATTGCTGAAAACAAGGAAGTCGCTAGGTGTAGGTGGAATCCCAGTTTGGTTTTACAGAGAGCAGTGGCAATGGCCCGTTACGTAGCTTGCATTGATAGCTCTCGCAGAACGCAAAGAGCGATCGACTGGAAACTGCAGTAGAGCGCAGGATGTAGTATCATTGCCACACCACAGATACTACTACAACGCCGCGCCAACACAAGGTTGGCAGCCCGTCGTCTGGTGAGCACAGCGCGCTCTAGAGGGCTGTGCAGCTCGACGGAACTGGCGTGTGTCTCGTTCACTTCTTAGCTAGATTTCAACCTAGGCAGACGCACTTTCATAATCGGCCCTCAGCCAGTTCTGTAATGTTTGCATTGATTCTCTGAGAAGGGCCCATCAGGCTTAGTCCCTGAGAATATGTTGTATTAGTTCATGGTATTCCATGTTTCGATATTGTTAGTTTATAGCCGCAGCTGTAGTCCTACAAACTACTGAAGATAAGTAATTTTCATTGTACTATGCGTTTCTTGAATAATAATCCTTCTCTCTAACAGTGTGCCGTACCGCATATTATTGCAACCTGGACTCCTTCAGCTCCTATCAACTCGGCTTCCTACTTATTTGCATTTAGTAACGAGCTGAAAACATCCATGTGTTTTGTGCCTCTAAACAGTGAGACACAATACAGGAGACTCCTGTGTGTAAGAAAGATAACAGAACGGACCCGCATAATTACATAATAGTAACCTTAACATCGATTTGCAGCAAAATTCTTTAACACATTCTGAGTTCGGATATAATAAATCCCCTCGAGACATTAAAGCCTCTCCCCACAAATCAGCAGGGATTTAGAAAGCATCGCTCGTGCGAAACTCAGCCCTTTTCTCAGACGATATCCTACAAATCAATGGATAACAACAGGCAGATTCCATATTCCCAGATTTCCGGAAAGCATTTGACACGTTGCGCCACTGCAGACTGGTTACGAAGGTACTAGCATACGAATTAGGTTCCCAGATATGTGAGTGACACGAAGACTTCTTAAGTTATAGAACGCAGTACTTGTGCTCGACCGCGAGTGTTCATCAGTAGTGACCCAGAGAAGTGTGTCAGCAGCGCTCTTACTCTCTGTATACGTAAATGATCTGAACGGAGAGGGTAAACTACAATTTACGTCTGTTTGCTAATGAGTGGTGTACATTAAGGTTTCGTTGTTGAGTGACTGTACGGGACAGAATTTCTAGTTGCTATGATGAATGGCAGCTTGCTCTAAATTTAGAAAAATCGAAGTTAATGCTAATAAGTAGAAAAATTAGTGTAGTGCTGCTTGACATAGTCATATCGATTGAATATCTAGGCGTATTGTTGCAAAACGGTATGGAATGGAATGAGCACACAGATTGGTAGTTAGGAAGGCGAATGCTCGACTTCGTCTTATAGGGGGTGTAGCTCATCTGTAAAGCAGAACGCGTACAAAACGCCAGTGCAGCCCAATCTTGAGTACTGTCGAGTGTTCGGAATCCGCACAAGATTGGATTAAAGGAAGACATCGAACCAGTTCCGAGTCGGACTCCCAGATTTACTACCGGTAGGTTCGATCGGCACGCGAGTTTTGCGGACCTGTTTCGTGAACTCAAATGAGATTCTCCCGAGGGAAGACGCGAGGCACTACTGTGGGAAGTTCGAGAACCGGCATCTGAGCCCGACCACAGATCGATCTACTGCCGCTAACGTACATTTCGCATAACGACCACGAAGAAAGGATAAGAAAAATAAGTGATGGTACGGAGGCTTCTAGGCAGTCGTTATTCACTCGCTCTGTTTGCGAGTGGAACAGGAACGGAAATGACTAGTAGTGGTTCGTCGTATCCCTCCGACATGCACCATAAGGTAGCTTGCGGAGTATGTAAGTAAATGCAGGTGTAAATGTAATTACCCCCTGAAGCGTAAAATGTGATTTTCTGAGGGGGAAAGACAAAAGTGTTCAACTGTATTTCGGTCACAAGACTAAATTATTTTCAATAGATCATTATTGTTGTCACTGTTTTGTAAGGCCATAATACTGAATAGTGACTACGTAAGTTACCAGTTATTATGTTTTTTCAAATACCAGCGTTAATGTGTGTCACGATGTGGTGGACGTTACAGTTTGTGAAACGAATGTATGCTTGTGGTGGGTTGATTATGTGAGGAAGATATTCTTCATACTTCATACCGTGCATCTGTGATAGTAAAAGTGTGACAAATAGAAAATTTTGCTACTCGAGCTAGGGATGGCAGTTATCGCTGAAACAATCGGTTTTCGGCTTTATAGGTTTTTTCCTCACTAGTTTAACTGTTGAAACCGCTCAACACAACTAGTTTATGAAATAACCGATTTTCGATCTTTTTATTCTTGCTGTTTTCTGTAATAAACGTAGAAATCGAACAAAGATTGAAAAGTCTTGGTTCTCAGGTTACCTTCATTACGAACGTGGGTACACTCAGTGACTGTAATCTGATTTATAGGTGACAGAGCACAGCAATCAGTCATCCTTTTTTAAGGTTTTGTTTGGAAAATCCAGATTTAGGCTATTGCCTAGACATTATCAACGCACTATTTTCTAGTCTCAACGAATGTCAGTTCCCTGTTATTCTGGCGTCAGTCACAGTTTTTCGAATATACGGAGAACTGTGACTGACGCCCAAACAGCAGGGAACTGACATGCACTAGGACTAGAAATTGGTGCATTGATAATGTGTAGGCACTAGCCTAAATCTGGATTTGCCAAATAAAACCTGCAAAAAAGGACGACTGATTGCTGTGCTCTATCGTTTATAAATTTTGGTTTTTTCAGTTTCAAGATACAAAGACTGAAAATATTAAATTAAATAGGCAAATACAAGAAAATGTAGTCTGCCCACCGTTCACTGCTTTTTTTCAGAAAATTGAAACTAGTTGAATACTACAAAAAAATCACCAGTATTTTCCTACTAGTTCAAACTTTTTGAAACTCTGCGCAAAAACTATGATGTAATCGGGGATCATACCACCATTTGGGTGTTGCGAATAGTCAGTGGCAATGGGTGAAAACTGATGTTAAAGGACTCAGATTTTCGTGTTAATTCGTCCGTTTTCAAGGACTGCAAGCAGATAAAGCCGTATTATGTACGCACATGCAGCAGATCACCAACTTCTTATTTTTATCGTTTGCTATCAATGAATTGTTGCGAAGTTTTATAATTTATTACTGTTACTATAATTTCCTTCCTCTTTTATTAATTTGAAGAAATGGCAAACAAATCTTTAATGTTTTAAAGCAACTGAAACATTGTACTTCAATGCTAAGTCACGCCGTAAAGAAAATTTCCAGATTAGGTTTGGTGTCCTTCCGCAAAACGATTGTCCGGCGACCACAATAAGCCCTTGTCCTGTACAATTCACGCAAGTGTGCACCTTAAATCATGACACACGGCAAAAGGAACATGTTTGTCTCAGCATTGATGTACCAATTCTTATGCATGTGTTTGTTCCTCGTTTCTGTCTGCATTGTTGTTAAAATATCATTTATTACTTTTCTCATTTTCTATAATAACACAATATTTCAAACCAATCCAAACTTTACGAATAAAAATTATTCCTTTTTTTTTAAAAAAAAAAAAGGTTTACTTAGAAACGAAAAACCTTAGCACTGCTGCTATGGATAATTGATATTCCGTTTTTTCACTCTTCTGTTAGTAAAAAGTATAAAGTACTTGTTATAACAGAGACACATATCGAAGAATACCGGTTATTCAGAATTAAAATACCGGTATCGGTTTTAGCTGGTCGTTTCTTAACCATCCCTAACTTGAGCCAGTGTAGAATGAAAACATTTATCGTATGACCAGCCAGCTTTGTAGGGATGAAGGTCAGACTGCACGCTGCGTTATTTGCTTTGTTAGTAGCGTCAGTGTGATGACTTACACTTAGGGGCCGGTGCGGGTACGTCGATGTAGTGCTGAAGCACAGGCATCAGCGTGCATTGCCGTTGCAGGTGGTCACCACGTGTCTGGACAAGGTGAGCAGGGGTTTACTCGCCAAGTTGTTTTATCAAAACAGCAACAATGCTGCTGCTCTTCGCGAATGTTGACGCCCTAAGGCACTACGGAGAGGTCCTCTTTTCGCACTGGGGATGAAGAACATGGTTCGTAAGTTCGAATTAACTAGCGATTTGGGAATTTCTCCTCGGTGAGGCCGGGGACGAATTGCGCCACAAATTACTGAAGAAGTTATTGTTGCCATGGTTGATATGCTGGACGCAATGCGCGATCTTCAAGCAGTGCTCGAAATGTGTTACGAAAGCTGAACATTTCATGGTCCACCGTTAGAAAAATGCTGCGAACAATTGTGAAACTGTATCTCTAGTGCGCTTTGAGGTTGTCGTGGATGCAGATGGCCGTCACATTGAGCAACGTTTGTAACCTGAACTTGAACATTGTACGCAAATAACAAATGTTACCTTCTCATGTTGAAATTAAAATGTGTTTTTTCCAATGGTTTATTCCTTATTTCTTTTCCGCATGTCCTTACGAATGTTTCTACAAAGCTACATTGATTTACGATTACTTGTTTTCATGGAGGTCCTCCCAAGTACCGAAAATTTAATTATAACTACTTTGTAGATGACATATGCTTAAATATCTCTTGTCAGTGCCTTCATGGAGTTGTAGGTAGTTCCCGCAACAGGCCAGACATTGCTTGGCAACAATAAACGAACTAATTCACATCAAAACATAACAGTAACTATGTAACGGCTATTGCACTACAGTGGGGCTCACACTATGTTATTATTATCATTAGCGGCTGTGGTCACACAGAAAGCATTTACAGCCTGAAGTCTTCCAATTTCTATTAGTTCAGTGGTAAGGAGTCCACCGACCGAGTCATTTACGAGGTGTGAGGCATAGTCTTTGGCAGAGAACGTAGATAAAAATGAGATGGGTGTTATGATACTGCGAGAAGAATTTGTTAGAGAACTGAAGTGGAAGAAGGGATCAGTTAATAGGACACATTCTGAGACATCAAGCGTTCACCAATTTAGTACTGGAGGAAAGTATGAACGTGTGTGTGTGTGTGGGGGGGGGGGGGGGGGGGCGGGGAGGGGTAAATATCGTAGAGGGAGACCAAGAGATGAATACAGAGCGCAGATTCAGAAGGATGCAGGTTGTAAGAGTTATTCGGAGATGAGGAGGCTTGCACAGGGTAGAGTAGCATTGAGAGGTGCATCAAACAAGTCTTCGGACTGAAGACCACAACAACAAGACGGACTGCAGAGATTTTCATTTGACCGATTTTACATGGGGTGCGACGTGTGGGAGGAGCAAGTGACGCTAGGGAGAGGAGTGGTGCAGAGGGATCGCCTCTTCTAAAAGTCAAACTTGAACGCAGATAGTTAGCGTTCATTTCTGAGGAGGAGTTGTAAGTAGTTCTCGTGATACTTTGAGAATTTCTTCATCATTTTATAAGAAAAAGGTTGTCAGAAATAAGCACAGCAACAGTTGTCTCACTGGCATGTTAGTTCGTGGCTTAATAATCAGTAAAACACCTACAAGACCTGAATATCATTTACATTTAGTCACTTTAAAAATGAAAGTTTTCAAAAAAATCCTTTTTCAATGTATACTTTAGTTAGGTGCTAATGTTGATGATGGTCGGGCGGTAAGGGCGTACGAAATAATATCTACGGTACAAATCATTCAACATTTTCGGATCACCTAAAAGAAGAACACCATAGACCAATCAATACTGAAAACGATGTGAATACCATAAAAATCAGTAAAGACAGACACCTCCTCCCTTTCCAAGGAAATTTCTACACACAAAAAGAATTAACACAAAATAAACAGTTGCTCGATGACCAGATAAATATTGGAAACCAGACTCTATATAGAATAATTGATGAAATTACATGAAAATAAAAGAGCCTTTTTCATCCTTCACCCCCTCCTACTCACAATTTCATTTCACTTCTCGGTCCTCAACTTCTTCTCCAACTCACTCTCTATCACACTGCTATATACTTATGTGTCCTCATCATGGTTTCCGCCTCCATAAAAAAAAAAAGTTCTCTCCATTACTATTCCTTCTCTACTCTTACACAGTACATAAATACACAGAAACATAATTAAATAGAACTACACACATACAACAACCTAATTTAAAAAATGTTGTAGGTGAAAGACAAAGTAATGGAAAGGTTATGTTGGCAACACTACAATACATAAACAGAAACACATACTTAAAGTAAAAAAACAAATAGAATACAGTGGCGTGCACAAAAGTATGTTGTGAGAAATGCATAGTGCTGCAGAACATCTAAAAATCATTATCAGTATCTAACACAGAAAAACAACGATTTGCTAGCAGACTGCATTTCCCGATGTAAGCGAGAAATCAGCCGAAAAATCACTGTAAGTACAAATCAACGTCTTCTTAACCAACTGCTTTTCGATCTAAAAATGCCGGCCCGAGTGCCCGTGCGGTTCTAGGCGCTACAGTCTGGTGGTGGTGGTGGTTAGTGGTTAACGTCCCGTCGACAACGAGGTCATTAGTACAGTCTGGAGCCGAGCGACCGCTACGGTCGCAGGTTCGAATCCTGCCTCGGGCATGGATGTGTGTGATGTCCTTAGGTTAGTTAGGTTTAATTAGTTCTAAGTTCTAGGCGACTGATGACCTCAGAAGTTAAATCGCATAGTGCTCAGAGCCATTTGAACTTTTTGATCTAAAAATCAAATCCAAATGCAAATAACTTAATTGCATACCACTGATGATGCTTTACCTTAATAAAGCGAAACGCGTCTGGTGAAAAATCACGCATTTTTGTAGTTGCAACGATGGATCAAAAATACGCTCATCAAGAAATAATATCTGATTGTACTCTGGAGTAATGTCCTCAGAAAGGTTGGGAAGCACTGATATAGAAGATATAGTCTTTGGAAATCTGATAATTTTTTTTGAAACGCCCATTATATCGATCCGTGTACAACGCGTATTCCAGAGTTACCATTACGTCATAGGGAGCACTGCGAGCCATTCCACACATATGAACTGGAGACCATGATGGAGCAATGCTGAATGCCCTGAGGGCGGGTGTTTACGTCCGTCTGCTGCATCAAAGGAGACCCGTGCTGAAATGTTTGGAGCACTGCGTCCATATGCGCCCCCAGATGGCGCGTGATGATACAGCAGGCATCCTTATGTGGACAAACAGACCGGCAGCACAGTGCGCGCAACGCATTCCTTACTATACACACCGCGCACGTGTGCCTCCCTGGCATTACAGAGACCTCTGTGCTGTGACGACCGAATGATGATCTAAACTACGACCATGAATAGAGACGCACACTGAAGGAATAAACTCAAACATCTTGTACTAAGGTATGAAGATTAATATCTCCAAAACGAAAGTAATGCAGTGGGAAAGAGATATAAACGGATTGAGTGCCAAATAGGAGGAACAAAGTTAGAACAGGTGGACAGTTTCAAGTACTTAGGATACATATTCTCACAGGATGGCAACATAGTGAAAGAACTGGAAGCGAGATGTAGCAAAGGTAATGCAGTGAGCGCTCAGCTACGATCTAGTCTCTTCTGCAAGAAGGAAGTCAGCACCAAGACTATCTGTGCACCGTTCAATCTTTCGACCAACTTTGTTGTATGGGAGCGAAAGCTGGGTGGATTCAGGTTACTTTATCAATAAGGTTGAGGTTACGGATATGAAAGTAGCTAGGATGATTGCAGGTACTAGTAGATGGGAACAATGGCAGGAGGGTGTCCACAATGAGGAAATCAAAGAAAAACTGGGAATGAACTCTGTAGAGGTAGCAGTCAGGGCGAACAGGCTTAGATGTTGGGGTCATGTTACACGCATGGGAGAAGCAAGGTTACCCAAGAGACTCATGGGTTCAGCAGTAGAGGGTAGGAGGAGTCGGGGCAGACCAAGGAGAAGGTACCTGGATTCGGTTAAGAATGATATTGAAGTAATAGGCTTAATATCAGAAGAGGCATCAATGTTAGCACTGAATAGAGGATCATGGAGGAACTGTATAAGGGGGACTATGCTCCAGACTGAACGCTGAAAGGCATAATCAGTCTTAAATGATGATGATGATGAGGAGGATGATCTTGTACCTTATTCGCAACATTAATGAAATTCATACGACAAAATGCAGAGTTATTTACACTGCCTGACAAAAAACACAAAGAGGGAAGAGAAAACGAAATGAAACTTCACAGATTATGAGAATCTGTGGTTTTTCACTCTAAGATAAAGAAAGACACACCAGTTAGGAATAATCAGAAATTCAAATAGCTCTGAGCACTATGGGACTTAAAATCTGAGGTCATCAGTCCCCTAGAACTTAGAACTACTTAAACCTAACTAACCTAAGGACATCGCACACATCCATGCCGGCCGGCCACCTGAATAAAATCTTCTCGGTTTTCAAGCCGCAGCAATTCGAATAAATGCTCGAGTTTTCGAAGGCCATCTCCGCCATTGTCGCCTGGAATAAAACCAGTCACTGATTTTACTCCTGACGATGATGGCGGTGGTGGCCTTCGAAAACTCGAGCATTTCATGCGAAGTGACTCGGCTTAAAATCCGAGAAGATTTCATTCAGCTTCAGACCATGTCCGCTCGCATTGTGTACATCACCGTGGCCCAGCTACCGGCAGGCAATGCTGTGACACCCACACCATGTGAATGTTGCCATTAACTTATGCAACAGTAGCCACTGGACAGAGCCATGTGCCTCATGCTCTTGAATTCACCCAGCATGACACTGCGCGCGACACTGAATTAATAAGGAGGTCAGCGACTCGACAGTGACTATACGACCGAAGCGCCAAGAACAAGAACCTAATATAACTGATCAAACGGAACAAACTCTAGAATCTACGATAGTTCTTCAGGCGAGACAGACTTCAGAAAACGAGGAAACCAAGTCTCCACTTCCCTATGGAAAGGACCGTTCGCAAAAATCAAATGTGGCAAACGCTGAAACCTCCGCAAGAGGCAGTCCTTCACGAAAGAATAAAAAGAGTAGACTGGCCCACAAGGGCTTTGAATCAGCAACACCTTTGCGAGAAAAATCAAAACAAATTAGCAACAAGCTACATGAAGAGCCACCCGGAAATTCAGTGTTGAGTATGCAAGCATCTTACTCTATGAAAGCCAAAACAAGTAAATCATGCTCCACGTCAGAAAACCATTTGCCACACGGAAGATCGCAGCCGAGAACCAATTACGACACAGAGAAAGTACGTCCTGAGGTTAGACATGCAGACAACGACAAATAAAAAATCAACCAACACAAAATCTGGGCAGATGAGTCGGACGTATATGAAGAAATGGCTGAAATTGCAGGAACGCGGCGGATCCCTGCCCAACACGATCGAGATCAAATGGCTCTGAGCACTATGGGACTTAACTTCTGAAGTCATCAGTCCCCTAGAACTTAGAACTACTTAAACCTAACTAACCTAAGGACATCACACACATCCATGTCCGAGGCAGGATTCGAACCTGCGACCGTAGCGGTCGCGCGGTTCCAGACTGTAGCGCCTAGGACCGCTCGGCCACTGCGGCCGGCCCATCGAGGTCAACCGAACACGATAGACACCATTTTGCTAGAACAGACATATTGAAAATAATATTTCTCCGACAGCATTTCTTATGGCGAATGTTAATAGTGATAATGAATAGGATCCTATGAACGCAGCACAAGCATTCAAAATCGTCAAGCTGTACATTAATAAGCTACGCATCTCTTAGCATCTACAACACTTGCGAGAATTCCTACATGCACCCAACGCTGATATACTGCTCTTACACGTAGTAACAGACATTAGATTAGAGAAGATACATGGACGGAACACCATAAACTACCCTGGTATCGGTATAGAGAAGTGGAAACCGTCGTTCTCGCGAAAGAAGGCATCTATGTAAAACTGAAAACACTGGCAAATAGCAGGGGAACTGCAGCAACTACTAACAACACTAGGATCATCAACGCTTACGCAACGCTAGAGCGGAATTTTTAAAAAATGAGAATGTTTCTCTCCTCAGTGATCATCAAGACCACACAATCTTATCCAGCAACTTTAAGTATGTTCTCTCTCCAAAAGATCAAACACCGGATTTCAATAAATCTGTAGAATTAGAGCATATTGTCCATATGTCGCAGCTAACCGATACGTGGGAACATATCCACGACGCAGCGCCTGGCTTCACCCACTGTGTCGTCATTCAGCAAGCAGGCTAAATAGTCGATTTAAAGAACCTCGTCCTCCAGTCTGAAGTGTGGTACAATTGTTTCTCAGATCATGCTGTGCACAGCCCTACAATTGAGTTGAGAAAACAGGAGACTTATCACGCTAGGGGCTTGTGGAAACTAAATATCTCAAATCTACAAGATGAGTTATGTCGCGAGGTATTTATCAATTTACAGAAAGAATGTGAAAGCAGAATTTGATTATACAATTCTACCATAGATTTGTGGCTGCAGTGTGCGAAGTCAAAGGTAAGAAAAACGCTGTTTGAATACTTACAGCACAAAAGTTTTTGGTAAAAATAAAAGACTGAGTTTTATTTTAACTGTGTCAGAAGTTTGTACGCGTTGGACGCACGAGTAATAGAGATTTATACAAGGATTCATAAAATGAAAGCAAAGGTTTTAGCTCTGAAACGGGCAAGAGTGCATAGAGTGTGAGAATAACAGAGGAGACAGAAAAATACTGAGAGAAATTAGGTTAAATGAAGGAACAACTTTTACGAAACAGAGTGAAATAAAGGACGTGGTTTATTAATAAATCCAAGAGCTAATGTCCGACATACCTATCGACAACGCGTGACAAGATCTCTGTAGGAACATACAAGGCAGAATTAGTGCAGAGGAAACGGAAAATCTCACAGGTGAGTTAGAGCAGACGCGCTTAAAGAAGCAATAGCACGGAATCCTAAAAGTGTATCTCCAGGATCTGATGGCACCCCGCTAGAATTCTGTTTCCTGGCCTCAAATGAGAAGCAAGTTGCTATGCATGTTCATCGTGCTCATAAACGGAATTTCCTGAAGAATAACAGTCCAGTAAACAAAGGCACAGAAAACTTGCGCCAAATCACATTGCTCAGCATCGATTACAAGACCATGGCCAGCGTTTTAGCAAGAAAAATGAAAATGGTAGTGAACTCCATCACCGGTCCTTACTAAACATGTGTAGGAAAAGACAGAAAGATCGACCAGTATATATGCGAATACAGTGATCCGATATCAACCGTAGAAGTCTGCCGCATAAAATGTGCAGTAGTGTCATTAGACATCGAGAAGGCGTTTGATGGAGCAGGTCATCAGTATCTTCTCAAAATCATGGAAGCAGTGGGATTCCTTCCACTAATCATGCGGATTTCTCAACAAATATTAGAGAAGAGCACATCACGAATAATGATTATAGGACAGCTAAGGAAGGCGACTGAGATAACATCCGTACGACAGGGCTGCCCCATGTCAGTGGCCCTATTCGCAGTTGCCACAGAATCTGTCATCTCGACATTCACGCTTCAACTGTAAGGACTGCATATAAATGGCAAGAAAACAGTGCGCAACACTTAAGCAGACGATGTGGGCGTACTGGTCACAGATGAAGATGAAGTGGCGCAATCTTTTCAGATTGTACACACACTCGAACTTGCATCTGTTGCCAAGCCAAATAAAAGGAAGTCAGGCGTCATGGACTTAAGCAGAGGGATACGCATGCAAAATCAGAGACAGCTAACGGAAGTGCGCAAATTGAAATGTTTAAGTATTGAATTTAAAACCAACATCCGACACAAAATTGTTGCTAATTACAAAATGCTACTTACAAGCATACGAGGGTCTGTACAAGCAAAGAGTTTGAGGCAGCTCGATGAGATACAGAAAACTACCCTTGTATACATACAAATAACATCTAAATTTAACTATGTTGCACAAGCCTTGACGAAGCCCTCAGAACCATCAAAAAGAGTTATGTCGCCAATAGGAGACTTTGTAAGCCAAAGCTATATTTTCTAAGTGAAGTTCCACACGCCAACACTCCTCACAACGAATGGAGGATTTGACCTCATCGATGTCAATTACAAGTTACGAGCGTTATACGTGTGTCGAACTCACAAGCAGTGGGAAAAGTCGCCAGACAGCTTGACGGCCCGCTTGCCGAGTGATACTGCTACTGCTAGCCTGCAACCGTCTATAGGTGTACACCATATTCGTAACGATCTTTCATTATAAGAAAAAAAAAAAATATGGGCAGCAATATCTGCAACCCACATGGCAGAATGGAAGGTCCATATTTCTTTGAAAGTGCTGTGAATCACATTACATATTTCACCATGTTACATGACTGGCTTATTTCACTTCTGCAAGAGCACAGAATGCTTGGCTGTGTATGATTCCATCAAGTGGAGCACCAATCCATTATGCTATTGACTTTAGAGAATGTCTCATTCAGGTATTTCCTGAGAAATGAGCTGGACATGGTTCTGTCTATTTGCCTGCACCTGTGGAGTGGCCATCCCAAAGTCCTGAACTGTTATCTTAAATAATGCCCTATAGTGTTTCATTAAACAGAAAGTTGCTGCCACACTTTACAGCTGACAAACGTAAGGATGCGTTCAAAGTGCATTTTCTGCCATCAAGCCAGTAATGTTGAAGAAAATCTCACATTGTTCATAGACGATAATATGTCTGGGATCTCTGCCCAAACCACTGCATGGATTTTAACCCAATATGGCACAAAAACAGCAGGCCTCACGACTATCAGTACTTCGGGGTTTATAACCTTCCAGAAATATTGAATATAGAAATATATTCCGTAGAAATGTTGGAACACTTGAGGCAATACTGACCTTACGACTTATCTTAGAAGAAAGATTAAGGAAAGGCAAGCCTCTGTTTCGAGCATTTGTAGACTTAGAGAAAGCTTTTGACAATGTTGACTGGAATACTCTCTTTCAAATTCTCAAAGTGGCAGAGGTAAAATACAGGGAGCGAAAGGCTATTTACAATTTGTACAGAAACCAGATGGCAGTTATAAGAGTCAAGGAGCATGAAAGGGAAGCAGCGGCTGGGAAGGGAGTGAGACAGGGTTGTAGCCTCTCCCTGATGTTATTCAATCTGTATACTGAGAAAGCAGTAAAGGAAACAAAAGAAAAATTCGGAGTAGGTATTAAAATCCCTGAAGAAGAAATAAAAACTTTGAGGTTCGCCGATGACATTGTAATTCTGTCAGAGACAGCAAAGGACTTGGAAGAGCAGTTGAACGGAATGGACAGTGTCTTGAAAGGAGGATATAAGATGAACACCAACAAAAGCAAAACGAGGATAGTGGAATGTAGTCGAATTAAGTCGGGTGATGCTGAGGGAATTAGATTAGGAAATGAGGCACTTGAAGTAGTAAAGGAGTTTTGCTATTTGGGGAGCAAAATAACTGATGATGGTCGAAGTAGAGAGGATATAAAATGTAGACTGGCAATGGCAAGGAAAGTGTTTCTGAAGAAGAGAAAATTGTTAACATCGAGTATAGGTTTAAGTGTCAGGAAGTCATTTCTGAAAGCATTTGTATGGAGTGTAGCCATGTATGGAAGTGAAACATGGACGATAACTAGTTTGGACAAGAAGAGAATAGAAGCTTTTGAAATGTGGTGCTACAGAAGAATGCTGAAGATTAGATGGGTAGATCTCATTACTAATGAGGAGGTATTGAATAGAACTGGGGAGAAGAGGAGTTTGTGGCAGATCTTGACAAGAAGAAGGGACCGGCTGGTAGTACATGTTCTGAGACATCAAGGGATCACAAATTTAGCATTGGATGGCAGTGTGGAGGGTAAAAATCGTAGAGGGAGACCAAGAGATGAATACACTAAGCGGATTCAGAAGGATGTAGGTTGCAGTAGGTACTGGGAGATGAAGAAGCTTGCACAGGATAGAGTAGCATGGAGAGCTGCATCAAACCAGTCTCACGACTGAAGACCACAACAACAACAACAGCTCCAAAAGGACCAAAGATGCAGACAGAAACGTGTTTTCCAGCACCTAGTGTATATAGGCTGCCTTGCATAACAGGCATGTTATTTAGGAACAGTATCAAACTGCCAAATCAACCTGCTTTGCAGCTCAGCCCACATGTCAGGAGTAAGAAATAGTTTTCCTGCCCAGGGCATGTAGGCTGCCCAGCACAAAAGGTGTCGTGTGCTGCAGTAGCATCTGTCTGCTTTGCATGACAGCCTGTATGTCAGGGGAAAATAAATGATTTTCAAGCCCCTGATGTGTAGCCTGTCCTGCATGACGAATGTGTTGTGAGAGTTGCATCGACGCACACTATTCAACTGTATTACAGGGGCTATATGTGCTGATGAGCACAGCTAGGGACCAGTTGAGACAGATAAACAAGGGGATGAGCAGAGTGAGGGTGGAGGAGGAAATGGACAGAGGCCAGGTAGTGGGCAGGCAAAAGAGGGAGAGACAGAGTTGGAAAAATAGAGGGGGTGGAGGATATTATCAGAGGACTAGGGAGAAAGATACGGTCAGATAGATGGTGGGCAAAATGGACAAAAAGAGAGGGAGGGGGAGATGAAAACTCAGAGAGAGTGAGGAGGAGGAGATAGATGTAGGAGGATGAGGTGGATGTGGATTTGAGTTCAATAAATATGTCGAACGCATATATGAGTGAAGCTGTGGGGAAAAGGCTAGTAAATACTAAGGAATAGGCACAGTACCTTAAAGTTGTCCGCTGCTATGATCCCCCATTAATACAATGCGACCATCTATGACTGTGTGGACAGGGTAACGGTGTTTTGTGATTACTCTGTAGCAGAGGTGTCTGTGAAGAAGACAAGAGCTGAGAGGACAGTGCCAACGACGAGATGGAAAAACCCCGACAAGAGAAACGGCGCAGTGAGAGAGTTGAAGGGCGGAGTCGCCGGGTACTCGGCAATGGGCAGCGGACTTCCCTGCCCACCAGCGACACGAAGGCGAGGCGACGACCCGCGGCAGCGGACACAGGTCCCGCGCAGACAATGCACGCAGCGCGCCACAAGGTCGCCGGCTGTCCGCCCGCTACGAGCGGCTTTATTTTGCCACGGGTACGCTGCACTCCGCTGAATCACGGTGGAATGCGTCACGCACTACACCGCTCTCGGACGTTTAGCTGTTCCGTACGTTTATTTGCAGCGCGGGATAATAACTCACGCCGGCCAGTTGTGTACCAGACGTAAAAACATGCCGTCGAGAGCCCGTCCACTGCGGACCGTGTTGTGCCTCCAGCAACAAGCTTGGCGTTCACGTGATTCGCCTTTAAATTTTTACTAAAACCTACTACATTGTGTTGTATTGAATTTTTATTAGTTCTGTTGCCCACAGAAGCAGCTTACGTATAAGACAATGGACTAGTCTTTGTATGTACAGGTGAAACTGGTTTCTGTGCATACATATTTAAATTACAAATAAACTGGGCCACAACTTTGTAGTTGATTTTTAAAAATAAAAAATAATAAAAAATTGTACCTTAAAATAAGTAAAGTTCACTTCATAATGTTATGCACAATTTACATTTCACTGTTAGAATGTATAATTAAAAGTAACTATGAAAAAAATTTTTCAAAAAAACTTACACATAGAGTGTTTGAAAAATAATTGCCGGAAACCAGACGACTTCCAAACATAATTAAAACAGCACTGAACAAAACTCGAAAAGGCATTAAAGTAGACAAGACATTGTACTTTCAAAGTAAGTATAATACAACATCTTCCATAAGGTTACAGAATTTCTCTGTGTTTTTCTTGCCGAACCAAGAGCCCTGCTACAGCATATTCCTATAGACTTTCCTTTTGACAGTTTGGTTTTGTGATGTTTAAGAAAAGGACTAACTCACTTTTTCACGGCAGCTTCGTCTTTGAAAGGGTGTTAATTATATTTCTCTGCGTCAGTTGCAGTCACAATCGAGAAAAATCCGTTAATGTGGAAAGGTGACCTATGGCGACGTCATTACCAAACACGTCCAAACAGGATCAACGTGCGGTTATTCATTTATTGGCTGCCGAAGGACCAATAGCGGTAGACATCCATTGGAGAGTGGAGAAGGGTTGCGCTGCTGCATGATAACACACATCCCCGTATCCCAAATGTCGCAGTGCAGAAGTCACGACAAATCAAGTGGGAGGCACTCCAGCACCCACCATATAGTCCTGATCCCTTAAAAAAAGGCTATAAAGGGTTGACAATTCTTGTACAGCAGGCAGTTAAGGACTTCTTCACGTGGCAGGACACGGTGGGTTAGCAAACGGTTATCTTCCACCCTGGTGGGACGGTGGCGTGATTGCCTCCATGGTCACGTTTATTTTGCCAGATAGGTATACCGATTCTAGACTGTATCTCTTTCAAACGAAACTTTTTGAACGCCCCTTGGTAATTTTCAAGCAGAAACTACTGGCAACTAACACAAATTTCCAGTTTGAGGACAGGTAACATTGTTGAGACATTAAAAAAACTCAGTTCATTTGCAAGTATCGCATGATCCACGATAAAAGACCTTCTTTTTCTAGATGCTGCACTGACGAAGTATGGCTTAACTGTACTCATGCTAATCAAGTACTTCCAAATATATATAGCATTTTACTTAGCTTAAAATTCCATACGTAAGGAATTAACAATATATTCCAAATAGCTTTTGTTTATTACAGAATTTGGCCAATTGTAGACCTCTTAGAACCTAAGAAAAAGGTACATTCTTTTTCTTTCCACAACTTGTTCATGGACTGGCCGATGGCCTGCCTCTGTTCATTTGAGACCACTCCCCTAGGTTGTGGTTTCCGTTGTTGGACAGAAAATTTTGCAGTACTGGTCGGCAGCTTGAAACTTCCTTTGTTCTGTATGGTGTCTTCTACGAGGTTAAGTTTTCTCAAGTTATTTCTTGTTTCTTCAAAATGGTTCAAATGGCTCTAAGCACTACGGGACCTAACCTCTGAGGTAATCAGTCCCCTAGACTTAGAACTACTTAAACCTAACTAGCCTAAGGACATCACACACATCCATGCCCGAAGCAAGATTCGAACCTGCGACCGTAGCAGCCGCGTGGTTCCGGACTGAAGCACCTAGAACCGCTCGACCACAGCGGACGGCTTTGTTTCTTCCAGCCATACTGTAGTGTTTTTAATTTGGAAATGAAATTAAAAATTTCGTTCGATAGCCTATTGTCATTCGTTCGGTAAATATAACAGTAACACTTTAATCTCCTTTTTCTTATTGTTTCTATGTTTCAGTGTAGATCTTGTACACTTCTTGTATTCAGTGTTAGGCATTCAGATCCGTAAAGTGCTTTCGGTTTAATTGCTGTTGCACAGTGTTTATTTTTTACTTGGAATGATACTGATCTTTTATTATATGTTGTGTTAGTATATATTTTTTCTGTTGTATTTATGTTCAGTGTATTCTGTTCTCTCATATGATATTAGTAATCCGGTTTTAGCTGCAATTTCGTGAAGTGCTTCTATCATTATCTTTGGATCTGTTTTGTCCTTAGAAATTACTGCAGTATCGTCACCGAAAGCGAGACATTTCAACTCAGATCTTCTCAATCCTTGTCTAAAATGGATTCCTTCGATGTTTTTGTCTTGTAGTTCTATATCCCATTCTCTCATAACTTTGTCTATGACAAGATTGAAAAAAAATCTGTGGGACCCCATCGCCCTGCCGAACAACTGTGTTAGTTCTGAAGGGGACAGAAACTTCTTCTGTTAATTTAACTATTGAAGTTTTATCTGTGAGGGTGTGTTCGACTAATGTCTGGTGGTTTTGTCGGTACCTGCTTGTTCAAACATTAATGTATTATACAACACTTAAATGTGTAGAACGCGAAATATTTACAGATGCTACGAGAAACGCAACCTCATGTCTAACAGCAACAACAAAAACTGTAGAAAGTGGCGCAAAATGCTGATGGCGGTCACTAGCTCGCATTCCTTCATGTTGTTGTTGTGGTCTTCAGTCCTGAGACTGGTTTGATGCAGCTCTCCATGTTACTCTATCCTATGCAAGCTTCCTCATCTCCCAGTACCTACTGCAGCCTACATCCTTCTGAATCTGCTTAGTGTATTCATCTCTTGGTCTCCCTCTACGATTTTTACCCTCCACGCTGCCTTCCAGTACTAAATTGGTGATCGCTTGATGCCTCAGAACATGTCCTACCAACCGATCCCTTCTTCTAGTCAAGTTGCGCCACAAACTCCTCTTCTCCCCAATTCTGTTCAATACTTCCTCCTTAGTTATGTGATCTACCCATCTAATCTTCAGCATCCTTCTGTAGCACCACGTTTCCAAAGCTTCTATTCTCTTCTTGTCCAAACTATTTATTGTCCATGTTTCACTTCCATACATGGCTACACTCCATACAAATACTTTCAGAAACGACTTCCTGACAAATCTATACCCGATGTTAACAAATTTCTCTTCTTCAGAAACGCTTTCCTTGCCATTGCCAGTCTACATTTTATATCCTCTCTACATCGATCATCATCAGTTATTTTGCTCCCCAAATAGCAAAACTCCTTTACTGCTTTAAGTGTCACATTTCCTAATCTAATTCCCTCAGCATCACCCGACTTAATTACACTACATTCCATTATCCTCGTTTTGCTTTTGTTGATGTTCATCTTATATTCTCCTTTCAAGACACTGTCCATTCCGTTCAACTGCTCTTCCAAGTCCTTTGCTGTCTCTGACAGAATTACAATGTCATCGGCGAACCTCGAAGTTTTTATTTCTTCTTCATGGATTTTATTACCTATTCCGAATTTTTCTTTTGTTTCCTTCACTGCTTGCTCAATATACGGATTGAATAACATCGGGGATAGGCTACAACCCTGTCTCACTCCCTTCCCACCCACTGCTTCCCTTTCATGTCCATCGACTCTTATAACTGCCATATGCTTTCTGTACAAATTGTAAATAGCCTTTCGCTCCCTGTATTTTACCCCTGCCACCGCCAGAATTTGAAAGAGAGTATTCCAATCAACATTGTCAAAAGCTTCCTCTAAGTCTACAAATGCTAGAAACGTAGGTTTGCCTTTCCTTAATCTTTCTTCTAAGATAAGGCGTAAGGTCAGTATTGCCTCACATGTTCCAACATTTCTACGGAATCCAAGCTGATCTTCCCCGAGGTCGTCTTCTACCAGTTTTCCCATTCGTCTGTAAATAATTCGTGTTAGCATTTTGCAGCTGTGACTTATTAAACTGATAGTTCGGTAATTTTCACATCTGTCAACACCTGCTTTCTTTGGGATTGGAATTATTATATTGCTCTTGAAGTCTGAGGGTATTTCGCTGTCTCGTACATCTTGCTCACGAGATGGTAGAGTTTTGTCAGGACTGGCTCTCCCAAGGCCGTAAGTAGTTCTAATGGAATGTTGTCTACTCCCGGGGCCTTGTTTCGACTCAGGTATTTCAGTGCTCTGTCAAACTCTTCACGCAGTATCGTATCTCCCATTTCATCTTCATCTACATCCTCTTCCATTTCCGTAATATTGTCCTCAAGTACATCGCCCTTGTATAGACCCTCTATATACTCCTTCTACCTTTGTGCTTTCCCCTCTTTGCTTAGAACTGGGTTTCCGTCTGAGCTCTTGATATTCATACAAGTGGCTCTCTTTTCTCCAAAGGTCTCTTTAATTTTCCTGTAGGCTGTATCTATCTTACCCCTAGAGAGATAAGCCTCTACATCCTTACATTTGTCCTCTAGCCATGCCTGCTTAGCCATTTTTCACTTCCTGTCGATCTCATTTTTGAGACGTTTGTATTCCTTTTTGCCTGCTTCATTTACTGCATTTTTATATTTTCTCCATTCATCAATTAAATTCAATATTTCTTCTGTTACCCAAGGATTTCTACTAGCCCTCGTCTTTTTACCTACTTGATCCTCTGCTGCCTTCACTACTTCGTCCCTCAGAGCTACCCATTCGTCTTCTACTGTATTTCTTTCCCCCATTCCTTTCATCTGTTCCCTTATGCTGTCCCTGAAACTCTGTACAACCTCTGGTTTAGTCAGTTTATCCAGGTCCCATCTCTTTAAATTCCCAACTTTTTGCAATTTCTTAAGTTTTAATCTACAGTTCATAACCAATAGATTGTGGTCAGAGTCCACATCTGCCCCTGGAAATGTCTTACAATTTAAAACCTGGTTCCTAAATCTCTGTCTTATCATTATATAATCTATGTGATACCTTTTAGTATCTCCAGGATTCTTCCATGTATACAACCTTCTTTTATGATTCTTGAACCAGGTGTTAGCTATGATTAAGTTATGCTCTGTGCAAACTTCTAACAGACGGCTTCCTCTTACATTTCTTAGCCCCAATCCATATTCACCTACTATGTTTCCTTCTCTCCCTTTTCCTACACTCGAATTCCAGTCACCCATGACTATTAAGTTTTCGTCTCCCTTCACTACCTGAATAATTTCTTTTATCTCATCATACATTTCTTCAATTTCTTCGTCATCTGCAGAGCTGGTTGGCATATAAACTTGTACTACTGTAGTAGACATGGGCTTCGTGTCTATCTTGGCCACTATAATATGTTCACTATGCTGTTTGTAGTAGCTTACCCGCACTCCTATTTTTTTATTCATTATTAAACCTACTCCTGCATTACCCCTACTTGATTTTGTATTTACAACCCTGTATTCACCTGACCAGAAGTCTTGTTCCTCCTGCCACCGAACTTCACTAATTCCCACTATATCTAACTTTAACCAATCCATTTCCCTTTTTAAATTTTCTAACCTGCCTGCCCGATTAAGGGATCTGACATTCCACGCTCCGATCCGTAGAATGCCAGTTTTCTTTCTCTTGATAACGACGTCCTCTTGAGTAGTCCCCGCCAGGAGATCCGAATGGGGGACTATTTTACCTCAGGAATATTTTACCCAAGAGGACGCCATCATCATTTAACCATACAGTAAAGCTGCATGCCCTCGGGAAAAATTACGGCTGTAGTTTCCCCTTGCTTTCAGCCGTTCACAGTACCACAACAGCAAGGCCGTTTTGGTTAATGTTACAAGGCCAGATCAGTCAATCATCCAGACTGTTGCCCCTGCAACTACTGAAAAGGCTGCTGCCCCTCTTCAGGAACCACACGTTTGTCTGGCTTCTCAACAGATACCCCTCCGTTGTGGTTGCATCTACGGTACGTCTATCTGTATCGTTGAGGCACGCAAGCCTCCACACCAACGGCAAGGTTCATGGTTCATGGATTCTAAAATCGGCCACTTTCAAGCACCGACCAAAAAACATGGTGTGTTCCTAAGAACACAATGTCTAAGTGCAACATTCTCCTCTGCCAATCTCCAACTTTTTCATCCATTTATCAGAGACAGCATGAACACTGTGGGGCCTAAAAACGTCGAGGAACTCTATAAGGTTAGAAACAGAACGTTGAATAAGAAACACGATGGGAAAGGTCCTCTACGAAGGAAAAATACGGTCTGACATTCCCAAATATAGGCGGAAACGACTGAAATAGTGTTCCTCACACACTCACATATCCAAACTCCGCAGACATGTTTTCACAATCGTAGTGGTACTTGAAATGCTGATAATGGTGAGCGCACACTTCGATTTTACACCGCGTAAGTTACAACTTTGCCAAAGTTCTCAGAGTGTGTTACTACTATAGTTGTTAATTCGACTGTACGAGATGTAAATTTCAATTTTTCACACGAATGGTTTCAAATGATATATTTCTGTGTACTGTAATTTCTTGTACATTACGTTAAAGAAATGTCCTAGGCACGGACCTGAACGAGGAATTATTATGTTCCAACATTTTGTATATTTTATCACTGTGTTATTAAAATGATAGGCATTTGTGTAAATTAAAAGTGAAGGTTGACGGCAGGTTCTTATATTGCGGTAGTTAGTGCCCGCAACAAACAGTGAAGCCCTCCCCAGCCGCCGCACCCCACGAATAAACCAAACCCTCCGGATCCATGCCTGCTTCTGGCTAATACGAGTCCAGTGCCTTTAAGTAGTCCGCGAGATTCGTCCGTATCCCTAGGGCTCTACTCACCTTCGGTTGACGCCGCCGCTCTCTCGCTTTACTCCTCGCATCTAAAATTTGGATCATTGTTTGCCTTCCCTATAACCTGTTAAGCTGGGAGAATCGGTCCACAGACGGCAGGAAGAGAAAGCTCTTTTTTTTGTTACGATTTGTCTTATTGTTTACAATTCTTACGATACTTCGCTAACGAAATTGTTAGGTATGTCACTATGCTGGTTCTCGTACATTAAGAAAGAGCACGGCAACAGTAATAAACTAAGAAAACAGAAAACTAAATTTCAGTATGATGATTCCGCAGCAGTGCTACACAAACTTCCGATATGTAAACCAATGGTACTGGAAGGCAGTGTTCTGTATGTAGTGTATAGCCGACGCTTTTCTAGGATTGGGGGTGGATGTGGGAGTCTGAGAGGAATTACATACAGCCATAAACATATGTGCACCAAAACTAGTTTTCTTGTTTGATGCTGATCGCTACAATTTCCCCTCGTTACAACTGCATCTGCGTCCAGCGTCCTCAATTATTTGCTGTATTTATTCCTATCTGTGTCTTACGTCACAATTTTTTGCCTGCCACGCTTCTCTGTAGGACCATGGAAGATATTCCTTGATATCTTAATTCACGTCTCATCATCCTGCCCTTCCTTTTAGTTAGTATACAACTCTTATAGGCTACATCGTAGTGGTTCGGCACATTAAAGTACTAATTGTTGATAACTTAGTTTTCTAGCTTCGAAAGAAAATTTTGTATGCAAAAACTAATGAATCCATGTGTACTGTTGGCTCCTGAAGAGAAAGAAATTAATTACATAGCGTAAAACAAATACCAAGCTGCGCACGACTCACAGTGACAACCAAATCATCGACTTTACTCTGTATACAAGCAAAAAAAAATATACTTTCACATATTTAGGTATGGATATTTTTTGTCTGGGACATACACTATGTGGCGAATTATAGCTGGACACATGTTGTGGATAATAATATGTGGGGTGTCCAACCCTCGGATTTCTGACGGCTTGAAGTCTGTTGGGGACACTTTCAGCTAACTGACTGAACGTCTTTGGACAAATGGCAGTCTGTTCTTTCCTAAGAGACAAAACGAGAGAGGGTGGTGATGTCGGAGGCTGAGGGCTCAAACGAAGTCGACGTTGTAACTCATCCCAAGGTGTTCCATTGGATTCAGGTTGGGACTCTGGGTAGGCCAGTACGTTTCAAGAACTTTTACTATACATAAATTACAGATACTGTTTTATTACAGCGTGCATTGTCATGCTGATACAGACAACTGTAGTCTCTGAACTGTTCCTCTTACGCAACGCTGTAAAATTTATGAAGTCCTTCTGCATTAAACGTCTTATTACGCGAAAAAAGGGGACCACACCATAATCACGAAAAACATGCCCGTACCGTAACATAATCTAACCATACTGTTCTGTCAGCACAGCTAATGGTGCAGGTAACATTTCCAGGCATTCGCCGAACCCAAACTCTTGCCACAGGATTGCCACAGGGAATTGCGTGACTCATCAGCTCTAATCACTCGTTTCCAGTCTTCCACTATCCAGTGCCGTCGCTCTTTGTATCACCTCAACCGCCACTCAACATTGTCTTACACAAATGTGTAGCATGAGGAGTTGTTTAGCCACTTTACTCCGTTCTCTTTAACTTCCTACGCCCAATATAGTAAACTAATCTTGTCAGTAAGTGAAGCAAAACAGAGGGAGAGTATGTATATCTTTGAATTTTGAACATCATGTATTATAAATGGCATGTGAAAACTACAGTGGTATCACTCTGCTCAAAATTTGTTATAAGATCTTGTCAAACTGTCTTCTAGATCGAATCCAATCATTAACAGACACCGTTATTGGAGAATATCAAGGAGGATTTCGTCACGGGAGATCTACTATCAACCAAATCTTTGTCCTACGTCAGATCGTAGAGAAAATGTGGGAGTTTGGCCAACAACTGCGAATGCTGTTTGTTGACTTCAGAAAAGCATATGACTGCATTAATCGGGCAAGTATACAGCGGTGTCTGGAAGAGTTCTGTTTCGAAAAGAAACTAATAAGCCTCACGGAGGCCTGCCTAATGGATACTACAGCAAAGGTAAAAATTGGAAATAAGGTGTCTCAAACATGCAAAACAAAAACGGCAGGGCGATGGACTATTACGTGTTCTTTTCAATCTCGCGTTAGAGAAGGTAATGCGAGAGTTGTCATTTAATGAAACAGGAGTCCAGACCGGGGATGTGAACGTCAATTACCTCGGATATGCCGATGATATAATGCTACTATCTGGATCGCAAGAAGAATTGGGGGAAATGGCTGATATTCCGGAAACAACAGCGAGGAAAATTGTACTTCAAATCAATCGTGAGAAGATGGAATACATGGTTCTACACCGTAGACACACTGAAACTGAAGAAGAACTTCCACCCTTGCAGACAACTGAAGGTTCTTATCGTCACGTCAGCGAGCTCAAATATGTGGGCGCAGTATTCAGAGATGAACCATCCAGTAAAATGGAAATACAGGGAAGACTTCAGGCAGGTAATCACCTTAATGCTCTCCTCAAAACCAGAAGTTTGTCAAGACATTTCAAAAATAAACATCTACAAAACACTCCTACAGCCAATAGTACTATATGGATGTGCCACCTGGAGTACAACCAAGCAAGATCTGAACAGACTGATGATATTTGAAAGGAAAATCCTTCGGAAGATTTGTGGACCAGTTTACGAAAACGAGAGTGAAAAATGGAAAGTCACAATACAGAGTTGTATGATATTTACAAAGAGCCAAACGTCGTGCCTACCATGAAGGCACGACGACTGCAATGGGCAGGGCATGTTGCTGGAATGCGGGACAATCGATGGCCGAAAACTGTACTCAACACCAAGCCAACCGGTCGAAGGCCCGTAGGAAGACCTAGAACACGATGGAGTGCGTATCCAAAGACCTCCAGAGAGTGGGACTGCTGGAAGGATGGCAGAAAGAAGCCGAAGACAGGCTGAAGTGGTCCATTGGGTTCAAATGGCTCTGAGCACTATGGGACTTAACATCGGAGGTCAACAGTCCCCTAGACTTAGAACTATGTAAACTTAACTAAGGACATTGCACACATCCATGCCCGAGGCAGGATTCGAACCTGCGACCGTAGCGATCGTGCGGTTCCAGACTGAAGCGCCTAGAACCGCTCGGCCACTCCAGCCGGCTCTTGTGGTCTCCGAGACACTCAAAACCTTCCATCAGCTCTTACTAACTGAAATCGGGTCTCAGCTGAGCTGGCCAGGGTTTTCCCACTTGTCTAGGGTCCAACCGAAATGCTCACGGGCCCGGAAAATGTGCTGTAGGCGATGTCGTGCTGCTAGCAAAGGCACTCGCGTCGCTCGTCAGCTGCCATAGTCTGTTAACGGATAAGTTCATCGTACGCCCCACACTGATTTCTCCAGTTATTTCACGCAGTGGTGCTTGTATCTTAGCACTGACAACTCTACGGAAACGACACTTCTCTGTTTTTAAGTGAAGGCCGTCGGCCACAGCGTTGCCCGTGGTGAGAGGTAATGCCTGAAATTTGGTATTCTCTTGACACTGTAGATCACAGAGTATTGAATTCCCTAAGGATTTCTGAAATGAAATGCCCCATGCGCTTAACTTCAGCTACGAGCTCCGCCAATGCACTGCCCTCTTATACACTGGATACGCGATGTTACTGCCAACTGTATATGCGCAAATCGCTATCCCACGACTTTTGTCGCCTCAGTGTCTTTGCACATTTTCAAGTCGAACCTGGAGGCAAAATTCGTTTAAATACGAAGTACGTTTGTTCTTGGTCAAATACATTTTACTACTTATTATCAAGGTCCTTCGGCGCCAGAGTTATCTTCTCTCCCACGACGATATCTGCGCCTAATATAACCACAAAACACAATATTAAAGGTAAAAGAGCATATGCTGGTCCAGTGGGGAGTTTTACTTAAATATGACATAAATTTAAGTTTTTACATGACAGTATTCCACTCTCGCCGTGGCCTTTACGATGTATCTCGCCTCAAGAACGATTAGTTTTCGGATGCACAGCGCAATCTCGAATCCTTTTTTGTTATGCAGTTTGAGGGATACATTACAAATGTCATCATGCTAGCTGAACTTTTGACAGGACGTTGGAACCGAGGAGTTATTCCTACTGCTGATTTCATGCGAATTTTTTCCATCAGTGCTCACCAGCCCTGTCCTCTGTGCACGAGTTTTTCCTCGTGTTGGTTTAGATGTGGTTGTCGCTTCCTATTTCCACTTCACAGTCACAACAGTGGACTTGGGCTACTTAAGAAGGCTGGAAATGCCCCTGGTGGGTTTGTTGCTCTGGTAACATCCGGTGACAGATTTATGTTCGAAGTCACTGATTTCTCCTGACCGACCCATCCTGCCGATGTTACTGTTTCTCTCCTGAATCCTTTTACACTGGCGGGTCGGCCTCTCGTGAGATCTAGTGGTGAATTCCGCATTGCATAGGGGAGTCCGGGTACTTTTGATCAGTATCCTGTCCCGGAATTAAACCAATAATGGCCACCATCCCTCGGTTCGGAACAAGGTTTTCGGGAGGTTTCCACTGGCTGCAAGATTGTTTCGCCGGAATGGATATTACCTTTCAAATATCCCAATAGAGACTCACTGTGTTCCACTAAGCTCACCTGGTATTTGTGTGAGAAGCTTCTGACTCTACCAGTCCTAGAGATTGCGAACTAGTAAAAAAAATTAAAAATTTTTTAGGTTTACAACTTTGATTCCGCCGCTTTGCAATAATCGGCAGTAGCAGCAAGTGCGGTTCAGGTGGTTGGTCATAGGTGTAATACAATAAGCTTAGGCATCTGTAAACATAGTGCTATAAAAATGTTAGTCGATTGGTGATTGCCTCATAAGGCTGTTCTCGATTAAATATGTCAAATTACGTACCCATTTCTCGCCATTTGCGGGAAGTTTTAATTTTCTGCTTTAACATGAAGAAATCTGCGGCTTTGGCTCTTAAAATGCTGGGTAAGACCAATGGCGAGGGAATTATCAATGGAAGAACGTGCAGAGAATGTTTTCAACACCTAAAGAACGGTGATTTTGATATCGAAGACCGGCATAGCGGTGGAAGACAGAACGTTTTCGTAGCTATTGAAACAGAAAAAGACAGTTACAGGATATCATTATCGAAAGCAATTGATGCGTTCGAGCCCAGCACTGAAACACAAACGGTCACAATACAGCGATAGACACGTAAAGGTAATTTTGCAGCAGGTCAGTGCTCGTCCCCATGTCGCAAAGCCCGTCGAAATGTACATGGAAACGTTGAAATGAGAAGTCCTATCCCTCCCGCCGTATTCTCCATACGTTGCTCTCTCTGACTACCACCTTTTTCGACCAGTGGCAATCAGTCTGGCTGACCAGCACTTCCGATCATATGAACAAGTGCAAAATTGAATCGATTCATGGATCCCCACAAAAGACGCCCAGTTCTTCCACCACGAGATTCGTATGCGCTCCGAAAGATGGGAGAATGTTGTGGCCAGCGATGCGCAATACTATGAATCATAATTTTTTTGTAAGATTTTCACAATAAGGCCGCGAACTTCGGGAAAAAACGGCGGAAGCAAAGTTGTAGACCTAGTAGGAAACTGTAAGCAGGTTTCAGCGCACAGGAAACCTCTCTCTCGCCTGCTTGCAATCTACAAATTTAGAAAATATTTCCATCTCAAATTAAAGAAAAATCAGTCATCTTTAGACCTGCCAAATATTTATGTCACGTAGCCCAAGAACAACAACAAACAGTGAAAACGCTAAACGATTTGAGCTAGCTGGTAATGGTTGCATAAGAATGTGTGCATTATTGGGTTGTCTAACCCCATCAGTCCTTCTTCTGCCCAGTTAGGCTGGTTGCGACTAGATAGCTACGTGATTTTCACACTATCTTTTTACTTCTTAGTTACTGGTGTTCTCACATATCTAAACCTTTCGTCATCTCGTTCTCCATTTCATCCATGCGACTATGGAGCAAATTACTATCTAACCTGCGTTTTATCGGAAACCACTCCGCATTTACGATGACAAAGCTTTGTTGTCATTGGCGTACCTTCCCTCTGAAAATAGCCCACCTGTTTTCTATCTATCCAACTGCGGATTAATATCTCTGCCACATTGTAAACTACCACCTTTTGTACGTATCTATTTCTGTACTTTTTCCTACCATGCCATTCGGTTCTCACCCTTCCTTTGATCAGTAAACTTATCCTTACTGATTCCTTCTGTACTGCTGGCACATTTTTCTGTTCTACGTCTACGTACATACTCCGCTAACCACCGTATGGTGCATGGAGGAGGGTATCTTGTACCACTATTAGTCATTCCCGTTCGTACTCCACTCATGAAAACAACATCGCCTTACTCTGAATTGTTTCGATGACATCATTTGAACCGACCTGGTGGACATTCCAAACACTCGAGCACTACTCGAAGTTGGGTCACACTAGCGTACTATTTGCCGTCTCCTTTACAGATGAGCTACACTTCCCTAAAAACCTCCCAGTAAACCGAAGTCGACCAATCACCTTCCCTACTACCGGCCTGCCAGTCAAATTTCAAATAACATTCGAGAAGAACGTAGTGAGGAAATTGCTTAATGTAAGACCAATATTTCTTAAGTTTCTTGCATTTATAACTATATAATTTTAATTTTTATTGTTATAACATGCTCACGTACTACACAATTGTAACGTTGACTCACAAGGACGTCTAGTCAGCTGCAAGAGAGTGCCTTAGCCCCTGCTCTTGCAAGGTGAAATAAATGCATAAATAAATAAAACAATTTCCGATGCTTCAGGTGTACAAAATACTGGTTAATGTCCATGGATTTCCGGCAAGGTGATTTAATTGCAGAACAGCAACTTGTGTTAACCAGTTCAATATAGAACAGCCAAACTTGCAAGATTCATTTCTTTATTTAACTGAACATTTTCAAATCATCCTGCAAGATGGAAAGTTAAAATACTAATTTATCCAATAAACTGTTACAAAAATTGCTGGGTGCAATAAGAAGATACAGAACATATCGTGCCCGGATATACGTACCACCCAGACACACCAGTATTTTCCGAAATAGCATATAAACCATATCAAGATTATACTTGCATGTATAACAAAGTCAAGTTTAATCGTGTACATTGACAGAACAAACGTATTATAACTTTCTACTCTGGCACAAGGAAACCTCACCTAGGGGTCGCCCTATCAGGTTGTAAGGAATGTCTTTGTTGCAACTTCCAATCATCAAGGATGAAACAATTAGTACGATAAAAATACCAGTCAACTGCAACAGTTAAGCTCTTCCAACTCTGTAATAAAGACATTCCCTACATCTTGATAGGGCGCCCCCTGCGTGAGGTTTCCTTTTGGCAGCGATGGAAGTCGACTATCAGTTATGTGTTTGCTCTGTCACTGTTCATATTTAAACTTGACTTTGTTGTACATGTGTGTATAGTCTTGACAGGGTTACATACCATTTCGGAAAGTTTTGCTATGTCCGTCTGGTACGTATATCCAGGTACTATACGTTCTCTATCTTCTTACATCCACTCAGTAATTTCTGTAAAAGTTTATTGGATGAACTGCAATTTTAACTTTCCACCTTGAAGAATGAGTTGAAAGGGGGTTCACGCAACCCGAAAATAGTCATCAATTAAATAAAAAAGTAAATCTTGCGACTGACTGTTTCTATGTCAGATTGGTTAATGTCTGGGTGAATTTACTTTTTTGCTGTGCTCTGAGCTTTGTACAGATCTAGACACAGATAGACATTCACTGAATTAAATAAAATACACATTATTTGTGTTTTTGTACCGGTCTCACTTTCAACCATCAAGCCGACAACGAAAAATAGCACGTGATCGAAAGGCTGAGTAATTGGTGCATGGGAGATCAACGTAGATCGAGAATAATGAGCTGTTATCGACTCTGCAATCTTGTCAAAGACCGGCAATTAAGGAGCAGGTGACAGGTGTTGGTACTCACCAACAAGCCTGGAGGTAACTGCGGTGTTTCCCTGTGAGGACTCTACCAGCTCCATGGGTGATGTGGGTCTTTGAGTGTGGACGCGCGGGAGTGACCTGACGGTTGCGATGTCGCTACGGGCGGCTAGCTTCTGAGGAAAGGAACAGCACGGCGTCTGATTTGCACGAGCGGCGGGCGTGTACTGACGAGGCGACAGCGTCCCGGCCGTTGTCAGTCGCGACAGGTCGGCGGCGGTGGTGGGGGGTTCACGCGTCATCGGTAGCAGCGCATGCGCAGTACGGCCGCCCGCGGAAGCTACCGTGCGCCGAAAGAGACTCCGACGGTTCTCGCAGACGGAATGCGATGCACCTGTGTGAAGCGTGTGGGAGGATAACTGGACGGAGATAAACGATCTTCAAGAACACGCAAAGCGTGCGGCGGATGCGCCCAATTAATTAATTCTCCGGACAAATTAGCTGTATTGGATATGACGAAATACCCGCTGTGTGTTTCGACGCTAAAAATTTCCGACAGCCTACGGACTTCACGCATCGGGAACTTTTAAGCTGTTGACAAACAATTCGTTCAAAACGCAATGCTGAGTTATCTGAGGTCAAATACAGTTACGAAATTACCGAGACAAGTGTTTGATTGTAATTCTGAACTAGTTTGTGCAGTAATCGAACATTATTTCTCATTAGCTACTTTGTCAGCTGATACTACATCTACATGTACACATCACAAACCACTTTACGGTGGTGGTGGAAGGTATATCTGGTACTAGTCTCCCCCCCTCCGCCCCCACCCCCTTGTTCCATTTGCGAATGGCGCGTTGGGAGAATATTTGTCGATGAAGCTCTATATGAACTCAAATATATATATAAACTGAAGTCGCAGTTTCATGTCCTTCCGTATGTGCAGGCTAATCTCAAGAACTGCTGTAGGGATTATGATTCACTTACATAGGAAGATTGTTGTATATACTTTATAAATGGTTCAAATGACTCTGAGCACTGTGGGACTTAACTTCTGAGGTCATCAGTCCCCTAGAACTTAGAACTACTTAAACCTGACTAACCTAAGGACATCACACGTCCATGCCCGAGGCAGGATTCGAACCTGCGACCGTAGCGGTTGAGCGGTTCCAGACTGAAGCGCCTAGAACCGCTCGGCTTCTCCGGCCGGCAATTTATAAATATTTCGAACAAATTGTCTGAATTATGATGAAGTAGAGTTTAATTGCGAAAGCAGTGACGCAGCCGCCACCAAGCGAGAAGGTGCTATAATTCGAGAGAGGAGCAGTTACCTGAGACAGTGGAAAGCGTTGCAATGTGTGTTTGGTATGGTGGTATAGTGGCAAAGAGACTAGGTAGGATCGGATCTAGGTTGCCCTCACTTTCTTCTGTTCTGTCTTTTAACCTAGCGTTCACCTCTCAGTCTCGTGGAGACTCTCCAGAAACAAACCGTGGCTCGCATAGCAGATACACTGTAGCTCCCCTTTTCCCGGTAGGAAAACTGGTTACGGACATGAAAGTGGCCTAAATGGCATCCAATTGATTGAAATCGTTTCGGAACAACTGCACAGCGAAAATAGCATGTGAATCCAATACCTGTAGTTTCTAATTCTCCATGCATAAAGCAAAACGTAGCTTGGGATGAAGCTTTATTTCCTTCTGATTTCGTTTATTTCGTTTATAAAGAAAGTTCTGCAGCAGCGCAGCATATGACTCAACGGTCAGCTTTCCGCTTTCCTAGAGGTAAACATACATGTGAAAACGATTCTCTTCGTCTTGGGGAGAAAAGCATTGTTTGTCTGGACACTTTCAAATTATGCAGAAAACTTGCGAACGAGTCTACACAGGCGACGTATTTCGAAATATGACGACGGTTTCAGACAGCCTGTTCCTGCTTCCATCACATTAGCAGTCGCAATTCGTACTCTTAATTCGCCGTACATCCTTCGAACACTGGGCACTGAGTTACTCAGCTTTCAAGTATTCTAATAAACACGACCAACAAAAAGATTACCACTTCATCACGTGACGTGAGACAATGTGAAATAATCAAATATTTTTAACCAATAGATTCCCTGCATTCATTTGAGAACAACTGCACAGCGAAAAACATGCGAATCCATAATATGTTGTGTTTTATTTTTTATGCTACAAGTAACGTTTTCCGGAAAACTGCTTCAGAAACTTTGCTTCGGTTACACATAGTACGTTCTTCCGGCAGCGCAGGTTGTCACTCAACTTTCAGGTTTCTGCTTTCCTTCAACTAAACAGATATGAATATGATTCTTTTCGTGGTAAAGCAAAAAAGATTGCAAGAAAGAGTCCTCGACAAAGAATTGCGGCGTTACGCAATACGGAGAGGTTTATTATCGAAATTACGAGAGAGCACATTCCGGGAACAGATGGGCAACATATTACTACCGCCCACATATATCTCGCGTAATGATCACAACGAAAAGATCCGAGAAATTAGAGCAAATACGGAGACTTACAAGCAGTCGTTCTTCCCACGCACAATTCGTGAATGGAACAGGGAAGGGGGGATCAGATAGTGGTACAATAAGTACCCTCCGCCACACACCGTAAGGTGGCTCGCGGAGTATAGATGTAGATGTAGATGTAGATGTAGATTGAATCTCAACAACATAGTGCGTACTAAGCTTTACGACAAGAGTAATTTAACAGGAGCTAAACAAGGAGATCATGTGTTTTTTTAATTCTTTCTTCTAGTTGTGCCATATTAGCCAGCCTCCGATATACAGGGTGGTCCATTGATCGTGACCGGGTCAAATATCTCACGAAATAAGCGTCAAACGAAAAAACTGCAAAGAACGAAACTTGTCTAGCTTGAAGGGGGAAACGAGATGGCGCTGTGGTTGGCCCGCTAGATGGCGCTGCCATAGGTCAAACGGATACCAACTGCTTTTTTAAAAATAGTAACCCCCATTTTTTGTTACATATTCGTGTATTACGTAAAGAAATATGAATGTTTTAGTTGGACCACTTTTTTCGCTTTGTGATAGATGGCGCTGTAATAGTCACAAACATATGGCTCACAATTTTAGACGAACAGTTGGTAACAGGTAGGTTTTTTAAATTAAAATGCAGAACGTAGGTACGTTTGAACATTTTATTTCGGTTGTTCCAATGAGATACATGTACCTCTGTGAACTTATCATTTCTGAAACGCATGCTGTTACAGCGTGATTACCTGTAAGAACCACATTAATGCAATAAATGACCAAATTAATGTCCGTCAACCTCAATGCATTTGGCAATACGTGTAACGACATTTCTCTCAACAGCGAGTAGTTCGCCTTCCGTAATGATCGCACATGCTTTGACAATACGCTCACGCATGTCATCAGGCGTTGTCGGTGGATCACGATAGCAAATAACCTTCAACTTTCCCCACAAACAGAAATCCGGGGACGTCAGATCCGGTGAACGTGCGGGCCAATCCACCTGTCATGAAATATACTATTCAATACCGCTTCAACCTCACGCGAGCTATGTGCCGGACATCCATCATGTTGGAAATACATCACCATTCTGTCATGCAGTGGAACATTTTGTAGTAACATCGGTAGAACATTACGTAGGAAATCAGCATACATTGCACCATTTAGATTGCCATTTATAAACTGAGGGTCATTTATCCTTCCTCCCATAATGCCGCACCATATATTAACCCGCCAAGGTTCCACTTGTCGCAGCCATCGTGGATTTACCGTTGCCCAATAGTGCTTATTATGCCGGTTTACGTTACCGCTGTAGGTGAATGACGCTTCGTCGCTAAATAGAACGCGTGCAAAAAATCTGTCATCGTCCCGTAATTTCTCTTGTGCCCAGTTGCAGAACTGTACACGACGTTCAAAGTCGTCGCCATGCAATTCCTGGTGCACTGAATATGGTACGGGTCCAATCGATGTTGATATAGCATTCTCAACACCGACGTTTCTGAGATTTCCGATTCTCGCGCAATTTGTCAGCTACTGACGTGCGGATTAGCCGCGACATCAGCTAAAACACCTACTTTGGCGTCATCATTTGTTCAGGTCGTGATTGACTTTTCACATGTGGCTGAACACCTCCTGTTTCCATAAATAACGTTACTAACCGGCGAACGGTCCGGACACTTGGATGATGTCTTCCAGGATACCGAGCAGCATACATAGCACACGCCCGTTGGGTATTTTGATCACAATAGCCATACATAAACACGATATCGACCTTTTACGCAATTGGTAAACGGTCCATTTTAACACGGCTAGTGTATCACGAAGCAAATACCGTCCGCACTGGCGGAATGTTACGTGATACAAACGTACTTATACGTTTGTGACTATTGCAGCGCCATCTATCACAAAGCGAAAAAAAGTGGTCCAAGTAAAACATTCACATTTCTCTAGGTACTACACGAATATGTAATAAAAAATGGGGGTTCCTACTGAAAAAATCGCAGTTGATATCCGTTTGACCTATGGCAGCGCCATCTAGCGGGCCAACCATAGCGCCATCTGGTTTCCCGCTTCAAGCTAGACGAGTTATATTATTTGTAGTTTTTTCGTTTGATACTTATTTCGTGAGATATTTGGCCCGGTCACTATCAATGGACCTCCCGGTATATTGAATCACCCACACACATACACTCATGATTCGCATACAATATCTACACTGGTTGTAAACACATTACTTGCGTCACTATGTGCTTCCGTCATTGCCTTGAGGTGTCACTCCAATCGCTAATTCCATATGGAACACACAATATCCACACCCCCAGGCAATTTTTCTGCTGCGTCCCGCTTACGTTGCTAAGTTACATGTAAGTGATGACATTCACTTACTTAACGTTATTCACTGAATAATTTTACTCGTGACCTACAAATAAAATACGCTACGCCAGTCACGTCGTCTGACCTAGATACTTAATGCTACCTGTACGAAACCGGGCCGGGTCGCTGGTCTTTACATAATTCACCTTGCGTGTATTTGAGTTCGAAAAACTCAAAGCACTTTGTCGCCTGACTTGAAATTGTAACACGACGTTACATTCTGATCGCGTGTGGTTTTATACACCCATGTTTTAATGCATATCATACGCTCCAATAAGGAATCCCTTGAGTGCGACGCCACAAGTTCAGTCTACAGTAAGACTCATTTGAAAGTGTTGTGTTAACAGTTGTAAGAGGAAAAATATTAGCTGCTAGGGACTCACCATGTGCATTAGGAGGGCGACAGAAAAGGGTGTCCGGAAGGCGCAGAGATCAGCCTTCTGTGGGATGTATGTATCACACTTCGCAAAATGGACATCGTCGACATCCAAGAAATGTTCAAAACAAACCATTAACTTGCACAGTGAACACCGAATGAAAAATGGCGCGCCACAGTGTTCACAAAGTTTCGCATTATCAAGATCGAAGGCGAACTTCTTGGGAGTAACAGAACGCGCAGGACTTTAAGCTAGGTATCCAACCTTAAAGATTGCATACAGAATCATACTGGTGTAACGGGGTGATGAGAACTGATGGAATGTGATGGCACGCAACCGAATGCGAAACACCTGTCCTGGAGCTTATCGTGAAACGACCTATCCTTTAATACGTGGCTACAGATAGTGCATAAAATGTTTTATAGGCACGGAAAAAACGAACATCCAGAGGCTGAATATATTCAGTGCTTCCAGGTGGTGCGCATTCCAGGAAGTACAGATTGCTCTAAAGGAGTATGATTTTTATACGCAGACCAGGAATCACGCAAAAGTAAGTTGTTTTGACCAGCTACTAGCGAAAAGCAGCATTCTCTTATGCCCACTCTTGCTTACTGTGACGTAAATACCACCCACAGTCCTTGCAGGATCACGCACACGAGAAGGAATCGTAGGGGGGCAGAGTACCTGCAACTTCTCGCAGTACAATAAATAACGTTCCAGCCAATTTAGCATTAAGATTAACAGTCAGCATAATTGTATACGAATGCGTTAAGGCATTGATGTTAGCTGATCTTGGTACAGTTCTATTAGTATCTCTAATTTCTAGTGTTCATTACATTTGCATTTCCTATATAAATCCCGACTGGTCTGAGTTGAAAACAAATTTCTTACTGAGCGGTGGGAAAAGTTTATTTATCTCATTTACAAATTTTCTGACCGATTCCACAGTTAGCTGTGCATCGTCACGTTCACATTTTGTTTGAAATTTCGTTATCTTACACCTTCCAGTTCTGTAGCACTGTTTGAAGTTATGCAATGATCCACTGCTTCCCTTGAAATCACTGTAATCTATGTTGAGTGCAATTTCCGCCTCATTCGGATAATTCCTTCGTGTTGCGTCGTTTTTTGTCTTAGAGCGTATATAAATAAATATGTACTCTAAGAAAACAAGGCCGCCGGCCGGAGTGGCCGAGCGGTTCTAGGTGTTACAGTCTGGAACCGTGCGACCGCTACGGTCGCAGGTTCTAATCCCACCTTGGGCATGGATGTGTGTGATGTCCTTAGATTAGTTATGTTAAAGTAATTCTAAGTTCTAGGGGACTGATGACCTCAGAACTTAAGTCCCATGTGCTCAGAGCCATTTGAACCAAAAGAAGGCCAAGATGGTTCGAAGAATGTGAAAAAGATCTTAGGTAGATTGATATCTCAGAGAGAGAAATTCCTGACAGGAACAAATTTAGAAGATTTGTGAACAACTACCAAGGTTTTAAAATGACATCAACGTCGAAAAAACGGAGAAGACCGTTATCTGAAGAGCATAAACAGGCACTTCTTGGTGGGCTCAGAAGATACTGGCAGGAAGTCAAAGCTGGAACAAGAACAAGACGTGAACACTAGAGTGAAGTTAGTTGTTATCACGCAGTCCATAGAGGCTCAACTAGGAAAAAAAAAAAAAAAAAAAAAAAAAAAAAAAAAAAAAAAAAAAAAAAATGTAATGTATAAAGGACAAAACGTTGTAACCGAAAATCTCAAAAAGTTCTTAACCGATTTACTTCAAATTGTTACACGTTGCTCTAATAAACGATTGGACGAATATAGGATATATATTTCTTTAATATGCATAATATACAACTGTATGTGTGAAACTTTAAAAAGTGAAACGTAGTTACCTAATAATCTTGTAAAGTTCTTGACCGATTTATTTCGACTATTAAACGATGGTTTATAAATCATTCAGACAGACATAGATTAAATATTTTTTTCAACAACGAAGTACAGCTTTTTAATTAATATTGATGGCGAGAAAGAAAATGTTCTGAGCGCTATGCTGTAAAAATATGCAGTATTGTTTCGTTTATTGCAGGCAGTTTTAACTACGACAGCGTGCTCTGCTGCCGTAGTCAAACTGTCTGCGATTACACACACACACACACACACACATATATATATATATATATATATATATATATATAACGTTAGAGAAAAAATATACATGGGAAAGAGATGTAGGTTATGTAGATGTAGATGAGTAGACGTACAATGGACATATAGGTACAATCAAGGGTCAAGATATAATCTCAAGATGCTCTGGAAGTTGTCATTTTCTGCAAGGTCAGGTATCAGTGTTCTTCTGTGTCAAAGTACTGAGGCAGTTGTCCTTTAATGCCACTGGTTTATGTCTTCCCTGAGACAAGGCATCTATTGTTCTCTACGTGTCCTCAACTTGGCCTTATCACTTTTATTAATGTCCTATCATGATTTATTATTCGAATAATATAATTAATGACACACAATTTTTATTATCCATGTATAATGATTTATCACTCTAAAAGACTGCAAGAATACACGATCACATGTCACTGTAACTCCGTACAGGTACACTCCATCAGTAGATATATAAATGATTGGAGTTGGAATCCTCTGTGATAGGTTGAATTGCCGAAAGTGTCACTGGCGTTGTTCGTGTAACCAGGCCTGGTAGGGTATACAAGGGGCGTGAGCAGTGTCAGATGGTGAATGATCACAGTAAGTACTAGAGTGACACAGACTTATTAGTACCTGACAGAGTGTGAAAGGTGCGTCATTGTGGGCCCAAACTGGCCGGCTGGTCGAATCGTGCAATATCCAGATTTTTTGGACATTGGGCGGTGACAGTGGTCCGATGTTGGACCGTATTGGATCGTAATGGCAGACATACTCGTCGTCGTCAAGGCTCCAGTAGACCACATCTGATTACTGCGAGGGAGGATAGCCATCCTGTGCACGAGCACATCATAACCCCCTCACAAGTGCGCCTGCCATCCGAGAACAAATAATGGACTCCTTACGACATTCTGTGTCATTCTGGACCATTGGTTGGAGATTATCAACAGCTGGGCTAGAGAACTGCCGTCGCATGTGTACGCTCCTATTAACAACACAACACTAATGGCTGCGTTTGGAGCGATACCGTGACCGAGAAGTGCCTGATGAATAGCACTGCGTGGTGTTTAGCGATGAATCACGGTTCTGCACGACCCTCAATGATTGTCATCGGCAATTATGACGATGACCGGGCGAGAAGTTCTATTCTTCCAATACTCGCGAGAGCCACAACGGTGTTACTGCTGACATTTATATATACACCATGCTCCGCAAGCCGCCTACCTGTGTGTGGCGGAGGGTACTTTTGGTACCATTAACTGATCCCCTCCATCCTGCTCCTATCCTGTTCCACTCGCGAATGGGCCGTGAGAGGACGATTGACGGTAAGCCTCTGTATTAGCAGTATTAGTTGAAAACAGTCTTGGTTGCAATTTTAGTTCTTTTTATTTTTTAATTACGCGTTTCATCTTATTTAGGCATCTTCAGGCTGATCTTAATTTGATATTTTATTAGTACGATCGTTTAGACAGTGTAGCTAAAGGGCATCGTCGCGTACATCAGGCCAACATCGCCTTCGTTAACCTCAGTACATACAGATGTACTCGACGATGCCCTTTAGCTACACTGTCTAAAGGATAGTACTAATGAAATATCAAATTAAGATCAGCCTGAAGATGCCTAAATAAGATGAAACGCGTAATTAATAAATAAAAAGAACTAAAATTGCAACCAAGACTGTTTTCAACTAATACTACTAAACACTGGTTTGCTGATTCATGCCACAGATGAATTGGAAGAATTTCTCTGTATTAGCTGTAATTTCTCGAATTTCCTCTGTGTGATCATTATAGAGACATATCTGGCAGGACGAAACATATTGTCCAACTTTTCCCAGAAAACGCTGTATCGAAATTTCAGCAGTAAACCTCTCCGTAATGCGCAACGCCTTTTTGGCAACGACCGACACGGGAGTCTATTGAGCATCTCCGTAGCGCTGTCGCGCCGTCTAATTGACCCGGTGACGAAACACGCCTCTCTTAGTTGGATCTTCTACATCTCTTCTATCAGTTCTACCTGGTAAGGATCCCAGGCCGACGAAAAATTCTTAAGAATCGGTCGAACAAGCGCCTTATAAGTCACTTCCTTTGTGGAAAAGTGACATTTCCTTAAAATTCTTCCTATAAATTTCTGTCTGGCATCTGCTTTTCCTACTACTTATTTTATTGTGGTCGTCCCACTAAAGACAACTCACAGATATTTTACGATAGATACGGTTTCCAGCAGTAGTTCAGTTGTACAGTAGTGGATTTCTTTTTCTATGTATGCGCAATATGTTATACGTATTTACGTTCATGACCAGCTGCCATAGCCTGCACCATTCATCAATCCTCTGCAGGTCATTCTGCATATCGATACTGTCTTCTGTCGTTTTTAATTTCTTATAGAAACCGTATCATCAGCGAACAGTCTTAAAGAGCTTCCGACGCTTTGTAATACATTGTAAACAATAATGGACCTATCACACTTCGTTGGGATACTCCAGTAATTACCGTTACGTTCGTCAATTTTCTTGCGTTAAGAGCGACGTGTTGAGCTGAACCCAGTTTCAACTCTGGTCAGGTACTCGATAAGATCGTATGGTTTTCACTAACCGACAGCGTGGGACGATGTCAAATACCTACATGAAATCAAGGAACACGACATCAACCTGGGCGTCTTACCTACAGTGCTTTGGATCTCATATAGGAACACAAGCGAGCTGAGTTTGGAGTGGAGAGCCGTTGGGTATGACTTCATGTCACGAATGGTAGTGAGTGAGGGACTCCGTTGGCACAACAGTACCTCACAGACATCAATCCTCCTCATATGTTACCTCGCATGCGGGAGTATAGTTTTACCATTTTTCGACAGGACATCGCTGGCACACATGGCACGCGTCTCTATGAAGTGTCTGTGTGATGTTCAGATACCCTGTGGCCAGCAAGATCCGCAGATCTTTTTCCGATAAAAGAAAGTTTGGGACCAGTTCGGACGTGATCTCCTTCCTAGTGTCAACATACTGGGTATCGAGTAACAGCTATAACAGTTGTGCGTCAGCTGCCCTCTGGGGAGGATAAAATGGCTTTATGGCACCCTTCTCAACGTAGTCAGTGTATGCACCCAGCATAGAGGGAGGGCAAAGTATACTGATGACTGGGTTCTTACTGGCAAGTGTTTTGTAAATCTGACTCGGTTTTGTAATCACTGCAATCACAACACATACCATCTGAAGCCGCAAAGTTTCATTTCGTTTCCTCCTCTCCTTCACCGTGCTTCACTTTTTTGGTCAGTCGGCCTATAAGGACAAAGTTGTGTTCAAGTTTATGAGAATATTATGAAACGGAACGGAATTATTCCAAAATATCTAATTCTCGTCACAGAATGTAACCTGAAGGTTTGCGTTGTAATTAAAAAACCTTGTCTATGGCTACGTCTAGAAAATTCATCTCCTTTATTCTCCCTCTCTCTACGAGGACGTAATGAACAGAAATACGAAAGGCGCTCTTTATTAATTGTACTCTCCAACCATACCTGAGGGTGCTACATGAACTTTCAGCAGTGTTCGTTGTTCGTGGAATTGTAATATAATTCAGTAGAGCTCGATAAACCGAAGGAAAAAAAAATGTGGCTACTGAAAGCTGGTGACGTAAGTTATACGCAAAGCCTTAGATATGTTACATTCCGAACTCCGCTCTTGAGTCCCATAAAACACAGTTCCTCCACAGATTTGACAAAAGCAGTTAAATTTATTTATATTGTCCATAATTTTAAGATGAATGAAAACCTTTTTTAAAGCCTTCTGATTCTTCTTATCTAAACGTTTATTCAAGTGACAGTTACGGAGACGAAGTAATGAATGAAAAAAATTATTCTGTCGTAATTAAGAGGAGCAGTCGCAGCAGTGTTCAGATGACGAGTTTGTCAGGTGGACGTCGTAGCTATCTGGTTGTTAATTCCCAGAAATGCATATAAAGTTGAGATTTTTTGCTGTTTTGTAGTGGGTAGGATGACGCATGACCTGGAATGTAAGGCTCTTTTTCTTTACGGTGACGTGCTACGCTAACAGAGCTCTTTGGTCAACTGTGTACTTCCCTTTTGCAGAACTGAATGAAGTACAGGGATATTAAAATATACAAGAGACAGGTTTATTTTAGTTTTATAGTTAAATTGGGAAGTGCAGACTGGTCTCGAGAATGTTGATGTGATACAATGTATCTAATGTTTTTATGCAACTGACATAGCAATGCCTTTGAAAATGACGGAAAGTCGAATCGCGTAAGGTTGACGAAAAATAAAAGCGTGATCAAGACTTGAGTGAATTTATTAAAAGTGCGTCCAGATGGCCGCGTCGTCTCATAGCATTTTCAAGAGAAAGAGCTTCAGGAGCAAGTCAGTAAAAATGCCGTGTGGTTAGTGCCTCCCGTCGGGTAGACCGTTCGCCTGTTGCATGTCTTTCGAGTTGACGCCACTTCAGCGACTTGCGTGTCGATGGGTATGAAATGATGATGATAAGGACAACACAATACCCAGTCCCTGAGCGGAGAAAATCTCCGACCCAGCCAGGAATCGAACCCGGGCCGTTAGGTATGGCAGTCCGTCGCACTGACCACTCAGCTACCTGGGGCGTACAGCAAGTCAGCAACAAGTTGATACAACTCTGCCAACTATGCAAGCAGTTACTCGGCTTGGGATCGATTGAAAGAACTGTTGGATGTCCTTCTAAGGGATATCGTGCCAAATTTTGTCCAACTGGTGGGTTAGGTTGTCAAAATCTCTAGATAGTTGGAAGACCCTGGCCATAATGCTCCAAATGTTCTCAATTGGGGAGAGATCCGGCGACCTTTCTGTCCAACGAAGGGTTTGGAAAGTACGAAGACAAGCAGTAGAAACTCTCGCCCTGTGTGGGAGGGCATTATCTTTCTGAAACGTAAGCCTAGGATGGCTTGCCATGAGGGATAACGAAAGAAATCTCGTCGACGTACCATTGTGCTATAAGTGTGCCGCGGGTGACAACCGAACGCGTCCTGCTATGGAAAAAAAAGGCACCGCAGACCATCACTGATTGACTGTAGTAAAATTGTCTTCAGTGATGAGTCCCGCTTCGAAGTGAGTACCGATGACCAGTGAAGGCACGTCTGGAGACGATCTGGACAGCTGCGGGATACTAACTTGAGTGTCACCAGGCATACGGCCCGACAACCAGAAGTGATGATCCGACGTGCTATTTCTTTTCTTAGCAGGCCCCCTTTCCTAATCATCTGCGGCATTCCTACGAAACGATATTCTACGCCCCGTTTTGTTGCTCTGTCAAGCCGTCCTGGACTTACATTTCAGTAAGCTAATGCCTGCCTGTGCAGGCGATAGTTTCTGCTTTCTTCGTGGCTGCCAGTCTACCTTAGTGTGGTGTCACCGCCAGACACCACACTTGCTAGGTGGTAGCTTAAATCGGCCGCGGTCCATTTAGTACATGGCGGACCCGCGTGTCGCCACTGTGTAATCGCAGACCTAGCGCCACCACCAAGGCAGGTCTCGTGATACGAGAGAGCACTCGCCCCAGTTGTACGAGAACCTAGCTACCGACCAGATGTACGAAGCCTTTCTCTCTCATTAGCCGAGAGACAGAATAGCCATCAGCTAAGTTAATGGCTACGAACTAGCAAGGCGCCATTAGCCATACAGTGATTGTACTTAAAGTCTCCTGTGTATCGTCAAGATCGATGTACCACAAGGAATGAGTAAAGTTAAGTATTAAACCTGCTCTGTACTTTTCTTCCTAACATTAATTACGTATCCTGTTCCAGTACTTCACGCCCGTCTGCGTTAGTCTAGCTTGCCTTTTCAGCCATCTCAACTTCACGGTGTCGGCCCAGCTACCGACACAACATTGGCGACGAGGGAAAAGAGTTCTTTCTGATTGCTTACATTTAATTGTGTCATGGCTTCGCCACATTCTCCAGATGTACTGTCCGAATTTTATCGCTTGCAGAATCAGCAGACGCAGGCGTTACTGGATGCCCTTGGACAGCTCGTCCAGGGTCAACGTACCATTCAAACCGATGCGGCCGCCGCCGCTTCTTCGCTACCGCTGCCACTAAACGCTGTTGCACCTCCTTTTCGACCATACGTGGCAGCCGATGAGACCTGGCACGAGTGGTCTCGCCAGTTCAACTTTCATCTAGCAGCCTACAGGATTCAAGGTAAAGAGCGGCAGCCGTTTTTGCTTTCTTGTGTCGGTGTGTCCACATACCGTGTGATAGTGAAATTGTTTCCCCGACGCGACGTAGCAACTCTGTCCTACGAGGAAATTTTGTCTGCATTAGATGCCTATTTCAAAGAAACAGTTAATGTGGTTGCAAAACGGTATACGTTCTTTCGTACAAAACGTACGGCCAGTCAAACTAATAGGGAGTGGGTAGCAACATTGCAAGGACTTACTAGGGACTGTGCCTTTGAATGTGACTGTGGTCTTTCTTATTCAGATACAATGGTGCGTGATGCAATTGCACAGAACGTTTCTGATGTTCGCATACGGGAGCAAATTTTGAAACTAGTTAATCCCTCCCTTCAACAAGTGATAGACATATTGGATAGACAGGACACACTTGACTGTGCTCAGGAATCTTTTGAAACTTCGCCAGCCGTGTGTAACATTAACCGGCCCGCTGGACGCGCTGCGCGGCCCGGTAACCGGGCCTCGCGCACGTCCGCACAGCTGCCGCCGCGCGCTCAGCCACGTGAGCCGCGCCAGCCCACAAATGTAGTGAAATCGTGCCCGCGGTGTGCTACTAGACATTCGCGTGAACATTGCCCGTCACGCCAAGCTATTTGCTTTTTCTGCAATAAGAAAGGACATGTTCAAAGTGTTTGCCAGAAAAAGCTCAGATCAGACAATCACAATCATTCCAGGCCCTTTGCTTCGCGCCAGAATCGAATCAAGGACACTCAGGCTCGTGGACTTTCGCCCATGGACATTCATGTAGTTAATTCCACTTCGTCCAGTGCCCCTTTCTCTAACAGTAACTGTGTTCGTCCCACAAAAACTGTGTGTCGACGTCGCCGGAAATCACGTCAATTAGCAAGTGATTCTGTACCAGTGTCTGTTCCAATTGCACAAAACAGTCGCTCTTGTCGTCAGCAGAACAATAAACTTTTTGTGGACTTAGACTTTGAAGGCAAAGTGATACCATTCCAGCTCGATACCGGAGCTGCAGTTTCATTGCTCAATCACGACACGTACAAACAACTGGGCAAACCTCCGTTGCGTTCCGCAAATGTTAAGCTAACTACATATTCCGGACAGACAATTCCTGTGTTAGGACAGTGCAGCCTTCTTGCAACATACAAGGGACAAACAAAACTTGTGTCATTTTACGTTCTTCGTTCTTCTTCTGCAGTGAACTTGTTTGGTCTAGATTTATTTCAGTTGTTTAACATGTCTATTGTAAATCAGGTGCTATCAGTGAATCAAACTGTGCCTTCAGACAGTGTTTCTAGTGTATGTGAAGAATTTGCAGACATTTTTGCACCGGGCTTAGGTTGCGCTAAGAACTATGAAGCACATTTAGAACTGAAGGTAAACGCGCAACCGAAATTTTTCAGAGCGCGCAATGTTCCCCACGCATTGCGTCAGGAGGTCGCAAGAACATTGCACAATGTAGAATCACAAGGTGTGAGTGAATGTGCGCAATGCCTCTTTCATTTCAGCTCCGCTTCATCGCTTACGCCGTACAGGTGTTCCGTTTCTCTGGACGACGGAATGCGAACGCGCCTTTCGCCAGTTGAAATCGGCGTTGCTTTCTAATACTTGCCTTACGCCATTCGATCCCCAGAAACCCCTTTTGTTGATGGTAGATGCATCGGATTTCGGGATCGGTGCTGTGCTTGCGCACAAAGTTGGCTCCCATGATCGCCCTATTGCCTTTGCGTCCAAATTGCTCTCGTCTGCGCAAAGAAATTATTCACAGATAGAGAAAGAAGCTTTGGCTCTCGTGTTTGGTGTTCCTAAGTTCCATGATTTCTTGTATGGTCGTCACTTTACCATCATCACAGACCACAAACCTTTGACATCGCTTTTTCATCCGACCAAGCCTGTACCTCCACGTACAGCGCAGAAATTCATTCGCTGGTCTATTTTCCTCTCGCAGTACCGCTACGATATCTTGTATCGGTCCACTGCTAAGCACGGAAACGCCGATGCGTTGTCTCGTTTGCCTGTTGCTGAGGATAAAGCATTCGATTCTTCCGAACTTGCTTGCATGTTCATTGATTCGGAAACCGATGAAGTGGTCGAATCGTTTCCGATTGATTTTCGTCGTGTCGCTACAGCCACAGCTGCTGACCCTGTCCTTGCTACTGTTTTACGTTTTGTTGCTACGCAATGGCCTTTGTCAAAGTCTCGGATCGAGGATCCGTTGGTTCGCCGATTTTTTGCTCACAAGGAGAGACTTTTTGTTCGACGTGGTGTTTTGTTGTTGCGTTCTGATAATGATCAGTCCAGAGTCGTGGTCCCACGCTCGTTACAGTCCTCTGTTTTACGGCTTCTTCACCAAGGACATTGGGGTATAGTGCGAACGAAACAACTTGCTCGTCAGCACTGTACTTGGTTCGGAATCGATGCTGCGATTACGAATATGTGTTCTTCGTGCCCGGCGTGTGCCGAACAACAGTCCGCACCGCCGCGGAAAGTCTTTGCGTGGCCAAAAGCCACTTCCCCTTGGCAACGCTTGCACATTGATTTTGCTGGTCCATTCTGGAATGCTCGATGGTTGGTTCTGGTCGACGCCTTCAGTAATTTTCCTTTTGTTGTCCGGATGTCTTCCACGACGTCCTCCGCCACCATCCAAGCGTTGTCTGCTATCTTTTGCATTGAAGGTCTTCCGCAGACTATTGTTTCCGACAATGGCCCGCAATTCATGTCCGCAGAATTTCAGTCATTCTGCCAGGCCAATGGTATTCAACATCTGACATCCGCGCCGTTTTCGCCTCAGTCGAACGGTGCCGCTGAACGATTGGTCCGGACTTTCAAGTCACAGATGTTGAAATTGAAAGAGTCGCATTCTCGGGAGGACGCATTGTTGCTCTTTTTGTCTTCGTATCGCTCTCAGCCCCGAGATGGTCGCTCGCCGGCTGAGTTGCTCCACGGTCGTCCTCATCGCACCTTGATGTCTTTGCTGCATCCGCCGCATCAGGTTCCTGTGCAGCGGCAGACTCCTGCTTTTGCTCCAGGCGACGTTGTATTTTATCGCAACTATCGAGGTTCACGGCGTTGGCTCGCAGGGCGCATTCTTCGCTGCCTCGGCCGCGCGATGTATTTGGTTTTGGGGGCCTCTGGTGAGGTGCGTCGGCATCTCAATCAGCTGCGCCTCTGTCGTCGCTCGGGTTCTGCCGCTCCCCGTCTGCTTTCAGCGACGGTGCCGTCCGGTCAGCGCCCTGGGGACCCATCTACTGGCTCGCCTCATCCCCAGGTGTTACCGACGATGCCTTCCATTTTGCCCCATGGCGACGCGCCGCCGCCGCCGCTTGTTCTCCCGCCGGCGCCGCCCGCATTCGACGCTTCGTTGCAGCCGCCAAGCGCCTCCCAGGGTCACGCGCCGCCGATCGCTTCCCGTGACCAGCTGTCCTCCGCCATGGAACTCCCGCCCGCTCCGGACCACATGACGTCATCGTGCGTCGGCTACCCCGACGCAATGGAGGTTGAACCTTCGGTCCCTCCTGTCTCTTTACGGGCGCATACACCGCATGTTGACGTGCACCCTGGACTAGTTTTTCAGGCGTTTCCTAGCTCCCCTCGGACCGAATGGCCGGGTGCGGGTGGCACAGCCTCGCCTGTTGTTAGGCTCCCCACCTCATCGCATACGTCAACATGTGGTCCTCCCCACGGCGGGCGGAAGCCTTATCACACGACCGTTCGCCGATTTGCGGGGGAGGAATGTGGTGTCACCGCCAGACACCACACTTGCTAGGTGGTAGCTTAAATCGGCCGCGGTCCATTTAGTACATGGCGGACCCGCGTGTCGCCACTGTGTAATCGCAGACCTAGCGCCACCACCAAGGCAGGTCTCGTGATACGAGAGAGCACTCGCCCCAGTTGTACGAGAACCTAGCTACCGACCAGATGTACGAAGCCTTTCTCTCTCATTAGCCGAGAGACAGAATAGCCATCAGCTAAGTTAATGGCTACGAACTAGCAAGGCGCCATTAGCTATACAGTGATTGTACTTAAAGTCTCCTGTGTATCGTCAAGATCGATGTACCACAAGGAATGAGTAAAGTTAAGTATTAAACCTGCTCCGTACTTTTCTTCCTAACATTAATTACGTATCCTGTTCCAGTACTTCACGCCCGTCTGCGTTAGTCTAGCTTGCCTTTTCAGCCATCTCAACTTCACGGTGTCGGCCCAGCTACCGACACAACACTTAGCTAGCAATTTCACAGGATCTCTCCCAAATTGAGATTTGGAGCATTATGGCCAAGGCCCTCCAACCATCTCGAGATTTTTACTGCTAACCAGCCGGTTGGACAGAATTTGGCACGATATCCCTCAGGAAGATATGCAACAACTCTGTCAGTCAATGTCAAGGCGACTAAGTGGTTGCGTAAGGGTCACAGGTGAACCGAAGCGTTATTGACTTACTCAATTTATGAAGCACTTTCTCTTGAATAAATCTTCAAATTTTCTTGAAGTTGTACTCATTTATTTGCCTGTACATGCACATCACAGCCACAGATTTCCATCCCATTCCGATAATTCCTTGGTGACGCTTCGTTTCATTTATCGTAGAGCACTTTTCAGGGCATACAATGGTAACGTAAAATTCTTAATAGGTTGTCTTCAAAATCTCTTTGGAAACGGAAGAAGAAGGTGGGACAAGATTGACTCCGACGCTCTTCCGATGACGATTTCGAAGAAGTGGACTGCTGACACTCAGTGCACAGCGCTGGTCATGAGGCGCGCTGGGGTACTGACGAATGTGACTGTTTTCACATTATATCTCACTGGGCAGCAATGGACCAAGTGCTGCATGGCAGCCAGCCGCTGTGGTCGAGCGGTTCTATGTGCTTCAGTCCGGAACCACGCGGCTGCTACGGTCGCAGGGTCGAATCCTTCCTCGGGCGTGGATGGGTGTGATGTCCTTAGGTTAGTTAGGTTTAAGTAGTTCTGAGTCTAGGGGACTGGTGACCTTAGATGTTAAGTCCAATAGTGAGAGGTATTTGAAGCTGTCTGGCAGAGGCTAGCAGAATTACCGTGGATTGTTGAAGGCGATGACAATTCGATTCCAGAGAAATCAAAGGTTCGACTAGCTTTTAAGCATGGAAAGGGCAGGCCAGTTCATAGTTTTGTATCTAAATAGTAACAACGTCGTTATTTTATTGGATTCTTAATTTTCTAGTTAGTGCCTTTCATTACAAAATGTCATGGGGTCAATGAGAAACCCTGCAGATACACTGGCTTGCAAAATTTGAGGACAAAAGCAACTTTCGCGCGATGTAACGCTGCCTAGTAACATAGCTCGATTAATACTTGCACCATACATAGAAAGAACTGCTATAACATAGTATGGAAGGTATCTGTAAGAAATACCCAAGGAGACAAACAGAAATGACACTTTTATTCAAAGACAGTAATTACACTGAAGGCATTGAGATCCTTAATGGTCACATGGACGTTGCAAAAGGAGGGACGTGGATCCTAATAGGATGTGTGATCACCACGGATGGCGATGTATGCTCTGCAACGCGCACCCACATTGGCTAAAGACTGGTAAGGAGTTCTTGAGGTAAGGCGTAGCATTCCCGCAGCTGCGTGGTTGGCGACAGCTGAATGGTAGTGGGTGCAATACGTTTCCAAAACGAGTCCCACAAGTGCTCGATGGGATTTAAGTCGGGAAAATGGGCAGACCAGTCCATTCACAGAATATCCTCTCCTCCCTAGAGCTTCTCCTGCTGCGCTATTCGACTTGGTCGCGCATAAAAAATGAAAGCAGACACGAATGCGCCCATGAATAGACGCACGATAACGTTAACCGCTGAGTGTATCGTGATGGAAGTGTTGCAGGGAGCTATACACATACAACGTTACCCATTTTGGACATTGATCCTGGGCGTATTTCGTGTCCCCACCTCTCGCCATACGAGGTGTGACAATAAAGTAATGAGACTCATTTTCTTTGCAAGATGTGGCGACCCTGCAAGCTTCCGTAGGCACAATATCTTTGATCTTGGTCTGTAAGCTGCTTCTAGTCCAAACGGCACATCGATGCAACTGCTCAGTCGTGGATTGTGCTGTAATAAGTTAACACGTGTTTGTGTCTCTCGTCACGGAAACGGAACTGCATAATATTGCGCAACGATATGCCATTTATTTTTACGTTGAATTGGGTGAAAATACGACGAAAATTTATGGTAAGCTTCAGAAGGATGTTGGAGAGGTGTTTTTCGTTGTCATAAAATGTTTAGTGAAGGCAGAACGAATATTGAAGATGAAGACTGCAGTGGACGACCATCAACCTCTCGGATGGATGTCAACTTGGTCAGGGTGCGTGAACTCGTACGATCTGATGGAAGATTATCTGTGAAAATGATTGCAGAATAACTAAACATCAATCGAGAAACAGTTCGTCTAGTAATAACTGAAGATCTTGGGATGAGAAAGATTTGTGCAAATGCGCTATCCCATACTGCTCTGTCAGTACAGCAGTTTTTAACCTCAAAACAAATTTCAGTACTACCAGAGCCACCTTATTCACCAGATATCGATCGGAGCGACATTTTTCTATTTCCAAGAGTCAAAACGGCCGTCAAGGGACACCATTTCAAACAATACAAGATGACCAAAAAGTTGTGATGAGGGTCTTGGAGGATATTACAGAAGATGAGTTCCAGAAATGTTACCATCAATGGCAGTAGCGCTGGAATAAGTGTGTGCAATCAGAAGGGAACTACTTTGAAAGAGACAACACTGAACTTGACTAAAACGGTAAGCAACATTTTTTTTTCTTTCACATCAGTCTCATTACTTATTGTCGCACCTCGTATGTGGGTCCATTCACATTCACCTGTCAGTATTGTTGTGACATTATGCTCCTTACCACTGTGCATCTTTTCAGTTGTACTTCTGGCCCCTACTTTTATTTTTCAGGATGACAATGCGCGACCGCATCGAGCAGCGCAGGTGGAGGAGATCTTGGCACGAGAGGATATTCGGCGAATTGTTTGGTCTGCCCATTGTTCCCTCTACTTAAATCCTATAGAGCACCTATGCGATGCACTGGGGAGACGTATTGCAGCATGTCAGTCCACATGCACCAACGGCCATTCACCACTTGTCAGCCGCGCTGGTGGTGGAATGGAACGCCCTACCACAAGAAGTCCCCATCAAACTCCTGGCCAATATGGGACTGCGTTGTAGAGCATGCATCGCTGTTCGTCCTTTTGTAATAGACATCTACATCTACACTACTGGCCATTAAAATTGCTACACCAAGAAGAAATGCAGATGATAAACGGGTATTCATTGGACAAATATATCATACTAGAACTGACATGTGATTAAATTTTCACGCAACTTGGATGCATAGATCCTGAGAAATCAGTACCCAGAACAACCACCTCTGGCGGTAATAACGGCCTTGATACGCCTGGGCATTGAGTCAAACAGAGCTTGGATCGCGTGTACAGGTACAGCTGCCCATGCAGCTTCAACACTGTACCGCAGTTCACCAAGAGTAGTGACTGGCGTATTGTGACGAGCCAGTTGCTCGGCCACCATTGACCAGACGTTTTCCATTGGTGAGAGATCTGGAGAATGTGCTGGCCAGGGCAGCAGTCGAACATTTTCTGTATCCAGAAAGGCCCGTACAGGAAATGCAACATGCGGTCGTGCATTATCCTTCTGAAATGTAGGGTTTAGCACGGATCGAATGAAGGGTAGAACCACGGGTCGTAACACATCTGAAGTGTAAAGTCCACTGTTCAAAGTGCCGTCAATGCGAACAAGAGGTGACAGAGACGCGTAACCGATGGTACCCTTGTAAGCAGGCTGTTTATGTTTCTGGCAACGTTACGTAGCGCTCTGTATGAAAATCACTGGCTGTGCTGTGTGCAGTCTGTGGCTAGTTTGCATTGTTGTCTGCCATTGTAGTGTTGGGCAGTTGGCTGTTAACAGCGCGTAGCGTTGTGCAGTTGGAGGTGAGCCACCAGCAGTGGTGGATGTGGGGAGAGAAATGGCGGAGTTTTGAAATTTGTAAGACTGGATGTCATGAACTGCTATGTACATTATGATTTTTCAACACTATTAAGGTAAATACATTGTTTGTTCTCTATTAAAATCTTTCATTTGCTAACTATGCCTATCAGTAGTTAGTGCCTTCCGTAGTTTGAATCTTTTATTTAGCTGGCAGTAGTGGCGCTCGCTGTATTGCAGTAGTTCGAGTAACCAAGATTTTTGTGAGTTAAGTGATTTTTGAAACGTGTAGGTTAATGTTAGTCAGGGCCATTCTTTTGTAAGAATTTTTGAAAGTCAGATAGCGTTGCGCTGAAAAATATTGTGTGTCAGGATAAGCACAGTCTTGTATAATTTTTGTAAGGGGACGTTTCACCCTACACCATCACGCCGGGTGATACGCCAGTACGGCGATGATGAATACACGCTTCCAATGTGTGTTCACCGTGATGTCGCCAAACACGGACGCGACCGTCGTCATGCTGTAAACAGAACCTGGATTCATCCGGAAAAATGACGTTTTGCCATTCGGGCACCCAGGTTCGCCGTTGAGTACACCATAGCAGGCGCTCCTGTCTGTGATGCAGCGTCAAGCGTAACCGCAGCCATGGTCTCCGAGCTGATAGTCCATGCTGCTGCAAACGTCGTCGAACTGTTCGTGCAGATGGTTGTTGTCTTGAAAACGTCCCCATCTGTTGACTCAGGGATCGAGACGTGGCTGCACAATCCGTTACACCCATGCGGATAAGATGCCTGTCATCTCGACTGTTAGTGATACGAGGCCGTTGGGATCCAGCACGGCGTTCCGTAGTACCCTCCTGAACCCACCGATTCCATATTCTGCTAACAGTCATTGGATCTCTACCAACGCGAGCAGCAATGTTGCGATACGATAAACCGCAATCGCGATAAGCTTTATCAAAGTCGGAAACGTGATGGTACGCATTTCTCCTCCTTAGACGAGTTATCCAAGAACGTTTCACCAGGCAACGCCGGTCAACTGCTGTTTGTGTATGAGAAATCGGGTGGAAACTTTCCTCATGTGAGCACGTTGTAGCTGTTGCCACCTGCGCCAACCTTGTGTGAATGTTCTGAAAAGCTAATAGCATCTTCTTCCTGTCGGTTAAATTTCGCGTGTGTAGCACGTCATCTTCGTGGTGTAGCAATTTTAATGGCCAGTAGTGTACATAGCTACTGTGTAAATCACATTTAAGTGCCTGGAAGAAAGTTCATCGAACCGTCTCCTAATTAATTCTCTATTATTCCACTCTCGAACAGCGCTTGTAAAAATAAAGCGAACTCCTGTTTCTTTCCGTGCAAGCACTGATTTCCCTTAATTTATTGGTGGTTAGATCTTATGGGTCCAAACTACTTCGGTGATCGGTCCCTAAGCCTACACACTACTTAATCTAACTCACGCTATGGACAACACACGCACCCATGGCCGAGGGAGGACTTGAACCTCCGACGGGTTGAGCCTTGCGGACCGTGACAAGCCGTTCTAGACCGCGCGGCTACCCCGTGCGGCCCTTATTATGATGATCGTTTCTCCATATGTAGGTCGACGTCAACAAAATATTTTCGCATTTGGAGGAGAAACATGTGATCCAAATTTCGTGAGAAGATACCGCCGCAACAGGAAACGCCTTTGTTTTAATGTCATCCCAGATCCTGTATCATGTCCATGATACTCTCTACCCTACTTCTTGATAATGCAAGACGTGCTGCCCTTCTTTGAAATTTCTCGATGAACTCCCTTAATCCTATCTCGTAAGGATCCCACACCGCGCACCAGAATTGCAAAAAAAGACGAAAAAGCGTAGCTTAAGTCTCTTTAGTAGATCTGTTGCATCTTTTAAGTATTCTGCCAATAAAACGCAGCCGTTGGTTCGCCTTCCCCACAATAATTCCTATGAGTTCTTTCCAATTTAAGTTGTTTGTAATTGTTACTCCTAGGTATTTACATGAATTTACGGCCTGTAGATTTGACTGATTTGTCGTGTAACCGAAGTTTAACGGATTTCTTTTTGCACATTCGTAGCAGACATCTCACTTTTCATTACTCAGGGTCAATTGCCAACTTCCGCACCATGTAGATATCTCATCTAAATCGTTCTGCAGTTGGTTTTGATCTTTTGACGACTTTACTAGACGATAAACGACAACATCACCTGCAAACACCTAATGCGGCTGCTCAGGTTGCCTCTAAATCGATTATATAGATAGCGAACAGCAGAGGGCCTGTAATACTACCTTGCGGAACGTTAGAAATACTTTTGTTTTACTTGACGACTTTCCGTGAATTACTATGAACTGTCTCCTCTCTGATAGTAAATCACGAATCCAGTCACGTAACTGAGACAATATTCAATAATCACGCAATATGATTACAAGCCGCTTGTGAGGTACCACGTCGAAAGCCTTTTGGAAGTATAGAAATACGGAATAAATTTGAAACCCTTTGCAGATAGTATTCAGCACTTCGTGTCAGTAAAGAGCTAGCTGTCTTTCTCAAGAATGATGTTTTCTAGATCTGTGTTGAGTTGTGTCTATAGGCCGTTCACTTCGAGGTAACTGATAATGTTGTAAAACAATACATACTCCGAAGTCCTGCCGCATATCAATGTTAATCATATGGAGCTGTAATTTAGAGGATTACTCCTATTGTCTTTCTTGAATATTGGTGTGACTTTCCAGTTTTTAGGCGCGGATCTTTCGTCGAGAGAGCGGTTGTGAAGTTTTGAACTATTGCATCAGCATACTCTGGAAGGAATCTGATTAATATGCAGTCCGGTTCGGAAGACATGCTTTTATTCAAGTTGCTTCACTACTTCCAGGATATCTACTTCCAAGTTATTCATGTTAGCAGCTGTTCTTGATTAGAACTCTGGAATGTTTATTTTGTCTTCTTTGGTGAACGAATTTCGGAAGGATGTGTTTAGTAACTCTGCTTTAGCAGCACTGTCATCGATAGCATTTCCATTGCAATCACGCACAGAGGGCATGGATTGTGTCTTGTTGCTAGCGTGCTTTACATAAACCGGTATGTTTTTGGATTTTCTACCAGATTTCGAGATAACGTTTCGTGGTCGAAACTGTTATAAACGTCTCGTATTGAAGTCTGCGCTAAATTTCGAGCTTCTGCAAAAGATCGCCAATTTTGGGGATTTTGCTCCCGTTTAAGTTTGGCTTGCTTTTTTCGTTGTTTCTACAACAATGTTCTGATCATTTTTGAGTATCACGGAGGACCAGCTCCGTCTTTTGTTAATTTACTTGGTATAAAACTTTCACTTGCTGTCGATACTATTTCTTTGAATTGAAGCAAGCCAAATCTTGTCTACAATTACGTTGTCGATTTGGAAGGAGTAGAGATTTTCCTCAGGCAGGCCTCAAGCGAATTTTTTTCTGCTTCTTTGAACGGATCTATTTTCGTTTATTTTTGTCAGATTTTGGGGTTTCGGTATTCAGTCTCGCTATGACAAACCTGTGTCCACTAATCACTGTATTCGTTCTGATGCTTGTTATTACATCAGGATTATTTGTTGCTAAGAGGTCAAGTGTGTTTTCACAACCGGTTACTATTCGAGTGGGCTCACGGACTAATTGATCGAAATAATTTTCAGAGAAAGCGTTTAACACAATGTCGGATGATGTTTTATTCGTACCTTCTGATTATAAACATGTATATTCGCCAACATATTGAGGGTAAATTAAAGTCACCACCAACTAGAATTAAAGAGTCGGGTAAGTGTCTGAAATTAGTCTCAAGCTTTCTTTGAATCTTTCAACAATTGTATCATCTGACTTGAGACGTCGGTAAAAGGATCCAATTATTATTTTATTCCGGCTGCTAGGAATGACTTCTAACCACACTAACTCATCGGAACTATCTATTTCAATTTAACTATAAGATAAACTACTTCTAACAACTACAAATACGTCATCGCCTACTGTGTTTACCGTATGGTTTCTGAACACCGCTAGATCCTTCACAAAAATTTCGGCTGAACTTATCTCTGGCTTCAGACAGCTTTCAGTGCCTATAACGATTTGGGCATCAGTGCTTTCCATTAGGGCTTGCAGCTCTGGTCACTTCCCAACAGAGCATCGACAGTTCAGAACATTTATACCAACGGTTCCTAGATCTACTTGCTTTATGTGTTCGACTTTCACCCTTTGAGACTGAAGCTCTTTTCTTGTTTCCCCGAGCTAAAGAACCGCCCAGTCAACGCCGCAAAGCCCCTGCTACCCTTGTAGTCGCCTCCTGGATGTAATGGATTCTTGGCGTATTTAGTGGAACCCGAAACCCAACCACCATATGAAACAAATCGAGGAATTTGCAGCCTACACGGTCGCAGAACCGTCTGAGCTTCTGATTCAGACCCTCCACTCGGCTCTGTACCACAGGTCCACAATCGATCATGTCGACTACGCTGCAAATGGTGAACTCTGCTTTCATCTCGCAAGCATGACTGATAGTCTTCACCTCTTGAGATAACCGCTTGAAACCACAGAGAATCCGATCCAAAGTGACAATCATTGGAACCACCGTGAGCCAGCTCCTGCAGTTGTCTACAGTAGAGATGGGTCGTTCGCGAACTAGCGGGTCCAAAGGAACGGTTCACCAAGACGAACAGAACGAGCGAGGAACGAATTATAAGGAACGGTCTTTCATACATTACTTTGGTCTTGGCTTTCTACTTATAGTTCCCGGGAACGGGAAACTGTCGGTCTCGTTCCCGAGCGGCACGTCGGCCGGTCTCGTACCAGCCTCGGTCTCGTTTTCGTCTATCTCGGTCTCGGTCTCACTCGGCCCGACTCATCCTCGTCACAGTTCCACTGCCGACTGCTCAAAGTTAGTTCAGTATAGAGTGTAAGATGGCAAGAACTATGCCCTTTACATGAATTCATTAAAGATCACCTAACTCACATTGAGCATACAGTAGGGCTGAATAAAAATGACGGACAAGGCACAATGCATCTTGTAGAGGGTATAGTATGGACGTATTGGAATAATTAATGTTGGGTGATGGTTTTAAAGTAATTCACGCAACGTGAAAACTTTGTGGAAACGCGTCGATTTACTGGAGGCTAGTTTATCCCAGGGAAGTATTCAGAATTGACCGTGGCTGGCTGGGGAGCGGCGAAGGGAAGCGACAATAGGCAGCTTAGGGCGGCTCAAGCTCTGAGAAAGCGGTAACTGGGCGCGGCCTCCAGCTGCCTTAAGATGAGTGACATTGAGGGGGGGTGGTTGACCCCATACTGCTGTACCGGGAAGCAGACGGAGAACTTGTACGCCTATTGATCAATGTCCATCGTCCCGTTTTCAGTGAAACATGCGAGAAAGCCGCACAAAGCTACGGTGGAGCGGTCAACAGAGGCCAAAATATGCGTGTTCATGACTATAGCAACTTAACGCTGAATTCACAGTCCGCAGAGTCTGAAGTAAATCAGGTGAAGGGCGACAGAATGAAATACGCCGGCCTCCGATGGGAACGTAGGACCGAGGAATCTGAAGTACTCTCCTGGGAGTCAGAATTCCGGAAAAATTGGTGTTTTGTGCAGACGCTAACCTTTATGGGTGGCCTGGGAGGAGCTAAATAGCAGAAGTTGAGAGGAAGGGAAATTTTGTGGGAATTTGTTCACTTCCCAGAGCAGGCATTGGTCGGCGCTGGGAAGCGACGCATAATTAACGCGACTTGCGCTGCAATTGGCGTAAGTGATTTTGCTGGAGGGGAAACCGAGACGAAGAGCGGACTGGGAGAAGTCTCCGTAGTGGTCTTCCGTTCCCAACTTGCCTGGAGTGCGGACGTGGCGTTCTTTACACAGCTTGCCTGAGAGAGAGTGAGCATCTCTGCAGTTTAGGACTTAGCAAACGGAACGATTGAACTTGGAGATAGGAAGTTTTGGTTCAGCTATGCACTGAGCAAGATAGCTAGGAGTGAATAGACGAGCGCAGCCTTGCAGCACCACGAGGTCGACCGACGTCCACACAACGACGCCGCTCCGCCACGCTGTATTCGGCGATATTGCGCCCGCTCCGGCCACTGATTAATTTGTTGGATCACGTCGGCAAAGTTTCCACGAGGGTTTCATGGGCCGTGTATTGTAGAATTCTTCTCGCACTTCGCATTACGCCTGGGTCAGTCGATAGGAATTACTTTTGATTTATTGCACTTTACTCCACGCAAACGCAATTTATTACCACTGCCTGTTAGGAGAGTCATGTAATGTGATGATTGAAGGTCGTGAGTTAAAATAAATCTGTGCTAATCGACTGCATCTGTTTTCAATCAAGCATTTGAAATCCCAAGTCACTTTCTTAATTAATTTTATGTTCAACATTTGCATCTGGTGTTCAATAGCTGAATATAACATCAATGTGCACCCCCTTTTTAATTAAAAGTGATCAATTCTGAATCAATTAATGTCAACACTGCCACCGCAGTTCAATCAGGAGTCATAGGGCCTTATTACTTTCTTTGCGTTATCCGACGTTGATATGTTAGTCAATTACCTGGGGTGAACACACACCAAAACCAGATAAGTGACGGGTGGGGTGTTACAAGAGTTGTTGTTGTCCGTTTCGTTTGCTTCGCGCGGCCATTCTAGATCTGTTTCAAACCTTTTTTGAACTCTGAACCTCTGGTTCTTTTCGTATTCTATTGAGCTGCACTACCTATAATTAAAATGCATTTTATAATTACGTAAATTACATAAAAATTATGTGGTATGTAATGCATACATCTTTTCAGGTAACAAAACGGCTTATCAGCTTACAAAACTATTTCAATAAACAGCAGAAGAAATACTTGTAAAAAGGCAAGATTTTTTGTTATTACACATGCAAAGGACGTCGGCGTGCCACACATGAGTGGCCATTTTTCGTTGTATTTTTTATCCAAGATAAAGAGCATGTTCATTGTTATGGAAGGCAGACCGACTTACAACCGAATGAAGCCGCCCTTCGTAATCGTGTGTATGGTGTAACATTTTGTAAAGAGAATACGATAACTCCTACAATATTATTTCAGTGGTACAGGGTGGAGCACGAAACATCGTCCCCGAGTACTAGACGGCTCATTGTCGCTTACCAGTCGTCATATATTGTTTCGAAGGTGTTTGCATTAGCTTATTTTTTATTTCTTCGCTGCCTAATTATATGTTTATCTGTTATGTTCGTAGCGGTCAACAAATCGTGCGTAATTGACGAGCAGTCTGTACTTGGGGCCACCTTATATTAGTTCACTGCGATCAGCCACATAACGCTACAGTTGGCTAAACGAGATGTTTTGTAGAATCACGAAAATTACAGGTGTGTGAGAATTCTGTTACGAATAAAAACTCTGTACTCCAGGTGAGAGGCAAGTGCCCCCTCCTGGAGCCTTCCATCTTCAGTCACATATGCTACTAATTTTCAATTTCTCATAAGAAACATATACCAAGCACAATGAACGGTGAACGAGGAAAAATGAACGGTTCCCAAAAAAGAGCAATCACCAGTGAACTAGTTCCCAAGGATGAACGACTTTGTCCATCTCTAGTATACAGCCTGTGCTCTTCATGGCATCTGGAAAGACCCATTCCACGTCTGGAATGACTCCACCCAGCATACACACAGAGCACACATTGGCTTTCTTTCTCTCTTTGGCAACCATATTCAGGGAGCTATCATGACTTGCGATGACTTCATTGTAATTAATGTCTATGAGCAAAAGTGTAATTTCTGTTCGTCTTATTGCGTATTCTTTTCATGTGCGTTCTGTATTATACTGCAGCAGTTGTTTCTCTGTCTCGTTCAAGTTTCATCGAGCTGCGTTACTTGGTGGACGTCCATTAATTACGTGATCTCAAAATGGAGGAGGGTCAGGAGTCCTGGTGTGAAAATCTCAGCAAACCTTCTTTGAAGGATAATGAAAATCTCACATCAACATAGTTATTACAACGGATAACATTTTGTTTTATACAATGTTAAAGTGCACGCAATGTTTATGGCCTCTCTAAACTGAACTGAACGCTTCACGTGTGTCAGCGTCTCTGATTCCCTGATTTGAATCAAGTGCCACACAACTGTCAGATTACATTCGCAGAGTTTTTTTGCCGCGCCGGTCGAAATCACTGCACTTCAGTCAGTTACTCAGTCGCAACATTCGGCGGCTGATACATAGCCGATCTTACTGTCTTCAACATGAATTTGTATCCAAACATTTACAATGCGTGTCCTAACCGGCATACCGACAAGTAGAAGACTATATGCGACCGAGAACTTCATCACTTGTTGAAGGAGAGGGTAGAATACTGGAGTTCACTGACAAGACTGGAAAGCTATGCAATCATACGGTTCAAAGGAAAGTACAAACAATGTCGTCCTTCATCTGCAAAGTAAATAAATGTTCAGTGACATTTAATCTACCTATATAAATAAAAATGTAAAAGTTCGTTAGCACAGAATCATAAATCTCCGAAAGTTCTTGAACCATTGCTTTCAAATTTTGCATTCGAATATGCGCGTGTTTTTATTTATCAGTTTTTTTAAATATAAAATAATAAACTCATGCTCATAAATTAAGGACAATGCTGATACATGGTGAAACAACGCTCTGGTCTGCGGTTTGCGGACTTAAATCACCTCGGGGTATGACCATACGGAGCATTTACATGCCGTCGCACGGTGGCGCTGGCAGCAGTCCACATACGCAGAAGTGTGTTGGTGCATGTCAGAGTACGGAGCAGCGAGTAAGTGTGCAGACGTTTTCAGACGTGCTAATGGTGACTGAGTGTTGAAAATGGCTCAAAGAACAAATTTTGATGACGTTATGAGGGATAGAATACTAGGGCGACTGGAGGCTGGTCAACACAAATGGCTCTGGGCACTACGGGACTTAAGTGCTGAGGTCATCAGTCCCCTAGAACTTAGAACTACTTAAACCTAACTAACCTAAGGGAATCACACACATCCATGCCCGAGGCAGGATACGAACCTGCGACCATAGCGATCTCGCGGTTCGAGACTGTAGCTCCTAGAACCGCTCGGCCACTCCGGCCGGCTGGTCAACACAGCAGGTCGTAGTACGGGCCCTCCGTGTGCCACAAAGTTTCATTTCAAGATTATGGCAACGATTCCAACAGACAGGAAACGTGTCCAGGCGCTAAAGTATGGGACGCCCACAGTGCACAACACCAGAAGAAGACCGATATTTCACCATCAGTGCCCTCAGACGGCCACGGAGTACTGCAGACAGCCTTGCTCGAGACCTTACCGCAACCACTGGAACAGTTGTCTCCAGTCTACAGACGACTGAACAGACATGGTTTATTCGCCTGGAGACCTGCAAGGTGCATTCCACTGAACCCTGGTCACAGGAAAGCCCGTAAAGCCTGGCGTCAAGAACACAGTACATGGAATACACACTACATGGTCATTGGAACAGTGGTCCCAGGTTATGTTCACGGACGAGTCCAGGTATAGTCTGAACAGTGATTCTCGCCGGGTTTTCATCTGGCATCAACCAGGAACCAGATTCCAACCCCTTAATATCCTTGAAAGATGCCTGTAAGGAAGTCGTGGTTTGATGGAGTGGGGTGGGATTATGATTCGTGCACGTACACCCATGCATGTCTTTGACAGAGGAACTTTAACAGGTCAGATGTATCGGGACGTCATTTGCACCAGTCTGTCCGCCTTTTCAGGGGTGCAGTGGGTCCCACCTTTCTCCTGATGGATGATAACGCACGGCCCCACCGAGCTGCCATCGTGGAGGAGTACCTTGAACCAGAAGATATCAGGCGAATGGAGTGGCCTGCCTGTTCTCCGGACCTAAACCCCATCGAGCACGTCTAGGATGCTCTCGGTCGACGTACCGGTGCACGTCTTCAAACCCCTAGCACACTTCAGGAGCTCTGACAGGCACTGGTGCAAGAATGGGAGGCTATACCCCAGCAGCTGCTCGACCACCTGATACAGAGTATGCCAACCCGTTGTGTGGCCTGTGTACGTGTGCATGGTGATCATATCCCATATTGATGTTGGGATACATGCACAGGAAACAGTGGCGTTCTGTAGCACATGTGTTTCGGGACGGTTTTCTCAACTTATCAGCAATACCGTGGACTTAGAGATCTGTGTTGTGTGTGTTCCCTATGTGTCTGTGATATTAGCGCCAGTTTTGTGTAGTGCCACGTTGTGTGGCACCACATTCTGCAATTATCCTTAATTATGAGCATGAGTGTATATTAATATTGTTCCTGTAGTCTTTAGTCCGAGGACTGGTTTGATGCAGCTCTCCACGCTACTCTATCCTGTGCAAGCCTCTTCATCTCCGATTAACTACTGCAACTAAAATCTGTCTGAATCTGCTTAAAGTATTTATCTCTTACTTTCCCTCTACGAGTTTTACCCCTCACACTTCCCTTCAATACTAAACTGGTGATCCTTTGATGTCTCAGATTGCATCCTACTAGCCGATCTCTTCTTCTAATCAGGTTGTGCTACAAATTTTTGTCCCTAGTTCTATTCTTCGTTAGTTATGTGATATATCCATCATGCATGCAGCTTTACTGTATGGTTAAATGCTGATGGCGTTCTCTTGGGTAAAATATTCCGGATGTAAAATAGTCCCCCATTCGGATCTCCGGGCGGGGAATATTCACGAGGACATCGTTATCAGGAGAAATAAAACTGGCGTTCTACGGATCAGAGCGTGGAATGTCGGATCCCTTAATCGAGCAGGTAGGTTAGAAAATTTACAAAGGGAAATGGATAGGTTAAAGCTAGGTATAGTGGGAATTAGTGAAGTTCGATGGCAGGAGGATCAAGACTTCTGGTCAGATGAATAGAGGGTTATAAATACAAAATAAAATAGGGGTAATGCAGGAGCAGGTTTAACAATGAATAAAAAAAATAGGAGCGCGGGTAAGCTACTACGAACAGCATAGCGAACGCATTAGTGTAGCCAAGATAGACTCGAAGGTCACAATAGTACAAGTTTATATGCCAACTAGCTCGGCAGATGGCAAAGAGATTGAATAAATATGTGATGTGATAAAGAAATTATTCACGTAGTGAAGGGAGACGAGAATTTAATAGTCATTCGGGACTGGAATTCGATAGTAGGGAGAGGAAGAGAAGGAACAGTAGTAGGTGAATATGGACTGGGGGTTAGGAATGATTGAGGAAGCCGCCTGGTAGAATTTTGCGCAGAGCATAAGTTAATCATAGCTAACACTTGGGTTAAGAATCATGAAAGAAGGCTGTATACATGGAAGAAGCCTGGAGACATTGGAAGATTTCAGATAAATTACCTAATGGTAAACAGAGACTTAGGAACCAGGTTTTAAATTGTAAGACATTTCCAGTGGCAGATGTGGACTCTGATTGGTTATGAACAGTAGCTTAAAACTGAAGAAACTGCAAAATGGTGGGAATTTAAGGAGATGGGACCTGGATAAACTGACAGAACCAGAGGTTGTACAGAGTTTCAGGGACAGCATAAGGGAACGATTGACAGTAATGGGGGAAAGATTTACAGTAGAAGAAGAATGGCTAGATTTGAGGGATGAAATAGTGAAGGTAGCAGAGGATCATGTAGGTAAAAAGACAAGGGCTAGTAGAAATTCTTGGGTAACAGAAGAGATGTTGAATTTAATAAATGAAAGGAGAAAATATAAAATTGCTGTAATTGAAGCAGGGGAAAAGGAATACAAATGTCTTAAAAATGAGATTGACATGAAGTGCAAAGTGGCTAAGCAAGGATGGTTAGAGGACAAATGTAAGGAGGTAGAGGCATATATCACTAGGGGTAAGGTAGATACTGCATACAGGAAGATTAAAGAGACCTTTGGAGAAAAGCGAACCGCCTGTATGAATATCAAGAGCTCAGATGGTAAACCAGTCCTAAGGAAGGACAGGAAAGCTGAAAGATGGAAGGAGTATATAGAGGGTCTACATAAGGGCAATGTACTTGAGGGCAATATTATGGAAATGAAAGAGGACGTAGATGAAGATGAAATGGGAGGTATGATACTGCGTGAAGAATTTGACAGAACACAGAAAGACATAAGTCAAAAAAAAGCCACGGGAACAGGCAACATTCCATTACAGCTACTGATAACCTTCAGAGATGTATGACAAAACTCTACCAACTAGTGAGCAAGATCTATGAGACAGGTAAAATACCCTAAGACTTCAAGCAGAATATAATAATTCCAATCCCAAAGAAAGCAGGTTTTGACAGATATCAAAATTACCAAACTATCAGTTTAACAAGTCATGCTGCAAAATACTAATACGAATTCTTTACAGACGAATGGAAAAACTGGTAGAACCCGAACTCAGGGAAGATCAGTTTGAATTCCGTATAAATGTTGGAACATGTGAGGCTGATCCTACGACTTATCTTACAAGATAGATTAAGGAAAGGCAAACCTATGTTTCTAGCATTTGTAAACTTAGAGAAAGCTTTTGACAATGTTGACTGGAATATTCTCTTTCAAATTCTGAAGGCGGCAGGAGTAAAATACAGTGAGCAAAAGGCTATTTACAATTAGAGGGGCATGAAAGGGAAGCAGTGGTTGAGAAGGGTATGAGACAGGGTTGTAGTCTATCCCCGATGTTATTCAACCTGTATATTGAGCAAGCAGTAAAGGAAACAAAAAAAAAATTTGGAGCAGGAATTAAAATCCATGGAGAAGAAATAAAAACTTTGAGGTTTGCCGATGACATTGTAATTCTGTCAGGGACAGCAAAGGACCTGGAAGAGCAGTTGAACGGAAAGGATATAAGATGAACATCAACAAAAGCAAAACGAGGATAATGGAATGTAGTCGAATGAAGTCAGATGATGCTGAGGGGATTAGATTAGGAAATGAGACACTTAAAGTAGTAGATGAGTTTTGCTATTTGGGGCGCAAAGTAACTGATGATGGTCGAAGTAAAGAGGATTTAAAATGTAGCCTGGCTATGGCAAGGAAAGCGTTTCTGAAGAAGAGAAATTTGTTGACATCGAGTATAGATTTAAGTGTCAGGAAGTCTTTTCTGAAATTATTTGTATGGAGTGTAGCCATGTATGGAAGTGTAACATGGATGATAAACAATTTGGAGAAGAATAGAATAGAAGATTTCGAAATGTGGTGCTGCAGAAGGATGCTGAAAATTTCATGGGTGGATTACGTAAATAATGTCGAGATACTGAACAGAATTTTGGATAAGATGAAATTGTAACACACCATGATGAAAAGAAGGGGCCGGTTGGTAGGACATGTTCTGAGGCATCAAGGGATCACCAATTTAGTATTGGAGGGCAGTGTGAAGGGTGAAACTCGTGGAGGGAGACCAAGAGATGAATGCACTAAGAAGATTCAGAAGGCTGTAGGTTGCAGTAGTTACTGAGAGATGAAGAAGCTTGCACAGGATAGAGTAGCATGGAGAGCTGAATCCAACAAGTTTCTGGACTGAAGATCACAACAACACCACATCCATTCTGTAGGCGGTATCTATCTTCCCCTTAGTGATATACGTCCTCCTGCCATACCTACTTAGCCATTTTGCACTTCCTGTCAATCTCATTTTTAGACATTTGTATTCCGTTTCGCCTGCTTCATTTGCTGCAATTTTATATTTTCTCTTTTCATCAATTAAATTCAATATCTCATGTACTGACCAAGGACTTCTACCAGGTCTTTCTTTTACCTTTCTGATCCTTAACTGCCTTCACTATTTAATCCATCAAAGATAACTATTCGTCTTCTACTGTAATCCTTTCCCCTGTTCTAGTCAATTGTTTCCCAATGCTCCCTCTGAAACTTGCAACAACTTGGTTCTTTCAATTTATCCAGGTTCAAATGGCTCTGAGCACTATGGGACTTAACTTCTGAGATCATCAGTCCCCTAGAACTCAGAACTACTTAAACCTAACTAACCTAAGGACATCACACACATCCATGCCCGAGGCAGGATTCGAACCTGCGACCGTAGCGGTCGCGCGGTTCCAGACTGTAGCGCCTAGAACCGAATTTATCCAGGTCCCATCTCATTAATTTCCTACCTTTTTGAAATTTCTTTGTTTTCAATCTATAGCTCACAACAAATAAATTGTGAACAGAGTCCAAATATGCCCCTGGAAATGCCTTACAATTTAAAATCTGATTCCGAAACCTCTTTCTTACCATTGTATAATCAATCTGAAATCTTGTGGTGTCTCCAGGTCTCTTCCATGTGTACAACATTTTTTCATCATTCTTAAAGCAAGTGTTGACGATGTTTAAGCTACACTCTGTGCAAAATTGTGTCGTCTACCTTCCTCTTTAATTCCTTTCCCCAGTCCACATACATTTACAATTTTTCCTTCTCTTCATTTTCCTGCTATCGAATTCCAGTTTGCCACGTAAATATGTGATGTATAAAGGGGAAACATTATTACGAACAATTTCGAAGAGGTCTTGAATGATTTACTTCATATTTTTTCACATTACTCTAATGAAGAAGTATTTGGAAGAAATTAAAAAATTTTCATTTTTAGGTATTTTTGTCCGAGCACGGGATAAACCTCACGTCAGGGCTGGCAGTGTGACGTCATGTGAAAGTTATTTTCAAGTTTTTCACACCTTTGCGTTACGGAGAGACAGGTATACTGTGTACAAATATGTCACTAATGTTATTTGCAATAGTAAGTTTTTTGCTCATTGAACGAGATACACAATAAGACCTACAGTCTTTAATTTGAGAAGGAATCAATATAATTAAAATATAGCGAGTTAATTAACTGCCTGGAAATTAATCTGCAAGGACTTGTTCATATGTTCTAAATTGTCTCTTTTGTCACTGATTTGTCTGAACTGACATTGTTGCGGCTTGGCACGCAATGTTTTAGCACTGATTTATCTTTCGTGTCACAACACGTTTGCATTGTCGTACATGTATAATTGACTCGTAGTAGTTGCAGCACAAATTTAGTACTATCTCACTTTCCAAATGTATCCGGCAACGTGTTTTTTTTTTTTTTAAATCAGAGTAACTTAATTGTGAACTGAAAAGGGAAATTTTCTCTTTTGACTGTCTAGGCATTGGCGTAATAGTAAATGCGGATGTAAAAGATTGCCTAGGCACTAACTCTAAATGTCAGTAGCGGTCTCTCTGGTGCAGCTAGCTCATTCGCGCATTCATTACCCAATATGCGTCGAGTCGATATGGCGATAATAAAGCAACAAATGGCGTCTTGCGTTGTCCTAGACTGACTCTTTCATCAAAGTTGTAGGTTTATTCGAATCTCGGGGCATGATTTTGTTAATATCATTCCATAATCCTTTTTGACAAAGGATGTAATAAACTAACAGAGACATCTATTTCGCTTAATGAGCTTCACCTAACCTATCATCAATGAATTGTAATGGTGAAACAAACCATCATCGACAACGAGAGGAGTAATTATGAGTGAAGTGAGTAAAGAAGAGGAGCCCCACAAATTGCAACCTTTCTTCAGCCGAGTCGTTTCCAGGACTTTCGTTGCATTGCAAATATCACTCGCTTACACCACTAAATGCAGCGAATGAAATACGACATGAGGTTGTCTCTTGTGTGAACTAATTATTCAGCTGCAGAATAAAATATTGTGAATGTTCCCATGGAATCTGCTAGTAACTGTTACATGCGTTTGTAGCGAAGATTATATCTGGCTGAGTCATTAAACTTTTCGTCAGAGTAATCTCAAGTCAAATCTCTTACAAGATGAGCTTAAGTGGGCCTTTCGAGGGGTGAACAGTTATTAGCAATAAGCATTTTCTTATCGGAAGAACTGCGTGTTATCTACAGATATCCATCAGCTGACGCAAATGGTAATACAAAGTGAAAAGTAATTACGTTAAGTTTATTATGTATGTACCGCATGACAACTTATCGTTGTTGTTATTCACGAATCAAAACAATGGTGCGGTACTCTTCCTCTCTGCCTCATTTTATATAGTACTGTACACCGATCTGAACTTCAGTGAAAGTTGAGGCTACAGCCAGAATTCCTGCTTTTATATTACACGCTTTATCGATACACTTAAAATATTATATAATTACAAAATGGCGCAACATGTGGTCTTAAACAATGGTACTATTATAAACAGACGAAACAGCAAGCGTATATTTTACGCATATTGTACAATATTTTAAACGAGGAACAGTTCTAATATTAAATTTAACATCTCAACCTGATCATCAGCATCCGGTGTCGGTGTCAGCGCCAGAAAGACTCTGACCTCCTCGTCGTTGCGTGAAAGTACACTTTGAAACGTCCCCTTTGAACAATTTTACACGACTGTGCTTAAACTGACACACAATATTTTGTTAGCGCAACGCAATCTGACTTTCAAAATTCCCTACAAAAGAATGGCCCTGACTAACATTAAACTATACCTTTCACAAATCACTTACCTCAAAAAAATCTTCGCTGCTCAAGCTACTGCAATACAGCGAGCGCCACTACTGCCAGCTAAATAAAAGATTCATACTATGGAAGGCACTAACTACTGATAGGGATAGTTAGCAAATGAAAGATATTAATAGAGAACAAACAATGTATTTACCTTGATATCATCATATATAAATATAGCAGTTCATGACAAATTTCAAAACTCCGCCCTCTCTCTCCCCACATCCACCACTGCTGGCGGCTCACCTCCAACTGCGCAACGCTACGCGCTGTTCACAGCCAGCTGCCTAACACTACAATGGCGAGTATTACAACAATGCAAAGCAGCAACAGACTGCACACAGCACAGCCAGTGATTTTCATACAGAGGTGGCGTTACCAATAAAAAACCTAAACAGCCTACTTACATAGAGAAAACATAAACAGCCTACTTACATAGAGAAAACATAAACAGCCTACTTACATAGCCCCCATGCTCCCCACAAAAAATTTTACAAATTTTTTTTGGGCAGTGGCCAATACAGATTTGAAAAAATTTTTCATAATTACAATAACAAAGAAATCAAATGCACACACTTATTGATACAATGTTGGTCAAAAGCTAAAATTTTCTCACAGTCCATAAAGACAGTCCTGATTCATCACAGTAAAATTACAGTGTTTTTCTTTTTTTTTTTTTTTTAAAGTCTGAACAGTAAAAGAAAATGCACACAGAAGTAGTGGATTTCCATGCTGTCTTGAAGAAGTAGTGTTGTCCTTCCAATGGAAAGACAGTGCTGACTCTCGAAATGCAGACAAGTAATGGGCCACAACAGAGCAAACCCACAGCGGAGTCAGTCGAAGTTTTGAAGAATATTGGTAGGTCATCACAGAGCAGACCCACTGTAGTCCTGGTAGAGATTACGGTATTGGTGGGCCACCAGAGGTGCAGACCCACTGCAGTCCTTGTAGAAATAATGGTATTGATGGATCATCAAAGACGTAGACCCACTGTAGTCCTTGTAGAGATAGCCAGCAGCCATCTGTTGTAAATGTGCAGGTGCACAATCACCATCGAAGAGTCTTGTGGACAATATAGCAAGTCCATCAACCACCACTTGTGCACTCACAAAGTTTCTGGAATTGTCCTTAGAACCAGCAATGCTGTTATCCAGTCCCTTGCTGAATCATTAACACACGTGCAAACACTATCAGTCCCTACTTCTCACATATTGTCCATATACTATGACCAACAGAAACGTGTGCAGTGAAATGTAACTTACAAGTTAATAATATGATGAACTGGTGTCAATTACAATTTTATAACATGAGAATACAATTACAAAGGTACAAAATACATCATTAAAGAACATAACAATACAAATAACATTTGTAGTACAGGCTTTACAGCAGAATAGAAATAAACATATACATGAATGTTACAGGAATTATGAGATAAGTAGATACATAAAAGATCAGAATAACTTTTGGAACATCAACTTTACACATGAGCATTAAAACAAAACAGAATAAATAATGTCTAAACATCTTTACAAAGAAAATAACACATTATTAATGCCAATTGTATTTGAGGATAACAGTATTCCTCAGAATAGTGAATGTAACTTAGTATTAGAAGCGAAAAATTCTATGAAACTACACAGGGACAGGAAGAAAACAAATACACAAGGGTACACAAACATATAGTGGGATAACACAAAAGGGAAAGGACAGGGTTTGTTTTACTGCAGTATTTTGCATGGAGATCTCCCTTTGTTCATCATTATTCCCAAAAAGTCCTATCTAAGCCTGCTTTCTGTATTCTGTTCATATTTCTTTCAAAATAATTATTTCTGATTGTACAATACTCATTTGGGCCCAAATCTTTTTCATACAACTTCGCAATGCACTCTTTACCTATTGTCCATAGTCAGTTTCTTATATAGTCTACCCCCTCTTAAGCTAACTTAAATCTACTGAGCTCAGATGCTAAACTAAGGGACGAGGCAATGCAGCAGCACATAAAACAATTAATATAAACAGCAATGAAAAAAAAAATGGAAAATCGCAAAGCAAGCTACAGTAAATCTAAATTACCAAGCAATTCAACATTACAACTAATATGAGGCAATGCGCAGCAAACAAAAAAATAAATCTGGCTTAGCAGAGTAACACAAATTAAAGTTCAGTAGCACTATGCCTGGCAAACAGCAGCTTATATCGAAACATGACATAGCTCAAGCAGAAAAAATAGTACACTAAAGATAACAATGCAGATAAGGGAAATGTATAATCACATCTTAATGTCTAAGTAATTAAAGTGGTGCACCATAACAACTTATTGTAAAAAAAATATTACCATGTACTTGAAAAGAAAATTATGTGTTACTGTTACTAGTTCCTTCTTATTGTTCTTTCCTTTCCAAGTGCTCCTTTTTTAAAGAATGTGGATCATAAAATAATTATTTAATAGATCTGTTGACAGAAAGTGTTCACATTAGCAAATGCATTTCATTTTATAAAAGCAATGCTGCAACACAGCTGGAAACCAGACATCAAATGAAATAAGCAACTATGAAAAGCAAAGCATAAAAATATCATTCAATAGTCATGTGGCATTTCGTTAGTCAGTAGCACTCAACTCTCGGAGAAAGACACTTGTCATAATCAGGTGTGCAGATGTACGAATATTTCCCATCAATTCATAAGCATTTCAGTAATTAGCACAAAGTGCGAGTAATCATATGTTTTCAAGTAACGAGGGTGTCGCATTAGCGATGAAAGGCACACCCTAATGGCTTGTTCTCCAGGTGTTTGACACAGCTGTGTGCCCACAACGCATTACAAAAATCATATGTTTTCAAGTAACGAGCGTGTCGCATTAGCGATGCCCTCTACAAAGGAATGTCAACAGCGAGTTTAATGGCCTCCCTTTTTCCTTCTCTTCCACCTGTGCCTCTGGAAAGGCACACCCTAATGGCTTGTTCTCCAGGTGTCTGACACAGCTGTGTGCCGACGACGCACGTGCAGTTGGTCACTTAACTTTCTTACGGAAATATTTACGACAGCAGTTTCCGCTACAGTGACAGTCTCATATAAAAATTTCACAGGTCGAGAATTTACGTTGCAAATGTGTAGAAACAAAATCCTATGAATATAAGTGTCCAAATAAAATAGTCGTCAGCATTGTGATACAGTCACGCATTTACGCACATTTCATAACTCTTAAAGTACGCTTCTTGGTTTCCAACATACTTCTTATTCCTCATATACGGTAGCATCATCTTATTGATCATAAACATATCTCAACAGCATAGTACACATCGTCGTCGTAATAATAACATCATAACACCTCAGTCAAATCTCAAAATCGTCGTAGCTTCCTCCAATAATTAAAAAAATTCTCTGCTCATGTCAAAAGTGTCATCTGCCTCAAACGTACTTTAAAATCATGGTCCCTTACCAAATACATCATTCAAAGCTCTCATAGTATCACAATGATTCCGAAAAAATATGAACAGTTTACAAAGTACAAACAAAATACAGTTTCATAAGTGTGAAGTTACCCAACTGTGTATTGCGTAAACATGTGTCACTGATGTAGTAAAAAAATGTTTATCTCTCAGTTAAATGATCAGATAGCTGTGTAATTTGTGTGTTAGAGAAATACGGTACCGAGGTGTAAAGTTGTATAAGCAAATACCATATTAGCTAGGGCTCCTTGTGCTTGCCAAACACATGGTACACAAAGTAAGTGTGTACCCCCTTGAGGATTATTGTAATTATACCCTCAGGTGTTACAGATTACAGCAATGGAATGAAATGTATCACGGAAAACTTTCTTTGTAATTCAAAAATCTTTAAAAATAAATGTTTTAAGTATAAAATTAATCACTCAAATACATGTACTGTAGCGCTAAACTGTGCGTCTTGTTGTAAGACAATCTCTGTGGAAGTGTTGTAGCCGTCGTCCTCCAAAAGCCAAGCTCTGCAGAAGCCAATGTACTTACCTCATAATACACAAAAGTGAAATGCTTTGCGTAGATATATCTTAGTTATTACGCTTATTGCCGTGATGAGGAAAGCACTGCGCTGCAACGCACCGTTGCGCTACAGAAAAGGCAGTCTCACCGTAGCCACACCACAAAAGTCACCACCAAAACCTGTTTCACTTTCCAGAACAAAACAGAAAATTGTGCAGATACAAAACAGAAACACTGCAAAAGCAACATTGTAAACTGTCACTCATTAGTAGCGTCGTGATAAAATCGTGTAGCTGTCACATAAACTAACCACTGTGCCATCTGGTATCTCACTGAAAGTACTTCAAATCCAGAATATCCCCTCAAGTAAACCAAAATGTTGCATTAAAATCTCATTAGCAATACTGGTAAATGTTCTAAGTATGTAAGCCTTATAGTCGTTCCATAATCATGCAACTAACAAGCAAGAATGTACACACACAATAACACTGTGACTACTGTTCACTATTACAATGCATTTGTAATTACTGTTTAAATAAGTTCTCTTGGTTCTTGATTGGATATTTAACTTCAAACATTGTTGCATGTTAACAGATTCTAAGTCTGACAAAGCATACTGGTCATGTAAAGTGAAAAGTTATATGGCAAAGACAAAGTTAAAAAGCAGATTATCTTTCAATAAACGGTTTTACATGTGAAATGTGGTGTAAACCTTTACTCTTCCTAGTACGCAGAGTTTCAACTTCAACGCAATTATCATGTGGTATACGTCGGATTCTGTAAGGTCCATTGTAAACTAGAAAGAATTTGTGACTCAAGTGTTTCTTCTTATGTGACAATGAATGAGCTTTAATGAGAACTTTCTGACCAATATATGATTTCTTTGCATTTGCTTTACCGTGCAGTTCTCTCCTTTTGTCTGCTGCAGATTTTATATTTTTAAGAGCCAAATCAATTATGTCTTTGTGTCGAAGTTTACGTGTATTCGGGAAAGGTACAAGCTCTCTGATTCTGTTCGGTGGTTCTTCATCCTTCAGTACAAGAGTAGGTGGTAAAGCAGTGGAATCGTGAGGCATTTCATTCAGCACATTTTGAAATAATTGTAGATGTCTGTCCCAATGCTGATGCTTTCTGTGACAATAAAGTCTGCAAAGCTTATTGATTTCTTTCATAATCCGTTCAGACGGGTTGCAATGTGGTGAGTACAATGAAATAAAAACAGGTTTGATTTTATGATTCCGAAGCGTGCGTGACCAAACAGCAGATCTAAATTGCGGTCTGTTATCTGAAATGACTTTAGCAACGTGGCCAACTTCACGTAAGAAATTTTTAACAAAGGCGTTGGATACAGATCGTCCAGTGGCTTTACGTAACGGAGTGAAAGAAACAAATTTTGAAGTAAGTTCAACAGCGACTAGAACGTACGAAAATCCATTGGATGTTCTGACAAGCGGTCCCAAGAGATCAACAGCAGCAAATTCTTTTAATTTAGCAGGAATAATAGGAAACAACGGAGCACGATGTGAGACAGTAGATGGTTTCGCCTTTTGACAAAGTTTACAAATAGACAAGACTCTTCGAATTCTTTTTTCCATATTGTTAAAATAACAAGTCGTTCGAAGAATATGATAACATTTTCGTGGACCAAAATGTGCGTAGCTGAAATGAATGTACCAAATGAGCATATTAACAAAATCGTCAGGAATGCAAAGTACCCATAGCTTGTCATCAACAGTGCAGCGTTTGAACAGTATGTTCTTTCTAACCAGATAATAATGCCGAATCTGTGTGTGTGTCTTTTCATGCCATTTGCTCTTGATGTCTTTCCAAATCGGATCTTTATCTTGTTCATGAGCAATGTCCTTTAAAGATGTGGTGATGAAGTTTTCAAAGGCGACTTTCTGAATGTAAAGAATACTGAAATTTTTCTCGAGGTTGCCTTCTGTGGTACTTTTCTCAAGCCCAGCCGGTGCGCGTGACAGTGCGTCCGCAACAATGTTCTCCTTGCCGGGAATGTAGACTATTGTGAAGCGGAATTCTTGCAGAAACAATGCCCAACGTTTTAACCTGTCATGATTTAATTTTGAAGACATAAGAAATTGTAATGCACGATGATCACTGTATACTTTTACGTGCTTACCAGAAAGAAAGAAACGGAATTTGTTAAATGCCCAAACGATAGCTAAAGCTTCTAATTCAGTAACGGAATAATTTTTTTCAGATTTTGTTAGCACTCGGCTAGCAAAAGCAATGGTTTTCTGAATGGTAGTGTCATTTTCTATGGCTTCTTGAAATAAATGGGCACCAAGACCGACTTTAGAAGAATCCGTGCTAAGGCAGAAATCTTGTGACAGATCTGGATGAGCTAAGATTGGCGCGTGAAGTAACGCTTCTTTCAAAGAATTGAATTCCAATTGTGCTTGTTCGTCCTAGTTCCAAATAGTATTTTTTCCAGTGAGAGAACAAAGTTTTGGTGTAACAAGAATTTGCATATTCAGAAAACGACGGTAAAAATTTACGAGACCTAGAAAACTGCGGACTTGTTTTTTTGTGGATGGAACTGGAATGGCTCTGATTGCTTCTAACTTTTCAGGATCCGGCTGAATGCCTTCAGAAGAAATAATATGTCCCAAAAACTTCACCTTTGTCCTACCGAATTCAGACTTTTCCAAGTTGACTGTAATTCCATATTCTGCAAAAATTCGTAACAAACTGTTGAGGATGCGATTATGTTGTTCCCATGAGGCTTCTGCTATTAGAATATCATCCACATATAAGGTGATGTGACGTTTTAAGAACTCAGGTAATATGAAATTTAGCCCGCGAATGAATGCTACTGAAGAAATGTTCAAACCAAAGGGAAGTTTTCGAAACTGATAACAAACGCCGAAACAAAGGAAAGCTGTGTATTTTCTACATTCTGGATGAAGTTCGATCTGATAAAAGCTGGATCTGAGATCAATGGAAGTCAACACTTTTACACCATTAAAATTTTGAAGAAGTTCTTCCAACGTTTGCGGCCTGTCTGTTTCAGGAATAATGATCGTATTGATTTGTCTCGAATCTAAGACAAGCCTGATCGATCCATTTTTCTTCTCAACAACATGTAATGGATTGTTGTATGAGCTTACTGCAGGCTCAATAATGCCCTCGTCAAGCATAGATTGTATTTCTGTTCTAACACGGTCCCTATAATGTGCTGGAATTACATATGGTCTAACACAAAATTTAGTATGCTCACGAACACGAAATTGGTATTGAAATCCCTTGATTGTTCCTGTTTTATGAGTAAAAACTGTGGAATGTTCTTGTAAAATCTCAAAAAGGTCCTGCCTATCAGTGTCATTACAATTCTCAATTGTTTGGATTTTATTCTGAATTAACTCATTAATATCAAATATGCCGTCGATATCATCCCTGTCAGTTCTTGCAGAGTGATTGTTAGTGTCTAGTTCCGTAGAAAATTCCGAACTGTTGTCCAACAGAAGGTAAAGCCGATTGATTTCTTCGTCATGGTTTGAGAGCCAATCTTCAAATTTCAAAGCTATTGACTTACCTTCCTTCTCTAAACTTATTTCAGCATCGTGAAAGTTTAAGATTGCTTTGAATTCATTCAAAAAGTCTACTCCCAATATAATTTCCGTCGACAATAATGGAACAATAAGAAAGTTCGTAGAGAAGCTGTGGCTTTGGCAAAAGAATTCTAAGTTGGTTTGTTGGCGTACATCTACACTTTTTCCAAAGATTGCACCTTGTAATTTAATCTTACGTAACGGAAGTGTGGGGCAATCGTTCGATTTGTTGCATTTGCTAAAGGCTGTTTCACTAATTACTGAGATGGGACTGCCAGAGTCAAGTACTGCCGTAAATTTTACGTCATTTACAGTAATGTGAATCACAGGATATGCAATGTTGTTAAGTTTTACGTCGTGTTCCTGGAGTAAGATGTCCCTAATGTCTTCCATTTTTACGTAATTACTAGCTACGGCAGCTGCGTCATCAGTTTCATAAGTACGTTTTGTTGCTGCCAGCAGTGTGAGTCATTGCCTATTGTCTCTTTGTTGGAGCGCGTCGTTATTGGGATTTGGAGACCTAACTTCTACAAATTCACCGTGACGAGAGGGCCCTGCCCTGTTTAAATCCCGCCAGTTCTGATGCAATTCAGGTCTGTCGTTACGATCATATCGTCTGCCGTCATGTCGGTAGATTCCATAGTTTCTTTCTTGTCGGTCACATGGTGGAGAATTTCTCCCTGAATCGTAACTGCGCGCTGGTCCGTTGCGTCTAAAGTTATTCTGTCTCCCTTGATAGTATTTATTTTGGTTCCCATATTGTCTGTTTCTCTTATTGTCTCTGTGATAGTCATTACCACGGAGAGGTGATCTTTCCCTGTAGTTATTACTACTCTGCCAACGGTTGTCATACGGGTGGTGTCTATTTTGGTCACGATTTGTGTTGTGAGAATAGCCTTGTCGTGTCAAGTTATTACTTCTTTCATCGCGGAATTGCGACGGATGTGACCTGTAATTGTTGTGTTCCTGGTTTCGCGTTCCGCGATTGTCAGTGTCAATTTCTAATTCTTGTAAAAGTCCCTGAAATGCTTCAATGTCGTCTTTGCAACGTCCTGCCAAAATAATATGTCGTATATGTTCAGGCAGTTTGATTAAGCAAATGCGGATGAGTTCTGAGGGGCTGTAAGGGTTTGAAAGATACTGATTCTTATGCAACATGTCTTCAAAATATTTCATAAGACTGGAAAATTCAGATTGTTCGAAATGTTTCATCATTATGATGCTATGTTTTACTCGGTCTTGTGTGGCTTGAGACCAATATGCTGAGAGGAAGGCATGGTAAAACTCTCCTTCACTGTGGCAATCGTGAATTACCGATCGCATTCTTACAGCTGGTTCATTCTCCAAGTAGCCACACATAAATTCTAATCTGTGTTCTAACGACCAGTTGGGAGGAAAACAATGCGAGAATTGATGGAGCCATGCTTGTGGATGAATGTCGTTGCCAGAATTCTTAAATGTTTTGAATTTACGTGTAGTAATGAACAGCTTATAGTCAAAATCATCATGTTGGCGAGTCGCATATCGGTCATTGTTAGGTCGTGTCAGCCGTTCCATATCAAAATTCGGTGCACATTGCCAATTTCTTTCATAACTTTCGAAATGCCCTGTGTTATTATTTTGTGGCTGTTCCGTATTTCTGTGTCCCTCTTCTCGTATTGGGGCGCGAGTATCCTCTGAAATACGTAATTCTTGTATTACCTGTGTCAGCTGATCTTGTACTTCCCGGATTTCTCTTTTGTACTGTGTATTGATTTGATTTTGATTCTGTTTGAATTTTCTAATTTGTTCATACTCTTCTGTGTCAGTGAAGGCTACAGGTGTTGTGTCATTCAGATCATCATCTACCTTTGTTGATAAGTTAGTGACCTGATCCGAAAGTTCGGCTACTTTCTCCGATAGTGAACACATTTCCTCAGTGTGTTTTTCTGAACCAAGTTTCAGAGTGTCCATTTGTGTTGAAATCGAATCTACTGTGTCCTTTAAGTTTTCCTGAGTTATTGCAAGTTGCGTAACCGAATCGGTAGATGCAACTGAGTCAATTTTGGCCCACAAGGTCTCATGATTTTCATGAACAATGGCTTGCAGTTCTTTTATGGCTGCTTCGTGATTCTGTAATGCATTTTCATGCCGCGAAAAAATAGGTTGAAAATGCTCACAAATTTGTGTTTTTACGTCATTACAGACTTTTTGACATTTCGATTCAATGTTATGTAACTCAGTAGTTAAATCTTCACGTGTTTGTTCAAGTGTGGTGTCTAACTTTTGAAGATTTTGTTCCATTGTGTCTAACTTCTTAAGATTTTGTTCCACTGTGTCTAACTTTTTAAGATTTTGTTCCACTGTATCTAACTTTCGAAGATTTTGTTCCATTGTGGCTAACTTTTGAAGCTTTTGCTGTGTTTGTCCCATTTGCTGTATTAATTGTAATAACAATGCACTGGTGTCTGGAACATGTTCCTCAGTGCTTTTCGGCAGTGAATTTGCACCGGAAACATTCACATTTTGACAAGCAGAAAATGTGTCTTGACTTATTTGAGAAAACGGTGAGGATCCAAAACCTGAATCTGCAGTATTTGCGAGATTGTTTCCTGTCATTTCGGATTCCTGAGGCGAGCTGTTGCCGACCGATCGATCGATAATGCTTCCCTGTTCTCTAATTGTTTCACTGTCTACACCATTGTTTGCCGCCCGCTCCATTTCCCTATGCACAATTACCAAATTACTACTTTGAACATTAGTTAATTCATTACTCTGCGGCGCTAACACACTGCTTTCGTCTTCACTGTCATTTCTCAATTTACTTTGGAGCCTAGTATTACGTTTTTCACACGCCATAATTGTCACAATATTTCACACGATAACAAAGAAAAGCACAATTTGAAGAGCAAAATAAAATAACATAGCAATGGAAATAATGTCTACTTAATTGCCAGCGCAGCTGCGAAATACTTGGTGCAAATCTACATGCATGCCACAACTGTTTTACTGTACAACAATGAAAGGCTACAACTACAAAGGAGATTCTCTCTACAATTACGCGCTAGCAATAAACAAAATCTACACTAATTACACAAACTACAAGAAAAATCAGAAGATTCCAGTGAGGTATCCTAGGCTAAGGGTCGACATATGAAACGTCCCCTTTGAACAATTGTACATGACTGTCCTTAAACTGACACACAATATTTTGTTAGCGCAACGCAATCTGACTTTCAAAATTCCCTACAAAAGAATGGCCCTGACTAACATTAAACTATACCTTTCACAAATCACTTACCTCACAAAAATCTTCGCTGCTCAAGCTACTGCAATACAGCGAGCGCCACTACTGCCAGCTAAATAAAAGATTCAAACTATGGAAGGCACTAACTACTGATAGGGATAGTTAGCAAATGAAAGATATTAATATTGAACAAACAATGTATTTACCTTGATATCATCATATATAAATATAGCAGTTCATGACAAATTTCAAAACTCCGCCCTCTCTCTCCCCACATCCACCACTGCTGGCGGCTCACCTCCAACTGCGCAACGCTACGCGCTGTTCACAGCCAGCTGCCTAACACTACAATGGCGAGTATTACAACAATGCAAAGCAGCCACAGACTGCACACAGCACAGCCAGTGATTTTCATACAGAGGTGGCGTTACCAATAAAAAACCTAAACAGCCTACTTACATAGAGAAAACATAAACAGCCTACTTACAACTTGTGCACGTTGTGCTGAATCGTCGTGGATATCTGTGCTCTTTCTTCAGCTGAAAATAGAGGCTTAGCGTATCCATGGTTTATGCGGAACATTTTAGCTGTCTTTCACCAGCACTTCAGCAAATCAAAGCCTGCTGGTTTAATGTGTGTCTTCGGCTCTCTTGGTGAAGCGTTCTAGATTCATATTTATTCTTCATCAAGCAAGTCCGAATCAGGTTTTATTGGTGTTGTCTGGATTCTAAGTTGTCAGATTTGGCACTTGGAAAATAATTGTGAATGAGAGGTTAGTTGTTGCTTAGTATCTTCTTATGATCATGTAAGAAAATGTCAGGGTCGAGACACATGGCGTAGATTTGGGAGCCAGTAAGTTGGTCAGTTTGTAGACAGCCGGTAATTGTACCCATTTTTGTACGGAGTAGGGTGTCGAGCTTGATACTCACAAGATGCAATCTGTTGTTACTAATTTGCTAAAGTTTAAGTTATTCCCACTGAACACTAAGACGAGTGTCTCCAGCAATATGGACAAAGAAACATTACGCTCACAGAAAACGATGTGAGATTCCTGCGACCCAGAAAGTCTTTTTGTTAGTGACAAATCACAGATTAAGGGCGATTACTCCCTCTCATTTGCAATAACAAGGGCAATACAATAATGACACGTGGCAGCTCATATTTTTACAATGCAATACTTGCTTAGTAGTGACGTAAAGAGCGAAGTCCGAAGTACGGCTACTGTGTGTCTGTCCAAATCTAATTATGAAAAACATTCGGTCTTGCCACAACCACAGTGATATCAGATGGACCCTGATGCTGATGCTGTGTATGAAACGCTCATCATAACTACCTTCTGACTAGAGTTAAAATTGCGAAACGCAATTATATATTAATAAATTCCGACTCATAACCCACATTTATTTGTTTCTCATCTTTCACAAGGGCCTTCATGAGTCCAAAAATTAGTTCACATAAACACTAGAGGATTTTCAGGTAGTTTGTGCCACTCTTTATACGATGGAAAAGGCCTCCATGTAAATCAGGGTCAGTCATAGAGTTTTTTTTTTCATCCATTACGCACTTCGGCGGTTACATCATAATCATCATGTGGAAGGCAACTTTAACATAGCTGTTTTCAGTGTCATGCATTGGCGACCTTTTGCAGCAGCATGCCAAGTGCTTCCATGTAATATGCGTGTACTGGTAGTCCACATAATTACCTCATTGTCCATGATGTTGCTTATTCTGCTGGTAATAATGTGAAAGATGAAAAGCTTCAGATGAAAACAAGAGAAGACACTAGTCTGTGATAAACATGATGTCCCTCGTAAGTAGCCGAGACGTTAGCTGGTACGGTAGCTCAGCGTGTTCGGTCAGAGGATCAGCTGCCCTCTGCAATTAAAAAAAAAAAAAAAAAACTGAGTGAATGAATCAACAATGAACTTCAACGTGTGTCAGGGGACGTCTGCAACAAACAATAACAAACAAAAAGGGATTTTTAAAAAAAGCGGTTCACGAGACAGATTGCCGACCGAAAGGGCCCTGATTCGATTCCCGGGTGGGTCGGAGATTTTTCCTATTGGAGAGTGGTTATTGTGCTGTCCTTACCTTCTTATTGTCATAATTTTCATTCTACTGTTGCGATGGCTGTATGGGCACGTACCGAAGCCAACAGACTAAACAAAAAAGAACTGTCAGGCGCATTTGCTCTGGTGTTTTGATAGATATTTGGAGTTCCGTTTTTACAATCTGTTGCTGGAGTCAGCCCAGACAAATACTGCTCATCAGTTCTTTCATGGGTCTGCCAGTGTAGAAGGGAAGCGTCGGTTTATTTACCCCTGTAATTTTTCCTCCTATCTATGTAATTATGTAGTTATGTAGTTCTCAATTCGTTCGAGCAATCAATCATTCAAAATAGGAAACACAATCATAACTAAGTCACTCAAAATGATTCAGAAATTTTACTTTTTAGAATGAAATGAGGCGATGATTCTTCTTCTCTGCAGGCTCGTGCTTTGCGGCAGTCTGCTAATCTGTACAAATAAAATGCCTCGTATTTTTGAGAGCGTTGTATAATCAGTCGGAGAGCCTCAGATCAAGCGGATATTTGGCTTTGATGAAGTTTAACCTTCCGAAGAAGTAATGGAGCTCTTGGATTATTAAATGCAGGTTCGTATCCAGTCTTTCGGAAGTTCCTTTCTGATTAACAACTACGCAATATATATATATATATATATATATATATATATATATATATATATATATATAACTGATGCGAAATTGTACGATTAAAAGGGAAATATATATATTTTTCCCTTTTAATCGTACAATTTCGCATCTTTTGTCATAAAACTCAATATTCATATTACCATTTTTCAAACAATGCTCAAGCTAATCAGCACGAAGACAATCTCGGAAGCTTTTTTCTAACAACTCCCAGAGAGAGTACTACAAAGAATAATTATGCGCTCATGGCATAGCTATTGTATGAAACTACTTTGCGCATGGATTCTGCGAGTGTGAAGATAGAAAATTAGTAAACGTCATTCAAGGGTAGAATTGTATCAGAATAATTCATCGAATATAAAGAGATATTACACCCTTAGAAACAAAATGATTTTTTAAGCGGAATTTTACATGCCGATTTGATAGAGTGATGCCAAATTTCTCTAATGCACTATTCATTTTTGCGAATATGGATTAAGAGAGACAGCAAAATACGAAGAATAATCTGTACTCCAGCAGCGACAGCACTGCCCTGGCATGTGCTGACTGCTACCTCCATGAAGCAGAGCTGCTCAGTCACTATTGGAGTACTGGTTATTCTTCTTGTTTTATTATCACAGCTAACAGACATGATAAAACCAGCTTCGCAATAGAGAAATTTGTGGCTGTTGTATCGATTGGGCATTTGAAATTCAGCTTTAAAAATCACTTTGTTTGAAATGGGAAGCAAACCGACTCTTCCCTTCAACTCTGCGTGATGCACAAATGACATGATGAGCAGTATTTGTTGGAGCTGACTTCAGCTATAGATGGCAATAACGAAATTCCAAATAACTGCCGAAACATCAGAGAATATATCCCTGAAGGATTTTTTTTATTTTTTTTTTTTGGGGGGGGGGGGGATGGTCGGTATACACTGAGGTGACAAGTCATGGGGAACCTACTAATATCGTGTTGGACTGCCTTTTGCCCGGTGTAGTGCAGCAATTCGTCGTGGCATGGACTCAACAAGTCATTGGAAGTCCCCTGCAGAAATATTGAGACATGCTGCCTCTATAGCCGTCCATAATCGCGAGCTCTTGATTATGTCCCATTGTTTGGCGTCCAGATTTTATGGACCCTACATGAGCTTGACCCACAACGACAGTATGAGACAGTATGAGATCTTCAGAAAATAATCATTGTATTGTATCAACAAAAGGCAATTTCAGTAATGTCATGTACCAAAAACTAACTAAGCAATATCTACCAATATGGACAGGGGCATGAATAAATAAGTTAAAGTGAAACACATTTTGGAGACATACCAAGCAGGTGGTTAATGGCATCGGAAAACCCCACTTAACAAGAGAACAGCGAGCTTCAGCACAGAAAGGGATAAGGCCAGAACAATACATTATTCCTTTTAACATAAATGTGGCTGGGAGTGAGGGTAAGTTGCTGGATGGCTTTAACAGGGCTAGGCTGCGATCCGGCAATAAAAATAAAATTCACCTCTAATGAGACGGCGATTGGCTGAAGCCATACTGGGCAATGCAGATGCGACATGGTGGGGAGATCCCTATTATATAAAAGCATTTTCAGAACTAAAATTTCTAGATGTCTCACTCATCTCACGGCGAAGGACAAGTGTGTGGAAAATAGCAAAGGGTATTGAGAGCTTTGCTTTCTGCAAAGTGCGGATAATCCACATCATGTATCATGGTAACAGATAGCAAAGAGGTAGTTAATAATTCCTGCAAGAATTTTTGTGGGCAAAAAAATTGGGCACGTCCTCCATCCCTTAGCGATTGTGCAATAGTCATTATTTCGACAAGGGAAGAATTAACGTTCTACAGAACACAGGAATGTTGAGACTGAGTGAATTCAGTTAAGGCCAGAATAGGGAATTAGCATTTCAGATCCAGCACGGGGACAATGCCATTGCAGATGCCACTTGGTAAAGTACTATCAAGCATTAGGCCACAGTAAAAGTTGAGTCAAGATTTTTCTCACTCCATCTTCTGTACCCTTTGACCGTTGAATATCAATAACTAGGATACCAACCTACCCTCACATTGAGCACATTAGAGTCTTTTCATTGGTTCAAAAAGTAAATTTATTCACCACCAACTCAGTGCACTGACCAGATATGACAACATAGATGTAAATGAGCTGATGAAGATTTTTAATCTTTCTTTGCTGTGATAAAAAGTTTTTCATATGTAGAGATAACGAGTTTAATAATCTTCATTTCAATATGTCGAAGAGTTAAATATTGAGTGTAGAAAGTAATTGGATGATTGTTGTGTATCACTTGACCCCTGAAAGCACATTGATAAATTATATGTAGAATAAAAAAGGGAATATCTGTTTTGTATTTCTAGAATAGACCGCAAACTTTCACTTTTAATAATTCATGCATTCTAGTTAAGTGACAGCAGCATTTCTAATGATTTTTGTTATGATCCACACATGATATTAACTGACTAACAGGGCCAGGTTCATATTTATATAGAATGTCTATTTAACACCCTGGGCTTGAGAAGACAGTTCAGATGTTTTGTCCATTTTCTCGCTAATGGTAAGCTACATTTGCACACATTAGTCCACTCACTGTGCAGATACAAAATGCGGACAATCTCACACCATAAATGTTCTATGGGATTCCTGTCTGTCGATCTGGGTGGCCAAATAATTCCTCGAATTATCCAGAATGTTCTTCAAAACAATCGCCAACAATTGTAGGCTGTGATACGGCGCATTGTCAGCCAAAAAATTCCATCGTTGTTTGGGAACGTGAAGTCCAGAATGGCTGCAAATGGTCTCCGCGTAATGATGTAAACACAGTATGCATATCAGCTTGTACAGTGCCTTGTTGAGAACTTGGGTCCATAGTTTCGTGGTGCCTCTGCCACATTCGAACACTGCCATCAGTTCTTACCACCTGAAATCGGGACTCATCTGTTGAGACCACAGGAGTGAAACGTCTGGAAGCAAACGCACTGCAATAATCGATAGGAGCTCTCCTGCGAACCTTGCAGAACTAGCACTCCTGAAAGAAAGGATACTGCGGAGACATGGCTTAGCCACAGCCTGGGGAATGTTTCCAGAATGAGATTTTCACTCTGCAGCGGAGTGGGCGCAGGAGAGCTTCTCTAAAGTTTGGAAGGTAGGAGACGAGATACTGGCAGAAGTAAAGCTGTGAGGACCGGGCTTGAGTCGTGCTTCGGTAGCTCAGATGGTAGAGCACTTGCCCGCGAAAGGCAAAGGTCCCGAGTTCGAGTCTCGGTCGGGCACACAGTTTTAATCTGCCAGGAAGTTTCATATCAGCGCACACTCCGCTGCAGAGTGAAAATCTCATTCTGGAAACATCCCCCAGGCTGTGGCTAAGCCATGTCTCCGCAGTATCCTTTCTTTCAGGAGTGCTGGTTCTGCAAGGTTCGCAGCAGAGTTTCTGTAAAGTTTGGAAGGTAGGAGACGAGATACTGGCAGAAGTAAAGCTGTGAGGACCGGGCGTGAGTCGTGCTTCGGTAGCTCAGATGGTAGAGCACTTGCCCGCGAAAGGAAAAGGTCCCGAGTTCGAGTCTCGGTCAGGCACACAGTTTTAATCTGCCAGGAAGTTTCAATCGATAGGAGACTCCAGGCAGGAACACAGAGCATTAAGGTATGGGGAATGTTTTCATGGCTTTCCGCCGGTGATCTGCTCATTCTAGAAGGCAAAATATACCAACATAAGTATGAATGTAGCCTTGAGGACCAGGTCCAACCCAGCATGCAGCTTGTTTTCTGTGGCACAGTAGGGAGCTACCAGCAGGACAATGCAGCGCGTCACACAGCTCGCTGTATTTGATCGTGGACCGAAGAGCTGAGGATTAATTTACCGTACTCCTGTGACGGCCAGAGTCCCCAGACTAAAACCCAGTCTAGAGTCTGTGGGGCCCCTTCATCATGCTGTTCGCGCAATGGATCCTCAACCGTGAAATAGCGCAGCTGGCCACGCCTCTCTGTCAGTATGGCTCCACATCAGTGTCGGTACCTTCCAGAACCTCACCGACTCCCTCCCTGCACGTCTCGTAGCGGTGTGCACTGCAAACGGTGGTTATGCAGGCATTTCACAGTTGATTGGACAGTGTAAATCGAATATTTTGATATTATGTACATAAATGGCACTATTTAACAATATTTAAATTTTATAATTAATTGTTTAACATTGTGAAAATAAAAGTGGTAACAACCGGAATTGAACCCGATTCAACACAGTGACAGTCTGTGTGTTAGACCACTTATTTCCTCTTTTTTTTTTGTGCTGTGAGCTATGTACGCCGGAAGCGACGACGCCACATCAGAGCGTGCGTAGTCGAAAGCAGACAGCTGCGTCTCATCTCTGAGGTTTTAAGTAGGCTGTTTAGGTTTTTATGTTGGTAACGCCACGTAGCGCTCTGTATGAAAATCACTGACTGTTCTGTGTGCAGTCTGTGGCTGGTTGGACTCATTGTTGGAATATTCACTATTGTAGTGTTGGACAGTTGGATGTGTACAGCGCGTAGTGTTGGGTTGTAGGATGAGTACAGCGCGTAGCGTTGGGCAGTTGGAGGTGAGCCGCCAGCAGTTGTGGATGTGGAGAGAGAGATGCCCGAGTTTTGAGAGTTCACTATAAGCGGACGATCTGGACGTGTGTCCGTCAGAAAAAGGAAATTTGTAAGACTAGATGTCATGAACTGATTTTTTATATATATATATATATATATATATATATATATATATATATATATTTATTATGACTTTTGAACACTATTAAGGTAAATACATTGTTCTCTACCAAAATCTTTCATTTGCTAACTATGCCTATCAGTAGTTAGTGCCTTCAGTAGTTAGTGCCTTCAGTAGTTAGTGCCTTCAGTAGTTAGAACCTTTTATTTAGCTGGCAATATTGGCGCTCCCTATATTGCAGTAGTTCGAGTAACGAAGATTTTTGTGAAGTAAGTGATTCATGAAAGGCATAGGTTGTTGTCAGTCAGGGCCATTCTTTTGTAGGGATTATTCAAAGTCAGATTGCGTTGCGCTAAAAATATTGTGTGTCAGTTTAGTTATGAACAGACTAAGTAAAGAGAGAACTGTCTGAGTACGTTCAGTTTTACTCAGCTGTCTCTGTATCAAACAACGTAGAAGTTTACCAGCACAGTCATTCATAATTTTTTCTAAGAGGAGGTTTCAAGTTGACTGCAGCGCAGCAGACCATCATTTCAGCACTCGACATTGTTTTCTAGTTATGGTAGAAAGAATTTTATAAAACATGTTTCAGTCCGTTTTATCTGCATACCAGGTCTCATTTGAAGATAACTGGCGTAATTTTAGTGCAATTTCCGGCTCGCATTCGAAGAGAAATGGCGTAATCTTAGTGTGATTTCTGGCTTGCATTCGAAGCGAAATGGAATAATTTTAGTGAGACATTTACAGTGTCCAGTAGCGTAATTTCACACGAAAACCGGCCGCTACTGCTCAGGGCACACAGGAAACACATGGAAGAGAAACATTGTCTCGTTGTTCATGAGGGAAGGGTATGCGTCTACCATTCTGTTAGATAATCAGAGAGGCTGCTGATAGTATAGACACTCTACTCGCGTCAAGAGAATTGGGAATTTATTGCATCGAAAGTCGAGCAGTAGGTTATTCTTCGTTAAGGCGTAAGGAAGTGTGGGAGAATGTTGTAACTCGGAACAATTTCCACGCTTTCGCCTCTAGACAGCTCTGTACTAGATTTCTAATACATTTTCTTATTCCATATTGAAATGATAGGATTAACTTCATATGTGATGAAGTGTTTTTCTGAAATTACAAAATTTACGCTGGAATATGAAGGTTACGTTGTTTGGAATGTGGAAAACTGCTCCAAAGTAGAACATGGTCATATAACTAGGTACAGATATTCTATTCAAATTTGAAATGTTGTAGTCGAAAACGCCTTGTCAGTACTGTATTTACAATGTGCAGTCACATTAATGGGAGGTTTACTATCTATTGTTTCAAAAAATCGATTTTTTTAAATTGCATTTTTGGATCCGTAAAAGTGTTTAGAATCCACCCCTGAAACGGTTTTTCCAAATACGGAACGGAAATGTTTGTTATTTGCGGTGGAACAAAAAATGCACCTGCCTGAAATCGGCCTTTTTCACGGACCAGATTTTTTTTTCGGAGGACGAGTTATTATATCGGTGCTTGGGAGAAACACAAAATTCAAATGAAAGTTTGAACGCGCATGTCTGGAAGTTAGCCCCCAAGCATTTGCATTCTGGTGCGCGAAGACTGGAGATTGCGACTTTCCTGGCAGTGAGCAGCTTCAACGAAGGGTATTCAGCAATTCTGAAGACCGTGACAACGATGGACGTCACCCTGGACTCTATTCGACGCAGTTCGCCAAGCATTCGAGCGACCACCGGACTCAAGCGGCCGAAAACCACTTGTCACCGGCTGTACGAGCGCCTCTGGAGCAGCACAGGTTGGCCCAGATCGAGCAGAACGCCCTCTATGATGAAGGACTAGTTTATGGACCCGGAATAGCAGATTGAACGTACGTTGCATAATATTGCATTTCACTGTAGTCAAAACTTCAAATGCGTTTTTCTCGAAATGACTTTTTTTTATCGTGCGGTATGGTAACTTCAAATCTACAGAACCGATTGGCATGATTCTTTGTTTCCGACGAAGCTAACTAAATTGTCTAGGAGTTGTACCACTTTTATTCCGAGCCATCAACTATAAATATTTTTACTTGGACGACGAGGACGAAAAATCGATGAAAAAACTATTTTTTTGAAATGGTCGCCATTTTGTTTCCTGTGGTCCAAATAACTTAAGCGAGGTACAACTCCTAAAGAATCGCTTCGCTAACGTCAACTCAATTTTGATATCAGACGAGCCGGCTGACCTGTGACATACCGCGCGTGGAGGTCTACATCGAAATTTTGTTTCGTTCCGACGGCACTTCCGCCTTTGCTCTTCCACATTTCCGGTCGAAAAAATTTCAGTTTGTAGAGGAAATATTAATAAATATTTTGACCAAATTTGACATTGATATCTATAAAACATCTCGAGAAAATAATCCTCAAAGAACACGCTTTTTTCGGGCCAAAGGTAGTAAACCTCCGCTTAATGTGACTACTTGTCAGAAGTCGGAAACAACCACCCAGTGTGCGATTTGCAGGGGGGGATTTCCCCGCCTCTGCATCAGACCATCCCCTCCTCTGGTTTTAATTTATGCATCCCAACCTGGGATGTTTATTTCCCACGCACTGGAGTAAAACTTTACATATAATTTAAATTTGTGGAGCCGAACACTGAAAGTTTACTATTAATACTATTAATATGTTTGCTTATGAATTTTGAAAGAGTGTTATGTAGTGTTAAGTATTTCAAAACATTTAAAACTAAATGACAAGACGACGCCACATTTCCGTAGCATGCCACAATGTTGCAAGACGTCGCCCCAGCGTAAACGAGGCTTTAGAGCCAGGTCTGTATTGTATGGTGGATGTGATGTGTTGCGTACGAAACTAAAACCTGCAATCAGATCCAAACGTCGTGGAAAACTGTGAAGAGGTGTCATCCTGCAGCAAGATAACGCTCGCCCACATTCTGCCAAACGGACAGCCGATGCAATAAAGGAGTTGAGATTCGAGGTGCTGGAACATCCACCATACAGTCCAGACCTGGCTCCAAGCGATTTTCCCATGTTTGGACCCTTAACGGAAGCACTACAGGGAAGAAGATTTGAAAGTGATGAAGACGTCATTGCTGCGGTGCAAAATTGGTTACAGATGCAACCGATAAACGTATTATCTGATGAAATAAAAAAACTCGTAAAACGTTGGGAAAACTGCATTGAAGTCCAGGGAGGTTACGTAGAAAAATAACGGATGTTTCAGTTTTCTATCATCAGAATAAGTACAGCTTTTCACAAATGTGCCTTTACTTTTTGAATTCCCCTCGTATACCTGTATGTAAATGATTTTGTAAATAAGCTTGACCTATAATGTACTTCTAAAGATACAACAAGGGATGGCTTTTCTGATAGTGCATTCACGTGAATAGTGAGTTTCGGCATTAAAATCTGTTTATAAATAACTATTTAACCGTGCATAACGCCACGGTCCAAGCTAGTAACATATATAATTGTACTAACCCCCTAAGACATCCTCCTCCCCCCCCCCCCCCCCACTGGTAAAACCACAAATCGCACACTGCAACCACCTACTGCAGTGTTGACCACTGCGACACCTTCTGCAGTACTGACAACCGCTAGACGTGCAGGAAGGGAGTCTGAGAGGTTCTGGAAGGTACCGGCAGGGATGTGGAGCCACGTCGACTCCTGTCCCTTGGTCAGCTGCGCCTAGTTTCTCGGTGCAGGACTCAAGGCGCGAACAGTCCGACGAGGTAGTCCGACAGATTCTCGATTGGGTTTATATGAGAAGAATTTGGTGACCAGGGAATTACGGTAAAATCATTCTCGGTGCTCGTGGAACCATGTACGTACATTGCGAGCTGTGTGATATTTTGCGTTGTGCCAATGGGAAATGTCGCAGTGCCGAGGAAAAGCAAACCTCACGTAGGGGTTGACTTTTTCCCAAGCATAGATGCATACTTGTGTTGAGGCATCGGACTTAAGATCAGATAATCCAGAGAATGATCTTCGACCTAGACCGACGATTGTCGCAGAGTGTTTGCTTCCACACGTTTCACGCCCGTACACGCCATTGGCCATCTACTCAATTGAGCATAAATCATTCACCCGAAAAGGCTGCTTGTCACTCAGTGGACGTCCATTTGCGGTGACTGACTTGGACAAATGATATTCTTTAGTTCCCTTCAATTCTTCTTTCCATTAGCATGCCGTCTGTACAAGACAGTATCATGTTTGGGAGAGATGAAACTACATTGTTGATCACTATACAACGATATTCTTCCTTTTTTAACGTTCCATTAATTCGTACTAGGTTACCGACTTTGCCATCCACAGAACATCCCCACACCATTACCGATCCTCCATCACGTTAACCGTTGGCGTCACACACTGACTCTTCACACGTTCTCCATTAAGTCGACGAACGAACATTTCACTTGTTGTTTGTTGTTGTGGTCTTCAGTCCAGAGACTGGTTTGATGCAGCTCTCCACTCTACTCTACCCTGTGCAAGCTCCTTCATCTCCCAGTACCTACTGCAACCTACATCCATCTGAATCTGCTTAGTGTATTCATGTCTTGATCTTCCTCTACGAGTTTTACCCTCCACGCTGCCCTCCAATACTAAATTGGTGACCCCTTGACGCCTCAGCGCACGTCCTACCAACCGATCCCTTCTTCTGGTCAAGTTGTGCTACAAATTTCTCTTCTCCCCAATTCTATTCAGTACCACCTCATTACTTACGTAATCTATCCATCTAATCTTCAGCATTCTTCTGTAGCACCACATTTGGAAAACTTCTGTTCTCTTCTTGTCTAACCTATTTATCGTCCATATTTCACTTCCATACATGGCTACACTACATACAAATACTTTCAGAAACGACTTCCTGACACTTAAACCTATACTCTATGTTAACAAATTTCTCTTCTTCAGAAACGCTTTCCTTGCCATAGCCAGTCTACATTTTATATCCTCTCTCCTTCGACCATCATCAGTTACTTTGCTCCCCAAATAGCAAAACTCGCCTACTACTTTAAGTGTTTCATTTCCTAGTCTAATTCTCTCAGTATCACTCGACTTAATTCGACTACATTCCATTATCCTCGTTTTGCTTTTGTTGATGTTCATCTTATATCTTCCTTTCAAGACACTGTCCATTGCGTTCAACTGCTCTCTTCCAGGTCCTTTGCTGTCTCTGACAGAATTACAATGTCACTGGGAAACCTCAAAGTTTTTATTTCTTCTCCATGGATTTTAATTCCTACTCCGTATTTTTCTTTTGTTTCCTTTACTGCTTGCTCCATACACAGTCGGGGATAGACAGCAACCCGGTCTCACTCCCTTCCCAAAAATTGCTTCCCTTTCATACCCCTCGACTCTTAACTGCCAACTGGTTTCTGTACAAATTGTAAATAGTCATTCGCTCCCTGTATTTTACCCCTGTCACCTTCAGAATTTGAAAGAGAGTATTCCAGTGAACATTGTCAAAAGCTTTCTCTAAGTCTACAAATGCTAGAAATGTAAGATTGCCTTTCCTTAATCTAAATAAGTCGTAGGGTCAGTATTGCCTCAGGTGTTCCAATATTTCTACGGAATCTAAACTGATCTTACCCGAGGTCGGCTTCTACCAGTTTTTCCATTCGTCTGTAAAAAATTCGCGTTAGTATTTTGCAGCCGTGACTTATTAAACTGATAGTTCGGTAATTTTCACATCCGTCAACACCTCCTTTCTTTGGGATTGGAATTATTATATTTTTATCGAAGTCTGAGGGTATTTCGCCTGTCTGATACGTGTTGCTCACCAGATGGTCGCGTTTTGTCAGGGCTGGCTCTCCCAAGGCTATCAGTAGTTCTAATGGAATGTTGTCAGCTCCCGGGGCTTTGTTCCGACCTAGGTCTTTCAGTGCTCTGACAACTCTTCACGCAATGTATCTCCCATTTCATCTTCATCTATGTCCCATTTGCATAATATTGTCCTCAAGTGCATCGTCCTCGTATTGGCCCTCTATATACTCCTTCCATCTTTCTGCTTTCTCTTCTTTGCTTAGAACTGGTTTTCGGTCTGAGTACTTGATATTTATGCAAGTGGAACTCTTTTCGCCAAAGGTTTTTTTAAATTTTCCTGTAGGCTGTATCTATCTTACCCCTAGTGATATATGCCTCTAATTTCCGCCATAGCTTCCAAATACTTCAAACTTAGATTGATCCGTGAATAACAACGTGAGCCATTGCTGCACGCTGCAGTTTTTATGTTGCTGTGCCCACTGCAGTCGCTTCGCCTTATTTTGTTTGCCTAATAAAGGTTTCTCGGTCGCTATGTGTCCCTCTAAACCCCCAGCACGAAGAAAGGGTTGCAGTGCCGAGACCGTGCGCCCCCTTAGCTGAGTGGTCAACGTGTCTGACTGCAATGCTGCGGACCCACGTTCCCTTCCGCGCTGGGTCGGATATTTTCTCCGCTCGGGGACTGGGAGTTGTGTTGTGCTCATCGTTTCAACATCATCATTGACAGGCAAGTCGCCCATTGTGGCGTCAACTGAAAAGACTAGCAACTCGGCAGCCGGAACCCCCTAGGTGGATACACCCGGTGTTCAACGCAGAACGATCATTTCATTTCATTTCACTGTTGAGACAGAGACTGGAGCTCTCACATGCTATTTACTTCCTCGCTAATTTCAGTTGCAGTACGAGTCCTCTGACGTTAAATCTATAATCATATGATCTTCCTTTTGTGATGTTACTAAGGCTCTTCCTGATCCCGAAATTCTTGCATTGTGCCCGGTTTTCGTGGTCCTCTGCAACGTATACAGCACTGTAGATCAGGCTACGCCAACTTCTACTGTTATCGTCCAACTAGAATAGCCTTCCTGGTTCGCAACTACAATTACAGTACGTTTTGAATTCCAGTTTCTTGCTTTCGTCCCATTATGAGGTAATATGGTACGAACCAGATCAGGTAAACAAACACGCTACTAGTCGCACACATTGTTCTGTAAACTAATGCGTACTGATAGCTACACAGGAATGAGGCCTACTCGAATGGAACCGTCTTAGACACGTCAATATTGTTATGAATGCTCATTAGCGCCCTTCTGCACGAACAATCAGTAAAGTACACCGCAGAAGCTATTAGTCTTTACTATCAGACGGACATGTGATAGACAATTCAAAATGAAATCCCTCTTTTAACCACAAATCCATAGTTGCGGTACGGGATCGAAAATTTTTGATGGGTAGTGTGTCCTATTTAGTAGGATGTATTCGCACAATAAGCATACGAAGGCTATGCGGAAAGTAAGGAATGGTATGTCGCGAAATGGAGACCACAATGAAAATCAAAACTATTTTATTTGCAACAGTTAGCTACAACTTCCAGCTACTTAATTCCATAGTCGCCGGTCCAACTTAGACGTTTGTCGTAGCGTTGGACCAACTTTGCAATACCATCGATATACAAGGCAGCCGCCAGTGGTTTCCGTCAATTCTCTATGCTGGCCTACAGCTCTGTGTCTGTGCCAGAGTGTCGTCTTCATAGCCAGTGGTTCATGTGAGCAGAGATGAAAATCGGAGGGAGACAATCACGGGCTGCAGAATCCGGCTGAGAATTGTCTTGAAGAAGAAAACGCACAACAGTTATGTGTTGTTGGCTGCATAGCTTCAGGCGAAAGTTCTCACCAGGCCTTCGTACTTGGTGGGAGACACTATTGTTCTAGGTATCTTTATGTCCTCCCTCAGAAATAAAAAGAACGATGTAACGCGATCGACGGGCACATTAGAGACACTGCCCAACACACCTGTGCGAAACTTCATCTGATTTTCCCTGTGGTTTCCATTTCGCAACCTATCGTTCCTTACTTTTCGAATAACCCTCGTAATTTCATTCTTCGTTATCCTTTCTGAAGTTACGATTTTAAAAGTCAGTAGTGTAAAATCTTAAACTTATATAACGAGAATGTTTTGAACAGAAAAGGTGCTGATTTGCCGAACAAAGTAATTAAAATGAATTAAGCTGAAAATTGAAATGAATTAACTGAAAACTTTTTGCTGTAAACATCTTTGCAAGCATTACTTGAAGGGGGTTCTATATTGCCTGTTAATACTGAAAGTCCTCTCACTGACTCAGTGTATCATGAAAAAAATAAAACAATTTTGTTATTGTGAGCTGCTGACGATTATCTGGAGTGGTCATTATGAAGATTATTCTTATCTAATTCGACTACGTGCCAAGTGTGAGAACTCCTTGATATGATAGCATCTCATCAGATCAGATTACCGTCAGCAACACTTTGAGATTGGAGGTGTACAGTTAATCAGTGGAAAGTACTCAGCCTGATACGTAACATTCCACCGACGACTCTTTCAAATGACGTCGTCTAGATGTGTGCAAACAGGTATGAGGGTCATTCCATAAGACATGGCAATTGCGAATTACACTACTGGCCATTAAAATTGCTACACCACGAAGATGACTTGCTACAGGCGCGAAATTTAATCGACAGGAAGAAGATGCTGTGTCATGCAAATGATTAGCTTTTCACAGCATTCACACAAAGTCGGCGCCGGTGGTGACACCTACAACGTGCTGACATGAGGAAAGTTCCCAACCCATTTCTGATAGACAAACAGCAGTTGACCGGCGTTGCCTGGTGAAACGTTGTTGTGATGCCTCGTGTAAGGAAGAGAAATACGTACCATCACGTTTCCGACTTTGATTAAGGTCGTATTGTAGCCTATCGCGGTTGCGGTTTATCGTATCGCGACATTGCTGCTCGCGTTGGTCGAGATCGAATGGCTGTTAGCAGAATATGGAATCGGTGGGTTCAGGAGGGTAATACGGAACGCCGTGCTGGATCCCAATGGCCTCGTATCACTAGCAGTCGAGACGACGCTGCATCACAGACAGGAGCGCCTGCAATGGTGTACTCAACGACGAACCTGGGTGCACGAATGGTAAAACGTCATTTTTTCGGATAAATCCAGGTTCTGTTTACAGCATCATGATAGTCGCGTCCGTGTTTGTCGACATAGCGGTGAACGCACATTGGAAGCGTGAATTCTTCATCGCCATACTAGCGTATCACCTGGCGTGATGGTATGGGGTGCCATTGGTTACACGTCTCGGTCGCATTGACGCACTTTGAATAATGATCGTTACAATTCAGATGAGTTACGACCCTTGGCTCTACCCTTCATTCGATCACTGCGAAACTCTGCATTTCAGCAGGATAATGCACGACCCCATATTGGAAGTCCTGTACTGGCCTTTCGGGCCATAGAAAATGTTCGACTGCTGCCCTGGCCAGCACATTCCCCAGATCTCTCACCAACTGAAAACGTCTGGTCAATGGTGGCCGAGCAACTGGCTCGTCACAATACACCAGTCGCTTCTCTTGGTGAACTGTGGTACCGTGTTGAAGCTGCATGGGCAGCTGTACCTGTACACGCGATCCAAGCTCTGTTTGACTCAATGCCCAGGCGTATCAAGGCCGTTATTACGGCCAGAGGTGGTTGTCCTGGGTGCTGATTTCTCAGGATCTATGCACCCAAATTGCGTGAAAATGTAATCACATGTCAGGTCTAGTATAATATATTTGTCCAATGAATACCCGTTTATCATCTGCATTTCTTCTTGGTGTAGCAGTTTTAATGGCCAGTAGTGTATCTTGCGATAATGGAACAACGTAAGAATTCCTTTTCTATTGAACTGGTACGGCAGTGTGTACCTGAATGCCAACATAAAACGAGATTCCGGTACAGGAGGTCACAGGAAAGGTTGAAATGAAACACGCATTGGACCTCTGTGTAAATTTATTGTGCGCAGGTACAAGTGGAACAAAAATGAATCAAAATCAACTACTGTGCTTCAAAATATTCCCCCACTGAACACACGTAGCTTTGTCATCGGTGGGGAAGGCGTTGAATGTCACTGGTATTGCCATCAATGTATGCTACCTGTCACTGAAATGCCATGCGTTCGGCTCGCACGCAACGGTTTCTACAGTTGTGGAATAAGGTCAAAGCTGCATGGACTGAGGTCTGGTGAGTAGGGTGGGTGGAGGAAGATCCATGTTATAGCACGGCCAACCTCACATTGAATGTTTCGGGCACTGGTACCAAGGCATCGTCGAATGCAGTCAAAGTCTGTCGACTGAGATTGGTAATATTTGCCGCTATCTTTCGAATGCAGCTCTGCGGTTACGGTGATGCCACACGTTCACACGATGTGCCATAGGTGCCATGAAGTATGGAATGACTCTCGTATCTACGGTTGTTGTGGAGAATCCTACGCAGGACGAACCAGAACTTTACCTACTAATATTGAAACATCCCCTTAGAAAAATTTATGATTGACTGTGCTGATAAACCTCTTACATTATTTGCTTTTCAAACAGCTGAGCAAAACTGAACGTACTCAAGACATTACACTCTTTATTTATTCTGATCAACACTAAACTGACACACAATATTTTTAGCGCAACGCAATCTGACTTTTAATAATCCCTACAAAAGAATGGCCCTGACTAACATTAACCTATATCTTTCGCAAATCACTTACCTCACAAAAATCTTCGTTACTCGAACTACTTCAATACAGCGAGCGCCACTACTGCCAGCTAAATAAAAGATTCAAGCTACTGAAGGCACTAACTACTGATAGGCATAGTTAGCAAATGAAAGATTTTGATAGAGAACAAACAATATACACTCCTGGAAATGGAAAAAAGAACACATTGACACCGGTGTGTCAGACCCACCATACTTGCTCCGGACACTGCCAGAGGGCTGTACAAGCAATGATCACACGCACGTCACAGCGGACACACCAGGAACCGCGGTGTTGGCCGTCGAATGGCGCTAGCTGCGCAGCATTTGTGCACCGCCGCCGTCAGTGTCAGCCAGTTTGCCGTGGCATACGGAGCTCCATCGCAGTCTTTAACACTGGTAGCATGCCGCGACAGCGTGGACGTGAACCGTATGTGCAGTTGACGGACTTTGAGCGAGGGCGTATAGTGGTCATGCGGGAGGCCGGGTGGACGTACCGCCGAATTGCTCAACACGTGGGGCGTGAGGTCTCCACAGTACATCGATGTTGTCGCCAGTGGTCGGCGGAAGGTGCACGTGCCCGTCGACCTGGGACCGGACCGCAGCAACGCACGGATGCACGCCAAGACCGTAGGATCCTACGCAGTGCCGTAGGGGACCGCACCGCCACTTCCCAGCAAATTAGGGACACTGTTGCTCCTGGGGTATCGGCGAGGACCATTCGCAACCGTCTCCATGAAGCTGGGCTACGGTCCTGGACACCGTTAGGCCGTCTTCCCCTCACGCCCCAACATCGTGCAGCCCGCCTCCAGTGGTGTCGCGACAGGCGTGAATGGAGGGACGAATGGAGACGTGTCGTCTTCAGCGATGAGAGTCGCTTCTGCCTTGGTGCCAATGATGGTCGTATGCGTGTTTGGCGCCGTGCAGGTGAGCGCCACAATCAGGACTGCATACGACCGAGGCACACAGGGCCAACACCCGGCATCATGGTGTGGGGAGCGATCTCCTACACTGGCCGTACACCACTGGTGATCGTCGAGGGGACGCTGAATAGTGCACGGTACATCCAAACCGTCATCGAACCCATCGTTCTACCATTGCTAGACCGGCAAGGGAACTTGCTGTTCCAACAGGACAATGCACGTCCGCATGTATCCCGTGCCACCCAACGTGCTCTAGAAGGTGTAAGTCAACTACCCTGGCCAGCAAGATCTCCGGATCTGTCCCCCATTGAGCATGTTTGGGACTGGATGAAGCGTCGTCTCACGCGGTCTGCACGTCCAGCACGAACGCTGGTCCAACTGAGGCGCCAGGTGGAAATGGCATGGCAAGCCGTTCCACAGGACTACATCCAGCATCTCTACGATCGTCTCCATGGGAGAATAGCAGCCTGCATTGCTGCGAAAGGTGGATATACACTGTACTAGTGCCGACATTGTGCATGCTCTGTTGCCTGTCTCTATGTGCCTGTGGTTCTGTCAGTGTGATCATGTGATGTATCTGACCCCAGGGATGTGTCAATAAAGTTTCCCCTTCCTGGGACAATGAATTCACGGTGTTCTTATTTCAATTTCCAGGAGTGTATTTACGTTAATAGGGTTCAAAAGTCATAAAATATATATCAGTTCAATGATATCCAGTCTTACAAATTTACTGTCTCTGATGGACACACATCCAGATCATTCGCTCTCAAAACTCCGCCATCTCTCTCCCCACATCCACCACTGATGGCGGCTCACCTCCAACTGCGCAACGCTACGCGCTGTTCACATCCAGCTGCCCAACACTACAATAGCAAACAACAATGCAAACCAGCCACAGACTGCACACAGCACAGCCAGTGATTTTCATACAGAGCGCTACGTGGCGTTACCAATAAAAAAAAACCTAAACAGCCTACTTACAATATCAGCGATGTTTCAATGGTTCTTCCGAGTTTCTGGTACAATTGACTGGGTTCCAGTGGATCGATACTGAGTATTTATTTATTTATCGAATGGCAATATATATACAGAAAGATTACAAAACTTTTACACGTGAACATTTAAGCACAGCTCTCCAGCATAAAATAACACATATGACAACAACTGTATATGGATATCAAGTTCTTCTACGTATTTTACATCATCACTCGTCGCTGTGATGTAACCATCGCTAGGACCGTTGCGGGCATTTCTATACAACATGAACAACTGTCTGTCGTTCTCCGCCGCAGTCGCATGACGGTGACGAAGATTTTCCCCATTTACAGAAAGTGTCTGCACATCGTCCATGGGGACAAAGACTGTTCGCGTCCGTGACGTACCATAAGTCACCCGCGTCCTCTGGCTGGTGCTAAAGAACAGTCACTTCAAGGCAAATATCTAAACTCAAGAAGCAGAGGCAGCCAGATAACCTCACAGATCTCCTGGATGAAATGAATTTGTCACAAGACATGGACTCACACGGTTTTCCTCAGGACCCTCCAGCTATAAACTTTGGTTACCGAGTACTTGCATTCGTTTGATTTCTTATCACAATTTATCTACCTGTCTTTATTTCAATGAAAATATCGGCATAATAACGCAAATGTCAACAGAGTGGGCTGTGTGTCTTGTTTGCTTATTGTTGGCAACAGTAACACTGTCTCCGTTTTTCTCTCAGCAGTGTGAAGTTGAAGGTTGACAGTGGTGCACAGCAGTATGGATACATTTACTGACGAAGAGCTGACCGATATGCGCCTCCAGTATGGGTTCACTTATGTAACAGATGATTTCTCGGGATCACCTGTTTGGTAGTCCTGGGAGCTATTGTGGACGCTGGACAAAATGGCCGGTTCCCGCTTGCAGGAGGAAGATTGTTATTGTCAGTCTGAAAATCATAGGCTGTTGTTTCCCTAATCCTTTGAAATGGGTGGCGGTTGGAGCCAGCAAGCACGATTTAAAGGGTGAGTATTTTTCCCATACAGGCTGTTGTTTTCGAATACTTCTAAAGGCTTTCGCAGGAAGGGGCACCTTACAGAAGCACTGTAGCGCCAGCAGCGAATGGCCAATGAAACTATCTTCATGTGGCTATTGAGTAATTGGGTGAATGGCCTTAATTCTTCTTCTCCTCTGTAGGACCACGGGTAGCCCCCTCGTGGACTCATTTTTCTCTTCTTCCCCCTGAACCTCTTCATTTTTTCTCTTCTTTTCTCCCGCTCTTTTTCCGAAATCTTCAGTGTCCTTTTCTCCTGTCGGCTCCACAGGTGACACTGTATTCTTTTCTGTCGTTGATCTCCAGCATATTGGTCGGAGTATATTTGTTCCTCCAATTTTCCTTTCCTACGACCTTGATCCCCAATTCCAACCAGCCCTTCCGAAGTTCAGCAACCCACTTGGTTCCTGTCTTTCCCCTTGTCGTCGCCGTTGTTTCCCACACTCTCTTCGTCATTTTTTCCATACTCTTTCTAACTACATGTCTAGCAAACCTTGCCCTTTTGAGTCTGATTTCTCCGGATATTGTTCTCATGTTTCGGTCCGATTCTTCCCTAGGTCTTCGCATCCACCTCTCTCAACCTCTGTTGGGACCTAGTATTTTTCTCTCTTCTTTCTCTAGTTGTTCTGCCCCACTTCTTTTTAGTGTCATCGTCTCAGCAGCATATAATACTGCATTCCTCACCATTGCTTGCAAGTGGCTTATCTTTGCCTCTGTGGATATATTCTTTTTATTGTATATCTCTCTCGTCATGCGGAAGGCTGACATCATCTTCTTTATCCTCTGTTATTCCTTCCTTGCTCCTGTTCCTTCCTGTTATAAATTCTCCCAGGTATTTAAATTTGTCCACCATTTTCACAGTGCCTTCCGTTGTTTCCGAGTCTGCAGTGGTATTTAATGTCTTTGTCTTGTTATAGGTGAACCTCAGCCCCACCTTTCTGTCTAACTTACTTAAGTTGTCGAGTTGTGTCTTTGAGTCTTCTTCCGTCTTACTATTGCTATGTCGTCTGCAAAGGCTAGGCAGTCCACTTGAGCCCTGCTGTCCTTTTTGTCCCCCACATGGATTTTTGGTATTCCCATTTCCTCGTTTGTTGCTCTCCACTGCCTGATCACTTCGTCCAGTGCTATATTGAACAACAATGGTGCCAATTCATTTCCCCGTTTAACACCAGTCTTCATTTCAAATTCTTCTGACAGTGCTTCCCTGAATCTCACCCTTGCTTTTGTGTCTGTCAGAATTTCTTTTATGAGTTCTTGTGTAGTTCCATCAAGTCCTCTGTCCTTCAGGATCCTAACATGAGTGTCTGTCGATGGAGTCATATGTCTTTCTGAAGTCCACGAAGGATATTACAGTCTCTTTGTTTTTTAAGGCCCTATGTTCTATCTGTTGTTTCAGGATAAATCCGAAAGTTCTCCTTCGCACTAACAGTCAGCTCTCCTTTCTTGTATCCTATATACCGTTCTCTACCCTTGTATCCAATCGGACTCCTTTTGAATTTCCCGAAAAAGTGTCTGCTGTTGTTTTTCCTGAAGTTGGTCTCAATCTCGTCCAGTCCCTGCTTCATCTTCTGTCTTCTTTTTAGTGTCATCGTCTCAGCAGCATATAATACTGCATTCTTCCCTAGATCTTCGCATCCACCTCTCTCCACCTCTCTCCTCCACATACCGCCTTCCCAGTTCAGGAGATAGGGCTTCATAAACTTTCAGATGCGTGAGAAACTAATATACGTGTATATATATATATATATATATATATATATATATATATATATATATATATATATATATACACTCCTGGAAATGGAAAAAAGAACACATTGACACCGGTGTGTCAGACCCACCATACTTGCTCCGGACACTGCGAGAGGGCTGTACAAGCAATGATCACACGCACGGCACAGCGGACACACCAGGAACCGCGGTGTTGGCCGTCGAATGGCGCTAGCTGCGCAGCATTTGTGCACCGCCGCCGTCAGTGTCAGCCAGTTTGCCGTGGCATACGGAGCTCCATCGCAGTCTTTAACACTGGTAGCATGCCGCGACAGCGTGGACGAGAACCGTATGTGCAGTTGACGGACTTTGAGCGAGGGCGTATAGTGGGCATGCGGGAGGCCGGGTGGACGTACCGCAGAATTGCTCAACAAGTGGGGCGTGAGGTCTCCACATTACATCGATGTTGTCGCCAGTGGTCAGCGGAAGGTGCACGTGCCCGTCGACCTGGGACCGGACCGCAGCGACGCACGGATGCACGCCAAGACCGTAGGATCCTACGCAGTGCCGTAGGGGACCGCACCGCCACTTCCCAGCAAATTAGGGACACTGTTGCTCCTGGGGTATCGGCGAGGACCATTCGCAACCATCTCCATGAAGCTGGGCTACGGTCCCGCACACCGTTAGGCCGTCTTCCGCTCACGCCCCAACATCGTGCAGCCTGCCTCCAGTGGTGTCGCGACAGGCGTGAATGGAGGGACGAATGGAGACGTGTCGTCTTCACCGATGAGAGTCGCTTCTGCCTTGGTGCCAATGATGGTCATATGCGTGTTTGGCGCCGTGCAGGTGAGGGCCACAATCAGGACTGCATACGACCGAGGCACACAGGGCCAACACCCAGCATCATGGTGTGGGGAGCGATCTCCTACACTGACCGTACACCACTGGTGATCGTCGAGGGGACACTGAATAGTGCACGGTACATCCAAACCGTCATCGAACCCATCGTTCTACCATTCATAGACCGGCAAGGGAACTTGCTGTTCCAACAGGACAATGCACGTCCGCATGTATCCCGTGCCACCCAACGTGCTCTAGAAGGTGTACGTCAACTACCCTGGCCAGCAAGATCTCCGGATCTGTCCCCCATTGAGCATGTTTGGGACTGGATGAAGCGTCGTCTCACGCGGTCTGCACGTCCAGCACGAACGCTGGTCCAACTGAGGCGCCAGGTGGAAATGGCATGGCAAGCCGTTCCACAGGACTACATCCAGCATCTTTACGATCGTCTCCATGGGAGAATAGCAGTCTGCATTGCTGCGAAAGGTGGATATATACTGTACTAGTGACGACATTGTGCATGCTCTTTTGCCTGTGTCTATGTGCCTGTGGTTCTGTCAGTGTGATCACGTGATGTATCTGACCCCAAGAATGTGTCAATAAAGTTTCCCCTTCCTGGGACAATGAATTCACGGTGTTCTTATTTCAATTTCCAGGAGTGTATATTCAACCAAACTTGGTACAGTATCACTTGCTGTCTGGAAAGACTCGCTGTGGGATAAGAGCCAACTAACTGTTAAGCACCCACCTGTTACAGGAGTGGGGGTGGAGGTGCAGGTGAAAAAGTAGCCTACCCCATAGAGGGCAAATATCCGTTCTTTATTCATCCAGTACTTGAGAATGAGAGTACTGAGTGACTTGCAACAAGCCTTAATCATAATTTCAAACTTCCACGAAATTTTTTCTCGGTGTGAGTAGAGTACCCACGTGCACCAGTGAATGTATCTGAATAATTTTATCATTTTAAATCACATAGTTCAGGAGATAGGGCGTCATAAACTTTCAGATGCGTGAGAAACTGGCTGTTTCATACATGGGAGTTTGATTCTTTAAAGAAACGAGGTCGGGTTTACTGGTCAAACAAAATGTAAGACTACTTAGCAGATGGAACCGGGACTAAAGCACAAGTGGATCCATCCTCATTGGCCTTTCGACCTTTATCTGCCCACTGGGAAACCCTTTCCCACTACGAGCGCTAAGCTGCAGACACGTGGCTGGCGCCTCGCATACATACCGCCTTCATAAAGCCTTTTGCGTGCGGTAGTCGATGATATCGCTCTTCCGGTGTCTGCGTGAAGGACAACCCATACTGGGACGGGGTCGCCACCCCATTTCTCCTAGTACATGACGGCAAGTATCTCCCATCGGCACGCTTCAGAGGCTTCTCCTGTCCCTGACTGAAACTTCTGGCTGCCGCGCCAATGACTACGAACTGTCATCACGGTCTTTGAAGAGCAGAACGTATAACATTTGCTCATCCATCAACGGCTAAGTTTTACTTATCCACGTCTAATATTCCGAAAGCAAACTTACTGTCCGTTACTGTTTGTGTCTTGTACCATGTTTAGAAATTTCTGCCTATTTGACGATACGAAAAGCTTTGCAGTCAGTAGAGCAAATTTTATTTATGACTGCAAATTTGTTGTTAATTTTGATATTATTTACAGATGCCTGACTGTTTTAGGGGTCTTGAAAACAATTCTAACATTAAATATTCGGAACTATGCCCTGACCAAATATGAACCATTACCATAATAGGGTACATGATAAATTTTTAAACTTTGTGCTGGTGAATTTCTGAATTTGTTGGCTGCATACTGAAGAAATTTTGAACGAGTTTTTGTACAGCTTTATTCACTTTACTCTGTCCGCGTGCTTAGCTGAGTACGCCGGCAAGGTAGCTCAGCGTGTTCGGTCAGAGGGTTAGCTACCCTCTGTAATAAAAAAAAAACTGAGTGAATGGATCAACGAAGAACCAGAACGGGTGTCATCGGACGTCCGCCCCGAACAAATTCAACCAACAATATAGAACAAAAGGAGATTGAAAAAAAAAGAAGAGAAATGTGGTAACGTACTTGCCTCCCGTGCAGCGGGCCTGGGTTCGATTCCCGGCCGGATTTGAGACTTTTCTCTGCTCGTGGACTGGGTGTTGTGTTGTCCTCATCATCATTTCATCCTTATCATCAGCGCGCAAGTTGCCTAATGTGGCGTCGACTGAAAGAAGACTTGCACTCGGCGGTCGAACTTTCCTAGATGTGCCTCCTGGACAACAATGCACCACGCTCATTTCATTTTTTTTACTTTACTCTATTGTCTTGTTCTGATGATGCTTGTTGTCACTTTCTTTTTCTCATAGTTTATTCCATTTGTACTTTGCATGGAGGCTCCCCTATCCTACAGGCTCTTGTGTTCCTCGGGTGCAGGTGTTCGACCACCCGACTGGTCCGAGGAAAATTGAGTACTTAGAGATGTAGCCATCGACTCAGGAAGAAACCACACAAAACGGAGCTCCAGTAGAAATTCCCTAACAATAACAATTTTACAATCGTTAATAAACCCGGAGTTGTCTTACTGAAATGTACGATATTGCAGTGCTTGTGTAGTTTCGAAGTACTATGCAATATTCCTTCGGAAATGTGTGCTTTTCTGAAGGAATACTGCACCGCGCACAGGCGCTGCAATATCGTATTTATCCGCCGACACCGCGCAAGCGACTTTCAATTAAAATTTCCTGTACGGGAATATACAAAATGAATGTACGAGTACAGGTTGCAGACACATGGTTGACAACATACCGAAGTTTGGGTCTCACCATGATTCGTGCATGTATAGCCTATTGGTAAGACGACCGCTCGCCATAAGCGAAAACTTTGGGCTAGAGTCCCGGTCCGGCGCAAGCTTTCATAGTCTTCATTCCATTATACAGCTGATAGTTATCCATTTTCGCAGTTGCGAATATATTTCCTGCATTACTAAAACTGTCTGATCAGAAGAAGTCGAGGTGAAAAATTGGCAACTATGTCAGCACGCGAAAAATCCAAGAGTCAGAAAGTAATCATACTGCCACCAAGCAAGTAAACTGTGAATCGCATAAACTGCTCCAAAGAATATTTCTCACTAAGCTTCAAATCACGAAAGCATGTTTTGTAATCACTCAAGAAGAAAGGTGGCCAACGGCCTTGCCACAGTGGTAACACCGGTTCCCGTCAGATGACCGAAGTTAAGCGCTATCGGGCTGGGCTAGCACTTACATGGGTGACCATCCAGTCTGCCGAACGCTATTTGCAAGCGGGGTGCACTCAGCCCTTGTGAGGCAAACTGAGGAGCTACTTGATTGAGAAGTAGCGGCTCCTGTCTCGGAAACTGACATACGGCCGGAAGAGCGGTATGCTGACCACATGCCCTTCCATATCCGCATCCAGTGACGCCTGTGGGCTGAGGATGACACGGTGACCAGTCGGTACCTTTGGGCCTTCATGGCCTGTGCGGGAGGAGTTTAAGAAAAAAGGTAAGGGCCCAATAATCAAACTGACCTAAAAATGTAATGCCCGGACCTCCCCTTTTTTTTCTTTTTTTCTAGTTCCGCCCAAATGCAGTGATTAGAGCCCTTCTACTTACTAGCCCGACAAAATGTTGGGTGTTACCAAATAGAATAAGTAAGTCGCCTTTTTCGGCAATCTGTTCTTTTGGATTTTTCAGATATTTTGTATTATATTTCTTGCCCCCTCTCCTTTGTTTGTTACAGTTTCATACCACTGAAGATGGAATTTTAAAATCTCGAAACTGGTCCTGGTCTGAATAAATATTAGTACGACTGAAGATGAGCTCTCCAAATTAATTATCATGCCTCTCATTTGCTGATGTCCTGCGTACCAAATCTTGTGCAAAACTAAACTAATTGCAGTACGGCCATTCTTGGGAGGAAGTCCTGGTAACTTGTACACCTGGAAGTACCTTCCGCCATGCAATTCACAGTGTTTTCAGAGTATGAATGTAGAAAGATATTTGGCATTCAAGGCAATAAAGCGGCATTCCGCCCCGAACAGGAAATAGTAACGATTTACACAGTAATAATCATTGTTAACTATCGCTAGTAACGCAAGAAAACAGAAGAAAATCATAACGCTGGTTCTGCCCTTCAAATTTTCATCACACAAGGAATATACACATGATGTAAGTGGATCACAGCGTCAATGCTTTACGAGTGGCAGGTTTATGAATCGCTGGAGTGGATGGAAGCAGAGGAAATCCCGCACCACTGGTGAGTCTACATCTACACCGTCCAGTCACATTAATGTGACTACCTTTCAAAGACCTAAATAACCACCTTCTGCGGTATTGACCACTGCGAGACGTGCAGGAACAGAGTCAGTGACGTTCTCGAAGGTACCGACAAGGACGTGAAGCCACGCCGACCCTTGTGACGTAGCCGGCCGGAGTGGCCGTGCGGTTCTAGGCGCTGCAGTCTGGAACCAAGCGACCGCTACGGTCGCATGTTCGAATCCTGCCTCGGGCATGGATGTGTGTGATGTCCTTAGGTTAGTTACGTTTAATTAGTTCTAAGTTCTAGGCGACTGATGACCTCAGAAGTTAAGTCGCATAGTGCTCAGAGCCATTTGAACCTTGTGACGTGACCAGCCGCACTACGTTTCTCGGTTCAGAACGAATGGCACGAACAGCCCGATCGAAGTGGTCCCACAAATTCTCGATTGGGTTTAAACGCTGGAGGTTTAGTGGCCAGGGACTACGGTAGACTCATACTGGTGTTCTTGGAACCAAGCATGTATGTTGCGAGCTGTGTGACACGTTGTGTTGTCCAGCTGGTAGACGCCATCGTACTGAGGAAAAAAACTGCATGTAGGATAGATGAATATTCGTATTCATACATTGTGCCTTCCAGAATGACGAGATCATCCAGGGAATGCCATGAAAACGTTCCCCAGACCATAATGTTCCTTCTTCCGCATTGGACCCTTCCGACGATTGTTGCAGGGTCTTTGCCTTCAGACGTTTCACGCCCAGCACGCCAATGGCCATCAGTCTGGCGCAGTATAAAACGTGATTCATCTGAAGAGTCTACTTGTTGTCACTCAGTGGACGTCCAGTTGTGGTGTGGGCGTGCTAACACCAGCCTTCATCCACGATGAACAGCAGTCAACAGGGGTGTGTGCTGCAGAGGCGTATACGTAGCAGCGTTCCCTGAATGGTCATTGAAGAGACATTGTTCGTAGCCACTTGGTTCATCTGGGCGGTCAATTCCTCAACAGTTGCCTCTCTGGTCGTCCATACGTATCTCCTCAGATGTCATCCACCTCTGTCATTTGTGCCCCGTGGTGTAGCACAGTTGCCTCAGCGCCGGTTTTCGATAGTGTCAGTTTGCCACATGCAGTATACCTTAAGGGATAACATCACTCTAGCACCCTAAAACAGCGTTTTTTTTTTTTTTTGGTGGAAGGAAAAGTGATAAAGAAATAACACTTGGGCTGGTTATGGAGCATATATTTAAGAATATTGCGAACAATTTTTATAGGAAAAAACTACAAACTGGCGACACTGCAGCAGTTCCCTCGAGGCATGATGAATATGAGGCGATCTGCGACACGCATTATGACCAGTGGCAATTTGAATATGGAAAAAAAGGAAAAAAAAATTATATACTGTACAACAGTGTAGCTAATGAACCAGCCAGGGAATTTTAGAAGTACTGATTCTTGTGTATTTGTCAAGTGTTTCAATAAGGACATCCAATTTCCACCACTAAAAGACAGTCATTTGTTAATATGGTTTCAGTTAGCTAATGGGAAACCCCACAGGTTCTAAACATTCTGCGTGGTGTCTGTTTGTTGTATATCGTGTCTCCCTCCACTTTCGCGCAACGACGCTCTGAGCGTGTTTTTTAGGGACTTGACTAGTTTGAACCTGGGACCTGTTGCTGGTAAGGAGACGTCAGACCACACATGACATGTAAAATTCAGAAGAGTTCAGTGAGACTAGCGATGATATAACCAAATACTTAATGATTTCAGCATCAGCTCCACTGCACTCCCTGTAAAGGAATCTTAATACTAACTAAATTTAGTGGAAAGAGTTCAAGGTTTTCCTATTTTTAGTTAGCTGGTAAAATAACGTCGAAAAAGCAGTTAAGTTAACCATTGGAAATTTTATTCTACTCACAAAACATCGTTTATAAATTGCATTATTGATAAAAGGAAATGTTTTAATACAGGATGGTAAAACCCAACTGCGTTCAACAAAAATGTGAACGAATATTCCCTGAATGGGTTTCCAAGTTCTACAATGGATCGAAGGATGACCTATGTCATATCACATCTATAATCTAGGTTTAAATTAAGTTTCACAAAAGAGAAAACTATCAAAATGGTCTACAGTGACCCTCAATTATCTTTAATTACTTATCTAACTTGTCGCAAATTACAGTGGCTGATGTGGCTTCTCAATAACTAGATAACAGAAAAATCATCGAGTTTCAGATTTTTACTTCAAGTGGCAAATGTGAACACCTTGAGCTTTAATTGACGATCGACACTAGTATTACGTAAAGGGGATGTAACAGATGAGACTTCTGCAGTTCTGAGTGAAGCCTTATGCGCTCAAAAATGCGGCATCGCGTGCATTCATTACCTCGTCGGTGTTCGTCAGGGGGCGGCGGCCGGCGCAGCTCCGTCCAGCTCGCCCTCTCGGAAGCAACTCCCCAGCAGCTCTCTCCTAACTTCTCCTTACTACAATTTACCGAAGTTGGTTTAAAAAAAAAAAAACTATCTGGCTGTGTTTTCATCTGACCAATCAGGGTCTCAATGTTAACCTTAAGCTCTGCCTACAAAAATTCTGTCTATCCAATGAGAAACGTTATACTTTTCGTGGTGTGGCAATGTTTTTAAAGTTTGCAACGTAACAGAGACGCGAAAAAGTCTCACGCTAAAACTTGCAGCTGGTGTGGTCCTTTTAGCGTTATCGTAAGATCTATACTGTTCTTCTGGAGGGATATATCTTTTAACATGGGCTGGTGGGTGGTCCTAACGCAACAGAGACGTGAAAAAGTCTCACGCTAAAAACTTGGGGGTGGTGTGGTCGTAGCGGTTAGCTGGCGACTTGGGTGTCCGTCCCTTATTGGAGGGCCTTCCAGCTTAACACGGTTCTGCTCTCGGCTTCTGTTCTCGTTTCTCCCCTCGGAACTGCGTCTGTCTCACGGTGGGAAGGTATGACATGCATTTAGGCATTCTTGTGTTAGTCTGTGGTATTCCATTTGATCACTCGTTACTCGTATTACTTTGGTTAATTTAATGTCACGATTTATTCGGACCTATGTGACGTACTACTGGATTTGCTTATCATGTCAGGGTTTTCATGGAAGGTGTTGGATTTGCCTGATACCTTGCAAGGTGATTCACTTCGAAGCGTTATTTCAAACTTGTGGTTAAATTTTCAAATAAAAAAAACTGAAAATTGTTGGAGTTATGCTGTGCGCCGTTTTGAAAAATAATATTCCGAGGAAAAGCGTTTGAAATTTTGAAATGTGTTATAGACGGGAACAAATGGAAAACTCTTGCAATTACTCTGCTATCTCAGTACTGGTCTTTCGCACTATTTCCGTTGCGTTCGAAATCATATCCACTAGTTCATCAAAAAACGATTGAAATATCGGTCGGTTCAATTCCATGAACGCACAAAACTTTACAGTTGTGTTTGACGCCAAGGAGGCGCATTGCTAGGACGATTAGAGCGCTGGTTTCATATGCAGTGGGTATAAACTTACTACTTGGTATAACAACGTCTGGGCAGTATGGACAAGCAATAATTGTTTTGAAGCCTAAGCCTCGAGGACTTCGTTCTTGCAACGTGATACCTGCATTGCACAGTTTACATTTCATGCATTGAGAAATAACAGAGGAAAAGGCAAGAAAATTTATAATCCTATAGTCCAGTCCGCAGTTAGCATCAAAATCTTGGTCACTATCAATTTCTTAGCACAGTTACTGACACATTCCGAACTGCTCTGAGTCTCATATCTGTTCTTCGGACGCTTTTGTGACACACCGCTTCAACACCAAGTCGGATAAGACATTTTCGTACCATTTCCGCCCGTGTACAGTTTTTACCTTGTGGCGGTACAAACCCCCGTAACTAGATGAATAGGTCTAGTACGCAAGGATTGCTTTGGGAGAGCGGCATGATGCGCCATTCACGGAAGCGCATGGCGGGCCCGCGCCAGATCTGCAAGGTGTCGGTGGGATGCCTCCGTCGCCGGCTGTCCACGTGGCCCGTAGCTTGGGGCATTGTTTGGTTTTTCGCGCATTACACGAAAACTACGTTACTTATGGCGAAGAGCGATGCGGCAGTGGATTGTGGTCAGCAATATGCACCTTCTGAAAGATCGATCTTTAAGTCACGAGACGCAAAAGTTACAGTAACCTCAAAATTGCTTAATATCACGAATACTGAAAAATTAATAAAAATAGTAAATAACAACTTACGGAGATGAGCGAGCGCTCATTAAAAACGTCTCGTCATAGCGGATCGAGTGCCGTAGTCATATGTTAAGATTCATAAATAATTAACTCGTAAAGAACAATGAACAAAGTGTAAGGGGAAATTGTAAAATTCAATAGAAAATTCATGTCGCAAAGAACGGCACTACATAATATTTTAGGTAGCATCACACATATTTTAAACTAGTTAAATTATACTATACACTTAACTTGCACTAGTTTTCTTTGTTTGCAAATTATTGTTAACATTTGTCGGCCATAATTAATTAATTATTATAGATATGAAGATTTTGAGCAGCACAATGTGTAGATCGCTATAGATTACATCTAAAAACAGTGCTATATGCAGTTCTGTGTTAAAACTTTGCAGCACATATGTAAACAAATTTGCGCTAAGTGATGAAATTTTGGAAAAAACTAAAACTTGATTTACGGGCGATAGAATAATCCTAGAAACTAATGTAACATAGTAAATAAGATGTACTTTTTAGCGCAGTTCCGATGGTGTACTTATTTCTATTGAGGAATGTATGTGTCAAAATTCGTAACCTTAACTGTTGAGATTGGTACTTGCATAGCCAGGGGGGATGGACATCTGAGCCTATGTAAGCGCGCGGCCATCTTGGCCGGGAGGTCAAAAAATGGTTCAAATGGCTCTGAGCACTATTGGACTTAACATCTGTGGTCATCAGTCTCCTAGACTTAGAACTACTTAAACCTAACTAACCTAAGGACATCACACACAGCCAACCCGAGGCAGGACTCGAAACCGCGACCGTAGCAGTCACGCGGCTCCAGACTGAAGCGCCCAGAACCGCGCGGCCACACCGGCCGGCCTGGGAGGTCCAGTCGTTGGGCAGTCGGTGAGCGTATGGGTGGCGGAGTTTGCCGGTGGGTGGCGAGCGAGCCCCACTTGGGGGTGGCCCATGTGGTTGTTTGAGTAAGAATTTTTCGTGCCAATTTATTTCGACAAACAGTATTGTTTAATAGTGCAAGTGTGCAAGCATATATTTGGTGAACTGGAAGTGCTAGGATTATTTGTGTGAGTACGAATTAGGAGGAATACATCGGCGTAAGTGAACATGTGGCGGTCTGTGATTTCGTGGCAAAACTGCTAGAACAAAGAGAACAGTGGGACTTGTGGTTCTGGTCGAGTTGACTGAGTAACTTTCGTTTATACCAGCCTACATTACTGCTATTGGGGGCTCGGAGCCAAGTTATTATTGAAGTAAAACTGTAAACCGTCTCACCAGTGCTAATTTCATTGTGTGAAAGAAAACGACGACGCCAATAAATAGTGATGATAAAAACGAAAGTGTGTCGTGAAAAATGATTTTGCTATAATAATCGCCTAATTTTTGTTCCCTAGCATAAACTGAACTCATGTCAGAGTGAATTTTAATTCAAAAACTATAACTAATGCGCGGGTGTGGAACAGTGTACTAATGCACCAAGTGTGGAAATCATCCCCTGAGACTTACGTGAGAGCCAAAATTTGCACTAACATTTTTTAACGAATATTTGTATATGCACTTTCATGTGAACTCTTCAACCGCACTTATTTTCCACCCAGTCGCAACCTCTCATACTTGATTCAAAGACAAAACTGTATGCTAAAAGAACACAAACTATCAAAAGTGAATACTGCATACGAAAATCAGGATTCAAAGGGAAAGAATTCTCTTTTTCGTGTACGTACTGACGCTTGCTGAAGCCAAGCTAACGTATTACTGTCCTGAAATGCTTCCAACCATACCCAGACACTGAAAGATGGCGCTGCCTTCCGGACAGGCCACTGCCGTGGTAATACCCGTCAGGCACCTCCCCTTTCATTTTGTTTCAGTGATTATCATACAATTTTTTCGCCTTTGATGTATCTAAATTTTCCCTCATTGTTATTAATCTGATGGACTATTAGGTTTAGTGTAAATCACTGATTGATTTCACAGTACTTGCATGAGTTGGGTAGCCGTAGTAGAATTAAACTAGGCTATAGAGAGAGACTTTAGGACTCTGGAGGTGCCCACTGCATTAGGGGCAGCTTTAGAACTTTCCCCAGAAGCAAGCCAGTTCGCGGATTCGTTTGGAGTCACTGAAACGGGCCTTGGGCCTGGCAGGACAGTGGTCTCCTTATTCCGTGTGCAGGTCCAGGTAAAGCGGCGTTGGGCTGGCGCCCGGCTAATGTGTTTATTACAAGAACAGCGTACCTTGTGAGAGGAGACGACGAATTTCTACAGATGTCGCGTTTCTTAGATTCCACCGCGCCTCGCCAAAACGGCGCCGACTAAATCGTTTATAGACAAGACAGAGCTTGTTTTCACTAGGAAGCTTCCCTCATCTTGTGAAATGGGCCGGGGGTTTGGCTGCAGAACCTCCAGGCACTCCGTGCTGTTTTCTCAGGGAACGGAATGTGTACTGCACTGCAGTGCTGGGCCATTGTAGGTTTATTCTAGAGTATTGGGGGAACGGCTGTTTTCAGAAGGTTTTGAGCAATGGAACAAACAGGGGTTTTGGCTTCTCGACCGTCATGGAGTACAGCCACTATAGCTCTTCCATTTCTACGGAGACTACAGTTAGTTGTAAAGACATTCGGACACCCCATAGAAACTTTATATTTGCCGGGATGTGAGGCAATCACCGGCGGACGTGGTGTCATCTCCCACAGTACGACACTTCGGCAGCGATCGCCCGCAGACGACGGCGTCTCGTCTTTCACCGGCTATATCGGTAACGTTGCGCAGATTCGGCAAATTCAGAAGCCTATCAATCGTTTTCACAACCATCTTTTTTTCACGGCAGCCGTGTACTCGCAGTAGTCACTCCCAGTGTCCATTACATGCTTCATTGTATCTTGACGCGAGAGACCAATCAGTGGTACAACAGAGTGTGTTTGACTAGATTGGCTGCCTTCCACTCGCAGTAGCCAATCTCATTTACACATAAATTCCAGTTAGATTCCCCAAGTCTATTGCCAACCAATCAGAGTTCGTGTTAATGAAATGTTACACAGCTGAAGTTTCTGTTTATATGTTTGTTGTCTCTTGACCTTGATATTTGTTAATAAATCTCTTTGTCATACCGTAGGTCCTAGATATTAATTTTTCAGTGACACCCATTTTCGTTCCCTACGTTGTCATTCATTTTTTTGTGGGTTTCAAGAAATTAAATTTATGTTATGTCAAGTTAGCCAACTCAGGAGTGATCCACACTGGGACCACTAGTCAACTTGCGCTATTGATAGACATGGCACCCCTTCGGTACGGTGGTTACGACTTTTCAGTCGTTTGGCAGACGGAGAACTGCCGCCACCATAGGCTACCTTGCAGCACTACAAGAGGTATCGAATTGTCACATGAAGGACGTTTCGGGTCATCCGAGACGCTAGAGGAGGAGCTCGGATTTCCATAGCACAAATTTTTTCAGGGATGAGACTTTCTGTCTCATATTTTAATAGGTTCAAAGCACCTTCGAAGAAAATGAAAAATTAGTGAGTTTTGAAAATTCTACAGTGGTGTTACCCCTTAACTACGTCGGCACGCGAACAGTTTACGAACTTAGCTGTTGCGGAAATGCTTCCACCCTTGGCTTTAAAGTCAATGATTGCGTCCTTTCGGACGTCAAATAAATCGTTCCATTTCCACATTACGACAAAGACTGCACTGTTTTCCGCTTCCCCCTAAAACGCTTTGTATACCCTCCATTGATAATATTGCCACCTGCCGTCTGTGGGTGATTATTGCACGTTGACATCGAACATAGGCGGTGGTCACGTTTTTGTGTAGAACCGCCAAACTGCAGGAAGATGGGTAAGTGATGACAGAATGGGGGAGGTGCCCCACCAAGGAAAATAAATAAAAACAGAAGAACTGTCTTTCCTGGCAGTAGGTGGAAACGACTGAAAGAAATGGTGTACCTCTCATGTGCACACTTGCATGGCCATAGTGTGCAGACGTGTCATCATAACCTTGGTGCTAACAATGGTGAGTGCACACTTCGGTTTTATATCTTGTAAATGAAGACACAGTCGAAGTTGTGAAAGTTTATTGCTATTAACGGATTGGTGCCCGGAAGGACATTCGGCCACACCATAAATTAACCGCGGCAGATTCGTTCATAACCACGCTGGCCCTGCGTCGATATAGGACAGAGGCACAAGACAATGAAGAACAAGTTTGTACAGCGATGCGAGCCTAACCAAACAAACAAAAGAATTACAACTGAACGGGACGTCAGTGTCCAGTGCAACTTGCGGTTCGCCGGTTCCGTCCGTTACGTTACCACAGATTGCACATAACTATCCCCAATTGCAGTGGAGGTGTAGCATCAGTACAGACAACTGAAACTCTGAAATTGTGCTTCTATCTGGCGTCTTCTAATGATGTTCTCACCCCTCTGCAAAAGTAGCAGTCATGCCACAGGGCCATTGTTCTTGAGTCGAAGCTACTTGAAATTTTCGACTAAGTTGGGTAACGCTTGCATTTTTAAATAACAATTCCGAACTCGACTACTATGCCGATGGCTTTTCAAAACGCCTTCAGCAGATAAAGCCATAACCGCTAATAAGGGACTAAAATCCTACGCCTACAAAGTCACACATGATGCAGTTCAGATATGCGCATTATACGAGGTCCAGTCACATTATTGTGACCATAGCCTACGTTCGTCATGAAGGCGGCAGGTGGCATCACAACCAACAGTGTCTCCTCAACGACCATTCAGTGACCGTTACTGCATACGAGTGTCTGCATGCTGTTCATGCTGACAACTGTTCACTGGTGACGAATACCGCAGCAGGACATCCACTGAGTGTCAACAGGCGGACTTTTCAGATGAATCACGTTTTATGCTCCATTGGACTTATGGCTGTTGCTGTGAACGGCGTGAAACGTCTGAAAGTAACCACGCTGCAACAATAGTCGGAAGAGCCCAGGCAAGAGGAGGGAGCGTTACGGTCTGGAGAATGTTTTTATGGCATTCTGTAGGTGATAACATCTTTCTGGAAGGCAAACTAGATCAGCACAATTATTCATGTGCCGCCACCCTCCATATTTTATTTATATATTTATGCTCTAATACTATTCCCCAGGTCTGTTAACACAATGACTGGGTAACTGAGATGTTCTTATCATAATTCGTATTACTATTTGGAAAATGCATGTATAACTCACCGTGTTGCCTGCGGCCAAGCGAAGAACTGAATCAGCTGTTCACTTCCGTTTGTGAGAAGCTGTATTTCTCTGTTTATTCGACACAACAGCCAGCAGAAAGGTAAGGCGGAGGGACGCAAGAATTCGCTACAGTCATAAATGTGTGGCTTTAAGTGGTCTTCTGGGCCGATGAAGACCCCACCCTCACTCTGTCCTCCGATTCGGGTCTGTCCAAGTTAACGTGGTATGAAGTGACACGCCGGGCGCCTTGAAAGTGCTCCTGCGAAGATGGCATGCCTACATGGAGGAATATCTCCTTTACTTACAGAAAGTTTTTCATGGGTACCGCAAGACAGAGCGTCTCAACGGCTGCTCTAGAACGTGGCTAGAAAGATGGTTAGCTTCTGCCCGTGCCCCGATCCACAAAAGAAACAAAAAGTGTCAGTCTTGTTAAGGCTCTGTCGAAACCTTTAAATTTCATTGGGGCAATCGTTGCAATCTTGGCAAAACGTGGATGGATACTGGACGGCGTTTTGAATCATTACCGTCATTGGTCTACGACTTGGAGCATTTCCCAAACTTGACAGAGAAGTTAGGATGTCTGTTTGGACACTCCGCTTCCTGCCTCTAAGAACGACGGTCTTGCTGTCAGCCTCGTAAAGATGGCGCCCGTGCGTAATTAATTGCCGCTCACTGAGGGCGCGCACGCAGCCTAGTTCTGGAAGATTATTTGGTGAGATTTGGCCAGCAATGTATTTCCGTGGAATAGTTCAGGGGGCACAGTTAGTAGTTTCGGTAACTGACCACAGCACTTTGATTTGCAGGGTGTGCTCTGTATCTGTGAACGGTGTTTGTTCTACAAAGTTGATTTTTCATTAGCACCTTCTGTTATGCTCTTCACGTGACCATATTCATTAAGTGCTCCTAAAATTGGTGGCAAGATCGGAATTAAACATAAATGTTCTACACCTTTGCATTCATTGCTATCTTATTGAAAGCTTTCCCAGTTGAATCCACGTTAAGAGAAATAAATAGCATCTTTTATAAGCGAGCATTTTCATTCAGTTGTTACATACCTACATTTTAACTGAAATGTAGTGTCGGGTGGTAGTAGGACCAGTGTCTTTCATGCAGGATTATTACCTTTTAAATTGGGTCTTTCCCTGTTATATTCAGTTTTAATAAGACGTTATCCGTTGTGCGACTTATTTCATTTCCTTTTAATAGTGAATTCGCATGATTGTAAAGGAACTTTAACTCCGTTTTCCTACCATGGGGACTTTAGTTTCGCATCTCAGGGGTATGCACTACTACTACTACAACCACTCCACATCAAGTATGCGTCTTTTCGTGAGGATCACATCCACCCCTAATAAGCAGATTGTTTCTCTTCGGCATGATGGCTCCTACCAGCAGCACAATCCGTGTCATACGGCTTCCACTGTACATACGTGGTTCATGGAGCACCAGGGTGAGGCTGTCGTACTCCCACGGCCACAATACCTGACTGACTCTGTTTCAGCTCATCTTGTAGCAGTTCACGATGCTAAAGGTGGTTATTCAGGTTTTTGACAGGTGGTCACACCAATGTGACCGGGCAGTGTATGATGCTGGTGCATTACGTATGTAGAAAGTGCAGTGACAGGTCAAATTATACATCCTAAACTCTCTTCCTGTCTGCATTCTTTGCAGAGCCGCAATTTCTTAAGAGCGTTACATATGGCGTGTAACTTAGGTATTTATCGTGGGGTACCTCGTTTAGCACAATACCACGTCGTACGTCGAGTTGAATTTTAGCGTACAGCCTCGTGAGTAGAAATGAACGGGGCACCCGAATCACTTGGCTTTGCATGCTTCTTGGGGACAGCCGAAGGTGCATGTGAACTGATTCGTCTGTATACCGTTATTCTAATGTTATTAAAAGTGTCTATTAAAATGATATCAGAATTGAGTCGATAATTGCTTGCTATTGAAAGGGAGGGTACTATGATTATCATCGAAATCCGGATTATACACACACCAAAAAAGTTTTGCATCGCCTCGGTTCCGAGAGTTCCGGATCCTGTACAGAAAATTGGAATTGAGATCAACATAAACATCATTCCCGCCCTTTTTATCGCTCATGAAAACCACTCATTGCATGTTGTACCACTATATAGCGATACCTCCAGAGGTGGTGCTCCAAATTGCGGTACACATTGGCACCTCTAACACCCAGTAGCACGTCCTCTTGCGTTGGTGCATGTCTGTATTCGTCGTGGCATACCATCCACTTTGTCCCACTCCGTAACGACGATTCGGCGTAGATCCCTCAGAGTGCATGGTGAGCCACGTCGTCCATAAACAGCCCTTTTCAACCTATCCCACGCATGTTCGATAGGTTCATGTCTGTTGAACATGCTGGCCACTAGTCGAGCGATGTCGTTATCCTGAAGGAAGTCATTCACAAGATGTGCACGATGGGGGCGCGAATAGTTGTCCATGAAGACTAATGCCTCGCCAATATGCTGCCGATATGGTTGCACTATCGGTCGGAGGATGGCATTCACGTATCGTACAGCCGTTACGGTACCTTTCATGACCACCAGCGACGTACGTCGGCCCCACATAATGCCACCCCAAATCAGCGGGAAACCTCTACATTGCTGCATTCGCTGGACAGTGTGTCTAAGGCATCTAGCCTAATTGGGTTGCCCCCAAACACGTCTCCGACTATTGTCAGGTTGAAGGCATAAGCAACACTCATCGGTGAAGAGAACGTGATGCCAATCCTGTGCGATCCATTCAGCGTGTTGTTGGACCTATCCGTAATGCGCTGCATGGTGTCGTGGTTGCAGAGATGGACCTTGCCATAGACGTCGGGATTGAAGTTGCGCATCATGCAGCCTATTGCACACAGTCTGAGTCGTAACACGACGTCCTGTGGCTGTACAAAAAGCATTATTTAACATGGTAGCGTTGCTGTAAGGGTTTCTCCGAGCCATAATCCGTAGGTAGCGATCAACCACTGCAGTAGTAGCCCTTTGGCGGCCTGAGCGAGGCATGTCATCGACAGTTTGTCTCTCTGTATCTCTTCCATGTCCGAACAACATCGCTTTGGTTCACTCCGAGACTCCTGGACACTTCCCTTGTTGAGAGCCCTTCGTGGTACAAAGTAACAATGCGGACTCGATCGAATCGCGGTATTGACCGTCTAGGTGTGGTTGAACTACAGACAACAAGAGCCGTGTACCTCGTTCCTGGTGGAATGACGAATTGATCGGCTGTTGGGCCCCCTCCATCTAATAGTCACTGCTCATGCAAGGTTGTTTACGTCTTTGGGTGGGTTTCAAATGGTTCAAATGGCTCTGAGCACTATGAGACTTAACATCTGAGGTCATCAGTCCCCTAGAACGTAGAACTACTTAAACCTAACTAACCTAGGGACACCACACACATCCATGCAGACAGGATTCGAACCTGCGACCGTAGCAGTCGCGCGGTTCCGGACTGAAGCGCCTAGAGCCGCTCGGCCACTGCGGCCGGATGGGTGGGTTTAGTGACATCTCTGAACAGTCAAAGGGACTGTGTCTGTGACACAATATCCAAAGTCAACGTCTATCTTCATGAGTTCAGGGAACCGGGGTGAAGTAAAACTTTTTTTTTATGTGTGTATTTTAACAGAGTAATAAATGAAAATTGGAAATTTGCCGCACTGGCCTGAGGGTAATTCCTTCACCTCCTTTCGCGGAAACTAATCAGACTTGTAGTGGTACATGTTGCTATAAAGCATAGCAGCACATCTCACTTTCCTTTCATTAGACGGATGAAAGATGTGCTAGTGAAAAACTTGACTTTCATTAGTAGCAGCTTTAAGAGCATCTGCTGTGCCCGGTTTGTTGGAATTTGTGTGTTGATACGTGAAAGAAAAATGCGGGCATAGCGCAGAAAGCGACGTCGGATGTATAATTTGGACTGGCCAGTGAGGGGTCACTTGCACTTTGCAGTCATGCTTTGGGGCGCCGTGGACTCCAAAGAAGAAAGGAGCCTGACGACAATGGTCGAGCACCAAAGGAAAATGAATGTTGCTATATATACTCTTAGCTATGCTATCTCGAGTTAATTACGGACTTATCGTTTTGGTCAAGCAATGAATCATCATGTATGAACATGTCTGTTAGTTATCAGATGTTGTGAGTTGAGAACATATTTAAATACAGAAGAACTACGGAAACCGTTTTTTGTGATTTCATAGTACTTGTGTGAATGTAGAAGTTCTCTTGTAGCCCTCGCCCTCAGCAGTTGAAAAAGAAGTCAGCGATCATATACGAGGGATTGCATAGAAGGGCCATAACATCAAGAGGAAACAAGACGGTGACCGGTAAATTTGGAAAAGATGGTAACTGTTATTAAATGGAACGAGTAAAGACATGGTATCCTGCAATACATCGATCACTGAACATCAAACCACAACTAGAAAAACACCTCACACTGTACAACTACTAAGATAGTGAAATTTTTCTCGGAAAGTGTACTCTTTCTACCATCCGTTTACTGCATCTCGCTACACTTCTTACGTCATATACAGGGCGACAATTATTGAACTACACTCAAGCGCTAAAGAAACTGGTATAGGCATGTGTATTCAAATACAGACATATTTAAACAGGCAAAATACGGCGCTGCGGTCGGCTCCGGCTACATAAGACAACAGGTATCTGGCGCATTGGTTAGGTCGGGTACTGCTGCTACAAAGATTTAAGTGAGTTTGAACGTGGTGTTATAGTCGGCTCACGAGTTATGGGACGCAGCATCTATCAGGAATTCGCTAAAACATCAAATCTCCGACATCGCTGCGGCCGGAAAATGATCCTTCAAGAACGGGACCAATGACGACTGAAGAGAATCTTTGAAAGTGACAGAAGTGCAGCCCTTCCGCTATTGCTGCAGATGTCAGTGCTGGGCCATCAACAAATATCTGCGTGAGAACCATTCAACGAAACATCATCATTATGAACTTTCGGAACCGAAGGCCCACTCATGTACCCTTGATGACTGCACGACGCAAAGCTTTACGCGTCGCCTGGACTCGTCAACACCGACATTGTTGATGATTGGAAGCTGGTCGGAGGTGTCTCCTTACCAATTGTATCGAGCTGATGGTAGTGTACGAGTAAGGAGACAACAGCATGAATCCATGGATCCTGCATGCCAGCAGGGGATCGTTCAAGTTGGTGTATGCTCTGTAATGAAATGGAGTGTGAAGTTGGAGCGATATGGGACCCCTTATACGTCTAGCTACGACTATGACAGGTGACACATGCGTAAGTATCCTGTCTAAAAAAAAAATGGTTCCAAGCAGTATGGGACTTAACATCTGAGGTCATCAGTCCCCTAGACTTAGAACTAGTTAAACCTAACTAACCTAAGAACATCACAGACAGCCATGCCCGAGGCAGGATTAGAACCTGCGACCATAGCGGTCGCGCGGTTCCAGACTGTAGCGCCCAGAACCGCTATGGGGGTGAGAACCACCTTCTTACCAAAGGGATTGGGATGCGGATAGAAAGGCAGTGTAGCTCACGACGCTTGAATGCCCACATTTTAATCATCCATTATATCAAAATGAGAGCAGTCAGACTTGCAACGAACATCATGCATAGTTACTTCAAACCCTTACAGAATTTTTACTCGCTGCAACGCCGACAAAATGATGAAAGGAAAAAAGACTATCGCTTACTACATTTTCGATGTTCATGCAGTAAAACTGCCACATGAAGCAGGACTTTTTAATTTATTACTTCTTTATTAATAAATGTACTCGCTACACATTTTGCAGACAGTAATCATATATACCACTGAATGTACCAGGACGATTATATTATTGTAATTCAGGAGGTATCACGTCATGAACACTGAGATGCCTGAAAAACTGCCACATCATGCAGGACGTTTAAATGTATAACTTCATTGGTGGTAACTCTATTGCCACAGACAGAATTCACATGGGCCGCTGAATGTACCTACACAAACGTATCACTGTACGACTCGCAGTTCATGAGATATGACGCCAAATACTGAGATGCGTTAAAGACTACCGCATCATACATGACGTTTTTATTCCATAGAACTGTAAGTCTGTTCACAAAACATTTTGCAGACGGTTGTCACATATGCCACTGGATGTAACTGCAAAATTATGTCATTGTACACCGCATCAAGAGATATGATGTCATAAACATTGATACTAGTGAAAGTGAAACTGCAGGGCTAAATTCTCTAGAGATACAGGTGAAATATGTGTAAAAATAGGTGTGTAGTACGTTAAGTTTATATGAAATATATCTGACATGTGTGTACGCTGGCAGAGCCACGGAGAGAAAGCTAATTTTATATCCCCGGAATGATTTCAACCCAATTTCGTCCTCATATTAGTTACGATCTGGAAAGAAATACGTTGGGGGTAAGAACTACAAGCCGCCACTTGTGAGTCTGACAACGTGGAGAGAAAAGGGAGAGGAGAAGATGGACACAGGGGGAAGGAGAAGATAGATGGAGGAGGAGGAGGAGTAAATGGACAAAGAGAGTGAGGTGGATTAGATGGACAGAGAGAGGGCAGGAGGAGAAGGAGAGAGAGGGGGAGTGAGGTAGAGGTGGTGGACAGAGAGAGGCATGTAGAAGATGGATATAGAGGGGATGAAAGAGGAGATGATGTAGGGGGGGCGAAGGAGAAGAGGGGGATGTTGAAAGTGTACTAATAGAAGATTAGAATAAGTACATGTCCAGGCAACACCTGGTACTTAGCTAGTTATGTATATAGACAGTTGATCCATCCTGGGAAACGAGAATCTCAACGATTTTTCCTTGTTATCGATATTGCCGCTGGAAATTCGGTCGCGGGAATTCGAAGGGTTCGAGAATGTTTTAATTTTAATTTTAATTTTGAAGTTGGATGAAGAAATGACAAAATAAATATTTTTTCGTGTGATGTAATTACAAATTAATAATTTTCTGATTTTTCTACTTTGTTTGTACTGTGTAACCTTGCTTCTTGCCAAATTTCACGATTCTGTCGATGGGAAGTACTGTATAGGTTTTAAAGACTGCGTTTGCAAGTATGACAGTATGTGAGATAAATGGCCGTATCTTTTGATTGCATTGGCTTCGAAGCTTAACCTTTCTACATCACCAAGAGTCCATGGACCTAAGTATGTGACGTAAAGAAAGGCGCCTTAACAGATGGACAGACAGACAGACAGACTGTAGGTTAACAAAAGGCCATTTGTTTCTTTTTTTGTGTGATATAATTGCAAATTAAGAATTTCGGATTTTTCCATTTACTTTTGCTCTGAAGCCCTTTTTCTCGCCAAATGTGATGATTCTATGACAATGGAAGTATCCAGTGGGTTTTGATGAGTGAGTTTGTGAGTATCAAAATATGTGATATAAGTGGCCGTATCTTTGGTTCATGTTGCGTTGACTTAGGAGGTGACATATATTACACCGCCCTTGGCGCGATAGGCTTCAGTATGTGACATAAATTTCAACTTGACACATCTATCCATTCTGAGAGAAAGGGGTTGTTAACAGACAGGCAGACAAACGGACAACAAAGTGATCCTGTAAGGTTTCTGTTTCCACCGGTACGGAACCCTAAAGCGGTGGATGAAGTGGCTGTAGCATCAATCACTGGCGGCACACCAATGACGCTTGCCAATGGCTAAGCGTGAATCAGCCCGAAATCTCCCCAAATCCCCATATAAATCTGCTATGACACTGGACCCTGGTAGTCAAGACCCTTTGAGGTGGACATCTCTTTGAGGTGATGGCCGTTTTCCCTCGTTTTCGATCTTCACTCCGGATTGGGTAAGCTGTGGATCCTCAAAGTGCTGAATGGTAAAAATTTTCCATCAGAAAACGCTGTTCCCCTTCACTGGGCATTTCTCTTGGTGGTTAATCAGTGACTTGGATCCTATCGTTAAACACTGAAAAAAGGCGTCTCACTCTATTCCGTGTCACTTTGAGGCCAGTGAGGTGGGTCCTCGTTCGCACAGTCGAGTTTCTCTGTACAGCCCCTAGTTTATTCATGTTAGCCAACCCTCGCAGATCTTATGTAGCGTAAACATTTGGTTTTTGTGAAGTCAACGTCCAGCAGCGTCTCACGCCTTCAAAGTACCTCAAAACTGCGGCTTCCAGCTCCATTTTCGAAACAGCATCGATAGCGTCCGGTATTGTCCTGAGAAAATGCAGCTTTCTGGTTTTTGTGGACAATAGTGCCTTCTTGGACTTCGCTAAAACCAATATTGCTTTTCATTCCACTTCTGGGCTGAAAAAGCGGTAGCGGTTTGGGGCCTTACACCACAGGAGATCCTACCTGTGCATTGCAAAAGACTGTCTGATGACTTGCTAGCCAGAGATCTGCGTACCTCCTGCCGCTCCCTTCCGAGAACTGCTCCAAGGATGGTGGCCTACGTCACCCCACATCTCTGTCGCCTTGTCCCAGCCTGCTTTCAATGTCCTGTCATGTATAAAAGGCACGAAAATTAGAATAAAAGAGCAATTACTTTAATCAGCTACCTACAATCACTAGTAGTGTTATATATCAGATTTCTCAGTGTTGCTTAATTATTGCAATCGAATGAGTCTTTGCACTACGATTTTATAAACATTTGCATAACTCTACTCCTAGCCCTACTCCTCCTCCACCTACTACTACTACTACTACTACTGCTACTACTACTACTGCTACCAATAGTAACAGTTTTATTCATCTGTATATCTCTCTTAGGAGGAAATTTGATGTGTCGTGGTATTAAAGTTTTAGAACAAAAGATCAGAATTCATACATAAAGAAATTTACATAATTACAGATAAGACCGTGCGAGGTGGCGCAGTGGTTAGCGCAATGGACTCGTATTCTGGAGAACGACGGATCAAATCCACATCCCGGCATACTCATTTAGGTTCTCCGTGATTTCCCTAAACCGCTTCAGATAAATGCATGGATGGTTCCTTTGAAAGGGCACGCGACTGCCTTCGCCATCCTTCCCTAATCCGATGGGACCGATGACCTCGCTGTTTAGTGCACTTCCCCTGCTGCTGCTGCTGCTGCTGCAGCTACAGATATAATTTGACGGGGATGGGACGTATGGTTGGCAACGATTACAGTAGGAATCGTACAGCATGAAGAAACCTAGGGTGACCACAGAAAAGGTAAATGTGGACACGTAATGGTCATTAGAAGCTTCGTTCTCCCGACTACTGGGCCAGTCTGCATGTTACCTATGGAATCCTCCACTGTGTAGAATATATTGCTTGTACTTAACAGTAGTTTCCTAGCCACCTTTTTAAACACTTTGTTTTATTGTTCTCTTTAACCTCATTGGACAATTTATTTTACAATTTTACATCCTTGTAAAATTACTGTTTTCAGTCTTTTGTTCACTCTTTCTTGGTAATTGCAAATTCAGTCTTGATCTTGTTTCAGCATCATGACTACAGTTATTTGTGCAGTAATCATCAAGATTTTTTGCTCATAATTGCTTGGTGTACATAAAATTCTTGATATTGTGAACAGATCCTTACAATGAGCTTGATTACTATGTTCGCTTATTATTATTAAGGCCTTTCCTGTACTTTCAAAAAACTGTTCATATTTTGTGCATTTCATCGTGAGAAACGAAACCTGCCGTTAAGAACTTAGCGTACACACGAATAGTACGTAAATACGACTAAACTGCACTGGATTTTACACAGTGATCACAGAACTTTATGGGCAGAACATGGTGATGACTTTCTGTTTGCTAATGATTTTGTCTGCTCACACAACTTCCACTAATAATTAATATTCATTATATTTACAGAGATCAGACTGCAGTACAACTGTTATTTTCGATATATTATCCCAAGTACAATTTTCATTGGAGGTTAGTATCTTTTTCCGCAAGTTCTTTATTAGCTAAACTGGTGCTGAAGGTATTGTTACAAGACATCATGTCATGATATTCAACAGTTTTTAATTTTCTGCGCTGTCTTATGTGAGCTCTACCCTATGGTAGTGTACGTCATGAGGGCAAGTTTGCTTTGAACGCCTAAATATTGCAGGAATTTTACTGTGTTAGAGCGACACCGCAGTGCGTTTTTCTTGCAGGAAACTCGCCTACTGCTATAAGCTGTACGCAAAGAGGAAAGCTACGCCCTCTCCATTTCCTAGAATTGCAGAATACCTCAGAGCAGACCAAACTCGTGCTACACCTCCCGGCCGTACATCCCCGTCGAAAAGGTCGCTGGTGCGTCAGCGTCCCACGCAGTGCTTTGTGTGGTTTCTGTCAGTATGGGAATCACGTGACGTACATTTTCCCTTTTCCCTGATTTCCTGCAGCGATCGGAGCGGATAGAGGAGAACAATAGTGCTATACGGGCCACTTACCGTCTGTCGATTCGAATATAAATCACCATAAATGTTACGCAACACCAGGTACATTCTCTCTGTCTCAGAATCAGAGACCAAATTGTACCCTATACTACTAATAACGCATGTCATCGTTTAAGTAATTTCGTTTTTCATTTTTAAGGTTCTGTACCTCAATCGGTAAAAACGTAACCGTTATAGGATCACTTAGTTGTCCTTCCGTCTGTTATGTGCCTCTCAGTCCGACTGTTAAAAACGCTGTTTCTCACGAACACTTAGATGTATAAGATTGAAATTTATGTCGCATATTGAAGTCTATGTTTCCTTGGCTTAGAACATTGAAGCTTCCAAGTCAATGCAGTCACCACCTTTTTCGCTCTCCAATGGCGACACTGCACCTGACTCCAAGAAAAAAAATTATCATAGCAGGTAACAGGTTTGTTGGCCAAGGAGGAGGTGTTATATTAATGAATATTAATATTCTAATCGTACGTATCGGTACGCATGCGACAGCATGAGCTACTTCATTGCTTCAAAACGCCACGCATAAAAATAGAATTTCTCTGGGCCGTACACCTTGGGCTAGGAATCTTCTGTATATCCAACAGAAGGGACGTCTTACTGTAACTAACCTACAGTAGGCTTTCAGGGTCAAAGTTTGAATATTACACACTTCCTCTAACTTAGGTAAATGGAGTAAATCGATTGGTTCTTTTAGCATAATGTGTGGTCTATCCGTGCCTCAAGGGGCTTTGGAGGCATCATTTAGTTCATGTGCCGTTCCTGAGAGAAATAGAAAATATTTTTTTTTGGTACTAAAACGGAGCCGCTTATTCCAAGACGATTTTGCACAGCAAATAGCCGAAATTTTTATGAAATACTTCTAAGACCCAGATCTCGAATAACCTTGAAAATTTTCTTAATATCTTTATCCATTTAGAGTTACTCTACTTCTACACGCATTTAATATCCGGTCTGATGCGAAGTGACGTAGCAGGAAGAAATATGCTGTAAAGGGTCTCCGTTATCATCGGAAGGGTACTGGTAACCCCATGCTCGTAAAATCTAATCTAAGGTATAAAATAAGTTTTTCGTTATTTCAGTTCCACGTAAGTAAGCTATTAAAATTTTTCTAACCCATAGAACCAATGGAAAAATACTAGCAGAGCACAAAAAAGGCTAATATGGTCCTGTTTTAAACGACTGATTGTAAACTGGGGTACCAGGTGCCTCATTCTACCTTCCGCAGCACATTTAAAATGTTACCAGAAATTAATGGCATGCGAACATATTCGCTCTTGTTTATGCCGAGAAAGAGAGAGACAGAGAGAAATAGATGGTAAAGCACTAAATAATGGAAGATAGTATGTAAGGTGGCAGAATAAATGAAGGTCAATTTCGCATCTTTCATAAGAGTTCATACATCATAATGGGAAGGTGAATATGACACCTAATTTACTTCGGCGGTAATGAGCAGATTTGCCTATAAGTATATAATGCAAAAGGGATGACAATCAATGATATTAACACACCACTCCTATATAATGAATGACAATGAGCAGAAGGTGAAACAAGCAGAGAGAGGAAACGTTTGTGTGGAAGTCAGCATGGGCAGACACAGAGGCCGCACCCCGGAAGGCACTACAGAAAGCCCTTAAGGGTGCGCATCCCCTAGCGAGAGTCAGCGACCGGACAGGTGATGCATACTGCAGGACGAATAATGGGCCACCAGGAGGAGGACAGCAAGAAGCTTTAGAAAACTGTGTTTCAGAATGCCAAAGGCATATGAACAAAACCAGTGACGCATTCGATCATGTGAACTGTAAGTGGTACACACATGATAGACACATGTAACTTTTTAGGCGTATGGAGCCGGCACAAAACGTCCGATCGGTGGAAACGCACTAGAAAGGAGTAAAGTGCCGAGATTTCTACGCTGTTTAATGGTAGGACCCTTGCAATTGGTAGAGAGTGTTTCCATAAAATAAGAGGAATGCTCAGATTGGTCGAAAAAAGCCGTGACATTTAGAACGAAACAACCCAAGTGGGGAGAGAGTTCGGCTACGAGAATGACGAGAGCGAAATTTTTGTGGACTCTTCTCTGAACTGGCGTCAAGTGCAGAACGGAGCGGATAATGTTCTGTACGACGCAGAGGAGAAATTTGTGTAAACACTGCATTCACAGTGGCTGACCTCCAGCTAGAAATAAGCTGTAGCTTCGTTGAACTGCAACTGTGGAGAAACGAACCAGCCAGTTAGTTAATTGTTCTTGCGAGAACTGAGAGGGCATTACAATATGCACGCTGCTCCAGCCATGCGCGTGTATATCGCCATAGTCTGAGACAAGGAATGAGTTCATGTTTTCTCGCATATCGAGAAACATAGGAAGAGTTTCTGCTGGAAAATTCGGCAAAAGGCTAATTAGATTTTATAGGAATTTCAGTGGGCGAGAGCAGCCATGCAAACGACAACTCATGGCAACTAACAAGGTAACCTCCCCATCGCACCCCCCTCAGATTTAGTTATAAGTTGTCACAGTGGATAGGCCTTGAAAAACTGAACACAGATCAATTGAGAAAACAGGAAGAAGTTGTGTGGAACCGTGAAAAAATAAGCAAAATATACAAACTCAGTAGTTCATGGCAAGATATGCAACATCAAGAGCAGTAAGAGGGTAGGGGCGCCGTGGACTCGTGGTAACGTGAGCAGCTGCGGTACGAAAGGTCCTTGGGTCAAATCTTCCGTGGAGTGAAAAGTTTAATTTTTTATTTTCAGTTTATGTGACAAACTCTTATGTTTTCATCACTTTTTTGGGAATGATTATCACATCCACAAGCAAAACTAAATCGGGCAAGATAGAAGAATCTTTTTACCCATTCGCCAAGTGTACAAGTTAGGTGGGTCAACAACATATTCCTGTCATGTGACGCACATGCCGTCACCAGTGTCGTATAGAATATATCAGATGTGTTTTCCTGTGGAGGAATCGGATGACCTATGACCTTGCGATCAAATGTTTTCGGTTCCCATTGGAGAGGCACGTCCTTTCGTCTACTAATCGCACGGTTTTGCGATGCGGTCGCAAATCACAGACACTAAACTTATTACAGTGAACAGAGACGTCAATGAACGAACGGACGGATAATAACTATGCAAAAATAAAGAAAGTAAAATTTTCACTCGAGGGAAGACTTGAACCAAGGGCCTCTCGTTCTGCAGTTGCTCACGCTACCACGGGACCACGGCGCTCCTGAGCTCCCAGGCTCCATAATGTTTTCTATATGGCCCATGAACTACCCAGTTTGTATATTTTGCTTATTTTTTCACAGTTCCACACAACTTCTTCCTGTTTTCTCAATTGATCTGTGTTCAGTTTATCAAGGCCTATCCACTGTGCCAACTTATAACTAAATCTGAGGGGGGTGCGATGGGGAGGTTCCCTTGTAAGCTAAATACCGTGTGCAGACGTGTAAACTTGTTGCTTCATCAGCTTGTGTCCACTGTAAACTCGAGCGACCTTGGGTAATCTTTTGTTCGACTTGTCACGAAACTAACCATCCTCCATAGACTTGATTGTCATCCTAAAAATAGTACCAAACTTCGAACCAGAACTGGATGATTTATCATAGTCCTAGCTAACATCATAATGTAATCATATGAAGAATTTTGTAAAGAAACTTCAAGTTAAAATTTAATGTCGTGTTTAGGATTATTTAACTTTCTGAGAGTTACAATTTAATACTGTTGCGTGTAGTATTAGTTGACTTTCAGAGGCCGAGACGCGTCATTTTGACAACTGTCTTAACATTCTCGCATTGTGAAGTGTGTAAAAACATGTATTTCCGTGACAAGATTGTAATATTAAACAATGTTATTATAGCTTACACAGTTGTGTTCAGTCATAGAATAAGAAACCACCTAACCATGACCTTACAATTAGACACTGGCTGTGGTATAGAAAGAGCGAAGTAGACAAAGGCAGTGTGAGAGAAAGAGAGGGATGCAGTGGCAGTGGAACATAGTTGATATTGACAGGACTGTGTTAGGAAAAGGGTGAGGGAGACAATACCAGTGGGAGAGGAATAAAGAGAAGGAGGAAGTGTGTGGGTGTGAGCCAGTGATAGCGAGAGTCAGAGTCAATGAAAATGGCAACAAGATAGTGACCTTGAAAAGAGACAGTAGCACTGGAATGGAAAGGAATGAGTGAGATCTTAGCAGTAAGAGAGAGCGAGAGGGAGGGAGACAGTGAGACAGAGGAGACGGTAGTATGACAGAGAGAAGGAGACTGTCGCTGTGAGACAGGAGAGAGTGACATTTAGAGATACACAAAGAGGTGGTCACAATGCGTTGGAGTGAACGAGTGAGAGAGTATGGGCGAGTGTCACTGGATGGGTACGAGTGCCTCACAGCAGTGGCCTAGTGGGTCTGAGCGAGTTACAGCTAGGGGAGCTTGTAAGAGTGAGAGGTGAGTTGCTTATTAGAAAGAGCACGAATATAGTTCAAATGGCTCTGAGCACTGTGGGTCTTAACTTCTGAGGTCATCAGTCCCATAGAACTTAAAACTACTTAAACCTAACTAACCTAAGGACATCACACACATCGATGCCCGAGGCAAGATTCGAACCTGAGACCGTAGCGGTCGCGCCGTTCCAGACTGTAGCGCCTAGAACCCCTCGGCCACCCCTGCCGGCAGCACGAATATGATCGTATGCTAAAATATTTGGTAACATTTGTAAGATGCTGGGTAATGTACAACGATGCAGCTGGTTCTCCACTTTTCAAGCAGAGTCTTTTGAAACAGGAACATATTAACCTTTTTTTGTGCTGCGATACGAGAATTTTTCTACTAATTTGGTTTTTTTTTCCTACTGTGCGCTTTGATGTATCCCGACTCCCAACGATTGTCTTTTCGAGAACGTTAAAACCGCTTTGCAAGTTATCGCCACGTCTGTTTTTAAAAAGTACATGGTTTATCGTCCCATAGTCGATGAAATCATAAGAGTCGGAGGGCAAGCTTGGAGAGGTCAAGAATGAGGAAAGTTGTTTGACGGGTCCTGTGAATCAGTCTAAGTAAGGCACACATCGATTCATTGGCAGGAAAATGCAATCTGTCTACAAAGGAGACAGCTTACGAATCACTTGTGCCTCCCATCTCAGAGTACTGTCAAGGGCGTGGGATTCACTGTGTTGTCATTCGAACGACGGGGTACCATGATGAAGTTGGTTCCTCACGACGTAACCAAAATTAAGTGTAGCAGCTGCCAGATGCATCGACGAATGAGAGACGTCGGCGTACACACGCCCAAGAATTTCTATTCGCTGCTACTGCTGAAGACTTCTTACGTGAGACCGGAGTGCTGCTCATTGTCAGCCTCATTCAGTAATCATCGCTAGAGAAAACAGCATCATCTCACTACAGCCAGCAAAGTGAAAGTTGTATTAGACAAAACTATGAAGCAAAGTTTATAGTGAATTGTACACTGAGAGAAGGGACTGTTATTGTGTTTTTTTCTGAAGTGATGCGTTAGAGTGCAGTGACAATAACAAATAAAGATAGACAGTCCTGTTGACATGCTTCTTGCAAAGTTAAGTGTTTCATCTTGTTCAGGTTACGATAAAATGATCTAATAGTTTGTGCGTTTTGTAGTATCCATGCGGCCATCTCCAGAAGTAAATGTAAGAACCCATCACAGTGCCAACGAGTGTTTTTCCGTCCGGCACAATACTCATGCCAAATATCAATACCAGGAGATATTGATCGTATACAAAGAAGAGCAGCATGTTTGATTTACGACAGACCGTCATGGGAATCTTGGAAAACATAATTTAGCAGTCTCTTCAAGATAGATGGTAGTTATCCCCTGATAGCGTGCTTGCAAATTTTCAAGATCCTGTATTACGTGAAGCATGTGGAGAGGTGGTTTTCAAACTTTTGGATTCCACGGCTCACGTGACCTGAACATAAGTTCCCGTGGTTCTTTTTGCACATGACGTCCGACTTGAAGCATCATGTAAATAAACTTAAATTTCGAAAAGAAAGGAATAAGAGTAGTTACTTCTTAATTAACTGTTGCTGTAACATATGTTAACCAACATTTAATGTTGTTATGTCTTATTCTTGCAACGAAATCGATGGGAAGGCTGAGCTAGTTCCTTCATCATTAATCCTTCAAATCTCGGAAAAAGATTGGAAATTACGACTCGCATTCTCTTTATCCACTTAATTAGTGACATGTATTTCGTGTTGATGACGGCCAGTGCTCAAAAACCAACCTCATGTCGTTAAGATGTTACAAATGGTATCAAGGCTCGCAGGTTCAAAAAATGGCTCTGAGCACTATGGGACTTAACTTCTGAGGTCATCAGTCCGCTAGGACTTAGACCTACTTAAATCTAACTAACCTAAGGACATCACACACATCCATGCTCGAGGCAGGATTCGAACCTGCGACCGTAGCGGTCGCGCGGTTCCAGACTGTAGCGCCTAGAACCGCTCGGCTACCCCGGCCGGCAAGGCTCGGAGGGCTTCGTTACCAAGTTTCGGGTACTCGTTCTTCACTAAGCTCCAAAACTGAAATAATGATAAGGAAACGAACTTCGATTTCAATGTGGAGTCTAAAGAAATATCGATAAATTGCTCTTGTTCAACGCTTAGCGTTGATGGAGGTTCTGTACTGAGAGGATATTTAATCTTGTAGCGTTACTCTTCTGAAAAGTACGTCAGAAAGTACTCACTAAGTTCAGTTACATGATCCATAAACACAGACTCTAACTCTGTCTTCTAAAACAGTGTGAATAGTAGGGAAAACGTAATGTATATTTTTATAATCGAACGATTGTTCCGTAATAGTAGTTTCAGATAATTAAAATTTTGTCTGAGAGTTACAGAATGTTGCTCTAATTACTATGAAGGAATGCATTAATGAATTGTTTTTTAAAGAAGTTACTAAGGTACAGAAGCTTCAAAACAAAGTCACTGTCTACGAACTTCTCGGAATTAAAATGTTTATTCTGAACAAGGTAAGAGAAAAGTGAAGAAGGTTCGATTACAGCAGAACTTTTGAATTAGTCTTTACCAAAAATAGGCTAAAATCGATCTTTGAGAAAACTTGGAAAAGAGAAAAACTCACAGGAGAGTGGAATGTGGCTTTCATAGAACAACTACACAAGAAAGGCAATAAACAAAATGTTGAAAACAACAGAGGAATCTTTTGCAACCAGTTGTATGTAACATATTTTCCAATATGGTACTAAACAGAGGATAAACAACACTGGAGAGTAAATTATGTGGATATCAGAGCAAGGCGGTTTTAGAAAGGGTAGATCACGTTCTGAACAGATATTTAATCTGAAGTCAATCATTTTCCACTGATTACTGAAACGTGAAAAAGTATTTTTCTTTCAAATTCCGTGCAGCGTTTTGTGCCAGGTAGAGTATGAAGAGTTTTTAAAACAATGTTGACATTATTGCACAGTGGGCAACGGTCTAAAGTTTAAACTGGAATTTGTGGACCTGAGTTTGTTTCCTGCAACTGCCAATGTAGTTTCTTTTTCAATTTATTTATACCTCGCAATGTTAAACCATCAATATAAAATTTAAATAAATTGAAACAGTTCCGTTTACATGCATAAAAATAATATATTCAATTAAGTTAAAATTACTATCTTTGTCTGCCGAAAGCACATTGTATCACATTGGCAAAATTTTGCACAAGCTGCCACTGTTATGCTCTAATGTTATTGGGCCCCCTACATATTGGTCGTACAGTTTCGTAAGCAATACACACAACATTGAGTTGTACATGAGTGTCATGATATTAGCGTAAGGAACATGACAGCAAAAAATATTCTATGTGACCCGCATTTTCGAAGCATTTGTACAGCATGCCCCCCTCAAACCTCCCTGATTTCAAGGACCCTGGAGCGAAAACCACAGTAGATGCGACAATGAAAAATGCACCACATTGTAGTGCATCTCGAAGAATTTATATTCCTCTGTCAGAAGTGCCAAGTATCGCCGCCAGAGCGCAGCATGGTCGCATGAAGCGGAAATGTTGACTCCATAGCAGTGCGCGCAAGCAGTAGTGTGGTTTGCAGAAACAAAATCGCCTATTACTGTGCAAAGAAATTATCGTCGTGTGTATGAATGTGATCCACCTGATGTGAAAACGATTAAGAAATGGTATAGGAATTTTTTGGCAACATGAAGTGTTCTGAAACATTCTGGTGGTGCACGTTACAAAGACAGTGGACATCAGACAAACGTTTATCAGAAGCCCACGTAAGTCTATTCGTCAAGAATCTAGGCAACTTGATGTACCTCGATCGACATTGCATTGTGTAGTTCACCAGCGTCTTCGTATGTGTGCTTACAAAGCGCAAGTTCTGCAACATCTGACGCCAAACGACAAACTACGCCGACAACAATTTGCTGTGGATATGCTGCAGCGTATTGATATGGATACCAGCTTCCTGGAAAGACGTTTATTCTCTGATGAGGCAACCTTCCATCTATGAGGAAGGGTTAATAGGCACAGTGTTCGGATTTAGGGTTCACAAAATCCGCATGTTGTCATTGAACATGTTAGTGATAGCCTTAAACTAAATGTCTGGTGCAGGCTAATGCATGACAGAATTGTTGAACCATTCTTCTTTGCGGAATAAACAGTGAATGGGTCGGTGTATCTGGACATGTTGGAGCAGTTTGTGTACCCTCTGATTCAAAACTTACCATCCAACATCATTTGTTATCAAGATGGAGCTCCGCCACATTGGTAAACAGCTGTTTGCAAGTTTCTGGATAGGAAATTTCCCAGTCGTTGGATTAGACACGTAGGACCCATTGCCTGGCCAGCATATTCACCCGACATTACGTCACTTGATTTCTTCATGTGGTGATTCGTGAAGGACCGCGTGTATGCGACCAAAGTGGACGATATTCCTATGCTGCGATATCGTATCACTAATGCGATTGCAACGATAGAGGAAATGCTACAAAGAACAGCGCAAAGAAATTGAATATAGCCTCGATATTCTTCGTGATACAAATGGTTCACATGTAGAGGTGTACTGATGATCAATAAATAAATTCTTTGAGATGCTCTACAATGTGGTGCATTTTTCACTGTCATATCTACTGTGGTCTTTTTTCCCTGGGTCTTCGAAATCAGGGAGGTTTGAGTGGAACACCGTCTATATTTGAAATCTCTATGGTGTTTGGCTGTCAAGGTCACTGCTTATTTATTCAAGCACCTGGTCGGATGCTGCCTGGGAATAAGTGTACGATATTCCTGTGCATTCTGTCTCAATATCTTGAAGCCAAACTGCGCATTATCACAGTCTAGACTTATTAAAACTATAACTATATTACCTACATATATACTCATAAAAATCATTCTATGTACAAGGAACGTTCCAAAAATAAGTTTCGTCACTGTTGTCGAAAGAGAAGGTGATACAGTAGATAACACCTCCGTACCAATGACGAAGTGGAGCAGGCTGTGCGACAGTTCCTTGCATCGCAGAGTGCAAGTTTCACCAGAATGGTTTTTTCTGATTTGGTGTTATGACAAATGTCTCCATCTCGGTGGCGGCGATGTCAAAAAATAGTGCAAGGTGTGTAGTTCTTGGTCCCATGGCGTATTTTATTTTTGGCAACAGAGTTTTCTTGTGAAAAACAATGACGAAACTTACCTTCGGAACGTCCCTCGTTTGTTCCATACTTGGGACACATATTACTTAATATCTGGAAAGAAGCACTGTGGGAATAAGAACCACCTACCTTAAATTGTGGGTGACGTAGGGTCATAACTCAGGAACGCCTGGAACAATTTCAGGTACATTTAGTATATACATGACACATTATTTACGTAAGAATGCTGTTGCACTTATAACACTGCAGTCCCTTGCAGTGGGGGCAGAGAGGAAAGTGGTCGACATGTGAAAGTGTTATATAACGTCCGCTTGGTATTTCTTTTCTGTATTTAGCTGACCTGAAATACTTTAAAAGTATGAACACAGTTGTAGTCTCACTTCTGTTGGTCAAGTGTCAACCAAGTCGCGAGAACTATCACTGTAGCGAGCCTATAATGTTTTCGGCGTGTTTAGGAGCTAAAGATAATTGCACATGACTGAATATCGGAGGCAGATGTAGCGCCCTATATGAAGTCGCATGGTTTAAAACGGCGAAAAATTAGGAATATAGTTGTGAAACATATGTGGCAAATGCGAATGCAGGCGTGGGAGCGGGTAAAAAGCCATTGCTCTTTAAAAAGGGCAAATGGGACACCGTCCATAACTGTATAGTCTCATCGGACGTCGCAGTGACATCTGCTGGAGAGATTTACGCCAGACGGCCGTAACTGGAACATGGGTGGAGTGGCTGTTGCGCTTGGTCGGTGCCTAACGTATTGGGGACTGGTCCGCGAACAGACAGGCTCCTGCGACTTTTCAGCGGTATCTGCGCGTCTGCCGAACAAAAACTGCCAATGAATAGCGTCTGCCCCCCGACGACAAAACGCCAGGGAGTGGGGGCGGGCAGCATTCACCGCTCACGGTCTACGGCTTCGTCCAGACTGACAAAAGACTCCACGCTCGTTGGCAACGTAAAAATGCGCACAGTGCGACAGAAGAATTTCTTTTCAAGTTTGTTTCGGCTAGTCAGAAGCCATAAAATGTCATCCGAATTTGCTTCCCCGTTCACTTTCAGTTACTGTACCACACATTTATTTTTACAAAGCAGAGTAGGTCTTGGTTTATGAATATCGAAACGTTCGTAGATAATGGGACTGGGTAAAAAGTTTATGGGAGACGCAACTGAACCGGCTGAGAACGTGTAAGGCGCCAGGCTCTGATTGAATACCAGTCCGGTTTTACAGAATGTGATTTTAGATACCGACTGTACTTATTTCATGTACTTTGCGATGTCCATTTTGAATGTCGTACGCCGCCAATCATTTCTTATAAATATACTTTACAGCAGCTTGAAAGATGGTATACCAAAACATAAATACGGCAATCGTTCTGTCATCTGTGGCTTATAAGAAAGAAATTCTCGTCGTTCTAAGAATAATTGTGTATCTGTCATCGTAGTACGTGTCGTTCTTATGAACTTCGTTGCGTTTTCCTGTAAGTGTGTTCTGAAATTAAGAAATGCCCAACGGAAAAATGCACTGAAAGATTTATGGGAAATACTACCACCTACATCACAAGCTGATGTTTCCAGAATCGTACATCTGTAGAGCTTTGACGAATACAAGTGTCTTGATCTGTCGCATTTACCAAAGCTGGTCTAAATTCAGAGCAATTGCTCAGGTCTGTGAATAATTGTTGGGAATTTTAATAGCTGCTGAATCGGGTCCACTGCTCGATCATCAAATTGCAGTGAGGTAAATAATCAAGCAGTAATTTTTCATGTCTTCTTGTCTGTTACTATATATGATCATTTTCGAGTATAGCTTTAACTTCATTTTCTTCTACCCTTCCTTAGACCAAATTATTTGGCTTAGTGCCAATCGAATTAAAGTTGAATCGAAATTATATACTCCAATTACTTGTTTTGGCAAATATACCATTTGTTATCAGGAAAGTCATTTGCGTAATAGCCGGCCGCGGTGGTCTAGCGGTTCTAGGCGCTCAGTCTGGAACCGCGCGACTGCTACGGTCGCAGGTTCGAATCCTGCCTCGGGCGTGGATGTGTGTGATGTCCTTAGGTTAGTTAGGTTTAAGTAGTTCTAAGTTCTAGGAGACTGATGACCACAGATGTTAAGTCCCATAGTGCTCAGAGCCATTTGATTTTGCGTAATAATGAATGTATTTCTGACCATCACTCTGTTGATTAATTCGTAATCCTACTTCTGTATTATTGCATTTTTCAATTGGGACAGTTCAAAGTTCTTCTTTAAGGTAAGAAGAGATCGTTACGCGTCTGCATTTACTCAAAATTGAGCCATCGCAGTACTCATTATAAATGTTATCTTCGGCAGTATTTACTACGAAGTGAATTTTACAAGTCTAGAATCATAAGGAAATAACCAGTAATAAAGAACCCACAAGCCAGTACAAATTAAAGCTGGTTTATTGCAAGATTCTCTAACTAAATTAAGATTAGGATTTAACAATCATTTTTCGTGACGCTTATTCTGAAGCTGCTGTTAATGAGAGTACTTTCCTATCCAAAATTACGGGAGCTAATGTACATATCGATGCAATTTTCATCTGTGTTCACTATGATCAGAACCACCGACTGAGACGTAACAAAATTCATTCTTCATTCTTTTTACAATGAAAGATACACACATAATTGTACCCATTAATGAAATAGTTTTTTTATTTACCCGGCACTTCCAGTCTTCTACTTTTTCTTATGCTTAATGTGATAACTGTGTCATTATGTTCTTTGGTTCAACCTCTATGTGATAACTGTGTCATTATGTTCTTTGGTTCAACCTCTATGTGAATTTTCTGTCAAATTATCTCACAAAAATCGATTTTTGCATGTATTTTTCAAAATAGTGTTTGTAGAACTGGTTCATGCACAGGGCGTGTAGGTCTGCACGAATGTAAATTGTGGATGGAAGACCCTCCACTAAAAAAAAAAAAAAAGACGATAGGCGTGACTGAGAAAGGTTGATTTGGTGGTAGAACTGCAAGGACTCTTTTTGGTTTGGAAAGCCAGTGGCTAGCATTCAGACTGTTCACATCTCGTGCGCTGAAGAAGGCATGGAAAGCAGCAAGAACGGGCAATAATGTCTCAGATGTGGATGTTTATTGGATAGTAATTCATGGAATTTATTGATTGGCTCTGAATCATAAGAATCCGGTGGCAAAATCGAGTATTGCGTATGCCTTTTACTTTAGCCATAGAAGATCGCGGCAGCTACCACCTTCAGCTCAAGTAAAAGTTCAGAACTACTGTATATTTATTTACATGGACCTGTAATATGCTACAGATGCAAATACAGAGGATTTGGTTTTCAACTTTGTGTTGATAACATTGATTTGTTCCTTAGTCATTTTATTTGTTCGTTAGTCATTTTACCTAGACAGGATCCTTTTCCTAGTGATGCAATATATCAGAGTGTCCTACTGCAGATTATTTACTGGTTTAACAGTGCTCATTAACTTTCGTGGAGTAGAAAATTTTTTAAACATTCGATTAGTCTTGTTTCCGAAATACTCCAAGTGGTCTTCTGAGGTGAGTAGTTAAAGTTTTTGAAAAGTGTGAATGCAAAGAAAAGAACTAAATACATTGGTTAAGTTTGCTCTTGGCCAGAATCTTAGTTCGGTATTAAAAGTAACTGAATACAATAGTGATAATAAAAAGTGATTTCCGGCCATCATAGTTTAAGGGCCATTACGATGAATGCCTGTTTCACAGGTGCGTAAAGATTTTAAAGTTCATGTATTTGTGTTTAAAATTTTATTCGTATTGTATCATACTAGAACATCTGAATTCCGACCCGAATCAATAGATGGAACAGTTTCTGGGTTCCCATGCTACATGTTGAGCCAGTAATAAGACCACTATTAAATGAAAGTGTTCTTCAAATGCAATAACCATTTTAATAGCTTTGCGTTCTTGAATGATTAACTGGCTACAACTTCTTCAGACCATTATCGATTCAGGGCCCCCATGTTTCACGTATGCTCTACTTAATACAAAGAAGTATACACTCCGAACAAAAATAATTAGTAATCATATCAGCTAATACAACAGTTTATAGATCGTTTCTATATCAGTGTTTTTCAATAGCATACTGGTACAATCTACTCATGCTCGAATTAGTTTTGCTCTTTCCTTATTAACTAATTTTGTATAGCTTTCATGTTTTAGATAGAGACAGTGTATATTAGTGAGAGACAGTTTGTTGTAGAACAATTTAAGGTACTGCTCACGTCAAACTAATTTTCGAATACTTGCTAGATTGTGCTACTGTTCGTGTCCTATCTGCAAAACATCTTTTGGAACCAAGTCAAATTATAAACAGTACTTAATCGTCTTAATAAATATTATAATCATTGGTACCATTTTGCCTAATTAATCTGGCATTAGTATTTTTTACTTACGTAATTATAGTTTACTTTAAAACTGCCATAACATTAATTCGATTCCCGTCATTTCAGCTACTGCTCCCTGTCGTTTGGGCAACGAAACTTAGGCCAGTATCCTTTACATTATTGCACGATCTCAGCCAAAACTTGTATTCCTATCAGAGAAGTAATACTATCGGAAAATAACTCACTCACTAATAGCTGATAATAAATGTTCTGCATCATTTGCCCCTTTTTTAGCTTACATTTACCCTGACAAAGCGAAGAGCTCCCCTACCAGACAACCCACCTCCACCCAAAAAGGTACAGGGTCAATTACCTAAGACATACATCTCTGTGTTTTATTTCGTGAACCGTTCAAGAAATCTAAACAGGTTTTTGATAAATGGCAGTACGAAGACGGTAGGTAATGTTGTTGCATATTGGGGTAGATGGTATCCCATATACCTTTACCACACCAAGTCACTTTTTGTCCAGAAGCAAAATTAAGAAAAAGTATCAAGCAAATGTTGCTTAGCTACTAGCTAAACATTAACCAGCGTGGTTATCTTACTTGAGGATTAGATTGTTACAAGGATATGAACGGTAGTATATCTTTCTTAGATCCCACACTCTGTTTTTATTTGGTAATTTATTTCCTCACATCAGTGCCATCAACGTAAACACAACACTCACTGCAATGACAAATAGAAATGCCAATGTTTAATACTGTTCCGTAGTATCGTATTCCATTGTGGGCACAAAATGGGGTAGAACATTCAAAGGTGCTGAAAGTGATGACCATGGACTGGTCCAAGCACTGGATAAAAGAATTCATCCAAGCTTCTAGTGTCACATGCTGAATTGAATTACAAACAAGCATGATATGTTCCTCCATGTTATATGGAGTTGTTGGGGTAAATAAGTAACATACCTGACACACATTTCTACATATTATACATTCAGAAAAATGTCTACCAAGAGAGAGATACAGAGATATATTCGTTAGCTTTTGTTATATGAGGCAACAAGATTTACCTCAGATGCAATCACATGTTTTAAAGACTTCACAGTGCAAGTAAGAACCTGTAACAATGTGTTAAGCAGACACAAAGTAACAAGAACCACTGACAACTGGTTAAAAAGTCGGCCACATTCTGTCATAATCAACAGAGCCTCATGTTATTGCCTCCCACCTGCCTCCCTAAATATCACAGTTCTCCAGCTCTAAATTCAGTTGGTTTTAGTGTCGAAGGTGTTTGTGTGTTTGTATGGAGACAATCACTACAGTGACATCCACGTGTCATATATTCCTGACCTCGTGAACACGCCGCTTGCCGTTCCCAAGATGATAGCATCCAAGTAATCACAACCTGAGACTCATGGGACTTTTCATTCACTTCTGCCCGCCAGGCCGTTGATGAAGAGATTGAGGGTCTTCCAACACCAGTACGTCTCACACCGCTTACTGCACTAGCATCATCATCACTACTGGGTGAGAGGGCCATACAGTGCCTGTGTTCCTGATCACCATTGCAGGTCTTCCAGGTGCCAAGAGCCTACCTGTCCAGTGCGGTCATGAGCAGCTGACTACACAACTTCTCACAGCACAGTACATCCCGATAGGTTTTCATGGGTCATTACCATCTTCTGGAATGTGATCAAGGATGCTCTAAAACAACGTGAGCCCACATGCCAGCCGAGCTGACAACAGGAGGCAGCAGACTTCCACCAAGTCACTGGCACTGTGTGTCATCCAAGCTGATCAGAAGACACAGGATTGTAATTCTGTATGAAGAAATGTTAAGTTGCTCCTCATGTTTCATTAGTGCTGAAAGACGCTCTATAGGTTTCACAATCCCCTCCAGACAATGTAGAAGTGTCTCCATTTGGCACCCCTGCAATACTGATACCACGTAAGCTACTTCTTAACAATACTTTATTCACAATTTGGGGATGAATTCGTGTGAGAAAGTTGGCTTATGTCCTACTGCTTAGATTACTATTGATAAAATGAGGGCCAATAATTGCAGAACGAAGCATCCTACTCAAGACTTTAACGCTCCTTTGACACTGATGTTCCACTTATCAAAGCCATCGTGAGTTTTTGCTGGGCCAATAATTCATGATCTTTCTACCTGTCCTTTTTCAGAGAAGGTACAGTCATCGGTAAAAATAACATTGTAGAAGTTCTGAGATTGGGGGAGGGGGGGGGGGAGAGGGGGAGTGAACCGTGATTTTACTTTATTTACTAGCAATTCATCAAGAACATTAACACATTTAATCGCACTATGTGAGCGTGGAAGTAGTTGCCAGGGAGTAACTGATGAAATCAAAATGAAATTGCTTTTAACAAATGTGAATTTCATTCCTAAAAGCCTTTTTTTAAGAAACAGATTTAAAATTATAAGCAGAAAGCACCCTCTAAATATCAAGTTACAATTTATTCAGAGGCAGAAAGGAACAAATTTTTGAGTGTATGAGCTTTCGGGCTGAAAACCTTGCCGCCCCCCTTTGACACGGCCGTAGTCATGACCGCTCACAACAACCTCTGAAAGACTACACAGCTGCAAATCTGCAACACACCAGATTACCTTAAAGTAAAAGTTTTAACGATTCACACAAGCACACAAACTATGCACCCCATAGGAGGGATGGAAATGGTACAAAACACTAAGATTAAAACAAATAACTTGCCACCGAAGGTGCAACTTGATTTTAACTTCTAAGAAAAGTCTTACGGTGGAAGGGTGGCAACTTTACATACTAAAATGACCATTTAAATAAAAGCCCATGAAATGCAATCTTACATAAAATTATACAAGGTTGGCCAAACATGCTCTACAGTACACATATACTGCCTCTCAAGACGATAGGAAAGATAAAAACATATTTCAGGAATTAGGCCGTTACACTTCAAGCAATAAATTCGTTAACACACCGAATCCGACAGACATGACAGAGGCAACTATTAACGTACGGCAGATTGATAGGGAGATTACCGAACAACTCGAACCGCAGGTTTCTCTAACCCGTCCCTACTCCACAAGGGAAAAACGGACCACCCAAGTCATAAATAACCACCTTACCGCGGGTGGGCAAACAGAGAAGAATAGTGGCACGACACCAAAACAAAGCAGCTGGTGACCTTACCAAGAAAACAAGTAGAATTTAACAAGTAGATGAAACAGCATATCACCAATCACTTAACTTCTAATAAACTTCTATTTCTGGCGAAGACCTTGCGCAGCACCCCCAAAACGCTCTCCCGAACCGTCCGCTGCCAGCCGCTTCAACGGACGCAGGAAGGCGCGCCGATCTCCCGTCTCACGGCGTCGCAGCTCGCACCGGCCAGACCGATGTCGTGGGTTGACTCCTGTTCCTCTCGTGTCGGCAGCGAAGCCACTACCCCTCGCTACACGGCGCGGCCCACTGGATTCAACGTGGCGACCTCACATGCGCCGACGCTCAAGGCGGACAAGTCATCTTGTGTCTCAGTGCGCGACCGACCAGCCGATCGATCCAATCGCCAATGACCGTTGGCTGAGCAACTCGAGCAGACTGGCGGCCTAACGCACAGACTCAGATGCAGGAACTAAGCCCCCGACCGGGCGACCACTCGTTGAGTTCTCTCACTGCGCCACAAATTCGAACGAGAGACAGACTAGCAAACTGGAGACGAGAGACTGACCCCAGACTGACTCCAGGCTCACCCAGAGTGACCAACTGGCGAGCTCATAGCGCCCTTTAAATGGACGTCAACCTGCAACCTTTCCCCTTTCCCACCAGAGAGAGACACGAAAGCTGCGATTGCCACAGCGGCGCCACCGCCAGAAACGGAGGGCGACTGCTTCACACAACGCGCTGCGGTGCGCTCTTCAAAACAACAATTTTTACCACGGCTCAGGGAGGATTTGCTGCTGACAGAACTGTACATAATTGTGTTTATCATTCCCACGCAGTTCTCAGTGTAAGTGTGCATGATAAGGATATAACTGGTGATGTGCTAGAAAGCGAATTACACTGGCTTTAGGACTGCCAGTCTCCTGCTGTGTGCTCATGCGTGAATTCAATACAACAGAGGCGAAGAAAGTAATTTCGGCGGCCATATCTGTGCGAGTTCTACGACAATTGTGTTGCGTTGGGTTGAAACTTCTCCCTTGCTGAAGCGTCACAACAAGGCGAAAAACATTAGCTGGGAAACTGGATTCTTCATCAACGAATTTTTGAAAAAAAAAAAAAAAGTCTCTGAGCACTATAGGACTTAACATCTGTGGTCATCAGTCCCCTAGAACTTAGAACTACTTAAACCTAACTAACCTAAGGACATCACACACATCCATGCCCGAGGCAGGATTCGAACCTGCGACCGCAGCGGTCACGCGGTTCCAGACTGAAGCGCCTAGAACCGCGCGGCACACCGGCCGGCCCCACGAATTTTTGACTCTGTAGCGGAGTGTGCGTTAAAGTGAAATTTCCTGGCAGATTAAAACTGTGTGTCGAACCGAGAGTCTAACTCGGGACCTTTGCCTCCACCGACTGAGCTACCCAAGGACGACTCACGATCTTTCCTCGTAACTATACCTCCGCCATTATCTCACCTCCTACCTTCCAAGCTCCGAGTTCTACTTTCAGTCCAGCACATGGTTTTAATCTTAAGATGTTTCAGGTCCGTTCTTGTCACGAAATACCTAACTGTAGGATTCCTATGCATGAGTAGCACTACACCTGCGTTCAACAGCAATAAAAGTAGTAATAACGATGTAGTATTTAATCAAGGACTGATTTTACTATATAAAACAAATCTTTTAAAAGTACTTCAGGTACCTGTATTCTAAATAATAAAACTTTATCGCATTTACTGTTCTGCTGGCTTATATTCTCCATAGATGATGAGTAGCATTGCTACCTTCTATTCGTTGCTGTACATTGTGTTTACATAAACCTTAAATTGGTCAGTGTCCCTCTGATAGCTAAATAACAGTGGCTTGAAACATTTTTATAGAAATAGTAAACATCTAATCAGTTGCAAATCTGCAGGTTTATTAAGACCCCTTTACCATGGATTCAACGTTTATAAAAAGGAAATATAGACAACTTAAGCAAGTAAACTGTGAAAACATGTTTTGAAAGGAGAGAGGAATGGGGATAGAGCGAGGGAAGAAAAGGGGGGATGAAGACAGATGGTGGTGGTGGGGGAGAAAATAGTTAAACGTGTATAACTCTCAAACACAACACGTTTTTTCTTCTGTAGAAGACGTTTTTATAAACGTTGAAACCATAGTAAAGGGGTTTCAATAAACCTTGCAATTTGCAACTTATTGGCTGTTTACTATTTCTACAAGAAAGTTTCACTCTACGGTTGTTACTCCAGCCATGTACAAAATTTTAATGCATTTTTATTTTGCTTCTGCAAAAGAAGTTATTTGGAGTGGTAAAGATAAATGTGACAAATCTCTTAAGAGAATAAATGCGTGAAGCAATTTAGGTACCATATTAGGTTTTGTGGTAGCATTTTCTTTTCTGGGTTCCATACAGACCCACTGGGTGTAAGTGTACATTAAACTAGACTATGTTAATTACTTTACTTGCAAATGTACAAATTATCAGATAGATGGATTATGGACTATGTACTGCAAGCCTTGTGCCTTGTACCTAATGAGCTGTTTTTGGAGTTGATGAAGACTCAAAAACTAATATTTTTACAGGAAATCTGCAACATATAACAGAGGATTTCGCAGTGACAAGAGAAGAACCCACACTTGGACCCGTTACTGATACATCTGTCATCCATTATCCGAGTACAGTTTAGTTAAATAATGTGTTATCAATATTAATTGAACTTTCCGTTGACGATTAACAGAACATGATGATAATATTAAAAACTAAACTAGTTCCTAAGGGTCTGCAAAATCATATTTATTTGGTCATGAACCGGCTTTCGGCTTTTCAGGTCATCTTCAGGTGACAACTGAATGTCACAAACACATATAATCATGATGTGTGACATATACAGGTATGTTTCCCCTTTTTTAGATTATTTAATTACTTTTATGTGGCAAAATTATGTTTTCGAATGTAAACACTATATGTCATTTTTGTATCTTCTGTGCAAATAATCTCTGTGTAAGTCTCAAATCATATTTATCTGTGTTTGTGACATTTTGGTGACATCTGAAGAAGACGTGAGAAGCTGAAAGACGATTCCTGACCAAATAAATATAATTTTGCAGAATGTTAGTAAATGTTTCCCTTTTTAATATTAAAGATTTATTACTCAATTCCTACGATTTTCCAAATTTGTCGGTAGGTCCATGTGGACTCATTACATTTCATCTGAATGTTTAAAACGTGTAATGAAATTAATGGCTTGTGTAATTGGGATATCTGAAAGTCAGAAAACACAATTTTTTTGAAGAGACCAAAATTTGTATGGAAGAGCGTAAAAGAACATCCCATGTTGTGATCTAACTTAGTTACTTAGTATAATGCAGGGTAATATCGGCGTGAGTTCGTTGTAATCGTAATCAACATTGCCTCAATATGTTTAATGAATTCTTCAGTGCATTGCGAAGTGTCCCCAGTTGAATAGGTGATCAGCTGAAGTCTTCATTTGAGGCTGTTGGAACGTCTGGATGGAAAACAGACAAGTATGCAGCGAGGATTTATAAACTGGAGTAGTGTTAAATTCTACCCAGAAAACATTAAGCTTATGTTTGTTCCTTTTAAGTGAGACGCTGTTATTTGATTCCATTCCGATGTAAAAATGAAACAGTCACACTTCTTGTCACTTGCAGCTTGGATCACTAATCTTCTCGCTCACAGACGATCATAAGTGGGCAAGTCACTTCAAAAAAATGTGACTGACTGAACTACTTCTGCGTTACTGTAATTATTGGCTTTTGGACGTCTGTAGAAATATCGAAAATTGGAGACAGATTTTCGTTGCCCGTGGAAATTACTTCAAAAGTTTCTACGTCTCATATTTTCGCTGTTGCCATAGCATTTGTTGGGATTCGAATTGGGAAGATCTTACGGCAGCACATTTGTTATTATCATATAAGCTCTTTCCTGGTTAGTATTTTCTCAGACTTTCCTGTTTTCATAAAATTCTGTATAGTTATAAATTTTGAAAAAGTAATTTTCCAAATTATTGAAAAATTGCATTGTCAGCTGTCGTGGTGGTCTTCGTTCTGGGGCTGTTCCAAGACATTCTTGATGGATGTGCCCTATTGTGATCTCATTTTTGCAAAAATGAGAGTGTGTTTAAATACTTTTACGTTTTTTTTTCGAATTCGTCATTCTGTCACTGCCCCTCTGCTCTTCTGTCAGTTTCATCTCAAATATCCTCAGGATATCATTTTTTGTCAGGCTCCAGGTCTGACACACATATGCTACAGTTGGATGGGTATGTGGTTTATAGGTGCGTATTTCATTTTACTGGAAATGTTTTTCATTTTACAGATATTTGACATTTTATACTAAGTTTAATTGTTTTGAATTACAGTTTTAACTGATGTAAGTAGGCTGTTCAGGTTTTTTTATTGGTAACGCCACCTCTGTATGAAAATCACTGGCTGTGCTGTGTGCAGTCTGTGGCTAGCTTGCATTGTTATCTGCCATTGTAGTGTTGGGCAGCGGCAGCTGGATGTGAACAGCACATAGCGTTGCGCAGTTGGAGGTGAGCCGCCAGCAGTGGTGGATGGGGGGAAAGAGATGGCGGAGTTTTGTAATTTGTCATGAACTGCAATATATATTATGACTATTAAGGTAAATACATTGTTTGTTCTCTATTAAAATCTTTCATTTGCTAACTATGCCTATCAGTAGTTAGTGCCTTCCGTAGTTTGAATCTTTCATTTAGCTGGCAGTAGTGGCGCTCGCTGTATTGCAGTAGCTTGAGTAACGAAGATTTTTGTGAGGTAAGTGATTTGTGAAAGGTATAGGTTAATGTTAGTCAGGGCCATTCTTTCGTAGGGATTTTTTGAAAGTCAGATTGCGTTGCGCTAAAAATATTGTGTGTCTGTTTAAGCACAGTCATGTATAATTTGTCAAAAGGGGACGTTTCATATGGCGACCCTGCCAGGATACCTCACTGGAATCTTCTGATTTTTTCTTGTAGTTTGTGTAATTAGTGTAGCTATTGTTTATTACTAGCACGTAATCATAGAGAGAATTTCCTTTGTAGTGGTAGTTTTTCATTGTTGTACAGTAAAACAGTTGTGGCATGCATGTAGATTTGCAGCAAGTATTTTGCAGCTGCAATTAACTAGATATTATTTTCAGTGCTATGTTAATGTGTTCTCTTATTTTTGCTCTTCAAGTTGTGCTTTTCTGTGTTATCATGTGAAATATTGTGACAATAATGGCGTGTGAAAAACATAACACTAGGCTACAAAGTAAACTGAGAAATAATAGTGATGACGAGCATAGCTTATCAGCACCACTGTGTAATGAATTAACAGACATTCAAAGTGGTAATTTGGTAATGGTGCATAGGGAAATGGAGCGAGTTGCAAATAATGGTGTACACAGTGAAACAATTACTGAACAGGGAAACATTATCGATCGATCGGTCGGCAACAGCTCGCCTCAGGAATCCGAAATGACAGGAAACAATCTCGCATATACTGTAGATTCAGGTTTTGGGTCCTCACCGTTTTCTCAAATAAGTCAAGACACATTTTCTGCTTGTCAAAATGTGAATGTTGCCGGTGCAAATGCACTGCCGAAAAGCATAGAGGAACAGATTCCAGACACTAATACATTATTGTTGCAATTAATGCAACAAATGAAACAAAATCAGAGACAAACACAGCAACAGTTAGACACAGTGGAACAAAATCTCAAAAAGTTAGACACAGTGGAACAAAATCTTAAAAAGTTAGACTCATTGGAACAAACTCTTGAACAAACACGTGAAGATTTAACTACTGAGTTACATAACATTGAATCGAAATGTCAAAAAGTCTGTAATGACGTAAAAACTCAAATTTGTGAGCATTTTCAACCTATTTTTTCGCGGCACGAAAATGCATTACAGAATCACGAAGCAGCCATAAAAGAACTGCACATTATTGTTCATGAAAATCATGAGACCTTGCAAGTTAAAATTGACTCAGTTGCATCTACCGATTCGGTTACGCAACTTGCAAAAACTCAGGAAAACTTAAAGGACACAGTAGAAAGACACATGGAAGAAATTAGTACATTATCAGAGAAAGTAGTTGAACTTTCAGATCAGCTAAATAATTTATCTACGAAGGTAGATGATAATCTGAATGACACAAAACCGGTAGTCTTTAATGAGACAGAAGAGTGCGAACAAATTAGGAAACTGAAACAAAATCTGAATCAAATTAATACGCAACACCAAAGAGAAATCCGGGAAGTACAATATCAGCTGACACAGGTAATACAAGAATTACGTATTTCAGAGGACACTCGCGCTCCAGCACGGGAAGAGGAACTTACAAATACGGAAAAGCCGCAAGATAATAACACAGGGCATTTCGGAAGTTATGAATGAAATTGACAATGTGCACCGAATTTTGAGATGGAACGGCCGACACGACCTAACAATGACCGATATGCGACTAGCTGACATGATGATTTTGACTATAAGCTGTTCATTACTACACGTAAATTTAAAACATTTAAGAATTCTGGCAACGACATTCATCCACAAGCGTGGCTTCATCAATTCTCTCATTGTTTTCCTCCCAACTGGTCATTAGAACACAGATTAGAATTTATGTGTGGCTATTTAGAGAATGAACCAGCTGTAAGAATGCGATCGGTCATTCACGATTGTCACAGTGAAGGAGATTTTTATCATGCCTTCCTCTCAGCATATTGGTCTCAAGCTACACAAGACCGAGTAAAACATAGCATCATAATGATGAAACATTTCGAAGAATCTGAATTTACCAGTCTTGTGAAATATTTTGAAGACATGTTGCATAAGAATCAGTATCTTTCAAACCCATACAGCCCCTCAGAACTCATCCGCATTTGCTTACTCAAATTGCCTGAACATTTACGACATATTATTTTAGCAGGACGTTGTAAAGACGACATTGAAGCTTTTCAGGGACTGTTACAAGAACTGGAAATTGACACTGACAATCGCGGAACGCGAAAACAGGAACACAACAATTACAGGTCACATCTGTCACAATTCCGCGATGAGAGAAATAATAACTGGACACGACAAGGCTATTCTCACAACACACATCGTGACCAAAACAGACACCACCCGTATGACAACCGTTGGCAGAGTAGTAATAATTACAGGGAAAGATCACCTCTCCGCAGTAATGACTATGACAGAGACAATCATAGAAACAGACAATATGGCAACCAGAACTATTATTATCACGTGAGACAGAATAACTTCAGACGCAACGGTCCACCGTGCAGTGATAATTCAGGGAGAAATTCTCCACCACTTAACCGACAAGAAAGAAACTACAGGAACTACCGACATGACGACAGACGATATGATCGTAACGACAGACCTGAATTGCATCAGAACTGGCGGGATTCAAACATAGCAGGGCCCTCTCGAGGAGGTGAATTTGTAGAAGTTAGGTCTCCAAATCACAATAACGACGCGCGCCAACAAAGAGACAATAGGCAATGACTCATACTGCTGGCAGCCACGAAACGTACGTATGAAACTGACGACGCAGCTGCTGTAGCTAGTAATTACGTAAAAATGGAAGACATTAGGGACATCTTACTCCAGGAACACGACGTAAAAAATAACAACATTGCATATCCTGTGATTCACATTACTGTAAATGACGTAAAATTTACGGCAGTACTTGACTCTGGCAGTCCCATTTCAGTAATTAGTGAAACAGCCTTTAGCAAATGTAATAAATCGAACGATTGCCCCACACTTCCGTTACGTAAGATTAAATTACAAGGTGCAATCTTTGGAAAAAGTGTAGATGTACGCCAACAAACCAACTTAGAATTCTTTTGCCAAAGCCACAGCTTCTTTATGAATTTTCGTATTGTTCCATTATTGTCGACGGAAATTATATTGGGAGTAGACTTTTTGAATGAATACAAAGCAATCTTAAACTTTCACGATGCTGAAATAAGTTTAGAGAAGGAAGGTAAGTCAATAGCTTTGAAATTTGAAGGTTGGCTCTCAAACCATGACGAGGAAATTAATCGGCTTTACCTTCTGTTAGACAACAGTTCGGAGTTTTCTATGGAACTAGACACTAACAATCACTCTGCAAGTACTGACAGGGATGATATCGACGACATATTTGATACTAATGAGTTAATTCAAAATAAAATTCAAACAATTGAGAACTGTAATGACATTGATAGGCAGGACCTTTTTGAGATTTTACAAGCACATTCCACAGTTTTTACTCAAAAAACAGGAACAATCAAGGGATTTCAATACCAATTTCGTGTTCGTGAGCATACTAAATTTTGTGTTAGACCATACGTAATTCCAGCACATTATAGGGACCGTGTTAGAACAGAAATACAATCTATGCTTAATGAGGGCATTATTGAGCCTGCAGTAAGCTCATACAACAATCCATTACATGTTGTCGAGAAGAAAAATGGATCGATCAGGCTTGTCTTAGATTCGAGACAAATCAATACTATCATCATTCCTGAAACAGACAGGCCGCAAACGTTGGAAGAACTTCTTCAAAATTTTAATGGCGTAAAAGTGTTGTCTTCTATTGATCTCAAATCCAGCTTTTATCAGTTCGAACTTCATCCAGAATGTAGAAAATACACAGCTTTCCTTTGTTTCGGCGTTTGTTATCAGTTTCGGAAACTTCCTTTTGGTTTGAACATTTCTTCGGCAGCATTCATTTGCGGGCTAAATTCCGTATTACCTGAGTTCTTAAAACGTCACATCACCTTATATGTGGACGATATTCTAATAGCGGAAGCTTCATGGGAACAACATAATCGCATCCTCAACAGTCTGTTACGTATTTTTGCAGAATCTGGAATTACAGTTAACTTGGAAAAGTATGAATTCGGTAGGTCAAAGGTGAGGTTTTTGGAACATATTATTTCTTCTGAAGGCATTCAGCCGGATCCTGAAAAGTTAGAAGCAATCAGAGCCATTCCAGTTCCATCCACAAAAAAACAAGTCCGCAGTTTTCTAGGTCTCGTAAATTTTTACCGTCGTTTTCTGAATATGCAAATTCTTGTTACACCAAAACTTTGTTCTCTCACTGGAAAAAATACTATTTGGAACTGGAACGAACAAGCACAGTTGGAATTCAACTCTTTGAAAGAAGCGTTACTTCACGCGCCAATATTAGCTCATCCAGATCTGTCACAAGATTTCTGCCTTAGCACGGATTCTTCTAAAGTCGGTCTTGGTGCCCATTTATTTCACGAAGCCATAGAAAATGACACTACTGCTCAGAAAACCATTGCTTTTGCTAGCCGAGTGCTAACAAAATCTGAAAAAAATTATTCCGTTACTGAATTAGAAGCTTCAGCTATCGTTTGGGCATTATCAAATTCCGTTTCTTTCTTTCTGGTAAGCACGTAAAAGTATACAGTGATCATCGTGCATTACAATTTCTTATGTCTTCAAAATTAAATCATGACAGGTTAAAACGTTGGGCATTGTTTCTGCAAGAATTCCGCTTCACAGTAGTCTACATTCCCGGCAAGGAGAACATTGTTGCGGACGCGCTGTCACGCGCACCGGCTGGGCTTGAGAAAAGTAACACAGAAGGCAACATTGAGAAAAATTTCAGTATTCTTTACATTCAGAAAGTCGCCTTTGAAAACTTCATCACCACATCTTTAAAGGACATTGCTCATGAACAAGATAAAGATCCGATTTGGAAAGACATCAAAAGTAAATGGCATGAAAAGACACACACTCAGATTCGACATTATTACCTGGTTAGAAACAACATACTCTTCAAACGCTGCACTGTTGATCACAAGCTATGGGTACTTTGCATTCCAGACGATTTTGTTAATAAGCTCATTTGGTACATTCATTTCAGCTACGCACATTTTGGTCCACGAAAATGTTATCATATTCTTCGAACGACTTGTTATTTTAACAATATGGAAAAAAGAATTCGAAGAGTCTTGTCTATTTGTAAACTTTGTCAAAAGGCGAAACCATCTACTGTCTCACATCGTGCTCCGCTGTTTCCTATCATTCCTTCTAAATTAAAAGAATTTGCTGCTGTTGATCTCTTGGGCCCGCTTGTCTGAACATCTAATGGATTTTCGTACGTTCTAGTCGCTGTTGAACTTACTTCAAAAATTGTTTCTTTCACTCCGTTACGTAAAGCCACTGGACGGTCTGTATCCAACGCCTTTGTTAAAAATTTCTTACGTGAAGTTGGACACGTCAGTAAAGTCATTTCAGATAACGGACCGCAATTCAGATCTGCTGTTTGGTCACGCACGCTTCGGAATCATAAAATCAAACCTGTTTTTATTTCATTGTACTCACCACATTGTAACCCGTCTGAACGGATTATGAAAGAAATCAATAAGCTTTGCAGACTCTATTGTCACAGAAAGCATCAGTATTGGGACAGATATTTACACTTATTTCAAAACGTGCTGAATGAAATGCCTCATGATTCCACTGCTTTACCACCTACTCTTGTACTGAAGAATGAAGAACCACTGAACAGAATCAGAAAGCTTGTACCTTTCCCGCATACACGTAAACTTCGACACAAAGACATAATTGATTTGACTATTAAAAATATAAAATCTGCAGCAGACAAAAGGAGAAAACTACACGGTAAAGCAAATGCAAAGAAATTGTATAATGGTCAGAAAGTTCTCATTAAAGCTCATTCATTGTCACATAAGAAGAAACACTTGAGTCACAAATTCTTTCTAGTTTACAATGGACCATACAGAATCCGACGTATACCACATGATAATTGCGTTGAAGTTGAAACTCTGCGTACTAGGAAGAGTAAAGGTTTACACCACATTTCACATGTAAAACCATTTATTGAGAGATAATCTGCTTTTTAACTTAGTCTTTGCCATAAAATTTTTCACTTTACATTACTAGTATGTTTTGTCAGACTTAAGAAACTGTTAACATGCAACAATGTTTGAAGTTAAATATCCAGTCAAGAACCAAGAGAACTTATTTAAACAGAAATTACGAATGCGTTGTTATAGTGAACAGATGACACAGTGTTGTTATTTGTACATTCTTGCTTGTTAGTTGCACGATCACATAATGACTATAAGGCTCACATACTTAGAACATATACTGGCACTGCTAATGAGATTTTCATGCAACATTTTGGTTTACTTGAAAATACATTATGGATTCTGAGAGATACCAGATGACACAGTGGTTCGTTTATTTGACAGCTACACGACTATATCACGACGCTACTAATGTGTGACACAATTTACATTGTTGCTTTTGCGGTGTATCTGTTTTATATCTACACAATTTTTCTGAATTTTTCTGCAAAGTAAAACATGTTTTAGTAGTAACTTTTGTGGTATAGCTACAAGGAGACAGCCTTTTCTGTAGCACAACAATACGTCACAGCACAGTACTTTCTTCATCACGGCAATGAGTGTAATAACTAAGATATCTATACACAAAGCATTTCACTTTTGTTTATCATGAGGTAAGTACATTGACTTCTGCAGAACTTAGCTTTCGGGGGACGATAACTACGACACTTCCACAGAGATTATCTTACAGCAAGACGCACATTTAGCGCTACAGGACACGTATTTGAGTGATCAATTTCGCACTTAAAACATGCATTTTTAAAGATATTTGAAGTACAGTGGTACAAAGGATTTTCGGGATACATTTCATTCCATTGCTGTACTCTGTAACACCTGAGGGTATAATTACATTAATCCTCAGGGGGGTACACGCCTACTTTGTGTACCATGTGTTTGGCAAGCACAAGGAGCCCTAGCTAATACGGTTTTTGCTTATACAACTTTACACATCGGTACCATATTTCTCTAACACAGAATTACACAGCTATCTGATCATTTAACAGAGAAAGAAACTTTTTTTACTACATCAGTGACAGATGTTTACGTAATTACGCAGTTGGATAACTTCACACTTACGAAATTGTATTTTGTCTGTACATTGTGAACTGTTCATATTTTTTCGGACCCATTGTGATATTATGAGAGCTTTGAATGATATATTTGGTATGGGATCACGATTTTTAAAGTACGTTTGAGGCAGATGACACTTTTGACATGAACAGAGAATTTTTTTTAGGTTTTGAAATTATTGCAGAAAGCTACGACGTTTTTAGATTTGACTGAGGTGTTATGATGTTATTATTATGACGACGATGTGTATTATGCTGCTGAGGTATGTTTATGATCAATAAGCTGATGCTATATGAGGAATTTGATTATGCTATGTATTTGTTATGACGAAATATTGAAGAAGTGTCAACGAATAAGGTAAGGAATAATGAGAAGTGGTTAGGGACTCTGGTTTGTGAAAAAGGTTGTTGGAAACCAAGAATCGTACTTTAAGAGTTATGAAATGTGTGTAAATGCGTGAATGTATTACAATGCCGACGAAAACTTTTTGGACACTGTTATATCAATAGGATTTTGTTTCTACAGATTTGTAATGCAAATTCTTGACCTGTGAAATATTTTTATATGAGAGTGCCACTGTAGCGGAAACTGTTGTCGTAAATATTTCAGTAAGAAAGGTAAGTGACCTTGGCGTAATGCGTTTTGGGCGCCCAGCTGAGAGGTAGACGTCTGACAAAAGAAAGCCATTTGGTGAAAAAAAAAAAAAAAAAAAAAAGGAGGCCATTATCCTCGCATCGCAAATACGACACGCTCGAACTTGAAAACATATGATTACACTGTGGAGCTTTTAATTTATGATATTTACTAAAATGCCTAATGAAATGATGAGAAACATTTTACATCCATTGTCTTTCTAGTTGAGAGATTTTCTGTACTACCTTATGAAATGCCATATTGCTAATGAATGATGTTTCATGCCTCCCTTTGTACATATTTGCTCATTTTCTTTAATATGTATTTTCTAGCTGCACTGCTGCATTGGTTAAAATAAAATTTTATAGATGTACTAATATAAATATTTTCTGTCTACAGATAGAGTATATAATAATTTTTTTTAAAAAAATGAGGGAGCACAAAATGAACATTTACCTTTACAGGAACTGCATTCATAATTTTCTTTTCAAGTACTTGGTAACTTTTTTGGTAGAATAACTTCTTGTGGTGCACCACTTTAATTACATAGACATTAAGATGCGATTATACATTACCTTTATCTGCATTGTTGTCTTTAGCATACTATTTTTTCTGCTTGAACTTTGTCATGCTTAGGTATACGTTATAGCATTTACTGCAGCTGTTTGCCAGGCATAGTGCTACTGAATTTTAATTTGTGTTACTCTGCTAAGCCAGTTTACTACTGATTTATTTTTCTTGTTTGCTGCTCATTGCCTTATATTAGTTGTAATTTATGCTGCTTGCTTTGCCTTTTGCATTTTTTATCATTGCTGTTTGTGTTAATTGTTTTGTGCTGCAGCATCGCCTCGTTCCTTAGTTTAGTATCTGAGCTCAGTAGATTTAAGTTAGCTTAACAGGGGTAGACTATATAAGAGAATGAGTTGCGATGAAATGCATTGAGAAGTCATACGAAAAAAGTACAGAAAGCAGGTATAGATAGGACTTTTTGGAAATAATGAAGAACGAAGGGAGATCTCCGAGAAGTAAAGAAAGTTTTGTTTGCAAAATACTGCAGTAAAAGAAACCCTGTCCTTTCCTTGTGTTATCCCACTATGTGTTTGTGTTCCCTTGTGTATTTGTGTTTTTCCTGTCTTTATGTGTTTAGCTGATGTTGTTATGTTGTAGAATTTTTCGAATAGTATGTTATTTACCTTGTAAATATGCTTAGACATTATTTATTCTGTTTTATTTTAATGCTCATGTGTGAAGTTGATGTTTCAAAATTTATTCTGATCTTTTATGTATTTACTTATGTCATAATTCCTGTAACACTGATGTATATGTTAGTTCGATTCTTTTGTAAAGCCTGTACCACAAATGTTATCTGTATCGTTATGTTCTTTAATGATGTATTTTGTACCTTTGTAATTGTATTCTCATGTTATAAAATTGTAATTGTCACCAGTTCATCATATTATTAACTTGTAAGTTACATTTCACTGCACACGTTTCTGTTGGTCATAGTATATGGACAATATGTGAGAAGTAGGGACTGTTAGTGTTTGCACGTGTGTTAATAATTCAGCAAGGAACTGGATAACAGCATTGCTGGTTCTAAGGACAATTACAAACACTTTGTGGGTGCACAAGTGGTGGTTTATGGACTTGCTATATTCTCTGCAAGACTCTTCGATGGTGATTGTGCACCTGCACAGTCGCAACAGATGGCTGCTGGCCATTTCTACAAGGACTGCAGTGGGTCTGCACCTCTGGTGGCCCACCAATACCGTAATCTCTACCAGGACTACAGTGGGCCTGCTCTGTGATGACCTACCTACCAATATTCTTCAAAACGTCGAATGACTCTGCTGTGGGTTTGCTATGTTGTGGCCCATTACCTGTCAGCATGTCAAGAGTCAGCACTGCCTTTCCGATGGAAGGACACTACTTCTTCAAGACTGCATGGAAATCCACTACTTCTGTGTGCATTCTCTTTTACTGTTCAGACTTTGAAAAAAAAAGAAAAACACTGTAATTTTACTGTGATGAATCAGGACTGTCTTTATAGACTGTGAGAAAATTTTAGCTTTTGACCAACATTGTATCAATAAGTGCATGCATTTGATATCTTTGTTATTGTAATTATGAAAAATTTTATCAAATCATTATTGGCCACTCCCCAAAACAATTTGTAAAATTTTATGTGGGGAGCATGGGGGCTATGTAAGTAGGCTGTTTAGGTTTTTTTATTGGTAACGCCACCTCTGTATGAAAATCACTGGCTGTGCTGTGTGCAGTCTGTGGCTAGCTTGCATTGTTGTCTGCCATTGTAGTGTTGGGCAGCGGCAGCTGGATGTGAACAGCGCGTAGCGTTGCGCAGTTGGAGGTGAGCCGCCAGCAGTGGTGGATGTGGGGAGAGAGATGGCGGAGTTTTGTAATTTGTCATGAACTGCAATATATATTAGGACTATTAAGGTAAATACATTGTTTGTTCTCTATTAAAATCTTTCATTTGCTAACTATGCCTATCAGTAGTTAGTGCCTTCCGTAGTTTGAATCTTTCATTTAGCTGGCAGTAGTGGCGCTCGCTGTATTGCAGTAGCTTGAGTAACGAAGATTTTTGTGAGGTAAGTGATTTGTGAAAGGTATAGGTTAATGTTAGTCAGGGCCATTCTTTCGTAGGGATTTTTTGAAAGTCAGATTGCGTTGCGCTAAAAATATTGTGTGTCAGTTTAAGCACAGTCATGTATAATTTGTCAAAAGGGGACGTTTCACTGATTACTTACATTATATATGTTGTACTGAAATAACGCAGGTATTTAAATATGTTTACTTGCTCAAATGTTTCTGTTTGACCTTTCAGCGTTGGGTGCATGAATGAGCACAAAATATTTCGTTTCACTGGTATTTAATTACAACGCAGTTCCCTTCAGAGATTCGATTAACTAATAAGTTAGACGCACTATTTCTCATGTATTGTCTTATTAAAAGAACTACGTAAACAAAATAAGTAAATTCTTCGTTTGTGTGGCCATATTTTCCATAGTTGCTTTACAGTTCACAGGCAATTTTTGTTCCGTCGTTATAATAAGAAAAATGCATGTCTTTCCTCACCAGACTCGTTTTGCTGTATAGAAGTAAAGCATCATCAGTGGCCTGCAGTTAAAAATATTTACAATTTGATTTGTTTTCCAGATCGAAAAACAGTTCGTTAACAGATTATTGGTTTTACATACGGTAATTTGTTCTTGGTTTTCGCCTACATCGGGAAATGCCGTCTACTGGCATGTCTTTGCTTTCTTTGTTTGCTAGGCGCTGATAATTGTGGTCTACTTTTAAGCAGCTTTGTAGAACTCCTCATTCCCTCACCTAATCACCACAAAAAATTAAAACCTCTTAATATTCCTTCATTAGTTTTACTCTGTATATAAATAATAACATAATTGAATAGACTAAGAGACATATAATTACTGGTGCCTACATAGAGAGAAAAGAAAATGGTAGATCGAAGAAAAACTAATGGCAACGTTGCCGACCATAAAAAACACAATACACAGATGTATACAAATAACAGTGAACAGTGGTGTGCGGAATTGTGCTGTGTTAAATGTAAAAAAAAATAAGATGTTTTGCAAAGCATCTGTTTTAAAGCCAACCAGCGGTGACTGTACTTCATTATCGTATTTATATTTCTTTCCCAACAAAATTCACAAAGTAAATGTATAATTCACAGTCGATTTGCATATCTTAGAGCTTGTTCTTGTCTCATCAAGCGTATTTTCGATATAGACTGTCGGTGTTGATGCTAAACACTCAATGGTATCGTGGACTGCTGTGCACAGCAATGCTTAATAGAATATTCCCACTGCACCAGAACTACGTCAACTCTTGATGTAGTTTACGGATCTCGATGGTCAATTTGACCCTTATTTTGAATGCATACCTCTATTTCACGTGTCTGATAAACTGGGAATAGTTAATTAAGGGAGGTAGACTTCTCCTGATACACTGCCGGCATGGTACGCTCTAGTTCAGTACCAGATGCTGCGGCAACAGGCTAGCAGAATGCCGGAACGTGAAGTCATTAACTGCTTCGCTGACCTGAGTTAATTCGGCGCGAGAGGAATAAAACGAATCCCAATTTAAAACCGCTAAGCGCGTCCGCCTCAGTGAATATCCGCCGTCAAAACGCGCCTGTTTGTATGCACGCCTCAAGAGGCTTGTGGGTCAACTTCTAGCGTTGTCGATGTTGAGGCTGATTACATATTTATCCATTCTGGAGCAAATAATGTATTCGAAAGTTCGTCTAATACGGGTTCCGCCGTACTCAATATTTAGCAAGTTTATTTCCTTTATCTTTGCTGTAAGGTGCCTTTCCTCTCAACATAGCCGGCAGTGACCTAAGGGAAGGAAATCGATTGTGTTCATGCCTGTGAATTGTATAAATTTTGTTCTGTGCTTGATGGTGTTTTAACTGTTTCAGTTTCGTATTTTCTGGGGTGGAAATTGTGGACAACGTGGCGCCTCTTTATGAGCCACTTAGCATCCTAAGAAAGAGTTCCCCCTTTTTTACAAAAGTAATTCCGGGTGTATATCACGAAAATTAATGTAGCTTACAGTGAAATGATCTATGTACAGTTCAATGTTCATCTAAGAGTAAGTATACAGTGAGGAACCAGAGCTCCTTGTTTGTTTCATTTTTCTTGTTATATATAACTTGCTACGACAATGAATCGTTCGTTCATTGGCACTTTTTTCTGAACGAGATTACGCATAAACCACTTCATTACTAATGAATGTAAGTTTCTTGTTCTAATTGTTGTAACAATAGTAATCAAGAGAGAGTTATTTAAACTTTCTTACGTAATTTTCCATACTTTCATTATCCTAAAGAAATAAAGTTAAATATGGCCACTGTAATTGTACTAGTGTAAGCTAGTGTGGATTCGCGTGTTACAGTTAAATTGTTTTCATCTTTAATAGCTTGTGGATCATACCCTTATCCAATTCTCTGAAGTAGACTGTATGATTTATACAACCCCATCAGGATGGGGTCACAAATTGTTCTGTATGTTTCTACCAAACAAAGTATGAGCTGAAGTCATTTGGTTGACAACTTCATGATATATAAAGTCGGAGATATTCCATTTGTAATGGGATCAGTGATTCTCCACTAGGAGAGTTCACCTAACGAGGAGAGGTTTGCTCTAAACTTGGCTCTTCGCGGCCTGGGGAACAATCTGATAGGTGTCAGTAGGACACACTTTGCTGGGCAGCGTTTTGAGACGCTGCTGGGAAGGCGTCAGTGAACTGCCTCACTATCAAATTCGAAAGTTCTGATTTCGTCACTAGGAATGAGATCTCTTTGTGAGCAGAGATACGAACCTGTGCTTCTCTGTTGACAACTGAACACTTGAGTCAGGAGTCTCACTCTGGCTTATGAGCTATCAAACCTGTTGATTCGTGTCCGGCAGTGTACGGAAGAAGCTTCGACCTTAGCTCATGGACGCTGTTTCACGTCCTCTGTGTAATCAGAATTGCCAACTACGCAACGTACTTCGTCTGAAATACCGCCGGCAGCAGTGAGCAAATCACCGCTGCAGAGTTGCTCTTCACAACACTGAATTCATTAATATGCTCTCCATGGCTCGGCAAATAGGGAATCGTCAACAGTGAGTGTGTTAAGTTCCATCTGTTCGGTCGCAAAGGTCTTTACTGTCAGTGTCAGTCGGGATGGAGGCTTTCCTAACGTCGATGCTAATCAGTATCAACCACTCAGTGTTTCTGTCGTATAAGCGAGAGCGCGATTTCGAGTCACGTCATAGACGTTTAGCCAAACTCAAATTTAAATTAATGAGTAGGAGTTAAACGTTGTATGTCTGTACTTATTCCTTTCGCGCTAACAGTGCTGCCAACGATAATTTTCGAGTTCCATTAACTTTGCTGGAAGCTTCTGTCTCGAATCCGCTGGATCACTAAACTGCAGTGGAAATGACGCTCAGAAGTAGCAAGGCTTCATGAACAATGACGATCATGTTCACATGTGCTACTCACGTGGAGCAGAGAACATGAAATGAAATTCCTTTAGTCACGGACAGCTCGAGGTCAAACAACAAGCAGCTATCATAGATAATTTCCTCTCCCAGTTCCTGTTTTCAATAATATTTTATTGACAACAGAAAGGTATGCATTTTCAATAAAATATTATTAAAAAGTGACTGGTAGCGGATGTTATTTATAATTTTTTGATATGCTGTCGCGGTACCTAAACAGGACACAATGGCCAGTAATAGTAATATGCAATTCATTTTCTACGTGCTGTTGCAGAGCCACTCGGAGTTAGGTGCAATAGGTTCGCAATCATTGGGAAAGACACGAAACCAAGTTGTGATCACATACATAACGCACAAGGCTCAATTTCAACATGGCTACCATTACAAACGAATAACGTCCATAGGCAAATCAACTGCGAATGAATAGCAGGACACGATCAGATAGCCGCGCGGAGTGGGCGCGCGGTTTAGGGCGCCTTGTCACGGATTGCGTGGCCCTTCGGCCGGAGGTTCGAGTCCTCCCTCGGGCATGGGTGTGTGTGTTGTTCTTAGCATAAGTTAGCTTAACTTAGTTTAAGTAATGTGTAAATCTAGGAAACTATGACGTCAGCTGTTTGGTTCCTTAGGAATTCACACACATTTGAACATTTTGATCAGTGTATGATCAGCCACTGCCACACGGACATGCCCCCAAACAGTGGACCACTGCGAAAATAAGTAGCTCGATGAAAAGCAGTTAAAAATAACAGACAGGTGGTATGTGGAAACCGTCCGGAACGCCAAAACTCGATTAGAGATAGTGATCCTCGGAGAATCACTCCACCTCACACCTGTTAATGACAGTATACTGTAATGGGATGGCCTGTAACACCGTTAGAGCAGACATCTCAGGAATGTGCAAGAGCAGAAATTTTTTTAAAATTTTTCCATCTAGCAGTATGTCGAGTGAGGGGCCACTGTGACAACAGAATAGCAGTTCAGTGAGTGGCGGATAAAAGCAACTAATAGATGGCATATAGGAGCGGAACACTTTTGGAGAGGGACTGAATTCTCCGTCTACCACCCTATATGAAATCTCTTAAGTTTTTGCTTCTTGGAGTTGGTAGTAGCGGCCCGTTTGCATGGTATTTCCTGTAATGGATTACTGCAGATAATTACAACAGTAGATGGGGTAGCGATCATTTTGGCGTGGGGAGCCGAGCGGCTCCGGAGCAAAACATTGCCAGCTGCAAACTGACTCGTTGGAGGAAGCCTCCAAACGGGCAGCGACCAGCGGCATGTTAGGAGCTGTAATGCCGCTGACTCGCGACTGCGTAGTAACACAGTGATCGGTCTCTTAAGTTCCAACCCCCAAATAAATACGTTCCTCTCAAAGTGTGTGTGTCGGGTTAACATAACAAGGTGAACAGGAGTGTGTTCTGTGTTATTATTTATGTGAAATATGAGACGGTTTTAACCTCTGTAATACATTCTGTGATTTTGGTTGTCCTACGTACCTACCATTCTCTACCGTATATCAGAGTGTGTTAGACGTGTTTTACTACAAAATTTTAGTAACAGACTGTTATTATGACGCTTGTTTCCAGCAGTGTGTGTGTCTCTTGCGTGTTTTACTCACAACGTGCGAACAGAGTGTTTTCTGTGTTATTGATGATAATGATGTGGTCCCATACTCCGAGGAGTGTAAGGGGACGATGCGGGAGACCCTCATCGCCTACTAGGCAAGGTCTTAGCGGAGGTGGTTTGCCATTGCCTTCCTCCGACCGTAATGGGGATGAATGACTGCTGTCACCCATGCAAAATATTGTACAGTTTTTGGGGAAACATTTTTCTATCCTGTCAGTGAGTTTGTCAGTTACTATGATGTGAAATATGACGCATTTTGATTTCAAATTACTAATCATTTTGGAGTAGTTAAACCATGTCTGTTGTATTTACTCAGTCTGCACATTACAGATGGCCAATTTTCGAGGACATTTATTTAAATAGGAAGCAATTGGTGGCTGCGATGTTTCATGTACATTTAACCATTGTAGAAGAGCATTTTAGAATCATCATACCACAGTCAACATTATAGAATGGTACTGACATAGAATAATTCGTAATTATTACCTGTAATTGAGAATTAATACTAATAATTAGTCATTGGTAATTATTAGCCTGTAATTAAGTAATGATGAGTATGATATTGCTCCTGACCTCACACAGAGTATTATAAAGCCCAGCTCTGTGGTGGGGAAAGATGGGCAGTGGTGCAGGTGGCGATGGGGAGGGGAAGGGAAGCGGTACATCATTAGCACATAATAATAATATAATAATAAATACATAAATATAAATACATCGGCTACACCATTGCAATTTCATAACCACTTCTACAACTCTTTAGATTACGTAACATCAACAGATACGAAGAAAGTAAATTGGAAAGAGAAAACACTACATGGATCAAGACGCATCCAGCACATGGCTAAGAAAAGGCAATGTATACAGTGAGACGGAAGGATTCATAATTGCAATACAGGATCAAACAATAAACACCAAATATTACAGCAAGCATATTATTAAAGATCCCAATACCACAACAGATAAATGCAGACTTTGCAAACAACAAATAGAAACAGTAGATCACATCACAAGCGGATGTACAATACTATCAAATACAGAATACCCCAGAAGACATGACAATGTAGCAAAAATAATACATCAACAACTTGCCATACAACATAAGCTAATAAAACAACACGTTCCCACATACAAGTATGCACCACAAAATGTACTGGAGAACGATGAATACAAATTATACTTGAACAGAGCCATTATAACAGATAAAACAACACCACATAACAAACCTGACATCATACTCAGCAATAAAAAGAAGAAATTGACACAACCAATCGAAATATCCATACCCAACACAACAAATATACAGAAGAAAACAGGAGAAAAAATTGAAAAATACATCCAACTGGCTGAGGAAGTCAAGGACATGTGGCATCAGGATGAAGTTGACATTATACCAATTATACTATCAACTACAGGAGTCATACCACACAATATCCACCAGTACATCAACGCAATACAGCTACATCCAAACATATATATACAACTACAGAAATCTGTAATTATTGACACATGTTCAATTACCCGAAAGTTCCTAAATGCAATGTAACATACACCGTACAGTTAAAAGGAAGTCACGCTTGATCAAGGTCCGCGTCACTTTCCATTTTAACCAGACATAACGTCTGAGAAAGGAAAGAAATAATAATAATAATAATAAAAGTAGTTCAGGACATACACTGCCCCCCTATTGATAAATTGTTGAAAACAATATAGACCATAAAATATATAGGAGTGGAGAGCGACCTTAAATGGAATGATCACATAAACCAAATAGTAGGAAAAGCGGAAGACAGACCGAGATCCTTCGGAAGGATTTTAAGGAAATGTAACTCGTCCATGAAAGAAATGGCTACCAAGGCGCTTATTCGACGAACGCTTGACTAATGTTAATCTTTCTGTGACTCTTGCCAGGCAGGACTGAAGAGACAGAGAAGATCTAACGGAGATAGGTGGGTTTCGTCCCGGGATCGTTTATTCGGCGCGAGAGTGTTAGAGACATTCTCAACAAAATCCAGTGCTAAACTCTACAAGAGAGGCATTGGGCCTCACAGACACATTTACTACCGAAATTCCGAGACTTTCTGGGAAGAGTCAGACAATATATTACTTCCTCCTACATACATCTCCTGAAACGACCATTATGAAAAAATTCGAAATTATAGCTAACACGGTTACCTACAATCTTTCTTAACATCTGCCACTCGCGAGTTGAGCAGTGGAGGGGGGATCAATTAGTGGTAGCAGAAGTGTCCCCCGCCACACACCATCAGGTGGTTTGTAGAGCATTGATGTAAACGTAGAAAACGGCATGAACCCATAAAACAAATAGTAGGGAAAGTAGATGCCAGGCTGAAATTTATTGGGAATATCTCGAGACAATATAATTCATCTACGAAGCAAGTGGCTTACAATACCCTCGTTGGACCGATTCTGAACAGTTGTTCATCAGTTTGAGAGCCTCATCATGTAGGATTAATAGAAGAGGTAGAGAAGATTCAACGAAAAGCGGCGCGTATCGTCACAGGACCATTTACTAGGCGCGGGAGCGTTACGGAGATGATCAGTAGTGACACATGCTACAACAGAGGCGTCGTGCATCATGGACAGGTTTACTGTCGAAATTCCTGTAGAGCACATTGCGAGAAGTGTCGGACAACATGTTACTTACTGCCATATTTGTCTCGCGAAATGACCACAACGGGAAAATCGGAAAAAAATAGGTGTCACTCGGAGCACTGCCGACAATCATTCTTCCAACTTGCCATTCGAGAGTGAAACAGGAAACTGGAAAAGATAATGGTGCTATAAATACCCTCCTCCACACACTGTGAGGGGCTTGCGCCTTTCTTCCACTGGTACTCGTGTTCATAACTAAGAGGTGTATTCTTAGAGCCCTCTCGATATTAAAAAAAAAAAAAAAACACTTTTAACTTCTTATAGGTCCTTGTTTGGATGGATTTAAAACAGGCAAAATTCCTTTAACCGCTTTTTTTACTGTTAAAGATTTGGCCAATTGACGTGACAAGCGCTTATGCAGCTGACAAGGGGAACCTGAAGCGAGGAAGCGCAGGTTCGAGAGGTAAATGCTGACTTATTGACGTCAGCGGTTGTGAAAAAAACGGTTCTTGGATATTTAATATGATCGTGAATTTGCAATCAGACAATGTTTAAAGAAAAACTGCATGGAGTAAATTAATATTTCATAAACTCCTTGAAAAGGAAGCCTATGTATGAGAAGTTTCCCAATCCTGTTAAAATTCTGATAATAAAATCCTTTGATAGTGGAAACCAGTAAAACAATCTGAAGCTAATTTCATAAACAATGACACAGTATACTGTAATTTTGCTTAACAGTAACAGTTAAACCCAGATAAATTTGCATCTAAACATGAATTAAGGGAAATATGACGTTAAGTGACATGTAAACAAACATCGAGTACTTTGACAGCTGTCGGATTCAAAGCTCCTTCAAATACGTAACTTAAACCAATGGCGAGTAAGCTATTTCTTTGTAATTGGTTGGTGTAAATAACTTCAATGGTGGATGCCTCACCTTACACGTCTGGCCACATTTCACAGTACAACACATAAATTCTCCTGTCTAAAATACTGCGTATACACATTGAAGCACACCCTTCCAAAAGACACATACAACGCATGAAACGGCTAGTACAAATACACTGAAAAGGAAAAACAAATAAATGATGGTAATAACTACTGTTAGTGGTGGGGTCAACAACCACTGAAGGTGAACAGTCTTTGCAATACACTAGTTCTATTTTCGGAACGAAACATTAAGAAATAGTCTATTACAAAGCACAAATAAATTAAATTGCTTACAATTGTGAGTTTCTCGAAGAGAAGGATGTTTTGAGTCTTATCTGTTCTGGGTCGGCGTGATGTGGCGACGGCGGTAGAAGCAGTTTGAAGTTGCTGATATGAATCCTGTAAATTCATCCAGTCGTGTGTTTGGCATTAATATATCCTCTTTTCCTTACGTCCTGTTTCGGCTGGCAGTGGTATTAAGTTGCGTAGCATCCACTGTTTATGCAGCACCTGAGGTCGTATTAGTTCAGCTGCACCTTTCACACACGACAGTTTGACATTCCATTTGCTATACTTTGTCAACTGCGAATTTAGACAGTCCATCTGCTGTTAATATTCATGCTTCACAATAACTCTGTTCCCGCGAAAAAGGTCACTTACGTCGCAACACAGTTCACAGTTTCCACATTGGCTGTTAGTGTTTTATCATACGTCACATATCGTAGTCAAGGAAATGAGCAATATTAAATTCACAGTTTATGCAATGCAATTCAGTTCTAATCCGATGACAATACTGTCTGTTCACGCGTGCAAAAACCAACACCGCTCGCATAATACAACGTCCGTTTAGAATATCCATCATAAAGTCAAATTTCAAACCATGTGTAACACACGAAAGTCCGGTATTAATATCGCGTTAAACGCACACCATTCCTAAACACACTGCCTGCTTTCGTACCGCCACTCGCACGCGCCATCCGTGACTGACTGCCACACTGTTCGACCCGACAACTATCGATACCCCTCTCGTTCCACAGTTCTTACAACACTTCTGCCTTTTGCATTCCATTTCACAGAATACATTTAATAAAGCTATCTGAAAGATCATCAGAAAAAAATCTAAGGCCTTACATAAGGAACTCCTATAGAAAACAGCAAAGTAAACTTAGTCACACTTCATGTTCTACAGTATATAACCAAATGAAGAATATTATACATCAGAAATATATCTATGAAGTCCAAGGTAGTAACAGAAAGTAAAAAAAAGTTGTATCTCGTTATTAGTCATGGCATCAAACTGTCCACTGAAAAGCTCAGCCCCAGTAAGCCAATCCAATCGGCTAGAGCCTTTGAACTAAACAACATTTTCTGAAAGCCTATCATTTTACCCCATTACGACGCAGAAGCGTGAAAGTTGGCTGAAAGGAGCCTACAACCTTCTCCTGTAATTTGCGACCCTTCAAACACATGGGTGTCGAGAAATGAGAAAAAAAAATTCCGAGTTCTGAAGTTCATGTCAAATGTAAGGTGGGTTAATGGTCATGTTGGCACCAAATTTTACCACAATTCTTCCCAACACTAGTGTAGATGTGTCACACAAAGTACTCCCGCTCGGGGTCGACACGAAAAGGCCGCAGGAGGTAGTATAAAGGGCGCCAATGAAACCATCTGTTGCCTTGGTGCGTTTATTTACATACATTTCATGGTCTAAAACGACAGTCGCAGCGCGACTGGAAACAGAATGACCTTCCTGACAACATTCAACACTGCCGAAGTCCCCTAGATGATTCACCCCTTTCTCTAAGGACACTGTGGAGCTGCAATCCCATTGAACATTGTAACCTGGTTTTACAGGATAGAGCGGATCAGGTTATGGTTGTGGAAAGGGGCCATAATGAGTTACTGTTAGTTACAAAAACACACAAACTTTTGCTTTCCTTAAAACGACTTAATTACACGTTCCTTAAAAGGATCAAATTGAAACAATACGGCTGAAGGATGGGTTAAGAAAACTTGCGATACCTCCTGGGCTGAAGGCCCAAAACCACACCAAAAACAAGAACGGCTGAAGGCCTGAACAGTAGTTATTAGAAATTGCTTTAGAGAGTACACATGGCTGAAGGCCTTTAAAAGAGAAAATAAGTACTCGGCTGAAGGCCATACACAAGACATCGAACAATTCAGAACTTAGGGCCTGGACAACAACAATTTCAGATAAAAAATTTTTAAAAAATTAGTTTTATACAAACCAATTTTCAAATTTTAATTTAAGATGGCTGAAGGCCTTATTTTAAAATTAAAACAAAGTAAATTAGAATGCCTTATTTCAAAATTAAAACAAAGTAAATTAATAAACGGCTGAAGGTCTCACACAGTACTTCAAACTAAAATGAAAATCACAATCTAAAACCAACAGAACAGTGGTCCTCAGAAGTGTTCCAAGGGTCAGCCTGAGGAGGTAGCTCTAACGTAAGGTGAGGTGAGACAGGCAGCCAAAGGTAAGGTTAAACAAATGGATAGCAACCCGACCCAGGGACGGCTGAAGGACCAACCAACAACCTAATCAATTCCCTTCTGACCGACCAATGGCGCGGCAATGGAAAGTATCAGCCGAGGACGAAGATATCTGCAGCACTACGTCTTCAAAATTGGCGTCTAAAAACATCCAAGGCACGATAACCACTCTAAGAAAAAAATATGAACAACAAGCTGTGAGGACGGGGCGTGAGTCATGCTTCAATTGCTCAGTTAGTAGAGCACTTGCCCGCGAAAGGCAAATGTCCCGAGTTCGAGTCTCGGTCCCGCACACAGTTTTAATCTGCCAGGAAGTTTCATATCAGCACACACTCCGCTGCAGAGTGAAAATCTCATTCTGGAAACAACTAAAAGGCTGTCGAACTGCATGCCGTGCCGGACAGCATCAACACGCTGAGGAAAACCACACTGCCAGAAAACTACGCTAACAACCAGGTCAGTAACTGGGCCGTTAATGACCACAAGGGAGAAAATACTTCTGGCGCACTTCACTGGTAAGTAACAATTAATTTAATAGTTATAGACCATACAGGAAGACCGCTGCAAAATTTCACCAGTTCCACCATATGTTGCTGCTAGCTGGAACGGCCCAGGAAGCAACGACCCACAATGAACGAAGAGCCATCACAGCAGTTGAGGTTTCATAACAGGTTAACTGATCACTCAACTTCAGTGTCCAGGTTCGGTGGGCAACGAACTTTGTAGCTCTCGCAGCTAGCGCCTCACAATATGACCGCGTGTGCGCGCCACAAGCGGTCCCGGCCAGACTCCACACCACGCTGCTCTGTTCCAAACGAACGACTGCCACACACAGCACCACATGTAAATATAGCAGTGACATCAAAGATAGTACAGTAGTACTAGTATCGATAAGCGCTGCTGCTGCCACTGACGGAAGCAAGTCAGCAACTCGTTATGGTAGTAACTCAGGGAGAAAGAAGACGCCACTGGGTTGTGACAAAATGCCAAAGAACAAACGGCATCAATGTGAGCTGGCCACGGCTCAAATATGATCTAACGACTTTTGAGCGTAGCACGGCTGCAAATTTTGCTCTGGAATAAAGGCTGGAATCACTAATGACAGTTCAAAATCATTCGATGAAATTTGAACCTGATCCGAAGCAGCAAAAGATTTTATGTTTTTTGAAATCTCCTTTTTCACGCCCTCCCATGGTGTAATCATGAAGGGGGGGGAGGGGTGGAGGGGGTGCGACATGTTGGCACATGCGTGAACAACTGGAAAAGGTCCCTCTAACAATCTTCAGCGCGGAAACCTCCTCGGTGCCACCCGTGCACTTTTGTGGAGCTTTACAGACAAGCCCTGTGCGATATCTTGGCGCCTGCGTCAGGCAACCCGTTCGACACCCTACAGCTGAGTGCCTGCTTGCAGGTATCTGGAATCTGAGCGGTATCGACGGTGTTGCTTGGAATCGGTGAGGAATAGCCTAGGAAGCGGTCAAGTGTTGTCTCTGTAGAAGCATACTTTTAAAGTGCTCAACAAAGGTGAATGGGTGACACCGAAAGTGTCGCCGAAATTGGGGCATTTGGAAGGACCCTTTGCAGTTTTATTTACTGGGTGATCAAAAAGTCAGTACAAATTTGAAAACTGAATAAATCACGGAATAACGTAGATGGAGAGGTACAAATTGACACACATGTTTGGAATGACATGGGGTTTTATTAGAACCAAAAAAATACAAAAGGTAAAAAAATGTCAGACAGATGGCGCTTCATCTGATCATAATAGCAATAATTAGCATAACAAAGTAAGACAAAACAAAGATGATGTTCTTTGCAGGAATTGGTCAATATGTCCACCATCATTCCTCAACAATAGCTGTAGTCGAGGAATAATGTTGTGAACAGCATTGTAATGCATGTCCAGAGTTATGGTGAGGCATTGGTGTCGGATGTTGTCTTTCGGCAATCCTAGAGATGTCAGTTGATCACGATACACTTGCGACTTCAGGTAACCCCAAAGCCAATAATCGCACAGACTGAGGTCTGGGGACCTGGGAGGCCAAGCATGACGAAAGTGGCGGCTGAGCACACGATCATCACCAAACGACGCGCGCAAGAGATCTTTCACGCATCTAGCAATATGGGGTGGAGCGCCATCCTGCATTTTAGTTCTAATAAATCCCCATGTCATTCCAAGCATGTGTGTCAATTTTTACCTATCTACATTATCCCATGGTTTATTAAGTTTTCAAATTTATACTGACTTTTTGATCACCCGGTATGTACATGTCAATGTCGACACTTCCCCTCTCACCTCCTCCCTCCTCCCCCCCCCCCCCCCACCTGCGATTACGCTGCAGATGGGCGCGAAGTAAGAAGGTCGGGAAAGCATTAACACCCTTTGATACTTCGAATCACATTCAAAATTCGTCGAATGATCCTGAATGGTCCCTAGTGGTCCCTCCCGGGATACCACACGAAAAACTGAGGTCGTGCTGCCCTCCAAAGGGTTAGATCATGTTCAGTGGGGTTGCAGTGACATATGCCGATAGCGTCAAAGATCGTCAAGAACTTCGTTCTGTTGCACATCCCACTGCAACTGTCATTTTCGACTGCGAATTATGTACGAGCCTTTTTTCGCATGTGTCGACGCCTTACTGTCTGAAACGTCGCCGAGCTCGAAAGTGATGTCGCAGAGTGCCTCGCTTTTGTACCACATGGGGAAAGTTGAAGACATCTTTGAGCCAAGTTTCAAACCTCTGCGTCACCATCGGGAAAAATGATGGAGTTGCAACGAAGTGACTCTTTAATTCTTTTGCGCAGTCAGTCCTTGCAGACAAATCTTGTATAAGTTTCTGTTAGGCTAACGTAACTTTCCAACATGATGCTGTTGTGGTAATCGATTTTCGGGTACTTCTAGCAAAAATGCAAGATAGTCTGTACCTCCGTATTGAAACAGAAGAGTAGAGAAATTATAAGTTCACATTTTTCGTATCACTGTTGTAAGGTGTCAGGCAAATCCAACACCTTCCATGAAAACCATGACATGATAACAAATCCGGCAGTATGCCACATAGCTCCGAATAAATCCTGACATTAAATTAACCAAAGTAATACGATCAACGAGTGAGCAAATGGAATACCACAGACTAACACAATGCATGTCATATCTTCCCACCGTGAAACAGACGCAGTTCCGAGGGAAGAAACGAGAAGCCGAGAGCAGAGTCGTGTAGGCTAGGAGGCTCTACGATAAGGGACAGACACTCACGTCGCCAGCCGACCGCTAGGACCACTCCCCAGCCCATGTTAAAAGATAGAGCCCTCCAGAAGAAGAGTATAAATCTTCCGGTAACACTAAAAGGACCACACCAGCTGAAAGTTTTAGCGTGAGACTATACGCGTCTCTGTTACGTTGCAAACGTTAAAAACATTGCCCTACCACGAAAAGTATAACGTTTCTCATTGGATAGACAGAATTTTTGTAGGCAGAGCTTAAGGTTAACATTGAGACTCTGATTGGTCAGTTGAAAACACAGTTAGATACCTTTTTTTAAACCAATTTCGGTAAATTGTAGTAAGGAGAAGTTAGGAGAGAGTTGCATCCGAGACGGCGAGGTGCGTGGTATTCACATTTGCTACTAGAAGTTAAAATCTGAAACGCGATGATTTTTCTGTTATATAATTATTGAGAAGCCGCATCAGCCACTGTAATTTACGACAAGTAAAATAAGTAATTAAAGATAACTGAGGGTCACTGTAGACCATTTTTGATAGTTTTCTCTTTTATGAAACTTAATTTAAACCTAGATTATAGATGTGATACGGCATAGGTCATCCTTCTATCCATTGTAGAACTTGGAAACCCATTCAGGGAATATTCGTTCACATTTTTGTTGAACGCAGTTGGTTTTTATCATCCTGTATTAAAATATTTCCATTTATCAATAGTGCAATTTAAAAACTATGTTTTGTGAGTAGAATAAAATTTCCAGTGGTAAACTTAACAGCTTTTTCGACGTTATTTCACCAAATAACTAAAAATAGGAAAGCCTTGACCCCCTTCCACTAAATTTAGTTAGTATTAAGATTCTTTTACAGGGAGTGCAGTGGAGCTGACGCTGAAATCATTAAGTATTTGATTATATCATCGCTAGTCTCACTGAACTCTCCTGAACTCTACGTGTCATGTGTGGTCTGGCGTCTCCTTACCAGCAACAGGTCCCAGGTTCAAACTAGTCAATTCCCTAAAAAACACGCACAGAGCGTTGTTGCGCGAAAGTGGTAGGGAGACACGACTTAGAACAAACAGATACCACGCAGAATGTTAGACTGTGTGCCGCGTCACTTGACGATTGCCGTGCTTTACTTGAAGTGCCGAGTATTAGCGATATATGCCACACTCGAATACCCTGACATTAAATGACGCTCTGACGGAGATAAGCAGAGGGAGCATTGACGTCAATGGAAAACTGCAGTCTCATGCTTATCCTAAGCAGGTTAAGAGTAAACGATGGATGCTTTTCACGGTCAACGGGATGCTGAAACAGCCTTCGTATAAACATGGCCGTGTAACTCTTGATGCGAGAAGCTGTAACATGTCCTATATTTACCTTGTTAAATATTTAAAAAGAGGCAAGGGAACGATATTTCACCAAGCAACACATCCTTTTAATGAATATTCCTCATAGCACTTTATGTCTGAAAGCAGTGCCCAGCGAACTGCATCCACCCGGGAAAACACATTTCTGAATAAAATATGGGCGGTGAGGTATTGCACCGAGTAGATACCACGCACGCGGTATTTCCGGTCAAAGGAAGAGTTTTATCTGCATGAAATATACAGGGGATAACACTCTCGAGTTATTCGTGTGATGGAGTATTCAGCGCGGATTATTTGCATATCGCTTAGCGCTGATGTGTTCAGTGTGGGAATAAAAGCCGAGATCCTATCGCGAATCTGAGTGACCTAGATACTAACTGCACAACATTTTTCTAAACGCAAAACTACATTCAGTTTTAGTACGAGTAGTTCCTTAATAGAGGGATCATTCGTTCAGTAACGTGGAAGAAGATTGTGTTACTTACAGTAACGGTCGGTCTTCCTCAGGCTGTGCTTGGTTATTGTAATTTTAGTTAAATGAAGACTTGACCTTGTAATTCTCTATCGTATGTCTCATTAAGAAATGATGAGCTTCTAGTGCATACTAAATTTCACTGAGTAGTCAGATTTCTCTCTGGAAGTGAATTGCAGTATTGTTAGGTATTCGATATAAACTGCCACAACCGCCCAGGTAGCTGCTCGTGTTAAAGCGCCATTCCCGGGACTGGGAGGTAAGCCGGTCCCCGCCCAGCGGACTGACCAACCTGGATGTGGTTTTTAGGCGGTTTCCCACATCCCAGTAAGTGAATGCCGGGCTGGTGCCCAAATCTCGCCTCAGTAACACGCTTCGCAAACATTTAGAAAAATTTCGCTCAATTTCACATGAATAAGGCTACATGTACACAGCTCGGGTACACACAAACCGCCAAGGAGGATGTGGGTGGGTGGTGGGGGGAGAACTGGGCGTCGGCAGGAGGACATCCAGCCATCCCTTCAATTAACAAAATCCCTTCATAACCATGTCGTCCCTGCGCCGATGCGAGACAAAATGCGAAAGGAAAAGAAGACTGGGAATAATCTGCCCCAAGTTGCTTCTTTGCTCATAGACAGCATATCCTAAGGGCACATTTACAGAACTGATTTATAAATTCTTTTATCCACGTCGTTTTTTGTAATAATCCCTTTTCAGATGAGTAATTATACTCTTTCTTGATATGTAGATGATATACATCTCCCCGATAAAGTACCCTGTAACCTGTTTCTTATTCAAAACCACGCTGCATTCAAGAGGAGATTGAGACCGCCAACCCTTACGTTCCTTTCCTCTGGGCATATCCTATATCTCATCTGCTTTCTTTCTGTCCAAGAGTGAAGCAGTACCCCTGTACATTATTATTTCTCGGTCCTCTTCTGACCAGTCAAAACTACTTCTTCCAAATATTTCTGTCTGTCGTTATTACCGGCTTTTCTGAAATACTGTACACTAGTTACTTGATTTTTTATTTTTATTTTTATTTCTATTTTTATTATTTGCTGCCTATGTGTTATGGATATTTTAACGTTAACGTCTAAGAATGTCAGGTTAAATCTAAAAGAGGATCAAGTATCTAATCTTGCCAGGTGAAATAAATGCATAAATAAAGATATTTCCCTACTTAGCAAGCACTCTCATCGACTTACATAAATGCTTTGCTCAAAAGAGAAGTCTGTGGTAATCAGCAAAATACAGCAGTTTAGAGCATTATTTCATTAATGTGCCTATGTCTTCGACTTCTTTAACGTTTATTGAGCACTACAGGAAAGATAATTATGGCAATAAAACTGTCGTAATGATGACGAGCTGCGCGTATACGTTAACAGCAGAATTATACCACTTTCCAAACTATATTATATTCCGGGCAGCCGCAGCTTTTGAAAGGCATGACTTAGGAAGAGCTCTGCTGACAGCTGGTAGAACTGTTGTTTATTAAAACACAACCGGTTTCGCTGCCTAAAGCCGCATCTTCAGGTGCAACAGCGTTAAAAGATCATGGAAATTCCCATCTATCCTAGCGAAAATTTACTATTCAGTTAGTATCGCCAACACTATGGTGAGCGAAAGGTAACGAAGACATACTTCATTCTTTAAAAGTTGTCTGCATCGCTGTGACGGCAGAGCAGCTCGGTGCTGTGCAACGTAAAAGCGAGCCGCACGAACGACAAAGAAAGACTAGCTAGCTGGCGAAACGGGAGCTATCCATGTAGGCAGTGTGCCGTCATATACTCATTACTAGGAACGATGGGTCGCTACTTTTAGAACCGAGAATAATACAGACTTTTACTACGTACTAGCAGCTTTTTCCTTGTGCCTGAGTTTTCTGCCTGGATCTGAAAATGTGAAGTACGATAGAATAATGTTTTTGGTCTGTCAGTTTTTTTTAGAATACTGCACCCAGTATACAAAATATATATCGTTCCTTTATCTGCTCGGCTGGTCTAAGCATTATAAAATTTTTCCCTGATATAATGAAGCGGGTGTATACTGCATTACGTGTAGTGATTGCCCTAAGAAATATATAGTGCAAACCGGTGGGTCCTGGGGCCATCCTCAGTCCATACAGCTGGCTGGCGGAAATGGTGAAGGCTCGCAATTTTCAGCTTTGTGCCCAGACCTGATAGGGGTCCTTTGGTTTGGAGCCGTGTGGAGTGTCTCAGCCAAAGGCTTCGACGACTCTGCGGTGTTCTCGGCTGCAGATTTCTTGATCTGCGTTATCAAGTGAGGAATTGTAGGACTTCCCTTGCTAAGTTATGAGTGAACTACACAATGGAAGCAGCTACTAGCATAGCACAGTACTTGTGTGTGTGTGTTTTTCTTTTTTTTTTGGAGGGGAGGGAGTAGTATGAACACTTGCCAGACGATACGCAAATCAGACCGTGCTCAGAGTGAAGATTCCTTCATTCTCAAAATGTTGTCAGTAAACTGTCGAAGTATTTGTAACAAAGTTCCAGAATTTACTGTCCTCAAGGAAAGTTCTCGCATTCAAATTGTTCTTGGGACCGAGAGCTGGCTAAAACCCGAAGCAGAAAGCTCTGAGGTATGTAGCGAGTCGTGGAATGTATTGTTGTATCTGGTATTATGCACATATGAGAACTCAGTTGGTTGACGGGATCGTGGAACACAATGTACTGTAATACACTCCTGGAAATTGAAATAAGAACACCGTGAATTCATTGTCCCAGGAAGGGGAAACTTTATTGACACATTCCTGGGGTCAGATACATCACATGATCACACTGACAGAACCACAGGCACATAGACACAGGCAACAGAGCATGCACAATGTCGGCACTAGTACAGTGTATATCCACCTTTCGCAGCAATGCAGGCTGCTATTCTCCCATGGAGACGATCGTAGAGATGCTGGATGTAGTCCTGTGGAATGGCTTGCCATGCCATTTCCACCTGGCGCCTCAGTTGGACCAGCGTTCGTGCTGGACGTGCAGCCCGCGGGAGACGACGCTTCATCCAGTCCCAAACATGCTCAATGGGGGACAGATCCGGAGATCTTGCTGGCCAGGGTAGTTGACTTACACCTTCTAGAGCACGTTGGGTGGCACAGGATACATGCGGACGTGCATTGTCCTGTTGGAACAGCAAGTTCCCTTGCCGGTCTAGGAATGGTAGAACGATGGGTTCGATGACGGTTTGGATGTACCGTGCACTATTCAGTGTCCCCTCGACGATCACCAGTGGTGTACGGCCAGTGTAGGAGATCGCACCCCACACCATGATGCCGGGTGTTGGCCCTGTGTGCCTCGGTCGTATGCAGTCCTGATTGTGGCGCTCACCTGCACGGCGCCAAACACGCATACGACCATCATTGGCACCAAGGCAGAAGCGACTCTCATCGCTGAAGACGACACGTCTCCATTCGTCCCTCCATTCACGCCTGTCGCGACACCACTGGAGGCGGGCTGCACGGTGTTGGGGCGTGAGCGGAAGACGGCCTAACGGTGTGCGGGACCGTAGCCCAGCTTCATGGAGACGGTTGCGAATGGTCCTCGCCGATACCCCAGGAGCAACAGTGTCCCTAATTTGCTGGGAAGTGGCGGTGCGGTCCCCTACGGCACTGCGTAGGATCCTACGGTCTTGGCGTGCATCCGTGCGTCGCTGCGCTCCGGTCCCAGGTCGACGGGCACGTGCACCTTCCGCCGACCACTGGCGACAACATCGATGTACTGTGGAGACCTCACGCCCCACGTGTTGAGCAATTCGGCGGTACGTCCACCCGGCCTCCCGCATGCCCACTATACGCCCTCGCTCAAAGTCCGTCAACTGCACATACGGTTCACGTCCACGCTGTCGCGGCATGCTACCAGTGTTAAAGACTGCGATGGAGCTCCGTATGCCACGGCAAACTGGCTGACACTGACGGCGGCGGTGCACAAATGCTGCGCAGCTAGCGCCATTCGACGGCCAACACCGCGGTTCCTGGTGTGTCCGATGTGCGTTGCGTGTGATCATTGCTTGTACAGCCCTCTCGCAGTGTCCGGAGCAAGTATGGTGGGTCTGACACACCGGTGTCAATGTGTTCTTTTTTCCATTTCCAGGAGTGTATAAACACAGATAATTATCTTTTAACACAACGAAAAACCAGTCCAAAGTTGCAAACTTTACTTTTTTTATTCACTCGGTGACTAATTTCGGGCCGAGACCCACTTTCAAAACATCGTAATTTAGTCAGAAATGGTATTTCCGAAGATGTGCAAACCATGTCAAAAATCTGCAACGAACAGTTACAGCGCATACAGATGAGCTGTGGCTGTTCGTTGCACATTTAAGACAGAGTTTCCACATCTTCGGAAATACCATTTACGACTGTGTTACGATGATTTGAAAATTGGTCTCGGCTCATCGAGTGAATAAAAAAAGTAAAACTTGTAACTTTGGACTGGTATTTCGTTGTACTGATTAACAGAAGCTGCTGACCCACGGCTGTTCCAGCATACTGGAAGTTCGTAATTATCTTTTATTCTAAGAAGTAATAACATTAAGAAAGGAATGAATACATATATCTTTCCGGTAGCATTTCAGTCTACAAGTTCCTTGTTAAGACAAATACGCAAGTACTGAATTTACCAGTCCAGCTTGACGTTGTGAATGGTAATTACAAAGTCAATAAGCCCTGGCTAACAAGTACACGAGAACACTGAATAGTAAGTACAAAACAAGTCGACAGTGAGCATGAGAGAAGGCGTTTTCGTAACTGAAATACATTCTACGCTGGACCTCGCTGTCTTGGTTCCTCACAGATTGTTGACGGCGGCGTAACTGCGTCGAAGCAGCGCGCGTTTTCAAAGTGCAGTCGACCGACTATGGTCGATACCGAACATACAGAGGGGTCCAAAAAAATATATCCGCTGTTTAAAAGTCCATAACTTGCAAACTAATTGACGGAGTTGTCTCATTTTTAGTGAAAGTGTAGCTTGAAGTCCAACTTAAAGGTATCACTGTAGGTGTTCGAAATGGTCACCATTAACATCCACACACAAACGATGCCGCCGAACTGCAGCACGAACTACAGACTGCAACGTGTTCAGTTGGATATTTGCACATGAATGTACGATGGATTCTCGAAGTTCATCCATTGTGCATGGCTTTTGTCGATACACGATGTCCTTTAGTGTCCCCCAAGTCCAGAGTAGTTAGCTCTGGGGAACGTGGTGGATACTCCACAGCACCTTGCTGGTAGATTTTCGTTGAGATACGACCAAACACGATTTTGGTAGTGGGTTGCGGCACCATCTTGTTGAAAGTAAACTCTTCCGTCTCCATACAAGTCTCGGATGGCAGGTAAAGAATGGCCCAATCAAGCCCCGGTAAGACAACCCACACCACACATTTACCTTTGGCATATTCACGGCTTTGTCTACATGGACGTTCGGATTTTCTGGCCCAGTAGACGCAATTGAGGCGATTTACTGTACCATTGAGCTTGAACTGTGCCTCATCAGACCACACAATCATCCCTGTAAACTCTTCATCGTTGCGCACCATGTCAGTAAACCACTCGAAGTTCTTTATTCCACGGTCTGGGTCGTCCTCGTTCATTGCGTGTAGCAATCATGGGATGTAGCGCCTCCACTTTGCTGTCTTCAGTTTCACGGGCACACTGTCTCACAGACTTCTGTGGTGAGCGAGTGAGTTGTTGTAACACACGACGGGAGTTAGCTGGACTTGTTACTGTTACAGGTCGTCCAGATCATTGTTTGTGTACATCTTTAACACAACCTTCGGCTTCAAATTTGTCTCGAATGCGACGAATCGTTAAACGTGTCGGTGGCCCTGTTTGATACTCATTTCGCCACTGCCGTTGAGCCTCATTAATGTTTTCGTACTTAAAATACCACTTCAAAACTGACTTCGTTTCATCGAATGTAAGCCTTGCGCCAGCCATGTTTACTCGAGTAACTAGGTGCGCCTAAGAACAAAACACTGACTATCTGGTGACTGTCATCTGACAAAACAAAACAACGCAATACAACGCTTGTGTGGCGATTGCCGGAACTACAAACTATTACACTACCAAAGATGAGACAATTCCGTCAATTAGTTTGCCAGTTATGGACTTTTAAACAGTGGATACATTTTTTTGGACCCCCTCTGTATATCGTACACACAGATTAGACGCCATTGGAGGGGGAGGGTTCGTTGCAATTGATAAAAATATTGTCTCTCCCAGAGGTACTGAGGTCGAGATTGACTGTGACAGTGAAGTTATCGGGTCTCGCATGACAAGTCTAGGTTAAAGCAAATTAACTGTTGAATGTTTTCCTGATTACCCAATCACGCTATGACACTTTTAGAGTCATTCAAAGAAAGTCTCCCATCTGCAGTGCGTTAAGTACCCAGATTATGCAATACTAGTTGAAGGCGACTTTAAACTACCGGTATATGCTGGGAAGTCTATGGATTCATTGCAGGCGGCACAGACAGCCTTACGAAGTGTTTTCAAACGTTTACCGAAAACTGTCTTGAGCAGCTAGTTCCGCAGCCCACACGCAGTGGAAATAGTTTAGAACTTGTAGCTACAGAGGGACCGGACCTTATCGGTGGCTTCAGTATAGAGACAGGAATTAGTGATCACGATGTCATCATGGCGACTATCATCAGTTACGGATGCTAAAAGAGTTTTTTGGTAGAAAGAGTAGATAAGCATCAGACTTAAGACAACGAATGGAGATCATTTAGTTTCAGTACGATGGAAGCAGACAAAATATGGGCAGAGTTCAAACAGTCTGTAAATCATGCTCTGGAGAAGTATGTGCCTCGTAATTGGATTAAGGAAGGAAAAGACACACGTTGTTTAACAACAACATTTGAAAAATACTGAAGAAGCAAAGCACTCTTGGCTCAAAAGAGAATGTGCAAACGACGACAGGTAAAGGTTAGGAGAAATTCGTGCGTCTGTGAAAAACTCCTAGGCGCGAGCATACCATAACTACCATCGACATAGCTTTGTAAAAGAACTCGTCGAGCACCCTATAAAATTCTGGTCCTATGTAAAATTGCTAAGTGGGTTAAGGCTTCCCATCCAGTCGATCGCTGACCCGTTTGGTGTGGCAGTAGAAGACAGCGAAATTTCACGTTTAAGAAATAGTTCACACAGGATTGCACTAGTAAAAACATATCGTTGTCTCACCATCACGCAGACTGACCATGGGCGACATCATAATAGACATCCCTTTGGTAGAGAAACCACTTAAAGAGTTGAAAACAACTAAGTCACCAAGCCCGGATGGAAATTCAATTCGGTTTTGCAAAGAGTGCTCTTTGGAACTGGCCCCCTTCTTAGCTTGCACTTACTGCGAATATCTCTTCAAATTCTGAAGGTGGCAGGGGTAAAATAAAGAGAGCGAAAGGCTATTTGCAATTTGTACAGAAACCAAATGGCAGTTATAAGGGTCGAGGGACAGGAAAGGGAAGCAGTGGTTCGGAAGGGAGTGAGACAGGGTTGTAGCCTCTCCTCATTGTTATTCAATCTGTATATTGAGCAAGCAGTGAAGGAAACAAAAGAAAAATTCGGAGTAGGTATTAAAATCCATGGAGAAGAAATAAAAACTTTGAGGTTCGCCGATGACATTGTAATTCTGTCAGAGACAGCAAAGGACTTGGAAGAGCGGTTAAACGGAATGGATAGTGTCTTGAAAGGAGGATATAAGATGAACATCAACAAAAGGAAAACGAGGATAATGGAATGTAGTCGAATTAAGTAAATTTCATTTCCCCAGAATTTGCTATATCAGGAAGCATTTATTTTGCACACCTATAAATTCTTTTTATATTTGCCACCATCATCATTCCTGCCCTTATTATTTTTATTAGTATTACTGTTGTGATTACTGGTGGCAGCAGCAGCAGTAGCAGTAGCAGTACTGCCAGTGTGAACTTTATTAGTTCATAGTATTATTTACTCGCATTGTCACTATCTGTCTCATCATTTTAATATTATTTGCCATTTTAAAATTGTTATTTCCTAGGTAACTATGATGTAAAACAAGTAGTGTATGTGTGAAACCCTGATCTCATGTAACAGAGGGCCTTACATCCCCAATCAGATCAGGTTAAATAAACAAATAAAAATATCTACATCTACATACATACTCCGCAATCCACCATACGGTGCGTGGCGGAGGGTACCTCATACCACAACTAGCATCTTCTCTCCCTGTTCCACTCCCAAACAGAACGAGGGAAAAATGACTGACTATATGCCTCTATACGAGCCCTAATCTCTCTTATCTTATCTCTGTGGTCTTTCCGCGAAATATAAGTTGGCGGCAGTAAAATTGTACTGCAGTCAGCCTCAAATGCTGGTTCTGTAAATTTCCTCTGTAGCGATTCACGAAAAGAACGCCTCCTTTCCTCCAGCGACTCCCACTCGAGTTCCTGAAGCATTTCCGTAACACTCGCTTGCTGATCAAACCTACGAGTAACAAATCTAGCAGCCCGCCTCTGAATTGCTTCTATGCCCTCCCTCAATCCGACCTGATAGGGATCCCAAACGCTCGAGCAGTACTCAAGAATAGATCGTATTAGTGTTTTATTAGCGGTCTCCTTTACAGATGAACCACATCTTCCCAAAGTGAAAGGTTAGCATTTACACTGTAACTGTTAGCAACTGGAGACATTTATGTCAATAATTTTTTCACATTTCAGTAGCTGCCGTATCTCAAGATGGTTCCTAGTGTCTGCAGTTACATATGTGAAGCAGTTTAAGGATTTAATTAAAGTACTTACAAGGAAGGTATTGGTAAGAAAGTATGATTAAAAAATGCAAATGTGCAGACAGACTGCCACATAGGTTTCTTGATGAAATTTGTTGTATCTAATGTTAGAAGCAAGGTACTGTGAGAGATTACAGGGCACTCTCACTTTTGATATGGTGTCATGCTGCTTAATGTACATAGCGAAGGTGATCTTTATTACTTGGATGCTATATGTGATACGATCTGACTTCATTCACATGACGAAATGGTTGGCAATAGTTAACACTCTTGCTTGTGTGCTCTAGTGAAGGCATAGCAGTAGGCTTTACCTGCATTTGAGGGAAGAGGGAGTTAAATGGCTGCAGTACGGCAGATGAGACCACAGGGGAGCTTTTTTCGCGGAACCTGGTGAAAACGTTTCCCGACAGCCAAGTCCATCGGTATCACTGTGCAGACGCACTGGGTAGCGCCGGTCGGTCGGCGGTCGCGTCCAGGTAGGCTGACTAGAGCCAACGATTCGCTGCAGCTATGAGCAGTGCATTGTAAGATCTGATGGCCGGCAATAAAGCAGAGTACAGGCCCTTGTTAGGTAGAAAGCGGATGAGATGGCTGAGAGTTTCTGCGAATTCTGTGGGACAGGGCAGTGTCGCCCAGGCATCCAGACTCTGCTGCAAAACGTATTTGTGAAGGCACGAGGCTTTTAGCGAGCTTATGGCCGTTCTTTGGAAAGTTTGAAGTAGACGCAACAGGTGAGATAACGATCTTTTTATGGAGGGCTGTGGTTCCATCCAATTCATGCTTTTAGCAAAGACACTGTAACCTCCCCCTCACTTATCGACCTTAATGACAGTGAAAAATTAAACCGCGTGTACCTAATTGAAATTTAGGAAAAGCAATCGTCACCGAAGTTAATCCGTCCGTAAAGAGGGAGGAAGGGTTACATCTAAATGAAAGGAAAAATGCAAATGAAATTGGTGGAATTTAATTTTGTAAAAGGCTAAAGTTAATAAAGAAAGTAAATGTGCGGTCGTTATGTTAACAATTAATTGGCGTTAAATAGATATTTGAGATCTGGAGAAAATTACAGTCTCCAGTTGTGTGAAAACTGAATGTTTGTGAGAAGTAATAAATTTCGCCAGACTCTGGCTTAATTTAGCAAAAGAATTAATAAAACCGGAAAATTGAAAGTTAATTTAGTGACTGAAATTAATAGTGAACTTTGTTTCTGAAGCACTACGAAATTCAATAAAATAAGGTTAGTCTTGGGCTACCTCAACAATCATTTCAAAAGCTACGTGAATCTACGCAATTTAGAAATAAGAGATTTAACTTTGAATTAGAATTAAATGTTTCTGAACAATTAACAATAGTAAAATTTAGTACGTAACAAGCTGAGCTGCAGTCACAGGTAAGCTAAAATATGGTAACAAAACTCGCACTCTTAATTTCTGCTTGTGTAATCTAAATATTGTAGCCAGCTATGAATACTTTAACTGAACTTTGAAATTAAAGCAGTGAAATGGAATGATAATACTTTAATGCTGGCGTATGAATTTCAATGACACTCGGGTTCATTCCAGGAAAGGAAGGCACGCTGCTTGGTAATGCAATTGGGACAATGACCAACAAACGTTCATGCTAAGTTGCAGTATTTTTGTGATGCAACAGTTTGATAAGCTGAGGTCTCCATACAGTTCTAAAACTTTACGTGCTTTTAGTCTTCCTTGTTGGTTGATTGAAGTTTTACAGTCGTCGATCGGGGAGGTGACGACAGTCACTCATTGTCGGCCGTCGCTGTTGCAGAAGCTGGATGTTGGCGCGCCTTCTTCTCGACACGGTCACCAGGCGAAACGGACTCTTGATGTGTGCCAACTAATGTTTCCCGTCCGCGACACCGTGCCAGAAACTATCATAGCTAGTAGAGCGCAATTACAAGCTGCCAAACCCCGAAAGCGCGGCAACTCGCGGGAGCGTCACACAACACACCTGCTCCACTCCCCTACCTCAGCCACTCTCCCCCTGCCCGCGCTCCACGCGGCAGAGCTAACACTACCAAAGATCCTAAGCACTTTGGTTCTCCACACGACCTATCGATGTAGTCGTTCGATAGCATAGTTTTCCCTAGGCAAGACCCAGCGTAAAAATACAAAGAATATTTACAAAACAAACCAATTATACATAGACATAAATACACAAATTGTAAAACAATTACGGAATATAAAGACACAGAAATGTCACATCCTCAGGTAACAAAATAAGGAAAAAAATTACAGTACAATAGATGGAATAAGGAGGATATGCATTTCCGGTATTACAACACGGCGTGAACATGAGGGAAAGAGGACTCAGAGCCAAATCTTTTTTCCTTTTCTCCCAAGGTTCGCAGGAGAGCTTCTGTAAAGTTTGGAAGGTAGAAGACGAGGTACTGGCAGAGATACAGCTGTGAGGACGGGGCGTGAGTCGTGCTTGGGTAGCTCAGTTGGTAGAGCACTTGCCCGCGAAAGGCAAAAGTCCCGAGTTCGAGTCTCGGTCCGGCACACAGTTTTAATCTGCCAGGAAGCTTCAATTTTTAAAGTCGCTGGTTGGTCAAATCTGTGTATGCAGAGCAGGGGGGCTGTCTCCCAGCTTTGAATGCCGAGCATCCACTCGTGATTGGCTTGTGCTATAGTGGATGTAGTCTATGCATGCAAATGTGCTATGCTACTGAGCTGCGGAGGAAAGCTGTAGAGAAAGAGAAGATCACTCGTGTGCTGGCGCTTCGCTAGTAAAGAATGACAGGTCTTTACCTATACAGTGAGACTTGTGTCCTTTGCTAGTGTGCCACTTAGAGCCTGTGCCAGTCACCATCTGAAACGTCAGAGGTACTGCTTCTTGCATGACTCACACAACGAGTTATGCGTGGGTGTACTTACTTATTTTGAGTCGGCCGTCTAAACATTCGACATATTCCTTCACGCATAGTCGTGTCACGGAGTCAAATTGGTTTTGCAGACCAGCAAACGGGTCTACCTGCACACTGGAATCCACCTGGGTTTCAGAGGCTCATAGGGACGTATCTGCGATTCATCCGACCGCTTGCTTGCATATTTCCGGCGCGCGCTGTTAATAACAGATTGTCGCTGTCCGTGGTAAAGTAAGGGTAAAGTATTCGCTGCTACGGCGTAGGGCTCCAATACATGCTTCTCAGCACCCTGTTCTTTAGAACCATATTTTTCTTTATGGAATAGTAGAGTATAGGTGCTTTGTAGTAGTGTAGTTTTTGGGCCATACCACAGATTCAAATTTATGAAGTCACGTAAAAGTTCTGGTTAGGGTGGTGCGTTGATTCCCAGCTGATCACTTTGTTAACTATAGACCGCATATTATTGAAAGCGTTTGTCAGATCAAAATGTTTGTGTGGTGTTTCCTTAGCCATCTCTTGTCATGTGAAGTTAAGAATAAATAAATCAATTGTTATTTAGGCCACAACTCCTCCCGGTGTTCTGATTCACATTACCTTTGCCGTTTTATTAAAGTCTTGGTTTTAATAAGCATGGAAGCTTGCAACTATGATCACAGAAAAAAAACCTTTTATTCATTTGGGTGTCACATCGGAAACATCTATAACAGGGATGTCCAAGCCGCTGCCCGCAGGCCGCACGCAGCCCAAATCAGGTGTCAATGAGGCACAAAATGTCGGCATCTCTTACAAGATATCGATAAAAAATTGTGTAAAATCTCATTTGTGTAAAGCTATGATAAGTCGAACATTTTCAATTTGAAACTTCCGCCTCATGATGCTGTTCTCTCAGTGTTTTTTTTTATTTTTTTTTTATTTTCTGGCTCAGCACTTAGTGTTAAGCTCGTTATGTGCAGCCCAAAAATACTCGTCCTCTTCCGCTGTGGCCCAGCTAAGCTAAAAGATTGGTCATCCTTGCTCTATAATAAAGAGTGTCACATCAGCCATGTAGTTACAGACAACACCAACGCAAGAAACGGGAATGATCGGGTCTTTCGTATCCTTTTTATTTTAATTAGAATAATAGATACCTATGCGTAATAGTTTACTTTTAAGAAAATCTATCGTACTGTTCCTTTTCAATAAAAATAAATACAAAGATTGTGCTTGTTCACTCTTTTCCCACCTAATAAAAGGATCATGACTATATCGTGTTTCTAACTTCCCCATTTGGTACTTTGAGTTTAAGACACTTTTCTAAGAATCATATTTCTTTTTCTATGGAATTTTTCAATGGATTCCACAAGCACATGTGATATCTATGTTCTTCTGTCACCAGTACTGCATTCTATTCAGACCACCTACGTCAACAACAACAACAAAAGCAGTTTTCCCACGCTACACAGCAAACGAACGCGAATTGCGTTGTTCGCGTCCCAGAGCAGAGGTTGCGAACTTCCTTTACTGGTTCGCCAAAAACTCGACAACCAGCGCGAAACGAGCGAACACTAGCCAATGCCAACCGAACACGAGTGAATATTGCTCGCCAGCGCTCACCTACCGATTACACCAGAGATAAACCTCGTTCCCTCATGCTCGTGTTCTTGTGTTCGATTGCGTAAATCAGGATTAAGAGGCAATTATAACTGCCATTACGCAGTACACCCTCCCATTTCCTGATGTATCCAGTCGAATATCTCCATTAACCCTGGAAAAGCCCTGGCAATAAACATAAGCAGGTTAATCATGAGAAGAACATCATCTTGCTCACGTCTTTTTTTTTTTTTTTTTTTTTTTTTTTTTTTTTTTTTTTTTATAGAGGCAGCCGGTTTCGAGATACTACACAGGTCATCTTCAGATACAAAATCTAGTGCTAGGAAGCACTGTTTTTCAAAATGGTTCAAATGGCTCTGAGCACTATGGGACTTAACATCTGAGGTCATCACTCCTAGAACTTAGAACTGCTTAAACCTAACTAACCTAAGGACATCACACACATCCATGCCGAGGCAGGAATCGAACCTGCGACCGTAGCGGTCATGCGGTTCCAAACTGAAGGGCCTAGAACCGCTGGGCCACACCGGCTGGCGCTGTTTTTCAATAAGGCAATAACTGCAAAGTTTACTGTAGGATTCTCGTCTTTTTTATATATGGAGATGACTTATGCACCATCTCGAAACAGTATAAAAATTGTGGCAGGTGACCCAGATTGGGTTCTTTTCACTATACTAATAGCGATTACAGTTTCCGATAAACGTCATGGGCGAAAGTTAGGAATACAGGATATATTATTGAAACATTTCGTACCCGAGACATCTAATAGTCTGCAACTGACATGTCCATGAAACTAAAGAACTTACAAGTAACACTAGATGAAAAACTAATTTGGAATTCCCGCAAAAGGCCTGAACTACTAAAGCTACTAATGGATCAGTAATAGAGACTAAATTCCACAACCATTACCTAATCTTACGAGATCCAAACTCATTTATGCAAATAGAGACTGGGACTCTGTTCTTCAGAGGTTCTGCTCCTTCCAGTTTTTTAAGCAATGTACACAATCTTGCTTACAGCACCATCCCCTCTACCTATCTCTTGAAGTGTGTGTGTCAAATATACTAACAGGGAAACATCGCAACACCAAGAAGGATTTGTGCGATGTAAACGAAAGTTGGTGGGCGTGTTTCTACACTACTGGCCATTAAAATTGCTACACCACGAAGACGACGTGCTACAGACGCCAAATTTAACCGACAGGAAGAATATGCTGTGATATACAGATGATTAGCTTTTCAGAGCATTCACATAAGGTTGGCGCCGGTGGCGACACCTACAACGTGCTGACATGAGGAAAGTTTCCAACCGATTTCTCATACACAAACAGCAGTTGACCGGCGTTGGCTGGTGAAACGTTGTTGTGATGCCTCGTGTAAGGAGGAGAAATGCGTACCATCACATTTCCGACTTTGATAAAGGTCGGATTGTAGCCTATCGCGATTGCGGTTTTTCGTATCGCGACATTGCTGCTCGCGTTGGTCGAGATCCAATGACTGTTAGCAGAATATGGAATCGGTGGGTTCAGGAGGGTAATACGGAACGCCGTGCTGGATCCCAACGGCCTCGTATCACTAGCAGTCGAGATGACAGGCATGTTATCCGCATGGCTGAAACGGATCGTGCAGCCACGTCTCGATCCCTGTGTCAACAGATGGGGACGTTTGCAAGACAGCAACCATCCGCACGAACAGTTCGACGACGTTTGCAGCAGTATGGACTATCAGCTCGGAGACCATGGCTGCGGTTACCCTTGACGCTGCATCACAGACAGGAGCGCCTGCGATGGTGTACTCAACGACGAACCTGGGTGCACGAATGGCAAAACGTCATTTCTTTGGACGCATCTAGGTTCTGTTTACAGCATCATGATGGTCGCATCAGTGTTTGGCGACATCGCGGTGAACGCACATTGGAAGTGTGTATTCGTCATCGCCATAGTGGCGTATCACCCGGCGTGATGGTATGGGGTGCCATTGGTTACACGTCTCGGTCACCTCTTGTTCGCATTGACGGCACTCTGAACAGTGGACGTTACATTTCAGATGCGTTACGACCCGAGGATCTACCCTTCATTCGATCCCTGCGAATCCCTACATTTCAGCAGGATAATGCACCAGCGCGTGATGCAGGTCCCGTACGGGTGGGTTCACCAGAAAATGTTCGACTGCTGCCCTGGCCAGCACATTCTCCAGATCTCTCACCAATCGAAAACGTCTGCTCAATGGTGGCCGAGCAACTGGCCCGTCACAATACCCCAGTTACTACTCTTGATGAACTGTGGTATCGTGTTGAAGCTGTATGGACAGCTGTACCTGTACGCGCCATTCAAGCTCTGTTTGACTCAATGCCCAGGCGTATCAAGGCCGTTATTACGGCCAGAGGTGGTTGTTCTGGGTACTGATTTGTCAGGATCTATGCACCCAAACTGCGTGAAAATGTAATCACATGTTAGTTCTAGTATAATATATTTGACCAATGAATACCCGTTTATGATCTGCATTTTTTCTTGGTGTAGCAATTTTAATGGCCAGTAGTGTACATCAGAGAGACGATGTCCATTCAAATTTCGCGCCAGTCACCTAAAAGTGGCCCTAGAGGCGTCACTATGAGGATGCTTTAAATACATGTGCACGCATGACGGCCGTGACCGTTAGTTACTTTTGAGGTTGAACGAGGTGAGTTGATGTTAGTGAACGAGATCGTGTAATAGCGCTACGAAAAACTGGATGCAGAAATGTTTGGCGGTGGTCTCGAGAATGTACGGTATCAAGAAGACCGGTCTCCGGGCAGCCTCGTGGCACTACCGAGAGGGAAGACCATCGTGCTCGGCCTACGGTTCTGACGCATTGCTCTGCATCTGCAGCAGCAATTTGAACAGCAGTTGGCACCGCAGTGACGCAACGAGCTGTTACAAATCGCTTACGTTAAGCACAGCTACGAAATAGGAGCCCTTTAGCGTGCATTTCATTGACACCAAACCACCGCCGTTTGCGGCTTCATTGGTGTCAAGCGAGAGCGCATTGAAGGGCAGGATGGAGGTTTGTTGTGTTTTCTGCTGAAAGCTGATTCTGTCTTGAATCTATATCTACATCTACATCTACATCCATACTCCGCAAGCCACCTGACGGTGTGTAGCGGAGGGTACCTTGAGTACCTCTATCTATTCTACTCTCGTATTGTTCGTGGAAAGAAAGATTGTCGGTATGCCTCTGTGTGGTCTCTAATCTCTCTGATTTTATCCTCATGGTCTCTACGCAAGATATACGTAGGAGGGGACAGTATACTGCTTGACTCCTCACTGAAGGTATGTTCTTGAAACTTCAACAAAAGCCCGTACCGAGCTACTAAGCGTCTCTCTTGCAGAGTCTTCCACTGGAGTTAATCTATTATCTCCGCAACGCTTTCGCGATTACTGAATGATCCTGAAACGAAGCGCGCTACTCTCCGCTGGATCTTCTCAGTCTCTTCTACCAACCCCATCTAGTAGGGATCCAACACTGGTTCAAATGGCTCTGAGCACTATGGGACTTAACATCTAAGGTCATCAGTCCCCTAGAACTTAGAACTACTTAAACCTAACTAACCTAAGGACTTGACACACATCCATGCCCGGGGCAGGATTCGAACCAGCGATCGCAGCAGTCACTCGGTTCCGGACGGAAGCGCCTAGAACCGCCTGGCCACCGCGGCCGGCTCCAACACTGGTGAGCAGTATTCAGCCAGTGGTCGAGCAAGTGTACTGTAAGCTACTTCCTTTGTTTTCGGATTGCATTTCCTTAGGATTCTTCCAATGAATCTTAGTCTGGCATCCGCTCCACCGACGACTAGTTTTATATGGTCATTCCATCTTACATCACTCCTAATGCTTACTCCCAGATAATTTACGGAATTAACTGTTTCCAGTTGCTGACCTGCTATATTGTAGCTAAATGATAAAGGATCTTTCTTTCTGTGTATTGGCAGCTCATTACACTTCGCTACATTGAGATTCAATTGCCATTCCCTGCACCATCCGTCAATTCGTTGCAGATCCTCCTGCATTTCAGTACAATTTTCCATTGTTACAACCTCTCGATATACTACAGCATCATCCTCAAAAAGCCTCAGTGAGCTTCAGATGTTATTCACAAGGTCATTTATATAAATAGCAACGGTCCTAAGACACTCCCCTGCGGCACACCTGAAATCTCTCTTACTTCGGAAGACTTCTCACCATTGAGAATGATATGCTGCATTATATTATCTAGGAACTCTTCAATCCTATCACACAATTGGTCTGATAGTCCATATGCTCTTACTCTGTTCTTTAAACGACTGTTGGGAACTGTATCAGACACCTTGAGGAAGTCAAGAAACACAGCATCTACCTGGGAACCCGTGTATAAGGCCCTCTGAGTCTCGTGGACGAATGACCGTCTATTGGTTAGCAGGAGGACATTTGAGGCCCTGCAACCAACATGTCTGCATGACAGACACACTGGACCTACACCTGAACTAATCATCTGGGGTGCTATATGGTACGATAGCACGAGCACTTCCGCGCCTGTCCCATGTACCCTGACTGCAAATTTTTACATCAATCTGGTGATTTCACCTGCTGAGCTCCCATTCACGAACATCATTCCAGGTGGTGTTCTCCAACAGGATAACTTTCGCCCACCTGCCGCTGTCTCCAGTCGAGCACATGTGGTAAATCATCGGACGAAAACTCAAGCGTTATCCAGAAACAGCATTAACAGTATCTGTACTGACCAACCAAGAGCAAGAGGCATGGAACCCCATCTCACAAACTGACATTCTGCACCTACAGAACACAATATGTGCATGTTTACGTGCTTGCGTTCAACATTCTGTCGGTTACACCGGTTATTAATGTGCCAGCATTTTACATTTGCAATGGCTTACCTCGCACTTGATTTTGAAATGTTAATCACTTAAATACGTTACTAGACAAATGTATTCCCGAAATTTTATTACTCTACTTATTTTTGGTATTATGATTTTTTTCCAGATCTACTTCAGCAGACTTCGCGTCGCCCGTTTGACTCTAACTACTTTGTCCTCATTATTGTCGTTGCTGCTATTGTTAGACAGCACCCCAGATTTCAGCAGTGTATCCAAACAGTTCGTCTCGATAGTGTCGAGCTGCGTGGAGTGGCCGCGAGGTTTGAGGCGCCATGTCACGGATGGCCTCGGGCATGAGTGTATGTGTTGTTCTTAGCATAAGTTAGTTTCAGATAGTTGAAGTGGTGTGTAAGTTTAGGGACCGATGACCTCAGCAGTTTGGTTCCTCAGGAATTCACACACAACTGAACATTTGCTAGTGTCGAGTTTTTCGGTTTTGTGCGTCATGAAACGAGTTCCAAAAGTAACATCTTTCTTCTTTACAAAAATAGATGACAACATTGTATGTTTACAATTACATGAGACTATGGCTCCCTTTGTGTTACATGAACCAGTGGCTTTTTGATCGCGTATTGCTTACTTCGGGAACTGAGGTTATTAAAGTAAAATTATTTGATATTATTCAAACTTTTACACCCTCTCACCCATAGTAGGCTATTCTTGACGCTGCGGCTGTAAAGTTAAATTTGAAAGTAGGAGATATTTCTGCGTGAGTCACTTTACTTGTTAGGTAGAAAGTGTTTTGATGGTCACCCACCATCTTCACGTAGTAAATGGACCAATCTTTGATCAAGATAAATTATTTCTATTTGTTTAGCTAATGAAAAGTGAGCTTTCATGGGCGGACGTTCCTGTTAATGCAATTAGTCTTCTTGAGCTAATTGTAGCATATCTATCCTTGCGTTTTTGTGAATGTCTACATGACAGTGTATCGTCTACTGTGACACGTGTATCTGATTTCGTTTGCATTACTGTCATAAATACAGCTACACATATATGTAAAACAGAAGTATCTTTCAGGGACGTTTCCCTTTTTTTTTGATAATTTCCTTTTATTCGATTTGTATGTGAAAATTTTCTGACACACCTGCGTCTTCTTGTTCGTGTTTATGTTCGTACATCTATGTACGTTATGCACATGTCACTGTGTAATAGAGCTAGCCTCCTTTTACATTCACATTAATATTTTATCACTTCGATTTTTTTTTCTGTTGTCGTTTCATTCTATATACGTGTGGGAATGTTGAGAAACCGCACATGACCATTTTATGATAAAACTGAGTTACCTATGATTTTGTACTTTAAACATTTAGGCCTATAATGTGGCGTAGGGAAGATTTCAATCCAACACCCACCACTTTCCAATAAGAGGACACTCATAGAGAGATATCAGCATGTTAAAAGGAAATTTAGAAAAGTGAATAAGATAGATTTGCTAAAAGAATGTATGTAATTAATAACAAAATCCAGCACAAAAATGAATTTTGATGTGAAAATACTAGAAACATAAGAAATGCTAAATTTTAAGGAATGGTGCCAAAGTTCTACCGAAAGAATGCTACTTCTGTTGAAACTCAAGGAAGGACTACACAGAGAAATGACAGACAGCATTTTCATATAATGCCATTCATGGTGTTCTGCTGTTTACATGAAAGTCATGGCGTTGCCTAAGTTAGGCCATTCATTGTTGGAGCAGAACAACTCATATTCCACCTGGTTGACCCATCTGTAATTCCACCAAACCCTGTAAGCCAGGCTCATCAAGATCACGTGTCTATAAATGATAAGAGAATGCGTGAGCTAATGTGATTTCTACCATTCCTAGCGAAAGAAGAAATCATCCAGAACTTCTAGTCTGACTACGAATGTAGTGTGTGGACATTAAGTTGGGATGTGGGTCTTACGGGGAGAATGAAAGGGACAAATCCCTGCAGTCGCACTATCCTCTGTGCTATCAGTGGTTCAGATGAATAGAGCGTCTGCAACGTAAGCTTCAAATAATGAACCGTGTATGGAGTATCTCCTGAAAAGTTTAGTTCCTTGGACAAGTGAAGTTTTTCAATATTGTAAGTGTGTGGGTGTTATATTGGCGAGTTGCGGAGCGGATTGATCTGACAAGTACCCTCTGGCTCCTGCAAGAAGCAATTTCCACCCCACACTACTACAGAAGTCAGACAGACGCTCCTAACGTACCAAAAATTCCTGAAAAATTTTCAGCAATAAATATCTTCTGGAGTCGTCCGCTGTAAGGAAAAGACACAATAATATTCTATTTTCATACGTAACTAGTTTGATACTTGGGTACTGGAGTATTGATAGTTAGTGTGAGAAAAACATTAAACAAACGGAAAATATTATTTATAGCAAAATCTGAGAAAATCAAGCGAAACTTTCCTCTTACGGATAGGAATCCTGTTAATGAAATTTATATACAAAGTGTGGGAAAGCTCTTTGATCCCTTTTCTTTAAGAATGTTATTTACTCAGCAGAGTGGCAGAGAGCCGTGCCTACTCAACTTGAATAATTATCCGATCGAATTTTTCTAAGTATGGTCGAGGCTGTCATGTGAGAAATGTAGTGGAGTGAAGTGTTATTTCTAATGGAGGAAAGATGGGGATAGCCTACACTGTAGTGCACAATACCGTGAGCTGCGACGACTACTGCCTGCGTCGTTTGCTGCTGAAAAATAACAAGAATACCTCTTTCTATCTGGATTGACCTTCGCCACTCGAACTCTCACTACGCCTTGATGAAGTCAATGACTCCTATCTGCCCCTAGTCTATTGGTGTGGTACACCGATCTGATAACCGGTCCACCGCGATGCCACTCAATGTTTGCTCACAGGCGCTAACTAATACCCTGTCTGTGTTCACACCACACATTAAGTGTCATGGCCAACACAGTGAACAATGCTTAATCGTGAGCAATTCAATATAGAGTATCACTCCGATTCGCTAGCGACAGAGGTGCTCTCTCAGTGCAGTACTGAGTAGAGAGATTGTTCCTCGTTTTCTGCGTACATGCACGAGTGCACTCACTCCCGCTACATGTTCCCGCTTCAACGGCGTCACCAGAACGACCCCTCTCCACGCAAAAAGCGAAAGGGTATATCATCTGACGTCTTTGCCTCAGTCCTCTGGTTCATTGCATCAGAAATAGTCCACCAATGGCGCTCCGTTTAAGCCAACCAATCCGGAAATATACAGCATCTGCGTTAGGCGTTTACTGTCCACCTATGAGAACTCTGAAACTACGCACTAGGTCCATCAAAAATGTGTATGCTGGGGCTCTCCCAAACAATACAGTGGGTTTTGCTTTTATGGTGAACATTCAGGCCATTATCCCTTTTCTGTCGCAAAGAACTGTTTTGCTCCCTGGGCGGTCAGCTGGCGCAGCTGCATGTTAACTCACCCTCCTACGGACTTTCCAGCAGGCTGGTTGCCTCCGCTGAACAAAACCTCTTGTGGCCATCGTGTCCTGAATGTTTGTGTATGCCAGTCTCGACTTTTTAATCTCAGTGTACACTTGCTATTTATTTATTAGATATGCATATCGATTAAATGGAAATATACCCTATCGAGTTTGGCCTCGAATGAAATGTCTTGATATGCAGAATACGATGGTGAGGTCGGAACATGTAAGAAATGAAGGTCAGGAGACCACGCCACCTTAAAATATTCCCATTCATTTACATAATTTGCAAAGTTTTAAACATGGCTGCTGGCTTCAGTGACTGTTTATAAATTAAAATTGAAACAAATGAGCCCTCAGACACAATTTTTAGTCTTATTAACCAGGTTCCAACACTTCTAACAGTGCCTTCATCAGAATTTAAACGTTTAAGGTGGCCTATAACATACTTACAAATTTATGGAAACATAAAATTTTTATATAAAAGTGTAACTATTGACTAACAATACAAGACAGAGACTGTACTTACATGTCACATATAAAATAAATAACAGGCCAGAAGGGCTTTAGTCACAATTTTTTTTCAACCTGGGGCTGTACACGTATGAGCAGCCCATAGTGTCCCACCTTCATGCATTCTTTTTTAAAAAAAATTGTATGACTAAAGCCCTTCTGGCCTGTTATTTATTTTATAAGTGACATGTAAGTACTGTCTCTGTCTTGTATTGTTAGTCAGTTCTTACAATTTTATATAGAAAATTTCTCTCCTCATAAATTTGTAATTATGTTATAGGCCACTTTAAACGTTTAAATTCTGATGAAGGCACTCTTAGAAGTGTTGAAACCTGGTTACTAAGACTACAAATTGTGACCAAGGGCTCCTTTGTTTCAATTTTACATAATTACCAGTTTTGGAGTTAGCATTGAGTAACAAAATTAGGTGCAAGTAAATCCCTGGTGTACTATTTATCTTAAATACGAAATTTAAGTAGGCTTTTTTTGCAGAAAGCATAACATTCCCAAAATGTGCTAGGGTTAGAGTAGTTTTTTAATCTCCTCTGAATAAAAAATTTGGTATGCGTCGTTGCTCATTGGCAGTAAAGTCAGGGCGTTCGTGTGCTGTTATGGTAGTCACTGAAGACTTCACACGTTGCTCTCTTGACAACTAAGCGCGTTTCTTTCACCACCTTTCCTCTATAGCCCTATGCTCCTTTTTACACCCGTTACACTCGTGCATAAAGACCTCTAATTTAATAAATTCATATGTTGATTGCTGATCAACACTGTTCCCACTTATTTCATACAGAAAAGCAATGTGATTCAAGTTTCAAATAGTTCTTTCTCACATGGAATGCGCACATTAACCTATTTTATGCCCGCTGTGTGATGGTCAGTCCTACGTATTCACAGGAGTGAAGAAACGCATCAATAGTAACCAAATGGGATACGTGTTCGTTACTCTATGCAGCTACCGAAACCTACCGACTTGGCCCGAGTCTGCACGAACAGCATGTGCTGCATCCTTACTCGTTATACACTTGGCCCTCCAAGACGGACTGGTGTGCTAGCCTGGCACGAACTGCGTACGGTGACATGCAAGTTCAAATCGGTTAAAATGGCTCTGAGCACCATGGGACTTAACATCTGAGGTCATCAGTCCCCTAGAGCTTAGAACTACTTCAACGTAACTAACCTAAGGACATCACACACATCCATGCCCGAGGCAGGATTCGAACCTGCTACCGTAGCGGTCGCGCGGTTCCAGACTGAAGCGCCTAGAACAGCTCGGCCACACCGGCGGGCGACATTCAAGTGACCAATGTTTTAGACAATACGGAATCGGTACTTCGAGTCTCGTGGAAAATTCGTTACTCGGTAACGAATACGTGCTATTATGTTCTAGAGGCCAGGTGGTAAGTCATAGCATGTCGTCAGCGTACAAAACAGAACGCACGAGAATCTTGAGTTCGCATTATACGTGCTGTCTCCCGCCACGTGCCGCTGAATACCTGCAGATTGTCCGCCACCGGGTCGCACGTGGTCGACCGCGCAATGCCGCTCTCAGGAACTCATATGCTGCTCCACGTCTTTGTGCGACATCAAAGCGGGCGTCTTATTGTTTCAATGCGCGGAGACTGGAAGCAATATTTCCTGTCGCTGCTTTGCAAGTGCTCTAGTGCTAGCTCAAGATTACTATTGCTGAACGAGTCCTGAAGTCAGACGTAACCGTACACAACAAAAACGACAAGACGACGAGTACAACATAGATGTACCGCGAAGTCAGAATGGGGAAGGAAGCTGAGCCGTGAGTATTGAATGTTCGATGAGTCGCATCCGTCAGAGCCCGCTATCAAGGGTCTGTCTCTGGACCCATGGCTTCCACGGTCAAGGAAGGGGCACAGTCGTCCCGTCCAAAGCAGGGAATTACATACATACTTCTAGTCAGTTGTGTAAAATATTTGTTGCGTCAAAATATTTGTTGCGTCTAGCGTAAGTAACAAGCAAATTATTCTTCTGGCTCCATACAAGTTCCTAAAGATTCAGATAAGTCAGAAAAATCTGTGCTTGTGAATTTTTGATAGTTATGAAATCAATTGTAGAATTTAAAACGAAACATGAAGGCGCATGCAATAGGTAGTTCTAAGAAGCTGAACTGTTCATGCATCAGTTACGCATCACATGCACCCCACTTTTTTCGATTTAAATTCTACAAGTATTTTCATAGCTATTAAAAATTTACAAGTCCAAATTATCAGGCTATATGTAGGGTTGGGATTCTACACTGACAAGCCAAAACATTATGACCACTGCCCACATCAAAGTTGGATGCAGCCTGGTGGCGTTGTGGGCATTTGACGCGGTAACGAATGTATGTAAGCGAAGCAGACACAGACCGGTGATCACACTAGAGAAGATATAGGCTGCACACAAGGAAGTCCACTGACATAAGCGACTCTGACAAAGGACAGATTATTATTACGTACAGCCTGTGAACGAGTATCTCGAAAACGGCGAAGCTGGACGAATGTCCACTGAGCTCCTGTCGTGAGAGTCTACGGAAAGAAGTAGAAGAACAGTAAAAGTACCGCTAGGAGCTAAGTGGTTGGGTGTCCACGACTCTTCACAGAGAGTGCGGTTCATAGGCTTGTCTGCTCTGTAAAGTAGGGTCGATGGTGATGTGTTGCATCTCTTCCGAAAGAGCACAATGCTGTTGCACCCACAAGTGTTTCAGAGCACGCCGTTGATCGTACATTGTTGAACATGGATCTCCACAACGGTCCACCCCTGCTTGTTCACATGCTGACCGAACGACACAGTCAATTACAATTTCGGTGGCCGCGAGACCATCGGGATTCGAACATTGATCAATGGAAACGTGCCGGCTCTTCGTGTGAATCACATTTTTGTTACATTACGTTGTTGGTTGTCTCCACAAACGCCGTCATCGCTACACTATTGAGGGTCAGTTGCACAGTCCCCGCTTAACAGTCGCTGAAGTTATTTTCTCGGAATAGCGCGAAAACGCTTTGTACGAACACGTAATAACGCCTAACAGGAGAATTAATGCGGGGTAATTAAACCGGTGATTTGGGCAGGGTTAGTGAAGTTAACCGGAGGGCACGTTTTGACAATGGCAGGAATAATTACAGCACTAGTGATGGCAAGATCGTTTGTCAGAACGTGGAAAGAGAAAAAACGGGGACATCACACAAACTATGTGGAAGTATACGACGAATCCAAATTTACATAAAAATTGCGTACTACAAATTTTCGATCTCAAGCTTGGGAAACTGGTGCGTATGAATGAAATGTTCAATTATTTCGTAACATACTAGTTTTTACATGTAGTAAACTAATAGACGTTTGATATTAGTACATCGTGAATTACATTCTGTCGTGTTACTTATGTAAATGAGCCACATACACACGGGTGCTATTTGTATTAACAGCTTTTTCAGTGAAACTTCCTGGCAGATTAAAACTGTGTGCCGGGCCGAGACTCGAACTCGCGACATTTGCCTTTCGCGGGCAAGTGCTCTACCAACTGAGCTACCCAAGCACGACTCACGCCCCGTCCTCACAGCTTTACTTCTGCCAGTACCTCGTCTCCTACCTTCCAATTCTCATTCAGCTTTTTCAGTATTAGGCAAATAAATTTTGATTTTTATGTAGCATAACATTTGACGAACTTTGATGAGGTAATAGATTCTATCACAAAAAGGAAAGCAAGCCCGTGTAAAGCTGTAGCAAGATTAGAGAGTTAAAATGTTAGGACCTAAGGATTGAAGAAATATGTACTGTCTCGTTTGTCTCATGTCTTTACTGGTTTCATGTTTCCAATATTTAATTTAATGTCACACAAAAGAGAACGTTATTAACTACACTGAAGAGCCAAAGAAACTGGTCCACCTACCGAAAATCGTGTGAGCTCCGCGCGAGCACGCAGAAGTGCCGCAACATTACGTGGCATAAGCTCGACTAGTGTCTGAAGTAGTGCTGGAGGGAATTGACGCCATGAATCCTGTAGGGCTGTCCATAAATAGAGGAGGTGGAGGTCCCTTCTGAACAGCACCCTGCAAAGAATCCCAGATGTGCTCAGTAATATTCACGTCTGAGAGTTTGGTGGACAACGACAGTGTTTAAATTCAGAGGAATGTTCCTGGAGCCACTCTGTAATAATTCTGGACGAGCAGAGTGCCGCATTGTCGTGCTGGAATTGCCCAAGTCTGTCGCAATACACAATGGACATGAATGGTTCAAAATGGTTCAAATGGCTCTAAGCACTATAGGACTTAACATCTGAGGCCATCAGTCCCCCAGAACTTAGAACTACTTAAACCTAACTAACCTAAGGACATCACAAACACCCATGCCCGAGGCAGGATTCGAATCTGCGACCGTAGCAGTCGCGCGGTTCCGGACTGAAGAACCTAGAACCACTCGGCCACCGCGGCCGGCAAAAGAAAACCTTTCTGAAGCACCTTTTTCTTTTCCATTCCACTCACTGTAACTGCAGCAGTGTCGGAGGACATGTTACTTATGAAACGATGTGCCGTAGATAGAAGTGTGAACTCACGAATTTCCATCCCGAGGAGGGTGGGCGGGCTCTGGGCTACTTACTACTTGCTGGTAATTAGACTTGTTCCGGAGGCTTGGGTCCTGCTACCCGCTAAGCCTATATGGTTACGGCACGCGTGGATCCTGCGCCGCAGTATAAAACACATTCGTACAGGCTGAAGATTGGTGAGTCTGACAGCCAACTGAAGAGGACCTGTCGGCGATGGCCGAGTGCGCAGTGAGACAGTTCAGTAAACAGTAACCATGGAGACGGTGCTAGTACGAGGAAGACAGCTGTAAACTGCACTCGAGCAGTTTCTGCGAAGTCAGCATGCACACCACCGGCTAGCTATTCACAGCGTGAAACTGTGGGTACACGGGCCGTGCATTCGAACGTCAACGTTGAGCGTGCAGAATTCACCGCGCCGCTGAACGCTTAGAAACGAAGCGGGCTGTGTACACGGTAAGTGTGTCTCAACTTCGTATGACCGATCGCAGTTGTCGGCCGTATCTGGGTCACAAGTCACACAGTTTGTTTACGAAATGGACTGCCATAAAATTTCTACGTTAGCTTTATTAAAACGCATATTTCCCTCCCATGTCCTCACTCCAGTCATATTACTCAGCTTGTAGTATACATAAATAAAAACTACAGTACCCATGAACATTTTATAAGGCAAAAAGGAAGTTCTGTGTCCAGTCACTAAGGACATTAGCTAGTAAAAGTTCCATTAGAAACAGTGTAATACAAATTTATAATAGCCTTCCAGACCAGATAAAAACTGTCTCATCATTCTCACATTTTAGTAAAGCTTGTAGCATTATATTATTGCCCTATCATTTTAAATCATTCAGTAACCGAGCAGTCGATCGGCAACAGCTACAGTTAACAAATAACGTTGCGAGAATGTAAAAAAAAAAAAAAAAAAAAAAAAAAAAAACAACGTCCTGTGACGTCACGTGTTTATTATAGAAGCGCCATCAGAGATGCTGTGAGCTATTGACTTTGGAAGCCGCTGCGCGAAAGGTGGAAAAAAGAACCTTTTTTATACATTCTTCTGATGTACGAGATATTCTCGATGAACAGTTACTCACTCTTCTGTCTCTTGCAATTTGTGTCGGACACGCATGTCTTACCACAGTATTAGTATGGTTTAAAAAATATTATTTTAGTGTAATGTGAAAGTGCCAGCAGATTTATGTGAGAAGCTATATTGTGCGACGTGTATCTGGAAATGTCGAAAGAAGTTCGTTATCTATTGATTGCCATAAATTCAAAGTTAAATGGAACTTGTGTATGGACTAATTATTTAGTATAGAACCTTTGTCTCACTAGTTTATGACCATACGCATTTAATTTTCTTTTATGTTTCTGCAAAGTTTGATAGTTCACAGTCACGAATTGTTTCGTCGAAATCGGACGGAAGTTGCATACAGCGAAATATTTTCTACGCACCATATTCTAGTAGTAAATGCATAATAAACTTCGGTCCCTTAGGAAATTCATGTTGAGCTATCCAAAAACAATTATTTTTTCAATAGTCATTTACCCTCCTCTGCAAAGCACCTTCCGACTGATCAGACGATTCAACAAGAAACAGCCGCACACAGTCGGCGTAAAATTTATGAGCAGTAATGGTATTCAAAACCACTACAATAACTAATTATGTCTATTGGTGTAAAATACAGTATATATCATTATGTGCTTTTCTCTGCAAATATACACTCCTGGAAATGGAAAAAAGAACACATTGACACCGGTGTGTCAGACCCACCATACTTGCTCCGGACACTGCGAGAGGGCTGTACAAGCAATGATCACACGCACGGCACAGCGGACACACCAGGAACCGCGGTGTTGGCCGTCGAATGGCGCTAGCTGCGCAGCATTTGTGCACCGCCGCCGTCAGTGTCAGCCAGTTTGCCGTGGCATACGGAGCTCCATCGCAGTCTTTAACACTGGTAGCATGCCGCGACAGCGTGGACGTGAACCGTATGTGCAGTTGACGGACTTTGAGCGAGGGCGTATAGTGGGCATGCGGGAGGCCGGGTGGACGTACCGCCGAATTGCTCAACACGTGGGGCGTGAGGTCTCCACAGTACATCGATGTTGTCGCCAGTGGTCGGCGGAAGGTGCACGTGCCCGTCGACCTGGGACCGGACCGCAGCGACGAACGGATGCACGCCAAGACCGTAGGATCCTACGCAGTGCCATAGGGGACCGCACCGCCACTTCCCAGCAAATTAGGGACACTGTTGCTCCTGGGGTATCGGCGAAGACCATTCGCAACCGTCTCCATGAAGCTGGGCTACGGTCCCGAACACCGTTAGGCCGTCTTCCGCTCACGCCCCAACATCGTGCAGCCCGCCTCCAGTGGTGTCGCGACAGGCGTGAATGGAGGGACGAATGGAGACGTGTCGTCTTCAGCGATGAGAGTCGCTTCTGCCTTGGTGCCAATGATGGTCGTATGCGTGTTTGGCGCCGCGCAGGTGAGCGCCACAATCAGGACTGCATACGACCGAGGCACACAGGGCCAACACCCGGCATCATGGTGTGGGGAGCGATCTCCTACACTGGCCGTACACCACTGGTGATCGTCGAGGGGACACTGAATAGTGCACGGTACATCCAAACCGTCATCGAACCCATCGTTCTACCATTCCTAGACCGGCAAGGGAACTTGCTGTTCCAACAGGACAATGCACGTCCGCATGTATCCCGTGCCACCCAACGTGCTCTAGAAGGTGTAAGTCAACTACCCTGGCCAGCAAGATCTCCGGATCTGTCCCCCATTGAGCATGTTTGGGACTGGACGAAGCGTCCTCTCACGCGGTCTGCACGTCCAGCACGAACGCTGGTCCAACTGAGGCGCCAGGTGGAAATGGCATGGCAAGCCGTTCCACAGGACTACATCCAGCATCTCTACGATCGTCTCCATGGGAGAATAGCAGCCTGCATTGCTGCGAAAGGTGGATATACACTGTACTAGTGCCGACATTGTGCATGCTCTGTTGTCTGTGTCTATGTGCCTGTGGTTCTGTCAGTGTGATCATGTGATGTATCTGACCCCAGGAATGTGTCAATAAAGTTTCCCCTTCCTGGGACAATGAATTCACGGTGTTCTTATTTCAATTTCCAGGAGTGTATTTCCACCGCCGATTATAGCTGTACGTTAATGCAGAAAAGTAAACATATTGTTATAAGCTCTAAGATCATTATTATTTGATTGCTGATTCTGTTCGGTTGCGAATCGTTAGAACATGTGAAACGGAAGATTAAAAAAGAAAGTGCAAAATATCTTACTGTAAGTAGTGAAAGCTCTCTTGTAGATAATGCCAATCGAACACATACATTTCTGAGAGAGAGCGCTCTTATATTGAGGTAGTACCATCGAATATTATAAGAATATACTTACGTTAAATGAATAAGAATCATATAAGAAAACGCGAAGGTGAGTAAAAAAAAGAAAAAAAAGGAAAAAACTTTGAGTATTGTGAGACACAAACCTGCAACACATAACCCCTTCACTTTGCGTCTCTGTAGCTTACGCTACACTGAACTCTTGTAATATGAGACATTTTGTGCTACGTTTTAATCGCAGATATGTTACTAACTGACGTTTAGTTATGACAAATCGTACCAAGGAAATGGTGCTTGTTATGGGTCTTAAATGTTTGTTTGCCTTCAAGCGGTATATTTTCATAATTTGAAAATTCTTAAGCCAGCAATATGAAGTTTCCCGTCATTTTGTCACACACAACAAATCGTACTAATGAACTGCGCGCCGGCCGAAGTGGCCGTGCGGTTAAAGGCGCTGCAGTCTGGAACCGCAAGACCGCTACGGTCGCAGGTTCGAATCCTGCCTCGGGCATGGATGTTTGTGATGTCCTTAGGTTAGTTAGGTTTAACTAGTTCTAAGTTCTAGGGGACTTATGACCTCAGAAGTTGAGTCCCATAGTGCTCAGAGCCATTTGAACCATTTTTGAACTGCGCGTTTTCGAAAGATCAGTTTCCTGCTGCTTCGAAACGGCGCCAAATGTGGTTTTCAAGTGAATGCCAATATGGCGTCTCCCTAATCTGTACTGAAAAGAGATGTCGTGCATGTGGCATAGGTGGCTTCCTTCCATCTCATTGATCTGGGTTCAGACGCGTGTTCAGAATATCTGTCAGCCGGCCGCTGTGGCGGAGCGGTTCTAGGCGCTTCAGTCTGGAACCGCACGACCGCTACGGTCGCAGGTTCGAATCCTACCCCTGGCATGGATGTGTGTGATGTACTTAGGTTAGTTAGGTTTAAGCATTTCTAAGTTCAAGGGGACTGATGACCGCAGACGTTGAGTCCCATAGTGCTCAGAGCCATTTTTCTTGCGGTACTCCGGAAATTACCTTTACATCTCCCTATTTTCTTCCTTTAAAAGCGACGTGTTGAGTTCTATCCGCCAGGAAGTCTTAATTTCTGTCGAAAATCTGGTCCTATACTCCATAAGCTCGTATATTTTTCACTAACCAGCAATGTGGCACTGTGTCGTATTCCTTCCTGAAGGCAAGGAACATGGCACCTACGTGAGTGCCGTTGTCTACAGCACTATTTATCACATGGGGGAACGGAGCGAGCTGCATCTCTGATGTTGTGGTAATGGGCGAAAGAAAACGACCGTATCGTAAGTCTTAATACTTACGCAAGCGACCACAGAAGTATGAGTAGTGCAAATCCATTGCCAACCAAACTTGATGAGCAGGTATGGAAAAGAATGAAGACTAGGGCATGAGTCAAAGACATACGGCAGGTTAGAACTTTGCCTTGCTGTAGTTTGCCAGGCCCAAATCGTGCTTTTCTACACCATTTTTTTTTATGTTGAGCCGTTTTACCGCGTCCGCCAGCATTCCGCGTTCAGCTCTTGTTTGGTAAGTTAACAGACATGCTGTGTAGGACTGCCTTGTCTAAGTTGTCGTTACTGGTATCAGAATGTGTTACTTCAGAACAGAGTAATGTAAGTGTTTGTCTTTCAGCATCGTTTGTGTTAGACAAGCTAGTCGAGGTCTCCAACTTTTAATTATGAAATTTCGCCGCAAGTGATTATCGCCTTGTGCGAGATTGAACCATCGACATGTGCCCAGTTATCCCATGCTTTAACCATTATGAGATTATAACTTGTTGACATTTGTTCGTAGGTTGGTCACGTAGAAATTCGGATAAAATTTATCTAACTTTCACTATTGTTTCTTTGTGAGTGGTGCGCAGACTTTTGTTCACTACAATAGCAAGTGTTTATCGTTTCGTAATTAATCAGATTTAGTCCCTTGCATTCTGTAGTCCACCACATTCTGAACAGAATGTTAAATTACGTCCTGCACAAATTGTTAACCGGTGACTGTTTTTTCCCTTTTTGTAAACTTCCGTTGATGTTAATCTCTTTGGTATGTTCGTCACCTAGCCCACACCATGTATATTCCTTGGGTTGGCTCAACAGGAAATAAGAAAAAGTTCATGTGAGAGGTTGGACTTTTTTAAATCATGTTTATTTGTGAATAGTGCCACGACCTTGGTTCAGCACAACCGCACATGTTCAAGGTTTCGCATGTAATGAGGTATAGTCCCTTGAATTGTCTAGAGCATTAAAATCTATTTCGAAAAACTTCCTATTTGCTCCTCGAGCTATTACCTGGAACGATTTTCTCAACAAATTTAAGCTCTGTGAATGTGCATGTGTCTTTAGTAAGATCAAAATTTTAAACATGGCTGAAGCAGCAACTGTTGAAAATCTTCACGGTAAATGATAGCAGCCAAACAATTGCAGGATAAAGATTTATTGAAATCCTTGACCACAGTTTCGGTAAATCTAAATATACCTTCATCAGAAGGAAAAATACACTAAAATCACATCCTGCAGTGGAGACGCATAAAACAATCGTGCCAAAGGCGTCGTCAGTAGTTAAAATTAAATATCACCTCCACCTGTACAGCATAATTATGAAGAGATGGTCGATGCGAACACGGCATATTATCAATACTTAGCCTGTACTCTTTAGTAAGAGCTTCTTCCATCATCTGGTGCGTTTGCCCGCCACGCAGCTTGCTATTAGTAGCCAGTAGTTAACATAATTGTCCACTATTTATTAACTAATTGAGTGCTTGTGTGATTTGAGCATTAGTATCGTCCACTGCCGATTATTAATATTCAGCCTCTCCGCCTTGATATCTACTTAAGTAATTCCATTTCAGTCGGATATTAAGAGATCGTCGCTCTAATATGATTTCATTAGCCTACTTATGTGGCGACTGTATTAGCTGTGTTTCAAATCGTTGTCGCCAACTCTTTGGCTAAGTAGATAAATAATTGCTTTTTTTAGTGAGAAATGAACGTCGTTGGTTATGCACAAGATTTCCCATTATACAGGCACATTGTCCGTTACATCCAGATTATTAAATAAAAATGATTTTGTCATTAATGAGAAATAAATCCCTTTGGTTATGTACATGATTTTCTGTTATCCAAGCCATTGGATACTACATTCAAGTTTCTCACACCAAGACGTCAGTACCGCTGCGATGCCGAGGCTGATAAGAAGTGGAGTGTGGAGTAATGGAAAGAAAGAGGACTGTATAATACAATAGAACCTAGAGTGGCTCATGACATGTTACCGTTCCTGACTTGCTCATATCAAATCGCGTTATTTGTTGTTCTTAGAACTAAGGCAATTAATTATTGGGACAGATTGAAGCCATATGAAGACGATCCGTGTAGTCAGCGAATGTCTCGTGTTCGGGAACACACTTCCTCGTATACAAAAGAAATTAGAGCCCCGCGTTTAGAAAACCGTGTTCAGGAACTTTTCTTTAATCTGTGCCTGAACCATGCTGTAATACAGTAATACACCCCCATTTTCAAGAGGTATTCAAACTAATTGCTTGTTAGCGATAATTGAGACCTATTTGTTTAAAAACTTGACACTTTAATGATTTTCATTGAGTTTTAAGTGTTTAGTATTTTATTGCTTTTAGTTGCTAAAACTATTCACTAATTATCATTACGAATTAGGTATGTAACAAAATTGCTTTCTAAGAATTTTGTATTTTCTAAAGATAATCCATTGTGAGTAACCTCATTTATAACTGTGGAAGCTATAAACAAGCATCTAAAGCTTCTTGGAAAATAAAACTGTCTCCTTTAATTTACGTCTATTGTCACAAACTTTTTGTTAACAGATTACCGGTTTGGTCATCATAGATCGAAACCGGTAATCTGTTAACAAAATGTCTGTGACCATATACGTAAATTAAAGGAAACGTATTGTATATACGGGTCACTGTTTTATTCGCGACGGCCGGCCGAAGTGGCCGTGCGGTTAAAGGCGCTGCAGTCTGGAACCGCAAGACCGCTACGGTCGCAGGTTCGAATCCTGCCTCGGGCATGGATGTTTGTGATGTCCTTAGGTTAGTTAGGTTTAACTAGTTCTAAGTTCTAGGGGACTAATGACCTCAGCAGTTGAGTCCCATAGTGCTCAGAGCCATTTTTTATTCGCGACAATGTCGCAGCTTGTGAAATAAAACTGTGTTTCGAGAGAAATGTTATTTTTGGTAAAAAAAATCCACCAGCATGCTCCACTTCCTAAATGACCCGTTCTCTACCATCGTTCCTAAAGCGATTTGTGGAAACGGTGGGAGAGCCAAATCTGAACAGCCTATCTAGTAGGGTGCAGCATTTCATCTTGCCACTGTGCCATCTCGCTTGATCGTGCACGAGAAAAAATAAACACTGCTTCTCTCAATTCAGCGTTGTCATCGACATATAGATCATATTGTAGAATCCATTTAAAGGTGTGTGGTGGAGAGTACTTCTAGACCACGAACCACGGTTTAGCCGTGCTCCACTCAGGAATGGAGCGTAGAACGAATGATCATCGGCAGGCCTCAGTATTTTCACGTCGAGGTCATTTCGCGAGATGTATAAGTTTGTGGGAGGAAGCAAATGTTGGTAGACTACTGACTGAGCAATGTGGCACAGTTGTTAGTACTCTGACCTCGCATTTGGGAGGACGACTGTTCAAACTGGCGTGCCCCCATCCTGGTTTAGGTTTTCCATGAGTTCCCTAAATCGCCTCAGACAAACACCGGGATGGTTCCTATGAAAGGGCACAGCCGATTTCCTTCCACATCCTTCCGAACTTGTGCTCAGTCTCTAATGACCAAGGTGTCGACGGTACGTTAAACACTAATCTCCTCCTCCTCCGAAAAGTACTCTCTCGAATCTGCAACAGTAAATCCCTCCGTGGTGTACAAAGCCTCTCTTGTAACGTCTACCACTGGGGTTTGTCAAGCATCTCAGTAAGACTCTTGCGCCGACTAAACGAAGCTTTCTATTATTCGTACCTGGTAAGGTTCACAGCTTGATGAACAGTACTCAAGAATCAGTCGAACAAGCCGCTTGTATGCCACCTCCTTCGTGGACGAGTACCATTACCTCAAGATTCTCCCAATTCTCAGTTTGGCATCTGTTTGCTTCATATTGTCATTGCACTTAAGATCGCTCTGGAGTGTTTACTCCTAGGTATTTAACGGAGATATTGCTTCCAGCATTTTGTCATCATAGTGTAGATGTACAGTAGTGGATTTCTTTTCCTGTCTATGCGCAATACGTTACATTTATTTACGTTCAGGGTCGACTCCCTTCCGCTGTTGTTCAGTACTTCATCAGTCCACTTAGGTTTCCGTGAAAATTATGTCTACCCCTGCCACCACATAGCCATCCAGATTTTGGTTTCCCGTGTTTTCTCTGAATCGCTTAAAGCAAAGGCCACTTGGTTTCTCTGAAAAGAAGCGGCCGATTTCCTTCCCCGTTCTCCCCCACTCCTGGTTTGTGCTCTGTCTCTAATAACCGTCGTCCGCAGAACGTTAGATCCTAATTTTTCTTTTTCGTTGCAAACAGATAAAAGCACCTTCGTTGAGCTACTGCCGAATTGCAACTATGCCGGAAGCTTTCTCCTTTTACGATTGGTGTTGATTGAACGTCCTTCACTTTGCTTTGTTTTGTACCTCTTCCTCAATCTGCTCGTAACATTTTCTATTTCTTATGTCAATTCCAAGTATTGTTATTCCTATCCCCCGATTCAGTGCATTCTTTCTTTCAATAACTTTATAGGAAAATTTTACGCAGGGTACGCTTATGAGCCAAAACATCATGACTACTCTCTTAACAGAGCGTTGATTCACTTTTGTACAACGACGATTCACCATGGCATGGATTCGGCAAACCCTTGGTAGGTTTTTGGATGTATGTCGCACTAGATATCTACGCAAAGGTCAGGCAATTCGAATAAATTATGAGCCAGATGTTTGTGGACGTGGCCGTATCCCAGTTATGTTCCATTGTATTCAGATCAGGCGAATTTGGTGGTAACGACATGAACATGAGTTCACTGTCATGCTCCTTAAATCACTGTAGCACGTTTCTGGAATTGTGAAACGAACCGTAATCCTGCCATTATCTTCAGGGATGACATCAAGCACGAAGGAATGCAGATTGTCCGCAATAAAGTTCGTGGAGTCCACAGACTGTCATACTGCCTACCATTGTTACTACAGGTCCAAAGAGGTCCAGGTGAATGTCTCCCATACCATAATACTGCCCCCATTAGCCTTCGTCGGTGGCGGTGTGCACGTTTCGACCAGTCGTTCGCCAGGATGGTGGCGTATCCAGACACGTCCATTGAGTTGATGTAAAAGAAAACTTATGTCTTCCGATCACGAGACACTTTTTCATTGATCCATCCCCTCGATGAGAGAGTGCTCCCTGCAGCTGCAATTTGTAATGTCGTCGGGTCAACACAGGAACACGTAGGCGGCATGTGCTGCAGAGCTCCATGTTCAGTACTGTGCTATGAGGGGATGCTCCGAACACTTCTGTTTGCACCAGCATTGTACTCTACCGTCAGATCTGCCACAGATCGCTGGCTACACCGCTCCACAGAGCAGGCAGACCTCCGACCTTTACGTTCTGTGGCGAGAAGTGGACGTCAGACAGCTCGCAATGCCTGTGATGACATCCGAGCCACCACCCACTGCCGCCTCTATAGGAGACAGGCAGGCGGCCGATGAACTGGAGAGACGCAGAGTAAAGCACCTTTCTAAACTAGAGATAAGACTTACGCATTGTGCCAGAGGAGGGGAACTGATGTGAAATGACACTATGCAGTTTTGGAGGGAAAAGAATGCTTGCAGCGAATACCTTTCAGCGGCTGCGTGTGGTCTCCTGCCGAGAGGAGTGTGGGAAAAACGCACTGAAGTGGAAGGAGATTTTAGCAGAGGAGGCGGCGGAGGTGATAAAGAGACGTAACACAGTATATCCATTCCTTACTGGTGACATGTAACTTGCACAGTGGAGGAACATTAGCCACAATAAGGTCTGCATGTGGTCCTCCACTCTTACCGTGATAGTTTGGAAATTGTAGCGGTAAGAAAATGTTAAAAAATGATAGATGGATAGATATTCGGCGATCACGTGCCATGCAGACCACGCGCTGCTTCCACAAACTGCCTCCATTCCTTCCTGCTTTGTGCCCGGTTCCTCCAGGTGTCTTAAGTTCCCAGGACTGCTAGGTCCTTCGCCAGCTCGTCCATCCAGCGCTACCTTGGTAGTCCAATGGGGCGTTTGGTGTTTGGTTTCCGCGCTAGTGCCATCTTCGCCTGTCCTCCATCTGGCAATCGGGCTACATGGCCCACCCATTGTATTCTTTTGCTCTTTATCTTCTGTAGGATAGTTGGTTATTACATCAGAAGGTAGATTTCCTCGTTTTTCCTCCTCCTCCATTCTCCGTTATCTAAAACTGGTCCCCATATCTTCCCCATTACTCATCTTTCAAATATTTATAGTTTTTTTCCTTTCTCGCTTAGTCATGCTCCATGTTTCTAAACCGTGCATTACTGCTGGGCATATCACTGTGTTCTAGATTTAAAAATGATGGTGAACAATAATGTGATTTTCCAGAAGACGAATATGGGGCAGCCAATCGAATGTATGGCCTTGCCCAGAAACAGATTTCTGGAGAGCACAGAGAGATCGCCATGGAGGAACGAGGGTCAGCCTGCCAGTTCAGTTTGTCTCATGAAACTTCCTGGCAGATTAATACTGTGTGCCGGACCGAGACTCGAACTCGGGACCTTTCCCTTTCGCAGGCAAGTGCTCTGCCAACGAGCTACCCAAGCAAGACTCACGCCGCGTCCTCACAGCTGTACTTCCGCCAGTACTTCGTCTTCATATCAGCGCACACTCCGCTGAAGAGTGAAAATCTCATTCTGGAAATATCCCTTAGGCTGTGGCTAAGCCATGTCTCCGCAATATCCTTTCTTTCAGGAGTGCTAGGTCTGCAGGGTTCGCAGGAGAGCTTCTGTAAAGTTTGGAAGGTAGGAGACGAGGTACTGGCGGAAGTAAAGTTGTGAGGAGGGGGCGTGAGTCGTGCTTGGATAGCTCGTTGGTAGAGCATTTGCCTGCGAAAGGCAAAGGTTCCGAGTTCGAGTCTCGGTCCGGCACACAGTTTTAATCTGCCAGGAAGTTTCATATCAGCGCACACTCCGCTGCAGAGTGAAAATCTCATTCCAGTTTGTCTCATACCAACCACGATTTAAATACACTGGTAAGAACCCCAAGAATTTTGTTATTGATAATCGGCAATTTATTATTTCCTTTTGTTATGAATAAATATAATTTGTTAACTTATATGAATAATTGTGCTCCAAAGGCGTTATTTACTTCTAAAAGCAAATACTTACGACTAATCTCCTTAAATTCTTTCTGCTGCCACTCCTATTAATTTTCATTGAATATGCTAATGCCGCATTAAAGTGCAATTTTATATACTGTATTATAATGGCCTTAAAATTTCGACCACTACAAGCTAGTCGTTTGTTTGTGGTTCTCCGTCCTTCAACCACTTTCTAGAGACGCTCACGACAGTAACAATCGAACATCCGATCAGTTTCACCGTTACCGAGATCCTCATTCTCAGATACAGGGCCATAACAATATGTCCTTCGTCATAGTTGCTTGTATCAATGGATTTCCCCATAGGTGGCCAGTATCGTCGCTAGAGTGATCCCCTATTTGTCAACACTCCGCTTGTATACTGTCTTTGCCACGTCAAGTGCCGGCAGGTGGCATGAAGCTCGCATTGGCCAGTTACAATGTTTTGACTCCTCATTGTAAACTAGGCGATTAGCAATGTAGGAAGGGTCAAACGCAAGGAAGTATGTGATCATTTACATGTGAAGCGTCTTCATTTAAACATTAGTGCAGACAGGATGTTTATAACGAGTCCCAGTCGTGTTGGCTCAGACGGTTATGACTAGTCCCTGTGGGACTGACTGACAGCTCCACGGCCTCTGACCGACTTACAGTGCACTCCTTGACAAGCTACAGGTACTACACAATGATCACAACTAAAATAAAATTGCGCTCAATATTTCGAAAAATAGAAAGGTAAATGCAGGTTTTGAATGTGAATTAAGGATAGGTTATCTCAGTTAATTTCCTTCGCTTCCATTATCTTTTTATTAGCTCTGATCTCTTCCATTCACGATGTGGAATGTCGCAGTAATGATCCGCTACATGATGCGCTGTGGTGTTCTGATCTCATTTAAATACATTACTAAAGAGAAAGAAAATATTTAGCGTTCGATGAACATTTTGTCATCAGGGATGGTCTCTTACAGTAATCACTATTACAGTGACGACTTATACTATGCACTCAACTACAAAGTTAACAATCTAGCGCCGGCCGCGGTGGTTTCGCGGTTCCAGGCGCGCAGTCCGGAACCGCGCGACCGCTACGGTCGCAGGTTCGAATCCTGCCTCGGGTATGGATGTGTGTGACGTCCTTAGGTTGGTTAGGTTTAAGTAGTTCTCAGTTCTAGGGGACTGATGACCTCAGAAGTAAAGCCACATAGTGCTCAGAGCCATTTGAACCATTTGAATCTCTACGCCAAACAAGTAATCCGGCTGTAGACACATAGTGCTACCCATGAGAAGCCGATGAGGGCCGCTAGTCTCTACACATGAAAGGCAATATCCCGACTGACTAACTCGCTCACTGACTCATCATGACCCAGCCCAAACCACTAAGGATAGAAACTTGAAATTTGCAGAGGGTGTTGATCTTATACTGTAGGCGTCATTTAAGAAGGGATTTTTTCGAAGTTCCACCCCTAAGAGGGCGAAAAAGGTCATGAAAAGTTTTTTCTAAAATGTGGCTATCAATGCAGTTTTGAAGCTAGAGCTTCGAAAATTATTTGGCGTCCAGATAAGAAATAAAGAAATACGTGTTCCAGCAATTTTTGACGAAAACAAATCATTATTGTAGAACTATTAAAGCATTTTTAAAACTGCAACCATGAAAATTGGTGTTTGACTTCCGGGTCATAAAATAAAAAATACGTCTTTCAATGTCTTTGGAAATTCAGCCGTAAAGGGATGAAATAACAAATGAAACGTTTTACGAAAAATATACATCAAAAAAAGTTTTTCATCACATCCGGAATCTGTACAGAAAATTGAAATTGAGATCGACATAAACATCATTTCCGCCCTTTTTATCGTTCATGAAAACCACACACTGCATGTTGTACACCATGCAGCTAGACCTTCAGAGGTGGTGGTCCAGATTGCTGTACACACCGGTACCCCTAATACCGAGTAGGACGTCCTCCTGCACTGATGCATGCCTGCATACTATCCACAAGTTCATCAAGGCACTGTTGGTCCAGATTGACCCACTCCTCAACGACGGTTTGGCTTAGATCCCTCAGAGTGGTTGGTGGGTCACGTCGTCCATAAACAGCCCTTTTCAATAAATCCCAGGCATGTTCGATAGGGTTCATGTCTGGAGAACATACTGGCCACTCTAGTCGAGCGATGTCGTTATTCTGAAGGAAGTCATTCACAAGATGTGCACAATGGCGGCGCGAATTGTCGTCCAAGAAGGCGAATGCTTCGCCAATATGCTGCCGATATGGTTGCACTATCGGACGGAAGATGGCATTTACGTATCGTACAGCCTTTAGGCGCCTTCCGTGACCACCAGCGGCATACGTCGGTCCCCCCATAAAGCCACCCCAAAACAGCAGGGAACCTCCATCTTGCTACACTCACTTGCGTTCAGCCTCACCGGGTTGCCTCCAAACACCGACGATTGTCTGGTTGAAGGCATATGCGACACTCATCGGTGAAGAGAACGTGATGCCAGTCCTGAGCAGTCCATTCGGCATATTGTTGGGCCTATCTGTATCACGATGCGTGGTGTCGTGGTTGCAAAGATGGACCTCACCATGGACGTCGGGAGTCAAGTTGCGCGTCATGCAGCCAATTGCGCACAGTTTGAGTCGTAAGAAGACGTTCTGTGGCTGCACGAAAAACATTATTCAGCATGGTGGCGTTGTTGTCAGGGTTCCTCCGAGCCATAATCCGTAGGTAGCGGTCATCCACTGCAGTAGTAGCCCCTGGGCGGCCTGAGCGAGGCATGTCATCGACAGTTCTTGTCTCTCTGTATATCCTCCATGTCCGAAAAAATCGCTTTGGTTCAGTCCCAGACGCCAGGACATTTCCCTTGTTGAGATCCCTTCCTGGCACAAAGTAACAATGCGGATGCGATCGAACCGCAATATTGACCGTCTAGGCATGATTGAACTATAGACAACACGAGCCGTGTAGCTCATTCCTGGTGGAATGATTGGAAATGATCGGCTGTCGGACCCCCTCCGTTTAATAGGCGCTGCCCATGCATGGTTGTTAGATCTCTGGGCGGGTTTTGCAACATCTCTGAACGGTCAAAGGCACTCTCTCTGTGGTACTAATCCACAGTCAATGTCGATCTTGAGGAGTTCTGGGAACTGGGGTGATGCAGAACTTTTTTTTATGGGTGTATTTCATTATGAAAGCATTTTTAAAGCTAAGTCTCTGAAAATTTGGATTCGGTTTTTCGTTTCGAAATGAGAAAATACATGTTTCAGCCCCTGGGGGATACAAATTTTTAAGAAATTATTTCGATATTTTAAAAATTTGTTGGCGCTAAATATATGAAGATCGGTGTTTCACTTCTCGGTTAGATATATGGAAATAAGTGTGAGGGGATGAAAGTTTCTTTGGACTATCACCACAAGAACGCAAAAGGCATGATTATTAAAAATTTTGGACTCCAGCTACCACAACTGCATTTTTGTCGTATTGTACATTTTGCATTTGTACATTCGGTAACGACCATACTTCTGTGGCCTTAATTAGCTTGAAAAGTTTAGAAGGTGTTGCAATTTGTGAGCAGCATAAAAATTGGATTAAAGAAAAAAAAATTATGCAGACCACGCCGTCTATACGAGCGAAGCAGCAGGCGCTAAACTAGTTTATGTATAGAGAGAAAAACTTTAACACGATTTTCAGATGCTTATCACATGTATTGCCTTTGTGAGAGAGAGTTCTTATTCCAATGTCGGAGACATGTTCTGTGTTTTCTCTCAACTACTTTGTCAAGGCCTTTTGAACTTTGTTGTCTTCTGCAGGTATCTTTCTATCCAGAGACGCTTCAACTTTGCGAACAAATGGAGGTCACTTGGTGAGATATCTGAACCTTGTGAAGGAGTCTCCAAAACTTCCATCCGAAGAGCTCCACAAGTTATTTCTCGCCACATTCAGTTTCTGGAAAGGACATGTGCGGGAAACGATTCCCTGCGACATCATTTCCTGCAGTTGGCTCTGAATAGTCCGAAGAAGTTTTTGTACCACCTTATGGCCGTGAGAATGTGTAGTAAATTTTCATTGCAAAAGTTCGACCAAAATTAGACCTATCACATAACAAAATTACTGCTTAAATTAAGGAAGCTATAATGGGCAGCCAGCTCTAAATGTGGAATAATGCAATTTAATACTGAAGAGTAGGGGAAAAAATCCTGCAATACGTATAATCTAATGTTCGTTTGTGCAAAATCGTAAATCTTCGATAGTTATTCACCGGCTGCTTTGAACGTGATTGTCATTTCGTTTAACATAAGATATTGATGCACATTGACAAAAAAAAAAAAAAAAAAAAAAAAAAAAAAAAAAAAAAAAAAAATCACAACACAAAAAAAGAATGATTAACTTAGGGAAATCTGCCCAGGTAACATATTTAATTGATTAAAATTGCAAGATCGCAGGTTAATGTGAGCGCGAGATAAGCTATTGCAAATGTGAAGTGCTGGTAAATTAATAACCAGTGTAACTGCTACAATTTTGAAAGCAAGCATACAAACGTGGAATGGTGTTCCATGCCTACTGCTCTTGCCTGTTGGGCGGTCAACACAAGATGACGCTGGAATTGTCATCCGATGACGTCCCATATGTGCTCCCTTGGAGAAAGATCTGGTGATCGTGAAGGCCAAGGCGACACGTCGACACTCCGTAGAGCATGTTGGGTTACAACAGCGGCATGAACGCGAGCTGTAGCCTGTTGGAAAACACCTCATGCGATGCTGTTCATGAATGGAAGCTCAGCGTGTGAAATCATCAGACTGACGTTAAAATTTGCAGTCAGGGTGCATGAAATAACCACGAGAGTGCTCTTGCTGTCATACGAAATCACAACCGAGACGATTATTCGAGATGTGATTTCAATGGGTCTAGCATGCAGACGGGGTGGTTGCAGGACCTCAACTGGGCTGTTACTAACCAACATACGGCCGTCACTGGCACCAAGGCGGAACGATCTATCATCAGAAAACAACAGACCTCCACTTAGCCTTCCAGTGAGCTCTCGTGACACCACGGAGATCGCAAATGTCGATGGTTTGGGGTCAGTGGAAAGAATTGTGCAGAGCGTCTGGCTCGGAACTGTCCTTGGCATAAAAGAATTGTAACAGTTCGTTGTGTCACTGTGTTGCCACCTATCGCTCAAATTGCTGCAGATGCATTACGATGCGCCAGAGCCATACGCCGAACACGATGGTCTTTCCTCTCGTTGACACCACGTAGCCATCCAGAGCCCGGTCTTCTAGCGACTGTACATTCCAGTGACTGCGGCTGCCAGCAATAATGTACAATGGCTATCACAGAAGAAACATCCAGCTTCTCGCAGCCCTATTACACGACTTCACTGAAACTCAGTGAGGTGCTGAGAATGGCGTCTTTGTCGACTGAAAGGCTTTCTTGACTAACATCGACTTACCACACCCAACCGCAAAGGTAAGTGGGGGTCACAACCGTTATAGCGTGTATTTGAAGCAAATCTGACTTGTACTCTCATAGTGGTGCTACTAGCGCTTCTCTTATGCGACTGGCGTGAAATTTGAATAGACACCATTTTTCTGAGATGAAAACACGGCTGGCGGCCGAGGTGGCCGAGCGGTTCTAGGCGCTACAGTCTGGAACCGCGCGACCGCTATGGTCGCAGGTTCGAATCCTGCCTCCGGCATGGATGTGTGTGATGTCCTTAGGTTAGTTAGGTTTAAGTAGTTCCAAGTTCTAGGGGACTGATGACCACAGCAGTTGAGTCCCATAGTGCTCAGAGCCATTTGAACCATTTTTGAAAACACGGCTATCAACTTTCGTTTAGGTCGCACAACTCCTTCTTGATGTTGTGATTCTTTTCCGTCAGTATACACATGCGTTCGAAGACGCAAGTGTTTTTATATACCTACTGAAACGTCACATTATATAAATGGTTCAAATGGCTCTGAGCACTATGGGACTTAACTTCTGAGGTCATCAGTCCCCTAGAACTTAAAACAACTTAAACCTAACTAACCTGAGGACATCACACACATCCATACCCGAGGCAGGATTCGAACCTGCGACCGTAGCAATCGCGCGGTTCCAGACTGAACCGCTCGGCCACCGCGGCCGGCTACGGACAGAGGAGTAGGAGGGAATGGATATAGGAAGCGAAAACGAGGAGATGGTCAGAGAGAGGGGACAGGAGGAGATGGAGCGTCAGGTGGACAAGAAGATGAAATAGAAAGGCGAGGGAGGGCAAGAGAGGCAGGAGGGAGAGGGAGGAGATGGACCAAGAGAGAGACGGAGCGAGAAGTGGAGAGAGACAAGGAGGTTAGGACGTATATCCGATTCCGGTATATATCAGAAACCTGTGCTTCCTCTTTGCTTTCTTTTCCATTTAACCAGACTGAGCAACAGCAACGCGTGGCTGGGAGCAACTAGTGTTACAATAAACTATTAATAGTGTGCTACTTGACGCGGTTACATCTTTTAAGTATCTGGGTGTAACGTTGCAAAGCGACAGGAAATGGATGGAGTACGTAAGGTCAGCTTGAGTTTTATTAGAAAAAATATAGGATAGTGTAACTCGTGTGTGCAGGAGACCGCTTATAGAACACTTGTGCGACTCATTCTTGAGAAAGCCTACCACTCGAATGTTTGGGATCCCCACCATGTCGGATTAAGGATAGACATCGAGAGGTGTGCTGCTACGAGTGTTGGAACTTAAATAGTAGTAACTATTTATTTACAACCGATACAAAAGAGTTACATGTTTGCATTTGTTACTGCTCTTCAAAGTAGTCAGTAACGTTGTGTACAACCCGTTGCCAGCGATGTGCAAGGCGTAGTATACCCTTAGCGGAGACTGTTCTGTTGATGGTGCGAATGGAGCGGTCTGCTGCCTGTCGAATATCTGGAACAGTTCTGAAGCGAATGTCATGAAGTGGCTCTTTCATCTTCGGAGTCAAATCAAAGTCACAAGGACTTAAGCCTGGCACAGTACTTCCCAGCCCCATCGACCGAACAGAGCAGCCACAGCTTGCGCTGCATGCGCCCGCGCATTGCCGTGCAAAATGATGGGTGGGTTGCGCAGAAAGTGTCGCCGCTACTTTCGCAAAGCTGGTTGCAGGTGATGCTCCAAAAACGAACAGTAATACTGTGCATTGACGGTCTCCGTTGTCCCTGTTTCGAAAAGATAGTGACACCGTTACGTTAGACCGCTCGCTCACAAGTGACTGTATTTCCCTCGATTATGGGCATGCCGGTGACGTGGGACGGGCGAGTCCATTTGCTTGGAGGTAAAGTAGGTATGTCAACAAGGTGTGCTATCAGCGACAGTAGTAGATTCCATTGCATAGTCTCTCCACAGCAGTTGTGCCACAATTTAAGTTCCAACCTACGTATATTTGTTAGCGGTAAATTCGATCGACTCGCGACCATTACGGAAATGCATCGTGCCTGGAAGAAGACATTCTATTCTCGGAACACTATTGAGAAAGTTTAGAGATGCGACATTTGGGACAGACTGCGGAACAATCCTACTGCCTCTAAAGTACGTCTTGCGTAAGGTCTGCTATGTAGCCTACTTCTATTTGAAACTTTCACAGAAATAATATTTCAAATTAAATCTGCAAATCAATATTTTTGATGACCATCAAAGTTCAGTTTCTTTCATAACTAAAATTATGGAATTTCATGTAAGGATTCTTTGAAGTATCTCACGCCAATACCCAAAAATTTTTTACAGCTATCATTTCTGCATTGTAAGACGAAAAATATTGTGTTAATGGAATTGGTAGTGACAAAAACACGAGATGCATGATGACAGCATACAGAAAGTGTATTCGTCCAGACTGGCAGTAAGTACAGCTTCTACAGACGTGTACAAATGTGTAGCTTATAACACATTTCAGTGCTGTAAATAACGTTGCCTCAGCTTGAAACGACACATAGTCGCATGGGCGCTGCAGTTATGGACTGTGCGGCTGGTCCCGGCGGAGGTTCGAGTCCTCCCTCGGGCATGGGTGTGTGTGTTTGTCCTTAGGATAATTTAGGTTAAGTAGTGTGTAAGCTTAGGGACTGATGACCTTAGCAGTTAAGTCCCATAAGATTTCACACATTTTTGAAGGACACATAACTACCTCGCCACATTGCAGTCTTCTAAGTAGACAAAATAAGCTACGCGTATCGACCATTTCGGTGTGGCAATCGAAGACAACAAAAGAAAAGCTGAACATTTGTATTTACGTTTAAAAAATCATTCACGCAGGACGATCGTACAGACATGATATTATTCGACCATCGCACCATATGGACGAAATAGAAAGAGGCATCCATGGCGTTCAGAGACAACTGAAGAAGTTAAAAACGGATAAGTCGCTAGGTGCAGACAGAGTCCCGGTTCGTTTGGACAGAGAGTACTCTTTGGCATTTGCCCTTTGCTTAACTTGCATTTATCGCGAATCTCTGCAGAATTATTGAGATTGTTCCAAGTTCGAACGTGATATACTTTCTTGAGACAGGAAAGCTTGTGTCCACATATCAGCATGGAAGGAAGCACTGCTCGTGCGAAACTCATGTTGCCTTTTTGTCGCATGATATCTTGAAAACCTCGGAAGATGGGCAACAAGCCGGCCGAAGTGGCCGTGCGGTTAAAGGCGCTGCAGTCTGGAACCGCAAGACCGCTACGGTCGCAGGTTCGAATCCTGCCTCGGGCATGGATGTTTGTGATGTCCTTAGGTTAGTCAGGTTTAACTAGTTCTACGTTCTAGGGGACTAATGACCTCAGCAGTTGAGTCCCATAGTGCTCAGAGCCATTTGAACCATTTTTTTTGATGGGCAACAGATTCCATATTCCCAGATTTCTGGAAAGGGTCTGACGCAGTGCCCCACTAAGGACTATTCACAAATGTCCGTGCATAAGTAATAGGACACAGTACGCTGTCCAGGACCGCGAATGTTTACCGTAGTCTAGTGTATCGTCAGGGTTGCCCCAGGGAAGTGTGATAGGACTGCCATTGTTCCCTATGTACACTGTGATCAAAAGTATCCGGACCCCCCCCCCCCCGACTCCCCCAAAAAACACGTTTTTCGTATTAGGTACATTGTGCTGCCACCTACTGCCAGGTACTCCATATCAGCTACCTCAGTAGTCATTAGACATCGTGAGAGAGCAGAATGGGGCGCTCCGCGGAACTCAAGGGCTTCATACGTGGTCAGGTGATTGGGTATGTGACACTCGTCTGTACGCGAGATTTCCACACTCCTAAACATCCCTAGGTCCACTGTTTCCGATGTGATAGTGAAGTGGAAACGTGAAGGATCACGTACAGCACAAAAGTGTACAGGCCGACCTCGTCTGACAGAGACCGCCGACAGTTGAAGACGCTCGTAATGTATAATAGGCAGACATCTATCCAGACCATCACACAGGAATTCCAAACTGCATCAGGATCCACTGCAGGTACTATGACAGTTGCGTGAGAAGTGAGAAAACTTTGATTTCATGGTCGAGCGGCTACTCATAAGCCACACATCATACCGGTAAATGCCAAACGACGCCTCGCTTGGTGTAAGGAGCTTAAACACTGGACGATTTAACAGTGGAAAAACGTTGTGTGGAGTGACGAATCACGGTACACAATGTGGCGATCCGATGGCAGGGTATGGTATGGCGAATGCCCGGTGAACGTCATCTGTCAGTGTGTGTAGTGCCAACAATAGAACTGGGAGGCGGTGGTGTTATGGTGTGGTCGTGGAGGGGGCTTGGAAGGGGCTTGCACCCCTTGTTGTTTTGCGTGGCAAAGACCTACATTGATGTTTTAAGCACCTTCTTGCTTCCCACTGTTGAAGAGCAATTCACGGATGGTGATTGCATCTTTCAAGATGATCGTGCACCTGTTCATAATGCATGGTCTATGGCGGAGTGGTCACACGACGATAACATTCCTGTAATGGACTGGCTTGCATAGAGTTCTGACCTGAATCCTATAGAACACCTTCTCAGTGCAGCACTCCGTGAAAAATGGGTTGCCATTCCCCAAGAAACCTTGCAGCACCTGATTGAACCTATGCCTGCGAGAATGGAAGCTGTCGTCAAGGCTAAGGGAGGACCAACACCATATTGAATATTGAATTCCAGCATCAGCGATGGAAGGCACCACGAACTTGTAAGTCATTTTCGGCCAGGTGTCCGGACGCTTTTGATCGCATAGTGTACATAAACGATTTGACGGATAGGGTGAGCAGCAATCTGCAGTTGTTTAGTGATGACACGGTAGTGTCCGGGAAAGGGTTGTCGTTTGAGGGTAGGGGGGGAGGGGACAGGCTGGCTTAGACAGAATTTCTATTAGTTGTTACGAATGGCAGCTGATTCTGTATGTAGAAAAATGAAAGCTGATGCAAATGAGTAGGAATGAGTAATGTTGGAATTAGCAAAGTGCAATGGTTAGAAAAACATGACTTTTGGTCAGGAGAGTACTTGGTGATAAATACAAAATCAAATATGGGTAATGCAGGACAAGTCAGAAAGAACAGAAACCATATTTATAAGTTTATGCGCCTTGTAGAGCGGGCGCACTCTTCGTCCGACTTGTTGCGGGAATCAGCGTGAGGCTGCGACCAGTGAGGGCAGTGGGCAGGGGACACTACGTATGTGGTGTGCGATAAGCTGGCATTTTCGGCTGAACGTGAAGTGTGTTTGGATAGGCGAAGTGATTAAGGCGACAGCTGCTGTGAAGTGGGAAATCCGGGTTCGATTCGCGGCCCAGCACAAATTTTCATCAGTCGCAATTGAATTTATTTCAAAGCTTCATTGCGGCTAATTTTGGAATTTGAACTTCGTCTTTTTTATATACAGCTGTGGGATCAAAAAACAAATGTCTGTTCTTCTGGGCATGTCTGAAAGAACAGACAACACACATATAAATACTGTCATACCATTTATGTATTTAGAGAAAGTTTTAGGTAACATGGACTGAAATACACCCCTTGAAATTCAGAAAGCAGCAGAGGTGAAACACAAAGAGCGAAAAGTTATCTGTAAGTTTCACAGATACCAGACTGCAGTTCTACGAGTCGAAGGATGTGGATGGGGGAGAGGGGGGGGGGGGAGGGGGGGCAGTGATACAGGCAGTAGTGAGACAATGTTGTAGCCCCTATCCGGTGTTATTCAGTCTGTAAATTGAGTGTGCAGTAAGGCACCTAAGGAGAAATTTGGAAAGGAAATGGAAGTTAAGAGAGCAGAAGTAAAATTTTGTGGTTTGACGTCGACATTGAAATTCTTACTCAGAGGCCAAAGGAATTGCAAGAGCAGTTAAACGGAGTGGATAACGTCTTGAGATTATCAAATTTACATAAAAAAGTAAAACAAGCTTAATGGAATGCACTCTAATTAAATCAGGCGACGCTGAGGGAATTATACACTACTGGCCATTAAAATTGCTACACCACGAAGATGACGTGCTACAGACGCGAAATTTAACCCACAGGAAGAAGATGCTGTGATATGCAACTGATTAGCTTTCCAGGGGATTCACACAAGGTTGGCTCCGTTGGCGACCTCTACAACGTGCTGACATGAAGAAAGTTTCCAATCGATTTCTCATACACAAACAGCAGCTGACCGGCGTTGCCTGGTGAAACGTTGTTGTGATGCCTCGTGTAAGGAGGAGAAATGCGTACCATCACGTTTCCGACTTTGATAAAGGTCGGTTTGTAGCCTATCGCGATTGCGGTTAATCATATCGCGACATTCCTGCTCGCGTTGGTCGAGATCCAATGACTGTTAGCAGAATATGGAAGCGGTGGGTTCAGGAGAATAATACGGAACGCCGTGCTGGATCCCAACGGCCTCGTATCACTAGCAGTCGAGATGACAGGCATCTTATCCGCATGGCTGTAACGGATCGTGCAGCCACGTCTCGATCCCTGAGTCAACAGATGGGGACGTTTGCAAGACAGCAACCATATGCACGAACAGTTCGACGACGTTTGCAGCAGCACGGACTATCAGCTCGGAGACCATGGCTGCGTTTACCGTTGACGCTACGTCACAGACAGGAGCGCCTGCGATGGGTTACTCAACGACGAACCTGGGTGCACGAATGGCAAAACGTCATTTTTTCGGATGAATCCAGGTTCTGTTTACAGCATCATGATGGTGGCATCCGTGTTTGGCGACATCGCGGTAAACGCACATTGGAAGCGTGTATTCGTCATCGCCATACTGGCGTATCACCCGGCGTGATGGTATGGGGTGCCATTGGTTACACGTCTCGGTCACCTCTTGTTCGCATTGACGGCACTTTGAAGAGTGGACGTTACATTTCTGATGTGTTACGACCCGTGGCTGAACCCTTCATTCGATCCCTGCGAAACCCTACATTTCAGCAGGATAACGCACGACGGCATGTTGCAGGTCCTGTACGGTCCTCTCTGGATACAGAAAATGTTCGACTGCTGCCCTGGCCAGTACATTCTCCAGATCTCTCGCCAATTGAAAACGTCTGGTAAATGGTGGCCGAGCAACTGGCTCGTCACAGTGCGCCAGTCACTACTCTTGATGAACTGCGCTATCGTGTTGAAGTTGCATGGGCAGTTGTACCTGTACACGCCATCCAAGCTTTGTTTGACTCAATGCCCAGGCGTATCAAGGCCGTTATTACGGCCAGAGGTGGTTGTTCTGGGTTCCGATTTCTCAGGATCTATGCAACCAAATTGCGTGAAAATGAAATCACATGTCAGTTCTAGTGTAATATATTTGTCCAATGAATACCCGGTTATCATCTGCATTTCTTCTTAGTGTAGCAATTTTAATGGCCAGTAGTGACACTCCAAAGGTAGGAGAGTAGCAAACAACCTGATCGTAGCGAAGTAGGAAAGATGTACAATGAAGACTGAAAGAAATGGTTCAAATGGCTCTGAGCACTATGGGACTTAACATCAGAGGTCATCAGTCCCCTAGAACTTAGAACTACTTAAACCTACCTAACCTAAGGACGTCACACACATCCATGCCCGAGACAGGATTCGAACCTGCGCCCGTAGCGGTCGCGCAGTTCCAGACTGTAGCGCCTAGAACCGCTCGTCCACCTCGGCCGGCGAAGACTAACAATAGAAAGAAAAACATTTCTGAAAAAAGTAGGATTTTGTTAAAATATAATATAAAAAACATTTTAGGAGGTCATTTCTGAAGGCACTTGTCTGGACTCCAGCTTTTTATGGAAATGAACCGTGAGTAGTAAACAGTCCAGACAAGGAGAGAATAGAAGCCTTTGAAGAGTACTGACGATGGACACATAGAATAACTAACGAGCAGATACCGAATGGAATTGGAGAAAAAAAGATATTTATGAGACATTTGCCTAAAAGAAGGGATCAGTCAATAGGATACATTCTGAGACATAAAGAATATGTTATTTGGTAATGGAGGGAAGTGAGGGAAATAAAAATGGATGTAGGTTGCAGAGATGAAGATGCTTGTACGGGATGGACTATCATAGTGATCAGCATTAAACTAGTCTTCGGACTGAGGACCGACATGAAAAGAAACAGAGAATTTTAAATGATTTAATGTTGTATTCGATGTTATGTTACGCAGAGCTAATATGATTTAAGGGACCGAACAGGTTATAGTGAGAAACATTCGATAAAGTACTGGTCAAATGCGTGCTATCAATCTTTGAATATTTGCAGTGATGACTTCCTGGGAATTATATCGCAACGGCATGACGTGAAAGTCCAACAGGCAAATATTATTGTGCAAATAACCCTGATCAGGTGCTCTCACCACTTTGAGGGGAATAAAATATCTCTCGTATGATATGCGTGAAAAGACAGTGACATGCAGCTGCATTTGTCCCATAGACGCAAGCTATGACGTAAATTGGCGACGGGTGCAGGCTTCCGAGGTCAGTGGCATGACAAAAGCTATAATCACGTAGCCGACTCGTGACGCGGTGTCGTGATAACGAGAACAATGGCGCGCATTCACCCTCGACCGATGTCTTCCGCCTCGTTATCTGTCTGCAGCGCTCTGGGTACGTAATATCCATAAATACTGGCTAGGAGCTTCATGACAGCTTGAAAAAAGTCGCGTTTCAGAGCCATCAAGAGCTGCCCATCAGGTTTCTGCTTCAGGCTGTCTGCAACAACCTAAACGGTTACGTTCTGTCTCTAGCGTCAGATGAGTTAAAAGCTACTCTTAATCACTGCTGCCAATGGCAAACTGAACAATGTTGCTGCTGGTATCTTTAGTCCGAAGATTGGATTGATGCAGTTCTTCAAGCTAGTGTATCCTGTACAACTTTCTATACTTGGTAGCCCTCTTCAATTTGAATCCCACACACTTCCGTCAATTACCTAATTAATGATACCTTGACATCTTAGGATGTCTTCTAGTTAGGTTATGCCATGAATTCCTTTTTCTCCAGATCGATTTAGTACATCCTTATTGGTTATTTGGTCTACTTGTCGAAACATCAGCATTCGTCTATATCACCACATTTCAAAAGCTACTATTCTCTTGTTGCCTGATAACTTACAATTCACATTTCATTTTCGTACAACGCTATACTCCAAAAAAGACTTTTTGATATTTCAATTTGTATTGAATTTTATCCAAAATACTTTTCTTGCTATTGCGAGTGTACATTCTATATCTTCTCTGCTTCGACCATCATCAGTTATTTTGCTGCCCAAACAGTAGAACCGATACGTCTCTTTTAGTGCCTCATTTCCTAATCTAATTCCTTCAGCATCGACTGATTTAATGCAATTAAGTTCCATAATTCTTTCGGAGCTTTAGTTGATGACTCTGTTATAACGTCTTCTGCTAAACAGTTACAGCGTGGCCGCTACGGTCGCAGGTTCGAATCCTGCCTCGGGCATGGATGTGTGTGATGTCCTTAGGTTAGTTAGCTTTAAGTAGTTCTAAGTTCTAGGGGACTGATGACCTTAGAAGTTAAGTCCCATAGTGCTCAGAGCCATTTGAAACATTTTGCTAAACAGTTCAGAGTCCTTTTCTGCCTGTGACAAAATGACAATGTCATCAGCAAACTACAATGTTTTTAAATTGTAGCAGTTCAAAAGAAAAAGCCTTTTATACCTTGCACATTAAGTATTTTTATTTAACTTGTGCACCCAGACGCGTTTCGCCCTATTTATAAAGCATTTTCAGTGAGTACCCTGAAGTATTGAAAGATTTTTTTCGTTTGTACGTAAGGTTACTGTTTGCACACGTACGATAGGTTATAGATTTGAAACAGTTCATTTAAGTTTTTATAACAAAATTGTAACGTACTTACTAATCAGCGTCTAATTCATTGTTTGTAAGCGGAACAGCTTTCTGTCATTGGCAAACTGGTTGAAAGCTTGCTCTGTGTGTGTGTGTGTGTGTGTGTGTGTGTGTGCTTCTTTATTTTTTGTTTTATTATCTCTTTTCCCTTTTTTATTGTAATTATTTTAGGACACACACTGAAGCTGCCTTGTAAATAAGGCGGAACGCGTCTGGGTACACAACGTAAATAAAAAAGTTAATGTGCAGCATGCGAAAGGCGTTTTTCGTTCGATCTTCTGCAATTTGTATATAGCTGCTGCGGAAATGGTCATTACAAGAAACTTGTTCGAAGTTTTTAATTCTTCTCTCTGAAATTTAATTCCCTTTCCAAATCTCTCCTTCATTTCCACCATTGCTTACTTCAAGTACAGTTCGAATAGCACGATAAATAGGATAGAACCCTGTCTCACTTCCTTCTCTGACTCTTCTAATTGTAGTCTGATTTTCGTAAAAGTTGTAAATAACTTTTGGCCTAGGGTAGTTTAGGCCTGCTACCTTCAGAATTTCAAAGAGTGTATTTCATTAGTAGCAGTTCCGTTTTCTGACCTTAAACGGATCAATCAGGTCCGACCGACCGTCGTGTCATCCTCTGACAATGGCGTCATTGGTTGCGATATGGAAGGGCATGTGGTCAGCGCATTGCTCTCCCGGTCATTGTCGCGTTTCCTCACCTTGGAACCTGTATTAATCGGTCGAGTATCCCCTCATTTGCTCTCATGAGGCTGAGTGCACCCTGTTCTCCCAACACAGTGAATTCCAGGACAGTACCGGGAATCGAACCCGGGTCTCCCATTTGGTGGTCAACCGCACAACAAACTCACATACGGAGGTGGATTGTATGTTAGTTAACACTGATAAAGCTTTCTCTAAATCTACAAATGCTGTAAATGTAGGTTTGACTTCCTGCACTCTACCTTCTAAGATATATGGCAAGGTCATCATATTTCTACAATTGTGTGGGACCCAAATTGATCTTCCCTGATGTCAGCTTCCACCATTTTCCAAAACTTTCTATAAATAGTATATATCCAAATTTTTCAAGTATAGCATTAAACTGATAGTTCGAGAATATTCATACCTGTCAGCAACGCTCTTTTTCGGAATCTGAATTTTTACATTCTTCTTGAAATCCGAGGGTTCTTCAGCTGTCTCGGGTATCTTCCACAGCAGGTGTAACAGTTTATTCATGACTGGCTCTGCCAAGGATATCAGTAACTCTGATGGAATGTCTTCTACTCCAGCGGCCATGGTCGTATTTACTTGTTAGGTCTTTCAGTGCTGTACCGAGCGAGGTGGCACAGTGGTTAGCACACTGGATTCGCATTCGGGAGGACGACGGTTGAAACCCGCATCCGGCCAGCCTGATTTAGGTTTTCCGTGATTTCCCTAAATCGCTTCAGGCAACTGCCGGGATGGTTCCTTTGAAAGGGCACGACCGATTTCCTTCCCCATCTTTCCCTAATCTGACCTTGTGCTCAGTCTTTAATGACCTCGTTGTCAATGGGACGTTAAACACTAATCTTTTTCTCCTCCTTTTTTCAGTGCTCTGTCTAATTCCTCACGCCGTATCATACCTCTCATCTCATCTTCATCTACTTAGTCTTCTCTGTCTGTCGTCTTCAAACTCATTTCATAGTCTGTACTAAAATGCCTTGAAATAGATAATTAGTCCTCACACTTTGTCATAAAGAGGTTCCATTCTTCTGTGTGGAGCACAGTTTCCGTGCAGAGCACTACATCTATTTATCATAGAGTTCGAAGATTATATGAATGGTTCTTGTTGTTGACTATATACTGCATTATACTATTGACCTCAGTCGCGCAGGGCTCTTTTTATTTCATTTGACGCCACACTGGCTATTGTAAATATAAGGGACGATCAAAAACTTTCCGTTCGAAGGCCATTCAGTCCAAAATAGGTATGCCAATTTGGCAAAATCGCCGTGAGCATTGAGACAATCATTTCACCGCCGCACCAGGTTGAAGATTTCCTGTTCGTAAAACACTGTGCCCTGCTGCGTGAAGAAATCCGTAACTGCGTGCTGCACATCCTCTTCCGACAGGAATCGTCGACCCTTTAAGGTCTTTTTTAAGGGACTTCAGGGCAGGTGCTCGAATGTCTCCCATTTGAGTAGGCGTAACTTCTGCATTACGACATGGCGATGTGGCGACGTGACTTATCATGACCTCTTCTCGCAGTTGATTTTCGACATGTATGCTGCCAGACAGACATTTTCGGGTGGATTTCCACAAGTGTTTGTGTTAAATCCTACTTAGTCGCCAATTGTGGGTTGTCTAGGAAGCCTGCTTTCTCGGACCGCTGGACAACATTCAAACAAATCGTATTAATCAGTTTTATCACAAAGAAGTAAATGACAGTACTTAACTTTGAATATTACACAGATGTGTCGCAACCAAAGGGCGACATGCAAAATAATCATTGTCCTTCAGTATAAACAATCGTAATACAAGTGATGTAATACAATTGACGCTTCTATACAGGTCGCCAGTCTTGAAGCTTCTCTTCGACTGGGCCGCGACCAGTCGGGCGTGGCGCTTTGCACAGAGGCCGCTACTGTAGCGTTGTCGTCCTGGAGAGCAATCGGTCAGAGTGCGACTGGCTGACGTCTTCTCACAGCCCTCTCTGCCCTTTCGTTCCCGACTGGTGTGCCGGCGCTTGACAGTACGTCGTAACGTTCTGCCCTTCGGGAGCAAGGAAAAGTATAACAATTCATTGGTAATAACGTCCCAACAGTTCATGTTTCCGCCTTTAGCATATGAACTTCGGAAAGAAACGAATGGCACGCTAATCCCTTGCGACTCCCTCGTCGGATCCCACTACGACGCATATGCGCTGCGCAGCGCCTTCAAAGGAAAACTTTTTGATCGCGCCTTATACTTTTACGATACCTGAAAATGATATACACTCCTGGAAATGGAAAAAAGAACACATTGACACCGGTGTGTCAGACCCACCATACTTGCTCCGGACACTGCGAGAGGGCTGTACAAGCAATGATCACACGCACGGCACAGCGGACACACCAGGAACCGCGGTGTTGGCCGTCGAATGACGCTAGCTGCGCAGCATTTGTGCACCGCCGTCGTCAGTGTCAGCCAGTTTGCCGTGGCATACGGAGCTCCATCGCAGTCTTTAACACTGGTAGCATGCCGCGACAGCGTGGACGTGAACCGTATGTGCAGTTGACGGACTTTGAGCGAGGGCGTATAGTGGGCATGCGGGAGGCCGGGTGGACGTACCGCCGAATTGCTCCACACGTGGGGCGTGAGGTCTCCACCGTACATCGATGTTGTCGCCAGTGGTCGGCGGAAGGTGCACGTGCCCGTCGACCTGGGACCGGACCGCAGCGACGCACGGATGCACGCCAAGACCGTAGGATCCTACGCAGTGCCGTAGGGGACCGCACCGCCACTTCCCAGCAAATTAGGGACACTGTTGCTCCTGGGGTATCGGCGAGGACCATTCGCAACCGTCTCCATGAAGCTGGGCTACGGTCCCGCACACCGTTAGGCCGTCTTCCGCTCACGCCCCAACATCGTGCAGCCCGCCTCCAGTGGTGTCGCGACAGGCGTGAATGGAGGGACGAATGGAGACGTGTCGTCTTCAGCGATGAGAGTCGCTTCTGCCTTGGTGCCAATGATGGTCGTATGCGTGTTTGGCGCCGTGCAGGTGAGCGCCACAATCAGGACTGCATACGACCGAGGCACACAGGGCCAACACCCGGCATCATGGTGTGGGGAGCGATCTCCTACACTGGCCGTACACCACTGGTGATCGTCGAGGGGACACTGAATAGTGCACGGTACATCCAAACCGTCATCGAACCCATCGTTCTACCATTCCTAGACCGGCAAGGGAACTTGCTGTTCCAACAGGACAATGCACGTCCGCATGTATCCCGTGCCACCCAACGTGCTCTAGAAGGTGTAAGTCAACTACCCTGGCCAGCAAGATCTCCGGATCTGTCCCCCATTGAGCATGTTTGGGACTGGATGAAGCGTCGTCTCACGCGGTCTGCACGTCCAGCACGAACGCTGGTCCAACTGAGGCGCCAGGTGGAAATGGCATGGCAAGCCGTTCCACAGGACTACATCCAGCATCTCTACGATCGTCTCCATGGGAGAATAGCAGCCTGCATTGCTGCGAAAGGTGGATATACACTGTACTAGTGCCGACATTGTGCATGATCTGTTGCCTGTGTCTATGTGCCTGTGGTTCTGTCAGTGTGATCATGTGATGTATCTGACCCCAGGAATGTGTCAATAAAGTTTCCCCTTCCTGGTACAATGAATTCACGGTGTTCTTATTTCAATTTCCAGGAGTGTAGTTATAGGCAGCTCCTGGTGGTTCCGAAATATGACTTTTGCCAGATACTTAAAAGTTTTGGGATACTAACTGCTCAAAATGTACAGTCAGTTCCACAAGAAAGTGTACGCCGTTATCTGTATGAAATAAGACACTCTTATAGATATATGTTTACATGTAGATACATGTTATTAGTAATTGCACAATTACCTAACAGTTAATCCAATCGTCGCCATTATCGATTGTAGCTTGGCACGTTTGTGATATGCTTTTCACGAGATTTTCTGCATATTATCTCGGTAAAGCTCTTCATATGGTCCTGATTTTATATGACAGCTGCTTCAAAGTATATATTGGCTTTCCTATAAGCTTCATCTCAATATATACGATCAGACATTTCCGATCGGGATTGCATTCGGAGACATTGCAGGCCAATTCATAATGAACACCTCATTATCTTGTTTCCTCATTGTACTGAGACGGCTGCGAATTTCAGATCATTATCCTCTTGAAGCACGCAGTTTGCCTCGTTCGAACCAAATAGCTTCTTAACGGATCTCAGAAGGCAATTTTGATAAATATTGCACTTTTTGCACTGCCTCGTGACGCTTGCATTCATTTCAAGCTGCAATATTTGTTAATGGGTGCAATACCTTCTTAAGAAGACAGATCTAAAACTGTCGAAACAATGGTCGAGGTATAATAGCGTGTATTTTGCAATTGGTTGGCTGTTATTTTCAATCCATTGAAGCTAAAACTAAATATATATATTGTAATATTTTACAATATGTAAAAAAGGAAGAATTGTACATAAACCTAGACTTTACCTAAGTAGTTGTGTCAGCAGTCTTGCCCACTCAGATTAACATATCAAAGTACTGTTTTGAATCTGCGGTTAATGTTTTAAGTACGTATATTCTGGAAGTAGGGGAGAGCGGAAATGGAATGAGGGTGATTGGGGAGGAGGAAGAAAGCACAGAGAGGGTGGTGGGGATGTCATGAGTTAAACAAGAGGGGTCTTGTTAACATTATGGAAGGTATAACTAATTAAAAATTCTCGTTAAAATACTAATAGTGAGGAACAATGGGTATGTAAAATGTCAACGGCATAACACAGTAAAATTATGAAACGGAGTGGGGCGGAGTGAAAGAGGGGGAAGAAAGCAAGGGATGGAGAAGGAGGGATAGTGACAGGTATGCTATAGGTTTAACAAGAGAAGGTCTTATAACAAAAATTGCAAAAAATCAATTACGTAAAAAATCTTATGTTACAATACCAGAAAGGTAGACTAATGGGCGTGTAAAATTGTAAAAGTGGAAATAAAGTTGCGAAAACTGAATTAATATTTTAAGATATTAAGAGTGTGAATCAATGGCCGTATAAAACCATAGACTCTTACTCTGAAAGTATAAAAAATAAAATTCTACAAAAAATATATCGTTAAAAAACTGAAAATATAAGCCTATAACAATGCATCTATAAATAGTGAAATACGTAAAGATCACAAAATTACTGAAGTGTAATTATGTAGAGAACCTAGAACTGCATGAAGTGTCATTAAATTCATTTTTTAAAAAACACTGAAAGTATAAAACTGTAAAAAGTACAAAACTATAGATTATGAAACCGAGGCTTTGTGCAGCAACTGAAGTTACAGCCCGAATAATTAATGAGAATTACCTTAAATTTACTTTCGATGGTAACAAATTTCTCTTTGGATGTTAAGAAATTCCTCTCATGTATACTTTTCTTGCCATCGACAGTCTGCAGTAACAATTTATACTAGATTTTTTTTTAAACATTTGAGATACAATTTTATTGTATTGTCAGCCTGCATTTTGTGCCCTATCCGCTACGACCTTAGTTAGTTACTTTGTTGCTCAAATAACAAACCTGACAGACTACATTTAGTGTCTGTTTTCCTAATCTGAATTTATTAACATCGCCTGATTTAATTCGACTACATTCCATTACCCTTGGCTTACTTTTGTTGATATTTGTCTTACAATCACCTTTGAAAACACTGTGCATTCGCTTGAACTACTCTTCCAAGTCCTTTGCCGTCTCTGGCACAGTTAGAATGTCGTTGGCAAACCGCAAAGTTTTTATTTCTTCTCCTTGACCTTTTAGTCCCTTATGAAATTTCTGCTTGGTTTCCTTTACTGCTTGCTCAATGTCCGATTGAATAACATCACGGAGGAACGAAAACGCTGTCTCACTCCTTTTCCAACTACAGCTTCCGTTTCACTTCCTTCACGTCTTACAAGTCCAGTACTGTTTCTGTACAAATTGTAGATAACTTTTTACTCCTTGTATTATACCTCCTATAAACTTCAGAATATCGAAGAGAGTATTCCAGCCAACACTATCAAAAGCTTTTTCTAAATCTACAAATGCTATAAACGTAGGTTTGCTTATCTTCAGTTTGTCTTCATATTTCTCAATTACCTGTCCTAATTGTTACAGCAACTAAGAATAGACAAAATAATTAATTTTATGGCCTTCTTGATTGCGAAACACCAGGAAGTGAGTAATATCTCAAAATGTAGGAGAAGCATGCCCTGAAAGCATCAGGAGCTAATAAAGTTAAGTCGTACAGGATATAAACTGTCATTCGAAAATTTATCGGGTTTTCGGGTGCAGCCGTTAATCAGTGTGTCATAACGAAGTCTCACGCTGACATGGGGGAGATGGCCAACGATCTCTTCAGTGCAATGACCACTGCGTCCGGATGGCCTAGAGGTCAGAGCATTTGCCTAGTAAACAGAAGACCTAGGTTCGAATCGCGGTCCGACACAAATCTTACATTTTCTCATTGATTTCACTCAACGCCCTATTGCAGCCAGTGTCTGTGCCTGAGGGTAAGTTTATTCAATACTTCCAGTCCAGCTAATTACACTGCCTGGCAGAAGAAGTGAAGCACACGTAAGACATGGTCTACAGCTACAGCTACATCCATCGTCTGCAAACCACCACTGGCTACAAACTCGGAGGACACGTCCCTGTGTTCCAGTTTTTAGGATTTCTTCCCGTTCCATTCACATATGGGGCGTGGGAAGAATAATTGTTTTAATTCCGCTGAGCGTGTTGTAATTATTCTATTCTTGTCCTCGCGATCCCTATGTGAGGGATACGTAGGAGGCTGTAGTGTATTCCTACAATCATAATTTAAGGCTGGTCCTTAAACTTTGTTAGTAGACTTTTCCCGGGGTACTCTAAGTCTGTCTTCAACAGTCTGCCAGGTAAGTGTCTTCAGCATCTTTGTGACACCCTCCCACAGTTCAAACTGAAACGCCCTGCTAAACCCGCAGGACAGGACAGGTAGTTTAAGTTGCTGAAAGAGGCCAAAATAAGCGGCTGTCAGTTAAACTCGAACATACATATTTGATCAAACATTACAAGAGTCAAGAATTTTTTTTTTTTACAAAAAACACAGCTTTAGTTTTGGAACTTAATTTGTGGCTGAATGCGCCGTAAAATCTCATGCCTTAAGGGCAAAACAACTTTAATTTAAAAACGGCTGAAAGCCAATAACTTAAAGCTCAACCAAAATCAGGAAATTTAAAAGGCAAAGCCTTATCTTAAAACAGTTCCTTCATTAGGCTGAAGGCCCAAATAATCTGACACTTTAAGAGCAAACAACTTGAAGTCAAAATCGGCTGAAGGCCCAACACTTAAAATAACATTAATTTTAAAAATGCCAAAGGGTTTACATAAAACAGTTCTCAAATTAGGCTGAAGGCCCAAACTATCTGATGCCTTAAGGGCAAAACAACCTTAATCTAAAAATCGGCTAGAAGCCATACAAGTACAAACAACAAGAACAAACAAGAAAAGGCAGTACACTCAAGGGCGCTCAGAAATTCTGAGGGTTGGCATGGAATTCAAACACTAACGCTCGCTTAGGTGAGACAGGCAGCCGGCCCCACCATTGTCGATCCAATGATAACCCAACCGACTGACAGTCAATGGACCCACCTACAAGATAACTTCCACTTCACCCGACCAGCACACAACAGGGAGTTCAATGGAACAACGTAGAAAATATTGGCGCCCACAACCAATTATACATTGAGCTGTCAAACTACACCGTGCTGGACAGCGACAACACGATGAGGAAAATACACTGCCTGAATTTACGTCAACAGCCAGGGCAGGTAACCGGAACGTTAACAGCCACAAGGCAGAAGATTCCTCAGGCGCACTTCACTTCAAATAACCAAGTACAGTTAAACTTCACCAAAGGGTAGCTAAAATTTGCCAACTTTAAATCACACTTTGTTGCTCGCAGGAATATCCCAACAGCCGACAACATACTCCAAACGACACAATGTGAACAAGCATGACTTGTTGGTACATTCAGTCAAAACTCAACTTTCATGTCCAGGATCAGTGAGCCACGAGCCTCGTAGCAATGGGAACAGCACCACAGACTCCGATACAACATAGCAGCCGCCAGCAGCGTCGCCCAAACTACACGCCGCGGAGATTTCCTCGCTGCTTCATGCCAACCGACTGACTGCCCAGGTCTGGAAACGGTGAAAGGACCAAATATACGGCGGCGATGTGACGACCAACCGAAAGACAAACCAACTGTTGTCCCGTTCCAATCTCCCTCCGTCGGACAGTTCATGTGTGTCGCCAGCGGTCGGCGAGCACTGGCTGTTGGCGCCTCACCGGCGCTCCGTCCCCGACTTCACTGCTGCTGCATCCCGACTGCACTGCTGGTCCGTCCCGAACTGACTGCCAGACACTCGACGACCCGGAAATACTATCGGTCGCTCCAGAGATGGTACAACAGTGCACTTATCGATACGAGCTGCTGCCGCCGCTCACGGGCAAGTAAGGTAGGAAGGTAGTGACACCAGTAAATGGAATGAGAAAACGAGGCGGCAGTACCGTATTGGAAGATGACAAACAATAAATGGGATAAACGCGAGCTGTGCACGGCTCACAAACTTGCAACCATTCATCCTGCCCTTCTTTGGATACATCCTTTTCTCCTGTTAGTCCTATATGGTACGGGTCGCAGGAGAGTTGTAAGCAGTCTCCTTCGTAGACTGATCACACTTGCCCAGTATCCTATCAGGGACCCGGTTCGATGTCAATATAGCTTTGTATATCTTCACACCATCGGTGTGTATGTAGTATGTGGTTACAATTGCAGCTCTATGTGACAGATAGAACGGCCACCAGAGTTCATTAGACATGTTCGTGTTTAATGTTGTTACCAAGCCTGGTAGGATATAATAGCTGTAAATAGCGTAACTGGGCGACATGGAGATGTCGCAACTCGTGTGAGAAAGCGTTTTCAGCAGGTGACAGGGTTGAAATGGACTTTATTGTGGCTGTCAATGAGTTGGGTGGACGAGTCGTGCAACATCCATATTTTAGAGGATTCAGATGTGACAATAGCCCGATACTGGACCGGTGTGGGACCGTGAGAGCAGGGATACTCGTTGTCAAGGTTCCAGTCGATGACATCTGACCACAACAAGATAAGATCGTCTTGCTATGCACCAGGCACCTCTGCGCCTGCCATTTGAGAACAAGTAATGGACTCGCTGCAACATTATGTGTTGTCCCGAACTATTGGTCATAGAGTGAGAGCAGCCGTGCTAGGGAATTATCGTCCATGCTCAAACTGCTGTTAACACCAGAGGACAAGTGGTTGCGCTTGAAGTGATGTCGTATCCGGAAAGCATGGACGACAAATGGATGGAGTCGCACTGAGTTCAGCAATGAACCGCGGTTCTTCACTACCCTGGATGACCTTCGTCAGTGAGTATGGCGGCGACCTGGGGTGAGGTCCAATGCTTTAACTGGTTTTGAGCAGCACATTGGTGTAATTCATTGTGCGGAGAGCTGTGAGGTTACGGCTCGTAGAGATTGAGGGATTTCTAATGGCACAGTGGTACACCACGGACATCCTACGTCCTAATATGTTACCTCGCGCACGACTGTATAGTGGTGCCAGTTTCGTCAGGGTAATGCTCCAGAACGTGTCTCTATGAACTGTCTGTGTGATGCTGAGGTACTCCCGTCAGATCTCCAGATCTGTCCCTGATAGAACTTGTGTGAGACGTCAACTGTGTCCACTTCCAGTATCGAGGATATCAGGGAGCAGTCACACTAGTTGTGATCCAGTTTGCCTGGCGAGAGGTTCAAAACTGGCTCTAAGCACTATGGGACTTAACATCCGAGGTCATCAGTCCCTTAGACATAGAACTACTTAAACCTAACTAACCTAAGGACATCACTCACAACCATGCCCGAGGCGGGATTCGAACCTGCTACCGTAGCAGCCGCGCGGTTCTGGACTAAGGCGCCTAGAACCGCTGGGCCACAGCGGCCGGCCCTGACGAGAGGATGCAACGGCTTTATGACAGCCTTCCGAATCGTATTACTGCATGCATCCGAGCGAGAGAAGGTTCGACGTCATACTCATATATGGGCTGATAATGGAAAGTGACATTGTCCAGCCACGTTAATGTGATCTTCTGTCAAAAGCCTGAACAGCCACCTTTTGTAGCGCGGACCGCTTCGAAACGTGCAGGAAGAGAGTCACTTAGATTCTTGAATGTACGGCTAAGCATCTGGAGCCACACCGACTCCAGTACCGTGGCTACCTGCACTAGGTTTCTCGGCTGAGGATCCATGGCGCGTACAGTCCGATCGAGGTGGTCCCAAGATTCTCTATCGGGCTTAAATCCGCGGACTTTTCTGGCCAGGGCAGTATGGGCAACTCAACAAGGTGCTCTTCGAACCACGCAGATACACTGCAAGCTAGACTGAAACGCCAAGGAAACTGGTACAGTCATGAGTATTCAAATACAGAGATATGTAAAAAGAATACGGGGCTGCGGTCGGGACCCCTATATACTGAAAGACAACAAGTGTCTGGCGCAGTTGTTAGATCGCTTACTGCTGCTACAGTGGCAGGTTATCAAGATTTAAGTGAGTTTGAACGTGGTGTTACAGTCGGCGCACGAGCGATGGGACACAGCATCATCAATGTACCGATGAAGTGGGGACTTCCCGTACGACCATTTCAAAGGCGTACCTTGAATATCAGGAATCCGGTGAAACGTCAAATCTCCCACATCGCGGCATCCGGAGAAGGATCCTGTAAAACGGGACCAATGACGACTGAGGAGCATCGTTCAACGTGACAGAAGTGGGACCTTTCCGGAAGTTGCTACAGATTTCAACGCTGGGCCATCAACAAATAATCTATTTGTGCTTTCGGAGCCGAAGGCCCCCTCGTTTACTCTTGTTGGCTACACGACACAAAGCTTTACGCCTCGTCCGGGCCCGTCAACACCGACTTTGGGCTATTGATGACTGGAAACATGTTGCCCGGTCGGACGAGTCTCGTTTCAAATTGTATCGAGCGGATGGACGAGCACGAGTATGGAGACAACCTCATGAATCCATGGCCCCTTCATGTCAGCAGCAGACTTCAAACTGGTGGAGGCTCTGTAATGATGTGGGGCATGTGCAGTTGGAGTGATATGGGACTCCTGATACGTTTAGATACGACTCTGACATGTGACACGTACGTAAGCATAATGTCTGATCACCTGCATCCATTCATGTCTATTGTGCATTCCGACAATTCAAGCAGGACAATGTGACACCCCTCACGTCCAGAACTGCTACAGAGTGGCTACAGTAACATTCTTCTGAGTTCTAACACCTCCGCTGGCCACCGAACTCCCCAGACATGAACACTATTGAGAGTATCTGGGATACCTTGCAACGTGCTGTTCAGAAGAGATCTCCACCCCCTCATATTCTTAAAGATTTATGGAAAGCTGTGCAGCCTTCATGGTGTCAGTTCACTCGAGCACTACTTCAGACATTAGTCGAGTCCATGCCACTTCGTGTTGCGGCATTTCTGTGTGTTCGCGGGGGTCCTACACGATATTATGCAGATGTACCAGTTTCTTTAGCTCTTCAGTGTATATGACACGTCGCATTGTCTTGCTGATAGATGCCATATTGTTGATTCAACTGCTTCCAGTTGCTGACCTGCTATTTTGTAGCTAAATGATAAGGGATCTATCTTTCTATGTATTCGCAGCACATTACACTTGTCTATATTGAGATTCAATTGCCATTCCCTGCACCATGCGTCAATTCGCTGCAGATCCTCCTGCATTTCAGTACAATTTTCCATTGTTACAACCTCTCGATACACCACAGCATCATCTGCAAAAAGCCTCAGTGAACTTCCGATGTCATCCACAAGGTCATTTACGTATATTGTGAATAGCAACGGTCCTACGACACTCCCCTGCGGCACACCTGAAATCACTCTTACTTCGGAGGACTTCTCTCCATTGAGAATTTCACCTGCGAGACGCCAGTGGTTGAGCTCACCTACCTGGAAAGGGTTTCTTTCCTTCGCAGTGCAAGTGTTTTGTCATTCGTTATCCTGTTGTAGTATTTCCGCTGCTGCCAGATACTTGGGTGCTGGTGAATGAGGGATGTAGGATAAAACCTTGAAACTGCAGCTACACGATGTATGCAATGTCTATTTGTAAATACAGCAGAGGTTGCTTCTTGTACAAACACCACTACAATATCTTCAAATGTTCTGGTGTACTCTCGCTTCCATAATCGTCAATACCACATGCCTTCCAACTGCTTGACTTCGACTTTCCTCTCTCTCGCCACCTACCTCTAGTACTGAGCACACTATCCCGTCAGTATTCACGAACTACCCATTTGTCTTGTGCAGTTTTTAATTCCTCCCAGGTTACGACTGCTCCTAAGCACCAGCTAGGTTTACCGAATGTAAGCAGGAGACAGCGATTCTGCGTACCTCCAGGCTGCTCACGACGTCGGACACCTTGGCATGATATTGTCTTACCTGCCGCTCGCTGCCAAACTTATTGCTCTCCAAGTACGACGGTGGCAACTTTTTTATGAATATATGGTCAGGGCGGACAGTTTAAGCTTGGTTCTTTACAACCAAATACAATATCGGGCATAAACTGCAAAGTGACTGGAAAGAAAAGGGGTACAAAGGCTAAGAAATTAGCACTTAAAGTACCGATGTCGTAATTATCTGCCATTACCTGTGGACTAGCTAAAATATCTGTCGTTTTTCTAAGTTATAATTCATCTATACAAATATATAGTTATAATTTCAAAATACTTTTAGGTATATTTGATTTTCTACTTTAAATACGCTACACATATTTTGGTTTTGCTAGTGCTACATCTTGAATACGTAGATGAAACTTCATCTTAACAGTAATCATCAAAGAAAAAAATTGAAAAGAAATTCTTGAATTCAATACGTAAGCAAACACGTAATCTTTCCGTTTATATTTCTGTTGGAGCCGGTTTATGTCTAAAGAAACGCACAAAACACAAATCAAAGCAAAATTTTGCATTCTTAGTGGAGTAGAGACTGATGTAAATTGAAAACATATACACATTGAAAACATATACACAGTCCACCGTCGCATTCACTGGACTCATATGCCCGCATTCATTTCCTCACGAACCAGGAGGAGAATCCTTCACAACAACAAAATATGTGAAAATAATACAATAAATGTATGCAGCAACTCATCTTTAAAAATATCTAGAAGTATTATAATTTTCAGATGGCGTGTAATCTGAAACGTCTTCAGATACTTTGTTTTCATCTTCTTTGTAAATCATTTTCTTCAGACGTTTCAAGGAGGACTCTAACGTCACTTAATGCTTACGAAGCAAGAGACAATTCAAAAATGATGAACTGTGCAAGTGATATCGCTACTGTCATGTAGGTGTCACAGCAGAAACTATGAAGCACAGGTGATAACAGGAGCCGTAAATATGCGCTCGACACAGCGGAATATTTTGCAACTGATGTGACGTAATAGTAAATCCTGCCGCACGTTCCCATTTCCTGCAAGCGCCGTAATATTACGTCAGCCTCCGCTAAATATTGCTAGGTGGCACTAATTGATACATTAATTGTGCCTGTAAGACTCAGACTGTAGTTGAATTTCTCGCGTAGTAATTACTAGCAGAACGGGTTCGTTAGAGAAACCAGCGCGAGGTGGAGCAGGAAGGCAAACAGTCACGACCTCGAAAACTTGTTATCAATGAAATCAATAACAGGTGCGGATACAGGAGTAGGTTCTTTGTGGGGCCAGGGCTGCTTTCTGCTGATGGATTTCTCCGAATAAGTTAAATTAAGTGATATACTAAGCACTGACGTAATAAAACCAGTACTATTACATAAAAATATTTTGAGTATCACTCTCATCATCCCTCCACCAACAGACAGGTCGATTTGTAAAGAACTTTTGAAGATCATCCACAATTACGAAGAAACTTCGGTCTCTGCGGCGCTCCATATCGGACAGTAACGGGAAAAAACCCCGGTCTTATTATGCTGTCAAGCTAAGTGCCCTCTGCCATGCGCTTCACAGAACGTGGCGTCCAGCGAAGAAGTGCCTGATTTCGTAATTAAATATCCCGAAAACTAAGGTCGATCGATGAGTGCAACAAAACGATATGTTTATTGTGAAAGCTGTAAGAATTTTCTGTGAAGCGCCAAAGAAACTGGAATTGGCATGCGTATTCAAATACGGATATGTGTAAACAGGCAGAATACGGTGCAGCGGTTGACAACGCCTGTATAATACAAGTATCTGGCGCTGTAATTAGATAGTTTACAGCTGCTACAATGGCAGGTTAACAAGATTTAAGTGACTTTGAACGTGGTGTTATAGTTGGCGTACGAGCGGTGAGACACGGCATCTCCGAGGTAGCGATGAAGTAGGGATTTTCCCACCCAACCATTTCACGAGTGTACCGTGAATATCAGGACTCCTATGAAACATCAAATCTCCGACAACGCTGGGGCCGGAAAAGGATTCTGCATGAACGTGACCAACGAAGACTGAAAAGAATCGTTCAACCTGACAGAAGTGCAATCTTTCCGCAAATTGCTGCAGATTTAAATGCTGGGCCATCAACATGTGTCAGTGTGCGACCCATTCAACGAAACACCATCTATATGGGCTTTCGGAGCCGAAGGCCGAGTCATCTACCCTTGATGACTGCCCGACACAAAGCTTTACGCCTCGTCTGGGCCCGTCAACACCGACTTTGGACTATTGATGACTGGAAACATGTTGCGTGGTCGGACGAGTTGTAAGTAGGCTGTTTAGGTTTTTATGTAGCGCTCTGTATGAAAATGACCGGTGTGCAGTCTGTGGCTGGTTTGCATTGTAGGAGTATTTGCTATTGTGGTGTTGGGCAGTTGGATGTGAACAGCGCGTAGCGTTGCGCGGTTGGAAGTGAGCCGCGAGCAGTGGTGGATGTGGGGATAGAGATGGCAGAGTTTTGAGAGCGGACGATCTGGACGTGTCCCCTCCAGAAAAGGGAAATTTGTAAGACTGGATGTCATGAACTGATTTATATATTATGACTTTTGAACACTATTAAGGTAAATACATTGTTTGTTCTCTATCAAAATCTCTCATTTGCTAAGTATGCCTATCAGTAGTTAGTGCCTTCAGTAGTTAGAATCTTTTTTTAGCTGGCAGTATTGGCGGTTGTTGTATTGCAGTAGTTCGAGTAACGAAGATTTTTGTGAGGTAAGTGATTCATGAAACGTATAGGTTATTTTTAGTCAGGGCTATCCTTTGATAGAGATTGCTGAAAGTCAGATTGCGTTGCGCTAAAAGAAAAAAAAATGTGTGTCGGTTTAGTGTTGATCAGAATAAGTAAAGAGAGAAATGTCCGAGTACGTTCAATTTTGCTCAGCTGTTTGAAAATCAAATAACGTAGTGGTTTCCCAGCACTGTCATTTATAAATTTTTCCAAGGGGATGTTTCAGAGTCTCGTTTCAAAATGTAACGAGCGGATGAACGTGTACGGGTATGGAGACAACCTCATGAATCCATGGACCCCGCATGTCAGCAGGGGACTGTTCAAACTGGTGTGAAACGTCCCCTTTGAGAAATTATACAAGACTGTGCTTAAACTGACATACAATATTTTGTTAGCGCAACGCAATCTGACTTTCAAAAATCCCTACAAAAGAATGGCCCTGACTAACATTAACCTATACCTTTCACAAATCACTTACCTCACAAAATCTTCGCTACTCAAGCTACTGCAATACAGCGAGCGCCACTGCTGCCAGCTAAATAAAAGATTCAAACTACGGAAGGCACTAACTACTGATAGGGATAGTTAGCAAATGAAAGATATTAATAGAGAACAAACAATGTATTTACCTTGATAGTCATAATATATATAGCAGTTCATGACAAATTACAAAACTCCGCCATCTCTCTCCCCACATCCACCACTGCTAGCGGCTCACCTCCAACTGCGCAACGCTACGCGCTGTTAACAGCCCAGCTGTCCAACACTACAATGGCAGACAACAATGCAAACAGCCAGTGATTTTTTATACAGAGGTGGCGTTACCAATAAAAAAACCTAAACAGCCTACTTACAGGTGGAGGCTGTGTAATGATGTGGGACGTGTGCAGTTGGAGTGATATGGGACCCCTGACACGTCTAGATACGACTCTGACAAGTGACACGTGCGTGATCATCCTGTCTGATCACCTGCATCCATTCACATCCATTGGGCATTTCGATGGGACTTCGGCAATTCTGAGTTTAAACACTCTTCTGAGTTTAAATACTTCCGATGGCCATCAAGCTCCTCAGACTGAATATTACTGGGCATATCTGGGATGATTTGCAGTCCGCAGCTAGTGGTCGTGCGGTAGTGTTCTCGCTTCCCACGCCCGGGTTCCCGGGTTCGATTCCCGGCGGGGTCAGGGATTTTCTCTGCCTCGTGATGACTGGGTGTTGTGTGATGTCCTTAGGTTAGGTTTAAGTAGTTCTAAGTTCTAGGGGTCTGATGACCATAGATGCTAAGTCCCATAGTGCTCAGAGCCATTCGAACCATTTTGATGATTTGAAACGGGCTGTCCAGAAGAGATCTCCTCCCCCTCGCACTGTTACGGATTCATGAACAGACCTGCATGAGTCATGGTGTAAGTTCCCTCCACCACTACTTCAGACATTAGTCGAGTCCATGCCACGTCGTGTTGCGGCACTTCTTCGCGCTCGCAGAGGCCCTACATGATATTGGGCAGGTGTACCAGTTTCTTTGGCTCTTCAGTGCAGTTCAAAAAGCCGCTAACAGAGAGGGCTGTAATGGCAGTACGTAGTGCCCATAAATACCCTGTCGCATCTCAGAGCGATCATTTCCATTGCTGAAACGTGAATGGAGGTTAGCCTACCGGAGGAAGAGGTTGAATTCTGTTTTCCGTTCAACAGCGTATTTTTCTTGTACCGGAACACCACAGGGTAGAACACACTCCTAAGACAACAACGTGAAGTTTTCAAACACTATTTAATGTTCAGAACTGACCCAATGCGAAAACTACTCGTAAGGTCTTCGTCAAGTCCTAAAAGACAGGTAGCGCGGCTGATGATCTAGCGGAGACTATCGATCCCAGGCAAACCTTAGTTTACTTCTATGAATGTCTCCAGGTTTTCTTGAATTATTCATCAAAAGCCAAGGAAATCTTGTCGAAAAATGGCAGCAGAAGCAGGTTAGAAGCGCTTCAGCACGCAGAAAATACTGAGACAGAGCCTACACATGTTTCCATTCAAAATCCAGAGCCAGCTGTACGAGTTATGACAGAGGGCTGACTCTGCGAATCAGATTCTCACAATGATTGATAATGAAAGAATTGGTGTTGGCTGCATCTGGTTCACAGAAAACCTCCATCTGAATAGAGTCGTGAATAAACAAAACTGGCGAGTTTGCGATTACGAAAATACTCATTGCCGTGAACCGAAACCGCTGTATTCTGCCAAAGTGACAGATTGGAATCCAGTACACAGACAATTTACTGACAATTTTTACGCGATAAACGCTCACCAGTTTTGGAACTGTCGGACGCCACACAGCTAGCTTTGGAGGACTGACCAGGCACAGAGTCGTTCATGCAGGATGGAGTCAGATAACATCGCACCGAATACATGTTTCGGTTTCATGATGAATACTTCGAGAATGCAGTCAGTGCGTTGGATTTCTGCAGATGTATTGGCGCAGGTATGGACTGGCCTTCATATCCTCCCGCTCTGCTCTTTGTGACTACTTTTTGTCGGGACCATTGAAAGACACTATCTGCTGGAACCACCCTACCACGCTGAACGAGCCTGAATTGGCGATCTGTGTGGCATCTGAATCCGTTTCCGTTGAGACACTGCAAATTTCATTGTTTGTTGGTGCTACCTCCGTACTGCGGAAGATGGTCATTTCGAAAAGATTGTGATGTGATTGCAAAGACTGCTTGCAAAAAAGCGAGTTTAATTACGCACTCTGATACTGTAGAAGGTGCACAGTGTACAGCGCCAACTGTTAGTAGGTTTTCGAACTATTTCGAAACTTCTGTATAAAATTCTTACTGCTTTCGCAAAAGAACATACCTTTTGTTGCACTCGTCTAGCGATTTTATTTTTCGAAATATTTAATTTTGGAATCAGGGACACCTTCGCTTTACGCACTACAAGTAGATAACGATTTTCCCAGCTCTTCTCCGCTAGAACCAAATTACAGATGCGCGCCAGAGTGGGATCGCTCAGGTGGTGGTTATGTTCAACCTCTATGTTCCTGCACCCTGGGAGATTCATATGAACTTGTAAGCAAGTAAAAATGAAAACAAAATAATACACAATACAGTAAACCCTGAAGAATGTGTGTGACTGTTCATCCGTACTGGTCACTTATAAAAGTAATTTTAGTAATTCCAGCGTCATAAAAAAAAGCTGTGACATAAATTTGGGGCTGTTCTTTATGTTCTGCCCGGTTGTTCCTTGCGCCCGGCCTAAGAGACGACGTCAGTGGCTGCTAATGAGAAGCGGGGAAAGAACCTGATTAGTTTCATTTCCGGGCCTCCGCCTGCCGGTAATCAGTCATTTGTGTGGCCCGCCGTCGGCCTGGGAAGTCCAATTACGACCCATCAATTACTACCCCTTGTCTGGATTGCGTAGGCGTAGGGCGCTGCCGCGAACCGCGTTGCTATTTTGGTTCTTTTTGATGGGATGGTGGGGGATTGAGGGCTATGGCCGGGGTGGAGGGGGGGGCGGGGCTGCTCAAATCACACAAGGCGACCTGATGCCTCATGTTCCAAGGCAAGCACTCAGAGTTCTCTGAAGTTCACTTCTCCTTATGACGTGAACCGTACTTAGTTCTTAGAAGAGAGCTACTTCCAAGCCTGTTTGTGACGCGTACATTTTAGATATGGCGCTATTATTTTATTAACTTTTATTTACTCATATTAATGATGATTGAGTTTGACTACGGACTGCATTATTTGAAGAAATACAGCAACCAGCGAATTTCTATGAAGTTTTATTTGCAACAGGATGCGTTTTAGGTGATTGGCGCAATACATTTGAAGAGTAGCTTTTTAAAACACATAAGTCTACTGGTGAACAAAATTGAGTTTTATATGAAATCATGTATTTTCTGAACCGCTCTACACGCTCTTATAATCGGATTCCATCAAAAATTATTTTAGAACAATCTGTTTTCTGTAGCAAATGCAAAAAGATAGCTTTTCGTCCTCTAGAAAGAAGGAATGAATGAATCAATGAGTGAATGAATGAATGAACGAATGAATGAATGAATGGAACTGCATAGTCCATAAATGTATCTTATTTTGTTTTATTAAATGACGCTGTGTGCAATGGAAGAGTGATGGATTGACATAGAGCCTTTTAACCGACCAATTATGATCGATTGCTATTCGTTTCCAGTATTGTAGCATTTTTGTAAATTTTTTTCTCCCCCCATTCACACTCTTACAAATACGGAAGCCAGAAGTAAAAACTTATTTCCGTTAAGATGGAGGGTGTAAGAGAGTGGATGCGTCTTTTTCATTGATTTTTGTCTGTTCTAGTTAGAAGATAATTCAAGCGCACGTGCGTAATGTACTTCTGTCCTTTCCAGTTCGAAGATACTCCTTTTTACCTGCTGACAGAGTTTTGGACAAGTAGAAAAAATGTCATAAAATTTAAGGAATACTGAAGCCAGACACATACGAAGACGGCTTGCCCCGTCGGAGGTTCGAGTCCTCTCTCGGACATGGGTGTGTGTGTCGTCTTTAGGGTAAATTAGTTTAAGTTAGACCAAGTAGCGTGTAAGCTTAGGGATCGATGATCTGAGCAGTTTGGTCCCATAAGACCTTACCACAAATTTACAATTTACACATACGAAGAAGTTTATGCAGAAATGGGTAACACAAGTATTTGTTTGGAAGATTGGAAAACATTTTGCTTACAAGGAAGTAAGTAAACCTGTAAAAGGAATCAGAGATCTGGAAAGGATTCATTTGAAGAAGTAGGCGACAGGAGGATAATTAACGTGAAAATCAAAACTCACCTCAGATTCTTTTTTGATGAACCTTCAAAGTGTTTTTTTGCCACCAGGCAAACGTGAGTACAGCTTTAGCAAAGTTGCAGATATATCCAAAGTGTCAACTATGAACACGTTTAATAAATAAATAAATACAATAAAAAATTAAAAAAAGAGTACGCTGTCGAAAAACTGCTTAACCACAAATTTTGAAGAAAGAAAGGAAAAAAAAACTGGAGAGAAAATGAAGTACTTAGGTTCTTCACCCAGACTATCAGCCTTTCATGTTACAAACTTATTGCCCAAAATACTGTTTGTGATTTTTCAGAAGAGGATTCTGTGCTAGGAAAACTAATGTGAACACTATAATTGGAAATGATGTACATTTATGCATTCGTTTCTGCTTCTGGTGTTAAAGTTTTTCATGGAATATTAAAAAGTGAATTTTCCAAAAATAAAATTTATTTACCTCTTCTATATTACCGAAAACTAGTCAAAATTCGTTATGTCCATAATAGCTTACATCAAAAGGGAAATATTGTTCAACAGATCAAAACAAACCACATCACCCAAGTCCTCATACTTTGACGGTAAAACAAAAAATTTGCCATTTAATGAACAGCGACTCTACCTTATTATTTATATACTATTAAAAGAAAATATGTTTATGTTATAAATTTTCGTTTCTCTTCAAAATTTTACTTTCTGTGATATTATGTGTTTTGAAAAGTTGCTCCTCATTTATATGATCATCAGTAAAACATTGTTATCGACTGTATTTTGAACGCTGCAGCGGCCTTTTCTTCCGTAATTTTTTTCCACCTTTGTATTCGTAAGTTAAATATTTTTAGGATCACTGACAAATTGATGCGAAGTAGCGTTAGCTATGTGGCCATAATATGCTGCCTGACAAACAAAAGTGAAGCATTCAGATGGTGAGGAGGAAACGAAATGAAACGTCACAGGTTGAGGAGGAATGTGAAGTTATTGCAGTGACTACAAAAACGAAATCTACAAAGAACTTAGCATTACGATCTGACTTATTATCATGATTCTGCTTTACTCAACTGGTCCTTGATATCCTCGATACTTTCACGGGCACCGAGTGAGGTGGCGCGGCGGTTAGCACACTGGATTCACATTTGGGAGGACGACGGTTAAGTCCACGCCTGACCATCCTGATATAGGTTCCCCGTGATTTCCCTAAATGGCTTCACGCAAATGGCGGGATGGTACCTCTGAAAGGGCACGATCAATTTCCCTCTCCATCCTTACCTAATCCGATGGGACCGGTGACCTCGCTGTTTGGTCCCCTCCCCCAAATCAACCAACCTACCAACCAACCAACCCAACCCAACCTGGCGTGGGGACAGAGCTGACGTCCGAGCTGGTCCCACTCATGTTCTATCAGGAACAGAGCTGGTATCTCGGTAGCATCATGCAAAATGTTCATAGAGACAAGTGGCATGTTTTGACGAGCATTGTCCTGTTGGAAAATTCCACCATGATACTGTCGTATGAGAGGTAACACATACGGACTCAGGATGTTTCTCACGGTCCACTACGTGCTCAGAGTTCCATCAATCGCTGCCAGCCATGACCTGAAGTCATAGCTGATGACTTTCTATAGCACGACGTTAGCAATAACACCGATGTGACTGCCGGCCGAAGTGGCCAAGCGGTTCTAGGCGCTGCAGTCCGGAGCCGCGAGACGGCTACGGTCGCAGGTTCGAATCCTGCCTCGGACATGGATGTGCGTGATGTCCTTAGGTTAGTTAGGTTTATCTAGTTCTGAGTTCTAGGGGACTAATGACCTCAGAAGTTGAGTCCCATAGTGCTCAGAGCCATTTGAACCTTTGAACCAACCGATGTGACTCTCCAGAACATTGGAAGAATGGGACCATTCCCCAGGTCGCTGCCGCACTCGCCGACGATCGTCATCCGGGCTGGTGAACAACCGCGGTTGAACGCTGAACACAATGCGAAGCCGTTCATCAGCTGTCCATGTTTCCTGGTCACGGCAGCAGTCCAGAAGCAACCAGTTGTGTTGTGGTGTTAAACGCAACTTCCACTTGGGACGGTAATTCCCCCATCCGGCTTCTGCTAGTTTCCGACCAATGGTACGAGATGACGCAGAATGTTGACTGTAGTCCATTATTTGTTATCCGATGGCAGTGCTGATGTGAAGGTGCTATGATGTACTTCACGCTCAGTAGGGTGATCCTCTCTTGTGGTGGTCAGACGTGGTCGATCGGAAACATGAAGGCAAGTATGCTTGCCCTAATGCTCACATGCAGTTCAGCATTGGACCTCTTTCACATACACTACGTGATCACGAGTGTCCGGACACACATGTTTTTCATATTAGGTGAATCGTGCTGCCACCTACTGCCAGAAGTTCTATGACAGTTCGGCGGGAGGTGAGAAAACTTTGATTTCATGGTCGATCGGCTGCTCATAAGCCACACATCATGCCGACAAATGCCAAACGACGCCTCGCTTGGTGTAAGGAGCGTAAACATTGGACGATTGAACAGTGGGAAAACGTTGTGTGGAGTGACGAATGACTATACACAATGTGGCGATCCGATGGCAGGGTGTGGGTATGGGTATGGCGAATGCTCGGTGAACGTCATCTGCCAGCGTGTGTAGTGCCAACAGTAAAACTCTGAGGCAGTGGTGTTACGGAGTGGTCGCGTTTTCATGGAGGGGGCTTACACCCCTTGTTGTATTGCGTGGCACTATAACAGCACAGGGCTACATTGATGTTATAAGCACCTTCTTGCTTCCCATTGTTGAAGAGCAGTTCGGGGATGACGATTGCATCTTCCAACACGATCGAGCACTTGTTCATAATGCACGGCCTGTGCTGCAATTGTTTCACGACAATAACATCCCTGTAACGGACTGGCATGCGCAGAGTCCTGACCTGAATCCTATAGAAGACCTTTGGGATGTTCTGGAAGGCTGACTTCGTGCCAGGTCTCGCCGACCGATGTCGATACCTCTTCTCAGTGCAGCATTCCGTGAAGAAAGGGGTGCCATTCCCCAAGAAGCCTCAAGCACCTGATTGAACACATGCCTGCGAGGGTGGAAGCTGTCATCAAGGCTAATGGTGGGCCATCACATATTGAATTCCAGCATTACCGATGGAGGGCTCCACGAACATACATAATTTTCAGCCAGGTGTCCGGGTACTTTTGATCACATAGTGCACGAATGAATGCCTCCCAACTCTTGATTTTACAAAACTATCAGTCGGCTGCTGGAGACCCACATGAGGTACCTTTCAAACTTTGTCAGGTACTGATAACTTTGTCTCCCACGAGTACGTGTCATGTCCGTGTCCTTGGAGTGATCACTCAACATCAGAAGCATTAAATGCATTCGCAACTGCGAATAACGACAATCATCAGCTGTAAAATGGAATGCCGACAGTGAAAATGTGCCGGACCGAGACTCGAACCCGGCTTCCCCACATCACGAACAGTCGCCTTACCATCTGGCTATCCGTGCATGACGCACGATCAGATACAAACTTCCATGTGTCGTCAACCACGCGTCTACGACCTGGACTCGTACATCCATTATTTATATTCCCGTACAGGTCAGACATTGTACTTGAAAGTCGCTTGCCCGGTATCGGCAGATAAATACGATATTGCAATGCCTGTGTTATTCTGATCACGAATACGATGTATGCATGTCAAAAGGAACTTCGCATCGTAATCAAAATGACACAGGTACTGCAATATCGTGTCTATCTCCAAGCGACTATCGAGTACAACGTCTGAACTCTACGACAATATACAGGGTGATTCAAAAAGAATACCACAATTTTAAAAATGTGTATTTAATGAAAGAAACATAATATAACCTTCTGTTATACATCATTAGAAAGAGTATTTAAAAAGGTTTTTTTTTCACTCAAAAACAAGTTCAGAGATGTTCAATATGGCCCCCTCCAGACACTCGAGCAATATCAACCCGATACTCCAACTCGTTCCACACTCTCTGTAGCATATCAGGCGTAACAGTTTGGATAGCTGCTGTTATTGCTCGTCTCAAATCATCAATGGTGGCTGGGAGAGGTGGCCGAAACACCATATCCTTAACATACCCCCATAAGAAAAAATCGCAGGGGGTAAGGTCAGGGCTTCTCGGAGGCCAGTGATGAAGTGCTCTGTCACGGGCTGCCTGGCGGCCGATCCATCGCCTCGGGTAGTTGACGTTCAGGTAGTTACGGACAGATAAGTGCCAATGTGGTTGATTGTGGAATTTGCAGCTCTCTGCTAGCTCTGCGAGTCGATTTTCCTGGGCTGCGGGAAATGCTTGCTGGATGCGTGCTACATTTTCATCACTCGTTCTCGGCCGTCCAGAACTTTTCCCTTTGCACAAACACCCATTCTCTGTAAACTGTTTATACCAACGTTTAATACACCACCTATCAGGAGGTTTAACACCATACTTCGTTCGAAATGCACGCTGAACAACTGTCGTCGATTCACTTCTGCCGTACTCAATAACACAAAAGCTTTCTGTTGAGCGGTCGCCACCTTAGCATCAACTGACGCTGACGCCTAGTCAACAGCGCCTCAAGCGAACAAATGTACAACTAAATGAAACTTTATAGCTCCCATAATTCGCCGACAGATAGTGCTTAGCTCTGCCTTTTGTCGTTGCAGAGTTTTAAATTCCTAAAGTTGTGGTATTCTTTTTGAATCACCCTTTACATAAAGGATGTACGAGTACAGGTCGTAGACGCGTGGTTGACGACATATGGAAGTTTGTATCTGATAGTGAGTCGTTCACGGATAGCCAAATGGTAAGACGACCGCTGGCGATAAGCGGGATATCCGGGTTCGAGTCCTGATCCGGCATATTTTCATTGTCATTCCATTCTAGAGCTGTGGTTGTCCTTATTTGCAATTGCGAATTCATTTAATGTATTTGATAACGACTGTAGTCTCAGCAGTGCCTTTTCCTTTGGACATACATGCATTTCCAAAGGAACTTAGCATCATAATCAGAATATCGCAGGCACTGCAATATCGCAACTTCAGAAGCGGTCGGCGCCCCTTATACGGGGTGTTCCCGTCAGAGCGGGCAAAAATGTAATAGGACATAGAGAACGCTTCACTGAACAATTTGAGGTAGGGAACCTGGGGTGGGAGAAGCCAGCTGAAAGAAACATGGAAGTAAACTTGCCTACCGCTTTGTCTAGCATTACCTATATCCAGCTTATTTACAACTAACATGCATACAAGTTTACAATACTGTGCTGTTTGTTTACCCATACATTCTCTATTTCCTGCAAGGAAACAAGAAGGACGAGCATGATTACCAGGAAGTCATGATGCAGGTTTTGTTTACTTTAGTTGTCCATAAAGTGAAACTGTTGTATCGTATTCAGTGTTTCACGACACAAGGTGCTGTGAATCAATGACAAACCCATTCATTACTCAGTGCCATTCAGAGACGTACAGTACAATAAGATGGAGCAGTAGCTGTACAATATTTCCTGGTCGCTGGTTTGGTAGGTGAGCTCCTATTCTGTAGCCTGCGAGGTCACCTGACGTGAACCCCCTCAATTATTTCCTGTGGTGATGTCTAAAGTCACTTGTTTATGAACCCCAGTGGATACTGAGATGAAATTAGTTTCCAGAATTGTAGCTGCCTGTGATGTGATTCGAAACACACCAGCGATATTTGTCAAGGTGCGTCAGACTCTTGTTCGCCGATGTCATGCTTGCATTGAGATTGATGGTCTTCAGTTTCAGCAAATTTTGTAAAATGCAGTACAAATGGTACTTTCATCGTGTCAATGATGGTATTTGCTGTTAAATAATGTAAACAAAATGTACACAGTAACGTGATTTTATTGCTATTGTTTCCTTAAGCTGGCTTCTCCGACTCCAGGTTCCGTACCTCAAATTATTCAGTGGTGCATCCTCTATGTCCCGCAAAATTTTTGCACGCTCTTCCGGGAACACCCAGTGGATACTGAGATGAAATTAGTTGCCAGAATTGTATATCGTAGCAGGCCTGGTAACAATACAAAACTGTCAGTTCTGTCACAAGAAAGCATTTACCTACCGATGGTTCGGCACATGTACGAAGTTACACTGACCTCTGACCATGTCATCAGGCTGCTTCACTTTTTTTTCAAGGAGCGCATTTCAACAAATGTGACATTCACTGCTGAGAAAGATTACTTTTTACAATTATCTCAAAAGTTTCTTCTTAATTTCAGTTACGATGTTTTTCTTGAAATAGGTGAAATTTTTGTCCCGCGGCAGAGGTGGTAACGAAGTGGGAACTAATAATGCTAGTGTAGCCCGCTTGCTGTCAAACGCCAACTAACTTAAACAGGACTGTTGTCTTCAAACATGTTTTCGTACTATGCAAGATCTAATACAATAATCATCACCTAATCACACGCGGCACTTGGAGCGTCTAAATACGGGGCATATGCTCGATCGGCTTGTACTGGAGAAAGCGATTGTGCTTCGCAGTAGTTCACGTTTCGTTGTACTATGCAAATCCGAGTGGCTCTGTTCTGTTGTTACACTCGTAAGTACTTCGCAATGTGAAACTTTACGTTATGATTTACGAATTTGCCTGGTTCCACGACCATGTCCCATTTGAGAACAGCTTACTAAAAGACTTAAAGAATAAGCGATTATTAATCCAGAGGTATACCTCTGAACATTCCACTATTCAGCAAAATTATATCCCTAGATCGTTTTTTTTTTTTTTTTTTAAAACTCTGAAAATGTTTCACTTCGGTGATTAGTCTGAGAATAATGAAGGAGACAGTTTATTTAAAACTAGCTAAGAAACCTGTCATTTCCCGAGTATTCATTTTACCAGTTTTAAATGGGAAAAAAGAACTATATTTGTAATGTAACACGGAAAAGGTTTCTTTCCCATTTATTCGGGAAACAGTTTTTGTGCGCTGGACGCAGCTTCTTCGTCTGTCTACAACGCGATTATGTAAACGCCCCTGTGCCAACGCATCTTCATACGAGTAGCTGTATAGGCGGTTATTATTTTCGCCTACAGCCGTTTGCTCTTAGCAGTTGAAAAATGTCAAAAGCGCTTCCAGGTGTCAGGCGTTTCCTTAACTTGAGTAGCGTAGAAGTGTGTTGTAGTAAATAGTAAATGCATTATAATTTCATGCATAATGCAGTATTTTTTCACACATCAGAGTGTATACGAAGTGATATGTCGTACAATGATGTATTTGTGTTAATACATTCAGCGGCATATGTGGATACTGCCTGCGAAACATGTGGCGAATAGAGTTCAGTACCAAATCAGTAATAAATTTAAACGAGATCCACAATGCAGCAGTTTTTCACGCATCTCATTGTTTATGACGTCATATCCCCTGAATTATGTGCCATTCGATTAAACAATTTTGTAGGTCTGTCTGGCGGCATATGTGGATACTATCTGCGAAATTTGTTGTGAATAGAGTTAGGAGCACAGCAGTAATGTCATGCATGAAGCGGCAGTTCTCATGCATCTCATTGTTTGTGATGTCATATCTCATGAAGTATGATAGGCAGGTGGTTCTTATCCGTACATCGATTATTCCTGACGGTAAGGGACATGTGTACCAAGTTTGGTTGAACACGGTCCCCCGGTTTAAGACGAGATCTGGCCCATACGTACACACAGTACATACATTTTTATAGTATGTACGGGTTAGCGATATTGTCGATTCCACAGCGCATATCATCCATTTTTAAAGCTCTGCATTGACTAAAGCTTACTGTTGTTCAAAGGGAGGCCATCTTTCAAATAATTCATGCCTTCCAAGTGGTGTAAGGTTGGATCAAAAACATTCAACAAAATTTAGGTTCTTCGATGTGCAGGACGCCGCCTGTTTAAAAAGTATTCCGGGACTACTTTCTTCTTGATTCATAGGATGTTAAATTTGTTTCTCCCACGTTAGATAGTGTTGCCGATTCGGGGTGCTGCTCCCACAACTTGCAGCTCATGAGTGATTTTAACTGGTTAGAGCTGCTAGCATAGCCTGCTGGTACGCGCTATCAGCCTCGGCATTCCTTACCTGAGTTTGTTAAAATATGAAGTTCAGCCGGTGGCCGCAAAGAGCTGATTACAGATTTTTTTCTCCACTCATGGTAGTGGAATGGACAGTTCCAGATCCAGCCGCCGGCCGCGGTGGTCTCGCGGTTCTAGGCGCTCAATCCGGAACCGCGCGACTGCTATGGTCGCAGGTTCGAATCCTGCCTCGGGCATGGATGTGTGTGATGTCCTTAGGTTAGTTAGGTTTAAGTAGTTCTAAGTTCTAGGGGACTGATGACCTAAGATGTTAAGTCCCATAGTGCTCAGAGCCATTTGAACCAGATCCAGCCCATTAAAGAGTTTCGGTTCCATTCACCCAAATATCAGAAAAGCTGACGGAACGTCAGATGGGAGATCGCAACTGGGAATAAATGGATAAATGGGAGGGGCTCACCAATTCCGGCATAAGCCTTATAACTAACGGAAACTTCGCGAGAACCTTGGTCGGAACCGGGGGACTGGAACAATATTAATTTATTTCTGGGACATCGCCTTTCGTTCTCGACGTTGTCCCAACTAAAATTTAAAACGTTTTGTATTTGTAAAGAGTATGTGTGTTGTATTTGTCTGTACGTGTTGCTCAACGGAGTGAAGTGCTGTGTGTCACTGACCGCCGACTGCTACTAGAGAGCCTATACACCTAAGTCCTCTAACTGATATGAGCTGCCACTGAGTGGAGAGTCTATGGTGTTAAACATGCAGCACCTTTCAGTTCAGTAGTTTAGAGGTCAAATGCTTCGGTTTTCCATAAGCTACTACATCAACGGCAGTTAAATTCAGCACGGCCAGTAAGAAACATTTACACGCAAGAGCACTAAGAAGTATTGAATGGCTTTCCCCAGATATACAACAAAAATGCTTCTTTTTGTAGTTCCTGCTCTACGTACATTTCCAACTGCTTTTTACACGGTAAGTCTTGAGTCTGCACTGTATCCTATTCTCCGAGGAATTCATCCAATTTCTTGTCATACTGGAGCTGCCTAATTGATATCAATTACTTAGTTATGTAGCAATTCCGCCTTGTTTATACAACTACGTTCTGCTTCCATTCTTGACTTTATCAAAGGTGTAACTTCTGTTTATTGCGAAATACCACCAACAAAACGGGATAGAGTACGGCTATTGGGGAATTTTCGCATAAAATCTCTGGCATGTTAGTGACCTTTGAGAGAGCAGTATTGCCAAGTGACGGAGTATTTTATTATTTCCTTACTCCAGCGAGGCGATTTTCTAATAGCATTTTTTGTTACTCCAGCAAGAATTCTATTTTGGATATCTTAATTTTTTTCTGATTCTAATGATGCCAGGTTTTTATGATATGTGTTATTATTTTCACATTGGGTAAGTCGCTCTGACAGTGCGCGAATGTTACGTTCCTTTAATTTGTTGTTTGCTCTGAGGTGACAATAGTCATAGGATATCTCTGAACGGTAATGTGTAGCAATTCGACGTGGGATGGACGCAACAAATCCCCTGCAAAAATATTGAGCAATGCTGCCTCTATAGACGTCCACAATTGCGAAGATGTTGCGGAGCTGGATTTTGGTCACGTACTGAGCTCTCGATCATGTCCCATAAATTTTCGGTGGGATTCACGTCGGATGATCTGCGTGGCCAGATCATTCGTTCGATCTGTCCAAAATGTTCTTCAAATCAGTCTCGAACAGCTGAGACCTGGTGACATGTTTGGGAACATGAAATCCGAGAATGGCTGTAAATTGTCTCCAAGTAGCCGAACATAACCATTTCCAGTCAATGATTGATTCAGTTGGACCAGAGGAGCAGTCCATTCCATCTAACCTCAGGCCACAATATTATGGAGCCACCACCAACCCCTTCAGTGCCTTGTTGACAACCTGGGTCTGCGCCACACTCGAACCCTGCCATCATCTCTTACCAACTGAAATTGGGACTCCTCTGAGCAGGCCATGCTTTTCCAGTCGTCTAGGATTCATCCGATAAGGCCACGACCCCGGGAGAAGGACTGTAGGAGATGTGCTGTTAGTAAGGGCACTCGCATCGGTCGTCTGCTGCCAAAATTTCACCGCACTGCCCTAACGGTCACTTTCGTCGTACGGCCCACACCGATTTCTGAGGTCATGCCGCGCAGTGTTGCTTGTCTGTTAGCACTGACAACTCCACGGAAACGACGCAGCTCCCGTGCGTTGTGTGAAGGCCGTCGGCCCCTGCGTTGTCCGTGGAGAGACGTAATGCCGGAAATTTAGTATTCTCTGCACACTCTTGACACTGTGATCTCGGAACATTGAATTCTCTAGCGATTTCTGAAATGGATTGTCCCAAGCGTCTAGCTGCAACTACTATTCAGCGTTTGAAGTCTGTTAATTCCCGTCGGCTATAAGCACGTCGGAAAGCTTTTCACACGGATCGCTACCCTATACGTGCGTATGGCTGTCCCATGACTTCTGTCAGCTCAGTGTGATATCCATATTGCGTTTTTTATGTGACCTTCCAAGATGCTACTCCAGGCGGATGTAAAATGAATGTGCGCAAAGGAAAATAATAAACGCTAAATGAAGATTTGGCCCTGTCTGACTATCTCCGGAAGCAGATCTTAGGATCTCTTAATTCTATAAATTACAATCTAAACTTAAACGAATAATGAAGTAAACTAATCCTACTAAATGATAAACGTTGGTCCTGCTTATATATTTATTTTAGATTAAAAAACCTTTAGATTACAAAGTTTACATTTCCTAAGTAACATTACTAATCAATTCCCTAACTCTGACCGAGCGGGGTGGCGCAGTGGTTAGACACTGGACTCGCATTCGGGAGGACGACGGTTCAATCCCGCGTCCGGCCATCCTGATTTAGGTTTTCCGTGATTTCCCTAAATCACTCCAGGCAAATGCCGGGATGGTTCCTCTGAAAGGGCACGGCCGACTTCCTTCCCAATCCTTCCCTAATCCGATGAGACCGATGACCACGCTGTCTGGTCTCCTTCCCCAAACCAACCAACCAACCTAACTCTGACCCTTATTATGATTGCGCGGTCTAATATCAATGACGCGAAATGACTGACATCATCTACGTACCAAACACTAGAAAACACTACTTTCAAAGATGATCTACGGTGGTGTGGAACCTCAGTGGAAATAGACTAACGTGATCACAGCTGTTTAGCTTTTATAGCCCTAATAAGCCGAAGCAATTTGCGATATCACCGTATGTACTGCGTCCGGCGCGTCGAAGTGATGGTTCTCGTACTCGTCTGCGAGGATGGAAGAACTCCAGCTACAAGTCAAACTCTGTCAAACACTAGGACGGTCCTCTGACTAATATATTCTAATACTGTCTGTTCCTCTCTGTGTTCTGCAGACGAGAAACGCGAACTCCCAACCACAAGGACGGAGTTCAGATAACGTCTCAACGTAAGTATAGGCAGAGGAAGTGCGCTCAATTACTGAACGCTGAGTGCTCAACGAAGACTTCCAACCCGGAGGTGAAGTCCAGAATCGATAGGCTCGCAACAGTACAGTTCCTAACTGTTCTAACTATAAACTCTACTGGGAGCAAAGACAGCAAGTCCTCTGTATCAACAGAAGCTGATATCGAACGACCGTCATACACGGGCGCTCACAATAGAAGATAGCGTCTCTCCAGTACTGGCTTCCCACCAAGGCTTGGCTCTTCACCATCGTAATTCCGAAAACGAATCATATTCCAGAAAGCACGGAATATTCTCCATCTCTACAGATTCTTCCGAACGCCGACCAACCATATTTTAGTCTTTTGTCGTCCAGCGCGGAAAGTTTGCGAGGAAAAACCTATACACGAACAAACTTATGTTTCTAAGTAAAAATCCTTGGAAATAGCCCAGCCTGCGTGGTTTCCGGGGTGCTGCTTCTTTGTTCCTTTCACCTGCATCCAAGATTTTCGTAGTTTCCGAAGTATAATCCTTCCGGTTTGGCTACAACACTGGCCGGTCGCGAGTCTATTGTGCTTCAGCGCTTAGGTGCTACGACGTCCGTCTTGCTATGTCCTATGTTTAAGCAGGACCAACACACCTGTGTGGGCCTTCCAACCAGGTCTTCAGTTCAGACAGCCGTTTCACTTCCACTGGCGTTCTAACATCTACTAGTATAGGCAATCATTCATTACGCCGTTTCTATAATAAAGACACTCCGTCACCTTTCATGGAATAAGCGTTAACAATTATTTACAAGATGTACGTGACAATGTCAGTCACCTTTATATATTCATATATACGGTATACAACCTATCACATAGTTCCTAATTGTGTTTGTAGATCACGGCAAAGTATGTGGATGAGTGCTTGTAAGGTGCAAAATTATAGCGGGCCTACAACCTTAGTTCTTTTGCCAAGGCTTTTGGTTTGGAAAGAACGTCATCTTCCGGTTGAACTCCAGCTTCCGTGAATGCTTTTAATGTTACATTCATGCGGGTTACTTACGTAACGTTTTCAATTGTGTTGCGTTTTCCAGTTTGCCGCCTAGATGTAGTTTCTGCTGGAATTTTATGGAAAGGATAATCTGAAAATCTGCTGGGAATACTACCTGTTTTCATACCTTTCTTTCCGAAGCATAATTACTATGCGCCTCGGTAAAATGTTGACTTAAATCTACTGATGCATTTCACAGCGTGCTTGGCGTGAAGTTCCCACGTTTTTCTTAGGTAATTACCAAATGGAAATTCGTGGTGACGTATGCTACTAGGTTTTCATATTTCATTCTTCCACAACGGCACACGCAAGTAAGACATGTATAAGGAATAATCAGTGAATTGCAGACTTGTATGTCCCCGAAACGTAGTATCAACGTACTTTGTAAGCGTATTATTCAACACTATCAGCAACAATATTTTCAACACTATAATCTTTCTGTATTACCTACCTTAAAAGATAACGGCAGATAGACAATAATCTTCAAATAGAATGAATCCAGCAAATCAGCTACTATGTATTCACTGTTTACAGTCTACACAAGAACATATGATTTTAACACTAACAATTCCACAATCCAGGAATACCTGGGGAGCCGTCGATGTGTTGCGCCATGTGCGAGAAAAAATTGCAAGGTTCACCGATGTGCTCAGCATCACACCATCCTTGATAGCGCCGACGTTGTTACAGCATACTGGCAGGCTATGTTGCTGGCCAGATACGCTTTGCAGGCTGTGACTGCTGCAGTCAATGGAAAGAGTGGGAAGACGGTCACGGTGTAGAATGTGGACATAGTGTAGGTCCCGGATGGGACGCGCTAAAAGTTTTTAATTATGTTCTGCATCTGTGTGCCTCAACTGCTGATGCTCAACACGTTCTGGTAACGGAGTGGAAAGTGTTAAATGTAAAGCTTCATCAGTCTGTGGTAGAGCACATGTGGAAACACGCACAGATAAACGGAGTTAGGTTGGCAGGAGAAGCACTTTTGCTGACAACTAACCGGAGGCATTTTGATAACCGTGAAAGCAGAAACGAGGCTCGCCGTTTTTAAGAGAGCATTTCCTCGTTGCTTGACGCCTACTCTGTGCAACGTAGAAATGACATTCCATTTTTTTACTGCTCATCTGTTCACACCGACGCTGTTGCTTGGTGGATTACGCCGATGAGCCAACACATAATGACCGCCGGCCGGGGTGGCCGAGCGGTTCTAGGCGCTATAGTCTGGAACCGCGTGACCGCTACGGTCGCAGGTTCGAATCCTACCTCGGCCATGGATGTGTGTGATGTCCTTAGGTTAGTTAGGTTTAAGTAGTTCTAAGTTCTGGAACACGTGAGGCAATACTGACCTTACGACTTATCTTAGAAGAAAGATTAAGGAAAGGCAAACCTACGTTTCTAGCATTTGTAGACTGGAATACTCTCTTTCAAATTCTAAAGGTGGCAGGGGTAAAATACAGGGAGCGAAGGGCTATTTACAATTTGTACAGAAACCAGATGGCAGTTATAAGAGTCGAGGGACATGAAAGGGAAGCAGTGGTTGGGAAGGGAGTAAGACAGGGTTGTAGCCTCTCCCCGATGTTGTTCGATCTGTATATTGAGCAAGCAGTAAAGGAAACAAAAGAAAAATTCGGAGTAGGTATTAAAATTCATGGAGAAGAAATAAAAACTTTGAGGTTCGCCGATGACATTGTAATTCTGTCAGAGACAGCAAAGGACTTGGAAGAGCAGTTGAATGGATTGGACAGTGTCTTGAAAGGAGGATATAAGATGAACATCAACAAAAGCAAAACAAGGATAATGGAATGTAGTCTAATTAAGTCGGGTGATGCTGAGGGAATTAGATTAGGAAATGAGACACTTAAAGTAGTAAAGGAGTTTTGCTATTTGGGGAGCAAAATAACTGATGATGGTCGAAGTAGAGAGGATATAAAATGTAGACTGGCAATGGCAAGGAAAGCGTTTCTGAAGAAGAGAAATTTGTTAACATCCAGTATTGATTTAAGTGTCAGGAAGTCATTTCTGAAAGTATTCGTATGGAGTGCAGCCATGTATGGAAGTGAAACATGGACGATAAATAGTTTGGACAAGAAGAGAATAGAAGCTTTCGAAATGTGGTGCTACAGAAGAATGCTGAAGATTAGATGGGTAGATCACATAACTAATGAGGAAGTATTGAATAGGATTGGGGAGAAGAGAAGTTTGTGGCACAACTTGACCAGAAGAAGGGATCGGTTGGTAGGACATGTTCTGAGGCATCAAGGGATCACCAATTTAGTATTGGAGGGCAGCGTGGAGGGTAAAAATCGTAGAGGGAGACCAAGAGATGAATACACTAAGCAGAATCAGAAGGATGTAGGTTGCAGTAGGTACTGGGAGATGAAAAAGCTTGCACAGGATAGAGTAGCATGGAGAGCTGCATCAAACCAGTCTCAGGACTGAAGACCACAACAACAACAACAACAAGTTCTAGGGGTCTGATGACCTTAGAAGTTAAGTCCCATAGTGCTCAGAGCGATTTGAACCACCACATAATGACCACTGCCCACAGTGAGACCCAGTGCCATTTGGTGGTGTTTTGGGTAAACTGTGTGGTAACGGCTGCCCCTACTGATGTTGTTTCAATCCGCAATGTTATATGTGGCCTTCAAAAACTACGCGCAAGATTTTCATATTGTCTCGCTCACTGCGCACAAACTATTGGTCCTACAGAAAAAAGAAACAGGCTTTTTTATAGGAAATTTAATGTAGTTAAGTTTTGTGCTCCCTCCTACCACTTTACAAAGATTTCCGACAACACGAACTATTCCCAATGTTCGACTTTGTATGGTCTCTAATGACTGGTCTGTTACATGACTACGATAGTCAGCTATTTCGTTAACATGATTAATTTTAATGGGCCCGTTAGGGTAATGAGAGAAAAATAACTTTTATGAACGTTACTCTAAGACTAATTACGTTGAGAATTCGATGCAATCTTAACCCTTACAAGCACAGTAGTTCAAATGGTTCAAATGGCTCTGAGCACTATGGGACTTAACATCTGTGGTCATCAGTCCCCTAGAACTTAGAACTACTTAAACCTAACTAACCTAAAGACATCACACACATTCATGCCCGAGGCAGGATTCGAACCTGCGACCGTAGCAGTCGCGCGGTTCCGGACTGCGCGCCTAGAACCGCTAGACCACCGCGGCCGGCACAACCACAGTAGTTTCGTAGTCAGAAGGCCTGGCGAACACAACGATGTAATAGTTTATTTTATGCTATCAAAATTCACAAAATTACTAGGTAAAATTTAGGCGAACGTCAATTTTACTGTTTGTAAATGCCCGACTAAGCAGGTGGCGTAATACGGCCGGTCAATGATGAGAAAAAAAGGTCGAATGTGCGGAATAATTCGAGCACTCTCAAATTTTTGTACAGTTTTAGAAGACAGTGCCATGAACAATGTACTAGAAATCCTAACCGGTGGGGGTTGAGTGTGGGAGCAGAAGTACGTTTGAAGGTCACTTCTGTACGTTTTTCTTGAAAACCGTGTGCTTTGGTCGCGTCGCTAGCTGGCCACCCTGGTCACCAGATCTGTCAGTGTGCGATTATTTTGTGTGGGGACCTCTCGAGTCCAAGTTATATTGTAACAAGAACTACAGCAGAACCGTTTGGGATGCCATTGTAGCAATTCCAGCAGTCCACCTTCGTTACGCGTTCAGCACCCTGCTGACCATGGTCCAAAAGCGCCAAGAGGTGAATGGTGGTCACTTTCAACATCTTTTACAAGCAGCTTAGCACTGTACTTCCTTTCCTCCGCTGTGTTTCTTTGTTACCTGGAACTCTGTTCTCTTGGTCACTTTTAGTTGCCCCACCCTGTATCAGGTAGATTGTTATGCCCCAACGACTCGGAAGAAGCATCTCGGAACCGGCGAATTTGATCGACTGTTGGCGTGCTACTGTCGTGAGCAACTATAGGAAGTGGTTGTACGACTGTGAAGCAATGGAGGCAACAAGGTAGTGGATGTCTACGCCTCAACACAGAACGTAAGAGTTGCAGACATACCCTCTTTGGAAAGCAGTTGTAAGTAGGCTGTTTATGTGTTTGTATGTTGGCAGCGCTCTGTATTAATAACTCTGACAGCGCTGTGCGCACTCTTTAAGAGACTCTGTGGCTGGTCGCACTAACAGTTTCGAAGTTAACAGTCAGCGGTGATGGAAGTTTGAGGTGAACATCCAGCAGTGATCAAAGCTGGAGTGAGTAGGCAGCAGCGATGGAGGTTAGAGGTTAATAATTAGCAGTGTTGGAGGTTTGCAGTATTAGCGCGAGCGGACGGCCTGAATGTATTTCCGTCATTGAGATTTATTACTGATGATTATATAATTTTTGAACTGGTTGTCTCTTGATTGAGGTAAAATTTCGCAAATACATTGTTTACTCTGCAGCAAAATCTTTCCTTTGCTAACCACATGCCTATTAGTAGTTAGAGCCTTATTTAGCTGGCTTGCTGAATTGCAGTAGTTCGTGTAATGAAGATTTTCGTGAGGTAAGTGACTTGTGAAATGTATAGGTTATTGTGAGGATTTCTTCTATTTCAGGGCCATTCTTTTGTATTAATTATCTGAAGTCAAGTTAACAGTTTTAAAGCAGTCAGATCGCGTTATCCTTGAATATTATGAGTATTTAATGAATAGGAAAATTTGAGTTCTGTTTGCCATGGCAAATTCTGTAGGTCAGTGTTGAAATGATAAAGAATAGTAAAGAGACAGTATAGTCAAAAACATTCAGCAGTTTAAGTAAAAACTATTACGTTTCACATTATAGGTAGGTATGTGGCAGTTCTGGCAACAAAGTACAATTTTGGTTCAGGTATGAGCGTTTCGGAGCACATCGTCCATCTTCATACACATGATTACTCTGCAATTCGCTATTAAGTGCCTGGCAGGGGTTCATCGAACCACCTCCCAGCTACCTCTCCACCGTTCCACTCTCGAACAGAGCGTCTGAAAAACACACATTTAAATCTTTCTGTGCGAGCTCTGATTTCTTTTATTTTCTTTACGATGATCATTCTTCCGTATGTAGGTGGGCGGCAACAGAATATTTTCGCAATCTGAGGTAAGAGTTGGCGATTGGAATTTCATGAGATCCTGCTGCAACCAAAAACGCCTTTGTTTTAACGATTGTCACCCCAATTCGCATATCATATCCGTGGCACTCTTTCCACTATTGCACTGTAACGCGAAACGAACTGCCCTTCATTGATCTTTTTCGACGTCTTTTGTCAATCCTATCTGATGAGTACCGTGCAGAAGTACTCCACAAGAGGAATGTGAAGTGTAGTGTAGGTAGTTTCTTTAGTAGACCTGTTACATTTTCTAAGTATTCTTCCAATAAATCTTAGTCTTTGATTCGCTTTCCCCACAACATTATCTATGTCATCATCCCAATTTAGAGCTGCACAGCACAGGTGAAGAATTTGACACAGCATATAGAGGACGGCTTCCAAAGGCGGCAGATAACAGGAGCGGTGTTTATAGATCTTTCAGCCGCCTACGACACTGTCAACCACAGACTCTTGTTGCTGAAGCTATACAACCTCACCAAGGATACAAACTAACCTGTCTAATTAGAAATCTTCTGCAGAACCGAAGATATTTTGTGGAATACCAAGGACAAAGAAGCAGATGGAGGCAGCAGAAAAATGGACTGCCACAGAGTAGTGTACCCTCTTCAATATATACACTAATGACCAGCCGTTACCAGAAGGAACACAAAGCTTCATATATGCAGATGACCGAGCAATCACAGCACAAGATCACAGCTTTGAGAGGGTGGAGCGGAAGCTAACTGATGCTCTGAAAGAATGAACTGCCTATTACAGGGACAATCAATTGAAACCAAATCCTTCTAAGACCCAGACCTGTGCTCTCCCCTTCCGAAACAAACAGGCTAGTAGAACCTTGCAGATAGATTGGGAAGGAACCTCTTAAGAACACTGCAAGACTCCAAAATACCTCGGAGTCACTCTGGACCGTGCTCTTACATATAAGGAACACTGCTTAAAAACAAAGCAAAAAGTGGCTGCCAGGAACAATGTTGTTAGGAAGCTGACTGGAACAACATGGGGAGCACAGCCAGACACAGTGCGCACATCCGCATTAGCCCTCTGCTACTGTGCAGCTGAGTACGCTTGCCCAGTATGGTGCAGATCTACACACACAAAGAAAGTTGATGTTGCTCTGAATGAGACATGTCGTATCACTACGGGTTGTCTAAGAGCCACACCTGTGGAAAAACTGTACTGCTTATCCGGCATAGCCCCCCCGGACATCCGAAGAGATACAGCAGCACGGAGTGAAATGAAGAAGGCATTAACATGCGAAGCCCACCCACTACATGGCCACCAACAGGCACAGCAAAGACTTGTGTCTAGAAAGAGCTTCCTTCACAGTACAGAACCACTCGCTGACACTCCACATCAACACCGGGAGAAGAGATGGCAGGTCAGATGCCAGCATCTGGAGGAGTGGCTGATCCCGCAAGAAGTTCTTCCCCCAGGCCACACAGAGAAATGGTCCACATGGAAATCACTCAACCGCCTGCGTTCTTCTGTCACAAGATCCAAGAGTAATCTGGAGAGGTGGGGCTTCCAGGTGGACTCTCTCCAGTGTGACTGCGGAGCTGCCGTGCAGACATCAACACATCTACTACAATGCACATTACCTCCAACTGTGTGCACCATGGAGGACCTCGTAAACGCTACACAAAGTGCACTGGACGTTGCAAATTTTTGGGCATCCACTGTATAGATTAAAATTATCTTATGTTTGAGAACACAGTCTGTGTCTAATCATTTATTTCATTCTTGACTAGTTTAATTTATAAACCATAATGTATGTATGTACGTAGTAATGTATCTAATATTGTTTTTAGTTTGCTTCTGACACGATAAATAAAATCCCAATTTAAGTTCTTCGTAATTGTAATCCCAATGTATATAGTTGAATTCACAGCCTTTAGATCTGTGACATACATCGTCTAACCAAAATTTGTGGGATATATTCTAGTATTCATGTGGATGACTCCACATTTTTCATTAATTTGAGTGGACTGCCACTTTTCGCACTATACAGATATCTTCTATAATCATTTTGCAATTTATTGTGATCATCTGATGATTTACATGACAGTAAGTTGTGGCATCATTTGCGAAAATTCTAAGAAGGGTGCCCAGATTCTCCCCTAAATAGTTTATCTAGATCAGGGACAGCAGAGGACCTATAGCACTTCCTTGGGGAACACCAGATATTGCTTCTGTTTTACTCGATGACTTTCCGTCGGATAGTACGATCTGTGATCTTTCTGACAGGAAATCACGAATCCAGCCGACAACTGAGATGGTAATCCATTGGCACACAATTTAATTAGAAGTCGCTTGTGAGGAAACGTGTCAAAATGCTTCTGGAAATCTAAAGACATGGAATCAATTTGACATCCCCTGTCGATAGGACTCATTAGTTCGTGAGACTAAAGAGCTAGCTGCGTTTCAGAAGAACGATATTTTCTGAATACGTGTTGCCAGCTTCTCAATAAATCGTTTTCTTCGAGGTAATTCATAACTTTCGAACACGCTACGCCGAATTGACGTTAGTGATATGGCTTGCAATTCAGCGAATTACTCCTATTTTATTTCTAGCATAATTGTGTGACCCGCAGAACTTTCCAGTCTATAGGTACGGATCTCTCGTCGAGTAACCGGTTGTATATGATTGCAAACTATGGAGCTATTGTACCTACATGTTCTAAAAGGAACTAACTGTAATACAATCTCAAGCGGAAGACTTGTTTTCATTTAGTGATTTAAGCTGCTTCGCTTCACCGAGGACATTTGTTTCAAAGTTACTCATGTTGGTAGTTGTTCTTGTTTGTAATATTGAAATATTTGCTTTGTCTTCTTTGGTGAAGGAATTTCAGAAAACTGCTTTTAGTAACTCTGCTTTAGTGGCGTTGCCATCAGTAACATTAGCGTTGGTGTGGCGTAGTGAAAGAATTGATTGCGTCTTGCCACTGGTGCACTTTACGTACAACGAGAATGCTTTTGAGTTTTCTGCCAGTTTTCGAGATAGAGTTTCGACGTGGAAACTATTAAAAGCAAATTTTGAGGGCACATTGTTTAACATGGACCTCTGCAGCTGACAACCATTACATATTCCCCAATGACATCGTCAGTCTGGATTCCAGCGGGCATGGTAGCATGTATCAACGGAGGAGTATCACCTGGTCGGATGAATCACATTTGTTGTTACACCAGATCGACGATCGTGTGTCCTTCCTCTCAGTCGTTAGGTGAAGACTGTCGGCCACTGAGCTGTCCGTCGTGAGAGGTAATGCCTGAAGTGTGGTATTCTCGGCACAGTGTTAACATTGCAGGTCTCGAAAACTGAATTCCCTTACGATTTCTGAAATGGAATGTACGATGCGTCTAGCTCCAACCACAATTATGCTTTCAAATTCTGCTAATTCCCGTTGTACTGGAACCATCACTTCGGAAACCTTTTCACACAAATCACGTAAGTAGAAATGACAGCTCCGCCGATGCAATGGCCTTTTATACGTCGTGTAAGCGAGACTACCGCCATCCGTATATGTGCATATTGCTATCACATGGCCTCTGTCACCTCAGTGTAATGCGGCCTAAACCTATCCGATGATGGGTACATGAAACTTTGTGGCTTTGACATTGAAAGCAATTTGAGAAGAGCAGTACAGTCTACTGGACATAAAAATAACAAAACAGGAAAGAGTACGGGATTTGTTTCCGTAGCGGATATTAGTCATTCGGAACTGTGCAGGACAGATTAAATTAAACTGACAAAAATATATAATTTCCCAAAAAAACTGTGGAGTAAACAACAAAAACTGAAATATGTTTTTAACTATACCAGTACTGGCTGAATCTCCGTATGGAAGAGACAGATGAAAAATACAGTGGGCATAATATATTTTTTACGTTTAATTTATGATTTTCAACGTTTTTTTCAAGCGTATTGTTTCTCTGACAAACGCGGGAACTGCGGGAACTTGCTTCAAAATCCACTTAGAATGCCACGTTGTTAATCATACAGCAAATATAGCCTAAAAAAATAAAAAAATAGTAGCCTACTTCAGCATTGAAAAAATTATACAACTAAAAATCAAGCATTAATACGCGAATGTAAGCTCAGTAGCAGTCAGTTGTCTGCTTCCACGCACAGGAAACAATTCGAAATTAAAAATTTTACTAACATTCCTAAGTTAGGAAACGAAATTATGACAGTTGTCTTAGTAACAATGATAACACAGCGTTCATTTTACAGACGGGAAGTGTATCCTCTGCCGGGTAACAAGTGCTGAAATTCCTGTAGTTAGTATAAGCCTCTAAATAAACAAATCGTTTACACAGCTACCAAGCAGATTTTACGAAACAGACCCATCCATATGGGACTTGGGCTCACTCAAGCCCAAATACCAGCGATAACATGTAGAAGAGCAACGCAGATATCAGGGTAATGTCAGAGTAGGAGGTACCCCTGCTGAAGGAATGTTCGCTTAATGCTGAAATTTCTTTCAACAAATGTAGAATGTAGAGCAGAAGATGCAGTAAGCCTATTTCAACAAAATGTCAGGGGAATTAAAGGTGAAGCAGATGAGTTGCTAATAGATCTTGACGCTAACATTATGCGTATTTCAGAGAATCATTTACGTAGGCAAGGAAACCTAAGCCTTGCTTCCGAAAAGTTCTTCTTACCTAGTTATCTGCAATGAGTTAGTTATCACTCGGCCCCCTAGCCACACGACATTTCATTTCATAAGCCTAATGCTTGAGTCAAAAGCTATGACTTAAAACATTGCAAAGAACAATTATTGTGCAGAAGAGTTTGAATTTTCAACAAAAAAACTTTTCATCCCAGGCCTGTTGAGATATCCAGTTCAGACTGCAGGGTTTTCCTCTCCTGATTTGACACTGTGCTAGGCTCGTTTTTTAAGGAAGATATGAAGTTGATTTTGGGTGGGAATTTCAGTATGAATTCATGACTGATTCTTCATAGAAGAGAATGGGAATGAATTTGTTTGAGTCTTATAACCTGATACAGACGGTGTAATTTCGAGCTGGGATTCAGGGAAACAGCAGCACAATCACAGGAAGTATTTACATTGGTTGTTCTCTAGTTGACGGGCACAGCCGGCCGGGGTGGCCGAGGGAATCTAGGGGCTACAGTCTGGAACCGCGCCACCGTTACGGTCGCAGGTTCGAATCCTGCCTCGGGCATAGATGTGTGTGATGTCCTTCGGTTAGTTAGGTTTAAGTAGTTCTAAGTTCTAGGGGACTGATGACCTCAGAAGTTAAGTCCCATAGTGCTCAGAGGCATTTGATGGGCACAGGGTGAGAAAAACTAGTGAAGGCGTGTCAGACCATGATGTACAAGTAGTATTAACGAAAGGAATCAAAGCAGAATCATATCTCAAGATACTAAAAGAAAAAGATTTAGAGATATGAGTCCACTTGCACCGAAAGCATTGAAAGCCAATTTAGAACCGCTGAATTGGCAAGAAATTTACAATGCTGACGACTTGAGCGACAAAAATAATGCATTTCTTCAAACTTTTATCACTTTTTAATAGCCCTATACGACTGACAAGTGCAGGCACATATGCGGTAATAATAAGTAACAGAACTGGGATAACTAATGGCATTAGAATACCGTGTAGGAGGAAATGGGAGCTGTATCACATTGGGGAGGCCAGTCATAGCCAGGTAACAGAATTTTACTATAGACAGTACAGCAGAGGGCTGAAGACTGTCATCAGACAGTCTGAAACAATGTACTACACCGAGAGAATAGAAAGTTCTCAGAACAAAATTTAAACTAGGTGATCAATTATAAAAAGTGATACTCTATCTTGGATGAGAATGAAACTGTTAGTAACGCATCAGAGTTGTGAAAAATATTTAATGAACACGTCTTGCCAAAAATCTTCAAACTAAATGAAAATTTTATTGTTAGACTTCTTGAAAGCTGGATTTGTGAGACAAGTACATGTCACGCAGCTACAGGAAACAAGTAAAGATGAAAATGAATCAGTTTTTGCATTATTAAATAGTAAATAACCATATGAGTATAAATTTCAACCTAGATCATAAAGATACATTAACTCTATAGTCATTCACCTGGTCCGTATGTCTTTTCGGTTTGATCAATTTCCTGAGAGACTGAAATCCTCGTTAGTGAAACCACTGTATAAAAAGAGTGAAAGAGACAGTTTAGATAGTTACCGCTCAATTTCTTTGCTACCAGTGTGACGAAAAATTTTTGAGAAAGCAGTGTGTAGGAGAGTACTAGCACATCTCAGTACACACAGTTTTTTGTCAGAATTGCAGTTTGGTTTTAGGAAGGGGTATCCAAAGAAAATGCAATTTATTCATTTTTGAGTGAGTCACTGGGAAGGCTAAGCGATAAGTTGAGGACAATGGGTATTTCCTTTTGTTTCACAAAAGCGTTTGGTTGCGTGAACCATGCAGTAAATCTGGTTAAGTTCAAACATTGTGGCATTAGGAAGAAAGTGCAAATTAGTTCATTTCATATCTGGAAAGTGAGAAACAAAAGGTTGCATTCCTGTGTCAATAAACGTCAATAAACAATGAAAAAGTCGGAACTTGAATGCGTCATGTAAAGTGGGAAAGAGAGGGTGACACAAGGCTGTGTCGTGAGTCTGTTTCTTTTATTTATACACAGGATGTTAGGCGTATAAGAGCAGATGTTGTGATCATTGGTACCTAAAATATGTACCCACTTCAGTGTGTTAGTTGTTTTTTCTCTGCGTCTAACTGTCTTCCCTCAAACACGTTACGCGAATGAAGTAAATACTCGTATTAATGTAACGTTATTCAATATATCGACGATGTTCACCAACAAAAATATCTCCACTTATTTCCCTAACACGCTGTATGTCAAAAGTCTCTCACTAAACATAGCCTATTAGTCAAAACTTTTTCTCTCTACAGATGACATAAGTTATACTGTGAAAGACATAGACCACACTGAAAATATTGTAACTAATACGATAGTCATTAACGTCAGCATGTGGCTTTCAGGGAACAGATTACCTCTTACTGCAACAAAACGAAGTGCATACAGCTCGCAACACAGAACCCTAATAGGAATCGAGTTACATAAGAATCATCTGATAATTCTGTTTCCACGTTGTTTTAATTTACTCTGTGAAAGGCGTTCAATTTGGAGCAGACATTGTAGCCTAAATTACCTTTCACAGTTAAGCCACACTGTACTAATGTTACTTTTGAATTGAAAACATTAGTCTCCACACAGTTTTTGCCGTGTGTCTGTGTGGGGAAATATTGTAACGTGTATAAGAAACCAACGTATTTTCTGATTAACTATTATTTGGGGTTGAATTTCAGGAATTTTCCTTTTCGTAACAGCTCTGATATTTATGTTAAGGAATTTTTTTTTGTGTAATATAAAAAATTTTAATGCTTTGTGGAATAGTCATATTAGCAGTACTTGAGATTGTTTGGAATTTCTGAAGTGCTAGTATGCAGGATAACTGAGTGAATAATATAGATGCTTTTAGAGTTACGGTAAATTTAATATTATATTTGTATATTTGAGTTGTATATCTTGTTTCATTTGTCAACCCTAGTTCAAATTTGCCAGTAGTTTTTCTTTTCTGCTTCATCAGACTATAGGAGCAGTGCTTTCAAAGTTTAGAAGCTGTTTAGTGTGGGATTATTATGTTTAATGAGCCTGCTGATACTACACTGTCTCCGACATAATCCAGTTTTCTCTTTGTTATAAAATTTTGTGTGATTTATTCTTGAAGTATGTGAATGTCTTGAGCTACTTTTTATATTTTTTCTTTTCTCAGGTAAACTATGAGGACAGATAACTTATTTTTCTTTTGGGAATAGCTATTTCATGGTGTGAAGAAGAGCTGTAATGAACTTGTATATTTTTCTTACTTGAAGCTGCTGACTAGAATTTAGGAATAACTGCCACTTGTCTTTGTGTGTCATGGTGGTGGATGGAACTATGCCTTGTGTGAATACTTCTTGTGTAGTTTCATGTTGCTGAGCTGCTGTTTATGAATGTGGAGATATGTAGTAGGTACTTTGCGGTAGGTAAATGCGTATGAAATTAGTAGATATCATCAGGCGATTGCTGTATAAACGTATGTCACGAGTAGAACGGAAATTAGACGAGATAGGTAAAGACGGCGAAGGTTACAGCAGGAATGACCACTATGATTCTGGTCATAAGAATGATTGGGACTGCGGTTCACACTATTACGTCTCTATGTACGGTCAGAATAATGGCAGGAACATTAAGGACTCTCGCCATGGCAGGAGATGGAAGTGTTTGACTATAATTATTCTCTGTCAGTGGTGAAGTTCAAGCTGTGTCACGGATCTTCCACCGGTTTGCATCTGATGGTACGGTTGGAACAGCTTGGTTATTAGTTGCCACTAATGTGGTAAAGTGGCTATCAAATGTATTCCATATCTATGGTTACCTATGAGTGCCCACATTAAGGATGAGACCATTCCCTCACAAGTGTATCACTTACCGAGAGTAAGCGTATTGGTCAGAGGTGGCACAATAGCCCGTGAAACATGACATTTTTATGCTACAAAATAATAATGTATCATATTTTCCAGTCCTGTCAGAGCCTTTGAGCAGACGATGCAACAGAATAATTTTCTATAGAAAATACGCAGTCCATTGGAAATGATTTGCATCTGTGTGACAAAAAACCAAAGGGTCTATAACATATCCCTGAAAAGACAATGTAGAAGGGTTTAACAGCAATTTTTAGGAATTAGAGTATGATGAAGGTGAGAGCTCGTCATGTAACGAGTAGTGGGAAAACAGCCAGTATGTTCCATCACCCCACAACAAAGATTGTAGCTGTCTTGGAAATAATAGGCACAAGACTGGTTCGAAACCAAAACAACTGCGGAAATAATAATTATGGTCAAGACAGGAATCGAAGTAAGAGAAGATAGAGTAGATGGGTTCACAGAAATGATGGTTGGTATGGACAGGAATGAAGACATGATGATAGGGTGATGGCTCCTCCAGGTGTAAACATTCGATCAGGCAATCCATGATATAATCAACCAAATCACAGACCACCTTCACTATACCCAAAAATGACCACTGCAGGAGAAGATTTTTTTTTTAGTGACATGGAAGCAGATATGGCTTGGGGAAGGGGGGTAAATTATACCGATCTCTGGGAAGTGAGGGACACACTGTTAGAGCAAAACAATAGACCTCAAAATTCCAGCTGTGAATCATGTGGTAATGATTTCTGTTGGTTCAGTAGCTTTATAGTGAATCTTGGCCACCAGGAGTACCTCTCAAAAGCCATTGGAACCACATATCAGAAGTGTGAAGGGATGGAGGCTTGGGTGACAATGGGGACATACCACTCCCCTTTCGTGATTCTTTCGGCATCATCTTTGGGAACCACTGCCCACACTAAGCTGGAGAAGCGTTCTCCTTCTCCATCACCTAACATTGACAGGCCTCTCTCTCAGGAACCCTCTCCCTGGATATCCATAGATCAGAGACCTGACACCAGACAGTTGCTGGAGGAACCACATACTGTGGGTCACAGGACCGCCCGCTCTTCTTCCATTCCTGTGAACACAGTAGACAAGCTTTCACATCAAAAGCTGTGAAAAAGAAGAATAAGAAATGTAGGGAGACAGATACTCCAGTGACCCCAGAGGCACTAGATCCCCAACACACTGTCAGCCAAATTGGTGTTTTCTGATTTCGTGGCCCTCCCCCCTCTCCCGCCCTGGTGACAGTCAGTGATCATGATCTGCCTATCTGACCCCTTTACACCTAGCCAAGAAACCCTCAGCTTGATAACTACAATGAAACTAGAGTGGATATTACTGTCATCTGCCAGATGGTTCAAATGGCTCTGAGCACTATGGGACTTACATCTGAGGTCATCAGTCCCCTAGAACGTAGAACTACCTAAACCTAACTAACCTAAGGACATCACACACATCCATGCCGGATGCAGGATTCGAACCTGCGACCGTAGCGATCGCGCGGTTCCAGACTGTAGTGCCTAGAACCACTCGGTCACTCCGGCCGGCCATCTGCCAGAGCTACAACTAATTTCTTATTGTTCTGTGATCTGTGTTGCTCTCCAAGAAGCATACTTTACTAATGAACACTCCCCAACTCTTCAAGGCCAATTGGAATTCTGTCAGAACCATACTGGCACCGCTAGTTCATCTGAAAGGGTCGATACCTTTATTTGCACAACCACCGTCGTCGGCGAGGAGATTCTCTGAACCAAGTTGGAAGCAGTAGTAGTGCAAACGCAAACGACCCCAATGGCCACCATGTCTAACTTTGATTTACCTCCAGGCAGGACACTTACTTACGTTCAGATGATCATCTTATTCGAAAACAAATATGAGAAAATACCGCTTTCGTGACCAGCTTCATTCCGATCTTGAAAATGATCTTCAAAATGATGGTACTCTTACCCACTTGAGTGATGCGCATGACACCTTTTCTTCTATCGACATTACATTCTCTTCCCCCGGTGTCTTGTCTTCGCGACAATGGTCGCCACGCAACAATCTTTGTGATAGTGGCAACTCCCTTGTAACGCCTCGAGGACCAGTTACCATGACGGCCTCTTTAAAGGACCAACTGGCAATTGTACACCTCTGCTGTCGCCATCGCTGCGGATTGTTTCAACGAGGCTGTAACAGACGTATTTGCCGCGATCGCTCCAGTCGTTGAAACTTCTGTCTTCTTTTCTACAGGCTCTTCCGCCGCCAGCGGGTGCCATAATGTACCAAAGATATTGTAACAGCAGTTCAGGATCGCTGAAGCGCTCTGCATCGTTTCAAGCGATATCCTTCACAGATCACCCTCCTGACTTTAAGTAGCTTCTTACTGAGGGTTGCTACCTAACTGAACGCAGTAAGAAGGAATGCTGGGAGCACTATATCTCCTCCTTGGGAATATATGCTTCTTTATCACACGTGCAGGTAAAGCTCTGTTGTGTTCTGTTCCGCCAAAGATCGAAAAACTGTTTCTGGCACTCTTCAGGATGGTATTTCTAACAATTCATTGGTTCTTGCTGAAAACCTTGTGACCCGCTTTGCGACAATATCAGTCTCGTCTTTGTACCTGAGTACCTCCCGCTCGTTTTCGTACCTGCCTATCTCCTGAAAAGATAAACGACAGATTGTAGGCATCTCCCTATCCGTAACACCTCTGCCCCTACTCCGAATTATACAATAAACATTTAATTGACTGGGAACTTTTTCAGGTAGTTCATTCGTCACACGGTTCGCCCTGGACCCTGCTTCGAATCATGATAAAATTATCCAACATCTAAATATTACTCAAAGACCCCATCTACTCGACGTCTTCAAACGTATTTGTCTTCCGTTCTCAATGGCGAAATAGTGTGATCGTCCCAATCCTTAAACCCGGCAAAAACCCAACGCCCACCCACAGCCACCGATCGAGTAGCCTCACCAATGTGCTCTGTAAATCGCTTGAAAGGATTGTAGCCAAGCGGTCCTGCTCGTTATCGAGTTATGGAGTCTTTTTGTCCCAATATCAGTGTGGGTTCTAAGAGGGATGATCCGCCACTGACCATCACGTTAGGTTGGAAGTATCGACCCAACAGGATTAACACCTCATTGAAATCTTTTTTATCTACATGAGACATATGACACCACTTGGTGCTATCACATATTACATACCCTCCATGACGGGGGCTTACAAGGCGTCCTATCGGCTTCTATTCGTCAGTTTTTATCCCAGAGAAGAAAAGATTCGTTCAGCACAGACGAGCGTGGAGAGCTGCATCAAACCTGTCTTCGGACTGAAAACAAATACAACAAGAACTATTTTTAACCGCTATCTTCTTAGTAATGTTAATTCCTTCTGTTTACGTTTGCTGATTGGCACTTTGACCATCCTCCCTACTAATCTCCGAAAAGTGACCTATTTATAAGCCCATGGAAGGCACGACTCATTATCAATTACAGCATCAGTCGTGGTCGGTTTCCTATAATGGTTAAAATCGTGATTATTACCCTGCCTTTTAATATACCTTGTTTGATCAGTCAACGACACCCTGGAAGCCGGTGGCGAGAGCTGAGAACCGGTTACCATGCTCAGCACTCTATGCCCCTCGCATTTGTACTGCTAATCTTCGACCATTGGGACACACACTGTACCAAATGGATATGTAGATGGAGGACTGTATGTTAAATAGACAGACCGACAGTTTCAAATGTTAAAAGTAAACATTCATAAGGTAATCAGAGATTATTAAATTATTAACCATCAAGTACCCTCTTCTAGATTTTATATCCAAGCAGATACATTAAGGAAATCTCAAATTAAAACAATTCACAAAGATCGTGAATTTAATATTACAGCTGGTTCCTTTAAGTTTTCGAACTTCTTGAAATCCATCGATAAGGAGAATTTAAGATCAACAGTAAACATTTAAACAAACTTTGTTAGTGTAATAAACATCAAGTTTTGTAGCCAATGAGATATTAATTAAATTCAAGAATTTAATAAGAATACTTACACACAACGTGCACGAGAGAAGGCAAATATTTAAAGTTATCCTACACTCAAGTGACAATGACAATTATTAAAAGCTTTTTATTAAATTCCGAAGACGTAACAATCATTAAAGTAGTTTCTTACGACCAGAGCTCAGCCATCACAGTCGAGGTGCCCCAGTCACTACAGAGTCGGTAGTGTTACTAGCCGTCACTCATCATATGGTGGCAAATGTCATAGGATTAATTCTACAGACAACATTTATTGGACGGCCAACGCAGAACCAAGAACATCATATACCAGACATATTTATTCACGTGATCCGAAAACAACCATAATAATAGTTCCTGTAAACCAACACCACTAAAAGATGATACCCATAGGAAATTACCAAAGTGCATCAGTATACAGAGCTTACGCCAAAATACATTGGACTGAGGACGTGATTTTAGCGTACTCAGAAACAAGTTTCTATGTGCATCTAAATTGCCCGTGCAATTCAAACTTTCGGGTTTACGGTGTTTGTCGCACACAAAATACTACAAGTCGTATCAGCCCATTAAGGCGTCGCCTGTGGCATTCATAACACTCAAAAAGACTATGGCTTACTACGAAACTGTCAAAGCCAGTACTCACCCAATAGTGCCTGCTACTAATGGAGTCAGTTCAGTGGCACAATGCTACCAGACATGCAGACCTTCATTGAACACAGCAGAATTATAGGGCTTAGGAACACACAAGTGGACGTTCTGTGTCAATCATTTGCTGGATGTAATTCTGTCGCCATATTGCTCCCGTAAGAAAGTCTAGTAATCTCCACCTCAGGCGAGAGTTATGACAACTCCTCGTACATATGACGCCGTGAAGTCTGGGTAAGCACTGACGTATCCCAAAACCAAATAAGTGATGTTGCCAGACAAGAAACTTCGAAAACACCAGCACTCCGCACACCCAGAGGACACCGTCTTGCCGCACTGAAACCCCCCCCTCCCCCCCCCCCAAACTAAGTCTCCCTCCGTGCTTCTCCGATTCTGGCCAACTATGACGCCACCACCCAGCGTCAGGTGTATCACTAATCGGCATACTGCGATGGTGTCACTAGCAGGATGTGGATCAGCCGGCAGCAGCAGACATTCCAAGGTTACCATTTCCAAGGGTTGCTACCAGTGTGTTATCATAATCCGTCAACAAAACAGCCGAACAGAATTGTATGTGAAAATTTTTCCAGCTGTTGCTCTTCTTTTGCTACATTTTACTCACACTTGTTCGTCCATTGTTCATTCTACAGTGACTGTGGTATGGCGATCGGAATTGCCATATTTGACTTCTACATATTACTGCCCGTGGGGCAGTTACTCTTATGGTGTTCTGGTTCACAATGACTATTTTCTAGCGGCGTTTCGCGTAGTCACAGTCTTAATACTGGGGCTGACATTTCCATGTTAAAGTTCTAGGCCCTAAAGGGGTACGCCAAGTTTTTAAAGAGCTAACGAAAAGGTGAATTGAATTATGCAAAGTGCCTACACCAATCAATGCAATAAAACCACGTGCAAATAGCATCGACCATAAACTAAATCGCGTCACTCGTCCGTTTATAATGACATACTGACATTTTTGTCGATAGAGCGTAGCTTTGCTACAAGTATAACATTTGCTTTGCTAACAGTAGGACCAACGTCGGAACAGGTAGCTACACTTTCTAAAAGCAGAGAGGTTTCTATTCTTAGCATGGTCCTGTCCGTCTCTTCTGCAAGTAGTATGTATTTATGAAGGTAGAATTTTAATTGTTGGATTGTTGTGTGAGCTGACATGTCTTATATTATAATAAAAATATATGTGGAAGAATTAGTAAAAAAACTAAGATTGTTTGAGGGCTTTTCAGTAACTGAGCATAGTGTACCAGTGACCTCTGCTGTAATGCATCTCCCTCTACGTCAGTTGTTCCCAAACTTTCTAAGAGCATTACTCCTGAATGAAATCAGATATTAGAAAGCACCGACCTCCCCAGGCCCCCCCCCCCCCCAAAAAAAAAAACGCCTAACAAAACTAGGGAAGAAAAGAATTACCTTTGTACACTTTCACTTTTAAATTGAAAGAAATATTTTGTAGATGTTTTATTGAGCCACGAACTAATGAATGAGTGACACACTTAGTATTGCTAATTTCTAATATTTTTTATAGAATGGTGAAGAAGTTCTCGGTGCATCACGAGTGCCACCTACAACTCAGAGATGACAGCTGATTATCTACAGTGGGGGCACCACTCCTCCCCTAGCGGCACTTCCTTCGCTCACTCCTGCACCCCCCACCCCCATTTACAAACAACTCAAAGGCCTCTGTTGGATTCCTTTCATGTTAATTTCTCAAAACTGTTGTCATTTACGGCATAAATTCCTCTTCTAAATTTACTGTGGTGTTTCTGACTATCTGGGAGGAGACTGAGCAGTGAAACGTGTTACTTTTACACATAAACAAGAACGATCTGTCACACTACTACACTTTAAAACACAGTTTATATGTAATTCATGTCATACAGTCTCATACGGAACCACATCTGCTTTCTTTTATATACTGTATATGATAAGATACTGTCATCCCCCTTCCCTTCTGTGTGAGAGGGTGAATGAGCAAATGTATTTCTAGTTGCATGCATGATGGTAGCAGACAAACCTGTCTGCTAGAGAACAGTAGGACCAACGTCGGAACAGGTAGCTACGCTTTCTAAAAGCAGAGAGGTTTCTATTCTTAGTATGGTCCTGTCTGTCCCTTGTCATGTTGGTATAGGAAGCTACCTCTCTGGTCACTTCCATTTGTATCTGTTAAGCACGCTCGGTAGGAGCCCAGGTCAGTCTGGCCGCAGCGAGCGTCTCAAGTGGTAAGATCTCCGGCTAAGCGCGTCCCTGCAAAGTCCGTAGGACAATGGATTTCTTAAGTTCAGCCTAACTGAAAATTTAGTCACCTTCTAACATTCTGCGTGGTGTCTGTTTGTTCTATATCGTGTCTCCCTACCACTTTCGCGCAACGACGTTCTGAGCATGTTTTTTAGGGAACTGACTACTTTGAAACTGGGACCTGTTGCTGGTAACGAGACGCCAGACAGCACATGACATGCTGAGTTCAGAAGAGTTCAGTGAGACTAGCGATGATATAACCAAATACTTAATGATTTCAGCGTCAGCTCTACTGCACTCCCTGTAAAAGAATTTTAATACTAACTAAATTTAGTGGAAGGGGTTCAAGGCTTTCCTATTTTTAGTTAGCTGGTAAAATAACGTCGAAAAAGCAGTTAAGTTTACCATTGGAAATTTTATTCTACTCACAAAACATTGTTTATAAATTGCACTATTGATAAAAGGAAATGTTTTAATACAGGATGGTAAAAACCAACTGCGTTCAACAAAAATGTGAACGAATATTCCCTGAATGGGTTTCCAAGTTCTACAATGGATTGAAGGATGACCTATGCCATATCACATCTATAATCTAGGTTTAAATTAAGTTTCACAAAAGAGAAAACTATCAAAATGGTCTACAGTGATCCTCAATTATCTTTAATTACTTATCTAACTTGTCGTAAATTACAGTGGCTGATGTGGCTTCTCAATAACTATATAACAGAAAAATCATCGCGCTTCAGATTTTTACTTCAAGTGGCAAATGTGAACACCATGAGCTTTAATTGACGATCGACACTAGTATTACGCAAAACGGGAGTGTAACAGATGAGACTTCTGCAGTTCTGAGTGAAGCTTTATGCGCTGTTATGTGGCATCGTGTGCATTCATTATCTTGTCCGTGTTTGTCAGGGGGCGGCGGGCAGCACAGCTCCGCTCACCTCGCCATCTCGAAAGCAACTCTCTCCTAACTTCTCCTTACTACAATTTACCGAAGTTGGTTTCAAAAAACTATTTGGCTGTGTTTTCATCTGACCAATAAAGGTCTCAATGTTAACCTTAAGCTCCGCCTACATAAATTCAGTCTATCCAATGAGAAACGTTATACTTTTCGTGGTGGGGCAATGTTGTTAAAGTTTGCAACGTAACAGAGATGCGAAAAAGTCTCACGCTAAAACTTGCAGCTGGTGTGGTCCTTTAGTGTTATCGTAAGATATATACTGTTCTTCTGGAGGGCTCTATCTTTTAACATGGGCTGGGGGGCTGTCGGTTATTTTTCTTGGTGGGGCAATGTTTTTAACGTTTGCAACGTAGCAGAGATGTGAAAAAGTCTCACGCTAAAACTTGCAGTTGGGGTGGCCCTTTTTGTGTTATCGTAAGATCTATACTGTTCTTCTGGAGGGCTCTAGCTTTTAACATGGGCTGGGGGGTGGTCCTAGCGGTTAGCTGGCGACATGGGTGTCCGTCCCTTATGGTAGGGCCTTCCAGCTTAAGACGGTTCTGCTCTCGGCTTCTGTTCTCGTTTCTCCCCTCGGAACTGCGTCTGTCTCACAGTGGGAAGGTATGACATGCATTTAGGCATTCTTGTGTTAGTCTGTGGTATTCCATTTGCTCACTCATTACTCGTATTACTTTGGTTAATTTAATGTCACGATTTATTTGGAGCTATGTGACATACTACTGGATTTGCTTATCATGTCAGGGTTTTCATGGAAGGTGTTTGATTTGCCTGACACCTTACATATCACCACTCTTCGAACTTAATTTTTGCACTGAAGTTAGGCAATGATTGAATCATTGTCTAAGTCAGTCAAAAATTATTCCGTTATCTAAATTTTGTTGCCTACTGTTCAGCCACGTTATTCTGGTTCTATGCTAGTTTCTATTACTAATTTATATTTTTATATTCTTCCACATTATTATCAAAAATATGTTTATATTGACAAGGGAAGAATATTTTTATTCTATTATAATTATTATTTTTTGATTATTTTCTTTCTTTATTAAATTGTGAAGTTTGTTTTTTAAGAAGTTTGTTATCGAAAGTGAGGAGCCTTTCACATCGATTTTCTTAGAAATATTGTTTTTATAAATGTAGTAATTAAGTAAATTCTATTCCTAACACATTTTCTAAATGTCATGTACCAGTGAAATGTTTTTGTTTCTAGACACTCATTTCAAGATTGTTACACTAATAAATAAGAATTATTTCCAAGAATTGCTTTGACAAAGAAATAAACATATGCAAGTATTGAGATATTATCCTAGCAAATGGTACAAATGTTAAAAAAAGGGAAAACATCCAGCAAGATAATTTTTTATTCTTTGTTTTTATAAGGAGAAAATAAGTAAAATAGAGTTATTCTTTTATTTTTATGAGGAGAAAATAAGTGGCATATAGTTTTAGTGTTTATTATGCCTTACTTTTGTTCTTTATATACTGTCCATTTCAGAATTAATAACTTATTTTTATCGATAGTCTATTTTTTACTTAAGTCCATAGTCAATGACTTATTTTGTAGTTTATTAGCTGTCTGGTGTGCTTAACTTATTTAGTTTTTCACAAGGTTCTTTTGCGCAATTCCTACATCACATAATTTTATTTCACACATTCACACAATCCTATGAATGTTTAAGCATGAGGTTGGCGAATGTTTTTGCACGGAGGTTATGGACTTGAGCAAGATGGATGTGCGCAAGTATTTGATGTACAGCGTCGTTCGTCATTCCTTGTTGGCTTTGCAAGTGTGTGTTACTGTTGTGGAGGTCCCATAATGGAATGGAGCTGTGAGTGCAGAATCTCGTGATTTACAGGGTTTGTATGTGTGAAAGTCATCGTTATGTGTCGCTGAAAGCGGTCGTTTTTCATTGTAATACTTCACATACGACTAGTTTACAATAGGATAGGGATTTGGGAAGGTATTTCGTCTATTCTTTACCCATCTTCTTTCTTGGTCTCAGTCTTGTGAATCTTCAACTTCTGTTCTTCCTGCTTTTTCTCTGCTTCTTACTTGCTTCTTGGTTCTTCTCTGGACAGGATATGGAAATATTTATTGATAACTAGTCGCTTTGAAGTTCTCCTCTCAGTAACAGTTTGATAAATTGTTTGGGCGTGTCATTTTTACTTTGTGGAAGTTTCCTTCAGTTTCGTGCATCAGTGTGCTGTTTAATAGCAGTAGTGTGACTTTTACACATATTTTTTTGCCAGTGGTGGGTTGCCCAAGCGGTCTTCTCGTCGGGCCGTTTTTTGCTCGCTCCACTGTGTCGGGGCATTTGGAGACCCTTCTGGCGTTCGGTGTGCTGTTGTGTCTCTGCAGGGTTCCGCCACTGTGTGGTTCCATGTTTTGTCACAGCAGGGTTCCGCCACCCTATGGTTCAGCTTGGCAGCAGATTTATTTACTGCCCACTTCGGCTACAAGGGCCTTCTGTTAGTATCGCTGTCCTTTCCCTTCTCTCGACGCTTCTGCCTTGTAGGAATCGTGTCTTGCTAATTACGTCCTGTCCTTTCTTGATACCTCTTGCATTGCAACTTGTGGGTCATTGCATCTTGTCCTTGCTGGAGTTTTTACAATGGTTCTTACAAAAAGTTTTACTTATAATCATCTAACATATGTCTTGTACCTACATTGTTTTACGCCTTCTTAAAAGCTTTACAAATTTCGGCGCCCTTTCCATGTTACAATTTTAAGATATTTTGAGTCTTAATGTCTACAAGAATCCTCAAATTCATTTTTTATTTTTGTGTAGTGTCGTCGTGTACAGCATTTTAGTATTTCATGCTGTTAGACTATCTACACTTTATCCCTTCACCTTAATCTATGGTACTATTGGTGTTATTTTTGTTTTTGTTTTTATTGAAACTACTTTGTTTTTCCCACCTTCCTCTCTCTTCATCCTTCTTTCTCCTGACGATCTTATCTACAACATAATCTTGAAATATTGTGCTGATTATTTACCAGTAATAAAATTAATCGTCAAACTTTTTGATATGGCTCACATGGTGAAGTCCTAAGGTTTTGCCTGTTTTACTTCAAACTTGTACTGAAAGTGTTTAATACTGCCAGTCTTAGGTAAAAATACCTCTGATTTATCTCATAAAATACCCTCTAATTCTCTTTTACTGTGTTCCGAAATACCTTGAACTTCTTGCAATGTTTCGTCGATTTCTTTATGGACTTCTAACATGAGTCGAGGCGATTCCCCCTTTTGTGCATACCATTCTAATTCTTCATCCTCTTTATCTCGTGTCATTCTTAATTGTTTGTTTATAACTGGTATTTCTTCCAATTTTAGCTTTTGCTCAAAGAGAAGTGTGACATTCCCGAATGTTACGCTACCTTTCCCCATATCTATTATCGCTCGTCTCTCATTTAAAAAATCTGCACCTATAATCAAATCTACAGTTAGTTTACATATAATCATGAAGTTGGCTTCGATCTTTTGACCTTGACACGAAAGAGTTAACCTTGTTTGTCTTGTAACTTCCGCAGCATTGTTTCTAATAGGACCTCTTACTTTAATCTTATGTGTTTTCAGAACTGGCAATTCCTCATTGGCATTACACTGCATGAATAAATTTTCTGAGATCGCAGTCAGTTCACATCCGCTATCAATTACAATATTGACTGGGATGTGCTTTACCATGGCCTTCACAATTGGTTGAATTTGAAAGGGTTGGTTCAGTTCTTCTTCTTCTTGCATCAATGAATCCTCCACTGAATCATACATGAGTCTTTTTAGGAATTTCCCTTGTGAATTCGAACTTTCTGTAGGATAAGCTTCGTCTGCTACTTCTCTCACTTTTATTTCCTCTTCTCTATTTCTTCCTTCATTTACGCCTTCTTGAACATCCTCTACTTTTTCCTCATCCTCGTCTATTTTCTCCTTCTTCGTCGCTACTTCGACAGAATCGCATCTAAATGCTCTAATTATCGCTTCATAACTTCCATCATTATATACGCTGGGTTGTGTGCCCACTCGTAACTTATTTTCAACTTCTGTCGACTGCGCATTATCCTCATTGAATTCGCTTTCCCTGGTTTCCATCTCAAATAGCTCTGCAATACTCATTACTTCGTCCTTTCCTCCTACATTCGTTGTGCATGCCTCTGGTAATTCATCTTCCTCGTCAGTATTCTCCCAATTAATTTCGTCATAACACAATATTGTTATTTTCTTGTCTTCGTTTTCATCTGGTCCCTGCGGATTTGTTTCTTCCTTCTTCTCTTCTCGTGATAAGATTTTTACTTCTCTGTTCAAGGTGCTGCAATTGTCCTGGGTCGGTGCATCACTCTCTTTGGCATGGGTGCTTAGCTGTCAATTCGAACGTTTATCGAGGTTTGGTGGTCTTACCTCCACCTCTTTTATGTGTATTCTCTTTTCTTCTTCAGCTTGTTGATAGTGGTTTCTTTGTTGATAATTTGTCGATCTATTGGTTCTCCAGTACCCGTTCCGGTTGTCGTTATTCGCTCTGTAATAGTTGTTGCCGTTCCTGGGTGAATTATAGTTATTGCCATATTCTCTTCTAAATCCATAACCGGTTCTTTGTTGAAATCTATTGCCGTTTCTCGGTGCGAAGTTATCACATGGTTCGTAACTATTGTTTCTTCGTACTGTGTCTTGTGGATTCCACTGCTTTTTGCTTTCGTTTTCACGTGCGCTTCGTCTTTTTCTTGCGTCATCTACCGAAAATAGTTCCCTTAGAATACCTTTAAATGCTTCGACGTCATTGCCTCCGAGACCTACTAATGATTGCTGGTATTTCAATGGTAGCTTCATCGCGCATAATTTAATCAACTCTCCGTCACTGTATGGTACATCTAACCATTGATTTTTCTTTGCCATCAATTCGAAAAATTTCACGGGACTCTTCTCTCCTGAATTTTCAAAATATGAGTTCTGTAATAATTCGTACTTCACTCTGTTCTGTGCTTCGCTGGACCAATATCGTGAGAGAAACTTCTCTCTGAAATCTTCGTACGTTCGGCATGTCGCTGCAACATTCTGCATGGTTTCTGCGACTGTTCCTGACATGTGTGCACATATAAAGTCTAATTTATATGCTAGCATCCAGTGTTCCGGTAATCCTACTCGGAATTGATCAATAAAAGTTCGTGGATGTAATGAGTTTCCTTATCGAAAGTGTTGAAATTTTCTGACTGTGATGAAATGATCGTTGTCGTACTTCGTCATAGTTCCATATGAAATTCGCGATTCTTCGCCACTTTTGTTTCTGATCATTTCTCCCGTCGTTCTTTCCGGTTGTGGTAGATCCATTGGATATTGTCCACTGTAACTTTCGCCTACCCTTGCGTAGTATCGTTGGAGTGGTACGCAATAATTTTCTTCCATCGGTTGTGAACGTGTAGCTGAATGCATTGCACTGTACTCTTCGCGACCTGGCTTTCCATTGTCGCAAGACCGCTACGGTCGCAGGTTCGAAACCTGCCTCAGGAATGGATGTTTGTGATGTCCTTAGGTTAGTTAGGTTTAACTAGTTCTAAGTTCTAGGGGACTAATGACCTCAGAAGTTGAGTCCCATAGTGCTCAGAGCCATTTTTTTTTCCATTGTCAGGTATTGGTTCGGTATCTTGTCTGGCTAACCTTACTGCTTCATTGCACGATCCAAACTGTCTTGAAACATACATTTGTGGTTCCGCATGTGTATGTGATGACGTTTGTTCATCAAGAATTTCGAAACGTGTTTGTTGCTGCGCAGGCTGTCTGATTTCACGTATGTTACTTTTCGCCTGTGATTGGAATCGCAAATGCGTAATATCTTCGTTAATTGCATGTTTTTTCCGGTGCTGTTACAGATGTGGATGTGGTTGCAGACTCTGTGCTTGTTCGATCCTGTTCACTAAGCTCTTCAATGGTTTGCAACAACTCTGTTCGCAATTTCTGAAATTGTCGCTTCGTTTGCGCTTCTATTTTGACTATGCGGTTATCATATCTTTTCAGCGCAGCTTTTGTGATACGTTTGTGTAACCCACTGTTTTCAACAACTTAACGCGCTGTACCTGCTGCTTGTCTAGCAATTTCGTTTATCTGTTTCTCTATTTTCTTGACTTGTCCCTGGGTGTTGTTACGTAATGTTTTGATCTCGTCCTGAATGTCATTACGCAATGTTTGTACGTCCGCTTGTACCTTGTCAATGTCTGTTCTCAATTGATTGTGACCTGTTATTAAGTTTCCTATCACTTCACGAGATTCTTTTGCCTCGTCTTCAATACGACTTAGGTGTAACTGAATTTTTTTGTTTTGTTCTTTAATCTCACGCATTTGTTACGTGGTTTCTGCATTCTGAATTTGAATTTGGTTCGCCATGTCTTTATTCTGCCTTGTCATGGTTTCCGTAATTTGTTGTAATAATTCTGCCAGATTGGCGGGTCCTATTGCATTTTCTTCCGACATCCTACGCTCTGTGTTTTCGCCCAAGTGTTGGTTCGCAACCGATTGCATTGAACTGTGCTGTGACACGTTTCTCCTCGCATTCCTTGTACTCTGTGGTGAGGGAGCTCTGATTACTTGTACTATAGGTTCTACGTATTCAAGACGCAAGTTAGAATCCTCATCGACTGTCTCTCTACTTTCCTGCTCCTCTGTCGTATGCTGACTTATGTTTTCTATGCCTTAACGTACATTATCCTCGTTATGGTGCGTTATATGTCCTATTTCTCGCGATACTGCATCGTCTGTTGTACTGTCCTCTATTCTCTGCCCATTTTCATCCTGGGTCTCTACCTCAATTCGGTCAGGGTCTCGATCTGCCATTGCTAATCTTTACGAATCCCTTATTTTCTGTTTTAAAAGCAATTCACGCGCCCTACTTCGAGTCAACATGCGCTCATACGATCTCACGCGTTTCATAAACTTTTTGCACACACGACTTGACACTTATTATACCCAAGACTGACAATCCATTCACTTACTTGTTGGGTCAGAACCAACTTGTCAACGACGTATCCGCCACCTGTGCACTTGCATTGAGGAGAAAACTTAATTCTGACAATTTTTAAAATTCATAATTTAATTATGCTATTGTCTCTGCTAGAATGTCTCACTATCTATCTCTGCAGCTACTGTTTTCAACTATTTATGCCTTTCAAAAAAAATTTTTTTATTACGAAAATTTTTTACAGGATATTTTTCTGACCTAGTTAGGCATGTGGTCGACCTTCAATCACGGTATTTTACCATACTGGCAGGGTCGCCACTTTCTAAACATTCTGCGTGGTGTCTGTTCTATATCGTGTCTCCCTACCACTTTCGCGCAACGACGCTCTGAGCATGATTTTTAGGGAATTGACTAGTTTGAATCTGGGACCTGTTGCTGGTAAGGAGACGCCAGACCGCACATGACATGCTGAGTTCAGAAGAGTTCAGTGAGACTAGCGATGATATAACCAAATACTTAACGATTTCAGCGTCAGCTCCACTGCACTCCCTGTAAAAGAATCTTAATACTAACTAAATGTAGTGGAAGGGGTTCAAGGCTTTCCTATTTTTAGTTAGCAGGTAAAATAACGTCGAAAAAGCAGTTAAGTTTACCATTGGAAATTTTATTCTACTCACAAAACATTGTTTATAAATTGCACTATTGATAAAAGGAAATGTTTTAATACAGGATGGTAAAAACCAACTGCATTCAACAAAAATGTGAACGAATATTCCCTGAATGGGTTTTCAAGTTCTACAATGGATCGAAGGATGACCTATGCAATATCACATCTATAATCTAGGCTTAAATTAAGTTTCACAAAAGAGAAAACTATCAAAATGGTCTACAGTGACCCTCAATTATCTTTAATTACTTATCTAACTTGTCGCAAATTACAGTGGCTGATGTGGCTTCTCAATAACTATATAACAGAAAAATCATCGCGCTTCAGATTTTTACTTCAAGTGGCAAATGTGAACACCATGAGCTTTAATTGACGATCGACACTAGTATTGTGCAAAAAGGGGGTGTAACAGATGAGACTTCTGCAGTTCTGAGTGAAGCTTTATGCGCTGTTATGCGGCATCGCGTGCATTCATTACCTTGTCAGTGTTCGTCAGGGGGCGGTGGACAGCACAGCTCCGCTCACCTCGCCATCTCGGAAACAACTCTCTCCTAACTTCTCCTTACTACAATTTACCGAAGTTGGTTTAAAAAAACTATCTGGCTGTGTTTTCATCTGACCAATAAGGGTCTCAATGTTAACCTTAAGTTCCGCCTACAAAAATTCTGTCCATCCAATGAGAAACGTTATTCTTTTCGTGGTGGGACAATGTTTTTAAAGTTTGCAACGTAACAGAGACGCGAAAAAGTCTCACGCTAAAACTTGCAGTTGGGGTGGCCCTTTTTGTGTTATCGTAAGATGTTCTGGAGGGCTCTAGCTTTTAACATGGGCTGGGGGGTGGTCCTAGCCGTTAGCTGGCTACGTGGGTGTCTGTCCCTTATGGTAGGGCCTTCCAGCTTAAGACGGTTCTGCTCTCGGCTTCTGTTCTCATTTCTCCCCTCGGAACTGCGTCTGTCTCACAGTGGGAATGTATGACATGCATTTTGGCATTCTTGTGTTAGTCTGTGGTATTCCATTTGCTCACTCGTTACTCGTATTACTTTGGTTAATTTAATGTCACGATTTATTCGGAGCTGTGTGACACACTACTGGATTTGCTTATCATGTCAGGGTTTTCATGGAAGGTGTTGGATTTGCCTGACACCTTACAACCTTTATTTCAGGTTTGGATCTAAAACATTTGATGTTCTCTTGAATTGCAACGCAGTGTATTTTGAGTGTGAAGTTCAGAAAAACCTTCCAGTAATGGCTTTGTTACTGCTTTGTGAGTAAAGTGGAACCACGTGTTGATCAGTAACTCTAACTAAGATGATCAATCTTAAATGCGAATGTGCGTGAGATTATAAAGTTTCGTCTTGACAATATTTTTCAATATAGCAACTTTTCTTTATGTTCGACCCACATGGGGTGTACTTTGTGAGACCAGTACCACGTGCTAATACAATTGTTTGAACCATCAGGTTAATAATAAGACGATAGTAACGAGTTCAAGGTTTTTCTTTTGTAAATTGCTTTTCGATCTAATTTATTTTAATTATAAAAATTATTGTGGAGTTACACTCTTTGTGTAAACCAAGTTGACCACGTGAAGCATGTGGTGTAATCATCAAAGTGGCCCTCAGCTATTTTTTTCGGGAAGATTTCACAGACAGTTAGTATGAATTTAGTATACCAGTGTGTGGTAATTACATGACGGACAGGAGTGCACTACAAACGTAACTTGTTTGGGTGAACATTTAATTGGTTGGTTGTGGTTGTTTTTCCTCTTGCATATGTTTCGACGATCTTCGTGTGTTATTTTATGAATGCAGTGTTGGATGCAGTCTCCCAATCTTGGCTCCATATTTGATGTGTTCCATAAGATTACAAACTCACATTTTCACAATCCTAAATAAGGCACCAGTTTAGTTATGAATCAAGTTTAATATGCTGAAATTTCAATGATCAATGTTAAAATAAATTTCCAAATATAAACTGATTTATTTCTTTTTATTTCAATTCTCTTATATATATATATATATATATATATATATATATATATATATATATATATATATATATATATGTGTAACAATCACCGGTTGTCGTATGACTATTTAAAGATAATAATTAATGTTAGTCTGGTTGGGAATTTGGTAAGCTAGACTGGATGCCTGGTGAAATAGTTGCTCAGTAATGCAAGGTTAACTTCCCCAGACAGCTCACAGTTTTTAGCCACTTTCATTGTCTATCAGCACCACTTTCAGAACAAATTAATGCAACAACATTACACAACCAAATTATAATGTGCATACTATTCTTAGGTGTACTGTTTGTAAATCACTTGATTACTGCACTCTTTACTGCTGAACTGGCAGAAATTAGAAGATATCAGGATGCCAATGCTTTGTGTCCGACCAACATCACCACCAATATAATAATAATAATAATTAAAATAATAATAATAATAATAATAATAATAATAACATAACAGGGATGCACGGTGGATACAAGCAGAAACAGACGCATACAAGATGATACCACAAATGCCTGAAGTGATAATTTTGCAACGTGAAGTCACCCGAGCAATTAATTCTACACACAATTGGAAAGCCCCTGGAAATGATAAAATAGCAAATTACTGGCTAAAGAAGTTCACCTCAACACATTCACATCTAACTAAATTATTTAACAGTTACATTGCAGACCCATACACATTCCCTGATACACTTGCACATGGAATAACCTATCTGAAACCTAAAGATCAAGCAGACACAGCAAACCCAGCTAAATATCGCCCCATAACATGCCTACCAACAATCTACAAAATATTAACTTCAGTCATTACACAGAAATTAATGACACATACAACACAGAACAAAATTATAAATGAAGAACAAAAAGGCTGCTGCAAAGGAGCATGAGGATGTAAAGAGCAACTGATAATAGATACAGAGGTGACATATCAAGCTAAAACTAAACGAAGGTCGCTACACTACGCATACATTGATTACCAAAAAGCCTTTGATAGTGTACCCCACTCATGGTTACTACAGATATTGGAAATATACAAAGTAGATCCTAAATTGATACAGTTTCTAAACATAGTAATGAAAAACTGGAAAACCACACTTAATACCCAAACAAATTCAGATAACATCACATCACAGCCAATACAGATTAAGCGTGGAATATACCAAGGAGACTCATTAAGTCCTTTCTGGTTCTGTCTTCCTCTGAACCCACTATCCAACATGCCAAATAATACAAATTATGGATATAATATTACTGGAACATACCCACACAAAATCACACATTTGCTATACATGGATGATCTAAAACTACTGGCAGCAACCAATCAACAACTCAACCAATTACTAAAGATAACAGAAGTATTCAGCAATGATATAAATATGGCAAATGTAAGAAAAATAGCATAGTCAAGGGAAAACACACTAAACAAGAAGATTACATATTGAATAACCACAGTGACTCCATAGAAGTGATGGAAAAGACAGATGCCTATAAATACCTAGGATACAGACAAAAAATAGGAATAGATAATACAAATATAAAAGAAGAACTAAAAGAAAAATATAGACAAAGACTAACAAAAATACTGAAAACAGAATTGACAGCAAGAAACAAGACAAAAGCTATAAATATTTATGCTATACCAATATTGACCTACTCATTTGGAGTAGTGAAATGGAGTAACACCGACCTAGAAGCACTCAATACACTTACACGTTCACAATGCCACAAATATAGAATACATCACATACATTCAGCAACAGAAAGATTCACATTAAGCAGAAAGGAAGGAGGAAGGGGATTCATCGACATAAAAAACCTACATTATGGACAGGTAGACAATTTAAGAAAATTCTTTCTAGAACGAGCAGAAACTAGCAAAATACACAAAGCAATCACTCATATAAATACATCAGCTACACCACTGCAATTTCATAACCACCTCTACAACCCTTTAGATCACGTAACATCAACAGATACGAAGAAAGTAAATTGGAAAAAGAAAACACTACATGGCAAGCACCCGTATCATCTAACACAGCCACACATCGATCAAGACGCATCCAACACATGGCTAAGAAAAGGCAATATATACAGTGAGACGGAAGGATTCATGATTGCAATACAGGATGAAACAATAAACACCAGATATTACAGCAAGCATATTATTAAAGATCCCAATACCACAACAGATAAATGCAGACTTTGCAAACAACAAATAGAAACAGTAGATCACATCACAAGTGGATGTACAATACTAGCAAATACAGAATACCCCAGAAGACATGACAATGTCGCAAAAATAATACATCAACAGCTTGCCTTACAACATAAACTTATAAAACAACACGTTCCCACATACAAGTATGCACCACAAAATGTACTGGAGAATGATGAATACAAATTATACTGGAACAGAACCATTATAACAGATAAAACAACACCACATAACAAACCTGACATCATACTCACCAATAAAAAGATGAAATTAACACAACTAATCGAAATATCCATACCCAATACAACAAATATACAAAAGAAAACAGGAGAAAAAATTGAAAAATACATCCAACTGGCTGAGGAAGTCAAGGACATGTGGCATCAGGATAAAGTTGACATTGTACCAATTATACTATCAACTACAGGAGTCATACCACACAATATCCACCAGTACATCAATACAATTCAGCTACATCCAAACTTATATATACAATTACAGAAATCCGTAATTATTGATACATGTTCAATTACCCAAAAGTTCCTAAATGCAATATAACATATACCGTACAGTTAAAAGGAAGTGACGCTTGATGAAGGTCCGCGTCACTTTCCATTTTTAACCAGACTTAACGCCTGAGAAAGTAAAGAATAATAATAATAATAATAATAATAATAATGAAGGTCCTAGAGCAATGCAGAGGCCATTATATAGTGACTGTTGTGCTGTGCTCTCAGTTCGTATGTTATACTTTGAATAATGAACCATATTCTTGTTTGTGATAGGAATTAACTATAACTGAAAAACCACATTTTTCGCGAGATGTTTTAGAATATGTGATTTATATGTCTCAGTTTTACTGTCATACATGCATAGCATAAATTGTGTGTGAGGAGTGAACTATGTGAAGAAGACGTTGTTCATACATTCGTTCCATAAGCTGTTATCTCCACCAAATTGTCTCAAGTGGTAAAGCTAGTATTTGGAAAAAGTAGTAATTATTGACGGTCAGTATTATAGTCTTACGAAATGGCGATAACAGTTATGATCTCTTAAAAATAATTTAGTCTCGTGGCTGAAACACAACTGAACTCTTTGGTTTTTGTCCCTCACAGAACTACATTTTACCCTATGGGGGGGGGGGGGGGGGGAATTAGCTCCAGGTTAGGAACCACTGCTCTATACAAATCTCTCTGCAGTACTAATTACACTACTGGGAATTATAATTGCAGTTACAGGAAGTATAGAAAACAACGAAAGTTTACTTGCTGTGCGTGTACCATGCAGTAGGAGAATACAATTTGTAGTTATTTTGGGGTATGCAGAGTGAGAAAATACAGCACATGGAGCTGCCTCCTCAGGCACCAACAACCACTCTATCCTTGCTGGTCATCAAGTCAAACTGTGCCCAATGACAGATACGGGTATGTAATTTGAGGATACATCAACTCTCCGCCAGAGATCAGCAGCTGTAGTCGCCAGTGAATGGTAGCATGCCAGTCTCTTGGCACTCATGAGCAGATGTTTTTAATGAGTAGGAGATCTGGACAACATGCTGGTGAGGCAACAGCTGAACATCCTCTGTATCGAGGCAGGTCAGTACAGGTGCTATACCGGTATGACGATGAAGAATCAGTACATACAAGGTCTGTTAGAACAGTATCTGATATCCGACTTTTGGCTGGGAAAAAAATGCTGGCTTACCGGGAGCGTTGGACATCGTCAAAGAAGTTCCCTTGGGACAACCACACTTCTCCCAGTCGTACCGCCATTGTTGGAAGCATATTGAAAAAGCTTCTTTCAGACTGGAGTTTCGCTCGGATGTCGTTGCTACCATAATGTCCTCTCCTGTCTAAAATCTCTTTCCTTTCAATGGCCACTAGTTATTATGGTGTTCACGAAGACGGGGTCACTGTTTGTGGAGTCCAGCACGTGCTGTGAGGCTTCAACATGAAGTTACTTTTGCTGCAGTGTCAGCAGCTTCTGCACGAATTTCATCGGCAAACTTGTCACTCTAGCAGAGTGCAGGCGGGTGTTATTGTGGAATTGCATCACTTCAACAGTCTTCCTGGACCTTCTTCTTGGACTGCGTCTGCAAGATATTTCTGCTGTTAACAATAAATGTCAGTATTGATGGTTACATCTTGGGGAAGCAATTTGTAGTACACTACACCGTCTCTCTTCCAGCAGATGCATAACCTTAACTTTTGTGGATACGCTCAGGTCTTTGTGTGGTGAGTTGCTGCTTTGTTTGGACTCAGCAGTTCCTTTCTTTTCCTTATGTTAGCATATAGACACCATTTCTCGTCATCAATAACGATACGGGGTAGGAATGGTCGGTGTTGTTCACGAGCCAATAGATGACGAGGAAGTGGAGATGCATACATGACCACCCACTGATTTTTGTAATTTTGGCTTCCCTATTGCATGCAGATGCTGCAAGATGGTGGAAATATCGGAGCTCGTCACATTTTTTCCAGTTCTCGAGAACACTGACGTAGATAACTGTGGATTAACGCGTTTAAACTATCTTCAAAAAACCCCAAAGATCTTTCTGATCTTGGAGGTTCACAAATGTCAAAACGATCCTCTTTAAAACGAGAAAACCATTGTCTTGCCGTACTCTGTCCAATGGCACTATCCCCATAGACGGCGCATAAGTTTCTGGCTGCCTCCGCTGCTGTCACCCTTCCACTGAACTCAAACAGAAGAATATGTTGAAAATATTCCAAAAATCACAGCTTGGCACTCCATTTTCTAGCATCCACGGCTCCACTCACTATTTTCAAATGACAAAATGACGATATGAAAGCTCAAATAGCAAAGCGAACAACAAATAAAAAATGGCAATCGATAAATAAACACATAGCAACCGGAATACCGATGTGCAAAGCAAAAGATCTACGAACTTATTCACCAATCTACACTACTGGCGCCGGCCGGAGTGGCCGTGCGGTTCTAGGCGCTACAGTGTGGAACCGCGTGACCGCTACTGTCGCACGTTCGAATCCTGCGTCGGGCATGGATGTGTGTGATGTCCTTAGGTTAGGTTCAAGTAGCTCTAAATTCTAGGGGACTGATGACCACAGCAGTTAAGTCCCATAGTGCTCAAAGCCATTTGAACACTACTGGCCATTAAAATTGCTACACCAAGAAGAAATGCAGATGATAAACGGGTATTCATTGGGCAAATATATTATACTAGAACTGACATGTGATTACATTTTCACCCAGTTTGGGTGCATAAATCCTGAGAAATTAGTACCCAGAACAACCATCTCTGGCCGTAATAACGGCCTTGATACGCCTGGGCATTGAGTCAAACAGAGCTTGGATGGCGTGTACAGGTACAGCTGCCCATGCAGCTTCAACACGATACCACAGTTCATCAAGAGTAGTGACTGGCGTATTGTGACGAGCCAGTTGCTCGGCCACCATAGACCAGACGTTGGTGAGAGATCTGGAGAATGTGCTGGCCGGGGCAGCAGTCGAACATTTTCTATATCCAGAAAGGCCGGTAGCGGACCTGCAACATGCGGTCGTGCATTATCCTGCTGAACTGTAGGGTTTCACAGGGATCGAATGAAAGGTAGAGCCACGGGTCGTAACACATCTGAAATGTAAAGTCCGCTGTTCAAAGTGCCGTCAATGCAAACAAGAGGTGACCGAGACGTGTAACCAATGGCACCCCATACCATCACACCGGGTGATACGCCAGTATGGAGATGACGAATACACGCTCCCAACGTGAGTTCACCGTGATGTCGCCAAACACGGATGCGACCATCATGATGCTGTAAAGCGAACCTCGATTCATCCGGATAAATGACGTTTTTCCATTCGTGCACCCAAGTTCGTTGTTGAGCACACCATCGTAGGCGCTCCTGTCTGTGATGCAGCGTCAAGGGTAACCGCAGCTACGGTCTCCGAGCTGATAGTCCATGCTGCTGCAAACGTTGTCGAACTGTTCGTGCAGATGATTCTTGTCTTGCAAACGTCCCCATCGGTTGACTCAGGGATCGAGACGTGGCTGCATGATCCGTTACGGCCATGCGGATAAGATGCCTATCATCTCGACTGCTAGTGATACGAGGCCATTGGGATCCAGCACGGCGTTCCGTATTACCCTCCTGAACCCACCGATTTCATATTCTGCTAACAGTAATTGGATCTCGACCAACGCGAGCAGCAATGTCGCGATACGATAAACCGCAATCGCGATAGACTACAATCCGACCTTTATCAAAGTCGGAAACGTGGTGGTACGCATTTCTCCTCCTTACATGAGGCATCACAACAATGTTTCCACCAGACAGCGCCGGTCAACTGCTGTTTGTGTTTGAGAAATCGGTTGGAATTTTTCCTCATGTGAGCACGTTGTAGGTGTCGCCACCGGCGCGAACCTTGTGTGAATGCTCCGAAAAGCTAATCATTTGCATATCACAGCATCTTCTTCCTGTCGGTTTAATTTCGCGTCTGTAGCACGTTATCTTCGTGGTGTAGCAATTTTAATGGCCAGTAGTGTAATAAATGGTTCAAATGGCTCTAAGCAGTATGGGACTTGTATCTGAGGTCATCAGTCCCCTAGAACTTAGAACTACTTAAACCTAAGTAACCTAAGGACATCACACACATCCATGCCCGAGGCAGGATTCGAACCTGCGAGTAGGGTAATATTGTGTATTTGACATCACATTCCAGGTCCGTGACTACAGTAGGCGAGGTGCCTCCTGCCGTTGGAGTCGGGAAGGAATCAAAGCTCTGCTGTGCCGAGGCCAACGAACGCACAGTCAGTTCGCACTGAGCACGCCTGCAGCGGCCGATGGACAGTCGACGTTAATGCGATTAGCGCCGGCGACAGTGGGCGCGGTATCTCGCAAACGGCGACGCTTACCAGATTACCGCCGCCGCAATGTCGTTACCAGCTGACGCCCCCTCCCCCCTTCCCTCTCCGGACTTCAGCTGTCACGCTGGTAATTACAGCAGAGCGAGGGCCAGCCCCGGCAACGCTTTTGCACATTCGCCAGGCATCCGCTCCGAGCGCGCGGGCGGAGAATTCCGCCTGCAAACGTCAACCTCTCACAGGACGGCCGCCGCTTTCCAGCTGGCCTTTCAGCTTAGGCCACCGTAAATAGAGCCGAATTTCGAGAACGTCCCCACTTTCCAACTCCAGTTGCCTCAAACGTTTCATTTCTTTTCTAGTTTAAACTTCCTCCTCTTGGTGCTGTTAATAACGTCGTCTCTCATTCAACCTAAAGCCACCGACGACGCAGTATACTGCCTGAAATAAACAAAATTTATGGTTTTCTTCCCAGAACCCTACGCATTATGTGACTTGCGGCACTTAGGACGTTACTGCAGTGATCAATTGTATTTGGGTACTCCTACATAATGTGGAGTTGTCCTTAAATGCCATGAGAGGCCAGTATAATAGAAGGCGAGGTGTATTGTGTTGTAAGTAGAGAAGCGATAACAGCAGTATGTGCCTTTCGGATGATGATGAATTTGATGATGATGTTTGTTTTGTGGGATGCTCAACTGCGCGGTCATCAGGTGCCGTACAAAGTCACAATTTTTTCACATTCCAATTTTTTACACAGTCCAATCCAGTCACTGTCACTAATGATGATGATGAAGCCGCCGGCCGGTGTGGCCGAGCGGTTCTAGGTGCTTCAGTTTGGAACCGCGCGACCGCTACGGTCGCAGGTTCGAATCCTGCCTCAGGAATGGATGTGTGTGATGTCCTTTGGTTAGTTAGGTTTAAGTAGTTCTAAGTTCTAGGGGACTGATGACCTCAGATACTAAGTCCCATAGTGCTCAGAGCCATTTTGATGAAGCCAACACAAACACTCAGTCCCCGGGCAGAGAAAATCCCCAACCCAGCTGGGAATCGAACCTGGAACCCCGTGACCCAGAGGCAGCAACGTTAGCCACCAGGCCACGGGCTGCGGACTGCGTCTGTCATGAAAGCGTATTGACTTTGGACGTAGACTGGTCATTTGATGTCACATGAGTAACAAATCCATCGGGAACACTTTAACCCTTCTAAAGCCCAAGTCCACGGATGGTGACCTGACTATGAAGTGGAAATGCGGAGGAACGACCGTAGATAAACAAAGACGAGACACACCTCACGTACAGTCAACAGCCGTGCACGATTCTCGCTATTTAAATACTCACTAACCTTATTTTTATGTGTTAAGGAACTCTGTTTGTAGTTAGAACTATAAATACACGGTCCAGTCTTATTAACGTGACCACCATCTATATTCGACGTCAACGTGCAACCACTCGTAGACAGTCAATGGCAGCACTAGGAGTGGAGTGTATATAAAGCGATTCGGGAAGACGCAAAAAAAGAGTGCAGTCATTGTCGTAATGTGGGAACGGAGCGGTTTATCTATCGTCTGAAAGGGCATGATCATTGGCTTTTGGACGCCATAGCTGGGTGGTCAGCGTGACGGACTGCCGTCCTACGGCCCTGGGTTCGATTCCTGGCTGGGTCGGAGATTTGTCTCCGCTCAGGGACTGGTTGTTGTGTTGTCTTCATCCCCACCTCGCGAGCAGGTCGCCCAATATGGCGTTGAATGTAATAAGACCTTGTAATGGTTCTCTATTTATGTGACCATTACGGCACTCCAACCCCAGTTCTCGATATCAGTAATATCGTACTACTTTTCTGCGAAGTAACAGACATATTTTTGTGACAAAATTTACATTTTTTTGGTTTTATTAATGTATAGGTACTCCGATGTATCGATATATTATAGTGATATGGTTCTTGTGTGTATTCATTTATGTGAGACTGTCATGATCTTTGACTTACTTGTAACCGTTTTGGTGCGAATGCTTGTTTCACCTTGGAGAAGTTATGTTGTTATTTCGCTTTGTAAAAGAACAGTCAAGTCTTGTGTTTAGTTAAAGTGGAAATTAAATATATGATGACTGATACAAAACTGTTTTCTTGATGATGTGGCAATTAAGAAGAAGTGTATGTGAATTTACAAGAAGTTTAATAAAAATGTGGATCGTGAACACCAAGTCAAAAATTACTTCTACCATACCATTGTTCTCATCTGAGATTGTTTGACCATTAAGAATTTCCTGAAAAACGCATTTGTTAGGTATTCAAATACTGCTAAAATACAGATCCGGACCTTCTAGCAGGTGGAATCACCCTAGAATCAACAAGGTTAGCCATAGCGACTTCGACGAAATCTACGTGGGAATCCATTCAAGATAAGTGCCAAATCAATGATTTTTTTTTTTTTTACATTGACTTCATTATTTCCATTCTGACGATACCATCCACAGTTAGTAACTTTGTTGTTGCCCGATAAAGCGAACATATGCTGCGTGAGCAACATTATTAATCTGATTTCTAATCTACTTTGCAAGTGGTGGTATTGTTAGAATCTGCACCGAGGCGGCCAGATCTGCCCCGCAAGGGGCCTCCCGGCCTATGACGCCAAATATTGATTTGCATTTTCCATTGGCTTTTGGACCAAGGATGGAAGCACGCGTGCCGTCGTGGGTAAAGTATATTGTGTATGGTAAAAGGGCATTATCCAAAAGTGACGTCGAGATAACTGTGATGTACCACAGGCCATAGATGACAGGAGTGAACAACAGTTGCGGAGGTGTGTTTCGGTGAATAGACTAGCAACTGTTGAACCAATGGGCTGTGAGCAGTGTCTCTTCAACGACTGTTCAGTGAATGTTGCTGCATATGGGCGTCTGCAGCAGAAGCCTGGTTCATGCACTCATGCTGATTGCAATTCATCAACGACGAAGGCTGGAATTTGCACTCCACTACGATAACTGGCGTCTACTGATTGGCGATAGGTGGCCTTTTCAGATGAATCATGTTTTATACTCCATAGGAAAGACGACTCTTAGCGTCAACAGCGTCAAACTTCTGAAAGCAAACACACTTCAATAATCATCAGAAGGCACAGACTGGAGGAGAGAGTGTTGTGGTCTGTGGTATGTTTTCGTGTCATTCCTTTGGTGATCTTGGCATTGGTAGGACGATGGATCACCACAAGAATGCATGGCACAGTGGATCAGTGTATCTATCCTTCGGGACAATGTCCATCCCTTCACGCAGTTCGTTCCTTCTCAGTATCATGGCAGCTACCAGCAGGACAATGCAACAGGTCACACAGCTTCCAGTGTACGTGTATGAGTCGAAGATCGTTAAGATGAGTTGCCTTACTCCCCTGGGCGTTATATTTAAATCTCATCGAGAAAACGTGGGACCATATCGATCGGGCTGTCCCTGCCTTGAGAAACTTAGCACAGCTGGCCGCGGCATTGTCATTACCTTCCACAACCCCTATGACTCTCTTTCTGCACATCTCGCACCGCTACAAAAGATGTTTATTCAGGTTTTTGACAGTTGGTCACTTTAAATGTGAATGGACAGTGTAACGAATAAAAATGAAATGTATGATGTGGCCCTCAACTACGCACCCTCTGACTCAGTGGTGAAATATTAAAAGTTCTATCTGGTTTCGTTGTCTAGGGGCTGGGATACGTAGTTGCCATACTACAAGCCAAATACTGCTGAGTCAACAGTATACGATAAGAATACACACATGAATCGAATGGTCGAAGGTTCCAATCACTTGGCAATTGCAAATGTAACGTATAAACTTTGCAATTAAATAAAATCTGCAGGTACTATTTTAACAACTTTAAATGATGAGTACAATAGTAGAAGTACTTTTGAGAATGCGGTATATTTCCGCAAACAGTTATTGGTGTCTATGGTCCAGCAATTAAATAAAACATGAGTTGAATGACAGGGAAACAATCGATTCCTACTTCACGTAATCAGTTATGAGCAACAACATGGCTTGCGAGATATTCACTTCTAAACGCACGCTACGTCTTCACTGTAGAAACCACCGAAATCTCACAAGTACCCAAGTCGGCACTCCGAAGTATTTCTACCATCCGCGACCACGCGCAAACAGCTTCACACTCTCCAAGTCTCTCTCGCGACTGTGCGTCCGTTGCGCCGTCAAGTCCCGTACTCTCCCATATTGTCCGTGTCTCCATTCACGAGCACTGTGATTGGCTAGAGTGCACGCGCCTTGTCTTCAAGCCAATTCACCCACACAAACATAATAAAACCCTTTCGAGATACTGGATTTACATTTAAATATCTTGAAAGTAAATAAATAGTCCTATGGCTGGACGATAAACACGCTCTAACACACATTATCAAATACGTAAACAAATTAAATAAACGTATATTAAAGGAACAGCAACAAAAGGTGAGCCAAGAGCCTAATGTCTATGTGCTTTCTAAAATATGCAGTAAATATTTAACCTATTTCTTCATGAATAGTATATATCGGATAGAAACAAAGACATAGATGAATAAATTATTTATAAGCATGCTGTTAGCGTTTTTTTTCGTGTAACTGTGGAGTACTTATGGCCTGACGTGATCGATAATAATCGGCCACTTTGACCTGCAATAACTCATATACTATTCAAGTTACAGGCCTGTGATTCATATCAATTTAGGTTTACACTAATAGCTTTCTAAAGACATGTTGATCGACGAAATCTGATTAACCGTTTAGATTTTGGAAATTCGTTGCTGGGTGTTACCTGTACAATTTACTGTCAGATACTAAATTTTAAACTAATAAAAATACTGAAAATATGATTACACCATCAGAATCGTCGTGCAAATAATGGTAATGTACATGTTGATTTTTAAGGTACCATGCTTCCTCTGCCTATTATTAATTTCAACATGAACTGTGAAATGTCTGCCATGATGGTTTCACAAAGTCCGCCATCATTGGCACTCTCGGCATACAAGTCTCTTTCATTGAGTCAGCGTCACCAAGGAATTCCCAGCCACGTCCTCGGCTGGACCATACGCCTTGCTCTGCTAACATTTGGCACCACATGTTTGCTGCCGGGCTGCAGCCCACTGAGAGGCCTCCGCGTGGCCACGCCATCTCCGAACTTAGCATATTTTCAAGGTGCCACACTCGCCGGTTACCTCACACTGTTGACAGCTTTCCCTTTGCCTTTATGGCAGAGGGGACAGGAGGGATGGTGACGTCAAACCCCTGATCACCAGTCTTTCTGCCAATGTCCTTCTTACGTGCCAAACATCTCCTCGTTGTCTCATTAAGTGATAGCTATCCGTCTGTCGGATGCAGAATTTAAGTCTGATGGCCTCCTTGTTGCTAATCAAGAGGAGTAGGCTACGTGCCAGCACCGGGTTTTCCTCTCTCCCTTCTCCCATCGTCTCCAACACGAAAAAAGACATTACATTCCACATACGCACATTACAGTTACTTCCCAGATACACTTCCGCACACGCCTCTCATACACAGAAGCACCAAAGAAACAGGGATGCGTATTCAAATACAGAGATATGTAAACAGGTAGAACACAGCCTGCGGTCGGCGAAGCCTATAGAAGACAATAAGTGTCTGGTACAGTTGTTAGACCTGTTACTGCTGCTACAGGGGTAGGTTATCAAGATTTAGGTGTGTTTGAACGTGGTGTTATAGTCGGCGCACGAGCGATGGGACACAGCGCTTCCAAGATAGCGATGAAGCAGGGATTTTCCCGTATGACCGTTTTACGAGTGTACCGTGAACATCAGGAATCCGGTAAAACATCAAATCATCGACATCGCCGCGACCAGGAAAAGATCCTGCAACAACGGGTCCAACGACGACTGAAGAGAATCGTTCAACGTGACAGAAGTGCAACCCTTCTGCAAATTACTGCAGAATTCAATGTTGGCCATCAACAATTGTCAGCGTGCGAACCATACAACATCCTGTGAAACATCATCGATATGGGCTTTTGGAGCCGAAGGCCCACTCGTGTACCTTTAATGACTGCACGACACAAAGCTTGGACCCATCAATGCCGACACTGGACTGTGGTGACTGGAAACATGATGCCTGGTCGGAAGAGTCTAGTTTCAAATTTTATCGAGCGGATGGACGTGTACGGTTGTGGAGACAACCTCATGAATTCATGGACCCAACAAGGGACTGTTCGAGCTGCTGGAGGCTCTGTAATGGCGCGGGGCGTGTGCAGTTGGAGTGATATGGGACTCGTGATACTTCTACATCCGGCTCTGATAGGTCACACGTACGTAACGTAAGCATCCGGTCTGATCACCTGCATGCATTCATTTCCATTGTGCATTCCGACGGACTTGGGCAATTCCAGCAGGACAATGCGACATCCCACACACCCAGAATTGATACAGAGTGGCTCCAGGAACACTCTTCTGAATTTAAACACTTCCACTAGCCAACAAACCCCTCGGACACGAACATTATTGAGCATATCTGGGATGCCTTGCAACGTGCTGTTCAGAAGAGATCTCCACCTCCCCATACTCTCAAAGATTTATGGACAGCGCTGCAGGATTCATGGTGTCAATTCCATCCAGCACTACTTCTGACATTAGTCGAGTCCATTCCACGTCGTGTTGCGGCACTTCTTTGTGCTCGCGGAGGCCCTACTCGATATTAGGCAGACGTACCAATTTCTTTGGCTCTTCGGTGTACTTGGCGAAGTAGAGGTGAGAGGTGACTGCAAGTGTAAAGGTTAGGAAAAGCCTTTCCAATTAGGCGACTGAACCTACCCTTCACGATTACCTGGCTATACTTGCTGTACGACTTTACTTTACCTTACTTTTTACCTCAAGCACGGACGGACAGAGACCATCTAGAACTGTGAAGGGTGGTTGTAAAAGATCGCATGGAGTCAGCGGAAGGATTCACTCGTGTGTTGAAAAATTTTACCAACAGTCCATCTAGCACAATGTCTATTTGTAGGGAGTTAAACGAATGGTGGACAATGCTTAAGCAGCTCCTGATGAGCCTCACTTCTGCACTCAAGCGACGCTTAAGATGGAGTAAAAAGCGACTTCACTGAACAGTGGATGACTGGAAACGAGCGTTTTGTCTAATGAAGCACGCCATACCGTGTAGCAATCCGATGGAAGGGTCTGGGTTTCGCGAATGCCTGGAGAACGGTGCCATCATTTGTAGTGTCAACAGTGAAGTTCGGAGGAGGAGGTACTGTTAGGGATGGGGCGTCTTTTATAGTAAGGGTATGGTGCCTTTATTAGACTTAAGAAAACGCTGATTGCGGAAGGGAATGAACGCATTATACATCAACGATGAGTGTTTATAATTTCATGACAATGCAGCCTATCATTAAGATTGTCAATTATTCAATTTACCAACCGTCACAGGCAGGGTGACGACTCCAGCGAATTGCCCTGAAGATCACTCCATCGCCGGTTGAAACCGGTTGGCGACAAAATAAATAATGCGATTGTGACTGTCATTTTGAATAATTGATTGTAAGTAAATCAATTGCTGTTACCTCCACACAACTATGTTGTCTAAAAATTCATTAAGAGTGTCTTTGTGGCAATGATTTGTGGGCAATAACATTCCTGAAACTGAGTGGCCAGCTCAGTCCCGACATGAACCCATTGGAACATGTTTTGGATGAGTTAAAACGTCGATTACGCTGCAGATCCCTTTGTCCTACAAGAGTACCTTCTCTGATTTTGGCTCTTGAGGAAGAATGGGCTGCCACTGTTCCACAGACTACAATCGCCTATGTTCGACATCAACGAGCAGTAACCAGTTGTAGGCGCCCCGGTGGTCCCGGTCGCCTACGGTGGACTGGGTGGCCGAGTGGTGACCTCTCCAGTCGTCAGGATGCTAGGAAATGGCTGTGGAAGCGTCAGAAACGCCAAAGAAACATTATTAATTCATAACACCTTTATTCCTGCCGAGTACAATGTAGCTTGGTGATATCAACGACCTTCCCCGAGTCCTCGCTGACTCGTAGCGATGACACCAGATCCGGGCCGCGCAGTCTTGCTAGCGCAGCGCCGGCTGGCGGCGCTCGGCTGGCCGGCCGGCTGCGGACAGCAAGCTGCTGCGTGTGGAGGCTCTGGGTTGGAATCCCGACGCTGTCGGCACAAGAGGCTTTCTCGTAGTGCGGAGTGTACTCTATCCCACCCCGTCTTTTTCCCTGCTCCTCCTGGTGGCTCGCCGCGGTGGACGGGCGGAACGGGCTAGAGTCCTCCAGCGTCGTCGGCTCACCCGGTTGTGACGGTGGATGCACAGGGCCTAGGCCCCGCACGACCTCGACAACGGCTCACTGATGTGGTCAGCATTGGCGGCGAGCGAGTCTGCCGCGATGTCTGCTAATCCTGGGTTGATGATTGACAGCGGCAGCAGAGAGGACCAGAGCTGGTACTGTCCCCTCACGTCTGCTGCTGGATGGGCCGCCCTTACTGCAACATCTCCTTAATAAAGATTAACATGTCGATCCACCGAGCTGAGCGCTACGCAGCGACCCAGTACGTATCTAACTGCAAGTCTAACTGCAAGCGCGAGTTCCTTGTTGCTATCAAAGCTGGCGCATTTAAAGGAAGCACGAGCGACGTCCTGACGTCATGCTCGTTTGTAATGAGCGCATTCGTTCCGCTTATACTGCTGACTTATCTGTCGTACTCGCCCCTTAGGTTTTCTTGCGACAGAGTTACGTGTTGTTGCGGCAGACTTGCGCGAAGTTGTGAAATGCAGTACACCTGATGCTATACCTCTGTCTTGCACTCTACGAAAGTCTCCGTCTAACACAAACCCGCGTGCTAAGCAATTCTCTCTCGCCTGTTGTGTGTAACCAGGCCATTGCCCCTGCGTGACGACACATTCCGATATATGTGCAATCTTCTTAGCTTTTGGCTAACTTACTGCCTCTGTCTCTCGGCATAGGCAACGAAACTTTGACAATATTCCACGTTTCCAACTCTTTACTATTCCGCGACACTACACAGTCACAGTTGGCAATTGGAAGAAATAGCGGTGGAGGTTATGTAAAGCATGCTTGGGGAGGGGAGGGGGAAGGGGGGGGGGGTAGAAGAGAACACTGCAGTCATTGTCGTAATGCGGAAACGAAAGGTTTTATCTGATGTCCAAAACGTTTTCTTGGGCCAAGGGTGGAATCATTTCAGAAATGGCGAAGTTTGTAAACTGTTCGCGTGCCGTAGTGGTTGAAGTAAACTGTGCATGACAAAGTTGTGCTATCAAAATCAGGTGCTGAGGCAACTGTGGTGCACCACGAGTCGTAGATGACACGGGTGAATGAAAGCTGTGGAGATGTGTATGGGCAAATAGACGATCAACTGTGTTGTAACTTACCGCCCAGATGAACAAAGGGGCTACCAAGAGTGCTGCGTATTGGCCTCCACTGCAAATAACTGGCTTATGCACCCATATGACAGCTGTCCATCGGCGCCGAAGGCTGGAACTGGCAATCTAATACCACAACTGGACGTCCACTGAGTGGCGTCAGATGGCCTTTCCAGATGTATCACGTTTTATGCCCCATCAGACAGATGGCCATTGATATGTACAGTGTGAAATGTCTGAACGCAAAGCGTCCAGCACAGATGAAAGAGCGTTAAGGTCTGGAGAATTCCCTGGGTGAACGCGTCGCTCTGAAAGGCACAACGCATCAACAGAAGTACCCATCAGTCATAGTGGAAAGCGTACCCTTCTATGTCCAGTTTCCTTCATCCCGGCAATGCAACGTGTCACATAGCTCGCAATCTACGTGCGTCTTTCGAAGAGCACCAGGATGTGTCCGGCTTGAGTGGCCGAGCGGTTCTAGGCGCTACAGTCTGGAACCGCGCTACCGCTACGGTCGCTGGTTCGAATCCTGCCTCGGGCATGGCTGTGTGTGATGCCCTTAGGTTAGTTAGGTTTATGTAGTTCTAAGTTCTAGGGGACTGATCACCTTAGAAGTTAAGTCCCATAGTGCTCACAGCCATTTGAACCTTTTTTTTTGAACCAGGATGTGTTTACCGTACTCCCCTAGTCACCTAACTCCTTGGGTTTATATCCAATCTAGAATCTGCGGGACCACCATGATCGGCTTTTCACGCCGTGGATCCTCCGCCGAGAAATATAGCAAATGGTTCAAATGGCTCTGAGCACTATGGGACTTAACTTCTGAGGTCATCAGTCCGCTAGAACTTAGGACTACTTAAACCTAACTAACCTAAGGACATCACACAAATCCATGCCCGTGGCAGGATTCGAACCTGCGACCGTAGCGGTCGTGCGGTTCCAGACTGTAGCGCCTAGAACCGCTCGGCCACTCCGGCCGGCCCAGCTGGCCAGTGCACTGGAGTTGCCATGGTTCCACATCCCTCTAATACATTAAAGAACCTCACTGACCCACTTCCAGCACGTCTCGCAGTGATTGGCGCCATTAAAGAGGGTTATTCAGTCTTTTGACAGACAGTCACATTAACGTGACTAGACATTGTATTATCCTACCTGGTAAAGATTCAGGGTTAGTCAATACGCCAAACGAGTGTTTACGAACCGTGCACCGGCTCATGTCTATGAGTTCCCAATGTGAGCAGAGACGTTTCATCGTTGGGTGACGAATTTCACTGCGTCAACATAGAGAGAATGCGAGGGGCAGAGAAGAAACTTTGGCGCCGGACGCGCCTGCGCTATTCTTATACTTATATGGATATGGTTTAGAACGAAGTTAGAATTACATATTGATACCTTCAGCTGCTAACGGGCGTTGATATATATCAGCGGAGACAGGTGAAAAAGTGTACCCCGACCGGGACTCGAACCCGGGATGTCTTGCTTACATGGTAGACGTTCTATCCATCTGAGCCACCGAGGGCACAGAGGATAGTGTGACTGCAGGGACTATATCGCGCACACCTCCCGCGAGACCAACATTCCCACCTTATATGTCCACACACTGCATACGTAGTGTCCCCACCCAACACACTCAATTCTCGTGGAAGTCATTCTTACCAAGTCCTGTAAGAGTTTGGGTAATACGTATGCATCCGCACAGAAGAAGTAGGTCATGGCGGATATTGCCAGAACTATATACTTATATGCATATGGTGTCTGTTCATTCGGACATGTCCATATAAGTATATTGCTCTGGCAATATCCGCCATGACCTTTTTCTTCTGTGCGGATGCACAGATATTACCCGAACTCTTACAGGACTTGGTAAGAATGTCCTCCACGAGAATTGAGTGTGTTGGGTAGGGACACTACGAATGTAGTGTGTGGACATACAAGATGAGAATGTTGGTCTCCCGGGAGGCGTGCGCGATATAGTTCCTGCAGTCACCCTATCCTCTGTGCCCTCGGTGGCTCAATGGATAGAGCGTCTCCCATGTTAGCAGGAGATTCCGGTCGGGGCACACATTTTCACCTGTCCCCCTTGATATATATCAACGCCCGTCAGCAGCTGAATGTATCAATATGTAATTCTAATTTTGCGCTATCATTGTCCGGCTCGCTGTGCGGCCTGGTGTGCTGAAGTGGTGTGCTGCACGGATCGTATCCAGTGTTTATACCCCCATGTGGCGTACCACGAGGAAATGTGCAGTTCAGATGTAATCACCCCTGTGTGCGGTGCGTCGCAATGGACGGAAAATTACCGGTGGGCAGTCAAACTCTTCGCTGCAGGTTACCGCGGCGGCTTTAACTGAAGATGTACTTGAATGGCATCTCAGCAAGTGGACTATACTGAATCTGGTGAGCCTTCGTTTGTTAAACCTGAAGTAATGATTTTTGTCATTTGAGACCCATTCAATTGCAATGTCCCTGTCCAAGATCTGGCGAAATAAAGAGAAAGAATGTTAGAGATTATCAGCGGGTGGCGAGGATTTGTATTTGGTTACTTCTCGAGAGACCCTTTACTTTTAAGGTCACGCAACTAGTCTTGACTGTGGTGTTACTTGAACTTTTCTTGTATACAGAAATTAGCAATACATTTATATCATCATTTTCCGGTGCAATAGTGTGACGATATTGCTTAGCCCAGAACAGCTACTACAAAACTTTACCAGTATGCTACAAAGTGGTGGCCGACAGTCTTTTGACTTGGAAGAGTAATAATCGTAACCGAACTGGATATATTAATTTTACATGTATAAGCCGAACTGGTTAAACGTATTTAAATTTTATAATTAATAGTTTAAAAACTAAGAGATAAAAAAATGATGGTAGTGTAGGGAATCGAACCTGTGCTGACAAATGGTTGTTGTGTGCAGCTGATCACTGTGCGACTGCGCCAGTACAAGAACTGATGCTGTAAAGTACCTTACAATCTATGCACAAGTCTTTAGCGAGCATTTTACCTTTTCCTATGGCTCACTAAGGCGAAATATTCTAGGAACTTGAAAGGGACATCTACCTGCTTCTACTCACATAGTTTCATCCAAATTGGAGAGCCTCATCCCATGCCCTCCTTTTGTTAGATTTACATTCGGAGTAGATCCACCAAACTCAAATCTCACTCTCCTACAGAGATCTACTGGAAATGGGACTCTTTGGCAGATAATGTGAAGATCATCTACAAAAACACTTTCATACTATATTTCCTTTTTTTTTTAACCACGATCTATAGCCATTACACTGTTACCTCAACTGATTCTCAAAAGCCCCTCATACACTGCGCTCGCACAACACGTCACAAGCCCATTCAAAGAAAAATACTGACGTGGTGCTGTGAGAAACGTAGCACTCATAATGCTGGAACGGATGACGTTACATCAAAGCATGGACAGTCGAAAATAGATAGCTGTGTCTCTTCGCTGAGCTGACTGTAGTGTGGCTCTGGACACTGGTTTCTAGCGACCGCGGAGAGAGCGCAACTAAACCTGTTTTTGTTCGTTTTATTTGCTTACCAGCACATACTCTAAGGGAAATGGCGTGAATTTAGTGCGATTCCTGCCTCGAATTGGAAAAGAAATGGCATAATTTAGTGCGATATTTACAGTGTATGTAACAAATTATCTGATGATAACCGGCCGCCACAGGCTTAGTCTGCAATTATTTGCAGCATGGATCACGTTCCATTGCACGTTGATTGCATGTATTTCGCTATTCAATATAGCGCGCGCATATCTGCACTCTCTCTGCCTCCCTCTCCCACCCCCTCCTCTCTCTCTCTCTCTCTCTCTCTCTCTCTCTCTCTCTCTCTCTCTTTCCCTATACATCAGTGGTTCTCAAAGTGTCCGCCAGGGCGCACGAGTGCGCCCTAGGACATTTATGGGTGCGCCCTGTAATATTTTAGGAAAACATATGGCCAAATATAAAAGAACATACGAGGTGCGGCTAGAAAAAAACCGGACTGATGCTGGAAAAAACATTTATTTACAATTATTTACAATTTCATGTTATCTCCTTCAATGTACTCTCCTCCTCGGTCTCTACACCGCCCCATACGAATTTTCCACTGTTCATAGCAATGCTGCAGATCATTTTCGGTAAGTCCATACATTACTTCCGTCGCTTTTTCTTTTACTGCTTCAACAGTCTCAAATCTAGTTCCTTTCAAAGCTGACTTGACTTTAGGGAAAAGAAAAAAGTCACAGGGGGGCCAAATCAGGTGAGTAGGGTGGATGATCTAAGATGGGAATGTTGTGTTTTGCCAAAAACGTCTTCACTGACAACGCACTGTGAGCTGGGGCATTGTCTTGGTGAAGGATCCATGACTTTTATCTCCACATATCGTTCCGTTTTCTCCGTACTCGCTCACGTAGGGTAGCCAGGACGCTAATGTAGTAATGCTGATTCACTGTTTGTCCCTCTGGTACCCAATCAATGTGCACAATCCCTTTGATGTCAAAAAAAAAACAATCATCATTGCCTTGAATTTCGATTTTGACGTTCGTGCTTTTTTTTGTCGTGGAGAACCAGGAGTTTTCCAATGCATCGATTGGCGTTTAGTTTCGGGATCGTAAGTAAAAAACCACGATTCATCGCAAGTAATAACATTTTGTAAGAAGGTGGGATCACTTTCAATGTTTTCCAGGATGTCAGAACAAATCATTCTTCGGCGTTCCTTCTGTTCAATTGTGACACACTTTGGAACCATTTTTGAACACACTTTGTTCATGTTGAAACTTTCATGAAGTATCTGCCTAACACTTTCCTTGTCAACTCCTGTTAACTCAGACACTGCTCTGATTGTTAAACGGCGATCTTGTCGAACAAGTTTACCGATTTTTTCAATGTTTGCATCAGTTTCTGCTGACAATGGTCTGCCAGTGCGAGTGTCATCACTGGTGTCTTCGCGGCCATCTTTAAATCGTTTAAACCACTCAAACACTTGTGTTCGCGATAAACAATCATCGCCGTACACTTGTTGTAACATTACAAACGTTTCACTTGCAGATTTTCCTAGTTTGAAACAAAATTTGATGTTAACACGCTGTTCTTTCTGTACACTCAACATTTTCCGACTCACAGACAAAACGTCAACTACTTAAAACAGACGCCAAGGGCAGACTGAGTGCAGGAGGCAGATGAAACTCGAGCAGTAGGCGGAGCGAGAGTCACGTGACAGGCCACGCGACTTTCAGCCTTATTGCATTCGTTTTATTGTTTCACCAGTACTAGTCCGGTTTTTTTCTAGCCGCACCTCGTATAGCTACTCAATTTTATCCATTTCACGGCAGATATAATACGGAAATAGTCCTTAAGTTTTGTCCAATAGTTCAGTTTGATTAAGGAAAGAAGGTGGCTTATTCTCGTTGTAGTGTCGATAGTATTCGGAACGTTTCATGCCGACTGTCTTCTCTCCTCCATTGGTGCAAATCTTAGCAATCTAATAGTAGCGGCTGTTTGGGAACTGGGCAAATATATTTCAGAATAATGAGTGACGATAAAGCCATTGCTGGCCCATCGAGGTCATTCCTTACAAGTGTAAGGAATTCTAGGGAAAGCGTAATTCGCAGTGGGGCGAGAAAAATAATAATTCGGAAGGCAGAATCCTGCTGTCAGGAGAAACAGAATGGTCATTACAATATTCAGTGGTGGGAGTGATTAATAATGCATTTAATAATGAATGTAACTGTATTCGTAAATGTAACACTTTATCCGTGGTAAAGTTTGGTGTGGCCAACACAGTAACCTATTTGATTGGTTGTAAAAGACTTGCTCTCCTAGACTGCAACCATGGACTGCAAGTTTCTTCCAACATAATGCTCCATGGTCATTCGTAATTAATAAATGCTTCAAATGCCATTTTCTTCAACTCCTTGCACTAGAGCTGCATTACAACAGCCTTACCTTAATTTCACAATCTTTGATAGAAATAATGCGCTTTTAGCGAACCATTTTTACTTTTGTGTGTAAAATGTAGCTACCTTAGTCGCTGGTCCGTACCAGGCACACAGGCACCCGTGGGTGACTAGCACTGGTCGTGAAATTTTCCTAACCATCCCCCCCCCCCCCCCCCTCTTACCGTCCTTCGCCCTGTAGGCGCTGTGCAAATTATTTTCGCACGTGCAGTCATGGACTGTGCGGTTGGTCCCGGCGGAGGTTCGAGTCTTCCCTCGGGCGTGGGTGTGTGTGTTTGTCCATACGATAATTTAGGTTAAGTAGTGTGTAAGCTTAGGGACTGATGACCTAAGCAGTTAAGTCCCATAAGATTTCACACACATCTGAACATTTTTTTTATTTTCGCACGCTTCGTTCCGTGCCTTCTTTCCGTAACCAAACGGTACTACACATGTGTCGCCCTTAAAGTTTGTAAATAAACATTGAGTTAATCCACAGTGTTGTCAAGCGTTAATGGATTTCTGGTCAGATCCAAACGTCCAGAATCAGGAGAAAACGGTGAAAAAATATTTGACGACTGACGGATTTTTCTGACGGAAACCCTTACGGATATTATCTGATCGTTCAAAATGTTCAAATGTGTGTGAATTCTTAAGGGACCAAGCTGCTGAGTTCATCGGTCCCTAGACTTACACATTACTTAAACTTACTTAAGCTAACTTACGCTAAGAACAACACACTCACCCATGCCAGAGGGAGGACTCGAACCTCCGGTGGGAGGGGCCGCGCAATCCGTGACATGGCGCCTCAAACCGAGCTGCCACTCCCCGTGGCTATCTGATCGTGTCCTGCTTTTGATTCGCAGTTGGTTTGCCTATGGACGTTATTCTATTATGATAGCTGCCATGCTGAAATTGAGCCTTGTGCGCTATGCATGCGATCACAACTTTTTTCGTGTCGTTCCCAGTGATTGCGAACCTATTCCACCTAACTCCGAGTGGCGCTGTAACAACACGTAGGAATAGAATTGCATGTTATTATTATTGGCCGTTATGACCTCTTTAGGTTCCGAGACAGTGTATCAAAAAATTATAAATAACATCCGTTACCAGTCACTTTTTAATAATATTTTGTTGAAAATGCATACCTTTCTGTCGTCAATAAAATATTATTGAAAAGAGAAACTGGGAGAGGAAATTATTTATGAGGGCCGCATATTGTTTGACCTCGAGCGATCTCTGACTAAAAGAATTTCACTTCATGTTTTCTGCTCCAGATGAGTAGCACATGTGAACATGATCGCCATTGCTCATGAAGCCTTGATACTTCTGAGCGTCATTTCCACTGCAGTTTAGTGATCCAGCGGATTCATGACAGAAGCTTCCAGAAAAGTTAACGGTACTCGAAAATTAACGTTGGCAGCACTGTTAACAATGGAGGTACAAGAATCCAGAAGGAAATCGCGTTTCCATTGTTGTGGGCCTGACGTTACTGTCGAGCTTTCAGGTGATATTTCAGTAAGATGTTGTTAGCGTTCGTGGGGCTCGCGTCTTGTGTACAGTGTACTGCTTATTTTCAAAGCACTAGAAAGGAATCATATATTCAAAATACAATCGAATAATTAGGACAGATTTCTAAAAAACAAGCACGCCGTCGAAGAATCCTTTTCTAGAAGCGAACAAACGCTAAGTGCAAATAAAAAAGGCAAAACAGCGGCCTACCCGTAAGTAGAATGAAAAATACTTAAGCTATGGTTTCACTTGGACTGGGAGTGAAGATTATCCTCTCCTACTATTCTTAGTATGTGGGTATAAAATGGCAAATGAATATCTGTTTCTTAGTAAACTGAGCAAACATTTTAAAACATTGCATTCACATTTGCAAGATAAACCGTAAGCTATTTCAAGAGACTGAACAGCATACAAGGGCAGCAAATTTTTTAAAAAGTGTAATGTCTGTTTTTGACAAATCTCTGATCGCTTCCTGCCAAGTCTCTGACTAATAGCAAAGAGTATGAAAGCTCATACCATAGGGGAGTCATTTATTTTGCCTGCTTGCAAAAAAAATGGTCATGACGATACTAGGAAATGAAGCAGCTGTGAAAATAAGCAAGATTCCTTTGTCGAATGATACAGTTCACAGGCGTATTATAGAAATGTCTACTGATATTGACAAAAATGTATGCAGTAATAAATTCAAGCACTCAAACTTTGCATTTCAAGTTGATGACTCAACAGACATTATCAACCAGTCCCAACTCTTAACATTTGTCAGTTTCATCAATCAAGATTAAATAGTAAATCAGTTTCTTGAATGAGATTTTCCCCCAGGCTGTGACTAAGCCATGTCTCCGCAATATCCTTTCTTTCAGGAGGCTAGTTCTGCAAGGTTCGCAGGAGAGCTTCTGTAAGGTTTGGAAGGCAGGAGACGAGGTACTGGCAGAAGTATAGTTGTGAGGACGTGCCGTGAGTCGTGCTTGGGTAGCTCTGTTGGTAGAGCACTTGCCTGCGAAAGGCAAAGGTCCCGAGTTCGAGACTCGGTCCGGCACACAGTTTCAATCTGCTAGGAAGTTTCAATCAGTTTCTTTTTTGCAAAGAATTATGTGTGTCTGCCAAAGGTGAGGACGTTTTCGACATTTTAAAAGATTATATTAATAAGTGGCAATTAACATGGAAGTCGTGTGTAGGCATTTGTACAGATGAAGCCTATCCAATAATAGCCTGTGTTAAGGTCATTATTTTGTAAAAGAAAAAAAATGTAGCTGTTATCGTAACTCACTGCTTTCTTCGAAGGGAGGGGGCGGGGGGCATAATAGCAAAAACACTGTGAGAAAAATTGAAAGAAATCTTAGAGTAAGTTGTCCAGACGGTAAATTCTGTTAAAACAAGACCTGTCAATACCTGTTTATTCGAAAAACTGTATCGATGCGGGGTAAGGACGCAGGCGGTTGCTTTTACACATGGAAGTCAGGTGGTTGTCGAGGGGTAAAGTACTTACCCGTGTGCATAAGCTACGACAAGAACTTGTCCTGCTTCGGAGTGAATTTTTGACTGCCAGATTGCAGTACTTGGCCGATGTGTTTCAGCAGTTCAATATTGTGATCACTAATCACTAGTATGCAAGGGAAAGAAGAAAATATCCTCACATCCAAAGACAAAATAAAGCGTTTCACAGAAAACTACAAATATGGAAAAGAAAGGCTGTTCAAGGTAACTTGGACATATTCCCGTTGGTAAGGAGCACGTGCATAAATGAAATACTTTCAGTACTAGTGGATCATTTAATAAGTTTAGAAGAGAAACTGAGTTCATATTTTCCATCCCTCAACATTGAACAGTACGAGTGGATTCGAAACCCATGTATGCAAGCTTCAGAATAAGAATAAAAAGAACTGACAGCTATATCTACTGATCGTGAACTGATGATTCAGCATAAGGAATTCTTTCTTGAAGCCTTCGGATTTCTATAAAAGAAGAATGTGTGTCGATATCTAATAAGGCTTTGAACATTTTACTTCAATTTCCGATGTCATATTTATGTGAATTAGGATTTTCTGCCCTCGCCACAATTAAATGTAAAAAGAGGGGAACTCATCAATGTAATGACGAGGGAATGAGAGTTTGTCTTTCAAATATATCTCCAAACATCGAAGAAATCGTGAGTACACATCAGGCTCATGTTTTTGATAAACACTATAAACAGTAGACGTAAGGTACGTTTCATTTTTATTGCTTGACTTGCATTAACCGTTAGTTCTATTGCGTTATTTCATTTCAGTACGTGTCATTTAATAGTTACTCTTGTCTTTCGTCTTGGCAGGGTAGGAGGCAACACGGCGGTCGGCCGACGCATTTGGGTGACAATCGTACATCATGAATCTCTCACTTTTTTTTTTACAAAAATTACTAGTTGATATTGTGATGTATGTTTTTTATTAATATAAGTTGTATTTTCTGTAGTCTGGGCGCGGAATTTAAAGTAAAATTACTTAATTGTTATTTTATCGCAGTATATATTCCCCGTATTGCCTGCTGTAAAATATTCCTCAGAATTGTGAGTGTAGTGCGCCCACAACTATTTGCGGCCTCTTAAATGCGGCCGGAGCTCAAAAAGTTTGAGAACCACTGCTCTACACACACACACACACACACACACACACACACACTCATATACACGCACTCATATACAGGGCTTATCAAAATCAATGATCCGATTAAAAAAAAATCGCAACTATTATGTTATTTGTGATACGTACGTGAATAACGTACTGTTGGAAAGAGCAAACTCTCGATTTTTACATGGTTTCCGCTACGTAGCAGCAGTGTGCGCCCACTTCACTCCAAGTAAAATGGTGTTGGGATAACAGAAAGCGTTCAGCCTCCAAGGTCACCGGACCTCATTATTTCTTGCGGGGCTTTTAAAGGACTCTCTTTATGTGCCTCCGTTACGGACAACAATGAATGAACTGATACATTGCAACCGCGCGACTGCTACGGTCGCAGGTTCGAATCCTGCCTCGGGCATGGATGTGTGTGATGTCCTTAGGTTAGTTAGGTTTAAGTAGTTCTAAGATCTAGGGGACTAATGACCACAGATGTTAAGTCCCATAGTGCTCAGAGCCATTTGAACCATTTTTTTGATACATTGCATAGCAGCAGCTGTGGAAGCTGTAATTCAAGATCTGCTCGCTGCAGTTTGGGAACAGTTTGAATACCGCATTGACATATGCCGCACATCCTATGAAAAGGTATGAAAAAAAGTGTTTGAGTTTCCCATTCATCAGAAAACAAAATTCATTGTATATGTTTATTAGTTTCAGAGACATAGAAGCGCAAAATCTGGTGATTTTTTTGATACACCCTGCATACTGAAGAGTCAGAGAGTCATACATGAGTCACTGACTCATCATTGCCCTGGACAATCTCTGAGGATAGAAGCTTGAAATTTGCAGAGTGTGTTGATCGTATTACTGTAGGCGTCGGTTAAGAAGGGATTTTTTGGAAATTGCGCTGCTAAGAGGGTGCAATAGGGGATGAAAAGTTCTAAGAAAAATTTAAAAACATTTGACGCTGAACCTTTAAAAGCTGATATTTCTCGTTATATAAAGAAATATGTGTTAGGAGATGAAAATTTCTATTGATATATCACCACAAGAACGCAGAAGACATGACTAACAATTATACTGGACTCCAGATCTCAGAATCGCTTTTTAGTCGGAAGTAAATTCTGAAAAGACCGTGCTTCTTTGGCCTTAATTAGCGTGAAAATCTTATAACATGTTGCAATTTGTAAACAACATAAAAATTCGAATAAAGGAAAAGCAGACCATACAGTCTACGCGAGCGAAGCTGTGGGCGCTAAAGTAGTTACATATATATGGTATGTGTGTAACTATGTTCTTATGTTGTAGTAAAGCGGCCGATATTCGTAACAACGCCATCACCCGTAAGAAGCCGACATTGATCGGTGTGTTGAATCAGCGGCCCTAATAGAGAGAAACCAATTATAATTCCGTTATTACTTTTAATTGTTGAAGTTTGATTCTCTCTGTTGATACTACAAATGGAAATGGATCTCTGCTATTCAGCTGAAAATTGCTTCCTCTCAGAATGTGCTACATTTCCTTGAAGACTGTTTTTGTAGTTTAGTAAGGTGACTACAGATTCCTTTCCTGAATTCCTGTAACTGTGGTACGTTTATTCAGCCTTGCTTGCAATTTATGTTTATTAACTGGTGTTGAAGTTTACTTGAAGTTTGTCATTTACATTGTGCCTAATTTCCTCTGTGGATAGCTCTGGTTACCTTCTTTTTTTCTGTAAAAACTTCACATTCTGGATCTCAAGTACCTTACAGCTCCATAGTTCACGCACTGCTAAACCTTTCCAGCTTATCATGGCTGAATTATGTTTCAGTAGACTTCTTTCCATGACTTTCACCTGTCATTCGCTTTTCCTAGTCCTAGTTTAATGACGTCATTCTACTTCGGGTCGAACTGGGCGATTACTCCCACATATTTTGTGGTTGCTACCTTTCCCAGGACTTGAAGCTGCCCCCTAAAGGCACCATCAGACGACAGATTCGCCCACGAACAGCCTATAGGAGCTTCGGACGTTATCATCTGGAGCGCAGTGGGTGCCACAGGTATAAGTGCGGACATTATGATCATTGTTACGATAATATGTACCCACTTCAGTCTCTTAGTTGTTTCCTTTTGTTTTCACCTACTAGTCTTCCAGCAAAAAATTCACGTTTTCTACAACTTGACGTTATCCGAAGTGCACCACTAAGGGGACCACAACTGTCAGTATAGACTGACCATTTTGCATCCACGTGTCGACACTTGAACCTCTGACCTACTGCCCAGGGGAACATACTTGGAAGTACTAACCAACATAAAAACGTACTACTTCTAATAGCTACAATTATTAATATGCAAATGAAGTAATCACTGATGTAGTGTTGCCCAGTACACTGTCATTAGTCACCAATAAAAATATCTACACTTATACCTCTAGCACCCCGTACATGTATACTACCATTAAATTTCCTACACCAAAAAGATGACGTGCTACAGACGCGAAATTTAACCGACAGGAACAAGATGCTGTGATATGCAAATTATTAGCTTTTCAGAGCATTCACACAAGGTTGGCGCCGGTGGCGACAACTACAACGTGCTGACATGAGGAAAGTTTCCAACCGATTTCTCATACGCAAACAGCAGTTGACCGGTGTTGCCTGGTGAAACGTTCTTGTGATCCAATGACTGTTAGCACAATATGGAATCGGTGGGTTAAAGAGGGTAATACGGAACGCCGTGTTGGATCCGGACGGCCTCGTATCACTAGCAGTCGAGATGACAGGCATCTTATCCGCATGGCTGTAACGGATCGTGCAGCCAGGTCTCGATCCTTGAGTCAACAGATGGGGACGATTGCAAGACAACAACAATCTGCACGAACAGGTCGACGACGTTTGCAGCAGCATGGACTATCAGCTCGGAGACTGTGGCTGCGGTTACCCTTGACGCTGCATCACAGACAGGAGCGCCTACGATGTTCCATTTAACGACGAACCTGGGTGCACGAATGGCAAAACGTCATTTTTCAGATGAATCCAGGTTCTGTTTACAGCATCATGATGGTCGCATCCGTGTTTGGCGACGTCGCGGTGAACGCACTTTGGAAGCGTGTATTCGTCATCGCCATACTGGCGTATCACCCGGCGTGATGGTATGGGGTGCCATTGGTTACACGTCTCGGTCACCTCTTGCTCGCATTGACGGCACTTTCAACAGTGGACGTTGCATTTCAGATGTATTACGACCCGTGGCTCTACCCTTCAGTCGATCCCTGCGAAACCATACATTTCAGTACGATAATGCACGACCGCATGTTGCAGGTCCTGTGCGGGCCTTTTTGGACACAGAAAATGTTCGACTGCTGCCCGGGCTAGCACGTTCTACAGATCTCTCACCAATTGAAAACGTCTGGTCAATGGTGGCCGAGCAACTGGCTCGTCACAATACGCCAGTCACTACTCTTGATGAACTGTGGTACCGTGTTGAAGCTGCATGGACAACTGTACCTGTACACGCCATCGAAACTCTGTTTGACTCAATCCCCAGGTGTATGAAGGCCGTTATTAGGGCCAAAGTTGATTGTTCTGGGTACTGATTTCTCAGGATCTATGCACCCAAATTGCGTGAAAATGTAATCACATGTCAGTTCTAGTATAATATGTTTGTCCAATGAACACCCGTTTATCATCTGCATTTCTTCTTGATGTAGCAATTTTAATGGCCAGTAGTGTAAATTTGCGTCGAGACAGTGTAGGATCATGCAAAGACTTGTGCCGAGTCGTGTGTTCTGCGAGATCAACCCTCCTCCAGTAGGTGTGAGGATTTAATCTAAATGTTTGAAATGTGAAACTCTCATTAACTTGGTTTTTGTATCAAATTATTGTGTGTTTAATAATTCAGACTCCTGGAAAATGATTTGCAGGTCAACTTCTTCAGGTAGGCTATATGTCTTTATTTACTTGCTGTAGCTTCGTTATCTGAGAGTATGGTCATACCATCTGCAAAAGTTAGGTTTGAGATTTCCCCCAGTACTATCTTTTGTTTAGATTATGCAATTTTACTGGTTGGGCTGTGTGTTTATGTCGAAAGTCCCAAAGAATTTGGAAGTTTTGTGTGGAAATTAGTCAAATAACTCTACGTCCAACCTCTGCAGATGAGAGTTCTTGGTTGCTGTCTATTGACAGATGGACTACTTATCACCCGGGATATAGTTATTCCTCGCGCTACTCGCGGTTGTGTGTAATTTTCTCCATTGTTTCCATTGGGAAATTAGAACCAGGTGTTGTCAGTTCCTAGACCATTCACTTGGACCCACACCCTCTGGATATCGTCACACAGGGATTTGCTGTATCATTTTTTGGTCCACTCCTAGTATATTATTTCCTTGGTACCCATTACATCTGAAAAGCACTCCCCCATTCTCCACCTGGGTAGGCTCCTTTTATGGGAATACAAACCCACCAGTATATAATATACAGGGTGCTTCAAATTCTTCCCCTTAAATGCCTATTGTTGATAGGCGAGGACATGTGGCATAAATTAGTTTGCTGACTCTTCCTAGCGATGCCAAGGATCTTGAATTACTGATTATGTCCTTGAGAGGCAGCAAGGAGTAGGCATGCTGCAACACATTCATGCAGTGTGTGTTGCCTGTATTCCAGTCATTCTAATCTAAGTGAAAGGCAGTAGGTCAAGACAATTGAAGATCCTTATTAGCTTCTAAATAACTTTTTCCGCTTAGAGACACTCATTCTTAAGGTTTTCTTGTTGAAAATCACTATCAATTTACTGGGGCAGGTAGAATACCCTGCTAGTTTAACCAAATCTCTTCGTCTCAAAGCCGATGAATACTGAAGGAGGCCTATCGTCATTGGGAAACATCAGCGAACATATTGTCTCTAACACAAGTTGTTTTCCAGACGTGATCTATCAACTTTGGACGTTTGGTGCAAAGATGTAACATCCTATATATACGAGGGCGTGCTCAAAAGTAATGTCTCCGAATTTTTCATGTGATAACTCCTAAGGGTTTTTAAATAAAACAAAAGTTGTTACCATGTTGTGGTGTGCGTACTGTAAGACCTTTGGTACACACACCATCAGATTATTTGACTTGTCGCTCTAGCGAAGTAGGCGAGTGTCAGCAACATGTCTCGTGGTCTTATGGTTGGTTCAAATGGCTCTGAGCACTATGGGACTCAACTGCTGAGGTCATTAGTCCCCTAGAACTTAGAACTAGTTAAACCTAACTAACCTAAGGACATCACAAACATCCATGCCCGAGGCAGCATTCGAACCTGCGACCGTAGCGGTCTTGCGGTTCCAGACTGCAGCGCCTTTAACCTCACGGCCACTTCGGCCGGCTCTCGTGGTCTTATCGTGGCGTGTTTATCTTCTGCCATTAGGTCAGATTGACGGTGACCAACTTTAAACAGAACTTGATTAATTTTCACACACATTTATTAAAATAATAAAAAATATAGACATTACGCAACTTGATTCTGGATGCTGTTTACAACTGACAATCTGAAGTTCCTTTGGTCTTGGTACGTTAATCTTATTCTCACATATCTCTGATACTTGACAAAGTGTCTACATTTCTCTCCATGGCTATGTACAGGAATATGGTAATCTTATTAGGCGCAGACTGAAATTTGACTATTGACTGGTACAGACTAATGCAGACTGACTAATCGGAGGTCTGTACACTCGTTATAATACCTCGCGCTTTCAGGTATCACTGCGCGAGTGTGATCCGCGAGGAGAAAAGGTTCTACGTTAGCAGCAATCTCATTAGCTGCGTTACATATTAATACGCGGATCGTTGGAAGCAGAATTTGGTCGGTCTCTAAGACAGCGCCATCTCGTAGTGCGGAGACGGACGAGCGCTGCGGCTGCGCTGTTGTGCTTAGCGGGGCGCGCTCTATTGGGAAAGTTGTGTACGCGCTGACTACGCGGAACTATATACACAACACATGTAGACCTTTGTTCTTCCTGTCTACTTATTCGCAGCCCTCCGTCGCTTGAGGGCCCCAAATTGTAGCGTGTAACATGGTGGTGTGTAACGCAGTTATGTCGGTGAGTGATAAACAGCGTACTGTAGTGGAGTTTAGATTTAGAGAATTCGTGCACACATGGAGAGTGCCTCCTTCAGCATAATAATGCCAGACCACACACGAGCACTGCGTTTTCCTTTCCCCCCTCTCTCCTCCCCTCTCCACCGGGCTTCCCCTCCCCCTTCCTCCCTCCCCCTCTCTCCTTTGCCCATGGCATCTCTGCTCCCCCCTCTCCCATTCCCCTTCCCATTCCTCCTCCTCCACCTCCTCTCTTGGCAGGTCCCCTGACTCGTACACGCTCAGTGAACATTCGCGCGCCAGAGATCATCGCCGTCAGTGTTTCGTGTGTGTGCCTTCGTTTGTGTGTAGTGTTGTTCGCCGTCACGCCCCCACCGTTCACGTGCCGTCGCCATCATCCACGTTCTGTGCATCGTGTCGCCCAGTGTTAGTGATGTTTCTCGTCCAGCGTGAACGGCTACGTGTTTTTTCGATTTTTAGTGTCTACATTTTTTTGCCCACCGTTTTTACTGTCTACTCTGTGCCACCTTTATGTACTACTTGTTGTAACACTCAAGGCTGAAGAGCGGCGTATTGTGCTGCTGCCAGCCCGCCTTTGTATAAGGTGTTAAAATCACAATAAAGAAAAAAAAGAAAAAAAAAAAAAAAAAAAAAAAAAAAAGAGCACTGCGTCGTCTGCAGCAATCCGACACATTTCGTTTACTGTCATCGATCGTCCTCCATACCGTCCCGACTCGCTCTCATCTAATTTTTGTCTGTTTCCAAATCCTGAACAGCTCCGAGACTTCACTTTGATAGTGATGACGCTGTATAAGTAGAGGTGAGGTTGTAGCTCCTTCGACAAAGTCAAACATTCTATAGTGATTGTAGAAACGTGTTCGTCGCCGTGGTGACTATGTTGAGAAATACGTACGTAGACATCAAAGAATAAATATGTAGAACATTAACAATGTTTGTCATATTTAAAAAGCTTTAAGGGTTTTTATATAAAAAGTTCGGAGGCATTACTTTTCAGCACGCCCATGTGTTTACAGGGTGGCCAAGAACAGTCTGGAAAGATAGTAACGGTGTTGCAGGGTAGGCTGTGCTGAGAAATAATAGGTAAGTATCAAATTCGATACGTTGCGCAATTTCCGAGTAAAATTAACATGGAAGCTGGCCAATTAGGCCGTTGCTCACGCACCTTCAAGCGGCCCACCAGATACAAATGTGTCAATTGTTCTCGTAGCGAAGACGATAGCGCATGAGACTGCTCAGCCCTCGACTCGGGTTCGAACCTTACTACGGTCATGTCAAATTTTTTTTAACGCTCTCTTGTTCGGTTTTAGGAAACCGAATGAAGAAAACGGTTGGCGACACCGTCTCTGGCGGGCCGTTTGATTTTGTGTTCCTGATTGGCTAACTTCAATGCTAATTAACTCGGAAACGGCACAACGTATCGAATTTTTTCTTGACAATTATTCGTCATCATAAAATGCCCTGTTATCTCCTTACAACTTTTTCAGACTGTTTCTGACAACCATGTGTACACCCTGTAACATTCACTTGAGTTACCTAAGCAGTTACTGACTGTCGATTTCGTCCCTTCAAAACCGTTAGGTTTCATTGAAAGTGCTCAAGGAAAGTACATTTAGAGTTACTTACTTTCGCTTGATATATTCATGCGTTTTCCTCTTTTAGTGTTCAACCCTAAGGTTGGTTTGCAGCAGAGGACCATTCCTCTCTTCTGTCTTCCTCTTCATTTCCACCTACGTGTTGCATCCAACATCATTCATGATCTGTTGCGTGTATGATATCTTTGGTCGCTCCCGCCAAATCTTTCCCTCAATAGCTCCTTCTGCTATTGTTCCAATGATATTGTGTCTTAGGGTGTGCCCTACAAGTTTGTCTCTTCTGGTCTAGATATGCCTCTACAGAGATCTGGTTTCCTGTACTCTTCTAAGCACCTCTTCTTTTGTTACTTCGTCTCTCCAGCTGATCTTTGATTGACTGACAGGGTATTGGAATCTAATTACTACCATACGTACTGCGAAACTAAACTGTATACAACACTTTTCTGCAAGAGCAAGCTTCATTTTCTTTGATCTTTATATTTTAAAGTATGTGTAAAATAATTAATGCGTTGGTTTGAAAATTATACCAGGAAATATAATCGATGCTTTACGAGGCACCTTTTGAGCTCTCCTCGGTAAATCCATTCTCTTTCAACACTATTTCAAGTTCTCGCTTTAGGTATAATTCCAAGAACAAATTGATCTGTCCAGATTGCTGGTAGACCTATCGTAAGTGTACGATTCACGTAGTGCTTAATACGCGTACACCTAGCTTCAGCTTCTAAATACAGTTTAATACAAATGTCTTGAAATCTGTTGTCAACTTGAAAACGGTAAAACATCGTAACAGCTCGCTTCTTTACTTGTTCCTTCTCCGTTTCTTCAGTTTCCGGGCACGCATACCTAATCCTTGAGGTTTACCTTTTAGCATAGTAACATCCTACTTCTTTCTTCACAATTTCTTCAGTTACGTGGTACACGTACCCAAGCCTTGAAGTTTACTTCTTATCAGAAGTGAGCCTATATCCGTCGTCATCGCATCCATTCGTGTCATTTGTCCAGATAAAACACCAGCATCGTAGCCTCATTTTGTGTCTTCAAAATTCTGAGACCAGACTAACTGCAGTTTTCAGATCACGGTTGAGTATCACAAAAATTGTTTACAATAAATGGTATTCTTATGAAACAGTATAAATAGATAAGTTTCATACGACCGTTGACTAACCCGCCACGGGTTTTCCGGTTCATTAAATTTTCTTCTTAATTATCATCCAGTGCGTAGAACTTTCACATCTGTATTGCCCAGCTATATAAATACATCTGACCAAAAGCGTATCCCATTCGAAGACATCGTATATCTTACTTTAGATATATTCACTGCAAGAGTTAGACACGAACTACATCTGACTGTCATCGAAGATTCATTTCTAAATCTTCGTAAAACATGTACATGAGAGAATAATCTGTATAATTCTATGTTTACTACCTGTATACATGATTGTTATATTTGTAGTGTTACTACGATTCTATTTATTTGAGATTTAGTGCTGCAATATGATTTATAACATCGAATACAAAGTAAATGTAGTTTTCTGTATGGAGCTCTTATAGCACTCATAACAGGTTTTTAACATTGTATCACACAATTTTACTGCACAACGTTTCCATTTGATTTTTGCACCTGGGTAGCTCAGTTTGTAGTTATCGGTTAAAATAACTAAATATGTTACTTTGTCTGAAATAAGTGAAGTTTAAAAACAAAAACTGGGTGTGGGAGAAAAAGAATAAGAAGGGTACGAGAGAAGTAGTTTGCAGCATATACAGCGCTTTATGAATCCACGACACCTTCAAATAAGCGTGGAAGCAGTCTGCTACCTAGCACCTCGCAGCTCGCAGCTCCCGTGGTGCGCAGACAAAGTGATTTCAGAAAGAATGAAGATACCACATAGCATCTTGGTGCGAAGAACACGCTAGTGCTCTAATTTAACAACATTAACTAAATGGTTCAAATGGCTCTAAGCACTATGAGACTTAACATCTGAGGTCATCAGTCCCCGAAACCTAACTAACCTAAGGACATCACACACATCCATCCCCGAGGCAGGATTCGAACCTGCGACCGTAGGAGCAGCGCAGTTCTGGACTGGAGTGCCTAGCACCGCTCGGTCACATTTACTAAACTCATGTGTTTTTGATATCTGAAATAAAGTTTATAACAATAGGAAAAATAGGTGATGCAGCATTAAAATAAATCTGCTGTGTCTTAAAATAGTGTAGACGGCAGGCATAGGTGAAGTAAATTAAAAAGAAAGTTAAAACTCTGTATTCACAATACTGCCAAAAACAAACATGCCATTATAGACCTCGAGGAAAAGGAATGCTGGTAGTGAGGAAGTTTACGTATCAAAAGTGTCCACGAAAGATCCGTATCCAAAAACTGGAAAGTAGCACAGGATACACCAGCAATCAAGAAACAAAGTAGCAGTAATTTATTAAATTACAGACCCATATCGCTAAGTCGACCTGCAGTAGGATTTTGGAACGTATACTGCGTTCGAGCACTGTGAATTACGTCGAGGATAACAAGTTATTGACAAATAATCAACATGGATCCAGAAAATACCTTCTTATCAAACAAAACTAGTTCTTCATTTACATGAAGTAATGAGTGCTATTGACAAGGGACCTAAGACTCATTCCACATTCTTAGACTTCCAGAATACTTTTCACGCCGTTCCTCACAAGTGACCTCTAACCTATTTGCTTGTCTGCGGACTATCGTCTCAGCTCTGAAACTGCATTCGTGGTTCACAGATCGTAATAACTGACGTAAAGTCATCGAGTAAAACAGAAGTGATCCATGGGGTTCCGCAGTAAAGTGTTATAGACTCTCTGCTGTTCCTGATCTACACAAAAGCTCTAAGAGACAATTTAAGCAGCCCCCTTGGATTGTTTACACATTATGCTGTCATTTACCGTCACATAAAGTCAGTAGATAATCGACACTAACTGCAAAATGATTTACCCTCAAAATAATGAAAAATGTGAAGTTATCCACATCAGTACTACATGGAATCTGCTAAATTTCTGTTACACGATAAATCATATAAATCTAAAGACTCTGAATACATCTAAATACCTTGGGATTACAATTGCTATTAACTTAAAATGTAATGATCACACACATAATGATGCGAGGTAGGCTAATCAATGATTGCATCTCGGTGGCAGAACAGCAACAAAATGCCACAGGTCTGCTAAAGAGAACATATACACTGCGCTTAGCTGTCGTCTTGCTGGGCGGTGTACGATCCGCGCCAGATGGGATTGGCGGAGGTCATCGAGACAGTTCGAAGAAGGACACCTCGTTTTGTACTAACGCAAAACAGAGGAGAGAATGCCACGGACAGGATACGTGAATTAGGTTGGCAATAAATAAAACAAGGGCGGTTATCGTTGCGGCAGGATCATGTCAAAAATTTTCAATCACCTACTTTCTCTTCTGAATGAGAAAAGATCTTATTGGCGCCCACCTACATAGGTGGTAAGTTCCAATGAAACCAAACTGCTGAGGTCATCGCTCCCTAGGCTTACATACTATTTAATCTGACTTAAACTAACTAACGCTAAGGACGACACACACATCCACGCCTGTCGGAGGACTCCAACATCCGCCGGGGGAGCTGCGCTAACCGTGGCATGGCGTCTGAGGCCGCGCGGCCACCCCGCGTGGCCCTACATAGGAAGAAGGGATCATCTTAATAAAACGAGAGAAATAAGATTTAGGTGGCGATTTTCCTGTGCGCTGCTCGAGGGTGGAACGGTAGGGAAGTAACCGAAGGTGTACGATGAACCCTCTGCCAGGTGCTTAATTGTTAATTCCAGAGGAACCATGTCGATGTAGATGTAGAAGTATAATTTCCTGACTGAGTTCCACTTACCAAAAGGTAGAGGTAGTTGATTTTCTCATTACGGTGTGTTACTGCTTTAATTTCTGTTGCACGAGGTCCAGGAATCGATAAATATCCTTGCTCACCCTCAATTTCCGAACGAAGATTCATCCTCTGAAAGAAGTTACTCTGGAAGAAACGTCAAGCTTCCCCTCTCTCCCCGTTTGGTCATCCATTTTTTTCTCCCTTAAGACCGTCTCCTCTTTTTCGTGTTGTTCACTGCTGCCGTATATAATGCAACAGTCGCAGAGAAAACACGAATTACTGACTTCCTTTTAGCACTGGACACCATGACAGCTTGCTCTCTGCAGATACTGCTGAACGTGCATGTGGTGCGTCGACTGCTGAACGTGGCGAGTCTGACCACATGCGACTTCTCCCTTTTGCTTGAGTGCAGCTTTGTTTCGCTCCTTAAGGAAGATGTAAGTTATCCTAATATCAGTTTCAGATGGCTACAAATTTTAGATGGGAGCAAGGAATCGAACCCGAAATCTACTTATAAGTACCTAGACGAATAACTGAGATACACAGAGTTGCTAATGTCTTCAATCTTCAGCGACGGTCAACTGCGGAACTTGAACACGTTAGCAATACCTACCACTGTACCACGGATACGACCTTCAATAACTGATCGTAGGCTGGAGTATCTTCTTTGCACTCGAGATTTACATCTATATACATACTCTTCACTTCCTCATAGACTACCAACACAAGATAGTCAGGAGGTTTGTGCGCCTCAATGATCCACAGAGCTATGTGGACGGATGCTATACTCCTGGTAGAGCGACCCATACCAAAGTGGTCTGCTGATAGATCAGAGAAAGAGCAGAACTCCTAGGGGGCTTCCTTCTAGGGAATATGTGGGTGGCAACCACATGGACCCTTAGGTAAGTCAAAAATTGCAGCATCTACGTCTATACTCGGGAAGTCACCTTACAATGTGTGGCGGGGTGTAATTTGTGTACCACTGTCATTTCTCCCTTTACATGTTGCAGTAGTGTATAGTTGGCTGGAAGAATGATAGCAGGTAAGCCTCTGTGTGGGCTCGACTCTCTAACTTTATCTTCGTGCTCTTTCCGCGAGATATGCACAGGAGGGAGAAATAGACTGGTTTACTCTTCTAGGAACGTACATTCCCACAACATTGATAGTAGGCCATAACGTGATGCGGAACGCCTCTATGGTAGTGTTGCCACTGGAGTTGGCTGATCATCCCCATGATAAAACTTCCTGGCAGATTAAAACTGTGTGCCGGACCGAGACTCGAACTCGGGACCTTTGTCTTTCTTGGGAAAGTGTTATTTCTCCGCAATATCCTTTCTTTTAGGAGTGCTAGTCCTGCATGGTTCGCAGGAGAGCTTCTGTAAAGTTTGGAAGGTAGGAGACGAGGTTCTGGCGGAAGTAAAGCTGTGAGGACGGGTCGTGAGTCGTGGTTGGGTAGCTCAGTTGGCAGAGCACTTGCCCACGAAAGTCAAAGGTCCCGAGTTCGAATCTCGGTCCGCCACACAGTTTTAATCTCCCAGGAAGTTTCATATCAGCGCTCACTCCACTGCAGAGTGAAAATCTCATCACCATGATGGTTTCGCGCTTACTAAATGAACTTGTCACGAAACGTGCTGCTCTTCTTCGGATCTTCTCTATCAGTCCTATCTGTTGTGGATCTCATACTGACAAGAAATACTGGTCGACGAGTGTTCTGTAAGCTACTTGCTCCGTTGATAGACTATATTTCCTGAGGACTCTTTCAGTGAGTCTCAGTCTGGTATCTGCCTTACTCGCGATTAATTTTATGTTGTCGTTCCACCTCATATCGTTCCCTACGCATACCCTCAGGTATTTTATGGAAGTAACTGCTTCCACTGATTGTTCTATAATTTTTTAAGCGTACAATAATGACTCGTTCTGTCTATGTATTTGCAATACGTTACATTTGTTTATATTGTGGATCAATTGCCACTCCCTGCAGCAGGCGCCAATCCTCTGCACATATTCCTGTATTTCACTGCTATTTTACAGCGTCGCGACTTCTTTGTATACGACTACAACAGCGTTATCGGCGAAAATCCTTAAGGAACTTCCGTCGTTATCTACTAGATCATTTATGTATACTGTGAAAATTGATGGCCCTATACACTTTCGGGGGACACGCCCGAAGTTATTTTTACGTCTGAAGACTTCTCTACTTTCAGGAATGATACGGCTGCAAAATACCAACGCGAATTCTTTACAGACGAATGGAAAAACTAGTAGAAGCCGACCTTGAGGAATATTAGTTTGGATTCCGTAGAAATATTGGAAAACGTGAGACAATACTGACCCTACGGCTTATCTTAGAAGCTAAATGAAGGAAAGGCAAACCTATGTTTCTAGCATTTGCAGACTTAGAGAAAGCTTTTGACAATATTGACTGGAATACTCTCTTTCAAATTCTGAAGGTGGCAGGGGTAAAATATAGGGAGCGAATGGCTATTTACAATTTGTATAGAAACAAAATGGCAGTTATAAGAGTTGAGGGGCATGAAAGGGAAGCAGTGGTTGGGAAGGGAGTGAGGCAGGGTTGTAGCCTATCCCCGATGTTATTCAATCTATATATTGAGCAAGCAGTAAAGGAAACAAAAGAAAAATTCGGAGTAGGTATTAAAATTCATGGAGAAGAAGTAAAAACTTTGAGGTTCGCCGATGACATTGTGATTCTGTCAGAGGCAGCAAAGGACTTGGAAGAGCAGTTGAACGGAATGGACAGTGTCTTGAAAGGAGGATATAAGATGAACATCAACAAAAACAAAACGAGGATAATGTAATGTAGTCGAATTAAGTCGGGTGATGCTGAGGGAATTAGATTAGGAAATGAGACACTTAAAGTAGTAAAGGAGTTTTGCTATTTGGGGTGCAAAATAACTGATGATGGTCGAAGTAGAGAGGATATAAAATGTAGACTGGCAATGGCAAGGAAAGCGTTTCTGAAGAAGAGAAATTTGTTAACATAGAGTATAGATTAAGTGTCAGGAAGTCGTTTCTGAAAGTATTTGTATGGAGTGTAGCCATGTATGGAAGTGAAACATAGACGATAAATAGTTTGGACAAAAAGAGAATAGAAGCTTTCGAAATGTGGTGCTACAGAAGAATGCTGAAGATTAGATGGGTAGATCACATAACTAATGAGGAGGAGTTGAATAGGACTGGGGAGAAGAGAAGTTTGTGGCGCAACTTGACTGGAAGAAGGGATCAGTTGGTAGGACATGTTCTGAGGCATCAAGGGATCACCAATGTAGTATTGGAGGGCAGTGTGGAGGGTAAAAATCGTAGAGGGAGACCAAGAGATGAATACACCAAGCAGATTCAGAAGGATGTAGGTTGCAGTAGGTACTGGGAGACGAAGAAGCTTGCGCAGGATAGAGTAGCGTGGAGAGCTGCATCAAACCAGTCTCAGGACTGAAGACAACAAAAACAACAACAACAACAACAACAACAACGCTGCGTTCTGTTTGCTACAAACTGTTCAGTCCAGTCACACAGCTGGTATGATCTACCATATGCTCGTATTTTGTTCATTAGACGGAAACGCGGAACAGTGTGATGTCTTTTCTGAAGTCAAGGAAAACGGTATCTATCTGGGTGCCTGTATCTTCTGGTTTCTGTGTTTCGTGGAGGAACACAGCGAGCTAGGTTCCAGACGATCGTTGTTTTCGGAACCTATGTTGGTTTCTACAGAAATGTTTTACTTGTGTGACACTTGTTCTGCTTCCTTTTCTGTCGGCCTCTCTTAGTCAGTTCTTGCTTTCTTGACCCTGACGGTCTGGAGGTGGGAGTTATACGACAAGGCCGGTAACGTATCCATGTAAAAATCCTTAGACTCACAAGCCTCATATGAAAACCGGAAATCATGGATCACGACCAGGCAAAGAATGGGCTAAAAATTACGGAACAAAAGACATACCTATTTCCGCCATATGGGATGTAGACAGTCTGGGGCAGTTGAGACCGAGCTTAACAGAATATTCAAAAATTATAAAATCAATACAGCAATCATACAGAATCACAAAAATAACTGGAAGATACTAAATATTTAGAGGATTACCTTATGTTACACATTGGATACCACCTAAGCAATGAGTTTGTAATCGAGTGATAGAACTGATAGACAGGAAAATGGGAAGATAACATACGGAAGTATGTCCTAGTAAACGGAAAGGTTATCATAGTGAAACGGAAATTTCGTAAAGGACTTTCAAAAGTTATAGGAAGCTACGCACCAGAGGAAGGAAAGGAGAAAACGGATCTGAACTACGAAGAAGTACAGAAAAATCTGAATAATATAAGCTAGACTGACCATATCATCTAGGTAGGAGACCTAAATAAAAGAATACGTAAATAATCCACCCAACAGTTGATCGATTCGATTGTTAAAGAGAAAGATACATAGAAATACACATGGTCTGCTCGAAATCACGATCCTCTCAACATTACTCTCGCTTCAAGTGTAATACATACGAAAGTATATACGGGGAGAAACGTGAGTGAGGATTATTCTCTTCAAAAATCAAAGATCCAGATGTGGGAAAGACAGAAAAAAGAGTGCAGGAGAAGAAAAATGAAAGAAACCTAAACAAAGCCTTTAAGGTGCATCTGATACAATTAGAGAGTTAAAACAAAATTATATTACTGCAGGTTAGTTAAACTCCTCCAACAAATGTCACCAACTGAGATCTGACTGAAAAATGGACAAACATTAACAATGTCGTAATAAAGGTCGCTAAAGAAGTACGAGGTGAGAAACCCAAAAAAGGATAGAAAGAGAGGGCTTAAAAATTGGAAGGAAGAGACACAACAAGCTAAAGGAAATAAAAGCAGAGCATTTGGGAAGTTCCTACGGAAACATACTGAGAAAGCTGAAGAAAAATATTATGATATCAGATATGAAATCAAAACAATCGTAAGACAAGCACATACGCTGCATTTATAAGCAGAGCTAACATTCATGGTAGACAGGAAATAGCATATAAACTGATCACATAGCTAAAACGAGTAATCAGAGATACATCAAATGTATCATTCCTTTAGAAGACTGAATAAATCACTATAAAAAGACTGTGGTATATTTTGGTTGCAGAAGAGCAAACGGATGGAAAAAAGGGGAAAGGATAGGTCTATTACATTTGACAGAATTAAAAAGAGGCATCCAAGAAAACAAAAAATAGTAAATCTAGGTTGGATGGAATTAACTCTGAACTGATGTATGGTGGAATATCTCTGTAATTCTGGAAGTTCCATCTCTGCAAGGCTAGTAGGCGTACAAGCGAAATTGGTAATTTGTGGTAAAATCTCATGGGACCAAACTGCTGAGTCCCTAAGCTTACACACTACTTAATCTAACTTAAACTAACTTACGCTAAGGACAACATACACACCCATGCCCGAGGGAGGACTTGAACATCCGACGGGGGGAGCCGCCCGGGCCGTGACAAGACGCCCAAGACCGCGTGGCTACCCCGCGCGGCCTAAAGCGAAATACCAGCAGACGGATAAATGCTACAGTTACGTAGCTGTTTCAAAAGAGAGACGGAAGTGACACAACTAATTATTGGGGAACCAAGTGAAAGTGCCAGGTAAATACAAAATAATATTAATCTTTTATTGACAGTGTTATGTGTGTGTCTTTGGTTAGAACAAGAATGAATGGATGTAAATGGTATAATTGTTTGTGGCTCAGTCGGTAGGTGTAATCATAGTGCAGATATGTGACATTGTACGACACATATACTACCAGCCCTCGTAATCGTACATTTAAATGTAACCACATTAAACGATTATGTTAAAACCAGTCTGACTAATAGCGATTGTTAGATCTTACCCTTGGTCCAGCTGATGATTTGGCCATGACTCAGCTTTAGTTTTGCTAGAAAGTGGGTCCTTAATTATTAGCTACTTCCGTGAGACCCCGGACAAGTAAAATACAAATCGTGGTGAACAGAGCCAAAGATAACATTCGTAAGGAATACAGTGATGTTGTTTAAAATTGGCTCAATTTTGAGTAAATGTTATAGATGTGTAACGGTGTGTTGTCACTTTAACGAAAAACTTCAACCTTTCAAAAGTAATAGACACAACAGCACACAGACAGGATTGCCAATTAATGAAGGAATAGATAATCGGAAGTAAATTTATTATATCAAACTAGACGAATGCAGCAACACAGTCATATGCAGTAACAAGCAACTGAAGAATATCACTTCATTTCAATCGACATTCAAACATACAAGCTATTTAGGCTATTATAATAAAGTACAAGAAGAAATGAAACAAAGATTGGAAAATGATCATAAAAAGAAACAGAGACGAAAAACTGCAGTTTTGACTGACGGAAATTAGAAGATTAGGCCGTGGATCCGATTCTGCTGTTATTAAAATTCTGAACGATTATACAGAGGTATTCCTCCAAATTAATACCAGCTTCTGTGAGCGCGACAGGGTTAATATACTCGCATTTGTGAACGAGGGATATTTCTCTATTCCGAAAATGTCAGGTCTGTTATGTAGCTGACTGACTTTCTCACAAGCGCTTCAATGTTTTTTTAGTATTCCCGTACTTCAGAACAGACTCACAACGACAACGTCGCATACCAGAATGAAAGATAGTAATAACAGTTAGTCCTAGAACAACGGAATTTACATTCTTGTTGTTCATTAATGGCGGAATGATAGCCGCATTTACGTTTTGATATTTAATCTTTTAAAGTAACAAAATTGTGGAGATTATATATAAAGTGATCGGCTGCTTGCGACTTTCAGAATAGACGTCCCACCATTTTCTGAATACTTCTAATAAAATCTACAGCAAAATAATTAATGAAAGGTTTCGAAACATCTCCGATTCAGTAGCAAGCGGACTTCCTTAAGGAAAGATCCTATGCCGGATTTCAATTTGGAAACACATAGCATTTATCGATCACAAAAAGCATTTGACTGCATCTACGGAAAAAAGACCTCTGTTCAGAAATGGATAAAGGATTTTTCCCCAGGCACCGTAAAAAGTATGTCGAAGTTTACATTGCTATTATCATTATTATTTTCCTTGACTCATTAGTCTTCCGGATAATTAGATGTGGCCTGCCATGAATTTCTCTCCAGTGTCAGCCTCTTCATCTCAGAGTAGCACTTACAGCCTACGTTCTCCAATATTTGCTGGGTGTATCCCAGTCCCTGTCTTCCCCAACTGTTTTCACCATCTACAGCTCCCTCTATGGCCACGGAAGTTATTCCCTGATGTAACAGATGCCCCATAAGCCTATCCCTTCTTGTCAGTGCTTTCCCCGCCGATTCTGTGGGGAACTTCCTCATTCCTTACCTTATCAGTCTACCTAATTTTTTAACATACTTCTGAAGCACCACATCTCAAATGCTTCGATTCTATTCTGTTCCGATTTTCCTACAGTCAGTATTTCACTACCACACAATGCTGTGCTCCAAACCCACATTCTCAAAAATTTCTACCTCAAATTAAGACATATGTTCGATACCAGCAGACTTCTCTTGGTCCTGAACGCCCTTTCTAGTATGATAGTTGCTTTTTATGTCCTCTTTACACCGTCCGACATGGGTTATTTTGCTGCATAGATGGCAGACTTCCTTAACTTCATCTATTTCTTGATCACCAATTCTGATGTTAAATTTCTCGCTGTTCTTGTTTATGCTACTTCCCACTACTTGTCTTTCTTCGATTTACTCTCAATCCATATTCTACACTCGTTACAACATTCATTCCATTGAACACGTCCTGTAATTCTTCTTCACTTTCACTGAGGATAGCAATGACATCAGCGAATCTTATCATTGATATCCCTTCACCATGAACCTTTCTTTTATTTCTGTCACTGCTTCTTCGATGTATAGAGACACCTCTTAATTCCAAGCACTTCGTTTTTGGCCTTCTACTCTTATTTTTCCCTCTTTGTTCTTGAAACTTTTGTATATTACTCGTCTTTCCCTGTAGCTTACCCCTATTTTTCTCAGAATTTAGAACATCTTGCATCATTTTACATTTACAACGCTTTTTTCAGGTCGACAAATCCTATGAAAGTGTCTTGGTTTTTCTTCAGTCTTGCTTCCATTATCAACCGCAACGTCAGGACTGCCTCTCTGGTGCCTGTACCTTTCCTAAAGCCGAACTGGTCGTCATCAAACAGACTATCGATTTCCTTTTATATTCTTCTGTGTATTATTCTTGTCAGCCTCTTGATGTATGCGCTGTTGAGCTCATTGTGCGATAATTCTCTCACTTGTCGGCTCTTGCAATCTTCGGGATTGTGTGGATGATGTTTTCCCGAAAGTGTGGTGATGTATCGGCAGTCTCACACATTCTACATACCAATGTGAATAGTCGTTTTGTTGCCACTTCTCCCAATGATCTTAGAAATTACGATGGAATGTTTTCTATTCCCTCTGCCTTCTTTGATTTTAAGTCTCCCAAAGCTCTTCTAAATTCTCATACTAATACCGGATCCCCTATCTCTTCCCTATCGACTCCTGTTTCTTCTCCAATCACGTCATCAAACAAGTGATCCCCCTCACAGAGGCCTTCAGTGTACTCTTTTCCACCTGCACGCTCTCTTCTCTGCATTGGCCGGCCGGTGTGGCCGTGAAGTTCTAACCGCTTCAGTTTGGAGCCGCGTGCCGCTACGGTCGCAGGTTCGAATCCTGCCTCGGGCATGGATGTGTGTGATGTCCTTAGGTTAGTTAGGTTTAAGTAGTTCTAAGTTCTAGGGGACTGATGACCTCAGAAGTTAAGTCCCATAGTGCTCAGAGCCATTTGAACCATTTTTTCTCTGCATTGAACAGTGGAATTCCTTTTGCACTCCTAATGTTACCGAATATTGTATGAACTTTTCTATATGCCGAGCCAGTCCTTCCGGCAAACATTTCTGTTTCGATTTCTTCGCATTTTTCATGCAGCCACTTCCCTTTAGCTCCCCTACACTTCCTTTTTATTCTATTCCGAAGCGACTTGAACTTTTTTATTGCTGATTTTTCCTAAAAATCTTTGTACTTCTTTCTTTCGGGAACCAACTAAAGTTACCCATGGATTCTTCGTCGTTACCTTTCATGTACTTATTTTTTTATTTCCAGCTTCTGTGATTGTCCGTTTTAGAGATGACCATTGCCTTTCAACTGAAATGCCAATTGAGCTATTCATTATCGCAGTATCTATAGCTTCAGAGAACATCAAGCATATCTCTTCATTTCTTAGTATTTCTGTATACCACCTCTTTGCTCATTGTTTTCTCCTGACTTGGCTCTTAAACTTCACCCTCCTCCTCATCATTACAAAATTGTGAACTGAGCCTATATCTGCTCCTGGCTATGTCTAACAATCCAGTCCAATATCTGATCTCGGAATCTCTGGCTTACCATGATGTAATATAATTGAAATCTTCCCTTATCTCCTCGTCTTTTCCAAATATACTTCTTCCTCTTGTGATCTCTAGCAGAGTAGTCGCTATTACCATCGGAAATTTATTGCAGAGTTCAATATATGTTGCTCCTCTCTCTTTCCTGCTACCAAGCCCATATTATTCCGTAACCCTTCTTCTACTCCTTCCCATACAACCGCATTTCAATCCTCCATGACTCTTAGATTGTCATCTCCCTTTAGGTACTGAATTACCCGTTGAATATCCTCATATACTTTCTCTCTCTCTTCAGCTTCTGCTAGCGTCATCGGAATGTCGTTTAAGAGGATGAAATAGGGCCAGACTGATTCACTGACTCGTCATCGCCCAGCCCAAAAGGCTAAGGATTGAAACTTGAAACTTGGAAAGGGTGTGGATCTTATACTGTACACATCGTTCAAGAAGGGATTTGTCGATATTCCACTTCTAAGGGGGTGAAATTGAGGGTGAAAAGCTTTTTGAATATGTGTCGCTATTAAGGCAATTTTGAAGCTATAACTACGAAATTTGGTATCTCAGTCAGAAATTGAAAAAAGTATGTGGCAGCGTTTTTGGAAATTCAGCCACTAACGGAGTAAAAGAGTGAATGAAAGTTTTTTAAAATAAATAATTATCAAAGAACTACTACAGCATTTTGCCGTTACATCTATGAAAATTGGTATTTGACTACTCCGTTAGAAATTAAAAAATATGTGTTTCAGTGTTTTTGGAAATTTATCCACATAAGGAAGTGCAATAGAGGATGAAAAGTTTAATGGAAGTATTTCATTATGAAAACGCGTTCGAAGCTATATTATGAAAATTATTATTTCACTTCTCGGTTAGGCCGGCCGGCGTGGCCGAGCGGTTCTAGGCGCTACAGTCTGGAACCGCGCGACCGCTACGGTCGCAGGTTCGAATCCTGCCTCGGGCATGGATGTGTGTGATGTCCTTTGGTTAGTTAGGTTTAAGCAGTTCTGAGTTCTAGGGGACTGATGACCTCAGAAGTTAAGTCCCATAGAGCTCAGAGCCATTTGAACCATTTTTTTTCTCGGTTAGATGTAAAGAGATATGTGTTACGGATGAAAGTTTCTATGGAAATATCACCACAAGAAAGTGAAAGTCACGATTAACAAAACCTCGGACTTCAACTACTGAAATCGCTTTTTGTTGAGAAGCATATTCGAAAAATACCACACCTGTATGGCCTTAATTAGCGTGAAAAGTAAGATGTTACATTCTGTGACAACAATATTCCATCAAAGAAACACACACACACACACACACACACACACACACACACACACACACACACACACACACATATACAAATATAGGTTGTTTTCGTAAGAGCGTGTGAAAATTTAACAGAACATAGAGGATGCTCCACTGAACAATTTGAGGTAGGGAACCTGGGGTCGGAGATAATAGGAATAAAATCACATTTCTTTGTACATCTTTTTATATTAGTTACAATTAACTGCTAATACCATCATTGATTCAATGATCGTACCATTTGTACTGTATCTTACAAAATTTGCTGAAAGTGACGGCCATCAACTTCATGCAAGCATGAGATCGGCGAACAAGATTCTGACGCACCCTGAGAAATATCCCTTGTGTGTTTCGAATCACATCACAGGCATAATTCTGGTAACTAATTCCATCTCCGTATCCACTGGGGTCTCCCACACAAGGGACTTTCGATATCCCCATAGGAAATAATCAAGGGGATTCAGGTTATGTGACATCGCAGGCCATGGAAATACAGCACAGAGATGGTTGCGGATATCCACACCGAAGTGAGGCAGTGCACCGTTATGTTGTATCCATATCCTCTCACGAACAGCCAAGGCTACGTTCTCCGACAATCAGAACTCTTTGCATGTACCTCAAGTACAGGTGGCCATTCAGACGGCCAGGTAGAAGATATGGCCCAATGAGATTGTCGCCCACAATGTCGGCCCACGTATTCGCAGCAACACAACTTAATGGTGTGACTAGGACAGCGTGAGGGTTTTCCTCATCCCACACAAGGCTGTTCCTGCCGTTCGAAATATCAACACGAGCATATGAGGCACCGTCAGTAAACAGCACGATTTGGATGGAATCAGGTCGATCAATCCATTGTTGGAGCAACCACTGACACACCCTTGCTGCAAAGTCAGTCACAAGCATTGAATGGACTCGTCGTGGGTGATAAGGGTGCAATTGTTGTGAAATTTAAAAATTTGCCAGCGAATTAAATGTTCGAAGAAATTTCGGGATTGCAGCCGGTCGTCATATGTTTCAGTCCCGATATTTCAGCCGGTCACCTGCCATTCATCTTCAGGTGAGCCATCGAAGACCAGCTGAAATATCGTGGAATGAAGTGTACGGCGACCGGCTGCAATCCCTAAATCTCTTAGAACATGGGAGCAATCGTTGTTCATGCAGCCACAGCCTAGTATACAAGGACCTTAGTCCGCTGCAACACGTTCCAGCACCTCCGCTTCAAAATGAGGCGTGCGAGTGGTCCTCATGTTGCCAGGTCTCTCGTTTCTTCTTTCCAACGATTCATTCTCCGGCATTCGTTGATCGATAGTAATCAGGCTCCTTGTTTCCTTGGAGGAAATAAGGAAAGTACATGTAAATAAACAGAAAATTACGTGTAAACTTGTACGCATGTGAGTTGTAAATTAGCTGGAAAACAGTTATGCTAGACAAAGTGGTAGACAAGTTTACTTCCGTATCTACTTAAGTTGCATGACAGATAATAAAATTTTGTTTTTGCACCCCCCGTCGCATTAGCCTACAGCTGTTGCAGATCAGGATTTGTAACGTAACTGAAAGTTATCAATGTGGATCACACTAGGAAAGTCAACTGTGAATCAGAGGTTTACTCTGCTGGCAGTAGTAAAAAAATACGAACGAATTTAATGTTCGTGTGCACCATCTTTTCATTGATTTCAAATCTGCAGATGACACAATAAATTGGGCTAAACTTTATGAGGAAATATGAGAATTTCGGGTGCTTGAGGAGTTGGTGCGTTTGATAGAGGTTACCCTAAGGCACACCCGTGTACCGTGCGAGTGCATTCTAGGCTGTCACCTCAGTTTCCCACACGAACTGAGCTAATACACTCGAAAAAGTGGTGCGTCAATCGGGTATACAGACGAGAGGTACTATCTACTATGAGTCCGTACACTTGTCGGCTATGCAGATGATTTGAACCTAATGAGTAGAGCATTTAGAGATCTGCAAAGGGCCTTCTCAGCTCTTAAAACTAAGGACGGAGAAGATGGGCCTGAAAATTAATTAAGGGAAGACGAAGTATTGTATAATCGTACTAATCAACCTTTACGGCACACAGTAACACTTGATGGAATTTATGGAATGACTTTTGTGCGACTGAAGTGTTTCACTTATCTAGGAGCAAAGACAGAAGCAAATGGCAGCACTTCGACTAAAATTACGGCCCGCGTAAGTGCTTCTGATGGATGTTATTTTGGAATGCTGCCACATTTCAAATCCAGACTTCTATGACATAAGACTAAGTGCCGACTCTATAAAATCTGATACACTCAGTAGTTACGTATGGCTCAGAAATATGGATAACAAAAGCAGGGTGAAAGTAGACTGAGATCATACGAGAGGGTTACATCGAGAAGATTCTCTGGACCTGTGTATGAAAGTGAGAGATGGAGAAGGCGAAGGAATGACGAGGTTTATGACTGCTATAAGGAGGATGATGTGGTCAAGTTCATAAAGTTGTGTAGATTGAGATGGGCTGGACATGTAACACGATTCGATGAGACAGATCCTGCAAGGAGAGCCTTCTGCATTGAACATGGAGGAAGAAGAACAAGAGGACGACCGGTGTTGAGATGGGGTGATGAGGCCGGACAAGACACTGCCCGAGTTGGTATAATATTATTGGTATTAAAAAAAATTTAATGTAATATCATATTTATCGCTTTTGCTGGTGGCAAAGCTTCTGAAATAGTAAAATGATGCATAGAAAATTTTTACTTGTTGGTAATGAAATTATATATTCCGACAAACAGCATCAGATTCCCATCAGACCGACGAAAACATTGATCGACGGAATTGTTTAGAGGCCAGTGACCGATCTCAAAATTACGCATTTTGCGTAATCACATTACTCGGATAGTGATAGAAAAGACCGGTAAAAGAGATCTCAGGCACGCTGAAATAAAAGTTTGATAAAGTAATAGCCGATTGAACACTAGTAGCGCTCGGTTGTAGCCAGCAAACAATTCGTCGGCGGCTTCCCTTCGCTGCAGCCTGAAAAAGTTCTAAAATGCAGCGTAATAATTTGATATATAGAATTAACGGAAAAGGAAAGTAGATTGTTAATTCAAACATGGCTATTGTAATTAAATTAGCGTAACTTATTAATCAAAAGTTATAGATACGAGAGCGACTCTTACATTTTGTGAAACAGCCATGGAAACAAACGAGAGAGAGAGAGAGAGAGAGAGAGAGAGAGAGAGAGAGAGAGAGAGAGAGAGAGAGAGAGCTCAAAGCTCCTGCTTTTATATAATTCAAAAACAAATTGCGGCGTCTGCCTTCAACTTGCTTTACAGATTCGATACATGAACATTTCTCTGGAGCATTCCTTATCGGAACAGCAAAAAAATACATTCCTTACATTAAATCGTGATCTTTTCTCCTTACCTTACATGTTTATTTACACAGTAAAAATTAATTCTTAACGTATTTTAGACTTAATTACATGATTGGGGCATATTCTATTTATTATTCAAAAAGTAACGTTGGTTGTCGTAATTGGAGGCCTACAACGAAGTCCAGAGAGGAATCGTGGAAAATTATCGGAAGGAGTCCCTTCCTCGGATGTAGTGCCAATGGAAGAAGGAGATTTGTAACATTAGTCAACATTATCTAGCTTTACTGGTATTGTAAACAGCTAAAATCACGGGCGAACTACAACTGTTAATTTTACTCAGAGTATCCAACTCTGTTCTATGGCTTCATAATGATGGCATTCTGTTGGGTAAAGTATTCTTGAGGTAAAATTATTCCTCCCATTCAGATCTCCTGATGGGGATTACTAAGGAGAATGTCGTTAGCAATGAAATAAAACTGGCATTCCACAGGTCGGAGCGTGGAATATTAGAACCCTTAATCGAGTACGGAGGTTAAGAATGTAAAATGATAAACGGATAGTATGAAGTTAGATTTAGTAGGAAGTAGCGAAGTGTGGTGTCAGGAAGAGCGGAACTACTGGTCAAATCACTGAAGTGTTGTAACTACAAAGTCAGGTGGAGGAAATGTAGGAGCAAGTCTAATGTTGAACAAGAAAATAGAAATGCGGAGAAGCTACTATGGACAACATAGTGAATGCATTATCGTAATCAGGCTAGACACGAAGCCGATACTCATCACAACAGTACAAGTCTACTAGCCTACTAGCTCCGTAGATAATGAAAAGACTGAAAATATATTTGACAATATTAAAGAAATTGAAACTTCCTGGCAGATTAAAACTGTGTGCCCGACCGAGATTCGAACTCGGGACCTTTGCCTTTCGCGGGCAAGTGCTCTACCATCTGAGCTACCGAAGCACGACTCACGCCCGGTACTCACAGCTTTACTTCTGCCAGTATCTCGTCTCCTACCTTCGCAGGAGAGCTTCTGTAAAGTTTGGAAGGTAGGAGACGACATACTGGCAGAAGTAAAGCTGTGAGTACCGGGCGTGAGTCGTGCTTCGGTAGCTCAGATGGTAGAGCACTTGCCCGCGAAAGGCAAAGGTCCCGAGTTCGAGTCTCCGTCGGGCACACAGTTTTAATCTGCCAGGAAGTTTCATATCAGCGCACACTCCTCTGCAGAGTGAAAATCTCATTCTGGATTAAAGAAATTACTTGGGTAGTTAAGGGAGACGAAAATTTAATTGTGGTGGAGGACTGGAGCTATATAGTAGCAGAAGTAGGAGAAGGAAAAATAGTAAAATAACATTGTCTGGGAGAAAGAAATCGTCAGAAGTAAGTATCACGTAAGAAGATTGTACACTCGGAAGAGAGTTGGAGACACTGTGAGGTTTCTTATTTCGTGGGATCCGCGCTAGATATGATTGGGAGAGGAAATGGAGACGCGATCCAAAGAAGAACAGCACGGTTCGTTACAGCCTCATTTGGTATTCGCAAAGGCGTCACTGAGATGCTCAGTCAACTCCTGTGGCAGACGCTGCGAGCGAGGCGCTCTGCATCTACTGTTAAAATTCCGAGAGTGTGCGCTCGCAGAAGAGTTTACCAACATATTGCTTCCTTCCACATACATCTCGCGAGAAGTCTATGGAGATAAAATTAGAGGATTCGAGCCAACACGGAAGCTTACCAACAGTCGTTCTTCCTGTGAACCATACGCGAGCGGAACAAGAGAGGTGGAAAGTGACAGTGGTAGACAAAGTAGCCTCCGCCACACACCGCCTTGCGGAGATATAGATGTAGATACATGACAATAAGTTGAAGATTTTGAATCCAGAGTTCAAACTGTAAGACATTTCCGGGAGCGTATATGGACTGGCATCTGAGGAGATGAGACCTGGATGAGTTGAGGGAACGAGAGGTTATTGAGAGTTTCAAAGGGAGCAATGACCTAACGTTTGACTCAAACAGCAGAAAGGGATACAATAAAAGACGAATGGGTAGCTTTGAGACATGAAAGAACGAAGGCAGCAGAGAATCTTATAGGTAAGAGAGCGATGCGACATAGGAAGTCGTTGGGTTGTACACGAGAAGTTAAATTTAACTGACAAAGGGAGAAAATAGAAAAACGCAGTAAATGAAGCAGGCAATAGGAAATACGGACGCTTAAACAGTGAGACACTAAATGGCTAAGTAAGAATGGCTAGAGGACACATGCAAGGATGTAGAAGCTAGTTGCAACAGTGAGCTCTCGATTTGTAGCAGAGGAGGGTGCAGGTTGGGGGGAGTGGGGGAGGGGGGGGGGAGGGGGATGTCGTACCGTTGAGAGATGTTTATAAGTTAACTTTCTGCAATTAATTATACTGATACGGCTTGCCATAGTGTTTCGCAGGCGAGAAAGCAAAGTTGTGAGTTCGTCACATTTTACCATCCCAACGCAAAACTATGCCTACTGGACGTAACTATATCCGGTCATCGGAAGAGATTATTTGCGTCTCTCTCCGATGTAACTCAGGTATAAATGGAATAAAACTGGTTCCTGTCACCCGTATTTGGCGTGCGTTGTGTGTTCCGTCCAGTGTTTTAATGAAATAATGGACGAGCGCTGTATTTACGAATAAATTCATTTCCGCCAGGCGGGCAAGGCTGTTTTCCGGCAGATTACAGTCCGGGGTAAAACTATAGTTGGGTTAATATCGTAAGCTAATTTGGCTCAAACCTGAGACCGAACAAATAACCAACAATAGACTGATGGTAGCTCTCGAAAGGTTGTCTGAAACAAATAATGAATGATTTTCGCTTTCTTACAAGAGCTAAACAGAAGAATGCTAAAGTAAGTGGTGTAATTATATGATGAATAACCCGAAAAGTTGTCGCTTAGAAATTAAAAGTGACATATTACTCGACAGCAGGCTGTGAAGTATTCCCTGTCATCTGTATTCATTTAATGTACAATGTGAACAATATATTGCTACCTAGTTTCACACAACTGACAAGTAACTAAAAGACCTAAGGTTATTTCATATAAGGACAATGTCGGAGCACGGATCGCCCCTGTATCTGTGATAGTACGACGAAAACGGTTCCGATCATCAAAAACATCAGAAAAAATCCCATGATTCCATTCCCGTGTCGTAGCGATATCCATAGATGATTAAGAAGCTGGATGAATGTTGGTCAGTGGTCCCATGTCCATGACAGAATGGTTTGAACTATTTACTTTGTCGCTAAATGGTACACTAAACAGTAATAACAGTACATGTTGCGTAATCTTTCAGTTTTCTTACAGTAATCATTATTTTCAGTTACGTTTTCTAATCTCGTAAACTACCCCACACCCTCTCCCGCATTTAGGTATTTTATGTTACTCAGAAAGGTTGCCTTCTCTGAAGGCTGGAATTCTTGTTGCAGTGTCTCCCTATCATTTTAGCATTTGTCGGACGTTAACGGGACACCGACCTCCAGCAACACTGCCGTGCTGCCGTTTTTGTTATTCTTCATTCCTGTATGGCATCTTTTATTATTGCTCGTGGAACTCTTACTTGGAACCATCTTTCGATATTGACTGTTCCCGTATATTCTAAATGTCATGAACTTGGTCTAAGACTTCAACGTTCTGAAGCAGTTTTCTGGTATGTTGATTAAACAACTCACGTATCATTACTATGTTAAGTTTATTACGCAGGTTTCTGATTCTAGTCCATCGGATTACTTTTAGAATAAGTCTACTACTCCAGGCGGGTGTAAAATGAATGTGCGCAACGGAAAATAATAGACGCTAAAATGATAATTTTTCCCTGTCTGACTACCCACTGAAGCTCTTAATGCTCTTTTTAACATATAAATTACAATCTAAACATAAATGAATGATGAAGGCAAATGATAAACGTTATTGTTCAATACATATTTATTATAGATTAAAATCAATCCTTTAAGTGCAATTGTCTGTATTTCCTAACTGAAATTATTAATCAATTGCCCAAGTCTGCCGCTTATTATGACTGCGCGTGTAAAATACATAACGTGAAATGACTGACATCTAGGTACCAAACACCAGAAGACACTACTTTCGAAGATGATCTACGTTGGTGTGGAACCTCAGTGGAAGTAAACTAACATGATCACAGCTGTTTAGCTTTATAGTCCTAATAAGCCGAAGCAATGTGCGATATCACTGTATGTACTGTGTCCGGTGCATCGAAGTGATGGTTCTCGTACTCATCTGCGACGATGGAACAACATATACTCTTTCGAACAATAGGACGGCAGAATGCGGTCCTCTGACTAAATACTCAAATATAACGTCACCATGTAAGTATTGGCAGAAGTGCTCTCAATTACTGAACGCTGTGTGTTCAACGACGACTTCCAACCCGGAGGTGAAGTCCAGAATCGTATAGGTTCGCAACAGTACAGTGCGTAACTGTTCTAACTGGAAACTCTCCTGAGAGCAAAGACAGCAAGTCCGTCTGTACCAACAAAGCTGATACCGAGCGACCGTCACACACGGGCGCTTACAGTGGAAGACTTCGTCTCTCCACTGTTGGCTTCCCAGCAGGGCTCGGCTCCCCACCCTCGTAATCCCGAAAACTTATCTTATTCCCGAAACCGCGGAATATTCTCCCTCTCTACAGATTCATCCGAACACTGACCAACCATATTTTAGTCTTTTGTCATCCAGCGCGGAAAGTTTGCGAGGAAAAACCTATACTCGTACAATGGTACGCTTCTGAGTAAAAATCCTTGGAAATAACCCAGCCTGCATGGTTTCCGAGGTGTCGCTTCTTCGTTTCTCTCACCTGCGTCCAAGATTTTGAGAGTTCCCGGTTATCCTTCTGGTCCTGCTACAATAGCGGCCGGCCGTCACCCTATTGTGCTCCAGAGCTCAGGTGCCACAACGTCCGTCTGGCTACTTCCTGTTTACCCTTTATTTGGCAGTGTTGCTCTCAAGCAACATCAAATTTACGTTGGCCTTATGGGACAACAAACACTTCCCAGTGCCTTTTACTGGCATTATTGCCTCCAGGCAACGTTCCTTTACACACTGCGAATGCCAGTTGTTGTAATAGTTCAAGGTTTTCCACACGAGATGGCAGTTTGTGCAGTGGTGTTACAGAGATCTCCTCGTGTGAGCAACAGGGGTGTCTTATTTTGGTTCTCAAAGAGTGGATTTCAATAAGTTGGCAGCAATCTTAGCAGATTTTCTTCAAGAAATACCCAGAGGTGAGTTTACAGCACAAATATTTCAATCTAATATTGTTTTGAATTACGTAAATAGTATAAAACTTTTATGTTGCCTGTGAGCAACATTGCCCATAGTTGGGACATGTCCCGTTAGTATATTACATATGCTTACGGCGGATATTCAAAACAATAAAATCGTGACACTTCTGTGGTGTCCAACCACTCTCAACAGTAAAATGATGGGACAGCAATGAAAAAAGAAGAATTGATCTGCCCTGTCCCAGTATTGTACGTCAGTACAAGCATATGAGAGGAGTTGATCTTGCTGGTATGCTGACAGAGCTCTACAGAGTACCAATGAAAACTAGGTGTTGGAACATGAGATTGTTTGGATTTATGCTAGATCTGAGTGTTGTAAATGCCTGGCTGGTATTTCGAAGAGAATCTCTGGACAAGAAGACCGCACTGATGTCATTCAGGGCAGATATTGCCAATGGTTTGATGTTTTCAGAGAAAAGGAAAGTAGGAAGGCCCTCAATAGACATAACACCACCACAAAAGAAGAGAAGGAATCCAACAGCTCCGACTGTTACACAAGATGTCCGATTTGATAATATGGAGCATTAGCCTGTATACGGTCCCAAAGGTCGTTGTCGTTATTGTCCATCTGGATTTTCTACAGTCATGTGTTCAAAATGCAATCTAGTATTGTGATTCGTTACAAAGAGGAACTATTTCCAAAAATTACATTGAAAGAAGAACTAGAAGGGAAAATGAAACAGTTCTATTACACAGCAGGAATATATAAATGTGTTTATAAATTAAATTATTCATGTACAAGAAACCTTTTGCTTGAGGTTATTGGCAAACACCTTTTTTCTATAATATGTATAAATGTGGTCTACTGTTGGCAATGTTGCTTGTAAGTAACATTTCATAATTTTCATAATTTGTCAGAAATTTCTAAAACTGACAATTTTATTTCTTTAAGCATAATAAATAAATATAAGCACTGAAAAAAAATTTTGTTTTTATTTTCACCATTTGCCAAATAAAGGGTTAAGCAGGACCAACACCTGTGCAGGCCTTCCACCCAGAGCTTGAGTTCTGCCTGCCGTTTCATCCGCACTGGCATTCCAACTTCTACTAGTATAGGCAATCATTAATTACGCTGTTCTGTTAATAAACACACTGCGTCACCTTTCATGCAATAAGCGTTAACAATTATTTACAAGGCGTACGTGACAATGTCAGTCTCCTTTAAATTACATATATACGATGTACAACCTATCAAATGATACCTAATTGTGGTTGTAGTTCACGACGAAGTATGTGGATGAGTGCTTGTAAGGTACGAAATTATAGCCCCTTACACTGTATCACGTGAAGAGCTTTTATATTTATCCGGCGCGCTGTGCCCCAGAAAAAAAAATTCCGTAAGCTGGAAACGTTAGTACCTTATAAACACTTACTTTTGTGTTGACGTTCTTGCTTTCGCCTCCAGAGCATGAATTAGTCTGATCATCTTCTGTTTCGTCGCTTGTATGTGAGACCTGAACATAAGTTTACTGTCTAGTAAGACACTTAGATATCTGACCTGGCTGGTCCACTGGATTTCTGTTTTACTGATTCGCAGTCTGTCTGTCAGACCTGTTCTCATGGTAGACATGCCCGCACGTGTCTCACCTGCGTTTAATCGTATCATGTTACACTTTGCCTATTGCTGTGTGACAATTAGTTGCCTCTGAAGCTGGATTATCGCTGCTTTCACAAGGCAGTTGCTGGTGAGGAGCGTAGTGTCTTCCGAAAATTGTGCGACTATTATTGGTGGCAGAATGGGCAGGTCATTGAGATATACAGTAAAATGAACGGGGCGGGTGATAGAACAGAGTGTTGTTGAGTTCCTTGATGAAGGTATTTCGTAAGTGACCTTTGGCTATCGATCTTCACAAAAAGCCTTCTGTCCGAAAGAAACTGTCTGTCAGTTTGATTAAGTTAACTGGGATTACCCCAAGGACTGCCATTTTTGATACTGCAAGGATTACCCAGAAAAATGCATCTCCTTTTTTTCTTCAACAGTTCTTTATTAAACATAATGAGAATTACACACACGAAAGAATAGTGTTTTCTCTACACACCTTATTTATTCACGTAATCTCCATCATGTTCTATGGCCTACCTCCAGTGAGAAACAAGGGCGTGTATGCCCTATCGGTACCAATCCTCGTCCTTGTGGCGGAGACAGTGGTTCAATGTGTGAACTTCCTTCGCTGATTGACAGATGCAGCGCCAACTGCCGAGTCGTAATGCGTCTGACCTCGCGAATGACAGCATCAGCTCGGTGCCACTTGTCAGATGTAACAGCAGTGGATGGTCTCGCCGACAGCTGCAGATCGTGGAGCTCCGCCGAACCGCCTTCTGATGACCTCACCCTTCGTGGCCAGCGACTAACTGTACTTCAGTCGACAGCAGATACTCCATAGACTTTGCACAAGTGTTCGTGAATATTCCATACAGCTTCTTTCTCTGCAGTGAGAAACTCAATGACGGCACGTTGCCTGTAACGTACATAAAGAAACTGTCCTGCAGCTACGCTAACTGTCGGAAGTGACGGAAACTTGACGCACTCATTCAGACTTCTAATAATACATACGTAACGTTTCGCATTCATAGCACTTTTTTCGGCTTAGAAGAAATGCGGTGTATACTTTCTGGACAACCATCATAGTCTGGCCTTCAACACTTTGTCGTATACTTTCTCCACATCAAAAAATACTACCGCAATGTGGCAGACACGGTTCATATTACACACTATGTATTCTGCCACTCTCAGTAGTTGTAGATCCTAGGACAAGTGGATTTGGAATGGGAATTGTATTACGGTGTCATTTTCTGCAAGTGGCTGCCTTCATCTGTATGGTATTATCCTTTCAAAGATCTTGGACAGTGTTGGCAGGAGACTGATCGGTCTTTTGTTTACTGTCTAGGGTCTACCTCTGGTTTGGTAATTGGTGTCACCCTTGCTATCTCCCAAGCATTAGGAAAATGTTCAGGAAGCAGCTGCTGAATATCCCCGTCAATAATACGAGGTGATCCTCGGAGCTCCTCTTTAGTTATTTCGCCAGGAACTGGAGCTGAATTTAATCCCACGTTGTTTTCGCACCTTTGCTGGCGTTATTAGTAAACGACTGGGGTTGCTGGGAGTCTGTGTGATGCGTTGTTCCTCTTCAGTAACTCAATGTATTTCTTCGTCCTTGATACAAAAGTCTTAGGGATTAATCGTGCTTTGTGCAATGTGTCAAAGGTTAGGCGTGCAGCGCCTAATAAGGCTGTTTTTGGAGGCTTTTGTATCCCTTAATGACATTACTAACTTTCAGCCATTACATGTTTGTAGGAGAAAAGTCTCCACGCGGTTCTCCCAAATTTCCTTCCTCCACTCGGTTTCCTGTCTCTGAAATTCCCTAACGTGACATTTTAGTTACCTTTTTGTCTTGTGGCTTCCTGAGCTGTAACCACCACCTGTGAGCTCTATTTTTCAGAGTTTTAAATCTTGTGGCAAAGGAGAAAATTCCTTTCAGTATTGTGACTCAAAAGATATGGTTACCGTCGCCAGTCGATTTCTCCTGTCGGTTCGCTTTCTTGATTTTCTCGATTAATCAACTGATTGCTAGATCAATGTCGTCTTTGTGCCAATATCGACTGTAGGCCTGGCATTGTTGTTTAGATACGTTTCAAAGAGTTGCCAGTTGTGACTGTTTTATTCGGGGAAAGCGGTGGTTCCACTTCATTCGTTATTCGACCGGTCACCGGGCAATGGTCGGGTGTCAAGTCATTCATCGTCCTAAGCCGCAGTTGAAACCTCAGGTTCTTTAGAACTGTAATGTCTAGGGCATCTGGTCTCTCATCCCTGTTATGCGGTATGTGTGTTGGTTCCTCTGGGCCACATGTAATTATACGAGGTCTCTCTTCTAAGGCATGCAATTTCGCCCCTTTCGGGTTGTTCTGTTTAGAATTCCAGACGAAATTTCTTGCATTGAAGTCCCTACAGAGAAGCACTTTTTCGAATCTGTCGAAGATCGCAGTTAGATCCTTCTCGTCTAGACGATCGTTTGGCCATAAATACGGTGCAACTAGGCTGATTTTACCACATGCAGTGGACACTGTAGCTGCCGATACCTCCAGAGTTGTCAGTGAAGGCGAATTTTCGAGTGAGTGCGTCAGTGTGTTTTTCAGAAAAATAACTGTGCTACACCTCTTCTGTTTAATCGATCCGGAATGCTTGTGTTTCTGTTAAAAGCAGTATGTTCACATTAAATTTAGTGAGGTATTAAGAGAGTTCCACTTTCTTATTTGTTACTCATTATTCGTTAAAATTCTAAAATGTTAGGTTAGCAGTCTTTGGGACTCTGAACACCGTTAAGGTTGGAACACCTTCGTTACTCACTCGACGAGGACCATAATTTTTGAAATCATGTCAGGTGATTAACTGAAGTTTCGTGTAGTGTCTTTTATAAATGTAAAAATGTTTTTCTGGTTAAGATCTGAGATGAACGTATTAATATCAGCAATCAGCTTTAGAATTTCCGATGTGTTAGACGTTGTCTGGTATAGTTCTGGTTTGTTTCTGCTGCAGCTTGGCACTGACTGATTTGCGTTTCTCCAAGCTTGTTTTGATCTTATTTTGGGTAATTCTTTTGGATTGTTTACTTTTATTGTCGGTCCTGGGGTCGTTTTACAGCGAATAACTACTTGTGCATTATATGTTCATATTGTTTTCTGGAAGTTGGGGCAGCCTAGCCATGATGTTGCGTGGTCTGTGGCAGAGTTGGCACATGTAGGTTTCTACCCCTCGGTTTCTCGCATTCTTTTGTACAGTTTTACTCGGTACATGTAACACATATGGCAGGCAGTGCACAATTAGTATCTGTATGGGAGAAACTCCTTTTCTCCATCCGTATTAAACCTACTTGCTACGACAACCAGCTGCGATAGCCAGTTCTCCACATTCAAACAATATTTGGTCATTTTTGTGGCAATAAATGTTGGTTTGCTTTTTCTTTGAAGTTGCTGAATCACGTGTCACTAACGTACATAACAGGAATGCTACAGTTTACAGGGTGTAGAAATTCCAACGTCTTTCTTTTCTCGGCGTAAAGAATACTTAGACATTGTAATATTCGCTATCTCTTTGGCTTTCTGCTCCAAAAAGGGTGCAATTAAATCTTTTTGTAGAGTTGCTAGATCATGACATACTGAAAAGCTGAAAAATCCTAAATACAAAAAAGAAAAAAAAACAGAAAAATCACAAGACTCGAGGTTCTACGTTAATATTTAGCTACTTTCATTTGTAATACACTAAAAAAATTGATTGCTCTTTAGTTTCTATGTACATCTTGGATTTCTGTCTCCTGTAAGAAAAGTCATTTGGATTATCAAAATAAGACACTGACGGAAGAAAATCGCAACAACAAAAAATAATGTAGAATGAAATTTCGGGAATACATTTGTCTAACATATTTAAAGAGATTAACGTGATCAGCATTGCAAGACCACAGTTTAATGTATGTGCAAAACAAGCCATTGGAAGCTGAAATGCTGATACATTAATAAAAGCTAGAATGTTGAATGCAGGCATGTAAACGAGGGTGCATTGTGATGCACAGGTGCCGGATGTCAGTTTGTGGTATGGAGTTCCATGCCTGTCGCAGTTAGTCGGTGAATATGAAGACGGTTATGCTGGTTGTGGATGACATCGGAGTTGTCATCGGATGATGTCCCACATGTGCTCGACTGGAGACATCAGGATATCGAGCAGGCCTAGGTAACATGTTGACACCATTCTGGACTTCGACAGCGGTACCTGGGCGAGCATTCTCCTGTTGGAAAAGATCCCCTGGAATGCTGTTCGTGAAAGGCAGTGCCGGCCATTGTGGCCGAGTGGCTCTAGGCGCTTCAGTCCGGAACCGCGATGCTGCTATGGTCGCAGGTTCGAATCCTGCCTCTGGCATGGATGCATATGATGTCCTTAGGTTAGTTAGGTTTAAGTAGTTCCAAGTCTAGGGGACTGATGACCTCAGATGTTAAATCCAATAGTGCTCAGAGCCATTTGAACCATTTTTTAAGGGCACCGCAACAGGTCGAATCTCCAGAGTGACGTACAGTTTTGCAATTAGGGTTCGTGGACTAACCACGAAAGTGCTCCTGCTGTCACACGAAACTGAGCTCCGGATTAGGTCCAGAGTTACTAGCACGCAGGACAGGTTGGTTGTAGGCGATTAACTGGCCTCCTCCGATCCAACACATGGTCATCAACGGAACTGGTGCAGAACCAGCTTTCATCAGAAAACACAACAGACCGCCCAATGAGCTCTCGCTTGGCACCACTTAAATGGCAAATGGCTGCGGTTTGGGGTTAGTGGAGCGCAAGGTTCAGGGAGTCTGGCTCGGAGCTGTCCTCGAAGTAACCGATTTGTAACAGTTCGTTGCGTCACTGTAGTGTCAACTGCTGCTCAAATTTCTGCTGCAAATGCAGTGCGATGCGCCAGACCCATACGCCGAACACGATTGCCTTCTCTCTTGGTCGACGTCCAGAACCCGCTCTTTTTGAGACCATACAATCTCGTGGCCACCGCTGCAAACAGTCATGTACAGTGGCTACGTTCCTGCCAAGTCTTTCTGCAGTAGCGCAGAAGCAACATCTTGTAGCCCTACTACATGACCTCGTTAAAACTCAGTGTATTGTTGATAATGGCGTCGTTGTTGCCTTAAAGTCATTCTTGACCAATATCAACTCAAAGATAACTAACGCTCACGGCCGTTACAGCATTTATTTAAATCAAACTTGATTTACATCCTCATAGTGGCGCTACTAGTGTGGTTTGAAGAGCACCAGGATGAGTTTAGTGTACTCTTGTGGTCACCAGACTCCGCGGATTTGAACCCAACCGAGAATCTGTGGGACTACCTCGACCGGCTCTTTGCACCATGGATCTTCAACGAGAAAGCATGCACAGCTGGTCACAGCACTAGAGTCGGCATGGCTCCACATCCCTCTCTGTACCTTCGGGAACCTCATTGACTCTCCTCCTGCACGCCTCGCATTGGTCTTCGTTGCAAAAGGTGGTTATTCAGACTTTTGACTTGTGGTCACATTAACGTGACTGGACAGTGTTCTAATGAGAAGTGGTAGTATGTCAGTGCACTTGGAGAAAATGATGGATTTGGAGGTGGTTACTTCATTACGGGATATAAGAAGAATCTGTTAATAAATTTCCATTCCCAGTAGGCTCGGCATAAAACAAGGTTGGTTATATTGTATCAACATGTGCTGAACTGGAGATTGAGCGTCCTGTTAATCCACAGTTCGTGTGGGAAAAGTATCATTACCTCTTACTGTTCCCATAACTAATGTTACTCCGCTGGTCTTAAGAAAAACTAGCAATGCATCGAACGGGCTTAAGTTGGTTTCTTTTAAACAAATTACTCCTTTAAGTGCAGATAACGTGGAAAACTGGAAACGGACGTGATCGATATCAAGAAACGAGAACTGGGATATTTGGCAAAAACTGTTGCCATGAAGGGACACTACAGCTGTTACTCGATTGCGTGCAAGCAAGATTTACAAATTACTTTACACACAGTATATGGAAAAAAAATCAGAGTCGAGAGGTAGCAACGCTAGCCACTGGACCACGAGCTGCGGACAAATGCAGGGAAGCGAGCGTCTTTACTACATTAGAGGATTGTAGAAAAAGAAATCTGCTTATATATCTCCATTCCCAGTTTCATCTGCTTAAAAATGCAGGAAATAAAAAGCAAAGCTAAAATTCTCGAATCCTCTCGGTTACTGCCAGGTATGACGTATGCAGTCTCATTAGTACGTTTGTTACATCTTCTAAGTGCCCCGCTAATAAAATTACATTACTACTGTGACATACAGCAACACACATTAGTTTACATGAAGCATGAGCAACCTTTGGTGACCTGAGGGCATGATTCGCATTCTTACGTAATCTCACGTGTTGCATGATCACGGAATATGACGACAGCGCATCTAGCAAACCTGTAGCATCTGTGATGTTAATGTTTTTGAGGAAAAGCACCGATATGAATGGCACCTCTTTCCTGACATTCCAGTCCAGCAAATTATCCTTCGTTACGTGCGTTTCTGACAGTGCATTCTCTTTGTTGACCCTACGCATCTTCAATGTTACCGTAGAAATTTAAATGCCTGTAAAAGCAACTGTTAGCAGCTAATTCATCACAAATCACCTTCATTTCCAACTGCGGCAAAGGTCTAGTACATCCATGCACGAATTTCTTCCGTAGGCCGCATTGAAAACAATTGTGGGCCGCATCCAGCCCGTGGGCTGCCGGTTACCCACCTGTGGTTACATAACATTTCGGATATGAGAGAGATGGAAGATATTTAGATGAATAGCCTGCTTCTGAAATCGTGACTTCCCCGATTTCGCTGTCACATGGCTTAATCGATCGGTGTGTGGGAAAGTTGCATACTCAATGACTGGTTTTCTTGAAAACTTGCTACAAAGCGTTGATAAAGTATAGGGACATGACATGCCAAAATTGCAAGCACTACGGGAAAACCTCTAAGCATGTGGGCTGATAGTATACAGTAACGACCACACAATCACTGAATCACTTCCATACTGTGACGAAGCAAGCTGGGATCTCTTTACTTCCTTTCTTGTTTTGCCATCTGCCTCCTTAAATTCGTTTTACTTTCATTTTTATCTAATTACCATTAACATACATGAGTATAACCTGCATTCCCATGAAAGAGAAATGTTAGCCCTCAGTCTTAAAGAATACAGCACCAGGTCTAATTTTGTGCTTAGTTTTGTGTAGGTGATTAATTTCCTAATTTATTGAGACTATTTCTGGTCAATATCTATTGTTGTAGGGTGCAATCAGTAATTGTTTCGTGACTTAAATGCTATTGTTGACCTATAAACAAATGTAAATTCTGCACTAATTATAAACATTTGGAAGAAGAACTACTATGACTCAAAGCATCTACTTGGCTCTGTTCGAATACATATTAGCAAAGCCAACCCTTAATTAATTCCAAAATAATTACCAGTTTGGTCAAAAGCATTGTTTGTATAACTATATCTGTCAATTTCAAAAACAAATAATTCGGCCTAGCCTTTGTGATAGAACAAACTGTTAAAAAGGAGGAATTATTCGATAGATTCAGTTAACTGAATGAGCTGCGTTTTATTTGTAATTTCTGTAACTTAAACATCGAACAATGTATAGTTTCAGTATCTATCATTGTGAGGGTACATAAAGGCCCGATTTTTTGATCCCGAGACGGACAGTCCACAGCCGATTTTGGAAATCTGTATCAGCTAGAGTAACAATAATGCATTGGAATTAGTGTAACACCAATAGGCTGTGTGTTAAATAAATGACTGTCTTTTTAATTTATTTGAGAAATAGTGAACCGTGTGGTTAGGTTTCTACTGCTCGTAGATGTTCAACAGCAAACTATTTTAGCAGTATGCTGATGTTTGCTTGCAAGCTATTAATGAGGCTTATCTAAATTTACGAATAGTGAACTGGCCATATAACTGTGTAATATTGTAGGTTGTGAAAAAGTAAAGAACTGTGAAACAAAACTGTGCAACTGCGGGCCACATCATTTACAGTAGTCAGTGCTTAACTTTCACCCCAATTTTTCAGCCATATAACAATGCAATATGTCAACAAGGAGGACTATCAACGAAGAAATAAAGCAGGCAAACATTGCAACACCTAAACTGTGTTGCACCTTTAAATCTCAGAAATTAAATTTGTGCTTTAAAAATTTTGTCCGTATACCGGGTAGCTTCTCTATGAGTTTATCGAGTTTATCCAATGTGTCCAATTTATGACAACCTCGCCCAGCTAGGTCCTTCTAGAGACTTCAGGGCATTATTTGCTGGATGAATGTCATTTACTTTCACAGATAATTACAGCTTTCGAGCATGCTTTAATTCAGCATTACTAGCGACGGCACTTGACAATAATACCATTTTTAGTTAGGTTTAAGTAGTTCTAAGTTCTAGGGGACTGATGACGACAGCAGTTAAGTCCCATAGTGCTCAGAGTCAATAATACCATTTATAGCACTATAGCACAGAACACTTTTATAAGAATCATCCTTCAACATCCCACATTGTTCACCCTGTTTGCTATTGTTTATTGTGCCCCCAGGCAGTGTACATTACACAACTGCATTCTTTTAAAGTACTGAATGAAATTGCCTCAAACGTCTGCTGAATGCCGGAGTCAAATACATAGGGCATCCTAACAACTTTGATGCAACAGCACCTGGAAATAAAGAGGCAAGTAAGAAGCTGATCTGGATGTTCTTCCTGCTGCAATTGGGTTATTGGAGTTTATCATAAATTGGTACTGGATCACTGGATATTTCTGGAGAATCCTGCTGATTTTGGCAGAGACAGGAATCCAGCATTTGAGCTTGTGAAAACTTAACGCAGGACACTCCGGGATTCTTGAAGAAATAGAAGCGGAGATCGAGAGAACAGTCGTGGGACAAGGTGTCTGACATTAGATACCAGATTTGACACACTCCAGATCATGAACTCGACTTCAGAAGACGGCCAGGCGGGGCGCGGACGGCGGTCGGAAAACCCGCGACCAGAGAGGGCCAATGTAGCCGAGTCTGGCGGGCGCAGATCACAGACGGAACACTCGACTCGACGCGGACCGATTAGGGAACGCCCAGCTCCTTCCAACGATAAATATTGGACTCGATCGACCCAAGGACCAGGACCTAACATCTATGGTCAAGTACACGCAAACACAACGGTACAGGTGAGCCCCTGTTAATCAGACGCCATTACTGGATATTCAGCTGGAACACACTTGCCAAATAACTGGCACCACGGAGGGAAGCCGTACCGTACACTGCATGCAGACAAGCTCCACCCCCCCCCCCCCCCCCCCACACACACACAGTGAGATGATGTATGCCAGGTCTCCCACTACTGTATAACGATCTTGATTGTTCCAGGAATGTAGCGGCTGCTGCAACTGTGATACATCGCCATCGCTTGCCACAGTAATGATGCATGATACCCATACTAACAAATCCAACCTTGCATGAACTATCGCAGCTAGTAGTAAGCCACTACTGCTCTTACTACCCATACCACTGTCGCAGAGGTTTTTTCCCATGGAACGAGCCTTGGCACTTTTTTCCCTCTGCTCTTCAACTTGCTACCCTCACTCGCGTTTCGTCCACTATCTGTCACCTGATGGACCGTGTTAATGCGTAGTCTTACCCAGACGCACGGATAACGTCACAGCCCAGCATCCTGTGATCCACTTACTAGATAACTAACATGTTGACGGAGGTGACAGTAGCACCTGAAGAAGACTGCGAGGGAAGCTGTTGAAATATCGTGCGAGAACGACGTGAACATCCGGCTGGATTCCCGAATATCCAAGATGTCTACAGATCGCCGGGAAAGCATGAAGAATTACAAATTTTTCCCTAACTCAGAAGATTTTATTCAGCGACTGTCGACTTTGCATCTCGAACCAGCTGACGTATTAGTCAGATTCGATGTGGTCTCTTTGTTCACACAAGTACCTCTGGTGGATACATTACAACTTATAGGAGCTAAATTGGAGGACATTTTACATCTATTCAAACATGTGCTTATCTTGACTTACTTTTTATTTAATGAACAATATTTTGAGGGCACATATATATTGAAACGTCCCCTTTGAAGAATTATACATGACTGTGCTTAAACTGACACACAATATTTTTTTTAGCGCAACGCAATCTCACTTTCAATAATCCCTACAAAAGAATGGCCCTGACTAACATTAACCTATACCTTTCACAAATCACTTACCTCACAAAATCTTCGTTACTCTAACTACTGCAATACAGCGAGTGCCACTACTGCCAGCTAAATAAAAGATTCAAACTACGGAAGGCACTAACTACTGATAGGCATAGTTAGCAAATGAAAGATTTTAATAGAGAACAAACAATGTATTTACCTTAACAGTGTTGAAAAATCATAATGTACATAGCATTTCATGACATCCAGTCTTACAAATTTCAAAACTCCGCCATTTCTCTCCCCACATCCACCACTGCTAGTGGCTCACCTCCAACTGCGCAACGCTACGCGCTGTTCACATCCAGCTGCCCAACACTACAATGGCAGACAACAATGAAAACTAGCCACAGACTGCACACAGCACAGCCAGTGATTTTCGTACAGAGCGCTACGTAACGTTGCCAATAAGAAAACATAAACAGGCTACTTACATAGCCCCCATGCTCCCCACAAAAAATTTTACAAATTCTTTTGGGCAGTGGCCAATAGTGATTTGATAAAATTTTTCATAATTACAATAACAAAGATATCAAATGCACACACTTATTGATACAATGTTGGTCAAAAGCTAAAATTTTCTCACAGTCCATAAATCCAGTCCTGATCATTCATCACAGTATAATTTCATTGCACAAAGTCTGATCAGTAAAAGAAAATGCACTTGGAAGTAGCGAATTTCCATGCTGCCTTGAAGAAGTAGTGTTGTCCTTCCAACGGAAAGACAGTGCTGACTCTTGACGTGCAGACAGGTAATGGGCCATAACAGAGCAAACCCACAGCAGAGTCAGTCGAAGTTTTGAAGAATATTAGTAGGTAGGTCATCACAGAGTAGACCCACTGTAGTCCTGGTAGAGATTATGTTATTGGTGGGCCACCAGAGGTGCAGACCCACTGCAGTCCTTGTAGAAATAATGGTATTGGTGAGTAAGCAAAGGTGTAGACCCACTGTAGTCCTTGTAGAAATGGCCAGCAGCCATCTGTTGTGACTGTTCAGGTGCACAATCACCATCGAAGAGTCTTGCGGACAATATAGCAAGTCCATAAACCACCACTTGTGCACTCACAATTTTTTTTTAATTGTCCTTAGAACCAGCAATGCTGTTATCCAGTCCCTTGCTGAATTATTAACAAACGTGCAAACACTATGAGTCCCTACTTCTCACATATTGTCCATATGCCATGACCAACAGAAATGTGTGCAGTGAAATGGAACTTACAAGTTAATAATATGATGAACTAGTGTCAATTACAATTTTATAACATAAGAATACAATTACAAAGGTACAAAATACATCATTATAAACATAATAATACAGATAACATTTGTAGTAATAGGGGCTTTACAAAAGAATGGAAATAAACATATACATCAGTGTTACAGCAATTATGACATAAGTAAATACATAAAAGATCAGAATAATTATTGAAACATCAACTTCACACATGAGCATTCAAACAGAGCAGAATAAATAATGTCTAGCATCTTTACAAAGTAAATAACATGTTATTAATGCAAATTATATTTGAGGATAACAGGATTCCTCATCATAGTAAATGTAGCTTAGTACTAGAAAAATTCTACAACATAAATCTTATTAACTAAACACATAAAGACAGGAAAAACACAAAAATGCAAGAGTACACAAACACATAGCAGAATAACACAGGGGGAAAGTACAGGGTTTGTTTTCAGTGTAACATTTGGTACTGCAGTATTTTGCAAACAAAACCTTTTTTTTCTTGGAGATCTCCCTTCGTTCATCATTATTCCCAAAAGGTCCTATCTATACCTGCTTTCTGTACTTTTTTCGTATAACTTCTCAATGCATTTCTTCCAATTCATCGCAACTCATTCTCTTATATAGTCTACTTCTCTTAAGCTAACTTAAATATACTGAGCTCAGATGCTAAACTAAGGGACGAGGCAATGCAGCAGCACAAAACAATTAACACAAACAGCAATGACAAAATATTCAAATTGGCCAAGCAAGCAGCAATATTACAACTAATATAACGCAATGAGCAGCAAACAAGAGAAATAAATCAGTAGTAAAACTGGCTTAACAGAGTAATGTAAAGCGAAATTTAGTAGCACTATGCCTGGCAAACAGCAGCAGCAAATGCAATAAATTATATCTAAACATGACAAAGCTCAAGCAGAAAAATATTACAGTAAAGACAACAATGCAGATAAGGGAAATGTCTATTCACATCATAATATCTATGTCATTAAAGTGGTGCACCACAACTTATTCTACAAAATAAATTACCAAGTACTTGAAAAGAAAATTATGAATGCAGTTCCTGTGAAGGTAAATGTCTTTTTATGCTCCCTCATTTTTTTTGAAAAAAATTATTATTTACTCGATCTGTAGACAGAAAATATTTATATTAGTACATCTATCAATTTTATTTTAACCAATGCTGCAGTGCAGCTAGAAACTAGATATTAAACAAATTGAGTAAATAAATACATAAAGCAAGCCATATGGCATTTCTCTCAACTAGCAAGACAATAGCCGTGAAATGTTTCTCGTCATTTCATTAGGCAATTTAGTAAATATCATAAATTAAGAGCTCCACAGTGTAATCATATGTTTTCAATTTCGACCTTGTCGTTTTTGCGATGCTTTCTACGAAGGAATGTCAATAGCGAGGATAATGGCCTCTTTTTCTTCTCCACCTGTGCCTCTGAAAGGCACTCACTAATGACTTCTTTCCAGGCGACTGTCGCCCATCTGGGTGCCCACGACGCATTACGTGAAGGTCACTTAACTTTCTTACCGAAATATTTACGACACCAGTTTGCACAACAGTGGCAGTCTCACATAAAAAATTTCACAGGTCGAGAATTTGCGTTGCAAATGTGTAGAAACAAAATCCTATGAATATAACAGCGTCCAAAAAATTTTCAGTGGCATTGTGATACATTCACACATGTACACACATTTCATAATTCTAAAGTACGATTCTTCGTTTCCAACATCCTTTTCTACAAATCATAGTCCTTAACCACTACTCATTATTCCTTACCTCATTATACATATACATATTCATCGACACTTCTTCAGTATTTCATCATGAGAAATACCTAGCATAATAACCATTCCTCAACAGCATAATACACATCGTCGTCGTAATAATAACAACATCATAACACCTCAGTCAAATCTCAAAAACGTCGTAGCTCTCTGCAATAATTTCAAACCCTAAAAAATATTCTCTGCTCATTTCAATAGTGTCATCTACCTCAAATGTACCTTAAAAATCATGATCTCATACCAAATACATCATTCAAAGCTCTCATAGTATCACAATGGTTCTGAAAAAATATGAAGAGTTCACAAAGTACAGACAAAATACAATTTCGTAAGTGTGAAGTTATCCAACTGTGTAATTACGTAAACATCTGTCACTGACGTAGTAAAAAAAAAAATGTTTCTCTCTCTGTTAAATGATCTGATAGCTGTGTAATTTATGAGTTAGAGAAATATGGTACCGATGTGTAAAGTTGTATAAGCAAATACCATATTAGCTAGGGCTCCTTGTGCTTGCGAAACACACAGTACACAAAGTAAGTGTGCACCCCCTGAGGATTAATGTAATTATACCCTCAGGTGTTACAGATTACAGCAATGGAATGAAATGTATCACAGAAAACCTTTGTATCATTGTACTTCAAAAATCTTTAAAAATAAATGTTTTAAGTAAAAAATTAATCACTCAAATATGTGTACTGTAGCGCTAAACTGTTCGTCTTGTTGTAAGATAATCTCTGTGGAAGTGTCGTAGTTATCGTCCTCCGAAAGCTAATTTCTGCAGAAGCCAATGTACTTACCTCATGATAAACAAAAGTGAAATGCTTTGCGTATAGATATCTTAGTTATTGCGCTTATTGCCGTGATGAAGAAAGTACTGTGCTGTAATGTATTATTGTGCCATGGAAAAGGCTGTCTCATTGTAGCTATACCACAAAGTTACTACTAAAACATGTTTTACTTTCCAGAATAATACAGAAAAACTGTGCAGATTTAAAACAGAAACACTGCAAAAGCAACATTGTAAATTGTGTCACATACTAATAGCATCGTGATATAATCGTGTAGCTATCAAGGAAACCAAATGCCAAGTCATCTTTAATCTCACCGAATGTACTTCAAATAAAGAGTATCTTTTCAAGTAAACCAAAATGTTGCATTAATATCTCATTAGCAGTATAAGTTCTAAGTATGTAAGCCTTATAGTCGTTACGTAATCGTGCAATTAACAAGCAAGAATATACAAATAACAACAGTGTGTCGTCTGTTCACTATAACAATGCATTGTCAATTACTGTTTCAAAATGTTCCTTAGGTTCTAGACTGGATAGTTAACTTCAAAACATTGTTGCATGTTAACAGGTTCTCAGTGTGACAAATTGTACTAATAGCGTGAAGTGAAAGTTTTATGGCAAAGACTAAGTTAAAAAACAGATTATCTTTCAATAAACGGTTTTACATGTGAAATGTGGTGTAAACCTGTACTACTCCTAGTATGCAGAGTTTCAGCTTCAAATCAATTATCATGTGGTATACGTCGGTAAGGAATGCCAAAATTTTTCTCAAGGTTAGCGTCTATGTTATTTTTCTCTGAGCCAGCCGGCGCTCGTGGCTGCCTGTGGTGCAAGTCTGTCTCTTTGTTGGCGCGCGCCGTTATTGGGATTAGGAGACCTAACTTCTACAAATTCACCTTGACGAGAAGGTCCTGCCCTGTTTGGAGCTCGCCAGTTCTGATGGAATTCAGATCTGCCGTTTTGTCAGTAGTTTACATAGTTTCTTGTTTGTCGGTCATGTGGTGGAGAATTTCTCCCGGAATCGTAACTGCGTGGTGGACCGTTGCGTCTGAAGTTATTCTGTCTCCTGTGATAATAATTGTTTTTGTTCCCATATTGTCTGTTTCTATGGTTATCTCTGTCATATTCATTACTACGGAAATGCGATCTTTCTCTGTAAATATTACTCTGCCAGTGGTTGTCATATGGGTGGTGTCTGTTTTGTTCACAATTTGCGTTGTAAGAATAGCCTTGTCGTGTCCAGTTATTATTTCTGTCGTCACGGAATTGTGACAGATGTGACCTGTAGTGATTGTTTTCCTGTTTTCGCATCCCGCGACTGTCAGTGTCAATTTCCAATTCTTGTAAGAGTCCCTGAAAAGCTTCAATGTCGTCTTTGCAACGTCCTGTCAAAATAATATGTCGTAAATGTTCAGGTAATTTGATTAAGCAAATGCGGATGAGTTCTGAGGGGCTGTATGGGTTTGAAAGATGCTGATTCTTGTGCAACATGTCTTCAAAATATTTCACAAGACTGGAAAATTCAGATCGTTCGAAATGTTTCATCATTATAATGCTATGTTTTACTCGGTCTTGTGTAGCTTGAGACCAATACGCTGAGAGGAAGGCATGATAAAATTCTCCTTCACTGTGACAGTCGTGAATGACCGATCGCATTCTTACAGCTGGTTCATTCTCTAAGTAGCCACACATAAATTCTAATCAGTGTTCTAATGACCAGTTGGGAGGAAAACAATGAGAGAATTGATGGAGCCACGCTTGTGGATGAATGTCGTTGCCAGAATTCTTAAATGTTTTAAATTTACGTGTAGTAATGAACAGCTTATAGTCAAAATCATCATGTCGGCGAGTCGCATATAGGTCATTGTTACGTCGTTTCGGCGGTTCCATTTCAAAATTCGGTGCACCTTGCCAATTTCTTTCATAATTTCCGAAATGCGCTGTGTTATTATTTTGTGGTTGTTCCGTATTTCTATGTCCCTCTTCCCGTACTGGAGCGCGAGTGTCCTCTGAAATATGTAATTCTTGTATTTCTTGTGCCAACTGATCTTGTACTTCCCGGATTTCTCTTTTGTACTGTGTATTGATTTGATTTTGATTTTGTTTGAATTTTCTAATTTGTTCATACTCTTCAGTGTCCGTGAAGGCTACAGGTCTTGAGTCATCATCTACCTTTGTAGATAAGTTAGTGAACTGATCTGAAAGTTTGGCTACTTTATCCGATAGTGAAATTATTTCCTCTGTGTGTTTTTCTGAACGAAGTTTCAGAGTGTCCATTTGTGTTGAAATCGTATCTACTGTGTCCTTTAAGTTTTCCTGAGTTTTTGCAAGTTGCGTAACCGAATCGGTAGATGCAACTGAGTCAATTTTAGCTTGCAAGGTGTCGTGATTTTCATGAACGATAGTTTGCAGTTCTTTTATGGCTGCTTCATGATTCTGTAATGCATTTTCATGACGCGAAAAGATAGGTTGGAAATGCTCACAAATTTGTGCTTTTACGTCATTGCAGACTTTTTGACATTTTGATTCGATGTTATGTAACTCAGTAGTTAAATCTTCACGTGTTTGTTCAAGCGTGGTGCCTAGCTTTTGAAGATTTTGTTCCATTGTGTCTAACTGTTGCTGTGTTTGTCTCTCATTTTGTTTCATTTGTTGCATTGATTGCAATAACAATGTATTGGTCTCTGGAATCTGTTCCTCTATGCTTTTCGGCAGTGAATTTGCACCGGCAACATTCACATTTTGACAAGCGGAAAATGTGTCTTGACTCATTTGAGAAAACGGTGAGAACCAAAAACCTGAGTCTACAGTATTTGCAATATTGTGTTCTGTCATTCCCAATTCTTGAGGCGAGCTGTTGCTGACCGATCGATCGATAATGCTTCCCTGTTCACTACCTGTTTCACTGTCTACACCATTATTTGACGCCCGCTCCATTTCCCTATGCACAGTTACCAAATTACTACTTTGAATGTCTGTTAATTCATTACACAGTGGTGCTGGTAAGCTACGCTCGTCGTCACTATTATTTCTCAGTTTACTTTGGAGCCTAGTGTTACGTTTTTCACACGCCATTATTGTCACAATATTTCACACGATAACACAGAAAAGCACAATTTGAAGAGCAAAAATAAGAAAACACATTAACATAGCACTGAAAATAATATCTAGTTAATTGCAAGCGCAGCTGCGAAATACTTGGTGCAAATTTACATGCGCGCCACACCTGTTTTACTGTACAACAATGAAAGACTGCAACTGCAAAGGAGATTCTCCCTACAATTACGCGCTAGCAATAAACAAAATCTACACTAATCACACAAACTACAAGAAAAAATCAGAAGATTCCAGTGAGGTATCCTCGGCTAAGGGTCGACATATGAAACGTCCCCTTTGAACTATTATACATGACTGTGCTTAAACTGACACACAATATTTTTTTTAGCGCAACGCAGTCTGACTTTCAATAATCCCTACAAAAGAATGGCCCTGACTAACATTAACCTATACCTTTCACAAATCACTTACCTCACAAAATCTTCGTTACTCGAACTACTGCAATACAGCGAGTGCCACTACTGCCAGCTAAATAAAAGATTCAAACTACGGAAGGCACTAACTACTGATAGGCATAGTTAGCAAATGAAAGATTTTAATAGAGAACAAACAATGTATTTACCTTAACAGTGTTGAAAAATCATAATGTACATAGCATTTCATGACATCCAGTCTTACAAATTTCAAAACTCCGCCATTTCTCTCCCCACATCCACCACTGCTGGCGGCTCACCTCCAACTGCGCAACGCTACGCGCTGTTCACATCCAGCTGCCCAACACTACAATGGCAGACAACAATGAAAACTAGCCACAGACTGCACACAGCACAGCCAGTGGTTTTCATACAGAGCGCTACGTAACGTTGCCAATAAGAAAACATAAACAGTCTACTTACAATATAATGTATATAATGTGTGTGTGTGTGTGTGTGTGTGTGTGTGTGTGTGTGTGTGTGTGTGTGTGTGTGTCATGTGTATTAAATAAATACGCAGCATTTATCTGTCAGAACTGTCATTAGACTAGTGGATAAATATTTGATATGTTTCTGCTTACAACGTTCCCAGTCATATACGATGTTTTTATATACTATATGTATTAAAATATGTAGTTCATTTGTTTCCTAACGTTTATTAGAGTATGGTATAAAAATTTGAAGCAAATTTTTTCGAAGTTTTTGGTACCAACACTAAACGACGATCTAGAATAGGATTAGATAAAAAATCCAGGAAATGCTAATTTTCGTAATTTTTTTGGAGATTATGAAAAACGTGTAATCTCATTAGAGATTAAGCGTGGTAGTTTTAAAACGAAGAGCTATAATCGACGCTTACAAGCAATTACATTTGTTTGTTACTTGGAATTTCGAAGTTTTGTTCATTTGTTCGAAGGGGCTCCGCGTAACGACGCAGCCATCATATGCTGACATGTAGAGCCCCAGTAACTTGTTTGTGCTGATAAAAATGGTTTTCGCAAGGTATTTTTAGTCAGGTACATGAAATGTGATGGTTTACACGAACAGTTATTTAGGCACACTTGTAATTCTTTCCGAACATTTGTGCTTGAGATCATGGCTATCTGTTCCATTCGGATAGCCTTAGGCAACTGCCATAGCATGCTATGCGAAAAGTACCATAGTGGTCACCCGAAAGAGACTTAAAATGAAGAAATGCTACAGACAAAAGAGAGAAGAAAGTAGAAGTTATTACTTGAGCCCAAGAGAACCGAAAAGAAAGTCTCTCTCAGACAGAGGCACGTCCTTCCTACACAACGCAGAAATCCCACTGACGGCGTCCACAGCAGCGGGAAAGCCGAAGCGACGCCGCCTCGGGCTGACGTCAGAGCGGCGCCATGACGTCACGGACCAGGGGCTGTCGGGAAAGGGGGCGACTGGGAGGGGTGGAGACACGCGAGAGTCGCACAGCCGACGCCGGACACGGGAGGGGAGGAGCAGCGGCGAGTGTGCTGAACGCCACTCGATCCGCTTGCCTAGGTTCCTGTGACTCGCCTACGTCTGTACCGACAGCTGAAAATGCAGCACCTTAGGTGCGCCCATAAGGGGCTATAGTTAACGTCTTTGTGACTTGAATAATTCAAGCAACCTCGGAAGGGCAGGAATCTTTAGTGACTGGGGAGAAATCAGAAAGGGAGCCCCACAGGTTTCTATTTTGGTCCGCTTCTATTCATGAATGACCTTCCACTTAGCATTCAACAAGGAGAAGCGGTACTTTTTGCAGACGATACCACTGTTATGATAAATCTCATTAGAGAGAAAGCAACAGAAGAGATGGTAAATGATCTTCTCCAAAGAATTATGAAGTGGTTCTCAGAAAAATGGACTCTCCCAAAATTCTGAAGAAACACACTACATGCACGACAAATAGGGTCATGTCAATAGCTGATGTAGCACATGAGCACGAGTCAAACAGAGCACATTTCTCTAAATTTTTGGGTGTATATTGATGAAAACGGAATTGAGCTTCTCGAACAATGAAGTTCAGCTACTTTTGCTCTTTGTGTAATTGCTAATCTTGGAAAGAAACGAATCAACCTTCTGACATATTTTGCACATTTCCACTCGATTATGCCTTATGGAATAATTTTCTCTGCAGCTCATCACATAGTAAGAAAGTACTGAGTGCACAAAAGCGAGCCAGTAAGAATAATATGTGGTGTTTGCCCACGGACGGCATGTAGGTACCTCTTCAAGGAGCTAGGCTTTTTAACAGCGCCGTCACGATACCTATAACGGCTAACGAAATTCGTCATAAACAATCCATCGCCGGCCGCGGTGGTCTAGTGGTTCTAGGCGCTCAGTCCGGAACCGCGCGACTGCTACGGTCGCAGGTTCGAATCCTGCCTCGAGCATGGATGTGTGTGATGTCCTTAGGTTAGTTAGGTTTAAGTAGTTGTAAGTTCTAGGGGACTGATGACCACAGATGTTAAGTCCCATAGTGCTCAGAGCCATAGACAATCCATCACATTTTGGGAAGAATAGTGATGTCCATATCTACAACACAAGAGGGAAAAAGATCATTATTAATTATTATTAAAGCTGTCAGTAGCTCAGAAAGGAGCATGCAGCAACAAAACTCTATGGTCACTTCTCCAGTAACATAAAACCACTTCTCCGAGGTAAGTCCTTCTCTTCCATTGACGAATTACTACTTCGAAACTGGTAGTTAGTACAAAAATGTAGCTGCATCATTAGCATTAAAATAATTGTTAATTAATGTTAACAATGATCATTTATGCATATGCGTTCAACTAACCCTTTCCACAACATTTCGATAAAAGGATCGTTCAAATGATCTACCGAGCATGTAACTAACTAAGTAGCAGTAGTGTTGCCGTAAAACTTCTGCGAAAGTGGCTGCAAGGCACGGCAACATTGCGATATACCCGAGCAGTATTGCTGGTGGATCGGGTAATTGCATAAGGTTGCCATAGCATGGCCTAGGTGCTGCCGTTATTGTCCACCAAGTGTGAATAACAGTGTGTATGACATGGTCGTATTTAGCTCTTTCCTTGTATGTAAATGCTTAACATATGACTCTCAACCTTGCTTCCTCTTCTCACGTCACCAATTCTGGGTAATTTACAAGAAGTCTTGCGTATCCAAATCGTGCTCTCACTCAAAGCGATTTACATCGAACATCCGACTGTCAATACGTTGACAATATAGATGACAAAAAACAAAGGTATTTGAAACTGAATGTAATTAGTAATGAAAGAGTATCTTCATTTATTGCACTTAAAGCACTGTAGTAAACAGAATAATAATTTCACTTACTTACTCTTCAGCAACATCCTCAGCTTGGACAATGTCGTATACAGTATGGGCACCCGGGACCACTGCTCTTCTTCCATACCCTGGATAAAATCGTGAAATGTCCCTCAGAAATGTGGGGAGAGAGTCACGCCGAAAATATTTCCCTGAGAAGCGTAATTTATGGAAAGATTTATAATTGGAAGATATGTAGTTCATCTCTTTCCCCCCTGTAAAACCCCTCTCTTAAGCGGTGATTTCAGTCTTTCCACAACCGCTCAACGTTTTGGGTGTACGCAGATGGGTCGTCGGAAGATACAAACTCTACAGCGTGGTTGACAAATCTGTCGTCGATGCATTTTTTTAAAAAATTTCGATAAGATTTCCAGCATTATATAATCACTTTGGTACCTTTATTAGGGACAGTATAGTTGTCTTACCCTAAGAGTGCTCTTAAATTATGAATCAATTCCTCGTTTCACTTTCAATGTCAGCAAAAACCCATTCTTAAGGAGACGTCCTGTACCGTGCAGACGAGTGGAAACGTGCAAATCGTCAGTTTCTACAATCTTGTTATCACCAATAGAGACGCTTTCGTTTGTCATCAGACATAACAGACCTCACTACAAAACCCATAACATTCGCACGAGGTATTCATTGAGATTTCACTTTCTGATGCAGTCGCTTGTCATGTGGAATCTTTTACCCAGCACGAAACGATAATTATACTCTTTTCAATGCTCAGTTTCACGCTGTCAAATCAAGAGCTTTTTTTTCTTATCGAAATGTTTTTCTTGCACTTTGAACAGTAATGTTCGAAGGGGAAGTCTGCACCAGCGGTCTTCCTGCACAGTTTTACACACGCTACACCATAAAAGTCTACGCCATATTCCCAACGCAACTCTAAGCATCTCTCTATAGGCCGTACTAAGTAATCGAGGAATTAAACCACCGCCACATAAGAGCATTTGAGCTCAATGTTACAACGGATTCACTCATGACTATAAGCAAAGTTATACCGCATTCCCTTGTCAACGCACAAAACAACATCTAAACTCGCCATCTATGCAATCGGGCGTTCGTTGTACATCGCTCGCAGTGTGGAGCGACTTCGATATCCAACGCATCTTGGAAACTGCCCAGCACTGCAATGCCAAGTCACGCAATGTGATCAGCGAAACAATGTTATTTTGGTACGGAGACTACGGACCAGTTATCCAAAATACTTAATTTATTTAGCACAAAGTGTTTCGGATCTACATTTCCCCATTACCAAATTCTACAAGAAAAACGCAAATAATTACGTCACCTTACACCTTTACCTAACATACATGTAAAGGAAATCCGTCTATATTGTCATGTAATACTACGTACCTTAAAATTAATATGCTTTTAGGCACAAACAAACAATCTTAAGTAGCAAACATCCATTGTCAAACATAAACGATTCCTTTAACATCACATGGTATAACGTTCGTAATTACTGGTGGCGCATTATACACTCACAGAGCTCTGTCTACTATCGACAGTCATTTGCCAATCCCTATCTCATGGTATGCAATTTTGTTACGTACATGTCCAAAGAGGCAAAAAAAGAGATGGCGTCAGTGGAGGTGAAAAAAGGGAAGGAGATGCCAATTTAGACTTACGCTGTACGCTGTTTAGAACCCAGAGTAGGCGGGGCTTGCCACAGTCTTAAACAGCTTAAAACGTTAATAGAGCACTGTTTAAAATGTTTCTCGGTCATTATTTCTGTCGTGTGCACGCAACAACTGTTTTAAATACTAAAAGTTACTTTGTTTACATTAATAACCGTGTCACGAAGAAAATTTCAAACGTTTTTCTGTTATTAAATGGGTATTTGCTCTAGTAATACGAAACATTTGGTTTCGTTAATGTAAACGTTTTTTGTTAATACATTTTGAATAACGAAGAACAGAAAAATGTGACGTGTAAAGAATGGTTTCTTAATCCAATTAATTACATTTTTGCTGTATTTGCATCGATAGCAGGCAGGCAGGTGGCAGTTGACGCTAAATAACGGTAGGCAGGTGGCAGTTGACGCTAAATAACGAAAAGTGTGAGGTGATCCACGTGAGTTCCAAAAGAAATCCATTGGAATTCGATTACTCGATAAATAGTACAATTCTCAAGGCTGTCAATTCAAGTAAGTACCTGGGTGTAAAAATTACGAACAACTTCAGTTGGAAAGACTACATAGATAATATTGTGGCGAAGGCGAGCCAAAGGTTGCGTTTCATTGTCAGGACACTTAGAAGATGCAACAAGTCCACTAAAGAGACAGCTTACACTACACTCGTTCGTCGTCTGTTAGAATATTGCTGCGCGGTGTGGGATCCTTACCAGGTGGGATTGATGGAGGACATCGAAAGGGTGCAAAAAAGAGCAGCTCGTTTTTTATTATCACGTAACAGGGGAGAGAGTGTGGCAGATATGATACGCGAATTGGGATGGAAGTCATTAAAGCAAAGACGTTTTTCGTCGCGGCGAGATCTATTTACGAAATTTCAGCCACCAACTTTCTCTTCCGAATGCGAAAATATTTTGTTGAGCCCAACCTACATAGGTAGGAATGATCATCAAAATAAAATAAGAGAAATCAGAGCTCGAACAGAAAGGTTTAGGTGTTCGTTTTTCCCGCGCGCTGTTCGGGAGCGGAATGGTAGAGAGATAGTATGATTGTGGTTCGATGAACCCTCTGCCAAGCACTTAAATGTGAATTGCAGAGTAGTCATGTAGATGTAGATGTAGATGTAGATGTAGATAGCAAATGAAGCTGGAACTCCGAAACCAATGCTTGTTTACTTACTGGTACCGGTACTGCTTCTTTTTCATTACATTTTCAGCTTTCAACTCGTATGCACAACATTATTAACGTTCAAGTGTGCAAAAAACTTACCTACGTGTTCTTTGCTAGCCCGTAAACTTATTCAGTGAGAAAAAATGCAGGTCATGTTACAATATCTTGTGCATATCGACAAACTGAACGATTATTGAAATGTGGAAGTAACAGACCAGTATAGCGGCATACCTATGTGCAGAATATAGTTCTTGTTCTAAAGATTGTCACTGCATTAGTTTCACTGTAGTTTACACATATTCTCACTTTGAAATATTAGCTCTGATGCGTCATTGTATGTGTGGCCAATAATAACAATGTACAAGGTAAAAGAAGATTTTTTAACCATTTTCGAGCATTATGGAATACTACAAATGCAAATAAGGGAATGGTCTCAAACCCTTAGGCCCCGTAAAACGAATATTTTTCTTTAACATGAATGTAACTCATGACAGCCTAACCAGTGTAACACACAGGCCTACCCTTCCAAATGGCCCCTATTTCTTTCTATTCCTGAAACATTTCTCACCATTAACTCTGTCAGCTTTTCAGGAATAAGTAAACACATCACAGTTGGCAACTACACTCCTGGAAATGGAAAAAAGAACACATTGACACCGGCCTGTCAGACCCACCATACTTGCTCCGGACACTGCGAGAGGGCTGTACAAGCAATGATCACACGCACGGCACAGCGGACACACCAGGAACCGCGGTGTTGGCCGTCGAATGGCGCTAGCTGCGCAGCATTTGTGCACCGCCGCCGTCAGTGTCAGCCAGTTTGCCGTGGCTTACGGAGCTCCATCGCAGTCTTTAACACTGGTAGCAAGCCGCGACAGCGTGGACGTGAACCGTATGTGCAGTTGACGGACTTTGAGCGAGGGCGTATAGTGGGCATGCGGGAGGCCGGGTGGACGTACCGCCGAATTGCTCAACACGTGGGGCGAGAGGTCTCCACAGTACATCGATGTTGTCGCCAGTGGTCGGCGGAAGGTGCACGTGCCCGTCGACCTGGGACCGGACCGCAGCGACGCACGGATGCACACCAAGACCGTAGGATCCTACGCAGTGCCGTAGGGGACCGCACCGCCACTTCCCAGCAAATTAGGGACACTGTTGCTCCTGGGGTATCGGCGAGGACCATTCGCAACCGTCACCATGAAGCTGGGCTACGGTCCCGCACACCGTTAGGCCGTCTTCCGCTCACGCCCCAACATCGTGCAGCCCGCCTCCAGTGGTGTCGCGACAGGCGTGAATGGACGGACGAATGGAGACGTGTCGTCTTCAGCGATGAGAGTCGCTTCTGCCTTGGTGCCAATGATGGTCGTATGCGTGTTTGGCGCCGTGCAGGTGAGCGCCACAATTACGACTGCATACGACCGAGGCACACAGGGCCAACACCCGGCATCATGGTGTGGGGAGCGATCTCATACACTGGCCGTAAACCACTGGTGATCGTCGAGGGGACACTGAATAGTGCACGGTACATCCAAACCGTCATCGAACCCATCGTTCTACCATTCCTAGACCGGCAAGGGAACTTGCTGTTCCAACAGGACAATGCACGTCCGCATGTATCCCGTGCCACCCAACGTGCTCTAGAAGGTGTAAGTCAACTACCCTGGCCAGCAAGATCTCCGGATCTGTCCCCCATTGAGCATGTTTGGGACTGGATGAAGCGTCGTCTCACGCGGTCTGCACGTCCAGCACGAACGCTGGTCCAACTGAGGCGCCAGGTGGAAATGGCATGGCAAGCCGTTCCACAGGACTACATCCAGCATCTCTACGATCGTCTCCATGGGAGAATAGCAGCCTGCATTGCTGCGAAAGGTGGATATACACTGTACTAGTGCCGACATTGTGCATGCTCTGTTGCCTGTGTCTATGTGCCTGTGGTTCTGTCAGTGTGATCATGTGATGTATCTGACCCCAGGAATGTGTCAATAAAGTTTCCCCTTCCTGGGACAATGAATTCACGGTGTTCTTATTTCAATTTCCAGGAGTGTACGTCTACCTTGATCATCTGCTTCATTTTACTTTTGCATTTCATTTCGAGGTTTTCAAACTATGTAAGTCCTTACCATGCTTTGTGATACACCAATAGTTAGTTTCACGATCCATGGGTCATTTTCACGATAGATCGTAATGATGTGGAACGAGTCATTTTATGTTAACAGCAATTTTTTTAAAATATGCCTCCATGCTGATTATTTTTTAGTTTCCTTTATTATTTAATTAAAGGCAGTTAGATGTTCGTCAGTAAACCCTACCCCATTACAGTAAATAGCCTTCTGCCGAATAGGATGAGTTGTCAATGCTAAACGTCTGCAGTTGACTGTGTAATTTTACTTTGCTGTCTGTCAGGCATTTTTGTCACTGGTTAGTGATCAAAACTTTTGATTGCAGCACTGTGATTCCTTGTTTGTGCTGCAGACAGCTTTAATGTGGCGTAATGAATGTCACTTTTTCTGATATTGTAATTACGTACATCATTGTCCCTGCTGAAGTGCAATGGATTATTCACAACAAACTTGATGAGGGGGTAACTACGCTGTGAAGCGGGTAGATTGTTACTTACATGCCGAGCAGGAGGCAGGCACGACGAAATGAGTGTTCACATACGTTTTCGGCACACACACACACACACACACACACACACACACACACACACACACACACACACACACATCATACACGTTAAAATCACACACACATGATCTCTATACCATGCTGTTCTAACCAGAATCTTTTTAAATAGGAGGGAAATGTGAAAAATGAATAACTATCGGTGAGAAGAATTTAGAGGCTAAGATGCTGCACCAACTGTCAGCGCCGTGAATTAGCCGTGTGTCGTGCCGGGACGAGATCGTTGATACAATATGGCTCGGACCCTGGAGCGTTTGCTGTTTGAAAGGCTATGAAAAATACTGTAAAGAATGTAAGTAAACAGCGCTACCATTATTCATGAATACAAAAGAAAATATTGCTTGAACGGCTCCACTTACGAATGAAATGTGATTCCTTTAAACTTTAGATTACGATCGGATTTATTAGTACACTCATAAACGAAGCGAGAAGGCATTTTGACGAAACAACAACGTCTCTACAAAATCAAAGCGCCACAGAAGTCGATAGATACCCCAAACGGTCGAAACTAAGTACGGGCACGTCAGAATGACGTCATGGGGAAGTATCACAGTGGTGAATCATGAAGTATAAATGCGGGGAACCTAAGGTTTTGGGCTATGTGAGACGGCGGACGACGACGTCAAGTTTCTGACGTAATGAAAACTCCCTTCTTTTACCTCCATTAACGTGTCATAAACACCAAAGATGCTGCTAACGACGATAAAATCTCTGGACGACTATGTATCATATCACAGCAAATCCTAAAAACTATCGTACACCTATGTTACAATGTTAGGTTGCATTGAGAATTAAGAGAACATAATATTCTCTTATATATTATCTTCCCAGATACACAACCCTTGCCAATCAATCGAAACTCATGAATAAGGTTTAATGGACATTTGGAAACATGTTCGTTACGTACATTGTAAATTAAAAACAAGAAACATTAAAACTTAATGACCACGTTCACCTCTTAAAGCGCAAAATACTTGTATTTTCCCTAAATTTGACAGCAACCAACCTTTTTCCTCTAAATTCAAATATTTAAGTGGTCCATGATGCTTGGTAATGAATGCTGCTCATTCTTTAGGTTCTCCGCTACCAGTTATGAACCATTCTTTTTATTGTGTTCTTTGATCCTTATTTTAAAGTTTCTTGCTGTCTGACATACGTTTCGTCTCAAAATCTTCACATTTAATTTCACATACGCCCACTTTTCCCATTCAGTTTCACCTGTACTCATTTTTCATTCTTTGCTCCAGTTTGCTATCCGTCCGGTATGCTATTTTATGTTTTTTGTTATTGAATAGCCCCGCCAGTTTACAAGGAATGATTTGCCAATATATTATGACTGTGTATATCTGCGGATTTATCTGTATTTTTTTTTCTTTCCCGTCTCCCACGGTTGCATTAATCGTGTCTATTAAACCTACGTCATAACCATTTTCCATTTATGTGTGACAAAGAGTTTTCATTTCTTAATCTTCGTTCTTGTGGCTTAATGGGATGGTGTTAGCCTTATACACTACGCTTTTGCGGTGATCAGTGTTATGCTTATAGGCGTGACAGGAATTACTGCACCTATGAATGTGGCTTTCCTATATATTCTTATGTTTTATTTGATATTCCTGCTCTCGATCATCAAATCAAGATAATTTAAAATTCAATGTTGCTCATGTTCTATTGTAAACACAATATTCTTACGCATTTCATTAAGGTCTTCACCAATTCATTTATTTCATTCTCGAATCCTGGAACACTACAAGTACACCACTAGGTAAAATTATTGGACACGCATTAATAGACAATAATATGGGGATGAGTCCATTCTTCGCCTTTGTGACGGCTTGCATTGTGCTGTGAACACTTCCAATGAGGTGTCAAAGTCTGTGGGGAAGTGTCAGCCCATTCTTCAAGATGTTGGACACTGGGATCTGGAGAGAAGTCGACATTCTCACTCTTCCCAAACGTGTAGCACTATGTCCAGGTCGGGACGCTGGGCAAGCCAGTCTGTTGCAGGAATGTTACTGTCCACAAGCCGTGGTCTCACAGATGCCACTTTATGACAGGATGCAATCATGCTGAACTCTTCCTCTACTCTATCCAGTACACAATGCAGCAAAATGTGTTCATAGCTTTTTCTTAAGAGCAAGAGTAGTACCACATCCCAACCACACAGAACACTCCCATACCCTTAAATCACCTCGTCCATACTTCACTGTGCGAATGATGGCAGGTAATGCTCTCCAGGCATTCATCATCAAAAACCCATTCTATTGGATTGCCATAGCCTACAGCGTAATTTACCACCCAACATTACTCGTTTCTTGTAATCCGCTGTCCAGTGGCGTCGCATACACGTTCGAAGGAGCACTGCAACGCTCACCTTAACAACAGAGGCACTGCAGTATCATGTCTATACGCCGATAGCGGACAGCGACTTTCAATTACAAATATTCCCCCATTTACGTGAATTACAGAATGTGTGTACAACGGCATATGGAAGGTTGGGTCTGGCCGTGAGTCGCGCACAGATAGCTAAAGCGGGAAATCAGGGTTCGAATCCAAGTCCGACACAGATTTTCACTGTCGCCATTCTCTTATTAAGCTAACAGTTGTTCGTATTCTCAACTACGTCTATAATTCATGTAGCGAAAAACAGTTTGTCACCAAAATGCATCGACTTCAAAAATCACGTGACTATAATATGCTGAGGCGCAAAGTTTAACCGTAAGAGCTATCAATTTTTTTTAAATTCGACAATGCTGGATGTACCCTCATACGCTGAGAGATGGCGACACGTAATGCACGCAGGAACATTAGGCTAAATTCGAGCAGCGGCACACCAGTCGGGAATGAGAGACCAGTGAGGGCTGTGACAAGACGTCAGCCAATTGCACGCTGACTGACACCTCTCCAGGACGACAACGCAACAGCACCAGCCTCTACACGAAGAGAACATAAGCTCCGCGCCCGACTGGCCGTCGTCCAGTTCTGCAGAAGCTTCACGGCTAAAGACCTGAGTAGAAGAGTCAACTGTATTACTTCATTTGTGTTAGGAATTGTATATACTGAAGAACACTGATTATTTTATATATAGCTCTTTCCTTGTGGCACTTCTGTGTTATTTTCAAAGTTACGTAGCGTCAATGTTCATTTCATAATAAAACTCATTAATACAATTTGTCTGAATGTTGTCTAGCGATCCGAGAAGGCAGGCTTCTTAGATCACATGTAATTGACGTCAAGGCAGGATTTAATAAAATTAACTGAATAAGTCTATTGATTTTAATTGGTCTATTGGAGAATAACAATCGAGGAACAAAAAAGAAAAAAATGGTTGAAATGGCTCTAAGCACTATGGGACTTAACATCTGAGGTCATCAGTCCCCGACACTTAGAACTTCTGAAACCTAACTAAGGACATCACACACATCCATGCCCGAGGCAGGATTCGAACCTGCGATCGGAGCAGCAGCGCGGTTCTGGACTGAAGGGCCTAGAACTGCTCGGCCACATCGGCCGGCAATCGAGGAACAGAGTTGCAGGCAAGAGATGGAGTGATGTAGCACTGTAGCCAATACTGAATGTGGCTGTCACAAAGCGTTGTAGTGGTCTTCATTCTGGAGGCTGGTTCTATGTAGCCCGCCGCAATAGTCTGTCCTGTGCAAGCCTGTACGTCTCTGCTCGCTACTGAAATAACTTGACTACTACGTTCAAGCCTTGAACTCACTCTACAATTTTAAACTCTTCACTCTTCCTTCCTTTACAAGGTAACTATTCTTTGATGGCTCAGGATCTATCATGGCAACCTGTCCATCTTTTCACATGTTATGGAAGAAAAGTAGTGGCAACACTGCTATATTTTCATACCAGACATTATTGACAAACGTTCATCGTCTTATATGCCTTCAGTATATTCTCTATTACCTTCCGTAAGGCATTGTACACCTTCAGCGCGTACACATCTGTCGATATCTTGCAAGGACCGCCCTGCGACGCGGATAATGTCTTCTGTTGTGTTATAGCGCGTGCGACGAAGAGGTTCCTTCATTTTAGCGAACAGGTAGTAATCGCACGGACTAATATCGGGTGAATACGGTGGATGCTCCAGTATCTGCCAACCCCACCTACGCACGAGATCCTGCATGGGGGCTCCGTGTGGCATCGTGCATGAAGGATGGAGGGATGCAGTGACAGAAGGTGTTATCACTTTCTTGTCAGTGTAGGATGAAGGTGATGTCACGAGAAATTGCATTTATAGGTTGCAGTGACAGTCTGTCCCAGCGGTATACTGTGATGTAGGATTAACCCACGGATCTCGTAAGCCACAATAACCATCACTTCCGTACAAGCTGGTTCACGGCGCACATTCTGTGGACGAGGAGAACTAGAGTGCTTCCATTCGTTGGACTGACACTTTAATCGTCGTTCGTATGACCGAGCCCAGATTTCGTCCGTAGTGACGATCCTTCCAAGGAAGTGTGCACTCTCCCTCCGGTAGTGTGCAAGTACATAATGATGTCACTCTTTCACTTCGGTCATTGCATGCGGCATCCAACACACTGCAGTTTTGCAGAACCCGAGAATATCGTGCAAAATGTGGAACAGTGTTCTGTGGCATACGCCTACTTACGTGCGTCCATCGGCGATTCACGTCCAGGAGGGTGTCAAGGAGCTCGGCTGTCATGTCAACCGTGGGCGTCGTCCCCAACGGTGCCGATATTGATTGACATCGCTGCCATCCTGAAATACCTTCGCCCGTCTTGCCATCGTACGGTATGGCAATGCTGCATCATCACACGCCTGATGCAGTCGCTGAAAACAGTGTTGTGCCCTCAGACAACGTGCCACATCAATCTCGATCCACGCACGTTCTTCCCGTTTCCTGAACATAGAGATGGGGCGCTTAAACTGGCCTCCCACACTTCCAGGCAGTACACACTACAACTGACTCAAACGCAGCCGTCGCCGCTCACTACCCTACTTCAACTGACCTGCTATTAGGTGCATAGAGTGCACATGCCATTTGACACACACCCTTCACGTTACAGCAGTGTTTCCACTACTTTCTATCCAACACTTGTAGTCAAGATGCACCATAATGCTCTTTCCCCCGAGTCGATTCACTGTCTTCATTGGATACCTGACCTACTTGTCTAATCATAAGAATTTTTCTGCAACACCAGAAGGAAGCGTAACAGGGTCGATAACGTTGTCGACAAGAAAAAATAGAAATGAGAGTTTGGCGTCATTGGCCTGGAGGCCTCTTGCGGGGCAGGTCCTGTCGCCTTGGTGCAGTTCGTATTACATTCGACGCCATATTGGGCGACCTGCGCGACGGATGGGGATGAAATGATGATGAAGACAGCACAACACCCAGTCCCTGAGCGGAGGACAATTCCCGACCCAGCCAGGAATCGAACCCGGGCCCATAGGACGGCAATTCGTCACGCTGAGCACTTTTTTCTTTTTAATTTTGTTCGGTATTGTTCGTTGCGTTTGGTCTGGGCGGATGTTACAAGACATCCGGTCATTTTGATCGTTCATTCCTTTACTCAGTTTTTTTTTTTTTTTTTACAGAGTGCGAGCAGTCCTCTGACCGAACACGCTGAGCTACCGCGCCGGCGTACTCAGTTATCGCGGCAGACACTGACAAGATAAATCATTTAACACATAGGCCTACCTGTGTTCAAATTCTTCGCTGGTGATGATGTCTACACAAACGTATCGTTGCTGGATTTTTTTCTTTTTCTTCTTCCTTTATCCATTACCTACACACGGTCGGCCTTTTAATCTTGATATATCAGCTAAGTGGTACAGGGTGGCCAGAACCCCTTCCATCGCCAGAAGTTTGAAATTTTGCTCAAATGTGCCTACACTCTTCCCCTGCAATTGTCCAAAAGCGTGGCGTCCTGCAACATCACCCTTGGGCTCGGCGACGCTCCAAACGGCAAGGTGTTGCCACGTGTGAAAGAAGAGGCGTCATTTTGGTTAGAATTGTCATATTTGTATGGTTGGTGAAGAGAAACATTTCAGACACACCGCCGCTTAAAAGCGATACAAGAAGACCAGAGAGGCTGATATAAATGGTGTCAACGAAATCATTCCTTCCCTTGGGCCTTAGATTCCCACATATTTAGCTGTCGAAACCGGCAGTTCGCAGTGTACTGAGCAACATGACGACGTTCTCGACTACTCTGAATTGCTGACCCGCCCCCCCCCCCCCCCCCCTTCCGGACGATTCAACCTTTACCTAAGGACATCTTGGATGGGCGTGATCGCACCTCTTTGGAGTGTGACTGTTGGAGTGTAACGGTCCCGCAGTTTTTCCTCTGGTGTACGGGGTGGAACGACTAGGGACCGTTCGAAACCATTCAACGAAATATGAACGTGATCCGCAGCGGCAATGCTTTTTCAAAAATGGTTCAAATGGCTCTAAGCACTTAAGGGACAACATCTGAGGTCATCAGTCCCCTAGACTTAGAACTACTTAAACCTAACTAACCTAAGGACATCACACACATCCATGCCCGAGGCAGAATTCGAGCCTGCAACTGTAGCAGCAGCGTGGTTCCGGACTGAAGCGCCTAGAACCGCTCGGTCACAGCGGCCGGCGAATGTTTTTTCAGCTCTTCTGCTTCGAGCCCTCCTGTGGTGCTATCATGGTGGGAAGGGGTGGGGGTGCGACTTTGACATTGGCATGAACTAAACGCCAGTCTCTCTCTCTCTCTCTCTCTCTCTCTCTCTCTCTCTCTCTCTCTCTCTCAGACCCTCCAGTTTTCCAACACACACTGTGGCTCCGATACGCCTTTGTGAGCACTTTAGAAATGTACCTGCTAAGAGACAGTCAGTCACTGATTACTGGGCGCCTACGTGTCATGCATCCCTTTCGACACCCCTCAAATTCGCATGCAACCAGCAGGCGCCAGTTCAGCTACGTAGCGCCATTCAGGTCAGCGGCGTCGAAATGGTTGCCTGTCAGACTGGCGCCTAGTAATCAGTGGCTGGCCGTCTCAGTAGATGCACAGTTTTGAAGTGCCAAACTGGCGGGTTTTGGAGGGGGAATGTTGTCATTTTGTTCATGCCTGCGTCAAAGCCGCACTACCTCCCCTCTGTCCCTGTGCTCACACAGGCGGGCACGAAGCAGGAGAGCTGAAAAAGTGTAAACACTCTTTGCTGGTGCGTATCATGTTCACATTCACATTTCGTCTAATGGTTTCGAAAGTTCCCTAGTCATTGCACCCAGTGCACCAGAGCAAACACTGTGGGCCTGCTAGAATCCAAAGGGGGTGCGACCGCATTCAGTGTGCTCGCATCCCATTATGTCTTTAGAGAAGGTTTTAATCATCCGTGGTGGTGGTGGTGGTGGTGGTGGGGGGGGGGGGGGGGGGTCAGCAGTACAGAGTAATCGTGAACGTCGTCCTATAACTCAGTGCACTGCGAACTGTCGCTTTCGACCGCGAAATATGCAGGATCCAACACTCCAACGGATCAGATGGTTTAACTGACGCCTTTATGTCACGGTGTGTCTGAAATATTTTTCTCGGCCAACCATACAAAATCCGCTTTATTTCAGAGCTGGGTATTGCTGTTCTGACTTCCATCTCCGAGGCGTCAAAACAATGGGTAAGATTTGGGTAAGAGAGAGAGTGACGACATTACAATCGTACGATACGTCCATGGTGTTGTTTGACAGAATTGTGATGAAATTGCACCATTAACCCACCTGACACCTCACATAAGCTTTTTTACACGTGTCGGCTCCTAGCTATTTGAAGTCTTGTGGAACCCGAGGGTGACGTCACAGAGCTCTTTGCTCTCGCACAATAACAGGTTGCACACGCCTTTGAGCCAAATGTCAAACTCCTACGTCGCAATGGAAGACGGTTACTGCTTTTCGGAAAAGTCATCCTTTTACTGCGTTGCGCAGTGTACTTGCAGTGAAAATTTTCCATCTGCAGAATTCGAACTGGCTTACCTGCGATTCGAGTGCCCCTGTACAGGGGCGCTGCCAGCATGAATTCATACGAAAATGGTTTGTAATTTTCCTTCTTGATATAGTATCTGATGTCTAGTGATCGTATGACATTACGCCTTTAGACTGCAATATGGCAGGCTGTTGTATGTTGATATATTCCGCTCTTGTGTGAGGTCCATGACAAGCTTGACAAATGGACAGTGCAGCATTATATTTTGTGTAATTTTGCTTAATAATGCCAAAGGGGCCAAATTAGCTAATTGCGAATGAAATAAAGCGTACGTTTCATTAAAAATAAGTCTTCGTACAAGGCTACAAGATAAAAGAACAGGCAAATTCCACAGAATAGGATTCACACACACACACACACACACACACACACACACACAAGCAGGCGAGCACGCACGCAGGCTTCTGCTCCACTCCTACTCTAACAATGATCAAGGCGTGTTTAATGAAAATTTTTGGAACCATACTCGTGTGTTAAAATTCTCACGGCATTCAACATAAACAACATAGCGTGACAGTTGAACGTCTGTCAACAACTAATATTGATGTCAGTGAAAGTGTTTTATCAATGGCATTCATGGGAGCTGAAAGTCAAACAGTAGACGTGAGCACACCAAACAAGTACGTTCCACGCTGTTTTGAACGTTTAGCGTTACTGATAATTACGAACTGGTGTAAAATGCAAATAAGTTATAGCCACACGCAACTATTGGGGATTGACTGACTGAGGTTTTAGGCACAAAGATGAGGTTTCCAAAGCAGTCATCCAATAATTCGAGATCAGCATGTGAACAAGACATCTTTTTCCAGAATGAGATTTTCACTCTGCAGCGGAGTGTGCGCTGATATGAACCTTCCTGGCAGATTAAAACTGTGTGCCCGACCGAGACTCGAAATCGGGACCTTTACCTTTCGCGGGCAAGTGCTCTACCATCTGAGCTACCGAAGCACGACTCACGCCCGGTACTCACAGCTTTACTTCTGCCAGTATCTCGTCTCCTGCGTTCCAAACTTTACAGAAGCTCTCCTGCGAAGCTTGCAGAACTAGCACTCCCGAAAGAAAGGATATTGCGGAGACATGGCTTAGCCACAGCCTGGGGGAGGTTTCCAGAATGAGTTTCAAGACATCTTTTTCTTTTGTAAGGTGCACAAATTCGTCGTAACACAACCGTAAGCTCACTTTTTCACAATATTCACTTTATTCAAGTTCAGAAGCAAATTATATTTGAAAAGCACAGTATTGTCTGTGTACTACAGTATTAATTTACTTTGTTAACCAGTTTACGGTTTACAAGGCCATCGTCAGTCTTTAACTGACTGTCACCATTAAACAGGATAAATATTCAAGAACAACATCTAATAAGGTGTTACAGTTCGAGACCGAGGTACGAACACAAAGGAACTATTATCTATCGCGTGACCCACGTCTTTCTTTATAATCTTTCATTCTAAGCTTTAAACCGCACTACATTTAAAAAAATATTTAAATAATTTTTTTCTGCTATTTATTCTTGTGAATGTGTAATTTCTCAATAGATTTCGAGAATTTTGATGAGATATTTTTTACTAGCTGTACCCGGCCACGCTATGCTGTGGCTCAGTATGTTTAAACGCAAACAAAGAAAAGAGTAAGCACACGTTTGTATTATGTATGGGAATTAGATATACGTCCTGATCTCCTCCTCTGCTCTGTCTCTGTCCGTCTCCCAATCCCGCTTTTGTGTCCATATTCTCCTCCTCCATTCCGCCTCTATCACCTCCCCCCACCCACCCATGCCTGTCCATCTTCTCCTCTCCCTTCTCTCCACCTCCTCCTGCCTCTTCTTCTGTCCATCTCCTTCTTCCCGTTTTCTATGTCCATTTCATCCAACTTCAACATCCCTCTCCTCTTCCCCCTCTACCTGATCTTCAGCCTTGTTTATTGTTATTGCAAATTCAGATTCTGTAGTAAAAGTAGTAGTAGTAGTAGTAGTAGTAGTAGTATAATCATAAACCAGTAAGTCATAAATATAACTTTCCTGTTTGCTAAAAACGTTTCACTATTCTATATTTTATAACATTTCCGTGTTATTCAGTTTATAGAGATTTATCTATTACATACATTTGAAAATAGGCAAATAAAAACACGCGTGTATACCAGCGGAAGGATGTGTCAAAATTTCAAATCAATCACTCAAGAACCTTCAGAGACTAAAAGTTTGGACCAAACCAAAGTTTACTTTTTGATACCATTTCCCCTTATTTTTACTTATATATACAAGATAGCAGTAGGCATGTGAAACACCTGAGTACTGGAATGCGATGTTGTGCCAAAATTTCAAACCGATTCGTGAAAAAGATGCAGAGATTTGAGATATTCAAGAAACAAACATCTGAATTTGTACTAATGTAGAAACTGTAAATGTTCCTAATCTCAAATCGCTGAAAGTTTTTGACCGTATGTTTTGAAAATTTGACACAACATTGCATTGGAATACGCTTTTGTTTTGATGTACAGTACTTACTTTCATCATATGTAATATATGATTTTTTATACATTTAATAACAGGTAAACGTTGTTACAAAAATCTCAGATTATATATATATATTAGACAGGGTGTTACAAAAAGGTACGGCCAAACTTTCAGGAAACATTCCCCACACACAAATAAAGAAAAGATATGTGGACATGTGTACGGAAACGCTTAATTTCCATGTTAGAGCTCATTTTAGTTTCGTCAGTATGTACTGTACTTCATCGATTCACCGCCAGTTGGACCAATTGAAGGAAGATTATGTTGACTTTGGTGCTTGTGTTGACATGCGACTCATTGCTCTATAGTACTAGCATCAAGCACATCACTACGTAGCATCAACAGGTTAGTGTTCATCACGAACGTGGTTTTGCAGTCAGTGCAATGTTTACAAATGCGGAGTTGGCAGATGCCCATTTGATGTATGGATTAGCACGGGGTACGTTTGTATCGAGACAGATTTCCAGAACGAAGGTGTTCCGACAGGAAGATGTTCGAAGCAATTGATCGGCGTCTTAGGGAGCACGGAACATTCCAGCCCATGACTCGCGACTGGGAAAGACCTAGAACGACGAGGACACCTGCAATGGACGAGGCAATTCTTCGTGCAGTTGACGATAACCCTAATGTCAGCGTCAGAGAAGTTGCTGCTGTACAAGGTAACGTTGACCACGTCACTGTATGGAGAATGCTACGGGAGAACCAGTTGTTTCCGTACCATGTACAGCGTGTGCAGGCACTATCAGCAGCTGATTGGCCTCCACGGGTACACTTCTGCGAATGGTTCATCCAACAATGTGTCAATCCTCATTTCAGTGCAAATGTTCTCTTTACGGATGAGGCTTCATTCCAACGTGATCAAATTGTAAATTTTCACAATCAACATGTGTGAGCTGACGAGAATCCGCACGCAATTGTGCAATCACGTCATCAACACAGATTTTCTGTGAACGTTTGGGCAGGCATTGTTGGTGATGTCTTGATTGGGCCCCATGTTCTTCCACCTACGCTCAATGGAGCACATTATCATGATTTCATACAGGATACTCTACCTGTGCTGCTAGGACATGTGCCTTTACAAGTGCGACGCAACATGTGGTTCATGCACGATGGAGCTCCTGCACATTTCAGTCGAAGTCTTCGTACGATTCTCAACAACAGATTCGGTGACCGATGGATTGGTAGAGGCGGACCAATTCCGTGACCTCCATGCTCTCCTGACCTCAACCCTCTTGACTTTCATTTATGGGGGCATTTGAAAGCTCTTGTCTACGCAACCCCGGTACCAAATGTAGAGACTCTTCGTGCTCGTATTGTGGACGGCTGTGATACAATACGCCATTCTCCAGGGCTGCATCAGCGCATCAGGGATTCCATGCGATGGAGGGTGGATGCATGTATCCTCACTAAAGAAGGACATTTTGAACATTTCCTGTAACAAAGTGTTTGAAGTCACGCTGGTACGTTCTGTTGCTGTGTGTTTCCATTCCATGATTAATGTGATTTGAAGAGAAGTAATAAAATGAGCTCTAACATGGAAAGTAAGCGTTTCCGGACACATGTCCACGTAACATATTTTCTTTCTTTGTGTGTGAGGAATGTTTCCTGAAAGTTCGGCCGTACCTTTTTGTAACACTCTGTATGTATGTATACACACAGGGTGGTCCATTAATAGTGAGCGGGTGAAATATCTCACGAAATAAGCATCCATCGAAAAAATTACAAACAACGAAACTCGTCTAGCTTGAAGGGGGAAACCAGATGGCGTTATGGTTGGCCCGCTAGATGGTGCTGCCATAGGTCAAACGGATATCAACTGCGTCTTTTTAAATAGGAACCCCCATTTTTTATTACATACTCGTGTAGTACGTAAAGAAATATGAATGTTTTAGTTGGACCACTATTTTCGCTTTGTGATAGATGGCGCTGTAATAGTCACAAACGTATAAGTACGTGGTATCACGTAACATTCCGCCAGTGTGGACAGTCTTTGCTTCGTGATACATTACCCGTGTTAAAATGGACCTGTTTACCAATTGCGGAAATCCAAGTGTCCGGACCGTTCGCCGGATAGTTACGTTATTTAAGAAAACAGAAGGTGTTCAGCCACATATGAAACGTCAACCACGACCTGCAACAAATGATGTTGCCCAAGTAGGTGTTTTAGCTGCTGTCGCGGTTAACCCGCACGTCAGTAGGAGACAAATTGCGCGAGAATCGGGAATCTCAAAAACGTCGGTGTTGAGAATGCTACATTATAACATCGATTTCACCCGTACCATATTTCTATGCACCAAGAAGTGCATGGCGACGGCTTTGAACGTCGTTTACAGTTCTGCCACTGGGCGCAAGAGAAATTACGGGACGATGAAAGATTTTTTGCACGCGTTCTATTTAGCGACGAAGCGTCATTCACCATCAGCGGTAACGTAAACCGAATGGGCAACGGATAACCCACGATGGCTGCGACAAGTGGAACATGTGTAAGACGAAATCTGTAAGGTGATAAAGTTTCGTACTCTAATTCATTAACACAATAATTTGCAAATATGTATAATAATATTAAAAACAAATTTGGAAAAGAGTATAAATTCGTAAGTACTCCAGGTGAAACCGTACATATATAAATACCATTAATTTCGTACTATATGACCGAAATCTGAATATACATTGTCCGAAACGAGATGGACTCGCAACATTCAGCAAATTCAAGATGTAAACGGAAATATCGACTGATTTCGAAACCCCATAATCTTGGTTTGTTACCAAAATATTCTCGCACGCCAAATTAAATGAAATGATCAGTTTATGGGATCCCAAACCGTATCGCTAACCTAAACGAGGCTGAAGTAGAATGAATTACACTCTTCTGCAAGCTAAACCATTACATTCGTTCAGCTTTGGCTCTGCTCTCAACCTTCGTTCTTTGCTAAGCCCTGGAACAAGCTTAGTCTGCTTACAGAAGCAGTAGAATTACCGAAGCACACATATTCACTCTCTCATGAGCGCTTATAGGATACATGGTAACTGGAAAGGCTTGTAACATCCCCTTAGAAAAATTTATGAATTACTGTGCTAGTAAACCTATTACGTTATTTGATTTTCAAACAGATGAGCAAAACTGTACGTACTTAGACACTTCTCTCTTTACTTATTCGGATCATCACTAAACTGACACACAATATTTTTAGCGCAACGCTATCTGATTTTCAATAATCCCTACAAAAGTATGGTCCTGACTAACAATAACCTATACCTTTCATGAATCACTTACTCACAAAAATATTCGCTACTTAAACTACTGCAATAGAGCGAGCGCCAATACTGCCAGCTAAATAAAAGATTCTGACTACTGAAGGCACTAACTACTGATAGGCATAGTTAGCAAATGAAAGATTTTGAAAGAGGTCAAACAATGTATTTACCTTAATAGTGTTCAAAAGTTATATCTACATCTACATCTATACTCCGCGAGCCACCTTACGGTGTGTGGCGGAGGGTACTTATTGTACCACTATCTGATCCCCCCTTCCCTGTTCCATTCACGAATTGTGCGTGGGAAGAACGACTGCTTGTAAGTCTCCGTATTTGCTCTAATTTCTCGGATCTTTTCGTTGTGATCTTTACGCGAGATATATGTGGGCGGTAGTAATATGTTGCCCATCTCTTCCCGGAATGTGCTCTCTCGTAATTTCGATAATAAACCTCTCCGTATTGCGTAACGCCTTTCTTGAAGTGTCCGCCACTGGAGCTTGTTCAGCATCTCCGTAACGCTCTCGCGCTGACTAAATGTCCCCATGACGAATCGCGCTGCTTTTCGCTGGTTCATGTCTATCTCTTCTATTAATCCAACCTGGTAAGGGTCCCATACTGATGAGCAATACTCAAGAATCGGACGAACAAGCGTTTTGTAAGCTACTTCTTTCGTCGATGAGTCACATTTTCTTAGAATTCTTCCTATGAATCTCAACCTGGCGCCTGCTTTTCCCACTATTTGTTTTATGTGATCATTCCACTTCAGATCGCTCCGGATAGTAACTCCTAAGTATATATATATATATATATATATATATATATATATATATATATATATATATATATATATATATATATATATATATATATGACATCCAGTCTCACAAATTTCCTTTTTCTGACGGACACACGTCCAGATCGTCCGCTCTCAAAACTCTGCCATCTCCCTCCCCACATCCACCGTTGCTGGCGGCTCACCTCCAACTGCGCAACGCTACGCGCTGTTAACATCCAACTGCCCAACACTACAATAGCAAATATTCCAATAATGCAAATCAGCCACAGACGTCACACAGCACAGGCAGTGATTTTCATACAGAGCGCTACGTGGCGTTACCAACATAAAAACCTAAACAGCCTACTTGCAGGCTATGTATAACCGAAGTAAGCAAACAGATCGGCTCATCTCCTCTCCAGAGGCTGCTGGAAAACTGAACAGACTAGGGTGCATCTAGAAAATCAGTACCGCAAGTACGCAAGTTGTGTCAAAATACGAGGTTAATGAAACTACTCTTACTGGTCCGTTTCATCATAGCCCACCAGACTTCTAGCCTCGGGAACACTCAGCAGCTCGATCCCACTTCACCAAAGGAGAAGTAGTAACAGCCGGCCCCGGCCCAACCAAACGCCGCACAGGCGACAATTGTTGATATTATTTAAATCAAAAAACCCTCGTTCGTGGCGACGTACGAAAGGGACAAGCACACTTCGATTAGTTCCGTGATGCTGTCGGAAATCGATCACCCCGTATTGCCATCTTTCCCCATCTCAGAAGAACGTGGAGAAGAAAGAACATAGCTTATAAAACCCTGTGTTTTTCTGAACACGCAATTCTCTCAGTGCCAATCACAGGAGCGCCAACCATTGTTCGTTGATTTTCAAACACTGATGTAAACTTTCCGTTTTTGCGCCTCGCCTCTCTGCGTTTAGCACCAGTAGGGCTTACCTCTCTCAGGGCTCGGATATTTGTGCAGTCGCCCTGCACCACTTAGGTACTTCTTGTATGCTACGCGGAACAATCACCACGGCCTATGTACCACGTAAAGGTGCAACAACTACACAGTCGGTAAGTGACCGTGGAGGGCATATAGAGTGTGTCTGTGGGACGCGCATAACATTGTTGTTTATATCGTAAAGCGGAAATGGAACGAATATCTGACGTCGAAAAAGACATGATCATTGTCTTTCGAGCCAAGGGAGGAAGCAGTTCCTAAGCGCCTATTTTTGTAAGCAGTCGCGTGTTGCTGTGATTAAAGTATTCCGTTCAAATGGCTCTAAGCGCTATGGGACTTAACATCTGAGGTCATCAGTCCCCTACACTTACAAGGGAACCTCCCCATCGCATCCCCCTCAGATTTAGTTATAAGTTGGCACAGTGGATAGGCCTTGAAAAACTGCACACAGATCAATCGAGAAAACCGGAAGAAGTTGTGAGGAACTATGAAAAAATAAGCAAAACATACAAACTGAGTAGTCCATGTGGAAGATAAGCAACATCAAGGAGGACGTCAGCTTAGCAGTGCCGTGGTCCGGTGGATAGCGTAAGCAGCTCCGGAGCGAAAGGTCCTCGGTTCAAGGCTTCTCTCGTGTGAAATATTTAATTTTTTGTTTTCAGTTTATGTCACAAACTCTTATGTTTTCATCACTTTTTGGGAGTGATTATCACATCCACAAGAAAACCTAAATAGGGCAAGGTAGAAGAATCTTTTTACCCATTCGCCAAGTGTACAAGTTAGGTGGGTCGACAACATATTCCTGTCATGTGACGCACATGCCGCCACCATTGTCGTCTAGAATATATCAGACGTGTTTTCCTGTGGAGGAATCGGTTGAGCTATGACCTTGCGATCAAATGTTTTCAGTTCCCATTGGAGAGGCACGTCCTTTCGTCTACTAATCGCACGGTTTTGCGGTGCAGTCGCAAAACACAGACACTAAACTTATTGCAGTGAACAGAGACGTCAATGAACAAACTGACAGATCATAACTTTGCGAAAATAAAGAAAAAAAAATTTTCACTCGAGGGAAGACTTGAACCAAAGACCTTTCGTTCCGCAGCTGCTCGCGCTAACCACAGGACCACGGCACACCCGAGCTCAAAAGCTTCTTGATGTTACCTATGTTCCGCATGGACTACTCAGGTAGTATATTTTGCTAATTTTTCCATAGTTCCACACAACTTCTTCCTGTTTTCTCGATTGATCTGTGTTCAGTTTCTGAAGCCCTATCCACTGTGCCAACTTATAACTAAATCTGAGGGGGGTGCGATGGGGAGGTTCCCTTGTTAAAACTACTTAAACCTAACTAACCTAAGGACAGCACGCACATCCATGTCCGAGGCAGGATTCGGACCCGCGACCGTAGCAGCAGCGCGGTTCCGGTCTAAAGCGCCTAGAACCGCTCGTCCACAGCGGACGGCAAAAGTATTCCGTGCATGAAGAAATGGCGCTATCTGAAATCACTGCCGAGGAAACTGTGGTTCATCACAGGGCTCAGATGACAGGGGCGAACGATGGCTACGGAGAAGTGTACGGGAGAATAGACATGCAGCTGTTGAGCAACTGATCGCCCAGAACAACCGAGCAGCTGCCAACAGTGTCTCCTCAACGAGCGTTCAGCGAACGCTGCTGCGTATGGGCCTCTACAGCAGGCGCCTAGCTCATGCACCCATGCTGACTGCTGTTGATCAGCGACAAACGCAACTGGACGTCCACTAAATGCCGACAGGTGGCCTTTGCAGATGAGACATGTTTTGTGCTCCATCGGACAAATGGCTGTTGGCGCTTACTGCCACAGCAATCGTCGGAAGGGTACAGGCCGCATGAGCGAGCGTAATTGTCTGGGGAATATTTTCGTGGAATCCCTCGGTGATCTCGTCATTCTGGAAGGCACAATGGATTAACACAAATAATCAAGTATTATGGGATCATGTCCACCCCTCCAAGCAGTTAGTTTTTCCTCTGTACAATGGCACCTACAGTCAGAACAACGTGCAGTGTCACACAGCTTGCTGTGAACCTGTGAGATTCGAAGAGCGCCAGGATGAGTTACCGTACTTCCGTACCCTCCTTTCAAGACACTGTCCATTCCGTTCAACTGCTCTTCCAAGTCCTTTGCTGTCTCTGACAGAACTACAATGTCATCGGCGAACCTCAAAGTTTTTATTTCTTCTCCATAGATTTTAGTAACTACTCCGAACTTTTCTTTTGTTTCCTTTATTGCTTGCTCAATATGCAGATTGAATAACATCGGGGATAGCTACAACCCTGTCTCTCTCCAACCGCTGCTTCCCTTTCATACCCCTCGACTCTTACAACTGCCATCTGCTCTCTGTACAAATTGTAAATAGCCTTTCGCTCCCTATATTTTACCCCTGCCACCTTCAGAATTTGAAACAGAGTATTCCAATCAACATTGTCAAAAGCTTTATCTAAGTCTACAAATGCTAGAAACGTAGGTTTGCCTTTCCTTAATCTTTCTTCTAAGATAAGTCGTAGGGTCACTATTGCCTCACGTGTTCCAGCATTCCTACGGAATCCAAACTGATCTTCCCCGAGATCGGCTTCTACCAGTTTTTCCATTCGTCTGTAAAGATTTCGCGTTAGTATTTTGCAGCTGTGACTTATTAAACTGATAGTTCGGTAATTTTCACATCTGTCAACACCTGCTTTCTTTGGGATTGGAATTATTATATTCTTCATGAAGTCTGAGGGTATTTCACCCGTCTTGTATATCTTGCTCACCAGATGGTAGAGTTTTGTCAGGACTGGCTCTCCCAAGGCCGTCAGTAGTTATAATGGGATTTTGTTTCGACTCAGGTCTTTCAGTGAGCTCTGAAACTCTTCACGCAGTATCGTATCTCCCATTTTATCTTCATCTACATTCTCTTCCATTTCTATAATAATGTCCTCAAGAACATCGCCCTTGTATAGACCCTCTATATACTCCTTCCAATTTTCTGCTTTCCCTTCTTTCCTTAGAACTGGGTTTCCATCGGAGCTCTTGATATTCATACAAGTGGCTCTCTTCTCTCCAAATGTCTCTTTAACTTTCCTGTAGGCGGTATCTATCGTACCCCTAGTGAGGTAAGTCTCTACATCCTTACATTTGTCCTCTAGCCATCCCTGCTTAGCCATTTTGCACTTCCTGTCGAACTTGTTTTTGAGACGTTTGTATTCCTTTTTGCCTGCTTCATTTAGTACATTTTTATATTTTCCCTTTCGTCAATTAAGTTCAATATTTCTTCGGTTACCCAAGGAGCTCTACTAGCCCTCGTCTTTTTACGTACGTGATCCTCTGCTGCCTTCACTACTTCATCCCTCAGAGCTACCCATTCTTCTTCTACTGCACTTCTTTCCCCCATTCCTGTCAATTGTTCCCTTATGCTCTCCCTGAAACTCTCTACAATCTCTGGTTCTTTCAGTTTATCCAGGTCCCATCTCCTTAAATTCCCACCTTTTCGCAGTTTCTTCAGTTTTAATCTACAGTTCATAACCAATAGATTGTGGTCGGAGTCCACATCTGCCCCTGGAAATGTCTTACAATTTAAAACCTGGTTCCTAAATCTCTCTCTTACCATTATATAATCTATCTGATACCTACTAGTATCTCCAGGATTCTTCCATGTATACAACCTTCTTTTATGATTCTTGAACCAAGTGTTAGCTATGATTAAGTTATGCTCTGTGCAAAATTCTACAAGGCGGCTTCCTCTTTCACTTCTCCCCCCCAACCCATATTCACGTACTATGTTTCCTTCTCTCCCTTCTCCTACTACCGAATTCCAGTCACCCGTGACTATTAAATTTTCGTCTCCCTTCACTACCTGAATAATTTCTTTTATCTCATCATACACTTCATCAATTTCTTCGACATCTGCAGAGCTAGTTGGCATATAAACTTGCACTACTGTAGTACGCGTGGGCTTCGTTTCTATCTTAGCCACAATAATGCGTTCACTATGCTGTTTGTAGTAGCTTACCCGCACTCCTATTTTTTATTCATTATTAAACCTACTCCTGCATTACCCCTATTTGATTTTGTATTTGTAACCCTGTATTCACCTGACCAGAAGTCTTGTTCCTCCTGCCACCGAACTTCACTAATTCCCACTGTATCTAACTTTAACCTATCCATTTCCCTTTTTAAATTTTCTAATCTACCTGCCCGATTAAGGGATTTGACATTCCACGCTCCGATCCGTAGAACGCCAGTTTTCTTTTTCCTGATAACGACGTCCTCTTGAGTAGTCACCGCCCGGAGATCCGAATGGGGGACTATTTTACATCCGGAATATTTTACCCAAGATGACGCCATCAATATTTAATCATACAGTAAAGCTGCATGCCCTCGGGAAAAATTACGGCTGTAGCTTCCCCTTGCTTTCAGCCGTTCGCAGTACCACAACAGCAAGGCCGTTTTGGTTAGTGTTACAAGGCCAGATCAGTCAATCATCCAGACTGTTGGCCCTGCAACTACTGAAAAGGCTGCTGCCCCTCTTCAGGAATCACACGTTTGTCTGGCCTCTCAACAGATACCCCTCCGTTGTGGTTGCACCTACGGTAAGGCTATCTGTATCGTTGAAGCACGCAAGCCTCCCCACCAACGGCAAGGTCCATGGTTCATGGTGGGAGGACTGAAAAGATCTACATATATATAACTGAAAAGATAGAGCCATTTATGTCACACGTATTGACGCAAATATGCTCATTAAATGTGTAGGGTACTTTGCCGTTGACCAAGAATCATGAAATTTCGCGTTTAGCAAGGTTCCGCAGTATAAGTAAAGAGGAAAAATCGTAAAATTGTTAATTTGTTATTATGTAAACGAAGAAAATATTTTTTGTCATTCGTTATCGGTCTGTGTCTGCACGTCTGCTAAGACCACTTTATCTGAAGAATTAAAATAGCAAATGCGAAATTACATGAAAAATTAGAACTTAATACGTTACTCAGAGTCTGGAAATTCCCGGGACCGATATCCTGATAATATCGACATCGGTAATAAGCAAAAATCACGATATTCTAGATTCAAAATGGTTCAAATGACTCTAAGCACTATGGGACTTAACATCTGAGGTCATCTGTCCCCTAGACATAGAACTACTTAAACCTAACTAACCTAGGGACATCACACACATCCATGCCCGAGGCAGGATTCGAACCTGCGACCGTAGCAACAGCGCGGTTCCGCACTGAAGCGCCTAGAACCACTCGGCCACAGATGCCGGCTATGCTAGATTCAAAGGATGAATTAATGTATGTACTGAATCCTCAGAGTCCTATTATTCGCACTTGGCCAGTTTGTTTTAACACACCTCGTATACGAACAGAGGACTGTCCGCGAGGCGACCAGGGTGAAGAGGAATTACGCTCTTGTGGCGCCGCGGCGTGGTGCGTGGCGCATGGAGCAGACGAGCACCGGATGGCGGTGGGCGGTGCGTCAGCGGAGCGGCCGTTGCTAGGAGACGGGGCCACCGGGACAGCGGGGTCGCGCTGCCGCCCTGACCCACCGCCGCATCTTGCGCTGCGCGCCTGACGCAGTCAACGCTCGCCTACAGGTCTTCGTGCATATAAATGATTCACTCGTTTCCGAAGTTTCACATTTTCCACAGTATTACATGTACAAAATGGGGAGTGGTTATAATTTAAGTGCAACTACTAACGGAGGTCGAACGTCGGCTGTAACTACAGTACGACAGCGAAATTTGGTATATATTCTAATGCATTAATGCGGAATCGATCTGCTCTGGAAAAAAGTTAATTACAGTTTTGCCCGGCAGGTGGAAATCTGGCGCTGTGTATGCAATTAAGACGTATAGGAATGTTTCCATATGTAAAGGATCAGGAACGGGTAGTTGGCAGAAAAGGTTAAACAAGTGAGAAAGGCATAATTCTGATTTCATTATTAATCGCAGCTTACACAATTTGTTCAATATGAACGCCGGAGACGTCGAGAGATGCTGCATCCGTAAAACGACGTGATAAACAGCTTCTCGTATAAATTCCGATAGAATCTGAGAGCGTTCCTTTTTACTAGCCTTCAGATTAGGGACGGGAAAAACCGACTGGTTACAATCGATACCGCGACGTTAGGTATGAATGACAGGAATTTTTCGATATTTGTGTGCCCAAGATTACAACAGCTTTCTAAAAATTTTTTGTTAATAAACGTCTACAAATCCGAAATATCAGCCATAGCAGTAGTGCTAAAATTATAAATACTTCTTTCAAGTAAAACTTTTTTAAAGAATGAGCAATTTTTATTCGTAATTGCTTTGGAATATTACGTTATAATAGAAAATGGGAAAAGCGATCAGTGCTGTTTTAATCACAATGCAGACACAAAGAGCAATGGACATATGGCATAAGAATTCGCACAGCGTTGCTGAGACAGCACTGTATCCGTTACCATGTGGCATGATCTGTTAGATGGTAAACGCGTACATGAAGTGTGCAAGACTTACCCCATCTCGTCTGTTTGTTAGTTTCTCGCTGACGTCGTCGGACATGTTGTATTACAGAATGGCACCATCCGTAGTCCAGAAATATTTTACGAAATGCGGTATCAATGAAGTACAATGTCCCATCTGCCTTAAAAGATAAAAAAAAATAAAAATAGAAACACCGCGAGAGACACCACAACAAACTTAAGAATTCGTTCATAGTTGACGTTAGAAATAGGAAGTAGGCGATCTGCTGCCTGCGCCTACTTAATATGTCTTTACCCACCTGTACCCCTTGAAAGTGGACAAGTTAACACAAAAAATAGTTTTTCAACCTCAGTTTTCACCCACTAGCGCTAACTGTTGATAAATCCGAAATAGTGGCATGATACTCGATTGCAACATGATTTTTGAGCAGAGTTTCAAAAAATTCGAATCAGTGTGAGAATACAGCTGATTTTTTGTAGTATTCGACCATTTATCACCTTTCGAGAAAAGCAGCGAACGGTGGAGGGACTAAGTCTTTTTATTTGCGTATTTAGTTTAATATTTTGATACCATGTATTTTGAAAGCGACGGTGTATACATTTTGCAATCTTTGTTCGATTTCTATATTTATTACAGTAAATAACAGGAATAAAAAACGGAAAGTCAGTTATTTTAATAACCGGTTGTTTTGAGCAGTTGTAAAAGTCAGATTGAATTGGCGCTGAAAAAAAGAAAACCGATATAATCGCCAAACTTACTTCAGATGACGTAGAGACCGGACGTGTACCTGGTAAAGGCGTTGCCTCAGGTATCTCCAGAGCCAGAAGCCTCATGGGTTCTAATAAGGCGAACTTGCAAGCCAGGCGTCTGGAAAGCCTATGGAGATAGAACGTTCGTGAAAGGTTGCATTAGGAAATCTTCCACTGCGTGAGCGACGTGAGGTGTTGCCCCATTCGGTTCCCACACAGCTGCGCTCTTTCTTAGCAGGAATGCCCGCCCCTTTGGCTGAATGATCAGCGTGACGGATTGCCCTCCTATGGGCCCGGGTTCGATTCCCGGCTGGGTCGGGGATTTTCTCCGCTCAGGGACTGGGTGTTGTGCTGTCTTCATCATCATTTCATCCGAATACGGCGTGCAGGTCGCCCAATGTGGCGTCGAATGTAATAAAACCTGAACCAAGGCGGTCGTACCTGCCCCGCAAAGGGCAGGAGTAATCTCATGTTGCACAAAGAAGTCCTAAGATCAAATTCAGGAGGTTGCTGCGGATCGTGAGGTTTCAGTTGCTGCATCATCTGGATCTCGTACGTGTACCAGTGTTAAACAGACTGCAAAACTTGCCGTACTTTTGATCACGATATGGACAATTCTCTGACACTACACCATCACTAGCACTACCCAGGCTATTTGCTGCCTGGTCAGCTACAGCAACAGCGACCTTGACAAAAACTTCTACTGGATAGGACGCCTTCCTGTTCCAGGTGCTACACCAAGCTCACCCGTGTGAAAGTGATCTCACGAGAAACTTTCTGGCAAACTACAATGGGTGCCTTAGGGTCCGGCGCACAGTTTTAATCTGTCAAGAAGCTTCATATCAGTGCATACTTCGCTGAAAAGTGAAAATTTAATTCTGGAACTTTCCATTTATATGGAAAGGTTAATAGCCATAATGTTAGTGTGTGCACTGACAATCCTCATGAAACTGTGGTGCATGGACGGGATTCGGCGAAGGTTAATGTTTTCTGTGGTGCTTCACAAACGAAGCTGTCGTCTTTCTTCTGTGAAAAGACTTTGAGGATACTTCATATCTTTATGTATTGCAGTTGTGGTTCTTTCCATGCCTGACAGCTGACTCCGAGAAATTTGTCTGTAACACTGGAGCACCAATGTTCGTTGCTACCTAAACGACGAACTTCCTCATCACAGGCGTAGTGGTGAAGATGGTTTCGCTCTTTTCCCTTGACCTACCCCCATCCTGCCCCAGGTCGCATGACCTAACAACTTGTGACTTTTCCTCTTGGAAGTTCATTAAGGACTGTGTTTTCATATCCCCATTGTCAAGAACAGCTCAGAGAAGGCATCAATACTATTGTGATAACCATTGAAAGGATATTGCTACTTAAGGTCTCGAACGAACTTGACTACAACTTGCACGTGTGTCTCATGACCAGAGGTGCTCTCACGGAACATTTTTCGAGTGCAAATTGAAAACTTGGTGAATTCATGAACTATGCATGGACAGATCAGTAAACTCTAAAGGGAAAAAAAGACACGCGACCAAGGAATTTTCGGAATGGGACGGAAATTCGTAGACGTGATGTGCATGTACAGACAAATAAATACTTACAATTTCAGAAATACTGGATGATTTATTCACGAGAAAGCGCTTCACAAACTGCGCTAGTCAATAATGGCTTTGTAGTGATTCACAGAGTTGTTGGATGTCCTCCTGAGGTATGACGTGTCAAATGCTGTCCAATTGGCGCTTTAGATTTTCAAAATTCAGAGCCAGTTGGAGGGCCCTACCCATAATGCTCCAAATGTTCTCAACTGCGAAGAGATCCTGTTACGTTGCAGGCCAAGGTAGGGTTTCGCAAGGACGAAGACAAGCAGTAGAAACTCTTGTCGTCTGCGGGCGATCATTAAAGATAACGTAAGCCGAGTATGGCTTGCCATGTAGGGCAGCAAAATGAATCCGATAATATCATCGACGTACGGCTGTGCTGTAAGAGCGGCGCGGATGACATCCAAAAGGGTCCTGCTATGAAGTGAAATTGCACCCCAGACAATCACTCTTGGCTGGCGCGTGACGGACAGATTGCTACTCCACCACTGTCCGCAGCGTCTATAAACATTTCTTCGCTGGTTATCGGGGGTGAGTTCCAAGCGGGACTCATCACTGAAGACAGTTCTACTCCATTCAATGAGGTTCCTGCCTCCAATACAATGGACACCTCATCGTAGGATAACTTAAGATATCTTTCCCCGTTCACTGTGCCTTCCAAACAAAGAGGGCTGCCGGCCGCTGTGGTCGAGCGGTTCTAGGCGCTTCAGTCTGGGAGCGCGCGGCTTCTACTTTCGCAGGTTCCAATCCTGCCTCGGGCATGGATGTGTATGGTATCCCTAGGTTAGATAGGTTTAAGTAGTTCTGAGTCTAGGGGACTGATGACCTCAGATGTTAAAGTGCTCCGAGCCATTTGAACCAATCAAGAGGGCCGATTAGTTTGCTGCGCCAAACGTTAACAGACCAAGAACGCTGACAATCAACCTCGCGTATCTAGTGCGGGTGCTCCACACTCCAATAATGCATGTTATGCCGATTAACTTCCCCATGATTCATAAATATTGATTCGTCGGAGAACATTACAAGAGACAAATTGCCATCGTCTTTGCAATTTCATGGGTGCCCAACAGTAAAACCGCATCCGATTCTGAAAATCGTTCTCACAAAGTTCTTGATGCATTGAGAGGTGGTAGGAATGGTATTTTTGACGGTGTAGGATCGTCCAAATACTTGTCTGAGCAACTCAAGACTGCTACAATATGTGCTGGGTACTTGCATGTGGATTACAAGCCACTGCAATTTCATTATTGATGTTCCATGTTACAGTTCTTTTTACAGGCGTCGCACTTCCTTTAATAGTAAATTATTGTACAACATGATGAATGGCTCAACAGTGCCGTGGCCTATCAGAAAAACTTTCGACATAAAGAACAACAGCAGCGTCGAACTTTCTGGCAGCCTCGCCATAAATTAAAATTCTTTCGATCTTCTCTGCGGCAGAAACAACATCCACTACGCCACCTGTGCCAGAGCAGGCTCCAGAGAGGAATGGTGTCGATACGGTCGGTGTTGGTGCTTATAAAGGTCCCACCGCTGCAGTGGGACGTGCCGTGTGGAGGGGCACAGAACGATGGAACGACCTCGTGGGTTTTTACACGATACGTGTGTGTCCATGACAGGTGCGCTGTAACTAGGCTGTTTAGGTTTTTATGTTGGTAACGCCACGTAGCGCTCTGTGTGAAAATCACTGACTGTGCTGTGAGCAGTCTGTGGCTGATTTGCATTGTTGGAATATTTGCTATTTTAGTGTTGGGCAGTTGGATGTGAACAGTGCGTAGCGTTGGGCAGTTGGAGGTGAGCCGCCAGCAACGGTGGATGTGGGAAGAGAGATGTCAGAATTTTGAGAGCGGACGATATGGACGTGTGTCCGTCAGAAAAAACGAAATTTGTAAGACTGTATGTCATGAAGTGATTTTATATATATATATATATATATATATGACTATTGAACACTATTAAGGTAAATACATTGTTTGACCTCCATCAAAATCTTTCATTTGCTAACTATGCCTATCAGTAGTTATTGCCTTCAGTAGTTAGAATCTTTTATTTAGCTGGCAGTATTGGCGCTCGCTGTATTGCAGTAGTTCGAGTAACGAAGATTTTTGTGAGGTAAGTGATTCATGAAAGGCATAGGTTATTATTAGTCAGGGCCATTCATATATATATATTGTGTATTAGTTTAGTGTTGATCAGAATAAGTAAAGAGAGAAATGTTTGACTACGTTCAGTTTTGCTTAGCTGTTTGAAAATCAAATAACGGGAGAGGTTTACCAGCACAGTCGTTTATGAGTTTACAAAGGGGACGTTTCAGCGCCTGTCACTATCACTTCATGGACATTTTACTTTACTACAAAGGTCTGGTTCGTACTCCACCGGTAGCCACGTAGTGGCCAGCGAGAAAGTCACAGCGGTTGTATGGAGACACACCGCTATCAGTCAATCTAAGAGAGAGGTTTGAGGGTGACCACAGAAATAAAGCATTCTGAGAGTTCAAAAATGGTTCAGATGGCTCTGAGCACTATGGGACTTAACTTCTGAGGTCATTAGTCCCCTAGGACTTAGAACTAGTTAAACCTAGCTAACCTAAGGACATCACACACATCCATGCCCGCGGCAGGATTCGAACCTGTGACCGTAGCAGTCGCGCAGTTCCAGACTGAAGCGCCTAGAACCGCTCGGCCACTTCGGCCGGCTATTCTGATGGTCTGGAGACTCACCACAATCAACCCCGTAGGGAACAGATAACTACGTTACCACAGAAGTAGCGCATTTTCGGGATATGTCAATGTCTAGCCTTTTATTTGAACTATACAGTGACATTTGGAACACTGAGGTAACCTTTGACCATCAGTATCATCCGTTAGGACACAAATGTTTCGATTTACATCTTTAATGAAATGTAGAATGGAATGCGTTCGTTCTCAATTGGATAAAAAAGGTTGCGGCACATTTGTTATTTGTCGATTACAGTGCTATACTTCACAAATGATAACTACACGTATTTTTTGGCGTAGCATCTGAATATGCAATAAAATGGGGGGTTTCTGGTTTTAAACACGAACCTGTCCCGCCCAAGCAGGAGGCACCATTAGCAGGTGGCCGATTGCAGCAGACAGGTTTTCCCTTTTAATAATATTAACTTTTCACCTAGAACGTTTGTTTCGTACGATACGTCGTTTTCGAGACCTCTAGCTGTCTTAAAACAACACCCTGTATACAGGGTGTAAATTTTAAGTTAACAAACCAGAATAACTTGAAAAATAAGCTTCACAGGAAAAGATGTGTAGAATCCAAAGTTAGTTATTTTTCGAGGAGGCTGGTGCTAAAATTAGTCCGCCACGCCAGCCCCATAGGGGGAACCCCAATTTTTTATTGCAGAATCAAATTCTACATGAAAAACTACGTGCATTTTGTCTTAAACATTTGTTTTGATCCTTGGTAGTTGGCACTGTAATTCAAGAAAATCCACGTTCTCATTTTTGGGTGCAAAATAGTTACGGATGGATAAAAAGTACTTATTTACTTCGTAAATTTTGATTGGGTAAAACTAATATTTGGTTAGTTAGTTAGGTAGTCAGATGATTTGTTTGATAATTAAAAGTTGTGTGCCCTCATGACCACGAAACAAACAAAACCTGCGGAAAAAATACACTCCTGGAAATTGAAATAAGAACACGTGAATTCATTGTCCCAGGAAGGGGAAACTTTATTGACACATTCCTGGGGTCAGATACATCACATGATCACACTGACAGAACCACAGGCACATAGACACAGGCAACAGAGCATGCACAATGTCGGCACTAGTACAGTGCAGGCTGCTATTCTCCCATGGAGACGATCGTAGAGATGCTGGATGTAGTCCTGTGGAACGGCTTGCCATGCCATTTCCACCTGGCGCCTCAGTTGGACCAGCGTTCGTGCTGGACGTGCAGACCGCGTGAGACGACGCTTCATCCAGTCCCAAACATGCTCAATGGGGGACAGATCCGGAGATCTTGCTGGCCAGGGTAGTCGACTTACACCTTCTAGAGCACGTTGGGTGGCACGGGATACATGCGGACGTGCATTGTCCTGTTGGAACAGCAAGTTCCCTTGCCGGTCTAGGAATGGTAGAACGATGGGTTCGATGACGGTTTGGATGTACCGTGCACTATTCAGTGTCCCCTCGACGATCACCAGTGGTGTACGGCCAGTGTATGAGATCGCTCCCCACACCATTATGCCGGGTGTTGGCCCTGTGTGCCTCGGTCGTATGCAGTCGTGATTGTGGCGCTCACCTGCACGGCCCCAAACACGCATACCACCATCATTGGCACCAAGGCAGAAGCGACTCTCATCGCTGAAGACGACACGTCTCCATTCGTCCCTCCATTCACGCCTGTCGCGACACCACTGGAGGCGGGCTGCACGATGTTAGGGCGTGAGCGGAAGACGGCCTAACGGTGTGCGGGACCGTAGCCCAGCTTCATGGAGACGGTTGCGAATGGTCCTCGCCGATACCCCAGGAGCAACAGTGTCCCTAATTTGCTGGGAAGTGACGGTGCGGTCCCCTACGGCACTGCGTAGGATCCTACGGTCTTGGCGTGCATCCGTGCTTCGCTGCGGTCCGGTCCCAGGTCGACGGGCACGTGCACCTTCCGCCGACCACTGGCGACAACATCGATGTACTGTGGAGACCTCACGCCCCACGTGTTGAGCAATTCGGCGGTACGTCCACCCGGCCTCCCGCATGCCCACTATACGCCCTCGCTCAAAGTCCGTCAACTGCACATACGGTTCACGTCCACGCTGTCGCGGCATGCTACCAGTGTTAAAGACTGCGATGGAGCTCCGTATGCCACGGCAAACTGGCTGACACTGACGGCGGCGGTGCACAAATGCTGCGCAGCTAGCGCCATTCGACGGCCAACACCGCGGTTCCTGGTGTGTCCGCTGTGCCGTGCGTGTGATCATTGCTTGTACAGCCCTCTCGCAGTGTCCGGAGCAAGTATGGTGGGTCTGACACACCGGTGTCAATGTGTTCTTTTTTCCATTTCCAGGAGTGTATTTGGGTCAACATTTGTAAAACTCTAATTCCTCTCTTTCAAGCCCCACCCTACGGGAAAAGAGAGAGAGAGAGAGAGAGAGAGAGAGAGAGAGAGAGAGAGAGAGAGAGAGAGAGAGAGAGAGTTTTAGTTTTAGAGAATCAAAATTTGCCAAGTAATAAGTACTTTTTATTTATCCACAACTATTTTCCACGCAAAAATGAGAACATGGATTTTCCTGAATTACAGCGCCAACTACCAAGATGCAAAACAAATATTTAAGACAAAATGCACGTAGTTTTTTTATGTAGAATCTGATTCTGCATTTAAAAAATGGGTGTTCCCATTTGAAATTTTAAAGTTGTCTCCCGCCCCACCCCCACGGGGCTGGGGTGGCTGACTAATTTTAGCACCAGACCCCTCGAAAATAATCAACTTTGGATTCTAGTTATTCGAGTTATTCTGGTTTGTCAAAATTTACTCCCTGTATATGTATAGAGCGTCTCTCCTACGAGTCGTCAGTTGCATTTTCCCTGGTGTTTCCTCGGATATTTACAATTTCGTTTCTGCAAAATACAGCTGGAGCCAGTCCACATAAATACTGCATATCACGTCTTAAATGCGACACCCAGCCCAGACGCAACGGGGCGGTTTGTTTCCCGTTAGAAACAAAATGATTTTTAAAGTGAAATTTTACGTGCCCATCCGGCAGTTAGTCTATTACGACACTCGTTTTAACGATGTGTGTTAACTGGAACAGTGAAACACGGAGGGTGATCACTGCCAACTGGGGACAGCACCGCGCTGGCCCTCGCTGACTCCTACCGCACACACAAATGCTGCTCAGTCGCTTCTTTCTCTTTTTTCTTGCATTTTGTTCGTTGTATTTGGTCGTAGTGGACGTCACTTGACATCTACTGAAGTTCGTTGATGATCCTTTCACTCAGGTTTTTTTAATTTTTTTATGTTTTTTTTTCTTTATTACTGAGACAAGTCAGGTCTCTGACCAAACACGCTGAGCTACCATGCTGGCTAGCTGAAGCACTGGTTATTCTTCGTATTTTGCTGTCCCTGATAATACCTACCGATAAAATGAATAACATATTAGACTAACTTGCGACCACCGTATCGAAAGGGTGCGTAAAACCAGGTTTTAAAAATCGTATTATTTGTAATGGGAAACGAACCAAATCTTTCCGTCGCATGAAAGACTTGATGAACAGGATTTGTTTGGGCTGACTCCGGCTACGACCTGCATGAACGAAATTGCAAATATATGCCGAAGCACTAGAGGAAATGCGCTTGACAACCAATGAGGGAGGCACCCAGTGGGATCAGAAATAATCTGAAAACTTGTAAGAGTGTTGCACGGTAGGTTGGGCTGAGAAATGATTGCTGAGAAAAATTTCGATACGTTGCACCGTTCCTGAGTTAATTGACAGTGAAGCTAACCAATCAGGCCGTCGCGTGTGCAAATTCAAGCAACCTGACAGACGTAGTGTTTCCCAGTCTGTTCCCTGTTTTATTAGCTGTAACTTGAATTTGCAGGCGGTGCCTGGTGAAACGTTGCTGCGATGCCTCGAGTAAGGAGGAGAAATGCGTACCATCACGTTTCCGACTTTGATAAAGGTCGTATTGTAGCCTATCGCGATTGCGGTTTATCGTATCGCGACATTGTTGCTCGCGTTGGTCGAGATCAATGACTGTTAGCAGAATATGAAATCGGTGGGTTCAGGAGGGTAATACGGAACGCCGTGCTGGATCCCAACGGCCTAGAATCACTAGCAGTCGAAATGACAGGCATCTTATCCGCATGGCTGTAATGGATCGTGCAGCCACGTCTCGATCCCTGAATCAACAGATGGGGACGTTTGCAAGACAACAACCATTTACACGAACAGTCTAACAGTTCGACGACGTCTGGAGCAGCATGGACTATCAGCTGTGAGACCATGGCTGCGGTTACCCTTGACGCTGCATCAGAGACAGGAACGTCTGTGATGGTGTACTCAACGACGAATCTGGGTGCACGAATGGCAAAACGTTATTTATTCGAATGAATCCAGGTTCTGTTTACAGCATCATGATGGTCGCATCCGTGTTTGGCGACATCGCGGTGAACGCACAGTGGAAGCGTGTATCGTCATCGCCATACTGGCGTATCACCCGACGTGATGGTATGGGGTGCCATTGGTTACACGTCTCGGTCACCTCTTGTTCACATTGACCGCACTTTGAACAGTGGACGTTACATTTCAGATGTGTTACGACGCGTGGCTCTACCCTTCATACGATCCCTGCGAAACCCTAAATTTCAGCAGGATAATGCATGACCGCATGTTGCAGGTCCTGTACGGGCCTTTCTGGATACAGAAAATGTTCGACTGCTGCCCTGGCCAGCACATTCTCCACATCTCTCAACAACTGAAAACGTCTGGTCAATGGTGGTCGAGTAACTGGCTCGTCACAATACGCCAGTCACTACTCTTGATGAACTGTGGTATAGTGTTGAAGCTGCATGGGCAGCTATACCTGTACACGCCATTCAAGCTCTGTTCGACTCAATGCCTAGGCGTCTCAAGGCCGTTATTACGGCCAGAGGTGGTTGTTCTGGGTACTGATTTCTCAGGATCTATGCACTCAAATTGCGTGAAAATGTAATCACATGTCAGTTCTAGTATAATATATTTGTCCAATGAATACCCGTTTATCATCTGCATTTCTTCTTGGCGTATCAATTTTAATGGCCAGTAGTGTATGTACACACTTCAGCGTTTTAGTTGCTTTTTCTCTGGGTTTAATAGTCTTCCCCATAAATACGTCACATAATTTACTACCTGATATATTTTGCACGGTCGTAACTGTACCACCAATTGGAGTAAACCCACCAGTGTAGGTTACCCATTTTGCACCCACACTTCCAACACCTGACCTACTCCGAAGGGGAAAATAAGCACTGATGGCTTGCTGTGGCCACATGTACTTGAGGTACTAACCAACCTCAAGATGTACTACTCCTAATAGCTATAGCAATTACTCTGCAAATGAAGTAAATGCTGTGATGCTTCTGTTCGTCCCGGCGTATTTCTTGCTCGATCAGTCCACGGGTGTACTGCCGGTCCATGGTGTCCAACGGGCACAATATTTCGGCGATCAGACATGTCGCCAGCGCACCTGACGATGGCAACATATCTGATCGCCGAAATATTGTGCCTGATGGTCACTATGGACCGGCAGTACACACGTGGACTGTTCGAGGGGAAGTATATGCTGATGTAATGTTGTTCACTATCTGCCATCAAAATTTAGTCATTGGGATAAGTGCTCATAAGTAGTTCCTGCTACAGCTGTGTACGTCATATACAGGGTGAACCAAAACTCAACTGACACGTTTCGCAGGTCGCTCGGGGATATTTTGATACCAGCGGAAAAATGCTCCTGTCAGAGCTCAAAAAGGCGAATATGCTCCTCTTTAATAGACTATGACCAGCTCCCTCAATCTCCATTCCGCCTTCCTCAGCATGAATTTTGTCATGTGAACATACTCTTACTCTTTTTACACAGAACATTCTAAATCCTCTTACCCATCTCTCCGTGTAGCTAACCCTTCATACACAGCATCTCCCTCTAATTGCCACTGTCTGCATAAGTCGCTCCCCAAGTGTTTCCTTTCTCTCTGATTGATTTACAGTGTACCCCTTTGTTATTCTCCTTACACTGTCTCGTTTGGTCTTTCTCTCTCACCGCCACTGTTCCACCATTCCTTGAAAGATAAAAAACATTATTGGCGGTCCAACTTTTCCTCCTCCCTACAGCCATGTGCATGTGTACAAAATTTTGCTCCAAAATACTTCCTCCCGTCTTCCGTAACATGATAGCAGTTACCAACTACGTCGCAAAGGAATGAAGGTCAGTAACTCACAATCAGAAGAATAACTACGTGTTATTTTCCCACTTTTTTGGTTCGATGATAGTTCGTGTTATATCCCTGAATACTGGCCATTCCTCCTTGGAAAGGCCGCGGTGGTCTCGCGGTTCTAGGCGCGCAGTCCGGAACCGTGCGACTGCTACGGTCGCAGGTTCGAATCCTGCCTCGGGGATGGATGTGTGTGATGTCCTTAGGTTAGTTAGGTTTAAGTAGTTCTAAGTTCTAGGGGACTGATGACCACAGCAGTTGAGTCCCATAGTGCTCAGAGCCATTTGAACCTCCTTGGAAATTTGTGTGTACAGGGTGCTAGGGGTCTGAGAGCAGATATTTTTATTGGTAATTGAGGACAGTGTGATTCACAAACCGCAAGTCTTCAAATCTAAGCTGGAAGATTTCCTTTTAGGCACACTTCTATTCTTTACAAAAATTCTTCACACTAGATGAGATCTGTAATGTGCTATTCATTGGTATACTCTTTCACAGTTTTTCGTATTTTAAGATTTCCTTAATACTTTCTTTATAAATTTTCTACCATGCATCTGAAATCTATGTTTGGTTCGCATGGTCCCATGAAACCAGATAGTGATATTTGGACTGTAGAAGGAAAGAATATCGTAGTCTAAGGTTCCATCGACTATGATATCATTCGTGAAACCGTATATATTCGGTAGGAGGAGGCATGGTGAGCTGAGCCAATTTACATACAGTTTCAAGTTTTCATTACACATTTATTTTCCTGTAACCTGAAGACGATTTTGCTTAATAAATTTCTGCTCTATGAACATCACAGTCCAATCATTTAACTGGTAAGCAACACCCAGAAGATTTAACATCTGCACAATTAAAATCAACTGCGTTCCAAAACACAAGCTCATTTAAGCATAATACCGGTTAACATGTAATAATTTGGACGCTTGGCACAATAACCAACAATTCTGCAAAATATCTTGTTAAATACAATTACTGAAATCTATGAAATCTCACGTTCCTGTAGGAAATCAGGTAATTCCAAAAATGCCAGACATGCTTAATCTTCACTGTAGCCTCCCTGTAAACGAATATGAACAAATTTTGACTGCTTCCGTATACGGTTTACTGCCAAAGACACTGATGATACCTTCAATAGTATTCAGATTCCTTATTCTAATTCGGTTAGTACTTCGTCTCTAAGAAAGGCAGGGCGGTTTAACATTTAGATGGCAGTCTGAAACTGAACTAACATTAATACCATACAGCCCTAATATACATTTATTATTCCTGTTAAGTCTCACACCGGTTACAAAAAATTACAGTGGTCGGGTGAGTGGTGTGATAACCACATGTCCCTCCATATCCGCATCTGGTGACGCCTAAGGACTGAGAATGACTCAGCGGCCCGTCTGTACCTTAGAGGGATCAAGACCTGTTCGGACAGTGTCTGTTAAGTCTCAAAGAAGGTGACCTGTAGTCTACATGGATGATGAATCTTTAGCATTTCAACCACGGAGAACTTATTATTTAAACTTCACTTAACATGACAGACTATATGTTGCTATTGTTGTTGTTGTGGTCTTCAGTCCTGAGACTGGTTTGATGCAGCTTTACATGCTACCCTATCCTGTGCAACCTTCATCATCTCCCAGTACTTACTGCAACCCACATCCTTCTGAATCTGCTTAGTGTATTCATCTCTTGATCTCCCTCTACGATTTTTACCCTCCACGCTGCCCTCCAATGCTAAATTTGTGATCCCTTGATGCCTCAGAACATGTCCTACCAACCGGTACCTTCTTCTCGTCAAGTTGTGCCACAAACTCCTCTTCTCCCCAATTCTATGCAATACTTCCTCATTAGTTATGTGATCTACCCATCTAATCTTCAGCATTCTTCTGTAGCACCACATTTCGAAAGCTCCTATTCTCTTCTTGTTCAAACTATTCATCGTCCATGTTTCACTTCCATACATGGCTACACTGCATACAAATACTTTCAGAAACGACTTCCTGACACTTAAATCTATATGTTAACAAATTTCTCTTCTTCAGAAACGCTTTCCTTGCCATTGCCAGTCTACATTTTATATCTTCTCTACTTCGACCATCATCAGTTATTTTGCTCCCCAAATAGCAAAACTCCTTTACTACTTTAAGTGTCTCATTTCCTAATCTAATTCCCTCAGCATCAACCGACTTAATTCGACTACATTCCATTATCCTCGTATTGCTTTTGTTGATGTTCATCTTATATCCTCCTTTCAAGACACTGTCCATTCCACTCAGCTGCTCTTCCAAGTCCTTAGCTGTCTCTGATAGAACTACAATGTCATCGGCGAACTTCGAAGTTTTTATTTCTTCTCCATGGATTTTAATACCTACTCCGAATTTTTCTTTTGTTTCCTTTACTGCTTACTCAATATACAGATTGAATAACATCGGGGAGAGGCTACAACCCTGTATCACTCCCTTCCCAACCACTGCTTCCCTTTCATGCTCCTCGACTCTTATAACTGCCATCTAGTTTCTGTACAAATTGTAAATAGCCTTTCGCTCCCTGTATTTTACCCCTGCCATCTTTAGAATTTAAAAGACAGTATTCCAGTCAACATTGTCAAAAGCTTTCTCTAAGTCTACAAACGCTAGAAACGTGGGTTAGCCTTTCCTTAATCTCTCTTCTAAGATAAGTCGTAAGGTCAGTATTGCCTCACGTGTTCCAGTATTTCTACGGAATCCAAACTGATCTCCCCCGAGGTCGGCTTCTACTAGTTTTTCCATTCGTCTGTAAGGAATTCGCGTTAGTATTTTGCAGCTGTGACTTATTAAACTGATAGTTCGGTAATTTTCATATCTGTCTACACCTGCTTTCTTTGCGATTAGAATTATTATATTCTTCGTGAAGTCTGAGGGTATTTCGCCTGTCTCATACATCTTGCTCACCAGATGGTAGAGTTCTGTCACGACTGGCTCTGCCAAGGCCGTCAGTGGTTCTAATGGAATGTTGTCTACTCCTGGGGCCTTGTTTCGACTTAGATCTTTCAGTGCTCTGTCAAACTCTTCACGCAGTATCGTATCTCCCGTTTCATCTTCATCCACATCCTCTTCCATTTCTATAATATTGTCCTCAAGTACATCGGCCTTGTATAGACCCTCTATATACTCCTTCCAACTTTCTGCTTTCCTTCTTTGCTTAGAACTGGGTTTCCATCGGAGCTCTTGACATTCATACAAGTGGTTCTCTTTTCTCCAAAGGTCTCTTTAATTTTCCTGTAGGCAGTATCTATCTTACCCCTAGTGAGATAAGCCTCTACATCCTTACATTTGTCCTCTAGCCATCCCTGCTTAGCTATTTTGCACTTCCTGTCGATCTCATTTTTGAGTCGTCTGTATTCCTTTTTGCATGCTTCATTTACTGCATTTTTATATTTTCTCCTTTCGTCAATTAAATTCAGTATTTCTTCTGTTACCCAAGGAGTTCTACTATCCCTCGTCTTTTTACCTACGTGATCCTCTGCTGCCTTCACTACTTCATCCCTCAAAAAAATGGTTCAAATGGCTGTGAGCACTATGGGACTCAACTGCTGAGATCATTAGTCCCATAGAACTTAGAACTAGTTAAACCTAACTAACCCAAGGACATCACAAACATCCATGCCCGAGGCAGGATTCGAACCTGCGACCGTAGCGGTCTTGCGGTTCCAGACTGCAGCGCCTTTAACCGCACGGCCACTTCAGCCGGCTTCATCCCTCAGAGCTACCCATTCGTCTTCTACTGTACTTCTTTCCGCCATTCCTGTCAATTGTTCCCTTATGCTCTCCCTGAAACTCTGTACAGCCTCTGGTTCTTTCAGGTTATCCAGGTCCCATCTCCGTAGATTCCCACCGTTTTGCAATTTCTTCAGTTTTAATCTACATTTCCTAGCCAATAGATTGTGGTCAGAGTCCACATCTGCCTCTGGAAATGTCTTACAATTTAAAAACTGGTCCCTAAATCTCTGTCTTTCCATTCTATAATCTATCTGATACCTACTAGTATCTCCAGGATTCTTCCATGTATACAACCTTCTTTGATGATTCTTGAATCAAGTGTTAGCTATGATTAAGTTGTGCTCTGCACAAAATTCTACCAGTCAGAAACTGCAGTGACCTCTACCATGTCCAGACCAAAAGCATTGGCAGCCATCAGGTTTTTTGTTTCGTTTTGGTTTTAGGGCGCAAAACTGCTATGGTCATTAGCACCCGGTCTGTGACTTATGAAAAGGTAAAAAACGAAAATGGAAAGCAGCAGCAATGGGAACGAAACTTAAAAAATTGGAGAAACTAAAAGCAGATGGAAAGCTTAAAAAACCACTACAGAAAGGGGTTGGTTGTCCCCAAAAAGAGCTTCAAATGACTGACGTCATCTCACTGGCACTAATGAAGTCGAGAACGCCATCGGCTGAGCGCGTGTCATCTGCTAAAATGGACGACAGCTGTAGACGGGCGCGGAACGGAGTAAAATAGGGCCACTCAAGTAAAAGGTGTCTTACCGTCCACAGCTGAGAGCAGTGGGGACAAAGTGGGGGAGGATCGCCGCTTGAAAGATGTCGATGGCTAAAAAGACAGTGCCCTATCCGGAGTCTAGTTAAAATTACCTCCTCCCGACGACGCGTTCGGGAGGAAGAGGTACAAGCACAGGGAAGAGCTTTCACGTCCCGCAATTTATTATGGGGAAGTGTCGACCAATGTGCATCCCATAAAAGAACAACACGACGACATAAAACACTCCGTAAGATCGGCGAAGGGAATCGTGCGAATAGCTGGCCGTAGAAGAGAGACTGCAGCCTTGGCCGCTATATCGGCCGCCTCATTTCCACAGATACCAACGTGTCCTGGGATCCAGAGGAACGTCACCGAGACGCCCCCAAGTGGAGCAAGTGGAGGCAGTCCTGAATCCGATGGACCAGTGGGTGGACAGGATAGAGAGCTTGGAGACTGAGGAGAGAGCTGAGAGAATCTGAACAGATAACATACTGTATCCGCGTGTGGCAACGGATGTATTGGACAGCCTGGAGAACAGCGTAAAGCTCCGCAGTATAAACCGAACACTGGTCGGGAAGCCGAAATCGATTTGGGGTGTCGCCAACAATATAGGCACTCCCTACACCAAACGATGTTTTTGAGCCGTCAGTGTAAATAAATGTGGCTTCCTATGTTTGTGCACAGAGAGCAGAAAATGCCCGACGATAAACAAGTGAAGGCGTACCATCCTTGGGAAACTGACAAAGGTCACGGAGCAGGCAGGTCCGTGGAGGGAGCCAAGGCGGTGCTGTACCCCAAGTTGTCAGGAAAGTTTCAGGAAAGCGGAAGGAAAGAGAATGGAGCAGTTGACGGAAGCGGGATCCCGGTGGTAGTAGGGAGGAAGGGCGGCCTGCATACCCTAAATCCAAGCAGGCGTCGAAAAAAATGTCATGGGCCGGATTAGCAGGCATGGAAGACAAATGGCTAGCATAACGACTTAGAAAGAAAGCTCGCCGATTGGACAGCGGAGGTTCAGCAGTCTCAGCATAAAGGCTTTCCACAGGGCTGGTGTAAAAAGCTCCAGACACTAAACATAATCCACGGTGGTGGATAGAGTCGAGACGCTGAAGAATAGACGGCCGAGCAGAGGAGTAAACTATGCTTCCATAGTCCAATTTCGAGCGCACTAAGGCGCGATAGAGGCGGAGAAGGACCACTCAGTCCGCTCCCCAGGAGGTACCATTCAGGACACAGAGGGTGTTGAGGGATCCCAGACAGCGAGCCGAAAGATAGGAAACGTGGGAGGACCAGCACAGTTTTCTGTCAAACATAAGACCCAAGAATTTAGCGACGTCCGAGAAAGGAAGGTTGACAGGTCCTAGATGTAAGGAAGGTGGAAGAAACTCCGTACGACGCCAAAAATTAACACAAACGGTCTTACTGGGAGAAAAGCGGAAGCCTGATTCGATGCTCCAAGAGTGGAGGCGATCGAGACAGCCTTGAAGACGTCGTTCAAGAAGGCTGGTCCGTTGAGAGCTGTAGTAGATCGCAAAATCGTCCACAAAGAGGGATCCCGAGACATCAGGAAGGAGACAATCCATAATTGGATTTATGGCAATGGCAAACAGTACAACACTCAGCACGGAGCCCTGGGGTACCCCGTTTTTTTGGGAGAAAGTACGGGAGAGAGTAGTGTTCACCCGCACTTTAAATGTGTGCTCTGCCATAAATTCGCGAAGAAAAAGGGGCAACCGACCGCGAAAGCCCCAAGAGAACAGTGTGCGGAGGATGCCTGTCCTCCAACAGGTATCGTATGCTCTCTCCAGATCAAAAAATATTGCTACTGTTTGGTGTTTCCGGAGAAAATTGTTCAGGATATAATTGTAGAGAGCAACAAGATGGTCAACTGCAGAACGATGCTTTCGGAAACCTCATTGGGCAGGTGTTAAAAGACTGCGGGACTCCAGCCGCCAAGCTAAAAGGCAATTCACCATACGCTCCAAAACCTTACATCCACTGCTCGTGAGAGAAATGGGGCGATAGCTAGAGGGGAGATGTTTGTCCTTTCCAGGTTTCGGAAGAGGAACGACGATAGCTTCCCGCCATTGTCTGGGAAAAGTACTGTCGGTCCAAATTCGATTATAAAGGCGAAGGAGGTAACGCAGAATATGGTATGATAAATGCAGCAACGTTTGGATGTGGATACCATCCGGTCTTGGGGCGGAGGAGCGAGAAGAAGAGAGTGCATGTTGGACTTCCCGCATGGAGAAAACAGTATTGTAGCTTTCGCGATTTTGAGAGGAGAAAGCAAGAGGTAGCACTTCCGCTGCACGTTTCTTCGGGAGAAACGCTGGCGGTAATTTGAAGAGCTCAAAATCTCAGCAAAGTGTTGCCCCAATGAGTTAGAAATTGCGACGGGGTCCACTGATGTATCATGTGCGACAGTGAGCCCAGAGACCGGGGAGAATCTAGGTGCGTCTGATAACCGTCGAATCCGACGCCAAACTTCCGAGGAGGGAGTGAAGGTGTTAAATGAGCTAGTAAAGAAGTCCCAGCTTGCCTTCTTGCTATCGCGGATGACGCGACGACACCGCGCACGGAACTGCTTATAGCGGATACAGTTGGCCACAGTAGGATGGTGTCTGAAAACGCGAAGAGCACGTCGCCGCTCACGTGTTGCATCACGGCATGCCTCGTTCCACCAAGGAACTGGGGGGCGCTGGGGCAATTCGGAGGTGCGAGGTACTGAACGTTCCGCAGCTGTAAGAATAACGTCTGTAATATGAGTGACCTCATCGTCGACGCTAGGAAAGTGACGGTCATCGAATGTCGCTAGAGACGAAAAAAGTGTCCAATCGGCTTGTGCAAACTTCCAGCGTCTCGGGCGCATATATGGCAGTTGTGGCTGCAATCGAAGGACACATGGAAAGTGGTCACTCGAGTGTGTATCAACAAGGGCGAACCATTCGAAGCGCCGAGCTGGCGGAACAGTACCGACCGAAAGGTCCAAAGGAGAGAAATTTGTCGTGGAGGCAGACAAAAATGTAGGGTTCCCCAGTGTTGAGGCAGACAAGATCCGCTTGGAGGAAGACGTCTAGCAATATTGAGCCACGCGGACAAGGATGTGGAGATCCCCAAAGCGGGTGGTGGGCACTGAAGTCCCCAACCAGCAAATAGGGGGGTGGAAGCTGACCAAGAAGATGAAGGAGATCAGCTCGTGCCATTGATGTGGACGATGGAATGTATGCATTACAAAGAGAGAAGGTGTATCCAGAAAGGGAAAGACGGACAGCGACTGCTTGGAAGGAAGTGTTTAAGGGGATTGGGTGATAATGTAGAGTATCATGGAGAAGAATCATGAGTCCTCCATGGGCTGGAGTGCCTTCAACAGAGGGGAGGTCATATCGGACGGACTGAAAATGAGGGAGAACAAAGCGGTCATGGGGACGCAGCTTTGTTTCCTGAAGACAGAAGATGACCGGCGAGTAGGATCGTCAATTCATCCCGATTGGCTCGAATTCCACGGATATTCCAATGGATAATGGACATAGGGTGGACAGAAAATGGAAGAATGTGACCAAGGTTGCCATCAACTCAACGACTGCTCAGAGCTTGCGACCGACAGCGTGGAACGGCACTCAGCCGAAGGCTGAACCATAGGTTGTTCGGGAGCAGCTCCTGCTACCAGCGATCGGCCGGTTGATTGGCCATCAGCAGTGCGCCTCGGCGACACAGAAGACGGCCAAGGGCGGTTACCGCCAGGTGGTGCTGTAGATGAGACACGCTGTGGCGGAGAAGGAGAGGAACTCGGTTTCTTATTAGCCTTCTTGGAAACATGATGTTTAGATGAAGGAGGAACCCATGGTTGTGAAGTTGGGGTACGCAAAAAAAATCTTCACGAGTATGCTCTTTTTTGGAAGTCCGGGTGTCTGACTTTTGGGATCGAGATTTAGCAGAACCCGATGAAGGGTGAGCCATAGATTGAGCAGGCGAAAGTGGGGAGGTTGAACGGGCGATCTTTGCGCTGGCCGATCTGACGACCGTGTCACTAAAGTGAGATCACAAGTCTGCGTGGCCGCCTCCTTTGTTGGCCGAGGAGAGGCCAGGACAGTGCTGTATTTTCCTGTCTGAGGCACAGTGGGCTTTCGACTGACGAATAATTTTCGAGCAGCAAAGGTCGACACCTTTTCCTTCACTCTGATTTCCTGAATGAGCTTTTCGTCTTTAAAAATGGGGCAATCTCGAGAGGAAGCAGCGTGGTCACCCATACAGTTGTTGCAACGAGGGGATGGAGGTGGACAAGCACCCTCATGGGCATCCTTGCCACACTTAACACATTTGGCCAGTTTGGAACAGGACTGGCTGGTATGATTGAACCGCTGGCACTGATAGCAACGCATAGGGTTTGGGACGTAGGGGCAAACGGAAATTATCTCATAGCCCACTTTTATTTTCGATGGGAGTTGAACTCTGTCAAATGTCAAGAAGACAGTACACGTTGGAACGATGTTCGTGTCAACCCTTTTCATAACTCTATGAACAGCCGTTACGCCCTGGTCAGACAGGTAGTGTTGAATTTCTTCGTCAGACAATCCGTCGAGGGAGCGTGTATAAACGACTCCACATGAGGAATTTAAAGTGCGGTGCACTTCCACCCGGACAGGGAAGGTGTGGAGCAGTGAAGTACGCAGCAATTTTTGTGCCTGGAGGGCAGTGACTATTTCTAACAACAAGGTGCCATTCCGTAATCTGGAACAAGACTTTACAGGACCTGCAATTGTGCCGACACCTTTCTGAATAATGAAAGGGTTGACCGTAGAGAAGTCGTGACCTTCGTCAGACCGAGAAACAACAAGGAACTGTGGCAACGATGGAAGAACTGTCTGTGGTTGAGACTCAGTGAACTTACACTTGTGAGCAGACATAGTGGAATATGAGGAAACCATTGCGGAAGAATCCCCCATGATTACCGGCGTCTCTGATGGCGCGCTCCTCCCTTGTGGGGGCCCTCTCTGAGGGCACTCCCGCCTTAGGTGATTGTTCACACCTCAGGTCACACCTCCCGAGAAACGGATGGAGGGACCAATCGGCACTTTCGGAAGGTATCAGCTCGGGTAATCACCCCTCCCTGGGCCTGGCCGTTACCAGGGGGTACATACGTGTCCTACCTGACTACCCGGGGCGGGGAATTACGCGTTACCCCGTCACCGGCTATGCATGAAAATGCGTGGGTCAGCCTTCAGACACGCACAGGGAGGAAGAAAGAGAAAGGGAAAATCAAAGGAAGGGAAAGGAAAGAAGAGAGGTCTCAAACGCCGCAGCAGAGAAAAGGGTAAAGAGAAGAGGTAAGGAAAAGAGAAGGACAAAGGAAGGAGGAAGACATGCAAGCAGAGAAGGTGAAGAATGTGTTACATATACGAGCGTCCGTCTCCAGATGTAGGCACAAATCATACTATCAGAGGGGGAAAAAGGGAAGGAAAGAGCCAGAGCGGAGGGGAGCGGAGGGGGGGGGCGAAGATGGGGGATAGGGAAGGATGCGGAGAAGGAAGAATGCGGAGAAGGAAGGTATGCAGCTGGGAAAGGAAGGTATGCAGCTGGGAAAGGAAGGAGGGCCACATTAGCTCGAGGTCCCGTGCTCGCTATGCACATATCCACAAAAGAGTTGTGGACCCCCTGGAGGAAGCCATCAGCTTGTCAGGACCTGCAGTGACATCAGGTCTGTCGGGATCTGCAGCACTTAGGGACACTGTAGCACTCCTGACTAGCATGTTGATGCAGGCAAACGAGTTGCTGTTATCCATCCCACTCAACAATTTGCTTAACAGACACGCAGCCAGTCCCCGGACCTCTAAAGAAGTGTGTTGGTGGTCATACTCCACACAGTGGAGGCCAATACTGGTCTCCAACATATGTATCGTCCCAGAGTATTCTGGTGTTACTGGAAAGACACAGTACAGATATGCTGAATGAGAAACTGACAATCTACCCCCCTCCCCCGTGGTCTAATGCTATTCAGGTCACATTATATTATAACAGGCTGTGCCTCAATGTGCTTAAATATTGGTGTAGAAGCATCAGTGGACAGTGTCTGGACATTTAGACATTTAGAATGCTCTGAGAGGTGTTAAAGAGAGGTTTACAGAGTTTGAATGGGATGAACTATGTAATGCACCACCCTACATCAATCAATAGGTGACCACAGAGTATGATACATCTCACTCTCCACTGGAGATTTGCTGTGCCAGCCTTACGCTGTCCATAACATTATTGTATGACAGCACTGCAGTCATGCCAAGACTGGGTGGATAGCCCATTTATTTAGCAAATTTACCCAGTCTACAGGAGGTACAATCCATATTATTGGAAAAATTGAACAGATGATTTCCTTATGTTCAATGTGCATATAAAGACATTTTGAACTATCTCAATACATACAGTATGTATCTAGATGATTTAAAACAGTGTATCAACACGAGACCAAAAGAAGACCATAAAGAAATACCTATCACTCCGTTATTTGCTAAATACTGTACTGGTGTGAAGAAAAACAGTTGATTTGTTGATGTACTGCATCATAGGTACGATTACTGAAGTGTAGATGAAATATAATATCATAAACCTTTTGATTTTGTCGCTCCATAACCTTGTCATTGTAGCTTAGTTGCTAAGGTGCTGATTGCGCTGTAGTGGCTACATGTATTATCACAAGTGTTATTCTATAAAAACCCATCACATGCCAATACCTGATGTAGCCAGTTAATGGCAGTGTGGGTGAAACATCAGAACTTTGTTGTAAGGGACTGACCCTGTGTGGAAGAAGACTAGAAGAAGCAGAAGAAGAATGAGATACTACTTCCTGATAATTATAAGTCCATCCAGTTGTGTCAAGACAAATGTTCTTATGTGGCTGTTAACATACGTTGATGTATGTGTGTTTTCGAAAACACTGTTTCAGCACAAGTACCAATTGCTACAGAACGCACTAGAAGATGTTGATGGTGTAATGTACTTAACATTCAGTCAAAGCAGTGAAATTAATCCACCAGAAACAGTAAAACCAAACACTGTATTCATATTTGATGATGATGTTGTGGAAAACCAGGATCAAATTCTATGTATGAGCGATGACATGCTATATTTGAGTCAGACATATACCACAGTCCCAAAACAGTTGGTGAGGGATAATGCAAACCTTATTACAACTTTCAAACAAGAGAATCTGAATTTAAAGAACATTTACCAAATGCATGTAGGAACTGATATGTCATTCAGTGAATTTGTAAAGATGTGTGGAGATTTCTGGCATTATACTTTAGTATACATCACACCATGGACAAGTTTGCGCACATGCCTAGGAGTTTACCTGAGAGGAAGGGTATACATAGAAGGAGAATTCATCTATATCTAGATGAACCTAAAGATTTATGCCCAGGCCTTTCTGAGGCTGGTCAACAACTTAGATGCTAGGGTTACAGATTTATCTGTAAAGGTTAATGGAACTCAGAAGAAAGTATATGACTTAACTGTAACGGATGATAGAATTGGGCGAAATTTATATAAGATACAACCTATGAAGCAGTCTGCTTAGCATATAGCAACTGTAAGGTCACCACTGCACAGCACTCTGGTCAAAAGAAGTTACACCTTGATAAGGCTGGGGCAAATGGGTGGAGAGCGTATACTGACAGAAACCTTCACACCAGTTACAGAATCTTTCCATGAACTATCAGCAAAATTGACGAAGTTGCCAATTACATTAACAAAAATGGCTCTAATGGCTCTCAGCACTATGGGACTTAACATCTAAGGTCACCAGTCCCCTAGAACTTAGAACTACTTAAACGTAACTAACCTAATGACATCACACACATCCATGCCCGAGGCAGGATTCGAACCTGCAACTGTAGCGGTCGCACGGTTCCAGACTGAAGTGCCTAGAACCGCTCAGCCACCACAGCCGGCTTGGAAATCGCCTCCCACAGTATATATACTACGATGATTCCAATGAGCTAATAGATCGACTACAACCGCTCATGGCATCAGCTGCAACCGGTAATACTACTCATTTCAATAATTTCTGAGGTAGAGGTATAATCGGATAAGAATGGAAACAGTGGTTTGAGAGCTGCTCGAACCAGCAAGTAAAACATACCCTCACAGACATTTTATGATTAAAGGTCTCGATGATTTATGGCAGGCTGATCTTTTAGGTATGAGGGCATATGCGGATGCCAATAGTGGGGTCAAATATATTTTAATCATTATTGATAAATACTCTAAATTTATCGGGGCATTACCTGTTAAGGCAAAAAGAGAGAGGGATCTTTCACTGGTGTTTGGGCATTTGTTGCCAACAGGTATGAATCAATGTCTGGAAAACATTCAGACCAATCATAGTGGAGCATTTTAAAACAGGTAGGATGCAGCAGTACGGAATACACCACTGCTCCATGTTCACCCACCTGAAGGCGACTCTCATGGAATGCCTGAACAGAATAATAAAAGGTCGAATGTGGATGTGTTTTAATCTTTGTGGCTCATGGAAATGGACAGATATCCTCCTTAAATAATTGCACAGTATAATCGAATCAAACATAACGAAAATGAGATCAATCTATGTTCATGATAATGGATTCATGGATACAGTGAACTATCGTACTGAAATGCTGGATCCACGTAAACAGAAATTTCGTCCGAGTGATTTAGTATGTATCTCAAAACACAAGACAGCATTTGAGATGTCATACCTCCCAAACTGGTCGAGTGAAATATTCACAGTTTCCGAGGTGCAGAGAACAAACTGCAGAAATTTTAGGATGCTTTTACACAGGTGAATTGCAGAAGACCTCAGAACATGTTTCTCATAGAGCGTGTCATAAGACGTTAAGGGATTGAAGCATTAGTTAAATGGTTTGGTTTTCCTGCAACACAAAACAGCTGAATTGATGCTGACGACTTGGCATATAATGGAGTGCACAGAGCACAACTAGCTCAGGAGTGTAACATGCATGATGGGATACACATTACAGGAGGTGGTAGTATTGTTGCAGTCAATCTACACAGTCTAGGGTATAACTGTTGTAGCCCTGGTACAAAGTTTCAAAAACTTTTGGCTTGTGGTGATAAGGGGATTAACTTGCTCTATGAGGTATGTTTGGAAAACGACATTGAACATGAAGAACATAAAGATCTCCCAGGTCGCACGCTGCAGATCGAGTTTTAGCTGATAAAGCCAAGGAAATACATGCAAGAAGGTATATTGGTATAGGGCAGTTCATTACAGCATTTGTAGTTTATGAAACCATGTGTGCTAAAATTAAGTTGGGCTTGGGTTTCAACGAGGTTATGAATGCTGCACATCATACACTGACGAAGGATAAAGCAATGAAGAAGAAGAAGAAGGAGGAGGAGGAGGAGGAGGAGGAGGAGGAGTGTCTCAAAAACTATCCTAACAGCGATCTATGCAGCTGAAAACACTCTGAAGCATAAAGGACCAATTAACCCCCTCGGGTTCCACCAATACCCAAGACATTGGGTGCAGTTATTCCCTTCCTCATTCCTGTCCTTGCGGTCTCTTGGAAATGGGTTCGCTGGCTGATGGTGCTGCAGCTATTACCAGAAGAGTCACGAATGCACAGAACTCACAGAAATAGCCAGATGATGCAAGGAGATATGATGGAAGCAACAGCCACTGGAAAAGGACTAGACCTGAAGCCATACAAGAAAGGACTAGCCCTGTTCATACATAAAAGAAACTCTTAGCTATCCTATCGGATAGACCACTTACAAATACAGATCTGCTCTAGTTTTGTTGGAAAACATTCAGCATTCCAAGATTCCATGGTGTGTTTATGTGGGATACATTACTGAAAGCTATGTCGAAAGACAGAAAATGTGGAATTGTGAATTTAGATGGTGCTGGAGGACCTGGAATCAAGTGGGTGGCACAATATAAGAAAAATACAAATAAAGTCTACTACTTCGACTCACTTGGAGACTTGCAGCCACCAGAAGAGTTACAACGATATCCACCAACAAAATTCTCGTCGCTACCAAGACTTTAAAACCTACTTATGTGGGCATCTGTGCATCATATTCCTCCTAACGTTTGTGAAGAAGGATATATATGGAAGCGCATTAAGCACCCACTCATCAGTTGAGGTTCAGATACAATATTGCATACTTTGACTTTAAAGCAACGATCGTCAGTATTATCTGCAAATTACATCCCACCAGTTGATTTAAGCAATTGGGAGTGGAATTTTGTGTTGATTGGACTGGAGACATGCAACAGCACTCAGAATATCACAGAAGCTAACAATAAACATCTGAAAATTAACGGCTGAAAAGGAATTGTGGACATATGGTGCATACAATATTGATGACTGAAACAAAGTTTTAAGACAGTCTGGAGAAGGGATTGTGCTACGTGCAAACATCAACAGTCTTAAATATGAAATAAAGACAGCGAATGCATTGATTCACTTTAACAAAAAAGGTTCAATTGTACGATTACTGCGTTTCACAACACAGGTTTTTAAGAAGGATTCTAATGAATTTTACAGATCTCATCAGTCGGACATACGACTTCTGTGGTGAGGAAATCATTCTGCGATTACATCTAAATGGGAGCCACAGTGACCTCAAATGTGCAGAGACCAGCAGCGACCTTCAACTGCTCAGGACTTGCAGTGGACCCTCGTTGAGTTTGCTGGGAAACCCAGTAGAAGCTTCAGTTGGACACAGGGCATTGAACGAGCCACACCATCACCCCAACACAATGTGTCACCTCGCAGGTAGCATTAAATACGCCATTATGAGCATCGTGTGTAGCAGTTTTAACCCCTGCTGCACTATCGCCCAGTAATTTATTAAGCTTTTTCATGTTATTTCTATTCCACAGCATATGGCAGAGATTTACTGATGAAGTGGTGTTACTGTATGTGGAGTTATTTTTAACAGTCCTATTATCAATAGCAGGGTTGTGTAGCCCAATTTTTTACATCACTGGAGTTCTCGTTTTAAATTCTACATGAATTCTATGCACATACCGGTTTAGGGGGTGTTTCAGTTATAATTTTAGAGGAAGTCTTTTTTCTGCCAATTCACAAGTGGAGTAAAAAGATTTATCTCCAATAGTAGGTGGAGGGAGCATCCTATGTATTTATTTGGAATCTTCTTGCTACTAGTTTCGAGTGGTGCTGTGAATTTTTTCCAACAATGTAACACTAGTTTTGTGACATTGTAAATTTGAGCCATATTGCTATTTTAGCCACTTGTTGTGTAGAACTGTGCATATAGCCATGTAATTGGGATCTATCTTTATTGCAGTTTCCCATCAAAAATAAAGTAGACTAACCTAACCTTACCTTCCCTTGACAAAGACTAACCATTTCCCGCCATTTCCAGGGGCAGAGTAGTGGTGGGTGTGGATGTCCTCACAGGAGTGAGGGGAAGACTGGGGGAGTTAGGTTAGTGTAGCTACCCAATCTCCCTATTTTGCACCATGACATCAGTGCCATGTTGCGACACCTACAGCCACCATCTTGGATCTGCCACCTTGAATAAATTTGGCAACAACGCAAACTGTCCCATAAACCACCTAGCCCCACTACTGACAATGTTAAGTACCACCAGGGACTGCACAGGTAACTGCTTCTTCTCTTCCATTCTTTTATTACACAAGGACCTTGTATTTTTCTGCAGAGTTAAAAGCTTCTCAGCTAACTGGTCTGATACACAAGTTTACTTTGAAAGGTCAAGGAGAAGCCATAAACATGTTCAGATCTGAGAACCGACTTCAGCGTAGGTAGCAGAAAATTGAGTTCATTTCACCCACCCCCTAATCTGAGCAGTATGGAGGACCACCTATCTGCCAGAAAACCTGCCATAGAAGAACGTTTGTTTCAAATCCTTGCAACATTCTCTCTCACTGGTTCATAGTAAATTTTTGTAAAACATGTACTTTCTCATACATATCTATGTGCAAAGTCTGTGTGTTTTCCAGTTGCAAAATCATACCATGTAGTGGGAGCAGTTTTCTACCAATCTCCTTACATCACAGCACTATTGGTTAGTTATAGTAAAATGCATAGGTGTAGAAGTTTTTTTAACTTATTTACAAAATTACTGCTGCATAGAAATTGGAATGTCTGCTGTTATTGCCGAGCGAGCTTCCTACTGTGGCAGAAACACCCAAGTTTCAGAGCATTAAGGCAGAACACTTGGGGACAGACGACCAAAGAGAATACTTGCCGCTAGGGGATCGAATAGCAAAGTCTTGTGGGCCAACTAGTGGGGGCAAATACTTGCTGCCAGATGAGGTTTCATGTTGTATAGAATGATGTCTCCATTTTAATGTTGAGTACAGGCGCCAAGCTGGACTAGAATCTTTGCATGTTACAACTGCTAACTTCCACCTTCACACTCTATGAGTGTGGTAAGAATAGGGCCAGCGTTACAGTCACCGATTTGGTAGACTATACAGTTTTAACGTTTCACAGACAGCTAGTTACTTCCATCATACACTTTGGGGATCTTACTGATGTTCATATTTATTTTTCCGTGTTCTTTCTCCAATCCACTAATCACTGTTGCTGACATTGGCCACATCTGCGAATTATGTATACAATTATGCATTTATTGCGCTCACCTAGTTGTGCCAAGGCTACATTTCGTAATTATAAACACTTATTCATTCATTAAATATTCGTTTGTTTATCTCAATGGGTAATTTCTCTGTTGATGGTTTGCGGTAATAAACCTGATTGTTACAGTCACTACTTCTTTTGTTGCAGATAGATGATCCTTCCTCTCATTACTATATCCCTGTGTGTTGTGGTACTCATATTTTGATGTTTGTTTGGGCTCTATTAATTATCATTTAATAAGACATTGCCATTTGCACGATACTATAATTTCCTTAAAATTTGCATGATCTTAACAGGAACTTTCCTTCTCTGTAGGTCACCAGAAATCAGACTCACAACATTCTCGGAGTAAGCTAAACAGCTCATGCCAGTATCAAAAGCGTAGGCAGGCAAACAGCGACAGTAAAATTAGTCCCGATTCCCCATAGTCTCATTCTCCCTGGTGCGAAATGTAACTAATGCTGAGAACATTAGGTTATGAATTAAGTGGCGTAAGATATAGGGATTTAGACAGTGTGACACGCGGGGGTTTGCGATGGTCTGGGAAGCATGCATAGACAGCCGAAATGATTAGCGAAACTGGTTGCAATAAGCGAGGAATCTAGGTTCGAGTCCCAGTCTGGTAAAAATTTTCGTATATATTATCAGGTAGTAGGCCTATGGCTAATACAGCTGATGCCAAGTTATTCCCACTCAGTGAACTACTTTCAAAAGTCTCAGAAAGATTAGGAACCATTGGAATAACGTGTGTGTGTGAGACGGGGAGTGGATACCAGCCCAATATGTACCTAGTGAGATATGGGATGATACGAAAAAACCCCAGCCATGCTGGCCGATTCGTCGTTAATTCACGAAGTGGATTCGATCCTAGTCATCCTCGCCTCCCCGTGCCCGGAAGCGCTGCGTTGACGTCCTCAGTTATACGAGTGGGCACAGCTGTCACGGGCCAGATAAAAGCAGCAAATTTTAAAACAGGCTCGTTCATTACGCGTTAAAGCATCACGTAGATGCCCTTTCGACTCCTTTGGAAGACGCCACAATATAGGGGATATGCACCAGAGTGTGATTTACTGTTAAAATTCCGAGAGCACCAGTTCCGAGAAGAGACAACCAATATCCAAAAAGCCTTCCTCTCACGCAACAATCGCTACTGGAAATGGAAAGGAAGGGAGTGAAAGTGGGACACAAAAAGCCCTCCTTCTGAAAGAAATAATCCTCGCTGGTTGTAGAATACTTTCGTTAAAAGACGCGACCGGTTTCGCGCCACTAGAAGATGCATCTTCGGGTACCTGCCACCGTTCAACCACCTTCCTGTTTGTTTCTCGGTTCTGCTATCCACTTCGTCTTAAATATGGACTACTGCTTTTAACGCTATTTGTTTAGAACTTGACTTGAACGATTGGGAGTGGCTCTAAGGCAGATACCTTTCGGCGATGACGTGTTCAAAAAATGGTTCAAATGGCTCTGAGCACTATGGGACTTAACATCTGTGGTCATCAGTCCCCTAGAACTTAGAACTACTTAAACCTGACTAACCTAAGGACACCACACACATCCACGCCCGAGGCAGGATTCGAACCTGCGACCGTAGCAGTCGCGCGGTTCCGGACTGCGCGCCTAGAACCGCTATACAACCCCGACAACGATTCTTTCCAGACAGTAAGTAATGTGTGTACCAAGTTTTGTTGAAATCGTTCCAGTGGTTTAGGAGGAGATGTGAAACATAATTCACACTTGTATTTTTACAATATGTGTGGATATACCAACAGTTTCCTGTAAGCAGGGTACTAAACATTTATAAATAGTTTGATAATTTGTGGCCGTTGTGGTCTACCGGGTAGAAAAAGAAGCGGGTAGGACACTTGGCCCCTGGTCCTACATTCAATCCCGGATAGGGCGATTTTTTCTCGTTCTAGTTCCTCCAGGACGGCCCCACATCCACTCGGCCTGCTTTCGGATGAGTGCCGTGGGTAACAGGCGGCTGAGGCAATGGACCATACGCTTCTTCCCCTCCTCCTGCAGTGGCGGAAGAAACTATAGTTAGCCCGATAGCTCGCTTACTTTCATTTCTTGGTATAATCTTAATCAAACCCAGCGGTTTTCGCAATGTATCTGGGTTATACTACAAGTAATGCGCGTATGTGATTTTGCTTGTTATTGCTGGGCCAACATCCTACTAAAATTGTGCAGTCTTTGGTTGTAACGGTGTACCACATATAATGCTACATATTTAGCCATCACCTGCATCGTGGAAAGAACTTTTGAGATCTACTCTATGTGGACTTATATATATTTGTAATGGTTCAAATGGCTCTGAGCACTATGGGATTTAACTTCTGAGGTCATCAGTCCCCTATAACTTAGAACTACTTAAACCTAACTAACCTAAGGACATCACACACATCCATGCCCGAGGCAGGATTCGAACGTGCGACCGCAGCAGTGGCGCGGTTCCGGACTGAAGCGCCTAGAACCGTTTGGCCATAAGGGCGGCTAATTTGTAATGGATACGTTGTTTAACACTAGGAATTTTGAAGCCACGATGAGTGCCAAATCTGGAATCTATCATGATGTACCTCTGATGAACGATATTTTACGACCTCCCGTAGTATGAGATGCATACATTTATTCTACGACATACAGAAAATGTTATAGAAAAGGTTTCAGACAAGTGTTGAACATACTTTTTGGATATTGTAAAACTCCCTTTTTTAGTGAGGACAGGAGATCGGAAAGATCACAGGATAGAGTAGATTTCATTTCCCTTTAATGGTATGCACGACTGGAAACTAGCTACGTGGAGATATGACGCCGTGATCTAACTGCAACATCGTTTGCAGAAGGCAAACAAGCAGCAAACTTGGAGACCTCAGCAGTGCTATAGGGAGAGAATTAAAAATTGAACGGGCCACTCGCTACATGCTGCTTTTGAAATTCCACCCACGTGCCGACAAGTTGTCAGCACCGCCCACTCTCAGCGAGGGAACACGACAGCCAGTACGCTGCCCTACCAACCAGGCATGCGCGAGGGCAAAAGAGAGATGCATTTCGCCTCCTCCTTCCATGGCGACTGTTACGCTGCTGAATAAATCGTATCGTTACTGTTTGTTTTTTCAGCACGTCTGTAGAAAGTTTTATAAGCCTTAAACGACAAATTTACATCGGGGTGGGCACGAGAAAGAAGTGCAGCCCATGACGCGCGAATACCCAAAATTTATTCATCCACTTTTTCAAGCTGAAAACACTTAGCGACTTGCAACACACATAATACATAATTTTAAACCTTCACGAAACTTTTTCTCGTTGAAAACCCACACAAAATGATGAAAGGAAAAAAATTCTCGCTTACAACTTTTCGCTGCAGTAAAACTTGAGCATGAGGGATGGCGTTTTAATGTCTTACTTCTTTACTACCAACATTCAGGTTGTATGTTATACACAGTATTAAGATACAACACTGAATGTACCTGCCCAATTAGATCACTCTATGGCATGCATGTCAGGAGATATGGAGTCATAAACACTGAGTTGCGTGAAAAACTGTCGCCTCTTGCATGTCCTTTAAAATTTACTTCTTTGTTTCTAACTCTATTCGTCACGCATTTCGCTGAGAGTATCAACACATGACTGTACCTGCGAAACTATATCATTATACACTACATAGTTCAGGAGATATGTCAAGAGCACTGAGTTGGTTGAAAACGAAACTGCAGGCCGAAATTCACTAAGAAAAAGAGATGCAGGTGCAAAATGTGTGTACACGTACTATCAGGAAAGAAATACTTCGGGGTAAGAACTAGTAACCTCTTATTGGGATGAGGGTGGGAGTATGTGCCATAACGTGGAGAAATACTGGGAGGGGGGGGGGGGGCGGGTGAGAGGTTGGAAGAAATGGAGAAAGAGATGGCGAAGGAGAAGATGAGCACAGATATGGAGAGGAGGAGATGGAAAGAGAGAGGGGAGGGGGTGGAAACGGAAAGAGGATTTGGTGGACAGAGGAAGAAAAGATGAAATTGGCGGGGAGAGAGAGGAGCAGTAAATGGGCTGAGAGAGGGGGAAAGAATAGGTGGGCAGAGACAAGGAGGAAGAAATAAACAGAAAAAGGGACAGAAAGGGGAGGAGGTGATGGACTGAGAGAGGAGGAGGAGATGGGCAGAAAGAGGGGCAGGGAGAGATGGACAGAGATGAGGCTGGAGGAGAATGACAAAGAGCGTGGGAATTCGAATAAATACGTAGCTGGGCAACGCCAGGTACTGAGCTTGTCGTATTACAATTAAAAAAACTGGGGGATTTGGTTCAGCACTTTGACACATTTATTACTATTAGGAGGGTATTTTCAATATAGTAGTTAGTGTGTAGTTCGTACTGAAAGTAATTCATTATTACAACAGAAAACGACACTGATGTCATCTGTGTTAGCTGTTTGCTGAAACTCGTTTCCTCATATACTAGTGGAATTATCAGAAGCACTTCACATCATTTAAATACTTAAGAGGTAATTTACACTATTTCACATTCGGAAAAAAAAAAAAAACAAAGAAAGGAGTGAAAGGGCATCTATAACTCGTACAGAAACCGAACTTATGTTACAAGGGTCGAAGCGCATAAAAATGAAGCAGTAGTCAAGAATAAAGGTGTGACAGCGTTATCACCTATGACTGATATTGTTCAGTCTGTAATTTCAGGGAGGAATAACGGAAAGCAAAGAGAAAATGTAATTGGTGGAAGAAGAGAGAATATAAAATACCGACTGACAATAGGAGAACATCAAGGAAAGTGTTTCTGAAACAGAGTTATTTATTAACATTTAATAGAAATTTAAATCTCACAAACGCTTTTCTGTAAGTGCAACCTTGTACGGAAGTGAAACGAGGAGGACAAACGGTTCGGACAAGAGGAGAAAAGATGTTATTGAAATGAGGTGCTACGGACGGTGCTGAATATCAGGTCGGTGTGAAGGATAACTAACAAGGAAGTCCTCTATCTAATTGGTGAGAGAAGAAATTTATGGCACAACTTGACTAAAAGCACGTGATGGTGTCTGGGACACACCCTGAGCCATCAGGGGATGGTTAATCTGATAATGGAGGAAAGTTGGGGAGGGGTGGTCGTGGATGAACAGTGTACGCAGGAGCTGGCGTTCACTACGGTAAGCAGGTTCAAATGAGGAAAGGTTACAGTAGTTACAGACCAGTGCAGAAATGTTCCTGTCAGAGCAGAAAAGAGGTGAATATGCTCCTGTTTATTAAAAGATTCTGACTGATAAGTAGAATCGCAGCTGCCTCATTCTACCTTCCTCAGCACCTTTAAATAGTATTCCCAGAAACTTTGGCATCAGGGCCCATTCGCTATCTTTTTAACTTACAGCTCACCTCTCGCTCCTACAAGCTCCCATAACTGTAACTCGCTCATAACGAGTAGTCCATCACTGATGCCCATCCACGCCCAACTGCTCTTTCTTAGTCACTCATTTAGCCCAACTGATCGTCATTATATCTCTGTGTCTCTGTAATCGTCACTCTCCTGTCTGACGGCCAGTCTCCTTCGTTCTGTCCTACTACCACTATCTCCTCTCATTGCCTCCTCCTTGCTCTCTCTTACTGCTACTTATTCATTCCTTCCCACTGCTGCTGTGTTTTCTTACTCTCCCTCCCTGTCAGTGTTACATACTCTGTCTCGTATCATCACCCTCCTTCTCCTTCTCCTACTCCTCCTCCTCCTCTTTATTCCTCTCCCATCAGGACTGTATCCTTCACTCATTTCCTAACACCGTCGCTGTCAATTATGTTCCACTGCCCCCTCCCCTCTCTCTCTCTCTCTCTCTCTCTCTCTCTCTCTCTCTCTCTCTCTCTCTCTCTCTCTCTGACCTTATCACTGTTCCTTCGTGTTCCTTCGCTCTTTCTGCATCACAACCACTGTCTACTGTCTTCCAGTACTTACCACTTCGCCATCTCTTGCCCATTACCACTCTCCTCTCTCAGCACAAGAGAGCACGAATATGTTAGCATGCTGAAATATTTGGGAAAATTCTTTAAAGGTGCTTAGAATGGGAGTATGAGGTAGTTGGTACCCCAATTATCAGTCAGAGTCTTAATGTATAGGAAGATACTCGCCTTTTAGCTACAGCAGGGCATAGCACTAATAAGAAAAGCAGTTTACGGACCAGTACAATTTTAATAGATTACTTACGTGAAATTGCGATGGTGCAAAACCACAGAATTTTACACCTCATACAGGATTTTAGGTACACAAAAATTTTGCATGTGCTTCGGTAATGAGACATGGAGTTCCCAACACCATTATGATGATAACGGAGACACTTTACAACATATTTTTCTGCGTTACGTCACTTTATGAACTACATTTTCGTCTCACACCTGATTTTATGGCTGTATTTTACACGTACGAGTAAGGCAAATTTGAACATGTGTCTCGGAAATTGATGGAGAGAGAGAGAGAGAGAGAGAGAGAGAGAGAGAGAGAGAGAGAGAGAGAGAGAGAGAGAATTTTCAAGGTACTTCGAGATCGAGAGCTTAGGAATATATATCTTACAAACTTCAGCCATTTTCTGTCCATAGCCGTCTTCAAATCCACGGCTCAGTTTTGGTACCAGAACCAATGTTTCTCGCGTTTTCTCAGGAACCGCCCATGAACTAAATGGTGCCTCTGTAAATACCGTAAGGTGCACGATATACCAAATATAAGGCAAAAAGAACCAAAGGATTTGCTCCATTGCCTAAGCTGCAGGGATATTTAAGCTCTGACGACCACTGTAGGACAGTTACAGTAAAACGATGCTTTTTTGGATATATAAATGGTCTTTATCCCAAGGGCTATCCAAAACGCTCGACTCTACCTTTCTACCTCTAACAGAACCCCAGATATGAGACCCGGAAATATGTCGTTTTTATGCGCACATCGGCAGATTAGCATAGAGAGCAGCATCGGAGTAGCCTTCGGACTGAACACCACAACACCACCACACAAGAAGCTATGTGAAACGCGATAATATCGTAAAATCAGCATTAGGGAAGGCGAGTGGAGGACTTAGATTTCTGGGATGTATTCAGGCAATGCGTGGTACATCAGTAAATGAATTCCGTACAAGCCGCTAGAGCCATCACTCTAAAGTTATTGGAGACTTTATCCAGTAGGCATGCCAGCAGACATCTAACGAATTCAGCGACATGCTGGCAGTATCTCAACAGGTCGGTGTAGCACGTGCAAAAACGTAATAGACATGCCACGGGACTTACGTGGGAGTCGCTGCAAAAAATGGGACGCTTTTGTCGCCAAACTATGTTGAGCAAAATACCGTAACAACCATCCTATGCTTCTTTTAGGTGCCATGACAATAATAGAAGAGAGACTAGGGCGCTTACAGACGCACAGAGTGTCATTTTTTATTCTCTCAACACGCTAACTGTTAGACAGAAATTCGATTTTATAGAAAGGAAGTTTCATCTAACAAATGGTACAATGACTTGCTTTTCTGTGAGTCTTCAACATGCTGTGACACATAAAATGCAATACTCAAAGCAATTACTTTCTTGCAGCTTCTTTTATAGCTTCCAACAGAATCAATCTGGAATTAACAATGAAAAGTGACACGGTTGAAAGGATATAACTACAGAAGCGAAAACAGTGCAGTAAATACAGGTCCGCAAAGAAGCCGTTTGTGAGATAATAGCGAATGTATAGCTACTTACCGCCTCAGAGTTGAAGTGGATGTAAGAGAGTTGGACAAAAATGTGGAAATAGCGCGATAAATGCATGCTGGAACATAAATGCAGCTGCTAACCAAACCTGCAGGCTGTGCTGTTGTATCTGACCACGAACGGCACGTGTGCAATGTCCTCAATACGTTGCACGTGTCAGTCGTGATTAGAACGGCGTGCCGTGTAGTTGCGAGGGCATTATATCGGAGCTAAGTGGAATCGAACGTGGGAAAATTGTTGGTGCTCGTATCGTGATGCTTTCGTAAAACCAAGGGAGCCGAAGTGTTTGGTGTTTCAAAAGGCAACGCATCGAAGATTAATACCGTATACAGAGAAAGGAGAAAAGCATCATCGGCTATGTCACAACACGGACGAAAGTGTGTGTTGATTGATCGTGATAAACGGTCATCGAGGAGGATTGTGACGAAAAACGAGAGGACGACAGCAGAAAAATTCAGTGCATAACTTAATGTCGCTTTTGCGAACCCTGTCAGCACCAAATCAACACGAAGAGAGCTCCATAATCTGGGAATTACAGGTGGAGGAAGAGGAGCAAAAAATGGTTCAAATGGCTCTGAGCACTATGGGACTTAACTTCAGAGGTCATTAGTCCCCTAGAACTTAGAACTACTTAAACCTAGCTAACCTAAGGACATTACACACATCCATGCCCGAGGCAGGATTCGAACCTCCGACCGTAGCGATCGCGCGGTTCCATACTGTAGCGCCTAGAACCGCTCGGCCACCCCGGACGGCGAAGGGGAGCAGGAATCCCAAAATCACTCGTCAGTTATGGAAATGTCTTGAACAGGAAAATGTTGTACCGAAACCATAGAACCTCGCCTTTGGAGAATGGAAGAAACTCATTTAGTCGAATGAGTCTTGTTTCACACTACATCCATCTTCTGACCGACTTTACGTCTCAAGAGTGATCTTCCCTGGCCACCATTCACCAGATCTCAATATTATTGAACCCTTGTGATCCACTTGGGAGAAAAACGTGCGTGATCGCTGTCCACCTCCATCATCACTACCGTAACGTACGCTATTTTGCAGGAAGAACGGCATTAGATCACCTTGAAAACCGTGCAGAACGTGTATTTATCCATTCCGAGACGACTGGATGCTGTATTAAGGGCCAACGTGTTTCCTATACCGTATTAGGCATGGTAATGTGTTTTTTAAATTGTTTTCATAGTTTTATCCAACCCCTGTATTGTCCTAGTTATTATAAATTTATCCGAACTGTAGACTTTTCGATTACGTTCTTATATAACTGCGCTCAAATTTCATCCACGGCCCGTCATTCTGTAATCTTGTAGATGTCTGATGGGAATTCGGCACATTCTGTTGCTGATGTAAGACGACATCCAGCACGCCCATATGGTCCAAGACGAGTACGTCGAGAAGGGCCTGTACCTTGGCGTCCAAGATAACCTGACCTCAATCATCTACATTTCTCTGTCTTCGGTTATCTCGAAAGTGTAGTGTACAACACTCCCGCTGATGATGCTGCAGAACTACAGCGCCGAATTTTACAGTCGTGACAAGATTTCCAAAATGGTCCAGGGGAGTTTGAAAGAACTGGTAACTCAAATCCGTTACACGCCATTGATAGACGTGGGTATAAAATAAATAGTAATATGTAACGTGCTGCAGGAGTACTGTATTTCTTGTCAGAATAGGTCGTGGTAGTATAGATGGTTCGGTAACAGGACCAAGTGGATAGGCAAGCCACACTGTCGGTGTAACCGTATTTAGCACCCCCGTCTCAACGAATGTCCCAGTTTTTGTTCCTTCCTCTTATGAGCTGCAGCAGTCTGGTGAAGAGCAGAAAATTGCCTTGTCTTTGTTTCCGAAAAGATACAACAAATCGAAAAGAAATCGAGAAAGGGTCCAGTACCTTAGATGTAAAATGTGGCTTCACGACAATTATGCCACAAGTACCATTTTTACACGAGTAAATTGTAACTCGGGTAATGATAGTGAATAGCTAACAATAAAACACAATAGCTTATACTTCAGGTATTTCGTTTCCCACGAAGTGGTGGCAGACGATGCTGTGGCGTTTTCGAAGCGCGAGTTTCTCCAGTGCTAGCTATCTCAGACATCAGCTGAGCGAACTTCCATAGTATGTTGGTAGCACTTCGTCGCCTTGCCTGTTATGCTGTGTAGCAGACATTAAAGCCGTGCGGATCAGCATAAAGAAACGGCGAAGGGTCTCGCTCGTTTTGTCCACGACTGTACGTAATTAGCTATGAACGACAACATAGCTCGCGAGATACTCACTTCTAAACGCATACTTCGTCTTCACTGTAGAAACCACGGAAATGTCACAAGTTGGCCCTCTGAAGTATTTCTACCTCCCGTGATCACGTGCAAACCGCTCCACACTCCAAGTCTCTCTCGCGACCGTGCCTCCCTCGCGCTGTCGCGTCCAGCACTTCTCGTGTCCTGTGTCTTACTCCCCAGAACTCTCCCGAACTCGCTTCCATCCAGTCTCCCCATTCACGAGCGCTGCGATTGGCTAGAGCACTCGCGCAGTGTCTTCAATCCAACGCACTGACACAAACATATGAAAACACATTCGAAGTACTAGGTTTACATTTAAATAACTTGAAATTAAATAAATATTCCTAAGGCTGGACCATAAACACGCTATAACACACATTATTAGTTGTTGTTCTTGTTGTGCTCTTCAGTCGTAAGACCGGTTTGATGCAGCTCTCCATGCTACTCTATCCTGTGCAAGCTTCTTCATCTCCCAGTAACTACTGCAACCTGCATCCTTCTGAATCTGCTTAGTGTATTCATCTCTTGGTCTAACCTCTACGAGTTTTACCTCCCACGCTGCCCTCCAATACTAAATTGGTGATCCCTTGATGCCTCAGAACATGTACTACCAACCGATCCCTGCTTCTGGTCAGGTTGTGCCACAAATTTCTCTTCTCTCAAATTCCATTCAATGCCTCCTCATTAGTTATGTGATCTATCCATCTAATATTCACCATTCTTCTGTAGCACCACATTTCCAAAGCTTCCATTCTCTTCTTGTCTAAACTATTTATCGTCCACGCTTCACTTCCATACATGGCTACACTCCATACAAATACTTCGAGAAACGACTTCCTGACACTTAAAACAATACTCGATGTTGACAAATTTCTCTTCTTCAGAAACGCTTTCCTTGCCATTCCCAGGGTACATTTTATATCCTCTCTACTTCGACCATCATCAGTTATTTTGCTCCCCAAATAGCAAAACTCCTTTACTACTTTAAGCGTCTCATTTCCTAATCTAATTCCCACAGCATCACCCGACTTAATTCGACTACATTCCGTTATACTCGTTTTGCTTTTTTTGATGTTCACCTTATATCCTCCTTTCAAGACACTATCCATTCCGTTCAACTGATCTTCCAAGTCCTTTGCTGTCTCTGACAGAATTACAGTATCATCAGCGGACCTCAAAGTTTTTATTTCTTCTCCATGGATTTTAATACCTACTCCGAATTTTTCTTTTGTTTTCTTCACTACTTGCTCAATATACAGATTGAATAACATCGGGGAGAGGCTATAACCCTGTCTCACTCCCTTCCCCACCACTGCTTCTCTTTCGTGTCCCTCGACTCTTATACTGCCATCTGGTTTCCGCACAACTTGTAAATAGCCTTTCGCTCCCTGTATTTTACCCCTGCCACCTTCAGAATTTGAAAAAGAGTATGTCTGTCAACGTTGTCAAAAGCTTTCTCTAGGTCTACGAATGCTAGAAACGTAGGTTTGCCTTTCCTTAATCTTTCTTCTAAGATACGTCATAGGGTCAATATTGCCTCAAGTGTTCCAATATTTCTACGGAATTCAAACTGATCTTCCCCGAGGTCGGCTTCTACCAGTTTTTCCATTCGTCTGTAAAGAATTCGCGTTAGTATTTTGCAGCTGTGACTTATTAAACTGATCGTTCGGTAATTTTCACATCTGTCAGCACCTGCTTTCTTTGGAATCAGACTTCAAGAAGAATATAATAATTCCCATTCCAACATTATTAGATACATAAATAAACGTATATCAAAGGAATAGTACAAAAGGTGGGCCAGTAGCCTAATGACTCTGTGCTTTCTAAAACACAGTAAATATTTAACCAATTTCTTCATGAATAGTATATATCAGATATAAACAAAGACATAGATGAATAAATATATTTATAAGCATGCTGCTACCGTTTGTTCGTGTAACTATGGAGTACTTATGGCCTGACGTGATCGATAGTAATCGGCCACTTTGACCTCCAATTACTCATTTACTATTCAAGTTACTTTCCTGTAATTCATATCAATTTAGGTTTACACTAATAGCTTTCTAAAGACATCGCGATCAACAAAATCAGATGAAGCGTTTATATTTTGGAAATTCTTTGCTGGGTGTTACTTGTATAATTTACCGTCAGATACTAAACTTTATTAGTTTAAAGATATTGAATATCTGATTACACCATCAGAATCGACGTGCAAATGATAGTAATATACATGTTTCTTTTCGAGGTATCATGATTCATCTGGCTACTATTAATTTCTGTACGAACTGTGAAATGTCTGCCATGGTGGTTTCACAAAGTCCGCCATCTTTTGCACTCTCGGCATACACATCTCCTTCATCGACACAAAGCACCGTCCTCGTCACAGCAGATTTCCCAGCCACGCGGCTGGACCATGCCCTGGGGCTACCCCTCTCGTCCGGCTAACGTTCGGCTCGACGTGTTTGCTACCGGGGCACAGGCTGGCCGAGTGGCCGGTCCAATTCCGAACATAATATTTCCAGGGCGCCACAACTCGCCCGTTGCCTCACAATACCCACGAGTGTGCTCCTGCTGTCGTACGAAGTCGCACCCCAGATGCAGGTCCAGTGTGTCTAGCATGCGGGTAGATTGATTGCAGGCGTTCAACTGTCCACCTTCTAACCATTAGAGGCACCGAGGCGGTACCAGCTTCCACCAGAAAACAGTGCAGACCTTGACCCTGCCCTCCAATGAGCTCTCCTTTGAAGCCACTGAAACCGAAAATGGCGATGACTTGGGGTCGGTTGGCGCATGGTACAGGGCCTCTGGTTGGAGCTGTCCTTGAAGTAACCGAATTCTAACAGTTCTTTCTGTCACTGTGATATACATTGCGATCTGGACTGTTTCATTATTTGATACTTGCTTAAAATTCTATTTCTGTCAGCAAATGTTCGAACAGACAAATGTCTACTGAATTACGCATTTGCAGTCGCTGGTACAAACGCTTCTGGGCAGATTGAAGAGATCCATTCGACATCGTTGGACATGCTACAACAACGCGATTTTAAATGTTCTTGGGTCGTTTGAACTTCTGCATGAATTTCAGCTGTGAGTTTACCCCAATCAAAAACGTTCAGTGGCGTCGAATCAGGCGAACGTGCAAGCTAAGAAACAATGCCTTCTTGTCATATACAGGGACCAGGAAAGAGCTGGATGAGCACCTTCCTAGCCACAAGCGAGTGGTTAGCCGGATACCCGTTTTGCTGGTACTATATACATCGATCGGTGTCACGATGGTGCGTCATTCTGTTCCCTTCTTGCCCGACGTGGCGTATTGTCTTACTTGGATATGAAATCACAAACTCCCGCACGAGTCAGCAATCGTGTTTCATGTTCAAATACAGATAAATCTTACGTTCTAAAATTTTAATAACCCTGAAAGTATTGCATTGGTTTTGGAGAGTAAAACGACGTTGAATTCGTCTCTCTTAGTTTTATGATACTAACAGAAGATATTACTACGGGGTGAAAAGTATTTAAACCGACAAACTCTGGGAGGTTGTAGGGGATATCAAAACAAATATTTTTCCCTAATGTCATTTTTTCCTATGAGGAATATTTAAACCGGTAGAGGAAGATTTCTCTGGTGGCAAATTAACTGAACTAACAAACACTTTTCCATTTTTTTATGACCAAGAGGCAACACATTAACACAACCAAATTTAAATTACAGTAGATTTTCAAAAATGCCTCCATTGACACGTAAACAAAAGTTAAATCGTCTGATCATGTTCTGTCTGACAGCGGCAAAAACCCCAGGAGTATCCTGAATTGTTCCTGCTGCTGCTGCTACTATCCGGGCAACCAGATCCTGTTCTGATGCAACAGGAGTTGTATAAACAAGGTTGTGCATCTGTCCCCACACAAAAACATTCAGAGAGGAAATATCTGGGGATCGAGCAGGCCATGGTACAGGACCACCTCTGCCAATCCACGTTTCTGGGAACCGTCGGTCCAGGAATCGACGCACACGACGACTGAAATGTGCCGGCGCCCCGTCTTGTTGGAACCACATGCGGTGTCTTGTAGGGAGCGGGACGTCTTCCAGCAATTCTGGCAATGCTCTGGCGAGAAAATTGTAATAATGCCTGCCATTTAATGGCCTAGGTAGCAGATACGTCCCAATTAAACAGTCCTCAACAACACCGACCGGCACATTAACGAAGAACCGCACTTTATGATCTCTAGTAACTGTGGCATGTGGGTTATCCTCACTACAAACATGCGAATTGTGCATGTTGAAGACTCCACGCCCGAACGTTGCTTCATCGGTAAATAACACAGAGGATGGAGATGTAGGATACATTTCACAGTGTTCCAGGTACCACCGTGAAAACTGTGCTCTGGGTGCACAATCAACTGGTTCCAGGTTGTGGACACGCTGTAAGTGAAATGGACGTAAAAATTTCTCTCTAAGGACTGTTCTTACATTCGTCTGATTCGTCCCCATGTTACGTGCAATTGCAGAAGTGCTGATTGAAGGGTACCGGTTCACATGCTGCAAGACAGCTTCCTCAAATTGGCAGCGTTCGTACCGTGCGACGGCGTCCCTGTCCAGGTAATCTGCTAAATGACCCGGTCTCACGCATATGTTGGTACACAGGAGCTAAGGTCGTATAATGCGGGATACGGCGATTAGGATATTGTTGTTGATAAACCCGCTGTGCAGCTCGTCCGTTGTGGTGCGCACCAACCATATCAGTGTACCCACTCCAGGTGTATCGCTCCATTAGTAAACACAAACAACGCACTACTACACTGGTGGACAGCAGTTGCCTACAACTGAAGAGCGTAATACGCCCTCGAACAACTGAAGATCGTAATACGGCCTCTAACATCTGAAGAGCGTAATATGGCCTCCACCGGTTTAAATTATCCTCATAGGAAAAAATGACATTAGGGAAAAATATTTGTTTTGATGTCACCTATAACCTCCCAGAGTTTGTCGGTTTAAATACCCTTTATATCTCTGTTTGATAAAGCAAAGTTGAGACTTATCTCTGTAGGCCTAATTAATAGCTATGAAACGAGATGGTAATTGATTCTAAAGGAAAACACAGACACTCTACACTATTTATTATTTTTCACTAACATGTTTTCGGGTGTTACGCTATCATCAGGTTCAAAGAAAAATACATACTAAACTACGTTTACTGAGGACTTTCTCACGCTTCATCTGGGTGAAAACAGAATGACTCTGTCTTAAGAGATTCCGGAAGTATCTGTGAAGAGCAGCTGAATCATTCCTGTACAGTCCCGTACTAACAAGGAACCCCTGAGTGCTAAGTCGCCAATGGTATTTACGAAATTTGACACTCACATATTGTCTATCATGGATCAACAACATCGGACGTTAATGGTAACAGGGGGTGGAAGTGGAGGTAACCAATGGTGAATACAGAATGAAGCTACGGAGCGTATTTGAACCGCTTAGTCGAAGAATAACTCACAACAGAGCTACAGAACTGGTGGCGTTGATACAAAGAGCAGTGGCAACGATAAACAAAGCAAACGTCGCATTATGTCTGTGATCACACTTTCAGAAGTTGGCATTTCGTCAGAAAGGAGTCCAAGAATTTTCGCAGAGTGAGAAAGAAGTGGCAGATGAAATGTTAGCGTTTCTGGAAGATGAGTCAGTGGAACGCGTGGTGGTGTAAACGCTGAACTTTGCGGAAAATGTACGTGAGGAGTACAATAATGATGATAAATGCATAAAAAGTGAAGGCGTCGAGACATGTAGTTCACCATCACTGCCGGACAGGGAGCCACAAATCCCGTCTAGTGAAACGTAGTAAAAGGACAATCTTTGTCCAAAGAGCAGGTACTGAACATAATTAAGTACATGGCAGATTATCCGCAACAGAGTAAAAAACAATTATGAACAGATTTCGAGTAAGTTCGCAACAGTATGATCGTGTAGTTGCTCGAGACACTTAAAAGAGGTGATAGTGACCTAATGCGTTATGCACGTTAAATTGCGCGTGACGGATTAAGTGATTTCTAGGAGAACAGTGGATTGTTGCATAACTCCAAACGGAATTGGAAGACGTAAGATAACGAAATTTGAAACAAAGCGTCAACTTGACGATGCACAGCAAAATACAGAATCCGCCCGAAAATTTGTAGATGATAAAAATAAACTTAGGAATTTGTTTCCAACCCCGACCAATCGGGATCTGAATAGGAAATCTATACGAAAGGAACTCTCCAATTTAGAGGTACCAAGAGTTGTATCAAGATCAACTAACATCAATGCTTTAACGCAATCGTATGCAATTACGCCGACAGTTAGTCTGGATGGTAAATTGGCTGGGAAGTTCGAGGTGCTCTGCTCCCTACGATTCTTTCTTGTGTACGTGTTCTGACAAGGGAGGTAGAGAATACTTACGTCTTAATAAGCAAGAGTGGGGAAAAAAGAAGTAAGACAACTACAAATATGAGCACTGCTTTTGGCCAACAGCTGGTCAAAATAACTTGCTTTTGCTTGATTCCTGGCCTGCTTAGAACAAACATACCTACGGAAAAGTGCGTGACATTGCAATTCATACCAACGGTAACCATTGAATGTTTGTTTTCTCCGTGCCTATAAAACGATTAATCGCACTGTCTGCAGCTACGCCTTAAAGGATAGCCAGTTTCACGTTAAGCTCCACAACAGACTAATTTGCATTCGGTTGCATGCCATCATAGAGACGTCGCGCGCAAGGTGTTCCTTATAAGACGAGCAACAGCGTTCCTTGTGTGTTGAGGAGATGTCTCCTGTTTAATGTTGCTGTTATCCTTGCTCAATATGACCCGCCAGTTAATTAATCTTTCTATTACTAATTTAAATATATAGCGTGCTGCACTTAAATTTATGTTTTTGTTTGTATTCATAATTACTTACCACAAAACATTGCATTGTTGAAAAAACATTTATTTTGATAGCTGAAATTGTTACACTTATGTTCCTTGGGTCATAATGACCAGATTCTTTTAATACTCACTTCTACTTCATTGAGACGCAAAATGGTGGGAATTTAAGAAGATGGGACCTGGAGAAACTGACTAAACCAGAGGTTGTACAGAGTTTCAGGGAGAGCGTAAGGGAACAATTGACAGGAATGGGGGAAAGAAGTGCAGTAGAAGAAGAATGGGTAGCTCTGAGAGATGAAGTAGTGAAGGCAGCAAAGGATCAAGTAGGTAAAAAGACGAGGGCTAGTAGAAATCCTTGGGTAACAGAAGAAATATTGAATTTAATTGATGAAAGGAGAAAATATAAAAACGCAGTAAATGAAGCAGGCAAAAAGGAATACAGACGTCTCAAAAATGAGATTGACAGGAAGTGCAAAATGGCTAAGCAGGCATGGCTAGCGGACAAATGTAAGGATGTAGATGCTTATCTCACGAGGGGTAAGACAGATACTGCCTACAGGAAAATTAAAGAGACCTTTGGAGAAAAGAGAGCCACTTGTATGAATACCAAGAGCTCAGATGGAAACCCAGTTCTAAGCAAAGAACACAAAGCAGAAAGGTGAAAGGAGTATATAGAGGGTCTATACAAGGGCGATGTACTTGATATTATGATGGAAATGGAAGAGGATGTAGCTGAAGATGAAATGGGAGATACGAAACTGCGTGAAGAGTTTGACAGAGCACTGAACGACCTGAGTCGAAACAAGGCCCCGAGAGTAGACAACATTCCATTAGAACTACTGATGGCCTTGGGAGAGCCAGTCCTGACAAAACTCTACCATCTGGTGAGCAAGATGTATGAGACAGGCGAAATACCCACAGACTTCAAGAAGAATATAGTAATTCCAATCCCAAAGAAAGCAGGTGTTGACAGATGTGAAAATTACCGAACTATCAGTTTAATAAGTCACAGCTAAAAAATACTAATACGAATTCTTTACAGACGAATGGAAAAACTGGTAGAAGCCGACCTCGGGGAAGATCAGTTTGGATTCCGTAGAAATATTGGAACACGTCAGGCAATACTGACCTTACGACTTATCTTAGAAGAAAGATTAAGGAAAGGCACGTTTCTAGCATTTGTAGACTTAGGAAAAGCTTTTGACAATGTTAACTGGAATACTCTCTTTCAAATTCTGAAGGTGGCAGGTATAAAATACAGGGAGCGAAAGGCTATTTACAATTTGTACAGAAACTAGATGGCAGTTATATAAGAGTCGAGGGGCTTGAAAGGGAAGCAGTGGTTGGGAAGGGAGTGAGACAGGGTTATAGCCTCTCCCCGATGTTATTCAATCTGTATATTGAGCAAGCAGTAAAGGAAACAAAAGAAAAATTTGGAGTAGGTATTAAAATCCATGGAGAAGAAATAAAAACTTTGAGGTTCGCCGATGACATTGTAATTCTGTCAGAGACAGCAAAGGACTTGGAGGAGCAGTTGAACGGAATGGACAGTGTCTTGAAAGGAGGATATAAGATGAACATCAACAAAAGCAAAACCAGGATAATGGAATGTAGTCGAATTAAGTCGGGTGATGCTGAGGGAATTAGATTAGGAAATGAGACACTTAAAGTAGTAAAGGAGCATTGCTATTTGGGGAGCAAAACAACTGATGATGGTCGAAGTAGAGAGGATATAAAATGTAGACTGGCAATGGCAAGGAAAGCATTTCTGAAGAAGAGAAATTTGTTAACATCGAGTATAGGTTTAAGTGTCAGGAAGTCGTTTCTGGAAGTATTTGTATGGAGTGTAGCCATGTATGGAAGTGAAGCGTGGACGATATATAGTTTGGACAAGAAGAGAATAGAAGCTTTGGAAATGTGGTGCTACAGAAGAATGCTGAAGATTAGATGGGTAGATCACATAACTAATGAGGAGGTATTTAATAGGATTGGGGAGAAGAGAAGTTTGTGGCACAACTTGACTAGAAGAAGGGATCGGTTGGTAGTACATGTTCTGAGGCATCAAGGGATCACAAATTTAGCATTGGAGGGCAGCGTGGAGGGTAAAACTCGTAGAGGGAGACCAAGAGATGAATACACTAAGCAGATTCAGAAGGATGTGGGTTGCTGTAAGTACTGGGAGATGAAGAAGCTTGCACAGGATAGTGTAGCATGGAGAGCTGCATCAAACCAGTCTCAGGACTGAAGACAACAACAACAACAACAACATTGAGTTTCACGTTCAAATATATCCAAATGCATATAGATATCAACGTACGAAACAGTGGATGTCACTACTTGCCTTTACAGCAATATACGACTATATTGTTAAATATGTAAATCTTGGAGCGTAAGAAAGCAGTAACGTACGACTGACTGACATTTTTAGCTCTTGCAGTAAATAGTGGTGTATTGTCAGCATGGCAAAATATCGCCTAACCGAAATGAATTAGAAGAACTAAGTAATATGTCTGATAGAGGGAGGATATTTCAGAAAAAGAAAACCACAATGGTGAAGATAGCATTCACCTTGCGTCAGAATGGGAAGATTGCGCTGCAGACAATGAGATGAGTACCTATAATTTGCAACTGTTGCAGTAGTTCAGTCGAAAGATACGAACCTCAAATGGAGATTTGTTCCCTTTCCTCATCATGGAAGGGCATCTAGTGGAAACATAATGAAAGAAACGTCCAGATATGCTACGTCCAGAGTAAATTATACCAGATCTGTTTTTCTAGCAGTTATGAACAAAACGGTCTGCAGTATTATGTAGCAAATACTAATATTGAGGGCCGAAGAGCGTACGTGACAAATGGGAAGATTTAGAAGAAATTAAATTGGAAGCACATACCGGTGCGTTATTTCTTGCTGGTGTTTATATATTGTATGGTGCATCAACAAGCAGTTTATAGGATCCGAATCAGATGGATCAATTTGTCCTCTGTAGTGTTACTAAAGATTCTTTCACGTCTCTGTAGTATTACGTTATAATAAGTTTTATAGATGGATGCTAAGAGCAAACAACAAACTATCACCTATACGGATGTTACTGAAACAGTGGGAAATACTAGCTACATTGTATGATTCTGGATCAAATGTAATGTTGATGAGCAACTGGTGGGTCTTAGAGGTCGCAGTCCATTCGAACAATATATTCCAAGCAAACCCGCCAAGCATGTGATAAAGATAGGAACAGTGTGCGCCAGTGCCAGTTCGTATGCTCCGAATACAAGTGTGTACGGGAAAGCTAACTGGCGTTGTTTGCGGGCAGTCATGGATCTGACATATGAGCTAAGAAGACAGAATTTGATCATTTCTTTTACATCCGCTATGTTGGATAATGCACTTCTCAAAAGAAAAATTACAATCTTAGGTACAACTAGAAAAAACAAAACATAACTGCCTAAGTTATCATGCGAAGATGTCCACAGTTCAGAATTCTATTTCACGAAAAATACCACAGTAATATTCTACAATCCAAAGAAAAACTAGAACATGGTACTGATGAGCACAATGCATAACAATAAGGAAATGAGCAACAGAGATGATGAAAAGTCATTAATGATAGTAGACTACAGTTCCACGACTGATGCATTTGACACACTTTAACAGCTTATAGTCACATACACGTGCAAGAGACAGGCCAGTCGTTACCCTTTAACTGCATTTGCTTGACACTACTGCGTACAGTGCTTTTGGACTACGGAAAGAAATCAGTCCAGAGTGGAAAAGGAATGTTCCTAACAAAAGAATATCCCTCAAGGGACTAGGAAGACTTCTTGTTACTTCGTACATAGAAGCTAGGAAACAGTTGCCACTAAGTGCAACGTCAACTGTTATTGTGATAAGATACTAACACAGGACCAGTCCAGATCAGGCTCTGTACCAAGTTGTAGCAGGGCCAAGAAAATCTGTAAACGTTACAGATGTAAATTTTGTCCTAGTTGTGGCAATAAGACTCGTACTATGTGTTCAAAATGTGATAAAAATGTTTGTAAAGGTCACGTTCAATGTTGTTGCCCCGGCAGTAAGAAGTAACGTGTTATCAGGGTTCTGCACTCAGAAGTAATGTGTTATCAGTGTTGTGTGTCCAAACCTAACATGTCCACTATTATTTACTTGTATTTTGATGAATGATTTGCAGTGAACAAACATTTTGCTAGAGGTACAAAGACACATTATATGTAGTATGTTCTGAACAGTACTGTGTTCAAAATCGATCTATCCATTGTTATTTTCCTGTATTTTCTTGAATGTTTCGTGTTCCAACGAAGTTTGCCTATTGTTACTTTTTTGCATTTTGCTCAGTAAAATAAATATCAAAAGATCAAAAGAAATAAATATGTCGTCATTTAGTTAGAGTTTGATATTCTTTGTTAAAAATAAATTTATGCGTTATTAAAAATTTGTAAATTTGTGGTAAGGACTATGGGCCCAAACTACTGAGGTCATCGGTCCCTAGGCTTATGCACTACTTAATCTAACTTTAACTAACTTACGCAAAGGACAATACAAACACCCATGCCCGAAGGGGGACTCTAACCTCCGACGGGGGGAGCCGCGCGAACCTTGACAAGACGCCTCAGACCGCACAGCGACCCCGGGCGGCTATGCATTATTATTTTATTATATTTTGAACTATGCTATAAAGAAAAGAATACATTGACATTTGATTATATTTTTGCGAAATATTCTTTGTTTTAATAAGAGTGTCATCTATGGTTCTTTGCTTGAATTCTGATCAATATTACATTACATGTACTGGACTCAAACTAGAATTAAATTACATTGAATTTCATGCGATAATATTTCCTTAACGCAATCTCTTAGAGTTTTTAGAGTTACAGTTGCCAGAGATTATACTGTTTTTAAGGAGAGCAGTACGTTGAATCTGCGATGGTTTCCGTGAGACTTTATGATCTTCGGAAGGTTAAATTTCCTACTTGCAGTTAGTTCTAACAGCTCATTATATGCAACTATATTAGAGTGCCAACTTTCCAAGTCAGAGGTATTCAAAATTTAATTGCAGAGTAATTTGTAAATCATGTAAACTGCGCGTTGTGCACGGAATATTTGGTTGCGCTAGACGGTTAACACGGGTAAGAGGCACTGGTTAATTTGTGCATCGAATTTCACATCGTCTACAGCTAGCTGCCTCGACCTCAAAGTTCTTCACGAGGTAAACCTAACTGAACGCCGTCAAGTATCCTAAAGTTTGAGATAACGGCTGCTGAAATTGAAGGAAACCACAGAAGCACAGCTTCATCGGTCCTGGAAGCTGGGTAGTTGCTTCGTTGCAGGCATCAATCAACGTACTCAGCCGGCCGCGCGGTAACTGTACCTGCAGCTGTGAACACTTCTATCCAACGGCACGCTTCTGACGTCACTGTATGAGGGGGAGGGAGGACGCGGAGAAGGAGGGGGACCCCTCCGCGGCTCATCCTGCTATTTGTGGCGCATTCTTGCTTCTCTTCAGCCAAGTCCTGTCGTGCGATGGTGGTGTAATGGTCAGCATAGTTGCCTTCCAAGCAGTTGATCCGGGTTCGATTCCCGGCCATCGCATGTATTTTTAATTTTACCACAGTAATTGATGTTCCCAATATATTGTACACAGCATGAAACTAACACTTCCATCGAGTTATTGCTGCAGCTAACAATATACTAACTACATCTTCTTCTTGAGTACTGTTTCAGAGTTCCTAAAGTTAAAACGCTCGAGTAACGTTTTACTTTATATTTTCGACTTCATCTTCTAAATTTTCGCGATGCACTTCGGAGGCTAATCTCCATCGATAGATGAAAAGAGAGAAAAGCTGTGAAGCTATGTAATCAACATAGCGGCCATTTTCGTTGCAACTGGTGTTTTTCAGGTGAAAAGGGGATTCTGTGACATATTAAACAAACAATCAAATGAGGTAAACATTGGTGCCTTTCATTGGAGAATAATCTTATTCAATCTCGAGTTACGTCGCGTTCTGCACAGAACAAGACAAATGCTGGTAATAACATAACAAGGCTATAGCATGTACTAACTTATTATCCAGTACGTTGTAAGATGCTCTGAAAAATTATAGTATCTCTGTAGCAAATATATTTTTACAAAAAAAAGGGGGTAATTCCAGGGTTTAAACTTGCCAATAGGGTTGCAGGAGATAGGTATAAAAAAAAGTCTGGATAACTGACATCCAATGCAAGGATCTACATTTCTCCTTACCACCACTTAGAACACAGTTGATTTTAACTAACACTTCAAGTATTTTATTGAAAAAATAAGAACGTCCCCATCACCACTGCCCTGAATTTTCCCTTTGACTGATCCTCTTGTTCGTTAGCAGAATTGTGATCACTAGCTATTGCAAAATCGTAGCGTTTTTCGTCCATTTCTTGGTATACTTCACTGCCATTTTCTTGCACACACCGACTAGTAATTTCATCAAAACTAGGATCTTTAAAATTGATAGGTTCCTGCGAATAAAATTTGTATGCTGAAGAAAACAGATACGCAGTTCACGAAGTGCTTTCTAAGAAACCCCAACATGTTTCAACAACACGTGTCAGCAACAAAGATGGTAACTCAACCGACAGTAAAACGTTGTAGTTTTGTCGATTTAAGGAGGGTAGAGGTGATATGGAAGCATTCTACCAGAACTGAACTTTGAGAGCGGGTTCGAAAATTTTCACGAGGTCTCAAAGGCCGCACCTCGTAAGGATTAGTTTGAGTGACTGTGACGACATGAAACACATTCAGTAGCGAAACTAAAAGTGTGTTTAGAAAGTCATCAAAAAATATGCAGCTGGCACTGTATGACGGGATAAGTGCTAGAAATGAGAAAATCTTGTTGTCTTTTATATTTTAAATACTTCGTCTTGTTGTTCATTCATAAGAATTGTTTGATGCAGCTCTCCATTCTACCCTATCCTGAACAAGCCTTTTCATCTCTACATAAGTTTTGCAGCCTTACAGCCATTTGAACATGCTCATCGAATTCATGCCTGTCTCCATCTACATAATTTTACCCGTTACACTTCCCTTCCTATCCAAACTCACAATTTCTTTAAGCCTCCTGAATAGTCCTACCAACAGATCCCTACATTTAGTCAAGTTGTGCCGTAAATTTAATTTTTCATCAGTTCGCTTCTGTGCCTCCGCTTTAGTTATTCTATCTACCAATTAATCTTCAGCATTCTTATGTAGCACTATATTTCAAAACCTTGACTTCTTGTCTGAACTCTTTATGGTCTACATTTCAGTTCTGCACAAGGCTATGCTCTAGACAAATCCTTTTAGAAAAGATTTCCTAACCAATTTATATTCGACGTTTATAACTCTTTTTCATATTCTTCTTGATATCTGAGTATTCCGTCAATCTCAAGAAAGAGACGCTTCTGATAGTATCACGCTGTTGTATTTTCGTCGCCTGGAATACCGTTCATTTTAAATTCTTTATATTGTACGTAAACCTGCATATAATAATGAAGTGGCATCATAATTTTTCCGTGTGCGTAACACGATATTACGCCAAAATGATGCACCAGTCAGTTACCAAGGTAAGATTTGTGTGCTTCAGCAAACACTCAATTCTAATGGCGCTTCAGAATAGTGCATACATCTACGTAACACCTATATGCAGAGTAATGAAGTAGCATCCGAATTTTCCTTTCTGCGTAAAAAGACGTCTGTGCCAAGACGGAAGCGTCGGTCAATTAACAACGCAAGATTTGTTTTTGGAGTGCGTCTGCCATGAGCAATACACAATGTAATATTTTCCTTTTTATTCCACAGACATGTTTCTCTGAAGTTTCAGCATCATCAGTGGTTTTTTGTTATCTTCTATAAATTTGAGTTTTTAAAGACAGCATTTACATATTTGAAAAAAGCAGACTTATTGTAAATATATCTTGTTACCAAACGCTGTGGGTTTCCTGGATTTTACGTAATTTAATGCAGTTGTTTTGTTTCTCAGTTTGGCATCTGTAGCCGTATAGAACTTAATGTAGAACAGTTATTAACTTCGAAAATTTATGGCTGGGCAAGTTGCATATCATTAACTAAAACAACATGGAAGACTGCGTGTGTGTGTGTGTGTGTGTGTGTGTGTGTGTGTGTGTGTGTGTGTGTGTGTGTGTGTGGTAAGAAGGACAGTAAAAAATTGTGTTTTTCTTATGACGGACCCTCTGCAAAACAAATCTTGTAAGCAAACACGGACAGAAGAGCTTCAACGTCAAGATGGTTAAGACAAGATTCACAAGTTTCAGAAAACCCTGTATTCTAATGATCTACCTAGTGACAGTTTAAGGGGGAACGACAGGGTGATTGTCGAACAAACTTTTTTTTATCACGGAATTAGACTGTATATACATTGAAGAATTAATCCCCAAAATATTATGTGAGCGTTTGAATGGGAGTGTGCACGGCACGCGTTGGTCTTAGAGAACCGGTGCCGCACTCACGTACCCTTCGCCGGGTCCGTGAGATGTTTAGGGCTGATTGTGATGGTGCAAATGTTTACCAGTGTCTGGAACACACAGTAAACTTTCACTTTTCTAGTGTTGGCCCCCTGGCAGACGCTCAGTCAGCTGTTTCGAGGCTGAGCTAGCGTCAGTCGACGTCATTCAGAGTTATTGTTCCGTGCAAAGTGAAAAATCAATTTTGTTCGTTATTTTTTTATATTTAATGAACGTGGCAAATGCCCTTGAAATCAAAATCGGCGATGAAATGCGCCGATTCTGTGAAGACAGAGACGTCAGCGGCGGTGTGCTCAGTGACGAAAAGGGCTTTGAGGACGAAAATGAGGGCTAATCAGGTCAAAGTAGCAGACAGCGGACATCCACTAGCCGGATGCATAGTTATTATGGACCAAGCATCGATGACATCCCGTAATTTCAAGCTTTGTTCCTTTCTTATGTGATAAATACCATGTTCTGCGGCATGGCTGCGTCGCTCACGATTTTAAAGTTTTTTGGTCTCCCTCAAAGCAAATTGAGTTCTCTTCAGTTCAGCGTAGCCGATTTTTTTATTGATATTAAGTATCTTTCGACCAAAAAAAGCGGTCCAAAAAGCTACAATTTTGACAAAAAATTTTTGCAAATCCTTCGATGAACTAAAATTACATCTGTAAGGATCAGGGTGATATGTTAATCTCATATTTCAGATAACCACAACCGGAGTTACAGCGACAACCGTCGATCTATCTCTTTTCAGAGCTGCCTCGGGAAAATCCTAATTACGCAGTGAAGATATTAATATTTTTCAGTAAAAAACCAACAAAAACTTCAATGTATGCTTTATTCACTGCAGCAAAGCCCATTTGTCTACTACATACCAATATGGAGAAAAAAAAGATCCTGAATTTGAGCAATATTTTCTTCCGTCAGCATGTCTTTCCGCCTTAAGCGACAGCATTTCGTCCTCGTCGACCGCACAGCAAAAAATGTTACGGAACCGAGAACGCACGGTAACGTCGATAAGATAAACCCGCCAGCCCACACGCTCTTGTACGCCGTCCAGTCTAGCTGCGATTACGTTCAACTTATTGCAATCGAAATAACATTCTACGCTGCTGTCCATCATTGGCTCACGTGGAAAGAGATACAAAGCATTCCAGTCGCAAATTGAACTGTGAATTCATAACATGTCATACACAGATAGCCTCCGCTTGTCGGAAGCAAGGAATCTAAACTGTCTTGTCCTCTTCATAGCATCGTTTCCTTGGGTGTAAGGGGAAGTCCTTTGGCAACAGAAAGAGAGTAGTAATTTGGGTACTTTGAGCTTGGGGATATTAACAGCAACTTATTTATACAATGTAGCTGAAGCTGGCGACTGGGCAAGGTGGTGCAGTTGTTAGCACACTGGATTCGCATTCGGGAGGACGACGGTTCAAACCCGCGTTCGGCCATCCTGACATAAGCTATCCGTGATTCCCCTGAATCACTTCAGGCAAATGCCGGGATGGTTCCTTTGAAATGGCACGGCCGACTTCTTTCCCCATCCTTCCCTAACCCGATGGGGCCGATGACATCGCTGTTTAGTTTCCTCCCACCCAAATCAATCAAACAAGCTGACGGAATAGATTGCGGGCATGCTAATAATGATATCTTTCTGCAACTTGGCTGAATTACTCCTCGGGCATATCTGCAGTAAGTCATGGGCTAACTTTTTATTTTCATGTATTGATTAGTTACTGCAAAATATCCCAGAGATTCAGATTTTTCCGGTTAAGATTTATAGACTGCAGCACTTCAGTCACTGACACAGCTCATTTTAGAGAGAAAAAGTAAGTTCTTGGATGAGGAGTTAGTGATGACCGAATTTCCTTAAAAAATCAATCAAAAAATGTTGTCCAAGAATCAATAAACAACTTGCAAAAAAATTTGCGTTAATAGTTTCATTAGTTTCAAAGAATCGTAAAAATTATGTATATTATAGGGTGACTGAGGAGTGTGAACACTTAAGTACACGAATATGATCAGAAAGGAGGGCGAGGCGACGAATATCTGGGTAACATTAAGAAAAGGAATGGACAAGATGATGAGGCAAGTGTGAAACCTTCCCATCTCCTCTATATCTCTTTTGTTCCCTTCTACAATAAGCTATGAAACTTTTCCTTAGTATTTCTATCTCTTGCTTAATAATAACAAATGAAACCTTCCCTTTGAAATTAATTCTCTTTCTCAACCTTCGCATACAAATTTAAATGCTACTTATTAAAAGTTATTTTCTGATTATTTCGACGAAACATAGAATGTGTCGTCGTCGTGGCCCTCAGTCGTTGCCTGCAATAACCCAAAACTGTTCCTTACCTTTTTTTACTGTTACTGGATCGCCATCTGACCGCTACATCGAACTGCGACATGAATATACTTACTCTGGTTTACTATACTCTATTAACTGCTGGTGGGCTGTCATAATAAGTGGCTGTATTTATTACCAAAGCTGACATTCTTTAATAGCAAAGCTGACGTTATTCTTTAATTAATTTGACTGAAGTTACGTAATTCATAGTTACACTTTTTCTTAACAATAAAATTCTTGCAAAGTTTTACGTCGATGGCTTTTGGGATGGATTATAATCAGTAATGCAACATTGCTGGCAAAAATCAAATATATTCTGAAAACGTTTCTTCAAATATTTACTACTGGTAATGAAATGATTTTACAAACGTTCAAATGGAATTTAGTTTTTACAATAATCTTACAACTAGCATTGCGCGAACATACCTTCAGTAGTCTTGAGTTTCGCAAAGAAAATAATTCCATAATATTAGTTCCTCTTATGATAATAGTTAGCTGATGTCTCTGTACATCCGTTTATAATCTCTTGTAAATCATAGCTGGTGGCTGGCAGGCACACCGCTCCTCTCAACCTCTCGCTTCATTTCTCGCTTACTACTGACTTCCTACGAACGCAGAAGTGCGGTCTCTCCTGCCAACAATGCTTTCTGGTGCAGACAATCCCTGCTACCATTACAAAACGTATCAACGCGCGGTCCTTCCCGCTCTTTTCTTAAAATGTATCCATACGCTGTCTCTCCCGTCCTTTTTAAAATTGAATCAATGTGCGGTCTCTCTCGCCAACAATACTTTGGTGCAGACATTCCCTGCTACCACAATTATTTCCAACATGACAAATATTAATTATTCCTACTTAATCCTATTAAAAAATACAAACACCTTTCAGAAATTGTGGTTTGACAATAGACAATAGAAATATACACATCTTACAAATGAAAGATTGCAATTAAATAAAATCTTCAGGTACTATCTTAACGACTTTAAATGATAAGTATGATAGCAGAAGTACTTATGAGACAGCGGTATATTTCTCCAAAACACTTATTGGTGTCGATGGTCCAGCAATTAAATAAAATATAAGTTGAATAACAGGGAAACAGATTCCTACAGCACGTAATTAGTTATGAACAACAACACAGCTCTAAACACACTTCTATACGCACACTACGTCTTCACTGTAGAAGCGACGGAAATCTCATAAGTGTAGAAGTGGCCACTCCAAAGTATTTCTATCCGTCGCGACCACGCGCAAACCGCTCCACACTCTCCAAGTCACTCTGCCGCGACCGAGCGTCCGTCGCGCCGTCACGTCCAGCACTTCACGTGTCATGTCTCGTACTGCCCCGTGTTCTCTCTTGAAACGATGCTCCTCCGCCCTTCCATACAGTCTCACCAGTAGCGAGCGCTGTGATTGGCTAGACCACTCCCTCCGTGTCTCAAATCCAACGTACACTCACAAACGTTCAAATAACATCCGGGAATTCAGCCGGGTAACACTTTCAGCGACCGCCGATATTTCGGCGGGAGAACACGCCGCCATTTTCAAGGCAAACTGCAACGGACAGGCGGCGTACATGCAAATTTAAAACCTCGGTTCTCGGACTGAAGCAGGAAAGATAATACACACACTGAACACTAATGCCACCAAAGATGACCAAAGTCAGAGCTATCGATAGTGAGACTATGAATTCGCAGGTGAGGTAGCATTGACTCTGTCCCTCTGTTTTTTGACAAGGGAGAGAGCCGGATTCCAAACAGAGTTTAAACAGAAACCTCCATCCCTGTTAACGAGGTTGCTCGCTAATTTAATCTCAACTGCCTCTCTAATAATACTGTCCCAATAGCTGGACGTGCATTCCAATATCTCGGTGTTATTATATAACATGGGGTGACCAGTATCCAAGCAATGTTCGGCAATAGCAGATCTACTTGGCTGCTGTCATCGTGTGTGCCGCTTATGCTCAGTACATCGGTCCTCCACGGTCCTGTTAGTTTGACCAATATATGCCATGCCGCAGCTACAAGGAATACAATATACACCCGCCTTGATAAATAAACAGATACATAAACAAATTAAATAAACATATATCAAAGGAATAGAACAAAAGGTAGGCCAGTAGCCTAATGACTCTGTGCTTTCTAAAACACAGTAGATATTTAATCAGTTTCTTAATGATTAGTATATATCGGATATAAACAAAGACACAGGTGAATAAATATATTTATAAGCATGTTGCTACCGTTTTTTCTTGGAACTGTGGACTACTTATGGCCTGACGCGATCGATAGTAATCGACCACTTTGACCAATAACTCATGTACTATTCAAATTACTTGCCTGTAATTCATACCATTTTAGGTTTACACTAATAGCTTTCTAAAGACACGGCGATCGACAAAATCGGATGAAGCGTTTATATTTTGGAAATTCTTTGCCGTGTGTTACTTGTATAATTTGCCGTCAGAAACTAAACTTTAAACTAATAAAGGTATTGGAAATCTGATTACACCATCAGAGTAGTCGTGCAAATAATAGTAATGTACATCTTTCCTATTGAGGTATCATGATTCATCTGGCTACTATTAATATCCATACGAACTGTGAAATGTCTGCCATTAAGGTTTCACAAAGTCCGCCATCTTTGGCACTCCCGGCATAGACATCTCCTTCATCTACACAAAGCACCGTCCTCGTCGCAGCGGAATTCCCAGCCACGCGGCTGGACCATGCGCTGGGGCTACCCCCCCCCCCCCCCCCCCCGTCCCACGTGCTAACGTCCGGCACCACGTAGTCCCGCCAAGCGGCCAGTGCGGCCACTGCTTTCTCCAAAATATTTTCAGGGCGCGAAGACTCGCCCGTTACCTCACAGCCTCTCACGGGGAAGTTCCAATGTTTTTATTTCAACTGTTTATTCGTTATTTCTGTTCCGTATGTTCCTACAAATGTTTGCACAAAATTTCATTGTCCTACCATCACCCGTTTGTCATGGGAGCCCTCTCAGGCAGCGAAACTTTAATTGTAACCGACTTGTATTAACACTTGTAAGACGTATATATTTCTATTGTCAAACCACAATTTATGAAGATGTTTACATTTTATTAATAGGATCAAGTACGAATAATTAATATTTGTCATGTTGGAAATAATTGTGGTAGCAGGGAATGTCTGCACCAAAGTATTGAAAAGGGCGGGAGAGACTGCGTATGGATACATTTTAAGAAAAGAGCGGGAAAGACCGCGCATTGATACATTTTGTAATGGTAGCAGGGATTGTCTCCACCAGAAAGCGTTGTTGGTGGGAGAGACCGCACTTTAGCGTTCGTAGGAAGTCAGTAGTGAGCGAGATGTGAAGCGAGTCGGTAGCAGGTCTGAAGCGACAGGTTGAGAGGAGCGGTGTGCCTGCCAGCCACCAGCTATGATTTACAAGAGATTATAAACGGATGTACAGAGACATCAGCTAACTATTATCATAAGAGGAACTAATATTATTGAATTAATTTCTTGAGAAACTCAAGACTACTGAAGGTATGTTTGCGCATTGCTAGTTGTAAGATTATTGTAAAACGTAAGGCCCATTTGAACGTTTGTAAAATCATTTCATTCAGAACATAATTAATTTTTCCTAGCAATACTGCATTACTGATTATAATCCATCTCAAAAACCATCAACGTAAAACTCCAAAAAATTTTATTGTTGTCAAGAAATAGTTTAACTATGAATTACGTAACTTCAGTCAAATTAATTAAAGAATAACGTCAGCTTTGCTATTAAAGAATAACGTCAGCTTTGGTAATAAATACAGCCATTTATGACAGCCCACCAGCAGCTATAGTAAAACAGAGTAAGTATATTCATGTCGCAGTTTGACGTAGCAGTCGGATGGTGATCCAGTAACAGTAAAAAAGGTAAGGAACAGTTTTGGGGTATTGCAGGTAACGACTGAGGGCCTCGACGACGACACACTATGTTTCGTCGAAATAATCAGAAAGTAACATTTAATAAGCAGATTTAAATTTGTATGCGAAGATTGAGAAAAAGAATTAATTTGAAAGGGAAGATTTCATTTGTTATTATTAAGCAAGAGGTAGAAATCCTAAGGGGAGGTTACTGTAAAAGGGAAGGTTTCGTAACAAAAGAGATATAAGGGAGACGGGAAGGTTTCACATTTATTAATTTATATGATACTTTCATAATTCGCAACAGCCAAGTGATACAAACCTTCGATCATTCGATTCATGTGTGTATTCTTATCTTGTACTGTAGACTCAGCAGTATTTGGGCTGTAATGAGGCAACTACGTATCCCAGCCCTTAGACAACGAAACCAGCCAAAACTTTTAATATTACAACGTTGAATCGGAGGGTACGTAGTGGAGGGCCATTTCATTTCATTATCTTTTTCGAAAGCCCTCAAGGCTAACATTCGTTAATTGCGTACCATGTTTACGTTCCAGGCTACAAAAACATTGCTCCATGTGACGAAGATTTGCATCCACGACAGCCTGGAACTGCTTTAGACATTGATCTACTGCTGTCCGAAACAACGGAGGACCGTGGAATGTTCAGCTGTCGTGTCGCAGCTCGTGCACGGTTTGAAAACTGCACATTGCCTCCAGCATTCTCGGTCGTGGCAATAGTAATTTCTTCAATAATCTGTGGCGCAGATGGCCGTCGACCTCACCAAGGAGCATTTCCAAATCGCCAGTCAATTCGAACTTTCGAATAAAGTTCAATCCTCGTGCGGCTAGAGGACCTCTCTGTATTCCTTTAATGCGTCGGCCCTCGAGAAGAGCAGGGCACTGCTGCCGTTGTTTTGATAAAACAGTTTTTCGAGTAAAGCCCTGCTCACCTTATCCACACCCATGTTGAATGTCTGCAGCTGTAATGCACACTGACGCTTGTGCTTCAGCCACACGTCACCGTGCCGGTATCGGCGCCTAACGACAAGTCATGAGGCTGACACTACTAATAACGCAAATCCTAAAGCGCACAGGCTGAACATCATTGCTATAAAGTTGGGCACCCATACAGTAAACAGTTCTCCGTCTATATTGGCTCAAGTAGTGAAAATTTAATTACAAAAACCCTTTTTATCAAGGTATAATTTCAGAAGTTCTTAAACGAGCTGTAGAGGGTAGATACTGTAGGGGAAGGCAGAGACTGGAATACAAAATATAACTGAGGACGTTGGTACAAGTGCTACTCTGAAATGAAGAGATTGGCAGACGAGAGGAATATGTGCCGAGTCACATCAGTACCAGTCAAAAGACAGAAAACCAGAAGCTGATAGCCTTCTTACAACACATTACACAGTCGCAAAATTTTCAAATCTGTGTGAATCTGTAAGGGAGCAAACTGCTTAGGTCATCGGTCCCTAGATTTACACACTACTTAAACTAACTTATGCTAAGAACACCCCCACACACACACACACACACACACACACACACACACACACACACACACACACACACGCGCGCGCGCCAGAGGAGGATTCGAACTTCCGGCGGGATGTGCCGTGCAATCCGTGACATGACTCCTCAAACCGCGCAGTCACTCCACGCGGCACAAAGTCGCAGTAGGGGTATAAATTGAACAGTAATATCTACAAATGTAGTATTAACTTGGGACAAATTGATCGAATCTCAACCGCTGCAAAACTTAGAGGGGTCAGTAGGATCCATAAAGCTAAATGAATGAAAAGGGACAATAGCCAGTGAGAAGCTGAGTGCTGGACGCTGACATGCGACGATAAATTTCTGCGCTGCTTGTATGTCATTACTGCACTTCCAATAATGTCTTAGGTGCTTCATGAAAATTCCTGGCAGTGTGCATTTTGTACTTAGAACTTCTTCCATACATTCCATGATACGGGAATATTTGATAAAGTTTGTTATGCCGCGTTTTAGGAAAGTGAAATCGTAAAAAATATTGATATTTGAGGGTTATCTATGCAGATGAGTTTTAGACCACTACTCTGGAGAACTGCAAAAATTCATGTATTTAGGAAACGTAATGTATGGTAGGAAATAACAGGAAATGGATTGATACTTCTTGCATAATTGTCTAAAGAATAATTAGGGGATTATTCAATACTTTAATTCGGAGATTTTTCTTTTATTTGGCCTTCCAAAGCAACATTAACTTTTGCAGGACTGCTAAGATCTGGTAGGAAAATGGGGTGCATTCGTGTGAATGAAGTTCAGGTACTACCCTTCTCTTTAAAGGGAATGATGCGATGAAAGCTACTACCTCAGTGTGATCAGAGAACCACTGGCACTAACCAGTCCAAGACAGAAGCGATGACAATGAAACGTGACCGCTTCCAGTTTTAAGACGGATGTTGTAATCCCTTCTTACATATTTTTTTATCGATTTGCATAATAGTGTAACGCTAAAGTTCCTTACTGCAATTTGAGAGTTCTGTCAGTCTCTGCTAACACTAGAAAATATTTTGGCTTGACTCTCTTTTGTTGGTTTCATGGCCGACATGTAGTGGAGTTGAATCACGGACGCCGTTTTCTCGCCCTTGCCTCTGATCTGGTAACAGGAAGCTAGCTTGAAACTTCTTTCATCAGCGAGAGAGGGTCGTTTCCTGCTCTTTCATGTAGCAGTGCCAACCTGTTTTTCTTTCCTTTTGCTAACTCTTTACAGCCGTTAGGTAGCTTGCTCAAACACATCAACCCAGAAATTCGATGTCTGGTCCTCAAGTCTGTTGCGCACACTGGATTTTAGCTGCCTCTCCGCGTAGCGCGGGAGGAAGACGGTCTTACGTTTTAGGGAGACAGAGAAATGGCCATTTTTAAGACAGTGTTGTTTCAGTCGCAGGTGGGCGAGTGTTGTGTGCTGACAGTACCACTAACTTAGGTCATTCGCGATGCAGTCAGGGCTAGGAATCAGCCTATATTGATGATGTTAGGACCAGAACTATCTCTTATTTGCAGTGGATTGAGTGATGTTAATTTTGCGCTTGAAATTTCGATGAGAATTTCAAGAATGCAGTTTGTAAGTCTAAAGCTTGTTCGTTGGACCATGCTGCACCCGCAATCCTAAGTAAAGATATTATTGTCAACTCAGATGTAGCTTCTTCCTTGATTTCATTGCATCGGTTATGTTTATTTCATTTCTCGACCAAAAATTTTCGATTGATTCATTATACCAATTTATCACGAGGTGACAAAAGTCGTTATATACCTTCTAATATCGTGTCGGACCTTCATTTGTCTGGAGTAGTGCAGCAGCTCGACATGTCGTGGACTCAACAAGTTGTTGCAGAAATATTGAGCCATGCTGGCTCCATTACCGTCTGTAATTGCGAAAGTGTTGCCGGTGGAGGATTTTGTGAATGGATTAACATCTCGAGTACGTCCCATAAATGTTCTATGGGATTCATGTGTGGCGATCTGAATGACCAAATTATCTGCTCCAGCTGTCCCGAATGTTCTTTAAACGAATCGCGAACAGTTGCAGCCCCGTGACATAGCGCAATGTCATCTATAAAAATTCCATCGTTATTTGGGAACACGAAGTCCGCGAATGGCTGCAGTTGGTCTCCACGTAGCCGAACAAAACCATTTCCAGTCAATGATTGATTCACTTGCAGCAGAGGACGCTGTCCTTCACATGTAAACACAGTGCACACCATTATGGAGCCACCATCAGCTTCCACAGTGCCATGTTGACAACCTCGATCCATGGAGTGTGGGGTCTGCGCCACACTCGAACCGTACCATCAGCTCTTACCATCTAGTCGATCTGACCAGGCCACGATTTTCCAGTTGCGTTGGATGCAACCAATACGTTCACGAGCCCAGGAGAGGTACTGCAGGCGATGTTTTGTTTGCCAAGACACTTGCGTTTGTCATCTGCTGCCATTAACTCCAAAATTCGCCGCAGTGTCCTAACGGATACGTTCGCCGTACGTCCCACATTAATTTCCGCGTTTATTTCACGCGGTGCTGCTTGTCTGTTTTCACAGACTACTCTACACAAAGTCTGCTGCGCTCTCTCGTTAAGTGAAGGCCATCGGTCACTGTGTTGCCCGTGGTGAGAGTTGATGTCTGTAGTTTGGTATTCTTTGCACACTATTGTGATGTCGGAATGTTGAATTCCCTAATGATTTCCGAAATAGACTGCCCTATGCGCCTAGCTCCAACTACCATTTTGTTAAAGTCTTAATTTCAGTCTTTGGGCCATAACCACGTCGGAAACCTTCTCATGTGGAGCACCCAAGCACAAATGACAGTTCAGCCAATGAACTGCCATTTTACATCTTGTGTACGCACGATTCTTCTTCCATCTGTGTACGTGCATATCGCTATCCCATAACGTTTTTTATCTCTGTATATTACTGTTGTGTAAGCCAGTAACCCCACGTGCTTTCTGTTGTTGCTTCTCCATATTTCATTCCATTCATTCACGGTGAAGAGCAAGCGTGTGACGATATTTCGTAACATGTGTGCTGTACTTGCGTCAGAAGGCACTCCTGTCTCCTCACCTTGTCTCCCCCTTCTTCTCAGTTCTCCCTTTCATAGATGGTGTTCGGTACTTTCTTGCTCATCACGTGAACTATTTTCTCATCGTTAATGCATACGCAGAGGACAAGGCTCCGTCACGTTTTTATTTTCGCGGATTCAGTTCCCGCCGTTACATCCGCCTTATTACCCAATTCAGTACAGAATACCCATGCGTATTTTATACAATCGTGTGTAAAGAAGAACTCCATTCTTCAAACACTAAATTACGCAAAACATTATTTAACAACAAACACCCACTTCCTAATTATGAAGCCTACATCAGTGGTCCCCCCCATGGACCATGGACCTTGCCACTGGTGGGGAGGCTTGCGTGCCTCAGCGATACAGATGGCCGTACCGTAGGTGCAACCACAACGGAGGGGTATCTGTTGAGAGGCCAGACAAACATGTGGTTCCTGAAGAGGGGCAGCAGCCTTTTCAGTAGTTGCAGGGGCAACAGTCTGGATGATTGACTGATCTGGCCTTGTAACATTAACCAAAACAGCCTTGCTGTTGTGGTACTGCGAACGGCTGAAAGCAAGGGGAAACTACAGCCGTAATTTTTCCCGGGGGCATGCAGCTTTACTGTATGGTTAAATGATGATGGCGTCCTCTTGGGTAAAATATTCCTGAGGTAAAATAGTCCCCCATTCGGATCTCCGGGCGGGGACTACTCAAGAGGACGTCGTTATCAGGAGAAAGAAAACTGGCATTCTACGGATCGGAGCGTGGAATGTCAGATCCCTTAATCGGGCAGGCAGGTTAGAAAATTTAAAAAGGGAAATGGATAGGTTAAAGTTAGATATAGTGGGAATTAGTGAAGTTCGGTGGCAGGAGGAACAAGACTTTTGGTCAGGTGATTACAGGGTTATAAATACAAAATCAAATAGGGGTAACGCAGGAGTAGGTTTAATAATGAATAAAAAAATAGGAGTGCGGGTTAGCTACTACAAACAGCATAGTGAACGCATTATTGTGGCCAAGATAGACACAAAGCCCATGCCTACTACAGTAGTACAAGTTTATATGCCAACTACCTCTGCAGATGATGAAGAAATAGATGAAATGTATGACGAGATAAAAGAAATTATTCAGGTAGTGAAGGGAGACGAAAATTTAATAGTCATGGCTGACTGGAATTCGTCAGTAAGAAAAGGGAGAGAAGGAAACATAGTACGTGAATATGGGTTGGGGGGAAGAAATGAAAGAGGAAGCCGCCTTGTAGAATTTTGCACAGAGCATAACTTAATCATAGCTAACACTTGGTTCAAGAATCATAAAAGAAGGTTGTATACCTGGAAGAATCCTGGAGATACTAAAAGGTATCAGATAGATTATATAATGTTAAGACAGAGATTTAGGCACCAGGTTTTAAATTGTAAGACATTTCCAGGGGCAGATGTGGATTCTGACCACAATCTATTGGTTATGAACTGCAGATTGAAACTGAAGAAACTGCAAAAAGGTGGGAATCTAAGGAGGTGGGACCTGGATAAACTGAAAGAACCAGAGGTTGTAGAGTGTTTCAGGGAGAGCATAAGGGAACAATTGACAGGAATGGGGGAAAGAAATACAGTAGAAGAAGAATGGGTAGCTCTGAGAGATGAAGTAGTGAAGGCAGCAGACGATCAAGTAGGTAAAAAGGCGAGGGCTAATAGAAATCCTTGGGTAACAGAAGAAATATTGAATTTAATTGATGAAAGGAGAAAATATAAAAATGCAGTAAATGAAGCAGGCAAAAAGGAATACAAACGTCTCCAAAATGATATCGACAGGAAGTGCAAAATGGCTAAGCAGGGATGGCTAGAGGACAAATGTAAGGATGTAGAGGCTTGTCTCACTAGGGGTAAGATAGATACTGCCTACAGGAAAATTAAAGAGACCTTTGGAGAGAAGAGAACCACTTGTATGAATATCAAGAGCTCAGATGGCAACCCAGTTCTAAGCAAAGAAGGGAAGGCAGAAAGGTGGAAGGAGTATATAGAGGGTTTATACAAGGGCGATGTACTTGAGGACAATATTATGGAAATCGAAGAGGATGTAGATGAAGACGAAATGGGAGATAAGATACTGCGTGAAGAGTTTGACATAGCACTGAAAGACCTGAGTCGAAACAAGGCCCCGGGAGTAGACAACATTCCATTAGAACTACTGATGGCCTTGGGAGAGCCAGTCATGACAGAACTCTACCATCTGGTGAGCAAGATGTATGAGACAGGCGAAATACCCTCAGACTTCAAGAAGAATATAGTAATTCCAATCCCAAAGAAAGCAGGTGTTGACAGATGTGAAAATTACCAAACTATCAGTTTAATAAGTCACAGCTGCAAAATACTAACGCGAATTCTTTACAGACGAATGGAAAATCTGGTAGAAGCGGACCTCGGGGAAGAACAGTTTGGATTCCGTAGAAATGTTGGAACACGTCAGGCAATATTAACCTTACGACTTATCTTGGAAGAAAGATTAAGGAAAGGCAAACCTACGTTTCTAGCATTTGTAGACTTAGAGAAAGCTTTTGACAATGTTGATTGGAATACTCTCTTTCAAATTCCAAAGGTGGCAGGTGTAAAATACAGGGAGCGAAAGGCTATTTACAATTTGTACAGAAATCAGATGGCAGTTATAAGAGTCGAGGGGCATGAAAGGGAAGCAGTGGTTGGGAAAGGAGTGAGACAGGGTTGTAGCCTCTCCCCGATGTTATTCAATTTGTATATTGAGCAAGCAGTAAAGGAAACAAAAGAAAAATACGGAGCAGGTATTAAAATTCATGGAGAAGAAGTAAAAACTTTGAGGTTCGCCGATGACATTGTAATTCTGTCAGAGACAGCAAAGGACTTGGAAGAGCAGTTGAACGGAATGGACAGTGTCTTGAAAGGAGGATATAAGATGAACATCAACAAAAGCAAAACGAGGATAATGGAATGTAGTCAAATTAAATCGGGTGATGCTGCGGGAATTAGATTAGGAAATGAGACGCTTAAAGTAGTAAAGGAGTTTTGCTATTTAGGGAGTAAAATAACTGATGATGGTCGAAGGAGAGAGGATATAAAATGTAGACTGGCAATGGCAAGGAAATCGTTTCTGAAGAAGAGAAATTAGTTAACATCAATTATAGATTTAAGTGTCAGGAAGTCGTTTCTGAAAGTATTTGTATGGAGTGTAGCCATGTATGGAAGTGAAACATGGACGATAACTAGTTTGGACAAGAAGAGAATAGAAGTTTTCGAAATGTGGTGCTACAGAAGAATGCTGAAGATAAGGTGGGTAGATCACGTAACTAATGAGGAGGTATTGAATAGGATTGGGGAGAAGAGAAGTTTGTGGCACAACTTGACTAGAAGAAGGGATCGGTTGGTAGGACATGTTCTGAGGCATCAAGGGATCACCAATTTAGTATTGGAGGGCAGCGTGGAGGGTAAAAATCGTAGAGGGAGACCGAGAGATGAATACACTAAACAGATTCAGAAGGATGTAGGTGGCAGTAGGTACTGGGAGACGAAGAAGCTTGCACAGGATAGAGTAGCATGGAGAGCTGCATCAAACCAGTCTCAGGACTGAAGACAACAACAACAACAACAACAACAACAACAACAACAACAACAACAATCAGTGGTATGTGACGTCCCCATAAGACCAGTATATGACTATGGTCAACTCCGAGTACATACACTCAGAACACATCGCTAAATGTAAGTAGCGTAGCGATGTATGTTCTGGGCAGAAAAGTACAGACAGCAGCTTCAGCGCTTTCTGACCTGTGGTGCCGTGTCATGTTCTGATGATATCAGCATCAGCACTTCTTTATCTCCAAGACCATTCCAAGAACGATTGATGACATCCTACCACGAGCCAACGTGAGATAGGGAATGCAAATATTGCATGAACACCTCCCATTCTGAACGCCCCCGCTCTGCAGCCAAATGTGGTGAAGTATGTAAACTGCTGAAAAATTTGTCGACCATGTTTTCATTTCTGGCTTCCGAAAATTCGTTTAAGGACTGGCTCTCCAGTCACATTGGTAACTTTGATTTGGAGCTAGGCATCATTTACTGTGCAATATTGGAATGCGTTGACAGCATATTTCTGTATAAATAATTGAAAACAAACATTTGCTTATAAAATATACAGTGATAGGCCAGGACATTATGACCACTGCCCACCGCGACGTTGGATGCCACCTGGTTGCGTTGCAGGCTCGTAACGCAGTAACAAAACTATCAAAGTGGAGGAGACACGGACAAGTGTCACCGTAGCGAAGACATGGGCAGCAAATGAGGAAATGGTTCAAATGGCTCTGAGCACTATGGGACTCAACTGCTGTGGTCATAAGTCCCCTAGAACTTAGAACTACTTAAACCTAACTAACCTAAGGACAGCACACAACACCCAGCCATCACGAGGCAGAGAAAATCTCTGACCCCGCCGGGAATCGAACCCGGGAACCTGGGCGTGGGAAGCGAGAACGCTACCGCGCGACCACGAGATGCGGGCAAATGAGGAAATCCATTGAGACAAGCTACTTCGACAATGGGTAGCTTAGTATTACATGTTAACATGTGTGTAATTTACTAAGGGACCAAACTGCTTAGGTCATCGGTCCCTAGACTTACACACTACTTAAACTAACCTATGTTAAGACCAACACACACACACACACACACACACACACACACACACACACACACACACACACACACACACACACACCCGAGGGAGGGCTCGAACCTCCGGCGGGAGGGGCATGGCAGTCCGTGACATGACGCCTCAAACCGCGCGCCCACTCCGCGTGGTGATTATTATTACGCAGAGCCTGTGAACAATACCTCGAAAACGGCGAAGCTAGTCGAAAGTTCACGTGCTACTCTCGAGAGCGTCTATGGAAGAAGGTAGAAGGACAGTGTAGCTACCACAAGGCACTAAATGATGAGGCGTCCACGACTCTTCACAGAACGCGGGGTTTTTAGGCTTATCTGCTCTGTAAAGTAGGATAGATGGTAGTCAGTGGTATCTCTGCCCAAAGAGCACGATACTGATACACTCACAAATGCTTCGAAGCACGCCGTTCATCGTACATTATTGGACACGGAGCTCCGCAGAAGACCACCCCTACGTGTTCACACACTGACCCCCTCAATTACGATCGATTGCAGTAAGCACAGCGCCATCGGGATTCGATCGTCGATCAATGGAAACGTGTCGGTTCTTCGTGTGAATCACATTTTTGCCACATTAGATCGCTGGTCGTCTCCACAAATGCAGTCGCTCGATACGTCCAGCGCGTCACGGACGGCGGCTGGTGGGAGCAGTATTGTGCTATTGAGACATTCTCCTGCGCTTGGGTGAGACCTGTGGGCAGTAATCGAAGACACGCTGACAGCGGCAAACCACCTGCATCTCCTCATGCTTGATGTCTTCCACAACGGCAACGTCGTATTTCAGCAGTATAATTGTCCGTGTCTCCGAGACAGAACCGTGATACAGTAGTTTCAGGAGCATTATCATGAACTCACGTTGATGTCTCGGCGACCAAATGCGCATGACGTCAATCCTATGGAACCCATCTCGATCGCTATCGGGCGCTATCACGAGTACACAAATCAGCGGCCCGTTATTTATGCGAATTACAGGACCTGTGCGTGGACGTACCTCCACAAATCTACCAACAAACTGTCGGATCCCTGATACGCAGAATCAGTGATGTATTTACTACCGAAGACGGACATACAAAGTTTTAAGCAGGTGGTTATAATGTTTTAGTACATCGATGTAAATAAATTAGGAAGTCGTATTTGTTGAACATGAGCCTTACTTCAAATATTATCCTACAAACCCAGAAAGTACGAAATAAAGGCAAGTCTTGTTTCACATCTCAGTTCATCCTGTCATTCGGAGATAGCTGCAGTGAATAATCGAGTATAGTTCGATCTTTGTATGACACCAATAGACAGAGCCAGTGTTGACATCGTCCTTAGTTCGTTGGCTGTACCTTCAGGAACTAGTCCTCACTGTTCACAAGAAATGGGTCAATGGTAAGAAACACAGCAAAGTCGTAAATTAATTGTGTTCCACAGCTTAAATGTTGAAATACTCTAAAATGTCTTCTAAAATACGTCACTAGCGCAAAAAATGCATTGTTTACGAGTGCACGGTGCTGAACTGAGGTTAATACCAGAAAACTTACTGTAAGACTCAAATCAATTAATGTGACGTCACATTCTTCTCCAATGTAAAAAAAATAAATTATGAGTTGATTTCCATATATATATATATATATATATATATATATATATATATATATATATATATATATATCTCAGTGTCTAGTGACAACTGATAGTTTAGAAATTAGGCCTCGTTGTGTAACTGTCCTGACGAACTTTATAACTGCAGAAAAATACATGTAAAGTAAGCCGGCACATAGTGGGCAGAATGTAACAAATGAGGCCTACTCTTGATGTAAGTCACCACACACCATCCAGATATATTTTCCCACATTTTAATTGTTCTCACGCACAATTTTAGGAGGGACAAAGAAAATGCAACGTGTTATCCATAAGAAAAAAATATAAATGTTGCTGTTCGTTATCTATTATTGACAGTTACAAATGACGCAAGCCTCATGAAGGCTATGCACAATAACAGCAGTTTGCACTCATAAGGCTCCGCAAAAGTTTTATAGACTGTATTTCTCCTATAATATTGCTGAAAGTATGCCAAAAATACGTCAGCAGCACGAAAAGTGTGACGTTCATATAACGGCGGTATTCAAATACGTAAAATGTGTATTCAAAGTGAGCAGTTGCATTTCCAGAAATTATCGTTCAAGAAAATGAAAGCCTATAACCAACACACACGACAAAACTGTCTTATTAGGGAAGGAAGAAATAAGGATTTTTATCACCAGAATATCACTTGAACTGCTGAGGCTCATGGTGTTCTTGTAATGTAAATACATGAACAAAGACAATGACAGCGAGAGACGTAGCAATTCCGAAGACAAAGTTTCTGAAAATAGACAAAACTGATTACCCTATGCTGTGAAGCGCCTCAATAACTGCGAGCATAAATTAAACATTGCAGAGTCTAAACTCTGCCGTGTATCTCTCTTAAAATACACTTCATCGTTATGTAAGTAAAATAGCTGTGAAAATTCTGTCTCCTACGCCTTTCAAGGACAATGAACCATCAAAATACGCACAACACGAGGCACTGTATGACCTATCTGCATTGCTATAAATGCTGAAAAACGTCACATATTAAAGTAATGCTATTCTTTACAACGTACAGATCTGTAGGCGTGGAAATTGTGTTCAAAAATTTAGTGCGTCACAAACGGAAATGACGTAAAAGGATACAACAGAACAGGATGGATCATGCGCTTTGACCCTTTGCGGGGCTCCTTAAATGTATTAAACACTAACAGAATTTACGACGTGCTCCACTCTACTTTGAGCAAATTGCTTTTTATAAAGTATCCAGATATGTGACTGCAGGTAAAAAAATGGTTCAAATGGCTCTGAGCACTATGGGACTCAACTGCTGAGGTCATTAGTCCCCTAGAACTTAGAACTAGTTAAACCTAACTAACCTAAGGACATCACACACGTCCATGCCCGAGGCAGGATTCGAACCTGCCACCGTAGCGGTCTCGCGGTTCCAGACTGCAGCGCCAGAACCGCGCGGCCACTTCGGCCGGCGACTGCAGGTAACTTTTTACTTCTTCCTCAAGTAAACAACACAAATAACGCAAACACAACACTACATCCTACGATCGCCAGATGGAACTGCAGTAGCACAATTTACAATTTAGTTTTACGTAAGGCAAGTATAACGTAGTCATGTTCTCAAACTGTTCACTAACGCATTTCAGAGGACGATACGCAAATTACTTGATCAAGTAGTTATCCAACTACGCTGCTGCTACAGAGGCTATTATCACTTCACTGTTTTTCTGCTTTTGATGGTGTTTTCCTAGGCCTGACGGCTCACAAGTTGGATGGGGGAAGAAGTATGCCACTATAAAACTATTGCACTCTGAGCAAGTCATCGCCCGCAGATACCGAGGCTAGACTTGGCATTCCCACAGCTCACACTGCGGGGGAGGGGGGTTGTCTGACACGTATTTCTTTCTCGAAGGAAACATGAAATTTCTCGCCAGTCCCTTTCAACCAGATGCAGGGTCCCTAGGCGGTTGGGTCTTCTCTCAAGGAGTGTGACTGTTTGTTACTTTGCCTCTGAGTAACATCCAATTTAAACTTTCAGAATAACACTACCTCAACTGTTCAATCTGAATTTTTCGGCAGAGCCCACACTTTTGTGCTGTGCCGATCTGCAGTTTTCAGTGGTCAGTTTCAGAATCACGTCATGGAGTGGGAGTATTCTCCTGGCTCTAGTTGCCCGCCTCTGAGCGATTGGCTGAAATATGACAGAAAAGAGTAGGAGATTGTTTAACTCTGTTACAAATTTTCATTCTTTGGCTTTTGTAAATTACACTTCTCCGCCCCTTGTAAAGTATAAAAACCTCAGGCTATGACAGGAGAGATGATGGATGAAACGAGTCTTAATACTGCTGAGAGCATGTCTGTCCTTAGGCACTAAATACAAAAGGAGGTATGAAATCACATCTTCTAGGCGCTGCTCCCGCCAGCCTGTTTCTGTACGCACTGCACGGTTGGGAAGATGGCACGAATACACTTCGCTCCCTTCAGGAACCGAGTATTCGATCTTAAAATCACGAATCAAGCTCGTAGCTTTCAGTGTGCAATTTCGACGGTTTATTATAGTTCTCACCTATCTTCCTTTGTACTCTCTGAATCTAATTAACATCTTTGAATGTCACTGGCTGTGTCCGCGAAGTACTAACGTAACTGTATTTTATCATTTCTACTCAATCACGTCAAGGTTTCAGCTTGAGTTGCATTCCCTTCATTATTAATGACTAAGATGTCAGTGGTTAGCTTTCATGTTCAAAGTCAATAAATCTTTTTGTTTTAGTGTCCATTTATCTCCATTCATAGCTAGAAGATCTTTCCTCCCATTAATGCAGCTATGTGGGTGGTGTGGTAACTGTTTTATGCTTAGCTAGTTAACCATTCTTCATACTGTTAACATACATCGAAGTACGTGTATTGTACTGTATACTTTATTGTACTATTTACTCTTTATTCGTAGTATTGTGTAACATACATCGAAATACACGATCTTATTTGCAGGGTTTTGTGTGCAACTGAACCTGAGAGATAACAGTACTATTTACTCAATTCCATTCTAAGTACACTCTACTGTGTTGCTCGATGTCTGCGTTGATATTTTTCTTATGGCAGACGTTGGTAAAGGTATATTAACATCATTGGATTTTTTTTTTTTTTTGAAATTTGTGGTAAGTTCCTAGGGGACCAAACCGCTAAGGTCGTCGGTCCCTAGGGTTATACACTACTTAATCTAACTTTAACTTACGCGAAGGACAACACACACACACACACACACACACACACACACATTATTAACGCCATGGACATAGTGAAAATTATAATGAGTTAATAATATCGCCCATGTGAAATACCTTGTGGAATGCACATTAAATTACACCACATACAAAATTTGTTAGCCGAGTCTAGGAACTCATTTGTCATGATGCATCACTTTAGGTTTCTTATAATTGTTTTTGCCTAAACATCGAGTATAGGTTTTTCCAATAAATGAACCGCATAAATAAAGAAACTTTACATACAAATTAATCTTCATGACTTACTTCCTGTCTGTTCTGCTACTTTCTTCAGGAATTTCAGTAGCACTTTCTAGCAGATCTCCAGTAGCCATATTCCTCTTATTTGTTTGCATCCCCATTGTCCACCTTCTTTTGTACTGGCACTATGATCACATTCTTCCTTCTTTGTTCTCCTAATCTGGCAGATATCCTTGGTCGTGTTTTCCACCATTTCGCCACCTCCCCAGTTTACCATCTCAGCTGCTACTCCATTTTCTCCATTAACTGCAAGCCGCTTATGGACTGCGTGACCTCATCCCTAGCTGGTAGTCGTGGCTCTCTCTCTGTTTTATGTCTGGTCCCAATTACAACTCGTTTTCGGGCGTTCCACTGTTATGCACGTCGTCAAAGTACTCTGAATACGAGTAATCCTGGATTTCTTCCTCACACTAACTGCCTGTTTCAGTTCTTATCCCACACAGACAGTTCTCTGCACCTCTATCATGTCAGACTCTTTTTGAAATTCGTGAAAAAATGATTACTGATGTTTTTCTGAAAGTTATCATCTATCAAAACATGTTTCTGGGTCGTCCTCTATGTTCTGGTCTCTCTCATCATTTTGGCCCACAAAGAACCAATTAGTCTGAAGATTCTCTCTCCAGCTTAAGAACAATCCTAAGTGTCACCAAGTGCCACTGATTTCCCATTCCCTTACTATTGTTTCTTTCACAGTCGTTCTCTATGTCATGTACTTCACAGTGGTATGCAGAGTATGCACGTATATGGAGATGAAGATAATGTTTCGGATTAAAAAATCAGTCCATTGTGAGCGCGATGCATCCAACAGAGATTTTATTAGTATGTTTTTCTCTATGAATTCCTTTCTTTGCCATGCCAAATTATGCGTAGGAGCTACGTTTTGCGGATGAGCTTTTTAAAGTGGCAGAATATTCCTTCAATAATTACGATAGCACTTACACTCAATATGTGTATTAAGATTTCAATTCTTCGTTTGCTTTTTTTTTTCTTGGCGTCTTTAGGAACCTATCCGTATGTTCTACTGAACTACTAGCTCCTGTGCCGAGGAGTTGCTGCTTTTTTTTTTTTTTGGCTGAGATGAACGATTTTAATAACTGTCGTTTTTGTTTCTTTCTCAACACCTATTTCTCTTCAAGATGTTAATGCAACAAATATTGGCTCGCACTAACGCTCTAAGTGAATTACAGCATGGTAGTGTGGTTTGATCCTAAATGAGCTGATTTACTTGGTGGAACGTAAAGTGGAGCGTGAACTCTTTTTTCACATGCACTCGCCATTTGCAGCTTCATCAAGGCCCTTGACTGTGCACATTAAATTTCAACTATCTTCTAGCAACTGTTTTTGAAACGTATCTTCTCAATCAAAAGCCGCAGGTTAGCTTTTTCAAAGTGTTTTTTATATGCAGCTGTAAAGCTGAGCTTACAGAACTGTACAAGGTCACCAGCAATAAACCAAGCATTAATAACGGCGTCTAGATTTTACAAGTTAATCGAGCGAAATTATTTGTATGTTTTGACAAGGGAGGTTTGTGACTTTGAAAACTCAGATCGGCACGAATATATCCTGAGAATACAAATCGTTTATTCCAAAAGCATTGGTATGAGCCATTCACATTTAAGACTGCGCACCTTAAATCGAGAGACATTTTAATGATCGCCCATTAAAGCCGTAAGAAAGAAACTTTGGTAACGCGAAGAGAGAAAATGTGGATATAATTGGACCAAAACACACAGAAGACAACAAAATATTATCAACTTATTAATGTGTACTTTAGGTTATGGAAGCTCCAGATGGAAACTGCTTTCGTACGACTACGACGTGAAAACCACCACCGCCTCCACCATCACCACTCCGTGCTATATAATCAGCTTTCTGCAGTGGACTACAAGCCTATATGTCAATATGCTTGGCAAAAATCAAGTTATGACACTGGCATACCAGTATCATCATTTGAAAGTATAATTAGCATGGCGCTTGATACTAAACTGTTTGAATACAGAAGTGATTTTGAATGTGAAAAATTGGCTTTAGTCAGGTATGGATATTGTTCTGTTCCACTTCGCTTTGACCACTTTTTTAAATTCCCTCACCTACATTGAGAATAACTGTGCAAGACTATCAAGTCAATTGATCAGATATCAAAATTATTTTAGGCAGAGGGAAATATAGAAATTAGGACACAGAAAAAACACTTTTTGTCAGTGTTTTTTTTTTCTTCACGTTATGATCTAAGCACAAATTTGTGCAGTTCTGAGTGCTCGTGGTCACGCTTTCTCCCTTGGGAAATTATGCAGTTGATTAAAGTTGGAAGTTGAATATAAAAGTTAGTTGGAGATGCCGGGGATCGAACCTTTTTTTTTTTTTTTTTTTAACGTATTTAGACTTTTATTTACAAAATAACAATTTCGTTTTACAAAATACAGTTTACATTTTACTTGTAAAGACGAGACAATCCATTCTTTATTTTTATTTTTCTGTTACTGTACTGTCCAGGTAATGATTTCATTTTGTATCTTTTTTTTAATATTTTTCGAAAGTCTGTCAGTCTGAGGTTTTTTTAGTTGTTTCTTGCACCGTTTATTGTTGTAGTTTAGCAATTTAGCTTTTTTGAACCTTTGTACGCTACATTTATACGTATGGCAGAGTGAATATGGAGTAAGCATTGATTGTACGATCTAGTTATTTACAGAGAATAATTAGTATATAAGAAAACAAAGTTATTTTATGGAATTTTACTTATTACTAGTTATGGTATTATTATTGATATTATTTTTGTAGATGTTTTGATTTGAGGATGTGCTCTATTCATTTTAAAATAATGTGTTATTACTATCCTCTTTTTAAATCTTGTGTTAGAAACAAGGGGGAGGCATTTTACGTTGGGTCTTGAAAAACGAGACCTTAGTGGGACATGCACTAGGCATGAAATCAGTTTGATAGAAATATTAACGAGTGTATCAGTTGTCAGCTCTTGTTTGATGGGTAAAGTGGTATCCAAAGGGGAAACCCTCATGAAAAACTATCTTAACATATTAAACAATCCATGACAAAAGAAAAAGGACATTACTATTTTAGCGAATTTTTAAACCTATTTTTTTTTTTCGATTGAGGAAGGAGCAATTCACTAGGAAGCATTATATAGTGCAATTTTAGAGCTAGTTTACTATCGGTGGTGCGAGAGAGTGAGGAAGACTGAAAGGAGGAAACTATTCGTGGTGGCAAGACAGACATATATAAGCATGTAGATCACTAGTTTGTTGTACTGATAGGCCTGTAATAGTTTTGTGGTACTCACAGTTTCGCACACCTCTCGATTGCACACGATGGAAGGCAGAAAAAAAAGCACAAAAACACAAAAGACAAAAGGAAACTGGGAGCTACGGTTATATTGACACTATATTGTAAACTTTTACGCGTTCGATCACTTTTCACTGTCACTTTTTTTTTTTTTTTTTTAATAAAAAGCACTGTAGCACTTTAACACACGCATCACTGTTGGTGCTTTTGGGATGTGGGAGGACATCTGCGACTGCGGCAAGGGCGTGGGGGGGGGGGGGGGGGTTGTGGCGGTGGACGGCGGCGATGGCAGCGGCGGCGGCGGCGGCAACGGCGGTGGCGGTGGCGGACACGTCACGTGGCGGCAGACAGGGCGTCCCTGAAGGCGGCGGTCAGCGGGATCTCCAGGAAGTTGTGGAAAGTCTGACGATATGTAGCGCGTTGTTTTGCCCTCTTGTGCTCTTCCCACAAGTCCGTGAGGAACTGCACGCTGTCTGACTGCTTTTTGGCAATGACTGCGTGTGCAGTCATGGCGAGTATCCACATCGTGGCCGTTCGTTTTGGCCTAGGGAACGGTTTCGCGTCAGGGACAGTGAGAGCCGTGACTTGGATGTTTCTTGGGTCGCTTCTGTTCATGTGGGCTATTATCTTCTTGCTTGTCTCCCATATGTTGCTGGTTGCCCTGCATAGGAAACGGTGCTCTACAGTGTCCTTTTCGTTGCACGTTTCACAATTGGGCGATTCTTTTATCCGGATTCGCGCCAGTCTCTCGTTGGTCGGTACGGTGTTGTGCACTGCTTTGTACCACGTAGATCTGGCGTGCTCCGGTATTGCTTTCTCTGAGATATTTCTCCAGACGACTGGCCAGTCGTGGTCTGGAGATTTTATCTCGATTCTTGTTCTGTGGGTTTGCCCTCTTAGTGCGCCGTAGATGTTTTTCGCCGTCCTTAGCTGCGGGTTTGTTACGGTGGGCAGTGCGTAACTTTTATCGAGGATCAGTTGCCTGATGTGTCGCATCTTAAACGGTATGTGACTGGTGTCTACCGGCGCTTCTTCTGATCGTGGCCTGTAGATGTTTATTAGGCAGGCCGTGATGCTGTCTTTGTTTTTGCCCTCCATTTGGATTGCTCTGTGGAGCAGCAGCGCAGCACACTTTGTCCTGACGTCCACCAGCCCCAGCCCTCCTACCTCCTTCTTCAGTGAGCACGTCGCCTGCGATACTTTGAATATTTCCCGTCTCCACAGCAGGTAGTAGACGGCTCCTTGTATCGCTCGGGCGATTTCTGTTGGTGCACTCAATATCTGTGCCACGTACCAGGCTTTCGACAGGATCGTTGTGTTGATCAATTCTGCTTTTTGTCCTAATGTTAGATGTCTACTCGAGTGAGTCCTGGCGAGCCCTCGTATTGTATGTAGGGTTGTTCGCCAGTTCTGTGTCGCCATCTTTAGTGGGCATTTTTGGATGAGTATCCCTAGTGTTTTGTGGGTCTCGGTTACTCGATACCACTCCCTGTTGATGGTCAGACTTCCGTTGCCAATGGGGAGCAGCACGGTTTTTCTGGGATTGACCCTTGCTCCCGATGCGTTTTGAAATGTTTTGATTATCGGTTCTATTTCGTCTATCTCCTGCTCGTTGTTGACAAAGATTCCCACATCGTCGGCGTAGGCCATGCATGTGACCTTCTGCTGCCCGATTTGGTAACCGTGCAGGCTTGCAGCCAGTTTACGTAGCAGTGGATCAAGCGCTGCCGCGAAGAGGGCCATGGACAACGGGCAGCCTTGCCTTACTGACTTGCCTAGTTTTAACCTTTTTGTTGTCCATCCATTTACAGTTATTATCGATGAGGCGTTCTTTAGAAAGTTTCTTATAATGTCGGTGAATTTTTGTCCGAATCCGAGTTTGGTTAACGTTTGCAGGAGATATCGGTGGCTGATCCTGTCGAAAGCCTTGTGGAAGTCAACAGAAATTATTGCTGCGGTCGTTCTGCTGGTGGCGGCGTGCGCAATTACGTCTCTGTATGCGCAGGCGGCGTCGAATATGCTCCTGCCGAGCACTGCACACGTTTGCCACGGGCTGATCGCCTTCATTAACGCAGTCTTGATGTTATTTGCGAGGCATTTCGCGGCAATCTTGTAATCTGCATTCAGCAAAGTTATGGGCCTGAACTCTTCGATGTGTTTCGCTGCCTTTGTTTTTGGGAGAAGGATTACCGTCCCTTCCAGAAAGGAGGCCGGTACTGCTGTCCCGTTTAGGATTTCGTTCACCCGGGGCCTTTCACATGCAAAGCGAACGCTCTACCACTGAGCTACATCCCCAGTTGCTCAGTGCGAAGTGTAATTTATGAACAGACGCGACAACGTACAACGCCCCGCCGTTATCTGAGGACTATTGCGACACGTGACGCAACTGAGCAAACGGAGGGACACGTCATCCCAGGAATGTGTAGGCTACCTCTCAGATGTCTCCAGTGCTCTGTCAGGCACGAACAGGTTTAGCTGCTCCGAACTTTTGGACTGCGGTGTGCTGGAAACTCTGTAGGTTACTGGATATAGAAGAATAGAGATATTTATGTTAAACGTTGTGCATGTACAGTCGTGTGATATCGGAACATTCGAAGAAGTGCGTATCTAATCAAAATAAGAGTCTTGAAGGAACTATATCACCTTCAAATACGATGCATGTATAAATTCACAGTAAAAAATTGAATACTCAAAAAATAACTTTTTACTTGTGCATCCATTTGGACTATCGTTTCCGGGTGAATGATGTATAAATGCTAGAAATTCCTTTAGATACTTTTTGATGGAGCACTAAAGACTTTGTGCTTTCAATATGCATCCTGTGTTTTAATGTGAGCTCGCTGAAGGAAACCATTTTTGGTGTAAGCACTAGGTATGGTAATCTTCGAACATTTCCAAGTGGAGATTCCCATACAGCATGGATTTCATGCTTTGCATTCTCTCCTGAACACACTTTCATGGCTACTGAGGCATCACAAAGATGATTTATCTGCAGTCTAATATAGCAGCTATCTCATCTGTGTGGCTGGGGCTCTCTGCTAGAGTGTTTGTTGTGTCTGCTGGAATATTGCACATATATTTCATTTATCTACAGTTGTTATATCTGAGTGTTTATATAGTGAGACCAAGCAAATTATATACTTGCACATACAATGACATATTGCACTACATGAGTAGTTCAGTAATAATAATAATAATAATAATAATAATAATAATAATAAAAGAGATTGAAACTAAAAAAGAATCGTGTAGAAAATATGTAGAAGCACCTGCCTGTGATGTTGAACAAAATAATGGTAATTTTATAGCAGTAGCTGTCTAAAGGTTCCTGTTGAGAAATTTTCAACTATATCTGAAAAATTTTGATTCTTTGTTGCGCTACCTGTCAGACAGAGGAAAGCATATTTTTTTTTTTTTTTTTTTTTTTTTGCAGGCATTACAGTGTAGATTTTCTGAAAGAGTTTGATGGAAAGAATGACCCTAAAGTCTTGCTTGGTTCTTTCAATTTGACATCAGTTACTAATTTTCCTACTATGGAAGTATAGGAAAACAGCACACTGATGTTTTTATAGACAAAGATAAATATAAACAAATAAAATCTTTTACTGGTAAGAATGGTCTTCCTGAGCATGATGCACAGCTAGTTACAGTATACGTCGTATCTCTATACAGTAATGCAAAACAGACCGCCAAAATAATGTGTTCAGTTAATGATATAACAACAGCACACTCTGGGGAATCTTGCAACAGACTGATATGAGGTTTACAGGACAACTGGTGCTAATTTAAAATTTAATTTATTTCATAATATCTTTGTGACTTTATTTGAAAATAGTTTCCCTTAGAAAACAGTACACATATTTGTAAAAAACCATCTAAAAAGCTGTCGCTTACTGAAGGGATAAATAATCTTATAAAAATAAAAATGTGTCTCATAGCTAGAAAGAGTGATGATCTAGAAACAAACATCGTAAAAACAAATACTGCATTAAGAAAATTCTAGAAGTATGTGCATTATGTCTGAGATTAGCACATCTAATATTAAATTAAAGCAACTTTGAATATTGGTAAAAGGGAAACAGGGCAACTGACTACACAGGAAGACTGTATTTCTATCAAACTCAATGAAAAGTTTAACAAAAAATCAGAGATAGAAAATATTTTTCATTTTCCTTCCTTAAGTGATGTAAAGAAAATAGGAGCCAGCTGTTCATTAGAAAATTACAGGTTGTGTATGGAAGAATTAACACCTATACAATTTGATAAAACTGAAATCCAACCCACCTCTACTACTGAAATTAATAAAACAATAAAATCACTCAAAAGTAAGCTCATATATAATTGATGGCATTTCCAATGGAGTACTAAAAGCTTCTATCCAACAGGTAAGTAGGATTCTCAACCACATTTGTAGTAGCTTAATGGAACAGGTAGACTGAAAATGCAGTTGTTGAGACATTGCATAAAACATGGGATAGGCCGGATGCTAAAAACTACCATCCAGTCTCACCTCTTACAGCTTTATACAAAATTCTTGAAAAGCTTCATATATTTTAAAAATCAAGTACCAACAAAATGTCAATTTGTTTTCAGAAAGTCTTTTCAACATTATATATTAAATATTCTGAACAAACAAACATCAGTCATAGGGATTTTTTGTGATGTCTCAATGGTTTTTGACTGTGTGAATCATAAATTGTTCTAGATAAGCCTGAATACTGTGGTATGGGTGGGACAGTGCACAAACGGTTTAGCTCCCATTTAACTGGAAGAAAGTAGAAAATTGAATTAACAATACAGATAGTTTCCAAAAATCAGTGGAGTCCTCTAACTGCATAGGTATCAACAATGTTGTCCCACAGGGTTCAGTATTGGCCCCTTATTGTTGGTTATATTTAATTACTTGCCACTCTTTTCATGAAGATGCAAAGGTAGTTCTTTTTGCTGATTAGCCAAGTGTAGTAATCACACCCAGCAAACAAGAATGAGCTGAGGAAATTGTAAATAATGCCTTTCTGAAAATTAAGTGGTTCTCTGTAAATGGGCTCTCACTAACTTTTGAGAAAACACAGTATATACAGTTCTGCACAGTATGTGGTATAACTATTGATACATAAAATTTGAACACTTCTGTTGCTAGGGTAGAATATTCAAAATTTCTAGGTGTATGCTGCTTCTACTCAATAGTTGAATAGATGGATTTCTAGATATGAAGTAATTATAAAAAAAATATCGTGTAAAGAAGCATTATGTTAAACTGAAGTGGTCCACATTATTACTAAATATCGTATTTATGTTCTATGGAACAAGAATTAACATAACGTCAGTGTGCCTTTGACCCATATTGTTTTGTATTGTTTCTCCAAATAAGTCAATGTTCTCTGTAGGGGACTGTATATTTCGTTTTTAATTTGTCCTATCAAGGGGACCGCTTCCACTGGTCATCATTAATTTTGTCCCCATTTATGGTTCAAATGGCTCTGAGCACTATGGGACTTAACTACTATGGTCATCAGTCCCCTAGAACTTAGAACTACTTAAACCTAACTAACCTAAGGACATCACACACATCCATGCCCGAGGCAGGATTCGAACCTGCGACCGTAGCAGTCGCGCGGTTCCGGACTGCGCGCCTAGAACCGCTAGACCACCGCGGCCGGCTGTCCCCATTTATGGTGAAGAGCTTTGGTAGAAGTGTAACTCAAGGAAGTGGGAGCTCCAGCTGGCCGAGCATTTATGAAAAATAACTTTTTTGGTGTGGGACGGAGGAGACATGAGCCACTTACGTTAGTGTAGTATCTAGGCAACAGTTGGCGCAGCGAAAAGAGAATAGACTGGTAACCCGAGGATCGTTGGGTCGGGATCATGTGCGGAAAATTTGTTTTTAATTTCGATTATAATGTTACTTACACTGCAGCTAAATTCAAATAATGAGAAATGTGTTGTATTCATTTCTAAAGGAAAAGCCTACGAATGTCAGGGACTTCAAATTAATTTGCAGGAAGGGATTGTAAGGTGTATATAAAATTTGATACTGCTATCGTTTTACAGTTGATTTACTTGTGCTGTTGTCATATTCGTCATAAGAAGAGGGGAATTTTCTCAGCATCAACACATATTATAAACACCGCCTTTTTACAATTACGCGGTGGTTTCCAGGTTTCTATAGGAAAACAAGCTTGATTTACATTCGTAAAAGGTTCTCTCTCATCGCACAGTGTGAAACCAAATCACGCGTAACGCATTATTTCGACAAATATTGGCACTGGAATGCATTTTGAAGCCGTTTCCTTGGGATGTGATTCTTTTCCTTTCGCGGTGAGATAAAATTCCTTGACTGATGATAACAATAGATATCGCAGGTTACATCAGAGAATGTAACGTAGGGAAAGGAGAGAATCACTTCAATACGGCATGAAGGTAATCTTTCTCGAAAAATCTCGTTGTATAATTTTGAATTTGTTCGTCATCCCCACAAGTCAATTAACAAAAGAAATATGTTGTCCTTCACCTAAGGCTTCGTCACATGTGTTGCAAATTTTCTGCTGAAAAAAACTCTTTATACATGTGTGGAGTGTAGGTGTACGAAACTACCTATAAAAAAAGTAAATAGTTAAACCTGTATAGCGCATTCAAGTGAACAATTGTGTGTTGCCAGACATCACAGTTGACCGTTTTCAAAATCTGAAATATCTACCAAAATAAAGGCAATAGAAGTTGTGCATCAAATGAACTAAATTTAGTCTGAATAATTGCTTTATTGAAAAGTCCATTGCTGATTTACGTAACTAAATTCCAAAACAAAAACTCAGAATACGAAAAATGTTTCACACACGTATGTATTGCTTTGATCACCGGAATGTGCTTTGTACAAGAGAATAGTTTCTGATCTTATAAATTATGTGTGTCCGTTGCAAGTCAGATCTGGAAGCTGGAGAGATCTGGAGAGATTGAAAAACAGTTCCTAACCGTCCTTTCCACCAACCTGTCTTCTTCAAAAGTTGTGTCCCCAGTACAAAAGACAGCTCGTCGGTCGTGGGATCTTCTTCGGCGGAGACTGGTAAGCTGTCAACTTGAACCCGTGATTGTCCATTTTAAGGGATGCCACTTGCCCAGGTTAGTCTCCGTATCTACAGAGGGCAAGATTTGTAGTATTGACAATTATGGTAGGCGACAGTTCTCATTACTGTATCCTGTTTTGTTATATTTTAAATAATCACACATTTTATATTGTCTTTTACAACGATCGGCATAGCTTTCTTAAGTGTATGATAACTTTTCTGACTGCTGCCGATATAGGGTACAACACGACCGCGCGAAACAGTTACGTGTCATGCCCTCCGGAACGCCCGAAACAGAGTTGACTAGCGCAGCCAAAGCACTTGGTCTCCCAGGCGCGCCAAAGCTACCTGAAGCACTTCGGTTGCAATATCGTTACTCTCATGTTTCTCAAAACTAGTGAAATTTAATAAACAAGAACGACAGACTCGTAGGGTAACCATGAGAGATTGTCATACTGAAAACTGGGTTAAATACAATGAAAAGTTTATAAATAGTTAATAAGAGAAGTTAGCCGTTTTGACGCCTAACACACGAATGTGCCGACCAATCAGAAGCAAGTTCAGTACAATTGGCGGACTCTCCCACGGGAGTGGTACATGCTGTACCATCTGCCGCTGGTACCTCACTCCACTTTTGCACCATATGCTACTTCATATGTATCAAGCTGCATCAAGGCGAGCTTCTAGCAAAATAAAATACTGCCGGCCACAGCCAGGAATATCACAACCTAATCACTAATTAACAGTGTAATGATATTGTTCTACATGTATACTGCCACTATACGACTATGGCCCTGAACTATTGTTGCATTCACCTCACTCAGTACAGTCAAATTTCTCTCGAACGTGGAGCACAGCAAGCAGTGCTGCATCAAAGCTTAATTGAAATTGTAAACTGAAAATTATATTCACGCATGTTACTGCCATGTGCAGTGTGGACACAAGCAACATATTTCTTGTATAAGAGTAATTTTCGGTGATAAAGTGCTGCAAACGATTTTTCTAAACTTATTTTATAGTAAAGAACTACTTCATAGCTTCACTTTCAATATCATGAACAAATCTGACCTTATACAAAAATGATTGTGTTTTAACAGGTTGATAATTGAAAAAAATTACTTTACACAAAGATTAACCTACCCAAAAGTATCTCTATTCTTTCACAAAAAGTGTGAATGTGGGGGGGGGGGGGGGGGGAGAACTAAAAACAGTAGCTGTGAGCAATCTATGAGTTAAGTTTCAACAAAATTTCAATATGATTAATTAATTAATTAATTAATTAAGTTTTCAGAGTACTAACTATGTGCAAGTATGCAAAGCTGCAAGTTTACCTTAAATCATTTCTTCGAATAACTCTTTCTAAAAATCTATAAATACTCTCATCTTATTCAGTCATTTCCAGAAAAATATTTAATTTTTAGCAGCTCAATTCCAGGTAAAAGTTTGTAACCATTCAGTTCCACGTTCGTTTTCCAACAGATCTCAACTAATACTCTCTCTGTGAGCACCCTCAGGCAGAGACGGTGTAACAACACAACCAAATATCGCGGATCAACATGGCTTGCTCTCAGAGGTATGCATATCGATTTATGAAAGTAAGAAGTTAACAATTCTGTGATGACCAAAGAGACAGAATACCGTAGAGAGGCAACACCGCGATTGGAGTGAAGCAAACTGAACTATCTGTCCGCCTTATTTTTGTAAGTCAAAATTAAGAGGCATAGTACATGATAGGACGTAAGGAAATTAGAAAAACTCGCCTAAAATAATAAGGTCACATACTCGGGTAAGCCAAACACTTGAAAGATCTGTGCTGGTGTATAACACAAATGAACAATACCACCAACAGATAAAATTTTTAAACAGGACGCACATGAAATGAGATATCTTCGTAGGTTTACTACTTTTGTGCGTGTAGTTACACAGTGCTCAAACTTTAGATATGATTTCGAAAAGAAAGTTCGCACATGTACTATCTCGATTTTAAAACAACCACAGAATTACGAGTGACTAAAATGAGGAAACTACAACCGTTTTCGACTGGCGTTCGTCTGAAATCGGTCACGTGACGTCCCACGATCGTTAATTTTGAGAAGATTCATCTTTTTTCGTTGTCTCCTTATTACGACTTGCGTGTTGTGACAGTACGCTATATCATGGCATCTGCGCATCCAAGATTTATCACAAACACGTCACTCTAGGAACGATTTATTGTAATTAAATGTGTCTTAACGACCCATTACTTATAAAAATCCTTGTCACTGTGGTCATGCGGTTAGAGAAGTGCAATAGGAGAATCGAAGGAAGTATGTTCCCATCCCGGTACATCCACTTTTTCCATCTTAGAACACATAAAGGGATTTTCTCATTCATGTAACAGAATTATATTATGTAACGTTCGATATTAACTGAAGGTAGGAGCATGCTTTGTGAGGAATGAGCTTTAGACTTTGTGACATTCTTAATACTAAAAACCGAAAACTGACGCTGCTGCGATTGAAACAACCAGCAGTGATTTTCATATTCTGTCTTGTCACAAATATTTGACCGGTTTTTGTTCCAGAATGTTTCATGATTTCAAAGGTTGTGATTAGGCAAGCATCTAATCTAATTGCTGCGAGTGAAACAAGCACAATGACATTTATATTGTTGCAGGTCACAAATACTTGGCTGTTTACTTGCAAATACGTTGCGATTTCCGGGGGTGTGAATGGTATGGCACCTAACAGAACAGCCTGAGCTTCTGCTAATAAAACGAGCAGAAAAGTTTATTTATAATGTTGTTTGTCACAAATGTTTAGCTGCCATCGAGGGCTTAACAACGCTTTCGTAAATATGCCGTTCAAGACAAATATTGCACCATACATCAAGCAATGGACGCCACGTGACCGATTTCTTAAAGCCAGTTGCATACAGCAGTACTTTCCCATTTTAGTCACTCGTACATAGTAACTTCCGAAAGTATGGAGGATAATAGTACTGTGCGGCACCGTAAGGAGCGATGAACAACCTGTGACACTCTCTCTACATACCCTCTAGCTCCAGATTGCTGTACACCTCACACAGTCTAAAATCTTTTTTATAAGGTGGTTGGAAGTTTCCCAGAGTCTCTTGAGGTAATCACGAAATTTCTAAATTTTGTCACGTTTACATCCGCCACCATTTCCTTTGCCTTTCCTTTTCTTGTCTTTTATGAAATTGTTAGTAAATAATATACATGTAGCATTATTTCAGTTTGTTTGCAGTGCAAGTGAAGTAAAAACTGAAAATAATAAATAATTTATAAAGTTTCCACATAATATCTCTATTCTCACTCACAGCAAGAATAGTATTTTTTCTGAACGCCTGACCATCTAAAGCTCTCACTAACGTCAGCTACATTTTGCGACTAGCTCTGCATATATCGTAAATTTGGACAAAATCGGTGACGCCAAGTAGACGCGGTCCCCTAGTAAGTGCGGAATACAAGGAGTTCAATCGTCCTCATTGCCAATCAACAGTCTGCTTGACTGAATTAAATAATATTCGAAAGTATCATTGCTAATAGGATGGTAACACAGAATTAAAAAAAAAACATGTGGCGATCACTTGTGCAAAAGAATCTGTCGTAACGATGCATACATGTAGAAATTACGTACACCAAACCAAGAAACGCTGCAAGACGAGGTGGCCGAGTAGTTAAGGCGTTGGACTGCTAATCCAATGTGCTCTGCACGCGTGGGTTCGAATCCCATCCTCGTCGAATGTTTTAATTCTTTGCGTGGTGACAACTTCAATTAGTCGCAGTTGGATGACTTCGTTCAAAGACTGATCGTATCACAAATAAGCTGTATAACTGACTGGTCCAGTTTACATTTCGTAAGGACATCTGCGCCGGCTTTAAATTCTATCCATCACTTTATTTATATACGTCCGTGGATGCATTTTCATTATACCATCTTAGTCTTTTTTTTTAACATTTCATGATAATTTAGTTCAGACAGCTTTTAATTTGGTTTCACCTTTTATTGAACGTGAAAACTTTTCGCCTGATTCTTTACCAAAGATTCGAAATGTATCGATGACTCGTGTTAACTAAATAATGACTCTACTTTTATGTTTTGGAAATTAACGTAAGTGAAATAGCCAAACACTACAGAAAAGCCGAAATCAACAAGACAGCAACTTACGCTCATAATAACATAAAAACCCTCAAATACAGATCAAACTTAAAAATTCTAGTATAATGAGTTAAGCAAAAAATGTAATTATACCTCGTTGCTACTTGCAAATAAAGTTTTTCCTGAAACTTCCTGGCAGATTAAAACTGTGTGCCCGACCGAGTTCGAGTCTCGGTCGGGCACACAGTTTTAATCTGCCAGGAAGTTTCATATCAGCGCACACTTCGCTGCAAAGTGAAAATCTCATTCTGAAAGTTTTTCCTGTTACCTAAAAGTGCGTATGAATAAGTTTTATATTCACTCTAACAAATTCCTGTAATACCGCAATTCTTCATGCAATGTTTGATTTTGAGCAATATATATATATATATATATATATATATATATATATAGTACGTATCAACAGGACATACAACGATATAGGCGAAATGAGTGCAAGCTGGAGCTTAGGTAAATAATTTGAATTTTCCTTCTTACTACCTGTGTATCACAAATTATACACGTAATTTATGCCTGGGATACTGAGTAATGATAACCCATTGGTAAAGGCAGTCAAAATAATTCTGAAGGTAAAGGGACCAGGTAGCTTGATGAAAGTCATTAAATGGGATTTTAATGTGTGTATCTGACTGTAATATACCGTAAACTAGGAGCACACTACTTAATATTGTGCTCCACATTTCTCACCAAACGGCAATATTTGTAAAATAAAAAAAAAGATTTAAATACATAAGCATCGGTATTTATGTTGATAATGGGCACTTGCTCTGTTTTTAGTGAAAATATATTACTATACCATTTAATATTTTCATTCTTTGGCATATGGTTATAATTTTGAAGACCGTTATGTTGATTTTTATCCTGGGTAATTTAGTGTAGTATTAGCAAAATTCTGCTGTACTTGAAATTTGATGTGGATAAATAAGTGGCTGTGACCAAAGTAGACTCTAGAAAAGCAGATTCACCGAATTTATTGAGATTCTCCTTTTAAAATAGTTTACTGTAGAAAAATACAAGATGATACAGATAAAATTTCAAATTTGTGATGTATGGCATCTGGCTCTAAATGTAGAAAAATGCAACTTAATGCAGATGAGTAGGAAAAACAAACCCATATATCCGAATACAGTATTAATAACGTGCTAGTTGACTGTCACGTCGACTAAATATCTAGGCGTAGCTTTGCAAAAAAATATGAAATGGAATGAGCATGTGAGGACAGCAATACGGAAAGTAAATGGTCGATTTATGTTTACAGGGAAAATTTAATGAAAGTTTGCATCTGTAAAGAAAACCGAATATAGGACTCTAGTACTAGCAATTGTCGATTACAGGTCCGCATCATTCTCATTAAAGCGAGACTTTGAAGCAATTCAGAGGCCGGCTGCTAGATTTATTATCGGTAGGTTCGAACAATATGCAAATAATATGAAATGTTTCAGGAACTCAAAAGGGAATCACTGGAGGGAAGGGGACATTGATTTAGAGGAGCACTATTGGGAAATTTCAGAGAACTGGCAACTGAAATGACTGCATAACGATTCTACTGTCGCCAACGTGAATTTCGCATATGGACTTTGAAGATAAGACTAGAGAGATTAAGGCCCATATGGAGCCATGTACAAGGTATTTTGCAATTCATATTACACACCTGTAGAGGAGAATTAGTAAATCAAGTTTTACATAGGAACACATGTCAGGGATCAACGACAATACAGAGCGTCAGAGTGATAGGCGCCGGCATCTGTAAATGTAAGTATGTGTGTGTGTACGTATAGGGTGACTCCATGATGTTACATACTTTCTAGGATCATGGTGAAGGAAAAATCTAGCAGTTTGAGGTAGGGAGCCCTGTAGCGGAGACGAACAAATCTAAAGTTATAAGCGAAAACCGAATAGTTCATGGTACGGGGACCCTTACTCAAATTGAAACATTTATCCCTCTCCACCGTCCTAGAAAGTTTGCAGCAATATCTTGGAATCACCTTGTGTAGACTTACGTTTACAGTCGCCAGTGCCTATAACTAACTCTCCCTATTGTCGTTGGATGACGTTTCTGAGCATGGGTTCCTGCGTAAAGCTTGATCTATTAAGTCCCATCTACAACATCTAGAAGTGTAAAATGAATTGTGAAACACCCTGTAGACAGTAGTGTCTCCCTCGCTTTGCTTGCGAGTGGAAGAGAAAAGGAAATAATTAGTAGCGGTGCAGGGTGCACAACGCCACGCACCATATTGTGGCTTGCGGACTGTGTACGTAGATGTACTGTTGTCCACCGTATTCTTAGCATCAGAAACTCAAGTCACACTGACTGAGCCATCTGTATCTGAGTACAGCCGACTGGGCGTGCGAAGAGTCAGAGCTAGTGCACAGTATACCCTCCTTTTCCAGCAATGCAGGCTACAATTATCCCATGTAGAGGATAGTATAGGCAACGGATGTCTTCTTATGGAACGTCTTGTTTTGCAGCATCTACATGGGGCCTCAATTGGGTCAGATTTCCTTTAGGTCTTGCACATCGCTCAAGATGCTGTTTCATCCAGTCCCAAATACGCTCCATGGGGGACAGATCTGGGGACTGTGCTGGCCAGGGTAGTTCACGAACTCCTTCGAGAGCACGTTGGGTATCACAGCATACATGTGGACGTGAAGTGTCATGTCGGAAAAGCACATCTCCTTGTTGGTGCACGAGTGGTAGTGTGGCGGGTTCAATGATGTTTTGGATGTACAACACTCTTTTCAAAGTTTCCTCTGAAATTACCACAGTAGAAAGACCATTGTAAGATATGATAATTAAATCAAAACCCTAAGCTGTCGACAGGCGTCGATATTCATCAACGGGGACAGTTGAAAATGTGCGCCTCGACTGGGACTCGAACCCGGGATCTCCTGCTTACATGTGAGTCACCGAGGGCACAGAGGATAGTGCCACCGCAGGGATTTATCCCTTGCATGCTCCCGCAAGAACCTCTTTCCCAACTTAATGTCCACACACTACATTCGTAGTGCCCCTGCCCATTACACTTATTACTCGCGGCAGACAATGTTACCGAGTCCCGTAAGAGCACAAAAGAAGGTCAATGGGCGGTTAGCCTTAACTATATGAAGATGGTATCTGTTCATTCGTACATGTTCGAACGCTGGAAGAAATATATGGCAGAACTGCACAAAAGAAACTTGAAGACAATATTGTGGATAGGGAAGAAGTGGGCGAAGATGAGATGGGTCACATCATACTGCCAGAAAAGTTTGACAGAATTCCGAAAGATGTAAAGTCGAAATAAGGGAACTTTATGGTTTCCCACTGACATCGTAATTTTATCACGTACAGAGAAAGATTTGGCAGATCTGTTAAAAGAATGGACAATGTCTTGATAAAAAAAGTTATGAGATGAACGTCAACAAAAGCAGAGCAAAAATGATGGTATATTATCGAGTTAAATGAAACCGTTCTGGGAGATTTAGATCATGAAGACACTAAAACTAGAATATGAGGTACGGTATTTGGCCAAAAAATAACTAGCGATGGACACAACAGAATATAAAATACAGACCGGAAAGAGTAGGAAAACATTTCTGAAAACGAGAACCAGGCGTATTGCCTTTGGATTTTGTCTCGATATCTGGACCGGCGTTTGTTTTATAACTTTTCTGATCTTCTGTCAGAACGAGAACAGTTTGGTGATCTCGGCGTAATGACTGTTTACGAGGGGCTTTCCGAAAGTAACTTTAGTCATTGTTTTCGAAAGAGAAGGTGTTACACCAGGTGATACAAACAAACGCCATATGAATCCACATCCAATGCTGATTCAATGACGGAAGATCTGTCAGCAGAGTACACACCACGATGGCAGACGGACGTGGGGTGACGAAGTGATCACCAACGGAAGAGCGTAGTGAATGCCTGCAGACTGTGTGTGTGGTGAAGAGGTCAGGTTTCGCCAAATGTTTGGTCGCTGTTGTTGCATATACAGAGAAGGAAGGCCGAGAATGGAGGATGAAAGTCGAAGTGGTCGGTCCTTCACATCCACGAATGAAAACCTGTACTGAGTTGGAACACGCCGTGCGACAGTTCTCTGCATCGCAGGTACTGCGTTTTTCTAGTCTGGTTCCTTCAGACTGATTGCACACTACATCAAATGTCTGTCGATGGTCACTATGTCGAAATATGGTGCAAGGTGTGTAATTCATAATGGCATGGTATATTTGTTTCGGCAATAAAGTTTCGTGCGCAAAACAGTGACGCAAATCACTTTCGGAACGACGTTCATACAAACCGACCAAAAAGGTCAAACAGTATCTAGGATTGGCAAACGATGAAAGGCACTCACTCGGAATGTCTGCACACCACCCACATGTGGAAATGTCTCTGTTGAATTAAGATGATCACTAGGATAACAAACAGTATTGTAGTTTGAGGCAGATAGAAAATCGGCCGTGGCGGAGCACGCACTGTGTGAGAAAGACCTCATAATCAAATTCGACAACATGCAGTATCTTGCTCTAATAGTTACCACGCCTGTCATGTTCTGGAAACCCACAGAAATCACAAAGATGACAACACCCTTAACAAGAAAGAAGAAAGCCTCAAATTGAAAAGATACTGGGTTCTTGTGCTGCTGGAAACGACCGTTGCAGGTAGAAAGAGGGCAGCAGTAATGATCAGGAAAAAGCTCTCAGACGGTGTGAACGCACATACTGTGTAATACTCACGGCCACGAGATCGCCAAGTTGTGATAGTATTGTGAGCTTTCCGACGATGGGACTTGCGACCTGTGACGTCAACGTGATGTTTACGGTCACAGAAATTTTGGTACTCTGTTTTCCGACCGTCAAAAGAAGCCACAACAGTGACGGAGGCCTTTCGAACCGTTTGGTAACTCCTTCACAATTTATCCTGTCTGTGGATTTGCTACACACATAGTACATACCTGTAGGCATATTTAAATGTTTTCTATTTATTATTTCCTTTTTATTTCTTATTATTTTAATTTTACCTTTTTTGTTTCTGGAGATTTGAAACCCCGAAAATCCTCTGATTGGTTACATATTCTAATAATGTCTTTTAGCTGATGTCAGTATCGATGTATCTTTTTCTTCTGTTGCGAAGAGGCACCCAATTGAATCTTTTTTTATTTCACATATAGCATTTACTGCTTTCTATTTCAGCTTACTGAACAGAAAGCATTCGTTCAGTTGTTTTCGATCTAGTGAGACATTCAGTTTTCCATGCCAAACTTTGACAGCATTTGTGGATCTGTGCCACTAATCAAAACATTAAACATTTCAATGGAAATGCTATAATGTTCCAGCCATTGCCTGACCTTATAGTCTGCGAATATCATGAGATTTTCTCCATTGGGCGCTTCTTCCATTATTACTATCCACACTTCATTAATACTATTTGGTAGAAGATGTGGCACTGCATCACACGTGCGGAAAATCAGTCTTACTTTTTCTCTGTTCCTGTGTTCCTTCGTTAGTTTCAGGTCTTTAATTTTCAGCCGCAGATTTTGATAGAAGTGAAAATTCCAACTGGAATGGTATGTTTCGGGGAACACCGTTTTCATAACTTCAATTGTAGTCATTTCAATGTCTAGCGCTATTTTTCAATCGAGAAAATTGTATTGTGTATTTTACTTTTGCCTACAAGCAATTTAAATAAAACAGGAAATATTTCGTCTCTCTTTCTGTGCTTCGGGTGTCAACTTGAATTATGTACAGTTGTTTTGGACGACTGTCAAATGTCCCGTTCATAAGAAAAGTACCATTTTCACAAAGGATTTTCTCCCATTCTTCCCAGCTGAAGTGCACGATTCTTTTATCATGAAGAGACCCATCGTCAGTTTTCAAGAAACAATTACCTTCAGTAAATTTCAAAATGTCTCCAGTCAGATGAATGACCGAACTAGTGTCAGGATAATGGGTTACCACAGTGGATTCCCTTCATGCTTTAATTAGTGAGGTCTCTGAGTTGTCATAATTTGGCATATTTGCAACGAATTCCAGAGCTTTATCTTGATCTTGTAAGTTCCTCCGTAAAAATGTGGAAAACAGGCACTGCCGTTTCTTCGTGGAACCTTTTCCTGCAGTTGTGCATTCGCTTCTTAATTTGCACATGTGCTTCGCAGGTGGGCGAGAATGTTGCTGTTCATCCATGTTTCTCTCACCTGCAATTTTTAATTGGCCTTAGCACTTACTCTATACGGAATTGACGCACAACAAACTCTTATACTCGTATTTTCTGTAAATCTGGTAGCGATGACCATAATTGAGAAGAGACAGCTTCCCTTTCGTCGTTGCAGTTATTTCAATTACTCACGATGTTTAGAACCCAAGTATCTTACGGCTACGGAACTATACGGAAACCAAGGCTGTCGGCGAGGGCGCTGTTACAACACATCCGTAGCTGGAGAGACTCTGGAAACGGGCAGTGGCAGAAGGGCTGATCGGAACCACGTGTGGCACCTACAAAAAGGTCGGGGCACCACTTTTGGAAAGCCCACGTAGCCAACTTCACTCCTTCGCCAGCGGTGGAAGGTGATTCTTCGACAATGTTAGCCACTGCTGTTTGTGGAACATCAGGAAAATCACTACACGAACGTCGGCCGAAGATACCAAGATACAGGCAGTATGTCAGCTGGTGGGCAAGAAAACCTCAACAGTTTTACACTGAGGCTCTGTTAGGGGGATATTTCAGGACTGTACTTGATGAACGACGGCAGAAAAAGCCCATTATATCTCTCTCTCTCTCTCTCTCTCTCTCTCTCTCTCTCTCTCTCTCTCTCTCTCTCTCTCTTTCTCACACCTTTCTGTCGTTGTTTCACGTTAAAGGGACCTGACCAAAATTCCTGAAACTTAAGCACCTATTCACCATCATCCAGTCTCATCGTATTTATGACAAGATAGATTGAGCTTTCCTTCGCGGGGGAATTCCAGCTACATGGATAGACTAGGCAACAACTGACAAGCACCTGTTAGACACAAACTCCCTGGCAGGTTAAAACTGTGAGTAAGACGGAGACTTGGACCGGGGACCACTAACAAGCAGTCACTCCGCTGCGGAACGAAAATTCATCCTAGAAACTGTGAGATATTTTCTATCAACTGAAGAGACATGCATCGAGACGACAGAAGAAAACATCTGAAAGATGTGGACGGCCTATCGACCGGTTGTTTCCCGACACTTGAGTGACCATTGAACTCTGAGGAAATGTCCATCGAAAAAGAGGGGGTTTTCTCCCATTATTCCCAGAACTTTAGTTACAGAGGATATCATTGCTAACAATGAAGCACTCATGTGGAGCCTACCTTGTGAAAGACTTGAGGAAATACACACTGAATGCGTGACGATGATGCGTCGAGTGAAAATACCGGCTTGCAAGCTGAAAAGATAAGAGCAACAAGCTGACGAGAGTCTTAATGTCGACTACAGGTCCTAACGACCTCAGTGACGTGTTGGTACCATCACATATTTTCTCATAACAATAAAGACATCTACACACAGGTATTCGAAAGGTCTGATGACTGTTGAAACCTCACAAATACAGGTAAATGCATAATCGATGTACAAGTAGTCACTTTATTACGATTTAGAGTTAGTGACCCAAATGTATCCATTGAGTGCATCACCACAATTTTTTTTACCCAAAAAAACACGTATGGAGTGCGTCCGTCCCTGGGGATGATAAACTTCTACCGACGTTTACTACACCGAGCTACTGAGGTTCAGGCACCAGTCCATGTGGTCTTCACCAGCCACAAAGCTTGTGGTTACACCCCTGGCACTTGGACTGGTGGACTACCAGCTGCGTCTGAGGCTTGCCAGACAAGTCTCGTGCAGGCCATCCTCCGTGTGTCCACATTTGCTTTGGTCTCAGACAAAAATACACATAAAAGGAAACTTCAGTGCTACGAAATGGCTGCGATTAGAGCTATGAATACGGTGTTCCCCGAAACATCCTATTTATTCTGGTTGTAATTTTGTCTTCAACCAATGACTGAAGAAGAAAATACAAGACATGGAACTAATGAAGGAATAAAGGGACAAAGTACGACCGTTTTACAACATGTGTCTGCAGTGCCACATCTTCAACCGAATATTGTTGATGAAGTGAGGATAGCAATAATGGGGATTGTGTTCACTGGAGAAAAGGTCATGGAATTCGCAAACTATATGGTCAATCAATGTTGGAAAGTCGTAGTATACAAAGTGAAATGTGTAATGCTTTAACCAGCGCCACAGGACCACGAATACTGTCAAAGCTTGGCATGGGAAATAAAAAGTCTGAACAAATCAAAAACATTTGAATGAATACCTTCTAATCATTAAGCTGAAACGGGAAGCAGTAGACACTATATGTGAAATTAAAAGAGCTTCTACCGGCCTCCCTCTTTGAAACAGAGGAAAAAGATACATAGATCTTGATGTAAGATTAAAAGAGATTATTAGAATAGGTAACGGCTCGTAGAACTTAACGATGATTAAAACCTGTGGCTTTCTTACAAACAACTGAGTGAGAAGTTTAAAACTCACGAAATAACACGGTAAGTTTAAAAATTTGCTGCAGTAATGTTGTAGAAACATAAAAGGTGAAAGAAAAAATAAAAAGGAAATAAAAAATAGAAAACTTTTAAATATGCCGACAGATATGTACTATGTGTGAAGCCAGCCAGAGAGCTGCCCCCACTTGCGTCTTCCTTTGACGGGCAAAAACCCCCACTGCTAAAATACGCTGAGGCGCCAAAGAAACTGGTATAGGCATGCGTATTCAAATATAAAGGTACGTAAATATACAAAATACGGCGCTGTGGTCGGCAACGCCTATGTAAAACAAGAGTCTGGCGCAATTGTTAGATTGGTTAGTGATGCTACATTGTCATGTTATCAAGATTTAAACAAGTCTGAACGTCGTGTTACAATCGGCGCACGAGCGATAGGACACAGCATCTCCGAGATAGCGACCACTTGGGGATTTTCCCGCAAAACCATTTTACGATTGTATATCATGAATCCGGTAAATCAACAAATTTTCGACATCGCTGCGACCAGAAAAAGATCCTGCAAGAACGGGACCACCCGACAACTAAAGACCATCATTCAAAGTGACAGAAGTGCAACCCGTCCGCAAATTACTGCGGATTTCAATGCTGGGCCATCAACAAGTGTCAGCATGCGAACCATTGAACGAAACACCATCGCCGGCCGGTGTGGCCGTGCGGTTAAAGGCGCTTCAGTCTGGAACCACGTGACCGCTACGGTCGCAGGTTCGAATCCTGCCTCGGGCATGGATGTGTGTGATGTCCTTAGGTTAGTTAGGTTTAATTAGTTCTAAGTTCTAGGCGACTGATGACCTCAGAAGTTCAGTCGCATAGTGCTCAGAGCCATTTGAACCATTTGAAACACCATCGATATGGGCTTTCCGAGCCGAAGGCCCACTCGCGTACGCTTGATGACTGCACGACAGAAACCTTTGCGCCTGGTCTGTGCCCGTCGACACCGACATTGGACTGTTGATGACTGGAAATAAATTGCCTGGTCGGATGAGTCTAGTTTCAAATTGGATCGAGCGGATGGACGTGTAGGCGTATGGAGACAACCTCATGAATCGATGGATCCTGCATATCAGCAGGGGACTGATCTTGCTGTAACGGTGTGGCGCGCGTGCAGGTGGGGTGACATGTGACCCCAGACATGTCTAAATACGACGTACGTAATTATCCTGTCTGATCACCTGCAGCCATTCATGTTCATTGTCCATTCAGAAGGACTTAGGCAATTGCAGCAGGCCAATGCAACGCCCCACTCGTCCAGAATTGATATAGAGTGGCTCCAGGATCACTCTTCTGAGTTTAAACACTTCTGATGGCCACCAAACTCCCTAGAAATAAACATTATTGAGCATTTCTGGGATGTCTTGCAACGTGCTGTTCAGAATAGACCTCCACCCCCTCGGTCTCTTACGAATTTCTCGACAGCCCCGTGGGATTCATGGTGTGTATTCCCTCGAATACTACTTCAGACAGTAGTCCTACATGATATTAGGCAAGTGTACCAGTCTCTTTAGCTCTTCAGTGTGTATGTAGTCGGTGACACCACGCTGACATCACATGTCGCAAAGCACATGGTCGGAAAGCCCAAAACACTCTGGAGTCGATCACGCGGCCGTGGATAATATGTATCTTCACACCAACGTTTGAGGACTTTTCCATTGTCATTAGTGCTGTAATTCTCCTCCGACCGCCTGCAACACTCGTGTAAGCGGCACGAGAAACCGGACTCCGTTTACCGTGAGGCTTTCTTCTTTCTTGTTTAAAATATTGTCTTGCTTGTGAATTTCCATGACTTTCCTGAACAGAACTGGTGTTGAAGCTCTCCTATAGGGCGAGAAACTGCATGTTGCAGAATTTTATTAAGTGGGCAGTCTCAAGATCCTCTTTGATCTTCTTGGTCGATTTGTTTGAGCGATGTTCCGAAAGTGATTTTGGTCACTGTTTTCCACACAAAACTTTATTGCTGAAGACAAAAATACACCATGGCATTATGAATTTCATACCCTTGACTATTTTTCATCAGTCACCATCAACACAGACATTTGTCGTAGTGTGCAATCAATTGAAAGAATCACTGTGGAAAGACCCAACACACATGGTCCGCAGACGTTCGCGGATGGTGGACACACTGGTTCCTCCTCTGCTGTCACCTCTTCCGTCAATGAACCAGCAAAGAATGTGGAGTAGATTCTTATGTCGTTTGTGTCACCTGGTGTAGCACCTTCTCTTTCAAAAACAACGACGAAAGTTACTTTCGGAAAGCCCCTCGTATAGAGTCTACGCCAAGGTCACCGAGCATCAATTGTTCTTGTGCTGGCAAAAGGTAAAAAACTACTAAACAAATGTCTGTCCAGATATAGAGACAAAACCCACAGACAAGATGTCTATTTCCTCTTTTATATATATTTTCTTGCTGTAGCTGGTCTGTAGTTTTTAGTCTGTTTTGTCCATCACAATTGTTTTTTTGCCAAATACCGTATCTCACACTCTCATTTTAGTGTATTTTCATTATCTAAATCCCCCAGCACCGCTTCATTTAACTCAGCAACACAGCATTACACTTTTCTGCTTCTGTTGCCGTTCATCTCACAACATTCTTTCGAGACACTGTCCATTCGTTCAGCTGACGGAATTACGATGTCAGTGGAAATCCGTAAAATGGTTCCAATGGCTCTGAGCACTATGGGACTTAACTTCTGAAGTCATCAGTCCCCTAGAACTTAGAACTAATTAAACCTAACTTACCTAAGGACATCACACACATCCACGCCCGAGGCAGGATTCGAGACTGCGACCGTATTGGTCTCGCGGTTCCAGACTGTAGCGCCTAGAACCGCTCGGCCACCCCAGCTGGCGGCAATCGGTAAGATCAAAATCTTCTTGGTCGGTTTGTAAATAGTCTTTGCGCCAGGACCACCGAGCATAAACCGCAATCGCGCTGACGAAAGGTCAGAAAAATCGTTAAACGCCGGTCCAGAAAAGACAAAAGCCACAGGCAATACGACGAATTTCTTTCTCAGAAACGTTTTGCATGCTGGTGCCAGTCCGTATTTTGTGATCTCTTCATTTTATCCGTCGCTAGCCATTTTTATGGCCAAAACCTGTACATCCTACTTTGTCATTCGGTAATCCAGATCCTGCGATGAAGACTTCATGGTGTTCTTTTTTCATTTTCTAATAGTGTATTAAAGAAAATGAGAGTACCAACCTTGGAGAGCTCCTAGAATTAACGAATCTCTTGTATAATCTTCCCAGTCTGTGCCACAGAACCACACCCTCTGAAACTAATGCTACGAGTATGAATGGACTAAATTAAACTATTTTAAAAGCAGAGTACCCTTAAGTTCGGTGAAATTTGTTTCTTTTGCTAGCATCCACATATTCATGAGCAGCAGATTTCAAGGGCAGCTCAGTTTTGCAAATACATTAGATTATGCAGGACAAAAACCAAAATAACTTTTTAAAAAAATATAATCATATTGCAGAGAATTAAAGTATTAAATGGAAGAGCGTGTTTCCATTAACAATTGAACAAATGCCCGTTATCGACATAAATACTGCTGCTAACATATGTAGACCTGTTTGAGGTTGCCAACATTGCTGACTGGTGACAAATGATGAGCACATTATTAAGAAGACCGCTCGGTTAGTTACAGTATGTTACACGTGGAGACAAATTAAAATTGTGTTCAATTGGTTTTTATCCTGTTATTCAGTCGTATTTACTCACAGAATTACTTTATTTCATAGCTTATTTTCAGTGGTCTATCATTCAGTATGCAAGGCTTAATTTACGTTTATTATCATTTGCGATATATAAGTAGTTATGAGGAAAATTCAGATTATGTAATTAAATTGCATTCTGCACTCATTTTCGCCTGTATGCTTATATGTCCTGCTGATGCGTTTACACAAATAACGTACGTAGTACTGAAAGAAAAAAATATACCCTGCATAAAATCTTGTTACATCGAGAATTGCGGCATTACGAGGATTTATTTAAGTGATTATAAAACATTTTCGTACACATTTTTCTCTAACAAAAACACTTTGTTAAATAGCAACGTGATAAAATTACTTTTTTTCATTAGCTACTTATATATGAACATTTAATTTCGATCTGTATTTATGAGCTTTTATGTTGATTACTCTACCCAAAGTTAGTGGCTTGTAAATCTCGGCTTTTCTGTAGTGTTTGAGTCCTTCACTTATATTAATTTTCAAAGCATATAACGCCACGTGACATTCGCTGACTAACCTGATAGTGAAGAAAAAAATTAGACGAGAAATAAGCAAAATGTTGGGCGGACCAAATTAAAGGTATCTGAAGTGAACTTTGATGTGTAAAACAAAACATAGCGGACTAAGACTATATGTTAATATGTAATGAAGCATTTGCAAATAAAAAAAGGGAGAAGTAACTTACAGTTGCCACAGATGGCTCCATACGAAATCTGAAGTGGACCAGTTAATAGCGCAGTTGATTTGTGGTACGATGAGTCTTCAGGAGAAACTGTTTACGAAGTCGTCCAAAACGCACCATTTACAAAGCTGTCCCCACTTAAAAACATTCGACGAGGATGGGATTCGAACCCACGCGTGCAGAGCACATTGGATTAGCAGTCCAACGCCTTAACCACTCGGCCACCTCGTCTTGCGCCGCACGGGCGTCCAACTACGTATTTTCTACACAAAGTAAATTTCGTGACGGCAGAACTGATTTGTACAAGTGATCGCCACCGTATTTTTTTAACTCTGTGTTATCATCCCATCATTAATAACATGTTCGTAGCCGATGTAACTCAAACGAGTAGAGACTGTGACTGGCAGTGAGGTCAACACACTTTATTTTGTTTCGCACTTACAAGAGCGCCTAATTGTCATCACCGATTTTGTCGATATCTGAGGTATATCCACGCTTGGCGCCAAATGAAGCACACAGTAATAGGAGTTCCAGATGCTGAAGTGTTTAGAGAAATGAGCATTCTTGGCGAAGTGGGTGCGACATGACACTTTCGTGTTAGCGAAAATTCCACTGAGCGGTTGGCGCAGCGGAAATAAGCCTAAATAAGGCTTACTATAATGCATTTATTAATAATTTTATGTAAGATATGAAAAGGAAAGACATAAAAGATATGATGATCGAATACGTGGGGGCAAAATATAGGAATTTCATTATTTCACCAGAATGTGAGAAATTAACAAAAAAATTATACAAACAATATTTGAGTGATTTAATGAAGTGCGGGAGGACAAATAAATCAAAGTATTCGACGAGATTTTTCCAAGATGAAGGATCGCCATCCTGTAGTATTGAAGTGACTCTCTTTCGCCCCCTCTCAACGCACCAGCTACTGTAATCCTGCGGTGTCTATATCGAAAGGCAAAGAATTTGAGCTCGTCTAGAGATAAAAGAAAATCACATCCCGAGAAGAATTTATCAAAATACATTCCAGTGGAGATATTTGGTGAATCAATACGTTACACGTTGTTTGCTGCTACACTGTTCGAGGAGAGACAATCTTTAATGAATATAATCCAAGTTTTTTTTCTGAAGAAACTTTAAAAAGTCGGCGTTTATAATGCTTGCAAAGCGCAGAGAAAATTTCTGCTTTCGCTACTTTTTTGGATGAGTATTACACTGGCACATGTAAGTCATCAACTGTAAAACAATAGAAGTTTGTATGTAACTAATTTGCTGGTCACGAGTAATCCTTACAGCTCCTACCTTGAAACTTATTTGCAATCGCACATTTTCTTTGATCTTTCCTTTTGACGCCCTTTATGAAAGTAGTAATAAGTACAATATATTTCGCATTATTGCAGTTTATTTGCAGCGTAAATAACACAAAAATTTGAAATAAAAAGTTTACGCGTATAAATTCGACCACACGGTCCTCTGATTACTATTCTGTACCCGTTTCGATGTGCCAACCAGTGCCTGGATATTACTCTAGTATAAATGGCTCATGTCTCTCGGCTATGCAGGGTGTTGGGAAAGCTCCGTTACAGACTTACAGAAAGGAGTAAGTATATAATACGCTGAATTGGAACAGACGTCCAGAAACGTCATTCGACGACGTTGTACAGCGTCCTAGTAACATGTGTCGGCGCCTCTAAACGTATGTATGTATGTACAGTGTCATTCCGTCATGTTACAAACGTTCATGGTGATGGAGGAGGATAAATGTTGCAAGTAACCTGTTCATATGTTTGTATGTTGCACTCAGCATCATTCAGTAAGGTTCAATTTTTCAGGAGTTTAAGTATAAACGTTTAAGTTTCAATGTGTATTTGAGGTAGGAGACCATGGTCCGAAAACAACTGCGTCGAAAGTTACTAGCGAAAATCGTTCTGACGCCTTTGACAGTGGAATACACGTACCGGTACTGTTGCTAAGAACGTCATGTATGCAACGTTGAGAGGTAGTAGTATGGACCAAAAACAAAAACTAGTAAACATGTGCTCTAAAATGCACACCTTAAGAGCTATCAGCACTTTCATCTTCACTAGTGTGAAACATCTCAACTGCGCAAGTAATCGTAGCTCAAAATGTAAGCGTTTTAGACCCCAAGTTTACTGGACTTTGTTCATTTTGTTCCATTCTACCATCTCTGAACGTTGCATACCTTACATTTTTAACAAAAACGCTACCGGTACATATACTTTGATACTCTGTAGCGTCCTTGGAATACGTTTCCGGACATAGGTTCCTATTCAAAATATGTACTCTTACTTACTCCCCTCTACTACTTCCAGAAATTTGTAACGGGAATTTTCGAACATCCTGTGTAGAGCTACCACTTCTGTCACTTTCATTTCTGGAAAAGCTCTGGACGTACCAGAAATTTTGACGAAATCACTGATAACGAGTAGGCGCGATCCCCATGTTAGGAGAAATTAAGAACAAAACGTTAACACATTCCCCGACAGAGACCATTATCGAGTTAGAGGAAAAATACAAAGCTACATGGTAAATTGAACTTTATTAAAATAGTAAATAGTTGATGAATGATTATATTACAACCGGCTTCGCTGCGTTGAAGTAAAATCTTCGGGTGGTTCTACATGTTAAGGTAAACATACTTTCAATATATACATTTAAAAAAATTAAGTACCAGCAATAAAAGCAAACGTAAATAAAAGCACAGTAGAGTCACATTGATCACCTTCCCCCTCCCCCACCCCTCACCCCACAAATCGTTTACAGTCACAGAATACAAACTTATGAAGAGTGGAAGCCGTCACCAAATAACAGGCAAATGAATGGAACGAATAGTGCAAGCGATGGGGCACTACGGCAAAAAGAACTGTGGTTAATGTAATAAATGTGGTTAAAGGAGTACAAATAAGGAGTATCAAATAACATACCATCAGTGGAGCATCTGTTTGACAAACACAGCCCATTAACCAATACCGTTACTACAAAGATAAAAGCTCCCAAGAGGATAAAATTGTGCAACATTAAAATCGGGAAGGGAGAAGTTAATTAAGCTGTTGGGTCCACAAGTACATCGACGACGAAATTGAAATGCAGATGAAGGACAAACTTATTAAAAACGTTATGAGGTTGTAAACTTTATTTAAGACACCAGAAACCACTAAAAACCAAGGATAAGAAGCATATAATAGGGGACCCCATTTGTAAAGGCAAACCTAGGAACGAGAAGGACAGAGCACTTAACCGCCTAAGATAACTTGAATGTCCAAACCTATGAATATGCGAAAGTCACATACCGTGAAGTTGATTGCCTAGAAGATACAGTACTGCAGGCAGCCAGCGGTATACTGAACTGGCGGGGATCGCCATTAGACTGGAGGCGCTAGTGTGCGGTGGAAGACAATTCGTGATAGGCGCGGCGGGATTTTGAACTACAAATGAGCGCCGTAACAGTGGGACATCGTATCTAGGTTGCTTGGTTGATTTTGGACGAAGTACCAAACAGCGAGATCATCGTCCCATCGGATCAGGCAAGGATAGGGAAGGAAGCCGGCCGTGCCCTTTCAAAGGAACCATCCCGGCATTTGCCTGAAGCGATTTAGGGAAATCACGCAAAACATCATCAGGTTGGCCGGACGCGGGTTTGAACCGTGGTCCTCCCGAATGCGAGTGCAGTGTGCTAACGACTGCGCCACCTCGCTGGGCATATCTAGGTACTAAAGAACATACTAAAAACGAAGACGTCACTATCATCAGCGTAGCTTATTGTACTAGTTGGAATGCTAGAAATATAAATTGTGACGGAATAGGGTACCAAAAGTGAATACAAAAGTCGTGGGATCCTAGAAATTACGTTTCACTTTTCGAACAATCAAAATTGCTTAGAATATCGCAGAGTCTTAGCTCGATTTGATTATTTAAAGAATACAATGGGAGTGAGTTTTTACTGCGAACAGTTTCAAGCTCCTCAAGGATGTTGAGAATCAAGCCTTTCTCCTGACGAGGACTGTTACTTCACACAAAAAGATGGGCTGGCAATGGGATTTCCCTTGGCCTTTCGTTTAGCTAACGTTTTCATTGTTAATGAAAACGTGGCGTCATGGAAAATTTTCCCCACCCTACCGAAAAAATAGTGCTGTGGTGCAGATACGTCGGTGACGTTTTGCTACCCCACGACAGCAATAGTGTCAATAGTGATCGGTTTTTGGATAAATTAAATAGCATCCACCGGAATATTCAGTTTACCACGCTACACAGTGTGTCGGGTTCACTTCCTTACTTACTTAGATCTCATGATCACATTGCTGGATTCCATTATCTCCTTTGGCATTTGTGGAAAACCTACATCCACGGGCTCAGAAATCCACAGTACAGTGGTTTATCGTCTCAATCATAAAATGGCCGCTTTTAGAGTAATGCTAAACAGGATGCATGAAGTGCCCTAATCTGGTGAGACATTCGAAAAGGAGTAGTAGGTCTAAGTCATTCAAGTCATGCTTTGCGTAATGGTTACAGTGCCGATTTCGTTATAATATTAATAAGGACATTTTAATGAAAAGAGGTTCTAATCCGAGATCTGTTCGTATTTATGGCATTACTTTCCAGCCTATAGTTAACACCTCTGAATGCCATGGTTACCATAGGTTTCAGTACTATGGTAAGATTTCGGGGAAGATTGGTGCCAGTCTCGTAGCAAAATAAAGCTCCCCTGCGTATTTTATACCTCAGACCACTGGTTATCAGTACAGACACATAGAAAGTTCTACAACTTGTAAATTTTATGCGCCCGGTGTTTGCGGTAACCAATGTGGTCATTGTCAAATGAGGTACATCTGTCTGACTGGTAGTCTTTTAATACATTGGAGCTCAAACTCCCGCGGCGCCTGTCACGTGTTGGGGTCCTCCACCGCACACTAGCGCCTCCGGTGTTCTCGCGATCCCCGTCAGTCCAGTACACCGCTGACCGCCTCCCCGTACCTTACCCTCTCGGCAATCAACTTCACTGTATGTCAGTTACGTGTATTGATAGGTTTGGACATTGGAGCTATGTTAGAGGCGGTTCAGTAAGCTGTCCTTCACGTTCCTACATTTGCCTTTCTAAATGTAGTTCACCATAATCTGATGTTCATTCTCGTTTTTTTAAAATTATTATCATCATTTATTTTATGGCCTTCATTGGACCACTCTAGTCAAAAGTACAAAGTTGTAAACAAGTTGTTACACAGGGATACAATTTGGCTCAACAATAACTTAATATGATATTTAGGTAATATAATTATTAGAGTCTATTCTTATATGAAAGGTGTTTTGTTCTTCTGTCTGCCCAATATTTCTTCATTCTTTCAGATATTTTCTTTCTTTCTTCATCTGAGCCCACTCTTCCTGTACTCCTTTTATTCATTTTCATTTTTAGTCTGGTTTGCGGGTCTTGCAGTATTCTGGTTTTCTCTGTCTTGTTTTTTAGGTCATCTACTGTAATTTGGAGTTCTTTCATATCTTCCTTAATTTCTGTGATCCATTTAATGTCGCTCTTGCTATTCCACAATTTTTGTATTATTTATTTACTAATTCTGTTTTCTGGATTTCTCATCAGACGTCCAAAGAATGAGATGCTTTTCTTCCTGATCGTGCTCATGACTGGCTCTATTTTCTTATGTACTGTTTCATTTGATGCTATTCTCCAACGTCCATTTCTTTTATACTGTTTGTTTATACATGTCCTAATTCTTCTTCTTTCTATTTTTAGTATTCTGTCAATTTCTGCTGTATTAGTTGTTTTGAAGATAGTTTCAGCTGCATACGTTATTTCTGGTTGTGTAACTGTTTCATAGTGTTTTAATTTTGCATCTATAGATAGGCTTTTTTTGTTGTATGTAGGTTTGGTAATGTAATTTGCGTAGTTCAGTTTTTTTATTCTATTCTGTCATGATGGCTTCTCATTTAGATTGTACGTTATTATTTCGCCTAAATATTTAAATTTATCAACAATTTTGATTTCCTGTTCTCCTATTGTAATTTTGTTTGCAAGTGGTGGATCAGTTAGCATAATCTCCGTTTTTTCAAATGATATTCTAAGGCCTACTTTCTCTGCTATTTCTTGTAGTGATTTCACTTCTTGCCCGGCTTCTTGAACGGTGTGGGCTAGGAGAGCAAGATCATCAGCGAATCCCAAGCAGTTTAAGCTAATATCATCTTTTGCACTTCCAGTTCTTATCATTTTTGGATTGTGCTTGTACCATTCTCTCATTATGTATTCCAGTGCACAGTTGAACAGTAATGGTGATAGGCAGTCACCTTGTCTTAAGCCTGTTTTTATGAGGAATGGTTCCGAAATTTCTCCTCTAAACTTCACTTTTGATTTGGTGTTGGTTAGAGTGAGTTGTATTACTTTAATTAGTTTTGGATGGAGTCCTAGATTTCTTAAAATTTTTAATACTGAAGGTCTGTGGAGACAGTCATATGCCTTCTTAAAATCTACAAATGTTATTGCCAGAGGTTTGTTCCGTTTCTTGTAGTATGCCATAATCAATTTTAAACTAATTATCTGCTCTGCACAGCTTCTCCATGGTCTGAAACCCCCCTGATATTCCCCTAACTACTGTTCTAATTGCTCCTTGATTCTTTCCTATAGGATCTTGGATAGAATTTTGTATGTGCAATCTAAGAGGGAGATTCCTCTGTAGTTCTCTGGGTTGTTCTTATTTCCCTTTTTGTGTAGTGGGTGGACGATAGCTGTGGTCTAATGTTCGGGGAATCGTCGGGGAATCGTTGTTACCCAAATTTTTGTTAGAGCCATGTGTAAGGAGGTCTTGACTGTGTCACTTGTATATTTCCACATTTCAACAAAAACCTGATCTTCTCCACATGCCTCTCGGTTTTTACTAGTTTTTGATGTCTTAAATTAAGTTTATATATATATATATATATATATATATATATATATATATATATATATATATAACTCCGCCTAAGCCGGTCCCAAGCCCGGTTGTAAAAGGAGGAGGGGGAGGAGTAACACCTCGTAAAAAAACCTTGGTTCACCTGGCCCGGGTGATAGTACCTTGTGAGGGTCCCTTGCCAGGGATACGGCGAAGACCTCAACGGTAGTGAAGACGGAGATGAAGATCATCGGTACGGCGGAACTGGCGGAAGAGGCAAGCATTATCAACAAGATAAAGCATATTGAAAAGCCCAGACACGTCTGTGTGGCAACCACCGGTACTCTGGCCAGCGTCTGTTCACCATGTGAGGTGCGGCTGAACACCAAGCTCCAGGAACTAACAATCCCTGGTTCTAACTACCCAGCATTAGCTGGAACTTAATTACAAGCAGTATGATTCGTACAAGTAAAATTAATATTACCCCAGGTGGCCAATCCACTCGCCCTGTGGCGACAACCAAGCTATCGGATTCTGGGGAGCTTGGGCTCGTACGACAGAGAAAGTCGGAGTTCTCTAGTAAACGTCCACGAAAGTCCCATACATTTATTGGCACTTTTAACATTCAGACACTAATTCAGACAGGCAAACTTCATAATCTTACAACAGAACTCAACAAACAGAAAATTCAAATCCTTGCTCTCCAAGAGACCAGATTCACTGATTCAGAAACAATAGACTACAACAATTACCGTATCTTTAAAAGTAAAACAGACAAGAAAATTGGCAAAGGAGCTGCAATATTTGGCATGGCTTTTATTGTAAATAAGGACACCCTTGACTCTGTTATAGACATGAATCAAATCAGTAACAGACTAATGACCATGCGAATCAAGCACACCAACAAAATATATACATTTATTAATGTTCATGCACCTACCAACATTGCCAACAAAAAAGAACCGGAGAAGACAGAAAAATTTTGGGAAAAACTCGAAACTGAAATGTCCAAAATTCCAAAGGAGGATGTAAAAATTCTTCTAGGGGATTTCAACGCGCAAATTGGCAAAGAGAGGAAATATAAAAAAACAGTCGGTAATTACCCTGCACACAAATTCACAAACAAGAACGGCATGAGACTCATCGAGTTATGTCAGCAAAACAACCTAAAAATCGTGACAACATCACTTGGAAAAGACCCCAAGAAACAAAAAACATGGAGATCACCAAACCTTCAGCTTGGTGAATTTCAAATAGACCATGTTGCGATCTCCTATGACTTCCAGAAAGAAATACACGACGTTCAAGTCCGCAGAGGGGCAAATATAGATTCTGACCACTACCTTACCAGAGTTAAAATTAAATTCACTCCAAAAAGGAAACGCCAAAGGAAATCACCACTAATTCCCAAATTTGACTTGAAAAATATCAAGGAATCAGAAATTACAGAAGCATGGGATAAACAACCAACAAACAACTGGAAAGATTTCCGAACGAAAATTATACAGAAAGCAAGAGATTTGATTCCGTTAAAGAAAATATCCAAGCATCCATGGTGGAATTCGAATTGTGATAAGGCATTAGAAGAGAGACAACAAGCCTTTTTAAATTACAATTGTGACAAATCAGAAACCACACAACAAACATTTTTCAAAGTGAGAAAACAAACAGCTAAAATACTTAGACAAACTAAAAGAAAATACCTTAATGAACAGCTAAACACAATTGAAGAAAACTTTAAGAACCACAACACTCAAGATTTTATAAAATATTCGCAAATCAAATCAAAGGATACACTCCACAAAATCTCTGCTTCCGGAAACAGAATGGAAAATTGGCACTAACTAACAAAGAAAATTGCCAAGAACTAGCTAAATATTTCTCACAACTCCTAAATTGCCCACAACCAAGTACAAGATTCCCCAGATTACAACCAGAACACACGAATGAGACTTCACTACCACCATCTCAAGAAGAAATTTATAGTCACATTAGAAAACTCAAAAATAATAAATCATCGGGAGAAGATGGAATTGTAGCTGAACTACTGAAAAACCTTGGTCCAAATTCGTTAAAAGAGATCACTAGCATCATCAAAGAAATTTGGCAGACAGAAAATATCCCAGAGGAGTGGAAGTGTGCACTAATTCACCCATTGCACAAAAAGGGAGAGAGATCAGACGTAAACAACTACAGAGGCATTTCACTTTTACCAGTTACCCACAAAATTCTATCTGCATGTCTCCTAAAGAGGGCACAAGAACAACTAGAACATACAATTTCAGACTACCAAGCAGGCTTTCGTCCTAATAGATCATGCCCGGAACAGATATTCAACCTTAAAACTATTTTAAAGATTAAAGCAATCAGGTCAAAACCAATAATCTGCACATTCGTTGATTTCAAAAAGGCATACGATTCCATAGACAGACAGTCTCTATGTCACATTCTCGAAGAACGAGGCCTAGACACTAAAACCCGAAAACTAATTGAACAAACACTAACAGAAACCAAATCAAAAATTAAATTCAGAGGGGAAATTTCGGAACCATTCTCAATTAAAACAGGAGTAAGACAAGGAGATGGGATCTCACCACTATTATTCAATATAGTTTTGGACAAAGTTATGAAAGAGTGGGAAGTAACACTAAGGAAACAAAGCTTTTGGAAGCCAATTGAAATAGGAAGAGGTAAAGGAAAATTGAACATCCCTTATTTAGCGTTTGCAGATGACTTGGCAATTATAACTGACAGTGAAGAAACAGCAGTAAAACAAATTGAGACACTTAAAGAATGTGCTGAGAAGGTTGGCCTGCAAATCTCCTTTGAGAAGACAGAATTCATCTGCTCAAAATTAGATATTTCGAAACTAAAAACAAAGTATGGTGAAATAACTAGAGTCAAGCACTTTAAGTATCTCGGTGAAGTTATTGAACCAACAGGACTTGAGAAAATAGCACAAAAAAACCGATTACAGAAAATCAAGAAAGTATTCGGACTTATTCAAAATATATATAACAAGAAATGTCTATCAAAAGGCACTAAAATCAGACACTACAACACAGTCATCAAACCAACAGTCACATATGCAAGTGAAACACTCTCCCTGAATAGAAAATTAGATTTACACGAAATTAAGAAAGTAGAGAGAAAAATTATTAGAAAAATCCTAGGACCACGATACACACAAGATGGATACAGGCTGCAGACTACCGAGACAACCGAAAAAATATCAAACATCGAGGCAGATATCAGGAAGAGGCGGATGAAGTTTTATGGACATATAGACAGATTACCTGGAAACAGGTTAACTAAACGTCTATTGGACTATATGACATCACTTAAGGCAACAATACCCTGGGTAACTGAAGTTAAGAAGGATTTGAAAAAGGCAAAAATTGACATAACAAACACATCAGACCGGGATACATTCAGAAGAAAAATCGACAAGTGGAAGTTTACTCCAGAGACGGAATCTAAACCTTTCCGACCAAAGTGGACCGAAGAAAGGAAGAAGGCCTTTGGGGAGGCAATGAAGAAATACTGGAGAAATAAGAAGAACATTAAGAAATGTTAATCACCTGCTTATCGTTCTCCCATGGGGACATTCGCTAATAATTATATATATATATATATATATATATATATATATATATATATATATATATATATATATATATATATATATATATATTTTGTCATCAGCCTTCTGACTGGTTTGACACGGCTCGCCAAGAATTCCTCTCCAGTGCTAACCTCTTCACCTCGGAGTAGCACTTACGACCTCAATTATTTGCAGGATGTATTCCAATATCTGTCTTCATCTACAGTTTTTGCCCTTTACAGCTCCTTCTGGTACCACGGAAGTCATTCCCTCATATCTTAACAGATGTCCTATCATCCAGTCTCTTCTCCTTATCAGTGTTTTCCACGTGTTCCTTTCCTCTCTGATTCTACGCAGAACCTCCTGGTTCCTTACCTTATCAGCCCACCTAATTTTCAACATTAGTCTGTAGGACCTCATCCCAAATGCTTCGATTCTCGTCTGTTCCGGTTTGCCCACAGTCCATGTTTCACTACCATACAAAGCTGTACTCCAGACGTACATTCTCAGAAATTTATTCCTCAAATTAAGGCCGATATTTGATGTAAGTAGACTTCTCTTGCCCAGGAATGCTCTTTTTGCCATTGCTAGTATGCTTTTGATGTCCTTGGTCCGTCCTTCATTGCTTATTTTACTGCCTAGGTAGCAGAATTTCTTAACTTCATCTATTTCGTGACCATCAATCCTGATGTTAAGTTTTTCTCTGTTCTCATTTCTACTACTTCTTATTACCTTCGTCTTTCTTCGATTTACTCTCAGTCTATACTCTGTACTCATTACTGTTCATTCCGTCCAGCAGACCATATAATTCTTCTTCACTTTCACTGAAGACAGCGATGTCATCAGCGAATCGTATCATTGATATCCTTTCACCTTGAATTTTAATTCCACTCCTGAACATTGATAGCCTTATAGAGGGTTTCAAAGTATTCTTTCCACATATTCGTTCTCTCCTCTGCATTTAACAGTGCAATTCCCGTTGCACTGGCGGCCGCGGTGGCCATGCAGTTCTAGGCGCTGCAGTCCGGAATCGCGGGACTGCTACGGTCGCAGGTTCGAATCCTGTCTCGGGCATGGATGTGTGTGATGTCCTTAGGTTAGTTAGGTTTAAGTAGTTCTAAGTTCTAGGGGACTGATGACCTAAGATTTTAAGTCCCATAGTGCTCAGAGCCATTGAAACCCGTTGTACTCTTAATGTTATTACCTTTGCTTTTAATGGCATCGAAAGTTGTTTTGACTTTTCTGTATGTTGAGTCTGTCCTTCCGACAATCATTTCTTATTCGACGTCTTCACATTTTTCCTGCAGCCATTTCGTCTTAGCTTCCCTGCACTTCCTATTTATTTCATTCCTTAGCGACTTGTATTTCTGTATTCCTGATTTTCCCGGAACATGTTTGTACTTCCTCCTTTCATCAATCAACTGAAGTATTTCTTCTGTTACCCATGGTTTCTTCGCAGCTACCTTCTTTGTACCCATGTTTTCCTTCCCAACTTCTGTGATGGCCCTTTTTAGAGATGTCTATTCCTCTTCAACTGTACTGCCTACTAAGCTATTCCTTATTGCTGAATCTATAGCCTTAGAGAACTTCGACCGTATCTCGTCATTCCTTAGTACTGCCTTATCCCACTTCTTTGCGTATTGATTCTTCCTGACTAATGTCTTGAACTTCAGCCTACTCTTCATCACTACCATATTGTGATCTGAGTCTATATCTGCTCCTGGGTACACCTTACAATCCAGTTACGATTCTCAGACAGACGCTCCACTGGTGGTATCTTATCTGATACTTCTCGTTTTAAGTAGAACCGTACATTAAGTATTAAATTTTAACCATACATTAACAACGGTTCAAGTGGTTCAAATGGCTCTGAGCACTATGGGACTGAACTGCTGAGGTCATTAGTCCCCTAGAACTTAGAACTAGTTAAACCTAACTAACCTAAGGACATCACAAACAGCCATGCCCGAGGCAGGATTCGAACCTGCGACCGTAGCGGTCTTGCGGTTCCAGACTGCAGCGCCTTTAACCGCACGGCCACTTCGGCCGGCTAACAACGGTTCTTTTGGTCGTAGTATCGCTTGCACCATTCGCGCCACTGCTCTGCCGGTTATTGTGTGTTGACGTTTTCCCCTCTTCATAGGGTTGGCCTCTGTGGCATCGAACGATGGAGACGTCTCCGTGTACTAATCTATATAACAGTACTCGAAGTGCTTTTATTTCGGTTTACTTTTATTGGCTGTCCTTGGTTAATTTTTTAATGTATAGAATACGAGGATTCTTTCATATATGAACACAGTATAGGTTAAAGTCGTATCAAGGAATTACACACAGGTAGCGCGAGGTGTCCTTGTACGTCTTTGTAAGTACGTACTTTGCTTGGTCACGCTATATAGACGTTCAGCTATGACAGCTGTAGATAAATGAAATAAATGTGCGATATTCACGGAAATACAGCAAACATTCCTGCAAACAGAGTGCCGTAGATGATACAGCTGCTATCTGAGGCTGCAGGTTCATCACCATCATGGTACCATAATAGAATTACGGAAGAACGTCCAGGAGAAACCGCAAAGACGCGTTCCTTCGTACATTTCTCCTAAAAATACGAGATGCACTAAATGTCTACAGTTCTCTATCAAACACTCATAAAGGAAGAAACTACAAATGGATGCACAAGTAAATAATTGTGGTTTTTGATTATTTGCATTTATTACTCCGAATTTATACACACGCCGTATCCCTACAAAAGAATGGCCCTGACGAACAATAACCTATACCTTACATGAATCACTTACCTCCAACTTCGTTTTTCTGGCGGACACACGTCCAGATCACCCGCTCTCAAAATTCTGCCATCTCTCTCCCCACCACTGCTGGCGGCTCACCTCCAACTGCGCAACGCTACGCGCTGTTCACAGCCAACTGCCCAACACTACAATAGCAAATATTCCAAAAATGCAAACCAGCTACAGACTGCACACAGCACAGACAGTGATTTTGATATAGAGCGCTACGTGGCGTTACCAACATAAAAACCTAAACAGCCTACTTACAGTATTCTGTGATTCGTGCTCAGGGCAGAATAAGAGCTATGCTCTCTTCATATACCGTCACTACTTCGTTCACACCATTAAGAAATTAGTGTGAAACTAGTATTTGGAATGAGAGGACACTCCTACATGTAAAGTGATAAAAACTTTGGTTTGATAAAAAAAAAGAAAGTTATTGAAGAATTGCCGAAAGAGCGGGGGTTTCACGCTTCTGAAACCGCAAGAGTGAATCAAAGACCTTACAAAGTCGTTCTTGCTCAGCTAAAAAGTATGAGATTGAACCACCTTTGCAAAAGCATGTTACAAACCGAAGTGTTCTTTTAAGACACAACCGCTCAGAGAAGCTCTGGCTGTGAAGGAAGCTAAGCTCTTCAAATACATGTTTACGTATAATGTAGCCTGGACACCAGTACGTTTGGAACATTCTAGTGGTCTACACGTATACGTCGATACTGAGTGTCAACAGCAGGGACCTAACAAATTCTTACGGCCTCATCGAGCATATAATGGTAAGTGTTTTGTAATATGAAACCTTTTGAAAGGTAGAATCACGATTGTTTTGAAGATAACTAATTCTGGGGTTATATTTTTAGAGCTCCTCCGAATACTTTATGAAAAATTTGCAAACATTGAAGAACTTAAACAGTGTTGTTGTCAAGGCGAAAGAAATTTCTGTTCTAGTACACCACTTAACGAACCAATATCCATTACCAACAAAAAGAAACTTCCAGTGCTAAACAACACAAAGAAGGGACGAAAGCTTACCATGTTCTTTTTGTGGTAGAAATGTACTTCCTCCCCATTTGTCTTTTTTGTCATATAATTTCAACTGTAATTTATTCTAATGTATATTCTCTATACTTATTAAATTTGGCATCACAATTATATTAGTTACACTCGATTGGAGTGCTTTATGCAGTTTTCGTAATCTTGAAAGCTGAAGTCTCCTCTCCTTAGAAATGTACAAAATGTGACTAACCGAGTTTTTTCTATGGGCTCTTCATGTGTGTACAATGATTAACTGAAATATCTGTATACTGTATGGGAGAACCATTGTCTACTGATCTACAGCGTTTCCAACATACAGCAGTTCATAACTGTGTGAATTCTTGGCAGAAATAGTGCTCTCGACGTGTGAGAGGCAGCGCGCACATTCATGGGATGCGGTGGCGCTCCATTTGCTTAGCTGGTCTGTCGCAATCATTCTCAGATAACGGCAGTGTGTTACAAGCCGACGCGGGAGGCGTGGAAGTTACACGATAAGCCCAAGGTATTGATATGTGGGGATGTAGCTCAGTGGTTGAACGTTCGCTGTGTATGTGAAAGGCCCCGCATCCGATACCCTGAATCCCCAACCATCTTTCATAATGAACTTCCAACGTTAGTCAGTAGCATTAAAATATTGATCACACAAGGGCAGTGCGTGGATTCGAAAGCTCGGAACTTATAGCGTCCCCAGTGCTATATTACGAAAAGACTTAAAAAACAGTATTTATAAAGAAGAGACATTTAAAAATTGAATAATATATTTTTATCATGTAGCCGTAAAACAATAATTTCTCTGTCGAGAAATGCAAGGAAATGCAATGCAAAGAAATAATTTATGACAAAATGATCTAAAGAGACAACAAGATACGCTCTTTTGTTAATTTTTTTAGTCGTCTTCACTTCTTCACTTGTCTTGATGATGTACAGACGGACATCTTGCGAGTGCTGGCAAATGTAAGCATATTTGTATGAGTTAAGCGTATAATATACTGATTTAATATCATTGTGCAATTTTGATTTGTAAGAGGTGATCCCGATATCATGTCCGCCTTCCTTGAATTAACCTGCATTCAAGTAATTTACAGTTCAACAATCGCAGCGGCCGATGCAGCCAACGACGCCATTACGTGGCGATATTAACTTACGAAAATTAGCGGAAGCGAAATACTCGCCAGCTATTAACATAATATTAATTTTTCTCCACAGCCGCCCGACGTTGCAGAAAATACTTAGCTCTAAGATTCTTATTTTCAGTACCATAACCGAGAGCCAGAGCCAGGACTCCGACTACAATACAATGGTTAACGGAGGTAAGAAAAATACTCTCGCGCGTGTGTGGGCCGCAATTTTAATTAATAACTAAAGATCTTTTGCTTTAAAGTGAACTGACTAGCCGAGGAAATTAATACGAAAGGTTTATTCCAATGTTCAACTTATATGCTCATGTTTTAAGATTCTGCGAGTCTTACATTCATTAACGTAACAAATAATTTGAGATTAATATTGTTAAAAAGGAGAAATTCAGGAAAGCATTTAATCGTAAAATCAAAATTAAATAAAATATCATTTTTATTAAGGCCCACCACGTAAGTCGGCAACAATCAAAAAATAATAATAACAATAATAATATAATAAATTACGACGGCCGACGGACGCGAGATTCCAACGTTAGTCAGTAGCATTAAAATATTGATCACACAAGGGCAGTGCGTGGATTCGAAAGCTCGGAACTACACGAACACGTGCTTACAATGTAAACCACTCGTACCAAAAACAGGTTGAAAACTGCGCGTCTTAGCACGACAGACATTTTAATAATAAACTATTCAAGATGTAGGGGAGCAGTGTTGGTAGCGCGAAGAAAGAAAATATGTATTTCAAGCCACCAAAAGCACATACACATCAGTGTCCCAACATATTGCTCTATTTCCATCTTCTTAAAATAACTGCGCTATCTGAACAACTTACCAAATAGCGTTTCATAGATATTCAAAGTACAGGAGTGGGGATTTCAAAAAAGTGGTCAAAACAAAGTGGAACAGAACAATGCGCATATCTGACTGATGCCGTTTTTTTCACATTCAACATCACTTCTGTATTCAGGTAGCCCAGCATCGAACGCCATACTAATTATATTAACAGTGATATCGGTATCCCAGTATCATAACCTCCCGTCTGCCAAGGATACTATAGTATATGCTTGTACTTCAGTGCAGAGAGTTGATTATATAGCACAGAGTGAAATCAGATGATGAAATAAAGATCGCGTAAGTCTACTTGTTTTTCACATTTTAGTTGCACAAAAGGAGGGATACTTCTTATGTGGAGCATCTGTTTAATAAAGAAGTATACATCAACAGGTTGACAATATTTTGTTATCATCGGTGTGTTTTAGTCCTATTATATAGACATTTTGTTTCTTCGTGTTGCCGAAATTCCTCTCTTCGACCTCGAATAGGTGTTCATTAAAATCTCTGGCGTGATAAGACGTGCAGTTTTGCACGCAGATGGCTGATACCACTATTTTTGGGATGAACGATTTTTATTCTACGCATATTTTCGTGGGATTCTGAGCGGTCAGTATGACAAACTTGCCTTGCCAGAAATTACAGATTATTAAGTGCGAATAATTTGCAAGAGTATAGACGCCGTTATCAATGCTTGGGTATTGTTCCTGACTTCGTGAGTCGCGTAAAATCTGTTTTATCAGCTGTATATATTAGAAACACTTCGTTTGAGACGGTACGTTTCAGAATCCTCTGTGAGAATACAGGACAGTTGAAATTAAGTGGATATTTAAAGTGCACAGCTACTGTACTTGATACAGCTGCAAAAGGCTAGAGGACGTGGAAAAAGAGTTCGCATTCCACTTTAAATGCCACCTTGATACAGGTCCCGGTGGAGGTTCGAATCCTCCCTCGGGCATGGGTGTGTGTGTTTGTTCATAGGATAATTTAGGTTTAGTAGTGTGTAAGCTTAGAGACTGATGACCTTAGCAGTTAAGTCCCATAAGATTTCAAACACCACCTTGATACAACAAGTAAATTATCTCATTTAGGAGCCAGCCACACTATCATGTTGTAATTCAGCCAGAACGTCTGTGCTCTCCGAGATTTGTTGCGTTAACGAAGAGAAACGTAAGATATTCACAAAGGAATACAAAAGATAATTACTAAGACGAGACTGACGGACTTACAAGCGAATGAAACAGAATAAATAGAGGATTAAAAAGTGAAATGTTTGCTTTCTTGCAGTACCGTATTCCTTTACAAAGTTATGAATCTCAGATCCGATTTGACTGGACGTGGACACAACTCGGTTATTAAGGGGGAGAGAATGCGTAATATCAACGTTCTTCGCCGTCGTTTGTAACGTGGTGGTATCGGCGGCAGACGCTGGATCCTTCCGGCGGGTCGGCTCGTAGCAGCGGCGGCGAGTCGGCTTCTGTCTGCGGTGTCTCGGCTTCGCTGTGAGCTCCTGGACCGGTCTCCACCATGAGCGTCCACCGTGGGTTGGGTAGCCGAAGCAACGATACACCGTGCCGGGGGGCGGACGTTAGGCAAGGAAACTGCTATTCCCACCCGGCCGAGGTGGCCGAGCGGTTCTAGGCGCTACAGTCTGGAACCGCGTAACCGCTGCGGTCCCAGGTTCGAATCCTGCCTCGGGTATGGATGTGTTAGGTTGATTAGGTTTAAGTAGTTCTAAGTTCTAGGGGACAGATGACCATAGAAGTTAAGTCCCATAGTGCACAGAGCCATTTGAACCATTTTTGCTATTCCCAGTCGAGTGTTTCATTCCCAAGCACCGAACTCTATGGATTTGTACATTTAACTTGGAAAAGGATAAGTCACAACGTGACGATGAACATCAGACTGGGAGTATCAGATTCAAAGTCAGCACACTAAGTAGGCTAGGAGTCAAAGGGCCTCCGTGTCCTCTAGGTTTCGTGCTGTCTCACCGACTCTCTCTTCACTCCGCATCGCTCTCCTTAGCTCACAGACTCAATTTTCTTTCTCCGCTTGGCGTTGTCATTTGCGGACTACATTCACAGGGCCACCCTGTGACCACGTCTCCCAGTGCAGGGTGGAAATTTTCTACCTTGCTTGGCCTGATATTTGACTCGTGAGCTGGTGTTTATCACATATTCACTGTAGAGGCTATTCTCAACGTCCGTCACACATTCTCCCGATGTTTTTCCGCACTCCTTAGTTTCTGCGAAAGCAGCCGCACAACATTTTCTTTTAACGGCTGTCTCTGTGAGAGGCCTGGACCGTTTTCTGTTTGCGCTTCGTCTAAGAATCTGCTGGTGTTCGTGATTTATGACCAACGTTCTTAATATCCTGCGAATTCTTTTTCTTTTTTAAGCTGACTGACTCTTCTTTCGCAGTTTCACAGTTTTGCACACCTTCCTGTGCGAGTTCTTGGCACGTTTGTCTCTACACTCCATCTCAGTTCACTTAATTGACTTTTGTAAATAATAGATTTTAGCTATCAGTTGTCCTTTGGAATTTTTATTGGCAGATCTAGATTTCAGTATTCCATGAACTGTGTACAAAGCCAGACCAACAGGCATTACATGCATTGGCCAAAAAAAGGATAGTGCATTGACAATGGCTAGTTGCTAGCTGAAATTTAGATCTGCCAACAAAAATTCCAAAGGCCGACTGATAGCTGAAATCTATTATTTACAAATCAAAATAACGGTCGCTGCGTGCAACAGCCTCTGGATGGAGGGTAACCTGACTAATTGACTTTGTAAATTATAGGGATTATTTGGAATCTATTACATCATCGACATCGGTATTCGCGACTGGAAACATCAGTTCCCTCTACTTTTTTCGAATTTTCACGTAAAGGTCTTCGCGGACGGGATAAATTTCTAGTAAGTCAGTGGTTCACAGCACTCTCAACCTCACTAAAGTTTCGGGTTTCTAGACAAGTAACTTCCAGTCTGTATCTTCGGAATTATGATGTGCAAGCGATCGGTAGCATACTGCTATGTGCTTGATATCGAGAAGTACCGTGAAAATGGTATGATATTCTGACAAAAATGTGAAATTAGATGTGTTCTTGTAATCCCAGAGTCTGGAGATCGTCGTAGAAAGCAAGCAAACATGCACGTCGGGGCCAGAAACAGCAATGCCTCTGTACCGAGGGGAAACGAGTCCGTCTTTGTACAACAGTATTCGCGGTATATGTACTAGTGTCTGGCGGTCGCTACTGCGTGTCCTATCGTCAGATACGGATAGATTCAGCACGTCGATAGTCGGAAGGGGAATGAAAGCTTTTTTTTTTTAAATAGAAAATTATGTGCGCTATAGATACTGAGATTCGTTCCAGAACCACAGTCGTAAAGAGAAAACTTACCGAGTACATTGCTCGGTGTCAGACGGTGGCAGCAATCCTAATATTTAATTGTAGTTACACTGATAATTATGTCTGGTTCCCAATATTTTTGTGAGTCTGGAGATGGCCGTTGAAAGCGTAGCAGCAAGCCAGCAGGTCAGGGCCGGAAACAGCATCTCAGCGGAAGCCTTTGTTCCGAGATGGGGCTTCCCCATCCTTTGTACACCATTTCGGAGAGTCCAAGAAAGCTACTGGCTTATGACGATTTGGCTCGCGGCTCCCCCTGGGAGGGCGAATAGTGAACTAATACCCATTTGCCTTCGGGACCGCGTGTGTCGCGTGTATACTGTGCGGAAATTTGAGAAAATTCAATACGAATGTTTGCGCTGGGAGTATGGATAGCGGTCCAACTGTTACAGAGGGCAGATAACCCTCTGGCCGGACACGATGAGCTACACCACTCGGCCACCTCGTCTTGCTACGTGTTTGTTTATGCTACTGATTTTGTGTACGTAAGTTTCATTAAGACATAATTCATTTGTACAAGCGATTGCCACCACATTTTCTCTTAACTGTGTGTTGCCATCACATCAGCAATGATAAATTGGAGATGAGTGAATGGCAGTGAGGACAACACACTTCGTTGCGTTGCGCGCTTATTACTAGTCACCCCGGGCACAAAATGAAACTCACAGAACTGGGGTCTTCAGACCGCCAAGCGTTTAGAAAAAAATAGTATTCTTGACGCCGGTCGCTAGCAACACGGGCCTTTTGTTTTGGCATAAATTCGAAACAGGAGCTGGCGCTGTTTTCAATTTCTACATCACTTACACAGCAAAATGTTCAGTATGTTCTACGCTTCAATAAATTCATAAAAGGCATGAGAAGGAAAGGCAGTGGTAGTTGTGGTGGACGATTCCGTGGCAGATATAGGAATTTCGTCATTACTTAATCACAGTCTGGGTAACTTACAACAACCTTGTTTAAAAGGAAATTACTGTTGTGATGTAGTGTTCCCTCAAACAGATGGACGGCGTCGCACACCGTCAGCGCCTCCATGTCTGTCGATGTCTCGCTAAGGACCACATTATGGCACGGATGATGACTTCTCTTCTGTTGTAGCGCGTGACCCGAAGAGGGTCCTCCGTTTTGGCGAACGGCTCGTAATCGCATTGACTGATATCGGGTGAAATATGTTGGGTGTTGTAACATCTCCCATTCCTAGATACGCAGAAGCTCCTGCACGTGGTTCGCCGTGTGACACGATGCATTGTCATGAAGCACGACAGGATGCAGTGCCAGGAGGAACAGTGTAATGCGCTCCGACCACTTGCCATTTCAATCTCGATCTATGCGCGACGTTCATGTTTCCCAAACATATTGTTAGATCGCTTGAACTGGACTTGCACACTTTCAGACAGTGCACACAGCAACTGACTCAGACACAGCCGTCGCCACCCACTGCACTAACAAAAGTGACGTGCTACAAGCTGCAGACAGTGGGGATCCCGAGCCCCAGGAGAAAGGCAGGCCGCGCCGCGTACGTCATGAAGGTAGGCCTGAACTCGTCCATTCGCTCAGCTCAGCAGACAAACTTCCTTTTCTAAAACTGTGAACTCGCAACTGGGGGCGTACATACTAACGAGAATCACATCTTCTAATGGAATATGCTATTATGAAGTCTTACTGATTAACAGTACTGCAACAAAATTTAAATTAAGATAAAATTTAATTAAGATATAAATGGCATAACAGCTTGTTTATAGCATTTAGTCTCTTCTGCTTAACAATCCTTATTTCATACAATACTTGGTGCCATCTACAACCGATAATCATTTTGGCACGATTTTAATATCATTGTACCACAGAACAGCCGTAACAAATTATAAGTAAGCCGGTGGGCTTCCGATCATTGTAGGACGAATAACAGCAAGACTCCATAATAGCGGATTCCAGTAGAAGATGCACACTAAAATCGTGAGGTCTATAGTTCTCCAGCAAATGTATCTAAAAGAATTTCCAGAATGTATGCAACATTCACCCAGTAATGATACTCTAAATGGATGCACAAATAGAAAGTTACAGTATTTGATTATAAACATTTACCACTCAGAATTCATACTGTATACTGAATGGGAGAACCATTCTACAGCGTAGCGTTTCCAGCACAAGGCAGTTCATAGCTAAGGAGCAGCTATCTGCATCCTTGACTGAAAGAGGACAGGGGACATGGGAGAGTGAGCGCGCACTTTCCTGGAATGGGGTACCGTTCTGTTCGCTCACTGTCGCAATCGTTCTCAGATAACGGCAATGTGTTGTAAATTGACACGGGGAGCACAAATGCCACGTGCTGTGTATGTGGGGATGTAGCTCAGTGGTAGAGCGTTCGCTTTGCATGTGAAAGGCCCCGGGTTCGATCCCCGGCATCTCCAACCAATTTTTATAACGAACTCCCATCGTTAGTCGACAGCATTAATAATTATCCTCTCAGGGGCAGTGCGTGGATTCGAACGCTCGGAACAACACGAACACGTGCTTAGAATGTAAATAGCTCATCCCAAAAACAGGTAGAAAACATCGCGTCTTACCTCCACACACACTTTAGTGGTCAGCTATTCAAGGTCTAGGGGAGAAATTTCGGCAACTCGAAGAAAGAAAACATGTATTCCACCGAAAGCGGACACACCTGTGTCCTAACTTATTGCTATAATTCCATCTTCTTAAAATAACAGCGCTGTCTAAACAACTGAACTGATAGTGTTGCACAGCTGTTCAAAGTACAGGTGTGGGATCACAAAAAAATTGCTCAAAGCAAAGTGGAACGGAATACTGTGCTCATCTGAATAAAGCCACTTCTTTCCGCATTCAACATCACTTACGCATTCAGGCAGTATCAAACACTACAGCGTTTATTTTAACGATGATATCAGTATCGCAATGTCATAACTTTATTTTTGCCAAGGATATTGTAGTATAAGCTTCTACTTCGGCGGAGAAAGTTGATTATACAGCACAGAGTGAAATCTGATGCTGAAAAGAGGATCGTGTAAGTCTACTTGTGATTTTTTACATTGTAGTTCTACGAAAGCAGAGACCCTTCTCAAGTGGAGTTTCTATTCCATAAAGAAGTACACATCAACAGGTTGACAATACTTTGTTGCCTTCTGTGCGTTTAGTTACTGTGTCTATCGTGGTAAGAGGCGCAGTTTTGCATACAAATGGTTGGTACCACTGTTTTTGGGATGAGCGATTTTTATTCTAACCACATTTTCGTGGGCTTCTAAGCGTTGAATGTCACAAAGCTCGCCTGTCAGAACGTACAGTTTATTAAGTGTGAATAATTTGCAAGAGTACAGGCGACGTCATCAAAGCTGGGGTATTGTTCGTGACCTTGTGCCGTAGTGTGAACTCACTGTTTTATCAGCTTCAGATATTAAAAACGCTTTGAAAGAGCTAACCTTCGGCCGTCGTTTGAGGAGATACGTTACAAAACGCGTTGCGAGAAAATAGGACAGCTGAATTTACGTTGAAATTTAAAGTGCACAGCCACGCGACTTGGTACAGTTACAAATGGCGAGAGAACGGGAAAAATGCGTTCAGCTCCCACTTTACATTCCATTTTACCTACAACAAGTAAATCGACTCATTTAGGACCCAGATTGCTGTAATTCAATCAGAGCATTTGTACGGTTCGGTATTTGTTATATTAACATTCTGAAGAGAAACTATGCTAATGGAGGATTAAGAGGGATAGTTGTTGAAATCTTTCAACTCAACAATTAAATAAATAAAATGGAAGCAGTCGTGATCGCATAATATATTTTTTTTAATTTTTAGGCAGTACACCACCAGCCGCAAGCAGGAGGGCTGCCATACGCCACCGAATCCGGCAGACATCTACTGTCTGAAGATGGTCTTATAATAAGATCGAAACCGGTCAACACAATAAAAAAAATTATGAGATCAAGGCTGCCTCCAGTTTATTTATAATAATTATAGATCTCTGTTTCGTATAATAAGAACTATTTTCCTTAAAATGTTCAACAATCAAATGTGTCAACTACTTCTGCACAGGCCTCAATAACTCATTGGAACGTACTGTAAACATAAAAATTTTTGCTCTATTGCTTGAAATGACGAGCAGATACTAATGAGATCGCACCCCTCGCCAACAATTGACTATACGATCTTTAAATCAAACAGTAAAAGTTTGGTAGATTGAGTGACTGATGTGCGAATGGAACAGAATAATTACAGGATTAAAACATACATTTGGTTGCGTAGCTGAGGCAGCCATACCACGCTAATTGGAATTCTCAGTCGAGTATTTCATTCCAATGCACTGGACCATACGGATTTGTACATTTAACATGGAAGAGAAGAGGATCAGTTTCAAAGTGACGGTGAACATTAGGGTAGGAGTAACGATCAGATTCAAAGTTAGCAGACTATGAAGGCGATGAGTGGGAGAGCCTTCATGTCCTCTTGCATTCGCGCTGCCTCAGTGACTGTTTCTTCACTTCTCATCACTCTCCTTAGCTCACGGACTCTTCGAATTTTTTCTGCTATCGACATTGTCAATGGCAAACTAATTGTCCAGTACCATCCAATGACTGATCGCTGTTTCGTAACCACGCCTCCCGGTGCAGGGTGGAAATTTCTTATCTTGCTTGGGCTCATGTGTGACTCGTGAACTGGCATTTTTCTCTCATGTTCACTGTAGAGACTGTTCCCAGCGTTGGTCGCACATTGTTCCGAAGTTTATCCCGCAGTCCTTAGTCGCTGTGAAAGCATCAACATAACACCTCTTCGTAACGACTGTCTCTACCTGAGGCCTACAGTCTTACGTTTTACTGAGAAGCTGCTGGCGTTCATGACTTACGAGCAGTCTTGTTACTGTCAGACAATCTTTTTTGTTTTGTTTTTTTAAGCAGGCTGACTTTTCTTCCACAGTTTTGCAAACCACTCTGTGCTAATCCTTGGCGCTTTTGTCTCTACAGTCCATCTCAGTGCCTTTGTCAGTCCATGAACTCTCGTCATTTCTTTCGAATTTTTAAGACAGGCCAAAACTGGTACTGCCACCCAGGAGTTTCACACACTTCCATGTGTGCATTCTTGATACTTTTGTGTCTGTACTTTATCGTAGTGTCTGAAGGGGTCCATGAGTTATCGAACACTCCTAATTGTCTACCAGGCCCATAGCAAGGTGTCCATTCTGAAATGAGCCTAGGTCATCTGCCAGCCTGTGCCGTCTTGTGGTTGCAGAATGAAGTCGACGTTCCACTCTCCATCCGCGCCGGCCAGGATGGCCGAGCGGTTCTAGGCACTACAGTCTGGAACCGCGCGACCGCTACTGTCGCAGGTTCGAATCCTGCCTCGGGCATGGGTGTGTGTGATGTCCATAGCTTAGTTACGTGTAAGTAGTTCTAAGTTCTAGGGGACTGATGACCTCAGAAGTTAAGTCCTGTAGTGCTCAGAGCCATTTTTTCTCCATCCGCTTCTGACTTCAGGAGTCAGCGAAAGTGGTCACGGACAAAGAAAGGTATGCTACTGCTCCATGGCATGACTCTTAAAGCTTTTCGTGTGGAACGTTGAGAGTCATGGCAAAGTGGCCCGTCTATGTTCACTTTCCCTGCTGCACACCCACACTTCATAAAGGATAAAGAAACTTCACTCCCAAATAATGACACAAATACTTCAGTGACTAATGTGAGATTTTGAGGATATGTTACTTTCCAGTTGCGCTCAAGCATGTCAAGTCCAGTCGACTAAATACACGAATTGTTATCCTTAATAAATCTATATACAGCACGCACAGATAAATGTTAAAACAAGTGTACAGTAGCTGAGGAACACAAATCATACTGACCATGGTGATTAAGTTACAGATGTACATTAGACAGATGTAAATCAAACAAGAAACCATTCACAGTAATACTTTTCACCATGGAGATACACGTCACAAATGAAAATACTCTGTAAGTATACATACGAGACACACAGAATTAGGATGTGTGCAACTAAAACTGATAACGTTCATCCACTGTTATGTCATTCCAACGGTAGGAACACACAGCAAGAGACACAGATTTAAGACATGTGATACAAAAGTTGACTTTACACGGTAATGATGTTCATCAAAAAGATCTATATAATGGATGCAATGAGGTTATCTGTCCCAGTCACACAAAAAATAACTGTTGATGATATACACTCTTGGCCAACCAATTTGATTCACAGGTACGACGACGCATGCTAAAATTGTCAAATGTCAGACAGCCAACTCAGGACAAATAAGTTCACCCTCATGACACACAATATGTCTGAGGTGATATGCAGTTCCACTGTCGGTACAGTTGGAAACTGCCGTTGGCTCTTAGTCCACAACAAGGTGCAGACCACAAGTCTTATTCACTAGGGAAAGACCTGAAGTTCTCTGCCAGGGGAAGACCAGAAGACGAAGAAGGCAAAGAATTATAAACACTTTCCACGAAGCCTCGCTACAGGAGCCGAGTTAGCTGAATAAAAAACCGCCTCCACATTGTATAAACCAATCGAACTAACCGCTATTCATTGAATCCCCCCTCTTAACTGTTCTAGAGGCTGGGTATCCAATCCAGACATAGCACCGTTTATCGTGAGAGGTGCCAATCAGTGACTCTAAATTTCTCTTGTCTGAAAGAAGATAATTTTAGACTAGGGAGGCGTCATTCTCACGGTAAGCATGGCCATGTTATGGCAAAAAACATCTACCTAGACGGGACTACAGTCTTGCATTTATGGAGAGATAAATCTTTTTGGACCAACCGTTTCCAGTTCCTGTAAGAAGGCTGCTGAGCTTCCCAGGCAGTCGTGCCCATGAAATGTATATTTTTCCTGCTCGCTAAAACTACCCGGCGACTTCACGGTTCTAGGCGCTACAGTCTGGAGCCGCGCGACCACTGCGGTCGCAGGTTCGAATCCTGCCTCGGGCATGGATGTGTGTGATGTCCTTAGGTTAGTTAGGTTTAAGTAGTTCTAAGTTCTAGGGGAATGATGACCTCAGAAGTTAGGTCTCATAGTGCTCAGAGCCATTTGAACCATTTTTTCGACTTCACGGCATATGGGGGCGGGGAGGGGAGGGGGGGGGGGGGTTACAGTCCTGCCTCCAGTAACCAGATACACCAGCCTCTCTGTCCATATCGTCTCAGTTTCTAACATGAGAATGCACGGAGTGTTATGACCTTCCCACCATTTGCTCAAAAGTTCAGTTTACAGTAGTATCCCCACGTACTATCTGCCAACTTGTGCGACAGACTGCTACCTGGCTCAGGTAGGAGATTTTGCTGGTAACGAAGTAGTCAGACTAATGTCCTTGTCATATCAACATCTGAGGGCTTCATCCATTGTTTTGTTTTGTTTTTGTTTTGTTTCGTTTTAGGGTGCAAAAACAACTAGGGTCATACGCACCCATGTCATAACTGCAGAATACAAAGAGAGCAGCTGAAAACAACTACACGTTAATCCCAATCAATGGAAGAAAAGACAGCTAGAAACGGAGACATTTAGATGAGTCTATAAAATACGCCATAGATAAATGGAGGTCATCAACTAAAAATTAAATGTCCTTCTCCATATTGCTACGATGGACAAAAAGTAAATGCGGTCGACAGACCACGTGTCTTTCGCTAAAACAGCTGATAATGCAGACGGCAAACACAAACGAGACATACAAAAAGGACATACCATAAGGAAATGGCGGACCATCAAAGGTTGAGTGCAATGTGTACAAAGTGGTGGGGGAGCACCACTTAACAAATGGCGATGGCTAAAAAGACAGTACAACCTAGCTAAAACGATCTCATCATGGCGAGAGGACCGAGAGGAGGTCGTCCTAGCCACTGGGAGAGGTTTCATAACACAGAGCTTGTTCCCATGACGGAAGGACCAGTGGTCATGCCAAAGTGACCAAGCTACAAGGACTGCATCCTTGACAGTGGCGTCAGCAGCCTCGTTTCCTGTCAGACCGACGTGACAAGGAACCCACATAAACATCACAGTGCCTCCATCAAGAGTGAGCAAGTGACAACTTTCCTGGACCCATTGCACTAAGGGATGGACAGCGTACAGAACACAGAGGCTTCGAAGGCACTGAGAGAGTTGGAGCAGTTGACGCAATTGAGAAGCCTGTGTCACCGGATGTACTGCATGCCCTGGTACAGGGCGAAGAGCTCCACTGTAAATACTGTACAGTGTTTCAGAAGCTGATACCGAAGAAATGAAGATGGCACACCCGACACCACAGTCATTCCGAGAGCCATCAGTGCACACAAAGTTCCGTGCGAAGGTCGTGAAACTAAAGGCGATAGAGGGAGGCTGGAGTAGAGTCCTTAAGATGTGAACGAAGGCCAAGGTGAACACGGGCAGCCGCACGAAGCCAGGGGGTGAAGGTTCAAAATGGCTCTGAGCACTATGGGACTCAACTGCTGAGGTCATTAGTCCCCTAGAACTTAGAACTAGTTAAACCTAACTAACCTAAGGACATCACAAACATCCATGCCCGAGGCAGGATTCGAACCTGCGACCGTAGCGGTCTTGCGGTTCCAGACTGCAGCGCCTTTAACCGGGGGTGAAGGGTTCACACCCCCAGGCAAGGAGCAGGTAGCGTGAAGTTAAGCCGCTGGAGCAAGAGCCAAAAGCAGACTCCAAGAAATAACAGAGAAGAGGGACGCGCCGCATACTGGCAACCAAAGGAGTCATCCAAGAAGGAGATATAGGATGGGTGGCCACGTATGGCAGAGAAATAGCATGCATATCTGCTGAGGAGAAAGTCAAGGCAGTAGGACAGCAGTAGTTCCGCAGCTTCGGCATACAGACTCTCAACCAGGATAGTGTAAAAGGTGCCAGTGGCCCGACGGATGCCACTATGGTGCGTTTTATTGAGACGGAGTAAGTGGGATGGACGTGCAGATGCATAAACGAAACACCCATAGCCTAGATACGAACGGAGTAAGGACCGGTACAAACGTAGGAGGATGGTTCGATTTGCTCCCCAGGAAGTACCACCGAGGACACGTAGGGCATTGACAGGCCGCTTACGGCTGGCTGCCTGGTAAGACGTGGGAGGATCAAGAAAGTTTCCTACCGAGCATGAGCCCAGGCATTTCATAGTTTTAGCGAACAGATGAGCAAATGACCCAAAATATAAAGACGGTGGAAGAAACCAATTGCGCCGCCATAAATTCGTACAAACAGTTTTGTCAGTGGAAAAACGAAAGCCTTTGTTGATGCTATACGCATAAAGACGATCGGAACATCGCTGAAGACGCCAGGTCCGTGGGGAACTGCAATAGATGGCAAAATCGCCAATGGAAAGGAGCTGGAGATGCCCTGCTTGAGACAGGCCGTTATAGGGTTAACAGCGATAGCAAAGAGGACGACGCTCAGGATGGAACGATGAGGCACACCGTTTTCCTGGATAAAGGTGTCAAACAGGGTAGAACAGACACGTATCTTGAAAACGCGGTCTTTTAAAAATTCCTGAAGGGAACGGGGAAGATGGTGACGGAAGCCCAACATATAGAGAGTACAGAGGGTACCAGCCCACCAGCAGGTGTTGTATGCTTTCTCCAAAGCGAAAAACACGGCCACAGTCTGGGATTTACGCAGAAAACCATTCATGACATTGGTGACCAAAGTGACCAGACGGTCAACTGCAGAACGGCGAGCTCGAAATCCAAACTATGTAGTGGTTAGTAAATTGTGAGACGCGAGCCACCATATCAGCCAGGCATGAATAATACATTCCATCAGCTTGCAAACACGGCTGATGAGAGAAATGGGTCGGTAACTTACAGGGCTTAGGTATAGTTATGACAATGGTTTCACGCCAGTATCTGGGAAACGTGCTCTTTGCTCAGATGCGGGTGTATGTATGAAGCAGAAAGTGCTTGCCCGCAATATCTGAATGTGTTCTGTGAAGTTTGGAAGGAAGGAGACGAGGTGCAGAAGTAAGTCTGTGATGACGGGGCGTGAGTCGTGCTTGGGTAACTCAGATGGTAGAGCACTTACCTGCTAGAGGCAAAGGTCCCGATTTCGAGTGTCGGCCCAGTATACAGTTTTAATCTGCCAGGAAGTTTCATAGCAGTGCACACTCAGCTGAAGAGTGAAAATCTCACTCTGGAAACATCTGAATGTGAATATCATCTGGCTCTGTGGTGAAGGATCAGGATTAATTGAGAGCATGATCTAGCTCTCTCACAGTAATGGCAGCATTGTAACACTGAAGACTGTGAGAAGTGTATCGCCCGAGCTTCCTCTGCTAGTTTTCGATGGAGGAAGGCATGGAGATAGTTGGAGCAGCTCGAAATCTCGGCAAAGTGGCGGCCCAAGACGCTGGAGTTCCACGATGAGTTCGTCTGCTACTGTCAGGTCAGAAATTGGGGGAATGGACCTTGGTCCCAGAGAACCGTCAGCGGTAGGCCCAACGACGGAAGAGGGGGTGGAACAGTTAAAAGAACGAATGAATGAAATCCAGCTAGCTTTTCTGCTGTCCCAAAGAACGCGATGACACTGTGCACGCATGTTTTTATAATGAATGGAGTTTGATCTCATAGGATGAACGTTAAAAACTCGGAGAGCACGTCTCCGTGCACGAGTAGCGTGGGGCATGCCTCAGTCCAACAGGGGACCGGGACACGGCGTGGAAAAGAGGAAGTGCGTGGGAAGGAACGTTCTGCAGCAGTAAGGGTAACGTTTGAAAGATATTCTACCGGGTCGTCGCAACTGTGGAAAAAATATTCGTCGAAGGTCGCCAGGGAGGAGTAAAGCCTTCAGTCGGCCTTTATAAGCTACCATTTGGGTGGTTTGTAGGTGTGGTAGGAGTCAGCAAATGGACAGCACGTTAGAAATGGTCACTCGAGTGTGTGTCAGAGGAAACGGACCACTCAGGATGATGGGCAAGCTGGCCTGTGCAGAAGGATGGGCCCAAATGGGCATACTTAAGTCACCAACCAGCAGAAAGGGGTGAGGTAGCTGCCCAATAAGCGGGTGGAAACCTGCCCTGGTGACATCGAATGAAGGAGGGATGTAAACGGTACAAAGGAAAAAGATCAAGTGAGGAAGGAGAAGGCTAACAGCAACAGCTTAAAAGCCGTTAGTCATGGAGTCCTGTATGAGCAGCATGACTCCTCCATGAGATGGACTCCCGTCCTCGGTAGAAGGTCAAAACAGACCAGCAAGAGATGCGAGAGCTCACCGCAGGCATAAGGGCCCAATTTTGTTTCCTGAAGGCAGAAAACAAGAGGGCGCTGCGATTCTAAGAGCAGCTGTAAATCCTCTTTGTTGGATCGAAGACCGAGAACATTACATTGGAGGAGAGTCATGACGAGGAAAAAATGAGGGGTGTCACTTTGGTGGTTGCACAGTGCCACCCTTCCAACACTCGCTGCTACAGGGCACCGAGGCAGGACAATTGTGCTCCATGGGGTCTACAGAAGCGTCAGAATTCTCCTTCTGTCGCCCTGCGGAGTCCTGGGCAGAAAAACGGTTGGTGGTGCTCACTGCCGACAAGGAAGTCGGCCAGGTGACACTGTCGAAGAGCATCTTCGAGTCGGTGAAGGTGAAGACCATTTGCCTTTGTTTGACATTTTGGAGCCTTTCCAGTTGACAGAGAAAGACTCAGATGTTGGTTGGCTGGAGGGACGTAGGAAATCTTCAAGGGAATATTCCTTCTGTCCTTTCCGGCCTGCCTGCCTGGAATGTAGCTGGTGACTTCACCCCATGACGCGAAAGTTTTATGGCGTGTTGCACAGCTGGAGGAGGAGATGGGGACGCTAACATGGGGCTGCAGTGCTAAATTTTAGGTCGCATGTCTGCGTGGCCAGGGATGTAGCAAACACAGTACTGTAAGTGCCAGATGGTAAAATGCAGGGTTTCCGATTAGCCAACAACTTACGAGCGATCGGATAAGGGACTTTTTCCTTCACACAGATCTCCTGGACAGTCCTCTCTGAGCCGTCACAGATCGCAATTTAAATCTGTTTGCTTTTTGAAACCACCCGCCTTCTCAGGACTATCCGCGATGTCAATATCGAGATCGGATTGGAGTCTCTGGTCGCCGCATATCTTTGGGGAGTGGGCTTCCCGCGCGCCGTGAGGCGGACAGGAGGAGGAAGAAGGGGGTTGCTGTGAGTTAGCTCTGGATTTTGAGTGAGGAGCGACGTCGGTGTCGGAGGGCAAGGCCGTTTGGTCGGTGGGCCCCGCAAAAGCAGTCGGTTGGGGACGGAACGCCGTGAGCTCGAAGATCCTAGTGTGGAGGGCCGGTGTTGTCCCGGTGGCAATCATCGTGGTGACCTTCAAGGGCTTCTACCCTTGGATTCCGACGAAGACTTACTGCAAGTTTGGTGTACGAGGTGAACATAAGACTCCTAGAAAGGTGCATGTTGGTGGCGCGTATAACAGACTAGTGAGTGGTGTAAGCTTTTTTTCTGTTTAGCTGCTTTCAAGTAAATTAGTTTGGATCGAAGGTGGAACCAAGTGAAGGACCGAATCATTGCTTGTCTTATTAAGAAACCTAAGTCGGCCCCAGCGTGTTAAACTCTGTTATCTACAGTTATAACGAGTAATTGACACTCTTGTAGTGCCCACGAGTGAACTTTGGAGGTACTGTTAAGTGTTTGTAGCAAGGGAAAGATCGACTGTGGAGCTTCCATTCGGACGATTATGAATCGTGTTAATTGCAGTTCGCTTCTTATGGTGTTTTACGATTCTACTTGTGGCGAAATCGCCAATAGGATTTTCATAATTTAGCTTGGGACGTCATTTGGTGTGGCCCTCCCAAGAGTGTAAAGTCCCAAATATTTTCTTACTATCTTGCTGAGGTTGCCTTGCAACAGTTGTAGATTTGTCTCTTGTCTACCCGGCCGCAATGCTGTTTGGAGCGGTGCGGTATAGACGAAGTGTTCAGTAGTACCGCATCTACTCCCTCACCCGTTTTAAGATTTGCGAGCCGCATCCACGTCGATGTATAATCCCAGTATGCAGTCTGTGTAAGTTGGTTTCTCCCTTTTAACTTCGTAGAAAACGTTTCCCGTGCCGCATGTGATCCTGAAGGAGAGCACGGTGCACAACAGCGCTTCTCCACGGCGAAATAAAAAGATATGTATTGTATATTTTTATAATGGCTGTAATCACTGAGATTAAGAATTGATTTGTGTGTTTTTTTATTTATCTTGAAAGGAAAAGATTACATACCTGGTTAATTATAACATCTATGCCTCATTATTTGTCATGATTCTGCGGCCCCGTGATAGTCAGGCATGAACCCACCAAAGAGTGGTAAGGGTATTGGGGCGGTTTCCCGTTGTTACCTGCCTTCATGTCTTCTGTTGGCATGGAACACATCTCTTGTCTGCCATGTATGTGGTTTTCACAGCGGAACTGCTGGCCATCTATTCTGCCCTCTGTTTTATGAAACAGGCATCCTTCACCCAAGTTTTGTTTTGTATAGACTCAATGAAAGGCCTTCAGGCTATTACTCAGTGTTTTTCCCGCCATGCAAGATCCTCTCGCTGATCGTGATGATGCGGCTTGTTCAGTTGATTTCCTTTGGGACCCTGGCCATGTTGGTATCCCAGGCAATGAACTTTTTTGTGACTTGTTTGGGGGGGGGGGGGCGACCGCCTACCCAACCCTCCCCGCCCCCCATTCTTTGTGATAACTCTAGGGGCAGATTTAGGCATTTGCATCAGATCTCCTATTGCTGAATCGTGGGATGACTCTTGGGAGGCTACCCGCTGGTCCAATAAACTTCACGCCATCAAGGAGACTCCCATAATGTGACGTTCTTAGTTCTGCCCCTCATGGCGGGAATGTACCATCCTCTGCCGTCTTCGTACTGGCCGTATTCGGTTGATCGATGGTTTCTTACTCTGCAATGAGCCGCCGCGCCTCCCCCACCCCCACCTTGAATCTCCCCTGGAATTAGCCCCTGAGTTAGCACAGTCTTTCGTTATGGAAGCCTTGACCTCTGAAGCACCCCTGTCTAACTGAAACTGAACACTTTGGCCTGCAATAACAACGGCCACAAAAAGTTTGTTGGAGTGGCGTTGTACTGAAGAAACTACTGATTTTTTGTATTGCACAGTTTCACTTTTATGCTCTACACTAGCACTACAGGTCGGCTCACAATGAAAAATATACATTTGAAAGTTCGATATACGTCGACGTGTGTTCTGATCGGAAGAATTTGTCGTTTGCAGACAAACAGCTTTAATGTGCCCATTCGTACCACATGCAAAACAAGTCGCGTAACGCGAAGGACACCGGTCACATTTGTGACATTTGAAGAAATGCAGGCAAGATTTTACTCCGGTAGATTTACGGCCTGGTTGTTTACGTGGTGATCTGCTGTGTATCCGACTGGGCCGCTTAGTGTTAGCCTTCGAAGTTGCAGCGCAAACAAGTCAGTGACACACGTATACACTTTATTGCGCTGTGATAAGTTGTACAGCACTGCTATCTCTTGGAGCTGCGGCACAAATGTTCTCTGCCTGAAAACTATCAACGACACTGTCTCACCAGTCGTGAAAGTCAGTAATTGGAAGTCAGTAATCTGCAAGACGTATTGCAACATGTTGTCAGGGTATTTTAAGATTGGTTCACGGACTCTGCTATCTGCTACGTTTTGAGTAATAGCGTCACGAATCATCAAATCAGTATAGTATTTTCCACATTCACACTTCAATTTTCACCGTCTTGTGGGCTCCTGAAAATCTATCACCCATTACCTGTACGTTTTACCAGGTTGTTTTTTGAACCTACAGAATTAAAATCTGGCAGCCACCACACTGATCTTGGTTCAATGCTTGAATACGCTCTGGAGGCAACGGCGAAGGTTGTGCTTCTTGTGGCACTGCAGTGGGTGATGTAGTGTGATTCCATGTCACAAATCTTGACATCTACGTTTGGATGAACCTATTCGTTAGTTCCGTAAGCTAGTCCATTGACTGTATGTGTAACTGAAGAAACTGGTTTAGACTGAGCGGTGCTGCCGGCACTGTTTGCGCTTGTGGCGCCGCTAATTGTGAGACAGGCAAATGAGGGATTGGGAATGGTGGGTGTGACACGATATACAAATGCTAAAACACACACACACACACACACACACACACACACGCACACACACACACACACACACACACACACACACACACAAGACACAAGAAATCCTAAACGTAACTTATGAACTGTGATAGTGCAGCAAGCAAACAGCAAAACCGAAGAGCACAATCTGTAACAGAAAATGTTCGCAAGCAGGAAAAGTTAACAAACAAGCAAGCTAGGAACAGCAAAGTGACAAAGGAAGTAATGCAGCACAGTGAGTTCGGAATTCTCATTGCCAGATGAAATGTATGAGTGGTCTGAGTAGAACGGCTCGTACACGCTGTTGTGACGGCAAGACAGCCAAGCCACTATGAGGTAGCCGAAAGGCACGCGTTTAAGCTCACGCAGGCTGGCGTGAGGTCTGGAACAGTTAAAGGAGTTGAGTCTAGTAAAAAAAGTACGTAGCTTCTGGAATACTTAACTTTAATCCATAATTGGTAAACATCGGTCTGACCGTACATGCATCACAAGATAAATAGCAAATGATAATGGCGCCTTGCTAGGTCGTAGCAAATGACGTAGCTGAAGGCTACGCTAACTATCGTCTCGGCAAATGAGAGCGTAATTTGTCAGTGAACCATCGCTAGCAAAGTCGGCTGTACAACTGGGGCGAGTGCCAGGAAGTCTCTCTAGACCTGCCGTGTGGCGGCGCTCGGTCTGCAATCACTGATAGTGGCGACACGCGGGTCCGACGTTTACTAACGGACCGCAGCCGATTTAAAGGCTACCACCTACGAAGTGTGGTGTCTGGCGGTGACACCACATTCCTCCCCCGCAAATCGGCGGACGGTTGTGGCATAAGGCTTCCGCCCGCCGTGGAGAGGACCCCATGTTGACGTATGCGACGAGGTGGGGAGCCTAACAAGAGGCGAGCCTGTGCCACCCGCACCCTGCCATTCGGTCCGAGGGGAGCTAGGAAACGCCTGAAAACCTAGTCCAGGGTGCACGCCAACATGCGATGTAAACGCCCTTAGAGAGACAAGATGGGCCGAAGGGTCGACCTCCATCGAGCCGGGGCACTCGACGGGCGAAGACGACATATGGTCCGGAGCGGGCAAGAATTCCATGGCGGAGGACAACTGGTCACGGGAAGCGATCGGCGGCGCGTGACCCAGGGAGGCGCCCGGCGGTTGCAGTTACGCGTCCACTGCGGGCGTCGCCGGCGGGAGAATAGGCGGCGGCGGCGCGTCGCCATGGAGCAAAATGGAATGCAGCGTCGGTAATACCTGGGGCTGAGGCGAGCCAGTAGATGGGTCCCCAGGGCGCTGACCGAACGGCACCGTCGCTGAAAGCAGACGGGGAGCGGCAGATCCCATGCGACGGCAGAGGCGCAGCTGATTGAGATGCCGACGCACCTCACCACAGGCCCCCAAAACCAGATACATAGCGCGGCCGAGGCAGCGAAGAATGCGCCCTGCGAGCCAACGCCGTGAACCTCGATAGTTGCGATAGTATACAACGTCGCCTGGGGCAAAAGCAGATGTCTGCCGCTGCACAGGAACCTGATGCGGCGGATGTAGCAAAGACATCAAGGTGCGATGAGGGCGACCGTGCAACAACTCAGCCGGCGAGCGACCATCTCGGGGCTGAGAGCGATACGTGGACAAAAAGAGCAATAACGCGTCCTCCCGAGAATGAGACTTTTTCAACTTCAACATCTGGGACTTGAAAGTCCGGACCAATCGTTCAGCGGCACCGTTTGACTGTGGCGAAAACGGCGCGGATGTCAGATGTTGAATACCATTGGCCTTGCAGAATGACTGAAATTCTGCGGACATGAATTGTGGGCCATTGTCGGAAACAATAGTCTGTGGAAGACCTTCAATGCAAAAGATAGCGGATAACGCTTGGATGGTGGCAGAAGACGTCGTGGAAGACATCCGGACAACAAAAGGGAAATTACTGAATGAATCGGCAACAACTAACCATCGAGCATTCCAGAATGGACCAGCAAAATCGATGTGTAAGCGTTGCCAAGGGGAAGTGGCTGTTGGCCATGCAAAGAATTTCCGCGGTGGTGCGGATTGCTGTTCGGCACTCGCCATGCAAGAAGAGCACATATTCGTAATCGCGGCATCGATTCCAAGTACAGTGCTGACGAGCAAGTTGTTTCGTTCGCACTATACCCCAATGTCCTTGGTGGAGAAGCCGTAAGACGGAGGAGTGTAACGAACGTCGGACCACGACCCTGGACTGATCATTATCAGAACGCAACAGCAAAACACCACGTCGAACAAAAAGTCTCGCCTTGTGAGCAAAAAATCGGCGAACCAACGGATCCCCGATCCGTGACTTTGACAAGGGCCATTGCGTGGCAACAAAACGCAGAACGGTAGCAAGGACAGGGTCAGCAGCTGTGGCTGTAGCTACACGACGAAAATCAATCGGAAATGATGCGACCACGTCATCGGTTTCCGCATCAATGAACATGCAAGCAAGTTCGGAAGAATCGAATGCTCTATCCTCAGCAACAGGCAAATGGGACAACGCATCGGCGTTTCCGTGCTTAGCAGTGGACCGATACAAGATATCGTAGCGGTACTGCGAGAGGAAAATAGACCAGCGAATGAATTTCTGCGCTGCACGTGGAGGTACAGGCTTGTTCGGATGAAAAAGCGATGTCAGAGATTTGTGGCCTGTGATGACGGTAAAGTGACGACCATACAAGAAATCATGAAACTTTGTAACACCAAATACGAGAGCCAATGCTTCTTTCTCGATCTGTGAATAATTTCTTTGCGCAGACGAGAGCAATTTGGACGCAAAGGCAATAGGGCGATCATGCGAACCATCTTTGTGCGCAAGCACAGCCCCGATCACGAAATCCGATGCATCCACCATCAACAAAAGGGGCTTCTGGGGATCGAATGGCGTAAGGCAAGTATTAGAAAGCAACGCCGATTTCAACTGGCGAAAGGCGCGTTCGCATTCCGTCGTCCAGACGAACGGAACACCCTTACGGCGTAAGCGATGAAGCGGAGCTGAAATGGAATAGGCATGTGGCACATATTTATGATAGTAATTGATTTTACCCGGCACACTCTGTAGCTGCTTCAAATTCTGCGGCGAAGGCAAGTCTTGTATGGCACGGAGGTGCTCTGAACTGGGATGTATGCCTTGGGCATTGAGTACATGTCCCATATAGGGTAAGTTACGAGCAAAAAACACACATTTGTCTTTCCGCAAGCGAAGACCATTTTGTCGCAAGACCTGAAATAATGTTCTGAGATTGGTTAAATGTTCTTCTTCCGTCTTTCCGGATATCACAATATCGTCCAGATAGTTTGCTGCAGTAGGGACCGACGCACATACAGTTTGCAGATATTGCTGAAACAATGCAGGGGCGGATGCACACCCGAATGGCAGTCGTTTGAATCGATACAAACCAAGATGCGTGTTAACCACCAAAACGCGCTGGGATTCTTCGTCCACCGGTATTTGCAAGTACGCATCTGCTAGGTCCAATTTCGAAAAATATTTACCCGGGCACAGTTTGTCAAAAAGATCTTCCGGGTGGGCTAAAGGAAAAGTTGCAATCACTAGTTGTGGATTCACTGTTGCCTTGAAGTCCACACAAAGTCTCAATTTTCCGGAAGGTTTTGGCAAAATTACTAAGGGTGATGCTCAGAGGGAAGCCTGCACACGTTCAATTACACCTTGTGATTCCAAATCGTGTAATGTTTTTGCGACCTCATAACGCAATGCGTGGGGAACATTGCACGCTCTGAAAAATTTCGGTTGCGGGTTTACTTTCAGTTCCAAATGTGCTTTATAGTTCTTAGCGCAACCAAGGCCTGGTGCAAAAATGTCTGCAAATTCTTCACAGAGACGAGAAACACTGTCTGAAGGCACAGTCTGGTTCACTGATAGGACCTGATTGACTATAGACAAGTTAAACAACTGAAATAAATCTAAACCAAACAAGTTCACTGCAGAAGAAGAACGAAGAACGTGAAATGACACAAGTTTTGTTTGTCCCTTGTATGTTGCAAGAAGGCTGCACTGTCCTAACACAGGGAGCCCGTGACCTGAATATGTAGTTAGCTTAACATTTGCGGCACGCAACGGAGGTGTGCCCAGCTGTTTGTACGTGTCGTGATTGATCAGTGAAACTGCAGCTCTGGTATCGAGCTGGAATGGTATCACGTTGCCATTAATGCCCAAGTCTACAAAAAGTTTATTGTCCTGCCGACGACAAGAGCGACTGTCTCGTGCAACGTGAACTGACACTGGTACAGAATCACTTGCGACTTGACGGGATTTCCGGCGATGTCGACGCACACTTTTTGTGGGACGAACACAGTCACTGAATTTCCATGGGTGAAGGTTCACGAGCCCGAGTATTCTTGGTTCGATTCTGATTCCGGCGCGAAGCAAAGGGCCTGGAATAGTTGTGAGTGTCCGTTCTGAGCTTTTTCTGGCAAACACTTTGAACATGTCCTTTTTTATTACAGAAAAAGCAAATAGCCTGGCGTGACGGGCAATTCTCACGCGAATGCCTAGTAGCACACCGCGGGGATGATTTTAGCACTGCATTTGCGTGCTTGCGTGGCACACGTGGCTGAGAGCTTGGTGGCAGCTGTGCGGATGGGCGCGAGGGCTGTTTACTCGTGCAGCGCGCCCGGCGGCCCGGTTAATGTGACACACGGCCGGTGACGTTTTAAATGATTCCTGAGCAAAGTCAAGTGTGTCCTGCCGATCCAATATGTCTATCACTTGTTGAAGGGAGGGATTGACTAGTTTCAAAATCTGGTCCCATATACGAACATCAGAAACGTTCTGTGCAATTGCATCACGTACCATAGTATCTGAATAAGGAAGTCCACATTCACATTCAAAAATCACAATCCTTAGTAAGGCCTTGCAAAGTTGCAACCCACTCCCTATTAGTCTGACCGGCCGTACATTTTGTACGAAAGAGGGTATACCGTTTGGCAACTACATTGACTGATTCTTTGAAATATGCATCTAATGCAGACAAAATTTCTTCATAGGATAGAGTTGCTATGTCGCGTCGGGGAAATAATTTCACTATCACACAGTACGTGGTCACTCCGACACACGATAATAAGAGAGGCTGCCGCTCGTTACCTTGAATTCTGTAGGCGACGAGATGGAATCCAAATTGGCGTGACCACTCCGTCCAGCTTTCCAGTGCAGCATCAAAAGGACGAAAAGGTGGTGCAACTGCGTGTTGTGGCTGTGTGAGCGGTGAAGCGGCAGCTGCCGCATCGTTTTGCATTGCACGTTGACCCTGGACGAGCTGTCCAAGTGCATCCAGTAAGGCCTGCGTCTGCCGATTCTGCAAGCGATAAAATTCGGACAGTACATCTGGAGATTGTGGCGAAGCCATTACACAAGTGAATCAGAAAGTATAGTTACGAACGCGAATTGGCCTCGTCGCCAAACTGTTGTGACTTGGCAAGACAGCCAAGCCACTATGAGGTAGCCGAAAGGCACGCGTTTAAGCTCATGCAGGCTGGCGTGAGGTCTGGAACAGTTGAAGGAGTTGAGTCTAGTAAAAAAAGTACGTAGCTTCTGGAATACTTAACTTTAATCCATAATTGGTAAACATCAGTCTGACGGTACATGCATCACAAGATAAATTGCAAATGATAATGGCGCCTTGCTAGGTCGTAGCAAATGACATAGCTGAAGGCTATGCTAACTATCGTCTCGGCAAATGAGAGCGTAATTTGTCAGTGAACCATCGCTAGCAAAGTCGGCTGTACAACTGGGGCGAGTGCCAGGAAGTCTCTCTAGACCTGCCGTGTGGCTGCGCTCGGTCTGTAATCACTGATAGTGGCGACACGCGGGTCCGACGTATACTAACGGACTGCGGCCGATTTAAAGGCTACCACCTAGCAAGTGTGGAGTCTGGCGGTGACACCACACACGTCATACTGTGATAGTGTCAACCAAGTCAGTGTCAACCAAGTCAGTGACAACCAAGTCAGTGTCAACCAAGTCAGTGTCAACCAAGTCAGTGTCAACCAAGTCAGTGACAACCAAGTCAGTGTCAACCAAGTCAGTGTCAACCAAGTCAGTGACAACCGAGTCAGTGTCAACCGAGTCAGTGACAACCAAGCCAGTGTCAACTAAGTCACTGTCAACCAAGTCAGTGTCAACCAAGTCAGTGACAACCAAGTCAGTGTCAACCAAGTCAGTGACAACTAAGTCAGTGTCAACCAAGTCAGTGACAACCAAGTCAGTGTCAACCAAGTCAGTGTCAACCAAGTCAGTGTCAACCAAGTCAGTGACAACCAAGTCAGTGACAACCAAGTCAGTGACAACCAAGTCAGTGACAAACAAGTCAGTGGCAAACAAGTCAGTGACAAGCAAATGAGTGAGAAACAAATAAGTGACACAAAAATATACACTTTATTGCACTGCGGTAATTAAGTTGTACAGCCACTTGTTGGACGTGCTTGTGGACAGATAAAACTAAGCAGTGGTCTGTCAAGGCGTGTGTTACTGAATATAGTGCAACAAAAATATGTCTGTCCTGGAGGCCACACTGTGAATCACTGCAGTCCCCATGCGAAGGCCATAGGCGACTTCAGTTGCAGAGCAAGTCTCGTAGGCTGATCTCCACTACGAACTGTAGCTACAAACAGCTCCGTACTGGATCTGTCGTACGTCAACGCCGTCGTGAACCTGCCGTTGCTGCTTGTGGCCGCGCTTATCACAACGGCGACACGGAGGTTGCTGACTGGGCTGTGCTTGAGGTTAGCGGCGAACCTTGAAGCTCCGCCCATGGCGCCAGTGGGAAACTATCTCAGCGCGCCATTTCCAGTCGCGTCCCTTGTCAGGACGCAACAAAATCAATATAATTAATTTACAAAAATATAACCATATTCCGAAGAAAGGAAGTATTAAATGGCATAGTATATTTTCATTAAAAATAGAGCAAATACCCGTAATTAACGTAAATACCAATGCTAATATATTTAAATCTATTTTTATGTTAGACGTGAGAAATGATGAGCACTGTATTAAGTAGACAGACCTCCTACTGTACAATAACTTACACATGCATACAAAAATTAAAATTACATTTAATCAGTTTGATCCCATTGCTTAATCCCATTTACTTTCAGAATCCGCCTTCCTTCAGTGACTCATAATTAGTATTCAAGCAAAAATTACTTGTATTATCGTTTGCAGTATGCTGTTCGTTAGGAGTAACATTCTTCTCCTTCTTCTTCTTCTTCCGTCATGCATTAGGCCTTTCCTCAGCCTGTTGCAGCTATACCTGATCCTTTCGTCGTTTCGCAGGTCTTGCAGTGCAACTTTTACCTTGGAGAGTATATAGCCAAAAATGTAGTGTTAACCTGATTTGTCCATTCGTAACAGATGGGATATACATTTTTGTCGGTATTCGTCAACCTTACTGTTTATATCGAAAATATTTAATTCTTCCTGATATCTGTACTTCTTTTCTAGTCTAGCTTGGTGTATCCTGCTATGTACTTAAGGAATTTCATTTCATTAACTTTTAATCTTATTTTATCTTTCTTTCTCATCACACAAGATTAATTTCCATATAGTAATGTTGGTACTGCCATAACTTTATAAAATTTTAGATATCTTTCTGTTCTTTCTTTACGTTGGAAGTCTTTTCTGATAGTGCCATTTAAGTAGTTAAATTTCTGAATTTTGTTTTTTTCATCTAGGTCTCCCCTGTACGACAGCATGGTTCCTAGAAATTTGAATCTAGCTATCTTGTTGTCTATAATAATTTTTGGATTTTTTCCACAGAAAGCCATTGCTTTTGTTTTTGCATTGATGTTGACATATTATATATCTGGCATGTTTGGTATAGTTTGTAGGCAGCTCTCTGCAGTCCATCTTCATTATTCGAAATCAGCACTTGGTCATCGGTGAATAACAATGTCATAATGTAATCTTTTTGGTTTAAGTTATATGTATAGTTCTTCAGTTTCATTCTCCATTGCCGTATAATGTCGTCAATATGTAAGTTAAAAAGCAGTGTAAAGAGGCTGCAACCTTGTCGAACTCCTAAATTAATAACCCTTGTTGTTTCTTCATTATCCCCAATTAATAGGATTCTTGTATTAGCATAGATCTTTTGAACTATCTGTACAATGTGTATTGGTATACCTTTTCATATTATGATATCCCACAATAGCTGTCTATTTACTTTATCAAAAGCATTTACATAATAGACGAAAAGGATGTTTTTTTCTTTACTGAATTCCTTATGTTTTTCTATAATTTTCCGTAGCATAAATATGTTGTTTTTACAGCTTCTCCCCTTTCTGAATCCATTTTGTTCTTCTGACCGCAGGCACTCCGTTATGGGTTTTAGTCTTTCAGTTATTATTCTAGCATAGACCTTATACGCTGTATTTAATCGTGATATGCCTCTATAAGTTCCAGGTTTTGATCTGTCTCTTTTAAATATTGGTTTTATAAATGAGATCTTACATTCTTCTGGTATTTACGTTGTTATCCAGCAAAGATTCAAAAATCTGAGGAACCTTTTTTAAATGCCGCTGAAGAACATTTCATTACTTCGCTGTTAATGCCATCACTTCCTACTGCCTTTTGGGTCTTTGTATATCTGAGAGCATGTCCTAATTCTTGGATTTGTTTCAAGATCTTCATCATTTTCTGTGTTCATTTTATCAGTCCATATTTGTTTGTAATAATGCAGCCAGTCTTTTTGTTCCCTATTACATTGATATCTGCCACATCATTTTCGCTGTTATTCAAGTGTCTTACCATTTTCTATGCAAGTGTTTGTCTCCCATGGACATCGTTTCCGATGCTGGCAACAAAGTTCTCAATCGTCTCGTTGGAACTTCCTGCTTAGTTTATTCACTTCTACTGTATACTTCATTATTCTCCTGAGTTGGGTTTTGTAGATTTTTTTAATATAGTTCTCTCTTTAATTCAACAGCCTCCTCTGTTTCCTTTGTTCGAATCATGTTGGCTTTTTTCTTCTCCCTGTGTTTCGTTTTGTCTAAAGCGTCACTGGCTGCAGTTCTTAATATGTTCTTAATCTTTTCCCTCTCATATTCAATACTCTCTGATTCTGGAACTACGCCTATTATTGCGTGTAAGCATCTTTGATAAAGATTCTTGATTGACTTCTGTTCTAGTAAGTAGACTTTATATACCTCACTTGGTTGTTCTGAGGATTTTTTATGTGTTTTATGCCATCTCTACTTTCGGGCAACTTTTGCTTGTAGCAGGAAATGATCTGTGTTACATCTACATCTACATCTATACTCCGCGAGCCACCTTACGGTGTCGTGCCTTCTATATACACGCACGTCCTGAAACAGAACAGATGTTTTTTGTGTAGGTCTACAGGCTTTCGTGGCCGTTGTCACTGAAGTTAAAATCTTCTAGGTCATTAGGGCGCGTCATGTTTCTTCTAAAATGTTCGACGTTTCGACCCCTCTGCTGGGATCTTCCTCAGGATCTTTTGGTGGCCTCTGTTCTAGCAGTAGTGGACACCAAAAGATCCTGAGGAAAATCCCAGCAGAGGGGTCGAAACGTCGAACATTTTAGAAGAAACATGACGCGGCCTAATAACCCAGAAGATTTTAACTTCAGATTTTTTTGGTTTGCCACGAAGTAGTCACTTATTGTTCTAAATCCTTTGGCGGACGATGTGTGTTTGTGTATCTCTTTGTGTTTAAATAAAGAGTTTAATATTCTGAAGTTGTTGAAAGTTCCAAAATTTCTTAACATGGTTCCATTGCTGTTGACTGTAGTCTCTCCAGCATAGCCAACTATATTATCTGTCTATCCATCCCTTCCTATTCTTGCATTGTAGTCTTCGCCAGTTACAATATAGTCATTCTTATTTATCCTAGCTAGTGTTTTCTGTAGATCTTCATAGAACGTCTCGCTTTCCTTCGCTCTCCCTTCCCATGGTGTATACACTGCTATACAGGTTAGATATCCTCTAGAAATCTTGCATCTTATGCTGCATATCCGCTCGTTTATCCATGCATAGCTTATCATTCTCTTTGTCCATTTTTTATTTATTATTATGGCAACCCCAGATTGTGCTTTTTTGATTTGTTCTACTCCACTGTATATCATAGTACAATTTCCTATATCTTTAGTTCTTTTCATTTTCTTTTTAGTTTCTGTGATAAATGCTATATCACAACTCCTCTCTTCTAATATTTTATGTGGTTCTCCTTCCTTTGTCGATACCCCTCTGACGTCCCACGTTAAAAAGTTTACATGTTCCGCTACAACAAAATCTTTAACCTTTTTCATTTTACGGTTCGTCGAGTGGTTTTCCGTCCGCCATTCCCTATGTAGCTTGCCAGTAACTTTTATTTCGCCTGGCCGCCTTACGGGGGCTGCCACTTCAAGGCCCTCCAGCGTGCCTGATTTTCTTATAAGGGTTTACTCCCCTAGGAAAGCTGGCTTCTCTATGCCTCTAGAGCCCTCCCTGGCCTACGTTGTGGGTCACACTTCGCCTGGATCCTCTGTCAAGGCCTGTCCGACTTGGGTGACCCTGCTGGTAGCTACGTTACCGTGGGCACAGCCCTTGACTTTATCGAAGCAGGCAAACCCTCACGCCCCATTAAGCCGGCGTCACCTGGGAGGGAGGAGTAACTTTCAAGTAACGTAATTAAAATGGTCTGCACAGATTTTCATCTATATGGTCTTATGGCCGGTTGATATGTTTCTACAGATAAAATATGTACCAGAATGAGATTTTCATTCTGCAGCGGAGTGCTAGTTCTGCAAGGTTCACAGGAGAGCTTCTGTAAAGTTTGGAAGGTAGGAGACGAGGTACTGGCAGAAGTAAAGCTGTGAGTACCGGGCGTGAGTCGTGCTTCGGTAGCTCAGTTGGTAGAGCACTTGCCCGCGAAAGGCAAAGGTCCCGAGCTCGAGTCTCGCTCGGGCACACAGTTATAATCTGCCAGGAAGATTCATATCAGCTCACACTCCGCTGCAGAGTGAAAATCTCATTCTGGAAACATCCCCCAGGCTGTAGCTAAGCCATGTCTCCGCTATTTCCTTTCTTTCAGGAGTGCTAGTTCTGCAAGGTTCGCAGGAGAGCTTCTGTAAAGTTTGGAAGGTAGGAGACGAGATACTGCAGAAGTAAAGCTGTGTGGAACGGGGCGTGAGTCGTGCTTCGGTAGCTCAGATGGTAGAGGACTTGCCCGCGAAAGGCAAAGGTCCCGAGTTCGAGTCTCGGTCGGGCGCACAGTTTTAATCTGCCAGGAAGTTTCAATATATGTACCGGCGATACAAAAAACAATGTATTCTGCATAAGATCATACATTATGTTTGAATCTCAGCGTTACACAGATTTATTAAAGTAAGGCAATTATAAAATTTGTTCGTATGACTTTTGAAACAAAAATACTTTATTTACTACAAGCAGTGTGCACTTTTTGTAAAAAAATACTTTATTTACTAAAATAAATGTGATATAATTACTGTTTTTGATTAACTCATTATACTTGAATCTTAAAGTTTCATCCGCATTTGTTTTTTTTATGTTAGTTACTATGACCATAAGTTATCTTGCCGTTCTCGACTTTCCTTTAGTGTTTGGGGTTTTCACTTACGCTAGTTGCCAAAGCATATAAGGTAATGTTTAACTACTCGTGTTAACCATTGATATATCTTAAGTAGGTAGCAAAGAATAAGTCGAAAAATAGTGCTGAGGTTTAATAAAAGGAGAAATCAAAAGATATCTGAAGCACATTATGAATAAATGTTAAAGAAAACACAATAGACTAAGATGATACGTTCAGATAAAATGAAAATGTATCCTCAGACGGAAATTAAAAAAAGTGTTTAAGTGAATTTACAGTCGGCGCGGATGTGAGTTGGACCAGTTAGTTAGGAAGCTTATTTGTGAAGCGATGAGACTTTGAACGAATTACTATTTACGAAGCCATTCAAATGCGTCTAATATAAGCTGTCCCCATGCGAAACGTATTTAAAATGGTTCGACGAGGATGGGATTCGAACCCACGCGTGCAGAGCACATTGGATTAGCAGTCCAACGCCTTAACCACTTTTTTTTCTTTTTTTTTACGCTTTTTTGTACGCTTTTGTTCGTTGCATCTTCTCGGGGCGGATGTCGTAATACATCCGTTTAAGTTCGTAGTTGATCCATTAACTCAGTTTTTTTATTACAGAGGGCAGCTAACCCTATGACCGAACACGCTGAGCTACCGTGCCGGCAAATTTTCAGTCGAGGGCAGATTTGAACCAAGGACCTCTCGTTCCGCAGCTGTTCACGCTAACCACGGGACCACGGCGCTCCTCACACCACTCGGCCACCTCATCTTGGAGCACATGTGTGTTATGCTCTTTTTCTGTATACGTAAGTTTCATTACTACAGAATTATATGTAGAAGCGATTGCCAGCATTTTTTTTTTAATTGTGCTACCATCACATCAGCAATGATATACGGCAGATGACGTAAGTCAGTCAAGTGGAATGAGTGATTGCCAATGAGGACAACAACAAACTTCATTGTGTTCCGCACTTACTATTAGTCTCCGGTGCTTTGCACAAAATGAAACTCTCAGAATTGGGAGCTTCAGATGGGCAAGCGTTTAAAAGAAAACGTTGTTTCCGGTGCCAGTCGGGAGTGACATGACCCCTTTGTGCTAGCCTAAATTCCAAGGAGCAGTTGGCGCTGTCGAAAGAGTGAAAAACGATCATCATATGAAAAATTTCTTTATTTTTAATTTTCAACATTTACGTCACTTACACTGCAAATAAACTGAAATAATGTTAATTATGTTCTACTTTCTAATTATTTCACAAAAGGCATGAAAAGGAAAGGCAGAGCAAGTTGTGTTGGATGAGTACGTGGCAATATACAGGAATGTCGTTACTGCTTGCTCAGAATGTGGGTAAAGTACAACAACATTATTCAAAAAAATTTTGACTATTGTGATGTAGTCTTCCTTCACGCAAATGGAAGTCATCGTACACCGTCAGCTTCTCCATCTTTGTCGATGTCTCACAAGGACCGTCCTATGACATGGATATCTTCTCTTGTGTTGTAGCGTGTGCCAAGAGGAGGTTGCTTCGTTTTGGTGAACGGGTCGTAATGGCACTGACTCATATCGGATGAATACGTTGGAAGTTATACTGTCTCCCATTCCCGCGTACATTGACACCGCAAGGTATATAGTTTTCCAGCAAAAAGTGTCTAAAAGAACTCATGCAACATTCACCCAGTAACGATACTCAGAATGGATGCACAAGTAGAAAGTTGAAGTATTTAATTATTCACATTTAGTACTCCGAATTTATACGCAGGCAGTTTTTGAAGGTGATGTGCGTGCTGCAAGGTCATTTTTTGATTAGATGCTCACGTCGTCGAATTTTCCGGGATCACACGACTATGAATCACACGACTATATAACTACTAATGAAATAGGGAAATCATTGTCTAGTGTCCTGTAGCGTTTCCAGCAAACGGCACTTAAGAGTAGCTAAGTGTATTCTTTGCTGAAAAAGTACAGCGACATGTGAAAGTGAGAGCACGCATTCCTGGAATGCGGCACCGTTCCGTTCCCCCAACTGAGTCACGATCATTCTCAGATAACGGCCGTGTCTTGTAGTTTGACTTGTGAACAGTAATGCCATGTGATTAATGTGTGGGGATGTAGCTCAGTGGTCAGTCGGCTTTCAGCCGTGTTACCGTGCGGACGGGCTCGGCGCGCCGGGCAGTGCTCCGCAGGTGTTGTTGTTTACCCGCTAGCGCGCGGTCGCGTCGTTGTCTTGCCGTATAGTACCTGTACCGACCCGACATGGCGTTCTCATATCGAAAAGCTACAATCAAACTAACGTTCAACGCATCGTATACGAGACCGAAGGCCCATGAAATTGAACGGTTTCTACGAGACATCATGCACATCGAACCACAAGAACTGATAGGAATTCATCTGTCTATTGTAACCAGCACAGTGTACCTTAAACTGATTGACGAAGCGGCCTGCGACAGATTACTCCAACGATCTGCAAACGGCTTTCGCTTCTGTCACGCAGACGGTAACGTGAGCGTGGTAGGAGTTGACCATGCTGGTCTGGGGGTGCGTACCGTGCGCATCTTTGAACTACCGTTCGAAGTCCCTGCCAACCTAGTCGTTGATGCGCTGCGGCCATACGGCACAGTTCTGAGCCACACAGAGGAGAAATGGAACACATTCGAAACGTACCCTGTCCTTAACGGGGTACGACAAGTGCGCATAGAACTTAAGAAGCACGTTCCATCGTATGTTTTCGTTGGTGGCTGCCGCGCAATTGTTATATATGATGGACAACCGAGGACCTGCTCGGGCTGCGGCCAGGAGGGCCATGTTAGAACTGAGTGTCTGCAGCGCCGCCTCGTTCAGGTGCCCCGCAATGAACTTCCCCAACGATCCACTATGACCTCTCTCCCGCTAACATATGTGGAGGCGGCACGACATGATGTGATGGATGATCAAAACCTGCTACCTCCTCAAGCCGCTGCCAGCTCCGTTGGAGAGTCAGCGCCGTCGACGACGCCGCAGCCCAGCGGTGCAGAGGTTCCTACAGCCTCTGCCCACCGCAGCGTCGTGGGCACCCAGCCACCGTCACTGTCGGGATCAGACACAGGGGTTCCTAGCGACCGAGACTGTGTCGAGCCCCGCCCTCCAGTGGATGTCGAATCTCGGACCCGAAAGCAAAAATCACCCAAGCGACACAAGAAGAGGCGATTGTCAGCTGACGAACAGGACAGGAATGTGAAGCCGGCGGAAGACATCGACTTCGTTGACTCGCCCACAATTGCAACGGACTCCAGTGGCATCATTCACCAGAAGGTGCCTGAAGACAAGGAACAGTCCCCTAAATCTGGTGGCCCAGAAAACGAGGCGCACTGCGTCGACTCCCAAAATGTGGGCTCCTGTGAAAGCGTCCAGCCCCCAATGACATCACAATCGTCTCTTGGTGATTGGGCAGACGATATGGAGGCAGATGATGCACAGCAAACATCGATATCTCCACCAGAGCCCATGGCTGACAATGAGCCCGGAGGGCTCTGCCAGTCAGGGACTCCTACGGCACAGTAATGCACAGCATGCAGGTGGATGGCTGTGTGGCGTGTGGTGTGTGAAATCACTGTGGGATTGCACCGGCACACTGCCTCCGCCACTTGATATGTCTCAGTCATACCGTGTGGGAACAGTCAACGTAAATGGTGTCCACTCCACTGTCAAGACCCGCATGTTACACGACATGATCAGAGCGGCAGACTTGGACATTGCCCTTCTCCAGGAGGTCCGTCCCGAGCTGTGTTTAGACCTATATGGCTACACCACGTACAGCCTACCCGTAGGTGATGGCGCAGGAGGAACGGCCATCCTTCTCCGAGATGGCATAGACGCGACGGACGCGACGTACTTGCCGAACGGGCGAGGCATCGCACTCACACTTGGCGCAGTGCGCCTCATTAACGTCTACGCTCCCTCCGGTAATTCGCACCGTGGTGACAGGCATGTCTTCTATTCGGAGGAGTTTGCCCCACTTTTGCAAGGAAATATGGACCATTACATAGTGGGCGGCGATTTTAACAGTGTTCTGCGGCCCGAGGACCAGATACCGCATTACGTCCCATGCCCCGCTCTACAAGCATTGATACGTGACCTCGCGCTCCACGACACATGGCTCTTGCATCATGGGACCCAGAGTGGATATACGCACTTTACCAGCCATTCTGCCAGTCGTCTGGACCGGATATACGTCTCGCGTGCCCTCCGCACAGCAACCCGTGATGCAGAACTCTGGCCGACGGCCTTCACGGACCATCTCGCGTACATCTGCACTGTCACCTTGCCCCGACAACTCACAAGACGCAGCAGGGGCCCGTGGACGCTGAACGTCTCCCTCCTTCGCGAGGAAGCGTGTCGGCGAGCAGTCACTGACACGTGGCGTCGATGTATCAGGCGCCTGCCTATGTATGCTTCCACGTTGCTGTGGTGGCTGGGATGTGTAAAACCTGCCCTCCGAAAGACCTTGATGGCCTACGGGCGTGACAGATCGAACTGGCAAAGGGCAACATCGGAATTTTACTATACAGCGCTACGTGAGCTGGCAACGCAACCGCCGTCTCCCGAACGTCAGATGTCCGTACAACGCATCAAAGCTCGTCTACTTCGCATCAGGACAGAGCAGCTAGACGGTGTCCGCATCCGTGCGCGAGTGCAAGACTGTATCCCCAACGAAACAGCGTCAGTGTATCACATTGTGCGCGAGAGGCGCCACCGCAAACGTCAGCTCATTACGGCGGTAAACACGGAGGACGGCGGGCGCGCAGTGACACAAGCGGACATCGCGCACACGTTCGCCAGACACTATGGGACCTTGTACATGGAAGATCCGCGAAATGTACGTGATTATGACGGGCTATTGCACGATTTTCCCGCCCCTCGGGACGTGGCACCCGATGATAGTCTGCTGTTGCCCATTACACCCGACGAGCTGACATCGGCCTTGGCACGTGGAGCACCGAACAAGTCGCCTGGACCGGACGGTTTACCCCTGGAATTCTACCGCACTTTTTACCACCTTATGGGTGACAAGTGGCTCCAAATGTTTCAAGACCTGATCCGCCCTGATTTCACTGTCCCCACAGAATTCACAGAAGGCATCTTGATTCCAGTTCCGAAACCGAATGGTGGTTGTAGGTGGCAGGATTTTCGCCCACTCACACTCCTCAACAACGACTACAAGATCTTCGCCCGTATCCTCCGCGCGCGTCTCCACACCGCTATCGGGAAAGCCATCCACACCGATCAGACATGTTTAGGTGGTGTCAGCAACATTCATACGGCGTTAGGAGCATACCGCGACGTCATTGCTTTGACGGCGGCCTGCAAAATACGAGGCGCCCTTGTCGCCGTAGATTTTGACCACGCATTCGACCGCGTCGATCACGGCTTCTTACGCGCAGTTTTGCATCGCATGGGCCTCTCTCCGGAGTCTGCACAGGTGGTCCTTCGACTGGTCCACGGAGCGCGCTCCCGCATGATGGTCAACGGTTATCAGTCTGGTCACATTGTTGTTGGACGGTCAGTGCGACAAGGGTGCCCCCTGTCGGGCATATTATTTGCTGCAGCACTTGAACCAGCTTTACATGGTCTACGGCAGCGATTAACTGGTATCTCCTTGCGGGACGTGACCTTTTGTTGTGGTGCTTTCGCCGATGACGTGGTGTTCCTGGCCAGATCAGAGGATGAAATGCATATGGCGCTACAGTGGCTACGCCAGTACGGGGCGGTCGCTGGGAGCGTCATCAACGTGAAGAAGACAAAATACATGGATGTCGGAGGGGGGATTTCCCACACAACGGCGGTGCCCTTTGACAAGGTGCCCGTACTCAAGTGTTTAGGAGTGCAATTCTATAGCAATGTCCGCCGCACGGCGGCGGCTACGTACCGCCGGCTCCTACACCAGACACGTGCTCTGCTGCAGGACAACAAACTGCGTCGCTTGGATATGCTCCTCAGAACACGTTATGTGAACACCTATCTCGTCTCAAAACTGAACTATTTTGCGCATATCCTTCCCTTGACAGCTACGATGGCCGACAGATTTCAAGCAGCATATGGACATTTCGTAAGCACCGGTCTGGTTTTTAAAGTCCGATACGCCACCCTGACACTGCCGCAGCGGGCGGGCGGTATCGGTTTAATTCACGTATATAACCGTGCGCGATCGCTTTATCTCAACACTATGCGTCGCACGTGGACCTCTGCCCACGCCACTCTGACGGGCACCCTGATAGCGGAAGTGGCACCACACTCTCTGCATCCCCCGGTTTCTGTAGGACACATTTCGCCGGCACTCACCCACATCAGAGACTTCTTTGTTGACTTCAGCTACTTACGTTCAGAACTTCCGACGACACGGAAGCCCAGCACAAAAGACTATTATCGCCTCTATCAGCAGCGGCAACCTGTAAATACGGTCACCCACAGACACCCTGAAGTTGCCTGGAACACGGTGTGGCGAGCGGTACACACGCCTTTTCTACCTACGACGGTGCGTTCATTGCGGTACGTAGTTGTGAATGGGAAGTTCGCTACTCGTCAGAGGTTACATTCCATACATCTGACGGACGACCCCTTGTGTCCGACATGCTATGTCGCTGACTCGGATGCACACCGTCTGACGTGTGCCGCGACCAGCGAGTGCTGGCTACTGACGCAGCGCGTGCTGGCATTACTCTTGCGGCGATTGCCGGAGTCTATCTCCCCTGATGACGTATTGCGCCCCGACGTCGTATACTTTCCATCAACCAGAACGAACGCCGTTAACTGGCTAAAAGGCATGGCCGTTTACTACATATTTTGCGATGCTCCCAAAGGCACACTCGACTTTTGGTCCCTATTGATGACGACACATGCAGCTTTCAGCCGCCACCCGAAGTACAGAACTCGTTTCGCAAATTATTTAGGTTCATTATTTGCGGATCCTCCTGCTCACTGGGGCGTTCCGGGTATGAGACGCTGAAAATGAAGAAGAATCCTGGAGCATATTGATCCTCTACGGACGGAATAGGGGGGAACCCCTCCCAACAGACGAGAAGACGACTCGGACGCTCGGCTACGGCAGTTGTAGGATCTTTCTTTGTAATGAAACAAAAATAAATCTATAATACACAAAAAAATGTTATAAAAATTAAAGAAATAAATAAATAAAAAGAACAACATCGACAAACCCACTCCATCCTCTTCCTGATCCTTCGATCCTCGAACTCGAACACGTTGCTTGGGCGTGGCGGCGGAATGGCCAGGCTTCGGGTGTCGACCCCTGCCCTACCCGTCGTCCTGCTCCTGCAGCGGTTCATTAGAAAAAAAAAAAAAAAAAAAAAAAAAAGTGGTAGAGCGTTCGCTTTGCATGTGAAAGGCCCCGTGTTCGATCCCCGGCATCTCCAATCAATTTTTATAAAGAACTTCCAACTTCACTCAATAGTATCAGTAATTTATCCGACAGGGGCATGCGCGTGGATTCGAACGCTCGGAACTGAACACGTCCTTGCAATGTAAATCGCTAAACCCAAAAAGATAGAGAAAACGGCGGGTCTTACCACGATACACATTCTAATGTTTAAAAATTAAAAGTCTAGGGTAGCAATTTTGGTAACGTGAAGTAAGAAAAAACAGACACAACTAAATGTCCTAACTTACTGCTATGTTTCCATCTTCTTAAAATAACTGTGCTATCTGAATAAGTGACCTGACAGTATTGCACAGCTCTTCGAAGTGCAGGTGCGGAGATTTTAGAAATGTGGGCGAACAAAGTGAAACAGAAAAATGTGCACATCTGACTAATGGCGCTTGTTTTTCACATTCAACATCACTTCTGCATTCAGGCAGTCCAGTATCAAACGCTGTACTAATTATGTTAACGATGGCATTGTTATCCCTAAATCATAACTTCCAATTTTCCAGGGATACTGTAGTATATGCTTATACTTCGGTGCAGAAAGTCGATTATATAGCACAGAGTGAAATCCGATGATGAAATGGAGATGGAGTAAGTCTACTGGTTTTTCACATTGTAGTCATACAAAAGCACGAATCCTTCTCATGTGGAGCATATATTGCATAAAGAAGTATAAATCAACAGGTTGACAATATTTTGGTCCTATTCTATAAACATTTTGTTTCTTCAACTTACCGAAATTCCTCTCTTGGACCTCAAATAGGCGATCATTTAAAATGTTTGTCGTGGTAAGACGCGTAGTTTTGAATGCGAATGGCTGATACCACTATTTTTGGGATGATCGATTTTTGTTATAAGCATATTTTCGTGGGTTTTTGAGCGTTGAATGTAACAAACCTTCTTTGTCAGAATTTAGATTATTAAGTGCGAAAAATTTGCAAGAGTGTAGATACCGTTATCAACACTTGAGTATCGTTCATGTCCATGTGCCGCAGTGTGAACTCACTGTCTTATCAGCTGCATATATTAGAAATACTTTGAAATAGCTAACCTTCGGCTGTCATTTGAGAAGATACGTTACAAAACCCGTTGCGAGAAAATAGGAAAGTTGAAATTAAGTTGAAATATAAAGTGCACAGCCACGCGACTTGATACTTGATACGGATGCAAATCGCGAGAGAGCGTGAAAAATGAGTTCATATTCCACTTGACATTCAACATTATATACAACAAGTAAATCCACTTATTTAGGACTTAGAGTGCTGTATTAAGTCACAGCGTTTGTAAGATTCGGTATCTGTTGCATTAACAACCAGAAATCATGTTGAAAGGGTACAGTACCTCCCGACATTGAAAATAGGTACAACATTCTTCGTTACTCTTGTCAGAACAACATATTTTTTGTAATAATAACTCAATTTCACTTAATACACTGAAGCCAGATACCAGTGTAGGAATGAAGGACAATTTATTTATTTAATAGATCACATGTGCACTCCCACAAAATAAATCCCTACATCCAGTTTGGTGAGATCTGTGAAATGGATGAATGTATGGTCGTCTGCAAACCGCAGATAGTGAATGTGCAATATATGATCATCTTTGGGACGGTCCTTTGGTCACCTTTTGTGGAACCAGAGAGATGAAATTTACCTGAGCTTTGAGCGCCTGAATTGTGGCTGACCAATACGGTAGCATGGTGCTCCCCCACCTCGGCAGAGGTGTGAGATGACCTGAAGAACGGCCATGTTTCAGCACTCTGGCACTGGATCTTGTGTCTGTAAGACCTGTCTTAGGTGTACTCCGAAAAGACAAAAGAGTGGAGAAAATGGTATGCATGTGAAATACTTAAGAGTAGTTTGGAATAGTTATTTCTCTATTTCAGGAACTTTTGGGGGGAGAATTAAATGACTGGCAGGTAATATTAAGGGGATCGTAGTAATCTTCGGAAGTGGCCAACAGTCACAATGAAACCACATGTAGCAATAAGTTGAAATACTTGCGAGTGCTAGTACTAAGATGAAATACTTGCGAGTGCTAGTACTAAGTTGAAATACTTCCGAGTGCTAAAGTTAAGCTGAATTACTGGCGTGTGTACTATAAGTTGGAAATATTTAAGAAATGGCGTGTGTAGGACTTGAAATTAGAGATGGTTCAAATGGCTCTGAGCACTATGGGACTTAACTTCTGAGGTCATCAGTCCCCTAGAACTGAGAACTACTTAAACCTAACTAACCTATGGACATCACACACACCCATTCCCGAGGCAGGATTCGAACCTGCGACAGTAGCGGTCGCGCGGTTCCAGACTGTAGCGCCTAGAACAGCTCGGCCACTTCGGCCGGCTTTGACATTAGAGACGAGCACTTCCACGTGGTGAGTACTGTGTGAGTCTCAATCTGTGTATGAGACAAAGGATAAAGAGAAGTACTCGTCCAAGGTATCAGTTGAGGACTCGCATGTGTGACGAATATGATCTTAATATTACTTTGTGTATTATGTTTCCGTGTGACGCTAGATTCAAACTCTAATACTCTGAGAGAGAAGCAAGGTGCGTCAGCCGTCTATCCAGCAACGCCACTTGGCTCGCATTGCACAGGAAGACGTGCATATATCCTCCAGAGTTCGTAGTAGGAAAGAAAAATTACGAAGTGGGGCAGTGTCGTGTGCAACTGGGATGAATACTAATTGAAGTGGTAAAGCTGAAAGTGAAGTGATTCTAACGTTGTGACTATTCTGTGTGATGTATTCTATGTTGCTAGTGTGAAGTATTTTATGTAATTTAAGTATGTGTGGTTTGCATGGGAAAGTAGCAAGATAGGTTCAGAGGCAGTGGGTTATGCATGTTCCTTTTTGTACCGCTCGGTCTGAAGTAAATTTTCGTGATGATGAGTGTGAGAGTCGAAGTGTGAGATATTGCAAAAGATCCACCATCCTATCCAGAAAGTGCACTGTAGCGTTAGATAATTACGAGACCATAAGATAGAGAATCACCAATGTAAAGCCATGTCCACTGGGCGGAGTTTGTCATGTGTAATTGTTGTATAAAATGTAGTAGTGTGTTTTGGTTATCTTTGAATCATAATAGAATTTATCAGAATAAAAATGATAGGGAAAAGAAAAAGATTGGTGGCCTTGTTCTTCGAATAATGTGTAGTCATGATATCCAAAATTTATAACGTGTGTGCCATTCATATTCAGTGCGATGGCCAAGTGTTGAACAAAGCCGTTGGGTAAGAAAGAAAATGTGGTATTGCCAGAGCGTAGTGAACAATCAGAATTGTGTAAATTCCTAATAGTCAGATGTGCGTTATCCGTTTCCGTTGCGTAATATTCAAACAGGAGAATCATTTGTAGTTTAATTGTGGGTACTAGAGCTCATAATCAGTCATTGAGGCTACTCGAGAAATAAGAATAAATCTACTCGCTGGGCAGACCACTCATCTTGCAGGCCTGACTGCTTGATGCCACAGTATGAGCAAGGCATGTGGGTGCCTCTCAATCGTTATAGAGGAATAAAAGAGACAGTTATTGAAATCATTCAACTCAACAATCAAATGCGACAACCCCACATTGCCGACTGGTGAGAAATTATGAGCAGGGCATCAAGTAGACTATCCTATTACTTCACAATTCGACTGTACAAATTAAAATTGCGTTTAGTCATTTTCATCCCGTTTATGAGTCTCATTTACACTTAGAATTACTTTATTTAAACGCATTTTTTCAGTGCTTCCTCTTCATTCAGCATCCTAGGGATAAATTACGTCTATTATCATTGCGATACGCACGTAGCTAGGAGTAAAATTCAAATCACATACTGAAATTCTAGTTTGCACTTATTTTCGCCTGTATGGTTTTATACCCTGTTGATATATTTGTGCTAATAATATGTGTAGCACTGAGACAAAAAACAACATTCTCTGCATAAAATCATACATTACACGAATTTATTGAAGTGACTATAAAATCTGTTCGCGTGCACTTTGCTGTGACAAAAATACTTTATTTACATAGAACAATGTGATTTAATTAAATTTTTTGATCAGCTCATTATATTCAAATGTTTAAGTTTAATTTATACTTATGAGTCTTTGGGTTAGTTACTATGACTAAGTTTCTGTCTTGCCAGTTTCGACTTTTTTGTACGAGTCTTGCACTTAATTTAATTTCCAAAACATAAAGGCAACGTTTCATTATTCAGTCAACAAGAAACACTGATAAGTAGTAAGTGGTTACTAACGAATCATGCAAAAACTAATGTTCACATTCAATAAAAGTCGGGAACCAAATGAAAACATGTCTGCAGTGAATTATGATTAAATGGTACACGAAACATTATACACTAAGATAATACACTCCTGGAAATGGAAAAAAGAACACATTGACACCGGTGTGTCAGACCCACCATACTTGCTCCGGACACTGCGAGAGGGCTGTACAAGCAATGATCACACGCACGGCACAGCGGACACACCAGGAACCGCGGTGTTGGCCGTCGAATGGCGCTAGCTGCGCAGCATTTGTGCACTGCCGCCGTCAGTGTCAGCCAGTTTGCCGTGGCATACGGAGCTCCATCGCAGTCTTTAACACTGGTAGCATGCCGCGACAGTGTGGACGTGAACCGTATGTGCAGTTGACGGACTTTGAGCGAGGGCGTATAGTGGGCATGCGGGAGGCCGGGTGGACGTACCGCCGAATTGCTCAACACGTGGGGCGTGAGGTCTCCACAGTACATCGATGTTGTCGCCAGTGGTCGGCGGAAGGTGCACGTGCCCGTCGACCTGGGACCGGACCGCAGCGACGCACGGATGCACGCCAAGACCGTAGGATCCTACGCAGTGCCGTAGGGGACCGCACCGCCACTTCCCAGCAAATTAGGGACACTGTTGCTCCTGGGGTATCGGCGAGGACCATTCGCAACCGTCTCCATGAAGCTGGGCTACGGTCCCGCACACCGTTAGGCCGTCTTCCGCTCACGCCCCAACATCGTGCAGCCCGCCTCCAGTGGTGTCGCGACAGGCGTGAATGGAGGGACGAATGGAGACGTGTCGTCTTCAGCGATGAGAGTCGCTTTTGCCTTGGTGCCAATAATGGTCGTATGCGTGTTTGGCGCCGTGCAGGTGAGCGCCACAATCAGGACTGCATACGACCGAGGCACACAGGGCCAACACCCGGCATCATGGTGTGGGGAGCGATCTCCTACACTGGCCGTACACCACTGGTGATCGTCGAGGGGACACTGAATAGTGCACGGTACATCCAAACCGTCATCGAACCCATCGTTCTACCATTCCTAGACCGGCAAGGGAACTTGCTGTTCCAACAGGACAATGCACGTCCGCATGTATCCCGTGCCACCCAACGTGCTCTAGAAGGTGTAAGTCAACTACCCTGGCCAGCAAGATCTCCGGATCTGTCCCCCATTGAGCATGTTTGGGACTGGATGAAGCGTCGTCTCACGCGGTCTGCACGTCCAGCATGAACGCTGGTCCAACTGAGGCGCCAGGTGGAAATGGCATGGCAAGCCGTTCCACAGGACTACATCCAGCATCTCTACGATCGCCTCCATGGGAGAATAGCAGCCTGCATTGCTGCGAAAGGTGGATATACACTGTACTAGTGCCGACATTGTGCATGCTCTGTTGCCTGTGTCTATGTGCCTGTGGTTCTGTCAGTGTGATCATGTGATGTATCTGACCCCAGGAATGTGTCAATAAAGTTTCCCCTTCCTGGGACAATGAATTAACGGTGTTCTTATTTCAATTTCCAGGAGTGTATGTTAAAGTTTAATGAAAACTGGTCGAAAGAATTTACAATCGCCGCAGATTGTTCCATACGAAATGTGAAGTGGCGCAGTGAGCAATACAGCTTATTTATGAAGCGATGCGACTTTGAACTTGTTACTATTTATGAAGTCATGCAACTGCGCCTAATTTAAGTTGTCGCCACGCAAAGAATCAAAACATTCGACTAGGATGGAATTCGAGCCCACGCTTGCAGAGCACAATGAATTAGCACTCCAACGCTTTAATCACTTTTTTTAAGCTACTTATTTTGTACACGTAAGTTTCGTGACGAAAGAATTCATGTGTACAAGCGATCACCACCATATTTTTTTCAACTCTGCGTTACCAACCCATCGACAATGACATTATCGGAGACGCTGTAGCTCAGTCAGTTAGGGTGTATAACTGCCGATGAGGACAATAACACTCTTAATTGTTTTCCGCATTTACTAGGGGACAGCGTCTACTTGTCATTACCGATTTAGTCCAAGGGTATGGCATATGCAGGCCTTGGTCCGAAATGTAGGCTGACCAGTATACGCTGCTAACACACACCGCATCGTTCACACTCTTCACAAAATTAACTCCTTTATGGCTCCAGTCCCATTGCGATAAATAGTTTAAATGATACCACTTCATCCCTGCTTTGGTATTGGCTTTACTTGACTCGAATGCCATAATGTGAAAGGTAGACATAGTTAGAGGTGGTGATAGGTAATACCCGCTTTTCATTTCAATATATTTGCTCTTTTCCCAGGCATAAGACGAGTTAGAGGAAATGCAGTAGGCTTACAGTGAGTTTAGTGAAAATATATCTGTCTATAACTTTCTACTTCCAGGAAACTTGTTTTTCAGAAATATTTAAGTAAGTCAGAAATATTATTGCAGTCCACACATTATTCCCCACCCCACGTGACTCTCCCGCCCACCCCCCTCACAAAAAAAAAAAAAAAAAAAAAAATGCGCTCGCTAGTGTATCCTGTAAAGTCCATTTTTATCGTCAGGCAAACAATTTAATCTCATAGAGAGAGAAAAAGCAGTCATATCCCGAGAAAATAGCATCAAAGTACTTTCCATTACCAATATTTGGGCGAAACAATGCGTTACGCGTGCTTTGCTGCCACATTCTGCGATGACAGAGAACTTGTAAACCACGTCAGTTTTTCCATAGAAATTTTAAAACCATCATACAATTGTAAAAATGCGCACAGTACATGTAAATCATCAACTGTAGAACAATAAAATCACGGTATCTAATTTTGCATATGAAGTTCTCATGTACATCACACAATTCCTTCCTGGAAATTTAATGTCCCAGATATTCGTTGGCCTGCTCTTTTGATGCCTTTTATGAAAATAGTTTGCCCCTTTTTCTCCGAAGTAATAAGTACAATCTATTTCTCATTATTTCCGTTTAGCAGTAGTGTAAGTAAGTAAAAATTGAAAATACAAAAGTTAAACATTAATGCAGTCCTCAGTAGAGAACATTATTGACTTATACGTACTTTGCTTCGTGGCCCTATACAAACACACAGTTGTGACAATTGTAGACAAATGAAATAAATGTGCAATATTCCAGAAGATACAGCAAACACTTCAGTAAACAGAGAGCCCCGTGTAGCCTCAGAGATGATGCTTATGCTACACGAGGCTGGAGATTCATCATCTTCACGCTCCCTTAATAGAATCAAGGAAGCAAGTTTGGGAGAGAATACGAAACATGGATTTCATGGTTTGTTAGACTCTCAGTTCGGAAACATCCCAAGCCTTTCATATCTAGTGCTTATGGAAGAAATGCTTTCCTTCGTAAAGCTCTTCTTAAGAGATGAGTGTTAAAACCATGAAGTCTATATTCCTCAAGCAGAAACTGTCTGAATGAGTTTCTAGCATTTATACAACATTTACCCAGGAACGATAATCCAAAGGGCTACACAAGTATAAAGTTAAAGTTTTTTGATTATTGGCATTTCTCACAGGTTGTACACACACGCTGTATTTGAAGGTGGTATACGCGCTGCAAGGACCATTATTTTGATTAGATGCGCATGTCTTCAAATGTTCCGAGAGCATCCGACTGACGACTATATATGTGAACAACGTATAACTGAAATATCTGTATACAGCGTGGGAGAACCATTCTCTAGTTATTTACAACGATTCCAGCACACCGCAGTTCGTAACCTCCGGGAAGCTAAGTGAATTCTTGGCGGAAATAGTGCGGTCGACGTCTGAGAGGCAGCGCAGACATTCCTAGGATGCTGTGGCGCTCCGTTTGCTCTGCTTGTCTGTCGCAATCGTCCTCAGAAGCGTTGAAGCGGGGGACTGGAATCAAGTTATCAATCTTCCGTTTGTATTAACTGAGCTGTAGCTTCATAGTGTAACAGTCGTTTTGCATGTGAAAGGCACCGGATTCAATTCCCGTCATCCACAACCAATTTTTATAATCAACTTCCAACGTTAACCAATAGCACTAAAAATTAATCTCACAAGGATACACCTGACTTTGAACACTCAGAACTGAACTATTAAGTGCTTAGAATATACACTGAAGAACTAAACGAACTGGTACACATGCCTAATGTGTAGGGCCGCGCGAGCACGCAGAAGTGCCACAACACGACTTGATATCGACTCGACTAATGTGTGCAGTAGTGCTGGAGGGAACTGACAACATGAATACTGCAGGGCTGTCCGTAATTCCGTAAGAGACGAGGGGTTGGAGATTTCTTCTCAACAGCATGTTGCAAGGCATCGCAGATATGCTCAATAATGTTCACGTCTGGGAAGTTTGGTGACCATCGGAAGTGTTTTAACTCAGAAGAGTGTTCCTGGAGCCACTCTGTAGCAATTCTGGACGTGTGGGGTGTCGCATGGTCCTGCTGGAATTGCCCAAGTCCGCCGGAATACAAATGCACATGAATGGAAGCAGCGGATCAGGCAGGATGCTTACGTACGTGTCACCTGTCAAAGCCGTATTTAGACATATCGTGGGTCCAACATCACTCCAACTGCACGCGCCCCACGTCATTTCAGAGCCTTCACCAGCTTGAACAGTCCCCTGCTGGCATGCAGGGTCCATGGATTCATGAGGTTGTCTCCATACCCGTTCATGTCCATCCGCTCGATACACTCTGAAACGAGACTCGTCCAACCAGGCAACATGTTTCCAATCATCAACAGTCCAATGTCGGTGCTGACGGGTCCAGGCGAGGCAAAAAGCTTTGTGTCGTGTAGTCATCAAGGGTACACGAGTGGGCCTTCGTCTCCGAAAGCCCATGTCGGTGATGTTTCGCTGAATGGTTCGCACGTTGACACTTGTTGAAGGCCAGCATCGAAATCTGCACCAGTTGGCGGGAGGGTTACACTTCTGTCTTGCTGAATAATTCTCTTCAGTCGTCGTTGGTCTTGTTCTTGCAGGATCTTTTTTCTGGCCGCAGCGATGCCGGAGATTTTATGTTCACCGGATTCCTGATATTCAAGGTACACTCGTGAAATCGTCGTACGGGAAAATCCCCTCTTCATCGCTACCTCGGAGATAATTTGTCCCATCGCTCGAGCGCCGACTACAACACCATGTTCAAACTCACTCAAATCTTGATAACCTACCACTGTAGCAACAGTAGCCGATCTAACAACTGCGCCAGTCTCTTGATGTCTTATATAGGCGTAGCCGACCGCAGCGCCGTATATCTATGTATTTGAATACGCATACCTACACCAGTTTCCTTGGCGCTTCAGTGTAAATAGCTCCTCCCCAAAAAGAGCGAAAACTAGGCGTAGTGCAGTTTAATCGCAGTCTGCTCCCAGCAGTGGCGAGGCGAGCACGCCTTGTTTGCGTCTCGCCTGTTGTGCTTCTTGCGAGCGAGCACGCGTTTGTTTATTTTCGCGTACTAGTTTGTATTCGTGTCACAATTTACCGACCATCGTTGAGTTTTCCTGTCTACAAGTCGCGATTGAATTAACGTAGCCTCTGCATCACGAACGACCCAAAGCGTACGAAGCTGAATAGTTTATACGGGACGAAATGTGCCTTCCACCGCAAGATGTTCTCGGAATTTAGAATGAGATTTTCACTCTGCAGCGGAGTGTGCGCTGATACGAAACTTCCTGGCAGATGAAAACTGTGTGGTGTACTCGGAATTCGTTTTTCGATCCTCAGTACCACTGTACTGACGTTCTGCGGCGCCATGCTAACCATCTCAAGCTCCCGTACTGTGACGGCCTCCGTACGTTGCGGGTTTAAGAACTCCCGCTTAACGTGCCGTCGAACGTTGTCGTGGCCGCCTTTAAACCTTACGACAACATCGTCAGTCACGCTGCTCAAACGTGTAAGACATCAGACTACTACCGTGTTCTCAATGGTGACCGGCAGACATAGACTGAATTGTGGAAGCACGTGCCTTCCTACTTGACTGCAGAGGGGTCGTCATGTACTGTGGCCAGCCGCACAGTTGTTCTGGTTGTGATCAGGAGGGCCATGCCTGTTCTGAATGTCTCCGATGTAGACTGATTCGTCGCCCTCCCTCCAGTGCCCACAGTGTTTATACGAGGGCTATCCACAAAGTACATCACGTTTTGGAATTAAAAATAAATAAAGTATTGGAAAATTGTTTTATTATATACAGATGAAAGCCACACTTCAATACTACTTTTCTACATGGTTGCCATTTAAATTAAGGCACTTATCGTAGCGATGGACGAGCTTGGAAATCCCTTCGTCGTAAAATTCGGCCGCCTGCGCCTTCAACCACGTGGTTACCTCCTCTTGAAGCTGTGCGTCGTCATCAAAACGCTGCATAGCCAACCACTTCATATGGTTCATATGGCTCTGAGCACTATGGGACTCAACTGCTGAGGTCATTAGTCCCCTAGAACTTAGAACTAGTTAAACCTAACTAACCTAAGGACATCACAAACATCCATGCCCGAGGCAGGATTCGAACCTGCGACCGTAGCGGTCACGCGGTTCCAAACTGACGCGCTTAGAACCGCACGGCCACACCGGCCGGCAGCCAACCACTTCTTCGTTGTTGGGAATAAGTGGAAGTCGCTCGGTGTCAGGTCGGGACTTTACGGCGGATGAGGGAACAACTCCCACTTAAAAGATTCGGGAAATTCACGAGTGGCATTTGCCGTGTGGGCCCGAGCATTGTCGTGAATCAGTAAGATCTTTGATCCCAACTTTCCCCTGCGCTTGTTTTGTATTGTTCTCCTGAGGTTGTGCAGAGTTTGGCAATACCTTTGAGAGTTTATTGTAGTGCCTCTTTCCAGGAAATCCACAAAAATCGTATTTCTACCGGGTTACTGATTAACCACGTGGTTGAAGGCGCAGGCGGCCGAATTTTACGACGAAGGAATTTCCAAGCTCGCCCATCGCTACGATAAGTGCCTTAATTCAAATGGCAACTATGTAGAAAAGTAGTATTGAAGTGTGGCTTTCATCTGTATATAATAAAGAAATTTTCCAATACTTTATTTATTTTTGATTCCAAAACGTAATGTAGTTTGTGGATAGCCCTCGTATTATGCGTCCGCGGTGGGGCTGCCTGCTGCGGCCCCTCAGTCAGTCGGCACCGGCGTCGACTTGTTTCGGCAACGCGATGGACGTTTTGCCTGTCTCTCCTACGCTGCCACTGGACGCAGTGTCAACGAACGATGACCGCCAGCAGACGCAAGCCGTCCGTCCCGAATTCATGAATTTTGATCGTGGGACTGTACCGACCTCCGCTTTTCTGCCGTCTGGCATCCGACACGGAACGGCATGTTAGAAAGCAACGGTCGCCGAGGAAACGAAAGAAACCAAGCTGTACTACTCCTGATGACTGCTTCCATCGGATGATTCCACAGGTTGACGACCCTCCCACTCATGATGCACTGTGCTCTGACACAGAGAAGTTGCAGCATTAGAAAATTGTAGCGAAATGCAGGAAGATCTGCAGCGGATAGGCACTTGGTGCAGGGTGTGGCAACTAACCCTTAACATAGACAAATGTGATGTATTGCGAATACATAGAAAGAAGGATCCTTTATTGTATGATTATACGATAGCGGAACAAACACTGGTAGCAGTTACTTCTGTAAAATATCTGGGAGTATGCGTGCGGAACGATTTGAAGTGGAATGATCATATAAAATTAATTGTTGGTAAGGCGGGTGCCAGGTTGAGATTCATTGGGAGAGTCCTTAGAAAATGTAGTCCATCAACAAAGGAGGTGGCTTAGAAAAAACTCGTCCGACCTGTACTTGAGTATTGCTCGTCATTGTGGGATCCGTACCAGATCGGGTTGACGGAGGAGATAGAGAAGATCCAAAGAAGAGCGGCGCGTTTCGTCACAGGGTTATTTGGTAACCGTGATAGCGTTACGGAGATGTTTAGCAAACTCAAGTGGCAGACTCTGCAAGAGAGGCGCTCTGCATCGCGGTGTAGCTTGCTGTCCAGGTTTCGAGAGGGTGCGTTTCTGGATGAGGTGTCGAATATATTGCTTCCCCCTACTTATACCTCCCGAGGAGATCACGAATGTAAAATTAGAGAGATTAGAGCGCGCACGGAGGCTTTCAGACAGTCGTTCTTCCCGCGAACCATACGCGACTGGAACAAGAAAGGGAGGTAATGACCATGGCACGTAAAGTGCCCTCCGCCACACACCGCCAGGTGGCTTGCGGAGAATTGACGTAGATGTAGACCCTAGCACCAGACGACGCGACGTCCTCCCCCGACTACGTCTCCAGTCAGCATCCACCTACGGACACCGACCTTCCTCCGTCCCCCCCCCCCCCCCCCCCCCCCCCCCCCGGCCATGCGTCTGATGCAGTTGGCTTGTTGGCTGTTCTGACGCTCTCTGTGGGCGCGCCTTTGATAGTGTCCCACGGAACCAGCCCAGTGAGAAGCCCGTCCTCCTGGGCGGACGACGTCGGCGATGACGATGAACGTTCTGGAGGAGTGCAGAGCGATGGAAGACCTTGGTGATGTCTGCTCCCTCCCCGCCACAGTGGTGTGCCATTCCAAGTTTGAATCGCCCATCCCCTGTCGATGGTGTCTTTTCAGACCTATTACATAGCCACGGTGTGGCCATGCGGTTCTAGGCGCTTAAGTCTGGAACCGCGTGACCGCTACGGTCGCAGGTTCAAATCCTGTCTCGGGCATGGATGTGTGTGATGTCCTTAGGTTAGTTAGGTTTAATTAGTTCTAAGTTCTAGGCGACTGATGACGTCAAAAGTTAAGTCGCATAATGCTCAGAGCCATTTGAACCTAACATCCAAAAATCGGCTGTGGGGCTTCTTGCACACAGCGCTGCAACTTTGCGTATAGTTGCTGCTGTCCAATGCTTAGGACTTGATTTCGCGAGTAATCTGCGGCGCACGATTGTCCTCAACTGCCGGCGCCTACTGTCCCAACTACGAGCTGGGCTTCTAGAACAGCGTTTCGAGCCCTTGATCTTCTGCAGCGGAGACAATATATAAATGTACATTTGGCGTGTGGCACGGACACTTCCTATTCCGCCGCATATTAGCGGCATTCGGTTCATATGTTTGCCACGACTTACTGTTCAAGATAAAGTACGAGACCCTTACCGTCCCTTGGTGAAGGGGCGGTTTAGGTCTGTATCATATGTCTGACAGATCTTTAGCCCTTTTTGTCAACACTAACAACACTATCCTATTGCTGGAGGCCCTTTCACCACACTCTCTGTCAGCAACTACTCCGCTTTCGGACATCCCGCAGCCCTTCTTTTACTTCCGCCCATTTTTTCTCGAAATAAGCTACGTCCGTACCGCGATATTGCGAACGCACTTGGCATCCCAGAAGGTGATCTATGGCTTTCTTCAGGAGCACAGCTCACCGAATGTCGATAAGGGGCAGCAACCCCTAGTCGACTGGCGTGTCATCTTGATACTGAAGACCAGTCTGCATGGTATCTTGCTGCCAATGGGAAGCAAGTACGCCGATTACGGGATTCACCTACATCTACATATACATCTACATACATACTCCGCAATCCACCATACGGTGCTTGGCGGAGGGTACCTCGTACGACAACTAGCATCTTCTCTTCCTGCTCCACTCCCAAACAGAACGAGGGAAAAATGACTGCCTATATGCCTCTGTACGAGACCTACTCTCTCTTATCTTATCTTTGTGGTCTTTCTGCGAAATGTAAGTTGGCGGCAGTAAAATTGTACTGCAGTCAGCCTCAAATTCTCTAAATTTCCTCAGTAGCGATTCACGAAAAGAACGCCCCCTTTCTCCGGTGACTCCGACCCGAGTTCCTGAAGCATTTCCGTAACGCTCGCGTGACGATCAAACCTACCAGTAGCAAATCTAGCAGCCCGCCTCTGAATTGCTTATATGTTCTCCCTTAATCCGACCTGATAGGGATCCCAAACGCTCGAGCAGTACCCAAGAATAGGTCGTATTAGTGTTTTATAAGCGGTCTCCTTTACAGATGAACCACATCTTCCCAAAATTCTACCAATGAACCGAAGACGACTATCCGCCTTCCCCACAACTGCCATTACATGCTTGTCCCACTTCATATCGCTCTGCAATGTTACGCCCAAATATTTAATCGACGTGACTGTGTCAAGCGCTGCACTGCTAATGGAGTATTCAAATATTACGGGATTCTTTTTCCTATTCATCTGCATTAATTTACGTTTATCTATATTTAAAGTTAGCTGCCATTCTTTACACCAATCACAAATCCTGTCCAAGTCATCTTGTATCCTCCTACAGTCACTCAACGACGACACCTTCCCGTACACCACAGCATCATCAGGAAACAGCCGCACGTTGCAGTCCGCCCTATCCAAAAGTTCATTTATGTAGATAGAAAACAACAGTGGACCTACCACTCTTCCCTGGGGCACTCCAGATGATACCCTCACCTCCGATGAACACTCACCATCGAGGACAACGTACTGGGTTCTGTTACTTAAGAAGTCGACTGGCGTGTCATCTTCACCTCGCAGACATTCCGTTGTGTGTCACCTGCGATGTTTTGGACTCTGACGAGCATCGCCTATTGTGCGGATGGTTGAGAGAGGATATAAAATATAGACTGGCGACGGGAAAAAAGCGTTTTTGAGAAGAGAAATTTTTTAACATCGAATGTGGCTTTTCCTAAGGTATTTGTCTGTAGTGTATATCACCAATTTAGTATTGGAGGGAAGTGTGGGGTAAAAGTTGTAGAGAGAGGCAAAGAAACGAATAGAATAAACAGATTCAGAAGGAGGTAGGTTGCAGCAGTTATTTGGGATGAAGAGGCTTGCACATGATAGAGTGGTGTGGAAAGCTGCATCGAACCAGTTTTGGGACTGAAGACCATGACAAGTATTTATTTTCGGAAGTTGCAAGAAAAGGACTCAATCACTTAGTCAAATTAGTGGTTGGTAATTGTTTCGTAACTTATCTCCGATTTACTTTGCAAGACAAAGTGTCCAAAGGTCTGTAGTGCAGTAGTTTATCTGGACTACGTGAACCGTAGGCCATCTAGGCTACCGAAAATTCAGAAAACTTGGAACGACATGGGATGAATACCGTGAACAAACACGTATTTCACATAAATTTTGACCAGATATTGAAAAAAAAGTCCTAGTGAACTTTAAATAAAATAATCAGTAAGTTTCTTTTGAGCCATATGTATTTGGTGAGCAGCTTGATGGCATAAGCGGCTCGCCAGTCTCAGCTGGGCCTAAGTTATATTGCTCATCAGTAAGGGATAGTTACCATGTTTGAATCTTAGCAGGGAGAGATAGAATCCACGGGAACGTATTGGCTGACGCTAATAGAGAGGAGTTGCACAGCACGAACGTTTACTATAAAAATTCCGGGTGAGTACGAACCAGGAAAGGGGTGGACAACATATTACTTCATCCGTAGTATGTCTCGTGAAGTGACCAAACGAGAAAATCCGAGAAATTGTAGCTCTTAGGGGGTTTGCGGACAATTTCCTCGCACACGGAAAGGAGAAACAGATCGTGGTCCGCGGCCCACTGTAAGGTGGCTTGCGACGCATAAATGTTTTTAAACAAATCATTATTTTTTCCAGTTGCGTTTTTACATCTGTATGTGTCGTAATGTTATCCCATTGAGTGCCAACTTCGTCGGATAATACGTAATCGCTACCATCATTATACGGAGATGAGCAACCGGCGATAATTTCGTCCCCAGTGACCATCATTTTGGAACAAAACTCTTCAATTTACTGCCGATTATTATTCTTCCAATACCACACCGTTGAAGTTCTAAGACCAAATTCAGCAGTAACGATTTTGAATAGTTATCATTGTCCATCCTTCGAAGTGCATCTTTTTGCCCACAGTCACTACTACCTCCTGTCCCTTTGATGTCGTTTTATACTCACAACAAACGTGAGCGATACGGTATTTTAAAATGCTATGTTAACTCATCAAGTGACATAGTTCAGGCATACGTGTATGGCGGTTGGCTGAACTTAAATTTTTAGTATTTTTCGTCGTCGATTGTTTATGCTGTTAGTTCGGGAGTACCAAAAACTCTACAATTTCTATTAAAAAAGTGTACTTTTGAGTGCTGGATAACCGAGGTTCCATCGTCCATCACTGTATGTAGAGCACGACCGTGTATTCTTAATCGGATATACATTCATATACATCATGTATTATTGATATGGAACACTAAAACTATGATGAATAAAGGTTTCCAGGTTTACCATGACTGGTTTCGAATCACCTAGCGACTCATCAACAGATGGTACACATTTCTAATGAATGATTTTTTGAATAAATGGTATTATGATATGCTCCAAATATTCATTAAAATATGTGCCATATGATGAATTACTAGGCGGCTCGAAACCGGTGATGATACGGGTAAATGAAAACTAAACCATTACGGAAGGTGACTGCTCAGAGTTATTTCTATAACCCTTTAGAATCAGAGAACCGTTCAAATGTAAGGTGACATGTGCGTTATTGGAGATGAATATTGTATTTGGTCATTGACAAAGATCTGCACAGTAAGTCGGAGGTTGATTATAAAATTTAGTTGGAGATGCCGGGGATCGAACCCGGGGCCTTTCACATGCAAAGCGAACGCTCTACCACTGAGCTACATCCCCTGACTGAATGACGTTCTTCCTTTCCGGTTAAGCGTTGTCTCAGCAGTCCGCTTACGTAAAGTGGTGACGCATAGTTAGGCAACCGTCCAGCGCCGCGTACCAGGGAACCATACATAGCCTTCCGCAGAAGCAGCGCGCGTCTCGTTTCCCAAGAATGAAATTTCACCAAGCTAATAGGAAGTTTGTAAATATTTTATACAAACTATCCCTGCACCAACAAGAGCGTAGATTTAAACTAAGGTACTTACACTATGAACAGAAACTTCAGGTATAGTTTAAAATATTAAGCACGGCTGTAAATTTAACAACTATACGACAGTAAACTTAGGGAGGTTGAAAAAATCAAGCTGTCCAGTATCAAATAAAGTTTTATTGGAACCTTTGTTCAAGTTTTAAAACAATCTTCAGGAGTCGTAAAGGACACTGAAACATCATACTATGCTGATACAGTACATCGAATACAGCCAAACCTCTCTTGTCGTATGACACGATATTTCAGGGCAGAATCTTTTTGCCGTCTTCAGGTGCATATTGTCTAAGCACAGCGAACTCTCCTGTTTAAGGCCCCCACATGCGCTAGCGTGGCGTAGCCAGAATTTGTCGCGCTCACGTTGCTAGAGTACATGCGCTTCTGCTGTAAGTCAGTGCGCTACTTCGACTGCGCTTTGTGGTGAAAGTTCGTCTCATCGTACCAAGTCGCAGAACAACGCCGGCTGCACAGAGCACGAAGATTTTCTGTGACAGGATTCCATGTACTATCTAACTGGAAACCGACGTCCCGGTTTGTAAGGGCCTCAGGCAGTCGTATTTCCACTAAATCTTTGATGATGGAGATAAAGAAGTGTGAAACATCGGTCACAGTTTTTGTTTCATTGTTAAGGGTCTTTCATTAGGAGTGATACTTTTTAAAATTTGAAAAAAATGCCTGTCTACCTATCAAAGTAAATTGTGCTTTGTTTTGAAGGTTAGACATTGCAGTTATGTTCTGAACAAAATATCGTACAAATGTTCACCGAAGCTTTAAATACACTGATGCACAGAGTGATTCCAAATGTTAATCTCTCTGTCCAACGTTAGTGGCATTATGTCTGCGACAGCCCAATGAATGTCCGCCTCCAAATGTTCCAAAGTTCATGGCTTGTCAGCATAGACCTGGGCTTTGATGTAGCCCCCCCCCCCCCAAAAAAAAAAAAAAAAATATATATATATATATATATATATATATATATATATATATATATATATATATAAAACACTATGGGTGTTAAAACACACGACCGTGGTGGCTAATTCACAGATCCACATCTTGAGCTGAAAAATTCTTCCTCAACAAATCGAGCATACCTGTAGCATCAATGTGCGGCACATAACGCCGACCTGCTGGAACCAAACGTTTTCAGTAGCAGTGGTACCCAGTTCTCGCGACAGAAATTCGCGTAACGTGGATCTGTAGCAGCTACCTCTGTATGTGTCGTAATGTCTTGCTATAGAGCGCCAACATAGTCAGGAAATCCATCATTGCTACCATCAATGTACGCAGATGAAAAACCGGAGATAATTTCGCCATCAGGGATCCTCGCTTTGCAACAAAACTTTTCAATTTCTTACCGATTCTCCGACACCAAAATCAGCAATAATATGTTGAGTAAATCTCTGTATCCAACCTACGTAGTGCACCTTTTGGTCCATGGACGCTGCCGCCTCCTTTCTCTTTGATGTCGTTTTATACTCGCAACTAACGGGGAAATACAGTACTTCACAATGATGTTAACTTATTGATTCTGTGTCAGCATTCGTGTATAGCGGTCGGCTGAACGTAAATTTAATAACTGTCTTCGTCGATTGCTGCTGCTGTTGCTTCCGGAGTACAAAAAAACTCTACAGTTTCTATAAATAAGTTGTTTCATTGGATGCCTGATAACCGAGGTTCCACTGTCCATCAAGGTATGTAGAGAGCGTCAGAAGCTAACATTGTCCGCAGATGATGCGATTGTCACTAAGAAAGCAGTAACGCAAGAATACAGTAACGATTTGTAGAATGACCTGCAGCGGAATGATTAACGGTGCAGGCTCTAGGAGTTGATCATCAGTGTAAATTAATGTAACATATTGCGCACACACAGGAAAAGAAATCGACCACACTATTTACAACAAACTGTTGGAAAATATAGGCTGACAATTGTTGAACAATGTGAAAAGATACGTAGATTACATGCAAATTATAGCATGTAAACGTGGCTACAGATTTTTGGATTTACGTTATGATATGTTCGATATGCCTGCCATCATTGCCAATGATATGGCGCAGACGAATAGTGAAATTCTGCATGACCCGCTGAAGTGTCTGAACATCGATACTGTCGATGATCTGGATGGATGTTTTCAGCTCAGCAATGGTTTCGGGGCTATTGCTGTACACCTTGTCTTTAATATAGGCTCTCAAAAAGGAGTCGCATGTGTTCAGATCTGGAGAATATGGCGGCCAATCGAGGCCCATGCCATTGCCCCCTGTGTACCCCAGAGCCAGAATGCCGACCCCAAAGTGCTCCTCCGCGACACGAAACACTCTCCTGCTTCGACGGGCTCGAGTTCCGTCTTGCCTGAACCACGTATTGTCGAAATCAGAGTCACTTTGGCTAATAGGGATGAAATCAAAACCTTCACGTACAATTTGGTAGTCACTGTGCCATCAAGGAATATTGCACCGACATTGCACACGACACACCCACCAGTTGAGAGTGAAGAGACTTCTCGATCACGAAATGCGCCAATTTTGCTTATTGACAAACGCATCCAAATGAAAGGCCCCACGTCCAATCGTACAGTTTAAACGTTCTAACGCAATCAGTTCAGAAGTTATGACGATTTTATTTCATATAGTTCAATAGGTTTCACCCTCTGTCTAGGAGTATCTATCCAAAGCGAACTGAAGTGGGATGACCATATAAAACAATTAGTACGAAAAGCCGATGCCAGGCTGAGATTCGTAGGTAGACTCTCAAGGAAATGTAACTCATACACGAAGGACGTGGGTTGTAAAGCGCTTGTGCAACAGATTCCTGAGTATTGTTCATGAATCTGGGATCCTTACCAGGTAGGACCAATACAAGGGATAGAAAAGATACAACGAAGAGCGGCACACTTCGTCACGGGATCGTTCGGTCGGCGCAAGAACATTATAGATATACTCAATCAATTCTAGTGGCAGGCGTTAAAAGAGTGGCGTTGTGCATCACGGAGATACTATTGAACTTTTGAGAGACAGCTTCCCAAAACGGGTAGTCAATTACTTCTTCCACATGCATCTCACGAAATGTCCACAACTTGAAAATTCGAGAAATTGGAGCTAACACAGAGGCTTACCGACAACCAGTGCTCTCACAGACCATTAGCGACTAAACAGGGTAGGGGGCTTCAGTTAGTGGTACCAGAAGTATCCTCAGCCACACACTATCAGGTGTTGTACGGAGCAAGATGTACATGTAGACCAGAATCTTTTATTTTCATCCAGACATACAAATAAAACTTTTATTCACTGTGAATGTTAAACTCTGCGAATATGATAAATAAAGATATCCAAAAAGACTGTAAGCAGTTGCTTTTTGTGATGCTTCAGTTTTTATTTATCATGACCGTTTCGAATCGCTTAGCGAACTATCATCAGACTGTACACATTTCTATTAACGATCTTATGATGTACATAATTATCGGCACATTCATTGCTTACTTATTTCATTTTTTTTATCTTACCATACCTACAAAACTGCTACAATGCTCCAAATATTCATTAAAAATGTGTACCATTTGATGAGTTACGGTCATGATAAATAACAATTCAAGTACCACAAAAGACCACTGGCGGAGTTATTTCCATAACCTTTTACAATTGGATAATCGTCCAAATATTGTCTGGCATGAAGTGGATGTTACTAGTGATGTAACACTAAGACCGAGAAGTTGACGATAAAATTTAGTTGGAGATGCCGGGGATCGAACCCGGGGCCTTTCACATGCAAAGCGAACGCTCTACCACTGAGCTACATCCCCGGACGGAATGTTGTGATATCTTTCCAGTCATACACGACTCAGTAGGTCGCCTACGTAAGCCGCTGAGGCGTAGCTAGGCAACCGGCCAGCGCCGCATCCCAGGGATCTATAACCTTCCTCAGTGGCCCTTGGTACACACACAGCGCACGTCTCTGTTTCTCAAGAACGAAATGGAAGGCATCTCACTTATTTATGTGGGTTTTCATCTTTGTAATTATCTTATACAAACTTTCTCTGCATCAGCAAGAATGTGGGTATCTAAACAAGGGGATGTCCGGTACGAATAGAAATCAGATACACCTTAAACGTGGCTGTAAATTCAGTAAGTGTACGATTGTAAACTTAGAGAGGTTGAATCAAATCAGGCAGCCAGTATCTGATAAAGGTTTATTGGAACTACTGAACTATGATCCGACAATTTTAAACTACTCACTTCTGATGAAGCCCCTTTTAAAACTGTCGAAGCCTAGTTCAAGGCTTTCAATTCTCGTTTTTTTTGTTTTTTTGTTTTTTTTTTTTTTTCAAGCTCTGAAAATGCCAGGTACGATTTCTCTACAAGTTGTAGCGGAAAAAAAAATGTCCAGCCGGAAACTACAGTTCCCTTCATTTGTCCTCGTATTAAAAATATTTGAAGTGTCTCTGCAGTGACATACGTCATGGCAGAAAACTGTTGAACCAGTTTATTATGGGAACGAAACGAATTACACACATTTCATACAAATATTGTTTTGAAATAAGTCACTGAAAGTTTACCTCTTTTAAGCAATAAGCTCTTGTGAAAACCTACACGGCGATAAGTAGTCGTATGCCATTGCTGACTGTGAGAGCCCGAAGGCTATTCTTTGCCCACAATGACACTTTTCCTCCGCCAAATGTGAGAGTTCTGTGCATAAGTGTACCTGGTAAGAGTAGGTGACAGAAATGGGTGTGAGTTTAGTGTGCTGTGTGTGTGTGTGTGTGTTAGATGATGAGAGAAGGGAGAGGGTGAAACCTGGTGCCGGCACATAGTCTACTCTCGAATAGAACCTGTGGGGCCACAAAGCTTACCAGGTGTAGAGGTATGAAACCGGAATTTAGTTGCAATAATTACTCTTCTTTTGTTTGAAACTGATGAACAATATTTTATTCATAATAACCTCCATTGCTATATATACATTTCTTCCACCTCTCCGGCAGGCTATTAATGTCATGCCAAATAACAGTTCTTCTTTTGAAGCGAATCGGTCAGTTAACTATTTTAGTACATTTCCATACGAATTGAAGCGTAGTTCAGCGAGAGCGTGTCCGAGTGATGCAAATAGATGATAATCGGACAAAGCCAAGTCTGGAGAATACGCCGCATGCCCATGTATTTCAGAACTGAAAGCTTCGAGCGTTTCCCTGACCCGTTTGGCTGTGTAAGATGGGGCGTTATCATGGTGCAATATGACTTTGTGTTGCCTTTATTTCACATTCCGGTCGTTTTTCACGTAATGCTCGAGTTACATAGATCATTTGTTGTTGGGAGCGATCTATGTTAATGGTTTCACCAAGTTTTAGCAACTCATAATAGATGACACCCTTCTGATCCCACCAAACACAGAGCATTGTCTTCGTTCCAAAGCGGTTTGATCCTGCAGTGGATGTCGATAATCTGTGTGGATTCACCTATGATTTATGACGCTTAGGATTTTCAAAATATATCCATTTTTCATCACCTGTCACTATTCGGTGGAGAAACGACAATCTTTCTTATCTGGCGAGCAGCATTTCACAAGCGGTCTTTCGATATGCTTTCTGTCTTTCTTCAACTCATGCAGAACCTTTTTTCCCACGTCCTGCACCTTTCCCATAGCTTTCAACCGAAGGGAAACGACTCTCTGCGTCACATTCAATTGTTCCCCGAGTTGCTGTTGGGTCTGAGTATCATCTTTATCCAATAAGGCCTGCAATTCTTTGTCTTCGAACTTTATAGGTGGTTTCCCGCTCTCGTCGTTTCTTACGTCGAAATAAACACTTTTGAATCTTCTGAATCACTCGAAACACTGTGTTTTGGCAAGAGCATGTTCGCCGAAAGCTTCGGCAAGCATTCGATGCGATTCTGCAGCAGTTTTCTTCAAATGATAATTGAAAACGTATGCTGTCCGCAAATCGTAGTTCGTAGGCACAGAACTCGACATGTTTACAGGTCTGAAACAGATACCAATGTAAAAAAGGTTTGTGCCAGGTGGGTTCCCAGGAGGTTGACAGTGGCTCTCAAAGAAGCAATTAAAACGGTATGCAGCGAACTTTTGGAACAGTATGAGAATGGTGGAGATGAATTTCTTGGAAGAACTGTGACAGGTGATGAAACATGGCTCCATCATTTTTCACCAGAGACGAAGAGACAATCCATGGAGTGGCATCATGCAAGTTTCACCCAAGGAAAAAAATTCAAAACCACACCTTCTTCTGGAAAAGTTATGGCTACGGTGTTTTTCGATTCCGAAGGACTCTTGCTTGTGTACGTCATGCCAAGTGGAACCACCATAAATTCTGATGCATATGTGACGACACTGAAGAAACTTCTTGCTCGACTGAGTCGCGTTCGATCACATCGGCAAAATCACAATGTTTTGCTGTTGCACGACAATGCACGGCCACAAGTCAGTCAAAAAACCATGCAAGCGATCACAAAACTCGGATGAACAACACTGAAACACCCGCCTTACAGTCCTGACCTGGCTCCATGTGACTATCATCTCTTTGGGAAACTGAAAGACTCTCTTCGTGGAACAAGGTTTGAAGATGGCTCCCTTGTGCACGCTGCCAAACAGTGGCTCCAACAGGTTGGTCCAGAATCTTACCATACTGGTATACAGGCGCTGGTTCCAAGATGGCGTAAGGCAGTTGAGAGGGATGGAAATTATGCGTAGAAATGAAAATATTGTTCCTAAAGGATGTATCTACACACTGTAAAACTTTCCAACATGTAGAATAAAAGATGGATTTAAAAAAATAGTAGTGTGCATTTCTTTTGGAGTGAACCTCATATTATTGTCATTACTATTGCCATTCCTATTATTATTATTGTTATCATTATCATTGTTAGTGCCAGCAGCAGCTGTAGTAGTAGAAGTACAGACATATTAACTTTATTAGTTCATAATCAATATTATTTACTCACACTGGCACTATAGACACTTAAATCATTTGTCATATTAAAATTATTTATTATGTAAATATGATGTGAAAAAAGTACTATATGCATAGAAAGCTGGGCCACATTAAAAGAGGGCCTGATGGCACTAGTCAGGTTAAATACATAAACAAATAAACAGATAAATAATATTCCTGGGATATATAGGTTTCTTGAGGCAAATATTAAATTATATAGTTAAATTGCAGTTACTATTTATTTTTGTTAGTGCCTTTTTAGGTGTTGTGAACAATCTTCTATATGAGTCCTAATTTTGAAAGGTGATGTAATATATAAAATCACTCATCAAAATGAACTACATATTTAAAGATATAGACATTTGCTTAAATAGAGAACGAAATTATATAATTACTTTTTTAAAAATCTAACACTTTGTTAACACAGGCTGTGTTCAAGGTAATTATAATTTTATACATTACAGTGTAACAATTAACTGTTTAAAAATACTAATTTAACTTTAGTATGTAATAAACTTTGTACTTAATACAATGAAGACATGTTTCTCATGATAATTTTAGATAGATAACATGTATAGGTAGGTTTATAATGAAAGCTGTTAATTGGAGAATTTACTGAGTTAACATATATGTTCAGTCTCAAATAATTGTGCATGGTAAGAAATATAAGCCAACTTCTTACACTTTTGGTGACTTCACTGTCAATTATAACAGGAAAAATCGTTTGATTTCCCTTCTGTCTGATTCTTAAGCTGTCCCTCAGGAGTGGTGAAACCCTAGTTAATCGAATTCTTCATATGTGAACCTGAGGTATCTCTATGGGTATCCTATAATCCCCTCAAATTTTTATACAAAATGTGCATCATTACCTTGCAGAGACTCTCAAATTTATGTTTTGTTTTTTTCCGTCTGAGTTTTCCTGCATTCTTAGGTGGATAAATATCTTCCTTTGTAGCAGTTGTTTGCTGTCATAGTCTTTCATCTGATTACACACTGATGAGTTAGTTTGAAGTGTCAGTCTTTGTTAGGTATTAATCACCCTTCCACATATGATGCTCTGAAAGTTGACATGTTTGCAAAAACTTTATAAAATTTCACCATATCTGTGCAATCTTCACTGGGCCCTTATTTTATTGCCCATATGAAATGATGTACCAGGCTAGCGAAAAAAACAGTCGGATGTCACCTACAGCCAAATGCAAACTATGAGAAGGAAGATTATGTTTTTGAAGCTAGTGTTCAAAGATATTCTAGCACAGCTACTATTATTGACATGTACACTGAAGTGATTGCCTTTAGTTGCCTTACTGCTTTGGTGAAGATATTAAATTGTTGGAAATGACAATGTAACGTATTGTGAATAGAATTTTATATGAGCACCAAGGCTGCTGGAATAATGTGTGGCCGCTAAATTGTTTGGCTGTTGGCTGTCTATGGTAGCAACGATACAACATTACCCTCTGTTCGTTTATCATTTATTGATATTATCTTAGTGTAACGCACCTATACTTAATTTAAAAGAAATATTCCCACTGGCGATTATCGCATACCCCTAAATTTACTACCGGTAGTTCCTACTGAATATGCAAATTAATTATATGTAAAAATTGAAATCTAGTTAATTTTAGGAAAAAGGCATCGTCCAGTTTCTTGATTGTTTCACAATGTTTAAGAATTGTTTCCAGTAAGATAATCTACAGTTTCCTATTATGATTTGTTGTTAATTCACTCTCCAAAACCACAAATTAATGACCTTTTCCTCTTCTGCAAAGAACTTGTCATTAATTCTGGACCACCTTTTAGACTGCACTGAAAATAGAAATGCTTTCTGTAAGAAGGCGTCTCAGTCGCTTATTCAACAGAAATATAAAAAGTATTTGCTTTCGAGCTGAAAAGAAGCTTGTGGAGTCACTAATACACCTCACCCTTGACTATGGTGATGCTGTCATCCAAGGACTTTCGTACGAAAGCTCACTCAGGCTAGAATTGGCGATGAATGGTTGTGTACAATACATTTGCGACGCAGCCTATTTCACCCATATCACCACTGCCTACTAACTATTATAATGGCTGTGTGCCGACAAGTGTAGAGACAATCATACTCTATGTTTGCTCCATCGTCTTCTCAATCGTGCTCCCTCTTATTTATCTTCAACTCTTACACTACTATCTGAACAGCATATCAGAAATACTCGTTCTCAACAAAGTCAAATCCTCTCTGTACTATCGCATAACACTGCCATGTTCTCTCAATCATTTTCTATACCAGGAACCCGACTTTCCAACGACCTTCCACAAAAATTCAGCGAACTTAAATTCCTCCCAGACTTCAAAAAGACAGTTAACGACCAACCTTTGGTTATAATAACCGTCTCTCCCACATGCTAGTCTGCAGCTCACTCTCGTCAGTCCCTCCTCCACCACAATTTTTCCTTCCTCCATGCTGGCACAGTTTCTTATTTAAACTCTGTTCTTCCCTAAGAGCGACTGTCACTGTCATTTCAATCTTTTCCTTTTTTTTATTCCTTCCTTTTCTGCAGTACTAAACATGTATTCAAAGGTCCTAAATTATTCTCCAATATTGTTAATGCCCTTTATTATTATTATTATTATCATCATCATTATTATAATTCGCATCAGCTACTATTTACATTCTTATTATAATTGTTGTGGATTAAAATTATTATATTACTATTATTATTTCCTTCACTTTCTCAGACGTTAAGTCCGGTTAAAAATGGAGTGACGCGGACCTTGATCAAGCGTCACTTCCTTTTAACTGTACGGTATGTGTTATATTGCATTTAGGAACTTTCGGGTAATTGAACATGTATCGATAATTACGGATTTCTGTAGTTGTATATATATGTTTGGATGTAGCTCTATTGCATTGATGTACTGGTGGATATTGTGTGGTATGACTCCTGTAGTTGATAGTATAATTGGTATGATGTCAACTTTATCCTGATGCCACATGTCTTTGACTTCCTCAGCCAGTTGGATGTATTTTTCAATTTTTTCTCCTGTTTTCTTTTGTATATTTGTTGTATTGGGTATGGATATTTCGATTAGTTGTGTTAATTTCTTCTTTTTATTGGTGAGTATGATGTCAGGTTTGTTATGTGGCGTTGTTTTATCTGTTATAATGGTTCTGTTCCAGTATAATTTGTATTCATCATTCTCCAATACATTTTGTGGTGTATACTTGTATGTAGGAACGTGTTGTTTTAAAAGTTTATGTTGTAAGGCAAGCTGTTGATGTATTATTTTTGCGACATTGTCATGTCTTCTGGGGTATTCTGTATTTGCTAGTATTGTACATCCGCTTGTGATGTGATCTACTGTTTCTATTTGTTGTTTACAGAGTCTGCATTTATCCGTTGTGGTATTTGGATCTTTAATAATATGCTTGCTGTAATACCTGGTGTTTATTGTTTGATCCTGTATTGCAATCATGAATCCTTCTGTCTCACTGTATATATTGCCTTTTCTTAGCCATGTGTTGGATGCGTCTTGATCGATGTGTGGCTGTGTTAGATGATACGGGTGCTTGCCATGAAGTGTTTTCTTTTTCCAATTTACTTTCTTCGTATCTGTTGATGTTATGTGATCTAAAGGGTTGTAGAAGTGGTTATGAAATTGCAGTGCTGTAGCCGATGTATTTATATGAGTGATTGCCTTGTGTATTTTGCTAGTTTCTGCTCGTTCTAGAAAGAATTTTCTTAAATTGTCTACCTGTCCATAATGTAGGTTTTTTATGTCGATAAATCCCCTTCCTCCTTCCTTTCTGCTTAATGTGAATCTTTCTGTTGCTGAATGTATGTGATGTATTCTATATTTGTGGCATTGTGATCGTGTAAGTGTATTGAGTGCTTCTAGGTCTGCGTTACTCCATTTCACTACTCCAAATGAGTAGGTCAATATTGGTATGGCATAAGTATTTATAGCTTTTGTCTTGTTTCTTGCTGTCAATTCTGTTTTCAGTATTTTTATTAGTCTTTGTCTATATTTTTCTTTTAGTTCTTCTTTAATATTTGTATTATCTATTCCTATTTTTTGTCTGTGTCCTAGATATTTATAGGCATCCGTTTTTTTCATCGCTTCTATGCAGTCGCTGTGGTTATCCAATATGTAATCTTCTTGTTTAGTGTGTTTTCCCTTGACTATGCTATTTTTCTTACATTTGTCTGATCCAAAAGCCATACTTATATCATTGCTGAATCCTTCTGTTATCTTTAGTAATTGGTTGAGTTGTTGATTTGTTGCTGCCAGTAGTTTTAGATCATCCATGTATAGCAAATGTGTGATTCTGTGTGGGTATGTTCCAGTAATATTGTATCCATAATTTGTATTATTTAGCATGTTGGATAGTGGGTTCGGAGCAAGGCAGAACCAGAAAGGACTTAATGAGTCTCCTTGGTATATTCCACGCTTAATCTGTATTGGCTGTGATGTGATATTATTTGAATTTGTTTGGATATTAAGTGTGGTTTTCCAATTTTTCATTACTATGTTTAGGAACTGTATCAATTTAGGATCTACTTTGTATATTTCCAATATTTGTAGTAACCATGAGTGGGGTACACTATCAAAAGCTTTTTGGTAATCAATGTATGCGTAGTGTAGCGACCTTTGTTTAGTTTTAGCTTGATATGTCACCTCTGCATCTATTATCAGTTGCTCTTTACATCCTCGTGCTCCTTTGCAACAGCCTTTTTGTTCTTCATTTATAATTTTGTTCTGTGTTGTATGTGTCATTAATTTCTGTTTAATGACTGAAGTTAATATTTTGTATATTGTTGGTAGGCATGTTATGGGGCGATATTTAGCTGGGTTCGCTGTGTCTGCTTGATCTTTAGGTTTCAGATATGTTATTCCGTGTGTAAGTGTATCAGGGAATGTGTATGGGTCTGCAATGTAACTGTTAAATAATTTAGTTAGATGTGAATGTGTTGAGGTGAACTTCTTTGACCAGAAATTTGCTATTTTATCATTTCCAGGGGCTTTCCAATTGTGAGTAGAATTAATTGCTTGGGTGACTTCATGTTGCAAAATTATCACTTCAGGCATTTGTGGTATCATCTTGTATGTGTCTGTTTCTGCTTGTATCCATCGTGCATGCCTGTTATGTTGTACCGGGTTTGACCATATGTTGTTCCAGAAGTGTTCCATGTCTGTTATGTTTGGTGGATTGTTTATTTTAATGTGTGTGTTATCTATTGTCTGGTAAAATTTCTTTTGGTTTGTGTTGAATGTTTGGTTTTGTTTCCTTCTATTTTCACTTTTTTTGTATCTTCTGAGTCGTTTGGCTAATGCTTGTAATTTCTGCTTCTTTTCGTCTAATTGCTCTGTCGCTTCTTGTTGTGAGATTTTACCTAACCTTTTTCGTTTTTTTTCCGAGATTTCATTTCTTATAAATTGTGTTAGCTGTCCGATGTCTTTTCTCAGTTTTTCTATTTTGATCTGTAGCCTGTGTTGCCATGCTGGTTTTCTGGGTTTCTTCTGTGTGTTGGTTGGTTCTGATCTCTGCCTAGTGTGTATATTTAGTGTAGTGAGTGCTCCTATATAAACCAGTAGTTGTAACTCTTCCATAGTTGTGTTTTCATTTAATTTATTGTGTATGATTGTGTTGATAGTTTTTATTGTTGTTTCGACTTGTGGGTTATTTGGTGGTCTATGCAAGAATGGTCTAATGTCTGTATTTGTGTCTTTGTATTCTATATATGTTAGCTGAAATTTTTCTTCTATATCTAACATCTGTGTCACTTCGTGTTCTATTTGTGCTTGTTCTGGTGGCTGTCTTAAGATTTCGTTTTCCTCTGATTGTTTAATTGGTGCATGTTGTTCTTTGTTGTTTGCTCTGGGATGTTTGAGTCCATTACTGTATTTTCTTCTTCTTCTGATTGCACATTATTTTGTTCCAGTATTTGTTGTACTTGTTGTTTGATGTTTTCTAATTCTGACTGGGGTATCCTGTTATTTTTTATTATTACACGGATCTGATCAGCTAGTCGTTGTTCTGTTAAAAATTTTAATTCTGGGTATTTGGTAATAAATGTTGTGTATACTTGTGATCTGTATCCAGTTGTGTTGGTTCCTAGGTTTGTTGCTTGGTAATAACAGAACATGAGGTGTCGATTAACTTCATCTGACCATCTCATCCTCTGTCTTTGTTTTCCTTCTAGGGTGGTTGCAGGAAGCATATCCTGCAAAACACCTCTATTTGGATTTAAATCATTTTCCAGTTGGCTAGCGGTGTCGTTACCATTGTGGGCGGGCATAGGGTTCAAGCGTCGTCCCCGACCATGACGGCGCTTGTCCGAGGCTTCTTTAGTTCTGTCCTGAACCAACTAATCACACTAAAAGGGGGGTTAGCCCTATTAGTGGTTTGTTCTTTTCGTCGCCTTTTACGACTGGCAGAACATACCGGAGGCCTATTCTTTTCCCGGGCCTCCATGGGGTTATTATTATTATTATTATCCCTGTGAATGTTTTTGTAATATTTTTGAAACAGTGAAACTCCAGGTTGGGTTACCAGCAACATAAGAAAAAGATAGTGTAAGTCAGTGTAAAGATGGCATATTGGGTTGCAAACAGGCGCAACGAAAAGAAACTTTCACATTAGCTTTCAGCCAAACACTCCTCCAGAAAAAGGACTCTCACACACTCACTCAATCACACACACACACACACACACACACATATATATATATATATATATATATATACATATACACGCAAACAAGCACACGTGATCGCCCTCTCTGTCACCTCGAACCGAGCTGCTAAAAATGACAGTCATGTGTGCGTGAGGTGTGCTTGCATGAATCATTGTGTGAGTACCTCCTTTTCTGATGAAGGCTTTGGCCGAAAGCTAATGTGCCTATCTGCAACACAACATGTCATCTTTACAATGAGTGTTTTCCATGCTTGTAGTACCTTTGGTGTGTGTTGATATTTACGGTCAAATGTAAGAGAGGGCCTTCAGGCCTTAATCTTGTCAGCCTAAATAAGAAGTAAATAAATCACTAAAATCAATTATTTTTCTATAATTTCAATTAAATCAACTAATCACTTGAATTCCAAATAATTAATCAAACTTTTCATATACCATTTGCTACTAAAAGTGAAGTGCGTCAATGAATGATACCCTGATTAAATCAGTGATATTCTTTCTAAGAAAGACTTTAATTTGCAAAGTAAATGTTTGAAATGCGCTCTTTGCTTTGTCATGACTTTTGTTTATTATCCAATGAAAGTCACTACTGGTTCAAGCAATTTGTATATTTGTTCTGAGCCGAACTGTATTTTTAGCTATTAAATGCGACCTTGTAGTGATAAGACATTGAAATAGCTGTAGTCTCTGGCGGCACTCCTCGACAGCTATTAGGCAGTGTCTTGGACGAAGGATTTGAGGGAATGCCACCGGACGCTCTGGCTTGGCGCAGGCCTTTGTACCCACGAGAAGCATCTCGACTGCTGATTTACGCCAGTCGTTCACCAGCAGCAGATGTGTTGTCACCGCCAGTCAGGCAGTGACCTCAGCGACAGTCTTCATTTTCGTTCACCTTCGTAGGCCTAAGCTGCTTGCGTTCCACACACTGTGAGTAATGGAAATAATTACAACAGTGAAATGAAAGACGTGTCTTCTCAAGGATGGTCATCGCTACCGGGTGCACAAAAAATGTGATGAGTATATGAACTGGTTGTGCGTGAATTCTGAACGGAGTAAGTACTGGGCTCTTTATTAGCTACAGAAGGCAGAAGCGTGGCTGAACAATAACATCCTCGCCCACCTGACAGAGCAGATGTGCATATTAAAAATGTAATTCACAACTGCAGAAGAAGAGTCTGCGAAGATAAGACACTTCCTGTTTCCCAAATTTCTAAAGAGGAATTTCAAGATTTGAGAGATAAACGTTTAAAATTCGTCGCAAATATGCCAGATTATGATAACTCAAAGACTGCACTGTGTAAAGCAAGAAAGGAAACTATTGGCACGATCCTGAACCCTGGCATTTGTTGGGAGGTCCACATGAGCGAAGATATTTTGAAATTAACTTTAAACAATAGTTTCATGAAAGTTAACTAATGGTGTATTCTTGACAAAACAAGTTTGGTGTTCGGTTACGAAGAAGTGGAGAAAACTTTGCGTGAAAATGGAACTGTTCTTACGGAAGAGACGTTTGACTTCGAAAGAGCTCAAACAACTGTACAACATACACGTTGACATATGAAATATAGAAGAAGGGAAGAATCTATTTGGTGTATTTTGTGCTTTGTTCCCAGACAAAAATCAAAATACATATAAAAGACATTTTTCTGGCTTAATAAATAAGCTGCCTGGATGGTCATCGTAAACTGCAGTGCTACACTTTCAAATGCCTACAATTAAAGCTATGAATACAGTGTTGCCCGAGATATAACTCTGCAGTTGCAATTTTCACTTCATCCAAAATCAGTGGAAGAAAATGCAAGAACTTGGATCAACAGAGGACTGCAGATATAGAGAGAGACTCAGCTGTTTTCTCGCGTGTGTTCTACATCAGTGTGCCTTCCACCAGACAGTGCTGATGAAGCGCGGTTAGTAATAATGAAGGAAATGTCCACTGGAGAAAAGGTCATGGGTTTCGTAGACTATGAACACTCAATGGCTGGGGAAAGTCCTACTACATGAAATGAAATGTTTAATTCTTTTTTTAACAGTTACACAGCATCACCAATGCTGTTGAAAGTTAATTTAGGAAATTAAACTCCCGAATAAATCGAAAACATTACCCGCCAGGATAGCCGAGAGCAGTTACGCGCTGCTTCCTGGACTCGGGTAGACGCGCCGGCCACGGATCGAATCCGCCCAACGGATTAACGACGAGGGCCTGTGTGCGGGCCAGCATGGATGAGTTTTTAGGCGGTTTTCCACATCCCACTAGGTGAATACTGGGCTGGTCTCCAAGTTCCACCTCAGTTACATGGCTCACAGACGTCTGAACACATTCGCACTATTCCATGGATTACACTAGACGGAGACAGTTGGGGCACACTAATTCCTTCCTGGAGGGTAAGGGGTGGCGACAGGGAGGGCATTTGGCCACCCCTTAAAATTAACATCCCACATCCGATTAACCAGCGGACCCCGCCAGTCGGAATTAATACTTGGAAAGAGAGAGTAAATCGAAAACACTCCGACCATGATTCATTCTTGTTACTTGAAGGTCGAGCGCCGCCACACTTGCTTATGTTATAGTGTTTTCAGTTTCAAAGGATGGCAAGTAAAAAATGTACAGAATCAATATACAATTTTCAGTTTCCGTTCCGTTAGCTTTCCGACCGTGGACTTTCCGCCCTGTGACGTCAACGTGAGTTTCCGATCAAAAATATTGTAGCCGAGGGTTTCCCGACCATCAATGAAAGCCGCAACAGTGGAGTAGCTCTTCCGACCGTTTTGCAGCAAGAACATTCCTTATATTTTATCCAGCCTTAGGGGTTAACATGAACATATTACATAAGCATTTTTTTTAAATTTTTTCCTTTTTATTTTTCAATTCTTATATTTTTGTATTTATAATTCTTTTTTTTCTGCGATATTACTGCAGCAAACGATTAAACTTTTTGCCTTATTTCGTGAATTTTAATTTGGCACGCAATTTTTTTAAAGAAAGTCAGACATTTTCAACATCTTGTTAAATCCCCGAGACGTTACGTATTCTTAGAATGTCTTTTACTCTTTTGTCAAGCTCTACGTATCGCTTTCTTCTTTTTTGAGGAGGCAGTGCAGTGGAATCTTTTTTTTATTTCAAAATACAACACTTACTGTTTCTTCTTTCAGCTTATTTGTCAGAAGGTATAAGAGATGCATAATTAACGAGACTGACAGCACCGCGCTGTGTTATTCTACTTACGCAGACTGGTGCGTTCATCCCTTCCAGAAAGTCAGTCCAAGTTTCAGCTCCGTGCAGTCATCAGGTGATTCTTGAGAACGCCATAAGTAAAGCTGTGTCTTTGTTGTGTGTTACGAAAATGAAACAGCGGAATTTAGAGCAACGTTATGCCATTAAGTTTTGTATTAAACTTGGGGAACCAGCGATGCGATCTCTGAAAAGTTGAAACACAAAGAGCACAATTTTTTGCTGCCAAAAATCATTTTTGGAAAGCGAAGAAAACGTTGGAGATGAACGTTGTTCAGGGAGACCTTCAGCTCCAGAAACCGACTAAAACGTCGAACTTATGCGAGCTCTTATGAGGTCAGACTGACGTTCAACATAAAGGATGATGGGTGACATGTTAAAATTAACCTCTGTCACCGTACATCGAATTTTAGTCGAATAGTTGCGCATGCGGAAGGTTTGTGCCAAAATGGTGCCGAAAAACCTCACAACCGAGAAGAAGAAAATCGAAGAAACTTGTGCGTTGATTTTCAGAGCACACCCAATGACCAGGAATGGTTCAGTCGTGCGATCACACGTGATGAATCCTGGATTTTTTTAAGTACGAGACAAAGAGACAAAGTGAGGAGGAATGGCACACTGAGGCATCTCCTCGACCGAAAGGAGCTCAAATGAGCTAATCAAAGATTAAAATAATGCTGATATACTTTTTTGACAGTAGGGGTATCATGCATAACGAATCAGCTCCTCCAGGACAAACTGTCAACCAAGTGTTTTAAAAAAGATGTCCTTGAAAGACTCAGAAAAGAGGTGAATCGAGTGAGACCGGAAACTGCATTACGACAGTCCCCTACGTCACATGGCCATTTCCATCAAGGAATTTCTACCTCAGGAGGCATTCCTGTTGGTCCACAGCTACACTGTTCATCTGATGTGAGTCCCTCTGACTTCTTTTCTTTTCCCGAAATTGAAAAATTTCTTAAGAGGGCATCATTTTGGGACTCAAAAGAATGTGGCCGACGTGTTAAAGGCCTTACCAGTTGAAGCCTTTCAGATCTACTACAAAGACTGGAAACAACGACTCCGCCAGTGTATAGCTGGCGAATGAAACAGCTTTGGAGGGGACAATATTCTTGTTTGAAGAAAATGAAAACTTCAGTATATAAAAAAATCAGTATTGTTTCTTTTCTCACACACCTCGTACGTCCGGTAGCTACTTGACACTCCTCCGATGCTAGTTGCCAGAATGCTGGCCTCTAGAACTACTTTGCAGATTTTCCTCTGTAAATGTGCATTTTTAAAATTCTCAATAAATGTTGGAGGGTTCCACGGAGGGTATTGCCGACTGGCGGTATTAGAGGGACCCTTTGCCGTTGTATTCAGGTCAGTGTCCTGCCCCTCTGTCATCACGCCACAGCAGGGCGTGAAATAGGAGAGCTGAAAAAGCATAACCATCATTTGGTGCTTCAGATTGCATCAAAATTTTGTTGAATGGTTTTGGTTGGTCCTGTGTTGTTCCTAGAAAGGGATCAGGCCACGTTAAATGAGGATGTAGCCCTATAATATCATTACAAACGGTCTGAAACGTCCTCGGGTTGTCAGCAGTGTCAAGGGTTGTGAATAACGTGGTCCTGTTACTGATCACACTGAGAACTGTCGCTTCGACGAGAAAACGGATGGTTTCATTGACGCCCTTTAATCCACCGCTCGCCAACCCGTAAGAAAACAGCGTGATTTCAGCGCTGGGTGTTGCCTTTCTGACCTCCAACTTACTTGCGTCAAAACAAGGGGTGAAATGTGAGTAAGTGGAGGTGTGACGACCGTGGCGTTAGGTGGAATTTTGGGGAAATTTCGTGAAAATGTGACACCATTAGTCCACCTTACAAGTCACACGACCTTCAGAGTTCTGGCTTTTTTTCCCGCATGTGTCGACACCTTCCTCTATGAAGCGTCGTCTACTCTGTGGGTGATGTCGCAGGACGTCATGCTTTTGCACCATTACAGAGGTAGTTGGTAGGCACCTTTCAGCCAAATTTCAAACTTACGCGTCACAATGGGAAACAATTACGCGGTTCATACACTACTGGCCATTAAAATTACTTCACCAAGAAGAAATGCAGATGGTAAACGAGTATTCATTGGACGAATATATTATATTAGAACTGACATGTGATTACATTTTCACGCAATTTGGGTGCATAGATCCTGAGAAATCAGTACCCAGAACAACCACCTCTGGCCGTAAAAACGGCCTTGATACGTCTGGGGATTGAGTCAAGCAGAGCTTGGATGGCGTGTATAGGTACAGCTGCCCATGCAGCTGCAACACGATACCACAGTTCATCAAGAGTAGTAACTGGCGTATTGTGACGAGCCAGTTGCTCGGCCACCATTGACCAGACGTTTTCAGTTGGTGAGAGATCTGGAGAATGTGCTGGCCAGGGCAGTAGTCGAACATTTTCTGTATCCAGAATGGCCCGTACAGGACCTGCAACATGCGGTCGTGCATTATCCTGCTGAAATGTAGGGTTTCGCAGGGATCGAATGAAGGGTAGAGCCACGGGTCGTAACACATCTGAAATGTAACGTCCACTGTTCAAAGTGCCGTCAATGCGAACAAAAGGTGACCGAGACGTGTAACCAATGGCACCCCATACCATCACACCGGGTGATAAGCCAGTATGCCGATGACGAATACACGCTTCCAATGTGCGTCCAACGCGATGTCGCCAAACACGGATGCGACCATCATGATGCTGTAAACAGAACTGGATTCATCCGAAAAAATGACCTTTTGCCATTCGTGCAACCAGGTTCGTCGATGAGTACACCATCGCAGGCGCTCCTGTCTGTGATTATCGCGTCAAGGGTAACCGCAGCCATGGTCTCCGAGCTGATAGTCCATGCTGCTGCAAACGTCGCCAAACTGTTCGTGCAGGTCGTTGTTGTCTTGAAAACGTCCCCATATGTTGCCTTAAGGATCGAGACGTGGCTGCATGATCCGTTACAGCCATGCGGATAAGACGCCTGTTATCTCGACTGCTAGTGATACGAGGCCGTTGGGATCCAGCACGGCGTTCCGTATTACCCTCCTGAACCCACCGATTCCATATTCTGCTAACAGTCATTGGATCTCGACCAACGCGAGCAGCAATGTCGCGATACGATAATCGCAATAGGCTACGATCCGACCTTTATCAAAGTCGGAAACGTGATGGTGCGCATTTATGCTCCTTACAAGAGGAATCACAACAACGTTTCACCAGGCAACGCCGGTCAACTGCTGTTTGTGTATGAGAAATCGGTTGTAAGCTTTCCTCATGTCAGCACGTTGTAGGTGACGCCACCGGCGCCAACCTTGTGTGAATGCTCTGAAAAGCTAATCATTTGCATATCACAGCATCTTCTTCCTGTCGGTTAAATTTCGCGTCTGTAGCACGTTATCTTCGTGGTGTAGCAATTTTAATGGCCAGTAGTGTAAAAGTGATCCTTTAATTCTGTTGCGCAGCACAGCAATGAAATAATAGTTGCGTCTGTAGTCAACGCCAAGACACCGTGTCTTCGCTTTATGTATGTTCATGTGAAGCAAGCTAGGGAATGCCAGGAGCATTTTTTCTTTTTAAGTATAAATACGCTGCGTGGTCGCCGAAGTGCAGCAGGAGAATCTCAGCCAGAAACTGCAGCCAAACGCTGCAGCCAGCCACGTCGCAATATTGCAACATGCCTCAGCCCGACGCAGCTTAAAGTGCGACCTGCACGGTTCGTGTTTTCCACAAGGCTAATACCAGTGCTCAAAACGGCAAGCGCTGGAGCTGATCCTAGTTCACAAAACATTATGAGTCTATCAAAGTTATACAAGTAAAACACAAATAAAATTCCAGGATTTTTAAGCTCTAATTTATTTAGTACTATATAGAAATAACTGACAAAATTCTTAGCAAACATAACTAACTTTTACAATGATCTGCTTGGCATAGCTTGCATACCTTGAGCGTATATAAGAGAAATAGGTCAGAACTATCTTTAATTGAAGTATGAATATTCATAATTTCGCTTTTTAAATACCTTCTTTTCGTTGTCCATTGATACTGTCTCTCGTCGTTGGCGCAATTTTGTCTGAATGGATCAAACCTCCGCTTACAGAAATGATTTCAAGGTACTGTTTTGTTTTATATACGTCTTTCAATGTAATGAAATAGGTTCTTTCTTTCTGTCTTGCACATCATCACTTTCAATACTCCTCATTTCAGGGTGCATCCAATAGGCACAAGGTCAAACTTATAACTCATACATATCACTGACAATATTACATTAAAGATACTGCATCAAAGTTCTCCCATGGAGTATAATCTAGTGGTTACAAGAATAACATTTCAACAGAAAAGAAGTTAATCTAAAACAGTTTCACTTTACTGTTTCCAAAAGTTTCAACGTTTAAATTTCCGAACAGCCCCAGGGCACCTACAATTAAACAAGAAAGAAATAAAAGAATAAATTAAGAAAGTCTACCGTAACGACTGGACTGAACTGTCAGAAAAAGTTAAAGAACTAATAAAACTGGAGCAACCACTGAGAAAAAGGTGAAACATGACATGTGACAGAGCCATAGAAGACAGAATACAAGCCTGGGAAATTTTTAACAGTCATAGGACTCCCGAGAAGTGGGAAGAATTCAGCGGGATACAGGAGACCACTTTGAAAATAATCCGTAGAGAAAAAAGAGGTTATGAAAATAACTGATTGAATGAAATAGAAGAGGACATCAACAAAAACAACACACGAAATTTTTACAGAACATTCAGAGAAAATGACAGGATACCAACCACCGAGCTTATGCTTCAAAAGAAAAGACGTAACACTGGAGACAAATCCGAAAAAGAACTGAGAAATACTAGCGCAATACTTTGACACACTACCAAACTGTGATAAACCGATGCATATCGTAGATTCCAGACCGCCAACACAAGAGAAGACCGTGAAAATAACGAAATCACTGAAAAATAACAGGGTATCTAAAGAAGATGGACTAATTGTGGAAATCTGGAAATTAGACCGCGAATACGTCAATGGGGTAAAGAAGGAGAGACACAAGGATAGAATCGTCAACTAAAATGTCTCGCCTTTGCCGATGATATAGCCATCGCAACAAATAACAGAGAAGCAGCCAATGAAGCTCTAGAGATACTACATGAAATTTCAGGAAAAACAGGACTGCAAATCTCATAAGAATAAAATCCACTGGCGAGAAAGTGTGGAAAGATAACACAAGTAGATAGTTTGAATAACCTAGGACAGCCTATACAGAAAATAAGACTGAAAGCAACATCCAATGAAGAAAGAATCACAAAACTACAACAAGCATACAAACTTACATGGAACCATTACAACAAAAAAGTATTTCCATCAATGTCAAATTATGCCACAACAGTACAGTAACTTTACCAGAGGCCTTGTATACCATAGAAGCAACAGTAATCAAGGGAAGAACGAAAATTAAGGAGATGGAAAAACAAGAGAGGAAAATACTGAGAAAGGTCTACGAGCCACTTCAGAAAGAGGAGATCGGGATAAAGAATCCGACAAAAGAATTGTACGAACAGACAGAGACGACTACAAACAACATCGGAAAAAGGAAGGCAAAGTTCTACGGACACATACATAGGATGGACGAAAATAGATTGAACAAGAAAATTTTTAACTTGGTGACAACTAATACAGTGAAAAGCAACCGCGTAAAGAACACCATGGAAGACCTCAAGAAACTGAATATTTCCACAGAAGACATGACAGACCGGGATACCGAGGAAAAAATCAGTGAACAGAAACTTCAGCAAATGCCCAAAGAGAAGAAAACTGGAACGAAGTGGACAGAAGAGAGAAAGAAGAAACACGGTGAACGTGTGAGAGATTTGTGGGAAGAAAAAAGAGACATAAAGAAGTGCAGTGAAATTTGATTTGTTTTAGCGCTCTCTTAATGGGAAATTAAAGTTAATAATAATAATAGATGCAGACGTAACCAGCTACACAAACAAACACAAAACTTTGAATGACATGACTTGAGTGTAAATACAACTTTACACATTTTTTTTTATATCAGTACGAGCATCGTGCAATAAGTAATGCAACACTTTTTTTATTGGCCAGCATTGGTTGAACAAATGCGGAATTTGCTTTGGGACATCATTGGACATTCCCGTTTCAGCCCCGTTAGTTCCGATAGGTAGCGGTGCTATAAGTAGCCTTCAAAATAGCGTCTGTAACGGAGGTGCGTTCCAAGCAGGGAGCATCGCAGATATTCATAGGCGCTTGCAGAATATCTACGGAGACCAAGCAGTGAACAAAAGCACGGCGAATCGTTGGGCGAGACATCTGTCATCATCGCATCACGGACTCGCAAAACTGTCCGATGTCCTAGGTGTCCGCCCCGCCGCACACAGCTGTTACTCCTGCAATGTTGAAAAAAGCGGACATTCTCATTCTAGGTGATCAACGGATCGTAATCAAATACCTCGCTGCACAACTGGACGTCTCTGTTGGTAGTTCTGACACATCGTCCACCAGTTGGGGTACTCAAACGTGTGTACCCGATGGGTTCCCCGCCGCCTAGCAGAAGACCATAAAGAACAGCGAAGGACCATCTGTGCGGAATTGCTTCCACGTTACGAAGCCGATCGTGACTACTTTTTGTGGAACATCGACACAGGCGATGAAACATGGGTTCATAACTTCGAAACGGTAACAAAATAGCAATCCAAGGAGTGGCACCATACCATCTCTCCTCCGAAGAAAATGTTCAAAGCCTCACCATCACGACAATGGACTTATGTGACTATGAAGGGGTTATTCTGATGGTTCAAATGGCTCTGAGCACTATGGGACTTAACTTCTGTGGTCATCAGTCCCCTAGAACTTAGAACTACTTAAACCTAACTAACCTATGGACATCACACACATCCATGCCCGAGGCAGGATTCGAACCTGCGACCGTAGCAGTCGCGCGGTTCCGGACTGAGCGCCTTAACCGCGAGACCACCGCGGCCGGCGGGTTATTCTGTTCGACGTCCTTCCTCATGATGCAACAATTAACTCGGAAGTGTATTGTGCTACGCTCAGGAAATGGAAGAAACGAGTCAGCGTTTTCGGCGTCACGAAAGTCCAAACGAACTTCTCCTTCCCCATGATAACGTAAGTCTTTACCAAAGTCTGCTCACCCGAGAGGAGCTCACCCTACAACCTGGATCTCGTACCTTCCGATTTCCATTCGTTTGACCCTATGAGGGGTGCACTCCGTGAGGAGCAGTAGGTGATAGGGATGGCGTTTATCGCAGAAAGAAGTGGTTTCGATCATATCGGTTATTTCTTATCCCACTTTAACCGGACTGTTAAAACCGCTCAAAATAATCGGTGTATGAAACAACCGGCTTCCAGTTTTTTGTTCCTATTAGTTACTGTAATAAACGTAGAAATCGAAAAAAAGATTGAACAATTGTGATGTCAGTTTCAAGATACATAGAATCAAAATATTGAATTAAATAGGTGAATAAAAAGAAATTGACTTCGTCCACAGTGCACTGCAATTGTTGAAAAGTGATAAGTGATTGAATACTACAAAAAAGTCTCCAGTATATACAGGGTGGTCCATTGATCGTGACCGGGCTAAGTATCTCACGAAATAAGCGTCAAACGAAAAAACTACAAAGAATGAAACTTTGTAAAGGCACATCTGCATGCCGTGCGTGAGTTTCCTCGGAAACGCGAAATCTTTATTAAATAATTAATCTGTGACAAATAAATAAAGCCTATGGCACAGAACTGCAGCGCTGTGTCGCTGATAAAACAAAAACACAATTACGATTCTCTTATGTTTCATTAAGAAGGGGAGGTCTGGTACAACTGGTGCGGGAAGCACGTGTATTTCATTGACTGGCACACCGCCATATTTGATGTTATATAAGAACACTGCGAGTTGCAATCTTACTACGCACTCGATTCTGTAAAGAATTTATATTTATGAAAGTAAGTAGAATTATTTAACTGTAGGCTTATTCGTTGAATATATCTGATTTAACTAACTGTATAAACTTTTTATGTTTAGTAGACAGTCACCTCTGTACGACGTATTGACATGGCTGGCAAATTATTCTAATATTGAGATTTAGATTTGAGTCCGCACCTACCGCAGCAGTCTTTGGAAACGATTTAAATACGAAGTCCGATTATTTGAGTCTAATTTCACGGTCAACGACCAATAACATTACATTTACGAAAAAGCCATTGTCAAGCGTCTGATACCGAATAATTAAACGTCCACGTTCCAGATAAGCAAATATTAATTACATCCAATCATTGTCACACACAATTAATAATTAATATTTTATTTTATTTATTTTATAACTTGTCTAGCTTGAAGGGGGAAACCAGATGGTGCTATGGTTGGCCCGCTTGATGGCGCTGCCATAGGTCAAACGGACATCAACTGCATTTTTAAAAAAAATAGGAACCGTTATTTTTTTATTACATATTCGTGTAGTACGTAAAGAAATATAAATGTTTTAGTTAGACCACTTTTTTCGCAAATATCCTTCAAATTTCCCCACAAAAAGAAATCCGGGGACGTCAGATCCGGTGAACGTGTGGGCCATGGTATGGTGCTTCGACGACCAATCCAACTATCATGAAATATGCTACTGAATACCGCTTCAACCGCACGCCAGCTATGTGCCGGACATCCATCATGTTGGAAGTACATCGTCATTCTGTCACGCAGTGAAACATCTTGTAGTAACACCGGTAGAACATTACGTAGGAAATCAGCATACATTGCACCATTTAGATTGCCATCGACAAAATGGGGGCCAATTATCGTTTCTCCCATAATGCCGCACCATACATTAACTCGCCAAGGTCGCTGATGTTCCGCTTGTCGCAGCCATCGTGAATTTTCCGTTGCCCAATACAGCATATTATGCCGGTTTACGTTACCGCTGTTGGTGAATGATGCTTCGTCGCTAAATAGAACGCGTGCAAAATATCTGTCGTCGTCCCGTAATTTCTTTTGTGCCCAGTGGCAGAACTGTACACCACGTTCAAAGTTGTCGCCATGCAATTCCTGGTGCATAGAAATATGGTACGGGTGCAATCGATGCTGATGTAGCATTCCCAACACCGACGTTTTTGAGATTCCAGATTCTCACGCAATTTGTCTGCTACTGATGTGCGGATACTTTGACGATGTCGTCCAGGATACCGAGCAGTATACATAGCACACGCCCGTTGGACATTTTGATCAAAATAGCCATGCATCAACACAATATCGACCTTTTCCGCAATTTGTAAACGGCCTATTTTAACACGGGTAATGTATCACGAAGCAAATACCGTCCGCACTGGTGTAATGTTACGTGATACCACGTACTTACACGTTTGTGACTATTACAGCGCCATCTACCACGAAGCGAAAAAAGTGGTCCAACTAATTCATATTTCTTTACGTACTACACGAATATGTAATAAAATGGGGGTTCCTATTTAAAAAAACGCAGTTGATATCCGTTTGACCTATGGCAGCGCCATCTAGTGGGCCAACCATAGCGCCATCTGATTTCCCCCTTCAAGCTAGACGAGTTTCGTTCTTTGTAGTTTTTTCGTTTGATGCTTATTTCGTGAGGTATTTGGCCCGGTCACTATCGATGGACCACCCTGTATATACACTGTATGGCACTCAAGTAAGTATATAAAAACACACTCGTATTCGAATGCAACGTTGTGTCAAAATTTCAAAAGAATCGATGAAGATTTTACGATTTTGTACGAACTAACACGTTCATTTTTATTTAGAAAATGTAGGTTTATTCATTCTCAAGTTATGAATGATATCTCTGCCTTACAAGCGACGTTAGCAAAGGTCGAAAGCAGAGAGATCGTATAGATATTAGGAGAGATGAGCACCGATGTTATCGCAGAGGGTTTCAACCAACGCCATCACCAGATCGCCCTTTACCCACAGTGTAGCGGTGGAACTTCTCACGAAGTTCCATGAAACTGGATTCGTCGCAGAAAAAAACTGAAAGCTGGTGGGTCAAAACCAGCTTGGGGTCAAACAAGGTAAACTACTGTTCTGGCATCCTTCAGTTAGACTCCAGAACGCAGCACTCACTGCATCTCGCAGGAATCTGGGTTTAGCCGTACATCAATCATGAGAATTTTGCCCAGCACATAAAGGAGAAATAGGTGTATCGGGTAACAACAACTTTACAACACGCTGGTTGATACGATGGGTACACATTCTAGCCTTCACGTGCTTTACGAGCATTTGCCTTGTTCTCTGCAGAATGCAACATATATCGAGAATGAATAAAACTATGCTCAAAAGCTAGGCACCATTGTCTTCCTCGTACGATTCTCTGATAGTTTGATATGACACAGAATTCCCTTTCCATCTGGAAAAGACGAGTTGCTTCCAAATGGTGGCTTCCAAAACGGCTGCTGTGCTGGTAACAAAGTCTCATAGATTGTCCCCTTTGTAGCGACGAAGATGCGAAATGCATCACTTAAATTTAGCAGACAGTGTAAATGTAAAGTGGAAAATGTAAATTAAAACTCAAACCTCGTAATGGTTGGAACTCTGAAACACTCCAAAATCTGTGAAGGTTAGGCTATATGGGCCGCCTTTAATTCTAATACTTAGATTTCATGTGGTATCGACATTTTGGAATAAGTAAGTAAGTACAGAGACAGCAGAGAAGGTGCAATCACTGTCTGAAACCGGGCAGAGGGGGCGTGTTCTTGTATAGATGAGAGTTGTAAATTCTTACACGAACATTAGTGTAGGTTATGGCGCGACGCTGCAGCGAAACCGTCAGTAGCAGTGGGCAGCCGACGGCCGGGAGGAGATGAGCAGCCATCAAGGAACCTCCACACAAAAAATTATTACAAAAAAAGTGTTAAATGAACCTACTGTCCTGTAATTCCCATATATATTACAAATGCGGAGGTTTATGTGTGAGTATGTTTGTTATTCCTTCTTGCCGAAACGGCTGGACGAATTTAAAATGGAATTAGCTTACATCATGACTCACAGTCTATGAATTAACACGTAGGCTACTTTCAGAAGTGTGTAATATAAGATATTTATTGATGTGATAATATAACCCCGAATGTGGAACAATAATTACTCCTGGAAAAAGCTTTTTACTCTTCGACTTTTGAACTGAATATATTTGTGAAAATGTTTTTATTGTTTATTGTGTGCTACATGTGGGGTCCTACCCACTTATCTCTTATAGGGGGCCTAAAGGGTGCTGTTTTTTCGGATAGCTATACAACAATTCAAGAAAATCACATTAATGGTTTTTATTACAATAAAGTAGAGTGGAAGTACTTTGTATGTGTAAAGAGTTGTCGCAAGCGATGGGCGACATGCAAATAATCAAAGTCCTTCGCTATAAACAATGTCCACGCCAGTTATCACACAAGGTCGTATGCATCACCAATCCTGGTCTTCTAGTGTCCGTCTTCTACTCCGGCCGAGGCTGGCAGGAGCAGATCTACATGATGCCGTACCAACTCCACTCTGATGACAGATGCACTCGACTAATAAAGATGACACACTTTCAACCCTGATGTTTCCTCTCCCGTGTAACACACAGATGAAGTAGGAAATGCCCACCAGTAAAACCTACATTGCCATCAACTAAAGAAAAGTTAAGAAGAAGTGGGTAGGAGGAGCGGCGCTTATATTCTCTTCTAGAGGCTGCCCCTGTCGTGGTGCGGTCCTAGTCAGCATGCTATTGGCTGACGTTGACTCACAGCCGTCTCTGCTCTTGCGTTCTTCATCTTCGTGCCGGCGCTTGTCTTAAGGCCGGAACACTGTACAGTACGATTCACGTAATGGATGCAATTCTTATACAGTCTAAAAGCGTTTAATGCGTACTTCCATAAAAGCTCGTTGCATTTTGCCAACGAGCACCAGGCGGATCTTACAGCTTTGAAGATTCACAACGACTGAGTCATTTAAATGTTGTATGTCAGAGAGACGTCGTGCCTTTACTTGCAGAACGTGGTGGCCTTTTACTGAGGCTGAATTAGATTATGATACCGTGTACCGGCGTACCCGCGTCTAACAGGGGTGCACGTGAGGGCAAAAGACATTTTTGCACGTACAACTATTAAAAATTTGCGCTTCTCCGAACTAGAAACTGTACATTTTCTTTCTTCGTCGATCTAATATGTTCATTACTCGTTGGCGCTGAAACCATTGGACGGATTTGGATGAACTTTGGAATAGAGAAGACCTAAACCCTGAATTAACACATAGACTGCTTTTTACTCCGAAAATAAAAAATCACTGTCGCCGTGGGATGGTCAACGTAAATGAATGCATGAAGATCGGCGTAGACATTAGTTTTTTTCTGAAATAAATGAATGAGTTGTAAGCGATTTATATTTTCAGTTTTTCACATCGCTTTAACTTTTTTTTATTTTTTATTTTTTTATGTCGCGCGGTTTGCTTGCGCCTAAGCACCTCCAAGAGATAACTTTCGTGATGTGGCATACACATGGATAGTGAGTTTCGGCATTAGTATTTCTTCATAAATAACTTTTTAATCGAGGATAACACCACAGGACGCCGCTGTATGTGCTTGCTATTGACGTATATCTATCCGAATAGACTAGATCGGTTTTTCTGAAAAGGGCTAGTTAGTGGCTTCAAATGACGCTTGTCTACATAAATTATGTCAAAATTCAGTGGCGTACATTTTAAATGTTGTTGCAAGTGATTTAGTATTTTGTATTTTACTGGTTTATATTGTGGAACAATAGTGACAATTTATCATTCAACTTCAGTGTTGGATTGATTAGAGTTATTTCTGGTCGGAGAATAAGTGGTGTACTTTCGTAAAAAAACATTTCGTTTGTCAGACGAAAGTGACTTAGTTTGAGGAAGCGGTGATTTTACACCAGACTTTGAACATGAAAGTTCGCCCTCAGAAATCTCTGTGTAGTAAAGCAGGATTTGAATACTATACTGAGATAATGGATAATTACGGGCATAAATACAAAGGTTTGAATTCGTGTAGGGCCCCCTTAGGCCGTCCACGAACTAGATGCGCCCAGGTTCCTCGAGGGCGGATTGGTTGATAAAACAACCTCTCCCGATTAAAATTTGTGCACGGTCGAAAAGCCACAAGCTTTTCTCGCAAAAAGATATAGTTGAGATATTGTTAATCGAAGCAATAACGTGATGGAAGTGTTAGTTTTGTGCTGTGAAGAATATACAACAGATATTTATCGCTGTGGTAAAATTAAAATACGTGCAATGACCAGGAATCAAAGCAAGATCAACTGTTTAGAAGGTAGTTATGGCAACCATTAAACCACCATCGCTCGACAGGACAGCGTTTTTTGGAAAAGTGAGAATCCTTCACAAATAGCAGTAAGAGCCTTCGAGGATCCTCCCCCCCCCCCCCCCCCTTACTACTGCAATGCCGTCAGCCGAACACCATCAATGAGTATTTTGGCCGACACAAAAAAGAGAAACGGATGAAGCGGATAACAATATTACAGTGTTCTAGATAACACCTTGAGTGTATCCTGTGTCATCACTAGCATTTGCCTTATTCTGTACAGAATCCGATAAAATTCCAGAATGAATTTTGCTCGTGAAATTCTCTGTATAGGTCAGGAACTGAAGTCTACTGTGGTGGTTGGACTTCCTGCTGGTGTGTTAGGATGGATTACTGTTTGCTCCACTTGGACATGGGTGTAGTTGTGGTGGTGAGCTGGAATTGAAAGACGAACCGTCAGTAAAATATTCCGGGCTAAGATTGTCCTTTATTCACGAAAGTAACATACTAAGAGATACAGAAGAGATGGGAAGGATATCGGTTACCTCGGTAATGTCGTCGGCCACAGTCGTTCGAGCGTGCCAACATGAGCCGTAGTGGACCCGAAAGGCAGCGCTTGCTGACGTCGGTGTGTGCTGGTGTTAGCGCAGCGGTAGAGCTAATAGGAGGCGGTGCGTTTTCAGCAAACGTCTGCAGGGAACAGCCTTGGCTGTTTTGCTGCTCCCGGACTGGCGGCGCACAACGCACCAGATCAGACGTTGCTAACCTGTGACTGTTGGCAAGGCTGAATACGATGCCGTGTGCCCTCTCTGGGTGTTGGACAGTAGCAATGTGGGCCCACAGGGGCTGGCAGACAGCAGCGGAGCGGCTGAGCAGGTAGGTCACCCAGGCTCGAACCCATGGCTCACCAGGAAGGTGGCCGTCAGCAGAACGTGGTCATCCAGTGGATGATTCGATGGCGCAAACTTCACTGTATGAAGACTTCAGTTCAGACAGAAGCTTGCAGCTATAGAGAACAGTCTGGTGACATGGGCTCTCTGTTCCATCTTGAACTGCAAACGGTCTTCTCGGGTTGGCATTGATTGCGTTCCTGGGCATACTGTGCTCACCTGCATACAGAACAGAAAGATGGTCTGAGTGCTACATATGCTAGCGAGCTAGCTAGTGTTTCTCCTAAGAGAGCACTTCCGTCTTGGAACTTATAGCAGGATGGAACAGCCACGCATTACCACTGCGAAATGATGACTTCAGTTGCCCCGATTTCTATCTAGTCAACTAGTTCAGAAACGCTGCCATAGTTGTAAGCTGTCGCAACTTCGGCTTGCACATGTAATGGTTGACCTCTTCCTCTTCGACGACGAACTGAATGGGTGTTCTTGGATACTGAATACTTTCTGTTGCTCCATAACACGTAGTCACCAAACTGATGGGCGTTTCGCTCTCCATATCATTCTGCCTATCGACGCAGGAACAGTTCACCGCCACTGGCAAAGGCCTGGTGCCATATCTCTATCTGACTGATAATGTCCTATGAGCCCATTTCCATTTGAGAATCACGAGCTGAATCGAAAATTGCTGCTTCAAAAGTGGTCGTCTTGGTAGTAAAAAAGCCTCGCAGATTTGCCCCCTGTTCTATCTCAACTGCCGCGCGGGACAGCAGTGTGGTCTAGGGTGCTTTGCCACGGTTCGCGCAGCGCTCCTCGTTGGAGGTTCGAGTCCTCCCTCGGGCATGGGTGTGTGTGTTGTCCATAGCGTAAGTTAGTTTAAGTAGTTTATAAGCCTAGGGACCGATGACCTCAGCAGTTTGGTCCCATAGCAACTTACCACCACCAGCACCTCCACCATCACCTCTATCTCAGCTATTTGACTTTAAATTTCTGTTTATCTTCCTGTTTTTGTTTTAGGAAGGCGTTTCTATACATACAGATTCAAATGGTTCAAATGGCTCTGAGCACTATGGGACTTAACTTCTGAGGTCATCAGTCCCCTAGAACTTAAAACGAATTAAACCTAACTAACCTAAGGACATCACACACATACACGCCCGAAGCAGGATTCGAACCTGCGACCGTAACGGTCGCGCGGTTCCAGACTGTAGCGCCTAGAACCGCTCAGCCACTCCGGCAGGCATACATACTGAACACGCTGTACTTTCATAATGTTTTCATTTAGAGTAGGTGCAGGTGTGCTCTCTCTAGGCCCTAAAACACACGTATTAAATTGCTCTCCAGTGTCTGTGGCTAACAAGAAACTGTGGATATCCTGAGAATTATTACATCGCATTCATTTAGTACGTCATTTCTAGATTCTGCCATTTCAGTATCATTTTCCTGAGAATGTCTGATCTTCTTCACCATTTTTTGAGTTGCAAAGCATAGGTGCTTCTTACCGACAATAGGTCTGTTTAATGGCAGTTTGTATTCTTTAGATACTGCGATTTCTTGCACATTTTTGTTAGATGTGTGTGTCCGAATGGTAGTGTATCTTCTATTCCTGACACAAGAGGACTGATTTCGTGGCCCTGCCTTCGGAAAAAGGCTATTTTCTTCCAGTGTCACAATTTGTCTCAGTGTTGCGTGCTGTGTGCATCACTGGAAAACGAAATCGAAGGGTGTAACGTAGAGACGCATCGGCCACAGCGTCTGAGCAGCATGCGTCGCTCTTTCGGGCTTCCTTTTGCAATTCATGTACGTCACATGCTCTATGCCGTTGTGCTCAAAGATAAGACACCAGCTTGACCCAAATGACATTTTACGAAAATGCATGCCTAACTGTACCAAAAGGTTTGTATGAAGTTTTTCAGCAACTTAAAGTAGTCGTTATCAACGACTCTATGCTTCACAACATTTTAAAAAATCTCGGCATACTTGAGAGCTTCAGAGAATAACAAAGACTTTATGAAAGACAATACCTATGCTACTGGAAGGTAGTTGTCATCTGAAATTATAACGGAAGATGCAACGTCTTTGAATTATTCATGTGGTATCGACACCACCTCCGTCAACCGCTGTCACAGCTACGCGAGAGACGGTACTTTCAAACCTCCGCCGGCCGGTGTGGCCATGCGGTTATAGGCGCTTCAGTCCGGAACCGCGCGACCGCTGAGGTCGCAGGTTCGAATCCTGCCTTGGGCATGGGTGTGTGTGATGTCATTAGGTTAGTTAGGTTTAAGTAGTTCTAAGTTCTAGGGGACTGATGACCTCAGATGTTAAGTCCCAAAGTGCTCAGAGCCATTTGAACCTCCCACCAGCGCGCCGCTGGGCGACCATCGTCCATCCACACTCGTCTCCGATGAAGGGCACCACGCATACGCTCCACCACAGAATGCATACCCACATGACGTCACTGACTGAGGCTCGAACTGCCCGGCGCATCTTTTTAAGCATCCGCAGTTCAGAATTCACCTCAAGTGAAGTGCGTTTGTATACTTATTAGCATTAGTGAGAAATACTACAGTGAGGAGCATTTAACTGAAGTATCACTACGTTACTAATCATTACTAACTATTTTTAATATTCAGAGAGCGATTTGTGTGAATCATTATTCAAGACTATTTTTCTCCTATCAATGACATTAAACTAATTGTACACAGGCTAGTCACATTATTGTGATCACCTCTCAAAAGCTTGAATATTCACATTTTGCACCGCAGGCTACTGCGAGACATGAAGGAAGAAAAAATGTTCAAATGTGTGTGAAATCTTATGGGACTTGACTGCTAAGGTCAGCAATCCCTAAGCTTACACACTATTTAACCTAAACTATCCTAAGGACAAACACACACACCCATGCTCGAGGGAGGACTCGAACCTCCGCCGGGACCAGCCGCACAGTCCATGACTGCAGCGCCGCAGACCGCTCGGCTAATCCCGCCCCATGTGGGAAGAGAGACAATGAGGTGTGGAAGGTAGCGGCGGAATGTGGGGCCATGCCGACTTCAGCAGAGTAGCCAACTACACTACGTTTCTCGGTTGAGGCACCATGGTGTGAACAGCCTGATGGACGTGGTGCCACAGATTCTCGACTGGGTTTAATTCCAGAGAGTTTGCTGGCCAGGCGAGTATGGCAACTTCATTCTGGTGCTCTTCAAACATATGCGAGCTGTTTGATACACTGCGTTGTCCTGCTGGTAGATGCCATTGTTCCGAGGAAAAACTAACAGCATTAAGGGGTTGACATGGTCCCCAACTTGTGTTGATCCATTATCACGAGATCATCCAGGGAATGCTCTCTGGCCTGGACTCTTCCATTTTTGCAGGGTGTTTGCATTGAGACGTTTCGCGCTATACACCCCAGCAGTTATCTGTCCGATGGTGCATAAAAAATGATTCATCTGAAACGGCCACCTGTCGCGACTCAGTACACTTATAGTTGCGGCAGAGTCGTACAAGTCGCAGCCTTTGCGCCGCTGAAGAGCAGTCAGCATGGGTGCATGAACCAGGCGCCTGCTGATAGGAGGCCCGTATGCAGCAATGTTCGCTGGACGGTCGTTGAGGAGACCCAATCGTCGTTCACCCCTCTCATCTATGGCCCGTGGCGCACTACAGTTGCCCCGTCGCTGCTTTTGGAAAGTGCCATTTTACCAAGCATGGTATATTTTAATCATGGCTACAAGCGAACAAACAGAGCCGTTTCAGAAATACTTCGTCCCTTGTTCCAAAATCCAATGATCGAGCCCTTCTGGACGTCACACTATTTTCTGAACGGGGTGAATTCAAACTATTTTCTGCGTACCCTGACACGCTTCATACACCCTCCAATGGTAGTGCTGCCACCTGGCGTGTGTAAGTGGCTATTACTCATTGACGTCGAACATACATCTACATCTACATCTACATATATACTCCGCTAGCCACCAAGCGGTTTGTGGCGGAGGACACAATTAGCAAATTCATATTCCCCCCCCCCCCCCCCCTATTTTCCACTCGCAGATCGCGCGAGGGAAAAACGACTGTCTGAATGCCTCAGTACGAGCTCTAATTTCCCTTATCTTTGAATGGTGATCATTGCGCAATTTGAAAGTTGGTGGTAATAATATATGCTCTACATCATCGGTGAACATCGGATTTCGGAATTTAGCGAACAGCACCTTCCGTTTAAAGCGCCGCTTATCTGCAAGTGTGTCCCACTTCAAGCTTTCTATGAGATTTGTAATGCTCTCGCGATGGCTAAATGTACCAGTCACGAATCTTGCCTCTCTTCTTTGGACCTACTCAATCTCTTGAATCAGACCCAACTGGTAAGCGTCCCATACAGACGAACAATACTCTAAGACTGGGCGAACTAATGTATTGTAAGTTATTTCCTTTGTTGAAGGACTGCATCGCTTCAGGATTCTACCAATAAACGGCAATCTAGAGTTTGCCTTACCCGTTACTTGTGTCATCTGATCATTCCATTTGAGATCATTTTGAATAGTCACACCCAGTTACTTGACGGATGTTGCTGCTTCCAAAGACTGGGTATTTATTTTGTACTCGTACATTAATGGGGATTTTCGCCTTGTTATACGCAGTAGGTTACACTTACTAATACTGAGAGATAACTGCCAGTCATTACACCATGCATTTGTTTTCTGCAAATCCTCGTTGATTTGCTCACAAATTTCGTGTGATACTACTTTCCCGTAGACTAAAGTATCATCGGCAAACAGTCTAATGCCGCTGTCAATACCATAAACCATATCGTTTATGTAAATCGTAAAAATCAGCGGACCTATTACGCTGCCCTGGAGCACATCTTAGCTTACGCTTGTTTCTATTGAATTCACCCTGTTCAGAACGACTTACTGCTCGCTGTCTGTTAGAAAACTTTCTATCCAACCGGACAGACCGTAAGCGCGCACTTTTTGGAGCAAGCGACAGTGCGGAACTGAGTCTAACGCTTTTCGAAAGTCGAGAAATATGGCATCAACCTGGGAGCCGGTATCTTGTATATCATGCACAAAGAGGGCCAGCTGTGTCTCGCATGACCGCTGTTTCCTAAAACCGCGCTGGTTTCTGCAGATGAGCTTCTCAGAGTCTAGAAAGGTGATTATGTCTGAACACAATATATGTTCCATGATTCTACAACAAATCGATGTCAGTGAAATTGGCCGGTAATTGTGTGCATCCGATGTTCTACTCTTTTTATAGATTGCTATGACCTGGGTCTTCGTCCAGTCCCGTGGAACTTTCCGCTGTTCCAATGATCTCTGATAGATGATGGATAAGAATGGTGTTATATTTGTAGCATAGTCAACATATAATCTTATGGGCCAGGTGATGGTCACATTAATCACGCAGAATTTAAGGTTATGTATAACTTATTTATTGAGCGTATGTAGCGCAAATGGATTTATTAATGTTTTACCTTTCTGTAGACATCAGCTAGTATCTACAGGACACTCAATTTACAAACACAAGAGTTTGACTGAGGTAGTACTAGCTTTAAGTGCTTTTCGCAGTGGAAGAAAGAATGTGTCAGCTTATCCCTAACGCTAATTGGGTCCAATCTCCTTTATTTTGCAGCACTACTACTTGTGTCGAGAATATACAACACGCGCTTTCGTTTTCTTTTTACAGTTGAAGCTTTACGTAAATGAGTTTCAGTACGTCAGATTATAGCTTTCTCTGAAATGTAAGTTACTCTCGGACATTCTGAACATGGAAACAAATCTTCAATACATGCTTCAACTCGTTCTCGAAGAAACTCAATGAAAAGTCAATATAAATCTCTTTCATCAGACCATTTTTAACACGTTTTCATTTGGTGGCTTTCTTGTCTGTTTGTTCGGCGGAAATTTTGCAAATTGACTTTAAACTAGCTTCCCGATAAGCTAAAGACTTGAAACTTTCAATCCAATTCAGAACTAGGTGGAAATGAAATCTGAACTTGCTTTCGTTTTTTGTGTGTCGTGAAGGATATTTTGTTTACCACTACCATTTCCCGATGATTTAAAAAACTGAAACTTCCAGCACAGCTCAGAACTCGATGACAATACAGTATTAACTCATTTTCTTGTACAGTGTGTGGCAGATTTTATTTTCTGTAACACTGCTTTCCTCTCATTTTCGTATTCCACTTGCAAATTTTCGTGGTAAGAACAGTTGTTAGTCAGTCACAATTGAGCTCCATTCTCTCTAACTTTTACCCTTAGAGGTCTTTTCGTGAGACATTCACGGGAGTAAGTAAGGTATTGGTTGACACAGGGAAGAAGAAACCGAAGTAATCCTGAAACTTGCCACATGTCTCTGTTGCAATCTCATCAAAATTTTGAAATCGATTGAAAAACTTGGCACACACAAGATTATAAACCAGAAAATAATTATTTAAATAAGAAACTTGTTAATATAATACGTTATTAAAATTGACTGTAGAGTATAAAATATTTTCTCCTACCCCATAGAGGTGCATAACCCGATTCAGACTATCCTGAATATTTGTGCTAGCGAATTTTCAATAGCCATGGAAATACTTGTAGAGCGAAAAACGTGGGGCGCATGGAGTACATAATTGATGCATGAGTAGTTCACCTCCTTGCTATTATCTAGTGCATGCACTCCACGTTTTTCGTTTAAAACCCTACTAGTATTTTCATAGCAATTAAAAATTCACGAGCACTAATTTAACGACTATCTGAATGGGGCTAGGAATCTGTACGGAGCTAGGATAAATTAATTTATACTTTTAAATCTGTTTTAAAAGTGTTATATTACAAAGCTTCTAATCTAAATGATTATTTTAATTTCAATCTCTTCTTTTGCAGAACAAGTAATGCTGCCAGATTTATTGCTTGATCGGCTCTCGTTTTGCGTGTCATGTTACAATGAACACACCACAGCAGTTGCCGCCGGAGCACCTATTAAACCGTGTCTGAACACACACTTATCGTTCCCTCGTTCAGCAGGCATAGTGAACCACTCTAGGCGCCGGATTAAATTACGCTCGTGGCGTGAAGCGGCCCCTAGGGGGGCGCTAACGACCGTCTCGGGCTGCAGCTGCTCGTCCCAACGGCACCATCCCGTTTCAGCCACACTCCCTTGCAAACATACCCTGAGGGGGCTGAAAACGAGCAGCGTCAGACAACATTGACCGTAAATTTGTATCTTCTTCCGAGTCTCATGTAGAACGTTTTGTAACGAAGTTCGCGCCACTGCTGCGTCACTGCAGTCCGCTTAGCTTGCATAATATTACACTACTGGCCATTCAAATTGCTACACCAAGAAGAAATGCAGATGATAAACGGTGTTCATTGGACAAATATATTATACTAGAACTGACGTGTGATTACATTTTCACGCAATTTGGGTGCATAGATCCTGACAAATCAATACCCAGAACAACCACCTCTGGCCCTAATAACAGCCTTGATACGCCTGGGCATTGAGTCAAACAGAGCTTGGATGGCGTGTACAGCTACAGCTGCCCATGAAGCTGCAACACGATACCACAGTTCATCAAGAGTAGTGACTGGCGTATTGTGACGAGCCAGTTGCTCGGCCGCCATTGACTAGACGTTTTCAATTGGTGTGAGATCTGGAGAATGTGCTGGCCAGGGCAGCAGTCGAACATTTTCTGCATCCAGAAAGGCCCGTACAGGACCTGCAACATGCGGTCGTGCATTATCCTGCTGAAATGTAGGGTTTCGCAGGGATCGAATGAAGGGTAGAGCCACGGGTCGTAACACATCTGAAATGTAACGTCCACTGTTCAAAGTGCCGTCAATGCGAACAAGAGGTGACCGAGACGTGCAACCAATGGCACCCCATACCATTACGCCGGGTGATACGCCAGGATGGCAATGACGAATAGACGCTTCCAATGCGCGTTCAACTCGATGACGCCAAACATGGACGCGACCATCATGATGCTGTAAACAGAACCTGGATCCATCCGAAAAAATGAGGTTTTTCCATTCGTGCACCCAGGTTCGTCGTTGAGTACACTATCGCAGGCGCTCCTGTCTGTGATGCAGCGTCAAGGGTAACCGCAGCCATGGTCTCCGAGCAGATAGTCCAAACGCCGTCTATCTGTTCGTGCAGATGGTTGTTGTCTTGCAAACGTCCCCATCTGTTGACTCAGGGATCGAAACGTGGCTGCTCGAGCCGTTGCAGCCATGTGGATAAGATGCTTGTCATCTCGACTGCTAGTAATACCAGGCCGTTGGGATCCAGCACGGCGTTCCGTATAACCCTCCATATTCTGCTAACAGTCACTGGATCTCGACCAACGCGAGCAGCAATGTCGCGATACTACAAACCGCAATCGCAATAGGCTACAATCCGACCTTTATCAAAGTCGGAAACGTGATGGTACGCATTTCTCCTCCTTACACGAGGCATCACAATAACGTTTCACCAGGCAACGCCGGTCAACTACTGTTTGTGCATGGGAAGTCGGTTGTAAACTTTCATCATGACAGCACGTTGTAGGTGTCGCCACCGGCGCCAACATTGTGTGAATGGTCTGAAAAAGTAATCATTTGCATGTCACAGCATGTTCATCCTGTCGGTTAAATTTCGCGTCTGTAGCACGTTATCTTCGTGGTGCAGCAATTTTAATGGCCAGTAGTGTAGGTTGGTGCATAAGTTTGTAACGTTTTTGTTTTGCATGTTGGTATTTCATTTGTTGTGAGTTATTTATCGATTGCAATTTTTTAGTTGTAGTTCACTGAGTTTACATATTGTCATTTTGTCATTTGCAGATAATAAGTGGAGCTGTGGAGGCTAGAAAATGCACTGCCAAGTGGAGAAATTAGAACATTTTCGACATATACTTCTCTTTGAGTACAGTAGAAGGCTCACACCGACGGAGGCAGTCAGAAACATTTGTGCCCTGTATGGGGATGGACTCGACGGAGCACGGCAAGAAAATGGTTTTCTCGTTTTAAGGAGGATCGTTTTGACGTTAGTGACTCCACGTTCTGGAAGACCTTCGGGGTCTGATGTAAATCGTTTCAGCGCTTCAATCCACAATGATCCACGTCAGCGTACTAGAGAATTGACAAATGTGACAAACTGTGATCTTTCTACCATCGTGTGACATTTGCATGCAATGGGGAACGTTCAGAAATCTGGTTTATGAGTACCGCGTACTCTAAGCCAAAATCACAAAAATCAGCCGGTGGTCATATGTGCTCACTCTGCTTGCTCGTCATCAATTGGTTCGTGAACAACATTATTCATTGCTAGCCTGTATCGTTAGTGGTGAAGATAAATGGCATCTTCATGCTAACGTAAGGAAAAGAAAGGAATGGCTGAGCCCAAAAAAAGCAGCAGCTCCTTGTAAAAAGACCAGTGAATATCCACAAAAGATAATATTTCGCGTATAGTGACCTACGGTGTGGTGTACTACCAACTGCTTCCCTGAGGTGTAGCAACTGAGACATCTTGCAGATGTGATCCAAGAAGAACGACCAGGAAGACCGGGGGGAATGATACTGTACCACGATAACGCCCGCTCACATTCTGCTAGAGTGACAGAAAACATCATGCAGGAGTCGGGATGGGAAGTTGTTCCGCACCTACCTTATTCACTTGATCTTGCGCACTCAGATTTTCACGTTTTCCGCTCTCTATTGAACCACCTTCAGAGAATTTTCAACATGTCCCCAATGAAGTACATCAACGCCTGTTTGCAGCAGGGGTGTCCATTTAATTATCATTTCATTTCTAGCAAAGCTGCATGGTCATCTATGGTAACTGTTCTTTCGAGAACAGATACTGCCGTCATATATATATAGTTAAAATATGGCTTCCCGGCCATTGTCCTTCTTGTGCGAACGCACACGTTATGCCCGAACCCGTACGGGACTTGGTAGATTAATCTGCCACGAGTAATGAGTATGATGGGCAAACATCTATAAGGCGCACTACGAATGTAGTGGTGTGGACATGTTGGAATGTGGGTCTCACGGGGAGCGTGCAAGGGATAAGTTCCTGCAGGCGCATTGTTCTCTGTGCCCTCGCTGGCTCAGATGGGACAGTCCGCTGTTAGCAGCGGTGGGGCAAGGTCGTCGTGCCTCTGTCCCCCTGTTAGCGCACCGCGCGCGAGCGTTTACTGTTTACCTTCCGCTGCGGCGAGCGTCACGCATCCGTGTCTCGGTAGTGCCATGGCGCACTCGTATCGCAAGTCCACAATTAAGATCACATTTCAAGCGGACTACGCAAGACCTCGAGCACTTGACATTGAACATTTCATCCGGGAAGAACTTCATATTGCACCTCAAGACATCATTGGAATCCACTTTTCTATAACACAAAGTGTCGTCTACATAAAACTGATCAATGAAAAGGCGTGCACTGATATTGTGTGCCGACACGCTCACGGACTTAAATTTAAGCATTCTGATGGTCACATAGGAACTGTCACGATCGACCACGCTGGATTAGGCCTTCGCACTCTGAGGGTCTTCGAGCTGGCATTCGAAGTCCCGCCAGATGTTGTGATGACAGCTTTCAAACCGTACCCCAACGTGCTAAGCCACTTGGCTGAAAAATGGCAAACGTTTGAGATGTACCCCGTCTTAAATGGAGTGCGACAAATTAAGATTGAACTGACGAAGCATGTGCCATCCTATTTAGTAATTGGCGGCTGCAGAGCCATTGTCATGTACGACGGACAACGGCGTACTTGCGCCGGCTGTGGCCAGGAAGGACATGTCCGATCGGCCTGCGTTCAACGCCGACTGACTCAGACACCGGTTGGTGAAGTTCCATCCCCGGCGACGCCTACTTCACTCCCCATCACGTATGCAGCGGCTGCAACCGCAACACCTGTTCCTGCCCAGGATCGAAACACCGTATTGCAGTCAGTGGTCGATGACAGTGTGGCGGACAGCATATCCCCCTCTACGACGTCATCGGCAGACTTGCCTCAAGACGGTGATCAATTGTGCCAACAAGACGAGCCTAAAGAGAAGATGGAAGTAGAATTCGAAATTGTCCCGACCTCTGCCTTCCTACCAATGGAGACCACATCAGATGATTGTCGCCCGCACTCTGACACAGAACAACATGTCCGGAAACAACGGTCCCCTCGAAAACGCAAGAAACGGCGCCATACACCTTCCGATGATTGCCTGCTTCGGATGTGTGACCCGGACGAACATCCGGCGTCGGACGACACTCAGGATTCTACCACCACAACTCACCCTTCCCATCACGATGCTACGGCGGATACAGTTTCTGAGCCTCAGTTTGAGAACATGACTTCTGCTACTGAACATACGCGCAAGCGCCCTACTGACAGCACTAATCAACAGTTACCAATTGCTGCATCTGATTCTGGGCGGATGATGTCGAGGATGAGCCACAACACCAGGAGGATGCCGAAGGCAGAGATGCTCCCTCGGCTGTACCCAGCACCGACCAACCACAGTGACTACGGCTGTATCGTCAGCCTCTGTGGGGCCGCCCCTGCCGCCCACGCCTGGCCTCCTACACAACCCAGTTGCCGACCTGGCTGACCAAACATACCGTCTAGCAACGATTAACATCAACAACATACGTGCCCGACATAAACTAGCGATGCTACAGGATCTTCTCAACGCAGCAGACATCAACACTGCGCTCCTTCAAGAGGTGTATGTCGCAGACTTCAAGGAACCCTATGGCTACAAGACTTGGGTCTCACATGCGTCGGCCAATGGCAGTGGTGTGGCGATCCCGCTCCGTGAAGGTATATCCGCAGAAGACGTCGAGTATCTCCCTGACGCCAGAGGCATGGCTCTTACTATCCAAGGAGTCAAACTTATTAACATCTATGCACCGTCAGGATCTGGTCGGCGTCGCGAACGATCCACCTTTTTCACTCATACAATCACGCCCCTCTTTATGGGCCGTCAGGACGCCTTGATAATCGGAGGGGACTTCAACTGTAGCCAAGCACCTAAGGATCAGTTACCACATCATCCTCCCTGCGCAGAACTCACGACAATTATCAATAATCTTCTATTGGTGGACTCGTGGGAACATGTTTGTGGCGATCGGCCCGGATTTACTCACTACACCAGCCATTCCTCCAGCCGCATCGACCGGATTTACATCTCGCGCTCCATAGCTGTGGGGACAAGAGCTGCCGAAGTTTGGCCCACAGCTTTTTCTGACCACGAGGCCTACATCTGCGCTATTACCCTCGGCCGCCAGAAGGTATGGCACAGCCGTGATCCTTGGAAGTTGAACGTCGCCCACCTAGTTTCTCAGGAATGCCGCCGCCTTATAGAGAACACGTGGGATTCTTGTAGCCGCCGGCGTGGCACCTACCGGTCTACACTGTCGTGGTGGTTACTCTGCACCAAACCAGCCCTCCGGAAGACCTTGATAGGCTATGGCCGAGATGTTGCAGCATGGAAGAGACTACCATGAACTTTTACTACAGCATCTTAAGGGAATGTACAACACTGCCGTACTCACCTGCACGGCAGGCAACGGTGAACCGTGCCAAGCCACAGATCCTCAGATTAACACGTTGCCACCATGAGGGTGCGATCGTCAGAGCGCGCACTCAAGACAGAGTGGCACAGGAGGAACCGTCCATGTACCACGTCATTGCAGAACGACGGTGCCGACGCAAGACACTGATCCAAGCTATCACGACGGAAGACGGACGACGCCTTGATACCCAGCGCGACATAGGAAACGCCCTTCATGCTCACTACACTAGGCTGTACTCGGAACATCGACATCCCCCATAGGTGATCGCCGAAGTCTCTCAACTCATCCATGGCACGATCACTCCGACAGCGGCGGCGGATTTGACTGCAGATGTAACGGAAGAAGAAATCATTGAAGCAATACAGGCTGGGGCTGCTCAAATGTCCCCGGGACCTGATGGCCTTCCTCTGGAATTTTACCGGACACATCAACAATTGCTGGCACCAGCATGGACTGATATTTGCCGCGATCTTATGTCTCCCACGACGCAGATCCTTGGGGCTTTCCTAGAAGGACTGATTGTGCCCACACACAAACCAAGAGGCGGATCCAGGATCAGTGACTATCGGCCCTTGACCTTACTCAACAGTGACTTGAAGATTTTCACCCGGCTTCTGGCGGCACGCCTAAAGCGATCAGTACGATGTGTTGTGTCGCAGGACCAGGCATCGTTAGGTGGTGACCGTAATATTCGCACTGCATTGTGCCGATATAGAGATATAATCGCGTTAGCCAAAGCTCGCCAACTGCCGGGGGTTTTGGCCTCACTCGACTTTAGCCAGGCCTTTGACAGAGTCGACCATACATTTTTGATGGAGGCACTGCGACACATGGGGTATCCGGACGTCATAGTTAATGTACTGATGCGTCTCCTACGCGGCGCGACGTCCAAGGTGTTATATAATGGCCGTCTCACGCCACCGATCGGTGCGACAAGGCTGCCCTCTTTCGGCGATATTGTACGCCCTCGTCTTGGAACCACTCCTCTGCGGCCTCCGACAACGCCTGACTGGGATGTCCCTTGGTGGGCACACTTTTTGCTGCACTGCCTATGCGGATGATCTGGTACTCCTTCTTCGCAATACTGACGATGTTCGTGCAGCACTGGCGTGGGTGGCGACCTACGGCGCGGCATCTGGGAGCCATCTCAATCTCCACAAATCACACGCCCTGTCTATAGGCAGAGGCCTACCCGACGAGAGCGTCGTACCGCTACGAATCAGAGACACAATCCGCTGTCTTGGCATTGATTTCACATCTGATACGAAGCGTTCAACAGCCCTGAACTACAGGCGTTTATTGAATCAGATGAGAGCAGGAATAAGTGACCACCGTCTGAGACATCTAGACCTCCTCCAACGGACACGGTATGTTAACGTCTATTTGGCGTCACGAATCCCCCATTTTGCACAGATACTCCCGATACCACCTACCCTGGCTCACCGCATGTTGGCGGTTTTGGGATCCTTTGTTAATACTGGCATGTTATTTAAGATTCGTTACGAGTCCCTAACCCTCCCGAGGAGCAGAGGAGGTTTAGGCCTTTGTCATGTTCAGAACAGAGCGAAGGCCCTGTTCGTCAGCTGTCACCTGCAACTGTGGCGACGAAGTCCGACGTGCCTCACAAGTCTCTTACTGGAAGCCTTACGACCAATCTCACTCGCACCCCCTGTGATGCTATCGGACATCCCAGCACCTTTCTTCTACATTAGCGAATTCTTCCTTGAATTAAGCTACATCCGCACCGCACTACTACCCACACGCTTGATGATGACGAGGGCGATATATGCTCCCATGCAAATGAACAGGACGCCGAATGTGATCGAAAGCAAACACCCCACTACAAAGTGGCGCGTTGTGTGGCAGGCAGTGACTGCCACCACCCTTGATACTGACGTGCAATCTGCATGGTACGTAACTGTTAATGGGAAACAGCTGTGCCAGTCCCGCCTACATCACATCCACCTCGCTGATTCACCCTTATGTGCCACATGCCAAGTGACTGACACGGACGAACATAGTTTCGAATGCGGGCCGGCAAAGGACGTTCGTATTTGGTGCGTCAGATATTGGCTTTTCTCACACGCACGACTCCCGACAGGATAACTACCCGATCACTTCTTTGCCCCGATAGGATTTATTTCCCAAGAGCAAAATCGAACTCTGTGACGTGGATCAGTGGCCACGCTGTTCACTACCTATTCGGTAATGGCGAAAAGACAGTACCCGATTTTTGGTATTACCTCAACTAACGACATTGTGCGATCGTCAAGAACCCTAAATATAGGCAATATTTTTCTAATTTTCTTTGGAGCGCATTCCACAATCCGCCTCGCAGCTGGATTATCGATGACATGAGAAGACAACGATAGCACCTCTTCCCAGTTCCTTTTTTTATGAGATTGAACAAACAACGGAAACAACACAGCAACGAGAAGACAGTCATCGAAAAACTCGCAGCGGGCTATAGTATGGAGCATCCTTTGTCGTAACGGGACGACTTGCTATTATTCTGTTTATGTAGCCGAAGAGGAACGGCCTTCCTTTTATCAATTTGTATAAACACAAAATAAAAATAAAAATGGATGGAGCGTCTGCCATGTAAGCAGGAGACCCCGAGTTCGAGTCCCGGTTGTGGCACATATTTTCAACCTATCCCCAATGAAGTACATCAACGCCTATTTGCAGCTAGGGTGTCCATTTAATTATCATTTCACCTTCAGAGAACTTTATTTCCGATGACAATACATTCGGAACATGGCTCGCCGAGTTCTTCGCCGCAAAACCAAGTGAGTTTTACAGTCGCGGAATCATAAAGTTACTCCAGCGTTAGAATACTGTTGTAAATAGCGAATGAGAATATATCACTCATGATTAAAGTCTCTTGAATGTGTGTCTTTGTGTTTATTGAACTTATGGGAAAGAGCTGCGAACTTATGTACCAACCCACTATAATGCGTTCATAAAGAGCACATTGCTGTATCAAAATGATAATCGTCTCAGTAAGGTGACTGACAAAACCGCCTGAGATGGCGCTGTGATTAACTCATTCGGCAGAATCGGGCTAAAATCCCCGCCACGCCATCTAGACTGAAGTTGTGTATGGTTTATCGAAATCTCTTAATGCAACTGCCTCACTGGTTTCTTCGCGGGGAACACATCCATTTTCTTTTCCGTTACGGTTCGGTTCCAACGTGTTCTTGCTTGCAATGATCCCGTCGTCGGTGGTACGCTTAACCTAAAGTTACAATGCTTTGGCCGGCCAGGGTGGCCAACCGCGCGACCGCTACGGTCGCAGGTTCGAATCCTGCCTCGGGCATGGATGTGTGTGATGTCCTTAGCTTAGTTAGGTTTAAGTAGTTCTAAGTTCTAGGGGACTGATGACCTCAGAAGTTAAGTCCCATAGTGCTCAGAGACATTTGAACCATTTTTCTCTCTATTATGTCCCATAAATATTCGATTAGATTCATGTCGGGCGATTTGGGTGGCGAAATCATTCGTTCGAACTGTTCGGAATGTTCTTCTAACCAATCGCGAACAGTTATGGCCCGCGTCCGGCCATCCTGATTTAGGTTTTCCGTGATTTCCCTAAATCGCTCCAGGCAAATGCCGGGATGGTTCCTTTGAAAGGGCACGGCCGACTTCCTTCCCCATCCTTCCCTAATCCTATAAGACCGATAACCTCACTGTTTGGTCTCTTCCCCCAAACAACCTACCAAGTTATGGCCCGGTGATATGACGCATTGTCATCCACAAAAATTCCATCGTTGTTTGGGAACAGGAAGTCGATAAATGGCTGCAAGTGGTCGTCAGGTAGCCGAATATAATCAGTTCCAATCAATGATCGGTTTAGTTGGACCAAGCGACTCCAGGTAAACACAACCCACGCCATTATGGAGCCACCACTACTTTGCACAGTGCCTTGTTGACAACTTGGGTCCATGGCTTCGTGTAGTCTGCATCGCAGTCCAATCCTACCATCATCTCTTACCAACTGAAATAGGAAGTCGTTTCGCCAGACCATGATTTTCCAGTCGTCTAGATCCAACCGATATGTCACGAGCCCAGGAGAGGCGCTGCAGGGGATGTCGTGCTGTTAGCCAAGGCATTCGCGTCACGCGTCTGCTACTATTAGCCCCTTAACGCCAAATTGCGCGGCACCATCCTAACGGATACGTTCGTCATACGTTCCACACTGATTTCGTGGCTATTTCTCGCTGTGTTGCTTGTCTGTTAGCACTGACACACTACGCAAACGCCACTGCTCTCGGTTGTTAAGTGAAGGCTGTCGGCCACTGCGTTCGTGGTGAGAGGTAATGCCTCAAATTTCATATTCTCGTCACATTCTTGATAGTGTGGATCTCGGAATTTTGATTTTCCTAACGATTTTCGAAATGTAAAATCCCTAGTTCCAACTACCACTTCGCGTTCAAAGTCTGTTAATTTCCGTTGTCCAGCCATAATCACGTCGGAAACCTTTTGACATGACTTACCTGAGTACAAATGACATTTCCACCAATGAACTGTCGTTTTATACCTCCGGTACACGATACTATCGTCATTTGTATATGCCCATATAACTATCCAATGACTTCTGTCACCTCAGTGTGTGACGACTGGTTTCGGCAAATCTAACTTGCCATCATCTGATCTGAGCATGTACCTTACAATCATAATCGGGTCAGATGTAATAAGGTGGAGGTACATATTTTTACAGAATAGATACAGCAACATACCTCATGCAAATACACCTCAATAAATCTCTATATTATATACAGTGTATAATGTCAAGTGGTAACACGTCATTCTAGAAACATGAAAAGTGTGATACATCGGCATGTCAGTAATAAAATAAGATTTACATAAAATGCCATGCTTGTTGCACCGACTGCACAAGCTCATATTCACACAACAGATAAAACAAGGTTGAGGATCGCATGGCAAAAGCAAACATGTTGCGAAGTGCCAGCAAGTGGCACTGTACTAGTAAACATACATGAATATAATCGTAACATATAAAGTCTAAGGGAGAATTCACACCCAAAAGATACGAAAAAACAATGCAATATATACATTTTTGTATGTAATTATGGAAAGTAAGTAACCAAACGAGAGTATATTGGAATAAAAAATTCTTTTTCTTAATTAAAAACTATTTAAAATTTTTTGGATTACAATTGTTACAAAACTATAAAAGGAAATATTGTATGTCAATTGTCCTAACCTATTGCATATAATTTCAAAAACGGTATAGGGTAAGTATAACGTGAAAAATATATCACCACTCAATAAGCTTACAGAAGCTGACTCGATGTTTTGGTGATAACAATACAGAACAATGAACGAAATACATGTAATGTAGCAAAAGAAAGGGAACAAATAAAATATTGCATTCTTAGAATACCATCCACAGATCACTGTATTTTAGACCAATGCCGAAATCGGTCATCATAACTAAAATTATAACTAGCGACCTTGGCTGGAGAAGTTTCTACCTCTGTATTACAAGTGGAATGAGAATCAAAACAGAAGAAATCTATTTACAGTGCGGCGGTGAAGTTTCTCACGAAATTCCGCTTGCAGACAAACCGAAAGCTGTAAACGACTACGGATGAAGCATCTGCTTCTGCATCCTCATCTGTACTACACAAGTCACATCACGGTGTGTGGCGGAGGGTACTTTGCGTACCACTCACACTTCCCTGATTTCCTGTTCCAACGGCTAATAGTTCGCCAGAACATGAATTATTGTTGATGAGCGTGTCAGCTCGAATCCCTCTAATCTTACCTTAGTGGTCTTTTCCCCAGATATATACAGCGTGGTCCACTGATCGTGACGGGGTCAAATATCTCACGAAATAAGCACCAAACGAAAACAGTACAAAGAACGAAACTTGTCTAGCCTGAAGGGAGAAACCAGATGGAGCTATGGTTGGCCCGCTACACGGCGTTACCATAGGTCAAACGGATATCAACTGCGTTTTTTTAAATAGGAACCTCCATTTTTTATTACATATTCGGATAGTACGTAAAGAAGTGTGAATGTTTTAGTTGGACCATATTTTTCGCTTTGTGATAGATGGCGCTGTAATAGTCACAAACACATGGCTCACAATTTTAGACGAAGTTAGTAACAGGTAGGTTTTTTTAATTAAAATACAGAACGTAGGTACGTTTGAACATTTTATTTCGGTTGTTCCAATGTGATACATGTACCTTTGTGAACTTATCATTTCTGAGAAAGCATGCTGTTACAGCGTAATTACCTGCCAATACCACATTATAGCAATAAATGCTCAAAATGATGTCCGTCAACCTCAATGCATTTGGCAATACGTGTAATGACATTCCTCTCAACAGTGAGTAGTTCGCCTTCCGTAATGTTCTACATCTGCATCTACATCTGCATACATACTCCGAAATCCACCATATGGTGCGTGACGGAGGGTACCTCGTACCACAACTAGCATCTTCTCTCCATGTTCCACTCCCAAACAGAATGATGGAAAAATGACTGCCTATATGCCTCTGTACGAGCCCTAATCTCTCTTATCTTATCTTTGTGGTCTTTCCGCGAAATATAAGTTGGTGGCAGCAAAATTGTGGTGCAGTCAAAAAAATGGTTCAAATGGCTCTGAGCACTATGGGACTTAATTTCTGAGGTCATCAGTCCCCTAGAACTTAGAACTATTTAAACCTAACTAACCTAAGGACGTCACACACATCCATGCCCGAGGCAGGATTCGAACCTGCGACAGGAGCGGTTGCGCGGTTCCAGACTGTAGCGCCTAGAACCGCTCGGCCATTCCGGCCGGCTGTGGTGCAGTCAACCTCAAATGCTAGTTCTCTAAATTTCCTCAGTAGCGATTCACGAAAAGAACGCCTACTTTCCTCCAGAGACTCCCACTCGAGTTCCTGAAGCATTTCCGTAACACTCGCGTGATGATCAAACCTACCAGTAACAAATCTAGCAGCCCGCCTCTGAATTGCTTCTATGTCCTCCCTCAATCCAACCTGATAGAGATCCCAAACGCTCGAGCAGTACTCAAGAATAGGTCGTATTAGTGTTTTACAAGCGGTCTCCTTTACAGATGAACCACATCTTCCTAAAATTCTACCAATGAACCGAAGACGACTATCCGCCTTCCCCACAACTGCCATTACATGCTTGTCCCACTTCATATCGCTCTGCAACGTTACGCCCAAATATTTAATCGACGTGACTGTGTCAAGCGCTACACTGCTAATGGAGTATTCAAACATTACGCGATCCTTTTTCCTATTCATCTGCATTAATTTACATTTATCTATATTTAAAGTTAGCTGCCATTCTTTACACCAATCACAAATCCTGTCCAAGTCATCTTGTATCCTCCTACAGTCACTTAACGACGACACCTTCCCGTACATTACAGCATCATCAGCAAACAGCCGCACATTGCTATCCACCCTATCCAAAAGATCATTTACGTAGATAGAAAACAACAGCGGTCCTACCGCACTTCCCTGGGGCACTCCAGACGATACCCTCACCTCCGATGAACACTCACCATCGAGGACAACGTACTGGGTTCTATTACTTAAGAAGTCTTCGAGCCACTCACATATTTGAGAACGAATCCCATATGCTCGTACCTTAGTTAGGAGTCTGCAGTGGGGCACCGAGTCAAACATGGCATCCGTCTGACACCCTTCATTCATGGTTCGCAAGATATCATGTGAAAAAAGGACAAGTTGCGTTTCGCAGGAGCGATGCTTTCAATGTTCGCACATGCATTGACAATGCGCTGACGCATGTTGTCAGACGTTGCCGGTACATCGCGATAGCAAATATCCTTCAACTTTACCCACAGAAAGAAATCAGGGGACGTCAGATCCGGTGAACGTGCTTCGACGACCAATCCACCTGTCATGAAATATGCTATTCAATACTGCTTCAACCGCACGCGAGCTATATGCCGGACATCCATCATGTTGGAAGTACATCGCCATTCTGTCATGCAGTGAAACATCTTGTAGTAACATCGGTAGAACATTACGTAGGAAATCAGCATACATTGCACCATTTAGATTGCCATCGATAAAATGGGGGCCAATTATTCTTTCTCCCATAATGCCGCACCATACATTAACTCGCCAAGGTCGCTGATGTTCCACTTGTCGCAGCCATCGTGAATTTTCCGTTGCCCAATACAGCATATTATGCCGGTTTACGTTACCGCTGTTGGTGAATGATGCTTCGTCGCTAAATAGAACGCGTGCAAAATATCTGTCGTCGTCCCGTAATTTCTCTTGTGCCCAGTGGCAGAACTGTACACCACGTTCAAAGTTGTCGCCATGCAATTCCTGGTGCATAGAAATATGGTACGGGTGCCATCGATGCTGATGTAGCATTCCCAACACCGACGTTTTTGAGATTACAGATTCTCACGCAATTTGTCTGCTACTGATGTGCGGATTAGCCGCTACAGTAGCTAAAACACCTACTTGGGCATCATCATTTGTTGCAGGTCGTGATTGACGTTTCACATGTGGCTGAACACTTCCTGTTTCCTTAAATAACGTAACAATCCGGCGAACGGTCCGGACACTTGGATGATGTCGTCCAAGATACCGAGCAGCATACACAGCACACGCCCGTTGGGCATTTTGGTCACAATAGCCATACATCAACACGATATCGACCTTTTCCGCAATTGATAAATGGTCCAATTTAAGAGAGGTAATGTATCACGAAGCAAATACCGTCCGCACTGGCGGAATGTTACGTGATACCACGTACTTATACGTTTGAGACGATTACAACTCCATATATCACAAAGTCAAAAAGTGGTCCAAATAAAACATTCATATTTCTTTACTTACTACATGAATAGGTAATAAAAAAGTTGGTTCCTATTTTAAAAAACGCAGTTGATATTCGTTTGACTTATGGCAGCGCCATCTAGCGGGCCAACAATAGCGCCATCTGGTTTCTCCTTTCAAGCTAGACGAGTTTCGTTCTTTGTAGTTTTTTCGTTTGGTTCTTATTTCGTGAGACATTTGACCCGGTCACTATCAATGGACCAACTTGTATAGGGGGAAGCAATATGTCGGCTGTTTTTTCTAGAAACGTATGCTTTCGGAACTTTAATGTAAACCACACCGTGATGCAGATCGCCACCCTTGCAGCGTTTGTCACTTCAGTTGGCTGACCATTCCCGTGACGCTTCCGCTCTTACTAAATAAACCTGTGACAAAACTGACTTTTCTCTGGACCTTCTCTATTTCCTCTTTCAGTCCTATCTGGTACGCATACCTGACTGACTACTAATATTAAGTTATTGGTTCAACGAGTGTTTTGTAAGCTGTCTTCCTTGTGGCGGACTACATTTGTTGAGGATTCTTCCAATGAATCTTGAGAAATGCTGATAGTTGTGGCGGTGTGGAATCTACCAGACATTTACTTCAGGACTGTGGTTTCCCCCCCTGATATAGACCTACACTTAAGAAACACAACAACGCTAATTAATTGAATTTTGGCCCTGTTGTGGACCTTAAGTTGGCACTTCCATGTAAATCAACACACATCGTGTGAAATTTCCCACAAGTGAAATTAGAATTGCAGAATTAAGTGAGTAAATGGGTTATTAATGTTAAAATCAGGGAAGTTTCAGTATAACCAATACATTTATTTATCTAAAAATATGTGAAAAATGATGTTTGGCACAAGAAAAATAAAAAGAAAGTTCAGAACAATGAATCACATTTATAGGAACTAAAGTGTTTAGCTGGCAATGCTGATATGAAAAGGGATCCTGTTAGAATACTCTACAGTGTCACCTAGTGGGAGTAGTATGCTATCTGACCAATTTTACTCCGCGAGACAGTGATTGTGGAGAGTTATCGGCTGCAGTACATGCAACAACCGAACAGCTGCTGCTGCTAAATCGGAAACACGCTCGGTGATCGTAGAGCGAAACAATGGAATTCCCTAAATGCCGGAGCTAGGAGTATACAGGGAGGTTATAATTCACCTTTCCCGATTTAACACGTTATAACACGGAAACCAACTACCATACGAGTAGCAAACTTGGTAGCATTAATGCCAAGGACAGGGTGGAGAGAAATGATGCACAATAAATTTATTTGAAACCTTTTAATGTGCTTCAGCGGTACATCGTACCATTACATACGGATAACATTACTCCTAGAAAAGGGCCTCAGTATGGCACCATCAGTGTCCAGAAGAGTCTGAAAGCGCAGGATTGCATTCTAAACAGCAGAACCAAGCATGTCGGTAGGTATGCTGGCTACCTCTCTTGATACACTGCGCATCAGGTCAACACATGTGTGAACGTTTCCCTGGTAAACCATCTTAAGGTAGCCGCACGACCAGAAATCACACGCAATGAGATCGGGTGATAGTGTCGGCCAAGCATTTGGAAACGATCAGCTGATAATCCGACAGTTTCCAAATGTGTTTAGGAGAAGCAGATGAACATCACAAGCGATGTGCGATGGGGTCCCATCTTGAAATCTGATGAGTTCAGTGCGATTGTCCCCTGTGGATCCAGTATGACGTACTGGCGAAGCATTCGCAGTAACGTTGGCCAGTCACACTGCTCGTCTTTGGTCCTTGAGCGCCAACCTGCTAAAAAAAAAAAAAAAAAAAAAAAAAAAGATTGAGCCAATGATGAACGTAGACGTGAACCCACATCATACGGTCGCACGTTCACCATACAGAGGAAATTCATGCACAGTGACTGGAGATGTAGATCCTTGGACTCGACGATTCTGAATTTCACCTCACCCGTCAGAGAAAAATGAGCTTCGTCTGTCCATTGGATGGTTCAGTGCCAGCCTTGTCATCTTCAGTCCTTGCGAGAATGTGAAGAGCGAAGTCAACACGACGTTGTGCATCCTGCGGTGCAAATTGCTGTACGATATTGATCTTGTGTGGATACCATTTGAGAATGGTTCGAAGCACCTTCCGTGCAGTCGACACAGTATGCGCACTGTGTGACGATCGGGAATTGCGCGCAGCGTTGTCAGACATAGCAACAGCGATTTCATCAAGCAGTTGTGGTGCAACCGGTCGTCGGCCTGTTCCCGGAGCGACGCCTAGTTCTCCAGTTGATTCGAACTTCATCATCCTCCGTACAACAGGTGGAGAAAGAGGACCCTTCCGTTATACTTTCAGCCGGCGATATACTCGAAGTGCAGCTGCAGCATTACTGTTGTTTTGATAATAGAGCTTCATCAATAACGTCCTGCTCCTTTTGTCCAAGCTCATACTGACACATTAACAAGTGCACCGCGACTGGTCAGATGTGTGAGACTGAGGGTTCAAATGGCTCAAGGCATTATGGAACTTAACATCTGAGGTCATGAGTCGCCTAGACTTAGAACTACTTAAATCAAACTAACCTAAGGACATCACACACATCCATGCCCGAGGCAGGACTCGAACCTGCGACCGTAGCAGCAGCGCTGAGACTGAGTCACGATGACTGACCGCGTCACCTGGTGGCCGTAGCTGAAACTAGACGATGTTGCTGTGACACAAGGAGATCATGCACCCCATACTCTGGAAATTAATGCTACCAAGTTTTGTACTCCTAAGGTAATTATTTTCCGAGTTATAACGTGTTGAATACTTACTTAGCACTCTGTCTTCAGGCCACGAGTGGCCTACCGGGACCATCCGACCGCCGTGTCATCCTCAAGGGAGGATGCGGATAGGAGGGGTGTGGGGTCACCACACCGCTCTCCCGGTCGTTATGATGGTATTCTTGAGCGAAGCCGCTACTATTCGGTCGAGTAGCTCCTCAATTGGCATCACGAGGCTGAGTGCACCCCGAAAAATGGCAGCAGCACATGGCGGCGGAATGGTCACCCACCCAAGTGCCGGCCACGCCCAACAGTGCTTAACTTAGGTGATCTCACGGGAACCGGTGTATCCACTGCGGCAAGGCTGTTGCCTATAACGTGTTAAATAGGGGAATTTTAATTACAAGCATCAGATATTTACCACAGACTGCTGCCGTTATGTGAACTTGGTGCTCGGCACTGTGATGAGATGGATATCTGCGACAATGACCACCTGCACTCGGAGACGAACGCCGAACTCTGTCGTCGCCACGGATTTTCGCTTCGGCTTCACGCCACCGACTCTTGAGTTCGGTTTCTCGCCACCGATTCCCCTCTAAATCTCCTTACCGAGCGCATTGCATTCCCAAATTACTCCACGTGGATTCCACCAAAAACGTATATCAACCAACAGAAGGTGACGGTATATTTCCATGCCAATCGCATAAACAAACATCCCCGGTTCCTCTCCCTCCAGCAGACGACAGAAGTCGCTCTCCCATTAATGTTATTTCCCGCCACAGTGTTAGAGGTGCCTTGTAACGTCTTCTGACGTCACCGTCTGATTTACAGCTACAATGCTCGCTTGCTGTGCACTCGAAAAAGAAAAAAAAAAAAAAAATTGCTATCTACGTGGGCGCGTCCAGATTTTATTTCGAAACGAAACTTCCGCAATGCTTGCAGGTACGTATCTCTGAAACCAAGCGTTCATCCATTCCGCCCTCAAACGCAGAGAGAGTCTGAAAACAGTCGTCTTCCGGATTAAAACTTTTGGAAGGCGCCACCCTGGCGCCGGGCGTGACTCCTGTTGCTTACTACAGAGATTGGCCAGCTATTGGATAATGGAGACAGCCGGCGCTTACAGCCGTCAACATGTGCCATTCGGCCAAGCTACTCTCTCCTTGTATGAGGTCAGGTTTGAGTGAAAGAGCCGCCCAGTTCTCACCTTGTAAGACGTATGCTTTGCCTGCGATGGGCGAGGCATGACAGAATCTCTGACCAGAGAGCAGTTTGTAGTTAGTTGTTGCTTGTCGCTAGTCTGCGCTTGACCGCGCGAGTCGATAGTAGTAGTCGGTCGGCTTCAGTAGCGAGTCGGTAGAAATCTGGTGGAGTCGGCATGCGTCGGCTGTGTGCTCTGCTCGCGACTCTGGTCAGGACTCTGGAGGATGAGTATTGTTGTAGAAGGTAAAGAAGCAGCCTTGCGCATATTTGATAATGTATGTTAATTGTAATTTAATTTGTTCAAAGAAATGCCCCAATAATAATTTTTATAATATAAAGCAACTCTTTTAAAGAAAAGCATTCATTTCAATTTAAAGAATTTCCAATGCATTATCATTGCATTCAAGAATAAAAAAATAAAAAAAAATACGCCAGCATTGCACGAAGCTGTGTGAAAAATGACTAATTAAGAGCAGATATAATTGCAGTTTTATTGAAGTAAGAATTTTTTTTTTGCTTTTTTTATTCAGAATACAGGGCCGAAGGTCAGCGCTGCTGTCCTTATAAATTTATCACGTTACAAAACTCTTTTATTATTTTTGGTGTTTAGGAATTTTTCTGTTTCGTACTTGACATAAAATGAGAAAAGAATTTTGTGGTAACATTAAATGTGAATGCATTTCTGCACACAGACTGTAAATCGGAGCCAATTTTGTTCAAAGGTTACATTAAAATCAATTTTGTTCAGCGATTACAATATTAAGAAAAATTCATTTAATCAACAATATTTTTGTGGGGAGGTTACACTTGGCTCCATTTCCATTTTCATTTTTCAATAATATTTTTGTGGGGAGGTTACACTTGGCGACATCCGGCCAGGATCGTATTTCTTTGTGAATCTTCTGAGAAGTAGTCATATATCTGCTCTTAATTACTTAAATGTAGTTTGCATCTGGCGCAACGCATTTACTAATTTGTCACTCTTTCTTTCACAGGTCATCGGCAATTTGTTGCTCTTTGTTGTATTTGTGTTTGTTGCATTTTGCATTGTGTTTGTTTCATTTGTGAATAATTTTGATTAGTGAAAATGCCGCGAAAAACTGTTAACAGTACATCGCGATGTGTAATGAGTGAAATAACCGACTCGAATAATTTGACCGATAGTACTTGCGACACGCAGTGTAATGATGACAATCCTCCATTTACAGACAATCAGTGCGTACCGACCACTTGTAATGATTTTTATCCTAATGATGAACAAACGAATTCAATTGTGTCCTTTGTTAATTTAACGACAATTGATGACACGGGACGTTCTGTTACAATGAACGCTGCCCAGCTTGACACACCCGGTTTGCAAAATTTACGTAATGAACAGGCAAATTTTTCTAACGAAAATGAACAATGTACTCAAAGTACGTCAAATTTATTTGATTCTGATTTAGTGACTAACAGTGCACATCCGATGAGCAAACCTTTTCAAGAATTACAGAATGACCAAATGGTTACAGATAACGTGACAAATGCAAATACACCAACACACAGCATAGAAAATAGAGTCGCTAATTTTGGATTGGATCAAATTATGGCAGTATTGCTACAGTTTAAGAAAGAACATGACAGCAATCACAAACAACTTAGTGAAAATTCCAAACAACAGAATGAAAGACAAGACAACAATCACAAACAACTTAGTGAACAGTTCAAACAACTTAATGAAAAACAAGACAACCTTAATGAAAAATTAGACAACAATTCCAGACAGCTTAGTGAACAGATTACAGCCGTTGCCGCGCAGTGTCACGATACTAAAGAACAATTACGTGAGGAAATTGAGGCTTGTGCTAGGAAAAGTAGTGAAGAAATTAGATCTGTTGCTCAAGAATTAAGGGATATGCAAACAGCTACAACAGAATCACTTAGAGACGAAATTAGTGCAGTCGGTAAACAATGCTCTGAAAAAGCAACACAGTTACGCGACGAGTTTAAATTAATGACAGCAGAACTTTCGCGCACACAGGATGCAAAAGTAGACGCGAAATTCGACCAACAGAACAGTCAAATTGACGAACGTTTTAATTATCACCTACAAAACAGTGAAACGCGTTTCCGTAAATTTATACAGGAACAGAATAAAGCAAAGCGACAAGTTATGGAAACAATTACCGCACACAGACAGGAAGATAAACGCAAATTGTTTACGAAAGCAAAAACATAACGTAGACAACAATATTGCTACTGTATCAGACGAAATTAATACAATCAAACATTTGAACACCGAATTGCGTGATGAAATTTCCGATCTTAAAACAAAAACAGATACACACACAGTAGACTTTCAGACAGTGACCAACAGACTTGAACAATTTGAACTAATTCAGGATCCCGATGTCATCAAAGCTGACGTTAAAAAATTGAACGAAACCACACGTAAAATACAAAAACAAATTAATGCTTGTGACACTAAAAACGATGATCAGGTAAAAATACTGACTGAAAAATATGATGAATTGGCCAGTCGTATTGATGTTATCGAAAGTAATAATGACAACCAATCAGACGATACTTCACCGATTTCGTTTAATCAAACACCTGAATTCCAAAATTTACAGCAGACGATCAGTGAGATAGATTCGTCCAATAATACATTACCTAGAAAACTGTCGACTTTACAGCAAGAGGTGACAGAGATAAAAAATATTTCAGTCAATAACACGTCACAGCATTCGGCACATTCCGAATATTTGTCACACTCACACAGCTAGTATCATGTAGGTAATTTACAGAGAGTACGTGACTTAGATTCCGAACAATCACAGACAAATAGATTCTCATACAATCCTGAACCTGTTCAAACGTACAGAGACAATAATTTTGATTACAAACATTTTCTATCAGTGAGAAAATTTAAAGTATTTAAAAATGACAGAACACAGATTCACCCCTTGGATTGGATACAACAATTTAGCTTTGCTTTTCCACTGACTTGGCCTGTAACGCACAAACTTGAATTTATTTGCAGTTTTTTGGAAGGCGAACCGGCGACTCGTATGAGACCGATCACGAGGCAATGCTATTCGGTAGAAGAATTTCAGAATGCTTTTCTGTCAGCGTATTGGTCGAAGACGACACAGCGCGGAATTAAGGATCAATTAATTAGTTTACCGAATTATGAGAACTCAAATTTTTCCACTGTCACGCAATTTTTTGAGCACATGGTCCAACAAAACCAGTACTTAAGTGAACCATACAGTGAATCTGCACTTATTCAATTATGCATTTCTAAATTACCACGGTCATTAAGAGTGTCACTTTTAACGGGTCAGCAGAAAGAAAATATTTCGGCATTCAGAGATCTGTTACAGCTTTTGGAAGTGCAGCAATCGGATTATTCCTTTATAAACGAAAATTTTTCATATAATAACCAAGGTCAACAAACATACAGCAATTACGATCAGCCACGTAATTTCCATAGAAAAGCTTATAGACGCTCCAGGAACGATAACCACCAGAACTTTAATAACAGACAAAATTTTAATTATCAGTATCGACAAAATTATCAGCAAGAGGAACCACATTTTGGTAACGATAGACGTTTTCCCAACAACAGCAACAAAACCAACCGGTTAGCATACCTAACCAACAATGTAATGTACAAGGTCAACCAAGCTTTAATGTTTCGCCCCCAACAAATAGTAACGCACAGCAACAAGGGAATCAGTACGTACAGAAGACACCCTACTTCAATTCCTATCACAATGCACCGTATAGAAATGACTATCACGACAGACGTAAAAATAATGAGCACAATTTTCAGCGTACATTTAATAACAGTCGATCTTATCAGCAGCAAGAAGATCAGCAACAACATATTATCATGAATGAACCAGGCAGTAGGTATCATCCAGAACGTAATACGTCTGGAAGACATAACAGAACAGTTCAAATAGTTGAAATGCCGCAGCATCGTCCTGAGAATAATAACACGACAGATAGAATTTGACTAGATACGGTACAGGTCGCATCTTCCAGCAACGCAAGCACTACTTTTGACACGCAGAATGTTGTTCATGAAAATGTTATTACTTTTGACGACATCCGGGACACTCTTTTGCACGAAAGACCAGTTGTTCAAAAAATCATTTCACACCCTGTCATCGAAGTTAAAACTGGATCATCGAAATTTTCAGCAGTAATCGATTCTGGATCATCTGTGTCAGTTTTAAATGAAGAAACTTTCAACGAGTGTAACAAAGAGAATACCTATCTTACGTTACCATTAGGCAAAACGAAAGTAAAAGGAGCAGTATCTAGTAAAGGAGTAGATGTAAAATTACAGACACCTTTATCATTTTGCATTGCAGGTCATACATTTCACTCAAATTTTTGGATTGTTCCCTTATTGACAACAGACGTTATTTTAGGTACGAATTTTCTGGTACAACACGATGCCATTATTGATTTTCAGAATTCCTATTTAATGTTGAAGGATGAAAATGTACAACTGGCTTCAGAATTTCAGCACTCTTTATCTGCAGAAGAACAAACAATTAATCGTACAGAGGTCATTTCCGCATTACGTAACATAGACTGTAATTCCACATTGTTCACAGATACGTACGTACACAACTATAATACTCCAGACGAAGCAGAGTATGACGTTATACAGATGATTTCTGATAAAGTTAAACAGAGCTGTGCAAATACAGACGACGAACGCACGCAACTACACAAAATTCTTCTACAGCAAGCTCCAGTGTTTGACAACGTTCCTAATACTATGTCCGGTTTTATGTATGAATTTCAAGATAAACAGCACGACACATTTAAAGCCAAACATTATCCCATTCCGTATGTTCACAGAGAACAAGTTAAAAAAGAATTGCAAGCTATGCTTGACCAAGGAATTATTGAACCGGCAGTTAGTCCGTACATAAACCCGCTCCATATTCTTAAGAAAAAAATTGGCTCACTTCGCCTCGTACTTGATTCGCGTCACATCAATGAAATTATTATTAATGAAACAGATCGCCCACAGACACTAGAAGAACTTCTACAGAAATTTCATGGTACTGCTATTTATTCCACATTAGATTTGAAATCGGGATTTTGGCAAATTCAGCTCCGTCCGAACTGCAGAAAGTACACAGCATTTCTGTGTTTTGGTGACTGTTATCAGTTTTGTAAATTACCGTTCGGTTTAACTATTTCTTCAGCAGCTTTTATTCGCGGTTTGAATACAATACTTCCGACAGAACTTAAAGACAGAATCACAACGTACGTAGACGACATTCTTATTGCAGAAGCTAACTGGTCTGAACACAATCTGATCCTTGAACGACTGTTGCAAACTTTTCGTGCACAAGGACTCACAGTTAATCTCAGTAAATCGCCCTTTGGTAAAACTTCTATAAAATTTCTTGGACATGTAATTTCAGCAGAAGGCATTACGCCTGACCCGGAAAAACTTCAAGCTCTACGTGACATTACTGTTCCTACGACGAAGAAACAACTACGTAGCTTTTTGGGTTTAATTAACTTTTTTCGTAAATTTATTCATTACTCTGCTTTAGACACCCCTAGATTATGTCAATTGACAGGTAAAAACACTATTTGGTCCTGGGATAGGCAAGCACATTCTGAATTTGTAAACCTGAAAGAAGCCTTGTTGAATGCACCACTTTTATCGCACCTAGATCTTACCAGAAATTTTTCCATTGCCACCGACAGTTCTAACACCGCTTTGGGCGTACATATTTTTCAGGAAATTGAAGAAGATCGTTGTACAGTAATTAAAAACATCGCTTTTGCAAGTCGCATTCTGTCACCTGCTGAACGAAATTATTCTGTTACAGAACTTGAAACATTATGTGTTGTATGGGCTTTTACCAGATTTAGGCATTTTCTTTATGGAAGACACACTACCGTTTACACAGATCATAGAGCGATACAATTTTTACTTTCGGCTAAATTTACACACGACAGATTAAGCAGATGGAAACTTTATTTACAGGAATTTAATTTTACAATTGTTCACATTCCCAGCACACAAAATATTGTAGCAGACGCACTATCCAGTTCTCTTGACAACAATCAGCAAGACACCGCAACCAACTTCTGCAATCAAATTTCAGCGTCATGTACATTCAACAAGTTGCATTTGAAAATTTTATTTCGTCGTCATTACAGGACATAGCACAAGAGCAGAGTAAAGATAACGTATGGAAAGAAATTAAACACCTTTGGCAAGATGGGAATAATGTTACCATTAGAAACCATTACACTGTACGCAATGACATTCTGTTTCGCCGCTCTCATCCTGACAGCAACAATTGGTTATTATGCATTCCTGACGAACTTGTTAACAAATTAATCTGGTATACTCATTTAAGTTACGCACATTACGGAGCCAGAAAATGTTTTCTTATACTGAGACAGAACTGTTATTTTACCAACATGGAGAAACGTATACGACGAGTTTTAGCGTCATGTAAAATCTGCCAGAAAGCTAAATCAGACACGACTTCACACATTCCTCCATTACATCCCATTGTACCTGTTAAATTGAGACATATGGCCGCTGTAGACATTTTTGGCCCGATTCCCAGAACTAATAGAGGTTTTTGCTGTATCTTTGTCGCTGTTGAACTCACTTCAAAATTTGTTACCTTCACTCCGTTACGCAAAGCTACTGCTAAAACTGTTTCGAAAGCATTTGTAAAACATTTTTTATTTCATGTACGGCATGTGTTGAAAGTAATTTCCGACAATGGACCACAGTTTCGATCTGCTATATGGACACGTATGTTACGAGCTAGAAACATTTCTCCGATCTATATATCCAGGTACCATGCTTCTTCGAACCCTTGTGAACGATTAATGAAAGAAATTGACAAACTATGTAGAATATACTGCCATAAAAGACATATTGATTGGGACACACACATACTCTCATTCCAAGATGTAATTAATTCCATACCGAATGAATCTACTATGCTATCTCCGTCTGTTATACTGAAAAATGTTAAACCACCTAACAAAATTAAAGAATTAGTAACCTTTCCTACATCTCGTCGACTACGACACCATGAAATAATTGACATTGCGCTGAACAACATCAAACGTGCCGCAGAGCGCCGGAGAAGACAGCAAAAACAGGTTTGTACACGGCGTGACTTTCACATTGGACAGAAGATATTAGTACGTACACACTATTTATCCAATAGAGGAAAAGGTAGGTTTAGTAAATTTCAACTTCTATACGCAGGTCCATATCGGATTTGCAGCATTCCTCACCCCAATGTAGTACACGTCGAAACTTTGAGAACCAGAAAAAACAAAGGGAACAACCCCATATCCAACATCAAACCTTTTATTGAATGAAGATACTTTATGATTTATCACACTTTAATGCCATTTCCTAACTTTTTTTATGACCACTTATGCAATTATATTCACATGAACACTTACTGATGATTATCGTATTTTTTCTTGGCAAGTGCCCGGCAATGTAAGATTAGCAGGTCGCTCTTCTTGTCGTTACACATCAGACCGTGCTTATTTTTCCAGATGAACTTACACATTTACGACCACTTATGCAATTATATTTATGTGACTACTTACTGATGATTGTCGTATTTTCTCTTGGCAAGTGCCCAGCAAGGTAAGGTTAGCAGGTCGCTTTTCTTGTCGTTACACATCAGACCGTACATATTTTCCATTTTTATGTATGTATAATTGTTTTCCTGTTTTGTTTGTTTGCACTATGAAATATTTAAGATATAACAAACACCAGCTGACTTTAACATTTTTGCCATATGATATCTCAACATCGTGACTACTTTACTTTTTTTTTCTACTACATTGTGATACACTGTGTACATTTTTGCTTCTGAACACTGTCGATGTTTTTGACATACTACGTTTTCTGTCATGCTATGCTGTATGCTCAATTACCTTACTATAAACCAGTTTTTATTTAGTGGGTATATGATTTAAATGCAAGACATTAATCTTTGTTCATCATTTTCAGAAAGCAATAACGTGTAAAAGAAATAAATTAAACAGAAGTGGGAATTTCACCTTCGGAATAAACGAAAGACGATGCAATACCTCATGACGAAGAGTAAATGGATCAGAATGAACAAGTATTAACAAGAATATACTATACACATCGTAGAATAGCAGTCTTAACTAATTTTTTCTTTCAGAATACGAGGCGATTGATGCAGGCTGTCAGACAGAACTACACATCTTAGTTTTTTATTGATGAAATATGCTAGAAATAAGAATAGTTGTATAATGAATAATGAAGTGACCTTTTTGCAGATGATAATGAATGGTGATGAAGAATGATGAAAAATATGATACTATGGATAATGAAGTTTTTCTTTACAGGTGATGATAATAATGGAGATATGCTAATATGGATAATGAAGTTTTTTTCTTTGCAAATGAAAATAATGATGAAGTTTATATATTTACTGTTAGTTAACAGATGCTATGTAGTTATTTAAGTATTTTTTGCAGTTCGTTTTGACAGTATGTCTTATATCGCATGGTATGATGACTGAAGGTTTTGGAAAGGACAGCTAGGGAACATATATATTTTTTATACACATTTCAGTACCTGTTTATTCGAAGTTCACTACTTTTCAGCATAATATGCGTTTCTTCTTTCAGTTTAATAATCCATTTTGTATATTTTGCAGGAGAAATTATTCATGAAATTAATGTGCTATAAGCAGTTGTTCATTAAACCTATGTCATTTATGAATGTGATCACATATACTCTACTTGTTTCATAACTTTGCTACAGCTGACTCATGACAAATGACGTTACACATCTTCATTTGCAGCAATGACTCAAAAGCAAATATTGTTATCCCCCAGTAATTAATTATCGATCCTAACGCAATGCCTTGCGAGCACAAAAAAAATGCTTTGTAACTGGCCAATGAATGCCACTGGTTACTGTAATAAGATGACCTATGATGCCAATGATTACTATAATTAGATTAATTATGTATAAATGCTATGCCAATAATTAACTCATTTTGAATGATCACTTCTGAATAATGCATAAAAAAAATGCTTTGTAACTGGCCAATGAATGTCACTGATTATTGTAATAAGATGACCTATGATGCCAATGATTACTATAATTAGATTAATTATGTATAAATGCTATGCCAATAATTAACTCATTTTGAATGATCACTTCTGAATAATGCATAAAAAATGCTTTGTAACTGGCCAATGAATGCCACTGATTACTGTAATAAGATGATCTATGATGCCAATGATTATGACAATTAGATTAATTATGTACAAATGCTATGCCAATAATTAACTCATTTTGAATGATGACTTCTGAATAACGCATAAAAAATGCTTTGTAGCTGGCCAATGAATGCCACTGATTACTGTAATAAGATGACCTATTATGCCAATGATTACTATAATTAGATTAATTATGTATAAATGCTATGCCAATAATTAACTCATTTTGAATTATGACTTCTGATGGTTTGTAACTGGGCAATGAGTACCAATGTTCTCTGTAAACAAATAATTATTCTGTAATACTACATACATGGTACAGAAATGTTCAGTAACTGGGCGATGAGTGCCACCAATTACTCAAATCAGTTGTTAGACTAGTGTAATTCTCAATGAAGACTACTATGTGACTTAATGTCCTTCACCTTCTGACCTAATTACCAGAAATTACTGCAATATCCGTTTGTCCTGTCTATCCTCATGATCATGGAGCACTATATTTGGTTTTTGCACTAATTCTACGTTGGTGCACTTTACAAGAACATGGTGTTGACATGACATGCTGTCCACCACCTTGAGCGATGGAGATGTTATTATGGTCCCACTGTTTGGTGTACCTAGTGTACTAGCAAAATGATAGCATGAAATATTGTTAAGTCATTTCAGTGTCTTGGCCACACTGATTAACACTTCAAGGAAAAGAACTTCAGATTGTCTCACTTGGTGTTGTGCTTCTGTAGAAAGATATGGACTTTCAGTGCAGCTGCATGTTACCTAAAGTGCTACAACCATGACGCAATCCTTCCCTTTCCTATCCTACTTCTTGTAAAATAGTAAAAAAAAGTATATACAGTGCGTGTGCACTTTTGTCATTTTTGTCGTTTATCAATATGATTTGTACTCATTATGTTTATTTGTTGTAAAAATGCTAAAGAGTTTTACAGTGCATGTGCACTTTTGCCATTTGTTAATATGTTTTGTACTCATTATGTATACATTTTGTCATTGCCTGATATGTTCTGTACTCAGTGCGTGTGCACTATATTTTATTTCATGTTCTGCACCTATATATATGTATATATTCTGTGATTGTAAAGTTAGTTAATTAAGAAAAATTTGTTGCTCATGGCAAGTCCAATTGACTCACCATCGCTGCCAAATTTTTGTCTCCCCAGTGGAAGGTTATGTAAGACGTACGCTTTGCCGGCGATGGGCGAGGCATGACAGAATCTCTGACCAGAGAGCAGTTTGTAGTTAGTTGTTGCTTGTCGCTAGTCTGCGCTTGACTGTGCGCGTCGATAGTAGTAGTCGGTCGGCTTCTGTAGCGAGTCGGTAGAAATCTGGTGGAGTCGGCTTGTGTCGGCTGTGTGCTCTGCTCACGACTCTGGTCAGGAATCTGGAGGATGAGTATTGTTGTAGAAGGTAAAGAAGCAGCCTCTCGCATATTTAATAATGTATGTTAATTGTAATTTAATTTGTTCAAAGAAATGCCCCAATAATAATTTTTATAATATAAAGCAACTCTTTTAAAGAAAAGCATTCATTTCAATTTAAAGATTTTCCAATGCATTATCATTGCATCCAAGAATTAAAAATATATATATATATATTTTGTTCAGAGGTTACAATATTAAGAAAAATTCATTTAATCAATAATATTTTTGTGGGGAGGTTACACTTGGCTACATTTCCATTTTCATTTTTCAATAATATTTTTGTGGGGAGGTTACAGCCTGCTATGTGGACGGGTGGACCTCCTCTGAACACTTGCCCGCTTATCGCGCTCCGAAAACATGGTAATGTGCTTCCCTCTGCACATAGCAGCATCAAAACAGACCAAGCAAGTAATAGTCAAATGGAGGATGGACCGGAAATAATCCGAATAATCAGACCAACTGCATGCCGACCCTATACGTGCTCAATCACTGTTAGAACAAACATAATTCCTCACAATATTGATAATCAACCTCATAATGATCATAATTGTGAAAGGGCGGAGTTCCAAATGGACCTGCCGTCGTTCCACTTCAGATCGTTCCGTACACATAACCCTAGTTATTTTATGGACGTAACTGCTTTCAGTAATTGCTCTGCAATTTTGTAATCGTACAATACAGTTTTTCCCTGCCTATGTATTCTCGACACACTGCATTTGTTTATGTTGAGGGTCAACTGTCACTTCGTGCACCATGCGTCGGGCCTCTGCAGGCGGTCCCACCGAAGTTGTGACGTCACACTAGGCGAACGCTCGACTCCGTGCGGTGCCCACGAGAAATCAATTTTAATTGGAAAGGTTCCCACTAAAGATCTTAATTACGTCGTGTGCTCGCGAGAACTTGCATGCACTTAAATACGCAGTGAAGAACTATTAAAATTCTCTGAAATAGTTAAATCGCTCACCGCCGGAGACGGCTCCTGGCCCTCGTAAGACCTGCAGTGTCATGTGCTGTGACGCACGCACCACAGCCTGTTTTTCTCGTAGACCTCGTCTGCAGGTTCTCTTGCAGTACGTCACAGTTTTCTACCATCGTGACTTCCATATATAAAACAGCATCATCCTCGAATGGAATCGTCGAACTGCCGATGTTCAGACCGAGCGACGTGGCGCAGTGATTAGCACACTAGACTCGCATTCGGGAGGACACCGCTTCAGACCCACGTCCGGTCATCTTCATGTAGGTTTTTCGCGATTTCCCTAAATTGCTTCAGGCTAATGCTGAGACGGCTGAAAGGACACGGCATATATTGTGAAAAGTAATGGTCCTATAATTCTCCCATTGAATATGTCTGCAGTTACTTCTGTGTCTGAAGATTCCTTTCCATTAAGAATGACATTCTGCGTTCGATTTGATACAAACGCCTAAATGCAGCCACACGCCTGGTCTGATACACAAGTTTAAAAACAATGAGACGACTTTGTAGTGATCACCACTCAGAAATGTGTGCTTGTGTGCTGACACTGAAAAATAGTTCAAATATAAATGTATCTAAATCCCCACTGGGAAATTTTGAATTGTTTTTGCGGAGTGTGGATTCCTTACTATACTGTCTGTCAGACAGTAGCAAACAGTTAACAATTCTGGTGACTTTAATATACTTTTTCTAAAAGATTTTGATAGGAAAAAATTTAGTAACCTTATTTTCATCCTACAATTTGATCCCAATTATTAATTTTCCAACAAGGGTGGATAAAGACAGTACAACAGTAATTCAAAAAGTTTTGTTTGGTGTAGCTCGAAGCAAGAGAAAAACCTTTTACACATTAACAAATGCTCTCTCTTATCATGATGCACAGTTAGTTAGGATAAATAAGATAGGATTCTTAAAAGAATCACTGATTGGTTTTCCGCGAATGACTTCATTCTCAATTTTAAAAATACAAAACATATTCAGTTTTGCACTTCAAGGCGTACGACACCGATGAAAAGCGTAACGTATGGTGGGAAAAATACAAATAGAGGGAACATTTCAAAAATTTTAGATGTCTGTGTTGATGAAAATTTAAACTGGAAAAAGCACATTTTGCAATCCCCACGGCCACTTAGTTTAGCTACTTAGAATCATTGCAAATCTTGGGAGAAACAAATAAGTAACACGACATGTTTTGCATAGTTTCAGTCAGTAATGTCATACGGAATAGTCTTCTGTAGTAACTAATCTTTAAGAAAGAAAATCTTCACTGTTCGAAAACGTGCTGTAATAATAATATGTGGTGCTCACCCGCGATCATGTTGTAAAGATCTATTTAAGGAGTTGGACATTCCGACTAATGCTGCATAGTGTATTTATTATCTCATGAAGTTTGTTGCAAATAATCCACTGCAATTCAAAAGGAACAACGATGTACACAATTACTATACCAGAAGGAAGAATTATGTTGATTACTCGACATTAAGGTTGTCTGCAGCAGAAAAAAGTGCATAATGCTGCAACTAAAATTTTTCTATTATTGTAACTTGTAGAATGTATTGAGTAGGAATTAGTAACACGCATCTAAATGTTAAAAAAATTAAATTAAGAAAACTTATGGATGTCCAGCTTGTAACCATATTTACAAGTTAATTTACGATGTGAACGTAAAATGACTCGTTCCACATCATTATGGTTTACTGTGCAAATGATCCGTAGAACATGAAACTAACAAACGATCTATGCCGTACCCTGGTATTTTGTTCATAACGCGGCGGAGATGAACTACATTAAAAGTCTTTCGGAAGTCAAGGAACACGGCATCAACTGGGGCGCCGGCACTCACTACTTTCTTGGTCTCGCCAACGAATGGAGCAATCTGGCTTTCATACGATCGTTGTTTTCGTTCCCCCTCTCAATTCCTGCAGGGCAAATGTTCGATCTCCAGAAAAGTCATAACATGCAAGCATGAAATACGTTCCAAAATTCAACAACAGACTGACATCACAGAAGTAGGGATGTAGTTTTGTGCGTCTGTTCACCGACTCTTCCTGAAAACCTGCATAACACCATTCGCTGCCTGGCATATTTCAGTATGAGTCCAGACCGCAGTACTAACCGTATCTTGCAGGAAACTGGGTTCAGCAGTACACCAACAAGAATCTTAGCCAAAGATGAACGACCCCCTTACAAAATGCAAATGTTGGATTATCTTACACCTGTTTACGGATGAAACTAATTTCCTCGTGAATGGAGACTTTCACCTCCAAATGCAAAAATATTTCGTTGACTTCCAACATAGGACAGCGGCGGCAACACTACATCTTCGTGTAATAACTGCAGGTGACGGACTGTTGCCACGTTGAGTTTCAATGGGCAGTGTGTGGGTGAGTATTATCCTGTTGGAGTTGAGACAGGACCAGTCACTCTCATGACCATGCGAGGATACCTTTCAGAGTATCACGTCACCTCCTGTTGTAATAACGGCAGAAGAATGGGTCTAACAACATTCTGCACGTACCGAGTGCTGGTTAGCGTCCCTTCTACAAACACCAGAAGTGAACCAAGGTTGCCAGCCGTGGTGGACGTGCGGTTCTAGGCGCTGCAGTCCGGAACCGCGGGACTACTACGGTCGCAGGTTCGAATCCTGCCTCGGGCATGGATGTGTGCGATGTCCTTAGGTTAGTTAGCTTTCAGTAGATCTAAATTCTAGGGGACTGATGACCTTACATGTTAAGTCCCATAGTGCTCAGAACCATTTGAACCATTTTTTTTTTAACCAGAGTTGTAGCTTATAGCATCCCGGACCATAAGGCCTGGGTTGGGGCAAGTTTGTCTTGGGCGAATGCACTCTATGAGACATTGCTCTCCAGGTCTACGTCGTACGCCCAAACGACCATCACTTGCGTGCAGATACTATCTGCTTTCATCGAAGAAGACTACGACGCACCATTTCATCTTCCAAGTGGTCCTCTGACGGCACAAGTTGGACCGTGCTCTTTGATGCTGTGGCATGAGTGGAATACCGACTACAGGTGTGCGTGCCTGTAGTCCCACTACTAATAATCGGTTCGCAACAGTTCTTGTTGACATGTCTGGGCTCACAAGCCTTTATATCTGTGCTGTGAAAGTTGTATGATCTGCCACTGCTACCATTACAATACGACGACCCTACGGGGCGTCTGTGTTGCATGGGCGTCCAGAATCTCCCCTACGGGTGATACCAGCATCGATGCACAACTGACTGAGCACGTCCAACTAGTGTGGAATTTCTCCGAAAGGACCATCCCGCCACTCGGAAGGCCACCATCTGATCCCTTTCAAACTCGTGCAGTTGACTGTAGAAAGCACGAGTGCGTCTCCGTGGCATCGTTGCTGGTATTTGCGCCACACTGAGCCTTCTGCTTGTGAGCATTCCCTATGAAAGGGTAGACATAGATGGCACACTGCTGACTATGTCAGTAGGCTGTCTGTTGGCCGTTATCAGTACATCTGCTATCCCCCAGCTGGCATACGCACGTCATCGAATCAAAATCGATGTCGCCTTTCCAGGCGTGCCAATTTTTTTCCAGCACGGTATAGGTGTTCTGCCAATGAAACTCAGTTTTTGGTTCGTGTACCCCACAAAATTTTGTATGTGATAGTCGCAGTTTAAATTGTTCCTAAACAAGATGTTTAGTTGAATTGACAGCCTTCGTATTTGTGTGATTTATCGTGTAAACGAAATATAACTTCTTCCATTTAGTAGTCCTGGTTATCATTTCATACTTTTGGTTATTTAGGGTCAATTGACACTTTTCACACCGTACAGATATTTTGTTTAAATCATTTTGCATTTGGTTTGGTCTTTTGATAACTTTACCAGACGGTAAATGGCAGCAAACACTCTAAGATTGCTGCTCAGATTGTCTCCTAAATCATTTATAAAGATTAGAAACAGCGGAGGGCCTATAACACTTCCTTGTGGAACCCCTATATCGATTACGTTTTACTCGATGACTTTCTGCCAATAAGTAACTGTGACTTTTGTGATAGGGATCACGAATCCAGTCGCAGTCCTTTGCAGTCAGTCTGATAATGCCCCACCTCATTACAGGATAGCTATCCGTGTGTACTTGGATATTCAGTTTCACCAGAGATTAGATAAGTCATAGAGGTCATATGGAGTGGCTGCCCCCCCCCCCCCCCCAACCCCATCCAACCACCCCCTGCTCCGAATTTAAGTACGTTAGATTTAAGTCCGTGCCATGTGAAGGGCATTCTGTATGTGGCGAAAAAATGAAAACTTGCACAGGTCAGTAGGTCAGGGAGACGACTATTGATGACTGCTCGCATTCCGGTACCTGTGCTGTTAAAGTGCGTGAAAAGTGAGTGGGCGTGATGTTGGTAACATAGTCTCACAAGTATTCTCATTCTCACTCTCCCTTCTCATACTAATTGTCTTTAAATTTCTGTTAACCCCCCGTTTATGTTTAAGAAGGGTGGTCCCACAACTAGGGACCACGTTGCATTGAATTATTTATCTACACTACTGGCCATTAAAATTGCTACACCACGAAGATGACGTGCTACAGACGCGAAATTTAACCGACAGGAAGAAGATGCTGTGATATACAAATTATTAGCATTTCAGAGCATTCACATAAGGTTGGCGCCGGTGGCGACACCTACAACGTGCTGACATGAGGAAAGTTTCCAACCGATTTCTCATACACAAACAGCAGTTCACCGGCTTTGCCTGGTGAAACATTGTTGTGATGCCTCGTGTGAGCAGGAGAAATGGGTACCATTACGTTTCCGACTTTGATAAAGGTCGGATTTACAGCCTATCGCGATTGCGATTTATCGTATCGCAACATTGCTCCTCGCGTTGGTGGAGATCCAACGACTCTTAGCAGAATATGGAATCGGTGGGTTCAGGAGGATAATACGGAACGCCGTGCTGGATCCCAACGGCCTCGTATCACTAGCAGTCGAGATGACAGGCATCGTATCCTCATGGCTGTAACGGATCGTGCAGCCACGTCTCGATCCCTGAGTCAACAGATGGGGACGTTTGCAAGACAACAACCATCTGCACCAACAGCTCGACGACGTTTGCAGCAGCATGGAATATCAGCTCGGAGACCATGGCTGCGGTTACCCTTGACGCTGCATCACAGACAGGAGCGTCAGCGATGGTGTACTCAACGACGAACCTGGGTGCACGACTGGCAAAACGTCATTTTTTCGGATGAACCCAGGTTCTGCTTACAGCATCCGTGTTTGGCGACATCGCGGTGAACGCACATTGGAAGCGTGTTTTCGTCATCGCCATACTGGCGTATCACCCGGTGTGATGGTATGGGGTGCCATTGGTTACACGTCACGGTCACCTCGTGTTCGCATCGACGGCACTTTGAACAATGGACGTTACATTTCAGTTGTGTTACGACCCGTGGCTCTACCCTTCATTCGATCCCTGCGAAACCCTACATTTCAGCAGGATAATGCACGACCGCATGTTGCAGGTCCTGTACGGGCCTTTCTAGATACAGAAAATGTTCGACTGCTGCCCTGGCCAGCACATTCTCCAGATCTCTCGCCAATTGAAAACGTCTGGTCAATGGTGGCCGAGCAACTGGCTCGTCACAATACGCCAGTCACTACTCTTGATGAACTGTGGTATCATGTTGAAGCTGCATGGGCAGCTGTACCTGTACGGGCCATCCAAGCTCTGTGTGACACTATGCCCAGGGGTATCAAGGCCGTTATTACGGCCAGAGGTGGTTGTTCTGGTTACGTTTTTATCAGGATCTATGCACCCAAATTGCGTGAAAATATAATTACATGTCAGTTCTAGTATACTCTATTTGTTCAATGAATACCTGTTTATCATCTGCATTTCTTCTTGGTGTAATAGTTTTAATGGCCAGTAGTGTATATGTTTACAGATTGCTCGTATAATGCCTATTTTTATATGAAGTAATAAGCGCGACTTCCATCACTCGTAGGTGTCTTAAGTACAAAATATATGATGTACGAGATGAGGATTCGGATACAATTCAATAACCAACTCTTTATTTTGCACTTCAATTATTTCATCAAACTGAGACGAAAAAGTCAAGGAATAGTGTTTATCTCTTCTCAAATGCTATTGTGTTAATGGATGTGCGCCCTTATGTTCTAGTGAATAAAGCAAAACCTTTCTCAAGTAAGTAAAATGTAACAGCCCCTTCTATACAAAATAAAAGCTTTTGCAATCAAGAAAATCACGAATATACTGTTATATTATGGAACAAAAAGGTGAAATTTGTACGAGAAAGGGTACAGTCCCAAAACTGGTTACGGTGAAGCAAAACATTCATTCGGAAAGTGCGGCTTATTGCAATTTTTTCTTCTGCGATATTTTCGAAAACAGCCGTGGTGTTCCCAAACCGTCATGGATGAGTATCATTTTGTTTCCAAGGTGCACAGTATTTGCATTACAATGACGCAGGTTTAATTAGTAACGATGGCGCCACGCGCGTGAGACATACCAATAGCCCCCTCCTTTTATCCCTGACCAAGCTGCCGGCTACGTGGGGTTTCCTAACGTGGGGTTTCCTACAAGGGTGCAGCAGGTAGCGAAGCTGTCCAGAGCAACCGGTTCCCTTACTACGTGTTTGCGAACTGAGCCTCTCCCACTGCTTGTCTACCCCAGTCGCTCACCCTTAGTGCAGGTGTTGTCACCGTTTCTCAGACAGTGTCGTCGTCGATCAGCATCAATAATTTCGCAAAGTTAACTTGCTGATTCTGGAGTTTCGTCATATATGTCACACAAAACTATTTATTTGTATTTGGCGGGTCTCATTCACAAAAGTACGCTTTTAACGGTATTTTTAAAGTTCTAATACACAATCTGCTATTTATTGAATTTTTATCTCAACATAACTGAAATTTTACTTCTTAAATTTCTTACATAACATGATCACTCGTCCTGTGAAGCGCCCAGAACTTTTGGTGCGGAAGGCAGATTGAGGACTCAGACAGCTAGTGGCCCACTTTTCTGCCAGAGACTTTTAAACACGATCATATTTGCCTTTATTGTGCTCCAACAGGAGCATTTTTCAGCTGATTATTATGCAGTTCAATTTATAAAGATGAAATTCCAACTAGAGTAACATTGGTGGAGTCATCTATATTGAGCAACTAAATTTTATCATCTGTAGACATCAAGAACAACACTCTAGTTATCGAGACTTTATGCGCAGCATCTAACCGTAGGGAAATATTCTGTAATTTTTTTCAGATGAACACGCCCATTGTCGCGTAAATCTTTATCTAATTACTAACTGGAAACCGGGCGTTGCCCGGATATTTATTCATCCCAGTTTTATGTCAGTTCATCCCCTCTTCCCTCACCTCTCTTGTCCATTTAGTCCTATCTCGTCTCTCTATCCACCTCCTCCTTCCGCCCATCCGTCTCTCTTTCCATCTCCTCCATCTGCCCCCTCTCTCACAACACTTCATTCTCCTCTCCATTCATCTTCCCGTCTCTGTCCACCTCCTCCTCCGCTTTTTCTAATAGTACATCAAATTCACAATAACACCCCTAATTTATGTATTTGTTACAGTGTTCCATTAGTCATTCATCACCTTCCCCATTTCTCTCTTTACCTGCTGCTCCCTCTCTCTTTTAATCTGTTTGTCTCACTTTTCTGAATGCACCTCCTCCCCCCTCCCCATAACGTTCTCCTCTCTCTGTATATCTCGTCCTCCGCCTCCGTCATGCCATCTCCTCTTTCCCCGTCTATGAAAAAATACGGATATATGCCAACTTTCATGCTGACTGACGAGACGATGTTGAATTTATTTAAAGGTAGACCAACCATCCGCCATACGTTGGTTTGTGTAAATGCCTTCACCACGAAAACATACATATATGAGCCAATTCCCAAGCTGATCAGTCAAATGGTATGTAATTCTGTTGTAAGGCACCCTCCGACATACACCGTATGAAATTTCACGTAGACAGTGAGGTTCCTCTTATTTTGAAGATCAAATGTACAAAATTTCATCAAGATCGGAGCGACACTGTGGCTTTTGTTGAAATCCGTAAGCAAAGTACCCTCCACCATGCACTGAACGAAGTTTTATGTAGACAGTGACCTTCCTCTTGGTTTGGGAAATAGGAATTAATTTTTATACACCCCGCTCGCTCTATGCTTTCAGTTTTGCGTAAAATAACGTTATACCTTGTAAATTATCACGACACAAAATGAAGATGATAAGCAATGTGGGACTTCCTTCCGTATGCGTTTGAAACTCTCGGAGAAATCCTGTGGGGAGGGTGGGAGGGGGCAGCAAGGGGAGCCTCGATTTGTTTTGCCGGCCTGGGCCTCTGACAGGTTTAGTGTGCCACTGCTCGTAGGAAACCACCCGGTAGGAAACCCCACGGTGGGAAACCCCACGGTAGGAAACCCCACGACACCAAGCTGTCTGCCTAGTGCCGAAATGACAACACACAGATGGCAAACTAGCCACGTCGCAAGAAAGTGTGGGGAAATATTAGTCTCGTCTCGACGATACCTCTCTGCTATGTCACCATGATGTGTACATGCCAAATTTCGACTGCTGGGGATGGCTATCGACTTTTGTTGTTGTATCGAGTTCTGAGAGGTAAGTACGAGTTGAACATCTCCCGTTGTAGGAAGGGTTCTCGGCAGTGCCATTGGCAACGTGACGGTCTCAATACAACGCCACCACCTAGGGAACGTTGTTAAGATAGCAGTTTACCGATTTATACCAAGTACGGTATGAAAGTAATGTGACTCGCGCATTTGGTGTAGTTACTGCCGTGACTTAATTATTCTTAGAAGTAACGTAACTCGGGAGGACGACGGTTCAATCCCGCGTCCGGCCATCCTGATTTAGGTTTTCCGTTATTTCCCTAAATCGCTCCAGGCAAATGCTGGGATGGTTCTTATGAAAGGGCACGGCCGACTTCCTTCCCCGTCCTTCCCTAATCCGATGAGACCGATGACCTCGATATTTGGTCTCTTCCTCCAAACAATCCAGTCCAAAGTAACGTAACTGGTTGCTGTATTCAATACCTGACTACTTCCAAGCATGAAAGCAATGTGCGAATAACGTGTTACGTTCATTTTAGAAATGCCATCTGCAAATGGACTGTGTGTGTCTCATTAGTATTAAAAACATGGAAACATATTTTTAGATGGCGCACTAGTGGATAATTCATATTTTCCTTCACATTATACGATTTTACCTTTTTATTTACTTCGTTTCATTTGATATGTTTACTCGGTTGAGGACTATATACAACAATGAAATGCTGGTTAAATATACAGAATTACGCCTGCTTCGTACTTCGTACATCAGAATAATAAATATCGTATTACCATAACACTCTTGTGAAACAGCAAAAATAAAATAAATACCGTTGCAGAAATCGTGACTGTGGTAGCCGTTCTTGAAAACCAATTAAACCAACAGCTCACTACAACTTCAGTTTGTGCATTCACCGCAATATTGGATATTATTGCTTTATTTTCTTTATTTGAAATTGCGAACCTAGCAGGAAGATTTCTACACCGCTACCAGAATACATTTCGTCTGCATATACACTTTATTTGAAAATGTTCTTGTTTGGCAAAAAAGTCTCCGTTTAAGTAATAACTTGGGAAATTTGCCTTTATACTTTTTTAGGTGGCTGAGACTAAGTTACGTGAAATTCTTTTTCAGATGTGTCAGTCTTTTCTATGAGTCGTAGTTTACAAAATTGTCAAGGCTTTCGTGGCCACTTGTTGACAAACTGCCTATTGGCTTCTGTCTCGGGTACTTCGGCCGACGTTCATCTAATGATTTTTCTGACGTTTCGCCAGCACGAGTGGCTGGCATTGTCAAAGATTCACCACCCGCAATGGAGGGTGAAGCTTTGACAATGCCAGCCACTCGTGCTGGCGAAACGTCAGAAAAATCATTAGATGAACGTCGGCCGAAGAACCCGAGTCCGCATCTCGTGGTCGTGCGGTAGCGTTCTCGCTTCCCACGCCCGGGTTCCCGGGTTCCCGGGTTCGATTCCTAAACATGCGAAGGAGACATGGTACAAAATAATTAACAGAACGGTACCAACCAACCAAAGACTGGCGGAGATAAAACTCGTCGCAAGTGACAAGTGTGACGTATGTGGCATGACTGACACCCTCGAACACCGATTCACGTGCGGGAATGCCATCAACATCTGGGAAGCGTGCCAGCAGATGGTGGCCCACATCAACAGAACGGCGCCGGGAAGCATCACAGTGGAAGCAATCACCGCCCCAGACTGCAACCCATTTCCACGACCCAAGCGACTGGCGACTCTCTGGATCCTCGCCATGACGGCACACGCCATGGTAGCGCGGAGGCAGACCGACCGGCTGGCCTTCCTGATGGACCTCTGGGAGGAGAACAAGACGGCCCAGCAGCACAGGCGATACCACGAGAACTTCAAAAACTTCCTGCAGATTCCACTGCAGACAGCAATCGCCAGAGTCCTCCCCAGCCTGTGACCCTCAGCACCGCCACCAGCCACCTCACCACACTCACCACAAGAACAACGTGTGCAGTGATAGTGAACAAGTGCAACACAAAAGATAAAGAGCTTTCTCTTCTCGCATCAAATAGTGAAGTATAGTAGTATAAAGTGTTTCTTCCTAGTGGAATCAGTGACACAAAGTGCTCCTTAGTGGAAAGTGCTAACTACTCATTATTATTACATATTTTGATTTCCTTTACTTTGTGCCTATAAAATTCTATTGATTACTCACACTATCCTTTCTGCTTCTCTTATGTAATATGACAAAATTTTCTCTCATCTTCAATTAGGTACATTCTGTAGTATATGTAAAAAAAAAAAAAAAGTTTCTTCCACTTTTGCTCCACCTATCATGGTGACGTTCCTTCATACTGTCCCACTAAACAGTGTAACTAGAGGAAGAGATCAAACCAGGATACACAATGTGCCTGTGTCATCACAAGTGCATCACATACAGAAACATAAACTCAAGTCAATGCAACGATGCCAAATATAAACTGTTATGCCTGTCCTGCAATGTCTACCACCCTCAAAAAAAAGACGACAAATGGCCATGTAAAAGGGTTTAAGGAACAAACAATAAGAGAAAAACGAAAACATATAAAATGACAATAATATTAACCATCACTAGGATAATAGATTAATAGAATAAAATGTCTTTTTTTTAATGTATCGTTGTTAAAATATTTATATAAATATATATGGTTACAAAAAAAAAAAAAAAAGATTCCCGGCGGGGTGAGGGATTTTCTCTGCCTCGTGATGGCTGGATGTTGTGTGATGTCCTTAGGTTAGTTAGGTTTAAGTAGTTCTAAGTTCTAGGGGACTGATGACCATAGATGTTAAGTCCCATAGTGCTCAGAGCCATTTTTTTGAAGAACCCGAGACAGAAGCCAATAGGCAGTTTGTCAGTCGTAGTTTGTTTTAACAGAGAGTCAACATGTTTTGAATATTAAGGCATTTGCGTGTTTCGTGCTTAATTTGAAAATGTAAATTATTGACAATGATAACTCAATTCTGGGAGAGAGCGCTCTTATGTGTATGTGTGTGTGTGTGTTGTCTAAGTTCTCTGTGTCGAAGTGGACAAACCCGTAGAGTTGCGAAATCAGAAGCAGCAGGTTAACATCACATTTTTTTAACTTTCGCCTTTCTTAAATATTGTGGGGCTTTTTTAATTTACTAAAATTGTATTCGGCACATATATATATATTGCCCAGAATCTTTAAGGAAGGCGAAAGTTTAAAAAAAATGTGATGTGAACCTGCTGCTTCTGATTTCGCAACTCCACGCGTTTGTCCACTTCGACACAGAGAACTCAGGCAACATACATCCGTGTTCTTTGACTTTTATCTGCTGAAAGCTTTAACCGCCGATATGGCATTCCTTACATTTAATTAAGCGACGTCACGGGGAGGTATCCCAGTGGCGAGCTAAACGTCCCACGGAATTCCGCTTCTGCCTGCGCAAAACGCTTCTGTGAGCCACCTTCTTACCCGCTCACCCCTGTAACGACGAGAAGAGCTAGACGTAGGTTGCTAACACTCGGCGACCGTGTCAGACACGAGGTGGGTATTTTCCACGTCCGCTGGCCACTGCGAGAGAACAAAGCCGCATGCCGCTAATTTAGCGCGTCGCTGAGTCACTGCGTTGTCTAGTGTCACGCCGTAAGTCCGTCAGCAGGGCAGCAGTCGAGCCAAGCGCCGTATACCTGCCCAGCGTGCCTCGCCGGTCACAACTCTGCCAGACACGCCAGTAAATTTAGACACGTTCCACGCCACAATCACTCCTGACAGTCCTGTTTCATGTCATAAGAAACAAGGAAGCCGTTGGATAGTTTTGGAACATGTTTTATACTCGCATATTATGACATTTCTGGAGACGAAAAGTCTCCTCTGTAGGAACCAATGTGGGTTCTGAATCACTGCCCCTATGACAAACTGAAATTATGTGAAATGAAAGCAGCTGTCAGAAGGAGAATGAGAGATTCTTTTAACGAATTTGAAAGCAATATTTTATCTGCAGATTCTAAAAATAACCCCAAAAAATTTTGGTCGTAAATAAAATCTATGAACGCTACAAATAATTCAATCAATACCTTCTCTTGTTGACAGTACAGGTAATGTAACTTATGATGATAAACAGAGGGCCGAAATTCCAAACCTAGCTTTCAAAAACTCATTTACGGTAGACGACTGCAGCACCATCTCCCCTTTCAAGCCGGCCGTAGTGGCCGAGCGGTTCTAGGTGCTACAGTCTGGAACCGCGCGACCGCTACGGTCGCAGGTTCGAATACTGCCTCGGGCATGGATGTGTGTGATGTCCTTAGGTTAGTTAGGTTTAAGTAGTTCTAAGTTCTAGGGGACTGATGGCCTCAGAAGTTAAGTCACATAGTGCTCAGAGCCATTTGAGCCCCCTATCAATTATCGAACAAACGCAAGGATAGCTGACATAGTGTTTAGTGTATATGGAATTGTGAAACAGTTAAGATCCTTAGACGCCAGGAAGGCATCTGGCGCAGACGGTATCCCCGTAAGATTATATGTTGACTATGCTACAAATTTAACACCATTATTATCTATCATGTATCAGAGATCACTGGAATGGCGGAAAGTTCCACGGGACTGGAAGAAGGCCCAGGTCATAGCAATCTATAAAAAAGGATAGAAAATCGGATGCACATAATTACCGGCCAATTTCACTGACATCGATTTGTTGTAGAATCATGGAACATATATTGTGTTCAGGCATAACGACCTTTTTAGACTCTGAGAAGCTCATCTGCAGAAACCAGCGCGGTTTTAGGAAGCAGCGGTCATGCGAGACACAGCCGGCCCTCTTTGTGCATGATATACAACAGGCTCTAGACACCGGCTCCCAGGTTGATGCCATATTTCTGGACTTTCGAAAGGCGTTCGACTCAGTTCCGCACTGTCGCTTGCTCCAAAAAGTGCGCGCTTACGGTCTATCCGATGACATATGCGGTTGAATAGAAAGTTTTCTAACAGGCAGGGAGCAGTATGTCGTCCTGAACGGGGTGACTTCAACAGAAACAAGAGTAACTTCAGGTGTCCCCCGGGCAGCGTAATAGGTCCGCTGATTTTTACGATTTACATAAACGATCTGGTTGATGCTATTGACAGCGGCATTAGACTGTTTTCCGATGATGCTGTAGCGTACAGTAAAGTAGTATCACACGAAAGTTGTGAACAAATCATTGAGGATTAGCAGAAAACAAATGCGTGGTGTAATGACTGGCATTTATCTCTCAATATTAATAAGTGTAACCTATTGCGTATAACAAGGTGAAAATCCCCATTAATGTACGAGTACAAAATAAATGCCCAGTCTTTGGAAGCGGTAACATCTGTCAAGTACCTGGGTGTGACTATTCGAAATGATCTCAAATGGAATGATCAGATTACACAAGTAACAGGGAAGGCGAACTCTAGATTGGGGTTTATTTGTAAAATTCTGAAGCGATGCAGCCCTTCAATAAAGGAAATAGCTTACATCGAGGATGTAGAGCATATATTATTACCACCAACTTTCAAGTCGCGCAATGATCACCATTCAAAGATAAGGGAAATTAGAGCTTGTACTGAGGCGTTGAGACAGTCGTTTTCCGCCAGTGGAACAGAGGGGATGGTGGGGGGGGGGGGTGAAATATGACTTTGGCGCGAATTGTGCCCTCCGCCACACACCACTTGATGGCTAGCGGAGTATATATGTAGATGTAGATTTAGAACAGTCTTCTGAAACCCAGCTCGCTCTGTAGCTACTGGCGCCTACGTTGGTGCAGTGATCCTCGACTTTGATAATGCTTTTGACACAGTTCCGTACTACCGCCAAATGATGAAAACAATAGCCTACGGAATATCAGACCAGCTGTATGACTGGACTGAAGAGTTTATAACTCTCCAGATGTAAAAGTAACTTCAGGCGTACACAAAGGTGTGTTATAGGTGTGTTACTTTTCACAATATATATAAATGACCTGGAAGATAATGTCTAAAGTTTCATGAGGTGTTTCATGGATGATGCTGTTGTGTAAAGAGAAGCTACGACGGTAGAAAAATGTAGCGAAATGCAAAAAGCTCTTCAGAGAATCGACCCCTGGAGCATGGAGTGGCAGTTAACCCTCAACATAAAGAAATGTAACATACAGAGAATAAATAGATAGAAAGACCCTTTAGTGTATGATTGTAAAATTGCAGAAAAATCACTGGGAGCAGTTACTTCCATAAAATACCTAGGAGTATGCATACTGAGTGATTTGAAATAGAACGACCACATAACATTAATCGCGAGTATGGCGTATGCCATACTGAGATTCAATGCAAGAGTCCTCAGGAACTGTAGTCTATCAATAAAGGAAGTAGCATATAAAACACTCGTTCGACCAATACTTGAATATTGTTCGTCAGTGTGAGATCCATATTAGATAGGACTGATACAAGAAATAGAGAAAATCCAAAAAAGAGAAGCACATTTCGTTACAGGTTCACCTAGTAGGCATCAGAGCGCCATGGAGATAACCAAACAGCTCCAGTGGCGGACACTGCAAGAGATGTGTTTTGCATCACAGTGTGGTTTACTGTTAATTATGCGAGAGCGTTCTTTCCTAGAAGACTCAACATATATTTTGCTTCCCCCAACACATGCGTATCTCGTAAAAAGACCATTAAGATAAAATAAGAGAGATTCGAGCCCACATGGAGACTTACCAGCTATCATTCTTCCCCCAACCTGTTCGCGACTGGAACAAGGAAAGCGTTAACTGGCAGTGGCACGCAAACAACCATCCGCCACACACCGCAAGGTTTTCATGTATCCAAGACAGGCGATCCCAAATACAGGGTGCTTAAAAAAATTTCACTTATTCCTGGAGGAGATAGGATCGGTCAAAACTAGAAGAAAAGTCCCGATTATGATATGTCCGGAAACCAATGCCTGTTGAGATATGGGACAGTCTACGTCTCATTCCCATCTGCCTGTTATGCATGAGTAAGGTGTGCTGCATGTTGGTACCATACATCCTATCACATCCTTCAGCCCTTTTTAGGCATGAATCACACACTCTTTTATGTGGCTCCGTTTCAATTACGCGCCACAAGGTTTGCTAACATGCTCTTGTAATGTTTGCACATAGCTGTTGGGTTAGGTTTACACGAATGCCGTTAAGTGTCCCCATTGCCATCAGATACTACGATGAGGTACTGTCACATGATCTGGTCATGCATAAATCAGTCAGAGTCTTTCTGGAATGGTAACATTTTCTAATAGCACTGGTAATTGATCAAACAGAAACTGGTGATATACACAATTTGTTTCGTATAACGTAAGACACTGTGAGTCTGTCACAGATGACACTGAAGCAGTCCTGATACCTCATCTTCAAGGTGCTTGAGGATTTCCAATCGTACACTTGCACAAATTGTGGTAATTTACTATGCCATCTCTGTGATTCCTACCTCCTCTCAATAAAATGCAGGAGGTAGTATCAGTCAAAACTAGAAGAAAAGTCCCAATAATGATATGTCCGTATTATCTGGTGCAGATGCGAGCTCAGATAATAATCTTGTCTCAAGGTTCAGAGCTGTCTACACTTTCTGACTAGCCAGATCTCATAGAATTGAGTACAATGTGAATGATAGACAGAATGTAGCGAACTGCACTTAGAATCACAAGGTCAGATATGTGACTGACTGCAGAGGCAGTACTATCTATCTATGTTTTCTCCTTCTTTAATAGGATTCTATGTCTGGAGTTTTAAAAGACAGATGCTGAGCAGTGAGACCGACTAGCAAAAGGATCCCGAACTGGTCGCTCCCTTGGGTTGCGTACAGTGGTGTCTTCTCAGAGCTGGGCCATGAATGGACCCCAGTTTCCTCCCAGCAAAGTACAATGTGGTCAGATAGAGCTACGCCGGTAAAAAAAACCCTCACTGTTTTCACCAGCCTGACTTGTAGACAGCATAAACTGTCTGCAAATGGACGAGAGGAATACGCCAGCCATGTGAGGGATTTCAGGCAAATGTAATTCCCAGCTTGTAGAAGCATAAGCCCTGGGTGTAGATAACGTCCCTAGAAATCTGATCAAAGAATATCACAATATATGCTGGTGTAGTGGTGCAAACGACTCTCCCAGCTGAGGCTAAAAGAGCAGAACCTATTTTTTTCTTTTTGTTTTCCCACAGTGGCGATAACGAAGAGGGAGGAAGAACGCACCTTGTCATTGGTGAATGGGCTAGGACATGCATTCTTTGTCCCACTTTTTGAGCAGAGACAAGTTCTAGAAACTTTCTTAGGTGATGAGTTTTTATAGGGCTGATGGAGGGAGTAAGAGAGACTTTATAAATCTATATCGTTGGACAACGTTGGCAGTAAAGTGGGAGACTGGATAGAAAATTTGAGGAGGTACCAAAAGCTGTAGACCTCTGTGGAAGAGTGCACTTTTCAGTAACTGTTGACGTTCGAACGAGCATACTCGGAATAGAATGAAGAACATTAAGGTTTGGAGAGGAGATGCTGAAAAGAGTATACTTCTAATTCACAGAAGAGAGGATGTGTGCAACATACCAGTGGTGGCAGAGGATGTCAGTGGGGCACACATGACTGGAACTGATGGAGTGCCATCTTGCGTACTACGGTTCAAATCCTGCTGGCATAGCTCATGGTAAGAAGCAGCATGCCAGGGCACAACGGTTCATTCATTCAGATGTACTACTGTTCTAAAGTATTGCACGTGCTTGGTTGCAGCGATGCTCTTTTGTTAGCCCCACATCTTCAGGCGGAAACGTGTATGTATGTATTACTTTTGGGGAGGGTACCCTGCCACAATACCTAGTAACAACGTGATCTACTGCCGATTATTGCCTCAAAAGTGCTCTGTGTTAATTGAGGTCTTCCGTTCGCTAGCTCTGGTCTGAAAATATTGCTAGATTCTTAAATTTTCGTCCTACTATGCATGTGTGCATTTACCGCCCTGGTGAAAACTCACGAAAGAAAAAGTGCATCGAGGTTTTACACAATGATTCCCTAAATAACGTTGAAACTGCTACGGGATTACACTGTTAGAAGTCAGCTGTGAGTTAAAATTTGATGAAGCTGATGCCTAAAGGAAATACGGCGAATTTTCACGAATCGGGCCCCCTCGCATTTCATCGCCGTGGGAGGACAGAATAATTCGTCGGCTAAGCTGGAAAAACAAGATTGCAGTTTCAGTTGAACTGGCAAAAGCATGGCAAGAGGCAATGAGAGTTGATTCCAGCACATCAGTTGTTAGGAAAAGACCCTGAGTAATGAGAATGAAGGCTAGAGTTGCCAAGAAGTAGCCACGGGGCAAACTGCACATGAACAAAGCAAGGTGTTGGAAGGCTGTACTTTGTTCAGGAACAATGAACAATGGTCGAATGCAGCTGTGATTCGGTGCCGTCTGATTTTCATTGCATATGATGTCCAGTGGATTTTCCAACAAGATCTCGCTCCATGCCACATATAAGAGAAGTTGAGTTTTGGTTACTTTTGTGATACAGTTTTCAAGGTTACAGATGTTACAAGTCGTCCAAATCTTCAGTTTCAGATTCGCTCTGTCATAAGTAAACTGGGTACCAGGGAACTTCAGTGGTCGGGAAACTCGCCGATCTTAATTCAGTTAAGAATTTGTGGCAACTGTTTGGGTAACATGCTCAGGAGAAGCAGCCTGCAACAACAAAGGAGCTGTTGGAGGATATCGTGAAAGTGTGGCACTATTTGAGAACTGATCGACTCCATGCCTGACAAGAGCGAAGGGGTGTTCTACAAAATACTAAGACCATTTAAAACACGAGTGCTGAAAAATGCACTTATGATACAAAACATTTTACACTAAGACCAAATTAAATGGAAATTTCCTTAAAATACACTCCTGGAAATTGAAATAAGAACACCGTGAATTCATTGTCCCAGGAAGGGGAAACTTTATTGACACATTCCTGGGGTCAGATACATCACATGATCACACTGACAGAACCACAGGCACATAGACACAGGCAACAGAGCATGCACAATGTCGGCACTAGTACAGTGTATATCCACCTTTCGCAGCAATGCAGGCTGCTATTCTCCCATGGAGACGATCGTAGAGATGCTGGATGTAGTCCTGTGGAACGGCTTGCCATGCCATTTCCACCTGGCGCCTCAGTTGGACCAGCGTTCGTGCTGGACGTGCAGACCGCGTGAGACGACGCTTCATCCAGTGCCAAACATGCTCAATGGGGGACAGATCCGGAGATCTTGCTGGCCAGGGTAGTTGACTTACACCTTCTAGAGCACGTTGGGTGGCACGGGATACATGCGGACGTGCATTGTCCTGTTGGAACAGCAAGTTCCCTTGCCGGTCTAGGAATGGTAGAACGATGGGTTCGATGACGGTTTGGATGTACCGTGCACTATTCAGTGTCCCCTCGACGATCACCAGTGGTGTACGGCCAGTGTAGGAGATCGCTCCCCACACCATGATGCCGGGTGTTGGCCCTGTGTGCCTCGGTCGTATGCAGTCCTGATTGTGGCGCTCACCTGCACGGCGCCAAACACGCATACGACCATCATTGGCACCAAGGCAGAAGCGACTCTCATCGCTAAAGACGACACGTCTCCATTCGTCCCTCCATTCACGCCTGTCGCGACACCACTGGAGGCGGGCTGCACGATGTTGGGGCGTGAGCGGAAGACGGCCTAACGGTGTGCGGGACCGTAGCCCAGCTTCATGGAGACGGTTGCGAATGGTCCTCGCCGATACCCCAGGAGCAACAGTGTCCCTAATTTGCTGGGAAGTGGCGGTGCGGTCCCCTACGGCACTGCGTAGGATCCTACGGTCTTGGCGTGCATCCGTGCGTCGCTGCGGTCCGGTCGACGGGCATGTGCACCTTCCGCCGACCACTGGCGACAACATCGATGTACTGTGGAGACCTCACGCCCCACGTGTTGAGCAATTCGGCAGTACGTCCACCCGGCCTCCCGCATGCCCACTATACGCCCTCGCTCAAAGTCCGTCAACTGCACATACGGTTCACGTCCACGCTGTCGCGGCATGCTACCAGTGTTAAAGACTGCGATGGAGCTCCGTATGCCACGGCAAACTGGCTGACACTGACGGCGGCGGTGCACAAATGCTGCGCAGCTAGCGCCATTCGACGGCCAACACCGCGGTTCCTGGTGTGTCCGCTGTGCCGTGCGTGTGATCATTGCTTGTACAGCCCTCTCGCAGTGTCCGGAGCAAGTATGGTGGGTCTGACACACCGGTGTCAATGTGTTCTTTTTTCCATTTCCAGGAGTGTATTTAGTTTTTAACAATGACATCAGTGAGATGGCACATCATCGTACAGATATTTCCTTGAATTAAAATTTTGTAAACAATCTTGTCCTTCATTATAATGTTCCTTGTCACTTGTAGACTGCCTTTCTTTAATAAATATTTAAATTATGAAAGATAAGTGAGTTTTTAGAAGTTCTGTACCAAAATTTTGAACATTCTGTAGGGATGTGCAATACTTTTAGAACAGTAGTGTAGCAATGGCTGCTACCAGAATAGTTTTTCTACTCCAGTAGGAAAATTAGCTTCATTCACTGCTAATTCTTTGCCACGTAAACGCTGCTTAACTTACCATACCACACTGTGTATCTATAAGTATGATAGGATTACATCACATCCTGACTGATATTCTTACTCATATCTGCATCTAGCAAACTAATAACGGCGATTTTCAGCGTGAACCACCACATATTAATTAAGAGGAGACTATGACTCATACATGCGAACTCTAACATTATTTATACAATAAGTTCTGCATGCTGTAATTTATGACTTTCCTTTCATAGTTAATTCACATATCGTAATAAAGAGTTAGAGAGGCTTCAAAGAGCCCCCACTCAGGATACAGTACTTAGGACCCCTTACTCTACATTATGTTATCCAAAATTTGTTGCATAGTTTGACTAATTGGCACTGCACCCTGAGGAGAGATCTGTTACTGGAATGAGACCTGTCAGATAGGACAGAAGAAACACAACTATTGTCGAATTTCTAAACCCCCATGGTAGATCTCACAAGGTGTCTTATAAAGATTTCTAGTGTCAGGTTACACACTTCTGCTAGTTGAAGGTCACACCCCCAGTTCCCCCCCCCCCCCCCTCCGCCCTCCCCCCGCCATAGGTAATCACTGGCACTTAATCAAGACCACCATCACTATCCGCCCATCCTAGACAATAAGCCTGAAACCTTTTCCCCACCCCAACTTTTATAACTAAAGCACTTCAGTGAGCGGCTTCATTTGACTTCTGTGCACAATAGGAATACGACCATCAGGTATGGTAGGTGCTACGATTTTGGCATTTGTTACAAATAATAAAGTAAATATTACAGTTACATGAATTTCGCCGTTTAATGTTTAGGGAGAGGTTCGTTAGTAGTAGTAGTTATAATAATAATAATAATAATATGTAAGTTTTGTCATTAGAGGTATAGAAAAAATCAGTAACTGGGTATTTTTAATAATAACTTACATTTAATATTATTACAAACATCCAAATTTCGTCATTCGAAGTGCCAGTAGACACAAATCACCACCTGAGGCAGACATGTAAGTATTCTCAATTCTCTTTTCATTTATCATTTTCTGTTCTTTACTTTTTTCACAATTTAACCATATTAAATGTATTTTTACACATTTTTATCATTTTATGTATTATTCCATAACTTTACATACAATCCATCAACGCCAGTTTCGCCCCACTGCTCTTGACACGATATCAGTAACACTGCAGCTCATGTCACATCATGTCAATGTCATGATACTCTCAGCCATTCATAGTGCGGCATGTACTCAGAAGCATCTGAACAATCGTAATTAGACCATTAATAAGCCGTTCATACAGTACAAATGTGTGTGTGTGTGTGTGTGTGTGTTTGTGTGTGTGTCTGTGTGTGTGTGTGTGAAGTCTTGCTGTTTGTGTTGAAAACCGAACACATTCCCGAAGTGGTAGCAATAATGTTGTCATGATATATTCCACAAAATTAATGATGTCAGTGTACATTCTGTGAGCAGTGCAGTTTTACTGACTTCCAACCAAAGATACTGTACGCATAAGGAATATCACAATGCTATAAATAAAGCCTGTATTGCAAGGAACTTTCCAGGTAAGTGGGGATTGAACACAGTAAGTGAGCTGCCTGCAGGATATGCAGCAGTTCGAGTGCAGATGCATAGAGTCTGGCCATTTCTGCCACCACTGTCAACACCACCAATGACCACAGCCCATAAACACTGTGCCCACACTTCTCCCCAGCAACATTAGATAAATTTGCATTACGTATGTGTGTAATCATCTCTGACGCATCTGACTTGGTTGCTGGCCAAAAAAAGACACTCCTACTATATCAAGCATTAAGCAAGGGGCCTCCACCCCATGTTAACAACTTCAGATCTCTTTTAAAACACCGACACCTATTTGTTCGCTTTTGTTATTCGAGAAAAATTGCGTTAGCAGCGTCGGTCTTGGTCAGCCATATCTCCCAAACAGAATAAAAAGTTATATAACTCACCACAACAGGATTTACACTAGTGAATTATTAGTTTGCGCGGGGTACTGCTTGTAAATAATCACGAAAAAAATCTGTGTAGGAGCCCTGGCAGTCCATCTGTATCGAATGATAAGGTTAGTCAGAAGTTTCCTTCAACATGGGCAGGAGCGGTGCCGTGTGATGAAACTGCTGTATTCCCTACACATAAGCATACTGGGAAAAATTTAATAAAAAATACAGTCCTGCAAGCACACTGGCAGTGTGTGAGATCTATCAGCGTCCCCAGTTTGAATAAAAAGAAATGTGACACGAAATAAGCTTTGGCAGTATTATTGTGTATACTGTCACCATAAGACTCAGCAACAGATACAAAAAAAAATCCAAAGTATGTACAAGTCGCCACTATCAAAACGAGACTGAGCATCAGTCACAGTGCAGGCAAGGTAAATTATTTCAATGTCATAGACTCAAAGAGGCCACAGTACCTCTGTCCTTATATGATAAAATACAACCTTACAGAGTTGCAGAGTCGGCCATGGTGGCCGAGCGGTTCTAGGCGCTACAGTCTGGCACCGCGCGACCTCTACGGTCGCAGGTTCGAATCCTGCCTCGGGCATGGATGTGTGTGATGTCCTTAGGTTAGTTAGGTTTAAGTTGTTCTAAGTTCTAGGGGACTGAAGGCCTCAGATGTTGAGTCCCATAGTGCTCAGAGCCATTTTAGAGTTGCAGAGTTTATATGACATCTGTCAATAAGCAGAGATGTATTACAGTTATACCGATTCTCCAAAGATGCACACAGTATTGAACAATGAGCACTGAAATAATACCTACATACTAACTGGCCTGCAGCTGGTGCTGCCTGCCCCAGCCACTGTCGCTGATGCTGCCTGCAATGACTCTGCCAGCACAAGTCTCCAGGTAGCACATGGAAAACGGCAAGTACAATGCTGTTTCTCAAGTAATTGAAACACATAGCTCTGAGAAAGAAGTGAACATCAGTTGACAGTAACTGCCAGAAAACATCCTATGCAAAACTGATAAATGGGATAATAGTCAAGAAATTATTTTGACCATCTCAGAACACTCACACCTGCCATCACTGGATAAAGACAAGCATCCAACAGCGTACAAATATACCGAGATAGCACGCTGTGTAGTGGCGTCTATGTGAGAGAGGCTACTTGCTGATGAGAGGTGGCTTGCCAATCTCTCACTTTAAGAACATTTGCAGCCAGATTAATGTCCATATTTTAGATCTTGATCTCGGTGTTCCCCAGTACTACATTTGGTGTGTGATTTATGACTTTTTTCACATGAATACATCTTGGGCAGTGCCATAGCACTCTCTTCCTTCTACTTAGAGATCAAACAGGAGGGCGCCAGTTAGCAAAATATTTTATCTGGGCCAGGCAGCACTCCATTATGTGGGTGGCTACTTGACGAAGAGTGGGTGTAGGATGTCATTTATGAGAGACTGCTGTAAGCTGAGCCTTTGTACAAGCAGTGGGGTCTCATATTACAAGATGGGACGACGTGGACAGAGTGGCTGGTGTAGGTGTTTAGTGGATGCAAGACTGTAACTCTCCTGATGCCAGAAAGTTGCCAGGTTCTTTTAGTGAGCAACAAAAACATATATATTTCATGGGAATGACTGTCTGGAAAGCTTAACAGCCTTCTTTCAGATATTGGTTGGCCTGAAAAGATTAGATCTCTGTAAATGAGGGACTGTGGTCCCATGCAGATAGATCTTTTTTTGCCCAAACATGGCAATGCTTACCGTGAGAACAACACCTCCCTAGTCGAAAATCTCCTTTTCTCAGATAAGAAAGATTTGGAGTCGCTGATTGGCTCCTCTCAGGATATTCAAACTGGAGACATGCTCGCCCAGCGTGGGAACACGGTGCTGTGTCTGGATTGACTACCAGACCAAGAGAACAGTCAGGAAGGAAGATTCAAAGAGTAGAGCATAGTTTGATTAGTTTGTACAATGTGGGGGCGGTATTGTGTTGTGAGTGTGGTGATTCTTTGTCTTCATCTTCTGGTCCTCCTCTGATGATGAACTTCAGATCTTTCCCTTGTGGCTGAGACTTGTGGTCTGTATCTTGTGGTGGACTAAGAGCCAGTGGCAGTTTCGAACTGTACTGACAGTTTTAAAACTACATATCATCGAGGACATATCATCTGTCATGAGGGCGATCTTATTAGTCCTGAGTTGGCTATCTGACGTTTGAAAATTTTAGCATGCACTGTCGAGCCTGAGTCAAACTGGTTTGGTCAGACTAGTGAACGGGTGCTCCTCACACTAAAACCTTTCGGGATTTCAGAGCTCTGACAGGGATGTTTCCCACATTCTGATAATCAGGATGCCAGACTGTATTATTTGCAAATTTTGTACACATCATAAGTTTACAGCTGCCGCAGCACGCTGCTCCTCGACCAGAGTGCGCATTTTCTGCTGCCACCTGAAACCAAGGTGATGCTGCACTGGCGTAGGGTTGTTAAATGATATTCACAGTTCCCTGTTCTCTGTAAACTATAGTTTATGGTGTACTTGGTCTTACTTTCATTTGAATAGAGTTGGGCTTCACAGTAGACTCATTTAATCAAAGTCAGATTGCGTTGCAAAAGGGATTAATTCAGGAGAGAATTTGTATATCTTCCACTCCAATGCGTGCTAATCAGACACCATCCCTTTTCTGATTTGTGTTTGTCATTTTTTGTGTAATATTTAACAGCTTCTTGCAGTTATAAAAGGATAATAAAACTTGTCGTTATATTGTAAACTTAAATACGCCACTGTTCTCATTCATACTTCCTCAGCTATCTACTGTTTTTCTTTGTTGTAGGCACACCAGCAACTTAAGGTTCGATGTTATTAAAATAACTGAGTTCTGAAACTGACCATAGGCATGGGCAACAAAAGTACCATGAGCAGTAGAGTCTCCCAATACAACAAGAATTTATTAAGTCGATTGTGCTAAGAAAAAACGTTCTGCGACATTAGTGCTGACTAATATACAGTAAGTTATGTCTTGTTGTCACCCTGAGCATCCTGATGAGATCACTGAATATCCATTTTGTTCACGTATGCAGTGATAAACTACAATCACTGCATCACATTGGTGGTTCATTGAACCCTCTGCCAGGCACTTTATTATGAATAGCAGAGTAATCACGTAGATGTAGACAAGACAGGTTCACACACTACTTCCTTGTAGATGAAAATGCCAATCTAAATAAAACTGAGCGTTTTTTTTTCTGCTGGCAGCACTTCATAGGAATAAATATTTCGTTGCTTGTGGAAATGTTGTAACACATTCCTTTCTAACTTTGTGGAAGAGTTTCCAAAATGCAATAACTTAATGCTAGTACTGTTACCATAGCTTCTATCAAAACATTAATATTTTGTTAACTCAAATTGGACAGCACCCTTTTCGTGAAAATACTATCGAGAACTGGCATTCGTACCCAACGTACATTTCACGCAACACAACACATATTAGACCCCATACAGTGGCGTACAAATACTCGATTTTAACAGTCAATCCATTATTTTCGAGTGGCATAATGTGGCCCCCAACAGACACCATGCAGTGGGTTTGAAGGATATGTGTGCTCTGCAAATGTAGGGATAGATGTCGTAATCATGTGACAGCTTATAAGTATACAACAACTTAGAATTTGAACCAACGCTAAATAACACAAATTGGCTAATATGAGTAAAGTTCAGCACCTAACACTGCCAAGAGGGGGAGTCTGTGGGATATTACTAAATCTTCTAAAATGGTTAATGTGGCACTTGAAGTGTTCATAATCCTTGCATTTGGTGATTTCCTATTGTCAGTGTGTTGTTCAGATTGACTACTTTAGGTAACTTTGTATTTACCAGTAAGACTGTCAGGCTTCTAGAGATGTAGACCTGTTCTTTCCATTCTCAGATTTAAGGTCACTACATTTTTCCACATTCTTAACAGTGGCTGAAAACCTCTGGGGAACTTTGGTAATGCATACTGATTTTGAAAAGATTTACTTATGGTGAATAGACATCGCCAAGATGTAGATTAAAGTAGAACTGTTCGTATTGCCATTTGGTAGCTTCTGTAATCGATTTCCACATTAAAAAATTAAATCTATAGACATAGGGCATAGTTTTATAACCAGTTATCGGTCCTGATTACCTGTGATGTGTGTACGTCCACGCAAGTCAATGGTATTTTCTTTACTTCTCCCAAATCAGCTTGTCATTGTATTTTCATATGTGTAGGACAAACAGCGGAAGGCACTTTGGCGTAGCAATATATTCAGAATGCTGACCAACAACAAACACTTTATGCCGATCATGGTTTTTCTACCAGAAGCAAAAATCTTCAGGTAAAAGTCATGATGCCAACACATCAAGTCACATGATCTTCTGGCCTATCTTCTAAATATGATTGGACTTACAATCCAAAATTGCAGTACATTATGTGTTCTGCAACTTGGATACCACGGACCCATGGGGTAGGGTGAAGGTATAGCGAGAACAGGTAACGTGCATATGTTTTGTTTGTACGTATAGTATTATTCTGAACACAAAAAAGGCATTCTTACTGGTGTTTATGTAGTAATCATTCCCAATTTCTATAAAAAATTCCAGGTGTCACTTTGAAGTGAACAGCACAACAAACTGCAACAATTGGATGGAAAAATATGGTAATGTTCTTCTAGCATGGAAGGTCGTCATTGTGTATGGCTGACTTTGATATCATTTTAAGTAGAACTGAAATTGGTATTTTTATAAAGTTATACATAAAAATCTACGCTTTAGGTCTCAATACTTACCTAACCCTCTGTGGTAGTACACATCTCAGAATACGTTAGTTTATGTAAATACATTATAGTATGAGTTCCCAAAATAGATTTCAGTGTTAAATAATTGAGATCATCGGCAAACAGATAATATGTTGGGTTAGACCCCCATATGTCAGACATTGGTTAACTGATTATTTTTGTCAGTAGCAGAAACCTATGAGTAAAGATGCAAGATGGCATCACTTTGGTAATAACCTCTAAGTGTAGATGTAATTTTAATCCATTTAGACTCAAGTGTGTGTGTGTGTGTGTGTGTGTGAGAGTGTGTGTGTGTGTGTGTGTGTGTGTGTGTGTGTGTGCTGCGACATGGACATTCCAAGGCAGTGGTAGGATGCATATTATTTTGTGTGCATAGTGTTACATACACATTAACATCGTGACAATGGTAGAAAATCATTTTAATGTTGCTCAGGTCCAGTTTATGCTAATAGTGTATTTGTTTTCTTGAAAAACATAATAATAAAATTATTGAAAGATTGTAAAAGTTGAACATTCAAGAAATAGGCCTACGACAGGAGTTTTCTGGCTGGCAGATGACGATATTGGATAGCGCTGTGAAACCAGCAGTGCTGTGCATAACCTTCTACACTATAACAATGTGATATGGTCAACAACCGAAATGTCAGCATCTCTGGGCTCATGTAACTCCAGGGTGTGCTAACTCTCATCCAAAAAAATCAATGGTAAATGTGTCAAATGCAGTATATTTCCCATGGCTGACACTGCCAGAGAGTACAATAACAAAAGGTTGAAAGTAAGATAAATGGTTTAAGAAACTGGACAAACTGTGAGCAATAATATTAGGTACCAGTCACGTAGATAAAATTTATGCTATCCATGTTCTGCACAGAGCCCTGTTATCCTCTATTAACAAAACCTCCCATGATGTCTTGTGTAATAGCATTAATATGTGATCTATGTGCTGTGTGCATCGCTTTTCATTTGTGTACTCATGTCACTTTACATCCAATTATTTTGTGATTCCAAAGACGTGTGCCTCACAACTCACGCTCACGTATACTGGGAGAGAATACCACAGCAATCAAAATTGAAATAAATAAGATTACCGTTTCTTCATGTGCACAGTGCCATCCTCTCTCTCAGGAACGTATTGTCTTTGCAATATTAAACCATATGCAGTGTCAATACCTTTCTTATATCTAGACATTACATTAAGGGTATACTGCATATTCTGATTTCTCCAGCTGTGTAATGCTTATTTGATTTTAAGTGCATCTGTGACACTGTGTTTCTCCCTCACTCTGAATATGTAACACTCTCCATGTGCTTTTTGTATAGTAACTGCGCGCTCTCTCAGCATTTAGTGCAGATCTCTGTCATTTTGGGAGCAGATGGTGCTGTGATTCCAATAGTTCTCTTCCTTGTACTATAGAGGTTGCCCACTCTTGGGCTGAAAACCCATATTGATAGTCAAGATGAAGGCCAAGGAACCTGTACAGCACTACAAGGTGCAGTAAAGCAGCACTAAATATTTCATCACTTATTTATGTTCCTGCGTAACATTAAGTGCCAGTATGTCGGCCAGGAACATTAAAGCAGAGAGGGCTGTGAGATGACATCAACCAATAGTATGTAAGGTGTCAGGCAAATCCAACACCTTCCATGAAAACCCTGACAGGATAAGCAAATCCAGTAGTATGTCACATAGCTCCGACTAAATCGTGACATTAAATTAACCAAAGTAATACGAGTAACGAGTGAGCAAATGGAATACCACAGACTAACACAAGAATGCCTAAATGCGTGTCGTACCTTCCCACCGTGAGACAGACGCAGTTCCGAGGGGAGAAACAAGAACAGAAGCCGAGAGCAGAACCATGTTAAGCTGAAGGCCCTACGATAAAGGATGGACACCCACGTCGCCAGCTAACCGCTAGGACCACCCCCCAGTCCATGTTAAAAGCTAGAGCCCTCCAGAAGAACAGTATAGATCTTACGATAACACAAAAAGGGCCACCCAAGCCGCAAGTTTTAGCGTGAGACTTTTTCGCGTCTCTGTTACGTTGCAAACTTTAAAGACATTGCCCCACCACGAAAAGTATAACGTTTCTCACTGGATAGACAGAATTTTTGTAGGCAGAGCTTAAGGTTAACACTGAGACCCTGATTGGTCGGATGAAAACAGAGCCAGATAGTTTTTTTAAACCAACTTCGGTAAATTCTAGTAAGGAGAAGTTAGGGGAGAGTTGCTTCCGAGACGGCGAGGTGAGCGGAGCTGCGCTGTCCGCCGCCCCCTGACGAGCACCGACAAGGTAATGAACGCACGCGATGCCGCATAACAGCGCATCAAGCTTCACTCAGAACTGCAGAAGTCTCATCTGTTACACCCCCTTTTTGCGTAATACTAGTGTCGATCGTCAATTAAAGCTCATGGTGTTCACATTTGCCACTTGAAGTAAAAATCTGAAACGCGATGATTTTTCTGTTATATAGTTACTGAGAAGCCACGTCAGCCACTGTAATTTACGACAAGTTAGATAAGTAATTAAAGATAATTGAGGGTCACTGTAGACCATTTTGATAGTTTTCTCTTTTGTGAAACTTAATTTAAACCTAGATCATAGATGTGATGTGACAATGTTTTGTGAGCAGAATAAAATTTCCAATGGTAAACTTAACTGCTTTTTCGACGTTATTTTATCAGCTAACTAAAAATAGGAAAGCCTTGAGCTCCTTCCACTAAATTTAGTTAGTATTAAGATTCTTTTACAGGGAGTGCAGTGGAGCTGACGCTGAAATCATTAAGTATTTGGTTATATCATCGCTAGTCTCACTGAACCCTTCTGAACTCTACATGTCATGTGTGGTCTGACGTCTCCTTACCAGCAACAGGTCCCAGGTTCAAACTAGTCACTTCCCTAAGAAACACGCTCAGAGCGTCGTTGCGAAAAAGTGGTAGGGAGACACGATATTGAACAAACAGACACCACGCAGAATGTTAGAAGTACACTGATGGACCTCTCTCTAGGATGACACCAAGACAGGAGTGACCTCTACACGAAGAGAATATAAGCGCCATGCCGCCTAGCCGTGGGCCAATTCGAAGACGAGCCGTCCTCCAAGCGCTACAACAGTGACATGAACTGTATTATTTTGCTTGCATTGGAATTGCATATAGCGAAGGACGTTGATTATTTGCATGTCGCCATTGGCTTGCGACAAACCTTTGTGAATATCTTTCTGTAATAAACTTTATTAGTACGATTTGCTTGAATCGTCGTCTAGCAATCCGAGAAAGCAGGTTTCCTAGAGGCACTCTATATTAGACGAGTGGGCAGAACACAACATTGGCGACGAGGTGTACCACGAACTGGGAACTGACACCCAGCACTGATTTTTCTTGGCCTATTGTTTTGCTGGCGCCTTAATTCCCTCTTGTCTTTTCTTTGCAGGAGTGTTTTCTTGCTTTAAGAGACTCTTATTGTGGTTTTGCTAATCCGTGTCTTCGGGTGGGCGTTGCAGAAATTTTCTTTGCTTTTGTACTTATTTTTCTTGCTTGCGTTGTCTGTTTATTCCATTTGTCTCTTCCAACATGTCCTCCCCACCTATCCCGCCCCCTCCTCAGGCGCCATAGCTGCCAGCGTTAAATTCAATGCAGCTAATGCAAATGTTTCAGTTCCAACCCAGCAAATATCTACACTGCTAAACACGTTGCAGCAGGTACTGGCCAACGCTGCGCACCCAACCGACCAAGCGCCTACTGTAGCTCCAAGTGCTGTACCGTCTTTTGGCCAGTTTCATGATCAAGAAGAGGAATGGCTCGAGTGGTTGTAACAGTCTGAAGCCCACATACTTGCTAACAATGTACCAGGTACTGTGGAAGTGCCTCATTTACTGTCCGCGGTAGGAAGTACGGTGTTCCGCCTCATTCAAAAACTCTTTCCTAACGCCTCTCTGAGTGAACTTTCGTATGATCGGGTTGTGGATTCGCTAACTAACTATTATGACATACAAGTGAATGTGATAGTGGCTAGTTTCCAATTCTTTAATTGCAAGAAATGGGAAGAACAAACTTATCGTGAGTGGGTAACATATTTGCAGGATATGACGAGGAAATGTAAACCCAAATCTGCTTGTGGTGCTTTATATTCAGATATTATGTTACATGATGCAATTGTGTACAATGTAACTGATGTCACACTCTGAGAACAGATTTTGAAACAGTCCGATCCATTATTTCAGCAAGTAGTGCAATAACTAGGTCAGCACTTTTCAGGTGCCCTGTTGGCCAACAAATTTGAGCAGTCAGCAATGTACCGTGTTCAGTCGTACCTTGCTAGCAACCGGCCCATTAAGCAACAGCTTGCGCGAGTCACGGCCCATAAAAAATTTTACACGCAGCGTAAGCAGCTCATTAAACAGGTGACTACACAGGCGAACAGAATTAAGTCATGCCGTCGGTGTTATTCACGGCACAAACGCCAAGACTTCCTCTCCCGACAAGCACAGTGTTACGCTTGTGGCAAGAAATTCGTATGTTTGCAACTGAACAAAAATAAGAATACGGCCCACTCACAAAAATCGAGTGACAAGGTCTATTAATTAATGCAGTGTCTTCAAAGCCTGATGCACACATTAGCAAAACTAGTAAACGAACAGTTTCTTCAGTGCTACCCCAGTTCAACAAACTTTGTGCATATGCTTCTCTGTGGAAAACGTATGGTATTTTGGTTGGAAATGGGAGCCTCCGTTACACTGTTAAATCACCACACATATGAACTGTTAGGCTCCCTACGACTGTCTAAAACTAGCACGGAACTGACGGCTTATAATGGACAAGACATTCCCGTTCTCAGATAATGTACTTTGCCTGCCATGTCTCGCTGGCATACGCAAACAGTGGCTTTTACGGTGCCACAATCACGCGATTGTGAGAACATATTTGGTCTTGATTCATTAGAACTGTTTGCCTTTAAATTTCAGGAAAATGTGTTCTCAGTGTCTGCATTCCATGCAAAAGACAGTGTAGCTAGTTTGCTGGAAGAATTCTCTGAAATCTTTAATGTAGTTTCAGGCAAGGCTAATAATTTTGTTGTACATATTACCATGATAGACAATGCTCAGCCGAAATTTTGCCGGACCAGATCTCTTCCCATTTCATTACGGGACAAAGTCGCTGCAAACTTGCAAAGAACTGCAAGATAGCAGAGATATTTGCACCCGTACAAGCTAGTCAATGAGCAGATCTACTGGTTTTGCTCCCCAAACCGTCAGGTCGCATTCATCTCTGTGTTGACTTTAAGTGTACGGTCAACGCACAAACTTTGATAATCACCCATCGCCACGCCCAGCGGATCTCAGGGACAGATTAGGCGCTGGTCGCTACTTTTCAAAAACCGATTCGCGGGACGCATCTCTTCAAATACTGCTCGATGAAGAATATCAGAAAATGTATGTAGTGAATACTCTTTTGGGCTTGCTTAAATATTTGCGTTTGCTTTTTGGCAGTGCTTCCGCACCCGCCAGTTTCCAATGGCAATTGGAACAGCTGACTTCTCATGTACCAAACTGTTCATATTATTTGAACATTACGCCCTTTTTAAGGGATGGTAAAGAGTGTTAACACTGGTTTGGATTGACGGGTTGGGATGTTCAACTAAACACTTCACAGCCTGACAATAAGAAGCCCCGTTATTATCACAATACAGGTCAGCAAACTACAAAGACTTCAAGATGCCTAATCCAAACATACAAGTACATCTACATCTACATTTATACTCCGCAAGCCACCCAACGGTGTGTGGCGGAGGGCACTTTACGTGCCACTGTCATTACCTCCCTTTCCTGCTCCAGTCGCGTATAGTTCGTGGGAAGAACGACTGTCTGAAAGCCTCCGTGCGCGCTCTAATCTCTCTAATTTTACATTCGTGATCTCCTCGGCAGGTATAAGTAGAGGGAAGCAATATATTCGATACCTCATCCAGAAACGCACCCTCTCGAAACCTGGACAGCAAGCTACACCGCGATGCAGAGCGCCTCTCTTGCAGAGTCTGCCACTTGAGTTTGTTAAACATCTCCGTAACGCTATCACGGTTTGCCAAATATCCCTGTGACGAAACGCGCCGCTCTTCTTTGGATCTTCTCTATCTCCTCCGTCAACCCGATCTGGTACGGATCCCACACTGATGAGCAATACTCAAGGATAGGTCGAACGAGTGTTTTGTAAGCCACCTCCTTTGTTGATGGACTACATTTTCTAAGGACTCTCCCAATAAATCTCAACCTGGTACCCGCCTTACCAACAATTAATTTTATATGATCGTTCCACTTCAAATCGTTCCGCACGCATACTCCCAGATATTTTACGGAAGTAACTGCTACCAGTGTTTGTTCCACTATCATATAATCATACAATAAAGGATCCTTCTTTCTATGTATTCGCAATACATTACATTTGTCTATGTTAAGGGTCAGTTGCCACTCCCTGCACCAAGTGCCTATCCGCTGCAGATCTTCCTGCATTTCGCTACAATTTTCTAATGCTGCAACTTCTCTGTATACTACAGCATCATCCGCGAAAAGCCGCATGGGACTTCCGACACTATCTACTAGGTCATTTAGTAGTTTATAATTATACATGCGACAATATTCACGGAGACTGAGTGTATAGAACTTAACTAATGGATACTTGATCAAAATTGTCTGTTGCACTGTCCATAGTGCCTCTTTAAAGACTGGCATAAAATGTTTTTGCAAAACATGAAAATACAGGGCAGTTACATATTCGATAACAACAAGGCAGACGGCAGTAACAATTAATATTTGTATGTGGCTTGCACTGCAGTTATTTCGTTTAACTACAAGCTGTGTCTTCGTTAAGTGATGTTAGCACCACGTTCTATCTTGATGAGCGAATTTTAGGCACGCTTTTCTCCACCCCGCAAAGAACATGATAAAAATTCAAACTTTATATTCGAGGTATTTCATTAACATATTTTTCTAGTAATAATACACATTTTGAATTCAGGACTAATGGGGAAGACTACAGATTAACTAATGCAGATTCAGCTACCTAAAGCATGTTCAGCTTTCGCTTCTGGTGATGTAATAGAAATCTGCCATATAACGTATAATGTCCCGTTATGTGTAAAACGCGGAGGAAGGTGATATTGCTGGGACTGTTAGAAATTCGTAAACGTGTGACACAGTATGTTAGTTCAGTTGTAACTGCTTAAGGAAAATTTTCTTTTTGACCCGATGTTAAGTTTAACTTAATTTGTGCACATGTAAGAGATGTATTAAAATAGAAAAGTCAACTTTATTTTTACAATGAAAGAAAATTCTAATTATGCAGAACCCAGAATTTCAAGATATTTTTGCATCAACAAACGTTTGAGATTGTTCTATCATTTTATCTGCAGTTCCGGCACTTGAAAATGGCCTAAGAAAGCAAATCCGGTAGGCCAACGAGTAAAAATTGTTGCAGAGCATCGAGAAAGTTCATCTGTTTTATCATTATAGTATTCTATCTAGGGCCGAGTGGTTCTAGGCGCTACAGTCTGGAACCGCGCGACCGCTACGGTCGCAGGTTCGAATCCTGCCTCGGGCATGGATGTGTGTGATGTCCTTAGGTTAGTTCGGTTTAAGTCGTTTTAAGTTCTAGGGGACTGATGACCTCAGAATTTATGTACCATAGTGCTCAGAGCCATTTGAACCATTCTACCCAGAACAGATAGAGACTTCCGTCAGTACAGACAACTTAAAAAAATAGAGCATCCAATTTCACAAGACTACATCTTCTACCTGAACAATGATAGAAATTTGGGGTGAACTGTAATTTGCTCAAAGGCTATAAACTTTTCAAATTCTCATGGTCATAGTTCACAGTCATGTAGAATTTTTTAAAGGAAATAGTATTCGCTGTTGACTGTAGAAATTATTTATGTCGCAATTACAATTCGGCATTTGGGCTAGTTTCAAGTGGTACTTTATAGTCTGAGAGGTGCTGAAGCAAAATATTTTGCAGTGAGAAGTGACACAACACTGTCCCTTTAACAACACTGTCAGTCAGATTGATATTCATATTTTACGTCATGTTCGTGGTGTTCGTCAGAACTACATTTGGTAGGTATGTGTGGTTTATGACTTTTTACCTGAGGAATCTGCGGGCAGAATGTTTATATAACTGCATGTGTAACTTGTAGAGAACTTGTACCCGACGGAGAACAGGGAAAAAGATAGATAGCGATCCATAAATCCTGTGTCCAGCGACTGGCCGTACGAGTGATTGTGGGAGGCAGCATTCTGTGAAATGAACCTGCAGAGGGACTTTGGGCACCCCCCTCTTCTTATTTAAGGTCGAAGCAGGAGGGCACCGGTTCGTAAAACATTCTACCTGGGCCAGGTGACAGACCGACGCATAGGTGGCCAGTTGGCAGAAAGTGGGTGCAGAAAGCCATTCAAAAGAGACTGCAGTGGTCTGAGCTTTTTTGCACGGTGGAAGGTCATAAATCTTCAAGCATTCTTGTATTAGACGCTGTGGACAGAGAGGTTGGTGCCCGTGTTTAGTGGAGGCAAGACTACAGCTCCCCTGACGCCAGGTACTATTAGCGAAAAAAAACTTATTTCACGGGCACGGCTGTCTCAGAAGCTTAACAGCCTTCTTTCAGAAACAGGAAATGGTCAGCCAGGAAAGATTAGATCTCTCAGTAAATGAGGGACTGTGGTCCCATCTAGGCAGCCGTTTTTTCCAGAAACATGGCCATACAGTGAGAACGACGCCTCCCTAGTCTAAAATCTTCTTTTTTCAGACAGGAGAGGTTTGGAATCGCTGATTGGCTCTTCTCGGGATACCCAAAGCAAAGGCTTACGCCCTCAATGTGGGAACCTCGGAGCTGTGTCTGGATTGGCTGCCAGGCCAGCAGAATAGTCAAGACGGGACATACACTGAGTAGAGGATAGTTCGATTCTTTTGTGCAACGTGGAGGCGGTTTTTATTTATTGGTTTGGTGAAACCAGTGAATGGGTGCACCTCACACTGAAATCCGCCGGAATTTCAGGGCTCTGATAGGGAAGTTTGCAGTGTTCTAATAATCAGAACGCCAGTCTGCGTAGTTCGCAAGTTTTGCTGGTCGCGTCAGAACATTACAGCTGCTCATTGCCCACAGCGTGCCGTTCTCTGCTGCCGCCTCAATTAAGGTGAAAGGGTAAAGTATTGCTGCACCGGCTTAGGGTTATTAAATGATATTCACAGCTGCCTGTTCTACGGTGAACCATAGTATGTGGCGTACTTGGTCGCAGTTGATTCCATTTGAATAGAATTGGGCCTCACAGTGAATTCATGTAAACAAAGTCAAGTTGCTTTGTAAAAGGGATTAATACAGGGGAGAATATATATAGTTTCCACCCCAGTGAATGCTTTGCCAATTAAACACCACCCCCCTTCCTTTTTCGTTTTGTGAGGATGAAGATATATCAGCTTTGTGTAAGCATGAAAGGATTAATAAAAACTTGTCATTGTTTTTGTAAACTTAAATACGCCTCTGTTCTCATTCATACCCCTCAACTAGTCACAGTTTTTATTTTATTGTGGCGATACAAGGATACACCAGCAATTCAAAATTCGACCGTCTTATATTGCTTAATTTGATTATTAATTTGACTTCTGAAAGTGACCGCAGACATAGACAACAAAAGTGCCATGCGTAAAAGCACTAATTTCATACATAAAAATTAAGGGTGTAGCACACGATTTGAAGGTTATTGAGAAGATTACGCTTTCCTTTTTGTAAACATAATAACATTTAGCTTCACTTGGACACGTATTTATGATTAAAGCTAGCGACGGCTTGCAGCAGTACAACTTGAGTATGTTACAAAGACAGAAATTGTAATTGTGATATAAATAGTTGTAAGTGGGCCAACAAACTCTAATATTAACCTACGTGGATGGTTTGCAACGGACATAGAGTAATGAGACAAAGAAAGTTCACAAAGCGGCAAAAACTACCAAGACTCGGAAAAGATTAGAATGTATATGCACGCTGTTGCAGGCACACAAACATTCACACTGAACCGAGGTCGCTTCAACACATGCAACACCTTTGTGCTACGTTCTTCTTACGGATCAAAGTCAAGTCTGCATTAGAAATCAAACTGAAAGTCTGCAAAACCCTTGCATATCTTACTGCGACCCAGCAAAACAATCTTTATAAGTTGAAACGCGAGGCCAAAAACTAACGGCTCCTCACTCGCTATAAGACAACGCGCCACGCGGTTAAATCAACTCACCCTTCTTCGAAGAGACTTCGGCTGCAGACCCTCGGCGAGCTAGAAGCAGACTGACCGTCTCACACACTCCAACGTCTCCCACACGATCCCGCGACCAGCGAAACCCAGAGATGAGGCTTCCGCCACCAACCTGACACCGATAACTTTCACACAAGGGGAGCAAACCTCTTTGCCTACCTGAAAACTATGCTGATTCTCTGCAGCAAACTAAACCACCGTATAGCAAAATGAAACACACCCACATTCATTCATTCGCGCATGCCACAGAGTTCTGTATCACTGGAAAGCAATTAAAATGGTAATGAAAGGTGACTACAGGACCCTTTCATATTTTCTAAAGTCAATTGTGACTATGGTGTCCTTTAAAAGCATAAAACTTATATTTTCGAAAGGACCATTCGATTTTGCCAGGGCACATTTTCTACATGCTTGAATATAAAATCTTTATGTAGTGTTGATAATTAAGTTTAGGGCAAAATATTTTCATTTACTTTTCGCAATTGTTCAATGTGCCCTCAACGACAGACATACAGACTATAATCAAACTCTTCCAATACTTTTGCGAGCACGTCTGCTCTGGAGGCAATGCATTCCCTGCTGTTGCCATGCGGCATCGTTTCGCAGTAGTCGTCAACCGCAGTGATGGAGGGGTGGAACGCCTTACCACAAGAACTCCGTACCAGTCTTTTGGCTAACATGTGAGCACTACGCATTGGCTTCCATGGTGATCACTCACCTTATTAACAATCAAGTCCAGCCTTTTGCAATGCCCTTGGGCTTATCATAAATCGCGGTGACTCCAGTGTAATTATTGTCTTTGCATAAGAGTTTAATTTAGTTCGTCTGATTTCGTATTTCTTTCAGTTACCTTCCGTACTACTTATTTACTGTATGATTTCTTTCTATGTATGGTGCAGGTTTCATCGAGCTGTCTTGCTTAGCAGTGACACATCATGCGAAAGTTACTTTCGTTCTTAAGTTCTGCACGCCACCGCAGTCGCGTAACGGGCACCCCTGCCAGCAACTTACAACTGACGCCTAGGTAAACATCGAACTTGTAATACACTTTATCTCCAACAACTGCTTCCGGGTAGGAACAAACTGCACAAAAAACGTAGGAAATGAGGGATAAATAAGCATCTCCAACTGAAATTATTATATCCGTTCTGCAGGTTCTAATGTCTCAGTTTGTGGTAATGGCGGGTTATACGGTTATCGGTCAACGTGCTACAGAACACATAAAGTCGTAGTCGTAACTGTCGGTCGTAAATACGTATTAGGCTACGGTCATTGCGAAAATGCTCTCGTAAAAATCCAAATAACCTGTGTGTGCGGCAGGCTGTTTTACGTTTCTACAGCAGTCCATTAAACTTACATGCAGAGCAGTTGCTGAAAAATTGTTCAGACCCACGAACGGCGTCCGCCACACGTTCTTGTGATACAGGCAAAATTCAATTTGCAGAGAAACTACATAAAGTTTGAAACTTCCTGGCAGATTAAAACTGTGTGCCCGACCGAGACTCGAACTCGGGACCTTTGCCTTTCGCGGGCAAGTGCTCACAGAAGTAAAGCTGTGGGTACCGGCCGTGAGTCGTGCTTCGGTAGCTCAGTTGGTAGAGCACTTGCCCGCGAAAGGCAAAGGTCCCGAGTTCGAGTCTCGGTCGGGCACACAGTTTTAATCTGCCAGGAAGTTTCATATCAGCGCACACTCCGCTGCAGAGTGAAAATCTCATTCTGGATACATAAAGTTTAGTAACACTGAACTGTCTAAACTGACGGTACCTTGTCTCATGAAGTAAGAACGGCAGTCTAAACCGCCTACTTTTTCGGCAACAAATAGGGAGTTTCTTAGTTCCAATTCAGCTCAACGGACAAAATATAGTTAACTCTCACGGGTGCAAGTTTTTCGATTTGACGCCACTTCGGCGACTTGTGCGTCGATGGAGATGAAATGATGATGATTAGGACAACACAACACCTACTCCCTGAGCGGAGAAAATCTCCGACCCAGCCGGGCAACGAACCCGGGCCATTAGGGTTGACATTCTGTCGCGCTGACCACTTTTTTTCAGTTTTGTTCGTTGTTGATCGTTGGGTTTGGTCGTTACGGATGTCACATGACATCCGTTAAAGTTCGTTTGTTGATCCTTCCACTCAGTCTTATTATTATAGAGGCCAACCAGCTCTCTGACGAACACGCTGAGCTACCGTGTCGGCAGCTTCTGAGCTACCGGGGGCGGACAGCACTGTAAGTGATATAGAATTAATACTAGGCGTTTATGTAAGCCCCACCGCTGATGTCATGGCAGTGAAACGGTTGTGTCTGGTAGTCGCTGGGATCAGCTGTAAGATGGGCTGACGTGGAGGAATGGTGGGATGGCAAGAAGGAACTATTGTGCTTGAATGTGGCAGGCGTTAAGTTCCTCGCAGCTCCAACTTCACCCGCACACCATACCGTTGATCGTTCACCTCTGGAACGCCTTTTCTCCAACCGTCCACGAGCCACAATGCCGTTTGTGATCCGCGTGCAGTGTGTGGACCAACTATGACCCCAAATCCAGTGTATTTGAAAGGGTACAATGCCACCCGACATTGAAAATACGTACAACATTCTTCATTATTCTTGTCAGAACATTTTTTTGTAATAACAACTCAATTTCACTTAATACGCCGAAGCCGGGTATCAGTGTAGGAAAGAAGGACAATTTATTTATTTGATTGATCACATGTGCACTCCCACAAAATAAATCCCTACATCCAATTTGGTGAGATCTGTGAAATGAATGAATGTATGCGTCCGATAACCGCAGTTAGTGAATGTGCAACATATGATAATCTTTGAGACGGTCTTTTGGTCACTTTTGGTGGAACCAAAGAGATGAAATTTACCTGAGCTTTGAGCGCCTGAAATGTGGCTGACCAATAAGGTAGCATGGTGCTCCCCCACCTCGGCAGAGGTGCAAGATGACCTGAAGAACGGCCATGTTTCAGCACTCTGGCGCTGGATCTTGTATTGGTAAGACCTGTCTTAGGTGTGCTCCGTAAAGACAAAAGAGTGGAGAGAATGGTATGCATGTGAAATACTTAAGAGTATTTTGGAATAATTATTTCTCTATTTCAGGAACTTTTGGGGGGAGAATTATATATCAGGCAGGTAATATTAAGGGGATCATAGTAATCTTCGGAAGTGACCAATGGTCGCAATGAAACCAAGAGTAGCAGTAAGCTGCAATACTTGTGAGTGCTAGTACTAAGTTGAAATACTTGCGAGTGCTCCCAGTTGAAATACTTCCGAGTGCTAAAGTTAAGCTGAATTACTGGCGTGTGTACTATAAGTTGGAAATATTTAAGAAATGGTGTGTGCAGGACTTGAAATTAGAGACGAGCACTTCCACGTGGTGAGTACTGTGTGAGTCTCAATCTGTGTATGAGACAAAGGATAAAGAGAAGTACTCGTCCAAGGTATCAGTTGAGGACTCGCGTGTGTGACGAATATGATTTTAATATTACTTTGCGTGTTATGTTTCCGCGTGACGTTAGATTCAAACTCTAATACTCTGAGAGAGAAGCAAGGCCTAGTGAGTCGTCTATGCAGCAACGCCACTTGGCTTGCATTGCAGGTTTCAGCCAATGGTATTTTTCTGTGCCTTCCTTTTAGCTCCTTTGTCGTTTCACTTCAGTCTTAGCCTCCAGCACATCTTTTATTCTTTCCCACTGTCTTAGCGTGTATATGCACATTTTTATAAATTTTTCCACATTCGTTTCATTTAATGTGTGTAAGGGCGCTGATAACCTCAGGGTTGAACGGCCATGGGCACCAAACACATACACAAGCACTTGGATGTGGCCATGACCACGCCGAGATTTAAGTGGTCCGATTTCTTGGAGCGTCAACGCGGATTACCCAACCTCTCTACAAGGAATGGTATATTCCTTGCCATATAACATGCCATAGGCTCTGTGGACGTAAAAAGATTTTAATCGACAGGGACTGGCGACGAACATTATGCAGGGAGGTGTGTGCAATGAACATTTTCATGTGGATACCTCACAGTCGGGCATTGCTCAACTGCTACACAAAGTTTGCAAAATGGCCGTGGTTGTGGCAGTGTGGAATCTACCAAACATCTACCTCTGGACAGGAGTTTCTCTCTTGTCAGAGCCACCCATAAGGAACACCAAATTAATCTGTACGTAACAGATTCCCATTACGCTGATGAATTAAATTTTGGCGCTATATTGCACCTTCAGCTGGAAATTCGACATGAATCAATATATATCGCGTGAAACATCCCGCAAATGAAACTGGAATTGCAAAATTAAATCACTAAAGGAATTATTAATGTTAAAATGTAAAAAGTTTCGCATTAACAATTGGCTTTACTTATCTAAAAACGTGTGAAAAATTATATATTATCATAAGCAAAATAAAACAATATTAGTTCACATCAATGAATCACATTTAAGGGAATTAAAGTGCTCAGTTGGCTATGCTAATATGAAAATCGCCCCTCTTCGAGTATTCTACACTATGGCACCTCCTATGAGTACAGTTGGTAACGTTATGTGACAAATTTTACTCTGCGAGACAGTGATTGTGGACTGAAAAAGTTATCTGCTGCAGCACACGCAACAACCGACCAGCTGCTGCCGCTAAACCGGAAACATGCTCGGTGAGCGTTAAGAGCGAAACAACTGAATACCTTACATCCCAGAGCTGCGAGTATACAGGATGGTTCATTGATCGTGACTGGGCCAAATATCTCACCAAATAAGCATCAAACGATAAAACTACAAAGAACGAAACTCGTCTAGCTTGAAGGGGGGAAACCAGATGGCGCTATGGTTGGCCCGCTAGATGGAGATGCCATAAATCAAACGGATATCAAATTTTTTTAAAAAAATAGGAACCCCCGTTTTTTATGACATGTGTAGTACGTCAAGAAATGTGAATGTTTTAGTTGGACCACTTTTTTCGCTTTGTGATAGATGGCGCTGTAATAGTCACAAACGTGTAAGTGCGTGGTATCACGTAACATTCCGCCAGTGCGGGCGGTATTTGCTTCGTGACACATTACCCGTGTTAAAATGGACCGTTTACCAATTGCGGAAAAGGTCGATATCGTGTTGATGTATGGCTAATGTGATCAAAATGCCGTACGGGCGTGTGCTATGTATGGTGCTCGGTATCCTGGACGACATCATCCAAGTGTCCGGACCGTTCGCCGGATGGTTAAGGAAACAGGAAGTGTTCAGCCACATGTGAAACGTCAGCCACGACCTGCAACAAATGATGATGCCCATGTAGGTGTTTTAGCTGGTGTCGCGGCTAATCGGCACATCAGTAGCAGACAAATTGCGCGAGAATCGGGAATCACAATAACGTCGGTGTTGAGAATGCTACATCAACGTCGATTGCAACCGTACCATATTTCTATGCACCAGGAATTGCATGGCGACGACTTTGAACGTCGTGTACAGTTCTGCCACAGGGCATAAGAGAAATTACGAGACCATGACAGATTTTTTGCACGCGTTTTTTTTTTTACCGACGAAGCGTCATTCACCAACAGCGGTAACGTAAACCGACATAATGTGCACTATTGGGCAACGGAAAATCCACGATGGCTGCGACAAGTGGAACATCAGCGATCTTGGCGGGTTAATGTATGGTGCTGCATTATGGGAGGAAGGATAATTGGCCCCCATTTTATCGATGGCAATCTAAATGGTGCAATGTATGCTGATTTCCTACGTAATGTTCTACCGATGTTACTACAGGATGTTTCACTGCATGACAGAATGGCGATGTACTTCCAACATGATGATGTCCGGCACATAGCTCGCGTGCGGTCGAAGTGGTTTTGAATAGCATATTTCATGACAGGTGGATTCATCGACGAAGCACCATACCATGGCACGCACGTTCACCGGATCTGACGTCCCCGGATTTCTTTCTGTGGAGAAAGTTGAAGAATATTTGCTATCGTGATCCACCGACAACGCTTGGCAACATGCATCAGCGCGTTGTCAAGGCGAACTACTCACTGCTGAGAGGAATGTCGTTATACATATTGCCAAATGCATTGAGGTTGACGGACATCGTTTGAGCATTTATTGCATTAATGTGGTATTTACAGGTAATCACGCTGTAACAGCATGTGTTCTCAGAAATGATAAGTTCACAAAGGTACATATATCACATTGGAACAACCGAAATAAAATGTTCAAACGTACCTAAGTTCTGTATTTTAATTTAAAAAACTTGCTACGAACTGTTCGTCTAAAATTGTGAGCCATATGTTTGTGGCTATTACGGCGCCATCTATCACAAAGCGAAAAAAGTGGTCCAAGTAAAACATTCATATTTCTTTACGTACTACACGAATATGTAATAAAATGGGGGTTCCTATTTAAAAAACCGCAGTTGATATCCGTTCGATCTATGGCAACGCCATCTAGCGGGCCAACCACAGCGCCATCTGGTTTCCCCCTTCAAGCTAGACAAGTTTCGTTCTTTGTAGTTTTTTCGTTTGACGCTTATTGCGTGAGATATTTGGCCCGGTCACGATCTATGGACCACCCTGTATTTGCCACAGACTGCTGTCGTCGTGTGGACTTCGTGCTCAGAGATGTGCTGAGCTGCAAATATGCGACAAGGGCCGCCTGCTCTCGATCACGAACACCGGACTCTTCTCGTCACCACGGACTCTCGGCCTCGGCTTCACGATTCTTCACTTCGACCTCCCACCGAAGACTCCCCTCTAACTCTCCTCACCGAACGCCTTCCATTCCCAAATTACGCCACCTGGACTCCACCAAAAGCGTTAATCAACTAATAGCAGGCGGCGGTATATCTCCACGCCAATCGCATAAACAGACATCCCCAGCTCCTGCCCCTGCAGCAGATGGGTAAAAGTCGCTCTCCCGATAGTTACTTGCATCGAAAATGTTAGAGGTGCTTCGTTATGTCTTCTGACGTCATAGCCTGATTTCCAGCCAAAATGCTCGCCTGTTGCACGCGCGGGAAAGCACAAAGCATGAGAACCAAAACGAAAACAGAAAAATGTGCTGCCGGGAACCTCGTTGTGTGGCTCCAGGTTTTACAAGGAAACGGAACTTTCGCAATGCCTGCAGATACGGATCTCTGAAGCGAGGCGTTCGTCCCCAAAAATGCTGAGAGAGTCTGAATGCAGTCGTTTTCCAGGATAAAACATTTTGAAAGGAGGCTCCCTGGGGTCGTGTGCGACCCCTCTGTGGCTTTATATGGGCGCCGGCTAGATACCGAACAATGGAGCCAGGCGGTGGTCACAGCCAACACCAGACCCGTTTGGGCAAGCTATTGACTCTCGCTACATCCGAGAGAGCCGCTTTGAGTGAAAGAGCTGCCAACCCCTCACCTACTATGTGGACGAGTGGACGTTCTGTGAACACTTGCCTGGTTATCGCTCTCCGAAAACACCTCATGGCACTGTGCTTCCCTCTGCACATTCGCAGGTTCGAATCCTGTCTCGGGCATGGATGTTTGTGATGTCCTTAGGTTAGTTAGGTTTAACTAGTTCTAAGTTCTAGGGGACTAATGACCTCAGCAGTTGAGTCCCATAGTGCTCAGAGCCATTTGAACCATTTTAACCCTCTGCACATAGCAGCAAAATAGACCAAGGAAATAGTAGTTAAATGAAGGATAGATCAGTAGCCCCCTAATTAACGATACCACCTAAATGCTAACCCCCTAAACGCACGATCACTTTGGATCAAACATACTTCATCACAATATCGATAAGTAAAGCTGTAATGGTCATAATTATGAAAGAGTGGCAGGACAAATGGACCTGCGATCTTCCAAGTTGCACATCTTCAGTGGGCAAAACAACACAGATTTGGAGAGTGGTCTGATGAATTAATTTTGCGTGCACTTTACACGCTTTCCGTCTGCTATAAAGGGTGGACATCCATCACGTTGGAAGTACACCGCCATTCTGTCATGCAGTGGAACATCTTGTAGTAACATCGGTAGAACACTACGTAGGAAATCAGCATACATTGCACCATTTAGATTGCCATCGATAAAATGGGGGCTAATTATCCTTCGTCCTGTAATGCCGCAACATACATTAACCCGCCAAGGTTGCTGATGTTCCACTTGTCGCATCCATCGTGGATTTTTCGCTGCATAATAGTGCATGTTATGCCGGTTTACGTTACCGCTGTTGGTGAATGACGCTTCGTCGCTAAACAGAACGCGTGCAAAAAATCTGTCATGGTCCCGTAATTTCTCTTGTGCCCTGTGGCAGAACTGTACGCGACGTTCAAAGTCGTCGCCATGCAATTCCTGGTGCATAGAAATATGGTAAGGGTGCAATTGATGTTGATGTAGCATTCTCAACACCGACATTTTTGTGATTCCCGATTCTCGCGCAATTTTTCTGCTACTGATGTGCGGATTAGCCGCGACAGGAGCTAAAACACCTAAATGGGCATCATCATTTGTTGCAGGTCGTGGTTGACGTTTCACATGTGGCTAACACTTCCTGTATCCTTAAATAACGTAACTATCCGGCGAACGGTCCAGACACTTTAATGATGTCGTCCAGGATACCGAGCACCATACATAGCACATGCCCGTTGGGCATTTTGATCACAATAGCCAACCATCAACACGATATCGACCTTTTCCGCAATTGGTAAACGGTCCATTTTATCACGGGTAATGTATCACGAAGCAAATACCGTCCACACTGGCGGAATGTTACGTGATACCACGTACTTAGACGTTTGTGACTATTACAGCACCATATATCACAAAGCGAAAAAAGTGGTCCAACTAAAACATTCATATTTCTTTACGTACTACACGAATATATAATAAAAATGGGGGTTCCTATTTTTAAAAAAAACGCAGTTTATATCCGTTTGACCTATGGCAGCACCATCGAGAGGGTCAACCATAGCGTCATCTGGTTTCCCCCTTCAAGCTAGACGAGTTTCGTTCTTTGTAGTTTTTTCGTTTGATGCTTATTTCGTGATATATTTGGCCCGACCACTATCAATGGACCACCCTGTATACGGGTGGAAAGGGTGAGAAGCTGACTCATTGAGAAATTAAAAAAAGAAAAAGGAACATATGTTTATCCCCACATTTACTATTAAACTAGCACACTCAGTTCAGTTATTCACTCCTTTTAAATAATGTAGCAGCTTCTACATAGGAGTGGAACACTGGTGCCTACATTGATAAATAGATAATACACAAATACCCATTCCTTCGCACAGATCTCTGCTCATGTGTATGTTTATTCATATGCTGTCCTAATGAATGTCATACGGTTGTACAATTCAAATGTAACTGTTTCAAAATAGTAAACAGAGATTACTTTGTTAGGTTAAGCAGTTAACATATTTTACCTTTGGAATCAGTTGTGCACTGGAAAAGGTGCCTACAAATCGGAATCTAGGTAATACAAAAATAATAAAGCTTTATGAAACAAGGGAAAAAGTGTTTCCTTTATAGTCTGCTCCAAATTACTTTAGAACTGACAGCTACGACGGAAACTGTATGCGTGAGGGGGGTGGGGTGGGGGTGGGGCGGGTGTGGCTCCAGCCGCAGCAAACGTCCCTCGTTGCCCTAAGTTTGTTTGTGATTATTATTACTGTTGCATGAGTTGTTACTGTTATATGTGGCGTGGTAATGAACAATATCAGCCGAAAATTCGTCGAAACTAATGAGAGGAGAAGTTCCACGTCGTTCTCTTCATGAGGGGACTACCGCACGATGTCATCCTAAAGAAATTGTTTGTGCGAAACGTGCTTGCTTTGACACTGAAAGACATAATTGTGACCCGCTGCTCTCTGTTAACAATGTTATCGACAGAAAACTGAAACACTGAATATACTGAAAAATATCGTTATGAAGATTAGCAAGGAAAAGTTCGAGAAATAAAAGAAAGCTGGAAAAACTCAGAAACCTGAAATTCTTGAGGAAAAAGCGTTCTATGAATGAGCGGATGATCACTATAAATTCATCTGCTGAGGACGCGGTTTGTCATCACGTTTATAATTATTATCGCAGAAAGGAAACTGCAACAATCGCCAAGTTATTGGTCACCCTTAAGGAATCACATCTTTTTCTCGGCTCACAGTTTTCTCATTTCGTTAAATTACAGCAGTGACAGATACGACAATACTTCAAGCATCTGCAATGGCGACAAGAGAAATATCAGCGGAGTTTTTTCACTGTCCCCATATAAATAAAGTATAAGTAGATTCAGCTGGATGTCTGAAGTACGCAGTTTGCGATGGTAAGTAGTTACGTATTCAACAAAATTATATTTTCGTAAGTTTTGGCATTTTAATAAAGATTCCTTATCAGCAGCAGCTCCAAATGAAGTTCGCCTCACGAAATAAATATTACTGTTTACAGTATAACCGCAGCAACCTGCCGGCTAGTGTGGCCGAACGGTTCTAGGCACTTCAGCCTGGAACTGTACGACCCCTCCGGTCGCAGGTTCGAATCCTGCCCCGGGTATGGTTGTGTGTGATGTCCTCTGGTTAGTTAGGTTTAAGTAGTTCTAAGTTCTAGGGGACTGATGACCTTAGATGTTAAGTCCCATAGTGCTCAGAGCCATTTGAACCATTTTATGCAGCAACCTTTCGCCTTGTAGTTGTTGGCCGATTCAAGATATGTTTTCCCACTGCATAGCATTCGTTATATTAGAAATAAGTAAGTGGATCAGAAAAATTAATAACAGTTTAGTTACAAACCTAGCGGTCCGTGTCTCGTTGTTGTTGTTGTTGTTGTTGTTGTGGTCTTCAGTCCTGAGACTGGTTTGATGCAGCTCTCCATGCTACTCTATCCTGTGCAAGCTTCTTCATCTCCCAGTATCTACGGCAACCTATATACTTTTGAATCTGCCTGGTGTATTCATCTCTTGGTCTCCCTCTACGATTTTTACCCTCCACGCTGCCCACCAATGCTAAATTGGTGATCCCTTGATGCCTCAAAACGTGTCCTACCATTCGATCCTTCTTCTAGTCAAGTTGTGCCACAAACTTCTCTTCTCCCCAATCCTATTCAATGCCTCCTCATTAGTTATGTGATCTACCCATCTAATCTTCAGCATTCTTCTGTAGCACCACATTTCGAAAGCTTCTATTCTCTTCTTGTCCAAACTATTTATCGTCCATGTTTCACTTCCATACATGGCTACACTCCATACAAATACTTTCAGAAATGACTTCCTGACACTTAAATCTATACTCGATGTTAACAAATTTCTCTTCTTCAGAAACGCTTTCCTTCCCATTGCCAATCTACATTTTACATCCTCTCTACTTCGACCATCATCAGTTATTTTGCTCCCCAAGTAGCAAAACTCCTTTACTACTTTAAGTGTCTCATTTCCTAATCTAATACCCTCAGCATCTCCCGACTTAATTTGGCTACATTCCATTATCCTCGTTTTGCTTTTGTTGATGTTCATCTTATATCCTCCTTTCAAGACGCTATCCATTCCGTTCAACTGCTCTTCCAAGTCCTTTGCTGTCTCTGATAGAGTTACAATGTCATCGGCGAACCTCAAGGTTTTTATTTCTACTCCATGGATTTTAATACCTACTCCGAATTTTTATTTTGTTTCCTTCACTGCTTGCTCAATATACAGATTGAATAACATCAGGGATAGGCTACAACCCTGTCTCACTCCCTTCCCAACCACTGCTTCCCTTTCATGCCCCTCAACTCTTATAACTGTCATTTGGTTTCTGTACAAATTGTAAATACCCTTTCGCTCCCTGTATTTTACCCCTGCCACCCTTAGAATCTGAAAGAGAGTATTCCAGTCAACATTGTCAAAAGCTTTCTCTATGTCTACAAATGCTAGAAACGTAGTTTTGCCTTTCCTTAATCTAGCTTCCAAGATAAGTCGTAGGGTCAGTATTGCCTCACGTGTTCCAATATGTCTACGGAATCCAAATTGATCTTCCCCGAGGTCGGCTTCTACTAGTTTTTCCATTCGTCTGTAAAGAATTCGCGTTAGTATTTTGCAGCCGTGACTTATTAAACTGATAGTTCGGTAATTTTCACATGTGTCAACACCTGCTTTCTTTGGGATTGGAATTATTATATTCTTCTTGAAGTCTGAGGGTATTTCGCCTGTCTCATACAACTTGCTCACCAGATGGTAGAGTTTTGTTAGGACTGGCTCTCCCAAAGCTGTCAGTAGTTCTAATGGAATGTTATCTACTCCCGGGGCCTTATTTCGACTCAGGTCTTCCAGTTCTCTGTCAAACTCTTCACGCAGCATCATGTCTCCCATTTCATCTTCATCTACATCCTCTTCCATTTCCATAATATTGTCCTCAAATACATCGCCCTTGTTTAGAAGCTCTATATACTCCTTCCACCTGTCTGCTTTCCTTTCTTTGCCTAGAACTGGGTTTCCATCTGAGCTCTTGATATTCACACAAGTGGTTCTCTTTTCTCCAAAGGTCTCTTTAATTTTCCTGCAGGCAGTATCTATCTTACCCCTAGTGAGATAAGCCTCTACATCCTTACATTTGTCATCTAGCCATCCCTGGTTAGCCATTTTGCACTTCCTGACGATCTCATTTTTGAGACGTTTGTATTTCTTTTTGCCTGCTTCATTTACTGCATTTTTATATTTTCTCCTTTCATCAATTAAATTCAATATTTCTTCCGTTACCCCAGGGTTTCTACTACCCCTCGTCTTTTTACCTACTTGATCTTCTGCTGCCTTCATTACTTCATCCCTCAAAGCTACCCATTCTTCTTCTACTGTATTTCTTTCCCCCATTCTTATCAATCGTTGCCTTATGCTCTCCCTGAAACTCTGTACAACCTCTGGTTTAGACAGTTTATCCAGGTCCCATCTCCTTAAATTCCACCTTTTTGCAATTTCTTCAGTTTTAATTTACAGTTCATAACTAGTAGATTGTGGTCAGAAGTAATAAATTTCGCTACACTCTGACTTAATTTAGCGAAAGAATTAATGAAACCGGAAAATTGAAAGTTAATTTAGTGATTGAAATTAATAGTGAGCTTTGTTTCTGAAGCACATCGAAATTCAGTAAAATACGGTTAGTCTTGGGCTACCTCAACAAACATTTCAAAAGCTACTTGAATCTACGCAATTTAGAAATAAGAGATTTGACTTTGAACTTGAAGTAGATGATTCTGAACAATTAACAACAGTAAAATTTAGTACGTACCAAGCTGAGCTGCAGCCACAGGTAAGCTAAAATATGGTAACAAAACTCGCACTCATAATTTGTGCTTGTGTAATCTAAATATTGTAGCCAGCTATAAATACTTTAACTGAACTTTGAAATTAAAGCAGTGAAATGGAATAATATTACTTTAATGCTGGCGTTTGAATTTCAACGACACTCGGGTTCATTCCGGAAAAGGAAGGGACCCTGCTTGGTAATGCAATTGGGACAATGAGCAACAAACGTTCTACATCTACATCTACATTTATACTCCGCAAGCCACCCAACGGTGTGTGGCGAAGGGCACTTTACGTGCCACTGTCATTACCTCCCTTTCCTGTTCCAGTCGCGTATGGTTCGCGGGAAGAACGACTGTCTGAAAGCCTCCGTGCGCGCTCTAACCTCTCTAATTTTACATTCGTGATCTCCTCGGGAGGTACAAGTAGGGGGAAGCAATATATTCGATACCTCATTCAGAAACGCACCCTCTCGAAACCTGGCGAGTAAGCTACACCGCGATGCAGAGCGCCTCTCTTGCAGAGTCTGCCACTTGAGTTTGTTAAACATCTCCGTAACGCTATCACGGTTACCAAATAACCCTGTGACGAAACTCGCCGCTCTTCTTTGGATCTTCTCTATCTCCTCCGTCAACCCGATCTGGTACGGATCCCACACTGATGAGCAATACTCAAGTATAGGTCGAACGACTGTTTTGTAAGCCACCTCCTTTGTTGATGGACTACATTTTCTAAGGACTCTCCCAATGAATCTCAACCTGGCACCCGCCTTACCAACAATTAATTTTATATGATCGTTCCACTTCAAATCGTTCCGCACGTACACCCCAAGATATTTTACAGAAGTAACTGCTACCAGTGTTTGTTCCGCTATCATATAATCATACAATAAAGGATCCTTCTTTCTATGTATTCGCAATACATTACATTTGTCTATGTTAAGGGTCAGTTGCCACTCCCTGCACCAAGTGCCTATCCGCTGCAGATCTTCCTGCATTTCGCTACAATTTTCTAATGCTGCAACTTGTCTGTATACTACAGCATCATCCGCGAAAAGCCGCATGGGACTTCCGACACTATCTACTAGGTCATTTATATATATTGTGAAAAGCAATGGTCCCATAACACTCCCCTGTGGCACGCCAGAGGTTACTTTAACGTCTGTAGACGTCTCTCCATTGATAACAACATGCTGTATTCTGTTTGCTAAAAACTCTTCAATCCAGCCACACAGCTGGGCTGATATTCCGTAGGCTCTTACTTTGTTTATCAGGCGACAGTGCGAAACTGTATCGAACGCCTTCCGGAAGTCAAGAAAAATAGCATCTACCTGGCAGCCTGTATCTAATATTTTCTGGGTCTCATGAACAAATAAAGCGAGTTGGGTCTCACACGATCGCTGTTTCCGGAATCCATGTTGATTCCTACACAGTAGAGTCTGGGTTTCCAAAAACGACATGATACTCGAGCAAAAAACATGTTCTAAAATTCTACAACAGATCGACGTCAGAGATATAGGTCTATAGTTTTGCGCATCTGCTCGACGACCCTTCTTGAAGACTGGGACTACCTGTGCTCTTTTCCAATCATTTTGAACCTTCCGTTCCTCTAGAGACTTGCGGTACACGGCTGTTAGAAGGGGGGCAAGTTCTTTCGCGTACTCTGTGTAGAATCGAATTGGTATCGCGTCAGGTCCAGTGGACTTTCCTCTGTTGAGTGATTCCAGTTGCTTTTCTATTTTCTGGACACTTATTTCGATATCAGCCATTTTTTCGTTTGTGCGAGGATTTAGAGCAGGAACTGCAGTGCGGTCTTCCTCTGTGAAACAGCTTTGGAAAAAGGTGTTTAGTATTTCAACTTTACGCGTGTCATCCTCTGTTTCAATGCCATCATCATCCCGGAGTGTCTGGATATGCTGTTTCGAGCCACTTACTGATTTAACGTAAGACCAGAACTTCCTAGGATTTTCTGTCAAGTCGGTACATAGAATTTTACTTTCGAGTTGACTGAACGCTTCACGCATAGCCCTCCTTACGCTAACTTTGACATCGTTTAGCTTCTGTTTGTCTGAGAGGTTTTGGCTGCGTTTAAACTTAGAGTGAAGCTCTCTTTGCTTTCGCAGTAGTTTCCTAACTTTGTTGTTGTACCACGGTGGGTTTTTCCCGTTCCTCACGGTTTTACTCGGCACGTACCTGTCTAAAACGCATTTCACGATTGCCTTGAACTTTTTCCATAAACACTCAACATTGTCAATGTCGGAACAGAAATTTTCGTTTTGATCTGTTAGGTAGTCTGAAATCTGCCTTCTATTACTCTTGCTAAACAGATAAACCTTCCTCCCTTTTTTTATATTCCTACTAACTTCCATATTCAGGGATGCTGCAACGGCCTTATGATCACTGATTCTCTGTTCTGTACATACAGAGTCGAAAAGTTCGGGTCTGTTTGTTATCAGTAGGTCCAAGATGTTATCTCCACGAGTCGGTTCTCTGTTTAATTGCTCGAGGTAATTTTCGGATAGTGCACTCAGTATAATGTCACTCGATGCTCTGTCCCTACCACCCGTCCTAAACATCTGAGTGTCCCAGTCTATATCTGGTAAATTGAAATCTCCACCTAAGACTATAACATGCCGAGAAAATTTATGTGAAATGTATTCCAAATTTTCTCTCAGTTGTTCTGCCACTAATGCTGCTGAGTCGGGAGGTCGGTAAAAGGAGCCAATTATTAACCTAGCTCGGTTGTTGAGTGTAACCTCCACCCATAATAATTCACAGGAACTATCCACTTCTATTTCAATACAGGATAAACTACTACTAACAGCGACGAACACTCCACCACCGGTTGCATGCGATCTATCCTTTCTAAACACCGTCTGTACCTTTATAAAAATTTCGGCAGAATTTATCTCTGGCTTCAAACAGCTTTCTGTACCTATAACGATTTCGGCTTCGGTGCGTTCTATCAGCGCTTGAAGTTCCGGTACTTTACCAACGCAGCTTCGACAGTTTACAATTACAATACCGATTGCTGCTTGGTCCCCGCATGTCCTGACTTTGCCCCGCACCCGTTGAGGCTGTTGCCCTTTCTGTACTTGCCCAAGGCCATCTAACCTAAAAAACAGCCCAGCCCACGCCACACAACCCCTGCTACCCGTGTAGCCGCTTGTTGCGTGTAGTGGACTCCTGACCTATCCAGCGGAACCCGAAACCCCACTACCCTCTGGCGCAAGTCGAGGAATCTGCAGCCCACACGGTCGCAGAACCGTCTCAGCCTCTGATTCAGACCCTCCACTCGGCTCTGTACCAAAGGTCGGCAGTCAGTCCTGTCGACGATGCTGCAGATGGTGAGCTCTGCTTTCATCCCGCTAGCGAGACTGGCAGTCTTCACCGAATCAGATAGCCGCCGGAAGCCAGAGAGGATTTCCTCGGATCCATAGCGACACACATCATTGGTGCCGACATGAGCGACCACCTGCAGATGGGTGCATCCTGTACCCTTCATGGCATCCGGAAGGACCCTTTCCACATCTGGAATGACTCCCCCCGGTATGCACACGGAGTGCACATTGGTTTTCTTCCCCTCTCTTGCTGCCATGTTCATGCTAAGTTGCTGTAATTATAGTTACGAAAATGGAACAGTTTGACAAGCTGAGGTCTGCCATACAGTTCTAAAACTTAACGTGCTTCCAGTGTTCCTTGTTGGATGATTGAAGGTTTGAAGCCGTCGATCGAGGAGGTGGCGACAGTCACTCATTGTCGGCCGTCGCTGTTGCAGAAGCTGGATGTTGGCGCGCCTTCTTCTCGACACGGTCACCAGCCGAAACGGGCTCTTGATGTGTGCCAGCTAACGCTTCCAGTCCGCGACACCATGTCCGAAACTATCATAGCAAGTCGAGCGCAATTACATGCTGCCAAACCCCGAGAGCGCGGCAACTCGCGGGAGCGTCACACAACACACCTGCTCCACTGCACTACCTCAGCCAGACTCCCCTCTGCCCGCGCTCCACGCGACAGAGTTAACACTCTCAAAGATCGTAAACACTTTGGTTCTCCACACGACCTATCGATGTAATCGTTCGATAGCATAGTTTTCCCTAGGCAAGACCCAGCGTAAAAATACAAATAATATTTACAAAACAACCAATTATACATCGACATAAATGCATAAATATATATATACAAATAGTAAAACAACTACAATATGTAAAGACACAGAAATGTCATATCTTGAGGTAACAAAACAAGGAAAAAAAATTATAGTACAATAGATGGAAATAGGAGGATATGCATTTCCGACGTTACAACCTTACCCTAACCACTAGAAAGATCCCCATAACGCAACAACCGCTTCCTCCGTATTTCAGTGTTGGCGCTACACATGATGGCAGGTAAAACGTTTTCCAGGTATTCGCCAGACCTAGACCCTTGCATCACACGTCAGTAAACTTCCACATGAGCACCCTTGGTAGCACGTAGCACATCTAGGCGATATTCAATTTCCGTCCACACATTAGCCAACATCACTGGAGGGATCGATTCAACGACTGTGGTTACCCGTTGCCGCAGGGTTTCAAGATCTGGTTCACGTCTTCGGTAGACCTCGTCCTTGACATAACCCCATAAAAAGAAGTCAAGTGGGGTTATGTCAGGGAGTTTGGAGGCCAAACCGTTGGCCCATCACGACCAAACCATCGCCCAGAAAGGTCATATCGAGATAGGCACGGACGTCCAAACCCCAATGAGGCGGTACACCGTCTTGCTGAAACAAGACATCGGGGTGATACTGAAGCAGCTGAGGAACAGCATACAGTTGTAACATGCCCAGATACACTGTAAATGTGATGGTGGCCTCAGCGAAGAAGAATGGCCTGATAATTCGATCGTGCAATAGCGCGCATCAAACATTCACCTTTGGACTGCCTCTGGTGCACTCCATGACCTCGCCAGGGGGTGTGAACCCCAAATGCGCACATTATGGCGATTCACTACTCCATTGACAAAAAAAGGTCGCATCGTCGGAAAAGGCAATGCGTCTGAGATAACCAACATCGACCTCATCGTCCTCATTTCGACCGCAAAGTCATATCGACGTGTACTGTCATTGGGCACTAAGGCCTGAACGATTTGCACTTTGTATGCACGAAACAATAAACGTTTGTGTAAAATGTCATGGAGAGAGCTTTTTGGCATCTGTAATTCACGTGAGGCCCTGCTCACCGATTTCTTCGGACTTCGCGGAAAAGACTGCCTTACAGCTTCCGCCCTGTATGCTGAGGTTCTTGGTCGACCAGACCTCGGAAGGTCAGCAACCGATCCTGTGTTCTTGAACTTCTTATACCAGGCTTTGCTCTTGACATCAGGTGGATTCCTTCCAAATGTTGTCTGGAAGTGTCTCTGCACTATGGTTGGTGATCGTGTCTTATGGTACCACAGGACACACTGTGCCTTCTCCTGATTGGTTAACATGGCTTCTTGGGCACTGCACCTCATCCACTACTTACGTACTGCGAACCTAAAACAGAAAAAAAACTTTGATAGTTGTAACCAATTCGACACAAGTTTCATATTTGTATCTTACTTCTAGCCTGAGTTATCAATTTATGTAATCAGGGAAAGTCTTTTCGGACACCCTGTATGTTGCTGATAAGGAGCTGATCGACCATCGTATCCTATTCTGTTTAACTTCCAAAACACAGCCATTGTGCTAGATGGACTGCTCCTATTACTTTGGAACTCAAGAGTGGGTCTTTCCGCTGGTTACTTGGTTTCACAACCGTGCTTGCAATGCTCGACAGTCCCGCTTCGTCAGTACATGAAGTCTACCTGGTCTAGGTTTGGCTGTGGTTGTTACTTCGTGTTTCCAATTCACATCGCGTACAATCGCCTTGGGCAGCTTTACATAGGATCATTAGATATTACCTAATGTCAGTCAGGGGATTGACGTTAGGTTGCAAACTTCCTACTTTCAATTGTAATCAAGACTTTAATGAAAAATGGCAAAGGTAATGTTAATCAGAACACTAAATAACAATACATTTATTCATTCTCAACATCACAAGACAAAAACAACAAAACAATGGCTTCAGAAACGACACACAAACATTTTTTTATTGGACAAACGCTTTCAGTGATATGCGGTGTATGGTGAACAAAGTGATCAGCTGGGGATCAACACACTAGCCAGAACTAATCGCTTTAACTGATTTCATACGTGTGAATTCGTGGTATGGTCCAAAAACTACACTACTATCAAGCATCTATACTCTTCTATTCCATAAAGAACAATATGGTTCCAAAGAGGCATACACCGAAGCCCTACGCCATAGCAGCGAATACTTTACCCTGCTGCTGGTCAGGGCGCCACACCACGATGAGCTCGGCGACTGCAGTCATGGACGGCAGCAATCTGTTTTTAATGGTGCGCGCCCGAAAAAAATGCAAGTACGCGGTTTCGCGTTCGGCTAAATCGGAACGCATGTACTTCTCTAGGAGCCTCTGAAACCCCGGTGGATTCCTGTGTGCAGGTGGACCCACTTGCTAGTCTGCCATACCAATTTGACTCTGTGCCATGACCATGCGTGACGGAATGTGTCAAATGTTTAGACAGCTGACTCAAAACAATTAAGTACACCCAGGCATCACTCGCTGTGTGCGTGATGCAAGAAGCAGTACCTCTGACGGTTCAGAAGGTGACTGGCACAGGCTCTAAGTGCACACTAGCAAAGGAGGCAAGTCTCAGCGTTTAGGTAAAGACCTGCAGTTCTTTATTAGCGAAGCGCCAGTACAAGATTGTCCTCTTCTCTTTCTCTCAGCTTTCCTCACCAGCTCAGTAGCCTAGCATGTTTTACATCTTAGATTACTCTCACTTTAGCACAAGCCAGTCACGAGCTGGAGCCCGGCATTCAAAGCTGGGAGGCCGCCCCTTGCTCTGCATACACAGATGTGACCAATCAGCGACTTTAAAAATTAATTGGAAGAAAACGAAAAAAGATTCAGCTTCGCGGCCTCTGTCCCACATGTTTAGGTCATGTCTTTTGCTAAAAATATGACCTGGATGGAACCACAGCCCTCCATAAAAAGATCATTATCCCCCCTGTTGCGTCCATTTCCAACTTTCAAAAGAACGGCCATAAACTCCCTAAAAGCCTCGTGCTTTCACAAATATGTTTTGTACCAGAGTCTGGACGTCTGGACGCCACTGATCTGCTCCACGGAAATTAGCGGAAACACAGTCTCATTGGCTTCCTGCACAACAAGGGCCCATCTTCTGATTTATTGCCGGTCATCAATGCTCTAGCCAAACTGGACGCGGCCGCCGACCGACCGGCGCCATCCAACGTGTCTGCGCAATGAGACCGAAGAACTCGGCAGTCCGCAACGTTTTCACCTAGGTTCCGGAGAAAAAAACGCTCCCTTCAGCCCCCAGCCGCCGTAAGCTTTTACTGTAGTTTAAATCGGCACCCGCTTCCTTTGAACCCAGGTAGAGTTTACCGCTGTTCCATCACTAGAGCATATATGAATGAAGTCAGATCATATCCAGTATAGCAACCAAGTAATAAAAATGAACTTCCCTAAAAACATTGCGCAGCATAACACCTTATCAGAAGTGAGAGTGTCCTGCAGTCTCTCAAGGTGACATCTAATGACAAGTCCACCTATGGAGTCACTGAGCTCCTCTGAGTCACACAGTCTGCTGTTACTGCTTATCTACCGACGACACGCATTTCATACTGGCTGGTCCGCCTCTCGTGAAATCTAGTAGCAATTCAGCAATTCTACATTATACAGAGGTGTCCGGACGCTACTGATGATCATAGTGTATTTTCCCGACCATATTAACTTGACACCACTTCAACAAAGTGGCAAGAAGTATACGCTGCAATGCTCGTAGAAACACCTTGTCTGCGGTGCACTCGACCGAGTAGAATGCGACCAAATTGTTGGCGTCTCTTGTTCAGTGCCGTGGGGTACGACTGTCTATGCAGTGTGCCTTCAGACGTGTAGAGCAAGATTTTTGTCGCCAACTTGCACTGCATTAGAAAGTCACGTGACTACGGTTGTTTTGAGTCTCTTACAGCGTACAGTCAAGCTCCGGCACACCAGTCGGGAACGAGAGGGCAGACAGGGCTGTGAAGAAGACGTCAGCCAATTGCACTCTGACTGACCCCTTTCCAGGACAACGAGACAGTAGCGGCCTCTATGCGAAGAGAACATAAGCGCCATGCCCGACTAACTGCACCCCAGTTCTACGAGAAGCTTCAAGACCAGCGACCTGAATAGAAGCGTCAAAGCTCATTACTTTGCCCTTACATTCTATGTACTTCAAACTTGTTATACTGAAGAATCTTGCTGATTTTGCCTGTCGCCCCTTGCTTGCGACACATCTGTACTGCTCAGAGTTAAGTATTATCGTTTACTTTTCGTTATAAAACTCATTAATACGATTTGTTTTAATTGTCTAGAGATTTGAGAAAGCAGGTTTCCTAGACACCCTACAATTGACGACTAGGCAGGATTCAACAGTTATCTTGCGATTTTATCTGCCTCGATAAGTTAAGGTTTGCCTGTAAGCCCTCTCCAGGTTGTGAATATCATTGCAACACTAGTATTGACAGATATCCTTCAAAAGTACTGTGGAACCTTTTTTATCCATACTAGATGTGACTGTGCGTCATGTCGATAATCATACATCCAGGAAATCCAGGAAGTCAGGAAAAAATAGTGACAGGGATTAAATGCTATAAACACACAACATTTATTTTGAAGTAAAAACACAAATTGAAATTCACCTATTAAACGGCCACTTTCAAACTGAGAACAATTTCCATCACTCTTGAACTTATTTTTGCTGATACCTTGCAAAGATGCCTCTTTAACGACTAAAATTTATACAGTACAGGTTCTTTTATCTTGTCTCTTTGAGACAAAGTTTTAAAATTTCATGCAGTGGTTATATGTCCATCGTGTTTGAATCTAGCTGAATTCTCGTCCGCCATTTTTTCTGTAACCAAGCGCGTCGTCTGTTTTCTCACGGCCACTCCCTTGAAACTGCCTTTAATTAACATCAAATAGCTCGCCAAAAGAAACGGTGACTGGCACAGAAACTCTGAATTTTTGTTCATGTTTTAAGCATATAGTCACAACCTCAAGAAGCATTCCACTATAGACGAGTAGCTTTAAATAATTTTGTGTTACAAGAAACTAACACATGTAATCTATACTACTATATAGTTGATTAACATTGTTTCCAGAAATCTCGAGAAGTTCTTGACTGATTTACTTCAAATATTTACACGATGATCTAACAAACACTCGTCTGGACATGCGATATTTATGGTGAACATTAATAAAACCGACAAACTGAAAGGACGGCTTCCTGAGAGGAAATGCAGGAAGGAAGATCCTATGAACGTGTTACTAGAAATGCATCGTTGTTACGGTAAATGGCGGTGACTAATGGAAGTTCCTCTAACCACATTCAGTATATTCCTCGTGTGTTGTAGGCTGTGTGATTGACGCAGCGTGCTGTAAGCTACAGAATGGTCCGGTATTCATGTCGGGAACAAGCCGAGATGGTGTTTGTATACAGCCAAGCAGATGGAAACGGTCGAGAGTCAAAACTGCTATACCAGTACAAGCCCTTTTTGAGCGTTTGTGTGACAGTGGGTTATTTCAGGCAGACGAACGTGCAGGGGGGAGGCGGACTTTGCCTACACTATATTTGGGGGACTGGGTTCTACAGGATGTTGGACGAAAACTACTACAAGCTCAAGGCAAGTGGTCGGCCAACATGGTGTAAGCCAAAGTACGATTATGTGTATCCTGAATGACAAACCGCTACTATCCATACCACCTGTAAAGAGTGTAAAGATTATCACCTGCAATCGCATGGAGGCCGCTTTGAACATCTGTTGCGACGTGGGACGGTGCAGCTCTGTACTGTGCGTGTGTGACGATTTGCTGTCGCTGCGCGCACACCGTCCATTTCTGTGTACATGTTCATAGGACCTTTTTTCCCCATTTCCAGTCATGAATCCGCAATTTGTCGGCTCTATTAATTTTCAGTCGGCATATAAAAATGCGTATATCAAATACATGAAGCGGAAAAGTTGTCAGCAAAAACATCGAAACGTTTTTGAGCGATTTTCTTCAAGTATGTACACTATAAGCGATTTTCTTCAAGTATGTACACTATACGCTAGTAGGCATTCAGATGGACCAAGGTTAGATTTAAAAAAATTCAAGTTTTCTGATAAAACCTGAAACTTCCCTTTTGAATGTAAAGAAATATGAAACTTCCCCTCTGAATGTAAAGACATATGAAACTTCCCCTTTGAATGTAAAGATTGACAGTGCTGGAAAAACTCTTACGTTATTTGATTTTCAAATATCTGAGCAAAACTGAACGTACTCAGACAGTTCTCTCTTTACTTACAGTAAAAACCCGATTAACCGTCACTCTTTAAACCGTCAGTTTCTGTTAACCGTCACTGCTCTAACAGCATAATAATACTGTAATAACAGAATGCTCTAAGGTGCAGTGACGCGTTCGCTTTGTTTATTTACTCTATTTTAGTGGGAAGTGAATGTACCCGCCCGCCGTGGAATGCTACATAAAATATGACCTTCAGTTGACGTGCTAACACATCTCCCCCATTTCTTGTCTTTGTTTCACTTGTGAGACAACAATTACCACTGGATCGGTTTCCATTTGTGGCGAGAAGACTGTAATTGTCGCAGTGTATCTAGCGGGTTGTGCCGTGTTACGTGTTTTCCACTTGAATAATCTTTATTGACTAATATTTTACACTACAGTATTTAGCGCAGGTGTCTGTGATACACTGACTTGATAAAATGTCTGAAAAACGTAAAAGTGTTGTTTTAGGACTTAATCAAAAACTTGAAATTATAAAACGCTTAAGAAAGGGCGAAACTGGGACAAGTGTAGCGCTGATTTATGGTTGGAAGAACAACAGTTAACGATATAAATCGTGATGCTGATAAAATAGAACAACATGTGTCAACAATGCAGAGCATGGATGGAGATGTGCGAACAAGAAAGAAAATGAAACCTGCAAAATATGATGAATTGGACACTGCAAGGTACCGATGGTTTATACAAGCAAGAAGTCAGGGGATTCCACTTTCAGGGCCTATAATAATGGCCAAGGCTGTTGAAATGAACAACAAACTTGATGGTGACTCGTCTTTTAAAGCAAGTATCGGATGGCTCGACAAGTTTAAATTTCGTCATGGCATTCGCCAACTTGATATCAGTGGAGAAAAAGTCAGCGCGGATAGCTCTGTAATTGCTGAGTTTCGGGAACAATTTAAAGAAAAAATGGCTGAATTGAATCTTGTTAGGGAGCAAGTTTACAATTGTGGTGAAACTGGGCTTCATTGGAAGGCTTTACCACAAAAGACATCAGCATCACTCTCCGAAAAAGCTGCTCCAGGTTTCAAAGCACAAAAAGATCGCATCACTGCTATGGTTTGCGGAAATGCGACCGGCAATCATAGGCTACCGCTACTTGTGATTGGGAAATCAAGAAAACCTCGTGCGTTCAAGAATTTGAATTTGAATGCTCTCCCTGCACAACACTACGCCCAGAAGAGTGCTTGGATGGATCAATCAATTTTTTCTGACTGATTTCACAAACAATTTGTACCTCAAGTTAGAGCACATTTGGCTGAAAAAAAGTTGCCACATAAAGCGCTATTGCTATTAGACAATGCTCCAACGCACCCTACTTGTGAAATGAAAAGTGGTGACGGCAACATAACATGTCTCTTCCTTCCAGCAAACACAACTTCACTTATACAGCCCATGGATCAGGGAATCATCGAAAACATGAAACGTCGTTATAGAAAAATATTTATCGAAAGTTTGCTCTCATCTGATGAATCAACATCTGTAAAACAGTTTTGGAGGTCTTACAATGTTAAAGATGCCATTTTCAATGTTGCCAGTGCATGGAGTGATTTGTCAGTGTCAAATCTCAAGAACGGCTGGAATAAACTTTGGCCTCAACCTAGAGGTGAAGAATCGGAGAAACCTGAGTGTGTGAAGTTGACGAGATGGTCAATTTGTGCAATAATTTACAAGTCAGCACAAATTTGACCTCAGAAGAAGTATTAGAGTGGTTAGAGTGTGACAAAGTGGTCGGGGGTTTTCAAATGTTGAATGATGACGAAATTGTTGCCAGCGTAAGTGCCACCAAAGAAGAAGAAGAAGAAGAAGAAGAAGAAGAAGTATGGGCTGATGAAGACGAGTGTTCAAACCATGAAGAAAAACAAACTATTAGCCATTCAGAGGCCGAAACAATGCTGTCCAAGTGTATAGAATGGTTTGAAAGTCAAGAAGAGGCTAACGCTAAGCAGGCACTACTGCTCCGAAAAATACGAAATATTGCCGCGGTGAAAGCTCGAACATCAAAAATGCAGAAGAAATTGACTGACTATTTCCAAGCTAAATAAACTATTTCACCTGTAAGTTTATAGTACAGTACAGTACTGTACATTACGTATTTTGCAACTTTTGTAGCTACTGTACGGATGTTTTTATCATGTAATAAATAGTTTTATTTGCTATTACAATCGTGTTTAATTTGTTTTCGCTCCGAACAGGTTATGTTTTGGAGGAATACAGAGTTTCCGTTATCCGTCTATTCGCTCAACCGTCATGACCACGGTCCCGAAGATGACGGTTAATCGAGTTTCCACTGTATTCTGATCGTCACTAAACAGATACACAATATTTTTAGCGCAACGCAATCTGACTTTCAGTAATCCCTACAAAAGAAATGCCCTGTCTAAAATAACCTATACCTTTCATGAATCACTTACAAAAATCTTCGTTACTCGAACTACTGCAATACAGCGAGCGCCAATACTGCCAGATAAATAAAAGATTCTAACTACTGAAGGCACTAACTACTGATAGGCGTAGTTCAATAGTTAATAGTGTTCAAAAGTCATAATATATATCAGTTCATGATATCCAGTCTTACAAATTTCCTTTTTCTGACGGACACTCGTCCAGATCGTCCGCTCTTAGTAACCTCTCAAAACTCTGGCATCTCTCTCCCCACATCCACCACTGCTGGCGGCTCATCTCCAACTGCACAACGCTACACGCTGTTCACACCCAACTGCCCAACGCTACACTAGCGAATTAGTGATGGGGAGCTCGTGAATGAGTCGTTCAAATGAACGCTTCACTCCAGTGAAGTGTGAACTAACCACTCAATTTCAATGAACTAGTACTTCAAACTCTTCACAGGTAGCACAGTCCACATTTTTTTCTAGTTCACTTACTCTCTTCCCCTCTCCCTCTCCCACTACATTGGCGCTACGTCACTCATTCTCTCTTTACTTCAGTCCTCCCTCTACTGCCTGAGTGCCTGTCGACGAATCGCACGGTGTTTGTGGGGAATTATTGGTTTCGGATGGTTTGGGACGAGAGGGGCGAGGGGAAGGCAGCGTCAGCTGCTTCCTGCAGTGCTGACAACATTACTCTTGACTATTTGTGCAGTTATACTTCGCGTCTACGGGTAGCCTACCGTTGGCAACGCTTGCAGACAAATGAATATTTAAGATACCAGCGAAGAGGCTGGCTGTGTGAGCACGCAGAGCCAACATGAAAATAAAATACTTACTTTGTGAGTATGGGACTGAAGTATTCGTGGAACCCACGCTTGAAAGATTATCGTTCATGTAGGAATGTTTATCTAGTACACATTACTGAAATAATTACAGTAAATGTCAATTTGAGGATTGTCCTAATTAAATTTAAAAAAATATATTTATAAATAAACACCAACGGATTTGGCGAATGTTCAGAGATTTCCGTTTAAAAACATGATTTGTTCTACTTTTTTTCTGTCAGGCGATTTGTTCCGTCAGTTATAAGGTGTCCTGCCTTCGAGAACACTCTTTCACACGGCGTGGAGGTTGCAACAATACACAGTCGTATTTTTGCAAGTTCAAAGAGCGAGGGGTATACTGACAGCCGTTCAGACCACCACTGAAGAGGATTGCCTTGTCTCTGTAGCAGGGGCTCTTGAAATATTTGTCCACTGCCACTACTGCAGCAGCTCTCGGGTGTGGATTACTCTGCAGCCTGGAAAACACTTCACCAAATTCGAGCCAGAGACTAGAAGTAGATTCAGTGGTTGGAACTGAGATTGTTGCAGTAGCAGTGGATGTGTTCCTCACAAATTTCTCATAGTGCATGATCTGGTTTGATTTCACCTTCTCAGCAGAATTTTTATCAGAAAACCATGTAATTTGAGCCGAGGATCCAATGAAGCTGCTTCTGCGAAAATGGAATTTTCCTCTATATTTCAAAATCGTTGTTTTAGGTCTTGAGCTAACTTTTCGACCATACGTTGCATGTCTACATGAATTTCAGTGTTATTAACAAACCTGCAACACCATTTTTTCAACGAGCGGCTAAGGAGTGTAACTTTAGAAGCAGTGACAACATTTTCTCTTGACATTTCCTCGGTGCAGTCTTTGAAAACTTTCAATAGGTCACAGGCTTGTGTTACACTTGCAATGTCTCTGCAGTCAGATTTGGAAGGTCGGAACATTTCAGAGTGATAACTGTCATTAGGGAATTCTTAACCTTGATTATTCTTCGCAGCATATCATAGGCTGAATTCCATCTGGTAACAGTGTCCTGCTTTAGTGTCAGAACTGGCTCTTTTAACTCTTCCTTCATCTTTTTCAGTTTCGTGCAGGCCTGCGAACTTCTTTAAAAAAAATTCAACAATTGTTTTTACCTTATTCAGAATGGGTTGAATGTGCGGAAGCCAATTCTGAACAATGAAATTGAGTGTGTGTCAAAGCAGGGGATGTGTTTCCAGGCTGTGAGTCTTATAGCTGCCACTATATAAGCAGCTTCGTCGCTAACAACACACACGACTTTTTCTTGACTGCCCCATTCCCTTGTGACATGTCGCAGTTCTTCAGAGAGTTTTTCTGACGTTGCCTTTCGTCGTATTTAAAAGAACTCTAGGAGGGAAGACGCCAGCTCCAGGTCTTTAAAGTAGTGTGCTGTCACCGACAAATAACTCTCATTCGTGGTTGAGGTCCACCCATCTACTGTCAGCACAATCGCTTCTGCAGAATTAATTTTGACTCTCACAATTTCTTTCATCGTGGCGTACTGTTGCTGTAGTAGTGTATTGGTAATGGTCTTCCGAGCTGGCACTCTACAGGAAAACTTCTGAATAATTACTTAACATAGGTATATAGAGTTTGTGACAGTGGTAAACATGCTCATTCTATTTTGGATTAAATTTTAAAAGGATCATAAAATTGGGCTGCATTTTGTTGGTAGCCCTAGTTTTCCGTCCATGAATACAACAAATAAGGTTTCACTTGTCAGATAAATACTTTTTTGGTCGCTTCGTGAGGAAATGTCGCGCAAGATTAAAAAACCTTCTTTATATGTGACAGGCTTCTCTGTTTATCTTTCCTTTGTCCCATTCGACCATGTTCTGTTTTAAGTTAACTCATTGTCAGACGCTGTAAGAGCGTAAAACGATGCGTGCACGTCACTGCATAGTTCGGCCATCTGTTGGTAAAATTATGAAGTATTACGAAGCTTTATTGTACGAGCGAGGCAGTTGAGTGCGGACAACGGAACGCGCGCGTCCGAGCCGGCTGGCTCGGACGCGCTGGGGCCGGCTGCTGGCCGGTCGGTGGGGCCTGCCCCGCCGACCGTCCCGGCGGCCGCTCCCAACAGGACGGATACAACGGCGACGACCCCTGCAACGAGAACGGATTCTGACAGGCAAGATAATGACCAAAGGACCACGACGAGCGATACGCGAATGCAGAGCGGAGGACAACATACATCGAACCCCTACGACGAGAGGCATCAGCTAACAGAACGATCGGCAACAACGGGAACTGAGACGTGAAATACAACACATGATTCTGCAAAGTCAGGAAGTATACGACAACCTCACTAGTACAGTTCCTACTTCACAGCCTGAAGAACAAATAGACGACCTGGAACAATTTTCTACACCAGAAGACGACGACGAAATGGAGGGAGTCTCCTCTGAAGAAGTTTGGACCATGCAGCCCACCGACGGAGAGGGCGCTTTTACACTAGTTCGCCAAAGAAAACGACTCAACGCTTCTCCTAAGCAGAACAACTCTCGGAAGCGACAACGTCCAGAAGCACTGAAAACTTCCAACCGTTATGCGGCTATTGCGACGGAAGATACTACAGATGCTCCAGAACGTATGGACCAAACGAGTGATGTCAATCTCGAAGCAGATAAAGAGGGGACAGATGGCTCTGGCCGGAACTTACTACGCAAAGTCCCGCCCGTTACTATTTACCATACCAAGAACTACATGGAACTCAACAAGGCGCTGAAAGCGAATATTGACGGCAGTCTTAAGGCCATCTACCAACGAGACAGGATCAAATATCACTTTGACTCCTATGAAGATCAACGGCGGGCCATCAATTTCTTTGTGTCGAATGACATCCACTTTTTTACAAATCAGGCCGCGGAGGACAAGGACCTCAAAGTGGTTGTCAAACGTCTACCTGCCGAAGTTACGGAGGAAGAACTGAAAGACGCACTGATAGAGAAGGGCTTCCCTGTCATCAACGTGCACCAGTTTAAAAATCGAGACGACAACAAGAAGGAATTACGACCTCAACATGCTTACTGCGTCACGTTGCCAGCCCAAAAGGAAAACTACAAGATTTACGACATCAAATACCTTCTATATACTAAAGTCGTTATTGAAACCTACAACAGACAAGAAGGACGTGTTCAATGTCGCCACTGTCAGCGCTTCGAACATACAGCTAATTATTGCAGCTTGCCTGCTCGCTGCGTTCGATGTGGAGGGCAACACCGATCTTCAGCATGCGCTCATCCCCGAGGGGCTCCACCGAAATGTGCTAACTGTGAAAAGGACCATCCTGCCACATGGCGTGGCTGCCAGAAGTACCAGGAAGTTCTCAGGAAATACAGACAACAGTCTTCCCCGCAGCCCTCTCAACGGAGGACTCGTGTAATATGGAACTCCAACCTGACGCCACACCCTCCGCCCCACCGTTAGCAAACGCCACAAGAACAGCCGGCGGCGACACGGCAGCCAGTAACACAGCCTCCTCCTGAAGCACGCCCACCTCGACAGCACCGTCAGCATTATTCATACGCCCACGCAGCATCACCACGCCGACCGGAACCGGAAACCTACATCTCACCAGCTCATTTCATGGAATCTATAGCTCCAGCGCTCTCTGATGTCGCGAAACTTCTCACCGCCGCCCCGTGCAGCAACAACTAGTGGGGATACTTCCTTTAATCGAAAGTGTATTGAAGGCCTTTGGAACACCTTAAGATGGATCGCCCTGGGACCACGAGAAACCTGAAAATCTGTATATGGAACGCCAACGGAATGAAACACAAGAAAACAGAATTCACTGAATTTTTACAACGTCACAAAATCGATATCGCACTTATATCGGAGACGCACCTTCGTCCAACAACTGAGTTCAGATTTCGTAACATGTACGTCTATAGAACGGGCAGACAAGGCCAACGAGGTGAAGGGACCGCAGTTCTGCTTAAAAGGGAACTGCGGCACCATCATGAAACACTACCACACCTCCTACATCTGGAGGCAACAGCAGTAACGGTTCGATCGGCGGCAGGCAACATCACTTTCATTGCGGCGTACAACAGCCCCGGTAAAAACCTGGTGCCAGACGACCTACGGAGTATCTTCACCAATTTTGACAAAATCTGCCTAGGAGATGACCTTAACAGCAAGCACGTCGCGTGGAATTCCCGGCGTACTAACCCTCGTGGACGAACTTTGATTGCCATGGAAGAAGAACTGGGATCACAGTCCATGGCCCACGAGAGCCCACACGGATTCCTTACGTCGACCGGCAAGAAGCAGACGTCCTAGATATTGCTGTCATCAAAAATATTGAGACGAACCTCCAGCTCCGCACCGTCGACGATCTTTCGTCTGACCACCGACCTGTTATCAGCATAGTGGAAAACGCAACGGCCAACCTTCCGCCCCCAACCTCGCAAACTCTGAACTGGGGTCAATTTCGGACATATCTTGACAACAATATCTGCCCGACGCAGGACGTTTCAACACCGGAAGCCATCGACATCGCGGTACAAACTTTGACGCAGAAGATAAAGGTAGCCAAACGGAGGGCAACTACTCACACGGTCTACCCTGTAGTAGCTTTCGGCGAGTTCCCGCCTCTACTCCAAGAACTGAAGACACAGAGAAACAGGAGCAGGCGACGTTGGCTCCGCTATAGAAACCCGATCGATCGACGAGAAACACACGTCTTAACACGAGAACTGCACAGGAGAGTGGCCGAGTGGCGACAGCAGGTCTGGGAAGATAAGATGGATGAATTCTTACTTCGAACCAAGAACGTATGGCAGGTAGTCAAAAACATACGACACCAGCGGCCACCTAAACGAGTCATCAGAGGACCAGATGGCCTCCTCTATGACGAACTCGCCCAGGCAGAGCTGTATGCTACGACTTACCAAGAACAGATGTCTACACCAGCGACCCCCGTGAACGACGTCCGCCTGCAAGAACAGGAAGCCGTCGTTACAGCAGAATGGACTGCTTTTCGTACTGCGCCTGTGCAGAGTCGCCCACAACTCACCACACCAGCAGAGATCCGTAAAATTATCCGGAAGACTCGGAATAATGCACCGGGCAACGACTCCATAAGCAACACCGATTTGAAACAGTTGCCCAGGAAGCCAACTGTGCTCCTTACCCGAACTCTCAACAGCTGTCTTCTGCAGGGATATTTTCCTACGGCATGGAAGACGGCTCGAGTAGTTCCAATACCCAAGCCAGGTAAAGACCCAGCAGAACCCAACAGTTACCGGCCAATTAGCCTCTTGCCGAACCTTGACAAGGTGCTCGAGAGAGTGCTGTTGCAGAGGCTCCATGACACGCTTACAGCGCATGATGTTATACGACCCGAACAATTCGGTTTCAAGGACAAGTTATCTGCCGAACTTCAACTTCTACGGATCACCGAACGGATACAAGAAGGATACAACAAGTAGCACTTCACGATTGGTGTCTTCCTTGACATCGAAAAAGCTTACGATAAGGTGCGGCGGCCCAACCTTATCGTCAAACTGCATCGCACTACCCCTATTGCGGATTGTTACATTAGACTCATAGGCAGCTTTCTGCAGAACAGGAAACTATATGTCCGAGTCGACGATAAAAACTCCGAAATGAAACTGATCTCCGCAGGAATTCCGCAGGGCTCTGTCATTTCGCCTCTACTTTTCAACTTATATATAAATGACATCCCAACAGTCCCATGTGTTACGGCGAGTTTTTATGCGGACGATACGGCCTTTCTGACAACTGGACGACACTTGGACCAGCTAATCGCTAGGATGCAACGGCAACTTGCTGTAATGGAACGCTGGGCGCTGCAAAATAAGATAACGATCAACCCGATGAAGACGGCAGCCGTTCTGTTCACACGGAGGAAACCAGTTCAGAACGACAGCTATTGCTGACCAATTTATCCCATGGTCGCCGGGAGTGAAGTATCTCGCTGTCTACCTTGACAAAAAATTACTCTTTACGCAGCATATTGACGACAAGAAGACGGCAGCCCAGAAGATGGCCAGGTCATTGATTCCGTTCCTGAAGAGTAAGGATCTCAACCCTAAGACTAAACTCCAATTGTATAAGGCAACGGTGGAACCCACAATGTTGTATGGCTCCACCTCGTGGGGAACTACGTGCGTCTCCAACTACAACAAACTCCAAGCGCTGCAAAACATTTGCTATCGATGGATCACAGGAGCTCCATGGTGGACAAGAAACGTCGACATCCGCACCGCACTCCACGAGACCACTATACAAGAGAAGGTCCATGACAAGGCTCTACGAGTTTTTGACAAGATCGATGCCCTTAGGGACGAAGTTCGACAATTACAATCGGTAGGAACGGTAAACCCTGCAAGATGGCACAAGTATCGAGTACCGAAGTCAATAACGTTTCACCCCCCATAGGCAATCTGTCATAACACGAGGAAGCAGTCACACATAACAGCCTTGACACATTTCACCCTCCACAGGAGATAGACATCACCAAAGGCAGCAGGCTAAAGGACCCATTGCGTGCCCAAGCCTAACTGAATGTGTAATAAATAAAGTGTTTTCCTTTTATCCTTACATCCCATCCTAGAAGAATAAGTAATCAAGGATGATCTCTTCAGTCCACACTACACACTACATTAAAAAAATAATAAAAAAATAAAAAATAAAAAAGAGCGAGGCGAAGCGGCGTAGCCGCGGCTGAGCGGCAAAATGGGCAACTTCGCCAGGCTTCAGTACTTCATGAATGAACTACTTCATTTGAACGCTTCACGGCAAAGAGTGAAATGAATGAAGTAGTTCACGGGAATGAACGAGTTCGACCCATCTCTATAGCGAATATTCCAACAATGAGTCCAACCAGCCACAGACTGCCCACAGCGCAGACAGCGATTTTCATACAGAGCACTACGTGGCGTTACCATCATAAAAACCTAAACAGCCTCCTTAAAAACCGACTGCAAGAAAGAAAATGCTGTGCTGCGCTGTGAAAACGTGCGGTTTAGCTGTCTTTCTCGCACGCATGACTGAAGAAACTTAGCATCGTATTTGTGAATAAAATAGCCACTGCAATATCGTATTCATCCAATTCAATGCCGGCAAGCGACTTTCAAGTAAAGTGTCTCCCTGTATGGGAATATACATAATGAATATAAGAGTAAAGGATGTAGACACATGGTTGACGACATATGTAATTTTGGGTCTGGCCGTGAGTCATGCTCGGATAGCCAAATAGTAAGGCGATCGTTCGCGATAAGTGGGAAACTGGCTTCGAGTCTCGGTCAGGCACAAGTTTTCTTTGTCATCATTTCGTTGTAAAGCTGATAGTAGTCCACATTCGCAACTGCGAATACATTTCATTTATTTCATGACGACTGCAGTCGCCGCACTGCATTTAGCATTGTATTTCTGAATAACAAAAGCACTGCAATATCGTATTAGAAAAATTGTTTCTCCCGTATGTATTCTTTGTCTTTTTATGTAATTTAAAAAACTGTATATACGGCAATGTGATGTTTTGTTTTTCTCCTCACAATCAGTTTAAAATAAAGCATTAAAGTGGATTTATGGCTTATCGACTTATGATTAGAATACTACTACAGAATTTCAATTGTCGAAACATTGTAATCCTACCCATTCGTAAATATTCCCATTGAAGCTACTGGCCTCCAAGATCCGGCATTTGGAGAGCACTCTCTCATACCCCGAATACCAATGATTCCAACCGATTTGCCCAGTCATTTTAAGTGATTTCAGTTCCCAATCAAGGTTACGTTTGCAATAACAATAAACAAGGTTCAAGGTGAGAGAGAAGGGGAAGAGGATAGGACAGAGAGAGGAGGGGAAGAAATGGACATAGAGATGAAGAGGATGTGTAGAGAGAGGGGGAGAAGGAGATGAAAAGAGAGAGAGACATTCGGAGGAGGAGATGGAGAGAGAGAGAGAGAGAGAGAGAGGGGCGGAAGAGGAGATTGAGAGAGAGGGTGGGGAGCAGGAGACTAGACGTATATCCAATTTTCCTTGCATATTTAGCAAAAAGAAAGCATTGACTGGTTCGTTAGTACAGTATAGGCTGTCTGAATTTCTCTCTTTGAGATTTTGTGAAGCCTCTGGTGGCTTATGGGCGCTTGCAGCCAACCAGCGTACTGGTGATTACAAGTATGTTGTTGCAGATCGCTTTGAAACGGTCCGTTGTGTTTGCAAGGCCGGTTGTGGCTACAGGTTAAGTGCAGCACAGCGTGTTTGCAGTTATTGATTGGTTCAAAATGGTTCAAATGGCTCTGAGCACTATGCGACTTAACTTCTGAGGTCATTAGTCGCCTAGAACTCAGAACTAATTAAACCTAACTAACCTAAGGACATCACACACATCCATGCCCGAGGCAGGATTCGAACCTGTGACCGTAGCGGTCGCTCGGCTCCAGACTGTAGCGCCTAGAACTGCTCGGTCACTTCGGCCGGCCATTTATTAAATATTTACGTACTTTTTGTGGTGAGCATTGTCCGAAACCATTTCGTGCTCACATATGGCAAATTGTGACCTTTGTCTACTTAACGCTTGCTCTTAACAAAGCTCATGAAGCATTTCGGTTCTCAAACGATTTCGCTCCGTTCAATAGTAACAAATAGCCCGTTCTTCGCATGTTACTGCCGCTGTGAAGGTATGTGTTAACAACCATAGCTGAAGAAAGAGAGTCTGTGGCTGAGGCTGCAGTGGGTATACATTCATGTTCCAACAACTAAATTACAGTGTGTGTTGCGTAATGCGTTTTAAGATCTTATTCATGTGTTTCTAAGATGTGCTGCCAGCAGTTGTTCAGTCTTCATATCTGACTACTACAATTAGACAGAGCGGCCTCGATTCCCACTGCACAGTGGTTGACTGTAAGTCTGTATTACACTTAGTTTTGCTAGTATTTTACAAGTGGTCTTCCTATTCATTGATGTCGAAACATCCATATTGAGTCTGCTTTTCATTAAGATGAGTTAATCTTTTAATTTCCTTTGTCGCAGTCAAATAGGTTACAAAATATATTAGTTAAGGCATGAACTTGGTAAAAACAGGATATGGTTTCATTAAATCAGGGCTTAATGTTTCTATTTGCATTAATACAAAGTCCTGTTGGAAGGAAGAATAGCCGACTTACAAAATTATACATTAGTTTCACATAAATATTATCCAGATATTGAAAAAAATGCAAGTTGTACACAGTGAAATAATCAGAAAGTTCCTTTTGAACCAGAAGCTCATATCGTTTATGAGCAAACCATTCAGACAGGCGTTTCACCGGCATTAGTCCAGCGGAAGTAGTTTCTGTCTGACGTTCCAGATGAACAATTATTTTGCTCAGCTGCGATATTACCTCTGTATATGCCACAATGTCTTCAGACTGAGCTTAATTTTGTCAACTAAACAGTCGTAACTATCTTTGTCGTGTGCAGAACAACAAAAATCGATCATTTCGTCCTCAGGAATCATTCCATAGCCAGCATGACTCTCATTTCGCAGCCATAATTTGAATCGGTACGTAGGAAAACCTTCATTTGTTAGGTTTCGCTCCTGCTGTAATACCACTCGTGAGACTGGCGCTTCCGTGTCCGTAACTTGGTTCTCCACCACGACTTCAGCTAACGCCAGTTTCGTGCGTTGCTGTGATGAATGTTTTAAAACGAATGTGCTCACCTTGGACAGTTTGTTCTTTAATGGCCATTTTCATTACAGATAAAACATGTCCCTATCTGTTAAATATAAGTACATCCGTCTTGTATCCACAAACATTTTGGGTGGGAGGGAATCTTCTGCCTGACATGCATTTCAACCGAACTTATACCCTAAAACACTGCAGTTTATGTTGGCTATTCCAACGTTCGTAGCGGATTTGTTTCTCTTCTCCATATTTGATGAAAACCTCTTTTAAATAACAGTTCTCAGCCTCAGGAGGAAGGTTGAAACACGCGTACATTTTTGTATTCTGTGTTGGCCTTTGAAATTATGATAGTACTTGCCGAGGAGTCACGATAGAGCAGTTCAGCTTTCACTCCTTTCAAGCAACACTGTGTTTAAAAGCTTCACGAAAAATTAGCAGAGTTACGTGTCGTAGTAAGCAGTGCGAATTTGATCTGATGTGATTTTGATTACTTCCACGATCCTATAGAGCACTTCTAATGAACTTGCTTGAACTTTTCTTGTTGCCTTGTCGAATTCGAAACTGAGTGCATATTTTCTGGGGAACATTCTTGATATCGTCATGAGTAATAAGCAGCCGAAACCGCTAACACAGAAAAATAGCAAATTAGACTTTAACTGTTACATGAGCACGGAGTAAACACATACTGTTTGCGGCTTGCAAACGCAATGCCGGTGTGAATGAGAGCTGCATGACGTCCCGAGCGCAACTCGTTTTTTGTAATCACAAATTTTCAGACTGGTTATAAAATTTAGTTGGAGATGCCGGGGATCGAACCCGGGGCCTTTCACATGCAAAGCGAACGCTCTACCACTGAGCTACATCCCCTGAATGCCGAGGAATACTCAGTTCCAGTTAGAAATTCCTCAGCAACTTGCTTACGTAAGGTGCTGGCGCGTAGCTGGACAAATGTCAGGCGCCTCTTGCCAGGAACCCACACTCTACTACTGCGTCCCCTAATACGTAAACAGCGCACGTCAATTTCCTCAAGAACGAACTGCGCCATGCTAATGGGAAACACCCGACAAGCATCTCACTCCTGTTTCATAAGTAAATATCTCAGTTTTTTACTTTGTTATTGTTTTACGCAAACTTTCTCTGCACTGAGGTGGGTATATAATAAAACTACGATACTTACGATGCGAACAGATATTTCAGGTACTACTTGTGTGCATGTTATGATAGGAAGGGAAAGGTAGTGATGATACAGTGACTGGTAGACTGTACCATCGATCAGTCCCTGCCACTTGGCACATGGACTGAAACAGTTCTAAATTTTATAACTTTTGAAAATTGAGAAACTTTGCATATTTCGTATTGTAATATTATACTGTAAAAATATTTTTTCTTTCTTCTGATTCATGGTACAAGCACTAATGCACTAATGAAAGGACCAGTCTTCGTAATGTTACGCAGCCGTCCTCGGTGGTCTACATTAGTGTAAAAGCAAAGGCCGTTTCCAAAGAAAATCCCCTGAAGCGACTTGCCTGACCCTGCATTAATAATGAAGACAAATGAATTTGTAATTCTGAATTGTAATGAATTAAAATGTGTATTCAGTTCTTGTTCAGCACGGGGTCAAACTCATATAGGAACTTCCAGCATCACGCCCTAGCGTTTTTTCCAGGCCGTTTGGGACACTGTAAGTTTATCAGTCCACTATCTTGCTCTCTTATTGGCTAAATTTGCCTTCCCGACTGTTTGCGTTTCATAGTTAACAGAAGTTGTTTTCATCACATTGTGTTTCTGATTATGACTCCTCGTGTGTATTGCACTCCTTGAATTACATTGTAAATATGTTGCTCGTATTCTGATTGCACTCTTCTCGCATCAGTTATATTGGATGGCGTAAATGATTCATTTTTCGTTTTTGCTTTGTGTAAAACAGAAGTTTCTTTTGTTGCATGGGGTTCTGTGGACTTACGGTGTATCTGTCACTGCTTAAGAATCTGTGTGTGAACTGATCGACTTAAATTAATGTCAATTATATTACTCTTACTCTACGTTATTTTTGTTTGCATTCGTTTTCCATACATTGGCGCAATAAATGGACACCTCCATGTTAGAAGGTTTTGAGAGTACTGGTGCTGAACTTTATTACACCTTGTCACAGAGTCAGTACGTCATTCTGCTTTCAATGGTGTCGCTACTTGCCACTGACTGCCACGCATTTCACAGTGGCTTGCAGAGTATCGATGTACATGAGTATGCTTTGTAGTCTTGGTAACTAGTACATTCTTCCACGCAAATACTGAAAGTGCAACTATAGTTATGCAAATGTTTTCACACATTATTAAAAGATACGGGTACTGCAAATAAAACATTTAATGAAAATCAACGAAAATTTCGGTGACTGCATTAAATGCGAGAGTACGAAAGAACAAAACTAACATACGACACGAGCAATACACTTACAACGCAGTTAAACGGAGCAGTTCACACACAAATTCGTAACCTGTAACAAACTGACATATAGCCCACAGAACACCATGCGACAAACCAGCTTCTGCTTCATATGAAACAAAAACAAATATGGATTCATTTACCCCACCTAATATATATATATATATATATATATATATATATATATATATATATATGTGTGTGTGTGTGTGTGTGTGTGTGTGTGTGTGTGTGTGTGCGTGTGCGTGGGTGGGTGTATATACTATGGTTTCTTAAGCAGAATATCAAGTACAGAGCAGACAATAACACGAGTAAATTACAAACAAAAATCTAAATTTTTGATATAACCAGTTATTTCTTGCCATCAGGAAATCGTGGAAACTACCACGAAAGGCCCTGTTGGGACAGTCTCTAACTATGTGGGGAACGGTTTGCCTGGATGCTCCACAGTCACAATTTGAATGTGGAGCCTTTCTCCATCAATGAAGGAAGTCCACGCTTCTGCCGTGATTGGTACGTATCCTGTTTAACATTGTCCGTGTTCTGCACGACTGGTCAAAGGCAGGTGGTTTCTCCCTTATGCAGGGCAAGTTCTGGTAAAGAGGAGGGCAAGCTTGTGTCCAGTCTCGTTTCCATTAGTCTGTTACCTCGAACTGAGACGTGTCCAATTCCATGGCCGTTTTCATCAAAGGTTTTCTTGATCGAGGCCGGTTTTTCTTTTTTTTTTTTTTTTTTTTTTTTTAAACAGCCGCATCTTGATGGATAGGGAGCTGCGGATTGCCTTGTATGCGTCTAAACTCACAGAGTAGAGCTACTTATCGACGTAGTCCAGGGGCGGAATGTGGCTCAATATGGGCAGTCATTAGTCGTGGGTTGTTCTTTGTTTACCACTGATAATTTTCATTGTGGTCTTCAGAAGTACGTTGAGAGTTTGATGAGTGCACTCTTGAGTCATACAGGAGCAGCATATCCCGCACTGGAGCAGTCTAGCAGTGCTGAAGTGCACGGAGTTCCAGCAGCGGAGCCCCAGGTTGTTCCTCACATCTTACGTAGGATATTGTCCCTAGTTCGTATCTTCGCAGCGGCGTTACCCAGATGCTTCTTGTAGGACTGCGTCCGGCCCAACGTAACCCGTATTTATTTTGGGTGCTGACTGTTGTGAAGTAGTCTGTCACCAAAATAGACCTGGAGCTGTCTACGCTCTGTTGCACAAATGAAAGCAAGCCGTCTCGATCTTGGCGGGGCTTGGTTTCAGTGGCCATCTCCGAAAGTATGTTCACATTATCGCTAAGATCAGATGTTAAGGTGACTTCCGATCCTTCAAAATTTTATGTCCCACTGCCAGTATCAAGTCATCGGCGTGTCCAGACTTACGAGATATAGTTTAAGGCGTACATTAAACAGGAATGGGGCGAGACCAGACACCTCAGGTACTCCATTATTTTAGCGTCTTCGAAGAGCTTATCCTATTACCCAGTATGACCCGGGATGACCTTCCAGCAAGCACGCTATTAATAAGTTGCACTGTTTTAGTAGTATAATATAATATAATAATTTCCGCTTGATAACAGCCACATGGTCTAAATTGCAATATCGGGTGTTAGAAATAAACATACTTTACCACCAGACCCACGTGCAAAGCATAAATAAAAAATATTGTCATTTAGCACTACCATTTCGCAAAGCAAGAATAGAGATTATCGCATCGTATTTTCCCGAAATCGAAGTTATCTGGCAGGCCACATGGTACGCCGCTGTCTGTCTCTGTTTCTGTGTCGTAACATGGACAATATTAGTCATGAACCAACTGGGATGGCTGGGCTCCGGCACAGTTTTGCCCAGGTTTCCTGTCTGCCTTCGCCCAAATGGGGGAGCCATGAACATATATAACCCTGGGACTAATTAAAAGAGCCATTCCATAAAAAATACAGAATTGTAAAGAACGTTACTGGCACCATTGTGTCAAAGTATAGAAACTCTTTGCCAAATGGTGCCAGGGGGCAATGTAACGCTCCCTGGCAAACTCACGCTATTAATGAACAAGAGTTTATTTGTACCATATACGCCGCTCTGAGCAAGTTGTATATACCGTAATTATTGAACAAAAAATATTATTGAATTTTGTGTAAAAGACATTTGTTATTATCGTAATATTTTTTGTAGTAATATTCTCTCTGTATTTAGGATAGTAATTTTTCTATATTTATTATGTGATTGTGAAATGTGTCAGTATCTGCGATAACAGAGATGTGAAATTTAGCCAGAGGAGAAAAATATTGTCAAATTACAAAGAAATGTTAATAGTCAGCAGTAGTATAAAAGAACCATGTACAGCGTATTCTTTGGTCTTCTCTGTATAGAGCTGAGGAAGCTGTGTCGAAGCGATTTATCAGTGGGTAGACTTCTTTTGTCTCTGTCTAGATTTAGCCGCCATTAGAGGAGGCGTTACAAATTAATGTGAGTTCAATTATTGTTTGATCTAAATATATCAGAATTTATCAAAAATGTGTATTATTAATGTAAATTAGCTTGCCCATGTCATCTATAAAATTTCTTTAAAGAATTTTCAGCATTTTTAGCGGTGTTGCTGGGCTGTGCCGCGACCGATCGATTTGCAGCGGCGGCACATTTAAAAAATTGTTCCGCTAAAGGAAAAATCAACCAAACCCGTAAATCGGGAACAGATAGATAAAAATTAACAGTGAATTAAGAAATTGTTCTTCTTTTACAGTGATCCTGAGACTGATGAATTTTAAACTAATTATACGTTTGTGCATTCTTAGGCGGATAGTTAATGTTAGTTAACATTGAAATTTAACAATTTTGGTTCTTTCAAATAACTTAAATGTATAGCGAAGTAGGTTTGATCAGTGATAATTAAATGTCGGCTTGGCAATAATTAACCATTTTCTGCTAATAGAGATAATCTTGTGTTCCATAGTTAACGCCGGGATAGAATTCAGTAAATATTTAACAAAAAATCCACTGCATTTAGAAAATGTGTGCCAAGGCCGAATTATGTAAAGGATTTAATTCTCAACTAAATATTCTTAATCAGTTAATATGAGTTCACGTAATTCTTAAATGTACGTAACTCTTTTGAAAGTGAAATTTTTTTATTACCACACGTAAATAAGAGAGAGATTCTTCAACAAAGTTCGTACTTACAGAAGACAGTTAAAGAGAGGCAAATTAATTAACTAAAAGCAATAATTATTATACTATCTTTAACGAAAATAAAAGCTATTTCGTTAAACACTGCTGTAATAAAGTTGATTAAAGTGGGCGCAAATAATTTGCAAGATTTTGGAGATTTGCGTGAAGAGAAATGTTATGAGTGAGTGATCTGAACGAATGTTCTGTACAAGTCAAATGAAGTTTGCTTGGCGTTGACGTATCATTTAACCAGTACTGCTCAGCTTCATTCGAGATAGCAAGATCTCTGGATTATTGAGATTGTGCTATTGAAATTGTGCTATTGAGATTTTGTGGAATTTATTTCACGACAGTTTGAATGAAAGTGATTTCTAGTGATCTTTTCAAGGTTAAACGTACTTTATATGCCTTCTGAAAAGAAGAGGTATAAAGTTAACCGTGAAATAAATTTTCAAGTGACAGTTCATAATAATCACAGATATTCTTCGGGACGGAAGCGAAAATAATACCGGCGACAGTACTAGTATCGCTGTATGGTATAAATTTCGCTAAAAGCAATATTAATAGGTTAATTACAAACTATTTCAGAACTGATGTGAACGGATCATAGATAATTTACGGAGCCGATTTCGCAAGAAGCTATTATCTGTGAGTTACTATAGCAACGAAATAAAGAAGACTGTGATCAGGTGGTTTTCATATCTCATATAGTACAACTGACATTAATAAGGAAAAGTTTAAGCCCTCGACGATCGACCGCAAGAGAAGACCTACAAACTGGTTAAATATTGTCTGCGGAACTATACAGTGGCGTGCGTCGGTGGTGCAGCAGCAGCTCAAATCTGGCAGGCAACACATTCCGTCCCTGTGTAAGAAGTAGTACGGAACCACTGATGGACGACTAGAAATTACAGTTTTCTGTAATGGTCCCTGAACTGTTTTTAAATGTTCTCGTGGTTAAACGGTGCCCATTAGACGAGGAAACTTATCAGCAGTTTTACTGCGGAATTGGTATAGGTCACACAGATTTTGTGTACACGATATTTTGAAATATGTGCCTGAAAGTTTATCTCTTTCCAGCAGTAAGCTCTTGACAGGGGGGAAAGAATGTTTACGTTTCCACAGTGGAGAAGTGTGCGGTGATAATGATGGAATACATTGCGAGTATCAAGTATTGTGCAGCTACTGTACTAAATAATAGAAATGAAAATTAAAAAGGAAAGATGCGCAGTAATGAGGTCCTAATAAAACGAGCTCACACAGTAACATGGCTTCTGTGCAATTATTTCATAGGAGGCCTAACAGTTTGCATTTGATATGTGGGTTGAGCTTCAGGCTCTGGGAAGATAAATACAGGGAATATGGCTCGTTTGCGACAAGTGTCACTGGGCAGAATTCGCTGTAACTTTTTGTTTAGGTTTCGTACCGCACTTGATCGTTTTCCCCAATTTCTGTCCTAATGAGTTATGCTCCGGCGGCATTGCAGAATAGCTTCCCGGTACGCCACTGTGAAAGTGTGCGAAAAAACCTGGAATCCGGAGCCGTGTCAACAAAAAATTTTCGATGACAGAGAATGGCATATTTTTAGGGACAATAGGCTTCCGTTTATACTTAGTGGTGTCGTATGTTCCTTCATTGTTCTGTAACTAAATAATAAATATTCTTCATCTGGAATTGCTGCTCTTGCACTGGTCACGTTAACGGATAAAATTATTGGTTAGGGTCCGCGTGTTAGGCAAAACACTGTTTTTTTCATGTAGGCCCAAATATGTGGAGCATCATCGTGCCATCGCCCGTATATACCTTTGTTCAAATGTTTGAAATGAGAATATGTTTTTAAGTGATGGTCAATCATGAAAATTAAGACTAAAACAGTTTCTGTTTGCTGTTGTCTTTACCTTAATTTTACATTACAGAGATATACAGGACCCTTTGTACGGTATTAAGTACTGGTCGCTTGTCATCTGCAAAAATTTGGTTTGTGAGTTAACACATTACTGTAAAATGTGTCCATGTCCGCCCATATTTAGCATTTTCTTAAGCACTGTCAGTGGACCACACCATAACCACGAAAAAGATCCATATACCGTAACACCATCTGCTCTGCACTTCACTGCATGATGCGAGGTAAAGTTCTCCAGGCATTCGCCAAACCGAACCCCTTCCATAGCATAGTCACAAGATGTAGTGTGATCCATCACGCCACATCACTAGTTGCCAGTCATCCACTGGCCACTGGGTTCGCTGTTTACACCATCTCAAGCGTCACTTCGCACTGACAACAGAAATGGGCGGCTCGTAAGGAGCTGCCCGACTCTCCTACACCAGTCTTTTTAATTCTCTAAGCCCTTTGGAACTCATTCGTAATTCCATCCAATGATATCATGTGATTTTGGACAACCACTCATCACAATGCATGACGGCCTTTATCCCTCATGAGTTCTGTCTGGTCCTCATTTAGCTATGCTTGTTCTTTCGTGTTTCCACTTCAGAATCACATCGCCAACAGTTTATTACAAACATATTATAGATTTAAGGAACAATATATATATATAATTAGCAAGCAGTATAAATTCACTACCAGAGCACTCTATTAAAGTAATTTTCCTCTTACCATTGGTCACTTTCTCTCATGCTTATGCACATGTTTATATTCTGTTACAGACCACTCACATTTTTAAAATAAAAGAGGAAGTATCTTCATTTGTATGTAACTATTTGATATAATAACTAACTGGGGTGTACAATAATCGATAGCCAAGCTCCAACAACTGTGCACTTCAATTACCTTTGTATTCGGTGTAAGCAAGGAAGTACGATAAGGGCAGCGGCGCTACAGACTTAACGCTATACATTGCTTTGAACATTAGTAAACTATTGTTTACAATTGCTTCTTCTTCCTAATTTCGGTCGTGTCCACGCAGCAGTTGTTTTACATAGTAAATATTACATTGTCATCGTGAATAACAAATTTTCTGTTGTTTTCTGCTCTTAAGGGCACACGTTATCCAGAATACGACGCATTTGAATTCGGTAATGTCGCTTTATTTTTGGCAAACGTTTTGGATGACCAAGAAGAGAAGTATGCTGCTTTCGTAATACAGCATTTTCCTCAATATGGAACGACGAAGCTGATGTTCCGTCTGTGTCCTCTTCGCGAAAATACTTAGAACATACTTTGCTATGCTTGTGAAGTTGAGTACACATTGTGATATACTGACGAGACTGATTGCTGCAATTCTTCGTTGTGGACTCTTTAAGGCAGACTTCTTCGCCATGCCATGCATCGCAAGAATCGTGTCAGCATCTAGGTTTGATTCAAAGAAAGTAGCAAGCTGAAAGTTGAGTCTCCTAATGTGATGTGGAAAGAACGTACTGTATGTAAACGAAGCAAAGTTGCCGAAGTTGCTGACGAACTGTTCGGAAAACGTTTTACTTGAAGGATAAAAAACAGACCACCACAGCCTGGCGGGCTGGCCGAAAGGTTCTAGGCGCTTCAGTCTGGAACCGCGCGACCGCTACGGTCGCAGGTTCGAATCCTGCCTCGGGCATGGATGTGTGTGATGTCCTTAGGTTAGTTAGGTTTAAGTAGTTCTAAGTTCTAGGGGACTGATGACCTCAGAAGTTAAGTCCCATAGTGCTCAGAGCCATTTGAACCATTTTGAACTAAACACCACATATTTTAGATCTGCGTGTTTTTTCGTTATAGAACTTTTCACAAATGATTGCAGGGAACTCTTGACTAAAAATGTTTGCTTAATTCAAATTGTAAGTCTCAGATCACAGCCTGATGATATGGTGGTTATCTTTTCGTTGGTAGTGGTCATATTTATTGTGATACTTCATAGTTGAGTCACTGACTGCCCGTTCTTAGGAATTTGCAGTGAATTAAGAGTGCAAATTGAGACTGATAATGTGAGAGAAGCAGAAATTGGCAGTCTGAAATCGTCGTCATATTTCGAAACGCGTCCCTCAACCCTCTGTATTTTGCATATTCATCCACAAGAAATTTCTGGATACCACTGAAAAAAATCATGTCAATGTATTTATGATATAGAAAAAACCTAAATCTCTTTCTCCCCAGTAGAGATTTATTGACCAGTCTTCTGTATAATTTGAAAGTGTCCAAACAGATAACAACTTTCGTCCCACCACACATCTATGTTTGACTCAAGAAAAGCAGGAACCCGAAAGTAGAGTCATCTTCTGAACTGCTGCAAAACTGTCTTCATATAAGCTAAATAACGCTGCAATCCATGCTACTTTTTACTTTCTGCATAGATAACTGAAAACCACAGTTTCTGGATTAGCATGTTTATTCGTTATGCAGTTGTTATGAAACGATTGCAATGAACTGGATGTCACTTAGGTGTCTTGTATGTCCCTAAAGTTATCCAAGCAAGAAAAGGAGAGCTGCAGTGTAAAGTGGAATCAGAGTCACGTTTCGTATGCAGAGAATCTTCACATTATTGGGAGATGAATACTGGTTACAAGGTAGAGGGAGGTATAGTGAAAAAAAGGTTACCTACTCAGGATTCGACCCTACAACCTTTTGCTCTACCATACATGTGTATATACATATATACGAGCGCCTCGAGGAGCGGGTTTTGCGTCGACCAGCACGTCCAAACGTGTCTTCTCGTTGAGTGGGCGTAGATACCGTTATCAGTTCTATTCAGTACGGGCAGATTCAGATCAGTTTTCGGCATCTCATGGCTTGGACGTTCCAACTGCGACACGAATCATTAAAGGTGCTCCTTTAGAAACTGCAGAAGTACTGTTGAGAGCGTGGGTTGCGTGTTTGGGTGCATGTCGTTCGTTGCGATAATTCCAGTATTCTAGCACTAACTTATGGCCAGAATTAAAAAAAAAAAAAATAACGGATCGCGTGGCCACAGATCCAGTTCACAGAGTGAGTTCTGGTCGTGGAGTAAAAAGTCCCCTTCGGGAATAAAAGAGTGTGGACGTCGATCTGATTGTGTATCCCTGAGCTGACGAAAGCACCCAATATCATCAACACACGAGGGGCCGGGAGACCTGGGACTGGAAGTACCTGAGCCACGTATAACATACAGGAGGCATGATAGATGTCCACATATAGCACTAGTTGGATAATGTCTAGGGCTTGTAGCCGGTGATCTGCAAGGCTTGCTGTGACAGTCTGTAGCAAACGCCTGCCGTTAACAGCCGCTGAGCGACGGAGAGCGACTGTGAATTCAGTGTCGAGACAGCGAACGATGGTGGCGATGCTAAGGGGGGATGGTGCTCACCAATGAGCAAAAGTTGGATTTGGAGACGTTGAGGTAGCTGCCCGATGCTTTGCCGTAAGCTGGCACCCATGTCAGGGCTGCTCGAACTTCATCCGCACTGCACAGATAAATCCCTAGCTAATCTTCATAGGCCATGCAACGGGAGCGGTGCCTGAGCAACGTCGTACCTTCCAAACACTGGCGCGGACCTGAAGCTGGGGCTCCAAAGAGAGAGCACATAAAATCGTGGGAAGGGGGCAGCCTTCCCGGACAAATCATGCTATGACCAGGGCGGGTGAGGCGACCGTTTTACATAATTCTGGATGTAGCGCCGCTCAAAAGCGCAAAACTATAGTGATAATACCGCCAGGGAAACCCTTATCCTGAAGAACTGTCCGCAGATAGGAGTGGTCAACAAAGTCGAATGCCTGGCTAAAGCACCTGGGAGACGTTGGTGACGAGCAAATGCTATCATGTCTCGCTAACGGCAGAGGGCTGTACAGATATTTTTGTCACCTTCTAGGGAAGTCTGGTCGCAGGTTGTGATGTAACATGCGATCTTATTGAGACGTGATGCCTGCAGCCGTATAAATATTTTCATATTGCTGTTGAGCAATGTGACTGGTCGATAATCATGGACCCTCGATCGTCTGTGCGCTGTGTGAATGGGGATAATGATGCCATCCAGCAAGGCGCTAAGGGCAACTGTCATTGGGGACACCAGCTCTTGTGCGATGGTCGTCCAGGTGAAAGCCAACAAAGATTTAAACGTATGTAAAATTCGATGGGGTACCATCGGGCCCAAGGTATCTGTTATCAGATCCCACCTTCATTCCATCGAGTACATCGGTGGTGATGTCTTCCTGAAGTGTATGAGCGACCTCCACCAGGAGAGCGCTCGTAGTAAGTCGTGCGGCCTCTGTGATCAGTTCTGTAGAATGCATTACAACTGCATAGAATTCGCCGAAATGATTGTGGAGAGCACGACTAATGGTTTGTTCGATCCGATGCCAGTGGCCTTCCGTGTCAGTGAGAACGTGAAAGGGAGCCCTGCGTCGTCATTGTCTTTCCTTGAGGAGGTGGTACACCGATAGATGTTCTTGAGTATATGATAGAGGTTCGAGTTTGGACTACAGTTCCTTCCAGGTGACGATGCATGAGCAAGGAGATCCGCGCCTTCGTTCGGTGTACCGCCATTTGTCAGGCTGACCTGGGGAGGTCAAGTGGGCGACATTGAATTCTACAGAGCAATGACTTTGCCACACACGCTGTCGGGAGAGAGTGACGTCGCAGATGTGTGTTTCATGGTCAGTAAATGCCATGGGCCTGACTTCTAAATGCCAGGTGTCATCGGCAAGGGGATGGATGAAGTAGATGCATGACGAGTGAGTGGTGTAAATGTGTAGCCCGTTTGGGTTCTGTGGAGCTTCATCCAGGTGTCAATGAGTCACAGGCGATCTATGACCACCAGGAGAGATGCACAAGACGAATGCCATGGGAGATGGTCTGCGAGCCCTTGTGTCGAGTTGAGGCCCCACCGAGCACCACATCACCTAGCGGACCTGTGAAGAGCGGTGTGACCTGCTCGGCGAGGATAGTATCTGTCATGATGGCAGCTAAAGCCAAACGATGCATAGATATTAATGATACGCCACAGCCGGCCGCGGTGGCCGTGCGGTTCTAGGGGCGTCAGTCCGGAACCGCGTGACTGCTACGGTCGCAGGTTCGAATCCTGCCTCGGTCATGGATGTGTGTGATGTGCTTAGGTTAGTTAGGAGTAGTTCTAGGGGACTGATGACATCAGGTTTTAAGTCCCATTGTGCTCAGAGCCATTTGAACCATTTTTTTGATACGCCACACCAAATAGGGGAGGGCCATATCCCTTGTGGTGGGGCTGTATACAACATCCTCTGCAGGAAGCCCATCGCCTAAGAGGATGGCAACGATGTTACCAATGTCAGAGGCATGAGAGACAATGGTGGGTACCCAATGCACCCTTGGAAGTCAGCAATGAACACCTCCTGTAGGAGTGCAATTTCAACATCTGCAGAGTAGATGGTGTCTCGGAACATGGCCACTTTGTGAGGGGCTCAGACAATGGAAAGATTCATTGTGGCGACACGATATTTGTGTATACAGTCCCTTTCAGTCGATGCAAAATGAGTGATGGAAGCATCAAAAACGGTTCAAATGGCTCTGAGCACTATGGGGCTTAACATCTCAGGTCATCAGTCCCCTAGAACTTAGAACAACTTAAACATAACTAACCTAAGGACATCACACACATCCATGCCCAAGGCAGGATGTGAACCTGCTACCGTAGCGGTCGCGCGGTTCCAGACTGAAGCCCCTGGAAGCGTTCAGCCGCACCGGCTGGCGATGGAAGCATCCAGTGGGTGTAGACCCATGGGTCTGCCGCAACGGCCATGGTTACTGGCTCCTTATGAGGTGCTCCCTTTCGGACAGACTGGTGGTCTGATCCGCTTCTTCTTCACCATCATCAGCCCATGATGACGACGTCGAAGACAGGTGACGGTCGTTTACTATTGGAACGGGGGAAGCAGCAGCTGCGACAAAAGCTGTGGAGGATCTGTCGTCACATACTGGCAACTGTGAGCATGTATTCTGAATTGAGAGAAGGTCCATCACAGGACCGGCGCCAGGAGTGGCCGCACCTTGTAGCTGGACGCAATGTGGAAGGTGGCCATCAGACATCCGGTCGTCATATCGCGAGGCCATCTGAAGGAGAGCGTCGTCGGAGAGTGTCCGTCGGCGTTTCTTTTACTTCCTGGACGATCCTTGTTTTATTCTGTACCCGTCTGGATAAGAGCAGAAGTTGCACGACGTATAGTTACACATCCATGTTTAATACAGGGTCGTCCAGCACCGTCCTGAGATTGGATAGACCTGGTGCGAGCAGTGGAGGTGACGCCATGCTGGTCTCGTCCGCGCGTTGTGCTGCGGTTGGTGGCGTTGACGATGCTTCAGGCGCAACCTCAAGTGGCGTGGCAGGGTTCTGTTCTACCGTCACGTAGGTGACAGGTATCGACGTGACGGTCGATGCAAGGCACGCTTCACCCAGAGGTGTCTGTTTCAAACGTCGGCGTAAACATTCGGACTGTACACGTCGTTTGTAGCCACATGCTGCACACATTCGTGGCTGGCCATCGTACGTGAAGATGGACCGCACATCGCCAGTCATCAAGTATGATGGAATGTTTTTCGTCAGCTGAATTTTGATATGCTGGACGCCATTTAACACAGGGTAGGTCGTAAATGTTTGCCACTTCTACGCGAGGTGACTAGACGTTGCCATATGGTTGGAAAGCGGCAGTGACTACTTGCGGAGGCGCCTCGAACGGGAGCTCCAGCACCAACAATGTTTGGAGACGAATCCCACGTGGTCTATCGTCACCGCACCTACATGTCCATCAGAGAGTTTAAATTTTAGTCTTGGATGTTCGGCCTGAAACGTTACTTTGATCGTCGCACGGCGACAAGCGTGCGCCGTGAGATACGTTATCAGTGGCCTCTACACACACACAAATACCACGACGCGGAGCAGTTCCGCTTAGGGCCGACTCTCCAGTAATTCATAACACCAGATGTGTATTTGGTAACACATCCTGCTGCCTCAAGGCTGCTACTTTCGAGTTACGGATATTGCTCGCTAAATGGCCGGGGTATCGTTTTCACGACTTAACTTTAGTGCATCATACTTCAGTCAGTTGGTACGAAATATTTATAAATTATATACGGAAATCTTCATCGTGAATCAGGATATCTATTAGTCAAAACAGGATCCTGTGTGTGTGTGTGTGTGTGTGTGTGTGTGTGTGTGTGTGTATGTGTGTGTGTGTGTGTGTGTGAGGAGAGAGAGAGAGATGCAATTAGAGTGCATTTAGAATGCCTAACCCATTTGAAGAGACACCTACGAGTCGACTGTGGGTGTGCGTCACACACTGCTCTCAATGTTCTCTTTTTTTCAAACAGTACTTTTTCCTTAATTTATTAGTTACCTCGGAAAATTACACCATGACATATTAATGGGTGAAAACATTCATAATCCGAAAGTATGCTGCCCCCCTGCATATAGGAAATTCGTCATTCATAATCAATTGCAGTTTAAAAGAACAGTAATGTCCATAGCTATAAAAGTATAAGAAAACTGTATTGTATTGTATTGTAGTGAACTGGGGACCTAGAAACGACGGAGAGGCTTCGTCCCACCGTAGCCCTCAGTGGTTCACAACCCCATAACAGGCCACTGCAGTCCACTCACCCCACCGCCGCCCCACACCGAACCCAGGGTTATGAACTGACCTCATTTACGTATTACTAAAGCTATTAGTGGCTTAGAAAGGGGCTCAATATGCAGTCACAAAACCTTTTATCAATTGATCAATAATACAAAATGTACAACAGGTGGCAAAGAAAATTTGAAATTTAAACTGAAAGCAGTACTTCTCATCAAAGCACTCCATTCATTAGACGAATTCGTTAAACATTGGTAACTTGAGTATTGTAATGGACTTTTTTGTTGAATATTTGCTCTTTTTGTAAAAAAAAGTAAATGTTTATTACATTTAAGACACCGTGATATTTGCTGTCTGCAAGTCCACAACATGCAGACATAGACACGAGCATATTTGTATGTACATGACTTGTGACCTGACTCACTACGTATCATTGTGATAGAAATCATGCAAATCGTCTGACAAACATCTTACTAAATGTGATTGTGCTTCTGCGAAGTTTAATTTGATCTGTTACCAAAACTCAATACCGAAACACGTAGTCCCAAAGCTATAACAGTCTTGGTGAACTGCTATGCCCTGTAGTTACCGCATATAATTTAGTAATTGGTTAGTTTCCTTCGTGTGTTCAGCAGCTAGCAAACTGAGCATATTTGGAAACAAACCGTGCTCTCAATGGACGCAACAAACAAAAAAAGTGTGTACTCAAGGCATTCTGCGTAGCGCGGCTTAAAGTGCCTTATCTGTATTAGTCCCGCAGTGGCCAGGAGATACGGTGAGAACCGAAGTGTGGGTCAATTAAAACACAGAGCGAACTTCAGGAGATAAGACACATTGTATCCACACCAGCTGTTCTCACAGGATGTCATTATTAGGCAGCATTCAGCGAACAATGATCTCGCTTCTAAGTAACTGAGCACTAAAAGGCGAATCAGCTGCCTCAACTGTCATTCTGCCTTCCTCACCAAAAGTTTAGCATGCGAACATAATCGCGTTCTTTTTAACAAAGAACATTCTAAATCCTTTTGTAAGTGTTTGTATATAGTGAAATCTTCGAATCTCCCTCTAACTGCCACTGTCTTCATTTGTCTCTCTCCCACTGTTTCCTTCTTCTCCCGTTGATCTACAGTATATCAAATCAAATGGTTTAAATGGCTCTGAGCATTATGGGACTTAACATCTGAGGTCATCAGTCCCCTAGAACTTAGAACTACTTAAACTAACCTAAGGACATCACACACATCCATGCCCGAGGCAGGATTCGAACCTGCGACCGTAGCGGTCGCATGGTTCCAGACTGAAGCACCTAGAACCCCACGGTCGCACCGGCCTGCATATCCCACTGCCATTGTCTCCTCTCTCACTTGCACTGTCTCCTTTCGTCTTTCTTTCCAGCTGCCACATTCTCCAACATACCTCAGCTGGTCACAAACTCAGGGGGTCCAACTTATCTTTTTCCTCTATATCCCAGTGTTTAAAATTTGGATCCAAAATGCGCCCTCCACCATTTCTTAAAGTTCACCAGTCTGGGAGGGTCCAATGTCTCCAAGTCACCTTTCACCTGTATTTTTCATTTCCAATGTCTCCTCTCACTTTTTCTCCCACTGCTTCTGTCTACACCCATCTCTCTTTCCCTTTTATTGCCACTTACTCTTACTGACCATCAATATTTCCTCTCTCTTTCACTCTCACCACTGCTGTGTTCATTCATCTCTCTTTATCTTCCACTGCCACTCTTTCTGTCCCACCATCTCCGTCTCCTCTCCCTATCTTTCCAACTGGCACTGCCTCCTCTCACTTCCACTGCCACTGTTTCTCTGTTATTCTCTTTCTGCGCAAATAAGCGCAAGTACTTTCACGTGCCAAAATTTTTGGTGAGGAAGGCGGAAAGAGGGTTCAGGCAGTTGATTCCTCCAATTATCCGTCAGAGTCTTTTAACGCGGAACATTTTCGTCTTTTTGTGTTCCCGACAGGAGCATTTTTCAGCTGGTTCTCCAGTGTATGTAGTTAGTGTGGAGAAGTGTGCTCGAGTCGGCCTACATTCTATATAAGTTGTCGCTGCGACCAGGGTCCATTTGACACTTGCCCGACAGCCGTCTCTACGGCATCGTGTACACGGTCGTGGCATTGATGGTCGTTCAGCGGGTTTCACATCGAAGCGGCAAGGAATTAAGTTTATAGACGCAGCAGTAGGGAAAAAAGAATCCATCATATTTCTCTTGCTTTTGGCTGAAATTTCTCCACTTACTTGTATAGCTGCCTCGATTCGTTGAAGTCCAATTATCATTAATGCTGCTCCTTTCCACTTGTCAGGCACAAAGCTGAGCAGACTGACATAGGCTTTCCCAACATATATAGAAAAATCAGCATCCAAGTTCAAATATCTTTGAAAAATTCTCCATTTGTAGTTCAATATTCCGGAGGCGCATTATAGGTATCCTCGAGCTCTGGAATGACGGTAATTCAAAATTCTCTTTGCAACTGTTGTTGGTAGAAGGAGGTGGCTGAGCAGCCTGAGAGTCACATACCTCACGAAAAAGTCATCCCATGACATCCTCAGCCGCCCGTGTTGCTCATCGAATGTTGGTGTATGCATTCGAAAGTACTTGCAGAATTTCTCGGTTTCGCTCCAAAGCCGTCGAAGTAAGACGCGATACGCTCTGCTTCCATTCTTTTAAATTAATTGAATGAATCCATTGTACTCCGTTTCTCTTTCTTTTCAGGCGACGATAAATGAAACCCATGCTAGAATTTCATTTGACTGGGACTGGGACTGTACTTGATAGACTGGGAAGGAATAAAATGAATGCGATTCCTTGCACACCAGTCGGGGGATAAGTGTGAAATAGTTGCGACGTTATAAGGAGTAAACGGCCGTTTGGACGGCTGCCGAACACGTGTGAAAGGAACGTAAAACAACCACACGTCGCCTTCCACCGAGGTGACAAAAGTCATGGGATACCTCCTAATATCGTGTTGGACCTCCTTCTGCCAACTCGACTTGATATGCACTCAACAACTCATTGGAAGTCCCATGTAGAAACAGTGAGCCATGACTGCTTCTATAGCCGTCCGTAATTGCAAAAGTGTTGCCGGTGCAGAATTTTGTGCAAGAAATGACGTCTTGATTATGTCTGGTAAATGGGTGCCCAAATCATTTGCTCGAACTGCCCAGAATGTTCTTCAAACCAATCACGAACGGTTGTGGTCCGGTACAGAGTGCACTGTCATCCTTAAATTTTCCATTATTGTTTGGGAACGTTAAGTCCATGAATGGCCGAAAATGGTCTCCAAGTAGTCGAACATAATCAGTTACAGTCAGTGATCGGTTCAGCTAGATCAGAGGACGGAGTCTATTCCCAAGAGTCCATCCCATGTTAACACAGACCACACCATTATGGAGTCACCACCAGCTTGCAGAGTGCCTTATTGACAACTTGGGTCCATGGCTTCATAGGCTCTGCACCACGCTCTTACCGACTGAAATCGAGGCTCATCGTCCAGACCACGGTTTTCAGGCGTCTAGGGTCCAGCCGATATGGTCACGAGCCCAGGAGAGGCGGTGCAGCCGGTGTCGTGTTGTTAGCTAGGGCACTCGCTTCCATGCTCTCCTCAAATAGCCCATTAACGCCAAATTTCACTGCACTGTCCTTACGGATACGTTCGTCGTACGACCTACACTGACTTCTGTGGTCGCTTCACCCGGTTTTGTCTGTCTGTTAGCACAGTCAACTGTACGTAAGCGACGTTGCTCCCGGTCGTTAAGTGAAAGTCGTCGGTCACTGCACTGTCCACAGTGAGGGGTAATGCCAGTAATTTGGTACTCTCGGCGCATTCTTGATAAAGTGGATCGCGGAATACTGAATTCGCTAACGATTTCCGAAACAGAATCTCCCACGCGTCTGACTCCAACAATTATTCCACGTTCAAATTCTGTTAATTCCGATCGTGCGGCTCTAATCACGTCGAAATCTTTCACGTGAATCACGTGAGTAGAAATGACTGTTCCGCCAATTCAGTGCCCTTTTATACCTTGTCTACGCGATACTAGCGTCATCTGTATATGTGCACATCGCTATCCCATGACTTTCGTCATCTCAGAGAATACGCTATATTGCTGCTCTGAATAATCACGCTTGACATCGACAGGACTTGCACTACACAAAACATTGTCTTCGTTTCGACCACGTTAAAAGGCGGGACTTTAATTCCTATACTGTATTTTCATGTGTTACTAGCTGTACCAGGCCACGCTGTCCTGTGGCTCAGACTGATTAAACGGAAAAGAAAGACAAGAGGAAGCTTCTAACATGTATGGAAACTGGATAACGTCCTAATTTCCTTCTGTCCCCTGTCCCTGTCCATCGCCTCCTCACCCTCTCTTTAGCCATCTCTTCCTCCTTCCCCCTCTCTCTGTCCACCATCTTCTCCTCCCCCTTCCTCTCCACCTCCTCCTGCCCCCTCCTCTGTCCATTTCCTCCTTTCCGCTCCCTATTTCCATTTCCTCCCACCCTCCCATCCATCTCCTCTCCTCTCCCATCTCTCTAACTCTGAGCATTGTTTATTTTTATTGCAAATTCAGATTCTGTTCCAATAATAAGCCGATAAGCCAGAAATGCGGTTTTCTTTTTTCTGTAAAAACGATGTATGAGGAAGAAAACAATGCAGCACATTGTTGTTTATACAATTTGTGTTTTAAAAAAATGGTACAAATGGCTCTGAGCACTATGGGACTTAACATCTGAGGCCATCAGTCCCCTAGAACTTAGAACTACTTAAACCTAACTAACCTAAGGACATCACACACACCCACTCCCGAAGTAGGATTCTGATCTGCGACCGTTGCGGTCGCACAGTTTCAGACTGAAGCGCCTATAACCGCTCGGCCATTATGTTTAAAAACGTGTATAATGAGAAAGAATATACACGGAGAGTACATTTTGTCTAATGGTTTAAAAGACTCACTATCGTACACAGATCAAAAAAAGTTTCGCATCACTTCGCTTCCGAGAATTACGGAACCTGTGCCGAAAATTGGAATAGAGATCAACATAAACATCACTTCCGCCCTTTTTATTGCTCATGAAAACCACACATTACATGTTGTTCCATCATACAGCGAGACCTTCAGAGATGCTGGTCCAGATTGCTGTACACTCCGGTACCTCTAATACCCAGTAGCACGTCCACTTGCATTGATCCATGCCTGTATTCGTCGTGGCATACTGCTGTACACACCAGTACCTCTAATACCCAGTAGCACGTCCTCTTGCATTGATGCATGCCTGTATTCGTCGTGGCATACTAACCACAAGTTTGTCAAGGCACTATTGTTCCAGATTGTCTCACTCCTCAACGGCGATTCGGCGTAGATCTCTCAGAGTGGTTGGTGGGTCATGTCGTCCATAAACAGCCCAGGCATGTTTGATAAGGTTCATGTCTGGAGAACATGCTGGCCACGGTAGTCGAGCGATGTCGTTATCCTGAGGGAAGTCATTCACAAGATGTGCACGATGGGGGGACGAATTGTCGTCCATGAAGACGAATGCCTGGCCAATATGCTGCCGATATGGTTGCACCGTCGGTCGGAAGATCGCACAGCCGTTAGGCGCCTTCCATGATCACAGTGTGTCTAAGGCATTCAGCCTGACTGGGTTGCCTCCAGACACGTCTCAGACGATTGTCTGGTTGAAGGCACATGCGACACTCATCGGTGAAGAGAACGCGATGCCAATCCTGAGCGGTTCATTCGGTGTGCTGTTGGGCCCATCTGTACCGCGCTGCATGGTGTGCAAATATGGTCGCCATGGACGTCGGGAGTGTAGTTGCGCATCATGCAGCCTATTGTGCGCAGTTTGAGTCGGAACACGACGTCCTGTGGCTGCAAGAAAAGCATTATTCAACATGGTTGCGTTGCTGTCAGGGTTCCTCCGAGCCGTAATCCGCGGCTAGCGGTCATCCACTTTAGTAATAACCCTCGGAAGGCTTGAGCGAGGCATTTCATCGACAGTTCCTGTTTCTCTGTATCTCCGACATGTCCGAACAACATCGATTTGGTTCACTCGGAGACGCCTGGACACCCCTTGCTGAGAGCCCTTCCAGGCACAAACTAACAATGCGGGCGCAATCGACCTGCAGTATTGACCGTCTAGGCATGGTTTAACTACAGAGAACAAGAGTCCTGTACCTCCTTCCTGGTGGAATGACTGGAACTGATTGGCTGTCGGATCCCCTCCGTCTAATAGGTGCTGCTAATGCTTGTTTGTTTACGTCTTTGGGCGGATTTAGTGACAGTCAAAAAGACTGTGTCTGTGATACAATATCCACAGTCAACGTCTGTCTTCAGGAGTTCTGGGAACCTGGATGGTGCGAAGCTTTTTTTGATGTGTGTACTTGAAACAATCTACGACAAAGCAGAGGATTTTTATAGCAGAGGATTTTCTTTCTCACTGTAAGTTTTAACAGAGAAACTGTACATAGTTTTGCAAAGGAAATGTAGTCTATGTCTGTTTGAAGGTTTAATAAAATATTGTTTAAAATTTGAAGTAAGTCGGTTTCAGTCATTTCAGTTTACTGTCGATGTAAAATTTGCTTTATGTCGTAATCTGCTTTTTATAAAGGCTTGGTAACTTCGTATCACGGCAATCATTCAACTAATAGATTCTATGTGTTGTCAAAACAAACTGCAGTGTAACATTTCCAGTGTTGAGATGGATTTATAGCACATTTCGAGAAAAACAAACTTTATTTTTGCAAACAACCTTTCACTATTATGTATTTTGAACGTATATTTGTAAATTTGTTCATATATTAATACAAATGTTAACGTAACGTATAAGAACTAGAAGTAAATCGGTCAAGTACTTTTTGAGATTTTTGGTAAGAATGTTTCCTTTTCATGCATAACATGTATGTTTATATTTTATATATATTAAAAATAGACAGCAAATGTCCGTCTGAATTTTCATTAGAGTATCGTGTGAAAATTTGAAGAAAACCAGTCATGAACTTTTTGAGATTTTCGGTAACATCCATTCCCATTCATATATTAAATATTTAGTTCATACATGATACACAGTGCGTCCCAAAATAATGTATATACTCTTTGAAACAGAATATCTCTTAAATTAAAAGAGACAGAAATACAATTTTTATAGGTAATAATTTAGAAAGCGGTGAAGAACATAGCAATACTTTCTTTTGTTTCAGGATTGTGAGCAAACATGGTGTTATCGTTTGAACAACGGAAATGGGTGATAAAGTGTTACTGGAAAACAGAGAATGTGAGTACGATACGCCGACGTTGGGGAGTTGAATTTGGAACACCACCTGCCGAGCGGGATTAGCCGAGTGGTCTTAGGCGCTGTAGTAATGGACTGTGCGACTGGTCCCGGCGGAGCTTCGAGTCCCCCCTAGGACATGGGTGTGTGTGTTTGTTCTTAGGATAATTTAGGTTAAGTAATGTGTAAGCTTAGGGACTGATGACCTTAGCAGTTAAGTCCCATAAATTTCACACATATTTGAACATTTTTTGGAACACTGCCACCGACAAAAGTAACACAAGAATCAGAGATAAGTCTGAAGTCGAAGGAACGTGCACGATATGAAGCAGTACATGGCGGACACAAGAGAAGTCCAACAGACAATAAGAGTGTTGATGCAGTAATCCAGGCATACACACGATCCCCGGAGAAATCTGTAAGGCAATGCTCTCGTGAGACCGGGATCTGCAGAAGCAGTGTTCACAGAATTTTGCGGTCTCACAACTTTAAGCCTTATATTCCAAGACTTCTCTATGCTCTTAACGAAGATGATCCTGATATTCTAAGTGAATTTCGTGAGTGGTTCATTAACAGATGTGAAGAAGAGCAACTTTTCCAGGATCGAATTCTGTGGTCAGATGAAGCGACGTTTAAACTTGATCGAAAAATTAATTACAATAGTTGCGTGTACTGGACCAAGGACAATCTATACGAAACCGACCAAAGGCATGTTAACCTACCAGGAGTAACAATCTGGTGAGGCCTAGAGGATTAATCGGGCCGTACTTCTACGGCGACACTGTCACGGGAGAGTCGTACTTTCAAATGTTGGAAAAAATAACTCCCGGTCTTAGCGTTGTGTTAGGAAATGAAGATTATTACTTCCGACAGGATGGGGCGCCACCTCACTTTCATCCTGGATGTGAGGGCATTTCTCAATCGCACATTCCCTGCCAGATGGATAGGACGATGAGAGAGTGTGAAGTATTCCACTCGATCTCCAGATTTAACTCCACTAGACTTCTTTCTGTGGGGTACTCTTAAGAACACAGTATATGCTGCGAGACCATACACACTGGACGATCTTATAGAGCAAATTGAGCAAGCTATTGCTGCTATTCCGTTGGAAACTATAAAGCTGGCGTGTCGCTCAGTTGTTAAGTCGTTTTCAACGGTGTATTGCAATAGACGGACACCAGTTTGCACATTTACCACCTTAAGTCGGGCCATGAGGCACCTAACACCTCTAAAATTGTATTTCTAAGCCCTTTCATCAAAGAGATGTTCAGTTTCAAAGAGTGTATACATTATTTTGGGACAACCTGTGTATTGAAAAATTAGTATACTAAAACACGCGCATACTAGAATGAAGCGAGTGCCAAATCTTCAAGTAAATCAGATGACTGCTTTTCGAGTTTTGCGAGCACAAACAAACGCAAGCTGATTTACTTTACTTCTTCACATTATTCCAAAACAAAAAATGGCCAGCATACTGTTGATGGTTAACACAAACAAATGTACTTAGGTGATAAATGGATGTTTCGTTAAGTTCCTTTCTAATTTTTACCTAATAATTGTATTGTGTCACCCCCAAATCAGTTGCTCAAGGAGAACTAGATGACCTGAACATCGGATCTGGAATCATCGAAGAACAAGAGCGGTACGTTTCCGGACCTGCGTTCCTGTTTAAAATATTACGTACTCACTCCCCTCTACAAGTTCTACAAGTTTGTAACGGGAATTCCCGAACACACTGTGTAGCCTATAGACATGACACTGTGATGAGTGTTTTACGCTTAGACAAATTCAGCAGGTAATTTACTGAGACTCGTGTAGTTATATGGTTGTTTTCTCAATTTGTTGAAACCAGTGTCTTTCTAATATGATACAAAAACATAGTGATAGTATTATCTGCGTAAAATGTAGACTATTATACAAATTCTCAACTGGCTTTGGACTTACATACACTGCATTCAAAGTCGGATACACCTGTAAATGCTTTCGCAAAGACAGATGAAACAGTTAAACACATGGAAAAGTGATGAATGCTCACTTTGTAAAGCGTGGTGCGTGAAAGGCACAGATCTGCGGTCGAGTTCTGGCCACTTTGCAAGAGTGCATAAGCCCTACAGGTAACTAACGAGAAGCCTTTTACTTTCCAAAATGTAGCGTCCAGACTTGCGTGAGAGCTATGGAGAAGAGCATTTACATCACCGTGAAATGTGGGAAATGAGGTTAAAATTCATCTTTTTCTTTCCAAGTGCAGTACAGTTACGACAATATCAATATGGATGAATTACCAAGTGAGACCTCTTTCCGGAAGAGAGTAAAATTCTGGCACTAGAAAGCGAAATACATCGTTCGACCATTGTCACAAAAAACGTGTTTCACTCGCAGCCTAATTAATGTGAACTGTCGAGTACAGTTTTGTTTCCTGGAGTCGAGGTGAACGACCAGCTTGTTATCTGAACGGCCTCCGAGAGAAACCGCATCACGCTGTGTGTGACGTCACAGCGAAAGCAGAAGTACCGCTTGGAGTGGATCCCACAAGCCTCGAATCTACTGCGTGGGCGATGGTGGTGTAATGGTCAGCATAGTTGCCTTCCAAGCAGTTGATCCGGGTTCGATTCCCGGCCATCGCATGTATTTTAACTTTCCCCTCTCTTTACGGGAGTCAAGTGTCAATTTGTAGTAGGAATCAGACTGTTAATTAAGCTCTACATATACAGTAGAACACATTGCGTGTTTGTGAAATGCAGTATTGTTGCTCCCAGTCACGAAATATTGCTTTATTTCCACGAACTAACTTTTCGAGCTTTTCAAGGCGCATCTTCAGTAGACGCATGCCGACGTTTGCACACTCATGAAGCTGGGCACTGGAGTTCGTTTCATGTGGCAAACATCTGCACGCCTTATTTGAAGATATGACGCAAAAAGCTCGAGAACTAATTTATGAAAATATTTCTTAAGTGGTTGGTTACTGCTATGTTAACATTTCAACGGAATGTCTCCTTCGTTATTTAGAGGCTTTTTAACATTCATCATGGCATGAATAAACAAGCTACTGAACGGAATAAATGTAAAAACGTAAAATTTTTTTAAAATAATAACTATCAGTTTTCTATCAAGAAAACGCAAGTGTATTTTTAAAACAGTTTTATTATGGAATGACAAGCGATACACTAATATAATACCAACGTAGCTTACACTAATATGAAACACTTAAGATAATGTCTATTCTCATAAAAATTTGCCGCCGGCTTGCTGAAAATCCGTTTTGACGTCATCGTTGACGTGGCGCAAATATGTTTCCAGGTGCAGCGACAAGTAGAATCACAAAACCACATTTGTCTTGCAAAGGAGGTGTTAGAACTTTTCTCCGTACTGAAAATGTCCACTCACCTTGTGGTGCATTTGTTCTTCTGCAGTCCAGTCCATATGCCTGCCCGATTAGATGAAGAATAATGTTCCTCTACTGGATCGGCTGTAGTAGAACCGGTATCATTACACGAGTCTAAAGGGCGCAACAAGTTTTTCTAGTCTCAGGTTTAACTGAGATGTTAAAGGACAAATAGTTCGCGAGTGAAAACTTCGATATATTGTTACTCCTTTTGTAGAAAAGACCACCAAGTACTTGCTAATCTTAAGTTAAAATTTCGGCGCAGACGCGCAATCACAGTCACTCATGATATACAGCTTATGGTAACTAACCGAATCTCTTAACCAAAAAGATTCCAAACGGATTTTCTGTGACAGTATGCTCGGTCAAATATTACACAAATTGACTACTACGAATGTTCAGTTCGTGGTTACGGCTTTTACAACACGCCACGCGGGTTTTGATTAATTCGAAAGTCACAGTTTACATACAAAAATTGTAACTTGGCGCGTTCATCTATTTCTCTCACTCGTTCGCGTTCACTTTGCTCCACTCCACGGTCAAGTTTAATTCATGATTATGCAAAATTATCCAATGTCATCAGATCTTCTTATAGACGCGCCCGAACATGTTGAAGGGTGGGCTCCGAACTAAGACTTCACTAAGGAATTCTTTAGTTCCTACAATACGCACTAATGTACTGTCCTCTTATTGGATAGTATACATCACGGCCAATCCGACATCAGTATTGTCGTAAGATGCTTCTTGCTTTCCAATTACCATAAACTGTTTAGTTGCACTTTACATATTTCCCGTGAAAGTATCATTCATTCTCTCTGTACATCCTCAGTTCTCATGCTAAGGTACACACAGTTAATAGATATGATAATATTCATTTCTTACATTACTTCGCATTCACACTAATAACTAAACATACTAAGTCATCAATAATTAATAGAAGACGCAATATTCACAGAAGATACATATTTTGTTTCCAAAATATACCGTTTTGACTACTGGATTTCATAGTCCGGTAGACGACTACACTTTTCAGCCAGTCATTACTACAGAGCGCACCTCTGTCTTGCTAGAACCATTCTAGAACCGTGATTCATTCATTGTTTCTTTACCTATCTGCTCGTTACCGTCCGACTCACATAGGCAAGATACAAGGCGATACGCCTCAACCTATATTGTTGAAATTTTGACTCAATTTTCTGCACCAAGTCTTCAGTTGTAGCATGTCGTCGCCCATTTCACAGTTCATCATGAATATTAGTCCAAACATATCAAAACACATTCTAACTGATTTTCCTACCATTACAGCGTTCACAGCGTTTCGCCATGAAGTTCACTAAACCCCTGACCAATTTCCACCGATTCCGCGTATTTTGCACACCAAAACGAATTACAGCGTGTGTTTCACACTCGGTGGGAATTTCAATTAACTGAGGCATTTTAAATAAGCGCAAACAAACGTTAACACGGGCGAATGCCGTCCCAGTAACGCGTGTGGATATCCATTGGATGCAGAAGTTCATCCACGTAGGTGGATCACCGATCGCTACGCTGCAGATCCACCTAATACCTAAAAATCAATACTTGTTTGGTTGTTCTTATTTTACGCGCTGCCATGCCGTTCACGCGACTGTGATAAAACTTTGTCAACTTATAGCTTGCACTTGTGCGAAGGTTATGGGCACAGTGTATTTCACTTAAAGTAGATGGCGCGTGTGTCGTACCGACAAATGTATTTGAATCAGCATGAAAGTAGTGAGATGTTTTGCTGTGAGAGCAACAAACAGGCCAGCGTTTTGTTGCATCTTACACATTCCGATGCGATAAATGTATGTTATATGTAATCGAAAATGACAATGCAAACAAATTTTCTGTTTCGTCAGCGAATCGATGAAGATATTTACACACAACCGTATATCGTCTTAATTTCTTCGACAAAAACATGCCTCCCAAACGTTCTTCACTTAGTACGTAGAAGTAATCGAATTCAGACTTCTCAAACAAACGAGGAACGACGGGCGAGCAAAGAAGGAGATCGTTTACGAATTGCACGTTAACCTGGATCAGAATCTCAAGATCAACATGCGGCAAGAATCGAAACAAAACGTTAACGTGCTACCCGATCACGATCACAAGACCAACATGCTTCAAGAAATGCCTAGTGTTATGTAGCTAGTCAAGAAAGACGACGAAAGTTAACAACTTCCCAGTATTGATTATCGCTAAACACTTCAGCAATAACTCATCTGCAGCAGCATACAGTCCAGTGATTGTAGTTACAGTTCACAGTACTCTAGTGGCACAGGGCTGCAAATATGCAAACATGAAGTATAAATAAGTAGAATGTTAGTAACGTTTGTCTTATTCAAAAATCTTCAAGAGTTTTCTCATAAAAAGTCCGGAGGCATTACTTTTCAATGCAAACTCGTAACTGTAAATGTGAAGTGTCAGAACATTAAAATAATTATTTGCTATCGTAATCCATTCTTTTCTTTAATTTATTAGGAGTATAAAACGTAAACGTTAACGTAATTGTAACGTGAAACTTTCAGTCCGATCTTGACAGTGACACATCTACCAAAAACTTATAGTGAAGTGTTATAATATTGCGCGTTATTTCTGGGTAGTTGTTAATGCTGGTAACGAAAATGTTTGACGACTTTCAAGAACTGTGTTAAATATTCATGTGCACAAAAATTTATTACGATCTCTTTCCTACCGACATTAAAATAAAAGCCTGTGTTTAAGAACTTGCTGTGGTAGTATTACTAATTACTTGTATTTCTGCGCATTTAACGTATTCACAACTGCGAATATTGACAACCAGCAGCTGTAGAATAGAATGACGACAATGAAAATTTGTGCCAGGTCGGTATTCGTGGCCGGTCGCAATGGCCGAGCGGTTCTAGGCGCTTCAGTCCGGAACCACGCGACTGCTACGGTCGCAGGTTCGAATCCTGCCTCGGGCATGGATGTGTGTCATGTCCTTAGGTTAGTTAGGTTTAAGTTGTTCTAAGTTCTAGGGCACTGATGACCATGGATGTTAAGTCCCATAGTGCTCAGAGCCATTTGAACCATTTGAACTGTTTGTCTTTATTACAGAGACCAGCCAGGTTTCTGACCGAACATGCTGAGCTACGGTACCAGCTACCATTTGGTTATCAGTGGACGGTTCACGGGTAGCCTCTAACTTTCGTACGTCGTCAACCATGCGTCTACATCTTGTACATCCATTATGTCTATTCCCGCGCGGGTGAGACAGTTTATTTGAAAGTCGCTTGCCCGTTGTCGGCGGATAAATACGATATTGTAGTGCCTGTGTTATTGTGTACTACGACGCAGGCGGCTTTTGGACATGCAAGCATGTGGCCGAATGGTAAGGCGACCGATCTCGGTATGCGGGAAATCCGGATTCGAGTCCTGGTCATGCACAAATTTTCACTGTCGTCATTCCATTCTACAGTTGGTGGTTGCCCCTATTCGCAATTGCGTATGCATTAAATGTATTTCATAACGGCTGTAGTCGCCACAGTGCCTGTTCCTATGGACATGCATGCGTGTGCAAATGAACATTGTAACATTGCATCTTCATTCAGAATAACGTAGGCACTGCGATATCGTACTTGTGTTTGTAGTCATGGCATTTATGCAAGCAAAACTGTTGCAGAGCATGTTTAAATTACGACACTATCATCTGCGTATTCGCTTCAGTCGAAAAGTGATTATAAGCTCGTTGTAACGCAGTGGGCATGTGGTACACTACGGGTGCGCTCCAGCCGCGCCGGAAGATGGTCGCCGCCGCTTAAGCCGTCGGCACACGGACCGTGCATCCGAACGTTGAGCGTTGAGCGTGCCGAGTTTCTGACGTCACAGCATGGAATAGCACGCTCGGGAGTCTTTCCGAACGTGCAGAGCAATATCTGGCATGTCAGATATTCTCAGCGTGCGTCTGAACGTTGACCAATGACATGGCACAACACCACCTACGTCACACGCACGCCGTCTCCCTTCAGTACAGAGTTGTGACGCGCCATATTGGCATTCATTTCAAGCCTATACGTATATATGCCGTTCCGAGCACCAGCAAATTGAGAATCACTGCAAAACTCATTGTTAACTGTGTGATTCGTTCCAATAAAATAATGAGAAACATCATATTCGCGGAAAAATAATTATTGTAACTTGCGTATAATTGAGAGTAGGCTATTTGAAGGCAGCGACACACTGAAGATCCACCCAAAACGCATTGTTCTTGGTACAATGTGTTATAATTAAATTTCAGTTAGTAGAATATCTACGATTATAAAGTTTTTAGCAAGAGGTAAGGTACTATTATTAGTTACAACAGATGTGATGTTGGTATAGTGTAGTGAATAGCATCATTGTATACTAATGAGGTTTTTTCGTTGGGGCGGTGGTTCGCGTCCTGACACGACAAATTTTTTTTCCTAACATTCGCGTTTTTATTAGGTTCTGATACTTTATTATTAGTTTAATATAAGTATAGACTGTAATGTTTGATTTCATGTAAATACAAGTTCACCTTTTTTGGACGGGTGACTTCGTTCGATTGGCTTAATCTAAAGGACAGCTGATGCTACTTGTACACTCCTGGAAATTGAAATAAGAACACCGTGAATTCATTGTCCCAGGAAGGGGAAACTTTATTGACACATTCCTGGGGTCAGATACATCACATGATCACACTGACAGAACCACAGGCACATAGACACAGGCAACAGAGCATGCACAATGTCGGCACTAGTACAGTGTATATCCACCTTTCGCAGCAATGCAGGCTGCTATTCTCCCATGGAGACGATCGTAGAGATGCTGGATGTAGTCCTGTGGAACGGCTTGCCATGCCATTTCCACCTGGCGCCTCAGTTGGACCAGCGTTCGTGCTGGACGTGCAGACCGCGTGAGACGACGCTTCATCCAGTCCCAAACATGCTCAATGGGGGACAGATCCGGAGATCTTGCTGGCCAGGGTAGTTGACTTACACCTTCTAGAGCACGTTGGGTGGCACGGGATACATGCGGACGTGCATTGTCCTGTTGGAACAGCAAGTTCCCTTGCCGGTCTAGGAATGGTAGAACGATGGGTTCGATGACGGTTTGGATGTACCGTGCACTATTCAGTGTCCCCTCGACGATCACCAGTGGTGTACGGCCAGTGTAGGAGGTTGCTCCCCACACCATGATGCCGGGTGTTGGCCCTGTGTGCCTCGGTCGTATGCAGTCCTGATTGTGGCGCTCACCTGCACGGCGCCAAACACGCATACGACCATCATTGGCACCAAGGCAGAAGCGACTCTCATCGCTGAAGACGACACGTCTCCATTCGTCCCTCCATTCACGCCTGTGGCGACACCACTGGAGGCGGGCTGCACGATGTTGGGGCGTGAGCGGAAGACGGCCTAACGGTGTGCGGGACCGTAGCCCAGCTTCATGGAGACGGTTGCGAATGGTCCTCGCCGATACCCCAGGAGCAACAGTGTCCCTAATTTGCTGGGAAGTGGCGGTGCGGTCCCCTACGGCACTGCGTAGGATCCTACGGTCTTGGCGTGCATCCGTGCGTCGCTGCGGTCCGATCCCAGGTCGACAGGCACGTGCACCTTCCGCCGACCACTGGCGACAACATCGATGTACTGTGGAGACCTCACGCCCCACGTGTTGAGCAATTCGGCGGTACGTCCACCCGGCCTCCCGCATGCCCACTATACGCCCTCGCTCAAAGTCCGTCAACTGCACATACGGTTCACGTCCACGCTGTCGCGGCATGCTACCAGTGTTAAAGACTGCAATGGAGCTCCGTATGCCACGGCAAACTGGCTGACACTGACGGCGGCGGTGCACAAATGCTGCGCAACTAACCCCATTCGACGGCCAACACCGCGGTTCCTGGTGTGTCCGCTGTGCCGTGCGTGTGATCATTGCTTGTACAGCCCTCTCGCAGTGTCCGGAGCAAGTATGGTGGGTCTGACACACCGGTGTCAATGTGTTCTTTTACATTTCCAGGAGTGTATAAAGGTATTTTTTCTCCTTTTTCTTTTACGCTTCGTAATTGACATGTTGCAAAGATTCGGCTACTGGGTACGAACAGTGATCAAGTAAGACTGACCTTGGGGTTTTACTAAAATGTGGGAATGATGAAATAATGTTTATCTTTTGCGGAAAGTATTCCAATTTTGTAACGCACTGCTTGTAATGGAACTTTTATAAGCCTCTGTCCTTATTGATTGGAGATGGTACTTTCCTTTTCGTGGACGATGGGGGAAATGTGCACTTTAATAGAGCTAACGTGGGAATTTTACGCGGCCGTTGAGTAAACAGTGTGATTAACGAACTAGAAACATCCCTCAACTGTCGCTTGAGTGCGTTGCGATCGCGTATACCACGTTGGGGGCCACGTACCGTATGCACAAGTCGCATCATTCCTGAGCGTTGAGCAGCACGTTGAACTTGGCACGCTCAACGTTAACGTTCGGCAGCACGGTCCGTGTGCCGACGGCTTTAGGCGCTACTTTCTTTATAAAGGGTTTTAGCTGCGACGATGTAACGGGCGTCCGTAACATCTCACCTTCAGTCGTTGATCACGACAGAAACAGAGTTGGGTGACCGGCCTTTCAGAACGGTCAAAACAGTCTGACTAGTGCACCTGAAGTACTTCTTCACCCAGCCGCGCCAAAGCGACCCGAAGGTGTCCGAAGCACTTCGGCTGCAATGCAAACCTAAAACAAAACAAAACAAAACTTTGATAGTTGTAAACAATTCGACACAAGTTTCATATTTGTATCTTACTTCTAGCCTGAGTTATCAATTTATGTAATCAGGGAAAGACTTTTCGGACACCCTGTATTTCAATTTTGACAGTTGCTCGCTGCCTCCACATAATTACCGTCACTTGTCCATCCATAAAGAAAAACGGTAGACTCGTAGGGAAACCATGAGAGATTGCCGTACTGAAAACTGGCTTAAATACAATGAAGAGTACATAAACAATTAAAGTTTTGGCGCCTAGCACCTAAAGGTGTCAACCAATCAGAAGCAACTATCAAAGTATTTTTTTTTTATGTTTGCAGTACGTAAGTAGTGGATGAGGTGCAGTGCGCAAGAAGCCATGTTAACCAATCAGCAGAAGGCACAGTGTGTCCTGTGGAACCATGAGACACGATCACCAACCACAATGCAGAGACACTTCCAGAAAACATTTGGAAGGAATCCACCTGATGTCAAGGGCATTAAAGCCTGCTTTGAGAGGTTCAAGAACACAGGATCGGTTGCTGACCTTCCGAGGTCTGGTCGACCAAGAACCTCAGCAGACGGGGTGGAAGCTGTAAGGCGAAGTCCGAATAAATCGGTGCGCAGGGCCTCACGTGAATTACAGATGCCAAAAAGCTCTCTCCATGACATTTTACACAAACGTTTATTGTTTCGTGCATACAAAGTGCAAATCGTTCAGGCCTTGTTGCCCAATGACAGTACACGTCGATATGACTTTGCGGTCGAAATGCTATCACGTATTGAGGACGATGTTGGTTATCTCAGACGAATTGCCTTTTCCGATGAAGCGACCTTTTTTTGTCAGTGGAGTAGTGAATCGCCATAATGTGCGCATTTGGGGTTCACAACCCCCTGGCGAGATCATGGAGTGCACCAGAGGCAGTCCAAATGTGAATGTTTGGTGCGCGCTATTGCAAGATCTAATTATCTGGCCATTCTTCTTCGCTGAGGCTACCATCACATTTACAGTGTATCTGGACATGTTACAACTGTATGCTGTTCCTCAGCTGCTTCAGTATCACCCCGATGTCTTGTTTCAGCAAGACGGTGCACCGCCTCATTGGGGTTTGGACGTCCGTGCCTATCTCGATATGACCTTTCCTGGGCGGTGGATTGGTCATGATGGGCCAACGGTTTGGCCTCCACGCTCTCCTGACATAACCCCATTAGACTCCTTTTTATGGGGTTATGTCAAGGACGAGGTCTACCGAATACGTGTACCAGATCTTGAAACCCTGCGGCAACGGATAACCACAGTCGTTGAATCGATCCCTCCAGTGATGTTGGCTAATGTGTGGACGGAAATTGAATATCGCCTAGATGTGCTTCGTGCTACCAAGGGTGCTCATGTGGAAGTTTACTGATGTGTGAAAAAAACTTTGATAGTTTGTAAACAATTATACACCAGTTTCATATTTGTATCTTACTTCTAGCCTGAGTTTTCAATTTATGTAATCAGGGATAGACGTTTCGGACACCCTGTATTATTTCAAGCACTCGCGTGTGTGTGCGCGCGAGTATGTGTATGAGTGAGTGTGCGCTATTTCTTCATTTTCCATCTCGCGCAGCACGCCGTTTGGACTTGATGGAAGTCGGCCCTGAAGCTTGGTCTGTTATTTTCGTCTACAGAAATCAGAATTGCTAAGGTATATGGGTTTGTTTGGCGAGCTCCTTTATGTGTAGACTGTATGAGCTGCTATTCGGAGTTATCTGCTGTGCTGTTGTGTTCTTTATACTACGAGTATGTGGTTTTCGATCTGAGTTAACCTGGGTTTTATTTAAAGAGTTTATTGGTTGGGCTAACTGACACTAATAAAATTCGTTACGTTACTGTTATTTCTGTCATCTTCAGCTTGTTTCCTCATAACGAAAATTATTCGTTTTGTTTCTATACAACTGACTAATTTTGGTGATTGCCAAGGGACACTTTGAGGGCGTCACTGTTTATGTTGTACTTACACATTCTTTTATAATGTTACTGATGACAGTGCTACTAAAGCAGAGTTACCAAATACGGATTTCCGAAATTCCTTTCACAAAGAAGACATATAGATATTCCAGAACTCAAATCAAGAAAAACTGCCAACATGAGCAACTTAAAGATATCCTCGGTGTGGCGAGGCAGCTTCAATCGCTTAGTAAAGGCATGGCCCCTGCTTTGTTTCAGAGTGTCCTGCTACAATGGCTCCGTACTTAGCAACCATATACAACCGTTCGCTCTTCAAAATATTCGTACCTAATCACTGGAAAGTTGCACATGTCACACCAGTACGCAAGAAAGGAATCTGTGTTGGATGTTTGTCAATAAATCGCTTTATTTGAGGTAATTCTTAATGTTAGAACGGAGAATATGTTCGAAAATCAGACTCGAAATCGACATTCATTGGATGGGTCTGTAATTCAAAGTATTAATCCTACTATTTTATACTTTGAATTACAGATCCATACAATGATGTCGATTTCGAGTCTGATTTTCGAACATATACTGCGTTCTAACATTATGAATTACCTCAAAGAAAGCGATTTATTGACAAACATCCAACACAGAGTCAGAAAATCTCGTTCTTATGAAACACATCTGCCTCTTTATTCTTACCAATTAATAAGTATTATCGACAGGGGATGTCAAATTAATTCCACAGCTTTAGATTTCCGTTCCTCCAAAGCGACTTCTAATGAAATTGCGTGCCTTCAAAGTATCGTCTGAGTTGTGCGAAGGGATTCGCGATTTTCTATCAGAAAGATCGCAGCTTGTAATAAGTGACGGAAAGTCATCGAGTTAAACAGTAGTATCTTGCGTTCCCCAGGGTACCAGCCCTCATAGATTGTTTGTAGGTGATGCTGTCATTTACTGTCTCGTAAATTAATCAGATCAAAACGAATTGCAAAATGACTGAGACAAGATATCCCTATGGCGCGAAAAGCGGTAACTGAATCTAAATAAAGAAAAGTATGAAATCATCCACATGAGTACTAAAAGGAATCCACTGAATTTAAGGCTGTGAATTCAACTAAATACTTAGGGATTACAATTACGTATAACTTAAACTGGATCGATCTCGTAGATAATGTTGTGGCGATAGTGAACCAAAGACTACGATTTCTTTTTTTTTTTGGCGGAAAATTTAGGAAATGTAACGGATCTACTAAAGGACTAACTGTATTACGCTTGTACGTCCTCTTCTGGAGTTCTGCTGCACACTGTGGGATCCACATCAGATAGGACTGACGGACGACAGTAGAAGACTTCAAAGAAGGACAGTTCGTTTCGTACTATCGCGAAATAGCGGAGTGAGTGCAACGGATATGATACGCGAATTGGCATTAAAACGAATGTGCTTTCGTTGCGTCAGGATCTTGTGATATTCCTGGCTGTGGCCAGCAGTATTTCATTTTGCTAGAAGCTCACTTTGATGCAGCTTGGTACACGCGAAGTAGCATATAGTCCGAAAGTGAAGTGAGGTACAAGCAGCAGATGGTACAGTATGTACCATTCCCGTGGGAGAGTCCGCCAATTGTACTAAACTTGCTTCTGATTGGTTGACACCTTCGGGTGCTAGGCGCCAAAACTTGAATTGTTTATGTACTCTTTATTGTATTTAAGCCAGTTTTCAGTATGACAACTCTCATGGTTTCACTACGAGTCTACCGTTATTGTTTATTAAATTTCACTAGTTTTCGGAACATAAGAGTAACGTCATTGCAGCCGAAGTGCTTTGAACACCTTCGGGTCGTTTTGGCGCGCCTGGGTGAAGAAGTACTTCAGGTGCACTAGTCAGACTGTTTTGAGCGTTCTGAAAGGCCGGTCACTCAACTCTGTTTCGGTCGTTCGGAGGTCCGGACGTGAAAGACTTGTTTCGGGCGTTCTTCAGAAATGGATATGTATCTCTGTTTCGCGGCAGACATGTCGTACTCTATATTGGAAGTTGTAAGAAAAGTTACAATATAATTTAGAAAGCTATGCCGAGTGTTGCAAAAGACAGTGTAAAGAGGGTGATAATTTAAAATATAGGAAACAGGATACAGTAATGAGAAGTGTCGCCCATCATCATTGTCAATACTACAGATCTTGCCCTCTGTAGGTACTGAGACTAGCCTGGGCAAGCTGCATCCTATAAAAAGCACAATCACAGGTTTCCAGATGATGGCAAAGCAGCCTCCACCGAAGAAACTCCAACTACCGACGAGCTGTCTCCTGCGCTGGAGACACAACTTTAGAATACAGCAGGTTGGTGGAAAGAACGGTTAGGAACTCTTATTCGATCTCTCCACCTTCCAGATCTGACTTCCAAAGGACACGCATAATTTGTAATCTTCTCATGAAATTTCGAGCACCAACTATCACATTCCGCATGCGAAATTATTTTTTTCGCCCTCACGTACATGACCATCGTAATAAAATCAGACAAATCAGAGTTCGCTCGGGAAGATTTAAGTGTTCGTTTTTCCCGTGTGCTGTTCGAGAGTGGAACGGCAGAGAAATAGCTTGAAGGTGGTTGCGTCAAACCTCTGCCAGGCACTTAATTATCAATGATGACTCACTGAAACCCTCAGCTGCCGACAGGAGTTGTTGATATACCTAGATGTGGACAGCTGAAAATGTGTGCCCTGACCGGAACTCGAACCCGGGATCTCCTGCTTACATGGCAGACGCTCTACCCATCTGAGCCACCGAGAACACAGATGAATAGCGCGATTGCAGGGACTTATCCCTTGCACGCTTCCCGTGAGACTCACATTCCCAGCTGTCCACAATTCTACATATGTAATGTACCTTATAGTCATTTGCCCATTCACTCATTGCTCGCGCACGCTTTGGCGATTCCCGTAAGAGTTTGGGCAACCTGTGTGCATTTGCACAGACGAAGGTCAATGGCTGCGTAGCCTTTTAACTTCATATATGAAGACAGTAACTGTTCTCGACAGAACAGAATACTGTTGATGACCGTGCAGCTTTTCCCTGGAACAGTTACTGTCTTCATATATATAGTTAAAAGGCTACCCAGCCATTGACCTTCGTCTGTGCAAACGCGCGCAGGTTGCCTAAAATCTTACAGGAATCGCCAAAGCGTGCGCGAGTAATGAGTGAATGGGCAAATGTCTGTAACGTACATTACATATGTAGAATTGTGGACAGTTGGGAATGGTAGTGCGGCTCTCGCTGCCGAGCGAAGCAGACGTGCGGTGTGTGCTCTCCGCCGTCAGAGAGGGGCCGCGCGCCTTGTTTACTTTCTTCGGCCGACACTAACGTGACGCCGTAGCGCTACAAGACCATGGCAAACCAATACAGAAGATCAACCTTGAAATTCACATTTCGGAACGACTTTACCCGACCAAAGGCGCTCGAAGTCGAACGCTTTTTAAAAGAGGAAGCCAAGATCCCGGGTGCCGACATTGTCGGCATTCACTTTTCGATCGTCAGTAGCACGGTCTATGTAAAGCTCACAAACGAAACTACATGCGACAAGGTGCTTCGTGAGATGAAACAAGAACTCCGCTTCTGCCAACGTCGAGGTCGGCCATGCCGCAATGGGACTGCGGACTATACGCATATTCGAACTTCCATTTGAACTCCCGGCGGCAGAAGTTGTAGCGGCGCTCCGCCCCTACGGCACGGTACACGAACACGTGGCTGAAAAATGGTCCCAGCTTAAGACGTTCCAGAACTCAGTGGAGTACGCCAAGTGCGCATTGATCTCCAACGACACGTGCCATCCTATCTACAGATAGTAGGATGCCGGGCCATAGTTATTTATGACGGCCAGCCGAAGACGTGTTCCGGACGCGGCAAGGAAGGTCACCTTCGTTCCGAGTGCCTCCAGCGTCGGATCACACAACTCCCACCGAAGGACGTTGCACCACTAGCGGCGAAGCCTATTCTACCCGTGACTTACGCGGCGGCGCTCACGACGTTCTCCACACAACAAACTGCTCACAATGCCCTCGAACGCACACCGACATACCGTACGCTCTTCGCAAATTATTTACGCAGCGTTTTCGTTAACCCCCCACTCAGCTGGGGAGTGCGAAGCTGCGGTTAATGTTCTGTGCCGCTTCACACTAACGGCTGAACGTTCTGCCTTGTCAGCCATGAGCGACGGAAGAGACAGGCTGCTGCAAGGATGCTGTTTTCCTTGAGGCACTAGCGAAGTAGAATGCCTCCGTCGCAGATGCCCTTCAAAGGCGCTGTTGGAGATATCAGATAACGATGGCGAAGCACCAAGTGGAACCAGTTACATTTATTGAAGAACCTTTTAGTTGAAATTGTATCAGTGATTTACATTTTTATTTTTTTGATTACTCTTCTATGCCACCTTTGTTGTTGTAACACTTACTTGTAACAATGAGTTCCTAGAATTCTCATTTGTACACGTTTCCTAACTGCCATGTAAGCTGGAGATCCCGGGTTCGATCCCGATCGGGGCACACATTTTCAGCTGTCCACATCGAGGTATATCAACAACACCTGTCGGCGGCTGAGGGTTTCAGTTAGTCATCATTTATTCCAGGGTAAAGCTGCACGGTCATCAACAGTATTCTGTTCTGACGAGAACAGTTACTGTCTTCATATATATAGTTAAAAGGCTACGCAGCCATTGACCTTCGTCTGTGCAAATGCACACAGGTTGCCCAAACTCTTACGGGAATCGCCAAAGCGTGCGCGAGTAATGAGTGAATGGGCAAATGTCTATAAGGTACATTACATATGTAGAATTGTGGACAGTTGGGAATGTGAGTCTCACGGGAAGCATGCAAGGGATAAGTCCCTGCAGTCGCGCTATTCATCCGTGTCCTCGGTGGCTCAGATGGATAGAGCGTCTGCCATGTAAGCAGGAGATCCCGGGTTCGAGTCCCGGTCGGGGCACACATTTTCAGCTGTCCACATCGAGGTATATCAACAACACCTGTCGGCAGCTTAGGGGTTCAGTTAGTCATCATTTATTCTAGGGAAAAGCTACACGGTCATCAACAGTATTCTGTTCTGTCGAGAACAGTTACTGTCTTCATATATTAAGTGAAAAGGCTACCCAGCCGTTGACCTTCGTCTGTGCAAATGCACACAGGTTGCCCAAACTCTTACGGAAATCGCCAAAGCGTGCGCGAGCAATGAGTGAATGGGCAAATGTCTATAAGGTACATTACATATGTAGAATTGTGGACAGTTGGGAATGTGAGTCTCGCGGGAAGCGTGCAAGGGATAAGTCCCTGCAGTCGCGCTATTCATATGTGTTCTCGGCGGCTCAGATGGAAGTCTCGCCGCGTCAGCCGTGCTGTGCGGGCGTGTGCTGAGTTTCGTGCGCCGCGGTCTGCTGCGCTTCGGCATGGTAAGTTGCAGTGCTTCTAGCATCGTTGCAGAAAGTCTACGCATATTGGAATTTGAAATATGAATTCGTGATGGCCGACCTAAACTACACGAAATCGAGGATTGGTTGGAATACGAAGTGAAAGTTGATTCAGAGGATGTCATTGGAATGCATCTTTCGATAGTGAGCAGCGTTGTATTTGTGAAATTGAGGAATGCTAACTTATGTGACAAAATAGTTGAGTCTTGCGGAGGAATTATGAAGTTTAAACATTGCGATGGAAACGTCGGCGAAGTCACCGTACCACATGCAGGGTTCGGAAAACGAACTATCAGGATATTCGAACTACCATTCGAAGTACCGGCGGAACAAATAAACGCAGTGATAGCGCCGTACGGTAAAGTTCTCAGCAGTGTTGCCGAACGCAAATTCCAAGTTCTCAATGGAGTGAGACAATTAAAGGTCGATTTGCACAAGCATGTACCGTCATACATCAGCGTATGTAGATACCGAGGTATCGTTATATACGACGGCCAGCCGAGGACGTGCGCTGCGTGCAACTCTCCCGGCCACGTCCGCGCGGAGTGTTTACAGCGGCGAGTGGCGCAGCTGCCGGCTGGCGAGGCGCCGCGGCCGCCGGCTATGACTGCGCTGCCAGCGACTTATTACGCTACGGCTGCCCCGGCCAAGTCCTGACTCCAAGCCCTGATGTGAACACGGAGAACCATCCACCCCAAGAAGAAGCCCAGACTGCCGCTACTGACACATCAGAAGCTAGACCACCCGAACCTACGGAAATCGTGACAGCTGTAACGGTTTCAACACAACAGACACCGAAAGATATTGGGAGCCACAGCAAATTCTCCGAATCCTCCGCCGTTGAGAATGACATGCAAGAACCATCCCGGAATGAGCAACCTCATAGCGCACCGATTTCTCTATTGACACCATCATCCACCAAGAGCACGGTCGACAATTTGGCTCGAAACACCACCCGCTTAGAAGATGTGAAGTATGCTGAGGAAGACAACATCAGACAGCAGTCGGTGAAACCTAAACGTCAAACACGAAAACAGAGCCCTGAAGAGATTCAAGAACTGGAAAAAAACTCTCCCGTACCAAAAAAATTCTTAAAACAGATCGAAGCGGAAAGCAAGGCGTGGTAGACATCGGAAAACCTGACATCCCGAACCCGAATGAAGACGTACAGATGAACCTCGCCCCTCCAATTGAAGAACGAGTGGAAACTGTTGACCGCTGCGGACCTGATACGGGAACAGCATGGTCTGACGACACTGACTGCACTTAGTTGGACTACCGAATGACGCAGGCGTATAAAATCGCTACGCTCAATGTAAACAGAATAGTTTCGGACGTAAAGTTACAATCTGTGAAGGACTACTTATATGCCGCCGACATTGACATAGCGATGTTACAAGAGGTAGTTACGACCAAAATAGCGGATGTGTACGGATATGAGGCGATCTTAAACATAGGCAATGAATGTGGAACGGGAATATTTCAAACACGGCATACCATGTACAGCAAAAGCAATACTTGAATCTAGACGAGGCATCACGGCACAAATATATGATCTGCTTCTTGTTAATATATATGCTCCTTCTGGATCCAGCGGAAAACGAGCAAGGGGCAACCTGTTCCGGGACGAAATTGTCCCATTAATAACGGATCCTCGACTGCACATAATTTTGGGTGGAGATTTTAACTGCGTATTGCGTCCAGAAGATCAAGTCCAGAACTTCAACTTTTGTGAGGAGCTGTTGTTGTTAACTAACGGACTAGACATGATAGATGCTTGGTGCCATCTTCGCCCGCACACCCGAGGATACACGTACGTATCCAGTACTTCGGCAAGCAGACTAGACAGGCTGTATGTAACGAAAGGTTTTATCCATAATGTAACTGACTGCGAAATTTGGCCTCTCAACTTCTCGGATCACTGCGCATTTCATATAACCGCGCAGCACACTAAGCAAAAAACATTCCTGGGAAGGGGCGTATGACAGCTAAACGTGTCACTTTTGGAGGACGCAGTACTGAAACAGGTGATCCATGATACGTGGCAGCGTTGTCTTCGGAAGCAATCCAGATATCCAACACCCATCATGTGGTGGCTACAGTCTGCGAAACCACAGATAAAAAAATGCATCGCACGATATGGTCGCATGAAAGCGTACTAGCGAAAACGCACCTTGGAGTATCATTTTCTTTTCCTCCGCGAACTATATGATGATCCCATGAGATTAGTAGCAAACAGCTCTCGAATAAAACGCACTAAAGCAAGAATAACGGCGTTGGTACGGCAATCACTGGGGGGGATAAAAATTCGATCACGTCCTCCGATTGAACTGACGCAGGAGAATACGTCCGTATATCACATGATACGGGAAGCCAAGAGAAATAAACAAAAGTTAATTCACACTCTCAGTGATGAACAGGGGAACGAATACGATCAACAAGTCACAGTGAAAAACTACGTGGTGCAACATTATACAGATTTTTACGCCGCTTCGGCGACTGATGCGACTGCAAGTGAGCCGCTTTTATCCGACATTCAATCCACGGTCCATCCGACTGACAACGCCGACCTTGTAGCCCACATAACAGAGCAAGAGGTATGTGCCATAATCAAATATTCGCCTACAAAGAAATCTGCTGGTTTAGATGAATTTTATGCTTGTTTTTGGCACATCATAGGACCGGAATTCACCAAAATATGCAATGAATTATTGGGAGACGTGCAGATGCCATCTCAGTTTACCGAAGGACTGATTGTCCTGTTTCCCAAAAACCCACGAAGCACTACGCTGAAGGATTTTCGACCACTAACACTGCTCAATTCCGACTATAAAATCTTCACCCGACTCATAAACTGTAGACTGAAGACGGTACTGCCGAAAGTACTTGGCCCTTATCAAATGAGTGCTGTCCCAGGGAGATCAATGTCGAATGCATTATGTGAATATAGAGACATAATATATTTCTCGTGGCTATGTAAATGCAATGTTGGTCTCATGTTTTTGGACTTCGATAAGGCTTTTGACCGCATCAACCACCACTTTCTACTAACTGTAATGCAACGGATGGGATTCAGTGCTAATTTTATTCAGATCATACGCAAATGTATAGTCGGAACTTCCTCTCGAATCAAAATTAGTGGTCAGTTAAATTCAACAGTCCCGATCAAGCAATCAGTGAGACAAGGCTGCCCCCTTTCTATGGCACTATACGCAATCGCCGTAGAGCCGTTACTGTTAACCCTGCATCACAGGTTACAAGGTCTACAGGTGTTGGGTGCAAAACCCGTGTGTCACGCTTATGCTGATGACATCAGTGTAGTAGTTAACACGCACTCAGAAATGGAAGTCGTTCAACAAATAATCCACGCTTACGTCACTTCTTCCGGAGCCAGACTCAATGAACACAAATCGAAAATTTTACCTGTCGGACCCCATATGGAGACAATTCAAAGAACATGGCTACAAAGGACAGAGAAGACCAACCACTTAGGTATGATTCTAATGGCAAACCCAAGAGAGATGACGGTAGCCAACTGGGACCATAAACTAAATATATTCAGGGCTACTCTCCGTGAACACAAAACCAGAACGCTCAATCGGATTCAGAGAGCTCTCTTGATTAACAGTTATGCGCTAAGCAAAATATATCACATCGCAGCGGTGTTACCAGTACCCCAGGATACAGCGCAAAAGCTTTTAGCTGCAGCGTATTGGTTCATATGGAGCGGAAACACCTTTAAAGTCACCATGCCAACCATAGTGTTAACCCGCGCCGCTTGTGGTTTGGGCGTCAAAGACATCAAGAAACAATGCATTGCCATATATATGGACCGAAACCGCAAAATACTGCAGACACCCCACCCGACAATTACGAAAACGTTATTCAACAGGTTAGCCCCAACGAGCAAAAAGGCCCCAGTCGATGTTGGTCGCATCAGCGCTCAACTCGATCACGCCCGGACTTACTATCTGGAAATGAGCTATATTCAAGATACTTCACAGCTGCTTAACACCAGAAGGACCTATTACCACCTCACGAGACACCATAGGCAAAACCCAATGGAAGCGAAATATCCAGCGGTCAACTGGAGTAACGTCTGGAAAAACATTAACAATCCCATCCTCCACTCCAAAGTAGTGTCCACATGGTATGGCATTGTAAACGAGAAGGTCCCCACAGGTGAAAAGCTGCACAATATCAAAATGAAGCAGAGTCCATACTGCGATCATTGCCATACTGTAGATACTTTCGCACACATTCTCATTTGCCGAGACCAATACCACATATGGAACTGGACTAGGAAAAAAACACGCAATAATTACTAGAACTACAGACTCTGCTATAACACTTAAAGATGTACTTCAACCAGAATGGCATTCCTTTCCTGCAACAAAGCACAATAGCTACACTTGGATCATCGGCCAGTTTGCATATTTTGCAGTTACGAATATGCATACGAGTATAGACGAGTACATACAGTATATAATGGAAGAGCACCACAACCTTAAAACAAGTCGAAAATACGAAGTTTTGTTTCAAAATATCTTACTTCACACTTTGCCATAATGAAGCGGCAATTTTGGTTGATGCACAACACTACAGCAAGTCGATACTAATTTTGCTTCATTGTAATTAAGTTGGAATTTATTTATTTTTGTAATATGGCAATCAAAGTGTCTCAGGAAAACTAAAAAAAAGATGGATAGAGCGTCTGCCATGTAAACAGGAGATCCCGGGTTCGAGTCCCTGTCGGGGCACACATTTTCAGCTGTCTACATCGAGGTATATCAACAACACCTGTCGGCGGCTGAGGGTTTCAGTTAGTCATCATTTATTCCAGGGAAAAGCTGCACGGTCATCAACAGTATTCTGTTTTGACGAGAACTGTTACTGTCTTCATATATTAGTTAAAAGGCTACCCAGACATTGACCTTCGTCTGCGCAAATGCGCACAGGTTGCCCAAACTCTTACGGGAATCGCCAAAGCGTGCGCGAGTAATGAGTGAATGGGCAAATGTCTATAAGGTACATTACATAGATAGAATTGTGGAGAGTGGGGAATGTGAGTCTCACGGGAAGCGTGCAAGGGATAAGTCCCTGCAGTCGCGCTATTCATCCGTGTTCTCGGAGGCTCAGATGGATAGTTGGCCTTTGGCTGTGCTGCGGTGAGGACGCGCTGTTTGTGTTCCTGCTGCGGAGCGAGCGCTCGTGTTGTTTACATAGTACTCGGCCGTTTCGCCGGTGCCGTACTCAGCATATAGATCATTATGGCGCACCAATACAGAAAATCGACGCTCAAATTTACGTTCCGCAACGAATTTGCACGGCCCAAAGCACTCGAAGTCGAACGATTTCTACGAGAAGAAGTTAAAATCCCGGCGACCGACATTCTCGGCATTCACTTGTCCATTGTGAGTAGTATCGTATATGTCAAGATCATCAACGACGCAACATGTGAACGGATACTTCGGGACACGAAACAGGGCCTCCGTTTCTGCCATGGTGATGGCAATGTGGGGACTGTGCACGTCGATTATTCTGGCATGGGACTTCGCACGATCAGAATTTTCGAACTTCCTTTCGAACTACCGGCGGAGGACGTCGTGACAGCGCTGCGCCCCTACGGCACGGTCCATGATCATATTGCGGAAAAATGGACGCAATTCCAGACATATCCGGTGTTGAACGGAGTCCGCCAGGTTCGAATAGAACTTAAAAGACATGTACCTTCATATCTGACTATCGGTGGCTGCCGTGCCATCGTCATCTACGATGGGCAACCGAAGACCTGCTCTGGTTGTGGGAAGGAGGGACACCTCAGATCAGAATGTATGCAACGTCGCATCACTCAACTGCCGCCGGCTGAAGTGGACCCGCCATCGCAGCCGACGCTGCTTCCTGTGACTTATGCAGCAGCCCTCACGACAGCTACTACTTCACCACGACAGCCGACATCCACTGTTGGGTCGCGGCTCCATGCTCCAATACAGGGCGATGATGACACACCCGTTCCACAAGATACGGATTCAACTCCGATGCCGCCGCCCCCGTCGACTGATAACAACATACATGACGATAGCATGGCCGTAGACTCGCTTATTGTGCCTACGGCTGCCTTTGTGCCGGAACGTCGTGACTCTTTGCCATCGTCTGACACAGAAGGACACACCAGGAAGCAACGCTCTCCGAAGCGACGGAAGCGGAGGCGTAGAGCAACTTCCGAACGGGATGCGACACAGCCTCCAGAGGATGACGATTCCACCTTCAATGACGACGCTACCACAGAGGCAGCCGCCATTTGCTGCAGTGTGACACCATCGAACGAAACTGAGGAGAAACCACATGTATCTACAGTGGCAAAATCGGATGCCGAGCTGCAGGACAGATGCTGCCCACCACCTTCTGGAATGCAAGCACCCATGCCGTGTCCTGAGGAAGCTAGGGAGGCCGATCTTACTTTCAGTTCCCCGACGTGGGCGGATGACCACGACGACAACGGAACCATGCAAGTTACCCCAACAGGGCCCACGCCATTGGCGCCGGCTCTCTAGCAAGGACTGCCGGTGAGGTTTGGGGGGATGCGGAGGTGTCAATACAGTCAGAAGCGTCATAGGTCATTCCAGTCTTAATGGATAACTTAACACCTGCGGTTCGGCAACAAGCTTATCGTATCGCCACGCTTAACCTCAACACGATACGAACGGCAGTGAAGATCCAGTTGCTGCGTGAGATGCTTCGTTCTTCCGATGTTGACATTGCCCTGTTGCAAGAAGTATATATAGCGGCCCTCCCCGTTTTCTACGGTTATGTGACATATGTGTCACCGGCGGACCGGAATGGCAGCGGTACGGCAATACTAGTGCGCGACGGAATTGCCGTCGAAGAAGTGACTTACCTTCCGTCAGGAAGGGGGCTGGCGATCACAGCACTGGGAACGCGCATCATTAACATTTACGCTCCATCAGGAACTGACCAACGCCGCGAACGATCGCTGTTCTACTCGGAGGATATCGCCCCCCTCTTTATCAGCCGCTTCGAGCAATATATCTTCGGGGGCGATTTTAACTGTGTGCTCCACCCCAAAGACCAAGTCCCACATTTCTCGACTTGTCAAGAACTTCGGCTCCTGGTTCGAGATCTGCTTCTCACCGACACGTGGGAGACGGTGCACGGTGAACGTCCCGGGCCGACATACCTTACTAGTCACTCCGCCAGTCGCCTAGACCGCATTTATGTATCACGAGCTTTAGCGCCGGGAGTATTGGACGCCGAACGTTGGCCGCTTGCCTTCTCCGATCATAGCGCTTTCATATGCACACTCACTCTACAACAGCAGCGGGTATGGCGCAGCCGAGGACCCTGGAAGCTGAATGTGGCACATCTTCAAGCCCCGGAATGCCGTCAGATTATCGCCAACACATGGCTGGATTGCGAACGTCGTCTTCCCCGATACCCATCGACTCTAGCATGGTGGGTGGACTGTGCAAAACCAGCTTTTCGGCGTGTGCTAACACAATTCGGAAAAGATATCGCAGCTTGGCATCGTCACACATTGGACTTTTATTACACGATGCTTCGCGAACTCGACAGCCAACCACCATCTCCAAATCGACAAATGGAAAGCCGCCGAATTAAAGGTAAAATATTGTCTCTTACGAGGAAACGTTTGGAGGGGGTCGTAGTGCGATCGCGACGTCAAGACCGAGTGGAAGGAGAAAACCCGTCTATGCATCACATCGTGCTCGACAGCCGCCGACGCCGACAGCAGCTGATCACGGACCTCGTATTGCCAGGTGGTAGGGTCGTAATGACTCAGGCGGCAGTTACAGAAGCCTTCGCAGATCACTATCGCCGGTTTTACGACGAGGTGAATACAGAGGACGAGGGAGCGGACGATCACGACATACTGCAGCACGTGTCGCACACCCTCGACAATGCAGCAGCGGCGACGCTGTTAGGTGGGATTACACGAGACGACATCGTGGACGCGCTTAACAAGGGAGCACTCAACAAATCTCCCGGGCCAGACGGACTGCCGCTCGAGTTTTATCGTACTTTCCGCGATCTCATGATGCCCCGATGGATCATCATGTACCAAGAACTGATGACCCCCGGTTCTCACGTGCCACCTGCATTCGTGGAAGGTCTCCTAATACCGGTACACAAGCCTTCCAGAGGTCGGACGGTCGAGGACTACAGGCCCATTACAATGCTCAACTCGGACTATAAAATCTTCGCCCGACTACTCGCCAGCCGCATGAAGACGGTTCTGCCCCTACTCCTCTCAATGGAGCAAACGACACAGGGCGGAGTGACCAACATGCAAACGGCAACCAGTGAATGCAGGGATTTAATAGCCATCGCCACATCCTGTCGCCTTCGAGCTGCTCTGATCTCCATTGATTTCGACCACGCCTTCGATAGAGTCAACCACAAGTTCCTTCTGTCCGTTATGGCCCGCATGGGCTTCCCGCCTGACTTTCTCGACATCTTTCAGCGCCTTTTCCGTGGAGCTGCATCCCGTGTATTGGTGAATGGACGGATTGCGGGTCCCTTTCCGATCCGACGGTCAGTTCGCCAAGGCTGCCCTCTCTCCATGATCCTTTACGCGATCGCACTCGAACCACTTGTTGGAGGGTTGAAAAACAGGCTCTCGGGCATGTCATTGAGGGATCACACCTTTCACTGCAGGATATATGCTGATGACCTTCTATTACTTGTCCGATCTGGTGACGAGGTACGCTCAGTAATACAATGGATCAATCGCTATGGTTTGGCAGCGGGCAGCCTCATGAATGTGGCCAAGTCGGCAGCGATGCCCATTGGGAGAGGTCTACAGGAGGACGCTTTAGCCCCACTCCCACTCGTTAACAAGATCCGTTTCTTGGGCATAACATTTACACAGGATGTGCGCCGCACAGCTGCCATGAACTATGCACGAATACTACAGGCAATACGCACAGAAGTTCGCCGGAACTTACTTCGACGGATGGACCTCCTACAGCGTGTGGAATACCTCAACCTTCACGTGGCAACTAAGATGATCCACATGGCCCAGGTCCTACCGATACCGACAGCGATGGCACATAGACTGCAAGCAGCGTTTGGATATTACCTTACCGCCGGACACCTATTCAAAGTCCGCTACGAAACACTCACCCTCCCTCCGCTTGATGGCGGACTGGGACTTATAAATGTACGAGCGAGGGCTACAGCATTATACTTGTGCACAATGATGAAATTGTGGACCCACAAAGATGCTTCCCTTACGGGTCGTCTGTTAGAGGAATTGCTGCCGGCGTCTCTTCTGCCACCTGTCACGGTTGCGCACATTACACCCTCACTCTCGCACCTCTCGGCATTTATTCTTGAGTATAGTTACGTGCACCCAGACCTTCCCAACACTCGCCCTCCCAAGGCGAGAGACTTTTACAGACTGCTGCTAAGGTCCATCCCTCGCAATGTGATTGAGAGGAAGAACCCTACGACCCTATGGCCTGCAGTGTGGAGAGCTGTCCAGAAGTCGTTCCTCCCCACGCGGGTACGAGCCGCGTGGTACCAGGTGGTGAACGGGAAGGTTGTAACACGACAAAGGCTGCACGCTATTGGGATGGCGGATTCCCCCCTTTGTCCACATTGCCACCTCGTGGATACTGACGACCACCGTTTAATATGTGGATCGGCGTTAGGGGTATGGCTGCTAGTGCAGAAGATCCTCGCCTGCTACCTACGTATCGCGCCTCGCACAATTGAGCCACGGCTCCTCCTTTGTCCAGAGGATACTTATTTCCCACCTGCGAAGACTCATGCTCTCACATGGTTTAAAGGCATGTCCGTATACTACCTCTTTCGAGATGATGAGAAGATGGTGCTTGATTACTGGCAATTTCTCCAGGACAGTCATAGCACACTTGAGTGTACACCCCGATACCGACAACTATTTGCCAACTATTTACGCAGTGTCTTCGATAACCCCCCTCACAGTTGGGGAGTACCGGGCAGAGGATGACCGCCGTCATGGAGCTCCAAACGCTGCGAAATGTTGTACCAATTTGGAACATGGAATCTGTACACAGATGGGCCATGCACACGGAATGGCGTGCGGGATTTGGTTACGTTTTTCTTTCTTTATTATCTATCACCACACTATTGGTTTCAAATTCTCTTTCATAGTTTAGAAGAAACTCTTGTTCTGTTGTTGCTACGGATGTACATTCTAATTTTGTTTGTCGTAACTGAAAGACGCCTTTTTCCATCTATATATAAAAAAAGGATGGCAGAGGGAAAAAAATAAAAAATAAAACAAAAAAAAAAAATAAAAAAGTAAAAAGTACAAAAAAATGGTAAGGCGACCGCTTACCATAAGAAAAAAAAACTAGCATCGCTGCCCCCTGTTGAGTTGTTGATTGGGGCGGTGGTTCGCGTCTGCCCATATCGAGGTCTATCAACAACACCTGTCGGCAGCTGAGGTCTTCAGTTAGTCATCATTTAAGCACCTCTTTATCCTTTCCCTTGCCTGTACTACTAATTAAATGATACTTACCTTTTATCGTAGTGCTTGAATAATTTACAGGTACCATGGGCACTTTTTATGGAAGAAGTTCGTGCCTTTTGCTAAATAAAAAGTAACAATTTGAATTACCAAAAAAAAAAAAAAAAAAAAAAAAAAAAAAAAAAAAAAAAAAAAAAGATGGATAGAGCGCCTGCCATGTAAGCAGGAGATCCCGGGTTCGAGTCCCGGTCGGGGCACACATTTTCAGCTGTCCACATCGAGGTATATCAACAACACCTGTCGGCAGCTGAGGGTTTCAGTTAGTCATCATTTATTCCAGGGAAAAGCTGCACGGTCATCACTAGTATTCTGTTCTGACGTGAACAGTTACTGTCTTCATATATATACTTAATTATCAATTGCAGACTAATCATGTACATGTATAAAACTAGCCTGAACAATCTTAATTTAAAATCAGTCAATCGGTGTACATTACTACCTGTTTTTGGCTGAGATTAGCATTCTACTTGATTATGCATGAGCGGTCAAATAACATTTATCTGGTCAACGTTTCACATTGTTTTGTAGTTGTTCCTTGTCTGTTTGGATTTTCTGTGCGTACAAGCGTTAATTGAAGCGATAGCTAAATGTTTTCTGATGCTTGTTGTGTACTTTTCGGAACATGTGTCAGTTAAAATGTTTTGTCTGTTCTAATAGTAAGTGAACTCATACTGTGCTTCACTGCATTTATGTGGTGGCAGTGACGTCAAGGTCTACACAATTTCTCTATTTCTAATTTTAACTTAAAATTCAAAAATAACTGCCGTATGCACGAATTATAAAGCTAAAAAAAATTACAAAAATGTGAAACATTTTTTGCTTCAATTAGACCTATCATATGCAGAATGCATCAGTTTATCCAGAAAAATATTCCCATGTACAAATATTTCCATATATTTTTGTAGACCTCTTTTTCTGTTGACTAAACTGGGTAGCAATCCCTCCACAGCCTCTTTCCTCTTTCAGCATATGATGCTTCAATGGTTACAGGTGAATTGTCAGTTCATCTTGTGACCGTAAAGACGTCTCCGAATTTCAGTTTGAGCCGCTATATCATTGTCGGTATCTCTTGCTGCTGAGGACGTATTACAAGTATCATTGATGGGGTGTACTTCAAACTATGGATCATTGTCATAGCCATTACTCCAAGCGAATTCATCTTCTGAGTCAACCTCCAATTGTACTCGTATAATTTCTGAGTCACTTATAACCTGGCGATAGTTCTCTTTTTTTCTTTATTTGGACGAGTTCTACTGTCTCGAATAACTTGGCTGATGAATGCGGCCTGTCTGTCATCCTAAAGGAATAACATAGCTTTACTTATTTTTGGGAAATAACTATTGAAATATTATTCACTATATATGCATATGAAATTTATTTTCTGAGGTGTGGATAAACCACTAGCTACATTTAATATATATCAGAAATGATTACTTGACGGCCTCCCACAAATTCGTTTCCTGTGCCAACCTTTTCACCTCAGAGTAGTACTTGCAATCTACGTCCTCAATTATTTGCCGGATGTATTCCAATCTCTGTCTTCTTCTACAGTTTTTACGCTCTAGAGCTCCCTCTAGAACCATGGAAGTTATTTCGTGACGTCATGTGTGCCGCATGTGATAAAACACAGCATTATGGAAGTATGAAGGGAAAGAAAATAAAGATCTCGAATGAGTTGAAGAAAGTCATCTTGACGGATAAAGCCTTCGTATGACGACACGAGTTATTATTACAAAAATCAACATTTATGTGATTCAGGTATCTACAAACTAATTCAAATAATCATAATAAGAATCAACAAATGTTTTACAGCACATATCTATGTAAAATCAGCAGTGTTTTTCCCATTTATCAGTCTAAAACTTTGACAACACAGCTCCGTGTTTACTCCAAGAATCGAGGCCTACGAGAAAGAAAGGCCGCGGCGAGGACGTCACGGAGGTAGGCCTGAACTCGCTCGCTCGCTCAGCTCAGCAGACAAAGTACGTTTCAACACAACTTGTAATTAGGTGTGTACGTACAAACGAGAACTGCATCTTCTACTAGAATCCGCTGTTATGGAGTCTTACTGTTGTTAGTCCTACTATGATCGGAAGCCCATAGGCCTACTTATAATATGTTACGGCTGTACTGGGCTACAATAAAATTAAAATCATGCCAAAATGGTTATCAGTAGCACAAGGCACCACTTCTTGTATGAAATGAGGACTGATAAGCAGAAGAGGCTAAATGCTATAAACAAGCCGTTATACGTTTACTGTCGAGTACTGATCTTAAATTACATTTTGTTGTAGTACTGTTAATCAGAAAGACTTCATAATAGCAGATTCCAGTAGAAGATGCAATTCTCGTTAGTACGTACACGCCCAGATGTGAGTTAACAGGTTGTGAGGGTACTGGTGTGTAGTATCCGTAAGTAGTTGTTCTTTGGAGGGCGATAATGCCCAGTAGCGCAAGGAGTCGCAAGCAGAGGCAGTTGTTGAGAGGCTGTGGAAGCTGTAGGCTGCGTGAGCCAAAGGCAATTGCGTAGCGAAGGATTAATCTCTATGTTTAATAGTAGTGGCACACAGTTTGAATAATAGTGTGTTTATGTTTGTGCAGTGTGATAAAGGAAATGAATTAAATTTTACCAGTTCTTAATGCGTCGCCATCAGTTAGTACCACACCATTGCATTTAACAATGAACGAAGCCTCGATATACACGGTCAACTAAAACAAGAGGAGTGCAACATAATAATCATTAATTAACCCAAGGAGGCGGGAGCTTATAAGGTTTAGAAACGCATCTTGTCTACTGAGCTCAGCGAGCGAGCGAACGTGTTCAGGCCAACCTTAGTGATGTACGCGCCGCTGCCTGTCTTTTTCACGAGCCTCGTCCAAGAATGAAGACGAAACTAAGCTTCCCGCACGCCAACGACTTACACTGCCATCTTGCGGACATTTTTGAATCTATTATTAGTCGTCAAATAGTGTACCTGTGCTTTTCCTGTCATGAGAGACTTCAAGACGAGAGAATGAGTCGAAACTTACGTGTCCTCATATGAGGAAGCCACTTACGGGAGAGTTATTTTTTTTATGATTCCTTCCATTTATCAGAGCGTCTTAATCGCACATTTAAAGAAAAGTTTTACAACACCAGGTTTTTTTCTCGCAGAAGTGTTCTGTTTTTCATGCAGTGCCACATTAGCATTCCCAGTCCTTCACTTGCTACAGTATTTCATGTATATTTATTGACCCGTGGCAGCTCTATGGATATCTACATCTACATGGATTCTCCGCAAATGACACTTAAGTGCCTGCCAGAGGGTTCATCGTACCATCTTCACAATAATTCTCTATTATTCCTATCTCGAACAGTGGGAGGAAAAAACGAACACCGGCATCTTTCTGTGGGAGCTCTGATTTCCCTTATTTTATTGTGATGATCGTTTCTCTCTATGCAGGTCGGCGTCAAAAAAATATTTTCGCATTTGGAGGAGAAAGTTGGTGATTGAAATTTCGTGAGAAAATCCGCCGCAAAGAAAAACGCCTTTGTTTTAATGATATCCACCCAAAATACTGTATCATGTCAGTGATACTCTCTCCCGCATTTCGCGATAATACAAAACGCGCTGCTCTTGTTCGAACTTTCTCCATTAACTCCGTTAATCGTATCTGGTAAGGATCCCACACCGCGCAGCAGTACTCCAGAAGGGGACGAACAAGCGCAGTGTAGGCAGTCCCTTACGTAGATCAGTTGCATTTTCGCCGCGCGGGATTAACCGAGCGGTCTCAGGCGCTGCAGTCATGGACTGTGCAGCTGGTCCCGGCGGAGGTTCGAGTCCTCCTTCGCGCATGGGTGTGTGTGTTTTTCCTTAGGATAATTTAGATTAAGTAGTGTGTAAGCTTAGGTACTGATGACCTTAGCAGTTAAGTCCCATAAGATTTCACACACATGCATTTTTGTTGCATTTTCTAAATGTTCTGCCAATAAAACGCGGTTGAATTTGCGGCGTTTAGATTTGACAGATTTATCGTGCAACCGAAATTTGACGGATTCCTTCTGTCACTCATGTGGATGACATCACACTTTTCGCACCATACACATATCTTTTCTAAATCTTTTGCAAATTTGTTTTAATCTTATGATAACTTTACTAGACGATAAACGACATAATCACCTGTAACAACTTAAGACGGCTGCTGAGATTGTCTCCTAAATCGTTTATGAAGATAACGTACAGCAGAGGGCCTATAACACTACCTCAGGGAACGCCAGAAATCACTTCTGTTTTACTCGATGACTTTCCATCAGCTACTACGAGCTGTGACCTCTCTGACAGGATATCACGAATCCAGTCACATAACTGAGACGCTATTCCATAATCGCACAATTTTACTACAAGCCGCTTTCGTGATACAGTGTCAAAAGTCTTCTGGAAATCTAGAAATACGGAATCAATTTGAAATCTCCTGGCCGGCCGGTGTGGCCGTGCGGTTCTAGGCGCTTCAGTCTGGAACCGCGTGACCGCTACGGTCGCAGGTTCGAATCCTGCCTCGGGCATGGATGTTTGTGATGTCCTTAGGATAGTTAGGTTTAAGTAGTTCTAAGTTCTAGGGGACTGATGACCACAGATGTTGGGTCCCATAGTGCTCAGAGCCATTTGAAATCTCTTGTCAATAGCACTCAACACTTCGTGTGTTGTAAAGGGCTAACTGTGTTTCACAAGAGAGATATCGACCCTTGCCCTCTGTTTTGTGATCTTTGGTCGTCGGTAGCGGCTGGAGCGCGCAGTCTGGCGCGCTCTGGTATAGAGAAAAAGAGCCGTTGAAGAGGGGTGAGAGCAATCCGAGTCCTAGCAAGTGTCTCGCGAGTGGTTGTCCATCTGGCTGGCGTGGGCACTATTTGCGGTATCTACGCAAAACACCTGTGGTGCCTGTACTACTATGCGCTTGAGTGTTAGAGACCGGTTGGGTTTGTGATCCTTGTATCGCGCGGCCATAATCTATCGGTACCGGTTTTTTTTTTTTTTTTTTTTTTTTTTTTTTTTTTTTTTTTTTTTTTTTTTTTTTTTTTCAGGCGACTGTCCAGCAGTCGCGCTAGCTAGGCCTTAACTGTCTCTATGGTTGTGTGCGACAGTGTTATCGGAGCCTACTCCGTGTACGAAATTCATACACAAGGTAAGCTGTATTCATTTTGTTCTACCCCTCGAAATCTTTAATACAATATTGGAATGTTTGCTTTAATAGCTTGTGCTCTCGGAGCGGTCACCATATTCTATGTTAAAGACAAGGGGTTTAATTTAGTATATTACCTTCGGGTTGTATATTCAGATTGGTATATTTTTTACAGTTTTATTTTTACATTTCTGAAATAAAAAAGGCTCATATATTAACGCTTTTCTAACAGTTTTGTTGGGCCTGAAGAATTTCAACAGTGGTAATCACTGAATGGGGGCCTCTTCTTCCCGCTAATAGCGATTATCACGAATTTTCAAAATGGTTTTAATAAGCAGCGCTTGTGATTCCTCATTCTCCTGGATCAAGTTCTTGTACTTCATTGCCATGACCTTATTCTTCCAAGGGCCAAATCATTATTAGTATTGTTGCTGCCTCTTGGGGCTTATTTTCCGTTGTAAATAAATTTTGGCAATTGTCGTTATTTGTTCGATCCTTTGTTAACTGCTAAAAATGGGTTTAATTGGTTCATATGAAATGAAGTGTTACTTACTAATCTTTCGCCGACTAAAGGGTTTTCGTTAAAGTCATTCAAACAAATTTTGGAATTCCTTCCAATTAAATTATTGTTTTCCTATCACAAAGTTTTGTACTGTCGAATTATTGTTTTAAAATTGTAAACTTTGTTTGAGTTTAGAGAACCTTCATATTTTCACGTGAAGTTCATTTTTTGTTTTAATTCTGAAGATTTTTATCAATAAATCATTGTGTTTGCAATAAATAGTGAGTCACGATCCAAAACCCTGGAGTACAGTCCTACTACTAAAATCCTTACGGAACATTGCTCTACGGTCGTCAGTGGAAGTGTGTTATCTATACTGCTGCGGTAGTATAAAGGCTAACAAATCCGCATCATAAATAGAGGACCCGAGAACAAGTTCCGGTCGTGGCACAAATTTTAATTCATTTCTTCAGCTTCTATCATTTCCCGATTGCATTTATTACGAAAAAAGGGGAAATCTTATTCAGAGTATTTTATTCGAATTAGTCTACACCAGGGGCGCTGAACCCATTGATGCGATCAACCGGTCGATCGCCATGCCTTTAAGAGTCCATCATCCAAAACTTTTGTCCGAAATCTGTTTAAACAAAATGTTTTTTAAATACCAGTTTGTTGGCAACGGGTGATTTGTGATTTGCACGGTATTTGTAGGCAGTAAATCTGACAACAGTCTCTGCCACTTCCGTTTCTATATGCGTTTCACCATCTTTAACGCTGGCACCAAGCAACGATGTTTCATCCTGCATGGTGAGGTTACATGTTTGTGAAAAATGAGTGCAACTATACGCAGTAAAGCATACCACTTTTATGATGAATGCGAAGAACAGAACCGATTTTTTTTTTTTTGATTTCAAGGCAATGGAACCTGTTCTAGATTTCACAGCTCAGTCTTTCCAAAAAGTGGGTGTGGAAGATATTTTAAGTAACATGAGAACTCTTTTCTCTTGTTGTCTGGCTGAAGTAGAAAAAGAAATAATTTGATTTCAAGATGACGTTCCCTTAAAGTTAGAATAAAATGAACTTTTGGAAATTAGTTTTACTGTTTTTTAGATCAACTTATCTATGTGAGGCAGCGTTTTCAATGCTGCAAATAGTGAAATGTAAGAGTAGAAATAAACTGATAAATCCTTACCATTCAGACTAAGTAAGGTTGGCTCTGATAAATTATTCACCAGATTATAATAAACGTGCCAATGATATGCAAACCTATTAAACTTTTTTCAACACATGTGACTGTTTATTTTAATTTTTTTCGCATGTGTAATATCTTCATAGCTGAGTAGTAAGCATACAACTTTCGATGAAGACAAAATTATCTTTTATGCATTTTGTGTAATTAAAATTGATCGTTTAGGCTACGTTATGCTTTCACGCTTAAGCTTCATGAATTTTTCAGTCAGAAGATCTCTAAGTGGTATAAATTGCTTGTAGTAGACCTCAGGCCTAAAATGTTTGAGTACACTTGGTCTATACTCTCACCTCCTAACAAATTTGCTATTCCTCCTGAATCACTCAATATGTACGCAAAGTTGAAAGAGAGAGTGTGAGAATGCGAAAGCGGAAAGCTTTCTCATTTGGAATTTCCCCAACGGAAGACGCATTTCCGTGCGCTGCTTGTCGGGCGCCGGGTTCTTTAGCGACGATCCAGCGCTTTCTTCAGGGCGTCGACGGTATTTCCCCGAGGACAGCGGCGGGGTGTCCGCTCATTAGCGCTGCCTCCAGACAAATTACCGGCAGCGGTGCGCGATAGCCGGTTACCCAGAGGACCAGCGCATTCGGAGGACTCCCTCCATATCCGAGCCATCATTATATGAGGCTGCAGCGGCTAAATTTAGACCGGCCGAAACGTTCCTCGTGGCCCCCTTCTAGGGCACTGCGCGAGAATTAGTGGGCCGGTACTTCATGCCCCTCGCCTCATATGGGCGGGGAGTGGGTTGTCAGCACTAAAATTCTCCGCTCTTCAGCCAAGCGAATTAAAGAGAAATCCTTAGAACAGAGACAACATTTGGGGCTATTTTAAATTAAAAATCGTAAATATATAAATTTTAAAAATACATCGCAGGAAGGTGAAATTCTTGTGATACAAACATTGAAGCACTGCACTTTCACTTAGAATATGAAGTACTTGGCTGAGAAGTAATGGGGGAGGAGAGATTACGCTCCATAGGGTTGAGGGATGTGAGTAGAAAGATAGCGGTCTATTAGGTAGGAGAACTATGGAGAAGATAGGTGGGAGTTGAGGTGGCTAGTGGGAAATACAGTCGGTGAGAAAGACAAAGGATGAGGGGTAGTGTGTGGGCCGGACGGCAGTCACAAGAGAAAAGGGATGGGGATGAATGGAAAGGGAAAAGTAGAGATAAGCCAATGATGTGGAGTGGGATAGATGGTGAAGAGCTAAAGTTGGTAGGAGGGATAAATATCGATGCCGATTTCATTGTCTGAATGAGGAAGTTGGTTGAGGTTGCATTAGGATAGGATATGGAGTGTGTTTAGATGCAGGGACAGAGTGGTGTTTTCGTGAAGGGGCGGCAGCATACCAGAGTTGGTGATTGGAATCTAGTTTGCGGACAGTATAGGAGATGCGAAAGTGCTCGATGCGGGTGAAGAGGGGTGGCAATTTGATGAGATGGTAGAGGATCCAGGTGGAGAAAGGTAAACGGATGCAGAAAGAGAGACAGAGTTGATGGCGTTCGAGGATTTGGAGGGGTATACGTAACTGGTGGGGCAGAGATCAATGCAACATTTGCATACCAAGGATGGGGACTTTGTAGGTATGGAGAATAGTAGAGGTGTGTAATCTCCAAGTTCGGCCTGTTAGTAATTTTAATCTGTTGTTGACTTTCTGTTGATGGTCAGTAGATGACGTTTATACGTTAGCTGCCGATCGAGGGATATTCCAAGCTATTTCATTGTGTTAGTCAACTGGATAGGACGGTTTTAAATGATAAGGTGGAAGTCATGGAGGCGGAAGGTGCGGGTGGTTCGACCTATAATTATTGCCTGGGTTTTGAAGGGGTTGAACTAGAGGAAACTTTGGTTACACTAGGAGGTAAAGTGACTGAATCGAATTTTCATAGTCTTATTGTTTATGGTATGTGAAATTCAGAGCTTAGTTAACAGTCACACAAAGCAACTAGATGAAACTCTTAAAATTCTCAAGAAAATCGACTTTGAAGTTTTCCAAACGTCTTTAATACCCCAAAGTAAGGTCGAACTTTCGATAGTCAGCGTGGCGAATCCGTAGTTCAATTACTCTTAAGGTAAAGCTAGTGGCGTTGACGCTGTTAGGTTAGAAGACACACTTTCAGTTTTCATACTTGCCGGTATGTGGCAGCACCAGTACGTCAGCAGCGAGTTCGCAGCTGTAGAAGACAGGTGTGCTGCAAATTCTATTGGAATTGTGTGCGTATTCGCAAGCTTCAAGAGGAAATTTTCTAGCCAACTGGTTGCGGTAAGTGTCTGAAACTTCACGAACATAATGCAACGTTGTTATGTAACAGGCCTGCAAATGAATTAACGAAAAACCGAATGATGCAAGCGTTGGATAGGTTAATGACAATTATCTAATGATCTGTGAAGTGATTAATATTTGTGAGACATTTTTTCAGCGGAAAGGCGAGGAGCTTCATCTTCACTAACGCTTTATGAAGGCAGTAGGACAGGAGACGCGAGCCTAAAACGGGTATCAATTTATTACGCTGGAATTGTGGGCTTAAAGTGTAATATACTTTGTATAAATAACATGTGTTATGCTTCCAGGTTAAATACATCATCCCAAATATCTATCATCGGATAACGTATCGCGCTTCTTGCAGTGAAGATGATACGAGAAATGCGGCCAACGATGTAATGAATAAAACTATTTCTTTGAGGGCACCGAGCAAGCTTTTCAATATGAATGAGAAATCTCTAAGGACTTGAATAAAAAAGAACAATTTCACTAAAGGAAGTCTCGGACCTCCACCCCAATGAGAACTCTGTGCCGAAAATAAAGTGGTAAAACATATTCCTGAGCTCCGAACTGTAGAATTTGCCCCATCAAGAAGTATTACCGAGCGAGGCGGTGCAGTAGTTAGCACACTGGACTCGCATTCGGGAGGACGACGGTTCAAACTCGCGTCTGGACATCCTGATGTAGGTTTTCCGTTATTTCCCCCAAAACACTTCAGTCAAATGCCGGGATGGTTCCTTTGGAAAGGCACGGCCGAGTACCTTCCCCATCCTCCCATAATCCGATGGGACCGATGAGCTAGCTGTCTGGCCCCAAATCAACCAACCAAGCAAGAAGAATTGTTAGGGAAATTGGCAACAATATGCCCTCTAGTATTACGGGTAACTCTAAAATACTTCTGTTTGCTGATGACACTAGCTTGGTAGTAAAGTATGTTGTGTGCAACACTGACTCGGTTTCAAGTAATGCAGTTCATGACATAAATTCATGGCTTGTAGAAAATAAATAAACGGTAAATGACAGTAAGACATAGCTTTTACAGTTTCTAACACACAATTCAACACAACCCGACGTTTTAATGTCACTCCTCCCGTCGGAGGTTCGAGTCCTCCCTCGGGCATGGGTGTGTGTGTTGTCCTTAGCATAAATTAGTTTAGGTTAAGTAGTGCGTAAGCCTAGGGACCACTGACATCAGCAGTTTGGTCCCATAGTCCTTACCACAAATTTCCGAATTTTAATTTCATAGAATGGGCATATGATAAGTTAAACTGAACAGTTCAAATAGATAGTAAACTATCGTGGAAAGCCCACGTTCGGGATCTTTTTCAAAGACTTAATGCTGCCATTTTTACTATTCGAACGGTATCTAAAGAAAGTAACTGTTCGACACGAAGATTAGTCTACTTTGCTTATTTTCATTCGCTTATGTCGCATGGTATTACATTTTGGGGTAACTCTTCCCATTCTAAAAGGATATTTTTGGCTCAGAAACGGGCGGTTCGGACAATAAGCGATTAAGTTCGCGAACCTCTTGTCGACCCCTGTTCACTAGTCTGGATATTTTGACATTGGCTTCTCGATATATATTTTCTTTATTGTCGTTTCTTGTTAACAATATCAGCTCACGCCCAAGAATAAGCAGCTTTCACTCAGTTAATACTCGACAGAAATCCAACCTGCATTTGGATCGGACTTCCTTAATTCTTGTACGGAAAGGTGTGCAGTATACTACAAGAATTCAAAAATCTTAGCAGTAGTCCACGCACTTTCAAATCGAAACTGTTGAGTTTCATCGTGGGTCACTCCTTCTATTCTGTTGAGGAGTTCCTTGAAAAAATAAGCTGATTCTTACGTTATATAGTTGATTGCGTTTACTTAAGCCTATGGCTTGACTTTTTTTGGGTTGATAAACATTTTATTTTTAAAAACTTCCTGGCAGATTAAAACTGTGTGCCGGACCGAGACTCGAACTCGGGACCTTTGCCTTTCGCGGGCAAGTGCTCTACCATCTGAGCTACCCAAGCACGATACACGCCCCGTCCTCACAGCTTTACTTCTGCTAGTACCTCGTCTCCTACCTTCCAAAACAAGAACAGAAGTAAAGCTGTGAGGACGAGGCGTGAGTCGTGCTTGGGTAGCTCAGATGGTAGAGCACTTGCCCGCGAAAGGCAAAGGTCCCGAGTTCGAGTCTCGGTCCGGCACACAGTTTTAATCTGTCTGGAAGTTTCGTATCAGCGCACACTCCGCTGCAGAGTGAAAATCTCATTCTGGATTTTATTTTTATGTGTTTTTACTTTTATGTAGTAATTTCATTTACTGACACTTTCCATGACCTTGGGTATTTTCTACTCAATTTGGTCCTACGGAACTTGACATGTAAATAAAATAAAATGATGGGCCTATTAGGTTTAAAACCACATTTAATAAAGATGAGAAAATGACGGGGAAGTTCCCTTTTGAGAAAAAATCTTGAACTCTGTGTAAGGAAAAGTAATGATTGTTCTCGACAAAGAACAGATCGCGTGAACGGGAAAGAAGCATCTGATCACTTGAGGGGATGGTCTATTTCGTATTCGTGATTCGCAGTAGTTGTTTTATCATAATTACCGACTCTGGATGCATCTCAATGTAGCTTTTACCTGACCGAAAATGTTTTTCTTGCCTGTTCATCATCCTTTGCATCACACGACGCTCACTGAATTTTATAAACTCCCAATTTTTCTAACTCATTTATCACTTTTTCATCTTTTTACCGACGCCATGTTTCAAGTCGTAGCTTACTAGATCGCTTGGCTGGAACGCTATGAGGAAAATGAAGGCGACCAACAGAAGAGTATTATGGCTGAGCCAACAGCTGCGCTCACGCTGTAACATCGCGGACATGTTATTCCACAGAACCACCGAAGCCGTGCTTGAGTCACCACGACACCCTTGGGAGCCCACAGCAGAGCAGCAGGGCGCGGCCTGGTGTTGTGTGTGGTATGAGATGGGGCGGTCACTGACAGAAGTCTTTGATTTTAATGTAAGACGGGGAAAAACAGTCCAATGTGTTTTTCCTCCATTTTATTCTGTGAACATAGCAGTCGTGTGGTAGACTTTCAGTGTTTAACCCTTTCAAGGGAAGTGGTTCCGTCTGAAACCACCTACAATTTTCTCATTTTGTGGCAAAAGGGCAGTGGCTACATTTGGGGACACCATTCAGCAACCTAGTTGGTGCTGCCCTCTAGCGGCTGTCACTGGAACCGCTTCAAAATCTGTACATATTAGCAAGTAGTGAGGAGAGTTGGATAGCCATTTTTGTACGCTGTGCGCGAAAGTCTTTGTTCTCAAATTGTGACTGTATTCTTCTGTATTAGATAACTTTTATGCATGTATTAAATGCAGAATATTGTTCTGTTTACATTAATACTATATGTACTGCAATAATAACCAAAATAATGCATTTATTTCCGTGAATGTTGTGGTGGTTCCATTTGAAACCACTCCTCCTGTAACGGCAGCATTAGTAGGTGCGACGAATTTTTTTCCCCCGTTTCACGTGATGTATTCTCACAGACTAAGGGATCAGGAAATTCTGGAGTGCCTTTTCGCAGATATTCCTTCAGATCCCGACTCACAGATTGACGCTAGCAGTGACAGTGAAAGTGATGTGCTAGCTGAAGGCAGTGATCTGGGTTTGCGAATGAAACACCCTTTTTATCTCAAATTATTTCGGAAAGTGAGAGCGAGGACCATTTTGACAATGACAGTGATGATAGTTTCAGCACTAATGACGATTTGCCACTGTCTTCCATTGCGAATTTTTCATGGAGCAAGGACGTCAGTGCAATGAATTTTGCCGCCAATTTTCCAGAGGAAGCTGGTGTACGAGGAAAACTTAATAATGACGAACCTACTATGCTGTCATAGTAGGAGGAGAGGTGATACTCCTACGTGGCGCGTCCCAGGTGGCGGATAGGGAAGTCCTCACCGGTTTACTGGCGGACTTGAGTGAAATAAAATAGCTCTCGCGGACCAAACACACCCTCTGCGGTTAACAACCGGAGTTGTAAATCGGAACTTGCTCCAACTAAGGTTGACAACCTTCGACAGTCAAAAATGGAAAGGTCTTTTAGGAAAAAAATTCCACCGTCCTGCTCAAAAAGGCAGGAAAAGGCTACGTCGGATTCGGTGGGTAGTCAACTAGAAGACAGCAACGAATCGGAGCGTTTACAACCATCCAAATGCACACTAAAACACAAAAAGAAGATTAAACATGAGCAAATAAATTATATAGCAACACACAACATAAACTCACTACTTCAGACCGGAAAACTCAAGGAGCTCACAGATGAACTAAATAAACAAAAAATTTTAATAACAGGGATCCAAGAAATGAGAAACACCACAGAGGACCAATTCGAATCACACGGATACAGAATTTATAATGGGAAACCAGGACCGAGGGCAATGAAACAATGTCCCCAGTTTGGAACAGGGTTTTTAGTAAACATAAAAATAATAGATTCTGTAGCGGATTTCCAAGCAGTATCACCAAGAATTGCGACTCTAAGCTTTAAAACAATGAATAAAACCTATACAATAACAAATGCTCATGCCCCAACAAATGAAAAAAATTGTCTAACAAAAACAAAGGAAGAGGTAGATAAATTTTGGGACCTTCTAGAACAAACTGTGAACAGAGTAAATAAAAAGAATGTAAAAATCTTATTGGGAGATTTCAATGCTCAGTTGGGAAAAGAAAGGAAATATAAAGATATAATTGGAAAATGGAGTCCACATAAATTTACAAACAAAAACGGTCAAAGGCTTGTAGAACTCTGCAGAGAACACAACCTTATATCTAAATCAACATACTTTAAGAGGAAGCCAAGTAAACTTAAAACATGGAAACATCCAGACTGGAGGAAGGGCGAGTGGCAGCTAGACCATGTCTGTATGGACAAAAATTTTCATAAGGAGATCCACAATGTTAAAGTACTGAGAGGAGTAGACACAGGCTCAGACCATTATATGGTTCAAATTAATATCAAATTCACACCGTTAAAGAAGAGGACCGGAAAAACTAATAAAATAAAAAGGAGGTTTGACCCACATAAGCTAATTAAAAATAATAAGTACCAACAAATAACACAAACCATCAAATTAACAGATGATCTAGAACAACTAGTGCCTAATCTTAAAAAAGAAGCAGAGAATCTAGCTCCCTTGAATCCACAAAGGAAACATGCATGGTGGACATCAGAATGTGACTAATTCCATGAAGATAGACACCAAGCATGGTTAAAGTTTCAAACACATAAAACTGAAGAAAATGCCATCAACCTAAAAAATGAAAGAAAAAAATTCACTCAAAAAATTAGAAGAATCAAGAGAGGATTTCATAAAGATATTATAAAGTCTATAGAAGGTAATTATCATAAAACCAACTCCAGGAACTACTAGAAAATCTTTGGGAAACAACTACAACAATATGAGGCCCCTCCACTAATACTGAAAGATGAAGATGGAAGAATGACACACAGTAACAAGGAAAATGCAGAAATCATGGCAAAAGCATTTTACAAAATTCTGAATTGCGAGGAACCCAAAGAACCCTTACAAATCAACATAAATACCCCAATAAAAACCAAACCTAACAAACTAGACCCTCCAACTTTCCAAGAAGTAGAAGAAATTCTTAAAGAACAAAAAAAATTATAAGGCATGTGGAGAAGATCAGGTTTTTGTTGAAATGTGCAAATATGCAAGTGACACAGTCAAGACCTCCTTACACATGGCTCTAACAAAAATTTGGGTAACAGAACAATTTCCCAAACATTGGACCACAGCTATAATCCACCCACTACACAAAAAGGGAGATAAGAGCAACCCAGACAACTACAGAGGCATCTCTCTCCTAGATTGCACATATAAAATTCTATCCAAGATCCTACACGAAAGAATCAAGGAGCAATTAGGAGTTAGGGGAATATCAGGGAGGTTTCAGACCATGGAGAAGCTGTGCAGAGCAGATAATTAGTTTAAAATTGATTATGGCATACTACAAGAAACGGAACAAACCTCTGGCAATAACATTTGTAGATTTTAAGAAGGCATATGACTGTCTCCACAGACCTTCAGTATTAAAAATTTTAAGAAATCTAGGACTCCATCCAAAACTAATTAAAATAATACAACTCACTCTAACCAACACCACATCAAAAGTGAAGTTTAGAGGAGAAATTTCGGAACCATTCCTCATAAAAACAGGCTTAAGACAAGGTGACTGCCTATCACCATTACTTTTCAACTGTGGACTGGAATACATAATGATAGAATGGTACAAGGACACTCCAAAGAGGATAAGAATGGAAGTGCAAAAGATGATATTAGCTTAAACTGCTTGGGATTCGCTGATGATCTTGCTCTCCTAGCCAACACCGTTCAAGAAGCCAGGCAACAAGTGAAATCACTACAAGAAATAGCAGAGAAAGTAGGCCTTAGAATATCATTTGAAAAAACGGAGATTATGCTAACTGATCCACCACTTGCAAACAAAATTACAAGAGGAGAACAGGAAATCAAAATTGTTGATAAATTTAAATATTTAGGCGAAATAATAACATACAATCTAAATGAGAAGCCATCATGGCAAAATAGAATAAAAAACTGAACTATGCAAATTACATTACCAAAACTACATACAACAACAAAAAACTATCTATAGATGTAAAATTAAAACACTATAAAACAGTTACACAACCAGAAATAACATATGCAGCTGAAACTAAACTCCTGGAAATTGAAATAAGAACACCATGAATTCATTGTCCCAGGAAGGGGAAACTTTATTGACACATTCCTGGGGTCAGATACATCACATGATCACACTGACAGAACCACAGGCACATAGACACAGGCAACAGAGCATGCACAATGTCGGCACTAGTACAGTGTATATCCACCTTTCGCAGCAATGCAGGCTGCTATTCTCCCATGGAGACGATCGTAAAGATGCTGGATGTAGTCCTGTGGAACGGCTTGCCATGCCATTTCCACCTGGCGCCTCAGTTGGACCAGCGTTCGTGCTGAACGTGCAGACCGCGTGAGACGACACTTCATCCAGTCCCAAACATGCTCAATGGGGGACAGATCCGGAGATCTTGCTGGCCAGGGTAGTTGACTTACACCTTCTAGAGCACGTTGGGTGGCACGGGATACATGCGGACGTGCATTGTCCTGTTGGAACAGCAAGTTCCCTTGCCGGTCTAGGAATGGTAGAACGATGGGTTCGATGACGGTTTGGATGTACCGTGCACTATTCAGTGTCCCCTCGACGATCACCAGTGGTGTACGGCCAGTGTAGGAGATCGCTCCCCACACCATGATGCCGGGTGTTGGCCCTGTGTGCCTCGGTCGTATGCAGTCCTGATTGTGGCGCTCACCTGCACGGGGCCAAACACGCATACGACCATCATTGGCACCAAGGCAGAAGCGACTCTCATCGCTGAAGACGACACGTCTCCATTCGCCCCTCCATTCACGCCTGTCGCGACACCACTGGAGGCGGGCTGCACGATGTTGGGGCGTGAGCGGAAGACGGCCTAACGGTGTGCGGGACCGTAGCCCGGCTTCATGGAGACGGTTGCGAATGGTCCTCGCCGATACCCCAGGAGCAACAGTGTCCCTGATTTGCTGGGAAGTGGCGGTGCGGTCCCCTACGGCACTGCGTAGGATCCTACGGTCTTGGCGTGCATCCGTGCGTCGCTGCGGTCCGGTCCCAGGTCGACGGGCACGTGCACCTTCCGCCGACCACTGGCGACAACATCGATGTACTGTGGAGACCTCACGCCCCACGTGTTGAGCAATTCGGCGGTACGTCCACCCGGCCTCCCGCATGCCCACTATACGCCCTCGCTCAAAGTCCGTCAACTGCACATACGGTTCACGTCCACGCTGTCGCGGCATGCTACCAGTGTTAAAGACTGCGATGGAGCTCCGTATGCCACGGCAAACTGGCTGACACTGACGGCGGCGGTGCACAAATGCTGCGCAGCTAGCGCCATTCGACGGCCAACACCGCGGTTCCTGGTGTGTCCGCTGTGCCGTGCGTGTGATCATTGCTTGTACAGCCCTCTCGCAGTGTCCGGAGCAAGTATGGTGGGTCTGACACACCGGTGTCAATGTGTTCTTTTTTCCATTTCCAGGAGTGTATCTTCAAAACAACTAATACAGCAGAAATTGACAGAATACTAAAAATAGAAAGAAGAATAATTAGGACATGTATAAATAAACAGTATAAAATAAATGGACATTGGAGAATAGCATCAAATGAAACAGTATATAAGAAAATAGAACCAGTCATGAGCACAATCAGGAAGAAACGCATCTCATTCTTTGGACATCTGATGAGAACTCCAGAAAACAGAATTAGTAAAAAAATAATACAAAAATTGTGGAATAGTAAGAGCGACATTAAATGGATCACAGAAATTAAGGAAGATATAAAAGAACTTCAAATTACAGTAGATGACCTAAAAAACAAGACAGAGAAAACCAGAATACTGCAAGACCCGCAAAAAAGACTACAAATGAAAATCAATAAAAGGAGTACAGGAAGAGTTGTCTCAGATGAAGAAAGAAAGACAATATCTGAAAGAATGAAGAAATATTGGGCAGACAGAAGAGCAAAGCACCTTTCATATAAGAATAGCATCTAATAATTATATTACCTAAATATTGTCGAACCAAATTGTATCCATGTGTAACAACTTGTTTAGAACTTTGTATTTTTGACTGCTGTGGTCCAATGAAGGCCATTAAATAAATAATAAATGACAGAGTAGATTTTTTTGTGTCCGTTTTGTGACACTATGTTAGAACACATAGTTTTCCAGTCTAATCTGTACGCAACACAGAAAGGTGGCAATTTCAGGTCTCTTTCTAAAGCACAACTAAAAGTATTTTTGGCTATAAACATTCTAATGGGAATCAAGAAACCTTGTTATTATCGTGATTGCTGGTCGTCCCATAAGGAACTTCGAGATGAGTACATTTCCTCACCAATGTCGGTAAAAAGGTTCAGCTGGATTTTGACACATATTCACATCAATGACAATGCTGTTATGCCTTCAAGGGAGAGCATAAATTATTACAAATTATATAAAATCCGTCCACTAATCAATCAGATACTTATAAACTTCAAAGAATTCTATGTGCCTACTAAAGAGCAAGCTATAGAGGAATGCATGGTGAAGTTCAAAGGATGAAGCTGATTCAAACAATATATGCCCCAAAAGCCAATCAAGAGGGGATATAAAATCTGGGTCAGAGCTGATAAGCTTGGATATATTTGTGATTTTCAGATATATACTGGAAAAGTTGAAGGCATAGTGAAAAAATCCTTAGAAGAGAGAATTGTTAGAGATATGTGTAAAGGCTTGGAAGGAAAGAGATACCACATATACTTTGACAATTTTTTTACCAGTGTCTCACTTTTACAGAAGCTAAAAGATGACGGACTTTTTGCCTGTGGAACAATTAGATCACACAGAAAAGGACTTCCTACGCTAAAAACAGACAAAGAGTTGCAAAGAGGAGAGTTTGACCGGTCAGTTCGTTCTGATGGCATTGCCTGCATCAAATGGAAAGGCAAACGTGCAGTCATGTTGCTGTCTACTATTGATACGCCTGTATGTGTTGAAGAAGTCAGCCATAAAGAAAAGGATGGAAAAATCGCAAAGGTACCTTGCCCAAAAGTAGTGAAATCATATAATGCAAATATGGGATGGGTCGACAAGGCAGATATGATGAACAGTTTTTATGCAATAGACAGGAAATCACGAAGGTGGCGGCTAAGATTATTTTGATATATATTTGATATGAAACTTCCTGGCAGATTAAAACTGTGTGGCCGACCGAGACTCGAACTCGGGACCTTTGCCTTTCGCGGGCAAGTGCTCTACCATCTGAGCTACCGAAGCACGACTCACGCCCGGTACTCACAGATTTATTTCTGCCAGTATCTCGTCTCCTACCTTCCAAACTTTACAGAAGCTCTCCTGCGAATTTGATATTTCTATTGGAAATGCATTTATTCTGTTTCAGTTATATAATCCAACAGCGAAGCAAGTGCTAAAGGATTTTCGAAGACGTGTTGCCACAGGCCTGGTGGCTAGTAATGTCTTCAAAGATAGTTCTGGCCATCCCAGTACACCGTCAGAACCATCTGAAAAAAAATTCAATACTGTTGTTCCCCATGAGAAACGCATATCGGAAGCAAAACATCCGCCAAAACATGGAACCTCAAGGCGCTGTGTACACTGCAGCACAAAGAAAGAACCCCACAGAAGCAGATGGACATGTAGTCACTGGCAGAAAGGAATTGCTTTTTACTGTATCATCAAAAGTGATGACATTTAGTGGGCAGTGGCTCCATTTGAAACCACCCTGTATGTTTTCAGTTTATGTATATTTCATTTAATTTTTGCATTTTTCTGTCGCACTGTATGAAAATTAATACAATAAAAACAAGGAAAAATTAAATTTTTTTTTTAATTTTGCCCCTGAAAAGGTTAGACCTCATCAGCTAATTTCTACAACCTGCTGTTGGGAGCATTGTCATTCCAAACGCGTTGTTGACGTGTGTATAGGCCAGAAATTACGACCGAATGCTGTTATCATTACTGTAAAAGCATAAGAACCGTCACCTCGCATCCGTATTGGACAATACAGAGCGTCCACAGAGTCTCTCAGCAGCGGCGACTCCCGCGTATCTCGCCTTCCGGGGCGCGAAAGGTTGGCAGCACATTCGTGTTGCGCTATAAGCTAGGCGCCGGGATTCACTACCAGTGGCTGCAGTTACGTTGGCCGCGCGAGGCTGCCATGCGGTCTTAGGCGCCTAGCACGGATCGAGTGGCTGCCCCCATCGGAGGTTCGAGTCCTCCCTCGGGCATTGGTAAGTGTGTTGCCCTTAGTTTAAGTTAGGTTAAGTAGTGTGTAAGCTTAGGGAACGATGACCTCAGCAGTTTGGTCCCATAGGACTTACACAAATTTCCTATTGCAGCTGTGTTGGGAGATGAAGTTCAACATCATTACAATAAAACAATGGAATTAGTTAATTATATTAATTATAATTACATTAAACGCACTCACCAATACCACAGTAAATGCTGGAAACGTTTTCCTCTTTCTTTGCCAATGTTTCACGTGTCATAGAATGTACATAATCAATTATCGATGTCTTCAGTTCATCTGTCGTCTTTGGGTTATTTTGATACACAAATTTTTTAGCTGCGCTCCAAAGGAAATAGTCAGATTGAAAGAAATCCGGTGCGCGGCGGTCAGAGATCTTTCGTAACTACTCTGCCTCCAAAGATTTCATTTAGAATCCGTAGGGACTGGTGTGCTGTATGAGCAGTAGCGTTGTCTTGTTGTGAGAATGAATGACTGATCTCATTTTTATTCGAGGGCAATAAATGGAAAAATTACACAGATCAAAAAAAGGTGTGCACCTCCTCGGGTCCCGAGAGTTCCGGAACCTGTACAGAAAATTGGTATAGAGATCAACATAAACTTCATTTCCCCCCTTTTTATTGCTCATGAAAACCGCACATTGCATGTTGTACCACCATACAGCGAGATCTTTAGAGGTGGTGGTTCGGATTCCTGTAGACACCGGTACCTCTAATACCAGTAGGACGTCCTCTTGCATTGATGCTTGCCTGTATTCGTCGTGGCACGTGGCATACTATCCACAAGTTCATCAAGGCAATGTTGGTCCAGATTGTCCCACTTCTCAACGGAGATTCGGTGTAGATCCCTCAGAGTGGTTGTCACGTCGCCCATAGACAGCCCTTTTCAGCCTATTCCAGGCATGTTCGAGAGTGTTCATGCCTGTAGAACATACTGGGCATTCTAGTCGAGCGAAAGAAATCATTCACAATGGGACGCAAATTGCCGTCCATGAAGACGAATGCCTCGCCAATATGCTGCCGATATGGTTGCACTATCGGTCAGAGGATGGCACTCATCTATGGTGCACCCGTTACGGAGTCTTCCATGACCACCAACGGCGTACGTCGGCCCCACATAATGCCACCCCAAAACATGAGGGAACCTCCACATTGCTGCACTCGCTGGACAGTGTGTCTAAGGCATTCAGCCTGACCAGGTTGCCTTCAAACTCGTCTCCAACGATTGTCTGGTTGAAGTCATATGCGACACTCATCACAGAAGAGAACTTGATGCCAATCCCGAGCGGTCCATTCGGCATGTTGTTGGGCCCCTCTGTACTGCGCTGTATGGCACTGTGGTTGCAAAGATGGACCTCGCCATCGACGTCGAGAGTGAAGTTGCGCATCATGCAGCCTATTGCACAGAGTTTAAGTCGTAACACGACATCCTGTGGCTGAAGGAAAGCATTATTCAACATGGTGGCGTTGCTGTCAGGTTTCCTCCGAGCCATAATCCGTAGCTAGCGATCGTCCACTGCAGTATTAGCCTTGGGCGGCGTGAGCGAGACAGTTCCTGTATCTCTGTATCTCCTCCATGTCCGAACAACATCGCTTTGGATCACTCCGAGACACCTGGACACGGCCCTTGTTGAGAGCCCTTTCTGGCACAGAGTAACAATGCGGGCGCGATCGAACCGCGGTATTGACCGTCTAGGCTTGGTTGAACTGTACCTCCTTCCTGGTGGAATGACTGGAACTGATCGGCTGTTGGACCCCCTCCATCTAATAGGCGCTGCTCATGCAGGGTTGTTTATATCTTTGAACAGGTTTAGTGACATTTCTGAACAGTCAAAGGGACTGTGTCTGTGATACAGTACCCACAGTCAACGTCTATCTTCAGGAGGTTCTGGGAACCAGGGTGATGCAAAACGTTTTTTGATGTGTGTGTTTGGGAAAATGGACATCGGTAGTGGCGGTAGTGTCGACAAAAATCGGCCCCGTAATTCGCGCTAGCGTTATGGCAAGCCTCATTCCCATTTTCTCTGCGTGCAGTGGCATTTCTTTTAAGGCAAATGGTTTTTCTTATGACCGAGCTCGTGAATTTTGGGAATTAATGTAGCCAGATAGGTGAAACCAAGCCTCATCAGTGAAAAAAGCATGGCCCACACAATGTAATTTTTGGACAGCAGTAATTTTATATGGATTAAATCACATACAGTATCACGATGTGGACACCTCGAGAGTTTCCTCCTGCACGGGAAACCTCTTAAACTGAAACCGCTTTCCCTACAATAGTAAGCATACTCAGTACAATCAGCTTATACAGGAACTAGACAATAACACAACTAACAAATGCAACGCACACGCATCATTAGTGAGGCCAGTTAGGACCTGCATTGGTACAGTGGCCTCACTCTGCTAATGCCAAGGAACAAGGCAGGCGAGACATGAATGTGCTGCCAACCTTACGCCTCCCGCAAGGCGAGACACCCGAGGCTCGCCGTTGCAGAGAGACTTTGCGGACGCACTGTACTAAAGTTAAGAAACTGATTTTTTGTTTACTTGCAGATAAACGTCTACAGTCCTGACACAAACTGATACCCCATCGCCACAATACACACGCTGCTAGATGAACCAAAACAAAATGATGCAGCTGACTGATTAAGTGGACCACAGCGCGGTCATTCAGAAGACAGACAATGCTACAAACAATCCACGCTGAGTTGTTGGGAGTATGCGGCATCACTGCACAGTCACATGACACAGTGGTTACGTGGCGCAGACGTATCCAGTGCGGGGAGTGTCAGACCATCTGTCTGTGAAGAACTGCGAATCGCAAAAGCAGTGGAAGCCCTCCAGCAAGTGCAGATGTTTACTTTAGCGGCCTTTTCGACGTGGACGAATGGTACGTGTATCACTACAAACCTGAGTAAAGATGCGAAAAAAAAGGCAAGGGCACAATCACCATCGCCGGCCGAAGTGGCCGTGCGGTTAAAGGCGCTGCGGTCTGGAACCGCAAGACCGCTACGGTCGCAGGTTCGAATCCTGCCTCGGGCATGGATGTTTGTGATGTTCTTAGGTTAGTTAGGTTTAACTAGTTCTAAGTTCTAGGGGACTAATGACCTCAGCAGTTGAGTCCCATAGTGCTCAGAACCATTTGAACCATTTTTTGAACCACAATCACCATCGGGGAAGGTGGTGCTGAGTACTTTATCTTTCAGTAGTAAAATATTATGTAGAACACTCTTGGTCACATAACAACACTGTTATTCCCAATTGGTTGCTGCTTTCACCCTAACAACATGTACACAATACTGTGAAATCACTGGTTTGAATTTAATAGCAAACAACTGTTTAAAAATGTTGTTTGCATTTATCGCTACCGATAAAGTGTTTCAGTCGTTAGGTAACCAGCGCCCCCCAACAGCCCATCTTTGGTGTCCACAAAATCGTGCAGAATGCAGTCCTCTAACGTGCTAACAAATGCCCTTGGCTGAATAATTACATTTTTGCAAGTTACGCTATGTAATAACTGTACAACATATAAATTGCTATGGTATATTAACCTACCTCCTATATATTTTAGCTCCAGTGGAAAAACTTTTAAAAACAGTTAATTGCAATTATGTTAAAGACAATGATTACAAAAAATTCTCTACTTATTATAAGGGTGACGTTGTAACTGGTGGTACTGGACAATGGCTACAAGGGTTTTCTGCAGTAAATGACACTACATAAAATGTTGACGGTCGGCGAGCTTAACAACCAACGCAAATATGAAGACCACAAGCGTATGAATGGGCAAGGAAGTGGCATAGCCGGCTACGATGGCCGAGCGGTTCTAGGCGCTTCAGTCAGCAACCGCACGAACCCTACGGTCGCAGGTTCGAATCCTGTCTCAGGCCTGGATGTGTGGAATAGGTTAGTTAGGCTTAAGTAGTTCTAAGTTCTAGGGGACTGATGACCCCAGAAATTAAGTCCCATAGTGCTCAGAGCCATTTTAACTTTTTTTTTAATTTTTTTTTTTAAGTGGCATACGGATGTTCTAAGGCGTGAAGAGATAGGCTTTAAGTTATCTGGCGCTAAAGATAGTACGCTAACGAAAATGAAACGCTCAGTAGGCTGTTAGTTGAAGAGGTTCAAATAGTTCAAATGGCTCTGAGCACTATGGGACTTAATATCTATGGTCATCAGTCCCCTAGAACTTAGAACTACTTAAACCTAACTAACCTAAGGACAGCACACAACACCCAGTTGAAGAGGAATGGACATTATAAAAATGGCAATCACACTGGGAATAAAAAGGTACAAGAAACGGGAAATTCATAAATACAGAAATCCAACTCAGTTCTCAACGAAATTGTAGGAAGTGCAGGGAAGTTAAGACGAAATTGCTCCTTGAACACTGTGAAGGAACCGAAAAAGAAATCACTGTCGGAAGGAGTGATTTAGCATATAGAAAGGTCAAAAAGAACCTTCGGTGAAATTAAAAACAATGTGAATTGCACTGTGAATGCAGAAAAGATTGCGGATAAGTGAAAGAGTGCATTGAAAGCCTCTATGGGAGAAGCATTGGTCTAATGACGTGACACACGAAGACACAGGAGTCGATAGAGAAGAGGTATGGGATCCAGAATTAGAATCGGAATTTGAAAGAGCGTTGGACGACTTAAGATCAAATGAGGCAGAAGAGTAATATTCTATCAGAATTTCTAAAATCATTGAGGGAAGCGGCAGCAAAATGACTGTTGGCGTTCGTGTGTAGAATGTATGAGACTGGCAATATATCACCAGAGTTTCGGAACAACATCACCCACATAGCCACGAAGATAGTTAGGGCCGACAAGCGCGAGAATTATCGCACACTCCGCTCAACAGCTCAAGCATCCTAGTTGCTGACAAGAATGGTACACAGAAGAATATAACATAAAATTCAGGACCTGGTAGATGACGATCAGTTTGGATTTAGGAAAGGTCAAGGCATCAGAGAGGCAATTCTGATGTTTCGGTTGATAATGGCAGCAAGGCTGAAGAAAAACCAAGACACATTCATAGGATTTGTCGACCTGGAAAAAGCATTCTAAATGTCAAATGGTGGAAATTTCGAGAAAAATAGGGGTAAGCTACAGCGAAAGACGGGTGAAGATACAATATGCACAAGACTCAAGAGAGAACAATAAGACTGTATTGCAAAAGACTGTAAGCCAGCCAGGGACTTAGTCTTTCGCCCTGATGTTCAATCTATACACCGAAGAGGCGACTAGAAAAATAAAAGAAAGTTTAAAGAGTGGTGTTAAAATTCAGGGTGAAGGGATATCAAGGATAAGATTCGATGATGGCATAGCTACCCTCAGTGAAAGTGAAGAAGAAATGTAGGATCTGTTGAACAGAATGAACAGCCTAATGAGAACAGAATATGGACTGAGGGTTAATAAAAGAAAGACGAACGTAATGAGAAGTAGCAGAAATGAGAAGAGCGAGAATTGGAGATCACGAAGTGGACGAAGTTAAGGAATTCTGCTACCTAGGCCACAAAATAACCCATGATGGACGGAGCAAGGAGGACATGACAAGCAGTCTAGCACTGGCAAAAAGAGTATTCCTGACCAGAAGAAGGTTGTTAATATCAAATGCAGGTCTCAAAATGTGGAAGAAATTTCTAGGAATGTACGTTTAGATTACAGCATTGTATGGTAGTGATATATGGTCTGTGGGAAAAGCAGAATAGAAGAAAATCGAAGCACTTAAGATGTTATGCTTAAGAAGAATGCTGAGAATTAGTAGGGCTGATAAGATAAGGAATGAGGAGGTTCTTCGCTAAATCGGAGAGGAAAGGAATATATCGAAAGTGTTGACAAGAAGAAGATACATGGCAATAGGACATCTTTTAGGACATCAGGGAATCACTTCCATGGTACTACATGGAGCTGTAGAGGGTAAAAACTGTAGGGAAGACAGAGATTGGAATACATCCAGCAAATAATCGACGAAAAGGTTGGCACAGGAGAGGCATTCGTGGAGGGTCGCATCAAACCAGTCAGAAGACTGACGACTCAAAATGAAATAAAATCAAAAAGTAAAACAAAATACTGCGGACGAACAAAATGTAGTGTGGTAGCGGCACAGCATCTTTGATCGCTGTCGATAAACGTCCGCATCGCTAGGTAACCAGGGGCGTCCTGCAGTTCATCTTTAGTGTCCACAGAGTCCTGCAGAGGGCAGTCAGTAACATGTTAATTGATGCCATTGGCTGGTTAACGTTATGTTATGTAAAATCTTAACTGTGTAATGCAGAAATTGTTAGCAAAGTATTGAGGTTTATATCTACAAAGCGTCAAGACGCTGCAGCGTAGAATACTTCGAGACTTTACTTTCAGTCGAGTCATTTTCCGTTCGTTAGGTGTCAGAAGATGGTGTGCAGTTACATCTGGCTGGACGCATCTTTGCTGGCCGCTGTGGGCGAGCGGTTCTAGGCGCTTCAGTCTGGAACCGCGCGACCGCTACGGTCACAGGTTCGAATTCTGCCTCGGGCATGGATGTGTGTTATTTCATTAGGTTAGTTAGGTTTGAGTAATTCTAAGTTATAGGGGACTGATGATAGTTCAAATGGCTCTGAGCACTATGGGACTTAACTTCTGAGGTCATCAGTGCCCTACAACTTAGAACTACTTAAACCTAACTAACCTAAAGTCCTTACACACATCCATGTCCGAGGCAGGATTCGAACCTGCGACCGTAGCGGTCGCGCGGTTCCAGACTGTAGCGCCTAGAAACGCTCGGCCACTCTGGCCGGCTGGGACTGATGACCTCAGATGTTTAGTCCCATAGTGCTCAGAGCCATTTGAACCATTTCTGGACGTATCTTTTTTGCGAGGAGCGGTACAAAATGGTTCAAATGGCTCTGAGCGCTATGGGACTTTACAGCGGAGGTCATCAGTCCCCTAGACTTAGAACTACTTAAACCTAACTAACCTAAGGACATCACACACACATCCATGCCCGAGGCAGGATTCGAACCTGCGACCGTAGCGGTCACGCAGTTCCAGACCGAAGTGCCTAGAACCGCTCGGCCACTGCGTCCGGCAGGAGCGGTACATTAACTCTGTTAAGTTGTGGAATACTCAAAGGCCGTGGTCGCATTTTATCTTGGTGTATCTTAGGTCATATGCCTCACTATCATTCCGCTGCTCTTTGAAAGTTGGTTCAGTATCGCATACTTCACTACAGGTAGTCAGATCGCTTTATTGTTCATGTATCGTTCATATTTCATACATAGGAAAATGTTTTCAGGGCATTAAAACCCGACGCACATATGCTATGAACCCACAGATTAAAGTTACAGAAGGGAGAGGCCGCTTTCAGGGTTTAAGCGCTTTTCCACGTTCTTTTAGGAAAAAGCTGGGCTAGCGCTTTCTCTCTCTCTCTCTCTCTCTCTCTCTCTCTCTTTTCATCTCAGATCTCAGAAAACACGATATATGACAACACCCAGAAAAAAAATTTAGCAAATCATGAAGTCAGCAGATCCCATACGACAGAATGAACGCTAGGAAACAGAGAGATCGATTACAAGTTTGTGCATCAACTTTTGTTGGTAACGTGGAGCCTCCATATTTATTAAAATACTACTGGCTTCGCGAAGATGTATGCTTTCGACCACGGATAACAGCCCGTGACATTTCCGGCCGTGAAAATTTACGTTTTAAAAGCCTGTAGCATTACCTGGGCAGCATAGAACAAAAATTGTTTAGTAAATAACGAAAAGAGATGTGAATCCTTTGTTTTCACAGTTAGGCAGCAGTGTAAATATAAATATCTGTGTGGTCGCAGCCTGGTGTTAGATAAGTATTTACACTACACACACTTTTTATAAACTGGAATAAAGTTGTTTACTAGTAGCTATCGAGTTATTTGTTTATTTAATCGTATCGCTAGGGCCCCCCGCCGGGCAGGCCGTTTGGCGGGTGCCGGTCTTTCAATTTGACACCACTTCGGTGACATGCAGTCGATGAGGATGACGGGATGATAATGAGGACAGCACAACACCCAGTCCCTGGGCGGAGAAAATTCCCCGACCCAGCCAGGAATCGAACCCGGGCCCAGAGGATTGACAGTCCGTCACGCTGACCATTCAGCTGCCGGGGGTGGATAGCTATCGAGTGGAAAGATCAGATAACATAAAAATCTTTTGTCAACAATCTGGGATTTTATGTCACATATTGTAATCATGTTTTAATAGCATCGTTATTTTTTATTACTTATGTTTATACTGTGCGTGTGTGTGTGTGTGTGATTTAAGGAAACTCACTTGATAATGGTGGTACATCTTCCAAAACGTGTTACAGGAAGACCAATAAAAATGGACGGTGAGTTTATGTAGGATTATGTAGGCCACAGTAATACACGTGGACATTTTATTTGTCGGGTCGTGTTGCTCTTAAACCAATATTATGAGTGCACACATTTGTCAGTGTGCTCTCTTTTGTTACATCAGTTCTCGCTTGCTAAAGGAATATTACCGACGCATCATGTCCCTCACTCCGTCAGTGATTATACGACGTAGCCCAGGTGCGAACACAGGGGTGATGGCGAGTGGTCGATATGCTGTTGGCAGTATCCGCAGCAGCGGTTAATTGCCTTTGCAAATCCCGGTTAGGTCGCGCATCAGCTCGTGTAATCCACACAACAAGGGGTCGCCCTGCCGCAGCGCCGGGTGGAAGCTGGGGCGATGGGAACTGACGCGTTGCAGGCCGGCGCATGTTCGCCCACAGATACAGAGAAAAGCTGTATTGTCTGACAAGACTGACGGGGACACAGATACACTTTTCGCGTTAACATCTACCGGTGGAGTTAATTTCTATACATTCAAAATACACTGCCTGACAGAAATGGTGAAACACCCGGAAGATATGGTCGGAAGTCACTGTAACTTCGTACACGTACACAACATCGGCGAGTGTGCAAATAATCAGAGCTGCAGTTCTCTGTGATAGGTTGAACGGTCACCAGAGTGCATTAGTGTTGTTAACAAGCCTGGTGAAGTACGTGTACAAGTTTTGTCCCAGGAGGAATGGTCAGTATTCAGGGATATGACAAGAGTGATCATTCGAAACAAAAAGTCTGATAAACACGGGCTCTAAAATGAATACCTTAAGAGCTATGGACATTTCTTCACCTTCGGTACCGTGAAACAAATCTCGTTTACTGCAAGCTCTTTGCTTTCCATATTTTTAGAGATGGTCGTATGGACCAACTCCGGACAGTCCAAACGAAGGCACGAACCCGTCTCCTCAAACTCCTCTCCAGCCGAACATGGGGCCTGGACCCCTCCACAATCCTCCACACTTATCCCTCATCCGCCCCATCTTTATTATGCCCCCCCCCCCGCCTTGATATCCGCCCCTCCCACCTACTATTAGTCCCTTCAAATCCTTGAACGCCATGCACTCTGCCTCGCCTATCGCATCTGTCTCCCATCCCCCACACAGATTGTTTGTGACCTGATTCCTTTCCTGCAATTCCTCCTTTTCTTCGAACAGACATGGATCCTTTATACTTCCCACAAGCTTGATCCTCCCCACCCACTTGTCTCTCCCATCCTCTCCCATCCCAACCCACTGCCGTGCCTGTACTCTTGCATCCCACCTGCTCTCCATCTTTACACTCTCCACACACTTGCCCGAGGTGGCTTGTGCCAACTCCCCCTCCCGGATGATGCCCTCGTCCCCTCCATCTACACCTCCTACCAGATTTGATCCTCCCCTTCCTCCTCCTGAGTTTTTCCTCATAGTTCTCCCTCTTTCCCTTCACTCCCTCTTCCCTTCCCCTCCTCTCTCCCTCTCCTCCCCCCAGGCTTCCACACCCCGCCATACCCTCTCCCCTCCCCCTCCCTTCTTCTCTCCCACTGGCATCCTCCCCACCTCCCTCCTACCCTCCCCTATTCCCTGTGGCAGACCCTCCCCCCCCCCCCCCCCCCCTCTTTTGTGCAATAGTGTAGTGCGCCGAAGATTGTCACCTATGTGCTACAGTGTTCTCTTCGTCTAAGTGCGTGGGTGTTTCTTCTTCAGTGCTCCTTCTTTCGCGTGTGAAACTGTTTGTCTACTTCCTTGTACCACCAGTGACTACCGCGAACGGCCTCTTTTCGTTTCTTATGTATGTCTCCTATTTTTACCATTCATGTACGTCTGTTTTTTTGACCCCGTGTTTTTTATCTGTTATTCTGTGGTCGAAGAGTGGCGTAGATAGGCCGCTGCCGGCCTACTTTTCGTAAGGTGTTAAAATAACAATAAAGAAAAAAATATGGACCAAAACAAGAAAATAGTGTCCAGTAATCATGGTCTCTGAAGTGCGTACCTTTAGAGCTATGAGCACTTGTTCGCCTTCACTACTAAGAAACACTTCTCTTCTATTGAACTGTTCGCTTCGCTGGAACACCTTGTATAAGGGGTGTGAACAGCATCAGATGTTGAGTGATCGCTGTGAAATACAGGGAGACGCCGGTGCTCGCGTAAGCCAGCGTTTCCATTACCTGACACTGTTTGAAAGGGACCTCATTGAAGGTCTCCGTTTGACCGACTGGTCGAATAGTGCAATATTCAGATTTGTGGCGCATTCGGGTGTGACAGTAGTCCGATGTTGGATTGTTACTAGGTGAGAGTAGGCGTACTCCTTGTCAAGGTTCTGATCGACGACACCTAACCATGACAGAGGAGGATCGCGGTATTGTGCACCAAGCCCTTTGTAACGGATTCACGTTCGTGCCTGCCAGAACAAGTACTGGACTTCCCGCAACATTATGAGCCGCCCTGAACTATTGGTCGGACTAAGGAATTACTGTCGCATGCATAGGCCACCCATAAGACCACAACACAGACGGCTGTGTTTGAAATGGTTTCATGACCTGGAAGCATGGTCTGTTGATGAAAGCCGTCACATTGTGAGCGGCGATAACTCGAGGTGCTGCACTACTCCAGCTGACTACCTTCGACGAGTACAGTGGCGTTGTGGGGAGACGCCCCAGTCTTCCAATGCTCTGGAGAGTCACAGCCGTGTTATTCCTGGTGTCATGATATGGGGAACCATCAGGTATAGTACTGCTCATTGTGATTGATAGCTCTGAAGGTACAACGGTATGTCACGGATATCTTGCGTCCTTGTGTGTTTCCTCTCATGCCACATTATCGCAGTGCCGTTTTTGAACAGGACAATGTTCAAATTTTGTAGCTGGTTCTTGATGTCCTGGATACTGGTAATGAGGCAGAGTTGACTTACAAGCTGTCCAGCACATGTTCTACTGGCGACAGATCTGGGGATCTTTCTGGCCACGGGACTTCCTCAAAATCACGCATACAGTTCTCACAGATATGTTCCAGACATTTGCCATCAATGGACCTTGGAACATGTCTCTAGGAACTGTACGTGTGATTTTGATGTAGTCCCATAGCTGGAAAGATCCCCACGACGGTCGCCAGTAGAACATGTGCTGGATCAGCTTGGAGGTCAATTCTGGCTCATTACCAGTAGCCATGATATCAAGAACCAGTTACAACAATTGCGGCATTGCAACTGCTTTATGATATCATTCTGGGCCAAATCACTGCATGTGTCCAGACCAAAAGGGGAGCAAGGTCGTAGTGATAATTCGCCACAGACTGTCAAGTTCCTTGTGAATTTCACTCGATTTTAGAATCATTGAAAAAACATCACATGCCCTTTGAGCTCATAAAGTTTCATTTCGTTATTTGCCCCCTTGTTGGCATTTCACTTCTTTTACCAGGTAGTGAATTTATGTTACAATAATACTTTTATGTGAATCTCTTCCTTGTTTTGTAATTTCGCCTTCCTTGTAATGGCGTACGAGCGATGTGGTAGGACATACTAGGGGTATCCACAATGTTTGACTTATCACCTCAAAAAAAAAAAAAAAAAATAAAAAAAATAAAGCTGAGACAATGGAATTCGATGGTAAAGTTACGTGACCCTTTTTTGTTTTCAGAGACAGCGAGATACGTCTTTAAAATCACAATGCAAAGACCCATTTGATTGGAATTATTAACCTACACTCAGAAATGTGATATATAACAGTAGTAGCGACTGTCGGTAGTTGACCAATGTAATTTACTCTTTTGTTCGAATTTACATGCCTTATGTAAACTAGAGGACGATGAAAGCAGATTGGGATCAGGCGACAGCGCAACGGAGTCACGTACATGTCCACCCTTGGAGCGGTTCTCCCAGAATGGAGTGCCGGGAGGCGCGCAGGTCAGTGGCTCGCAGACCACCGGACAATCTTTTGTAGTGCCGCTGCTCGCAGCCTGAAGTACTGCAACCACGGGTAAAATCTCCTGTGGCGGAAGGCCCTCAGCCATTACCATGTTTACAACCCAAAACTGGAACGTGAAGGAACACGTTTTTAACATGTTCCAAGGAGGCATTGTTGTTGTTGTGGTCTTCAGTCCAGAGACTGGTTTGGTGCAGCTCTCATAAAGCTGCATACCGTCGGAAAAAATTACGACTGTTGTTTCTCCTTGCTTTCAGTACCAGCACAGCAAGGCCGTTTTGGTTACTGTTACAAGGCCAGATCAGTCAATCATCCAGACTGTTGTCCCTGCAACTACTGAAAAGGCTGCTGCCCCTCTTCAGGAACCACACGTTTGTCTGGCTTCTCAACTGATACTTACGGTACGGCTATCTGTATCGCTGAGGCACGAAAGCCTCCCCACCAACAACGAGGTCCATTGTTCATAGGGTGGGAGGAGGGGGGGGGGGTTGGGGGGGGGGGAGAAAAAGAAGGCACCACTGTGCACAACAAAACATACAAAGTTATGTTTTCACTGGGAAGCGCTAGATGCTGCAATATCTCGATAATGGAGTGAGGGAAGTTCTGTAGGTATGAGACGCCGCTGAAAGTTTCTGCACTAGAAGAACTGCCAAGGTTGGTTAATATTGTAAGCTTTCTATAAAAAAAAATTCTATACCTAAGAAAACAATATCCCTCCAGAATCACCTCCATCGATATAAAGAACGAGAAGGTATTGTAAATGAGTTTTCATCTCCATAATAAAGTTTTCCAGATATCTTCTCTCAGATTCAAAAACTTTCTCCTACTGTAATTTTCACTTTAGATAATGTATTCAACTGCTGAGCAAAAAACTAAATGTTAGTTGGTCCAGTGTTGCGCATGTGAACAGTGTCGTGAAATAAAACTTTAAATTTCATGAAATGGAAAATTTGAAATAAAGAAAATGAATCGAATTAAATGCTAAGAGAAATTAATTGTGTGCTCAAAAAAACTATATAACTAAAACTAAGCAGTGAAACAAATTATGAACGTTGGGTGGTATGAAGTGCAATGTTTGACTTGGAATATCCCAAAAATTACTGCTTTACTTGGAAGAAAATAACTGCTTGAAATTACCAACACAGTTTACTGAAAACTGATCTGCTTGCTAGCACAACACCTGACAGTCGTGACTACACACCTTATGCTAAGAATGGTAGGTGAAATCTACCCTGAAATAGAAGTGACTTATCCATTGCTCGGCACGTTGTTTTTGTGTCTGACGTTCTCGAAAGCAAATACAAATCACCAGGAAATCAAACTCTGATTAATGACAAAAAGACCGCACAACGTAAGACACCTGTAACAATTACAAAATTCTCTCATTACACACCAAAAAGACCACTTCAACCAACTGCGTTATCTGTGACATAATGAGATCAAATTAAAACTAATCATGAAAGATATTAGTTACCTGAGGTACAAAGGTTTCCTTCAATTAACAGTTCTGACAAACAAAAATTTTATTCTTGTGATTGTCCTTAGTTACCTTTCAAATTCCTCCAGAATCTTCTCCATCGATATAAAGAACGAGAAAGTATTGTAAATGAGTTTTCATCTACATAATAAAGTATTCCAGATAGCTTCTCTCAGATTCATAGAAAACAGATCTCATTCTTTCAAAAAAAAAAAAAAAAAAAATTACCTGCTCGCTACAAAGCCTCAAATAAGAATGGTCCAGAGCTGCGCAACAAATTGACCAGCAATTCAGCCGTAGATAAAAATAAACGCAGAGTCAAGGATATTATTCTCTAGTCGTGCAGTGTGCTCATTCAGCTTTGTCCCAGTACTGTACTTGTGCATCAATACAATAGCTGAAGACATATGAATAAACTAGAGGTTGGACAGAGAAACTCGCCTATGTTGACGAGGACCCACCTCGCTGGCCACACACAGAGGCGGAAAGAGAATGAGGTGCCTTTTTTTTAGTGTTAAGTGACAGGAGGTGCTTTACTGGTTTTGTGCTTAGATAATAGATTTGGGAAGGGAATCAGCACTTTCTAATAAGCATTTTTACTGGTTGGCACTAAGAACGTCCGTAGCCCAGCCATTCAGAACATCTGAAAGAGCGAAAACGTGGAATTGCGAGTTTTCCATTCAGCGATCATTCAGTATAAAATCACTTCTTCTTAGAGAATCGTCAGCGCTTCACCTCTGAGAGTATTGACAGCCAGGATTTATCAAAGAACAGTTGTATCGAGGGACTTTGGGAGATTTTGGACTGATGTGCACCACTACTGTGGTGAGATCGAGCAGCAACCGTGAGACGATGCATAGGGACATTAAAGCCATTTTATAGAATTTCACAACTACAAGCTCCAGTCTGAAGACTGATTCAATGACCAGCTAGCTTTCCGCATTCCCTTCTATATTACTACTAAGTTTTTCTACTAACGCCATGACAGTCACAGTAAAAATCAGCTTTTGTAGTTGTTTCATTTATGCGATTATTACCTCAAACCCTTTTATCAGATATGCCAAAGTTTTATTAGAATACTATTATCATTGCTTGCGCTGTGTTTCTTTTTTTTTTTTTATTCTTCTTCTTCTTAGAGACTACTTCTAACCCTATCATTATCCAAAAAAGTAGTATGAATTATATAATCACAGAAATGGAACTCTAGAAAATTACGAGTGCTTCACACAGTAGAATTTTTAGTTTCTTGTGCCCCAGCTGGCTGCTGAGAACATCTCAGCCCGCAGCAGGCCTCTTTTTTCCAAGTTGACCCGCACGTCCACGAAACAACAAATCCGACAGGGTTGCGTGAGTGCACAAACACAAGCAACAGATCACAAAAATTTGATTAAAGTGTGACATATACAAAAATATACACCACTAAGCAAACAAATTATAGAAAGACTTTTCCGAAAGGAGGCAAAAAAGACTGAAAGGAACAGCATTGTCTGCCATTTATATTTAGCTATAGTTTGGAGACCTTTGTTCACTGTCATAGTGGTAGGTGAAATACTTTTAACAGGGATGTAAACAATGATTTAACAATGTGTAAGTTATAAAGATGTCAAATTTGTGACGGTTTGCTATTGCTAGAGTTTTCAAACCAATTGCATGACGCATGCACTTCTCCTACTTTCGAGCGAATCCTTTTTTATTATTATTTTTAATTTTTTATTGGCTTTCGGACCATACCCATTCAGACATCTCAATAGCAATGTAAATTATGACGATACCATAGTATGGACAACACAGCGTCGAGTCACCGACCGGAGAAAATCCCCGACCCGGTCGGAAATTTCAACCCTGGCCGCTTCCTTTGGCAATCCACCACGCTGACCGCGCAGCTTCCCAGACAGACTTCGTATGCTTTTAAAACGACATTAAAACAACATATTTACCTGCACTGCGACTTCTTGAAAGTTACGCTGAAGCGCTGTTCTGAACATTGTTGTAAAAAGTAATTACTGTTATATCATTGTTATTATTTCAGAATGAATTTCCACTCTGCTGCGGAGTGTGCTCTCATGTGAGGTACTGGCGGAAGTAAGGATGTGAGGGCAGCTCGTCTGGATGGCTCAGACTGTCATATTTCTTCCAGAAGCAAAGAACTACAGAGCCAGTAGATTGTCGACCAATTCACATATTTTGCAACGAACACAAAAAATTGGAATATAAATGAATATACACAATATATAATGGAAGAACTCAGTAATCTTCCAAAAAGTCCAAAATATAAAGCACTGGTTCAAAATTTTTTATTTCACACTTTACTGTAAATAAGTGAAAATTTTTATTTGTGCTTTTCGGCGAAAAAGAGCTGCCAAGAAGTGCGTATCTATGTTAATGAATTTGATAAAATTTCTGTTTTGAGGAACCTTGGTGTCTCAGGAGAACTCTTACTTCGACAAAAGAGTAGGTACAAAATCTTAGAAAAATGAAATACCTGCTTGATTTATTTTTTCTTAAAGATTCTAGGTGTTAAAAAAGAAGACTTTTTTAAAGTTTCATTACTGAATAATTTAACATTTTAATTTACGGTTCTAGAAGAGGTCTTTAACGGTACTGAAGTCAGACTGAGAGGGCAGAATATTGACGAGTGTTTGGTAGGATTGGCAAAAAAAGAAACGAAGTTCGGTAGAACAGTTGTCGGCGAAAGGCAGACGTTCCATCAATTTCGAGTCCTCCTCATGCACACAGTTTAAACTTGCCAAGAATTTTATTATTATTGTTATTATTATTTGTTATCGTATTTAAAAAAAATTATACAATTCATTGTTGTTATTATTAAAATCCTAGACCTATGTGGTGGCGTCCGTAAATTATGAAATAATGATTGGGAGAGGGAGGGGGGGGGGGGGGGGGGGAAAGAGGGAAAAACTGCGACCACCCCTCCTCCGTCCCAAACTCTTTTTTCGAGTATGAAACTAAATAAGTGATGATTACATGACAACCTGAGTACGAAAATCTGTGAAAGTGTCCTCAGTTTCTACCAGATAAAAATTATACACTCCTTGAAATAATTAGGGGAACTCCACTGAGGACTGGGTATGCTATAAAAACTAAACCTTAATCTTTCACGAATTAAGTACACAACAAAACATTATAATATCCTCGATCGCTTACATAGAAATAACTGAAATGACTGATAGGTGTCGTAAAAATGTGGAAACAGTCATTAATCCCGTTATCCTTGATCTTCATTTGGCTCTGAGTATGCCCTCCATGAACAGCTATCAATGCCTGACACCTATTTGGCATGCTCCGTATAAGTCTGCGGAGAAGGGCGGGTGGGGGGGGGGGGGGGGGGGCGGGGCACCCTATGCTATTTGTTCCCATTTTTCAGTGAGAGCTCCTGAGAGTTCTTGGAGATTTATTTCATTTCTTTCGTTAACAGTACAGATCAACCCATTGCCTTGAAATGTTGCGTGAGTCAGATGCTACTAATCTAATAACAGAGACTTCTTATTCTTATGGTTTTATTGGTATGCAGTTGTGAAAGTTATTTTAAACAATATAAGAAACATAATGTATAAAAATTCCTCTAAGGTCTCAATGCTTTGCAATTGTTAAAGTGGTTCTATATAATTTGGTTCTACTTAGTTGAGGAGAATATAATTTATATAATGTGAACATTAAAAAAATGTAACACATTAAGTGTGGTAGAAATAAATTGCAGTATGTAGAGGGAAATGATAGTCTAGATTTATAAGTGTAATATAGTGTACCTAATTTGGTCGTTGATAATAGCCTATTTCTATCTATTTCATGTTAGAACTTCTTGGTAAAACCTTGAGCTGTTTTCATCTGAAATGGTATGTGCTTATATTGCTCTGTTGTGTTTGTGTGTATTGATATATTAATTAGAGTTGCATGTCAGAACACTACACGATATTCAGTAGTTGCTTATTGTCTAACTGTTGGTAGTTGTATATTCTGTGAGATATCTTAGATACATACATACCTAGTGTTATACAGATTATATACTAATTGAACATTTGATACACAGAATATATGAATTTTAACTTTACATGAAAACAAAACATATAGCTATAAATTCATTAGTAGAATTAGAATGTAATTCATTGCAACTTGAGAGCAGTATTCCTTATATAACTTAATACGGTACATTTTTAGGTTTATATATGGTTTATACAGATAATACATTTGATAATATAAATTCATTGATTATAGCTTTACATAAAGCAGAAGATATACTTCTGCTTACACATAGGACAAATAATACATTACTGCCTGTATACAGTATACTATATACAATGTATCGTTTGACTTGAGATAAAAGTTATTCGAGTCTTCTCCTCCCAGGCGACGTTTGCCTTATTACTGGAGTCTTAGAATGAAGTGTCGGTGCTTTGTTTGTTTTATGATTGTTACTGGCTGTTGTTTGTGGCTGTGTTATGACATGCAGTGTCATGTGTTGCTAGTCATCTTCACTCAGTGTGTTGGTTCCTTCCTCTGTCAGAACATGCGTTTTGTAATGTATTCTTCATTGAACAATGTGTTGTGACGACACCTCAATTATGTCTCGAACTTTTTGACTGTTGGTCCTTCCTATGATCCATGTTGCGTGTATTGGTATGTGTGTCTATGGTTGCGGAGATTGCGTTATTGTCGCTGTGTGTTACTCTATCCAATACCCTCCATGTGCCGACTAGTGGAAGAGATTTTGTGTTCCCTAGAGAAAGAACTATGTTACATACGCCACCAGCGTCTCTCTAGCAGGTAGGTGGCTGTCTTCGATGTCCAGGCTTTGCAAGTCATCACTGCTGACGCTGCCACATAGGCCCTGGCATTAGAAGGAAGTCAGGCCCATCACAGCATGCAGCAGTCACTTCATGGTCTAACCGTATCTGTTCAGTGTACTGCCTAATAGTAAGGTGACCATGCAATACGACAAAATTGATATGACTATCAACATTGAAGGCCTCCCAAAACATCACACAACAAACGAAATCCTTCGATTTCCTGGACAAAATTTGGCATATACCACTCACCCCACGTCTTCGTACACGAACACGGCCATCACGTTGTGACAGAGGATATCTGGACTCATCTGCGAATAACATGTTTCACCAGCAACAAAGTTCACATGGGGATAGCAGAACTGAGGGTATGGTGGAAGATGTTGTGTCAAGCGAGCTACTTGGACAGGACATCTGCATCTTAAGATCCTTTTCGTAACCTGTTCATCACAATCTGATTGGCACTAGCTGTCCTTCTGAAACCGTTCGGAAGTGCTCTGGCGATACCCATATGATGCAGGTGGGGCTATAATGCGTCAGCATCTGGTCCAAATCGCCTTGTGTACTGACATGTTTCAGTGTAGTGTGTCCAAAATCTACGAACGATACATGAAGAGGCATTGGCGTCTGCAGCAACAAAACAGGAAGTCCGTCATTCTGGGTCAAACAGACTGCCCTTGCAGTTGTATTGCATGCTCTTGGTTGGATACGATGTCAACAAATACCAACTGCAATATATGTAACTCACTAGAAAACACCAGGACATCAACACTCAGTTCCTTCTGACGGGTCGCCTGGCACTGTGATGCGTAACACACGCAATAGATTGCAAATGATTTTCATTGTTGCCTACATTTAAAGTCGGCCCCGATAGCTGAGGGTCAGCGCGGGGGTCTGTCACGCCAAGGGGTCCGGGTTCGATTCCCGGCTGGGTCGGAGATTTTCTCCGCTCAGGGACTGGGTGTTGTGTTCTCCTCATTATCATTTCATCATCATCGGCGGAAGGCAACGGGAAACCACCACTGGATTCACTTCCCTAGACGCTCATGCGGTGGACCTCTCTGACGAGGCTTCCCCCATGACAAGACCTGCCTGCTGTAAGGCAGAACACCAAAGTTAGTTTAGCTACATTTAAAGCAAATATATCAAGCCATGCAATAAAACAACAGGCAGCATCTGTCTCAAAGTAGATTCAAACTATCAGATACACGTGCTCCCCTAATTATTTTGAACTGTATATAACGTCTTCAGTACGGCAAAAATAAACAAATAATGCAGAAAAATTGCGTTGTTTATGATCTAAGTTGTTAGGAAATGTGAAATGTTTAAGTAAATCGTATGCAGTGTGACTACAGTGCGATTTAAATGCAGCTCGTTTGCAGTTTCCAGTTTGCCCCACCTCACGCTCAGACAGAATGCAGTGGAGCCGCTGGGGGAGGGGGCGGGAAGGGGTAGTGTGCAGGTAAGCTGAATGCTATGGCACAGCTCAGGAGCCGCATTCTTGGCTGCCTCTGTCTTCAGCGCACGTGGCAGGACCCACGGTTAAGAGCAGCAGAGCGAAAGCGACAACAGCCCGCCTGATTAGCACCGTGCAGCCCTCACCTCATTTGAAATACTCACCTCGCCGCTCACAGCGCAGTAATTTGGATTTAAATTGGGAGCGGGATAGGACGCGGAAGGGACTGTGCGGCGGCAGTGTTGGCGTGTTTACTGCGAGCGAAGAGGGTAAGTGGGCGGCATTCAGGGGGCGAGGCAGCGTGGGCGGCAGTGGTGCCGGCCGCAGGTGGGCGGCGCACCGAGCCAGCGCCTTTCAGGGCCTCCCCGGCCACCGCGCCCGTGGGCGGCGTTAACAAGCGAGCGGCAGACACACAAAGTGGATTCCGCCGCGCCCCAGAAAAGCCCCGCGTCCATGTCCTCAGCGGAGGGAACCAGTCTCGGAGCGTCTCCAGCCATTGGCTGAGCTGCAAAACCCGATACATTGACATTTGAATATATGCTCTGTCTTAGCCCACAGTGTGGGACGGAGGTTAAATCGAGCAGCACAGGTAGATTCGCTCGTCTCATAGACCTTTGGAGAATATACCTGTAACCCCCTCCCCCCTCCCCCACCGCCCAATTCCCGATTCTTTCGTAAATCGAATTCCGTTTTAATGAAAGCTAGTTTTTCATGCAACTCATTGTTTATGATGGCATATCTCCTGAACTATGTGTCATACTATGATGTAACATTTGAACTGTAATATGGTAATTTGTTTACTGTGGGTTATTCAATGTACGATCAGTCAACCTTACGTGCGTATGCCAGCTTTATCTCGTTAATAATTTCTTGTCGCCGTTCTACAGAGTGATGGGAAATTCCTATTACAAACTTCTAGGGCATGCAGAAGGGAGTGAGTACGTAATAGTTGAATAGCAACCCATGTCCGGAAAGGTACTGTTTCCGTGCTGCAGTAGTTTAGAAATAAATAAACAAAATAAAATAAAAAATCAAAACTAGCAAACATAATTCGTGAAACACTAACAGGTTTTTTTTTTTTTTTTGTCATCAGTCTACTGACTGGTTTGATGCGGCCCGCCACGAATTCCTTTCCTGTGCTAACCTCTTCATCCAGTCTACTGACTGGTTTGATGCGGCCCGCCACGAATTCCTTTCCTGTGCTAACCTCTTCATCTCAGAGTAGCACTTGCAACCTACGTCCTCAATTATTTGCTTGACGTATTCCAATCTCTGTCTTCCTCTACAGTTTTTGCCCTCTACAGCTCCCTCTAGTACCATGGAAGTCATTCCCTCATGTCTTAGCAGATGTCCTATCATCCTGTCCCTTCTCCTTATCAGTGTTTTCCACATATTCCTTTCCTCTCCGATTCTGCGTAGAACCTCCTCATTCCTTACCTTATCAGTCCACCTAATTTTCAACATTCGTCTATAGCACCACATCTCAAATGTTTCGATTCTCTTCTGTTCCGGTTTTCCCACAGTCCATGTTTCACTACCATACAATGCTGTACTCCAGACGTACATCCTCAGAAATTTCTTCCTCAAATTAAGGCCGGTATTTGATATTAGTAGACTTCTCTTGGCCAGAAATGCCTTTTTTGGCATAGCGAGTCTGCTTTTGATGTCCTCCTTGCTCCGTCCGTCATTGGTTATTTTACTGCCTAGGTAGCAGAATTCCTTAACTTCATTGACTTCTTGACCATCAATCCTGATGTTAAGTTTCTCGCTGTTCTCATTTCTACTACTTCTCATTACCTTCGTCTTTCTCCGATTTACTCTCAAACCATACTGTGTACTCATTAGACTGTTCATTCCGTTCAGCAGATCATTTAATTCTTCTTCACTTTCACTCAGGATAGCAATGTCATCAACGAATCGTATCATTGATATCCTTTCACCTTGTATTTTAACTCCACTCCTGAACCTTTCTTCTATTTCCATCATTGCTTCCTCGATGTACAGATTGAAGAGTAGGGGCGAAAGGCTACAGCCTTGTCTTACACCCTTCTTAATACGAGCACTTCGTTCTTGATCGTCCACTCTTATTATTCCCTCTTGGTTGTTGTACATATTGTATATGACCCGTCTCTCCCTATAGCTTACCCCTACTTTTTTCAGATCTCGAACAGCTTGCATCATTTTATATTGTCGAACGCTTTTTCCAGGTCGACAAATCCTATGAAAGTGTATTGATTTTTCTTTAGCCTTGCTTCCATTATTAGCCGTAACGTCAGAATTGCCTCTCTCGTCCCTTTACTTTCCCTAAAGCCAAACTGATCGTCACTTAGCGCATTCTCAACTTTCTTTTCCATTCTTCTGTATATTATTCTTGTAAGCAGCTTCGATGCATGAGCTGTTAAGCTGATTGTGCGATAATTCTCGCACTTGTCAGCTCTTGCCGTCTTCGGAATTGTGTGTATGATGCTTTTCCGAAAGTCAGATGGTATATCGCCAGACTCATATATTCTACATACCAACGTGAATAGTCGTTTTGTTGCCACTACCCTCAGCGATTTTAGAAATTCTGATGGAATGTTATCTATCCCTTCTGCCTTATTTGACCGTAAGTCCTCCAAAGCTCTTTTAAATTCCGATTCTAATACTGGATCCCCTATCTCTTCTAAATCGACTCCTGTTTCTTCTTCTATCACATCAGACAAATCTTCACCCTCATAGAGGCTTTCAATGTATTCTTTCCACCTATCTGCTCTCTCCTCTGCATTTAACAGTGGAATTCCCGTTGCACTCTTAATGTTACCACCGTTGCTTTTAATGTCACCAAAGGTTGTTTTGACTTTCCTGTATGCTGAGTCTGTCCTTCCGACAATCATATCTTTTTCGATGTTTTCACATTTTTCCTGCAGCCATTTCGTCTTAGCTTCCCTGCACTTCCTATTTATTTCATTCCTCAGTGACTTGTATTTCTGTATTCCTGATTTTCCCGGAACATGTTTGTACTTCCTCCTTTCATCAATCAACTGAAGTATTTCTTCTGTTACCCATGGTTTCTTCGCAGTTACCTTCTTTGTACCTATGTTTTCCTTCCCAACTTCTGTGATGGCCCTTTTTAGAGATGTCCATTCCTCTTCAACTGTACTGCCTACTGCGCTATTCCTTACTGCTGTATCTATAGCGTTAGAGAACTTCAAACGTATCTCGTCATTCCTTAGTACTTCAGTATCCCACTTCTTTGCGTATTGATTCTTCCTGACTAATGTCTTGAACTTCAGCCTACTCTTCATCACTACTATATTGTGATCTGAGTCTATATCTGCTCCTGGGTACGCCTTACCATCCAGTATCTGATTTCGGAATCTCTGTCTGACCATGATGTAATCTAATTGAAATCTTCCCGTATCTCCCGGCCTTTTCCAAGTATACCTCCTCCTCTTTTGATTCTTGAACAGGGTATTCGCTATTACTAGCTGAAACTAGTTACAGAACTCAATTAGTCTTTCTCCTCCTTCATTCCTTGTCCCAAGCCCATATTCTCCTGTAGCCTTTTCTTCTACTCCTTCCCCTACAACTGTATTCCAGTCGCCCATGACTATTAGATTTTCGTCCCCCTTTACATACTGCATTACCCTTTCAATATCCTCATACACTTTCTCTATCTGTTCATCTTCAGCTTGCGACGTCGGCATGTATACCTGAACTATCGTTGTCGGTGTTGGTCTGCTGTCGATTCTGATTAGAACAACCCGGTCACTGAACTGTTCACAGTAACACACCCTCTGCCCTACCCTCCTATTCATAACGAATCCTACACCTGTTATACCATTTTCTGCTGATGTTGATATTACCCGATACTCATCTGACCAGAAATCCTTGTCTTCTTTCCACTTCACTTCACTGACACCTACTATATCTAGATTGAGCCTTTGCATTTCCCTTTTCAGATTTTCTAGTTTCCCTACCACGTTCAAGCTTCTGACATTCCACGCCCCGGCTTGTAGATTATCCATTTGTTGATTATTCAATCTTTATCTCATGGTAACCTCCCCCTTGGCAGTGCCCTCCCGGAGATCCGAATGGGGGACTATTCCGGAATCTTTTGCCAATGGAGATATCATCATGACACTTCTTCAAATACAGGCCACATGTCCTGTGGATACACGTTACGTGTCTTTAATGCAGTGGTTTCCATTGCCTTCTGCATCCTCATGCCGTTGATCATTGCTGATTCTTCCGCCTTTAGGGGCAATTTCCCACCCCTAGGACAAGAGAGTGCCCTGAACCTCTATCCGCTCCTCCGCCCTCTTTGACAAGGCCGTTCGCAGAATGAGGCTGACTTCTTATGCCGGAAGTCTTCGGCCGCCAATGCGGATTATTTATCAAAATTTAAGCAGTGGCGGGAATCGAACCCGGGACCGAAGACTAACAAGTACAGTATCTAAAGTCAAATTTATGGGAGATGTATCTCAGCCTTTTGAAATAAAAACTGGTGTTAGACAATGTGATGGTTTATCACCTTTACTGTTTAACTGTGTTCTAGAAAAAATTGTAAGGATCTGGAATTCGGAGCTAAAAAATCACATAATTGAACCAATAACTCTGGGAAGGAAAACAAATGGAATTAAGGTAAACTGCTTGGCTTTTGCGGATAATTTCGCAATACTTTCAGGAAACCTGACAGAAGCAGTTACTCAAATAAACATTCAGGAAAAATTAGCAAACAGAACTGGTCTCAAAATTTCAGCTGAAAAAACCAAATTGATGGCAAATATAAAAAATGCACCAAAATACATAGAAACACAAATAGGTAAAATAGAGCGAGTAAATAAATTTAAATATCTTGGAGAAACTATACAACAGGATGGACTAGAAAAATCTGCAAAAGATGTAAGAATTAACAAAATGGAAAGAGCATATTGTTTGACCAAAAATATTTGAAACAAGAAATATATATCTAGAAAAACAAAACTAAAACACTACACCACAGTGGTACGACCAGAACGTTTATATGGATCTGAATGCCTAAAGATGAACTGTAAGATGGACAAACTAGAAGTACTGGAAAGAAGGATTATTAGCAAAATAATGGGTGCAATGAAAACTGCAGATGGTTGGAAAATAAGAAGTAATGAGGAGATCTACAAAAATATAGATAAAATATCTGAAGTAATGGCCAAACGAAGATTAACCTTTTTTGGACATCTATACCGAATGGATGGAAATAGACTAACAAAACAAATACTCCAATATTTCTGGAAGAAGAAATCGACAATAGCATGGATTACAGAAGTAGGAAAAGATCTTGAAAGAAACGACATCAAAGAATCAGAAATAGCTGAAAGAAACCGTTTTAGAGACAAAATACTAAATTTGGAAGGCTTTCAAAGCAGAAGAATTAAAAAATCGGGAACAACATGGACAGAAGAAAGGAAGATAGTTCATGGGGAGAATATGAGGGAATACTGGAAAAATAGGAAACAACAACAAAGGAAGAAGAGGAACTGAAGTTCTTAACGTGATCCTAGTTGGTCAATACGATTGTCAAAAAAATAAAATAAACATGTTCTTAGGTAGGTGGTGAGGGGTACTTATGTCGGATTGGCTGATTTCATTTCACCACTATCCTACTTCTCCGGCCTGGTTTGAGCCTCTCACGTGTGTGTGTGAGTGATAGAGGTGATGGGGAGTGTTGATGCGGTGTTGGAGGTGGTATGGATGCAATTGTTACAACATACCAGACGGTGCTGGGAGCAATATCCAATTGCTATTTCACTCGTTCACGGTTTCCCTTCAACACGATACCGTATGACCCAGTTTGCATGTGCAGCATCTCCTTGGAGCGCCACAGTGACACCTTCTGATGGTGAAGGTACCTCTAATTGTGGCGAAAAGGGTATGCTATGGAGTTGGACGTTGGGGAGAACCATCTTGATAAACGCGACGAGCAGCTCTTCCATTACCGTTAGCCTCGCCATACAGAAGGATCAAGTCGGTACATTCTGCAAACGTGTACTCGACCAGGTTGCTCAAACACTACAGAATTGTGAATGAGCTTGAACCGGGCTAGACAGGTAGGGCAGACGCCAAATGACATCATCCGATCCAGCGTAAGCACCCCTGACCGTGACTACCCTGTCACAAACCCATCGAGCAAACATGTTTTCAAAAAGGTCTTGCACGGTAACGGTACATTTCCGGACGCGGGTTCCGGTTCAGAATATTATGTACTTATTCCCTCCACAAGTCCTAGAAGTTTGTAACAGGAATTCCGGAACACCCTGTAGAAGTGAATTACTTTTGTTGTCCTGCTATGCAGTGCCGCAGAACCGTGCTGTTGGACTTCTTCAGCGTGTTGCGGTGTGCAGGTGCTGGAAGAGAGGTCCTCAATATCAAAGCTACCAAACTACGTGAACAGACCTGCATCAACTCTTCCATACAGGGAGTCCATGCTAGCAGCGTACAAAAACATTTATTTATATTTCAGCACCTGTTAAGGTTTACAACTCTATTTGTCCATTATTGTACACAGGACCACAAACACTTTCATGCATGTCAGTACAGCTCAGTGTGGACATGCATGTAGTTCGACAGATATCAAAACGCACATTTCTCGCGACGTCCATAAGCATGACAGTTGTTATGGCCTCTACTGCGGCATAGATCCACTGTCTCGCATCTACCAGAACTCGAAACCCTCATCGGTAAACAATGTCCTTGATAAACTCCCATAAACCACTTGCACCGAAATCCAGAGGAGTCACATCGGGGTCCGCATCTCGTGGTCGTGCGGTAGCGTTCTCGCTTCCCGCGCCAGGGTTCCCGGGTTTGATTCCCGGCGGGGTTAGGGATTTTCTCTGCCTCGTGATGACTGGGTGTTGTGTGATGTCCTTAGGTTAGTTAGGTTTAAGTAGTTCTAAGTTCTAGGGGACTGATGACCATAGATGTTAAGTCCCATAGTGCTCAGAGCCATTTTTTTTTTTTTTTTAGTCACATCGGGAATACGAGGGGGCCAGACAATGTGACCCCTCCTTGCGATAGAGGTATACAAAAACATTCGTGTGCAACATTTTATATTTCAGCACCTATTAATGCTCGTAATTTTATTTGTCTAACGCTATACACCACTTGTCGCTGTACCGTGATGTCATGGCGGTGGGGTGAGCTAAAGGCACGCGGTCGCCTTATGTGTGGCCATGCGACCCAAGGCGGAATCCGTTGATATTTCACCGCGGTGCATTTTATTGAGTCTCGACGTGCGCCGGCACTATCTGGAGGAAAAGAGACATTTTTTTGAGGAATTCTACTGAGAAAGTTTAGAGAACTGTCACTTGAAGCTCACTGCAGTACGATTCAAATGCCGCCAACATAGACTTCACGTAAGGACGACGAAGATAGGAAAGAAAAATTAGTGCTAATACTGAGGCATATAGACAGTCGTTTTCCCATCGCTCTGTCTGCAAAAAGAGTGGGAAAGGAAAACGATTAGTAGTAGTACAGGTACCCTCCGCCACGCACCGTGCGGTGACTTGAGGAGTATGTATGTAGACGTAGATGTAGATTTACTCGTAGATCTCATTTTTGAGACGTTTGTATTCCTTTTTGCTGCTTCATTTACTACATTTTTATATTTTCTCTTTTCATCAATTAAATTCAATATATCATCTGTTACCCGAGGATTTCTACTAGCCCTCGTCTTTTTACCTACTTGATCCTCTACTGCCTTCACTAATTCATCTCTCAAAGCTACCCCTTCTTCTTCTACTGTATTTTTTCCCAATTTTTGTCAATCGTTCTCTAATCCTCTCCCTGAAACTCTCTGCTACCTCTGGTTCTGTCAGTTTATCCAGGTGCCATCTCCTTAAATTCCCACCTTTTTGGAGTTTCTTCACTTTTAATCTACAGTTCATAATCAATAGTTTGTGGTCGGAGTCCACATCTGCCCCTGCAAATGTCTTACAATTTAAAACTTGGTTCCTAAATCTCTGTCTTACCATTATATATTGTATCTGAAACTTTCCAGTAACTCCACGCCTCTTCCATGTATACAACCTTCCTTCAAACCAAGTGTTAGCTGGTTATCACTGTTAGCATTCAAACGCGATTCTTATACATATATTTTAACAACGCGTTTCAAGAGACAATGCTCTCATCATCAGGTTGTAAAGTCTATGTCATGAAATTAAACGGACTAAAAAGACAAAATACCATCACAATTGTTGGGAAGTCCATAGAGTAAAACAGAATTAAGAGTATATTGGACTGTGGGTCCTCGTCTTACATTGAAGTCGTTGAAACAAGTCGATGGCCGTCCCATAGCTACCAAATATGCTGTCGCACTGCGCCGGCTCGGGAGCTGTTGTGGACTGACGTGCCTGGGTGTTGTGGCGTGGTTACGGCCGTGTGCTTGACGGTAACGCTATGCTATTGGGCGCCTGATTTCCTTAATGCATTGGTCTGCCATCATTAGCCTCTCGCAACTCCGCCAGTGACGTGCTACAAGTTTAAAGTCGCATACCTGCCCTAAAATAATTCTAAAAACCCGCTAAAAAATCTTATTTTTTAAAAATTATATTGTGCGTTTAGAATATTGCTTTGCTTCTTTTCATGGATAGCTATCTCGAATTCCTCTAGTAAATCAAGTTTCCTCCCTTTCTTTTCTACATGGAATATTTCTACGTTGTCTTCTATGCTATTAAGGGGATGGCCTGTTTCGTATATATGGTTCGCAACAGCTGATTTGTCACAATTTCCTAACCTGAACGCATCTTTATGTTCTTTATACCGTATCGCGAATGATCTTCCTGTCTGCCCTATATATTTTGCATCGCAAGTTCTGCACTGACTCTTATAAACTCCCGATCTTTCAAAGTTATTTCTCTTCTCGCCAATATCGTGCTTAAGGCTATACCTCACTAGGTTATTAGTCTGAAAAGCTATTTTGACATCGTATGGCTTAAAAATATTTGCTATCTTTTGTGAGACTGTTCCGTAGTATGGCATCGCGATAGTTTTCACTTTCTCTACATCAGGTTTATTCTTTTTGCGCTTATTACTTTTCCGTAACAGTTTTTTAACCATATCTATTCTGAAAACTATATAAATCATTAAGAGAAATTTCCTTAAATACGGTAAAATTTCAACGCAAGAGACAATTGAATTTATTGAACTCCTACAGTTCATTACAAGTTTTAATTATTTTACGTTTAATAACAAATTTTATATTCAGGACGATGGGTTAGCCATCGGGCCCAGTATTTCAGGAACTATGGCGGACATTTCTATCAATGACCTTGAAGATAAAGTTCTAAATTCTGACGATAACATTATGGATAAAATTGTTTATTACACACGTTATGTAGACGACACTCTGCTACTTGTCGATGGTTCCCGTGAGGACATTGAGGAAATAGTAAAAAATTTCAACGACGCACATAATAAAATAGAATTTACCGTGGAGTATGAAACTGACAATTGTTTACAGTTCCTGGACCTGAATATAAAAAAGCAGGGCAACAAGCATGCGTTCTCCGTTTACAGAAAACAAACTACGACCGATGCCGTGATCCCGAATGATTCATGCCATCCGCAGGCTTATAAAGAAGCTGTTTTCCTTAGTGTCGTGCATAGGGCAGTCAAAATACCTATGAGTGAAAAAGGTAGGGAGATTGAAATTAATACCGTTAAGAGAATAGCGATGAATAACGGTTACAGAATAGATATTGATAAAAAACTGTTACGGAAAAGTAATAAGCGCAAAAAGAATAAACCTGATGTAGAGAAAGTGAAAACTATCGCGATGCCATACTACGGAACAGTCTCACAAAAGATAGCAAATATTTTTAAGCCATACGATGTCAAAATAGCTTTTCAGACTAATAACCTAGTGAGGTATAGCCTTAAGCACGATATTGGCGAGAAGAGAAATAACTTTGAAAGATCGGGAGTTTATAAGAGTCAGTGCAGAACTTGCGATGCAAAATATATAGGGCAGACAGGAAGATCATTCGCGATACGGTATAAAGAACATAAAGATGCGTTCAGGTTAGGAAATTGTGACAAATCAGCTGTTGCGAACCATATATACGAAACAGGCCATCCCCTTAATAGCATAGAAGACAACGTAGAAATATTCCATGTAGAAAAGAAAGGGAGGAAACTTGATTTACTAGAGGAATTCGAGATAGCTATCCATGAAAAGAAGCAAAGCAATATTCTAAACGCACAATATAATTTTTAAAAAATAAGATTTTTTAGCGGGTTTTTAGAATTATTTTAGGGCAGGTATGCGACTTTAAACTTGTAGCACGTCACTGGCGGAGTTGCGAGAGGCTAATGATGGCAGACCAATGCATTAAGGAAATCAGGCGCCCAATAGCATAGCGTTACCGTCAAGCACACGGCCGTAACCACGCCACAACACCCAGGCACGTCAGTCCACAACAGCTCCCGAGCCGGCGCAGTGCGACAGCATATTTGGTAGCTATGGGACGGCCATCGACTTGTTTCAACGACTTCAATGTAAGACGAGGACCCACAGTCCAATATACTCTTAATTCTGTTTTACTCTATGGACTTCCCAACAATTGTGATGGTATTTTGTCTTTTTAGTCCGTTTAATTTCATGACATAGACTTTACAACCTGATGATGAGAGCATTGTCTCTTGAAACGCGTTGTTAAAATATATGTATAAGAATCGCGTTTGAATGCTAACAGAGATAACCAGTATAGCGACAACTGCTACCTCGGCTCCATAATGGATTATATTAAATCAAGTGTTAGCTGTTATTAAGTTATGCTCTGTGCAAATAATACTGAGGCATATAGACAGTCGTTTTCCCCTCGCTCTGTCTGCAAAAAGAATGGGAAAGGAAAACGATTAGTAGTGGTAGAGGTACCCTCCACCACGCACCGTGTGGTGACTCAGGAAAGTTCTCATGGAGAATGTAGTAACATCCCCATGGTAGTGGTCTGCGGCACCATTCTGCTGGAACATGACGTCGGGAGACATCTGTGAAGCTGCATAGTTCGTCAACATGTCGGAAACACCTGTGGGGCTGCATAGTTCGCCAACATGTCGAGATGGTGTGCCCTGTCACTGCAGACTCTATTAAGGAAATGGACCAATCACACCATGTTTATGAAACCCCAAACACACGACAACTTTTGGAATGTCACTTTCATACTCAGTCACTTTTCCTGGAATCTCATTTCCCCAAATTCGACAGTTATGTCAGTTAATTTTGCCACAGACATAGAAGGTAGATTCATCGCTGAACAACACTGTTTTGAGGTAGTTGTTGTTTTCTTCTATATGATGCAGATGGTCTGCGGTGACTCTCAGACTTAATAAGACGTTTGGGCACAATGTCGTGGACCGTCAAACGGGGGACAGCTAGTTCCCTACAACCTTGTCTAATGCATCTGAGGTGCTAGCGAATGCTTTGCACACACGTTCTGTGGTCTCTTCATTCACAGGCGTTTTAGGATATTTTCCAGCATTTGAAATCGAACTCCCCGTCTCTCGAAGAGTTCTCTCCCTGTGGTAAGTGGAATTACGTGTGAGAGGATCCACGTCCTGTTCTTTTCTTGCACGCCGCTGAACGCGTGTTACAGATTTTAACTTTGCTAACTATAGCATACTCTACACATTTCGTTGACGCGTCCATATGTTGACTGTCAGCTGTATGTCTGCCTGCTGCGCAGTAAACATTCGATTCAACACTGTTCATGAGATGACGAGAAAAACATTTCTGGCGAGCGTCCCTATCGGTTGCGTATTTACCCAGCAACATAAAATGTCGAGTTGTTTCGTTATAAACATTTCTCTGCATATCTAGCCCATAAACCCTGTATTTTACGCAATGACTGCACCTTGACTTGGTAAATAACTATGTGAAATACTGACAAATAAATTTTTGTTGCCCATGGAAGCCGTTACGCAGATAACCTGTAACTCGGACGGGTGACCGGTAGACCATTCCAGCTGTTTAGTACAAGGGGTGATTTAAAATTTTCCATGCGAAAGCCGTACAGTCGGTATGACTGTCAAACAAAATCACCGTGAGTATTGAGGCGATCATCCCATTGACGCACCAGGCTGGAGATACCCTTTTGGTAAAAAACCGTGTCCTGCTACGTGAAGAAGTTCATAACTGCCTGCTGCACACCGTCGTCCGACGCGAATCACCTACCCTTCAAGGCTTTCTTTGGGGCACCGAAGGGGCGATAATCGCAAGGGGTGAGATCAGGACTTAAGGGCGGATGCTCGAGTGTCTCCCATGTGAGTTGGCGTAATTTCCGCGTTAGTAAATTGGTGAATGGAGACACGCGTTACAATGAAACAGCAGCACCCCTTGACGCACCATTCCACATCGGTAGCTTTCGATAGACATGTTGCCCCATACACATTTTTCATTCTCCTATCGATGTCCACGGGTGTTCGTCTTTCGGCAGCCAAGACTAGAATTAAAGCACGTTGGTCATGTTTGGACGCATTTGGCAATAACGTCGCCATTGTTTACGTTTCCGCATTTTCCGCATGCATGTCGAAAAGAAAAGATCGTCACTGAGCCGTGGTGCGCCTTTTCGGGCACACCAGCTGTTTTGCACGACTATCGATTACCGAGCTGTGCTACGATCTTTACCCCTGTGTTGTGATCTGCCGGCGGGTATTTGTGGTAGGCGAGTTGGTTGTTGGACTTGCTACGAGGCGCTAGAACATGCTTGAGGGGATGACGTTGCAAATACGCAGGCTCGGGCAGCGGTGGCGCGGCCGGTCTACCTTGCAAGACGGTGGCGAGTTTGTGGTGGACCTGTCTGACGTCAACTTCGGGCGCTGCTCGTCGCGTGGCTTTGGGGCCTGTTTTCTCGCAGAGACCCATCCCTCGAGACCATCTCGAACAACGCTCTCCATCGTACGTGTAAGTGGTTTTGGTGAATTCATTTCGTCAAACGACTTGCGTTGCAGCGAGTGGTGCAAATGGCTCTGAGCACTATGGGACTCAACTTCTGAGGTCATTAGTCCCCTAGAACTTAGAACTACTTAAACCTAACTAACCTAAGGACACCACAAACATCCATGCACGAGGCAGGATTCGAACCTGCGACCGTAGCGATCTTGCGGTTCCAGACTGCAGCGCCTTTAACCTCACGGCCACTTCGGCCGGCTTGCAGTGAGTGTATTTGTTCGTCGGTTGGTTCTAATGTACGTGTTTAAAGTAAGAGCAGCCGGCAAAGTCTGTGTGACTGTATGCACCAGCTGGTACTATTTGCTTCAAAATCCACTCGTTGGATTACTATTAAAAGGCGGATTAGCACGAAGGCTTGCGTGTGATTCAGGGTTATTGCCATCAAGCGACGTCCCTGGTATATTGCTGTAAAAGAAAAAAAAAATCCAACCAGTTATTCTGTTGGTTTGTTGTTTTGGGGAAGGAGACCAGACAGCGAGGTCATCGGTCTCATCGGATTAGGGAAGGACGGGGAAGGAAGTCGGCCGTGCCCTTTGAAAGGAACCATCCCGGCATTTGCCTGGAGTGAATTAGGGAAATCACGGAAAACCTAAATCAGGATGGCCGGACGCGGGATTGAACCGTCGTCCTCCCGAATGCGAGTCCAGTCTCTAACCACTGCTCCACCTCGCTCGGTGGGTTGTTCTGTTATTAGTAATACTTGTATTTGTTAAAGCTAGTCATTTATATGCACTTCTTGGTATACTTGAACTTATTATGGAGATCAGCAGTTACTACTACCTTTAAAATCCGCTGGTTGGATTACTGTTAGGAAGCAGATTACCACGAAGGCGTGCGTGTGATTTTGGGTCATTGCCAACAAGCAACGTCCCTCATATATTGCTGTAAAAGAAAAAAAACATTTGCAACCAGTTATTCTGTTATTAGCAAAACTTGTATTAACCCGCCCGGTTGGCCTTGCGGTCTAACGCACGGCTTTTCGGGCGGGAAGGAGCGCCGTTCCCCGGCACGAATCCGCCCGGCGGATTTGTGTCGAGGTCCGGTGAACCGGCCAGTCTGTGGATGGTTTTTAGGCGATTTTCCATCTGCCTCAGCGAATGCAGGCTGGTTCCCCTTATTCCGCCTCAGTTATACTATGTCGGCGATTGGAGCGCCAACAAGTTATCCACGTACGCGTACACCACCATTACTCTACCACGCAAACATAGGGGTTACACTCGTCTGTTGTGAAGCGTTCCCTGGGGGGTCCACCGGGGGCCGAACCGCACAATAACCCTGGGTTCGGTGTGGGGCGGCGGAGGGGTGAAGTGGACTGCGGTAGTCGTCTTGGGGTTGTAGACCACTGCGGCTGCGGCGGCGACGGAGCCTCTCCGTCGTTTCTAGGTCTCCGGTTAACATGCAATACATACAAAACTTGTATTAGTAAAGCTAGTCATTTATATGTACTTCCTTGTATACATGCACTTATTGAATGCACTCACACAACAGTAATTGATTTGTGTATTTTATTGTTTATCAATTTCTTAACGTATATTTATTGATGTTTGCTTGGTGTTTGCCGTATCTCCTGCGATCTGTTTGTGTTCCAGTTTCTGCAAGTTGGGGTGCGTGGGTGCAGCGCCACGTCCCGCTTCGGTGCACGGAAGCTGTGACGTGCCGTCTAATGAGAAGTGACTCCCGGTTGGGCCCCGGCGTTTAGGTGCTGTTTGGATGGCTGGTCTACTGCTTCCGGCATTTACGTTAAGTCACCTTTGCCCAGGGCAGTCTGGGTTCACTGCCCGTTTGATAAATGTAACCTATTTCATGTACTGTTTTTTTTGTGTGTAAGAAAGGTATTAAATTTTTGATTATTAATTGTAATGCTAGTCACGTGTTGTGCTGGTTGGGTTTTTGGGAGTTCTAAACGAACTGATGCTTTTTGTAAACCAGCTTCATATTGTAATTTTTTTTTAAATTGTGACATTTCTTCAAATCAGCTTCAGACTGTAAATTATTTGAAATCTCTGTGGGTCATCTCTTTTAGTAACTGTTATTTGCTGTCTTGTTTGAAAAGAAACATATCTGTAATACTTTATAAAAGATGCCCACGTTGTCTCTTATCCATTTTGAATAAACAATGAATTTGGTAGTTGTTGTTTAAGGAGTGACATTACAGGGGCCTTGACCTTCCATCCTAAGTGTACCCCTCACCCCCACATCCTATGTTGCAGTCACACTAATCCGTTGCCTACATCCCGGTGCTTATGTATCCGTATCGGATTCGCGCTGAGTCACATATATGCTGCAGCAACCCCCCTGAAACGAATACATTTAGTCACTCATTTAATATAGATTAGTCGGAACTCCAAGACCCCCAGTAGGAAAACCAAGAACGCATAATCCAATTATTTTAACATACCGTATAGCAAATGTGCATAGTGAGAATCTGAATATATTGTTAACTGCTGGGGTGCTCAGTGGTCCATCATGCATGTATGAGGAACAATGACATTTCGTCTTCAAGTGTTTCCACTGTTAACCATACATCCTTCTTCGATGCGATTCGGTGACTGAATTAAACAGTTTCACGTAATGGTATTCTATGGAGCAAAATTTACGTGCATCAGCGATAAGACAGTCCGCACAGTTAGTTGGTTACATGTTCCGTAGCTCATGTGAACGATTGTTTTATCTAAGCGATGTGGAAAGAGTCAGTTCACAGGAGATGTATACATGATTAGTGTTATCATTAATGAAAACGTTACAATGACGCGACAAAAGTCGTGAGATAGCGATATGCTCATATGCAGATGGCAGTACATAAAGTATAAAAGAGCAGTGCATTGGAGGAGGTGTCATTTGCACTCAGGTGATTCATGTGAAAAGGTTTCTAGCGTAAATATGGACGCACGACATGAATTGACAGACTTTGAACAGGGAATGGTAGTTGACGCTGGACGCATAAGACATTTCATTTCGAAAATCGTTAGAGAATTAAATATTTCGAGATCCACTGAATCAAGAGTGTGCCGAGAATACCAAATTTCAGGCATTACCTCTCACCACGGATAATGTGGTGGCTGACAACCTTCATTTAACGACCGAGAGCAGCAGCGTTTGCGTGGAATTGTCAGTGTTATCAGACATGCAACACTGCGTGAAATAACCGCGGAAATCAACATGAGACATACGACGAATGTGTCTCTCCGTTAGAATACGAGGCGTGTTTTTTAAGTAAGTACCGTTTTGCCACACCGCGTCCGCAGCGCTGCAGTTGGCGTTTTGCACATGCGCACTGGGTACCTGTTGTCTACGCACTGACGCCATTACAGTCTGAGTCTGAGACAATCAATGCAGCAGCTTACTGTAAGACAATGCACAATCTGCTCCGTTCAATTCAGAAGAAAAGACGTGGCAAGTTGAGCAAGGGCATCGTTTCGCTGCAAGACAATGCTCGTCCGCATGTGGCGAATCAGACCAAAGATCTCATCATATCTTTTGGATGGGATACTAGAGCATCCTCCATACAGCCCCGATCTTGCACCCAGTGACTATCAGCTGTTCCTGCACTTGAAGAAACGCCTGGGCGGTCAGCGCCTTCAAGACGAAGACAAAGTCAAAACAGTGGTGATGCAATGGTTAACGAGTCAGGCGGCAGACTTCTAAGAGGAGGGTATTCAAAAACTGGTACAACGTTCTGACAAGTGCCTCAATGTTGACGGAAATTATATTGATTAAGGTACAGCCTTTCATGTAAAAATAAAATTATTGAGATATAGTAGCACGTCTTTTTTTGAATTTCAAAACGGTACTTACTCAAAAAAACACGCCTCATAGTACGGCGAAATCTGGCGCTAATGGGCTATGGCAGCACGAGACAGACGCGAGTGCATTTGCTAACAACATGAATTCGCCTGCAGCGCCTCTTCTGGCCTCGTGACCAAATTGGTTGGACCCTACGCGACTGGAAAACTGGAGAATGGTCAGATGAGTCCCGATTTCAGTTGGTAAGAGCTGATGGTCGTGTTCGAGTGTGGCGCAGACCTCACGTAGACATAGACCCAAGCAAAAGAACGCAAAATCCCCAAGACTGGCAAAATTTTCCAGAAGTTTGAAATATAGCACGTACTTCAATGCGAGATGCTTTTAATAATTTCCACAACAAAATTCTGTTTCGAAATCCGGCAGAAATCCCAAAGAGATTCTGGTCATACATAAAGCACACCAGTGGCAAGACGCAATCAATACCTTCACTGCGCGATAACGACGGTGAAGTCACTGATGACAGTGCCACTAAAGCAGAGTTATCAAACACGGTTTTCCGAAACTCCTTCACCAAAGAAGACGAAGAAAATGTTCCTGAATTCCAATCAAGAACAACTGCCAAGACGAGAAACATAGAAGTAGATATCCCCGGTGTAACAAAGCAGCTTAAATCACTTAATAAAGCCAAGGCCTCTGGTCCAGATTGTATACCGGTCAGGTTCCTCACAGAGTATGCTGATAGAGTAGCTCCATATTCAGAAATTATATACAACCAATCGCTCACAGAAAGATCCGAACCTAAAAACTGGAAAATTGCTCAAGTCACACCAATACCCAAAAAGGGAAGTTGGAGTAATCTGCTGAATTACAAGCCCATATCACTAACGTCGATTTGCACTGGGATTTTGGAACATATACAGTATTCGAACATTATGAAATATCTCGTAGAAAGCGATTTATTGGCACATAGTCAACACGGATTCAGGAAATATCGTTCTTGCTAAACACAACTAGCTCTTTATACTCATAAAGTAATGAGTGCTATCGACAGGGGATGTCAAATTGATTCCATATTTTTAGATTTCCAGAACGCTTTCATACCGTTCCTCACAAGCGTCTTCTAACCAAACTGCGTGCCTATGGAATATCGCCTCAGTTGTGCCACTGGATTCGTGATTTCCTGTCAGAAAGATCACAATAATAGACAGTAATAGAAAGAAAGTCATCGAGTAAAACAGAAGCAATATCCGGCGTTCCCCTAGGAAGTGTTATAGGCCCTCTATTATTCCTGATATATATTAACGACATAGGAGACAATCTGAGTAGCCATCTTAGATTATTTGCAGATGACTCTGTCATTTCCCGTGTTGCAAAGTCATCAGATGACCATAAAGAATTGCAAAATGATTTAGATAAGGTATCTATATGGTGCGAAAAGTGGCAATTGACCCTGAATAAAGAAAAGCGTGAAGTTATTCATGTTTGAATCATACTCAAGAAACAAAATGGAAAAGATTTTAGTGAACAGTTCATTGTCGGAAAGACAGAAAACTTTACTGACTGGGGAAAAAATCACAAAGGGAGTCCTACAGAGACCAATTCTGGATCCACTCGTATTCCTTATATATATGTGAATGATCATCCACTCAACAGTCAACAAGGAAAATTAGTGCTTTATGCAGACGATATTAGTATTAAAATAAATCACATTAGAGAGAAAGCAACAGAGGCCTTGTTAAATGTTGGTTTCCAAAGAATTATTACGTGTTTCTCTGAAAATGGACGCTCTTTGACATTTTTTTAAAGAAAAATCCATAATACATTCATTTCTGTATAAGAAAAGCAGTCATACCAGCATATGATATATCACATAGGCAGGAGTCAGTAAATAGGGTAGAATTCTACAAATTTTTGCATAAAAAAATTGATGAAAACTTGAACTGGAAGAATCATGTTACTCAGCTTCTCAAACAATTAAGTTTGCCTACTTTTGCGCTTCGTGTAATTGCTAATCTTAGGAACAAACATTCTACCTCATGATATACTTTTCATAACTCATCACTTTGAACGAAAGTACTGTTTGCACAGAAACGAGCAGTAAGAACACTATATGGCGCTCACCAACGGACGTCCTGCAGTTATCTCTTCAGGGAGCTGGTCATTTTAAGTGCGCTATCACAGTACGTATATACTCTGATGAAATTCGTCATAAATAATCCGTCACAATTTGAGAAGAACAGTGATGTCCATATCTACAACACTAGAGTGAAAAATGACCCTGTATTACCCTTTGTTAAAGCTGTCAGTGGCTCAATATACAGAAACGAAATTTTTCGATCATTTATCCTACAACATAAAATGTCTGACAGGTAGAGGAGCAGCTTTTGAACCATATTCAAAATCATTTTCCCTGAACAACTCCTGTTCCACTGACGAATTTCTGCTTATAAACTAGGTATCCAGCTAAAAATGTTAAGTGTAGTTTTATGAATAGGTCTAAAAATAATACACTGAGGTGATAAGTCATGGGATACGTCTTAATATCGTGTCAGACCTCGTTTTGCCCGGCGTAGTGCAGGAACTTAATATCGCATGGACTCAACAAATCGTTGGAAATCCCCTGCTGAGATACTGACCCATACTGCCACTATATCCGTCTATAATTGCCGGTGTAGGATTCTGTGCACGAAATAACTGAAATCCCTAAACACAGGATGGGGTAGGACACGGAAAGCATGGAAGGGAAAACCCAGAACAGCAGCGTCATTTGCAGTTTGATTGTTTACGTTTATTTAACCACCAGATTATAGCATGAATAAATTGATACAATAACCACAAAAAATTATGAGTGACAGGATAGAGCTAATTAGTTGTTTACACCAATAATCTGCTTCAACAAATGATTTTACTTTAAGAAGCTACAAAACTCAGTGCCAGAATGAATACAACGCAAGAAAAAATTTAAAGAACTTTTTTCCTTATAAAACGGAAACTGTTCAAAGTGCAAAAGCAACCATCTCTCAAGATAATTTAAGAAACGTGACAAAGCCTTCAAAGGATTTTCGGGAAACTAATTGACAATATGTTTTAATAAAGAGGCTCTTAGCACAGAGGAGGGAAAATACACTGCTAAAAATCAACACGAAATTTGCTGAAAATTCTATCAAGTATCGAAACAGCAAAAATAGATTAAGGTTATCCAAACGTGAGGAAAGTAAAATGTCAGGTTAGGCTGAAACAGTAATTATGGTTAAATGATTTGGAAATATTCACGTTATATAAGAATCAAGACGGTGCTTTGTTTAAGGAAAACTTAGCTACCCGGAATTCACGAAACGTGCAATAGAAGCATATTCCAAACGAAACATAAAACTTTAAATAAGGTTCCATAAATCAGAACATTAATTAATCTTTTAACAGACAGCCAGCGGACACGCGGACACGCTTCAATGACAGCCGATACACACCAAAGCAGTGCGTACGGCAACAAGCCCAATCGATTACCACCAGGTGCAAATTTGGCCGCAGGACTCGGAAGACTACGTAGGGCTGTTAACAAACGCCACTTAGATCTGACAGTAATTTAGCTAAGCCATGCGGCAAGGTACCTTGGGTGAAGCGAACAGTTACGCAAGGACAATGAAGAGCTTAGCCTTGCGAGGTGGTACCTTTACAAGCAGTACCTTCTGTCGTGGAATTCAAAAAGTGTAAATCTACAACACGATTTTAATACATATATATTAAACACAGGAAAATTTCTGTTAAACCAAACAAATATAAAATAAGAGATTAACTGGAAAATCCTTAATCAGTACAACAGAACCTCAGCTTAGATAATTACACCCAAACAAATGTTTCAGCAAAACACCCAGTGCACGCAATAGAGGCGGGCGTATCGTTGTAAGAGAAATATTGACTATAAACACACGCTCTGGCAGATATTTTATAATACTGTAAATATCCAGTGCGGCTCTCAGGACCCGGTCCCACGTAGCATGGAATATCAAAGACTGACAAATCCGCGGAAATGGACAGAAGGACGCGGCCCATAATGCCCTATAGTCCACTGTGACTCGCTGCCTGTCTATTGCTGCCTTTCCGACGCTGCTCAGGGCGTACATTCAGACTCGCTAGGCCAGAGATGATGAGCGACAAGCCACAATCGATTGTCGCTCCCATTAGTGGCTCCAGTGAATAATGCTCGAGATCCAGGCACGGGAATTCGATTGCAAGCCCACCACGGCTTACTAACGCTCGACGATGTCCCATTAATTGATAGAATTCACGTCAGGTGATCTGGATGGCCAAATCATTCACTCGAATTGTTCAGAACGTTCTTCAATCCAGTCGCGAAAATCAGTGGCCCAGTGACATGATGCATTGACGACCATAAAAATGTAGTCGATCAATGGCTGGATATGATCTCGTAGTACCATAAAATAACCATCTCTTGTCTATGATCGGTTCAGTTGGACTAGAGGGCCCAGTCCATTCCATGCAGCCACAGCACAAACCGTTATGGAGCCATCAGCAGCTTGCGCAATGCCTTGTTGCCATTTACATCTACATCTACGTGATTACTCTGCTATTCACAAAAAAGTGCCTGGCAGAGGGTTCAATGAAGCACTTTCAAGCTGTCTCTCTACAGTTCCACTCCTGAACGGCGCGCAGAAAAAAAGAGCACTTAATTTTTTATGTGCGAGCCCTGATTTCTCTTATTTTATCGTGATGATCATTTCTTCCTATGTAGGTCGGTGCCAACCGAAGGTTTCCGCAATCGGAGGAGAAAACTGGTATTGAAATTTTATGAGAAGATTCCATTGCAATGAAAACGCCTGTGTGTAAAGGCATCAGTTCCATAAAACTAGATTTTTTTTTAAAAGAGTAACATGATCTAGCAGTCAAATGCCTAGCGATGTATTTTTATTTAAGGCTTTTACTACTTGATGAGTCAACGTATAAAAGGCATTCTCAGTCCAGCAACACTTCTGGATTCCAAATTGTGATATACTAAGTAAATTGTTTCCACTTAAGGGGCTCCGGAACGCCCTATACTTGCAATGTTAAAATAACGCTTATAAATTACATATTTCCTCACAAAGTATTTGAGGTAGGAAGTTGAACTTTTTACAGATTATTTATTGGAATATGAGCTACAACTTAACACAGGGATTTTACAAAATTTTAGTTCAGTTATTAAAGATGATTTTTTTTCAATTGTAATGAAAATTCACAACATTTTTTTGCAATTTTTTATTTATATATTCAAAAATATACAGTTTTTTGGAAAAAGGCTGTGTTAAATTATGCAGAAGGTACTTTGTAACATTTACTGAAAGTTTGAAACAAATATGTTTGGAAGATCCTCATAAAACATGTAATTAGTATGAGGAAATAAAAGTTTGGGAATCGACCGACAAAGATTGGATTAACTTTTTAGTGCATTCCAGGTCCATAGGATGGATTATCTTCATCCTCTGCAAACTCCTCCTCCAGCTTCCTCTTGTTCCTCCTCCTGTTTACTCTTGCTTGTATTTCTAGACTCTTTACAGCCCTGTCTGCAGCCCGAAGGCGTTCCTTGTCTAAAGCAAGCATCGCTCGTTGTTGTGTTCGTAGATTTTGCTACCATTTTCTTCAGTTGCAGGTACTGCAACACTGTTCCAAAAGGTGGTCGTGTATGAACACTTATCACATTTCAGTTGTATTTCACTAGCAAGTCCTACGTGCTTTATTATGGAGAGTTCCAGACCAACTTCACTACAATGAATACATCTTACACAGTTTGAAAAAAATCCTTTGAGAACCGACATATCAAATATTTCATTCACATCCGATTCGCCCATAATACATTCATAGTTTTCACTCACTGAACCAAGCTTCTTCTGTGAAATATTTTCTTTCCCACTTTGACTGCTATGGGCAGGTGTACTTGAGAGGTTAGGTTCACTCACTTGGTTATCGTCTTTATTGTTTACAGTAATAACACATACCTTTGGCTTTCCAACATTTCTCCTTTTCTTAAAAGCCTTCAGAGGATTTCTAATAACTTTACTTTTACTCATTATTATACTTCAACAAAACAGAGACTCAAGAAACAGAATTAACTACGAATATTTTCGAGATAACGACAGAGTAAATAAACATGAAACAATCGACAATCACACCAGCGACATATATTGAACCATCACAGGTTAGCCACAACACATACTTTATCTCACATCACTAAAATGTACCTGATGAACACGGACGTTAATAATAACACCATTTGACAGCAGTTTAACAGCGCCACAGTGGGTCACGCCCATGTAGAACACATTTCAAAAAAAATTTAAAAATAGTTGTAGTCTTCGGAATTGAATAAATTATATATCTATTAAAAGGTAATAGTCTGCAGATTCAGAAAACGCAAAAAAGTAAAAATTGAACTTTTCATGATTTTGAGCCTTTCCGGAGCCCCTTAAGTGTGCGACTACCCTTTTTCAAATATTTTGGAAAAGATGTCAGTAATAAAATTGCATAATAAATGTTGAGGTCTGTCTTGTCACCTTTCTTATGAAATGGTTTGGCGACTGTGTATTTTAACCTGTTTGGAAAAATTCCCTGTGCCAGTGATGCATTGCATATATTATTAAGGACATGACTTACAAACAACTTTTCCGAATTCTGTTTGAAACTCAATGAACCCCATATGAGCTTTCGTTTTTCAGAATTTTTACATCTGTATTAGTTTCAGTGAAGGGTGTGGGTGCTACTTCTAGTTGCTAAAAGCTTTGTCGAACGACATGTTTTATATATTCTATTAGTTCTTCATAAAAACCCTTTAATCCTATATTTGCTGCTTCGTTTAGGAAGTGATTGTTTAAAAACACTTGCAACTTGTGAACTGCCAATCGCAACATTCTCATTTAGTTTAAATCTTATGGAATTTTGTACACTGGCTGGGAGTCTTATCTCCCAATTTATAACGTCTCATATACTTTCAATCTTATCGTCTGCATTATTTACTTATGTCAGAAGGTGCATACTTTTAGACATTTTAATGGCTTTTCTTAAAAGATTACAGTATTTTTGGTAGTATGCAAGCAATGTCGAATGTTAACTTACTCGGGCTCTTACATAAATTCACCTCTTCCCCTTTTATGAGACTTTAATTCCCTTAGTTATCAACGAAATACTTTTTTATAGGTCTTCTGGATAATAAGTTTGGAAAGCATTGGCACAAATCTGTTATGAACTGAATTTGACATTAGCATCTCTTTCTACACATACCTCAACCAACACAATCCATTTTAACTTACTCTTAAAACATTGTATCCTTTCCTCATTAATAAACTTGTTTACGCAAGACAGAATTATTCTTCATTTTATGAAATTTTATAGTTCCCAACCAACACCCTCGCAAGTGATGCAAGCAAGTGCTGCCACTGAGTCTTTGCAGGAGTAGTTACTAACAAGTTAAGAGACCATTTTTCTTTCAATATTGATTGAATAAAGTTTGACGTGCTTTGTGTGGGTATTCAGATTATCGTGATATACACCTGTTTCATCATAAAATTGACCTGCAAATGTTCAGGCCAGTCACAGTTTTCCATATCTTAGCAAATCCCCCACATGATCTATACCTTCTGATTTTAAAGAGATAAAGTAATACATTATCAGACGTTTCTCACCGTGAGTAAAACCCATGTTTATTTCGTCGCCCAGTGTTCGTACCGAATCGATCTGCTGCGCAGTCTAAATTCACAACTTAATAATGAATGAACGCTACCAGGAATGGATGGCATACACCGACTGTGTTTTTTTGTTTTGTTTTCTTTGTTTTGCTTTTTCCTAACGGCACTACGTAATTTTACCTCGGGCATTTAAAAGAAGTTCCTATGAGAACGTCAACGACATAACATGCTTGGTACTTGATCAGATGCTGTCAAGATAACAGCGCCACAAACCACTGGCCACCGCCAAGAGACGACGTTCTGTAGAGGTCTGTCGTATTGCACCAAATGTAAGCAAGCAGGTAACTCAAGTACGGTTCCTGTGTTTATTATCACGGCTGTCATACAAATGACTCAAAATGTTGACCTTGTGCATTGCTAAACGTTATAAAGTGATTGTAGAGGAACAATACTGCGCGTTGAATTTTGTCTGGAGATACCGCAGCACAAGTCCGTGTATTAAGCATTTCGCGCCTGAGGGAGTCGTTGGTCTTTTCTAACAGACCTCTTGTGTTAATTTGGTGAGAGTGCAGACCGTTTTGCGTTTTCTGAACGAACGTTCCAATGCAGTTTTCTCTCAAGAGTGTCTGTCATTACATGTCACGTTGCTAACACACTGATTGCCTCACGTCCAGTGGGATGCCTTCCAGTAACTGCGGCAGCAGCATATCTTAGGAATTAGAGGCTCAAATGGCTCTGAGCATTATGGGACTCAACTTCTGAGGTCATCAGTCCCCTAGAACTTAGAACTACTTAAACCTAACTAACCTAAGGACATCACACACATCCATGCCCGAGGCAGGATTCGAACCTGCGACCGTAGCGGTCTCGCGGTTCCAGACTGTAGCGCCTAGAACCGCACGGCCACTCCGGCCGGCAACTAGAGGTTCTTGAGAGTAGTTAAGCTCCCATCGATAAAACGTTGACCGACGGCGCGGGTCTTGAAAAACATGCACCAAACGTTGATAGACCATGAGCGTTGTTTTCTATCCACTTCTTTCAGTCAGTGTGAATTTTCAGCTGACGATCCGTGGGTACCGCGAAGATTGACTTTTCCATGGTTTGTAAACAATGTTTCTATCTTAAACAAAATTTTGCTTAGATATGCAGGGTCAATTTGCAATTTTCGTAGATAAAATTCGGTGTGGTGTCGATAGTTCCGATGCCACAGCGTAGGTGCACGCTCGTAGGTTCGCACTACGAGAGCGGACCAACTACGCCGACCACAGCGCCTTCTAGCCGACGCTGTGGAGCTCACCGAACGGCGCTCTGCTTTCTGTCCAGTTGATCAAGAACAGACGACCAAGCAGCTTATCTTCTACTTCACAGGGGGCTGGCCATTACAGACTCCGCCTTTGTTACTTCAATGATAGTTTGTCCAACTACTAGTAACTACTAGGTTTCATACATGGACCACTGCTTCACACCTACGTGCTCATCTTTACCAAAAGTTACGTATATGTCATTGACTAATATTTTCTATTAAATGTGCTTTTACTTAACATGCAGTACCGAAGTGCTTTACCTCTCCTGCTCCTAATCGCTTCCTTCATTCGGCCCATTTTGCAGATCAAAGGAGCAGACCCACGCGTCGCCTTCCAGGTGGGATACAAAATTCGTAGAGTTTGGGAATTCATTGCCATGAAGCTGCAAATGCAGTGAAATGCGATGGAGTGTAGTGGTCTGAGAACACTCTTTTGCTTAAGTCCTCTCGTACTCCCGAGATGCCTCTTAGTGACATTAGCACTTATGTTACTGATGCTAAAAAGTTGGTTTCATCACTTCATCACTTGCTCTTCTTTTTCCTTGGCGTATTTTATTCTTCATATTTAAAGTTTCTGTAACTTTCTTTATAACGTTTGCAAAGACAGATCGTGAGTGCTTGGCACCATCTGGACACTCCTCAGCACACAACAGCACCGCTGCTCTTACAGTTTTGCAGTATGCTCCATAAACGCTCTTCATGTTTTTGACTGTCTTATACATTGTGAATATTCAGATGTGTGTGAATTTCTAAGGGACCAAACTGCTGAGGTCATCGGTCCCTAGACTTACACACTACTTAAACTGACTTATGCTAAGGACAACACACTCATGCCCGAGGGAGGACTCGAACCTCCGGCGGGAGGGGCCGCGCAGTCAGTGACATGGCGCCTCTAACAGCGCGGCTATACATTGTGAATGTCTCAACAGATTTATAAATAAGTGATCTCATTACTACAACAGCAGAATACAAACAGATAGGCTTCAAGCGCACAGGTAAACATATAAATCCTATATGAGTTACCTGCTTGTTTACATTTGATATAACAGGACAGATGTTTGTGGAACCTTTTCTCCTGACAGTGGATTGCAGCGCTATTATATTGATACTATTTGATCAAATCTCTTATATTTTATGTCATTAAAGTCTTGTAAGAAGTACCTTTCAAATGCTACAGAAAAGAGTACATAATTCCATTGAAAGAACAAATCAAGATCGTAATTCAACGACTGTAAATAATAAAAATGACTTGCGAACGCCAGGAAATTCATTATATTGTCCGGACAACTTTGAGAAAATCACACCTCGATATATTTATTCATTATAAGTATATCTGGGATGGTCTGTCTTATTTGTCTCACCCAGATAATCGGAAAAAGGAATAGGTGGTCTTCACTTACCGACACGTCCAAGAACTACTAAAACAGAAGTGCTTCTAGTGTGTGCGTCGCTGATGTTCGACGTATCATTCTTGTGCTGTCCTTCTTGTTTCTCCTGCGTAATTTTTACTACACTGGCAAGGAATTCAATAAATAATCTCCCAGACTCCTTTCGTTAAAGCAGACCACCTTTCAGAGATCCAACAAAAACTATCATCTTAGCTGGTGGGTGAAAGTTCACTTCCAGTTTATGCTTCTTCATTCTTCTGGCAGTTTTTGAAGAAACATTTCTTACATACGATAGAAAGCAGGAGGCTTTGCGTATCTTTCCTCTAAAAGTCGCGTTTGGTTCGGTGTTTTCGCTTGCAGTTGTCTCTTAATCTGATGTTCTGTGCATTCACTTTTATTGAATACGACTTGCAGGTGCTTCAGTTCGGCCTGTAGGCAGTCAGTGTAGGACACTACGTAGACTCTACGTCCTGAAGTTTTAAGTAGCCCATATCTTGCGAAGGATGGTGGCAGCAGTACGCCTGCGAGTATAAAGATGCAAAGCTGATACTTTTTGCCGATGATACAAGTATATCTATCACACCCAACAGACAAGAATTAACTGGTGAAATTGTAAACGATGTTTTTCAGAAAATCATTAAGTGGTTCTCTGCAAATGGGCTCTCATTAAACTTTGACAAAACACAGTACATACACTTCCACACAGTAAATGGAATGACACTATCAATAAATATAGACTTCGATCAGAAATCGGTAGCTAAGGTAGAATATTCAAAATTTCTAGGTTTATGCATTGATAAGGGGTTGAACTGGAAAAAACACACTGAAGATCTGCTGAAACGTTTTTGTTCAGCTTCTTATGCTATTAGGGTCGTTGCAAATTTTGGCAATATACATCTCAGTAAATTAGCTTACCACGCCTATTTTCATTCTCTGCTTTCGTATGGCATCATATTCTGGGGAAACTCATCATTGAGTAAAAGAGTGTTCATTGCATAAAAGCGTGTAATCAGAATAATTGCTAGAGCTTATCCAAGATCATCCTGCAGACTCTTATTTAAAGAGCTAGAGATCTTCACTGTAACCTCACAATATATACATTCACTTATGAAATTTGTTATTAACAATCCGAACGAATTCAGAAGTAATAGCAGTGTACATGTCTACAACACTAGGAGAAAGGATGATCTCCACTACTCCTGGTTAAATCTAACTTTGGCTCAGAAGGGGGTAAATCATGCTGCCACAAAAGTATTTGGTCGCTTACCCAATAGCATCAAAAGTCTGCAATGTAGCCATACAGCATGTAAAAGGAAATTAAAAGAATTTCTTGATGGCAACTCCATCTACACATTAGATGAATTTTTGGATATAGTAAGTGGGTAATTTCCCCAGTCCCCACAAAAAAAAAAAAAAAAAAAAAAAAAAAAAAAAAAAAAAAAAAAAAAAAAAAAAAAAATTAAAAATATTGTCATGTAATATTTTGTGTAATGTAATATCTTGTATAGACACCTTTTATTAACCCGACTCGTTCCACATCATTACGAAGTGTCGTATTCATGATCTATGTAACAAGTACTAATCTAATCTAAACTGTCGTGGCTGGGTTTTCGTTAGAGGCAATTTCCTAGAAACCCAATCTCCTTACGTCGAACTACACGTTCCAGTGACGTCAATGTGACCACCTGTCAAAAGCCTGAAGAATCCCCTTTAGCAGCGTGGACGACGATGCAGAGGTGCTCGATAGCTCCACACCTATACGCCCGTACACGGCTCCTCAGCTGTCGATCACCCGTGGAATCTGTGGCCGGTGATGCACCATAGTTGCCTCAGTGCCGGTTTTGGATAGCGCCATTTTGCCATGCACGATATACTCTAACCACGACGGTTTGCAGACTTAGCCGTTCCAGAAACGCTTCTACCTTTGGGCTGAAAGACAATGATTATGGCATTTGGACATCAGATAAATTGCTTCGATTCCCCATTACGGCAATGATTACACTGCTTCCCACTCGCCTCCCCCCCCCCCCCCTCCCCCGAACGCTTTGTATACACTTCACTGCAAGTGCTGCCAACTGCCGTATATAAGGGGTTATTCCACGATGACGTCGAAAGTAGGCGGAGGCCGCACTAAAGTGACGGTAGACAGCGATAAATCTGATTCTTTCTGTGATTAGGGTTAAGATCCTCAAGATATTCCACCAATTTATGCTCGCCTTGAGGCTGAAGTAAGAATGTGTCATCGACGTATCTCCAGAACTCTGTCGATTTTAAAACTGAGGAGTTCAGCGTTTTTTCTTTTAATTCCGCCATAAATAAATTAGCTTCCGTGGGTGATAGAGGACTAACCATGGCGCATGGCCAATCTGATCAAAATATTGGTTATCAAATTATGGTTATCGGGAGCTGATATATTGCTATCCCAGGCGCATGCCAGAATGATGATGTAATAATCTACCCGTCCTTAAAATTTCAAGAAAGAAATTGTTGGAGGTTTCTCACTAAACACCAGGCACGTCTCTCATAGAAAGCAGCATAGCAGGAACTGGAAGTTGGTTGAAACACGAGGTACAGAGTACGGAAATGTTCGAAAACATGTGGAACCTATACCGGAAAAACAGAGTATACTTTTCAGGGGGAAGAGAATTTACAGTGCCAAGAAAATCTAAATAAGTTGAAAACGAAACCGTTGAAAACTAATGTGGACAACAGTAACTGGGAGGAAGGATTCAGATTACTAATCGGGTGATTCTGTCTACCAACGAGGTCAGATGGTCTTTTTAAACGTATCGGACATAGTAGCGACGGCAATGAACGGTGATAGAATAATATACAGAACAGCCTCGATTGGATTAAAACACTTTTATTCATAAGTAATGACCGGTTTCGAACCGATGTGGATCATCTTCGCACCACACTCTGAAATTCAGGGTCCAGCAGAATGTGGATAAACATGTTATGCAACAAAGTTAAAACTAAATTGCATAATGTTATTCCATGCGATGACAACTGGGGACGATGGCACGGAGCACGAACTGTGGATACAAATCACTGATGTGGACTGCTGACTAAGTGGCGATATCATGTAGTTAGCATAAGCTCCGTCCCTTGCCTGTTACCCTACGTCATCTTTAGCCAACAGAATATAAAGTATGCGACATACGTCAGGCAGAATGAAAAAAACTGGATATTATCGTAAGATATATCTAAATAACGATTTGTATGTTATACAGTTGAAATTTTACGTAATATAAAAAGCATAAATGAAAAAAAGTATAACTGAAACACTATAAGTGAAAAAGTATAACAGAAAAAGTATAACTGAACAGCCAATGGCATCAGTTAGAACGTCAGTTGACTGCCCCCTGCGGGACATTCCTTACACCGAAGATGGGCTGCAGGTCGCCGCTGTTGGTTGCCTAGCGACTCGGACGATTTATCAATAGCCATCAAAGATGCTACGCCGCTGCCGTACTGCGTTCGATTCGGCCTCGTGTGATCTTCATATCTGCGTTGATTGCAAATCTTTCGTCAGCTCCGAGTGTTAGTATTACATGCTGAGTTATACACCATAGAAAACTTGTGTACCCATTCCTCAGCATTATCAGTAATGTAGATACCTTAATAATACGTACAGAATGCTGTGTAGTCACTGTTTTGAATTAAGTTACAAATATCTCCTTGAAAAACCTTTTTTCATTGGGGCTAAAATATATAGGAGGTAGCTTAAAATACACCTCTAAAATATTTCATGAAATACTTGCTCGTCAGTATATAGTAAAATATAAAGGAGTAAGCAATTTTTTTACAGTAAGTCACGAAATAGATCAAAAAATATCTTTCTTTAACATATATTCGTTTCTTGAGTAATACTGACTTGTTTTTTGTGCTTTATGAAAATTTGAATTTCTTCTAATGTATTTAGCAGTAGGCCTTTACGCGCGTTATATAAAATTTTGCAGTTATCTTCAATAGAGCGGTAGGAGAGTTTATTCTGTGTCATATGCTGTTTTGGAAGTTTGCGGTGAGTTCCTATGGGATCAAACAGCTGAGGTCATCGGCCCCTAAACTTACACACTACTTAAACTGACTTACGCTAAGGACAATACAGACACTCATACCCGAGGTAGGACTCGAACCTCCGAGGGGGGTAGCAGCGCGAACCGTGGCAAGGCGCAGTAGACCGCGCAGCTAACACGTGCGGCTCATACGCTGTCCAAATAACGATTTGCTGCTGGCTTTACCTACTGTGTGTTCACGAAATCTGAGGTGGAACTTACGTCTTGTCGGCCTTATGCATTGCGTGTCACAAGTATCGCAAGTTATCTTATAAACTCCATATTTCAAAAATAAACTTAGTGTTTATTATGTCACATATTTCCCTGTGTGCTGTTGTACTCTAAATTACGCGTATCGTTCGAAGATAATGTACATCTTGTCGAAACCCCTAATCACTTCTGAATAAAAGTCATTTTATTTGATCAAGACTGTTCGTATATTTTATTAAAGTCAGATAGGCCTACATCGTTTCCAGAGTCAGTCAAAAATAGCCTAAACTCTCTTGCAAAGTGATAGCCTTAGTACACAGCAATGTTGGAGGGCGACTTAAGTCTATCCAATATCAGCTGGAAAAGTACACAACGTTATAGGCAGTAGATACAGTCCTGCGAAGTAATACTTAAAACTTCCTTTGACAATTGCCTCGACAAACTATTCTGATCACCCACACGCAAAACAATATTTTAGATCACTTAGTTGCAAACAGAACCGATCTTTCTGAGAGTGTTACCACCGAGCGAGGTGGCGCAGTGGTTAGCACACTGGACTCGCATTCGGGAGGACGACGGTTCAATCCCGTCTCCGGCCATCCTGATTTAGGTTTTCCGTGATTTCCCTAAATCGCTTCAGGCAAATGCCGGGATGGTTCCTTTGAAAGGGCACGGCCGATTTCCTTCCCCATCCTTACCTCACCCGAGCTTGCGCTCCGTCTCTAATGACCTCGTTGTCGACGGGACGTTCAACACTAATCTCCTCCTCTCCTTTCTGAGGGTGTTACTGATGAGAGAAGCATTAGCGGCAAAGATTCTATTTGAGCAAGTGTGGTCACCAAAGACAATAAGGTTATCTAGGAAGCTACGAGAGTATTTGAATTGGTGCACACTGATAGAGAATCACTATTAATTTATTTAAATGACGAAATGAGGGTATTTAGATCAGATCTGGAGAACGTTAAAGCAGTCTTAGTTATAGCTTAAAGACTTTATAAACTGCTGTTTGGATACATAAGACAAGTTGAACTTTGTCATGTAATTAAGAAGCATAATGAGAAATACGTTATATCCTTGGACTCGACGTTAGAGTCGATGGAATTATTGCATTATTCTCTTACAGTGCTTCTTGCTACCCACTACTTCATCTGTCTCTGTAAACGAAATATCGCCATTATGGTACCTCTGAATTATTTATGAATAATAATGTTAATGTTGAGTTAAAATGAGGAATAATAATGTTAATGTTGAATTAAAATGAGTTATTTCTTAGTGAACGTGCGTCTTAATGATCGCTAATTATTAGTACAGATTTATTTTGTGTTTCAGCAACTTAATTCCTCTGGAAAGAGAAAACTTATTGATGCGACAATCACACGCCGTCAGCGTGCTTACACATGCATATTTGAGTCCTTACTATTAGAACCTGCAGTCAAAATTATTTTATACACGAAGCACGATTATTCTTGCTGTACATTGCGATTTGCTGTATCCGATTGTACTGCACATTAACACGGTGACTTGCCAGGTTAGCTGAGAGCGCGAATGCACTGCTTCCTGGACTCGAGTAGGCGCGCCGGCCCCGGATCGAATCCACCCGGCGGATTAACGACGTGGGCTGGTATGCCAGTCGACCTCGATGTGATTTTTAGGCGGTTTTCCACATCGCGATAGGTGAATACGAGGCTGATCCCCACATCCCTCCTCAGTTACACGACACGCAGACATTTGTCACACTTCCGCACTATTTCATGGTTTACAGTAGACGCAGACAGCTGGGGTACACTGATTCCGTCCTGAGGGGTATGGGGTGGCGGCAGGAAGGGCATCCGGCCACCCCTTTCAATTAACCTTGCCAATTCTGTTGTAACCACGCCGACCCTGCGACCATTGCGGGACAAAGGTACAAGTGAAAGAACTGCACATTAACACGGTAGACCATCTCCTTCAGAAGGTATATCCGCCTGGTTTCGTCAAAACAGGAAAAAAAGGTAACAAAGTCTATGTTGAGTGTGGAGTTCTGTTTGATTCAAATCCTAATTACTAACTAAACATGATCATTTACTCTTTGTGATTTATCCTCCCCCACGGTAAAATGCAATGTAGCATTCCATCTTTAGCCTAATTCCTCCACAGGATGAAATCACAATACGTTCCAAGTAAAGTAATAGAAGATGGAAAGGAGTTGCTCTCAGTCAATGACACCATTCAGAATACGTTGCGAGAATGCTACCCTGTCATTAGAACAGACACCGCAGGGGAAGTAATAGCAAAAAATGAATAGCAACTAGTGCAACTCGTTAAGAAACCAGACAGAAAGCGGATATTTTAAATGAAATATACATGACACGTGTGTAATATTCCGCAATTTACACTGCTTGTGCCAGCTCAAAAAGTCCTCTGCGTTGCGATACATTCGAAACCTTCGCGCGGCCGCTCGCGGCCTGTACGACTATGGCGACTCTTAAACGAAGCTGCCTGCTTCGGAGAGGCAACAGGTTCAACTTGGATGTCTGTAGCGACCGTCGGCGGAGTCCGTAACACTGGAGACTTCGACGTTTTTCCCCTGTATCGTTTACTGCGGCGGCTACCATCGAGTGATCCGTTGGATAATGGTCGCCTATTCGCGTGTTCGTGGCTGTGAACCCTAGTGTACTTGGTGGCATGGACAAAAGTGCTGGGTGACCTTGAACATTATCCAGAAAGGCTCTGCTCGTGATTGAGGAAACCTTCATTGTGGGGCCCGCATCTCGTGGTCGTGCGGTAGCGTTCTGGCTTCCCACGCCCGGGTTCCCGGGTTCGATTCCCGGCGGGGTCAGGGATTTTCTCTGCCTCGTGATGGCTGGGTGATGTGTGATGTCCTTAGGTTAGTTCGGTTTAAGTAGTTCTAAGTTCTAGGGGACTGATGACCATAGATGTTAAGTCCCATAGTGCTCAGAGCCATTTTTTTCATTGTGGGTGGCCCAAGGCAAGCTGTATTAAGTTTATAGAGCAGTGGCTCCAGTCTTATTGGTTTGCTGTATTTAATCGGACTTTAATTATGGGGCAGCCAGAGTTGGAGTCTATTTAGTCAGTGATCAGTTTCGGGCAACGCCGATTCCCAAAGCAACCAATGTTTGCCAAACAAAATGTCCGTCAAAACAACAGTAAGCAAAATGTTCACCTAAGCGCATATTCCCAACTAACGTACTTAAATAAATAATTTTTGCATCACAATCTGAAAAAAAAGAGTTGCTGTCTCACTACACCCCGCGCGTGAGTTACGCAATTACATTTTTTGTCATTCATTTCACAGCAATATTTTCCGTGGATAACGGGGGAGTTACAAATTAGTGGTTTTACGCGACATGTCTGTGGCCCCCATGTTCAGCGCGGACCTGCGATTTTGCGTAGTAAATATTCTCGGCCAGCAGCGGAGCCACGTCAGGTGCTGGTGACGCAGACTGTCACAAGTATGACGAGAGCAGGCGTGCTGGTGGCCTGTCACTGCAGCAGAGTGTGACGGAAACGGTGGCATCTGGGAAGCGATCGCTGGCCCCGATATTTGGCTAGCGGCACTTGGTGATCGTAGATGCCCAGTAGCTCAGTTGTTAGAAGGGTTCCACTTTGACCATCAGCCGACTGGAAGTGATGCTGGATGTTGGTAACACTGCTGGTTACTGACTGGCTGGTCGTAGTATCTACCGAGGCGTATGCAGTAGCGAAATGCAGTGCCGGCTGATTATTGCAAGCAGCTTGTTTATGGCAACGAGTGCTTGCTCTGGTCGGCTTCGAAACCCTGAATTCGCTGATTTAGTGGCATGATTTCCACACGTAACCAAAGTTGCGCAAAAAAAAAAAAATGGTTCAAATGGCTCTGAGCACTATGGGACTTAACTTCTGAGGTCATCAGTCCCTTAGAACTTAGAACTACTTAAAAATAACTAACCTAAGGACATCACCCACATCCATGCCGGAGGCAGGATTCGAACCTGCGACCGTAGCGGTCACGCGGTTCCAAACTGAAGCGCTTAGAATCACACGGCCACACCGGCCGGCAAAGTTGCGCAACATTTGCACTTCTTATTAATAAGTATGGTAGTGTCCCATAACATTAGTGCAAGTAATCATTCCCATTGTAGTGTCAAATATCGGCATAAATGTTTACAGTAATGTGGAGCTGTCACAGGAGTCTGACTGAATGCATAAAAGGATCTATAGCCATTCAGTGATTCTGCTGTAAGCAGCGAATATCTTTATATGGCTCTAGGCTAGTGGAAAAGAAATTGCCACCTGTATCAGTGCATCCACTTGCAACACCCTTATGAACAGTACTTGGGGAGAAACCTTACAGCACTCTCACATCTTCGACAGTAATAGTGAGTGTGTAGTAAGAGTATTGGAGTCTCCCAGTTTATTAGTCTATACCACCTACCCTAAATATAATATGCCGTCACACTCACTGTTAACTTATCACGCACTAGTAGTGACAGCGAAATATACAAACTGTCTTAATATTACAATAACACTAATTCATTTGCACCAGTGGTTGGTAAATAGCTTTAGCATAACTTCCAAGAAATTCCATTTCCGCAGAATATGTCGTGTGCAAACATTTCGTACGAAAAATTAAGAAGTAAATGTGTCGTCCAACCGATTTATGAATTATAACAGCAACAGATTCTCACAGTTTCTGACGGCATCATAATTTACACGACTTAAAATCGGAGTCTGCACTTATCATAATCAGTGTGACAGTTACTGGTAGCCGGCCGGAGTGGCCGTGTGGTTCTAGGCGCTACAGTCTGGAGCCGAACGACCACTACGGTCGCAGGTTCGAATCCTGCCTCGGGCCTGGATGTGAGTGATGTCCTTAGGTTAGTTAGGTTTAATTAGTTCTAAGTTCTAGGCGACTGATGACCTCCGAAGTTAAGTCGCATAGTGCTCAGAGTCATTTGAATCACTTTTGAGTTACTGGTAGCACTACGATTGTCAACAAAGGTCTACGATTGTCAACAAAGGTCTGCGCGCGATGCTCATGCTTGGGCGTGTAAATGGGGAGATGGTTCTTCCTTCAATCCGATTTTGGCTACGTTTGCGAAAGGTAAGATTTTATGTCAATTTTTTCCTATTGGAGGGTCTTTTACCTTCTTAAAGTAGGTTGAAATTCTTAGAAAAATGGTTCAAATGGCTCTAAGCACTAAGGGACTTAATATCTGAGGTCATCAGTCCCCTAGACTTAGAACTACTTAAACCTAACTAAGGACATCAAACACATCCATGTCAGAGGCAGGATTCGAACCTGCGACCGTAGCAGCAGCCCGGTTCCGGGCTGAAGTGCCTAGAACCGCTCGGTCACAAAGGCCGCTAAACTCTTAGAAGAAAGCGCCTTGTTGCATGGCACAGGATCGCATCTTCATTGAGCAGGTGGGTTCTGTGGTGGACGTGTATCTTGAAAAGGCTTCTTTTTGCTGCTGGTTCTATCTATGCACTGCTGGCACCAAGTTCCGTTAGCCGATGAATGAGTACTTTTTGCTGGTCGTAATATATTCTGCAGCCGGTGAAGTCGCAAGCCGATGCACGTGTGCAGGCGATTAGAAAAACAACTGGGAAGTTCCCGAGTTACACACAGATTGTAATTTTTTAGAATTCATCCCATTTTCGAGACTGTAAGCTTTCATGCTACTTTATTCTGCAATAGTTGATTAAAATTTTGGAGCTGGTGTATTTAAACATACAAAGACATTAGCATATAAAATGTTCTTGAGGTTGGGAGCTTGTGCTTCCCATTTTCCCCACGTTCTTGAGTCGGTGCACGTCTCTAACGATTTCCCCGTCAAAGGGAAGTAACTGTCTAACGTTCTGTGTTCTTTAAGACAAGAGAAACCGTCATAGTAGTGGTGACAAAATTGTCTTATACGCAACCTGATCGTAGTTCATCTCCCTAAAATCTGTACTGTGGTGATACGAATATGACACCCTTTGAAGTAGTCGAGCCATGGATAGAGCTGTGACGCTGCCTAGACACAGGTCCCCCGGCGGCAGTGCTAAGTAATTGGGTGACGGCCCCCACGCTATGTGCTCCAGCTCAAAGGAAAGCGGGGGCGGCTTACGCCCACCTGCTGGCCAGTGCTGCATCTCGCTTGCCTCACTGCACTATCACGCCAGTAGGAGCCTTCTCGAGCTACACGCCTGTTACTGTGTCCGTCTGCTCACTGAGTACGCCCTGCTTTGCCATAGAATGCAAAGCGCTGAGCTATACGAGCTTCGCCCCTGCGTAAGATCAGACACCCCGTTGGGAACTCACCAGCTTGAGAGACGCAGTTTGGCTGGATGTCACTATCCTCTTGTAGTCTCATCCGCTCGTATAATGCAATCTGGGGAGCTTGTCAGACAGGTAAATGTGCCGGATGCGGAAGCGGATGGGATACGAGCCATACTTGATTTCGTTCATCAGCCATCATGTGTATGATTTTTTAGAAACAGGATGCAGGAACGTCTACATTATGAACAATCTTTAAATGAGACCATTTTCAGGTTGAATATGCCTCAGATCAAATCCATTTTTAACCATCGCCGTGTAAAAATAAAAGTATGTAGCCTGATTTAGCTTGGTAACCGTATCTCACGAATGTGACAGTCTCATAGTATGGAGACACACAGTATTGGTCAAAGTAATATACGAGGGGGATCAAGTGAAAATCGTAAGTACTTTTTCACATTATTTTTATTGAACAGAAGTGGAACACGAGTGTATTATTTTCCGACTAAAAAAATTATTTTTTAAAAGCTATATATTTTCAAATTGTTTACAAAACAATCTTATCGCCTTTAAAATACTCTCCATAACAACTAATATATTTGTCCCTCCGGTGCTTTCCCTGTTCGAAACATTTTTTGTTGTTATGTTTAGAAATGGCTGATAGCTCCTCCCTTTTTTACACTTGACTCCTTCAATGCTGTCAAATCCGTGTTCTTTCACGCCCCTGTTCATGAGTGGAAGTAAGAAAAAGTCACGCGGATCCAGGTCAGGCAAGTAAGTTGCGCGGGGCAGCGGAACCATGCCATCCTTAGCCAGAAACTGTCTAACATAGATGCCTGTGTGTGGAGGTGCGTTGTCGTGGCGGAAGAACCAGTCTCCCGCCTGTCACAAATCGGATGTTTTTTCACGAATACTGTTGTGTAAACTTCTTCAAACAGTATGTCGACGGTCTGTGAGCACAAGCTTTCGAAGTTTTTAATATTTTTGTTGATTCGGGCAGTTGATGGACGTGCAGAACGAGGGCTGTCATCGATCGACAAGTCGCCTAGCGACATAAATGCGTACTACACAACCTCCGCCCACGACAATGTTATTACATTTTTTTATCCCCTCACATATTTTAGGAGAGAGTTGGGTTCCATCCCTGTATTTACATAATCAAATAACAGGGAACCACGTATAAACGACATCCGGGATGGTCGGCACATCCAGCTTTCATTCGATCGGGGGCCATCGAAAAAAACGTTACAAACTTCGAGAACGTGATAGTTAGGACAACAGTAGAACGTCCGTTCTGTCGACGTAGGTCAGCACAGCATGGGTAACATACGATCTCTCGTTATCTTGTTGAGAGAAAATCTCGAAGACAGGGAGCAGCCACCAGTCTTAACAAGTCAGAAATGTAACGGCAGTTCTTCGCATTATCGGCTATGCGATCCAAGGGTGATCATAATGAGTATGCAGTGGCATCCTATGCTGCCATAATTTCTCAAAACGCGCAAATCATACCAAAGTAGTTGATTTGAAATTTCTAGTAAAGAGCGGAAGAATTACGAGGCTACCAAGGAGAGAAGAAGTAACTGTCTGTTTTAAACAATTACGGATAACTCAAGTAAGTAAATTAAATAAGCTGTCAAAACTAAGCTTGTGATATGCCTCAAAAGGAAAGTGTACAATTCGTCTGTATTACCAGTTTTGACTTACAGTTGCGAAGCACGGACTTTTAATGCGCAGACCACTTACAAATGCCGGCCGGTGTGGCCGTGCGGTTAAAGGCGCTTCAGTCTGGAACCTCGTGACCGCTACGGTCGCAGGTTCGAATCCTGCCTCGGGCATGGATGTGTGTGATGTCCTTAGGTTAGTTAGGTTTAATTAGTTCTAAGTTCTAGGCGACTGATGACCTCAGAAGTTAAGTCGCATAGTGCTCAGAGTCATTTGAACCACTTACAAACGTTTCATTGCTGAGCGGACACAGGACACATCACGCTGGGATTCATCAGTAGAGACCGGAAAGTAGCGTGGGATTCAGTGTACTGGTTGGATTGGAAAACGTAATTATCATTGCAATGAAAATGACATTGATGTGGGCGGGACACATAACTACGTGAATGAACAAGTGGATGAACGAATTTATTTGCCCAATGATGGTGACAGTACTGCTGGTGAATGTGCGTAGGAACTATAAAAACTTGAGTTCAGAAGATGTCTACCTACAGCAAAATTCGCGACCTACCAGCTTTTCATGGCGTTTGAGGGAGGATCGGCACCCGTCCGTTTCTCCTGTAATCTGATCTGCTACGTCGGTGAAAGCAGAAGAGAAACTTCGCGGTGCTGTATACACAAATAGAATAACGCGGATAACACAACTGATCGTAATGTAACTGTCAGCATAGCTTTCTTCCAGGCCGTTGATCAGTGTGCGATTCCGCGCCATCCCATTCGTTTTACTTTAGCTTACATACTGACATAGGTGACGCTGTTGAGCTTCGTTTAAAATAAGTGTCGGGTTAGAAATGTATGGAGATTATTTTCACTACAACTATTTTAAGCAACCTTGGTATCTTAATAACAAACCAATATCTTTATTCTGGAAGATGACTCAAAGTCCATATTTAGTCAATACGTCCTCATGCAATACCTCAATAATTCTGCATATTGTTTGTCAATTTGCGGACAATATAGGACATCTGTGACTACCGTAATACTCATTGGATCATTAACTACGTTACTTTCTAACAGTCACTGGCAGGTGAAACATCTCTTTTGAACATAGTGCGTTTCCGCAATGGAGTAGATGATAACGAAGTATAAAAATTCAAGTAGCATATTATTTATAGATAGCTGCTACAAAAATCCAGTTCTTGTAAGATGCATTAGCTATCACGTTTTACTCGCAAAGTCTAAGTGTGCTAACCGTGGCCATTTAGTTTGTGTATAGTGTAAAACAGCACTAAACAAACATCTCAGATGACGGCCATGCCGTCTATAGCGCTCCAAGGTTTGCCTGCTTGCTATAGGAAGGTCTTGAACTATCCACCTGTCCACTTTATACGATGACAGATTCTACAAGCTCCCATAGCAAGTAAAATACGTGACAAACTCACTATATATATTTTCAGCCATATCGACTTCTATTCCGTTCAGATATGCAGATATTTATTATATTGAGTACCTGCGTGACATATACGATACAACCAACAGAACTGAACACAATCAGGATTTGTCGATTACAACAGTGGTTCCCAAGCTATGGGTAATTACTCCATAAGGGGTAAAATGAATTTTTCTGAAGGGTGAAAACTAAACGATTCGATTCTGTTTCAGTCACGAAACTAAATCATTTTCAGAAGATCATTACTATTATCACAAATCTGTAACACTCTGATACTGATTATATAAGTCATCAATGATTACTTTTTCTCAATTAGTTGGATTAAAGTAATGGAGGTTACAGGTTCTTCAGGTAGTCCACCCACTACACACATATGTCGTGCTTTGTCCCATACATTGCTGATCACAAAAGTGAGTCATATATGTAACAAATGCTAAATGTCTCAAGAAAAAGTCTTCTCCAAGTTGTAGTTAAAATCTGGAGTAGTCCAGAAATTGCTCCATTGCTCGCTTCCAAACAGGTAAATGAATTTATTGACTGTGCGACACAGCAGTAACTACATAATGTCTACTATAGCACTGCACCCAGTACTATTATTATTATTATTATTATTACTAATATTGTAAGATGCAGTTTATTTTTTGCTTAGTCTAGAATTGAGAACAACTGTGTAAGGTGAAATGACTAGTTTAATGTCGCAATTTTTCACAAAAACTTACAGCTTTTACACAGTTTTCAACTCGCCAACATAAAAACAGCACAATGGATAACGCATACTGCCAACATAAAAAAGTGAAATAGTTTTATACACAACAATGTGAAATATTATCTCTCTGAAAGAACATTAATCCTAAACACAATGTTATGAAAGTTTAATTTGAAGTTTCTCTACAAAATCGCTCCTACACATACGTTATGATGTTGGTCAGCACTACGAAAATCGTTCGATTCCGGTTCAAAGTTTGGTACTATTTAGGATGACAATCAAGTCTATGGTGGATGGTTAGTTATGTGACAAAGTTGAGCACAAAATTACCCAAGGGCACTCGAGTTTACAGTGGACGCAAGCTGGTGAACCAACAAGGTTTACACCTCTGCATGCGGTATTTACCTTAAGCTGCAACGTGCTGCTGTCTGCAAGGCCGCTCTCTTCCACTGAAATTCCTATAAATCTAATCTGGCCTTTGCTAAACTTTCCAGCAGAAACTTTCCCTATGTTTCTCGATATGCGAAAAACATGTATTCAACCCTAGTCTCCTTATGTGGCGATATACACACGCATGGTTGGAGCAGCGTGCATATTATAGTGCCCTCTCAGTTCTCGCAAGAACAATTAACTAATTTGGCTGGTTCGTTTCTCCACAGTTGGAGCTAAACTTTGCTACAACTAATTTCCAGCTGAAGTACAGCCACTGTGAACGCAGTGTCCACACAAGTTTCTTCTCTGCGCCATACGGAGCGTTAAGCACTCCGTTCTGCACTTGACGCCAGTTTAGAGAAGAGCCCCTGAAAAATTTCTCTCTTTTTCTACTCATGGCAGAACTGCCTTTCTCCTCTTGGGTTCCTTTTTCACGTCATGTCTTTTTTCGACCAACGGGAGTGTTACTCTCATTTTGTAGAAGCTTTCTACCAATTGCAATATCCCTTCTATCAAACTGCATCGAAACTTCAGTATTTTTCTCCTTCCTAGTGCGTTTCTGCCAAGCGGACGTTTTGTGCCCATTCTAGACGCTAAAGTACATTGAGCTTTCCATGTGTTGCACACCTTGGACGAAAATGCGTCACTGGCTTTCGTTTGTGTGCTGTTGGAGTTCCGAAATGCAGCTTTCTAAAGCTTTCTTTCCTTTCCCTTGTGCAGAGGTGCCGCTACATGCGCCCTCCGGCATGAATCACCAGGCTTGGTGTCGCTGACGTTCCTCCTGCCACCCCTGTAAGTGGTTTCTATCGTAACTCCCACAGCGTGGCTTCGCTACGCCATTGTGGTGCTGGCTTTTCAAAACTAAAAGCAACTCGTGTTCCTTGTTCCACCTTATGCTCAATGACATGCATTGTATAGGAATGGTGTGTTAATTACTGTCGATTGGCTGTCATTCCTTGTTGAATTACATACTGATAGGCAAATGTTATGATGACTACAGAATTACGTTAGGTGTCATCTTCATATTCTCATTGCAATGTGTAAAGGTCTGATGTAAGATAAAAATCTGACCATTTATTCTGCCACGTTACATATCCTCTCCTTCCGTCTTCAATTTTGTACTGGGTTAATCAATGGTTGAGAAATTGAGTGAAGACAGTGCAAAATTGGTTCAACTGCTGACAGTAGCAATTGACAGTTTTACTGACCAACTTCCTGTCTTAATGTTTAGTATAACTTAAACCGTGGTTCTGTTCAGTCTCCTTTCTTTACATCGTATTTGATTTTCTGATATTTTGTGCAATTCTATTGAACTAATCTAAGGGATTTTTTTCTTTCAAGTATAGTTGACTACAATAAATTGTTATTGAAATTCAAACAATGTGCGTATCTCTATAAATCTGTATCATTTCAAAATTCTCCTTTTTATTTTGAGACTTATATTTTATTCAGTTAGTTTATGTTAAATGATGATGGATATGTATTGAAGTTGAGAAAACCTTCATTTAATATTATCTTCCCCTTTTATAAAAATGTTACTTTTTTCTTTTGTTTTACTCATAATCGAAAACATGTTTAATTCTTACAATTTAACTTTATACGCCATGTCTCAATCTATCTCATGATTTTACAGTTATAGTCCTACTTCTGAAACTATTTACATTCTCCAAAAATCTTAATTCTACACATCATGATTTTACAAAAATTATCAACATTGACTTTCACAAACATTGAATTTCTAAACCTAATTTTACTTTACAAAATTTACACTGACATCCTCAAAGTTGTTAGTAGTAGGTTTTCATTAACTTAAACATGTTGAAAAACTGCAATATAAGAAAATATTATTGACATGTCAAGATGAGCAACAAAAAAATCGTTAATTAAGATTTATCCCTAACACATGAAAAGTGTACATTAACATATTTTTAAATACAATAAGAATTCAAATTTTTTTTTCTAGATAGTAGTCTGTCACAGACAGTTCTTTCTCCTACCTGTACCATGGTTCACTTTTTCTTCAAGAGTTTCTACTGTTTCCATCGAACGTGGAATGATGGTCTGCTGTGTGCCTCACCGTGTCTCCGTTGAATATGGTATGACGCTTGGTATGCTTTTCGCCTCATTTCCATTGAGTGTGGCATGACGGTCGCCCTTGCCTCGCCACGTTCCCGTCGAGAGCAAAATGACGGTCGGCAGAGAGATAGGTCTGAATGTTTGAATGTGTCGTGAATGCGTGGTAGCCTTTGTTCCATTATGCATCTGCCTGTAGTGCTGTTGAATTAGATATCATTTTTGGCAGCGAAAAGTTTTACGCTTACTCATTCGTCGAATTCTTATGCTGGTTCACTGTGTGTCATTTCGTCTGTAGATTTCCATACGAGTTATCTTCCATTTTTCTGGTCTGCCATATGAAGGTGATGCAATCTGCCATAAAGAACATCAAATATTCATGCTGTTAGAACAGTTAAATTAGATTCTCATTGGTAGTTAAATGTAATAATGGTCTTTTATAGGAAGGGATTTGAAAAGGTTTCTTGATTTCTTCTGGTCCAGGCTCTTCTTTCTTCAAATCTTCTGCGATGTGTCTTCTGTTCTTGGTGCTTCTTGCTGTCTTTTTAGTTGTGTCCTTGTCCTTCTCTGGACTGGGAGTTGGGATTGAAGACCTGTTTAACATTATTATCCTTTATCCATTCTTATGGTGTCTTCTTCACGGTTGTTGTCTGTTCTTCATTATAATTGGTTGTTCATCTAGGTAAGTTGAACAGCCTTCCATCCTTTTCCCGCTCCGTCCCATGTGTTGTCAGGGATTGTCACGCAGATGTTGAAGTTCGTATGGTCTGATGACAGTTTCCGCTATTCTGCACACTGAGTTACAGAAACGCGTTTCTCCTTCTGCCTGTGGTGAATCTAAGCCTCTGCTCGTCCTCGCCGTAATATGTCCGCCACCGTTCCGGTTAGGTGGACATTTTTTATCCCTTCATATGCTGCTTCGAATAGCTTGCGATAGAAGTGCCAAGTGACGAACACTTTCGCAAGACCTATTGTTGTTACGCATTTGAGTGGCTTTCGTAGGAATAAAACTCACTTCAGGGTACATGTTGCTTCAATTCAGGCTGCGTTTTATCTCTCCAAACCTTTCCACAGAGGAGTTATCCTGTAGGAACGTCGTTTCCACCAAGGCCCCTTCTTTTGTTCTCTCGTACCAGGCACTCACACTCGGTGCCCCTTCCTCTCACGCCTAACCGCTCTCCTCAGTCTCGTTAGTAACCTCTTTTTTTCTAACTACAGGTCTATTATGTTGTTTTGAAAACTTATCACCTTGACTCCGACTCCAGCGTCTTTTTCCCTGCAGTCTCCTTAGCTGTAACAGAGCCTCAAAATACACTTCTTATTTATTTTTTGTTATTGCCCTTCAAAAACCGTCTCTATTGATCTGTTGTATTGTTTTTAACTTCGTACTTATCCTTTCCTCCTATTTTTTCGATCGCAAACTTTTACATTCCTATCTTCCCTCATTGTACTTGTCCATATAGAAATCTTTTCTGGGTGAACTTAAGCTCCTACTGTTCTACCTCCTTCCACGAAATAACGTGTTTCTTGCTTAACTTAGTATTTCAATTCTCTTTCTTATTAATTACCTCCTAACGACTTCTTATACTTATTTTTTTCATATTTCTATTTGAGCATCACATTGTGCTATCTTCCACAAATCCCATATGCTTCATACATTCCCTAAAATAGTTCTTCAGTTATTTGTTCACCGTCCTCGACGGAACAAAATTAAAATAGCTATCTCCTTCTCCCCTAATCGTCTATTTCCTACCTACCTCTTCTCTTCGTCTACAAAAATCAACTTGCTCCTCCTTCACACTACGTCTTTAAGAGAAAATCTACTACTATTTCTTTACTCTAACCACATGCTGATCCATATTTTTCTTCTTACGTCAGTTCTTTCCCCAGAACACATTTCGTTTGTAGAAGAGTTACATTAGTTGTTACTTTCCTGTCTTTTCATTATCATTATTACCTTACCTCCTTACGAAATTTATTTTGTCTAATTAATCGAGTTAAGTACAAGTTAAAAGTTTTATTTGTGTGTATTTTGCTCTCTTTCCTATTCTTTGATTTCAGAACATTCGATACAACTAAATTCACGAGTGGACTATTCTTTTTTTTGTCTAACTTTTGTATAACTTTGAATGACTCACGTGGTGCAAACCTAATGTTTTTCCTGTCTTTGGGTTAATCAACTCGACAGTGTTGTCATGCACCACTTTACTCACTTCCATGGGGCCTTTGTGTACCGGAAAGAATTTTACTTTCCACGCTGTAACCTTCCTATCGCTTGGTGCTAATTTAGAAAATGTCTATGTTTTACTTTAGTTACTGGTGGAACTTCATTTCTAACTAGGTATCACTACTGGCGTAATCAATGGTGCTTTATCCTCATGGTATACCATTACTTTCCCCGTTTCGTATAAACTCGATACCTCTTCTGCAGTTTGGTCACCATCATCAATTTTTGTGCTACAGTCCATATTCGCCGTTTCTGACTCCTGTTCCACATCATCGTCGGTCGATTCCCAGTCAATCGAATCCCAGCACGCTGGTGACTGTATTCGATCTCCCCTTAAACCTACTTCAAAATCTGGCTTATCAAAACTAAGTCTATTTACATGTTTGATTATACAATTAACTTCATTGTTCGATCGAATTGCTTCTGACAGGTCTTCGTACCGTTCATCTCGTCAATTTTGCCTTTTACCTGGCTTTGGTGGCCTCACTCGACATCCTCTACCGGTTCATTTCACTTGATTTTTTCCGCTTAAGCTTGATTTTCCCAACCTTTCTAAGTTCTAGCCATTCCACTTCCAGCTGAATAACCTGGATTTTGCTGCCGAAAACCTCTGAACCTTCCGCCTTCGTTTGCACGGGGATTATATCTCGGATCATAGTTACCATCATAGTTTCTAGGACCAAACCCCCCACTGTAATTCCGCGGTCCACCAAAACCATAATTGTTATGTGCCCTCTGTGCGTTACCAAAACCATAGTTATTATTGTTCTCCCGTGGGCGACTATCACTCCTTCCAAAATCATTACCTTTTCCTACGTTATTATTAACGTTGAAATTATTATTAAAACCTGATCGGTTGCTGTTACTCCTCCTATTATTGTTTCCTCTAGTTGTACGTTGTTTTCTTGCGTCATCCTCACTGAATATGAATTCAGGTTCTCTCAACATTACTTTAAAAGCTTGTATGTTGTCTCCTGCCTTACCAACCAATGACTGCTAATAACGTAACGGTAACTTCATTGTCCACATCCGTATCAGTTCCCCATCACTGTATGGATTATCTAAACACTGATTTTTTTGGTCATATCTTCGGAAAATCTAACCCGTTTCTTTTCTCCGTAATTTTCTAACAACTCTTTCTGCAGCAAATCATACTTTATTCTATTTTGTGTTTCTGTCAACCAGTACCGCTTCAAGAGTGCAGTTTTAAATTGTTCATATGAATGACAGTTCGCCGCTACTCTTTGCATGGTTTCCGCTATTGCTCCGTCCATATGCCCACAAATGAAGTCAAGTTTATGGCTAGGTGACCAGTGCTCTGGTAAACCGATCTGAAACTGATTTATAAACGTGCGTGGATGTAAGCCGTTCCCGCTTTCTTTGTAATGTTGGAATTTTCTGACTCTCAGAAAGTGGTCATTGTCAAATTTTTCTCTTCCACCATACTGCGTTTGTGTTTCCACAGCATTAACTGTTTCTTTCAATTGTGTCATATTCTCTTGTACTCGTTCTACCACATTTGGGCCTTGAGCTGACGACATATTTATGTCCCATTTAGCATCGTATCTACGCAGTGGTGTGCAGTTGTCTACGTCGTACCGTTCCTCGTGTATCGGACTGAAAGATTCGTTTACACTTACCGTTACTGGTCCCGTATCTTTCCTTTCTATTAGATTCACGTTGTTTTGCGGTCTGTAACCTGTTGTGCTGTAACTCGGACATTGTGGAATTGTTAGACTTTTGGAGGGTCGGCTGCCGCTCTGCTGGAATGCGCACGTCTACCGTTTCTCGCTCCCTCGTCTGTTGTGAGAGCACATCACCTACTTCGCTCGCCTGTGTTAACTGTTCCTTTCCTATTTGTTTTTCTTTCGCTTCGGTGATTACTGACACAACCTCTTGTGAATAAACGACTGGAATTTCATGACGTTTTTGTTTTTCCGCTACTGCTACGGAAGATTGCACGACTGACTTTTTTCTTTCTGGATTACTGTCTATTACTATGTCGGATGATACTACCGATTCCGTTGCCTTGCTACTACTTTCTGTACGATTCTCGATACACTGTTTCAATTCTGTGCGAAGGTCTTAAAACTGTTTCTGAATTTTTGAGACTACGTTTTCAATTCGGGTGTCGAATCTTTTTAATGCGGCTCGCGTGACACGTTTTCTGACATTGAGCTCTTCCACTATTTGTTGCGCCTTACCAGATGTCTTACGTGCTAACTTATCCACTCCTTGATTAACGTTAGACACTGCATCCTGCACCTGGTCGAATTCAGAAAGTATCTCTTTCCGCTCAGTTATTAACGCTTGTATCAGCTCGCGTGAGTCTCTCGCATCTCTCCGGATTACAGTAAACTGTTCATTGACTTCTGTTCGTAATTTTTGCTGATCTTCGCGGACTTTATCGAACCCAGCGTGTCAAATTGGAGCTTTGCCGTTTCGGTATTTAAGTTCACCGTTTCAGATTTCAAATCTGTAAATCTGTATTTGTGTCAAATCTCAAATCTGCTAATCCTGCATTTGCCAACTTTACGACCATAGTGAGTTGCTTAGTTGCTTCAATAATGCGAACACACTATTTGATTCCTCGCCGTCGTCACTAGTTACTATTCGATGAAAATTTTCCCCTTCGCGTCTTTCACGTGGCGTTTCATCGACTTCCGTGCACAGTGCGGACGCACTTACACACATTCTTTCTGTTGGAAACTGTCCCGTTTGGTTCAAAATTACTATATTCGATTCAACGTACCGAGGTTGTTCGTACTCTGACTCTATTTACGACCCACTAGCTCCGTCATTTGCTTCTTTTTGCGCATTCGCAGACTGTGATACCAATCTTGAAACTGCTATCATTCCTTCGGCATTACCACTACTTCCCGTTTCGTGACCAGTACTCTAATCCTTTTGTTCTACATGTCTCTATCCTGTCAAGATATTGAGTTTGACCTATCTGCGGTACTCTCCGTTCTCCCGCCCTTTCAGATCGTTCAGCTAACCTCTGTCTTTCTCGAACTGCGCGAGCCTGCGCTCTCGTCAGCATCAAGTTATAGGACCTTACCCGTTTCCAAAATATCATAGAAAGTTTCTTAGACAATGTACACAACATTAGCAATACTGTTCACTGTTTCTGGGATTTCAACCGAAGTCAACAACGCCCTGAATAACTTCGCGCGTGCCAGCAAGGTCAGGCATAATCCACTTCTACTCAATGAATCTCTGACTCTGCTCATCTACACGTTGGATCGCACATTTACTGTATTTTTCCACTATACATTTACATACATTGCGTAACGTTGTCTCAAAGCAAAAAATTTTTTTTTCTTCAAAATTAAAAATTTTGTTTTTATTACTAATTTAACTAATTGTCATCCAGGCACACCAATTGCCATCCTGGCAGGGTCACCATTTGTAAGGTACGGTTTGTTTTTTGCTTATTCTAGAATTGAGAACAACTGTGTAAGGTGAAATGACAAGTTTAATGCTCCAATTTTCTCACAAAATTACAGCTTTTACACAGTTTTCAACTCGCCAACATTAAAACAGCGCAATGGATAACGCATCTTGCCGACATCAAAAAGTGAAATAGTTTTATACACAACAATGTGAAATATTAGCTCTCTGAAGGAAATTAATCCTAAACACAATATTATGAAAGTTTAATTGGAAGTTTCTTTACAAAATCGCTCCTACACATACATTATGATGTTGGTCAGCACTACGAAAATCGTTCGATTCCGGTTCAAAGTTTGGTACTATTTAGGATGACAGTCAAGTCTATGGTGGATGGTTAGTTATGTGACATAGTTGAGCACAAGATTACCCAAGGCCACTCGAGTTTACAGTGGACGCAAGCTGGTGAACCAACAAGGTTTACACCTCTGCATGCGGTATTTACCTTAAGCTGCAACGTGCTGCTGTCTGCAAGGCCGCTCTCTTCCACTGAAATTCCTATAAAACTAATCTGGCCTTTGCTAAACTTTCCAGCAGAAACTTTCCCTATCTTTCTCGATATGTAAGAAAACGTGTAGGCCTACTCAGCCCTAGTCTTATTATTAGGCGATATACACACGCATGGTTGGAGCAGTGTGCATATTATAGTACCTTCTCGCAAGAACACAAATTTCTTCTCTGCATTGCAAGGAGCGTTAAGCGCTCTGTTCTGCACTTGACGCCAGTTTAGAGAAGATTCCCCTGAAAAATTTCTCTTTTGTCCTACTCATAGCAGACCTGCCTCTCTCCACTTGGGTTCCTTTTTCACATCACGTCTTTTTTCGACCAATAGGAGCATTCCTCTTATTTTGTAAAAACTCTCTCTACCAATCGCAATGTCCCTTCTATCAAACTGCATCGAAACTTTAGTATTTTTCTCCATCCTAGATCGTTTCCGCCAATCATACAGTTTGTGCCCATTCTAGACGTGTAAAGTAAATTGACCTTTCTGTGTGTCGCACTCTCTGGACGAAAATGCGCCACTGGTTTTTGTTCATATCCCTTGGGAAGTCCGAAATGCAGTTTTCTAAACCTTTTTTTTTCTTTCTGTTATGCAGAGGTGCTGCTACGCATGTCCACCAGTGTGAATCACCTGATCTGGGGTTGCTGACCTTCCTCCTGCCACCCCTGTAAGTGGTTTCCGTCGTAACTCCCACAGCGCGCCTTCGTTATGCTGTTGTGAGGCTGGCTTTTTAAAACTAAAAGCAACTCGCATTCCCTGTTCCACCTTCTGCTCAAAGACATGCATTGTTTAGGAATGGTGTGTTAATTACTGCTGATTGGCTGTCATCCCTTTTCACATTACATACTGATAGACAAGTGTTCCGATAACTGCCAAATTATGTTAGGTGTCATCTTCACCTTCTTGTTGCAATGTGCAAAGGACTCATGTGAGGTGCAAATCTGACCATTTATTCTGTCATCTTACAATATCATTACTATTACTATTAGTGGCTGTGGTCAGACAGAAAATATTAACAGCCTGAAGTCTTCCAATTTCTACCAGTTCAGAAGTAACGAGTGCAGTAAAAAAAAAATGTCGTGTGACAAGGGCCTCCCGTCGGGTAGACTGTCCGCCTGGTGCAAGTCTTTCGATTTGATGCCACGTCAGCGACTTGTGCATCGATGGTGATAAAATGATGAGGATTAGGACAGCACAACATCCAGTCCCTGAGCAGAGAAAAAATCTCCAACCCAGCCAGGAATCGAACCCAGGTCCTTAGGATTGACAGTCTGTCACACTGACCACTTTTTTTTTTTTTTTTTTTTTTAATATGCCTCTGAACTTTGTATAAAAAAAATAAAATAAAAGAAGAAATGAAAGGGTATAATACTTTATTAAATTTTATTTGTTGTTAATTTGGTTCTTATTTTGTTCTTGTGTATTTATTTGGATTTGAAAGCAGGTCTCCTACCCACGTTTTTTTTTTTTTTTATTTTATTTTTTTTTACAATGTGCGAACAGTCACAGTTAACCAAGCCTGGAAAACTAAAACAGAATGAAGACGCCATCGAAGATATGAGACATAAATAGCATGAAAAGAAAGCTACCACGTCGTAGTGAGGCTTCCCAGCGACTGCGCCCACTGATAAGATTGTTCAATATATGGTCGTTTGCAGTTCGTTCTGACCTCATCTGCCACTGCCTGGAACATTCCAGCTACACGGCGGGCTGTGAAAGGCACTCCATAGGTAGTTTGCGAAGCACTGTCGATATCTGGTATGCCCGGAAATAGCATGATGTCTTTCTTGCAAATAGAGCCAGAAGTCAAGGAAATCCTTGTGTCCGTCACGACAGAGGTAATGGACGGCATGTCCACGTATCCAGGTGACGGAGTTGGTTCGAGTCTTGGGGTAAAATGTCTCATCCGGAAACAATAACGTGCGTGCAGATATATGCTCCGGCCTAACTCGCAAGAGATAAGCCAGCATCTGCCGCACTAGGTGCCAAACCGGTTCCGCCTCTCCACAGCTGAGGCGGTGCTCGTCAGAATCTACTGTATTACAACCCACACAATTGGGAGATTCTGTCATGTGGATATTGTAGAGACGTTCTTGCGTCACGAGCTTCCCATTAACGACGACGTACCATTGAGAAACAACATCGGAATCAAGCATGGCATCGTGTACAGTCTTCCACACCACGCGCCACCGTACGTCAGGATATTTTAGTTCGACCACATTTAGGGGGCGGCGTTGCAGCATGTCATGATATAGGCGTCGAGTTGTGGCCATTTGTGGTGTCGTGAGCGCTACACTGCAATAACTTTGTTCTAAATAGAAACGTCCTATATAAAAGAGGGGCGCCGGGATGTCCTGTAGTGGCACCGGCGCTCTTAGTGAAGCAGGACGTAGCGCCGTCAGAAGCAGACTCGTGAGGCTCGTAGGACAACGGCGCAGCAGACATAAATGTGAGCTGACATAGAGGGCAATGGCCCTATCATGGACGTTAACTAGGCCGAGACCACCTTTGTCCTTGGGGAGGGTAAGAGATACGTATCTGATCTTCAGTAACATACCAGTGGTGACGAAGTATCCCAGCGCTGCCATAATGCTACGAGCCAAGGGCTTCGGAATGGGTAGCGTTTGGGCGACATGCGGTATGCGGGACGCAAGGTATACATTGGCATAATACGCCCGCTGAACGATGTTGAGGGATCGCAACCGCTGATTTGCAATTCCGGCCCTAATTTGGTTAAGAAGGCGTCGATAATTGAGCGTCGTCGCGCGTCGCATGTCGTTCATGAAATCTAAGCCCAAGCAGCGTACAGTATCACTGAAGCGTAAGGGGGCAATGTGTTCCTGCGGTAGCCCAATCCCGATGCTCAAGGCGACGGACTTGTCAACGTTGATTTGGCTACCAGAAGCTGTACCGTAGGTTCCAATCCAGTCCAAAGCTGCGGCCATATCGTCAGCTCCTCGTATGACGATCATCAAATCATCCGCATATGCGGTGCAGCGATAGATGGAGCCGCCGAACTGTATCCCAGTGAGCCTGTCTCGGAGACTACACAACAAGGGTTCTAAGGCCAATGCAAATAACAATGTTGATAATGGACATCCCTGTCGTACTGATCGGCGGATCGGCATGGGTGCCGTCAGTCTTCCATTGACAAGAACTCGAGAAGTTGCACCATGTAGTAGGCGTGTCAACACTGTGATAAAGGGGTCGGGGTATTCCATGCGCCGTAGAACGGCCGTGAGGAAAGTGTGGCCCACACGGTCAAAAGCCTGGCTAAAGTCGATAGACACGAGGGCTGCCGGCAAACGTCTCACCCGTGCAAGGGAGATGAGATCTCTGTAACGACATAACGCAGTTCTGATGTTGTTGGGTCCCCCCAAGGACGTCTGATCGCCGGACAAGACGTGCAATAGTGTGCCGCGAATACGTTCTGATAGCAGCCTCGAAAATATCTTGAAGTCGCTGTTCAATAACGTTAAGGGACGATAGTCGCGGACATGATTCCGTCCCTTCGGCTTATGGATGGGGACAATCAGACCTTCCAAGAATGGTGCAGGCAATGTTATACCCGGGGACATCAATTCCTGGCAAATTTCAATCAAACACGGTAGCAACAGTTGTTTAAAGGCTCGATAGAACTCTAATGGTAACCCATCGATTCCTGGTGATTTATGGGGAGCACCTTTACCAATGGCGTGGAGCACTTCCTCTTCTGTCACTTCTCCCAGTAAAGTCGGTACCATGTCTGGTGGAACTGTACCGTGGACATGTGCTGAAACGGTGTCTACCGTCGCCATATCAGGGAGCACTGCTGAATAAAGTTGAGCGTAATGCCCATAGAAGGCTTCTGCTATATCTGCTTGTTCTACCACATGTCGACCGTCGTCGGTTATCATGTCGGTTACCAGTGCCCTACGGCGCCTCCTGCGTTCTATGAGCACGTGGTGCATAGATGGCCTTTCTGATTGTATCATGTCTGGAGCACGCGACCGTATAACAGCGCCTTGTAAATGATGGCGTGCTAAGGAGACGAGCTGCGCTTTCGCGCGATTGACTGTGATCTGCCTGTCAGGTGAGGGCTCCATAGCAAGACATTCCCGTAGGACGGTGTAATAAAAGTTTTCCGTGCTCCTCCTCCATGCCGCTGCTTCCCGGCCGTAAGCCATGAAGGTGCGTCTAAGAGCAGGCTTCGCACACTCAATCCACCAACTGAGGGTCGATCGGTACCGACCACGACGCCGTAAGGACGCGTTCCACGACTCTTCGACAGCACCTTTACATGCCGGCTCGTCCAGATGGGCGACGTTCAGTTTCCAGGGAGGCCTACTGCGCCACACACGTGCGGGTTTGAGGGCAATGGTGCAAATATAGGCTGTGTGGTCGGTGAATGCAGCGGGCCAGAGCTCTGCTCCTCTCGTCGCCGTCGAAAGGGTGCTTGTGACGTAAATCCTGTCCAACCGACTTGATGAATGGCTTGTATAATGGGTGTAACCAGGAGCTGGGCCATGGATGTGGCGCCACGTGTCAATCAGGTGGAGGTCACGCACTAGCATTTCCAATTCCGCACACGGGACGTGATGTGGCTGCTGATCAGATGGAGATAATGTACAGTTAAAATCTCCTCCGATCACCATATCGTCTATGTGGCCCATAAATAGACGCGTAATATCTTCCGAAAAAAAGCGGGCCCGATCTCTCCGTCTCCCTGATCCTGAAGGGGCATATACATTGATGAGTCGTACACCGTTGACAGTTACTGCCATGGCTCTTGCACTCGGTAGGTACAGTACGTCCGTAGCCGCCAAACCGTCCCGTAGCAGAACAGCCACACCACAATCGGTAGAAGAGGCGTGGGAGATGTGGGCGGTATATCCGTAGAAGTCAGGGAAACTAGCGACACATACTTCCTGTAAGAGGGCCACGTCGATGTCCGCCGCATCAAGCATGCGATGTAGCATTGTCAGTTTGTGTGGTGCCATTATCGCGTTGATATTGATTGTGGCAAGGCGAAAGGTGTGCTGCCTAGCCTCTTCACCTAGGGTAGACGCCATGGCAATAAAAGCTAACCGCAAGAGATGCCGGACCCACCAAACCCGTTACAAATTATGAGTCTTTCACGCTAGTAGTGGCATCCCCAATGCCGCCCCCTCCCCTGTCACCCGTGCCCTCGTCAGGAAGTTCCTCAACATCGTCCGACCACAGTGGGTGCAACACGATGCTGTGTGGCTGATCGGCACCTAAATCTCTCTCACGTACGTCGTCTTTGGTAGAGGTAGACGGATCGCCATCCATCGACGCGACCTGCCGCGTTTGTGGTGCAAGAAGTAACTGGGCACTCGTAGTATGGGCAAGTGAACCGTCTACACCACTTATATCCTCAGCAGGCGCAGCATCCATGCTGTCTGATGAGATGTCACCTTCTTGACCGGCCGTGTGTAGGAGGCAATCGTCAGACGGGGTCCGCCGACGTCGCTTGCGTCGTCGGGGCGAACGTTGCTTTCGAACGTGGACATCCGTATCCGAATGTGGGAGGCAATCCAGCGTCGTATCACCTTCCGCTAGGAAAGCCGCGGTCGGGACAATGTTCGCGTCCACGTCCATCGCGTTCTGAATGTTATGTTGCGTCTGGAGTCCGTGGGACTGTTGCTGCTGTTGTTGCTGTGGAGGGGGCGACATATGGGTTGGCACCGAGGGTCCTTCCTCTTCCTCCCGTGGTACTTCCGGCGTCGATGGATGTGTCTGATCGCCCGTTTCGTCCTCAACTATGGTGCGCATCGTCGTCTGAGCGTACGTGAGGGGCAGGATTGTCGTCCCCGTCGGGGAAACGGAGTCTCCCACTGGTATCTGCGTAATTCTACGTTGTAAGCACCTCGATCGAACATGGCCTTCCTGCCCACATCCGGAACAGGTACGCGGTTGACCGTCGTACATGATGATTGCACGGCAGCCACCGATGTTCAAATAGGACGGCACATGTTTCTTGAGCTCAAGTTTAATTTGGCGCACACCATTGTAGACCTTATACGTCGAGAAAGTTTGCCACTTTTCTGCAACGTGGCTGATAACATTGCCATATGGTCGGAAGGCGTCCTTGACAACTTCCTCTGGGACCTCGAAGGGGAGCTCAAAAACTCTTACAGTCCTTAGGCCCATGCCTGCATGATCCACCGTCACTGCACCGATATGCCCGTCAGCATGTTTGAATCGGAGAGAGTTCGAGTATTTAGAAACCACTGTCGCGCAGACCTCTGCACTGGTCATTTTAACATAAACCACGCTCGCCGTTATAGAAAAATGTATTCCGACGACAGTCGCCGGATCTAAACGTAGATCGTCGCGTATGAACTGTTCTATTTCATAGGCTCGAGGACGCGCGTGATCTGGTTGGAAAGTAATTTTGATCGTATCGTGGCGCCATGTGTGTGCCATAATCGCACTGAACTTGGAACAAATACAACTCGCGTCGCGAGAAGGTAAACACAAGCAAGCGCTCACGGTCGCGCACGGCGAGGCGCAGCGGATGTCCTCGCCCCACCGCAGCCGAAAGCAGACTGACCACTCAGCTACCGGGAGCCAACACAAGTGCAGCGATTTACAAGCAATAAATATAGTGCACACATTTGTAATTGGTTGATTTTTAAATGGAGTTGCAGTATGCAGGTCAATCAAGTGCTGCAGTGGAGTGCAGTAATGCAGGGGAAGCAATTTTAGCAAGTGTCTACCCTCACTGTCAATTGTCAGTTTTCTTAAATGAGAAGGAGTTGTGAGTAGCATTTGTGATGCACCATGAATTCCTTCTTCATTCATTCTAACACACAAATACAACACACACACACACAAACTAAATATCATTCAACATTCATCATTTTAAGAATAAAAGTGTTCCGAGAAATGTCTTTTATTCTGCAGTTTACAAAGGAGCTAAAGTTGGTGATAACTGATAATGGGGCGGAGAGAGAGGAGGAGCGGCAGCATACAGCAGGGGAGGGGGAAGGGAAGGGTGGGTGTACTAGCTAATGCCTAACTGCACTCAGAAGTAATGGTCTAAGAAACGTTGGGAACCACTGGATTATAACATCGCAGTTATATCTGTTACTCAGGTTGATGTTCCCCGACTATCATCTTAACTTCCAAAAGAACAGTAAGTTGAGAGACGTAGAAATTAAAAAATAAATCAAAACGATACGTCGTTATAAGAATAACGCCACCCTTCTTTTTTCCTCAGAAAACGTTTGTTATTAAGACTTAGAACTATGTGAGAACATCAGTGAGAACAGACAACATTTCTTTTACACATTCTGGTTTTATAAGTGGTCTAAATCACGTACTATCGGCTTACATCAGTGTTGTGTTCAAATGGTTCAAATGGCTCTGAGCACTATGGGACTTAACATCTGTGGTTATCAGTCCCCTAGAACTTAGAACTACTTAAACCTAACTAACCTAAGGACATCACACACATCCATGCCCGAGGTAGGATTCGAACCTGCGACCGTAGCTGTCACGCGGTTCCAGACTGAAGCGCCTAGAACCGCACGGCCACACCGGCCGGTCAGTGTAACAGCATATATTACCTGTTGGTGTACGCCCTCGCCAAGTTCTCGTAGTCATGTTCTCAGCGCATGAATTACACTCTCATCATCTTCAAAGGTTCCTCCATGCACAAAATTCTTAGTTGGCCCAAACAGATGGAAGCCCAAGAGCACCTCAAGTGGGCTATAGAGTGGTTGAGGTGTGAGGCAACGACGTTCAATCCAATTTGGATATGTGTTCCCGGGTTACAAGACTTATTCGTCGATTCTTGTCAGACTGCATACGTCAGAAACCGTTCCATATTTATTCAGAATCTTCAAATGAATTAATGTTTAAGCACACATCCACGAGAATAACACCACCATTATCCCAAAAGCTTGTCCTCGTGAATCTGCCAACAGAAAGGGCTGTCTATAATTTCTACTTTTCGGCGACTCCAGGTGGTGACATTCAAGAGACTGCCTTTTTGTTTCTGGTTCGAAGTGATGCGCCCAGGTTACATCATCCGTAGCGATCCGGAACTGAAAGGCCTTTCCATTGGCCTCAAGCTGCTGCAACACTTCATATGAAAAGACTTTTGTTTGGATCTTGCTGTCTATTGTCTGCACTCGTGGAACCCATCTTGAGCACGCCTTTAAATAGTGGACAGTTCTCCTCTTTGCACACGTACTTCCAATGCTGAATAAAAGCTGAAGAGCCAATCGTCATGTCGATCTGCACTAACAATGGTATTCACACAATTCACCATATCGTGGGCACTGGATATGACAGGGCTTCCCGAACGAGGCAAATCATGGAGCTCAATTTCTGCACTTCCTGGCGCTTCAACTCTCTTCACTCATCGCCCAAAGCCACTCTGTCGTCTACATCATTACCATACACTGCACACAAATGCTTATGGATGCCCACCATGGCGTTCTTCCGCAAACAAGAAATCGATTAGAGCCCATCGCTTATAACGAGTATCTTGCTTAGATGCAGTATTGATGGTTCAGGACGACTCAGCCGTCTATCGAAATTGTTCGAAATAATGTGCATGTGAAAAAGATACGTCAAATCTGAATCATCTATACCAGTGATGGTCAAGAATTCGGCTCAAGAGCTGTGTGCTGGTTTGAGTGCTGTGGCTTCGCTACACACTTACCCCTCCAGCACGCCACGTTGTCTGAGCGCAAGGAGAGGCAAGAGGGGGAAACTGCAAGCGCGTGGCATTTGAATGGCAGAGCAGTCGTGCTGCATGGGTTCAAAATGGTTCAAATGGCTCTAAGCACTATGGGACTTAACATCTGAGGTCATCAGTGCCCTAGAACTTAGAACTACTTAAACCTAACTAACCTAAGGACAACACACACATCCATGCCCGAGGCAGGATTCGAACCTGCAACCGTAGCGGTCGCGCGGTTCCAAACTGAATCGCCTAGAACTGCTCGGCCATTCCGGCGGGCGTGCTGGCTTGGACTTGGTTTTATATTTCAGATTTCTCAACAACATAGATCACAAACAAAACAAAGTTGTAGTAGTATTTAATTAATTTTGGCGTGCTGAAGACGTAATGTAACTATCGTCTGGTGCAAACTGTCGGCATACGGACAGACGCAGAATTTCACTCAGGTTGCCATGTAATTGTGTCTTAATTAGATTCATAACCGAAAAAAGATATTTCACACAAACAAGTTGATCGAAATATTGTAGCGCTTTTGCGACCTCATTATGGAGACGTGGAAACTTTCCCTGAGGAAAGCAATGTAGACGTACTGGACAGTTTAAGCGTAAAAGAATTTGTCATTAAAACATTAATTACCTTTCAGGTCACTCAGTTACACCTGCACATGCACAAGGGCGTTTTCAACTGAAACGGCAAATGGTCTCAAAAACAGCTCGAAAACAGATGTAAGACTGGCAGTATCAACAAAACTTTTAGGAAACGATCCTTGTAATTCTTTCAAGGCACTAGCCACACAACACGGATCATTTGAGTTCACTGAAGACATCTTGAACTCCGATCTGAAGTCACTGAGTGGCTACTTTCGCAAATAGAGACGGCAGCCAAACGCGAAAAAAACTGAAGTACCATGCTTCCACCTTTGCAACCGCTCAGCAAGAAGAGACTTCAGTGTTGTCTTTGAAGGGAAACGCCTAACCACAACAACTACCCCAAATACATAAGAGTTACCCTGGAGAGAATACTGTCTTACAAGAAGCGCCTTACAAAGACTGCAAACAAAATGAGGGAAAGAAACATCATCCAGAAATTTTACGGCACTACTTTGGCTTCCACGGCAGAGACACCCTGCACATCAGCAGTTGGGCTTGTCTAATCAGTGGCAGAAAACTGCGCTCCAGTGTGGATTAATAGCCCATACACAAACTGAATTGATGTATTAAACGACACCACGCGCATCATCAACGGCACAATAAAATCTACTCCTACCGTATGGCTGCCAACCCTGAACCATATACACGACCAGAGATGCTGCGAAAAAATGCTCTCCTCAGAGAATACAACAAGGTAATTAATAACCCTCTGCTGCCCATACATAACGAGACAGCTGACCTGGAGCGCAGAAGACTCAAGTCGAGAAGACCAATACTACTCACTACTAAAGATATGACGACATCCAACTTTGATATCCACGATTTCTGGAAACAACACTAGCGAGAACACTGGCCACCAAAATGTTAAGTCGGTCACGCAAAGTGTGGACAACTTTAAACCCCATACGCACTGGCCACGGAAGAAGTGCTGATGCCCTCTACAAATCAGAAAAGATACCAACTCTAAATTGTGACTGCGGTACTGAGAAACAAACAATCCAGCACATAGTAGAAGAATTCCCAGTTCGTGTATGAGAATAGCGATGTATGCCATACCATAAATGAATGAATAAAAAATAAGTCCACAATGAATTCTTCAAACCTCGCGTTTTCTTTAACGCCAATGGGCTTAGGGAATTGGTCTATGTTTGTCAGAATGCGTCCCTTCTATTGGGCGATTTTCTTTTTAAATGCATCCCCATCAAACCAGAAAATAGTTGTTTCTCACCTTCCGATGTCATACCGTGGTCAGTGAGGAACCAAGTCCACTTAAAATGCGAGGTCTGCAATCCATTCCAGATGTTCCAATTTTCGTTCCTGCACTCCTTTTTCCTTCATAAATTTAGCAATAGCAAGCTTTAAATTGAAAGATCGTTCCAGGCATGCACTTTGACTTAACCAACGTACTTTGAAGTGATACATAAAGTCTCCATACTCGTCGTTGAGTTTCATCGGAAACGGTTGCAACTGACAGTGAAATAATGCTTGCGACTTCGGAAATTTTACTACCCGTACCACCAATTTCTTTTCGCGATACACGACTACAAATCTTGCACAAAATGCTTCTTGATGTACAGGACGATGGAGCCCCTCTGTCGATTGTTGCAAGTTTTTGCTCTTTAATTGTCAACTATAGGTAAATCTTTAAATTCTTTCTGTGTGTTATTGCAATAGCAAATTCGCAGTATCCGTCGCTTATGCTTCTGCCTAATATATAGTGAGAATTCTCTTCCCTTTACATTCTGTCATTCCAATTCATTTTACAGGTTTACGACGATAGATCACTGGACTACTTCCTTTTTGCAGGCAGCCACTGGACTGTGAACGTCCTTCATATCAATAACAAACAGCGAAGAGTAAACAGCGTTCAAACGGGTCGAGCTTTGTTTTACACGCAGCTCACACATCCGGTCCGCATGATGTTTGGTGTACCTTGGCCAGTCTTGATCTATACGTTAAATTAGCTAAAAATTGGGACATTATTTCCTGAACGACCCTCATAAATATGTATCCTCTTTTAATCTACATCTGTTCTGCATAATCCACCACAGCTGTGTGGCGCAAGGCATAAAGCCTGTGCCATTCAATAACAGCATCTATACTAATGATCCAAAACATTATGAGCACTGCCCACCGCGAGGCTGAATGTCTCTTGGTGGTGTTGTGGGTACTGACGCGGTAAAGAAAGAATGTAAGCGGAAGACAGGCAAATGGGGAGTCTTTATAGCGAAGACACGGGCCGCAAATGCGGAAATTCACTGATACGAGGGGCGTTTGAAAAGTCCATGCAAAGTCCAAGAGATGGCACCACCGGCGCGTATCGAGGTCATGTTTAGTTAGTAGCATCTTTGGAAAGAACGCACACCAAGTTTCAGCCATATTGCTCTATTTCTTTGTGTTCGGCATTCGTGTCAATCAAGGAAGTCGAGTGATTGTCAAAAAATGGGCGAAAAAGAATTTCGTGTGGTGATTAAACATTACTTTATGAAAGGCAAAACGCCTCAGGAGATTAAAGAGAAGCTTGATAAATATTACGGTGATTCTGCACCTTCGATTAGAACAGTTTATAACTGGTTTCAGAATTTTCGGAGTGGCCGTATGGGCACAAGTGATGGTGAACGTTCTGGACGCCCTGTGGAGGTTACGACTCCAGAAATCATTGATAAAATCCATGAATGGTGATGGATGACAGAAGAGTTAAGGTGCGTGAGATTGCTAGTGCTGTGGGCATCTAGAATGAACGGGTACATGATATTTTGCGTATACATTTGGACATGAGATAGCTATCTGCAAGATGTGTTCCGCGATTGCTCACGCTTGACCAAAAACGGAATCGTGTGAGGTGTTGCAAGGATGGCTTGCAGCTGTCAGGAAGAATCCGCAGGACTTTAAGAGTCGTTTCGTCACTGTGGATGAAACATGGATACATTACTATACTCCTGACACCAAACAACAATCTAAACAATGGGTTACCAAGGGAGAATTGTACCAAAACAGGCGAAGACCACTCCATCGGCTGGAAAGGTTATGGCGACTGTCTTTTGGTATTCGCAAGGGATAATCCTCATCGACTATCTGGAAAGGTGTAAAACTATTGCAGGTGAATATTATTCATCGTTATTGGATCGTTTGAAAACCGAGCTGCAAGAAAAACGCCGACGATTGGGTCGCAAAAAAGTCCTTTTCCAACACGACATTGCACCAGCACACACCTCAGCAGTTGTGGTCGCAAAATTAATGGAAATAGGATTCCAGCTCGTTTCACAGCCCTCCTGTCCTCCAGACTTGGCTCCCTCGGAACTATCTGTTACCCAGTTTGAAGAAATGGCTGGCGGGACAAAGAGTTTATTCAAACGAGGAGGTAATTGCAGTAACTAATAGCTATTTTGCAGACTTGGACAATTCCTATTATTCGGAAAGGATCAACAAATTAAAACACCGTTGGACGAAGTGTATAAGTCCAAAAGGAGACTATGTCGAAAAATAAAAAAGATATACTCCAAACACGTAAGTAGTTTTTATTTTTGCACGGACTTTTCAAACTCCCCTCGTATAAGCGGTTTTGACAAAGGGCACATTATTGTGTCACTGCGGCTGGAAACTAGAAACGGCGAAGCCGGTCGCCTGTTAGAGTATTACTGTCGTTATCGCCTATGGAAAGTGGTTGAAGGATGGTGAAATAACGAAACTAGTAGGCCATATGGTATTGGACGACCACGTCTCACCAAAAAACGCAGAGGTTGGAGGTTCCCCAACTGTGTAATACACGGTAGGCAGCTGTGGCAGGTCTGACGATAGAGTAAAATGCTGGTGCTGGCACGAGTGTTTTGTTTCCCACCTGGAGGGCGGCGCATGGGCCTGCTCCTGAAAACTGAAAGATTGGCAGAATGAAGGAATTGAGTAGGAGCAGGAAGAGGAGATACATGTCGGTACTGCAAGAAAGTAAAAGTGGTTTACTGGTGCATGAATAGATACAGGGCATACATAACTTTGTAATGATGAGCAAGCCTTAAACCCGTCGTAAGTAGTACATTATCTCAATAGGAAGCGAAGTGTCCCGGCTGTCTGCTCTTGATCAAAAGGGTAGAATCTGGAGCGCAGCTCGTTGAGCTCTCCCGCTTCGGCTAGATTGCGCTGTCGTTGGTGCCTGTCGTAGTGCCAACCTAGCGGAGCGCACCTACGTTGTGGCATCGTAGCTATCGATACCACTGAGTGTTTCGGAGTACACCGTTCAAAGCTCATTGTTGAACACTCAGCTCCACATCACACCACCCCTACGCGTTCCTCTGTTGACCCAGCGACATCGTCAGTTACGATTGCAGTAGGCGTAGCATTACTGACTTTTCACCGTGGATCAATAGAAACGAGTCGCCTGTCGAATGAATCGCGTTTCTTGTTACACCAGGTCTATGGTTGGGCCCTTACACGCCATCTTCCAGGAGGATGGCTGCACGAAACATGCACTACACCATAGGTGCAGGCCAATGAGGTCGGAATTATGCTATGGGATATATTGAGTTGGGCTTCCGCAGGATCTATTGTGACAATCGAAGGCATCATGACAGGAATGAGGTAGGTGAACATTATTGCGGATCACCTGCATCACTTCATGTGCAAAGTCTCCCCCTATGGAGATAACATCTTCCAGCAGTACAACTGTCGATGTTGCAAGGTCTGTATCGTTCTGCGATGGTTTGGAGGACATTATAGGGAACTCACATTGATGTCTTGGTCTGCAAATTTGCCTAATCTGTATCCATTGGAACACATATCGAGCGCCAGCTGCTTGCCTGTAAACCACCATCCCGCAATTTGCGGGACCTGCTTCACCTGTGCGTAGACAGCAGGTGCTATACTTGTGGAATCCTGTTAAGGACTTGTGGGTTTCATATCATGCAGAATCGCTGGTGTATTGTGTTTATTTAGAGGTTCAAAAATATGGCTCTAAGCACTGTGGGACTTAACATCTGAGGTCATCAGTCCCCTAGAGTTAGAACTGCCTAAACCTGACTAACCTAAGGACATCACACACATCCATACCCGAGCCAGGATTCGAACCTGCGACCGTAGCAGCAGCGCGGTTCCGCACTGAAGCGCCTAGAACAGCTCAGCCACAGCGGCCGGCTTTGTTTAGCTGACCAACTCGTTATTAAACAGGTTGTTATAATGTTTTGGCTCATCGGTATATATCGCAAGAACAAAGTTAAAACTGCATTTAGAAAATATATAATCTCGAAGAGCAAATACGTCTCAATCTATTGCAAAATGAAAAATGTTCAAATGTGTGTGAAATCGTATGGGACTTAACTGCTAAGGTCATCAGTCCCTAAGCTTACACACTACTTAAACTAAATTATCCTAAGGACACACAGACACACCCATGCCCGAGGGAGGACCCAAACCCCCGCCGGGACCAGCCGCACAGTCCATGACTGCAGCGCCTTAGACCGCTCGGCTAATGCAAAAGGAAGATAAATGTGCAAATCTCAGGTTTATAAACGCTGATAGAGACCAGAGTTGCACTGGTGAGGCAAGAAGGTCCTTCAACTGTAGCACTACGAAAAGTTTGCACTACGGGCCCTACCACACTGGGGTGCCGCTGTAGCTGTGCTAGCATAGACGTCAGACACACACGTAGGACACAATGGAGCCCGCCACACTTAGCGTCTACCTTAGGTTGGCAGCACTGCCATCAGGGAGCTACCCTGCAAGGTTCTGCTAGCAGGTATGCTTGGTTGGAAGCGCTGCTAGTTGAATGCACGGTGGCTTATTGTTGTTTCTGCACCACTACGCCAGCAGAGTTGCCTTGCGCTACCTGTAGCTCACTTGTACGCAGTTTTGTTGTCATTGCGCATTTGCGCTATTGATAGTTTCAGTACGGAAACTTTTAACGCAATCAGAGTTGCAATATTGCTTTAGGCTACAGTAGGTTATCATAAGTAAGCGTAGAGTGCAGCAGTTTTCCTGGTAGCCTTGGTGAATTAAGATAGTAATCACATTACCTCTATGTTAGGTGTGTTGCATACCTTATCGGGCATCATTTCATTTCTATCGTTTTATTTGCAGGCCGCGGTGGTCTAGCGGTTCTAGGCGCTCAGTCCGGAACCGCGTGACTGCTACGGTCGCAGGTTCGAATCCTGCCTCGGACATGGATGTGTGTGATGTCCTTAGGTTAGTTAGGTTTAAGTAGTTCTAAGTTCTAGGGGACTGATGACCACAGATGTTAAGTCCCATAGTGCTCAGAGCCATTTGAACCATTTTATCGTTTTATTTCTTTTTTTCTTTCATACGCCATCTTGGTTCCCCTAGAAACTGGAAACGCTGAACCGCCTAGACACTGAGTGAGGATATATGCGTAACCTGTCGAACGTATTTGTTCTATACAGTTATCTTCCTTCAAATGGTTCAAATGGCTCTGAGCACTATGGGACTCAACTGCTGAGGTCATTAGTCCCCGAGAACTTAGAACTAGTTAAACCTAACTAACCTAAGGACATCACACACATCCATGCCCGAGGCAGGATTCGAACCTGCGACCGTAGCTGTCTCGCGGGGGGGGGGGGGGGGGGGGGAGGGGGGGGGGGGGTTATGGGCGCTCAACATCGAGGTCATCAGCGCTGTCTCGCGGTTCCAGACGGCAGAGCGCCAGAACCGCGCGGCCACTTCGGCCGGCCTTCCTTTCTGTTACTTAAAAGTAAACAGTATTTCTAGCAAAACTGAAACTGTTAATATTCAATTCAATTTTTATTCGGAAATAGTCGATTTGTAACGCGAAACTGAGGAATGCTGCAGCAAACATAAAAAAATACGGATTTATCGATTTAATGTATGAAGCATCGCTTTAATATTACGTCGAGTTTACATAAAACATGCTTTGCTATTCGTAAACAACTTTCGCACTTGTGAATAACAACAGGAAACTCTTGCCTTTGATCACAATGGGTAACATTTTACTGAGTACAAAATAACAACAATAATGTAATTTTTATGTTTGTGCGTGTAAACTGTACTTGCACCAAAAACAATTGCTTTGGATGCACAAATGCGCAGAAGTTATGCGATTAACTAATTTTTATTACTTATAAAATGCGATCTACATTTTATAAGAATGTAAAATACACACAAATTCAGACAAGACTAGAAATTTGGGACACATTGTCTCAGGATTATTCGAACTGCAAAGTGAAAAAAAAGTATTGGAAACAAGTTACTCAAAAATTTCAGAGGAAAGGAGTCGATTTCGGAAGGCAAGGAAGTGCTGCCTAATTATTTCAAAAACTATTTTTTTCTTTATTACATGTTACTGAACAGAAGTCTTTTGCCACTTAAAGGCATCAAGCTGAACAAAATACTCTGTAGATCTGTCTCTCAGTACACGTACAGATCGTATTCCCCTGCCTGAATCCTTACGCGTTCATTAGTTCAAGCGAATCTTCATCTCTTGAATACACTAAATTATGCAATGCATAACAAGCTATTACTACATCTTATGCGAAATCAGTGTTCACATGCAGTGAATGTTGAAAATCATCCACTTTTTGGAGGGGATACCGAATGCACTTTCCACATAATGCCTAGCCCTGGATAATCTGTTATTGGAGATCTTATAACAGAGTATATCCACCATGTGGACGTATTAAATTTTCAGTAATGCAAAAAGTCTACTTTTAGACAACTGTTCATGAGTTTCTTGCATTACATTTTTCACAGGTTCTGACATCAAAGAAAATTAAATTACACTTTCCAGCGCACATTGTGTGCAAAACTATGGAAAAGAAGTTTTTGTAGTTGTAGTAAACGGAACCTGAGTGAGCGGGATTGATCACTCGTACATGTTTTCCGTCAGTTGCTCCAACGGAGAAGGAAAGCTGCCATTTCTTTTTTTCCAAGTTATTTGCTATTCTGAACCATTCTCCTGTTGTCGACAGAGCTGTACTTGCGCGCAGTTTCTGCAGCAGCAGGATACACACTTCTCGAACAATTTTTTTGACTGTTATGTGTCAGAAATGGTATCAAAAATGGTTCAAATGGCTCTAAGTACTATGGGACTTAACATCTGAGATCATCAGTCCCCCAGACTTAGAACTACTTAAACCTAACTAACCTAAGGACATCACACACATCCACGCCCGAAGCAGCATTCGAATCTGCGACCGTAGCAGCAGCGCGGTTCCGGACTGAAGCTCCTAGGACCGCTCGGTCACAACGGCCGGCTAGAGATGGTATCCATCATGGAGTTCCATAGAAGAGCAGCCAGTTGTCAGATACGAGGCGTGGTTTTTAAGTAAGTATCGTTTAGAAATAAAAAAAAGACATGCTAAGATATATCAATAATTTTATTTTAATCTACGCACTGACGCCATTACAGTGTGATTCTTCCTTGTTTACGTTGTGTACTGAGTGTTTAATATGCCTCCGATAATCGTGAGTCCCACCGACTGTGAAGTACGGGCTGTTATAATATTTCTTAGTGCTAAAGGCCTAAAAGCGATCGATATTCATCGTGAGATCTGTGCAGTTTACGGAGGAAACATTATGAGTGATGGAATGGTAAGAAAGTGGGTGAGAGCATTTGAAGATGGCCGCACAGATGTGCATGATGAACAACGGAGTGGACGTCCTTCGGTCGTTAATGAAAGTTTGGTGCAGCAAGTGGACAATAAGGTGAGTGACAACAGACGCTTTACGATTTCCTCCTTGCGGGATGACTTTCCTAATGTTTCTCGTAGTGTTTTGTGTGGCATTGTGAGCGAGCACTTTAATTACCGAAAATTGTGCTTATGTTGGGTACCGAAAATGTTGACGGATGTGCACAAAACCAAACGTTTAGACAGTGCATTGACTTTTCTTGAGCGGTACCACAACGACGGTAATGATTTCTTAAGCCAAATTGTTACGGGTGATGAAACATTGGTGACCTACCTCACACCAGGATCAAAGCAACTGTCCATGGAAGTTGAACAAGGGCATCGTTTTGCTGCAAGACAACGCCCGTCCGAATCAGACCAAAGATCTCATCACATCTTTTCGATGGGAAACTCTAGATCATCCTCCGTACAGCCCCGATCTTCCGCCCAGTGACTACCATTTGTTCCTGCACTTGAAGAAACACCTGGGCGGTCAGCGTCTTCAAGACGATGACGGAAGTCAAAACAGTGGTGATGCAGTGGTTAACAAGTCAGGTGGCAGACTTCTATGAGGAGGGTGTAACGCCGGAAACGCATATCCTCCTATTTCCATCTATTGTACAACAATTTTTTCCTTGTTTTGTTACCTCAAGATATGACATTTCTGTGTCTTTATATATTGTAACTGTTTTACTATTTGTATATATATACACTCCTGGAAATGGAAAAAAGAACACATTGACACCGGTGTGTCAGACCCACCATACTTGCTCCGGACACTGCGAGAGGGCTGTACAAGCAATGATCACACGCACTGCACAGCGGACACACCAGGAACCGCGGTGTTGGCCGTCGAATGGCGCTAGCTGCGCAGCATTTGTGCACCGCCGCCGTCAGTGTCAGCCAGTTTGCCGTGGCATACGGAGCTCCATCGCAGTCTTTAACACTGGTAGCATGCCGCGACAGCATGGACGTGAACCGTATGTGCAGTTGACGGACTTTGAGCGAGGGCGTATAGTGGGCATGCGGGAGGCCGGGTGGACGTACCGCCGAATTGCTCAACACGTGGGGCGTGAGGTCTCCACAGTACATCGATGTTGTCGCCAGTGGTCGGCGGAAGGTGCACGTGCCCGTCGACCTGGGACCGGACCGCAGCGACGCACGGATGCACGCCAAGACCGTAGGATCCTACGCAGTGCCGTAGGGGACCGCACCGCCACTTCCCAGCAAATTAGGGACACTGTTGCTCCTGGGGTATCGGCGAGGACCATTCGCAACCGTCTCCATGAAGCTGGGCTACGGTCCCGCACACTGTTAGACCGTCTTCCGCTCACGCCCCAACATCGTGCAGCCAGCCTCCAGTGGTGTCGCGACAGGCGTGAATGGAGGGATGAATGGAGACGTGTCGTCTTCAGCGATGAGAGTCGCTTCTGCCTTGGTGCCAATGATGGTCGTATGCGTGTTTGGCGCCGTGCAGGTGAGCGCCACAATCAGGACTGCATACGACCGAGGCACACAGGGCCAACACCAGGCATCATGGTGTGGGGAGCGATCTCCTACACTGGCCGTACACCACTGGTGATCGTCGAGGGGACACTGAATAGCGCACGGTACATCCAAACCGTCATCGAACCCATCGTTCTACCATTCCTAGACCGGCAAGGGAACTTGCTGTTCCAACAGGACAATGCACGTCCGCATGTATCCCGTGCCACCCAACGTACTCTACAAGGTGTAAGTCAACTACCCTGGCCAGCAAGATCTCCGGATCTGTCCCCCATTGAGCATGTTTGGGACTGGATGAAGCGTCGTCTCACGCGGTCTGCACGTCCAGCACGAACGCTGGTCCAACTGAGGCGCCAGGTGGAAATAGCATGGCAAGCCGTTCCACAGGACTACATCCAGCATCTCTACGATCGTCTCCATGGGAGAATAGCAGCCTGCATTGCTGCGAAAGGTGGATATACACTGTACTAGTGCCGACATTGTGCATGCTCTGTTGCCTGTGTCTATGTGCCTGTGGTTCTGTCAGTGTGATCATGTGATGTATCTGACCCCAGGAATGTGTCAATAAAGTTTCCCCTTCCTGGGACAATGAATTCACGGTGTTCTTATTTCAATTTCCAGGAGTGTATTTTTATGCATTTATGTCGATGTATAATTGGTTTGTTTTGTAAATATTATTTGTATTTTTACGCTGGGTCTTGCCTAGGGAAAACTATGCTATCAAACGACTACATCGATAGGTCGTGTGGAGAACCAAAGTGTTTAGGATCTTTGGTAGTGTTAGCTCTGCCGCATGGAGCGCGGGCACAGGGAGTCTGGCTGGAGTAGTGCGGTTGAGCAGGTGTGTAGTGTGACGCTCCCGCGAGTTGCCGCGCTTTCGGGGTTTGGCAGCATGTAATTGCGCTCGACTTGCTATGATTGTTTCTGACTCGGTGTCGCGGACGGGAAGCATTAGCTGGCGCACATCAAGAGCACGTTTCGCCTGGTGACAGTGTCGAGAAGAAGGCGCGCCAACATCCAGCTTCTGCAACAGCGACGGCCGACAATGAGTGACTGTCGCCACCTCCTCGACCGACGACTTCAAACCTTCAATCAACCAACAAGGAAGACTGGAGGCACGTAAAGTTTTAGAACTGTATGGCAGACCTCTGCTTTTAAAATTGTTGCATCACAAAATTACAGCAACTTAGCATGAACCTTTGTTGCTCATTGTCCCAATTGCATTACCAAGCAGGGTCCCTTCCTTTTCCGAAATGAACCTGAGTGTCGTTGAAATTCAGACGCCAGCATTAAAGTAATATCATTCCATTTCACTGCTTTAATTTCAAAGTTCAGTTAAGGTATTCATAGCTGGCTACAATATTTAGATTACACAAGCACAAATTAAGAGTGCGAGTTTTGTTAGCATATTTTAGCTTACCTGTGACTGCAGCTCAGCTTGGTACGTACTAAATGTTACTCTTGGTAATTGTCCAGAATCATTTAATTCAAGTTCAAAGTTAAATCTCTTATTTCTAAACTGCGTAGATCCAAGTTGCTTTTGAGATGATTGTTGAGGTAGCCCAAGACTAACCTTATTTTATTGAATTTCGTAGTGCTTCAGAAACAAAGTTCACTATTAATTTCAGTCACTGAATTAACTTTCAATTTTCCGGTTTTATTAATTCTTTTGCTAAACTAAGTCAAAGTGTAGCGAAATTTATTACTTCTGACAAACATTCAGTTTTCACACAGCACGTGTCAACCTTCAGTTGGCACACTTTTAGTGCTAATTATATGAACATTAGTCTTTCATTTTCAGTTATTATAGTAGTTGTCCATAAGACTGGCGACCGTAATTTTCCCCAAATCCCAATTATCTAATTAACGCCAATTAATTGTTAACGACCGCACATTTATTTTCCTTATTAATTTTACCTTTTCTCAAAATTAATTTCCACCAATTTCATTTCCATTTTTCCTTTCATTTAGATGTAACCCTTTCCTCCCTCTTTAACGACAAATTAACTTCGGTGACGATTGCTTTTCCCAAATTTCCATTAGGTGCACGCGGTTTAATTTTTCACTGTCATTAAGGTCGATAAGTGAGGGGAGGTTGCAAGGGTATTCAAAATATGGTACAAGGTTATGACAAGTGCCTCAGTATTGACGGAAATCATGTAGAAAAGTACAGTAAGGTACATGTAAAAATAAAATTATTGAGATATCTTAGCACGGCTGTTTTAATTTCAAAACGGTACTTACTTAAAAACACTCCTCGTGTCTGCAGTAAATTAGATAACAATGAGTAACACAAGTGATTCGTATGGATGCATTTCTTTTTACGTAGGGTAAAATGTCACATTAAAGTATACCAAATTTCTGTAAAACTTTAGATGCTGTATTATATTAAAGGCTGTGCTGTACTGGAAGCTGTATGGCTACATTACTGTTTAAGTAGCCAAAGAAGTGAAAGAAATTCACATTACTCTTGGACCCACATTACTAGGATCAAAAAGCAACGACCGAAGCTGTAGTTCTTCATTTATTTATTATATTTTTGAGGAATGTAAACAAACAGTAGCACTAATTAATTTTTATCAGCAGAACAAAAGTCTTCAGCTCAGTTGAGTATTTCAAGATGTCAACGCTTGTGTTATTTACATGGGAAAACATTTGATTTAAAAAAAAAAATAATCCATCTCTAAGAAATACCATAGATAGTGAAAAAATCTGCATGCATTTTGTTGCAAGCTTGACGTTTCAGAAGATGTGGAGGAACCTCGGGGTTTCTTTCGAATGTGAACTGCAACGCGTTAAATCCGTTAAGGCAGGACCAGGTGCCACAAGGAAGAGTGAACGCATCTGTTTCAATCAACTGTCGTTCTTTCGGACTGTTACCGTAATTAGAGAAGGATAAACTGAGGGTGCGCAAGAGAATGGAGCGACAGCTGTATATCGTGTGGCTGCGACTGCATTAAGAAAAAAGTTTTTAAAAAAGGAGGACAGAAGATGACGATGTCACATTGATTAAGTTACATAATGCAAGTATACTGCAAAGAGAATTACGCGAGCGGCAAGCAGAAGACGAAATATTATTACTGTTTCCGCTAAAGCCACATTGTGGTATTGCCAAGGAACGAAAAATGGACACTAAAATTGAGATCTTGACCATAACAAATGAAGTTTAGTGCGAAGGGTACGCCCCTTCGAGTTAAATTCAAAGTAATAATGACACAACTTCAGGACACTGGCCAATTGCAGAACCTGGAAATTAGTGCTCTTCATATAATTCCATAGGCTTCCTCGGCCAGAGTCAGCTGACATAAAAGTTTCCCGGGTATGGTACCGCGTAATATTGTATAAAACTACCGCTGGAGAAAACCAACGTTTTGGCCAAGGTTGTAGCTGCCTTCTTCTGGGTCTTCTGGTGCGTTCTAGCTATGTTATGTCCCTTACATTTTGTTATTACTCTTCACTGCACATGCCATTACGGCATTGCCGGTCGGTGTGGCCGTGCGGTTCTAGGCGCTGCAGTCCGGTAGTGCAGGACTGCTACGGTCGCAGGTTCGAATCCTGCCTCGGGCATGGATGTGTGTGATGTCCTTAGGTTAGTTAGGTTTAAGTAGTTCTGAGTTCTAGGGGACTGATGACCTAAGGTGTTAAGTCCCATAGTGCTCAGAGCCATTTGAACCATTACGGCATAATTTTAAAAAGATAGTTCACTTCATTGGTCATTTAAGGAAGAAGGAGACGGGCTTTATTTTAATAGGGAGAGCGTAACATCTGTTGTTGACATTGCGGTCTGTTGGGCTCTGATTGCTGGCAGCCAAGATGGGGCAAGTCTGAGTCCATCCTCCCTATTCATGTTCTTAGGGTGTTTCAAAAAATGGTTCCAATGGCTCTGAGCACTATGGGACTCAACATCTGTGGTCATCAGTCCCCTAGAACTTAGAACTACTTAAACCTAACTAACCTAAGGACATCACACACATCCATGCCTCAGGCAGGATTCGAACCTGCGACCGTAGCGGTCACGCGGTTCCAGACTGAAGCGCCTAGAACTGCACGACCACACCGGCCGGCTCTTAGCGTGTTTAAGTATTTCGATGGCCCCTCTGATTTCATGCGAATGGCCCGCATCTCGTGGTCGTGCGGTAGCGTTCTCGCTTCCCACGCCCGGGTTCCCGGGTTCGATTCCCGGCGGGGTCAGGGATTTTCTCTACCTCGTGATGGCTGGGTGTTGTGTGCTGTCCTTAGGTTAATTAGGTTTAAGTAGTTCTAAGTTCTAGGGGACTTATGACCACAGCAGTTGAGTCCCATAGTGCTCAGAGCCATTTGAACCATCATGCGAATGTGGAAAGCCATATATCGGCAATATTGCCAGGCCAATAGCAACGATCATTCGGGAATACGAGCGCTATATTCGTCTAGGACAACACAACAAGTCTGCAGTGGCAGAACATCACCAAGACTGCGGAAAAAAGAAATAAAATTCAGCGAAGCCTTTATGTTGGCCAAGCAGCTGGTAATGACGAAAAGCAAAATCAGAGAGGCCATCGAAATACTTAAACACCCTAAGAACATGAATACAGATGGTGGACTCAGGCTTGTCCCATCTTCGCTGCCAGCAATCAGAGCCCAACAAATCGCAATGTCAACACGAGGCACGAGCACTACCGGCGAGTAACTGCCGCCGCGCGGCCGACGTCCTGGAGTTGGTAAACAACAGCCAACTTCTCATTCGACGGTGACCACCAATCATGGCACATGACACAAGAGCCAATAGACAACAGAGGTTACGTTCTTCCTCCACCGCAATAACCTATTAAAATAAATATCCCTCTTCTTCTTCCTTAAGTGACCAATGAAATGAACTAACTTTTTAAAATTATGACTTAATGACATGCGCAGTGAACAGTAATAACAAAATATAAGGGACACTGCATTGCTGGAACGTACCAGTAGACCCAGAAAAAGGCCGCAGTAGTTTTATACAACATGTAGCGGTACCATACCCAGAAAACTTTTATACCCAGTGCTCTTCAGTTCGCTCTCTGCCTGTTCCCGATACTCCATTGCAGTCACAACTTCATAACACAGCAGATTAATGTCCTCAACACTTACTTCCAGACAGAAATTGTGCATTTACATCTCTAGCTGCAGCAAGTGATGCTAATGGGTAAGAGAAGTCAGACACGGTTGAATTATTTTGTGAAATAAGATGTAAATAACTAAGCCTGGTTCCTTACCTTTTGATCGAAATATTTATTTGTAATATTGAATTTGATTTTGTAGTAAAGTACTGTTCGAATAAAAACTGAAAAATTACTTCTATGTATATTTTACAGGTACAACCAAAATTTTAAATATCGCAGTGAACAATAAACAATTCTCAGCTGATTAGACAAGTTGAAAGACGTTCACATTAGGAGAAATAGATATGAAAGATGTACAGGGCGATTATAGTTAAAGTTAAACTTTCAAATCGCTGTAGAACTAACACCACTGGTCAGAATGACGTCAAATTGCAATGGAATATTATCGGAGAAGGGAGAAAACGTATCGCAGAAGAAAAAAAATAGTGTGAAAATTGATCAATAGATGCCGCTGTATGTGTCAGAATACGTAAATGAAAACACCCGTCATGCGCACGACCCATTGAAGTTGGTATAAACGCGCCGGGTACACTGCTTTTACTCCTTCGCGTCTGCGACGTTCGCCATGACTGTCTCAATGGAGGATCGCGCACTGCTTGTAAAGCTGTTTTACAAGAATGATGACTCTGCACACGTCGCTCTGCAGAAGTTCCGGACACTGAAGGGTTTGAAAAAAGGCGTTGGCCTGATGACTGCCTTGGGTCTGGAGGTAATGATTCGGAAATTTGAAAAGACGTGTTCTTTTGGTGTGCAACCTGGTAGAGGGTGGAAACGAATTGACTCGACGTCAGTGAAAGCAGTGACCACAGCAATGGAGGAGGAGACGAGTGGTGGTGTGCAACGTGTAGTGCACGGAGAATTGCCCGAAAATTGGACATACTCGTGAGTACGGTGCGTAAAATCCTACGAAACATCCTGCTTTGTTATCCATTAAAATTACCTATGTGCACGAGTTGCTTACGTAACTAGCAGTATCACACCTGTACACTCATCCACACTGAGTATAACAGTTTGCTTAACGTCAAAAGTACAACTTAGGCATTGTTCTATGATTCATTTATCATTCGTAGTCGACCACTATTAAATTATGATGCCTGCAGCGCCATCTATTGCTACGATTTGTAACTTTTATTTTTCTTCTGCCATACTTTTCCCCCTTCTCTGATAACATTCCATTGCAATATGACGTCATTCTGACCAGTGGTGTTATTTCTACAGCGGTCTGAAAGTTTAATTATAATCACCCTGTATATATCATGAGAAATATCTGTTTGCTCGCTATATTTGACAGTTTATTTGGAATGTTTACAACTTTCAGCATGTAAATATAAAAATTTTCCCCGGCGAATTGAATGTTCAAACAAATTTCGGGTTTGCAGCCGGTTTTTGTTTGATTCATCGCACGATATTGGGACTGCGCGCCTGCCAATCATCTTGTCTTCGACTGCTCACCTGAAAATGATTCACTGGTGGGCAGTCGCAATATCGTGCGATGAATCAAAGACAGGCTGCAAGCCCGACATTTGTTTTAACACTTTTAGCATCTACGCATGTAGAGCATTGAGTGACTTATTCTTCGGCTACCATAGATTGTAGTATTACTGAGTAGAGCTCGGATGAACGAGGGAGTCGCAAACAATTGTCGTCCAGAGAGAGGGAGAGAGAGAGGGGGAGAGAGAGAGAGAGAGAGAGAGAGAATGCATTGTGTCGTGGCAGAGAGAGGAGCTCGGACAGCGGGCGTAACGTAAAGAGAATTGAAATGCTCCCTGCTGTGTTATTGTACATAGAAGATGACTGAACAGGATTTTATAGAGAGACGGCTCATACAGAACGAAGCTAATCTGTACTGAGTTAATTTTGTTACTAGCGCTAATCGCGAAGTATTCTAGTATAAAGATTTGTTGTGTCCCACAATATATACGTGTTAGTATCCTGGAGAATTATCAGTCTTGCAGTCTTGCGTTCAGTACTCTAATTAGCTTTCTTCCTCCACTGTTAGTTAAAGTATTTAATTTAGAAAGGCAAAGAGTGAATCTAATGCAATTTAACGATTGTGTACAAAGAGCAACTTAACGTAGCCTACATGACAATACTAAGACAAAGTAACAGTACGCGTTAATATACAGGGTGTTACAAAAAGGTACGGCCAAACTTTCAGGAAACATTCCTCACACACAAATAAAGAAAAGATGTTATGTGGACATGTGTCCGGAAACGCTTAATTTCCATGTTAGAGCTCATTTTAGTTTCGTCAGTATGTACTGTACTTCCTCGATTCACCGCCAGTTGGCCCAATTGAAGGAAGGTAATGTTGAAATGGCTCTGAGCACTATGGGACTCAACTGCTGTGGTCATAAGTCCCCTAGAACTTAGAACTACTTAAACCTAACTAACCTAAGGACAGCACACAACACCCAGCCATCACGAGGCAGAGAAAATCCCTGACCCCGCCGGGAATCGAACCCGGGAACCCGGGCGTGGGAAGCGAGAACGCTACCGCACGACCACGAGATGCGGGCAAGGTAATGTTGACTTCGGTGCTTGTGTTGACATGCGACTCATTGCTCTACAGTACTAGCATCAAGCACATCAGTACGTAGCATCAACAGGTCAGTGTTCATCAAGAACGTGGTTTTGCAGGCAGTGCAATGTTTACAAATGCGGAGTTGGCAGATGCCCATTTGATGTATGGATTAGCACGGGTCAATAGCCGTGGCGCGGTACGTTTGTATCGAGACAGATTTCCAGAACGAAGGTGTCTCGACAGGAAGACATTGGAAGGAATTGATCGGCGTCTTAGGCAGCACGGAACATTTCAGCCTATGACTCGTCACTGGGGAAGACCTAGAACGACGAGGACACCTGCAATGGACGAGGCAAATCTTCGTGCAGTTGACGATAACCCTAATGTCAGCGTCAGAGAAGTTGCTGCTGTGCAAGGTAACGTTGACCACGTCACTGTATGGAGAGTGCTACGGGAGAACCAGTTGTTTCCGTACCATGTACAGAGTGTGCAGGCACTATCAGCAGCTGATTGGCCTCCACGGGTACACTTCTGCGAATGGTTCATCCAACAATGTGTCAATCCTCATTTCAGTTCAAATGTTCTATTTACGGATGAAGCTTCATTACAACGTGATCAAATTGTAAATTTTCACAATCAACATGTGTGGGCTGACGAGAATCCGCACGCAACTGTCCAATCACGTCATCAACACAGATTTTCTGTAAACGTTTGGGCAGGCATTGTTGGTGATGTCTTAATTGGGCCCCATGTTCTTCCACCTACGCTCAATGGAGCACGTTATCATGATTTCATACGGGATACTCTACCTGTGCTGCTAGAAAATGTGCCTTTACAAGTACGACACAACATGTGGTTCATGCACTATGGAGCTCTTGCACATTTCAGTCGAAGTGTTCGTACGCTTCTCAACAACAGATTCGGTGACCGATGGATTGGTAGAGGCGGACCAATTCCATGGCCTCCACGCTCTCCTGACCTCAATCCTCTTGACTTTGGGGGCATTTGAAAGCTCTTGTCTACGCAACCCCGGTACCAAATGTAGAGACTCTTCGTGCTCGTATTGTGGACGGCTGTGATAACAATACGCCATTCTCCAGGGCTGCATCAGCGCATCAGGGATTCCATGCGACGGAGTGTGGATGCATGTATCCTCGCTAACGGAGGACATTTTGAGCATTTCCTGTAACAAAGTGTCTGAAGTCACGCTGGTACGTTCTGTTGCTGTGTGTTTCCATTCCATGATTAATGTGATTTGAAGAGAAGTAATAAAATGAGCTCTAACATGGAAAGTAAGCGTTTCCGGACACATGTCGACATGACATATTTTCTTTCTTTGTGTGTGAGGAATGTTCCCTGAAAGTTTGGCCGTACCTTTTTGTAACACCCTGTATATCTTTTCCGAAATACTAAAAGCTAATTGCAAAATGCTCTCTCATACATTTTATGAAGATCATCCCCACTGTTAGTTTTGTTAAAACCTTTACTGCACTACTGCGTGGAGAGTGAACCATATTTTCAAAAAAAGCACAACAGTTTAATCTCCAAAAAACAGCCTTTAAATAAGACAAAAGGCAAACCGCCAAGATGTGATTCATTTCAGCTTATTTTCTTTGCAGCACAGGCCGAGCAGAGCCAAGTTAGGCGTTGCAAGGTAAGAATGTACTGGTGGGCTTAAACGAAACTTTGGAGAGAATATTAGAAACAGTTTTCATTACCAAAATTTATGTAAATTCAGTAGATGCGCTTTTCTAACAGGACACATTTTCGTTACGCAGTAGTTAGGTATTGTGCGTGAATGTTTCATGACAAAGCCATTCTGAGTATTATTGATAACCACTTTTTATTTTCAGTTTCATTTAGAAATATTCAGATGCGATTTAGATTACTTAGTATCATATATATCAAAAGTAATTAGCACAATTATGTTCGTGTTTAAAAGAAGAGTAGCAGAGGCGATTCTAGATCAGGCACTCTCATCTGAATTTAAAAGTACTTGCTTTCACGGTTCTAGCTAGCAATTTTGGCTCACACGCAGTTTCCAGTTCACAGGTTGAATCATCTTAATTAGTTTCAAGGTACTTACTTAAATGTCAGGAAATCTTTTCTTCCAGTGAGATTGTTTGAACCGTGTCCTTTTTCTTCAGTTCGTCTCAGCAGTTCACTGACTTGTTGAACGAATATACAGACATTCTTCCATAACTGGAAATTCTATCCTTTAATTTCTTAAATCATTGTTGTTGTTGTTGTTGTGGTCTTCAGTCCTAAGACTGGTTTGATGCAGCTCTCCATGCTACTCTATCCTGTGCAAGCTTCTTCATCTCCCTGTACTTACTGCAACCTGCATGCTTCTGAATCTGCTTAGTGTATTCATGTCTTGGTCTCCCTCTACGATTTTTACCTTCCACGCTGCCCTCCAATACTAAATTGGTAATCCCTTGATGCCTCAGAACGTGTCCTACCAACCGATCCCTTCTTCTAGTCATGTTGCGCCACAAATTTCTCTTCTCTCCAATTCTATTCAATACTTCCTCATTAGCTATGTGATCTGCCCATCTAATCTTCAGCATTCTTCTGTAGTACCACATTTCGAAAGCTTCTATTCTCTTCTTGTCTAAACTATTTATCGCCCATGTTTCACTTCCATACATGGCTACACTCCATACAAATACTTTCAGGAACGACTTCCTGACACTTAAATCTATACTCGACGTTAACAAATTCCTCTTCTTCAGAAACGCTTTCCTTGCCATTGCCAGTCTACATTTTATATCCTCTCTACTTCGACCATCATCAGTTATTTTGCTTCCCAAATAGCAAAACTCCTTTACTATTTTATGTGTCTCATTTCCTAATCTAATTCCCTCAGCATCACCCTATTTAATTCGACTACATTCCATTATCTTCGTTTTGCTTTTGTTGACGTTCACCTTATATCCTCCTTTCAAGACACTGACCATTCCGTTCAACTGCTCTTCCAAGTCCTTTGCTGTCTCTGACAGAATTACAATGTCATCGGCGAACCTCAAAGTTTTTATTTCTTCTCCATGGATTTTAATACCTACTCCAAATTTTTCTTTTGTTTCCTTCACTGCTTGCTAAATATAGAGATTGAATAACATCTGGGAGAGGCTACAACCCTGTCTCACTCCCTTCCCAACCACTACTTCCCTTTCATGTCCCTCGACTCTTATAACTGCCATCTGGTTTCTGTACAAATTGTAAATAGCCTTTCGCTCCCTGTATTTTACCCCTGCCACCTTCAGAATTTGAAAGAGAGCATTCCAGTCAACGTTGTCAAAAGCTTTCTCTAAGTAAACAAATGCTAGAAACGTAGGTTTGCCTTTCCTTAATCTAGCTTCTAAGATAAGTCGTAGCGTCAGTATTGCCTCACGTGTTCCAATATTTCTACGGAATCCAAACTGATCTTCCCCGAGGTCGGCTTCTACCAGTTTTTCCATTCGTCTGTAAAGAATTCGCGCTAGTATTTTGCAGCTGTGACTTATTAAACTGATAGTTCGGTAATTCATTGTATAGTGTGTGAAATAATCCATTTATGTCGTAATCAACAATAAAAGGGTGTTTTCAGAACATTTTCACTTTCTTCTTTCCCTTTTTATTTAGACGTCGCAGACCGGGATACTGGCAGCAGAGCTGCCGCGAGAAGAGTTGCCGTGGCGTGACAGTGCGGCGGGCTCCCTATTAGGGGGTCACCCACTGGGTGGAAGAGCGCTTTCGAAGTGTGGGTAGACTGTGACTCGTAGGGAGCTTTTACACTGGACGATGACTCTCGAGGAGGAGGTAGTATTTTCCAGGAACACAGGGTGCAAATTTTACAGATCTTTGTAGAGGCCAGCCGCTGTGACCGAGCGGTTCTAGGCATTTCAGTCCAGAACCGTGCTGCTGCTACGGTCGCAGGTTCGAATCCTGCCTCGGGCATGGATGTGTGTGATGTCCTTAGGTTAGTTTGGTTTAAGTAATTCTAAGTTGCAGCGAAATGCAGGAAGATCTGCAGCGGATATGCAATTGGTGCAGGGAGTGGCAATTGACCCTTAATATAGACAAGTGTAATGTATTGCGAATACATAGAAAGAAGGATCCTATATTGTATGATTATATGATAGCAGAACAAACACTGGTAGCAGTTACTTCTGTAAAATATCTGGGAGTATGCGTGCGGAACGATTTCAAATGGAATGATCACATAAAATTAATTGTTGGTAAGGCGGGTGCCAGGTTGAGATTCGTTGGGAGAGTCCTTAGAAAATGTAGTCCATCAACAAAGGAGGTGGCTTACAAAACACTCGTTCGACCTATACTTTAGTATTGCTCATCAGTGTGGGATCCGCACCAGGCCGGGTTGACAGAGGAGATGGAGAAGATCCCAAGAAGAGCGGCGCGTTTCGTCACAGGGTTATTTGGTAAGCGTTACGGAGATGTTTAGCAAGATTCTGCAAGAGAGGCGCTCTGCATCGCGGTGTAGCTTGCTGTCCAGGTTTCGAGAGGGTGCGTTTCTGGATGACGTATCGAATATATTGCTTCCCCCTACTTATACCTCCCGAGGAGATCACGAATGTAAAATTAGAGAGATTCGAGAGCGCACGGAGGCTTTCCGGCAGTCTTTCTTCCCGCGAACCATACGCGACTGGAACAGGAAAGGGAGGTAATGACAGTGGCACGTGAAGTGCCCTCCGCCACACACCGTTGGGTGGCTTGCGGAGTATAAATGTAGATGTAGATGTAGAAGTCTAGGGGACTGATGACCTGAGATGTTAAGTCCCATAGTGCTTCGAGCCATCTTTGTAGAGGATGAAATTTCGCTGGGTGCAGTTTTCATATATTCTTTTATCAGTACCTCATTCATCCATACATCATATTCCATTAATGCAATTAAGGTGGAGAGCCTTTAGAAATGGGACTGAGTCAAGTTAAACATTAACAGGAAAAAGAGACCCTGCTGGTTACTTCTGGGAAGTATACAAACAGCAGATTATGACTAGTGCTAATCTACTCAGAAGGATAGCTGACAGCTATGGTAATTACTTCTAAATTACTTTATATTTTTAAAACTCCTGAAGCGACATAGATGAAGCTGAGACAAGTTACTTAGTATAAGATGCCTGGGATCGCAAATGTAAGGAAATTCCCCAAAATAAATTGAGAAATGTTGAACGTGTTGCGTCACCAGATGAAGTAGCCCGCGGCATGTGCAGCGGTTGGGCTTGGGCGTGAAGGGGTGATTGAGAGATGTGAAACTTGCATTCGAGCGAGCGCAGCAAATTTCGAACACCTTTTGTAAGTGTGATCTGTTGCAAACGTATAAGTTACAAAATTACTGCCGTCAATGTAACCAAACAAAAGGTGTTCCTATTTTGTGTTTCTTTCGTTTTATCCATTTTTTTAGCTTCCTACACAACTGTATTCACAAATAGAAGTTTACATGAATTCGGTACATGACTCCCTGGTCAACATGAACTGCAGCCCCGTGCGGGATTAGCCGAGCGGTCTGGACTGTGCGGCTGGTCCCGGCGGAGGTTCGAGTCCTCCCTCGGGCATGGATAATTTAGGTTAAGTAGTGTGTAAGCTTAGGGACTGATGACCTTAGCAGTTAAGTCCCATAAGATTACACACACATTTCAACATTTTTTTTTAACTGCAGCCAAGGAACACTTAAGATCAATATTCACTTTTAGAAGAATCAATGGAATTTGAAATTGTCGGATTAGAGCACGGGGTTTCCTTTGACAAGTGCTTCTTTATTCACAATTGTCTCAGTCGCATTTGGAGGATTTATGATATGAGTTAAAGGTAAGATAACTATTAAAAATGAAAGGTGACAGATAAAGGCAATAAAATAAAATAAAATATTCTTAGTACATTGCTGCAAAGAATCGTCATCGAGCGCTCATCGTCGTCGATTAAATTCACCTGTCACGCCTGCTCATGCATTTGATTTTAAGTAACCTGAAACCAGTTATATGTCAAACACAGAGCAAATGTAATCAAGACAATTGTGAACAGACTGCAAATGAAGCGTAATAAAACAAGTCCTTGTGGTTTGAGCTATTTCTCAACTCTGTGATGATGTAGGTACAGTACATTAGGCTCTAGAGCAATAACTATATTCCCACTATAACGACTGCACTGTTCGATAAGAATCCATCTTTATTTGGCCCGACTACAATTATATACTTTACGAAAAGTCTTAAATATTGTCAAAAACAGCGACGATATGACATCTGACGATGTTTAGAGGAATAACAGTCAAGTTAAGTATTTGTGTGTATGTGTTTGTGTTATTTACGTTGCATCTGCGTCTCAGATTCCTAAGTGAGGTGTCGGGATAGCTGCACCACGGGCGTCCGAACCAGGTCCAGCTCGCTGTGGTAGTGAAAGCAGGCGGCCACATACCGCGGCGGGGGGGGTGGGGGGGGGGTGGAGGAGTGGGGAGGCGAGAGAGAGAGTGATAGAGATAGGGAGGGGGGGGGGGGGAATCAGTGAAAACTTTTCGTGTGTATCTTGTCCTCGAAGAGCGGCAGTGTGTGTTTCCGTAGTGTAGTGGTTATCACGTGCGCCTTACACGCGCAAGGTCCCCGGTTCGATCCCGGGCGGAAACATATTTTTCAATCCCAAGAGTAGTTTCTTGTTATAAAAAACAACGGAACTCGACAAGGTAATGTGCGTGAATACCAAATGAGTTTCGAGTTACGCAACGCTGCCACACCGTCACTCGTCCCTCCTCTTTGCATTTTCCACCGTTGAAATGCTAAGCTTCCTTTACTGCAACACCGTGAAATTGTGTGATGGCATGACGTGGTAAGCCTCTTGACAACCTGCCTGCACAATGCTCTGTCTTGGGCATGGTGACTTGCTTGCTTTAAGCCCATCTCGGTCTGGCTGTTAATTGCAATGGAGAGCCCCCTCTAGGTCTTCAGCCACTGACTGTTTCCTCAGTCACTGTTCTTCCATTGCCTATTGTCTTCTGGCAATGCAACCAAAATGTTTCAACTGATTTTGGTTGAAAAAGTGCACAGTCCTGTTATGATGCCAAACTGCCTCAGTTCGTTAGTTCGATGTACTATTCGTGGTAATTTTCTAGAGCACCACATTTCCAAAGCATCAGTCCTGCAACGATCCGCCGTCTTCATCGTCCAAGTTTCTGCTGCATAGGTTGCAATAGGGAAGATTAGAGTTCAGACGACTACGAGCTTTGTCTCGGAAGTGATGGACGTCTCCTTCCAGATGCGAACAAGTTTTTCTGTACAATTACTTGCAATTGAAATGCGGCTACGCGTCTCAGGCTCGTAATTTCCAGTATCAGCGACAATACATACTAAATACTCGAAGCGACTGACAATCTGGTAGCCTGCAGTTCTTGTGATATCAGTTCTGTTGCCATTAGCACATCTACTAATACCACTTTTATCTTTGTGTTATTAACTTGAAGGCCATATTCTCTGCTACTGAACAACAGAGGGAAAAGAATGCAATCTTATCTCACGCCTGCATTAACAGAAATGTTTTCTGAGAAAGTTTTATTGGTTCTTACTGTCTCTGTGTTCGAAATGTACAGTTGCCGAATCACGTATATCAGGTATGCAGTTGTACCCATCTCGATGAGGGTAGTCCATGGCACTGATAATTTCACCTTGTCGTAAGTTTTCTTGTAATCCAAGAAGCACATGAACGTCTTGATATTACATTCCCTTGCCTTCTCTGTAGGCTGCCGGATATTTAGGATCCGCTCCCGGGTTCCCTTGCACCGAATAAACCCAGTTAATTCTTCTGATAGTTGCAGAAGTGAGGTCATCAGCCTCTCATTCAATAATGAGCATACTAGCGTTCGATACTTCTGACAGCCAAGTGGAGAAACTTCCTTGAACAGTGGTTTGCAAAGGGAGTGGCATTATTGGTCTGGCCGATTTCCAGACATCAAGATTTACGTGTTCAGTTGCAGTCTGGACTCTGGTTTTATTTCGTGGTGTCTTAGACTAAGGTATATTCTAGACTTATGGTCCAGGAACATTTCTGAGTAGTGTCTGCTGCTCGGGTGTTCGAATTTTTTGTGTATTAGCCACACTCTGGACTTATATTCATTTGTGTATTGGTGAACAGTCGGGACCTGTGTTCGCTTGCCGTTATTTTATTACTAAGGAATTGTAGTTATTCTCCGATTGGTGAGCAATTTGAGCACCAGTGGTCAGGACTAAAACAGTAGTTTCTGCAGAGTATTGGGGCACATGAATGAATCTACAGTATTCCACCTTTATTTAAGATGACATAGTGCTGGACTTCGCTGATAGTGCCGTGGTTTGGGCTCGCACTGTGCACCAGTAAATAATATTTTCGATGTCTGATAAAAATAAAGTCAGTTATTTTAGCACAAAATGACAAACAGTCCGTGTTCGCTACAGTACATCATAGTAGCTTTGCAGCAACCAAACGTTCAGTCATTGGGCACTATTAGGAAGTAGTCTCCAAATATTGCTAATGGAATATTCAAACTTTCCAGAGAAGAACATTTATACCAATTTTAGATGATTATAACCAACAATTACGAGGCAGTCAATCAGGTACTTTTAGGATAAGTAGGGGGAAGCAGATGGTACTCTAGGAGGGGAGAAAGTATTGGGAAAGGAGTGAAAAACGTATGTGTTTCGCTGTTGTGACCTTGTCAAGTGTACCTGTTGATATTAAAATTGATATAGCTCACTTACGCCTTTGTCTGTTTCATATAAAGTTATTTTATACATTTACTTGCGTCAAGGTGGAGTGACCTTCATATTGCATCTTTGAATGGATATTTTTCTGGTAACAAGTTGCATGAATCACGTAATTTAGTCTCTACAGTAACCATTTTTGACACATAAAATGACAATTATCGCTCCTGATATGCTTTTTGTAAACAGGGTAAATCAGATTTCAAATAGGTTCTACTGTGTTGTTTTAGTTCTTTAGGTGTAAGCAGAATCGTGACTGATCACTTTCACACTTTCACGAAGGTCCTTTAAATCGAATTGTAAAGCTTCTTCCCGTCTGCCCAATGGAAAACATTACAATTCAAATTGAAGAATGCGTGACAAACTGTAAAAGCAACCAATCAAGCTTCTACTTACATCCAAAGAACCAAAACCACACAGCATAACACATCGAAAATAGTTTAAAAATTCTACATACAATATCTAAAGGCCCTACCATGAACGTTTTGGAAGAGACAGAAATTTATACCCATACGAATTAACATAGGAACGACGTTCTCATCGAACAAACTGACCTGAAACAAAAATTATTTACAAAACTTCGTTGAAAAGACAACGAATAAAAACCCCATGAAATACAAAGTTAGACAACCTTTAACAAAAGTTAACAACAAAGTTGTAATACCTACAACATAAAACCGCAAACTCTGAGCCTCAGATATACGATTTGCTTTGTAACATAAGGCACCGTAGGAGCGAAAATTGTCATTTTATGTGTCAAAAATATTAATCTATAAAGACGAAATTGTACGATTAGTACAACTTGTAACCAGTCAAACATCCGCTTCAAGAACTTCACTCCACCTAGACGAAAGTAGATTTGTGAAACAACTTTAGCTGGCCGCGGTGGTCTAGCGGTTCTGGCGCTGCAGTCCGGAACCGCGGGACTGCTACGGTCGCAGGTTCGAATCCTGCCTCGGGCATGTGTGTGTGTGATGTCCTTAGGTTAGTTAGGTTTAAGTAGTTCTAAGTTCTAGGCGACTGATGACCTAAGATGTTGAGTCCCATAGTGCTCAGAGCCATTTGAACCATTTTTTTTAAACAACTTTATATGAAACATATAAAGAAGTAAGTAAGCTATATTGATTGTAACATCAATAGGTACGCATGGCAATTGCATACTAATCGAAACAAGATTGTAGTGAAAAAATACCTGCGTTGTTCCAAGCACGCACTTTCGGTGGCTAGACTCCCTGCAGTCGGTTAGGCTGATCACACACTACCCCGACATATGTTTCCACCGTCTGGTTCTGTGGCGGTAGTGGAAGGCAGGAGTTTCGTCCTCCAGCCTAGTCACAAAGGTACGTTGCAGCTACGTCCGTTGCTGGTGTGATGGTCAGAATAGTTGGCTTCTCAGCAGTTGACGCGGGTTCGCTTCGTGGCTATCACATTCATTTTAATTTGTTATGCTTGTGTTGCACAGAATGAACGTCGCGAATTGAATTTGGTTATTAAAAAGAAGTCTGCCTTGTGAAAAACAAAGCGGATAGCCTACTCCTCTCGAACAGCATCAGAGGGGCCAGTGAGCATGATGTCCCTTAAGTGGCGGACGGATCGACACCGACAGTGTCACATGCATTTCTGGGCTTTCAAATAAAACGAAATGGTGTGGTGGACCTCAACTATCCACCCACAGACTCAGAGTTGATATATTATAACTTTTGGCTGGTTTCGTTGCCTAGCGGCTAGGATACGTAGTTGCCGCATTACAAGCCAAATACTGCTGAGTCTACAGTATACAATATGAATGTACACGTGAATCGAATGGTCGAAGGTTCCTATCACTCGGCAATTGCGAATGTAACGTAGAAATTTGTAAATACAAGATTGAAATTAAACAAAGTCTGCAGGTACTATTTTTAACGACTTTAAATGATGAGTACAGTAATAGAAGTGCTTTTGAGAATGTGTTATATTTCTGCAAAACACTTTCTGGTGTAGATGGTCCAGCAATTAAATAAAATATAAGTTTAATAACAGGGAAATAATAGATTCCTACTTCACATAATTAGTTATGAACAACAACATAGCTCGCGAAATATTCACTTCTAAACGCATATTACGTCTTCACTGCAAAAGCCACGGAAATCACACAAGAGCAAAAGTCGACACTCTGAATTATTTATATCTCCCGCGACCACGTGCGCACTCACTCCCGTGTCCTCTCCCGTACTCTTCTCCCACTTCCATCCAGTCTCCCCATTCACGAGTGTTGTGACTGGCTAGAGCGCTCCCACCATGTCTTCAAGCCAACGCACATTCACAAACATAATGAAACACATTCGAAAACTGGATTTATATTTAAATAACTTGAAATTAAATAAATATTCCTATGGCTGGGCCATAACATGCTCTAAATTAAAGACATAAACAAATTAAATAAAAATATACCAAAGGAATAGCAAGCAAAAGTAGGCAAATAGCCTAATGTCTCTGTGCTTTCTAAAACACAGTAAATATTTGACCAATTTCTTCATGAATAGCGTATATCGGATATAAACAAAGACATAGATGAATAAATATATTTATAAGCATGCTGCTACCGTTTTTTCCTGTAGCTGTGGAGTACTTATGACCTGACGCGATCGATAGTAATCGATCACTTTGACCTCCAACAACTCATGTGCTATTCAAGTTACACGCCTGTAATTCATACCGCCGGCCGGAGTGGCCGAGCGGTTCTAGGCGCTTCAGTCTTGAACTGTGCGACCGCTACGGTCGCAGGTTCGAATCCTGCCTCGGGCATGCATGTGTGTGATGTCCTTAGGTTAGTTAGGTTTAAGTAGTTCTAAGTTCTAGGGGACTGATGACCACAGACATTAAGTCCGCCGGCCGTGGTGGCCAAGCGGTTAAAGGCGCTACAGTCTGGAACCGCTTGACCGCTACGGTCGTAGGTTCGAATCCTGCCTCGGGCATGGATGTGTGTGATGTCCTTAGGTTAGTTAGGTTTAAGTAGTTCTAAGTTCTAGGGGACTGATGACCTTAGAAGTTAAGTCCCATAGTGCTCAGAGCCATTTGAACCATTTGAACATTAAGTCCCATAGTGCTCAGAGCCATTTGTACCATTTGAACATTAAGTCCCATAGTGCTCAGAGCCATTTGAACCATTTTTAATTCGTACCAATTTAGGTTTACACTAATAGCTTTCTAAAAATACGTCGATCGACGAAATCGGATGAGCCGTTTAGATTTTGGAAATTCGTTTCTGGGCATTACTTGTATAATTTACAGTCAGTTGCTAAACTTTAAACTAATATAAAAACACTGAAAATCTGATTACACCATCAGAATCGTCGTGCTAATAATGGTAATGTACATATTTGTTTTTAAGATGTCATGATTCATCTGCCTACTGTTAATTTCTATACAAACTGTGGAATGTCTGCCGTGATGGTTTCACAAAGCCCGCCATCTTCGGCACTTCCGGCATACAAGTCTTTTTCATCGACACAGCGTCACCAAGGAATCCCCAGCCACGTGCTCGGCCTGGACGACGCGCTTGGGCTACCCCTCCTGTCCAGCTAACGTTAGGCACCACTTGTTTGCTGGCGGGCCCTGGCTTGTCTAGTGACGCGTGCGGCCACTCCAACTCCGAACTTAGAATATTTCCAGGGCGACACCACTCGCCCATTACCTCACACTCTCGCTTCATGAAACACTGCGGAGAGGTTTGATGTTTAATCCACGACATTGGTGCAAAGGCTGGTGATCAGGAACTTTACGCCACCATCTCATCTCCCCTTGTTTACCAGACAGTAGCAATGATATCATCCCATTTAACTTAACATACTCTTGCTGGGGACTATTTCTGAACACTTTTACATCCAATTAGCGAACCCGTTGTCAGGAAGTAAACTTATAACGAACGCTGGAGTATTGAATTTACCTCCCACTTTAATATTATAGCTAAGGGAATACAGAGGGATAAAATACAGAGAGGGAAGAGCTGTCGAAAACATCTATAGAAACCTGTCTGCAGTTACAAGAGTCTAAGGGCAGAAATGGAAACAGTTTTTGAGAAGTGATTGAAACAGGGTTGTAGGCTCTCCCCAGTGTTATTCAACATGTACAATGAGCTAACAGTAAATGAAAACAAGGAGAAATTTGCAGTTAAATTTCAGAAAGAAGAATAAAATCTTTGAGGTTTGCCGACGACATTACAGTTCTGCCAGAGTCGACAAAGAACTTGGAAGAGCAGTTGAGTAGAGTAGATAATTTCTTGAAACGGGGTTATAACATGAATACCAACAAAAGTAAAATGGTGGAGATGAAATGTTGTCGAATTTAAATCAGATGGCGCTAATAGAATTAGGTTAGGAAATGAGATGGCTTTAGCTATCTGGATACCTTACAGAATCCCTATTCGCTATACTGGAGGGACAGTGAAAACCAATTACACCCATCTGAACACTAAGAAGGAATCCTGCCCTCTATTCCCGCTGGGGCCAGTGTGACACTGCTAAGTGCCAAGTTGTAAGTGTATCGAAGGTGTGACGGAAGGAAGGAACAGAGCAGCCTCGGCTCTGTTATATAAAGCGCTCTAGATTTCGGTAACGAACTTAGCTTATTTTCAGACGACTTTTGACTGAGCAATACGTGTCGTTTCCTACAGAGGACGCTATCGTTCTACATTTATGCACTCCATCTGTATTTATGAAATCATTTTCTGAAGGTGTCACACACACAATAGATAGACACAGTCTTCATGCTAGAGAAGAGGGCATTTAGAATAAAAAAAATAGTAACCGAGCTCCTGCAAAGATCTGTTTAATCATCTGGGGACATTTAAAAGCTTTCAATGCATATCTAGGTCATCAGCAATTACCTCACATACACCAACATTCAGGATCATGGAACAAGAACCAGATGAAACTTATATTTACCAAGAGAAAACAACCAAAAATTTCAAAACATTATTTTCTACACAGAAATAACATTGAATATTAAGGAAATCAAAGAGACAACAAAAATCCTAATTTTTGGAACGTGACTTAAAGCATACCTCTTAAATAATTCATACTACAGAGTCAATGGTTATTTTGGTAACACAGGGTACAGAATTGGAAAAATTAAGTTTTACTAATAAACAACTGTCATTTTACATTACATTGCAATAGTTTAATGAATCTTACAGTAAAATACCATGTCTGGGATCTGTGGCAGATAATTTTAATTTTTTTTAACTCAGCATCTCATTCATCGCAGTGAGATCCAACTAAGGTGTTTCAGACGGGCGAAAGGAACATCACAAATAATTCAAAAGAATTACGAAAGCGACGTCAAGGACCTCATGCCAGCCAACTTTTGGTTGTGTGTGTGTGTGTGTGTGTGTGTGTGTGTGTGTGGGCAGTGAGCACTGATATGATACAACTACATAGTGTAAAAAATGCCACTGTATGCTTCGATTAATTTTAAAAGAATTACGTTTGTGTGTAGTGTGGGCAGTGACCACTGATGTGATACAAATGCATAGTGTAAAAGATATCACTGTATACTTCAACTAGTTAATTTTAAAATAAATGCTTTCCATTTTTATTGAATGACTTGTTAGATATCGTTTTGTAAATGATCTTTTGATGAATAAATAACTAGCCATCTACTCAGTGACTTTTCTATTCATGTGGAAACGTTGTTTGCAGGAAGCACAGATAATTTACACACGAAAATTTCTCTTGCACTAAATAATAATTATTGCCGAATTTTTTCGTTTGTTGGAACCATGTTTGAAAACCTCCAGTAGCCAGAGATCATCTGAATATGGAGTTTAGGACAACCAGCTGTGCAAGATTATTCCTGGCTCATGTTGACACTATGTTGTAAAACAAATATCTCACACTCGGCTGATGATTCAACAACACAACGGGCTTCATTTAGTTGCAGCAGCTCCATGAAAATCTTTATAACGTGATCATTAAATGTATAAATTAGTTTTACTATTGACACGTGTAAATCCACGCAATTCAATCGTACCAACAGGATATGAAGTGGAACTTAATGTAAAGTAAGACAGAGGCTGTTTAGTCCTGTAGCTTTACTGTTTTTTACGTTGCTCAAATATTAACATTTCTTTAAAAGATTCTTATACATTTTACCTTAAGATGAGAGCCTGATGTCGAAATGCTCGGCATGACCTGTGCTCCTAACACTGAATTTGTATAATTTGAAAAGCGTCAAACCATTTGGCATGTCCATTTTCATTTAATACGATAATTTCATTCAACTAAGGGAATAATAAGGAGGCAGAACGTTGTAAAATGGTTTAGGAAAGAAAATTACTCTGCAGTGACTGTCTGTACGTACCTTTATGTCTTAATTACATTTAACGCGGTGAAGGTCTTCTTTCTCTTTGTTTTCAGAGTGCACATAGCAACAGGGAGCATGCTGGACTTCGGACAGGAAGGCAGTTTCTGATGCAAAGAAAAACTGGAACCAAGCAGAGTTGCATCTCTGGGTGCGCCCCAGGGAGCCAGTGCTATTGTTCAGTTACATCTCCAACTCAGCAGCTGAGCGGTGCCGAGAAAAAAAACTGGCACCTGTGAACCACACAATTCATTGGTGCCAGCAGGATATGAGGTGGAACTGAGTGTAAAGTAAGAAAGAGAGTCTGCTTAGTCAGGTGGTTTTACTGGCCCTCTGCTCGTGCTTTCCAAAAGAAGCGTGGGATGCTGCAGATTAAGAGCCTAGTCTCGAGCACAGATTTTTACTTTCTTAAGACCTGTGATGCAAGTAACTGTGGAAACCAGCAGGCTTCCTTGGCATAAACCATATGGCGCTGTTGTGAAATAATGACTAAGTACCGTCAGATATTCAGATGCCTTTCAAGTTTGTGTTTTGTTTGAATCAATTAAACTATTCATTTAAAACTTGTTTCTGTTGAAACGTCCGATTAATCCCATTTTTAGTATTATGTAATTCTCCACAGTTCGGTCCTTAACATTTTCTCACGTTAGTTAGTCTGTTTGCACACAGTTATTCTGCTTTTGTAGTGAAGGTATGTCAATCCTCTAAGTACTATTCTGAGACAGGTTAACAATTTCAAACACACATGGCGCTTTGGAAGTTATTATCGAATGTAGGCCTCCAATGGCATGCAGTGTGAAGTGATATTTGTAACTGGATTGAGGATTTATTGGTAGTGAGGACGCAGGATGCGATCTTCGATGGAGAGTGATCGGGAGATGTAGATATGACATTAGAAGGGCCCAGAGAAGTATTTTGAGAATCTTGCTGCTCATTTCGGGTATTAAATACGCTGCAGGGATATTAACAGTAACTTCAGCCTTCCCACAGATGATGCAGTTATCAGTACTCAATAACTTGGAAAAATGATGTACGGGTGGATATTGCTAAGATTTCAAAGTGGTGCAAACACTGTCAACTTGCTTTTGATGTTCAGGAATAAAAAGCTCTACACTTCACGAAACGAGAAGACTTTGTGCTATAGGACTGCAATATCAGTCAGTCACTATTGGAATCAGCCAAAAGTGACACAAAGCAGGCATCGGCACACGTTGTGGGTTGCCTACATCCGGTGCAAACAAATATTAAGTGGAAAACCTATTGTTCTCCTTTGATAGACAGGTCCTAAACCTACTGTTCTGCTAAGAGGATTAAGAACCCCTGGGATTAATCATTCTTTATGACTGACAGGTCCTTAACCTATCCTTCCTCCATATCTTCAGCTCCTCCTCTTCCTCCTCCACCACCTCCTCCTCCCCCATCTCCCTGGGAAATCCCATCGCCAATACAAGCACACTTTTAATATAATTTTGATTGACTAATTAATGAAATCAAGTAATTAATTAACCCTGCCCTCCAGGATACCCCCGCTCTCCCAATCCATTCTCCACCCGGAAATATCCAGGAAAAAGTCTCAGTTCATCGTCCATTTGGAGGGAAATCGATTGCAGTGTATGGAATATTGTTTAAACAATTTAGACATTGTTGTTTATTTGAACAATTTATGGGATACAAGCAAGTGTTTGGGATATAGTTCATTTATTTATTTAAAAAAATTGTTGGGAAATTGACTGCACTGTATGGAATACAGTTTATTTTATGAGATTATAGGTGATAAGGCAGTATGTATTATTTAAACAATTGTGATGGTTTTTTATTCTGATTTCACAAGGGCTTAGTTTATATTTGTTGCCAGAGTCAGGGATGTTTAGGCTCCTATTTTTTATTTTCCTCGCTTTCGAAGCACACTGGTGTCTAAGCACAGATGGGAAATTCAGAACAATTACGTGTCTGAGAGTTCATGACTGGCAAATTACGAGAATTTCAGTGGCAAACTATTTTGTACATATCGAGAAAGATACGTACTTCTTGCACTGACAGTTAAACCCTGCAAAAGGTTTGGAATGAAGTGGAGTATAGAATGAAGTGCAGTAAAGTAGCCACCGTTCGAAATCTCCCGTGTGTGTGTTTATCGTCAGGACGCCGCCATGAAGGTCAAAACTACGCAGGGGCCTAATTACAGATGACATTACTAAATACTATTGACCATGGACCGAATATCAGCCCCAAATTAAGCATCAAGTAGCGGCATTCTTTTGATCGGCAAATTCTAGACTCGCTTCATCTCCCTGCTTATCTACGCGAACCAATGTCTCCAAACACAAAGATGGAGCTTTTCATCTGTCGTCAGAATACTGTATTCCTGTCGCTAATGCAGGAGATAAACGGAAAGCAGACGCAATTTTGATATCGAAGATAGAGTGAAATAATCCATGGGGACTGATGACCTCAGATGTTATAGTGCTCAGAGCCATTTGAACCAAATAATCCACTTGCACTACCCCGTGAAATTAATTGTTGAACAATTTACGGAGTCAAATACATCACTTAAAGCACTCACCTCTACCTTACGATGATCCTTCATCATATTAAAACATATCTTGAACGTTTGAGTATACACGTAAACATTATGCAAATCAAGTAATGAAATTTTCTTCACAAATAGATCGTTGCACTAAATATGCACTGGCATTTGAGAGCACAAACATTATCCTCTATCACAACATTTCCACTAAAGATATATGGTGAAAAAAAAATTCCTGCCGATCACAGAAACTCGCGATCATGCAGCGCGCCGTCTGCTGACTGCCGGCCGCCAGAGGGAGACCCACACCTGCACCAGTCATGCTAGCCCATACCGAACACAGGCATGCACGTAATACGGCTACTGGATCACAATTTGGTTTTTAAAAGCATTATACAACCCCTAAGCTGCTTCTCTCTGCAACGTGTTTAAGAAGGAGGAGGAGGAAGGCCTATTGCATGATAGGATAGAGACAACACCAAATACGACTGCAAGACAGAGTCCACTGCGATGTACTGACAAGTGCTAAATGTCACACGTAAACTACGACCCAGCTGCGGCTGCAGTTGCAGTCATGGTCGAAAGTATACACCAGAGAGCTCCACACCCAGCCACAGAGGGCATCTGGGGATGATTGGAGTGGTAGGAATTCGTATGTTATAAATATGTCCAGCGCAAACACCCATCATTTTGAATCTTCTCTTACACAGCATGCACGTGTCCACTTCTGTCATACTCACCCAGTACGTCGGTCACTTTGCCAGCCCTCACTGCCATGAGCAAGTTCGGACAGGTCAGCACATTCTTTGTGCCTGTCATAGGCCGAGCCAATCCGTTACTTCTGTTTGATGACTCCTCATGACCACCACTACAGCCAGCCATGGTGCACTGCAAAACAAACAGCTGCAGCTTGGTTGTATACGGTAGTTCTAAAAAATTTCACACTGACATAGACCACCCAGTTCAAAAAACTCACTTTACCCAATCCAAAGCAGTGGTGTCGTCGACTGTATACCTCGAATTTCTCACGCGAATTGTAGATTCCTCCTGTTTATGCTATTTATATCGGAAGATAGAAGTAATCTGACAATACACACGTTTTCACATCACTAAAACATCATAACTTGTTGTGAAAATCCTGTACAGGACTATGGGATGGGCTATATTCCCTTTAAGTATTCGTCAATGAGGTAGAAAAATATATTTTTTATTTATCACGTCATGAATAACAGGAATAGAATATTAAATTCATTTTTTGCCCATGATGGAGTGCTAAGATTTACCATTGTCACAGAATGTCTCCTCACTTTCGAACTCTTCCTTAAGGCAGCAGCACAGAGAAGTTGTAAATATGTTTTATACTATGTATCACATAATAAATTCGGTAATACATCCGATTTTATTACAATGGTCGCGTCTCTCTATGCAGGTGAGAGATTCAAATGTCATTAACATATATCGTAACAAAACACGAAGTCAAGAATCATAACCATAGTGCCCTAACGCCCTCCAAGGACCACACTATTAAAAACCCAAACAGAACTACTATGTTGACATCACCCTGCATAGAAAGCAGTCTTGGTTCTATAGGCACACACAAGAGTCGCTGACAGCGTTACGATTTCTGGTAGAAACGCTGTCTGCGATTTGGAATCAAGTCTACCCAGTCAACCACATACTTGTTTTGGATACTATGGAGGCGTCTTTTAATGATTACAGCCAATGGTGAATCATATTCATGTCACCCTCATATCACGAAACAAGTCACCTTTTTCGAACCTATCTGCTACAGCAAAACTCCAATTTGGCTTTAGACACTCCCTCTGTATCTTGTAACTGTTCCTCAGTCTCTGCCCAGCCCTCCCTCGTCCATGTGATGATCCCAGTTTAAGTCGGAAATGAACACAAGTCGGAGAGCGCTATATCTAACACCTTCTGTACACACGGAGAAACAGGTTGGGCAGAATTATTGCGACAGGACTGGTTTTTTTTTTACAACTCACTGGAAATGGGGACATTTTGACGTGGCTCCGCCAATGGTGCACACTGTATAAGACCAACCCCAAAACGGAGCTTTCTCCTGAGACACAAGGTAGTATAAAAGACTGTACAGGGACTGAAAGAAGGACAAGGATTTTACTACTGCATTGATGTGAGTCTCCAAACTACTTACAGGTACTATAGTCCATAGGAGATCTGCATCCCTCAGGGCACATTCACGTCCGTCACCCAAACATTCTCTCTATTGTCGTTATTTTGTACCATCCAACAGAGAATAAAACAAACGACCTGTAAAAAAAAACCCTGATTTCAACAGGGGACACAATAAGATTTTACAACGCTATATATATATATATATATATATATATATATATATATATATATATATATACTGTCTGATGGCATCGAGCGTATGTGGCGATCCTATTAAATATACAGGTATTGAGCCACTCAGCGATCGAAGTCGCTTCCAAAGACTACTTTGTAGGTTTCAGGAACTAAATGAATGGTGAATCTAGCAATATACTATAGCCCCTAAGTATCACTAACGTTGGGACGACGAAGAGAAGATTAGACTGATTACAGTGTGCTTGGAGGCGTTTAATCAACCATTCTTTCCACTTTCCACACGTGTATGGAGCGGGAAAAAGCCTTAATAGCTGCTCCAATGGTAAATATTCTCTGCCATGGACTTACCAGATTTGCAGAGTATGGATGTAAATACAGATGGTTGAGTCAATTTTATATTTCACAACCGCGACCTCAACTGCAGCTAAAATGGAAAATTTTAATTACAAAGCTGGTCACATCACTACCCAGGTAAGAGTCGTATTCAGACGTAAATAGATTTACTGAAACCTCCAATTACATACACGTGTACAAAGAAACTCACTGTTTAACAAAAGTGATCATACAGAAATAGATGGCAAAGGGTGCCTAAGTTGCTCAACGTTAACACAGAATATATTTGACACCCATTGCTTCGTTGACTGGTAATACATACTACATGAAACTAGTTAAATGACCTTATTCATCAAAGCTTAGATTCCTCTTGGTCTCCTTTTTATTTGATAAGATGGGTTAATTTAAATGTTGAGTTCCTCAGGGTTATTTGGTGTGACGAATGAAAATCACTTGCCAGGCTGGCATGCTTTTATTGTGCATCGTTGGTGTATTTCTTGGATTGTACATACGTACACTGTTTCTCACGCCCAATTCCAAAATCGTGCTACGTAAAGTCGCATGTTCTTAGACACAACTGGCGCTCAAGCCAATTTGTAGTGTTTTGATTACGAGAGTAGTAAAAAATAGATCTCTAAAGAAATAGAAAAAATAATACCATTGTGCTACAGGGAGCAAACCATATATTCAAATTAAAACAAATGGTGTGCCCCTCCTGCGTCACACTTCTCGCTGTCTTGTACCACTTCGGCTCCTGTTCCCTTCTACTCAGCTTCCGTGCATATATTTTTACTCTATACCCTGTCACAGTGTCGTGAACAGTACTGTCTTCGCATTGGTTGTACCATCTGTGAAAAACAAGCAGTGTAAGAGGGTTCAGATAAATATGACTTACATATTTGAGGCTGCATTTTACAAACGTCCAGTCCCTATTTCATCAAAAAATCAGTGGTGGTAACTCAATATTGATCTAAACTCTTTGAAATACAGAAAGGCAAGAGAAACCTGTCTCATGTCGTGATTAATTCAAATCCGTAACTATTGGTTCCTTTAATGAAGTCACCGCGATACTTTTTCAGCATTTAATCTTGACCGCTATCTATAACAACGAAAACAACGTCTACTTTTCTGAGGAGTGGTGGCCTTATAGGCTTGTAGAGCAGCACACCGGGGTTGTCGCTAATGTTTATCTCTTTGGTCTACGCTTCTGCGCTCTTAACGTAGCCTTTGTATCTTTTGGCAGTTGTACGAAAGTTATTGCATTTCTCAGTTTTATATAACCCTTTCTAGTCACCAGATAGATTCACTCTAACCTGGAAGCAGATAGTGTATCTTTTCTCTTCTGTATATTCCATTGAACCGATTTTTTTATATTTCTCTGTTTCTGTCAAGCCTAAACCACTTATAAAATGATGATGAACCACATGAGTAGTCACACATTAAATTTTGCGACTACTGCTTCCGATCTTTGTTACAGTGTTTCAGTGATGACCGGACAGAAACGTTGTAGTCTGTTACTCCCTTGCATTTTCAGGAGTTGTCTCCAATACGTTTCTTGACTAGTAGCATGCATTTTCTGAAACATAATATGATCCACTTTTTTTTAAAAGTTAAGTGGCATGTTTCCATCAGTCTGCTGCTTTGTCAATGAATTTCTAGAAATATGCAAATGTTGTCTCTTCCGACGCGATCGGCACATCGTGTTTCAATAAACGATTGAAAGAACGTATAGCGGATATTTTACTTACTTATAACAACCATTCTCTGACGAATGTGCGTTTCTTTCGTGGCACAGTTAGTTAAACTGTTTTCCTCATAAATTACATAAATGTATTCGTATATCTGCACCCTCAGTTGTGGAGCGATACACGTAACTTTCTTGGATTTACTTCTAACACTTTTGTTTTTTTTGCAAATTCTTGTTGCAACTGTCGTTTCTAACACAGTCTGACCATGTGTATTTTTACCTTTATTTACCATGTTTGTGATGGTAGAGTTCTAGCTCGTATTCGAGGACGAGGAAAACCTCGCTCTTTAACCATACAGAACCCTGAAAAAGGGGGGAGGGGGGTATGTTACAATGCTAGTACGTCATCGTAAAGTGCACTACATAATATCATTATGCCAAGGAAGTCATAATTTATAGGATATGTATTTAGTTCATTACAAGTATTAGATATCATAGGGTACGTTAATATTCGCTCAAACAGTGTTGACACTCGGCGCGGTGGCGGATGGGAGCGACTGTAAATGGGAAATGACTTTACGGTTGCTCCCATAAGTCACAGCCCTGAGTGTCAACTTTGTTTGCTCGTTTAGTACATAACAAACTACGTTAATAATGTCCCGTTTTGTAAAATACTGCAATCGTAAATTTTACTTGGGTTTAGTGATTTAGGGTTAACTACACCACGAAAAATTCTCGGGACGTTAACGAAAACTACACACTTAAAACATACAAAACAAACTACCTGGACTACAAGGCCCCAAACAGCACGCCACTGAGCAACGGGTGTTTTTCGTCTGCTGTCTCGTGTAGCCTCGGCTCGTCCCGTCAGACATCGGGTCTGCGGAGCCGTAACAGCACGTCAGGGACCTGGTAACACGTGTCTGCTGTCGCTGTGACTCTTCACGAACTCTCGCCGACCTCTTTCGTGGCGCATGGCCCGAAGCCAGTGAAAGGGACAAAATGCCGCGCACGCTCCCAGCCAAGCAGACACCTCTTCGTAACGGGCGATGGTGGTGTAATGGTCAGCATAGTTGCCTTCCAAGCAGTTGATCCGGGTTCGATTCCCGGCCATCGCATTATTTTTAATTTGGTTTCCCTGGCAATGGTGTTGTGGTCGTCAGCCCAAAGATTTGTTTCATGTAGTTCTCTACGCCAGTCTATCCTGTTCAAGCCTCATCACCTCCAAATAACTACTGCAACCTATATATACTTTCGAATCTGCTTAATGTGTCCACCTCTTGGCCTTCCTCTACAATTTTTATTCCCCCGCCCCCCTCCCTACTCTAACACTTCCCTGCAATACTATGTTGGTGATCTCTTGATATCTCAAAACGTACCCTATCAACCAATCCCTCCTTTTAGTCGACTTATGGACTGGCAATATAATTACTTTAAAAAAGAAAAGAAAAATTAAATTATGCCGTAAGGGGCTTATAACGAAACCGTAAACGTAAACAAATCTTGCTGTAGTGATCGCATACCACACATATTCACCCCTAAATTGCCGGCAACTCAACAAGTTTAGCCACTAATGAAGCCCCCAATAAGAGGAACCTGATTGACGGATCAGTGGCCAACTTCTTTTCGTTCAGTAACGAAATACTACGTAGAACCAACTAATCTACATATTTCTAAAAATAACAAATAACATGTTACATAAAATCTGACTTTTACACAAGTAAAAGTAAGGTGATCTGTGCAAATAGGTGTTGTAAACTGCTTTGTGTGTAGTGATGCCTGGTTACAGTAGCCTAAGAATTAGCTTAATGCTTTTCAGTGTGCATACATTTCAATGTTTTTTACTCGTGTTGTGGATTGGCAGGAGCCAACCCACGGAGTTTGGAGGAAGCCGAAAGGCACGCGTTTAAGCTCACGCAGGCTGGCGTGAGGTCTGGAACAGAACAAGGAATTTAGACTTCAGAAAAAAGGTGGTACTTGGTGGAATACTTAACTTTAATCCATTAATGTTGAACGTAGCTCTTGTCTGTACATTCTTTACAATATCAATAGCAACTGATAATGGCGCCTTGCTAGGTCGTAGCAAATGACGTAGCTGAAGGCTATGCTAACTATCGTCTCGGCAAATGAGAGCGTAATTTGTCAGTGAACCATCGCTAGCAAAGTCGGTTGTACAACTGGGGCGAGTGCTAGGAAGTCTCTCTAGACCTGCCGTGTGGAGCGCTCGGTCTGCAATCACTGATAGTGGCGACACGCGGGTCCGACGTATACTAATGGACCGCGGCCGATTTAAAGGCTACCACCTAGCAAGTGTGGTGTCTGGCGGTGACACCACAACTAGTTTTCTGCTAACTTTTAAATGAAAATTTGTCTCAGATTTTTTAAATTACTTCACGTACTTGAGGATCATTTAACTTACAATCTGTGCAAGAATCATGCATTTACCTCTTACTTTTTTGTAAACATGTAGTTTTATTTTAACGACATATTCTAAAGCATATCTATCTAATGAGCGGATCATTTTCAGATCTATTACTGCAGCATACTGTTTGCCCGAAAGGAAGACAGGCTTGAAGATTGAACACGCAAATAAGTGCAATTTTGTGGAAATCTGATATTCAGACTGTTGCTGTGCACAAAATACAAGTTATTGTTGCAAGAAGAATACAACCAGCTAATTCTAATAATGCTATTTATATTGTGAAATGCCGCCGTTATTTTACGTCCACGATGAGACATAAAATTCTACTTTCTATTTTTTTTGTATATACAATTTATAAATATATTTAAAAAAAGTTTAAACGGAAATTGAGTTAGCAAAATTCTTGAAGTTCTTGAGCCACGTAGGTCTAATATTTACATGATACTCAAACGTTTAAACAGACACAGGCTATGTAATACATTAATACATATTACATACGTAAGCATATACAGGGTTAACAGTTATTGAACTATATGAAGGAAACATAAATTAGTTACAAACTTCGGCGTTCACACACTTTATTCAACATGTTAACGTCACTACGGGCATTCAGATTTAGGTTATGACATGTTCGATATGCCTGCCATCATTGGCGATGATGTGGCGCAGATGAATAGCGAAATTCTGCATGACTCGCTGTCGATGACCTCGTGAATAGCTGTTTTCAGCTCAGCAATGGTTTTGGGGTTATTGCTGTACACCTTGTCTTTAATATAGCCCCACAAAAACGAGTTGCATATATTCAGATCCGGAGAATATGGCGGCCAATGAAGACCATGCCAGCGGCCTCTGAGTACCCCAGAGCCAGGATGCGGTCCCTCCACTGCTCCTCGAGGACATCACTGCCCTGCTTCGATGGGGTCGAGCTCCGTCTTGCATAGACCACATCTTGTCGAAATCAGGATTACTTTGGAAAATGGGGATGAAATCATCTTCCAAAACCTTCACGTACCGTTCGGTGGTCACCGTGTTATCAAGGAATTGATTTTTCCCTGACTGGCCATTGCGCACCACACCTGTTGAGGACGAAGAGATTTCTCGATCGCGAAATGCAGATTCTCGGTCCCCCAAACGCGCCAATTTTGCTTCTTGACGAACCCATCCTAAGTCCGTATGGCCGACTACAACAAGGCGCGTGTGCATGCGCATATTAATTCCCATCATGCCCCGCGGCTAACCGTGCAGTTTGAACGTCCTAACGCAAGCCGTTCAGAAGTTATAACGATTTTATTTCATATAGTTCAATAATTGTCACCCTGTTGTCATAATATAATGCCTCCCTCGGGCATGAGTGTGTGTGTCGTCGTTATAGTATGTTAGTTTGAGTTAGATTAAATAGTGTGCAAGCTTAGGGACGGATGACCTCAGCAGTCTGGTCCCGTAAGACCTTACCACAAATTTCCAACGATGCAGGCGTTGCCGAACGCAGCGCCATGTTTCGCCTGTTTACATATCTCTGTATTTGAATACGCGTGCGTATAGTAGTTTCTTTGGTGCTTCAGTGTGTATTCCTTATAGCTGCTGTAGACAAACAGTACTCTCCTGCACCTGTGTACCTCCACGACGCTATGCACACAATCACTCGAAAATGGCTCTGATGACTGAAAACAGTCGAAGTGTTAGAAAATAACTGCTGCTGTTATTCTTTTTGCTACAGTTACTACATTTTCGGATATCCTGAACCATCATGTTCAACACGCCGGACGAAAAAAAAATCTTTGTGTGTGAAATGTTGCAACTCAATGTTGTTACGCAAGGCAGAATCATAAAAACATATTTGTATTTGACAAAAGTACTTACAAAAATACACACTTTGTAACAAATAGAAGTAGAAATCAATCAGAAGAAATAATTATTAACCAGAGTGTAAGACAACGGTGGGAACTAACCCCTATCCTTTTTAATATTTACATTGAATTCATATTCGTTAATGGATATGTAAAGTAAACAAAGAAATTTAGATAGCGAATGAGGAACACGTTAAAGCGCTTCTGGTTGCAGATGATTTCGTCATAATTCAAAAGGACTGATGATGATCTCCAGAGACCAGTATACGAACTGAACGAAATATGCAAGAAATAGAGTTTAAAAGTTTCTAGTTATAAAATTAAAATAATGTCATTCCAAAGAAATGACCAGTGAGATCAAATACGTTGTAGATAATTAAGCTTCCGTACGAATCTCTCAGATCTCTTATGTAAGCTGTGCTGTAAGATATTATTAGTCCTATGGAAGCGGAAGCTGGGTTACCACCATAAAAAAGCAAAGAAACAAAGACAATTCTATCAGATAAGGGATTCCTAAGGAGGACGAAGGGCTGTAGAAAGAAAGACTTGATCGGAAATGAAGATGCTAAAGCAGTATTAAGTATTTTCAACATAAGCGAAAAAATTCAAAAGTATCTTGAAAACTGGAGAAAATACCTCATCAGAAGTCCAGGACACAGAATTTCCCAGAAGATCCTTAACTAGCATCTGATTGGGAAAAGAGATACGCGAAGACCTCAGAGAAGATGGTAATGATATTGTTTGCGAGTTCGGAACAGGCAATAGCCTAATCCTTGAAACAAAGACGATGATGGCGATGATGATGATGATGGCGGTGATGGCGATGATGATGAAGATGATGAGGGCGATGATGCTGGCGAAGACGATCTACATCATACTCCGCAAGCCATCTATTGGTGCGTGGCGGAGGGTACTTTCAGTACCATTACCTGATCCCTCCAACCCTGTTCCACTCGCGAATAGTGCGTGGGATGAGTGAGTGTCGGTAAGCCTCTGTATTGGGCTGTAATTTCTCGAATTTTCCCCTCGTGGTACATACGTGGGATGTATATGGGGGGGAAGTAATACGTTGTTTGACTCCTGAAAAGTGCTGTCCCGAAATTTCGGTAGTAAATCTCTCCGTGATGCACAACGTCTCTCTAGTACTGTCTGCCAGTGGAGTTTGTTTAGCATCTCCGTAACGCTCTGTCGCCAGCTAAACGATCTCCTCCATCAGTCCTACCTGATAGGGATCCCATACAAATGAACAATACTCAAGAATCGGGCGAACAACCGCCTTATAAGTTACTTCTAACGCCCTTGTTCGCCCGATTCTTGAGTATTGTTGATCTATATGGGATCCCTATCAGGTAGGACTGATAGAGAAGGTCCAAAGATCCAACGAAGAGCAGGCCGTCTTATCACGGCATCGTTTAGCTGGTGAGAGAGCGTTACGGAGACGCTAAACAAACTCCACAGGCAGACGATGACTGTGATGACGATGACGATGACTGCGATGGCGATGACGATGACGATGACGACGACTACGATGATGATGATGATGAAAAGATGATGATGTTTGACAAGTATGTATTTCAAAGTTCCGTTGATTCTATCAAGAATGCCGTTGATAAGCTTCATACGCCGAGTGTCTGTGACCTCGGCTTGTTAGTTGCAAATGACCTAACTACAGACACGACATTTGAAGCAAAGCACTAGCGCAATATACGGCTTAGTCGGCACAATACATCAGCGATGACAGAAAATGAAGGTCATTGTTGAGGTCCATATAAAGACTACGCTAAAAACAATTTACTGATCTCCGTGTACCGGGTGGTTGTAATTAAAATGCACCTACTAACGGAAGGCCAGTGCGGGCTGTAATCATCCTACGGCAGCGAAACATGATAGATACGCTAGTGCATCAATGCGGAACAGATATACACTGGGAAAAAAATTAGTTCCAATTTCGGCAACCTGATGTAAATCTGGCGCTGTACTGTTTCTCATCGACGTCTCCGGTGCTCACTTTGAAATGCAACATTATACTTTTCTCACTTGTTTGATGTTTTCCGCCCACGTTCCGTTCTTGATATATTACATTTGGAAGCATTTCTACATTTGTTCCTGCATTCACAGCGCCAGATTTGCACCTGGTCGCAAAATTTTCAGCGTAAGTCGGTTCCGCAATAACACATTAAAATATCCACCAGGTTTCGTTGCCATACGATAATTACAGTCCACACCGAACCTCTGCACGTTAATTATAACTACCCGTGATATTTCATTAACATCTTTTTCAGACACACGCTCGAAGCCACTCTTCAAAAAAATAAATGTAATGATCTAGATCATGATACGCTAGCCCACAAAAAGGTGTTCGTCTGTGCATGACACGCTTTCAGTCCCTTAAAGTTTGTCTGTGAGGCCCTGAAAGACTATAACGGTATCGCGTGAATCTCTTACAACCAATATGAGAGCAGCTAGCCAACTAGATCCTTTGTAGATGTGTGTTTCGATAAGGCTTCCAGCATTAAAAGTAGCATCCAGTTTGCTAACACTGTAGTAAATATGCATATTTCAGATGATGCAATTTTGACCTCTTGAGATGTTACAAATATCTTTATGAATATACCGGTTGATGAGACATTGGAAATAATTAAACGTAATTTGCTCAACCCTAAAAAATATGACAATAAGTGAGATCGTTGAGCTGTTAGACTTCTTGAAATTTAGCCTTCATTCCACGTTATTTACCTTTATAAGAAAAAACTACCAAATGGAAGACGATTTAGCGATAGGTAACAGTTTATCAAGCATCTTATCAGGTATTTCCTTGACGGCTTCGAAATTAGATTTTTGGACGTATTCCCCGATATGAAAAATAAAGTACTGTACTATCACCGCTATGTTGATGACAGTATAGTCAAACAAGATTTAAATTACATAACAGACAAAAATAATCAGAAGCATCCAAAAATTACACTCACAATTTAACATGAAGCTGATCTTAGCATTAATTTCCTCGAGTGGTGAGTTAGCATATCGAATGGGAAACATATTTTTAAAGTCTACAGAAAGGTAACACATTCGGGAATAATTATTGTGAATAATTAAAATCATCCAACCATTCGCAAAAAAGCGTATTTTGTATTGAGTTTTACACAGAATATTACAGTTACTACTCCCTAACGGAGAAAGAGCAATAGAAAAATGTTCAAATGTGTGTGAAATCTTATGGGAATTAACTGATAAGTTCATCAGTCCCTAAGTTTACACACTACTTAATCTAAATTATCCTAAGGATAAACACACACACACACCCATGCCCGAGGGAGGCCTCGAACTTTCGCCGGGACCAGCCGCACAGTCCATGACTGCAGCGCGGTAGACCGCTCGGCTAATCCCGCGCGGCAAACAGCGATAGAATTTAAGATAATCAAACAGATAGCAGACATAATGTGATGTAGTTGTATCAAACTATACATAAAACTATTAAACGAACAAAAAACAATGATATACGCAGTTCAGTAGAAAATACACGGCATATTACACTTAGATATAAAGGTCCTATAAGTGACAGTGCTACAAAATTTTTCCCAAGACGAAAAGTTAACGCTGCATTTCGGACAAGTAACACCCTTAAACATGTATTAAAACACAAAGAGAACGTACATAACGATAAATACAGTAATTCAGGGGTATATAAAATAAATTGTCAAAACTGTCAGAGCACGTATACTGACCAAACAGGAAGAGGGTTTAAAATAACTTATAAAGAACACTGTGATTTAAATACCAATCGTACAGCATTGGGTAACCTTTTGAAAACAATTTACCTTACTTCAGGTGAGATTCAAGACAGCATGAAAATAAAGAACCTTTACTAGTCGTCTTGGAAGAATTAGAAATTTTCATCGAAAAGAAGAAAATCAACAGTTTACTTAGTGAACAAAACGAATTTAACTTCCACGGATTCTTCCAGTTATTCGAAGAGGTGCTGTAGGTAAGCATTCAAGACAAAACCTCAGCTGCCTGCTGTATTATCCTAACAGAAATACTGTTCCTTTTTTAAAAAAAAAAAAAAAACTTTTTTTCAATGTATACTTTTGGTGATATATTTGTGAAGATATTTTTGAAGATGTATTTTTGATGATGTATTTTGACACATACTGCAGCACAATGAAACTTTGTCCAATACATGTGTACACGGTATTCAAAAATTCTTTGTCCAAACTAACAGGTGTGATAAAGGAGACAAAAACAAATACAATTCGTAAATCAACCATGTGTCGGAAACGGTACTGCATGAACACTGATCGTGAGCAGGTAGTACACGAGCGGCACAGATATAAGTCGTTGTGCCTAACGTTAAACCAGAAGTTAGTTTGTTGTGTCATGCTCTTCGACACAGAGTCAGTAAACATCGGGTGACACCAGTGCCTGCATGACAGACGCAGTCGCAACATGGAGTGCTACACAGAGGGAGAACTGCGGGACATGCACTTTGTCTACGGGGCGGCTGAAGGCGATGGTCGAAGAGCCCAGAGAATGTACTGTGATCATTTCCCTGTCCGCAGATGTTCACATTATCGTACATTTACTGCAATCCACGCTCGACTGGTAAATACCGGTACATTGATGGTAATCAGGGCTAACTCGAGCATACCACGGATGGTGCGTACATCTAACGTTGAGGGAAAAGTACTGTTACCCTTTGAGAACAAGCCAGTCAAGTAGAAGAGCAATTGCTGCCGTGCTCGTTATTCACCATAGTTTATTATGGCATGTGTTACGTGAACAGCTGTTTCATCCTTATCGTCCTGAGAGTAGAGACCATGGAACCAGATGACAATTCACCTCTTCTGGACTATGTGCGTTGATTCCTGGCCGCGCGGGGTAGCCGCGCGGCCTCAGGCCTCTTGTCACGGTTCGCGCGGCTCCCCCGTCGGAGGTTCGAGTACTCCCTCGAGCACGGGTGTGTATGTTGTCCTTAGCGTAAGTCAGTTTAAGTTAGATTAAGTAGTGCGAAGCCTAGGGACCGATGACATCAGCAGTTTTGTCCCATAGTCCTTGCCACAAATTTCGATTTTGACTCCTACAACAGGCCAATGAAAACCCTCGTTTTCCTGAAGTGGTTATGCCTACAAACGAATCTTAATTTACTCGGGAAAGCATTTACAATAGTCACTCTTCCCATATATAGTTAGATGAAAACCTACGCATTACAGTTGTGCAAGGTCATCAGACACGTTTTGCAGTAAACGTGCGGGGCTGTATCCTGGCCCACTACTTCGCTGGGCCTTTCATGTTGTCTGTGCGGCTCAGGTGGCCATTATACAGACTGTTCTTAGAAGTTCAGCTGCCGATGTTATTGGTGAAGGTACCTATAGATATCAGAAGAAGGATGTAGTTTCAGCATGACGCACCCCAGTGCACTTTGCAGAACCAGTCCGAGCAGTAATAACCATACTTTTGGCAGCCAGTAGATCGGCTGGGGAAGATCTGTACATTGGCCTGTAAACTCCCCAGACCTCACCCAATTAAACTTCCTTCTCCGGGCCTACATGAAAGCCGAGGTGTAGTCTACCCCTGCTGACTCGGAGGCGGAACTGGTTGCAACAATTCTTGCAGCTGCCACACAGGTACAGAACACAACAGCCATTTCCGGCGAACGTGGGACGCCCTAGTAAGTCGATACCGGCACTACACTGGGGTTTATGTTGCTCGTTTTCAATATTTATTGTAGTTCGACAGTGATCAGAAAATGAAGCAATCAATAACATCGTATTATTCCCACTAACACGCAGCCTCCTGTATAGTCAGTACTCCAGCAATATTCGTTTGTGACTCACTACTGCTTTACGAAATATATTTGTTTTTGTCGCTTTCAGCATCCCTGTTAGTTTTGGCACCGAATTTTTGAACGCGCTGTACAAACACGCCCACAAAAGCGGCGATTGGAACGCAAATTTCCGTTTCCGGTAACAATATGAATTTCGTAACAAACAGCAGTAGTTCACTATGTTCCGATGTTAGAGTAGTAGTGGAAATACGATGGCTTTTCGTGAAGTATATTGTAATCGATTGACATATAATTAGGAACTTATCTCTGTAAGGATACTATACTATCTTCGAATAGACAGTGCCTTAGACGTTGGAGCCAACTTAATTTCTGGTGCCAGCTGTGTAATCAGCCATCTACTCTGTTTAAAACTTAACATATTGTACGAGGGACGTTCAGTAAGTAATCCAACACTGCTGTTGGTAGTATTGACACATTCGTCCACCAGCTGGGGTACTCAAAGGTGTGTGTCCGCTGGGTTCCTTGCCACCTAACAGAAGACCATAAACAGCAACGAAGTTCTACCTGTGCAGAGTTACTTGCCTGTTACGAGGCTGATAGTGACAAGTTTTTCTCGAACATCGTCACAGGCGATGGGTTCATCTCTTCGAACCGAAAACAGAATGGCAATCCATGGAGTGGCCCTCACCATCACTTCTCCAAAGAAAAAATTCAAAATCGCACCCTCTAGTAATGGCAACTGTCTTCTGGATATGGCTTTGGCTTTGACTTGTGCCTTTTCCCGCAATGACGCAGGGTCGGCATGGTTAATCGGATTTGGCAAGGTTAATTGAAGGGGTGGCCGGATGCCCTTCCTGCCGCCACCCCGTACACTCTGGGACGGAATTAGTGTATCCCAACTGTCTGTGTCTAGTGTAATCCAGGGAATAGTGCGAATATGTTCAGATGTCTGCGAGCTGTGTAACTGAGGCGGGACAGGGGGACCAGCCCGGTATTCACCTAGTGGGATGTGGAAAACGGCCTAAAAACCACATCCAGGCTGGCCGGCACACTGGCCTCCGTCGTTAAGCCGCCGGCCGGATTCGATCCAGGGCGTCTACCTGAGTCCAGGAAGCAGCGCATTAGCGCTCTCGGCTAACCTGGCGGGTTGACTGTCTTCTGGATATCTGAAGTGGTTATTCTGTTTGATGTTTTTCCTCATGACGCAGTGATCACTCCGAAGTGTTTGCTGTCCTCAAGAAACTGAAGGAATGACTTCAGAGTGTTCGTCGCCACGAAAATGCAAACGAAATTCTCCTCCTCCATGACAACGCAAGGCCTTACACAAGTCTACGCATCCGAGAGGAACTCACAAAGCTTCATTGGACTGTTCTTCTCCATCCACCCTGCAGCCTCAATCATGCACTTTCCGACTTCCGTCGGTTCGGCCTTGTGCAGGATGTACTCCGATGGTATCAGTATGTGGTTGATGGGGAGGTTATTGATGCAGCAAGACGTTGGTTCCGACGTCAACCAGTAGAGTGGTACCAAGTGGGCATACAGGTCCTCGCAGCAAAGTGGCGTAAGGCCGTCGCATTGAACGGAGATAGGTGAAAAATAGAGTTTCGTAGCTAAAAGAGTGGGGAATAGTACTGTCTATTGGAATTCTGCAAAAAAACAACCTTCTTTGAGGAAAGAAGTGTTGGGTTAATTGACTACTGAAGAAGAAGATGATGATGGATTTGTGGGGCGCTCAAATGCGCGGCCATCAGCGTCCGTACGAAGTCCCAATTTCTACGCAGTCCAACTGAGCCACTGTCGCGAATGATGACTGATGATGAAATGATGAGTACAACACAAATTCCCATTCCCTGGGCAGAGAAAATCCCCAGCCTGGCCGGGAATCCAACCTGGGAACCCGTGATCTATAGGCAGCAACGATAGCCACTACACCACTAGCTGCGGACTAGTTACTGAACACCACTCGTAAACGGAGTACTATGTCATTTAATGTCAGTGTAAGATTCCATATTGTCACACTTATACCGTACAGTGCAAATTCCAGATTTTCTGATGGTGCTCTCGTAAAATTAGAGCGAAACTGGGAAAAGTGAAACATGCTGATTGCGACTTGCAGGTGTCCTGATAAAATTAATTTCAACAGTCGCTGTTCCCGCTGCAGACAATGCCTGCTCTAGCTAAAGTTAGTATTTTACCTATAAATTGGAAAATAATGTTACAAAGCGCACTGTTATAGCTAACACAATATTACTTGTAATATTACTGAAGATTTTACGCTACTACCATACCTATCTGTATCTACTACTATTGCCCAACAACTTATTTCCATCCCATCAGTGGTATACACTACAAGTAACTGAAATAGTCTATAGACCATACGACACCAGTTTCTTGTCTACCACACTCCACAACGAACTCCATCGCTTCCTGCTCCATAGCAACACCCTACCTGTCCCTTGGGCTGTACGGACGACATTGTGGTGGTACTTGCCTCTTCCATTTTCTGCCGGCTCTCTGGTTCCAAGAGATGGCTCCTGCATCCCGAGGCAACATAGTTATTGCCGATGAGCGGCGCAGCCACACGCCTACCCACTTTACCCCTGTTCTACAAGGTCGAATTCGAAACTAGTCTTTCATAACCAAAGACAGTGCCTTTTTTACTTTGATGTCATAGTTATTCTGTGTCAGTTATGTCACCGAGCAAAATGGCACAGTGGCAACACTCTGGACACGTATTCAAGAAGATGGCAATTCAAACCCACGTCCTGCCATCAACATTAATGTTTCCGTGATTTCCCTAAATCGTTTAAGGCAAAATGCCGGAATAGTAGCTTTGAAAACGATGTAGCCGATTTCTTTTCCCCAAGACAAAATTTTGCCCAGTCGCCAGTGACCTCTATCTCGACCGTACGTTAAGCCTGAGACTTCGTTCCTCTCCCTGCCTTTCTTTCTTGAACCTCTTCCGTCTGTAAATGTTACGAAACCTATTTTGTCGGTTGAGCAGTTTGCATGTTGTGCTTGTGATGTGTGAATGGGGAACCGGGCAGGCTTCCCTCATAAACCAGTTTCCAACTCCACCTGAAAATCCTATTCTGACAGGCGGGTGTGCAAAGCCAACGGTCGTTCATCCGCAGTATGTCTTGTTGTAGGGTAGTGCTCAGCTCTCCGACTCACAAGACAACTGCTCTATCGAATACTCTGTACAAACAGGTTGATTATTCTAAAATTAAAATTTAAAAGGTCTTGAATGCAATTGATCACATCGCAAAGGAACTATACAAATTGCTCACAAACTAATATTCATACAGGTACCAACAAAGAATTCTAAACTGTAAACGTTGACGGACGATGGGTGAATGTGTGACACTGCAGCGCAGTTTCACCGTGCAGCTGGTAAGGATAGCATACAGGTGACACGTCGATACCAGTGCACAAGGTTTTTCATTCTGTATACTCAGATGGACAGTAACTAGGCCTCGCAGACAGGCACGTGAACAGATATCAGCACTGAATAGAGGACGTGTAGTTGGGCTCAAAGAAGCCTGTGGGAGTAATCGTCGAATCGCTCGACATTTGAATAGGAGGGATACCACTGTTCGACGGTGTTCATAGGAATTGGGGAACTCTAGCGAAACACAGCGTCAGGAAGAAAGTGGTCGGCGTAGAGAGACGACAGAAAGAGATGACCGACCAATCGTCACAGAGGCACTCGGAGTCCCAAATTCATCAATAGCATCGATCCTACGCGCACCTGATATTTCAGTGACGGCAAGGACAATTAATAGGCGGCTTACAGAAAGGGTGCTGAGCTCACAGCGGACTAGCTGGCTACCACTGACCCCTGTACACCAAAAAGCGCGTTTTCAGTAGCGTCGGTCACATTGAGCCTGGGATCTCATTGAATGGGGTAGATTTGTCTTCCGCATTGAGTTCCGCTAGCCCCGACGACCAGCGAAACGTGGCTGGACATGCCACGGATGCGGTGGGATACCAACCCGACATTCCTCCGCCATATGGCCTGTCAGCTACGAGTGATGATCTTGGGTGCCATTTCATTTCATAGAAGGCTCCTTTGGGCGTCGTCCACGGCACCCTTACAGCTCAGCGGTGCGTCGACGATATTCTACATTCCATTTGGCTGCCCTTCGTCGCAAGCCATCATGAGCTTACATTTCAGCAAGATAATGCACGTTAAAGTTAAATTTTAAACTTCTAAGCTCGCGTTTTTATGTTTCTGGTTGGTATCTGAAAAACTAGTATTAACCTTATTTTGCTTTGGAAATACGTAAATCTCAGTCCAGAGCAACAGAACTGTGTTAAAATTAAATTTTGAACATTAGTATGTGAAGCTCACGCTACACTATCCATTACATCAAACAGTTCCCCTGCGAGACACCAATCTGTTTTCAATGAAATTTAACTGTATTGTAATCACAAATCAAGTGAACATATAAATAACACATTTGACTTTGTGACAAACTGCTTGAAAACTTTAAAATTAGCGCTTTTCTGAATCTGTTACTGATATGAAATCTCAGAACTGATTCGATGTTTTCACAGATACATTCCGACAATCACCGTACCCCAAGTACACATGAATTGTAATGATAATTAAATTTGTTGCCTTAGCTGTGCTCACAGAACGCTCGTGTGTGCTGCAACCTGTTACTGTTAGGAATATTGATCTGACTGTCCAAAACCAAATTTCATTTGTCGTACTTGAGATCAGCACTGTAAGACGGTATCTTATCAATGTTCACAAAATTCTTCTGCACCACACAACTCGCGATGTGGAGCAAGAGTATACCAACACATTCATAAAGGGAAAGAGAGAAAAATGAGGAATTAAACTTAACGACTGATAAATGAGAACAAAGACTCCAAGCTAAACTATGCCTCATTATGCCATGAGAACACACACATTTTCATAAAGTTTACGCCCCTACACAAGTTGGGAAAATATTTCTTAATAATTTTCCTACGTACAATTACTTTCCTTAACACACTTGTTTCAATTATAGGACAAAACTACATGTTGCATTATAATATTCCTCCAGTAGACTTCAAACATACACAGTGTTTCAACAATAATAACAGTTACAAATATACAGATACAAAAACTGAATTACCTTGAAATTTCCCCTCTCAACATTCTTCTACTAATATAATCTCGTTTTCTTTATCCAAAACATATTAGTACAAAAGTCTTATTAACTAATGCAGCGTCCACTGCACCGAAGGCTAGCTTCCATCCGTTTCAAACCCAGTACATATGCAGACTATGTAATACGCTGAGTGCTTGTCTCACAAACTAAAGCTAACTTCTTTGACAAAGATCTGTGGTCTCAGGAGAGACTTACAGCATATGGTTGTATCGACAAAACAGAAGTTGAGTACATTTATCAAATTCGAAACTTCATTCAAATTTACGGGCAAAACATCTAGAAAATCGTCGTGGCAAATAACTACCTTTCGTCACACCTCCCCTATTAAGAATAGTGGTTTCTGCTGATACAATAGCAGGAGGCACACAAAAAATTCTCTAAAAGAAACAATCACAAAAACATGGTACAAAACGTATGATTACAAATACCTGGGGTGGGTGGCAATGTGAGCAGCTACAAAGTGATATAAGAATGGGACATAAGTTGAAATGCAAGTACCAGTACACACATACAAACAAGCGTACAAAGCTTCCAGTAATAAGTTATTTTACATATTTGTCATGATACGGAAGACATGACATAACAGCATGCTTGGTGTGGTAACTCAGTAATCTAGTTCAGGCAAGTACAGTGGCATAAATACATACAGTGTTTACAATAAGGTACTAAGCATTGATAAGTCATTACAATTAGCTGTACAAATATTTAAAACAAACCTATAAGAACAGGTAAGAATTCCTGTCATTTAAAGTGAAGTAAGAAAGAGACACACGTTTCATGTAACATGGTACTAAACTTTACAAAGCAGCTATAATTGTCTGTTCAAATGTTTAAGAAAATTTTATGAAGACAAGTGAATATTCTTGTTAGTTCAAACAACCCAAGAGAGATACACATATCTACAGTACCGTACAAAAATGCTTGAAATTTTCTGTTCAGAATTATTGAGAAAACCTACAAGGACAACGTCATACAATGGGAGGAAGAAATATCACAGCAAAATGTCACAAGCATCACTGTTTTGTCATACATTCGTGTATCACAGTTGCACCAACATGATAGTAAATTTGGTGACAATGACTTCAGAGTGTGACTGTAAGATATCGTTAACTCTTGCCTAGTTACTTCAGAAGCATCCTCTACAGTGCGTACTTTGTCACGTATAGTTTTAGAGATATCAAAAGACTGTTTCGTCTCGTGGGAAGTACTTGATTTAGAGCCAGTAGTGGAAGGTTGAGATTTTGATGAAGATAAAATTTCAAACTGTTGTGGTTTCTTCCTCCTCTGAAATCCAATCCTCAAACTGCAAACACACTAACTTGCCACCGACTTTAGCTTTCGCGTCAGCATCTTTAAAGTTTAGAATAGCCTTGTATTCAGTCAAGAAATCAACACCTAATGCCATCTGTGCAGTAAGAGGAGCACAATTAAGAAGTTGGCGGAAAACTGATGACCTTGGCAAACGAAATCCATATGTATTTGTTTTCTGACCTCTACAGTTTTTTTCCGTTAGTCAGACGGAATCGAAATGTTGCACAAACAATTAATTTCTAACATTTAATGTCGCACTGATAACCTGATACCTGAGTCAAATATTGCTGATTAATGAAACTGTCCAACATAAACTGACCCCATAGGATGGATTAAGATGTTCTGCTTGTCTACCTTCTCTTTCAACAAGGTATCTCAATTATCATCAAAATGGACAAAATTTATTCGTCTCCACTTTGAATCCATGTCACAAAATTATATTTTTCTAAAAATGTGACATCAAAATCCAGAACAACATCATTAGTTATATTTATGGCCCGGATTTTAATGACAAGTCATATTTTTTTCTGAACTGTAGGGTGAATTTTAGAACAATTTATACACAAATCTAGGCATTTTAGTGTCGAAAAATGTATTTTGATTGTGCATATAAAGTCATGTTTCAACAAATTTTGGTAATAGGTCATATTGCGGCTAACTCTTAATATAACAGGCCATATTTCCGTCAACTTTTGCCAAAAATGCATATACCGTTTTTCTCGTGTCTTACGGGACGCACGAATAAGAAAATGAATATGTTGCTCACGAGACAATATTTAACGTGCTATTATGAAAGATAAACAGATAAATTAGTGCACAGCTTTATTCCTCAGGACTGTAGCAGAAAATCGGTGCACAGCAACAGTCGTTTTACGAACATAAAACATTGTTGCGCAGAGTCGAGAATACAGTCTCAGAGCCATCAAAGGCGGCTTCTGCCGTAATAATCATCGCAGTCGCACTGGTGTTCCCAGTAACCAGTTTGAATACAGCCTTTGCCTTGTTCAACACGCCTAAAGCAAAGTGCTCCGACAGCGTGAAGTTGAGAGGATATGTTCGAGAATTTGGAGAGATGTTCTTTGGTACTGATGGGAAAATATTTTGTAAACTGTATAAGTTAAAGTTAGTGCATAAAAGCGCTTTAATGTGCAGCAACACTGTAATACCGATAAACACAGCAGCTGTGTGAAACGAAGTGATGAAAATAACAGCAGGCAAAAGCTGTTATTTGAACAGACAGGTCAATCGTCCACCGTGCAACCATTCTGCAAGGATTTGTAAGAGATGATGGTGTCCTGCAACATCCCATTGGAAAAGCTGAGGAATCGACGCTTCAGACGGTTCTTGGAGAAATACACAACACAGCCAGTTCCAGATGAATCAACACTGAGAAAGAACTATTTATCCGTATGCTACGATGATGTGCTCAACAAAATACGAATTACTATTGCTGAGCAAAAGATCTGGCTGTCGATAGATGAAACTACGGATATTAGTGGGTGATATATTGCAAATGTTGTTGTTGGTGTTCTAAAAGTTGATGGCCCTGGAGATATGTTTCTACTAACGTGTGAAGCTATCGATAAAGTAAACAGTTCGACGATTGCTATTTTCTTTGACAACTCTCTGAAGCTACTATGGCCGGATGGTGTGAAAAGAGACAACGTTTTGCTGCTTGTAACAGATGGTGCTTCATATATGGCTAAAGCAGCCAAAGGGCTTCTGATTCTCTACCCCAGTATGGTGTACGCCACTTGCCTTGCACATGCGTTGCACAGAGTTGCCGAAGAGGTATGATCAGATTACCCTGATGTGGACAAGTTAATTTCCTGTGAGAAAATCTATGTGAAGGCTCCGCTACGGGTGCAGAAATTCAAGGAACAAGCACCTTCAACGACCCTCCCACCTACACCTGTTCTTACACGATGAGGTTCTTGACTTAATGCTGCTGAGTATTACTGCACCAACTACACACAAATAAATACAATCTTCTGTGAGCTTGATAGCGATGAATAAAGTGCTATCAAAACTGTGAAAGAATTTTTACAGATACATTGTCTCGAAACTTGGCATACATCAACGCCAATTTTTCAGTGATATCAAAAGCCATCAAACGACTGGAAGCTGTTGGCACTCAGCTATGTGAGCCCCTGAGTATTGTGCAACTTGCGCAGAGTGAGTTGCGTCGAGCTCGTGGTCATGTGGCTGACAAGGTTAAAACCAAATTACAAAGTGTTCTCCAACGCAATCCTGGATATTCTACACTGTCCAATACTAGTGACAGTCTTTCAGGGAATGCCGCACCATCTGAAGATACTGAAACAAAGCTTAACTCCTTCAAATACGCTCCAGTGACGTCTTGTGAAGTGGAGAGGAGCTTTTCCAGGTACAAAACTATCCTCAGCGACAACCATAGATCTTTGACAATGGAGAACCTGAAAATGCACCTTGTGATCCAGTGCAACTTCTCAGATACTGAAGACTGACATACGGTATTAAATAATGTCATACGCTTTAAATACTATGTAGAAATAAAAACGTTGTTTTACTGTTTCGATAGATAATCTTTTCACTGTACTTTGTGTTTAGAAAATAAAACATTCAGACATTCAAAAAATAGGTGCAAATCAGCCACAAACCTTACAGAAAGAAAGAACTATACTTATAATATTTTGAGAAGTGCATTTTGTATTACTTTATGGTGAATGAAAAATTAAATAAACAAACAAAAATGCTTTAAATAAACTTCTATTAAGCGATACTTTATTTTTAAGGTCATATTTATGTAAATTTTAAATCATAAATGCTTGCATATTTCATTGTTTTTCAGGTAATTAAAATCCGGGCACTAGTTATGTTCCCTACTGCTTCTGGATGTACATCTGTTTCACATTCACTATCATCATCTGACCAAGGCGTTACCCAGTCAAAAACGTTGATTTACCTTGAGTTTAGTGCCTGTCCTCAACAGCCTCTATATTAATAGCATTATGGTCGATATCACCTAACATCTAATCCTCAGTTTTATTACGAACAGGCTCACATTGTTTATTTTGTTCACTAATGGCTTCACAATGTGTGATCTTTGTGGTATGAATGGAGGAAATCTGTGTATCGACAAACGAATCGTTTGCCGCGCGTGCCATCAATCATCCCTGTGATGGCCTGTCACGTCTAACACTATCATGAGGATTAGGTGGTCTAATCTCAACTACTTCAGCACGTCGTTCAGGATTAAATTTCCATCATCGAGCCTCCCCTCGTTATTTCTCTTGTAATAACAGTTACCATCAAGCGAACTATCTCGTGCTCGGTATTAATGATAGTCACGTGATCTGAAACCAGTGTTCTCAGTTTCTCTATTTGAATTAAAGTTTCGTCTTTCACTCCTTCTCTTTCATTATACTGATACGTGTTGGAATCAGCATTATTGCCGTAACTACTTTACTTCCTGAAGCCATGACCTCTGTTCTTGCCTCTGAAATTGCTGCGATTGTTAGTCTATTCTCTCGGATGGCAACTGTATGAATAATTGTGATTAGGAAATTCATTATTCTCTTCATAACTTTTGTTACGATTTGCAGAATATCCTTCGTCAGATCTGTTTCGTTGCGACTGGAAATTTTGTCTGTTACCACCTCTGTGTTTATTTCACGAGTAAAATTCCTCACTGTCAACTTCGAGTTCTTGCAATAAATTTCGGAAAGCTTCAATGTTATCTTTACAGTGTCCTGCCAAAATAATATATCGCAGTCGTGTCGGTAGTTTAGGTAAACAAATTCTTATTTGTGCAGACGGACTGTACGGATTCGATAAGAAGGGATTCTTGCGTATCATGTGCTAAAAATAGTCTCCCGGGCTAGAAAAGTCTGATTGTTCAAAATTCTTTAGCATGATGATACTGCTTTTGACTGTTTCCTGTGTTGCTTCAGACCAGTATGCCGACAAGAATGCATGATGAAATTCACCTTCCGTTTGACATTCTTGTGCAATTTCTCTCATTCTTGTGACGGGTTCAGATTCTAAGTAGCCACACATATATTCAAGTTTATGACCAATTGGCCACGAGATTGGAAGACAGTACTGGAATTTTTGGAAGCACTTACAGGGGTGGATGTTGTTGGGAGAACTTCGAAAAGTCTTAATCTTTCTAACAGTGTGGAACTGTTTGTAACCACGTGAATCACTGGTGAGAGGGCTAATTATTTTTCGCATTATATGATGTATCCGCGCTGCTTTGTCTGAGTAACGCACTAACTTCGCGTATCAGTTCACTTACAAGCCACGAATCAGAATTTTCGTCAGAAGTGTTAAAACCCAAAATATGGCTATTGTCATCATCATGCCCGTGACTGATTAAAATGTGTGATACTCGATCATCAAGTTTCTTTACATTACAGTTATGCTGTTGGTTAGTGGTCATCTGTTCCTGCTTTAAATCTTGAAAAGAAAGATATTCTTCCTAGTCGACAAAAGAAACAGGCTATGTAACATCATAAATTCTATCCGCTTTGTTAGACAGCTGGGTCACGGTTACAGGAAGCTGGTCTATCTATTTAGTAACTGTGTTCAACTGTCCTCTGGTAGTTCAAGACTCTTTATCTGGGTTTCAAACTGACTATCCTGCTCTTTTCACTGTGAAATTTCGGCCGTTTCAAAGTGTTCGACCCGTGACTTCAGATGATTTATTACATGGTTGAACTCCTCACGTACATATTTCTTAATATGTTTAATTTTTTTATTTAAATCGCCCAAAAGTTCGTCTCTAATTTTTTTACAATTCTGTTAGAGATTGTTGGCCTGTTTTCTGCCACGTTCTTCTAATTTTCAATCCCTTTCTCTGTCACGTTCTTCAAATTTTTTATCCCATCCTTTGTCTTCCTTAACACGTTTAATCTCCGGTAATATTATCTACGAGATACCGTTGTCCTTATCTTTGCTACAAGAAGGAGAGAGACTGGCTCAGTTTGGTCAACAGTTGTGGATGCAAAATGTGAATCTCTTAACTAAAGAATCTGAGTGTTGTGACAAATTACATTCCAGACTCGTTTTCCAAAGCAGAATCCCCTGATGCGCTTTCCTGCTCCATGTTTGATACCGAAAAATTACTCTGTTCAATTCTGTTGGACATTGTCCTATGTGTCTCAGTTAAATCAATATTGGGAGAGCACCGCTTTTCAGTTGTCCCTTCTCTGGCTGCAGAATTATCAAAAGTCACGTCAGCTGCAGCTATGGCATTTGACCTAGCTCCAATAGCGTTTGACATCTTCAAGCAATTACAGTAATACAGCAAGCAAAAAGGAAACACTGGAGATCAACAGTACACAGATAACCACTAAAAATCACTTGCTACAAATGTTAATGAAAACAGAAAGTATTTAATTTACCACTGACAGAAATCACTCAATAAATGCAAATACAACTTGTCACAATATCACTTTGTAAATAAATACCTATATTTCAGTAAAGGACACAAATTATCGTATACCATGACAAAATCACTTCAAGATTCAATAAACAAGAATGCTTTTAACTGGGAGTACATCAAAAGTAATAACAAAATCAATAGCAAAATCACTTATTCTAAGCACAATATAACACTTCAAATGCATAAAATGATAGGGTCTCACTTGCACTACATTCTGTAGAATTTCAGAAGTTCCCAATTGAAAATAAAATGCTTTTCACATAATGGGTGTTCCAAATTGCAGAATATACACGAAAGCTCTATTCCTGTTGCAACAAACTTTAGCTATTCTCCAGAAAATTTGTCTATATTGTGCACTGGTGATAAATATGGAAAAGAAACTGTATTGTTGTAATGGCATACAGTGTATAATCAAATTAACTGATGCGTCACTAACCTTGAAAGTTGTTGCTAAGTGAAAGTCTACAACTGCAACCCCAATATGTATGTGGCTGCAAAACAAAACTTTATCTGGCTGCAAAAATCAGCAGATTACCACATAAATACATGTCGTAACAGGCTCGCCAGGTGAAAGGTTAATGTTAAACTTCTAAACTCTTATTTGTTTGTGTCTGGTTGGTATCTGAAAAATAGATACAAAATTTACTTCGATATCAAAAAAACGTAAATCTCAGTTCAGGGGAACAGAACTGTGTTAAGATTAAATTTTAAAAGGAAGTATGTGAAGCTAACACTACAGGAGTAGAAATCCACACTAGCCTGTACATGAAACAATTTGCGTGCAAGGAACCAAACCGTGTCCAATGAAATTTACATACGTTATGGCTCTGAGCACTATGGGACTTAACATCTGAGGTCATCAGTCCCCTAGATCTTGGAACTACTTAAACCGAACTAACCTAAGGACATCACCCACATCCATGCCCGAGGCAGGATTCGAACCTGCGACCGTAGCGGTCGCACGGTGCCAGACTGTAGCGCCTAGAGCCGCTCGGCCACTCCGGCCGGCTTACATACGTTATCTGACAACAAAACAAAATATTATAGATTAAAATGTTGGCCCTAAATATTGCTAATCTTTATCTCTGGGTTTTCAAACAATCGCTGTACCGGAACAGTTACTGGAATTACAGATAAAATGAACATATACATTAAAACATCTGATTTGTGATAAACTGCTTGAAAACTTACAGGATAGCACTTTTTTGAAATCTTTTATTGATATGAAATCTCTGAATAGATATTTTCACAAATACATTTTGACAATCACTGTACCTTACAGAAGACATGAGTCTTGATGATAATTAAATTTGTTGGTCTACCTGTGTGCATAGAACGCTCGTCTGTTATCCAACCTGTTACTATTAGGAATATTGATCTGGCTGACCAAAAATAAGTTTCATTAATCGTGCTTACGTTGCGTTGCAAGATGGTTATCTTACCAGTTTTCACAAAATGCTTCTACACCACACAACTCGCGATGTGCAATGTGAGTATACAAACGCATTCATAAAGGTATAGAGTGAAAAATGAAGACTCCAAGTTAAACTATCATTCATTAAGCCACGACAACAATATCCTTTTCATAAAGCTTATACACCTAAACAATTTGGAAAATATTTCTTAATAATTTTCCTGCGTGCAATTACTTTCGTTGACACTTCTTTCAGTTATACAATAAAACCATATGTTGCATTACAGTATTTCTACAGTAAACTTCAACAACACTAGAAGAAGCTTAGACCTTGTTGGCACCAGTGCCTACCAATTTAAATTGTATATTATAGCACTGAGGATGGTCACTAAGTGATCGAAAATCGACTTTGCGGTTAATAAAACAAAAAAATACGACCAATGCTGTCTCTCCTTCTAAGTATGTCCTTAGGTTAGTTAGGTTTAAGTAGTTCTAAGTTCTAGGGGACTGATGACCTCAGATGTTAAGACCCATAGTGCTCAGAGCCATTTGAACCATTTTTTTCTTCCTCGACGATTTTTACCCTCCACGCTGCCCTCCAGTACTAAACTGGTGATCCCTTGATGCCTCAGAACATGTCCTACCAACCGATCCCTTCTTCTAGTCAAGTTGTACCACAAACTCCTCTTCTCCCCAATTCTATTCAATACCTCCTCATTAGTTATGTGATCTACCCATCTAATCTCCAGCATTCTTCTGTAGCACCACATTTCGAAAGCTTCTATTCTCGTCTTGTCTAAACTATTTATCGTTCATGTTTCACTTCCATACAAATACTTTCAGAAACGACTTCCTGACACTTAAATCAATACTCGATGTTAACAAATTTCTCTTCTTTAGAAACTCTTTCCTTGCCATTGCCAGTCTACATTTTATATCCTCTCTACTTCGACCATCATCAGTTAGTTTGCTCCCCAAATAGCAAAACTCCTTTACTACTTTAAGTGTCTCATTTCCTAATCTAATTCCCTCAGCATCACCCAACTTAATTCGACTACATTCCATTGCAAATATGCAGATACAAAAACTGACTTACCTTGAAATTTCCCCTGTTAACATTCTTCCACTGATATAATCTCGTTTTCCTTACCGAAAACATATTAGTACAAAATTCTTCTTAACTAATACTGCCTCCACTACACGACATGCCAGCTTCCATCCTTTTTAAACCGAGTATGTAACCAGACAGTATAACACACTGACTACTGCCCTGACTAAGTAGAACTAACCTTTCTGACCAAGAGCTGTAGTCTCACAAGAGACATACGAAGAATATGGCTATATCGATAAAACAGAAGTTGGGTACATTCATCAAATCCGAAACTTCATCCACATTTATGGGCAAAACTTCTAGAAAATCGTCATGACAAATAAGACAGCTACCTTTCACACGCTCACACAAGGCGAGTGTTTCTACTGCTTGTCCTCATACCTTCCGAACTCTACCTTGCCCAGCGATGTTGTCGAATCTTTACCCAATTGAGAACGTTGGATCGTTGTGGAGAGGACCCTACAACGAGCTCGCGATTTTGATAGTCTAACGCTCCTATTGGGTAGAATTTGGCACGATATCCCACGGGAGGACATTCAAAAATTTTACTGACCAACATTCTAAATTCAGAAAAGTTCTTCAGTTTAAATACCTTGGATCAGGTTTCAACAGTAAAAATATCATAACAATGGACATAAACGAAAGAATAGCCTCAGTGTCAAGATGTCTGTACTCGCTAAGCAACCCACTCAAAAGTAAAACTTTGTCAATCACCACAAAGATGAAGATATACAACACTATCATCAGCCCCATAGTACTGTACGGTTCAAAAGCTGGACGCTTACAAAGAATGAAAGGGAAAAACTGAATGTTTTCGAAAGAAAAATAATGAGAAAAATCTGGGGACCTTGGTTGGAGAATGGCGAATGGAGAATTCGAAAGAACATTGAAATTTATCAGCTAATGAAGCAACCCACTATCATCCAGAAATTAAAAAGTAGGAAACTGCAATGGGCTGGACATGTGGCTAGAATGGAAAACAACAGAATCACCGAAAAAGCATTTGAAGGAACTCGCCAGGCAACAAGACCATTGGGCCGACCTCGTACAAGGTGGAAAGATGACATAGAGAATTACATCGTAGCATTAGGAATTTCCGCAGGGTGGAGAGAGACTGCAAGAGACAGAAGGCGGTGGAAGCAGATAGTTGATGCAGCGCGTGGTCCGCAAGGCCTGTGATCGTTGGGGAGAAGAGAGCAATGCTAACCCGAACAGATGCTTACACAAGGACCGGAAGTGGACGAACGTGTTACTGACTTGCCCAATTTGTGAAACTCTTTCTCCTGAATACAACAACAAATATTTCTGAAATTGTAATCGTTTGTTTGTCTGTACGTGAAAATTTCCATCTCATTCGGGTAATTCCTTCGCCGGTGTTTTTTATTTTTTTTATTTGTGTATTGAAAATGGTAACCTACTTCGGTCAAATAGTGACCATCTTCAGATCATATGCACTGAAATGTAAAGACAGTATCGATTTAGAGGGATAAAATAAGTTATACGGTTGATGGCAGGTGGTAGCGGTGAACGTGAGCAGGTATCGTGGGTGATGGAACGTCAACTGCTGCTTAGGCTAGAGGGGCTGCGGGTTGACTATCGGACGCTGTACCCACCTTTAATCGCAGTTCACCAGTAATAGCCAGTGAGGCATATAGTAAGTAAAAAGCGTTATTACAGTTAATCTACAGACAAAGCAACTGCACACAGAGTAATAAAAAAAGTTACGTAACAACACACAAATATCCGTTATGTAATGTAGTTTGTCAAATTACATTGAAACAGCTGCAGGAGAATATACAGAAGAATAGCCAATTAAAATCTGCTGACAGTGTACAGACAGTCCCCTACGGGCATTTGGAGAAAACTCGTAGACCGCAGTCATAGCAAAGCCAGAGCTACGTGACGCCGTTGGAGAAGGCGTGAAGGTTTCGATATGCTGCATGCAGGGCTGCTGGAGTACGATGTCAAAGATGCGGAAGCTATTGGCCGCTACGGTGTGCCAGCACATAGGCGAGAAAGCATCTGACGTACATGAAAACCGCTAAAGAACGTTGTGAAGTAACCATCACAGTGACTGGTGACAGAAGCGTACATAAATATTAAGCATAAAGCGGTACATTACGCAGAGATCAGCAGTGTCATGACGATCGGCGACAGAAGAGTACATAATTTTAGGCTTAAAGCAACAATTACATAAAAATTATTAATGTCGATTGGTATACTGTTGTGAGAGTGCCAAGGAAACATAAACTAAAATGCCACAACTTGCAAAACAGCAAGTCAAATATTAAGAATATGAATAGTGTCATTATCAGTCATGAAACTAAACTCACAACTAAGATAAAATAGTTGAAAAAGTGTGATTAGCGAAACAAAAAATTATAAAATTAAAATTAGAAACATAAGGTAACACATAATTGGATGTTGACATTTAAAAACTGGAGAGTTTTAGCAATCTATAGTATGTCATCGAAGAGATCGAGAAACTATCTTTCCCTGAAATCTGACTGCTCGTTCAATAAGGACAAAGATTTACTTTTATAGTGAGCATAAATTTCTGTATCTACTAAGGCATTCAGTAGAAGTCATTTTGGTGGACTGTGGAGAATTATTTCCAAATTATACTTAACGGATCCTTCAGAATTTTTGTGATGTGTTAAATGCCAGGCAAATAGCGATTTACTACGGGAAGAGCCTCGTGTATGTTCTTTAGAAGGGATATTAAAGGTTCAGCCCGTTTGTCCAATATACTAATGATCACAATCGTCACATGATATTTTATGAACATCGGAACCTAGATATCTACTATTGCATTTTGGGTTTTAACCTTTCCAAAATTATAAGTGAACTGTTCACCACAATCCTATAGGTAAGAGCACCCTGCTTGATGTAGTGATTTCGTGTCCGTTCAGTACAATTGCGCACTGCCGCCTAATCAACAGAAGACGGGCTTATGCTATATCAGCCCGGCTGTATGATTGGGTTGACGCGTTTCTGTCCAGCAGAACAAAGTATATCATTCTTTGTCGGACATTAAAAGAACTTCGGGCTTACTGCAATGGAGTGTTGTAGCACCTTTACTTTTAACGATGTACATAAATGACTTTGTAGATAACATCAGAAATACCATGGGACTTTTCTCAGAGGATGCTGATCTATACAGAGAAGCGGCTACACTAAAAAATTGGTAGCGAAATGCAGCAACACTTGCAGGGAACACAGTCTACGTGCGGGTATTGGCAATCGGCTCTGAAAACCCACAAATGTAATATATTGCGCATAAACAGGCAGAAAGACCTGTTATTGTACAACTACACGATTGCAGAGCAATCACTGGTAACAGTCACATCCATAAAACAGTTAGGAGTGCGAGTACGGAGCGACTCATAAGCAGCAATCAAAAAGTTTCCGTTCGAGTTTGTTACTGCCGCATACAGGGTGTTACAAAAAAGTACGGCCAAACTTTCAGGAAGCGTTCCTCACACACACAAAGAAAGAAAATATGTTATGTGGACATGTGTCCGGAAACGCTTACTTTCCATGTTAGAGCTCATTTTATTACTTCTCTTCAAATCACATTAATCATGGAATGGAAATACACAGCAACAGAACGCACCAGCGTGACTTCAAACACTTTGTTACAGGAAATGTTCAAAATGTCCTCCGTTTGCAAGGATACATGCATCCACCCTCCGTCGCATGGCATCCCTGATGCGCTGATGCAGCTCTGGAGAATGGCGTATTGTATCATAGCCGTTCACAATACGAGCACGAAGAGTCTCTACATTTGGTACCGGGGTTGCGTAGACAAGAGCTTTCAAATGCCCCAATAAATGAAAGTCAAGAGGGTTGAGGTCCGGAGAGCGTGGAGGCCATGGAAGTGGTCCGCCTCTACCAATCCATCGGTCACCGAATCTGTTGTTGAGAAGCGTACGAACACTTCGACTGAAATGCGCAGGAGCTCCATCGTGCATGAACCACATGTGTCGTACTTGTAAAGGCACATGTTCTAGCAGCACAGGTAGAATATCCCGTATGAAATCATGATAACGTGCTCCATTGAGCGTAGGTGGAAGAATATGGGGCCCAATCAAGACATCACCAACAATGCCTGCCCAAACGTTCACAGAAAATCTGTGTCGATGACGTGATTGCACAACTGCGTGCGGATTATCGTCAGCCCACACATGTTGATTGTGAAAATTTACAATTTGATCACGTTGGAATGAAGCCTCATCCATAAAGAGAACATTTGCACTCAAATGAGGATTGACACATTGTTGGATGAACCATTCGCAGAAGTGTACCCGTGGAGGCCAATCAGCTGCTGATAGTGCATGCACACTCTGCACATGGTACGGAAACAACTGGTTCTCCCGTAGCACTCTCCATACAGTGACGTGGTCAACGTTACCTTGTACAGCAGCAACTTCTCTGACGCTGACATTAGGGTTATCGTCAACTGCACGAAGAATTGCCTCGTCCACTGCAGGTGTCCTCGTCGTTCTAGGTCTTCCCCAGTCGCGAGTCATAGGCTGGAATGTTCCGTGCTCCCTAAGACGCCAATCAATTGCTTCGAATGTCTTCCTGTCGGGACACCTTCGTTCTGGAAATCATGTCTCGATACAAACGTACCGCGCCACGGCTATTGCCCCGTGCTAATCCATACATCAAATGGGCATCTGTCAACTCCGCATTTGTAAACATTGCACTGACTGCAAAACCACGTTCGTGATGAACACTAACCTGTTGAAGCTACGTACTGATGTGCTTGATGCTAGTACTGTAGAGCAATGAGTCGCATGTCAACACAAGCACTGAAGTCAACATTACCTTTCTTCAATTGGGCCAACTGGCAGTGAATCGAGGAGGTACAGTACATACTGACGAAACTAAAATGAGCTCTAACATGGAAATTTAGCGTTTTCGGACACATGTCGACATAACATCTTTTCTTTATTTGTGTGTGAGGAATGTTTCCTGAATGTTTGGCCGTACCTTTTTGTAACACCCTTTATATGCAAAGTAACACGGCTCCGACGCGGTTATACAAACACTGACATATAGTCAAGAGATTAGTGTGACACTACTGACTTTCTGACTTCCGTGTGTTAAATGCGGAAACGTGTGAACTATGGCGACTTTATTACCAAATGTGTCTCAACAAGGCCAATATGCTGTTATTCGTTTCTTGGCTACCGAAGGACAAACACCGGTAATCATCTGCCTGTGAATGAAGAATGTGTGTGGATTAGTATATCTGATGAAAATCACCGCGGTGGAATGGTATGCAGCTGCGTCCCCTTATCACTAATGTCACAAGGCAGAAGTTACACCAGCTGGAGTGGGAGATACTCAGCCACGCGCCCGGTAGTCCTCGCCTCTCCCCATACGATTATGACGCCCTTGGCCCCTTAAAAAGGATGTTGAAATGTCGAAGATTCCTGTCGGACGAGAATGTGCAGCAGGCAGATATGGACTTCATTATGCAGCAGAACACGGTGATTTACCATACGGGTATCTTCAACTTGGTGCGTGGCTGGGATATTTGCCACACGCTCACAACGAATTTGCCTGATTTGCATATCGATTCTGGACTGATCGCTCCCTTATAAAGTGGAACGTCCACATAAAACTCATCGCAACTTAGATTGAGTGGAAGAATCCTCCTGAAATGTAATCCAGCAACAAATGAGGTAGCTCTCAAAGCCTTTATTCGAACAGTGCTTCAATATTGGTCGTCAGTTTGGGATCAGTATCGGACAGAATTGATATACAAAATACACCACTGGCTATTACAATTGCTACACCAAGAAGAAATACAGATGATAAACGGGTATTCATTGGACAAATATATTATGCTAGAACTGACATGTGATTACATTTTCACGCAGTTTGGGTGCATAGATCCTGAGAAATCAGTACCCAGAGCAATCACCTCTGGCCGTAATAACGGTCTCGATACGCCTGGGCATTGAGTCAAACAGAGCTTCGATGGCGTGTACAGGTACAGCAGCCCATGCAGCTTCAACACAGTACCACAGTTCATCAAGAGTAGTGACTGGCGTATTGTGACGAGCCAGTTGCTCGGCCACCATTGACCAGACGTTTTCAATTGGTGAGGGATCTGGAGAATGTGCTGGCCAGGGCAGCAGTCGAACATTTTCTGTATCCAGGAAGGCCCGTACAGGACCTGCAACATGCGGTCATGCATTATCCTGCTGAAATGTAGGGTTTCGCAGCGATCCAATGAAGGGTAGAACCACGGGTCGTAACACACCTGAAACTGTTCAAAGTGCCGTCAATGCGAACAAGAAGTGACCGAGACGTTTAACCAATGGCACCCCATACCATCACGCCGGGTGATACGCCAGTATGGCGATAACGAATCCACGCTTCCAATGTGCGTTCTCCGCGATATCGCCAAACATGGATGCGACCATCATGATGCTGTAAACTGAACCTGGATTCATCCGAAAAAATGACGTTTTGCCATTCGTGCACCCAGGTTCGTCGTTGAGTACACCATCGCAGGAGCTACTATCTGTGATGCAGCGTCAAGGGTAACCGCAGCCATGGTCTCCGAGCTTTTAGTCCATGCTGCTGCAAACGTTGTGCATATGGTTGTTGTCTTGCAAACGTCCCCATCTGTTGACTCAGGAATCGAGACGTGGCTGCACGATCCGTTACAGCCATGCGGATAAGATGCCTGTCATCTCGACTGCTAGTGATACGAGGCCGCTGGGATCCAGCACGGTGTTCCGTATTACCCTCCTCAACCCACCGATTTCATATTCTGCTAACAGTCATTGGATCTCGACAAACGCGAGCAGCATTGTCGCGATACGATAAACCGCAATCGCGATAGGCTACAATCCGACCTTTATCAAAGTCTGAAACGTGATGGTACTTATTTCTCCTCTTTACACGAGGCATCACAACAACGTTTCACCAGGCAACGCCGGCGAACTGCTGTTTGTGTCTGAGAAATCGGTTGGAAACTTTCCTCATATCAGCACATTGTAGGTGTCGCCACCGGCGCCAACCTTGTGTGAATGCTCTGAAAAGCTAATCATTTCCATATCGCAGCATCTTCTTCCTGTCGGTTAAATTTCGCATCTGTACCACGTCTTCTTCGTGGTGTTGCAATTTTAATGGCCAGTAGTGTAGAAAAGATCCAAAGAAGAGTAGCGAGTTTGGTTACAGATTCATTTAGGAAGTGCGAAAGTGTTCTCAGCCAATTCCAGTGGCAGACGTTACAAGACAGGCGTTGCCATCGCATTGTGTTTATTGTAAAAATTCCGAGAGCGTACGCATTCAATATTTTGCTTCCGCACACGGAGAGACCATGAACGTAAACTTAGAGAGACTCGAACCCACACGGAGGCCTATCAACAACGCTTTCCGCGAAACATAGGAAAAGCGGGAAGTGTCAGTGGTGCTCAAAGACCCCGCCACCACACACTGTAAGGTGAGTTGCAGAGTGTAAGTACAGATCTAGCTAATGAGTCCGCAAGAGGCCAACTAAAACTCATACCGTCTGTAGAAGCTGAAAAATGTTTTTCTCAAGTGATGAGTGGAATAGACACTCTCAAATTCTGAAGTTGTCAGGGAAAAGTTCTCGGAGCGAAAGCTTATCTACGTACAATACAGAAATCATACTGCAGATACAGGATTCGGAAGACATGAAAGGGGAGATCGTAGCTGAGAAGAAACTGACGCCGCGTTGAAGACTATCGGCAGATTCAAAGTCCATATAGAACTAACAGTAAGGGAAAACCGAGGAAAAATTGATCTACTCCTCTACGCTACGAGCCACCTTATGGAATGTGGCAGAGAGTACTTCTGGTAGCCTTATCATAGATTATTCAATTCCCGATTGGTGGATGAGACCTCGTCAGAGTTGTGTGGAAGGAAATAATATGATCTCGGAAAGGTTGGAAACCATTGCCGGATAGATGGCCATGGACTTTGAACCCCTACGGCAGAAGTGGAAGAATATAAATCGCAGCCGAACAGGGCACGGACTGTATGTACACAACCTGCACAAATGGGATAAGCACCCCACCTCAAGCTGTCATTGTGTAGCACCGAGTCACATCATCCGGCTCATTGTCGAGGAGTATAAACTGAGAGCTTAGCCTGATGACTCAAAGTACTTTTTCACGGCCACCGTATCAAGCCTTGACTGGACAAGGAAACTGGACGTTAGAATATAACACCTGTTTTAATGCATTTTCTACACTTACATCTACGAATATTTATATATTTTTATGTGTTGTTGCCCGTATGTCATGCGTCGTGCTCCACGCTAAATAATATCACTTCACCGGTATTCCCGAATCATGAGAAAAAATACGTGCGATGGCCGGGAATCGAACCCGGATCAACTGCTTGGAAGGCAACTATGCTGACCATTACACCACCATCGCCCGCTACAGAGCGCAGCATCCGCAACCGTTGTGATGAGCGGAGCGGCGCTTCTCCTTTCACCGTGACGTCACGGCCAGGCGGCGTGATGTGGCTACTGCCAGTGAAGCGGAACTGTTGGCAGCCGTTTGCTTTCCATCAGGTTGCAACTGTAGCTCATGTTTTCTAACCCCCGACAACCAAAATAATATATTGAGGACGAAATTTACGCTATTACTCTATTCTGTTTCAAAAGGTATCTCACTCGGTTAGCTTACGATGTCGACCGGTTTAACTTAGTTACACACACATCAAAACAACTTTGCATCGCCTCGATTCCGAGAGTTCCGGAACCTGTACAGAAAATTTGAAGAGATATCAACACAAACATCATTTCCACCTTTTTATTGCTCATGAAAACCGCACATTGCATATTGTAACACCATACAGCTACACCTTCAGAGGTGTTGGTCCAGATTGCTGTACACACCGGTACATCTAATACCCAGTAGCACGTCGTCTTGCAATGATGCATGCCTGTATTCGTCATGGCATACTATTCACAAGTTCATCAAGGCATTGTTCATGCAGAATGTCCCACTCCTCAACAGCGACTCGGCGTAGATCCCTCAGAGTGCTTGGTAGGTCACGTCGTCCATAACCAGCCCTTTTCAATCTATCTCAGGCATGTTCGATAGGGTTGATGTCTGGAGAAAATGCTGGCCACTCTAGTTGAGCGATGTTTTCATCCTGAAGGAAGTCATTCACAAGATGTGCACGATGGGGGTGCGAATTGTCGTCTATGAAGACAAATTCCTCGCCAATATGCTGCCGATATGGTTGCACTATCCGTCGGATGATGGCATTCACTTATCGTACAGCCGTTACGGTCCCTTCTATGACCACCAGCGGCGTACGTCGGCCCCACACAATGCCACCCCAAAACAGCAGGGAACCTCCACCTTGCTGCACTCTCTGGACAGTGTGTCTAAGGGGTTCAGCCTGAGCAGGTTGCCTCCAAACACGTCTCCGACGATTGTCTTGTTGAAGGCATCTGCGACACTCGCCATTGAAGAGAACTTGATGCCAATACTCAGCGGTCCATTCGGAATGTTGTTGGGCCCATCTGTACCACGCTGCATGCTGTCGTGGTTGCAAAGATGGACCTCGCGATGGACGTCGGGAGTAAAGTTACGCATCATGCAGCCTACTGTGCGCTGTTTGAGTCGTAAGACGACGTCCTGTGGCTGCACGAAAAGCATTATTCAACATGGTGGTGTTGCTGTCAGGGTTCCTCCGAGCCACAATCCGTAGGTAGCGGTCATCCACTGCAACAGTAGGTCTTGGGCGGCCTGAGCGAGACATGTCATCGACAGTTCCTGTCTCTCTGTATCTCCTCCATGTCAGAAAAACATCACTTTGGTTCACTCTGAGACGCCTGGACGCTTCCCTCGTTGAGAGCCCTTCCTAGGTCAAAGCAACAATGCGGACGCGATCGAACCGTTATATTGACCGTCTGGCCACGGTTGAACAACAGATAACACGTGCCGTGTACCTCCTTCCCGGTGGAATCACTGAATTGATCGGCTGTCGGACCCCCTCCGTGTAACAGGCGCTGCTCATGCATGGTTGTTTACATCTTTGGGCGAATTTAGTTACATCTCTGAACGTCAAAGGGACTGTGTCTGTGATACAATATCCACAGTCAACGTCGACCTTCTTTTTTTGATGTGTGTATTTCAAAGATAAATGAGCACTGTGATATTTAAATTTATTTAGTGACGGAATTTACAAGACCCATTTCGCATGACAGACTCCAGGGAGTGTTTGTTTCCCATGCGAAAATTTCAAGCGCTCAGTGGCGTCAACTTTAGGGCAGATGTATGGCTCTACAAGATTGCTCAGACTCGCGTAGACGCAGGAAGGAAAAGTTTTTCTCACGAAGGAAAAAAGTGACACTGCGCATATTCTGATGCCTTTACAGCTTCATTCACAACTAGAATTAGCGAATAACTACTACAGGGAACATAACAAGCCTCCATAGTCTGCCTCGCCTGGCCACCAAGAGCTGTTGCAGGGCGATTGATTCACGGATCCAGTAATATGGCTCCTTCCGTGTATAGCGATTTTACTACTATGACGAGTGGGGCCAGAAGATGGCATCAACGTAATGCCGAAACTGGTAGCACATAGAAGTTCATAAAATAAAATAAATTTCTACAATACATACGGCTGATGGTAAATTATTGCATCAATAACCCGAAATATTTGGTGTAAAGTCCAAAATTATGCTACAGTGTTCAGAAGCTTTCAATAAAGGCAATGCGATATTTGTTTTTTAATTTTTTCAATAGAAAATGTAAATTATTTCATGTTGTGTGTTTTTCCCAGACAACGATCAGATTTACTTTCACCACGTGTTGTTCTCTTCATACGTTCGCCTGGTTCTTTCATGCAGCATACTTGCGATTCAGCAGAGAACATAAACATTCTGTGAGTATCCGAGCAAAATTTAAAATATGGAATCAGTAGAACGAAATTCTACTATGAAGTTTGCATTCGAGTACGGCTACGAACGACCAAATGTTGCAGAATGGACATTTCGTGTTATGATAATATCGATTTAAGAAACTACAATATCCGAAGCTTCCAATATGTATAAGAACAATTTAACACACGAAACGATTGGTAAATTTTGTACATACAAATGGGGAAATTGGTAAGACGACGATTACTTACGTTTGCTTTTGAAGCATCATCCAACAATTTCTGAAAGGCAGTAGCACCCCATGGCAATGTTCTACAAGCTAACAATGAGAAGTGCACCACGAATAAGTGTTTTACGAATAAGTGTTTTACTGTTGACAATGGGACAAGAAACGTAAATACGGAATTGATGAGACACATCTGGTCATACATAAAAGTCTATGCCTTCACATCACTAGTCACATGTGGCCCTCAATCCCATACATGTACCATTAGTGACCCATGATAACACCTTTAAACAGAGTGCCCACAGAGCAGAAATGCAAACCTAAAACGCGTCGTACGACAAATCAAGGAACCAAGGATTGGCGGTGACCCAACAACATACGCTGCAAAAGTAATGGAAAGGCAAGCTGTGGGTCACAACAAACCTGCAGGATCTGTGGAAACAATAACCAATGAAGTCAAAGGGAGGACAATAACAGGCAGGAACAGTTTCTTGTTGGGAACCAGCCGGTGGAGACTAACGACGCACAGCAACAGCCGATCAAACGTGACACGTCACAGAAACACTAGCAGATAAGTGGAATATACACTGAAGTGCCAAAGAACCTGGAATACGCATGCGTATTCAAATACAGAGACATGTAAACAGGCAGAATACGGCGCTCCGTTATTCAACGGCTACATAAGACAACAAGTGTCTGGCGCAGTTGTTAGATCGGTTACTACTGCTATAATGGCAGTTTATCAAGAACGTGGTGTTATAGTCGGCGCACAAGCGACGGGAAACAGCATCTTCGAGGTAGTGATGAAATGAGGATTTTCCCGTAGGACCGTTTCACGTGTGTACCATCAAATCTACGTAAAATTTAAGTCTTCGTTTTCTCATGTCACTATGTATGTCTGTGTATTCTTCTATTTCCTTATTACTTCTCAGCCTATAAGTTTCTCCCTCAGTAATTTTGGTGCCTAATATTTTCCTAATAATCTTTCTTTCTTTTCATTTTCTTCAGTATCCCTCTTCCTATTTACAATTATTGTTTCTACTCCAGAAAGACATTCAGGTTTGATTACAGTGCTGTAATGTCTAAGTTTACTGAATTTAGAAAGTGAATATTTATTATAAATATTTTATGCTAATCTGAATGCAGTTGCCATCTTTTGACAGCGAACTTCATTTGCAGCTTTTTCTAGACCGTGTTCTTGTATGTTTTCCCCCAAGTATTTAAACTGAGATAACCTTTTTATTTTTGCTTATTTCGTGTTCATAAACTTTGGTGCTTGTTTGTTGCATGTCATCTATTCCGTTTTTTCGAATGATATTTGTAGTCCTACCTTTTCCGAGACTTCTTTAAGAATTTCGAGTTGTTTTTGAACTGTGAACCTCCTTACTTAAAATTGCCAGATCATCTGCAAAGGGGAGGCAATCTACTCTAATATCACTTGTACCTAACTTAATTGATCTGTCTATATTTTGAATCGACTTTTGCTCTCGCCATTCTGTAATTACTTTTTCCAAAACACAGTTAAACAGTAATGGAGAGAGTCCATCCCCTTGTCTAACACCAGTCTTTATTTCAAATGGTTCAAATATCTCTCACATTAATTTAACTTTACATCTAGTGTCGGTTAACTTTTCCTTAATCAGTGTTAGAGTTATCTAGCCCTTATTCCTCTAAAATCTGAAAAAAAAATTCACGATCAGCAGAGTCGTAAGCCTTTTTAAAATCCACAAATGTACATATAATATTGTTACTGGAATTCCTTTGGTGTCTGAGGATTAGTTTTAAAGCAAGAATTTGTTCCGGACAGAGTCTGTTTGGTCTAAAGCCTGCTTGGTATTCACCAGTTTTAGATTCTAGCTGTTCTTGGGCTCGATCAAGTAAACACTGCGAGAGAATTTTGCATGTGACTGGGAGGACAGAGATTCCTCGCTAATTATTAACATTAGTCATATCCCCTTTTTTATGCAATGGGTGAATTAGGGCAGTGTTCCAGTCCTCAGGTATTTTCTCAGTTTGCCAAATATGTCCTATTAGTTGAGTGATATCTTTAATAGTGTTAGGGCAAGCTGATTTTAGTAATTCTGCCGTTATGCCGTCTTCCCCGGATGCTTTATTGTTTTTAAGTCTCTTAATTCGTTTAGTTATTTCGATTTCGTCAGGTGCTTTAGAATTAGGTTTGGTGCTATTAATTTGCAGTGGCTGGAATTTATTTTCTGGTTCTGTACAGGTCAATAGTTTTTCAAAATAATTAGCAAGTACCTTACAGTTTTCCAGGTTGTTAAGGGCCAAACTGTCATTTTCATTTTTGAAGCAAAGACTTTGAGGTTGTTAACCAGTTAGTTTTGTTTTGAATGTTTTATAAAAGTTTATTGTATTGTTCTTTTCTCAAAAGTTGCTAATTTCCGTGGTTTCTTTTAGTCTGTTGGATTAATTTAGATGTTTCTTTTCTCACAGAAAGGTGGTGTGCTTTTTTTCCGTTTTGTTACTATAGCAGTTTTTGAATGCCTCATGCCTAGACTTAATGAACTTTTCTTTTAGGCTTTGCCAATTGCTGGAATGTTTTTTGTATAGTTCACTTGTTAGACTTGGGGTTATTTTAGCAGTATCAAGTGTTGGGATAACATTTTATCTTTTGAAGACTTTCTGAGACTGAAGTTTTACTTTTATTCGCGTTAGATAATGGTCAGAATCAATATTAGTCCCCTTTTTAACTTGGATGTTTAAAAAAAATGGTTCAAATAGCTCTGAGCACTATGGGACTTAAATTCTGAGGTCATCAGTCCCCTAGAACGTAGAACTACTTAAACCTAAGTAACCTAAGGACATCACACACATCCATGCCCGAGGAAGGATTCGAACCTGCGACCGTAGCGGTCACGCGGTTCCAGACTGTAGCGCCTAGAACCGTTCGGTCACTCCGGCCGGCGGGACATTTAAAATTGCTTTGTAGTTAAGGTATGAAATTGCTACATGATCGATTTGAAATTCCTCAATAAATGTATTGGTTGCCCACCAGGATTTTTGTTGAGAAGGGTTCTTTTTAAAATGTGTTGACATTATATTAAGGTTAAAATTTTTGCATGTTTTAACAAGTCGTTGGCCATTTTGGTTCGTTCATTTATGCGCAGGAAATCCACCCACCGTTTTCTTATATTTTTTTCTCTTTACCTAATTGAGTATTAAAATCACCCATTAAAATTTTAGCATGGTTTGATGGAATTTTTGAGATGATGGTTTCTAATGTTTCCCAAACTCCATTAACTTCATCAGGTTTTTTATGGTTAACTAGTCGCATTTATATAAAGTGTATGCTTTATTTACACATTTAAGAGAAATCGTCGTTAGTCTGTTATTAATGGGTTTTAGATCTGTTATTAAGTTTAAAATAATTTTGGAGACTGCAAAAGCATCTCCCAGATGTGGCGCATTATTAATTATTCTTTTAGCAATTATACTTTTAAAAAGACGATAACTGCAAAAGTCTATGGTGTTACTGTCTGTCATTTGTGTTTCTTGAAGTGCCAAAATTTGAACCTTCTGTTCTTTTATTGTATCTCCCAGTTTAGGTAGTTTACCTGGTTAAAAAAGTGTTTGTACGTTAAATGTAGCAAAAAATGTATTTGTTTTGGTTTTAAGTTGGCCAGAGGACTCCGACTTCCTCTGCTGAATCACATTGCATTATAACCTGGCCATCCCAGAATCCGAATGACCAGTTGCACCAGTGATACCGTAGGAGTATTGACCACCTGGGGTAAATATTGTAATTATCAAAATGCTCCGTGATGATTGTACCTGGAGTCATGTGGGGTTGAGTAGTCCCAGTGAGTGAACTCAGAATGTTAAGACTGGAAGGGTTAGTTCCAGAATATGAATTTCAGCCACACCACTGGTGAACAGATGCTGACCGCTTCACCGCTTGCTAGAAGACTGATGCAAAGTGGATTTGGTTTTGTTTTCTCCATTAGGTTCTTCCACTCTCTCTGCCATTGGGAGTTAGGATACCTCTTCCGCCTTCGAGACCACTGATCGGGCTTCACCTGCAACCCTAGGCAGGGGCTTTCACAGAGTGCTGTCATCTGGAGCCAGATAGGCCCAGGTATTTTCATGACGTGTTTCTCCTCCCCCTCCTCCTTCCTCATCACTTGCGAGATGAGGCCCTGGGCTTGGGACCGACAGTGGTGGAGTTCTAAAACATTTTACTGAATGAAACCATTTTTTTTCCTGATTGAGACGATATTTTATACTACACTGTCATAGCGTAACCTAATAATTCCTTTTGCATTTTTCCCTAGTTTTAGCACTTTTATTTCCTCTATGTACTATGTATTTTTTGTCTTGCAGCTTAATACCACTTTATGCACTACCATGCTTTACAGATAGCCACCTTTTAGATAGAGACAAGATTTCGCATGTTTACAGTATATTGTCATTACTATTTACTCATCATGCTCATTCACTGTTTCAGAATAAGTTGATACCATGTAAAATAAAATAAAAATAAATAAACATATACACATTTTGAAGCATCGAGGATATGCAACACGTCAATGGAAAATGAAGGAAACTAGTGCAACAAAGGTCATTCTTCATCATATACAAACTAATTTTTTTCCTTGCAGGTTATACAGGAAACAACAAAGAATAAACTGAAGGGTAACATCTATATACTACAAACTAATTTATATGCTGTCACTAATCAATTCTTTTTCAGCATGCTACATGAGTATTATAGCAATACCAACAATGACATGTTCTAACGATTTTTCTATGTATCTTGGATATAAGTCTCAATTTTATTACGGTAATATTTTATTAAATGTTAATAATGAAGACACAATGATGTTCCGCTAGTGATAATGATGATTATATGTGAATGATAAGGTAAAGAAAAGTGATGACACTATAATAATGAGAAATGTTTTATGACAATTTGAAGTTAGTGAGAACACAATAATCGATTAATGGAGGTACAGATACCATTTTTAATTACTGTAGAAGAACATAACATTACTTGGTGCACATATACATTATCCTTGTATCACAAAGAAAAGATTTGCTTCTGAATGGCAGAGTAGTCATCCATGTTCTGCTCAATACGCTGAATTTTTCAGAACTAATGATGCTTCTACATGATACAAGACACTGACATTTAGCAGCTGTTGATATTACTTTTGTTTGCATTAACTATGTCATTAACAATTCCAGCATAATAATTTCTTCATGCTTTACAGGTATATCGAGCCATTTCTCATCACCAATTTTTTTTCCTTTTGCATGCTTTGCAGTCTATGCTTATACTACATGCTCCTAGTTGTTAAGTCATTCTTAGTTTTCTTACATTTCCATGTCTATGCTTAGAATAATCCTGTGATCACACATTTTTATCTTGCTTTATTTTGATTGAACAATTTGACGACTATGGACGATAATGATTTTCTTTTGCAGCAAAAGTGCACTTTCCTTTGCTTTATTCCCCCTTTCCCAGTAGTTCTGACGTTCCTTACATCTACTGTCATTATTTCTCTGTAAGAGATATATTACTTATGTGTAGTGAATATTTGCAACAAATACCATCTTCAAATGTCATGTACTATAGAGACATTCCACTACACTGATCTTTCTTATGAGGTCTGACATCTATGCCCACAGTAGCGACGTCTACAAAGCATATAGGCAAACATATTTCTGGTAGCTACTGCGCTTCAGTATTTTTGTACAGTAACGCCAGTTGCAAAATGAGTGTGTGGACGACGTGGCCTATTTTACACCATTTTAGTTCTATATGACGACGCTTTGCTGAGTGTATTTACGTGTTTTGACGACGTCATTATGGTTTCATCACATTAGGGCATGGTGTAGAACAGGTATGCTTTACCTTATTTCATTTATACATTCCCAGTTTGTATGAGAGTATATATTGATATGAAATACTATATTGTTTCGATAGATAGACTCTCCACCAGTTGTATATTTTTTATATTGTAAATCTGAAGATGGTCATTACTGACTGAAACCGGTCATGGTCGAACGACTTCATGTTATGATCAAAGACTGACAGCATATAGACTGATCAATTATGAACTGTCATTTATTACTGTCAATCTTCATGCACTATTTTCTAGAATTGTTGCCTGTATACATTAAGTTTACAAGTTTACTTACTAGCACAGCCACTGATATTCTACATGTAACCACTAATGTTCTACGGACAGTCACTACCAGTAAATGTATTTACCACTAGCTTACTACTAAAATAGCTCAACTATGAGCCTAAAACATATTCTATATATCATACTGTTAGATAATGAACTATGAACACATTTTCTCACTGACATATTGATGGCGCTGCCATAAATAATGCAGTTGTCATCAGCGTAAGCTCAAGATTTTGTATTAATATCTACTACTGTCATGCTTTGCAGTCTTGAAAGCATTTAATGCCTCTTTAAGTCCCATTTTCTCTTTATGCTATTGTCTTTCTCTACCTTAAATACTGCAATGCTCAAGAGACATACAGTTGTTTACTTGTGTGCAACAATATAAATATAAGCAAGCTTACTGATGTCGACGGTAATCCACTACAAATGAGAGAGCTATAATGACATCATTCATCGCAGTCACAACTGTACTAGGCAGCACTTCATATATAGTTAGCTGAGTTGCCACTGGGTACCATATCTACTGCTGCCACCAATGAGTCTGGTCAATGCCAAATATCACTACTTTCACAAACCGAGTGATGTTCAAAAAAATAATCAAGATAACATGACTTAAAAATATACTATTCTGATAAAGAAATATGAATCAGTATCTATGTATCCTCGATTTTCAGACCATTCAGACTGTAACTTTACCTCATCCATAACTTTATCTTGCCTCTTTCATTCTTTCCTATAGCTGCACTATGCTTTGCGTAACAATGTCTATGATTAGTCATAACTATGGAAACGAGCATTATAAGTGGACACTTGATCTCACATACTAGTGCACATAAGCACTACATTTCTTAACAACCTGTAAATACTAAGTAGTGTTTTTCTACAACTTTATATTGTGTAACTAAGGTTGTTAATTCACATGTACTTTTTAAAGAGCGAGTTGCTCATACTATTGTATTTTTCTAAGATATTAGACTACATTTTAGAGTTTCATAATACACATGAGCACTATCATACCTGACTATTTGTACACTCATGATTCCTAACCACAGATGTTAGACAGCTAAGGAAAATGCTTCACAAATTAACCATGATACTTTTATGCCATTCAGAGTGCCAGATGCTCACAAAGATTTGTATTTCCTTACTAATTATCTCTTTTGTGATACATTCCTGAACTGTTATCAGCCTATACTTCTGTAATGTTAATAATCTGTTGCGTTATTATGGCCAGTTGCCATAACAATCCTGCTTAATTCTTCGAAAGGAGGCATCATGGTTACGAACGGTATATACACAGGGTAAATTAATTCAAGTTTTGTAATAAAATATTGTCTTGCGCCACAGATGGTCAAATGTAGTAATGACTGTGTAGTAGCGTCGCTGGTCTAGAGCGATCGCTGATTGAAGGTGTTATGGGTAATGTGTTAGAACAACTTTATAGCGAGAGCGGTATAGAGGACTCGCAAGTGTAAAGACGTGTTATATCTGATGTGTGCTGGATATATCTTTACTCGCTACAGGCAGTAATGATTTTTTTATTTGCAAGATACTATGATGTTTGCTAACTGTAAAAGGAATCTCAACAGAAGTTGGAAATAATTAAGGTTTTGTTACCAATGCAATGCGCGTACTCATAAGTGATGAGTGAGACAATATATAGCACTCGGATCCAATGATTTTATGAAACTAATTGTTAATGTATAATCAGTTTATTGAATGTGTTAATTGTCAGCATTATTAATTTTCACAGATTCAAAATACAAGTTTTAAAGTTAGTTCCATATTGTTACTTAACACAAGTCAATACGATTTCCCAGATCCATGTCCTTCATGATTAACTATTTTTCTCAAGAAGTTATTGCCTCTGTCATGTTCGATTTAATTAAAATGTATGCTAAGCAACAGCTTTGCGTAATAGCTGTTTGCTAACTGTGTAATTTAAAGTTCTACTAGAGAGCAGCGTGAAGAGCGATACCATTGCTCAGATAAAGGTAATAAATTTTATTATTACAGGGATAGCATTCTTAAGCACATGGGCCATTTTCAAATTGATCAAGTTTTGTTTTATTACTAGCCAATTTCAGGTCGATAGTGTTGCATCGGATTCAGTTTTTGTGTTACGCAAATTCCTGCAATTCTGGTTTGGTTTAAAGTTATTGACAGTTCACATTATCGTAGCTAAATTAAATTTACAGTCTCGCACTCGGTAAAGTGCAGTACAGCGCAAAGCGCATAAGCGACGAGACACGTTCACATGCCATTCCACATTCTAACACTTGTGTTTCAGATTACTGTCAGTTACGTAATTACAATCATATTACAAACTTACATCTTCCACTTTAAAATTCGAGAACTTCAGAAATAACTGCTCCAGGGCCCCACTAACGTGAAAGGAGCAAACTTATGCTGTAGTGACAGTAACTAACACAGCGACATCTTACGGACAGTAATACAACCTGATATAATCTACAGATGGCAATCATGCCGAAAAAGACTTATTGTAATAACAATATAATCGGACAAAGCAGCTTCCTGGTCTCATAGCATAATATATAGTGTCCTTATATGGCAAAAATAGTTGCTAGTTCACAAAATGCACATATTCAGCCATATTTACAAAAATATCAAATCGAATTTAAGATTGACTTCTACAAAGAAACCAAGGTTACGCTTGAATCATGTATGTGGAATTATATTTGTGTTTCAGCCGTATTCAGCCAAATTGGAAAATGTCTCAAAACATTTGTGAGGCTCAAAAAGGGCTCTCCAAATATATTTATATTTTTTCTTTATTTTCGTTGGCGTATTGACTACTTAGGACCACAATACAACTTCATTATGTCGTCTTTATTCCGAAGTTTCTCTGGTTTCCAATACTTCTTTATATGGTCGTTATGCTGCTGGTTTCGTCCTTCTCTCTATACTCTTCCGCATTTTGTAGTTCTTCTCTCGACTGAAAGCCCTTCCAAACTTAGTATTCTGTTTTGAAGCACATCCTCTTATAACATGAGGGTTTCCGGGGAGTTGAGTCTCACACAGCTTTTCCGAGATTCTTCAACTCTCGTTGTTGTAGTCTTGTTCCAGAGATAATGAAATATTTATTTCAATGATTTTTTTGTCCTTTCTGCACTGGAGTCATGGTCTCTTAGATCCTTTTCGTCTTACTCCAGTTTATTGCTAATAATCACCCAAATGATCTTGGAATGACTCTCGATAGGATGCTATGTTTCAGGAAGCATGTAACAAAAACTTCCTGGAAATGAAGCACACGAAACAGCCTTATCCAGAAACTCTGTAGTACTAATTGGGGAGTCAGCCGATACGCTTAGAACTTCGGCGTTCAATTTAGTGTTTTCTACTGCTGAATATTGTTGCTACGGTGTGGTTGAACAATCTTCACGTAAATAAACACTCACCTCAATACATTAAAGAGATTCCGGATGCGTAAGGACTACTCAGTCATACTGGCTTCCAACATAGCCACATAGCTTCTCCTCTGTTAAAAAGACAAGAAGCCCTTGCTTAAAGAACATTGCGAAATAATGAATGATCTTCAACTTCCCATCCATGAAGATATTCCCAGGTTGAGAACAAACCTAGTTCGTTCCAGAATTCTACACCTGCGACTGTCCCAGTAGCATGCTGATAGCAACTTCACCATTGATAGTAAATGGACTGGGGGTGCTCCACCTGAAGAGTGGGAAACACAAGAGTTTAATTGTATTTCGGTCATGCAAGTAAATTATTTTTAAAATATCGTTAGTAAAATCAATATTCATAAGACTGCAATACTGACTGCGTAAGGTACCAATAATTATATTATTTCCAAATACTAGCATTAACACGTGACACAATGTTGGTTAGGGTGGGAGAGGATTTGGGAGGGGTTACAGCTTCTGAAACGAATTTAAGATCTTCGTCACATAATCTACCAACTACCCACGTACTTTTTACATTCATCTATAACAGTAAAATGAAGACATATACGTCACATATGATTAAATATGCCATGAAAATGCCTTCTCTAATTTACAACTAGCTCCCACAATAGACTAGAAATTGCTTCATTATTCACTTCACAACTAATTAGTTTGTTTATCAATCGCATCGTCAATAATGACGCAATTAACATGACACAGCAGCAACTATATACTGACTACTACATTGCTGTAGGACCTCCACAACATTATTGTGGTTAGACACAAAGCATCATCAGCCTGAAATCTTCCAATTTTATGCCAATTCAGAAATAAGGAGTCAAACAATCAAGGGATTAACAAGCACTAAGCCTAAATATAGAGGGCATGTTTTAATTTGATTGATTTTAAATTGTGATGCAGGGCGTGAAGCAAATATTGATAAGGAGAGGAATTATGTAGAGGAGCATGTTTTGTATCAAGTGTCTTCCTTCAATATGGATAGTTAGTTTTATTTTCCGTGAAGCTGTTTTAAGTAACACTCGTAACCCACTGAGAATTGCTTCATCCGTCTGAAAAACGCAGGTTTTTGGAAATAGCCAATTGTCTCGACGACTCGTTACTTTGTGGTTTTACTTGCGAAGGCTAAATTTCATTTATATTTTGTTACTTTGACAGTGAAAGCGTTCTAATGGTCTCAGAAAGATTGCGTACTACTGTGCGATAGATACCCAAGGACTTCGAGCACCCTCGGCATGAGTGGAAGAATAAAAATCGCATCCTAACAGGGCACGGACCGTACGTATACAACCTACACAAATGGGATAAGCAGCTCACCCCAAGCTGTCACTATGGAGCACCGAGCTGTACAATACGCCACATTGTCGAGGAGTATAAACTGAGAGCTAACCTGGAAGACTCAAAGTACTTTTTCACGTTCTCGGTATCAAGCCTTGACTGGACAAGGAAACTGAACGTTGGAATATAACACCTGTTTTAATGTATTTTCTGTGCTTATATCTACGTATTTTTATGTGTTGTTGACTGTTTGCATGTGTAGTGCTCCACACTAAATGAAATCGCTTCACGGGTATTCCCGAAACATAAGTAAAAATAAATGCGATGGCCGGGAATCGAACCCGGATCAACTGCTTGGAAGGCAACTATGCTGACCATTACACCACCATCGCACGCTGAAGAGCACAGCAACCGCTGTCGCTTCGACAGCGGAGCAACGCTTCTCCTTTCACCGTGACGTCACAAACAGGCGGCGTGATGCGGCTTCTGCCAGCGAAGCGGAACTGTTTGCAGCCGTTTGCTTTCCATCAGGCTGCAACTGCGGCTTATGTTTTCTAGCCACGTGACATCCAAAATAATACATTGGGGATGAAATTTATGCTATTACTTTACACTGTTTCAGAAGGTATCTCACACGGCTTAAGACGTTGGCCAGTGCAACTTCGTTATATTTCGATGATAAATGAATACTGTAGTACTTAAATTTATTTAGTGCCAGGATTTACAAGACCCATATCCCACGACAGACTCCACGGAGTTTTTGTACCCTCTGCCCCCCCCCCCTCCCCTCGCTTCTGCCGGAACTTCCAGGCCCACGTAGGAACATTTCAATTGCCGAGAATTCTTCCGGGTTGTATGGCCGTGGTCCATGGAACTCTTCTATCCCTGACGTTTCGTCCAAAGCTACGTTGGACATCTTCGGAGGTGCTCCTGGTTGTGCTGAGTCTTGCCGACTGACGAGTCGGATAGTTGGATGTCGAAGAACGGCCTAAATACCGTGGAAAATGGGCGTGGTCTAGATTTCACGCGATAGCAGAGATAAACCTTGTCAAGGATAAAATATAACTATCGATCGTATTACGTCAAAGATAAAAACTTCTCATCGATTCTGTAGCGCCATTGTCCGTACATAGCTGAGCTTCATGGTTTCTTCTTTTCTGTTAAAATTATCCCCGTGTTTATATATTTCTATGGATTCTCTACATAGCCGTCATAGTACATAAAACTTCAGCTTCCGAAAATTTCACTACGTGATCACCCGACGGAAGAGCATGTTCCGCCACTGCTGACTGTTTTCCCTAGTAGGCAAAGACATGTTCCTTCACACTCCTCTCTCTAGTTCCAATGTAGACCCTACCATATGTACAGGGAATCTTGTATACACCACTTGCAGACAGAGGGGGATGTTCATCCTTAACGGAACGAAGTGCTTGACCTATTTTCTTAGTTGGTCTGAAAATCGGTCAAACGTTACATTTGCTTAAAATCTTGCCAATTTGATCCGTTACTTTTTTGATGAAGTGTAGAGAAACCGTGTTCTTCCATCGCTGTGTCCTATCGTTGTCCTTAGGCCTCCCGTTATTCGGTCGCAAAACTCTATTTATTTCCTTACTAGAGAACCCATTCTTCTCAAAAGCCTGCTTTATATGTTGTAACTCGGCGTCCAGGTATTCCGGCGCACAAATCGTCTTAGCTCTCATCACTAGACTTTTAATTACACCTCTTTTCTTTGTGGATGACGTTTGGAATCCTTATGCAAGTATCTGTCGGTATGTGTAACCTTCCGAAAGACTTTATGTTTCAAGCTGCCATCAGTCTGTCTCATAGCGAACACATCCAAGAAGGATATTGCATTTTCTCCATTTCCATGGCAAACTGGATTTTAGGACTTATACTATTTAAATAACAAAAGAATTTCTCTAAAGCTTTTTTACCATGTGAGCAAACCATAAATGAATCATCCACATATCGATACCATCGACGTGGATTCTTATTCGCTTTTTCCAGAGCTAATTGTTCAAATTTATCCATGTAAAAATTGGCGATCGTTGGACTCAGTGGGTTACCCACGGCCACACTATCAACCTGCTCATAGAACTCATCCTCTCACTGGAACCGACTAGAGGTGAGACAGTGTCTGAAAAGAGCAGTCCTATCTGCTGGGAAAACACCTGCTATGTAAACTATAACTTCGTTAAGTGGAATCATCGTAAATAAAGACACTGTGTCAAAACTGACAAGACTATCCTCAGGAGCCAAAGTTAGTCCCTTCAGTTTCTCAATGAAATGACACGAGTCTTTTACATAAGAATCTTATTTCAATTATTTGTAGACGCAAGGCACAAAAGGTGCTGGCAACACTATAGCTATAAAGATTTGCTATTTTCAAAGACTACCCAATGTGACCAACTACTGCTCTTCATTTGAGATACTTTTCGCAACACCATAGATTATTTCCCGTAAGACTCTAAACTTATGAATACTTTGATTTTCCGACTTATTCTCACACTTCTTCATTTATGCGAAACTTTTATTGTCTTGTTTACGAAATCTTCGTGTAACTATATGTTTACTGGCGTTGACATACTTGACGTTCAAATGTGTGTAAATTCCTAAGGGACCAATCCGTGGCATGACGCCTCAAACCATGCGGCCACTCCGCACGGTCACATATCTGATATAAATATTATTGAACATTTGCTTGGCTTAGAGAGGTGGTCTTAAAACAGAGGAAACGAAAACACTTTTACCGAACTTGACATGGCCGCAAAGGCATCGGAATACGCAGTGTCACTCTTGTGCTTGGTGAGAAAAATTTACGTTTCCCGTATCTACCGACTCTCGGCAGTCTTGAATGGTCAAATATCTGCCTTAATGTTTACGCCATTGCGCCCTTGAATTTTTTTCATTGGGCGGCAACAAATTCTTGGAGACTGTCCTGCGAAATAGGTCTTGTAAATCCTGTCACTAAATAAATTTAAATATCACAGTGTTCATTAACCTTTGAAGTGTAATGAAGCTACACTGGCCGACGTCTTAAGCTAATTATGTGACATACACTATGTGATTAAAAGTATCCGGACACTTGGCTGAAAATGACTTACAAGTTTGTGACGCCCTCCATCGGTAATGCTGGAATTCAATATGGTGTAGGCCCATCCTTAGCCTTGATAACAGCTTCCACTCTCGCAGGCATACGTTCAATCAGGTGCTGGAGGGTTTCTTGGGGAATGCATCATGAACAGCTGCTCGATCGTGTTGAAAGATGAAATTGCGATCCCCGAATTGCTCTTCAACAGTGGGAAGCAAGAAGGTGCTTAAAACATCAATGTAATCCTGTGGTAGTGCCACCCAAAACAACAACGGGTACAAGCCCCCTCCATGAAAAACACGACCACACCATAACACCACCGCCTCCGAATTTTACTGTTGGCACTACACACGCTGGCAGATGACATTCACCGAGCATTCGCCATACCCACACCCTGCCAGCGGAACACCACATTGTGTACCGTGATTCGTCACTCCACACAACGTTTTTCCGCTGTTCAATCGTGCAATTTTTACGCTCCTTGCACCAAGCGAGGCACCGTTTGACATTTACCGGCGTGATGTATGGCTTATGAGCAGCCGCTCGACCATGAAATCCAAGTTTTCTCACCTCCCCCTAACTTTCACAGGACTTGCAGTGGATCCTGAAGCAGTTTGGAGTTCCTGTGTAATGGTCCAGAGAGATGTCTGCCTATTACACATTACGACCCTTTTCAACTGCCGGCGGTCTGTCAGTCAACAGACGAGGTCGGCCTGTACGCTTTTGTGCTGTACGTGTTCCTTCACGTTTCCACTTCACTATCACATCGGAAACAATGTACCCATGGATGTTTAGGAGTGTGGAAATCTCGCTTACAGACGTATGACACAAGTGAACCCAATCACCGACCACGTTCGAAGTCGGTGAGTTCCGCGGAGCACCCCATTCTGCCCTCTCACGATGTCTAATGTCTACTGAAGTCGGTGATATGAAGTACCTGGCAGTAGGTGGCAGCACAATGCACCTAATATGGAAAATATATGTTTTTGGTGATGTCCGGATACTTTTGATCACACAATCTACCTCCTGAAACAGAATAAAGTAATAGCATAATTTTCATCTCCATTATATTATTTTGTATGTCACGGGATTAACAAGCAAAAGCTGCAGCTACAAACTGATGGAAAGCAAGCGGCTGCAAACATTTCCACTACACTGGCAGAAGCCGCATCACGCCGCCGTAAAAACTTCCCACACTGGACGGTGGCACGGTTCGCCCCCACCCAGAGCAGTATCTGCCATTTAGTTATTCATTTTTATGAGTTTCAGTGTTATGCGACCATAGTGCATGCCATTACAAAACCATAAATTTCTTGTACATTTACATTTATTTCCACATTCTGCAAGACACTATGAAGTGAATGAGAAAGGATACGTCCAATTGTACCAGGTGGATCGCCACATGCTAAAAAGGTCTCAGTCAGGAAATATCCAAAATGAAGTTAAGCACACTGACGTGTTGTTGAAGAGTAGGTGCATCATTTAATACTAGAAGTCACTCAGTCACTTATGTGATATAAGGTCATTAGCCAGTGACTGAAGCTCTTCTAGCACGTCAAAAGATCCTACCTAGCAGAAAGAAGAGAAGCTTTCCTTTAACACACTGAGAGATTTCCAATAAAACAATGACATAATGCTGGTAAGGATATAAAATATTTAGATGCCAGATGTAACAGTCTAGTGCTGTATAAGTTGTATAAGGAGAAATATCCCCAGGTAAAGGACACTTCATGCATCATTTTTCAAGGAGAATTTCAGTTTGCATTTCGGACGGCATGAAATAGACTGCTTTTGCGTATATGGAGACCTGGAGGTCGAAATGAGAAGGCTGCACGTTAATGATGATGCAACGCGATGAGCCACTGGAGACGCAATGGTTCGCAAGTGACAGGCGTAAAAATGTTGTACTTTTCTTACAGGCGTGTTTACGGATGAAACCTATGTACTTGCTGTTAGTTTTACTACACGCAAAATGTCCACAGATTCCTGGTGAAAACGAAGGGCCCAACGAAGAATTCAGTTTCCCCTAGAAAGTTGAACACTGTTTTCCTGCCGGGGGACATTCGCTTCTCCCTTGTGACAGAGATATGACGAAAATCAAAAGAGGACTGGTTCTATACGATACACGAACTAACAGAGCTCGTAATACACTACAGCAAAGGTAAAAAAATTATTATGGCAGGAATTTGTAATCATTGGTTATTACACTCTAGGGCAAAGAAAAACGACGCACAGTGAATGACTTACCCGAATGGAAAGGTAATTGGTAAATGTGATGTATGTGAGCAGACAATCAAATTATTACAGTTTCAGAAAAAATGGGTTGATTTATTCAGGAGAAAGAGCTTCACAAATTGAGCAAGTCTATAACTTATTCGCCGGTCATCGGGGCTCAGTTCGAAGCGGGACACGTCACCGTGGACGATTCTACCTCAGTCAATGAAATTCCAGGCCGAAGACGTCACTGGAGACCCTCAGGACAGCGGTGGGAAACCAACCTGGCTGGCATCCGCCAGCAACCCGGAGTAATGGTCTGGGGTGCCATGTCTTTTCATAACAGGACCCCCTTGGCTTTCACCCGCGGCACTGTTATAGCGCAGCGGAACGTCGGCGACATTCTACGCCCCTTCATGTTGCCCTTCAAGCCAGGCCATACTGGGCTTACATTAAAGCAGTTTCTACTGCTTGCCTTCGTGGTTGTCAAACCCAAACCCTACCTCGGGCAGCAAAGTCACCGGATGTCTCTCCAACTGAGAACGTTTGAGCATTATGGGCAGTTCAACCGTCTCGGGAGTTCGACGATCTAACGCACCAGCTAGACAGAATTTGGCATGATTTCCCCTCGAGGATATCAAACAACTCTATCAATTAATCTCAACCCAAATACTTGCTTGCATAATGGCGAGAGATGGACCAACGTGTTGTCGATGCACAGTTTGAGAACTCTTCCTCCTGAATAAATCATTCAAATTTCCTGAAATTGTGACAATTTTTTGTACATGCACATCACATCTACCGATTTCCGTTCCGTTCCAACAGTTCATTCGTGGGACGTCGTTGTTTTATTTTTTTTCTTGGACTTTATTAATGCCACTGTCGAAAACTTTTATTAAGGGGAAAAATACTTACTACAGGAATCCACAAACGTGCTAAAACGACCTCAGTCATCGAAGTTTAAACATTTTAATATCCACAATTATTTTTTCACAATTTAAAACAAACGTTTATAGTCACACCAGTGTTATCCATTACTGATATTCTTTTCGTGAGACAAGAAAGGGTGGTTTAAGTATAGTTACTCTTCTTAGTTTTTCCGAAACTAGTTTGGAATTACTTCGGCCCTTTTAGCATGTCGCAGTTCAAGTATTAGAATGTCTCCCCGTTCCATTTATGTATAGAGTGTGGGAAGGATGACTTTTAAATACCTTTATGTGCGTTGCAACTTATCTCATCTTAGCAATCCTTACGGTAACGGTGCCTAGAGGGCTGTAATATATTCCCATATCCTTCACTTAATACTGCTTCTTGGAACTTTGGAAGTAGGCTTTCGCAGAATAGTTTACATCGGTCTTAGCCTACTTATATCCTAAATAAACAAAACAAGTGCCCAAGTTTGTTTATACCAGGGTTGTTAAAAAGTATCCGACCACTTTTATCTGTATCGGGGCGCGGGCTCTCTCTATGTCTGTAAGCATAGTAGTGTGCATGCCTGATTTTTTCATGACTGCGAAAACAACGAGTCGCGCGTTGGCTGTTGATAACTAAACAAGTGGAAGTGGTAGTCGACGGATTTGATGATGTAGGCGAAATGACAGAAAAAGTGGGACAACGTTATTACGTTTGTTTTAAGCCTGGAGATTCTCAAGTTGAAACAATCCGCAAGATACGACAAGCGTCTGCGGACATAGTAATGGGTACCATACAGATAAAGGAGTAGTGAAACTGCTTCAAAGATGACCGTGCATCAGTGAAGAATGAAGCACTTTCAAGCAGGCCTTCAACATCCGGAAATGAGGATGTTATTGATCATGAATCACGATCAGAGAACTTGCAGACCACCTTAAAATTAGTATTGGACCCATTAATTCCATTTTAACGGAACATTTGACCTGCGGAAGATCTCAGCAAAATTTGTGCCGAAGTTTCTAACAACTGAGCAAAGCAACTTCATTTGGAGATCCCTCTCGAAATGCTGGATATTGTGAATAGTAAGCACAACCTACTTAACACAACGATCACTGGTGATAAGTCCTGGGTCTATGGGTAACAAACTTCCAGTCACCTAAATGGAAGCATCTGTCATCCTCGAGACTCAATAAAACGAGGCTAATCTGCAGCAACGTGAAAGTCATGCCTATCGCCTTTTTTTACTCCTATAGTGTGGTCCATCACTAGCACGCCCCATAAGGCACTAACGTCAATAAGTAGAACTACCAAGAAGTCCTGCTTCGCCTTCCGAAGCAGTGAGACGGAAACAGCAGGACTAGCAGGCAGCAGGCAGTTGGCATCTTCACCACGATAACGCAATTGCTAATCATTCACAATTAATTAAGAGTTTTTTGGTCAAACACAACACAGCTTTGGTTTGTCAGCCTCCGTGTCCTCCTGACATAGTACCAAGTGAGTTCTCGCTTTACCCTAAACTGAAAACGACTCAGAGGGACTACAGAAAAGGGAGGCGACATTCAGAATTCGACGGAGAAACAGTGCACCATGCCAAAAGAGGCTTTCCAGCGATGCTGTCAGCAGTGACAGCACCGTTGGAAGAGGGGCGTAGTAGCTGAAGGGGACTATTTTGGAGCAGGTACCTAGTGTCAAACAATTCTACCTGAATAGAGATTTTGAAAATTTCTCGGGTATTCAACCAGGTAGCGTCGTCCAAGAGGCGCTAAAAACTTAACTTCGAAGGTGCGCTGGAGAAGCTCAATAGTCTTCCTTTTCACTCTGTTGGTAAGATCGTCTTCGATTCTCCGGTTGGTTTCTAATAGGTTGGCTTGTAATAGGTCGGACGATTTTTGTTTGTATACATTATACGGTAGTAGGACTTTGCAATTCCCTTTATCTGCTGGGAGGACGACAGTCCCGGCATCTTCTCGGAACCGCTTCAGTGCTTTCCTCTCTTCCTTGGAGATGTTTGGCTTCGGGGGAGCCACCCTGGTGAGTACACGGCATGTTTACCGTCGTATTTCCTCTGCGTGGAAGTGCAAGAGCGGCCTGTTCCACAGCGCTGATGAATTGTTCTGCTGGTAATGTTGTCGGTGTTGGTGCGAAATTCAGCCCAAGTATGGATAAGGTAGCATCATCAGTTACTGTCCCTGTACAGATAATGACAGTTCTCTGTGGTTCTTCTTGCGGTGGTTTGGCTGCAAGGCGTTCGTATTTTGCAGTTTGTCTGCAGGTGGCCGATTGCCAAGCACTGTTGGCTTGAGACCAGCTAACTGCATCTACCCACTCCCATGAGTCAGGGGAGAGGCAAGGTGCAAATGGAGTGAGAAGAGATCTCTAGAGGTCTCATCGAGTCTGCGTCGATTGTACTGGATCCTCTCCCTGACCAGGGCCAGGCTACCTCTTCTGGTGATCTGGGTGGCGGCTGTGGTTCTGATATGATGAGTGACCTTCGCAAAAGACGGTATGATTAGGTCCTCTTGGCATCTCAGTAGAAAGACAAGGAAAGCCAAAAGGCGCTCCTTCCTGTTCCGAAGCTTGTCCAGCTTCTTGATTTTGCTGTGCATCTCCTCCCCGTAGAGGTACTTGATGTGTGGTCTGAGGTTTTCCCGGCGTAGAGAACTTTGAAAATTTCTCGTGTATTCAGCCAGGTAGCGTAGTCCAAGAGATTGATTTTATAAAGAAAAGTCTTAATTTTTGAACAGTTGTTGTATAAGAGAAGAGATCTGTGCCCCTATTTGGCTTGAACTGGTACAGACCCCTACTTACATACGTAACTGACATATTTACTTTACGCAATCAGGCCCAATGTACCGCCCGCTGCTTTGAGGGACAGCCTCCACTCCAGCCTGCCTTCAACTCCTTTCTGCCATCCTTCTAGCAATTCCACTCTCTGAAGGTCTTTGGATACGCAGTCACTCCATCGAGTTCTAGGTCTTCCTACGGGCCTTCTGCCGGTTGGCTTGGTGTTGAGTACTGTTGTCCTGCATTCGAGCAACATGCCCTGCCCACCGGAGTCCTCGTGTCTTCATTATAGCCACCATGTTCGGCTCTTTGTAAATACCATACAAGTTAGTATTGTGACAAATCCTCCTTTTTTTCAATCTCATTATCGTAGACTGGTCCAAAAATCTTCCGAAGGACTTTCCTTTTAAATATCATCAGTCTGTTCAGATCTTGTTTGGTTGTACTCCAGGTGACACATCCATATAGTACTACTGGCTGTGGGAGTGTTTTGTAGATGTTTATTTTGAAATGTCTTGACAGACTTCTGGTTTTGAGGAGAGCATTAAGGCCGTGGTAACAGCCATTACCTGCCTGTAGTCTTGCCTGTATTTCCATTTTACTGGATGATTGATCTCTGAATACTGCGCCCAGATATTTGAACTCCCTGACTTGACGATAAGAACATTCAGTTGTGTATAAGGGTGGAACTGACAGATGGATAATTTGATTTTCTTTGCGACTGATATGAATTAGAGAACTTATAACGATTTTTGGGTGTCCTGGAAACTTTGGAGATAAAAACGCCCGAGGTTTCACTAGACACCGACGATGTAAAGCCTTACGAATAATTTCATTTAAGGAGCTGATCGCGCCGCATTTGACCCACTGCAGAGGTGATTACGTGAGTCACCATAACTGCTCTTATATGACGACGCAAGTAAATGTATGTGAAGGAAGTAAAGGTCGTATCATACAAAGACGTGGGTAGTCTTATTTCGTCCGCTGGCGGTCCGAATGGCCACGATTCCAAAGTCGCCCTCACATAAGAAAGAAGGACGTGAAACGCATTGGCCTAGAACGAACAAATTGGGTGGCGCCTCAAAAAGAATCGGCGAAGAGGATCTCATCATCTCTAACATCAGTTCTCCACCCACTGCCATCAAAGTGCTGTTGACGAGCTTGTTTAGCAGCGTCGTCTGCCAGTCTTTACAGCTGCTATCCAAATAACCCGCTATTCGTAAGAGTGACACGTTATCTCGTTGCCTCTGTAAGAAGAGAACAGGGTAGAAGCGGTACAAAGTGCGAGTGGGGATGTTGTCATCGCATCGCATCTCCTATGAAGCTTTCACGAACAACTCTTTCCAGCCTGAATAGACAAAAGGATGCAGCTCCATACGCCTGCGAGACCAGTAAGACACAGCTTGATAAGCTCTCCGGACAATAAACTTTTCACCCCCAGAGAAATCATTACAAGCGTCATTTAATACGGTGTAATTCCGGTCCTGGACTTGATAGCAGCCTGGATTTGGTTACGAAGCGAGCCCATAAGGTTCTGCAGATACGTTACATCCAGGTTAAAACTCTTGCTGACGATTTGATCGTGCATTTCTGCCCAATTACTGTGATGATATCGAATTATTTTTATTCCAGTCTTCGATCACAATATGAATTCTTTAGACGATGACCGGTTTCAGTCCGTAATGACCATCCTCCGATCTACAGTATACAAATATATACACCTAGTGAGCAGTGTGTCTTTCAACATAATACAGAAGTACATATCACAATATACTATCATACAACCAGGGAAATGTAAAGATAAAATTCGGTAAAACGTACCTTTTTTTACACCATGTACTAAAGTGATAAGGCCATAATGGCATCGTCAAAAAATATAAATATAATCAGCACAGCATCGTCACATAGATCTAAAATAAGGTGTAGAGTAGGCCACATCGTCCACACAGTGATTATTGCAACTGGCTACTGAAGTACAGTAGCTACCAGAAATCTGTTTGGCTACATCCTCCCTAGATGTCGCTACTGTGGGCTTTGATGTAGTCATCATTTACGCAAAAAACATAATCTGATAAAAACAAAGTATGTAAAATAAATGTAGCAGACTTTAAAAATTGATAACTATCATAGGAACCAATTGTGATACATTAAAAGACGAATACAGTTACCCATACAAAATTATTAAAAGGAAATATATGAATAGAATAGGACCGATCCTTTTTATGGCAAATTTACGGTCAACAATTAATATACGTAATACATTGCCTGTAGCAACCTATAAATTGCCTATGAAAGATAAAATGTCTATATGACAGCTGAGAAAAGGACAGATCAATGATCAGCGCCCTCTGTTGGGTCGGCCGCCAGGATGTTATTTAGGCTTGCACCGATCTTAAGAACTTAACCACTAGAGGGCTTTACATACAACGTGATATGTCTCCCACAGAAAACTTTTAAACAACATATTAAAAATCAATAAATAAAATTATATAGTCTGGTTATACATTTAATGTGTAGGTAGGACACAGTCGGTTACAGGATTAGTGCGATTAGTGTATGGAAGTAAGGCAAATGCCTACTGTTCTCGACATAAATTATCAAGTAAGGCTAGGTATTAATACAAGAGGCATTATCAAACAAAGCCAAGTAGGCGTTGGGCACAAAATCGCTTTGCCTATTGAGTACCCTAGTGGGCTCATGCTTTTTCACTCTGGAAATCTCCAACAAGTCAAGAGCGTGACACTTCTGTGCCTTGTGTAGAATACGCATACAATTCTCGATATTGCCTACAGTGTGGCCGGTTTCTGCCAAATGCATTCCCATTCCAGTTTTGTTATGTGCCTGCAAATGTTCCCTGAATCTAATTTTAAAAGAACGGCCAATTTGACCGATGTAAAATTTGTCGCAACTACTACAAACGGTCTTGTAAACCCCAGAACCGTCAAATTTATCAGAATCTTTACTCAAACTATGTTTTACACGGAGTTTCATGAAAACCACATCTAAACTTAGATTTATTCAAACACTTTTCTATTTGTTGGGACATTTTTCCGTAAAATTTCATTGGAATACTTTTCAGGTTTTCTTTATTCTTTCTTTTTTCTAGATTGTATGGGTGCATAAGATCTTTAGCTGAGAAACCATTGGCTATTGCAATTTGCCTTAATATACTTAGTTCTTGGAGTATTTCATTGCCGGCCAATGGTAATCTAAAAAGTCGGTGGATCATAGAAGTGAAAAAGGCCCTTTTATATCGTGGCGCATGGCATGAACTGGCTCCGATAATAGTATCTGTACATGTAGGCTTTCTGAAAATCGAAAATGTATGTCTGTTATCAACCTTCTTAATGATAAGGTCTAAATAATTAATGGAGCCCGCTTCTTCTATTTCTGTAGTAAACGCTATTTTTTTGGTGCGTGCTGCCTATGGCTTGAGCAAATGCGGTAACCTCATTTTCGTCCCCCAATAACAATAACAAGTATTGGATCACTGTTTGTATAAGCGACCATGTCGCAGTTGGTGAGACCGTGATGCTATAGTGTTCACGTCATGCGATTTTGCAAGCCAGTAGAGATGTAATGGGGTTGGAGATTGTTCAGAAAACCAGTCATATGTTCTTCCAGCCCGACGAACTTTGCTGTTGACATCTTTATGCACCTGTGTGAGTAATGGCATCTTGCAAGGTGACCAACTCCCAATACTGATTGCATGCTGTTCCTGTCGCAGTGTTCAATCTCAGGTTGCGATGAAACTTCCTTCACCGCGTGCAGAAATTCGGTCCGGTTTGGAAGCAATACTGATGCAAAAAACGTGAAACGCGTCTCCGGTCCCCTTCAGTTAGAATCTTTTTCCGATCGCAATTCTGACCTCGTGTCTTATGGCCTAATATGTTACACCACTGCTTGTAGAAGCGTTGAACAATCCTCCGAGAAACACCAACAAATCCAGTAATTTCACACACAGTATGGTAAAGGGTGCGGCTAAACATTGTTGTCCCTTTTAGTCACTCTGTCGCGTCCTTACATTTAGCCATGTTTACGTACAACGTCCGTTTGAAACATAAATGTCTCACTAATTGTTACTGCCTAATGCTCACGTAAAGGCAGTTCACGCGTGGTTGAGCACGCGATTCGATCGCTTAACGATTCATCTGTGAGTGCGTACAGGAGCGCATATTTTTTTCCGGTGAGCTTACAACCGGCCGAAGTGCGGCACACCGTTTTGTGATATTCTGTAGAATATTATAAAGAGGCTTCGTAAATAGCAACTTCTTGAACGCTTCCGGCATTTACTATAGTCCTTCATCGCAGAGTGTCTTTACGTTGTGGAAACGAAGGACGGTTGCAGCTTAATTTTCTGTCGACAAAGGGATTTTTAGAGACGGGTCTCTAGCTGGTATTGAAAACTGATGTGGGAGGAAACCTTCCACACCCTTTCCAGAGGACCCAACTGTGCTATGGCCTTAAGTTGTTTAGTGTATACACAGAAATCCTAAACATGGACGTTAGTATGAGAATTTCGTAGCTCACCATTCACCTAGGACCCACAGTACGACTGTTGGGTGAATGACCAACGAAGTTACCGTAACCTGGGGTGCTTACATGTACGTCTTAAACATCAAACGCTGTTGACGATGCACAGTCGTACGAAATATTTCGAAATTTATTTCCTGACTTCGGAATCCTTGATATGAGCTATATATGCTATGCTATATATGCTATGCTATATTATGTATGCATCTAAAATGAAACTCCCCTCCCCCTGTGAACAAACACGTGCTTCAGATTCCCTAGAGAAAACCCTCCCGATCGCTTGCCTGTTACAAAATGGTTCAAAAGGCTCTGAGCACTATGGAACTTAATTTCTGAGGTCATCAGTCCCCTAGAACTTAGAACTACTTAAACCTAACTAACCTAAGGACATCACACACATCCATGACCGAGGCAGGATTCGAACCTGCGACCGTAGCGATCTCGCGGTTCCAGACTGTAGCGCCTAGAACCGCTCGGCCACCCCGGCTGGCTTGCCTGTTGCAGTAATCGGCTAGTGTAGATAGGTAGGATTTTAAAGAACATCAAATCAGATGCGTATTCCGTCCGCCAGCTAAAATTAGAGCATTTCTTGACTCCGTTAAGAACAATTTACGTTTGAGGAAGCCGGCGTTAACAAAATAGCATGGTAGTGCGGTAAAATATACATTGCCCAAACTATTCCTACCGTCGAAGACAGATGTGTTGAACATCATCGCCATACGCGATTATTACAACCTCACAAATTTGCGGTTACTGTCTTACAGGGGGACATAGGATGCTGTACAATGAGACACAAGTGGTTGCAAACGCATCACGCTACTAGGATTGTGTTTTAAAAGAATCTGTCGAAATCAAGCAGATAATATCATTAACCGTGTCGTGTTGGATTTAGCGAAAGGTACATGTAAAATTGTGGTTGAGAGAAAGAGAGAGAGAAAGAAAAATATTTGACATACGACGAAATCTTTGCGAATCTTAATATTTGCAAAGAGTCACAAAAAAACAGTAAAATAAACCTAACATGGTTGTTGATATGAGTTGACATGGGGTTTTGGTTTGGCGCAATATTTAATAACCACGTTCGTTGTGGCGAATGATGTTTGTGACATGTTGGCACGCTTTTTTGATATGCAGAATAAAATCAAGGATTCACAGAAAATCTCAAATACGACGGTTGGAACTTAAATGGTGGCAACTATTTACTCACAACCGATACAAAAGAGTTACATGTTTGCGCCTGTTACTGTCCTTCAAAGTAGTCACCAGCGTTGTGTAGAACCCGTTGCCAGCGATGTTGAAGGCGTAGTATACCGTTAGCAGACCCTGTTCTGTTGATGGTGCGAATGGAGCGGTCTGCTGCCTGCCGAATCTCTGGAACAGTTCTGAAATGAATGCCACGAATCCAGAAATGAAACGCCAATCCAACGTATGGTGTCATTGTGGGTCGCCGCGAAAGTCGAAAGTGCGTCAGAGCCCCAGTATGGTGAAAGTTACGGTGATTCTCGTGTACGACTGTGATGGTGTTATAGTAACGCCTTACGGTCCTCCACGGCAGACCGTCAATGCACAGTATTAGTGTTCGTTTTTGGAGCATCAGCTGCGACCAACTTTGCGAAAGAAGCGGTGACACTTTCTGCGCAACCCACCCATCATTTTGCACGACAATGCGCGGGCACATACAGCGCAAGCTGTGGCTGCTCTGTTCGGTCGATGGGACTGGGAAGTACTGTACCATCCACTATACTCTCCGGAGTATTTTATTATTTGATTTGATTCCGAAGGTGAAGGAACCACTTCGTGGCATTCGCTTCAGAACTGTTCCGGAGATTCGACAGGCAGTAGAACACTCCATTCTCACTATCAATAGAACAGGCTCTGCTAACGGTATACTACGCCTTCCACATCGCTGGCAACGGATTCTACACAACGCTGGTGACTACTTTGAAGGACAGTAACAGGTGCAAACGTGTAACTCTTTTGTATCGGTTGTGAATAAATAGTTGCCACTATTTAAGTTCCAACCCTCGTATGTTGTACTATTTCACATGAGAGAACACTGTATATGCACTGCACACTTTTATATACATTACACAATCTGCTAGCATGAGTTTCTTAGAAGTAGATACCTTAGGGGTTGCGAAGCAACTCAAATCGCTTGATACGGGCAAGTCTTCAGGTCCTGATTGTATACCGATTAGGTTCCTTTCAGATTACGCTGATACAATAGCTACCTACTTAGCAATCATATACAACCGCTCGCTCACCGAAAGATCTGTACCTAGAGATTGGAAAATTGCGCAGGTCGCACCAGTGTTTAAGAAGGGTAGTAGGAGTAATCCATCGAACTACAGACCTATATCATTGACGTCGGTTTGCAGTAGGGTTTTGGAGCATATACTGTATTTAAACATTATGAATCACCTCGAAGGGAACGATCTATCGATACGTAATCAGCATAGTTTCAGAAAACATCGTTCTTGTGCAGCGCAGCTAGCTCTTTATTCGCACGAAGTAATGGCCGCTATCGACAGGGGATCTCAAGTTGATTCCGTATTTCTAGATTTCGGGAAAGCTTTTGACACCGTTCCTCACAAGCGACTTCTAATCAAGCTGCGGGCCTACGGGGTATCGTCTCAGTTGTGCGACTGGATTCGTGATTTCCTGTCAGGAAGGTCGCAGTTCGTAGTAATAGACGGCAAATCATGGAGTAAAACTGAAGTGATGTCAGGTGTTCCCCAGGGAAGCGTCCTGGGACCTCTGCTGTTCCTGATTTATATAAATGACCTGGGTGACAATCTGAGCAGTTCTCTTAGGTTTTTTGCTGATGATGCTGTAATTTACCGTCTAGTAAGGTCATCCGAAGACCAGTATCAGTTGCAAAGCGATTTAGAAAAGATTGCTGTATGGTGTGGCAGGTGGCAGTTGACGCTAAATAACGAAAAGTGTGAGGTGATCCACATGAGTTCCAAAAGAAATCCGTTGGAATTCGATTACTCGATAACTAGTACAATTCTTAAGGCTGTCAATTCAACTAAGTACCTGGGTGTTAAAATTACGAACAACTTCAGTTGGAAGGACCACATAGATAATATTGTGGGGAAGGCGAGCCAAAGGTTGCGTTTCATTGGCAGGACACTTAGAAGATACAACAAGTCCACTAAAGAGACAGCTTACACTACACTCGTTCGTCCTCTGTTAGAATATTGCTGCGCGGTGTGGGATCCTTACCAGGTGGGATTGGCAGAGGACATCGAAAGGGTGCAAAAAAGGGCAGCTCGTTTTATATTATCACGTAATAGGGGAGAGAGTGTGGCAGATATGATACGCGAGTTGGGATGGAAGTCATTAAAGCAAAGACGTTTTTCGTCGCGGCGAGATCTATTTACGAAATCTCAGTCACCAACTTTCTCTTCCGAATGCGAAAATATTTTGTTGAGCCCAACCTACATAGGTAGGAATGATCATCAAAATAAAATAAGACAAATCAGAGCTCGAACAGAAAGGTTTAGGTGTTCGTTTTCCCGCGCGCTGTTCGAGAGTGGAATGGTAGGGAGATAGTATGATTGTGGTTCGATGAACCCTCTGCCAAGCACTTAAATGTGAATTGCAGAGTAATCATGTAGATGATGTAGATGGGACACTGCGTTAAGTTGCATTCGTATTATCTTTGACTAACATGCACTTTTGGGAGTGTTGAAGGGTGGGACTCGGCGTTGATCCGTCGCGCAGCTCCGATACAGGGCCAGCGTATCTCCCCGTCCGGGAAGCAGTCGCGTTAACACGCACGGCTGTCCAAACGGGTAATCGGCTGGAACTTACGCAGCGCGCACTATACCTGTTGTAGATCTCTGGAAAGTCTGAAGGTAGCAGCGTTGGGCCACGCAATGGCAGTCGCGTTGTTCGTGTTCCCCAGACCGTGGCCTTTTCGCGGTAGCGGAAAATCCACCTCCTGCCGGTGGTGTATTGTGCGGGCTACCTATTACAGCGTCTGCGCTCGCTAGAACCGTACAGCCGCCGTACAATGCCGGCTCGAACATCAGCAAGCACTCTAGCCCTACCTATCCGCTGGTATCTTCACATTCACATAATGGTCATTTCACCTCGTCTCCACTTCTCGCCAATTGTTCCGCTACGAAAACCAGAGGCAGCAATTAAATTGCCTTTCGTATAGAAGATGAGGATTCATATTGGTCCCTGCATTCGACGTCGGGCTGGGTTCGTTCTCCAAAATCAGGAACCCAACGGAAGCTTGTTTCGAACCCTCAGGGCAAAGCAGGTAAGCCAACTCAAATGTTTCTTTTCATGAAATATCACGAAAACTTCTGGTATATGATCCTTGCGTATGCATTGAGAGGCACCCACATGCCTTGCTCATACTGTGGCATCAAGCAGTCAGGCCTGCAAGATAAGTGGACTGCCAAGCGAGTGGATTTGTTGTTATTTCTCGTGTAACATCAATGACAGATTATGAGCTCTAGTACTCACAATTAAGCTACAAATTATTCTCCTGTTTGAATATTACGCAACGGAAACGGATAACTCACATCTGACTATTAGTAATTTACACAACTCTTGATTGTTCACTACGCTCTGGCAATACCACATTTTACTTCTTACCCAACGGCTTTGACCAACACGTGGCCATCGCACTGAATATGAATGGCGCACACATTATAAATTCTGGGTATCATGACTACACACTATTCGAAGAACAAGGCCACCAATCTTCTATTATTCTTTTATTACATTTTATACAATAATTACACATGAGAAACTCCGCCCAGCGGGCATGGCTTTACATTGGTCTCGTAATGATCTAACGCTACAGTATACTTTCTGGATAGGATGGTGGATCTTTTGCTATATCTCACACTTCGACTCTCACACCCATCATCACGAAAATTTCCTCCAGACCGAGCGGTACAAAAAGGAACATGCATAACCCACTGCCTCTGAACCTATCTTGCTACTCTCCCATGCAAACCACACTTATTTAAATTACATGAAACACTTCACACTGGCAACATAGAATACATCACAAAGAATAGTCACAACGTTAGAATCACTTCACTTTCAGCTTTCCCACTTCAATTAGTATTCATCCCAGTTTCACATGACACTGCCCCACTTCGTAACTTTTCTTTCCTGCTATGAACTCTGGAGAACATATGCACGTCTTCCTGTGCAATGCAAGCCAAGTGACGTTGCTGGATAGACGGCTGACTCACCTTGCTTCTCTCTCCGAGTATTAGAGTTTGATTCAAGCATCACACGGAAACATAACACGCAAAGTAATATTAAGAACATATTCGTCACACACGCGATTCCTCAACTGATACCATGGACGAGTACTTCTCTTTATCCTTTGTCTCATACACAGATTGAGACTGACACAGTACTCACCACGTGGAAGTACTCGTCTCTAATTTCAAGTCCTGCACAAACCATTTCTTAAATATTTCCAACTTATAGTACACACACCAGTAATTCAGCTTAACACTAGCACTCGCAAGTATTTCAACTAATTGCTACACGTGGTTTCATTGTGACCGTTGGTCACTTCCGAAGATTACTACGATCCCCTTAATATTAGCTGTCTGTCATTTAATTCTCCCCCCAAAAGTTCCTGAAATAGAGAAATAATTATTCCAAACTACTCTTAAGTATTTCACATGCATACAATTCTCTCCACTCTTTTGTCTTTTCGGAGCACACCTAAGACAGGTCTTACCAACACAAGATCCAGAGCCAGAGTGCTGAAACATGGCCGTTCTTCAGGTCATCTCGCACCTCCGCCGAGGTGGGGGAGCACCATGCTACCGTATTGGTCAGCCACATTTCAGGCGCTCAAAGCTCAGGTAAATTTCATCTCTTTGGTTCCACCAAAGATAACCAAAGGACCGTCTCAAAGATGATCATATATTGCACATTCACTATCTGTGGTTAGCAGACGACCATACATTCATTCATTTCACAGATCTCACCAAATTGGATGTAGGGATTTCTTTTGTGGAAGTGCACATGTGATCAATTAAATAAATACATTGCCATTCTTTCCTACACTGGTATCCGGCTACGGTGTATTAAGTGAAATTGAGTTATTATTACAAAAAATATGTTGTTCTGACAAGAATAACGAAGAATGTTGTACCTATTTTCAATGTCGGGCGGTACTGTACCCTTTCAGCATAAACGGTCATTTGTTGAGTATAAAGAATGTCAATACAATTCAGAAATATCGAAAACCTCGAATTTAATCTTTGTTCCTTGCACAGCCGATTTGGATACTTGGTAACTACTAATCCTTTGGAGCACACACTACAGAGCTTGGACCATAACTGCTACCTGTTCTTCATTCTTATCTATCCACAGCTACGTAATTCGTTATACATAAACCAACCTGACTAAAAGAAAACAAAATTCTCAACAGGAGTTATGACCTGTACACTCAATGAAAGCAATAAACAGTTACCTAACAAAAATAAAACAGGTTTTTCACAAAAACAGATCAAAATTAATTTATTTAATTTTAAAAATTAAATATACATAACACTAGGCCAGACACCTCCTCTGGAGAAAACCATTAATGGTTAATTTCCTGTGTTCTTGATTAAATAACGCACAAGTTCTGCTCTTGAGTTGAATCTTTCTTATGAATGGCAGTTTGAGTCCTCCTTTTTATAACTTCCTGTAGGGGAAAATGAACATCTCTGAAGTCTGGTGTCTCTGATGTGACACTTTCCTTCACCATAACATAATACAGCTTGTAACAAATTATTATACCTAGTTACGACAAAAGTCAAATTGTACTTTATATCACTGCTAATGTTTGGCATTGCTTCTGTAATTTCATGTTCCATATTTTTTCAAACAATGTAAGAAGTGAAATCTCCTTCTTGTGACCCTTTTGTCTTCCGTCTGCCTTCATGTAAGCAAGCCATTTTCCTTGCTCTGTGTAATCTGGGGCAATAGCGTTATTTAATGACAAATATATATTTCTTTACTGACAAAGTTACTAATCATGGATAAAGAACTCTTATGTTTCAGCTATTTAATTACTTTGGCAAGCGACTGGCTTGGTGACGTGTCGACTGTGAGCCATCGTATGCGCTTTTGTTTTTCAACCTGTGGAATGCAAATCATTTGTTGCACTATACCTTAATTGCTATTATTACGCTATGCTGTCACCAAGGTTATTCGCTCGCCTGACACCAAAAGCAATAGAAAATTGCAGGTAACGGAGCCGTCTTTGGCCAAGTAGGCGTTATAATACTATTTAGCACTGAAATTCTATTTATTCATGTTCTTTAACGTGCTCCTTCTGTGACCGGTTTGCTATAACCCACTTCCGAACAATTATCTTTCGGAAGATTTCATATTGATTCTTTTGATGGGATTCATCTACATGTACACATACATACTCTGTAAGCCACCTAAGGTGCACTGCGGAGGATACCTTATACAACTGCCAGTCATCTCCTTTCTTGTTTCACTCTCAAAAAGATAGAGCCAAGAACACTTGCCTGTACACCTCCGTAAAAGCTGTAATTTTGCTTGGCTTATTTTCCTGGTCCTTACGTGAAATGTGCATTGGCGGCAGTAGAATAGTTCTGTAGTCAAATTCAAATGCCGGTTCTTTAAATTTTCTCCATAGTCGCACTGTTAATCAAGGTAGACAAGTAACTGTCATTCACCCAACATGTTTGCACAGGTGTTACTTCCCACATAAGTTCTATCGCAGCACTTTCTCCCTCACCAGGACGCCCCTCCACTCTGTTGCAGGGAGAGTCCTTCCAAGAACATTTACTTTAATGCCACATACTGTTCACCATCCTTCAAGATACGATGTTCGTGTTTGATCGCTTCTGTATTCGGAAAGCTACGCCTCCCCTCACTCTTGGAAATGGTATCGGTAGACCAGTATTATTCGCGCACTGCATGAAGATATTTGGTACTGTGATTTACGTGGGCTGGATCAAATAATACAAATTGAAGATACTTCAAAATGGTTCAAATGGCTCTGAGCACTATGCGACTTAACTTCTGAGGTCATCAGTCGCCTAGAACTTAGAACTAATTAAACCTAACTAACCTAAGGACATCACACACATCCATGCCCGAGGCAGGATTCGAACCTGCGACCGTAGCGGTCACGCGGTTCCAGACTGAAGCGCCTTTAACCGCACGGCCACACCGGCCGGCATTGAAGGTACTAGACCGGCCTTTACGACTTTGTCTCATCACCAGCCTATCCAGCCTTCGTTAGAAGACAGTACTAAGTTCCTTTTGTATACGAAAGCAGACAAGACACGAGCAATTAACGACACACGAAACAAAACTCACTACGATAAAGATAACATAAAGCGGTAGCAATAAAGCAGGTATGCATAACCTTTTATGCTATGCTGAGATTGGTAGCTACGAGAGACAAGTGAATATCGGTCCAAAGGCCTGTTTTGAAACATTTAATGATGCTGGTACTCCCATCAACCATTGGGACAAATGTCGTTTGGAGTGCTGTATCAACAAGTAAGAAGGGCCTTCTGTACAACCTGATTAACCTAGTTGTATGCCACACAGTTTTGAGGCTAAACACTAACATGTTATCAGACAGACATTTCCGTGCTGTCCAACGCAACTATATAAGAAAAAGAGAAAGCTGAAGAATGAGCTACCGCAGGGGTCTGTTCTCGCTCCAGGCCCGCCTAATATTGCTGCAGCAATAGTACGGTGATGACCTAGCTTTAGCTGCCAAACATGAAAGCTTGAAGTCAGCCACACTATTTTAATTGTGTAGTATGTATACGCTGAAAAATACATTTATGCTCTTCCTCTAAGCTCAGCTCAAACATTACTGAAAAACCGTAACCGTTTCCCAGCGTAATAAATATGAAAGACAGAATTTCTAGTAAACAAAAATGAAGAGACGCAGCCACTCACCCGCTTCGTGCTTCTTTGGCATACAGAGAAAAACATCACAACCATTCTTTTTTTTGTTTTAGTACACACAATCTAAGAAGAATGAAAACTGTTATAAAAAGAGTAAGCTCTTTACTGCGCAAGGAAGTTTCGAAAATTGTATTAGAGTGATAAAACACTGCTGCCAGATTAACGGTAGTTAAGACTTGACTAAATGTTTTGTGTCCACTAGCGTTTAGGTAATGTATCAATAAGGAACATTCTGGAACAATCTGTTACATGTGCGTTGTTATGTGGTACGAATCCCGAGAGATAAGATTTGCGACATTAGCTGCCAAGAAACACCCGGCATACTCCTGATCTCTGACTTGGCGGCGAAAGCAGAAGCAGCGTATCTGTCTATAACTCACAGCATCTACAATCCCCAGCGGGCGATGGTGGTGTAATGGTCAGCATAGTTGCCTTCCAAGCAGTTGATCCGGGTTCGATTCACGGCCATCGCATGTATTTTAATTACGCTGTCTTTAATTTAAAAAATCGGATACATGGAGACAATGAGACTCGTCTCTGTATCTGCATCGTACAAATAGATGATCCGGGTACGATTCCCGGCCATCGCAGATATTTTGATTACATTTTCCTTAACAAACAAAAAAAATCACGTACGTGAAGACGATGAGACTCTCGTCTGTGTAGCTCGATCGAATACGCACTAGAGACGTTTGAAAATTGTTTTGGGAAATATTATGTTACCCAAAAATAATGATTATTTACTCGTTCACAAAGATTAAAATCAGTTGCTGAAAAATTCTTCAATTAAATTCATCAGCATCTTTTGTCTGCTAAGAAATATTAATACAAATCTTTTTATACATTGACGTATAGTCGTGAAGTAAATGTGTTAAGTACTTCATTGATGATCCATAGCTTCTAACATACTTAAGTTAAATTCATTTTTAAACTACAGGTACCTGTCTATAGTTAAATCGATTACGAAGCTTACATGCAATTTACAAGCTCTGCATTAACAATTTCTGTTTAGAACTCAAATACAAAGCTTCACAGTTGCCTCCACATATGTTTCCGAGTGAGGTAGCTCACTGATTAGCACACTGGACTTGCATTCGGAAAGATGACGGTTCAAACCCTCGTCCGGCCATCGTGATTTAGGTATTTCGTGATTTCTCTAAATCGCTTATGGCAAATGCCGGGTGGTTTCTTTGAAAACGGCACGGCTAATTTTCCTCTTTTCCTTGCCCGATCCGAGATTTGTGCTCCGTCTCTAATGACAGCGTTGTCGACGGGGACGTTAAACACTACTCTCATCCTTCAACATGTTTTTATTGTATGGCTGTATTTAATTTCTAAATTTTTCGCTTTTTAACTGCTTTTCGTATTTAAGGTTGAATAACAAGTACACTGCTTTTGTCGAAACAACTGACTAGTGTCTGCAGGGGACATTAATTCTTAAAGGCCCCACACACGATCGATGGACCTCTAGGATCCGTCGCATGTGCGATCGATCGCATCGTAGGGCAAATCGCAGCTATCGGTCACTGATCGCTGGTGCATGGACAACCCAAACAATATGATGGCTCGCATGTATTTCGATCTTCCAGTAAGGCTGCCTGGCTCGTAAGCGGGTGTGTGGATATATAGCTGCGAACCTTTTCTCTATTTGCCAAGCGTGTGTGCAGTTTTGTTTCGTTTCTCTTTGCCCACGTTGTGTAAGAAATTTGCATTACAATTTATAGTTATCCAGGGATCACAAACTAATCTGAAAAGTGAAGTGGAAGCCAAAGTTGGCATTTACATTAAGAAAAAATATACCCTCCGATTTTGCAGTGATAAAAATTCTTAAACATATACTACAATGTAGAATTGATGGAGACTTCATAGTGATAGTGGTGATACCATGGGCTCCGTCTTACGATTTTGAGCTATTTGCGAATAATTATATGCATTATTAAAGTTTCTGAAGTCCCTTGTCAACTAAAATAATCTAATTCTCCGTCATTCAATCCATAAAAAGAGTTACAGTAATCGGTAGTGCTGCTATTGACAACATGCCAATAGAAACACCGAGTAGATTGTGTAATGTGTAAATACTTGCATTTAAATCATAAGACTAAAGAATAAAAAAAGAATTGAGGACTAGTAATCGTAAAACGAATTTTATTGGCACAGTTGGAATAGGTCTGCGTACACAACCTATTTGTCATCATTGAAAATGTAATATATTATGTAAAGTACTCTACTGTTACCAAAAAAAGCGAATCAAAACAAGTTTAATAAATTATAACTCTCGTTTATTTTAAATTTATGTTTCGCAGATATGTATGGAGATGTGGGAAGTTAACAGCAGCTGCTGCTAAAATAGCAGTTCATTTTCCGTAGCAGAACTTCTCGACACAGTGACGTTCACAATACTGATAAAAATTGACTGGCAAATCGCTCGTATGTTGCGTATCGAGGCGAGCGAACGATTGCAGGTGATATCGCATGCGAAGGATCTCTCGCTCGTGTGTGGGACCTTTTAGGCAACAAACATTATAAGCAAAGATACAATCAACTTTTACAAAATGTTCTGCACCAAACTTGTTTTTTAACGTTGAAATTACACTTTGTTCAATGGGCAAATTACGCGCGTTGTGTACAGTGTAATTTACAATGTTAAAAAAGGTGTTTGGTGTACAACATAAATGAAGAGTGTTGAGCGTGACACTTTCTCAACCAATGTCAAGACCTAACAGACTTCAACATCATGAAAATATAACATGAAATACTAAAATATTGTGTAGTTTAATTATTTATTTCACTTAATATTGTCCATTGTGTAAAGTGTAATTTCAACGTTGAAAAACAAGGTTGGTGCCTAACATTCTATGAAAGTTTATTGTATCTTTGATTATAGAGTTTGTTGCCTAAGAATTAGTGCCCCTGGTAGACGTTAGTCAGTTGCTTCCTGAAGATGGCCCAATAAGAAAAAAATTAGTTAGAGCTAACAACGTTTGTTACCTAAGAACTTGTGTCCTTTGCAAAAGGTGGTCAGCTGTTTCCTGAAGATGGTCTAATAAGCCGAAAACTAGTTAGAAATAAAAAAAAAATTAGTAGAACGAAAACGTACTTGTTATTCAAACTTAAGTATTGAATTGTTCTACCAAGAAGCAACGGGAGAATTCATGAACAAACTTCACATATTATTAAAGCTCAATTAGAACAATTTGTGAAGTGTGAAAAATTTTCTGACGTTTATTAAATGTGATACAAGGGAACCTTATGAACTGTTGCCCCTAGTTTCACACAAAGAAATGACAGATATAACACTTGTGGGAATTCCCTTTGGCGGACATGAATACCTGAACGATAGGTAGCGAACGAAGTTGCACGGCGGGAAGACACTTGGACTCGTATTCGGCACGAAGGTGATTCAGATCGCTGCCCAGATTAAGATTTTGTGTGGTTTCACTAAACCGCTTGAATCAGGGAACACAACTTTTCTTTTGAAAAGGACACAGACCATTAAAAAGTGATTGATCTAACGTATTTCAAAATTGTATGAAATGAAAAAACGAGGAGAAGACTCATAGCATGCCTAAGACGGTGAACCAAAAAAAGTGGTTAAGACTTCAGTGAGGTGACATGCATGTACTTCTAGTGAAGTCCTGATTTCTGTGATCGGAAGGATGTTTTACTCCAGCGAACAGCCCTCAGACGAAGTGGACACGTGAAAACAGTGGCTAATATACTTCGTCCACGGCCAATGGGGCAATAGGAGCATTAGATCGAATGGGGCAGCATGACAGACGTCTTGAAATGTAGCCTTTCGGTCTGCTGTAAAGATTATTAAACGTAAAAAGGGGCTGTCAAAAATGTATAGAGAAGTCATGGCCGAGTTTTACGCTCTTTTACCTAAAAGGCAGTCGTACTTGACCAAAAGATTATTCCACAGCCATAAATTTTACCTTAATCGACTCTGTAAAATTTTATACCTTACGTCAGTAAACCAGAAATTACAGAGTGATACGTAACGCACAGATGCTACCTTTTCCCAGTAACATCGTGATGGCAGATGGAAAGGAACTAGTAAAACGATGAGCTGTAAACTCACCGTGAAAGGAAATGAACAATTAGTCATGCAAAACAGCAGAAAACAACAGTAAATACTGCAATTAGAGTACGATATCTGGATATTCTCAAAGATCAACATTAAACAAAATATTTAAGTTTGCACATTAGCAATCGTGCACCACACAGATCTCAGCACGTCTGATTCTGTTGTCACAGTTAAATAAACGGATTGTGTCAATGGTAAAATAATATAAAAACTGCTACGTTAATGCCCATCTTATTCTGCCGGTGATTTATTCGAAGATATACCTTATTGACTTTTATAGGGAAGAAAAAAATCATTTTGAGAGCAAATTATGTAAGAGTTGTCATTAAGAATCAATCTTTCTTAATAAAGACGTAAGTTAAAATGTTCCCGTTCCTTTTCGTATGTAGAAAATTTGTCGTACAGCTGTAAGGCCAACTAGATTCCTTCGCGTCTGACAATGGTGGTTCACCTCCTGCCTCGCCTTTCGCTGTGTCATCGCAGGGCCGAGTGTAGGAACGTGGCCGACTGTAGGGACGTAGGGGGTGAAAGGGGTGGGGCGAGGGGGGGGGGGGGGAGGGAGGTGAACCGTATCGTCGAGTCACCGGTTGGTTTTTGCTGGCGGCAATTTCTAAATTAAATGGTTCCAAATACGAGGATAATCCCAAAAGTAAGGTCTCCTATTTTTTTATAATTACAGAACTCTTTGTGGCAGTTGGTCACACTGTTATGAAGAGTGCTTCACGCGCTCTGTGTAAACATGCGCACTCCGCGCTGAGGCGCTCAGTCTTGGCTTGGCAGCCGTTGAGACTGGAGCTCCCGTTGGATGTTACCGCCAAGTGCGAATTGAGCGCAGTTATTCGGTTTTTGAACGCAAACGGCACTGCGCCGATTGAAATCCACCGCCAATTGACGGAAGTGTATGGTGAGTCGTGCATGGATGCCAAAAATGTTCGTAAGTGGTGTAGCTGGTCGGACCGAAATTCACGTCGAACAAAGGAGCGGGAGACCGTCAATTTCTGAGGAGACAGTTTGGAAGGTTGAGCAAAGCATGCGTGAACATCGGCGGATCACCCTGGATGATCTCTGCACGTTGGTTCCTCAGGTTTCCCGAAGCACCGGTCACAGAATTTTAACGGAAACATTGAACTACCGGAAGGTGTGCGCAAGAGCGGTGCCACGCATGCTGAATGAGGACCACATGCGGCAACGAGTTGATGCTTCCCGCGCATTTCTTCAACCCCTTGCAGCCGAACAGGACAACTTTCTGGACTCAATTCTCACGGGTGACGAAACCTGGGCATACCACTTTACACCTGAGACCAAGCAACAATCACGCCAGTGGCGGCATTCTGTTTCGCCAAAGCCTCGGAGCTGGCGGCGAGCTTATATGACATGGGCATACAAATACTGCCACAGCGTCTACAAAAATGCATCGACAGAAATGGTGATTATGTCGAAAAATAGCTAAATGTTCAAGCTGTAAACTGATGTAAACCATTGTAGAAATAAACGGGTCTATGTACTTATAAAAAAATAGGAGGCCTTACTTATGGAATTACCCTCCTATTAAACAAGTCAAAGAATGTTTTGAATAAATTACAAAGTGTGAGAATAAGGCGTAAGTACAAATTATTAATAAAATCGTGTCTCTTACTGAAAATTATCTACGATACTGTGAAATAGACAACAAATAAAGCATTGGAATTAGTCACATTGGGTGCATCATTGAAAACAGCAAATCCTACTACCAGCGTGTTGCCACCTCAGTTTCTACCATGCACCTACGCAACTTTTGAAACGTACCTATATCATCTTGAAAACTCCTACACAAATTAAAACCTTCGAAATAAATAAAAATGACAACATAGGATGACTTAACAGTCCCTATACAGCAATCTTAAACACCTATAGCAGCATCGTCGAGAAAAACATTTTGTACTAAATAAATAAAGAATATGTGAAATACGCAATTAAGTGACATTTGCCATCCGATAGTCTTTTGAATCCGCACATTGTAATTAAGCGGGGCTTACACGTGGAAAAAAACGTGGCATCCTTCCCTCAGTCGCTCTCGTCTGCTTCTGCCATTAATACCATTTCCACTGCTCTCCTTTTTGCCATGGTCCTCTATATTAGTTTTTTCTTCTGTCTGTAACTGCTTTTAAGTTTTCCCTAACTCCATTTTCATTCTGCGTTGAAGCTATAATCAGAAGAATGATGCTGTAAAGGCATCAGAATCGCAGTTTCATTCCTTTGTTTGGCGAGGAAATTTACGATTTGTTTTCTGCGTCCACGTGTCGCTAGTCAGTGTTGAAAGATCATCTGTTCTGAGGCTGAAGCAATTCAGTAAAATAAGGTCGGAAAGTAGGACAGATGCAGACGCCATTATTAATTATAACATGGGCGAGATCTGTGATGCGCTGGTTGAAACAAGCGAGGACAAAAATAACGGAAAGAATGGTTGCACAAGAGGCTGGCAGTTTGGCAATCATTATTCATGATTTTACGTTCCTCTGTGCAATGGTGTTAGACTGTGATATATTACTCCATATTAACGTAGTCAGCAAAAACCAAAAAGTAGTACCACAGATACTTCGAAAGCTACTGGCTTACTCGAAAATACATCCAAGTATTTCACAAACTACAAAGAGGACCTGAAATTCCAAGATTACCCAATACACGCTAAGGAACTGGGAATCCAGCTCGATATAGAAAACTGGACTGCAAGTGATACAACACGGAGACGGAAGAAGAAACATTTCCAGTACGAGGCAGAAGATCAGAAAATTGAAGATCCAGAAATGCAGCACAAAACAGAATTTTACTATAAGGTACTGGATGTTACAACATTGTTCTCTGAGAGGCTTCAGCAGTAAAAAGTCACAATGAGCTTTTTGATTTCTATACTTTTTTTACATCAGTGAAGTTAAAGACATGTCCCCTGGCGTTCTAAGTGACAAGTGTTCCAAACTATGCGACAGTTTTAGCCATGGACAAGTTATGGACAACAGTCTCGTCAATTTTAAAGATTGACTTACATTGAGCTCAACATTGGTATAGCTTGGAACTCATACAGAGTGTATGCCTTTGTGTGCAACGTAGCTGTAGCTTTACAAATTCTGCTAACAGAACCGGTGACAGTGGTATTTGGAGAAGTTTTTCGAAGCTTAAACTGATTAAAACATCCCGGAGCTCAACAGTGAGCCATGAAGAACTCTCTGGACTGGCAACGATATTGACTGTACAAGACTTAACTGAATGTTTGGATTTCAACGAAGTCATATCGAAGTTCACTGATGCCAACGAAAGAAAAAATTTGGAATATAAAGTGAGTGTGTAAATATACGTTTATCATTAATTCAGAGTTTTGGTTTATTTATGTACGTTATGCACTTTCATTCATTTACTACACAAAAATTTGATCTAAGATATTCCTACATGTATGTTTCACATACTATTATCTGTTTAGAAGGCCCCCGGAGGAGACGACATTCGATCAGAACTACTGATATTCTTGAGGGAGGCAGTCGTGAGTTAAATTTTCCACCTGGTATGCAAGATGTACGGGACAAGCGAAATATCGTCATGCTTAAAGAAGAATGTAATAGTTCAAATTCCGAAGAAAGCAGGTGCTGATAGATGTGAAAAATAGATATCTATCAGTTTAAATAAGTCATTGTTGCAAAACGCTAACACGATTTATGTACAGAAGAATGGAAAAACCGGTAGAAGCCGATCTCGGGAAAGATCAGCTTGGGTTCCGGAGAAATATAGGAACTTGTGTAGCAATATTGACACTATGACTCATCTCAGAAGACAGATTGAGGAAAAGAAAACCTACGTTTATAGGTTTTGTGGGGTTGGAAAAAGCTTTTGACAATCTCGATTGGAGTACACTCCCTGAAATTCTGGTGTTAGCATGGGTAAAATACAGAGAGCGAAAGGTTATACATAACTTGTACAGAAACCAGATGGTAGTTATGAGAGCCGAGGGCACCTTCATGCAGGGGTTGAGAAGGGAGTAAGACTAGCTTATAGCCTACCCCGATGTTATTCAGTCGGTAGATAGAGCAAGCACTAAAGGAAATCGAAAAAAGTTTGGAGAAGGAATTAAAATTCAGGGAGAAGAAACAAAAACTTCGAGGTTTGTCGATGACACTGAAATTCTGGCAGAAACAACAGCAAAGGAGTTGGAAGAGCAGTTGAACAGAATGAACAGTGTTTTGAAAGGAAGATATAAGATGAACATCAACAAAAGCAAAACAAGGGTAATGGAATATAGCTGAATTAACTTGGGCGACGCAGAGGAAATCAGATTAAGACTTGGGCAGCAACATAACTGATTGTGGCCAAAGTAGGTAGGATATAAAATGTAAATCGGCAACGGCAAGAACAGCGTTTCTGAAGAAGAGAAATTTGTTAACGCCAAACACAGATTTAAGGGTTTGAAATTCTTTTCTGTATTATTCATTTTCATGGAATGAAGCTAATAAAAATCAGCTGCACGTCAGAATATATACTATACAAACTACCACAGGGTACACGACGAGAATACTCCGTACCGTTACCAGTCTTTCCCCTTCCTCTTCCACTCGCAGATGGTGCGAGAGAAAAACGACTGTCAACATGCATCCGTACGAGCCCTGATTTCTCTTACCCTATTTTCGCTGTCCTGACGCGAGATGTACGTTGGTGGCAGCAGAAACGATGAGCCGCCTGTCGCATTTGTCAGTTCTATAAACTTTCTCAATAGTGTTCAGTGAAGAGAACGCCTTTTCCCGTACAGGTAATCCCATTTGAGGTCACAGAACGTTTCCTTGTTGATAGAGACTACAGCTAACAAGTCTAGCAGCACGCTCCTGAAGTGCTTCGATGTTTTCCGTTAATCCGACCTGTTGGAGATCCCAAACACCCTAGTAGTATACAAGAATGCACCGCACTGACCATCATAGGTAAGCTACACTTTCCTGGTCTTTCGCAATAAACGTCTATGTACATACGCACTTTCACGAAACCTGTCTATTCCGTGCGTCGGTCCCGTGAGAACTCTATTCGCATCTACTGCCAGGTTGTTACCCTCCACGTGGCGCTCATGGTGCCTCTCCTTCCTTCTCTCTGCTCAGGGAACGATAAAAAAGGGAACAGCTTTTAGTTACATACGCTGCGAGTGACATAACTATATTTTACTTAACATAATTTCTTTTGGAGTAATAACGCAAGATGTACACTCCTGGAAATTGAAATAAGAACACCGTGAATTCATTGTCCCAGGAAGGGGAAACTTTATTGACACATTCCTGGGGTCAGATACATCACATGATCACACTGACAGAACCACAGGCACATAGACACAGGCAACAGAGCATGCACAATGTCGGCACTAGTACAGTGTATATCCACCTTTCGCAGCAATGCAGGCTGCTATTCTCCCATGGAGACGATCGTAGAGATGCTGGATGTAGTCCTGTGGAACGGCTTGCCATGCCTTTTCCACCTGGCGCCTCAGTTGGACCAGCGTTCGTGCTGGACGTGCAGACCGCGTGAGACGACGCTTCATCCAGTCCCAAACATGCTCAATGGGGGACAGATCCGGAGATCTTGCTGGCCAGGGTAGTTGACTTACACCTTCTAGAGCACGTTGGGTGGCACGGGATACATGCGGACGTGCATTGTCCTGTTGGAACAGCAAGTTCCCTTGCCGGTCTAGGAATGGTAGAACGATGGGTTCGATGACGGTTTGGATGTACCGTGCACTATTCAGTGTCCCCTCGACGATCACCAGTGGTGTACGGCCAGTGTAGGAGATCGCTCCCCACACCATGATGCCGGGTGTTGGCCCTGTGTGCCTCGGTCGTATGCAGTCCCGATTGTGGCGCTCACCTGCACGGCGCCAAACACGCATACGACCATTATTGGCACCAAGGCAGAAGCGACTCTCATCGCTGAAGACGACACGTCTCCATTCGTCCCTCCATTCACGCCTGTCGCGACACCACTGGAGGCGGGCTGCACGATGTTGGGGCGTGAGCGGAAGACGGCCTAACGGTGTGCGGGACCGTAGCCCAGCTTCATGGAGACGGTTGCGAATGGTCCTCGCCGATACCCCAGGAGCAACAGTGTCCCTAATTTGCTGGGAAGTGGCGGTGCGGTCCCCTACGGCACTGCGTAGTATCCTACGGTCTTGGCGTGCATCCGTGCGTCGCTGCAGTCCGGTCCCAGGTCGACGGGCACGTGCACCTTCCGCCGACCACTGGCGACAACATCGATGTACTGTGGAGACCTCACGCCCCACGTGTTGAGCAATTCGGCGGTACGTCCACCCAGCCTCCCGCATGCCCACTATACGCCCTCGCTCAAAGTCCGTCAACTGCACATACGGTTCACGTCCACGCTGTCGCGGCATGCTACCAGTGTTAAAGACTGCGATGGAGCTCCGTATGCCACGGCAAACTGGCTGACACTGACGGCGGCGGTGCACAAATGCTGCGCAGCTAGCGCCATTCGACGGCCAACACCGCGGTTCCTGGTGTGTCCGCTGTGCCGTGCGTGTGATCATTGCTTGTACAGCCCTCTCGCAGTGTCCGGAGCAAGTATGGTGGGTCTGACACACCGGTGTCAATGTGTTCTTTTTTCCATTTCCAGGAGTGTATTACACTCTAAACGGTTCACTTCTGCCTCATTGACTGGTACCCCATACCTGGCTCTGGTCAGAAAGACGTACGTGAAGTGTGATTATGTGAACATAAGACGTCATGGCTTAACGAGTGAAATAGGTTGACTAAATCTCCAAATGCATGAAGGGGTAGGAGGCCATCAGTTAAAATTTTCCCGCGGGGTGGCAAAATCTCTGCATTATCTAACACAGTGTCGCGCGAACATTATTAGCAGGTATATAAACTTCAGATAGATTCGAATACAAAAAAGACGTATCACTTTGAAAGACAAAACATTCCTTCTCACATATATTCACCATGGTTTGGATTTGAAGTTCTAACACTAGCTGTATTTCCGAAATAAGTTACGGAAAATCCGATTCCACTGTTATATACACGTCTGCTCTTTTCACTTTTCAGACTTGTTTAGGCATATTTGTGCCATCATCAATAAATACTTTCATTCATGTCTATAAAACTGAAACAGATTTTAAGTAAAATGATGGGAACTAAAATCAGTGCTAAAAACGTTTTACATATATTGCGATTACTTAATTAACTTTCTAAACTGTTGGCTATTGTGGGACCCTCTTTACCTAACTATACGCAACTAAATAATGTTTTTGTGAGATTAGTTGGTGAGTTAGTAATCTGCTTTGTCTTTAAACGTAATATTACAGTGTGAAAAAAAAATGGATAAGGTACTTTGCTGACTCACCAACCAACCTCACAACTACATTATTTGGTCGCAAATGGCTAACTGTATAACAATGCAAGGAAGATCCTATATGACCTAACAGTCTAGACAGTAAGGTAGTAATCACAATCGACACAAAACGTTTTAAGTATAATTTTCATTCCGGTAATTGTTATGGAAACATGTTTGTATTTTATAGACCTGAATAAGAGTACCTCTGATGATGAAACAAATGTGCCAGAACTTCACTACATGCCACTGTATGGCATTCGTATCCAAGCTACTGCTTGTCACCTCTAAAGCGGGTAATACATTTTCAAAACGTATCTCTGAAGTGCTCAGTGTCCTTTGCTGGAATGGATTGATAGAAGGTCAAAGTTATCGGAACCTATTAATGTAACAAAAGAGCTGAGACAAGGCTGCAGTATGTAGTCCAATTTTGTTCAATTTATACGCAGAAGTGGCTTCTCAAAAATAAAAGAACAGCTGTGCAGGAATGAGAATCATTGATAATGATTTATAAGTGTTTTCGTTAAGTTTTGCTGATTATCAAGCCATTCTTGCACAAGATCAATACTACGAGGGTGGTATGAGAAGTTCCTGGAATCACCACGAGAGGTCAGCGCTAGCGCAACGAGTTGTTAACGTGATATTCATTGGACTGTTGCCTGTGAACGCGTGCCACGGCAATGCTCTTGGAAGAGAGTTGTGGCGGTGGCATGGCACTGTTATTGTTCCCGCTTAGTGATTTGCGAAGATGGAAATAATCGGGATTTCAGCAGTGATTAAGTACTTCGTAAAGAAAGGTATGAAAGCAGAGGATGTTCATGCCGATTTCCAGAATACACTGAGGGACTCTGCTACTTCATATTCAACTGTTGCCTGGTGGATAAATGAATTTGGTCGGGAGAGCTTAGATGATGATCAGCGCAGTGGTGGGCCAATATGTTTGACTAATCAAGAAATCATTGCAAAAGTGCACAAAAGCAGGTGAAATTGCCCACACTTGCCAGATGTCATCTGAAAGGATAGATCACATTTTATCTGAAGAATTAGAAATGAAAAAATTACCTGCAAGATGGGTGCCGCGACTCTTGACGAGCTCCCGCACACATGTTCCGTTGCCATGGCAAAATTAAACGAATTAAAGTACGAATCGTTGCCACGCCCGCCTTATTCACCTGATAAGGCTCCGTCAGACTTCCATCTCTGTCCAAAACTGGAAATTTTTCTTCGTGGACGAAGATTCACTTCAAACGAAGAATTGATAGCCGGAGTTGATAATTATTTCGCAATCCTGGAGGAAACTCATTTTCGAGATGGGTCCAGGGCACTGGAACATCTTTGGACCAAGTGCATTAATCTACAAGGAGACTACATTGAAACATAAAAAAAGTTTCCGTGATGTAAGTACTTTCTTTCTATTCCGTTTCGAGAACTTTTGATACCACACTCGTATCTTGATTTCACGGTACAACATTTACACTGAAGAGCCAAAGAAACTGATACACCTGCCTGATATCGTGTAGGACCCCGTCAGTACGCAGAAGTGCCACAATACGACGTGGCGTGGATTCGACTAGTGTCTGAAGTAGTGCTGGAGGGAATTGACACCCAAAAGGCTGCAGGGCTGTCCATTAACCCGTAAGAGTACGAGGAGGTGCAGTTCTCTTCTGAACAGCACGTTGAAAGTCATCCCAGATATGAAAAATAATGTTAATGTCTCAAAAAGACAATTATTTGTCAAAATATACTAAATATAAACAAGTGTTTAACCCCTTCAACACACCATCTAAAAAACGCTAGAAAGTTGCTGCTTTCTTCAGTGTGGTCTTTTTTCTGGAATCACCTCCAGCTAATTGTAACCACCCCTCAAGTCCATTGATGATAAGTACCGACACTGCTCAAGACTGTCGATTGTTTCTGTGATGTCTGGAATGTGGTAAGCTTGTCTGATCGTCTTACTGTTCAAATGGCGATAGTTTCAGAAAAATCGATACTTCCCGGAACCATCCGTAGACTTTTTGGGTGTGCTTACAATTCCAGCCCTCTAAAGGCTACTACCTTCTTCTGTTATCCCATCGGCTAGCTGCTGACTGATGAATTCCTCTAAAATCGGGTACAGGTACCATGATATACTGTACAGCTTTTGGTGCAACCACGCTTCGTTCCCCATAGGAAACCTGTGTTGTGACATGGACTTAAAGGCAATGGTCTTAAGGAAAAAAATAAATCTTGAAACTCCACTGTGCTCTCTCTGTTCCTTTCTAATGTTTAACCTTCTCATGCAACGTAGTCTTAGAGGCACTCGGCACATGACACATCACCCCGCAAAAGCTTTAATGTCATCGATCACGCTTTAACTGGATTGCCTACTACGACACACGATACTCAACACATGACACATATCATGCAAATTAAGCTTTAATGTCATTGCTCATGGTTTAACTGGATTGCTAGACACGTATTGTGACAGATCAGCATTGATGACAGCTTCCTCCAGCTGGAATGTCTTCCGATTAAGTTCCACCATATGTCATCCAAGGTCAATTATGGCATGATATTGATGGAGAAAGTCCGATCCTAGGATAATGTTGTAACTCTCACTTACATGAGATGTGGTTTCTACACACTGTCTGAACTTAGTTGCCTCCAATTGAAAATTCACAATTACCAACCCTCGTGGCCATATATCATCCACCACATCATGCAACCTATAACCTACTAGGTCCAACTGTCTCCTACCTCCTAAGGCTCTCGAGGCCACTGACACATCCGCTGCTGCGTCCAACAGAAACTTATACTTTCTTTCGTCTAATATACTCACTAAGGTACATTCCACCTCTGCATTCGTATTTCCTGCATTCGTGTCGACTGAGCTGGCATCTCTGCTCTACACATGCCCCATACCCCCACAATTAAAATATTTTACGTTAGCCGTGAACACACTTTGTCTATCTTTCGCCACTGTTGCAACATCAGTTTCTTCAAATTCCATTGTCAACCTCACTACTGTATAGAGATCGTTAGGCACACCAGTGTGCATCCTCCTAGATATTTCCAACGCCAGACATCTCAGGGATTCATCGGGTGCCCTTTGCTCGGCTTCCTGTAAAACGACCTTGTTAACCTTGTTTTAGCCGTGAAACTAAGGACTTAGCTTCTCCTGCATGGCGCAATCATGCTACTTCTAACTGCTTCTTGTCTGAGCATCACTCTATTTTCGAAGGTGACACGAGTCCTCCATAAATGCTAACACATTCTCGGATACTCTACAGGATAAATGAGTAGCAAAATTCGCAACAGCTGGATCTAATCCTAGACTTAGTGCTTTTAATGATCTCAGCTCCTCATTCTTCGCTGCCACATTATTTGCAAACGTATTTTGTGCGCTTAATCATGCTACTTCATTAACTTGCAATTGCACAACTAGAATGAGATTTCCACTCTACAGCGGAGTGTGCGCTGATATGAAACTTCCTGGCTTATTAAAACTGTGTGCCGGACCGAGACTCGAACTCGGAGTCTTTGCCTATCGTGAGCAAGTGGTCTACCATCTGCGCTACCCAAGCACGACTCACGACCAGTCTTCAGCTTCAATTCTGCCAGTACTTCGTCTCGTTCCTTCCAAACTTCACAGAAGCTTTTCTGCGAACCTTACAGATCCAACACTCCTGGAAGATAGAATACTGCGGTGACATGGCTTAGCCACAGTAGGTCAAGGCTCTGACGTGAGCAACACGTTCCTTCTTGCTGCGTCAATTCTCTGATGTCTAATGCCCATACACAGGAGACCAAGGAATGGATCCCATCTTCCACAGTGACGATGGTGATTGGTATGAGTGGGGAACGAGCCACTGCCTCCAGGCAGGAGTCTAACAGTAGCTGGCATAGATGGCAAGCCCACTAACTGCAGCACCAAGTCCTTCAGGGTAGACTTAGAGCGAAAGGCTGCTGTCCCTTCCCAGCTTTGAACCCATACTGCACCTCGTGGTTCCCAGTCATCTCGTAGTCTAACACAGCCCTGGCATTATGGTACCAATTGTGGGCTCCAAATGCCTCTGTCTCAAAATTCACAGTTATTTATGCTTTGAGGCGCATTTGTTGCTCTATTGGCTAGCCCCACTCACTTAGCTCATAAGTCATAGCATACTTCTAGCCCTGGTGTGGTGACACCATCATGCTCACTCGTGTTATTATCATTGAGTGGTGCAAGTTTCACAAAGCATGGTTCACCCGTCTGGCAATAATACTGCGTACAAGCTGCTGATTTTCCGTAAATATTTACTCACAGCTCTGAAAATTTTGGTTTTTACGTGGTTTGGGTGTAATTTGAAGTTGCCTGTTTTCATATTTATTATAGCCTATATTTTACCCGTTTCCAAGTTTTGTGAGAGCTTTTTTTAAGTTTTAGTTACCGAGTGTAGCGAGCTAAATGCCTGAAATTGCCACTGTACATCTCCAGTCCCAGTAGCAGAGGCCGACTCTTTAGCTGCATCTTGTAATAAATTATTTTGTGTCAGTGTAGCACACGTTTAATTTTTGTTATTGGTTGTCGTGCCTCATGGCGATAAACTTGTATGGATTTTATTTGTTCTGTCTAGCGCTGGCTCAAAACAAAAAAATATTACTTTGAGTAGATATTTTCGTCGCTGATATCTTCCAGTCCTACCGCCTCGCTCCCCTATCTCTCACCATTAACACGTATTCCTTCTCCTTCGTTTCAGTTTTAAGTTCTGAAAACCTCCTATAGAGTTACTGGTAATATTTTTGGTGGTACTAGATCTCCTTGGCAATCCTTTGAATTCAGAATTACTCACATCTTCATGAAAACTAATGGAAGATTTAGCGCTGGCGAATACACTGTTGAGCTAAAATATCTCTACCACATATTTAAAAGTGTTTTGGCTCGTCTTTTGAGTGTAATAGTGCAGCGATTCTGCGTGGCGTGGATTCAGAAAGTCCTTGTTAGGTTTACGAAGGTATGTGGCACCATATTTATAACACTAGTCGTGCAGTTTCCGTAAAGTACGGGCCGGTAGTTTGTAGGAGAAGAGCTGGTGTCCGATAGCTTTCCATATGTTCCCCATCATGTTTAGATCAAGCGTCTTTGGCAGCTAAGAGAACGACGTGAGTTCAGTGCCATGCTCCTGAAACCACCATAGCACCATTCTGGCCTTGTAACACGGACAGATATCCTTCTGGGAGATGCCATCGCCATAAGGAAAGACATCAAGCATGAAGAGATGCAGGTGGTCCACAATAATGTTGAAGTAGTAGACTGCTGTTATGGTGCCTTCGATTACTACCAAAGCTAGCCTAGGTGAATTTCTTTCGTATTATAACACCGCTCTTTATTGAACTGGGTTCGTAGTTGTCGGCATGGTTGATGGCGTGTCCAGACATGACCACTGAAACAGTGTGCCAAGAAAGGTGATTCATCCGACAAGGCGACGCTTTTCCATTGATCCACGGTGTGGAGTGCACTAAAACGTACCTGGGCCAGTCTTGCTCTGCCGGCCGAAGTGGCCGTGCGGTTAAAGGCGCTGCAGTCTGGAACCGCAAGACCGCTACGGTCGCAGGTTCGAATCCTGCCTCGGGCATGGATGTTTGTGATGTCCTTAGGTTAGTTAGGTTTAACTAGTTCTAAGTTCTAGGGGACTAATGACCTCAGCAGTTGAGTCCCATAGTGCTCAGAGCCATTTGAACCAGTCTTGCTCTCTGCCGTCAGTTCTGCCACGGATCGACGCCAGCTTGCTTTACAGAGCAGGCAAGCCTCCCATCCTTCAGAGAACGTGCTGTCGTGGGCCAATAGTAATACATCATCATCGTAGTAACCATCATTACCATCATGATCATCCAACCTCCACATTCCGCGTACGTCCAACGCCTTGTCACGTACTCCTGGTTTGACCGTCCTTCGACCACTTTCCATACACGCTCACGACCGTGGCACGCTAATAGCCCACCAGCTTCGCTTATTTTCGAGAAGCTTGTTCTTAGGTGCTGGGCTACAACAACGTGGCCTTGCTCAAAGTTGCTTAAGTCAGTAGATTTCCCCATTTGCGGCCCATATCGTCACTAGAATGATTCTCCATTCGTCTCTGCTCAGCTTATATGCTTTCCTTAGCGAGTCACTAAAATCCCAATGGTCACGGGTGCGATTATCAGTCACTCTTAGAGTTTTAATCTGTCAAATATCTTTTCCTTCACCTCTGGCAATGTCTGGCAATGTGAAAAATGCCAAAGTTGCACCATGATCCGAACCCCACGTAAACTGTAGGTTGAACTATTCTGTCCTGATATAAGCCATAATGTATTCCACTGGCTGCGTATTCTCTTACTTGGCATAATACAGAAAATTACGTGTTTTCCTAACGTCAATGTCCCACGTAGTTGAGTATCCATCACTGGATAAATGTCGACGAGGTGAGCCAGTCCCCCTGGCTGTACCAGGGCTATTCGTTTATTAACGTCCGATCGGTCACGGGGTGGAAACCAAAGTGAAGATCAAAAACAAAGTCAGAAACACCTTCCAACTACTTCTATAAATAGTCACCACTCCGACTTAGACATTTGTCATAGTGTTGTATGAACTTTCCAGTGCCCGCGTCAGAGACGGCAGCCACCTGTACTTTCTGCCAGTTCTCTATGCTCGCCTGCAGCACGTTGTCTGCGCCAAAATGTTGTCTGCATAGCCAGCAGTTCAAGTAAGCAGGGATGAAACTCAGAGGGAGTCAAGTCTGGGCTGTATGGGGAGTGATAAAACACTACGTATGGAAAACTCTGCAGGAGCTTCTTCATTGCCCCTGCAGTGTGCGGCCGAGAATTGTTATGAAGAAGGAAAAGCATGACAATTACTTTGTAAGGGTCGCATGAAATCAGGCGAAATCCTCCAGAAAGCACTCATAGCGCCAGACACTGTTTTCCACGCATTATTATGTGTTCACTGTGCACTCAGAACTGCAAATATCGATGTGACGTGTTAAACATGCATACTAGACACGTTGCCCAACACATCTGTCCAAAGCTTCATCGTATTTTCACTGCGGTTTCCATTTCACGGCCAATCGAACCTTAATAAGAGAATAGCCCTCCTGAATAGTACCTGTATTTTTTATTCAGACGTATTAGAAAACAATTTATATCTTTTAATCAGCTCCTTTCATAGATACGAATGACCGTGTTAACTGGAAGGACTACACCCCATATGATATTCTTTCGCATTTATTTTATATTCTTCTCATAGGCAGGGGGATCGTTTGGTCTGCCTAGCGGAGAAGGGACCGCTTCTAAAATGTAAATTAAATCGTCACTGTAGTCCAAGAATTGCCATAACTGTTTCATTAAACGATGATGGGTCGCGCCGTAGAATTATATCATCCACAGATACTGCTTGCGTGTGCTGTGGCGAAATAAAGTATACTACTACAAAAGGTTTTTCTACGAAAATATCAGTTAATACTTTCGGTGATAATGAAGGATCTGTTCCTTTTGAAAGTTATTTTCTTCGTTTAAATTCGAACCCATATCGAATCTTAAACGGTGATTGAGAAATTACCAGAGATTTTTTGGCTTAAAGCAAAGTTCGCGTAGCTCAGTTAGGTATAATAAGGATAGGTGGGGCTACAGACTTTCGCTGTACACTGCTTTGAAGCCGGCGCCGCCATGTTAGTACCCGTAAACATTTGCTTATTGTTCTTAATTTTTGTCGTGTCCACGAAATAGCTGTTTGAAGTACTAAATATTACAGTCATAAATGAATTACAGACATTGGCTGTGAGCGGACATTGATTGAAATCAACAGAGAAAGTTACAAATTCCTACCAGACCAGGATTCGAACGCAGGTCTCCTGCTTACTAGGCGATGCTTCAAACACTAGGTCATTTTTTTAAATCTCATTTTGTTCGCTTTTGTTCGTTGCATCTGCTCGGGGCGGACGTCGTAAGACATCCGTTTAATTTCGTTGTTGACCGATAACTCAGTTTTTTTTATAACAGAGGCCAGCTAACCCTCTGACCGAACACGCTGAGCTACCGTGCCGGCAGTCATTCAAACTCAGTAGCCACCGCCACATCACCGACTAACTTCGTACCCTCCCATCAGACCTAAATTCTCAGTTTATGCACGCACTACAAATATAGTGCCCCTTGCCGATTATACAGTGCATGAGTGAATAACACAGTGTCAGGGAGACATTTTCAGACGTTTTTCTTGTTGTAAAGGCGTACTTGTCCAATAATACAACGCATTTGGCCTCGTTAAAGTGACTTTCTTTTTGTTACACTTTTCGAATAACCAAGAACCGAAGTATGTGATGTTGAAAAGGCTGCTTTCGTAATTCAACATTTTCCTTAATTGGGAATGACTAAACTGGCGTTCCATCTGTGTCCTCTTCCCAAAAATGATGAGACCATATTTTACTACGTCTGGACAGTTTGCATTATTTACTTCTCACGGCAATCAATCAGAGCGTTCTTCGAGTTGTACTGATAGGAAAACTTAAGTCAAATTACAGAAATAAAACCACTAGAATAAAATTAACCAGCTTAGCTAAAATCCATGCATGTAAAAGAAAACATCGCCTGAGCAAACCACTTACGAATGAAATAGGATTCCTTTTCACTTTAGATTGTAATAAGAACGACAGGTGCAATTGTAAATGGTGCAAGCTGACCTTTCTTTTCTTTCTTTTCTTTTTATGGAAACGCTGCTACCGGAAGCTAATGTTAAGGGGTTCTAAAGTGACGGACATCGGTTCCAAGTTTGTGACATAATAACTCCCCATTGTTGTACCAACTACTCTCTAGTAACTTCCAAAGGAGCGTCAACACGTTAACCAAAATCAAAGTTAAAACCATTTCCTTTAAATACATGTCACTCGTAGGCTTTTCTCTGTTACCCGAGAATTAATAAAATCGTTTGCTAGGAGGGTCAATATGCGTAGCCGACAAGAATTTAAATTAATACACTCCTATTGCCCTCCGTAGTGCTGCAACGCGACGTGACATGGACTCAACAAGACGCTGGAAGTCCCAACAGGAATACTGAGCCATGTTGCCACTATAGCCGCCCATAATTGCGAAAGTGTTGCCAGTGCAGGATTTTGTTCACGAACTGACATCTTGATTATGTCCCATGAATGTTCGATGGGATTCATGTCCGGCAATCAGGGTGATCATGCCATTCGCTCGAATTGTCCAGAATGTTCTTCAAACAAATGGGGAAAAATTGTGGAGCACTGACATGACGCATAGTCATCCATAAAAATTCCATCTTTGTTTGGGAACCTGAAGTCCGCAAATAGCTGCAAATGGTCTCCAAGTACCCGAACAGTCCAGAGCACCCAGTCCATGATGTAAACACAACTCACACCATTATGGTGCCACCAACAGCTTGCACAGTAACCCGTTGACAACTTGGATCCACGGCTTCGTGGGGTCTGTGTCACACTCGAACCCTACCATCAGCCCTTACCAATTGCAATTGGGACTCAACTGACTAGTTCATGATTTTCCAGTCATCTAGGGTCCAACCGATGTGGTCACGAGCCCAGGAGAGGCTGTGCAGACGACGTCGTGCTGTGAGCAGGGGCACCAATGTCGGTCGTCTGCTGATATAGCCCGTTAACGCCAAATTTCCCCCCACTGTTGTAACGGATACGTTAGTAGTGCGACTCACCCTGATTCCTGACGTTATTTCACGCAGTGTTGCTTGTCTGTTAGCACTGACAACTCTTCGCAAATGCCACAGCTCATGGTAATTATGTGAACGCTGTCGGCCACTGTATTGTCAGTGGTGAGAGGAAATGGATGAAATGTGGTATTCCCGGCACACTTTGACACTGTGTATCTCGCGATACTGAATCCCCTTACGATTTCCGAAATTAAATGTCCCATGTGCTTAGCTACTATTCTTTGTTCAAAGTCTGTTACTTCCCGTCATGCGGCCGTAATCTGGTCGGAAACCATTTCAAATGAATCACCTGAATATATATGACAGCTCCACCAATGCACTACCCCTTTATACCTTGTGCTCGCGATACTACCGCCATCTGTATATGTACATATTGTTGTCCCATGACTTTCGTACCCTCAGTGTAATACACATTGATCATTACGTATTCAAGACCTCTTGTGAACTAACACACCATGCATAAATCAGTTTCAAACATCCATTCAATAAGAGTGCCAGAGAAGATTTGACAATGGAACTACGATCTTATCGTCGCCATGAACCGTCGGCGAACATTTGTTTAGTGGCCCGCACTGCTAATTGCTGCGTCAGTAGAACATCGTTGGACCACTTTGCCAGTATCTTACCCGTTCGACATTAAGCAAACAGGAGAAACCACATTTTTATACACACATTATACGCAAAATACGTAATTAAATCATATACTGTTATGGCCTACCTGATGTCACTCAGAGCCAGCCCTGTGGCCGAGCGGTTCTAGGCGCTTCAGTCTGGAACCGCGCTGCTGCTACGGTCGCAAGTTCGAATCCTGCCTCTGGCATGGATGTGTGTGATGTCCTTAGGTTACTTAGGTTTAAGTAGTTCTACGTCTAGGGGTCTGATGAACTCAGATGTTAAGTCCCATAGTGCTTAGAGCCATTTGGACCATTTTTTTGATGTCACTCAAGCGGAAACTACAGACGGTGCTACTCACTAAAATCTGGAACACCACAAGGTCCCCCAATAAATGAACGGGCAAGTCGTTTCAGAGGGCAGAGGAAGACAATGCCATTCAGCCTCCAACAACCATACCAAGGAAAGGACTGCCGTGTTCAAACCAACATTTGGACTGAGGTCATTCAATATTACGGTGTACAGTGGTTATAACCTCATCAGTGGACATTCTTCAGTATCCAGCCCAGACAATGAAGTCCAAAAAAGATTGATTAAGGGAAAAAATTGTGCAGTCGCGAAGTTTTGTACATTGGTAGGAACGAGTGTCATTAACAACATACTACCAATCTTGACCAGTGGAGTGTGAGCGTTGAGGTGGGGTGTGCGGGGGGGTCAGCATTTAAAAGCAAAATTTTTATGTTTTTCTTGAATAACTCGAAAACCGCGGCACCTAGTGAAAATGTTTCCTACTACAAAATTAAACTGGGTTAATTTTCATACAAAAACATCCTGTTATTTTTTTTCGGTATGCCTAATAGTTTCCGCGTTGCAGAGGGTGGAAGAATATTGTTTCAACGGCATAAAATAAATGTTTATTTTTAAATGAAGTGGGTTAGAAACAAATATTAAATGGGTGCACCACGTCCGAGTCTATCAGAGTCGTATTAAGCGATAGGTTGTGTTCTGTGGGGCAAGTGACTCTCAACTGAAAAGTCATCCCTGTATGGGAATATACATGACGAATGTACGAGTGCAGGTTGCAGACACATGGACGACGACATATGGGAGTTTGGGCTAGCAGCAAAGCATAGCTGGGTACATTTCATGTGTTTCATAGCAGCTATAGTCGCTGCATTGCCTTTTCCTTCGCATGTGAAAGCACTGCAATATCGCGGAAACTGTTACTCCTAGAGAAAAAAAATGAGTAGGACCTTTTTGTATGAAATTTGATGTAGTTTAATTTTGTATTGGAAAATATTTTCACTTGGGGCCGCGGTTTCCTAGTTCTACAAGGAAAAAATAAAAAAACTGGCATTTAAACGTCGTCCGTCCCCCCCTCCCGATTCCCCACCCCAATACTCACAAACCACCAGTCAGTGTTTGTAGTACGTTGTTGATGACCCTCTCTCCTGCTATTGTACAAAAGTGTGCGACTATTCTACTTTTCCTTCGCTGACAGGTCTCATATTGTACTCTGTCTAATATAAGTCAATTTTTATTCTTTCTTTTCATTTTTTTACGTAAATATTGCTTCGTTATTTCCATATGTATCGTAAGTACTCTATTTAAAATCAGTCAATTGTTTCACATAAATATTGCTTCTTTATTTGTCTATCATAAGTGCTCATGTATATTCATATTGTCAGTCAAACGGGAATTAACATTCTCCAATAACAGGAATCTCCTTAAAACCGCCTTTCTATATCTGTTATTTTCATCCTCGTCACTACAATTACTACTACTATTATCTTTTTCGTAACCACTACTGCCACTTTCCATCTTTCTTTTCGCTCCCTTCTCCGATACCTCCAGCTTGTCTGTCACCTTTAGCCCACAGACGCTAGAGTCAGTCACGACCTTGGACACACCTGTAAATATGTCTTCCTCCGCGAAATCCAGCTTTTGTCCCTCTTCCGGCCAGCAGGTAGACGGAGCGCGCTCGGTCCTACGGGCGGCCACAATGGGACGGACCGGTTCCGGCGGCGGGCTCTTTGTGGTCCACGCGAACGCTCAGTCGCTAACGGCTCACTTCGACGAGTTCTGTGACCTGTTCTGCCAATCGCTGTTCCATATTATCCTCGTCTCTGAAACTTGGTTGAAACCAAACATTTCTTCCGACACTATCCGAATCACTGGTTACTCTCTCCTAAGGGCAGATCGTGAAACACGACGCGGGGGTGGTGTGGGTGCCTATGTTCGCTCTGATCTGAGACCTACTATACTATGCACATCGGATGCAAAGGGCAAAGGAGAAACAGAGTTCTTGTTTTTCGAAATAAATACATCAAATCAGAAACTGCTAATTGGAGTAATCTATAAACCTCCAAACGTCGGTGCTATGTCCTCCTTTCAGTCTGTCCTGTCCTCGCTCGAGACACTGTATGAACACATAATCATTATGGGCGACACAAACATCGACTTACAGTTAAAATCTCCCTCTGCAGAAAAACTAAGGAGACTGTTCCACTCCAATGATATGAGTTTAACACCGCTGGACCCAACTCATCACACGCCACACAGCCATACACTCATAGATATAATAGCAACAAAGCGACCAGATAAAATAATTCGCGCCAATCAGACATCCCCTCCAGGACTCTCTGCTCATGACATGATATTCTTAAATTACTCAGTACATGCTACCAAAGAAAAATCTCATCTGGTAACCTACAGAAACCTAAAAAATGTTAACCATGACGTTCTTCAAAAGGATTGCTCAGACATCCCTTGGCATGATATAAGCAATGAACCGACTTTAGACGGAAAAATTCGGGAATTATGTCGCAAAATTATTGCACTGTATGATAAACATGCTCCTCAACGCACTGTCAAGGTAAAGAGAGCTACCGCTCCGTGGCTCACTACTGCATTACGCCAGTTAATGAATAAACGTGATGCTGCACATAGGGCCTTCAAGCGTAACCCAACTCCCGAGGCGTACGAAGCTTATAGGAAACTCCGAAATAGAACCAAGCAAAGCGTGAGGAATGCCAAAATCAGACATGCCCGCTCTGTCGTATGCGGCATATCAAAACTTGCTGCACTGTGGAAAAAGCTGCGCAGTTTCTGTATAGGGAAGCGAAGATCTGACGCTGTTTATCAAGCGTCTGCAGAAGAATTAAACGATTTCTTCTCAACAGCTGTAAACTGCCACGCAGCGACAAATTACCAGCCCCAAGATATCAATCTCTCGAGAGACAAGTTTTTCCTAAAACATGTCACTACCGGCACAGTACCCAAGGCAATTATGAGAATCTCTTCCGAGGCAGTAGGAAATGATGGAGTGAGCATTGGCATGATTAAGAACGTCGTAAACACTATTACTCCAGTTATCACAGACATCTTCAACCTGTCTCTTGTCAGTAGTACATATCCTACTGAGTGGAAGCAAATTTTAATTCAACCTGTGCCCAAGACTGACAACCCTAAGTCGCCAGGTGACTACAGGCCGATCAGCATACTTCCTGCAATATCTAAAGCCCTAGAATACATCGTCCATGAACAGCTGACGGATTACATCAAAACTCATAACATCCACGACAAATATCAGTCAGGCTTTCGAAAGCACCATAGTACAGCAACTGCATTAATCAAAGTAACTGATGACATTAAACATGCTATGGACAGACGTGAAGCTACCATCCTAACACTGCTTGACTTTAGCAAGGCTTTTGATACAGTTGACTTTGATATATTACTAATTAAAATGAAGCAGCTGAATTTCTCAAACAGCGCAATACACTGGTTCGACAGCTACCTCAAAAACAGAAGTCAACAAGTCATTTGTGGGTCGGAAAAGTCATCATGGAGAAACGTGCGTTCTGGTGTTCCCCAAGGCTCCGTCCTTGGTCCATTACTCTTCTCACTATACATTAATGATATTTTTTCAGTGATTCACTCCTGCAACTACCATCTATATGCCGACGACGTCCAACTGTACGTAAGTGCAAGCCCCAAGAACATTGCTGACGCAGTAGCGAGTATGAACGCAGATCTTTGCTCTGTTTCTCGATGGGCACAGAACCTAGATCTGAAACTAAACCCCAAGAAATCCCAGGTCATACGTATATCTCATCCAAAGTTAATCAGCCGGTACTTTCGCGAAACAGTCCCTCAAATACTCCTCAATGGTACCCAACTACCATACCAAAAAACAGTAAAAGACCTTGGAATAATCTTGGATGAACACCTAAACTGGGAAGAACAAACAGTCACAGCTTGCCGGAAATCGCTCTCCTCCCTACATGCAATTCAAAAATTTAGAAAAATATTTCCAACCCATGTTAAACAAAAATTAGTCCAAACACTAGTCTTGCCTAATCTTTACTACTATGATGTAGTTCAACACGGCACAAATAGTGAAAATTCGAGATGCCTCGAGCTAGTGATGAATGCTTGCGTTAGATACGTATGCAATATACGGTTGTATGATCATATCAGTCCTTCATACTCCCAGCTAGGTTGGATACGCCCACATAAGGCACGCGATCTCCACACGATGTGCTTACTTCATCGATTTCTTAGCCATTGGTGCCCCCAATACTTATCTTCTCACATTAAACACCTATCATCATTGCACAACCGCAATACCAGATCGGATACGTCTAGCATCTTGGCTGTACCTTTACATAACACAAAATCTTTCTCCGTGTCATTCTCCATCTCAGCCATACGACTATGGAACGCGCTCCCCTGTGATCTGCGTCTTATCCAGAACCACTCAACATTCAAGAGGGAACTCAAGACTTACATATTAGTGACGGTATAGCCACCATTGTTGCGCCTCTCTCATCTTTTTCTTTCTCCTCTCCATCATAGCTTCGAATTTTACCATTCTATTTCTCTTCCTCTAACCTATCTACCTCTTCTATATCTCTTTCACCCCATTCCATTGTCTTATGTCTCGGCTTGATGAGAATAACTCACAAGCTGCAAGAATATAACGAGAAAATTCCCAACTAGCAATAGGACTGACATTCATAAAAGAAAAATATGTTTACTTTCATATACATAGTCATTATTATTATTATTATTATTGTTATTATTATTATTCTTGATTGTTATAATTATTTTTTGATTGTTATAATTATCATTGTACTACTACTTATAATCTCTATTTTTTTCTTTAACATTAATACTGTATAACATGTTATATGTCCTTAATGTTCTGTAGAAACTGAAATTTGTTGAATCTGAGTATGCCTGGTTAGGTGTAAGAGAGGGCCTGAAGGCCCTAATCTTGCCAGGTAAAATAAATGCATAAATAAATAAATAAATAAATAATACTTAAATAAGTTGAAAGAACACCTTGTTGCTCATGCGCTGTTAGCATATGTCTTTTTAAAACTGAGTCAAAAGCTTTCTCAGTATCTACGAATCCAAGAAGAAGCGTAAATTCACATTCACTGGTCCGTTGTGCAATTTCGTAGTCATTCATGCTTTCGTCTGATCACAGACCTTCTCACTCTTTCAAACGCTATAGCGTAGTGTGGAACGACAACGCGCCTTCCTTGACTTGTTGATGAACCGCCTCTGCATTAAGAATGTCTGCTTCACAAAACAGTTGCTTAGATGGCCCCAGATAATAATTTTGAAGATTACTTAGTGTTGAGCAAACAGGCTTCATCAGTACTGCAATCCTCCCAGCAATCTTCAGCTGCATATGCCGGGCTGTAGCTTCAAGTGTTTACATCCGCACACAAATTTTGTGAGACTGTATGCATTTGCAGAAGAAGGTGAAGGGCACTTTGAACTTTTAAGCGTTTTTCTGACTTCGCAACTTCTTAAAATGTTCAGTCGTTGATAGCTAGAAAACAAAGAACATCTGTTTGCAGGCACTTGGTTTTCTTGCTTTGATGTGAAAAATCCGGTTACGAAGCCTATGAAGTCATTTCCTATGCATCCCGTACACTTGAAATACTCTGTCAAACAAGGAATGGTCAAACATACGATTCAGCTGAACTCTTTTAATAGGGGACAGACGATAATATTGCAGTGGATAACACAGAATGAGTGAAAGACCTGTCCATTCGAGTTCCCAATGTCGACAATACACAATACAACGTGTTTCTTCATACTATTTGCTAATCGATGCATTTATAGTCTGTAATCCTACTGAAGAAAGTACATAAAGAAAACTAAACGTTCTTAGATTGACATACAGTAGCTCGCTTGAAGAAGTGCGAAAAATTACTGTGATGGCCGGGAATCGAACCCGGTTCAACTGCTTGGAAGGCACCTATACTGACCTTTACACCACAATCGCATGTTTTCAAGGTTCTTACGATGAACAAGTAGAGCGTTTCTCTGGCTTTCTCGGCGATGTCAAAGAAGCGAATGGAGGCCAGATCTTTTGTTCCGCGCAACAAGCTCTACGCTGTTTTCACGGCTCAAGGATATCGCTCAGTCAATTCACGGCGTCAACCTCCGGAAATAAAGGCCGCGTATGTTTCCTTCAATGCGGTAGGTGGTGTGGTCGTTTTAGTTTAAGGTGTTCCCATTCTCCTCCAAGAAGTTTATATACTGTTTGAGAGAAACGTTTGGTTTCACTATCCTATATACTATAACTGAATGTCTGCTTACTTTTAATTCCTTCTAGCAGTTTCATTTTTCGCTTTTATTGGCAATATGTAGGGCTTTCATGTTCGTCTGAATGTACGCGAATGTATATCCGCTAACATCAAAGAGAAAAACAAATGTTGACCTGATTACGCTATTCAATAGTAATGCATCTATATCTACCTTTTATCTTGTGTTAAAACTTCTTCTTAGTCCTATGTATTAGCAAGAGCGAGGATCACAGTTAAGCAGTATTTCTGATGTAAAGCAAGAAGAAAACAGACTCATCAAACAAGGATTTAGAAATGTAGGTTATGAGAGATTATTTAAGAACAGGAAGATACAGCGGATTAAGGTAAGCAGCAAGTTCAGAATCACAAAATAAAGATGGTACAGTCACAGACGAACGATGCCATTATTTACGAAAGGCATACATGCATATGTTGCAGATGGGAAGGAAATATAAGAAAAGAATATTTTAAATAAAATAAGACATGAATTTTAGGCAAACGATACTAGGGATACGACAGAGCATGTGTATAAGGATGTGAAGGAAACGAAACAGAAGGTCACGTTGGGTTGACACCCCGTTTCATCAGTTACGATGGTAGTTAAAGTGCTCAGTAATTGATGATAGAGAAAATTGTATAAACACTCAAAGGTTTCTTCAAATTTTTGTCCCGTTCAAGAGAATAAACGAGAAATATAGGTATTTAACAGTGAAGATAATTGCTTTCTGAATGTAATATCAGATGAGCTGGACGAAGAGAAGGGTAGGGAAATTGTGTTTTAATTGAAAGAATTAAAGCTAGAGGCAAAGCACTATAAAAGGCACTTGCATAATTATTCCCAAAATATCCTTGGAGGATGATAATTTCTCAAAACTGGAACGACGTAGAAATTAAACAACTGCGCACTGAAGGAGATAGTCAGAACATAAAAAACGGTTACAGATCTCTCTATGTCCTTTCCCTATCTTCAACAATATAGAAGAAAAAGAACATGCTTGATTTAAAAATGGAATCTTAGTAAATGAAAGAAATGATGCGACGGAGTAACTAGTATGAATTTCCACTTTGTGTGGAATTCATGGATTCTAAGAAAACTTTCGACTTAGTGTCATGCCGATCTACAGTATCTACCTTTGACAAGTAAAGGATTTACTTACAGTGCGTTAGTTAACTCAAGAGTGCATACATCAATGCTACAGCATAAATCACCAGAACAGTTTAAAAAATCGGAATTGAAATAAGAGTCAGGTTAGGAGATTCCATCCCATCAAATTACTTTCATGGGCCGTGGAGAAGATTTGCAAAAACAAATTTTCAGTATCGTCACTCCACTATACAGCTGATGGAGATTTATATTTGCAATTTCGAATATACTTCCTATATATTTTTGATCACATTTGTGTTCTACACATTTTCCTGAAATTCTCCCAATAAATCGAAGTTGACCATTCGCCTTTCCTACTACCATCCTTAGGAGCTCATTTCATCTCGTTTTGCAACGTTACTCACATATATATTTAATTGGTATGAATGTGTCAAGCTACACATTACTGACGCTGTATTTGAGCATTAAAGCATTGTTTTTCCTGCTCATCTGTATTAACTTACAGTTTTATAGATTTAGAGCAAGCTGTCATTCATCCGGCAATTAGTAATGCCGTCTAAGTCATCTTGTGTCTTCCTACAGTCACTCAACGGCGACACCTCCCGATACAAGTGTCATCAGCAAACAGCTGCAGATTGCTACCGACCCTGTCTGCCAGATCATTTATGTATATAGTGAATAATAACGGTCCTGTGGCGCTGGCGACGATACCATTACTTGTGATGAACATTGACCGTCGAGAATGATGTACTGCGTTCTGTCACTTAACAGCTCTTCGAGCCAGTCACATTTCTGAGAACCTATCCCTTACGCTTATACCATCGTTAAGCAGGGTCCCGTGTCAAATGTTTTCCGGAAATCTAGGAATACGGAATCTGCTCGTTGTGCTCTTCCACTGACCACAGATTATCGTGCGAGGAAGGGGAAAGCTGAGTTTCGTATGAGACAATGCTTTCTGAATTCGTGCTGCTTTGTGGATAGAAGAGTTTTCGTCTAAAAGAAATGTACGGAGAATATGTTCAAGAAATCGCAGCAAACCGATATTGAGGATCTGAAAACGAATACTGGAGGGCTGACAATTCGAGTCAGAATTTCAGTCGAAACAAAACTCACAGTGGAGAGGATTATTTTGTAGAAAGTAGCATCCTCCAACTATAACACAACCATAAATAAAGATCTCGACGTTTTGCAGATATTCGTAGTACTCTGCAACCGTCCATAACGAACGAAGGATAATATCAGACGCCGCGCGTGGTAGCCGTGCGGTCTAGGGCGTCTTGCACGGTTCGCGCGGCTTCTCCCGTCGAAGGTTCGAGTCCTCCCTCAGGCATGGGTGTGTGTGTTGGCCTTAGCATAAGTTAGTGTAAGTTAGATTAACTAGTATGTAAGCCTAAGGACCGATGACCTCAGCAGTTTGGTCCAATAGTCCTTATCATAAATTTCCAAAAAATAATATCAGAATGGAATGCTAGGTATTTATAAAAAGAACTGTAAGTAAAATAGAGAGTCCACAGATGATATTTGTGAGAATAACAAGAAGTTACCACATAAGAAGCACTAGGCTTTCGATTTATTTGTGTTTGTTGTCTCCTTCGGGAGTGAGACTTAAATTCATGTACGGTGGTTTTTGCACAATTGAAACAGTTGCCCGTTTGTAGAATTCGGGCTGAAAATTTGATAATAATTTGGGACCATGGCGCAGCGCACCTACGTAGCAAGCCAGTCTTCTTGACTTTGTTAAATAACAACGCTGTACGAGGAAAACGATTCGAAGACAGGGTTACAAATGGTTCAAATGGCTCTAAGCACTATGGGACTTAACATTTGACGGCATCAGTCCACTAGACTTAGAACTACTTAAACCTAACTAACCTAAGAACATCAAACACATCCATGCCCGAGACAGGGTTCGAAACTGCGACCGTAGCAGCAGCGCGGTTTCGGACTGAAGCGCCTAGAACCTCTCGACCACAGCGGCCGGCGATAGGGTTACCTCATGCATCAACGCGAGTATCGCATTGCCTTTTAGAGTGCGTAAATAAATTTTTTGTATGACGCGGTACATGGCCAACTCTGTTTCCTGATCTACATTTGTATCTGTTTAGCTACAGTAAAGAAACAAAGGTGATGTATTAGATGTTCGAGTTACTTTCTTTTGTTTTACTTTTGTTGTTGGTAGTTGCCCAGCAACAGAGTGAGCAAAAGCATGTGATAACAGCCACCTTACTTTCAGCTGCCTAACGACGCAACTGCAGCGTACGAACTTAAGAACTTTATTCTGTAGCCCAGCTTGTTAGGTGAGTACACTTTCGAAATTTTTAAGTAGGAAATAGCTTCCCAGATAATCATCGGCCCTGAGGCATCACGTCGAAACATTCCGTTATAGATAGGTCTTTCTTGAAGAGAAGCAGCAGAACAACAGACATTTTATTACCCTAGCTGTAAGTCGAAAGAAGTAACGTGTGTATTATCCACCGTCCCACACGAGCAAGAGTTAGTTTTCACTTCCTGAACTTGCTAAGGAACGGTAATTTCGCGACGGCATTAGCGACTCTAGCGAGAGTCGTGGAAAACATAAATGTCTACCGACATTTCTAGTGGGTTTGAGCCCAGTTTGTACATCTGAACGTCAGTGAGTGACGCTAGGCTACATGATGTAGCCGTAGAAACAGGGAAGGCAGGAAAGGCTTAAAGCATCTAGAAACGGTTTTGCGTTCACACACCTGCCTACCTCTGACAATGACTCAAATTTTTTTGTGTGACTCGCTATGTGGCCAACGTCTGTTTCCTCATCTACTTTTCTGTCTGTTTAGCTATAGTAAAGAAACAAAGGTGATGTATTAGATGTTCGAGTTGCTTCTTTTGGTTTATGTTTGTTGTTGGTAGCTGCCCAGTCTCTCACTTATCAGTGTGTTCCGAAGTTCCGCTTCCGTCAACACATAGTATAGGCAAAATAGTGGAAGATCTAACTTCGAAGAAAAACATTATTAGTTGTATATTAATTTCCTTACTACTCCGTAGGAGCTCCATCTCAGAGATAGTTCAAAAGGAGCTTTGAACTTCCAGACATAACCACTGCACAAGTCGCAGCAAGAAAAATAAAATCAATTTTTCCGTATTATTTTTTTTTTAAATATTACATTTTCCTGAAGAAGGCAGTATAGCTTAGAACTAGAGAAACCTTCGTATAAGTTATGCCCCGAAACCAATACCTGTTGAGATATGGGCCGTTTTTCTTGCGCCAAATTGTTAACGCTATACACTTTACCAAGCATAATAACAGGTGCAGCGTATCATCGATTTCTACGCGATGAATACTCAGCGCTATTGCAGTATGACGCCCACCTCATCTTCTACAGATCGTGCAAAAGCATCTCACCGCAGAACTGCTAATATCAAAGGACGAAAGTAGTGGTCTTTCGTTCTCTGAACTCTTAAGGGGAGATACCAGTGAAATTCCAACCCAGTCGTACAAAAAATCGCAGGAGGCTGAAAATTTTTTTCATAACTCATCTTGGCACGCTAAATTCAGTGGATAAATCTAATTGCCTAAACAATTTTTTCATCTCTTTTAAATTTTTGAACTTTGAAGAAATCGTTATTTTTTCAAACCCATAGGAGGAGCTGTTGATTATCAAGGAATGTATTCAGAAAATAAGTTTGAACCAATTTGAAATTGACGGGGGGAGTAGCATTTTTTATTGTGACCATTTTGATTTTTTTCAAGAGTTTGTCGTATAGTTTTTTATCACAAGATAGATGGAAACATTGATTTTAAATGACTACGTCTGTATATGTGCATAAATTGTATGGACATCTGTAATCGTGTGTGTATATGTGTTTAATATATAGGTACATCCGAAATATACTTCAATAAATAAGAGTAACAATAGTTTACATTTTTTGCAATTTCCTGACTTGCGGATTTACGTTCGCGGTGGGCTCGGTTGTGAACTGCAAAGTAAATGTTTATAAAGGTTTCTGGCCCGGGATGGGTGGCGGCGGGGTGTGAGGTTCCTAGGGTGAGCAGGTGATCAACGTTCGAACACAGTCCAGTTACTTTACATAGTTTCATTCATGCCACGATACATACATACGCTCTAGCGATGATGCCCCTGGAGTCTACTAACTGTAAAGCGACGCGGAGGTCCGGCGATTGCTAACAAGACGACGCCTGATGGCCAGAAACAAACTAGTTTCATTTTGCGTGGCCAGCTATTTCCACGGCCAATCGGCGCTCATGCAAACGCTGTGGAGACGGGAAAGTGTGATGTAAGATGTAAACTGAAGGCAAAGAATGCAATTTTCAAATTATCGAGCTGTCTTTTATTTTACCTTCATACTGGGCCAAACGTTGTATAATGTCGTAGTAATCCTATTTTAGGCTAAATTCTTGTCACATATTGTTGTTGTTGTTGTTGTAGTCTTCAGTCCTGAGACTGGTTTAATGCAGCTCTCCATGCTACTCTATCCTGTGCAAGCTTCTTCATCTCCCAGTACCTACTGCAGCCTACATCCTTCTGAATCTGCTTGGTGTACTCATCTCTTGGTCTCCCTCTACGATTTTTACCCTCCACGCTGCCCTCCAATACTAAATTGGTGATTCCTTGATGCCTCAGAACATGTCCTACCAACCGATCCCTTCCAGTCAAGTTGTGCCACAAACTTCTCTTCTCCCCAATTCTATTCAATACCTCGTCATTAGTTATGTGATCTACCCATCTAATCTTCAGCATTCTTCTGTAGCACCACATTTCGAAAGCTTCTATTCTCTTCTTGTCTAAACTATTTATCGTCCATGTTTCACTTCCATACATGGCTACACTCCATACAAATATTTTCAGAAACGACTTCCTGACACTTAAATCTATACTCGATGTTAACAAATTTTTCTTCTTCAGAAACGCTTTCCTTCCCATTGCCAGTCTACATTTTATATCCTCTCTACTTCGACCTTCATCAGTTATTTTGCTCCCCAAATAGCAAAACTCCTTTACTACTTTAAGTGTCTCATTTCCTAATCTAATTCCTTCAGCATCACCCGACTTAATTCGACTACATTCCATATTATGAATACAAAATTTTCGTCATTGATTTACGCTTTTCGTATATATCTAGAGTTAGAAAGGATATTATACTTCAATTTCTTCGAAAAAATCTAAATGATCGAAACTAAAAATTACCGCTCCTCTGTCAGTTTTACAAATTTTTGGCTCAAAACAGATCTGGGAACACATCCTGAGATAACCAACAACTCCACGTATGGGTTTGAAAAATTAACGAGTTTTTAAAAACTCAAAAATTAAAAAGTGATAAAAAATTTGTTAAAAAAATCGGATGTACCAACGGAATTCGACATATCAAGGTAAGTTACGGAATAAATTTCCAGTCCCCTGCGATTTTTGTGGTACCGGGATGAAATTTCACTGGTGCCTCTCCTTTATAACTAGAATTGTTTTTAAATGAGCTGATCGAAATAAGGAGATGGCTGTACTTAATATATAACGTAAAGCTGTTCTCAATACTAAAATTGATCTGTTTGCTGTAGTCCTTTACTGTATGATACCTTAATTAGTGAAACAAATTCACCATTGCTAGTTGTCTGTTGGATTTCTGGGGAAGGACAAAGTTTGTTGTAACAAGACTGTAAACAAATCAGGGAATTCAAAAACAAGAATAGAACCAATCGCAACAGAAATACTGCAGTGGTAATGAGAAATCTAAAACACCATTTTTAGATACACTCGGCTAAGCGACGATTTCAGCTGGTCTCCTCAGGAGTACGATTCAAATATTCTACCTCCAGCACAACCACACTTTGTGAGGTAATTTTGAACTTTCTCCAAATGAATGATCTCTTTCTTGCTTAGGGATTTTTAACTTACCTCCAGACACATTTCGGTTTCAAACTGGAACAAGAATTTGAGAAAAAAGCTGTAGTGCGGTAAATGCAATGAAATATGGCACAATGTACTAACAATTTCCTACCCATGTTTCACCATAAACTTGTCCTTTCTTTGCAGTTATGAACATCACCACAAAAAAAAAAAAAAAAAAAAAAAAAAAATTCGTGCGAAATTCAGACTTCCCTGGACAGGCCACAGTGTTGTTATCCAGCAGCTCAGCCCTACCTGGTCATAGAGTGTCACCTTGAAACTCATAAACTAATCTCCGCACTCTAGCTTCAGCTGTTGAGCCGTGCTGCGGCTTGCGTTGGTGCCGTGTGTAGGTTTATGCCAGAGCATATCGTTTAGTTGGCATGGTTGCGTTGTTTGCTTTCTTTTCGTGTTCACTGGCGCCTCTCGGTTTCGTAAGTGTTGCCTACCGCTAGTGGCATCAGCGGCGCTTATCGATAAGCAGTAACTGCTTCTCTATTTTGGGGCGACCTCTTGCTTCTTCCGTGTGGTGCGAGTGTATTGTTCGGTTGGGGATGCTGGAGCAGCGAAGTCCGCACACAGCAGAAACACGCCGCGACCGCTGGCGGCGTGAATGGACTGCCGGATCGAAGGGCAGTGGTCACGAGGGTGTTCGACGTCGTCGAAACCGAGTCCTACATGTTTAAGTTGATTTCATGGCAATTCGCTTAGAGAAACGTCCACCATTGTGAAATCTCGCGATTCCCCAGTGACTTGTGTTCGTGTTGCTGCTCGTAGTGTCGCCGAGGCGAAAAGCAGCCAGTGGAGTGACTGGGGAAGGCGGATCTGATTAGCCTTCCTAAGCTTCTAATTTCTATTTACTTTTCAGCTTCTTGTATTGTGAAGTTCAACCAGCGGTATTTTTCTGTCTTTTGGCCGCTAACGCCCCAGTTACCTGCCCGGAGGGTTAGTGTATGTAAGGGTAGTGTACATTTCCTCACCATCCGCCACTGTCCGGTGAGGCGAGTAACTTTGACAACTTCTTGACTGTAGGTTGGGTGGCGTTCTTCTACCTTAGTGGTAGTCATTCCTTCTTGTTCTGGGCGCTCTAAGCACAGTATTCTGCGGGCGGAGCCCAGACCGCCGGTTCCGGTTTTGGCGTAATTTTACATCTTGCATTTGTTTTGTTGGATGTCAGGTAGACTCACAAAGATTATCATTAGTCTGTCGTTAGTCTGCCACAAGTCCGAGTTAGCATCTTGTAATCTGAATGTAACTCTTGGCTGCCTTTCTCTTTGCTCGCGAAAGTGTTTTTGGTGTGACCTACTCAGAGACCGATTCCTGGAGCTCCGTCTGTCACTGGCCCTTGTGTTTTATTTTATTATTGTATTATTAAATTACCATCATTTGTCTCACCTGTTTGTTGATCTGTTGTTTGTTTTTCTTTTAAATTAACTTTTGCTATGCCATTCGCCATTTGACAGTATATTTGTTAATATTTTGTAATTGCCATTTTGGCGTTAAACGCCTTCAGCCGTGATTGTGGTTACTTGCTTTAAAATTCTGATTGCGACCACATTGGCCTCCCTTCAAAATTATTGGCTCTCTGTATGTTATTTATCTGTTAAATTTTAAATAATTTCCATTTTTCGCGTTTAAGGCCTTCATCCGTGATTCTGGTTACTTGCCTTAAAATTTTGATTGCGACCTCATTGGCTTGTTTTCAAACATTATTTATTGAAATAAATAAGTGAAATTGCAAAGCAAACAAATAGTAATTGATTCGGGCCCTGTCCACAATCGTATCCCAGTCCTGCCTTCCTTAATTATCAGGTTTCAGTTGTCTTTCAGGGGTTGCCACAACATATTCTTTCACGGTATTTCTCGTAACGTTCAACTAGACTGGTGTGCAAAACTTTAGGTCAAACGCATTTTTCGCATGATGTGTCGCTGTCAAGTAACATAGCACGATGGAATTTGGACTACAGATCGAAAGAACTGCTACACAAGGTAAAAGAAAGAAATACGGAATGAGGTGAACAGAAATGACACTTTTATTCGAAGACAATAATTGCACCCAAATTATTGCGATTTGTGCTGGTCCCTTGGACATTACAATAAGCGGGACTGGGTTGTTCTTAATAGGGCAGCCCATGCTCCCACACTGCCAGAAAGTTGGTAAGGAGTTCTTGTGGTAGGGCGTTCCATTCCTCGACCACTGCGGTCGACCACTGCTAGATGGTTTTTGGCGTATGTGGACATCCTACAATGCACCTCTCCAGCGCATCCCACACATACTTGATGAGACTTATGTCAGGGAAACGGGTAGGCCACATCCTCTCGTTCTAAGACTCCACATAAACAGTTCGATGCGATCGCACATCGTCATCCATAAAAATGAAGTCAGGGCCTAATGCAGGCCCCGAAAAGACGCACATGGGCAAGGAGTACAATGTGGCAGTGACGTTGATCGGTGACTGTACCATATTCAAAGCTTTGGAGGTCAGTACTCCCCTGCAACACTGTACGTCCCTACACCGTAATACTGGAGCGCCAAAACGATTTTGTTCGTGTGTTCCTGGGTGCATTTAGTGTTCCCATTTCTCGCTATATGACAGTATGTCCAGATTCACTACACAGACTTAATGTGATCTAGAGCACGTGACCCCAGTCCCCATTGCTCCAGTCAATGTGCTCTTTAACACGGTACACTCATGAGCCACTATGACTGTGTCACTGCACTCCATCATGTGCGTCTATTCAGTGGTGCACTCAGCAGTCACTTAACTTTTACGGATGACACTGAGTAACTGCATGGAAGAGGGCTGTTGGAGGAGCTCTTCGAACGAGAGGATATTCGGCGAACGGACTGGCCTCCTTGTTCCCCCGACTTAAATCCCATGGAACAAGTGTGCTATGCGTTGGGGAGACGTATTGTGGCACGTTCACGCGCACCAACGACCATCCAACAGTTGACAACCGCCTTGGTGGTGGATTGCAACGCCCTAGCACAACAACTCCTTGCCAAAAAAATGGTTCATATGCCTCTGAGCACTATGGGACTTAACATATGAGGTCCTTAGTCCCCTAGAACTTAGAACTACTTAAACCTAACTAACCTAAGGACATCACACACATCCATGCCCGAGGCAGGATTCGAAATGCGGCTAATACGAGACCACGTCGCAGAGCATGCACTGCTGTCTATGACGATAACGTAAATTCTTAAGAAGTACAAAGTCCCGATTTCATGTAATTATTGTCTCTGAATGAAACTGTCATTTCTGTTCGACTCATTGCGTATATATTTCAGTTACCTTTTGTACTATACTCGAGCAGTTCTTTCTCTGTACCGACTAAGTGACATCGAGCTGTTGTGCCGATTTTCGGCACGATTGTGTTCCGGCCGCGAGTGTTAAGGTCGATATTGGCGTCGCCAGAGATATTGGAGCGCCGAGTTGGCGGCGAGTGGCCCTCTGGCCAACCATTACGATTCTGTAAGTTTTTATTTGGAAGTGACGTTGTTTGCTACTGTTATTGGTTGAAAATTTATTACTCGATTAATCAAAGGAATAGCTATTTAACCAGCCTTTCTATGAAGTATTTTAAGACTTGTTTTTCAATGAACGATTATTAATAAATTACGTAAATCAGTAACGTTGTGTAAGTTGAGTGTGCTCCCTGCCGCCGTTGGATAAGCAGCTGCAGCAGCAAGTCGTATACTCCTAGCTCACTCATTTGTTACATAGTTTAATTCTTAATTTCTTTGCGTGTTTTTGGTACTTGCATTGTGTAATTCATAAATTTCGGGCGTATTATAGTATTTGAGAGTTGTAGCATCGCGTTTTAGTACCTGAATAGTGTAAATTCGCGTAGTCGTTTGTCTACTGTTTTGTTTTGAACGGCCAGTGTCGGTTGGTCGCAGTTAGTGTGCTCCCTGCCGCCGTTGGATAAGCAGCTGCAGCAGCAAGTCGTATACTCCTAGCTCACTCATTTGTTACATAGTTTAATTCTTAATTTCTTTGCGTGTTTTTGGTACTTGCATTGTTTAATTCATAAATTTCGAGCGTATTATAGTATTTGAGAGTTGTAGCATCGCGTTTTAGTACCTGAATAGTGTAAATTCGCGTAGTCGTTTGTCTACTGTTTTGTTTTGAACGGCCAGTGTCGGTTGGTCGCAGTCAGTGTGCTCCCTGCCGCCGTTGGATAAGCAGCTGAGCAGCAAGTCGTATACTCCTAGCTTACTCATTTGTTACATAGTTTAACTCTTAATTTCTTTGCGTGTTTTTGGTTCTTGCATTGTTTAATTCATAAATTTCGGGCGTATTATAGTATTTGAGAGTGTAGCATCGTGTTTTAGTACCTGAATAGTGTAATTTTGCTTAGTCTCCTTCCGCCGCCGAGCAGTGTCAGCAGTGCGCAAGTAGCAGCATTACTGCATTTACTAGGCAATCTTGTATTTTAATAACCGCTTAAATTTTGTCGATTTGTTTGCGATCTCTGTAGATTAGTTCAGACGTTCTTAGCAAAACAGTTTTTAGCATGGATAGGGACTGCAACTGCTGTGTTCGGATGCAGGCTGAGTTGGCATCCCTTCGCTCCCAGCTTCAGGCAGTGTTGGCTTCGGTCACACAGCTTGAGGCTGTTGCCAATGGGCATCACTGTGGGGGTCGGGATGGGGGTTTGTCGGGGACGGCCAGCTCGTCCCACGCATCCCCTGATCGGACTACGACTGTGGTTGCCCGGGATACTGCCCGCATTGAGGCTGATCCCTCACCTGTGGTAGAGTGGGAGGTCGTTTCAAGGTGTGGCAGGGGGCGAAAGACATTCCGGAGGGCTGAACAGAAAGCCTCTCCAGTTTGTCTGACGAACCGGTTTCAGGCTCTGTCTCAGGCTGATACTGATCTTCGGCCTGACATGGCTGCTTGTCCTGTTCCAGAGGTTGCCCCTCAGTCTGCAAGATCCGGGCAGTCGCAGAGGGTGGGCTTACTGGTAGTTGGGAGCTCCAACGTCAGGCGCGTAATGGGGCCCCTTAGGGAAATGCCAGCAAGAGAGGGGAAGAAAACCAATGTGCACTCCGTGTGCATACCGGGGGGAGTCATTCCAGATGTGGAAAGGGTCCTTCCGGATGCCATGAAGGGTACAGGGTGCACCCATCTGCAGGTGGTCGCTCATGTCGGCACCAATGATGTGTGTCGCTATGGATCGGAGGAAATCCTCTCTGGCTTCCGGCGGCTATCTGATTTGGTGAAGACTGCCAGTCTCGCTAGCGGGATGAAAGCAGAGCTCACCATCTGCAGCATCGTCGACAGGACTGACTGCGGACCTTTGGTACAGAGCCGAGTGGAGGGTCTGAATCAGAGGCTGAGACGGTTCTGCGACCGTGTGGGCTGCAGATTCCTCGACTTGCGCCATAGGGTGGTGGGGTTTCGGGTTCCGCTGGATAGGTCAGGAGTCCACTACACGCAATAAGCGGCTACACGGGTAGCAGGGGTTGTGTGGCGTGGGCTGGGCGGTTTTTTAGGTTAGATGGCCTTGGGCAAGTACAGAAAGGGCAACAGCCTCAACGGGTGCGGGGCAAAGTCAGGACATGCGGGGACCAAGCAGCAATCGGTATTGTAATTGTCAACTGTCGAAGCTGCGTTGGTAAAGTACCGGAACTTCAAGCGCTGATAGAAAGCACCGAAGCTGAAATCGTTATAGGTACAGAAAGCTGGCTTAAGCCAGAGATAAATTCTGCCGAAATTTTTACAAAGGTACACACGGTGTTTAGAAAGGATAGATTGCATGCAACCGGTGGTGGAGTGTTCATCGCTGTTAGTAGTAGTTTATCCTGTAGTGAAGTAGAAGCGGATAGTTCCTGTGAATTATTATGGGTGGAGGTTACACTAAACAACCGAACTAGGTTAATAATTGGCTCCTTTTACCGACCTCCCGACTCAGCAGCATTAGTGGCAGAACAACTGAGAGAAAATTTGGAATACATTTCACATAAATTTTCTCAGCATGTTATAGTCTTAGGTGGAGATTTCAATTTACCAGATATAGACTGGGACACTCAGATGTTTAGGACGGGTGGTAGGGACAGAGCATCGAGTGACATTATACTGAGTGCACTATCCGAAAATTACCTCGAGCAATTAAACAGAGAACCGACTCGTGGAGATAACATCTTGGACCTACTGATAACAAACAGACCCGAACTTTTCGAATCTGTATGTACAGAACAGGGAATCAGTGATCATAAGGCCGTTGCAGCATCCCTGAATATGGAAGTTAATAGGAATATAAAAAAAGGGAGGAAGGTTTATCTGTTTAGCAAGAGTAATAGAAGGCAGATTTCAGACTACCTAACAGATCAAAACGAAAATTTCTGTTCCGACACTGACAATGTTGAGTGTTTATGGAAAAAGTTCAAGGCAATCGTAAAATGCGTTTTAGACAGGTACGTGCCGAGTAAAACTGTGAGGGACGGGAAAAACCCACCGTGGTACAACAACAAAGTTAGGAAACTACTGCGAAAGCAAAGAGAGCTCCACTCCAAGTTTAAACGCAGCCAAAACCTCTCAGACAAACTGAAGCTAAACGATGTCAAAGTTAGCGTAAGGAGGGCTATGCGTGAAGCGTTCATTGAATTCGAAAGTAAAATTCTATGTACCGACTTGACAGAAAATCCTAGGAAGTTCTGGTCTTACGTTAAATCAGTAAGTGGCTCGAAACAGCATATCCAGACACTACGGGATGATGATGGCATTGAAACAGAGGATGACACGCGTAAAGCTGAAATACTAAACACCTTTTTCCAAAGCTGTTTCACAGAGGAAGACCGCACTGCAGTTCCTTCTCTAAATCCTCGCACAAACGAAAAAATGGCTGACATCGAAATAAGTGTCCAAGGAATAGAAAAGCAACTGGAATCACTCAATAGAGGAAAGTCCACTGGACCTGACGGGATACCAATTCGATTCTACACAGAGTACGCGAAAGAACTTGCCCCCCTTCTAACAGCCGTGTACCGCAAGTCTCTAGAGGAACGGAGGGTTCCAAATGATTGGAAAAGAGCACAGATAGTCCCAGTCTTCAAGAAGGGTCGTCGAGCAGATGCGCAAAACTATAGACCTATATCTCTTACGTCGATCTCTTGTAGAATTTTAGAACATGTTTTTTGCTCGCGTATCATGTCATTTCTGGAAACCCAGAATCTACTATGTAGGAATCAACATGGATTCCGGAAACAGCGATCGTGTGAGACCCAACTCGCCTTATTTGTTCATGAGACCCAGAAAATATTAGATACAGGCTCCCAGGTAGATGCTATTTTTCTTGACTTCCGGAAGGCGTTCGATACAGTTCCGCACTGTCGCCTGATAAACAAAGTAAGAGCCTACGGAATATCAGACCAGCTGTGTGGCTGGATTGAAGAGTTTTTAGCAAACAGAACACAGCATGTTGTTATCAATGGAGAGACGTCTACAGACGTTAAAGTAACCTCTGGCGTGCCACAGGGGAGTGTTATGGGACCATTGCTTTTCACAATATATATAAATGACTTAGTAGATAGTGTCGGAAGTTCCATGCGGCTTTTCGCGGATGATGCTGTAGTATACAGAGAAGTTGCTGCATTAGAAAATTGTAGCGAAATACAGGAAGATCTGCAGCGGATAGGCACTTGGTGCAGGGAGTGGCAACTGACCCTTAACATAGACAAATGTAATGTATTGCGAATACATAGAAAGAAGGATCCTTTATTGTATGATTATATGATAGCGGAACAAACACTGGTAGCAGTTACTTCTGTAAAATATCTGGGAGTATGCGTACGGAACGATTTGAAGTGGAATGATCATATAAAACTAATTGTTGGTAAGGCGGGTACCAGGTTGAGATTCATTGGGAGAGTGCTTAGAAAATGTAGTCCATCAACAAAGGAGGTGGCTTACAAAACACTCGTTCGACCTATACTTGAGTATTGCTCATCAGTGTGGGATCCGTACCAGGTCGGGTTGACGGAGGGGATAGAGAAGATCCAAAGAAGAGCGGCGCGTTTCGTCACTGGGTTATTTGGTAACCGTGATAGCGTTACGGAGATGTTTAATAAACTCAAGTGGCAGACTCTGCAAGAGAGGCGCTCTGCATCGCGGTGTAGCTTGCTCGCCAGGTTTCGAGAGGGTGCGTTTCTGGATGAGGTATCGAATATATTGCTTCCCCCTACTTATACTTCCCGAGGAGATCACGAATGTAAAATTAGAGAGATTAGAGCGCGCACGGAGGCTTTCAGACAGTCGTTCTTCCCGCGAACCATACGCGACTGGAACAGGAAAGGGAGGTAATGACAGTGGCACGTAAAGTGCCCTCCGCCACACACCGTTGGGTGGCTTGCGGAGTATCAATGTAGATGTAGATGTAGATGTAGATGTAGATGTAGATGCAGTTATTGAAGGCACCCATCTCCACTAGCCAATCAACCATGGCCAGTTGGGAACGGGCATTGGTGCAACATTAGGGGACCAGAGGGTGTTTGTTAAGTTGTGGCAACGCTAATCTTGTTGTTTGTTGTTCTTATTGAAGTGTCTAGTCGCCCCTAAATTAAAAACTAATTCTGCGTACTGTGTTACTTGGCAGTTACACATCACGCGTAAGTTACTTAAGTTTTGCGCATCACTGTAATCGAAAAAGGCTACCACTGAATGATAGAGTAACTTATGAAACAGGCGCAGAACCAAGGTGTTGGTCAGGTGTACAGTAAAAGCATTTATATTTTTACGTACATCACCTTCATCATCATCGTCTCCACCTGAAGCATAAGCCCTTTTTTTTGTTTTCCCTGTTACGATACCAATCGCTTCTTCGGTCTTCCTTGACTACTTCTCACAACTAGCTTAAATCTTCTTATCTGGAGAGATGATCTTTCTCCGCCCATTCTTTCGAGACGTTTACTCCGATTTCTTTTATTTTCTTGTATTTTGTTGAGGATGTTAAATATATTCAGCTCTTCCCTAATTTCCAGATTTCTAAATGTGTTGGCTCTTGTGCATCCCCTTACTGCTCTTAGAACCTCATCTCCGTTGCACGTGAGCGACTCTCTTGACGTTTATTCGTAAACTACGATTCATTTCCGTACACAAACACTGCAGCTGCTATTATCTTACAAAATTTCAGTCTTGTTTCTTTCCTCATTTTATTTTCTAGACATCCGTTTTATTATTGCGCATGTGTCCCCAAATTTCGCTAATTTCTTCTTTGTGTCTTCGTCATATTCATACGTGACATCACAAACAAAATAACTAAAATGTTTGAGCTGTTCTATTGTTCTGTTGTTGATCACAATGTTTGTCCTTACAGGATGTTTCCTTCTGAGAGGCATTTTCTGAAACTGTCAAATGGTACTCTTCACAAACCTTACCAAATAAATGTGTTCCCCTTTGTAGGTTATCTTCATTATCCGCCAACAGTGTGGCGTCGTCTACGTATAAAAGGCAATTCAAGCGGGAATTACTGTTAATCTTAATTTCCCCATTAAAAATCTCCATCCGTTTCCGAATTGCGTCATCCAAATAAATGTCGAAAAGTGCCAGTGAAATGCTGCACCCATGTCTTACTCCTTTGTTTGTGGCTAAAGGCTGGGTCAGATTGTCATTTATATCTAAAATTACGGTCGTGCGTTTGTACAGACTTTTTAAACGTTTATTAGGTGCTATGAATATCCTCTTTTCCTCATAATTCTCCACAGTTTCTAACAACATTATCGAACGCCTTAATAAAATCAATGAACGCTAAATGGGTTCCCCTATTATACTCTCTCTTTGTTTTTCGATTATTTGTTTTATGAGCAATACTGGATCTTACATCTATCTGATTCTTCTGTTGGTCTCGCTGCAATTGCAATCTCCTTTTGTAAATACTGATATCACCTTTGCTTGTGACCGTGCTTTTGGAATAGCTCCATTTCTCCAGCACATATCAAACAAATTTTAGCAATTCAACGTTTATACCAACCATACCAGTAGCTGCTCCGTTGTTTGTGGAGTTGCAGGCTTCTCTTAATTCATCCGTACATGTCTACACATCTTAAGTTTATCTTCTATATTCTTTGTGGAGCAATTTGCTTCATACCGCAAGATTTCCTAATGTTCTATCCATTTTGCTTGTTGAATGTTATTTATTTGAGCAACTTCGTTTTCATTGCTTTGTAAGCTATGATTTGCCTTCCATAAATATCGTCTTCTCTTACGCGTATAAACCTATCGCAAGATTCTTAACGAGCTCTTTTTACTGCTCGATTTTCTGCATTTATCTCTTGTTTGTAAATTTGATGATTTCCCTCTGTTGGTTCATTGAGGTACTTAAGGAAAGCGTCTTGCTTTTTTCCCCCTATAACCTTATCTAATTCTAGTATTTAAACTTTTAACACTTTCTTCATTCTTATCTTTTTTATTTTTTCCTAATGCTTTCTCAATTGCATCTTCAACATTTTTCCGTTTCTTCTCTATTTATTCAGCTTCTTCTTTCGCCATTTCCTGTACATACCTGTTTGAGGTATCACCAAGACATGGTCAGAACCTATGTCATATCCCCTGTACATTCTTGTGTATCTTTCTTTGCTTTCTAATTTTTCATTAATGATATTGTAATCAATAAGAGACTTAAATCTTCGGGCTGACCATGTATATTTAAGGATATCTTCTTTACAGAAGACTGTATTGATTATCTTCCGTTTTTTAAAGGAAACAAAATCTCTAAGCAATCTTCCATTGTTATTTATGACATATTACCTATCTATCTTGTATGATCTAAATCGGATAGATTTACTCCCCACCCTTGCATTAAATCTCCTGTTAATATTATTTGAAGCTTACTGCTATACTTGCCAAACCGATTGCAGTTTGTCATAGAAATCTATAGACTCCTTTTTTCCATTCATGAAATGCATAAACTGCAACGATAGTCATGTTTTCTTCTCTTATTTGACAGTTAAAACTATTATTCTTTCATTTGTAACTGAACCCTGTAATTCTATTTTCCCGATTTCCTGTATGTAAATTAGAGCCGTTCTGCTTGCTCTCTCCTGCTTTCATATTCCGCTATACAACATCAAACATTCTCCTACATGCTTGTTACCCTGCAACTTTTTCTTTATGTTTGTTATGGATCTACGTCTACCTATGCCTTTTTTAAAGTTTTTGCTAACCCTTCCTCTTTGTTTGCTAAACCTCTGACATTCTCCAAGGGAGAGTCCCCTTACCCTTTACTTGTAACTGGAAATGACAGGAAAGGGACAAGGGAAGGGCAGGCTTGGAGGGAAGAAAGGGAAGGGCAGGCTTGGACGGAAGAAAGGGAACAATAGGCTGTAGTGGGACACACTTAGTCTGGCTCCTCCCCTTCGGCTTGCCCCGCTTGGGTGACCCTTCTGGCAGCTAAGCTACCGTCGGCATAGCCCTCCGGATACGGAGCACGCAAACCTCCTCGCCTACACGGACAGTGCTACGTTAAGGCGGTGTCTCTTGAGGACGTGCATCAATTTCCAAATTTCTCAGATACATTTTGGACAATAAAGTAGTATAAACACAAAAATTGTCGAGAATGGCGAGAAATTGTAGAAAATTACAAGCAGTTTTTGGAGTTCTTTGCCTGCCTACACGAGCTTCCGACATGACCGCCTGCGGAGGATATTCCAGACAAGTAGAGGCGCACAGTCACAAGCTGACCGTATTTGCCGTGAACAACGAACACCACTGGGTTTGTGAGCCCACAGATTAGAGCGGTAAACCGCAGAATACTGCGCAGCCCAAGACAGAAAGGAAACGAACCTCACCCCCGCTAAGAAAAAATATAGGAAGACCGATTTTCAAAACATACTGCACATATAGTAATATTCTGCAGATCTGTGTTCATAATCGAAGTGTTAATCGAAATACTGATAATGGTGAACGACTACTTTAATTATATATTGCGTCAGTTTTTATATTGTCAAAATTGTGAGAGTTTCCTGGTATTGCAGTTCTTAAATCTGTAGCGTGACATGTACTATTGGCATTTTTGGAAGAATAATTCTCAAATTTTGTAGTTCTCTGAAATGGAATTTCTTGAGAGATATGCCAAAGCGATGTACTCGCTAAATGTAAACAAATTATTAGTGTATTTAAAATAATTTATTGTTATTATTGTTATAATCTTAGGCAGAAGCAGTATGTTAAAAGTGGTGGTGGCAAGTTAGAATTGGAACTTTCCGGACGGGAGGGAGACTGTAACAGGCTGTGACCCCTCCCCAGACCTGTACTGTGGCTCTGGGCCTGTTACGAGACAAATCTTGATTCGAAAGAGAGGTTCATAGTTTTCTAGTTCAGGTAGCCAGAGTGTACAAAAAGCTTCAGGTGCAAGGCGAAACCCGCGGCCAACCTGACGGCGTTTGCTACGTGACAGCGCAGGAGAGCGACATCGCAGCTGCCTGCGGCCGTCACGTCTGGCGCCTCATCTGTGACGTCACGGTGAAAGGAAGAATACCATTGTCTCTCCGTCTGCACGACTACTGAGATCACAGTACTACTGTGCGATGGTGGTGTAATGGTCAGCATAGTTGCCTTCCAAGCAGTTGATCCGGGTTCGATTCCCGGCCATCGCATGAATTTTTTATTTTATAGACTTGTAAACGATAATGGCCATATTCATAGTAAGAAAATACAGTCAGTTAGACTACCACTTTCAGATGATGTAGCGTACAATAACGGTGAGCCTCATTTTATAGTTATGGTTTTGGCAATGAACATGAATAAATTCAGGGCTATGGGCAGCTCGGCTACAAATCTCGAAGAGAAGCAGCTACAGCACAAGATAGCCGAATTACTGAATTCCAAATACTAATTTTTCATGAATTATTTGTTATTAAACGCAGTCGTCTTACATATGTGAAACTGACTTCAGTCTGCAGCTAGTTAAATTTGTCACCTTCTCTAGCCAACGAGCCAAACGTATTAATCTGTCATTTTCTCACTTTCATAGAAAAGGTCTGTGCTGAACTATATCAGCAGATAAAACTAGAAACTGTGTAATCTTCCTTTCTGTAGTTCGTATAATGACATGGTCTGCCAAGGTTGTGCATCACTTAATTTCTTCATCACTACTGAAATCTTCGTCGTAATCTTCAGAAGTACTAAAGAATATCTTACCTGAAAACTTAGTTTTTTGATACTCTTTGCTGAACAATGTTTCGTAATTATTTTTATTCTCGGCCATAATGGCTATGTTTGTGAACCGTGACTGGGTGGGATAATTATTTATTTCTAATTTCTGCTACCAGTCAATTTTTATTTTTTTATTTTATGTTTAATCTAACATAATACAATGCGTTTCGAATATGTTCTGTTCACCTTCAGGCGTTTATACATACATACATACATACAGAGAAATGTTACTTAAAAATAAACAGTCTTAAGTAGATTAATCTAGAACTCTTGAAACGTCCCCTTAAAAAAATTATTGAATTACTGTGCTGATAAATCTCTTACATTATTTGCTTTTCAAACAGCTGAGCAAAAATGAACGTACTCAAACATTCACTAAAGTGACACACAATATTTTTAGCGCAACGCAATCTGACTTTCAGTAATCGCTACAAAGAATGGCCCTGACTAACATTAACCTATACCTTTCACAAATCACTTACCTCACAAAAATCTTCGTTACTCGAACTACTGCAATTCAGCGAGCGCCACTACTGCCAGCTAAATAAAAGATTCAAACTACGGAAGGCACTAACTACTGATAGGCATAGTTAGCAAATGAAAGATTTTGATAGAGAACATACAATGTATTCACCTTAATATTGTTGAAAAGTCATAATATACATAGCAGTTCATGACATCCAGTCTTACAAATTTCAAAACTCGCCATTTCTCTCCCCACCACTGCTGGCGGCTCACCTCCAACTGCGCAACGCTACGCGCTGTTAACAGCCAACTGCCCAACACTACAATGGCCAACAGGCCAACAACAATGCAAACCAGCCACAGACTGCACACAGCGCAGCCAGTGATTTTCATACAGAGCGCTACGTGGCGTTACAAATATAAAAACCTAAACAGCCTACTTACACTCTTTGTCCATTGTTTGTTACTGTAGCGGCTGGTGTAGCATTTGGGGAGAAGGAGGGGACAGTGGATGGCTAGAAATCGAAATCAGTGGTGTGTTCTGCTGGTTTTCTTCCTTGTGGTTGACTATGTATGATTTCACAGCCTATATAGGATGCAGATAGATTTGCATCAGCTATGTGTTACGAAAATAGTGTGAAAGGCTTTTATATGACAGTTGATCACATACGATTTCGTCATCTTGCTGCTTCACTTGCATCACTGGTGCAATGGCGGAGCTGTTGATTGACATTACACTATTGCACATTGTATTTTGTCACTGATTGCCGAGGTAATTCATTGCACAAATTGCTTCGACATACATGTAAACATGATGCACACAACACAAGATGGCGGACTTAGCACGTGAGGTTGTATCGATCATCGAGATATTGTATCGATATTCTTGGTACTGACAGATTTGTGGTCAATTATTTACATTGACACATCTTGAATCTATTGAGTTAGAACTGGCTTAAGACTGTTGAAGAATTTTGAGTTTTTGGATTCGGTTATCTCATTAAGAATGTTATCTCCATGCTTTGTATTATGAATGAAAATTTCCATTTCTTCCATGATATCCATTCTTTTACAAAATAGCAAAACGTAGTGCAGCACCTTGATGTGGCATGGACTCAAAAAGTCGTTGGAGGGCCCTTGCAGAAATATTGAGCCAGCTGCCTCTATAGCCGTCCATCGTTGCGAAAGTGTTGCCAGTGCAGGATATTGAGGTCGACCTCATCTCTCGATTATGCCCCATAAATTTTCGATAGGATTCATTTCGAGCGTTCTGGATGGCCAAATAGTTCACTCGAATTCTCGAGAGTGTTCTTCAAACCAATCACGAACAGTTGTGGCCACTGACATAGCGCGTTGTTACTCACAAAAAGTCCATTGTTGTTTGGGAACATGAGGTCTATGAGTGGCTGCAAGTGGTCATTTTCGGCTAATGATCGGTTCAGTTGTACAAGTATATCCAGTTGATTTCATGTAAACAAAGTCCACACCATTATGGAACCACTACTAGATTGCACAGTGCCTTGTTAACAGACAACTTGGGTCCACGGCTTCGTGGGATCTGCGCCACATTCGAACCCAACTATCATCTTCTACCCACTGAAATCGGAACTCATTTAGCAGGCAACATTTTTTCAGTCGTCTGCGCTCCAACTGATATGGTGACGAGCCCAGGACAGGCGCTGCAGGCGATGTCGTGCTGTTAGCAAAGGCACTCGCGTCGGTAGGCTGCTTCCATAGCCCATTAACGTCAGATTTCGCAGCACTGTCCTAACGAGTACCTTCGTTGATTTCTACGGTCATTTTAAGTAGTGTTGCTTGTCTGTTAGCACTGACATCTCTACGCAAACGCCGCTGCTCTCTGTCGTTAATGAAGGCCACTTCATTGTCCGTGATCTGTGGTTATGCCTGAAGTGTTTCATTTTCGGCACATTATTGACACTGTGGATCTGGGAATATTGAATCCCCTAACGATTTCCGAAATGGAATGTCCCATGCTTCTAGCTCCTACTACCATTCCGCGTTCCAAGTCTGTTAATTCCCGTCGTGCGGCCATAATCGCGTCGGAAACCTTTTCACATGACTCACCTAAGTACAAATGACAGCTCCGCAAATGTACTGCACTATTATACTCATACCTTGTGTTGCGATACTACCACCATCTGTATATGGGCATACCGCCATCCCAAGACTTTTGATACGGCAGTGTACGTTGCACACCAATATTTTCCTACTGAAGACTCTGATCACTTACTGCCAGTTTGCAGTCAGACAATCCTCGAACATTTTCAGGTGACTTCAAATTAACAGGCGGAGTATAGTGCTTAAGCTGGGAATTTCGTCAGATTTTCATATATAAAAAAGGGATCTGACGTTAGACATTGTGAAATATTTGAATATCTCTCGGTGCGACGAGAAGTTGCGTTCGGATACAATTATGTACACAGGTGTGATAAATTTATATCACGTCACGAACACAAAAAAGTGGATGTTCATTTTCATTAAAAGGACCAATTACGTTGTAAAATGTTCAGAATTGCTCGTTTACAAGTTATTTACTTGAGGATCTTGAAAATAATACGTGTCACATGAGTCGATATCGCGGAAAGTTGGCGTTGCCCCCCCTCCCAATCACGCAACCTACCGCTAGTACCCAATATGCCAATTTATGTGCTCAAGTTATATGCATGATTCTAGTTAGTAGTAGATTATTAGTTCGTTTTATTGTATAATAATCTGCCAGAGACAATTTTTTTTCTCATGCCTGTTCTATCTTTAAGGGAGTAGCCTCCTTGAACGCACGAAAAATAGGTAATTTCTCGTGATTTTTTTAAGGAAAGTAAAAAATTGTACTGAAGCTGATGATATAGTTTTATTCCTTACACTTTTGTCTTTCAGGAATTACTTTTGCCTCCACATCGGACGCTCTCTGTAGCCGCTGCGAATCTTGCAGTCGGAACACTAGTCCGGCGGGAAATGCTCCTATTGACCCGTAACAAAATAATTTTGTATAAATCATTTGCAATACATTTTCTACCAGCATACACAGGATAACTGAAAAATATTAAGTTTTAACAAAATGGTGACGTATTGAAACAAGTGTCATTTTCTTTCACCCACAAAATCGAGACAAAATCGTGCACCAAATTCAGGCTTTTGAAGATACCACAAAACGGCTACGTATGCTGATAGAGAATTCAATTTAGAATACTGGCATAAAATTACGATGGAAATTGTATGTACCATTCTCAAGTTATGTTTACCGACAATTTGAAAAACACTGTTTCGAGAGAAACGCGTTTAAAATTTTTGAAAAATATCCGCTATGCATCAGATAGCTTCGTTCAACGAACCGTGGTAAACAAGAACAGAACATCAATACCGCCGAGGCTTACGTGTGGCCATGAGGTCTATAGAAAAGCGACGCATAATGGTCGTTACCTTCATAAAAATTTTAACTACCATCCCAACAAAACAGAGGTATCATAAAAACAGGTCCGTCAAAATTTATGAACCGTTTTATTTGCAAGACGAGGTTAACCACCTGCGGTCAATCTATAAGAACGATGGTTATTCTAACAAGGACATAGATCGAGCTTTTCGCCGTAGGCAGAGAATCAGGATCGGTAAAGAACAATGGCCGCGCAACAGGAATGTTTTTCTTCCGTTTATTAGTAAGATTTGAAAGGTGGCTACACTGTGCCACTGCGCCAGAGAGTGCGCCAAAGAGTACTATTAAGCCGCCTCCACAGTGCGTGTTGAAAGTTCGTAGCAGTCAGTGCTTGTTGTGACATCGGAGAGGACAGTGTGTGTTAAGAGTTCGTACCGAGATGTGCTAGTGGGCACTGCTTGTCGTGAAATCGGAGGGATATGTTGTAGTAAAGAGTGTTGTTCCATGTCTTATACAGTTATTTGATGGGAGAGATAGCAGATGTTATTGTAATGAGTGCATTTCATCAATATATGAAGGTAAAACTTACAATGTTCCTTTATTTTTTGTGTATCTGAAATAATGTGTCACTACAGGTTCAGTCAACAAAGCATCTGGCTTGTGTTCTTGGATTAGAGTGTAATTGTGATTTTCTTGCGTAATTATAGTTTTTCTAAATTTTCTTTTGTCACGTCAGCATAGTTGGTATTTAAAAAGAAAATTCTTGTCTTGTTGGAAAAGAACCGTGCCAGATGTGGACGTTGAGTCACACTCCCACATACAGAACAGTTACTCTTGTGCTTGTTGGCTTCGTAGATTTTTATAGTTGCTGGGGTCTTAATTAATTAACTGTGTTTACGAAAATTTTCTTACATTGTTCTTTGCAGTCAGATAGCGTAACAATTCTAGTCAGGGCCAACCGTTTACGAGACTTACGTAATCGGACATACAGTTACTAAAAACCAAAAAATCATTTTCAATCAATTATATTTAATTAAGCCCCCATGCACGTGGCGACCGCTGCTTCGGATCGTCCCTTGGATTCTTCTGATTGTGAAAATTGTAGACTGTAGTATTGTTGTAGTAATTTTGAGTTTAGTGATTGTAGTCTGTATTGAGTGTGTAGATTTGGTAATTGGCATTCTTCTAATGGTATTTTTCAAAATTTAATTTTTATTGCCTTGTATACGCGTTTGACGATTTAGTGCAATTATTTCAAGTGTTCGATTGATCGTGTTTGAGGGAGTCATTGCATGTGAATGGTATTGTTGAGATAAAGAGTCACTGTGTGTAATTTTCGAACAGTGACGAATTTTTTTTATGTTTTGTAAATGATTACGCGGTTAATGAAACAGGCAAAAATGATGAATAGTCAGAATAACGAAATTGTTGACATGGCGAACTCGCCAACAGAGGAAGACAGTGTCATGAATAATGTAGTGGAAAACAATTTAATAAGTAGGGAAAATAGTCCGGAAACAGTTCAAAATTTTTCACAATCGAAAAATTCACAGAATACGAGATTAACGACAGAAGAGATGGAGCAGTTGATGGGTGCAATATTAAATCTGGGATCACAGTTACGATCTGAATTAAAAACAGATATGGAAACACAAATGGAAACAATTAAAACTGAGATAGGAACAATTAAAACAGAGATAAAAACATTTAGAACTGAGATGGAAGCAATGACAACACGGTTATGCTCACGAACAGGGACATTTTTCAAATACACGAATGACGAATCAAATAAAGAAATTAGAGAAGAAGTACATCCGATTTTGAATTCTCACAATAATAGCTTAATTTCAACAGAAATTAGACAAGAGGAACAGGACAGAGAACAGGAAGAAAAAGATCGCGTGATAGTACAGAATTTTTCAGAGTTAAATTTACAACGTGCAAAGGATAAGGAAGAAATAATTGAAGGAACCGAGGAATCCGTACCAAATGATAGAATAAATAACTTAACGCAACAGTGTGAACAGTTAACTACTAAATGTGACAACACCGAAACCCGAGTCGCGACATTTACAGAAGACATAAATAAACAGAAAGGACAATTAAGTGACTCATCGGAAAGAGTCGAGGAGATCTCAGATAAATTGACAAGTGTTAGTTTAGCAGAAGGGTTTGAAGAAAATAATTTGTTTCATTTACGGGATGCAACAAGAGAGCGCCAGGCGCGTGAACTTGACAATAATCGACATTCGGACTGGGACAGACGCGGTAGGTCTTTGTCGCCACGAGGCGAAAACTTTGATTATAAACACTTTTTGACTGTCCGGAAATTTAAGATCTTCCGCAATTCTAAGAATGAGATACATCCATGTGCATGGTTAGCTCAATTTACGTACGCACTTCCGCCAGATGTGCCACAAGGTCACAAACTAGAAATTATGTGCGGCTATTAAAGTCCTCAGGGGGTTCACTACTCTAAGTGAATATGTGCCGTAGCGAGCATAGGGCCCCGAGCTGTAGTGGTGCTATTTCTCTTTTAGTTTTCTGTACCGCTGCCTACTCTTTTACTATTCTTTGCATCTGTCAAACAACTCTTCGACTATCAATCTATCTAGAGAGTAAGTAAATAATAACCTGATATGACGATTTTACCCAAATGAGATTTCGAAAATTACTGTTTGAACTTATTAATGTCCTCAGGGGATTCACTACTCTAAGTGAATATGTGCCGTAGCGAGCATAGGGCCCCGAGCTGTAGTGGTGCTATTTCCCTTTTAGTTTTCTGTACCGCTGCCTACTCTTTTACTATTCTTTGCATCTGTCAAACCAACTCTTCGACTATCAATCTATCTAGTGAGTAAGTAAACAATAACCGAATATGACTAATTGTACCCAAAAGTGACTTTGGAAATTACCGATTGGACTTAATGTACCTACTGCAGCATTCATTCGTAGTTTAAACGAAATGTTACCTGTTTATCTTCGTGACAACATTACTTCTTATGTTGACGACATTCTTATTGTTAAACGTTCTTGGAGTGAGCACAACAAAATTTTGGATTCATTGTTACGTATTTTTGCAAGAGTTGGCATCACAGTGAACTTAGAAAAATCTGAATTTGGTCGTTCTCAGGTGAAATTTCTCGGTCACATTATTTCTACAGAAGGTATTCTTCCTGATCCAGAGAAATTAGACGCTATTCGTAATTATGCTGTTCCTACCACAAAACGTGATGTTCGTAGTTTCCTTGGTGTCTGTAATTTTCTTAGACGATTTGTTAAATTGGATGATTTGGCCACACCTCGTTTTAGCGATCTATCTGGAAAGTTCTTTTTAAACGAAAATCGGTCGACAACTCCGTTTGGTTAGTTTGTATTCCTGATGAGTAGGTCAATAAATTGATTTGGTATACGCATTTCAGTTATGCACACTTTGGTCCCAGAAAATGCTTTCATAAATTACGAGAAAATTGTTACTTCAGTAATATGGAAAAACGTATTCGATCTGTTCTTGCCAAATGCAAATTATGTCAAATGGCTAAGCCTCCAACGATTTCTCACAGAGCACCGTTGTTTCCCGTCATTCCAGCGAAATTAAAGGAGATGGCTGCAGTCGATTTGTTCGGTCCAGTGGTTCGTTCTACTAATGGTTTTGCGTACATTTTCGTAGCAGTGGAACTGACATCAAAATATGTGTGTTTTACACCTTTACGCAAAGCAACAGCTCGTTCAGTATCTAATGCTTTCGTCAAACATTTTCTTAAAGAAGTTGGTCATGTTGATAAGGTTATATCAAATAATGGATCACAGTTTCGTTCTAAAATTTGGCTTCGTACTTTACACCGTCGTAAAATTAAACCAATCTTCATTTCACTTTTTCACCCTCAATCTAACGCTTCAGAGAGATGGATGAAGGAAATCAATAAATTGTGTCGTCTTTATTGTCATCAGAATCACAGAACTTGGGATCAGTATCTTCATATTTTTCAAAACATTCTGAATGAACTTCCTAATGACTCAACTTCTTTACCGCCTCTATTGATATTAAAAAATAAAGTACCAACAAATCGCATTTCTGAAATCGTTCCTTTTCCGCCTTCACGGAAACTGCGACATTCTGAAGTTGTCAACCTGGCTCTACAAAATATTGCATCTGCGGCTGCTAGAAGAGAGAAATCGGCGAAGCGTCCTGGTCGTTTAAAAAATTTGTCGGTTGGTCAAAAGGTATTAATTAAATCCCACCGTTTGTCTCACAAAGGAAAAGGCTTGTGTCGCAAATTTTTTCTGCTTTATAACGGTCCATATAGAATTCGCAAAATTATTCATGATAACACTGTTGAAGTAGAAACTCTTAAATCTCGACGCTCTAAAGGAATACATCATATATCAAATGTTAAAATTTTTGTGGAATGACATACTTTTGAGAAACCAACAGCTAGATGTAAACACGCAGAGAGTACAAGGATACCGCGCTGTGTTTTGGCGGCGGCACATACTCAAAGCAACAGTCAAGTCTGCGCGCCGCACAAGGCAGTCGTTGACCGCGAACAATAGCTTCCTACGTCACGCGGCTACAGCTGATCGAGCGCTCAGTGCGAATGCACTGACAGACATAAACAAATACACAGTCTAATTTCTCCGACTAAATTCTGTATAAAGCTATAAGGACTTGTTGAATTGTGTTATTAACATTCAGTATTTTGCAGGATACGCTTGTATAAAGTATTTAAGAACTTCAGATAAATTCTGTGCGTGTCCGACGTTAAGACGACCTGCTATCGAGAAAATTTCAGGAAGAATGTAATTTCGAAGAAGAAAGTAATAAACTAAAAAAGGGTAACTATTAAGTGAGTTTATTTTTCAGGTAACAAATTTCCACTTAGGTACGTACTTTAGACGTAGTTTGCTGCTCGCGATTACGTGATTCAGACTTTGTGCTAATTTCATGTTCTATGAATTTACGTGTGAAGCGACGTGCTTGCGTACGTTAACTGATTTTGACAATGATTATTAATGAACTGGGTTGTAACTTGTGTATATTATGCATCGCTTGGTTGCTATGCTTTTTCACTGATGTCATATTTTTCTATTATGTGCCTGCTGTGCTTATTTATTTAAATTATAATTGTCACCTGATTAATTGTGCTGATGTGTTTAGGTATGTAAGTTATACTTTGTGATTTATCTGCTTGCGCCTTCATGTTTGCTTGTTAAGATGACATATGAACATTTATTTGCGTATGCTGATATGATGATAAGGACCTGTTTATTACGTAAGATATATGTTTGCTGCTTTTTGTATGGATTGCATATTTTCACATTTCTGATTTGTTGGCATAACTACTCTTTAATTTGGTATATAGAAATGCTGATATACTGTGTATGAACATAGAGTTTAGGTCACACTACTGTATTAATTATAGATTGTTCGCTTGGCAGAGCCTCGTTGTAGGAATTGTGCTGCATCCACTTGTTGACATTTTGTTCTCTACTGGTATATTTACTCGCTATTGCTTGTTTTGCTTACGCTCAGTGCCTTACACTTTTAAGATAAGAAAATGAACTGCTATAATTCGACGAACGACATTAGTACAAGAAACTTAATAGAAGTCACATGAGCTGAGGTTTTATGGAAGCTGTATAATTTATGCTAATAAGAAGGAGGCTAACGACATGACAGACCGAAACTAGGTTTAGACCATTAACAGTTATTACACTGCATTTTTCGTGAGCAATTGAAATAGGAAGTGACACTTGACACAAAAAATACTCCACATGTTTGCTTCTGCTATGATTCTTGAAGTGGTGTACACACTGTGAAATATTATGATCATTCACACTCCGTAATCGTACTTAATTACTGAGAGTTATTCGAACTAAATCTGTTAGAGGTCAGGTATGCATTTCTTTTATTTAATGATGGACAAGGAACCAAAATGTATCTTATAATTTATAATGAGTAGAAAATTTGGGTCAGATGGATTACACAGAGGTTGTGTGTTGACAATGTGTCTTCGGATTGTATGGGATGCTGACTTGAAGTTGCATTAGGATTTTATCTGTACTTGTTCGAGGAGACTGACTAGAGGAAAGAGTTGTGATGGAAGTGAGATGATATTGGTGCTGAGGTTTATATTTATCGACGTATTATTGAGGTATAGAGATTATATGAAGTTGAGTTGTTATGGAAGTGAAATGATATTGGTGCTGAGGTTTATATTTATCGACTTATTATTGAGGTATGATTATTGGAGTTTTGGTGTATAAGAGGTAAAGTAAGTGAGGAGCATATTTTTTTTGTTGGTCTTATGGAACAAGGAGGATGAAGAGAGCAGACTAGAACACTAAAATAGAAGGAAGATAGTCTATACACACACTTTGTTAAATCACTAAGCAGTATATTTTTTTTTTTTTTTGGAGAGAGGAAGTAATTGCATATCTTGGCTCACTGACAGTTGTTCAACAACAGTACATTTGATCTGGCTTGGCAAACATTGGTCTTGACATGATGACTATGACGTTGACTAACTATTATTGACTATTATACATTGCTGCCAGTACTACTTGATACACATGATGAACATCAGATTTAGACAGAATTTCATTTACACAATTAACACTATTCAATTACACAGTAGTATTTAATGTGGATGAGAGATGCGTGAGTGTGTTTTGTGTGTTTTCCTTTCCTAATCCTACCCACCTATCTCCTAAATATTATTTTATTTGTTTGTAGTGGCTTGCACTGACACCCATGAATATTATAGGTTTACTGGTATTTGTGTATTGTAATAGTTAATAGGATAATTATCTGATATCATTTATGTGTTTGTTATGATTTGTATGTTTAGTGTAAAAGCACTGTATGTGCATTCAAACTATTGTTCATGCCTGAACTGTCTGATTAGTGAAGATAAATATTCTGAACTGTTACCGGCACTTTTCAACATGATGTGTGACATTTGGTCGTGTTTAATTTCTGCTGATGAACTGTGTGATCAGTGTTAGTGAATTTTGTGGAACTGCTTCTGCTGAGAAATGTGACTTTTTGGTGTCTGCACCTGCACTCAACATTGCTGGGTGCAACTGATGGACTGCTTCTACTGAAATGGTGTCACTTGTTGGTGTCTGCACCTGCGCTCAACATTGCTGGGTGCAACTGATGGACTACTTCTACTGAAATAATGTCACTTGTTGTTGTCTGCACCTGCTCAACGTTGCTGGGTGCCACTGATGGACTGCTTCTACTGAAATGGTGTCACTTGTTGGTGTCTGCACCTGCTCTCAACATTGCTGGGTGCAACTGATGGACTACTCCTACTGAAATGATATCACTTGTTGGTGTCTGCACCTGCACTCAACATTGCTGGATGCAACTGATGAACTGTTTTTACTGAAATGAAGTCACTGGTTGCTGTCTGCACCTACTCAACATTGCTGGGTGCCTCTGATGGACTGCTTCTACTGAAATGGTGTCACTTGTTGCTGTCTGCACCTGCTCAACATTGCTGGGTGCAACTGATGGACTACTCCTACTGAAATGGTGTCACTTGTTGGTGTCTGCACCTGCACTCAACATTGCTGGGTGCAACTGATGAACTGTTTCTACTGAAATGAAGTCACTTGTTGCTGTTTGCACCTGCTCAACATTGCTGGGTGCAACTGATGAACTGAACTGTTTTTACTGAAATGAAGTCACTTGTTGCTGTCTGCACCTACTCAACATTGCTGGGTGCCTCTGATGGACTGCTTCTACTGAAATGATGTTACCTGTTGGTGTTCTTTTTTTGTATAAACTAATCATTGAAGGCATTTTATGTGAACATTTGCATAAACTGATTTTTTGTATATTGTAAACTATTATGTAAAGTATTGCTTACTGGATTTCATACATTAGGTTAGTGAAAGGTCAGTGCAAAGCCAAAATTTTTAACTAATTATGTGATGTTTAGGTATTAATATTATCTTTTATTTTTGTCTGTATTTTTGTGGACGAATTTGGTGGTATTTTCACCACCAATGCTGGCAAAAATACCATCAAATTCTGGCCTGTGGAGGAGGGGCATATGAAAGGTGGCTACACTGTGCCACTGCGCCAGAGAGTGCGCCAAAGAGTACTATTAAGCCGCCTCCACAGTGCGTGTTGAAAGTTCGTAGCAGTCAGTGCTTGTTGTGACATCGGAGAGGACAGTGTGTGTTAAGAGTTCGTACCGAGATGTGCTAGTGGGCACTGCTTGTCGTGAAATCGGAGGGATATGTTGTAGTAAAGAGTGTTGTTCCATGTCTTATGCAGTTATTTGATGGGAGAGATAGCAGATGTTATTGTAATGAGTGCATTTCATCAATATATGAAGGTAAAACTTACAATGTTCCTTTATTTTTTGTGTATCTGAAATAATGTGTCACTACAGGTTCAGTCAACAAAGCATCTGGCTTGTGTTCTTGGATTAGAGTGTAATTGTGATTTTCTTGCGTAATTATAGTTTTTCTAAATTTTCTTTTGTCACGTCAGCATAGTTGGTATTTAAAAAGAAAATTCTTGTCTTGTTGGAAAAGAACCGTGCCAGATGTGGACGTTGAGTCACACTCCCACATACAGAACAGTTACTCTTGTGCTTGTTGGCTTCGTAGATTTTTATAGTTGCTGGGGTCTTAATTAATTAACTGTGTTTACGAAAATTTTCTTACATTGTTCTTTGCAGTCAGATAGCGTAACAATTCTAGTCAGGGCCAACCGTTTACGAGACTTACGTAATCGGACATACAGTTACTAAAAACCAAAAAATCATTTTCAATCAATTTTATTTAATTAAGCCCCCATGCAGATTACACATCGCATTGGGAAAATGTTAGAGGAGTAAGGAGTCAAATCCATTCTCAGATACATCAGGAAGATAAAAGAATATATAAGAACGGCATAAGTTACACGAGATCCTTTGGCTACATTGGGTGTATACAAAATTCTTTGTAGTTGTGCACTAGTATACAGGGTGATTAAAAAGAAACTGCACACACTTCGTGCGTGTAATGCTTGAATCATAAGAGTAAATTGTTAAATAAAGTTTTGTCTGAAACTGTTTTATTTCCAAGCTATGATGCACAATGCCGTTTTTGATAGGCATTATATGGTGGCCAGTACAGGTTTTTGGCGTCTCGATTCGCCTGCATATCGATTGATGCTGCTTTGTTGACGGTGCCGCGCCGGCCGTTGTGGCCGAGCGGTTCTAGGCGCTTCAGTTTGGAACAGCGCGACCGCTACCGTCGCAGGTTCGAATCCTGCCTCGGGTATGGATGTGTGTGATGTCCTTAGGTTAGGTAGGTTTAAGTAGTTCTAAGTTCTAGGGGACTGATGACCTCAGATGTTAAGTCCCATAGTGCTCAGAGCCATTTGACGGTGCCGCTGCACATTTCAGACGGTTGGCAGAAGAGTATGCTGCTTATCCTGATGGGTGGACAGGTCGTTCAGGACCAGTTGGTTGGCCCGCCCGATCTCCAGATGTTACAATCTGGTCGTGTATCTTTGGGGCCCTCTCAGGGAGATCGTGCATGGCGTTGCAACTGAGAATGTAATACAACTGCAGTAGTGAAATGAAAATGGATTTGCAACTGTGCAGAATGAGATGATCGGGACTTGCAGCATTCCGAGAATGGTAAGAATTCGAGCACTCCACTGCCTTCGTCTACATGGGCATCATTCTGAACACGTCCTGAGTAAACGTACATTACTAGTTGAGTTCAATTTCGGCTACCTTCGTGTCGTTGCTTTCTGAATGGTATTAATTTTGTGTTTGTGATTTACTTGTGATCCTTACTCCACTGCATCACTCTGAAATAAAGCAGTTGGAGACAAAACTTTATTTAACGTCTTATTTTTATGCGTACATTATACCCATGAAGTATGCACACTTACTTTTGAATCATCTTGCTTTTTGGTACAACGAAAAGAAATTTTAATACCGATTTAGTTGAACATAAGAGAAAATGCCGCCTGGGACAATTGAATAAATCGGACAGAGTGGAACATGTGTACCAAGAGGACAGTCACGAAATAAAATTCAGTGAGACGACCGACATATCGAAAAAATCGCACCATCATGTGAGCGTCTATAGAGAGGCCTATGAGATGTGTAAATACCGTAAATGATGACAAATTAGACAAAATACGGAAGTCGACTTTGCACCGACAGAATGATGACCGATTTCTTTCATTCGAGAATGTTGGCACTGCCTTAGTCCCGTGATGGACTGTGATGCCCTGTATACTGCCTATACAGCGAGGTCCATTGGTGGTGACCGGGCCAAATATCTGACGAAATAAGCGTCAAACGAAAAAACTACAAAGAACGAAACTTGTCTAGCTTTAAGGGAGAAACCAGATGGCGCTATGGTTGGACCGCTAGATGGCGCTGCCATAGGTCAAACGGATATCAAATGCGTTTTTTAAAATAGGAAACACCACTTTTTTATTACATATTCTTGTAGTACGTAAAGAAATATGAATGTTTTAGTTGGACCACTTTTTTCGCTTTGTGATAGATGGCGCTGTAATAGTCACAAACATATGGCTCACAATTTTAGACGAACAGTTGGTAACAGGTATGTTTTTTAAATTAATATACAGAACGTAGGTACGTTTGAACATTTTATTTCGGTTGTTCCAATGTGATACATGTACCTTTGTGAAGGTATCATTTCTGAAAACGCATGCTGTTACAGAGTGATTAGCTGTAAATACCACATTAATGCAATAAATGCTCAAAATGATGTCCGTCAACGTCAATGCATTTGGTAATATGTGTAACGACATTCCTCTCAACAGCGAGTAGTTCGCCTTCTGTAATGTTCGCACATGCACTGACAATGCGCTGACGCATGTTGTCAGGCGTTGTCGGTGGATCACGATGGCAAATATCCTTCAACTTCCCCCACAGAACGGGGAAGTCAGATCCGGTGAATGTGCGGGCCATGGTATGGTGCTTCGAAGACCAATCCACCTGTCATGAAATACGCTATTCAATACCGCTTCAACCGGACGCGAGCTATGTGCCGGACATCCATCATGTTGGAAGTACATCGCCATTCTGTCATGCAGTGAAACATCTTGTAGTAACATCGTAGAATATTACTTACGAAATCAGCATACAATGCACCATTTAGCTTGCCATCGATAAAATGGGGCCAATTATCCTTTCTCCCATAATGCCGCACCATACATTAACCCGCCAACGTCGCTGATGTACCACTTGTCGCAGCGATCGTGGATTTTCCGCTGCCCAATAGTGTATATCATCTCGGTTACGTTATCGCTGTTGGTGAATGACGCTTCATCGCTAAATAGAACGCGCGCAAAAAATCTGTCATCGTCCCGTAATTTCTCTTGTGCCCAGTGGCAGAACTGTGCACGACATTTAAAATCGTCACCATGCAATTCAAATGGTTTAAATGGCTCTGAGCACTATGCGACTTAACTTCTGAGGTCATCAGTCGCCTAGAACTCAGAACTAATTAAACCTAACTAACCTAAGGACATCACACACATCGATGCCCGAGACAGGATTCGAACCTGCGACCGTAGCGGTCGCTCGGTGCCGCACTGTAGCGCCTAGAACCGCACGGCCACTCCGGCCGGCGCCATGCAATTCCTGGAGCATAGAAATATGGTACGGGTGCAATCGATGTTGATGTAGCATTCTCAACACCAACGTTTTTGCGATTCCCGATTCTCGCGCAATTTGTCTGCTACTGATGTGCGGATTAGCCGCGACAGCAGCTAAAACACCTACTTGGGCATCATCATTTGTTGCAGGTCGTGGCTGACGTTTCACATGTGGCTGAACACTTCCCGCTTCCTTAAATAACGTAACTATCGTCCAGGATACCGACGAGCACACATAGCACACGCCCGTTGGGCATTTTGATCACAATAGCCATACATTAATACGATATCGACCTTTTGCGCACTTGTTAAACGGTCCAATTTAACACGGGTAGTGTATCACGAAGCAATTACCGTCCGCACTGGCGGAATGTTTCGTGATACCATGTACTTATACGTTTGTGACTATTACAGCGCCATCTATCACAAAGCCAAGAAGTGGTCCAACTAAAACATTCATATTTATTTACGTACTACACGAATATGTAATAAAAAATGAAGGTACCTATTAAAAAAAAACGCAGTCGATATTCGTTTGACCTATGGCAGCGCCATCTAGCGGGCCAATCATAGCTCCATCTGGTTTCCCCCTTCAAGCTAGACCAGTTTCGTTCTTTGTAGCTTTTTCGTTTGATGCTTCTTTCGTGAGATATTTGGCCCGGTCACTATCAGTGGACCACCCTGTATATACGGCGCTCCCTAGTGCAGTGATTGCAGTTCGCCGCTTCGCCTCTGAAAAAGTCTCCCACCGCCGGAGATGAAAGGTTTGGGGAAAGTTTTACATGCCGACCAGCCTGTCAGGTCGGACGTTTTAAGTGAAGTTAGTACCGGCCGTTAAAGTCAGAATTATGTCGAGTCGTTTTGTTATTGGTGTCTGGGTTTAAAGAACGAAATTCGTTGATAGGGAATTACATAATAATTCGTAAATGTTAATAACAAGGAACAAGAGAATTAAACGGAGAAGACGATTGAATATCAGCACGACTTTTCAGGTACAGCTGTTGTATTGACATCGCCAGAGGGAACCCTGCCCTGACGGCGTCTGTTGCAGGACTGTTCAGAGTGCGTGAGCTGAGCGGAAGGCTTCCACCACAGCTGCTCGCGGCTACCAGTAACACGGCCCAACTTGAGAACACGGCGCAGACCGCAGCTTTGATGTAGCCGGGCCGTGGGCAGAGTCTGTGCCAACCGGTGGAGTGCTGCTCCACCACAGCGCAGCGGAGTTGTCTGCAGGCTCCTGGACTACACTGTGTCCGAAGCGTCAAAAAAAAAGGAACAGTTGACACTTTATTGCAATTAGTGAGACATTCATTAAAAATTTCTCACCGTAGACAGCCGCAGTGACATACACTACTGGCCATTAAAGTTACTACACCAAGAAGAAATGCAGATGATAAACTGGTATTCATTCGACAAATATATTATACTAGAACTGACATGTGATTACATTTTCACCCAATTTGGGTGCATAGGTCCTGAGGAATCAGTACCCAGACAACAACCTCTGGCCGTAATAACGGCCTTGATACGCCTGGGCATTGAGTCAGAGCTTGGATGGCGTGTACAGGTACAGCTGCCCTTGCAGCTTCAACACGATACCACAGTTCATCAAGAGTATTGACTGGCCAGTTGCTCGGCTACCATTGACTAGACGTTTTCAATTGGTGAGAGATCTGGAGAATGTGCTGGCCAGGGCTGCAGTCGAACATTTTCTGTATCCAGAAAGGCCCGTACATGACCTGGAGCATGCGGTCGTGCATTATCATGCTGAAATATAAGGTTACGCAGGGATCGAATGAAGGGCAAAGCCACGGGTCGTAACACGTCTGAAATGTAACGTCCACTGTTCAAAGTGCCGTCAGTGTGTAGAAGAGGTGACCGAGACGTGTAGCCAATGGCACCCCACGCCGGGTGCTACGCCAGGGTGGCGATGACGAATACACACTTCCAATGTGCGTTCACCGCGGTGTCGCCAAACACGGATGCGACCATCATGATGCTGTAAACAGAACCTGGATTCATCCGAAAAAATGACGTTTTGCCATTCGTGCACCCAGGTTCGTCGTTGAGTACACCATCGCAGGTGCTCCTGCCTGTGATGCAGCGCCAAGGTAACCGCAGCCATGGTCTCCGAGCTAATAGTCCATGCTGCTGCAAACGTCTTCGAACTGTTCGTCCCCATATGTTGACTCAGGGATCGAGACGTGGCTGCACGATCCGTTACAGCCATGCGGATAAGATGCCTGTCATCTCGACTGCTATTGATACGAGGCCGTTGGGATCCAGCACGGCGTTCCGTATTACCCTCCTGAACCCACCGATTCCATATTCTGCTAACACTCATTGGATCTCGATCAACACGAGCAGCAATGTCGCGATACGATATGAAACGTCCCCTTTGAACAATTATACAGGACTGTGCTTAAACTGACACACAATATTTTGTTAGCGCAACGCAATCTGACTTTCAAAATTCCCTACAAAAGAATGGCCCTGACTAACATTAAACTATACCTTTCACAAATCACTTACCTCACAAAAATCTTCGCTGCTCAAGCTACTGCAATACAGCGAGCGCCACTACTGCCAGCTAAATAAAAGATTCAAACTATGGAAGGCACTAACTACTGATAGGGATAGTCAGCAAATGAAAGATATTAATAGAGAACAAACAATGTATTTACCTTGATATCATCATATATAAATATAGCAGTTCATGACAAATTACAAAACTCCGCCATCTCTCTCCCCACATCCACCACTGCTGGCGGCTCACCTCCAACTGCGCAACGCTACGCGCTGTTCACAGCCAGCTGCCTAACACTACAATGGCGAGTATTACAACAATGCAAAGCAGCCACAGACTGCACACAGCACAGCCAGTGATTTTCATGCAGAGGTGGCGTTACCAATAAAAAAACCTAAACAGCCTACTTACATAGCCCCCATGCTCCCCACAAAAAATTTTACAAATTGGATTGGGCAGTGGCCAATACAGATTTGAAAATTTTTTTGTCATAATTAAAATAACAAAGAAATCAAATGCACACACTTATTGATACAATGTTGGTCAAAAGCTAAAATTGTCTCACAGTCCATAAAGACAGTCCTAATCGTACATAACAGGAGAATAGCAGTGTTTTTCTCAAAGTCTGAGCAGTAAAAGAAAATGCACACGGAAGTAGTGGATTTCCATGCAGTCTTGAAGAAGTAGTGTTGTCCTTCCAATGGAAAGACAGTGCTGACTCTCGACATGCAGACAGGTAATGGGCCACAACAGAGCAAACCCACAGCAGAGTCAGTCGAAATTTTGAAGGGTATTGGTAGGTAGGTCATCACAGAGCAGACCCACTGTAGTCCTGGTATAGATTACGGTATTGGTGGGCCACCAGAGGTGCAGACCCACTGCAGTCCTTGTAGAAATAATGGCATGGTGGGTCATCATAGATGCAGACCCACTGTAGTCCTTGTAGAGATAATGGTACTGGTGGGTCATCAAAGATGCAGACCCATTGTAGTCCTTGGAGAGATAGCCAGCAGCCATCTGTTGTGATTGTGCAGGTGCACAATCACCGTTGAAGAGTCTTGCGGATAATATAGCAAGTCCATAAACCACCACTTGTGCACTCACAAAGTTTTTGAAATTGTCCTTAGAACCAGCAATGCTGTTATCCAGTCCCTTGCTGAATCATTAACACACGTGCAAACACTATCAGTCCCTACTTCTCACATATTGTCCATATACTACGGCCAACAGAAACGTGTGCAGTGAAATGTAACTAACAAGTTAATAATATCATGAACTGGTGACAATTACAATTTTATAACATAAGAATACAATAACAAAGGTACAAAACACATCATTAAAAACATAATAATACAGATAACGTTTGTAGTAATAGGGGCTTTACAAAAGAATAGAAATAAACATATACATCAGTGTTACAGGAATTATGACATAACTAAATACATAAAAGATCAGAATAACTTTTGAAACATCAACTTTACACATGAGCATTAACACAAAACAGAATAAATAATGTCTAACATCTTTACAAAGTAAATAACATATTATTAACGCAAATTATATTTGAGGATAACAGTATTCCTCATCATAGTTCATGTAGCTGAGTATGAGAAAAATTCTACAACAAAAGTCTGATGAGGTAAACATATAAAGACAGGAAGAACATATATACACAAGGGTACCCAAACACATCGTGGGATAACACAAAAGGAAAGGACAGGGTTTGTTTCATTGCAGTATTTTGCAAACAAAACTTTCTTTGCTTCTTGGAGATCTCCCTTCATTCATCATTATTCCCAAAAGTCCTATCTAAGCCTGCCTTCTGTATTTCGTTCACATCCTCTGTCAAAAATAGTTTTTCTCTCTGCTTTCTGTATTCTGTTCACATCCTCTGTCAATAATAGTTTTTCTCCACTGTACAGTATCCTTTTTATTTTGCCAGACCATTTTCTGATAGCTTCTCAATGCATTTCTTATAAATTTATAATAGTTAGTTTCTTATATAGTCTCCTCTTAAGCTAACTTAAATCTACTGAGCTCAGATACTAAACTAAGGGACGAGGCAATGCAGCAGCACATAACAAATTAACACAAACAGCAATGCAAAAGAAATGGAAAATTGCAAAGCAAGCTACAGTAAATATAAATTACCAAGCAATGCAACATTACAACTAACATGAGCCAATGTACAATAGCAAGAAAAATAAGTCAGTAGTAAAATTAGCTTAACAGAGTAACACAATTTAAAATTCAGTAGCACTATGCCTGGCAAACAGCAGCAGCAAATATAAAAAATATAAAACTTATATCTATACATGACAAAGCTCAAGCAGAAAAAATATTACAGTAAAAACAACAATGCAGATAAGGGAAATGTATATTCACATCTTAATATCTATGTAATTAAAGTGGTGCACCACAACAACTGATTGTAAAAAGAAATATTACCATGTACTTGAAAAGAAAATTATGTGTTACTGTTACTAGTTCCTTCTTATTGTTCTTTCCTTTCCAAGTGCTCCTTTTTTAAAGAATGTGGATCATAAAATAATTATTTAATAGATCTGTTGACAGAAAGTGTTCACATTAGCAAATGGGTTTTATTTTATAAAAGCAATGCTGCAACACAGCTGGAAACCAGATATCAAGTGAAATAAGCAACTACGAAAAGCAAAGCATAAAAATATCATTCAACAGTCATGTGGCATTTCGTAAGTCAGTAGCTCTCAACTCTCATAGAAAGACACTTGTCATAATCAGGTGTGCAGATGTACGAATATTTCCCATCAATTCATAAGCATTGGAGTAATTAGCACAAAGTACGAGTAATCATATGTTTTCAGGTAATGAGCGTGTAATATTTGCGATGCTTTCTTCATAGGAATGTCAATAGCAAGGTTAATGGAAGTAATGAGGGTGTCGCATTTGCAATATTTTCTCTAAAGGAATGCCAATGGCGAGGATAAAGGCCTGCCTTTTCTCTTTTTTTTTCTACCTGTGCTTCCGGAAAGGCACACCCTAATGGCTTGTTCTCCAGGTGTTTGACACAGCTGCGTGCCCACGACGCATTACGTGCAGGTGGTCACTTAACTTTCTTACGGAAATATTTACGACAGCAGTTTCCGCTACAGTGACAGTCTCACATAAAAATATTTCACAGGTCAAGAATTAGCGTTGCAAATCTGTAGAAAGAAAATCCTATAAATATAAGTGTCCAAATAAAATATTCGTCAGCATTGTGATACAGTCACGAATTTACGCACATTTCATAACTCTTAAAGTACGATTCTTGGTTTCCAACATACTTCTTATTCCTCATATACGGTAGCATCATCTTATTGATCATAAACATATCTCAACAGCATAGTACACATCGTCGTCGTAATAATAACATCATAACACTTCAGTCAAATCTCAAAATCGTCGTAGCTTCCTCCAATAATTTCAAAACCTAAAAAAAATTCTCTGCTCATTTCAATAGTGTCCTCTACCTCAAACGTACTTTAAAATCATGCTCCCTTACCAAATACATCATTCAAAGCTCTCATAGTATCACAATGATTCCGAAAAAAAAAATATGAACAGTTTACAAAGTACAGACAAAATACAGTTTCATAAGTGTGAAGTTATCCAACTGTGTAATTACGTAAACATCTGTCACTGATATAGTAAAATAAATGTTTGTCTCTCTCAGTTAAATGATCAGATAGCTGTGTAATTTGTGTGTTAGAGAAATATGGTACCGATGTGTAAAGTTGTATAAGCAAATACCATATTAGCTAGGGTTCCTTGTGCTTGCCAAACACATGGTACACAAAGTAGGCGTGTACCCCCCTGAGGATTAATGTAATTATACCCTCAGGTGTTACAGATTACACCAATGGAATGAAATATATCACGGAAAACTTTCTTTGTAATTCAAAAATCTTTAAAAATAAATGTTTTAAGTATAAGATTAATCACTCAAATGCGTGTACTGTAGCGCTAAACTGTGCATCTTGCCGCAACATAATCTCTGTGGAAGTGTCGTAGTTATCATCCCCCAAAAGCTAAGTTCTGCAGAAGTCAATGTACTTACCACATGATAAACAAAAGTGAAATGCTTTGCGAATAGATATCGTAGTTATTATGCTTATTGCCGTGATGAGGAAAGAACTGTGCTGTAACGTATTGTTGTCCTACGGAAAAGGCTGTCTCCTTGTAGCTATAGCACAAAAGTTACTACTAAAACATGTTTTACTTTCCAGAAGAATTCAGAAAAACTGTGCAGATATAAAACAGAAACACTGCAAAAGCAACATTGTAAATTGTCACTCATTCGTAGCGTTGTGATAAAATCGTGTAGCTGTCACTTAAACTAACCACTGTGTCGTCTGGTATCTCACAGAAAGTACATTAAACCCAGAATGTATTTTCAAGTAAACCAAAATGTTGCATTAAAATCTCATTAGCAGTACCAGTTTGTGTCCTAAGTATGTAAGCCTGATAGTCGTTACGTAATCGTGCAACTAACAAGCAAGAATGTACACACACAATAACACTGTGACGTCTGTTCACTATAACAATGCATTCGTCATTTCTGTTTCAATAAGTTCTCTTGGTTCTTGACTGGATATTTAACTTCAAACATTGTTGCATGTTAACAGATTCTAAGTCTGACAAGCATACTAGTAATGTGAAGTGAAAAGTTATATGGCAAAGACAAAGTTAAAAAGCAGATTATCTTTCAATAAACGGTTTTACATTTGAAATGTGGTACAATCTTTTACTCATCATAGTACTCAGAGTTTCAACATCAACCCAGTTATCGTGCGGTATACGTCGGTAAAGAATACTGGAATATTTCTCAAGGTTAGCGTCTTATGTTATTTTTCTCGGAGCCAGCGGGCGCACGCGGCTGCCTGCTGTGCGAGTCATTGTCTGTTCCTTTGTTGGCACGCGTCGTTATTGGGATTTGGAGACCTAACTTCTACAAATTCACTTTGTCGAAAGTGCCCTGCTCTGTTTGAATCCCGCCAGTTCTGATGCAATTCAGGTCTGTCGTTACGATCATATCGTCTGTCGTCATGTCGGTAGATTCCATAGTTTCTTTCTTGTCGGTCACATGGTGGAGAACTTCTCCTTGAATCGTAACTGCGCGCTGATCCGTTGCGTCTAAAGTTATTCTGTCTCCCTTGATAGTATTTATTTTGGTTCCCATATTGTCTGTTTCTCTTATTGTCTCTGTGATAGTCATTACCACGGAGAGGTGATCTTTCCCTGTAGTTATTACTACTCTGCCAACGGTTGTCATACGGGTGGTGTCTGTTTTGGTCACGATTTGTGTTGTGATAATAGCCTTGTCGCGTCCAGTTATCATTTCTGTCGTCACGGAATTGTGACGGATGTGACCTGTAATTGTTGTGTCCTTGTTTTCGCGTTCCGCGATTATCAGTGTCAATTTCTAGTTCTTGTAACAGTCCCTGAAAAGCTTCAATGTCGTCTTTGCAACGTCCTGCCAAAATAATGTGTCGTAAATGTTCAGGCAATTTGATTAAGCAAATGCGGATGAGTTCTGAGGGGCTGTATGGGTTTGACAGGTACTGATTCTTGCGCAACATGTCTTCAAAATATTTCATAAGACTGGAAAATTCAGATGGTTCGAAACGTTTCATCATTATGATGCTTTGTTTTACTCGGTCTTGTGTGGCCTGAGACCAATATGCTGAGAGGAAGGCATGGTAAAACTCTCCTTCACTGTGGCAATCGTGAATGACCGATCGCATTCTTACAGCTGGTTCATTCTCCAAGTAGCCACACATAAATTCTAATCTTGCTCTAATGACCAGTTGGGAGGAAAACAATGAGAGAATTGATGGAGCCATGCTTGTGGATGAATGTCGTTGCCAGAATTCTTAAATGTTTTGAATTTACGTGTAGTAATGAACAGCTTATAGTCAAAGTCATCATGTCGGCGAGTCGCATATCGGTCATTGTTACGTCGTTTCGGCGGTTCCATTTCAAAATTCGGTGCACCTTGCCAATTTCTTTCATAACTTCCGAAGTGTCCTGTGTTATTATTTTGTGGTTGTTCCGTATTTCTAAGTCCCTCTTCCCGTATTGGAGCGCGAGTGGCCTCTGAAATACGTAATTCTTGTATTACCTGAGTCAGCTGATCTTGTACTTCCCGGATTTCTCTTTGGTGTTGCGTATTAATTTGATTCTGATTTTGTTTGAATTTCCTAATTTGTTCGCACTCTTCTGTGTCATTAAAGACTACCGGTTTTGTGTCGTTCAGATTATCATCTACCTTCGTAGATAAGTTAGTGAACTGATCCGAAAGTTCGGCTACTTTCTCCGATAGTGAACACATTTCCTCAATGTGTTTTTCTGAACCAAGTTTCAGAGTGTCCATTTGTGTTGAAATCGAATCTACTGTGTTCTTTAAGTTTTCCTGAGTTTTTGCAAGTTGCGTAACCGAATCGGTAGATGCAACTGAGTCAAATTTAGCTTGCAAGGTCTCATGATTTTCATGAACAATAATTTGCAGTTCTTTTATGGCTGCTTCGTGATTCTGTAATGCCTTTTCATGCCGCGAAAAAATAGGTTGAAAATGCTCACAAATTTGAGTTTTTACGTCATTACAGACTTTTTGACATTTCGATTCAATGTTATGTAACTCAGTAGTTAAATCTTCATGCGTTTGTTCAAGAGTTTGTTCCAATGAGTCTAACTTTTGAAGCTGTTGCTGTGTTTGTCTCTGATTTTGTTCCAGTGTGTCTAACTGTTGCTGTGTTTGTCTCTGGTGTTGTTCCATTGTGTCTAACTTTTCAAGCTTTTGTCCCATTTGTTGCATTAATTGTAATAACAATGCACTGGTGTCTGAAACATGTTCCTCAGTGCTTTTCGGCAGTGAAGTTGCACCGGCAACATTCACATTTTGACAAGCGGAAAATGTGTCTTGACTCATTTGAGAAAACGGTGAGAACCCAAAACCTGAGTCTGCAGTATTTGCAATATTGTGTTCTGTCATTCCCGATTCCTGAGGGAAGCTGTTGCCGACCAATCGATCGATAACGCTTCCCTGTTCACTATCTGTTTCACTGTCTACACCATTGTTTGCCGCCCGCTCCATTTCCCTATGCGCAATTACCAAATTACTACTTTGAACATTAGTTAATTCATTACTCTGCGGCGCTAACACACTGCTTTCGTCTTCACTGTCATTTCTCAGTTTACTTTGGAGCCTAGTATTACGTTTTTCACACGCCATAATTGTCACAATATTTCACACGATAACACAGAAAAGCACAATTTGAAGAGCAAAATAAAATAACATAGCAATGGAAATAATGTCTACTTAATTGCCAGCGCAGCTGCGAAATACTTGGTGCAAATCTACATGCATGCCAGATCTGTTTTACTGTACAACAATGAAAAAATACAACTACAAAGGAAATTCTCTCTATGATTACGCGCTATCAATAAACAAAATCTACACTAATTACACAAACTACAAGAAAAAAAATCAGAAGATTCCAGTGAGGTATCCTCGGCTAAGGGTCGACATATGAAACGTCCCCTTTGAACAATTATACAGGACTGCGCTTAAACTGACACACAATATTTTGTTAGCGCAACGCAATCTGACTTTCAAAATTCCCTACAAAAGAATGGCCCTGACTAACATTAAACTATACCTTTCACAAATCACTTACCTCACAAAAATCTTCGCTGCTCAAGCTACTGCAATACAGCGAGCGCCACTACTGCCAGCTAAATAAAAGATTCAAACTATGGAAGGCACTAACTACTGATAGGGATAGTTAGCAAATGAAAGATATTAATAGAGAACAAACAATGTATTTACCTTGATATCATCATATATAAATATAGCAGTTCATGACAAATTACAAAACTCCGCCATCTCTCTCCCCACATCCACCACTGCTGGCGGCTCACCTCCAACTGCGCAACGCTACGCGCTGTTCACAGCCAGCTGCCTAACACTACAATGGCGAGTATTACAACAATGCAAAGCAGCCACAGACTGCACACAGCACAGCCAGTGATTTTCATACAGAGGTGGCGTTACCAATAAAAAAACCTAAACAGCCTACTTACAGATAAACCGCAATCGCGATAGGCTTGAGCAAAGTCGGAAACGTGATGGTACGCATTTCTCGTGCTTATACGATGCATCACAACAACATTTCACCAGGAAACGCCGGTCAACTGCTGTTTGTGTATGAGAAATCGGTTGGAAAATTCCCTCATGTCAGCACGCTGTAGGTGTCGCTACCGGCGCCAACCTTGTGTGAATGCTCGGAAAAGCTAATCATTTGCATATCACAGCATCTTCTTCCTGTCGGTTAAATTTCGCGTCTGTAGACGTCATCTTCGTGGTGTAGCAAATTTAATGGCCAGTAGCGTAAATGTTACTTCTCGTTTCCCCATTTATTACTAGTAGAACCACAGCACTTTCCAAAAAAAATTCAACATCACAAAAACGACAAGAAAGAAACGTAACACTGGCATGTAGTGTGCTACACGCCTGGGCATGCACAAAGTACAGCGTGTCACAAAAATAATAATTTGTTTTCATGAAAACATTACACTGAGGTGGCAAAACTCACGGAATAGCGATTACACTTGTACAGGTGGTGGTAGTATTGCATACACAAGGCATAAAAGGGAAGCAAATTGGCGGAGCTGTCATTCGTACCCAGGTGATTGAGGTGAAAAGGTTTCCGACGTGATATGGCCGTACGACGGCAATTAACAGACTCTGAATGCAGAATTCTAGTTGGAGCTAGACGCTTGAAATGTTCCATTTCGGAAGTCATTAGGGAATTCAATATCCTGAGGTCCACAGTGTCAATATTGTCCTGAGAATACCGCACTTCTCACCACGGACAACGGAGTGGCCGCCGGCCTTCACTTAACGACCGAGAGCAGTGTCGTTTGTGTAGAGTTGTCAGTGCCAACGGACAAACAACACTGCTTAAAATAACGGCAGATATGAATGTGGCACGTACGACGAAGGTAGCCGTTAGGATAGTGCTGTGAAATTTGGCGTTAACTTGATACGGAAGCAGTTGACCGATTCCAGTGCCTTTGTTAACAGCACGGCATCGCCTGCACTGCCTTTCCTCAGCTCGTGAGTTGGATCCTAAACGACTGAGAAACTGTGGCTTGGTCAAATGAGTCCCGATTTCAGTTGGTAAGAGCTGATGATTGGGTTCGAGCGTGGTGCAGATCCCACGAATCCATGGATCCAGGGTTGTCAAGAAGGCTCTATGCGACCTGGTGGTGGCTGTGTTTACACGGAATGGACTTAGTTCTCTGGTCCAACTGAGCCGATCATTGACTGGAAATGGTTATGTTCGGCTACTTGGAGACAATTTGCAGCCATTCATGGAATTCATGTCCCCAAATAAATGTGGGTTTTTTATGGATGAGAATGCACCATTTCACTGAGCCACAACTACTCGCGGTGGGTTTGAAGAGCATTCCGGACAATTCGAGGGAATGATTTGGTCAGCCGGATCTCCCAGTATGAATCCCATCTCATGGGACATTTATGGGACATAGTGAGAAGGTCAGCTCGTGTACAGAATCCTGCGTCGGCAACACTTTCGCAGTTATGGTCGGCTATAGAGGCTGCTTGGCTCTGTATTTCTGCAAGGGACTTCTGACCAGTTGGGTCAAGATGGCTCTGAGCACTAAGGGACTTAACTGCAGTGGTCATCAGTCCCCTAGAACTTAGAACTACTTCAACCTAATTAACCTAAGGACATCACACACATCCATGCCCGAGGCAGGATTCGAACCTGCGACCGTAGCGGTCGCGCGGTTCCAGACTGTAGCGCCTAGAACCGCTTGGCCACTCCGGCCGGCTGACCAGTTGGTTCAAATGGTTCTGAGCACTATGGGACTTAACTACAGTGGTCATCAGTCCCCTAGAACTTAGAACTACTTATACCTAATCTAACCTAAGGACATCACACACATCCATGCCCGAGGCAGGATTCGAACCTGCCACCGTAGCGTTCGCGCGGTTCCAGACTGAAGCGCCTAGAACCGCTCGGCCACAACGGCTGGCTGACAACTTTTCCACCGTAGCCCGGAACATACTCCGTAGTTGATCAGCATGATGCATAAACCAATCTAGCAGTTAAGGCACAGTATTGATTTTAGTCCTGTACATAAGGGACTTGATATAAGCTCACACGAACAAGTCTAAGGGGATAATATCTGGTCACCTCAGAGTCTCCATACGCCGTGAACCTCGAACGATCCACCGTCGATGGCAAATGAGGTTGAGGTAATCTCGAACAGTGAAAGTAAAATGAGAAGGAGTCACATCTTACAAGTACAAAATGGAATTCAGAATTCCACCCGACTCCAATTCCGGTTTCAGGAAAAACACAACCACGTCGAAAGGTAACTGGTACATTATATCGCTTTCTCTACAAAGATAATCCATAGATCTTAATCTTGGACATCCCTAGCCATACGTTCAGTTTCGAAATTTCTCTCTCCCATTCTTGCACCTCATATGAATTGCTGTTCGGTATTAGGTCCTAAACTCTTTTTATTGTATGTCAATGATGTTTCACCAGTTTTGTCAGGCGCAAATAGCACCATGCGCTGATGACCTCTAGCTGTGTCTAAGTTCGTAACCAGCAAACCTTTAGACAGCTACCGAGAATCTCATCACCGACCTGTATATACTATGAAAAGGATCACTGTATATGGGTTAAGCCTAATTCCATCCAAAACCCAAGTGGTACTGGTTGGTCATACTAGGCTCATCACCACGAAATATCGGGAATCCATAACATCTTTAATGCTAAACGGGACAAAGATAAACTTCTTTCCCTCAGCAAAGAGCCTAGGAGTAAGAATAGATGAAAATCTTAATTGCAATGAGCACACCACTCTAAAGCGCAAGAAAACATCAGCGTCTCTCCATGCTCTACAAAAATATAAAAACCTCTTCCCTCTTGACCAATTATCGATTACAACGATGTTATCCTGGAAGGTCTTTCTCAGGAAAGTTTACAGCACCTGGAACTTATTAGGACTGCCTGTGTCCGTTATATCTCTAATGGTTCTAATGGTTCTGAGCACTATGAGACTTAACTTCTGAAGTCATCAGTCCCCTAGAACTTAGAACTACTTAAACCTAACTAACCTAAGGACATCATACACATCCATGCCCGAGGCAGGATTCGAGCCTGCGACCGTAGCGGTGCGCGGTTCCAGACTGTAGCGACTAGAACCGCTCGGCCACCCCGGCCGGCCGTTATATCTCTATTGTGGGACTCTTTGATCATGTTTCACCAAAATATGCACATGTTTCCTGGCTGCATGCAGACAAGTGCAGGGGTTTCCATACTCTGTCTTCTCTGCTGTCTCTCTCCCTTATATCTCTCCTTGACCTTAACGCTCTTGTCTGAACAGCACGGCAGGATCACCAGTTCCCATCAGACCATAATCCTTTGTCCTGCTTCATCGTTCAGCCACTTTCTGGAAGTCCTTCTCAAATGATATTAGAGAACTGAATAATATCTCCGGCTTCAGAAGACAATTAATCCAATATGTACTGAAGCAACAGTGACTACCTTTGCCCCTTATGCACTCATTACCCCTGTACATCATTCCCAGTTACATCTTCCACATTTCCCAGTATTCTTGGCTGGTATAGTGTCCTTCCATTTCCTTTTCCCAGAATTCGCTATATCAGAAAGCATCTAATTTTTACGTGTATAAATTCTTTTTATGTCTGCCATACTGCTACCACTAATCCCACTGCTGTTATTATTATTATTTCAATGTAATCCTATTTGTCGTATTAAAATGGTGATTTCAAAGGTAACTACCATGTAGATACAGTACTGTATGTGTGAAACCTGGTCCAATCAGATCAGATCAAGTAAATAAATAAATAAATAAAATAAATGCTGCGTGGCTACATTGAACTACAATGATTTATAATTCCTAGTATGTGTTCTTGTTGTATAGAAATGTGTTTTAGTTATTAAACATGTTTCATGGCAGAAATTATCTAGTGGACATACTGTGCCAGATTACAGGCTTATGTCAAGGTCACTGATAAGGATTTCTGAGGTATCAGCATAAATACTATTGAAAGTCACCCTTCACTTACTTCCACACGGGTAATCACCACATACCTTAGGCTATTGTGGTAGCTATATTCAGGGTCACCTAGGGGAACCCCCACCCTACCCACATTTCGTGTGAATATGTAGCAAATGGAACAATGGGAGAATGCCTGTATTCCCCTACTGCCAAAGTGAGGAAGTTAGATCCTGTAAAGGTAGATTTACGACTTGGTATTCCTATGTAGATTGTGCTGCTTGGTGAACTTGAGGCCATACAGCTACAATTTAAGGCTTGTAGTACATGTATGCTTTCAAAATATTGTGCTATGCAATGACTGTCAAAAATGTAAATACATAAAACAAAATAATTTCCTATAAAGTTGTACTTACTTAATCAATAGTCCTAAGAAACATTGATTGCACACACACACACACACACACACACACACACACACACACACACACACACACACACGCGCGCAACAATGCTGCCACTACCTCCAGCCTCCCCCAACGCTGCCACCACGTCCCCACTCGTTGAAATGTACCACAGTGTTAGAAAGATATGGCCTCACTTACGGCCAGAGCAGCAGGCTGATAATCCGTCCACCTTCCAAACAATTGGACTATGCAGCTACAATGCTTCCAAAGCAGTAGTGAAGTACGAAATAACACACGACATGCCTCCCTCCTAGCCCCCTCTGCCACATCACGAGGTAGTTTAAAAACAGCCAATCCAACATAACTAGTAAAATCGATTACTGGCAAACTCTTGAGCTTCGATGCAGAATTTAAATTTTCCCTAGCACGGCTAAATCTGCGCCGTCAAAAGCTTTCTCCGTGAGATTTATCACAAAACATTGAATTATAGTATTAGACCCCGAGCCACGGAAACGTTCAAACTTCGCTAAATGCATGGCAGTTACAGAGTGAAATTCCCAGTCGGCTAGCGACCGCGAAGTACCGCCCAACCAGTCCCAATAAAAAGCCAAAATTTTTGAAGCAGTCATTAAACGAAGCCGAAACAATCCCTTGGAAACAAAATCCAACCATCGACTAGTGTAATGGATCCTTTCACGAGCAATAGCAGGCCCAGCGCTATGCTTCAAGCGATTTGTGTCAGGAAACTAATACAGTGCACAACTTTGGCAAACCTTGGAACAATATTTTGATCACGACACCTCAACAAAAACGGCAACGCACATTGCTGTCGTACTCCACTGCTGTAAAGGTTATCCAATCTCCGCAAGCCATGACACATTTCTTCCCCGTAAACTAAGCGGGAAGGGTTGGGGCGGGGGGTGAGGGGGGAGGGGAGAATTACTGGTTTGTCTGAATTGAGTAATTGCAGTTGTGATCCACTGATATTGCAGTCCTAGGGCTTTTGCACATTAGAAATCACTTGCCAATTCTATCACTGCTTTGAAATCTTATAAATCTCTGATGGGAAATTTGTCCAACTTCTCGGGGTAGTATATGATTTTAGGTAACTGAATGATCTGTAACAATTCGGAGCTGAACAAACTACCAGGTCATTAATCTACAACATGAACAATGGCAGCGGTCCCCACACACTTCCTTTGCGATACATCTAAAGTCGATGCCCCTTCACCCGAGAAAAGCTGCTGGATCCTCCCAACCAAGAAATCCTCAGCACAGTCACCAGACAGAAACTATTCTTAATGAGATCCACGTTGCCCTACATCAAGGACGCAGCAACCAACTCTGACAGTCATGAAATTTTCTTAACATTTCGGACTCACTGTATACGGCAAAACAATAAGATTTAGAATTGCTTCAAAAAAAAGGAATAGCGTCTTAATTATGTACTGAGCAAGGTAGTCAAAGCTTAAGAACTTAACTTCCTTTTGGAAAGAACGGACCTGATTCTCCATCATGCTATCCGTATTCAGATTATCCTTGATTCTCTACAGTTGCTTGAAGTGGATGACTGCATGGATCTTTTGATGCGAACACAGACAATCTGCTTCCCGTTCTTGTCCAAATTTGTGTTCTGTCTGTAAAGACCACGTCTTCGACGAAACGTTAAATATTTTTCCCTCACATTACCTTGCAACTCCTCAATAGCCGACTGTCAAATGACGGAGACCATCTGCGCGTGAACCAAACTCAGAGCGTGCTGCACGCAAGTCCTTCCAGCAGGGATCTGGTCTTGTAAGGTCACGGTGAAAGCCGGAGCGGCGCTGTGTTCCTCTCGATGAGTCAGCGGCGCTGTGTTCCATTCGATGAGTCTGCAACGTGCTAGGTATGTATCATCCAGCGATGGTGGTGTAATGGTCAGCATAGTTGCCTTCCAAGCAGTTGATCCGGGTTCGATTCCCGGCCATCGCAGGTATTTTTACTTCTTGCTTTTGGGACAGTATGTCTAACTTGTATTTTTCAGTATTATTTTAATTTATTTTACTGTTAGGTCATAGGCCATAGAAATACTCAAGTACGCGTTCATAAATGCATTACAGCTCAGTGCTGCCACGGTGACCCCATGATCTTGTATTGATCCGTAATTCATTGCAACTCTGACACCTTCATGTAAGAGAGACACTTCGATTTTCATTATTTCTTATAAATTTAAATGGTCTTGATCGCAATGTAGTGTTATAACAACTTCATGATAACTCGTTTCTGCTAACCAGCAATCATCCTCAAATCATGTTTCATTCCCACCAGGTAGGTACGTTAACAGTCATGTTCTCACCAGCCTTTGGATACTGACAAGTTGTAGTTCTTCTCACTGTATTTAGGCACCAATTACACTGTAAGTGTGATGTGAGGATGGTTGTTCAACAACCGAAACCGGCTATTATCTAACTATTACATTATATTGCGATCAATACTATTAAAATTTATTATTCTTGATTATATGGCTCGCTAAAAATGCAGCACCCTTTGCTACAGTTACAGCTATCTTTTTTCTGTCTTGACTGGGGAATCGTTTAAAGTAAACAGAACATGCAAATTCTTTTTTCTATTGCCGCCTTTTATCAAAAATTATAACGTTATTTTGCTAATCGAACTCTTGAAAATTCGTAAACCTTAAGTTCTAAACCACATAAGCTCTAGTGTTTGAAACTTTCAACGAATATGAAAACCTAAAGTAATGTAGTCCTCCATACTGAGCAAATTCTGTTTGATCCAATAGCTTCTGTATAGATATGTGAGACCTAGCGCAATATTACCGGCTAACAGTATTACCAACACAAAACTTATTACCAGCAAATTGCACAATTTTTGGTTTCTCACTTGCCTCCATTGTTTACTAGACTTTCAAGTGTTCGACTGTGTTACTTAAAATATATACTTTAATCTTTGTAAGAGAACAACCTTGCAAACGAAAAATCTATAGAAAGAGAAATAGATTATTATTAACCTATACATATCCTATTCATAATATCTTTTTCCAACTTAAGATGATTTTCATTTCTTGAGAAGTCCTGAAATTTGTACATTGTACATTGATTCACAGTACAGGTACCATCTCTCTTTTTTAACAAATTACATAATATTACTTGAATCTAATTGTGAAATAATACACCCTTCCGAGCGCCAGCTTTAATATGCAATGAATATTAAAGAATTAGTACTGTATTTTAAAATATACAAAGTGACTGATCTTAAAGGTTTTAAATCATAACATTGAAATCAATACTTATTTGTATAACAACAAACTTTTTGATATCAATTTCATAAAGGCTATAATATCTGTTGGATTCATCAGGGTTGCAAAAATACCTAATGTTTTGTGTAAAGATATCAAGAAATATCCTCAACTATGTGGATACCTCCCACCCACAGCTTTATGTTGGACACATAAGAATGAGAGATGTTCTGTATCTCTGAATGTTGCATAATCACCACAGAGAATGGAGTTTCCTCTATGTTCATCCCAAACATGTGTGATGGAAAACACCCACGACCAATCCTAATTCTGCAACTCAATGTGATTTTTATTTCTTGAGATGTCCTGAAAACGGGTGTTAGTCAGGATGGTGGGTTGTATCTCCGCATAAATCGTACCCTGCCGACTTTTGACGCTTTCCATTGTTAGTGCCATTCCTGCAGTGTTCCTGCAATGAGTATACAACTTTTGATGGCTTGTAGGTATAAAATGTTTGCATGTAAGCGTCAAATTGAGATATGTCACATTTTTAGAAGTCTCCTATGACAGCAGATCAGTATTCTTATTTTAAGTTATTCCTCAGTGGCTTTTGACTCATGGAGTTGATATTATTCTGTTGCTTGTTGCAGTTTCTACAGTTATAAACACCTCTAATGCACGCATAATGAGGAATTTCTATTTCTTACTTTTATTGTTTAATTACGCAGAAATGTTGGAACACGTGAGGCAATACTGACCTTACGACTTATCTTAGAAGAAAGATTAAGGAAAGGCAAACCTACGTTCCTAGCATTTGTAGACTTAGAGAAAGCTTTTGACAATGTTGACTGGAATACTCTCTTTCAAATTCTAAAGGTGGCAGGGGTAAACTACAGGGAGCGAAAGGCTATTTACAATTTGTACAGAAACCAGATGGCAGTTATAAGAGTCGAGGGGCATGAAAGGGAAGAAGTGGTTGGGAAGGGAGTGAGACAGGGCTGTAGCCTCTCCCCGATGTTATTCTATCTGTATATTGAGCAAGCAGTAAAGGAAACAAAAGAAAAATTTGGAGTAGGTATTAAAATCCAGGGAGAAGAAATAAAAACCTTGAGGTTCGCCGATGACATTGTAATTCTGTCAGAGACAGCAAAGGACTTGGAAGAGCAGTTGAACGGAATGGACAGTGTCTTGAAAGGAGGATATAAAATGAACATCAACAAAAGCAAAACAAGGATAATGGAATGTAGTCGAATTAAGTCGGGTGATGCTGAGGGAATTAGATTAGGAAATGAGACACTTAAAGTAGTAAAGGAGTTTTGCTTTTTGGGGAGCAAAATAACTGATGATGGTCGAAGTAGAGAGGATATCAAATGTAGACTGGCAATGGCAAGGAAAGCGTTTCTGAAGAAGAGAAATTTGTTAACATCGAGTATAGATTTAAGTGTCAGCAAGTCGTTTCTGAAAGTATTTGTATGGAGTGTAGCCATGTATGGAAGTGAAACATGGACGATAAATAGTTTAGACAAGAAGAGAATAGAAGCTTTCGAAATGTGGTGCTACAGAAGAATGCTGAAGATTAGATGAGGAGGCAGTGAATAGGATTTGGGAGGAGAGAAGTTTGTGGCACAACTGGACTAGAAGAAGGGATCGGTTGGTAGGACATGTCCTGAGGCATCAAGGGATCACAAATTTTGCATTGGAGGGCACCGTGGAGGGTAAAAATCGTAGAGGGAGACCAAGAGATGAATACACTAAGCAGATTCAGAAGGATGTAGGCTGCAGTAGGTACTGGGAGATGAAGAAGCTTGCACAGGATAGATTAGCATGGAGAGCTGCATCAAACCAGTCTCAGGACTGAAGACCACAACAACAACAACAACTTTTATTCCTGGTCAGAGCTTTCCTTGCAGAAATAGAACCGACAAATACCAGCAAGCAAGTTGCGATGACTGTTTTAACGAATTTCATTGTGTCACAATACCTTCGTCTATAAATACAAAAGATATTCGAAGAAATTGGAGTGATTTAGCAATTGACATCAACTAATGCTAACTGTAAAATTATACCTTATTCCCAACTCTCGGTTTGAGTACGTCAGGGTAAATTGTAAAATAATCTAGAGGCATCATTTGTGGTGTAACAGAGAATGTAAATGTAAGAGAGAGAACTTCGAATTAGTCAACTTACATTATGTGAATCGAAAATCGAGATGTTAGTTCCTTTCATATCTCGGTGTAGAACTTAGTCAGATGATTCTGTACGTTAGGATGATACTTTGCTTTGCAGATTATCATTGTAATATATTGTTGATGGTTATTTATTAATTCTTTTTTTACCAAACATAATTACAAATGATAATATTGCAAGTAACCTGAATGTTCAATAAATTACCATCGGGAAATGAATATTCATTAAATACTAATTGTCTTCATAAGTTTACAAGTTCCTCTAATAGCTTTATTCACAGTGCATACCTCTATTAACAATGCTACACTGATAACTTCGATTCTCAATGCTTGGAGATAGAGGCCCATCTTCAGGGACATACAGCTTTCACGCAGCTCTTGTTAGGGTTGTGAGGTAAAATTTTGTCATAATTTGGTGTAGTTAGGATAAATCCTCTGTAAATGATAAGAAAAATGCTGGTCCGTGTATAAAATAAATAAAATAAATAAAAATAAATGTATTGTTATTTAGATATTGATTATTCTATCTGTATGATGGTGATTGTGATTGCAATTGTATTTGCTTATCTGGAAGTGGACGTTTGATTATTCGCTATCAGACGCTTGACAATGGCTTTTTCGTAAAGGCAATGTTACTCGTAGTTGACCGTGAAATAAAACTGAATAATCGGACTTCGTAATTAAATCGTTTCCAAAGACTGCTGCGGTAGGTGCGGACTCATAATCTAAATCTCAATATTACAATAATCTGCCAGCCATGCCAATACGTCGTACAGAGGTGATTGTCTACTAAACATAAAAAAGTTACACAGTTAGTTAAATCAGATATATTCAATGAATAAGCCTACAGTTCATAATCCTACTTACTTTTATAAATATAAATTCTTTACAGAATCGAGTGCCTAGTGTGGTTGCAACTCGCAGTATTCTTCTATAACATGAAATATGGCGGTGTGCCAGACAATAAAATAAAATACGTGCTTCTCGCACCACTTCTACCAGAGCTCTCCCCTTTCTTAATCAAACATAAGAGTAACATAATTGTGCTTTTGTTTTATCAGCGACACAGCGCTGCAGTTGTGTGCCATAGGCTTTATTTATTTGTCACTGATTATTTATTTAATTAATATTTCGCGTTTCCGAGGAAACTCACGCTCGGCATGCAAATGTGCCTTTATACGTGCTCTCCAACGTACACTCTACGTCAGGGCTGGGTGCGTGAGCTGTCCACAGGGACTGTGGGCACGTGTATTGTGGTGCGGACATGATGTGGCTGCAGCTCACATTCTTACCTGTCAGGACTGATGACTGCCGTAATAGCAACCACCACCTCTACAGGGAGTTCGTGTCAGTAGTACGCAATCGACAGCTGCAGTGTTCAGTACGGGTATTGGTATACCTTATTGTAATGCTACTGTACATTTTTTTGTAAGAACACATGGTCGTCGTAAGGTTGACCTTGATGAGGTAATTTGTGTATGGTGTGAAGGACTTGATGTGTGTGAAACTGTAAGTTTTGTTGCTGATATGACTGCATGTTTGCCTGCCGCTGTGATCGAGTGGTTCTAGGTACTTTAGTCCGGAACCACGCAGCTGTTATGGTCGCCGGTTCGAATCCTGCCTCGGGCATGGATGTGTGTCATGTCCTTAGGTTAGTCAGGTTTAAGTAGTTCTAAGTCTAGGGGACTGATGACCTCAGATGTTAAGTCCCTTAGTGCTTAGAGCCATTTGAACCATTTTTGACTGCATGTTTTCATAAATAAAGCGCGTGACTTAAGAAAAAAGCTACGCATTGATGTTGGCAAAAACTGAGAAGCAATTCTCGGTTTGCACGTCTCAGGGGCGCTCTGGGATGCTTTCTGCGTGAGGCACCCCTGTGCATATCTGTGAGTCGCAGCTCGTTTGCATGAATGCATTTCAGTGCTCAAGCATGCAGTGCGGGACATTGCGGGTTGCCTATGTAGCATACTTCCACACCGAACAACAGCAACAGTTAACGAAGCGCTAACATCCGAAAAAGCATCGTCTTTATTAATGTTAAAATTCAATACTCTTCCTATGAAAACACTACGTCCATCCACAGCTGAGAAAGATCCAGTACCTTTCGACTTCAGTTTACGGTTGTTTAACATAGTTCCTGTAGTGAGTAGGAAATAAAACATGATCAACTGCTTTACATACAGTAGCGCTGTTGCATGTAAAGCAACTGATAATGTTTCATTCCCTACAGAAACCATATTTACCAATTATTAAGTCTAATTAAATGTTACTGGATCTTTCACACACATATGGATGGACCTTGTGTTTTCGTAGTAGTAGTACCGCAGCCTTGTTAGTCTGTTTAGCTGAATGGTAACGTACGTGCCTCCCATGCAGCGGGCTCGGGTTCGATTCCCGGTCTGGTTGGAGATATTCTCCACTCGTGGACTGTGCGTTGTATTGTCCTGATCATCATTTCATTCTCATCACCGGCGCGCGAGTCGCCCAATGTGTCGTCGACTGAAATAAGACTCGCATCGGCGGCCGAACTTCCTCTGCGGGGGCCTCCTAGCCAGCAATGCCATACGATCATTCCATGCCGTCAGTGTAACATGTGCATCGTATTTACGAAAGTGTAACCTTGAAGACCACTCTTGTTTACACAGAAGTGTCATCTAATGAAAAAGTAATAGCAGTTAGTTTACAAAAAGTCTGTCCTGAAGAAAAGCAAATGCCTTCACGCTAGTGTGCATGTTGCTATGGGCCATCTCGTAGTGATAGACGGAAATCATCGAGTAGAACAGAAGTGATATCTGGCGTTCCGCAAGATAGTGTCATAGGCCCTCTGCTGTTCCTGATTTACATAAATGATCTAGGTGATAATCTGAGCAGCCCCCTTAGATTGTTTGCAGATGACGCTGCAATTTACCGTCTAGTAAAATCATCGGACGATCAATTCCAATTAGAAAATGATCTAGAGAGAATTTCTGTATGGTGCGAAAAGTGGGAATTGGCAGTAAACAAAGATAAAAAGATGGTTCAAATGGCTCTGAGCACTATGGGACTTAACACCTGTGGTCATCAGTCCCCTAGAACACTACTTAAACCTGACTAACCTAAGGACATCACACATGCCCGAGGCAGGATTCGAACCTACGACCGTAGTGGTCGCGCCTAGAACCGCTCGGCCACACCAGCCGGAGGCATTATGCAGAGAAAAGTGCGAGGTCATCCACATGGGTACTAAAAGAAATAGGATATATTTTGGGTATACGATAAATCGCACAGATCTAAGGGCTGTCAATTCGACTAAATACCTAGGAGTTACACTTACGAGCAACTTAAATTGGAAAGACCACATCGATAATATTGTGGGGAAGGAGAAACAAAGACTGCGCTTTGTTGGCAGAACACGTAGAAGATGCGACAAACCCACTAAAGAGACAGCCTACATTACACTTGTCCGTCCTCTGCTGGAATATTGCTGCGCGGTGTGGGATCCTTACCAGGTGGGATTGACGGAGGACATCGAAAAAGTGCGATGAAGGGCAGCTCGTTTCGTGTTATCGGGCAATAGGGATGGAAGTGTCACTGATATGATACAAGAGTTGGGGTGGCAGTCACTGAAACAAAGGCAGTTTTCTTTGCGGCGAGATCTATTTATGAAATTTCAGTCACCAACTTTCTCTTCCGAATTCGAAAATATTTTGTTGACACCAATCTACGTAGGGAGAAATGATCATCATAATAAAATAAGAGAAATCAGAGCTCGAACGCCGCGCGGGATTAGCCGAGCGGTCTCAGGTGGTTGGTCCCGGCGGAGGTTCGAGTCCTCCCTCGAGCATGGGAGTGTGTGTTTGTCCTTAGGATAATTTAGGTTAAGTAGTCTGTAAGCGTAGGGACTGATGATCTTAGCAGTAAAGTCCCATAGGATTTCGCAGACATTTGAACATTTTGAGCTCGAACGGAAAGATTTAGGTGTTCTTTTTTTCCCACGCGCCATTCGAGCGTGGAATGGTAGAGAAATAATATGAAAATGGTTCGATGAACCCTCTGCCAGGCACTTAAGTGGGAATTGCAGAATAACCATGTAGATGTAGACGTAGATGTAGATGTAGAAGAGAGAAGCGCGCTCACAGGGATACCACGACAGGGCTGCTGGCAGAGCCGCAAGACACAAGCATGGGACGTAGTGGAGCCTGCCGCATATGGCATCTACCTGAAAAATCGGGGCCGGCCGGGGTGGCCCAGCGGTTCTAGGCGCTACAGTCTGGAACAGCGCGACTGCTACGGTCGCAGGTTCGAATCCTGCTCGGGCATGGATGTATGTGATGTCCTTAGGTTAGTTAGGTTTCAGCAGTTCTAAGTTCTAGGGAACTGATGACCTTAGAAGTTAAGTCCCATAGTGCTCAGAGCCATTTGAACCATTTGAACCATCATGAAAATTATAGATCCTCTATTACTTCAGAGCCTGCCCTTGATGTTCCACTCCAACCACAAGATCTTTATACCACGGGCAAAGCACGATTGTTATCCGGGCTATGTAAGTTTTCCTCGAAACCTGCTTCCAGACGGAAATGGCACAGCTACATCACCTGCTGCAGAAAGTGATGCTAATTGGCCAGATACATCAGACACGGTAGAATTATTTTAAGAGAGAAGGTATGTAAACAAAGGAGACAAGTTTCCGACATCTTGTCTAAAAAATTTGTAAATCTAATTTCAGTTTATAAACGTGCTTTTCAAATAAAAACTGAAAGGCACTTCGATGTATACTTCACAGTTACTACAAAAACTGTAAGTATCACTGCAGACAACAAACGATTTGCTGAATTTTTCCGTAGTGGATGCTGTCAACCTCCGTGACTGTTCCTTTATAGGGTGTAGAGAAATATCCGCTACCAGTCACAAAAAAAGGGTTATTTATTTGTCACACGACCGGTTTCGGGCTTGCGCCCATCCTCAGGTGTTTATACATTCATGTACCTATTTGTACTGCAGGAGATCAATAAAGATGAAGCACCATTATTACAGTTACGCTGTGTTGACAGTTTTGCCACTTAGTTACACACTTACTATCAATTTCACGTCCATATTTCAATTTTACCAAGTTTAGCTCTATATTTCACTATTACGAAGTGGCTGACATAGTGTGGCTCCTAAAATTAATTGTAATGTAGTTCGGTATTACTTTAGACAAAAGGCACTTTCTGTTGAATTTGATTGCTTGAATGGTCTTCATCATCTTGATTTTACGTGTTTTGAATGCATTGGCAGTTCGTAATACCTGGCTAGGTAACATTAAATGTATTTTATCCAAAGTGGATTTTATCCATAGTGAAATATCCAGCTAAACTCGGTAAAACTGAAATATGGACGTGAATATGATAATACGTGTGTAACTAAGTGGCAAAACTGTCTCCACAGCGTAACAATAATAATGGTGCTTCATCTTTATTGATCTCCAGCAGTATAAACATGTACATGAATTTATAAGCACCTGAGGATGGGCGCAAGTCTGAAACCGGTCGTGTGACAAGTAAATAACCTTTTTTTGTGACTGGTAGCGGATATTTTTCTACACCCTATAAATAATTAGCTGCCGAGTACACAGGTCACGAAAATCTTGGTCACTGGTGAGGTCACTTTCCTTAAAACAGTGACCTCGGGAGATCTCCACCACTTCGTGAAATGAACAGAATTACATTCTTAGGACAATGGAAAATTTAGCAGTATAATTTCTTAAATCTTTATAAATCGTTTCAAATAACCCTTCGTCACGATCAGCAATGAAGGGATGTGCCCAGAACTTCTTTTTCTGCATTCCATTTTTAGTTCCAACTTGGGCACAAAGCTTGTAGCTCTTCTACTCTTCCACTGAGCGGAGACGGAAGGCGTTCCTCTGGTGTCTCCTGGTACCTTGTATTGCCAAATCTGAGAGCTGCCAGCAGAGCGGCCAGCAAACCTGCCGTGGTGTCCAAGTGCGGTAGGGCCCCGAAGTACCCGCGCAAGAGCAGAAGCTGTCAGTTGCAAGTTGCACGTGAGTCCGAGTCTGTCTAGGGAGTTCGTCGTGTCTACAAGTCGTCGAGTGTCTGCAGCAAAAACTGAACACTGAACACAATTATCGCGTGTGGACAGAGACCGCCTGTCTACAGAGTTAACTGACTACTGTTAGATTAGTGATCTTCCGACTTTAGTTCAGTGAATATTATTATTTAGTCTCAGTTCGTGAAACAGTCAACGAAGGACAGATAGACTAAACCTGCATTCTAGAATTGCTGAAACCAGCGTAACCAAAGTTGAGTAATATATTTCCCTATTCACTATGGCGTGTTACTTTTATTGTGTGTGTGTGTTGCCATAGACTCACGCATCCGTCCTACCGGGACATCCACATTAATCTTTCTCAGCGGCAGCGAGATTTTCAGGAAAGTGGACGCCCTCAGTCCAAAACATACTGCTCTTTGTTTCATGAGCAACTGGTCACTTTTCATCGAGATGAAGACAGATTACAAGTACAGCTGAGTCAAAAGTAATTTGAGGTGAGAATGTTAGGTGTCTCACCCCGCATATCAAGGAAATTTGCAGGTGCCACTGCGTTTTCTGAAGATGACCGCGTTAAAACAGCAGAGGGAAGTAACGCGTATCGGTTGAGAGGGCATCTTGCCAAGTTTCGATTCGTAATATCCGCAATGGGATGGGCACGAATCAATTGTATAACAGAGTTGAACTAATTTGGTGGAGATACAGATAGTCTAAATCATATTCGAAATATAATTGTAGGACTTTATCTACTTTTCGTACTTATCTTCTCTTTCTTTTTTTGTTATTATTATCATCGCTATTATTATACAAAGTTGATAATACGACAAATTTCCAAACATAATAAAGTAAATCCTAACATAATACAACTATTGCAGGCAACCAGGAACCATGTCACGTAAATTGATAGCCGCAATAAATGAAAAAAAAATTATCTTAGTATACAACACGTACTCGAGGGCTGAACTATTTCTCAACTGTGGGATGATCATGAAATATGAACAAAGCATCAAGATCTGTATCTGAAGTCCTGCTCTAATGAATACGCCATCCAATAGGAATTCGTCGTTATTCGGCGTGACCTCAGCCACATTCTACAAAACAACAATCTAAAACATATCACAAATAGCGGGCATAAGGCACCGTACAACATTTAGGAGCAGTGCGTGGGGAAGGAAGGGGGCAGCTGTGGACGAGGGGGAGGGAGGGGGGAGAGGTACTACTGCACGTCAGTGGCTCTTTCGGGGGCGTCGTGTCCGGCAATCTCCACCGCTGACGTCAGAATCCAGTTCAGACCGGCGTGGAAGGGGAGAGAGAAAGCGTTGGAAACAAGCACGTTTGTCTTGATGCAGGAGTCCGCTTTCATCTGTTTCCGTAGTGTAGTGGTTATCACGTGCGCCTCACACGCGCAAGGTCCCCGGTTCGATCCCGGGCGGAAACACTACTTTTTTTTAATAGTGCAAATAGTCTTGTGTTGCTAAGAATGAGAGAGACCCAGAAAGTAGCGCTGGTTAACAGAAAATAGCGTAAGAGCTACCAGATGCTTCTCCCTCCTCCTCCTCCTTGTATTTTTCGCAGTTGATGTGCGATGTCTATTTTGATTGTTTTATTTTAATTATTTATTTTTTACTTATTTATCAGGTTCCGTGCGACCGTGTGAGCAGCTATTTGCTCATGAATATGTCGATGCTTAGTTTACGATGATGGCAGGCATGGCGAAGAGCCGGCCGCTGTGGCCGAGCCGTTCCAGGTGCTTCAGTACGGAACCACGCGGCTGCTGCAGTCGCAGGTTCGAATCCTGCCTCGGGCATAGATGTGTGTGATGTCCTTAGGTTAGTTAGGTTTAAGTAGTTCTAAGCCTCACTTACCTTACTTTGATAAAACTGACCCTAAAATACAATTGCGACGCGTCATTGACATCGTACCGAGGCAGTAAAAGTTAACAATCCACGCTAACATTAAACACAAAATATTTATTGATTTTTACTTTAGAGAAAGCACGAGATGGGAACATTAGTCTGCCCATGGAAAAGAAATTGGAAAATTCAGATAAACTTCTGGTTTATTAAGGTTATATTTGGCTAATTTCTTGAATCAGAAATATTAGGAAAATACAAAAATTTCCCATCTGTTTGGTGATTGAAAACGATTATTTACTAACACCAGATTGTAGATTAAATATTGGACGCGAACGTAACCACCACTGAATATTGAGCTCAGCCCAGTCGTTTCTCTGCTACGTGGTTCGTCGGAAAAACTAATCAGTCACATTACCACCACACGCAAGTCGAGCCCTAAGAAAAGGAAAGCAGTAACACGGTACCTCGGATCTCTGATCAGAATACATAGAGAGGAGCAACACGTGCTTATCAAAAATCAGTTCAAAAAACATATTTTGCTCTCTCAGTTACTTATTTATTTACTGAGATTTCCCTCTGTACAAAGTTTTTTCGCCAACATAACAAATACCCGGAAATTATAATATGTGTTAATAAGATCTTAATTCATCTCCTCAGGATGTTCTTCCAGGTGTTTCGATCTTGTATATCTTCTTCCACTGCACCAAGTCTTCTCATTTTTAATCATACATTTTGGAGCCAGCGCGTCCTCTTCTCTTCTTTCACTCCGGTTCCCATTACAGGATCATCTTCGGAATTCCGACTTCCTTCAGTCTTCTTACGTGCCCATACCATTGTAACTTCCTTCCATCCATCATGTCCTGTATTCTTTCTATTGTGTTGCATTAAACCGGGGACCTAGAAACGACAGAGTGGTTTCGTCCCGCTGCAGCCCTCAGTGGTTCACAACCCCACAGCCGTCCACCCATCCCACCGCCGCCCCACACCAAACCCAGGGTTATTGTGCGGTCCGGCCCCCAGTGAACCCACCCCCCTCTCCCTCCCCCCGGGAACGTCTCATACCAGACGAGCGTAACCCCAAATGTTTGCGTGGTAGAGTAATTATGGTGTACGCGTACGTGGAAAAGGTGTGTGCGCAGCAATCGCCGACACAGTGTAACTGAGGCGGAATAAGGGGAACCAGCCCGCATTCGCCTAGGTAGATGGAAAACCGCCTTAAAAACCATCCACAGACTGGCCGGCACACCGGACCTCGACACTAACCCGCCAGACGGATTCGTGCCGGGGACCGGCACTCCTTCCTACTCGGGAAGCAGCGCGTTAGACCTTACGGCTAGCTGGGTGGGCTATTCTTTCTCTTACTTCCTTCTCTCTATTATTTCATCGCTTCTTGCTTTCTCTTTTCTAGAAATGGTTTCTGACCTTCTCCAGAAGCCCATTTCTACTGCTTGCAGTTTTTTTTGTTTAGTTTCAGATTAGTAGTCCAAGTCTCCACTCCATATCTAACTATGCTCTCTAGTATCGATTTACATATGCCTTTTCTTAGTTCGGTTTATTACATTTGTGCTCCATAAGATTGAATTGAGCACCCCAATGACCTTCCTTCACTCCTAATTCTTTTGTTAACTTCTATCTCGGATATTCCCTCCAACTCTAACACGGATCCCAAATAACAGAAAATATTGATCTCATTAATCTTCTTTTCCTTTATGTATGTCATCTGGATCATTAGTGAAGTATTCTGTTTTCTGGTAATTAATCTTCAATCCCCAATTTCTTTTTTCAATTGCTAATTTGTTACACATATAATTTGCATCCTCCCCGTCTTGTGTGTAACTACTTGATTATCAGCGAACAGGTGATGTAAATAAACTCCATCTTTAATTCCTAGGCCCAACACATTGCATTTCTACTCTCAATACCAATATCAATATCATTTATTCTTTCTCTTCAACTGGGTGGCAACAGAATTATCACACCGCGGCTTATGTGATACCAGTAACCTGTAACCGGCCTCTTCCGGCTCAGCATTACCTGCTTGCAAGTCACAATTACTGCAGTTCACGCGGCGCAAAACTGACCAGTAAAAAAACAACAGGCTGACTGCCTCAGTACAACTGCTCACAACTGACTCTTCACGACTGCCTCATTGCACCTGCCTCCCTAGCACTGCCCCTTTCCTTTCTTCAGGTTCAACGTTGCACGACCACGCCCTAGGCGTTTATTGGCTGAGATAATCTCTCCAGTGGTGGATTTGAATATAGGTCCACTAGGCATGGGCCTGGGGGCGGCACTTTAAGGGGGCGACATTTTTTGCTCTGTATTCATTTTAATCTTTCACCTTTTAAAATAACTGGTCTTACAGACGACAAAATTTTTTTAAATATTGTTAAACAATTTGCTCGTTTAAACAAGCCTTAAGAACGAAATTTGACAATACAAACTTGGAAATATTACATAGTTTACTTGGTGACTGAATGGAAATTTAACACAAGGTTTCTGTCTGGTATCATCTTCATGATTGTCCAAAATATTTTGAAGTAAGCTGTGAGGACGGCAATCTACAATACAATGTTTGAAACGTTATTATTCCGATAATGTTGTCGCTTGCTACTTAACCCTACCATATTTTCCCCGTGAAAAAACTGGGAACCCTGAAAAGCTGTGATAAACTAATCAGCAGTTTCATAAGTTCTGTAACATGTGTGGGCCTCAGTATGTAAAACCTGACTCTAATTAAATTTCTTGTAGAAATTACGGGAAAGTATCAAGTCAACCCTTCATTACTGTAATTAATGTGAAAGCTCTGTGGCCTTCAATATCTGAGCTTCGATTTAATGACACCCATTTAACAAAATTTGATACTGGGAATGTTTTACATTTTTCAACATCTGTTTATATCAAAAGAACATAAGTAGAGTATCTAATATGTGATAAATACACTTCACAACCGTTTAAAAATTTAATTTGATTAGTTACTTAGTTACTTTTTTTGGCAAAAAAGAAGAAACCAACTTTCGTTTTCCTCATTTATTGTGCTGCAGCCTGCACCACATCGAAGTTCCCACCTGTGCAGTCGGGTAGTACGTGGCATTGCAAATTTTATGTTAAACTTCTCAACTAAGCATTTTTTCTTCGAGGAAAGATTATTTTTATTTTATGTTGGAACAAAAGGTGCATTTGCGTTTAGACATAAAAGCAGTATTCGCCCAAATGACAAACAATACATCAACTGCCAACAAGACTACTTAAACTTTGTAGTCTGTCTACTCTGCCCACAGAAACCGCTAAAATGTTATAGAAACTGCAAAAATTATTTGCTTTTTAAATTAGAAAGACAGTGTCAAGAATATTCACAACACATTTGCGTCCCAGCTAAAATTCCGGCGACGCGGGAAACAGAAGCCAAAAAAGGGACTGTCCCGTTTTCTTTACGAGACGAATTCCAGCTGGCAGGTGTGCTTCTACTGTTCACTGAGAACAGAGAAACAGGCGACAGTGAAATTAAATTAGTCTGCAATGTCGTTCTTTCATAGCACAGTTACGACGAGTAATCCGAGTTGGTCAGTTCATCGCTCCGTGTTTAAAGGAAAAATCTTTGTGCTCGTGTGCCGCGTTTAAAGTAAAAAGCTTTGTGCTCATGTACAGAGTAGTGCCATTCGAACTTAATACAGCCTTTATTTCTTTCCTTTTAAAAATTTTTTCTTTTGTTTTGACTGTTGGTTGACAACTTTGTAAGTGCCTTAACATGAAAAACAATGAAAAAAGAAAAAGCGTCAAATTAAGTGGGGCGGCATTTCGGAAATTATCGAAGGAAAGGCGAGAACGAAAAGCCAATGTTCAAAAAACGCTTGGCACAGTAGATAAATTTTTCGCAAAAACCGTTGCTGGTTCGACTTCGAGTTCAAGTAGTACGGATGATATTTCTGGCACTGCAGCTATTGTAAAAGAAGTAAATACAGACGAAACAAAAGTTACAAATGAAGAAAAGCAAAATGTTCCTGATTTCGAGTTTCACGAAAAACTAAGTGTCGAATCTGACATTACAAAAAGAAATAACCTCGTTAGTGATGAGCCTGCTGAATGGTGTGTCAATGAATCAACAATCGACATTCTGTTACAACGTGGCATTAATCAAAATTGTAATGTGATTCTTCTAATTCAAGAAGATCAAAAGGCAATAAAACCAGATATTTGAACAAAAACCTATTTTACCGTAAACTTTTAAATGGTGAATCAACTTTGCGTGATTTTCTAGTATACTCATGTAGCACCGGTGCTGTTTGTTGTGCACCATGTAAATTGTTCGAAAGTAAGGTCGCGATTGCTGCTAATGGTATTGCAGATTGGAAAAATATTTCTAGTATTTTATCTCATCATGAGAATTCACTTGAACATAAAAATTCTGAGTTATCACTCTTAACAAGAAAAAATTCACTTGGAACAATAGATAACCATTTCAAGTCATACGTTGAGACAGAAAAAATGTACTGGCGTTGTGTGTTCAAAAAGGTGTTTGCAGTAGACACGTTGAAAGATTCTATTCATTACGTAACGGCCAATTTATGATGTCTCTTGAACTTATTGCCGAGTATGATCCTTTTCTCGCAGAGCACATTGAACGATATGGAAATCCAAGGGACATACAAGTTATCTTTCTTCAACAATGTATGTTGAAATAATAGAACTTCTTTCTGAACGAATAAAATGAATTATCATAAGTGAAATAAAACAGGCCAAATATACCATTTAATCTCTTCTGCTTAAGAGCCCTAATTTCATACAAGAAGTGCTGCCTTATGCAACTGATAATCTTTTTGGCTTTATTTTAATTTTATTGCACCCCAGTACTGCCCTAACAAATGGACTTAACGATCGTTGTAGAACTAATAACAGCAAGACTCCATAAAAGCGGATTGCAGTAGAAGATGGAATTCTCGTTTCTATGTACACACCTTGTTACGAGTTAACAGGTGCAGAAACGCAGTTTGTCTTCTGAGTTGAGCGAGTGAGCGAGCTCACGCCTACCTGCGTGACGTACGCGCCTCTCTCGGTGCGTGACTGTCGGTTGAGTGACAATGACGTCCTGTTTCTTGGACACAAATAAACAGAACAGTATTTAGTGACACATACATCGACTTTGCACTCTCGGTTCAAAAAAGGATGCGCAAATGACGACAGGTAGAGATTTATGCGTCTGTAAAAACATCCACGCGCGAAGCGTACAATTACCACAGTCATACCTCAGCAAAAGATCTTGGCGATAACCGGAGAAAATTCTGGTCATGTGTAAAATCGGTAAGCTGCTCGACGGCTTCTATCCAATCACTCGTTGGCCAGTCTGCTGTGGCGTTAAAATATGGCAGATGAAAAGCTGAAGTTTTAAATTTCGCCTTTAAGAAATCGTTCAAGCAGGAGAATCGTACAAACATACTGTCATTTGACCATCGCACAGTTTCCAAAATGGAGGATAGAGTAACAGGAACCCCTGGCGTAAGCAATATGAGTGGAATCTAAATTCGATTTTACAAAGAGTACTTAGGCATTGACCTCTTACTTAGCTAACATGTACCGCATATACAGCGAATCTCTCGCCAAGTGCAAAGTCCCAAGCGACTGAAGAAAAATGCAGATGGCTGGCTCTGAGCACTGTGGGACTTAACTTCTGAGGTCATCAGTCTCCTAGAACTTAGAACTATTTAAACCCAACTAACCTAAGGACATCACACACTGCAAGCTCCCAACGACTGGTATTTAGATGGTAAATGTCGTTAATTCTCCCTGTCTGTGGCAGGCTGAGAAGGGAGTTTGCTTAATTTTATCAGCAGGGATTACTTTTATTCATTTTTATATAAGCCTGCTGTGGGGAAGGATCTTATGCAAATTTTTTCTCTCTCGGCAGCGTAACCTTCTCTGACCATTCTGCCCGCTTTAGAATTGATGTTTAGGCCCATCAAAGTTCGGCATACAATCTTATCGATTGAATGTAAAGTTGCAACGGATAACGCAATTGTAATTTTGGGGATGGTCAGAGAAAACTACATCCTGCACGAATCTAGTCTTGTGCCAATAATTTTAGTAAGGGGCAGCGTGATTGATACGATTCTCTTTTCTTATGTATGGTTTAAATGAGCAAGCCGAGAACGGAAATTACTTTGAAAAACAAAGTTAATTTTAGTTTAAATAACATTAGACAAATTTACGAAGTAACTTCTTAACAATCTTTTGAATACACAGTTCACTAATTCTGCTTTGAATTTTCATTTAACTATGGACAAAGATTATTTAACTATGTTTGAATTACAAGCCGTGTTGCCTTTGATTTGCATCGCCCTGTGGGGGGAAGGAAAATCTTGGAGAGCACGTGGTCACTACACTACTATGCTGATACATACACATGCACTAAGTTTTCACTGAAATGCAAATATCGTAACTATTTCTCTATGCAGATTTTCTATGTACAGTGGCTGGCATCGAGCAGGACTCGTGGCTGGTATCTCCAGCGCGAAGTGCCTCAATACGAAATGATTCATCTTAGAAAAGCTACACTCGTCACTAAATTTTCAATAAGTTGTTAAACATCGACACACGCTAGCATAAATGTTCAGCAATCGCAAAAACTGGCTACAACTCCCTCTATTAGCTTTCTCGGCGGTTGCAGTTTGAAACTATGCACTACGTGGCGGGTCGTAACGGAAATCTCGAACGGAGATTATTCCTATATCGGATAAATTGAACAAAAATCAGTAAATGGTTCTTAATTAATCAATCGCGAAAAAGTCTCTGATAAATAAATTGTTAATATTAAACATATTTAAACATTCATATACCTTTGTCCTGATTTCGACGCAGCGTTCTGAAGGAACGTCTGGTCGCTTACCTGTCTTCCAAAACACTCCCCGTAACCGTTGCGCGGCTCTTTCTCCCGAGCAGCGCGAGGTGGTGGGGGAGGCCCATGACCAATCTCTGGTAAGAAAACGTTTTTTTTTTTTAGACTTTCGCACCTCTGGTCGAACCATCCTGTTCCTGCTCTCTGCCTTCCACTGACTGTGTTAAAGTTGGTAGAAGATTCTGAGACCCACTACATCTCTGGTTTGTCTGCTATCACACTCAAAACATTCACACCTGACCACGTACTTTAAGGAGAGGTGGGGAAATGTAAATAGGGACACAGGACGTGCATATTGTAATGAGAATAAAAGACTTTGATCCGTAATTGTCTCTACATGCATGTAATTTGGGGCTGAGATAATTTCACTGTTCATTAATTATGTAAAGTAATTGAATTTACGCTGATAATGTCTGTCAGCTGATAGCAACATAACACTGATTTTAACCATGTAACGAAACCTATTGTGACGTTACAACACATCCATGCCCGCGGCAGGATTCGAACCTGCGACCGTAGCGGTCGCGCGGTTCCAGACTGTAGCGCCTAGAACCCCTCGGCCACCCCGGCCGGCAGAAATGCTGATGACTCCCATTTATAAGAGGGATAAAATACCGGACCCGCAAAATTATAGGCCAACATCAGTGTTCTGCAGCATGCTTGAACATATTCTCAGTTCGAGTATAACAGACTTCAAGTGAAATTATATGTTCCAGAGACTGTTTCAAGTCTTAAATCACCATACAGCATAAGAAATTTCCTTGAAGCGGAAACACCACTAGCTTTTCAATATTACGAAGTAAAGAGTGCCATCGACAGTGATTTCAAATTGATTCCATGTTTCTAGATTCCCAAAAGGCTTTTGACACCGTTCCCCACAAGAGACCTCTAACCAGATTTTGTGTCTACTAAGTATCGTCTAAGTTGCGGGGAGGCATTTGTGATCAGGAAAGTCACAGTACGTAATAATCGACCTATTGTTATCGAGTGAAACAGAAGTGATAGCCGGCGTTCCGTTCTTTCAATAACTTTGCGTTTTCAATAGACGTTCCCCATAGGCAGAAGTATCATGGGGTCATTGGTCAGTTGATAACACACATCCTGACTACAGTGAGTCTCAGTACAAATGAGTAATAGGGTGCCTGGCTATTGGCAAGGAGTATACAGACAACTTTTATGGATGCCAAGAGACTTTTTAACTGTCTCTGGAATTACCCTTGTGCAATATTTACAGCTCATAATAATTCTGGATAATAATTACATACAACTGAAAAAGAACATTATTAAAATTCGTCCTATTCACAACATGCGCCCTCACTATGTACGTCTTCCTACACACATGTTCACCCTCAGGTGGCCAAGCCACACCCCTTCGTGTCAGTTCGTTCCGAAGTCTCCATTTTCGAACGACAGCCAATGAGAGTCCAGAAAAGGCAATGTTTTCTTATAAGGGCATGCTGTAGACAGTCAATGAAAAACAGGATACGTATTTTTAGTCGTTATATGTGTTTGAGCACGCATTCAGTGCATGATCACGACTCGAGGGGCATCAACGGAGTGTATCCCACATTCCACAATATTACAGTTTCCATAAACCGCATTACTTGCTCGGAATGACTGTCTCGCAATAAACCAACGTCGTGTTTCAGATTTGACAAGTGTCACCATAGGGTCAATTAGTCAAAATTTTTACAAGGCTATGAGATTCTTTCGTATGTAGTACGCACAGCATGCAGTCACAGAACTTCCAAATGCTACCCGAACTTATGCTGATGGTTATGATGACGGAAAATGTTTAGCTATGCTGATACCGCTAGATGGTGGATAACTCATATTATTTCTCTGCAGTTTTTCACCATCGAGCGCCTGTTCACATTTTCACGGAACAGTCAGACCCCAACGACATGTGAAAGTATCACAAGCAACTCTATGATGTTAGGTAAGGTAGCACATTTATCGTCAGTGTTGCACTCAGTTGTTTGTCACGAAGCATTGCATGGGGGCTTATTAATTACATTATTGATTGAAAATATTTTTTTTTTGTAGCTGTCTGTCCGATTACGTAAGTCTCGTAATCGGTTGGCCCTGACTAGTATTTTTACGCTATCTGACTGCAACAAACAATGTAAGAAAATTTTCGTAAACACAGTTAATTAATTAAGTCCCCAGCAACTATAAAACCTACAAAATCCAAGCACAAATGTAACTGTTCTGTATGTGGGAGTGTGACTCAACGTCCACATCTGGCACGGTTCTTTCCAACAAGACAAGAATTTTTAAATACCAACTATACTGAGGTGACAAAAGAAAATTAGAAAAACTATAATTACGCAAGAAAACCAGAATTACACTCTAATGCAAGAACACAAACCAGATGCTTTGTTGACTGAACCTGTAGTGATGCATTATTTCAGATACACAATTAATAAAAGAACATTGTAGTTTTTACCTTCATATATATTGACGAAATGCACTCATTACAATAACATCTGCTATCTCTCCCATCAAATAACTGCATAAAACATGGAACAACACTCTTTACTACCACATCTCACTCCGACTTCACGACAAGCAGTGCCCACTAGCACATCTCGGCACGAACTCTTAACACATACTTCCACGAGCTCTCTACTAGCACTGACTTCCACGAGCTCTCTACTAGCACTGACTTCTACGATCTCTTGACACGCACTGAGGAGGCGGCTTAATAGTACTCTTTAGCGCACTCTCTGGCGCAGTGGCACAGTGTAGCCACCTTTCATATGCCCCTCCTCCACAGGCCAGAATTTGATGGTATTTTTGCCAGCATTGGTGGTGAAAATAGCACCAAATTCGTCCAGAAAAATACAGCCAAAAATAAAAGATAATATTAATACCCAAATATCACATAATTAGTTAAAATTTTGGCTTTGCACTGACCTTTTACTAACCTAATATATGAAATACAGTAAGCAATACAACTTCTTTTCATACATGTGACTTTACATAATAGTTTACACAATATACAAAAAATCAGTTTATACAAATGTTCACATAAAATGCTTTCAATGATTAGTTTATACAAACAAAAAAAAAGACACTAACAGGTGACATCTTTTCAGTAGAAGCAGTTCATCAGTTGCACCCAGTAAAGTTTAGCAGGTACACCCAGCAACAAGTCACATTAGTTCAGTAGAAGCAATCCATCAGATGCACCCAGCAATGTTAAGCAGGTGCAGACACCAACAAGTGACATCATTTCAGTAGAAGCAGTCTTTCAGTTGCACCCAGCAATGTTGAGAGCAGGTGCAGACACCAACAAGTGATATCATTTCAGTAGGAGTAGTCCATCAGTTGCACCCAGCAATGTTGAGTAGGTGCAGACACCAACAAGTGACACCATTTCAGTAGAAGCAATCCATCAGTTGCACCCAGCAATGTTGAGCAGGTGCAGACAGCAACAAGTGACATTATTTCAGTAGAAGCAGTTCCATCTGTGGCACCCAGTAAAGTTCAAGAGGTACACGCAGCAAGCAACATCATTTCAGCAGAAACAGTCCATCAGTTGCACCCAGTAATGTTGAGAGCAGGTGCAGACACCAACAAGTGACACCATTTCAGTAGAAGCAGTCCATCAGTTGCACCCAGCAATGTTGAGAGCAGGTGCAGACACCAACAAGTGACTTCATTTCAGTAAAAACAGTTCATCAGTTGCACCCAGTAAAGTTTAGCAGGTACACCCAGCAACAAGTCACATTAGTTCAGTAGAAGCAATCCATCATAGGTACCCAGCAATGTTAAGCAGGTGCAGACACCAACAAGTGACATCATTTCAGTAGAAGTAGTTCATCAGTTGCACCCAGCAATGTTGAGCAGGTGCAGACAGCAACAAGTGACATTATTTCAGTAGAAGCAGTCCATCAAAGGCACCCAGCAATGTTGAGCAGGTGCAGACACCAACAAGTGACACCATTTCAGTAGAAGCAGTCCATCAGAGGCACCCAGCAATGTTGAGTAGGTGCAGACCCCAACAAGTGACTTCATTTCAGTAAAAACAGTTCATCAGTTGCACCCAGCAATGTTGAGTAGGTGCAGACAGCAAGAAGTAACATCATTTCAGTAGAAACAGTTCATAAGTAACATCATTTCAGTCAGCAATGTTGATCAGGTGCACACAGCAACAGGGGACATCTTTTCAGTAGAAGCAGTTCATCAGTTGCACCCAGCAATGTTGAGCAGGTGCAGACAGCAAAAAGTCACATCTCTCAGCAGAAGCAGTTCCATCAAATTCACTAGCACTGATCACACTGTTCATCAGAGTTTATGAGCAGAAATTAAACATGTCCTGCTGGCACCAATCATGTAAAAAAGGTACAAGTAACAGTCCATAATTTTTTTTACAATCACTGATCACACAGTTCATCAGCAGAAATTAAACACGACCAAATGTCACACATCATGTTGAAAAAGTGCAGGTAACAGTTCAGAATATTTATCTTCACTAATCAGACAGTTCAGGCATGAACAATAGTTTGAATGCACATACAAATGCTTTTACAGTAACATACAAATCATAACAAACACACAAATGATATCAGATAATTGTCCTATTAACTATTACAATACACAAATACCAGTAAACCTATAATATTCATGGGTGTCAGTGCAAGCCACTACCAACAATAAAATAATATTTACGAGATAGGTGGGTAGGATTAGGAAAGGAAAACACACAGAACACACTCACTCATCTTTCATTCACATTAAATACTACTGTGTAATTGAATAGTGTTAATTGTGTAAATGTAATTCTGTCAAAATCTGATGTTCATCATGTGTATCAAGTAGTACTGGCAGCAATGTATAACAGTCAATAATAGTTAAGTCAACGTCATAGTCATCATGTCAAGACCAATGTTTGCCAAGCCAGATCAAATGTACTGTTGTTGAACAACTGTCAGTGAGCCACGATATGCAAATACTTCCTCTCTCCAAAAAAAAGTATATACTGCTTAGTTATTTAACAAAGTGTGTGTATAGACTATCTTCCTTCTATTTCAGTGTTCTAGTCTGCTATTTTCATCCTTTTTGTTCCATAAGACCAACCAAAAAAAATATGCTCCTCACTTACTTTACCTCTTATACACCAAAACTCCAATAATCATCAGCATCACATAATCTCAATACGTCACTAATACTTCTTCAATACGTCGATACATATAACTCTTATCATCAACATCATTTACCTTACCTCTCGTCCACAAAACTCCAATAATCATCAACTTCATATACTCTTAATACCTCAATAATACGTCGCTACATATAAACCTCAGCACCAATATCATTTCACTTCCATAACAACTCTTTTCTCTAGTCAGTCTCCTCGAACAAGTACAGATAAAATCCTAATGCAACTTCAATTCAGCATCCCATACAATCCGAAGACACACTGTCAACACACAACCTCTGTGTAATCCATCTGACCCAAATTTTCTACTCATTATAAATTATAAACAAAGAAATGCATACATGACCTCTAACAGACTTACTTCGAATAACTCTCAGTAATTAAGTACGATTACGGAGTGTGAATGATCATAATATTTCACAGTGTGTACACCACTTCAAGAATCATAGCAGAAGCAAACATGTGGAGTATTTTTTGTGTCAAGTGTCACTTCCTATTTCAATTGCTCACGAAAAATGCAGTGTAATAATTGTTAATGGTCTAAACCTAGTTTTGGTCTGTCATGTCGTTAGCTTCCTTCCTATTAGCATAAATTTATACAGCTTCCATAAAACCTCAGCTCATGTGACTTCAATGACTTTCTTGTACTAATGTCGTTCGTCGTATTATAGCAGTTCATTTTCTTATCTTAAAATATAAGGCACTGAGCGTAAGCAAAACTTGCAATAGCGAGTAAATATACCAGTAGAGAACACAATGTCAACAAGTGGATGCAGCACAATTCCTACAACGAGGCTCTGCCAAGCGAACAATCTATAATTAATACAGTAGTGTGACCTAAACTCTACGTTTATACACAGTATATCAGCATTGCTATACACCAAATTAAAGAGCAGTTGTGACGACAAACAGAAATGTATAAATATGCAATACATACGCATAGCAGCAAACAGGTCATTAGCGTCATATCAGCATAAGCAAATAAATGTTCATATGTCATCTTAATAAGTAAACATGAAGGCGCAAGCAGATAAATGACAAAGTATAACCTACATACATAATCACAGTCAGCACAATAAATCAGGTTACAATTATAATTTAAATAAATAAGCACAGCAGGCACATAATTAAAAAATATGACATCAGTGAAATAGCAGTGCAGCCAAGCGATGCATAATATATACAAGTCACAACCCAGTTCATTAATAATCATTGTCAAAATCAGTTAACGTACGCAAGCACGTCGCTTTACAAGTAAATTCATAGAACATGAAATTAGCACAAAGTATGAATCACGTAATCGCGAGCAGCAAATTACGTCTAAAGTACGTACCTAAGTGGAAATATGTTACCTGAAAAATGAACTCAATTAATAGTTACCTTTTTAGTTTATTACTTTCTTCTTCGAAATTACATTCTTCCTGAAATTTTCTCGATAGCAAGTCGTCTTAACGTCGGACACGCACAGAATTTACCTGAAGTTCTTAAATATTTTATACAACCGTATCCTGCAAAATACTGAATGTTAATAACACAATTCAACAAGTCCTTATAGCTTTATACAGAATTTAGTCGGAGAAATTAGACTGTGTGTTTGTTTACGGCTGTCAGTGCATTCGCACTGAGCGCTCGATCAGCTGTAGCCGCGTGACGTAGGAAGCTATTGTTCGCGGTCAACGACTGCCTTGTGCGGCGCGCAGACTTGACTGTTGCTTTGAGTATGTGCCGCCGCCAAAACACAGCGCGGTATCCTTGTACTCTCCGCATGTTTACATGTAGCTGTTAGTTCTCCAAAGTATGTCATTCCACAAAAAATTTTACGTTAGATATATGATGTATTCCTTTAGAGCGTCGAGATTTAAGAGTTTCTACTTCGACAGTGTTATCATGAATAATTTTGCGAATTCTGTATGGACCGTTATAAAGCAGAAAAAATTTGCGACACAAGCCTTTTCCTTTATGAGACAAACGGTGGGACTTTATTAATACCTTCTGACCAACTGACAAGATTTTTGAACGACCAGGACGTTTAGCTGATTTCTCTCTTCTAGCAGCCGCAGATGCAATATTTTGCAGAGCCAGGTTGACAACTTCAGAATGCCGCAGTTTCCGTGAAGGCGGAAAAGGAACGATTTCAGAAATGCGATTTGTTGGTACTTTATTTTTTAATATCAATAGAGGCGGTAAAGAAGTTGAGTCATTAGGAAGTTCATTCAGAATGTTTTAAAAAATATGAAGATACTGATCCCAAGTTCTGTGATTCTGATGACAATAAAGACGACACAATTTATTGATTTCCTTCATCCATCTCTCTGAAGCATTAGATTGAGGGTGAAAAAGTGAAATGAAGATTGGTTTAATTTTACGACGCTGTAGAGTACGAAGCCAAATTTTAGAGCGAAACTGTGATCCATTATCTGATATAACCTTATCAACATGACCAACTTCTTTAAGAAAATGTTTGATGAAAGCATTAGATACTGAACGAGCTGTTGCTTTGCGTAAAGGTGTAAAACACACATATTTTGACGTCAACTCCACTGCTACGAAAATGTACGCAAAACCATTAGTAGAACGAACCACTGGACCGAACAAATCGACTGCAGCCATCTCCTTTAATTTCGCTGGAATGATGGGAAACAACGGTGCTCTGTGAGAAATCGTTGGAGGCTTAGCCATTTGACATAATTTGCATTTGGCAAGAACAGATCGAATACGTTTTTCCATATTACTGAAGTATCAATTTTCTCGCAATTTATGAAAGCATTTTCGGGGACCAAAGTGTGCATAACTGAAATGCGTATACCAAATCAATTTATTGACCCACTCATCAGGAATACAATCTAACCAAACGGAGTTGTCGACCGATTTTCGTTTAAAAAGAACTTTCCAGATAGATCGCAAAAACGAGGTGTGGCCAAATCGTCCAATCTAACAAAGCGTCTAAGAAAGTTACAAACACCAAGGAAACTACGAACGTCACGTTTTGTAGTAGGAACAGCATAATTACGAATAGCGTCTAGTTTCTCTGGATCAGGGAGAATACCTTCTGTAGAAATAATGTGACCGAGAAATTTCACCTGAGAACGACCAAATTCAGATTTTTCCAAGTTCACTGTCATGCCAACTCGTGCAAAAATACGTAATAATGAATCCAAAATTTTGTTGTGCTCACTCCAAGAACGTTTAGCAATAAGAATGTCGTCAACATATGAAGTAATATTGTCACGAAGATAAACAGGTAAAATTTCGTTTAAGCTACGAATGAATGCTGCAGAAGATACAGTAAGTCCAAACGGTAATTTCCGAAATCACTTTTGGGCAAATTAGTCAAATCCGGTTATTGTTTACTTACTCACTAGATAGATTGATAGTCGAAGAGCTGGTTTGACAGATGCAAAGAATAGTAAAAGAGTAGGCAGCGGTGCAGAAAACTAAAAGAGAAATAGCACCACTACAGCTCGGGGCCCTATGCTCGCTACGGCACATATTCACTTAGAGTAGTGAATCCCCTGAGGATATTAATAGCTGCACATAATTTCTAGTTTGTGACTTAGTGGCCAATTTGGTGGAAGTGCGTACATAAATTGATCTAACCATGCACATGGATGTATGTCATTCTTAGAGTTGCGGAAGATCTTAAATTTCCGAACAGTCAAAAAGTGTTTATAGTCAAAGTTTTCGCCTCGTGGCGACAAAGACCTACCGCGTCTGTCCCAGTCCGAATGTCGATTATTGTAAAGTTCGCGCGCCTGGCGCTCTCTTGTTGCATCCCGTAAATGAAATAAATTACTTTCTTCATACCCCTCTGCTATCTGTGAATCTAAGTTTCTTCTACTGTCTTTTCCTACAATTTCGCCTTCTATTTGTTTGACGTGCTTTTTTAAAGCCTCAAATTCCTTTTTCACGCGTTCATTAAATTTTCCCTGATTCTCAACATGCTTATTTATGTTCTGGTATTCTTCGGTTTCTGCAAATGGCAGTGGAGCTGTATCATCTGAATCTCCGTCCCCATGTAAACTAAGATTTGTCAATTTATCTGAAATTTCCTCAACTCTTTCCGATAAGTCACCTAATTGTTCTTTTTGTTTGTTTACGTCTTCCGTAAGTGTCGCGACTCGGGTTTCAGTATTGACACATTTGGTAGCTAGCTGTTCATACTGTTGTGTTAGGTTATTTATTCTGTCATTTGGTACGGATTCCTCGATTCTTTCAAATATTTCTTTCTTATCGTTTGCACGTTGTAAATTTAACTCTGAAAATTTTTGTACTATCACGCGATCTCTTTCTTCCTGTTCTCTATCCTGTTCCCTTTGTCTGATTTCTACTGCAATTAATCTATTATTGTGAGAATTCAGAATCGGTTGTACTTCTTCCCTGATTTCTTTCTTTAATTCATCTTTCATATTTTTGAAACATGTCCCTATTCGTGAATCTATCCGTGTTTCCAAAGTTCCCATCTCTGTTTTAAATTCAGATCCTAACCGAGTTTCCATTGTTCCCATCTCTGTTTTAATTGTTCCCATCTCAGTTTTAATTGTTCCTATCTCTGTTTTAAATTCAGATCGTAAAGTTCCCATCTCAGTTTTAATTGTTCCTATTTGTGATCCCTGTGAGTCTAACCGTGTTTCCATACGTGCTCCCAAATTTAATATAGCACTCATCAACTGCTCCATATTAAATTGTTCAGAATTCTTTTCGCCCCTAACATTTCCCGCAAAACTAACTTCCTTCTGCATAGCCATAAGGCTATCTGTGTTCGATACTATTCCAGAATCTTCTGTCGTTAATCTTGGATTCTGTGAATTTTCTGATTGAGAAAAATTTTGAAATGGTTCCGGACTATTTTCCCAACTTATTACATTGTTTTCCACCTCATTATCCATCATACTGTTTTCCTCTGTTGGTGAGTTCGCCATATTAACAATTTCGTCATTCTCACTATTCATCATTTTCGCCTTTTTCATCGATCGCGTAATCATTTACAAAACAAAAAAAAAATTCGTCACTGTACGAAAATTACACACAATGACTCTTTATCTCCAACAATACTATTCACACGAGATGTTTCCTTCAAACACGATTAACGAACAATTGAAATAGTTGCACTAAATCGTCAAACGCGTATACAAGGCAAAAAAAATTTAAATTTTGAAAAATACCATTAGAAGAAAGCTAATTACCAAATCTACACATTCAATACAGACTACAATTACTGAACTACAAATTACTACAACAATACTACAGTCTACAATTTTCACAATCAGAAGAATCCAAGGGACGATCCGAAGCAGCGGTCGCCACGTGCATGGGGGCTTATTAATTACATTATTGATTGAAAATATTCTTTTTTGTAGCTGTCTGTCCGATTACGTAAGTCTCGTAATCGGTTGGCCCTGACTAGTATTTTTACGCTATCTGACTGCAACAAACAATGTAAGAAAATTTTCGTAAACACAGTTAATTAATTAAGTCCCCAGCAACTATAAAACCTACAAAATCCAAGCACAAATGTAACTGTTCTGTATGTGGGAGTGTGACTCAACGTCCACATCTGGCACGGTTCTTTCCAACAAGACAAGAATTTTTAAATACCAACTATACTGAGGTGACAAAAGAAAATTAGAAAAACTATAATTACGCAAGAAAACCAGAATTACACTCTAATGCAAGAACACAAACCAGATGCTTTGTTGACTGAACCTGTAGTGATGCATTATTTCAGATACACAATTAATAAAAGAACATTGTAGTTTTTACCTTCATATATATTGACGAAATGCACTCATTACAATAACATCTGCTATCTCTCCCATCAAATAACTGCATAAAACATGGAACAACACTCTTTACTACCACATCTCACTCCGACTTCACGACAAGCAGTGCCCACTAGCACATCTCGGCACGAACTCTTAACACATACTTCCACGAGCTCTCTACTAGCACTGACTTCCACGAGCTCTCTACTAGCACTGACTTCTACGATCTCTTGACACGCACTGAGGAGGCGGCTTAATAGTACTCTTTGGCGCACTCTCTGGCGCAGTGGCACAGTGTAGCCACCTTTCAGCATTATCAAGCTTTTCTCATTCATGATCTCATTTCGCCTCATATACTCATTTCCGACCATTGGTTCCTGACACCAAGAATATTTAATATGGAACACGCTAACGCATATACAGTTCTGAAACAAAAGTTTTGGGAGACTTAGATATGTGAGTGAAATGGATAGACAGACACAGTAGTAGTAGCAGTAATGGTAGTAACAGTTTTATTCATCTGTAGATCTTTTTTACAAGGATACTGGACATGTCTCAGTATTAGAATTTAAGAGCACGAAAAATGAAGTAATTCACATAAAAAGAAATTTACAGAGCTACAGGTGTAGTATGACGTTGATGGGACAGGTAATTGGTCATGTAGTAGAAATCATCCAGGAATTTGCCTGACGTAATTTAAGGGAACCACGGAAAGTATAAATCAGAACGTCTGCAGGAGACTGGAATTTGCACTCTCCAGAAAATAAGGCCACTCTTTTTAAAATAGTTCCACCTTATTCCGTTTACCCCTTCTGTACAATACTGTTTTACAAATAAGTTATTTAATATTTAAAGAGGGTAATGCTACAGTGTTAATTAATTTCTTACTCCCAATCACCCCACTTCTCACACTGTACACACATTGTTTCATAACACTACGCGCACTATCAATTGATGTCAGATCCGTTTTGTGCACAGTAACTTCCCATTCGCTAGCCTGAAAAATTGATTCAGCGTCCCTCTATTATGAGCAAGATGCTGAGGTCAGAAAGAGAATGAGGTGTTGGTGTTATATACTACATAATTTTACGAGTAAGTTTTTCCAAAAAAGGCAAAAAGTGAAAGAAGAAAATAGTGCAAAAAAGTTACATGGAATGTTAGATGTTTTATCATCGTTGTTATTACAATGTTACGTTTTTTTACCAAATGTAATGTTACGTAAGTAATTCTTCAATCTATAGAATATATTGCTTATTAGGTACCTTTTTATTTCAAGTTTATTTCAGAAATTTCTATAATCTCTTTTGATAATTAATTGTACAGTTTCACTCCCTGGTACAAAACGCTGTTTTGAGTTTTATGTTAATTTCTTCTTGGTAAATGCGAGTTCAGTGTAGATCTTGTTCTATGGTCAATTGACGCAGATATTTGTATAGAAGTTATCTATGATATTTTTGGTGTGTACAGCTGACTGATAAACGTACTCACACAGTATAATTACAATCCCGTGTGTAAGAATGCAGTCTCGTGGCGGTAACATTGAGTAAAAACTTCTCGGATTTAAAACCGTGTCATGTGATTAAAATTACACGAGCTTTCGGCCAAGCACTGCTTCGCCACTGTCACGAGATATGACTGCCAGTGGGCTGCTGGTACACCCCTTAGACACGCTAGGTGCCGGCTGTGACGTCACTGGTGCCCGCGGCATCGCCATATATGGGCAACCGTTGACTCAGCGTTCGACGTGACAGTTTCAGCCGCGCGATCGCTGGATCTCATGCCGTGCTAAGCTGCAGGTCACTGTCTCTATTTAGGGTGTTATCGGTGATTTTTATTTCAATGGCTTCTTTAATTACTCGTGTCATTAGTGCGAGCTACGATGCATGTTTCGTCAAATTTTATCCCATGTCCGTTCTCTAAAGAATGCTCAGCTAAAGCAGGTTTCTCGGGGTAGTGTAGGCTATAAAATCTCTCATGCTCCTTCCTGTGTTGTTCCACAGTGCGTACTATTTGTCCGACGTAAGACTGGCCACACTCGCAAGGCATCTTGTAGACTCCACGTGGTTTGACACCTGCTGCTTGTTAAATCGGTCTCAGCATTTGATGCGTTTTTGTCGGAGGCCTGAAGATCGATATGATCTTGTGTTGTTTCAGCAGGCGGCTATTTTGCGCGACACGGGACCACAGAACGGAAAAAAATCAAGTTTATTTTCCTACTCCTAGTCGGTGGTCTTATTGTGAGTCTTTCTTGAAATCGCTTCATTTATTTCATGGACGTTGTAGCTGTTGTTCCTGAAGACCTTGCTTAGGTGGTTCAGCTCACGGGACAGGTTATCAGCGTCTGATATCATTCTTGCACTATGTACCAGTGTTTGTAAAACTGCGCTTCTGTGCCGGTTGATGATGGCTGACAGCATGCAGGTACAGACCGGTGTCGGTGGGTTTGCCAAGGCATCCATTTCGTATGCGGCGAGCGAGGATGTCGAGGAAGGGCAATGCACCGTCTTTCTCTATCTCCATGATAGATGTTGCTGTTAATACCGCTGTGGTGTTCCAAGAACTCGCCAAGTTTCTCACGCCCATGAGGCCAAATGACGATCGTGTCGTCAACGTATCGCGTTAACGGCGCTGTGTCTAAGGCAATGCCCTCAAACTTCTCCATTAAGAGATTTGCAACATCTGAAGCTAACGAGCTATACATCTCAACGCCGTCCGCTTGATTGTAATACTGACCGTCGTACAGCAAATAAAAAGAGGTGAGAGTGTACCTAAATAACTCGACTACTTCACTTACAAAGAACTGGAATACCATGTCCAAACAGTGTTTTTCGTAAACAACGCCACCACATCAAAACTCACCATAACGTCACCCTCACTCCCTCACTAAGTCGAAGATGTTAATTCGGGTGATAAAATCTGCTGAATTTTTAATATGATGTTCGCAGTGCCCCACATGTGGGACGACGATATTGACTAAGTACATCGCCAGCTTGTATGCTGGTGCACCAGTGGTGGACACGATGAGGTGGAATAGCGTCCCGTCCTTGTGGTTCTTAGGTATAGCTTTAGCGTTAGGTGGTCTAGGTGCCTGTTTGAGAATATTCTTGAACAAACTGTGTTCCAACGAAGAAGGTTTGAAAAGTTCAGATGTCTGTCTTATTATTCTCAATGTTGGGTCGCGTGGAAGCTTCCGATAAGTATCTTCGTCCAGTAGAGCGCAGATGTTCGTTTCACATTGTCAGCAGGAAGGACTACAATGCTTTCATCACTACGTACTGTTCGCAGGCTATTACGCCCAGCCTTGGTCATGATGGGTGGTGGTAACTTTGCTGTTGTGCGAATACGGCTCGTTGCACGCCGTATTTCATCCGCTGTTTCAATTGAAACTGCGTCAGGTGTGCATGTCATCTTGGTCATTACTTATGTCGAGAGCAAGTCATGTCGATCCGCTATCTTTGGTTGTGCTGCTACACCGTCTCTCCCTTAGGATGCTCATAGAGAGAGCATTATTATAATGAGCGCAATCATTAAAACAAAGGCGTTTTTTCGTTGCGACGGGATCTTCTCATAAAATTTCACCAGTTTTCTCCTCCGATTGCGAAAACATTCTGTTGGCACCCACCTACATAGGGAGAAATGATCATCACGATAAAATAAGAGAAATCAGGTCTCGCACAGAAAAATTTAAGTTCTTGTTTTTCCCTCTTGCCGTTCGAGAGTGGAACGGTAGAGAGACAGCTTGAAAGTGGTTCATTGAACCCTCTGCCAGTCACTTTATTGTGAATAGCAGAGTAATCACGTATATGTAGATGTAGAGACAGCGCCTGCGTAAAATATCTAGGCGTAACTATTCAGAGCTTCCTTAAGTGGAATGACCATATAAAATAGAGAGTTGGAAAAGCAGACACCAGAGTCAGATTCATAGGAAAAATCTTAAGGACATGTAACTCATCCACGAAAGAAGTAGCTTATAAAACGCTTGTTGGCCTGATTCTAAAGTTTTGTTCATCTACCTGGGATCCCTATCAGGTAGGACTGATAGAGGAGATAGAGAATATGCAACGAAGGGTGGTTCGTTTCGTCACGGGCTCGTTTACGAGGCGAGAGAGCGTTACGGAGATGCTAAACAAACTCCACTGGGAGACGTTACAGGACGGCCGTTGTGCATCACTGAGAGATTTGCTATTGAAATTTCGAGACAGCACTTTTCAGGAGGAGTCGGATATTATTACTTTCCCCCACATACATCTCACGTGTTGACCACGATGAGAAAATTCGAGAAATTAGAGCCAATACAGAAGCTTACCGACAATCATTCTTCCCACGCACTATTCGCGAGAGGAACAGGGTTGGAGGGATATGATAGCGGTACCGAAAGTACACTCCACCACACACCATTAGGTGATTTGCGGAGTATGATGTAGATGTAGATGAGATATACGGCCTCAAATTAACACAAATACACTGACTGAAAAAAATCACAACACCAAGAAGGAATTGTGGGACATAAACGAAAGTTGGTAGGCTTATTTTTACATCTGGAAGATGATGTCTATTCTAATTCCACGCCAGTCGCGTAAGATTTGGCGATGCAAATCAGGTGTGCCTTAAATACGCGTAGCAACGGTTGTGAACGTTAGTTACCTTTAACATTGGACGTGGTGAGCTGATGTTAGCCAAGAGTGCCTTTAAGGCGACAAAGACGTCATCTTCGACTACTCACTGAATTTGAACGAGGTCGTGTAACAGGGCTACGAGAAGGTGGATGTTCCTTCTGCGATATTGCAGGAACTTGACAATAATGTAGCCACTGTATTCGACTGCTGGCAGCGGCGGTCACGAAAAAGTACGGTGGAAAGAAGAACGGGCTCTGGACGGCCACGTGGCACTGCCGAGAGGAGAGACCATCGTGTTCGGCGTATGACCCTGGCGCATCTCACTGCATCTGCACCAGTAATTTCAGCATCAGTTGAAACCGCAGTGGTACAACGAACTGTTACAAATTGGTTACTTCAAGGACAGCTCCGAGCCAGACGCCATGCATCGTGCATTCCACTGACCCCATTTGCGACTTCAGTGATGTCAAGCGAGAGTTCATTGGAGGGCGTGGTGGAAGACTGTCGTGTTTTCCGATGAAAGTCGCTTCTGCCTCGATGCCAGTGATGGCCGTGTGTGGTTAGAAGCAGATCAGTCGATGCCCTGTAACCAGCCTCTCTGCGTTTTAGACGCTGAACCTACACATGGAGTTACGGTCAGGGGTGCGATTTCAATGAGCAGAAGCCCTCTCCTGGTTATCCCACGCACCCTGACCGCAAAATTGTGAATCGATCTATTGTGTTGCCATTCATGATCAGCATTCCAGGGGGTGCTTTCCAACAGGATAAACGCTCGTCCACACACCGCTGTGGTAACCCAACATGCTCTAAAGAGTGTCGGCGTATTGCCTTGACCTGCTCGATCACCAGATCTGTCTCCAATCGAGCACATATGGGACATCACCGGACGACAATTCGAGCGTCATCCACAAACAGCATTAATCGTAGTTGTATTGACCGTCCAAGTGTAACAGGCATGTAAATCCATCCCACAAACAGAAATCCGGCACCTATATAACACAGTGGATGCACGTTTGCATGCTTGCATTCAACGTTCTAGCGGTTTCACGGTTTATTAGTGTACCAGCAGTTCATATTTGCAATGATTTATCTCGCGCTTACCCGCTATCTTGCAATGCTGATCACTTAAATATGTTACCTAGATAAATGTATTCCCGAAATTTCATTACTCTGCATTAATTACTTTTTGGTGTTACAATTTTTTTGCGCTGGTATATTTTCGAAAGGGAACAACACTGCAACATTCCCTACAAGTCAACAAGTTTCTTAGCAACTGCGAAGATCTTTATTGCAAAAATATTGTAAGAAAAACGGTGGATTACTTCAAAGTATTGAACGTCTCAGTGAGTTTGAATCTGCGCTTTCTGGGCACACAAGTATACTATTTGCTATAAAATGCAGATGATGTAAGTGAGTAACAGAGAACTTCATGATTACTTTGTGAAGAAACCTTATGTGATTCAGAGAATGGGTAAGTATTTCTCAACTCGGCACTTCAAATAAGATAAGGATCACCTATCCAAACGAAGACAACATTTCCAAAGTAAAAACCGATAGACCTGTTCAACTGAACTGAGCACGCAAGTATCACTGGGACAAATGGCCATTGCGGATACACTTGTGCTAAAATACCCAGTAACTGAATAACTTCTTGAGGAATTTAGCAAAGCATAACCTCGCATTCTTTCCCTGATAAGTCACAGTCGAGACCGACCGACCGCCGTCTCATCCTCTCATAATGACGTCACTGGAAGCGAGGTGGCCGGGCGTAGTGTGAGTACACCGCTCTCCCGGCCGTTACCGACCTCCTTGACCTGGGAGCCGCTATTTCTCATTCAAGTAGCTCCTCAGCTGGCATCACTAGGATGAGTGAGTTTTCCGACTGCAGTGTTTCCGACACTGTTATATGTGCTGCAGGCATCGTGGCACTCCTGGACAAGCATGGGTCTTCCGACCAGAGCCTCCCCCACTGCTGATATACACCAATCGTCTTTGTCGTCGTCAGTTAGGCAGTGGCTCCACGACAGTCTTCGTTTCCGAATATCTTCGTAGACCTATGCTATTTGAGTTCTATACACTGTGAGCAACGGAAACAACTACAACAGCGAAAGGGGAACCGTGTCCTCAAGGATGGTCATCGTTACCTGGTGTATGATGCGAATACGAACTGGTTTTGAGTGAATTCCGAGCGGAGCAATCAGCCTCCTTAGGTAAGTAGGAACGTGTTTACCTAGTGAACAGTGGATCCGAGCTCGATTGCTGGGCGGGTTGGAGATTTTCTCCGCACATGGACTGGGTATTGTGTTGTCATCCATCCACCATCACCGACACGCAAGTCACCCAATGTGGCGTCACCTGAAATAAGACTTGCGGCTGAACTTCACTGCGTGGGGTCTTCCGGCCAAAATGCCACACGATCATTTCATTTTTCTTAACGGTGTTAAGTCCGAAGACCGTTTAAAAAATTGCAAGTGGCAGAAACATCTAACGAATGAGGTGAGTATTAAGGAAAGAATGCTAACTGCGGAAGAAGAGTCCAAAAATGTTCAAATGTGTGTGAAATCTTATGGGACTTAACTGCTAAGGTCACCAGTCCCTAAGCTTACACACTACTTAACCTAAATTATCCTAAGGACAAACACACACTCCCATGCCCGAAGGAGGACTCGAACCTCAGCCGGGACCAGCCGCACACGGAAGAAGAGTCCACAAAGAAAAGACAGTGTCTGTTTTCCACATTTTTAAAGAGGAATCACGAGATTTGAAACATAAAGGCTTGGAATTCGTCGCAAATATGCCAAAGCGTGAGAACCGGAAGACTGGATTGTGTAAAGCAAGAAAGGAAACTACTGGGACTACCCACAACCCCGGAATTAAATCGGAGGCTCACTTGAGCAGAGACGTTGAAATTAACTGAAGTTAATAGTTTTTTGAAAGTGGATGATGCGTCTGACAAAATAATTCTGGTGTTTGGTTTTGACGAAGCGTATAAAATCCTGTGTCAAAACGGAACTGTTCTTATGAACGGGACATTTGTCAATTCCTCGAAATAGTTTATACAGGTATACACCAGTCGTGTTGACAATCAGAAGTACAGAAGAAGAGACAGAGGTATTTTCTGTTTTATATGAGTTGCTCCCAGAAAATGTCAAATCACATATGAAAGACGATTTTATGAATTGAAAATAAGGTTCCCAAGTGGTCACCGAAAACTACAGTGCTAGACTTTGAAACGGATACAGTTAAAACTACTAAAATAATGTTGTCCGAAACAACCGTTCCGGCTTCAGTTTTCACTTGCACCTATGTCTATGGAATAAAATACCAAGAATTGACAATAACGGAATAAGGCATGGATTGAGAAGAAGTCCGTTTTGCCATATGGGCGCTGCAGTGGCACATCTTGTTTGGTTGGACGATTTGGGGGAAGGGACCAAAGAGCGAGGTCATCGGTCCCATCAGGTTGGCGAAGGATGGGGAAGGAAGTCGGATATGCCCTTTCAACGGAACCATCCCGGAATTTGTCTGAAGCGATTTGGGGAAATCACGGAAAACCTAAATCAGGATGGCCGGAGGTGGGTTTGACTCGTCGCCCTCCCGAATGCGAGTCCAGCAGTGTGGTGAGCTCTGCGCCACCTCGTTCGATGGCACATCTTCCACCGAAAAGTGTTGAAGGATCGTGGATGGTAATAATGGAGGAAATGCCCACTGGGAAAACGTCATGAAATTCGAAGACCATATGCTCTCTCAGTGAATGGAAAATTCTAGTACACCAGTTTAAGTATGCAATGTTTCTCATCAAAGGACCACGAACGCTGTCGTGGTAATTAAACTCCTCAATAAATCAAGAACATCTGAACAGATACTTCCTGATAAATAAGCTGAAGCAGGAAGCAGTATTTGATATTAAGATAGCATTGAACTGCCTTTTCAGAAAATAATAAAAAGATAGATAGATATCAACATGAGGTTAAAAGACATTTTAAGAATATGTACCGACTCGGGGAATTTAGGATGATATGGAAAATCTCTGCCTTTTTTTAAAATGGATCCGGCTGTTCGCTCCATGGATCCTCAACATGGAAACCTAGCCCAGGTGACCACGGCGCTGGAGTCGGAATGGCTCCACATCCCTGTCGATGTCTTTCAGAAACTCATTAACTCTCTTTCTGCATGTCTCGCAGAGGTCTGCGTTGCAGTAGGTGATTATTCAGGCTTCTGACGGGTGCGCACATTAATGTGACCGGACGGCGTAGTTTCGCTGTTGCCGAAAACTTTCGTGAGTGTTCCAGGACTACAATGCGGACATGGGACCGATAAATTGCAGCTCTCTGTACTAAATGTGAGCTGTTTCTATCGGGCTGTTGTAAACACACATTTCTGTATTCTTCAATGAATAATGTTTCTCGAAACTTCGTCGGCGTTCGAGTCTGCCCGTTCTGGTTTCTCAGTATGTCCGTCTCGGTCTCCCGCCAGTCAAACAAATCAGTGGCCGTTCGTGCTGCTCTTCTCCACACATGTTCGATATCTCCCGGTGGTGCTACATCTATATGTACATGGATACTCTGCAAATCACACTGAAGTGTCCGGCAGAGGGTTCATCGAACCACCTTCACAATATTTCTCTATTATTCTAATCACGGACAGAACACCTATATCTTTCAGTGCAAGATCTGATTTCCCTTATTATGATGATCGTTTCTCTCTATGTGTGTCGACGTTCACATTCCCTCGAGAAAGTTGGTGACTGAAATTTCGTGAGAGATTCCACCGCAACGAAAAACGCCTTTCTTTTAATGGCGTCCACCTCAAATATTGTATCCTGTCAGTGACACTGTCTCTCTTATTTCGCGATAGTACAAAACTTGCTGCTCTTCTTTGAACTTTCTCCATATACCCCGTTAATCCTATCTGATAAGGATCCCAGACCGCGCAGCAGTACATCAAAAGAGGACGGACAAGAGTAATGTAGGCAGTCTACATTTTCTAAGTCCTCTGCCAATAAAACGCAGTCTTCGATTTGCCTTCCCCACAACATTTTCTACGTCTTCTGTCCAATTTAAGTTGTTAGTAATTGCAATTCCTAGGTATTTAGTTGAACTTACGGCCTTTAGATTTGACTGATTTATCGTGTAACCTTCATTTAACTTATCCCTTTTAACAGTCATGTGGATGACCTCACACTTTTCGTTATTTAGTGCAATGTTGTAAGGATCAAACACTCGATCAATCTTCTAACATGAAACGCACTTTGTTAGCAGTCTTCTTTGTAGACCGATCGCGTCCTTTCAGTATCCTGTCAATGAACCAGTCTGCCCCTTGCTTCAGTTTTGAGCCTATGTGATTATTCCACTCCATATCACCAGAAACTGCCACATACAGATATCCATATTAGTAACGCCGCGAAAATTATCCAGCCCATATATAGCCAGTATCCACCTACTACATACCTGAATGGTCAGCACAGCTGATTATCAAGCAGAAGATCCATTTTCGAAAGTCAGACATTTTTTCTTGGTGGGAGGACTAGAATAGGGTGCATTGAGCCTTGTGATACCGACTGACTTCACCACTTGATCAGTAGTAGCGCCTCAAGGTCATGAAAGTTGACCACGTCTGGAAGAGTAGTGTGACCGCACCCAGTGACGTCATTGGCAGAGGACGACACGCCGGTCGGTCGGTACCCGTGGACCCTTCAGAGCATGTTCATGAGTATATATTTTATACACAACCAGTATATGGGAATGAGAGCACTTAGCGACTTCCAACAAACTTCACACACATAACTTCAAACCGTTTCAAAACATTTTCACGCTCACACCCCCGACAAACTGTTGAAAGGAAAAACGCTTATCGCTTACCACAATTTCGCAGCCCATGTGATAAAACTTCAGAATAAGAATTTGACGTTTTCATTTACTATATTTTTGCTTCTCATTCTGTTGGCAACGCATTTTGCACATAATTTCCGCGTATACGACTGAATACACCTGCGAAATTGTATCATAGTACGACGCGTAGTTGAGAAGATATGATATCGTAAACACTGAGACGCGTGAAAAACTAACTTTTCTCAGAACACTCGCCCAACTTAGCGATTTCTAACATGTTTTATGCAAGATAATTCTATTCTTTAAAGAATAAGGCGTTTTCGAGGGCAGATTACCGGTTTGCGTGAGATGGGTGACTGCATTTGTGATTCATTGATAATGGAGTCCTAGGACTTCGGCACATTTGAAGTAATATGCCAGTCTTTGCACTGCTTTGAAATATTATCATTATCTGATTGGAAATTTGTGGAGCTGTTGACGGATAATGTAACAATTAAATATCTGAATCATCTGTAACAATTCTGAGTTCAACAAACCACCATTCATACACACCCTGTCCCTACCAAGAAATCCTCAGAGCAGTCACCAGACACAAATTGTTCTGATTTACGTTGACTTATATCAAAAACTGAGCGAACGAGCCTGACAAAGTCACGAAATTTTCTTAATATTTAAAACTCACAGCAAATTGCGAAGCAATAAGATTTAGGATTGTTGAAACCAAGGGCAATAACGTCTTAGTGCCGAGCAAAGTAGCTCAGAGTTTAAGACACTGAACTTTTTATTGGGAAATGACAGAATTAATTCAATGTCATGCTATTCTCAATCAGATTATCTTTGGTTCTGTATCTGAAAAGCCTGTCTTCAAGTGTCTTCCTAAGTATCTGACTGCAAATAATATACTGTGCAAGTCACAGTTTGCGTACCTTAAGGCTTCTGGCATAGGAAAGGCTATTTACACATACAGTGAGAACGTATTTAATTCATTAGATAAGAAATTAGAGGCTACTGGCATTTTCTGTGGCCTGTTGAAAGCCTTTGACTGTGTGAATCACAGATTTCTCTTCAGTAAATTAGAATATTACGGTGTCACCGGCAGTGCTGCAAAATGGTTTGAGTCTTACCTTTTTTAACAAGAAACAACGGGTGTCGTTGCGAAATACTTGTGCAGTAAGCAATCAGTCTTCATCTGATTGGGAATTAATTACATGAGGTGTTCCTCAAGGTTCCATCTTGGATACGTTGCTTTTTCTTGTGTACATTAATGATCTCTCGTCTTTTACATTGCCAGATGCTAAGTTTGCAGATAATACAAACATGTCAATAAATAGAAAGCCAAGTACATATTTAGAAATGGCTGCTAATCAAATGTTTGCTGCCATTAATAAATGGTTCAAAGCTAATTCACTGTCACTATGCTTTGAAAAGACGCACTAGAAGCATTTCAGAACCTGTAAGAGATTTCCTTCCAGCATGAGTAAAACATATGAAGAAGTGCAGATCGAAGGAGTTGACAGTGTTAATTTCTGATATTACAACTTAATAATAAATTCAGTTGGGAAAGACACATCACAGAATTGCTGAAGCGCCTAAACAAGTCTGTACTTCCAGCGTGAATGATGTCAGATATAGGATGTATAAGCATAAAAAGAACTTGCATACTTTTCTTACTATTCTTCTCTTATGTCTATGGTACGAAAACTGAATCTAATCTAATCCGAAGTGGCATGCCATGGATGACTAAATGGTTCTTTTCATAAGGGCACAGACGATCTACTTCCCGTTCTTGTACGAGCTTGTGCTGTGTCGATATAGACCACGTCCTCGACGGGAAGTTAAAATATTTTCTTACTCATTACCCTGAAACTCCTCGATAGCCGACTCTTGTCTAATGACGGAGATTATCTGCGCGTCAATAGAACTCAGAGCGTGCTGCATGCAACACTTCTGGCTGGGATCTGGTTCTCTGACGTCACGGAGAAAGCCAGAGAAGCGCTGTGCTCGTCTGGCTGAGTCAGCTTTATGATGTAGGTAGATCACGGGGCGATGGTGGTGTAATGGTCAGCATAGTTGCCTTCCAAGCAGTTGATCTGGGTTCGATTCCCGGCCATCGCAGTTATTTTGCATTCCGTTTGCATTTGCAACACTTGAATCGTTCAGTACTGTCTTAACTTATTTTACTCTTAGGTCATAGATCATAGGAAAAGTCTATCAATTATGCGTTCGTATATGCATTGCAACTCGCTACTGCCACAACGACCCCCATGAACTTGTATTGATTCTTAATTCTCTAGGAGACTGACGTCGTCAGGTGCAGGAGACCCTGTGATATTTTTTGTTTTGTATATATTTCAGTTGTCTTGATCGCATCACAGGGTAGTAACCTGATGATAAGCGGTTTCTATTAACTAACAATCATCCATAAAACTTGCTTATATTCCTGCTGGTTTTACACAGTAACCGTCACGCCCTGACCAGCCTCTGGATACTGACGTGTTGCAGTTGTTAACGTCGTACGTAGGCACCAATTACAGTGTAAGCATGATATGACGATGGTTGCCATTCAAGCGAAACCGGTTATCATCTAGCCGTTATTACGTTACATTACAATCAAGTTCATTGAAATACTTTATTCTTAATTCTAACGCTGGTTAAAAATGCGTCACCCAGTTTCGACTTTCTCTTTCGAGACTTGATTGGGGCACAGGGGCGCCAACTTAAAAAAATATTGGGATGGAGGTGGCACATCCCGGAAAATTTTCTAAATTTTAGATGAAAAATAGTGAGTTTTAAAGTTTTTTATGCAATTTAGAGTCGTATGATCAACATTAGAACCCTGAAAACTGGACTCTCGATAAGTCCACATTGCGGGAAACTCGACAAGCCTGACACATTTTTTGGCTTTGAAAAAGAAACAAAACATAAACACGCAAGGTATTTTCGTAAAAAGCTAATTTAATTTGCAGTAATAATCATGCTTATAGACTATTACAGAGCAGTGAATATATAGCTCTGAAAAGACAAATTATATTTAGATATCCTAAACTATCATTAAAAAAAATGAAACAAAAGTATTGCTATCGCACAGCAATAGCATTTTGATTAGCTAGTTTAACCTTACTTTGAATAAGTCTCAGGGTTCATTAAGTAAAACAATATCCCAAAGTTAATGCTTTAATAAGGTTAACACAGTATGCCTAATACTATCAGTCAAAAAGTATGCAAATATCGGGTTTTAATTGGGTCTTACACCCTAAAAGTATTTAAGTATTTGAAGATAACTAATACAGTACTATAGTAATAAAGTATCAAAATAGTACTAATATTTCGAAACTGAAAATTTAACATTATGTATGTATTTAATTCTCTATTTTATAAAGATTTTTAATATTGCTCTAAATGTCATTATTAGGGCTAGAGTGTCTTTAGAAAGATGCAAATGTCGACTGTCTGACTGTATTCTGAATATGAAGTCGTTGATGACTGGTCGGATATCTAATTCACCTAAAACATCTCGATTGACATGAAGAAGAGTCAAGTTGTTCAAGTCTGTCCCAGTGTTGATCGGAGATATGACTTTAGTCGTCTAAGGGTGCTTCACCGTTCCGCTGTTGCTGTCGTGATTGGAACTGGTTGGAGAAGCTTAATGCACTTCACTACTTCACATAACATTTCTCCAACTGCAGGCTCTTGTGTAATGTACTTTCTTGCATCATGCATGTTTTTAAGACCAGTTGTTTTTTATTAGCGATATCGGCTAACATATTCAAGTGTAAGCGCAGTCTCTCAATGTATAGGTCATTTTTGAAAAACTTAGTTGATTTTTCCAAATTTGTTTCATCTCTGTTTACTGAAAGCAAGCACTCTTGTTCAACTGCAGTGACCTGTGTGAGTCCAGTGGAAGCAAACCGCTCACGAATGCAAGATTGCACCGATTCACAAACCTGAATGTAAGTAGCTTTGTAGCATTCCTTTGGGGTTTTGAAAGTGTGCGGTGAGCTGGCTTCGTTGTTTTCGCATTTCTTTGGTATACTTCGATTCCGAGGACGCGAAGGATCATCAACTTGTGAGGGTTTTTCTTTCAAACACAATTCCCAAAAGTGTTCAAAACTATAATGCCTTACATTCAATATACAAATCAAACGCTCATATATTTTTCCCAGATCAGCAACACTTAGATGAGGGCACTGAATTTTTTAATTGACATCCTCTACTGGGTTCATTGCATGGCAATAAACACGTAAAAAGAAACATGTCTTGAATTGTAACATTGACTCAAGGTAGCCTGCACATTTGTAACATATCTCTGTTCTGTCCTCTGCAGAAAATGTTTCAAAAAACTTTAGAAGTTCTTCAAAGTTTTTCAATATTCTCAAGATACTAGAAGTTCGCATAGTCCATCGAGTCGGCCAACGGGGTCGTAGACCAGCTTGGTTGTTGGAGCTCTCACAGCATATGCTTCTGAAAAGTCCCATCCTTTTGTTGGATTCCCTTACGGTTTTTATTAAGTCCTTGGCTAAAACCATAATATCCCTCATAGACGTAAGATGGCGGATACTGTCTACAACTGCCAAGTCTAAACTGTGAGCAGTGCAGTGCACATAACGTGCTTTTGTTTGTATATCCATCATAGCACTGTCCTCTCAAGTTATCCATTGACAAATCAAAACGAGCAGAAAGGTCTTTTAAAATACTAAACAGATATAGTGATTCAGGGGGTCTCGTATAAGCCAATAAAGTCTTCGTTGATGATTAAGGAATCGTCGACAGTGCGAATACAAAATGACAGTTGTCCATTAATCGAAGAATCACTTGTTTCCTCAACCATAATACAAAAATGTGCAGTCTTCTTGATTGAAGCCAATACCTTTCTCAACACAGACTTTCCTAGTAAATCAATGATCTCGTTTTGAATATCGTGGGACGTCCACTTATACCCCAAACGTCCTAACCAATCTTTAAACTCAGGTATGTCATTCTTTCAGAGTTCTAACAATTGAAAAAAATTGAGTTTACATCTTCATGCTCTCTGATTGCTAGTCCTCATCGGCATATAAATTGCACGGTAGTAAAAATTGTCTCAAGAGCTACAAGGGCTTTCTTCATATCACTATCTAACTGTTCATTCAGTTGGGAGGCCACATTTCGATTAGTGATAGAAATTAGTTTCAGAATACCTTCTTTATGTGTCAACTCATTTTCATGAAGACGGAATTTTTCCAAAACCTGTTTCCAATTACAAAACCCTACAGACGTAAATACGTCTTCTTTTTTTGAAGAAAATTGTAATAAATTTTTAGTATCTGCCTCTTTGAAAGGTTTCGCAAAAAACTTTTTCAGTAGATGCTTCATATTCTAGCCATGTATGTTTGATCAACCAAAACTTCTGAAATGATCTTCCCATATCGGATTGTCCAGGTTTCGGCTGTGAACGGTTCTTGCCTGAAGACGATGAAGCAATTGGTGACACAATAATTGTTGGAGGCTGACTTGCAGCATCATCAGTTTGCAAGCGCTCCTTTTTGGTAACAAATTTATCTATTGCAACCTAATTCACAATACATTAAGAGACTAAAGTAAACGAATGAAATATAGTCATATAAAATAGTTCACTAGACACTAAAGTCGGAACCGTAAGCACGTCTGCAGCATGCACTGAACGAAATTATCCACACTGAATGACTGCCACAGTATGGTGGGCTTTATATAGCTGCGGCATCGTAATGTCTCGAAGCGTCAAGGCGAAGCGAGGCAGAGGGTTCCAGGCGCTTCTGCTCCAGTCCTTTTGATGTAGCCGCGGCCTCAGCGCTGGCCGACCAGCGCCAGACTTTACCGGAAGGTTCGTGCACCAGGAAAAAATTCTAAGTGTACCCGCAGCACCATAACATTATCGTTATTCACACCGCTCGCTTTCAGTTAACTTGCTTACTACCATAATGATTATTTAACTCATCATTTAATGTATTTTAAAAGGTAACTATCATCAAACAAGGAAATTAAAAAATTCCAACACAATTTTGTGATTTTCAAAGTATAATATAACCAATTTAACCAATATAACCAATTTATTTGCTCAGGCCCCCTCAGGTCCCATGGAATCGGCGCCTGTGCTGGGGCATCACATAAAGCAAACAAGACATGAAAATTTGGTTTAATGCCACATTTCAACAATAACATGATTTTTCTAGCCAAAATTTTGAAAATTCATGGATTTCATGGTCAAAATCATATGAGGACAATTTTTGAAACTTGTATCAAATTTGGAAAAAAAGTGATTTAGTCCCACATAGTGGGTGCACAATGCTTGATCAGATAACTTTTCTATAGAAATGTAGGACCTGCTATAATATTTAGTCTAAAATTATTACTGATACTTAACTTTTAATCATCTAACTAAACAGCTTTTGGTTTCTCACTTGTCTTCTGCTGTCTGCTACACTTTCAAGTATTCGGTTGAGTTAGTTAAATACATACATACTACAATCTGAATTAGAAAACAACATGGAAAATGAGAAATTTATAGAAGGAGGCAGAGATAACAGCTACAACATACATATCACTTTTTTTAAAAAAAAATGTTATTAGCACTTCCCAAATAGAATTTTTGGTTTATGCTATTCGTATGTTGACACTAATTCATTACAATTACCGTCTTTCTTTTTTAAAGAAATTGCATAACATCATTTGAATGTAACTGTGAAATACTCAACGAGTATCAAGGAACTAGCAATACATTGGCAAATTTACAAAGTCACAGATCTCAAGGGTTTTAAACTGTAACATGAAAATAAACCCTTGCTTGAATAACAAAAACTTTTTCCATATCAACGTAACAAATGCTACAATACCTTTTGGATTGATCAGGGTTGCAAAAAGACTTAACGTTTTGTGTAAACATATCATGAAATATTCTCAACCGTGTCGATACGCAACTCCCCCGCCCATATTGGATGCATAGCCTATTCTCATTCTGCAGCTCAAGGCGATTTTTGTTTCTCAAGTCAGGTCTTAGTCGGGATTCAATATTTGTATAAATCTTACCATAATGACTTGATACATTCCACTCTTCTTGCCGTTCCTGTATTGTTTCTGCAATGAATCCACAACTTTCGATGGCATGCAGATACAAAATTATTTTACATGGAAGCTTCAACCAAACTGACACATGTCTCATTTGTAAGTGCCTCCTATAACAGCTCACCAGCATTCTCATTTATCAGTCAGTCCTCAGTGGCCTTTGACCCAAGGAGTTTACATTGTTTTTTTTTGCTTGTTCCAGTTTCTACAGTTATAAGCTCCTCTAATATCTTCATAACGAGGGATCTTAATCACTTATGCCTATACCTGCTCAGAGATTTCATTGCAGAAACGCTATCGATCAAGACCAACGTGCATGTTGATGTGTTCGTTTTAACGAACTTCAATGTGTCAATACTTTCGCCTTAAAATACAAAGGGTTCTCGAGAAAACTGGAGTGATTTAGCAACTGACATCAACAAACTCTAACTGGAAATTCTTACTAGGTTTCTAGCTCTTGATCTGAATACGTCAGAGTAAATTTGGAAGTAATCCAGTCACATAATTTGCTGCGTAACATACAATTTGGATGTAATAGACAGAACTTGGCATTTGTCAACTTAAATACGAATAGAAAATCGAGGTGTTTGTTCCTTTCACATTCCAGGGAAGACCTCAGTCGGATGATTAAACACGTTAGATGACACATCACTTTATAGGTCCTTAGTATAGTATATTGCTGACTGTTTTTGTTAATTCTTCTTCGACTACGCAGAGTTACAAATGAAGGTATTTCTTAGTAAAATGGATGTTCTATAAACGACAATCAGAAAGTAATACTTATTAAATAAACTTTATCTTCACAAGCTAACAGGTTCTCTGATACCTTTATTAACAATGCATCGGTAAGTTTGATTCTTAATGCCCGAAGGTAAACGTACATACTGAGGGACATATAGCTCTCTTATGCATCTCTTGTCATAGTTTGGCATAGATAGAACAAATGTCTGTAAATGAGAAGCAAAATGCTGGACTGTACTGTACTCTCTATACAGATAGAATAACGTTAAGTGGCGATTCACAACTCACAATGATTTTGGGCCAGATTTCAAACGTTGGTCCCAAGGGATCGACTGTTGTGGTTTTCGACTGTTGTGGTTTTACTAGCGTAGATGTGGATTTCAGAGTTATATGAGAACGAGTTTTTTTTAGTCTCGTATCCGAAAATAGCGTAACTGACGGTTTATCTGGTGGTACCGGTAACCCACTGTTTAAAACCAAATTATTAACAGCCTTCATTTCACTGTATTAGAAGACTGCTGAATATTATGTGGATACGTAGCTAATGAAGTACTGAATCGAATTTAGGACAAAAATAATTCAAGGGGCAACTTGACTAAAAGAAGGAAATCTTTTGTGCGGCACATTATGAAGCATAGAGGAATCGTCAGTTTGACGGGTACAAATTGTAGGGGAAGACCTTGTCCAGACGACAGTAAGCAGATACATGGTGGTGTTGGTTGTAATAGTTACGCAGATATGATAAAGCCCGTGCAAGATGGAGTAACGTGGGAAGCTGTATCAAACAAATCTTCAGACATCTATGACAACTGGCATCTGACTTCTCTATTAGAAATATAAAAATACGTGTTTCAGTGTTTCTAGAAAATCAGCCTCTAACCGAGTGCAACACGGAATGAAAATTTTTTAGAAAATATTTCGGTACCGGTACATTAAAAATATTTTAAAGCTAAATTCATGGAAATTGGAATTTTACTTCTCAGTTAGATACAAAGAGATATTTACCTATACCATCTACGAATGTTTTGAGAATTTCGACGTTTTGACTTAAATATCTATTAAAAGTTGTGCAAATATCTTTTCATTGCCACTCTGACTTAACAGAGAAATGAAATAAATCCTTACCATAAATATCGATAAGTGACATCGGTTGATGGTAGAATTCGCTATTTTGATTGTTCTTCTGTTATGTTCGTAGTACATGTGATTGTATTTTACTAACAACGAGTCTTGACTCCAAACAGCTCGCGCAGTTTTTTATGTAAGTAATTCGTTAAGTCTGAGACGTTATTGTGCTCAAGAACAGAATTTGATAGGAACTACCATTGTATTTCAAATTAATAATACATATCCACTCAGTTTTCTTTCTTTTTTTCTTTTTGAGTTTGCTTTGATCCTGAAATGGTAAACGACTCGTATTTCATTAGAATATGCAACGTTCAAGGTGTGCAACTTTGCCTCCGCCGTTTTTTCCCCAACATTTGAGGCTTTAATGAAACAAATTGGTTACACATGCATCATTCAAAGTATTTTCCATCGCTGGCCACTACTTTCTCCCATCTTTCAGGCATTGTACGAATCCTGGGTCGAAAAAATTGTTCATATTTTGAATCGATCCACGAACTGATCCAATTTGTGACTTTTTCATGAGATCGAAACAGTTGGTCAGCCAGGCCATGCGTCATTGATCTAAACAGGTGATAGTCAGAGGGAGCAATGTCTGGAGAATACGGCGGGTGGGGTAGGACTTCCATTTTAAATGTTTCCAAGTACGTTTTGACTTCTTTTGCAACGTGGGGTCGAGCGTTGTCGTGCTGCAAAATCATTTTATCGTGCCTCTCGCTGTATTGCGGCCGTATCTTCTTTTAATGCTCTGATCATACGCATTAATTGCGTTCGATAACGAGCACCGGTGATTGTTCCACTTGGTTTTAACACCTCATAGTACACAACGCCTAGCTGGTCCCACCAAATGCATGGAGCCGTGAATATTCGGTTTGGCCGTCGACTTGGAAGCATGGCCGGGATGTTGTTGTTGTTGTGGTCTTCAGTCCTGAGACTGGTTTGATGCAGCTCTCCATGCTACTCTATCCTGTGCAAGCTTCTTCATCTCCCAGTACCTACTGCAGCCTACATCCTTCTGAATCTGCTTAGTGTATTCATCTCTTGGTCTCCCTCTACGATTTTTACCCTCCACGCTGCCCTCCAATACTAAACTGGTGATCCCTTGATGCCTCAGAACATGTCCTACCAACCGATCCCTTCTTCTAGTCAAGTTGTGCCACAAACTTCTCTCCTCCCCAATCCTATTCAATGACTCCTCATTAGTTATGTGATCTACCCATCTAATCTTCAGCATTCTTCTGTAGCACCACATTTCGAAAGCTACTATTCTCTTCTTGTCCAAACTATTTATCGTCCATGTTTCACTTCCATACATTGCTACACTCCATACAAATATTTCAGAAACGACTTCCTGACACTTAAATCTATACTCGATGTTAACAAACTTCTCTTCTTCAGAAACGATTTCCTTGCCATTGCCAGTCTACATTTTATATCCTCTCTACTTCGACCATCATCAGTTATTTTGCTCCCCAAATAGCAAAACTCCTTTACTACTTTAAGTGTCTCATTTCCTAATCTAATTCCCTCAGCATCACCCGACTTAATTCGACTACATTCCATTATCCTTGTTTTGCTTTTGTTGATGTTCATCTTATATCCTCCTTTCAAGACACTATCCATTCCGTTCAACTGCTCCTCCAAGTCCTTTGCTGTCTCTGACAGAATTACAATGTCATCGGCGAACCTCAAAGTTTTTATTTCTTCTCCATGGATATTAATTCCTACTCTGAATTTTTCTTTTGTTTCCTTTACTGCTTGCTCAATATACAGATTGAACAACATCGAGGAGAGGCTACAACCCTGTTTCACTCCCTTCTCAACCACTGCTCCCCTTTCATCTCCCTCGACTCTTACAACTGCCATCTGGTTTCTGTACAAATTGTAAATAGCTTTTCGCTCCCTGTATTTTACCCCTGCCACCTTCAGAATTTGAAAGAGAGTATTCTAGTCAACATTTTCAAAAGCTTTCTCTAAGTCTACAAATGCTAGGAACGTAGGTTTGCCTTTCCTTAATCTAGCTTCTAAGATAATGGCCGGAATACCCTTATGATTTTTTTCGTTTAGGGTTATCGTAATGAACCCATTTTTCGTCCCCGGTCACAATGCGATGCAGAAATGCTTTCCGCTTTTGCCTCTGAAGCAAGTGTTCACAAACATACAAACGACGTTCAGCGTCTCTTGGTTTCACCTCACACGGGACCCAAGTTCCTTGTTTCTGAATCATGCCTTGAGACGTTTTGAAATGGCTTGCTATGTCACTCCCACTAATCGTGCCAGTTCTTCTTGAGTTTGACGCGAATCTTCACATAAAAATGCCTCCAATTTTGCATCTTCAAAAACATTCTCTCTTCCACCACTATTCCGGTCTAAGACGTTAAAATCACCGTTCTCGAAGCGTTGAAACCACTCACGACACCTTTTTTCACAAACAGCGTCCTTACCATACGTACTTAAGAGAATTCGATGAGACTCAGCCGCTGGTTTGTTCATACTGAAACAAAACAGTAACACCTCCCGTAAATGACGAGAATTAGGCTCCTAAACTGTCATTTTCAATCAGGAACTACTTTATTATGCAGGCACAAATCGACTAATGTTTGAATGAGGTTGTGCTGACCGAGGTCCAAGCTAACTGCCTGACGTCTGCGTCCTGTTTCTTACGACCGCTGCTTACCGTTGGCGGCAAACGGCGGAAGCAACGTTGTAAACATTGTAATTTTTGTATATTATTGATTTGAATGCCACCCTTTTGATTCAACGAACTGAAATTACGAAGTGCCTTGAAAAAGCAAGTAACAGATTATTGTGCCAAGCCAAGAAATACTTACTAAACACCACATTACACTTCAAAGCGACGCAGATGCAGGCCCCGATTTTTCATCACAAGTACCTAATCTCCGTAAACAACGATCGGTAAGTTCTACCAATCGTTCAATTCCTCTACGAAATCCGCTCGTTGATCACGGAGCCATGTGCGAACCGCTGTTTGAACGTCCTCGTCTTTCGAAACACTCTCTCTTCCCAGATTCCGAAGAGAAGGAAATAGCGTGGAAAAAGATTTGGACTTCCCGTCCAGCATCAGCCACGTATGTGGGGCCGTAGTCAAACTGTTGTCACCATGTCCCTATTCGACTTGACGCGACAATGCATTTGGCACATATGCCGCCAGAATTTCTCGATGAATTTGCCACAAGAATAACACTGTCCTAAGTACTCTAACTTTGGAATGCGTTTCCAGTTGCTGCGCTATTTCAATCGCACTACAACAGGACAGTGTCTACAGGAAACGTGGAAAATGTACTCTTTTCTGACGATGCACCACTCTTGCTCCGCAATTGCCTTGGTGCCGGGCGACCTGTGTAACTTACGTTTCGAAATCCCTACGTTCACCCACCTTATGACCAATCATAGGCTATTCGATGAGTTATCCACAAAAAAACATTGTTACTGATATTTTACTGACGTTAGTCACTAAAACTTACAAATAGGAAAAAAATCGGAACATATGAGTATTTCAATTCCCACGACAACACAAAATCTCTACGTTCAGTGCTTGTGTACATCATGATTTCTAGTTAGATGTCCAACAGAGTTACAACACTGAATTTGTGTTGTGGACATCGGCTATTGTGCCGTGAAGAAGTGAGGTGCCTCACCTCGTAGATACAAAGTTACTCGTAAGTACCTCTGGGGTATCTGAAGATGATTTCGTGAAAACTGCGGGCGATACAGAAAAATAATGCATTTCGGTGTACGGGACATATCCGCAAGTTTCGATTTATAATATGCGTCATAGGACCAGTCACTTATCTATTGTGTAATAGAGTTTAGGTCAGAATAAATTTTGAGTGCTGATAGAGATATATGTAAATCAGAAAAAAATACTCATAGGAATGCAAAAAGGTTGTTTTAAGAGACTGATTGAAAAGTGGAGTACCAGATACCACATTCTTCACCTTTTTTGTGCTACAATAAGTGCATTTTCCGCTGATTCCCTTCATTCCCGTGTGACAGCAAGCCATGTTACCCGTATGAAAAGAACGATATGGTTCAGTAAAATCTAGATAGTTTACTTACGTGAAATTGAAATGATGTATACAAATTTTGCGCTTCAGTCCGCATTTTACGTGCACAAGAATCTTGCATATGCTTCAGCACTACAACATAGGGCTCCCAGAACCATTATAATGATAACGGAGGGGTTTTACAACATGTTTTTCAGTGCTCCGTCACTTTATAAACCACATTTTCGCAACACACTGGATTTTACGTGCAGATTTCACGTGTGCAAGTGGGGTAACTTGAACCTCTTTATCTCGGAAACGGATGAAGATACGAAGAAAATTTTCGACGATGTTCGAGATCAGGATCTTAGGAATGTATCGTAAAATTTACACAGTCGTCTTCGAATGCGCATTTTCCAGAATTTCTTAGAAACAGAGTAGGTACTAAATGATGCCTCTATAACCCCCTTAGGCGCAAATAGATCACATATATTGGAAAAAGAACCAATCGATTTACTCCATTTGATTAAGCTGGAGAAAGTGTGTAACATTCAACATTGGACCTTGTACCGTAGGACAGTTATAGTAAGACAATCCTTCTGTCGGGTATACAAATAGTCCCTAGCCAAAGGGCTATCGAAAACAGTTGACTCTTCCTTTCCACCACCAATAGAACACGATGTATGAGCCCCGGAAAAATCCCGTGTTTATGCACGGCGTTATGGAACATCTTAAGTAATGCATGCTGCCGCACCGATTATGTTCGAGGTCCAATTGTTGGATTTTATCTTTTTAAAAAAATGATTCAAATGGCTCTGAGCACTATGGGACTTAACTTCTAAGGTCATCAGTCCCGTAGAACTTAGAACTACTTAAACTCAACTAACCTAAGGACATCACACACATCCATGCCCGAGGCAGGATTCGAACATGCGACCGTAGCGGTCGCGCGGTTCCAGACTGAAGCGCCTAGAACCGCTCGGCCACCAGCGGCCGGCTTTATCTTTTTATGCTTTTATTATTATTATTATTATTCTATGACTCAGAAAATATAATAAGTTTCTGAACATAATACCGTACACTCTTAGATAATACAATTATAATGTGCTTATTCGAGCCATTGCAGGCAACCAGAAAACAGGTAGCGTGAATTGATAGCTGAAATAAATGAAAAGAGAATGTATCTTAATATACAAGAAGTACTCGAGGATTGAGCTAGTTCTCAACTTTATGATGTTGATGTTAGATGAACCTAAAGTCGCACTCTGTAGGCCTAATGCCTACACTATCCATGAGGAATTCTTTATTTGGCGTGAAACCAGCTTCGTCCTACAAAACAAAAATGTAAAACATCTTTTCTCTGCCTCGTGATGACTGTGTGTTGTGTGATGTCCTTAGGTTAGTTAGGTTTAAGTAGTTCTAAGTTCTAGGGGACTGATGACCATAGATGTTAAGTCCATTGTGCTCAGAGCCATTTGAACCATTTTTTTTTTGTAAAACATCGTCACAAACAGTGCGGATAAGGCACCATAAAACACTGAAGAGCCGTGTGTGTATTTCTGGATGGGGCAGGGAGGAAAGGGTGGGGCGAGCTACCATTGCACGTCTGTGGCTGTTTCCGAGGCGACGTCTCCGGCAAGCTCTACCACTGACGTCAGAATCCGGTTCAGGCACATGTGGAAGGGGAGAGAAAGCCTTGGAAAGAAGCCACCTTTACCTTGTCGTAGGAGCTAGCTTTTAACTGTTTCCGTAGTGTAGTGGTTATCACGTGCGCTTCACACGCGCAAGGTCCCCGGTTCGATCCCGGGCGGAAACAGTATTATTTTTTTAATATTAGGAATAGTAGCGCGTTATTAAAAATAAAAGAGCTCCACAAGGCAATTTAGATTAGCAGGAAACTGCGTAAAAGTTTTCTGGACGCTTGTTTTTTCTTCTCCCGCTTGCGTTTCTGCAGTTGATGTGCGATTCATGAGAGTAATATTTTCACAATTTTATTTCAATGATTGGTTTTTTATTTATTTATCAGCTTCCGTGGAACCATGCGAGCGTAAGCTACTTACTCATGGAGCGAGTCGATGCGTTGTTTACAGAACACTGATTAGAAAATCTATAAACAAAGAACCTAAAAAGTATGAAATTGTAAGGAAATGTTTTAATAAATGACACATAACTGCCAAGAAATCCTGTACAGAATAGGAGACAGAAGGGAATTTTCAACTTGTATTTGAATGCTTGGGGTTTATCACACAATTTTTTTCAGTTCTGCTGGAAAATGCAACCTGCTGAATACTGCACAGCTTTTGTACAGCGCTTAAGGAACTGTTATTTACGCGTGTATCGTATTTACGTTTGTTTCTCACTGACTAAATGTTGCAGTCGGGTTTTGATGGGCTGATGGTGCCAACATCAAGTCCCATGTTAGAATCTCACATGTTCAAGGATGACAGATTTAGAATTCCGATACACCTGAACTGAGAACTACACGAAGTTGGCGAGCTGACATATCAGATCAATATGACCGCCTTCCTCTGGCCTAAGAATATTCTCGGTGAGTGCACGCGGTCGTCCCAGAATATGAAACCGTACCAGGTAAGAGAGTAAAGCAAGTAAAATAAAACAAACCTTCATGTTTCAGTGTCAGAAACAGTGGAGATTAGTTTCATAGTGACGATACGACCATTCAGTTTCTGCACGAGATCTTGAACGTGACATTTACAGAAAACCCTTCAGTGTGCCGTCAGTGCAAGGAATTTGAAGTCGGTTGACATATGTGTTTGACCGCCTTGAGACAGTAATTTTTGCATTCCCTAGTGTTCTTTATCAGAAAGTCGGCAGTCCGTGGTCTTGTGATTAGCACTGATGACTCTCGAACCTCCAGTTTTGATTTCCGACCAGGTCGGGTATTTTCTCCGTTCGGCACTGGATGTGTGTATGTTTCCCTTATCAACTTTTCGTTATCATCTACACTCAAGTCGCCGAAATGACGTAAACTAAACCGACTTCCACAATGCGGACCAAATCCCCCAAAAGGGAACTCCCGGCCAAAAATGCCATACGCACATTTACTTTTTTTTTATGAGGAACTGTTGCAGAATCAAAACAAACAAATGTTTTATAACATGTTGCGGCCATTTCTAATGCACTCAAAAACTGATATTAGTGCCGGCCGGAGTGGCCGAGTGGTTCTAGGCGCTGCAGTCTGGAACCGCGCGACCGCTACGGTTACAGGTTCGAATCCTGCCTCGGGCATGGATGTGTGTGATGTCCTTAGGTTAGTTTCGTTTAAGTAGTTCTAAGTTTAGGGGACTGATGACCTCAGCAGTTAAGTCCTATAGTGTTCACAGTCATTTGAACTGATATTAGTCTTGACCACATTCTTTATTAATTCTGTTCTGCCTTACGTGTTCCGGTCCTACTCCAGTCTCATGGGGTCTACAAGACAAATAAATGAAAAGCTATCACTAAAAATACATTAATACAATTAAATAAAGTGTACAACGTAAAAACGGAAGAAGCAAATGCTTATGTTTCACTATTTATCTACAGCTGTTCATCATCCATTGTATTCCAACCTTAATACGCATCTTTTATTTTATATTTTGTTATACACGAATCCAAGTCTCTGCAAGATTGTTACATAACTAAATACGCATCCCGGCTTTTTTCTTGTACTTTTACGGTTATGCTTTATCCTATGGTCTACATTTCCACTATAGTGATTATAATTTTGCATACACCGATGAGCCAAAACATTATGACCACCTATTTAATAGCGTGTTGTACACCTTTGGAACGCGATATAGCACCGATTCTGCATGCCATGGACTCAATAAGCCCTTGGCATGCTTCTGCAGGTATCTAGCACTAGATGTCTACGCGCAAGTCACGCTATTCCTGTATATTACGAGCCGGTGGTTTGTGGATCTGGAGTTGGCGCCCCGGATAGCGTCCCACATGTACTCCATCTGTTCCACACCAGGCCAGTTTGGTGCAAAAGGCATCAACATCAGTTCAGTATAACACTCTTTTAACCACTGTACCACTTGGCTGGACTTGTGAGACGAACAGTTATCCTGCTGGAAGATGCCGTCACCGTCGGGGAAGACTTTAAGCATGAAGGGATGCAATAATTTTAGCATAGTCCCAAGCAGTCATAATGCTTTCGGTTACTACTGCAAGTTTCATAGAAGCTGAGGTGAAAGTCCCCCATAGCATCCGACCAGGCGACAAGTTTCCATTGATATACGGTCCAGTCTCGATGATCTTCTGTTCATTACAGTCGTAATTGACGATGTCGCTGGCAACACGGGTATACTTAGGGGCCATCTGGTGCGGAGCCTCATGTTCAATAATGTCCGCAGAACGGTTGTCTTTGAAACACTTTTGTCTGTGCCAGCATTGTACTCGGTCGTCAAATCTGCCACAGATTGCCGCATATATCGCTTTACGGAATGGACAAGCCTCGCATCTCTAAAGCCTGTAATGAGGCGTTGACGTCCAATAACGTGTCTTCTACTAGTGGGATTCACCGTCCTTCAACCACTTTCCACAGATGCTCACGGCAGTAGCACGTGAACAGCAACCAGCTTCGCCATTTCCCCGATGCTCATTCCCAGGCTATGGACAGTAACAGTCTGCCCCTTGCCAAAGTCGCTCATGCCAGCCGATGTCTTTATCTGTGGCTGGTATCGTCGCTAGAATGATTCCCCATATTTTTTTTCCTTTATTGAATTTCGATTCCCTCCCCCCCACCCCTCTGGGCTGACAGCAGCTTAATACGTCTCTCTACAGCCAATAAAAGGGTTAAAAAAACATAATGGGAAGATGACAAACAATATGTAAAGGCGATAAAATTGTGACTTTGTTAAAAACAGTAAAATAGCGTAAAGTTGCGGAAGGTAAAATACAAAAAACACAGGGTTGACGATGCTAATGAAAACCCACAGTAAGTACACAGGCACAATTAAAAAACACGGCGACAGTATAGTTTCTGTTCGCAACACTTTAAAAAGGGGGCACACAACACTGAACACTCAAACACTGCACCAGAGATTAAAGTCAAAGATAACACACCACAGCCTAAAGAAGATGGGGAGGGGGGGTAGACGGATGAGGGGAAAGAGGCTGGGAAAATGGTAGGGAAAGCAAAGAGGGGGGAGACGATGGACAGAGAGGACACAGAAAAAGGGAGGAGCAGGGCAGATGTGAGAAAAGGAGTGGGGAAGACAATGGAGGGGAAAGAAAAAAGACTCAAGGGAAGAGAACAGAGTCAAGGAGTGGGTAGGTGGAGAAAGAACAGGATGGGGAGAGGGAGCCTGGGAAAAGGACAGAGGGAGGGTGGAAAAGGTGAGGATCAAAGTTGATAGGAAGGATAAATAGAGGAAGAGAGGGAATAATTTGGGAGGGGGAGTAGATGGAAGCCTCCTCAGGAAAGGAGATGAAGAGTGTAAAGGTTGAGAGTCGGGAGGACACAATGGTGAAGGCATGGCAGCAGGCAGGATTTAGAGACAAGAGGAGCAACCAGCGGATGAGGGGGATCAAGTCAGTGGGTGGTGTAGAGGATGCAGATATGTTCTAGAAAAAGGAGCAGATGGGAGAAAGGAATCAGGTCATAGAGAATCCATGCGGCGCAAACGGGATGCATATACGGTAGAGTGCATGGCACTCGAGGATTTGGAAGGACTTACAGAATTTGGGGGGGGCGATATCCAGGTGGGACTAGCATAACAGAGGATGGGATGGATTAAGGATTAGTAGGTGTGGAGGATGGTAGAGGTGTTCAACCCCCATGTCCGGCCAGCGAGGAGTTTAAGGAGATGGAGGTATAGAGCGGAGATGAGGGATCCAGGAGAGGCGGCAGTCAATGGTGAGCCCAAGATAGGTGAGTATGGGGGAATTCCCCATCCGTCTCTGCTCCGCTTATATACTTTCCTCGCCGTGTCAAATGCCCGCAGCACCACCAGGCTGCATTCACTCTTGTGGTTCGCAATCATCATAATGTTGTGGCTCGTCAGTGTATATGAATTTTTGGATACTAAATTAAGCATCTTTTGTAATTCGCTCGATTGAACAGCTACATCTTCACAGGCTGTATTTTCATCATCGTACATTGACGCCATCTTGTGTTGATAATTTTTGCCAAAGTCCTTGCATCATGTGGATATCTTCAAATAAGAAACAGGGTCAACAACATCAGAAATAGAGTCCATCTTGATGCAAAACACCCTGTTATTTGTTTACTTGTTTATTTCCCAAATTAGTTTCGGCGACAAATATCACCATCATAAGTGTTTTTTTAATCTAAAACATGAAGACAATAGCATAGTTATACAAACACAGTAAGACATTATTACAATTTTACTGTTCGTTTTTTGAAATATGGTTTTCTATGAATTCTTTCATACTACCTTATTTATTGTATGTTATGGCATGTTTCTAAGAATTATTGTCGCTGTTTGCGACATATTTTCTGTGCTTTTTTTCTGTTGATGTAAAAGATACAATACAAAATTTTCATTTAATCTACTTTATATTAATGAATGGTCTGAATGCTTCTGTATTTCAAAACGTAAAAAAAAAAAAAAAAAATTAAAAAAACTTCTTAACCGCCATATAGTGCTGCCATCTGGCGGTCTCCTTTACCTAATACTTTGACGTGTACAGTTAGTTTGTACTTAAATGTCATTACATAACATAGACCACGTATTTTGTATCCATGATAGTTTAGGTCTTACGTAAGGATGGATTACATATATTTTGGTCAGTTGTTCTTTGTTTTTTTACGTTGTGTATTTCACGTAGTTTTATCAATGTTTTCACTAAGTGTTTGCATTTTATGTAACTGTAACAATGTATTTTTATTGACACCTCTTCATGTATTTCCCATGTAGTGTTTTTGCGAATGCCGTAAGGCCGAAATGCGTAAGGCAGTGTGAAAGTAATAAATACAGTGGTAAAGACCAAAATCAGTTTTTGAGAAACTGGTGCATTGCGTTTTGTTGCACGTAAGCATTAATCTGTTTTGTGAAAGTCACGTGCTGATGTTATCTTCGTATTCGGAGCACGCAGTAAAGGAAACCAAGAAGAAATATGGAAAAAGAATTGAACTTCAGGCACGAGAAAACAAAGTTTTAGCTTATTCCAATGACATTGTTGCTCTGTCAGAGACGCGAAGGACTTGGAATATCAGTTAAACGGGTTTGAAAAACGGATTGTAAAATAAACATCAACAAATCTAAAACAAGGGTAAAGGAAAGTAGTCGAATTAAATCCGGCTGTGCTGAGGGAATTAGATTACGAAATGAGCTACTAAAATCAGTGAATGAGTTTTGCTATTTGTACAGATACATTTACAACTTACATCTTATATGGGCTGTTCCACTATTATAGGTACCTAGGAAAGGGGCGAGTAGAGGTCAATGAAATAAGTAGTCAATCCTTCAGAAACACATATCCGGAATGAACACCTTATAAGAGAGGCCCCTTGGATCTAAACTGCTGATATCCACTTGAGGACAAACAGACTACAACAAGTGATCCACACGGCCACCGTTCGTGTGAAGGCACGCTTCAGCATATATGGCGTCTCTTAAAAGGAGATATCTATATCGACGATGAGCATCCGGCTAAATCCAAGCACGGTTCGACACACACCAGTACATGTATGGTGCAACGGTGCAATCTGTCAGTATTTTACAGATGACCTGGCGAGGCTACATTAACAAACCTCTGTAGGCTACTAACGGCCAGCTCCTATCTATGTATACGGAAATGAAAATTAAAGCAGCGATACAGTCACTCATACACTGACTGACAACGTCACACCGCCCGAAAACAGGAAGATAATAAATCAGTAGGCGCGGCTGTTTCGTACGGCAGTGTGACTCTCCTGAAATTTATAAAATTGGACCTAACATATAAATCGAACTGAGGCAGTAAAGGATAATAATGTATACTAACATGAAGCAGAAAATAGTTATTATTTCAGTAGAAGCAGCATGAGATAGGGGAGTTAGTCTGACCAAAGTAAAGAAATTAGAAAATTCAAAAAAAAATCCTAGTTTATTCAGATAATTACTATAATAAACCCTCGTATAAATTAATACAACACGTAGTATCTGGTTGCAATATTGACTGTGTGGACGATGTGGCCTATTCTACAACTTGTTTTAGATCTATATGATGATGTTGCGCTGATTATATTTATATGTTTTGATGATGCCATTATGGCCTTACCACTTTAGGACATGGTGTAAAAAAGATCTGAGGGTGGTAATTACGTACTGAAACCGGTCTTCGTCTAAAGAATTGGTATTGTGATCAAAGAATGTAATAAAAAAACATTTTGCGTAGTATCTACTGCACAATGCAGTTACATTTGGCTGGATTCATGAATCAGAAAAATTGAGAAAAAACAGAAATATTTCCCATCTGTTTGGTGAACGAAATCATCGATTTACTAACTTCCGATCGCGGGTTAAATATTGGACGGAAAGTGACCAATGCTGAATAATGGACTCAGCCTAATCATCATTCTGCCACGTGGTTCGTCAGGAAACCTAATCGGTTACACTGCCTTTAGATACACGCCAAGCCGTGAGAAAAGGAAAGCAGTAACGCCTTACCTCGAATCACTAAGTAGAATGCGCACAGGGGAGCAATATGTCCTTGTAAAAAGCAGTTTGAAAAACTGATATTGCAGCCACCCTCAGTATCAACACCAATATGCACTCCTTTTCATCTGAGCGACACAGAATTATCGACCACAGCTTCTTTGATACAAACAACTTCCAAACGGCCACTTCCGGCTCAGCACTGCCTTCTCGCGCCAACTCACATTCACTTGCAGTTCACGCGCACATATGCTCAGCACCGATTAACTCACAACAACATGCACTGCACTATATGGCAAGTCGACTTGTTAGTCGACCAAAATATGATAGCACCTGGGGTGTGGGCGCTTCGGTAGACTTACCGTGAGTCGGCGCCTAAACGGGGTTGCAGAGTGAAGATAAGACGGTACAACTACAATTGTCGACTAATTATAAAATCAGTTGTAAGGGCCAAAAATTAAAAAAATTATTTTTACTGTCGAAATATGGGCTACGTGCCTAACCTTCGTCAGTAAAAATCGGGCTATCTAGTGGCATCCACTAGAATGTGCCAGGTGCTAAGCGCCACCTGCTCTGAAAAAAAAAAAATCGAGTCTATGTGCCCGTGCTGTTGTTTTTAGTTTGAGGTTCGATTGTGTTCAAGTTGCAGTGATTAGTCCTGTCTGTTGTGTTTACTGTTGTGGTTTATGTGATGGATGAAACAATTAATCGTCTGAAAAGGGGTGAAGGTGGCGTTCCCCAAAAAAATAAGAAGCTAAGAGCCGAGGGAAAACTATGTGGGAACAATAAGAAATTTACTGTACCTTAAAAATACCTCCACCTGATGAGGTAAGTGTGTATGATTACTTTAACGCCTTAGGACTAAGGCTTTTTTGAAGAACTTCGCTTGATTATGATTTTTCTGTCGCGTTTTAAGCTAAACTATATTTAGATTATGCAGACCACGTTACGTTATGTTTGTATTGGTTCCTGGACTACAGTACACCTACTAACTGTGCAGAGTAGCAAACAAACAGGTCATTCGTGGCAGTCACAAATTATTTAATGCCTCTAATTCCTGTGTTTATTTGTTGTATGTTTCATGACGGTGCCGCAATCAATGTAGAGACATTGCATTGGAACACAAATTAAGCATATTCAATCAGTTCTGCGAACTAGGTGATAATGTTAAGCCTAACTCTTATTTGATGGGAAGCGTAAGTGTATGCAATGTTAGAAGAAGACGTCACGGTTCTTACGAAGAACCCGAGGAGAGTCGCAGACAGGCTAGTGCTTTTTATACAGTTCCTGATGACGAAGGCGGACATTTTCAAGTTCACAGAAAAACCTTTCTGGAAATACACAAAATTACCAGGCGAAGAGTGGAAACCTTAACAAAAGCAAAAAAGAGTGGTAATATTACCTACATTGAACGTAGGGGAAATAAAAATACCGCTGATGTAAAACTCATTGTTGAACATTGCATGGGGGCTTAATTATTTAAAATGAGAATATTTTTAGTAGCTGTAAGTCCGATTACGCTGTTTCGTAAACGGTTGCCCTGACTAGTATTATTACGCTGACTGCAAAGAACAACAACAAAGAATGAAATGAAAATTTTCGTTAACACAATTAATTAATTAACTCCCCAGCAACTATGAAACCTACGAAACCCAAGCACAAGTATAACTGTTCTGTATGTGGAAGTATGACTCAACGCACATCTGGCACGGTTCTTCTTCAACAAGACAAGAATTTTTAAATACCAATTTTACTGACGTGATAAAAGAAAATTAGAAATACTATAATTGCGCAAGAAAACCAGAATTACACTCTAATACAAGAACACACGCCAGATGCTTTGTTGACTGATCCTGTAATGACGCATTATTTAGGACACTGAAATAATGAGAAAAAAAAGAAAAGTAGTTTGTTACCTTAATTTATATTGATGAGAAGCACTCTAAACATTACAATCTCTCCACACCGACTCGCTACTACCACATCTCAACCAGAACTCTCCAATATCACATCTCAGCAAGCAATGCCTACAAACACTCTCTGCTAAGAGTTCTTAACAAGTACTGACTGCTTCGAGTTCTTAACGGGCACTGTCTACTACGAGCCCTCCCCAAGCACTGCGGAGGCGGCTGAATAATACTCTTTGGCGCAATCTCTGGCGCAGTGGCTCAGTGTAGCCACCTTTCAACATATCAAAAGTTTCCCCAAGGATGAAAGCCATTACACAGGGGCTAAAATCTCTCTTCTATTTTTAAGCCAAGATTTAAATTACAGCAGGATGTATGAGGCTTTTGTTACGCTCTATCCAAACGCAAACATTAGGTATTTGTACTAAAAAAAAGTATTCAAGGAACACTTTCCAAAACTGACATTTCACTGCCCAAGGAAAGGTACCTGTAACACATGTGATCTGCTTAAAAGTAAAATGTTGACTGACTCAACCAATACAACTGTACATCGTACTTCACTAGAATTTCATCACAGACGCGCTGAAAAAGCTAGAGATGAGATGGAGCGTGAACACGTATATTCTACCACTCCCACAAGTGATACATGCACAGTTCCATAGATTTACAACAGATTTTCTCTTTTCCAACATTATCACATTGCCAAATGTATTATTTAAGTCAACTTCCTTGTTACAATTTGGGATTGCATGTTGTTGTTGTTGTGATCTTCAGTCTTGAGACTGGTTTGATGCAGCTCTCCATGCTACTCTATCCTGTGCAAGCTTCTTCATCTCCCAGTACCTACTGCAGCCTACATCCTTCTGAATCTGCTTAGTGTATTCATCTCTTGGTCTCCCTCTACGATTTTTACCCTCCACGCTGCCCTCCAATACTAAACTGGTGATCCCTTGATGCCTCAGAACATGTCCTACCAACCGATTCCTTCTTCTAGTCAAGTTGTGCCACAAACTTCTCTTCTCACCAATCCTATTCAATACTTCCTCATTAGTTATGTGATCTACCCATCTAATCTTCAGCATTCTTCTGTAGCACCACATTTCTAAAGCTTCTATTCTCTTCTTGTCCAAACTATTTATCGTCCACATTTCACTTCCATACATGGCTACAGTCCATACAAATACTTTCAGAAACGACTTCCTGACACTTAAACCTATACTCGATGTTAACAAATTTCTCTTCTTCAGAAATGCTTTCCTTGCCATTGCCAGTTTACATTTTATATCCTCTTTACTTCGACCATCATCAGTTATTTTGCTCCCCAAATAGCAAAGCTCGTTTACTACTTTAAGTGTCTCATTTCCTAATCTAATTCCCTCAGCATCACCCGACTTAATTCGACTACATTCCATTATCCTCGTTTTGCTTTTGTTGATGTTCATCTTATATCCTCCTTTCAAGACACTATCCATTCCATTCAACTGCTCTTCCAAGTCCTTTGCTGTCTCTGACAGAATTACGATGTCATCAGCAAACCTCAAAGTTTTTATTTCTTCTCCATGGATTTTAATACCTACTCCAAATTTTTCTTTTGTTTCCTTCACTGCTTGCTCAATATAGAGATTGAATAACATCGGCGACGGGCTACAAACCTGTCTCACTCCCTTCCCAACCACTGCTTCCCTTTCATGTCCCTCGACTCTCACAACTGCCATCTGGTTTTCATACAAACTGTAAATAGCTTTTCGCTCCCTGTATTTTACCCCTGCCACCTTCAGAATTTGAAAGAAACTATTCCAGTCAACATTGTCAAAAGCTTTCTCTAAGTCTACAAATGCTAGGAACGTAGGTTTACCTTTCCTTAATCTTTCTTCTAAGATAATTCGTAGGGTAAGTATTGCCTCACGTGTTCCAATATTTCTACGGAATCCAAACTGATCTTCCCCGAGGTCGGCTTCTACTAGTTTTGCCATTCGTCTGTAAGGAATTCGTGTTAGTATTTTGCAGCCGTGACTTATTAAACTGATGGTTCGGTAATTTTCACATCTGTCAACACCTGCTTTCTTTGGGATTGGAATTATTATATTTTTCTTGAAGTCTGAGGGTATTTCGCCTGTCTCATACATCTTGCTCACCAGATGGTAGAGTTTTGTCAGGACTGGCTCTCCCAAGGCCGTCAGTAGCTCTAATGGAATGTTGTCTACTCCCGGAGCTTTGTTTCGACTCAGGTCTTTCAGTGCTCTGTCAAACTCTTCACGTAGTATCATATTTCCCATTTCATCTTCATCTACATCCTCTTCCATTTCCATAATATTGTCCTCAAGAACATCGCCCTTGTATAGACCCTCTATATACTCCTTCCACCTTTCTGCTTTCCCTTCTTTGCTTAGAACTGGGTTTCCATCTGAGCTCTTGATATTCATACAAGTGGTTCTCTTTTCTCCGAAGGTCTCTTTAATTTTCATGTAGGCAGTATCTATCTTACCCCTAGTGAGATAAGCCTCTACATCCTTACATTTGTCCTCTAGTCATCCCTGCTTAGCCATTTTGCACTTCCTGTCGATCTCATTTTTGAGACGTTTGTATTCCTTTTTGCCTGCTTCATTTACTGCATTTTTATATTTTCTCCTTTCATCAATTAAATTCAATATTTCTTCTGTTACCCAAGGATTTCTACTAGCCCTCGTCTTTTTACCCACTTGATCCTCTGCTGCCTTTACTACTTCATCCCTCAAAGCTACCCATTCTTCTTCTACTGTATTTCTTTCTCCCATTCTTGTCAATTGTTCCCTTATGCTCTCCCTGGAACTCTGTACAACCTCTGGTTTAGTCAGTTTATCCAGGTCCCATCTCCTTAAATTTCCATCTTTTTTCAGTTTCTTCAGTTTTAATCTGCAGTTCATAACTAATAGATTGTGGTCAGAGTCCACATCTGCCCCTGGAAATGTCTTACAATTTAAAACCTGGTTCCTAAATCTCTGTCTTACCATTATATAGTCTATCTGATACCTTTTAGTATCTCCAGGCTTCTTCCATATATACAGTCTTCTTTTATGGTTCTTGAACCAAGTGTTAGCTATGATTAAGTTGTGCTCTGTGCAAAATTCTACCAGGCAGCTTCCTCTTTCGTTTCTTACCCCCAATCCATATTCACCTACTATGTTTCCTTCTCTCCCTTTTCCTACTGACGAATTCCAGTCACCCATAACTATTAAATTTTCATCTCCCTTCACTATCTGAATAATTTCTTTTATTTCATCATACATTTGTTCAATTTCTCCGTCATCTGCCGAGCTAGTAGGCATATAAACTTGTACTACTGTGGTAGGCGTGGGCTTCGTATCTATCTTGGCCACAATAATGCGTTCACTATGCTGTTTCTAGTAGTTTACCCGCATTCCTATTTTCCTAAAAATGGTTCAAATGGCTCTGAGCACTATGGGACTTAACTTCTGTGGTCATCAGTCCCCTAGAACTTAGAACTACTTAAACGTAACTAACCTAAGGACATCACACACATCCATGCCCGAGGCAGGATTCGAACCTGCGACCGTAGCAGTCGCGCGGTTCCGGACTGAGCGCCTTAACCGCGAGACCACCGCGGCTAGCTCCTATTTTCCTATTCATTATTAAACCTACTCCTGCATTACCCCTATTTGATTTTGTATTTATAATCCTGTATTCACCTGACCAAAAGTCTTGTTCCTCCTGCCACCGAACTTCACTAATTCCCACTATATCCAACTTTAACCTATCCATTTCCATTTTTAAATTTTCTAACCTACCTGCCCGATTAAGGAATCTGACATTCCACGCTCCGATCCGTAGAGCGCCAGTTTTCTTTCTCCTGATAACGACATCCTCTTGAGTAGTCCCCCCCCCCCCCCCCCCCCCGCGGAGATCCGAATTGGGGACTATTTTACCTCCGGAATGTTTTACCCAAGAGGACGCCATCATCATTTAACCACACAGTAAGGCTGCATGCCCTCGGGAAAAATTACGGCCGTAGTTTCCCCTTGCTTTCAGCCATTCTCAGTACCAGAACAGCAAGGCCGTTTTGGTTAGTGTTACAAGGCCAGATCAGTCAATCATCCAGACTGTTGCCCCTGCAACTACTGAAAAGGCTGCTGCCCCTCTTCAGGAACCACACGTTTGTCTGGCCTCTCAACAGAAACCCCTCCGTTGTGGTTGCACCTACGGTACGGCTATCTGTATCGCTGAGGCACGCAAGCCTCCCCACCAACGGCAAGGTCCATGGTTCATGGGGGGTGGGATCGCATATGGCAGATAATAACAGAGATTTTATGTTTCTTTGGCACGAGGGTATGAGTGGCAGGGGAGGCAACGAAATAGCGAGCTGTGTGTTAAGAGGGATTAAAAGTAAAATCACCCAGAAAAAAAGTTAACATTGTGGTCTGACAACAGCTGCGGTCAAAAAAAATGATATTGTTCCTATGGATATACTTGGTCAGTAATTTTTTTTTTTTTTGATGAAGTTCATCACAAGTATGTCGCAAACGAATGTAATCAAAGAAGTTGTGAAGATTGAAACATAAAAGGCTTAGATCTACCCCAGTTTGAACTAACAGCCAGATTAAAAACTGAGAAGAAGGAAGACTTAAAAAAGATGATAAAAAACAAACTGTTTTACCATAATCTGACTAAGTAAACACAACATCTGTTTATAGACTGTAACATTGTAATTTTTGTTTATAAAATAGTGGCAAATTAATACAAAATATAACTTTTTAAACCTTGTAAAAGACATTTATTTTGAAATAAAACTTGAAAGAACACAGTAACGTGCTTGATTTTGTCTTTCTTCGTTAACTAATTTGTTTGCTAACACAGCACTTCTGTAGGCCTAACTGACATTTCATAATAATATAGTTATTATAGAAAAACTGTAAACCGTAGTTTCCAGATTTTTATAATACTTAAATTATTATTATTATCATTCACACACCCCTTTATTTACAGATATAAGTGATAGACTAGCCCAATTTTTTTGTTAGAGAGGTTGGCACACAGCCCTGTTCTTGTTTTGAGCCTTCAACAATTTTTTGTTGTTGTTAAATGTTTTACAGTACCTTTGCTCTAAAAATGTTTGTAGATTAACTGTCTTCATTTGTTTAGGCTTTAAAAAAATTAAGATATCAAAAAGGAATGCTTTCTGGAGGTTTTTTGCGATTTCCTCAAAACAGTAGTTGCGGCACTTACCACGGATTTTGTGTTTACTCGACACGAATCTTCATGATTAGAGTTATGAAGTGGATGGTCTCTCACACAAAGAGTGGCTGCCAAATTATTCATCTGCTGTATCTGCTTCACTGTAATCCTTTCGCATTTCACCCGCCGTGTCAGTTGGTATATTATTGATGTCGTCATGTGCTGCATATTTATCTTCACTTATCAGAACAACATTGGTTATTATAATCTTTATTACTTCTTCGATTAACACATCTCTGCGCCAATATTCATTTCCAATTTCTTTTACATAATCGTTGGTTATTTGTTTTATGTTATTTAAATTAATGGAATAAATTTTTCCTGCAGTTTTTCGTTTCACTGTATTCCAGGTTAGCTCTATAGGTATCACAATGGAGCTTCAGAACGGTAAATTCCTTAATCTTCAAAACATCACCCGCTTTAAAAAACAGGGTTTGGCTTATAACAGAATACAATTCATAGAAGCTCGTTTCTCGTTAAGATAGATTAAAAATTAATTTTCTTCTGAACGAACCATTCCATTATCCCTTCTTGGTGCGTGCAGTAGTGAGGGATTTATTTGTCTGAACAGTATGAAATGGTGCATTGTCAAGAACAACAATAATACAAGCTGGGATGTTATGAATCAATTTCCATTCTAAGCATTTGCGATATTTATCCACATTCATAACATCGTGATAAACTTGCGATATAAATTTTGAATCATAAATTAACTCTGCTCTCTCTATGAAACTCATTGCTCCTCTATCCAGACAACAATATTTCTGATTGCTCCCAAGTATTCCATACGCTTTGAATGTTCAGATTGGATGTTTCTCTTGTGTTTGCATTTTTAAACGAAATCTCATTTCTTTCAGCTTCCTCTTTCCCACTAAAAATTTGTCTCAACGTTGGTATTTCGTAGTTCTGCTCATAACACTCCAAAAATTTCCTCGAAAAGTTTCTCTGTCGAAGTCATCTAGAGAAACCACTTTTCAAGAAACGCCATTGTTTTTATAGGTGTTTTAACTTTTTCTCCAGTTTCTACCGCTTTCCTGTTCTTTCAAAAGGTGTATCACTGTTATTTCTGACTTTCCTACCACTTTTGCCACCTGCAAGATTGTTTTCTGAAGAGGTATAATTACTTGATTCTGCTTTCTTCTTCCTTGAACAACTGCAAAACTTCGAATTTAAGCTCTTTTTCACTTGAATGTCCACTTTCGTGACATCTTCCTCTGTTTTTCACTATCTGGGGTATGTATGACAACCCTGTACTACTGACTAGATTTCACGAGGGCACGCTGAACCACTAGATAGCATATGACAACAGACCCGAAAGCATTCACAGCGCGATGTGTTTTCCTTAGCCAGTGCTGCACTTGTTTACTATAACGTCATCTCATGTTTCCGATAACGGCCAGTGACATTACCAATAATCAATATGCAAAAGTACGCAATAGAAATGAAGGTTGGTTGTACCAACAGACACCTTTCTAGCACGTTTCCTATTCGATGGCTGTGCAGATTCAAACCCCCAGGCGTGTTTCGAAGGCACTGACAATCATCCCCAGTAAGTTCCCAGAGTTCAACGATAAAGTCCCAAATGGTCTTGCCATGTTAGATGCGTCGGTCTCCGTCCGATCACAAAAATGCGTTCCCAGAGTTCAATGACACTATCCCCAACAGTCTTGCCACGTCTGAAGCATCAGTTCGCGTCCGATCACCAAAATGCGTTTCCAGAGTTCGACACTATCCCCAACAGTTTCGCCACGTCGGAATCATCATTTGGCGTCCGATCACCAAAATGCGTTGCCAGAGTCAACGACATAATCCCAACGGTCTTGCCACGTTGTATGCACCGGTTCCCATCCGATCGCCAAAGTTAAGCAACGTTTGGCCCTGTTACTACTTGAATGGGTGACAGTCTGGGGAAAATCGGATGCCATAGGCTGAAATGATACGCAAGTCGCCGAAATGGCGTCTAATTGAAAGACTGCGTCGTTATCGCATACTAAATCTCAGTCACACAGTGTACGATAAGCGTCCGCACTAGGTTTGCTCACGGAAATAACACACATACGGTAACACGTTAATGAACAGATGCAATTGCGCTGATCAAATTATTCAACAATTTTTGTATCCAGCCAGCTCAAGTAATCTCTCACCTTCGTTCTGCGTCAATTATGTCTTCGAGAGGTAATAGTAAAACGTTAACTGGTCGTAGATCATTTACACTGTCTACTCGTGGACACAGTATCTGTCACCTTTCCGGAGAAATTTTCATGCAAATCCTAACCTCTACGAATCAGAGACACAAACTCTTCTGATATTATTAATGAGCAATACTTATGTCCATCTCGTAAAAATACTCGTAATCTAGATTCAGTCTTTCTTCCGTTGTTATGTTTGCTGAAGATCGCATACTCTATACTAGATCAGTAAAGAGCGCAACCATCTTTACCTCCATGAGTGCAGCCAACACAGTACTGTCTTTGCCTTCACGTAATGTTAAATTATTTAAAGAGTATTCTGTCGTGATTACGACAATATTTTATGTGACTATAACTCTCAGTCAGAATATTATCACTTCACAAAGATCAATGGCTAACATGAATTTTCAGTTTTGGTAAACAGTACTTTTCAAAGTTATGACACATCGTGTTAATTTCCTGTAACCAAAATATCACTCAATCCTTCAGATTAAATCCTCGTTTCAGCTAGATCGGTTATTACTTTCTTCAAAGTAAATACATACTTTGAAAATAAAATTCACAACTCAAGGCTACACATTTTCAGCATCAAATCCGGCTCGATATTTTATTTCACTATAGTAGCAACCTAACACAGATAGCCAGTTACATCGAACATTCACACTGACAAGCAGTGTTAGTGGCTGGATACCAACATAAACTGACTTCATTTTACAAGCAGTACATTTTTCATTTCAGTAACAACAACATAATTTCATATTTTCAGTACTATAAACAGAGAAAGGCGTCAATGACGACGGCTGCTTCTCAGGCTGCGTGGCTGTCGGTTGAGTGACAATATCGTCTTTTTTTTTTTTTTTTTTTTGACCATGAAACAAACACAAACAAACCACACAGCATTTTGTGACAGAAGACACCTTATTCTACAAACTATTAACATCACTTCCCATACATCAAGTTTGCACTCTCTGTTCGAAAGAGAACACGCAAATGACACCAGGCAAAAGTTAGAGATGCGTGCGTCTGTAGAAAGTTACGACAGTCATACATTTGCAGAAGATTTTGCCAAGACTCCGAGAAAATTCTGGTCCTATGTAGAATCTGTAAGTGGCTCGAAGACTTCTATCCAGTCACTCGTTGAGCAGTCTGGTGTACGGTGAAAGAAAGAGAAAGGAAAGCTGAAGTTTTAAATTTCACTACGGTATGTTGATGATTTTCACTTATGGACCGTCTGACAGCAACTGAATAAAACACAATTTTAGTGCCATACGCGTTTCGCCTTTATTTTCTGCAAGGCATCATCAGTGGCCTGTAATATGTACATATGTTAGCTATTTTATTTACATTTTTGTCACTGTGCCTATAGGTTATAAACAGTTCTGGTGGTTGGTATTTCCTATTAAGTAGTAATGTTTTGAACTGTCTACGCAACCTGTAAGTACAGTTCAAAACATTACTACTTAATAGGAAATACCAACCACCAGAACTTTTTATAACCTGTAGGCACAGTGACAAAAATGTAAATAAAATAGTTAACATATGTACATATTACAGGTCACTGATGATGCCTTGCAGAAAATAAAGGCGAAACGCGTATGGCACTAAAATTGTGTTTTATTCAGTTGCTGTCAGACGGTCCATAAGTGAAAATCATCAACATACCGTAGTATTACGCGCAACTGAGGAGGACAGGACCAAAAAATTGAAGATTTTAAATTTCACTTTCAAGAAATCGTTCACCCCGGAAAACTGTACAAAAGTACCATCGTTTTCCCATCGCACAGATCCCCGTGTGGAGGACATAGTAATAGGCGTCCCTGGCGTAGAGAAACAACTGAAAGAGTTGAAACAAAACAAGTCGCCAGGTCTGGATGGAATTCCCATTCGATTTTACAGTGAGTACCTTACGGCACTGGCCGCTTACTTAGTTTGCATATATCGCGAATATTTCGCCCAGTGCTAAGTTCCAAGAGACTGGAAAAGACCGTAGGTGACTCCTGTATGTAAAAAGAGTAAAAGAAGCGGGTCCGCAAAATAGGCCAACAGACCTATCCTCACTTCAGAATTCTTTAACATATTCTCAGATCGAATATAATAAAGTTGCCTGAGATGGAAAAACTTCTGCCCACAGATCAGCCCGGTTTTAGACAGCATCGCTCTTGCAAAACTCAGCTTGCCCTTTTCTCACGTGATATCCTACGAATTATGGATGAAGGGCAGCAAGCAGACCTCATATTCGTAGTTTCCGAAGAGCATTCGACTAGGTGCCTACAACAGATTGTCAACGAAGGCAGAAACACACGGAATAGATTCCCAGGTACGTGAGTGGCTCGAAAACCTCTTAAGTTAAAGAACCCTACACGTTGCCCTGATGGCGTGTGTTCGTCAGAGACAAGCTTTTCGTCAGGAGTGCCTCAGGAAAGTGTGACAGGGCCACCACTATTCACAACACACATAAAAGATCTAACGCTCAGGGTGAGCAGCAATCTGTGGCTCTTTGCTGATGATGTTATTGTGTACAGGAAGGTGGTGTACTTGAGTGACTGCAGAACGGTGCAAGATGACTTGGTCAAAATTTCTAATTGGTTTGATGAATGGCAGCAAGCTATAAATGTAGAAGAATGTAATGTACAGGGTGTTTCAGAAGAGATGGTCAATAATTCACACATGGAAAGTACAGGCCAAAAGTAGCTAAAAAGCTCCAATCAATACGGGTCGATAAATCAACCCTTGTCGAGATATAACACATTTTCTGTTGCGGCTCATCAGTGTCTAGGAACATGTGGAATCTCTAAACATTAAAGGAAGTGTTCAAATGATGTCCATGCACCTGACTGTAACATCGAACTCGTCTCTGAAACGAGTTGCGAATCCTCTCAGGCAGTTCTGGGGAATTCTATAAATGCTGGAAGGCTGCTTCAACCCACAAGCGTAATTCCTCAAGAGAGTTGACCTCGGTAGCGTAGACCAGGCTTCTGACATGATCCCAGGCACGGAAATCCATGGGATTTAAAGTCGGAGACGTTGTAGGCCACAGCACAGGCCTCCTCCACCTACCCAATGTTGACCATACGTCGGGGTTAGAAGCCGCCGCACTCGTAAATGAAAACGTGCTGAACAAACGTCGTGCATGAACCACATGTTCAGGCGTTGACTCAGTGGGACATCGTCATGTACATCTGGAAGTACAGTCCGCAGTATCCGCATATACCGCTGTCCGGTTAGTCTCTACTGCTGTGGTAGGAAGTGTGGTCCAGTTATGCGGTCTCAGAGCAATCCTGCCCAGATATTAAACGAATAACGCTGCTGACTGGTACATTTAGCCATCTCGAGAGCTTACAAATCTCGTAGATAGTTTGAAGTGGGACACACTGGCAGATAGACGACGCGCTAAACGGGACGGCCACGCGGGATCTGCCGAGCGGCCTCAGGCGCTGCAGTCATGGATTGTGCGGCTGGTCCCGGTGGAGGTTCGAGTCCTCCCTCGGGCATGGGTGTGTGTGTTTGTCCTTAGGATAATTTAGGTTAAGTAGTGTGTAAACTTAGGGACTAATGACCTTAGCAGAAGTCCCATAAGATTTCACACACATTTGAACATTTTTTGCAACGGGAGGGGCTGCTCACTAAATTCCGAAATCCGATCCTCGCCGAGGATGTAGAGCATATATTATTGCCACCAACTTTCAAATCGCGCAATGATCACCATTCAAAGACAAGGGAAATTAGAGCTCGTACTGAAGCGTTCAGACAGTCGTTTTTCCCTCGCGCGGTCCGCGAGTGGAACACAGGAGTGGAAATATGACTTTGGCGCGAATTGTGCCCTCCACCACAACCGCTTGGTGGCCAGCGGAGTCTGTATCTAGATATGTAGCTGATGTTGTGGTACATCGGTTGCATTAGGATTGACACCGGCCAAAATGTGACATGGTAGTTAAAATTACCGTCACGGGTAAATACAGCCTCATCCATGAATAGAACACTGCTTACAAACTGGCGATTCAGGATAGACTGTTGTTGCAGCCATTGGTATAAATTCTCTCTACGAGGGAAGTCTACATTTTTGAGGGCTTGCACTCGCTGAAGATGATACGGATAGAGTACTTGCCGATGTAAAATCCACCGCATACTGCTATGACTCAGGACACTTTCTTGGGCAGCAATCCTCCTTGTTGAAGAACTCGGACTTTCGCGAAAATTGCGTAACACGCTTTCCTCAACATCGGGTGTTCTGGACCTGGGTCGACTTTCTCGTACATAGTGTACGAAATTCCTAGTTTCTCTAAGGCGCTGGTCTAACCGGCTAAATGTACGCCTGTCGGGCTACCTGCGGACAGGTAAAGCTTCTTCATACAATTGTGCAGCCTGAAGTGCATGCCATTCTCTTTACCATACACGAAGTGCGTGTCAACGTACTCTTCGTTAGTGTAATCTTTGTCCAGGATGCCTTCACGTTCGTAACTGATTATGAGGCCTTTGGCACAGTACACAGAGGGGGAAAGGGAAGTAGTTGCGCATGTGTAAACAAACAGATAGTCGATCCCAAACCTTGAGACACCAACGTAAACACCGCGGTATCCAGGGGCGTTTACAGTTGGTTTCCAAATCGAATTAATGCGGTTGATTTGCGGACCCATATTTATTGGAGCTTAATAGGTACATTTGGCCTGTACTTTCCACGTGTGAATTATTGACCATCACTTTTGAAACATCGTGTCTGTTCTTTTGGACATGTCCGAAAGGACAGACACCATTTTGATCCTGCAGCTACTACGAACCAAAACACAAAGGAATTAATGACTTAAGCTGGCAGTGGGCATTGGTTTCAATCAATGGGGAAACGTTGAGAATTAGTGCCAGATCGAGAATGGAACCCTGGTTTCCTGCTTTTACGCAAATTCTCTGACCACTGCGCCAGCCGGGCACAGTGGTCGTCGCAACTTCTCGGAATATCCTAGCACGCCCAATGTCAGACGCAAATTCTCAGTTTATCCACACACAACAGATGTAGTGCCCCTGCCCGTTATCCTCATTACACGCGGCATTTCGCCGATTCCCGTACGAGTTCGAGCGTGGAGTGCATCATCATGGAAGTGATCGTTAGTTGTCCTCGCCTTAATTAAGTATGAGGTGTCTGTTCTTTGGATCCGTCAGGAGGCGCGCTAGGGTAGTTCGTGAAGCTGCGATGACTACTGTGTCCGGATGGCGCAGCAGTCAGCGCATCTACCTAGGAAGCAAGAGGCTCGGGTTCGAACCCTATTCCGACGTAAATTTCCAACTTTCCCCACTGATTTAGATCAATGCCTACTGGCAGCTAACGTCTGTAATTCCCCTGAGCCTATAAAAATGTAAGTTAATGGAAATGAGTAAGAAAAACAATCCCGTAATTTTCGGAAACAGCATTAGTAGTCACGTCAGGCCTATCGCTGCAAAGCTATATGTAGCTGAACGATCGTATGAGGTCGGTATTGGGGAAGGCGAATGCTCGACCTCCGTTTCCTGAAAAAGATATAGGAAATTATAAGCCATCTGCGAAGGACGCTGTGGGCAGAACACTTGTGCGATACATTGTTGAGTAATGCTCTCTTGTGTTTGGAATTCCCACCAAGTAGTATTAAGGGATGACATCCAAGCAATTCACAGGCGTGTTGCTGTTTATTACCAGCAAGTTCGATAAATACAGAAACGCTCTATGAAAAGAGCACTCCATCTTCAGGCCACAAGTGGCCCACCGGGACCATCCGACCGCCGTGTCATCCTCAGATGAGCATGCAGATAGGAGGGGGGTCTGGTCAGCCCACCACTTATCCAGTCGTTATGATGATTTTCTTTGACCGGAACTGCTGCTATCCGGTCGAGAAGCTCCTCAATTGGCATCACGAGGCTGAGTGCACCCCGAAAAATGGCAACAGCGCAAGGCAGCTGGATGGTCACCCATCCAAGTGCCGGCCACGCCCGACAGAGCTTAACTTCGGTGATCTCACGGGAACCGGTGTATCCAGTGCGGCAAAGCCGTTGCCCAAACGCTCTATGAACTTAAATGAAAATCCCCTCGTTCTTTCCGAAAATAACTATTGAGAACGTTTAGAGACCTGATATTTTAGACAGACTCCAAAACTGTCGTGCAGCCCCAACATCGAGTGCGTGCTGTAAAGTAACGCCTTCTAATATTTTGTGTGAACACTCCTAAAGTTTTTTTAAAAATAAAACAAACTTTATTAACATTCTACATCTAGCATGCCAACAAGTTTGCAGCCATCTGCCGCTAGAGGGCTCCGAATTGCAGCGAGTAACATGGTAGCGTGTAACGTAACTATGTTGGTGCTTGAGAAACAGCGTGCTGTAATCGAGTCTCGAATGCGAAGAGTTCGCCTACATGACGAGCCCTTCTCCTTCAGCATGACAATGTCAGACCACACACGAGCACTGCGACATCTACAACGATCCGACGCCTTGGGTTCACTGTCATCGATCATCCTCCACACAGACCCGACTTAGTCCCGTCCGATTTTCGTCTATTTCCAGAACTTAAAAAGCACTTTCGAGGACTTCACTTTGATAGTGATACAATGCCGCAAGCAGAGTTAAGGTCGTGGCTCCGTCAACAGAGCAAAATATTCCGCAGTGACTGTGTCAACCAAACTGGTCTCTCGTTCGGAGAAATGTGTTCGTCGGCGGAATATGTATGTTGAGAAACAGATAAGGAGACATGAACAACGCAAGTGTAGATTCTTAATAACGTATGCTATGTTTAAAAAACTGTAAGAGTGTTCACATAAAATAAACGGAGACTTTACTTTCCATCACGCTCTCTTAACTTACAAAGATGTTATAAGTAGCTGGTCTTTCTGGCCGAGCGGTTCTAGGCGCTTCAGTCCGCTACCGCGCTGTTGCTGCGGTCGCAGGTTCGATTCCTGCCTCGGGCATGGATGTGTGTGATGTCCTTAGGTTTAAGCAGTTCTAAGTCTAGGGGACTGATGACCTTAGATGTTAAGTCCCATAGTGCTTAGAGCCCTTTGAACCATATTATAAGCAGCTTCATTAGTATGATATATAGACACAAACCAATTGGCTAATAATGCCACAAAACTGTTCATTTTAAGGATATTTAGTGGGGAAAGCATCGTATTTGAATTAAACATAGGTTAAATTTGCTTGGATGATACTTCCCTTTTGTTTCATTATTTTTGCACAAGAGTTCAAACGTATATGCGTATAGATACAACACAATATATTTTATCCTGAAGTGCTGGTTTTTGCAGGGAAATGAATCTCAGCCTTTAATTCTCTTTTTTTTTAAAGGAAACAGAGTTGTTTATAGTGATATTAATAAACAGTGGTGAATAAATTGATGATACCAGTCCTTCCTTTCTCTTTATCTCGCCGATACATATAATCATAAATTGGGTGGTAAAATTTCATTCAATTAAATAACCTTAAATGCTACTGAAGAGGCTTTCAAATCCGAATTTGCTCTATAAGATGCTTTTTAGTGTCAGTTTTCCCACTTTTTTACTGGTGGTGGTGAGGGGGGTGAGGGAAGGGGGATTTTTACATCACACATCCACAGATTTGCATCGCATATCCTAAACATGGCCCTGATTATACGGTAAAAATAGCAAGAGAAGGTAAATGTTAGACTATTTTGCACCTATTACTAAGGACGAGGAGGCGACGCAGAACAGAAAGATATTGAGAACACGACTAAAGCAAAACGTTCGCTAAACAAAACACGCAATAAGCGTTACGTGAGCAAAACCTGCGATACCGCATTGACGTCTTTTCGGATGTCTGGCGTCGTGTTTGCCAGACGTAATTAATGTGTTGTTCTGCCTGCGTAGCGCTGATTGAATGAGTGCTTGGTCTCTTACACTGAAAGCGGGCAGTTTTAGTTAACGTGTTTACAACTGCGTTAATTGTGTAATGGCCCGCGGCCGAGAGCTGATAATTTTAATTGCTTCCGTCATTTAACCCGCATGGCTAAATATCAGCCGACAATGTGAACAGAGAAATGCCAGACTTAAGGAAACATTCAGTCTTGGATACAGACGCTTTTGTCCAAATAAACATGAATTCCGAAGGGTGTTGTTCTCTTTTATCACGTGATCCAAATTCTACCTCCAAAACATTCACAGCTTTAACTTCTCTTGACTAATCTGTCAGCGTCGAGTCACTTTGGCCTTCCTACAAGAATCGTTATTATACAGATCCCAATAGCTACACCTATTTTTAGTCCTTCCACACATTTCTGAAATTTTGAGAAGGTCACTGAAGTTGTCATCGAGCTGTGTGGCAATGGGATACTTTGCCAGTCACAGTTTGGGTTTCAAACAGGCCACTCGACTGAGACTGCTAATTATACATTTACTGCGCACATTACAAAATATCACAATTTGTGATCTTCTGTGACTTACTGGGAAAATTAAGTATTTATGGAATACACAGTTTAGCATGCGCTTGGTTTAGTTTGTGGCGACTACCGCACACGTCGATCGCAGCCCACGCGTATAATTCGCACCAACCACAGAGATCATTCTCCACAGTTCGCACGAGAGTCACAGAGAAGAGACCCGTCGACTGTGATTCTCATACCTACCTTTTTACTCTTTGTTGTTGATTCTCTTTTATGTATTCTCTTACTTGACAACCAGTTATATGTGAAAGAGATAAAAAGAAACTTGAGTTCAGACTCCGTTAGTTTCCGATTTCTAACTGTGTTTGCGTGGGTACACACCTTCTTATGCAACATTGGTGACCCCGACTGCAAAACAAGCAGCAGATAGGCATATGGACACGCCACCAGTATCATGACTAGCGATTCGCTTACCACCCTTTTGGCCACACAACCCAACGCTGTGGTTCGCACAGGTGGAAGCGAGTTTCACGTACGAGGAAATAACTGCAGAAACAACTAAGTTTTCCCTCGTAGTAAGCCAACTCGATCATCGTTCCGCAACTGAAGTTCAGGATATCGTAACAGCTCCTCCGACAGAGAATGCATGTGAACGGTTAAAGACTGAAGTGATACGACGCTTAGCCGTTTCTCAAGAAGATAGAATCCGGCAAGTATTGACGCAAGAAAAAATCGGTGACCGGAAATCTTCGCAGATCCTGCGCCATCTCCCCAGCAAGGTGGACCCCGGCACGATTCCGGACAGCCTTTTGCGTACCCTGTGGAGTTCCCGCCTGCCACCGAAGGTAAAAGCAGTCATTGCCACGCAGAACGAGACGTCACTGGATGCGGTAGCAGAACTCGCCGACCGCATACTGGAAGCGATCACGCCGAACACACAGGTCAGTGTTGTAGACATACCTGTCAGCGTAGCAGCTGCATCTACTACGGTGTCTCGGGCGGATTACGATGCACTAACCGCCAAGGTCGATCTCCTATGCACACAGCTCTCGAAACTAATGTCGAATGGCATCATTGTCAATCAGAGAAGCCGTAGCCGACGACGACAAGGAAGTCGTTCTGCATCACAATCTACAACCGAGAACAGACAGACCATTTGTTGGTATCATAGTCGGTATGGAGAGCAAGCACGTAAATGCATTAGCCCATGCTCTTTCTCTAAATCGGAGCGGAAAGTGGCAGTAGACGCTACCTCCTACCTTCCTGCATCTCGACGCCTTTTGATAATAGACCGTGCGTCAGGCAGGAAATTTTTAATCGAAACCGGTTCAGACCTCACTATACTACCAAGACAGTCCTTACATTGTTGCCGGCCGCGCACTGTATTTAACTTATCCACCGCCAACAATTCGCAGATTTCAACATACGGATTACAACAAGAGAATCTGAACTTGGGACTCCGTAGAGATTTTAAGTGGAATTTCACGGTAGCAGACGTCACGAAGCAATACTAGGAGCTGATTTCTTATCACACTTCAGACTTTTGCCAGACTTGGCCAATGCTCGCCTGATAGTCTCACCAACCTATCAACGGCTTGTTATTATCGTGACACCGATTGTACCAGTATTAAGTTAATTCAAATGGCAGACGCAGAGCACCGCGCAATCCTAGCGAATTTTCCTGAATTAACGAAACCGCCAGGAGCACCGCAGAAAGTCTTGCGTGATGAAGTACACTACATAAAAACCACGGACGGCCCGCCTGTGTCATGTCGCTATAGCTAAAGCGGAATTCGAGCTAATGCTTAAAGAAGGAATTATACGCCCGTCATCCAGTCCATGGGCGTCGGCCTGACACCTCGTACCAAAAAAAGGTGGAGCCTGGCGTCCGTGTGGCGACTACAAGGCACTGAACGCCACAACTATTCCGGATCGTTACCCTGTACCTTTGTTAAGGGACTACAATCACGCGCTGCACGGCGCCACAGTCTTTAGTGTGCTAGATTGCGCAAAGGCCTATACGCAAATTCCTGTAGCGCCAGAAGAAGTACCAAAGACCGCCGTAATAACACCCTTTGGATTGTTTGAAAGTAATTTCATGACGTTTGGTCTGCGAAATGCCGCACAGACATGGCAACGTTTTCTGGATTCTGTATTACGAGGATTGCCCTTCTGTTTTGCCTACCTGGATGACGTCCTCATACATTCCGCAAACAATGAACAGCACAAGCAGCATTTAAAAGAAGTACTCCAACGCTTAGAGAAGTTTGGAACAGTGTTAAATACAGCGAAATGCCTGTTTGGCCAACCTGCAGTGGAATTTCTAGGTCATCCTACCTTTTTACTCGTTGTTCTTGATTCTCTTTTATGTTGTTTTGATATTGTATTTTGGATGATGTTGCCAACAGTCGAAACATTATTGCCAACTACTGAATGTGTTTTTATGATATCAGTGGTCTGTGTGTGTATGTGTGTGCGTGTGTGTGTGTGTGTGTGTGTGTGTGTGTGTAGGCGCATTTGTGAAAGTGATAATATGTATTTATTTTAATATGACTGTATACACAAATGGATTTTTTGATTTGTTATATCTTTTCATTTCTTTTGTTAAATTTAGTGTGTCTGGTCGTTTATCACACGTTTGTTTTCAGCAATAGCTTTCTGGATGTGGAAGCTTTCTTGCGTTGCTATAAGGCATTTGTTGTGGTTGTTTACGCTGATCGTATTCATATCTAGGTCCATGTTTGTAGGCTGGTGGTTGTGGTGTTTTAAGTGCTCTAGAAATCTGGAATAATTTTTTTTATACTTCTAACATCTAATGTGTTCTTTCTACTGGATTTTAAAATTCCTGTGAGCCATGCATAAGTATAAGCATCACAACTTTGACATTCAAGTTTGTATATTCCTGATCCCTGGCAATTGTCCCCCTTGCTTGTTGGTTGGCTTAAGTTTGTTTGGAGGGTTTGCTCAGTTTTATATGCTATTTGGAGACCCTGTTTCTCTAGTGTGCTTGTCACACTGTTCGTTAATTTATGGAAGTAACAGTGTGCCATTTGCTTCTTTTCTGTGTAGTGTTGCTAATGCTTATGTGTGTTGTGAGTGTTTCTGGATTTTGGGCTTGTGAATTTTCCTGCATTCTTGATATTTTGAATATGTTGTGTTTTGATTTTTTGACTGAGACTGTGTACTACTACTTTGTCAATTACATACTTCTCCTTTGAGGATAAATGTTGTCTGCAAAGAGATGGGCTACCTAGGGGATCCCCAATATCAGGAACTCCATTAAAAAAACTATCAGTCATTTAGAAAACCAGATAAATGAGAAGATATCCACTGATGAAACATTTAAAATCATATATTGGTAGAGATATGTGGATGACGTTTTTGTTTGGTAGATGAGCCACATAAAGTAGATCAACTCCACTCTGAAATCCACAAAGCATATCAGAATATAAGTTCAGATTTGGAAAGGAAGATCAAATAAATTTTCTTGACATAATATAAATAACAGAAAATGACTAATATTTCTTTAACATTTTCAGAAAGCTAACAGCCACAGACACAAAAAGACATTCCACATCTAAGGATCGGAACAACAAGAAGCTTGTGGCACTAAGACACATGTTATATAGAATAAACGGTATTCACTCAGCAAGAGAAACTTTGAAAAAGGAATTAGTAGAACCATGCAAATAACTAGGAACACTCGTAATACACAGACTCGATCAAAAAATAAATACGAAACCAACACAACACCTCCAGCATATCCAGAATGCAAGAAAACTCACAAGCCACAAACTCACAAACAGCACAGATATACAATAACAACACGACATAGAAAAGGACCTGATATACTTTTACTTACTAAATTTTCACACAGAGTGGCAATCATGGTAGAGAAACAGCTATTTGGAAATAGCTTATAAAACTGTGCAAACCCTCCAAACAAGCTTAACCCAACGACTAATCAAGAGGGACAAATTCCAGTATCAGAATTATACAAACTTGAATGTCAAAGATGTGATGCAGTATATTTAGGCACGAGATGCAGGAATTTTAAAACACTGTATGTAGCACACTTTAGGACCTGAAAGTATGAAACAAACCATTCACTGTACGTAGTACACTTTAGGACCTGAAAGTATGAAACAAACCATTCCATATGTGTAAAGTTCTTAAAGCACAATAGCCGCCATCCTACAAACCCAGAACATCGACGTGAAAACAATCAGGATGAACAACAATAACAAATGCCTATGGCAGTAAGCAGACGAAGAGTAAGCTGACGAAGAACAGCTGTAGCAAAGGAAGAAGAGCACATGTAGATAAGCATCCACGAAATCTGTAAGTAGAACTTTAAATTATTACTGCATCATACAAAAGCAAAAAGTTCCAAAAATGTTTATAGCCTATATATACAACATCCTAAATGTAAACCAAATAGTGTAAACGAAAATATGTACAGATTCCAGGCTACTGAAGATGCCCTGCAAACAGTAAAGGCGAAACGTGTATGGTCCAAGATATGTGATTTATTTAGTTGTGATTAGTATGATAATTATCTGGATATCGTAACATTATACACAACTGAGGACGACAGAGCCTCAAAACCATTGTTATGAAGCCGAGCAGAGAAGCATCAAAGAGACAATAGTAAATAATGTCTCTCTGAGAGTTATTGACTGGTTTTGCGCAAATGTCCTTGCTTTAAACTTTTCAAAAACACAACTAATCCAGTTTTGTACTGTTAAAAACGTCTCACCTCCTATTAACTTAGAACACCAACAAGAAATAATAAACACGTTAGAAAGTTCTGAGATCTTAGCTGTAATTATTGTTGAAAATTTGGTTCAGCTACTTTTTCCTCAGAATAAGTGACAACTTTGGCGATATGAAAGTCATTAAGATGATATATCTTATCTGACTTCGAGATATCAGAGAAGATTGAAATCAGGACTACCGCGATTCCAAAAATTGCACCTTCAGGAGAATATATAACTAGCAATGTTCCGATGGTTCTTTGCCGCGCTATCGAGTGGCGAAATAAAGTCTGATCGGGAGGTGAGGTTTCCTGTTACTCAAGCTTACTCGTCTTACAGTTTCAGCAACTCGCCAAGCTCTTCTGTCCGAACTCCTTTTCTCGAAGTGCTGCAGTTACAGCTGAAAGTTAAGAACAGAAGTACAACATCCAACTCTCGAATAAATGGGACACTTCTAATTAACAGCGTTTCGTGGACTGTACTCTTTTTTACAATAACAGTGCGTTAAAAAAATTGATAGAGACAATGTCCAAAAACAGTCTGTCTTAATTAGCAAATTCCAAGTGAAAGCATCCATATATGATTACAAGTTTTCTCTTGTCCCTGTAACGTCATAGACATCGTTATAGATGCATTCTCCCTATCTCAAAGGGAGGAACAGACGACACAGAATAAACTTCTCGACCAGCAGGTACCGAGAACGTGGTAGATATTTATCGCCGTCTCTGCTTGCAGATACGCTGCGTCCATACGCCTCATGCTACATGCACATAAATAAAATATACATTCGAAAAGTAGGTTATATAATTCATTACGAATATAAACTCTTTATAATGGCGATCATCATCCGTCGGTTCGAAAAATGCTTGTGCAACACGTCTCTTCACCAAAGTGATACGTTACACTGCAAGCTCGTCCTAAGAGTGAATAAACTGTCACTTTCAAGTAAATTTTTTCTCACGCAGTAAGGAATGTAACTGATCAATATTAATCAGGAAGTACACCATTAATCCATTACAATAATGTGAAACTACTATGCTGTAAGTCACAATGCTGTAAGTCAGTGGCGACACATCATTCGTCTTTTTGAGTGATACTCTGTCTATCAAAGTCAAGATTATATATCAGATATATTACGGCTCTGTTCAGATAGGCAACGGACGATCAGAATGGTTTGAAAAAAAGAGAGGTGTCCAACAAGGAGTGCCCTATCACCACTCCTGTTTGTAATACTAATGGACAACATCATAAAAGATATCAAGAAAATAGACAGCGGACCAAATGCCCTGGATTTTGCTGATGATTTGATAGTATGATGAGAGACAGAAGCTGAAGCACAGAAGAAACTTAATGATTAGAACAACACATTCAAAAATTTCGGCCTAAAAATAGGCGAAACAAATACTGCAGAAATGACCACAACAGGCAAGGAACTAACTCAAATGTATTTCTAAAAGAAGTCAAAATAGAATCTGTTTCACGTTTCACGTACCTAGGAAGCATGATCTCGAAAGACAACACCATTAAGCAGGAAATACTGAGAAGGACACAGAAAGCATCCAATTTTTACAGTCAAATCAGAAATCTTCTCTGGGATGATAAAATGCCACGAAAGGCAAAAGCTATTATGTACCACACCTGTTTCGTACCATTCCCAACATATGGTTTAAAAACATGTACCATACTGAACAGAGACCTCAGCAGAATTCACGCAACAGAAATGAGATTCATTTCTCAACAAAACAACTAGAAAGGACAAAATCTGGAATGAGGTGAACAGAAAAGCACCTTGTATTTATAATATAATAAAATAATGGAATAGATGATAATAAAATGCGTGGCCTTTTAAAATGTATTGAATTAATGAGATTAATTTTTCGGCATGAATGACAAGCACAATAAGCTGAACTATGCCTGGAAATAAGTTCGTATTAGTTCATATTATTTTTCAGGGCGAAGTAGTTTCTTTCTCCTCTGTAGATTTCTGCTTACCATTCTTTATAATGCTACGTTTGGTCGCCGTGTTCACCTTTGAAGTCTTGACCGTGTTCCCATTAAGCTTATCAGATCTTCGTAATTTTCCAAAGTACACAGTTCTTGTAATTATTGTACTATTTGAAATAACAACTCACACGACCTTTCTGTTAATAAAACAATACTGTATTTTTCTAAATGGTGCACATATGAAATACATACTCCTCACTTATTCATAGCGACGCTAAAATGGCAGTCTACAATTACTCGCTAAAAATGGCGTGCTTCTCACTCGTTCACTAGCTGAGCGCGAATCCTTCCTTCCTCCTACTGGTACCAGAAAAAATCCTCTGTTTTTTAACAACTGAAAGTCAAAAAATACATCACGGTAGGCATAGGCTCTATGATGTGCCACCGCTTCATCTTCTCTTTTTGCCCTTAAAGAAGACGAAAACATAAAGGAAATGCAAAAGGTTTATCACAAATGCCCCCCTACTGTATACTGTCGGAAATAAGTCTCTTTATTTAGGGAGACAGTATACAGTAGCCTTATTAACCTTGGGGCTCATAGTTCAGTCACTTGGTGCACGTCAATGGAGTTTTAATACCCTTATGCTACTACAAGTATATCTACAAAGCTCATTTTCTCGGCCATTACAAATTCATACATATAAATACATTAATATATACTTATATCACGTAATTACATTCACATATATTCATATTACATATCGCACGTCCATGGCGTGCTGACGTCGTAGTCTCTTATTTCTCCTTACATTTGTTAAGCAGTATTACCAGGGGGAAAAGGTTACATTTCTTAAATTGTCCTTTCACTATATTTTAAAAATTGTTTTTCTCCTTGGCTTTTGGTTCATTAGCCATTCTGAGAAGCTGTCCTTTCGGCACACGTTATCTCATTGTTCGCTGCACTTATGGCCAGCAGCAGCTCATTGTTTAACGCGCCCGACGCAGTGACGCAAGCGCCACGTGAGCGGCAGCACTGCCCGCGCACACACTGTAATGTCGCTCCAGGCTCATGAAGTCAGTGTTGTATATGCCCTCCAGTCCGGAGACTGGATACGACGGATTCAGCTCCAACGCTCAACCCGAAGAACACCAATACCTCATCTCGCGCCTGGGTGAGGTTTTCGGCCAGTGACATTGAAGGTAAGAGCCGCACTGCAGGATACGGCATTATCTTCCGTCGTGCATTATAGTTCAGCGGTTCTCACACCTCAACTCGTGGTTATACGGATTTCCTCTGATATCTCCGTCGCACACGCATCACACTCTCTGTATTCACTTTGCTAGACTGTAGCGTTTACTCATATTGCGGCTGAGCCGTTATTTTCAATATTATTAGACCTTAATATTTTTGTATCACTTCACACGTATTTTACTCGTGCGTCGCGTTGCACTTCACATACATACATAAGTTGTTCTTCTTCAAGTATAAAATCTCATATAAAATTGATAATAGTGCATACATAGCCATAAACATTGACAATAATAGAGTTGACACATAAATTTACAATTCACATTCACATTTCATATACGGACTCCATGACATGCACCCTCTTACACACTAATACGTAAATCAGGAGGTATCTTTCATTTATTCTGAATATTGGCATTTTCTATTCTTGTCTTGCAGGACCGACCTCCTGCGCGTTTTTACGTCCACAACTACACATAAAGAAGAAGAAAAGAGTACATACATACATTTTACATGGACATCGACATTAACAATAATATTGTTGGCAAATAAATGACCAATTCACATTCACATTTCGTATATGGACTCTATGTTAAGCAGCATCTGACACAGCAATAAGTAAATTAGAAGGAATCTTGCACTTGTTCTGAATGTTTGCTCTTTCTTGTTATTGTCTTGCAGGACCGACTTCCTGCGCGTTTTTACATCCACAACTACAATAGAAAATACTACATACATATTTTCATAGACACCGACATTGGCCATAGTAAAGTTGACACATAAATGTACAAGTCACATTCACATTTCCTATATGGGTTCCATGTTAGGCATCATCCATCTTACACACTAATAAGTAAATTAGAAGGAATCTCTAATTTGTTCTGAATTTTTGCTTTTCTCTTGACTTGCAGGCCAAACCTCCTGCGCGTTTTTACCATCGCAAATAGACATAGAAAATACGTTCCAGCACTACTCACTACATGGAAAACAGGATTTGCTAAGGTCTGCTTCAGAGATCAAGCTGCTTCTAGGATTACTATTTGTAGTGCGTCGTTAGTGTACTTATTCTATCCTTGGCATTTGATAAATCTTCATACTATGTATAATATTTACAAGTGCTCGTTTGTGAGCGAGTGTGGGAGATGTTTTATCCCTTGACAATCCTGACTTCATCACTACTTGTTAATGGTCGTAATATTCCACATTCGTTAACACATATTTCAAGCCATATTTCTGCCTTATTGATGCGACGACATGTACATGTTTACCTTTGTGACGTGTGACCGATAATTTTACCGTATTTTTGTCATGTGTAGCTCCACTCATAATTCATTATCGCTAAATAACAACGCGCATGTGCTAAAATAATGCTTTCGCTTCTGCGTCCGTCAAGAAAATATTGTTTCACTGCATTTTGTGTTCATTCCTCATACGAATCGTGTATCATATTTTCATTTATATTAACCTTATAGTTTCTCGAGCTGTAACAGTTAGTCGCTAAGGAAATATTTTTCATACTAGACTGTTTTACATTCTGATGTCTGTGTAGCAAATCACTGTGCTGTGGTGCGTTTTAAATGTTATCATGTACCATTGTTACTATCGACTTCACTGTTTCTTCTATACTCCTCACTGCTTCTTCGTGATGTTCGTTTTCATAATTACTTACCGTACATGCATCATCATACTTTGCTTTCCACACTCATACAACCATTCATTCTAAGACTTAAAACTATATAGTGTATTCTTTCTTCCGTCGGCTTCGTGGCCCTTTCCTAGGTACCCTTGTAATATTAATCTTCATATTCATCGCCGTATACCTATATAATTATTCATTAAAAATATTCCACATAAATCGCCATTTATACTCATGTACTACCTACAGGGTTCTCAACTTCAAAATATTATCCAGCAGTGAAATTTCATTTATTTCTCCATATCGCTTTTGCAAACATACAGTACTTACCTCAGTTCTTTTGTTTTAAGTTCATGTAATTACGTTGTGTGCGTATTGGTTGGTTTCTGTATTTACTTAGCTTATCTCCCGCGTGTTGTTCAATTCGTGTTTACAGCTTTAGTTTGCTGCTTATACTATAAGGTATCGTGTAATTAATAGCAACTAACATAGGTGAGTACTGTAATAACAAATTTGTGGATATGTATTCACCCTGTACATTAAGCTCATTACTTCTAATGTTGTCTGTAAAGAAGTGTAGTTCTGCGATATGTTATTTTATAGTTTACGTCTCAGTCACACGCACGTCTCAGTCACACGCATTTTTCTTTGTTTATATCTCATTCTACCTTTCACATCGTCGTTCACTTATGTGTTGTATGTAAGTAGCTTAGTTCTTAAGTTATGTGCTAATCGCGTTCTTTCAAGTGTACATGTTGTTACTTCCCTTTTCAACTTGTCTCAATCCTGTTGTATATAGTCGGATAGGTCATTTCCTGTGTTTATTCTCTTCTACATTGAATACTGAGAAATAAGCATAACTATGTGCGTTCAATGGATTGTGTTAAGTTCACAAATTTAGCGTATTCAACTCTCCTTATAGTTTACTTGCGTCAATGCGCTCATTTTCTTAAAGCTGCATGTGCTTAACTTAATGATATACTCTTAAAATTAGTTCTCTTTACAGTATAGTCGCCGACTTAGGAATAAATGTCTCCACTCGTTTAGTTTGTGTTGCTCATCTACGTCAGAGTAACTAGCTGATAGGTACCCCACTTCGTGTCGCTTCCGTTTTGTCCAGCTGGTTGCGCGGTGTGGATGCCGATTCGCTTAAATTCTAGAATGGTTTCCGTCGCGGTGCGCAGTGTGTCTTTGCGCATCGTACAGGGGACACTGAACTCAATCTTGCTTTTTGCCTACTTGGCCCCTACGATCAGCTGTTAGCCGCTTCGTATATAGTTGATGAAGTACGCTCTGCTTTAAGCCCGGCAGCACGGCTCAGTACACCTCATCGCTCATGCCTCTCGCTTAAAGCTCGCGCGCTGTGAATTAAGTCTTAAGAAAGTACAATATCAAAAGACAAGGAATATTTATTTTCACTAGGCAGCATCTCACTCTCTGCATGTTAGATAGTAAAAGAAAATGGAACATTCCTTGTTGATTAAGCAGGATAGTAGAAGAGGGAGAGGGCACCGGAAATATAAATATTGTACCCCCTAGCTGGAGAGGAACCGAGCGCCAGTCGGTTTATTCGTCAAAGAGCGACAAACCTCTTCATATCAAGTGTGCAGTAAAATAATAATGAACAGTTCACTATAAGTTTATCTACCAACAAGAAAGTACACTGCAAAATTACACCACATATGCTAATGGGTATGCTGGCCTGTAATTTTATAACTTTAGATTTACTTCCCATCGCCGTTACGATCTTACAGTTCTCTACAGGTAGTGTGGGAACATTTACTTCCCTCGCTATCTCTTTGAGCAAGCTAGTAGACATTAGGCTTGTCGACGCTCCAGTATCCAAAACAACTAGTACATCTATGTTTCCCAAGTTTACCTTTATTGATGCTTGAATAATTTCACTTACCTTGCGTGTTGTTTCTTTCTCTTCGATAAACAAGTCTTCTTTCATTTCTGCGTCCTTATCATACCTTAAAAGTAGATTCCGGATATGCAGTATGTGTAGGTTTGTTTCAGTGTCTTTTTCCTCCTTTCCGTTCCTGTTCGTTTTAGTGTTTAAGTCGCTCATATTAGTACTGTGGCACACTGACAGTTCGTTACCTTCTTCTTCTAGTCACGCTCGATTATTATTTCCTGGGGCCGGTAAAGGTATTGTTTCATTTTCTGCCGTCACTTCTACAATGTTTACCGTATGTTCGCGTGCTCGCCAGTTCGTGTCCCGGTTGTTTCGATTTGACTGTACGGGCTGCCTGTTATCTCTCGGATCCCTGTGTTGCATATTCCGTTCCTGGTAATTTGCATTTCCTTGTCGCCTATTGTCGAAGTTTTCCCTCGAATTTCTATTGTCTCGGCCATTACCGTACCTATGGGACTGATATTTAGTTTCGTACCCTCGGTCTCTCTGTGGCTGATGGGTGGACCGATTGTACGGATTTCCGTTGTGGCGCGGCGGTGCATACGGATGCTATTCATTCATGCGTACTCGACCGTTATAATTTCCAAAGCCATTGCCGTTACCGTAGCTCTTCCCGTTTGGGTTGTGCCCATTACCGTTACGATAACTAGGCGTGGCTTGCCCATCCTCATGAATCAGATCTATTGAGTCGAGCACTGAAAGAAAATACTCGAGATTATATTCGGGAACAGTTATTAATTTTTCCCTAACATTTGCAGGTAACTTGTTCTTTAAGATTTTCAGTACATCGACATGAGATATCGGATTATTCCAGTAACGGGTCTTGTTTAGGTATTTTTCAAAATAGCTTCTTAGCCCCCCGAATTTTGAATGATATGGTACTGGGTTAAATACCTCTCGTCTTAACCTCTCCTGGATAGCTGCTGAAGTTCTGACGTCTCCGTAGCCCACAAAAGGGCATCACCCTCGTTGTGTCGTACTACATATTTAATCTTTTGAGCTTCTGTCCAAGTCCTGGGCAGTACATTTCAAAAGGCTCGGACAAACACTACCGGGTGCGTTCGCTTTTTCTCATTTGAGAATACGGGAAACTGTCGATGTTTTATTAAGCTCTCATCCATTAACAACGCTGTCCAGCACGGCGGAAGAGCATTTCCCTGCGGTGATGGTATATTTGTTTCAGCAAAGTTTTGCCCGCTGCTCGCGTCGCGCGTTGACATGCGGTCGCGCGGCGTGGGTTGGGCATTGTTGTCCGCGCCACTGATTTCTCCCACTGGCGGATGGCTGTTTGTCGCTCCGCTTACCGCCCCCGGCGATGGTATTACCGTACCCTGTTTGTTAACTATTTCGTCTCTTAACCGTTGTTCTAACTGTCTGATATCATGTCCTACGCGTTTTAAGATCTCTTCTTCCTTGTCCCCCATTACTTCCTTTACCGCTTCCACATAGGTACGCTGTTCACGTACGCATTTTTCTGCGAACGTTGTATTTTCGTCCTTTGCATTGCTCTTTACCGATTCATAAAGCTGCACAAGGTCTGAGTTGATCCTCTTGTGTTCTAACTTGAGTAATCCTACCTCCAATGTGATTTTTTCTACATTTTCTGGCAGGTCGTCACAGAAAGAATGTAGTTTCGCTACTTCTGATTGTACATTGTGTAAGTTGACCTGCGTATTCTTTTGCATTGCCTGTAAATTCTCTTAGGTTTCTCTAATTCCGGATAGCTTCTCTTGATACGTGTGTGTTAGTGTTTCAAATTTTTCGCCCATTATGCCTTTTAATTTCTCACCCATATCGTGAAACGAAATTTGTACTTGTTCATTAATTTTCCTATCCACCTCCGTGGAGATTTGTGAAATCTGCTGTGTGAACTTCGTGTCCAGACTATTGAGTTCTGTGCGCAAATTTTTTACCTCGTCTGAAATGTGTGTCATGTTTGTATTAACCTTCTCGATCTCGGACTTTACTGTTGTCATGTCTGCTTTCATATTAGTCATGTCTGCTTGTATCGTTTGTAAACTTGACATTTTAGTCTCTAAACCCGACATTTTTGAATTTATGTCTGCTTTCATTGCATTCATGCTTGTTTGTATGGATTTTGTTAAGGCTCGAAATAAGGCTTGCATATCTTCCGTATTCACTTCCGGCCTACGCCTGTCAGCATCTGCGTCAATACTACACGTACTGCTCTCATTTAAAATATTCTCTTGCCTCGAGGTGCCATTAGTTACGTCTACTGTAATTAACGTATTGCTTGTAATTAAATGTTCTGTATTCACGGGCGTCGAATGCAACAATGGCATGTCGCGCCCAGCATCCAAATAATTACCGTTAAACGGTTCCAAACCACTCATTGTTGCATTTTGCAAATGAACATCCACTACATTGGCATTCTGATTTCCGAATGACATTTCCTTATTGTTTTGACCCTCCATTATAGAAATCCTTATACCACTGCAGTTATCAAAATAAAAATTTTCTTTTTTAAAATTTTACTTCCGCGCTACTTCTCACGCGAAAAAATGCATATACAGTTGTATGTAATTGTAGTCTCAACTGTTCTTCAATCAATATATTTTCCGTACTAATAAAGAAATGTCATTATCTCTACTTGACTACAATAGCGTTAATCTCTGAAGCTTTAGGTTCTGGATTTTAGGAAATAGGTGGATGGATTTTTTAATAGCTCTACTGGGAACGCATTCTCTATATACATTGCGCGGTCCTACGTGATTGTTGTCTTGTAAATGGTACTTCCTCTATTGTGCTTTGTTGTGTACTCTTGTTATTGTCGCCTTCTTCCTTCTAATTTATTTATTATTTCCTTTTGATAGTATTTCTTCAGTATCACATCACCGTCTCCGTCACATCATCAGCGTTCATGGAACATAAAGAAATTGTTAACATACATATATATTCATTTTCCTAACAATACTAGTACTCACAGTTTTGCCCACTACGTATCGCGCCTGTCACCTGTCACCACTTTATAATACAGGGTGATTCAAAAAGAATACCCCAACTTTAAAAATGTGTATTTAATGAAAGAAACATAATATAACCTTCTGCTATACATCATTACAAAGAGTATTTAAAAAGGTTTTTTTTTTCATTCAAAAACAAGTTCAGAGATGTTCAATATGGCCCCCTCCAGACACACGAGCAATATCAACCCGATACTCCAACTCGTTCCACACTCTCTGTAGCATATCAGGCGTAACAGTTTGGATAGCTGCTGTTATTTCTCGTTTCAAATTATCAATGGTGGCTGGGAGAGGTGGCCGAATCACCATATCCTTAACATACCCCCATAAGAAAAAATCGCAGGGGGTAAGATCAGGGCTTCTTGGAGGCCAGTGATGAAGTGCTCTGTCACGGGCTGCCTGGCGGCCGATCCATCGCCTCGGGTAGTTGACGTTCAGGTAGTTACGGACAGATAAGTGCCAATGTGGTGGCGCTCCATCCTGCTGAAATATGAATAGTTGTGCTTCTTGTTCGAGCTGAGGGAACAGCCAATTCTCTAACATCTCCAGATACTGTAGTCCAGTTACAGTAGCACCTCGAAGAAAAAGGGACCAAAAACTTTATTGGCTGAAATGGCGAACAAATGTACAACTAAATGAAACTTTATAGCTCCCTTAATTCGCCGACAGATAATGCTTAGCTCTGGCTTTTGTCGTTGCAGAGTTTTAAATTCCTAAAGTTGTGGTATTCTTTTTGAATCACCCTGTATAATAAAATAATGGAATAGATGATAATAAAATGCGTGGCCTTTTAAAATGTATTGAATTAATGAGATTAATTTTTCGGCATGAATGACAAGCACAATAAGCTGAGCTATGCCTGGAAATAAGTTCGTATTAGTTCATATTATTTTGCAGGGCGAAGTAGTTTCTTTCTCCGCTGTAGATTTGTGCTTACCATTCTTTATAATGCTACGTTTGGTCGCCGTGTTCACCTTTGAAGTCTTGACCGTGTTCCCATTAAGCTTATCGGATCTTCGTAATTTTCCAAAGTACACAGGTGGGCTTCAGTTCTTGTAATTATTGTACTATTTGAAATAACAACTCACACGACCTTTCTGTTAATAAAACAATACTGTATTTTTCTAAATGGTGCACATATGAAATACATACTCCTCACTTATTCATAGCGACCCTAAAATGGCGGTCTACAATTACTCGCTAAAAATGGCGTGCTTCTCACTCGTTCACTAGCTGAGCGCGAATCCTTCCTTCCTCCTACTGGCACCAGAAAAAATCCTCTGTTTTTTAACAACTGAAAGTCAAAAAATACACGACGGTAGGCATAGGCTCTATGATGTACTACCGCTTCATCTTCTCTCTTTGCCTTTAAAGAAGACGAAAACATAAAGGAAATGCAAAAGGTTTATCACATATTGAGGTTCTTGTTACCAGTGTCACAAAGAAATGCAGGCTTCAGTGGTATGGGCACATAACGAGAATTAACAGCCAAAGACCTGCCGTAAGGTACTTCAATCTGAAATTCGTAGGAAGAAGACTACGGGGAAGACGAAGAAAACGCTGGATAGAGACTATACGATCAGATGTGGAGAAGAAAGGTTACAAATGGAAAGCTGTCCCGGAACAGAAGATGTATGAAGACAGAAAGAGATGGCGAGCGCTTGTACGCCATACACGGGAAACTGGAGTTGGAATATGATGATGATGATGATGGCTATTATTAATCAATATTATTTCAGTCCAGTTCCGAACAAACAAATTCGGCATGGTGCGTACAAGCTATACAAGACCTCATACATGACCAGATAGGGAAAGATTTTGTACAACACTGTCTTAATGAAAATATAATCGCAAATTTTCAGTCCTCAACTTGAGCTGTCGGGCGTTCCTTGACAGCCGCTGCACTATCGCTGCGCTGTCGGATATATCGCTGCCAACGTCCGGTTACTGGTTCAGATGGCTCTGAGCACTATGGGACTTAACTTCTGAGGTCATCAGTCCCCTAGAACTTAGAACTACTTAAACCTAACTAACGTTAGGACATCACACACATCCATGCCCGAGGCAGGATTCGAACCTGCGACCGTAGCGGTCGCGCGCTTCCAGACTGTAGTGCCTAGAACCGCTGGCCACCACGGCCGGCCGGCCGGTTACTGTTGGTCTACCGGTCACATCTGTGGTAGCGTATTTCAAGCAGTTACAACATTCTGAAACAGTTTTAATAAATTTAACACACAGAAAACCTTCTACACCAGTGTTTCGTCGGCCTCTCACTAGCCGTGTTATTCAAAAACCTGGGAACTAAATTGCGTACTTAAATATTAAATAACTGTTTAAATAAAAGCTTTTTAATATAAAACGTTCCTAAAACGGAATAACAAAGTGTAAAATAATTTCTCCTATTCCCATGTAGATTCGTAACCCCCTACAGCTAGCCTTGAAAATATGTGCTTGTGAACTCTTAATAGCTATGAAAGTACTTGTAGAATTTAAAAAGAAAAATGTAAGGCGCACGCAATAAATTAAAGTAAGGATGTGAACTGTTCATGCATCAAATATCTATTGCATGTGTCCCATGTTTTTCGTAATGAATTCTACAAGTATTTTCATAGACATTAAAAATTACAAATACTAATTTTCAGCTATACACATGAGGTTCGGACTCTGTATGGGGCTAGGGAAGTTAGTTTAAAATCAGTTGCAAAATAGACAAAAAAGCAAATTAATAAAAAGTGTTAAAATAAACCATGACGGTCGCTATAAGCGATCCAGCACAAACTCCTTAAGGAAGAAGTTGTTGCATTAAAAACTTTTTTATTTAAATAATTATTTTCTGCTTTTTAGTCTTATATGTGTCAACTTTTTTCAATCGATTTCTAACATTTTAAGTAGATTACAATAGAGGCATGTAGTAAATGTCAGGATTATTTCGCTTACTCGTCACCTGAGTCAACCAATACATTGCTTCCTCATACGATTATCTCACGAAAAGGCCTCAAAGGTAAAAATTAGAGGTATTCGAGCTCATACCGGGATTTACCAGCAACTATTCTAACCATGAAACTTTCGCAAGTGAAACAGGAAAAGGGAAAAATAGCAGTGGTACACAAACTACCCTCCGCTGCACATCAGACAAGAAAGTGAGCTGATATCGCATTGTCGTCTAGTTCTGAGCTACGTTGAACGCTTGAAGTCTCTAGCTTACCAGGAAATGATAATGGCAAAACAGAGTATCCTTCATCACACACCAGATAAGAAAGCGAGTTAATATTGCTGTCCATTTCCGGAATAAGTTGAAAGTCTCAAATCTCTAGCTCATGAGGAAGTTAGTTTAAAAGCAGTTGCAAAATAGACAAAAAACAAATTAGTAAAAAGTGTTAAAATAAATCATGACAGTCGCTATAAGCGATCCAACACAAACTCCTTAAGGAAAGAAGTAGGTGTGTGCCTACCAGATGGTTATAATTAAAGTTTAGCTACTCAAGGAGGTCCGGGGTGGGCCGTAATTACTGTATGGCAGCGCAACTTGGTAGATATTCTGATCTGCGCTGGAAAAAGCATCAATTCCTATTTTGGCCACCAGGTGCAAATCTCGCGCTGTATACCGTCTCATCGACGTCTCCGGGGCTCATTTTGAACAAACTGTGTAAGTGGCGATTAATAATAAAATTAAAATCATGACATTCTCACTTGTTTGACAGTGTCTACCCATGTCCCATTTGTAGTCCATTACATATGGAAACATTTCTACATGTCTTTGTTGCACTGGCAGCGCCAGATTTGCACCTGGTAGCCAAAATTGGAAATAATTTTTTTGCAGCGTAAATCGACTCCACAGTAACGCATTAAAATGTTTACTCAGTTTCGCTGTCATACGACGATTACAACCCACACTGAACCTCTATGAGTTGCTGCACTTTAATTATAACCATTCGGTATAAACGTAATTAAAATTTTCCATCTTTTCTGTGTGTGCTTCCGGGCCAGTGTTATTTCTTCTTCGTACTGTATTTCGGCTGACTGCCTTACAGCTACTTTCAAGGTGAGTCGGTGAATCTATTAAAATCATTTAACACAATACTGTGGACTAAATGCAGCCGCATTATTCCGCAACCTGAACGTAATTCTCGCAGTTCTTCCTACATTATCTGTTCCATCATATTCTTCTATTTTCCCTGTGTTTAAGTATTTTATTGTGATAGTCTATGTACGTCATGCATTCTATTGTTATAATTTTCAGTTACATCTTTTACTCAGTTTCAGTATCATCTTCCATATGTAATGCCTCTTCAACTTATTCCTCAACACTCTTGTTGTGCGCTGATTGTATTTTATTGGTGTTATTAGTTCAATTTAATTTTCAAGTTTAACGTTTACGTTTTGTAGTTTGTTCCTTTAAATTTATTTACTGTTTAGTATATTAATTGCATGGAAATGAGCGTTTGGCGTCATTGGCCGGGAGGCCCCTTGCGGGGCAGGTCCGGCCGCCTTGGTGCAGGTCTTATTACATTCGACGCCACACTGGGTGACCTGCGCGCCAGATTGGGATGAAATGATGATGAAGACAACACAACACCCAGTTCCTGAACGGAGAAAATCTCCAACCCAGCCGGGAATCGAACCTGGGCCCGAAGGGCGGCAATCCGTCACGCTGACCACTCAGCTATCGGGGCGGACATTTTAATTGCATTACCGCTGCACTGTGAAAGATGACATTCACTTTGTGATCCCATATCACACTTCATAAATATCTTTATTAATGTTATTCACAAATACTGTACTGTCTTTGAAGATAATAGATAAAGTTGGATGATAGCTTTGTAAGCCGAAAACTAATTAGTAAGATAAGTTAATAGGGGGAAATGTTGTACCTAGAGAATAGTGTACCTAGGAACACGTGATGTTTTTTGGTCGGTACTTCTGTCTAGAAGTCTAGGTATTGACTCGTTTCAGAATCACATGAAAGAATAATCACTAGAGACCATCATGAGCAGTTTCTACCATTTTCGACAGTTTTTATTGTTGTTAGATAGTAAAGCTATTTGGAATATATAATCAATTCTTCTGTTCCAGAATTTTATGGCAAGTGAAATTCTACACATTTTTAAAACTAGTTATATAACATGTAGACAGTAAATCCATGCTCCGTCGGTCGCGGACCATCTTCTATCTTCAAACAGAAGGTCTTTTACCGTGGAACTTGGAATATTAGCAAATTAATTGAGTTTCGTTGACGTTTTAACATTTATTCCTGTCTTAAAAATGGAAATTTCTGAGTTTCCCGTAGCCTCAGTTTCAAAATGTATCTAACTTGTAAGTGATTTTTGATAGTAGTTCTGCTTAATGTGATTTGACTTACTGATTACTGGTCTGTAATAGAGTAGTAATGTAACAGATAAACGACTAAATACGGTACTGCCAAGATTTTCTCGATTGCAGCGCTTTTCAATTTCAACAGAATATTTGTTCCTAGATATATGACCATGTACCTTGGAACATGTTTTTAAGTTTGGAGAAACCTTAATTTTTCCGGGCTAATCCTTCTTTTTCAGAAAAAAGACTGCAGCATATAAAAAACGGATGTGTTTGTAAGTGGAATAACAAAAAGAGGCGAAAGTCTTCAAATTTGTAACTGTTTAGCTTTGTATACTCGTCTCCTATTCTTAACTTTCGTGTGTGTATGTATTGTACTGTGAACGTTCTGTCAACTGAATAACGCACGTGTTGTGATTACGTAAACGCTATCTGATGAAAAGCCAAATTCATCTGAACTTGCGTAACTGTATTCCAATTAACTATTGTTAAAAATAATTAGAAAACTTGAAACCATATACCGATGAAACTGTCCTATGAAATTCTGTATTGTTCAGTGCAGTAAACAGTGTTACAATGCATGACGTCACACCGTGTCTCGCAATAATAACACACAGAACTAACAGAGCAAAAATTCTGCATAAAATTAAACTGAGCTTTGGAAGGATAAATTTCCAAAATGCTTCAATTAAAATGCCCTGCAAATTTACCTACAAAAACTGTCTATGTAAAGTTTCGAACATTCAATGACACAAACCTTAACATGTAACGCTCTACTGTAAGAGTAATTATGTCTGACAAAAGGAATGAGATCTGAACTAAACTTTAACTCAACTGATGCATATGTTAATTTTGAAATGCGTCACATGACTCTAAATAATCTCATTGTGTCATAAGAGTGATGTTACACAGGCCCCAACAAACTTTCTTAACATACCTTGTGGCGACGTAAATGCCAGTACTGCTCGAAAGTGTCGAATGTCAAAATGCAGCGCAGCATCAAACTAGCTAAAGAAAACAATGTTACAATGCAATGTAAAGAAAGGGAGCTATGTTAAGCTTATCATACTTAAAGCTTTGAGCAACTGTTTTCGGCTATGTGCAACACTGTGACACACGATTTAAAAAAAAAAAAAAAAAAAAAAAAAAAGACAAAGAAAAAAAGAGAAAAAAGAAAAAGCCATCTTTAGTAAGGGAACAATAGGAGAAACGGAGGTTACTGAATGATACAGAAGTGACCTAGCATTTAAAAACTGCGTTATGGAATTGACTTTTATGTATTAGAACAATCTTAAAAAAATTCAATTCTCATAAGAAATATAACTCTGCCATGAAATTCGTTAATGGAATGGTGAAGGAGTGGTGAATCTCTGAATCAAAGAAGAAACGCCATATCGAAAATTTACGTTTCTCAAACTCGTCATATATCACGCGTGAGTGAGAAATGCAGTGATGACATTACGTAGATAGCGTCACATACATAAAATCAACCTTTAAAAAAAGATACTTCGAAAAAACAGTATCTTCTCGTTTGCCTCTCTGTGTCCTATTAGTTATTCCCAGACCGCTCAGGAGCGTGGCCAAACTGAAATTCTCTCACTCACTACCCTCCAATGCTATACAGGCAACGATAATACTACTGAACACCAAAGATCACATCGCTTGTACTCTGTGTCGTAACAGATCGACTACTAAAGACGTCTGTCTAGAAAAAAAAAGAAGAAAAAAAACAATGTACAAGTATGAAGTACTACACATGGAATAAAACGAGAACTCATATTAGTCTCATCGAATGTGTGCCAAAGTACAACCTTCTCCCCTACTCTAGGACATACGCAATATTGTGCTTTTCATTTGTAATTATCGGTAAAAGAAATAATACTGTTGCGCATGCACGAGCGAAAGATGGAATGTTCTATTCGTCGTGGAAACCATAACATAATTAAAATTTTCGAAAGCAGAAGCATAAGTTTGAAGCAACTAATTGTCCAGTCTTTCGTCCCTAACTAAACGTATTGTCGAGCTCGGTCAGTTGCGTGCCTCTTGTGGAGTAGTCTCCGCCCGTCAATCTTAGGCAGCCACTTCGTCGCGCTGCGCGTTGCCATCAAAGACAAGAGCCACTCGGCAGGACTCGATAGGCGTCGCAAGGTCGGCCGCCTACACATGCTTTAGGCCAGGCCGTTTCGCTATCAAGCCACAGGACAAGGCAACCGGGCTATCACCGAGCGTTTCCCCTGCTGACAATAAGCTGGCACAGACTGACATAGCTCACGTGAAATGTAGCCATTACCTACGTTACCTTCCACAAGAACCACGATAGAGCAACCTTCATCGGTGGAAGCGTGCAATAAAATCGGCACCAAAGAACTTTAGCCCTTGTCAAAACTGCAGCGGAAACTGAACGGTCAAAACCGAGATATGATTTGGACTGTTTAGCATAAACTAACGAGAAATTACAGATACACACTAATGAACCAAAATACACTACACTGCAAAACTTTAGGACGAGATAGGTAAAGTAACATAAAATACACTGTAAAACAAAAAAAGCGACGCCCCAAAAAATCAGATGTCCAAACAGGACGGAAATCGCTATATGTGATGTACATGTACACACAAACATGTTCAAAAACGTTGGATGACTTGTTCAAGAGAAAGAGCTTCAAAAATTGAGCAAGTCAATAATGTGCTGGTCCACCTCTGGTCCTTATGCAAGCAGTTTTTCGACCTGACATTGATTTGTAGTGTTGTTAGGTGTGCTGCTCACGGGCATCGTCCAAATTCTCTCTCATTGAGACGTTCGATAGTAAAAACCTCGAGATGGTTGGTGGAATCCGCCCATAATACTCCAAAAGTTCCCTGTTGGGTAGAAATATGGTGACTTTGCTGGCCAAGGTAGGGTTTGGCAAGCACAGTGACAAGCAGTGGAAACCCTCGTCCAGTGCGGGAGTGCAATGTCTTGCTAAACTGTAAGCCCAGGATAGCTTGCCACGAACGGTGAAACATCCCCTTAGAAAAATTTATGAATGACTATCCTAGTAAACCTCTTACGTTATTTGATTTTTAAATAGCTGAGCAAAACTGAACGTACTCAGATATTTCTCTCTTTACTTATTCTGATCAACATTAAACTGACACACAATTTTTTTAACGCAACGCAATATGACTTTCAATAATCACTACAAAAGAATGGCCCTGACTAACAATAAGGCACTAATTTCTGATAGGCATATAGTTAGTAAATGAAAGATTTTGATAGAGAACAAACAATGTATTTACTTTAACAGTGTTCAAAGTCATAATATATATGTATTATTTGTGACATCCAGTTTGGCAAATTTCCTTTTTCTGGCAGACACACGTCCAGCTCGTCCGCTCATATTAACATCTCGAAACTCTGGCTTCTCTCTCCCCACATCCACCACTGCTGGCGGCTCACCTCCAGGCTCCAACTGCACAATGCTACGCACAGTTCACATCCAACTGTCCAACACTACAATAGCAAATATTCCAACAATGCAAAACAGCCACAGACTGCACATAGCATAGTCAGTGATTTTCATACAGAGCACTACGCGGCGTTACCAACACAAAAACCTAAACAGCCTACTTACAACGGCAACAGAATGCTGTCGACGTACTGCTGTACTATATGGGAGCTGCGGATGTCAACCAAATTGGTCCTGCTATGAAATGAAATGGCACCCAAAAACTTCACTGCTGACTGTCAGGGTTTATAACGTGTGACAGTCAGGTCAGTGACCTACCGCTGCCCAAGGCATTTCCAGACACGTATTCAGCCCGGAATCTCGTTGACTGGAGTACTGTTATCTTGAGTGATAAGTCCCGCTTCGATTCGAGCCCCGATGAACAGCAAAGACATGTCTGGAGATGCCTCAGACAGCAGAGGGATACCAACCCAACCTTTGTCCACAATACGACTCGACTACCAGGAATGATAGCCTGGGTTGCCATTTGATTTCTTTGCATGACCCCATTGGTTGTCATATGTGGCACCTTTACAATACTGCGGTACGTCGACGATATTCTACATCCAGTTTTGTTACCCTTCGTGGCAAGCCACTCTGGCTTTACATTTCAGCAAGATAATGCCCGCCCACACACAGCGAGATTTTCTGCTGCTTGTTTTCGTGCTTGCCAAATCGTACCTTAGCCAGCAAGGTCGTCGGATCTCTCACCAGTTGAGAACGCTTACAGCTCATTGGCACGGCTAACGCGCCAATTGGATTGAATTTGTCACGATTCCCTTAGGAGGACATCAATCACTGGCCTAAGGACCAAATGTGGAGCAACGTGTTACTGACGTGCTCAGTTTGTGAAGCCCTTTCTCTTGAATAAATCATCCACTTTCTTTTCGAAACTGCAATCATATGTTTGTCTGTACGTGTACATTATACCTACAGATTTCCGTCCCATTCGGAGAATTCGCTAGTCATGCGTTGTTTTTTTCTGTCTTGGAGAGTTTTAACAAAAAGGTGGAAATGAAGTAAAGTAGGGACCATGTTGCCAGAGGCCTCCCAGTCGTGCGCAGAAAACTGGACGTCATCTGACGTGAGGTCATCGCGCCTGTAGCGTCAAGTAGCCCCGACCACACAACACAGGGCAGTCGAAGAAACGGGAAGGGACAGGGTGTGCCAATCAGTGAGCAGCTACGGTGCACTGTGGTGTTGTTCTTCATTACAACATGGCCCAGAGACAATGTCTGGATGACTTCACACGCGGAAGAATCCTTGGGAAACTGGAGGGAAAGACGAAGTGTGACGTGTGTAGCCCTGTGCAGAATGTTCTCATAGACATCTGAAACATGATAATCTAGCATTGGTGAATTCTATTGATCACTTCATTCATGTGTTCTTCAGTTTTGTAAATTTTTCACATTCTGGTAAAGCGATGTTTCTCTTTGTACTTGTAACATGTTTTGTATTTTCCTATCCATAATGATTAGAATTTTCTCCTCGTCCATTCCTACCTAAAATGACTCTCGTACAAAATTCTTGTCGGTGAAAGTGGAGGACATGTAAGGTGGGCATGTTATTTTGATTTTTGTAACTTGTCGATGTGCACGTCAGAGAGAGAGCAAGTTATGTTACCGTTAAACAATCTTTGATCTTGTTGTGGCATAGTCTTTGCCTCTGTGCAGTCTGATATATTTTCAGTTGAAGTGTGGTAGGTGATGGACGTATTCGGTTATCTATTACAAGTGCAGCACTCACAGCTGAGCGCGCCTGGCCAGCACTCGTGAGATCGGACAGGTTTACGAGACCTCATTGCGATGATGACCAACGCCTCGGCCAACGACTCAGCGTGCTTTTGTTCATTGTCAAGTCTCCATAGACATTCTGGAAGTGCCTGTGAATATCTGTGACCTATTGAGAGCTCTTCACTTGGAACGCACCTCCGTTGCAGACGCTATTTTGAGGGCTACGTGTAGCTCTACTACCAATCGGGTCGGAACTGTAGAGGCTGATGGGGGAATATTTCGTGATGTCTCACAGAAAATTTCACATTTTGCGATAAAAATTTGCCGAGGTAAAAATGTTTTGCATTATTTATTTAAATCCCTTGTATTATAGCCACTAATTACGTGTTGATCCACATTTGTAGGCGCTACAGTCTGGAACCGAGAGACCGCTACGGTCGCAGATTCGAATCCTGCCTCGGGTATGGATGTGTGTGATGTCCTTAGGTTAGTTAGGTTTAAGTAGTTCTAAGTTCTAGGCAACTGATGACCTCAGATGTTAAGTCGCATAGTGCTCAGAGCCATTTTGAACCACAGTAGTCATTCTGCGTGACATGAATTCGCCTAATCGTTGGCAGTTTTCCGGAAATATGTGGCACCAAAATGTTTACGAGCAGGTAACGTAATTCCGGTAACGTATTTCCCGTAAATTACATGCTCGTGATTTATCGGCACAGGGCCTGCATCAGATAGCGCTTAGCAGTTTTCCTTGGATTCAAGTAGGAGTATCTGGTGGCTTAGACATCAACGTGCGTTCAGTATCGTGCCCCTCAAACCACTGTAACACGACTTTGAAGTGACGGTGGCACAGAACTCACTCGGCCGTGCCTTTGGTTTGCCCTGTACCTCCTTTTGACGTAGGAACGTTTTTTGTGAACAGTTACACCTTGACCTACATACTTTTCTCACTAGTCTAAGTTACTACAGTATGCAACTGTTCTCTTGTTTTATTCCTTAATTTGTCTGTAAATTTATGCAACTTGCTGTACTGGTGGGTATCTTTATGTTATTACGCATTACCACTGTATACAGGGTGTTACAAAAAGGTACGGCCAAACTTTCAGGAAACATTCCTCACACACAAAGAAAGAAAATATGTTATGTGAACATGTGTCCGGAAACGCTTACTTTCCATGTTAGAGCTCATTTTATTACTTCTCTTCAAATCACATTAATCATGGAATGGAAACACACAGCAACAGAACGTACCAGCGTGACTTCAAACACTTTGCTGCAGGAAATGTTCAAAATGTCCTCCGTTAGCGACGATACATGCATCCACCCTCCGTCGCATGGAATCCCTGATGCGCCGATGCAGCCCTGGAGAATGGCGTATTGTATCACAGCCGTCCACAATACGAGCACGAAGAGTCTCTACACTTGGTACCGGGGTTGCGTAGACGAGAGCTTTCAAATGCCCCCATAAATGAAAGTCAAGAGGGTTGAGGTCAGGAGAGCGTGGAGGCCATGGAATTGGTCCGCCTCTACCAATTCATCGGTCACCGAATCTGTTGTTGAGAAGCGTACGAACACTTCGACTGAAATGTGTAGGAGCTCCATCGTGCATGAACCACATGTTGTGTCGTACTTGTAAAGGCACATGTTCTAGCAACACAGGTAGAGTATCCCGTATGAAATCATGATAACGTGCTCCATTGAGCGTAGGTGGAAGAACAAACTAAAATGAGCTCTAACATGGAAATTAAGCGTTTCCGGACACATGTCCACATAACATCTTGTCTTTATTTGTGTGTGAGGAATGTTTCCTGAAAGTTTGGCCGTACCTTTTTGTAACACCCTGTATAAGGCTTGCACCACACCCCTTATTTGGTTGTCCGTTTCATACTGGTACCATTGTTGTCTGCATACAAGGCCTGAAGATGGCGTAGCAAATCGCCGAAACTGGTAGCCAAATAAAATAAGTTTGGCAACTAGACGGCTTAAGAGTGTTTAATTTGACATCCTGTATCAAACAGCCGAGTCCCGCAACCATCTCTTAAAAGATGCCGGCCGGTGTGGCCGAGCGGTTCTAGGCGCTTCAGTCTTGAACAGCGCGACCGCTTCGAATCCTGCCTCGGGCATGGATGTGTGTGATGTCCTTAGGTTAATTAGGTTTAAGTAGTTCTAAGTTCTAGGGGACTGATGACTTCAGATGTTAAGTCCCATAGTGCTCAGAGCCATTTTTGTCTTAAAAGATGGACATACAGAGACTAGACCCGTTTTGATTTCCTCGGCAACATATAAGAAGGACCGGCAGTTCGCCACACTTAGCAAAGGGTTTGCACTCTTCCTCTGCATTTCTCTACACCCAGGAGAAATTCCACAACCGCTGACCTATACGGATGTTGCACTGCTGCAGCGGCGAGTGCAGGTTTTCAATAAATTAAGCTTCACGTAATCACAGGTGTACGAGAACCAGTCGCCAAACCGACAATCACAGCTGCTGAAAAATTCAACAACTGCTTTGCATCCCGGTTATTATCTCCGCGTGAATTTTGTACCGTGTGGTCTCCTTTTCCGAACAGTGGTGCGTTATTTTTTAATTTAGCGTGTGACACATTTTTCATTTTGCTAGTTCGATCGTCTGAGCCGTTTCCTAGCGGGAAGAGAATTAACGCAGAGGATGCGGTGTGTTGCTAAGCCGATTAGTAAGCTTATTATTTCTATACGGTACTTGCCCGCACCAACCAGCGTCCGAGCTGATCCCGCAGCACGAATTACAGAGCCTCATTTTCGGCCCGATGTTCCCAAATCGTGCAAACAATGACACAGAGTACAATGACAACTCACTGTTTGGAATCCTGTATCTATTCGCGTTGCAAACACATATTTGCTTTCCCATATTCCGTCTCTGGAACAGTGGTAGAAGTTATCGCTACACTCAAGGTTTATCCATTTTGGCTGTACAATATAAATTTATTTTACTTAATTTTGTGCAGTAACAGTGACTGAGACATACAGGTCGTTACAAAAGATGTATCCAAGTCCACGAGATTGTATCTTCTACATCAATGTTTGTAAATACTTACAATATGTGGAACGCATTTTAATAGCCACTATTGTTATGGAATCCATGGTTTGTTTCTATAGTATGTTTTTAATGAAATATTCTGCAAAAGGATTATTTCCAACGAAATTATGTTATTTCAGCTAACGTTTATTTTCCTGAAAAATGGTTCCAAAATATGTCCAGAACTGATTAAAGTGATATTATCTGAAAATTACGTAATGAAACAGGACTTTTTTAATTTAAATTTTGATGAAATGCGTGGTCTATAAAGTATTTTAGTACTGTGAATCAATCAGACTCACTGGAGCGGATGTAAATTGTTCAGTGTTCTACCTTATTCTCTAAACCAAGAATTTTTCGTGCTCAGTAAATGTATTTACTTGTTCACCATAATGTGTAAAACTAAATTAGATGCTTCTTCTAAAAATGTCGCTTCCATGAGGTGATCTGAAATATCTAATTTCTGTCAAATAACAGATATTTCAATTCTAAGCTGTGTTCTATTAAGAAACCGCACACGGCATCCGTCAGCTCTGATCTGCAGGTTAGTATCCTTTCCTCGAGATAGCTGTCTCACCTCAGTGTAAAAAGAAGAGATATATGGCCCCTTTCCATGTTCTCACATAGTATTTTAAACAAACGATTATTTACTGGCTAAGGTATTGTAAACTTAATTAAATTCGTGACATAAACATATCTTACAATTACCGTACTGACTTTGACAACACAGCCCTATTCGCTGTTGGTGTACATACGTTAGGACTATCAAATTAAGCTCCCCAGCAAAATATTAGTCATCCCTAGAGAAATCATTCCAGGTATCATTTAATACCGTCTAATTCCGCCCGTGGACTTGATAACCACATGAATTTGGTTAGAAAGGGATCCACAAATTCGTGCAGGTACGTCACATCCAAGGTAAGCCACTCTCTGTGGATTTGATCACTCAGTTCCAGCAAATTACGTGGATGCTGATGTCGGCGTTTTACTTGCTGTTTCAGGATGCTCCACAGATTTTCTATGAGCTTCACTGATCGCTACGCAGAGGTGTTGCGATCGTGGTTGACCATGTGATTCGATAGCTGAACCATATATAAAGGCTTAACGATTGATCTGTGGTGCGCACTGGGGCTACTAATTTTTTATGCGGTGAACTTAGTAAGTGAAAGTGACAGTCAATTATTAAATTTTAGGGGCGTTAATTTTTTAAAGATATTTTCTTTAATGTTATGAAGGAATTTGTACCACACGATACTATTCCGTTGCTCAGCTGACAATGAAAAGGGTTTCCCATGATCAACAAAGACCAACGAGAGCCTACGGTATTTCCGTGAAGGACTGCCTTTTAGAGTGGGCGTGACTGACTTTAAAGTTTTAGACCAATGCTGGAGCAGATCTTCACCTGGGCTTCTACAGAGGCCCAAAATTATTTTTGGACTTGACGAATTTCGCGTTCCAATCTCGGCTTTTGTAACACGTTATAGAGGCATCACAGTCTTTAAGTTGTATACACCGACGGTTGCAAACAAGGGATTCGTTTAGCTGTTCAGTGGTGTTCTCCAACCCTGTCCTCAGGATTCACCTTCCCCGTAAACATATTGTATTTAGCGCAGACCTCAGTGCAGTCCTGAATGCACTAAAGCAGATGAGGCGTCTTCAGGGCAAACAGTTTCTCATCTACTCCTATTCCCTGCAGCACATGTACCCAGTGGAGAAAATGTTCCAGCCAATACATGGCTAGCTGCACTTCCTTCAGCACCGGGAGAAGGAGGATTCGTTCTGATGGGGACCGGGGCATGTGTGAATTTGGGAAATGAATAAGCAGACCAAGCTGCCAAGGAGGCCTGAAGGACATGTCCGAAAGAACAGACACCATATCCATATAAGTATATAGTTCTGGCAACACCGGCCATGACCTTCTTCTTCTGCACAGATGCACACATATTCCCCGAACTCTTACGGGACTTGGTAAGAAAGCCTTCCACAAGTAATGAATGTGTTGCCGTGGGACACAACGAATGTAGTGTGTGGACATACACTACTGGCCATTAAAATTGCTACACCACGAAGATGACGTGCTACAGACGCGAAATTTAACCGACAGGTAGAAGATGCTGTGATATGCAAATGATTAGCTTTTCAGAGCATTCACACAAGGTTGGCGCCAGTGACGACACCTACAACGTGCTGGCATGAGGAAAGTTTCCAACCGATTTCTCATACACAAACAGAAGTTGACCGGCGTTGCCTGGAGAAACGTTGTTGTGATGCCTCGTGTAAGGAGGAGAAATGCGTACCATCACGTTTCCGACTTTGATGAAGGCCGGATTGTAGCATATCACGATTGCGGTTTGTCGTATCGCGACAATGCTGCTTGCTTTGGACGAGATCCAGTGACTGTTAGCAGAATATGGAGTCGGTGGGTTCAGGAGATACGGAACGCCGTGCTGGATCCCAACGGCCTCGTATCATTAGCAGTCGAGATGACAAGCATCTTATCCGCATGGCTGTAACGGATCGTGCAGCCACGTCTCGATCCCTGAGTCAACAGATGGGGACGTTTGCAAGACAACAACCATCTGCACGAACAGTTCGACGACATTTGCAGCAACATGGACTATCGGCTCGGAGACCATGGCTGCGGTTACCCTTGACGCTACATCACAGACAGGAGCGCCTGCGATGGTGTACTCAACGACGAACCTGGGTGCACGAATGGCAAAACGTCATTTTTTCGGATGAATCCACGTTCTGTTTACAGCATCATGATGGTCGCATCCGTGTTTGGCGACTTCGCGGTGAACGCACATTGGAAGTGTGTATTCGTCATCGCCACACTGGCGTAGCACCCGGCGTGAGGTGCCATTGGTTACACGTCTCGGTCACCTCTTATTCGCGTTGACATCACTTTGAAAAGTGGACGTTACATTTCAGATGTCTTACGACCCGTGGCTCAACCCTTCATTCGATCCCTGCGAAACCCTACATTTCAGCAGGATAATGCACGACCGCATGTTGCAGGTCCTGTACGGATTTTTCTGGATACAGAAAATGTTCGACTGCTGCCCTGGCCAGCACATTCTCCAGAGCTCTGACGAATTTAAAACGTGTGGTCAATGGTGGCCGAGCAACTAGCTCGTCACAATACGCCAGTCGCTACTCTTGATGAACTGTGGTATCATGTTGAAGCTGCATCGGCAGCTGTACCTGTACACGCCGTCCAAGCTCTAACTCAATGCCCAGGCGTATCAAGGCCGTTATTACGGCGAGAGTTCGTTGTTCTGGGAATTGATTTCTCAGGATCTATGCACCCAAATTGCGTGAAAATGTAATCACATGTCTGTTGTAGTATAATATATTTGTCAAATGAATAACCTTTATCATCTGCATTTCTTCTTGGTGCAGCAATTTTAATGGCCAGTAGTGTAGTTCTAAGTTCTAGGGGACTGATGACCTCAGATGTGCTCAGAGCCATTTGAACCTTCTGTTTGAAGACTCGCAGTACACATCGCAAGTTTTGCACTGAGAAGCATTTGATGAAAGTTGGTGAGATAACGTCTTGCATTGCACATCGCATGATGTTTGGTTTTGTATAGTCACATCAACATTCCTAATAGCAACAGGTTGCAGTGCAGACGAGCGTTCCGTGCGCACTGGTATGCTAATAAATTTAATTACCATGAAAGTTCATGTCCATTGCATGGCACAGTAATGGCCTGAGTGTTTTCGCGAAAATATCAATATCAATTCTGAGCTTAATGCCAGTAAAAGATTTCAGTAAAGTGCTATCTTGTGAATTTTCACGCAGTGTTATCACAAAGTCAGATACCTAATTTTATGTTCATTTTTGCTGTAATTACAATAACAGTTCTGATACACTGATTGTTTAAGAACTAAAGATAAAGATTAACAATTTTCAGGACCAACATTTTAATCTGAGTCAATTTGTCTTGCAGTGAGAAGGCATATGTATATTTTATTGAACACGGACTGCTGTCTCACAGACGAATTGTTTTATGTACCGGCTTGTCTGAATTTCGTATCGTGTAGCCTGAGCTCCACGTGCTTCCGTTCACAATTTAATTTTCACCTTTGTTGCCCTGCATCGAGATTAGCATACTTCGAAATCATAATAAGTTTTACACATTTCTCAGGTACCAACATGATACGTACAAACAGGAGTTAAAAAGTATAACAAGAAACTTTCAGTTGGCTAGTGCCCAGAGAGAGCAACTGCTATGATGGAACACGAAATAACAATGCCAGTTTTATTAACAAGTACGATACAATCTTCTTTCGGACATGCACATGTTCTGAAAGAACAGGCGCTGCCGGCCGTTGTGGCCGAGCGGTTCTAGGCGCCTCAGTCTGGAACCGCACGACCGCTACGGTCGCAGGTTCGAATCCTGCTTCGGGCATGGGTGTGTGTGATGTCCTTAGGTTAGTTAGGTTTAAGTAGTTCTAAGTTCTAGGGGACTGATGACCTCAGATGTTAAGTCCCATAGTGCTCAGAGCCATTTTTGAACAGGCGCTGCAGCAGGTACTGCTGTTAGGAAACACAGGAAATTTATTCGCAGTTGGGAATATGAACCACCTTCTGCTCTATAGTAGAATGATGGCAATGAAAATTTGTGCTGTACCAGGACTCCAACGTACCTTATGCGAGCGGCTCTACGAGTCCTAACCACTTCATATCCAAACTGATGGTGGGGGCGGGGGTGGTGGCTGAAGGAAAGGAAAGAGAAGGGGTTACTGATGTCAGCTGCATCGGGACATTACACAGAACCAGCAGCAACACGTGAAAATGTGTACCAGACCGGGATTCGAATCCGGGATATCCTGCTTACTGGGCAGGTGTGTTAACCACTGCTCCATCCACAGTGTTATCGCAACCGTACGGACTATCTCGGCACGCCTCACGGCCGACACACACTCTCACCGAGCGCCACCTATCCATAGTCCCTGCCCATTTCTTCCATGCACGCTACTCTGACGTTCCTGCAGCAGGTCAGACGAACTTATGCACCCGCACTGAAGAAGGTGGATCCATTGCCCATCTGGGCGAATCAATTATATGAATGCGTGGCGTCTGTTCTTTCAGACATGTCTGAAAGAACGGACACCATGCATTCATATAATTAATCACTTCGGCTATCCATGCACAAATCAAGGCCAGACCCAGACTTCCTTATGTCATCATTCTTGTGTCACAACGTGGACTCATACGTTATGTATAGTGCTGCACAAGAGAGACATGTTTATTGAGAGTCAAGGGACTAGTAATGGCGAATAAATACGAAATAGCAGTGGTTGTGTTATTAAGAAGTATGATGCAATGTCCTCTGGACATGCATGCTATTTCATATTTATTCACCAATACCAGGCGCTCAATTGTCAATAAATATGTTCTTCCTGGACAGGAATATAGGAAATGTACCGGGTGATCAAAAAGTCAGTATAAATTTGAAAACTTAATGAACCACGCAATAATGTAGATAGAGAGGTAAAAATTGACACACATGCTTGGAATGACAAGGGCTTATTAGAACCAAAATGCAGGATGGAGCGCCACCCCATATGGCTAGACGCGTGGAAGATCTCTTGCGAACGTCGTTTGGTGATGATCGTGTGCTCAGCCGCCACTTTCGTCATGCTTGGCCTCCCAGGTCCCCAGACCTCAGCCCGTGCGATTATTGGCTTTGGGGTTACCTGAAGTCGCAAGTGTATCGTGATCGACCGACATCTCTAGTCATGCTGAAAGACATCAGACGCCAATGCCTCACCATAACTCTGGACATGCTTTACAGTGCTGTTCACAACATTATTCCTCGACTACAGCTATTGTTGAGGAATGATGGTGGACATATTGAGCATTTCCTGTAAAGAACATCATCTTTGCTTTGTCTTTCTTTGTTATGTTAATTATTGCTATTCTGATCAGATGAAGCGCCATCTGTCGGAAATTTTTTGAACGTTTGCATTTTTTTGGTTCTAATAAAACCCAATGTCATTCCAAGCATGTGTGACAATTTCTACCTCACAGTCTACATTATTCCGTGATTTATTCAGTTTTCAAATTTATACTGACTTTTTGATCACCCAGTACTAGTACACATTATGTCACAAGAGCAATGACGTACGGAAGTTTGGGTCTGGCTACGTTTTGTGCATAGACAGGTGATGTGATTATGGCGATCGCTAGTGTAAAGGGCAAAATCGTGTTCGAGCCCCAGCTGGCACAAATTTTCACTGTCGTCATTCTGGTATAAAGCCAGAGGTGGTTCATATTCACAACTGCGAATACATTTTCCGATATGGTGGAAGCTGGAACTGGCTGAGATAATTCAGGATGTGCAGCAGGGCGTTGCAGCAGTGGAGTGGTGCCAAGTGTCAGGCAGTGATCCTTTCTGGAAACAATGCTGGTTGAATTATACTTTTATTCCATAATAGTTACAGTAGTGGAAATGAAGCTAGAGAGACAGTCAGCAATCTCTATGACGTATGTGGCCTCGGCCTGTTTAGCGTGCTGGACTCAACAGTAGCTCACCAGAAGGGCGACATGCTGGTGTCCCCAGGGCGATGGCGGTGTCTGCAGTCAGCACAGTAGCAGGGGTGTTGACACGGGGTAGTGGTGGCAGCTAGTGGTGCACAGCAGAAAGTGGCCATAGATGCTGGCCTGCTTCTGTAGCATGGCGGCAACCACATCAGGCCAGGCAGGGTCGAATGCAGCTTCTTGCATGTCTGATGACAATGGCGCGTGACAGCACTGGGCAATGGATACTGACAGGGGTGCTGACAACCAGGCAGTTAGATGGCCCAGGCTCTAATCCTGATCTGTCAGGAAGGCGACAGGCAGCAGATGACAATCACCCAGGTGCTGGACCACTTGTCAAAAGGCGTCAAGTTGGCATTATTCGGACTCAGCTCAGGTAGTGACCTGTAGCTTCTGACAGCAGAGTACATTAACAGTAGATGGTAAGTTTATTTTGGTACATGAACTGGAGTGGACCTCCCGTTGACAAGCGGCAGTGACAACTGAGAATGAGTGCCAAAATTTGGAGGTATTTATGCTAGCCAGGTCCACTCTCGTTTCTGAAGCAGTAACGGTTTTTCCTCTAAGTCCAGGCCCAAGGCCTGGCCATTGATCAACCATGACATCATAGCTCCAGTTCTTTCATCGTAATAATTCTTATTTGTTAAGTGATGTGAACTATCCAATAAATCGGGTCACATTCCCACGTGTGCGTATAGGCCTACCAGGTAAAATATTAGTCACCCTCATAAAAGAGGACACATGCCGCTTTTGAGCGCGGTAGATGGTCTAAAACTGCTTCCACACAAATGGTTCAAATGGCTCTAAGCACTAGGAGACTTAACATCTGAGGTCATCAGTCCCCTAGAACTTAAACCGAGCGAGGTGGCGCAGTGGTTAGCACACTGGACTCGCATTCGGGAGGACGACGGTTCAATCCTGTCTCCAGCCATCCTGATTTAGGTTTTCCGTGATTTCCCTAAATCGTTTCAGGCGAATGCCGCGATGGTTCCTTTGAAAGGGCACGGCCGATTTCCTTCCCCATCCTTCCCTAACCCGAGCTTGCGCTCCGTCTCTAATGACCTCGTTGTCGACGGGACGTTAAAACAACACTAACCCAACCTAACCCCTAGAACTTAGAACTACTTAAACCTAACTAACCTAAGGACATCACACACATCCATGCCCGAGGCAGGCAGGATTCGAACCTGCGAACGTAACGGTGGCGCGGTTCCAGACTGAAGCGCTTAGAACCGCTCGGGCACTGTGGCCGGCGCTTCCACACAGCCATGTGTCTCTCCACTGCTGATGTAAGCCATAGCGGTGAAGTGGAGAGTAGCTGCCAGTCAGTTACGTGGAATCAGTGCAGTAATATGATTTTGTGGGGAAACTTAACGAAATGGCATGAAAGGGGCTGTCGTGTTTCGAGGTGCCCATGACTGCACCATGACTGAAGCTGCCCAATTGGCTGGTGTAACAATGTGGACTGTCCAACATGTCAACACGAAATGGAGTACCACTCACTGCCAAGTAAACATGGCATAAGAACAGTGGTCATAAAAAGATTCTTACCAACATGGACTGGAGACAAATTACATGCCTTGTCAATAGCAAAAGATTTCCAAACCATCAGGTACTGTTGTTATCAGTCAATGCAGAACGATCCAACCAGTTTCCGAGCGAATATTGAAAAGTGAACTGTGTGCTATGGCCGTATGGAGCTGCGTACCCGCAAGAGGCCATTGCTTACAAAAAATCAAGGAAATTGCAAAATATAATCTGTACAATTACAACATTTAATTAATTCTACCACTTAGACTAAGTTTAAGAATGGTGTAATACCTAACTTCAATTCAAAAATCGCGCCTCCATTTCATGGGAGGAACACGTAACTGGTTGACATTCTCTAGCCTCTTTGTTAGTAAAAACCTCCAGCTTCACTGCCGTTGACAATAGAGAGCTCAGAGAACTGTCTAATGGAACTGAACATATTTATCATTACGGTTTCCTATTCCTCAAGCCGTGGCATATACAGGGTGAGTCACCTAACTATACCGCTGGATATATTTCGTAAACCACATCAAATACTGACGAATCGATTCCACAGACCGAACGTGAGGAGAGGGGCTAGTGTAATTGGTTAATACAAACCATAAAAAAAAGCACGGAAGCAAGTTTTTTAACACAAACCTACGTTTTTTTAAATGGAACCCCATTAGTTTTGTTAGCACATCTGAACATATAAACAAATACGTAATCAGTGCCGTTTGTTGCATTGTAAAATGTTAATCACATCCGGAGATATTGTAACCTAAAGTTGACGCTTGAGTACCACTCCTCCGCTGTTCGATCGTGTGTATCGGAGAGCACCGAGTTACGTGGGGATCCAAAGGGAACGGTGATAGACCTTAGGTACAGAAGAGACTGGAACAGCACATTACGTCCACATGCTAACACCTTTTTATTGGTCTTTTTCACTGACGCACATGTACATTACCATGAGGGGTGAGGTACACTTACACACGTGGTTTCCGTTTTCAGTTACGGAGTGGAATAGAGTGCGTCCCGATATGTCAGGCCAATAGATGTTCAATGTGGTGGCTATCATTTGCTGCACACAATTGCAATCTCTGGCGTAATGAATGTCGTACACGCCGCAGTACATCTGGTGTAACGTCGCCGCAGGCTGCCACAATACGTTGTTTCATATCCTCTGGGTTTATAGGCACATCACGGTACACATTCTCCTTTAACGTACCCCACAGAAAGAAGTCCAGAGGTGTAAGATCAGGAGAACGGGCTGGCCAATTTATGCGTCCTCCACGTCCTATGCAACGCCCGTCGAACATCCTGTCAAGGGTCAGCCTAGTGTTAATTGCGGAATGTGCAGGTGCACCATCATGCTGATACCACATACATCGACGCGTTTCCAGTGGGACATTTTCGAGCAACGTTGGCAGATCATTCTGTAGAAACGCGATGTATATTGCAGCTGTTTGGGCCCCTGCAATGAAGTGAGGACCAATGAGGTGGTCGCCAATGATTCCGCACCATACATTAACAGTCCACGGTCGTTGTCGCTCTACCTGTCTGAGCCAGCGAGGATTGTCCACGGACCAGTAATGCATGTTCCGTAGATTCACTGCCCCGTGGTTTGTGAAACCTGCTTCATCGGTAAACAGGTAGAACTGCAACGCATTCTCTGTTAATGCCCATTGACAGAATTGCACTCGATGATTAAAGTCATCACCATGTAATTACTGATGTAGCGAAACATGAAACGGGTGAAAGCGGTGACGATGCAGTATGTGCATGACACTACTTTGACTCAGTCCACCGGCTCTCGCAATGTCCCGTGGACTCATGTGTGGGTTCATGGCAACAGCAGCTAACACACCAACTGCACCCGCTTCTCCTGTGACGGGCCTGTTACGGACCCGTTTGCGTGCTACGACCATACCTGTTGCATACAGTTGGCGGTAGATGTTTTGCAATGTGCAGCACGTTGGATGCTGTCTGTCCGGGGGTACCGTTCTGCATACAACCTGCAGGCTTCAGCTGCATTTCGTCGACACTCGCCATAGATGAGTATCATCTCCGCCTTTTCAGAGTTCGAATACACCATGGTCACAGTTCCTACAACACTACACTTTCACAGACGTCTGGTAACACGGTGTACTATAGTTGGTCTGCGTGCGGAGACGAATGCAGAATAACAATAGCAGCAAGCGCTACATGCGGACACTGCGACAGCTAGACCAAACCACAACAGTGCACTACAGCCACACTCGTAAACACGGTCGTCATCGTAAACATGTCCCTGCAGATGCTGCTCGCCGACCGTGGCCCGTGTTTGTTACAACACGCAACTGAACGTCGGAGGTTTCAAGCGTCAACTTTAGGTTACAATATCTCCGGATGTAATTAACATTTTACAATGCAACAAACGGCACTGATTACGTATTTGTTTATATGTTCAGATGTGCTAACAAAACTAACGTGGTTCCATTTTAAAAAACGTAGGTTTGCGTTAAAAAACATACTTCCGTGCATTTTTGTATGGTTTGTATTAAAGAATTACACTAGCCCCTCTCCTCACGTTCGGTCTGTGGAATCGGTTCGTCAGTATTTGATGTGGTTTACGAAATTTATCCAGCGGTAACGTTAGGTGACTCACCCTGTATATCATCATAAATAGTCTAAATGGTGACCACGTCTGTTTGCAGAAGAATGCGGCCAGCATGCAGACGAAGTATGATGTGCAGATGTGAATTTAACTATACAGAGGACGTGTGGTTATGTCCGCAAACTCTTACTTTCGAATTTAGTCAAGTACTGAGTCCATTCATGACTCTAGACAATCTGCTTGCACACTGGCCAGGAGCAGATACTTGAATCACGTGCACGGTCGTCAGTAAGCACTTCAGAATGCCTGAAGCTCCATGGAGGAGCACAAATTTGTCACTCTGTTCACAGAGAAACAAACTGATTCTGCCTCAAGCGCCGGCCGGTGTGGCCGTGCGGTTAAAGGCGCTTCAGTCTGGAACCGCGTGACCGCTACGGTCGCAGGTTCGAATCCTGCCTCGGGCATGGATGTGTGTAATGTCCTTAGGTTCGTTAGGTTTAATCAGTTCTAAGTTCTAGGCGACTGATGACCTCAGAAGTTAAGTCGCATAGTGCTCAGAGCCATTTGAACCATTTTCTGCTTCAAGCGGCACAAGTGAGAGTTTCTCAGACGAAGTTTCAGAGCGATTACTGGATGCTTTTCCAGCAATTTCTAAAAACAAATAATATACTCTCTAGAGATGTGTGTCGGCTGGACACGTAGCAGCGAGTCCATTATACCTTTTTCCTTGTTATTAACAAACCTTGGTTCACTAATGTGCACTCTCAACTCAGCCAATGATGGCCTTCACTACAACCTGATTTCCTCTCACTCTTTTTAGACTTGAAACTGCTGGCCAATCGAGAGCAATTTATAAAAAAATGTTCTAGAAGCTTCTCAAGTAATTTAAAGTAACGTCCGTCCGAAGGGCTTAGCCTGTCACAGGGCCTCCGGGAAAATGCGGCAGGAACGTGCTACGCATTATGTGTGGGAATAATTTTTAACCATTGACTCCTGGACGCCTGTGTGGCGACAGGAAACGCATTCTGACGGGGTGGAAAAAACTGCAGGTGATTCTTGTTACTTAGCTCTTTACTGCCTCGTTTCGACTTCCACACGCGCCCCTGGCAACGGGGGAAGATTCTCACTGGGCCACTTCACAGGACAGCTTTTCGGGAGGGTGTAAAAATTGTGCCCTTTGGCCGCTGAGCAAAAAACTCACAGCTTGCACCCCAACATCCTTGAAGTCCATCGCTTCCTCGGCTTCTCTCGCTACCCTGGCCAACGCAAAAAGTACTTTTTAAAAGTACGCAGTACTATACTTGGTAGTGTGAAGCTGTTCAGTATCAATTGGTACGACGAATAAAATAACAACCCTACCTAACCTTCGATCCCAAATGATATAGACGCGTTTATCTAATCGACTACTTTAATTCCATTAATTGATCATGTAAGAGTCCGCAGCTCTTGGTCTTGAGGTAGTGTCCTCGTTTCCCGCGCGCGCTGTCCCGGGTTCGATTCCCGATGAGGTCAGGGATTTTCCCTGCCTCGAAATGACTGGGTGCTGTTGTGTCGTCTTCGTCATCATCATTCATCTCCATTACGGTCGGAGGAAGGCAACAGTAAACCACCTCCGCTAGGACCTTGCCTAGCCGGCGGTGCGGCTCTACATCTACATTTATACTCCGCAAGCCACCCAACGGTGTGTGGTGGAGGGCACTTTACGTGCCACTGTCGTTACCTCCCTTTTCTGTTCCAGTCGCGTATGGTTCGTGGGAAGAACGACTGCCGGAAAGCCTCCGTGCTGGCTCGAATCTCTCTAATTTTACATTCGTGATCTCCTCGGGAGATATTAGTAGGGGGAAGCAATATATTCGATACCTCATCCAGAAACGCACCCTCTCGAAACCTGGACAGCAAGCTACACCGCGATGCAGAGCGCCTCTCTTGCAGAGTCTGCCACTTGAGTTTGCTAAACATCTCCGTAACGCTATCACGGTTACCAAATAACCCTGTGACGAAACGCGCCGCTCTTTTTTGGATCTTCTCTATCTCCTCTGTCAACCCGACCTGGTACAGATCCCACTCTGATGAGCAATACTCAAGTATAGGTCGAACGAGTGTTTTGTAAGCCACCTCCCTTGTTGATGGACTACATTTTCTAAGGACTCTCCCAATGAATCTCAACCTGGCACCCGCCTTACCAACAATTAATTTTATATGCTCATTCCACTTCAAATCGTTCCGCACGCATACTCCCAGATATTTTACAGACGTAACTGCTACCATTGTTTGTTCCGCTATCATATAATCATACAATAAAGGATCCTTCTTTCTATGTAATCGCAATACTTTACATTTGCCTATGTTAAGGGTCAATTGCCACTCCCTGCACCAAATGCCTGCAGGTCTTCCTGCATTTCGCTGCAATTTCCTAATGCTGCAACTTCTCTGTATACTACAGCATCATCCACGAAAAGCCGCATGGAACTTCCGACACTATCTACTAGGTCATTTATATATATATTGTGGAAAGCACGCTCCTCGGATTATGGGATCTCATCATCATCATCATCAAGACACGAAGTACTGCCTTCTTACAAGCTGCACGTTTCCAGGCTTCCAAACAACAAAGAAAGAAGTAGCTTACAAAACGCTTGTTCGTCCGATTCTTGAGTATTGCTCATCAGTATGGGACCCTTACCAGATTGGATTAATAGAAGAGATAGACATGATCCAGCGAAAAGCAGCGCGATTCGTCATGGGGACATTTAGTCAGCGCGAGAGCGTTACGGAGATGCTGAGCAAGCTCCAGTGGCGGACACTTCAAGAAAGGCGTTACGCAATACGGAGAGGTTTATTATCGAAATTACGAGAGAGCACATTCCGGGAAGAGATGGGCAACATATTACTACCGCCCACATATATCTCGCGTAATGATCACAACGAAAAGATCCGAGAAATTAGAGCAAATACGGAGACTTACAAGCAGTCGTTCTTCCCACGCACAATTCGTGAATGGAACAGGGAAGGGGGGATCAGATAGTGGTACAATAAGTACCCTCCGCCACACACCGTAAGGTGGCTCGCGGAGTATAGATGTAGATGTAGATGTAGAAGCTGACTAGAGGGTGTGACATAGACAAGTAGCGAGTGTGCCTCTTTTCAAATGACGCAAGGCATCGAGTGCACCAGCGGTCCAACCCCGCAATTTGTGGCTGGTGGAATTCTGTGTTGTCTTTCGAGTGTTTTCCGTAACTTGACTCGGGCACACTCATTTACGGTATCGTGAGTAGGAAGTGATATGCTCACTTCAACATTCTCGGTGACCATGTGTTGTGCTTTCTTCTACGCCTTCATGTTGAGTATGTTGTGGAGCCTCCTGTCATCAGAGTGACAACAGCTGCGTTCATTGTATCCTATGTTCCTTGTTTGATGAACACTCGGGAACCCTATCGCACCTCTACCGGTCCGCTAAATGAACCAACAGTAATCCCACAGAACACGTTTGTACTATATGGAAAACTGTTAAAAAGTAGAGATAATCTTTCCGGCAATTATGTATTTCTCTCAGGTGTCAAAGGCGTCACTCATTCCGCCTCATTTACGAGATGCTTTATAAAAGTAATGAGACTGGCAACACTACTGGCGATCTGTCAGTGCTGTGTTGTTTTGCTTGTGTAGACCAGAGTGTTCACCCCTTCCAGATGCTTGTCAGTCCAAGTTTCAGCTCCATATAGCCATCAAGTGATTTTTGAGAACACCATCAGTGAATTTGTTTTTTGTTTTGTCTTATGAAATTGCAACAGCAGTATTTAGAGCAACCTTATGCCATCAAGTTTTGTTCTGATCTCCGGGAATCCGCAGTGTAACCTTTTAAAAGTTCAAACAGGTCTATGGAGAACATTTCTTATAAAGAGTACAAGTGTTCCACTGGCACGTTCACTGTCGAAGGCCGAGAACGCGTTGAAGATTAGCTTCGCTTAAGGAGACTTTTAGCTTAAAAATCCGACAAAAATATCGTACTTTAGCGTGCTCTTGTGGAGCGAGGGGCAGCGTGGTTGATCGTTTCGTATCAGGGAGTTGGGATACCGTCTTCATAATTTCAGCAGTTGAACGGAATCTAAAATTATAGGCCGAGGGAAGCGGGCGTTCCCTCTCCTGCCTTGTTATTCGAGAAAACGTCTGCTCTTTCTAAAAGAAGCAATCTAGGCATTCGTCAATGCACCCCCAGCGAGTTTTCACGTTCTCTGTGTGCAGGGGCGAGGAAGTTCAACTTCAAGAGAGAAGTTACCGGGACGTAGACGAGAGCAGTCGCAGCAACCAGTTGCTGCTCCGCGATGAAGTAAGTTGTGACTTTTGGGTGGGAATTAGATTTTTTTCCCGTTAGGTTTATCTATAATGGTGAAACTCCGTTGTAAGGTGCAGCGCACAATTCTCGCGAGCGACGATTTCAGAATCGTTTTTACATAAATTCAGATGGAACCGAATTGGGTCATTCGTTGGTTACGAAGCACTTCATCAAACATATGCCCATTTGATTACCATAGTTCTTCTTGCTGTGAGTCACAAACTAGCTTTAATCGTTCAACGAGCAATTATAAGTGGTGAATTTTGCTTTCGAATCTTTGTGTGTGAATACTTGCGCGTCCATGTTGGGTTCCCTTACCCCACTCGTCCTTTTACTGACAAACGATCGGCACGTTAGTATTCCTCATTCGTATGGAACGATAAATTTGGTATTTTTAAGGGTGTTCCATGTAAATGTTGTCTAAGGAGTGCGTTCATTTTGTGAAATCAACTTCAATAATGCAGCTCCATGGTCTGTTAAGCTCCTACACGAAAGTGCAAGCCAACACATGTCCCCATATCGTAAAGTACTTAGCGTCGTGAACACTGTGACAGGAAATCACTTAATATGTTAGCAAAGCATAATCCCTGATCGGTCTTTCTGGAGTTCAGTAATTAAAACTACTTTGAGCAGTTTTCTCTTTAGGACAGTGAGCATGTCCAATAATTAATTAAAAATTTCATGAACTTCAGACTGCTTGGCACTGAGGGCAGAATAAATAATGTTAATTACAGTGTTTGTACACAGTTAGCGCTCAGCTACTCAAAGTCCTCGTTATAAACTGAAGTGACCCACTTTCATCACAAGTGCGGACCACTTTTAATGTTATCATTAACTAGCGGCTTTAGCGGATGCGGTTTACCTCAAGAAACTTGTAGAACCTCGTACAATTGACGTCATTATCAAGGATAGATTGGTGTTACATATATTAATGTGTTGTCTCCTGGTGACGACAAATTTTTTGTCCGATGTGGTTACGTTTGACTGCTATTCCGTCTGTTAGCGGACTGAGAGGGAACCATTGAACTAGGTCCTTTGGGTATGTGTCAAAAACCCTCTGAACAGAGCACCAGTCGTTTCTTATTTTAAGATATTAGTCTCAAACGGTCATCCGGAGATCGATGGTGGACAGAAGAACGGCTGATGACGGCCGTGAAAAGTTCACGACGCGTGCCGGTACTGCTATATCCGGAAGACACGAACGATAGCTGCAGACACGTATCGTGCCCTCGAAGAACAACTGTGAACAGCTGAGTTGTTTCACATAGCCAGCGGTATGGAAGTAAAATCCAAGCTTGCTAGTTAGTATGACACAGAGAGTGAATGCAGAAGCAGGATAAGATACGCCATCCATTAACATAACACCAAAAAGTTGTCGTTAGCGAATTGATTTTCCTCCGAAAGTACCGCCAAAGTTCGCCGACCAAACGGACTACTCTGCTTTGCCCGCTACTGCCTCTTTTATCATTATCCACATCTCCACTTTTTTAACTACGTAAGCTTCCGCGGATGGTGTCATGATGATTAAAATTCTTGTGGCTGTTGCACCGCGTCGTTGTATAAAATTCTTAATTACAAAATTAAAATCGACGTTTCGACCGTGTTACAACGACCTTCGTCAGGACGAGACTGGTTTTAGTAGAGGGAAGTGTTCTATTTATTGTAGACATCGGTGTCAACACATTAGCCCAGAATAATAAATCGGCGATAACGGCACACCACCCTGAACTATCAGTACATTTCCGCGCACACCAGGAGAAAAACGTGCACACTAGATGTAAGCTGCTGAGTCGCAGACTGTCCCCAATCACTGACAAGCCGGCTAGCCCACCAGTAGCTTCTTTCCTAGACTCCCTCGCCCGACATGAATAGGTAATTAATTCTAGGGCCAATAAATTTTTACAAATATGACACGTTGTTACCGATCGACTGCAATAAACAGAGCCACCTGCCCTCCACCAAACCCCATCTTGCCCTCAGGAAGGTCGTTTCAATACGGTCGACACGTTGGTTTTCAGTTTCTAATTAAAGTATTTTATACGATGACCCTGTACAACACCCATAAGAATTTTGTTCATCCCGCACTTTTTGTTTGACACCGTCACTCTTTTGTTTTCTAATGACGACCGACATGTAGAAACAACGACTCTAAAAGCTGTATTTTGTGACCTACCATGAGCCCAAATAAAATATTTTATGCGTCACGGACATTTTCTGTCAACGACGGCGACTGGCACGAGATCCCTCTTTGGTGGAGTTCGCAGCTCAATAACAGATTCCGGTCGCCTTGCCTTTCTAATTTCCAGACTGGTGTTCAGGTAATGAGTCGAGCATCCGTAGCATCTGACACAGAGGACAAACAAACGAACTTATACATATCGGTATCAACAAGATAATAACATTTTCTATACATAACAGGAGACACACAAGGTTACTTACATGTTATGCTCGTCCACATCACATGACGTGAGCGTCAATTATAAAATCTTTATGGCGTGGAAATTAATGTGGATCTAAAAAACATAGAAGCCACTGGCGGTGATCTCCGTGACCGAATGTCGGTCTCGCAATTAAATATTTTACATGCAGCTCATGCTGTATACCAAGATGTCATGCAACAAATATACTGGTGGGAAAACTTGAGGACGAAAGTAAGTTTCGCGTGATGTATCAATGCCATGTAACATAGCTCGATGAAAATTGGTCCATACATAGAAGGAACTACTACAGTGTAGAACAGAATGTAAGTGAGAGGAGCATGCAGTCAGACGAACAGAAAAGATACCTTTATTCAAAGACAATAATTACACTTTCTGCGTTCTTCTTGAAAAAACTCCGCCAGGAACATTCAAAATGTTGCAGTAAGCCTACAAAGAGAAAGCCACGGGGAAAACACGAGTTTCTGAGTGTCATAAACGATTTTGGGAGGTGAAAATGATCTTGCGGATACTCCAGGCGCCAGAAGGCCCTCAACTGCAAAGATTGGAACCAACGTCAACACAATTGATATCATATTATGGGGAAGACCGTCGATTATCTTTAACAAAGATTGCAAAGATTATGAATATACGCTATGGATCGGCTGAAATTTACGAAATGTTCTAGGGAGCAGAAAGATGCAGCAAAGTGGATGCCTCGGGTGATCAGTGACGACAGAAGGCTCACTATGTGATGGCGTGTCGACAATGAAAGGGAAGGCTTCAACGAGAACCACATTTTTTGGACAAAGTCATCACAGGGGATGGAATCCTGTTTCCATCATTATGACCCACAGACAAAACAGAACAGTGCCCACTGGAAAGATCCTTCAACTCCAAGACCCAAAGAGGCCCAAGTTCAACCAAGTGCAAGAAAAGTCATGCTTCTTGTCTCCTTCAATAAGCAAGGCAGTGTGTACCATCACGTGGTGGATCAAAGCAACCTACTGTTACTGCGAATTGCTATTGTCACGTGTCATATTGAAGGATCCATTAAGGAGGAAAATTAAAAAAAAAAAAAAAAAAGACTACAGCTTACTCGAATGGGACGGATCCTTCTTCTGGGTAACGCACCAGTTCATTGCGCCATCGAGACTCAAAAAACAAACACTGAATTAAACATTGAGGTGATGCCCCATCCGTCTTATTCACCGGACCTAGCGCCTGTGACTTCCGCCTGTTTCCTACAGGAAGAAAAAGAGCTTCGGTGTCCTTATTTTCTTAGTGGTCGAGAGCTTAACAGTCAAATTTCGTGTCTGCTCAACAGGCAATGAAAAAGGGGATCCAGGAAGGGTTCTGAACATTCGACTGAACGCTGTAATCATTGTATTGTGTCCGAGGGAGGTTACTTTAAAGGTCTCTAATGGAATTTGAAAACAGGTGAGCAGTTATTTCAGTAAGTAAATAATTCCGTTTCTTTTTGACATCCCCTCTTATATTGAATTTGTCGCGATTTCTGGTGGACGTCTCGACATTACAAAAGGCGAGACGTTGTTCTTATCGTGGTGCTTTATCACCACGGTTGACAATGCATACTCTGCAACATGCTTCCAGGCTAGCCACAAAGGTGGTAAGGAGTTCTTGTGATGGGGCGTTCCATTCCCCCGCCAACGCGGCTGACAACTGATGGGTCGTCATTCGTGCAGGTAGATACGCTGCAGCGCGTCTCCCCAGCGCATCCCACACGTGCGTCAATTCGGATAAACGGGCACGCCAATCCATTTGCCCAATATGCGCTTTCTCCAGGAGTTCCTCCACCAGCGCTGTTTGATGCGGTCACTCACTATCATCCACAACAATGAAGTCAGTGTCGACTGCATCCCTGAAAAAACGTACATGTGGAAGGAGTACAGTTTCCCAACAACGTTGGCCGGTGATACTACTGTGTTCAAAGATTTGAAGGTCAGTATGCCCATGCAACATTATGGCTCTCCACACCTGGGTCACCAAAACTGTCGCGTCCGACAATGTTAGTGGGTGCATTACATGTTGCCACCTCTCGCCACATGTTCAGAATTACAACTCAAGACTGAATCTGCACTCATCCGACAAGAATATGCGACGCCACTCCTCGTTCGTCCAGTCTCTGTGCTCTTGGCACCGTCCAAAACTTTGCCGCCGATGTGCGGGTGTTACCGGAATACGACGTACTGACCGTCGGGCACAGAGACCATTTGCTGCTGCAGTTGACCCTGATCGACCACCTTCTCTCCTTCCGGAGCAGTGCCTGTGGTTCGGAACGCCCATGTACGTGAAGCAATGGAGTGAGCAACAGAAAACTCCTGGGCTCCACTCCCCACACTTCGTCCATCTTCCGGATTCTTTTCTATGCGAATTTATGCAGATTCTGTCTCCGGATGATATTATAATGAAGACCATCACTACATAGCACCGTAATTGCTTGCTGATTGACATAACTGTCTTTCCCGTACCTTCGACCGCCCCGTTTTGCGGGGCCAGTCCGCTCTGGCGCTGTAGTCCAACTGACCTCACGCCATTGACGCCCAGCTTCTTGTGCACTACTGGGAGACCTCTGGTAACATGCTCTCGCACTTTCATTCATTTCCTTGGAGTAGTTAATTTGTTATGCTATTTTCTATCTCACATTTATGTTTTGCAGAGCAGTGTTCTTACAAACACCAAGCAAGCAGGGTATAAAATATGTGTGTATTACGACAAAGACAGTGAAGAGTCATAATGACTCTCAGTGTTACATATTTGTATCTTAGGTAATTGAAGAAAACGTCACAAGCCAAGATCACTAAAAGAGCATGTTATTGGATGACCGGTTTGGCCAGTGCTCTGCTGTTATCATTGGATCTCATGTTTCAGATCCGATGATGAGAGTATAGCTCTGTCGAAATGCTTTTTATCGATCATGACTTGTGAAGTTTTCTTCAGTTCCCATACATCAAGGTCGCCCCCACACTGACCATGTCAGCAATATATGTCTTTATTGTTGCTCATTCGTTTAATATTAGTGGTAAAGAGTAAGGGACAGTATGCACTTACTTTGGTATTTTGTAAGTTCACGGACAAAATGCGTAACATATTTCTAAGAAGTGAGAAATTAAAAAGTGATAAACACATATAGCCATAAACGATATCCAGCGTCCTCTTTCTACTTTATATGTACATCTACGTGATTACTCTGCTATTCACAATTAAGTGCATGGCAGAGGGTTCAATGAACCAGCTTCAAGCTGTCTCTCTACCATTCCACTCTCGAACGGCGCGCGGGAAAAAATGAGCACTTAAATTTTTCTGTCCGAGCTCTGATCTCTTATTTTATCGTGATGATCATTTCTCCCTATGTAGGTGGGTGCCAACGGAATGTTTTCGCAATCAGAGGAGAAAACGGGTGATTGAAATTTCATGAGAAGATCCCGTCACAACGAAAAACGCCATTGTTTTAATAATTGCCACTCCAATTCAAGTATCACGTCTGTGACATTATCTCCCCTATTTCGCGATAATACAAAACGAGCTGCCCTTCTTTGTACTTTTTCGATGTCATCCGTGAGTCACAGCTGATGCAGATCCCACACCGCACAACAACACTCCAGAATACGGCGAACAAGCGTGGAGTAAGCAGCCTCTTTAGTAGACCTGTTGCACCTTCTAAGTGTTCTGCCAATGAATCCCAATCTTTGGTTTGCTCTACCCACAATATTATCTATGTGATCGTTCCAATTTAGGTTATTTGTAATTGTAATCCCTAAGTATTTAGTTGAATTTACAGCCTTCAGATTTGTGGGACTTATCGCGTAATCGAAATTTAGCTGATTTCTTTTAGCACTCATGTGAATAACCTCAGACATTTCCTTATTCGGGGTCAATTGCCATAACGCACCATACAGATACCTTACCTAAATCATTTTGCAAGTCGTTTTGATCATCTCATGACTTTACAAGACGATAAATGACAGCATCATCTTCAAACAATATAAGACGGCTCCTCGTTAATATAGATCAGGAACAATAGAGGGCGTATAACACTTTCTTGGGGAACGCCGGATATTATTTCTGTTTTACTCGATGACTTTCCGTCTATTACTACGAACTGTGACCTTTCTGAGAGGAAATCACGAATCCAGTCGCACAACTGAGGCGATACTCCGTAGGCACGCAATTTGGTTAGAAGACGCTTGTGAGGAGCGGTGTCGAAAGCCTTCTGGAAATCTAAAACTATGGAATCAATTTCAAATCCCCTGTTAATAGCACTTATTACTTCATGACTATAAAGGGCTAGTTGTGTTTCACAAGAACGAGATTTTCTGAAACCGTGCTGACCATGTGTCAATAAATCGTTTTCTTCGAGGTACTTCATAATGTTCGAATACAGTATATCTTCCAAAACCCTACTGCAAATCGACGTTAGTGATGTAGGCCTGTTGGTCCATCTCACTTACTTCTAATTACGGGGTTAATATTTGCAAGTGCTACGCCTGACTACCGGTACAAAACCAAACGTGAACTATTCATCACTTGGATTGCTACCGTTAAGTGTCGTTCGTGCACTTCACTAATTACAAGACTGTATCGGTCGTGTTTCTCGTCTGCAAGCGTGACCACTAAAAGAATACCATTTTGCAATGTATCAGTTACCATCTTGTTTTGGTGTCTTAGTTTTAACATTTTATTTCTGTTGGTGATACCACCATAAAAGAATCGGCCTTTACCCAGCCTGAAGCTAAAATCATTCAGTTGCATCACTTTTGTTATCTCTGTCACTAAGATTTATTCTTACAAGGGAACATCCCCATCGCACCCCCCTCAGATTTAGTTATAAGTTGGCACAGTGGATAGGCCTTGAAAAACTGAACACAGATCAATCGAGAAAACAGGAAGAAGTTGTGTAGAACTATGAAAACATTTGATCGCTAGGTCATAGGTCAACCGATTCCTCCACAGGAAAACACGTCTGATATATTCTACAAGACACTGGTGACGGCATATGCGTCACATGACAGGAATATGTTGTCGACCCACCCAACTAGTACACTTGGTGAATGGGTAAAAAGATTCTTCTACCTTGCCCAATTTAGGTTTTCTTGTGGATGTGATAATCACTCCCAAAAAAGTGATGAAAACATAAGAGTTTGTCACATAAACTGAAAATAAAAAGTTAAAATTTTCACAGGAGGGAAGACTCGAACCAATGACACTTCGTTTCACAGCTGGTCACGCTAACCTCGGGACCACGGCACTCCTGAGCTCTTCTGTCCTTGATATTGCATATGTTGCACATGGACTACTCAGTTTGTATATTTAGCTTATTTTTTCATAGTTCCACACAACTTCTTCCTGTTTTCTCGATCGATCTGTATTCAGTTATTCAAGGCCTATCTACTGTGCCAACTTATAACTAAATCTGAGGGGGGTGCGATGGGGAGGTTCCCTTGTTAGTGAGAAGTGTTTCCCAAGGACTTTCGTAAGTGAATTCACGCTGACTGTGACTGGCATCGAATGCCTTTGTGTGATACATTTGTGACGTTCACTACTTCGACAATATCACTCCTGCCTACAAACAATTACCGTGGCTACGTGCCTGCCTCACTATTATCTAAACAGCACAGCAGGAAAACTCTTTTTCAACAGAGTAAAATCCTCTTTATACAGCTACATAATACAGCCATGTTCTCAAAATCATATTCTGCTTCAAAAAGCCGGCCGTTGTGGCCAAGTGGTTCTAGGTGCTTCAGTCTGGAAACGCGCGACCACTACGGTGGCAGGTTCAAATCCTGCCTCGGGCATGGATGTGTGTGATGTCCTTAGGTTAGTTAGGTTTAAATAGTTCTAAGTTCTAGGGGACTGATGACTTCCGATGTTAAGTCCCATAGTGCTCAGAGCCATTTGAACCATTTGGAATCTTCAGAAATCCGACATTGGAATGATCTTCCTCAACAATCAGAGAAATAAATTTCTCTTCACTCTTCGAAGCACAGCTGACAGTCCACCTGTCACAATAACTATCTATTCTATACACTACTCTGTAGCTTACTCTTGTCAACACCCTCTTCGTCTCCACTTTTCCATCCCACCGAGCGAAGTGGTGGAGTGGTTAGCACACTGGACTCGCATTCGTGAGGACGACGGTTCAAACCCGCGTCCAGACATCCTACTTTAGGTTTTCTTTGATTTCCGTAAATCGTTTCTGGCAAATGTCGGGATAGTTCCCTTGAATAGGTCCGGTCGAATTCCTTCCCTAATCCGAAGGGAAGATGCTCTCACTGTTTGGTCCCATCACCCAAATCAATCAGCCAGTCAACCTATCTCCCTTGTCACACAATTCTCCACAGAAAGTGTATTCTTTCTTGATAGCTTTCGTCGCTGTCGTTTTCAGTCTTCTCCTTTTTACCTATCGCTCATATTTCTGACGATTCTAAAAACAGTTTCAAGTATGATAAACTAACAAATATTGCTATTATTTTAATAGCCTTTCTTCTTCTCGTCTTATTATTTTTAAAGCCAGTTACTATTATTGCAAATGTATGTGCATCATTATAAGTATAAGTGTTGATACGTGTTGTTCCTAGTCGGGTGTAGGAGTGCCTTAAGACCTTAATGTGGTCAGACTAAGTCAACAATAAATAAACAGATAAATATTTTATGATGTGACGCGTAGGTGGGTCATTTAAGTTCATAGTAGATAAAAATATTGGGTTTGTGGTCGCTGTTTCTACATATTCGTCCAGCAGTGGACCAGCTGAACAGATTTTGTGTGAACGAGACAGGTTTGATGCTACGACGAAGCGTGAGTTGGCTGTATTTACACAGCAATGGCGGTATCTGGGCACCCTGCCTTTCTATCTCAGCAGATTCGTCGGATATTTTTGCGGAGCGTTTCTGTGGCAATATTAAGTAGACCTGTCCCTCAAAGGGCTACATTTTTTACGTTCTCTTCCCCCTCACAGTATAATGATCTGTAAAGCAGAGGTACCTCGATATTTGTGCAAACAATTAGCTTTATTAGTCAAAGCATTTCTGAGAAAATTAGATTATTTTGTGATGATGGTAATAATATTTATAAAAGGCTAAAAAACAGAGCACGTTTGAAATGCGGTACAGTTTTCTTTGGTACCACAGACTGCATAGCTTAGAAAAGTAGTCAAGCTACAGACAACATTCAGGGAAGTATGTTATGCCTCCAATTTCCTCTTCTGATGCTGATATGTGAAAATTTACCAAATTTATTTCACTGCGAGAAATATATTTAAGCATTTAGATCACCAATACGAGGGTTTAACTTAGATCAACAGAATGTAGCAGTCTGTAGGTACAAGAACTACTCGTACGAACCCCGTCATATTTTTAATCAGCCACAGAAGCCTTAAATTTTTTACTTCCACAGCAGACTGTGCCGACCGAAATTTGGGAGCAGCGAAAGTACTGCCTGGAGCACAATTAAACTAAATGTCCCCTCCATTCTTTTATCGTCACGTCTCACAGCTTTCCTCGTCGGCTCTTCGGCACTAATCGGAAAAATGAGAGGCCTTCGTCAAATAGCGTATTTGCTTTAGCACCTGCTAGCCGGTCCTTGAGATACTACAACACTGCAGCGAAGTAATGGCAAAAACGTGATTACCGAAAATGAGCGAGATGTGTAGGCGCCATCTATATGAATCAATCGCACTGTTTCCACATAAAACATTTTAGCGGCAGATGTCTGCTAGGTAACAGTAGTCTCTTTATGATGCCACTGGGACAAAATGACACTACAGATACGATGTGTGTCCAAGAAAATAACGGGAATTCTTTTTTTTAAATAATTTTATTTATTCGTCTACATCAATATTACCCCTTCAAAACAGTCCCCATAAGATATTATACACTTACGCCAGCCCTTTTTACAGTCAGGGAAAAGAAAAAGTCACTTAGGCAATGTTTGGCGAATATGGAGACTAGACCATCATGTTTGAAATTTCCTGGCAGACAAAACCTGTGTGCCGGACCGAGACTCTAATTCGAATGGCTCTGAGCACTATGGGACTTAACATCTGAGGTCATCAGTCCCCTAGAACTTAGAATTACTTAAACCTAATTAATCTAAGGACATCACACACATCCATGTCCGAGGCAGGATTCGAACCTGCGGCCGTAGCGGTCGCGCGGTTCCAGACTGAAGCGCCTAGAACCGCTCGGCCACTCCGGCCGGCAGACTCTAATTTGGACTTTTTGCCTTTCACGGTCAAGCGCTCTACTAATTCAGTTACTGAAACCCGACTCACAATCTGTGCTCACAGTCCTATTTCCGCCAGTACCTCATCTGCTACCTTCTAAACTTCACAGAAGTTCTCCTGCGAAACTTGCAGGACTATCACTCTAGTAATTCGTCTGCGTATGTGGTCGGGAAGTAATGCCGCTGATCTTTGGAAGATGGCGCTTAAATTGATTGGGAAAGTTAATTCTCGGGGTCTGAACGTAAGTATGGACTTCAAAAAGTAAGTTAAACGTGTCGTCCCACGCTAAGACCACTGCGCAAACGATAGTGGCGTGCTGTCAGAAGAAAGCACTCGTTCCGGTTTTTCTGAAGATACATTTCTGTTGCGGTACGAATAACATGTGTACCACAGTGTGAGAGTGAAATGGGGCAACAACTGGGGACATGCTACAAAAGTTGAAGTACGCAAGACATTATTCGATGTAGGTTCCTCCTTTTGTACAGAACACAGTTTGTTTTTGCAACCCAAACGTGTTTCGGCACCTCTGTGACATCATAAGTCGGTTTGGTTTACCGAACAACTGTAAAAAGTGAACACATTTTAGGGTATAACTGATCTAACAAAATGAGGCGTAAAGACTATTTTTGTTCGTTTTTTATCTTACCTGGATTTTACATTATATGCATTTTCAGGATAATCTGTATAGTTTCCTGCAATGACAGCTGGTCATCTGCAAACCAAACGATGTAAATGTCAATTTTACCATAGAATTAACACATCCTTGATTTTTAAATACGTGATGTAGTGTGGCAAAATGTTTGCGTACACATTTGTTTTTACTCATATTCTGTTGTAACTGATACTTATTCTTTGGCGTTCTGATGGCACTTTACATCATATTCATATTAAATGTTCTTTGTGTGATTTTGGTTTTATAAACGTTTTTTTTTACTTCCCACTACCCAGTGTACATTTTGTTATGTCCCCTAACCCCGTCGCCGTTCATTTGTTCCCGAGTGAGTCTGGCGCGAAATTTGAATTTTATTTACTTTTATCTCTCTTTTTCTGTCTCTCTCTCTCTCCGTGTATGTGTGGGTGTGTGTAAGCTCCTTTAGCTGTTTCTGTTGCCTTCCCGGTACAGTTCCTTTAAAGTGTTAAATAACGTGCCTTTACAGTGTGTAGAGTCTTCGTTTGAAACCTGTTTGCCTTCTGCTAGTGCCTTCTGCCTGTGGAAGAATCTTTTGTTAGTTTGTGGCGTAGGCTGTCACTGGATTTCAGTATTTTCAAATCTGTAGCTATTGCAGTTGAATGGTGGTTATGGGCTATTAGGTGGTCACCAATTGCGCTGTGGCTGCTGTCATTTGTTACGGCTCCGAGGTGTATCTTGTTTTAAAGTTCCTGCATTTTTGTCCTATGTATACTGATTGGCAAGTGTCACATGTGAGTTCATATATTCTTGATCTGCTGAATTTATCTGTGGGTATCTCCTGTGTTCTTTTTTCTGCGTTGTATTCTCTGCCCTGCGTCCTGTTTGAAGTCTCTGTTTATTCAATATGTTGCCTATTCTGTGGACAATTTTGTTATTGTAGATGAGTATGTGCCATTTTGTTTAGTGTGTGAGTTGTTACACTGTTGTGTCTTATGTCTGTTCATTGTTTGTGTGTTGTGTTATTCTGCTTAGTGTAAGGTTTTGTGTGTGGTGCATTCGTTCTTTTTCCGTTTACAAATTTGTTGGTTTAATTTCTCTATCATATGGGGCTTGTAACCGTTTTCCTCTGCTGTTTGTTTTATTGTTTTTAGCTGCTGTGTGTGATTCTGTTAGCTTATGGGTATTCAGTTCGATCTGTGGGGCATGAATCTGAATCTTGCTTGTTTGTGTTCCATTGGGTTGTACGACAGCTTGTGACACAACAGAGCAACAACACACACACAAAACAAAATGACACATACTCACCTACAATAACAAAATTGTTCACAGAACAGGCAACATATTGAATAGACAGGGACTTCAAAAAGGGCACCGGGCAGACAACACAAAATAGAAGAACTCAGAACACAGGAGACACCCAGAGATAAATTCAACATATCAGGAATATACGAACCCACATGCAGCACTTGCCAATCAGTACACATAGGACAACCATGAAGGAACTTTAAAACAAGATACTCAGAACACCTCAGGACCGTAAAAAATAGCAGTACCCACAGCACATTTGCTGACCACCTAATAGCCCATAACGACCATTCAACTGTAATAGCAACTGATTTGAAAATAACTGAAACCCAGTCACAGCCTACACCACAGATTAACAAAAGAAGAAAATTTCCACATGCAGAAGGCACGTTATTTAAAACACTAAAGGAACTGTACAGGAGAGGCAACAGAAACAGCTAAAGGAGCTTACACACGCAGAGAGAGAGAGAGAGAGAGAGAGAGAGAGATAAAAGCAAACAAAATTCAAATTCCGCGCCAGACTCACTCGGGAATAGATGAACGCCGACGAGTTTAGAGTACATAACAACAACATATAGACCACATTTTGCGAAGTGATTTTATAAAACCTTAATTACACAAAGAATTTTTAATAAGTGTATGCAGTACCCTCAGAATGCGAAATGAGGATTAGTCTCAACAAAACGTTCTGACCATTGTTTACGGAGACCTAGTGACTGTGTTGAAAAGTAGTCTCACGTGTCTGTGTGACTCAGAAGTGAAGTGCAGCATTCAGTAGAAGTTCCTCAGTCCGCCTTAATAAGATATAAGCCCCTTCGTAAATAAATAAGGAGATCAACGACCGTTGCGAGTTTAAAGAAATTTACTTCTTTTTTTTTTTTAAAAAAAAAGAAAGAGAGAAAGAAAAAAGCATACATGTCCGATACTTCTCTACCAAATGATTTACGGACGAATAAATAAATAATAATTTGTACTGTTTCTTCTTCATTCCGCGAAACATAATAACTTCACATCCTGCCCAGGCCTGGATTTAGGAGGAAGGGTAGGGGGGCAACCGGGTGGCAATTTCCGGGGGCGTCAAAGTCACATTCTTGAAGAAAAATTCCTTGTTTCACAAAGCGCCTAGCATCAAGCGCACTTTGCTCTATCGATTATTGGTATGATTTTCTTATGCGTCCCTATTGGTTTTTGAACATTTTTGAACACATTATAAGTTGATTTATGAAAGAATCATAGGGTGATTTCTGAATACGTGCATAGTGTACGTGATGTCTCTGTGTATCCGAGAAAATGAAATTCTGACAGAACATTTTTGCCAGATCGCTGCACTACTAAGGGCCAGTTGTACAGCCTCCATTTAGCAGACGCTTAAATTCTACTCTCGGAATAGCGCGGAAAAAGCGTTGTACGAACACATAACGCCTAACCGGAGAATAAACGCAGAATAATTAAACCGGTGATTCTGGCAGGGTTAGTGAAGTTAACCGGAGAATAAGTTTTGACAATGGCACGAATAGTTACAGAATTAGTGATGAGGAGATTGATTGGTAGAACGAGGAAGAAGAAGAACAGGTACGTGACACAAATTATATGGGAGAATATGATGGTTCCAAATTTATATAAAAATTCCCTACTACTACTACTTTTCCACCTCATGCTTGAGAAACTGCGGCATATGAATGAAACCTGAAATTATTTCCTAACATAAAACTTTTTGCTCGTAGTAAGCCTAATAAGCATTTGATACTGGCACTTCGCGAATTATATTCTGCCCTGTTATTTACATAAATGAGGTAGATAAAAATGACCGTTTGTGCCAAACCAGTCACGCTTATTTGGTGTATGTTACGACTGCTCCAATATTAGAAAAGCCTATTTCGTTTTACCTAGAAGACAGTTTTAAAATAGACGTAATCAAATCTAGAAACCACACCAGTCTTGGGTACTATCAGTATTAACTGCTTTTTCAGCGTTAGACGACGACATTTTCATTTTTCATGCAGTAAAACCTATGACTAGCTTTGATGAAGTAACACGAGTAGATATTTCGCAGAAAGGAAAACACGCCGTGTAAAGCTGTAGCAAGATTAGAGAGAAAAAAATGCTGGGACCTAAGGATTGAAGAAATGTCTACTGTCTTGCTTGCCTCTTGTCTTTACTGGTTTTATGTTTCCTATATTTAATTTAATGTCACACAAAAGAGGAAGTTATTAGCTAATAGGCAATAAAGAGTGCAAATCTTCTGAAGAGTTCTTGTTCTCCCTGTCACAGATAATCGCACCCAGTATTAATTGTGTTTTTTTTTAAATAGGGGTAGGATGTCAAACCGGCCGGCTGGAAGCAGGAGAGGCAACAAGACTTTGTGCCTTCCATTACAAAAAATACACGTTTGAATTCCAAAGAGTGAAATACAGTGACGTGCGATGGAAGAATGCTGCGTGAAGAGGCGTGGCACTGCACTTTGGCGCACTTAAGACCAAATAGCACGTCACATTCCCTCGAACGTGTATGTTTTATATATTAAATTCTCCACAAAGATGTACTCCATAAAATGAAAATGTTTTCGAAAAGCGACTTCTATGTCAAACGTTCGAGGGCGAGGGGTGGGCGCACTATCAAGTTTTTGCCGCGGTTCGGAAATATCGTAGATCAAGGACTGATCCTAGCAGAGATAAATATTACCAAACTCGCTGGCCTCTTAATTTTTAGAACGGACAGTTTACCTGTTGAGTTCATTAGGCTTAATTGCAACGCCACACAGAAAAATTATTCTAAAAATAAGACGCAAGAAAAAGGAAAGATATTATAACGCTACATGTTGAAGCGAGTGCTGCGTCATCATTGTCTAATGCGTCTACTTGCCATCTACGGTTCTGCGGTATACTTCAACCACGTCGGCACTCGTACAGTTTACAAACTTAGCCGTTTAAGAAATGCTTCCATCCTTGGGTTGAAAGCCAATTATAAAGTCCTTTTGAGCGTCAAATAAATCGCTCCGTTTTCACATTACAAAAACGACCGCACTGTTAACCGCGTTCCCCACCCCCCCTCTCCCCCCCGACACCCTTAATATACCTTCCACTGCTAGTGCTGTGAGTAGTTAATGCACACTGACGTCGAACATATGCTGTGGTCACATTAATGTGACTGGACTGTGTATGTAATTAAGAAAGAGTGACATGTATAGAGAAATGTGCATTAATATAACGAATTATTCATAATATTGATAATTGTAATTTACGCGACGTCAAAGCCTGTTTTACGTCGACGATAACGCAAACTATTGTGTTGCAATTTTTTATGTTTTACTGACAACGCGTATCACACTGAAAAATTGCTGTAAATTTTCCACAATAAAATTCAAGGAAGGGAATAATGAGGAAAAGGTTTCTATCTACAGTAAAAGAGGCGCTACCAAGCGTAACCATGCAAGCGACTTGGCGTGGCCGTCCTACCTTTGCTGTGCTGAACGAAACAGCTTACTATGGAAATTTTTATTTAACCTAGGACTAACTCTTATTTCTTTCCAAAATTTATCCTTAATTTTTGCCCTTTTGTTTTACTTGCTCCCTGTTGTGATTCATGCAAACAGAAAATGCAGACAATTAGTTTTTATGACTAAGAAACAATGTCATAGAAATTTCTTACTATAACAATAGTTAAGAAAACCTACTTACATCCGGTGTCCTGAAGTCGTGCCACTTAGGTCGCCAGTTGTATTGCAATAAAAAAATATAATTAAATAAATGAATGAAGGAAATTTGATTGGTAATTGTCCTTTCGCTTGCAATGAAAAGAGAACATTAGTACAATTGCATTATTATGAAATGTTTCTGCATGTACGAAATTGTGCTATTGTTCATTCACTTTACCTTACCTCATTTCTTTTGTCTGTGTATATATATATATATATATATATATATATATATATATATATATATATATATATATATATATATTTCTCGTCTTCTGAAAGCTTCTTCTTCTGTTAATTTTACGAAAATATGACCGTGGACTTATTTTCCTCCATTTCAATTATAGATGCAGGCAGCCGACTCCAGGGAACACCAGTGCCCCTCCAGATGATGTAAATTATGAAGGAATTCTTCTTAACTTGGCTGTAATTCATTTTAATAAAAATACTTAATACTGTTATTAAGTCTTCTCTTATTCATAAACACATGTGGTACAAAACACTCGTAGTCCATCTTACTCCGAGCAGTACAGCTGAACAAAACTTCTACATACGACTCACTGAAACAATATCATGTACAAAAAACTGAATAATGTTTTATGGTCATTTGTCTACGCTTTACAGCACATTCGTAACTAATGTCCTGGTCGTCGCTTAAAGTCAGTCTTCGATTCTGTCGTTGTCGCTGTTTCATTTTGTAATAAATTTTGACTTTACCGTATCCGTCAGGTCTTTCACTATGTACCTACACGAGTACACTGAAAAAGTTCAAAGAAGGGCAGCACGTTTTGTATTGCCGTGAAATAGGGGAGAGAGTGTCACTGAAATGATGCAGGATTTGGGATGGACATCATTATAACAAAGGCGTTTTTCGTTGCAGAGGAATCTTCTCACGAAATTTCAATCCCCAGCTATCTCCTCCGAATACGAAAATATTCTGTTGACGTCGACCTACATAGGGAGAAACGATCACTATGATAAAATAATGGAAATCAGAGCTCGCACAGAAAGATATAGATGTTCGGTTATTTATGTGCGCTATACGAGATTGGAATAGTAGAGAATTGTGAAGGTGGTTCAATGAACCCTCTGCTAGGCACTTAAATTTGATTTGCAGAGTATCCATGTAAATGTAAATGTAAAATGTAGTTGTAATGATCATACATTAAATAACTAATTATTTGATTACAATATAGTTTCTTATCATTAATTTGTTTCAAAAACTTGGATAATATATACAAATATTTTATATCAGTGTATATAAATAATATTACTTTTCCAGATTCAGATATTCTTCAGTGCTATAAAAACTATGTGTTAGTAAAAATTGTTTAAGATCTACCTTGAATTTATGAAATTCTTTAATTTTCTTTATTCTAGAAGGCAATTCACTAAAAAGTATTTTGGGCTGGTAGTTTACACTTTTTTGGTAGAGTGCTCCTTTGTGGATGTCTCTGTGAAAATCATCTCTGCTCCTTGTTTCATGATTATGAACCTGATTATTTAATGTTGAAAATTCCTGGTGAGTTTTCAGAAAGCATACGCATTCATAGATGTATAAGCTAGGAAGAGTCATTATTTTAAATTCTTTAAATATTTCCCTGCATGACACTCTGCAGGGAACCTTTTTCATTATTCTAATAGCCCTTTTTTGAAGTTTGAAAGCCTGTTTTGCCGTACCTGTATTTCCCCAGAAGATCACGCCATATCTAAGCAAACTGTTCATGTAAGCATAATAGGCACACAGCAATGATTCGGTGTTGCAGCATTCCTGAAGCATTCTTAGCACATAGTAGCATTTACTTAATTTTTTTACTCAAAACTTCTAGATGCTTTTCCCATCCCACGTGCTCATTCACCTATATACCGAGGAATTTTGTGTATGGAGCTTGTGCAATAACATAGTTCCCTAACTCAGTTTTCACTCTTCTTCTAGCTTTGCTTTTAATATTACTGAAATTCATCAATACCGTTGTATCGTCATTTATGATCAAAGCAGTGTCACTAAACCATTTTCCTGTCTCATTTATTGTCCTAGAGACACTCTGCTGTAGATCATCCTCAGTGTATCCTTTTATAAAAATGCTAGTGTCATCAGCGAACATCACCGTTTCTGCAACTGTCAGATGGTTTGGCAAATAGTTTATGTAGGCTAAGAACAACAAAGGGCTTAACACGGAACCCTGAGGCACTCCATAGCTAGTTTTTTTTTTTTTTTTTTTAAATCTGGAAGATATAAGAGTCGAGGGACATGAAAGGGAAGCAGTGGTTGGGAAGGGAGTGAGACAGGGTTGTAGTCTCTCCCCAATGTTATTCAATCTGTATATTGAGCAAGCAGTAAAGGAAACAAAAGAAAAATTCGGAGTAGGTATTAAAATCCATGGAGAAGAAATAAAAACTTTGGAGAAGAAATAAAAACTTTGAGGTTCGCCGATGACATTGTAATTCTTTCAGAGACAGCAAAGGATTTGGAAGAGCATTTGAACGGGATGGACATTGCGTTGAAACGAGGATATAAGATGAACATCAACAAAAGCAAAACGAGGATAATGGAATGTAGTCGAATTAAGTCGGGTGATGCTGAGGGAGTTAGATTGGGAAATGAGACACTTAATGTAGTAAAGGAGTTTCGCTATTTGGCTCTGAGCACTATGGGACTTAACATCTATGGTCATCAGTCCCCTAGAACTTAGTACTACTTAAACCTAATTAACCTAAGGACAGCACACAACACCCAGTCATCATTTTGCTATTTGGGGAGCAAAATAACTGATGATGGTCGAAGTAGAGAGGATATAAAATGTAGACTGGCAATGGCAAGGAAAGCGTTTCTGAAGAAGAGAAATTTGTTATCATCGAGTATAGATTTAAGTGTCAGGAAGTCGTTTCTGAAAGTATTTGTATGGAGTGTAGCCATGTATGGAAGTGAAACATGGACGATAAATAGCTTGGACAGGAAGAGAATAGAAGCTTTCGAAATGTGGTGCTACAGAAGAATGCTCAAGATTAGGTGGGTAGATCACATAACTAATGAGGAATATTGAATAGTATTGGGGAGAAGAGGAGTTTGTGGCACAACTTGACGAGAAGAAGGGACCGGTTGGTAGGACATGTTCTGAGGCATCAAGGGATCACAAATGGAGGGCAGCGTGGAGGATAAAAATCGCAGAGGGAGACCAAGAGATGAATGCACTAGGCAGATTCAGAAGGATGTAGGTTGCAGTAGGTACTGGGAGATGAAGAAACTTGCACAGGATAGGGTAGCATGGAGAGCTGCCTCAAACCAGCCTCAGGACTGAAGACCACAACAACAACAGCAACTCTTTGCCTTCATGACATATTTGTACTTTCTGTTGTCTATCAGAGAGAGGCCGAATGATACAAAAGAACTCGTCATGAGTGTTCAAGAAAAATCGAGAGGTTGTTCTTAAACTCTTCAACAGCACCTGCGAAGCGGTGGAGCATGGAACTCATCAAGAACAGTCACAAGTTTAAATCTTCGAATGTATTACGAACAGAGTACAGCACGAATGCCCTCAGATTGTGTTTAAACGCTTTTCCCACACTGGAAGAGAACAGAGGTGCAGGAGAGTGTGCAATACGGCACTCTGATTTGAGGAGTCGTGACACAGGGTTTGGAGTGGAATGCGAGAGAGAGTGCACTGCCACCAGGCACCGCGAGGGGAGAAGCCGTAGTCGACCCCTCCCCCCTCTGTCCCCTCCACCTCTCCGCGGCGGGGTTCTGGTGGCGGCTAAAGTGGCACGTGATTGCGTCAGCGCGGCAGCCCGCGGAGCAGCTCGCAGTTCGCAGCGCCTGTTGATTTCGCATCCACTCCGCGTTGCCGGCGTGCGTCATTGATTAATGCCGGGCGGGAGCTGTTTGCGCGCCGCCGGCCGTGAGGCAGAGTTCACCAGCGGCGCGCTCGAGTGGGTTCGCCCGAAAACGATTACCATGCACTCCTCTCGAGCATTCCATTGGCGGTCGGCCGTTTCACTCTCTCCACTTCAGATGCTCGACGTCAACAAGGGCCGTATTTACTAGCAGGCCATCTGGGCTGCAGACACAGATTGATGCACATAAAAGCTGATATACTATGTATGTATGAATGTTCCACATCTCCTCCTAAACTACTGGCCGATTTCGAGCGAACTTGTACAAATGATGCCAGGGAATCATCGCTGTGAGAGTAAGAGCCACCCACATAGTAAATGGGTGGAGGTGAATAAGCAGTATATGACAACGAAAACACTTAGTGACTTGCAATAAACGTTGCACATAATTTCAAACTTTTACGGAACTTTTTCTCGTTGACAGGCCACACAAAATGATGAAAGCGAAAAAGTTAATCGCTTTCTACATTTTTGCCGTTCATGCAGTAAAACTGTCACATCAGAAATGACATTTTAATTTATTACTTCTTTACTCCTAATTGTATTATCGATACATTTTACAGACAGTAAATGTACCTACATTGTTATGTCATTTTACACGTACTTCAGGAGATATTACATTAAAATACCGAATGCGTAAAAAACTACTGCGTTATGTATAATGTTTAAATTTATTAATTCTTTGCTGCTAATTCTGTTCCCAACACATTTCGTAAACAGTATCCGCATTTCCCAGAGAATGTACCTACAAAATTATGTCATTATGAGACATGTAGTTCAAGAGGAGTGACGTTGTTGAAAAACTGCTGCATCACCCATGACGTTTAAATTTATTACTTATTTGCAATGAATTCTATTGGCAACACATTTCGTAGACAGTGTACACATAAAACCCTGAATATACCTACAAAAGTATATCATTTTACTAAAGATACTTCAGGAGATACCAAGTCATAGCCGGCCGCAGTGGCCGAGCGGTTCGAGGCGCTACAATCTGGAACCGCGCGACCACTACGGTCGCAGGTTCGAATCCTGCCTCGGGCACGGATGTGCGTGATGTCCTTAGGTCAGTTAGGTTTAAGTAGTTCTAAGTTCTAGGGGACTGATGACCTCAGAAGTTAAGTCCCATAGTGCTCAGAGCCATTTGAACCAAGTAATAAACATAGAGCTGTGTGTAAACGAAAGTGCGAAATTCGCTACAGATACAGGTGAAATATGTGTATAAATATGAGTGAAGTATATTAAATATATCTGAAATATATGTGACATGTGCCATGTGCCTATGTGGGCAAAGCCATGGGTAAAGAACTCCTCCTAAAACTGTCCATCGATTTCAAACGAACTTGGAGCACATATTAATGACTGCCTGGAAAGAAATACTGTGGGGTTCCGAACCAGCAACCTTCTACTGTGGTGGAGGTGATATTGTGGAGAAGGGGGGATGAAGAGACACAGAGAGGGAAGGACGTGGACACCGATATGAGAGGAGGAGGTGGATATAGGAAGGGGAGGAGGGAATTACAGAGAAATGGAAGAGGAGGAAATGGACAGAGGAGAAGTAGGATGAGAAGAAGATGGACAGAGGAAGGAAGGAGGAAAAGATGGAAAAATAGAAGGGGAGGAGGAGATGGACAGAGGGATGCGGAGGAGGAAATAGAAAGAGAAAGGGAAGCATGGATTCACCAAGAGAGAGAGGGAAGCAGAGGTGGACAGAGAGAGGAAAAAGAGCAGATGGTCAGGGAGAGGGGAAAGAGGAGATAAAGGGCGCCAGAAGGAAATAGGTGGTGCAGGAGGAGATAGAGGGGGAGGGGGAGATGCACAGAGTGGAAAGGAGCAGGAGAGGGGTGAGTAGCTGATGGAGAGAGAGGGGGGCAGGAGAAGATAAACCTGAGGGGGCAGTGGACAGACAGAAATGAGAGAAGAAGATGTACACAGAAGAAGGTGGGGGAGATGGATAAGGAGAGAGGGGGAGGGAGGAGATGGACTAACAGAACTGGAATAAATACAGGGCGTACATATGTCTGGGAACACTTTCACTTATCTATTGCACAAGAACTAAGCATTGTACGGATGTCATACACATTGCATTTTGAAGAGAAACTCTTGAAAGTTTCTTTTACAAACATTCGATATGCGAACGATGAGTGAACCAGCAGACTCCTTATGAATGTCTCTCGTACGCGCTCCATATTCACTTCACACACACACACGCACACACATTTCTTTTTTCCGGACACAAGGAACCCGTCGTAACGGATTTGTTGTGCCAATGGTAAATGGCCTTCCTTGTTGGTGGCTTCTTACGGTACTTGGTTCTAAACATCCGTTGAATAGCTGTAGCACACTTGCTTTTGTCGAACTCCAACAGACAGAAATCTCGCTCCGCACCTGAGCTCGCCTAGTTTGAGACTAGCGCTGACTATCGGCAAATTACGAAACTAGGCTGTGGCGGTATAAATGAAAAAAACTTTCAGAGTTTCTCTTCAAAATTACATATGTATGATATCTGTACAATTTTGATTCTTGTGCAATAAATAATTGAAAGTGTTCCCGGATTTCATGTACACCCTGTATATACCAGGGCAACGCTGGGTACTCAGATAGTTTAAAATAAAAATGTATATTTCTTTCAGTCCTATGGTGCACACTTCTTTATAATCACATAAGACATGGCTTGAACGAATAACCGCCCTCTCTCATAGGACCGATTCTTTAAGGAATCTAACACCGGTACATAAAATAGCTCCGTTTAAAGAAAAACTAGTTTTCCACGCATAACAGTGTTTATGACGTCACATCTCCTGAGCTATGTGTCGTACAATGATACAATTTCACAGTTACATTCAGTTGCAAATGTGCATACTGTTTGCAAAATCTTTTGCAAATAGAGTTAGTAGCAAACAATAATGAATATTTATGTGTAAAGTTTGCTGGAAGGTGCTAAGTGATCTCTTTCTCAAATTCTGGTTGAGTATGTCGTGGGTAATTTGCGTACCATGAGTTACAGTGCTTCATCACACACAGTTTCTAGCTTTAATAACTGACTTATGGTGTTAAAACTTCAGCTTAAGATTACACCTAAATTATGATAGCATTCCAAATTGTAAATTTGGTCAAAACAGAAATACTGAAAGTCAAATTCTTGTTGCCTCTGGAAACGGTAAGATAGGCTACCTGCAGGTGGGATCAGGTAACTGAATCCTTGTTTCAGCCGTATCGTAATACAGATCATTTTGTGTGGAATCATTCGGCTGAATTTTCATTGGGCAGCTGAGACGGATTGAGCCAGCATTCATCTCTAAAACCCGACATTTTCTAACCCCTCATTTCCTTGCTTCAATTTCCCAGTAGCGCCACGTCAAAGGAATGGCTACAAAGTTGACAATTTTTGGCAGTTGGAAGTGAGTTCGATTTTGGGAAATTCTGTATTTTCCATATGTTGTTTAATCATATCAGGATACATAAAACGTCAAAGGTTGTTTTGGAAACACCGACATCTGAGAATAACTGGAGACACGCAGGATTTTTTTATTTTGAAAATGATTTACTGTCTGTCACAATCACAGTAATTACAAAGTTCGTTTGAAATTAATGTTATTGTGACAGACAGTAAATTACTTTCAAAAGATTGTTTCGCTAATATCGAAGTCACTTTAAGAATGGATTTGTCAGTTATGGTCACAAATGGGAGAGGATAGAGATCAATTAGAATAGTTGAAAATCAGGCTTCGAGTCTCCATGCCAGAAGCCAGTATCAACTTTTTGGTAGCATTCAGTACTGAAAGTGACATTTTAAGACAAGTAATATATGAAGGTATTGTAAGTAGCTTCAAACGCATGTTTTGTATATTACCTCCCTCATTTTAATTATAATTATTTTACATTTTTTTATTAATGCCAACAGTATTTGATTGTATGTTTATATTATTGTAGGTCACTTACACAGTTAACTGTACATATCTGTTCTTGTATATTTTGTATATGTGTTAACATCCCTTTATTGAAGTCACCTTGTCGTTTTAATATAATTAATAGTTTATGGCAAACTTACATTATACAGAATATTGATTGATTTTTTTATGTTAGGGGCTTGATGATGACGCTAATGAAGTGTCGAAACTTGTTGTCTAAATAATAAAAATGTTGTAGGGAGAGTTACGGCTGTTGGTATCCTTTTTCTATGTGTTATTCATGAGCAGCACTCACGCATCCACATCAGTAGGTTGAATGTACAAAAAGGCCTGTAATTCTTCTTTATGTTAACTGAGGACAGCAATGCCGTCTGCGAATCTTATCATTACATACTTTCACTCTGAACTATTCCTTAATCTTTCATTTCCGTCATTATTACTTCGATGCACAGATTTAATAATAGGGTTGAAAGATTGATCCCTTTTTTTAAATCCATTTTCAACTGAGTACTTCGTTCTTGGTCGTCCAATATTATTTAACCTCCTGATTCTTGTCTATATTGTATAAGGGGCGAACAGAAAGTTTTCATTCGAAGGCCATAAAGTCCAGAATCGGTATGCCAATCAGGCAAAATCGTCGTCAGGACTGAGGCAATTATCCGACCGACGCAGTAGGTTGAAGATACCCATTTGGCAAAACACCGTGTCTTGCTCCATGAAGAAGTCTGTAACCACCTGCTCCACAGCCTCGTCGATGGGAATCATCGACCCTTCAAGGTCTTTTTTAAGGGCCTAAAGGCGTGATAATCGCATGAGGAGAGATCAGTACTATACGGCGGGTGTTCGATTCTCTGCCACTTTAGTTGTGTCCGTAATGGATGAGGCTGGCCTCCCAAATCGCCCAGCGTCGTGTTTCAAATCACGACCAACACAGAACTTGGCACACGATTCCACAAATGTGGATTTCGACAGACATGTTGCCCCATTCAATTTCTTCATTCTCCGATGGATGTCTACCGGTGTTTGTCCTTCGGTAGCCAAAGAGAGAATAGTACACATTGGTCCTATTCGGACGCATTTGGTAATAACGTCGCCATAGTTCATGATTCCGCATTTACCGCACGCTCCTTGGAAAGACACGAGTGTCACACTAATCACTTGGCGATATGTCGGTGCTTATATACCCGTATCGGAGTCGCACCACATTGCATGTACGGTGCTGCAGCGCCCTCAAACTCAAACTTTTTAATGGATCCTTATGTATTACCGTCTTTCTCTATAGCTTACGCCTATTTTTCTCAGGATTTCGAACATCTTGCGCCAGTTAACGTTGTCGAACGCTTTCTCTAGGTCGACAAATGCTAGTAATGTGTTTTCAATTTTCTTCAGTCTTACTTCCATTATCAAGCGCAAAGTCAGAACTAAATCCAAGCCGACCTTCATCTAATATATCCTCAGTTGGTAAAAACTTTGTAAAGCCAAGATTGCATAAATATTTCCTTACTTACAAACAACCAGTTTGAGCAGACTTTGCTGTCATTTTCGGGTCTGTAACATAGTGCACATACATGGCTTGTATCTCATGAGTTATGAGGTAATATTTGAAACAAAGTTTTTAATCACGCATTACAAGAAACGGTAATGGGACTGTACATTTGCATACCTTCATATATTTATGTTATAAAATCTGTTCATTTTGAGTTGGACCTCGCGCCAAGTTGTCACGTAGATATAGTATACTGCGTAATATAATAGTCTGTCATAAATGAAAACATTTAAAATCAAGAAAAATCTAGTGCACATGGCCATGTCCATATATGTATCGCTCACAGATGATTGTCACGTCATAAAAAAGCGCAGTATACAATAAAATACACAGAAGCACATGTGTTAAGTTTAGCTGGACATTTTCTAATCATTGAAGATCCACCTTAGACGGCGTATAAGGTACAACTGAAAGGTAGGATTGCAAAAATAACATGTGTGGAGCGTCTTACAGCCACTAGACAGCTCTTACGTCAGTACCATAAGACCAGAGTGAAAATTATTCTCTTTACACTTTTAAAATTACATATTTTTGTGAATGGCCTTTAAATATAGTAGCGACTGCTAGCAACTGAACCATTGTTTTAAATCTCATAATACCTTCACCATTTCTTATTACAGCATGCTTTATGGATAAGATTAGGTATCTAGTCTGGTACAGTTGATGAGGTGGTTATGCCATTTTGGTTTTTGTGTGTTATCGATGTGCATGTCAGAGTGAAAGTTACGTCACTGTTAAACAGTCTTTGGTCTTGTCGTGGCAAGTCTTTACCTGGGTGCAGGATGATACATTCTTAGCTGAATTGTGGTATGGGATGGACGTATTTAGTACTGTTGTGTTGACTTGTGATTGTATCTGTTAGACAAAGAAAGATTTGTTATAAAGGACAACGAGGATGAATACGATGCATATGTTGCAAAGTGAAAGGAATACAAATTTTGAATAATGTTATCTTTTCTTTGAAGAGAAGTAGTTTGAGATAACACTGCAGCACTGCGCATCTAGTATGTAGAAATAATTATTGGGAGCTGGTTAACTTGGTTCACTTGCTCAGAGCTGAGAAAAAGACTGCTCCACTTCCCTGAGTTATGCATTGCCATATTAACTCATAAGTTGTTTGATTTTTATGGAAATTCTCCGTTAGTATTTTAAATCATTGTTCACTTTGTTAAACATAGCATTTTCTGGCCAATGTTATGTGTGAAGATCACGTGAAGTTTTACTCTGTCTTTTTGAATACATACTTAATTGTAAAATCCCTGTCTTGCAATATCATTTCATAGGAATACTCTCCCTACCCCACTGTTTAAAGAAGGATTATCATTACGAGTTACCATCTGGTATGCAACAGCTTGAATATTTATTTAGAAATAGAAATCTAGCTTTGCCGCTGCCTGCTTGCTGTTTGTCGAGGTGCTTTCGGGAAATCTGTAACAATGTTGTCAAGACGCGAGGTAAGTGGAAATTTTGATTAGGACCAGGTAACTGTTTTATTTCAGATGCCCATTTGCATTTGGATCAGTTACAGTTCAGTCCAAATTAGGATCTGTTTAGTTAGAGGTTGGCATACGCGTTTAAGATGAATAACAGGTTGTGGACACATAGTTTTGGTAACACGTAGACTTTTATAGAGTGGGAGATAAATTTGGACTAAAATTCATACAGAAACAAGGTTTTTGGGGAGGTTACCAATTTACTTCGGTGTTGTGTGGTGCCTGCACGCTAGAAGCGCGACAGGCGTACAGGAACCCAGAACCCTGCAGTGCACAGGCCCAGGCCCAGCAGGGAAAGGAAGGAAGGTGGAAGGAAGGGAGAGGGAAGAGGGGAGGGATGGCGATGGGGGGGGGGGAGGGGCAGTGCGCAGGCATCAAACAACAGCAATCACCGAACTCCACACACAATCCAATTTTAGAAACAATGAAGCATTGAAGTATGGGTGGAGTAGAGGGGGGGGGGGGAGGTTCCCGCAAAGTAGAATTTGTCGTGTCTCCCTACCACTTTCGCGCAACGACGCTCTAAGCGTGTTGTTTAGAGAATTGACTAGTTTGAACCTGGGACCTGTTGCTGGTAAGGAGACACCAGACCACACATGACATGTAGAATTCAGAAGAGTTCAGTGAGACTAGCGATGATATAACCAAATACTTAATGATTTCAGCGTCAGCTCCACTGCACTCCCTCCAAAAGAATCTTAATACTAACTAAACTTAGTGGAAGGGGTTCAAGGCTTTCCTATTTTTAGTTAGCTGATAAAATAACGTCAAAAAAGCAGTTAAGTTTACCATCGTTTATAAATTGCACTATTGATAAAAGGAAATGTTTTAATACAGGATGGTAAAAACCAACTGCGTTCAACAAAAATGTGAACGAATATTCCCTGAGCTGGTTTCCAAGTTCTACAATGGATCGAAGGATGACCTATGCCATATCACATCTATAATCTAGGTTGAAACTAAGTTTCACAAAAGAGAAAACTATCAAAATGGTCTACAGCGACCCTCAATTATCTTTAATTACTTATCTAACTTGTCGTAAATTACAGTGGCTGATGTGGCTTCTTAATAACTATATAACAGAAAAATCATCGCGTTTCAGAATTTTACTTCAAGTGGCAAATGTGAACACCATGAGCTTTAATTGACGATCGACACTAGTATTACGCAAAAAGGGGATGTAACAGATGAGACTTCTGCAGTTCTGAGAGAAGCTTTATGCACTGTTATGCGGCATCGCGTGCGTTCATTACCTTGTCGGTGTTCGTCAGGGGGCGGCGGGCAGCACAGCTCCGCTCACCTCACCGTCTCCGAAGCAACTCTTCACTAACTTCTCCTTACTACAATTTACCGAAGTTGGTTTAAAAAAAAAAAACTATCTGGCTGTGTTTTCATCTGACCAATCAGGGTCTCAATGTTAACTTTAAGCTCCGCCTACAAAAATTCTGTCTATCCAATGAGAAACGTTATTCTTTTCGTGGTGGGGCAATGTTTTTTAAAGTTTGCAACGTAACAGAGACGCGAAAAAGTCTCACGCTAAAACTTGCAGCTGGTGTGGTCCTTTTAGCGTTATCGTAAGATCTATACTGTTCTTCTGGAGGGCTCTATCTTTTAACATGGGCTGGGAGGTGGTCCTAACGTAACAGAGACGCGAAAAAGTCTCACGCTAAAACTTGCGGGTGGTGGAGCCCTTTTTGTGTTATCGTAAGATCTATACTGTTCTTCTGGAGGGCTCTAGCTTTTAACATTGGCTGGGGGGTGGTCCTAATGTAACAGAGACGCGAAAAAGTCTCACGCTAAAAACTTGCGGGTAGTGTGGTCGTAGCAGTTAACTGACGACGTGGGTGTCCGTGCGTCCCTTATCGTAGGGCCTTCCAGCTTGACACGGTTCTGCTCTTGGCTACTGTTCTCGTTTCTCCCCTCGGAACTGCGTCTATCTCACGGTGGGAAGGTATGACATGCATTTAGGTATTCTTGTGTTAGTCTGTGGTATTCCATCTGCTCACTCGTTACTCGTATTACTTTGGTTAATTTAATGTCACGATTTATTCGGGGCTATGCGACATACTACTGGATTTGCTTATCGTGTCAGGGTTTTCATGGAAGGTGTTGGATTTGCCTGACACCTTACAAGATACCATCAAATAAAATAAATATTTATGCCGTCTTGGCTTTAGAAAGTTTTTACCAAGTGAAATAGATATTTCCTTCCATTTTCTCAGCATGAAAAAAAAATCCCATACTTGTCTGATCTTGCTGTCTACAGAATTCTGTACATTATATCTCTCTGAACGTCAGGTGGTAAGGCTCCAGTCTCATAGAGCCTATATTATCACCATCTTCAACCATCTTACCCCTTTATGCAGCATCAGGCCAGGTTGGGACATTTATGGTACTTCTTCACTTTCCTCTGTCTTTGCCCAATTCTTCTTCTATAACTGTAAAAACGTTAAGGTTTGCCGATGACATCGTGATTCTGTCAGAGGCAGCAAACGACCTGGAAGAGCAATTGAACGGTATGGACAGTGTCTTGAAGGAGGATATAAGATGAACTTCAACAAAAGCAAAACGAGGATCATGGAATGTAGTCGAATTAAATTGGGTGATGCTGAGGGAATTAGATTAGAAAATGATGAGTTTTGCTATTTGGGGAGCAAAATAACTGACGATGGTCGAACTAGAGAGGATACAAAATGTAAAATAGCAATTGCAAAGAAACCGTTTCTGAAGAAGAGCAATTTGTTAACATCGAGTATAGATTTAAGTGTCAGGAAGTCGTTTCTGAAAGCATTTGTATTTAGTGTAGTCATGTATGGAAGTGAAACATGGACGATAAATAGTTTAGACAAGTGGCCCATCGGGACGATCCGACAGCCGTGTCATCCTCGGTTCAGGATGCGAACAGGAGGGGCGTGTGGTCAGCACACCGCTCTCCCGGTCGTTATGATGGTTTAAGAAGAGAATAGAAGCTTTCTAAATGTGGTGTTACAGAAGAATGCTGAAGATTACATGGGTAGATCACGTAACTAATGAGGAGGTACTGAATAGAATTTGGGAGAAGAGAGATTTGTGGCACAACTTGACTGGAAGAAGGGATCGGTTGGTAGAACATATTCTGAGGAATGAAGGGATCACCAATTTAGTATTTGAAGGCAGCGCAGAGAGTGAAAATCGTAGAGGGAGACCAAGAGATGAATACACTAAGCAGATTCAGAAGATGTAGGTTGCAGTAGGTACTGGGAGATGAAGAAGCTTGCGCAGGATAGAGTAGCATGGAGAGCTGCATCAAACCAGTCTCTGGACTGAAGACGTCAACAACAACAACTGTTTTGTTCCAGGCCAGATTCCATCATCTTAAATTCGTCTTTATTGAGTCAGTCCATCTTGGTCTCTTTCTTTCCCTGTTGTCCTCAAACTTGGCCTCCATCATTCGTTCTGGTATTTTTCCATCTTCGATTCTCTTTACGTATCCAAACCATTTTAACCTTTTCTTCTCAACTCTGTCGCTGGAGTCTACACACCACCTTGAATAGTCGTTGGTTGCCAGTCCCCCAATTTCAGACACAATGTTGCGTTACTTGATTTCACGTCCTCCATATCTCTCTCAAATTCTGACCCTAGTGCTGGATTCCCTACGTCTTTTGAAATCAACTCCCATTTCTTCTTCTATCACGTCATCAAAAAAGTCCTCCTCATCACAGGGGCTTCCACTTTTCAGATTGCTCGCGCTAATACAAATGAGCTGGCAGAGCAGAATTCAAGGTACGCCCACCAAATATTTGCCTTACGAGGGCAAAGACCGGCACTGGTTGCTGGAACACTGCACTGTTAAACATGGATGCTCCTAATGACTCAGTGACAGTGTTGTCAGTGACGCAGGCCGGGGTGTGTCCCGGGACGGGCGAGTTTAGTCTGCGAGCCCGCGGGGCGGTCGACGCTCGCCGGAATCGATAGGTGGTCGCGTGTATGCTGACCTCGGGCGCCCGCCGCCGGCCCGGCGGATGGTTTATTTAGGCGCACCGCGGGCTATGGGCTGTCGGCTGGCGTGCGTCACTCAGCCTGCCACGCGCCTAGCAACCCGGCAGCAGTCTGCCGGGTCACGCCGCGCCGCGCCGCAGCCTCGCTGGCTACCACAGAGTGCACTGCGGAAGGTCGGTGTGTTCCTCAGGGGCGCGTCTACGGACCGTCCGTTCCATCGTATTTCTTTCTTTTTTTTCCAGTCGTCAGTTTGATGCGGTTCGCCACGAATTCCTCTCCTGTGCCAATCTCTTCATCTCAGAATAGCACCTGCAAACCTGTGCCAATCTCTTCCTCTCAGAGTAGTACCTGTAAACCTACTCCTCAGTTATTTATTGGATGTATTCCAGTCTCTGTTCTCCCTTACATTTTTTGCTCTCTATAGTTCCCTCTATTCTGTATTGTCTTGACAGATGTCCTATCATCCTTTCCCTTCTTCTTGTCAGTGTGTTCCATATATTCCTTTCCTCGCTGATTCCTCAAAGTACATCCTCATTCCTTACGTAATCAGTCCATCTACTTTGTAGCATTCTTCTGTAGCACCACATATAAAGTGCTTCAATTCTATTCTGTTCCGGTTTTCCAACAGTCCATGTTTCACTACCATACAATGCTGCACTCCAGACATACATTCTCTGAAATTTCTTCCTCATATTAAGGCCTATGTTCGATAATAGTAGAATTCTCTTGGCCAGGATTTTTTTTTGTCAGTGCTAGATCGCTTTTGATGTCCTCCTTGCTCCGTCCATTGGTTATTTTGCTGTCTAGGTAGCAGAATTCCTTAAAACCCTCCAGGGTAGCCGAGAGCGGTAACTCGCTGCTTCCTGGACTCGGGTAGGTGCGGCGGCCGCGGATCGAATACGCCCGGCGGATTAACGACGAGGGCCGATGTGCCGGCCAGCCTGGATGTGGTTTTTAGGCTGTTTTCCACATCCTGCAAGGTGAATACTGGGCTGGTCCGCATGTTCCGACTCAGTTCCACGGCTCGCAGACATCTGAACTCTTTCGCACTATTCCAAGGAATACACTCGCCACAGACAGGTGGGGTACACTAATTCCGTGCCAGGGCGTACGGGGTGGCGGCAGGCCGGGCATCTGGCCACCCCTTCAACATTAACATGCCAAATCCGATTAACGATGGCTGACCCTGCGTAACTGCGGAACAAGGCTCAAGCGATAGAATAGAATAGTAGCAGAATTCCTTAACTTCGTGTAGGTACTTCGTGACCATCAATCCTGATTTTTAAGTTTCTCGCTGTTCTCATTTCTGCTACTTCTCATTACTTTCGTCTTCCTTCGATTTACTCTCAGTCAACATTCTGCACTCATTAGACTGTTCATTCCATTGAGCGTATCCTGTAATTCCTCTTCACTTTCATTGAGGATAGCAAAGTCATCAGCTAATCTTATCATTGATATCTTTTCACTTTGAATTTTAATTCCAATCCTGAACTTTTGTTTTATTTCCGTCATTGCTTCTTCGACGTATAGATTGAACAGTAGGGGCGAAAGACTACATCCCTGTCTTACACACTTTTACTCCGACCACCTCGTTCTTCGTCTTCCACTGTTATCAGTTTCTCTTGCCACTTGTGCAGGTTTTATATTACAAATCTTTCCCTATAGCTTACCTCTATTTTTCTCAGAATTTCGAACATCTTGACCATCTGACATTGTTGAACGCTTTTTCCAAGTCGACAGATCCTATGAATGTGTCTTGATCTGTCTTTAGCCTTGCTTCCATTATCAACTGCGACGTCAGAACTGCCTCTCCAGTGCCTTTACCTTTCCTTAAGCCAAACTAGTCGTCACCTAAGGCATCCTCAATTTTCGTTTATATTCTTCTGTATATTATTCCTGTCAGCAACTTGGTTGCATGAGCTGTTAACATGATGGTGCAATAGTTTTCAAACTTGTCGGCTCTTGCAATCTTTGGAATTACGAGGATGAATTTTTCCGGAAGTCAGATAGTATATCGCCAGACTCATACCCTTTACACACCAACGTGAACAGTCGTTTTGTTCCCACTTCCCTGCCAATGATTATAGAAATTCATGTGGAATACTATCTATTCATTCTGCCTTTTTGATCTCAGATCTTCCAAAACTCTTATAAATTATGATTCTAATACTGGATCCACAGTCTATTCTATATCGACTCATGTTTCTTCTTCTATCACGTCTTCAGACAAGTTCTGCGCCTTAAATGTACTGTTTCCACCTATCCGCCCTTTCCTCTGCATTTAACAGTCGAATTGCCATTTCACTCTTTATGTTACCACCTTTGCTTTAATTTCACCAAAAGATATTTTGACTTCATGCTAAGTCAGTCCTTTTGACACTCATTTCTTTTTCTCTTTCTTCACATTTTTCTTGCAACTGTTTCGACTCAGCTTTCCTGCATTTTCTATTTACTTCATTCCGAAGTGACTTGTATTTCTGTATGCCTGAATTTCCCTGAACGTTTTTGTACTTCTTTATTTCAAGGGTCAACTGCAGCATTTATTTTCTAATATCAAAGCGCTATGAAGCAGGAAGCACCACAAATTCGCAGTCTCTATCCTTGCGTTTATCGCTCGTGTGGGGTCCGCTGTTTTAATTTTTTGGCAAGTTATTTTATTTCCTTCGAGACTGGGTGCCCTTTCTGCCATCACCGTCGTTTTCTTGTGACGAATTCCTTTTTATAAATGTGAGGATTGGATCCTCAATACTAAAGTTCATAAAATTTGAGTCTCCTTCCTGTGAATCACCACTATAGAAGACCTAATATTAAAATATCTTGGAAAAATTAATTTATCAGTATAAAAATCTTGAGCGGACCTCTAGAATAGGCAGATGGCTGCTTTCAATAATGTTCCACCTCTTCACGCGCTGAGCAACACCAAAGACTACTAAATTACAGAACAAAGAGCAAACACGTAATGTTTTTAATAGCTTCCACAACGAAACTCTGTTTCGAAGTCTGGCAGAAAATCCAAAGAGATTCTGGTGGTATGTAAAGTACACCAGCGGCAAAGCGCAATCAATACCTTCACCGCTTGATACCAATGGTAATGTTACCAACGACAGCGTCAGTAAAATGGAGTTATTAAGCACAGTTCTCCGAAATTCCTCCACCAAAGAAAAAGAAGTAAATGTATTAGAATTCGAGTCAATAATAGCTGCAAGCAGAGTAACTTAGAAGCAGATGTCCTCACTGTAGCGCAGTAACTTAAATTACTTAATAAAGGCAAAGCCACCAGTCTAGATTGTATACCGATCAGGCTCCTTTCAGAGTATGCTGATGTGATAGCTCGATATTTAGTAATCATAAGCAACTGCTGTCTAGACGAAAGATCCGTACCTAAAGACTGGAAAGTTGCGCAGGTCAAACCAATACTCAAAGAAGGAAGCAGGAATAATACGATGAATTACAGTCCCATATCACTGATGGCAATTTGCGGTATGATTTTGAAATATATACTGTTTTCGAACACCATGAATTACCTCAAGAAAACGATCTGCTGATACAGTGAGCACGGATTCATAAAATATCGTTCTTGCGAAACACAACTAGCTCTTTATTCTCACGAAATAATGAATGCTTTTGACAGAGGATCTCAAACTGACTCTATATTTCTACATTTTCAGAACGTTTTTGACACAATTCCTCACAGGAAATTTCCAGTGAAAGTGCCTGGCTACGGAGTATCGCTTCAGTTGAGCGACTGGATTCGTAATTTCCTGTCAGATAGGTCACAGTTCGTAATAATCGATGGAAAGACATCGCGTAAACCAGAAGTGACATACGGCGTTCTCCAAGGAAGTGTTATAGTCAATTGTCATTTCCGTATAGTAAAGTCACCAGAAGAACAAAACCGGTTGCATAATGATTTAGACAAAATATCTGTATGGTGCAAAATGTGGTCATTGTTTCGTATATGGAGAAGAGATAGGTCATCCACATGAACGATAAGAAGGAATACTTTAAATTTCCATTACACGATAAATCACAGAAAGTTAGGTTGCCAGTTCAACTAAATTCTTTGGAGTTACAATTCTCGAACACATTAAAATGGAACGATAGCACAGATAATGTTGTGGGGAAGGCGAACCGAAGACTGCGTTTTATTTGCAGAACTCTTAGAAAATACAACAGGTCTACTAAAAAGACTGACTACATTATGCTTTTCCGTCATGTGCTAGAGTTTTACTGTGCGGTACGGGATCCTTATCAGATAGGATTGACGAAGGACAGCAAAAAATTCAAAGAAGTTCAGCTCGTTTCGTATTATCGCGAAGTAGGGGTGGTAGCGTCATGGTGTGATAAGCGAGCTCATGTGGCAATCACAGAAACAAAAGCGTTTTTCGTTGCGGTCAGTTCTTGTCACGAAATTTCAACCACCAACTTCCTCCTCTGAATGTGAAAATATTTTACTGTCGCCGACCTACGTAGGCAGAAATGAGCATCGTAATAAAATAAGAGAAATCAAGAGCTCGTACAGAAATATTTGAGTGTTCGTTTCTCCCACGTGCTGTTTCGGAGTGAAACGGTAGAGAAGTAAATTGTAGGTGGTTCGAAAAACCCTCTACCATGCATTATGTGAATTACAGAGTAATCGTGTACGTATAGATGTAGAAATAAATTCTGAGCTTCATGCAGCAATTAATAAAAAAACCGTACCCTGTACTCAATTAGTGGACCAAACAGAAATATTTTCAGTTCAGTTCAGTCTGTAGAAGAAATAATGGACTGCTGAGAACGAAGCAGAGTATATTTGTGAAATAGTATTGCAGATACTGCGCCTCGTAAAATTAAACTTCGTAAGAGTCTTTTAAAACATGAATGTTAACTATGATAGCCCTGGCTAGGCCTTACTACAAACACGTCAGTTCAAAATGGATACAATGCAAGGACTGACTAAATCATTTGATTTTTTTCGTGTTTCTGCGAAACAACGGCGCGTTATGGATTCCTGCCTCTAGGTTCACCGTTCATCATATCCACTTCATACACGCGTCAGTTTCCCTGTTACTGCATTCCCCGGAACTCGCAGCCGAATTTCGGCTCGAGCATCATTTGCCGATTACGTCAAACGTATTTTTTTTTTCAAAAATGATTAATAAACGAATTTTATTCCACTTGTCGCCCTTTCCGATCACTCAGCAACCGCCTGAAATTAACATTTGGCTAGCTTTATATCTGAAAGTGAAAACATTAAAGTACAAAGTGGTTATAATTACACTTTCTCTGCTTGAGCTAGTGTAGACGGGAAACTATTTACCGTGTGGGTCCCCAGCTTCGCAGCTTTATGGAAATGATATTCAGACTGTGCGTCGTTAGCGGGGCTAGTGTCATGACTTGCCGTTAGGAGCCGCTACTGGATGGAAATACACGCATCCGTGTGCTTTATAGATGCAGACAGTCGACATGGGTCCGAAGAAGGTGAGTAAGACTTTACTAATAAAGCTGTTTTTGGTGAGTATCGACGCATTAAAGGAATACGGAGAGGTCCTCTTTCCGCAGCGGGGTAAACAACATGATTTGGACGTTCGAATTAATTGGCGATTTTGGAGAGATCGCCATAAATTGTTGAAGAAGTTTCTGTTGACATGGCTGAGTATGCTGCAGACAATGTGTGAACCCGGACCCCAACGATCATGGACATGCTGTGTGAACGGCACACGTTATTGGGATTTGCTTCGTCAATATGTGATACCTCCTGTACAGCAGAGAGGTACTTAGGCTCTACTGTTTCGATTCACGTTAGAGCTCCACCTCACACTGCTCATGATGTCACTGAGTTACTCCCTAACACATTTGGAGAAAACTGAACCACTGACTGATCGTTCCAAACTGCGTGCTCACCAACATTACCACATTTGAACCCATGTAGTTTCTGGCTGTGGGGTTACCTGAATTACAGGGTTTATGAACGGGACACTAACACTTGTTGGAGGTTGAAGATTAGCATAGGGAGATGTTTGAGGCAGCAGTAGAGCAGTCTCTAGAGTCGTGGATGCAGATGGCAATCACACTGAACAACGTTTGTAACCTGGAATGTAAACATAGTACGCAATTAACAAATGTTACCCACACATGTGGAAATCAAAACGTGCTTCTTCCAATGGGTTATTCGTTATTTCTCTTCCACATATCACAAATGTTTCCACACAATTTCATTGTCCTATGATCACTTGTTTTTCATGGGGGCCCTCTGAAGTACTTGAAAGTTTAATTGCAAACACGCTGTGTATAAACGGAACACAGACGAACGAAGAACATTGTGAGATCCGCTCACATAAGCAACTTAAACAAAGGGCTCATGAGAAAGAGCATATATCAAACGGTAAAGACGGTCGTCTGTTCATGTGCTACTATCGTTGAAAAGTGCAAGCCATTTAACTTATCTGTTTTCATTCAATACGATAATTAATTCAACTAGAGGGAAATGAGGAGGTATGATCTAAAGCAATAGCTTTGAAGATTAAATACGATTGCAGTGACTTCTGGGCGACTTCTCGCCTTAATTAGAATTTTCACGTTCAACCTGGTACCGGGTCTTTTCTTTGCTTTTCTCAGAGAACTCGGGAATTACATGCACTGTGGAGTCAGGACAGGCAATTGCAAATCTGCCAGAAAAAGCAGATCCTTATATGCAGCTGGGACATAGGTGCTCGTGGAAACAGGGCCGGACCGCCACGTGGGTACAGAGAGAAGTGTTGTCAGGGTGAAAGTTGCTCACTGGGCAGCTGACTGGCAGAATGCAGCTTTTGTTCAGTTTTATGGCACATTTCCACTCTGACCAGCCAAGTAGAGAGATGTGGGATAGAGAAAGAACTTGTATCAGCGGGAAGGTAGTGTACTACCCGTGCTAAGAATATTGCCTTCAGAAGGTGAGACACTCCAGCTTTCCAAAAAACACGAAGATGCAGAAGAATTATTGCCTAGCCTTGGGAATAGTTCTTTAACTTCCCCAGGACCTAGGAAGTGACGATAGCTGCTGGAAGCGAAAACGCCGATTGGTAAAATTCATGTAATGTCCTGAGGTAGTATCAGGTAGAGAGAAGTTTCTTAGAGAAGAGGGGAGAGTAGAGAAGCCACTTTTTTTTATTATTTTTTAACGTAAGATGCTTTGTTGGTGGGATATTTTTCTGCAGAAGCAGTTACGCCATTGACTGACAGAGAGGACTTTGACACAGGCCGAGGAGTTGAGCACACCTGTCAGGCCGCAGTTTCACTGGAGCAGCTTATTGGTATTCCTGCGTTTGAGCCTGCCAAAGCGCGATCCTACTACCGTACTTCAGAGAGCCAGAGATGGGGGCAACACTCTGCTCGTCTTGTGCTGATAATCCATGTTGAGCAGTAGTTGCAACGTCAGCATGTTAAGACAATCCCTCACCAGGTTTCCACATTCGTCAACGTGTTGGTAGATACATCCGGTTTTTTTCCAATTTAACAGTCAGTCAAGCAGTCACTGTAATCGCTCAGTAGGAAAATCTTGAGTTATTTCAGAACATCAGTTGTGCTCACAGGTGCCCATTTCAGGTTTTCAAAGGAACTTTACCAAGCGGAAGATTAACTTTGTTTGAAGCTCCTTGTACATTTTCGTATTTTTAACTTTGTTTATTGTGAAACAACATTCTCGATAACCTCTGTGGCTCTCGTTGGGGATCGTCAGCAGACACTCTCCAGATGCCAGCACTCTGATTGGTATACAGAGTACTACACACCTGTCTGGCTTAACAGTACACACGTAAAAAAGATAGACGTATAAATTAACGAGGCCATGCGCATTGTTAGTGGGTCAATACGATCTAGTCCCGCTTACTGGCTACGTATCTTGTGCCATATTTCAACTCCTGAGATCAGATGGAAGAGCGCTCTACTTCCTGAACACCAGAAGATTGCTAAGAACGCCGACCTTCCAGTAATGGTCAACGTATCCCCTACGGAGCGAAAGAGATTAAGGTCAAGATTTCCATTGTCATCACAGCCAAAACTCCCATGGAAAGTGAATTCAGTACCATCGATGAATGGAAACGCTGCTGGCAAACGAAATTGTTCTCCACAATGCCTGAAGCTGGCTTGCATCCAGAAGAACCCACCTCGATTCGACCAGCCTTGAGCAATTTGGACTATCTTGAAACACATCCGGCCGGCAGGGGTGGTCGAGCGGTTCTAGGGGCTACAGTCTGGAACCACGCGACCGCGACGGTCGCAGGTCCGAATCCTGCGTCGGGCATGGATGTGTGTGATGTCCTCAGGTTAGTTAGGTTTAAGTAGTTCTATGTTTTAAGGGACTGATGACCTCAGAAGTTAAGTCTCATAGTGCTCAGATCCATTTTGAAACACATCCGGGCCGAGCGGTCAGGAGCGCTGCAGTCACGGTCGGTGCGGCTGGTCTCGGCGGAGGTTCGAGTCCTCCCTCGGGCATGGGTGTGTGTGTTTGTCCTTAGGATGATTTAGGTTAAGTAGTGTGTAAGCTTGGGGACTGATAACGTTAGCAGTTAAGTCCCATAGGATTTCACACACATTTGACCAAACACATCCGGTTGGACCATGGACGATGTGCAGACACTCTCTACAAGTGGGGCAAATCTTCATCGACATTGTGTGACTGTGGTGCAGAAAGACAGACAACTCCTCACATTGCATCGACATGTCCTGCACGTGCCACAAGGGTCTTTTCAAATATTTCCTGACAGCGGCGAGGGATGTTATAAAACGCATAAAAGACCATTATATTCATATACAGTTGTTGTCATTTGGGTTATTTTATGCTAGAGTGCTGTCCTTAAATGTAAACGTGTAGTAGTTTCGTAATCTCTGTGTATACACCGCCATACGATAAATAAATAAATGTCAGATAGTCAGATTCATTTCCGTATTTGTGCTTTGTTCGTATAAATTAATAGGCTCATTCAAATCTTGTTTTTGTTAGCACTAACAAAGCACATAATTTCCAGCTAAGGTCAAAAATTTATTGTGACAGAAATTGATGTCAGAGATATATTGGATTTCAAGAATTGGTGGCCGCTGTGTTACAAGAAGACTTGTGTTTCGTTTGAAACTTGTCATAAAAGTGCTGCAAGAGGTAAGGAAATTCATTTTCTTATCAGTAATATTGTGTGCTTTACTTACAGCGCCAGTGTACCTCAGTAATATATTTGTAATCTTTGTTTACCATCAAAGCCACTCTTGAAGCATTTATTAAGAGAAAAAGCAATAACTACTGTAGAAAATCACGAAACGTACTAAAAGGACCTGTCACTGAAGTTTAGACTTTCTTTATGTGAACAAGTTTAATTTCTCACAGTGTGTAAAGAACGCTGTCATTCACAACAATATCATGCATTACTGATTTTTTGCAGGAGAAAAGAAAGAATGGTTTAAGTGAAATTACATTTTTATTAGTTTTCTCGAAATTAGACCGGAATGGCTAAGATCCTCTGTGGCGATTCAATAGTACACGTCCCATATTGTTGTCTAATTCATACTCTTCGGTATTATTTGCTCAGGAATGGGTTTATTATTAATTTTTGCACTTGGTAGGAAAAGCGTTGCATACGATCAAGTTTTACGTCAAAATAATATTACAATGAATTTGTAAAATATTTTTCTTTGTATTTTTTCTATATCGAAGATATAAACTTCGCTTACATTTTAACTTACGAATCGGAACTAAATGTGAGCTTGGAGCCAGACGTTCATTTTGTTGTCGATAGAGGCCTCCCTGTTGCACTTAGCACGCTCATTTTCTCTTTCGTTCATTACTATTGTAATGGTACTTGAATTACGTAACCATTACGGCACCTCACCTCAACCTCTCGACACCAGCAATATTCTACTGTGTTTCTGTAAAATAGTTAACATATTTCTGTGACAACATTCAGATTTGATTTCATTAATGCAGAGGTACTTCGATACGTCGATATGTATATATTACAATGATATTATTCTTATGTGTATTCCTTCTTTTGTCACTGTGATCTTTGACGTACTTGTAACTCTGATTTATGGGCGCTAAGCGGTTATTAGGGACTCAAGTTTTGGTCGTCATGTTAAAAAGACGCAAATTGTAGTCAGTTTATGAAATGTGAACATTAACAGTGAGGAAGATATTTTCAAGTATGTTTTATATTGTGAAGTAATGTTTTGGAACGCGTTACGTGATATTGCAACAAAAGTAATAAAAGAGAAGTGTAACTTAAATTCGGAGTGCTGATTACTTTTTTAAATCACCATTGTCCTAACTTGCAAAAGTTTAATCTTCAAGAATGGTTTATGAAACATATCTATAAAACTTTTAAATACCGCAGAATAACACATAGGCCTCTTTGCATCCGAGCTTGGAATCATCACTGCTTAGATTTTAGACGATTGAGCCATGAGTTCACAACGAAACCAGCTTGCGAAACACGAAAAGATGAGTGCCTAGTTTATCCATTATTTCAAGAAATGATTTTATTAACTGTGCTCTAACGACACCTGCCACATAATAACTTTGTTGTTGCCCGAAAATGCAATATTTAGCAGCGTGAATAAGTAATTTTTGACCTTTGTTGTGGTAGGGTTGTTAGACTACCTGACCATGATATTACTACGCTTTCCTCGTGGCCGTTGTGGGAAACATGCCGAGACAATACAGTAAACAAGTAAAATGGTGACTAAATTGATTTCAAGACTTTTGTGCATATACTGTCAAGTGGTTCAGCGCGTCCCCAGGCACTGTCGCCTGATAAACAAAGTAAGAGCCTACGGAATATCAGACCAGCTGTGTGGCTGGATTGAAGAGTTTTTAGCAAACAGAACACAGCATGTTGTTCTCAAAGGAGAGATGTCTACAGACGTTAAAGTAACCTCTGGCGTGCCACAGGTAAGTGTTATGGGACCATTGCTTTTCACAATATATATAAATGACCTAGTAAATAGCGTCGGAAGGCCCATGCGGCGTTTCGCGGATGATACTGTAGTATACAGAGAAGTTGCAGCATTAGAAAATTGTAGCGAAATGCAGGAAGATCTGCAGCGGATAGGCACTTGGTGCAGAGAGTGGCAACTGACTCTTAACATAGACAAATGTAATGTATTGCGAATACATAGAAAGAAGGATCCTTTATTGTATGATTATGTGATAGCGGAACAAACACTGGTAGCAGTTACTTCTGTAATATATCTGGGAGTATGCGTGCGGAACGATTTGAAGTGGAATGATCATGTAAAATTAATTGTTGGTAAGGCGGGTACCAGGTTGAGATTCATTGGGAGAGTCCTTAGAAAATGTAGTCCATCAACATAAAGGAGGTGGCTTACAAAACACTCGTTCGACCTATATTTGAGTATTGCTCATCAGTGTGGGATCCGTACCAGATCGGGTTGACGGAGGAGATAGAGAAGATCCAAAGAAGAGCGGCGCGTTTCGTCACAGGGTTATTTGGTAAGCGTGATGGCGTTACGGAGATGTTTAGCAAACTCAAGTGGCAGACTCTACAAGAGAGGCGCTCTGCATCGCGGTGTACCTTGCTGTCCAGGTTTCGAGAGGGTGCGTTTCTGGATGAGGTATCGAATATATTGCTTCCCCCTACTTATATCTCCCGAGGAGATCACGAATGTAAAATTAGAGAGATTCGAGCGCGCACGGAGGCTTTGCGGCAGTCGTTCTTCCCGCGAACCATACGCGACTGGAACAGGAAAGGGAGGTAATGACAGTGGCATGTAAAGTGCCCTCCGCCACACACCGTTGGGTGGCTTGCGGAGTATAAATGCAGATGTAGAATATCACGACAAATACTTACGATAATGCGACGGAAGCGCCCTCACTCCCATCTGTAGTAATACTGTGGCCGACTAGTGCCCAGTGTGAGTCGAATCGACGTGGGGATAACATTACAAAAACGACAGGTGCAGTCCAGTACAGCTGCGTGAGTGATCTTCGTCGAGATTTCGGCTCTGCGCCACACAGAGCTCAATGTGCTTGACGATGGCACCACCAGTTTCAAGACATTGGTTGTTCACGGGTTTTGCAGGTAGTCCGTGGAAGTTCACTCGCCGTGCCAGCCGAGAATAAATCTGCTCCTCATGTCTGGCTTGCTTCACGATAACATTTGTGTTGCTAAAGGGGTTGAGGAGCCTGGATCTGGGAGTGGTAAAAACTTAATAATTTTTTCCCTGAACGGCATTTTGCGATTGACAAAAAAACAAATCTCAATTCGCGATATAAGAACCACTATAAAATCGTTAATAAATTCCAACCATGAGAAGTTCCAGAAGCCAGGTGTGCTGTGAGCACAGCCTGTAGCCCAATAGATGCTCCTTGGATATGGAAATCGGATTTAATACTAATTCTATCACCCAAGACATATAAAATGATAGGTTACTCTTATGAAGTAAATAGGCTAGTTGAAAAACAAACTACTGCGCATACTGGAAGTGCTATAAAGTAAGTTCCTGGACCTACTAGGGGCCTCGCCTGTTACTCATGGTTCGAATACCAGAGAACTCAGATAAGTTGCCTTATTACTTATTGAATCAAAGGGTTTTATCAGGTAAATATAAGAGCCATTCATAAGGAAAAAGCAAAATACGCTAACAGTGAAATTAAGGAAAATTTTACAGCAGCTTTCCTTAAACAGAATAAAATAGAAAATGAATGTTATTAGAGTCGCCACCAGTATTATGCTGGGCAATTATAGTTGAATTGGTGCGCAACCACAAAAAGGACAGAAACGCTGAATTCAAACCATGGTATAATAATAAGAAAAACTATATGAATGAGCTGTGCTGCGGCTAGCGTTGGTCCCATTGCTAGTTTGGTATTGTTTAGTTGTTATAGCTACAGTTGTCTTCTTCTTGTGTTCATTGGTGTCATTCCGTTTGCAAGCGTTGTCTGTCCGCTAGTGGCAGCAGCGGCGGTTATCGATATCTAGTAACGGTGGTACTATCTTTGGGGCGACGGTGTGGCGTTTCCCTGTCGTGTGAGTTGGCAGTTCGGTTGGGGACGGACTAGCAGCTACGTCCGCGCAGCGCGAGAACACCCCGAGACCACTGGCTTTGACCACAACTGCGAGAACTTCCCAAAAATTTCATTTGCCAATAGGGCAGAGCAGCAGCTCATTGACACCTGCAAGAAAGAGTACTTCTTAACAGCCAGCTGACTGAACGATGAATCGGCCCTGATGGGCGCGCAGACCCCTCACTGCACAACTGGCCTTTGAAGTAGCCTGATCTTAAGATTTGTGACTTTTTTGTGGATGTTTGTGAAAGACTCCGTTCCGACAATTATGGGTGAACTGCAACGCCTCAGGGCAGCAGCAGGCAATGCAGTGACTCCAGATATCCTCTCAAAAAGCCTGGGACGAGTTTAATTGTTGTCTGGCAGTTTGTTGTGCGTCCGGTGGAGGGCAAATTGAACATTTGTGAAACTTAAATGGAAACTAGGTCCTAGGCACCCCAAGGTTTCATGTGCTTGTTTGCAAAAGTTATACCCTTTTAAAATTGGATAATTATTTTAAAAATGGGTACTGTATAATACAATGCCTAAGCTGAAATACAGCCCATGCTTCTAGTAGATGTACTCTTCTTGAATCTGGGAAGTGTTTTAAAACACCATGTATTTAACAAAATAATTACTATAACAGTAATTTTCGTTGTATAAGGTGAGCACGAAGTCCCATTAACCCTATGTATTTTATTATTATTATTTATTATGTACTAGCGGAGAAATATGGCGTTGTCCGAGTATTTATCCACGCCATTACCACGCAGCGTCTGGCCTTGTGCATAATGTTTATGATGTATCTCCTGAACTATGTGTTGTGCAATGATATAATTTTATAGGAACTTTCAGCGGCATATGCGAGTATTATCTGGAAAATTACTGCGAATGGAGTTAGGAGCAACAAACAAATAAATTTAAACGTCATGCACAATGCAGCAGTTTTTCACACACCTCACTGTTTACATAGTTATATCTCCTCAACTACGTGCCATTCGACGACATAATATTGTAGGAACATACAGCAGCATATGTGGACACTGCAGGATTTATTGCGAAAGAAGTTAAGGACAGAGAAGTAACAAATTTAAACGTCATGCATGATGAGGTATTTTTTCACGGATTCATTGTGTATAACGTCATATCTACTGAACTACGTGTATTTCAACGATATAATTTTGGGTACATTCAGTGGTATATGTGCATACTGTCTGTAAAACGTGTCGTTTTCAAATAGTGGATGTATAAAGTCTGGGAATTGACGCGTCACTGGTTACACACCTTTCCTCCCCCCCACCTCTTTCTAGTTCCAACCCTCACAATGACTGTCACCTGATATTGAGATAAATGTGTACCAAGTTTGGTTGAAATCGCTCCAGTTGTTTGGGAGGAGATGCATAAAACACACAAACACACACACACACACACACACAATATATGTGGATACTCCTCCTCTCTTGAGTTTGGGCATTGTCTGAAATATAAATCAAATCAACTTTTTATTAACAAATACACTAAAAAGTGCACTTTACAGACTTTATTTTCGATTTATATTCACTGTACCACTTTGATTGCTCGCACTTCATTTTTTACTCACCCATGGCACTAATTTTTCGGTTCCTCCTTTTGTCTGTCTTGCTTTATATACAGCTGGCCGGCTGGTGTGGCCGTGCGGTTCTAGGCGCTTCAGTCTGGAACTACGTGACCGCTACGGTCGCAGGTTCGAATCCTGCCTCTGGCTTGGAAGTGTGTGATGTCCTTAGGTTAGTTAGGTTTAAGTAGTTCTAAGTTCTAGGGGACTGATGGCCACAGATGTTAAGTCCCATAGTGCTCAGAGCCATTTGAGCCATATACAGCTGCCCATGGGTAGCCACACGAGTGGCGAATTCCAGAACATACCGAAAAGACTTCCAGCAGTCCACAATGTCCCAGAACATTTCACAACATTCGCGAGTGTTCCGGAATGATCCACAGTGATGTATTATGTTCCGGGGTGTTCCCAAACATTCTGGAATCTTCCCGAATGTTCCAGACAATTCCCGAACATTCCGGAACACCCATTGTGGAGCATTCCGGAACGTCCTGGAATATTGCCGAATGCTCTCCAATACTCTAGAATGTTGTGGAATGATCTCGAATACTCTCGAGTGTTCTGAAATGTTCTAGAAATTTCTAGAAGGGGAAACTTCTCAGTCCGCATATCTTCAAAAGCACGCCCTTGAGGTAAAAACCGGAATCTTCTTCATGGATGGCATACAGACAGCTATCACAGCATTCTTTTTCACCCACCCCTCTCCCCCTTTCATAGATAGGTGGTTTTTACCCTCACTGTTATTGTCACTTGGACTCGTTCCTCAATTTCTTACTTTTGTAATATATATTATATAGATGTTAATTATTTTTCATTACGGTTGCTGGTGCTGATATACATCTAAATCGTGGCTGATCAGTACACAGGCACCACGGAGGCACGGACCGCAATGAAAAAGTGAACGACCCTATAGAGGAAAATCAATGAGAGTTATTCAGCATGATTTCGCGGTAAGGTTTCAGAAACAGTATTACCGTAGGAAAGCAATCTCTTTACAATTGGTTGCAAGAAAGATAAGACCCGCTCAGAACGACCAACACGACTCGAAACGTATGTGAAAGCTGCAGCGTCTCTCGAACGTTCGGAATAAACGTCCCTTCGTAAGCGTTCACAGGAATGGGAAATTCCATACTCGACATTAAAAAAATAGGTGAATGATGATCTGAAGTAAAAGGCGTTTAAGTCTTCCTTTGTAAACGAACTGAAAGATAATGACATGCAAAAACGTCGTCATGCATGTGGACGAATACCTGATGTCTTTACAACTTTTCTTTCATAGGGGGAAATTGTTTTTCTCGAACAATGTGCAATATATCGCAATGCAGAATCGAGAAACGTTTATTTCTGAAGTAAAGGAAACCCATAACTTTATGAAGATCTTGAACGAAACCCAATACATCTCATGATCTGCAATGTTTACAACCGGCATGATATGGTCATACTTCTTTGCCGTGGATGAAACTGCGTGTGTCACCATGTTACATGATCAGTTTATTCAACATCTGCGAGATCGGGGACTTGTCGATTGTATATGATTCCAGCAGGATGGAGTGCCACCCCATTATGCTATTACCGTCACAGGATATCTCAATGAATTCTGATAAATACATTGGACGTGGTTTTGTCCATTTGCATACACCTTTGGATTGGCCACTCCGATGTCCTGATCTGTCATCTGGCGGCAGTATGTTATGAGGGTTCATTAAACAGAATGTTGCTGTCACACTTTACGAGACAGCTGACTAACTTAGGGATGCTGCTCGACGTGTGTTTACTGCCATCACACCAGCGATGTTGAGCAGAATCTCACATCGTTCATGGAGGAGGATCATACTCTGTTACGAAAACAATGGTGTACACAAAGGGACTGTGCAATAAATAATAAATAATAGTCACACTACTTCAAAGGTTCGAATCCTGCCTCGGGTATGGATGTGTGTTAGTTAGGCTTAATTAGTTCAAGGGGACTGATGACCTCAGAAGTTAAGTCCCATAGTACTGAGAGCCATTTGAACCATTTTGAGATCATCCACGAATATGTGGACATGCTGTAGGGGGTAATGGGACTTTGTGATTGTTCTGTTTGTGCTAGGTGCTCTGAGGAACTAGATGAAACATGTTGGTAAATAAACAAAAATAAAATTCAGATCCAAAGACCAGTAACTGTTATTCGTCTGTACAAGACAAACAGAAAAAGTTTAATGACTGCACGACACTCGTGTGTATGTTTAACAGAAATGTTAGAAAAAACACACTTACCAACAGTCATTCAGCTTTTTAAAATACTGTGCTTTTTAGAGGAAACGAAGGAGAAATTTGGAAGCACTATTGCAGGTCACGGAGAAGGAATAAAAACCTTGACATTTACCAATAACATTGTAATTCTGCCCACGGATGGCAAAGGAATTGGAAGACTGTTTGAACGGAATGGACAGTGTCGTGAAAATAGGCTATGAGCTAAACATCAACAAAAGTAAAACAAGGGTAATGGAATGTAGTCGAAATAAATCAGGCGATGCTGAGGGAATTAGATTAATAAATGAGGCACTAAAAGTAGCACATGAGTTTTGCTGTTTGGCAATAGCAGCAGATGCATTTCAGGAAAAGCGGAACTTTTTAAAGATCGAATAAAAATTTAAATATTAGGGAGTATTTTCTGGAGGTATTGGTCTGGAATGAATATGGCGTGAAATGTGGACGATAAACGATTCAGAGCAGAAAAGAACAGAAGTTTTTGAAATGCAGTGCTACAGAAAATGCTGAAGTTCAGACGTGTAGATCGAATGTCTAACAAGGGAACCTGCCCATCGCACCCAACTCAGATTTAGTTACACGTTGACACAGTGGATAGGCCGTGAAAGACTGAACACAAATCAATCGAGAAAACAGGAAGAAGTTGTGTGGAACTATGAAAAAAAATAAGCAAAATATACAAACTGAATAGTCCATGCGCGAGATAGGCAACATCAAGGTTAATCTCAGCCCACGAGCGCTGTGGTCCCGTGGTTAGCGTGAGCAGCTGCAGAACGATAGGTCCTTGGTTCAACTCATCCCTCGAATGAAAAGTTTAATTTTTTACTTTCAGACCATTATCAAAGTTCAGGCACTCACACATAATCAACTTCGCTCTCCAAAATTCCAGGACATGTTCAGATTTGCTTGGACATATGCAGGACTTGACGGTCTACACACGGAAAAATTTGAAAACTTTAAAAACATACGTTTTGACAGAGAACAGGGAAAACTGTGCGACTGTGAAACTGTTGAATTCATTTGTTGCAGTTTATGTGACAAACTCTTATGTTTTCATCACTTTTTTGGGAGTGATTATCACATCCACAAGAAATCCTAAATCGGGCAAGGTAGAAGAATCTTTTTACCGATTCGCCAAGTGTACAAGTTAGGTGGGTCGACGACATATTCCTGTCATGTGACGCACATGCCATCACCAGTGTCCTACAGAATATATCAGACGTGTTTTCCTGTGGAGGAATCGGTTGACGTATGACCTTGCGGAGAATGTTTTCGGTTCCCATTGAAGAGGTACGTCCTTTCGTCTACTAACCGCACGGTTTTGCGGAGCGGTCGCAAAACACAGACACTAAACTTATTACAGTGAACAGAGACGTCAATGAACGAACAGACAGATCATAACTTTGCGAAAATAAAGAAAGTAAACTTTACACTCGAGGGAAGACTTGAACCAAGGACCTCTCATTTCGCAGCTGCTCACGCTAACCAAGGGACCACAGCGCTCGTGAGATCAGATCAACCTATCAGATCAGCCTATCTTGCGCATGGGCTACTCAGTTTGTATATTTTGCTTATTTTTTTCATAGTTCCACACAACTTCTTCCTGTTTTCTCGATTGATCTTTGTTCAGTTTTTCAAGGCCTATCCACTGTGTCAACGTATAACTAAATCTGAGTTGGGTGCGATGGGCAGGTTCCCTTGTTAGACATTCGATCTACACGTCTGAACTTCAGCATTTTCTGTAGCACTGCATTTCAAAAACTTCTGTTCTTTTCTGCTCTGAATCGTTTATCGTCCACATTTCACGCCATATTCGTTCCAGACTAATACCTCCAGAAAATACTCCCTAATATTTAAATTTTTATTCGATCTTTAAAAAATTCCGCTTTTCCTGAAATGCATCTGCTGCTATTGCCAAACAGCAAAACTCATGTGCTACTTTTAGTGCCTCATTTATTAATCTAATTCCCTCAGCATCGCCTGATTTATTTCGACTACATTCCATTACCCTTGTTTTACTTTTGTTGATGTTTAGCTCATAGCCTATTTTCACGACACTGTCCATTCCGTTCAAACAGTCTTCCAATTCCTTTGCCATCCGTGGGCAGAATTACAATGTTATTGGTAAATGTCAAGGTTTTTATTCCTTCTCCGTGACCTGCAATAGTGCTTCCAAATTTCTCCTTCGTTTCCTCTAAATTAAGGGAGGTGCGATGGGGAGGTTCCCTTGTGAGGAAGAGGTAGTTAACCTAATTGGGGGGAAAATATGGGGGGAGGGGAGGGGGGGAAGGGGGGGGGGGACAGACGGCAGTGGGAGACTAAGACTTGAGTAAAATTAGAAATTAGTAAGTTCAAATACATTTAGGTTCCAGTAGTTACGCAAAGATGAAATGCTTTGCATGAGATAGACTAGAACGAAGAGCTACGTCAATCTCGACTTTGGCCTGTAACCAGAAAAACAACATCGATCCACCCACGTACTGCTATTCCGCAGCAAACGTCACGGGCTTCGCCATTCAGAAAAGTAATTTTTATTGCCGCAGTAAAGCCGTGTGTCACAGAGCTGCACGTCAGCTTCTGCGCCGTCACAATCATTGGCACGGCGCCCACCGACCGTCACGGCGCCCGGCGCCCGGCAGCGTGCGCCCAGCGTCAGAATTTGACGTCGCGCCATCCCACAGGCGATTAATCACTCTGCCCGCGCCACCTGCCGTCCACAATTCTCGCCGTCCTGTTTCAGCAATGTGCAACCAGGTGCGAAATACGACCCCTCTGCTGCTGCCCCGAGACCAGCTCGATGCACGACAGGCCATACTATAGCAATAAACGGTCTAGTGGCACAGTGTCCGTTCTTCTAATGTTTAGTTGCATCTCATCTCTCCAACAGGACATAAACTTTGCCGCGCTGGGTAGCCGCGCGGTCTCGGGCGTCTTGTCACGGTTCGGGTGACTCCCCCTGTCGGAGGTTCGAGTCCTCTCTCGGGTATGCGTGTGTGTGTTGTCCTTAGTTAGCTTCAACATCTACATCTACGTTATTACTCTGCTATTCACAATAAAGTGCCTGGCAGAGGGTTGAATGAACCACCTTCAAGCTGTCTCTCTACCGTTCTACTCTCTAACGGCGCACGGGAAAAAACGAGCGCTTAAATTTTTCTGTGCGAGCCCTGATTTCTCTTATTTTATCGCGATGATCATTTCTCCCTGTGTAGGTGGGTGCCAACAGAATGTTTTCGCAATCGGAGGAGAAAATTGGTGACTGAAATTTCATCAGAAGATCCCATTGCAACGAAAAACGCCTTTGTTTTAATGATTGCCAATCCAATTCACGTATCATGTCTGTGGCACTATCTCCCCTACCTCGCGATAATACAAAACGAGCTGCCCTTCTTTGTACTTTTTTGATGTCATCCGTCAGTCCATGTGATGGCTATCCCACACCGCACATCAATACTCCAGAACCGGGCGGACAAGCGTGGTGTAAGCAATCTCTTTAGTAGACCTGTTGCACCTTCTGAGTGTTCTGCCAATAAATCGCAGTCTCTGGTTTGCTCTACCCACAACATTATCTATGTGATCGTCCAAAAATGGCTCTGAACACTATGGGACTTAACTTCTGAGGTCATCAGTCCCCTAGAACGTAGAGCTACTTAAACTTAACTAACGTAAGGACATCACACACATCCGTGCCCCAGGCAGGATTCGAACCTGAGACCGTAGCAGTCGCGCGGTTCCAGACTGAAGCGCCTAGAACCGCTCGGCCACCCCGGCCGGCTGTGTTCGTACCAATTAGGGTGTTTTTAATTGTAAACCCTAAGGATTTAGTTGAATTTACAGCCTTCAGATTTGTGTGACTTATCGCGTAATCGAAATTTAGCGGATTTCTTTTAGTACTCATGTGAATAACTTCACACTTTTCTTTATTCAGGGTCAATTGTCACTTTTCGCACCACACAGACATCGTATCTAAATCATTTTGTAATTCGTTTTGGTGATCTGATGACTTTACAAGACGGTATATAGAGGGCCTATAAACACTTCCTTGGGGAACCACGGATATTACTTCTGTTGTACTCGATGACTTTCCGTCTATTACTACGAACTGTGACCTTTCTGACAGGAAATCACGAATCCAGTCGCACAACTGGGTATTCCGTAGGCACGCAGTTCGTTTAGAAGACGTTTGTGAGGAACGGTGTCGAAAGCCTGTAGTGTGTAAGCTTAGGGACCGATGTCCTCAGTAGTTTGGTCCCATAAGACCTTACCGCAAATACTCAATACATATTTCCCTTCCTTTTACATTTTCTTCCGCATTCTGGAGCAGACGGGCCAATTGGGATGATCGACAGACGTATCATTCTCTGCCACTGGCGTCATCCACATGATGGGCATGGGTAAGTACACAGCTTTCCCGGCCGTTAGTGGCTTTCATGACCCTGCAGCCGCTACTTTCCACTTAAGTAACTCTTCAATCAGCATCACGAGGCTGAGTGTACCCCCTATCAGTCCTCCAACCAAGGAAAACTCCTTGGCAGTACCGGGAATCGAACACGGGTCTTCCGAATAGCACAGACAAAAACTCTAACCCCTGAGCTACGGAGGCAGACAGTAGCAGGTAATTTGGCTAAATAGAATACATAACACTTTCTTTTTGTAAAATATAGCGCAGAAGCTCGTCAATGAAGGCAGGACTGGAGAGTGAAAGGGAAAAAACGAAAAGAAAAAAAACGAACAAGAGGTAGCAGGACTCTCGCACTGAGTGTTCTGTACAAACTGAATTATGTACGGGGGCTATTCGGAAAGAAAGGTCCGATCTGTCGAGGAATGGAAACCACCGTCAAAATCAAAAATGTTTTGAAACTTCCTAGCACATTAGAACTGTGCGCCGCACCGAGCCTCGAACTCGGGAACTTTGCCTTTCGCGGGCAAGTGCTCTACCGGCTGAGCTACCCAAGCACGACTCACTACCCATCCTCTCAGCTTTAACTGCGCCAGTACCTCGTCTCCTACCTTCCAAATTTCACAGAAGCACTCCTGTGAAACTTGCAGAACTAGCACTCCTGGAAGAAAGAATATTTCGGAACATGACTTAGCCACAGCCTGGGGGTTTTTCCAGTTTTCACTTTGCAGTGGAGTGTGCGCTGATATGAAACTTCCTGGCAGAGTGAACATTTCTCATCAATATCCTTTCTTCCAGGAGTCCTAGTTCTGCAAGTTTCGCAGGAGAGCTTCTTTGAAGGTAGGAGACGAGGTAGTGGCGGAATTAAAGTTATGAGGGCGGGCCGTGAGTCATGCTTGGGCAGCTCAGTCAGTTTGCATTAGGCAGTGGTGCGACATGGACCTGTTGTCCCGGCCGCGGGCGCACGTGGAAGAGGCATTGTTTACACCGCTGATACTCGCGCGTGTTGTTGTTTGACTAGATCTCCATGGCACACAATTTTAGAAAGACTACGCTCCAGTTTACGTTTGACAACGAATATGCTAGACACAAGGCTTTCGAAATAGAGCGGTTTTTCAGGGAAGAAGATCGTTTACCTGCCACAGACCCCATTCCATTGTAAGCTGACAGATAAAGCTGCTTTTGAAAGAACTATCGCCGCTGCTCAGAGAGGATTTAAATTTCGACACTCTGACAGCCACATCAGCGAAGTAGCAGTAGCTCCTTCAGGCTTTGGACTGAGGGTCATTCGGATGTTTGAGTTGCCGTTTGAGGTACCAGAATAGACGGTTACTGAATTGCTACCCCATATGGAACGGTATTCAGCCATATGCCTGAACGCTGGGCGAGCAACGGTGTCCGACAGGTGCGGTTTGTCCTTAACAAACATATATCTCTTCATATTTATATATTGGAGGATGTGGAGCTATTGTGATTTACGATAGCCAGCTACGCACATGTTCTGGCGGTGGTGGAGAAGTACATATCCGCTCGGAGTGCATACAGCGCCGCGTCATGCAGCTGGCACATGGAGAAGCGTCACAGCGAGAAATTCCCACGCAACTGCCGATGACGTACGTGTCGGTAGCCCGCCGGGAGGTGTTGCCGAGTTCGGAGCGTAACACCGACGTGTTGATGCGAGAGCGAATCGAGTTAGGGGAGCTTGAAGGTAACATGGAGGGAGGAACCTTCCGCACCCTCACATGCAGCACGCGGCGTGGAAGTGGAGGTCGAGAAAGTGGGGGTAGCAACGGACCAACGTACGCTCGACGAACACAGTGAGGCGTCGCCGACACCGAAAGAGGGCAGGGTGCGCAAACAACGATCGCCGAAACGTTGCAAGAAGCGTCGCCATAGTTCGGGTAAAACGTCCTCCCCTAACCTAGGGGACACGGAAGTTATTCGAGCCGAAGAAACGTCTGACAGGGAACAAAGGTCTTTAGAGAGCACTGAAAGGATTCCTTCAGACGGTGACTGGATGTCCTGCCTTTCAGACGCTCCCTCTTCATTGACACCGACTGACCAGGTACTGCCGACGGAGTAGTCAGTGACAATGTCCCGGCAGCCACATCGAAATGCAACAGAGGGCGTTTCTGGGACGACGAATGCGAATGGACAGAACCAGCCGAAGAGATACAGCAATTGGCACCCCCACTTGATGACGACTCACTCACAGGACGAATACCACAGAACGAAAACACAGGTGGGCAGCGCGTTGTCGGTCACCCTTCTGAGCACGAATAGTGGACTAAAGCCCTTGGAGTGCACAATGACATGAGACGAGCATGAGAACGGAAACGCACCAAGCATATAAGGTGGGCGCAATGAACATTAACACCGCATGATCGCTTGCAAAGATGCAACTTTTCCGGAACATGATTGACGTCACAGACGTGGATACTCTGCTGGTTCAGGAAACCTGCGGTGCCGCTTCCCTACGAGCGTGGTTACAACACTCAACGTAGCGCCGACGCCAGACGTAGGACGTGTCACAGCGATATTAGTCCGCGAAGGGATTCCGGTGTGTAAACTCCCTTCGACTCGGGGTTAGGCGATGACCGTGAACAGCGTTCGTGTTGTCAACGTTTATGCACCCTCCGGACCTAACAATCGACGGGCGCGTTTGCAGTTCTACTCGGAAGAGATGTCGCCCCTATTCCATGGGAGATATGACCACATCTTGGTAGAAGGGGATTTTAACTGTGTTCTAACACCAAAGTATCAAATCCCTAATTTCAGCTCCTGCTACGCATTGCAAACGATCTGTCGAGACATGGCACTAATGGACATGTGGGAAAAGATCCGTGGGCAGTGAGAGGGCTACACATTTTACGCTAGCCATTCGCCGAGGAGGCTGGATCGGATTTATGTTTCTGACGGATTGAGAGATCACGTGTTGGTTGCTGAACATTGGCCCACAGTTTTTACGGATCACCTTGCATATTTATGCACGTTAACCCTCCCACGGCAGCGAGTCTGGCGGAGCCGTAGTTTGTGGAAACTTAATTCATCCTTATCGGTGGATCCAGAATGTCGCCAGCGAATCGAAGAAACATGGCAAACATGCTCTAGCCGTCTGCCGATGCACTGTACGGTTCTTTCATGGTGGCTGCAAAGTGAAAAACCGGCGATACGAAGAGCTCTCATAACGTATGGGAAGGAAAAAGCGATATGGCTCCGAGATCAGTTGATTGTTACTACATGGTGCCCCGTGACCTGCACTCCAGGGCCCCATCGCCCGAGGGTCAAGCGCAAGTCCATCGCATTCAGGCGAGCATTTTATCGATCACGAAACGTCGATTGGAGGTACTTTCGAACCGTGCTCGGTGCTTGGACAACGTCAATGGAGGACGTATTTGCATGCATCATGTGTCAAGGGGACATGCGCGTAATCGCCTATCCTTGATCACAGTGCTCCATGATGGTGATGTTCGCCGGCCGTGGTGGCCGAGCGGTTCTAGGCGCTATAGTCTGGAACCGCGCGACCGCTACGGTCGCAGGTTTGAATTCTGCCTCGGACATGGATGTGTGTGATGTTCTTAGGTTAGTTAATTTTAAGTAGTTCTGTGTTCTAGGGACTGTTGACCTCAGAAGTTAAGTCCCATAGTGCTCAGAGCCATTTGAACCATTTGATGGTGATGTTCGGCCCTTAACGTTACAACAGGACATTGCTGCTGGGTTTCTGGAGCATTATCGCCTCCTTTTCCCTGGGACGCCGACGGACAGTGGGATACAAGAAGATATTTTGCGACAGATGCAAATGGGGATGGATGGTTGGAATTCAGAGTGTTATTTGAGCTCCTAATGGAAGATGACATACGGAGGGCACTCACGAAGAGTGCGGTGCATAAATCCCGTGGGACAGATGGGCTGCCACTCGAATTTTATCTCGAATTTGCAGATTTAATGATTTCCCAATGGGTGTTGATGTATAATGAGTTCTTGAGCCCTAACAGGGACGTCCCGTCGCAATTCATGGCGATACTGCTTATACCTATACCGAAATCAGCAGGGAGTGTCATCGCACATCAATTTCGACCGCTCACGATGCTCATTGCTGACTATGAGATCTTTGCGCGAATGTTGGCGGCAAGGCTCAGGACTGTAATATCCAAGACATTACCATCACACCTGGCTTGCCTAGAGGTTCAGAGAAACATACATTCTATCCTAGGCGAATACCAGGACATCATTTCCTTGGCGGAAGCTTGCCACATGCGAGCGGCGTTCGTATCAGTGGCTTTCGATCGTGCCTTTGACAGGATCAATCATGATTTCCTTTACTCGGTCATGCGACGCATGGTGACAGCTCAGGATTTTAGTACCGTCCTGATGTACCTCCTTCGCGGCGCTCCTTTGACGGTGAGAGATAGGAACGGTTCCTGTTTGCAGCTCAGTTAGGTAAGGATGTCCCTTGTAGATGGTGCTGTTTGCAATAGCGCTCAAACCATTGATGTAGCCTCTTAGAAGGACTGTTACACGTGAGCGACTCCGTGAGAGTTCCTTCACGTGTCGTGCATATGCCGACGATTTGATGCTACTCGTCCTGTCGGAAAACGAAGTACGTAAGGTGGTTGTCTTTCTTATTACGTACCTAGTAGTGGCGGGTGGTAGGATCAACATGAATAAAACGGAGATTGTTCACATCCGACGGGGGCTGGACGCTCTGCACAATCCGTTTACGACGGTGGTCATCTTGCGATGCTTAGGAGTATTGTGCACCCTATCGCCACGGCAATCAGCGGCGGCGAGCTACCGACGTCTGCTTCAGCACGTACGACTGCTCACATGTAACGATTCCCTCCGAACCCGCGACCTGCTCCAAAGGGTGATATACACTAGTGTTCATCTGGCCTCGCGACTGCCGCACCTGGCGCAGGTACTACCAATGCCACATGGTACTGCTGACAGGTTAATGGCGGCGTTTGGAAACTATGTCAGATACGAGACTTTAACTCTCCCACACCGTTCTGGAGGACTTAATCTCACGAATGCGAGGAACAGTGCTCTAGCTCTATAGCTGCGAGCGACGCTACGGTCATGAAACCAACGGCAACATGCCATCACGTCGGCGATCCTGGACGTGCTTCTTCACACGTCCTTTGATCCGCCGGTGTCGGTAGGCACCATTTCGCCTTATTTGTCTCTCGTGATCCTTAGTTGTGTTCAGTCACAGATACATTCATATACCTATATCTCTAACGTCGATCAGTTGTAGAATTTTGGAACACGTATTGTGTTCGAGTATAATGACTTTTCTGGAGACTAGAAATCTACTCTGTAGGAATCAGCATGGATTTCGAAAAAGACGGTCTTGTGAAACCCAGCTCGCGCTATTCGTCCACGAGACTCAGAGGGCCATAGACACGGGTTCACAGGTAGATGCCGTGTTTCTTGACATCCGCAAGGCGTTCGATGCAGTTCCCCACAGTCGTTTGATGAACAAAGTAAGAGCATATGGACTATCAGACCAATTGTGTGATTGGATTGAGGAGTTCCTAGATAACAGGACGCAGCATGTCATTCTCAATGGAGAGAAGTCTTCCGAAGTAAGAGTGATTTCTGGTGTGCCGCAGGGGAGTGTCATAGGACCGTTGCTATTCACAATATACATAAATGACCTTGTAGATGACATCGGAAGTTCACTGAGGCTTTTTGCAGATGATGCTGTGGTGTATCGAGAGGTTGTAACAATGGAAAACTGTACTGAAATGCAGGAGGATCTGCAGCGAATTGACGCATGGTGCAGGGAATGGCAATTGAATCTCAATGCAGACAAGTGTAATGTGCTGCGAATACACAGAAAGATAGATCCTTTATCATTTAGCTACAAAATAGCAGGTCAGCAACTGGAAGCAGTTAATACCATAAATTATCTCGGAGTACGCATTAGGAGTGATTTAAAATGGAATGATCATATAATGTTGATCGTCGGTAAAGCAGATGCCAGACTGAGATTCATTGGAAGAATCCTAAGAAAATGCAATCCGAAAACAAAGGAAGTAGGTTACAGTACGCTTGTTCGCCCACTGCTTGAATACTGCTCAGCAGTGTGGGATCTGTACCAGATAGGGTTGATAGAAGATATAGAGAAGATCCAACGGAGAGCAGCGCGCTTCGTTACAGGATCATTTAGTAATCGCGAAAGCGTTACGGCGATGATAGATAAACTCCAGTGGAAGACTCTGCAGGAGAGACGCTCAGTAGCTCGGTACGGGCTTTTGTCAAAGTTTCGAGAACATACCTTCACCGAAGAGTCAAGCAGTATATTGCTCCCTCCTGCGTATATCTCGCCGCGGGCGCGGCCGCGGGCGCGGCCGCGGGCGCACGTGGAAGAGGCATTGTTTACACCGCTGATACTCGCGCGTGTTGTTGTTTGACTAGATCTCCATGGCACACAATTTTAGAAAGACTACGCTCCAGTTTACGTTTGACAACGAATATGCTAGACACAAGGCTTTCGAAATAGAGCGGTTTTTCAGGGAAGAAGATCGTTTACCTGCCACAGACCCCATTCCATTGTAAGCTGACAGATAAAGCTGCTTTTGAAAGAACTATCGCCGCTGCTCAGAGAGGATTTAAATTTCGACACTCTGACAGCCACATCAGCGAAGTAGCAGTAGCTCCTTCAGGCTTTGGACTGAGGGTCATTCGGATGTTTGAGTTGCCGTTTGAGGTACCAGAATAGACGGTTACTGAATTGCTACCCCATATGGAACGGTATTCAGCCATATGCCTGAACGCTGGGCGAGCAACGGTGTCCGACAGGTGCGGTTTGTCCTTAACAAACATATATCTCTTCATATTTATATATTGGAGGATGTGGAGCTATTGTGATTTACGATAGCCAGCTACGCACATGTTCTGGCGGTGGTGGAGAAGTACATATCCGCTCGGAGTGCATACAGCGCCGCGTCATGCAGCTGGCACATGGAGAAGCGTCACAGCGAGAAATTCCCACGCAACTGCCGATGACGTACGTGTCGGTAGCCCGCCGGGAGGTGTTGCCGAGTTCGGAGCGTAACACCGACGTGTTGATGCGAGAGCGAATCGAGTTAGGGGAGCTTGAAGGTAACATGGAGGGAGGAACCTTCCGCACCCTCACATGCAGCACGCGGCGTGGAAGTGGAGGTCGAGAAAGTGGGGGTAGCAACGGACCAACGTACGCTCGACGAACACAGTGAGGCGTCGCCGACACCGAAAGAGGGCAGGGTGCGCAAACAACGATCGCCGAAACGTTGCAAGAAGCGTCGCCATAGTTCGGGTAAAACGTCCTCCCCTAACCTAGGGGACACGGAAGTTATTCGAGCCGAAGAAACGTCTGACAGGGAACAAAGGTCTTTAGAGAGCACTGAAAGGATTCCTTCAGACGGTGACTGGATGTCCTGCCTTTCAGACGCTCCCTCTTCATTGACACCGACTGACCAGGTACTGCCGACGGAGTAGTCAGTGACAATGTCCCGGCAGCCACATCGAAATGCAACAGAGGGCGTTTCTGGGACGACGAATGCGAATGGACAGAACCAGCCGAAGAGATACAGCAATTGGCACCCCCACTTGATGACGACTCACTCACAGGACGAATACCACAGAACGAAAACACAGGTGGGCAGCGCGTTGTCGGTCACCCTTCTGAGCACGAATAGTGGACTAAAGCCCTTGGAGTGCACAATGACATGAGACGAGCATGAGAACGGAAACGCACCAAGCATATAAGGTGGGCGCAATGAACATTAACACCGCATGATCGCTTGCAAAGATGCAACTTTTCCGGAACATGATTGACGTCACAGACGTGGATACTCTGCTGGTTCAGGAAACCTGCGGTGCCGCTTCCCTACGAGCGTGGTTACAACACTCAACGTAGCGCCGACGCCAGACGTAGGACGTGTCACAGCGATATTAGTCCGCGAAGGGATTCCGGTGTGTAAACTCCCTTCGACTCGGGGTTAGGCGATGACCGTGAACAGCGTTCGTGTTGTCAACGTTTATGCACCCTCCGGACCTAACAATCGACGGGCGCGTTTGCAGTTCTACTCGGAAGAGATGTCGCCCCTATTCCATGGGAGATATGACCACATCTTGGTAGAAGGGGATTTTAACTGTGTTCTAACACCAAAGTATCAAATCCCTAATTTCAGCTCCTGCTACGCATTGCAAACGATCTGTCGAGACATGGCACTAATGGACATGTGGGAAAAGATCCGTGGGCAGTGAGAGGGCTACACATTTTACGCTAGCCATTCGCCGAGGAGGCTGGATCGGATTTATGTTTCTGACGGATTGAGAGATCACGTGTTGGTTGCTGAACATTGGCCCACAGTTTTTACGGATCACCTTGCATATTTATGCACGTTAACCCTCTCACGGCAGCGAGTCTGGCGGAGCCGTAGTTTGTGGAAACTTAATTCATCCTTATCGGTGGATCCAGAATGTCGCCAGCGAATCGAAGAAACATGGCAAACATGCTCTAGCCGTCTGCCGATGCACTGTACGGTTCTTTCATGGTGGCTGCAAAGTGAAAAACCGGCGATACGAAGAGCTCTCATAACGTATGGGAAGGAAAAAGCGATATGGCTCCGAGATCAGTTGATTGTTACTACATGGTGCCCCGTGACCTGCACTCCAGGGCCCCATCGCCCGAGGGTCAAGCGCAAGTCCATCGCATTCAGGCGAGCATTTTATCGATCACGAAACGTCGATTGGAGGTACTTTCGAACCGTGCTCGGTGCTTGGACAACGTCAATGGAGGACGTATTTGCATGCATCATGTGTCAAGGGGACATGCGCGTAATCGCCTATCCTTGATCACAGTGCTCCATGATGGTGATGTTCGCCGGCCGTGGTGGCCGAGCGGTTCTAGGCGCTATAGTCTGGAACCGCGCGACCGCTACGGTCGCAGGTTTGAATTCTGCCTCGGACATGGATGTGTGTGATGTTCTTAGGTTAGTTAATTTTAAGTAGTTCTGTGTTCTAGGGACTGTTGACCTCAGAAGTTAAGTCCCATAGTGCTCAGAGCCATTTGAACCATTTGATGGTGATGTTCGGCCCTTAACGTTACAACAGGACATTGCTGCTGGGTTTCTGGAGCATTATCGCCTCCTTTTCCCTGGGACGCCGACGGACAGTGGGATACAAGAAGATATTTTGCGACAGATGCAAATGGGGATGGATGGTTGGAATTCAGAGTGTTATTTGAGCTCCTAATGGAAGATGACATACGGAGGGCACTCACGAAGAGTGCGGTGCATAAATCCCGTGGGACAGATGGGCTGCCACTCGAATTTTATCTCGAATTTGCAGATTTAATGATTTCCCAATGGGTGTTGATGTATAATGAGTTCTTGAGCCCTAACAGGGACGTCCCGTCGCAATTCATGGCGATACTGCTTATACCTATACCGAAATCAGCAGGGAGTGTCATCGCACATCAATTTCGACCGCTCACGATGCTCATTGCTGACTATGAGATCTTTGCGCGAATGTTGGCGGCAAGGCTCAGGACTGTAATATCCAAGACATTACCATCACACCTGGCTTGCCTAGAGGTTCAGAGAAACATACATTCTATCCTAGGCGAATACCAGGACATCATTTCCTTGGCGGAAGCTTGCCACATGCGAGCGGCGTTCGTATCAGTGGCTTTCGATCGTGCCTTTGACAGGATCAATCATGATTTCCTTTACTCGGTCATGCGACGCATGGTGACAGCTCAGGATTTTAGTACCGTCCTGATGTACCTCCTTCGCGGCGCTCCTTTGACGGTGAGAGATAGGAACGGTTCCTGTTTGCAGCTCAGTTAGGTAAGGATGTCCCTTGTAGATGGTGCTGTTTGCAATAGCGCTCAAACCATTGATGTAGCCTCTTAGAAGGACTGTTACACGTGAGCGACTCCGTGAGAGTTCCTTCACGTGTCGTGCATATGCCGACGATTTGATGCTACTCGTCCTGTCGGAAAACGAAGTACGTAAGGTGGTTGTCTTTCTTATTACGTACCTAGTAGTGGCGGGTGGTAGGATCAACATGAATAAAACGGAGATTGTTCACATCCGACGGGGGCTGGACGCTCTGCACAATCCGTTTACGACGGTGGTCATCTTGCGATGCTTAGGAGTATTGTGCACCCTATCGCCACGGCAATCAGCGGCGGCGAGCTACCGACGTCTGCTTCAGCACGTACGACTGCTCACATGTAACGATTCCCTCCGAACCCGCGACCTGCTCCAAAGGGTGATATACACTAGTGTTCATCTGGCCTCGCGACTGCCGCACCTGGCGCAGGTACTACCAATGCCACATGGTACTGCTGACAGGTTAATGGCGGCGTTTGGAAACTATGTCAGATACGAGACTTTAACTCTCCCACACCGTTCTGGAGGACTTAATCTCACGAATGCGAGGAACAGTGCTCTAGCTCTATAGCTGCGAGCGACGCTACGGTCATGAAACCAACGGCAACATGCCATCACGTCGGCGATCCTGGACGTGCTTCTTCACACGTCCTTTGATCCGCCGGTGTCGGTAGGCACCATTTCGCCTTATTTGTCTCTCGTGATCCTTAGTTGTGTTCAGTCACAGATACATTCATATACCTATATCTCTAACGTCGATCAGTTGTAGAATTTTGGAACACGTATTGTGTTCGAGTATAATGACTTTTCTGGAGACTAGAAATCTACTCTGTAGGAATCAGCATGGATTTCGAAAAAGACGGTCTTGTGAAACCCAGCTCGCGCTATTCGTCCACGAGACTCAGAGGGCCATAGACACGGGTTCACAGGTAGATGCCGTGTTTCTTGACATCCGCAAGGCGTTCGATGCAGTTCCCCACAGTCGTTTGATGAACAAAGTAAGAGCATATGGACTATCAGACCAATTGTGTGATTGGATTGAGGAGTTCCTAGATAACAGGACGCAGCATGTCATTCTCAATGGAGAGAAGTCTTCCGAAGTAAGAGTGATTTCTGGTGTGCCGCAGGGGAGTGTCATAGGACCGTTGCTATTCACAATATACATAAATGACCTTGTAGATGACATCGGAAGTTCACTGAGGCTTTTTGCAGATGATGCTGTGGTGTATCGAGAGGTTGTAACAATGGAAAACTGTACTGAAATGCAGGAGGATCTGCAGCGAATTGACGCATGGTGCAGGGAATGGCAATTGAATCTCAATGCAGACAAGTGTAATGTGCTGCGAATACACAGAAAGATAGATCCTTTATCATTTAGCTACAAAATAGCAGGTCAGCAACTGGAAGCAGTTAATACCATAAATTATCTCGGAGTACGCATTAGGAGTGATTTAAAATGGAATGATCATATAATGTTGATCGTCGGTAAAGCAGATGCCAGACTGAGATTCATTGGAAGAATCCTAAGAAAATGCAATCCGAAAACAAAGGAAGTAGGTTACAGTACGCTTGTTCGCCCACTGCTTGAATACTGCTCAGCAGTGTGGGATCTGTACCAGATAGGGTTGATAGAAGATATAGAGAAGATCCAACGGAGAGCAGCGCGCTTCGTTACAGGATCATTTAGTAATCGCGAAAGCGTTACGGCGATGATAGATAAACTCCAGTGGAAGACTCTGCAGGAGAGACGCTCAGTAGCTCGGTACGGGCTTTTGTCAAAGTTTCGAGAACATACCTTCACCGAAGAGTCAAGCAGTATATTGCTCCCTCCTGCGTATATCTCGCGAAGAGACCATGAGGATAAAATCAGAGAGATTAGGGCCCACACAGAGGCATACCGACAATCCTTCTTTCCACGAACAATACGAGACTGGAATAGAAGGGAGAACCGATAGAGGTACTCAAGGTACCCTCCACCACACACCGTCAGGTGGCTTGCGGAGTATGGATGTAGAAGTAGAAGTAGAAGATCCCCACTACCAGTGAGATATATCGGTACTTGAGGCGTCATCATGGCAGCAATGTTGTAGAGCTTAAATACCCAACGATGGATTGGCAACAGATTTTGCGAGCTGTCCATACGCCTCTCCTCGCCACGGTAGCGAGATCGTCTTGGTAACATTAATCACTCGCCGACGATTGTACGACATTCACGTGGCAGATTCCCCACTGTGCCTTATATGTGGTATGCAGGACACCGACGAACATTCTCTGCAGTGCGGTGAGGCAAAGGATGTGTGGCGGCTGACGCAACGCGTCATGGCACTCCTCCGACGCCCCAACGACTCCACGATCACGACGGACGCTTTATTTTTCCCAGAAGCTGTGTTTTTCCCTTCACAGAAAACGTCAACAATCCGCTAGATTGGAGGACACGCGTCGCACTACGTGCTCGGGCATGGGCTATTGGCATCATCTACTAGGACAACACAAATCATCCGACGTCACTCTGAACACAAAATGCAATTTGCGAACTTTCTAGGCAACACATTTCATGACTCCCAGTGAAGTGAAGAGGATGTCACTTCGGCCCTATATTTCTTTTCCTTTTTTTCGTGATTTTTTTTTCTGGGACATTAAACTGTAACACCCGACCCATCACTTATCTGGTTTTGGTGTGTGTTCACCCCAGGTAATTGACTAACACATCAACAAAGAGTGCAAAACTGCCGCAATGTCGGATAACTCAAAGAAAGTAATAAGGCCTTGTGACTCCTGATTGAACTGCGGTGGCAGTGTTGACATTAATTGGTTCAGAATTGATCACTTTTAATTAAAAAGGGGTGCACATTGATGTTATATTCAGCTATTGAACACCAGATGCAAATGGTGAACCTAAAATTAATTAAGAAAGTGACTTGGGATTTCAACTACTTGATTGAAAACAGATGGAGTAAATTAGCACAAATTTATTTTAACTCCCGACCTTCAATCATCACATTACAAGACTCCTATCAGGCAGTGGTAATAAATTGCGTTTGCGTGGCGTAAAGAGCGGTAACTCAAAAGTAATTCCTATCGACTGACCCAGGCGTAATCAAAGTGCGAGATGAATTCTACAGTACATGGCCCATGAAACCCTCGTGGAAACTTTGCCGACGTGATCCAACAAATTAATCAGTGGCCGGAACTAGCGCAATATCACTGAATACAGCATGGTGGAGCGTCGTCATTGTGTGGACGACGGCCGACCTCGTGGTGCTGCAACGCTGCGCTCGTCTATTCACTCCTAGCTATCTTGCTCAGTACATACCTGAACCAAAACTTCCTATCTCCAAGCAATAGTTCACTTTGCTAAGACCTAAACTGCAGAGGTGCTCACTCTTTCTCAGGCAAGCTGAGTCAAGAATGCCACGTCCGCACTCTAGGCAAGCTGGGAATGGAAGACCTCTACGGGGACTTCTCACAGTCCGGTCTTCACCTCGGTTTCCCCTCCAGCAAAATCACTTACGCCAATTGCAGCGCAAGTCGCGTTAATTATGCGTCGCTTCCCAGTGCCGACCAATGCCTGCTCTGGGAAGTTATCAAATTCCCACAAAATGTCCCTTCCTCTCAACTTCTGTTATTTAGCTCCTCCCAGGCCACCCATCAACGTTAGCATCTGCACAAGCACCAATTTTTCCGGAATTCTGACTCCCAGGAGAGTACTTCGAATTCCTTGGTCCTATATTTCATTCTGTCGCTCTTCACCTGATTTTCTTCAGACTCTACCTTTTAAAAAATAAGAAAATTAAAAAAGTAAAAAAGTGGCTTAACTTTAAAAACATTAAAAAATCAGTAGAGCACTTGCCTGCGAAAGGCAAAGGTCCGGAGTTCGAGTCTCGATTCGGCGCACTATTTTAATCTGCCAGGAAGCTTCATATCAGTGCACACTCTGCTGCAGAGTGAAAAGTTCATTCTAAAATGTTTTACTTGCATCAGTTAGTTACATCTTCTGGCTGCTTCTCTACATATACGCTGCTCCGGATTAGACATTCGTCATAGTATTGTACCAACTTTCCAATACCTCTCTGCCAGTTCTCTGTGCGGGTCTAGAACTCGTGCCAAAATGTTCTCTTCAAAATCAACGGTTCATGTGAGCAGAGATGAAACTCGGTGGTTAGCCAATTATGTGCTCTATTGTGGGTGATCAGCCCATCGAAAATGCTGAAGGAACATTTTCATTGCCCCTACAGAGTGCCGTCGAGAATTTCCAAGAGGAAGGAAATGAATGAAGTTTATGTCATGTGGGCTGCATGACGTATTGTACTCATTTAGAAGCTTAAATCATCTACACCGCCAAGAGACCGTAGATCTTAATATTTGGCAGCTCTGCCCGTTCCTGAGAAAAAGGAGTCTTGATAGAAGAACAGACAGAGAGACAGACAGACTGACAGATGGACAACAGACTTGAAGTGTTGGCAGAAGAGCCAACACTGTTTTTCTAGAGGAGGCCGAAATGCACGCGTTTAATTACACGCTGACTGGCGTGAGGTCTGGAACAGGACAATATCTTGAGAATTGCAAATAAAGTACGTAGTTGATATAATACTTAACTTTAATCCACAATTGTAGAACATCTCTCGTTACGGTACATGCTTCATAATATTAATTATCAATTGAATACGGCGCCTTGCTAGGTCGTAGCAAATGTAGCTGAAGGCTATGCTAACTATCGTCTCGGCAAATGAGAGCATATTTGTCAGTGAACCATTGCTATGAACGTCGGCTGTACAACTGGGGCGAGTGCTAGTAAGTCTCTCGAGACCTGCCGTGTGGTGGCGCTCGGTCTGCGATCACTGACAGTGGCGACACGCGGGTCCGACATGTACTGATGGACCGCGGCCGATTTAAAGGCTACCACCTAGCAAGTGTGGTGTCTGGCGGTGACCCCACAAGACTGATCCTATAAGCGTTCCGTGCCCACCGACTGAAGTACAGAACCCCAAAAAGCAGCAAAGCACCTGCGTAAATTAGAAAGCGAAAGTTCGCGGGCTAGAATTCGGAACTACATATATTTTTAATCTGCCTACAACCTATCCATGACCTATCAATGAAGTGAATTTCGCCAGGGAGAGAGGTGGTTTGGAATCCATGCTAAACTTGAAATCCCTATTCGCAAGTAGGATTATGTGGGTAGGTTAGGGACACCCAACTCACCACTGTTGTGCCAACTAGAAGACGAGCATCAGGCCCTTGACACATACGAAATTTTCATTACACCAATAACTCTCAAATCACAAATACCCTTCGTTGATGGAAATAATCATCTTCAAACGATCTTTCATCGAGGCAGCGATTTATGAGATTGGTATACCAAACGCTTATACAGAATAAAGGATGTCTCTCGTACGAAAGGAGTGCTTTATCCAGTGTTGTGCGGGAACCAATGCCTCCGAGGGAGGCTTCGACAGTCGCTTAGCTGTTGCCCATTCCTCCGAGTTCGGTGAGTGTCGCATCTGCTTTAGCCGCTGGTGGTATTGGAACGAAGTCAGACGAAATACCGGGTGATTATAATTAAAATGCAGCTACTTACAGAGGTCCATTGTGGACTGTAATTATCATATGGCAGTGAAATTTAGTAGATGTGCTAATGTGTAAATGCGGAACCGATTAACGCTGGAAAAAACTTTCCGTATTTGGCCATGAAGTGGAAATCTGTACAGCATCCCTTCGATATATCCCTTGCTCAGATTGAACAAATTATTTAAGCTGCAGTTAATAATAAAATCAACATTGTGCCTTTCTCACTTGTTTGGCGTTTTCTCCTCACGTCCCTTTGCTAATCCATTACTTTACGGGAACATATCTATATGTCTTCCTTGCGTTCACAGCGCTACATTTCCAAAAGACGAAATAACCTACTCCATGCAATGGTGTCAAAAATGTTTTTTTAGTTATAAGATGTACATTTTTTTTAATGGCAGCCGTCAATAAACATTTAAAACATAAATTCTTATTGTTCTATGCACAAAATAGCGCAGATGAAGATTTAAACGAAAGAAGGACTTATAAGTGAAAGAAAAGTCAAATAAAATGAAGAATAAAAATAATGAATGCAGTAACATGGGCGAAAATATGATTGTAGAGGGGAAGAAATTAAATATAAATCAATAAATAACTACAGTTAAATTCCAAGTGGAAAAGTCATGATAAGACGAACAAACGAGAGCAATTGAAACAGCCATTGTGCTGAAAGAATGACGTGACAAAGGAACAGAAATAAAAAACACATTTAAACCAGTTAATTGAATAAAAATGGCAATCAAAGTCATTTCGATGTAGATTAAAAAATAAAAAACTTCAAAGCACTCGACAAAATACGAGCACGCAACCGTGTTCGTGCGAAGACCGCACGATAACCGTTAAGCTACGCCAACAATCCGGTTACTATTTTTTAAGCTGTAAAGTAACTCGCAAAATTCCAAAATATTTTGTCGTTGATTACTCGCAAATAAGGGCTCACCAGAATAAATAGCTGCAAGGCGCGATAGCTTGGACCTTAACCTATATCACCGTATAAATGCTTTCAAAAAGTCGATCCCACCGCTGGGAACCTCTCGTTGTTAGCCTTGGAGTTCCATTACCATGAATCCATTCTGACCTTGATTTCTGTCCTGCTTCCTCGAGACTTACACCAAGTGCCGTACTTTTAATGCTTTTAGCTTGTAGCCAAGCCGCTGTCGGAGTACTACAAACAGCCCACACTGCTGTCTCTTGTCGACTGTGTCGACTGAGGTAAGATCCCCTGCGTTCTGAAAATTGTCCTGAAGCAGGAACATTTTTGTGCACCTGGAACACGTTTGACTTCGTTACACTGGGCAGAAAATGTAGTAATGATGAATTACGACTGTAAAGAGACACAGGTCTAACTATGGTGTGAAGGGACACTTCTTGCCTTTCAAGTGTCCACAGGTCAGGGAGGATCTTCTCCTCATGAGCTGCACTGCACGCTGTGTATAGCAACAACTGCATTATCCTTATACATGTTCGGTAAAAGGCTTTTAATCATTCCTATTACCTGCGCTATCCGTTAGTACTGAACACACTTTCCGAGCGTATTATAGTCGCAGAATTTAGAGTAGTTAGTTTTCGCGAATCCCTACATCTACATCTACATCTACCACCTTCACAATAATTCTCTAGCATTCCGGTCTCGCACAGCACGCGGAAAAAAGCGAATATCTTTCCGTGCGAGCTCTTATTTCCCTTATTTTATTAAGATGATCGTTTCTCCGTATGTCAACAAAATATTTTTCCATTAAGAGAAAGTTGGTGATTGAAATTTCTTGAGAATATCCACCCGTAAACAGAAACGCCTTGTTTTAATGGTGTCCACCCCAAATCCTGTATCGTGAACGTGTCACTCTCTTCCCTATTTCTTGATGATACAAAACATGCTGCTCTTCTTTGAACTTTTGGTTGTACTCTGTTAATTCTATCTCGTAAGAATTCTACACCGCGCAGTAGTACTCCAAAAGAGGACGGATAAGCGTAGTGTAGGCAGTCTCTTTAGTAGATCTGTTTCATCTTCGAAGTGTTCCGCCAATAAATCACAGTCTTTGGTTCGCCTTTCTATGAGTTCCTTACAATTTAAGTTGTTCTTTATTGTAATTCTTAGGTATTTAGTTGAATTTACAGCCTTTGAATTTGGCTGATTTAACGCATTCCTTTTAGCACTTGCGAGCTAACATCCCAAAGGTGTTCTGGCTCACATGCGGTTCCTCTTCGTCGAAATGTCTTGGCTCAAATTCGTCTAGGGGTTGAACCGCACGTGCCGTATTACACGCCCTAAATTAGACACTTGCGACCCTTTGGTTAAATTTTCTGGCTGTTGGCAAGTTCGCGAAATACAAAGTTAACATAACATATTATAACAATAATAATAATATCGGGAACTAAATTAACGATACATAAATCATGTAGGCCACATAGTTGCGATTTTGTTAGAATAATGTTTATTCAGAAAGCAAACTAGTAGCGAAAGTGGTCGTATTTAAAGTTACTGTTACACTCGAGCACATATCCATTTGACACAGTATGAGCATTCGCAATTTCATCTCGAAATACAAGTTATTTTCGCGAAAAGTTACCTAGCTACCTAAAGACCGAACGTCCGCTTTCGCGTCTCCACCAGCACTGTCCCTCTGCCCCTCCCCGGCCGCGTTCCCCTCGCGCCAAATATCCTCGTTGAACTGACTACAACAGTTCCCTTTCCTGAGGCCGTCCAAGATTGGCCACAGCTTATTCTACATTATTTTATATTTTAACATATTTAAATAATCAAAGCTTGACCACTTTCACGTTCGAAATAAAGTAACAGTAATATCCATTACCTATTAAACATTAAATTCTTTTACATCAAACCAATAAAATTTCCTTCTTAGCTTTGAATGTCACGGCCAGTAGCCTTGCACCAACGTGCTTTCTGATTAATAAAGAACAATAATAACTATTATGCACTGAACTTTGCAACAAATATTGTATTACCTAATGATTCAATAAGGTGTCATGCTGTCATCGTCCGATGTGTTTTGTGTGGAGGAAATGATCTGATGCTTAACTGTAAATACTGATAATTTAAATTTACTATACCTTTTAAACCAACAAAGTTACAGAGTTGATATTTACAACGCTTCTATATGAAATGTCAATCGTTAAGGTCGACCAAAGTGTTCAGATTTTAGCATTCAGGACTTTGTTACGAAACTTGTTAATTTCACTTTAACAGTATATTCTAAAGTATTATAGACATGATCAATATTCAAGTTTTATTGGGATCACCATGAAAATTAATGGAGGATGGCAGATTAAAATTACTGTGGCTTGATTCCCTGCATTCCTACAGAATTAAATTGTTTCCATAAATGTTTCCCTTTATAACCGATCTTGGGTCCGCCATATTTAACACTGCTACGTATCCTCGGCCACAAACGACTTCTACTGGGTTTTCCTATGACGTAGATTCTCGTCTGTCTCACTTGCACACTACAGCGCTTAGACGCATTTGAATTTCCCTATCTCCTGGTGAATCTGCGCCCTTTGTGGCACACGGTCCTGGACGACAGGGTTCGTTTCACAATTCCTGTAGGCTGACTCTTTCGGCCATATACACTCCTGGAAATTGAAATAAGAACACCGTGAATTCATTGTCCCAGGAAGGGGAAACTTTATTGACACATTCCTGAGGTCAGATACATCACATGATCACACTGACAGAACCACAGGCACATAGACACAGGCAACAGAGCATGCACAATGTCGGCACTAGTACAGTGTATATCCACCTTTCGCAGCAATGCAGGCTGCTATTCTCCCACGGAGACGATCGTAGAGATGCTGGATGTAGTCCTGTGGAACGGCTTGCCATGCCATTTCCACCTGGCGCCTCAGTTGGACCAGCGTTCGTGCTGGACGTGCAGACCGCGTGAGACGACGCTTCATCCAGTCCCAAACATGCTCAATGGGGGACAGATCCGGAGATCTTGCTGGCCAGGGTAGTTGACTTACACCTTCTAGAGCACGTTGGGTGGCACGGGATACATGCGGACGTGCAATGTCCTGTTGGAACAGCAAGTTCCCTTGCCGGTCTAGGAATGGTAGAACGATGGGTTCGATGACGATTTGGATGTACCGTGCACTATTCAGTGTCCCCTCGACGATCACCAGTGGTGTACGGCCAGTGTAGGAGATCGCTCCCCACACCATGATGCCGGGTGTTGGCCCTGTGTGCCTCGGTCGTATGCAGTCCTGATTGTGGCGCTCACCTGCACGGCGCCAAACACGCATACGACCATCATTGGCACCAAGGCGGAAGCGACTCTCATCGCTGAAGACGACACGTCTCCATTCGTCCCTCCATTCACGCCTGTCGCGACACCACTGGAGGCGGGCTGCACGATGTTGGGGCGTGAGCGGAAGACGGCCTAACGGTGTGCGGGACCGTAGCCCAGCTTCATGGAGACGGTTGCGAATGGTCCTCGCCGATACCCCAGGAGCAACAGTGTCCCTGATTTGCTGGGAAGTGGCGGTGCGGTCCCCTACGGCACTGCGTAGGATCCTACGGTCTTGGCGTGCATCCGTGCGTCGCTGCGGTCCGGTCCCAGGTCGACGGGCACGTGCACCTTCCGCCGACCACTGGCGACAACATCGATGTACTGTGGAGACCTCACGCCCCACGTGTTGAGCAATTCGGCGGTACGTCCACCCGGCCTCCCGCATGCCCACTATACGCCCTCGCTCAAAGTCCGTCAACTGCACATACGGTTCACGTCCACGCTGTCGCGGCATGCTACCAGTGTTAAAGACTGCGATGGAGCTCCGTATGCCACGGCAAACTGGCTGACACTGACGGCGGCGGTGCACAAATGCTGCGCAGCTAGCGCCATTCGACGGCCAACACCGCGGTTCCTGGTGTGTCCGCTGTGCCGTGCGTGTGATCATTGCTTGTACAGCCCTCTCGCAGTGTCCGGAGCAAGTATGGTGGGTCTGACACACCGGTGTCAATGTGTTCTTTTTTCCATTTCCAGGAGTGTATTTAAATGAGAGGACAATGCTGGTTAACTCACACAATCGTGTGATTGACCTCACACCTTTCATTATTTAGTTTCAATTGCCAATTTTCGCACCATAGAGATATCTTTCTAAATCGTTTTGCAATTTGTTTTGATCCTCTGATGACTTTAGTAGTCGATAAACGAGAGCATCATATGCAAACAACCAAAGACAGCTGCTCAGATTGTCTCCTAAATTGTTTATATAACAAGCATATAACTACCAATCGCTATTTGGACACGTGTTCTGGGCCACATGGATTTTCTTGATTCCGCTATCGTTCTTTATATTCCCTTATTCCAATTCGAAATGTGCTTTTTATAATTATAATCATAGCGAGAGTTCGCGAAAATTTTTTACTCGGTAAAACTAGATCAGACATTGCGTGCTTATGTATTGGGCCACATGTTTGCTTACATTCTGATTGGAAGCCCCACTGAGTTCAACATTTACGTCCGAATATAGAGTTACTCAATGTTTTTGGCACTGATTTCACAAACCCTCCACATAATTCGTGGCGTATCTTTCCCATAGTCGTAATATCGCTCTTTTGTGATAGATTGAGCTATGTACCTTGCTCAGACGAGGTACATAATATGGCGCATGAGTCTGCTATATAGGGTTCAAAATGGTCCAAATGGCTCTGAGCACAATGGGACTTAACATCTGTGGTCATCAGTCCCCTAGAACTTAGAACTACTTAAACCTAACTAACCTAAGGACATCACACACATCCATGCCTGAGGCAGGATTCGAACTTGCGACCGTAGCGGTCACGCGGTTCCAGACTGAAGCGCCTAGGACTGCATGGCTATGCTATATAGGGGACAGGTACATGAGCATATAGAGATAATGTTGCACAGTTTATTATTGACGGTTGATTCATTTTAGGGCTGTAAGATGGATTGTTAATGCATGGAAGGTGTGTATCAGGTCTCAGTGAGACGGGTTGCTAATTATCGACAAGGAAGTAAAAGTACAAAAATTTCACTCAACTATCAGTCAAAAATCAAGGAAGTCAGCAAAGGTAAGAGACTTTTAGCATTCGATATAACACTATAATGTCTCAACTGGCTGGCAAAAATGACAGTTACGAACATTCGATAGGAGACTAAAGCGTGAAGAATTATTTCGATAAAAATGTGAAATAAAATAATTTTGCTTAGATTAAATAAATGACACTGAGCTAATGGACTACATGACAAATCAAACACTTGTCCACACAAGAAAATTCAAGTGACCAAAGTGTAGTAAACTTTGTTGAAATGTTTCAAGGGCATGATTGAACAAGATAATACTGACTTCAAAAAATGGTTCAAATGGCTCTGAGCACTATGGGACTTGGCATCTGAGGTCATCAGCCCCCTAGAACTTAGAACTACTTAAATCTAACTAACCTAAGGACATCACACACATCCACACCGAGGCAGGATTCGAACCTGCGACTGTAGCTGTCGCGCGGTTCCAGACTGAAGCGCCTAGAACCGCTCGGCCACATCGTCCGGCTGACTTCAACAAGTGCACTATTTCTCGTGAGACGCATGATGAAGCTAAATTGCTAAGCTAAGTAACTGAAATTATTCAAAAATATATAGAGCAATTGAAATCGCAGTAAGTGAAATAACATAAAAGATAGAGCATATAAGCCGCAGAGATAATTTACAAAGTTAATCAAATGTGACTACTTTGGCTAACAGAACTGTGACTTGTCATTCAGCACCAAGTTTACGCAAACAGCTATATATTTATTAGTTTTCATTATTTCAAGATGGTTCATATTCCTCCCACTTTGGATCTTGTGTAGAACGCCATGTTGCACCTTGTAACTGCGGCCTTCAGTATGCAAATTATCTTCAAATGTAGAGCCTCCAGACTCTAGTACAGGGCGGGTAAATTCCACTGCTGTGCAAAAGATAAGGACGAAAATAAAATTGTCATGTTGAGTCACTGCCAAGTTACATACCTCTATGAAACTTGGACCATACATAGAAAGAACTACTGCGGTATGTTTCAGAAGGTAAATGGAATAAAAACACAATGACACGAACAGAAATGACACTTTTAAGACAATAATTACACTGAAGTCAAAGCGATTTATGATGGCTTCCTGAACGTTACAAACGGAGGGACTCGAATCTTAATAGGGTTTGTGATCACCACGGACGACAATGTATGCTGTGCAACGTGCTCCAATGCTGGCCACAAGGTTGGTAAGGAACTCTTTTGATTGGGAGATCCATTCCTTCACCAGCGCAGTTTGAAAACAGCTGGATGGTCGTTGTCTTCGGCCTAAAACCTCATTCAGTGGAGTAGAACTGTCTTCAGTGATAAGTCCCACTTCGAGCTGAGCCCCAATGGCTAGTGAAGAGGTGTCTAAGAGACACCCCGGATAGCGGTGGGACGCCAGCATAGGGCCCACCAAGCGGCTCGCCCATTTCTTTTCACAGCGTGACCTCTTTGGTTGTCCTCTGCGGCACTGATACAGCACAGAGGTAGGTCGACGCCATTCTACGCCCAGTTTTTTTGCCCTTCATGGTAAGCCAACCTGCGGTTACATTTTAGATACATAGGGCACGCCCAAACATGGCGAGAGTTTCTACTGCATGTCTTTGTGCATGCCAAACCTTACATCGGCCAGCGAGGTCGCTGGATGTCTCCCCGATTGAGAACGTTTGGGGCATTATGGACAGGGTACGCCAACCATCTCGGCATTTTGATGATCTGTGGCCCAAATCAGAATCTGGCTTGATATCCTTCAGAAGGACATCCAGAAACTCTGTCAAACAGTACTGAGCCGATTAACTGCGTAAGGGCTGGAGATGGACCAACACGTTATTGACGTGCTCAATTTGTGAAACTCTTTCTTTTGAATAAATCACACTCTGGTAACGCGCGCCGCGGAATTTGAATCCGCGCTAGATGTCATGGACGTCGAAGACCCATAGAGGTCTCTGCACCATCGCACCGTAAGCTGTGGCGGCGCGTGCCTCCTGGCCCGCTTTTAGTGTGGGGGTGCCACAGTGGAACACGTGGTTCCAGCAGCCAATAGCGGCGCCCCCGATAGCGTACTTAATTGCAAGCCACTCACTCAGCCACCCCTCTGATTGCTCCTCTCCTCTCCCATCCCCGCCCCCTGCCACGTCTTCACTGTTGTGTCCCCCCTACCCTCCATCTCTACACCCTTCATCTCCTTTCCCAAGGGGGCTTCCATCAAACTCCCCCTCCCAGATGATGCCCTCCAGTTATCACTCCTATCAACTCTGATCCTCAATCCGCTTCCTTTCCTCTGTCCTTTTCCCAGGCTCCCTCTCCCCCCCTTCCATCCTCTTTTTTTCGCCCACCAAACCTCTCCCTACCTCCCTTCTCTCCTCCCCCCCCCCTGAGTCCTTTTGTATTCCCCTACTCTGCCTTCCTGTCGCGTCTGCCCAGCACCCCCCACCCCTCTTATGGGACCTCATCCTCCGTCGGGTCCTTTCCCGCCTCCCCCCCCCCCTTCGCTTTTCCTCTCCTTCCCCCCCCCCCCCCCCCCCACCTTTTTATTTTCCCATCATCTGTCCATTTCCCCCCACCTGCTCTCGGCTGTGGTATGTCACATTTGCCAACTTTTTAGTGCAGTGTTCCAGTGAATGTTCAGTGTTGTTCGTCTTTCTCGTGTTGTGCATGGAAACCATGCTGTCGTTGGGTGTGAATTTTATGAATTTTATGTCTTTTGCGAACGGAAACCAGACTGTCGCCGTGTTTTTTAATTGTCTGTCTGTTGTTTTACCTGTCTGCTTTGTATGTATTTTATTAGCATCATCATCCCTTTGTTCTATGTTTTAAGTTCCACGATTTTTTCGCCATGTTACTCTACAAGTCTCCGTTTTATCGCCTGTTTTTATTATTTATTCTTTTCATCTTTTTAACGAAGTCTGTAGGCTGAAGAGCGGCATACTAAGCTGCTGCCAGCCCGAATCGAAATTCTATAAAGGAAAAAAAAAAGCTCAGCCAGTCAGTCTAATCTCGCTTACGGTTTACACCTCACTTTGCGCTATACTGCTTACTTCCTGGTTCGTGTACGAGCTTGTTTCCTTGTGATTCTGTTGTTCGGTCTTGTTGTATTCGTTCCGTCCTACGTTGGTCGTGTCCGTCATCTTCCATTGGCCGGCCGAAGTGGCCGTGCGGTTAAAGGCGCTGCAGTCTGGAACCGCAAGACCGCTACGGTCGCAGGTTCGAATCCTGCCTCGGGCATGGATGTGTGTGATGTCCTTAGGTAAGTTAGGTTTAAGTAGTTCTAAGTTCTAGGGGACTAATGACCTCAGCAGTTGAGTCCCATAGTGCTCAGAGCCATTTGAACAATTTGAACCCATCTTCCATTGTGTTGTTGTTCGCGGGCCTCTCCGCGAGTCCCGCCGCACCTTCCGTCTTTGCTACCCCGCCACCGTCCTGGTCGCAGTTACGACACACACAGTTGTTCTGAAATTGCAGACACTTGTTTGTCTGTAAATCTACATCATATCTACCGATTTCCCTCCCATTTGGATGATTCATTCGTGGTGCCTCGCTCTTTTCATATTTTAGAGTGTATTTCTTGTGCAACTTGTTAAAAAGAAGGTATTGGTTGTTAGTCTATATGCACTATTTCCCACAATAGCATATAAAACATTCGAAGATCCCTGGCTATGATGAACGGAATTAAGAAAATTATTAAAACCTGAATCATCAAGTCGAACTCGAAGCCTCGTCTTTCGCAGGTAATGCCGTACATATCGACTCATGACCCACAATCCACACTCGGGGCTTCATTTTTGCCGGCACTTTTCTTGTCTATCCGAACTTCATAGAAACTCCTCCGCATACCTTCATGGACTTCCACTCCTAAAAGAACTCTTATCTTATATGAAGTCTTCACGGGTTATCAGCCGAGTAGCATCGTCGTCTCGTAGCAACGTTTCAATGGAATGCGTCTCCATCATCTTCAGGGGAAGATCGCGGTCGCGATCGTAAATAACATCTTAGACACATCCTACATCAAGGTACTGGTTAGAGCCACGTTCTGGTATACCTGCCGGGATGTATAAAAACAGTTTCACTCCTACGCAAACTGATTTATACTGAAAGTTGTGAATATTTATGCCATGAGCCGGCCAACAGCGCTGCATTCATCGTGCGTCATATACCAATGAGCCTAAGCATTATGATCACCTGCTTAATAGCCGGCTGGTCTACCGTTTGAAGGGCACGCAGCGACTCTGCGTGGCGTGGATTTAACAAGTTCGTAGGTTTCCGGCGGCATGTGGTACCAGATGTACACGCACGGGTCACACAGTTCTCGTTAATTGCTGATCGGTAGTTTAGGCGTGGAGCTGGCACCCGATTCTATCTCAAGCATTTTCCAATGGATTTAGGTCAGGTGAACTCGTTGGCTAAGACGTCAGCGTGTTCTCATTATCATGCTACTCACCCCACTGTATCACGTTTCTGGTCTTGTGAAACGGGCATTTATCCTCATGGAAGATGCTATCGTTTTAGGGAAAAATATCAATCATGAAGGGATGTGTAGGTGATCGGCAGTGATCTTCACGTAGTCCACAGCTGTCACGGTGCTGTCGATTACTACCATAGGTCCCACGAAATACCAGGTGAATGTCCCCAAAAAAAGGCGAACATGTCCTGGATAGAGTTAGGGATGTAAAAGATGGGAATTAGCTTTACGACTTATCTGGCAGCTTCAGAGACATTTAAATCAAAACATCTTGATATATTCGCCATTTTTTTACTTCTTACCATTAGTACTCATTTCATGTAATATAACCTATCATCCCCATTCTCGGATTCTTCCTATTGTAGATGCATCCCAGTCTCTCGAAGCACATAAATTTGCGTCTGTTTGTCGCTACACCCATCACCATACATGTAACACGGAGTGGGTCTAAGGGAGCTCACTGCGCTAGGGAATCAGGGTTAACTCATAAAAAAGTGCGAAATTTTCACGGTGTTTTGATTTAAATGTCTTTGAAGCTGCCAGATAAGTAAAAAGTCTACTTCCCTACTTATATATCCCTAACTCACCCCAGGACATGTTCGCTTTTTTTTTTTGCTAGAATTGGAGCATTTTTCATTCTGGTTTCCGACTTTTACTCTGCCATAATTTTGGCAGGCGACGTAAATTTTTGTTGTCTCTAGCGACGACTGATCTGTTACAGGTTTTATCTTATTGTCTTTCGAACCATGTTGCTTATATCTTGGCAAAGGATAAAGCTTTCACAAAACATGTATTTATCTGCCTTGTTACAAAATTATAATCGATTCGCACAAGTCTGAAACATAGAAGTAGTGCACGTAACAAACCCACCAAAAATGTGTTTTTTTGGGCGTAAAATCCGAATTAAGTTACATTTTTGAAAATTAGTTTTCAGTTTTATTCTAAGACGGGATTTTTTATATATTTTTTCCACTTTTTAACTGTTTCTGCATACTGGATTCACGTAAGAACGAGTTTTACATGCTACATTTAGGTATCTCGACAATGGATAAAGATTATTGGATGCAAAAAATCATTTTGACTCTATCCATTTACCTGCCTTTGTGCGTAGGTTGAATCGATTCATATAAGTTTAAAGTATAGAAGCGACGCGCTTCAAAAACCTCCCAGGAAAACGTGTTTTTTGCTCGTAAAATCCAAACCAAGCAAGATTTTTCAAATGGTTGAAACTTATGTCAGACCAAGGTCCGATACACCAATGGACCAAATTTGAACCATCAGTCTTTCTCCGGTCGGAAATTATTGAAGGGTGACTGTTTTTGCACGAACAGTGCACATGCAAATGGTACCATTAGCTGAGCGTTAATTTCAGCACACTTGAAATCTTTTGCAAAAGGAATTGATCGATTCTAACAATTTGCCTGGGCCGATCTGCATTGCTTAATGCACTTTAACACAGCTACAGCAAGGCAGATGTTCCTAGCTCAGACAGGAACCGATCACCAAGACGCTACCAAGCCGCAATACTGCGCGTGGCCTTCTGTGGCGCTGTGTACGTTTCGAAAATCGTTCGTCTGGATGAAGACGTATGTAGAAACGACAATTAACCTGGTTTTACAAAAAAAAAAAAAAAAAAAAAAAAAATTATTAACCTACCCTTGTGACAAGTTTTTATATACCCACGGCCCAATGTCGATGATGTCGTGCCCTCTGCAGTCGTAATTGACGATGTTGTTGGGCCAGTGAGGGCACAAGTGAGAGACGTCTGATGCGGAGCCCCATCATCAATAACGTGCTCTGAAAGGTGTGCTCCTCAATATTTGTCCCTCCATAAGCGCTGTACTGTGTCGTCGGATCTGCTGCAGATTGCCGCCTATCCAGCTTTGCAGTGCTATCAAGCATCCGACTTCCACGTTTCTTTATGAGGACATGTAAAATTGGATGGTTCTTTTGAAAGTAAAGCTTTGTAGCCCTGTGCGTTAAAATGCTCCCCTAGTTTCTACATTTAAGACAGAACATATAGTCTTGTGAAATCGGATGATTTTTTTAAACACCCTTTATGTTGTAAGTATGAAGGTCGCCCAGAAAGTAATGCATCACATTTTTTTCCCCAGCCAACAAGAATATTACATATGCGAAACTTTAGGTATGCATTATTTGAAGTTTTCGGAGTGCTGCGAGCAAATTTTCCGTTCCCTCTGACAGGTAGAGTAGCACCAGCAATGTTTCAAAATGATGTCTATGACTGATGTAACTTACAAGCAACGTGTCGGCATTGATTTTCTCACTTCAGAGAAAGAATCTGCTGGAAACAGTCACAAACTTTTATGTGGAGTTTATGGAGCATCTGCAGTTGACAGAAGTAGGATTAGTAGTTGGGAGAAGAGGGTGAGGCCGTTACGAGAAGGCGGTTTGGCAGAGCCCCAATATTTGCAGAATTCAGAGTGGCCATTCACGGCTGATGTGCTCATTCCTCATGTCAAGACGCAGCACGATTAATTCTGAAGCATACGTGAACATGTTCCGTAAAAACACGGCAGAACTGCTGGATATCAGTAACGTCCTGCCACGATATTTCGGCGCAGTGTCTTCTGGCCATTTTCAGGTGAGTAACACTGTAGTAGTACTGGCGAGTACGCGCTGTGCTCCGCTATTTAAAGCCATACTGAGTTGACATTGCGCATGCGCTACTCAGCGTGCGCGTTCATAACTACTCCGTGCGCTGCGCCTCGCGCCCTCCGCGGTGAGAGCTTGCCGTATCGATATCAGATCGATTTTCATCTTTATGCAGATAACTACGTCAACTACGAAGATTTTCTATAACAGGATTCCAAGCAGAGTTTAGCTGATAACCGCTATCTCGATTGATGAGAGTCTCGTTGTCAGACAGTCTTATTTACACAGATTAAAGGGGCTCTGAGCACTATGGGACTTAACTTCTAAGGTCATCAGTCCCCTAGAACTTAGAACTACTTAAACCTAACTAACCTAAGGACATCACACACATCCATGCCCGAGGCAGGATTCGAACCTGCGACCGTAGCGGTCGCGCGGTTCCAGACTGTAGCGCCTTTAACCGCTTGGCCACCCCGGCCGGCTACACGGATTAATTGATAATCGAGCTCCAAAAGTTTGATGTATGGGTCAAAATTTTTGTGTCGTTGTAATTCATGGAATGGTCTGTGGAAATACAATGTTCGGCGATTGCGGCCCTGGTAGGTTGGAGAAGGCGAGTATGCCGTTGGTGTTCCACAATGCGTTCCTGCACAGTTCGTGTTGTTTGCCCTATATATGATTTGCCGCATTCACACGGAATTTTGTAAACACCTGATTTACGCAGGCCCAGGTCGTCTTTAACGGATCCCACCAGTGATGAAATTTTGGAAGGAGGGCGAAAGGTGACTCTCACTTGATACTTCCTCTATATTCTGCCTATCTGTGAAGAAATATTCCCAATAAATGGTAGATAAGCAGTCGACCTGAAGACCTCTTCCTTGTTCCGTCGTTTGTAGGTCTGCATCACTCTGTTCACTTGCCTAGTTGAAAAGCCATTCTTCAGAAATACTTTTTGCAGGTGTTCCAGTTCTGCTTGAAGACTGTCGGCGTCAGAGATGGTATGGGCACGGTGGATCAAGGTTTTGAGAACGCCAGTTGTTTGTGCTGGATGGTGGCAACTAGTAGCTTGTAGATACAGGTCTGTATGAGTGGGCTTTCTGTACACCGAGTGACCAAGCGTGTCATCACTCTTTCGTAGCACCAAGACGTCTAAAAATGGGAGACAACCAGCTTTCTCTATTTCCATGGTAAACTTTAAGTTTTCATGTATGGACTTCATGTGACGTAAAAATTCTTGGAGATGGCCCAGACCATGAGGCCACACTATAAAAGTGTCGTCAACGTATCGCCAAAATACTGTAGGTTTAAAAGTGGCAGAGTCGAGTGCTCTATCCTCAAAATCTTCCATTAAACATCACATACGTGAACACATTAACCAAACTCAGGAAGCACCTCTATCGAATCGGCGCCATAATAACCCAAGTGGTTGATCCAACATGATACACAAGTTTGAGGACTTTGAAACAACTAACAGAGTGGGAGAGTGTTGCCCCGTCTATCCTACAATCCTGATTCATTCCTGGAAGACATTTTGAGAATGACTGAAAAATGATTTGCACAGTGCAGAGATGGGTTCGTGCAAAGAGCAAGGAGCGGTACCAACAGAGAAATTCACGCCCTTGTGTCTCACTGGAGGAAGGCAACATAGAATGCGAAGGTCATTACAAAAAGGGGTGTAGAAGAAGTATCATTCTTTCTTGTGTGTACGTTTTATTGCCTTCGATAAATAATTATCGAAGAAAAACATGGGGTGCTTTACTTACTAGGCAACATTTGTATTCATGTTTCACTTTAAATCAAATCGCGATGAGAAGGAGAGTATGCCGCTCTGTATTCATTGGTGCCAGCAACGGAGCATTCGAAGTTTGGGCTCTGACGTGCGACGTCGTCGTCTTTTTTGCCCGCCATTTTTATTCCCTTAAGCGTAGTCCATCAGAATGCACCAAATTGCCCTCATTTCCCGTTATATTTTCCCTGACAAACTCCGCTACTCGTTCCCCGTCTCTGTCTTTCTCTCTCTCTCTCTCTCTCTCGTTCGGTCTCTGTCTAATCTTACCACCCACTCGACAGAAGGAGAGCAGTCTCCTGTTTTTCGCTTGCTTTTTTGAGAACGAAAACTGTCCTCTCCCACTCCACTGCCTCCAAACTCCGACCACCGACCACCGACTATCGCTGGTCGGAAATAAAGTAATCCCTGGCGAGCGTCCGACGCTCAGTAATTATCACTTGCAATAACTGCAGGCTAAACTTGGAAGCTTGCGGACTTCCTGCCGTTCTCTCTCTCAACGTCGAGAACAAAAGCCGACCGATAAATAAAACTCTGCGGGCTCGTTTCAGAGAGTCCGCCGCGGCTGGGAGTTTCATTGAGTGCGGAATAAGTACTATACTGCGGGAGAGAAACTCCAGTTTGTCTACACGATGCTATATTTAGTTGCCTGCGAGAGCTTCACACTTATGCGCAGTCAATACAGACGACGTTAGAGGAATAATTTTGTTGTTCTTTGCTGCCATTAATTACGTTTATCATATTGCTTAGATATCAAGAAATACTGTTGTGCTTTCAGCTGTATACCGTTTGTTACCACCATCAGCCATTCTACTGGCTTCGTTTTGTCCTACACTGCTATCAATCACGTGTCACTCTTTTCATCTGTGCAAACGTGTTAGTCATTGCGACCTCAGTAAGACACATCACATATTCCAAATTTTGCGTCAGGTGAGGTGGCGCGTGGGTTAAGGCTCTCTTCTAGTATTCTGGAGCAGGCCTGTAAATAAAAACGGAAATTTACACCTCATGTATTCATTATCGTTAGGAAGTTACTATAAAAGTTTCCAGCTGCCTATTGTTTATTTATTTATGACTGAAACTTAAGTCCGCTAGGACTATGGACCTCAATCATAAACAGAGCTACATTCAGGATTTTAGGGCCGGTAGTCTGAACCTGTGGTGCAAGCCCTGCCAGCGGAAATTTTGTACTGAGTAACACGAAGAATAAACATTTCAGAACAACTTCCTAATTAAAAGCCTATAATCCAGTATTAAGACTTATTATTAAATAAAAAAAATTTGCAGTATAATTTATCAACTGATGATAATAAAAGAAACCAGGATAAATGGGAGTAGGACTCGCACTGTGAGAGTTTCGTACAAACTTAATTATGTCTATATGGGATAACAATAAAAGTTACAGGTGGCGATTTCCATGTCCCAAACCTATCCCAGTTACCCTAATCGATAAAGGGGACTGGCAGTTTAACGTGAAACCCGAATCAAGTGTTGTTTCTGGAGACTCTTCACATCGCTGAAAAGTCAAAAGCTAGCTTACAATGAACTCTGAAGAATCCCTGGTGCGACCGAGATGCGGTCCTACGACTTCTCGATTTATAGGCTCACGCTTTACCGCTAGACCACCAGCATTCGACATGTATGTAAACAATTCAGCTATATGTTATGGTGAGTCAATCTGCATCAAAATATGACATATGACATTATCTTTTGATTGCGTAAACTAACAACCTTAAATTTTTTACCCCTACCCCGAGAAGGGACCATAGTCCTTAGTAGCTGACATAAATTTTAACTTCTTAGCTATACCCGTTCCTCAGGAAAAGAGGTCTTAACGGATGGACAGACAGAGAGACGTTCACACCCATATATATATATATATATATATATATATATATATATATACTTAATTTTTTACATCATCATGGCTTCGTAGACCTTAGTATTTGTCATAAACTTTAGTTTGATTCCTCTACTCATTCCCGAGAAGAAGGAATTTTAACAGTAGGACAGACGGACAGACTAACAAAAAGTAATCTTATAAGGGTTCCGTTTTTACCGATTAAGGCACGGAAGTCTAAAAAATGAAAAGAACTGAAATCATTAAGGTAATGAGCACGAACATCGCAATGGGCAAATATGTTAAAAAAGAAAAAGTAGAGATTCATGTCTACGCAAAAAGCAGAATTTCGATTTTAAAAATAATATATTGTAAGTATAACCAATTAAGTTTGTTAGGCAAATGAAAGACAACGAAAGTCGTGTAACAATCGTATAATTTTTATTTAGTTAAATTCGAACACATTACTTTTCCGCAATATTTCTTTGAAGAATAAGGCCATAGGAATCATGTTCTCTGCAGCTTCAGTAGCACAGAACGCGCATTGGCGGCAAAAAGTAGAAAAAATTATCGATCGTGGTCTGGATGAAATGAGGTGAACGAGAAATCCCGTTTCCGATAAATGGAAGTCGCTTGAACTGCCAGAAGTTTCATTAACCTCTCTTCGGAAAATTTTAGCGTGTTTACCAACTGATGTATCAGGCGTTCGATGCGATGGAAAGCGGGATTTGAGAGATGAATGATGGCTTAACTCATATCAGAAGTCCACTGAAAATATGAGCACAATGAGCGCAAGCAACATAAATACTAATACACTTTTACGTTTATAAGAGTCCCCCCATCATAAAATTAAAACGAACACATATTTTTATTTACTTTCAATTTTTTGTTGGTGATCCCTTCGCTGAGATGATCCTAGATGGCACATAATTTGCAATAACTGAGATCCCGACTGTGAGGCGTCATACCCGGCATCACAAAGTCACAATGGAGGCAGCTTGTACCAGGCGTCCCCCAGGATTCGGTAGTAGATGCTATTCTCTTTTTCATTGTAGGCCTATGTCAATTATATGTCATCAGTTTTCTCCTACTGCGAATACCACACGCACGCTTATGATTTCCAGTTGTCTCCAAGTGCAAACCCAATAAACCTGAAGGCAGCTATCGAGAAGCACGATATTGACCTGTTGTAAGTAGGCTGTTTAGGTTTTCTTATTGGTAACGCCACGTAGCGCTGTGTATGAAAATCACTGGCTGTGCTGAGTGCAGTCTGTGGCTAGTTTGCATTGTTGTCTGCCATTGTAGTGTTGCGCAGCTGGATGTTAACAGCGCATAGCGTTCGTCAGTTGCAGGTGAGCCGCCAGCAGTGGTGGATGTGGGGAGAGAGATGGCGGAGTTTTGAAATTTGTAAGACTGGATGTCATGAACTGCTATATACATTATGACTTTTGAACACTATTGAGCTGGCAGTAGTGGCGCTCGCTGTATTGCAGTAGTTCGAGTAACGAAGATTTTTGGTGAGGTAAGTGATTTGTGAAAGGTATAGGTTAATGTTAGTCAGGGTCATTCTTTTGTAGGGATTTTTGAAAGTCAGATTGCGTTGCGCTAAAAAATATTGTGTGTCAGTTTAAGCACAGTCATGTATAAATTTTTCTAAGGGAACGTTTCATATGTCGACCCTTAGCCGAGGATACCTCACTGGAATCTTCTGATTTTTTCTTGTAGTTTGTGTAATTAGTGTAGCTTTTGTTTATTGCTAGCGCATAATTATAGAGAGAATTTCCTTTTTAGTTGTAGTTTTTCATTGTTGTAGAGTAAAACAGTTGTGGCATGCATGTAGGTTTGCAGCAAGTATTTCGCAGCTGCGCTTGCAATTAACGAGATATTATTTTCAGTGCTACGTTAATGCGTTCTATTATTTTTGCTCTTCAAATTGTGCTCTTCTGTGTTACCGTGTGAAATACTGTGACAATAATGGCGTGTGAAAAACGTAATACTAGGCTCCAAAGTAAACTGAGAAATGACAGTGAAGACGAAAGCAGTGTGTTAGCGCCACCGAGTAATGAATTAACTAATGTTCAAAGTAGTAATTTGGTAATTGTGCATAGGGAAATGGAGTGGGCTGCAAACAATGGTGTAGACAGTGAAACAATTAGTGAACAGGGAAGCATTATCGATCGATCGGTTGGCAACAGCTTGCCTCAGGAATCTGAAATGACAGGACACAATCTTGCAAATACTGTAGATTCAGGTTTTGCGTCCTCACCGTTTTCTCAAATAAGTCAAGACACATTTTCTGCTTTTCAAACTGCGAATATTGCCGGTTCAAATGCATTGCCGAATAGCACTGAAGAACATGTTTCAGACTCCAGTGCATTGTTATTACAATTAATGCAACAAATGGGACAAAAGCATCAAAAGTTAGACATAATGGAACAAAATCTTCAAAAGTTAGACACAACGGAACAAAATCTTCAAAAGTTAGACACAATGGAACAAAATCAGAGACAAACACAGCAACAGTTAGACACAATGGAACAAAATCAGAGACAAACACAGCAAAAGCTTCAAAAGTTAGACACCACACTTGAACAAACACGTGAAGATTTAACTACTGAGTTACATAACATTGAATCGAAATGTCAAAAAGTCTGTAATGACGTAAAAACACAGATTTGTGAGCATTTGCAACCTATTTTTTTTTTTTTTGCGGCATGAAAATGCATTACAGAATCACGAAGCAGCCATAAAAGAACTGCAAACTATTGTTCATGAAAATCATGAGACCTTGCAAGCTAAAATTGACTCAGTTGCATCTACCGATTCGGTTACGCAACTTGCAAAAACTCAAGAAAACTTAAAGGACACCGTAGATACTCTGAAAATTGGTTCAGAAAGACATATGGAGGAAATTAGTTCATTATCAGAGAAAGTAGTTGAACTTTCGGATCAGCTAAATAATTTATCTACGAAGGTAGACGATAATCTGCATGACACAAAACCGGTAGTCTTTAATGGCACAGAAGAGTGCGATCAAATTAGGAAATTCAAACAAAATCAGAATCAAATTAATACGCAACACCAAAGAGAAATCCGGGAAGTACAAGATCAGCTGACACAGGTAATACAAGAATTACGTATTTCAGAGGACATTCACGCTCCAATACAGGAAGAGGGACATAGAAATACGGAACAGCCACAAAATAATAACACAGGGCACTTTGGAAATTATGAAAGAAATTGGCAAAGTACACCGAATTTTGAGATGGAACCGCCGAAACGACGTAACAATGGACATGCGACTCGCCGACATGATGATTTTGACTATAAGCTGTTCATTACTATACGTAAATTCAAAACATTTAAGGATTATGGCAATGACATTCATCCACAACCGTGGCTTCATCAATTCTCTCATTGTTCTCCTCCCAACTGGTCATTACAACACAGATTAGAATTTATGTGTGGCTACTTAGAGAATGAACCAGCTGTAAGAATGCGATTGGTCATTCACGATTGCCACAGTGAAGGAGAGTTTTACCATGCCTTCCTCTCAGCATATTGGTCTCAAGCCACACAAGACTGAGTAAAAGATGGCATCATAATGATGAAACATTTGGAACAATCTGAATTTTCCAGTCTTGTGAAATATTTTGAAGACATGTTGCACAAGAATCAGTACCTGTCGAACCCTCGCAGCCCCTCAGAACTTATCTGCATTTGCTTAATCAAATTGCCTGAACATTTACGACATATTATCTTGGCAGGACGTTGCAAAGACGACATTGAAGCTTTTCAGGGACTCTTACAAGAACTGGAAACTGACACTGACAATCACGGAACGCGAAAACAGGAGCACAACAATTACAGGTCACATCCGTCACAATTCCGCGATGAAAGAAATAATATCTGGACACGACAAGGTTATTCTTACAACGTAAATCGTGACCAAAACAGACACCAGCCGTATGACAACCGTTGGCAGAGTAGTAATAGTTACAGGGAAAGATCACCTCTCTGCCATAATGACTATCACAGAGACAATCAGAGAAACAGACAATTGGGAACCAAAATAATTATTATCAAGGGAGACAGAATAACTTCAGACGCAACAGTTCAGCGCGCAGTTACGATTCTAGGAGAAATTCTCCACCACATGACCGACTAGAAAGAAACTATGGAATCTACCGACATGACAACAGACGATATCATCGTAACGACAGACCTGAATTTCATCAGAACTGGCGGGTTTCAAACAGGGCAGGACCCTCTCGAAAAGGTGAATTTGTAGAAGTTAGGTCTCCTAATCCTAATAACGACGCGCGCCAACAAAGAGGCAGACAATGACTCGCACCGCAGGCAGCCACCTGCGCCGGCTGGCTCAGAGAAAAATAACATAGACGCTAACCTTGAGAAAAATTTTAGCACTCCTTACCGACGTCTACAACATGATAATTGCTTTGAAGTTGAAACTCTGCGCACTAGGAAGTGTAAAGGATTAGACTACATTTCACATGTAAAACCATTTATTGAAAGATAATCTGCTTTTTAACTTAGTCTTTGCCATAAAACTTTTCACTTCACATTTCTAGTATGCTTTGTCAGACTTAAGAAACTGTTAACATGCAACAATGTTTGAAGTTAAATATCCAGTCTAGAACCTAGGGAACATTTCTAAACAGAAATTATGAATGCATTGTTATAGTGAACAGACAACACAGTGTTGTATTTGTACATTCTTGCTTGTTAGTTGCACGATAACGTAACGACTATCAGGCTTACTTACTTAGGGCATATACTGGTACTGCTAATGAGATTTTAATGCAACGTTTTGGTTTACTTGAAGATACATTCTGGATTTAAAGTACTTTCTGTGAGATACCAGATGACACAGTGGTTAGTTTATGTGACAGCTACACGATTATATCACGTTACTAATGAGTGACAATTTACAATGTTGCTTTTGCAGTGTTTCTGTTTTATATCTGCACAGTTTTTCTGTATTATTCTGGAAAGTAAAACATGTTTTAGTAGTAACTTTTGTGGTATAGCTACAAGGAGACAGCCTTTTCCGTAGCACAACAATATGTTATGGCACAGTACTTTCTTCATCACAACAATAAGCGTAATAACTAAGATATCTATACGCAAAGCATTTCACTTTTGTTTATCATGAGGTAAGTACATTGACTTCTGCAGAACTTAGCTTTCGGAGGACGATAACTACGAGACTTCCACAGAGATTATCTTACAACATGACGCACAGTTTAGCGCTACAGTACACGTATTTGAGTGATTAATTTTGTACTTAAAACATTTATTTTTAAAGATATTTGAAGTACAATGATACAAAGGTTTTCCGTGATACATTTCATTCCATTGCTGTAATCTGTAACACCTGAGGGTATAATTACATTAATCCTCAGGGGGTACATGCCTACTTTGTGTACCATGTGTTTGGCAAGCACAAGGAGCCCTAGCTAATATGGTATTTGCTTATACAACTTTACACATCGGTACCATATTTCTCTAACACAGAATTACACAGCTATCTGATCATTTAACTGAGAGAGACAAACCTTTTTACTACGGCAGTGACAGATGTTTACGTAATTACACCGTTGTATAACTTCACACTTACAAAATTGTATTTTGTCTGTACTTTGTGAACTGTTCATATGTTTTCGGACCCATTGTGATATTATGAAAGTTTTGAATGATATATTTGGTATGGGATTACGATTTTTAAAGTACGTTTGAGGCAGATGACACTTTTGACATGAGCAGAGAATTTTTTTTAGGTTTTGAAATTATTGGAGGAAGCTACGACGATTTTGAGATTTGACTGAGGTGTTCTGATGTTATTTTTACAACGACGATGTGTATTATGCTGTTGAGGTATGTTTATGATCAATAAGCTGATGCTATATGAGTTATTTGATTATGCTACGTATCTGTTATGATGAAATATTGAAGAAGTGTCGACGAATAAGGTAAGGAATAATGAGTAGTGGTTAGGGACTCTGGTTTCTGAAAAAGGTTGTTGGAAACCAAGAATCGTACTTTAAGAGTTATGAAATGTATGTAAATGCGTGAATGTATTACAATGCCGACAAAAATTTTTTGGACACTGTTATATCAATAGGATTTTGTTTCTACAGATTTGTAACACAAATTCTTGACCTGTGAAATATTTTTATATGAGACTGTCACTGTAGCGGAAACTGCTGTCGTAAATATTTTGGTAAGAAAGTTAAGTGACCACCTTCACGTAATGTGTCATGGGCACCCAGCTGCGAAACAGACGCCTGGAAAAAAGCCATTAGTGTGTGCCTTTCAGAGGCACAGGTGGAAAAAAAAGAGGCCATTATCCTCGCTATTGACATTCCTTTGTAGAAAGCATCCTAAATACGACACCCTCAAACTTGAAAACATGATTACACTGTAGAGTTCTTAATTTATAATATTTACTGAAATGAAATGATGAGAAACATTTCATGTCTATTGTCTTGCTAGTTGAAAGATTGTTTACTGCATTATGAAATGCCATATGGCTAGTGAATGACGTTTCATGCCTTGCTTTGCCTATTTTGTTTAATATCTAGTTCCTAGCTGCACTGCAGCATTAGTTAAAATAAAATTTTATAGATGTACTAATATAAATATTTTATGCCTACAGATCCAGTAAAAAATAACTTTATGATGGATGTACTCCAAAAAAATGAGGGAGCACAAAAAGACATTCCCACTTCATAGGAATTGCATACATAATTTTTGTCAGCGACTTGGTAACTTGTCTGCTAGAGCAAGTTACAGTGATGCATCACTCTAGTGTTAAGATGTGACATAGGTATTAAACATGGCCATTTTTACTGTAATATTTTTTTCTGCTTGAGCTTTCTCATGTTTAGATATAAGTTATTGCATTTGCTGTGGCTGTTTGCCAGGCATAGTGCTACCAAATTTCACTTTGTATTACTCTGTTAAGCTAGTTTTACTACTGATTTATTTTTCTTGTTGCTGAACATTGGCTCATATTAGTTGTAATGTTGCATTGCTTGGTAATTTAGATTTACTGTAGCTTGCTTTGCAAATTTCCATTTTTTTGTCATTGCTGTTTGTGTTAATTGTTTTGTGCTGCTGCATTGCCTCGTCCCATAGTTTATGCATCTGAGCTCAGTAGATTTAAGTTAACTTAAGAGGGGGTAGCCTATAAGGGAATGAGTTGCAATGAATTTGAAGAAATGCACTGAGAGGTTATACGAGAAAAGTACAGAAAGCAGGTATAGATATGACTTTTTGGAAATAATGAAGAACGAAGAGAGATCTCCGAGAAGTAAAGAAAGTTTTGTTTGCAAAATACTGCAGTAAAACAAACCCTGTCCTTTCCTTGTGTTATCCCACTATGTGTTTGTGTACCCTTGTGTATTTATGTTCTTCCTGTCTTTATATGTTTCTCTGATAAGACTTATGTTGTAGAATTTTTCTAATACTCAGCTACATGAACTATGATGAGGAATACTGTTATCCTCAACTATAATTTGCATTAATAATCTGTTATTTACTTTGTAAAGATGTTAGACATTATTAATTCTGTTCTGTTTTAATGCTCATGTGTGAAGTTGATGTTTCAATAATTATTCTGATCTTTCATGTATTTACTTATGTCATAATTCCTGTAACACTGATGTATATGTTTATTTCTATTCTTTTGTAAAGCCCCTATTACTACAAATGTTATCTGTATTATTATGTTTTTAATGATGTATTTTGTACCTTTGTTGTTGTATTCTTACGTTATAAAATTGTAATTGATACCAGTTCATCAAATTAAGTAACTTGTAAGTTACATTTCACTGCACACGTTTCTGTTTGTCATAGTATATGGACAATATGTGAGAAGTAGGGACTCATAGTGTTTGCACGTGTGTTAATAATTCAGCAAGGGACTGGCTAACAGCATTGCTGGTTCTAAGGATAAAAAAAAAAAATTTGTGAGTGCACAAGTGGTAGTTTATGGACTTGCTATATTGTCCGCTAGACTCTTCGATGGTGATTGTGCACCTGCACAGTCGCAACACATGGTTGCTGGCTGTCTCTACAAGGACTACAGTGGGTCTGCATCTTCGATGATCCACCAATACCATTATTTCTACAAGGACTGCAGTGGGTCTGCACCTCTGGTAGCCCACCAATACCATAATCTCTACCAGGACTACAGTGGGTCTGCTCTGTGATGACCTACCTACCGATACTCTTCAAAATTTCGACTGACTCTGCTGTGGGTTTGCTCTGTTGTGGACCAATACCTGTCTGCATGTCAAGAGTAAGCACTGTCTTTCCGTTGGAATGACAACACTACTTCTTCAAGATTGCATGGAAATCCACTAATTCCATGTGCATTTTCTTTTACTGCTCAGACTTTGAGAAAAAAAACACTGCAATTCTACTGTGATGGATGATCAGGACTGTCTTTATGGACTGTGAGAAAATTTAAGCTTTTGACCAACATTGTATCAATAAGTGTGTGCATTTGATTTCTTTGTTATTGTAGTTGTGAAAAAAATTTTAGCAAATATGTATTGGCCAGTGTCCAAAAAAATTTGTAAAATTTTTTGTGGGGAGCATGGGGGCTATGTAAGTAGGCTGTTTAGGTTTTCTTATTGGTAACGCCACGTAGCGCTGTGTATGAAAATCACTGGCTGTGCTGAGTGCAGTCTGTGGCTAGTTTGCATTGTTGTCTGCCATTGTAGTGTTGGGCAGCTGGATGTTAACAGCGCATAGCGTTCGTCAGTTGGAGGTGAGCCGCCAGCAGTGGTGGATGTGGGGAGAGGGATGGTGGAGTTTTGAAATTTGTAAGACTGGATGTCATGAACTGCTATATACATTATGACTTTTGAACACTATTGAGCTGGCAGTAGTGGCGCTCGCTGTATTGCAGTAGTTCGAGTAACGAAGATTTTTGGTGAGGTAAGTGATTTGTGAAAGGTATAGGTTAATATTAGTGAGGGCCATTCTTTTGTAGGGATTTTTGAAAGTCAGATTGCGTTGCGCTAAAAAATATTGTGTGTCAGTTTAAGCGCAGTCATGTATAAATTTTTCTAAGGGGACGTTTCATCGTTTCACTGTACACACTATCAACATGACAGAAAAATACAGGGAGTTACAAAAAGGTACGGCCAAACTTTCAGGAAGCATTCCTCACACACAAAGAAAATATGTTATGTGGACATGTGTCCGGAAACGCTTACTTTCCATGTTAGAGCTCATTTTATTACTTCTCTTCAAATCACATTAATCATCGAATGGAAACACACAGCAACAGAACGTACCAGCGTGACTTCAAATACTTTGTTGCAGGAAATGTTCAAAATGTCCACTGTTAGCGAGGATACATGCATCCACCCTCCGTCGCATGGAATCCCTAATGCACTGATGCAGCCCTGGAGAATGGCGTATTGTATCACAGCCGTCCACAATAAGAGCACGAAGAGTCTCTACATTTGGTACCGGGCTTGCATAGACAAGAGCTTTCAAATGCCCCCATCAATGAAAGTCAAGAGGGTTGATGTCAGGAGAGCGTGGAGGCCATGTAATTGGTCCGCCTCTACCAATCCATCGGTCACCGAATCTGTTGTTGAGAAGCGTACGAACACTTCGACTGAAATGTGCAGGAGCTCCATCGTGCATGAACCACATTTTCTAGCAGAACAGGTAGAGTATCCCGTATGAAATCATGATAACGTGCTCCATTGAGCGTAGGTGGAAGAACATGGGGCCCAATCAAGACATCACCAACAATGCCTGCCCAAACGTTCACAGAAAATCTGTGTTGATGACGTGATTGCACAATTGCGTGCGGATTCTCGTCAGCCCACACATGTTGACTGTGAAAATTTACAATTTGATCACGTTGGAATGAAGCCTCATCCATAAAGAGAACATTTGCACTGAAATGAGGATTGACACACTGTTGGATGAACCATTCACAGAAGTGTACCCGTGGAGGCCAATCAGCTGCTGATAGTGCCTGCACACTCTGTACATGGTACGGAAACAACTGGTTCTCCCGTAGCACTTTCCATACAGTGACGTGGTCAACGTTACCTTGTACAGCAGCAACTTCTCTGACGCTGACATTAAGGTTATCGTCAACTGCACGAAGAATTGCCTCGTCCATTGCAGGTGTCCTCGTCGTTCTAGGTCTTCCCCATTCGCGAGTCATAGGTTGGAATGTTCCGTGCTCCCTAAGATGCCGATCAATTGCTTCGAACGTCTTCCTGTCGGGACACCTTCGTTCTGGAAATCTGTCTCGATACAAACGTACCGCGCCACGGCTATTGCCCCGTGCTAATCCATACATCAAATGGGCATCTGCCAACTCCGCATTTGTAAACATTGCATTGACTGCAAAACCACGTTCGTGATGAACACTAACCTGTTGATGCTACGTACTGATGTGCTTGATGCTAGTACTGTAGAGCAATGAGTCGCATGTCAACACAAGCACCTTCCTTCAATTGGGCCAACTGGCGGTGAATCGAGGAAGTACAGTACATACTGACGAAACTAAAATGAGCTCTAACATGGAAATTAAGCGTTTCCGGACACATGTCCACATAACATCTTATCTTTATTTGTGTGTGAGGAATGTTTCCTGAAAGTTTGGCCGTACCTTTTTGTAACACCCTGTATAGGGTTAAAGCACAACCCATCCAAAACCTAAGCGGTACTGATTGGTCCTTCTAGCCTCATTAGCCCGAAATATCGAGAATTACTACCATATTTCATCCTAAATGGGACACATATCAACTTCTCTTCTTCTGCAACGAGTCTAGGAGTAATAACAGATGAAAATTTAAGCTGGACTGAATAAACCCCTCTTCCCTCTTGACCTGAAAAAGATATTTGCACAAACATTTATAATTCCACGTTGTCTTCTTTGTTTTTCAGCTTCTTTTTCAGCAGTTTCGAATACTTACGTTCTCTACAATACGTTTTATTAGTTTCAATAACGTCAGATTGCTGATGTCTGTCTGGTCATTTATTATGTGTTTCTTCTCTAATATTGCTTTTTGAAATTGGGAGGTCTCTTGCAGATTTAAGACAAACGCATCCCGCAGTAGCAAAATGTAACACACGGAGTGGGGGAATGACAATGATTCTTCACAACACATGAAAATGTGAATATGTTTAGTTTAAGAGAAAGTGCGGCGTGTTAAAATTCAACACATACGAGACACGTGGAAGAACATGAAGAACGATGTAAACAACAGAAAAATTCTTGAGTAACTGTAAGAATTAATACTGTTTGTAGTAGAAAGTTACAGCGTGCGAACTGTTCATGATATTAGTAAACAAAATTGTAAGGGAAATAATCTATATTGTTATAGTAATCACTGCAGATGCTTTAGAATAAAGCTAAACTCGTTTGGTCTTAATCAGACTTTCATTAAAGTTGCAAAAGACGGTATTTAACATGTTGTTTGTTGTTGTGGTCTTCAGTCCTGAGACTGGTTTGATGCAGCTCTCCGAGCTACTTTATTCTGTGCAAGCTTCTTCGTCTCCCAGTACCTACTGCAAATTACATCCTTCCGGACCTGTTTAGTGTATTCATCTCTTAGTCTTCCTCTACGATTTTTGCCCTCCACGCTGCCCTCCAATACTAAATTGGTGATCCCTTGATGCCTCAGAATATGTCCTACCAACCGATCCCTTCTTATAGTCAAATTGTGCCACAAATTTCTCTTCTCCACAATTCTATTCAGTACCTCCTCATTACCTATGTGATCAACCCATCTAATCTTCATCATTCTTCTGCAGCACCACATTTCGAAAGCTTCTATTCTCTTCTTGTCTAAACTATTTATCATCCATGTTTCACTTCCATACATGGCTACACTCCATACAAATACTTTCAGAAAAGACTTCCTGACACTTAAATCTATACTCGATGTATTTAATGTATAAAACTCACACCTACAATTGCGGATTACAGTGATGTTACGCTGCAAGTCTTTCTCAGAAAAGCTCACGGCATCTGAAATGGTCATGAATGCTGTGTTCGACATATCTGCGCTGTTCTACTCCTTGATCATATTTCACCATCATGGGCACAGCTATATTGGCTGTGCGCAGACAAGCACAGACATTTACTTGGACTGATAACCATGCAGTTTAGTTCCTTCAATCTCTAAAACAGCCCGAGATTTACATAACCTCCCTCTTCTCTATTGTCTTATCAGTGCACACTGTCCTTATATCTCTCCTTGATATCAACGCTCTTGTCTGAATAACGCGGGAAAAACAGCAGTTCCCATAAGATCAAACACCTTTCTGCCCCACTTCATCGTTCAGCCACTTCCTCTAAATCCTTCTCAGTAACAGGAACCTGTCTCTGGAATAACTTTCCGCATTATATTAGATAACTGAATAACATCCCCAGCTTCACTAGACAGTTAATGGCATATCTTCTGAAGCAACACTAATGACGACCATTGTCCCTGTGCACACCGGTTACCCCTATGCATTTTTATTTCCAACCAGAGCTTCCTCATTTCCCAGTAATCTTAGCTGGTCCAATCTTCTTAAATTTCCTTTTCCCAAACTCGCTACATCAGAAATCTGTTTGCACACCTATAAATTCTTTTTAAATTTTCCATTATCATTATTGTTATTGTTAATATAATTATTATTTATTTCACTCTAAGAGAAAAAATGACTCACCACAAATAAATTATCTTATTAGGACAGACATCGGGAGGCGTGATTTAGATGTATGGGCAGACAGTTTCAGAAAATTTGGATGATTTATTCAAGAGAAAGAGCGTCCCAAATGAACAAGTAAATAAAGCACTGATTCACCTCTGGCACTTATGCAAGCAATTATTCGGCTTGCCTCTGGTCGATAGTGTTGTTGGATGTCCTCCTGAGGGCTATCGTTCCAAATTCTGTCCAATTGGCTGGTCCGATCGTAAAAATTCCGAGCTGATTGGAGGGTTCTGCACATAATGGACCAAATGTTCTCATTTGGGGAGAGGTCCGACGACTTGCCTGTCTTGAGTAAATTATCCAGTTTTTCTGAAATTGTGATCATTAGAAACTTCCTGGCAGATTAAAACTGTGTGCCGGACCGAGACTCGAACTCGGGACCTTTGCCTTTCGCGGGCAAGTGCTCTACCATCTGAGCTACCCAAGGACGACTCACGCCCCGTCCTCACAATTTTACTTCTGCCAGTACCTCGTCTCCTACCTTCCAAACTTTACAGAAGCTCTCCTGTTCGCAGGAAGTTTGGAAGGTAGGAGACGAGGTACTGGCAGAAGTAAAATTGTGAGGACGGGGCGTGAGTCGTGCTTGGGTAACTCAGATGGTAGAGCACTTGCCCGCGAAAGGCAAAGGTCCCTAGTTCGAGTCTCGGTCCGGCACACAGTTTTCGTGTGCCAGGAAGTTTCATATCAGCGCACACTCCACTGCAGAGTGAAAATCTCATTCTTGTGATCATTTGTTTGTACTTACATGTGCACCACATCCACCGATTTCCATTCTATTCGGATAATTCCTCCGTGCTGTGTCTTTTTTTTTATCTTAGAGTTTGTTATCATTATTAGTGGCAGCAGCAACAGTAGTAGCAATACTGTCAGTATTATCTTTATTACTTCATAGTCAATGTTACTTACTCTCATTGTCTGTATACATACTCAAATCATTTTAATAATATTTATTTCTTAGGTAGCTATGACGTAAAAGAGATGCTGTTTGTGTGAAACTCTGGTCCGTTGTAAGAGAGAGCCTGATGGCCTTAATCAGATCAGCTTAAATAAATAATAAATGCAGCCCAAATGTGCGATGCCAGCATAAATCTCACTATACTCCAGAATTATGTCGGTTGAATGTATCCGTCTTTACATAAGAAGGAAAAACATCTACACTACGAGGAACATCGGCACGGGTAGTCACCATGGCAGCAGGATCTGAAGAAATGTCCCTTTGTACTGTAACCGCGTGGCTTTCCAAACCAAATTATGCCGCCCAACATTTTGACTGGCCGCAACCTGTCAAAGTTCGCTCGTCCCGTCAGTACATATGTTGCAGTTCCTATCTAGAGACGCATTGCATTAGTAGACACATAGTTCAAAATGGTTCCAATGGCTGTAAGCAATATGGGACCTAACATCTGAGGTCATCAGTCCCCTAGACTTAGAACTACTTAAACCCGACTAACCTAAGGACATCACACACATCCATGCCCGAGGCAGGATTGGTTCAAATGGTTCAAATGGCTCTGAGCACTATGGGACTTAACGTCTAATGTCATCAGTCCCCTAGAACTTAGAACTACTTAAACCTAACTAATCTAAGGACATCACACACATCCATGCCCGAGGCAGGATTCGAACCTGCGACCATAGCGGTCGCGCGGTTCCCGACTGAAGCGCCTAGAACCGCACGGCCACATATAGTTGACTGTAAATCTTTGACTCTACAATTGACCGTTGAAGCACGCGTGAATACTCTGTACGAAAAGCGTTCGCACCAAACGAGACGCCTTTCAAATTCTGCAAGAGTCTCTTGTTCAACTTTAATAGTTAGCCATCCAACATGTCCGCCAGCACATTATCTTAGTTTTCGCTTCGTCTTAAGTACATTGTAGCCATCAGTTAACACACCTTTCATTTTATTGATCATCCAACTTAATTTCCACGTCAGCACAACTTCTCTGTTTCCTACAGCGCAAAAGTGCCCCCTCTCGGTACATGATTTAAGCAGCAAAGGAAATATAGTACAATACTTAGCATAATTTTCAAACTAAATTCCCATGTTGAGGAAACAAAAGGTGCTTCATGGCCGCCAGCTGGCGTGTCTTCGTTGTGATGCATCTGTCACGGGCCAGGGTAGCCCAGCAGTTCTCCGCTGAAGCTGATACGTCATCCCCTTGGACTGACGGCGCTCACGAAAGAAACTGAAGCGAATTTCGTGACAGAACGGTTGTGCAGAACAGACACCGCTCCGACACGGCGGTCTGCGATATGGTCGGGCGGAAAGCTGACTGGATACAATACAAGAAACAACTTGTTTGTAGCGGATAGCACCAACAGGCTACAATTTGGTCTTGTCGGTTTCGAATTTGCAAATTGATCAACAGACGGCTTGCACGCTTTTATCAGAAAACACTGAACGTTTACTTACTGGTGAGTTGCTCTAGGATAAACAAAAATTAAGTTTCAGACGCGTACAACGATGACTGCTCCAAAAATCAGTATTAAAGTGCAGCGTACGTCAGATGACTGTGTGGAACATTTGGTTTCAATGTCTTTATCCAACGAACAACTCTCACATTTTACTTGAGGTCTTCAGGCACTTGCAGTGGTCATTGTTATTATCGACTTTTAATGCGCAAAAATAGAATTTACGAGACGAAGCAGGTGTTTTGACTCACTTATATCCAATGAGAACAAAAACAAAGTTATCGCAAGGCAGATGTGCGTTAAAGATCCTGCGAAACAGAAGTAGAGCACAAACACTTCAAGAAAAGGAGGGATATATTTTTACTAAATTATATTTAATAAGGTATTTTATTAGACATAGCACTTTAGAAGGAAAGACATTATATTCGTGTATTTGCAATGCTGCTGAACTGCTTTACAAAATGACTTATAAAGAAATGAGTTTTAATAAGCCTAATAAAACCACATGTGCCAACTGAATGCTGCTGCTAACATACATTAGAAATTGATTACATGAATAGTACAACAAAACAGGTAGATTATCGCAGAGGCACGAGGACCACTCGTTTATTATTGTCTGATCGGCTGCGAAATGAAGGCACAATGTAAATTCGATGAAGCTTTGCACAGATGTGTCGGGCAATGTCTCTAGTATGCCCATCAATTGCGTCACCTCGTTCTTTGCACATCCGAACCAAGTGTGAGTGCCTGCTAGAGACTCCGCCTTATTTCATGGCAGCCCACATAACGTAACTGTCATGCACTTCCTTATTTATGACAATTTGCGGCAGCACGCTACAGGGCAACGACAACGCCCTGCAGCGTTTTCGACGAGAAGTGTTTGATCACCCACCATGCGGCCGGCTCCCTGTGAGTTTCAGCTCTCCTCACGTGAACCGCTGGCTATGAAGACAACATTTTGTAACAGATAACGAGCTGCAGAGCAGCGTAGAGAATTAGCAAATAGTACAGGTGGATGCCTTCTGCGACGAGGGTACTGGAAAGTTGGTACAATGCTGCGAAAAATGTCCAAGTCGCAACAGCGATTCTGCAGAGAAGTAGCTAGAAGATGTAGCTAACTATTGCAAACAAAACATTTTTAGATTTTCACTGTGGTTCCCTTTCGCGTCGGATTGAACCATAATAAAAGATTAGGCCTCGCACAATATTATGGGCTTAGTAACTAAGTCCACAGATAGGTGGAGAAGCTTTATTTACTGCGCTGTGTCGATAGCACTATGTGGAAGATTTTTGTAGGAAAAAAGTATTTGCCATCTCGGTTTGACCGTTGAAGATATGGTAAGGAAACTGTGTGTGTCAGTAGTGGAATGGTGCGGGTTGAAGTGCCAGGTTCAAGGTCTCAGTATAACATGATATGGCGCTCGTGCCTCTCAGGCAATTTCTGTGCTACATTCAAGATCAGCATGTAACCTGATGCCTGTTACATGTCAAGTTAAGCCCCCCCCCCCCCCCTTCCACCGCCCAGGTCTGTAGGACAATTGTGTCACAAAAATATCAAGAAAATTGAGGTCACCCATCGGCTGTGTGTGTTCTGGCTCCAAACTCAGGGTCATCCTCCCCCATTGATCTAAGCAAATTGTACAACTTGAAAAAGACAAGAAAAGCAAGTCTCCCCTTCTTCCCTTCTTCTCTCTCTGGGCCAACAGGAATCAAGTCCTCCCACTTCCTATCACTATTCGAGCTGTGAGTTTCATCATTCAAGGCCTATAGGCTGTAGTGAAACGATAATGAAGCATCAGCAGAAATCAGCCACTTCCTGTGGCTGGAATAAAAAGAAAGGGAATTCTGTCACATTAGAAATTGAGTATTAGCCTATCTATCTCTCTCATTATTATTCATATCTTAATATTCTATGTGTTTTTTACTAACAGCTATTTGTCCAAAAGCTGATGAGCTGCCCTGATACAGTTCTAACAGACACACTGATCAGCCACAAATTATGAGCACCTACTAATAGCTGGCATGTCTGCTTTTGGCACAGATAACAGCAGCGACACGGAATCAATGAGGCCTTGGAAAACCACTGGAGGGCGTTGGCACCACACAAAGATCACCTAGGGGAGGGGCAACGTGCTCTGACGCCACGTTCAATCACATCTCAGACATTTCCGATCGGGTTCAGATCTGGCGAGGAAGGGAGGGGGGGGGGGGGCAGCACATCAATTGCAAGTCGCGACTGCGTTCCTCGAATCGCTCCATCACACTCCTGGCCTTGGCCTTGTGACATGGCGCATTATCCTACTGGAAAATGCCTCTGCCATTGGAAGACATTATCGTCATGAAGGGGTGTATGTGGACTACAATCAGTGTACGACAGACACTTCTTGGCCATTATGATGCCTTACACAATCTCCACTGAAGCCATAGATGACCACGTGAGTGTTCCCCAGAGCATAATGCTGAAGCTGTGGTCGGCACCTAATGGATTTCCAAATTTCTTTTCCATTCTTCTGCATAGTATTCTTGTCAGTAACTTTGCTGCATGAGCTGTTGACCTGATTGTTCGTTACTTTCCGCACTTATCCGCACTTGCTATCTTAGGGACTGTGTGCATGATATTTTTTCGAAAGTCTGATTATATATCTCCAATCTCAGATATTCTACATACCACCCTGAATAGTCATCTGATTACCACTTCTCCCAATGATTTCAGAAATACCGAAGGAATGTTGTCTATGCGTTCCGCCTTATTTTATCGCAAGTCTTCTGTCACTTATGTCATCCGTATAGACTCCAGATTATTCTTCTATAACGTTATCGAACATTTCCTCCCCCTCTAATATACTCTTTCCGCCTGTCTGCTCTCTCCTCAGCATTTAACAGTAGAGTTCCACCGTCAGTCTTAAAGTTTACTCCTGCATTTTTAAAATCACCGTAGGCTGTTTTGACTTCTCTTTGTACTGTATCTTTCCTTCCAGCAACCATTTCTCTATCTATTTCTTCATAATATTCTTGCAGCAATTCGCCTTAACTTCCCTGTACTTCCTGTTTATTTTATGCCTAAAGGGATGCATTTGAACTGCTGACAAAAATAATGTACGGAAGAATGGAAAAGGAAACTGAAGATCAGCCAGATGACGATCAGTTTAATTTTAGGAAAGGTGAACACGCCAGAGAGGCAGTTCTCACGTTGAGCGTCATAGTAGAAAAAAGGCTAAGAAAAATCAAAACACGCGCATCGTGTGCGTCGAACTAGAAAAAGCACTCGACAATGTAAGAAGAATAGCAGTAGGCTATGGGGAAAAACGGGTAATATACACTTTAAGATAATGAAAGCGACGCACCAAAGAGGAATTATCCAAATGGGACGGAGATCGATAAATGTGATGCACTTGTACAGATAAACAAACGATTGCAGTTTCAGGAAAACTGGATGATTTATTTAAAAGAAAGAGCTTCATAAACTAAGCAAACAAACAATGTGTTTGTCTCCTCTGGCCCTTATACAAGCAGATACTTGGCTTGGCAATGACTGCTAGAGCTACTGGATGTGCTCCTGGGGCATATCGTGCCAAATTTGTCCAATTGGCGCGATAGATCGTCAAAAATAGAGCTGGTTGGAGGGATGTGCCCATAATGCACCAAATATTCTCAAGTGGGGAGAGATCCGGCGACCTTGCTGACCAAGGCAGGTTTGGCAAGCACGCAGACAAGCAATAGAAACTGTCGCAGTGTTCAGGCGAGTATTTTATTGCTGAATTGTAAGCCCAAGATGCCTTTCCATGAAGGGCAACAAAATCGGGCGTAGAATATCATCGACGTAATGCCGTGGTGTAAGGGTGATGTGAATGACAACCAAAGGGGTCCTACTAAGAAATGAAACAGCGCCCCTGACCATAACTCTTGGTTGTAGGGCCATACGGTGGGCAACAGTTAGATTGGTACACCAGCACTCTCCAGGGAGTCTCTAGACACGTCTTCCCTGGTCATCGGGGCTCAGTTCGGAGCGGGACTCATTACTGAAAACAATTCTTCTACATTCCAAGAGATTCCAGCCAAATGTGCGCGACTCGACTGTGAAGGGCTTGTTGGTGTACAGAGATCAAGGGGGGCGCATTGAGCTCATTTTCCTTTCTGTGAGACACTTATTAATTGTCCTTGTGGTGAGTGAACCACCAGTTGCAAGTCGGATCTATCATAATGATGAATCTGGGGCTCTGACTGCCTCTCTGGCGATTGCACGGTCTTCTTATACTGTCTTCTCTTTATGTCCACCGCTTCCTTCTTGATGCTGTGTCCGACCACAGTTCACCCATTCCTGCCAACATTGTCAAATAGTGACTTCGCTCCTATTCAAATGCGGAGCGATTTGCCAATTACTCCAAACAGCTTCTTTGAGCCCAACCACACTCCCGCTCTCAAATGCTGACGTCATCGTATGTTGTACACCCCCTTGTGTACAAGGCACATTTGCTGTCCAGCTGAGTACATGCAACGAAATTCGCGGAGACTGTATGCCCTGGTACTGACATATCCGCTATTTACTATCCTTCCCGGCTGCACTGTGAAATTGTGTTCCAGCGGCACACATTCATCCATTGGTTGCCAAATGTTACGATTTTGCTTTTCCGTCAATGCGTTGCAAGATTACACTGGTCCTGCAGTATCATTTAAAAGGTAAATGGCGACTGTGAGTTTACGCCCTGCTGAAATCACTTTAACTAGTAAGTCTTCCACTTGACTGTCTGTTCCATGCTCCTGATAAAACGATTTTGCCCATTGACTGTGGCTGTTGTTGTTAGCCTGCATTAGAGGATATCACTTTTATCAGAACCTAAATGAACTTGAATGCTTAAATGGTTTAATGAAATTGTGATTTTGTCATTACTGTAGTCAATTGTTGATGGGTGATTAATGTATCAAAATGGGATTGATCTTTTATAAAAATTATAGCACAAGTTTATTGATTACAAAATAGGACAACAGGATGGCAAATAAATCAATAACTGCTGGGAACACGTATAGATGCAACAATTCACTGAGTAGTGATTGGTTGGCAAAGACTAAGGTTTATCTGATTAAACTGTTTACTCTGGCCCAAAACATGGATAAAGCAATCTGAAATTATCTAACTCTGACTAGACTTCGATGAATTTATTCTACACGGAAATTATGCTACATTGGTGCAGCTGAGAACAAGTGGCAAGATTACGATTCTGTTTGCCCTAACGAGCTGTGGCAGCAACACTATACCCTTTTCTCCATGTGTAGTGCTGTCTCAAGTGATGCTCATAGTTCAAACATCTGCAGAGCAGCAATGTGCAGCACCTTTAATTCGTTATCGCAGGCGCAAAATATGCAGAGTCGCGGCTGGTAATCAGATAAATTGATCCCAATTACTCTCAGACTGACATGAATAAGATTGCCCTTGGCACAGTAAGCTGTCCAAGATGACAGAGGTCTAAACTGTAAGTACCGCTGAGTCCTCGCCACAGGCTCCTCAGTAAAGACCAATGCTAGTGCACAGTCATGCTCAGGACAAGTGTCCCAAGTGGTACCCACTCATAAGAAGAGTCGATACGAGAATCCTCTCCAGAATGGAGTCTGAATCAGAAGACTAAGTTTCTCCTCTCCTCACTTTCGATCAAACCTCAATAAACTCCACAAAAGCAGTCACGTGTCCACACTCACAAGGGTTTCGCGCCAGTGTCTCCCGTATACCCGTCTGACTACCCATCTCCCCATCCTAATCAAAATTAACAAAATTCCTCTCTTTTCTGGAGAAGCAGCTATCCCTGACTCATAAATTCCTACACACAGAGGAGTTGTTGTACTCCTGACTTATTATCTTCCACGACCACTTTTTGCAGCATGTTTTGAGTCTCTATTTAGCCCTAAGGTGAACAACAAATTTATCGCAGAGATCCATATCTGGACAGTCCAAATGTTACAGCATGTTCGACCAGGAGCCCCAGCTAAACTAAGAGAAGTGCTTTTGTGTCCCAGCATAGACCATTTCAGAGCCACCATAAATATTGAGTTCCATTCTAAAATTGTTTCAAAGACCTGAGGCTTCCCAAAAATTTGGCAGCCTGTGGGACGACTCCACCTAACGGCTCCATCGATAGCGTCCAGTCCGCAGTGAACATAGAAACTCGCGAATTTTTATGGCTGCCATCCCTGTTCATAAAGGGCGTTTATGAAACTGTCAAAACGCCTTGGCTGGGCCACCTAAATGCCACTGTCCCTTGCTGTGGCTAGAGGCGCCTAACAGGTAGATCCAGGTAGGCAGTTCCTTCCACCTATTAGGGTGAAAGCAATGTCTGCTCACCGGTGTAAGAAATACTTGGGACCAGCACTCTGTTCCCAGTAGGTGCTTTGAGATGTTCCTTTCCCTAATGGTGCTTCTTGCTTCAAGCCACAAATGTCCACTGTAAGACTTACTGTTAAATGACCAAACTGCCTGCTTATTCTCCAGAAAATGCTATTCAAGGGAGAGCCACCATAAAGATCCCACGTGTATTAACAATGTACTTGCTCCCATCAATGCCTGCTCATGTTGATACCTTCCTTTCGTCTCACAAAAACGATGTCTTCGGTATGAAATCAACATTAAAGAATAGCCCTGAATATGAAAAATAGTAAGAGGGTGTCTCATCCTCGTTTAACCTGCATGAATTTTGCATTAGAGTGTACGATGTGTACAGGAACCAAGAGGGAACAATAAGACTGGAAGACCAAGAATAAAGTTCTCTGATTGAAAAGGGTGTAAGACAGGGATGAAGTGTTTCATCCTTACAGTTCAGTCTATACATCACGGAAGCCATAATGTAAATAAAATAAAGGTTCACGAGTGGGATTAAAACACAGGGTGAAACGATGTCAGTGATAAGACTTGCTGATGACACTGCTATCCTCAATGAATATGAAGATCAATTTTAAGATCTGTTGGATGGAATGAACAGTCTAATGAGTACAGACCATGGATTGAGCATAAGCTGGAAAAAGACAAAGGTAATAAGATGTAGTAGAAGAGACAAGAGCCAGAAACTTAAAGTCAACTTTGGTGATCTGGAAGCAGCTAAACTTAAGGAATTCTGCTACCTTGGAAGAAAAGTACCCAGGACAAAAGAAACTACGAGGGCATAAAAAGCAGACTAGCACAGGGACGAGAGGTCTAAAGGTATCAAAAACAGGTCTTAATTTGAGAAAGAAATTTCTGAGGATGCAAGTTTGGGGCACAGCATTGTATGGTAGTGAATTACAGACAGTGGGAAAACTGGAGCAGAAGAGGCTCGAAGTGCTTAAGACATGGTGCTACAGAAAAATTTTGGAAATTAGGTGGACTGAAAAGATAAAGAATGAGGAGGTTCTCCATAGAATCGATGAAGAGAGGAATATATGGGAAACAGTGACAAGAAAGAGGTACAGGATGACATGACATGTGTTAGACATCAGTGAATAATGTACGTGGTTCTAGAGGAAACTGATGATGGTAGAAGCTGTAGGGGGAGACAGAAATTTGAATACATACAACAAATAATTAAGGGAATAGGGTGCAAGTGCTATTTTGAAATGAAGAGTTAGTGCTGGAGAAGAATTCGTGGTTGATCACATCAAACCAGTCAGAAGACTGTTTGATGTCTCTTTCCTGAGCGTTTTTGTGCTTCCTCCTTTCACAGAGCAAATAAACTATTTTTTCTGTTACCCAAGGTGTCTTCACAGTTGCATTCTTTGCACTCTGTCTGTTCAACATACGTGATTGCCCTTTGATAGTCCATTCTTCCTCAACTGAACCAGCCGCTGTGGTATTCGTTATTGCAGTATGTACGCAACATGGTACTGAATTTCATCTAGCAGCAGATTTTCATTTGAGAAATGTAAAAAGCTGTGCACTTTCTGACATACTGCCTTTAATTCGTTTTTGTGTGTTCATATCTATTTCACACAACGCTTCTTTGTTTTCTATTGTTCCACAAAGTTTATTCTTCACTCTACGCTCCCACTGAATCTAAGTTCCGAAACGTTTTCAGATATGTGAATGGTGCCAAACTTTTTGAGCAGTTTATGTCGATATATCTGGTTTACTTAAGCGCGTCAAATTAAATTTATGTTGAGAGTCAGTTGCTAGCCTTTGTAGCAATCGTTGAACGTTTTAAAGCCCCTGTGAACTGTTCTGATGACGTGACCTCCTTGAATATAGTAAAACTGCTTCATCTGGGTATAGCCTCGGAGTTCGTGTCTGGTACTTTTTGCCGATGATACAAGTATAGCTATCACACCCAACAGACAAGAATTAACTGATGAAATTTTTCAGAAAATCATTAAGTGGTTCTCTGCAAATGGGCTGTCATTAAACATTGACAAAACACAGTATATACAGCACCACACAGTAAATGGAATGACACCATTAATAAATATAGACTTCGGTCAGAAATCGGTAGCTAAGGTAGAATATTCAAAATTTCTAGGTGTATGCATTGATGAGGGGCTGATCTGGAAAAAACACACTGAGGATCTGCTGAAACGTTTGAGTTCAGCTACTTATGCTATTAGGGTCAATGCAAATTTTGGAGATATACATCTGAGTAAATTAGCTTACCACGCCTTTTTTCCTTCTCTGTTTTCGTATGGCATCATATTATGGGGTAACTCATCATTGAGTAAAAGAGTATTCATCGCACAGAAGCGTGTAATCAGAATAATTGCTGGAGCTCATCCAAGATCATCCTGCAGACACTTATTTAAAGAGCTAGAGATCTTCACTGTAGTCTCACAATATATATATTCACTTATGAAATTTGTTATTAACAATCCGAACGAATTCAAAAGTAATAGCGGTGTACATGGCTACAACACTAGGAGAAAGGATTATCTTCACTACTCAAGGTTAAATCTAACTTTGGCTCAGAAGGGGGTAAATTATGCTGCCACAAAAGTCTTTGGTCACTTACCTAATAGCATCAAAAGTCTGACAGATAGCCATATAGCATTTAAAAGCAAATTAAAAGAATTTCTTAATGGCAACTCCTTCTACTCATTAGGTGAATTTTTGGATATAGTAAGTGAGTAATTTCCACAACACCCACAATAAAAATTAAAAATATTGAGTGTCATGTAATATTTTGTGTAATGTAATATCTTGTATAGACTTTTATTAACCTGAGACGTTCCACATAATTACAGACTGTCGTATTCATGGTCTATGGAACAAGTACTAATCTAATCTAATCTATCTGACCTTCATGTATTTCGTAAACAGTAAGGGTCCGATCACCATTCCTGAGGTACACTCGACGCTACAAAAAAAGGTTCTGTTGTCGCAGCGATGCCACAAACTCTTTAACCTTCCATCTTTCGTCAGAACCCAGTTCCAGTGCTGAACAACTACGACATCTCACTCAGTGAATCGCTTCTTCCGAGTACTCCGAAAATACTCCGCTGTGACACGCACGCCGCCAGTGTGAGAAATTATAGACAAATCGGTGGGTCTTTTCTGGTCACGTGTTGAATACTGACGCAAGCTGAGATCTGGGGCACACACTCGGATTCTCCGCGTGCGCGTCTGTGTGTGTGTGTGTGTGTGTGTGTGTGTGCATAGCGTGCTGCGTGCTCTCTGACGCAAGGCTGCTTCGAGCTTCTGTCGGCGCTCCGTTAATATCCCCTCAGTTTTTCGGCTCCCGCCACCGCTACCACCACTGGCTGTACTTGACGGAATCATTTTAAAAGCATTCCGAGAACTAAACTTAGAACACTCTCTCACGCACAGCACGCGTGGACGGCGGAAATACACTGCCGTGCACGCACAAAAAACACCGCGAGTCTTCCCGGAGAAGTTGGCAAACCGGGCGGCAGAGTGCGACGGCGTCGTATGACGCACGACCCAGACTCTGCGGTTAAGCAAATACGGGACTGGAAATACCCGCGTCGCGGGACTGGGATGAGGGGGAACAATTCTCTAAGTGCCGCGTGACGACACAGCCAGGGAGGAGGGAGCCAGCGGAAATTTGATTCTGCCCGCGCAGCGGTGTAACTGTTGAACACTTGCGGAACGACGAGCGCAGAGCCGCAGACCAGATAACCGCCGTTGCGGCGCACAGCGAAAGATTCCGCAACACCATAACTCAGTCCCGTAGGGATGAACTAGTGTTGCTGCCAGCCCACTTTTCGGTGGGAGTGTCCTGGAATTTAATGCACTGTCCAGGATACCGGGTAAAGGGACTCGGGGCTCACTTATATCTTGGCTTCCGCCGAATTTGCGAATCATGCCAAGTAAGAGAAAGAATGATGTATGATTTTCCGCCCCCTGTCACAACGCATGACTCAAAATACTCATTTGCCTGTCAAATTAGGGATTATTGGGTAGTTCAGTTGCCAGAGTGTTTCACCTCTAGTATGAGTATTTTAGTTAGAATCAGAAAGCTTAGATGTATGGAAAAGATGTTTCGTCCTTCCGGTAATGATGAAGAGAGACCGTCAAGTACGTCTGTTGTGAAGAAGAAAGTTAAAAGATACTGGCTTTCAGCAAAGGCTCGATAGAAAATGAAGATATTTCACAAGCCTGATGGAAGAAAACGACTTAATGGCAAAGTGTATGATTTGCTCCATAACGTTTCCGATTGAATTTGAACGAAGAAAAGCTGTAGTAGATGGTCAGAAGACTTGTAAAACACATTCTGGCATAACAGCAGTGTCGTAGAAATAAAAAATTATAACTTTCTTTGTGAAGAACAGAACAAGACGCCATGATACGTGTTGAAGTTACATATGTTTATCACAGTGTAATACACGGCCTTAACTACGAATCATTGGATTACCAAAAGAAACTTTCATCTACAATTTCGTGTGGAAGAATTGAGACAACGGTTATCTCGAAAAATGTTCTTGGCCAATACAGTCAATATGTAATCATAGGTGAACTTCATAATGCCTTTTATTTTTCTGTGCCCTCAGATGCTTCAAACCGAGGAAAGATAAAAACTCTTCCTTATACAGTGCAGCACGTCGATGTTAACCACAGGATACGTCAGAGACTGTTCTATTTTTAAGGAAGGTAGGACGTCAAACGGGCCGACTTGGAGCAGGAGAGGCTCCACAGAACATTTTAATTTCCACTGTCTATACTTCTACAAATAAATTAATAAAACTTTGTCAGCATGCCCAGGAAGGATTCAAGATGTATAGAATTTATTTAATTTATGAAAAAATGAATGAGCTGTTACATTTTAAACTTTATGTTCAGAAAAAACTTAGATTTTGTAGTTAATTATCTCAACTTTTACCACAGTTTTTAATAGTTTTGGAAAATTCTAGAGTTTCATACACTTGTAAGTATGGTTTGTATGCCGTGCAAAATTCATCGAAGAATCTCTCTTATGAAGAAAAGTGTACCTTTAGCAACAAATGTATGCAATAGTAACTGGAAAAAATGATGAAATTTCTCATGTAAAAAAACAATTTATGTTTTTTAATTTCCGCTGCTATGAATGCGAATCCTGAATCCTTCCGGGTCATGCTGACAGTTTTATGAATTTATTTGTAAAAGTACAGACAGTGGAAATTAAAATGTCCTGCGGTGCTTCTCCTGCTTAAGAGTCTTAGGAAGACACCAAAGAAATCCACAAAAGTATTATTCGTGCACTAAAGAACATTACAGGATATAATGGCTTCATCTGAATCAAGTAAGCACATACAGTGCTGACAATGCTCCAGTGAACTATGGCAAAAAAATTCGATTTCTGCTTTACTGAAAAACGAAAATCCAACCATTTTGAGAACTAACTGCATCTGCCATGTCATAAATAATACTGTAAAACGAGGTCTTAAAACATTTCATTATGATTTAGGAGCATTAATTCTCAAAATCTGCAGTGAATTTGGTTCCTTTGCATCAAATGATCAGTCACTGAGAGGATTTTCAGAGTTGATGGAGACAGAGTTTAAGGAAATACAACGACACGTTCATACAAAATGGGACTCGCTACTTTCTTCAATTGACACAACTGTATACTGCTGGCATGCCATCAAGTCACATCTTATATCAAAGGGCCAGGAAGATTGTTCCATACTGATTTGGCAGTTTGGGACATTAAATGGAGAGTACGATGCTGAGAAAAGTCAACATTCACTTCGTGAATGCTATATTTTCTGCAGAGTATTTTGACCCTCTACGGAACCGTTGTTAGAAAAGTGGAAAACAGCTCTGTTACTTCTGTTGAGTCAGACGAAATGATAACGAACCTTAAAGAGTAAGCCAGAGAGCGGGAAACAAGATAAATTCTCAGGAAAGGAAGTTTGTGAAATCCTGGAAGAAATATAAGAATCACAGAGGTTGAGTTTTGAAAATGGTTCACAGTGTTTCTTGTCACGTTACATTGATTATTTGTTCCAAACCATTACTTTTCTGTGAACAATGTATTCAATCGGATTACAAGTTTTTCACTTATAGAACAAGATGTTCGTCTGCAATGGCAGTCTGTTTTAAAGATTAGCAACAAATTGAATCTCAAACTGGATTAAGTTTAATTATATAAGGAATTTTGTGATATCCAGAGTGCATATGCTAGACTTACAAAAGTAAAGAAAATCATATTTAGGTAGATTTCTTTAAGTAGTAGACCACAACTGACATCTCCCTTTCCCGACTGTTTAGGCGTATATCATACGTACTTTCAGTTCCTACCAGTAACTCATTTGCTGGAAGTCTCTTCAAAATGATAAAGAACCAGTGATCAGAAGAAAGAAATCTGATATCTGTGGCCTTAGTGAAAAGGAAACTTCTATGAACTTTTCTGGAAGTTGGGGTGAATCCTTCAGTCTTCCGTAAAAGAGGAGAGGGCAGTGAAGGACTGCTCAAAGCAACAAAGGGCAACTCAGGAAATGCATTCATAGATACATAACAGTTATCATGGTACTATTGGACATTTGCTTCAAGCCTTTTTTATCTCATTTCTTTATCTGAGCTTTGAATTGAATTTATTATATTTCCTGTAAATGTTCATTAGAAAATTCATTCCATGTTTAAATGGCATAACCATACATTAAAAATAAGAATGAAAACGAATAGATTATCTTTTTTTTATTTTTGTATTTACGCGATATTAAAACTACGTTTTGATTTGTTTAGAAATAATAGGTACAACAAACTGGTTATAAAACTGGTGAGATTTGTAGTCACTATTACCATTTTCTTCATTCTGTATGGTCGGGAAGATGTTTGGCACAGGATTTTTGATATGTGACATCCCTAGACTATACTTCCCTGTAACAGTGATTTCATTAGTTTTTGGTAAATGATATTTTTAGTTGTGATTTGTCACAGTTTTAAATTATATGTTACGAACTCACACCCTGTAACCCCTCCTCACTCCACCATCGTTAAAACGTCCCTGCTGCTATTTGTCACCATAGGTCTTACCCTAAGCTTAGTCACAAGCAACAACTGACAAGCATTAGTTAGTACAGTTCCTAACTGGTATATCTGGCCAGCTGAACTGTGTCAGCACAACGGACATGTGTTCTCTTCTGTAAAGGCGATGGCTTGTCAGAGCGTAAGGTACCGTTTTCAGTAATTAAAATGGCAAAAAGTTATATGAGTTTATGTTGTTAATATTTGCAACTATTCCTCCTCAACTGTTACAGGATAAACGAAAGTTACATGAGAAGTGGATACGCTTGTGCGAAGAGAACATTTCATCCCAAGAGAACACTGCTGTTTACATCTGTTGTTCCTTTGGGTTTAAATTTTGTACCAATGAAACAAGTGTGAAAATACTAATGGTGTCATGTTGTGTATGATAACATGAATTGCAGTACAGTGTAGTACGAGTTCCTGTTTACAATACAGATTCAAACCACTCTCTTATGGTCGCAGCTGTCTGAGCTATATTTTCATTCACTCTGTATAAAGATAATTCAAAATATCATCGACAGCAGAAGTGGAGAATTTGTCACTGCCCATTTAGACAATTTAGACAACTGGGAGGGAGAATGGTGAAGATGCAAGATAAGTATCGATAGCGTAGGACAAAAGGTTTTTAGAATGAAGTGCATCCGTCGGTTTACAGACAGCCCACTGTTCTGAATATCATAATGCTACTTTAGATGTTACTTGTCTCTTGAATGGTTCTTGAAAACAGACGAAATAACATGTGACTACATTGGTAGTACGAACGCCGTAAAACAGATGGCTCGCAGTGTAGTTCTAACTAAAATCGTAACCAGATACCGATAACTTGTTATTACGAAAACGGTGATTTCTTAGTCACTTGTGATTTGTAATGCCGACCCCTATAATCCAGCCTCGGCACGTACCAAGACGCACACGAGAGCGTTCGTGCGAGGACAAATAAGAAAGAAACAGCCCCCGGTTAATTAAAATCGGGTTTATATTCCTACTGAATATTGATGTTTTCCTTACAGTTAATAATCTGGCGTATTTTATTTTAATATTAGTTTCATTTCGTATATGTACAGCCAGTGCTTGATTTCAAAAAAATAGATATTCTGATACTGTGACCTTCAGCAGAGAGGACGGAGAGTGCTCTTTCAATTTGCGCTCTTGAAGCATTATTTTAGCGCTTTTCTAAGCATTTCAGAAGTGTGAATACAACACACCAAGCAAACATAAGTTTAGAAAGCTTCAACGGCAGCAATAGTTCTATTGTGCCACATCTCAAAATCTGATGTCCTGATTTATTTCTTTCAGAGGTACCGGTACGGTACCGTCACAAACCAAGCACTGTGTGTAGCTTTAAATGCAGACTTTCCGACCTCTGGAGTGTAAAGAGACAAGCCATTCAGTAGCCAAACTAACTAACTTCAGTGTAACAGAAAATGAAAAAAACTGAGAATAAAGTTAAATGCGTGTTGAGAATCCAGCTTTAACTATAACTCTGTTGATAATAATATTCATTCATACTATGGTAATTATAATTTTTTGTCACGTGCGAATCTTATTAAAACATGAAACTATAAACAGTGAACAACGTAATATCTATATTTTTTCAGGAGTTAGTCACATAGTCAACTTTCCCTATTTTGCAAAAATACTGCTACGAGCTTGCCTCAACTACTGAAGTAACACCATCTGTTAGCGCAACATGTAAATGCAGCCACAGTTAGTTTTATTTATGTCAACAATTTTATGTTGACAAGGTCGGCTCACAGATGGCATTGTATGTTGCGTATCCTGTATCGGCGATGCAACCAACTTCTAAAAACTAAGCGTGGGTCGGAAGAATGGAAGTCTATAAACACTCCGTGGAAGAAAGGTGGATTTACTTTCTTAAGAAAACCGAAAATCCTGAACACAAATGGCAACTGCTAAAATTACGCTATTATTTGTTTTCTATTCCCGCACACAGAACTATTGCGGAAGAGTATTTTCTTTGCTGTCGGCCCATTTTACCGATGAAAGAAATCAACAGCTGGGAGGGACTGTGGGGTTAATCTTACAGTGCCAATTTAACTACAAGCTGACTTGCAAGGAGTTTTATAAATACGTAAAAGGGAAAAAAGATTTCCTGAAAAAGGTGAACATAACCTATGGTACGAGCATTATGGGGGTAATAATGTCTCCAAAATGGTGACAACTGTTAGAATCCACCGTAAATGTGAATGTCTTTTTTCTTCCTGGTGCAGAGAACGTCCTATTCGGCACAAGACCGTACCGAGACCATGGAAGAGCTGGCACCCCCCAAGGGCGCAGGCAGAGAGGGGGTGCTAAAATTGACAGAAAAAAACAACGGTTGAGAATTTACCGTGAAAGGTGCCAGAGTCGCCCAGCCACTCGTGTTTCTGCCCTCTGCCTGCGCGACAATCCTTTCCCTCGGCCCGAGGCTGCAAACACACCTTATTGTCACAGTGCCATTTCGCCCAAACAGAGTCCTAAGGAAACGACTACTACTGAACAGGCTTGGCAGCGGTTACGTGTTAACTGTAGGCTTGTTTGATACATCTGCCGCCTATGCAGTTAGCTCGTGTACAACAAAGGTGTTTTTCCTGTACATCGCTACAGTAGTGTATGATACCAAAGGCTGGCGATAGGGCGCTGAAGTAAATATGCTGTTTGACAAAGGATTTCGAGGTTACCAATTTCCGCCAACTGAGAACTACAGTGAAACTGTTTAAGCTAGAGCGCTTCAAAGTATTATGTAGGTGCATAAGTTCGTAAAGCTTTTCCATGAGTTTAATAAACACAACAGATACATACGAGGGCGGTTCAGAAAGTAACCTCCGATTGGTCACAGTGCGGGTTGTGAGGGGAGTAGCGACGCCATCTGTGCGTTCACGCACTCAACAGGTCAGTCGGCATCAAGCTGTGGTCGAGTGAACGTCGTACCTGCGGTAGTTTAGTTTTTGTGGCAGTTTGAAATGTGTGCTGCAATAGAAAACCCCGCCAAATGTGAAGTGCGTGCTGTCATAAGGTTTTTTACAGCCAAAGGATATTCTGCAGCAGCTATTCATCGTGAGCTTTGTGCCGTGTACGGACCAAGTGTTATGAGTGAAGGAGTTGTCCGTGAATGGGTACGTTTATTTAAAAGTGGACGAGAAAACGTTCATGATGAAGAGAGGAGTGGTAGACCATCATTGGTGACTGACGAACTCGTTCAGACAGTTGATGCAAAAGTTCGTGAAAATCGACGTTTCTCAATGTCGGAGTTGTCTGCTGGTTTTCCACAGATTTCTAAGACTCTCTTGTACGAGATAGTGACAGCAAGATTGGGTTACCGTAAGTTCTGTGCATGATGGGTGCCCAAAATTCTTACCGACCACCACAAAACTCAAAGAATGGCCTCTGCATTAGACTTTCTGTCACGTTATGAGGACGAAGGAGAACCATTGTCAAAGAGAATCATGACTGGTGACGAAACCTGGATTAAGTACGTGAACCCTGAGACAAAAGAACAATCAAAGATGTGGGCACATTCAAATTCGCCTACCAAACCAAGAAAAGCCTCGCAAGATTTTTCTGCCAGAAAACTGATGGTAACAGTGTTTTGGGTTGCCAAAGGGTTGTTGTTGGTTGAATTCATGGAACGTGGTACGACCATTAATCAAGACGTGTACTGTGAAACAATAAAAACGTTACGATGGGCTATACAGAACAAACGCCATGGTATGCTGACTTCCGGTATCGTTTTTTTGCACGATAACGCCTGTCCTCACTCTGCTCGCAGAACAACGGCCCTTCTTGAGTCCTTCAAGTGGGACGTTATCAACCATCCACCTTACAGCCCAGACCTGGCGCCAAGTGATTATCACCTCTTCATGCATTTGAAGAAATGGCTCGGGTCACAGCGGTTTGATGACGACGAAGAGCTCAAAGATGCGGTCACAGGCTGGCTCCAGGCACAAGCGGGTGATTTTTATGCAGAAGGAATTTCAAAGCTTGTGAAGAGATACGATAAGTGCCTCAATCGCTATGGAGACTATGTAGAAAAATAGTGCAAAGATGTAGTTGTAAGATGTATATATTAAAATATTTTTATTTAACTTGGTGTATTTTTTTAAATCAACCGGAGGTTACTTTCTGAACGGCCCTCGTATAATAGAGGCTTTAGTCATCAGTAATCTATTCTCCATCATTATTTACAACAGTCTACAAATGTTGGAGTAACTTTTCGATTCCGCGACTGTAGAAATCATGTAGTTTTGAGGCGAAGAACTCGTTGAGCCATGTTCGGAGTGGATTTTCATTCGGAAAGAAAGTTCGTTGAAGGTTGTTCGATAGAGAGGGAGAAAGGTGAAAATCTGAGGGCGCAAAATCAGGTAAGGTGGGTGCCGAGTGACTTGCCAGTCCAACCTGTGTATACCTGATTTTGTTAGTTTAGCTAGCCGCCCAGTCTGAGGCGCTGCAGTCATGGACTGTGCGGCTGGTCCTGGCGGGGGTTCGTTTCCTCCCTCGGGCATGGGTGTGTGTGTTTGTCCTTAGGATAATTTTGGTTAAGTAGTGTGTTAGCTTAAGGACTGATGACCTTAGCAGTTAACTTCCGTAAGATTTCACACACATTTGAACATTTTTGTTAGTATAGCAGAACGCAGGCGGGCGCTATTGTTGGGCAGCATCTCTCCATGAAGTCTTCCTGGTCGTTGTTCTTGCGTCTGCATGACGTCTCACTTGTTGGCAATAAATGTCAGCTATGATGGCTATACCTTGGGCAAGTAATTTGTAGCACACCACACCGTCGCTGTTCCACCACATTCATAACATTATCTTTTCTGTACGCGCTCAGGACTTTGACCGGGGAGTTGCTGCCTCGTTTGGGCTCAAGCATTTTCCTTACGTTAGCATGAAGACACTACTTCCCGTCACTAATAACGATACAGGATAGGAATGGTCGGTGTTGTTCACGAGCCAACTGATGAGCAAGCAGAGATGCACATATGGCCATCTGCTGATTATTTTAATTTTGACTTAGAGCACTCGGTAGCAACACAGCCGGTTTTTGAACCTTATCCATTGCATGCAAATGTCGCACGATGATGGAGTGATCACGGTTCATCACATTTGCCTGTTCTTGAGTACACTGGCTTGAATCATTATGGATTAATGCGTTTAAACGATCATTAAATCTAGAAAGTAAGGTAGGTTAATTCTTACAAAGAAGAAAACAGCAACCAGCCACTATTAATACTGTTATTTATTTAGGTAAATAGCGCCGTTACCGGTTTCGAACTGGCAAGTTCATCATCAGACGGCTGTTCACATGATATTATCGTCCGATTCCGCGTTTTATTATTCCACTGTGGCGAAGTATTTTTGGTGTGTTGTTGCCCTACGGTAGAAAACAGTGTTAGAAGCGCCCTATGTGAAAATAACTAACCTCCAAACGATGAAATACAGCGCAAATAAATATGTGAGGTTAAGTGGTTATGGTACTTACGTCGAAAATTCCGGGGCGATTTTGTTGTGAAGTTTCATAAGTGCTGGATATATTTAGGATTATTCGAAAAAAACAATCCTGCAACTTCGCAACAAAATCGTGCGGAATTTTCGACGTAAGTACCATAACCACTTAACCTCACATATTTATTTACGCTGTATTTCATCGTTTGGAGGTTAGTTATTTTCACATAGGGCGCTTCTAACACTGTTTTCTACCGTAGGGCAATAACACACCAAAAATACTTCGCCACAGTGGAATAATAAAAAGCGGAAACGGACGATAATGTAAAGTGTGTCTTGAAAATCATGTGAGCAGCCGTCTGATGATGAACTTGCCAGTTCGAAACCAGTAACGGCGCTATTTACCTAAATAAGTAGCAGTATTAATAGTGGCTGGTTGCTGTTTTCTTCTTTGTAAGAATTAACCTACATTAATTGTACGCACCCACGGTCTCACCATGTCAGTCTTAGATAACGTAGAAAGTATTTTTGAACTTGAACAGTCACAAATATCAAAACGATCTTCCGTAAAATGAGAAAACCATTTTTTCGCCGCGCTCTGCCCAGTGACATTATCCCCATACAAGGCGCAAATGTTTCTGGCTGCTTCCGCTGCTGTCATCTCTCTATTGAACTCAAAGAGAAGTATACGTTGGAAATGTCACGATTTCTCTACTTGGCATTCCATTTTCTAGCGTCCACAGCTCCACGCATTATCTCTACGTGACAAAAATGACAATATCCAAACTCGAGTAGCAACAGTGAACTACAAATAAAGAATGGCATTCGACAAATAAACGCGTAGCAACCGGAACACCAAGATGCAAAACAAAAACGCTGCTAACTTGTGCACCTACTTAATATTTATTACAGAAGTAAGTGAAATGGGAAACAGATCTCACATACAACAAACTCACTTTATGTCACTTTCATTTACTGTTGGGAACACCATAAATGAGAGCTCTGCGTCTTGTACTGAAAAATATATAGCAGATTTTGGCGCGAAATGTAGCAGGAGTATTAGTGCAGCTGAGCTAGTTAATGAAATAACAGTTTTCAGACTACAGTAGGAAGTGTTGTTGAAGAGCATTGACACAGCTTCCCATTTGGATATTTTCAAGTTTTTTTTCTTTAATTATAGGTTAAGACATGCTTATCCAAAGATCGAAATACCTTTGAGGACAATTTGAAGCCTTATCGGCCATTAATCGGACGTGGCTGTTTCAAATATATGAAAACTTTGTCATATACCGCCACCAATCACAGAATTAGTTGACTTTTAAATTGTGTTGTGCACTTTGAGATCATTATTCTACAATATCTATATCGCCATAGCCGAAGTTGCACACGTGGTAAGTACTTATTCACACACAAGACAGTTTAAGTCTGTTTCCCAAACGAATATCTTAAAGTTGAATGAAAGCTGCAAGCTCGTAACCAAGCAGAGCTGTACTGTGACGAGATCAATATACTTGACTTTATCATTTTTAGCTACTTGTCCCCTATTACACTCCTGCTGTCAGGAAATTAGGAAACCAGCCAATACGTCTTGTGTATTACTAAGCACTTCCGCTGTATTTAGTCCTTTATTACTGGATCACTACCGGTTTCGTGGCACTAAAGGTCACGTGTCATCTACATCTACATGACTACTCTGCAATTCACATTTAAGTGCTTGGCAAAGGGTTCATCGAACCACAATCATACTATCTCTCTACCATTCCACTCCCGAACAGCGCGCGGGAAAAACGAACACCTAAACCTTTCTGTTCGAGCTCTGATTTCTCTTATTTTATTTTGATCATCATTCCTACCTATGTAGGTTGGGCTCAACAAAATATTTTCGCATTCGGAAGAGAAAGTTGGTGACTGAAATTTCGTAAATAGATCCCGCCGCGACGAAAAACGTCTTTGCTTTAATGACTTCCATCCCAACTCACGTATCATATCTGCCACACTCTCTCCCCTATTACGTGATAACACAAAACGAGCTGCCCTTTTTTGCACCCTTTCGATGTCCTCCGTCAATCCCACCTGGTAAGGATCCCACACCGCGCAGCAATATTCTAACAGAGGACGAACGAGTGTAGCGTAAGCTGTCTCTTTAGTGGACTTGTTGCATCTTCTAAGTGTCCTGCCAATGAAACGCAACCTTTGGCTCGCCTTCCCCACAATATTATCTATGTGGTCTTTCCAACTGAAGCTGTTCGTAATTTTAACACCCAGGTACTTAGTTGAATTGACAGCCTTGAGAATTGTACTATTTATCGAGTAATCGATAATACGTCTTGTGTATTACTAAGCACTTCAGCTGTATTTAGTCCTTTATTACTGGATCACTACCGGTTTCGTGGCACTAAAGGTCACGTGTCAGAAGAGTGAGTATGACAGAGCACGCGACCGCGTCCCCTGTACGCGGTTCCGTATAGATCGGAGAAGTGATCATTATGGTACGAATTGTTTTGGACCCATCCACTATACTGGAATCTGGCTGTTTTTAATCTATGATATACCGTATTTTAGTGGTGTTTTCTTTTGACGGACAACGAGTGTTGAGTAAAAATATTCCGAGCTTTCCGCTCTAAAGTTTTAATCATATGTTCACCTGAAGATGTGGCTTTCAGTGCCACGAAACCAGTAGTGACCCAGTAATGAAGGACTAAATACAGCTGAAGCGGTTATTAATACCCAAGATGAATACTCATAACTGAGATTGCCCCACATATGAGGTTGTCTGCCCAACCAATACGACTTACGTCAGTGAAGATTGGGGCCCAAATGCAGCAAATCCGTTGGTTGCTAAAGTTATCTCTTCCTTTACCCTCAAGAAACTTTTGTACCACTTTAATCTACACAGACTGCTACAACTTGCGAAATTTTTCTGTTTGCGCCCCCCCCCCCCCTACCCCGCCTCGCCCCGCCGCCCCCCCCCCCCCCCCCCCCCACTCGCACACAAACTTTTTGTGGAAGGAGAAACCAGGTGTTTGATTGGTCCCACCATCCATGAAGTGGTCGTAGACACTCGTGTAGAGTGCATGTCTTTCTGGAATCGAGACCCCGTGGCTCCATTTGTACATTTGTACCTGGGTGCCGTAAATGTTCCTCGCTGCGAAAGTAACGGTTCTTCTGTCTGGCAGCGGAACACCAGACTCTGCGTCGCATCGTTCAGCCGACTATATCTGCTAGAATGTGTTTTAGATCCGAGTATAATATATTCTACACACGAAGCGGATGCAAAAACAATACAGCAGAGGTAATCCCATCGATTTATGCAACATCATTCACTTGCTGCTAGTTTCCAGCTTCGGTAGATTTATGGAACTGCACGCAGAGGAGCGAAATAATGCATTAAAACGAAGCGAGGAAGGTTATTTAGCACCTTCAGAAGGAAGAAATGTTTCTTTCGGAGCGCCGAGAAATAATAGAAATGCAACGGTGTCGTCCGCTGCGTCGAAACGAAAACAGTGTAACCGGCCACCAAATCCGCTTCCATACAACGGAGCTGGATGGTAAAGCCCCTTTAAATTTGCAAAGAATGTACCCTCTAAAACTGCTGCGCAGTTGCTGTGACATTCTAAACTGGTGCGACGTAGAGGACTATCGGAAAGATATTCAAATGTGTGAGATACGGGTTTTTTGTACCAAACGTAAAATCGTTGATGAGTGAAACGAAGAAGGATGCAAGAGCGCAGATGCTAGGATAACGGCATGTGTAAGGGGCGATCAAAAAGTTTCCGTTTCAGGGCGTTGCTGCAGCCTATATGCAACGGAGCGCGTCTCTGATGACGGTATATAAGCATCGACATGTAATGAAAGGATTAATGTGGCATTCGTGTTTTTTCGACGAGCGTGGGATAAATGCGGAAAATTGAACCACGGCAACATTATTATGACATTAATCCAAACAGGACCCGCCTGTTATCATGCTTTTCTTGGCTGCCGAAAGACAAACACCTGTAGACATCCACTGGAGAATGAAGAATGTACACCAAGAAGAAATGCAGATGATCAACGGATATTCAATGGACGAATATATTATACTAGAACTGACGTGTGATTAGATTTTCACGCAATTTGGGTGCATAGATCCTGAGAAATCAGTACCCAGAACAACCACCTCTGGCCGTAATAACGGCCTTGATACGCCACGGCATTAAACAGAGCTTGGCTGGCGGGTACAGGTACAGCTGCCCAAGCAGCTTCAACACGATACCACAGTTCATATACAGTAGTGACTGGCGTATTGTGACGAGCCAGTTGCTCGACCACCATTGACCAGACGTTTTCAGTTGGTGAGAGATCTGGAGAATGTGCTGGCTACGGCAGCAGTCGAATATTTTCTGTATCCAGAAAGGCCCATACTGGACCTGCAACATGCGGTCGTGCGTTATCCTGCTGAAATCTAGGGTTTCGCAGCGATCGAATGAAGGGTGGAGCCACGAGTCGTAACACATTTGAAATGTAACGTCCACTGTTCAAAGTGCCGTTACTGCGAATAAGTGGGCACCAAGACGTGTAACCAGTGGCACCCCATACCGTCACGCCGGGTGATACGCCAGTATGGCGATGACGAATACACGCTTCCAATGTGCGTTCACCGCGATGTCGCCAAACACGGATGCGACCACCATGATGCTGTAAGCAGAACCTGGATTCATCCGAAAAAATGACGTTTTGCCATTCGTACACCCAGGTTCGTCGTTGAGTACACCATCGCAGGCGCTCCTGTCTGTATTACAGCGTCAAGGGTAACCGCAGCCACGGTCTCCGAGCTGCTGCTGCTGCAAACGTCGTCGAACTGTTCGTGGAGATGGTTGTTGTCTTGCTATCGTCCCCATATGTTGACTCAGGGATCGAGATGTGGCTGCACAATCCGTTACAGCCATGCGGATAAGATGCCTGTCACCTCGACTGCTAGTGATACGAGGCCGTTGGGATCCAGTACGGCGTTCCGTATTACATTTCTGAACCCACCAATTCCATATTCTGCTAACAGTTATTGGATCTCGACCAACGCGAGCAGCAATGTCGCGATACGATAAACCGCAATCGCGATAGGCTACAATCCGACCTTTATCAAAGTCGGAAACGTGATGTTACGCATTTCTCCTCCTTACACGAGGCATCACAACAACGTTTCACCAGGCAACGCCGGTCAACTGCTGTATGTGTATGAGAAATCGGTTGGAAACTTTCCTCATGTGAGCACGTTGTAGGTGTCGCCACTGGCGCAACCTTGTGTGAATGCTCTGAAAAGCTAATCATTTGCATATCACAGCATCTTCTCCTGTCGGTTAAATTTCGCGTCTGTAGCACGTCATCTTCGTGGTGTAGAAATTTTAATGGCCAGTAGTGTATATGTAGCTGCACGTAGTGGAATGGTGCGACAAGTGGTGCTGTTGCTTCATGATAACGCCCGTCCCTATATCCCAAATGTAGGAATGCACTAGTTACATCAACTCGAGTATGAGACACTCGAGCACCCGCCCCATAGGCCTGATCTCTCCCCATGTGGTTATCACGCCTTCGGTCTTTTAAAAAAGGCCTTGAAGGCCCGGTAGTTCCTGTAGGATGAGGATGTGCAGCATGCAGTTACAGATTTTTTCGCGCAGTAGGACATTGAATTTTACCAAAAGGGGATCTTCAACCTAGTGCGTGGGTGGAATGATTGTCTCAGTGCTTACGTCACTTTACCTGATTGGCATGCCGATTCTAAACTGTACGGCCTTGGAATGGTAGCTTCTACACACTGATCTGGCGAAAGTCGTGGAAATGCGATATGCATAAGGTATAAAAGGGCAGTGCACTGGCGGAGTTGTCCTTTTCATGCAAGTGATTCATGTGGAAATGTTTCCAACTTGATTTATGTGACAGGACGGGAATTAATAGACTCTGAAAACGAAACGGTAGTTCGAGCTAGACCCATGGGACATTCCGCTTTGAAAATCATTACGGAATCCACTATTTCGAAATCCAGTGTCAAGACTGTGCCAAGAATAACAAATTTAAGGCATTACCTCTCACCACGGACAAGCAGGGATTGACTTAATCACCGAGAACAGCAGCGTTTGCATAGTGCTAACAGACAAGCAACACTGGGACAAGCAACGCTGGGACGTACAACGAAACTATCCGTTGGGACGGTGCTGCAAGATCTGGCAACTAATGCTAGTGCCTTTGCTAAGAGCACGAAATCGCCTGCAATGCCTTTCCTGGGCTCGTGACCATATCGGTTGGACCCTAGACGATGGGAAAACCGTGGCCTGGTCAGACGAGTACCAGTTTCGGTTGATAAGAGCTGGATGTGGCGCAGATCTCACGAAGGCAAGGATCCAAGTTGTCAACAAGGCACTGTGCAAGCTGTTAGTGGCTCCAAAGCGTGGGCTGTGTTTACACGGAATGGACGGGGTCCTCTCGTCCAACTGAACCAATTATTGTCCATTTGCAGTCATTCACGAACTTCATGGAGTTTTTATGGATGACAGTGCGCCAGGTCACTGGGCCGCAGTTGTTTGGGATTGGTCTGAAGAACATTCTGAACAATTCGAGGGAATCATCTGCCCACTTAGGTCGCCCGACGCGAATCCCATCGAACATTTGTGCGACATAACAGAGAGGTCAATTGTGAAGGAAATCCTACACCGGCAACGCTTTCGCATTTATGGATGGCTACAGAGCCAGCATGGGTCAATGTTTCTGCAGCTGACTTCCAGTAACTTGTTGAGTCCATGCCACGTCGAGATGTTGCGCCACAGCGGCCAAAGGAAGGTCCGACACGGTATATGACGTATCCCACGAGTTCGGCACGTCACTGTATGTACAAGATTAAGTTTGTACGGAACGCTCAGTGCGCGAGACCTACTCGCACATAGCCAGCTCTATTTCCTATTAGAATGAGATTTTCACTCTGCAGAGGAGTGTGCCCTGATATGAAACTTCCTGGAAGATTAAAACTGTGTGCCGGACCGATATTCGAACTCGGGATCTTTGCCTTGCGCGGGCAAGTGCTCTGCCATCTGACCTACCCAAGCACGACTCACGCCCCGTCCTCACAGCTTTACTTCTGCCAGTATCTCGTCTCCTACCTTCCAAACTTTACAGAAGCTCTCCTGCGAACCTTGCAGAACTAGCACTCCAGAAAGAAAGGATAATGCGGAGAGATGGCTTAGCCACAGCCTGTGGGATGTTTTCCAGAATGAGATATTCACTCTGCAGCGGTGTGAGGGCTGATATGAATCTTCCTAGCAGATTCAAACTGTGTGCCGGACAGAGACTCGAACTCGAGACCTTTGCCTTACGCGGGCAAATGCTCTACGATCTGATCAAGGCTTCCGAGTTCGAGTCTCGGTCCAGCACATAATGTGCCACTAAGTTTCTCTATTTCCTATTGTTGAGATTCGAAAGGTTACTGGTGGATGAACGAATATTCATGAGCAAGAGCAATCAGTGCGGCGTTCAGTCGTCACTGACGATCTCGAACCGAGGACTGTGGAAAAAATTCAACAGGACAGACGTTTCATTACTGATGTATTGAGCTTGTGCTTTCCTGACATTTCGGGATCAGTTCTTTATCAAATTGTTAGCTATGATTTGTACTACAGACAACCCGCCCGGATAGTAGGGCATGTTAAAGCGCCGCTTCCGGGGTAGTGAGGTGCCGGCCAATTGGATATGGTTTTAAGGCCGTTTTTCACGTCCCGTTTGGTGAATACCGGGCTGTTTCTCAATTCCTGCCTCAGTTATACGATTCACAAATATTTAGAAAGCTTTTTTTCAGTTTCACGTGGATAACACTACATGCAGACAGTTGGGTTAGACATACTCTGTCCCGGAGGGTAACGGGGTTGCAACAGAAAGGCCACCCCACACCACTTGATTAACATGTCGATCCTTTACCGATACGGGACAAAGGTACATGAAAATGAAATGAAATGATAGTGTGGCATTGTTGGCCGGGAGGCCCTGTCCGGGGAAGTCCGGTCGCCGGGTGTAAGTCTTATTTCAGGTGACGCCACATCGGGCGACTAGAGCATCAGTGATGATGAGAGGATGATGAGTATACGGGCGGAGAAAATCTCCAACCCGGTCCTGCTGCACGGTAGCAAGCACGTTACCCCTCAGCTAAGCAGGCGGACAAAGGTACACGAAAATGACGATGATGATTTTGGCTACAGACAAGTGTGTGCCAGGTGGATTCTTCGACTTTTGATAGTTCCTCAAATTTTGATATCTGAACGTTACAAACAACGAATGGGAAGTGCACTGACTTTTCTGACTCGGAACCACAAAGATGAGGAGGGGTTTGTGGACCATGTTATTGGTGACGCGACCTGCAATTCGCGTTAAGGTCCAGGAACAACGCGCCAGCAAGTGGAATGCCATCGTTCGCTTTCCAATACTAAAAGGTTATGGGCGCAGTGTTTTGGGATCGAAAGGGCGACCTGCTCATCGACCTGACGCCTAGAGGAGAGAGCATAAACGCAGCCGCCTACTGTCATAGCCTTCACTGGCCACGGCGCGCCTTTCAAAACGTGCAGCGTGGGTTACTATCCAGCGGCGTTGCGCTTCTTCACACCGACAGGGTTAAGATCACCATCATAATTTGTCTCTATTTTTTTCTTTTTACTAATCCAGTTCCGAAAAGTTTCGGACTGACTTCTTCCCGCGACACGTTGCTTTAGCCTTACAATCCGGATGTTTTCTTAAATGAAGCTCTATTACCAGCCGAAACAACGAAAGTTGAGTTACCACCGATGAAAGAACTTGATGTATCAGTAAGCAGCACTCAGCCCAACGATAACTATGGTGATGAAGACGACCAACAGGAGGAAGAAGCAGGGAAAAAAACCATGAAAAAGAAATGGGTCAATCTTCTGCTATTAGTGATCAAAGAAATCAAACCGGCAGTCTCTCGATTTCACCTCGAATACCTATCACCAACATTCATCCTCTCACTAAATGTCGAAATCTTAACAAAAATAAACGAAGTGGCCAGAAATCGGAGGTTCTAACTTTTCCCCTCATAACAATATCCTTGAGGACATGCAAAGGTTAGAAGAGCAAGAGGAAAAGAAAAAGGAAGAAATACTGAAGGCAAAATCTGCAAAACTGCTCACCAAGATCAGTCGTCAGGAGATCAAGACGACGAGAAAAGTAAAAGAACATGCAGGAACCAAGAGACCTTAAAACTCACGATACCGAAAATTTGGACCAAGCACATCACAAGTGAACGAAACCTCAAATAATAATGTTTACGTCTGTCCAGCGTGTAACGAATGTTATGACTCCACAGTTTAAAATAACGATAGCGACACTTCGCCTGGTGATGATTTTGTTGCCTAGTGCGCCAGCAGCGCACCAAGGGGCCACTAAGTAAAACTGTTGAGTTCGGCGCGATCGTGAAAGCGAAAACGAATAGTAGTTGTTTATATTTATTTGTACAATAGCTTTTTCAAACGGGAGCGTCTGTAGTGCAATAAATTGCAGCATCAACACATGCCTTTTTTTTTAAGTTTCCTCAGGACCCTGAGAGGTATGTACCATCACGTTACTAAACCCTATCGTCACGATTCGCTTGCAAATTACTTGTGTATTAATGATTAATGTTTCGTTTCAGGAGCAGAAAAGACTAGTGAATAGCAGATGAGAAGATCTTATGCAAAAATACCCTGTTTACCTTCATAATATTGTTAAGCTTTGTTCGCTACACTTCGAATCAAACCAGTTCGTGAATGTAGACAATAATAACCTCACGTGGAATGCTGTACCCAACTGTTTGACATCCCAAATAAGCCACCTCAACTGACGATGAAGAGGAAACTGCCAATAAGGTTCGACAATCCGTCTAAAGCTGTAAAACAGTCCTATGGCACAGAAGCAGTTAGTTCAACTCTCTATGTGTCAGTACCTGATTCATCTGAATCGTCAACATAGACCTGCTTTGAAGGTGAAGTGGTTAGATTAAGTGCAGCTATTCGTGTCTTGTAGAAGTTTGTGAAGCTTCAGAATGTGCAGATCGCTAGACTTCGTGCCAAAGTATTACAGTACAAGGGAAGTGCCTACCATTTTACCATTTTGAAGATTATAGGATCCAGATATTTAAAAAAAAAAGATGCCCTTTTCTTTTTGTTAAGCCTAATTAACATGTCACAAAACCAGAACGTGCTGCAAGATGGAAAGACGAAAATAAGCTGTCTGCTCTAAATTTATTATATTACAGCACTTAGGCACGCAGGATTTGTCAGAATGTTTTATGCTTCCGGCAGTGCATACATTACAGAGGTATGTGGAAGGCATACAAACAAAATGTGGGATAAGTGATAATACATTCTACCTTTTAAAGCAGAAGGTAATGCATTTCTCCGATACTGATAATCTAGAGAATACGTCATTGGATGAAACGTCTATAATGGCAAATGTAACATATGACAGCACTTCTGGCAGTGTTATTGGCTTTGAGGGCTTGGTGTTTACACTCACGGTATATTTCTCTACTATTTGGCAGTTGCTTGTCGCACTTAGAATAATATAATGCTGCAACAGCCGACATTGAGTGAAACACACCACGCCTACGGAACAACAAAGGGCGTTGATCCCTTTTGTACATAGAGGTACATGTCTGTATTTCTTATGTATGAAAAAGTATCCTTATATTCTTTTACATCAACGTGGTAAGCTGCAGTTATATCCAACGTCACAAGTGGTTCTTCACGAACATGTAACTTGCCACTGGATTCGTGATTTATCCCTAGTTGCGCTTATTTTAGAATCATTCTTAGAAACATCTGTGTCTACCGATAACACACAAACTCTTGGAGGCAAAAAAATAATTCAAATATTTCGTAGATCACGCGTGAAAGGGATAAAAAACGAACATTATGCTTACGAGGCATGTGACGCTCTCCTTTCTCGCCGCTCGGAGCGATACTGCCGCTCCAGTTGCCAAACGGTAACAACTTCTACAGCAGTGAGTGTCGCGACAGTTATGTAAAACTGTGATGATGAAGATAATTGGATAAAATGTGGCGTGTTTGACAAGTGGTAGCATGGGTTATGCAAACCATATGAAGGACATGGAAAGTCTATTTCTGATTACTGTAAATAATTATTTGTAAAAATCTAAATGCTAAAGTGAAACTAAAGAAAATAAATGTGGAGCTTGTTTCCAAAATCTACAAAATCCAAATGGAAAATTTTTGAGTAGAGCAGAAAAATTCGCTATGGCCACTACAGTTCTCGTATGTAAACCAAAACTGATACACAGTTTGTTCGGGACTCACTGGTACATCTTTCAGAAAAGTTCTTTATTATTCATTATTATTGTACAGTTATTACGAACTTAATTTTGAATACGGTACTTTTTGTGGAAAAATTATTTTAAAAGTGTAAAAATTATACTTCAAACAACACTCAGTACTAATACATATTATGACATTCATTGCAAATGACTTTAGAGGAGATGTTCAGCAATAAAAAATTTATAATGTAACTAATCTTTGTCTTACTTAGATCATAACTTGGCATATATGAATCCTCTACTGGACTTTCCAGAATGGTATTTAGTTCAATTCTTACATAATTATTTTGAGTTGTTAAGAGATAATACTCGTATATTAATAATGATTATACACACAGGAATTAATTTTTTCTAGTATTACCGATATTTGGTTCAAAACCTCAGTCATCATCATTAACATCTATGTTATCATTGTCTCCATCCTCATTAACTATTCGTACATCATTATCCTCCACCAAACTTCTGCAGAAAGGGATTTGATTTACATGACTACTATTTTGTAAATCTTTACTTCAAGGCAAAATACGACCATACCTTAACCCATTTCTGATCATTTTGTGTTTGCACACTGGTGTTATTCCATATACAGCACCCAGACCGTAAAATGCTGATGTATGGTGAACAGTGAGACGTTTGGCTGCACTAATTTATGAAGGTTTCTGATTTTGTAACTGATATTTGGCTGAATCCAGGAAATGAATACACTGCCCTCTGGGAGCATAACAGTTTCATGTTTTCGGAGTTTCTTTTCTACAATATCAAATGCCCTGTCTGCAGGCATGTACATATGAATGACCAATTGATGCACAACTGTCTCAAATCAATCGAATACACTTAATATTATTTTCATCACAGTAAAGTTTTAAGACGGCCTTGGGAAAATGCCACAGACATGAACTAATTTCTATGGTCCCCTACCAACTTCATTCTTAAACCACCTATAAAAAGTGTCATGTTTGATGAAATAATTTTGCTCCCCTCAAGAATAACTATTTCCAACACATTATACCATAATTGGCATGAATAATACTCTGTGTTAATTTGTGTCTATGGTGAAGGCTGATTCTGTATCAAATCAAAGTTCACTGTTACACTGTCACCTGGAAACTTACGAAGGTTCCGTAAAAAAGCCTTTGCTTTTAGTTCATGGACAAGTCTTTCCACAACGAGCTATTCCTTGATGTCCTCATCAGTAGCAGCTTTAAAACGAACTGTAAATGCTAGGCCAGCATTTCAGATGTCCTGTTAAATGTTGTCAAACCCCAAATTGAATTTGGTGACAAAAATCTCAAGAAAATTTTAATGAGGCCATTAGAAATTGCCTTTTAATGTACAGTGATATTAATAGAAATTTTACATATGATATGACGCTACCTTTTTACTGTCAACTCATCATGCCATATCTACTAGAATTAGAAATAATTGCTCACCTTATAATATAGTGTGTAAGAAGACTGTAAGAAGGCTGTACTGCCAGCTGCTCTCTCCTCGCAAAATGAGTACCACATTTTACAAATTATAATTTCTGGAGGCAAGTGTTTTCATAGTGGAGTCTTTTTTCTCTCCCAATGCTGTTCTCTGGTTTTAAATCTTGTTACATGAACCATAATTTCGGATTTTCTCTTCAGATGCGTGCTCAACTTTCCTTTTCCCAACATTAAAAGTAAAGAATGAGGATCTACAAACAGGGACCTCCCCCTGAAGAGCAGCTCGTATACTGTAGCTTATAGTTTTCTTTTTGCTTGAATATTCTTTCTTATCTTATTAGGCCCTCTTCTTTTCGTACAGTCCACATCAGTATACCTCGTTATCTGTATTGTTCCAATATCTGTTATTTTCACGTATCGTGTCATCTTCTGATATGAAGATATAACGTTTACACGTGATTTGAGGTTTTACAGCTGCAACAGCATTACGTTTTTCGTATTTCAAAACACTCCACTTCCGCGTGTTTACAGATATTTTACGTTTCCTGGGCTTTTCCGTAAATTCAGGCACATCGGACATTTTCATTTGACATATCAGAGTCTATTTTAAGTGTTCCAAATAAATAAACATAACATAAAGCATAAAAATGTAATATGAAATAACAAAATAACAAACCGAAGGCAGCCATTACTAAAAATGTAATCACATGCTCGCACAGAGACACTATATTGGCTCACTGCATTTGTGATGTCACAGCACTCAGCTAGGTCATTGTAAGAGAATCTGGTACTTTTTACAATAAAAGTACAAAGGTGTTTGGTATGTTTCAGAGTAAAATGCTGGATTTGATGACCTCTACGTAAGATATTCGAGGAGAGGGATTCGTAGTGGGCCGCATTAAACCAGTCAGAAGACTGATGACTTAAAAAAAAAGTAAGAGAACTGGTACTTTTTGCTAGAAGATATTTACTTGTTAGACCCAAGGCATAGGCTGTCATTTCAAAGTCATTTTTTGTATTTTTTGGATTTGGTGCCTTTTGGCAACAAGCTCCAAAAATGTTTTGGGGAAATGACATATACCTTACTATTATCAAAAGTTTGTTTCTACTACGTGTATATATTCTGCAAATAGCATTTTATCGAAATAACCTTCAGTATTACGAACATAATCAAGGGTATACGTATTGTAAGCAAATAAAAATTAACTGCGTAAAGTTATCCTCCATTACCTTATATTCGAATCTAGGACATCCTCTGCTATTCTTTCCTTCCTCTGTCCAATCAATAACTGTTTTCAAAAACGACTCATGTCATGATTAGATATTTTTTTTCGTGTATTCGTTTCACTATTGCGTATTGCTGTATTGCATGCAAAGCAGTGTAAAAGAAAAATTGCCGATAATCGCTCATTTTATAAATGTAAATATTATGTAGAAAAATTTCTTGAATTTTCAGAAATAATGTAAACAAATCCATCGAAAATAGAACAAAAAAATGCTGAAACGTGTCTGGGTGGAAACAAAACCACAATGGTGTCTTACACAAGGTGGAATTCCTCTCCTGTTTTCTTAGTAAACAAAGAAATAAGAACTCCAACATTTGCAAAATGATTATTACCCATTCTCCTGGTTCGCACCCTTAGAGAGTTGGATTCCATACACAGTATTTCGTGATTCTTTTTCTGATATCGGGGTTTATATTTTTGGATGTCAGTAGTTATTTTCTTTCTATAGAAGCCAGTTTTCCAAGTCCAGCTGTGTCTTTCTTGCATCTACTTTCTTTAATTACTGTGCTTCCAGGGTAGCAAATTTCGTCAACCTCTTCAACATTCTCTAAGTATTTAAAAAATAGTAATTTATGTTAGATAAACAAAACGATTTTGTATTTGCTATTCCTCTCGAAAATAGTTTTCTGTAGACAAATGAATACATATGATTAGATATTCTATAAAAATTATTACTGGAAATGGTTACATGTTCCTGAATTTAATAACAAGAGTTTCGAAGGTACGGTATAACTAACAGACAAGACACTTACTGAAAACCATACTATAAGTTCCAAATAGTCAACTTATTAAACTCTTTGTAGACAAGGGCGTTTCATGTTTCATGTTGTATGCTAATCAGAAAGTTTATCTAAAACATATGCGATGGCCGGGAATCGAACCCGGATCAACTGCTTGGAAGGCAACTATGCTGACCATTACACCACCATCGCCCCACGGATGCTGCATGAGATACACGGAGCAGTGCTACTGCTTTCGCTGTGACGTCACTGATGATGCGGCACGCTGAGAGATGTACAGTTCTTTGGCATAAAGCCAATTTTTCGTTTCGCAGCCTCATGCAACATTCGGCCACAAGATGATGACAACCGGAACTCGTCATTTTTTTGATGTTTTTATGAGAAGAAATAGCACAATTACCAAGCGAAGCACATCTTAAACTGAACCTCTGTTACTCCACATTATGCTACTTTGTTGACGCTCCACATTTTATGTTTCGACAGTAAAGTTGCATGTGTTTGGCTACAACAGGACAAAAAGATTAGGTACAGCATTATTCACTTTCGATAAAACATCTCTATAACTTTTCTAGGAAGACCTGTTTGATAGTAACTGAAATTATTTCATTTACTCATTTCGTTTTCAGCGGAGTTAGTTCAAACTGCGACCTCTCTCGGGATGATCGATACTGCCTAAATCACCTTTTATAATCCGTAATATAAAAATATGGCCAACAAGGTTAATAACTGATTTGCCATTGAAGGTTACTGAAGTTGGCAATGTACTTTTATCTGTAAGTTTAGTCTGCTCGTTTATAATATCACAGTACTCTTCCACCAGCGGCCTCCCCCCTCCCCCACGCCACCACTCTGTTCCCCAAACTAAATGAACAATGGAACTGTCGTGCATAAAAAGTTTCAAACGTATGATTACGTTACATACGATTTAGTGTGTAAAATATTTGACGTTGAGCATGTAAAACCTATATTGCTTTTATTGATTTCGGATTATTCACCTATACACTAACGAAAATGTCAAAACGAGAACTGTACACGAAAAAGATGATAACCTCTTTAAATGTTCTTGTGAGACCCTTTTCGCTATTAGTGCATAGTGTCAAACCGTTTATTTTTGGCTTGATCAGATCAAAAGTAAGTTAAAGAATCAATGTAATTAAATCGCAATTTGATAATATAATTTCATGCATATATTAAGGTATCGATTTTGTGAGGTACCACGTGAACAACGAATTTTTGGTAAGTGATTCAATAGTGCTGTAAGCGTGAAAAAAGATTAGAAAAATTTTGCAATTTTGTATGTAGCCTGGATAATGCGCTCTCGGTTTTAAGCAAAAGCTACTGTAATTTTCACACATCTCAGTGTTTATGATGGCATTTCTCCTGATGTCAGCAAGCGACATTAAAATATTATTTCTTCCTTCCCATCCCCGACAGTCTCAAACCAACAAGTGCTATGAGAAAATTGCTCCTGCATTTTCTACAAAATCAAAGAAACTTCCTTTTCTGTGCTTTAGTATCGGCTAGAGGACATGGTCAACTTTACTGCTTAGTTCACATGCCCCTCTTTCATCCTTTCCATATTTTTATTACTAAGTTTAAATCTCAATAATCCAGATGCCACTCATCAATACATTACGAAAAACGTTTGATCCCACTCACTTAACATAAACGTAATCATCAGTGCTTCCTTCAGTTTCAAGAAATACACCAACAGTATTTTCCTATTATCTAAAATATTATTCATTATCATGATTATACATATGGACATATGCATACCGTATAACTTCGAACAGGATTCATCTTCCTTAAGGAAATATTATTTTATTTAATCGTGCACTTTCGAACATGGCTTTTCTCAGCAACTGTTTACAATTTTTAAACATAGGAATTCTACAGTCAACCGGTTGCACATAACTGTTTGATACAATTGTCCTAGGTTTCGACACGTACTAAGGGTGTCTTTATCAGAATGAAATTTTGGAGAATCGTAGAGCTACCTTGCGAAAAAAACAATGGTCGGAATTTAGAACAGCTATGCGCAAGTCAAAATTAAAATAAATGGTTCAAATGGCTCTGAGCACTATGTGACTTAATATCTGAGGTCATCAGTCCCCTAGAACTTAGAAGTACTTAAACCTAACTAACGTAAGGACATCACACACATCCATGCCCGAGGCAGGATTCGAGCCTGCGACCGTAGCGGTCGCGCGATTCCGGACTGTAGCGCCTAGAACCGCGTGGCCACTCCAGCCGGCCAAAATTAAAATAAAATACTTCCGTCCTTGTCACGAATGCCTATCCAGGTAAATGTTCTTCCTAGCTAGGCAGGCGGGACGAGGTTGGAACGTATTTTATTTTAATTTTGACTTGAGCATAGTTGTTCTAAATTCCGACCATGCCTTTTTCGCAATGTTTCTTTACGATTCTTCAAATTTTCATTCTGATGAAGACGTCTTAGTAGGAGTCGAAAAGTATGTCAATTGTACCAAACAGTTATTTGCACCCAGTTGGCTGTAAAATTTCTGTTTTTAGAAACTATTTAATTGTTGTCCACTTACTTTATGAGTAACGTCTGCTGGTCTCACAAATTCTAATTCACCTTGAGTATTCAATCTTTTTTCTTTGTTCAGTGAAAAAATATATTTGAGTGATCTGTAGTTACACCATCCCTTATCATCCATTCATATTACATACAAACATCTTGTACAAGAAAAACTGATTACATAGAATAATCACGAAAAGTTACCGCCGCTGTCCCTACTCTATTACCAGTTTCCTACCAAATAACTGACCTTGAGAACAAGTGATTTTCACTATATCTTCAGCTATAAAAAGAACTCGACTCTTCACATAAAAATACACCTGTGTTTCCCTAACAGTTTCCTTCTATGTGAATATTCGAGCTTTCTCGGCAGGCTGCGCGGAGTGGCCGCACCGGTAGAAACGCCATGTCACGGATTGCGCGGCCCTTCCAGACGGAAGTTCGAGACCTCCCTCGGGAATGTGTGTGTGTGTTGTTCTTAGCATAAGTTCGTTTAAGTAATGTGTAAGTCTAGGGACCAATGACCTCAGCAGTTTCGTCCCGTAGGAATTCACATAGATTTGATTTTTTTCCCTGGCGGATATGTTGTAAATAGTCTTCACAGGTTTGCCGCCGGATCACGTTGTGCTAAGTCACCAGCAAGGTTGAACCACCTGAAGATGTCGGACAGTTGCTCCGAGGAAATATTGTGGAATTTGCACAAGGTGATCCGGTGTCAAACCCGCGAAGACTATTTACAGTTTTCTTCTGTCCTTAAGCTGTCAGCCAAGTATAAGTGATTATTAGAACCATTTTACACAAAAGGCTCACTATTCATATTCTATCCCAATGCCGAGCTTAACACGCTTAAACCAGTAAAAACTTAGTCAGGACTTCCACCTATTTATACCCATTACATCCGCAAGAGTCATTTACTTGCTCTCACCGACCTTATATTACACCGTTCAGTCACAGTCATGTAACCACCTGTCAGACGCCTGAATAACCATCTTTTCCAGCGCGGACTGCTGCGAGACGTGCAGGAAGACAGTCAATGAGGTTCTCGAAGGTACTGGCAGGGATGTACAGCCATGCCAACTGCAATGCTATGTCCAGCTGCGCTAGATTTCTCGGTTGAGGACACACGGTGCGAAGGGCCAGGTCGTTGTGGTCCCACAGATTCTCGACTGGATTTTAATCGGCGGAATCTCGTGGCCAGGGAAGTATAGGAAACTCATCCTGGTTCTCTTCGAGCCACGCACGTACACTGCGACCTGCATGACGCGTTGCCGCGTTCTGCTAGTAGGTATCGTCATTCCTAGGAAAAACAACCTGCATGTAAGACTGGACATGGTCCCCCAAGGATAGATGCATACATGTGTTGATCCATTGCGCCTTCCAGAATGACGAGATTACCCACGTGATGCCACAGAAACATTCCTCAGAACACAACGCTCTCTGCTCCCGCCTGGACGCCTTTGGTTTCAGATGTTTCCATCTGTCCGATGGAGAATAAAACGCGATTCAACAGTCGCCACTCATTGGACGTCCAGTTGCGAAACTGACGTCCAAATTCCAGCTTTCGTCACCAATGAACAGTAGACAGTTTGGGTGCATTAACCAGGCGCTTGTTGTGGAGGCCCAAACGCAACAACATTCGCTGAATCGTCGGCGAGTACGCACTGCTGTCATTTGACAGTTAGCTGCTCAACAGTTACATGTCTAATTGCCCATACACATCTCTGCAGCTGTCGTTCATCCTTGCGGTCTGTGCCCCGTGCTGGACCGCAGTTCGCTACTGTCTGGAACCGCGCGACTGCTACGGTCGCCGGTTCGAATCCTGCCTCGGGCATGGATGTGTGTGATGTTCTTAGGTTAGTTAGGTTTAAGTAATTCTAAGTTCTAGGGGACTGATGACCTCAGAAGTTAAGTCCCATGGTGCTCAGAGTTATTTTTTGGACCGCAGTTGTCTCGGCGACGGTTTTGGATAGGGCCATTTTGCCATGCACTATATACCTTAACCACAGCAGCAAGTGAATAGCTTACAAATTTATCCGTTTCGGAAATTATTCCACCGTCAGCCCGAAATCATATGATCATGGCCCTTTGGACGTCAGATAAATCGCTCCGTTTCCGCATAACGACAACGACTGCTCTGTCCCCCTACACGCTTTTTATACCCTCCACTCCTAGTGCTGGCACCTACCGTCTGTGTGTAGTTTTTGCGCGTTGACGTCAAATATAGGCAGTGGCCATATTAAAGTGACTGGGCCGTGTATAGCAGGATTTTCGCCTGTCTATCAACCATTGCCACGATGGGATAAATTTCTGTAAACATTATCCCCTTCCTCTGTAGTCCATAATAATCAGTAAACACTTTATCTTTTTCGCGCGTTGTACATACCCATCCAATTGCCATCTATGATAATTCTATTCTGCATTACTAAATTAAACCATTGCCCCTCACGTACTCTTAATTCCCTAACTGAAATTCTGCTGAATATCATACTCCTCCAGGCGTTTTATCTAAGTGTAAACTATCGCTCAGACACAATTATCTCCGAAAAAAATTATTATTCTATCCCTTCCCGAATTCCTTTTATTCCTTCTTTATTCCAACATTCATATAATAATGTGCTATAATTAATTTTCGTCATTGTCACCATAACTATACAGAAGAGGTTTGCCACAGTTTTAAATTTACCTAATCAAGTGCCACATTTCTTCAACCACTCGGTGCCGGTGGCATTGATAAGCGCACCTTTGATCCCACAGCAAGATACACCTTTAGGGCCATACTTTATATAGGCACAAGACTTCTTACATTCTACATAAAATCTTCTTTCCTTTTTCTCCCTCCTTACCAGTTTACAATATTTTCCTCTCATTACAAACAGAATTTCGGTGGACACTAACTTCACTCTTTTCTTAGTTTTCCTTAGCCAGCTGCATATTCAATAGGATTTTACTATTATGCCATTCTCTGTCACATGAGTTTCTCTATTTCTCGGATAGTAGAGCTCTCTATCTCATCATTACTATTTTTTCTACTCAAAATTGATGCTGCAACGAGGTGGTTATACTCCGAGTCTCTAATCGACCTGCAAAATCCTTCATCCGAACCACCACAAATTTCAGATCTCTGTTTTTTGCGTTCTATTATTATATCTGCACAAGCCGTGACGTATCTTTTAATGTCAGACATATTATACTTCCCCTACTTCTTCAGTAAAATTCACTTCGTGTAAAACCAAAGTAATAGGATGTAGTACACAATTTATTTCGTATGGTCCTTCGTAGAAAATGAGAGAATTTTTTAATACATTGATCATCCTTTCAGCTCTTGTAATGTACCAGTCGGACAACCTGTCGCCTATTTGGGAAGCCGGCGTTACCGCATGTTTGTTCAGTCTTTGGTCCTTATTGTACTCGTATGCCGTGGGTTCTAAATTTCGTTTCACCAGTTCTGATATTTCACTTTGCCACGTAATGCTTGGATTTGCGTATGGAATCTTGGTAGAAGTTCCCCTACTATTTTTATGATTACTCATATCATCTCCGCTACTTGGAGTTGAAGTTACGAGGTACCCATTAATCGAATTTAGTCATTCTTGTTTCACCCTTCTAAAAACTAACAGATTTGAAAGGTATATTAGTCCGCTTAACTTTCTGAAATACCCAATTGTACGGTTTTTCCAACTCTGTATTGACAACAGACCCTAAGCCTTTAATTTGTCCCTATAATGGATTTCTACCCTTCCGTATCTACGAAACTTTTTCTTCGTTCTGTTTTATACAGCTCTTAAAGTTACTGTGCAGCTTCTTCTGATAACTTTTCACTACTTTTTATTTCTTCTATTAATTGTTCATTTCTATTAGCTGCTCACTTCTATTAACTGTTTCATTTCTTCTTGCAACTGTTTTTGTCCCGCAGTTAGCTTATCAAACATCTCCTTTAGATTTTACTTTATTTATCTAATTAAGATTTAAATACGAACCATAAACACATTCACTAACTACATCAGCAATTTTTCACCAAGCAAATGTCAAATACAGGAACATTTTTGTTTAAAAAAAAAGTACACAGCATACATCACCAGTCTACTGTACACCTATCAGATCGAACTATCATCTACTTCCTCTAATTTGAAAATCCACTACAGAGAAGTAACAGTGAAAGTTATGTTTAAACGTAGTGTTGTCCTGATTGATACGATGATTACGGCGATGATCTGTTGGCTTACTACCCTGCTGGCTCGTTCTGGGAGTTGGTAGTGGTATACTGGCGTCTCTTAGTCGTGATTAGGTTCACCTTTCCGCTTCGCCTTTGCTGCACGTAAATTTTTATACACATATAATAATTGCCACAGCTATAAGCTTATACACATATTGTAAATCTTCGGCTTGATCTACTCAATGTCAGCGATTCTGGTAAAGTTACAAACTACCCTCTAGTACCCTGTGCACCATTTCTCTTATCAACTAGAGATGTTAGTTACAAATCCCCTACTTAGTTCGTTTTGAGAGAAGTGACTTCGTATGGATTTAATTATAATTTTATATGCATTCGTACTCTAAAATTACCAGATCGTATACGCTTAGTAATGCTTTACTATAAGCGTATGCTCTAAGTGAACAATTAAATGACGTACTACCACACTATATTAGTAGTCTCCGAATTTGTGAATAAACAACAGATATTCACACACTCCTGTATGTTTTCATTCTTTTTACATGATATGTATCTCGCAGACTATCATTAACGTTTCTTCTTGAAATTTTATTTTGAACTTCTTGTATCAACTGTAAAACTCGTTGATTACTACACAGAACAACAATAAATAAGAAGAGCAAGTCCTCTGCTAAATACACTCACGGGAAAAACAGCAACATAAACGAAAGTTGGTAGGCGTGTTTCTTCATCTGAAAGATGATGTCTGTTACAATTTCGTGCATAATAGTGGCGCTATTTGTTAACATCAAGTATAGATTTAAGTGTCACGAAGTCGTTTCTGAATGTATTTGTATGGAGTGTAGCCATGTATGGAAGTGAAACATGGACGATAAATAGTTTAGACAAGAAGAGAGTACAAGCTTTCGAAATGTGGTGCTACAGAAGAATGCTGAAGATTAGATGGGTAGATCACATAACTAATGAGGAGGTATTGAATAGAATTGGGGAGAAGAGGAGTTTGTGGCACAACTTGACGAGAAGAAGGGATCGCTTGGTAGGACATGTTCTGAGGCATCAACGGATCATCAATTTAGCATTGGAGGGCAGCATGGAGGGTAACAATCGTAGAGGAAGACGAAGAGATGAATACACTAAGCAGATTCAGAAGGATGTAGGCTACAGTAGGTAATGGGAGATAAAGGAGGTTGCACAGGATAGAGTAGCATGGAGAGCTGCATCAAACCAGTCTCAGGACTGAAGACCACAACAACAACAACAGTGGCGCTAGTAGAGGCACTATGAAGATGCAAATCAGGTTGTTTTAAACACGTGCTGTAAAGGTGGTGAGCATTAGTTACCTTTGAGGTTGGACGCAGTGACTTGATGGTAGTCTAGAATTCGTTTAAGGCGACAAAGACACCATTATCAGCACCCCAGTCAGTCTGAACTAGGTCTTGTAATAGGGCTACGAGATGCTGCGATATCGCAGAAATACGTGACTCGAATGTAGCCACTGTACTTGGTTGCTGGCAGCGCTGGTCACGAGAATGTACGGTCGCAGGAAGACCGGGTTCCGGACTGCCGTGTTGCACTACCTAGAGAGAAGATCACTGCGTTCTGCGTACGGGTCTGGCGCATCGTACTGAATCTGCAGCAGCAATCTGAGCAGCAGTTGGCACCACAGTGACACAACGAACTGTTAAAGGTCGGTTACTTCAAGGACAGCTCCGAGCCAGACGTCTTGTAGCCTGCATTCCACTGACCCAGACCAATGCCATATGCGACGTCAGTGGTGTTAAGCGAGAGCGCACTGGGCGGCAGGGTGGAGGTCTGTCGTGTTTTATGAGGAAAGCTGGTTCTGAGTAGTGCCAGTGACGGCTGTGCGTTAGTTGGGAGGAGGCCAGCTGAGGGCTGCAACCAACCTGTCTGCCTGCTAGATACACTGGACCTACACCTCGAGTTATGGTCTAGAGTGCGACTTCGTATGACTTGTTATCCAACGACCCTGACTGCAAAATGTACGTCTGTCTGGTGATTCGACCTGTTGTGTTGCCGTTCATGGACAGAACTCCATAGGGTGTTTTCCAACAGGATAACCTATCCGACATAACAACGTTTCGTTGTATGTATATATATTGATCCATTTACCTCAAATTGTTTGTTACACATCACTCCAGTAAATGTTAGGATATATATATATATCATACGAAAGCAAATTTATGTATAAAAATATATTTCACATGTTGTTACAAGTCATTCCAGTAAATGTTAAAACGAATAAATACTTGTACGTGTATATGAATATCTGAATATATGTACATGTATATTTATATACATTCGTATATATATTCGTTCTAACATTTATTGGGCCGCGCGGGATTAGCCGAGCGGTCTTAGGCGCTGCAGTCATGGACTGTGCGGCTGGTCCCGGCGAAGGTTCGAGTCCTCCTTCGGGCATGGGTGTGTGTGTTTGTCCTTAGGTTAATTTAGGTTAAGTAGTGTGTAAGTCCCATAAGATTTCACACACATTTGAACATTTTTTGAACGTTTATTGGAGTGACATGTAAGAATGTGAGGTAAATCGGTCAAGTTATTTTTGAGATATTTAGTAACAAAGTATAGTTTTATACATAAATATGCTTTCATATACTGCACATATTAAAAATATATAGTCAGTTGTCTGTCTAAATGTTCATTATAGTATAGCGTAGAATTTTAAGTAAATCTGTGAAGAATGTTTCGAGATTTTTTAATAACAACATTTCCATTTTATATATTACATAAATATTTATATGTTATATGCATTAAATATATGAAGCCTATGTCTGACCAATGTTCGTTAGAATATCGTGTAAAAAGCTGAAGTAAATCCATCAAGAACTTTTCGAATTTTAGTAACAACAGTTTACATTTTTTCCTTACATATTTATTATATGGTACACATATTTAAGAATAAATACATAAAAACGCCAGGTATTCGAATGTGACGTTGTGCCAAAATTTCAAGTCAATCAGGCAACTACTTTTCGAGTTTTGTGAGCACGAATTCACGCAGTATGAATTTTTGTACATAAAGATTTATTTACATATTATATACAGGGTGGTACATTGATAGTGAACGGGCCAAATATCTCATGAAATAAGCGTCAAACGAAAAAACTACAAAGAACGAAACTCGTCTAGCTTGTAGGGGGAAACCAGATGGCGCTATGGTTGGCCCGCTAGGTGGCACTGCCATAGGCCAAACGGATATCAACTGCGGTTTTTTAAATAGGAACCCCCATTTTTATTACATATTCGTGTAGTACGTAAAGAAATATGAATGTTTTGCTTGGGCCACTTTTTTCGCTTTGTGACAGATGGCGCTCTAATAGTCACAAACGTGTAAGTACGAGGTATCACGTAACATTCCGCAGTGCGGACGGTATTTGCTTCGTGATACATTACCCGTTTTACAATAGACCGTTTACCAATTGCAGGACAGGTCGATATCGTGTTGATGTATGGCTATTGTGACCAAAATGCCCAACGGGCGTCTGCTATGTATGCTCCTCGATATCCTGGACGACATCATCATCCAAGTGTCCGGACCGTTCGCCGGATAGTTACGTTATTTAAGGAAACAGGAAGTGTTCAGCCACATGTGAAACGTCAGCCACGACCTGCAACAAATGGTGATGCCCAAGTAGGTGTTTCAGCTGCTGTCGTGGCTAATCCGCACATCAGTAGCAGACAAATTGCACGAGAATCGGGAATCTCAAAAACGTCGGTGTTGAGAATGATACATCAACATCGATTGCACCCGTACCATATTTCTATGCACCAGGAATTGCATGGCGAAGACTTTGGACGTTGGGTACAGTTCTGCTACTGGGCACAAGAGAAATTACGGGACGAAGACAGATTTTTTGCACGCGTTCTATTTAGCGACGAAACGTCATTCACCAACAGCGGCAACGTAAACTGGCATAATGTGCACTATTGGGCAACGGAACATCCACGATGGCTGCGACAAGTGGAACATCAGCGACCTTGGCGGGTTAATGTATGGTGCGGCATTATGGTTCAAAATGGTTCAAATAGCTCTGAGCACTATCTGAGGTCATCAGTCCCCTAGAACTTAGAACTACTTAAACCTAACTAACCTAAGGACTCACAAACATCCATGCCCGATGCAGGATTCGAATCTGCGACCGTAGCGGTCAGGCGGTTCCAGACTGAAGCGCCTAGAACCACTCGGCCACCCTGGCCGGCGCGGCATTATGGGAGGAAGGATAATTGGCCCCCATTTTATCGATGGCAATCTAAATGGTGCAAAGTATGCTGATTTCCTACGTAATGTTCAACCGATGTTACTGCAAGATGTTTCACTGCATGACAGAATGGCGATGTACTTCCAACATGATGGATGTCCGGCACATAGCTAGCGTGCAGTTGTAGCGGTATTGAATAGCATATTTCATGACAGGTGGTTTGGTCGTCGAAGCACCATACCATGGCCCACACGTTCACCGGATCTGACGTCCCCGGATTTCTTTCTGTGGGGAATGTTGAAGGATATTTGCTATCGTGATCCATCGACAACGCCTGACAACATGCGTCAGCGCAGTGTCATTGCATGTGCGATCATTACGGAAGGCGAACTACTCGCTGTTGAGAGGAATGTCGTTACACGTATTGCCAAATGCATTGAGGTTGACAGACATAATTTTGAGTATTTGTTGCATTAATGTGGTATTTACAGCTAATCACGCTGTAACAACATGCGTTCTCAGAAATGATAAGTTCACAAAAGTACATGTATCACAGTGGAAAAACCGAAATAAAATGTTCAAACGTACCTACCTTCTGTATTTTAATACAAAAAACCTACCTGTTACCAACTGTTCGTCTAAAATTGTGAGCCATATGTTTGTGACTATTACAGCGCCATCTATAACAAAGTGAAAAAAGTGGTCCAACTAAAACATTCATATTTCTTTACGTACTACACGAATATGTAATAAAAAATGTGGTTTCCTATTTTAAAAAACGCAGTTGATATCCGTTTGACCTATGGCAGGGCCACATAGCAGGCCAACCATAGCGCCATCCGGTTTCCCTCTTCAAACTAGACAAGTTTCGTTCTATGTAGTTTTTTTGTTTGACGCTTATTTCGTGAGATATTTGGTCCGGTCATGATCAATGGACCATCCTGTATATTTGAAAAATAGGTGTATAGAAAAAGGTGCGTACTCACATTTAACGCTGGGTCAAAATTTCAAAGAATTCGACCGACTTCTTTTCGAGTTTTGTGTGCACAAATACATGCAGGCTGAATTTATATATATAAAGAAGTTGTAGCTAATAGGATATTCAACATCAGAACGTGGCTTTCAGGGAATAGATTTATACTTAACTGTAACAAACTGGTACGCATACAGTCTCTGAAACGAAATTCTTTTAGTGCCTGGATGTCGTCAAACAGCCACTGTTATTTCTGGTGTTATTAATTTTTTGAGTCATTGTTTATAAACCTTCTAATCAGCGGAAGTAGACTACGTACTGACTCGTCTCATGACCAAGTAGCTGTGGCTCGCACGACCGCACGGAACCTGATAAATTAATGCTTCCCTCGTGTGCCCATTCCTGCACTCTTGTAAACAACAAACAATTCGAGTGCCTCTACGCATGCAGCCAATCTTAGAACTCAAGCGACAAAATATATACATATATATGTGGTGTCTGTTCTTTCAGACGATTCTGAAGGTACAGGCAACAGACACCATTTTGACCCTACAACCACTGTGAATCAAGACATAAAGGAGTTAAAGACATTAACTGACAGTGTACACAAATTTATATCAATGTCTGAAACAACAGACACCACATATAATGTATGTAATTAAGGAGATGACGTCCAATCGTCCCTTCAGTGCCGATGCACACCATGCTCGGACTCTTACGGGGATCGGTGAGATGCCGCGAGTAATGAGGATAGTGGGCAGGGGGCACCACATTAATAGTGTGTGGATAAGTTGAGAATTTGGGTCTGCCGGGAGGCTTGCTGGGGTAGTTCGTGCAGTTACGATGTCCACTGTGTCTGGAGACACAGGTTCGAATCGCAGTCCAGCGCAAACTTCAACTTTCCCCATTGATATATATCAGTGTCCACTGGTAGCTGATGTCTTAAATTCCTTTGTGTCCCAAAATAATACTGTTTAGCTGCTCAGATTACTGTACGTTAATTGCATCTGCAGCACTGCCGGTGTGAGGAAGGGGACGTAAGGGTGCGAGAGAGTGAGAAGCAATTACAGACAAGGATAGAGGTAGATAGGGCACGGGCATGCGAAATGTTCTTCACCCTTGGTCGGCTGCACCGACAACACCCCGGAAACTACCTGCAGGAGCCTGCTCCATCAGTAATACTGTCCAACCACACCATAATATTGCTGGGTATTGCAGCTACATTGTACCAATGTTGACAGCAACATTATTGGAACTCACATTTTCATTAAAAACGGCAGCATTAATGAACACAGTGATTAGGGTTACTGGCTGTAAGAGTAACTAAGCATTCACGAACATCCATCCTAAAAATAAAATGTGCGAGACTATTTATCTTGAATTTGTCACTTGCAGAACTAACTAACGCAAGTTACATCGGAGGCGCTCTACACGACGTAACGGGTGCAGAACCTGGTAATGGAACCCTTTTTCATCGATAGAACAGATCAATTATGTCCCCTTGATGCTGTTCGTGATTACACAACGCGTTGTTACTGTGTTTTCGGTTACTTTTCTCTTTTCCCCTCAGTAGACACTGTCTGAAGACGAAGATTTTGATAAGATTCCCACTTGTTATAACAACTGACAGATCTCTTTAAATCTATATAAAGGCAAGGTAATGATTATAGTAAGGAAAGAAAACCAAATTCTGTCCGTTTACAACATTAGCGGAAAACATCTGAATATCAGTTTATCGTTGAAACGGTTCTAATAAGAAGCAGTATGAATCAGGATGAAAATGTATAACTGGCATCACGAAATGTGAATCTAAAACTTAGATTTCTCTGTAGGGTTGTGTGGAAGAACAGTGCACTTTAAAAGAAATTGTACACAGACGTTAGAGTGGTAATTCCACAGTAGTTGAAACACTTGCGCTTTTGCGCGAGTGTCTTTCAAAATCGCGCAGTTGAGATATTCATATGTAAGTCATTTATCACTTAAAAGACGATTCGACACTAGTTGAATCAGTCTGCAGCCGAGATGCATCTTTGCAAGGAACCGCCAGGTATACCTTAATAGAGAGCACAAGCTTTGACCGGTGACAGCCGTCCAGGGGGCTCACCGCGAAAATATTGGTTCCGCCCCACGTGCCGCTATGCACAAAACCGTCTTCTTCCTGGCAGCTGATTTAGACACCTGTTATGAGGTTTCGAGATGGAAGCATTCAACCTACATCGATCAGCCAGAACATTATGACCACCGACTTAGTATCGATATAAACTCGTCCAGGCGATAGCAGCGTCACGTGACGAGGAATGACTGCTAGTCAAAAACACGCACGGTGCATGTAGTAACAGCGAGCATGCTGTCCGTGTGTAGAACGGGGAAGGCGCGCGATCTGTCTTTGACCGTCGGCAGATGTGATTGCCCGGAGGCTCGGCACTAGCACTTCGGAAACTGCACGACTTGTCGGGTGTTCGAAGAGTGCTGTACCTGCTATGAGGTAGGTGTCATAATGTTCCAGCAGATCAGTGCATAGCTATCAGGACTACGGTGAGATAGCGGCAAGTGTCGTGTATTGGAGTTGTATCTACGCTGTTGGAAATGACGCGTGCACTAAGATTTTACAGAAACGGGTTTCTCTTCAAGTTGCATTCTGCATGTAAACTTGCCGTGGGAATGTTATGTCTCTGTCTTCTCTCTCGATCTCAGAACACGTGGTGGTCAGCATCCGCTTCTAATTTAACCATCCATGAATTCATGTGACTTCGTAGTCGTCCGCAAGAAGAACATTCAGTTTTATGCATCAGAGATATTGTAGAAGACTTTGTACAACATGACGATGTTGATGAGTACATTTATACAAGCAGTCTATCGACCAAAATGAATCAATCGATAAAACAAAAATATAATTTTCTGCCCTTGAAGAAAGGCAAGGAAAGCGATATTTCACGGTCGAAAAGGCTGTTACTCCACGAACTGGGATCTTCTCAAGTGCATAGGGGTGTAAGACAACGCAACATGGAGTCATAGAGCTACGAATTATGCAGTACTGTCGGTGTGACTGTACGATAGTATGACATGCGAGACAAACAAAGACTGTCGTAGTCCGTCCTAGTCTGTTAGAAGTGGATTCTACCGGCCTATTTGAGTGTTGTTTTGGGAGATTTCCCACGTTTATCTAATCATATACTGATCCTCAGCTACACTTCGCAAAACCAAGACAGAAAAGTAGCTTCCAAAACGCATTGTGGTCCACTTGAGTTGTGCTATTTAACGTTAAAATACTGCAAGACTGTGGAAAATAAAAGAATGGAAAACGTGAAAATAACACAATACTAAAACGTGAACAGATGTGAAGTCCTGTAAGCAAAAAACTGTTATAGTTGCCATTAACTTGAATAAGAATTTTTTAAATCTTTCCTCTCTGTGTCTCCACTTCGAGTCGTTCAACAATTCTCAATCAGTCTTCCTTTTTTTTTGTAGTTAAGATTTTTAATTTCAGCTTTAATCTGACATGATGGCACTGTCAATAAATGTTCGCAGTGAATAATTTCAAGTTTCATTCATAACTCATTGGATATCTTGGATGTAGTCATATAAGGTTTAATTCGTGATGTTGAATCCATTTTCATATTAGTAACATAAAATACGTATTTCATATGTGAAAATGAAATATATTTTCCATTTAGGTACCAAGTTAATCTACTTTAAAATGTATTTCCTTTCCGGTTTTACCAAAAAGGATACTTTTTGAATTCTGTTCCTCTTGGAAAAATTTCTGTGGGCACTCATGAGTGACTTACAACCAGTTTCTCTCACTTGTAAGATGTTGTTTCAAAATCTTTAACGTTATTTTGAATCTTCGTTATGTTATGATGACCAGTGGGGATGTTAAACAGTTTGACCCGATATTTTATAACTTTCCGCCTCGGATAACTTTATGTATGTTGTCTCTTACGAGCTTTATGCTACATTTTTCATTTGTTTTGGGTTCGAGAATTTATTATCTCGCACCCATTTCTCAGTTCTCCAGCCCCAACAAGTGCTCAAAATTTCTGCACGTGGATACTTAATATCTGCTTCATAAAGTCATACCTCATCCACCTTCTTCGCAATTAATTCGGCGTTAACGGAGCTTCAACATGAAGCACTTTCAGTTATTTTACTTAAGATACTTACAGCACCACAGGTAAGTTTACGTAATTGGACTACTTCAAGGTATTCGGAGGCAGAGACGACATCATCGGAATTTATTTCTTCCACCACAGCACCTCATAAATAGGCCACAAATGACAAACATATTTATCCTGAGAAGTTGTCACTTTGAAGCAGTATAGTACGGCGTTTGTAGTTAATGTTCAAATTTAAATTTCGTCTGTGTTACTTCCAAGTAACTCCACTGTTTTATGTTGCCATCTCCGAAAATAGTCATTACAGTCAGATTGCATTGTTAATGGGTCATGTTCAATGTCTGAGTGTATATTTCAGTGCAGAAACTAGGTTCGTCATCTTAAATGAACACACATGTTTAACTTCAAGACGAGTAGCGTGCTTTAGTACTGTTTGCAGTCCTGATTAAGTATACATGGCAGCAGCCATTGGACGAACTCTGGGACGATCTGTTTTGGTACCAGAGTATAGTCCATACGAAAGTGGAACGGAGATTCTCGGGAACTTACTTGTGACAATTTGTTTTGTCCTGCATACATGTGCTGTACCAGACAGCCTACAGGAGTGGAAGAAATTTTACGAAAATTCACTTTAGCCAGGAGGTCTGTGAGATGTCGGGCTGCCTCTCCTTCTTGGCTTTAGATATTTGTCTTGATGTGACTTCCCTGTAGCCCCACCCAGGGACATACTCAGCAGCAGAGTACCATGCGCAAGTCTGGCTTAATAGTCCACAGGCAAAACAAGATAGACGTGCAACTTAGTGAAGCCTTGCGTATTGTTAGTGGGCCAATAGGATCTACTCCCACATACTGGTCGCCTGTCTTGAGCCACATTCCATCTCCTGATGTCAGACGGAAGAGCGCGCTACTACGTGAATACCAGAAAACTGCTGATAATGAACGAAGTATTTTCCTGATGAGCGAAAAAGATTGATCAAGTCATCCTGTTCTTATCACAGCCAGGACTCTCGCAGAAATTGAATTCAACGACATCGATAAATGGAAACGCTGCTAGCAACAAAACTACTCTCCACAATGCGTGAAACTGCCCTGCATTCAGAAGAAACCCCCTGGATTTGACCAGCCTCAGGAAATTTGACGGGCGCTGATAACCTCACTGTTGTGCGCCCTAAAATACTAATCATCAGGAAATTTGGACTACCATGAAGCACATCCGAACGGTCTATGGAAGATGTGCGCACATTCTCCAGAAGTGGGGCCGATCTTCATCATCATCTTGTGACTGTGGTGCGGAACGACAAACAGTCGCTCGTATTTTATCAACATGTCCCGCACGTGCTTAACAAGGGCCGTATCAAAGATTTCCTGACTGACGAATCGTGTGATAAAATACGGAAAAGACCTTGATATCCTTATGAGGCTGTTGTCTTTGTGTTTATTTATGCTGGATATAAAATCACTCAGCTATCTTCACTTACTGTTATTTGTATTTTGCCTATACCGAGCCTTTTATACCTTGTGTTGTGGCTTTATATGTATGAGTGATTGTCTATTTGTCCGTTCAGTTGTAGTGAATACATACACCGTTGGTGGGACACAGGGTGATGGGTGAAACTGCTTTCACACTATACGCTTCCGTTGTTATGGCGATCTGCTCCAGCTGCTGCAGAAGTTGTATTGAAGCTGAAAGTGTTCAAGTTGCGGAGAAATATTCGTCGGGGCTCTGTTGCATAGCAATCAGATTTGCCTTCAGTTCTTAGAAACATTGGTGGCAAAAAAAAAAAAAAAAAAAAAAAAAAAAAAAAAAAAAAAAAAAAAAAAAAAGATCCGTGAAATCACTTCCTTTCCGAAGAAAGCACCAAATTATTTAATTACAACTGAACGCTCCCGTCGGAATTGTTCTCGAGCTGGTATTCATTAATAGATCACACTTGAGTATACGTCGTTTGTGGAAATAACACGTATCTTTTTGAAATGAACGAAGTTTTATTGACCACAGTATCAATGAAATTCTTCTCGCACATGAATTAGCGATTCTCCATCATATATATAGATGTATACATAAACTGTCTTCAGTACCTCGCAATGGCGTCGATACTACACAATAAAGAACAAGAACAGACTACTCTCTCATAAAATTTAATCTGAGCTAGATCAAAAGCTCTACGCTACAGAATAAGAAAGAATATCTTTGTCTCGTACTATCGCATTAATGCATAGTAATCCTATTACGTGATACTTCATATATGCCCCTCTTGTGGACGGACGTTTTTGGAGAAAACAAACACGAGCGTTCACACAATACTATTTTCATGATTGTTCATGACGCTGTATACTATTAACGTCCACTATACCTGTAGTAACATTTTTTTGTATTAGTCCAGTTACCATCAATTGCAAATTAAATTATACATTTGGGTACGTATACATAATGTGCTACAATATTGTGCTAACAAGTCTGTGTTGCTTGATAGTTATTGAGATGCAGCTTATTTGCATAGCTCATTTAACTTGCATTAGATAGTTTGTCGAGGATGGCATGAGATGTGGTCAGAATATTTTTTCATCATCACTCAAAGGTTCTGTCACACGCCTTGGGACGTCTCAAATTTGTAATCTAGCCATTCGGCTAAGACCCACAAAGGAAAACCTCGGGTTAGATTTACCATCCTCGTACTTCTCATTTGCAAAACAAAAATTTCATTGAATAATACTGAATAAAAAAAATATTTACAGAATAATTTCCTCTGAAATGAATTTAAACACTTGTCACACATGAAACACAACACTGTTTGTTAATCTCCTGTGTCTTGAGGTGAACCGTCGACGCATTAGGTTACGTCCATCTACGATTCCTTTTTATTTGTCATCTCTGGGTAGCTGATTTGAATTCTATTCCCATTTCACTAAATCCTCGTGGGTATTATTTTTTCCCGGCATATGGTTTACATGAAAATAAGAGTCAGTATAAGTTCCGTGAAAAAGGTGTTTGATCAATGCCGAGCTGAAATAGAATCTACTTCTCTGTCCGGAATTCGGAAGTTGTAAGATGTTCTTAATTCTTATTAATAATCATAGGATGTACTATACAGTAATCCAGTTGGTGATGCAGTCTCAACTTATGTTCGTCAACTTTCAGATGTACCTTAACACTTGTCGATGTGCTTGTAACTGCTCAGCATACAGAGGTATGTTACAACACTGATACAGTTACAAAGCAAATGTCCATTACAAAAGACTGAAATAAAGTATAAGCGGATGTAGTAGCTGAGAACGGGCTGTCCCTTCCGAACAGTATGACTTCAGCTCAGCGAGTTAAAAAAGAAACAAACATATACTAAAAGACTCAGTATAGGCAAAATACAAATAACAGTAAGTGAAGATAGCTGAGAGACTTTATATGGAGAGCTGTGTTTAAACGTTGACGTGTAATAGTTTTGTAACCTTTGTATATGTATTGCTACACAATAAATAAATAAATAATAAAATCGGAGACCAGTGCGATTCTTTCGAGGAACGGCGTCATTGCTCTCGCGAATTCTGTTGGACAACTAGAATAAACCCGATTTGAAACTTTCTGGCAGGTTAAAACTATATGCTAGACCAAACTCAGAATATCTGCCTTTCATTGACAAATAACTCTCGTATCGACATGGCAGCCCCGTTGGCAGGGCCGCATTTACGTTGGTTGGTTGTTTTGGGGAAGGAGATCAGACAGCGAGGTCATCGGTCTCATCGGATTAGGGAAGGACGGGGAAGGAAGTCGGCCGTGCCCTTTGAAAGGAACCATCCCGGCATTCTCCTGGAGCGATTTAGGAAAATCACGGAAAACCTAAATCAGGATGGCCGGACGCGGGACCGCATTTAGGTGCAAGCTATCTAGGCTACAGCACAGAGGCCTCACCATAAAGAGGACCGATGCCACTAACATCTTCTTCTTCAGTCTTCCTTCTTCTGTCTATTTATCTGTGGATCTATCTATCTCCTATCTGTAGATAATGTCCACTGTCGCGGTGTCTGTTGTTTTCTCAAGCTGATCTCAGCAACTACTATAGAGATTTTGATACAGTTTAACTATCAGACAGAATGACCACAAGGAAGATTTGTGTATATAATTTATAAATGTTTCGTGCAATCATCCATACAAATTAGGGTGCCGGTCTGCAATGCCACGCCGGCGAGAGCTACCGTCGATTCTCAAAACGACCTGCATTGCAAGACATATTGGATACCAGCGGAAAAATACTCCTATCAGAACACCAAAAGTGCGAATAAGCACCTGTTTATTAATAATTCCCCCATGAACCATGGACCTTGCCGTTGGTGGGGAGGCTTGCGTGCCTCAGCGATACAGATGGCCGTACCGTAGGTGCAACCACAACGGAGGGGTATCTGTTGAGAGGCCAGACAAACATGTGGTTCCTGAAGAGGGGCAGCAGCCTTTTCAGTAGTTGCAAGGGCAACAGTCTGGATGATTGACTGATCTGGCCTTGTAACATTAACCAAAACGGCCTTGCTGTGCTGGTACTGCGAACGGCTGAAAGCAAGGGGAAACTACAGTCGTAATTTTTCCCGAGGACATGCAGCTTTACTGTATGATTAAATGATGATGGCGTCCTCTTGGGTAAAATATTCCGGAGGTAAAATAGTCCCCCATTCGGATCTCCGGGCGGGAACTACTCAAGAGGACGTCGTTATCAGGAGAAAGAAAACTGGCATTCTACGGATCGGAGCGTGGAATGTCAGATCCCTTAATCGGGCAGGTAGGTTAGAAAATTTAAAAAGGGAAATGGATAGGTTAAAGTTAGATATAGTGGGAATTAGTGAAGTTCGGTGGCAGGAGGAACAAGACTTTTGGTCAGGTGATTACAGGGTTATAAATACAAAATCAAATAGGGGTAATGCAGGAGTAGGTTTAATAATGAATAAAAAAATAGGAGTGCGGGTTAGCTACTACAAACAGCATAGTGAACGCATTATTGTGGCCAAGATAGACACAAAGCCCATGCCTACTACAGTAGTACAAGTTTATATGCCAACTAGCTCTGCAGATGATGAAGAAATTGATGAAATGTATGACGAGATAAAAGAAATTATTCAGGTAGTGAAGGGAGACGAAAATTTAATAGTCATGGGTGACTGGAATTCGTCAGTAGGAAAAGGGAGAGAAGGAAACATAGTAGGTGAATATGGATTGGGGGGAAGAAATGAAAGAGGAAGCCGCCTTGTAGAATTTTCCACAGAGCATAACTTAATCATAGCTAACACTTGGTTCAAGAATCATAAAAGAAGGTTGTATACCTGGAAGAATCCTGGAGATACTAAAAGGTATCAGATAGATTATATAATGGTAAGACAGAGATTTAGGAACCAGGTTTTAAATTGTAAGACATTTCCAGGGGCAGATGTGGATTCTGACCACAATCTATTGGTTATGAAATGCAGATTGAAACTGAAGAAACTGCAAAAAGGTGGGAATTTAAGGAGATGGGACCTGGATAAACTGAAAGAACCAGAGGTTGTAGAGAGTTTCACGGAGAGCATAAGGGAACAATTGACAGGAATGGTGGAAAGAAATACAGTAGAAGAAGAATGGGTAGCTCTGAGGGATGAAGTAGTAAAGGCAGCAGAGGATCAAGTAGGTAAAAAGACGAGGGCTAATAGAAATCCTTGGTAACAGAAGAAATATTGAATTTAATCGATGAAAGGAGAAAATATAAAAATGCAGTAAACGAAGCAGGCAAAAAGGAATACAAACGTCTCAAAAATGAGATCGACAGGAAGTGCAAAATGGCTAAGCAGGCATGGCTAGAGGACAAATGTAAGGATGTAGAGGCTTGTCTCACTAGGGGTAAGATAGATACTGCCTACAGGAAAATTAAAGAGACCCTTGGAGAAAAGAGAACCACTTGTATGAATATCAAGAGCTCAGATGGCAACCCAGTTCTAACAAGGGAACCTCCCCATCGCACCCCGCTCAGATTCAGTTATAAGTTGGCACAGTGGATAGGCCTTGAAAAACTGAACACAGATCAATCGAGAAAACAGGAAGAATTTGTGTGGAACTATGAAAAATAAACGAAATATACAAACTGAGTTGTCCATATGTAACATAAGCAACATCAAGGGTCACGTGAGCGCTGGAGCGCCGTGGTCCCGTGGTTAGCGTGAGCAGCTGCTGAACGAGAGGTCCTTGGTTCAAGACTTCCCTCGAGTGAAAACTTTTATTTTCGCAAAGTTATGATCTGTCCGTTCGTTCATTGACGTCTTTGTTCACTGTAATAAGTTTAGTGTCTGTGTTTTGCGACCTCACCGCAAAACCGTGCGATTAGTAGACGAAAAGACGTTTCTCTCCAATGGGAACCGAAAACATTTGATCGTAAGGTCATAGCTCAACCGATTCCTCCACAGGAAAAAAAACGTCTGATACATTCTATACAACACTGGTGACGGCATGTGCGTCACATGACAGGAATATGTTGTCGACCCACCTCACTTGTACACTTGGCCAATGGGTAAAAAGATTCTTCTGCATTGTCCGATTTAGGTTTTCCTGTGGATGTGATAATCACTCCCAAAAAAGTGATGAAAACATAAGAGTTTGTCACATAAACTGCAAGAAATGAATGCAACAGTTTCACAGTCTTACAGTTTTCCCTGTGCTCTGTCAAAACATATGTTTTTAACGTTTCCAAATTTTTCCATGTGTAGACCGTCAAATCCTGCATATGTCCAAGCAAATCTGAACGTCCTGGAATTTTGGAGAGCGAAGTTGATTATGTGTAAGTGCCTGAACTTTGATAATTGTCTGAAAAAAAAAAATTAAAATTTTCACGCGAGGGGAGTCTTGAACCAAAGACCTCTCCTTCCGCAGCTGCTCACTCTAACCACGGGACTACGGCGCTCTTGGTCTCACATGCTCCTTGATGTTGCTTATATGGCGCATTGACTACTCAGTTTGTATATTTTGCTTGTTTTTTCATAGTTCCACACAACTTCTTCCTGTTTTCTCTATTGATCTGTGTTCAGTTTTTCAAGGCCTATCCACTGTGCCAACTTATAACTAAATCTGAGGGGGGTGCGATGGGGAGGTTCCCTTGTAAGCAAAGAAGGGAAGTCAGAAAGGTGGAAGGAGTATATAGAGAGTTTATACAAGGGCGATGTACTTGAGGACAATATTATGGAAATGGAAGAGGATGTAGATGAAGACGAAATGGGAGATAAGATACTGCGTGAAGAGTTTGACAGAGCACTGAAAGACCTGAGTCCAAACAAGGCCCCGGGAGTAGACAACATCCCATTAGAACTACTGATGGCCTTGGGAGAGCCAGTCATGACAAAACTCTACCATCTGGTGTGCAAGATGTATGAGACAGGCGAAATACCCACAGACTTCAAGAAGAATATAATAATTCCAATCCCAAAGAAAGCAGGTGTTGACAGATGTGAAAATTACCGAACCATCAGTTTAATAAGTCACAGCTGGAAAATACTAACACGAATTCTTTACAGACGAATGGAAAAACTGGTAGAAGCGGACCTCGGGGAAGATCAGTTTGGATTCCGTAGAAATGTTGGAACACGTGAGGCAATACTAACCTTACGACTTATCTTAGAAGAAAGATTAAGAAAAGGCAAACCTACGTTTCTAGCATTTGTAGACTTAGAGAAAGCTTTTGACAACGTTAACTGGAATACTCTCTTTCAAATTCTGAAGGTGGCAGGGGTAAAATACAAGGAGCGAAAGGCTATTTACAATTTGTACAGAAACCAGATGGCAGTTATAAGAGTCGAGGGGCATGAAAGGGAAGCAGTGGTTGGGAAAGGAGTGAGACAGGGTTGTAGCCTCTCCCCGATGCTATTCAATCTGTATATTGAGCAAGCAGTAAAGGACACAAAAGAAAAGTTCGGAAGAGGTATTAAAATCCATGGAGAAGAAGTAAAAACTGTGAGGTTCGCCGATGACATTGTAATTCTGTCAGAGACAGCAAAGGACTTGGAAGAGCAGTTGAACGGAATGGACAGTGTCTTGAAAGGAGGATCTAAGATGAACATCAACAAAAGCAAAACGAGGATAATGGAATGTAGTCAAATTAAATCGGGTGATGCTGAGGGGATTAGATTAGGAAATGAGACACTTAAAGTAGTAAAGGAGTTTTGCTATTTAGGGAGTAAAATAACTGATGATGGTCGAAGTAGAGAGGATATAAAATGTAGACTGGCAATGGCGAGGAAATCGTTTCTGAAGACGAGAAATCTGTCAACATCGAGTATAGATTTAAGTGTCAGGAAGTCGTTTCTGAAAGTATTTGTATGGAGTGTAGCCATGTATGGAAGTGAAACATGGACGATAAATAGTTTGGACAAGAAGAGAATAGAAGCTTTCGAAATGTGGTGCTACAGAAGAATGCTGAAGATAAGGTGGGTAGATCACGTAACTAATGAGGAGGTATTGAATAGAATTGGGGAGAAGAGGAGTTTGTGGCACAACTTGACTAGAAGAAGGGATCGGTTGGTAGGACATGTTTTGAGGCATCAAGGGATCACAAATTTAGCATTGGAGGGCAGCGTGGAGGGTAAAAATCGTAGAGGGAGACCAAGAGATCAATACACTAAGCAGATTCAGAAGGATGTAGGTTGCAGTAGGTACTGGGAGATGAAGGAGCTTGCACAGGATAGAGTAGCATGGAGAGCTGCATCAAACCAGTCTCAGGACTGAAGACCACAACAACAACAACAATATTAATATACTTATAGAAAAGAGAATACCACCTGCCTCATTCTATCTTCCTCAGCACCTCTAAAAATTATCCAGAAAATTTGGCATGCTAATATATTCACGCTCTTTTTAACAAGCAGTTCACCTCTTCCTGCCACAAGCTACCCTTGCTGTAACTTTCTCACACTTGTATAGTTGGAGTCACGAACGGTGGTGATCGAGTTTAGGCTTGTTCTGCGCGTTTACGTCACGCATCCTCCGACAGCCTATGAGCGTTCAGTAGTGTTCTGAGCGATCTGCTCTGAATGTTGTATCTCATGCGAGCATTAAATGTGATCGTAACTTGTTTAGTGGATTTTTATTTGTTGCCATCGCTGATGGTGGTGGTAAGTGATACATTCCGCATAAGCACGCGAGAGGCGTAATTTGCAGGATATACGCTTTCTTCAAGCGGAAGCACACGCATGCGCTTACTGCAACTGTCACTTCAAATCGTCAACAATGCAATCCTCGTCCGTGCCTGGACATGCGCGAAACGCCATCGTTCGTGGGTCGGACTATAGTCCAACACTGTAAGTCACTCATAATCGTTCTTTTGGTTCTGCTAATATTGTCTCCACTCACTGTCATTGTCTTTCTCTTGCTCTTGCTCTCTCTTACTATTACTATCTCATTCATTGCTTCCCACCGCTGTTGTCTCTTCTCACTCTCACTATCTCTCTCTTCCTCGTTGCCATTGTCATGAACTCTGCCTCTCGTTATCACTAGCTCTCAGCCACTTCCACTTTCTCCTTCTCTTTATTCCTCTCCCACTGGCACCGTCTCCTTCACTCTTTTTCCTAGCACTGTTCTGTCACTGTCAACCATGTTCCACTGTCACTGTGTCCCTCTCTTTCTCTCATACAGCCATTGTCTCCTTCGCTCTTTCTATAACACAACCATTGTCTATTATCTCCAGTATTGACTACTTTTCCATCTCTTTGCCACTGCTACTGTCTTCTTCTCACCCACCATAAAAAAGCGCGAATATGTTTGCATGCCAAAATTTTTAAAATATTTCTAAAGGCGCTTAGGAAGATAGAATAAGGTAGCTGGCGCCCGATTTTTCAGTCCGGTGTCTTTTTAAATGAGCTTATGCATCTTTTCTGTGGTCCGATAGGAGTATTTTTTCGCTTGCTCCCTTCTTTTCCCTACCACAGCAGGCACGTCACTCATATGAGAAGAACTTTATGGGTCACTAAAATTTTTTATAGTTTACTTATAAGAAACTGAAATAACGCAAAACTATATGATCTTACACCTCAGACTGGATTTTATGTGCACAAACGTTTTGATAGTATTTCTGTGCTACAGCATGGGGTTTCCAGAACCCTTCTGATGACAACTGAGACAGTTTACGCCGGCCGCGGTGGCCGTGCGGTTCTGGCGCTGCAGTCTGGAACCGCGGGACTGCTACGGTCGCAGGTTCGAATCCTGCCTCGGGCATGGGTGTGTGTGATGTCCTTAGGTTAGTTAGGTTTAAGTAGTTCTAAGTTCTAGGGGACTTATGACCTAAGATGTTGAGTCCCATAGTGCTCAGAGCCATTTGAACCATTTGAGACAGTTTACAGTATATTTCTCCGTGCTACATTACTTTACAAACTACGTTTTCGCCTCATTTTACGTGTACTCGTAAGGTAGCTTCGAACCTCTGTATCTCGGAAACGGATAAAGATAGCAAGAAAACTTTCAAGGCTGTTCGAATTCGGGATCTTAGAGATATATCGTAAACATTACAGCTATTTGCTGTGTATAGCCGTCTTGGAATCCATGGCACTGTTTTGGGCAAAAACCACGTTTTTTGAGTGTTTCTCGATACGGATAATTCTGAAAACGGGATAATGGACCTTCTAGATAAATGCCTGGCGAATATAGTCAAAATTTGAGCAATTTGCTGCAGGTTTTTTTTTCTTTTATTTCACCTCACGTCCTGTTTTAAGTGCGTATTTTACGTGTACAAGTAGGGTAACTTTAAACCACTGTATTTTCAAGATCGGGATCTTAGGCATACACCGTATAAATTTCAGGCATTTGCCATTTGCCGTGGGTAGCCGTCTTGGAATTCGTGGCTAGGTTTTAGCGCCCAAAAATCACGTTTTCCGGATTTCCGAAGGAACCGCCCTCGAACTAAATGATGCCTCCGTAAGTCTCTTAAGACGCACCGTAGACAACACTTAATGCGAACTTATCGCTACGCCAGACAGTATGCCGGCCGTAGGTACTTAGTACTACCGGTGTGAACCCAGGTCAGGTCGTTAGTTGCGAATGAAAGTTTGTTTTTCAATACTCCGTTGCGTGCCCTCTTTGCCAACCTAGATGTACTTATTTTCCTTGAGCTTATTCGGGCTGTATTTTTCAGTGGACAGCAATTACAAAGTCAGCGTTCACCTCTCAAACCCGGCGCCCTCCCACGCGTCAAATTTCCAATGGTGGAAGGCCAGACGCTTGCCACTTTAGTTAGCATAACAGCCAAGTCATTTAAAAAATAGTTAACAGAATTTTTGGCAGCCTGAGGTGAGTAGGATTTCGTGGGAATCAGATTCCTTCCGTATACCTTTCGTCAAGACCTGGATTCATATATTGTTTTACTTCTCGTCGCCAGACTCGGATTCCTGATCTCACGAAGCTAGGGAAAACTGTTTTCAGATAACCTTATTCCCTAACGAGACGTAATGGGTGATCAAGAAGTTTCCGTTAGAAGGCCGTACAGTCAAGAATCGATATGCCAATCAGGCAAAATAGCCGTGAGCACCAGGATGAAGACACCTACGTGATAAGACATCATGTCCTGCTGCGTGAAGGAGTACATATGTCTGCTGCACGTCTCGTCCGTCAGGAATGGACTGTCCCTCGAGATCTTTTAAGCGAGTCGAGGGGTGATAATCGCATGAGAAGAGATCAGGACTACAGAGCGAGAGCTTGTGTGTCTCCCACTTGTCTGTAATGGATGGGGCTGGCCACCGATATCGATGGAAGACTTGTGAAGAACTGTGACCAGCATGGAACTTGATGCAGCATTCCACAACGGTGGTTTCTGAAAGACATGCTACTCCATATACGTTCTTCATTCTGTGTTGTTCGTCTGACGGTGTTCGTCCTTTTGGCAGCCAAGAAAAGAATAACTTTATGTTGGTCCTATATAGATGCATTTGGTAATAACGTTGCCATGATTCATGTTTAGGCATGTATCGCACGCATGTAGGGAAGACACGAATGCCACACTAATCCCTTGCAAACATGTCGGTACTTATATACCCTCATCGAAGCTACATTATGTTCCATTATAGACTACAGTAACGTCTCCAAATGGAAACTTTTTGATCGCTGCTTATATTTCAGGGAATGTACAATATGTGTAACGATCCAGATAGTGTAACAGATATTTTGTTCACGCGAGATGCCAGAGCAATGTCACGTGACCTCTTTATGTGATTAAACTGTATAGTAATAACTTATGCAATTAAATAATAAATCTCAACTGCCAACACTGTAGGATTTCACTTCGAAAACTGATCTTAAATACAGTTTTTGCATGTTAGTTATAAAAAAATTCTCCTACTAGGGCCCACATCAGGGCCAACCTTGTGTATCTGTAGATCCTAAATACTGTTGGATCAATTTAGATAACCGATATTTGAGAAATACTGTGCAACAGTTGTGCTGGTACTGTTGTATATCTCTCATAGGGGTCATAGAATGAGGTAAGAGAGATTAGGGTACGTACATCGGCATATACAGTGATTTTCCCCTCTCTCAGAATCAAAATTTAAATGAATATAAAATCCCTATCACTGGCATGAAGTACCCTCCGCCGCGCACCTTACACTTGCTTTCGAAATATAAAGGCTATCTCATTACAAGCAGTAAATATTTTAAGAGATAGTAGTACATACTAAATTGCACGGAATATTTGTTATAATATGAATCCAATTTTTATTACTTACAGAGATACAGCTTTTCGAATATAAACCAATCAAATACTCACAGAGGGCGTTAATCAAGGGTGAAACATTAAGTTAAAAATAATCCAGTGCCTAAGACAGAGCGCCAAAACCCGGGCATTAACCATTGCCAGACAATGCCCCAACTGACAAAGCAACTCAGCAAAAGCCTCCATTTCAACACCACTGCTTCCACACACCAGTGACTGGTATGCTGACCAGTTTCCAGGAAGCTTTTGCAGTTTGAAGGACTGCCATGTGACGTCAGACACCGATCCAGTTTCAGACCTGTCTGCAGTGACACGACTGCAACGTCAATTTGGAGCAGCTGCATTTCAATCCCTCTGAGACGATTCTTCATGATTGATGTGCTGGGCGACGTAGCTGCTACACCCAGTCTGTGTCTGCCGCAGCCTTCGAGTCTTCTCCATAACTTTATTGCCGCTGCCTGGCCCAAAACCAAACAACTGTGTCTGGCTGCCCAAGTCCTGACTGCGAACACTCCGCTATCGTCTCTTTGGGACTGGTTACCATCGTATCTGCCACTGGAGTCCGTCAGCCATCCACACCTACTCTCCAGCCTTCAGTCCAACTCTGGGCTATAGTCTGTCGGTAAACTGAAGAGCGAACGAGCGAGTCCCCACTCTGCCTACCCAGCTACGTCACAAGGCGCTTCTACAGGCTATTTCACAACGTAGTACCGACAAAGCCGCGGCGCGCACTTTAAATCTGTGGCGGCACCGTGTACAGATACGTCACGGCTGCGTTTACTTTTAGACAAATGCGTTTAGACCATAAGGAATACAAAAAACGATAGCTTCTTTCGAAACGCAACATTATAGAGTAAATAATATGAACATGAAAACGGATGTCAGGATTCTACTACAAACATAGGACCGAACGGCTGTTCATGTGAATGTATGTTCCTCTATTGCTATTCGTAAAACGAACCCCATATAATGCAATCAACATGTAGAATTTAAGGCTTGTTCCTGCTTTGTGTTTCTACTAAAAGGTAGAAGTTTTCTTTGAAGGACTGCATTGAAACGTAGCGATGTGGCGCAGTGGCTAGCATAGTTGACTCGCACTCGGGAGGACGACGGTTCAGTCCCGCGTCCGGCCATCCTGATTTACGTTTTCCGTGATTTCCCTAAATCGTTCCAGGCAAATCCCGGGATGGTTCCTGCGAAAAGGCACGGCCGATTTCCTTCCCCGTCCTTACCTAATCCGATGAGGCCGATGACCTCGCTGTCTGGCCTCCTCCCCCAAACAACCCAATCCCAACCCAATTGCATTGAAACTTAACAATTCTTGCAACACTAAGAGTGTTTAAAAAGTAAGCAGAAATATATAATTTTGTGTGTTGTATTAGTCCGATTGGCACTACTTTTTTATCACGGTCTTCGTAAACATGTCTCAAAAGTATGTGTACAATGTTATGCGTATTGGGTATTTACTCTGTCAGCTGTCAAAAAGATTACATGCGTTGTGGTAGCATCAACGAATTTTTGTTTTGTATAAAAATAGATGAGAACCTGCATTAAATTTTGTCATAAGAATGAAATAAAGCGTATGAAATTTTTAGAAATATTAAATATTGCTTTTGGTGAACCTGTTAAGAGTATACAAGTGGTACAAAAATTTCAAAGCAGGCTTTAAAGGACAGCCGTTTTACAAGCATGGATGAGATTAAAAATGCACAGTTAAGAGACCTATAAACTATTCCGAAGAAACAGTTCGTAAATTGTTCCGGGAATTGGAAAAAGCGCTGGCGTAAGTGTACAGCATGTGATGAGGAATATTTTGAAGAGGATAACATTGCTGTAGATTAACAAATAAAGTTCTTACCAAAAAATAAAAATTAATATGTGAACGCACCTCTTAGATCAAGCTTTCTGCTTAGAAGTACAGAATCGGTGTACATGTTTCGAAGAAAATTTCAGCAGTGTTTGGAATAGCTATTGAGCACATGTTTTAAGTAATTTGTCTTAGAATCAGGTGAATAGTGACCGAGATAGAGATTTAGTGTTTCATAAGCATCAAAGGTTTTACATGATTTTGAAACTGTTTATAACGATGGGTTTGCTGCCAAAATTATTAGTTTTCCTTCGTGGTGATTCCAGTAAACCATGCGTCTTATTTTCACGCTCCTTCCTTATGCGTCCTATTGCGCGAGGCTGACGTAAGCATAAATTGTCGCCCTTTGATTGGGACTGGCAATATTATTATAGTTCTTTTTGGGTCGCCTCTTTAATACACGCTGTAATAACATTAGAGACAACTGAACGCTCGTTACTCCGAAAATACCTCCTCTTCTTCGTATTCTACACATTTTCTTACAATGCTAGACCATTATCCATCACCTCCGGATATCGAAGCATATCAGTAAGTATACAAAGTTAACTGACTGACACTGGCAACTAAGATCCCACGAACAGAAACGACGTATATCACCGCACGCCGATCTACACCGCTAGTCAGGTAACGGGCAACAGACTTTGGGTGCCCCTGTATGCCGGTGGCAGCATTCTTCCGGGATAGGCCACTTCCCCCACCAAAAGAGTTGCTCGTTCTTCAGTTTACAGACAGACTATACCTCGTGTTCATAGTGAGGCTGCGTCTTGCCGTCGCTGGGGCTGTCAACTCAGCTGCCAGCGTGCCTACATCGCCATCTCAGCGTGCCACCTTCTCAACAGCATATGCAGGGACGATTTATGGTCCAAGCGGCACAAAACTGCCATTTGGGGTTCCAAGCTGTGAGGAACACCAGTGTCACTCAGATGCAAGATTTGTATACATTTGTATCACAGTTAGTAGCGAAAACTGAAGCAGGTGAAGATACAGGCGGGAGAAGCGGGGCGCCAAACTAATAAGTCGCTTGCGTGGAGAAATGTCGTCAAATCGGCCCTGGGCCCACGCACACCGCTCGCTGTACATCATCTCCTTCTGCTACAAATTTGAATGTTACGGGAGGACGCTAAACCGTGGCTGAGGCGGGGGTGCACCCACATGACTGTCCAAGCCGAATGAATTTACAAAGAATTGTACATGTTCACCGTTTGTTTCTCTACAGCTGTCCACTGCGCAGCTCCCATCTCCCAAGCCATCTACGAACCAAAAAGGCCCATGTGGACGAGCCATCGCCACTCTGAGCACCAGAGGATTCGATCTTCATACCCCCCATAGCGGCGTTGCATCCCCCGACCTGCTTCGTTTTGGCGCCCAGACAGGAAACATTTTGCTGAACTTCAACAACTGATTTTCATAAATCCCACCCCCAGCTTCACTGCACTTCCGAATTCTCTTGACAACACCGTGAGTAGTTCTCTGGGCTTGTATTAGCATTCTTTTATGAGGCACCATTCTTCGTAATCTGAAAGAACAGTTCTTCTCTTGTGTTTATTTTCTCTTTATGGGCTACGGCTTTCAACCACCCTCAGAGGTAAAAATTTAAAGAGGACCTTGCTGGTCAAGAAACACGACCACTTCCGTCGATCTATGTTCCGGGGAAGGTTAGATTCAGATGACATGTCACCTATCGTCTAGAATGTGGAGCTGTCCCGTCATGCTAAAAGAACATGTTCATTCTTAAACCCAAAGTAACCCCTTCCAACAACGCCAGAAGCTCGTTTTTAAGAAACTCTTGATAACGAGGCCCTGCAATGCTATGCTGTATCACAGTAGGGCAAGTCAACTTTGTATAGACCACTACAGGATACATTTAAAGAGAAGCAATTACAATTATGCAAACTGAAGAATAACTTCACAACTTGAACTTCAAAACAATGAAGTCGATACATAAACCAATAACAACTGCAATAGCAACACGCAGAATGAATACGTATTTCTGCAACCAGCTGTGTCTCTGGAACCAATAAAATTTTGGCTCACGTCATATGAAATGTTTTAATCGAATTAGTCCATGCTACTACTCCTGAAATATTTACTATTCCTTTTCACACATCTTGTAACGGAAATATAGAGAATGAAAGAAAAAACATTCCACAGTGCAAACTCTTAACCATCTCATCCACACGAAATAGATGCACATTGGCTGCCTTGAGCGTAGCACTGACAAGGGAAAATTATCAGCTATAAATAAACGATCTTGGAGAAACTTGATGGGCATGTAAAGGATCAAAATAATGAAATATATATTTTGAGTTTTTGCCCAATTTCACTTCTGAGTAGTAAAACGCACCCCGAAAGATAATTTCGCGTATTAAGTTCAGAGGTAATATCTTCTGAACTATGGCATATTTATGGAAAATGTGTTTCACTTAAAATTGGAAATTTGATTGTTGTTCTTGAAAATGGTACAATTAACTTTTGCAGTATCTGAAACTTTGTAAACTTGCCCCACCATTAATTAATTTTGAATAATGAAACCTTTTGTTATACCATAAATTAAAAAAGCTTTCACGCCACATCCATGTGTAAAAAATCTGGTTTCTGAAGCGAAACATTTGGAAAATGAGTGGTACATACTGTGATGTCGGAGTATTTACAACATACCTACTTAAAATATCTAAACATGCGTTAATACTTTAATTATTTGTTTCACTTGTCTTTATTTTATGTTTTAATTGTTATTTTATGTTTTATATTGGTTCTTTGTTTGTTTTCTAGTTTACTATTTCACATACGTGTATTTTGTTAGTTGAAGATAAAAACTAACTCAATATTACAATAGAAAATCATTACAATAACGATTACCTGTAAAGAAATACATAAGAATAAGATTTTTTTTACACCAACACATAAAATAAATGAAATTACAACACACAATACACGCAATGTACAAGACAATAGGAAACAAAATCCAGAAAGATTCCCAAATTGTGGCAAGTGATCCTCTAAATGTCCTGTTTTGCATCAGACACTTTTCAGTACACTGGCAGACCTTTGCAAAGAGAGCTGATTACGTACTAGTGACTGCAGCTTCATTATGTGGTTACTGAAGTGGACACTGACGTCATAATCATTCAGCAGAACTATGTCTGAAAATCTTCTCACAAAGTTCTTCCAACATCGAAAGCTATATTAGTACAATGGATGTATCTGTCTCATCCAGTAGTCTGGGATGACCAGATGAACAAGTTCTTTGTCCTCAGGTACGACGTTCAAAACGGTTTTCTGACCCTGAAAACCCTCCTTTCCATAATTTTAAAAGAAAATGTAGTGGAGTTTGGATCTAGAATTTGAGAATCTCTTTTCGAAGCCCCAAAAGTTCGTGTGATGACATCGAAATCCGGTAAACTAACGTCTGACCACGTCAAAAGACGTTGGACGGAAGTTTTCGTTCCCATTGCGGGAGAAAAATCCGTATTATTATTAGATTCTTTGGGTGGTCAGTGTAACAGTTCCGTTTTGAGTGTCATACCTGAGAACATGGAACTTGTTCATCTGCTGATCCCAAAGAGCTCGATTCCACAGGTACAGCCGTTGGACGTATAAGGCTTTCGAAGTGGAAAGAATTTTGTGAGAAGATTTTAACACCTAGTTCTGCTGAATGATTATAATGTCAGTCTCCAATGGAGAAACAATATAATCAAGCTACAGTCACTACTAAATAACCAGTTCTCTGAGCCATGGCGCTGCAGTGTACTGAAAGATACCTGATACTAATCACGACATTTAGAGGATCACGCAGCGCAATTTGCAAATCATTGTGAATTTTGTTTTATAATGTGTTGCCTGTCGCGTGTATTATGTGAAGAAACTTCGTTCATTTTATGTGCATGGTGCAAAAAAAAGGTTATGCTTTAAGCATTTTTTTACAGACAATCACTATTATAATGATTTTGTATCATAATAACATGTTTTCGATTAACAAAATACATAACTTGCAAATCCTGCTGAAATTTGTTTTATATTGTGTTGTCCGTCGTGTGTATTATGTAAAGAAATTTCGTTCATTTTCTGTGAATGGTGAAAAAAAAGAGGCTATACTTTCAGCATTTCTTTATGGCTAATCATTATTATAATTATTTTTGTGTCATAATAATGAGTTTTCAGTTAACAAAGTACACATGTGAAACCGTTAACTAAAAAGTCGTACAAAGAAACATGAGTTTAAAACATGAAATAACAATTTAAAACATAAAACAAAAATAAATAAAAAAACCTAGAATAATAATGAGAGTTTAGATAATTTAAACAGGTATGTTGAAAATACCCCGACTCTACTTTATGTACAGCTTATTTTCCAAAAATGCATTTCAGAAACCAGTTTTTTTTATTACGCATGGGTGGATGTGGCGTGAAAGCATCTTTAATTTATGATGTAGCAATAGTTTTCATTATTCAAAATTAACTAGTAATGATGGGGTACTTTGCGAAAATTTCAGATTATTACAGAAGTTGATTACACAGTTTTCAAAAACGTTAAATACTTTTCAGCATTTACAAGAAACACATTTTTCATATTCACGTTTTCTTATTCCCTCTAAACTTAATGCGCAAAACTGCTTCTCCGGGTGTGTTTCACCCCTTAAAAGTGAAACTGGGCAAAAACAAAAAAATATGTACTGCATTATTCTGTACCCCGTGCGTTTTCTGCAAATGTTCCCTTGTGAGTATGAGATAAAACGAGCAGGACTCTTGGTTAAAAAATGATACGTATACGTCAGACATGCTTCTCCATAGTATGCGATGTGTACGGTAGACGTACTGTTCATGAGATATGAACATACTTAGTAAAAGTTTTGACAACGCAAATTATACTAGCGAAACGAGCTTCGGGTAGCTTCATGCCGTGCAGCAGACTTTTAACCACACTTTTACCATTTCCGATTCTATACCAGAGTACAGGTTCAGCGAAAAGCCAACAGCTGGATTATACAGTTTCAGCGAACACCACACAAGCAAAGAGATCGACGTGATTCCCTGTGACGCAAGTCCGCCTCGTTTAACTGATAATGGAACAATGAGCTCTGAGAACCTTGTGACGTCATTCGACTGCATCACAGTTCCAATCGCCACAGCAAAGTAAAATCCCTGATCGAATGTTTTCGCCTGTACTCCGACAACTGAAACCTGCAGATCCAATACGCGCAAGAGAAAATTACTTTCTAACTGGCATCGCAAATTTACCTGTGAACGTTGCTATTTGCACAGTGATCCACAAAAGAGAGCGAATTTCTGCCAGTATGACTAATGAGCATGTAACTATTGCATCATCAATGAAAATACGACTACTGGAGTTTTATCTCTGTCTGTGTTCAGAGTGATGATAGTGCGTTATAGCATCACTGAGCACAGGTGTAAACAGGAACGTAAAGAGAGGTAGAAATAGGTTTATGCTTAGTAAGTGTAACAGTAAACAGACTGCTGATTATCTGAGCGGTCAGCATCAAACATTCGTTGCTGAGACTGAAAATATTACGTATAAAGGGACAAATTTCTGAATTATTGTACAATAGCCTTATGTGCTGAGCAATACTGTGAGGCATGGGAAAGATTCGTCGTGGTTCGAGAGCCGTGTTAGAAAGCTACTCGAATGCAGAAAGAGCTTCACCGAAAATTTAAACGTAGCCAAAGCCTGGTAGATAAGTAAAAACTGAACAAAGGCAAAATTAGCGTAACGAAAGCCATGCGTGAAGCCTTCAATGAATTCAAAAGCAAAATTTTTATCCAGCAGATAGCAGATGTAGCAGAAAATCCTAACAAGTTTTGTCTTATGTTATATCACTACGCGTTTCACAGCCATCTGCCTAGACACTCAATTACCATAACTGTATCGAAACGGAGCTTAAAAGAGAGGAGATCAGAATATTAAATTCCTTTTTCCGATACCGATTCACGGAAGAAGGTTGTACTGTTGTGGTTCCTGCTTCTAATCGTCACACGACGGTCAAAATGACAGATATCGAAATAGATGACCGCGAAATAGAAAGTCAACCAAAATCACTCACAAGGGAACCTCCCCATCGCACCCCCCTCAGATTTAGTTATAAGTTGGCACAGTGGATAGGCCTTGAAAAACTGAACACAGATCAATCGATAAAACAGGAAGAAGTTGTGTGGAACTATGAAAAAAAATAAGCAAAATATACTAACTGAGTAGTCCATGTGCAAGATAGGCAACATCAAGAATAATGTGAGCTCAGGAACGCCGTGGTCCCGTGGTTAGCGTGAGCAACTGCGGACCGAGAGACCTTTGGTTCAAGTCTTACCTCGAGGGAAAAGTTTAATTTTTTATTTTCAGGCAATTATCAAAGTTCAGGCACTCTCTCCAAAATTCCAGGACATGTTCAGATTTGCTTGGACATATGAAGGATTTGAAGGTCTACACACGGAAAAATTTGAAAACGTTAAAAACATATGTTTTGACAGAGCACAGGGAAAACTGCGCGACTGTGAAACTGTTGCATTCAATTGTTGCAGTTTATGTGACAAACTCTTATGTTTTCATCACTTTTTTGGAAGTGATTGTCACATCCACAAGAAAACCTAAATCGGGCAAGGTAGAAGAATCTTTTTACCCATTCGCCAAGTGTACAAGTTAGGTGGGTCGACAACATATTCCTGTCATGTGACGCACATGCCGTCACCAGTGTCGTATAGAATATATCAGACGTGTTTTCCTGTGGAGGAATCGGTTGACCTATGACCTTACGATCAAATGTTTTCGGTTCCCATTGGAGAGGCACGTGCTTTCGTCTACAAATCGCACGGTTTTGCGGTGCGGTCGCAAAACATAGACACTAAACTTATTACAGTGAACAGAGATGTCAATGAACGAACAGACAGATCATAACTTTGCGAAAATAAAGAAAGTAAACCTTTCACTCGAAGGAAGACTTGAACCAATGACTTCTCGTTTCGCAACTGCTCACGCTAACCACGGGACCACGGCGCTCCTGAGCTCACATTATCCTTGATGTTGCCTATCTTGCGCATGGACTACTCAGTTTGTATATTTTGCTTATTTTTTTCATAGTTCCACACAACTTCTTCCTGTTTTCTCGATTGATCTGTGTTCAGTTTCTCAAGGCCTATCCACTGTGACAACTTATAACTAAATCTGAGGGGGATGCAATGGGGAGGTTTCTTTGTCAGAAGCGTCGAAGGGACTGCATCTGATGGAATATGCTCGCTAGTCATGACCTTTCTAGAGACCGAAACAATATGGATTCCACAAAGGACGATTGATTTCTGTTGGTCCGCGAGACCTACAGAGCAGATGACGTACATGTTGATGCCGTGTTCCTTGAGGGCGACGTTACCAGCGGAGGTTCGAGTTCTCCCTCTGGCATGGGTGTGTGTGTTTGTCCTTAGGATAATTTAGGTTAAGTAGTGTGTAAGCTTAGGGACTGATGACCTTAGCAGTTAAGTCCCATAAGATTTCACACACATTGGAACATTTTTTTGGAGACGTTAGGTTCACCGCGGTAATATCTCTGCGTGACGTCACTGTGTCGTAGCCGTGACCTATGTCGACCGTTAAGGAGTGTTTCAACTTTCGTGGTCGTATCGACCCTGAGCGCGGTGAACGTCCCGTAGCACAAAGCTCACGTCTGGTATACTTGCTGCCGTAACTAAATGAATCTTAAAAATAATATACTATTTGATGTTTTAAATATCTAAATACTTCCAAGTATGGAAGAATTGTGTAGTAAACCAGCTTGTATTCATTTTAGAAAAGTTGTCTGCAAATGCACAATCATTGTGTGAACCTCATTAGGGTTAATAAACGGTTCCGTATTTATAGGTTGTACACCAGTGCGTAAGTCACATCTTCCTTCATCTTATGCAATTTGATCTGTTTATTGACTTCGTTTTAATTGGTCTGTTTGTTCATTTGAGGACCATATACATAACATAATGTCGTCTAGTTACGATTAAAAATTTTTCGTCGTTTGCACACGAAAATAATAAGCGTAGTATTACCATAACACTCTTCTGAAACAGTAAAAGTATTGTAAATATGAAGTATCGTTGTAATTGTGGTATCCATTCTTACACACCAATTAAAGCAGTAACTCATTTGTTCAACTAGTATATTCATTGCGACTTCGGAAACTTTTGCTGGCATTTCCTTCAGTGAAAGTCAGAAACTGCCAACTTCATACTCGTTATTTACATAATGTATTACGAAAGGCACTTGACAGGAAACTCTGAAGTATTTTGTAATTTGCAGAAGAAATCACAATTCACTGCGAGAAAAAAATAAATCTTTTACTTTGCACTTGAAAGTATCAGGAACAACGAGAAAAAACAGCAGCAGAAACATTCCTGTACCTTAACTGAAGATGTTATTGCTTTGAAAAAGTGTCTCCTAAAATAACTAGCTCCTAAATTTTCTTTTGTACTTTATAGACAGCTGATACTAAGTCATCTTATGATTCTTTTACAAATGTATTTCTCTTTTCTGTCCTTTTTATTCCGAATGGTGCCTAGTTTGTTTTACGAGATAGCCATCGTTTTCTGAACATTTAGTGGCATTAGCGTGTTTCATTCTTACTTTGTAAATTAATGACAGTGACAACTCATCCTGGGAGAGTGAGCTCTTATATGTTCACAACATCGAATCTTACAAAACATACTTTTATTGAATTAACAAGAAGGTCCCAGACTTTTACAGAAAAGCGAAGGAAAAGAAGAAAATACGAGAAGCAGCAGGACAGGAACCAGTTCTCCGAATAATACGCTCAGAAGTCGTAACTCCATTTTGTACTTACACTTTCTGAAGGCTTTCACTACCGACATTTCTTTGTCTTATGTCTAATAGTAACAAATTGTACCAACAACGACGCTTTTCGAAGTATGCTCAATATGTGAAGCAGCATATTTTCATTGGAGATACGTTGTAATTTAAAACCTATTAAAGACAAACTTCAACAAACATACAAAATCTAGTACGGCTTCGCCCTCTTCTCAGATCTCGATACGACCATCTAAGAAGATGGACTACCAAAACGGTCCAAAATGGAGATGTATACGTCATACTGACGTCATGGAGAAGTAACACCGCGTCGAACCTAACGTCTCCCGCTCCTTGACTTACATCTATAAGCTAGTGGTTAAACATGGAAGCTCGACAAGGCTTTACGTGGATGAAGAAGAGCTTCAGAGTATGACGCTTGATGCAGGTACTGGTGGGTGAACCTCAACAAACACTAACGTAACGTATCGCACGTAAATAGGCGGTAAGACCCGGTTATTGTATAATCACGCTATTGCAAGTCGATCACCGGAAGCAGTCACGTTGTGACATAACGAGCGACTGCTTCACAAAAGTATTTGTATGAATGCTGAATACCTGACTGCGCAGTTTGTGGCCAGCAAGTGGCGTGGCGCTGGTTGCGAGCAGCCGAACGGTGAGAGGCTGCGATCAGTGGGTTTTTCCCTGATATGCAGAACATGTTGGAACTCAGGCGACGCGCTGGCCAAGCGTGGAGTGGGGGTTGAGGAGGGTGGGGAATGATGATACAGATTTGGGTTCAAAAAATCGATTTTTCGATAATATTTTTTTCTTATCTACAGTTTAATCAGTTGTCATAGACGTCCAGTGCGGACTGTAATTATTGTACAGCAGTGGAACTTGATAGGTATTCTAAAGCGCTAATTCGGAACTCACTTACACTGGAAAAAAATAGTTTCAGTTTTGGCAACCAGATGCAAATCTGGCGCTGTGAATGCAGGAAAGGTGTATAGAAATGTTTCTGTATGCGTAAAGAATTAGAAATGGGACTGGGACAGGAAAGGTCAAACAAGTGGGAAAGGCATACTGTTGTTTTTATTAGTAACTGCCACTTATTGAACTCCGGCGAGGTAAACGAGATGCTGTACAGCGTCAAATTCCCACCTGATGGCCGGAAGTGGAACTAATTTTTTCCAGCTAAATCGGCTCCGTATTAATGCACTACCATAGCAAAAAATTTTCACTGCCAAACGGTAATTACAGCCTACACTAGACCTCTGTGAGTCGGTGCACTTTACTTATAACCACCTGGTGTGTTGTGTATAAATTTTATCTTGATGTCAACATTATAAATGCCTTTAAAGTGTTAAAATGTTTGAGCTCGCAGCGTGTCCCACTTTTTCAGACATGTGGGAAATTGTGATGGGAATTATTCTTCTTTCAAAGCTACGTAGATAATAAACCATGCAATACTGGAATAGAAAACTTGCAGTGTGTTGGCCATGTCCAAAAGAGGCTTGGTGGTAGGCTTCATCGCTTGCTAGAGGGGAAGAAATATTAAGCACTTGTGGATGATAAACAGCTGGGATGAAAAGACAGGCTTGCTCTTTAAGAAATTGATTCTCTTCAGTTATATTATGGTGGAGCTACCAGGAAAAATTCAATCAATTTAGAAACAATGAGGCTTACTGTGTGGGCAGCTTACTCTCAAAAGCTACTTAACGACCACAGACCAAAGCATAGTCTGCGCCCAAAACACGACTTCTTTAAGTACAACATAATAAAGAGAACTTACATAAATACTCACTACCAGAACATGCTATGAATGCAATTAAGACCACATTCAGATTTCTTGCAAATCCTCATTTATTGAAGAAGTGCCTCCACGGGAAAACACAAAATGCGAATTAAAGCTTAAATAAATTAATTTGGATTAGATGTTGAGAAAGGACAAAGGACAGTCTGTGGACTAAATATACTGAAAATAGTTGTCCATGGCGCAGTTTTATATTTCAGCGAGGGAAATAATGGCGGAATTGAAATGCTGAACAGAGGTGGTGTAAATTCAGGTGTGTTTACTGCAAAAGCATTTCACACCATCGATCAGAGCAGGATCAGCAAAGTTGACACATGGCTGTTTAATCTATAAACACAGGCCAGACAGATTAAAAGGGGAGAGAAGAGACACCCGGACGATGAGGGGTACCAATACCGAGAATTTTAAAATGCGGGTAGGCCTATTACATGTTGAAATATGTGGACTAAATCTTTAACTGCTTTTTCTGATTTCTACATATTTAACACTCTTAGAAGCCTTTTCTCGAAAAATCCTAATCCTACGAAATTTACATGAGCTGCCCAAAACAAGTTGCTGTCCAATTGTAGCTACGCAAATAGAATACCTTCTGTCAGATTCTGATTTACGAAATTGTTTGTTAGCAAAAAGATAATTGATTCTGATTGTACGAAATTCTAAACTTTGTAAATAATAAAATTTTAAACACACATTAATGACTGTAGTTCAGTGGTGTTGTAATATTGCTACATTAATTTGCTATGCTGTAATCGGGTGCTAATAGTAGAATAAAAGCGGGTTAAAAGCCGTGATCTGTCTGGGGACGTTAACCGTGGATTACTGGGCAACTGTTTCATCAGGTATCTAGTCTAAGTTTACCAAATTCCCAAACAGACTAACATTAATGATAATCTTTTAATAGTCATACCACAACCGGTAATATATATATAAAAAGGAGAATTTAAATAACAAGAAAGAAATCAGTTTATATTTGGAAATTTATTTTTAAGATTGGTCACTGAAATTTTAGCATATTAAATTCTACTCGCAACAAGCTGGTGCCTTATTTAGGATTGTGAAAATCTTACGGAACACATCAAATATGGAGCCAAGATTGGGAGACTGCATACAACCCTGCATTCACAAAACAACACCCAAAGAACGTTGAAACATAAGCAAGGAGAAATTAACCACAACCAACAGATTCAGTTTTCCCCAAAGAAATTACGTTCGTAACACAATCCTGTCCGTCATGTAATTACCACACACTGGTATACTAAATTCATATTAACTCTTTGTAAAATCTTCCCAAAAGGAATAGGTGAAGGCTACTTTGATGATTACACCACATGCTCCACGTGGTCAACTTGGTTTACAGAAAGCGTATAACTCCACAGTAATTTTGATAATTAAAATAAATTCGATCGAAAAGCAATTGACAAAAGAAAAACCTTGAACTGGTTACTAACGTCTTACTATTAACCTGATGGGTCAAACAGTTATATAAGCACGTGGTACTGGTCTCGCAAAGTACACTCCACGTGGGTTGAACATAAAGAAAAGCATAAAGAAAAGATGCTATATTGTAAAATATTGTCAAGACGAGACGTTATAATCACACAAGCATTCACATTTAAGATTGATGAACTTAGTTAGAGTTACTGATCAACACGTGGTTCCACTTTACTCACAAAGTAGTAACCAAGCAACAACCGGAAAATAATATGAACTTCACACGAGAATTACACTACGCTGCAATTTAAGATAACATCGGATATTTTAGACCTAAACCCGAAATAAGGGTGATTAAATTTTCAGTTAGGCTGAACTTAAGAAATCCATTGTCCTACGGGCTTAACAGACACGCGCTTAGCCGGAGATCTTACCACTTCAGACGCTCGCCACGGCCACACTGCCACTGCCTACTCCCGAGCGTGTTTCCTGAGGGTGGCTCACAAAGACCAACGGAAGTGACCAGAGGGGCAGCTTCCTATACCAACATGACAACGGACGGACAGAACCATACTAAGGATAGAATCCTCTTTGCTTTTGGGAAGCGTAGCTACCTGTTCCGACGTTGGTCCTACTGTTCTCTAGCAGACAGGCTTGTCTGCTACCCTCAAGCATGCAACTACAAATACATTTGCTCATTCATACTCTCACACAGAAGGGAAGGGGGATGACAGTATCTTATCATATACAGTATATAAAAGAAAGCGGATGTAGGTTCCGTATGAAACTGTGTGACATGAATTACATATAAGAATTACATATAAACTGTGCTTTAAAGTGTAGTAGTGTGACAGATCGTTCTTGTTTATGTGTAAAAGTAACACGTTCCACTGCTCAGTCTCCTCCCAGATAGTCAGAAACGCCACAGTACATTTAGAAGAGGAATTTATTCCATAAATGGCAACAGATTTAAGAAATTAAACATGAAAGGAATCCAACAGAGACCTTTCAGTGTTATAATCCTCTTACTACCTCTAAATAAAATTTTCGGTCTGATTGCAATGATCAGAATTTCAGTTATGGCTTTTTAAAAGAAGACATTTAAAAAAATTAAATTAACACTGAAACTTCCTGGCAGATTAAAACTGTGTGCCCGACCGAGACTCGAACTCGGGACCTTTGCCTTTTGCGGCACTGTTTGCAAAATATGAACTCTGGGACTATTCTTATATTTTTCCATTTTCTGTCTCCAGAAAGGCCCGTACAGGACCTGCAACATGCGGTCGTGCATTATCCTGCTGAAATGTAGGGTTTCGCAGGGATCGAATGAAGGGTAGAGCCACATCTGAAATTGTTCAAAGTGCCGTCAATGTGAACAAGAGGTGACCGAGACGTGTAACCAATGGCACCCCATACCATCACGCCGGGTGAAACGCCAGTATGGCGATGACGAATACACAATTCCAATGTGCGTTCACCGCGATGTCGCCAAACAAGGATGCGACCATCATGATGCTGTAAACAGAAACTGGATTCATCCGAAAAAATGACGTTTTGCCATTTGTGCACAAAGGTTCGTCGCTGAGTACACCGTCGCAGGTGCTCCTGTCTGTGATGCAGCGTCAAGGGTAACCGCAGCCATGGTCTCCGGGCTGATAGTCGATGCTGCTGCAAACGTCATCGAACTGTTCGTGCAGAAAACGTCCCCATCTGTTGACTCAGGGATCGAGACGTGGCTGCACGACCCGTTACAGCCATGCGGATAAGATGCCTGTCATCTCGACTTCTAATGATACGAGGCCGTTGGGATCCAGCACGGCGTTCCGTATTACCCTCCTGAATCCACCGATTCCATATTCTGCTAATAGTCATTGTATCTCGACCAACGCAAGCAGCAATGTCGCGATACGATAAACCGCAATCGCGATAGGCTACAATCCGACCTTTATCAAAGTCGGAAACGTGATGGTACGCATTTCTCCTCCTTACACGAGGCATCACAACAACGTTTCATCAGACAACGCCAGTCAACTGCTATTTGTGTATGAGAAATCGGTTGGAAACTTTCCTCATGTCAGCACGTTGTAGGTGTCGCCTTCGGCGCCAACCTTGTGTGAATGTTCTGAAAAGCTAATCATTTGCATATCACAGCATCTTCTTCCTGTCGATTAAATTTCGCGTCTGTAGCACGTCATCTTCGTGGTGTAGCAATTTTAATGGCCAGTAGTGTATTTAAATTTCTTGAATTGTGGTCATGTTCAAACTAAGTGTGTTGCTCAGTGCAGTCGCGTGACGGAACTTTTTAAACAGTTTGCCACAGCACAGCTTGGGATCTTTTGGTCAGTGCTCACCAATTTGGGAAGATCTTTTGTCTGGTTGGGACGGGCAGAGCGCCGCCACAGATTCAGACTGTGTTAGTGGGACTTGTAATACTTCGGTGATCGCGAGCTGAACACTTAGAAATATATCGGGACTTGAAATTCAGTTGGCATTTAGAAATTGGTTCTTTTGCGTTCACGCGAACGTTATTTTTATTTAACTGTTTGTAAGCAACTGCGAAATTTAATGATTTTGCAGCATAATTTTTTGATTGAAATTGTGTAACGTACTTGTACTACATTTGTAATGAGTCTTTCTGGTAATGAACTTTGTTTCGTTGCGAATGCTAGACAAATTCCGCACTGTCGAAGTTTTAAGTTTTTGCTACTGGTTCTTTGTGGGGTAATATTCATGTTTACGACATTATTCTGCACTTGACACCGTTAGTAAATGCTCTAGTGAAACTACATGACAGATTTGCTTTACTGATTTGAAAAGTGTTCAGTTAATCTATCAGTTTGATATGAGGCCACCATTAAAGCATAATTTACTATTGAAATCTTGTTAAATATCAAACGTCATGGAGTAGACAACATTATTATCCTGTGGCATGCTACTCATATTCATTATTATTATTTATGGTAATGATGGGAGCTGAAGAAATGAATTAAAATTTGTGCCACAGCCAGGACTTGAACGTGGGTCTTCTTGCTTACTAGGCAGGAACGCTAGCCATTATTTATTCACTGCTCTTTTCTTGTTTTTAATTACTATTTCGCTGATGTCTATACTAGTAAAAGAGCTCTGCGATTAATTTTATGCTACAATTTTGGTGTTAAAGCAGTAGTGCGCAACCCGCGCCTATTGTTTCCAGTGAACCGAAACTGAAATACAGGCACTGCATTGCTCACAGCAAGCTGCTTGTCCAGTCGCAGACACGTCTTCCGCTTACTTACAGCCGTTCCTGTTGCAACATGCGTTATACACTAAGGCGCCAAAGAAACTGGTATTGGCATGCGTATTCAAATACAGAGATATGTAAATAGGCAGAATACGGCCCTGCGATCGGAAACGCCTATTATAAGACAACAAGTGTCTGGCGCAGTTGTTAGAATGGTTACTGCTGCTAAAATAGAAGATTATCAAGATTTAAGTGGATTTGAACGTGGTGTTACAGTCGGCACACGAGCGATGGGACACAGCATCTCCGAGGTAGCGATGAAGTGGGAACTTTACATCACGACCTTTTCACGAGTGTACCTTGAAAATCAGGAATCCGGTAAAACATCAAATCTCTGACATCGCTGCGGCCGGAAAAAGATCCTGCAAGAAAGGGACCAACGGCGAATGAAGAGAATCGTTCAACGTGACAGGAGTGCAACCCTTCAGCAAATTGCTGCAGATTTCAATGATGGGCCATCAACTAGTGTCAGCATGCGAACCATTCAACGAAGCATCATCTATATGGGCTTTCGGAGCTGATGGGCCAGTCGTATACCCTTGCTGACTGCACGACACAAAGATTGCTCCTTGCCTGAGCCCGTCTTCACCAACATTGGACTGTTGATGACTGGAAAGATGTTGTCTGGTTGGACGGGTCTCGTTTCAAATTGTATCGACCGGATGGACGTGTACGGATATGGAGACAATCTCATGAATCCATGGACCCTGCGTGTCAGCAGGGGATTCCACCAAGCTAGTAGACGCTCTGTGATGGTGTGGGGCGTGTGGAGTTGTAGTGATATGGGACCCGTGATACGCCTGGATACGACTCTGACAGGTGACACTCACGTAGGCATCCTGTCTGATCACCTGCATCCATTCATGTCCATTGTGCATTGAGACGGACTTCGGCAATTCCAGCAGGACAATGCGACACGCCACACGTACAAAATTGCTACAGAATGGCTTCAGGAACACTCTTCTGAGTTTAAACACTTCCGCTGGCTATTAAACTCTCCAGACATAAACATTATTAAGCATATCTGGTATGCCTTGTAAGTTTCTGTTCAGAAGATATCTCCACCCTTTCGTACTCTTTCGAGTTTATGGACAGCCCTGCTCGATTCGGGGTGTCAGTTCCTTCCAGCACTACTTCAGACATTAGTCGAGTCCATGCTACGTCGTGTTGCGGCACTTCTACGTGCTCACGGGGGCCCTACATGATATTAGGCAGGTGTATCAGTTTCTTTGGCTCTTCGTTCTACACCACCAGCATTGTTTTATATTAGACAATTTTCCATGCGAGAGTCATTTTGTTGCATGCACTGTCGGCTTTCGGCTTGGTCTTTCTTGGAAAAGTTTGATTTATAAATAGTGTGTATCCTCCTATCCAATATGCAGGTGATAATCATTAATGTGTTATATGTTTAACTTCTCTAAGGCAGGGGTGTCTAAACTTTTCGTCTGGCGGAACACTTCGAGAACGCTGGTACTTTCATGGAGCACCTTGTTCATTTTGAAGGTTAACAAAATCTTAGAAATGAGAATACTTGTTGTATTTGGTGATTACTTCAATTTTAAATCATAACTAAAAGCACAGAACTCATAAAAATTTTTAAAAGTTATTAGCATTATCAGAATGTCGATAAAAACACCATGTTATTAATGGTTTTTCACGGTGCGTTGATTCCCACCGAAGAACAGTGTTCTACGGAACACAGTATGGGAAACCCTGATCTAACGGCATCTCTGCTGACATGCATCCAACTTGCCCTCCATAAAAAGTTCTTTTCAATCTGACGAAACGTCCAGTTAGCAAGACCATATTTTTCTGCAGTTGCAATTACTGTTGCACGATTCAGAACTTACTTTCGCAAGACGAGGTGGCCGAGTGGTTAAGGCGTTGGACTGCTAATCCAATGTGTTCTGTACGCAGGCGTTCGAATCCCATCCTCGTCTAATGCCTTGCGTACATAACTCCTAAATACACGCGCGATTCATACTTCCTCCTGCATCTGAATTATTATATCCTCTAGACTGGAGCTGCTGTTTATAAACGTTACTTGTCTATGACTATTCACATAATTAGGCTGGCAATCTAAAAGTAACTCGGATCCACACACAAAGCTATTGCATAGCGATGTCTATTTTTCCAAATCACTTAAAAAGTTTGTTGCAGATTTGTCAGATCGCCTCTCTACTTTGCTAGAATATCGATTGAATACTGACTCAGGTATAGAAGATGACGTTATTGTGCTGTCTTACGTAACGAGGAAAAATATAAGATGCTGCGTCCAATCACGCCTTGAAAAATACATCCACAGGAGATTATTCGTAACAGCAACGAATAGCGAGCCGACGGATGCTAAATTAATGTATATTTATCGTATAACAACAGTCAGAGCGGAATACGCAAATAACTGAGAAAAATCCAAAAGACCAAAAAATCGATAATGACTGGGAGGTAACAACAAATTAACAGCGCCAATGGTGAGATGCCCGACCAGCCAGAAAGAACGACAGAGGCCGTGGGATGTCCTCTGGAAGAGAACGCCCACATAAATGACAACACACTACGAAATTGCCCACCAGGAAGAATGTAAGCAACAATTGCTTCTGTAAAGAATAACAACTATCTATAAAAAAAAAACTACGAAAATATATGGACGAAATGTGAAATGAAACAAGTCCAAGCATATAATGCACCAACTCCAAACAAGCAAAATTCAAAGGACTATAAAATGTGAAAAAATTTGCCTTGACGTCCGACGTGTTTTAATGTGTGAGAACTCGGATATAGGACTAGATCGAAATAGTCAGGTGAAATGTCGTCTCCAGTCCTGAGAGTGGAATCGAGTCGTGAAATGCCATACTCACCAAAGAAGGCAACGCTGGACAGGTTGAGAAACTGAGAAGCAGAACATAGATCGCTTGCAGTATAAATAAAATATCAAATTAATTCAACGCCAGAGCTCTGCTGTTTGGACCGCACGACGAACAAATAATAATAGGAGGAGTCGGACGTTCAGACAGACAGACAGACAGACCGACAGAAGGACAACAAAGTGAACCTATAAGAGTTACGTTTTTACTAGTTGAGATATGGAACCGTAAAAAAAAGGCCGAAGTGTAGCCTACAATGTTTTCAGGTCATACGGTGTACAATTGTCGGATGAACCTCCAGAAACGAAAGACTTAATGCGCTAAAGGCCTGGTGTCGTGGGGTTTCCTGCCGCTTGTCAAGCCTTACTCGCGCTATCATTCAATCAAAACCAAAGAAATCTCCACTCAATTTGGCTACCTAGTGGATAAAGTTATGAAAACCCTCCCTTGTTCTTCACGACTTTAATAACAGAAATCGATCAGTCGAAGCACACCGGACACATGACACAAAACTACTAGCACCTCTGCACGTCGCCACACCATACACAAAGAAAGTAAAATGTTGGCCCCTGAAGTAGCAAATGACGGAAACAAACGATGTCTACGCAAGTTGTAGGAATTAGAACTCTACCTTAAGAAACCGGCCTTTAGATTCCATATCGTTACAGTGACTACTTAATATTAATTTAAACACAGTCCCCACATGGCTATAAGGTCACATTCCCCGCCAATATCAGTTTAAAGAAAAGACTAGTGCACATGCTTGGGATAATGTTAGATCCTTTCACCATTACAGCTGTTTACGAAATCTGTTATAACTGTCCGAGATATTATCCAGGACAAACTCGAAGAACTATCAAAGATAGGTATAAAGAGCACTTGCCGGACAAGGGAGGTAATAACGTTTGTAATTCCGCCTACGTAGTTGTTCTGAACACTCTCCGAGAACATTTTAAGAAACACTAACATTGCATAAACAAAGAAAAATATTATAAGTTACATTTAATGGATGAAATTGAGATTTTTTAGCATCTAGCTAATAGAGATGGTTTTATCATAAGTGAACAGCTGCAGCTTAGTAATAAGAACTTCCTCAATGGCTTTAAGATGTTACTCACGACCGCTGAATAGCGATTTACCGGCTGCGCCTACTTTGTCGAGGAGATCATTTATCTCAAACACACTTTCCTAAGTTTGTTATCCAGCACGATATGTTTAGAGTGAAGTCCAGTTTTTATGCCCCAAGAAAGGAATCCAATATGCATAACTACAGTGACATAGAAAAAAACCGCTGCACCAAGAAGGAGTTGTGCAACGTATAGGAAAGGTGGTAGGTGTGTTTCTACATGTGAATGATGTCTGTTGAAATTTCGCACCTGTCGCATGAAATGGCGCTAGTAGCGACACTACGAGGATGTAAATCAGGTTTGCATTAAATACACGCTGTAACGGCCATGAGCGTTAGCTACCTTTGAGACTGGACGTTGGGAATTCATGTTAGCCAAGACTGCCTTTAAGACGACAAAGAATTTGAACGAGAAGCTGGATGTTTCTTCCGCGATATTGCAGAAAAACTTGTCAGGAATGTAGCCACTGTACATGATTGCTGGGAGCGGTGGTCACGAGAATGTACAGTAGCAAGAAGACCGGACACCGAACGGCCAGCTGGCATTACGATTAGAGGGAAGACCGTTTTCGGAGTGTGGTTCTGGAGCATCGTGCTGCATCTGCAGCAACAATTTGAGCATCAGTTGGCAGCATAGTGACACAATGAACTGTTACAAATCTGTTACTTCGAGTACAGCTCCGAGCCAGAAGATCCGTAACGTACATTCCACTGACCCCAAACCATCGCCATTTGCGACTTCAGTGGTGTCAAGCGAGGGCTCACTGCAGGTAGTATGGAAGTCTGTTGTATTTTCTGATGAAAGCTGGTTCTACCCTGCTGCCACTGATCAGGTGTTGGTTAGGAGGAGACCAGTTGAGGGCCTGCAACCAAACCTCTGCCTCGTGATGACTGGGTGTTGTGTGATGTCCTTAGGTTAGTTAGGTTTAAGTAGTTCTAATTTCTAGGGGACTGATGACCATAGATGTTAAGTCCCATAGTGCTCAGAGCCATTTGAACCATTTTTTTCCAACCAAACCTGTTTGTGTGCTAGACACGCTGAACATACACGTCTAGTTGTGATCTGGGGTGTATTTTCGTATGACAGCAGGGGCACGCACCCTGACTGCATATTTGTACGTCAATCTGATGAATCGACCTGTTGAGCTGACACTGATGTACAGCATCCCACATACAGCTGTTGTAACCCAACATGCTACACGGAGATCGACATATTGCCCTGGCCTGCTCGATCATCAGATCCATCTCCATTCTAGCGCATATGAAACATCACCGATCACCAGACGAGAACTCCAGCGTCATCCACAACAGCTATTAACCGCCCCTATATTGTTCAGGGAAGAATGGGTAGCTTTGAGGGATGAAGTAGTGAGGGCGGCAGACGATCACGTACGTAAAAAGACGAGAGCTAGTAGAAATATTGAATTTAATTGATGAAAGGAGAAAATGGTTCAAATGGCTCTGAGCACTATGGGACTTAACATCTGTGGTCATCAGTTCCCTAGAACTTAGAACTACTTAAACCTAACTGACCTAAGGACATCACACACATCCATGCCCGAGGCAGGATTCGAACCTGCGACCATAGCAGTCGCGCGGTTCCGGAATGAGCGCCTAGAACCGCTAGACCACCGCGGCCGGCTGATGAAAGGAGAATATATAGAAATGCAGTAAATGAAGCAGGCAAAAAGGAATACAAACCTCTCAAAAATGAGATCGACAGGAAGTCCAAAATGGCTAAGCAGGCATGGCTAGAGGACAAATGTAAGGATGCAGAGGCTTCTCACTAGGGGTAAGATAGATACTGCCTACAGGAAAATTAAAGAGACCTTTGGAGAAAAGAGAACCACTTGTATGAATATCAAGAGCTCAGATCGAAACCCAGTTCTAAGCAAAGAAGGGAAAGCAGAAAAGTGGAAGGAGTATATAGAGTGTCTATACAAGGGCGATGTACTTGAGGACAATATTATGGAAATGGAGGAGGATGTAGACGAAAATGATATGGGAGATACGATACTGCGTGAAGAGTTTGACAGAGCACTGAAAGACCTGAGTCGAAACAAGGCCCCGGGAGTAGACAACATTCCATTAGAACTACTGACGGCCTTGGGAGAGCCAGACCAGCACGATGTATGAGACAGGCGAGATACCCTCAGACTTCAAGAAGAATATAATAATTCCAATCCCAAAGAAAGCAGGTGTTGACAGATGTGAGAATTACCGAACTATCAGTTTAATAAGTCACAGCTGCAAAATAATAACGCGAATTCTTTACAGACGAATGGAAAAACTGGTAGAAGCCGACCTCGAGGAAGATCAGTTTGGATTCCGTAGAAATATTGGAACACGTGAGGCAATACTGACCTTACGACTTATCTTAGAAGAAAGATTAAGGAAAGGCAAACCTACGTTCCTAGCATTTGTAGACTTAGTGAAAGCTTTTGACAATGTTGTCTGGAACACTTTCAAACTCTGAAGGTGGCAGGGGTAAAACACAGGGAGCGAAAGGCTATTTACAATTTGTACAGAAACCAGATGGCTGTTATAAGAGTCGAGGGGCATGAAAGGGAATCAGTGGTTGGGAAAGGAGTGAGACAGGGTTTTAGCCTCTCCCCGATGTTATTCAATCTGTATATTGAGCAAGCAGTAAAGGAAACAAAAGAAAAATTCGGAGTAGGTATTAAAATTCATGGACAAGAAGTAAAAACTTTGAGGTTCGCCGATGACATTGTAATTCTGTCAGAGACAGCAAAGGACTTGGAAGAGCAGTTGAACGGAATGGACAGTGTCTTGAAAGGAGGATATAAGATGAACATCAACAAAAGCAAAACGAGGATAATGGAATGTAGTCGAATTAAATCGGATGATGCTGAGGGAATTAGACTACGAAATGAGACACTTAAAGTAGTAAAGGAGTTTTGCTATTTGGGGAGTAAAATAACTGATGACGGTCGAAGAAGAGAGGATATAAAATGTAGACTGGCAATGGCAAGGGAAGCATTTCTGAAGAAGAGAAATTTGTTAACATCGAGTATAGATATAAGTGGGCCCAGGAAATGACCTGGGGGGGGGGGGGGGGGGGGTCTCTGCAGACATCATGAGACTCTGGCATAAAATGGGGGTGATACGCGATTACAAGAACTCAGCAAGAGAGTTCTCACAGCCTCTGTCACCTCGATTCTCCAACTTCCTACCTACACGTGGTGCCCCTGTTAAGCCGAGCAACTCAGCGGAAGGTTGGGTAACCAACCCGAGCGGGAAACTGAGTCGGTGAGCAGGTAGGAGTTAGAGGACAGTGGAAGGCAACGGGAAACCACCACTGAACTATCCCCAGAAAACCCCATGGCTTCGCTCAGCTCAAAATGTTCCGGAGTTTCAAGTTCCCCGATCGGATCTCCGGGGGGAACCAGGTTGAGAGGAGCTTCACGAAGAGTAAGATGGTGCAAAGAGAAGCACTGTATAGGAACATGGAATGTAAGATCCATGTATCAAGGGAAACTAGACGTAGTGAAAAGAGAAATAGAGAAAATTAACATCGACATATTGGGAATCAGTGAAATGAGGTGGACTGGCATGGGAGAATTTGCTTCGGATGGCCATAAGGTGTATTATTCTGGGCACGATAACAACAGAAGTAATGGAGTAGCCTTCATAGTTAGTGATAAAGTGAGAAAAGCTGTAATGGGATGCAAATATAAAAATGATAGAATGATGTCCATCAGACTTCAAGGTCAGCCCCTCAGCATCACAGTAATTCAAGTTTATGCACCAACAACCGATGCTGAAAAGGAAATTATTGACCAGTTCTATGGAGATTTACAAGAATTACTACTGTCAACACCAAAAAAGGATGTCGTCTTCATAGTTGGAGGTTGGAATGTAAAAGTGGGAAATCAAGCTGTAGAAGGTATAACAGGGAAATATGGTCTTGGTACAACAAATGAAGCTGGACAGAGACTCCTAGAATTCTGCCAAGAAAATTCATTGATAATTACTGATACTGTTTCAACTACCAAAACGACACCTATATACCTGGACTTCGCCAGATGGCCAACACCGGAACCAAATTGATTACATACTTTGTAATCAGAGGTGGAAGAGCGCGGTTCAGTCAGCTACGACAAGACCTGGGGCTGACTGCGCATCAGATCACGAGCTCCTGATTGCAAAATTTCGGCTGAAACTTCAGAATGTAGCAAAAAGTATCCCAACTTGTAGATACGACCTTAACTCTATACCCTCCGACTACGCTGTAGAGGTACAAAACAGATTTAATGTATTACAGCTGGAGGACAAAAGCTCGCAAGAGATGTGGACAGAAGTAGCTAATACTGTCAAGGAGGCCGCAGAGAAACACATTCCCAAGAAAAGGAACAGTAAGAATGCTAGATGGCTATCAGTTGAGGCACTGCAAGTTGCAGAAGAACGAAGGAAAGGAAAAATCAAGGGAACTAGATCAGCTATGTTTGAATTAAATAAAGATTTTCAGAAATTAGCTAGAAGAGATAAAAATATATTCTTTAATGAACAGTGCAAGGAAGTTGAAGACATTAACGGAATGGGGAATACAAGAGATCTTTATAAGAAAATTAGAGAAATTAAAGGAAAATTCCAGGCAAAAATTGGAATGATAAAAGATAGAAACGGGAAAGATCTGAGTGAAGCAGAGGATGTTAAGGAAAGATGGGCAGAATATGTAGAAGACCTATACAATAAAGAACTGCGTAATGACAGGGCTCCTACTGCTGATGTTAATGTTAATTTACAACTAGAGCCAGATATTTTGGAGAGCGAAATCCAGTGGGCCCTTGAAAATATGGCTGATAACAAAACTAGTGGACATGATGAAATACCAGCAGAATTGTTTAAAGTCACTGGAAAGGATGCAGTGAAAGTGCTGCACTCAATATGTCAAAAAATATGGATCACGCAGCAGTGGTCAGAAGACTGGAAAAGATTAGTATTCATCCCCATTCCAAAGAAAAGTTCTAAAGAATGCTCAGATTACCGAACAATCGCACTTATTTCTCATTCTAGCAAAGTTATGTTGAAAATCTTACAAAATAGACTTCGCCAATATCTAGATCGAGAGCTATCAGAAGAACAAGCTGGATTTAGGAGAGGAAGAGGAACTAGAGATCAAATTGCTAACATTCGGTGGTTAATGGAAAAAGCGAGAGAATTCCAGAAAGATGTGTACCTCTGCTTTATTGACTACACCAAAGCCTTCGACTGCGTTGATGACAACAAATTATGGAACGTACTGAAAAACATGGGTGTACCGGATCACCTCATTATCTGATACGGAGCTTATACCTTGACCAAGAAGCCACGGTGAGAACTTTGTATGGAACAACGAAATGGATAAAGGTTCAGAAAGCGGTCCGACAAGGTTGCATACTGTCACCGTACTTATTCAATCTGTATGCAGAACATGTTATGAGGAATTCGAGGCTAGATGAAGGAGAAACAGGAATTAAAATAGCTGGAATAAATGTAAACAACCTCAGGTACGCGGATGATACGATCCTGTTGGCAGAAAGTGAAGAAGAATTGAGAACACTCTTACTGAAGGTGAAAGACGAAAGTGAAAAGGCCGGTCTTATGCTGAATGTGAAGAAAACGAAAATTATGACGGCTACACCTACCAATTCGTGGGATATAGCAGGAGAAACCATGGTGGTAGTGACCACATTCAGTTATCTCGGTTCCCAGATCTCTGCTGATGGCGACTGCAGCCATGAAATCCGGAGACGCCTGTTGCTCGGTAGACAGGCGATGTCAAACCTTGACAAGGTTATAAGGTCCAGAGATATAACACTAGCAACAAAGATCCGTATTGTGAGGGCTATGGTCTTTCCAGTTGTATGGATGTGAGACCTGGACCATTAGAAAGGCTGAACGGCGAAGAATTGACTCCTTCGAATTGTGGTGTTGGAGGAAACTTCTTAGAGTTACATGGACTGCAAAGAGAACCAACAGATCAATATTGGAGCAAATAAAACCAGACTTCTCCCTGGAAGGTCTAATGTTAAAACAAAAGCTGACCTACTTTGGACACACAATGCGAAGGCATGCCTCGCTGGAAAAAACATTAATGCTGGGGAAGATTGAAGGAACTAGAGGAAGAGGACGTCAGAGGATGAGATGGATCGATGGCATCACAGAAGCAATGTGTTCCAACCTGGAAGGTCTACGGGAGGTAGTGCAAGACAGGAAAAAGTGGTGATTTGGTTCATGGGGTCACGAAGAGTCGGAACCGACTAAACGAATAGAGAGAGAGAGAGAGAGAGAGAGAGAGAGAGAGAGAGAGATTCAATACCTCCTCATTAGTTATGTGATCTACCCATTTAATCTTCAGCATTCTTCAGTAGCACTACATTTCGAAAGCTTCTATTCTCTTCTTGTCCAAACTATTTATCGTCCACGTTTCACTTCCATATATGGCTACACTCCATACAAATACTTTCAGAAACGACTTCCTGACAAATCTATACTCGATGTTAACAAATTTCTCTTCTTGAGAAACGCTGTCCTTGCCACTGCCAGTCTACATTTTATATCCTCTCTACTTCGACCATCATCAGTTATTTTACTCCCTAAATAGCAAAACTTCTTTACTACTTTAAGTGTCTCATTTCCTAATCTAATTCCCTCAGCATCACCCGACTTAATTTGACTACATTCCATTATCCTCGTTTTGCTTTTGTTGATGTTCATCTTATATCCTCCTTTCAAGACACTGTCCATTCCGTTCAACTGCTCTTCCAAGTCCTTTGCTGTCTCTGACAGAATTACAATGTCATCGGCGAACCTCAAAGTTTTTACTTCTTGTCCATGAATTTTAATACCTACTCCGAATTTTTCTTTTGTTTCCTTGACTGCTTGCTCAATATACAGATTGAATAACATCGGGGAGAGGCTAAAACCCTGTCTCACTCCTTTCCCAACCACTGCTTCCCTTTCATGCCCCTCGACTCTTATAACAGCCATCTGGTTTCTGTACAAATTGTAAATAGCCTTTCGCTCCCTGTGTTTTACCCCTGCCACCTTCAGAGTTTGAAAGTGTTCTAGACAACATTGTCAAAAGCTTTCACTAAGTCTACAAATGCTAGGAACGTAGGTTTGCCTTTCCTTAATCTTTCTTCTAAGATAAGTCGTAAGGTCAGTATTGCCTCACGTGTTCCAATATTTCTACGGAATCCAAACTGATCTTCCTCGAGGTCGGCTTCTACCAGTTTTTCCATTCGTCTGTAAAGAATTCGCGTTATTATTTTGCAGCTGTGACTTATTAAACTGATAGTTCGGTAATTCTCACATCTGTCAACACCTGCTTTCTTTGGGATTGGAATTATTATATTCTTCTTGAAGTCTGAGGGTATCTCGCCTGTCTCATACATCGTGCTCACCAGATGGTAGAGTTTTGTCATGACTGGCTCTCCCGAGGCCATCAGTAGTTCTAATGGAATGTTGTCTACTCCCGGGGCCTTGTTTCGACTCAGGTCTTTCAGTGCTCTGTCAAACTCTTCACGCAGTACCTTATCTCCCATTTCGTCTTCATCTACATCCTCTTCCATTTCCATAATATTGTCCTCAAGTACATCGCCCTTGTATAAACCCTCTATATACTCCTTCCACCTTTCTGCCTTCCCTTCTTTGCTTAGAACTGGGTTGCCATCTGAGCTCTTGATATTCATACAAGAGGTTCTCTTCTCTCCAAAGGTCTCTTTAATTTTCCTGTAGGCAGTATCTATCTTACCCCTAGTGAGACATGCCTCTACATCCTTACATTTGTCCTCTAGCCATCCCTGCTTAGCCATTTTGCACTTCCTGTCGATGTCATTTTTGAGATGTTTGTATTCCTTTTTGCCTGCTTCATTTACTGCATTTTTATATTTTCTCCTTTCATCAATTAAATACAATATTTCTTCTGTTACCCAAGGATTTCTATTAGCCCTCGTCTTTTTACCTACTTGATCGTCTGCTGCCTTCACTACTTGATCCCTCAGAGCTACACATTCTTCTTCTACTGTATTTCTTTCCCCCATTCCTGTCAATTGTTCCCTTATGCTCTCACTGAAACTCTCTACAACCTCCGGTTCTTTCAGTTTATCCAGGTCCCATCTCCTTAAATTCCCACCTTTTTGCAGTTTCTTCAGTCTCAATCTGCAGTTCATAACCAATAGATTGTGGTCAGAATCCACATCTGCCCCAGGAAATGTCTTACAATTTAAAACCTGGTTCCTAAATCTGTCTTACCATTATATAATCTATCTGATACCTTTTAGTATCTCCACGATTCCTCCAGGTATACAACCTTCTCTTATGATTCTTGAACCAAGTGTTAGCTGTGATTAAGTTATGCTCTGTGCAAAATTCTACAAGGAGGCTTCCTCTTTCATTCCTTCCCCCCAATCCATATTCACCTACTATGTTTCCTTCTCTCCCTTTTCCTACTGGCGAATTCCAGTCACCCATGACTATTAAATTTTCGTCTCCCTTCACTACCTGAATAATTGCTTTTATCTCGTCATACATTTCATCTATTTCTTCATCATCTGCAGAGCTAGTTGGCATATAAACTTGTACTACTGTAGTAGGCATGGGCTTTGTGTCTATCTTGGCCACAATAGTGCGTTCACTATGCTGTTTGTAGTAGCTAACCCGCACTCCTATTTTTTTATTCATTATTAAACTTACTCCTGCATTACCCCTATTTGATTTTGTATTTATAACCCTGTAATCACCTGACCAAAAGTCTTGTTCCTCCTGCCACCGAACTTCACTAATTCGCACTATATCTAACTTTAACCTATCCATTTCCCTTTTTAAATTTTCTAACCTACCTGCCCGATTAAGGGATCTGACATTCCACGCTCCGATCCGTAGAACGCCAGTTTTCTTTCTCCTGATAACGACGTCCTCCTGAGTAGTCCCCGCCCGGAGATCCGAATGGGGGACTATTTTACCTCCGGAATATTTTACCCAAGAGGACGCCATCATCATTTAATCATACAGTAAAGCTGCATGTGGTACGTAATTAATATTCGATGACGACCGATATTCTTATGGAGTACATAGTTTTCGGGGTCACTAGACTAACTAGTGTCAGTCATAATAAATTTGCGCCTCTAGGATTGGAGGGGGTGGGGGGAGAGGATTGGGGTGCGGTTACAAAGAGAGTGACATAAATGGATGTCTCTGAAATGACCGAAGTAATTTATTCCAAACTTGGTACGCAAATCACTAAAAAAGTTACTGTGATATTAAGACGCCTTAGTGTCCAGTGGTTGAGAGTAGGCATGAGAAGGGGCGACATAGCAGCATAACTCAGGAATGCCTCGAGCAATGTCAGTCAAATGTGGTATAATTTGGTATTTGTATAAAATACTGTGGGAATAAGAGACCCCACGATCCCTACAGCTGTATCATTACTATCTGGCCCTAAATACCAACAGGAAAAATAATTTTCAATTGACTATTATTTTAAAAAATAAATTAAGTAGGGCTACGTTTACGTAAATTTAGCAAAAGGTTATTAACACGTACTCAGTTGACGGCAGAGCTAGTTCTTAATGCGGAATAGACATATCGTTAAGTCTCTCTATACAAATATACATATTGCGTACGAAAGCATAGTACCCAATAGTAAAAGACAGCAAAAAATTCTAAGTGAAGCACTCAACGCAAACGGGTTTAGTGATAAACAACAATAGTTTTAAATTTTGATTACACGAAGCTGTATGGAATGTAACCTACCAGCATTTTAAAAGGTCTAACAACGTACTAGCAACCGCTTAACGTCACCTGGTAGTAATGTATAGAAGCAGTTCAGATCCGTTGTTGTGCACAGTTGCTTGTTCGTACCAAAACAAGTAAAATCTAATCTTCTTCTGGAGTGGGGTAATATCGGTTCTATGATCAAGGTGTGTGTATATATATATATGCACGCCTTAAGCATTGTGTTCCAATTCAGCTCAGTTCATGAAGTACTGGTGTCTGTTAGGATTAGCTATCTACCAGTGCATCAAGTATCTGATGATCGCTATTAAGATAGTAGCCCATGCACTCAGTGCATAAGGTAGTGGCAGCAGCCAGGATCAGGTTTTAGACAATAATATGTGGGTACTGTTCCGACACAGCGCAATAGACATACACATAATATATTTAAAATCTGAAAATTCGCCGTTCCTGTGGAAGTTTGCGGGTTGAGTAGAACGATCGAGAGTCTGCTTGTTTCTGACAGTGAGCCACATTGCGTGTCAAGGAGTGTGCGGTGGAAGCAGCTGTCTCATCCGCTACGTCACGTTTAACGGCTCAATGAAACGAGCCAACGTTCCGTTACAATATCACTACACTAGTCGGAAAAAACCTCAGCAAGCGATGGTGGTGTAATGGTCAGCATAGTTGCCTTCCAAGCAGTTGATCCGGGTTCGATTCCCGGCCATCGCACGTATTTTGCACGAATATTTTTCGTTCTAGCGGCGGACGAATAAAAAAAAAAGAAAATCTGCCACTGCGATAAGTAATAAATGGGATAAATGACCAAGTTTTACGACCGTACTGGAAATTTACCATCAGTGCTAAGCACAATGCCTTTAACTGGCTTGTCAGTAACGTGACATTTTTTCTTTCCAAACTCAAGGGCACCGATAGACAGGAATTTATTGACTTTTTGTCATTGGAACACTGGACTCTCATATATCTGGGAGCTAGATATGGACAGTCAGTGCCCAATTATCTCCGTGTGACTCTCGAGGCAGATTAAGAAATGAAGAAGACAATGTAGAATCCGCGTTGAAACCAGCAACATAATCTCATGATGGAACAAGACTGTTGAGAAAGCCATGTAAAATTACAAATAAACTAAATTAATTGCAGAATGTTTTGAAACTAGTGAAAGGGGATAAAATAATGTTTTACATTTCATGTCTACTTCCGTATACATACAGTGTAATTAACAAAAAATTTTATCTATAACACTCGAACAAATCATTCATTCATTCATTCAAGTCGTATTTTTCACTTTCTTTCTAAGACACATGCAATTCTTATTTTAGAAAAAAAAATCTGTGGCAGTTCCCCAGTTCTACTATTTCATTTCTCTAATTTACATCTAAAAGCCGTTCAAAGAATACATTTACTTAGCACAGAGAAAAATGTTCTCCAAGATGTTGCTCTTTTGACAAATGTTCACTGCTTTTGCCATCTTTTTTCTTGTTTATTTATTTCAAATGTTCAGATGTGTGTGAAATCTTATGGGACTTTACTGCTAAGGTCATCAGTCCCTAAGCTTACACACTACTTAATCTAAATTATCCTAAGGACAAACACACACATCCATGCCCGAGGGAGGACTCGAACCTCCGGCGGGACCAGCCTCACAGTCCATGACTGTAGCGCCTGAGACCGCTCGGCTAATCCCGAGCGGCGTTTATTTATTTAATTATATCATTGCATAATCCAATAATTTGAAGGATGTGTTTTGCCTCAACATTTGTTCAACGTTGTAATTCATTGCATTTCAGCACAATAAAAGATTTTAAATAGAAAATTGAAAGAAGTAAAATAAGAAAAACAGTATACCACAAAATCACTTCCTTTTCATAAATGTAGTGCAGCGCCAACACTTATTTTTTTCTGTTCTACCTAATGCAATGGAATAATAGTGTGCTACTTTTCAACGCTCAGATATCGTTTCGGGCGACTTGTGTTTCGTGATTTAGATTTAATAGAAGGTTGAGGACGTTTAACCCTTCAGCCAGCTAGTATTATGAGTCTGTATTACTGCCAAAGTGGAGTAGGATTTAAGAGCACAGCCTGGCTGCTGAACGGGTGGAATTGAAAAATGAATATTTCTAAATTACGCTTCAGATCATTTCCCACAGGTGTCTGATAGAACACAGCGCAAGCAGTTATTCAAAAAACTATGATGTGGACGCCATAAGATTGGCTTAGTGGGAGTGAATACTCTTGGCACATGCCAAATGAATTTGACTTCCTAAAAGCCGGCCCGTTGTGGCCGAGCGGTTCTAGGCGCTTCAGTCCGGAACCGTGCTGCTGCTACGGTCGCAGGTTCGAATCCTGCATCGGGCATGGATGTGTGTGATGTCCTTAGGTTAGTTAGGTTTAAGAAGTTCTAAGTTCTAGGGGACTGATGACCTCAGAAGTTAAGTCCCATAGTGCTCAGAGCCATTTTTTTTGTCGACTGTCACACTGTCTGACAACCAGGAGTGATGGTTGGAGCTTCTATTCCTTTTCGTAACAGGACCCCTTTAGTTGACATCCGCGGTACACTTAAAGCACAGCGGTTACGTTGACGATATCCTACGCTCCGTTTTGCAGCCCTACATTACAAGCCATCCTGGGATTACATTTCAGCAAGATAATGTCCGCCCGCACTTAGAGTTTCTACCGCTTCTCTGCGTGCTTGCCAAACACTGCCTTGGCCAGCAACGTCGCCGGATCCCTCCCCAATAGAGAACATTCGGAACATTAAAGGCAGCGCCCACCAACCAGCTCGGGATTTTGACGATCTGTCGAGCCAGCTAGACAGAATTTGGCACGATATCCCTCAGGAGGACGTCCGACAACTGTGTCAATGAGTGCCCAGCCGAATAACGGCTTGCATATGGTCCAGAGATGGACCAACGCGTTACTGACTTGCTCAGTTTGTGAAGCACATTCTCTTGAATAAATCATCCTATTTTTATGAGATTTTAATCATTTGTTTGTCTGTTTCTGTAACTCACATCTACAGGTCTTCATCCCATTCGGATAATTCCTCGTGGTGCGTCGTTCCTTTTTCTGTCTTATGGTGTATTTTTACACCTGTCAATGACTCTCAGACCAAGATAACATGCTGTATCCTTCCTTTCAATAAATCCTCAATCCCGTTAAAATTTTGCTTGAAATCCCATACTTGATAGAAAGAAAAATTGGAGTCGACAAGGACGACATAGGGGACCCAGTATTAGAATTTAAAGGACGTCTTAACGACTTGAGATCAAATGAAGCCGAGGGGATAGATGACGTTTCATCGCAATTTCTAAAATCATTGTGGGAAATGGCAACCAAACGACTATTCAAGTTGGTGTGTAGAATATAGGGGAATGGTGATGTACCATCAGATTTTCTAGAAAAGTAACTTCCACACACTTCCGAAGATAGTAAGGACAGATAAGTGCGAAAACTATTGCACAATCAACAGCGCATGTATCCAAGTTACTGACAAGAATAATACAAAATGGTTCAAATGGCTCTGAGCACTATGGGACTTAACTGCTGTGGTCATCAGTCCCCTAGAACTTAGAACTTCTTAAACCTAACTAACCTAAGAACATCACACACATCCATGCCCGAGGCTGGATTCGAACCTGCGACCGCAGCAGTCGCGCGGTTCCAGACTGTAGCGCCTAGAACCGCGCGGCCAGTCAGGTCGGCAATACACACAAGAACGGAAAATAAAACAATCTACTAGATGACGATCAGTTTGCCTCAGGAAAGGTAAGTCCTGACGTTGCTCTTATTAATGGATGCAAGAGCAAAGAAAAATCAGTATACGTTCATAGAGTCTGTCGATCTAGAAAAAGCGTTTGACAGTGTAAAATGGAGCAAGACGTTCGAAATTCCGAGAAAAATAGGAGTAAGGTACAAGGAAAGACGGTTGATTAATAATACACAAAGGCAACAATAAGACTGAAAGACCAAGAACGAAGCGCTCGGATTAGCAGTGAGGAAGACGGAGATGCAGTCTTTCGACCCTATTGTTCAATCTCTCTATCGAAGTAGCAATGACGAAATTAAAAGAATGGTACAAGAGTGTCCTTAAAATTCAGTGTGAGAGGATATCAACCATAATATTCGCTAATGATATTGCTATACTCCGTGAAAGTGGAGAAGAATTACAGGATCTCCTGAATGGAATAAACAGTTTCAGGAGTACAGAGTATGAGTTGTAAGTAAACTGGAAAAAGACATAAGTAATGGAAGTAGCAGGAATGACAATATCGAGAAACTTAACACCGAAATTGGTGGTGAAGAAGTCGACGAAGTTAAGGAACTCTACTATCTTGGAAGCAAACAACCCACGACGGACGAAGTCAGGAGGACATAAAAGGCAGACTAGCTTAGATAAAGAGGGCACTTCTGGCCAATAGGAGGCTACTGGTATCAAACATATGCCTCAATTTGACGAAGAAATTTCTGAGAATGCGCGTTTGCAGCGCAGCATTTTATGGTAGTGAATCATGGACAGAGGGAAAACTGGAACAGAAGAGAGTCGAAACGTTTGAGATGTGGCACTACCGATGAATGTTAAAAATCAGGTGGACTGATAACATAAGGAATGAGGAGAATCCCGCTGAATCGGCGAAGAAAGGGACTGATGGAAAACACAGACAAGAAGAAGGAAGAGGATTTCATAACGTGTGTTAAGGCATCAGGAAAGACAGGGATTGGAATACATGCAGCGAATAATTGACGGCGTAGGGTGCTCTGAGTTGAAGAGGTTAGCGCAGGAGAGGAATTCGTGTTGGGCTGAATAAACCTAGTCAGGAGACTGATTAAAAGAAAAAAAGTTCGCTTTCAGCAATAAGCCCTGAGTTAAATGCCTTTCGGCAGTCTATATGACCAATGCATCTGACTGACTGCTTTGACAATGGCTTTCAGGATTCCAGGTGTGAAAAGCGCGAATTGGGTTTCACGTGATTGATGTTTTCAGAACAGGAGGAGGTCATTTTCTTCGAGATACCTCTTTACGTTTGAGCTCAGAAAATGTTCTAAGATTCTACAGCAACAGGTGTCAAGTTTTCACAAAGTTGGTCTTTCGTCGTGTTATTTATAATATTCTAGAAACTTCTGCCTAATAAGTTGTGTTTTGGTTGTCCAGCAGTGCCATTTTTTCCGCTTGACTGCTGCCTTGTTACGCATTTCTTCGGCAGTGTCAACTTTTTAGAGGTTTTGTAAGCCTCAATTTCGAGCCTTTGCTACAACGATTTGACAAAAAGCGTTTAAAATTTAATTCCTTCTTCGTTTTTCGCCTTTGTCCTACTTGACACAAACTGAGCTACAATAACTGTTCGAATAAGACGTCTTTCATACTTTCAGAAAATCATCAAATATTTAAACACGGGGCGTTTAGATTTCATTATCAATAACATCACACCATATAGTATGCCAAACACTTGTCAACTATTTTATCACAGTGCTGTTTCTGCAGTACAGCTTATGTTAACGGGTCAGTGGTATTACACTATTTTAATGTAGTTGATTTAACAGTAAACATTTACACAGTAAATGTAACAGAAAAGTCACGTATACAGCTGCAAAAATCACTGCAGAACTGAATGTCAGCATCAAAATAAGACGGAGGAAGCTCAATAAATCGCAGGGCGAGCTGGAAATCCAAAACCACTCATCACTCATGCATCACGAGATGCTGCAGCAATAAAACCTGCACTATGAAGCATTGGAAGAGTGCCGTTTGGCCCCACTAGTGTTGTCTCCACTATTTCCAACTTCTGAGCATATTTACGTCCCAAGAGTGGGAAATGGCAGGCGTTCGGTGATGATTTGGAGAGCCATATCGTGGTCGCTTTACTGCCAAAGACAATGTGATCATTTTTATCTGACCAGGTCCATCCCATGGTACAATGTTTGTTCCGTAACCCTGACGCTGTGTTCCAAGACAACAGGGCCTCTGCTCACGCAGCTCGCTTCGTCCAGCACTGGTTTTATGACCACGAGGACGAACTGTCGTATCTCCCGTATCTCCACAATCACCAGATCTCAATATTATTGAGCTTTCGTGGTCGACTCTGGAGAGATGGGTGCTTGGTCGCTACCCACCTCCAGCATCGTTGGCTGACCTTGCCGCTACTTTGTAGAAAGAATGGAATTACTTTACATTGAAAACCATTTTTTTTAGTCATCAATCTTCTGACTTGTTGGATGTGGCCCGCCACACATTCCTGTCCTGTGCCAACCGCTTCAACTCAGAGTAGCACTTGCAACCTACGTCCTCAACTATTTGCTACATGTATTCCGATCTGCCTACAGTTTTTTCCCTCTACAGCTCCCTCTAGTACCACGTAAGTCGTTCCCTCATGTCTTAACAGATGTCCTATCATCCTGTCCCTTCTCGTTATCAGTGTTTTCCACATATTCCATTCCTCTCCTGTTCTGTGCAGAACCTCCTCATTCCTTACCCTACCAGTGCGTCTAATTTTCAACATTCGGCCCTATCAGTGCGCCTAATTTTCAACATTCGGCTGTAGCACCACATCCCAGATGCTTCGATTCTCTTCTGTTTCGGTTTTCCCGCAGACAATGTTTCACTACCATACAATGCCGTACTGCAGACGTACATTCTCAGAAATTTCTTCCTAAAATTAAGGCCGATATTTGATATTAGTAGCCTTCTCTTGGCCTGGAATGACCTTTTTGCCATTGCTAGTCTGCTTTTGATGTACTCTTTGCTCCGTCCCTCACTCGTTATTTTACTGCCTAGGTAGCAGAATTCCTTAACTTCATCTGCTTCGTGACCATCGATCCTGATATTAAATTTCTCGCTGTTTTCATTTCTGCTATTTCCCATTCCTTTCGTTTTTCTTCGATTTACTCTCAGTACATATTCTGTACTCATTACACTGTTAGATACATTCAGCAGATCATGTAATTCTTCTTCACTTGCACTCTGGACAGTAATGTTATCAACGAATCGTTTCATTGGTCCTTTAGCCTTGAATTTTAATTCCGTTTACCTTTCTTTGGTTCTATCATTGCTTCTTCGATATACAGATTCAACAGTGGGGGCGAAAGATTACATCCCCGTCTTACACCCTTTTTAATCCGAGTGCTTCGTTCTTGGCCGTCCACTCTTATTATTCCCTCTTGGCTGTTGTACATATTGTATATTACCCTTCTCTCCCTATAGCTTACCCCTATTTTTCTCAGAATTTCGAATATCTTTTACCATTTTACATTGACGAACACTTTTTCCAGGTCTACAAATCCCACAAATGTGTCATGATTTTTCTTTACCATTGCTTCCATTATCAACCGCAACGTCAGAATTGTCTCTCGGGTGCCTTTACCTTTTCTAAAGCCAAACTCATCGTTATTTAAAACGTCTTCAATTTTCTTTTCGGTTCTTCTATAGATTTTCTCGTTGACAACTTCGATGCATGAGCTGTTAAGCTGATTGCGGGGTAGTTCTCGTACTTGTCAGCTCTTGCACTCTTCGGAATTGTGTGGGTGATACTTTTCCGAAAGTCAGATGGTATGTCGCCAGACTCATACATTCTACACACCAACGTGAATAGTCGTTTTGTTGCCATTTCCCCAATGATTTTAGAAATTCTGATGGAATGTTACCCATCATTTCTGACTTATTTGACCTTAAGTCCTCCAAAGCTCTTTTAAATTCTGATTCTAATACTGTATCCCCAATCTCTTCTAAATCGACTTCTGTTTCTTCTTCTATCACATCGGACAAATCGTCCCCCTCATAGACGCTTTCAATGTATTCTTTCCACCTGTCCGCTTTCTCCTCTGCATTTAACAGTGGTATTCCCGTTGCACTCTTAATGTTACCATACAGGACCTGTATTGATCCATTCCGAGACGACTACAAGCTGTTTTGAAAGCCAATGGGTTTCCTGCACTGTGTTAGGCATGGTAATGCATTGTGTTTTTGGTGTTTCCATATAATTATCCACGCCCTGTATATCTAGTCCATGTAGCTTATGTCCGACTCAGTTTCGTGACAATGTTCTACATTAAACGTAAGTACATTTTTCGAGTTATGGTTTTTTTTAAAAAGAAGAAATTACATTTCTTAATATGGTCCTCTGCGCACGGATCTCATCAAAAAATGATTAGAAACTTGAGTTATCTGCCGATCAGTTAGTAGCTTCATCGCGTGTTATTTAGTGCAAGGCCGCGCCGGACGCTGAAAGTTATTAAGCCCTTAGTTATTAGTTTGCTGTCAGTTCCAGTAGAGGCATCGAAACGGTCGCCGATGAGTTTTAGTTCCTCATTTCTGACAGATATAGTGCTTTTTAGCCGTGGTAATTGAAAAAGTGTTCGAAATAAAATTTGTGTCGTACTCTGAGATAATTTTCTGTTCTATACGGTTACAGGCTGAACGAAGACGCAAGTAAGAAACATTGAATGAAACTACAAAAAATGCTACACCGATTGGTGAGCTGATTTTATTTTATCAATCAATGGGCAACGCCAGTGAAATGCCACAGGCTTGTAACCTTCATTAGTTCTCACTTAAATAGGCGTCTTCTGATAGGAGATTGCCAATAATGATTACAAATCAGTCAAACATAATAATAATAAGTCATGATTAATTTAAATTTATTGATAATTTTAAATGCTTTAAAATTTTTAAAAAATTTCATTGTCCAATGAATGATGATTACAGTATTAAAGATAGCAAATAGATTCCTACATCTCTTCTCAGTCCATTAGCTGCTGAATTATTGCTGGTAAATATATTTTGTGACTGTATTAAGGAATGTTTATTACATTATCGTTAAGGTTTCCTAATTTTTGGTATGCTCTCAGGCTCTTGGAGTTTATGGAGGTAATTATGGAGAATACGGTGTCTTTTATTCGCTTCAGTTGTTTACTAATATTCTCTTAATCACGGGTTTAGCGCATTTTAGCAACTACCATTGTTTCGCGATCTCACGTGATGTAATTTTATAATCCGTATCTTCCTAAATGTTGAAAATTTTGCGTCGTTATTTCTCATATACGAGAATGTAACGTATGTATATTGCATTGAGTTACCGTAGGCCTTTAGCTGGCCTTTGGCTACGTGGGGTTTCCTATCGTGGGGTTTCCTACAAGGGTGCAGCAGGGAGCGAAGCTGTCCCGAGCAACCGGTTCCCTAACGAGGTGTTTGCGGACTGAGCCTCCCCCACTGCTTGTCTACCCCAGCCGCTTACCCTCAGTGCACGTGTTGTCACCGTTTCTCAGACAGTGTCGTCGTCGACACCTTTCGTTCCGTGCGTTTTCCTATACGCCTTCTGTTCTATGCAGTGTACACGATGGAAGTGATAACAACAACGAAAGGGAGGCCTTGTCTTATCAAGGATGGTCATCGTTACCGTATTTATAGGAAAAATGAAGAATATACGAACTGGATCTGAATCAATTATGAACGAAGTAGGTGCAAAGGCCGTGTAAAAATTGCAAATGGTGAAATCGTTGCTCAACAGCAACATTCTTGTCCACCTGACATAACACATGTGGAGATAAAGAAAAGACTATATAATTGCAGGAGAAGAGTTCGTGAAGAAGAGACAGTGCCGGTAGCCCAAATTTTTAAGCAGTAATTTCAAGATTTGAAAGATAAAGGATTAGAATTCGTGGCATATATTCCGCATTATGACAGCTCCAAGACTCAATTGTGAAAGACGAGAAGAGGAGCTATTGAGACAAGCCAGAACCCTGGTTCTAGTTCGGAAATTCACCTTAGCGAAGACCTTTTGAAATTAACGGAAGGTAATAGCTTTTTGAAGATTGATGATGGCTCTGTTCCAGGCAAGAGACTTCTAGTATTTGCTTGTGAAGAAGCAGAGAAAATCCTTTGTGACAATGCAACTGTGGTTATGGATGGGACATTTGACAGCTGTTCGAAACAGTTCAATTGTATACAACCCATGTCGACATGGGAAGTACAGAAGTGGCAACTAAGATATTTCCTTTTTTATTTGCTTTGCTGCCAGACAAAAGGCAAAATTCATATGAAAGACTTTTTTCTGAATTGAAATCTAAGATGCCTGGGTGGTCACCAAAAACTGCAGTGCTAGATTTTGTAATGGTCTACAATTAAAGCAATGAATTCAGTGTTCCCTGAAACACAACTTTACGGTTGTAATTTTTACTTTAACCATTGTCTGTGGGAGAAGATACAGGAAATGGGATTAACGGAAGACTACAAGGATAGAGAGCAAGTCCAATTGTTTTGTCGCATGTGTGCTGCAGTGGCACATCTTTCACTTACCACTGTCGATGATGCGTGGATTTTAATAATGGAACAAATGCCCAGTGGAAAGAAGATCACAGCATTTGGAGACTATATGGTTGATCAGTGGGTGGAAAATCCTAATATACCTATTGAAATGTGGAATGTTTTTAACCAACGACACAGAACGACGAATTCTGTCGAAGGTTGGCATAGAAAACTGAACTCCTCAATAAATCAGAAACATCCAAATGTGTACTTTCTGATTCAAAAGCTGTAGGAGGAGGTAGTGAATGCTATTATTGAAATTAAAAAAGATTCCGTTGGCCTACCTCTTCAAAAAAGAAAGAAAGGGTACAGATATCTTGACAAAAGAGTAAAAGACATTATGAAAACATATGAAGAATCTGGAGATTTAAAAAGGTGTTTAAAATCTCTAGCCTTTTTACAAAAAATTGAATAAGAAATTACGATTGATAAGAAAAAAAGGTTATCAATTTGCTACTGTAATGCTGAACAACAGTAATAACAAAGACAACAAAAAATAAACAATAAGAACAAAAACAACAACAAAAATAAAATGAAAAAAAACATTTAAACATGCATATGTACTACGTGCGTAGTACTAAACCTGGATAAAATGTGACGGGATGTTCTTATTTTCATGGCAGTCGGAGGGGGTCTAGAGATTCGAAAAGTTGGATGATAAGAAATTTACCGTGATGTTCTGTGTAAAAAATTCTGGAATTTGCTATGAGCCTTAACAATATTGTTGTTTGAAAACGGTATTTGTAAATACAGTACACGTTTTACCGGCATCAATAATGCCGCAAAGTTTATTTGCCGATTCTGGAATTTCGTCATATATGTCATACAAAACTAATTATTTGTATTTGGCGGATCTCAGTCACAAAAGTACGCTTTTAACGGTATTTCTAAAGTTCTAATACAAAATCCGCTATTTATTGAATTTTTAACAAAACTGAAATTTTACTTGGTGAATTTCTTACATAACATGGTCACTCGTCCTGTGAAGCGCCCAGAACTTTTGGTGAGAAAGGCGGAATGAGGACTCAGACAGCTGGTTGCCCACTTTTCTGTCAAAGTCTTTTAAACACGATCATATTTGCCTTTATTGTGCTCCAACAGGAGCATTTTCCAGCTAATTATTATGTAGTTCATTTTATAAAGATGAAATTCCAACTAGATGAACTTTGGTGGAGTCATCGATATTAAGCAACGAATTTTATCATCTGTAGACATCAAGAACAACACTCTAGGTATCGAGACTTTATACGCCGCATCTAACCATACGAAAATATTCTGTAATTTCTTTCAGATGAACACGCCCATTGTCGCGTAAATCTTTATCTAATTACTAACAGTAAACCCAGCGTTGCCCATATATTTATTCATCCCAGTTTTATGTGAGTGCGTTCCCTCTTCCCTCTTCTCTCTTGTCCATTTAGTCCTATCTCGTCTCTCTATTCATCTCCTCCTTCCGCCCATCCGTCTCTCTTTCCATCTCCATCGGCCTCCTCTCTCATAACACTTCATCCTCCTCTCCATCCTCCTCTCCTTCTCCATCCATCTTCTCGTCTCTGTCCACCTCCTCCTCCGCTTTTTCTAATAGTACATCAAATTCACAATAACACCCCTAATTTATGTATTTATTACAGTGTTCCATTAGTCATTCACCACCTTCCCCCTTTCTCTGTTTACGTGCTGCTCCCTCTCTGTTTTAATCTGCTTCTCTCACTTCTCTGGATGCACCTCCTCCCCCCTACCTGCTCCCATCACGTTCTCCTCTCTCCGTGTATCTCCTCCTCCGCCTCCGTCATGCCATCTCCTCTTTCCCCGTCTATGAAAAAATATGTATATCTGCTAACTTTCATGCTGATTGACGAAACGATGTCAATTTATTTAAACCGTCCGCCATCCAGCATACGTTGGCTTGTATAAATGCCTTCACCACGAAAACATACATAAATGAGCCAACTCCCAAGTTGATCAGTCAATCGGTGTGTAATTCTGTTGTAAGGTACCCTCCGCCATAAACCGTATGAAATTTCACGTAGACGGTGAGGTTTCCCTTGTTTTGAAGATCAAATGTACAAAATTTCACCAAGATCGGAGCAACACTGTTGCTTTTGTTGAAATCCGTAAGTAAAGTACCCTCCACCATGCACTTAACGAAGTTTTATGTAGACAGTGGCCTTCCTCTTGGTTTGGGAAATAGGGATTCATTTTTATACACCCCGCTCGCTCTATGTCGACCTAGTTGCGAAACATAAATAATAGATTCGAACAACATAAGTCATGTAATGATTTCTGTCGTATAAGAGGCAATATAGCTATTAAATAATAGCAACGAGATTACGAGAGCAGTCACTTTCAGTGTTACGTAAAATAACGTTATACCTTGTAAATTATCACGTCACAAAATGAAGATGATAAGCAATGTGGGACTTCCTTCCGTTTGCGTTTGAAACTCTCCTGTGAGGTGAGGAGGGTGGGAGGGGGCAGCAAGGAGAGCCTCAATTTGTTTTGCCGGCCCGGGCCTCTGACAGGTTCAGTGCGCCACTGCTCGTAGGAAACCCCACGGTAGGAAACCCCACGACACCGCGCAGTTTGACACTTCACAAGGCGCTTGAGTGGACGACCTCGTTGCCTGGTTTTAGAGGACATAATATGAAGGATAGTGTGTCAGTTCAGTTTACACTGTCCGCTGTCGAGTCACGTCAATGTGACCACCTGTCAGAAGCCTGAATAACTACCTTTTGCTGTGCGGACACCAGCGAGACGTGCAGGAAGATACTTAATGAGGTTCTGGAATGGACCGACAGGGTGAGTTATGGCGACCCCAGTGTCTTGGCCAGCTGGGCTAGGTCTCTCGGATGAGAATCCATGGCGCGATCAGTCAGAGTGAGGTGGTCCCACAGACTCGTGATTGGGTTTAAACCCAATGCGTCTGGTGGCCAGGGGACTGAGATAAACTCAACCCGGTGCTTTTCGAACTTCGCACGTACACTGCAGGCTGTTGCATTATCCTGCTGGTAGATGGCATCACGCCGAGACAAAACAAACTGTGTGTAGCGGTGGGCATGGTCCCCAAGGATAGATGCATACTTATGTTGATCCATTTTACCTGCCAGAATGAAGAGATCGCCCAGGGAATGCCAATACGCTGCAGATCAATACTTAAAGGGAACAAGTGTGCACAGGTGTGCACAAATACTGTGGTATCGATAGCTACGATGCCACGGTGTAGGTACAAGTTCTTAGGTTGTCACTACGACACCGACATCGACGACAGCGCGCTCTAGCCGGCGCTGTGCAGTTCTACGAGCGCCGCTCCAGATTCTACCCATTTGATTCCGAGTAGACGACTAAGCAACATTGTTTCTACTTCACAGTGGGCGAAGCACTACAGATTTTGCCTGTGTAACTTCTGTGAGCTTTGATACATCCGGCTTCGCACCTACGTGCTCCTCAGTGCAAAGTTATGTATTTGTATTCTTCCTAAAGTAAAAGTGATTTAAATTTAAACGCAGTACCGAATCATTTCGCCTTTTCCTGCTCCTACTCAATTCCTACATTCGGCCTACCCTTCAGTTTACAAGAGCAGACCCACGTGCCGCCTTCCAGGCGAGATACAAAAAATACCCCTATGAGCCAAAGTATTCATGGGACTTGATTATTCAGCTGTTAATAGAAAGTTTATCAATTCGCTGCTCGATCCGTTGTGTCAGACAGTAATAGAGGATATAAAAATGTAGACTGGCAATGGCAAGAAAAGCGTTTCTAAAATGAAGCATATTTTTAAAATCAAAAATAAATATGAAAAAGTCTTTTCAGAAGGTATTTGCATGATGTGTAGCCTTGTGCGGAAGTGAAATTTAAACCAACCAGCACCGCAAGCTAGAAGAGAACACAAGGTTTTAAATTGTGGGGCTACAGATCAATGCTGAGGATTAGATGGATAGATCGAATAACTAATGAAGGGAGCGTTATAAATCGTTATAAATATTTTAGCATGAAACCATTAATACCTATTTGAACATAATCCATAGCAACACGTGGGGGTACTTAAACGAGGTGAGAAGAAAAGAAATTTGAGGCACAACTTGACTGAAAAAAGGTATCAATTGATAGAACACATCCTGAGGCATCAAGGAACCATCAGTCCGGTAACAGAAGTGTCAGGAGTGAAAACTGCAGCGGGAAATCAAAGCTGACGTACAGCAAACAAGATCAAAACTATGTAGGTTGCAGTAGCTGCACAGAGAAGAAGACTCTTGGACGGAATAGACTAGCATGTAGAGTTGCGTCAAATAAGCCCTCGGACTGAAGCCCCCAACAACAAAAACAACGCACCCTTACTATTCTATCTGGATAGGACCGATGTTACTTTTACATCTGACTTACTCCGCGTTACGAACGAGTTGCGTAATGCTAGGCAGTAGAACCCATCAAAGCACTGATAATGCTAGTACACTATTCCGCAAGCTCAGATCTTCTTAATTAGGCAACAGTGAGGAGCTGTACCGCCCGCCTTCCGGGAGTCGAGGAACACCCATCAAGCAGGCTGTTGCTGTTTTCTGCCTTCTGGTCCTCGTGGACGATCAGAGCGGGTTGATATGATCTCGCTGTCTTTTCCGGTGAACTGAACTAATATAAAAAGTTTTCGGCTTCCCAGCCGAGTAATTTCATCGAAATGGCGTGAGGCTCGGATAAATCTCACTCCAAGTTTTCTGGCGAAGTCAGCTTTATATTAAAGCGATCTGTATTGTACGTGGACGCTGTTTTGAAGACCCGTTTTTATTCTTACAGAAGAGTTTTTTTCGTTTCCAATGCTTCAAATACTTAGTATAAAATATGTTCCTTAATTCTACAACAGATTTACATCAACTGTATAGTTACGCGGACCTTTGCGACGTTCCTTCTTGAAAATTGGAGTGTCCTACGCATTTTTCCCAACGCTTGGTACCTTTAGTTGCTCCAGCGACATAAAATAAACACCTGCGAGAGGGAGAGCAAATTCTTTCGCATAATCTGCGCAGAATCATACATGTTTCCAATCAAGTTCGGTTGTCTTTCATCTGTTGAATTATTTCAGTAGGTGTACTGTTCCGCGATCATTTGTCATAGCATCTGCTATTTTGAAACAAAGAAATCAAAATCTGTAAAAGTTTCTCCAGATAGATTAGCCATGCTGATGCGCTGGAGCAATTTCTCCCTGTTCGTGTTGTAAAAATTGCTATCGATTCGTCCATTCGGGATTTCTTTGGTGCCAGTACAAATTCGTGAGTGTTTTTGTTAGTGTTCCTCCTTGACCAAAGTCGTATCCTTCACCAACTGTATCTATGTAATGGATGCTTACTGTCTTTCTGACATTTTCACATCGCTTCAGATTTTTCCTCTGTCTTTTAGTGGAACAGTTTTCGCTCTGGGATAGAATATTTCATGTGCGGTGAGAGTAAGACAACTAGTGATACTAATACAAGTCATGAAATGAATTCACATACTGTGAATATGTATAAGCGTCAGTTATTGTGACAAATGAAAATTTGTGCCGGACCGTGGCTCGAACCAGGATTTCCTGCTTGTCATGAGCGGTCACCTTAAACACTTCATCTAACCGAGTTCGCCGCCAGAGAGGGTCCAAACCTCCACATCTCACGGAGTCACAACCCAAATGCTCGCACATTTGTGAAACCAAGCATAGGAAGAGTTATGTTATTTCGTATCGTCATTTTATCCCCACCAGGCTTGATTATGTCAGTAATGCCGACAGCGTCTGCGTTTATGCAGTCATTTCCTTTATTACAATACAGTGTCTTTTAGACATGAATGCATGTCTTTAAAGCTTGTCGGTGGCATTGCAGATTTGTCATATATGACAAATAACTTGGAAGATTAGTGGTGAAGAAGTTGAACACTCTTAAAAGTAAAACAAGAATAAAGACGTGTAGTACAGTTAAGTCAGGTAATGCTGGGGAACTGGATCAGAAAGTTAGAAGTTGAAGAGTCTTGGTATTTGTTTCGGTCCCGGATCGAATCGCCCCAGCGGATTAACGACGATTGCCGGTGTACCCGCCAGTCTGAATGTGCTTTTTATATTTAGTTTCGTTACATGTGGTCTCTGATGGCAATTTCTGATGCTAGGAACGATTTACATAGAAAGTAGTTTAGCATGCTAATTACAACAGAGGTACTCACAGAAACAACTGGAATATGCGATCATTGGGCTGTACAAACGCAGTACAGCGTCAAAGCATAGACTGTCGTGTCAGTTCGAAGATTCCTGGCATGTCCGCAGTGGAACCAGCAGCGACAGCAATTGACGAGGTTTGTTTTCTGTTTAAACAATGGTTTCACACACCAGGAAGAAATCCAGACACGTGAGATCAAGTGACCTGGATGGCCAGGTCACATGGCCACCTCAGCCGATCCATCAGTTCCCGAAGATGATTCCTCACAGCAGTGCTGAAACGGGCCGGTGCTCCGTCGTGATGGAAGTACATCACATCCTTTGTTAACATTCAGAGGTACGTCCTTCAGCAGTTTTGAATGTCACTACACATAACCCCCCCCCCCCCCCCCCCAGCTACAATGGCACAGCAGCTTACGTCAACAATACTAAAAAAATGTTGCCTAACATTACAAGCCGACTTCAGGTACCATATGTTCCTTATCGAAATATACCGGGTGATCAAAAAGTCAGTATAAATTTGAAAACTGAATAAATCACGGAATAATATAGATAGAGAGGTAAAAATTGACACACTTTCTTGGAATGACATGGGGTTTTATTAGAACCAAAAAAATGCAAAAGTTCAAAAAATGTCCGACAGATGGCGATTCATTTGATCAGAATACCAATAATTAGCATAGCAAAGTAAGACAAAGCAAAGATGACGTTCTTTACAGGAAATGCTCAATATGTCCACCATCATTCTTCAACAATAGCTGTAGTCGAGGAATAATGTTCTGAACAGCACTGTAAAGCATGTCCGGAGTTATGGTGAGGCATTGGCGTTGGATGTTGTCGATACACTTTCGACTTCAGGTAACCCCATAGCCAATAATCGCACGGACTGAGGTCTGGGGACCTGGGAGGCCAAGCATGACGAAAGTGGCGGCTGAGCACACGATCATCACCAAACGACGCGCGCAAGAGATCTTTCACACGTCTAGCAATATGGGGTGGTTCTAATAAAACCCCATGTCATTCCAAGCATGTGTGTCAATTTTTACCTCTCTATCTACATTATTCCGTGGGTTATTAAGTTTTCAAATTTATACTGACTTTTTGATCACCCGGTATTTGGCTTGGTGTTCTCTACCTCCTGTATTAATTTGCACGAATAGTTTCGGAACGCTCTCAATACCTTACCAGGCGTGGTAACTGCACTAACACGAACAACAGTAACCTGCTCTGGTGGGCGTTCTACTTGTCAAAGAGAACTGCAACTCTATAATCCAATGGGAGTACGTATTTGACCTGTAGTGGTCAAGGCATCCTTCGCCACGCAGCATACGGTGGCTTGCAAAGTATGCATGCAGATGCTTCTGTAGAAACTACAGTGTGATATCCGACCATGTCTTCTGCGTGCTTCGCTTTTTTTTTTTTTTTGTGTGTGTGTGTGTGTCTCAGGCAGCACGTTTATTTTCGTAGCACGATCGCGAGTATTGGGTCTGTGACAAGAAGGAAGTTGCGTCGAGAAACGACTTTCTTTACATACAAAGGAACCTTCGTCTTTCACTGCCTACTGGCCAAAGGACTGATCACTATTCACTAGACTTTATGGTGAATATTGGCCATAGGCAATGAAAATGGTAGCTTAGTGAATAGTGAGCAACTCTGTGGTCGACAGGCAAAGAAAATTGAAGCTGCCAGGTGAACATCAACAACAAAACTACTCATGCTGCCGCATTAAGTAAAGAATTCGTTTTACGACACAACTTACCATGACACTTGCGATATCTTACGGGAGCCTCCACCCGACAATTGAACTTTTCTTCTACTTTTCCGATTTCATCCACATTTTAAGATCACATCTATCACGTAAATATATAATAACACCCAAACTTTGAAGTCCAGACCTTCATTGATTTTAGTGTTCTGAATTATTAATATTACTTTAATAGTATTTTTTAAAAGCAAATTTTTGTACTAAGACCTCAATTTTTACATTCCTGATATTTTTCAAGAGTTCTGTGCATTCATTTTATGAGAAATGTTATTAAATTACTTTAAATATTTTTTTTTGAAGTTTCAAATGTAAGCCTTCCTTAATTATCGGCATTTAAATGTGATAATAAGATAGGCGAACTACATTTTGGATATTATTAATGCATGTAAGTATTCAAACACCACCAGGCAACTTCCTGTAAAAATTTCTTTGAGATTGGTTAATATTTAACATAAGAAGGTTGATAATGAACTTAAGAAAACAAATTTACGGGAAACTGGGCTTTAAAATTTCATTAAAAAATTAACGCTACTATATAATCATTAAAATTCACTAGTCCCATACGTTTTCCGTTCCTGCTCCTGTAAGGCTTCTTGTTTTTGTAATTTCAAGACAAGCTTAATCTATTTGTTGAACTTTACCTTTTCCAAGGAGCATGTTGTGGACTGCATGAACCGTCGTTGATCTCTAAATAAGATGATCTTCTTCTCGAAAAGTGATAATGGAGTGCTGGGAATACCGCTTCCTTCAGTCTTCAGACATCCCATACTGAATTGAGAAACAGCTTCTACAAGACTCAAAAGTATCTCTTTTTTTCTTCCTGGGGGACACTTGAACCAAATGACATTTGCAAAATTTCATTTGCTTTTCGTGCTTTGACGTCATTGAATCTTGCCAGCAGTGCATCAGCTGTAAGTCTGTGACAGATGGGTCTATTCTTGACCACATTGCTAACTGTCACTGTGCCACGGATCCTCGTGCAGTCCATATTCCAAATATTTCTTACACGTACTTGAAGTTCGAATACAGCCTGAGCTGTGGCGCCATTGAGTTATTAGGCTGTTCTGTCTGGCGCTGCTGTCTCCGGTGTAGTATCGACTATCACTCTTGCGGCCCCATTGCCAATATCTATGAGGAAGTGTTGGTATCTGTGGGTTATGTCCTTAGAAGGTCTTTGCTTGCTGATCACATAGTATAAATACGGGGTTCGCTGGCCCGAGAGGTATCAACTACATCCATCTGATGGCCTCCTTCCTCTCCCACCGCCCCTCCTATGTTACCATACATAATGCCAATTCCCACACCTTCTACCCCTCTGCAGGTGTGCCCCAGGGCTCTGTCCTTTCCCCTCTCCCTACCTCCTGTACACGGCAGATATGCCCCAACCCCCACCCCCCTCCAGTACACCTCTTGCAATATGCTGATGACACCGCATTCCTCGCCCTCCCTCCTACCCTCCAACGGTCCCAACGCCTTCTCCAGAATCACCTTGACCTTTTTGCTGCATGGTGTAACCAGTGGCTCCTGAAAATCAATCCTTCCAAGACCCAGGCAATCATTGTAGGTCGTACCACTCGCTCCATCCGGCTCCTGGATTTCTCCCTTACTGTCTGCGCCCGTCGTGTCTGCCTCACCCCCACCCTCACCTACCTTGGCCTCACCATTGACCGTCACCTCACCTGGATCCCTCATCTCCGCTCCATCCAATCCAAAGCGCACAACCGCCTCCGACTCCTCAAACTCCTCTCTGGCCGGACATGGGGGTTGCACCCCTCTACCATCCTCCACACCTACAAGTCCTTAATCTGTCCCATCCTCTGTTATGCCAATCCTGCCTGGATATCTATAAGTCTCTCCAGATCCTTGAGCGTCATGCACTCCGCCTCGCCTTCCATATACACCTCCCGCCCCCCACGCGGATCCTCTGAGATCTCATTTCTTTCCCCCATCTGCTCCTATTCCTCAAACATATCCGCATCCTCTACACCTCCCGCCACCTTGATCCCCCTCACCCCCTGGTTGCTTCTCTCCTCTCCCATCCCCGCCCCCTGCCACGTCTTCACTGTTGTGTCCCCCCTACCCTCCATCTCTACACCATCTCCTTTCCCAAGGTGGCTTCCATCAACTCCCCCTCCCAGATGCTGCCCTCTCTCCCTCCTACCAACTCTGATCCTCACTCCCCCTCCTTTCTTCTGTCCTTTTCCCAGGCTCCCTCTCCCCCCTTCCATCCTATTTTTTCCCCAACCCCCCTCTCTCTGCCCCCTTCTCTCCCCCGAGTCCTTTTGCATTTCCCTCTTCTGCCTCTTCTCATTCCCTCTCGCGTCTGCCCTGCCGCTCTCCCCCTTTATGAGTCCTCTCCCTCCTTGGTCCCCCCCCCCCCCATTTCGTTTTTTCCTTTCTCCCTCCTTGTTCTTCCCCCTCCTCCAGGTCCCCCCCCCCCCCATCTGCCTTTGACTCGGTAGTGTCATCTTTGTGCTGCCATTTTCGTGCAGTGTTTTACAGTGAGTGTTCCGTGTTGTGTTTTTTGGGAAGTGTTGCGAATGGCCATCATACTGTCGCTGGGTGTGCTTTTTATCTCTTGCGAACAGAAACCAGATTGTCGCCATGTTTTTTAATTGTGTGTGTTCTCTGTTACTTGTCTGATTCCTGTGTCTTTTATTAACATTGCCAACCCCTTTTGCTTTCTGTTTTAACTTTCCGCATTTTTCCGCCATTTTACACTTTAAGTCACCGTTTTATCGCCTGTTTTTCTTGTTTCTTTTCTTCTTCCGTTTTTAAAAAAAAGTCTGTAGGCTGTAGAGCATAGAACTAAGCTGCTGCCAGCCCGCCCCCTTCGGGGGGAATTGAAAATCAATAAAGAAAACAGATGAAAAGCCCGATAGGGAGGCACGAAGTTTGCGGATTGCCGGTAGCGTCGCGACAAGAGGTGGTTACGAAGTCCGATCGGACGAAGCCACGAGCTGCGCAAGTAGGGCCTGTACAGAGCCAAGATACCGGAGTACTTCATCGTGGTCAGCGTCGACTACAAGCAGCAGGCCGACATCCCATCGGCTGGTTGGCAACATTCGTGTCGGACGACCGCTCCTGGCCTGGATGCCCTGTTCTACCTGTCTTTCATCGGCACCACCCAGTATCCGCTGCGACGCACCGTGGGTCCCTGGAACTGCTTGCTGATAAAGGGGAGTAACATTCTGTAATCCTCGTGGTGATTTGTTTCATTGTATGCCTGCTCTCCTTAATATTTTCTGGTTTGTACGCGATAATTAATGTTCTAATTAATCAGCTCTTGCTCGTAAATACAGCCGGAACAATTGCACTAAGTCACAGGTTGCTGATAAACAAAAGAGGGACTTCATGGTTATATTTAGCTGTTAACCGGTTCATTTCTTTGATTGTAACTGAATTTCTCAGTCATTAGTTGTTCAAATGTGTGTGAAATCCTATGGGACTTAACTGCTAAGGTTATCAGTCCCTAAGCTTACACACTACTTAACCTAAATTATCCTAAGGACAAACACACACACCCATGCGCGAGGGAGGACTCGAACCCCCGCCGGGACCAGCCGCATTAGTTGTAATCTGAACTACCTGTTGTACTAATTTGTTCTTTTCCGTGTTTGAAAGACCGGGACATTATTGGTGTATTTTAGCTAGATCTTGTGGTTCCGTCGAGTGAGTTCTCTTGTAATAGTGTTCACAAGTGATGTTTCAAGACGTTCCTTCAAAGCGGTCTTAATAACTGACCATCAGTTTAACTTTGAAAATATTAACAGCCAATTGTAACCAGGGCTTTAGTTAAAATAAAATTGTCGGAAGAGATGAGTTGGGACCCAGTCGCACCTTGGTTGCCGATAGAAATTAAGAGGTTGGTTGGTTTGAAGTAAGCCTTATTATTGTCATATTGTTTGCTAATCTGTTTAACCTTCAAGCACAGGTGCGCATCTTAACCCCGAACCTTACGACATACAGCTTTCAAATTAAATCATCTGTTTTGAGTAATTGAATCACTCTTGTTCAAATGGTTCAAATGGCTCTGAGCACTATGGGACTTAACTTCTAATGTCATCAGTCCCCTAGAACTTAAAACTACCTAAACCTAACTAACCTACGGACGTCACACACATCCATGCCCGAGGCAGGATTCGAACCTGCGACCGTAGCGGTCGCGCGGTTCCAGACTGTAGCGCTTAGAACCGCTCGGCCACTCCGGCCGGCGAATCACTCTTGTCGTAAATGGTGCTTACATAGTTTTCATGTGTTGCAGAAGGGAATTTAATATCGCAGACTGTGTCCAGCGCGGTAGTAAACACCGCTATTTCACCTATAACTGGCGGGTTGCAAGTCCGGTCGTCTCGTAATCATTGTCATATTGTTTGCTGTTTTGCAATACAGCACTTCAGATTTCTTTTGCAAAGATTCAAAGCTTATTCAGCCTAAGGTTTAAGGTCAAAAGAATTTTTCAAGTTTTTTCCATTTTGTTAAAGAAAATTTCATGGTTAAATGCTTCGATTATCTGTAAAACACAGTTTATATATTGTTAAATAAATAGGTTTCGCGAAAAGAAAATTATATTCGTGGGTCCTCCCTTCCACGTTTTCCTTAATCCAATAAGTACCACGTATCACAGCCAAATAGTTTTTGGGTCTAAGAGCAACGTTGCAAAGATATGAAACAGCCATTAACTTTTTTTTAAAAAAAATTGAAGCTTCTAGCTGGAGTTTCTCCTCAAAGTGCTTCCTATTTCTTTATCCCGGAGCCAGTACCCAGCATCACACTGTAAAAATGAATTTGTCTCTTCTGCATTCCCCATCTGAAGATTAGCCGGAAAAGGCGCCAACTAGGTCATGGTAATAAATATTTCATGAGTAATTGCTTACAGTTACCTGTATTTATATTCAACTAAAAACTTCCATTTACACATGCGGATGTTTCTCTTGTCTTTTTGCTTTATGAAATGGAAAACACTGCGGATAAGAAAAGCGAAGCTGTCCTACGTTTCCAGAACTGAACACCAAAGCTACGTTTTTCTCGACACTGCCTGCAGCTCGCTGTTGTTTCGCGGACGCGGGGCGTCTCAGGCTGGATGTGCCCTATTTTTTTTTTTCTTTTTTTCTTGCGATGGTAAATTTGTTTGCGATCTCAAATAGAGAAATTCCTCCTCCAAGGATGTTGCTGTACCTCGCGGTCGATAGAGCATCAGCGACTAAGTAGATAGTATCGCCCTCGCAAAATATGGGGGAATGCGGACGCTGTCTTCACTCTAGCGTCGAAGGGCAGGAACTGGCGCGTATACTTGGAATAGCGGAAATACCGCAGCGTTCTAAGACTGCCGTATATTAACATCCAAGAGCGGGAATAACGTGACGCTGGAGCCTTAGGGCTTTGCGTTATACGCTTATTTATCGGATGGGATGGCTACACAGTTAAATCATTATTTACGTTTATTCCACATTTTAAGTCATCAGTCAGCTCTTTCCTATTTGGTCGGCAAATGATGGCCAAAGAGATCGCTGTGTTAAAGAACAAATCTACGGATGGCAGCGATTGAGTGCTGGTCCCTGTTCGACTGTGTAGGAAGTGGAATTCTTCCTAAATGTTGGTCAGGGGGGCCAGACGATTGCGTAATGCAACGCTTAAACTGGTGGCAGAAATAAAATAAAACTGGAAATTTAGACGACTGAAGGTGTTTTAATTTGACGTTTTATATTGAACAGCCGAGGTTCCGTAAACATCTTGTATAAAGATGGACGTACAGTGACTTGAGGTTTTGTTTCAAATCGGATTAAAGTTCTCATAAAGATTATACAAGGTGAGCACAAAACGTCTTTACACTTTGAAATATTTATGCAAAGAAAACGGTACATCTTATTCGCTTCAAAGCTTAAAGGGTTAACAGATTATTCTAAAGAGTTCTCATCTGTGGGCGCAGTTTCTTTGTTGCAGGCTGCTGCCGCCAGGGAGTGTTAGTGTAGGAAATGGAAATTATGACACAACAAAAGAGCTGGCGTGTCCTTTAGTTACCGAAAGGGGAGTCGGTACCTTCTGTTCTACATGCATCTCACATACACTTTCACCAGGAGTCACCCAGCAGAGTGTCCATTTATACACTGTCCAGTCGAATTAATGTGACCACCTCTCAAGAGCCTGAATATCCACCTTTAACAGTGCGGACCGCTGCACAACGTGCTGGAATAGGGTCAGTGAGATTCTGGAAGGTACCGACAGGAGTTTGGAGGCATGCCTAGTGCTGTGGCCAGCTGTGGTAGGGTTCTCGCCTGAGGATGCATGGCGCGAACAGCCTGATCCAGGTAGTTCTAGATTCTCGATCGCGTTTACATCGGGGGAGTTTGGTGACCAGGGGGTCTGCAAACTCATTCTGGTGCTCTTCGAGCCACGCGAGTACATTGCTACCTGTGTGACACGTTGCATCGTCCTGCTGGTTGACGCGATCGAGCTGAAGATTGGTTCAAATGGCTCTAAGCACTATGGGACTTAACATGTGAGGCTATCAGTCCCCTAGACTCAGAACTACTTAAACCTAACTAACCTATGGACATCACACACATCCATGCCCGAGGCATGATTCGAATCTGCGACCGTAGCAGCAGCGGACTGAAGCGCCTAGAACCGCTCGGCCACAGCGGCAGGCTGAGCCGAAGAAATCCAAACTTTATGTAGGGGTGGACATGGTCCCCTAGGATAGATGCATACTTGTGTTGATCTAATGTGATTTCCTGAATGATGAGATTACCCGTGGACTGCCACAAAAGCATTCCCTAGCCATTAACGCAGGGTGCGGGCTGTTTGCTTTCGGACGCTTCACGCCGTACAAGCCAACGCCCATTTTTCCGATGGAGCATAAAGCGTGATCCATCTGAAAAGGCCACCTGACACCAGCAGCGGTGCTAGTGTGCAAATTCCAGTCTTCGTCGCAGACGAACAGCAGTCAGCGTTGTTGCATCAAATAGGCCCCACCTGCGGAGACACATACGCAGCAACGTTCGCTGGATGGTCTTTGAGGAGACACTGTCGTTAGTCTGGGCGGTCAGCTGCTTAACAGTTGCACGTCTAGTCGTCTGTACAGGTTCTGGATAGCGGCATTTTGCGGTGGACGGTATAATTTAACCACTGCGACACGCGAGCAGTTTACAAACTTAGCCGTTTCGGAAATGCTTCCACCCTTGCCCCGAAAACCCGTGATCATGCTCTTTTGGACGTCAGATAAATCGCTCTGCTTCCTTATTGCGACAACGATTGGAATGTTTGATACGTCCCCCTGATATGCTTTATATTTCGAATGCTTGTCTTGCCATATCCCGTCTGTCAATGGCTATTGCAAGTTGACGTAGAACATAGGCAGTGGTCATATCAACGTGACCGGACCGTGTGCCAGGTACAAAACGTTTGAAGAGAAGGGCTGCATTCGTAAAGGCAAAAGAACTGGTCGCCCTTCTGTATCGGAAAAAAAATGTTAAACGCGTTCGAGCAGCTTTCCAACAAGACCAAAAGAAATCAACAAACAGGTTGAATAAGCGGTGAGATGCAAATCCAACCATTTCCAAAATTCTGTGTAATCACTTGTGCGTGAAACAGTACAAATTACATTTGGCCCAGACATTCACTCCAGAAGATTATGCTGCACGATCTGACTTTGGCAGCGAGATGTTGGCAATGAGGGACAATGACAACGACACATCGAAGAGTTAATTTTTAGTGACGAAGCAATGGAGAACAAATCAATCAGCGAAATGTTTGTTTGTGGAAAATAGAATACCCTAATTTCTCCGTGGAACATCAACAAGAATCGCCAGATATCAGAGAGTTCTAGCGCAGTGTCGAGGGAGGAGATTTACAGTCTCCTCTCTTTCGCTGAGAAAACTGCCACCGGCATTTTTCTACCACGGCACCCTTTCTTTGCGTCTTCTGGATCAGTTCCAAGAAGACTCCAAAACAACAATATGATGAAGTATGGTGCAAATGGCCAGCACGATCATGGGACTTCTACATTCACATATACATACATACTCCGCCAGCCACAGTACGGTGTATGGCTGAGGGTACCCTGTAACACTACCATTAATTTCCTTTCCTATTCCGCTCGCGTACAGAACGAGGGAAAAAGGTCTATATGCCTCCGTATAAGCCCCTAGTTTCTCGTATTTTATCTTCATGTTCCTTATGTAAAATGCGTGTTAGTGGCAGCAGTATTATTCTGCAGTCTGCTTCAGATGCCGATTCTGTAAATTACCTCAATAATGGTCCTCAAAAAGAACATCGCCTTTCCTCCAGGGATTCCCATTTCAGTTCCCGAAGCCGCGTGGGATTAGCAGAGCGCTCTAAAGGCTCTGCAGTCATGAACTGTGCAGCTGGTCTCGGCGGAGGTTCGAGTCCTCCCTAGGACATGGGTTTGTGTGTTTGTCCTTAGGATAATTTAGGTTAAGTAGTGTGTAAGCTTACGGACTGATGACCTTAGCAGTTAAGTCCCATAAGATTTCACACACATTTAATTTTTTTTTTTTAGTACGCGAAGCATCTCCTTAACAGTAGCGTACTGTTCGAACCTACCGGTAACAAATCTCGCACCCCGCCTCTGAACTGCTTCGATGTTTTCCCTTAATCCTACCTGGTGGGGATCCCAAACACTCGAGCAGCATTCAGGAATGGGTCGCATTAATGTCCCGTACGTGGTCTCCTTCCTAAAATTCTCCCAATAAACAGAAGCCGACAATTCGCCTTTCCTGTCACAATCCTCACATGCTAGTTCCATTTCATATCGCTTTGCAACGTAATGCCGAGATGTTTAAAGGACTTGACTGTGTGAAGCAGGACGCTACTAATGCTATTTCCGAACATTATGGGTTTGTTTTCCGACTCATCCACCTTAACTTACATTGTCCTAGATTTAGAATTAACTGCCATTCATCACACCAACTACAAATTTTGTCTAAGTCATCTTCTATCACCCTACAGTCACTCAACTTCAATATCTTCCCGTACACGACAGCATCATCAGCAAACAACCGCAGATTGCTACCCACGCTCTCCGCTAGATCATTTACGTGTACAGAAAATAATAGCTGTCCTAACACATTTCCTTGGGGCACTCCTGATGATACCCTTGTCTCCGATAAACACACGCCGTCGAGTACAACACATTGGGTTCTATTACTTAAGAAGTCTTCGAGCCGCTCACATGTCTGATAACCTATTCCGCATGCTCGTGCCATCGTTAATAGTCATCAGTGGGGCACAGTGTCAAATTCTTAACCCTTCGTGATTATTTTTAAGGGGTTATGTGAACGACGAAGCGTTTGACCCAGCCCTGCCACAGCTAGGGTAGCAAATCACAGTAACGACAGAGTACATGATCGCCAACATGTTGTACAAGCTTCGGAAAGAATGTGACTATCATCCCGACGTTTGCCGAGTGACTCGAGCAGCCCAAATTGAGTCCCTGTAATCCGAAAAAATAAACTTCCGGAGTTCCCTTTCCGCACGAGTAAGTCGTACAGTTTCGTATGTACGAATTTTTGGAAATGTAAACTTATTTTGTAATTTTTGAAAACATTATTGGAAAAAGCAGCGATTTCACTACATAATTTGAAATAGTAATCAGTTTCGATCGCAAATTTATTTAGTAAAAATTAAAAATCACATGTCAGTGGTAACCAGTTTCTATATCGTATCTAGATCATCAACGGACCACGTCTCCTACATGAAAAAATATGGATGCACGAGTGCCAAGTGGAGAAATTGAAACATTTCCGACATACTCTTTTGTTTCAGTTCAATAGAGGAGTGACAGTGAAACGTCCCCTTTAAATAATTATGAATATCTGTGCTGGTAAACTACTACGTTATTTGATTTTCAAACAGCTGAGCAAAACTCAACGTACCCAAACTATTTTCTCTTTACTTATTCTGATTATGACTAAACTGACACACAACATTTTTAGCGCAACGCAATCTGACTTTCAATAATCCTTACAAAAGAATGGCCCTGACTACCAATAACCTATACCTTTCATGAATCACGTACCTCACAAAAACATTCGTTACTGGAACTACTACAATACAGGGAGCGCCAATACTGCCAGCTAAATAAAAGATTCTAACTACTGAAGGCACTAGCTACTGAAAGGCATAACTAGGAAATGAAAGATATGAATAGAGAACAAGCAATGTATTTAGCGTTCAAAAGTCATTATAATTTTGTGACATCCAATTAAACAAATTTCCTTTTTCTGAGGGACACACGCCCAGATCGTCCACTCAAAATTCTGGAATCTCTCTCCCCACATCCACCACTGCTGGCGGCTCACCTCCAACTGCGCAACGCTACGCGCTGTTCACATCCAACTATCCAACACTACAATAGCGAATATTCCAATAATGAGTCCAACGAGCCACAAACTGCACACAGCACAGTCGGTGATTTTCATACAGAGCGCTATGTGGCGTTACCAACACAAAAACCTAAACAGTCTAGTTACAACAGCAGCAGGGGCAGCCAGAAACATTTTCGGCGTGTATGAGGATACTACCACGGCAAGAAAATGTTTTCTCGTTTAAAGGAGGATCGTCTCGACATTAGTGACTCTCCACGTTCAGGACGACATTCGGGGTTTCAAGAAGATCGTCTAAACGCATTAATCCACAATGATTCACGTCAGTGCACTCATGAACTGCCACATGTGATGAACTGTGATCATTCCACCATCGTGCGACATTGGCATGCAATGGGGAAGGTACAAAAATCGTGTTATGGATACTGCATGCTCTAGGCCAAAATCTCAAAAATCAGCGTGTGGCCATATGTGCAACTATGCTTGCCCGTCATCAATTGCTTCGTGAAGAACACAGACCATTCCTGTCCTGTATCATTACTGGAGACGAGAAATGTTATCTTTATGCTGACATAACGGGAAGAACAAGAGATGGTTGAGCCCAAGCAAAGCAGACATTCCCTGTACAAAGACCTGCGTGCATCCACAACAGATAATGTTATGCATCTGGTGGAACAGAGACAGTGTGGTATTCTACGAATTGCTTGCCCGAGGTGTAACCGTCACTAGCGACATTTACTGTCAACAACTGAGACGTGTTGCAGACGCAGTCCAAGAACAGAGACCAAGAAGACTGCGTAAAGTGATGCTATTTCACGACAACGCCCGCATTCTGCTAGACTGATAAAAAATACTGTATAGGAGTTGGGTTGGGAAGTCATTCTACACCCAACTCATTCACGTTGTACAGCGCCCTCAGATTTTCATCTTTTCCGCTTTCTACCGAACAATCTTGAAGTAATTTCCTTTTCCGACGAAAATGCGCTCCGATCACGGCTCGACGAGTTCGCCTCAAAACCACGTGACCTCTACAGTCGCAGAAGGAAAAGTCACCCCAGTGTTGACAGAGGGCTGTAAACAGTGAAGGAGATCATATTATTCATGACTTAAGTCTCTGGTATGTGTGTCTGTCGCGTTTGTTAAACTTATGCGAAAACGCTACGAACTTATGCACCAGCCCAATAGTTACAAGTAAAATATGATATGAAAGATTACATAAATGTAAGTTGCCAGTAGTAGTAATTACTTTACATTTGCAAAAGATAGTTACAAACGCCCATGAACAACCAATAAAATTAGTTGTAATAACGCTAAACTGCCATCTACGACCACTGCTCGAAAGTTCTGACTAAGGTGTGGAAGCAAAAATACGTGTACAGACGCCAGCCGTTGCCGTGGAGACGGTAGCAAATGTTAGGTATTTACAACTAAGGCCAGTCTACATTTATGTAGTCTTTCATATCATATTTTACTTGTACCTAGATTGCTATTTTAAGTTTTCACATGCGTTTTCTTCGTATGTGAAGTCCTATTGGCTCCCGATGAAGTCATGCACCAGGCGAGGGACGGAGCTCCCCCTTTACGAAGCGTAACATTTTGACTAATGGCGCCGTACCAAAACATCGGTTCGGTAGTTTTGCTACAGTACACAAATGACGTAGTAAAATGTAGGACTGTCTGTGATAGTGGTAGCATCGACAGGCAAGAAACATAAAGGAATGCGTAAGAGAGGAACAGGGAGCCAACGGTGCTCTTTACTTTTATGTTTGTTTGGTTGTTTGGTTGTTTGTTTTGCACATAATTAGAACTGCACTTCTTTCAGTATTAGTCCATTGTGTATTTTATATTCGTACAGAATATAAACTGCAGTTCCAAGTAACAAAAATTAGATGGTTATGTAACTGCTGCGCTTGTATGTAACGAAGGCAGTTAGTTTTTATGCAGGTACAGTTTACACACATAAATATAAAAAACCTATAAATTATTGTTTTTATTTTGTACTACATAGAAAGTTCTTCATCATGATCAAAGACAAGCATTTTCTGTTATTACTGATAAATACGAAACTTGTTAGTGAATAAGAGAAATCTGTGTTATATTAGCTCGACGTATTGAAACGATGTGTGATATATATTTTTTTTATTCCTGTCTTTTTTTGAGAGAGAATAGCGTTTTCTACCGTTCTATGAGAAATCTGTATTGTTTTTTTTAATTTTTATTACAATACCCCCAATTTCATGTCACAAATCAATTATTTTCGAATAAAACCTGAATTAAGCATTGACAGCTTCAATTTTCTTTTAAACACTGTTTATTTTTAAGTAACAGACAGGAGACAACTATGTAGAACAAAATTGTTTTGTCGGTTACGCAGTTCTTTACATATTCTCACCCATTCTGTACATAGTTCACCGCTTCCGGTTTGTAGGGGAATCTAGTAAGGCATTGATCGCACACGTAAACAAAGCGACCGATATGAGGTACAGCCTAACAGGTAGGCAACACATCTAACGTACAGCTAACGCGGGTACGATCTTAACTGACCAAGGGTACTATGAAGACTACCAAAGTCTGTGCTTACTTACGTTAGACTACGATTGCCAATGGTAGTTTCAGAACTCTAATTGTGAAGATATTGCTCCGCTCGGCGTCTCTGCCCGCCACCATAGGTATAAAAACCTTTATTTTATTATTATAGTGTACCCATATTTTATTCTGCAGGAGAGTTATTCTTTGGATTCGAGAGATGTATTCTGTTGATGATCTACATATGACCGAAACTGATTACCTAGGACATGTGATTTTTAATTTTTAATAAAAAGATTTACTTTCAAGACTGATTACTATTTCAAATGAAGTTGTTTTGTCCCCAATCTGTATTTATGATATCTTTGCTTAAATGGTGTGATAACGTTTGCAGCTGCCATGTGCGCCACGTTAACGAGAACAAAGATGGTTGTCTGTAATTAGTACCATGTCGTTTTCTTCTCTCCATAGTTCGTCAGTCGCGACAGAAAAAAGACCTATGGTCCGACATTTGTGCACTGACAGGTAAACACGCGGCGTTTTAGCTTCCTCCGCTAAGTTCCTCTCTCCAAGTGAATGACAGAATGAATTGCACCTCTTCAGCTCTCTCAACAAACACACAAGCAGTTCAAGATGCACACAAAACGCTTTATTCTTTGGTCGACCTACGTCAGACTAGACTTACATCACCCACATAAACAAACAAGCTCCCAAAGATACAGACGCTCGCCAACGCGCGCGCTCTCGCGCCCGCACACACACACACGCACACGCACACGCACACGCACACGCACACGCACACACACATCCCACTCACACACATAAACAAAGAGAGATACACGAACGTTTGCTTTCATTCGGACCCTGCCAAGAGCAAACGAGATCTCTGTTAAGTTTATACGTCTGTACGGAATACGCTGGCCGACTCAGTTTCTGCATGTAGGGATAGTCATTGTCTCCAAGGATAGATGTGTAGTTGTGTTGAACCGTTGTGCCTTCCAGAATGACGATATCATCCAGGGAATTCCACAAAGGGCCTGGACCCTTCCGACAATTGTTGCAGGATGTTTGGTTCAAATGGCTCTGAGCACTATGGGACTTAACATCTGAGATCACCAGTCCCCTAGCGCTTAGAACTACTTAAACCCAACTAACCTAAGGACATCACACACATCCATGCCGGAGGCAGGATTCGAACCTGTGACCGTAGCCGTCTCGCGGTTCCAGACTGAAGTGCCTAGATCCGCTCGGCCACGCAGGGTGTTTGTTTTCAAACGTTCTTCGCCGTACACACCAACAGCCGTCTGTCCCATGGAACGTAAAAAGTGATTCATCAGAAAAGGCCATCTGTCCCCACTCAGCGAAAGCCCAGTTACAGTACTGGCGTGCGAATTCCAGCCTTCGTCGCCGATGAAAAGCAGTCAGGATGGGTGCATGAACCAGGTGCCTACTTCGGAGACCCCTATGCAAGAATCTAAGCTGAACGGTCGTTGAGGAGACATTATTGGTAGCCCTTTTGGTTCATCTGGACGGCCAGTTGCTCGACTGTTGCACATCTATTCGCTCGTACACATCTCCGCAGCATTGTTCATACCCATCATCTATGGGCTGTGGTGCATCACAGTAGCCTCGGCGCAGCTTTGGATAGCGCCGTCTTGCCGTGCATAGCATACTTTAACCACGGTAATTTGGTCGTCAGATAAATTACTCCGTTTCCATACTACGACCACGACTGCACTGTTTTTCACTTCCCGCTCCTGATGCGCTTGATACACGCTGCACTGCTGGTGCTGCTACCTGCCGTCCGTGAGTGTTTATTGCTCGTAGTTGTCGAACATAGATGGCGGTCGTATTAATGTACTAGACAATGCAGTTGCCGTTTTATTTCAATCCGAGAACGGCACTGCTTGTTTATATGTTATTTATTCTTCTACATTTCTGAAAGATATGCTCCCTTAAGTGTTACTGGCCATTAAAGTTGCAACACCTTAAAAGCGGCACAACATACTGGAATGAAAATTACTATATATTCCTATATACGAATGATTAATATTTCAGTGCAACTGCACAGGTAGACTAAAGCCATCCACATTTCGTAAATGAGGACAGACTACACAGGTAATTTATAGCTCAAGAGCCGCGTTTGAACATGGTTACGTGTGATAAGACCGTGTGTATGCCTCGCATAGTATGGAGAAATGGCTACCAGCACGTGTCAGAATTTATGGCCGATAGTGACTGCGGTTCATCTTTCCGTGATATTGCTGCTCGCTCGAATATGAAATAGGAGGGTGCAAGAGGATCATTCTCAGCGCGATGAGGGACTTCAACTACCCCACGCGACTAGCGCCCGAGAGGAAGAACAGTGTTCGCTCGGCTGTTTATAATGTTACCTCGAGTCAGGAAATGATCTTGTCTGCAGGAAGACAACTATCCACAGGGAAAGTGCGGCGACGTCTGGAGCAGCACAGACTGTCTCGTCAAGTCTCCCTCATCATGGCAGCAGAGAGAGACACACTGACAGGTGGTGCCAACCATGAAAGTACCAGACACCAGATGGCACCACGTCATCTCAGACGAGGCCCATTTCTGCACACGGCATCGCGATGTATCCACGTGTGGAGGAGAACAAACGTTGTGAAACTGTGTGCCGTTCAGTACACATCACGCCACTTCCGGTTCGTGTAGCCTGTGATATGGACGGCAGCCATTACATTTATGACGCGTTAAAGCTGATGGTTACGCTCTGTCTTCTAGGTGCCCGTGGTATTATCTTTGAACAGAGTAACGGACACTATTGTGCATTCCGACGGACTTGGGAAATCGAGCAGGACAATGCGATACACCACACGTCCTAAACTGCTACAGAGTGGCTCTAGGAACACCCTTCTGAATTTAAACGCTTGCGCTAGCCACCTAATTCCCCAGATATCAACATTATTGAGCATATCTGGGATACCTTGCAGTGTGCTGTTCAGAAGAGATCTCGACCCCCTCGTACTCTTACGGATTTATGGAGAGCCCTGCAAGATTCATGGTGTCAGTTCTCTCCAGCAGTACTTCAGACATCAGTCGAGTCCATGCCGCGTCGCGTTCCGACATTTCTGCGTGCTCGTGGGGGCCCTACACGTCATTTGGCAAGTGTACCAGTTTCTTTGGCTCTTCAGTGTAGATAGACAAAAAATACACTATACCTCAATAGAAAGACCATAGTGTTACATGGAAGTGAATGCTGAATGGCGAAACACACTGTCCAGTCAAATGAATGTGACCACCTTTCAAAAGCCTGTATAGCCACATTCTGCAGTGCAGACGTCCACGAAAAGAGTCAGCAAAGTTCTGGACGGTACCGACGGGGACGTGGAGCCATACAGACTCCAGTTCCGTCGCCAGCTGCACTAGATTTCTACGGTGAGGATACATGGGGCGAACAGAGCGGCTGAGGTGGTCACACAGATTCTCAGCTGGGTTTAAATCGGCGGAGTTTGGTGACAAGGGGAGTACAGTAAATTCATCCCAGTGTTTATCAAACCAAGCACGTACACTACGAGCTGTGTGACACGCTGCATTGTCCTGGAAAAACAAACCGCATGTAATGGTGGACATGGTCGCCAAAGATAGATGCATGCTTGTACTGATCCATTGCGTCTTCCAGCCATTCTTCCGCTCACACCATCGACCACCTGTCCGATGGAGCATGAAAGTAATTCACCTGATAAAGCCACCTGTCGCCCCAGTGGACGTCCAGTTGTGGCACTGGGGTGTAAATTCCAGCCTTCGTCGCTGATGAACAGCAGTCAGTATGGGTGCATTAACCAGGCTCCTGCTACAGAGTCCCATATGCAGCGACGATCATTGAGGAGATGCTGTTGGTAACCCCTGAGTTCATCTGGGCGGTCAGTTGAACGTCCGTTGGTCCACACACACCTTCACAGCTGTCATTCATCACTATCATCTATGGTCCGTGGTGCATCACAGTTGCCTCGACGCCGATTTCGGATAGTGTCATTTTGTCATGCGCGGTAATACTTCGACCACAGCAGTATGAGAACAGTGTACAAACTTCGCCATTTCGGAAATGTTTCCACCCTTGTTCCGAAAGCTAATGATGATGCCCTTTTGTATGTCAGATAAATCTCTCCGTTTCCACAATGCGGAAACAAGTGCAGTTTTCCACATCCCATGACTTGCTTTATTATGCCTTCCACCACAAGTCCTTCCACCTGCAGTCTGTGAGTGGTTATTGCACGTCGACGTCGAACATAGGCAGTGGTCATTAAAGTGACTGGACCATTTCTAAATGGTTTAAATGGCTCTGAGCTCTATGGGACTTAACATCTGAGGTCATCAGTCCCATAGAACTACTTACACCTAACTAATTGAAGGACATCAGACATAACCATGCCCGAGGCAGGATTCGAACCTGCAACCGTAGCAGCAGCGCGGTTCAGGACTGAAGCGCCTAGAACCACTCGGCCACAGCGGCCAGTGGAACATTTATAACCCTGACAGAATAGACGTACTCGAAACATGGATTATTAGAAAAATAACTGACCCATAAAAACGAGCGATCGAAAATGAAATGTAACCAGGAGATCTACTAAAATGTACTGAAAATGACAGGAGTAATGGCAAAGCAAAGTTTAATCTTCTTCGTACACCTCCACCAAATAAATGAAAACAGGCAAACTAAACAAATATTCGTGTATTTCCGGAAAAAGAAATCGACAGTAGCATGGATTATAGAGATAAGAAAATAATTAGAACCATATAACATCCAGATTATCGGAAACAACAGAAAGAAGCCTTTTTAAAAATAAAATACTAAATTTAGGATGGTCCCAAGGTAGAAGGAATTGGGGTAACTTGGAAAGAAGAAAGGGTAAGACAACTTGGGGAAAAGATGGTGGACTGCTGGAACAACTGGAAACAACAAAGAAAGAACTTGAAGTTGTTTTATGATCCCAGCTGGTTAATGCGAAGATGAAACAAATCACAGTTCCTGGAAAAGGATTTTTCTCAACTTTTTGTTATATCTCCTTTTCTTTTACATACGAGTAATAGTTTATGCACTATTAATGATACATGAGGCACAAATAATATCTTCATTCTACATCATACTACAACCAATGTACTGTAGGTTCCACAAATAGTGAGACACAGATTTTGTTTTACTTTCAACGTTTGTAGACATTTTATATAATCTGTAATTTATTTACTGCAGTCATATATTTAAATAATACGTTTGATTTCTCATGCAGCAAAAGTTCTACTAAAAGTGATAAATAGAAAACTTCATGGAGGACTGGGAAAAGTATTGCAGAGCAACAGTATGAATTTAAAAGAGGGAAAGGTACAAGAGATGGAACTGGACCGCTGAGAATTACACATCATACGTACATTGAAGAAAGAAGAGAAGTTTATACTGTTTTCACTGACTTGCAGAAAGCATTTGGCAACATACAGTGGAATTAATTAATGGGCATATTAAGGAAGAATGGAGTCGACTGGGAGGATAGAAGGCTGATTCAGGATCTATATCTACAACAGAAAGTGCGGGTACAGCTTGGGAATGAGAAGTCAGAGGAAAAAACAGTTGGAAGGGGAGGGAGGCAAGGTTGCTGCCCTCCTCAACATTGTTTAACATATATTTTTGGAGTATTTTATTCTGAAATGTTTGAAAAGAGAAAGAAAAGTGTGGGTCGGTGGAAGTTATCGGTCTTATGAAGGACAAGACGAATGGATTGCCGATTGTGGAGTTTGTAGGTCTACGCTCAAAAATGTGCATATCGCACATTGGAAGGTGCCACCCAGAGGCGGGCTAAGAGTGTGCGTCGTATGGTATCGAGATCCATGTCTATTGAAAACTATTTGCAGTGACTGTACAGTGGTGTTCAAGGTGCTGCACCACAGCCGCCGCATGTGATACGGCAGACCAGTATTCGATCAAGAGGACACTGTGCTGCAGTCTAAAATCGGCCTGTCGCCTCATGATGATTAAAGGGTCATTTGTGATGATGGGATTGAAACTCTCCCATACTCACACTACTCTCTTGTAGCTAGATAACGGGTGGGGGACTCTGATTGAGTGAGAGCGGGAGAGAGAGAGAGAGAGAGAGAGAGAGAGAGAGAGAGAGAGAGAGAGAGAGTCTGCAGAGTAGTAGTATGACACTTTTATCATAGTGTAAGAAATTTGTGTGTGTGGGGGGGGGGGGGGTAAATATTTATATGTACTATGTACATTTGTATATACATACATAGGGAGCATGTGTGGAAAGAAAGGAAAAAAAAAGAAAAAGGAAGAAAATGTATATATATGTATGCACACCATGTGTGTGAAAGAAAGAGAAAGCGTAAAAAAATATTAAAAAGCATAAACAGAAAAAAATATTTCTATTTTTATTTATTTTTTCATAAGCAATCTGTGTAGCCTATAAATACATATACCTATGCACCATTATGTCTTGTAAATTGAATAGTTTTTAAGTTTTTCACCTGCCACTAGCTGTCCAAGTAAGAATAGATTTAAGTGTATATGTGTCAGTATAGCTCACAGTCCAACAGAACTGTTATTGTAAAAACCTTTTGCTATTGGGGCTGCTGAAATTAGATTCTAAATGTGCACTGTCCATCAGAATTATTGTAAAAGCTATGCTACTGGGACTGGGGAATTTAATTATGGTAAAGGAAGTATCACTGCATTAGTTTTGAGCATAGATTTATAAAAAAAAATTCCGACGTGACGTTACTATTGTAGCGAGTAAGTTAAAACTATTTCTGTACTGGAATAGAAGAATCAGTCGTTTCCATTCACCTTTGTTGTTGTTATTTGTAAAAGCCCTGTCCCCTACTGCATTATGTATGTATATGAATATAAAGGCTGTGCAGGTCACAAATGACATTAGGCTTGCTGAAGATGAGTGCTACTAAGGAGGTAAAGTTTAAGATGAAAGATAACAAAATATTTAGAATGGTTGCATGGAATTACACCTATCATGCAGCACAAATTGGGCTATGGGAGCAGGAGGCACGTGCCAATGTCTGTTTCCAAAGACGTATAGCAGACGTGTCTAAAATTATATCTAGGAAAACCACAGACATACTGTCTGGTTAAAACTGTAGACTGTCAAAGCGGAAACAGGATTGAAAAAAGTACACAGTGGTTGTGAGGTAAAAATTCATTTATTCCTCAAACTAATTTTACATTTTCATAAACAGACACAGCAGCACTATTTTTACACATCTTCTTCTTCTTCTTGAGTCGATGGAGAGGACACCTGTAGAATTCCAGGTCTTGAATAGCAGCAAACTTAAAGATTCGACGCATCCATGAGATCTTCTCCATCCCCTTCAGGAAGATGATGGTCGAATAATCAAAGTGGCGTCACAGTTTCTATATAGGGTATGCCTGGATCATCCCAGTGAATTATGTGCATGCTGTATCTTTAAATATTATCTGTCTATGCTCATAATTACAGAAACCACGAAGTAAGCAACTAGTTCATTAAAAAAGTAATAAAACAGACATTATCATATTGATCTTTTCAGCTATACACCCAATACGATGTATCATAATTGATGGCAGTCCATCGATCTGGCATCACACATTCGAGTCAGTGTTTAAAGTGGGGCTCATACATTGAAATGCATGAGGTGGCAAATAAAATATATATTGCATAGTAACGGTACAAGTTGTGTAGGGAACATGTAGTGATCAAAAGCGTTCATGTGGTGACGCCTCTTAATCAGTTTCACATAAATATCCGATAGCACATTACACACATTTCTTGATTTCACCCACTCAAACACGCTGTAAACAGTAACATTCTCTTTTCCTGGTGAATCCGCGATCTTCAAAGTTAATTGTCATAGCACATTGAGGAAGTAAGAGCTCTAGAATATTTTTTCTAATGTGTAGATACAGGTCCGTTGTTGAACAAGCAGAGTTGTGCAGTCACTATCCCCCTCTAATAGTGATAACTAAAGCATGACCATAGTTTGCACAATAAACTATCACTCCTCAGAACTGTGACAATACCTTATTCACAGACATCCTGCACATACTTGAAATCTAATAACTGAATGACGATGGATTCATAGTGGTTATTCAGTCAGATACAGCTGGTGCGCTGAAACACACAAACAGAAGTCTCTGTAATAAAGCATTATTTCCATTCAGGCCTATAGGAGGTTTCTGCATAACATGGTATTCCTTTTTGAAAGTTCAGCTTCTACACACACGTTATAGGATATATAAGGTCTGTATCACTAAGTCACCGTTTCTCGAACATGTAACAAACAAAATCTTTGTATGACGCACAAACACGCTGTTTTGTTTTTTTGTAACAAAGTCAATTTTGCCAGCTGCATCAATAGACACATCTCACGGTGATCCTCCTCCTGCTCCAAAGTGTTATACAGGTACAGTTCTCAGCAACAGGAACTTATAAATGTGCTTAGACTACAACAATTTTGCAGTTTCTCCACCCATCTGCTCAGCCTGTAAAAATTAACTTTGAATGGACATACTCTAGAATATATTGCACTCATAATGATTTCTTACTTGAGGCAAATTTGTGTGATCTGGGTGGTGGTCTCTATGCATGGAACGCACAGGCACAAACCCTGACTTGGCGACCTGAGTATATAAAAGACGCCACTGCGCGTTGCTTGGATTTACAAGTATAGTAAATACGAAAAGGTTTCGTGGAAGTGGTGAAATCGATCAAACGAAAAGATGTTAGGACTTTTTTAAATCGTAATTACATCCTTTATTGATCGAGAAATAAGCTGGTGCGAGTGTGGAGGTATCATAATTTTTCTGTACACCTATAAGTGATAGAAATGTTATGCTGCTGCTTGAACGTAAAGTTACCATGGCTTATGTTCTGACATATCCCCAGACGTTTGTGGGAAGTAATCAAGCTACTATTCACACAAAAACAAAAAACAAAAATTACATATGTCTAGTCGTAAGGGAAGGAAAGATTTGATGTGATGAATTATGATTTAAACACGTTAAGGAGTATATAGGAACGTAAGGGGTGGTAGATTCATTTCGTTAACAGCTGCACAACATAGCAATGCAAGGGCTCAACTGGACCTTCTAGAGTGTACAAACAGGACGGGCAGTACGGCTGTAACGAACCGTCCCCTCGTCGGCAGCCCTAAGCGTATCCTTGCGTTTTCCTTGTTGCACTATCGACAGTGATGTTGATTACAGTACACCAACCTGTATCGGTGATGTCTTTCCAACGCTTTCGTCCACGGGAGCGTTGTCGATTATCACATAGTGTCGGACGCCTGTGCTTTATAACACTTGTATGAAAGAGTCTTGGCAGGGTGCAGCACTTTCCGGAGTCACTGACTGGAAAACTTAAATCTCAGATAATTTCCTAGAATCGTGACACGTAGCAAGTGTCAGTGTGAGTGCTGTATACCCATAAATGATAGATAACTGCATTCTTTTTCTGAAATCCGTATATATTGCACTGTAAAGTTACTGTGGCTTGTGTTCTGGCATGTCCAGAGAAGATGACTGTGTGTCCTATTGTGAGGAAGGTATAGATTCAGCACATTGATATCTATAAGGAGAATGAAAGATTTTTTTTACATGGAAAATTATGTGCACTATAGATATTGAGATTCGTTCCAGAACCACGACCGACAGGAGACATTCCCAGTACAATGCTCGGTGTCAGACTGCAGCAGCAATCCTAATATTTAATTGTAGTTACACTGATAAATATGTGCCTGATTCCCAATATTCTTGTGAGTCTAGAGATGGCCATAGAAATCACAGCAGCAAGCAAGCAGGTTGGGGGCGGAAACAGCATCTCAGCAGACGCCTTTGTTCTGAGCTGGGTCTTGCCCATCCTTTGTACACCAGTTCAGAGAGCCTGAGAAAGCTTCCAGCTTATGATGATTTGGCTGGTGGCTCCCTGGATGGGTAAATAGTGAACAAATACACATTTTGCATTGAGTCGCCTTCAGGGTAGCGTGTGTCACATGGATACTCTGCAGAAACTTGAGAAGATTCAATACGAATAGTGTTTGCGCTGGGTGTATTGATAGCATTCAAATTCCGATCCTCCTGGGGTGGGGGGTCGTCCACAGCAGGTTGGACTCTCTCTGGCTGACACGCACTCCCATGGCTGTGGTCATGGACCATGTTTAAGGCAGCAATTTCCTCTGTCAGCGGTGCACTGCATCACAGTGAGTACGTGGGATGTATTTGACGATATGTAGACCACTTTTGCAGAGTTTAAGTATCTGTGTAATATGGCGATCTGCAAAAAATAGTTTTGCCGCCTAAAGTCTTGTCTGCTGGAAACAATGGTGGATAGTGCTCCCACACCAGCAGCAGCAGCAGTCTGTTGGGTTAATTCAGTGACAGACGGGCTGTCCCATTAGAACTATCAGGAAGAATGCATTTAGTGTTACTCTGAGCTATTTTCGTAAACAGGTCCTGTTATGACAAGAATTTCCATGCAGACAAGCTGAAACATCATGAAAGCTCCTACTGAAGCGACTGTTTACTGTTTCTGTGACCCTTTACGAATTCCGAGAAGGGGCTGATAAGTAATGGGCGAGCTCTGCCATTAGGAGCATCAGGAAGAATGCATCCTTTGTTATTCTGGGGAGCATTTCAAAAGATTTCTATAGTGCATCTATAACTTGGCCGTTATTTACATAGACATGTGTCATTGACAACCTTTTAGCTGCACCTGCAAGAGTGACCTGCTATGCAGGCATCTTGCTGAGGGTGATCCGTTATACGAACATCTCACTGGACTGCAGGTACAAAGGACATGTGTCATTGTGCCAGCAACAGTGTCTAGGTAGACATGTGTTGAAAGGAATTTCTCAGGTTTCAAGTATGAAATGGGATGCCATCGCCTTGTGCTCACAGGACCCGAACTGACACCTGCGCATGGTTTGGCAGGTAATGGTCACGTCTTCAATTCACAGGGGCTGCTGGTGCATCTCAACTCCTGGCAGTGTGTGTGGTGGCGTTCCATGTGGTCCAGTGGACTGGGGACGCCGGGTGGTTCGTGCTTTGCAATTGAAAGATATGCCAGTGTAATTGTGTGTGATAGATGTTTCATTACGGTATTCCTTGTGCAATCAGAAAAAAAGAAAAGTGGTCGATGTAATTACTTCCTACAAGACCTACATCTTTCCAAACAGCAGATAATGATGAGCAACAGAAATCCAACCCCCACAAACTGAATTTTTTATAAATAAACAATATACCCTTGAATTTCCTATTATGAGATTCTTCTTCTCCACCTCAGAGCCGCCAATTTCGAGGTACAGGAGGGGAGGGGGGAAGGAAGGGGGGTGGGTGAGGAGCAGGCAGAGTTACTAGAGGGGAGGGGTTAATTAATTAATCAGTTTAATTAAATAGAGTGAGAGGGAGCTATTCAAATAAGTCAGACCTGAAAGTGTACCTGCAGCAGTGAGGGGAAGGGTTGGGTTGGAGGTTTTCTGAAGGAGGGGGAGGGGAGGTGGATGGGGGAGCAATAGGTTAAGGATCTGTCAATCAAAAGGAAGGATCGTTTTAGCTGAACAATAAGTTAAGGAGTTGTCAATCAAAGGAGAACACTAGGTTAATGACCTGTCAGTCAAAGAGAACAATAGGTAGTTCATACCTGCCCCTGATGTAGGCAACCCACACTAACAAAATGCACCAGTGTCCTTGTTGTCCTACTACTCACTACCTCATTAAGACAACGAATACTTGTCAGATTACAAGAAAAAATTAGCTATGAAGTGTCCCAGAGTTCCGTCTTTGGTACTATATTGTTCCAGCTATATATACAAATGATTTGCCAAAACCATATGAGGGCTATAAACACAGTGATGTTTGCCAACAATACAAGGATTTTTATAAAAGGATGCACTGAGAATGATCTGCAGCATAACGTTTCTAACGCAATAAACGAGGCAGCAAAATGTTTTAAGGATAACGCTTTGGTCATAAATAAGGGAAAAACGGTATGGATGAATTACAGTAATATTAGAAGTAGAGCTAGAAGCAACATAAAAGATGAGTTAGCGAACTATGCTTTGCACAGTCTCCATACACTTGAGATGCTAAAAGCATCTAGAAGTTTTGAATAACAAACTATGCAAATAATATTATGTGCTCAGAATATTTTGGGACTGTTACAGCACTGAATCATCATTCTGTGCCTATTAGGCTGATATGAACAGCTTTCTTAGATATGATGTGATCTTCTGGGATTGGAAAATAAACTTTCACACTTTAAATAAGGACTATCAGAATAATGAACGAAGTTCCCCATAAAGAGCCATGAAAGGAAATACGAGATGAAAAAAGTCATGGGATACCTCCTAATATTATATCAGACCTCCTTTTGCCTGGCGTAAAGCAGCAACGCAACATGACATGGACTCGAACAACTTGTTGCAAGTCTCCTGCGGAAATATTGAGCTATGCTGGATCTATAGTGGTCCATAATTCCGAAAATGTTGCAGGTGCAGTATTTTGTACACGAACTGTTCTCTCGATTATGACCCATAAATGTTAGATGGAATTGATGTCGGGCAACCCAGGTGGACAAATCATTTGCTCGAATTATCCAAAACGTTCTTCAAACCAACTGTAAACAACTGTGGCCTGGTGACACAGCGCATTCTCATCCCCACAAATTCCATCGTTGTTTGGGAACATAATGTCAATGAATGGTCCCCAAGTAACCAAGCGTAACAATATCCACTCAATGATCGGTTCAGTTGGTCCGGAGGACCCAGTCCATCCCCTATAAACACAGTCCACACCATTGTGGAGCCACCACCAGCTTGCACAGTGTCTTCTTGACAACTGGGTCCATAGCTTTGGAAGCTGCTTCACCTCGAACCCTACTATCAACTCTTGCCAACTGAAACTGGGGCTCATATGACCAGCTCACGGTATTCCAATCGTCTAGGGTCAAACTGGAATGGTGCTGCAGGCGCAGTCACGCCGTCAGCAAAGGCAGTAGCATCGATCGTCTGCTCTACTGTCTTAATGGATACATTCGTCGTGCGCCCCACATTAATTTCTGTGGTTATTTCACGTATTGCTGCTTGTCTGTTAGCACTGACAGCTCTACGCAAATGCTGCTGCTCTCGGTCTTTATGTGAAGGCTGTTGGAAACTGCGTTGTCTGTGGTAAGAGGTATTGCCTGAAATGTGGTATTCTCGGCACACTCTTGACACTGTATATCACGGAATATCGAATCCCCTAACGATTTCCGAAATGGAACGTCCAATGCGTCTAGCTCCAACTACCATTCCGCATTCAAACTGTTACTTCCCGTAGTGTGTCCATAACCATGTCGTATACCTTATCACATGAAACAGCTGAGTACAAATGATAGCTCCGCCAATGCACTGCCCTTCCATTCCTTGTGTACGCGATACTACCGCAATCTGTATATATGCATACCTCTATCCCACTACTTTTGCCATAATTATAACAATGACAGTTCTTTGTCATAATTTATAATAATGACACTTCTTGTATTATACATTCACGAATGTGTTTGCTTTCTGAAAACTCACCATGAAATTTCAGCATTAAACAATCAGGTACATAACTTCAAAACAAAAAACAGAAATGATTTTCACGGAGAGACCTACAAAAAAGCCCTTTACCAAGAAAGTGTACATTGTCAACTCAAAATACTTTTTAGTGCATTGCCTGCTACAACAAAAAAAATTTAAAGAATTTCATAAATTCAAAACAGAGCTAAAACAATTTTAGTAACATACAGCTTTTATAACACTAGAGAATATCTGTACCCGAAAAACTAATGTTATTTACATACAGGAACTCTCAAATCTTTTGGATCTCATTGAAACAGTTGATAGTGGATCCACAATCGGTTATTTTGAGATGGGGAAACAATGGTTGGAAATGCATATTTATCATGTTATGGACATACACAGCGTACACTACATAAAAATAATGTAGCTTATAGTAACTGCTGAAAGTGATGACCACCGGTCTCAGTGCAAGCATGGCAATGGCGCATGAAGTTCTGCCACACTCTCTCAAAGATCCCTGGTGTCTGTTGCACCAGGAGACAGGCAGATTGGACCCTAACAAGCAGGTCCTCATCCATTTCTAGGGGGGGTTCTTTTGTCAACGTTATGACGTAACCCCAGAGGAAAAAGTCAATGAGTGTGAGATACAGCGATCGAGCTGGTCATGGGACAGGACCTCTGCTTCCAGTCCAACGATCAGAGTACGTGTTGTTCAGGTGCTCACAGACATTAACATCAAAGTGGGCTGGTGCACCGTCGTGTTGAAATCACATCCTTTCACGGACAACAAGCTGTGGCATAACATCTCGCAGGTTCAACAGGTAACGCAGATCACTCAAACGGAGAGACAGCAAATAAGGTCCTATAGGTGGATTATGCCCGCTCATACATTTACAGAGAATCGTGGTTGGTGGCCACTGGTGTGGGTGGGGTAGGGATTATCATCACTCCAGACATGGCTGTTAAAAAGGCATCATCACAAGTGAATGAGGCTTTGTCTGTGAACAATACAGATCGTACAAATTTCGGCACTACAGCATGCGGTAGGTAGCCCATTGACAAAAGTTAATGCGACATGGCTGTTGAAAAAGACATCATCACAAGTGAATGAGGCCTTGTCTGTGAACAATACAGATCGTACAAATTTCGGCACTACAGCATGCGGTAGGTAGCCCATTGACAAACGTTAATGCGGGGCTCAAAATCCGTTGATCCCAGTGCTTGCACACTTTCTTTATGACTGGAGTGTAAAACCTGTTCCACCAGTACTCTCCACACTGTATCCTTACAAATGTGCGTTCACGGCCAAGTTGATGGGTGCTTATTGCTGGATGGTCGGCCACACACCCCACACCATCTCCTCAAATTCTGGTGTTCGGACGTGTCTTTGGCGGGGACCGTGGATGGTTCTCTGTGGCGTGAACAACCCCTCTTTCGCAAGTTGGGGTACCCCTGAAGATAAACTTCTCCTGGTATCTATGAAGATAAACTTCTTCCGTTTAGGATGACGCCCACTGGAAACCGTTGTCTGTACATACGTGCTGCTTTATGGGCACTATATCCTGCCACACTGTACATTAAATGCATGTCTGCCAACTGTCGTCACGAATAACGTTCCACCTTTGACTACGCGTCATGCACTGTACACCGTAGTACATCTCATTATGGACACATCACAAATTTTCTGATGGAATGGTCAACTGACACCAGGGATAATGGTATGCTTGCGTCACAGGTTAATGCGCCGGTGTGGTGAATGCGGTTGTCACATGATACACGTGCTATGAGCTAAGTTGTGTAGGCTTTCATTACGTCTTTTGGAGGTCAACGGTGTATGGTGTTTGATGCAGGTTTTTTGTTTCTTTTCTAGCAGAATGGAGTGTTTTACGGTACTGATGTTACTGTAGTTTCATATTCTCATCGCAGCCTGTCCTGTGAACTAAGTTTAGTCCCCTTCCTTGCATTGGTACTTTATCCCCACGTGCTATCTATCCGTTATGCACAGTGTCTCTGTCAGCGTCCGTGAACTGCGGATATCGACAAAATAGCTGGAATCAGAAACCTGTTCCTTGACTTCTGCTGACTGCGTGAAGACATATGTTAGCCTGTTACAGGTTAACGTAAGATCACAAAAGGAGACCACAGCAGCAATCACGACGGTCAGTGTTCAGTTGATGAAGCAAATCATGAAAACTCGTACTCTTTCCCTAATCTAATATGGGTGCAGTTGATAAAGCAAATCTCGAAAGCCCGTCTCCTTCCCTAATCTGATATGACATTAAGACCTAGAATATTTCATAGCTGCAGTATCTTGAAACAGTTTTATCTTGCTCTCGATTTATCGTTCCATGAAACAAGAAAATTCTAAGCACTCCATTAACATTTCCACACGACTACTTGTTACGGGACCGGGACATCGTTCCTGCAGGCATCCAGCTTCCCAGAAAGTGCCCCGAACACACATAAATCATGGTCACGTTGTCGGCACCGCAGTGCAACAAGTGGCCAGTATTTAACTTCTGCCCGGAACCAAATCCACAGTCCGGAGTTACGACCCAACTGGCTCACTAAATCATTCCCGCAGTTTCAGGAACAATGTGTGGCGTCAGTGACTGCCATATGTTTTATATAGCAAACAAAGCTCTCCATTCCGGCGGGCAATTTGTTGTGAATTGCATAAAACTACTAAAAAGGGAAGTGCGTGTCTCCAAACACTCAGAACCGCACGAAAATATGCGTAGAATACAAATCGCTCACCCGTGAACAGCGGCACGGACCAGTCACACGCAAAACTGCGCGTATTACCTCGACAGACATTTTAATGGTCACCTATTCAACGCCTAAATGGGAACTCTGGTAACGCAATAAAACCAAAATATCGATATAATAGGACTAAAACCACACATATTTTAATGTCGTGATATTTTTCTATATTTCTCTCTGCCTAAAACAATAGGCTGGTACATAAGTTTAATAAACACAACAGATAAATGTTACAGCAGTAAAATATTTTCCTTCACTGTTTACAACAATTACTTGGGGTAACTTTCGAATCCCGCAACTGGAGCAATTACTTAGTTTAGCTGCGAAGAACTCGTCGATCCATGTTCGGAGCGCATTTTACTCTGGAAAGGAAGTTCCTTGAACGTGTTTCGATAGAGAGCAGAAAAGGTGAAAATCTGCGGAGTAAGATCAGGTGAATAAGATGAGTGCGGAATGACTTAGCAACCTAACTCCTGTGTAGTGTTTTTTGTCTAGCAGAATGCAGGAGCGCGTTGTCGCGGAGCAGCAGCACTTCAAGCAGTTTTCATGGTCGTTGTTGTTGGACTGCGTCTGCAAGACGTCTCAGTTGACAATAAATGTTGGCAGTGATGCTTACAACTCGGGGAAGCAATTCGTAGTACATCACACCGTCGCCGTTCCACCAGATGCATAACATTATCTTCTGTGAATGCGCGCAGATCCCCAATGCATGCAAATGTCGCAGGATAGTGGAATGCTCACAGTTTATCACATTTGCGGGTTCTAGAGTACGCTGAAGTGGATCATTGTGGTCTTCATCAAACCCTGAAGGTCTTCCCGAACGTGGAGAGTCACTAAATGTCAAAACGATCCTCCTTAAAACGAGAAAACCATTTTCTTGCCGTGCTCTGTCCAATAGCATTATTTCCATACACGGTGCAAATGTTTCTGGTTGCTTCCGTTGCTGTCACCCCTCTATTGAACTCAGACCAAAAAAAAAAATGTCGGAAATGTTCCGATTTCTCCACTTGGCATTCCATTTTCTAGCGTCCACAGCTCCAATCACTACCTCCAAATGACAAAGCAACAAAATGTAAACTCAAATAGCAATAGTGAACTACGAATAAAAAAAAAATGACTATCAATGACTAAACCCGTAACAACCGGAATATCAACATACAAAACGAGAACGCTACGAACTTATGCACCAACTTAATGCATTGATAGTTCAAGTTTTCACATACGTTATCATCGTATTTTAAGCAGTATTGGCTCCCGATAATATTGTGCAGGAGGCGAGGGGCAGAGCTTCCCCTTTATAACCACTATTTAGCTGTTGCCTGAGGAAAACCTGTGATGGCGTTCGGTTTATGTCAACTTCTGGTGAAACACTATCTGGTGATGTCAAGGCGGCTAAGGAGTTTTCTATAAAATTTCAAGACATTGTCAGAGTAAATGCCTTCACTTAACACTTCCGGGCTGAGATGCCGTCGTCCATACATAAGGCTCTCCCCTAACGTTTCGCCTTAGACTGCGGAAGGCATCCTCCGAGGACAATCGGCGAACTGCGGAACATGTGTTTCAGGAAGGTGATCATGAAATAAAGTTTAGTGAGACGACCATCAAAGCAATGACGTCGCATTATTATGCGTGAATGTACAGAGAGGCCATTGAGATTGCCAAACACTGCAATCATTTTAATAGAAAAGATGAATGCATTAAGCTGGATAAGATATGGGTGTCAACATTGCAGCAACAGCGTGACAATCGATTAATTTCAATTGAGAAAGTTGGCAATATCAGAGATCATAGCACAGCCGACGTCGTGTGATTGACAGCGGCGCCCTCTAGGCAGTTCGCCGATTGTCCTCGGAGGATGCCTTCCTTAGTCGAAGGCGAAACGTCAGGGGAGAGTCTTATGTATGGACCACGGCATCTCAGCCCGGAAGTGTTAAGTGATGACAACACCTGCCTTGAAAGCCTTCATTCAATGAACTGTTGCCTTGTCAAGTCTAAACAACAAAATGCTGCAAAACAAAGCGTTCGTTGCATCAAATGAAACCATAGCAGGAACGAAACATAAAAAAGATAAGATATCCGTTGCTCCTTGCAGCAACGCTGATGGTATAAACAAGCTTGCCCATTTCGTTATTGACAAATGTAAGAAGTCTAGGACACTCAAAAAAAATATATTAACTTATCTTCCTTGCCGGTTTGTTACTGCAATCACCAACCTACTTGGATGGACAGCAATCTTTTCAGATCTTGGTTTTTCGACCAGTCCGTTCCATCTGTTGCAGAAAACTTGAAACAAAAAAGTTCCGTGTTCGTGCTCTACTGCTGTTGGATACGCACCATCAAATCCACCTGAGGAGGAAACGGGACATAAAAGTTATCTTCTTTCCACCAAACGTGACATCACTTATCCACTCAATGAATCAGGTGGTGATAAAATGGTTAAAGAGGCAGTACCGCAGAAAGTACATCAGTTCAATTTCAGAAACGTCCCAAGAAGATTGTAGCGTGCTTGAAGGTATGAAATCCCTCAACGTCAAAGATGCTATCTATAAGATTGCTGAGTCATGGGAGGAACTCAACACCTGACATGCTGTGAAAATCTTGGCGTAAGCTTTAAGCGCAAGCTATGACTGAAAGTGACCAAATAAAAGGCGAGCAAAACAAAGACACGCAGGAAATCGTTAAAGATCAAAAATGGCTCTGAGCACTATGCGACTTAACTTCTGAGGTCATCAGTCGCCTAGAACATAGAACTAATTAAACCTAACTAACCTAAGGACATCACACACATCCATGCCCGAGGCAGGATTCGAACCTGCGACCGTAGCGGTCGCTCGGCTCCAGACTGTAGCGCCTAGAACCGCACTGCCACTCCGGCCGGCTATGTTAAAGATCTACACGCTGTACAATAGAATGTCCCTGCTAGTGAAGGTGAGGAGTGGATTGCCCAATGTGACAAAGACTGTGAAACCAGCGAAGAGCTCAGTGACAACCAGACAACTGCCGCTGTTTTGGAAAAAAAAAAAATAGTGAATAAACTGTGAGCGAGGACTTGGACGGTGATGATAAGTCCAACTATCCGGATTTCACACACCGACTCCAAAAACTCTTTTAATATTGGCCTTCAGTACATCGAGCAGAGCTCAACCGCAACACCTATGGACATTTTGTGGATCAGGAAATGGAGAAACACTGCAGCTAAGGCTAGAATTCTACCTGCTACATAAAACTCTGTAATTGACTTTCTTCCTAAGTAATTTTGCACTGGTGTATAGGCTACCTTCAATTCTTACAGTACTGTACATACATACTGTATGTACAGGGCAGTACAACAAATACAAACTGTACAGTGTTGCTCTTTCTCAATTACAATAATAATAATAACAGCTTTTGCGCGGTTTATTGCAATGTTTTTACTGGGGAGAATACATATGTACAGTAGTCATTCTTGCGTTCAGAGAATGTTCATTTTAATGTGAATCCGTATAATCACACCTTTTGCGTTTCGACTCATACTCCAGTCCCAAATGTGACGGATCACAGGGGTTGTGCTGCAGATGCGTCTGACGCAGCTGGACGTTTTCGCTGCGAGCTTTTCAAATGGGGGTGAGCAGTCACGGAACCCAGCGCACAGAAACTTATTTCATATTCAAAATATCGTGCAAGATGTGACCAACCAATCCACGGCTGATTTTCCCTTTTTCCACTGACGCCCCAATTATTATAACGCTGTTCGTTGAGCACGACTTTTGTTGCAATTCCCGGTTCTTCATGTTGACAAGGTTGTCTCACACATAGCGTTTCCTGTTGCTTATCCTAAGGTGCAAGCACCTTCTAGATCTAGCACCATCATTCGAGAAAATACCAGACTTCTCCAGTAATACGGGGCTAGAACTATTTAAGTAGCGCTGCGCGGAGGAATCGGGTAATTCCCATTTGAATACCGATCTGATAAGACGATTCTTTCTAAACATAATACGAACAACGAGTGCAAGTTAGTAATGTTTGAAATGGTTATTGCGGGTACTTAGGACGTGAAGAGTATAGAGATGTGTGCTTCGATGTCTAAAGTGTTATTCTAGATATTTTTCCGTCTAATAAACTTATCAGAGCATGCCTAAGAATGCCTAAAAATCAAAAGAAAATGCGTAAGAATGCGTAAGAATGGAAAGAAAAACGTGTCACTTTTCGGATGATTACACAAAAGCGTGGTCTTTTGTCAAGAAAGTACGTGCGGATCAGCAAGCGTCGTACGAGATTTGTCATTGTTTCATCTCAGTAACGCATGGAGGTCATGCAGACATGAGGCAGCACATTTCTACGAAGACTTATACAAGTAGATTCGTGAAAACATCGATATCAAAGCCTATGTCTAGAATTCATGACTATAGAAGATACCCAAGAAGTAATTCTCGCCGGCCAGGGTGGCCGAGCGGTTCTAGGCGCTACAGTCTGGAACCGTGCGACCGCTACGGTCGCAGGTTCGAATCCTGCCTCGGGCATGGATGTGTGTCGTGTCCTTAGGTTAGTTAGGTTTAAGTAGTTCTGAGTTCTAGGGGACTGATGACCTCAGAAGTTCCATAGTGCTCAGAGCCATTTGAACCAAGTAATTCTCGTAGCTGCTGCAGAACTAACAGCACCTTATAAAGTTATCAAGCATCATCAGTCCTTCAGTTCTTTCGACCGCAATGCGCAGTCCGTGGAAGAAAGGCGAATTCACTTTCTCAAGGAATCCAAAAATCCAGAATGCAAATGCTACTGGCTAAATTTATGTATTTGTTTTCTATTCGCGCAGAAAGCACCACCGTAGAAAGAGTATTTTCGCTGATGTCGGCCCAGTGGAGTGATGAAAGAAATCGCCTGCTGCCAGGGACTGTGGAATCAATCTCACAGTGCCACTTTAACTACGATCTGACTTGCATGGAGTTTTATAAATACGTAAAAGGAGAAAAGACTTGCTGAAAAAGGTGAAATCTTCCGAAAAATATGGTGCACCAGCTACTTCCGCCACAAGTTCCATGTAATTGTGTTCTAAATAAAAAGGAATTATATCAAATAATTTTTTTACTTCATTTCTATAGCCCCATCTCAGTGTCCAGACGAGGTCCAAGTTACATATGGCAACCCTACGTGCACTTCCACCAGCTCAGCATACATTGTTGCAGCGTTGTTGTCTTTCAAACACTGAAAACAGATTATCGCCTGACACTTCACTTTATTATTTCGCTGCGTCGTTTTGTTTTGCCTGCTCTAGCGCTCTGCTATAGTGAGAGGAATTCAATGTCTAACAAGACTGCCGACACTTACCTGCAAACAAACAAAGAAGTTAATTACGTAACCTTATTTTTTCGGGGTGATAGTTAAAAATTTATAACCATCTTTCCCATGTCAATATTACAAAAATGCTTGTACGTATATATGTTCCACGTTTCCTCCTAAACCACTCGACCGATCTCAACCAAACTTGGCACACGTACTTCTTATTACCTGTAAAGAAATACTTTAGGGGTAAGAACCAGCTGCCTCCTACTGGGATAGAGGTGATAACGTGGAGAGAAAAGGGGGTTGGAAGATATGGACAGACAGAGTGGGGGCAGGAGGAGAGGGTCACTTACAGGGGGGGGGGGGGGGGAGGAGATGGAGTGAGAGGGGAAGGGGAAAATGTACAGAAAGGGAAAAGATAGACTCATTGAGGGGAGTGGGGGAGATAGTGACAGACAGGGGAGGGGGATATAGATAGAGAAAGGAAAGAGGAGGACATGGAGAGAGAGTGGGAGGAGGAAGAGGTGGACAGAGAGAGGGAAAAGAAAGAGATGAACAGAGAAGGGGGGGGGGGGCAGAAAAATGTGGACGAAGGGGAGGGGGGCAGGATCGTGAGGGAGGGAGGAGATGTACTAATAGAAGGTTAGAATGAGTACATACCTGGGTAATGCCGGATACTTAGCTAGTTCCGGGTAGTAAAATAAGAGCTCATACAAAAAGGTACTGACAATCTTTCATCCTGCTTAGCATCAACGAATCGAATAACAAGGGGAGCAATTGGTAGTAAGTCACTACTTACTGTCGATCACGTACCATTTGAGGAGTGCAACAAAGATTTTGAATACACATTTGACCAAATTTATGGATTACGCCACTGTCGCTTTCAGGACTTCATATTTTGTGGATCGTATTCTGTATGGTAGCGCTTGGAAAGCACGAAGGTGAATGAAATATAATGTGGGATTTTTGTTTTACACGCTTTTCTGTAAACGGTGAGCGGCGTGATCTCAGCTCTTCATTGCTTTTGTGCCACAGCCAGAACGTTGTCGTATCATTTCTTTAGTCAGAATCCCAATGTCAGAGAAAGAGGTCCCATCATGTGTTGCGCATCGCGTTAGTCAAGTTTCTCACAACAGAGGCTGCAACACCATCCGAAATTTTGGAAAGACTTGCGGCGCAGTTCGGTGAAAACATCCTGAGAAAGTCTCAAGTGTACGCATGACACAAACAGTTTTTTCGCGAACGAGAAACGCTTGAGAATGCAGTTCATCAACGTCGCCCAACGATCAGTATGACTAAGGAGAATATTCACGTTGTTAGCCATCTTGCTGGATTTTGGAAAGTGTCTGCAAGGTGGGTGTCTCGTCTTCTCACCGCAGGGCACAAATTTCATCGTCTCGAGATGTGTAGACGGCTACTGACCACAACCACTTCTCAGAAGGGGAACATTTTTTGCACAGGATTGTGACCTGTGACGAAACGTGGGTGCACCATAACCTCCCGGCATGGGAAAACGTAGCATGGAATGGCACAAAAAGGACGAATCTACACCCATCAAAGCCAAAAACCATATCTCCGAGGGGAAGGTTCTTGCAGCAGTCTTCTTTTTTTATTTTAAATGAGTTTTTCTCGTCGATTTTCTGCAAGAACGTCGTGCTATGAACCCTTCATACTGTTTCCAACTTTTGGACCAAACAAAATGTGTACATAATCAGAAAAGGCCTGTTTTTCCGACCGGGAATATGATCGTGTTTCATGACGACGCTCGACCCGACACAGCTACCCGAACTCAACAAAACATCAGAAGTTTTCTGGACCACTCTAGAAAGTCCCCCATACCGTCTGGATTTATCGCCCTTCGATTTGTATTTGTTCGTACCACTAAAGGAAGCAGTCGGAGAACACAGATTTGGCGACGATTGTGCTGCCGAAGTGTTCGTGAGCAAATGGCTGCAGTCACAATCACTTTCATTTTGCGATAACGGGATCAAACACCTGCCTATCCATTGGAAAAATGGTTCAAATGGCTCTGAGCACTATGGGACTCAACTGCTGAGGTCATTAGTCCCCTAGAACTTAGAACGAGTTAAACCTAACTAACCTAAGGACATCACAAACATCCATGCCCGAGGCAGGATTCGAACCTGCGACCGTAGCGGTCTTGCGGTTCCAGACTGCAGCGCCTTTAACCGCACGGCCACTTCGGCCGGCCCTATCCATTGGAAAAAATTATTTCCCATTCAGGAGACTCCGTATAAAAATATATAAATTCGTGTGTATCAGTTTTCCTGAAGCTTAAATAAACTTGTAAAAAACAAAATCCAGTTTGTATTTGATTCGCCGTCGTATTTGGTGACACTCTGTCTCAAAATTAGTTGCCCTCCCCATTTCAATGTCCATGTTTATCTTCCACGTTGCCAGTAACAAGTGCAGAGCCTGTTTCTTTAGTTCCGCCGCCAGCTCGTGGTCTGTACGAGGAAACGTCTGCGTTGCTACTGCTTCTCTCGCCGCGGCATCCCTTCCGAAATACTGCCATCCAGTACGTGTCCGCAGGCCCTTCTTTCCGTCCTACGTAAACCGATAGGCGCCGCGCACTCGGTAAACACAGAGACGCGATCCGCTGGCAAAGCACGCCTTCCCGCAGGCCACCGCTGCTGCTGCCAAGTGGGGGCTGGTTAAAACTCTCTGCGTTAGCAAACAGATCGCCAGCTCTTTCATTCGACTTGTAAGGTCGACGCCCTATCGACTGGGGATGCGTCCATTAAATGCGCGGCATTTGTTCAGTTTTAATGGGGCCGAAGAAAGCCAGGGCAAGGTCGTAGCGCAGGAAAACATATAGTAATTCGTCTAGAACTACGTTCCGAGTTGCGTCTATATTTTATGCGTCAATATAATGTACGTGCTGGTGGATACTTTCTCTATCAAATACTGTGGTTTCTTCACTTCTGTTCACTAACTGCACGTGGACAGAAAATCGTAACAACGTACATACAAGGCGTGATCAAACAATAACGGGAATTCTTGTTTTTCTCAAATAATCTTTATTTATTCATCAAAATCAACTTTGTCTCCTTCAAACTAGTCCTCCTCATATATAATACAGTTGCGCCAGCGTTTTTTCCAAACTAGGAAACATTTATGGAACTCACCTTACGTTATCAGCTCCTTCAACTACCCTGTTTTTATCTCATCGATGGTGACAAAGCGACGTTCTTTCGTGGTTCTCTTCAGACTAGACAGAAATCGCAGGGGCGCATTTCCAGCGAATACGGTGGCTGAGGCAACATAATTATTTCGTTTTTTACCAAAAAAAAATCACAAACAAGCACTGAGGTGTGAACGGAAACATTGTGTAATTTCCATGATTAGTTTTTCAACCATTCTAGTCGTTTTCTTCGGACTGCTTCAAGCAAACGGCGCATAACTTCTAGACAGTATTCCTCATTGACCGTTCCAGGCAGGAACTCATGATGTACTAGCCCATTGTAGTCGAAGAAAGCAGTGAGAAGAACCTTCAGGTGTGATTGAACTTGTCGAATTTTTTTCGTTCTTGGCTCTTCAGGCAGATTCCACTGGGGCAGTTGGGCGTTGGTTTTGACGTCATAGCTGTATACTCACGTTTCGTCAACTGTTATAACCTTCTTTACAAGTTCTGGACCATTGTCGACTTCATTCAGCAATTCCCGCACGATGTCTACGAGACGCCGTTTTTGGTCGAAATTCAACAATTTTGGAACAAACTTTGCTGCTACACATTTCATGCCCCAAACATCCGAAACAATTGCTTGGCACGAACCAAAGGATATGCTGACATCATCAGCAATCTCTCTGATGGTGATTCGGCGATTTTTCAGAATCACTTTCTCTACTTCTTCCACAATGTCGTCAGTAATTAATGTGCTAGGGCGGTCTTCATCTTCAACGTCTTCTCGACGCTCTTTGAAAGGTTTATACCAACTGCAGACTCTTGTCTTACTCGTAGTAGCCGAAATTCACACTCAACATTACGAATGTGGTGCTGCACTTTATTTCATTTTTCAAGTAAAATTTAATGTAAATTCTTTGATCCGTCTTTTCCAAAAGTAAAAATTTGCCTAACGTTCGAAAACACTTACAACCTTTTCGACTGTTAACAATTAGCTAAATATTGAAAACTGCTAAAAAGCATACGTCAGAAACATTTGTACCAAGATATAAAAAATTGAGAATCGGATGTATAAAGTATGCGAAATTAAAAAATTCCCTTTACTTCTTGGTCACACCTCATATGTGCGTGTTCTTATTTCATACAGGGTGAACCTGAACTCCACCGACCAAATATCAGAGGCTGCTCAGAGATATTTCCAGAATATTTTGGCACAAGGAACCAGCATTCTCCAATGGCTCATTCCAGTGTGACAACGTAATTATGAATTATTCAGTTTGTTACTTCAATAATCTTTGTCACTGCGAAAATAGCTTCATAATATAGGAATAATCTATAATAGGCAACCACTACAATGTACAAACGTACCATAACAACAAATGGAAAAGTACTGTGATGTCACTGCTGGACCATTACAGCACAGTGCTGCAGTGATGTCCTTCTATTGCCCATGATGAATACGTGCATGAGGTGCATATTGGTCAACTATTATTAATCGGTTAACTTATTCAAACTGCTACGTATCACTGTTAACATACAACACTGACGGAAAAATAAACACGAGAGAGAACCAGTCAGTACTGATTGCAAGATTGACGGCAAAGAGTTAAGTGTGCGTAACTGTGGTCAATGGCAAGTACAGTGAGCTACTGAATAGAACAAGTTCGCTTCCACGAAAGACATGCAGAGCATACTGTCGACATCGCTCTGTTGTACAGATATTTTGAGTTCAGTACAAATACAAAAATAAATGAGAGTAAGAAATTACGTAGAGTGCAATTACTCTATAGCACCAATGACCACATGTCCCTTACACCAAAATATTCGGAAAACATTCCTGAACAACCCCTGCGGATTTGGTCACTTGTATATGCAGTCTACACCCGAGTGATTTGTATTGAGGTGCAGGGCATTAGGAGACTGTGATTACTAGAGCCTGGATTTTTATGTGTAATCACATAATACTCTTTCCCATCGTTACTACACATGTGAAAGTTGCAGTTGTTTACGAGTTATGTTGTCAGCGTTGATATATTTCATTTTATCGTTATATATTTTAATATATTTCACTAAAATTATAAGTTTTTTTAATGGCATTCTAGTGCAATAAAACGTAGTTAATGACACTTTCAGATGGATTGCGTGTGGTCGAGCGGTTCTAGGCGCTTCAGTCTGGAACCGCGCGACTGCTACGGTCGCAGGTTCGAATCCTGCCTCGGGCATGGATGTGTGTGGTGTCCTTAGGTTAGTTAGGTTTAAGTCGTTCTAAGTTCTAGGGGACTTATGACCTCAGATGTTAAGTCCCATACTGCTCAGAGCCATTTGAACCATTTGATGAATTACGAAGGCTATTTTTCTGCTAAATTATCTAATATTAGGAATTTCGATTCTCGAAAGCAAAGCAGATACAATAACAATACTGTATATGGCATACTAGTAGCCTTATTGGTGTAGTAAAGGGTTTTGTTTACTGTCGAGATTGGCAGTGGGGCAAATGAAAGAGTAGTGGCCTGAAGTTTCCCGACTACTAGCGACTTCTACCGATTCATAACTCGAGAGTGCTTACGCCAAGATAAATCTTAAAGAGTTCACGACTGTTTGTGAGTCCGTGATGTCTTATTTCATCTAAATTTACCAGTTGTGGAACTATGAAACCAAAATTTGGTTGGAATAATTACACGTCTGTTATTTGAAACTAACAAAAAATATTTCATCCAAAACAATCTACATTGCTATTTATACATTTCTCCCATTTCTCCGGCAGGTTATGAATGCCACGCAAAAAAAAGAAAAAATGGAAGAAAAACCAGTTCTTCTTAAAGCGAAACACTCAGCGAGCCATTTTCGTACATTTTCATACGAACTGAGGCGCTGGTCAGCGAAAGCGTGTCCCAGTGATGCAAATAGATGATAGTCGGGCAGAGTCAAGTCTGAAAAATATGTCGCATGCCCTAGTATTTCCGAACTGAACACCTCGATAGTTTCCCTGAGCCGTTTAGCTGTGTGTGATGGGGCGTTATCATAGAGCAATACGAATCTGTGTTGACTTCTTCCATATTCCGGTCGTTTTTCACGTAATGCTCGATTTAAATCGATAATTTGCTGTACGAGCGTACGACATTGTGAGCCGGAAGTCCCCCATTCGGGGAAGTTAGGCCGCCGAGGGCAAGTGGCCGGCCGAAGTGGCCGTGCGGTTCTGGGTGCTACAGTCTGGGACCGAGCGACCGCTATGGTCGCAGGTTCGAATCCTGCCTCGGGCATGGATGTGTGTGATGTCCTTAGGTTAGTTAGGTTTAATTAGTTCTAAGTTCTAGGCGACTGATGACCTCAGAAGTAAAGTCGCAAAGTGCTCAGAGCCATTTGAACCATTTTCGAGGGCAAGTGCTTATTGCATTCGACGCCACATGGGGCGACTTGCGCGTCGGAGATGGAGATGAAATGATGATGAGGACAACACAACACCCAGTCCCTGAGCGGAGAAAATCTCCTGCCCAAGCCGGGAATCGAACCCGAGCCCCTTGGCCTGGCATTCCGCCGCGCTGACCACTCAGTTAACGGGGGCGGACTGCTGTTTGTAACGATCAGTGTTAACGGTCTCACCAGGTTTCAGCAACTCGTAGTAGATACACCCTCCTGATCCCACCAAACACAGAGCATGTGTTATTTCCAGAGCGATTTAGTCTTGCAGTGGATGTCGATAGTTTGCCTGTCGCCCATGATTTACGATGCTTAGGATTCTCAAAAGATATCCATTTTTGGTCACCCTTCGCTATTCGATGGAGAAACGACCTTCTTCTGTATCTGGCGAGCAGCATTTCACAAGTGGTCTTTCGATTTTCTTGCTGTCTTTCATTCGGTTCTTGCGGAACCCATTTTCCCACTTTCTGCATCTTCTCTGTACCTCTCAATCGGAGAGAAACGGCTTTCTGCGTCACATTCAATTGTTCCCCGAGTTCTTTTTTAGTATCATCTTCATCCAATAAAGCCTGCAATTCGTTGTCTTCGAACTTTTTCGGAGGTTTCCCGCGCTCGTCGTTTCTCACGAATCACCACTTTTGAATTTTCTGAATCACTCTTATGTGTTTTCCCTAGAGCACGTTCGCCGAAAACTACAAGCATTCGATGCGATTCTGCAGCAGTTTTCTTCAAATGATAACAGAAAACCAATGCTTTCCGCAAATCGAAGTTTGTAGGCACAAAACTTGACATGTTTCCGGTTTTGTAATAGATGCCGATGTTTTGAACTTGGGTTACTGCGTGTTGACGTTCGGTGTCAATTGTTACATGAAGCAGATGGCGCTGGAGACGAGGTCTCACGGGCTCTACACCGACGGCTAGCACCATCTATAGCGATATTCCGGTTTCATAATTCCACACTTGGTAGATTTTAAGTTCCGATGAACGACATTTTCATTACTGATGGAGAGATTGTTCTCTTTCGAGCACGCAATGAAGTCCCTACTTCAACATCATACATGTGTAGCGTGGCGAACACAAAGAACAAAGCAGTGCTATCGTCTAACAATAAGAAGCAAATGTTGTCGACTCAGAAGCAAAAGACTCCAAGGTCCACAAACGGATTTTTCCACGGTATTTGATCTGCTAAAGAACAAATTTCAAATGACTGAATACTACACATTTCTACATAAATACTACGGACAATAGGTACCTGATGAATAGACATTGAGGAAAACACTACTTAGATTTTTGTTACGAGGAGGCTCTGAAAAGTATATGCCACATTAAAGATACCACCACATATGGATAGCCGTCGACGAAACAACGAACGTATGTGGACATTTCATTGGCAATCTCGTCGTTGGCAAACTCGATGGAGAGGAACGTGTAAAGTAATTATTGATTTCCGGCAAAGTGTTAGGATGCATAAGGCAAAGCCGTGCATTCCGGGTATGCCAGGTAAGCGCCGCTTACCCATACGAATTTCCAGCAGTGAAAATAACTCAATTTTTTCTGTTATCAGTCCTCTGTGTTCTGGAAATATAAATGTTTCTTCCGCAACTCGTGTTTCTGCAATAGAAAAGTTGCAACACTTACCGCTGAGCTAAGAGCTGTTGTTGCATGGTGGAGCACATATGTGTGTGTGTGTGCGTGTATGGGCACAAGCGACAGTTTTAACGACTCGGGGAAGCTGTGAGCGGTGAGGCTTCCGCTGCCCTGTTAGCTCACGTGTGGCGTGCGCATGCACCGCAGGCAAACTCCCGGCCTTCCACTGCCCAGTCAGCTAGCTAACGCATCGCGACAGTTTTTTTTTTTTTTTTTTTAAGTGAAAGTCAAGTTATTGTTTGTAGACATTCCAAGTTCAGAAACAATAGTTTTTTCTATAGAGTGAAACAGAAGTTTTAATTAGAACTGTTGCGTGAAGGCGTTCGAAGTTCAGAACATAATATGAGTATAACGTAAGTATGGTATTCATTTATTTATTTTACGTTTCATTGTGGCGGTTTCTTAATTACGATACGATGAACAATTACAGTCTTAAATGTATGAGACTGATACGACAAAGTACTATTTACATATAGCTTCCGAGCATATATTTTTTCGAGGGTGGGAAGGAGTAATGGACTGCGTGTGTGGCTCGTAATTTGAAGACGCGAGTTCGAATCTTGGCATCAGCAAAAGTTTTATTTTTTTGCCTCGGTCTCATACGTATATCACTGATATATAACACTGTGAAAATGTCTCAAGGATCGTAAAAATTTCATTTATTAATTACGTTTTTTATTCTCTCTAATTACAGTATGGTAGAGGCGGAGTGTATAATACAACAGTTGTTGCTGAAGATGAACCTCCTGCTAAACGGAAGCGTTGTACATCCCTCCATTTTAAGAAGGTTCCTCTATTCTGATATTGTTGACAATGTAGTTGTGCAAATTGAAGAAAGGTTTGAATTATTGCATCAACTTGAATTCATATCTCTGTTGGACCCAAAGACGTATGAAACGTACAGAACAAATTTCCCTACATCTGCATTTGAAAAATTGAGACAAACTCCTAAGGACGTGTTTGATTTTGTTCGACTGACAAATGACTAAATGGTTCAAATGGCTCTGAGCACTATGGGACTCAACTGCTGAGGTCATTAGTCCCCTAGAACTTAGAACTAGTTAAACCTAACTAACCTAAGGACATCACAAACACCCATGCCCGAGGCAGGATTCGAACCTGCGACCGTAGCGGTCTTGCGGTTCCAGACTGCAGCGCCTTTAACCGCACGGCCACTTCGGCCGGCGACTGACAAATGAACTATCCGTGTTATATGCATATGAAAACTTTAGTAATGATCTCCCACATGAACTTGTGAGATCACTAAAGAGCAGACAATTAGATACAGCTCTGCCTGAAGTGTATAAACTAGGTTTACTTTCTGTTTCTGTCCAAAGCACAACTGCATCTGTAGAAAGGTCTTTTTCTGCATTGAGAAAATTAAATCGTACCAAAGGTGCACACAGAGTCAACAACGTCTTTCTAGTTTGGCACTTCTACCCATAGAAGCGGATGTTCTTCACAATCTAAGAAGTAGGCATACCTTCTATGACGATGTGATCACTGAGTTCACCAGACAAGAAAGAAGAATGGAATTTACATACAAATAAAAATTGATAATAATTTAGTTACGTAGATAATTGTAAAATCTAGTTCATTAATCGAAATTTGTCAAGTACACGTAACAATAAATATCGTGTTAAATGTAATAAAATCTCATTTCCGATCCTTTCCGTACATTGACCTAAATCTCAAAGTCGTTAAGTATTACGGGCTGAGGGACTTCATGAAGAAGTAGCCGTTGTTATGCATTCAGATGTTTTGCCTAGGTCCTGAACGCAGAAAATACCCTACGCTTGTTCTACCCACATTTGATTCGTTTCTCCGAACTGGCCCATGCAGTGCAACGTACCACAAAAGAAGTAAAAAAAAAATTGTTTCATGCACCAAGGAAAAAGCCTTACATCATCATGTGCCGCTCTATGAAGAACTGCTGCTGAACCTAGCGTTGCTATCTGAGCCTGTTCTAACGAGGTGGGGTCCTTGGATTGAAACTGTAGGTTTTTATAATGAACATTTTCAAACCATTGAAATCTGTGATTGATTCAGTTCTGAGAGAATCTTTAATTCAATACGAGGAAAAAAAGGAAGGAAGATTAAGGTTTAATGTCATTAGAGTCGGAGCACTATAATCCAGATGGCATAAGAAGTTCCCCGACAGCTCGCAGCACTGTTGCCAACTTTCACTGTGAAGCAGTAAGGGTTGCAGTAGAAAACAGTAGGTAGCCGTTCAAATGGCTCTGAGCACTATGGGACTTAACATCTGTGGTCATCAGTCCCCTAGAACTTAGAACTACTTAAACCTAACTAACCTAAGGACATCACACACATCCATGCCCGAGGCAGGATTCGAACCTGCGACCGTAGCAGTCGCGCGGTTCCGGACTGAGCGCCCGGAACCGCTAGACCACCGCGGCCGGCGGTAGCCGTCAATAGTGCTGTGACAGTGAGGTACTGCCATAGAGACGTTTACAAAATCGTGTTACGGTATTACAATATCATTTTTCTTTGTCAAAGTGGACAAGTCAAATAAATTTGAGAGTGCAATAGGGAACTTTGTGAAATCTCGCCTTTTGTCAAAGAAATAGGATCAAATCCGGTACCTCGCACTAGCCATAGCAATAAACAAATGTCTATCTTCTGGTGTCTTCCTAGACTTCCTTAAACTGGTGTGCACAGTACCAATATATAAGAAGGGGGATCCAGTGTCCAGCTTCAGAACAATCTCAGTGGAACCACTACTAGCAAAAGTTACTGAGTCTGTGATGCACTGCCTGGTACTGAATTACTTCGAGGAAAACAACTTATTCCAAAACACACGGCACGGATTCCGCAAAGTGAGATCAACAGTGACAGCCACACTGGACTTATTAAAAATGATTTGACAGAGTTTTGAAGAGAGAGAGAGTGTGGCACTGACACACTGTGATCTCAGCAAAGCCTTTGACTGCATCTCACACACAACACTAATAGTCAAGTTAAGATGCTATGGTGTTGGAGGTGTTGTTCTATCAACACTCCAATCTTATTTGGAAAACCGAAAGCAGGTAGTATCAGTGCACGGAGCAACTTCTCTTGAACAAAAACTGGAACATGGATCAGTCTTAAGACCTCTCCTATTCCTCATATATGCCAATTATATGAGCTGTAATAGTCAAATATTGCAGTTTGCAGATGACACTACCCTTATTGACAAAGGACATACAGCTGCAGAAGCTCTTGGTACATCAAATTTGATGTTTGAAAAAATAAAAGAATGGTTCATCATAAATAAAATGAAGATCAATGAAGAAAAAACCCAACATTTGATACGCAGTCTAACCAACATTGAAGAGCAAGAAAACATGGAGACTGTCAGACTACTGGGCTTCAAGATTGACAGCAAACTCTCCATGAATGATCACACTGCATGTGTATGCACCAAACTTTCTTGTGTGATATATCTTCTGAAGAAGCTGAAGAGGTAATAACTGACCAGTTTCTGACAATAGTCTACCATGCACTCTTCCACAGCCACATTAGCTATGGACTGTTGTTGTGGGGACACTCCTCAGGCTGCAAAGATGTGTTGCTACTACAAAAAAAAAAAAAAAAAAAAAGCCATCAGGATCATATCCTCTAGCAAAAGACTGGACCACTGTAAGCCTATTTTCACCAGGCTAGGCATAATGACTGTTTTTAGCCAGTATATGTTTTTCTGCCTCATTTATATAAAAGAAAATCAAAGGTATTTTAGCATAAGACAAGAAATACATAATCATGATACTCACTGTAACAGGAACATTGAAGTACCAAGGTGTCGCCTATCAAGTACACAAGACAGCTATCCAACAGTCACCCCAAAAATGTACAATCAACTGCCTCCATCTACATCTACATCTGAAATCCCTGCCACCTGAATTATTTTGGAAAAAAATTGCTCAAGACTTGAAACAACATGTACTATATTCCCTGGAAGAGTTTTTCAACAGTGATTCTAGTGAATGGACAAAATAATAAATATTATTATGTTTTATATATAATTTTGCCTAAATTTAATTTTCTTTTTATGTTTTCAGTTAACTGCACATTTAATTTTGTTTTCCTTAAAGAACATATTTTGCCAAAACGAAACTTTGTGTGTGATCTACATGGTTTTGTAAACATTTGCTTTATGGTATTTTCATTTGCTGCTATGAAATTTTATTTTCCTGTTTAGTTATATTTCATGTTCTATGTGTTTTTGTGCACTGCATAAATATTTTCTTTTATTTGTAATATAAATTTTGTATATGTGACGCAGTCTGCCCAGCCATGGCTGGTAAACGACGAAGATAAAGCATTTGATCATAAAATGTGACCGCTTGGAGTGCTGACATTGTGACAGGCTGACAGCTATTTGACGTCTGTAGTGTGTGTGTACAAAGACGGTGCAAAATTTAGTTGTTGGTCCCCCCCCCCCCCCCCCCCATCCCACTCTCTCTCCACCCCCACCTCTTCCCCTCTGGCATGTCCCTGGACTCGTACACGACCAGTGAACATTCGTGCACCGGAGATCATCGCCAGTGTTCGTGTGCACGTGTCCTGTCCTGCTTAGAATATCTGTGGCCGAAGAGCGGCGTAGTTTTCCGCTGCCGGCATACCTGTATCAGGTTTCAAAATAACAATAAAGAGAATTAGTGTGTTTCTTCTACTCTTTCTATTCAAGGCATGGCATAACTTTAAGAGTAGCTGTTACATTTTTGGAAAACGCCACTTGACGTCCGATGTTCCAAAAAACGTTGAGTGTCGTTACAAAATCATTATGGGAAATATTTGGCATGTGTCCTTATACTTTAAATTTCTGTAATCCATTATTGAGAAGTATATTTTAATATAACATTTGGTTCTGCCTCAGTACCTTTAAATATGAGCTGTGCCTTCTGATAAATTTGTACATATTTTGTGCACTGATATTACATAAAAATTCAGGCTCTACTGATCACATGTTCATGAAAATTTCTGAGTGGATTTTAGTGGCATATTAGGTCTTTCTTTGACTGTCAGCTAGTTGAGATTTTGCAACATTTCTGTCACACCGGCTTACAGGTCAAACAATATTATGACACTTCCTAGTGATAAAATGTATGCCAGACTGGGACTCAAAGACGAAACCTTGCTTTTTGTGAATGAATGCTTTTATCTACTGAACTATCCAGGCATGTGCAACTGTCTTCATAGTGACAGTTCTGTCACTACCCCTCCGCTATTTCCAAATTTTATAGGCTCTGACCTGCACACTTTTCTAGACTAGCACTTTGAGAAGAAAGAATGTAAAGGGGAAATAGCTTAGCCACAACCCAGGGCTTGCTTCCATAACTGATCTTTTCCTCTTCAGTAGAATGTGTGCTGTTTTGAATCATCACTGCAGAATATATACTGCAGTGAGACTCAAATTCTGAACCTTGCCTTTCATATTCAATGCTTGGAAAAGTAGGTACTAGCATAACTGAAGATATGACAATGTATTGTGAGTTGTGCAAGGATAGTTGAATCAGAAAGAGCCTTGCCTGTTTAAGACACTTAAAATTCCACTTCTACTTGCACTAATTAATATTCAGTGTATTACATGGCAATTTCATTAATAGAAGAATAAGTGTGGGAATTTTTGATCACCATATTGATTTTTGAAATTTAACCTTTTAAACAGAGTTATAACTTGCATTACTTTCTGTTAAAATACTCTTTGGAGGTCCTGCACATTTTGTAAAGGATATTGGACCATTTGTTTGAGTATTTTCTGTATAGGCTGCCAGAACAAAATGGAAACATTATCAGCTCTGAAAGGACAGAAGATGATGTCAGATAATAAAATCATCATTATTTGTAAGTGAAAATGTGTGCTTAATTGGATTCATATCAAAAAGTAGTTACATATTTTTTCCATCAGTTTCTAACAGATATCACACACAAATTGTGGACTAAATGATCTGCACAATTGGCATAGTACCATTTTTCACAGATAGTTCTTTTCATCCACCTTTCACTTTGTAAATCATCAAAGAATTTTCCTGAGCAATAGGCACATGTTGGATCTTGAGCCATTTTATCGCCATTGTGGACATAGTTAGCACACCACTGTTCGCGCTATCTGTAGTGAGCTCTTCAAGCAGCTTGTGTTTAGTTCCCTTATTAATGGATTCCTCCAGATGCTGCCTGTTATTGAACCTTCTGGGCTTTGGGTCTCCCACATTTTGATACTGCATTCTTCAAAGTAGGGACTGGTGATATGTCTTCAGCAGTGATACAACTTTTCCAAGTTCCTGGAACTTTCTGTTGGGCTTTATTCACAGGGATGTGGTTGTTACAAGAAATGAAGTTGAATGCTGAATGGAATCAGATGAAGAGACATTCAAGTTATTTGTTTTTGAGGGAGGGATGGATACCGACCTAGATGCATTGCTTCAGATGTAGCTGGAGAATCAAGAATTTCCAATTGTAGTAATTGGTTCAGCATACTGCAGAGCTCGGATACTTTCTTCCTCTCCTTTGATCGAATCAGGATCAAAATCCTGGAAGATTATTCATTTACAGAATTTAGTTCCATAGCCTTGAACCCATTCATAGCTATCTGACCTGTCTGAACCTTCAAATATGCTCTACCAAACAGCTCAGAAACCTCATAATATGTTACCACATTTTTATTTTGCAATTGACAATCCCCAATTTCCTCACTGTAGTAATGTCTTAATGGCAAGGGGCTGGAGCTTGAGAGTGATATGTTGTGGTTGGTTGGTTGTTTGGGGAAGGAGACCAGACAGCGTGGTCATCGGTCTCATCGGTTTAGGGAAGGAAGTCGGCCGTGCCCTTTCAGAGGAGATATGTTGTGGTAGGTAAATATGCTGACATGAGATTTCTGAGCTCCATTCATCAGATGAAGATTTCTAGTAGGGCTGAAGTGGCCATTCAAAATGAGGAGAACTGAAGGTTATGCAATGAAAGTGAAGTGATCAAATTAGTCCAAAAAAGCTTCAGAACTAATCCACCCAGACTACTGGCATCAGAAAATATGTCCTAGATAAGCCCATCTTGCCAGAAAATGACTGAAGTCATGGTAATATCATAAGAGGAAGGATAAATATGCCACTCAGACTCATTGAGACTACAGTTGTAATTAAGAAGCCCCTCTCAGGAGATGTCATTGACCCTATTTGTCACGTATCATTCAAAGCAAGGATTATGGGCAGCTTGCCCTGGACTACAGATAATTCCACTTCATCCCAGTTAAAAATACGTGAAGGAGGGCAGTTATGAGCTTCTAATGCTTCTTCATAGAGATCAAAGAATTTCACTCCCTTTCTCTATTGAAGCCCTTGACAGTAGCAACAGATGTACCAGTCAGAGTACAAAGGAATAATTTGTGACCATGTCTTTGCATGAAGCGTTTGAATGTCTTTATCTGCAACTTCTTTCACGATAAAAAACAGACTTGAAATAATATTCAGTTCACCCAGCTGACATTCAAGCCTCTTAACATCATTCCTTGTGCAAACAAAATATTTCTTCTCCATCATTAGCAAATTTTCAATTATATTTTTTTCGAGTTCATCTGGTAATACTGGTTTCCATCCACATTTAGACAGTACAGCTTCAGTGAGACAGTACAGCGTCAGTGGGTTCAGTGTGTGATCAGACATAATCAAGTAGCTTTGCATCACTTACATCGAATCTCTTGAAAGAGATGGAAAGAGGGAAGTGCATGATCACCATCTGGCAGCGTACCTTCCCTCAAGCTTCTACACTTTGCTCCCTTCCCATCCACCCTTTACATCCTGCAACACAAATTATCCCTTAGAGTTAGATGTGGTACACACATTTAACATTTGTTCCTAACCTACTTCATTTAACAGTAAACATTAATTTTATACTATTAAAATACTATTTTTAATAATATGTGATTTTTCCACCCCCTGCAATGTAGTCCTAAAGAAAAAATGAATAGGACCTTTTATGTAGTAATTAAATGTAGTTTAATGTTATATAGGGAAACATTTCACTAGACATTGCAGTTGTTGACCTTTCAAATGCCACTCCACCCCACCAGTCAGGATTTTTAGTATATTGCACACGACACCTCCTCCAACTACTGCACAAAAATTTCCCCTATTTGGTCTTCATTGAGTGGGCTAACTCTTAATAGCACAAATTGCATTTCTTAATTATGTAAGCTTTTATTAGATCACAAACAATGCCTCTGATCCCATTTCTGATAGCTTTTCTAGGAGTGTTATACTGACACACTCAAATGCCTTTTAAAGATCAAACAATATGTCTAACACATTCCTTGTTCTTGATGGCAGTAATTACATCATCAATAAACTGAACAGCAGTTATCACACTTGATTTGTCTTTAATGAAACCACTGTTCCTCAAATATTAGATTACGTTTATTTAACATCTTGACTGCTGTGATGTCAGACGCAGCCACTGCAGGCGCCTCTGCTGCATGGTCGCTGGCCTCGTGGAAGTCAACTTGTTAAAAATGTGGTATTTCTACTGGATATTACCTTTTCTTTGCTCTTTTAGAAGAGGCGCAAGATAGAGAGTGGTCTATAGCTATCTACTTTCAATATGTTTCCTTTCTTGAAAACTGGGGTTACTTGGGCTATTTTCGAAGGGTCAGGAAAACTTTGAAAAGTGCTATTAATTGCAGTGGAAAGGGGTCCAGATATGTTTGCCGTATAATAGGATTTTCTTATTTAGCCCATCATATTTCACAGACTTAAAGAGTTTTGTGATGCCTTTACTGTGTTTTTTGTATCATTGGTGAGGTAAAGAGAGTATTTATCTGTCTTTACAAGTAGTTGATAGAGATTAGTTAGAAAAATATCTGTACTTGCACATGGATGTCTGTATATACAATACCCACAATTATAATATATTATCTTTCCCACCTATAGTTTATAACAGGCAGTTCAATGACACAACACTTACATTTATAGCACAGCAATTACTACAACTTTTTGCAAATACTGAAACACCACCACCAAGCTTGATCTCCCAGATGAAAGATGAGCAAAGATTCATTGTTAATGGGTGCATAGTGAGAATTTTTTCTCCAGGACACCAGTGCTCAGTGATAACTAATACATCTGACTTATTAAAACATGCTATGGTTTCCTAATCATTGTGCTTATTTTGTAGACTTCTAAAATTCTGGTCGATAAACCTCAAATTGAATGTTTCTTTACCTGAACTTTTTTTGTGTAGTATTTTGTAACACAGAGGTGTCACCATTGCATCAGCGTGTAAATTATTAATTATGTCACTTAAAGTATTATTTTTACACATATTACTTGTCTCGTGATCCCCTTTCCTTCTGCCTGCAACTAAAAAAATTCAAACTGGCATGCAGCATTATTTTTTGCCTGTGCACAGTGTTTGACCATATTTCTTCTAAAACGAATGTCTTCTATACTTTTGCTGGTATTGCTGTAGGTGATGGTGAATATGTAGCTTTTGTAGTTACTGCTCATGCCTGGTCTGGTATTTCTGATGTTGATGGCTGCTCAGTTGTTTGTTGAGACTGGAACTGATGCTGCTCCTGTTGGCTTCACTATTGGAAGTACACCCACTACTTTTGCCTATTTTTGTTTCTGTTGTCACGTCAGCTGAGGTTGTATTTTCTATACCACTGCTTTCAGAATGGTAGTTCACTAATGCTGATGGCTGCTCTGCTGTTTCAGGACACACCACTGGAAGGCTGGTTTGTACAGATTATTACCTTGCAGGGTGAGTTTTTCTAATGTTTCAGTGATTTTTCCACTGAGTAGTCTCTTGGAACTTTGTTCAGATGGATTCTACTATTCATATACTTTTGCATAATATCCACACTAATGAAATGGGCATTTGAGTACAATTTGCAGATCATATGGGACCATCTGTTTGCCTTTTTAATTTCAAACTTTACATAGGAAGTAGGAATGAGAATGTGTCTGCATGTATCCCTGTTACAATTACGATGTCCTTTCTTGAAGAATGAAGAACTTGCCTTAGGTTACAGACTGCAGTCACCAGTTCATTACTATAATCATTGTTTCCACCTCCAATCAACACAATAAACTGTCCCGCTCAATGTTTTTGATAACTTCACGCATGGGTGCCCCACGTTTAACACTGCCACGTGAATTCACATTGAACTCATTATGCAAGAAGACTGCATCAATAGCTGCCAGAATACACAGCTGTTTCTGTAGTTTACATTATTGAGAAAGTTCTTACTTGTGTTTACAAATTTGTGCAAAATTCTTCACTTCACATTTTTCCACAGTTGTAGCATTGACACCTGTAAGTGGGTTCTCACAACTGGTACTACTACTACAATTTAAGCTGTCTCAAAATCGAGCATTTATAGACACTTCAGTGCAGAAATGTTTCCCACATTAACTGCATTTCTTCTCTAGTTCATCAAATCTACAGCTTAACATGCATATTTTACTTAAAAGCACCACAATTACGTCGTCTTTACAGTATTTTTCATTTTGTTTGTGAGCGAGCCGCCACTGATACATCATGAACAAATCCATATCTTCTAATTTGAAGTGCTAAAATGATACACAGTTCTGCACTTCACACAAATTATTCCTTTTACTGCATGCTTCTGCCAGTGGCAAGAATCTGAGTTACTTTTTTTTTTTTTTTTTTTTTTTTTGCGGATCTTCCTAAAATGACATACTAGGTACACACGCAATTTTTGTGTCGCACTTTTCTGTTTCACCTGTGCTTGTTTCAAATACTTTTGTGGCAATATACATCACACACAGCTGGTCAGAATACAAACCAAGATATCTGCAAGACTAACACTTCTGGTCTACTTTCATCTCATAAGCCACAGAACTGCATTTTATCGAAGAAACAAACTGTATGTGGGACTGAGGCTTGCCAATACTTTACCAAGTTGAGTCACATCACTCGCCACCATGAAATTTAAAACAAGACCAAAAAGAATATTCATTGCTAATCCACACTGCTCATCTAGTGAGTATCTTTGTTTTGTGCAGAATAAAGGCAATTTTAAGTAGGCTTTATGTGTGTTTAGATTCATTTAATATAAACACCTTATCACCCAGCTTTGTTCAGTCATTTCTTAAATAACAAATCTCAAATAATTCTTAGTTCCTTACATGAAATGCTCTCTACCTTCAAATCAAGGCTCACCTATAACTAAATTACTTATAAACCTGTCTTGCCATGTCACTGTTTGCTGCAAAAATTAAAAAAAAAAAGTAAATACACATATTTATTTGTTAGAATGTATGCAAGAAATTCTCTCCTAAAGATTAAAAAAGTGATTACAGACCAGTTTCTGATGATTGTCTACTATGCTTTGTTCCATAACCACATTTTGTATGGATTACAGCTATGGGGTCATTCGGCAGGCTGCAAGGACATGCTGCTATTGCAAAAGAAGGCAATAAGAATTATTACATCGAGCAGCAGCCAGGGACACTGCAGACTGTTATTCAGAACATTGGGAATAATGACTGTTTATAGCCACTATGTATTATCATGTCTCATCCACATAAGGGAAAACCTAGACACCTACAGCAAGAGGCATAACAAATCAATAAACATAACACTCACAGCAAAGAAGACATAAATTTACCAATCTGCCGACTGTCCAAAACAAGAGACAGTTTTCCGGTGATTGCTGTGAGGATGTTCAACAAACTACCTGTTGAATTGCAGACCCTGCTGCTGGGCAACGTCAAGAAACAAATTGCTGAAGCCCCTAAACAATGCCCACTATACTCGGACCAAAAATTCTTTTGACTGTGAAGAAAGCGAATGGACACAGTGAACACGACATATCTATATACATTACCTGTATAAAGTTTAGATGTTATTCTGTAATTCATTATATTGTAAATCACTTGATTGTAACTTTGACACAGTCTGTCCAGGCATGGATGGTGAATGACAAAGACCAGTTAATAAATGGTATGAACTGACAAATTCAGAAAAATAATCAATGCATCATCTGATGTTGAGTAAAAAAATTATTATTATTATTATTGTTGTGGATTGGCAAGAGAGCCAACCCACTATGAGAGGAAGCCGAAAGGCACGCGTTTTAGCTCACGCAGGCTGGCGTGAGGTCTGAAACAGGTCACGGAAATTAGACTAGCAAAAAACGTACGTAGCTGCTGGAATACTTAACTTTAATCCACAATTGGTGAACATCGCTCTTGACGGTACATGTTTTACAGCATCAATAGTAACTGGTAATGGCGCCTTGCTAGGTCGTAGCAAATGACGTAGCTGAAGGCTATGCTAACTATCGTCTCGGCAAATGAGAGCGTAATTTGTCAGTGAAGTCTCTACTAGACCTGTCGTGTGGCGGCGCTCGGTCTGCAATCACTGATAGTGGTGACACGCGGGTCCGACGTATACTAACAGACCGCGGCCGATTTAAAGGCTACCACCTAGCAAGTGTGGTGTCTGGCGGTGACACCACAATTATTACTATTATTATTATTATTATTATTATCAATATATTGTTACCACATATGATACAGACAGTCTGTTAGAACGTATCTGTTTAAATAGGGGCTGGTCCTTGTTGCATATAAAATGACTGTTTGATTTTGTCCATTATAAATGGTTTTGTGAAAGCCTGTAACTTTGAAAAGAATGGGTTTGTTTATAAATAACTTTTCGTCTAATAGTCATGGTTTTCTTTTATTCATATTTTACATGACACTTTTTTGGAAAATGATTTCCATTTTCAAGTATGTTCTCTCTTTGTGCTATGCCATTTTTACTTAAAGATGACATAGTACAAAGAGAAAAACCACTTGAAAATGGGAATCATTTCCCAAAATGCATCGAGTAAAATATGAATAAAAGAAAAGCATGTTTGGTAGCAGAAAAATAAGTGTAATGGGTGTTTCTTTTATTAATTTATGTACTCTGCATCTATATGTGATTGGTATATGACAAGTTAGTTGGCAACCATTCCCTAATACATAATTGGTGAACAAAGAACAAATGTTTCACATGAAATTTTACCACATAAACCAACAATACATTTAATTTGCAGTTAGTTACTCATATTGAAAGGAAAAAAAAAATGAACCGTACATAGCTTTGAAGTTGTCTTGCTTCCACAATATTCCAACAATCAGCAGAAATTGCGAATGCATCTATTTATAAGTTCCATGGTACCTCTGAATACCTCATTATCAGAAGTTTTCCTAGCATAGTAGACCTTTATGTGCAACTCAGGCCTTTCTGGATGCATTTTTACTTACATTGAAGTGATGAGTCGTGGGATACAGCCTAATACTGTGCCAGACTGCCATCTGTCCGCTGTAGTGCACCAACTAGATGTGGCATGGACTCAACAAGTCACTGGAAGTCCCCTGCAGAAATATTGAGCCATGCTGCCTCTATATTTGTCCATAATTGCGAAACAGTTGCACGGTTTTGTGCATAAACTGTCCTCTCAATTGAGTCCCACAAATCTTCAATGGAATTCATACTGGACGATCTGTGTGGCCAAACCATTTGCTTGAATTGCCCAGAATGTTCTTCAGAGCAATCGCGACCAGTTGTTGCCTGCTGATGTGACGCACTGTCATCCATAAAAATCCCATTGTTGTCTGGGAACTCGACGTCCACAATGCTACCATCAGCTCTTGCCAACTGAAATTTGGACTCGTCTGACCACACCATGGTTTTCCAGTCACCTACAGGCCAAACAATATAGTCACGACCCCAGGACAGGCGCTGCAGGCAATGTTGTGCTCTCAGCAAAGGTACTTGCATTGGTCATCTTCTGCCACAGCTTATTAATGCCAAATATTGGCGCACTGTCTAGTGGATACATTTGTCATATGTCCCACATTTATTTCTGTAGTTATTTCACATAGTGCTGCTTGTCTGTTAGCCCTGGCAACTCTATGCAAACGCCACTGATCTTGGTCATTAAGTGAAAGCTGCTGACCACAGTGTTGAGCATGGTGAGAGGTAACACCTGCAACGTGGTATTCTCACCACACACTTGTGTGGATCACGGAATATTAAATTTCCTAACAATTTCCGAAATGCCATGTCCCATGCATTGAGCTCCAACTACCATTCCACATTCAGAGTCTTTTAATTTCCACTGTGCGGCCATAATCAAAATTCAAACCTTTTCGCATGAATCGCCTGAGTACAAATGACAGCTCCATCAATGCACTACCCTTTTATATCTTGTGTACACAATACTACCGCCATCTGTATCTATATCACTATCCCACAACTTTTATCCTCTAAGTGTGGAAAACAAGATGAATGTTTCAATTATAGCATTTATTCAAACAATCATCAATCTCATTTCAACAAAGTATTGATGATACTCATACACAGAACCTGAGCCATTTCACATCCGTAACATTTATGAGTAGAGATCAGTTACTTACGGTCAATTTTTTGTCACAACAGATACCCTGAATCCTGATCATGTAAGCAACTCAAGCTGAGCGAGTGAAATATGGAGATCACCTTTAACAAACAAATGATTTGAAGAGACTAATCCTTTCCCTACAGCAGCACTATTTTATCCAGTATTGGTAGTATCCTTAAAAAATATGAAGGTAAATGCGCTTTTCATCCTTTCACATGTGTCTGACCTTTCCTGGGTTCTGCGAAGGACAACATGGGCTTCATATGACACAGTATTCTTGAAATCTTTGAGAGTTTGGAAAATCTCAACATCGGTCAAAGTTCTTACACTATTTGGGACTGGGAGCAATGATAAAAAATAAAGCACTGTTGACACCACATGTAGTTAGGGCAGAGAAAGTGTTTGCATTTTTGCAATTGATAATTTAAGTAAGAGAATGGTATAATACAATGGCAAGGCATGGGATGTGCGCTGAGTATTCCGCAATTGTATCAAATACAGAGTGTGATGTAACGGGAGGAATAAGGAGGTGACCATGTGCATATTAAAATGTGGTGGTCTATCCAATGGCCAAATTTAATCATGTGCTGTATCCAAGTGCCAGCACTAGGGGCTGTAGATTGGCACCTGCAAACTTTGATTTATCATGATACTTTGCACCCATCTCAAGGACTGCATCAACTGTCAGCAGCATCAGCTAATGATGTTGAAGGAGTACTCAATCAAAATTTTTTGAAGTTTCAGTGACTCTATCTGACACAGTGCCTGGGACCTGCAGCAACAATAATAATGTTCATCCAAAAATGCATAACTACAAATTTTAAACAAGGATATTTGCTTTAGTATAATTACTGTGTAGACTATCTAGTTATTAGCACTGTAGGATAACATAACACTCAAGAACAAATTTTTAATATCAAAATACTTTGAATATACATGTGATTAAATGCATATGTCTCAATATGTAAAACATAAAGCAGTCAACAAATAAGTTCATGAGAGAGGCACTGTAGGTACGAAGTACATACTCGTTAATAATGCTTAACCAATCAACAGCACAGTTGCAACAAATGTAACACAGTCAGATGAATAAATACTGTAGTCTTCAACATATAAATATAAAAATATTTGCATACAATAATATTAACAAATAACCATTTGTGCAGGCTTAAAAAGACTGTACTAAAGGAAATGCTGCCCAGTGGTCATCACAGATCAAAAACAGCTTTGGCTTTGTCTGCTATCATCATGGCAATGGCTAGACTTGATGTAGCTCCAGGTGAAGGAGCATTCCGGCAATGGAGAATACGTTCACCAAACTCCCCTATTGCTCCAGTGTCAAAGACAAAGTCATCAACAAGCTGCCCTGAAGTATCCATGGCTTGAGCTCGAACTCCAGCAGGTCCTCTGAAAGACATGTACTTTCATTACTCAATGAACATATCATTTACTTCAAGATTACCACACAAAAAAGCAGGTTCAAATGAAATTATATATAATAAATTTATGTTGTAGCACAGGCATGTAAAAGCATGGAAATCGGTAATGTTGACTGACTGACTAATCTTGCATTTCTTCAGCTGGTGAAGAGAAGACAGAAGTTCAAATTTTGCATAGATCGCTGTCATAAGTAAAGCAAATTAATGGGATTACTTGTAACTGGGAGAACAAGAACTCTTCAGAAAATCTGCACACTATTGCCTGTTAGCTAATAACTTGCTGTTTTGTGTGACATAAAATTAAGAAAAATCGTAGAAAGGTAAGGAATCAAAAGAAAGAGAGGAACTTTAGTAAGCTGAAAGAGCCAGAAGAGTGAGCATTTTAAAGGGCGGCATTAGGCAAAAATTAGCTGAAACCAGGGAAAAGAATAGAATAGATGACAAATGGGTAGGTTTGAGGGATGAAACAGTGAAGGCAACAGATAATCAAACATGCAAAAAGATGAGGCCCAGAAGATACACTGAATTTAATAGATAAACAAGTAAATATAAAAAATGTGGCAACTGAAAACAGACACCTAAAAAAGTTAGAATGGCAGAAAGTGCAAACTGGCAAAGCAGGAATATGTAGAGGAGAAATGTGTAGAGGAGAAATGCAAAGTGTTGTATGGCCCTGAGAAAGGAACAGTGAGCTCATCAGCTCCCTTACCCTACTAATTAGAGACAAATATGGTGTATGCAGTGAAAAGTATGCACCAAAAGGTAAATTATAAAATGTAATACTCAGCCACCCTGTTACACTCTCTCTTGCCTCACAGTCACACTTTCAGGTAGCAGACCAAAGTCAGTTTATGATTAAAATATACAGACAGTAACAACAGAGAAGCTAACATAATGTAACAGGGAACTATGCCCAGTTAATAAATGGGAAAATACAAGGTGAAGCAATCTCCTTGGAAAAATATTAAAACTGTCTATCTAATAAACTACTGAAATAATCAATTTTTGACAATATAATGTGATTGGACAGGTAAAAAAAAAAAAAAAAAATATACTCACCAAGCAGCAGCAGGAGAACATGCACAAAAATGTTTAACTTATGCAAGCTTTTAGAGCCAGTGGCTCCCTCTTCTGGCAGAAGAGGAGAGAAGGAAAAGGACTTGAGAGGTTTAGGAAAAAGGATACAGTTCAGATAAGTCACCCAGAATCCTGGGTCAGAGGAGACTTACCAGACAGGATGAAAAGGAAAGACTGATTGTTAGGAACTGCACCAGATGATATTTGAAAACCTAAGATCTTAAAGATGGAAGACAGGGTACTTCCCAAGACAGAGATTACTGCTAAAACATCTTGCACGAGTTAATAAGAGTGAAAAGCTAAGAGCATTGTATGTAACGGAGGTGGGAGGGGGGACAGGGAAAACTAGACAGGTCGACAATGAAAGATGTAGAATACTAAAATAGAGTGAAGACAGGAGTAGTTACTGTGAAGAAATGCTGAGACCGAAGGAATTAGTGTAAATTAAGGCCAGGTGTATAGCAAGAACCAAGGGCATGTTGTAGTGCTAGATCCCACCTGCAGAGTTAAGAGAAACAGGTGTCTGGGGAAAGAATCCAGATGGTGTGTGCAGTGAAACAGGCACCGAGGTCATGACCGTCATGTTGTGCAGCATGTTCTACAGCATGATATTTGTATTTCTGGTATACACCCTCTGCCTATGCCCATTCATCCTGACTGACACCTGAGTGGTAGTCATGTCGATGTAAAAGGCTTTTAAGTGTTTACATGACAGCTGCTATATGACGTGTCATTTCACAGGTGGGTCTCCCTTTGATGGTATTTGTTTTGACAGCTATAGGGCTGGTATAGGTGGTGGTAGGAGGGTGCATAGGCCAAGGCTTGCAGTGGGGATGGTCACAGGGGTAGGAGCAACTGGGTAGGGAGATGGGTACAGAAGGATCATGGGGTCTGACAAGGATATTGCAGAGATTGGCAGGGTGACATAAAGCTATTCTAGGTGTGATGGGCAAAACCTAAAGACGCAAAGGATCTCATTTCAGGCATAATTTTAGGAAGTCATGGCCTTGTTGAAATAGCTGATTAATACATGAAAGAGCGTGATAATACTGAGTGTCAAGAAGTGTCTCCTGAAGTTCTTTTTGAAGGGATCAGCAGTACCAGGATTGGATGTGATGGCCTGGGAAATGTGCTTTTGAACTGGGCTGGTGAGGTAATTATGTTCAGTGAAGACTGAGGTGAAAATGGTGGCGTATTGCTGTAAAGAGTCTGCATCTGAACAAATAAGTTTGTCTCAAATGCCAAGGCCGTATGGGAGGGAATGTTTGACATGGAAAGGATGGCAACTGTCAAAACGTAAGTACTGTTGTTTGTTAGTAGGTTTAATGTGGACTGAAGTGTGTAGCTGGCCTTCGGTGAGGATGAGGTCAACACCAAGAAAAGCGGCATGGAATTTGGAATAGAACCATGTGGAATTTAACAGGGAAAATGTATTTAGAGATTCCTGGAATTTTAACAGGTCAACCTCACCATGAATCCATATGGCAAAGATGTCACCAATGTATCTAAACCAAACTAGGGGCTGAAAGCTTATCGATCCCAAGAAAGCCCCCTCCAAGCGACCCATGAAAAGTTTGGCACAGCTGCTATATGACGTGTCATTTCACAGGTGGCTCTCCCTTTGATGGTATATGTTTTGACAGCTATAGGGCTGGTATAGGTGGTGGTAGGAGGATGCATAGGGCAAGGCTTGCAGTGGGGATGGTCACAGGGGTAGGAGCAACTTAGCTGCTACATCTGCTGCTTCATTACCCTGAATTCCCTCTTGCCCTGGTAATCAGCAGAATGATACCTCCTTCTACTGCCTCTGTAAGTGAAAAAGTATACCACTGATCAACTGCATACACTTTTTTGTTGGGTACGTGTGACAAACAACCTGAAGGGCACTTAGGGAGTTGTTGCAGTTGTTGCATCCTGGTTCCCACAGCCATACCCCTGATCCATTTGTATGTCTGCCCCTCAAAGATGAAGTAATTGTTGGCAAATGTAAAGTTGATTATGGTGAACATGAAGGATGTCTTAGGCTTGGAATCAGTGAGCACTGACTGAGGAAATGTTTAGCAGCAGACAGACCATGAATGTGGGGGATGTTGGTACAGAGGGCGATGGCATCAATGGTGACAAGAAAGGTTTATGGAGGGAAATGAACAGGCACGGATTTCAGATGATCTAGGAAATGGTTGGTATCTTTAATACAGGAAGAAGTCTTTGTACTATGGGTTGTAGGTGTTAATCATCTAAGGTAGATATAAGTTTGAGGGGTGCCCTATGCTCTTTCTACACCCATCACAGTACCCTATGGCTCCTACAACTGTGACCATCCCCACTGCAAGACTTGACCTATGCACCCTCCTACCACCATCCATACCAGCTCTATAACTAGCAAAACATATACTATCAAAGGGAGAGCCACCTGTGAAACAACACACCACAAACCAGCTGTAATGTAAACACTGTTCAGCTTTTTAAATCAGCATGACTATCATACAAGTATGAGTTAGGATGAAAGGGCATAGACAGAGGATGTATACTGGACATACCAATATACTGTTGCAGAGTATGCTCTGCAACATGACAGTCATAACCCCGGTGCCCATCTCACCACACACACTATCTGGATTCTTCCCCCAGACACAAGTTTCTCCAAATTCCTTCCACAGGTGGGAACTAGTGTTACAACATATTCTTGGTTCTCACCACCCACATGGCCTTAATTTACATTAATTCCTCCAGTCTCAGCATTTCTTCACAGTAACTACTCCTTTCTTCACTCCGTTTTAGCTTTCCACTTCTTTCATTCTCTGACCCATCTATTTTTAGCCATTCCCCCTCCAACCGCTGTCACATACAATGCACTTTCCTTTTCACTCTTATGAACTCATGCACAATGTTTTGGCAGTAATCTCTGTCTTGTGTATTACCCTGTCTTCCACCTTTAAGCTCTCAGGTTTTCAAATCTCATCTGGTACAGTCCCCAAAAATCAGGCTTTCCTTCTAATCCCGTCTGGTAAGACTCCCATGATCTGGGATTCTGGGTGACTTTTCTGAACTGTATCCCTTTTCCTAAATCTCTCCAGTTCTTTCCTTTCACCCTTCTTCCTTCCCCTTCAGCTATTATGTCGGAAGGAGGAGACTCAGGCTCCAAAAGCTTGCATAAGTTAAACCTTTTTGTGTGTATCTTCTCCTGCCACCACTTGGTGACTACATTTCTTTACCTATCCAGTCATATTATATAATAAACTACTGTGAAGTTCAGACATCAAACACCAACAACATTCAATTCATCATCTCCTAAAATAGATGGCAGGTCTGCTGGTAAGTTGGATGCAGCGCTTATAGTCTGATACACAGCACACACTGTTAAAATGTGATGTACAGACACCTACACAGCACAAGCCAGAAACTAGCGTATTCTGCCTCCTGCTGGAGGAGAAATCCATACATCAGAGGACATTGTCCTATCTGGAGGACTGTTAACTGTACGTCCTCTCACTGCATTGGCCAGAAAGAGGAACACCACAGACGTTGTTTGTTTCACTGACCGCAGCATGTTGTTCCCCAACCCTAACTACTACTCCTCCCACAGACGCAGGATCCTATGCCTCAGGTGAAGTAACTGCACAGACATGGGCAGCATGCTCAGAAATTGTATTTTCCACACACGTATTCTTAGCTGCTACATCTGCTGCTTCATTACCCTGAATTCCCTCTTGCCCTGGCAATCAGCAGAATGATACCTCCTTCTACTGCCTTTGTAAGTGAAAAAGTATACTACTGATCAACTGCATATACATTTTTGCTGGGTACGTGTGACAAGTAGCCTAAAGGGCGCTTAGGGAGTTGTTGCAGTTGAGGAATTTGGTAGCATGATAACACTGGATCTGCTACAATCCCCCACACCACAAATAAGCATGTATATAATTGTCATATACAGTGATTGCTTGAGGCAAGCAAGCCTTGAGAACATATTTTGGAAATGACACAACACAGACAGTGGAATTCCCTGTCTTAGACCCAACAGTGCAAACCAGAATACATTCACAGTGCCCAGATAAAATTCTGTAAAACATTGATTTAAAAACATAGCCTGGGGTATAATTCCTTTTGTATGCTGACATATCAAAAAGAACTCTGTGAATCTTTATTAACCAAGGAATTGAACAACTCCAACCTCGTAGTACAGAAACATGGTCCACATTAAGAGCTGCTAGATCCTGCCGCACACGAATCCCAAATGGCATCATTGCTCGTGGTCTGTTTCTGAATAGTCGGTCCATTAGAGGGAAAACAATGGTATGGAATGCTGGTGGCTGTAGGGTTGATAGTAGGCCACATATATAGTGCATCAGAAGCATTCTGCCACTGAAAGATGAACAGTGGCTCACCAGCCTCAACACAAGAGGCTGAGAATCAGATTGGTTCTGTATGCTCCTCGCACAAACACCTCGTAATACTGGAGCAGACATGTTTGGTCTGCTTCCCATCATCCTTGGCTGACGCATTTCAAAATAATTCAATGGTTTTAGACCTGTAGCCTTTTATTCTTCAGATATGGCAACCATGTCAGCTTTCAATCAAATGTGAGACAAAGAAACTTTACCAAACTTTTAAAATCGAGAACACTACCCCTCATTTTAAGAATAGGCAGATTAAGAGGGCAACAAGAACAGCTAACTCATTCTCCAAAACAATGACTTAACTGAAATCCAAATTGGTCATTAATTCTTAAATATTCATATATTCTGAAACTACAACATTCAGTTTATGTTTGACTGAAATTTAGTCCACGTACGAGGGTTTCAAAAGGATAAAAAAAAAAAAAAATTATTTAAAATGTTTGATGGTCTGTCTCTCAATCTCAATATATTTCAGTTAAGTCACATTTCTCTGAGGAAAATTTAAAACATGTGCTATCTGCTCATTCCTCCAAGCACCTTATCATTAACTGCTGCTGATGAGATCTAATTGCAGTGTTGAATGAAGAGCAGAATATGGCAAAGTCATCCACAAACAATGAACATCAGATGGAAGACTCAACCACTGACATAATATCATTTATGGCAATAGCAAACAGACTCACACTTAAAACAGATCACTGAAGGACACCATTTTCTTGTTCAAACTGCTCAGAAAGAGTAACACCGACATGATACACAAGACATAAGGTGGAAAGGAAGGACCGAATGAATATTGGTGGTCATTCACTGAAGTCACATTTGTGAAGCTGTCCTAGGATGTGAAGTTTCCAAGTAGTGTTGTAGGCACTCTCAAGTTAAAAAAAATATATATGAGGTGCTGTCTGGGTAGGGAAGATAAGTTATATTTCCACCTCCAGCAGGATGAGGTTGTCAAGAGTAGAACGATACCTCCACGTATGTCAACTAAGTAATTCCCATGATTCTGGGACCTAAGTCAGATTCTGGTTGACCGTGTGTTCTAGTGTCTTTCCTACACAGCTTGTGAGGGTCGCACTTATGTAACTATTGGGCAATGTGAGATCCTTTCCTGGTTTCAGAAGGGGTAGTAAATTGTCTTCTTCCATGATTCAGGATTATTACCAGTTAACCGAATTTATTAAAAATATACTTTTAATCCTGTGTCGGGTACTGTAATATGCTGTAGGGGATTTGAACCTGGTGTAAACTCCTAAGTTTTCACATAGGAAAGGGACAGCTGTAGTCCTCGATTTTGTTGGAATGGAAATTCCAACCACTCCTCTCCATTAATTCCTGAAAGTGGCAGAAAGCTAGATCCTGGTTTTTGGTGGCAGTGATCAAACTGAAGTACTCTGTCATTGTCTGTGCTGTTTCCAGATACAGACTGGAGACATCCTAGCTTCAGTATAGTATTTATAGGTGCTCACACACATTCAGCAAATATCCTCTTTATGGTGTCCCATACCTTTGTAGAACTAGTGGAATGATTTATTAAGCCCAGAAATGCTCTTCATAGCCTCTTCTTGCTCTTTTTGACTGTCCTTCATGCTTTTTCCCTTGTAAATGAAAAGGCTGCAAGGTTGATAGCAGATGGGTGGCATTTGAAGTATTGCAAAGCCATCTGTCTAGCCCTAATTAAGGAGACACACTTGATGTTCCACCATGGGATGTGTTGCCTCTGAAACTGGCCTGAGGACTTTGTGATAAATGCATCAGCGGCATGGTGGAATATGCTGGTAATGTGATGCACTCAGTCTTGGATGCTGTATTGGTGTTCAAAAATAGCTAGCTGTTTCTGTAGCATCCAGTCTGCTCTGCTAAGCATCCACTGTGGTGGATTTCTTTCAGGATCAGCTCTATCTGAGAGGTGTAACAAGACAGGGATGTGGTCAGTCGAATGCAAGTCATCAAGCACTTCCCACTGAGCAGCATCTATATGGGCTGTGGTGGAGAATGACCCCATAGCAGGCTGATGTGTGCTATTAACAGAAATAAGAAGGCAAAATTCTTCTGACACAAGGAGGATTTCAAGAATTCAACCCCTGCCTCACCCTCACAGCACATTATGTGCATTAAAATCTCCTACAACCAAGAATGGTTGTGAAATCAGGTCAGAAAGAGCCTCTGTATTTGAAACTTCATTAGATGGCAGATACACATTACACAGTATAACTTCAAATGAAATGTGCAGTGTGATAGCAACTGCCTGAATAGCTTTTCCAAGAAGAACAGAAGCAGAGTCGTAAGTGTCATTCACCTTTAGTCCTGTCCTGACTGAGGTCATCTGTTCGATGGAGGCTGATCACTCAAGCACAGGGACATCAGTATGTTTAACCCTTTTAGTGCCAAATACGATCTGATCGTGATCCAGATTTTTGGCGAAAAATGCCAGTAACGATCTGATCGTGATGCCTTTCTCATTCATTTTTTCCGCGCTTGAAGGCAAAGTTGTTAGTATTTCCTAGCGAATGAGAAAGGCATCACGATCAGATCGTTACTGGCATTTTTCGCCGAAAATCTGGATCACGATCAGATCGTATTTGGCACTAAAAGGGTTAAAATGTGTTTTCCTGTAGACACACACACACACACACACACACACACACACACACACACACAGGGATCTCCCCCACGCCAACAGCTTTGGTTCCTCCACTTGTTCTGAGCCCGTTCATTTTCCACTGGAGCACAGGAGCCATCCATAAAGCAAAATGTAATAATTCTAGCATTACTTTTCCTCAATAGCAGTTGTCAATATCATTATTATTTTTTTGAATTTTGGACAGGTCAATATTATCTCAGCTCCTTTTCTGAAAACTTCCATATAATTTTATACACAATATGTTATACTTTAAGCTAAAATTTTGAAAAGGAATTACTTTATTTTCAATGTTACAATCAATAAGTACTAGCTCTCAATGCACAGTTAAAATTATTTTTTTTACAAACATTTGAAATTATGAATTATTTGGCACACTTAAAATTTCTATTAGTATTTACACAATTTAGTACTGTTTACTACATTTATTTCTGGGTTCATTTATGAAATAGTAAATGAACTTAACAGAAATTCATTTTTCAAGAAAAATTGTAATGCATTTTGTGTTGCTTCTGTAACAAGTGATGTTAAATAAAATATGGCGTTTCAGTCTTCGATCGCTATTCTTTATTTTCAATTACCGGTTTCGGGCTAGCTGCCCATCTTCAGGTCATATATTGCAGTTACTCTGTAACTTGTCGGTACAGAACACTCGGTTCGCTGTCATAAATAAAGTAAATTAATGGGATTACTTGTAACTGGGAGAACAAGAACTCTTCAGAAAATCTGCACACTATTGCCTGTTAGCTAATAACTTGCTGTTTTGTGTGACATAAAATTAAACATAGGATGCAGAAAAACCAGTAAAGATAGGAGACAAGCAAGACAGTACACATTTCTTCAATCCTCAAGTCCAAGCAAATTTTTCTCCCTAATCTTGCTACAGGTTTACATGGCGTGCTTTCCTTTCTGCAAAAGAACTATTACTTCATCGAAGTTTGTCAAATGTTTTGCTACATGAAAAAACGAAATGTCGTCTAATACTGATAAAGCTGTTAATACAAATAGTACCCAAGACTGGTGTGGTTACTCAATCTGATTACGTCTATTTTGTCACTGTGTGCTAGATAAAACAAAATAGGCCTTTCTAATATTACAACAATTGCACCACACACAACATGAGCGAGTCTGTTTTGGCAATAATGATCATTTTTATAGTACGACAATATAATTCACGAAGTGCCAATACGAAATACCTATTTGGCCTACTACAATGAAAAAGCTTTATGTTAGGAAATAGTTTCACATTCATTCATATGCTCCAGTTTCTCATGCATGAGACCGAAAAGTAGTAGAACGAAATTTTTGTATAAATTTGGAATCGTCATATTCTGCCATAATTTGTGTGACGTCCCAGTTTCTTCTCCTTCTTCGTTCTAACAAACAATCATGTCATCACTAATTCTGTAACTATTCCTACTACTGTCAAAACTCATTCTCCAGTTTACTTTACTAACCCTGCCACAACCACCGGTTTAGTTATCCAGCAATTACTCTCCGGTTAGGCCTTATTACGTGTTCGTACAATGCGTTTTCCGCGCTACTCCCAGAATGGAACTTAAGAGGCTGCCAGCCAGGGACTACAACTGGCCCTGTCTCATGTAGTGATCTGGCCAAAAAATTTTTTTGTCAGAATTTCACTTTCTTGGATACACCATGAAGATAATACTAATCTGTCTTGCCTGTTATTCCTGTTAGTTGTTTATTTCCACTCTGGTAGTCTGAATCTATGGATTTTGCTGGTAATTATAACAACGGTAAAAATTTGCAACGCTAAACAAGCAGCAGTTGGCATTCACCAGTTAGGCTTTGTTCCGCTCAGCTCCTATAGGCCCGTACCGTTTTGTCTGTAGGAAAGTTCATTTCTAGATGCGCAGAGACACCACGTACACTATGCAAACATTCAAAAATCAGCTTCTAATTCATTCAAAAATCAACTTAGACCGTGTTAAAAAAAAATGTTCAAAAACCAGCAGAAGTGAGTTTCAAAATCATACAAACAATCGATAGACCGACGTGTGCTGGACGCTAGGTGCTTTGTGAAACAAGGTTTTTTTTTTTTTTCTCTCAAGAATATGAATTTGCCCCCCCCCCCCCCAAACTGCCACCCAGTTCAGATACCTCGGTTTGCCACCCCCCCCCCCCCCCCCCCACCAGATCCGGGCCTGCTGCGCTCGTGTGAATCTGGCATCTTGGGCATGCCAGTAAAATTTTTCCGGGTACCATGTGGCTGATTGCTGCTACTGCTGCTTACACAGCCAACAGCCACACTTATTTAGCCAGAAGCGGGAGACGGTATTACTCATATGCGACTCAACTGCGCACGTGCATGAGCCCGTTCGTAACTGCTTAAATGAATCTAATGTAAACAGTTGTGACGTCACGCTCAATGGAGGCAATTTGTTGTTATGAAGCATTGCATAGTCTTCCTAAAGCCTTTGGCACATTTCGCTGTTGGCAGATGCTTGTATGTGCACTGTGTTATTTTATATGATGCATTTCCTTTGCAATTGAAGTTTTATTTCCGTTTTTTTCTCCCGTTCATGTTTTAATGCTGCAGTATTACCCTGCAGTAGCGGGATACAGTAATATCCTTTGTTAGAGGATCAGTTCTTAGCAGTCAAAATTACAAAAATTTAACTGAAAACTGAAACAACGAAAAATTCCCGGAATATAAAAAAATTCCTGGGTTTTTCCCGGTTTTCTCCCGGATGAAAAAATTCCTGGGTTTTTCCCGGATCTCCCGGTTGTCCCAGGTCGTATACACCCTGTCTATTATTCGTTACATATGATTGAACTTACTGATATATGATTATGAACTTTATTCATTTTGTTGTGACAAAACATTTCTGCTAGTGTGGTTTGGTTCATGGCTCAGTCCCCACATCTTAAGCATAGGCCCTAATGTTTTTAATTACTTTCTCCCTTCATGAGTCAACATATCTATAAATATTCTGGTCTATGTGGCTGATTGATTTTGTGCTACACTCCTACTTTTGATTGAGTTTATTCTTCTGGTCTGTAGCCATCATTGTGAGTGTTTTGAATTGGCTCACTCACCCTACACTTACACTCTAAATATTTTTTCTTCTCTTTTGATGATTTTGAAGGTGTGACTTTATAGATGTAAACTTGCAATTTGTAATTCTAGTAATTTACACTGCCTCTGCACTTATTTCTATAGTTTAGTGTTGTAATATTGTAGTTTTGGCTTTGTATCAACTGTCCTGAGACAGAATGTTCCACAGATCCGAAAATCTGAATGCCATGTCCTCATATATATGTATAGATTATGACTTGTATAGTAGATATTTTTCTTAGATTTTCTGTGATATGTTATGTATCAGATACTTCTATACAACTGTATTCTGTTTTCTGGCATGATTTTGTTCACTGTTTGGCAAACTTTTTAGAAGGTCACAAAATATTGTAAATACATTGTTTCCATATTATGTGAGGGGGATATTGTAACGGGACATCCCCCTCTATCTTACTGTTCCTCAACAGTAGTTGTTGATGCCAATATTATTTTTCGAATTTTGATCAGGTCAATATTATCTCAGCTGCTCTTCTCAAAACTTTCATATAATTTTATACACAACATGTTATACTTCAAGCTAAAATTTATGAAATGGAATTACCTTATTTTTGATGTTACAGTTGATAAGTACTAGCTCTCAATGTACAGTTAAAATTATTATTATTTTTTTTTTTTAAATTTGAAATTACGAATTATTTGGCACACTTAGAATTTCTATTACTAATTATGCAATCTAGTACTGTTTGTTACATTTATTTTTGGATTCATTTATGAAATAATAATCAAAATTAGTAGATATTCATTTGTTGAGAAAAATTGTAAACCCTTTGGATTATGGTTATTACAGCAGAGTGAAGTAGTAGTAAACACGTCTCTGATGTGATCAGATGTATTTTTGTATTTTGGGTGAACAATGTAATTTCAGTTTTGTTAATGTGAAATTCAAAAGGCTGTACGATATACTAAAATGTGACAAAATATATTAACATAACAACAAAAATTCTTGAAAAAACTATCTTCAGATTTATTTAGATAAATTCAACCATGAGGACCTAAAATGTGGGAATTTCAGCTTCAACAATCAGACACCTAGACAAGAAGAACTGGAGCCAACTCTACACAAAAAGCTATATAAACTAGAAAGTTTATTGTAATCTTCACTCCTCTAAAATATTTCATAAAATACTTTGCTTATTGTGAACAATAACTGGAATTAAGAAAGGAAGGGGGAGATTACATATATCAACAGCTATTAGATTGATATTGTTTTATTGGGCAACCAGTTTCAATGTTCCAATCACATCATCTTCAGGCCTGCTGCATGAATGACACCAGGTACCATTTGTATATGTTTTACACGTGGCACCAATACTCTTAGTTTCTTAGATATCTGAACTTCATGAGTATGTGTGCTCTTCACGCATGTGACAGGAGTGAGTAGGAGTTGCTGCCAAGTGTGTAAAGAGCACACATGCTCAAGTAGTTCAGATATCTATGGAACTAGATACAAATGCTGGTGCCTTATCTTATACATGCACGAGTGGTGCTTTGTGTCATTCATGTGACAGGTCTGAAGGTGATGTGATTGAAAAATCAAAATTGGTTGCCTAATAAAACAATATATTAATATAATGGCTGTTGGTATATTACAATTAGATTTCATTGACCAGCCACTGTCTCACACTCCTGAACCTAGGACAAAATTGCATTTATTTATAAGGCAGGTTTAGGTCTTCCCCTTTCTCTTCTGTGTGTAGAAGAAGCCATTTCACAAATGGTACAATGGAGAGGCCCGGTGAGATCATTTAAGCAATTCTCAAAGTAAACAGTCATATTGTCATCTGGGTGTTTTTCTGTCTTACGGTCATCTTGCTTTGATTGAGCCTTCCTGACAGTATGCTTCATCTTAGTCTTCTCCTTCAGAGTTGGTAACATCTTTAGACCAAGGCAAACTGTTCTTCTGCAGTTGCCTTCCAGTGTGATGTCTATGGCATGGGCTGAAGTGTTGCTTATGACTGGTATTTGTGATGAGATGGCAACAGTTTCTTTCAAATTTCTTTCTCCAAGGTGCATTTGCAAGACCAGTTTTTTCTATCAGAAACCATTGTGACGTCTATGTGGAAACACTTTTTCAGGTTTATTTTTGAGAGGTGCAGGAAACGAAACTGTAGCGGCTGGTTGTTGAAGATATTTGTACACTTTCTTCATTCCAGCATACAGTACAGTACATTGTACACTCTCTGCTCCAAGCTGTATGTGAACCTGAACAATTGACATATGACACAAGAGTTCAGAGGAGGTACAAATAGCTCCTTCAACAATGTCAGCCATAGCACTCTTACCACACATAGCTTGATTTTTATATTCCACAGTGGTTTGCCTGAGTTTATGGTATGTGAAACACGTCATGGGGTTGGGGAAGTATGGTCTGACTTTTAGTCTTATGAAGCCTGCTTTAATGTAATCTGGCAAAATCAGCCAACTGGACAGCAATGTAAAAAATTTTGATTTTGACAGTGTTCCACTCTGATCATGCATTACTTTTCACACTTCAATGACCCCTTTGTTATCTGTCCGCTCCTCCTTAAGCTCTGTAGTGTCCATATGCAAGCTGTCACTGCATGTTACTACTGCCTGACTGTAGCAAAAGGTGCAGTTCAGTGCAACCTCAATAGGACACTTACCGTATTTACTCGAATCTAAGCCGCACTTTTTTTCCGGTTTTTGTAATCCAAAAAACCGCCTGCGGCTTAGAATCAAGTGCAAAGTAAGCGGAAGTTCTGAAATATGTTGGTAGGTGCCGCCACAACTAACTTCTGCCGTCGAATACATGTAGCGCTACACAGGCATGCTTTACAGGCACAAAGACAAATACTGGCGCCAAAACCTCTGCGTCAGTAAATAAATTAAAAAAAAAAGGTGGAAGACGAGCTTTTTTCTCCGCCCCGAATTTCGACCACTGCATTTTCATACATTATCCAATGAAGTAAATACAAATTCCATATTGTTCATCTTCGAATGTAGCAGCTTTTCAGTGTACTACGAAAATCCGACTGGCAAGACAGTTTGCGATGTTTGTCAGTATGGCCAATTCTACGTTCTGATTTTTTTTCTACCTGTGAGAAGAGATGGTTGCTAATGGGAACTTTTGTGAATTCTGAATCACATGCAGTATTCTCTTCACCATAAGAATAATACGAATATAAACATTTTGCCACGTATTCTTTCGTGTTTGCTGCTATCTCATTTAAATCCTGTCCGCCTAATAAACTACGAAACTAGAGTGAGACAACACAAACGCGGAAGTATACACATATGTCATGTTCATATTCGTATTATTCTTATGCCTAATAGTGATACAGTCAGAAATGAAGGGCAATTGACTAGATTTTTAAATCTAAGATGACCCTAATTTCTGTACAGAAAATAATGTACTAAAGAGGCGTCTGCAAAGATTTTCAAACGGAGAAAAATTTTCGCCAAACTCTCGTTCAGAACATCTTCTATCATACTCAGTTTATTATTTGGTTCTTGTTGATCATTATCAAAGAAAGCAGCAGTGTAAATAACAACAAATAGCAGTATCTTGCCATTGTTTCGCTACTGAGACAATTACTCTCTCTTTTTTTTTTTAAATTGTAAGTGGCGGTAGCACGCACAAAAGCAAACCATGCCGCGAGCGGCGACAGGTCGTGAACATTCATTATCGGAATGCGACAAACAATGCATGACACAGTACAGTAATGCATTTTCAGCTTAGAGTGCCGAAAACACCTATAACAAAGAGAACGGCAATTATCAGATCAAAGAAAAATAAGCAATCAATTCAAACCAGACGAAGCATGTGAAAAACGAGGGGTACCCACATAAATAAGGACGGAGCGCCTGACGCATAGCAATGGCTACCTGGTAAAGCTTAACTGCTAAGCTTACGGCTCGAACCAAACTACTGTAGCTGTATCGTCATTCATTCGACCTGAATTCTGTCTCATATTACAATGGACCAACTTTGTTTCGATTTGGAGGTGCGGCCTAAAACTTTTCTCTCCCCTTGAATTTCGAGTCTCAAATTTCAGCTGCGGCTTAGATTCGGGAAATTATTTTTTCCTTTATTTCGAGTCTCATTTTTAAGGTGCGGCTTAGATTCGAGTGCGGCTTAGATTCGAGTAAATACGGTACTCAAAAGTTTTGACTTGAGGAAGCAAGTGGCTTGCTGTGATATAGCTGCTTTGACCAGTAATGTTCCATTATACAACCACTTAGTACCTTCAAGGGTTCCAGCCAATCAGCCAAAAGTAGTTACAGAAAAAGCACTTCACCCAGACAGAGCCTCGTATATCTGGGTAAGCCTTTACAAAAGATGTGCAGCAGGATCCACAGAGGGTGCCCACTAGCAACTGTTCCACACCACTGGCAAATAGCACTCCCGCAAGATTGGGGAATTTTTTTATAGAGGTTTGTAATGTCCTCTTGATCCCCCTTGCCTGTGATACACAACATTCCACCACCATGCCACACAGTGGTCACTGAAAAATGCCCAGAGCTTACGACGACAGCAGAATGGCGGCACCTGCCACTTACTACTTCATTAGGAAATCCATACCCAGTAAACGATTGCTGAGCTCCCTGAGATGCTTGACATTTAGAACAACACAGGGGAGCATGTGTGGCTTTACTAGAATATTGAGGATAAGACGAGCATTGCCCCCCCCCCTCCCCCCCATCCAAAATCCTGAAAGGTGGAAGTAAACAAATTTGAACACAACACAATATTATGGAAAGATAAGAGGAAGTAAATGAAGATGGGATGGGAAATATGATACTGTAAGAAGAATTAGACAGGGCCCTGAAAGAATTAAGTCAAAAGGAGGCCTCTGGAATAGATGACATTCCGCCAGAGTTGTTGAGATCCTTGAGAGGTCCATCCATGATAATAAAATTCCACTTGGTATACAAGATGTACCAAATGAGCAAAATACTTCAAGAAGAATGTAACAGTTCCAAGAAAGGCAGGTGCTGACCGGTGTGAATATTACCAAAGCCATGGTTAGAAAGCTTTTGACAATACTGATTTGACAAACTACAAGGAGTAAATTGTTATTTACAAACTGTAAAGCAACCAGGCTGAAGTCACAAGGCTCAGAGGACATGAAAGAGAGGCAGTAGTTGAGAGAAAATGGGACAGGGTTGTGACCTATCCCAAGGATTATTCAATCTGTACCTTAACCAAGCTGTGAAGAACATGAAGGAAAAATCTGGAAAGGGAATTAAAGCTCATGACGAAGAAATAAAATCTTTGAAGTTTGCCAATGTTGGAGTAATTCTGTTGGAGACAGTAGTAGAGGACTTAGAAGAACTATTCAATGGAATGGACAGTTTCTTGAAATGAGATTACAAGATCAACATCAACAAAAGTTGACTGAAGGGTAACTGGATGTAATCAAGTTAAATCAGGTGATTCTTAGGGAATTAGATTAAGAAATGAGACACTAAAAGAGGTAGATGTGTTTTTATTATTTAGGATGAAAAATAAGTGATTATGGCCAAAGCAGAGGGGATATAAAATGTAGACTGCCAATAGCAAGGAGTGTATTATTGAAAAAGAGAAATTTGTTAACATCAAATACAAATGTAAATGTTTGGAAGTCTTTTTTTAAATATTTGTGACAATTTATGATTTTCACAACAACTGTCACTTTTTTATAAACAACCAGTTTCAGTCAGACAACTAAACATCCTCAGGTATAACACAACTTCAATTGCATGAAATGTGTCATATCATGAGAACTCGTATATACATAAGACCCAACTGGTATTAAAACCACAGCATGTTGTAAAGCATCAAACACAACTAATGTAATAAGTTGATGTGGGCGAAGCATATGGACAGGATTTGAAAGAATGTGCCTCGATTGTAGCCTTTTACAGGAGTGAAACATGGGTGATAAAATAATACAGACAAAAAAAAGGGACGCCACTTTTGAAATGTGGTGCTACAGAAGAATGCTGAAAGTTATACTTGGATAGATCAGATAACTGACGAGAAACTACTGAATCGAATTGGTGGAGAAAATAAATTTATTTCAGAGCTCAATTAAAAGAAGGGTCCAATCGATAGGAGATATCCTGAAAAAAATGGTTCAAATGGCTCTGAGCACTATGGGACTTAACTTCTGAGGTCATCAGTCCCCTAGAACTTAGAACTACTTAAACCTAACTAACCTAAGGACATCACAAACATCCATACCCGAGGCAGGATTCGAACCTGCGACCATAGCAGTCGCGCAGTTCCAGACTGAAGCGCCTAGAACCGCTCGGCCACACTGGCCGGCCATATCCTGAAATGTCACAGAATTGTCAGTTTGGTAACATGCAGAACAGACTAGCATAGAGAGCTGCATCATACCAGTTTTTGGGCTGAAGACATCGACATCATCATCATTATCATCATCATCATCATCAACAACAACAACAAGTGCCACAGTGACATGAAAACTACTTGGGCACTTTCAAAAAGTGTTAAATATTTACACACTTATGATTGTTAGAATCACAAGATCTGAGTTTAACATATTTTTCTGAATTGAATTTTCCATTTTATATAATCACCTATCTACTCTGATGAAACAAGAAATGTGTATGGAGAGACTACACACGTTACTTCAAACATATCTATATTGTGATGAGAAACCAGTAAAAAGTGAATGCTACTGCCTAATAGAATGCAAAGTTATGGTTAAATTTTTAAGGTCAAGACACTTACAGAAATAATCAGTGTAACTACTTTACAGATGAGCAATATTATTTGCTTGAATGACTTTCTGTGATTTACTTTTAGTTGTAGCCCTCCTGCCAATACCTACAGTTCAGAAGAGGAGATGGTATGACAACTGGATTTGCAGCAATTCTTAGATTCCATACATTCCAGTACAACCTATCCATTTGCTTACTCACAGTGATATCCTTGACCAATCATAACAAAAGCAGATGGTAGTCTGAATCACCTGGTTGGTGAATAAATGAATAAGTATGATGGGGGTAACTAAACAATAGGCTTAAGATTCATTGCAGAATGAATTTTTTTCTCAGGGGGGGACTGCAGACTGGAATGAAATTTACACAAATTAGAACAGTTTGTCACAGAGAACTAAAATCTGGATTGTATTTCTATTTAAGTGGAAGTTTGGGTTTGAATACTGATGCCATATACAATTTTAAACTGTATAGAGTTTTGTTTTAGTTTCATTTAGACAACTAGCAAGAAATGGACATGAAGTGATATCAGATTACTAACACTGCACACCAGTGCTCAAAGCTCTGTTTTAAAATACATAGATCTCACTGTACAGTGGCTGTATTGAGCTCTTTGTCTTCTCCTGCTTCTTCTTTTTTACTTTTATGATAATAGGCAATTCAGGACAATTCGTTTTATTTTAAAAGTTGAAAATTACTCAAGATTTTAACAAAATTCCAAAATTACTCAATTTTTGTTTTCTAAGAATATATTTTAATAGGACATACATACCTTTCAACATCAGAAAATGTAATTTCTGGTATGTACTTCTGCAGCTCTTTCACTTGGAGGAAAGGGAATGCTGACTTTAGCATCTCTTTGCTACCAAACCCAAGATATTTAAATGCCAGTTTTCTAAATCCGGGATATGCTAAAACCTCTTTTAACTCCTTCCAGTCAAAATCTTTCCACCTTGAAAAATAAATATAAATCATTTAAATGTTCTCTCTCTCTCTCTCTCACACACACACACACACACACACACACACACACACACACACACACACACACACGCACACGCACGCACGCACACACACACACACACACACACACACCAATTACAGCAGCAATGAAATACATCATTGACACTAGTCTTAAAAGTGCCAAGAACAATGTTGCACAAATGAAATAGCACTGATGAAGGTCTAACATTACCTGTGGGATGCATAACTCACCTTGAATCAATGCAATTTCTCTCCCTGATATTAAATTTACCATATGCAACATCTCAGAATTAATCTAATGATTTTACACCACTGAGGACACAAGCAAGTATAATATTTAATTATATCAAACACAGAATACTATTGCTATGCTCTAACATATTGCATACCTGTAGCCTTCCCGTTTAAATGCAAGGATAGCATTTGGTCCAAGCCATACACTGCCATCCATTCGGGGTGTAAAGTGGACTCCTAAAAATGGATACCGCGGATCTGGAACCTTAAAAAAAAAAAGGGAAAATCAGTTAAACTGAATTACAAATAAACTATTGTGATCTACATCTACATTGATACTCCACAAGCCACTGCATGTGCATGGCAGAGAGTAACCCATACCACTACCAGTCATTTCTTTTCCCGTTCCACTTGCAAATAGAGTAATGGAAAAACGACTGCCTATATGGCTCCGTATGAGCCCTAATTTCTCATATCTTATCTTCATGTTCCTTACTTGCAATGTATGTTGGCTGCAGCAGAATTGTTCGGCAGTCAGCTCCAAATGCCGGTTCTCTAAATTATCTTAATAGTGTTTCTTGAAAAGAACATTGCCTTTCCTCTATGGATTTCCATCTGAGTTCCCAAAGCATCTCCGTATCACTTACGTGTTGTCTGAACCTACCAGCAACAAATCTCACAGCCAGCCTCTGAATTGCTTTAATGTCTTCCTTCAATCCATCCTGGTATGGATCCCACACACTTGGGTAGTGCTCACGAATAGGTTGCACCAGTGTCCTACATGCGGTCTCCTTTACAGGTGAACCACTCTTTTCTAAAATTCTCCCAATAAACCAAAGTCAACCATTCACCTTCCCTACCACAGTTCTCATATGCTCATTCCAGTTTATATAGCTTTGCAACATTATGCCCAGATATTTAAACACTTGACTGCGTCGACCAGGTCACTAGTAATACTGTATCTGAAAGTTGCAGGTTTGTTCTACCTACTCCTGCACATTAACTTATATTTATCCACATTTAGAGATAGCTGTCATCACACCAACTTGATATTTTGTCTAAATTGTCTTGTATCTTCCTACAGTCACTCAGCTTCGACACCTTACCATACACCATCAGCAAACAACTGCAGATTGCTGCCCATCCTGTTTGCCAAATCATTTATGTATATAGGGAGCAATAGCAGTCCTATCACACTTCCCCAGGCCACTCCTGATGATACACTTGACTCTGATGAACACTCGCTGTCGAGGACAACATAATGGGTTCTATTGCTTAAGAAGTCTTTGAGCCACTCGCATACCTGTGAACTTATTCCGTATGTTTGTACCTTTGTTAACAGCTTGCAATGATGCACCATGTTAAATGCCTTCCGGAAATCTAGAAATATGGCATCTGCCTGTTGCCCTTCACTCATAGTTCACAGTATTTCACTTGAGAAAATTGCAAGTCGAGTACTGCAGAAGTGATGCTTTCTAAATCTATGCTGATTCATGGACATAAAGTTCTCAATCTCAAGGAAGTTGATTATATTCGAACTGAGGATATTTTCAAGGATTCTGCAGGAAACCAAAATCAGGGATATTCGTCTGTAATTTTGCTGGTCTATTCTTTTACCCTTCTTATACAATGGAATCACCTGTGCTTTTTTCTAGTCGATTGGGACTTTGTGCTGGGTGAGAGATTCACAATAAATGCAGGCAAGGTTTGGGGCCAATGCCATAGAGTATTCTTTGTAAAACGGAATTGGGATTCCATCCGGACCTGGTGATCTATTAGCTTCAAATCTTTCAGTTGTTTCTCTATGCCAGGGATGCTTATTACTATGTCATCCATATGAGAATCTGTCTGATGATTGTATGAAAGTATGTTTGTATGATTTTCCTGCATGAATGATTTGTTGAAAGTGAAATTTGAAACTTCAGCTTTTGTTCTGTTATCTTCAATTGCCACTCCAGACTGGACAACAAGGGACTGAATGGAAGCCTTAGACCCACCCAGTGATTTTACATAGGACCAGAATTTTCTCAGATTCTCTGCCAGATCTTTTGCTCAGGTGTGACGCTGATAGTAGTTGTATGCTCCACACGAAGATCTTTTCAAAGATGCACAAATCTCTACCAACCTTTGCTTGTCATCATTTGTGCATTCTCTTTTGAACCGAGGGTGCAACAGCCTCTGCTTCCTCAGCATCTTTCAAATTTCATTATTAAACCATGGTGAGTCTTATTCATGCATTACCTGCTTTCTAGGCACATAACTCTCTAGACCATGATTTAAAATCTGCTTACACTTAGCCCATAATTCTTCTCTATCCATCTTACTGGAACTAAGTGATTTCAATTCACTATCTAGCAGAAACACTCTCCTAGCCCACTTGACTAATTTATTAACTTTTGTAACCATAGCTGCTATGATCATATCATGATTGCTAATCCTTCTTTCTATATTGACATTGTTGATAAGGTCTGGAATATCTAAGATATTTCCATTGCACGTGGGCAGCCAAGCTAGCTGCTCAAGACAGTTTCCAGAAAAGTGTTCAAAAGTATTTTGTATGACTGTCTGTCTGTACCCCCTGCAATGAATCCACAGACATTTCAGTCTATACTCGGTAGGTTAAAGTTGCCTCCAACAAGTATTGCATGAGCTGGATATTTACGCACTACTGACCATAGACCTCCTTTCAATGATTCTAGAACTGTCCCAGTGGAGTTAGGTGGCCAGTAAAATCACCCAACAATTAACTTGGTTTCATTTACACCTGTTACATGCAACTAGATAACTTCACTGCCACACTCAACTTCGACCTCAATAGAAAGAACATTTTTGTCAACTGTAATGAACACCCCCTCCTGATGTCTTTGCAATAGAGATTCCACGCCTCGCCAAGTATCTCAGAGCTTTCCGCTTCGGATTTCAGCCGGCTCTTGGTCCCAAGAGTAATTTGAGTGGGAGAACTTTCCTGGAGGGCAGTAAATTTGGGAACTTTATTACAGATACTTCGACAGTTTACTGACACAGTTTTGACAGTTGAAGTGTCTTTACTCTGAATGCAGTCTGCTCTGACTTCCCCTGCTGCGTATCAACTGGTGAGTGTTCATCACAGCAGCCTGAAAAACCCTCACATGCACTCCACAAGTACTCTGTGACCTGAGTAGTTGCTTCCTTTGTGTAGTGCATTCCTGACCTATCAAGGTGAATCCTATAAATCCCCACACCATAACAGAGGTCTAGAAATTCACTGCCAAGACCAGTACAGAGTCAACGAAGCCTTTGGTTGAGACCCTCCACTCGGCTCCAATCAAAGGATCCCAACCAATTCTGAGAACGTTGTTGCAAATTGCAAGCTCTGCTTGCACCCCGCACACAAAGCCACCTCTGCCAGCAGCCTGTGTGAACTGAGGATGGCCTCAGAACCCATGTGACAGGTATCGTTGGTGCCGACATGAGTCACAAGTTGCAAACGACTGCACCCTGCACGCTCGATAACCGCAGGCAAGGCCACCTCCACATCTTGGATAAGGCCCCCCGTCAGACATACTGCGTGCACATTGGCTTTCTTTCCAGCAGCCCTAAATGCTATCTGCCAAGGCGCTCCATAACACGCCTAACGTTGGAGCTCTCGATAACCAGTAACACCCCCCCCCCCCCCTCTCCCTGCCCCAATGTGCCTGCTGTAATGTAATTAACTGTCAGAGATAAACTTTATCTCATGCGAAAAGTACGATGCCCACAGTAGAGAGTTAAGGTAACTTCATTATGTTGCCATACAATGCGTTTAATTTATTTATTTATGAATATTTTCTTTTATGATAAATAATGGATTTGTTTGAGATGATAAATGTTGTATATTTATATGTATTTATTTATATGTGTCTTTGGAGTGTATTAAGGTCAGAAGACCAAAGAATCTGGAATGCAGGAATGTCTGCAACTTCCTGGCACATGTTGGCTTGCCCGCCACTTCTTTGTCAGTATTGGAGGGACATGGACGTGTTTACGTTACCAGTACAGTATAATGCATTTTTAGAGTATCAATGTTCGTAGTGAAAATATTGTAGTGACTAAACAAAAAGTACGAATAAATATTATTTTTAGCCGAAAGTAATTCGAATCCGGTAGTGTTTATTTCAAACAAGGAGAAAACCCAGACCATGCTTGTTAGAGTAATGTTTTGCAGACGAAACCCCTAGACAAACGAGATCTGCAGTGTGTAATCTTTCAGCAGCTACTAATAAATAAGCCTTGCTGAAATTGTGCTGGAACTACTCGTACTATTCTCAATTACATACACGTGGTGCGAATGTGGTCCTACCACAATATACCGCGAAAGATTCCACATCATTCAGTTATCAAGAAACGAGATAGGGAACAACCAGTACACTGCTTAGACCCTGCTGAAGGAGCAGCCACCTGTCCACTCACAGGGTGAATCGGCAAGGCCAGGTGCCTAGTATCCACATTGATCCTCTGCCTCAATCAACGCGAACGCCTTACCATTGGCACTCACCCTGCTGTGAGAGAGAATCCACTGTATCGGGTACGCTAGGAGGTGCCTCAGAAGCAGAGCCCTTGGGCAAAACAAGTGACACCTGAATGTTCCATATGATGAGCTAGATTCTCCACCACCGCTACAGCCCAAGGCAGCAACCTGAAAGTGACTGACCATAGACAAAAGCGCATTCAGCTGTTCGCAAACTGCGGCCAGTTCCTCCTGTATCCGCACTCAGCATGCACACATCTTAACCATCCTAACAAGACTAACTGAAGGAGTATACTACAAAAGCAGACAGCCTCCTAGATATGCAACTTGCTACCCTTCTGATGTATCACCAAAGCACACTGATGTGTTAATGAGCTATGTAGCTGGCTGTCCAGTGCACAACTATTGCACTACAGACTGAATCAATTCACCCTTACAAAAACATGAGATTGAATAACTTGACAGAAAAAGAAACAAAAATTTTAATAAATATACTACAAGAAAAATACAGAAAAAGATAAACACTTAACTTGCCACTCTGTAGATGTATATGACCTGTACATCACTATTTTGGAAATTATAATACCGGAAATAATATATTCATACAGTATTACTAAATATAAATATTATTCATGAAGAAAGAAAACTCAAGTTTCTTTAAAGAGAAGAGAGCAATGGACAAAGACAGAGTTTGAAGTTGTCTAAATTTGAAGACCTTATTTCAATAGTGGTACACTAATTTTGTTCATTTCAAGACACTGAGGATAAAACGTAACTGACTGATGATATTGCAGCAAGGTATGAACTGCCATCAGTCAATTATGTCTAGGCCTCAGTGTCTCAACAAAGAATACAGCTGAAGGTATACCACGACAGAAGTAAGGTCTTGATTTCTTATTATGGAATACATTTTACAAACATGAGACAAAATTATAAAGTAAAAACAGGAAAATTCCACAATATATACATAAGGTCATACTATGGAAGTCATTAGATGCTTACAAAACAACTCTAGATCTGTGGCATTTGGAACTAGTGATCATTTCTTCAGGCACAGAGTAAATCTTGATACAAAAAGCAACTCTAGATTTCATGTCTTGTTTCTCTCTCATTCTGGTAGGGTTTGGTAGTTGGACTTATTAACAGCAGGATTTGTACACTGATAGTTTACATCCACTTGAAGTGAAACACTAACTCCCATCTATTATAGTCTTGATATAAATGTTGTCATATTCTTAGAGACTGTTTCACTACATGAGCACACATCCATACTCAAAATGGTCCCATGATAGACTAATCACAAGGTTGTCATATTTCTGGTGCCTTGGAATTACTGACTCTTTTCTAAGGCAAAAGCAAAATGTACCTCCTGTCGTGCAACATTGTCCTCAGCTGAAACGTGTCAACCTAGCTGTTCATTAGAGCCATGACTGTCCTTTAGTCAGGCACTGAGTTTAAATTTATCTAGATTCACCTCACATTATTGGATTCAGCTTCTTACAGATCCTGATAAGTTAGGCCCTACTCTCACCCTCACCAGCATCATTATATTATAAGATTATTTAAGACTCTTAAAGTTTCAAAAATATTAAAACCCCTCACTGATATGGGAAAAAGGACAAGCAGAATATAAAATGTAAACCAAGGATAATTTATCATCTGTGACTTAGTACTTCTTTCACATCTTTCAATGATTTGTTGACATGAAAATGCCGAGTTGCACTGTGGTGGATTATTTCTGCTACCTTTTGTGGATATGTGAAAGCTGTGATTTCTTCTAATCACTGTGGACGGCCTTTTATTCATGGAATCTATAGTACAGGGCTATTACAAATGATTGAAGCGATTTCATAAATTCACTGTAGCTCCATTCATTGACATATGGTCACGACACACTACAGATACGTAGAAAAACTCATAAAGTTTTGTTCGGCTGAAGCCGCACTTCAGGTTTCTGCCACCAGAGCGCTCGAGAGCGCAGTGAGACAAAATGGCGACAGGAGCCGAGAAAGCGTATGTCGTGCTTGAAATGCATTCACATCAGTCAGTCATAACAGTGCAATGACACTTCAGGACGAAGTTCAACAAAGATCCACCAACTGCTAACTCCATTCAGCGATGGTATGCGCAATTTAAAGCTTCTGGATGCCTCTGTAAGGGGAAATCAACGGGTCGGCCTGCAGTGAGCGAATAAACGGTTGAACGCGTGCGGGCAAGTTTCACGCATAGTGATGTGAAAGATTCAGTGTTTAAACCTCCTCTACCAAGAAACGTGCCAGAACTGTGAGCTCGCATCAACAATGCTTTCGAACTCATTGATGGGGACATGCTGCGCCGAGTGTGGGAGGAACCTGATTATCGGCTTGATGCCTGCCGAATCACTAAAGGGGCACATATCGAACATTTGTGAATGCCTAAAAAAACTTTTTGAGTTTTTGTATGTGTGTGCAAAGCATTGTGAAAATATCTCAAATAATAAAGTTATTGTAGAGCTGTGAAATCACTTCAATCATTTGTAATAACCCTGTATATTTTGGTTATAAAAGGGCATAACACTGCAGTAATTATTGTATAAAATTTGAATGGGATTCTGTCAGGTTCAGGGACCTTGTTCAGTTTTAGTTATTTCAGCTGTTTTGCAACAACACTGACTTTAATACCTATATCACTTGTCTCTGCAGTTGTGTGACACACAAACTAGAGAAGTACTCACACACACTAGTAAAAATGATCTTCAGCTTTTTCTGTCATGGCTCTGCTATCCTCAGTTACAATTCCTGTATCATCCATATTGTGAGGTAACGGGCAAATTGTGACGTCCTGAAAATATTCTAAGTTCGGAATTGACATGGTCACATGGGACACTCGGCAGGTGGGCCGCTCGGCAGGCTGACCACGTGGTGCCAGATGTTGGCTGAAGCAAGAGGAGTCCAGCCCGATCGCACTGGAGGTCGAAGTGGCCGATTACTATTGATTGCGTCAGGCCAGAAGTACTCCACAGTGACACGAAAAAATGGTAGCAGCATGCTTATAAATATATTTATTCATCTATGTCTTTGTTTATATCTGATACATACTATTCATGAAGAAATTGGTTAAATATTTACTGTGTTTTAGAAAGCTCAGAGACATTAGGCTACTGGCCTACCTTTTGTTGCTATTCCTTTGATATATGTTGCTTTAATTTGTTTATGTATTTAATAATGTGAGTTAGAGCGTGTTTATGGTCCATCCGTAGGAATATTTACTTAATTTCAAGCTATTTAAACGTAAATCCAGTACTTCACATGTGTTTCAATATGTTTGTGAGTGTATGTTGGCTTGTAGACGTGGAGGGAGTGCTCTAGCCAATCACAGTGCTCGTTACTAAGAGAGATGTATGGAGGTTGGGGAGAAGCATCATTTCCGGAGAGGACACGGGTAGCTCTGAACAGGGCGGCGCGAGGGAGAGTCACACAGGCCATGGGGAGTGCTGGACGTGAAGGCGCGCGGACGCACAGTTGCTGGAAAGACTTGAGGAGTGGAGCAGTTTGCGCGTGATCGTGATAGGTAGAAATACTTCACAGTTCCGACTTGTGTACTTGTGAAATTTCCGTGGCTTCTGCAGTGAAGACGTAGTAAGCGTTTGGAAGTGAATATCTCACGAGCTATGTTGTTGTTCATAACTAATTATGTGAAGTAGGAATCTACTGTTTCCCTGTTATTCAACTTATATTTTATTTAACTGCTGGACCATCGACACCAATAAGTGTTTTGCAGAAATATACTGCATTCTCAAAAGTACTTCTACTATCATACTCATTATTTAAAGTCATTAAGATAGTACCTGCAGATTTTATTTAATTACAATCTTTCATTTATAAATTTCTATATTACATCCAAAACTTTGTTGTGAATGCTTCAACAGTTAACCAAGAGGATTTTAATACTCTCAAATGTGAAGGAGAATTTCTTTGGACCCCGCACTGATACTTCCAGCTATCCTACAGCTATCAATATCTGGGATGGAAGCAGAGTCACTTAATATAAAAAATCTTGTGTGCACCTCACACACAGTCATCTATCTGGGTAGCAGACTGCGATGTGTAGTGCACATCTGACCCATTTAGGGGGTACCCTACAGTTCTCAAATCCATGGCTTAAGTCTAGGAAGTCACAGTCCAGCTTGTCACCAAACCTCCATAGTTTCTGGTTCAAGCCTTCCCCTCAACAGATTGTAAGCTTTGTTGAAACTCCATGAGCAAGACTGGTATTTTCAACCTTCTCTGCCAGTCACTGGAAAATCAAAGAATGACCTTAGAGCCTAGATGACAGGCATCATTGGTCTCAATGTGTGCAACAATGTGCAGTTCATTATACCCTGTTCCTCAATGGCTACAAGAATTGTATCTTCAGCATGCTAAATGAGCCTCCCAGTCTTACACATTGGTTGCACATGGTGTTCTTTTCCATCCTTTGCTGCCACTTCACTTAGGGATAACTATTCACCATTCATTTGAACTACTAATGATTAACAGACCTCTTCCCTTTTGTGTCTGCCCCCTTGACACACAATCAGCACATCTGCCAACAGGTGAAGTGGTTTTTATTGACTCAGTATCAGTTTCAGTGGAAGACAGCACCTTAATCTTGTGTTGGTTGTAGCATCCTGAGCTCTCCCTGGTCCCTTTCTTCCCTGTACAGGAAGCCCCCAATCACTGACACACCACTCACAGTCAAGTGGATGAGTAATGACAGATCCTGTATCTCCTGCAGAAGACACACGGTCCACATGAGAGGATAGTGCCTGAGGTACATTTGGTATCTCCGGTACATGACTCTCACTAGCCCTCTCAACAAACTCTTTCACAGCAGCTTCCAGTTGCTTGAAAGCAGTGAGAGCAACTTCCAGCTGCTTATGAACAGCAACTGATTCGTCCCATGGTGGAGAACAGCAAACACAGTGAGACTGCATTGTGTTTGGTGCAATACATTACAGAACAGTAAATTAAAGTCCTTGTCATGTAGGAAGGCAGCCCATCATTAGCCACTGGCAGCCAATAGTATTCACTCTCTTTCCTTAGCGGCTAACAGTGAGTTACAGCTAGACAGCGAAAATCCCGCTCCTGCCTCAACTCTGTTGCCATACTTCACAACAACAGAATTATTCATTCAACTGTCAGTGTTTCTCATGTAGCAGTATAGCTGTGAATGTGTACCTGCAAATGATTTAGTACGATTAAAAAAGTCAGGTGATGGCAATGCACATGAAGTGCTTCATAAGCAGGCAAGAGGGATTATTTACCGCATTTATAACTTTCTCATACATGAATTTGAAAGTAAGTCTACCAATGTCTGAAGACACAAGAACAGACTGCAGAAGCATGTGGTGTCAGCAAGAGCTGTACAAACCATAGAAAAAAATTGGTTTCATGTCACCTGGAAACAATCGAAATTGCAAGAAATCTGCAACACAAATGGACAGTTTTAAGAATGATGTTTTATAGTGCTCCATGTGAATGGTGAATGCCTGACATCACAAAACCTTGTTACGGTTATGCACAAGAAAACTGGCTTCATAGGTAAGTACTCTGTAAATGTAAAAAAATTTAGAAGACATTGGTTCCAAATATGTTAGGAAGAGAGTTTTCATTTCAAAGAAGTGACACAGGTGCACCACGAGCTACATCCCATATAAAGATACACAAGAAGGAGATAGTTTAGCAGTGTACTACCTTGATGAAACATGGGTCAATCGGGATCATTCTAGGAAGATCTGTGGGAAAATGAGTGATGATACTATTGGTTTTAAAGTTCTCATAGGAATAGTTTCTCAGATAATTATTCTGTATGCTGGCTCTTCTGGTTTTGTTCCTGAACGTAATCTTGTATTTAGGTGTAAGAAAAACAGGAATGACTACCATTCGGAAATCAACGTTGTCAGTTTCATGACGTGGTTCAAAATTCTTGTCAAACCTTGCTTTGAAGTGGGTCATTGACAGTTATAATTCAACTGCTACAGAGAAACACCAAGTACAAACACCAGAATGTGGATTTTTTCCTTGGCTTAAAAATAGATATACTTCACATAGTGTAAACCAGACTTGTGCTGGTCTTCTGCAGCTCATTAATTTATAAAATTCGTGCGACAGAATGTACAAACTTGATGTCGTTGCATGGGAATGGGTCACACAGTTTTGCATTTATCCATGTGTCACTGTCAGTATAGCCCCATGGAATTGATTTGAGCAAAGGGCAAAGGCTATGTGGGAGAAAAAAATAAAACATTCAAGATAGCAGAAACTGAAACGCCTGTGCATGAGGCGATGGACAACACACCCCTTCAGTGTGGGCACAGTCTATGCAACACGCTGAAAAGTTTCAGAAAGAATAATTTGACAAAGAAGTGATGATGGATATAAGCCTTGAACCTGTCATCATAAATTTACAATCAGACAGTTCGGAAACAGACTCAAATACCAGTGATGATGGTATTGCAATGTAGACTTTGGAACAAAGTAAAGTAATAATATTTTTTAGTTTTAAAATCTGGTGGTTTAAAAAATATGTTTGTCAACATGTCACTTACATACATAGTAAACAGAGCATACTAGCTTTATTTATTATGACTTTGCATCCTATGAACTATGCAGACTATAATTCAACATACTGCCGAAGGAGAAGTTGAGCATCTCAAAGCATGTTGTATGCTCTGATAACATGCGAGAATGCGGCTGGATAAAAAAGTCTAGTATTTCCACATGTAAACCACTGACATTTTCAAGGCACGAGCTGGAAAATGCCTTAAAATGACAGTAACTATCAGTTGTCAAGATATCGGTGGTTTTTTATGTTATTGGTTAGCATTCCATGGATATATTTGTAGCTGATGGTTAATTGTTTGCTTGTTCAATGTATTACAAATGCGATCTCTCACTGTAATGTCAAATGAGTTAGTTTACACCCAGAATGCCTGTTGACAGCGGTAAATATGACAACTTACTGACCATTTTTACAATAGCCTCTTCTACCAGTAAACTTATACACATTTTTAAAAATTCTACTGAATGCAAGCAGTTATCAAGCAAATATGATTTTTGTTTGTCCTTGAAGTTAATTTTGTTGTGTATTAAGTATTTACCTACAATATAGTTCAAATCACAGTAAATGATAATTATTGCACACAATTTCAATGGTCTTGTTGTTCGACAATTGTCATTTTGAGGAAAATCGTACTTCATGTCTTCACAAAGCTGTGTCAGCTGTTCTCGCCTCCCAACATTATGCAGACTAAATCTACGGAGCAGTGGATGCTACTACATCTTTAAGACACAAAGTAATATTTCTCTCATGATGATTAACTGAAATCGGCTTTAAGATTTATTATTCCCCTCATAGATTTGAATGTATAATACAAAGGACCATAGCAGAATGAACCAGATTCTTGTCTGCAGAAACACTGTTTGGCAACATGGACTTAGTTTGCCAGGTCTCTGCTGCCGCATGTGTGCAATTCTCATCCCTCCAAGCTTCCTTACAACTCTGCCTCTATGCACGAAAGTGCCATCATATGTGACGCGGGCTATATAACTTTAAACTACGCTTGCTGATTCTTCATTTATGGGTCTGGTCGCCTTTTAGAACTGAAACACTTAACAGCCACAACATCTATTATGAGAACAGAAAACTGTAGCACAAAATTTATTGTTTCTCTGAAACATTTTTCAGGTCATGTTCACGAACAAATTAGAAAACAGTATTAATTTACAATAAATATAGACAATACACACTCTTGTTAAAAGAGGACACTAATGTTATTTACAGTGACAATAAATCACAAATGCCAGTTTACTACAAACGAGGTTATGCACAACTCAAATTACAAAAGTTCTAGAAAATACACTTTTTCTCACTTAAATATATGATGAAATTAGAGAATAATTGGTTTTGAATGAGGATTATGTGGCCAAAAGTTTCTAAAAAGCACAAATTAAGTTTACAATTGAAGATATAGTGACAGCGTTCTGCACCACTCGCAGAAATTCGAAATAACACAATATATCATGATACACACGTGTATTAACACACCATGCACTTCATGAAAGAACTGTCCAACTGTAGTGGCCTTATTTGTTCATTTGTAAAATTATACTACGATTTTATAGGCAATTTGTGTCTAGTGGAAAAGGCTCTATACTCAAGACACCACAAAAAATTCAATATCTTACCAAATGAAGAGATTATGAGAATTTTTCTATAACTGGAGGCTTATAACTAATTTTTCTTCTCATACACTGAGTAGACTGTACTCAATTTTTATGGTACTTTTTCCCCATAATGCATCAATTAGTACAATATTTAAGTGGTTTTAAGATTTCTTTTAAACACATATGCTATTCCAACCAGATAAATAATTGTTTTGTAACAAACGTACTGCCTTTAATACTTCCTGTTCACATGGTTCCACAAATTTAAAATTAGCATGTAGTGCAAGGTGATCTGGTATCTTCACATGCCAATCTTTAATACTAGTAAACTGGCCAACAGTAAACTAGTAACAACAAAGGGAGAGCGGCTGTATATACAAAAAATAAAAACTGGACCAGTGCGAGTAGGACTGGTGCTCTGAGGATCCTGTACAAACTTAATTAAGTATATTATTATAATGAAAATAATAATAATAATAATAGTAATAATAATGAAAAATGAAAGGATTGTATGGCATTGTTGGCCGGGAGGCCCCATTTGGGGTAGTTCGGCCACGTATTGCAAAAGGGACAGTAAACCTTAGGACCTTGTATAAATTTCAACTGGTTTCCTTTATCTGTTCCTGAGAAAAAGGGGTCTTAACAGTCAGACAGACAGACAACCAGAGATCCTCTAAGGGTTCCATTTATATGGGACCCTAAAAATGGAGATATGTGTAAGGTCCTTAATACTGTTGTAGCACGACCCAGCCTTCAGCTGGAAAATTATTAGTCTTTAACAAAAATAAGGAAAAGTGCAATAGAGCACTGCATTAACATATGCAGGTCAGTAGCCAAAAGTGTGGTAACATGCGGGTCACAATAACAGACAAGTCAGCAGATTGTGCAGCAAAGATATCTGTGCTCAGTAATAAACCGTGCTGTACTGCCGTAACAGTGTACCAAGAATGGTGGTGTCACCACACCACGACTAGTATCTTTTTTTGGCAATCTGACTAGGCATTATTGAAACAAATGGGGACTGGAGGCACGTAAATAAGTACAGATTTTAAGGCAGAGAACATTTGTCATCACTGGAAACCAGCAGTACCACCATAACGCCAGAGTGACACTAGTCAGTGAGACGACTGGGCTAAACCAGCAACAGCCATGGGCTTGAGTCTGGATTACGCCTGCCACCTGCACTTGGTGTCTCAGCACTACCAATGTGCTGTCTGTGCCTGCCACATGGTCCCTGAGTTCCTAGTGGGGCTTGGCACCACAATGCCAGCTGTCAGCTGACTACTGTCCGAGAGCACTGCCGTCTTCAGGTGGTGATGCAAGCAAAGTGAGGGACCACCGGGCCTACACAATGTTGAGGGAAGCAGCGCATGTGAGTCTCCTCATGCTACCAATGCAGCTGCATGCAAAGCCGAGAGGCCATCTACCGAGAGAGGCGCCACTGCAGCATGACATGACACATTGCTGATGTCAATATCTGTAGCCTACAGAGGTTGCCAGCCTCAGCAGTGCAAGATGCCAGCCCAACAGCACCTGGCAGACACCGTTCCCCATTCATCAGCTCCAGGTCAGGTCAGAGAGGTGAGGCATCCAAGCCTACCTCATTACGACATGTACCAAAACAATAGAGTTCTTGGTGATTGTTAACAGTATTTGCCGTGGATGCCCTCCAATCTGTCACCACTATTCTGAAATTACCGATTAGTGTCAAGAGGGATTACAGTCAGCAGTGGAGGGGTGCCACTCTGACAGCATCATCAGAGCCACAGCCCACAGTATCATCATTAGGGCGAGTGACAATAGCTTTTGCTCTTGTGTGGTGATAGTTTAAGGGACATAATTATACGAGGGTTACCTTTGCAAGACCAGCTGACTTACTACAGTTTAAGTGGAGTTCTAAAGATGAGTGTTTGTGCATAAGCATTGTACTCAGTGTAATTTGCTTGGGCACTCTGCCCCTTGTGCTGATTTGGTTGCAGTGAATTGCTTTATATTTAATCATTTTGATGCACAGTTAGACAGAGTGATGAGTCCAGGTGCTTCACAATTAGGTATAAGAAGTAGGTGGATAAAGTACTCTGCAACACCTGTTCTATCTAAATTAGTTATGTTAACTATGTACAAAAAGATACATTGCTACTTACCGTAGAGAAGACATGTTAAGTTGCAGACAGGTACAATTAAAAGACACTCACATATAGCTTTCAGCCAAAGTGTTCAACAGTAAAACACACACACAGCCAAAGTGTTCAACAGTAAAACACACACACACACACACACACACACACAAACAAGCAAACACACCTCACACACACAGAACTGCTAAGTCCAGTACCTCAGTCAGGAATGCAACTATCATGTGGAATGCAAGCGGCATGCACAGTTGATAATGTGATTGTAAATAATGTATTAATGAAGAAGAATCGAGAAACATACGGATCACAAAATAGAACTGCCAATGTCTCAGGTTCTTGGGGTGAATACGGCTACTGGGTCATTCCATGTCAGTTCAACCGGGGTCTCCAGCTCAGTCTCAGATTTGACTGAAATTCATTACACTAATTCTACCATGTGTGGAACACTCGTGAACAAAGTATTAGTTTCCCCTGCCAATTAGTTCCAGAATTATGACTTATGAAAGAAGGTGGCGTGACCCAGAAATTGCAACCCGCATCTGGCAATCTATCTTCAGACCCAATTTCAGGCCTTAATAACTTTGGAACTATTCCATACAGTCCAGTGAAATTTTTACAACCCAGTAACATCCATTTAGAAAACACACTCCATGAATCAAAACACCAACAACATATTTCTGAGGGAAAATAAAAAATTCCAAAATGTGATTTAAAAAATGTAATACGTTAAAAGGTGCCCTCTACGGCAAATACAATTCACTCAAAAACGGTATAAATTTTTTGTGGTAAGCTTAATGTGGCCTAAACACACACATAACTCATCATGCCCATATCAGTCACAAAAACTGAGTTACATGCACACAAAAATATAAAAATTTGAAAAAGTACCTGAAAAACATGGATTTTCTAAGTGTGGTAGCACAAAAGGGACAAGTGGTATCCAAGCCAAATTTCACACATTTCATAAGTAGACCATAATGATAGATATCTCAAAATTTCAGCATGTTATTGCAAGGCATTTGTGTATAATGGAAGTTGACATGTGTATTTGGTGATGTGGCCATTGTTCCACAACACAGTTTTGTAAAAACATATCGTAAACTGTTCTGCCTCTTCTTATCCTCTCCCACAACTGTTTAATCACTAAGCAACAACATACAGACAGATTAACACAACCTATCATTAATGTTCACTGCACCTTAACTGCTAAAAACCAGTCGATTGTGCTTCCAACAGAAGTTCTCCCACACTTTAGCTACTGTGTATTCTGTACATTGAGTGGCAAATTGTACTGTCTTCCTGACACTGTGGTATGAACTGGAACTGTTGTAAGAATATGTTCAAAAGGAATCCAACACCTGTCTGCCAAACGTAGCCAATGATCCTAAGTACCATTCGTCATCATAAACAGCAATAACATAGCAACCTGGTTGTATGTTGCTGCTTTTGCTTCTGAATCCTGAGTCAGAAGCACTGTGAAGACACATGTTGTGCATGAACATACAGTTATAACCAGACAGTCTGCTCATCTGCACATTGTCAGAGTCCGCTGGAGAGAAGTGATGATTTCTCTTTGTGCCTGCAACAGTTTTAACGTGTTCTAGTCTGCTTTTTAGCAACTCTTTGACTGGTTTCACCTCATCTTTCGAAACATAGAATGATTGTATGCCAGAGATATTTTTTCTGTACCCAGGTAAATAATTGAAGAGGTGTTAGAATGTGACCTCCTGTAGGGTGCTGCAGACTAGCTTGTGAGGCCATGCGCTTAATGATAGCACCAATACCATCACACACATTTTTACCATGACTTGTTGCGAAAAAATTCCATCCTGTGTGAATCTGAAAATATGGTAATGCATGCATATATTTTTGAGACTTTTACAGTTTTTGTACTGACTAGCTGCCCCATCACTGAAGTATTTCGCAAAATGTATGTGAGGCAGCCTGTTTTTCACATTTTAATATTTTGGGGGATCTAAAATTTAAAAACCTCTCTCACACCGGCCTGATTTAGCTTCACTGGTCAGGATAGTAAAAACCATGCATATATTAAGGGATTTTCATTCACAAAGCAGGCTTATCACATTCACACAGTTCAATACTGTTCTATCCTGATTAAATTGAGCTTAACTTAAATTCTGTAAGGCAGTGAAGCAATTTCGAAGTCTCGGTGTGGCGAAAATTGTCAGTCGATCTCCTGAAAACATTTGTAATAATTATTAACTTTCGGTGATCACATGGGAAAGACTGAAGATCTGCTGGTAAGACCACGTTAGCCTATTTATTGAAAGTAATAAGCTGGATATCTTGAGCATACAAAACGGCAGGTTCGTCCAGTGTAAATCAGACGTTCCCCACTGATCCCGTGCAACACAGTGTTGTAAGCAGACACTGTCAACACTAATCAGTTAAATAATACGCGAACACACTTACTTTAGTTTAGTTCATGTACTAAATTCCTTCTCATACAGAATCTCATCAAGATGGCGACTAGCTCAACAATACATACATATACATCTTTGTTCTCTCCCGGCTAATCGGCAAGACCTGAATCCCTCTTTTCATAAGAGAAAACATAGATAGCAGACAAGCTATTCCATGGAGTAAATGGATGCTCCAAGGAATAATAGGGCTTGAAACTACTTTGCATTGATAATCATCGTATATTAAAGTTTAGGAATCGGTAAGATAAGAAGAGCTATTTCGAGTTATGTACTGAGTTATATAATTTATAAAAAAATTCTGAAAATATCGCGGAGAGACCGCTGCAAGAGACATTACAACATATGCCATCACAGTGCAAATGTGGGCATGAACTGCAATGGCATCATGAATTAAGTAGTCACTAAAAACGCACAAGTTCATGACAGACATATCACCTGATTCACCCCTATAGTAAATCGCAAATGGCTGGAGAGTAGCTTGGCTGTTGTCCCAATGATATCCTTGGATGGCATCTTGAACTATAAACGCATAATTTTCAGAAAATTCTAATATTACTATAATTTCATCTTGTTTCAAATTATCCTTACAAAACTGGAGATAAGCTGATTGTGCTGTTGCTGTGAAGCTGTGTGTGGTCAGTTTGTCAGTTTTTTGACAACACATTTCAACAAAATCTTCCACTGTACTTTGCTTTGTTTCAAGACTTGTGCGATTCATGTGTGTCCATTGTTTATAAGAAACTCAGTTGCTTACCCTGAGCCTGCTGAAGTTGTGGAAGCACTCCTTGGGTTGCTTTTATTTTCCTACCTTGCCTTGCCATATATGTAGAAACATTGAATTCCTTTGCAGTGTAGTCAATAGACCAACTGGAAGGTGCAAGGGTAAGAATAGCTACTTTTTTCTGGCGTGTGAGTATGGTACATTTTTCTTTCAAATCATGCACAATGTTGTCCAAATCAGAGCATTTCTGGCATGATTTCTGTTCGTTTGGAGCAGATAGCTCTTCCTCTTCCACCATTAGTGTGTCAGGTATTTTGTTTTTTAATTCCATTTGAGCTTCTTGTAGTTTTCTTCTACCATAGCTGGGCCTGTCTCTTTTCCCAACTTTGTGTGTCTTCATGGGAGACAAACCAAGAGCAGTCACTGAAGTATTTAATTTCTCATCCACTGTGGTTGTAGGTGGCTGATACTCTTCGTCACTGTCATGTAAATTATGAGAATATTCTTCATTTTTTAGCAGTGTAAGACACCTAGAACATAACTATTGTCCTGGTCTCATGTGAAGTCCCATGCACTGATTCACTTTCAATACTGATTTTATATCAATGTCTCTGAGGCTACATTTCACTCACTGTCTTCTTACGAATCCGAAATGGATCAAAACAACTTCTTTGTAGGAAAGAATACTTATCCAGAAACACTTTCATATGATGATAACAAACACTAAAGTTTCCTTGAACTGTACTTCTTGTGCCCACAGGATGTATCCCGGATCTCCATAGCAACAAATCATGGTCCGATTCACCCAGATCATACAGTACAAAGCGAATGCCACATTTTGTTCCATATGTTGTTTTTATGAAATTCAGATGCTTGTGCTCTACCAATACTGCAACTTGTTTGAACAAAAACACCACTAGTACACTCTTCTGCCTCCTACCCACTTTCCACAACAGTACTGTCCAGTTTCAACTAGAATCTTAAAAACATGAGTAACCTGTAATTGTTGCTTGTTTCCTTTGTTGTTCCTGCCTAATAATGACTCATTCTGTCCTTGAAAACTACCATTATTTAACTTTCTGTTGCCTAATGGTTCCCAACAATTGCTGCAGCTTTATCAGAAACAAGCTGTCTGCATCATCACTATTACTTGCTAAATCGTGTTAAAAGAAATGTAACCAAATGCATCTCTGTCAACTTTAATTGTACACAAATTCTTTGCAATAACAAATTGAAATTTTGCCACATATTATATTATGATCTACTTATGCAGTGTGTGAAATTTGGCTTGGATATCACTTGTCCCTTCTGTGCTACCCTACTTAGAAAATCCATGTTTTTCAGGTAATTTTTCAAATTTTTGTATTTTCGTGTGCACGTAACTCTGTTTGTGTGAGTGATATGGGCATCATGAGTTCTGTGTGTGTTTAGGCCACATTCAGCTTACCAAAAAAAAAAAAAACAACCGTGTTTGAGTGAATTATATTTGGCCTAGAGGGCACCTACAATATGTACCTTTTAACGTATTTCATTTTTTTAATCACATTTTGGAATTTTTTATTTTCCCTCAGAAGAATGTTGTTGGTGTTTTGATCCATAGAGTGTGTTCTCTAAGTGGATGTTACTGGGTTGTAAAAATTTCACTGGACTGTGCAGAATAGTTCCATAGTTATTAAGACCTGAAGTTGGGTATGAAGATAGATTGTCAGATGCAGGTTGCAATTTCCGGGTCATGCCACCTTCTTTCACAAGCCATAATTCTGGAACTAATTGGAAGGGGAACTTAAAATTTTGTACATGAGTGGTACACACCTGGTAGCATTGGTGTGCTAAATTTCAGCCAAATCTGAGACTATCAGCTGGAACATTTTCTCAAAAGTGGTTGAACTGACATTGAATGACTCTACTGCTAATCTTGTTTTTCCCTTCTCTGCTTGGGTGTCAGAGGATGTGGTAGTATTTGTGGAAGATCTCAAGTCATCGGCATTGGTTTGTTGAGGTAAGCAGATTGCAGTTTGCGAGGTTACATTTGACAGTGGAAGTGAAGTTGTTTGTCAGATGTACAGAAACATTACGTAATGAAGAGAGTTTTGATCAACTGAGACATAGGTTAAAACAATGGTACAGAGAGCAGAATTGTCAAGGTTATAGGTGTGGTAATACAGATGGAGGACTTCGTGGATTATTAGGAAGTTGAATGTTCACACCTATGAGTTATCGCAGAAGAACAAGACACACAAAGCTGTGCTGCACGAGGCCCAGCATTGAGCACTCGATGCTTTTCTGAGATGTCTGGTATCAGAAATATCTGCAAGAAATAGCTGTGTATTTTTACACAGTCCAATCTAGCCACTGTCACAAATGATGATGATGATGAGGATGATGATGATGATGATGATGATGAGGAGGAGGAGGAGGAGGAGGAGGACAACACAAACACCCAGTCCCCAAGCAGAGAAAATCCCCAATCCAGCCGGGAATCAAACCCGGGACACCGTGTCCAAAGGCAACAATGCTAGCGACTGGACCATGAGCTGCGGATGTATGTGCAGGGGTGCCTAAAGATTTCCCTACTGGAATACGATACTGGAGATTGAGGGGGGAGGGGTTGAAGATGTGTATTTCTTTGAATATAAAGTGTTTTGAATGTAGATCAGTGGGTCGTATGTAAATATAGTGCTACCAGCCATGAAAAATTGATGGGCTTAATAGAGGTAGCCAGAATGGTGGTAGGGGAGGTGTAGGTCACAGACAAGGATACAGGAATGGTAATAGAGGTGGTCCAAAGAGAAGTAAGGGTCTGTCAAACTTAGGACGGAACTCCAGGGCTGCCTACTTGAGTACACAGTAAAAATAAATACAGTGAGAATGAATGCAGAGGCAAAATATGCCATTATGAGTGTAACAGATGGTAGGAAATAAAAGTTTTTTGCCGCAGTGACGCATGTGTCAGTGGCCTCAAGAGAGATAGTGGGAAAGAGGCAATGGAACCCACCATGCTATTTTATAATTTGCATGGGACAGGGGACAGTGATATACGACCGTTTCTACATAGATATTACGCAAGCCGCTGTATAGCACTTGTAATTTCCTTTCCTCCTCCACTAGCAAACAGAGACTACCTCTACGCTTCCATATGTGCCATAATTTCTTGTATTTTATCTTCGTGGTCCTTACGTACAATGTATGTTGGTGGCAGCAGAATTGTTCAGCAGCCAGTTTCAAATACTGATTCTCTAAATTTTCTCAATAGTGTTCTCAAAAAGAATTTTTCCTTTCCTCCAGGGATTCCCATTTGAGTTCCTGAAGCATCCCTGTAACATTTACGTGTTGTTGGAACCTACTGGTAACAAATTCGGCAGCCCACTTCTGAAATATGGATCCCAAATACTCAGGCAGTACTTAAGAACAGGTTCCACCAGCATCCTACAAGCAGTCTCCTTTACAGATGAACCATCGACCATGCGCTTTCCTTACCACACTCCTCACACACTCATTCCATTTCTTATAGCTTAGAACTTTACTCTCAGATATTTAAATGATGTGACTGCATTAAGCAGGACACTACGAATGCTGTATCTGAACAAGAAAGATTTGTTTTTCCTATTCATCCACATTATTTTGTTACTTTTCTACATTTAGAGATAGCTGTCATTCATCACATCAACTAGAAATTTTGGCGAAGTTGTCTTGTATCCTCCTACAGGTATTCAACTTTGACACCTTATACACCACAGCATAATCAGCAACAATCACAGATTGCTGCCCATCCTGACTGCCAAAGCATTTATGAATATAGAGAACAACAGCAGTACTATCACACTTTCCTGGGGCATTACTGGTGATATTCTTGTCTCTGATGAAGACTCACCATGTGGGACAACATACAGGTCGCATAACTTAAAAAGTCTTCAAGCCACTCACATATCTGTGAACCTATTCCATATGCCCATGCCTTTGTTAATAGCCTGCAATGGGGCACCTATCAAATCTTTAATAGGTCCATTGTGGTCAGTAGTGGTGAGTTTTCTGTTCGAATCAACCATGTTTAAGAAATGAGTAGAATTGGTGTTACATGCAAGTGAGAACTACAGCAATATCCTAGCACTGGAGTTTGTGCATCACCATTGGGCCATAATTGACCTTCAACAATGTGTAGCGGAACTTCATGGGAAGACATTCTGACTACGGGAAACTGTTGTCAATATTGATTTGCCGAGAGCACTGTTTAATGTAGAAAACAATCCATTTAAAGCATTAGCTATGACATTACGGCTTAATTCACATGACTGTGTCAGGAGGCATCGAGAAGACACTATGGGTGAATGTGGAGCCTGAATTACCAGTTGATATATTAAGTGGAACAGAAACACTTGAGGGTTGTGAAATATTGGATGCAGCATGTTGTTTGGTAAAATGTGATGTTGTACACATACAAGAGAGAGATGGCAAAGTGGTACCTATCAATGTGAATAATTTTGGCACCGAAGAAGTTAACTTCTTAAGGGAACATTATTGGTTACATTAAATATTCCGGATGACGAAGGTTGTCACAAAGGAGGTGTTAGCTATGATGAGGCATAGGACACTCCGAGGACTATATTTTGTGAGAAACTGAAGCATTTAAAGGGAATGGCTAGGATGCAGATGGAGGATCTGTTGCTAGAATTGCAAGATTTTCCCCCATAAGAACCATTACCTGATACACCAGTAACACAACACAGGATTCTGAGAGGAAATGAAGCACCAGTGTATTGGAGGCTTTACAGAATCCCACAATCACCGAAACCAGTTTTTGAGGAATTTATAAATCAACAGGCGGCTGATGTGATTGTAGAAGAGAGTACTGGTCCCCAGGGGGAAGGTGGTGGTGCAGAAACTGTGACTGTGCTGTCAATACTTTCCTAGTATCCATGTGCATCAACAGGTTTGTCCGTGCTGACTAAGAAACAGGCCATGTTGATAACATCTGTGAATGGCACAAGCAGTAGTTGGTTGGTGACAGGCAGTGGAAGCAGTTTCATGAGTGAGTGACAAGAGGAAAGACCCACTGATTTGAAGTACAACATGCTTTCGACTGGAACCTGGTGTGCAAAGCGACAAAGCAGAAGTAGTGGTGGTCATCACAGTCATGAAGTGCAATTTGATTGATTTGGAAGAACCCTAGCTCAACCTGTTATGAGCTGAGGGCTGCAGATGATATACTAAGTTCTGTATCTTTCACTGTCCAGTTGAAAACTGGTTACAAGGTTCGGAGGCTTTCCATGGTTCTTCATTGGTTTGTCTCCTTTATTTTAGTTTAGTAACTGTCACAGTGTTTAGTGTTCAAAAATTTTACTTCAACAGCCAGTACAAAATTGTATTGGTTTATGAGCAAGTGCAACAATGTGTTAGCACACATAAGTGTATTCGAACATTCCTTGCAAGTTAAAGGATAGAGGTCAGAGTGTGTTAGTGGCAGAAAATTTCATTTGAACAGCCAGTATAAGGCTGTATCTAATTTGAGGGTAACTGCCACAGTAAGTTTGCACTCTTAACTGTATTTTAATATTTCTTGCAAATCAAAGAAAAGTTGTCACTGTGAGTTAGTGGCTGAAAATTTCATTTGAATAGTCAGTATAAGGCTGTATCTATTCTGAGCATAACTGTCTCAGTGTATTAGCATACGTAAATATATTTGAACATTTCTTTAAAATGAAAGAATAAATGTCACAGTGTGTTAAGCAGCCCAAAATATAATTTGAACAGCCAGTATAAAAATGCCTGTTCTGAAAGTAACTGTAACAGTGAGTTAGCACATGTCAATGCATCTGACCATTTCTTTCAAGTTAAAGTATAAATGTCACAGTGTGTTAATGGCTGCAAAGTTCATTGGAACAGCTAGCATAAACTGTTCCTAACTGGTGGTAGTTGCCACTGGGTGTTAGCTCCCACAAATGCATTTGAATTTGCATCTCTGGTTAGAGCATATGTGCTACTATCTGTTAGTAGTGGTTAATTCATTTGATAAAGACTGTACAAAACTGTTACTACATTGGTAGTAACTGCCCCAGGCTGCAGCATTCGTAAGTGGAGTTGAATTTTGCTACTTTTCGAAGTATGTCATATACTGTTAATGATCGAACAGTTTGCATGGGCTGTACACATTGGTTCGTTCTTTGAAGGCAACTGTTCCAAGTGAACTGCTACCTGCAAGACTGTTTAAAGTCCAATACATTCTCTTCATGAAAGAGTAATTGCTGCTGTGGGCTAGTGCCTGTAAATAGCATCTTGAGGGAAGCCTTAATATTTTAATATTTTAAAGTGTTTAATATTCAGCATATGTTGTTTAACAAAGAGTAATTGCTACAGTGCGGTAGTGGCATAGTTCTTAGCTGAAAATGATAGTTTGTGGCCTAGTGCCTGTAAGTTTATTTATTATTTGGTATACATTAATTTTAACAAAAGTAACTGCTGCAGAGGGGTAGTCTTCACAAATTTCACTTTGGGGAAATTTTTTAAAGTGACTGTTGCTCAGTGACAAATTCTTTGTAACTTCGTTTGTTAATAATTTGTTGTTCTAAAAGTCCAGTGGCTTTCACTCTAGGACCCTGTGTCCTAGCTTACCAGCTCTAAGGTACTTCTGTCTTTTCACCCTGCATGCAAAGGTGGTATCACTTACCAACCAATGCTCAACCCTAATCTGGAATATATCTATCAGTTGAGTAGTGACAAGGAGGCCCGCTTGTTGACTTGTAGGGTTAATGGCTTATCCATCAGATGCACTTCAATGAAAGTTTGTTCTGGCCTGCAGGCAATGTATGTGGCTTCCTCCTCTTCTCCCCCGCATGCTATGTCCCATGCGCTGGTGCTGCATGCTGTAAACAGTAGTAACACAACTCCATGCCTCTAATTGGCAGCCCACTGTGTGGGAGACTTCAAATAACTGTGCAATATTCAAGACCTCTTCTAACGTAGGGTCCTCTAATTGAAAGGCACATTGCTGCACCACCTTATCCTGCACCTGAACGAATGATTGTGTCCCCTAGAGTTCATATAAGACTTAGTCATAAGGAACAGACACTTATGACTGAGACCATGAAGCTCAGCCACCTAAACTCGAAACGACTGCTGCAGCTGTTTGCGACATTGATAGAATTCAACACGTGCGGCAAACACTTGCATACGCCTGTGGTGACAGGGGAACAGCAAACTACACATAGTGTCAAAAGAAAGTGACACTGGTTCTTGTAGAGGAGTAAATAATACATATGAGGGGGTTTCCATAGTAAGAAAAGAGCTCTGGCAGCCTCCATGTCAACCTCCTGGAATGGTATGTTATGTTATTGTGTGCTTGTGAATCTATATTTATTTCATGGAGGATGCTCATGATTGCATAATATGGAGGATTTCCAGTGCTTTGCTTATGGATTTATGAACATCCCTCAAGAAATAGAGATATATTAAGAAGTACAAAATATGAAATAATACGCACACACTTGTAAGCCACGTGCAGTAGCAGTGTGTTGTCATCTGTGACAGTACGCCATCAAAGAGCAATAATGTGAACTTCCAATAGAGCTCAACATGGACGAGTGCCTATTCAAACCCTGCCATGTTACGCTCAGAATCAGTCATCTGTTATTACTGCTTGCACACATTTGCCTTATCTTGTTGCGTTCAGTGTATGTTCGGTGATTGGAATACATGCCACAGTATAAAAAAGTTGTATTAACATTCTTGGTTGTGTTGTGCATCCAGGTTGTGAGACAAGTGATGAAACACGTGGAATTTTTCTCTGCATGGGTTTCAATCTCTGGCTGGTCCTCCATCGCTTCTACGATGTCTGACTGTGCAACTGATGAGTTTTTATGCCGGCTAGTTAATCAGCAAGGGGTTCTTGCTGTGGTGTTGCAGCATCTCAGTCAACAGCAGGGGGGATGTGTTCGCCACAGCACAACACAATCAAACCCAGGCACTGCAAACAATTGCCTCTCTTTTGGCCAGTTGGCCAGTCTGGGTCCATCTCACTCTACATCACCTGCCATGTCTCCCCTTGCATCTCCTGTTTTGCCTGTCGCTACCTCGGTCATTTATCCCCCACTGTTTCTGGCTTACGATGAGTCTGCTGAAAAATGGAAAGCTTACAAAAAATGGTTGCACCAGCATTTTCATGCGTTTGAATTGACTGATGTTACCTTGTGCCATGCTTTCTTTTTGTCTTGGTTGTCACCCCATGTGTATCAACTCCTTTGCCAACTGGCCCCCTGTGTAGGGTCAGTCTTCACTCTACTTTGATAACGTATATGCCCTCATTTCAAAATACTACTGTCAATGGACGCACATCATTGCCGCTGAAGTAGAGTGCTACAAGTCTCACAAGAAACCAGAACAGTCCTATGAGACTTGAGCAGTCAAGCTTCATGGTTTAAGCCATCATTGCCACTTTGTCACTGATGTACATAAGGAGTTGTACGCCGACCAAATGGTTCACAATGCAATCATTTGGTTGGTCCCCAATTGTGAGGGAACCCCTCAATGTGAAAACCTCTCCCTCTCGGGCATTCTGATTATTGCACAATCGTTTGAGGTTTCTAGGACTGCAGGTACTCAAATTCAATCATGATGTGAAGTTGCAGAAGTTCAACCCATTTCCACTTCCCCCTGCCGTTTTTCAGACAGTTTACAGGGGAATGATAGGATGGCAGTGCTCTGCGCACGAGCAAAACATCACGGCAGCTGCCTCAATTCACTGCGGCAGTCATGGCTGCAGAAGCAGCGCAGTAAGTCCAGTAATGAACAGCAACGTAACTGCTCCACGCTTCCCTCTTGTCCATCGTGTTTTGTCACTCATGATAGGTCAGACTGTTCTAAGCAGTGGGCCGTTTGCCACCAGTGTGGCAAAATGGGCCACATTGCTCCTGCTTGTACTGCAAAATTTCAACAGCCTATTGCAGTCACTGACATTGATGTCAAATTTGTACCAGCAATTTCCATTGCAATCCAATAAGCTTTTTATTGATGACAAGGTTTATCAGGTTTTGCATATGCCAAGTCAACACTGGTGCTGCTGTGTCACTACTCAACTTGCAAATGTACATGGACTTGAGTCCTCTTTCCTTTAGCCCAATTGTCATGAACATTAGTTACCTACAATAAACAAAACGTTCTGATATTAGGTAGTTTCTCAGTCCCAGTCATGTAAATCAGTGATTTGACCACTGACTATTCTGGTGGTGAACAGTGTATGCACCGAAAATTTGTTTGGTTCGGACGCCTTTAATCTTTTCGGGTTTATTATTTCCAATTACATTAATCTCGTCACTCATCATGCGCCTTATACACATTACGCTATGAATTTTCCGCCTTGTTTTTTGCAGATTTCTGTTGTGCCAATAATTTCAAAGCCAACATCACCATGAATCCTTTGGCCAGAAACCGTTTCTTTTGGGCTCACCCAGTGCTGATGGCACTCTGTGACCAAGTCAAGGCAGAGCTCGACTGTCTCATGACCTCCTGGGTCATCCTGCCAATTACATCCAGCATACAGGCTACACCCTTAGCCATTTTCGAGAAGCCACTAGGACGGTAACGCCTTTGCGACAATTTCAAAGGTTCCATCAATGCTCAGTCTATCATGGACACATGTCCCTTTTCGCAACCTTACAAACCTTTTGCTACGCTCGCTTGGTGACCAGTATGTTTTAAGATCGACCTCTCAGATGTATATTTGCAGCTTCCCTTTGATGCTTACTCTCAATGGCTCTTGGTCATTAACACAAGATTGCCTTGTATCAATAGCATTTGGCGTGGCCAGCACCCAAGCAATTTTACAACAGTTTCTCGAACAACTCATGAGGTCTGTGCCTGGCTGGCGCAAACTATCTTGATGATATTGTGGTCTCCGGCTCCTCCACTGCTGAACATTTCAACAACTTATGTATGCTTTTATTGGTGTTACAGGCCGCCAGCTTAAAGTGCAATTTGGAGAAGTGCCACTTGTTTCAGCCTTCTATTGTCTATCTCGAATTTGATATCTCTAGTGCTGATAACAGCCCTCAGTTTGTGTCGCAAGAGTTTGTCTTCTTCTCCAGCACCTACAGGGTTCACCAAATTTTCACCCGTCCTTCCACCCACAATACAACAGGTGAGGCTGAAAGGTTAATTGTTAGAACATTCAAAATGCAAATGAAAAAGTACATCAATTGGTCCCCGAACAACATTGCCTTGCCAATTTCTGTCTTCCTATTGGTTCATGCCATTCGGCAACAACAACCCCGCCAAACTTCTCCACGTGCATCAACCCCCAACATTCCTGCACCACCTGCGTCCCAGCCATGGACACCGACCCATGCAGCCGTGCCCCCATTTCCGGCCTGAAGTGGTTGTATGGGCATACGGGTTTGGTTATTGCCAAAACTGATTTCTGCCATCATCTCCCAATGCCAGGGCCACCGCAGTCTCTGCGACATCCACAAGAACAAGGGCCTTTGTGCACGTCATTACAATCAGATGTGCCTGCACATGGCTGACTGGACAACACCGTCCAGAACACCGATGTCGCCACACCTGTCTGTGTCACTCGACATATCACCTGATGCAGCCAGGTCCCTGCCACAACATACGAGCGGGACCCCATCACCGGTGGACAAACCTGGTGCAGCTTCTCCAATATTGCTACAAGCACTGATGTAGCCGCCATCCACACTGGAGCCATCTTCTCCACCTCAGCCATGAACTGTGGGGGCACCACCACAACCGGGCCCTGGACATGTGGACATGAAGCTTGTGCAGATGTCATCCATCTTACTGTACAGGTTAACACAAGAAGGCAGACTGTGATGCTGTCCACGCCCAAGTACTTCTGACCATATGCTCCAGTATCAGCACAGCACCTCAGAAAGAGCCTCATGAAGGAAGACGCCATAGACATCTCATGACTCCTAGCTGTTCCCCAAGCGAAGAGGAATGAAGTAATGCTCACACACTTGAAAGTAATGTGCTTTAGCAGTGTGTTGTCATCAGTGAGAATGCGTCACGAAATAGCAATACTGTGAACTTCTGACAGAGCCCGTCATGGGCAAATGTCTATTTAAATCCTGCCACACTAGGCACGCACTCAGTTATCATGTTATTACTGCTTGCATGCATTTGCCTTATGTTATTGTGTTCAGCATATGTTATGATAACTGGAGTATATGCGACAGTCTAATAAAGTTGTACTAACATTCTTGGTTTTGTTGTGTATCCAAGTTTCAACACAACAACCTTCTAATTGAACTGAATGAACAAACTGACCTCAAGCATAAAAAATATATTGGAAACTTTATTGATACTATAAAACAGGAAGATGGATAAAATTAACAAACCAGACACACTAAGTAACACACATTCACCGTATTAGTGTAAACACCGCACAATAAATATGTCAAACATATCATGGGGAATTTTCTGAAATACCAAAGGACAAGAATACAAATGGTAAAACACATCAAAAGTGTAAAACTCAATATGGTTTGTTTGAAGAAGATACAAATCCTGCCCTTGGTCAAAATTCAGATTTCAGCAGAAAAAGGCTGGTACCTCACATCAGACAATATAGAGCAAAATTATGCCTACTGTTATGTTCATATTTTAAAGCAGATGAGTTACAGTAAAAAAAAAACATAGTTGTATGTGTGTATCCATATGAGTAAATATCAGCTGATTAAGAACTTATAAGCAAATGCTTTTTGCTCCTTTTGCTGGTGTAAAACCTGAGTATAGTGCTCATGTTAATACAACAATGATAGGCTATGTGCTATTAATCACTGAAAGCATAACATTGAGATACCTTTATGTACTTATGAAACAAAGAGAAACTATGTTTTAGAAGCTGAAGGGAATATTGACTAAAAAAGAGTATTGTTTCATGTATTTTGAGCATTTGGAATATATAATATTCTCAAAACGTGGATAAATGCATAATATGTATAAAACTTACAGGATAAATGTTCCCATTCACTAGATGGCACTTATTTTTCTTTAGAAGTAGATATTCCCCTCTGAAAGGAATTATTCGTGGGTCTCCACTACAACCACTCATTTTTGCCAGTACATCAGAGTGCAGCCCAGAACACACAATAACATAAGCTGCACTCACTGCCTGAAATAAAAACAACTATAAGTAAGATGGAAATGTTATGATATACTTTATAAGAAAGTTTTACTGAAATTTTTAATCATAGATTACAGTTAGAGTGCATTTACAGCATTGGCAGCTCTTGAATTGTATGCTGAAGTTGGTAATTCAGTGTTTTTAAGAGAGAACCATAACTACTTTTACTGATCTAGTTATTACAAATGATGGACTCATAGCAAATCCCGAGATGTAGGTCATGTTTGAATGTAACAATCTACTTGTAGGTTGGTAAAACCAATTAATCTCAAAAAAAGATATACATTCATTACTGCAGTAATTGACTTGTACATCTCATCTCTGACTTCATAGAAAACTGCTATAATGTGATTAAATTTAAACTTAACAAAACAAGATACAAGGTAACATTATTAAGAAGCCACAGGAAATTATGAACGAGCATTCCGAATTGCTACCAGCAACAGACTCAGGATTCACTGTATTTATTTCCCAGCATTCACACGCTGTTGTTACCTACATCAGCAAACTACGCAACACCCACTGATACCATTAGGGCACTTTTATCAAGATTTACAGAATACGTATACACATAGAAAAGTTTCCATCTGATATCAAAACATTTTCTTTCTTCCTCGTGCTTATTGGATACTCATTCTGTATCTCTCCTCCTCTTCTCAGAATCACCATCTCAGTATCTAAATTGAAAATAACAATAGAAATATTAATGATAAGTAATTTAAAAATCCTCCCCCCATGAACCATGGACCTTGCCGTTGGTGGGGAGGCTTGCGTGCCTCAGCGATACAGATGGCTGTACCGTAGGTGCAACCACAATGGAGGGGTATCTGTTGAGAGGCCAGACAAATGTGTGGTTCCTGAAGAGGGGTAGCAGCCTATTCAGTAGTTGCAGGGGCAACAGTCTGGATGATTGACTGATCTGGCCTTCTAACACTAACCAAAACGGCCTTGCTGTGCTGGTACTGCAAACCGCTGAAAGCAAGGGGAAACTACGGCTGTAATTTTTCCCGAGGGCATGCAGCTTTACTGTATGGATAAATGATGATGGCGTCCTCTTGGGTAAAATATTCCAGAGGTAAAATAGTCCCCCATTCAGATCTCCAGGCGGGGACTACTCAAGAGGACGTTGTTATCAGGAGAAAGAAAACTGGCGTTCTACGGATCGGAGCGTGGAATGTCAGATCCCTTAATCGGGCAGGTAGGTTAGAAAATTTAAAAAGGGAAATGGATAGGTTAAAGGTAGATATAGTGGAAATTAGTGCAGTTCGGTGGCAGGAGGAACAAGACTTCTGGTCAGGTGAATACACGGTTATATATAAAAAATCAAATGGGGTAATGCAGGAGTAGGTTTAATAATGAATAAAAAAATAGGAATGTGGGTAAGCTACTACAAACAGCATAGTGAATGCATTACTGTGGCCAAGATAGATACGAAGCCCACGCCTACCACAGTAGTACAAGTTTATATGCCATCTAGCTCCTCATATGATGAAGAGATTGATGAAATGTATGACGGGATAAAAGAAATTATTCAGATAGTGAAGGGAGACGAAAATTTAGTAGTCATGGGTGACTGGAACTCGACAGTAGGAAAAGGAAGAGAAGGAAACGTAGTAGATGAATATGGGTTGGGGGGAAGAAATGAAAGAGGAAGCCGCCTGGTAGAATTTTGCACAGAGCATAACTTAATCATAGCTAACACTTGGTTCAAGAATCATAAAAGAAGGTTGTGTACATGGAAGAAGCCAGGAGATACTGGAAGGTATCAGATAGATTATATAATGGTAAGACAGAGATTCAGGAACCAGGTTTTAAATTGCAAGACATTTCCAGGGGCAGATGTGGACTCTGACCACAATCTATTTATTATGAACTGTAGATTAAAACTGAAGAAACTGCAAAAAGGTGGAAATTTAAGGACATAGTGTAGGGAAGCAGCCTACTCACGCCGTAATAAATTCACATCAGTCTTTCCATTGTGTGCCAGCCAGTCCGCTGTAATTAGCTCTGACGTCATAAATGTTGCGCAATACTTCAAAAATCAAGTAAATAACCTGAAACGGTTCTAGCACGTCAGGAGTAATACTAAATTAATATGTGTTGAATATCAGTTCGATAACTTTAACCATTTTCGAAATTTGGACTTTTTCTGTAAAAATCATTGGCGCAACAGAAAAGAGCTAGAGACTTAAAAAATTTATATTTAGATTCCTTTTTCATAATAATTTAATAGAAACAGTACTTTGGATCTCACAAATTAAGATTTTAGTTGAAATTCATAATTTTCTGGTTTGTGTCTTAAAAATTAAGGAAGCAAGATAGATTAAGTAGGCTAATAAATAAGGCTAGGATGTTTATATTTAAATAGAATGGAGATCCGCTATAACCATAAAGATGTGAGAAGTTTCATTTGAATAACTATAAAACTATAGCGTATCTCCAAAGGGCAAGTTCAGAGCTCGTCTACTGCGTGCAGTGTAATTAAATTAATTCTTTCACCCAAAATATTTAACTTAGCCACGTCAAACTTTTATTATGATTACTTACCTGTGTGTTGAATGCACATTTCAATTGAGAGCTTCATCGGCCATCAGCAAAAGAAGCTATGATTTATTCAATAACTTAATGTGGTGCATTACTAGCCCAGCGGCTAGTCGGGAGAGCCGATTTGATCAGGCATTCCCTTAGCTGTCCGCACCGCGGCTTTATATATAAGAACGCTGCGCGAGGAAGCTAGGCCCCAGTTCTCTCCAGACGCTGAATAGCACACCATCTGTGTCGGGAGCCGCGTCGCGTCGGTATAATTGCTATAAACAGCCTCGGATGCCGTATTAAGTTACTCGGGATACGCGTAACCATGAAATCTTTTTTGAGTGAAGTGTTAATTCTGGGATGACTTTAATGATCGATCTTCAGTTTGCGTATGTCGTATTTTCACGTGCCGTTGCGGGACAAACATTCTACCATTATTTAGCGTGGCATTTGATGAACATTATCATCAAATTATGGCGAGCATTCATTTAAACATTTAATTTGGACAGTTATAGTTGCATCAGCGCATTAGACTCTGAACTGCTCTGTTAGCCAGATTGTGTGGATTCTTTTTTTTTTTTTCATCTGTGACTTTCAGAATACAGAGAGAGTTTTTTTCACGATCGTTTTTGATTATGAATCCCAGACAATCTCCTAATTCCTCAGAGCTATAAGCTGCAGCTATAAGTGTGTTTCTCAGATGAAGTGGGCACTAGGAATTCTAATTACAGGCTTCACGTTTTGCTAATCACTTTCTGGTTGCCAATATTGTAGTTAGAGAGCCAGTGCTGAGAACGGCAAAACAACAGCATAAATAATAGGAACACTTATATAACAATTAATTCAACCACCCACCGCCCCACATATGGTGCATCGGCCGGGAAGTGTTTCAACATTCAAACATTTATACAACAGTAAATTTTCTAACCGCCGCCTCACAATAGGACCTGGATAAACTGACTAAACCAGAGGTTGTACTGAGTTTCAGGGAGAGCATAAGGGAACAATTGACAAGAATGGGGGAAAGAAAAATGCAGTAGAAGAAGAATGGGTAGCTTTGAGGGATGAAGTAGTGAAGGCAGCAGAGGATCAAGTAGGTAAAAAGACGAGGGCTAGTAGAAATACTCGGGTGACAGAAGAAATATTGAATTTAACTGATGAAAGGAGAAAATATAAAAATGCAGTAAATGAAGCAGGCAAAAATGAATACAAACGTCTCAAAAATGAGATCGACAGGAAGTGCAAAATGGCTAAGCAGGCAAGGCTAGAGGACAAATATAAGGATGTAGAGGCTTATCTCACTAGGGGTAAGATAGATACTGCCTACAGGAAAATTAATTAGACCTTTGGAGAAAAGAGAACCACTTGTATGAATATCAAGAGCTCAGATGGAAACCCAGTTCTAAGCAAAGAAGGGAAAGCAGAAAAGTGGAAGGAGTATATAGAGGGTCTATACAAGGGCGATGTTCTTGTGGACAATATTATAGAAATGGAAGAGAATGTAGATGAAGATGAAATAGGAGATATGTTACTGCGTGAAGAGTCTGACAGAGCACTGAAAGACATAAGTTGAAACAAGGCCCCGGGAGTAGACAACATCACATTAGAACTAATGACAGCCTTGGGAGAGCCAGGCCTAACAAAACTCTACCATCTAGTGAGCAAGATGTATGATACGGGCAAAATACCCTCAGACTTCAAGAAGAATATAATAATTACAATCCCAAAGAAAGCAGGTGTTGACAGATGTGAAAATTATCGAACTATCAGTTTCATAAGTCACAGCTGCAAAATACTAACACGAATTCTTTACAGATGAATGGAAAAACTGGTAGAAGCCAACCTCAGGGAAAATCAGTTTGGATTCCAAAGAAATGTTAGAACACGTGAGGCAATACTGACCCTACGACTTATCTTAGAAAATAGGTTAAGGAAAGGAAAACCTACATTTCTAGCATTTGTAGACTTAGAGAAAGCTTTTGACAATGTTGACTGGAATACTCTCTTTCAAAATTCTGAAGGTAGCAGGGGTAGAATTCAGGGAGCGAAAGGGTATTTACAATTTGTACAGAAACCAAATGGCAGTTATAAGAGTTGAGGGGCATGGAAGGGAAGCAGTGATTGGGAAGGGAGTGAGACAGGGTTGCAGCCTCTCCCTGATGTTATTCAATCTGTATATTGAGCAAGCACTAAAGGAAACAAAAGAAAAATTGGGATTAGGAATTAAAATCCATGGAGAAGAAATAAAAACTTTGAGGTTTGCCGGTGACATTGTAATTCTATCAGAGACAGCAAAGGACCTGGAAGAGCAGCGGAACGGAATGGACAGTGTCTTGAAAGGAGGATATAAGATAAGCATGAACATAAGCAAAATGAGGATAATGGAATGTAGTCGAATTAAATCAGGTGATGCTGCAGGAATTAGATTAGGAAATGAGAGGCTTAAAATAGTAAATGAGTTTTGCTATTTGGGGAGCAAAATAACTGAGGATGGTCGAAGTAGAGAGGATACAAAATGCAGACTGGCAATGGCAAGGAAAGCGTTTCTGAAGAAGAGAAATTTGTTAATATCGAGTACACATTTAAGTGTCACAAAGTCGTTTCTGAAAGTATTTGTATGGAGTGTAGCTATGTATGGAAGTGAAACGTGGACAATAAATAGTTCGGACAATAAGAGAATAGAAGCTACAGAAGAAGAATACTGAAGATTAGATGGGTAGATCACATAACTAATGAGGAGGTATTGAATAGAATTGGAGAGAAGAGAAATTTGTGGCACAACTTGACTAGAAGAAGGCATCGGTTGGTGGGTCATATTCTGAGGCATCAAGGGATCAGCAATTTAGTATTGGAGGGCAGCGTGGAGGGTAAAAATCGTAGAGGGAGACCAAGAGATGAATACACCAAGCAGATTCAGAAGGATGTAGGTTGCAGTAGGTACTGGGAGATGATGAATCCTGCACAGGATAGAGTAGCATGGAGAGCTACATCAAACCAGTCTCTGGAATGAAGACCACAACAACAACAATTTAAAAATGACATTCTGTGATGAAAACAAAGTTTCAGTGCTAATTAACAAAGGGTTTCTTTGCCTCTAGCTCTTTTGGCTTGCACAGGCACAAAGAAGGAGACTTTAGGCAAGTACATTTTTTGCCATGATTGTTGTTTATTTGGTGCACCTGTAACTTTGACTGCAATTGTCTTCATGTTTACATTTTTACATATATCCATTTCAAAATTTATCAGCTAATTTACAGAGAACAATGCAACAGGAAAACAAAGAATTTCAAAAACGACAAAGAATTCTAGAAATTTATGAACTATGTTTAACAGAGGATATTTTTCAGTTTCCTAGCCAGTGAAACGGCTTGTGGCCTGACAGCCTGTAGGAAACATACTGGCCAGGAAAACATGGCCATTCACAGGATGACCACACAAGATGTCAACAAAAAGTCTGACATGGTTCACAGGTTCAAGTACACCGATAAACCACAGGAACTTGAGAGAAACTAAGACCAAAAGACAAAAGAACCCTCCCAACCTCACTAAGAACACAAGTAACAGAAGGACTGACTTTCTATAGCAGAAAGGAGTAAAAGAAACCACATTCCCCCTCATTTACACACACACATAGGTATATTGTACAGACGTGTGTTCGCAATCATAGTACTATGTGGAGTACTTGTAATAGCGAATACTCAACTCGATGAATTTATACTGTGTAAATTTCGACGTTGTCAATGTTGTGCCCACTTGTCACTAATACAGTTCTTATATGATCCAGATGGACTGTCTAATTCTAATAGCAGGTCAGGTCACCTGGTAAGAGGTGAGAGGAAGCTAAGTAGTCAGCAATATGCGAGGGAAGGTGAAGAATATCAGAGGATTCTGAGGAGATGAAGATATTAATCTCAACGACAAAGAAGGTGGGCGAGTCATTTTCTCCTGACAGTTATACCTCAACAGTAGTAAAGGCGGAGAGAGTGGACCTCACTACAGCAGATCCAGTGAAAGAGAGAACCTATCAGGGAAAACATAAATCCACGTCATGTCAGACAAGCAGCTACATGATGTGTGCCTGTCTGCATGTTGATGGTGACTCCAAAAATCAATACGGTTTGTTACCAGACTGGTAGGCTAAAGGCATCTGTTCCACTATTGGAGAGCCTGATAAAACCCATCTGGCAATTTTCTCAGAGATGTACCTGTCATGAAGGGATTAACACCCGTTCCACCTCTTTACAATTTACTTGTAACCAAGGTATGATGGTAAACACTGAATAGGAAAGCATTCCAGGAGGCGAACAATCCTTAATCACAGGAAACAGTGGTGCAACTGGACCATCAGATTCTGCATAGCCCAGAACAGCACATAAGGAAGAATCAGAACTTCCTAGAACTTCTCACATACGGCCTAAACAAAAACATTTGCTAGATACACTTTACTAAAGACCCGGAAACTTAAACAATTGATGGGGAACAAATTTCACAGCCAAAAGGAATCTAACAAAGTCCATACCAAATTTTACATCCAATCTGAGCAAACATCACTTCTCTCATTTGGATCAGCAAACAACATCTGTACTATCATAAATGCACATGTATCTACCAACAAAGGCAACAGAAAAAGTAGAACAACTGTGAGAAACATTAGAAAAAGAGACATCAAAAATACCAAAGCTCCACATAAAACTACTCATAGGAGAGTTCAATGCACAGACCAGCAAAAAAGAGACATACAAGGCTAGTAGGAAATTTTCCTGCGCACAAACACGTCAACAACAATGGAAAAGGGCTCATCAACTTCTGCAGACAATTTAACACTAATGTCAGGCTTCTTCAGAAAATTAGCACAGAGAAAGAAGACCTGGTCTTCTCCTAAAACAAAATTAGACTCATATCAGCTGAATCACGTGGCAGTAACCAAACAAACCATAGAGAAAACCTGAATGCGTGGGTCAGAAAAGGACTAGGCAAAGACTCAGACCACTACTAGATAGAAATAAAAGCCAAATTTCTACAAAAAGACTGAAACACAAAATTACAATAGTCCATGTAATTGACACAAAATTCACACAAAGAGGATTGTAAACTGGCCTGACATCAGAGAAGCAATGATAGACATGATAACAACCACCAAGAAGAAGGAAACATAGATTGTGGAAGATTCAACAGGAAAACTCATTACCAACAACAAAGACAACTGCGAGTTACTACCAAGTTCGAGAGTCTTCTAAACTGCGAGGAATGGACACGACAACTAATTTTCAGTCTCAAAAGGATAATCCACCTTCAGAACCACCATACTGAATCACACTGAATAATACATTAGCCTACTGAAAAACAAGTCGGCCATGTGAAGAAGCAATATTAGATGAGATGTGGAAACTGGAAAGGAAGCAGGCAGCTGAAACCATTTATGAAACTATTAAAGACTGCTAGTAGAAGGGAAGAATACCAGATGAATGGAAACAAGTCATAATCCATCCACTACATAAAAAAGGAGACAGACAGATACTAATTACCAAGGCATATCTCTACTTCCAGTCACCGACAAAATTGTACCTAATACTATTAAAAATACAGAAAACCAAGCACAATACCCAATTGACAAGTACCAAGTGGGGTTCAGAAAAAGTAAATCATGCCCAGAGCAAATGCTTAACTTGAAAACAAGCCTCATGATCAGAAAAATATAGAACCTTAACGCAGTCTTTACTTTCACTGACCTCAAAAAAGCCTACAACCCCACAGACTGACAGTTGGCAATCAGCTGGAAGAAGCAAGCATCAGAAAACTCATCAGTGAGTGAGTTGAACAGACACTCACACACAAAAATTTAGAAGCTAAATTCCTAGGAGAAGTTTCTGAATCCTTCAGAACTAGCACAGGAATTTGGCAGGTCTCTTGCTGATTCTCTTCAATCTGGTATTAGGCAAGATCATTTGAGTGTGAGATACAGAACTAAAAGAGAAAAACACTGATGGTATTCATCTGGGACAAAGAAGAGGAAGATTCAAGTTGAAATATCTCACTTTTGCTGGTGATATTGCAATACTTTCTGAGGGCAAAACAGATGATAATACAATGACAGAAACAATTCGCAAAATTGCAGGTAAAACTGGATTACAAATATCACATGAGAAAATACATTGAACATAAGCACAACAGAGAACAATATACAAAAACACAACACAAAACATCAAAAGAGCTATTAAGTTTAAGGATTTAGGAGAATGTATACAATCAAACAGATTAGGTAACACCACAAATGTAGGAAAGACTCAAGACAATTGAATTAGCAATGTCACCTAAAACCATTATAATAAAAGATCATTATTGCTCCATGCAGAAATTAAGCATTCTGTAAACTTAATTAAATCAGAAGCACTGTACGGATCTGAATGGCTTCCACTGAATAAAAGAAGTGAACAAATTCAACCCGAAAACGCAGAAAAAAAAACACAGAAAAAATTTTAGGACCACAAAAGAACAAAGATAACAACTGCACAAGAAGAGCAATGATTTATACAAAAACACAGATACAATCACATACACTATAAGGAAGAGGAGATTAAAGTTTTATGGCCATCTTCACAGAATAAATAACAACAGGCTAACCAAGAAAATTTTCAATTTCATTTCCAAATTAAAAAATTCCACAGGATGGCTGGGAGAGACAATAATGGATCTGAGTAGACATAACGTCAAGAAGGCACCATAGAGGGCAGGGAAAATTTCCAGCTTCTGATCAATACTACAAAATTTCCAATTCTAACAACAAGAACCACAACATGGGAGAGTGATGTCAAATGAACAGGAGAAGCTCATAAGGCAATGCACGAAGAAGTTCTGGAAGATAAGATGAAAAAGATTGTACCATAGTCTTAGGATCTAAGAGTTGTAGAATTGGCCAAACTCTTTAATAATAATAATAATAATAATAATAATAATAACAAAAGAAAATATTTCTTAAATCAATTGCATGCCACTTGCATTTCCCAAATTTTCACAAGAATATTTTTGAAATGCTGTATTCCTCCGAAATTCAGTTGCTTTTAAATTACGCTAAAGGGATGTACTAACCAATGATGGAAACACATTACTATTACTATATTAAAAATTTTATCTATTTGATTTTTATTGTTATTGTAATTATTATTTCTTTCTTTTCTCAGACGTTATGTCTGGTCAAACATGGAAAGTGACGCGGGCCTTGATTAAGCGTCACTTCCTTTTAACTGTATGGTATGTGTTATATTGCATTTAGGAACTTTCGGGTAATTGAACATGTATCAATAATTACAGATTTCTGTAGTTGTATATATAAGTTTGGATGTAGCTGTATTGCATTCATGTACTGGTGGATATTGTGTGGTATGACTCCTGTAGTTGATAGTATAATTGGTATAATGTCAACTTTATCCTGATGCCACATATCCTTGACTTCCTCAGCCAGTTGGGTGTATTTTTCAATTTTTTCTCCTGTTTTCTTCTGTATATTTGTTGTATTGGGTATGGATATTTCGATTATTTGTGTTAATTTCTTCTTTTTATTGGTGAGTATGATGTCAGGTTTGTTATGTGGTGGTGTTTTATCTGTTATAATGGTTCTGTTCCAGTATAATTTGAATTCATCATTCTCCAGTACACTTTGTGGTGCATACTTGTTTGTGGGAACGTGTTGTTTTATAAGTTTATGTAGTAAGGCAATCTGTTGATGTATTATTTTTGCTACATTGTCATGTCTTCTGGGGTATTCTGTATTTGCTAGTATTGTACATCCGCTTGTGATGTGATTAACTGTTTCTATTTGTTGTTTGCAAAGTCTGCATTTATCTGTTGTGGTATTGGGATCTTCAATAATATGCTTGCTGTAATATCTGGTGTTTATTGTTTGATCCTGTATTGCAATCATGAATCCTTCCGTCTCACTGCATATATTGCCTTTTCTTAGCAATGTGTTGGATGCGTCTTGATCAATGTGTGGCTGTGTTAGATGATACGGGTGCTTGCCATGTAGTGTTTTCTTTTTCCAATTTACTTTCTTCGTATCTGTTGATGTTATGTGATCTAAAGGGTTGTAGAAGTGGTTATGAAATTGCAGTGGTGTAGCCGATGTATTTATATGAGTAATTGCTTTGTGTATTTTACTAGTTTCTGCTCGTTCTAGAAAGAATTTTCTTAAATTGTCTACCTGTCCATAATGTAGGTTTTTTATATCGATAAATCCCCTTCCTCCTTCCTTTCTGATTAATGTGAATCTTTCTGTTGCTGAATGTATGTGATGTATTCTATATTTGTGGCATTGTGATCCTGTAAGTGTATTGAGTGCTTCTAGGTCTGTGTTACTCCATTTCATTACTCCAAATGAGTAGGTCAATATTGGTATAGCGTAAGTATTTATAGCTTTTGTCTTGTTTCTTGCTGTCAATTCTGTTTTCAGTATTTTTGTTAGTCTTTGTCTATATTTTTCTTTTAGTTCTTCTTTAATATTTGTATTATCTATTCCTATTTTTTGTCTGTACCCTAGATATTTATAGGCATCTGTTTTTTCCATCGCTTCTATGCAGTTGCTGTGGCTATCCAATATGTAATCTTCTTGTTTAGTGTGTTTTCCCTTGACTATGCTATTTTTCTTACATTTGTCTGTTCCAAAAGCCATACTTATATCATTGCTGAATCCTTCTGTTATCTTTAGTAATTGGTTGAGTTGTTGATTTGTTGCTGCCAGTAGTTTTAGATCATCCATGTATAGCAAATGTGTGATTTTGTGTGGGTATGTTCCAGTAATATTGTATCCATAATTTGTATTATTTAGCATGTTGGATAGTGGGTTCAGAGCAAGGCAGAACCAGAAAGGACTTAATGAGTCTCCTTGGTATATTCCACGCTTAATCTGTATTGGCTGTGATGTGATGTTATCTGAATTTGTTTGAATATTAAGTGTGGTTTTCCAGTTTTTCATAACTATGTTTAGAAACTGTATCAATTTAGGATCTACTTTGAATATTTCCAATATCTGTAGTAACCATGAGTGGGGTACACTATCAAAAGCTTTTTGGTAATCAATGTATGCGTAGTGCAGCGACCTTTGTTTAGTTTTAGCTTGATATGTCACCTCTGCATCTATTATCAGTTGCTCTTTACATCCTCATGCTCCTTTGCAACAGCCTTTTTGTTCTTCATTTATAATTTTGTTCTGTGTTGTATGTGTCATTAATTTCTGTGTAATGACTGAAGTTAATATTTTGTAGATTGTTGGTAGGCATGTTATGGGGCGATATTTAGCTGGGTTTGCTGTGTCTGCTTGATCTTTAGGTTTCAGATAAGTTATTCCATGCGTAAGTGTATCAGGGAATGTGTATGGGTCTGCAATGTAACTGTTAAATAATTTAGTTAGATGTGAATGTGTTGAGGTGAACTTCTTTAGCCAGAAATTTGCTATTTTATCTTTTCCAGGGGCTCTCCAATTGTGAGTAGAATTAATTGCTTGGGTGACTTCATGTTGCAAAATTATCACTTCAGGCATTTGTGGTGTCATCTTGTATGAGACTGTTTCTGCTTGTATCCACCGTGCATGCCTGTTATGTTGTACCAGGTTTGACCATATGTTGCTCCAGAAGTGTTCCATGTCTGTTTTGTTTGGTGTATTGTCTATTTTAATGTGTGTGTTATCTATTGTCTGGTAAAATTTCTTTTGGTTTGTGTTGAATGTTTGGTTTTGTTTCCTTCTATTTTCACTTTTTTTGTATCTTCTAAGTCATTTGGCCAACGCTTGTAATTTCTGTTTCTTTTCATCTAATTGCTCTATCGCTTCTTGTTGTGAGATTTTACCTAACCTTTTTCGTTTTTTTTTCTGACATTTCATTTCTTATAAATTGCATTAGCTGTCCGATGTCCTTTCTCAGTTTTTCTATTCTGATCTGTAGCCTGTGTTGCCATGCTGGTTTTGTGGGTTTCTTCTGTGTGTTGGTTGGTTCTGATCTCTGCCTAGTGTGTATATTTAGTGTAGTAAGTGCTCCTATATAAACCAGTAGTTGTAACTCTTCCATAGTTGTGTTTTCATTTATTTTGTTGTGTATGATTGTGTTGATAGTTTTTATTGTTGTTTCGACTTGTGGGTTATTTGGAGGTCTATGCAAGAATGGTCTAATGTCTGTATTTGTGTCTTTGTATTCTATATATGTCAGCTGAAATTTTTCTTCTATATCTAACATGTGTATCACTTCGTGTTCTATTTGTGCTTGTTCTGGTGGCTGCCTTAAGATTTCGTTTTGCTCTGATTGTTTAATTGATGCGTGTTGTTCTTTGTTTGTTTGCTCTGGGATGTTTGAATCCATTACTGTATTTTCTTCTTCTTCTGATTGCACATTATTTTGTTCCAGTATTTGTTGTACTTCTTGTTTGATGTTTTCTAATTCTGACTGGGGTATCCTGTTATTTTTGATTATTACACGGATCTGATCAGCTAGTCGTTGTTCTGTTAAAAATTTTAATTCTGCGTATCTGGGTATCTGAGGCTTCTTTAGTTCTGTCCTGAACCAACTAATCACACTAAAAGAGGGGTTAGCCCTATTAGTGGTTTGTTCTTTTCATCGCCTTTTACGACTGGCAGAACATTATTATTATTATTATTATTATTATTATTATTATTATTATTATTATGAACATCTAGGGTTGTGCCTCTGTGGTTAACAACCATAGTTGTTAATTGGAGCTCACTCCATCCAAGGTTAACTACCTTCGAAAGTCAACCATGGAAAGGTCTTATAGGAAAAAATTTCCACTGTCCTGCCAAAGAAAGCTGGAGAAGGAAAGAAGGTGGGTAGCCACCTAGAAAGCTTCAATGAGTCAGAGCATTGGCAACCACCCATTCTTATGCCAGTTCATAAGAACAGGATCAAACAAGAACAGATCAACTATATTGCAACTCATAATATAAATTCTCTAATTAAAGCAGGAAAACTAAAAAATTTGACAGATGAATGTGATAAACAGAAAATTTTAGTAGCAGGACTCCATGAAATGAGAAATACTACAGAAGAACCATTCGAATCACAAGGTTACACAATTTACAATGGAATGAGGGTTATGAAAGAATGTCCCCAATTTGGAACTGTGTTTATAGTCAAGGTGAAAATAATAGATTTGATTATAGATTTTCAAGCCATCTCCCCTAGAATTGCAACTTTGAGTTGAAAAGCATCCAACAAAATTTATACCATCATTAATGCCCATGCCCCTACTAATGAGAAGAATTCTCTAACAAAGACTAGGAACGAAGTAGAAAAGTTTTGGGATCTCCTTGACCAAACATTAAACCAAGTAAAAAATTAACAATGTTAAGATCCTGTTAGGGGACTTCAATGCCCAACTCGGAAGAGAAAGGAAATACCGGGATATCATTGGGAACTGGGCTCCACATAAACAAACAAATAAGAATGGTCGAAGACTTGTTGAACTCTGTAGGGAACACACACTGATCTCAAAGTCGACATACTTCAAAGGAGGCCAAACAAACTTAAAACTTAGAAACATCCTGATTGGAGAAAAGGAGTATGGCAGCTGGATCGTGTATTTATGGACATATTCTTCCACAGAGAAATCTACAATGTTAAAGTATTAAGAGGGGTAGATACAGGTTCAGATCATTACATTGTCAAAATCAAAATTAAGTCCACACCACTAAAAAAGAAACCGAAGTGCAATAAACGAAAGAGGAACTTTGAGCCCCTCCAATTAATTAGAAATGATAAATATAGAGAAGTCACACAAAACATAAAACTGACAGATAATTTAGAAGAACTGGTTCAAATTCTGCTTGTTGCAGAAAATTTAGCCCCATTGAACCCACTTGAACCCACGTAAAAAGACAAACTCAGAATGGTTAAAATTTCAAACACACAAAACAGAATAAAATGCAATCAACCTCAAAAATATCAGGAAAAAGTTAACACGAATTATCAGGCAAACCAAGAGACAATCACAGAAAGATCTAATCCATTCAATAGAAGAAAATTATCACAAAACCAATTCCAGAGACTTTTACAAAATGCTAGGAAGACAATTACAAAAATTTGCCCCTCCCACGTTAATGCTGAAAAGGGAAGAGGGAATAATGGCACACAATGACAAGTAAAATGTCATAATCATGGAAAAAGCATTTAGTAAACTTCTGAATTGTGAAGAACCCCAGGAACTTTTAGCAATTAACACAGACACACCCATCAAGACTCTACCCGATCTCATAAATCCTCCAACAATCCAAGAGGTGGAAACAGCACTCAGAGAGATGAAAAATTATAATGCATGCAGAGAAGATCAAGTTTTTGCAGAAATGTGGAAATATGCCACCGATACAGTTCAAACATCCTTACACATAGCCGTAACAAAAATCTGGATAACAGAAAAATTCCCCAAACATTGCACCACAGCCATAATCCACCCACTCCACAAAAAAGGAGATAAAAGCAACCCAGATTATTACAGAGGTATCTCTCTCTTAGACTGCACATACAAGATTTTCTCCAGAATCCTATACAAGAGGATCAAAGAACAACTAGAGGAAGAATTAGGTGAATACCAAGGAGGCTTCAGACCTTGGAGAAGCTGTGCAGAACAGATCATCACTTTAAAATTAGCCACAACATATTACAAGAAATGAAATAAACCTCTTGTGATAACCTCCGTGGACTTTAAAAAGGCATATGACTGTATCTATAGATCTTCAATGTTAAAAATCTCAAGAAATTTTGAGCTTCATACAAAATTAACCAGTTTGATAGAACGCACCTTAACCAACACTGTATCAAGTCAAGTTCAGGGGAGAAATCTCTCATCATAAAAACAGGTTTAAGACAAGGAGATTGCTTGGCACCCCTGCTGTTCAACTGTGCTTTAGAATACATAATGAGGGAATGGCACAAGACTAATCCAAAGAACATCCGAACTGGAAGGCCCAAAGACAACATAAGTTTAAATTGTCTAGGATTTGCTGATGACCTTGCTCTCTTGTCCAACAGTATTCAGGAAACCAAACACCAAGTTATCTCACTACAGGAAATAGCACAGAAAATTGGTCTTGGAATATCCTTTGAAAAAACAGTCATCCTGTTAACTGACCCACCACTCATAAACAAAATTGTCATGAGAAACCAAGAAATCAATATTGTAGATAAATTTAAATATCTGAGAGAAATCGTAACATGTAACCTCAATGAAAAGCCAACATGGCATAACAGAATAAACAAATTGACTAGAGCATAATATATCACCAAGAACACCTACAACAAAAAGAGCCTGTCAATAGCAACAAAATTAAAACACTAAAAAACAGCCACTCAACCAGAAATAACGTATGCAAGTGAAACCATCTTCAAAACAACTAACGCTGCACAAATAGACAAAATACTCAAAATAGAGAGAAGAATCATCAGAAAGTACATCAACAAATCATACTGAAAGATAGACACTGGAGAGTAGCTACAAATGAAACAGTCTGCAAGGAAAAAGAACTGGTAATGAGTACATTTCATATTTCGGACATCTAATCAGAACACCAGAGAACAGAATCATCAGGAGAATAATAGAAAAATTGTGGAATAGTAAGTGCAACATTAAGTGGATTACAGAAATCAAGGAAGATATGGATGAGCTACAGATTACACTGGAAGACCTAAGAAACAAAACTGACAAAATCAGGAAATTCACAGACAAACAAACCAAACTGCAAACGAGAATCAACAAACAGACAATAGGAAGGGTGATTTCCGATGAAGAAAGAAGGATGAGATCTGAGAGAATGAAGTATTATTATTATTATTATTATTATTATTATTGCACACATCTGTGAAATACTATGTGGTGTATGATGGGTACCACTCATTTGCTCTACATGTCAATCCTTGTTTTAACGTTTAGACAGCTCAGCAAACTGATCCTATTTCTGTAGAGGGGGAAGCCAACCATTAACTGTACCTTTTTGAGACTCATTTTGCCCTTTTATCAAATATTACATAGTGTAAGTAATTAAAATTGGGATATTTAATTTGAAGCCACATTACGTAATAGTGTAGTGTGTTGCACATAACATGACAGGTGACAGAAAGCAGCTCAGTAAAAAAATTGACCAGCCATTTGATTTGTCCGCAAATAAGTAACAGTCAGTGGATGATTTATCCCAAGTGTAGTTTGCATTACAGTTCTTGCATTTGCAATTGTTTGTACTGATCCTTTTGCGTATTTGTTTCTTGTTTCAGTACATTCCCAATGAAAAACAATAATGCTAACTATGGAAAATGAAGAAACTTCACAAGCCAAGATTACTAAAAAAGCATTTTATTGGATAACTGATTTCAAGAGAGCTATGCTGTCATCACTGACCTTATGTTTTAAAAAGTTTACAACATATTGTCCATCAATGTTACAAGTTGTTTCACTTTGCATATGCACTTCCCACTACTCGAAGATCACAACACATCAGCACATCAAATATAAAAGTATTATGTACAAATATAAACATAACTATATTGTGCCGACTACACGTGTTCATGTTCACCCCCAGCTAGTATCTCAGTTGTCAGCAGGTGGTGAACACAAACACTTGCAACTGGTGCAATATAGTTATGTTTATGTCTGTACATAATATTTTATGTTTTACATGTGGACATCCAGTGATCTTGATGGTAATGGGATGTATATATGCAATATGAAGGAAATTGCTACACTGATGGGCAGTATGTTGTCAGGGTTGCCACAAGTTTCCCCAAGTGAAATTCCTTGATTTACAGACAAGTCTTAGAATTATTCCCTGACAAATTTTAAGATCTCAAGGATAAGTTGAGACATAAGTTGATAATCTATCTTTGCAGCTACGGTTCAAGGAACAATAGCGCAATGAGGAAATATCTAAAGGAAAAAACTTTCAAGCACATGGCGTTTCCTGATGTGAGCAAAAATCTGAAGTACTAACATCAACATCATTTGTAATGAACTGTTTTTAGATGGAGAAAACAAGCCAAATGGTATAGATGTTTCCTTAAGATCACTAATACTATTTTATTTCAATAAAACGGAACACATTTGGTGACAAAAATACACATTTCCTTGGAGTTGCAAAGTGATTTAGAATACCGCCACTGATTTCAAAAATAACCTCAGAAAAAGTAGGCCTCTTGAAAGAACTGTATAAGGTGAGGAAGAATTGTGTAAACCAATGCTGTAGGTGATCACCAATAAAATGTTGGTTCTACTATGTTCATTATTGTTGGTTATTACCCACTGTGTTATATCTATTATTTTACAGGATTTTGTGATTTTTGTTCTGAGAAATATATATGTACATAGCGTACAAACTGTCAGCAACTGACAATTTTCTTCTTATTATTGTCCATACTTTCTAACATATAAACCACCTTTTAACTGACAAAATGTCTATAAAATGCCACACTGTACAACATACTTGTGGTGAGACAGTTGCAATTCCTGAAGTCCATCGCCCATGGCCTCTAGCCTACTGAGGAACACTGCAGTCCTGGGCCCACTGATAAACTATGAAAATCTGCTGCATTACGCCACACACAAACACGCCCGACCTGTGGGCAATTTGATGAGACTAGATCTGACGAGCAGGACCTGCATATTAGTGGGAACCGAATGGCTTCAGATTGCCAGGTCCGATCCATTTCAGATACCTGCAGAAATGGCCTGTGGTTCTGGCCTGTCACGGAAATCCACTTGTGTGGCCAGCTATTCATGAGCCATGGATAGCATGTTGACGAAATGAGATGATGGTGATCAATCCATGCAACACATAACTTGTTCAAATACTCTGAGAATTAATAATAATGAGGATACATAACAAATCACCTTAAAGATGATTGCTGAGCTGCAAATAGGCACATAAAAAAAGACAATCACACTCTCACAACTAAATTTTCAGCCACAGCTTTTGTCAGAAAATGAGAAAGAGAGAGAGAGAGAGAGAGAGAGAGAGAGAGAGCATGCGGGCGTGCGCTCTCTCTCTCTCTCTCTCTCTCTCTCTCTCACACACACACACACACACACACACACACACACACACACAAAATATCACTCAGACAGAACTCATGCACACGACTGCTGTCTCCGGCAGCTGCGTCTACAGCCTCTGAGAATCAGATCCAAACAAACCACTTCTACCTCACTGTCTCTTGTCAGCAGCTGCTAGGCTAGCGGCAAGAAGTGATGGCAGCACTGACTGCAAGCTGAGGGAGTGCTAGGAAGGGGAGAAGCAGTAGTAATGAGGGAGTAGAGAAGCAGCACACGTATTCAGCTGTACCCAGCCAGCTGCAATGCATGACACCACAGTAAACAAACCATTTCATCTACTGAGACAAAAATGAGATTTTTCCAGGGGTTTTTTTTTCCCCCAAATTTCCCGGTTATTTCCCTGATGTGTTAGAAATTCCATGATTTCCAGAACGTGTGGCAACCCTGGTTGTATACATTTTAAAGCATAAGATCTAATGATTACAGCATAGCTCTGTCAAAACCAGTCATCCAATAAAATGCTCTTTTAGTGATCTAGGCTTTTGTCATTCTCCTCAGCCACCATACATTGCAGATCGCTCCCAAACTGACAGTGCCAGGAATATATAGGGTATCCCACCTAACCTTTCACTGACAATATCTCTGGAACCACAACAGATCTTCACAAATGGCTTTCATGGGTATGAATGTACATTACATGCTCACAAAAGTAAATACTATGAGCCACATTAAACCATGTGCGAATATTGGTTTCAACACAAACTTCCTGTTTTTTTAAATGGACACTCCATATTATTCCACATGCAATCAATAAAAAGAGAAATCACAATAATAATGATGTTAGTTGCATCGCAATACATCAATTACATCCTGATAAATTGGAATGCGAAGTTGACACATGAAATGTACTGCTATTGCACTTCCTGCGATGCAAGTGTGACCCACATGTTGCTCATGACTGCGCTGTGATTGACATACTACGATGCAACAAATGCTGCACTTACATATTGCTATGTACACTGTTAGTAAACTGGGAAACATACAAATGTCAAGTCACCCAAAATGAAAACCAGGACACAGTTTACTCATACGTGCTTTATTGAAATTTTTGACAGTACTACAATCCACATAACAGTAATGAAATACCGATAACCACCAGCCAGAGTAAACAAAATTAATGACTGTCAAAGGGTCGCACAAAGGGACACAGGCTATTTGTACATCAATTACAGAATGGTACATGCGATGTAAGGGACAGGTCACTGAATATCTTTAATGACTGCGACACTATTGAATCATTGCAGGTGGTGCAATGCACACACAAACATACAGTAGTACCAACAAAACAAACATGTCTTCTCCGTAATACACAAAATGTATGCTGGTGTGCAAAAGGATACAGCAGTGTGAAGAGATCGCCATTTGTTTGGCAATACTGCTGTGTGCACTTCATCATGGATCCACTCACAGCTCTTGGAGTTTGTGGTATTACTGCAGTGCATGCTGCGGTAATGTGGGTTTTCATGTTGGCCACTGTTGCTGGGACATGCAGATATACCACATCTTTCACATGTCCCCGGAGAAAGAAGTCCACAGGGGTGAGGTCCAGCAACTGTGCTGGAAATCCCTGAATGGGACTGCCCCGTCTGATCCACTGATGTAGGAATTGTTGGTTTAGTGTCTGTAATGTCACAAAGCCATTATGTGAAAGGCATCCATCACTCTGATACTACATCATTTGACGCAAATGAAGGGGTATGTCTTTCATCAGTCCAGGTAAGGAACATCTCAGGAACTGCTCACACGCTCATCCACTATGAGTGCAATCAATGAAATACTAGCCAATGATGTGGTGTCCTACAATACCACACCATGCTCTGACACTCCACTGACACTGATGTTCAACCCGGCGAATCCAGTGTGGGTTTTCTGGAGACCAGTAGTGCATATTGTGTAAGTTGGCTTTCCCATGGTTTGTAAGAGTGGCCTCATCAGTAAACAGAACTCTATGCATAAAGTAATGACCTTGCCACAGAACCCACTGATAGCATACCAGCCGATTGTAAATGTCGTCATCATGGGGGCCCTGATGTAGCACCATATGTATGGTTGATATCTATGCCTGAGCAGAATACACATCACACTTGTTTGAAGGATTCCCATCTGTCTCTCCATTTCATGAATGCTTGCTGCCAAAACAGCTACCTCTGCTGCTTCATGTGTTACGTCTCTACTCTGGATCCGTGTTCTTAGAGACAACCATTCTGTTGTGCAAAACCTTCTAACAATATTCATGAAGGTAAGGCAGATCGGATGATGCCTATTAGGGTACCACTGGGCATACACCTGTGCCACACATGTACCATTTTAGTGACATTCTCCAGATAGTAATATCATGTCAACCATTTCTTCATTTTTGCCACTTGTGAATATCATGTCGAATGCCTAGAATGGATGGTCAGGTAAATTAATATCATGGTTACAACAGTGACACCAATTACAGTGGTACAGTACACCATTGCCACATACCTGTACGTACTTCCACACACAAAAACCTGCTTCATAGTGAGCTATTCCCACACACAGCACCAATTGTGTCCCACTCCTCTACACAACTGCAGAGGCAAAGGGTTGACTGTACTGGTGTAACGGGGTGGCGTACACCAACCGGTACTGTTGCATAGTCTGTATGTGGATAAATACAACGTGCTCGATGAACATCATTATGTACATATCAATGTTTGTGAGAGAAATCCCTATTATTACTTTTGATCCTCATGATAAAAGTGGAAGTAAGAATACATACGTCAATCACATCGCAATTACAAGCAGCATGAGGATCACACTTGCATCACGAGAAGTGCAATAGCAGCTGATTTCATTTATTTCATGCATCAATTTCATGTTCCAATTTCTCATGATGTAATTGAATGTCGTGATGCAATCAATGCCACTATTATTCTAATTTCTCTTGTTACTGATTGCGTATGGAATAATATGTTGTGTTCATTTAAAAGACAATTTTGTGTTGAAACCAATAGTTGCACACAGTCTAGAATGTCTCATAGTATTTACTTTCATGAGCCCCTGCTGTACATTCACACCTATGAAAGCCATTTCTCAATACCTATTGTGTTTCCAGCATTAGTGGCAGCGAAAAGAGTAGGTGAGAAAACTTGTAAAATGCTACCTACTACGAAAGCAACAGAAATAATATTTAGAAGGAATGAGTTTTGGTCATTGGAGAATGTGACTAATGAAATTGTTAACACTTTACTCTCATTTAACACAATCACAAAATGCTTTAAATGTTAATTAGTATCAGCCTGCACTGGCCATTCTCATAACCATAAAATAATTTATTTTACATGTCTCATGATTGCCAGAGCAGATCAGAATTGGTTAATGTTTTGAAGTATTTTCTGATTGTGTCAAATTAAAATAAAGTGTTGACAAAATAGCATTTGATAGATACATTATCTTCAACAATACAGTGACATCATTAACAGAAGCCCAACATGTTGTGTTCTGGTATTCTCCAGTACAAGGAATAGTGATTTTAGTGTGCCAACGGACAAATGCAGACTGGCTACATAACATTCACTAACTATGCCTTGTTCTCATTTCTGCCTACCATCTTAAAAGCAACTAACTATAGCAAGTGTTTATCAATAAGTAGAAACTTCATCTTATTAAATATCAAATACCTTACATTGTTTTCAGATGTGATATTCACAGGATATGTCGTTGAACCCTTTGTAACAGGTTTCCTCTGTTCTTTAAATCCTGTAACTTTGAAATTGAGATATATTTTTCCTCCAGCATCCTCAAAGTCTTTGCCATAATGTTCTGTAACCAAACCCCAGTCAACAATTCCTGTATGTGGAGAGTGTATTGCTTTAACACCCTAAAACAAAAAAATATATGCCAATACACTATCTACAACTGTGTTATTTATACCATATCTACACACATGTAACAGTCTTACTTGTATACAAATAATGATAGTTTTACTGTTGAAGATAGAGTACTTACATGGCAGTGAGGCTCGATTTCTTGGATCTCATGACCAGAAATCATTCTAATATCACGAACATTATTTTTCAGCCCTCTTTGATACAGCTCTTCTAATGCTGGTATTTCAACTGGATCAGTGGCAACTATAATTTTACCACATTTCTTGTACGGAATATTCTTTTTATCAAAGTATTTGTATGACAAATGGCAACCTTGCACACACAATTTTGCCTTAAGTGACCCTGGCTTATAATATATACCAGCATGAACGACACCACTGTTGTTACCACTCTGGTGAGCAGCAAGCTTATCTTCTTTCTCTAGGACTGCCATTTTGAAAACTGGATACCTCAGCTTAAGTTCTCGAGCTGTGGCCATTCCCACAACGCCGCCACCAATGATGACGATATCGTAGATTTTATCATCGGGACAGCTGTTTGACAGAATACCTTTTAATATAAACAAACTGTAAAGACTACACAAACATGTTTTTTTAGGTATCATGTTTAACAATATGATTTTTATATCATGGAAGAATTTTTTTCCCCAAGTTCGCTGGCTCTGAGCACTATGGGACTCAACTGGTGAGGTCATTAGTCCCCTAGAACTTAGAACTAGTTAAACCTAGCTAACCTAAGGACATCACAAACATCCATGCCCGAGGCAGGATTCGAACCTGCGACCGTAGCGGTCTTGCGGTTCCAGACTGCAGTGCCTTTAACCGCACGGCCACTTCAGCCGGCCCCAAGTTCGCCAAGCACTCTGTGTAGTGCAGTTGTTCCCAACCTTTCTGAGACAATTACCCCTAAGTGTCATCAGATGTTAGCTAGTAACCTCCCACCCCCACCCCCCTTACCCCAACACCCACCATCATAGTGAATCTTTTTAATGAAAAATAATTTTCTATGAACACTTTCATATTTAAAATGATGAAAGGTAAGTTGTCTTACTAAACCATTAACTAATGAGACAATAGGTACTGTTTATTTCTAACAATCTTTACTTATGGATTGGTGATGCAATTCCCCGGGCAGTGCAGATGATATCTACAACTCCTCCTCAAAAATGGAAAGCTATGCACACTGAGGGTAGATGCTTCTAACAGAACAAGTGGTAGACTTCAGTTTGCTGGTGGAACACTGGGGACATGCAATCAATCAACAAAGGAGATTGCTTACAAGTGACTTGGGTGAGCCATTCTAGAATATTGCTTAGATGTGTGGGACCAGTACCAAATAAGATGAATGAGGGGTATTGAACTATACACAGGAGGACAGCATTAATGGTCACAGGTTTGTTTGACTCATGAGAGAGTGTCATACAGGTGCTGACGAAACTGAACTGGTAGACTACTGAAGGCAGACAAACTACCCCAAGAAAGATTATTAACAAAGTTTCATGAATTGGTTTTAAATTGTAACTCTAGGAATATAAGCAGCTGAGCAGCAAGTCGTATACTCCTAGCTCACTCGTTTGTTACATAGTTTAATTCTTAATTTCTTTGCGTGTTTTTGGTACTTGCATTGTTTAATTCATAAATTTCGGGCGTATTATAGTATTTGAGAGTGTAGCATCGCGTTTTAGTACCTGAATAGTGTAATTTCGCTTAGTCTCCTTCCGCCGCCGAGCAGTGTCAGCAGTGCACAAGTAGCAGCATTACTGCATTTACTAGGCAATCTTGTATTTTAATAACCGTTTAAATTTTGTCGATTTGTTTGCGCTCGTTGTAGATTAGTTCAGACGTTCTTTGCAAAACAGTTTTTAGCATGGATAGGGACTGCAACTGCTGTGTTCGGATGCAGGCTGAGTTGGCATCCCTTCGCTCCCAGCTTCAGGCAGTGTTGGCTTCGGTCTCACAGCTTGAGGCTGTTGCCAATGGGCATCACTGTGGGGGTCCGGATGGGGGTTTGTCGGGGACGGCCAGCTCGTCCCACGCATCCCCTGATCGGACTACGACTGTGGTTGCCCGGGATACTGCCCGCATTGAGGCTGATCCCTCACCTGTGGTAGAGTGGGAGGTCGTTTCAAGGTGTGGCAGGGGACGAAAGACATTCCGGAGGGCTGAACGGAAAGCCTCTCCAGTTTGTCTGACGAACCGGTTTCAGGCTCTGTCTCAGGCTGATACTGATCTTCGGCCTGACATGGCTGCTTGTCCTGTTCCAGAGGTTGCCCCTCAGTCTGCAAGATCCGGGCAGTTGCAGAGGGTGGGCTTACTGGTAGTTGGGAGCTCTCAACGTCAGGCGCGTAATGGGGCCCCTTAGGGAAGTGGCAGCAAGAGAGGGGAAGAAAACCAATGTGCACTCCGTGTGCATACCGGGGGGAGTCATTCCAGATGTGGAAAGGGTCCTTCCGGATGCCATGAAGGGTACAGGGTGCACCCATCTGCAGGTGGTCGCTCATGTCGCCACCAATGATGTGTGTCGCTATGGATCGGAGGAAATCCTCTCTGGCTTCCGGCGGCTATCTGATTTGGTGAAGACTGCCAGTCTCACTAGCGGGATGAAAGCAGAGCTCACCATCTGCAGCATCGTCAACAGGACTGACTGCGGACCTTTGGTACAGAGCCGAGTGGAGGGTCTGAATCAGAGGCTGAGACGGTTCTGCGACCGTGTGGGCTGCAGATTCCTCGACTTGCGCCATAGGGTGGTGGGGTTTCGGGTTCCGCTGGATAGGTCAGAAGTCCACTACACGCAACAAGCGGCTACACGGGTAGCAGGGGTTGTGTGGCGTGGGCTGGGCGGTTTTTTAGGTTAGATGGCCTTGGGCAAGTACAGAAAGGGCAACAGCCTCAACGGGTGCGGGGCAAAGTCAGGACATGCGGGGACCAAGCGGCAATCGGTATTGTAATTGTCAACTGTCGAAGCTGCGTTGGTAAAGTACCGGAACTTCAAGTGCTGATAGAAAGCACCGAAGCTGAAATCGTTATAGGTACAGAAAGCTGGCTTAAGCCAGAGATAAATTCTGCCGAAATTTTTACAAAGGTACAGACGGTGTTTAGAAAGGATAGATTGCATGCAACCGGTGGTGGAGTGTTCGTCGCTGTTAGTAGTAGTTTATCCTGTAGTGAAGTAGAAGTGGATAGTTCCTGTGAATTATTATGGGTGGAGGTTACACTAAACAACCGAACTAGGTTAATAATTGGCTCCTTTTACCGACCTCCCGACTCAGCAGCATTAGTGGCAGAACAACTGAGAGAAAATTTGGAATACATTTCACATAAATTTTCTCAGCATGTTATAGTCTTAGGTGGAGATTTAAATTTACCAGATATAGACTGGGACACTCAGATGTTTAGGACGGGTGGTAGGGACAGAGCATCGAGTGACATTATACTGAGTGCACTATCCGAAAATTACCTCGAGCAATTAAACAGAGAACCGACTCGTGGAGATAACATCTTGGACCTACTGACAACAAACAGACCCGGACTTTTCGACTCTGTATGTACAGAACAGGGAATCAGTGATCATAAGGCCGTTGCAGCATCCCTGAATATGGAAGTTAATAGGAACATGAAAAAAGGGAGGAAGGTTTATCTGTTTAGCAAGAGTAATAGAAGGCAGATTTCAGACTACCTAACAGATCAAAACGAAAATTTCTGTTCCGACACTGACAATGTTGAGTGTTTATGGAAAAAGTTCAAGGCAATCGTAAAATGCGTTTTAGACAGGTACGTGCAGAGTAAAACTGTGAGGGACGGGAAAAACCCACCGTGGTACAACAACAAAGTTAGGAAACTACTGCGAAAGCAAAGACAGCTCCACTCCAAGTTTAAACGCAGCCAAAACCTCTCAGACAAACAGAAGCTAAACGATGTCAAAGTTAGCGTAAGGAGGGCTATGCGTGAAGCGTTCATTGAATTCGAAAGTAAAATTCTATGTACCGACTTGACAGAAAATCCTAGGAAGTTCTGGTCTTACATTAAATCAGTAAGTGGCTCGAAACAGCATATCCAGACACTACGGGATGATGATGGCATTGAAACAGAGGATGACACGCGTAAAGCTGAAATACTAAACACCTTTTTCCAAAGCTGTTTCACAGAGGGAGACCGCACTGCAGTTCCTTCTCTAAATCCTCGCACAAACGAAAAAATGGCTGACATCGAAATAAGTGTCCAAGGAATAGAAAAGCAACTGGAATCACTCAATAGAGGAAAGTCCACTGGACCTGACGGGATACCAATTCGATTCTACACAGAGTACGCGAAAGAACTTGGCCCCCTTCTAACAGCCGTGTACCGCAAGTCTCTAGAGGAACGGAGGGTTCCAAATGATTGGAAAAGAGCACAAATAGTCCCAGTCTTCAAGAAGGGTCGTCGAGCAGATGCGCAAAACTATAGACCTATATCTCTGACGTCGATCTCTTGTAGAATTTTAGAACATGTTTTTTGCTCGCGTATCATGTCATTTCTGGAAACCCAGAATCTACTATGTAGGAATCAACATGGATTCCGGAAACAGCGATCGTGTGAGACCCAACTCGCTTTATTTGTTCATGAGACCCAGAAAATATTAGATACAGGCTCCCAGGTAGATGCTATTTTTCTTGACTTCCAGAAGGCGTTCGATACAGTTCCGCACTGTCGGCTGATAAACAAAGTAAGAGCCTACGGAATATCAGACCAGCTGTGTGGCTGGATTGAAGAGTTTTTAGCAAACAGAACACAGCATGTTGTTATCAATGGAGAGACGTCTACAGACGTTAAAGTAACCTCTGGCGTGCCACAGGGGAGTGTTATGGAACCATTGCTTTTCACAATATATATAAATGACCTAGTAGATAGTGTCGGAAGATCCATGCGGCTTTTCGCGGATGATGCTGTAGTATACAGAGAAGTTGCAGCATTAGAAAATTGTAGCGAAATGCGGGAAGATTTACAGCGGATAGGCACTTGGTGCAGGGAGTGGCCACTGACCCTTAACATAGACAAATGTAATGTATTGCGAATACATAGAAAGAAGGATCCTTTATTGTATGATTATATGATAGCGGAACAAACACTGGTAGCAGTTACTTCTGTAAAATATCTGGGAGTATGCGTGCGGAACGATTTGAAGTGGAATGATCATATAAAATTAATTGTTGGTAAGGCGGGTACCAGGTTGAGATTCATTGGGAGAGTGCTTAGAAAATGTAGTCCATCAACAAAGGAGGTGGCTTACAAAACACTCGTTCGACCTATACTTGAGTATTGCTCATTAGTGTGGGATCCGTACCAGATCGGTCTGACGGAGGAGATAGAGAAGATCCAAAGAAGAGCGGCGCGTTTCGTCACAGGGTTATTTGGTAACCGTGATAGCGTTACGGAGATGTTTAATAAACTCAAGTGGCAGACTCTGCAAGAGAGGCGCTCTGCATCGCGGTGTAGCTTGCTCGCCAGGTTTCGAGAGGGTACGTTTCTGGATGAGGTATCGAATATATTGCTTCCCCCTACTTATACCTCCCGAGGAGATCACGAATGTAAAATTAGAGAGATTAGAGCGCGCACGGAGGCTTTCAGACAGTCGTTCTTCCTGCGAACCATACGCGACTGGAACAGGGAAGGGAGGTAATGACAGTGGCACGTAAAGTGCCCTCCGCCACACAACGTTGGGTGGCTTGCGGAGTATCAATGTAGATGTAGATGTAGATGTACTACAACCCCATATGTATCGCTCACATAGGGATCGTAAGGACAAGATTACAATAATCACAGCATGCACAGAAGCATTCAATCAATTATTCTTCTGTGCACTGTACATGAATGGAACAGTAACAAACCCCAATAACTGGTACAATGGGACATACACTCCTTGGTTGTTTACAGTTTATGGATATAGATGTAGAACATGCTACCTCTGCATCACTTTTCCCCCTACTGACATTTGTTTCATCCACATCTTGCATCCCATTTAAAGAGAACCAAACTAAAATGTGTGCACAATAATTAGGCCTACTGTCTGTAAATCACTTGATTGCTATACTTCTTACTTGCGAATGGGCAGAAATTGGAAGACTTCTGGCAGTCAGCTAGCTGGTAACAACAACAACAACAATAATAACAACACTGTGTAGGCCTTACAGCAGTTTAGTACCTATTACAAAGTTACTATTGTGCTGAGCTATCAATTAGTTTGTTTATTGTTGCAAAATGAATAATGAAGCAATAACTGATCAATTTTGGGAACTATGTACAGCTTCAAGAAGGCTCCCCCATGAGATATTTAAGCATATGTGATGTATACGTCCCAAATTTTACTGTTACGGTTGCATGGAACAAAGTATTGAATATGTGTGTAGTGAATGTACTACGTGAGGAAGATGATAATCACACATTTCTTACACAAACTGTAACCTCCACTGCATTGTATTACACGCTAATGCAAGTATTAGCCGGATAATTATAATGGACATGACCAATGTAAGTATTTTTTATAAAACATAACAATTCGTAAATTTTATAATCAGCCTTATGAAATAGCGATAATACTAATGATCAATTAAAAAGTAACTTAGTTTCATAGTTGAAACACAGTTGAAACCTTTAGTTTTTACCCATCAGAAAATTACATGTCGCACCTTATGGAGTAATTACCCTCATGCTAACTGGTGTAGTATAACACCACAAATGAATCAATTTAGTGTGTCATTGTGAGTTAGTCTGAATCAAAGTCTGTTTTTATTCACCTCAATAAGCACACGAGACAAAAAATTAGGTGCCACCATGAGGCATCATGACTAATACCACATAATATCACCTGTAGCCCCGATAATGGCCTCAATTCAGCAAGAAGATAGCTCACAAGTTAGATGTACCACATCCAGCTGCAGGAAGTCGATGAAGATTTGATCCCACAGATCTACAAAAGAGCAGGAATATCGACTGCTACATTTCACCTCATGTTCTAAGCAGTGCCAAAGTTTCTGTGAGGTTAAGACCACGGATTGATGGGCCAGTCAAGTGTGACTGGGTACTGAGTGTTTGTCAAACCATGAATGTATGAATGCAGCCCTGTGAACACTGTTGTCGCCTTGGATTGCAGCTCAAATCAAGTATTTGTGCGGTCTGCAGTTCTCAGCCGTATTTTATAATATGCATCTAGTAACTAACAGCTGAGCCCAAAAAGTCAATTAACATTAAATCTTCTAAAAGAGCATAGTTTTCGTGCTCCGTAGCAGACAAAAATAATTACCGAGACAGTAATATTTTATGATCACTCAATTTTAATTGATACTGATGAATGCGATTGTGAGTAAAGTTGGCTGCTACCACAGGGACAGAGGGGTAAGTAGCACAGTTATTGCAGGTTTAAAGGATGTGAGAGGGGCAATTTTTTATTATTTGTCTTCCAGTACTGTCAACTCACAGCCATGTGTGACTCATAGCGATCAGCTGCTATGGTATAAATTTTGACATGGAGGTAAGATCTATCGTTTAATGCTTATAACACAGTGGTCATCTTCAAATGTGGTACTTGTTTGTGGCATGGAACATCAACTTACAGCTGTTGTAATACAATGCAGTGAGCAAAAGAAAAATGACATTGAAAATACTTAATAAGTAGATTTAATCATGTCTCGTAATGCGTATAATCAATCAGGGTAACTTTTTCTAGTCAGAATACCTTTGCACCATGTAATACTTTTATTTCAAATGGCTGGCGTTCTACCAACTTGATTAATTTTGTATTAACAGTAATAGTTTGATTACTTCTGTGACTTCTAGTTACGAATTTAATTGTCTTTTCAGTGTTCTACTAACTCTTATGATAGTGACTGAAACTGAACAATATGGAATTGCAGTGTCTGTATTGTAAAGATGTACAATGCAATGTTCCTTTGGGCATGGCTGTTACTTGTGCTGGGATAGATGAAGCTTTTAAGATGACCACTCACACAAAACACAAAAAGATTTTCACTGTCTTCATTCCATTAAATAGCTGGAAGTGGTTCATGTTCACAACTGCAAAAATATTTCATGAGATCGAACAAAGGATGGTCAAATAAAATCTTCTTGGTTTTCAAGCCACATCAATTTGAATAAAATTCTTGAGCTTTTGATGGTTATCCCCACTGTTGTCATCAGGAGTAAAACTACTGAGTGCTGAGGCTGTCACAACTTTCTGCTTATATAGCTACAATTACGGCTGCTGGCACCAATAACAGAGGACCAAAATGATACATTGTGGAAGGTGAACAACAATGGATGCTTAACACTTGTAGGGCGGTGGGCGTGGCAGTTTCAAATGTGGTGCCGGACCCTTGCACCACCTGATGTGACTCGGTCCTGTGGCAAGCCAGAGTTGCTACAAGCTGCTCAACTCACCTTCTGCCCACGTGCCATTTCGGCTCTCTCATATTGATGCCAGTGACTATAATCGTGGCTGTACAAGCAGAAAAAGTGCTAGCTCCAGCAGTCAGTAGTTTAGCTCCTGATGACAATGGCAGAAATAGCCAGCAAAAGCTCGAGAATATTATTTGAATTGGCATGGCTTGGAGACTAAGAAGATTTTATTCAGACATCCCGCTGCCAAAGACTCCGAGGACACAATGCATGGTCAATAAATATATATTGTTGTTTCAAAGTAAACCTGCAATACTGAAGTAACACTTTGTTTCTGCTCCTTATTTACACCTGATTTTCTTTTGACAGGTCTAAAGCTGGTCAGAGCATTAGACGTTGCAGAAAATACTAAATTTTTAAGACTGGTCTATAGTTAACTTGAATGACGGTGTAACTTTGTACCAGTATTAAACCCACAATTTTACTCTGCTAGGGATTTAATTAGTGTACATTTTCACTTTCCTTGGCACTCAGTAACTACAAGTGTAGGATGTTACAATGTCTGTTGTGATGTGTACTTCCAACTTTGCATTCAGTATTTTCAAAACATGGAAAAAAGTGGTACAAAGTGACCCTGAGTGAGCGTAATGCATTTAAATATACGTGCAAATACTGTTATTAATCAATTTTTCACCCACTTACATACACAACAAAGCGCTTCATCAGACAATTACAACTTTGGGGTCACTGAGATAGCAGCAGTTTGCAACAGAGAACAGTTGACATGAAGTGTTCTAAATGGTGCTGACTTTCAAAAAACATTACTACAGAGGAGGAGAGGTGGCCAACTTATTGCCCCCTTGCTACAGCTAGTCTATTGGGGGCTCATAACATACTAACATATTAACATATGCAGGTAACCAATTAATAAGGTCAGTATATACATGGCTCTATGTGAACCCCCCCCTTCCCACAATTTCAGTATTGGCCCTTGATCAAATCAGTTTCACTACCGCCGGTGTACATCATGAATATGTAGAAAAAGAAAGGGCAATGCCTGATTGCCAAATATGTCGAAATAAAGATCCTGACTAATAGAATGAGTGGGATAAGGCCATGTCATACAAAACACCCCCGAAATATCACAGGACCACCTCCAGATTGAACAATATCTTCCGCACACTGCGGGTTAAATACATCACTGGGAATTAGCTGCTCTTGATGTTTTGCTTCATTTGAAAAAAAAGGCAAAGTTGGAGAAATGGGGTACGATTCCAAGTGTCATGCCTTAGTGCCCACAAACAAGTGTACAAAGTGTACTTATGTTTTGTCAACATCTGACAAAAAACTTAGTCAAGGGTCATTCCATGTCAATTCAACCAATTTGAGAAAATGTTTCAGCTGATAGTCTCAGATTTGGCTGAAATTTAGCACACCAATGCTACCAAGTGTGGAACACTAATCTACAAAATTTTAAGTTCCCCTGCCAATTACTTCCAGAATTATGGCTTGTGAAAGAAGGTGGCATGACCCGGAAATTGCAACCTGCATCTGGCAATCTATCTTCAGACTCAACTTCAGGTCTTAATAACTTTGGAAGTATTCCACACAGTCCAGCGAAAACTTTACAGCCCAGTAACATCCACTTAGAGAACACACACTATGAATCAAAACACCAACAACATATTTCTGGGGGAAAATAAAAACTTCCAAAATGTGATTTAAAAAATGTAATACGTTAAAAGGTACATATTGTAGGTGCCCTCTATGCCAAATATAATTCACTCAAAAAGGGTATAAATTTTTTTTGTGGTAAGCTTAATGTGGCCTAAACACACACAGAACTCATCATGCCCATATCACTCACACAAACAGAGTTACATGCACACGAAAATACAAAAATTTGAAAAATTACCTGAAAAACATGGATTTTTGAAGTGGGGTAGCACAAAAGAGACAAGTGATATCCAAGCCAAATTTCAAACACTGCATAAGTAGACCATAATATAATATGTGGCAAAATTTCAACTTATTATTGCAAGGCATTTGTGTACAATTAAAGTTGACAGAGATGCATTTGGTTACATCTCTTTTAACACGATTTAGCAAGTAATAGTGATGATGCAGACAGCTTGTTTCAGATAAACCTGCAGCAATTGTTGGGAACCATTAGGCAACATAAAGTTAAACAATGGTACTTTTCTGGGACAGAATGAGTCATTGTTAGGCAGGAACAACAGAGGAAACAATCAACAATTACAGGTTACTCACGTTTTTAAGATTCTAGTTCAGACTGGTCAGTACTGTTGTGGAAAGTCAGTATGGAGGCAGAAGAGTGTACTACTGGTGCTTTTGTTCAAACAAGTTACAGTATTGGTAGAGCACAAGCATCTGAATTCATAAAACAACATATGGAACAAAATGTGGCATTCGCTTTGTACTGAATGATCTGGATGAATCGGACCAAGATTTGCTGCTATGGAGATTCGGGATACACCCTGTGGGCACAAGGAGTATAGTTCCAGGAAACTTTAGTGTTTGTTATCATCGTGTGAAAGTGTTTCTGGATATGTATTCTTTCCTACAAAGAAGTTGTTTTGATCCATTTCGGATTCATAAGAAGACAGTGAAGTGTAGCCTCAGAGAAATTGATATAAAATCAGTATTGAAAGTGAATCAGAGCATGGGACTTAACATGAAACCAGGACAAAAGTTATGTCCCAAGTGTGTTACACTGCTAAAAAATGAAGAATATTCTGATAACTTACATGACAGTGATGAAGAGTATCAGCCACCTACAACCACAGCGGATGAGAAATTAAATACTTTAGTGACTGCTCTTGGTTTGTCTCCCATGAAGACACACAAAGTTGGGAAAAGAGACAGGTCCAGTTATGGTAGAAGAAAACTACAAGAAGCTCAAATGGAATTAAAACACAAAATAGCTGACACACTAATGGTGGAAGACGAAGAACTATCTGCTCCAAAGGAACAGAAATCATGCCCGAAATGCTCTGATTTGGACAAAATTGTGCATGATTTGAAAGAAAAATGTGTCATATCCACACACCAGAAAGAAATAGCTATTCTTACCCTTGCACCTTCCAGCTGGTCTACTGACTACACAACAAAGGAATTCAATGTTTCTACATACATGGTAAAGCAAACTAGGAAAATAAAAGCAACCCAAGGAGTGCTTCCACAACTTCAGCAGGCTCAGGGTAAGCAATTGAGTTCAGAAATAAAGGTGCTAGTGTCGGACTTTTATGAAAATAACGACTACAGCGGAATAATGCCTGGAAAAAAAGGCTACGTAATGATGAAAATGGGAAATATACGTGTACAGATGAAAAAAGACTGTTGCTATGCAACATATCAGAACCATATGTAGAATTCAAGGAAAAGTATCCCAATACCAAAGTAAGTTTATCACCTTTTTTCAATCTTCGGCCAAAATGGGTTGTGCCTGTAAGTGCAAGGGGCTCACATAATGTTTGTGTATGTGAAACCCATCAAAATGCTAAGCTGATGTTAGTTGCTATAAAGGACACTGGTCTGGATTACAAAGGTGCAATGAAGCTGCTAGTGTGTGACATCAGTTCCTACCAGTGCATGATACACAGGTGTGAAAAGTGTCCTGGTAAGGCAAATCTTGCAGAACACATGAATAACAAACTGTATGCTGAACTCCTTATGGATGACGATGAACTTGTTTCTTATAAACAATGGACACACATGGATCGCACAAGTCTTGAAACAAATGTGTTGTCAAAAAACAGACAAACTGACTACACACAGCTTCACAGCAACAGCACAATCGGCTTATCTCCAGTTTTGTAAGGATAATTTGAAACAAGATGAAATTATAGTAATACTAGACTTTTCTGAAAATTATGCTTCTGTAGTTCAAGATGCCATCCAAGGATATCATTGGGACAACAGTCAAGCAACTCTCCAGCCATTTGTGATTTACTATAGAGGTGGATCAGGTGATGTGTCTGTCATGAACATGTGCGTTTTTAGTGATTGTTTAATTCATGACGCCATTGCAGTTCATACCCACATTCGCACTGTCATGGCATATGTGAAAAACAAGCTGCCTCACATACATTTTGGGAAATACTTCAGTGATGGGGCAGCTAGTCAGTACAAAAACTGTAAAAATCTCAAAAATTTATGCCTGCATTACCACGATGTTCAGATTCACGCAGAATGGAATTTTTTCGCAACAAGTCATGGTAAAAATGTATGTGATGGTAGTGGTGCTACCATTAGGCGCATGGCATCATGAGCTAGTCTGCAGCACCCTACAGAAGGTCAAATTCTAACACCTCTTCAATTATTTACCTGGGTACAGAAAAATATCTCCGGAATACAATTGTTCTATGTTTCGAAAGATGAGGTGAAACCAGTCAAAGAGTTGCTAAAAAGCAGACTAGAACACGTTAAAACTGTTGCAGGCACAAGAAGCCATTGTCACCTCTCTCCAGTGGACTCTGACAATGTGCGGATGAGCAGACTGTCCGGTTATAACTATAGGTTCATGCACAACATGTGTCTTCACAGTGCTTCTGACTCAGGATTCGGAAGCAAAATCAGCAACATACAACCAGGTTGCTATGTTATTGCTGTTTATGATGACAAATGGTACTTAGGATGTGTTGCAGAGTGCTGTGAAGCAGAAGGTGATGCATTTGTGAACTTCATGGCACCAGCAGGACTAGCAAGATCATTTCATTGGCCACGTTTGGAGACAGGTGTTGGATTGAACATATTGTTATGACAGTTCCAGTTCCTACCACAGTGTCAGGAACAGTACAATTTGCCACTCAATGTTCAAAGTACAGTAGCTAAAGTGTGGAAGAACTGTTTGAAGCACAATCGACTGGTTTTTAGCAGTTATGGTGCAGTAAACATTAATGATAGGTTGTGTTAATCTGTCTATATGTTGTCGCTTAGTGATTATTTTATGGGAGAGGGTAAGAAGAGGCAGAACAGTTTACGATATGTTTTTACAAAATTGTGTTGTGGAACAATGGCCACATCACCAAATACGCCTGTCAACTTCCATTGTACACAAATGCCTTGCAATAACATGCTGAAATTTTGAGATGTATATCATTATGGTCTACTTATGCAGTGTGTGAAATTTGGCTTGGATACCACTTATCCCTTTTGTGTTACCACACTTCAAAAATCCATGTTTTTCAGGTAATTTTTCAAATTTTTGTATTTTTGTGTACATGTAACTCAGTTTTTGTGACTGATATGGGCATGATGAGTTATGTGTGTGTTTAGGCCACATTAAGCTTACCACAAAAAATTTATACCCTTTTTGAGTGAATTATATTTGACATAGAGGGCACCTACAATATGTGCCTTTTAACGTATTACATTTTTTTAATCACATTTTGGGATTTTTTATTTTCCCTCAGAAATATGTTGTTGGTGTTTTGATTCATGGAGTGTGTTCTCTAAATGGATGTTACTGGGTTGTAAAAATTTCACTGGACTATATGGAGTAGTTCCAAAGTTATTAAGACCTGAAGCTGGGTCTGAAGATAGATTGCCAGATGCGGGTCGCAATTTCCGTGTCACACCACCTTCTTTCACAAGACATAATTCTGGAACTAATGGCAGGAGAAACTAATACTTTGTTCACGAGTGTTCCAGACATGGTAGAATTAGGGTACTGAATTTCAGTCAAATCTGAGACTATAGGCTGGAGCTCCTGGTTGAGCTGACATGGAATGACCCTCAAATACCGATAGAGATATAACAGTCTTTTTTCAGTGTGCCTGCCTGCCAATCAAAGCCTGCTCTGTGTTAGTAGTAGCAGTCTGTCCTTTCCATATTGTTCTTATACTCTGAATTTTTTCTCCAACCCTCAAATGTTATATTGGATTCCTCTTTCTGTTAGGCCCCTTCTCCTCATCCCTGCTTCTGGTTACAATGAGAATGTGAAGTGAGTGAAAGTAAAACACAGGTCGTAGTATTAAACTAAAGAGTGAGAACTGCTTTTGGTGATTGAAGTAGTTTTCACCCCAGAGGAATGTTACAGCTGCCATTTATATTTGTTTCCCATCTAGGAGTGTAGAGCAGCATACAGTGGCATACATGGTTTTTTATGTATGTTTCAGAGTTACTAAGTGGATCTACGTACATATTCAGTGAGTTATTTAGTCACTGAATTTGTTGGAAGGTAATCAATGTGTTATTTAGTTATGGGTCATTCCATGTCAAGTGTCCCAGTTTAGAAGATGATTCCTCGTCGAGCATCTTGAATTTTGATGAAATTTGTACAGGGTGTACCTGAGGGCCCTACATGAACTTATGCAAAGTTTCAGGCTCACCTGTAACTTTGCTGAGGTGCTACAGCCATTTTCATGAAGACCACTTTTACAGAGACTGAAAACTTGTGAAGAAATCGTCAACTTTGGCATTCCACTGTTCCTAATGTAAAAGACTCTTGTTTCTGGGTAACTTTGTGTGCTCTACACACAAATGTTGCAAGCAGAGTTCAGAAAGCAATGTATTTGGCATAATCTCAGTTCAAAGTGGGCAACAAATCATGTCATGAGAAATTTGCCCCATAGTTTAATGAGGTATAAGTAGTGGAGAAAGTGCACAATGGACCTGGTCTTTAGCCAAACTACTGTCTGTCTGGGTGTTTAGTATATCACAAATTTTGGCCTGGCTTGTGTGTTTAATTACTGTGCTACCATTCTGTAAATTTGCAAAAAACATGAATGTATCAAAATATACCCGTGTTCGAAGTTATTTATCTCAAAAGGGACACATACCACATTACAATCATTAACACCATTCAACAGAGCACATTTCATTCTATTAGAATAACTTATTTTCATTTTGGTGTCTCTTTGGGTAAGGTGCAGAAAATTTGCCTAAACTATTGACTTTTTTGGTAATTCAGAAATTCCTTACGTTGGTCCATGGTAGCTATGCCACTACCAATCTCAAGACTGGTGACCCCATCACCAAGGGGTCACGCCTGATAGCTATGCAAGGTCAGCCATGGGTGGGTTTCTTTACTGCAGGTTCCCAAGCCTGAAAGTGGGTGTCTAGCAAGTTCCCAAGCAGGAATGTAAATATCTAGCACGTTCCAAAGTCTGAATGTGGGTATCTAGCAGGTTCCAAAGCCTTTTTTGGGTCTCTCTGTGGTTCCCAAGCTGTAATACAGAATTGTTCAATAGTTAAATGTTTTAACTTTTTGCTGATGTTCAAAACTATTGCTTCTGGCAAATTGTATTGCCATCCCATCATTGAAGCACCTGGGACTGGTATGACTGCAATTATCTGTTGTTCTGGGATCTAGCATATGTCTCTTCTAATAGGCCAATGAAATGATTGAGGAGCTCCATGAGGATGCATGAAATTAATCAAGGCATCTTTTTCTTCACATGAAACTTCACAGATATTTCCTATCCACCATTTTCCATCATAAACGCAAGCAACATACTGGCCAGACTGTAGTTCATTAATGGTAACATGTTTAGTAGCAACTTTAGCATGTCGGTTAACATTTGCTATAAAGGACAATGTATCATTTGATACTATGTGAATCCTAAGTCGCTTTTCATCAATTGGCACAAAATGGTGATGGTCTCTTGTACCAGACACTGTACATCCATCCTCAAAACTTATCTCTTGATCAATTTTTGCATCTTCAAAAATGGCTCTGAGCACTATGGGACTTAACATCTATGGTCATCAGTCCCCTAGAACTTAGAACTACTTAAACCTAACTAACCTAAGGACATCACACAACACCCAGTCATCACGAGGCAGAGAAATTTTGCATCTTCAATAATTTCTTTTTTAATATAGATAAACTCAATGCCATGAACTTTTTTTTTGCAATATTCAAACAGATCAGTTGGTGTTAAGATTTGGTTGTCAATTGGGCATTGAAGGCTATCTCTTGCTGCTAAACGCCCCCAATTCCGTCACGTGGTGATTTCCTATGGCTTGTTCCGAAAAAATTCCATTCTGCAATAATGCCAAAATCTTTTTGATGATGGCAAAGATTTAGGAAGTTCTTAAATTTTTTGTACTGTGCTGCAGAACCGTCGCTAATGTAATGAATATGCTTAATTTCTTTAAAAATGCATTAAAGGGATTTGATCAAGTATGTTAAAAACACATGCACTGCAACTGTGTCATGTCGGAGGCAATCACTGATTATGCAGTAGCTGACACTCTTTAGGTCTTCATTACCTTTGTAGTAAATGACAAATGGATGTATTGTAGCTTGACGATTTTCTCAATGGAATCCCTGTACTGCATCTTGGACAATAAAGGACAAATTTTCTGCGAAATCCATTAATATAATCAATTCGCCTGGTTTGAGACCTTCTTTAGTGAACTGCAAATGCTTGTTCTGATGCTTTGCAATGTAATGGTGAGTAGAAAGGACCAACAGTTTTGTAACTAATAGTTCAATGAATTCTTCAGCTGTCATTTCTCTGGTTTCAAGCGTATCTCTATCAGTGTGAGTCCATTGTTTGAACTGAATTGTATCCTCAGGATCAACATCTGCAAAAGTGCTTTCCAAATATTCACTTAGAGCTTCTGTTCCTGGACATACTTCATAGCGATGAAGCATGCAATCCTTTGTTTCCAAATTACAGACAATTTTGCTCAGTAAAATTTTGTAATCTTCTTTTATTGGGCTATGTGCCAACATTAGTTTCACATTTTGATGTATTGTGCAGACACAAACTGAATGTGAACCAGCTGTGCCTACAGTCACACACCACTTTGGCCTTAATTCACAAAATTTGGAAAATCCAATTTCCGGTCAATTTTTATAGCGGTACGCAACAAACATTTCTTTTAAGTTGCTTAGTAATAAGTATTTCTGTTTTTTTAACCTTTCCTCCATCTATCTGAACAGTAATACAGTCCTTTTTTCCTGGGCAAATCCAACTAAACTCTTCATCATAAAAATGTTCTATGACTCTTGCCTTCACATCCTCAGAAAGCACTTTCCCACATTTACCTTTGGGCTGTGCCAATATTCCCTGTTCAGCTTTTAACTCTCTAGCCTTCCTTACCATTCTTTCTGAAACACTAAATTCTTCCATTGTCTTTTTGATAGACCAGCTTTGGGGAACTAAGGTCAAAATTTGAATTTTCTCGTTATTATTTGATATATGTAATTTTTCTTTCAATTCTTGGATCAGCTCAATGTAATCTGAACAAGTCAGGCATTGCTTGCTTGTGGATGGTTGCTCCATTTCACTGGGGTCAAGTCCTCCCACTTTTACAATTTTCTTAATAATTGCACCTTCAACTTGATGTATTTTGTGCTTTGCATATCCTTTTGTATCCCTTGCACCAATTCGATGAAACTTTAATGGTGATATTCCAACAGATGTTAAGCTTGTATTCAAATTGTGACCAACATTAGTCTCATCATCTTCATCTGACTGATTTGTAACGTCCATTTGTTAATATTTCAGTACGTCAAATTCTTTTCTACAGGAAGGGCACATTTTTTGGCCTGGTTTAATATCAGACATGGTTATCCTTTTTAGTAGGTCAGCTGTTTCTATGTTGATTGAGCACAAGCTTTTTCGTGCAGTGTGGTTTTTCTTGCCAAATGGGTTGCAGCATGATCTTTGCAAAAATTCAAATCTTTTTAGGAGTAACGCTTCATGATGGAAGCATAGTTGAGTATTTTCAGTAGAGTGTAAACCACCCCGTCTAGTAAGTAATTCTTGTTCTTCTAAGGAAAGTTGCTTTACAACTTTCAGTCCTTTTAAGGCACTGTATGTTGTTAAATGGCATGGGGAATCAGTATTTCCAAAACTGCATACATTAACTTGATCTTGTTCTTCCATTTTAGCAACAACTTGATATGCTTCAGACACTAAAATCAAACTGTCGAGTCCTAAATAAATAAAAGAAATAAAATTAATAAGCATTCAGCTTCTCAAAAATTATGTAGCACTCTCCAGTACAGTTAAAGGGTTAAATTTAGCAATGAACCTGTCACAAACAGGTTTAAAATCACTGAATAAACAGGCAAAATGAATATTTAAACAATGAAGACATAATCAACAAAACTCTCAATTTTAGGCGACATAGATGTAAGAGAGGGCCTGATGGCCCTAATCTTGCCAGGTTAAATAAATCAATAAATAAAATAAATAAATAAATAAATTTTTGCCCCTTACCCAAAGAGACACCAAAATGAAAATAAGTTTTTCTAATAGAATGAAATGTGCTCCGCTGAATGGTGTTAATGAATGTAATGTGGTAGGTGTCCATTTTGAGATACATGACTTCGAATATTTTGATACATTCATGTTTTTTAGCAAATTTACAGGATGGTAGCACAGTAATTAAACACACAAGTCAGGCCAAAATTTGTGATATACTAAACACCCAGACAGACAGTACGGTAGTTTGGTAAAAGATCAGGTCCATAGCGCACTTTCTCCCCTACTTATGCCTTGCTAAACTATGGGGCAAATGTCTCGTGACGTGATTTGTTGCCCACTTTGAACTGAGATTATGCCAAATGCATTATTTCTGAACTCTATTTGCAACATTTGTGTATAGAGCACACAAAGTTGAACCGCTATATCCAGAAGCAAGAGTCTAGCTCTTTTGCATCAGGAACAGTGGAATGCCAAACTTGATGATTTCTTCATGACTTTTCGGTCTCTGTAAAAGTGGTCTTAATGAAAATGGCTCTAGCACCTCAACCAAGTTAAAGGTGAGCCTGAAACTTTGCGTAAGTTCATGCAGGGCCCTCAGGTACATCCTGTACAAATATTATCAAAATTGAAGACGGTCGAGCTGGGAGCCCTAGGACACTTCACGTGGAATGACCCTTATGCAAGTTGATGGATAAATCTTCCACAGCACACAAGAATGAGAGAGAATATTTGTATAGTAAAGAGTGCCCAGTCATGAAGATTAAAATTCTTCTGGGTGTCATATCACATCATTGTGTAAAATATTTTAATCATAAACTTAAAACCAAAATTATGATTGTATTACAATGGGCTTGCTCAGTGCAATACTGGTTTAGGTGGAGAAAAGGTGGCTCTATGTACTGCAGACAACTGGTGTCAATATGTCATACTTTCGAAAACTTATGAGCCCTAACATATAATAGGCTAGTCGTGATGGATAGGGGAAGGTAGGAAAGAAGCTACACATGGGCTAGCCATCTTGCCTGTGACTGGCGATAGTCTGCAAATTAGCTCTTCACTTCTGGTGAATGCGTTTATCTCCTAGCGTGTGCAGAACTGCACTGACAAATCCTCTGTAACTGTTTGTTTAGAAAGTCACACCCATGCCCGGTGAGGCTTCTGCCTTGTGACTCTTCGTGGCCTGTTGGACTGAGATAGCTTGCACCCAGGATTTGTAGGTGTCCTCTCTACTGATGTTGTCAGGCTGCTTAATAATTTCAATCACCTCTCAAATCTTGCACTGCCACATCCGCGCCTCTTTCGCCAGCACACAGACAAGTGAAACTATTAAGCAGCCTGACAACATCACTAGAGAGAAAGGCTACAAACTTAGGGCATCCTGGGTGCCAGCTATCACACCATGAGCAGTCACGGGGAAGTAGCCTCACTGGGCACAGACATGGCAGCCTAAACAAACAGCTATAGGGGAACTTTCACTGCTTTTTTACACACACACACACACACACACACACACACACACACACACACACACACACACACAAAAGAAAACATGCCCACCATAAGCTATGTGCTGATCAGCAGCCTGTTTCACTGACAAACTGGCTAGCCCATGAATAGCTTCTTTCCTACCCTCCCCCTTTCTGGTGTGTCTAGTCCATTATATTTTTGATTCCATAAAGTTTCAAAAATATGACATAGTATCACCAATTGTCTGTAATAAATATAGCCATCTTTGCTCCACCAACATCAGTCTTGCCCTGAGGACGGCCATTGTAACACAGTCGAAATGTTGATTTTAAGTTTACAATTAAAATATTTTATGCAATGACGTGGTATGACACCCAGAAGAATTTTAATCTTCATGACACTGGCCACAGAAACCTATGTAGTTATGTCAGTGTCCAGTCATTTTGAACATGCTTATAAACAATGTAGGAGACAATAGATTGCTACTTACCATAAAGAAGACTCTTCAAGTTGCAGGCAGGCATGGTTAAAAGACACTCACATGTAGCTTTCAGCCGCAGCCTTCATCAGTAAACACACACACACACACACACACACACACACACACAAAGCAAGCACACCTCACGCACACATGAGTGCCAACTCCAGTACCTTGGGCCGGGGAATGGTATTCTGGCCCAAGATGCTGGAGTTGGCAGTCATGTGTGTGTGAGGTGTGGTGTGCTTGCTTGTGTGTGTGTGTGTGTGTGTGTGTGTGTGTGTGTGTGTGTGTGTGTGTGTGTGTGTGTGTGTCCTCTCTTTACTGATGAAGGCTGCGGCTGAAAGCTACATGCGAGTATCTTTTAATCATGCCTGTCTGCAACTTGATGTGTCTTCTTTATGGTAAGTAGCAATGTACATTTTCCTACATTGTTGATATTCCTACCTGGAGTTTCCATTATTTGATTTGAATGTTTTTACATTGAGAAGACAAGCTGCCCTAATAAAGGAGCTGCAACATAGGATAAACCACAAAGGAATGGGAAAAGTAAACTATTTAGTTTACTGGAATTGCAAAGAAAAAATTTAAAGGCTTTTTTCGGTTAACACAATGTTAGTGTCAGTGTGGATGCAACAGTATCAACATTATTCTAACTCAACCCTTGCTGTAAAATGGAAGAATCATTTTTGGGTAAATGTCTGAATGAAGTGTAAACATGACTTCCTAGAAATTACACAATGCGTTTTTGTCCAAATTTTCAGAGCGAAACAAAAAATGGAAAATCAGCAGACAGAGTATAAAACTAACCAGCCTGAGGCCAATGTTTGCAAAAAATATTTAATTGCTTGAAAGTAATCTATCTTAATTAATGATTTGAGGGAGAATTGAAATATTTCTTGAATAGCTTCTACTAACTGTGTAAATGAAGTGTTAAAAAGGTCATCTCTTCACAAACACTAGCTATTTTGTGCACAAGAAAAGTTACATTGATGAGATATTTAGTTGCCAGATGGGCTTCCTTCAAAGAAAGTACTAAATTTAGCACTTTTTGAGAACAGCAGACATCAGAAAGACAAATTAAGTATCAAAAAGTTTCTTTTTCCAGTGCAGAGGTATTTTGCACATAAAAAATTATATTGGTGTGATATGTAACTGTCAAAAATAGTTCCTACAAATAAAGTACTAGGTTAATACTATTTTGAGAACAGCAGATGCTAGTAAAGGATGTGAGACGTCAATAAGGTCATGCTTTGTGAACAAAACTTGAAAATAAGGGAAAAAATGGTCAAAAATATTCTGAAATGATTTGTCTAAAAGTAAGAAGTAATAAGAAGGAAAATATATTACAGAAAGATGCTTGAAATCATAAAAGTGTGTGAGGTGTATCAATTGTTTCTCTAAATGCTTTTGGATTAAAGGAGACAAGTCACAGATGTGTTGTGTTGGAAGCATTTTGGTCAAGGCAGTGTGAAAAAGGGTTCACTGGAAGAAATCCAGAGAGAGAGAGATTACAAGTAGACTGCACTTAGAAGGATGAGTTCTAAGTTTTACATTTACATTTCCAGTCATATATTTACGTCATATTTTGGTATAATTTACTCTACACTGCTGTGTTTTGAAAGAAAACAATCATATGCTGTATTTCATATTCTGTTACACAATTTAGTGATTAACAAATACTCATCAGGACTCTTTCTGTCTACACATACTGTGTCACTTGATTTAAAATCCTCATTGTGAAAGAGCCGGTGTAACTACTGGAACAGCTTGTCTGGGTTTCTAGTGATGTATTTGTGTTCCTTGTGATATACACAGGGAAGAAGTGGGGGAGGGGGGGGGGGGGGGGAGTGGTGGGAGCAGAGCACTTCAACAATCATTCTTCTGTTTGCCCTAAGATATATAACTGTGGTGAACTGATTTATTAACCACTATAATGAATGATAGCTGGATGTTATTTGTGTTTGTGATGTTCTATTAATTTTCTTCAATCAGTGCAAATTACGGTCTTACATTATTATTACATAATTTACTACTCTGAAAAAATTGTGACTAACCCATTTATAGTCCATCCAGTGCCACATATTTCACAATATGCAAGTACACAGACTGATTTTGAAGGATAATGTCTATTAAGTTTAGTATAACTGGAGCCCTATTTAAAAAGAACTTTCCTTCTCACCACATTAATGCAAATGTATTTTTAGTTTCTGAATATTCTTACTATCCTACTTTATGACTATGACTAGAGTGTCAAAAATGATTTACATGTGAAAAGAAAGTTTCACTTCAGGTTTTTGACAAGGACACAAACTCAATACAGAAATTAATTTTGCGAGACTGCAGAGAATGTTTATCTTTATGCTTTCCCTGTTTATAGTTTAAGATGATTGTATGCACAATATTACACTTGGAGCTGATCTTTATTATGTATCTTGAACAAACCTGACATGGCATTAAACCCTAATCTTCCTTCCTTGGAAAGCAATGAAGAGTAAATGTACTTGAGCAAATATGAAAGCACTCCCAAGAAGTCTTTCTAACAGCCAGTCAGCAACTCTTGTTACAGAAAACTTTTACTGATGATGGTTCCACTGTCTCAGCAGAATATTTCACAAAATGACAGGAAATAAATCTATGCCGAATATAGAATCAACTCTGACTAGAGTTCAAGATAGTGAGAGACCCTTCCCAGCACAAAGTTTGATCTAATGAGTACCTTTATCACTTATCAATAAGTTGTCTCCATTGTAATTTGGTGCTCTTATGAACATAAAAAGATTTTTGATGCAGTAAGTGACTAATTTGTTAGGGTTTTTGTTGGAACACAAGGTAAATCACTTGCCAGAGAGCTTGTTCAAATATTGGTTTCCCTGTGGGTGGTATGGGTAACTTCAGGCCTTTTATTAGTACATCTGTAGCATTGTCAAACCTTATACATCTTAAGAGGCTCATTAACAGCTATAGTTGGTTATTTATGTAGCTTAAAAACAGGAGCCTACATAGTTAGCAGCTAGCGTTACGGGATGTCATATTTAACTCCCCTCGCCAACTACCCCTTTATTCCACTTTAAGTTAAGTTTTACTACAGTAGAGAGCCAAATAATTGCATTTCCTGTTAAGAAGATATACCAATTCAGGATGCCAGTGAAAAGCTTTCCCAATTACATTATTTTCTTAAAAAGATCTCAGATAATGTAAATTCCCTCTCTTCCCCCCCCCCCCCCCCCCTCTCTCTCTCTCTCTCTCTCTCTCTCTCTCTCTGTTGAAACTTCATTCCAGAGTTTTAAACATAAATTTAAAATTTATTTGTGTTGGTGACAAGAAGTTACTTATACATAAGTTCTGCAAATCATAATAGAACATGATTATTTACATCTCATTTGTAAGTGCAACATGTAAAGATTCACTGTCCACAAGAGTACTGTATGTATGATACAATAGCCAAGTTTCATTAAATGGTGTCAAATAATCAGAAGTGTTCAATTCTTACTTACGCAGTTCCTAATAGAAAAATCCATACACATTTTGGATGAATATCCAAACCAATAGTACCAATTTCCTCCAGTTGTTAAATCTGAAGATCTGTATTATCTGCAGTAACATGATTCTTATTACCTATTTTTTTCTGTTTTGGGGCAGTTACTGCACTCACAAACAAAGTTGACACTTGGCACAATGGCTGATGGGAATGATCGCAAAGGCATTTCCCATTTACCGTCGTTCCCATCAACCAACACGCCGAGTGCCAACTTTGTTTGCGTGCATATTAGTGTCATGAACAGTAAGCACTTTTGTCCTTAACCCACACAGTAATTTAGACAACATAATCTAACATTACTCATTAGAAATTATTAATTTTCCATCGACTATTTACATTCGCCAACGGGTTCTTTACTTTCACAAGATCTCTTTTTTTTTTTTTTTTTTTTCTTTTAAATGTCTGTTAACCTGTCTTATTTGTTCATGACACATATTAACTGTAGACTATATTCAGGATTTGAAATGAATAAATGAGTAATATATGACTCATTAGTATGTGTAATATTTACTGCTGGCTAGCACTGAAATTTTCACTTATTTCAGTCCATTACTTAGCATTTAAACTAGACATGACAAAACTTACAGGCATATTAAACTGTGTGCGAGACCAGGACTCGGACACACTGGCTTTTGCATGCAAGTGCTCCACTGACTGAGCTAGTCAAGCACAACTCAGGAGCTATGTCTCCTGCTTACCTTGCAAGACTCACTCCTGGATGACAGGATATTGCGGAAACATGGCTTAGACATGCCGATCAGTGCACACTTTGCTGAATTTGAAAACTCATTCCAGAAACAATCCCCCAGAACACAACTCTGCAATATCCTTTCTTCCAGGAATGGCAATGCCACTAGGTACTTTTGCATCTCTTGGAAGGCAAGCGAAGAAGTACTGGTGACAGAAAAATTGCAAGGGTGGATCGTGAGCTCTTGCCCAAAAAAAAAGGCAGAGAACCCAGTTTTGCAGTCTGGTACACAGTTTTAATCTGCTAGGAAATTTCATATCAGTGCACACTCCGCCATAAGGTGAAAATTTATTCCGGGCATGATGTTTCCCAGATGGTGGTCACTGTAGCACCAGACATCACTTATGTGGTGACCGGTAATTGTTAAGTTCAATAAAAATTTGAAATACACCTAGTAAGTAATCCAAGATTATTAGAAGATGCAAATATGTGTAAGTAAGTCTCTAAGTAACAAAACGTAAACATATTATCAAAATAAAACTACTGAGAAATAATGGCAAAGAGGGAAAATTTATTAATGGGCTATATGCAGAATAAGTACTTATTTCATGGTAATTTCAGTGTAATAGCTTTAATTGTGATTCTGGGAGCTGATTCTGTCATAAATGGGTTTGGGTATCAGTAACTACAGCAATATTTAATTTGTTTGTTTATTTACCTGCCTAGTCATCATGTACACAGTATTACATCCTTTATGCCATCAGACATCTTATGCATATTGTGACAATGTATTTCTAACAGCTCTCCTTTGTATTGTAAAAGTACTCTGGGCCATCAGTTGCCCCAGAATATTATTCCATATTTTAGAAGTGAATCAAAATATGCATTACAAACACTTTCCATTATCGTCAATACCTCACAACAGTTACTAAAATGAGTTGATATGAATCAAATGCCTACCTTATTTCTCATCACTCTGTATAAGTCGAAAAATTTAGTCTCCTTGCTACGTGCCTCTATGTACCTTGAGATGGTTATTAATTGTGATTCTTGGGTAAGCAACATTTTTATTTAGTGCGTTATGGAAACTTCTTATTTTCAATTAGCTGAGTACAGAGAGACTAGTCAAAGGTGTTAATGTGTCGGTGTGCATTGTTCTTTGTATAATTTATCATGTCAACGGTAAGAATAACTTGTTACTTAAACCTTACAATTACTGGAGGGTGGCGCAGAACTGAAAGTGGCTTTGGGCACGTTCAACACGACACTATGATAGTTGCCACTTGAACTGTTATGAGACTTATTAAAACGGCAGTAGTTACTGATTATGAAATACCTGACAAGAGCATTCAGTGTTTCATGTCTAAAAGGAGCACAGATTTGTTATCAAGAAAGTTAATCTATTGCTACAATGAAGTTTTATGATCCACTGTGTCTTTTCTTTACCTGGCAATTTTAACTGAGTGCCGACGATATAAGTTAGGTAGTCTGTCGCCGCTTAATGCAAATAAGCACCGTGAACGTGAAGCAAACTGCAAGTTACGCCCACAACAAATGGATACCATTGTCCGAAGCCTTTGCAAAGCCACACTAATGTTATAGTTTATTCAGTGCAGCATTCCAGTGCGCGAAGAGACGCGTTAATTTGTGTTCCGTGCACCTTTACATAGCTAGTACTCTTTATATTTACAAACACGATTTAGTTACCGGCGATAACGCAGTTTACGCAATAGCTTTGGATCACAGTCAGACGAAGATGTTTCACAAACAACGCTCGAGTTCAGATTTCTGTTTCCACGAAAGCGAGCTCTATGAGATAAAGCATAATCTTCACAGTGCTTAGTCCATCTGCAGTGCCACTTATGTAACATTATACAATTTGTAGGAGAAACTATGATGCCAATCTGAATGTTACATTTTATTTCAAACATTGGAAAAAAAATTTCTATATCTACAAGTTGTCAATACTGATGTTTCTCATACAACTCATTGACAACCACCTTCGCTTTGGTACGTCTCTCCTCGCATATACTGCAACATTCCAGAGACTATAGACTAGTGGGTCATGAGTTCATTGGACTCTCTTCTACACAGTTGTGTCGCACCATACGTATGCTGTATGTTACACACATCTCACAGACAACAACAACCAGTGTCGGTAGAGTTGTGACAATAAATAATGCTACGATTTGAGCTGGTTGTTTCTGCTGGGGGGTTTCTGCAAGCAAGTACCAAATATCAGGGTACTGCAGAAAAAAATAAGGTTTTATTACACTAATATGTAGAGTTATGCCTTTTGGTCACAGTATTGAAACAAATATTATAGTCCTATACAAGATCATACGCAGCTTCTACAATACTAGGTGAATATTGCTACAAGGAAAAATATAAAACAGAGTGCCCTGTATTTCTGAACGTGCGTGTTCATTTGTGTTCAGTTAAGCTTATATTAGCTCTTTTCTTCTTCACATGGATGTTCATTTCGCTGTTCTGAATTCCAAAAAAATACTCTACTTTATATACATCCATTCATTTACATCACGTGCATATGATATGAGCTTTTTTTCTATAAATGCAATGCGGTGTGTAGGCCCCACGTCTCAAGACAACTGCTTATAATCTACAAGATGTACCAAAATCAGTGCTACAGTACTTCTAAACCCACGTAATATTTCTCATTAATAACTTTTTGTTATATGAAAATGGACTAGAGTGTGTGTATATCTAATTAATAACACAACAACCTCCACTGTTCATGGCTTAACATGACATAGGTTCAAGAACAATGGTTCAAATGACTCTGAGCACTATGGGACTTAACATCTGAGGTCATCAGTCCCCTAGAACTTAGAACTACTAAAAACTAACTAACCTAAGTACATCACACACATCCATGCCCGAGGCAGGATTCGAACCTGCGATCATAGCGGTCGCGCGGTTCCCAGACTGAAGCGCCTAGAACCACTCGGCCACACCGGCCGACGGTTCAAGAACATAACTGACGTCTCATTTGGCAACTTCATCCCACTACCCCCACCCCCCAATCTCCATGACACCTCTTTCCTTGTGCACTTTAACCCATGTTAGTTGACTTGCTGATTGTGGCATGTGCTGCATAAAACTATTGTATTTGGCCACCCCTTTCAGCTAGGCACCTCATCATGCAGTTTGCGTCGCTTGGACCTTAGACTGTCTCTTAGTCTAGCATAGAGAGGGTAAAATCATGTAGGCATAAAAATATTAACCGAAATCTATTGACATGAAGATGCTGGTAGACAATGAGAACAAATTCATAAACAAAATGAAAACTCTGTTGCGATTACTTTCATTCCATATAAGAATTTTTGAGCTGCTCATATCATTCACCCAATCTTTGTGCTATATGTTCGTGTGTGTCTAGTGTCTAATTTATAGCTGTTCATGGAAACAGAGTCAGCTCACATCTTTATTATCATTTTTTAAAGTAGATCATCTTTATAAACTGTTAACATCAACAGGAAGATAACAACAATGTGATCTACAGATTTTAAAAATAACTAACAAATATTTTACATGCAACTGATACTAAATAAAATTTATTCGCCATTAGTATTACATTCATGTAAGATATTTAAAAAGCTCCTTACATGTTTCAAGTTAGAATTGTGTTATTTAGAGGTCTTTAATAAACCACTATCTTAGTAAGGAACATTGCATTAACTTGAATACACTGATAATGTGCAATGTCTAACAAGAAAGGATCAAATAATGATGCATGCTGTTCTCTAAATTTAAAGATTGTATACTGTTGTATATTATTCTTAAAATGAATAAGTGAAGTTGTCCACAACCGAAATGCTGGTCTGGATCCTAAAGTGCATTACTCATGCTATGCATGGTTCTATAGGATGCAGCATGCCCTTGCATTCATCTAACTTTTACAGTCTGTTATTGGGGTAACTACCATTTAATGCTGTCTTTGAACCATGGTGAGAGTATGCATTTTTTTCACATTTCCAGTGATGAAAGAAGCAATAACTGCTATAAAATTGGTTGTTTAATAAAAGTTAATCCTGAGAAAAATTATTAATCACGTTAATAACTGTACAACACTGATACTGAAACACATTGCATTTGAGTTGAAAAATGAAATAAACTTCTTTTTTTATATTTTTGCCTTGGCTAAACTTTTCTGCTCAAGCATGAGATCTCTGATTATAATTTGCATTTGCCGACACACGTGCTAGAGGATTATTTCTTACCACTTTTTTATAATGCATTGTAGTCCAAGTCATGGCTCTGGATCTCGGCCGTTGAACTGGAAATGAAAATCTGAAAACTACATCTTCTGCTGCCTCGTTTGTCGTCTGTGGAAAAATTGTTTATTATAATTTAGGGGGGTGAATTCTTCGCTTCCGCTAATTTTATAAATTAAAATTTCCACATAATGGCGTCTATGGCTGCAGTGGCGGCTGCAATCGTTGCACTGAAAATTACTTGAAATACAGATATTTTAAAGGAAGTTGATCTGAGATAGGTCTCACCTCTTACAAACAAAAATGAATATTAACATGAAACTAATATATTATCAAGTTAAGATTACAATTGATCTTACATTTAAAAGCACTCGCCAATATGTCCGGCTTCTAGCACTGAAGACAAGAGAGAGTGAACAGATAAAAGAAGATAACTGAACAGTCTTTTTTCATCTACATTGTCCATTATTGTCAGAGTGCATCCTTTTTATTCTTTGCACTCGAAAGTCCTTAACAGAATTTTGTACATTAATAATAATAATGATAATAATACATGAGAAAAATTATCTACCACCTGAGCGGTCATTATTCATGCACGATATAAAATTTAATGTAAAAAAGACTAAATTTATGTTATCTGACTTTTCACTTCATCTTATGAAACCTTTTCAATCAAAACCATGTCTATATAAAAGAAACTCGTGTTTCCTTGAAGTTCTACAGGTATTTTAACAGAGGGTGAGTTCAGCTGATGAAAAGTCTACGGACTGAGATCCTGTGAGACACGAGATTTCACTCTTTAGACATAACTGGTTTGGCATCTTATTTTCCCGAGTGTAGAAGTTTGGAATATCTTAAGTGCGTCAATATTATTTGCACTGGGCAATCAGACTTTCTTAATTAAGTGACAAGTGTGTTCTAAATACTTACTACAATTCATAGTTATATTGGTGAGAGCGCCACAATGCCTACTAACTAGTTTTCGCCCAAGCCAATTCTTTCTGTTCGCACAATAAGACTCACACACACTTTGGCTCTAAAACCTGTCAGTAACATACCAAAGATATTACTGAACTATGGATTAAGGGCAACAGGCAGATTCTATATTTCTATATATCTGGAAATCATTTGACACAGTGCCCACTGCAGGCTGTTCACAAAGATACAAAACTTCTTGAATAATAGAACCCAGTTTGTCATACTCAATGGCAGGTGTTCATCAGAGACAAAGGCATCGTCAGGAGTGCCTCAGGGAAGTGTGATAGGACCGCTGTTGTTCCCTATATACACTCCTGGAAATTGAAATAAGAACACCGTGAATTCATTGTCCCAGGAAGGGGAAACTTTATTGACACATTCCTGGGGTCAGATACATCACATGATCACACTGACAGAACCACAGGCACATAGACACAGGCAACAGAGCATGCACAATGTCGGCACTAGTACAGTGTATATCCACCTTTCGCAGCAATGCAGGCTGCTATTCTCCCATGGAGACGATCGTAGATATGCTGGATGTAGTCCTGTGGAACGGCTTGCCATGCCATTTCCACCTGGCGCCTCAGTTGGACCAGCGTTCGTGCTGGACGTGCAGACCGCGTGAGACGACGCTTCATCCAGTCCCAAACATGCTCAATGGGGGACAGATCCGGAGATCTTGCTGGCCAGGGTAGTTGACTTACACCTTCTAGAGCACGTTGGGTGGCACGGGATACATGCGGACGTGCATTGTCCTGTTGGAACAGCAAGTTCCCTTGCCGGTCTAGGAATGGTAGAACGATGGGTTCTATGACGGTTTGGATGTACAGTGCACTATTCAGTGTCCCCTCGACGATCACCAGTGGTGTACGGCCAGTGTAGGAGATCGCTCCCCACACCATGATGCGGGGTGTTGGCCCTGTGTGCCTCGGTCGTATGCAGTCCTGATTGTGGCGCTCACCTGCACGGCGCCAAACACGCATACGACCATCATTGGCACCAAGGCAGAAGCGACTCTCATCGCTGAAGACGACACGTCTCCATTCGTCCCTCCATTCACGCCTGTCGCGACACCACTGGAGGCGGGCTGCACGATGTTGGGGCGTGAGCGGAAGACGGCCTAACGGTGTGCGGGACCGTAGCCCAGCTTCATGGAGACGGTTGCGAATGGTCCTCGCCGATACCCCAGGAGCAACAGTGTCCCTAATTTGCTGGGAAGTGGCGGTGCGGTCCCCTACGGCACTGCGTAGGATCCTACGGTCTTGGCGTGCATCCGTGCGTCGCTGCGGTCCGGTCCCAGGTCGACGGGCACGTGCACCTTCCGCCGACCACTGGCGACAACATCGATGTACTGTGGAGACCTCACGCTCCACGTGTTGAGCAATTCGGCGGTACGTCCACCCGGCCTCCCACATGCCCACTATACGCCCTCGCTCTAAGTCCGTCAACTGCACATACGGTTCACGTCCACGCTGTCGCGGCATGCTACCAGTGTTAAAGACTGCGATGGAGCTCCGTATGCCACGGCAAACTGGCTGACACTGACGGCGGCGGTGCACAAATGCTGCGCAGCTAGCGCCATTCGACGGCCAACACCGCGGTTCCTGGTGTGTCCGCTGTGCCGTGCGTGTGATCATTGCTTGTACAGCCCTCTCGCAGTGTCCGGAGCAAGTATGGTGGGTCTGACACACCGGTGTCAATGTGTTCTTTTTTCCATTTCCAGGAGTGTACATAAATGGTTTGGCAGACAGGGTGTGCAGCAATCTGCAGGTGTTTGCTTATGATGCGATGGTTTATGGTAAGTTGTCGAAATTGTGTGACTGTAGGAAGATATGACTTAGAAAAAAATTCCAGTTGGTGTGATGAATGGCAGCTAGCTGTAAATGTGGAAAAATGTAAATTAATGGAGATGAGTAGGAAGAGTAAACCTGTAATTTCGGATACAGTACTATTAGTGTCCTGCTTTACACAGTCACGTCGTTTAAATATCTGGGTGTAACATTACAAAGCAATATGAGATGGAATGAGCATGTGAGAACTATGGTAGGGAAGATGATTGGTCAACTTTGGTTTATTGGGAGAATTTTAACTGGTTCACCTGCAAAGGCGACTGCATATACGACGCTGGTGCGACCTATAGTAGGGGACTTTTAGAGTGTTTGGGATAAGTACCAGGTCAGATTGAAGGAAGAAATCGAAGCAATTCAGAGGTATGCTGCTAGATTTGTTACCAGTAGATTCAAACAGCATGTAAGTGGAGTTGCTTCAGGAACTCAAATGGGAATCCCTGGAGGGAAGGCAATGTTCTTTTCAAGAAACTCTATTGAGAAAATTTAGAGAAGCTGACTGCTGAAGAGTGTGCTGCCACCAACACACATTGCGTCTAATTACCACGAAGATAAGGTACAAGAAATTAGGACTGATGGGGAGGCAAACAGACTGTCATATTTCCCTTGCTCTATTTGGTAGTGGAACAAGAAAGGATACCAGGGTACCATCCACCAGGCACCGTATGGTGGCTTGTAGAGTATCTACGTAGATGTAGATGAATTACAGAACATGACATGACTTCTGAAGGAAAATGAGTGATTATCCTCGCTTTAAGAAACTTACATTATCACATGCATCTTACCAGATCGTGGCTAGGACGACAAAAAGTAAAGATGGCGGTTATAAGGGAATTATGTCAGACAAATGATGGATACTGCTTTACAAAGATAACTTAGTTACTTAACTTATTCCTCCAAACATTAAGTGTTGTGACTCTATGTTCATATACATGAGCCTTTTCTTCAACATAAATAACACACTTCATAGGTAGTCTATTACATTTTCTCTTGATTAAAAACAAATGCAGTGTTTTTGTCTGACCTTCAACATTTTCAATAATAAATGGCAACCAGTCTTTGACATCTTTAGAATTGGCCCACATTTGGATATCTTTTTCTTTTTCAGAACTTCCACCTTTAAATAGACCTAAGTATCTCTTCACTTGTTTTTTCCTCTTTTGTGTAATTTTCTTCATTCTGATTTTTCATCTTTCCTGAGGTTCCTCTTACTCTAGAGTATCTGTGATAATGCAACTTTGACATTTATGTCTATTATTTGTTACTTTATGTCTGTTTTTGTCACATGGCTCCTTTTTTTGTCATTTAGGCTAGAGGCTAATAGTGCATATGACCAGGTAGAAGAAATCGTTGGTTCATTAAAACAGCTTCCCCCACGGCACAATGAGTGAAACTGCCAGTATTTGTTTTACTTTGATTTCTAATCATTTTGAATCAGGAAAACGATAACACTTCGTGTTAAAACGCGAATTTTGTTACACAACACTATGTAGTAATTTTGGAAGTGTGAGTATGAAAAACTGTCATGGGCACACTGAGACACTACCTTACTCTGCCCTAAGGGCTGTATTTTTGAAGACAGTAAAAGCAATCTAACCATAATGTGTTATCATCATCAGATTACGAAATATACAGCTTGAAGTATTTGGATTGCAATCATATTTCGACTTCTGACTGATTTATGTTAATGCTGAGATATTTTAGTTTCAGATCTTCCACACAAAGTTTACTTTTTGTGACTTAAAAGAGATGGTATAATTTTATTGAAAGGAATCAACACTAACCATTCTGAGCAAGGTAGCTATGGACCTAAGTACTTCCTCCTACTGCCATTGAGGAATCAATATTGCAGATATAATACATGCAAAGGACATAGAAGTGTCTTAATGTGACCCATATCTCATGACATATCTCTCTGTGACCTATGACTCACTGTGATCCACTGTCCCCTATTTTTTTGTCACAAGTATTACAGATAATTTTGAATGTGTTGTGTAAGGTGTAGAGTTTGGTTTATAGCAATGTATCACATGTGAATTATTATAACTGTGTTATTCTTGAGCTTCTCCCGGCGTATTTGACAATCAAAATATCCACAAGTGTACTACCGGGCTACAGTGTCCAACGGGCACAATATTTCGGCGATCATACATGTCACCATCATCAGGTGAACTGACGGACTGAGCTCCTGTGAACGTGCCGGCACGGAGATCCGTACGCTATGGCTGCTCAGAGGGAACTGGGTTCGGTCGCGGCGGCGGCCGATTTAAATACCTTCCGCCCGCGGCGCGCTCCCTCCGCTGTCCGCGCCCCGCGCCACGGTCGCGCGGTGGAACAGATTGCGACGGCACGGGGGCAGGATATAGGGTTAAAGGTAAACCTAGCTAATTAGCCCAAATTGTTGGGAATCCCTACCATCTTTAACTGTAAATGAGACAATTATCAACTTGTCTCCTCCAGCAAAGAGTCTAGGAGTAATAATAGATGAAAGTCTAAACTGGACAGAGCATGTATCTGCAATGTGCAGGAAGGCATCAGCATCTTCCTATACCCTACAAAAACATATAGGTTTTCCCCTCCTAACCAGAAAAAGAAGCTTGTGCAAACATATGTACTTCGAATTATTGATTACAGCCATGTTTCTCAAGAAAGCTCATGGCACCTGTAACTTGCTATGAGGGCCTATGTCGTTATATCTATGGTGTTTGACTCTTTGAATATATTTCAACATCATCTGCACAGCTATCCTTGCTGTGTGCTGACAAACGCAGAGATTTCCATACCTTTGCCCTTCTACTGACTCATCTATGTACGCTGTACATCACATCTCTCGTCGACCTTAACGCTGTAGCCAGAACAACATGGAAGAAAAGCCCATTCCTATCACAGCAAAAACCTTTCTGTCCCACTCCATCGTTCAACCACTTTATCGAAATCCTTCTCAGTAGCAGAAGCCCGACTCTGGAATAACCTTTCACATTATGTTAGAGAACTAAACATCATCTCCAGCAGTGGCTAGCACACTGGACTCGCATTTGGGAGGACGACGGTTCAATCCCGTGTCTGGCCATCCTGATTTAGGTTTTCCGTGATTTCCCTAAATCGCTCCAGGCAAATGCCGGGATGGTTCCTTCGAAAGGGCGCGGCCGACTTCCTTTCCTAATCCAATGAGACCGATGCCCTCGCTCTCTGTTCTCCTCCCCCCCCCCCCCCCCCCAAATACAAACATCTCCAGCTTCAGAAGACAGTTAAAGGTGTATCTACCAAAGCAACAATAACGATTACCAATGTCCCTGTACGCACTCATCATCCTTGTACATCCATCGTTCAAACCATATCTTCCTCATTTCCCAGTATTCTTAACGTCCCTTTCGCCAGAAGTCACTGTATCAGAAAACATCTATACTGTAGTCCTATACATTCTTTTTATATCTATCACTATCAGTATTATTAGTATTGTCAGTATATTATTACTGTTGATATTTATTATTACTGTCACTGTAGTGGCAGCAGCAGTAGCACAAGTGCTACATTGGTACATAATCGATAGTATTTACTCACATTGTTACTATAAAAACTGAAATCATTGTAATACTATTTGTCATATTGAAACTGTTATTTCTTAGGTAACTATGATGCAAAGAAGGTATTGTATGTATGAAACCCTAGTCCAATATAAGAGAGAGCCTGATAGCCCTAATCTCATCAGGTTAAATAAATAAATAAAGTCAGTATTACCGACAGCATAAAACATTAAGAACAGGTAAACAAATAAGTCGTGCAAGTGGTGCTTCCTATACTTGTGCAGTAAACAGCAAAGCAAACATCTGTTGGAGTAAAATTCATTAGGGAAGTGGAGTCACAAAAAAGTGAGACATTTGAGCGTTTATATGAATGAGTCGTCGTCGTCGTCGGCTGATACTCGTATCCGAGTTTTCATTTCTCTCCTGAGATTTCCTTTGTCACGGTTCAGGCGTGGAAGTGTCGTTGATGGCTTAGCAATCCAATCCTAGCGTGGAACAGGCGGCCACAGACATTACAGCTGATGGAAGGTGGAGGACGTGGCTGAGCCTGGAGGAGTTTACGTCTCTGGCGTTTGTCATTCTCCATTCTTCGACGTTCCAGCTCAAAGTTTTGAAGAGCATTTGAGGTAACTGAGCGCCAGCGACTTCGGTCTTCTGCTATTGTGGACCAGTTACTCGGATCGATGTTCAAGTTTTTCAGATTTTTCTTGTACTGATCCTTATAACGTTTGAGAGGGGCACCTCGTGGCCTTTTACCTGTGCTCACTTCGCTGTACAGCATTTGGCGTGGAAGTCTGTCATTTTTCATCCGCTGGACATGTCCGACCCATCTGAGTTGATGCCCAATGATAAGAGCTTCCATGCTATGCATTTTTGCTCTCTCTAGAACAGCCGTGTTGGATATGAAGTCATCCCATTTTAGGTTCATGATATATCTTAGCTTCTGTTGGTTGAAGCGTTCTAGTTTCTTCAGATCGCAGCGATACAACGTCCAGGTTTCGCAACCATATAGCAGGGTGGAAATGACTACAGCTTTGTACACCATCAGTTTGGTGTACAGTGTTAGGTCTTTATTCAGGAAGACACGCTTTGTAAGACGACCAAATGCTACATGTGCAGCACGTATTCTATTCTCCACTTCTTTTCCAGATGAGCAGTTGGATGACAGTATGCTTCCCAGGTAGAGGAAATGGTCCACTTGTTCCAGGAGTGTATCATAGATGGATATGCTGAAGTCAGGAACGGAGGAGCCAGGAGTTGGCTGCGCCATCACCTTTGTCTTTGAAATATTGATGGTGAGACCAAATCGTTCGTACGCCCTGCTGAAGGAATCAACTGACAGCTGCAACTCTGCAGGTGAATGAGCTGGAGAGGCATTGTCATCAGCATACTGCAGCTCTGTCACACGAGTGGTACTGGTGAACCTTTTTGAATGGAGTCTGGACTGGTTGCATAATCCTCCATCAAATCTGTACTTTAGTTCTATTCCTGCATTGTTTACGGTTGTCTCGTAAAGCATAGCTGCCAGATACAATGCAAATAATGTAGGTGCAAGAACGCATCCTTGTTTAAGCCCACTTGTTATTGGGAATTCACCAGTCATTTCATTCTGGCAGAGGACCTGTCCAGTCATATCAACGTGGAGAGCTTCAATCAGGTCAACAAAATGTTCAGGGCAGCCGAAGCGTTTTAAGACCATCCACATGGCTTCTCTGGGAACTGTATCAAAGGCCTCTTCTAGATCGTAGAAAACAAGTAGTAAAGGCTTTTGCTGTTCTCTGCACTTCTATATGAATGAGTAGTGTCTGATGTTTTGGGCATGTCCGATAGAACAAACACCACACACTCATATAATTGATTCGCCTCCATGGGCTATAAATCTACGATGTTCAGTGCAGATGCATAAATACATTCAGCCTCCAGTGTCAATCTAAAATTAGCGAGCACAGAGGACATGGATGAGGACAGTGGTGAAGGTGGGAGTGTGGATCATCTGAGGAGCGAACCAGGATAGTCGGCGCATTTGTGACAAATGCTGTGTCCAGGTGGCGCCAGCAGTCAACGCAGCTGCCTTGTAAGCAGGAGATCCTGCTTGGAATCTCAGTGTGGCACACATTTTCACTCGTCACCACCAATTCCGCATAAAGTCTCGTTGCAACTGATGTCATCAGTTCCTTCCCTTTCCTTTCCCTTCTCCCCCTCCAATTTACATAGCTTTTAAGCGCCCCCAAAAGAACTTTCGGAGCAGCAGAACATTTTGGAAAAGAAGGGAACTGTCTCCAGAAAAACGGAATGAATGAACACCCTAACTTAGCACCCATCAACTGATGGGACATACCTTAGCCTACTTGGTCTGCTGTGCCAGCCTCCCACCCTGGTGGTGTACACTTCAAATCTGCAACTGTGCAGCTGCTCAGCCGCCATTACCTGTGTGGGCATCCTTCCTGCTCACTTCTAGTCGTGTGGGCAGACATTTCAGCTGTGAGACATCTTATCCAAGCTGGGTCCATCTTGTGCTTCTGCATGCCTCAGTGTGCCCACTCCTGAGCATTTAGTCAGTTAGTTAGTTTTTTACGTGTTCCATTGTTCAATCTCATGGTAACTATTATGATGTGGGACTTATCCAGTGCATAAGAAATACTCGCATGAATCAAGGTTTATTTTAAAAAAGCTTAAAATTTTTATTACTTGCCCTACTCCCTTAAATGGCACAAAATGCACATATTATACCTATAGATTTATTTATTCTTATTGTAGAATTCATCTGTGGTCTAGAAGGAGTTGTCAAGTAGATATGATTTCAATTTATTTTTAAAACCATTACTGCTGTCTGTCAGACATTTTATTGCATCTGGTAATTTATCGAAAAGTCTTACAGCAGAATGTCTAACTCCTTTCTGTGCCAAAGATAGGTTAAGTAAAGGATCATGTCAGTCTTTCTTCTTGTATTACAATCACGAATGTCACTGTTATTTTTAAACTGGTTCTTATTGTTGAGAACAAACTTCATTACTGAGTAAATGTACTGTGAGGCTGTTGTAAGAATTCCTAACCTTTCAAACAGATGCCTATAAGATGTGTGACTATGAACCCCATAAATTTTTCTAGTCATTATATATGGCGGTAGTATCTGTTGCCGAAAGAACAGTTACCGTAGATGACCATGCAGCTTTGCTAGAAATGAAATGATAATTAAATGGACACCCTAGCTGCAAACAGGCGTTGATGTACTTCATTGGGGACATGTTGAAAATGTGTGCCCCGACCGGGACTCGAACCCAGGATCTCCTGCTTACATGAGTATGATGGGCGAACATCTATTAGGTGCACTACGAATGTAGTGGTGTGGACATGTTGGGAATGTGGATCTCACTGGGAGTGTGCAAGGGATAAGTCCCTGCAGACGCACTATCCTCTGTGCCCATGGTGGCTCTGATGGATAGAGCGTCTGCCATGTAAGCAGGAGATCCCGGGTTCGAGTCCCGGTCGGGGCACACATTTTTAACATGTCCCAGATGAAGTACATCAACGCCTGTTTGCAGCTAGGGTGTACATTTAATTATCATTTTTTCTAGTCACTTTTTTTTTGAGCAGTGAATATTTTTGACTAAGTGTTGAGTTACCCCAAAATATTATTCTGTATGATATCAAAAAGTGAAAGTATGCAAAGTGTGTTAGCTTACTAATTTCTGTATCCTCAAAATTAGCAATTATTCTGATTGCAAAAGTTGCATAACCTAGTCTTTTTAGGAGATCCAAAATATGAATTTTGCAATTAAGTTTCCATAATATGTACACCCAAAAACTTACTATGCTCTACCCTGGCTACGACTTCTGTTGATGTGTTATATTTATCGAAGGAACTGTACTCCTTGCAGCAGAAAATTTAATGTACTGTGTTTTTTCAAAGTTCAAAGCAAGCCCATCTGCAGAAAATCAATTACTAACTTTCCCATAGACATTATTTGCATCATTTTCTATTGGAATTTCTTTTACTGGATTACTAATGAAGCTTGTATCATCAGCAAACAGTCAGTTTAGCTTCTTGTTTCAGTTAAGAAGGGAGGTCATTCACATATATCAAGAACAGAAGGGAATCTATGTTCGAGCCCTGTCGAACACCTAATGTAATTGCACTCCAGTTAGATAAAGTGGCAAACCTCCTTAAATCACTTAAACCATATAAAGAAACTTTTTGCTTCCTGTTCTGTAGATATGACTTAAACCATTCACAAACTGTTCTATTAATACCATAGAATTGTAATTTCTGTAACATAATGTCATGGTTCACACAATCTTATGCTTTGGCTAAGTTACAGAAAATTCCTATTGGTGTCACTTTCCTACTTAAAATCTCTATTATTTGAGCAGTGAAACTGTATGTTGCTGTCTCAGTGGAACATCATGTTTGAAAACTGAACTGTGATTTACTAAGTATCGCATCACTATTGAGATGGCTATCCACTCTTGAGTACATTACTCTTTCCACGATTTTTGAAAATGCTGTAAGTAAGGATATGGTCAGTAATTATTAATGTCTGTGGCGTCCTCTTTTTTTTTTTTTTAGAGAGAGGCCTGATAATAGAATATTTTAAGCTTTCTGGTAAAATACCTTGAGTTGGTGATGCATTACATATGTGACTCAGAACATCAGCTGTAACTGCTACACATAGTTTTAATATCTTGTTAGAGGCGTCATCTACTCCAACAGAACATTTATTTTTCAAAGATTTAATGATTTTCCTAAGTTCACAAGAGGTTGGTAGGTGAAAATTAATTTAAGATTTCTCAAGACTGGCTTTTCCATGTACTGCTTGGCTTTTTCTTTCGAACTATTCTTACCAATTTTTTCATTTACACTTAAGAAATGGTTGTTAAATACATTACTTATTTACTGTTGGTTAAAATAGTCTCATTATCTTTAATAGTAATACTATTTACCCCAGTGGTTACTTTTCCTGTCTCCCTTCTAACAACATTCCATACTGATTCGATTTTGTTGCCTGATATTCTGACAACTTTTCTCAGTATGTTACAATAATTTTTACTGTGTAAAATTACTTCTGGGTCTTTTCTAATTCTTGCTGTCTCATACAGTTTTCTTTTTCTTTCTGAAGACACTTTAATACCTGTAGTAGTTCAAGGTTTCTTTGAATATTGTTTGGTGTTACAATGGGTAATTTATTTGGGCAACAATGTTCAAAAATGGATATAAATTTATCAAGAAATATGCTGCATTTATCATTGGCATTTGGCTCATTATATAAATCTCCCCAATTAAGGTTTATTAAACTTTCTCTGGTGTGCTCTATAGGTACAAGGTTGAGCAAACTTACACTTTTACTTTATGGCTTCTGAACTGTACACAGTGCTAAGTTTTGTAAGTTGACCAATTGTGCATCATGGTCCTATAATCTATTTATCACAGGGAAAACATCCTTTTGTTGTACAAATAGGCCTACATTATCTATTAGAGTGCTATTGTCTTGAGCTACACATATAGGGAAACTGATCGCTGATTCTAAGTTATATGTCATTAATAATGCTTTTATTTCACTTTTCCTATAAGAATTGTTTAGGAAGTTTACATTGAAATCACCAAAGATTAATAACTTCTAGTTTTTGTCTGACATACAGCATAATAGGGAATCATACTTTTTATGAATAGCTCCCAATCTCCTAATGGGGGCCTATACACTGTTGGTAACATAAGCACTACATTATCTAGCTGTAGCTCACATGCACAAACTTCAAAGTGCTGATCGACACGAAGTTTGCTTACTTCTACAGCTTTGTGTTTATATCCTTGTTTTGTGTAAATGGTAACCCCTCCTTTATCCATGCTAGATCTGCACGTGTAAGATGCTAAATTATACTCATTTATACCGACACTTTCCATCCCCACAGTGACATGGTTTTCAGACAGACAAAGTATATCAATCTCATTCTTATTTTTGAGATCATCTAAGCACTCCAACAGCTCATCTACTTTATTTTTAATTCCCCTGATATTTTGATGAAGTAAGTTGATACTACCCTTAGCTTTATCCCTGTCTATTGTGCATGAAGCTTCTTTTATCCTATTTTTCTTGATTGTTGTCTGTCTTGACTTTTGCTTTAACCTAAAAAACTTGTCTGTCTGGGACCATTAACCACAGGGATCATCCCTTGTGTGATTGTGTCTCCACCCCCCTCCCCCTTAAAGTATTTGCTAATAGAGAAGCTAAATTATCTTCCACCTTCCTATTTAGGTGCAGGCCATGGTTAGTGTGTACCCATCTACCAATAGCAGCAACTCGAACAACACCGAGGCTGTCTCTAGACTGTGTAACGACCACTCTAGGCTGTCGCTCTTTGCTGGAGTCAGCGACCCTGCCAAGTTGTTGCTGTCGCCGTTTGATTGGCTGTGCGACGCCGCAAGCTGATGGGCCACCTGTTGGCGGACGCAGCACTTTGCAGGCCACATACAGCTTAAGTTCTGCGGACGTTTGGGTCTCCGTGCATCTTCACGACTGCTATAGTTTACTGAAAAATAAATGAATGTTTTACCAATGATGTTTTCCTGGCGATATGCCGGATGCTATCAGGCACCTACTCACTGCTTCACTGGTACCCTGTATTTGACACGGTGCCCCACTGTATGCTGTTAATGAAGGTACGTGTATATCAGACAGGTTCTCAGATATGTGAGCGGTTCGAAGACTTCTGAAGTAGTAGAACGCAGTACGTTGTCTTCAACGGAAACTGCTCATCAGAGACAAGGATATCGACAGGAATACCCCAGGGAAACGTGACAGGACCGCTATTAATACACAAGGACCACGAAGATACGATAAATTATGGCTTATATGGAGGCATACAGAGTGTCGTCCTTCCTTTCGCTCTATTTGCGAGTGAAACAGGTAGGGATATGAGTAGTAGTGGTAGAGGATACCCTCCCCCACGCACCGTACGGTTTTTGCGGAGTATGTGTGTAGATGCAGATGTACATGCCCAGGATGGTGAACTACTGGCCTAGTGACCTCTGTGGAGCCACTTCCATACGCACCATAGAGGCCCTCTATCACAATCCACCATGGTTTATTTCAGAGATTCGATTAAAGTTGTCTCTCCTCTAGGCTTTCTTTTTGCGAAGTTTCATAAATTCTTATCTAGAAGCGCTCTTCAAAAAGTAAGTTACACATTGTTAAGGTAGACCAAGTATCTTGTATTAAATGTTGCACTACTAAGTGTTACAGATAAATGACACTGTTATTTAACGTAAGTCAGCAAGTCTCTATAAACTGAGATCGGAACTTAGTGCCAATAGTTCAGTTCCTTGACGATAGGAATTCGCTTCTTGGTCACGGAGTCATCTGAGAAGTGCTATTGAGCATGCTCATCGTCAGAAAATCTGCGACGGCTTCGAATCAGTCTGTAGATTGCCTGGACATTGTCGTCTGTAGCCGTTGTCGATGGCTTTCCTTCCTGAAAAGCACCAACACATCTATCTGTGAGGCCTTGGTCAAGTTGTTGGCACCATTTCACTACAGCTCGACGCGACGTTGCATTTGGTCCACATACAGCCAGAATTTCGTGATGAATATATGTGTTGGCTTGAACATGAACCTTTCCAAAACAAAAGTAATATCCAACAAATGGGTCCCAGCTGGAGATGTGAAAGTCAAGGACAGTCTACTAGAAGAGGTCAGTGAATATGTCTACCTTGGCCAGATTATAAATATGAAGGAAGACATAAGGCCAGAAATCTATCGACGCATCAAGCTTGGCTGGCAAGCATTTGGGAAGAATTCAAAAGTATTCAGATAAAAAATGCCTGTAAATCTGAAGAAAGCAGTATTTGATCAATGCATTCTTCCTATGATGACGTATGGCTGCGAGACATGGACACTGAACTCATTCACAAAAGGGAAACTTAGGACAGCACAGAGAGCCATGGAGGGATCAATGCTGGGCTATACAAGAAAGGACAGGAAAAGGGCAGATGACATCCGGCCTGTGACGATGGTTAATGACATCTTAGAGAGAGTAGGTTTCCTTGAAATTGCAGTGGACTGGCCACGTTGCAAGAAGAAAAGACAACAGATGGACGAAGCTAGTACTGGAGTGGTGTCCGAGAGAGCACCGGAGGCCTAGAGGAAGACCACCAGACAGATGGGACAAAGACATCAAGAAGATCGCTGGTAACACCTGGCAGAGAACTGCCCAAGACCGTCCCACTTGGAGAAGACTTCTGAAAGCCTACCTGAATCCACGACTCGAAGAGGCCACATCATCTAATGATTGAATTGGCTGATGATGATGATGATGATGATGATATGTGTAATTTAGACGTGTTGCCCGTAAGAATCGCACTATGATGCGACTGCAAATTATACAGGAGCATAACTGCAGCTGTGGGAAACCGAGAACATACACTGAGGTGACAAAAGTCATGGGATACCTCCTAATATGGTGTCGGACCGCCTTTTGCCCGGCGTAGTGAATGATCTCGACGTGGTACGAACTCAATTAGTCGTTGGAAGTACGCTACTAAAATACTGAGCCATGCTGCCCCTACAGCCGAACATAATTGCGAAAGTGTTGCAGGTGCAGAATTTTATACACGCACTGGCCTCTCGATTATGTACCATAAATGTTCGATGAGATTCGTTACGGGCGATCTGGGTGACCAACTCATTCACTCGAATTCTCCAGAATGTTCTTCAAATCAATCGCGAACAATTCTGGCCCAGAGACATGCCGCACTGTCATCCATAAGAAATCAGTCATTGTTTAGAAACGTGAAGTCCACGAATGGTTGCAAACGGTCTCCAAGTAGCCGAACATAACCATTTCCAGTCAGTGATCGGTTCAGATGGACCTGAGGGTCCAGTCCACATTATTATGGAGCCAGCACCAGCTTGCACAGTACTTCGTTGACAACGTGGGTCCATGGCTTCGTGGATCTGCGCCACACTCGAACCCTGCTACCAGCTTTTAATAACTGAAATCGGGACTCATCTGACGAAGGCACGGTTTTCCAGTCGTCTAGAATCGAACCGATGTGGTCACGAGCCCAGAGAGGCTCTACAGGCGATGTTGTGCTATTATCAAAGGTACTCGTGTCGGTCGTCTGCTGCCAAAGCCCATTAGCGCTACATGACGCCGCTCTCTCCTAACGGAAACGTTCGTCATACGTCCCACATTGATTCCTGCGATTCTTTCACGAAATGTTGCTTGCCACTGATAACCCTACGGAAATGCCGCTGCTCCGGGTCGTTAAGTGAAGGCCGTTGGCCACTGCGTTTTCCGTGATGAGAAGTAACGCCTGAAATTTGATATTCTCGGCACACTCTTGACACTGTGGATCTCGGAATATTGGATTCCCTAACGACTTTCGAAACATAGTAGGCCATGCGTCTAGCTCCAACTACGTTCCGCGTGCAAAATCTGTGAATTCCCATCGTGCGGCCATAACTTTGAAAACCTTTTCACATGAATCACCTGAGTGCAAATGACATCACCGTCAATGCACTGTCTTTTTATACTTTGTGTACCGCCATCTGTATGTATGCATATCGCTGTCCCTTGACTTTTGACACCTCATATTCTCTTCCGACAATGCGTCACACTTGTTTTGCAGTGGTCTTAGCGTAAGACAACGCGTGTAACTTACGTTTTGAGATCCCCTTGTCTTATAGAGTCAGAATCACAGTTTGTTATATACTATCTGTGTAGTAATATTGCATTTTTCTCAAGCAATTTTTACTTGAGCAAAATATCGTGCAAAACTTAAACGCCTTAGGGATAACAACAATGCAGTGTGTAGTTTTCTATGTACAGCTGTTATCACCTAAGCATGAAGCACTTACAAAATTCTTGTTTGATAGCTATCAACCCACACACGCATATGACAACAAATTAATGCCTGAGTTTTGTATATATATATCTGTATTTATGTCATGAACTTCCTGCAAAAACAACAAACATTTTTTCACGAATATAATGTACCCAGTATTGTAGTTTTTGGTCTAGCAATTAAACAGTTGTTAAACACCGATTTTTTTTTAAAAAAAAGCAAACCGTACTTGTCTGATTAAATTTTCACGCTTCTTATTACTTGCTTATCTTTATTAATTTATTTTTTACGATTAACAGATTCAGAAGGATGTAGGTTGCAGTAGGTACTGGGAGATAAAGAAGCTTGCACAGGATAGAGTAGCATGCAGTGCTGCATCAAACCAGTCTCTGGACTGAAGACCACAACAACAACAACGATACACTAAACACAAGTAACTGTCCTCGAACGAGACGTGAAAGCGTTCTAGGATGAGGAGCTAGTCGAGTTTTGTGACGTCACAGTGAGGAATAACTCGTTCCACAGCATTCCGAACGACTGAATAAGACCTGTCAGATTTTTGTTTCGAGGGGAGGAACGTGGCCAATGAGATGCAAGATTGCGTTCTACGTCACAAGCAGATCTTAGAAGATTATAGCACTTGCAGCTGAAGTCCATATTTCGTGGGTTTTACATTATAACTAAAGTGCTATGAATATATGATCCTTCAAAGAACCATCACATTGGGAAACTCTCGAAAACGCGTCATTCTAAAACGACGTGTTGTAATAAAATGACAGGAAATGTCATATTTGTGGTTGAATAATTTTCGTGTTATAATTTGTGTGATATAAAAGCATGCAATTCCAAGCATTGGCACATTGAAGCTCTGTCGAAATTAAATGCCAGTTAATGATGTACATGAAAGACATAGATGTACATCATACCAGCCTACCACAGCGAAGTGAATAGAGGCATGGAGCTGTAAAGTCGAATGTAGTTAGTTCGCGTTTTTTCTCAGGAGTGAGTTTGTTCGAGTTTAGCATCATACCAGGGAACACAGGCAAACGAGTTGAAAGGTTTCTCTCTATGTCACTGCCTGATTAAATCATAATTAAGTTTTTATTTATTTATTAACCCAAAAAACTATCCATATTGTGAGATATAGAATTCTGTTATAAATATTGTGTATGTTACACAATCAGCACACAGATATGTACATTAGCACATCTGTGCACACACACACACACACACACACACACACACACACACACACACACACACACACACAAACAAACATTAACGTACACAAACACACACTCTCACATATGTACACACTTTTACATGAAGTACAGAAAATTCAGTGGTAACATTGCACCAACTCTACCATCTGGTGAGCAAGATATATGAGACAGGCGAAATACCCTCAGACTTCAAGAAGAATGTAATAATTCCAATCCAAAAAAAGCAGGTGTTGACAGATATGAAAATTACCGAACTATCAGTTTAATAAGTCACAGCTGCAAAATACTAACGCGAATTCTTTACAGACGAATGGAAAAACTGGTAGAAGCCGACCTCGGGGAAGATCTGGATTCCGTAGAAATGTTAGAACACGCGAGGCAATACTGACCCTACGACTTGTCTTAATCTTAAAAGATAGATTAAGGAATGGCAAACCTACGTTTCTAGCATTTGTAGACTTAGAGAAAGCTTTTGACAATGTTGACTGGAATACTCTCTTTCAAATTCCGAAGGTAGCAGGGGGAAATACAGGGAGCGAAAGGCTATTTACAATTTGTACAGAAACCAGATGGCAGTTATAGGAGTCGACGAGCATGAAAGGGAAGCAGTGGTTGGGAAGGGAGTGAGACAGGATTGTAGCCTATCCTCGATGTTATTTAATCTGTATATTGAGCAAGCAGTAAAGGAAACAAAAGAAAATTCGGCGTAGGAATTAAAATCCATGGAGAAGAAATAAAAACTTTGAGGTTCGCCGATGACATTGTAATTCTGTCAGAGAAGGACTTGGAAGAGCAGTTGAACGGAATGGACAGTGTCTTGAAAGGAGAATGTGAGATGAACATCAACAAAAGCAAAACGAGGATAATGGAATGTAGTCGAATAAAGTCAGGTGATGACGAGGGAATTAGATTAGGAAATGAGACACTTAAAGTAGTAAAGGAGTTTTGCTATTTTGGGAGCAAAATAACTGATGATGGTCGAAGTAGAGAGGATATAAACAGTTGACTGGCAATCGCAAGGAAAGCGTTCCTGAAGAAGAGAATTTTGTTAACATCGGGTATAGACTTAAGTACCAGGAAGTCGTTTCTGAAAGTATTTGTATGGAGTGTAGCCATGTATGGAAGTGAAACATGGACGATAAGTAGTTTAGAGAAGAAGAGAATAGAAGCTTCCGAAATGTGATGCTACAGAAGAATGCTGCAGATTAGATGGGTAGATCACATAACTAATGGGGAGGTATTGAATGGAATTGGGGAGAATTTGGCACAACTTGACTAGAAGAAGGGATCGGTTGGTAGGACAAGTTCTGAGGCATCAAGGGATCACCAATTTAGTATTGGAGGGCAGCGTGGAGGGTAAAAATCGTAGAGGGAGACCAAGAGATGGCTACACTAAGCAGATTCAGAATACTGGGAGATGAAGATGCTTGCACAGGATAGAGTAGCATGAAGAGCTGCATCAAACCAGTCTCAGGACTGAAGACCACAACAACAAAAACAAATGATTTATTGGGCTTTATCAAACAAAAGAACCTGCACAACTTGCAGTAAGAGATGTTGTACCTTCTTATTTAAATTCTTGTATTTCACAAAATCTAAAAATTTTTCTACTGAATAGGCGAACTTCTTCTTTTGCCTTTGTCCCACACGCACACGGAGTCAGCATAGTAATGAACGGATTTGGCATGGTTAATTAAGGGGTAGCGGAAGCCCTTCCTGTTGCTACCCTGTACCCCAGATGGGAGGCAATATGTGTACCCCAACTACCTTCGTACAGTGTTAGCTATTTGTAAGTGTCTGAATGTAATTTCGAATTTTCTATGAACCATGCAACTGAGTTGAGACCTGGGTACCAGCCCAGTATTCATCTAGTCCGAAGTGGGAAACCGGCTAAATATCACATCCAGGCTTGCTGCCTAACCAACCCTCATCATTAATGAATGTATCAGGCGGATTCAGTGTAGGGTCAAGGCACCTACCTAAAGCCAGGACACAGCTTGCTCACATGCACAGTTACTGAATGATCAAATAGAAACAGCCTTAGGGTTTTACTAAAAATAGTGAGAATAATAAAATAATTTTTCTCAAATGACACATTATCATAAAAGTGTTTTACAACGTTTGTAAAGGAAGCATTAAAAGCTGATGACCTTTCTGACTGAATATGTAACTTTCCTTTTTGCCTTGTATCTGGTTCATGGATAATGAAATTTGTATTTATGTATACTACAGACAGAGCGGTATGGTTAGCACACTCACGAGAGGGGTAATATGCATGTTAATAGAGCTAATATAGATCAGTTTTACACAGGTTAATTTTCCTAAACAAACTGTGAGGTCTGAGGGCCAGATACATCCGACAACTGTCGCTGGAGAGCGTTGCGGGCGCAAACCAGAGTAAGGAGCGTTATTCATGTGATGTGCCAGCTCGTTTCTAGGCATGCATCAACCATGATGGAAATCATCTGTTGTACTTCACGATGAGAAGCATGTCTTGCCTGAGGACAGCTAAACGAATGGTGAAAGCAAGTAGCAAACGTCAAGAATTTAATCTTAACCTTGAAACATAATGAAGCAATACTCACCTGGTTTTTACTTGACAGTTTGAATCATATGCAAACAAATAAAAAGCAGCACACAAAGGAATTAAAGACATTAGCTGTCAGTGAGCATTGATTTATATCAATGAGGTAAGTTGAAAATTTGCCCCAGAATGATTTGAACCTGGGACTCTGGCATACTAGGCAGACACACTGACTACTACACCATCCAGACACAGCAGTCACAACAAGCGCGTGGACTACGCTAGCATGCTTCCCATCAGACCCAAAGTCTCAACTTCTATCACACACTTCTGATGTACTACCCTTGCTCATTAGCCTCATTACTTGAGGGATCTCACAGATTCCCCTAAGTGTTCGATATTGTTGTGAATCTGCATTGAAGGGATCATAGGCCATCACCTTAGTTATATATGTGGTGTCTGCTCTTTCAGACAGTTAAAGGGAAACGGAAAATGATCCCTTCGGTGCAGATGCACAACATGCTTTAACTCTTATGGGAATCGGCGAGATGCTGTGAGTAAGGAGGCTAATAAGGAGAGACACTGCATCAGTAGTGTGTTCAATGAGTTGAGAGTTTGGATCTGACAGGAGGTGTGCTAGGGTGGTCTGTGCAGTTGTGGTGACCACTTTGTCTGGATGGCATACTAGTCAGTGAATCTGTCTTCGTGAGTTCGAACCCCGACCTGGCACAAAATTTCAGCTTGCACCATTGATATAAATCGGTGCCCACTGATAGCTAATATCTTTAATTCCCTTGTGTCTTGATTTGTAGTGGCTGCAGGATCGAAATGGTGTGTTTTTTTACATGTCCAAAAGAACAGACATCCACCCATATAGATAAAAAAGAAATTAACTTCACATCAATATACAGGAACTCTGATAATGAATTCGTTCAAGTTAAAACACTACAGCTGTTCGTTACATGATATACACGTCGGTGTGTCCGCAGCCCGTGGTCGTGCGGTAGCGTTCTCGCTTCCTACGCCCGGGTTCCCGGATTCGATTCCCGGCGGGGTCAGCGATTTTCTCTGCCTCGTGATGACTGGGTGTTGTGTGGTGTCCTTAGGTTAGTTAGGTTTAAGTAGTTCTAAGTTCTAGGGGACTGATGACCATAGATGTTAAGTCCTATAGTGCTCAGAGCCATTTTTTACACGTCGGTGAATGTAATAGCCGATGATAAGTTACAATAGTGCATAAAATCCTGCTGCATCTTTCTTTTCGGCAGGAGTCTTATGTAGTTTCCCTCCCCTCTGATCTCTAGCAGTGCAGTCCGAGCACAGCCCTGTGGCTTCATTTCAGTGGCAACATCTGAAAATTCGAAACACTTCCTGCGGTACCAACGTAACAGAAGGGTCTACTGTATGAGAAAGTGTCACGTGAGGCGACTTCAAGCCAATCACGAACCGTAGTTGGTGGCAAGCGGAGGGGATACATGACCATACCTTCCCAGTACAGAGTTTTACTCCAGTCATTTTCACATGAAATACTGACTTCACCTCTCTGAGCATGTCGTGAGAATCGTCTTCTCTGTGCTCAAACACAGCTCTCATCTTCATTCGATGCCTCATGACAAAAGAATAGATTCCCGCTACACTGATTGATTTAAAGATTGGAAATGTCGGTTGTAATCACGCCATCCCGTAGGAATTTTCGTTCTGACTCTGAGCTGCCTGATAACTTAAATTATTGAAATATCGAATGTAGAACTGTTGCGGAGTTGTACCTAATGTTTGTAATCTACTCTAACGGTATGTTGTTTGTGATTATTGTAGTCGATTGAGTTTAGGATTTCCCGTTGTATAATGACTTTGAGATGACTTATTGCTTGCCGAAGTATCGCTCCATTTGGACAACGCCACCCGACTGAGTACCCGAGAACATTTCAAAATCACTATTTTCGTTAATCACGTTCATGTCTCAAGCAATAAACTGACATAGCATCTTACTCAGAAGCTAATCGTCGATTCTCATTGACAGTCAATAACGATTTTCATGCTAAACATCGGAAAAAGATATAACGTACTGCAAAAATAGCGGGTGATCAAAAAGTCAGTATAAATTTGAAAACTGAATAAATCACGGAATAATGTAGATAGAAAGGTACAAATTGCCACACATGCTTGGAATGACATGCGGTTTTATTAGAACCAAAAAAATACAAACGTTCAAAAAATGCCTGACAGATGGCGCTTCATCTGATCAGAACAGCAATAATTAGCATAAATAAGTAAGACAAAGCAAAGATGATGTTCTTTACAGGAAATGCTCAATATTTCCACCATCATTCCTCAACAATAGCTGTAGTCGAGGAATAATGTTGTGAACAGCACTGTAAAGCATGTCCGGAGTTATGGTGAGGCATTAGCGTCGGATGTTGTCTTTCAGCATCCCTAGAGATGTCGGTCGATGACGATACACTTGCGACTTCACGTAACCCCAAAGCCAATAATTGCACGGACTGAGGTCTGGGGACCTGGGAGGCCAAGCATGACGAAAGTGGCGGCTGAGCACACGATCATCACCAAACGACGCGCGCAAGAGGTCTTTCACGCGTCTAGCAATACTTTGTTTTTCTTTTTGGTTCTTATAAAACCCCATCTCATTCCAAGCATGTGTGTCAATGTTTACCTCTCTATCCACATTATTCCGTGGTTTATTAACTTTTCAAATTTGTACTGACTTTTTGATCACCCGGTATATTCCAAAAGGTATTACAAGAAAATATTTAGCTATTTGTAAAGTCATTTAACTAAAACAGGTATGTTTAGAAAAACTATTGAACTGACTGGACATGGTTGTTAGCAAGAAGTTTCAGTTAAGGATAGAAACAAACAGAGAAAATAATGTGGTAGTGTAGCAACTTCGGGAGCTGGGGTCGTATTGCGAACAGGAGGCTACGCATGGTGTGTGGATGAGTGGTCCAGTTCACACCTGGAGACGTCAGTGACAAAGTCATATCTGTAATAACATTTATTTATCGTGTAAAGTGTATAGGGTCATGTTTTCAGAGTAGTGGCCAGAGGCCGGGCGTAAATTTGCGTGCCACGCAGAAGTGATGATGCTTTGTCAGCGAGTCTTGACGTCGCCCCACAGGTCGGTACAATGACCACGTGCTATACTGGTGGCAGCTTAGGGACGAGAAGGTGCCGACCGCTAAACATCCCACGATACAGTTCAGCTCCCACCACACCACTCTCAAAGGGAGCCTGTTGTGTGTTTAAGTGGGAACTGTCGACTGTGGTCGAGGATGTCGACTGTCATGACGACTAGGACCTGGTCATCCACTATAGATTGGCCAAGACTAAAGCAGATGCTCATGAGTTTGACAGGACGCTGCACAAAAGTGCCACACTTGCTCGGTGTGGAGATGGCAGCTTGCAGATAATCCACAATGATCACCAGCGTAGATGGGCTGGCTGCACCCCAGTCTTCTCATCCACAATGACCCATTAGGTGGCAATGACAGAGCATGACTCTGTACGCATCAGGTTTATTGGATCTCTGTGTTGAAGTCAGCAAGCAGGTAGCAGCCAGCCTGTCATCGATCAGCTTGTCATGTTTTCACTGATACATAGGAAACTGTCATTCTCTCTGTTTCTAGCGACAACTATTGCTAAACAACGAAACTGGAGAAGAGGAAGTAAAGGAAGCGAACTGTTTCTATTGATAAAGAAAGAATTTGTTCTTTGTAACTGAAGCAACCAGACACTGGTTGGTGCACGTTATAAAACATCTTTTCCTCGAAAGAGTTGTACTGATATCATATATGGATGCAGATCTGCAAAACAGCGCTTGGAACAGAGTATTTAATGAGAGTGAAAGAAAGACTATAAAAAAATAAAGAACGAACTGGAAACGTATGAAGCCTAGTGATACAGAAGGGTATTAAAAATTAAGAAGTCAGCATGTTATTCCACTGCTTATTGCAGAACTGAAGTCTAGCTAAACATCTAGGGGAGCAGAGCAGGTGTGTTACCCTGCTACATAGTTATGGCTCTATACGCTTGTGTAGGTGAAATGGCACACACTTACAGGTAATCCTGCTAACAAACTCGATTACTGCAGTAAGTTTACTTATTTGTTTGTACTCTCAGGTTCTTCGGTGACAAGAAATCGTTCAAATGGTTCTGAGCGCTATGGGACTTAACATCTGAGGTCGTCAGTCCCCTAGAACTTAGAACTACTTAAACCTAACTAACCCAAGGACATCACACACATCCATGTCCGAGGCAGGATTCGAACCTGCGATCGTTGCAGTCGCACGCTTCCGGACTGAAGCGCCTAGAACCGCTCGGCCACTGTGGGGACAGGCACAGAACTACAGTCTCATAATCGACGTAGGCTGGAACTTAAATAGTAGCAACTATTTATTCACAACCGATACAAAAGAGTTACGTGTTTGCACCTGTTACTGTCCTTCAGAGTAGTCACCAGCGTTGTGTAGAACCCGTTGCCAGCGGTATGGAAGGCGTAGTATATTGTTATCAGAGCGAATGCCCTGAAGTGGTTCCTTCATCTTCGGAATCAAATCAAAGTCACAAGGACTTAAGTCCATGGAGTATGGTGGATGGTACAATACTTCCCAGTTCAATCGACTGAACAGAGCAGCCATAGCTTGCGTTGAATGCGCTCGCCCATTGTAGTGCAAAATGGTGGGCGGGTTGTGCAGAAACTGTCCCAAAGCTGGTCGTTTTTGGAGCATCACCTGCGACCAGCTTTTCGAAAGAACTGTTTCAGAGATTCGACAAGCAGTAGACCGCTCCATTCGCACCATCAACAGAACAGGCTCTGCTAACAGTATACTACATCTTTCACATCGCTTGCAATGGGTTCTACACAACGCTAGTGACTACTTTGAAGGACAGTAACAGGTACAAACATGTAACTCTTTTGTATCGGTTGTGAATAAATAGCTGCCACTATTTAAGTTCCAATCCTCGTAAAATTGCTTTTCCCGGTAATCATATAGTTCGATGACGAACACAACATTCTAGCAGTGGAATAATGTTCGCCCTGGTGCAGTCTGCATTGTTGCCAAATGTATTCAGGATTGAGGCTCTCCCTGAGTGGTCCCTGACCTCCTTTCCCTGGGGGGGGGGGGGAGGCTAGATGTGGCAATGTCACTATGCCCACTCCCCCACCTCCCATGCTCCCCCTCCCGTCCACTCATTTCCCCCTCCCACGACTTCCCCCTTTCCCCACTTGCCCCTCCCCCCACTTACCCCCTTCCTCTATCCTCCCCCAGTTGTGAATTGGTCGGAAATCGACTCACTCTGTGCTGAGCTACTGAAGAGGAGAGACATAAGGTACTGTCTTGGGTTCAAATGGTTCAAATGGCTCTGAGCACAATGGGACTTAACATCTATGGTCATCAGTCCCCTAGAACTTAGAACTACTTAAACCTAACTAACCTAAGGACATCACACAACACCCAGTCATCACGAGGCAGAGAAAATCCCTGACCCCGCCGGGAATCTAACCCGGGAACCCGGGCACGGGAAGCGAGAACGACTGTCTTGGGGATTGTGTTCATTTACTTATGTGTGTATTACCATGCTAGAAGAACTTCCTAAATTTTGGCAGGAAAACTGAACTGACAGTTGTCCTACAGGCCTGGTGCTTGACATTAAAATGAACTCAACTTTTTAAAATTGGCAGCACAATGCAAAAATGCTTTGTGAAAAAAAAAAAACTTGTCCACACATAGAAAAACACTCGAAAATCGACAACTGAGACAAAACCTTAATACCTCCTATACATCGAAAAAACACCTTATAAATGGTCTGATCGTAACTCACCAGATACTGTGAAAAACTTTGAGCTGCACTTAGCACAGCTTTAACGAAACAACAGTTCTTCTAGTAATACACAGCTGGGTACAGACATAAAAACTTCGCCTATACAGGTATAAAAACACACACAGAAAAGCTGCTCGAAATTCTCACTTGTATCCTAATGCAAAATACAACGTTAAAAACGAAACAAAATATCACAGAACTCGCCCTCTTGTTCTTACCACATGCACAGAAAAGTCATACTTATCTCGGAATTCCCGCCCATGTCTTAATGCACTACACAGTGTTAAAAACGAAACTAAATATCACTAATCTTTCCTTCTTATTCCAATTGCGTGCATAGAAAACCATCCTAGGAGAAGAAGAGGACAATTACGTCTTATGTGAGAATATGCAGTTTTGCCTGAAACATAGCAATTTATCTCGCTAGTGATTTACCAGCTTCTTCTGAGAAGACCACCCATCAGAAGCCAGCAGGTGTTCGTTGAAGATAATGAGAACACATGCAGGTAGACCAGTGGACTTGCTCCAGCTTGCTGGTCAGAGTTCCCGCAATCCTATTCAATACCACCAAAATAAGGTGGGGAGCTCGAGGTTATATAAACCCTACCCCCTCCACAGTAACCTTCATTGTGCTGTAGTCTGCAGCTGTGGTTGTTTGCCTCTCTGTGATCGCTATGAAGTGTCCCTCATCCACCGGTACTGCGAGCGCCAAAAGCTTGAGACTGGATGGTGAAGATTTGGCTGCATAAGTACATATTTTCGTCTTCAGCAATTCAGATTTGGTTAAAACTGTGCAGCTGTGTGTCTGTGTACAAGTTCCTCTGAAGCTTTGCACTTGTAGATAGGTAGGAGGCTATTCCTTCTACACTTCAGTGATAGTCTGCTGCCCTATAACTTCTTATTATGTATGTATTGTGTACACAAGTACCTCAGCAGCTGTAAACGATAGTTTCCTGTCCTGTCCAATGATACCATATATATATATATATATATATATATATATATATATATATATATATATATATATATATCAGATTTCATATTATATTTTTGTAGTTAATGTTCAGATTCCATTGCATATTTTGGCAACAAAAATTTTCTTTGTAGTTATTACAGTATTCATTCATCAGTTTCAGGAGAAATTAATTCGAGAGTGGGAGGCTGAAAGAGGGCTGGTTGATGAGAGTATGCTGTGAAGGCGACCCTACAACCTCACTTACATTCTTCACAGAAAAACATATGCAGCAGCATATTAATTCATATGTGCGCATGCTTAGAGTGTTAACTATCACAAATCATATTTCAGGGATACTCCTAGGACTTGGTTGCTCAAAGAGCTCGAGAAACTTTCACTGGAGGTTGATAAGCTTTACGGCATCAACATTCCAATCACCAACTCAAAGGAGAATAATGATCTGTATGCAAGGGGTGTTGACGTATTTGTGGCCGAAACTCCTCGTAGGGGCCACTGTCATCTTACAGAGAAGTTCCGTGGTGCTACCCGTAACACACGGAGTCTGGAGTATCAATAACAGATACCTGACTTTCTCCACAACATAAGCAGGTATGGTGCTCACGTTGTCATTGAGCATTTGGCTAAGTTCGGTATGGAGAAGGATTAGGTAAGTGTCCTGCCTGAATGTGTCGAGAAATCTATCTCATTCGTAAAACGAATGGCTCCAAGAATTGTGCTCCTCTTCCTAGACTCGCTACGATTTATGCAGTCACTAGTCCAGAAGCTTGTTGAAACTGTACCTTAGAAGGACATGCACATCATAAGAGGTGCACATTCCTATGACGCCAAGTTTCAGCTTGTGACAAGGAAGGGGGTATTCCCATATGCATATCTGGACTGTATGGAGAAGCTCAATGGTACCAGACTACCCGACATATCTACATTCTCCAGTAACCTTACAGGTGATGTCATAATGGATGCAGAGTATGAGCATGCTGTAAATGTTGGACAGGTGTTTAACATCCGAAATTTGGGAGAGTATGCAAGACTTTTAGGACACAGAATGGCGTTTGCTAGCTGATGTTTTCGAGAAATTCTGGCATGTCTGCATGATCACGCATTATACAAATCCTGCCCTTTATTACACAGCACCAGGGTTCCCTTGGAACGCCATGCTCAATAAAACGTAAGTCAACATGCTTTTGACTGATGCTGACAAGCTTCTTTTCTTTCAGCGAGGGATCCATGGGAGACTTGATTATTCTGGTGTACTGCATGTTGTGGAGACAGACGTTGCATATCCTAAACAGTTTGAATGACGTGTAAAGCGATTTTCCATTATGTGCAAGCAATTAGTTCCATGGGGCGGAGCCCCCCAGGTTATGACAATGCTGGGGAATAAGCAGAGACATGTCATAGATATGTCATGCATTACATAAACCTCCAGCAATGTCTCAGTTTAAGGACAGAGGTAACTGCAATTAGCCACCCTGTCTCCCTCAAGCAGTCAGCCTGGCTGAAGGAACGTGTTGATTTAAATACCGAAAAGACGACATTCACAAAAAAAACGATCCCGAAAAAGACTTTTATAACTGATGAATAATGCAGTTTTTGGCAACACGATGGAAATGTGAGAAAATATCGCGAAATTCTTATCAGGTCGTGTTGGTATGGGCTTTGGGGCATAAGGAAGCGTACTGCCAGACCAAATTTCAAACAGGTCACTATCTTCAACGAGAACTTGTTTGCTGTGTAAATGTCGAAGACTGCAGTAGAGTTCATGAAACCTGTCTACATTGAGATGTGCATATTAGACCTGTTCAAATTCCACATGTACGAATTCCATTATGAGTTTGCAAAACCTCATTTTGGTGATCCCGTGTTACTTTATATGGATGCAGATAGCTTCATCTATGGAAGAAAAACTGCGCTCCATATAAAGTAATGAGGTGCCTTGGTGGCATGGTGAAGAATTCGAGACATCTTCATACACAGTCGAAATCCTTGCGCTATTGCCGCTCGTGGTCGTGCGGTAGCGTTCTCGCTTCCCACGCCCGGGTTCCCGGGTTCGATTCCCGGCGAGGTCAGGGATTTTCTCTGCCTCGTGATGACTGGGTGTTGTGTGATGTCCTTAGGTTAGTTAGGTTTAAGTAGTTCTAAATTCTAGGGGACTGATGACCATAGATGTTAAGTCCCATAGTGCTCAGAGCCATCTTACGCTATTTTTTCACAGAACAAGACGGTTGTCGGTTTAATGAAAAACAAGGTGAATGTGTCACCGACTGTGGAGTTTGTGTGTCCAAGGTCCAAGATATATGCATGTCACACATTGGAGAGTGCCACTGAGAGACAGGCAAAGGGTGTGCATCATGTGGCATCAAGAGCCCTCGAGACTGAAAATTATTTGCAGTGCCTGTACAGAGGTGTTCGTGCTACTCCACTACAGCTGCCGCACATGGTGCAGTAAACTAGTATTCGATCTCAAGAGCATGAGGTGTACGCTGTGCTGCAGTCTAAAATTGATTTATCAAAGCTCATGACAATAAACGAGTCATTTATGATGGTGGGATACTTACATTATTCACTTGATGAAAGTGATCTATAAATGAGACAGAGTGAAAGCCTGCTTGTATGTATTTGGAATAGTATGGCTCCTTTATCTTAGTGTAAATATTTATAGTGTAAATGTATGTGTGTGTATGTGTGTACACTGTAAATAGTTCCTGTAAATAGTCTAGTGTTTAAGTTTCACTTGCTGCCAAACATTCTGTCTGATTAGCTTTTAGTGTAAACAGATCCCACTCCATCTGGAAAATATTCTCTTCCTGTGCTACTACGCCAAGGAAGATTGTATAAATATTCTCAGTCCTGGAAAATTGTGGAAAATATTCTCAACAAATGCTACCTTAAACTGTAAATATTCTCAACCAGTGTTATTGTAGGATGGACTATAAAAATAGTTACTAGTAATAGTAATAAATTTAAAGCCTCTCCACATTGAAAATGTCATAACCAAACTGTATCGAGTCATAGTTATTAGTATTTCTGCACCGAAATATTAGAAACCAAATTGTTTCGAAAACCAAATTACGCCTGAAGAACTAAATTGTATCTAGGTGTACTGAATAAACGAAAATTTTGTTTCCATATGTCTTTGTTGTAGTTATTTACAGAAAACTGATCCCCGTTGTACATGTAAGTGACGTGCAAGACATAAATGACATTAGTTTTAGACATGAGTGGTATTAAAGAAGTGAAATTTAAGATGGAGAATAGCAAGATATATGTAATGGTTGCTGTGATTAATATTTATTGTGCAGCACATCTTTCTTTATGGGAATAGGTAGCACATGACCATGTCTGCTTCCAGAGACATATAGCAAACATGTCTAAAATTATATCTCCTGTGCTTGAGAAGAACCACAGTTACAAACTAACAAGGAGTGAAAGAGAAGTCTGCAGACTGTAAAGTAAGAATTCATTCATTTTTCATTCAACTTAAAAGTAATTTTACATTTTCATAAGACGACACAACGCTATTTTGACACATCTTCTTCTTGAGCTTATGGAGAGCAGGACTCTCGTAGAATTCCAGGTCTTGAATAGCAGCAAAGTTGAACACTCAACTTATCCATGTGATCTTCTCCTTACCTTTGACATAGGTGTCAGTGTGCTCGAATAATCGAAGCAACGTCACCATATCTTTATAGGGTATATCAGGCTCATTCCAATAAATTGCATGGTAGAAACATGTTAACCACTATGCTTTCCTGTGTGTTTTAGCACACCTCACTTCCTTAAAGACCTTGGTGATGCAATGTGGAAACTAGCCATTATTCATGTAATGTTTAAATGTCTTTTCTTTGTGCATATTCTCGTTGAAATAGATTGATATCCGGTGTTTCCATCAATATAATCACCTTTGCTCTTATTATTATATGATCTTATAGATGTCAAGTCTGTCATAATAGACTCTCGTTTTTGTAATAATCTACATTTCTATGTACATCATCCTCTATTCGCTTTGAGCTAGATTGCTTTCCACCATCATGCATTTTATTATGTTACATTGTTGTAATTTTATGAAGTGTATGTTTGGGGTTTGACTCTTGCTCTACACATGTTTTTCGAATGAAAGAACATTACTGGACATAAGGGTCAACAATAACTGATTATAGACTTAACATTTGTTGTTCAGGGGCACATGTTTGTGTGTAGTACTTTCATTTGTCAAAGATGCAACTGGACTGTGTGTTGATCTCTATATTTTTTTCTTTGTGGACGTCTGTGGTGTTTTTCTTACTGGCACAAGTAGACATTTTGATTATCGTAATTTGCTGTTTGTGCACATTTATTGTAAGCACCTCAGTCCAATCTGGCAAACTCACCTCAAATATCTTGACAGTAGTCTGGTGTCCATTTCTCCATATGAGTACGATAACTGAGTGAATAAGCTTGGGGTCCCAGAAGATGTCTCCGTGTTGTCTGTCTTAAATGTGATGAATGAATATAGTGGGGGGGGGGGGGGGGGGAGGAATTCCTGCTTCTTTATTGAAACCTTTGGCTCCTCCAGGCATGTTGTGAAACGTTAGAGTTAGGTGTGATTTTTTTTTGTGTGTGTTGTGCCACATTATCTGCCTTCCCCATTTCCAAAGTGAGACACACACGTTGTGCAAGAATCTAGTGTCGCAGCAAGGTAATGCAAAATGACAGGCCCTCTGGCCTCTTCATACACTCTTTACAGAACATCAAACCAGCCTATGTTGCATTTCTAAAGTCTGAATTAGCATACATGCAGATTAATGTCACTTTGCTGCCATATTAAACTGTCATGTGAAGTAGGTAATCAAGTGCTATGTACTGGTAAGTAAACAATCAGGAGTACTCCGCACATATATCGTAATATCATTCATTTTATGTAGGAGGTGAGTAGGAAATTTTGGGCTATGACGAGGCCAACCGCTCACAATAGCAACATGTGGTGGACATTTGGTCACTGGGATCTGCCGACAATCCTGAAACCTGGCTGGTGGCCTTGTCTTTTGATGTTGGGTCTCAGGCGCCAGAGCAACGGACGCTCACTATTTTTACAGTAGCTGAGGGCAGTTTTCGCATGAAAGTCTCATGTTTTCAACAGGAATGCACCAGCTTGGCGTCATGGCTATGCTATCGTTTGGGAATTTTAGAGAAATGGTCGCTGAAATCCATGGGACAGCCAAGAGAACGCCGCCATGTGAAACATCCCAATTCACGCAAAGTGCTGGCGGAGGCTATGATAGGCTAATCGACTGTTACAACAGCACGTGTTTACAGTCACTGTCAGGAATTGGTGGGAAGGAACTTCATTGGCGCCTAAGTTGACACTGTGAGACTCTAGACGAATTTGTTGGAAGAGCATAACTGGAAAAATCTATGTTTATTGGCAACGATTGGCCGAGTTCTTGCACAGAGGAGTGGTCACTTTCGGAGAGTCGGGTGAAACAGAATCGAGAAAAGTTGGTTCTTGTCCATCTCAGGAATGGATCGCGTACTTTGCCACTCTTGTTCCAGAGTAATTTCATCGACAGTTTCACTTGTCCATCCACCTGAACACACACGTAGATTTTTTTTTTTTTTTTTTTTTTTGCACGTACTTCGATTGGTCTCCAAGATGAAGCCCCATTCCATGCAGCGCAGCCAACCATGAGTAGTAGCTGTCATCAGCACACCGCCTAGAGCCATACTGTTGGTAATAAATGCAGTTTCTGCGTGTAGAGTTTCAGTTGGTTTTTCAGCTTTCCAAAATTCGAATTGAACTTTCTCAGCGGAGGACCCAACGAACCACTTTGCCTCCTTAGGGGTATCATGGTACCGCATCCGATTACCCACTTGTTTATCGACATTATGTATTTTGTCTGTTCCATTGGCTCCCCCTTCTCGTGGTAGGGAAGCACAGGGTTCTGTGCAGCGTTGTTTGTGCTAGGTTCTTGCCAACACCTGTATTAAATGAGGACTATTGACTTGTTTGGTTTAAGTTAGTATACATGATTGATCCTTGCACAAATATTGAACAATTTTGTGTTGCCTTTAAAGAAAATAAACTTAATTGTAAATCTGTAGGGCTACATTTATCTGTCACACTCATTAGAACCCTACTCATCATCATTTTTAGAGCGAAACTTTGATCAATTAATTTAATGGAGAAATTATATGAGAGGCTGGTTATCCCATATACAATTTATACCAGGACCATTACAAGACTGCGTCACACAGCTTGTGCAGATTCAATATAAACCCATTTTTGTGTGATTTGCATAAAATCGTGATTCTGCCCCTCTAGCTTGCACTTCAGTCAAGGGTTAAACGATAACAGACAAGTGGCCAGTTTCCAAATGCTTGCTGAGAAAGTCTCTGTTACACTGGCATCTTCTGTGCATGCTACAAACGCAACATCTTTAAATACGAACTGTCTACGCCTATCATCATAGAAACCCTGAGCGTCTGCAATGATGTTTACACCTGGAGATGTCGTTGTGAAATGCTCTGGGTATTGTGCAGCTCTTGTTCCTTTATACAGAGCATTGCACAACATCAATGAGCAGGCAACAGTTAGTCACATGGTCACATAGAACCAAAACATACACTGCAATGTGTTCTGGGAAATTTTCCAAAGATTCATATTAAATTCATACATCTCATTCAAGAGGAGAAATAAATAGTGCATCAAGACAAGTTACATCTGATGATGGACCAACAGGGTCCCAGATGCATGATGTATTTAATAAAACACGAAAATTTGGGACTGATGACGATTTTTAATTCATACTTTCAAGACAAGTTACATCTGATGATGGACCAACAGGGTCCCAGATGCATGATGTATTTAATAAAACACGAAAATTTGGGACTGATGACGATTTTTAATTCATACTTTCAATGTATTAAACCAAATCATGTTTGCAGCTGCAAAATATGGATAAAATTTAAAAAAAACAACAGTAGGTCCAGATTTAATTATCTTGTTTTATTTTTAGCGATATATTATGATGATTGGATCCAGCTCCTTGAATTTCTGTAGGCTTAGTAGACATTGCTCCTCTTCGTCGTAATAAGCACAGAACGTCGCATGTGCATGTTAAATGCTAGACTGTATACATTTTCATTGCACTACAGGTGTAAATTATCGGCCGCAGCTCGTGGTCGTGCGGTAACGTTTTCGTTTCCCACGCCCGGGGTCCGGGTTCGATTCCCGGCGGGGTCAGGGATTTTCTCTGCCTCGTGATGCCTGGGTGTTGTGTGATGTCCTTAGGTTAGTTAGGTTTAAGTAGTTCTAAGTTCTAGGGGACTGATGACCATAGCTGTTAAGTCCCATAGTGCTCAGAGCCATTTGAACCATTTTTGTAAATTATCATATGGCTAGAATTTGGAGTTTAGGTAGATTCTAGCATTAGTGAACCTGAAATTGTCAAATTTGGTGGAATCATTTGCTATATTTCCTCTCCTATTTGTCTGAAACGCAAGTAGGATGAGTCTGGGCGTCTCCAATAGAACAGATGTTTTAATAGCCCACATCCGACTGCTTGCAGTCGTTAGCACTGGTTACTCGAAAAGCTCTCATAATGGTGGAAATACACTGGCAATCAGAATACTTAAAAGCTTCAAACACTGGTCATCCGATATAGTGACGTGTGTCATTTTTTATTTAATTGACAATGACCTCATTCTCCTCTTGAGCTCCTTAAATGTATTAGTTATTCTTCATTGCACTCTGTAACAGAATAAGTTTCTGCTTAGAATTTATATCAATTCGCCACATGTCTTCATGGTGTCTCATAAGCAGTTATAGAAGTATACATGCAGTAGATCTCTTGTATTCTTCCACTGTTATAGCCACTGGCTCTCATGTATGAACCATCCACCATTTTCTAAATCGTTCAAATCCAAGTAGAACAGAGACATACATTTTAAGAGTTGATGCTATGGCTGCATTGTGTATATGGTCATTCTCGACCCCGTTAGGTTCACCTCATATCTCATGGAACAGGAACTCTAGAACGTTATGTATAAGGTTCGATACCGCTATACCAGGACCATCCCTTTTCGTAAATGATCCATTAAGATATTTGAAACTCTTTCATGGATGGGTTAAAGCGTCTTGTTGTTGGATGACAATCCTAATATCATTGTTCTTGTTAAATGTGGTTGAAACAAAAGCTTTATTTCAGAAGTATTCGGGGTGTATAATACGCTTATCATATTCTACCGGTTTAGTTATATCGAATGATGTCATTGCGAGATTTCAGGCCTACCGATTTAAGAAACTCATAGTTTGCATGTGTTATCACCTTGCTGTTCTGTTGTTAAGAGCTGTGCTGTGAGTTGCGTGTTGTGGCTTTATACCTTACACCCATCCTGTCTCCACTGACAGTAGGTGGACGCTATGGAGCTGGAGGCTACTGCGAGTCCTGGCTGGTTGTAGGTCACCACCTCTTCTGATTGCAGCAAGCTGAAGGTCGTCGTCGTCGCTTCTACCTTCGACAGGTCCTGGCTGGTTGAAAGTCGTCGTCATTGTTTCCATCCTTACTGGTTGAAGGTCGCTGCTGCCACTGGCAGATCTATGCACGTTCGAGATCTCTACTGGATGCACATTAGGTGTAGTCGTACAGTGATATCCATACCACAGAAGCTGACAAGTTGATTATCCTAGTCCACAATACGCAGCTCCCGATAGTCGAATGTGTGAATTGTTACTGGGAGGTATATAACGTTGTTAGGGGTCTCATTGATCTTAAACCCGTTCTAACTAATGGGAAAAATTAGTAAATTGTATGAATCAATCTGTTGTTGAGATATGAGTTTGTTGCAATTTTACTCTCGACACAGATGGTACTGACAGGAAGTGTATTCACTGTCTGGTCAGATCTGCAACCTTTATTCGGGTCCTTCTTCAAATATGTTCTTTTGTGAAACCCAGTAGTCGTCCTGTTGAACCTTTCTGGTAAATCAATATTTGCCTTCATTGTCTTTATTTCAGATTTAAGGGTATCGATGTTTGCATGTAGCACAATTTCTTTTCCAGACCGTTTTAAAACGCCGTTTAAATCGTCAATGTTATATGCTCCAGGTTCTATTTCCACAGTTTCTTTTCGATCGTTAATTTCCAGATGAAGTTTATTGTTAGCCTCTGTGATATTCGGAATGCTGTTGTACATCTCCAGTCCAATCAAGGCACTACTCCACTCTTCATGCTTAAATCAATTGGTGAGAAATAATCCATGCGTAATACGTACAATGGTTTTTTTAAAGTCAGAGTATACGACATTGCATCTGAACCTCAAGTGACGAGTGGGTGCTTACTGCACTTCCTTATATGTCCTTCTTCATAAGCATTAGGGGGAAGATGATGCACAGATCCCCACACAGGTGAGTATTAAAGCCTTGGTACCAGTGACGCTTATAGAACACGTGTCATCTGTTCATGAAGTATCATTGTAACTTTTCTGGAGGCTGCAGGTCTCAAAATGAGTAGAAATAGTATACGGTACTTGTATTTTTCTTAACATACGCCAAACAGTGAGTTCCTTTTCCCTCAGCAACATGTAAATTCAGAATTCTACGTTCTCCAGATTTCCACATAGTCTTCGATAATGTATCCTGCATAAACACACCACAGAATCTTGGAATGCTGATTTTTTTTCCTCACAAACTTGAGCAGACCTGTATTTGTAAGTGATCTATCCAGTACTGTAGCTAATGAGCTTTTGTTTTATTTGTGAAGAGACCTGGTCCTTTCATGTATGGCTTCAGGTATAGTCCTTTTCCAGTGGTTGCTGCTTCCATCATGCAGTTATATCTCCTTGCATCCTCAAGCTGCTCTTGGGAGTTCTGTGCGATCTTGACTGCAATAACGGCAGCATCAATGAGATACCTGCAAGGGCAGGAATGAGGGACAGGCAGTTCCGCCTCGGTATCGGGAGAATTCGGGGTGCTTTAACTGGTGCTTTATGCTTCAGGGCGCTTTTAGCTGCGTACATCACTCTCAGGATAGATTTTTTACACACCTCTGCCCTGGCTTCTTCTTCTTCTTCATCATCGTTGTCTCCTTCTTCATCTTCAGTGCACTAGTTGCGGTATTCGTAACTTGCTTGAAATTCACGCCCAAGCTCAACTTAATTTTACCACACATGGTTTTATCAACTACAGATGCTGCAAAGCGCTGACCTATACCAATACCCTTTCTGGTGCATATTGCATTGGCTATATCAGCTAAAATTCGATCTGCATCATGACGGCCTGGGAGATCTTTATATTTTGTGTTGAAGTGTGGTGTTCCAAATACACTTTGTCCAGCAGGTTAATCCTCTTATCACCATGAGCCAAATATTTTTGAAGCTTTGTACCAGGTTATGCAGTTATTATACGCCATAACGTGCAATTCAGCTGAAGTTCGTCAAGAATACCACCATGCCCTACAATGTATCTCCTACTATGGATGCTATGCTACTGTGCTGGCTGTGCTCTGTACAGCCCATTATATAGTAAATCGCCACCATCAATACAGCTGTTTTGTTCTGCGGGGAAACCAAGCTATTTAACTAGTACTCTATTCCCTGAACATCTTATAACATGCTCTACGAAAAACGTATGTGATTCTAAGCTCTTCTGCAATTCCTCTGTGTAAAAGCATCCTGAAATTACAGTGGCAATGTTTCCTTTAAGATATAAACTCTGGAATTTGTTCTCTGCACTCTGGGAACTGTGAATATCTTACCATACCAGTTTGGGAGATAGGACTTCTCAAATGCTGTCTGGTGTTTTGAGATACACAGCACATCATCCACATTAAATTTCTGTTTATGTAGATGCAACATTTTAATATAGTAGTACATGGTATCCACGAGTCCATTACCATGAACGTCGACTGGTCTTACTTTTATTATGCTATGTTTGTTTTGGTTACACTACGCAATTATTTATGGAAGAATATCCGTGTATCTGTATGAATCACAAACATTAAAATGCATCCACATTTGAGCTTTTATTATTTTATTTGGACATTCCATGACACTCGCCATTGGTTGGGTGAATGTTGAGTAGTGATGCATTCCAAACTCCTGCATCATGGCCTTAAAATAGCTATTGTAAAACTCTTCAGTGTGATCGTTTTGGAGGTTGTCTGGGCATCGATATATCCCTGTCTGCAACCAATGCTCAAACACCTCTGCAACATGTCTCCCATTTTTTGTTTTAATGGTTAATGCCAAGGTGAATTTAGAGTACATATTAATGACCATTAAAATATATTTGAATCCATTATTTGCATTTGAATATCACCACTTATCTACAAGATCAGCCTGTCATTAGTCATCCAAACCCTTAACCATAACATGCATATGAGTGTATGTTTTGCATGCTGATTTGTGCAATTCTCAAACTATTGCCTCCATACTTACTACATTATACCTGTCTCTCTAAGCATGGAGATTACTGAAACAATCTCATTCGAATGAGCAGTACTACCAGCAGCAGCTGATGCCATGGATAGTCATAGTCGATCTATTAGCTCATTGGGATCTTTGTATTATGTATACTGTGGAGGTCACTTGCTGACACTTTTATGCTGATTGTCAATATCGTCACCATCATATCATCACCATCATATCAAGCACTAATATAGTTTTTATAATGGTTATGTATTTCGCCATACAGCACTTTCTCACTTCTCTACTTACACCATTCAATTACAATATTTCGCCAAACACCGCCAGATCTTTGGGTGAATAATTTACAGTTTTTGTGAGACTTAGAAAAATGAGGTTCATTAGATCAGTTGTTCTTTGAAACTGCTTATCATCTATTATTATTGCTTTCTTTAAACTTATAGGCTGTGTGCCCTACACATATGGTTATTCACCTCTGCTGCCAAAAGTTTTTTCTAGTATTGCAGTAACAGTTAATCAAATCAGCAGTGGCATGATCATTGTGGGAGTTCATCGAGAGATACACTAACTGGCTTAAAGGTTTCTCTCAGTGTCTGCTCTCTATCCAAATGTCCTAACCTTAGTAGTTGTAACTTCTCTCGAACAGCCTTTCATACTGTAAGACCTTATACTTGTTTGACATTATACATTAAGTGGACTCCTTCACAAGCTGCACATTCTGTATAATTCTATCAACCTTTACAGTTAAGTTTTTTTTTTCAAGTAGAGTAACCCTAGCAACAATTCATTGATCAGTCTCAGAAGCGCATGGACATACGTTTCTAAATCCTTAGCTTTACATTAGAGAGGCTGAAATTTTCCATCTATGATAGACACTGTCTACTCATCCTCCTGGGTGGAGTGCATGAGAGGTGTGCAAACTTGTTGATGGATCAATGTATCCTAATGTAACCAACTCTTCTGTAGCTATACATATATAGAAACTCCTGGAAGTTGCGTCTATATCTAATGCCATTCAGTTTTCTTATTTTATCAATAACAAGAATATCCTGTGTGTGATTCCAGCAATCTTGTATGTGGGCTATAATGTAGTTGCATTATGCCTCACCAACTGTTTCCAGATTCTGGAATATGGTTGTCTCAAAATAGTAAGGTTGGAACTTAAATAGTGGCAACTATTTATTCACAACCAATACAAAAGAGTTACACGTTTGCACCTGTTACTGTCCTTCAAAGTAGTCACCAGCGTTGTGTAGACCCCGTTGCCAGCGATGTGGAAGGTGTAGTATACCGTTAGCAGAGCCTGTTCTGTTGATGGTGCGAATGGAGCGGTCTACTGCCTGTCGAATCTCTGGAACAGTTCTGAAGAGAATGCCACGAAGAGGTTCCTTCATCTTCGGTATCAAATCAAAGTCACAAGGACTTACATCCGTGGAGTATGGTGGATGGCACAATACTTCCCAGTCGCATTGACTGAACAGAGCAGCCGCAGCTTGTGCTGTATGCACCTTTGCATTGTAGTGCAAAATGATGGGTGGTTTGTGCAGAAAGTGTCACCGTTTCTTTCGTAAAGCTGGTCGCTGCTGATGCTCAAAAAACGAACAGTAATACAACTTAAGTCATTGTGACTTTGATTTGATTCCGAAAATGAAGGAACTACTTCTTGGCATTCGCTTCACAACTGTTCAAGAGATTCGACAGGCTGTAGACTGCTCCATTCGCACCATCAACAGAACTGGCTCTGCTAATGGTATACTACACCTTCCACATCACTGGCAACGGGTTCTACACAACGCTGGTGACTACTTTGAAGGACAGTAACAGATGCAAACATGTAACTCTTTGTATCGATTGTGAATAAATGGTTGCCACTATTTATGTTCCAACCGTCATACATCAACATCCATATGAAGACCAAAACAGAAATATCATAGAATTTGATCCTGGTTTTCTGCAGCGACATTATCAAATATGAACAGAGTATTTGGCTTTACTTTCTCTGGCAGGGGAATTTCACTACTTTGACCAAATGTTGGTATGGTACAACATCAATACCTTGCAGTACCTTTTGCACCAACCAGTACTTCGGTCGAGACAGGATTTTTGAAAACGTACATACATCCTCAAAGTGGACAACATCTGGGTATGTTAGCAGTGACATGAGAGTATCTGTCTTTCTGCAGCTGGATGGACCTGCAATTATAGCCCATATTATTGGGTAAGAGTATCCTATTCTTCTTCTTCTAGTCTTCTTCTGTACCATCACAGAACCAGTTTCTTACAACAAAATCTTTGTGTCGAGGATGCTTCACCCACCCCACCATGATACTGACTACATCAGGTTCTGCAGAACAGTGGGTTTGTATAAAAAATACATACATCACCAGTTGAGCTGCAAGTGGTCTATCATCCAGTTTAACAATGACTGAAGACACTGACTGTGCTGATGATATGATCCAGAGAGCTTGGTGTTGCTGGGGTATTCTAGACATTGCAGTAGAAACACTAGGAGTACTAACATTAATATGAGAGGTATGAACAAAATAAAGTATAGTTTTCAGTAATATGTGGATTTTTATTCAACAGCCATTCACTGGGTGCACTGTATGAAAAAAGTCAATTGGTTCTTTTTTTGTCTTCACATTTGTATAGAATTTAGCATGTCAAGCTTTCTTGTGCACAGAGAATTCAACTTGTATTTCCCTCAAACTGATAGGTGTTCCTTTAGCTTCTTCTTTCATCATCCTGTTGATGCCGTCTTCTAAACTGTCTGCATGCATACTATATATACTGAGATAGTTCACAATGTCTTTATACATGATTTCAACACAAGACAGCCATCTATTCAGTCTTTCCAACACAAGGCATAGTACCATCTGTAGGCCAAACAAGTTTGCAAAGGTTGAGTGTTTCAGATAAATGGATTGACCTCCAGATCTCAGCATGACTCAGGCCAGCACAGTGTATGTCCAGGGGTGAACAAGATGGGCAATACTCAGAGGTCACCTGTTGGTCGATGTTGGGTTCTACACAACACAGTTACCCAATTCCAGCTCTGTAAACTGCACCTTAACTTTTCTCCACGCATTTTCAATCTCTAATACAACACACTATCCACTATCCAATGAGGATTCTAAACCAATATTTGAGGGCTTGAACTGGTAGCTGTTAAATTATAAGAACCAGTAGAGCACTGGGAGGAATCGGCAGCTTCTCATCCACAACATCAACATTCAGTCCTTGCACAAACACTGGAATATTCTGGGATGGTGCATACTGCAGAGACCAGTACTGACATGCACAGTGTGGTGTAGGATCCCCAGCACAATTCTTTTGATAGTTGGGAATTGTCTGGGTGTTTCCATTACATAAATCAATGAGCGCGTTGGTTTTCCTGCTCCAATGTGCTGGTCAAATGTGCTACAGGATCCTATTGTGCTTCTGCTGCTGTTGCTCCTGGCATACCAGAGGTCACTGCAGGTACTAACAAGCCAGTGGTGGCTGCTGCTGGCCCAGACGTGGTAGTGACCGCTGTAGGTCCTGAGAAGACAAAGGCTGCCAGTATGGACATAGTGGAGGTCGCTGAGCAGAGAAGATGAAACAATAAGCATCAAAAGACAGATACAAGGAGTTGAACAGAGACATGGAACTAATTCATATATGCCTAAATTTACACCATTTCTGTGAGGCAGTGGCAGATGACAATCTCAGTTGGTGTTGATGGCTCATGGTCCTTCGACTTACTAACTGAGGCTAGTGAAGTGCCACACTCGTATTATATCCCAGACATTGTGATCACGTGACTGGATACAGCATTGCCATTGGTTTCTACCAGTTTTTCACTCATGACATCACAATTTCGAGCACCCTCTGGTGCCAGCTGGTCTCGGGCTATGGAAGATGACAGACTTCTGCAGACCTGTCTGTATGGCTATAGGGGGAACCCTTATTAGTTCAGTTTATTACTAATGTTGGAGTGCTGTCAACTGCAAAAAAGTAGCACATAGGAGTAACATCAAATACATGCTGGGTTGGAGGCAATTTCCTCTTGCATGGTGGAAGAGGAAGGTTGACTAGCTATCCCAAAGAAGGAGGTCGACAGTTCGAGCACCAGCAACTGTCTGTATGAGTTGTGAAATGCATCTTCACCACATCTGACTGCATCCCCATTATTCAGCAAAAAGTATTCTTTTTACACTCCTCCATTATCTCATCTTTCCAACCATCAAGTGTGAAACTATGGTCACAGTCCTTTACTGTATTTTTGCTTGTAATACAGTTATTAAACTCCTCTCTGCTCGATGCCCACATCTCACACATATTGCTCTGCACCCTCCACCCCCCCACCCCCCCCCCCTCCCCCACCTCCATACACACACATAGAGTAACTTCCTCACTGACAACTCAACATGGACTGAGCTTTTCCTAGCAATTCACAAGTTAGAGAGGTGAGAGGGGAGTGGAGGGAGGGAAGGAAAAATAGTGGTTGTGATGTCTTAAGTGCAACATTGCCATGTCTACTGCCCACTGAGAGGAGGTAGGAGACCACCCAGGAAGAGCTGCCTGGAATAAATTCGGCAACAATGCAGACTGAGCCAGAATAAGTTTGCCCCACCACTCAAGCTTGAGTTACAATTTTCACAATTCCATATTTATTGAAGTTAGACATTTCATTTGGAAAGAAGACAAATCGTTGTCAGTGGAAAGTTCTTTATACATTACTCCACTTGTAAATTTAGCAAAAACTGTCCTAATTTGCCGGCCGGAATGACCGTGCGGTTCTAAGCGCTACAGTCTGGAGCCGAGCGACCGCTCCGGTCGCAAGATCGAATCCTGCCTCGGGCATGGATGTGTGTGATGTCCTTAGGTTAGTTAGGTTTAATTAGTTCTAAGTTCTAGGCGACTGATGACATCAGAAGTTAAGTCGCATAGTGCTCAGAGCCATTTGTTTTTTGTCCTAATTTTCATCGGAAGTAATGTTACTAAGCAACCAAGTAAAGCACTCTTACTTTTCGACTTTACACCCAGCAATAACGCTCGTCGGTAGCTTGTGTACACAGGGCACACTTGTTGCCTGCAGTATACTCAATTCACCTGTATGTAACACTACTTTACAGTCCACTGAATTCACTGTCAGCACAGCAATTGTAATTTTCTACTAACACATACATCTATGTCTATATTCCAGAAGCCATCTTATGGGTGGCACCTTATGGCTTGCTATAAAGTGGTATAACTTGTTAAGCCTTAATGGTGTTTGGCAGAGATTACTTTGCGTACTAGCGTTACTGCTCCCTTTTCTTTCCCAGTCACATCTGGTTTGCAGGAAGAACAATATTGCTGGTAAGCCTCTGTATAGGCTCGAATCCCTCTACTTTTATTTTCATTGTCTTTTTGCGAGGTAAATGCAGGATTAAGCAATATATTGGCTGACTCTTCTAGTAATGTATGCTCTCGGAACTTTGACAGTAAACCACACCGTGATGCAGAACCATCTCTTGCAGCATTGACACTGAATTTGGTTAAGTGTAACGCTTTCATGCTTACTATATGAACCTGTAAAGAAATGTGCTTCTGTTCTTTGGATCTTCTCTGTGTCCTCTATCATATCTGGCACGGATCCCAGATTGACGAGCAATATTCAAGTAATTTTCTTTGTTGGTGGACTACTTTTCCTGAGGATTCTCCAATGATTTTGGGATTGGCATCTGCCTTACATGAAATTAGTTTTATGTGTGTGTTCCACTTTAAATTGCTGCGTATGAGTCGTTCTAGATCTTTTATGGAAGTAACTATTTCCAGTGGGTGTTCTGCAATTCTGTAATTATACGACAAAGAGCCTTTCTGTCTGTTTATGCGTATTACGTTACACTTGTTTATGTTGAGGGTCAACTGCCACTACCTGCACAAAGCGTCGATCATCTGCACATCTTCCTGCATTTCTGTCGTTGAGACTTCTCTGAACACAACAGCATCATCGGCGAAAAGTCTCACGGAACTTCCGACGTTATGTAGTAGGTCATTTATAGATATACCGTGAAAAGTAATGGTCCTACGGGTTACCTGTGAGGGACGCCCGGAATTACTTTTACATCTGAAGACTTCTGTCCATTGAGAATGAAGTGCTGTGTTCTGGTTGCTAGAAACACTTCGATCCAATCATGCAGTTGCTCTGATATTCCGTACACTCGCATTTTGTTGAATAGGCGGCAGTACGTAACTCTGTCGAACATCTTCTGGAAGTCAGTGGATACGGCATTTACCTGGGCGCCTGTATCTACTGCTTTTTGGGTCTCGTTGACGAACAGAACGCGCTGAGTTTCACGTCGCATTTGGAGCCCGTGTTGATTCCTACAGATATTTTTGGTCTCCATAAAAATACGTGCACATAAAACATATTCAAAAATTCTGCAACAGACCGACATCAGAGAGAGACGCCTACAGTTTTGTGCGCCCGTCGTACAACCCTTTTCTGAAAATGGAAATGACCTGTGCTTTTTTCCCATTGTTAGGAACGCTGTGTTCCTCCAGGAACCTACGGTACAGTGCTGCTAAAGAAGGTGCAAGCTCTTTCGCATCCTATACGTAGCTTCGAATCGATATCCTATCTGGTCCAGTGGCTTTTCCTCTGTTGATCGACTTCCCTGGCTTCTCTTTCCATTGATCATTAATTTCGATATCTGTCGTTTTGTCGCTCGTCCGGCTATTTAAATGTGGAATTACAGAGCGGTCTTCCTCCGTGAAACAGTTTTGGAAAACCACGTTTAGTATTTCGGTCCTTTCTGTGTCATTCTCCGTTTCAAAATCATTACATTTACAGGGTGTCTGGACAGATAGCTTCGATCCGTTTAGTAATTTAACGTGAGACCCTAACTTCTTTAGATTTTCTGTCAAGTCGGTACACAGAATTTTACTTTCATATTCATTGAACGCTTCACACGTTACCCTTTTTACGCGATTTTGGCTTCGTTTAGTTTCTCATTGTCTGTGAGACTTTGGTTACGTTTACATTTACAGTGAAGCTCTCTGTACTTTCGTAGCAGCTTTCTAACATTGCTGTCTAACCAAGATGGTTCTTTTCCATCCCTCCGAACTTTTGTTCGGCACATACCGGTCTAAAGCATGTTGTGCTATACTCTTTAACTGTGTCTATTGATGCTCGACACTGTAAGCGCTGGACATGAAATTTTCGTATTGACCTGTCAAGTAATATGAAACATGCTTCTTGTCGCTCTTGCTAAACAGAAAGATACTATTCTTTGTATCCATATTTACAGCCATATTCAGTGATGCTATGATACAAGTTCAATATTTAGTGATCACAGTTTACCAAAATCAATACAGCAAACGAGTCATCCTATTCACATTATAAATGTTAATAAAACGCTAGCCATATGCAGGCTATAATGAACATTACAGTACACAATGCGTCACTGATTTTTCATTAATGCAAGTGCCAAATAATATTAATATGAACAAATCGTAAACTCACTTCCATCAACATGTTAGTTTGATAATAGTGGTATGCGGACTCCCATTAGATGTTAACTGTGTGGGACCGCAGCGGACAGTTTATGCATGGATCTTATCGTGTCGAATGCTAGCCACAGACGCGTTATGCATAGATATTACTCGTATGATTACCGGGCAGAGACTGAGGGTATTTGGGAGGGGAGGGTTTCTTATATATTGATGTAATGATGATTTGTGATTTGAGAATTACATTATGGTTTATAAAACCGTAGAATGAAAGAACCGCTCTATAGGTTTCAACAAGAACTTGTTAGTTAACAAAGTGAAAGTGGACTGTTGAACTGTTTTGCATACATCCGCTGTGAATTACCAATTTAGAAGTAAAGCTGCCATGATTCAAAGTGTGTTAACTTCTACAAATTTTAATTAATAACTAAACTGCATGATGAAGGGTGTCATTTGGTTCAGAAAAATTAAGACAACAAAAGTGTAAAGTTAAAGCCTGGAGTAAAAGAGGCATAATTGTTCAAAAGCCAACGGTAATTCTGGGTGTGAGCGATCTTTAACTACAATTATCTTTCAAGTTCATTAGTTTTCAGAAAACTGAAACGAGTTATCGGAAAGAATGAAATAAGGACTTTCTAATGGGTTGTGTCAATTCTCTCAGAACTACTAATTGTTTCAAACTAATTTTGTCGTTACACGCTTCTCAGCTACTATTCATTAAAGTTGATTTCAGTGAAACTAAATATACCTTTCGATAGAAAACTCTCGCCTAGAGGATAATTTAATGGAAATATTGTATGCACAGCATTTTGACAACATCGAAGGAATGTAGCTTCCACACAGAACATTTTGTTAGACGCAGTTGAAATCTAAAGAAAATAGTAAATTATTCGGCAATAGTAGAATATAGCAGCTGGAAGAGATCCATCTTGCTATGTTTCACTGTGATCTGAGCAGTACTCAAAATAATAAGTAAACAAAGCCCATTTGATCAGTATAAATGAATAAAATCACTTAGGCGCAAGATACCAAAGTATTTCAGCCAGCTCCACTGAACCACATTGTTTGGATAAATTAAAACTTATTCATTAATTCAGTACTGCAAAATGAAATTCAAAGGCTGTCTTACAAAATCAGTTTGTTACAACAACTGTGTTGGGGTGCTAAAATCGAAATTCAACCATTTTAATTTAGCACAAAATCAAACACCTGTGTGCAGTGGCAAGTGGATACTGTGCGATAAAATGTTCAAGAGACGGCACCGTTACTAAAATCTCACTAAATCAGCAACATGAACCATAAATTTCAGAAACACATTACACGTTAATTCTACCATGTACTGGGAATGCTTGGCCGCTTCGCCATCAACAGTCTAATTCTGAAAGTCAAAGGTACAGCTACAATAAATATGGCATATTAAGTCCTCAGTCGCCTGTTTAATAATTCACCTGGGACTCAGTATACGGCGGTTCGTTTCACCTTTATTTGCAGGTAGTGTAGTCAGTTAACTGGAGGTACGATATAACAGTAAATACTGCTTCATGCTCTTGTTATATAATCTGTTGTATAGAGTGTGTTACAAAAAGGTACGGCCAAACTTTCAGGAAACATTCCTCATACACAAACAAAGAAAATATGTTATGTGGACATGTGTCCGGAAACGCTTACTTTCCATGTTAGAGCTCATTTTATTACTGCTCTTCAAATCACTTTAATCATGGAATGGAAACACACAGCAACAGAACATACCAACGTGACTTCAAGTACTTTGTTGCAGCAAATGTTCAAAGTGTCCTCTGTTAGCGAGGATACATGCATCCACCCTCCGTCGCATGGAATCCCTGATGCGCTGATGCAGCCCTGGAAAATGGCGTATTGTATCACAGCCGTCCACAATACTAGCACGAAGTGTCTCTACATTTAGTACCGGGGTTGCGTAGACAAGAGCTTTCAAATGCCGCCATAAATGAAAATCAAGAGGGTTGGGGTCAGGAGAGCGTGGAGGCCGTGGAATTGGTCCGCCTCTACCAATCCATCGGTCACCGAATCTGTTGTTGAGAAGCGTACGAACACTTCGACTGAAATGTGCAGGAGCTCCATCGTGCATGAACCACATGTCGTGTCGTACTTGTAAAGGCACATGTTCTAGCAGCACAGGTAGAGTATCCCGTATGAAATCATGGCGGTGAATCGAGGAAGTACAGTACATACTGACGAAACTAAAATGAGCTCTAACATGGAAATTAAGCGTTTCTGGACACATGTCCACATAACATCTTTTCTTTATTTGTGTGTGAGGAATGTTTCCTGAACGTTTGGCCGTACCTTTTTGTAACACCCTGTATAGGGTTTAAAACAGCTACGCCTACATGACTGACCGACAATTCAACTTAAGGGTCTGGACGAGGGTTCATCGAACCACTTTCACACACTTTATCTTCCGTTCCACTCTCTAACAGCGCGCGGGAAAAACCACCTGAGCTTTGATTTCTTTTACTATATGGCAAAGATGATTTCTCACTGTGTAGGACGCTGCCAACAAAATATTTTCGCATTCGCAGGCGAACGTTGGGCCGGCCGCAGTGGCCAAGCGGTTCTAGGCGCTTCAGTCCGGAACCGCGAGACTGCTACGGTCGCAGGTTCGAATCCTGCCTCGAGCATGGATGTGTGTGATGTCCTTAGGATAGTTAGGTTTAAGTAGTGTAGGTAGGCTGTTTAGGTGTTCTTATTGGTAACGTCACGTAGCGCTCTGTATGAAAATCACTGGCTGTGCTGTGTGCAGTCTGTGGCTGGTTGGCATTGTTGGAATACTCGCCATTGTAGCGTTGGGCAGTTGGCTGTTAACAGCGCGTAGCATTGCTCAGTTGGAGGTGAGCCGCCAGCAGTGGTGGATGTGGGGAGAGAAATGGCGGAATTTTGAAAATTGTATGACTGGATGTCATGAACCGCTATATATATTATGACTTTTGATGACTATTAAGGTAAATACATTGATTGTTCTCTATTAAAATCTTTCATTTGCTAACTATGCCTATAAGTAGTTAGTGCCTTCCGTAGTTTGAATCCTTTATTTAGCTGGCATTAGTGGCGCTCGCTGTATTGCAGTAGTTCGAGTAACCAAGATTTTTGTGAGGTAAGTGATTTGTGAAACGTATAGGTTAATGTTAGTCAGGGCCATTCTTTTGTAGGGATTATTGAAAGATTGCGTTGCGCTAAAAATACTGTGTGTCTGTTTAAGCACACTCATGTATAATTATTGAAAGGGGACGTTTTATATGTCGACCCTTAGCCGAGGATGCCTCATTGGAATCTTCTGATTTTTTCTTGTAGTTTGTGTAATTAGTGTAGCTTTTGTTTATTGCTAGCGCGTAATTGTAGAGAGAATTTCCTTTGTAGTTGTAGTTTTTCATTCTTGTACAGTAAGACAGTTGTGGCATGCATGTAGATTTGCACCAGGTATTTCGCAGCTGCGCTTGCAATTAACGAGATATCATTTTCAATGCTATGTTAATGTGTTTTCTTATTTTGCTCTTCAAATTGTGCTTTTCTGTGTTGTCGTGTGAAATATTATGACAATAATGGCGTGTGAAAAACGTAATACTACGCTCCAAAGTAAACTGAGAAATGACAGTGAAGACGAAAGCAGTGTGTTAGCGCCACCGTGTAATGAATTAACTAATGTTCAAAGTAGTAATTTGGTAATTGTGCATAGGGAAATGGAGCGGGCGGCAAACAATGGTGTAGACAGTGAAACAGTTAATGAACAGGGAAGCATTATCGATCGATCGGTCGGCAACAGCCCGCCTCAGGAATCGGGAATGACAGGACACAAGTTTGCAAATACTGCAGATTCAGGTTTTGGGTCCTCACCGTTTTCTCAAATAAGGCAAGACACATTTTCTGCTGGTCAAAATGTGAATGTTGCCGGTGCAGCTTCACTGCCGAAAAGCACTGAGGAACATGTTTCAGACACCAGTGCATTGTTATTACAGTTCATGCAACAAATGGGACAAAGGCTACAAAAAAGTTAGACACAATGGAACAAAATCTTCAAAAGTTAGACACAACGCTTGAACAAAATCAGAAACAAATGGGACAAAATCTTCAAAAGTTAGACACAATGGAACAAAATCTTCAAAAGTTAGACACAATGGAACAACACCAGAGACAAACACAGCAACATTTAGACGCAATGGAACAAAATCTTCAAAAGTTAGACACCACACTTGAACAAACACGTGAAGATTTAACTACTGAGTTACATAAAATCGAATCGAAATGTCAAAAAGTCTGTAATGACGTAAAAATACAAATTTGTGAGCATTTCCAACCTATTTTTTCGCGTCATGAAAATGCATTACAGAATCACGAAGCAGCCGTAAAGGATCTGCAAACTATAGTTCATGAAAATCACGACACCTTGCAAGTTGAAATTGACTCGGTTGTATCTACCGATTCGGTTACGCAACTTGCAAAAACTCAGGAAAACTTAAAGGACACAGTAGATACTCTGAAAATTGGTTCAAAAAGACACATGGAGGAAATTAGTTCATTATCAGAGAAAGTAGTTGAACTTTCGGATCAGCTAAATAATTTATCTATGAAGGTAGATGATAATCTGAATGACTTAGAACCGGTAGTCTTTAATGACACAGAAGATTGCGAACAAATTAGGAAATTCAAACAAAATCAGAATCAAATTAATACGCAACACCAAAGAGAAATCCAGGAAGTACAAGATCAGTTGACACAGGTAATACAGGAATTACATATTTTAGAGGCCACTCGCGCTCCAATACGGGAAGAGGGACATAGAAATACGGAACAGCCACAAAATAATAACTCTGGGCACTTCGGAAATTAAGAAAGAAATTGGCAAGGTACACCGAATTTTGAGATGGAACCGCCGAAACGACGTAACAATGACCGACATGCGACTCGCCGACATGATGATTTTGACTATAAGCTGTTCATTACTACACGTAAATTCAAAACATTTAAGAATTCTGGCAACGACATTCATCCAAAAGCATGGCTCCATCAATTCTCTCATTGTTTTCCTCCCAACTGGTCATTAGAGCACAGATTAGAATTTATGTATGGCTATTTAGAGAATGAACCAGCTGTAAGAATGCGATCGGTCATTCACGATTGCCACAGTGAAGGAGAATTTTATCATGCCTTCCTCTCAGCATATTGGTCTCAAGCTACACAAGACCGAGTAAAACATAGCATCATAATGATGAAACATTTCGAACAATCTGAATTTTCCAGTCTTGTGAAATATTTTGAAGACGTGTTGCACAAGAATCAGTACCTGTCAAACCCATACAGCCCTCCAAAATTCATCCGCATTTGCTTAATCAAATTACCTGAACATTTGCGACATATTATTTTGGCAGGACGTTGTAAAGACGACATTGAAGCTTTTCAGGGACTCTTACAAGAATTAGAAATTGACACTGACAATCGCGGAACGCGAAAACAGGAACACAACAATTACAGGTCACATCCGTCGCAATTCCGCGATGAAAGAAATAATAACTGGACACGACAAGGCTATTCTCACAACACAAATCGTGACCAAAACAGACACCACCCATATGACAACCGTTGTCAGAGTAGTAATAATTACAGGGAAAGATCACCTCTCTGTGGTAGTGACTATCACAGAGACAATCAGAGAAACAGACAATATGGGAACCAAAATAATTATTATCAAGGGAGACAGAATAACTTTAGACGCAACGGTCCAGTGCGTAGTTACGATTCTGGGAGAAATTCTCCACCATGTGACCGACAAGAAAGAAACTATGGAATCTACCGACATGACGACAGACGACGTGATCATAACGACAGACCTGAATTGCATCAGAACTGGCGTGATTCCAACAGGGCAGGGCCCTCTCGACAAGGTGAATTTATAAAAGTTAGGTCTCCAAATCCCAATAACGACACGCGCCGTCAAAGAGACAATAGGCAATGACTCATACCGCTGGCAGCCACAAAACGTACTTATGAAACTGACGACGCAGCTGCCGTAGCTAGTAATTACGTAAAAATGGAAGACATTAGGGACATCTTACTCCAGGAACACGACGTAAAACATAACAACATTGCATATCCTGTGATTCACATTACAGTAAATGATGTAAAATTTACGGCAGTACTTGCCTCTGGCAGTCCCATTTCAGTAATTAGTGAAACAGTCTTTAGCAAATGCAACTAATCGAACGATTGCCCCACACTTCCGTTACGTAAGATTAAATTACAAGGTGCAATCTTTGGAAAAAGTGTAGATGTACAGCAACAAACCAACTTAGAATTATGTTGTCAAAGCCACAGCTTCTCTATGAACTTTCTTATTGTTCCGTTATTGCCGACGGAAATTATATTGGGAGTAGACTTTTTTAATGAATACAAAGCAATCTTAAACTTTCACGATGCTGAAATAAGTTTAGAGAAAGAAGGTAAGTCAATAGCTTTGAAATTTGAAGATTGGCTCTCAAACCATGATGAAGAAATTAATCGGCTTTACCTTCTGTTAGACAGCAGTTCGGAATTTTCTACGGAACTAGACACTAACAATCACTCTGCAAGTACTAACAGGGATGATATCGACGAGATATGTGATACTAATGAGTTAATTCAGAATAAAATTCGATCAATTGAGAATTGTAATGACACTGATACGCAAGACCTTTTTGAGATTTTACAAGTACATTCCACAGTTTTTACTCACAAAACAGGAACAATCAAGGGATTTCAATACCAATTTCGTGTTCGTGAGCATACTAAATTTTGTGTTAGACCATACGCAATTCCGGCACATTATAGGGACCGTGTTTGAACAGAAATACAATCCATGCTTGACGAGGGCATTATTGAGCCTGCAGTAAGCTCATACAACAATCCATTACATGTTGTTGAGAAGAAAAATGGATCGATCAGGCTTGTCTTAGATTCGAGACAAATCAATACTATCATCATTCCTGAAACAGACAGGCCGCAAACGTTGGAAGAACTTCTTCAAAATTTTAATGGTGTAAAAGTGTTGTCTTCTATTGATCTCAGATCCAGCTTTTATCAGATCGAACTTCATCCAGAATGTAGGAAATACACAGCTTTCCTTTGTTTCGGCTTTGTTATCATTTTCGGAAACTTCCTTTTGGTTTGAACATTTCTTCGGCAGCATTCATTCGAGGCTAAATTCCATATTACCTGAGTTCTTAAAACGTCACATCACCTTATATGTGGACGATATTCTGATAGCAGAAGCCTCATGGGAACAACACAATCGCATCCTCAACAGCGTGTTACATATTTTTGCAGAATCTGGAATTACAGTTAACTTGGAAAAGTCTGAATTTGGTAGGACAAAGGTGAAGTTTTTGGGACATATTATTTCTTCTGAAGGCATTCAGCCGGATCCTGAAAAGTTAGAAGCAATCAGAGCCATTCCAGTTCCATCCACAAAAAAACAAGTCCGCAGTTTTCTAGGTCTCGTAAATTTTTACCGTCGTTTTCTGAATATGCAAATTCTAGTTACACTTTGTTCTCTCACTGGAAAAAATACTATTTGGAACTGGGACAAACAAGCACAGTTGGAATTCAATTCTTTGAAAGAAGCGTTACTTAACGCGCCAATACTAGCTCATCCAGATCTGTCACAAGATTTCTGCCTTAGCATGGATTCTTTTAAAGTCGGTCTTGGTGCCCATTTATTTCAAGAAGCCATAGAAAATGACACTACTGCTCAGAAAACCATTGCTTTTGCTAGCCGAGTGCTAACAAAATCTGAAAAAAATTATTCCGTTACTGAATTAGAAGCTTTAGCTATCGTTTGGGCATTTAACAAATTCCGTTTCTTTCTTTCTGGTAAGCACGTAAAAGTATACAGTGATCATCGTGCATTACAATTTATTGTTGTTGTTGTTGTGGTCTTCAGTCCTGAGACTGGTTTGATGCAGCTCTCCATGCTACTCTATCCTGTGCAAGCTTCTTCATCTCCCAGTACCTACTGCAACCTACATCCTTCTGAATCTGCTTAGTGTATTCATCTCTACAATTTATTATGTCTTCAAAATTAAACCATGACAGGTTAAAACGTTGGGCATTGTTTCTGCAAGAATTCCACTTCACAATAGTCTACATTGCAGGCAAGGAGAACATTGTTGCGGACGCACTGTCACGCGCACCGGCTGGGCTTGAGAAAAGTAACACAGAAGGCAACCTCGAGAAAAATTTCAGTATTCTTTACATTCAGAAAGTCGCCTTTGAAAACTTCATCACCACAAAGTCGCCTTTGAAAACTTCATCACCACATCTTTAAAGGACATTGCTCATGAACAAGATAAAGATCCGATTTGGAAAACATCAAAAGTAAATGGCATGAAAAGGCACACACACAGATTCGGCATTATTATCTGGTTAGAAACAACATACTGTTCAAACGCTGCACTGTTGATGACAAGCTATGGGTACTTTGCATTCCAGATGATTTTGTTAATAAGCTCATTTGGTACATTCATTTCAGCTACGCACATTTTGCTCCACGAAAATGTTATCATATTCTTTGGACGACTTGTTATTTTAACAATATGGAAAAGAGAATTCGAAGAGTCTTGCCCATTTGTAAACTTTGTCAAAAGGCGAAACCATCTACTATCTCACATCGTGCTCCGTTGTTTCCTATCATTCCTTCTAAATTAAAAGAATTTGCTGCTGTTGATCTCTTGGGACACCTTGTCAGAACATCGAATGGATTTTCGTACGTTCTAGTCGCTGTTGAACTTACTTCAAAATTTGTTTCTTTCACTCCGTTACGTAAAGCCACTGGACGGTCTGTATCCAACGCCTTTGTTAAAAATTTCTTACGTGAAGTTGGCCACGTTGCTAAAGTCATTTCAGATAACGGACCGCAGTTCAGATCTGCTGATTGGTCACGCATGCTTCGGAACCATAAAATCAAACCTGTTTTTATTTCATTGTACTCACCACATTGTAACCTGTCTGAACGGATTATGAAAGAAATCAATAAGCTTTGCAGACTTTATTGTCACAGAAAGCATCAGCAATGGGACAGATATTTACACTTATTTCAAAATGTGCTGAATGAAATGCCTCATGACTCCACTGCTTTACCACCTACTCTTGTACTGAAGAATGAAGAACCACCGAACAGAATCAGAGAGCTTGTACCTTTCCCAAATACACGTAAACTTCGACACAAAGACATAATTGATTTGGCTATTAAAAATATAGAATCTGCAGCAGACAAAAGGAGAAAACTACACGGTAAAGCAAATGCAAAGAAATCATATATTGGTCAGAAAGTTCTCATTAAAGCTCATTCATTGTCACATAAGAAGAAACACTTGAGTCACAAATTCTTTCTAGTTTACAATGGACCTTACAGAATCCGACGTATACCACATGATAATTGCATTGAAGTTGAAACTCTGCGTACTAGGAAGAATAAAGGTTTATACCACATCTCACATGTAAAACCCTTTGTTGAAAGATTATCTGCTTTATAACTTAGTCTTTGCCATAAAATTTTTCACTTCACGTTACTAGTATGCTTTGTCACACTTAGAAACTGTTAACATGCAACAATGTTTTGAAGTTCACTATCCAGTCTAGAACCTAGGGAACATATTTAGACAGTAATTAAGAATGCATTGTTATAGTGAACAGACGTCACAGTGTTATTGTGTGTGTACATTCTTGCTTGTTAGTTGCACAATTACGTAACGACTATAAGGCTTACATACTTAGAACATATACTGGTACTGCTAATGAGATTTTAATGCACCATTTTGGTTTACTTGAAAATACATTCTGGATTTAAAGTACTTTCAATGAGATACCAGATGACACAGTGGTTAGTTTATGTGACAGCTACACGATTTTATCACGACACTACCAATGAGTGACAATATACAATGTTGCTTATGCGGTGCATCTGTTTTACATCTGCACAGTTTTTCTGAATTCTTCTGGAAAGGAAAACATGATTTAGTAGTAACTTTTGTGGTATAGCTACAATGAGACAGCCTTTTCCGTAGCACAACAATATGTTACAGCACAGTACTTTCTTCATCACGGCAATAAGCGTAATAACTAAGATATCTATACGCAAAGCATTTCACTTTTATTTATCATGAGGTAAGTACATTGGCTTCTGCAGAACTTAGCTTTCGGAGGACGATAACTACGACACTTCCACAGAGATTATCTTACAACAAGACGCACAGTTTAGCGCTACAGTTCACGTATTTGAGTGATTAATTTTGTACTTAAACCATTTATTTTTCAAGATTTTTGAATTGCGAAGAAAGTTTTCCGTGATATATTTCATTCCATTGCTGTAATCTGTAACACCTAAGGGTATTATTACATTAATCCTCAGGGAGTACACGCCTACTTTGTGTACCAGTGTCTGGCAAGCACAAGGAGCCCTAGCTAATATGGTATTTGCTTATACAACTTTACACATTGGTACCATATTTCTCTAACACAAAAATTACACAGCTATCTGATCATTTAACTGGGAGAGACAAACATTTATTTTAGTACATCAGTGACAGATGTTTATGTAATTACACAGTTGGATAACTTCACACTTATGAAATTGTATTTTGTCTGTACTGTGTGAACCCTTCATATTTTTTGGAACCACTGTGATACTATGAGAGCTTTGAATGATGTATTTGGTATGGGATCATGATTTTTAAAGTGCGTTTGAGGTAGATGACACTATTGAAATGAGGAATGAATTTTTTTTAGGTTTTGAAATGATTGCAGAAAGCTACGACGTTTTTAAGATTTGGCTGAGGTGTTATGGTGTTATTATTACGACGACGATATGTATTATGCTTTTGAGGTATGTTTATGATCAATAAGCTGATGCTATATGAGGAATTTGATAATGCTATGTATTTATTATGATGAAGTATTGAAGTGTAGCCGCAAGATTGACGTGTCGACGAATATGTAAATGCGTAATAAGGTAAGGAATAAGGAGTAGTGGTTAGGGACTCTGACTTGTGAAAAAGGATGTTGGAAACCAAGAATCGTACTTTAAGAGTTATGAAATGTGTGTATATGCGTGAATGTATCACAATGCCGCCGAAAATTTTTTGGACACTGTGTAAGTAGGCTGTTTATGTTTTCTCTATGTAAGTAGGCTGTTTATGTTTTCATGTTTTCTCTATGTAAGTAGGCTGTTTATGTTTTCATGTTTTCTCTATGTAAGTAGGCTGTTTAGGTGTTTATTGGTAACGCCACCTCTGTATGACAATCACTGGCTGTGCTGTGTGCAGTCTGTGGTTGCTTTGCATTGTTATAGTAAACAGACGTCACAGTGTTATTGTGTGTGTACGTTCTTGCTTGTTTGTTGCACGATTACGTAACGACTATAAGGCTCACATACTTAGAACATTTACCAGTACTGCTAATGAGATTTTAATGCAACATTTTGGTTTATTTGAAAATACATTCTGAATTTAAAGTGCTTTCTGAGAGATACCAGATGACACAGAGGTTAGTTTATGTGACAGCTACACGATTTTTATCACGACGCTACTAATGAGTGACAATTTACAATGTTGCTTTTGCGGTGTATCTGTTTTATATCTGCACAGTTTTCTGAATTCTTCTGGAAATCAAAACATGTTTTATTAGTAACTTTTGTGGTATAGCTACAAGGAGACAGCCTTTTCCATAGCACAACAATACGTTACAGCACAGTACTTTCATCATCACAACAATAAGCGTAATAACTAAGATATCTCTACGCAAAGCATTTCACTTTTGTTTATCATGAGGTAAGTACATTGGCTTCTGCAGAACTTAGCTTTCGGAGGAAAATAACTACGACACTTCCACACAGATTATCTTACAACAAGATGCACATTTAGCGCTACAGGACACGCATTTCAGTGATCAATTTTATACTTAAAACATTTATTTTTAAAGATTTTTGAATTACAAAGAAAGTTTTCCGTGATATATTTCATTCCATTGGTGTAATCTGTAACACCTGAGGGTATAATTACATTAATCCTCAGGGGGGTACACGCTTACTTTGTGTACCATGTGTTTGGCAAGCACAAGGAGCCCTAGCTAATATGGTATTTGCTTATACAACTTTACACATCGGTACCATATTTCTCTAACACACAAATTACACAGCTATCTGATCATTTAACTGAGAGATAAACATGTTTTTTACTACGTCAGTGACACATGTTTACGTAATTACACCGTTGGATAACTTCACACTTATGAAACTGTATTTTGTCTGTACTTTGTAAACTGTTCATATTTTTTCGGAATCATTGTGATACTATGAGAGCTTTGAATGATGTATTTGGTATGAGATCATGATTTTTAAAGTACGTTTGAGGCAGCTGACACTTTTGACATGAGCAGAGAATTATTTTAGGCTTAGAAATTATTGGAGGAAGTTACGACGATTTTGAAATTTGACTGAAGTGTTATGATGTTATTATTATGACGACGATGTGTATTATGTTGTTGAGGAATGTTTATTATGCTACGTATTTCTCACGATGAAATATTGAAGAAGTGTCGACGAATATGTATATGTATAATGAGGTAAGGAATAATGAGTAGTGTTTAGGGACTCTGATTTATGAAAAGGATGTTGGAAACCAAGAAACGTACTTTAAGAGTTATGAAATGTGTGACTGTATCACAATGCTGACGAATATTTTTTTTTGGACACTTATATTTATAGGATTTTGTTTCTACAGATTTGCAACGCTAATTCTTGACCTGTGAAATATTTCTAAATGTGACTGCAACGGTAGCAGAAACTGCTGTCGTAAATATTTCCGTACGAAAGTTAAGTGACCACCTGCACGTAATGCGTCGCGGGCACCCAGCTGTGTCAGACGCCTGGAGAAAAAGCCATTATTGCGAGCCCTTTTCAGCGGCACAGGTAGAAAAAAAAAGGGGGACGTGGGACGTGTCAAACACCTGGAGAACAAGCCATTAGGGTGTGCCTTTCATCGCTAATGCGACACCCTAGTTACTTGAAAACATATGATTACTCGCACTTTGTGCTAATTACTGAAATGCTTATGAATTGATGGGAAATATTCGTACATCTGCACACCTGATTATGACAAGTGTCTTTCTCCGAGAGTTGAGTGCTACTGACTTACGAAATGCCACATGACTATTGAATGATATTTTTATGCTTTGCTTTTCGTAGTTGCTTATTTCACTTGATATCTGGTTTCCAGCTGTGTTGCAGCATTGCTTTTATAAAATAAAATGCATTTGCTAATGTGAACACTTTCTGTCAACAGATCTATTAAATAATTATTTTATGATCCACATTCTTTAAAAAAGGAGCACTTGGAAAGGAAAGAACAATAAGAAGGATCTAGTAACAGTAACACATAATTTTCTTTTCAAGTACATGGTAATATTTCTTTTTACAATCAGTTGTTGTGGTGCACCACTTTAATTACATAGACATTAAGATGTGAATATACATTTCCCTTATCTGCATTGTTGTTTAGTGTAATATTTTTTCTGCTTGCGCTATGTTATGTTTAGGTATAAGTTGCTGCTGTTTGCCAGGCATAGTGTTATTGAATTTGACTTTTGCTCATTTATGCTGCTAGCTTTGCAAATTGGCATTTTTTTTCATTGCTGTTTATATTAATTGTTTTATGTGCTGCTGCATTGCCTCGTCCCTTAGTTTAGTATCTGAGCTCAGTAGATTTAAGTTAGCTTAAGAGGAGACTATATAAGAAACTAACTATTATAAATTTATAAGAAATGCATTGAGAAGCTATCAGAAAATGGTCTGGCAAAATAAAAAGGATACTGTACAGTGGAGAAAAACTATTATTGACAGAGGATATGAACAGAATACAGAAAGCAGAGAGAAAAACTATTTTTGACAGAGGATGTGAACGAAATACAGAAGGCAGGGTTAGATAGGACTTTTGGAAATAATGATGAATGAAGGGAGATCTCCAAGAAGTAAAGAAAGTTTTGTTTGCAAAATACTGCAGTACAACAAACCCTGTCCTTTCCTATTGGTGTTATCCCACTATGTGTGTGTGTACCCTTGTGTATTTGTTTTCTTCCTGTCTCTGTGTAATTTTATAGAATTTTTTTCTTCTTTCAATATTAAGCTACATTCACTATGATGAGGAATACTTTTATCCTCAAATACAATTGGCATTAATAATATGTTATTTACCTTATAAATATGCTTACACATTATTTATTCTGTTTAATGCTCATGTGTGAAGTTGATGTTTCAAAAATTATTGTGATCTTTTATGTATGTACTCATGTCATAATTCCACTGATGTATATGTTAGTTCGATTCTTTTGTAAAGCCTGTACTACAGATGTTATCTGTATTATTATGTTTTTAATGATGTATTTTGTACCTTTGTTATTGTATTTTTATGTTATCAAATTGTAATTGTTACCAGTTCTTCCAATTAAGTTACATTTCACTGCACACGTTTCTGTTGGTCATAGTATATGGACAATATGTGAGAAGTAGGGACTGATAGTGTTTGCATGTGTGTTAATGATTCAGCAAGGGACTGGATAACAGCATTGCTCGTTCTAAGGACAATTCCAAAAACTTTGTGAGTGCACAAGTGGTGGTTTATGGACTTGCTATATTCTCCGCAAGACTCTTCGATGGTGAATGTGCACCTGCACAATCGCAACAGATGGCTGTGCATCTATGATGACCCACCAACGCCATTATTTCTACAAGGACTGCAGTGGGTCTGCACCTCTGGTGGCCCACCAATACCACAATCTCTACCAGGACTCCAGTGGGTCTGCTCTGTGATGACCTACCTACCAATATTCTTCCAAACTTCGAATGACTCTGCTGTGGGTTTGCTCTGTTGTGGCCCATTACCTGTCAGCATGTCGAGAGTCAGCACTGTCTTTCCATTGGAAGGACAACACCACTTCTTCAAGACTGCATGGAAATCCACTACTTCCGTGTGCATTTTCTTTTACTGCTCAGACTTTGAGAAAAGAAACGGCAGTTTCACTGTGATGAACAATGTGGACTGTCTTTATGGACTGTGAGAAATTGTTAGCTTTTGACCAACAATGTATCAATAAGTGTGCGCATTTTATATCTTTGTTACTGTAATTGTGAAAATTTTTTGTCAAATCTGTATTGGCCAGTGCCCAACACCATTTGTAAAAATTTTTTGTGGGGAGCATGGGGGCTATGTAAGTAGGCTGTTTATGTTTTCTCTATGTAAGTAGGCTGTTTATGTTTTCATGTTTTCTCTATGTAAGTAGGCTGTTTATGTTTTCATGTTTTCTCTATGTAAGTAGGCTGTTTAGGTTTTTATTGGTAACGCCACCTCTGTATGACAATCACTGGCTGTGCTGTGTGCAGTCTGTGGTTGCTTTGCATTGTTGTAATACTCGCCATTGTAGTGTTAGGCAGCTGGCTGTGAACAGCGCGTAGCGTTGCGCAGTTGGAGGTGAGCCGCCAGCAGTGGTGGATGTGGGGAGAGAGATGGCGGAGTTTTGAAATTTGTCATGAACTGATATATTTATATATGATGATATCAAGGTAAATACATTGTTTGCTCTCTATTAATATCTTTCATTTGCTAACTATCCCTATCAGTAGTTAGTGCCTTCAGTAGTTTGAATCTTTTATTTAGCTGGCAGTAGTGGCGCTCGCTGTATTGCAGTAGCTTGAGCAGCGAAGATTTTTGTGAGGTAAGTGATTTGTGAAAGGTATAGTTTAATGTTTGTCAGGGCCATTCTTTAGTAGGGAGTTTTGAAAGTCAGATTGCGTTGCGCTAAAAATATTGTGTGTCAGGTTAAGCACAGTCCTGTATAATTGTTCAAAGGGGACGTTTCAACTGTTATATCAATAGGACTTTGTTTCTACACATTTGTAATGCAAATTCTCAACCTGTAAAATTTTTTATATGAGACTGTCACTGTAGCGCAAACTGCTGTCGTAAATATTTTGGTAGGTCACTGTAAGCACCCAGCTGTGCGACAGTCGCCTGGAAAAAAGCCATTACCGTGTGCCTTTCAGAGGCACAGGTGGAGAAAAGAAAGAGGCCATTATACTCGCTATTAACATTTCTTTGTAGAAAGCATCGCAAATACGACACACCCAAACTTAAAAACATATGATTACACTGTGGAGCTCTTAATTTATGATATTTACTGAAATGCCTAATGAAATGACGAGAAATATTTTATGTCTATACACCTGATTATGACTACTGTCTTTCTAGTTGAGAGATTTTTTTACTACCTTATGAAATGCCATGTGGCTAATGAATGATGTTTCATGCCTTCCATTGTACATATTTGCTCATTTTGTTTAATATCTAGTTTCTAGCTGCACTGCAGCATTGGTTAAAATAAAATTTTATAGATGTACTAATATAGATATTTTCTGTCTACAGATCCAGCAAATAATAACTTTGTGATACTTCCAAAAAAAATAAGGGAGCACAAAAAGACATTTCCCCCTACAGGAACTGCATACATAATTTTCTTTTCAAGTATTTGGTAATTTATTTCATGGAATAAGTTTTTGGGCTGCACCACTTTAATGACATAGATATTAAGATGTAAATAGACATTTCCCTTTTCTGCATTGTTGTCTTTAGTGTACTATTTTTTCTGCTTGAGCTTTGTCATGTTTAGGTATAAGTTATTGTATTTGCTGCTTCTGTGTACCAGGCATAGTGCTACTGAATTTCACTTTGTATCACTCTATTAAGCCAGTTTTACTACTGATTTATTTTTCTTGTTGCTGCACATTGGCTCATATTAGTTGTAATGTTGCATTTGCTTGGTAACTTAGATTTACTGTAGCTTGCTTTGCCAGTTTGCATTTTTTTCATTGCTGTTTGTATTAATTGTTTTGTGCTGCTGCATTGCCTCGTCCCTTAGTTTAGCATCTGAGCTCAGTAGATTTAAGTTAGCTTAGGAGGGGGTAGACTATATAAGAGAATGAGTTGCGATGCATTGGAAGAAATGCATTGAGAAGTTATACGAAAAAAGTACAGAAGGCAGGTATAGATAGGACTTTTTGGAAATTATGAAGAACGAAGGGAGATCTCCGAGAAGTAAAGAAAGTTTTGTTTGCAAAATACTGCAGTAAAACAAACCCTGTCCTTTCCTTGTGTTATCCCACTATGTGTTTGTGTACCCTTGGGTATTTGTGTTCTTCTTGTCTTTATGTGTTTATCTGATGAGAGTTACGTTGTAGAATTTTTCTGATAATATGTTATTTTCTTTGTAAAGATGTTTAGACATTATTTATTCAGTTTTGTTTTAATGCTCATGTGTGAAGTTGATGTTTCAAAAGTTATTCTGATCTTTTATGTATGTACTTATTTCATAATTCCTGTAACACTGATGTATATGTATATTTCTATTCTTTTGTAAAGCCTGTGTTACTACAAATGTTATCTGTACTGTTATGTTATTTAATGATGTATTTTGTACCTTTGTAATTGTATTCTTATGTTGCAAATTTATAATTGTATAGACACCAGTTCTTCAAATTAAGTATCATTTCACTGCACACGATTCTGTTGGTCATAATATATGCACAGTGTGTGAGCAGTTGGGACTGTTAGTGTTTGCACGTGTGATAATAATTCAGCAAGGGACTGGATAACAGCATTGCTGGTTCTAAGAACATTTCCAAAAAAAAAATTGTGAGTGCAGAAGTGGTGGTTTATGGACTTGCTATATTGTCCGCAAGACTCTTCCATGGTGATTGTGCACCTGCACAGTCGCAACAGATGGTTTGCTGGCCGTCTCTACAAGGACTACAGTGGGTCTGCATCTTTGATGGCCCACCAGTACCATTATTTCTACAAGGACCACAGTGGGTCTGCACCTATGATGGCCCACTAATACCAGGACTGCAGTGGGTCTGCTCTGTGATGACCTACCTACCAATATTCTTCAAAACTTCGACTGACTCTGCTGTGGGTTTGCTCTGTTGTGGACCATTCTCTGTCTGCATGTCAAGAGTCAGCACTGTCTTTCTGTTGGAAGGACAACACTACTTCTTCAAGACTGCATTGAAATCCACTACTTCTGTGTGCATTGTCTTTTACTGCTCAGACTTTGAGAAAAAAAACTTGCAATTTTACTGTGATGAATGATCAGGACTGTCTTTATGGACTGTGAGAAAATTTTAGCTTTTGACCAACATTGTATCAATAAGTGTGTGCATATGATTTCTTTGTTATTGTAATTGTGAAAATTTTTTTAACAAATATGTATTGGCCAGTGCCCAAAAAATATTGTAAAATTTTTTGTGGGGAGCATGGAGGCTATGTAAGTAGGCTGTTTAGGTGTTCTTATTGGTAACGCCACGTAGCGCTCTGTATGAAAATCACTGGCTGTTGTGTGTGCAGTCTGTGGCTGGTTGACATTGTTGGAATACTCGCCATTGTAGCGTTGGGCAGTTGGCTGTTAACAGCGCGTAGCATTGCTCAGTTGGAGGTGAGCTGCCAGCAGTGGTGGATGTGGGGAGAGAAATGGCGGAATTTTGAAAATTGTATGACTGGATGTCATGAACCGCTATATATATTATGACTTTTGATGACTATTAAGGTAAATACATTGACTGTTCTCTATTAAAATCTTTCATTTGCTAACTATGCCTATCAGTAGTTAGTGCCTTCCGTAGTTTGAATCTTTCATTTAGCTGGCAGTAGTGGCGCTCGCTGTATTGCAGTAGTTCGAGTAACCAAGATTTTTGTAAGGTAAGTGATTTGTGAAACGTATAGGTTAATGTTAGTCAGGGCCATTCTTTTGTAGGGATTTTTGAAAGTCAGATTGCGTTGTGCTAAAAATACTGTGTGTCAGTTTAAGCACACTCATGTATAATTATTCAAAGGGGACGTTTTATAGTAGTTGTAAGTTCTAGGGGACTGATGACCTCAGATGTTAAGTCCCATAGTGCTCACAGCCATTTGAACCATTTTTGAGAACACTTTCTAAGTGTTCTGCTAACAAATCGCAGTCTTTGGTTTGCTTCGCCGAAAACATTAGCTATGTGATCGTTCCAGTTCCGGTTGTTCGTAATTGTAATTCCTAGGTATTCAGTTGAATTAACAGCTTTCACATTTGTGTGTTTTATCGTATAACCGAAATTAAGTGCTTCTATATTCCGACGTAATTATCGTAAAGGATTGCGACTGTAATATATGTTTAATGTTTATTTGAAACTACAATAGTAAAGCCATAGTCACAGTACATACAGTTTTCTTTAAAAATAAAGGGGTTACATTACTGGTTTCAACGAGCTACGTCATTTTCAGATGTAAAACTCCAGTTGGAGGATATATAATGGAAATTGTGACCATACGTCTGACAACAATTAACGAAAAATAATGACACCAGGTAACCGAGGCAGTGGGGCACAATCAAGTCACTACATGTTGTGCCCATGCTTGCCCAACCGTTCATTCCATGTCCTAATGTAGAATAGATAAAAATTACGCCAGGGTAAAAATTGACAAAGATTCTTGCAATGTGTCTTGCTGTGACACAACAATCATATGGCTGATATAAATTCACAAGTCGTAAGTGTATCAAGCACAGCAAGCTTCTATATGCAACGCAGCACATAATCTTACTATGTTTCGAAAAAAGGATCTCAAATCACGCTGTACTCTCAGGCCCTACATGAGAGTACAGCGTGTTTTGAGATTCTTTTTTAGGAACATAGTAAAATTATGTGCTGCATTACATATATAAGCTTGCTATGCTTGATACACTTACGACTCGTGAACTTATATCAGCCATATGATTATTGTTTCGTAGCAGGATACAACACGCTGAACTCTCATGTGGAGCCGATGTAAGTGCGCATGCGTCATCAGTTCAGGCAGCAACACATTATGTCAAACCATCTACACAGACAAGTTCACATCCATTAGAATGCCCTAGCACCGGACCAGTGCTATGTATGATCTTACGCTATCCGTTACAGCCACACAAACAAGACATTTGTCATAACGCGCTGTGGTTATACTATATGATCAACCAATCTCCCATTGGTGCATACTGTCCCCTTCTATCCACTGGTTCCACTAATGAATCAATTTTGCATCATGTCCAGTACGAGCCAAAATGTCATGACATGACAAATCCACTTCCCGACTATTGTCCCGGCTGAACTCACTGGCATGATATTACAACTCTGGGCGACAATAACAGTACCAATACCTTACGTTTTCACTTCGCCTGACTGCTGATCATTGGACGAGCTTGGTGCAACACTCACTTCTCTGAGGTGGGTATTGCTTGTCGCCGTCGAGGTATCCGGTAAGCTACCAATTCTCTAGTACTCATGACAAATGGAGAACACCTCAGCGAAGTCGGCCAATGTTGAGTGGAAAGCGGCGTAACTTACCTGGGGTTCTCAAGCCCTGGCTGGTCAGCTGCGCCAGTCCTCTATAACAACAGCGACCACCATCTGGCGCGGCAATGTAATGTTGTGTGCCGCAGAACGGTCTCAGCTCAACGGCACGGATCGGGAAGTTGTTAGAAACCAAAATACAAAATAGTTGATGAAAGACATTTTTATTTGTACCTACAGAGTAATCTAAAGAAACGTTTACAAACTGATATTGCACATCGGGCACACAACAAGGATCAGTAGCCGCATAGGAACCAGGGGTCGCAAATGCCTTCAGAGGCTACTAAATGGGGTTGCAGTTACTTATTCACATTCTACAAATGGACGCTCACTACAGGAGATGCTCAAAAGTTTTTTCCAGGTGTATCGAGACACGCCTGACATTGACGCTGCATTTAACGGCGTACCCTCTCAAAGACACCTGGTGTATCTCGAAAACATCCTGTGCCGCAACAAACCTGTCCACTAGGTCCTCTGGCAATGTAACAGGTGTTTCATACACAAGGTCCTTCGGATTCCCTCGCAGGAAAAAATCGATTGGGGACAGATCTTGTGATCGTGGTGGCCATGAAACAGGGCCACCGCATCCAACCCAGCGGCTGGGAAATGTTGTTGCAAATGTGCCCTTACTTGTCTGCTGAAATACATGGGGGCTTCGTCATGCTGAAAGCGAATGCGGCGACGAAGAAGCAGGGGAATTCCATTCAGAATGTCCGACAGAACGTCTCGCAGGGACACGAGATACGTGCGACCATCAAGTCTGTCAGGGAGAATGTACGGCCCAATTAAACAATCTCCGATGATGCCCTCGCACACGTTAAGGGTAAACCTGCGTTGTGAGGCATCCGTGGGTGGAGCATGTGCGTTCATATCCGTCCAAGTATGCAGGTTGTGAATGTTCATCACACTCACGAGTGAGAATGCAGCCTCATCGGTGAAAAGGACGCGTTGGAAATGAAACGGATGCAGTCCTTCGACGTGTACAAAGCGCCGGACGGAGGGTTGGGGGATATCAGTGGCGCGGGATACACCTCGTGTACTTGTTGACAGCGTACGCTGCAGCTTTTTTGAGCACGTTGTCTTCCGCCGTATCTATCCATGTTGTTCGTTGGCGAGCAGCATCTGGCTCGTGAACATGGAACGAGCCGGTTTCACACAATGGTCGATGCAGGGTGGCGAATAACGTGTGGTACAGCACCTTTCTTTCGGAATATTTCGCACGATACGATCCCACGGCTTCACATCCATTGCAGTTAGCCGCGCCATAAATCAAATGCACTTCACGCTGTAGATGTAGCTGGCCATGTTACTCCCAACGCTTCCGCGGCCTGAATGGCGATAGCCTCCTTGCGCGCCAGCTGTGCTTGTATAGCAAAACCCTCCCGAGATCGTACTGGCCTCTCGTGACGTTTGCGATTCACGGTTCCTATGTCATTACTGATGCTCTTTGTACGCCCGATGTGCCAAGTCAGCTTGCATAAGCTTTTTGGATCACCCGTATAATGACAAGACTGTTTGGTTTTTATATTTTTAATTTACCGGCCCAGTACAGATCACATGCTCAGCTTTAGCGGTCTTGTATTTTACTTTTAAGCCTTCATAGAATTTTTCAGATCTTCTATTAATTTGGCATACTTTCTAGCACACCCTCGTATGATTATAAATGAGGCAGCTCATGCTTTCAAATGCCACTGACATGTTTTGCAGTCAAAGATCACAAAGATACGAAAAAATAACTCATGCACTACGTGTAGATGTAGTGCATTGATGTTGATTCTAAATAGTCCTTAGAATGGTGCGTGTGGAGCATCTACTGCATCTGAGTTACACATGGCTTACAGGAATTCCCGTTCTGCTGTTACGCAAAAAAACTGTTCTTTTTTAAGGTCCAGACATGTTTCAGCTCTTTCGTGCCATCATCAGTGGGTACTTTAATCCAGCGAATATTTTCTACACTATTAGATTCTGCAGGACCATCTTCAAAAAACTGTCTACTGCCACAGTTATTTTCTAAAAAAGGAAGGAAGATTAGAGTTTAACGTCCATTCGACACCATGTTGAGTGCAAACACGGATAATGAAAAGGGTGGGGGGGGGGGGGGAGGTAGAAAATCGACCATCCCATTTCGAAGCAACCATTGCGGCATCTACCTGGAATGATTTAAGAAAATCTTAGAAAACCTAAATGACTGTGCCGGCCGGTGTGCCCGAGCGATTCTAGGCGCTTCAGCCTGGAACCGCGCGACCGCTACGGTCGCTATGCTATGTATGATCTTACGCTATCCGTTACAGCCACACAAACAAGACATTTGTCATAACGCGCTGTGGTTATACTATATGATCAACCAATCTCCCATTGGTGCATACTGTTCCCTTCTATCCACTGGTTCCACTAATGAATCAATTTTGCATCATGTCCAGTACGAGCCAAAATGTCATGACATGACAATTCCACTTCCCGACTATTGTCCCGGCTGAACTCACTGGCATTCTGATATTACAACTGTGGGCGACAATAACAGTACCAATACCTTACGTTTTCACTTCGCCTGACTGCTGATCATTGGACGAGCTTGGCGTAACACTCACTTCTCTACCGAGCCTCGGCCATGGATGTGTGTGATGTCCTTAGGTTAGTTAGGTTTAAGTAGTTCTAGGGGACTGATGACCTCAGATGTTAAGTCCCATAGTGCTCAGAGCCATTTTGAACCTAAATGACTGTAAGGAGATTTGAATCGTCGTCCCCAATGCGACTCCGGTGTGATGACTAGTGCGCCACCTACACGGTGTTATTTTTTTGAGCATCATCATTCGTACGCTGATCTGTTGAGGAAGTACACGTAAAAACAAGATACATGGTTTTAAAGCACTACATCCGCGAGTTACTGCAGTCAAACTTCGATATAACGAATTTCATTGGAGCATGAAAATTAAATTGTTGTACCAGGGTTATTGTTATAATGAGGTTTTGTTATCGTGACTCGGAGCAAGGAGCCATATTTTAGTGGCTGAGAAGTGCATTACTGTAGTACTGCTCTGATGAAAAATAATATTAAAAAACAAATAATGAAACACGTTTTGTTTACTTTATTTATTAACACGGTACCTGTAGAATATCTTGTTTCTGTGTACAGAAACATTCACTTATTTTCCTTTGTTTCTTTTTTCTTAAAGATTCTCTTGTGAATAATGTCTTTATCTCCTCTAACGCAATCAACTGCTGTGCTGAAACACTGGTGATTGAAGATGCTACTTGCTGAATGGTTTCCAACTGACCTATTAGCTCCATTAGAGGAGAAGGATTCACACTTATTATATCTCTGTCATCGTCAGAATCTTCAAGAACCGAATTACCCTTTAACTCCTCGATGATAGATTCGCCGGTATATGCTCCTCAAAACTAACACCTCATCATCCAATGACAAGTATTCAACTACTGAAGCATCTGTGGCTTTACCAGTAACTGGCGAATACATCCCCAGATCACTTTGAATATCATCCTGCGTCATTTCATCCACCACAACATTCTGACCAACATCTTCACTTTAGGAAATTCTTGCATTTTTCCAGCAGTTCACATTCGGCTGTACACTGTTCTAGGAAGTAGCAATCATGTCACAAACCTGCTTCATATTGAAAGTTTAGGAATTGATCACCTTTCTTTCAATGTTTGCGATCACACTTTGAACTAAACGTGAACGGTACTTTGTCTTAAATTCTTAATTATCCTCATATATAGTGATTGAAGAATCGAAGTACAGATCGGGGCGGAGGGAAGGGGGAGGGGGGGACAAGTAGCATAGTTCAACGTTCTTCAACGTTGGCATCTACATCTACATCTACATCCATACTCCGCAAGCCACCTGACTGTGTGTGGCGGAGGGTACTTTGAGTACCTCTATCGATCCTCCCTTCTATTCTAGTCTCGTATTGTTCGTGGTAAGAAGGATTGTCGGTATGCCTCTGTGTGGGCTCTAATCTCTCTGAATTTATCCTCATGGTCTCTTCGCGAGATATACGTAGGAGGAAGCAATATACTGCTTGACTCCTCGGTGAAGGTATGTTCTCGAAACTTCAACAAAACCTTGTACCGAGCTACTGAGCGTCTCTCCTGCAGAGTCTTCCACTGGAGTTTATCTGTCATCTCCGTAACGCTTTCGCGATTACTAAATCATCCTGTAACGAAGCGGGCTTCTCTCCGTTGGATCTTCTCTATCTCTTCTATCAACCCTATCTGGTACGGATCCCACACTGCTGAGCAGTATTCGAGCAGTGGGCGAACAAGCGTACTGTAACCTACTTCCTTTGTTTTCGGATTGCATTTCCTTAGGATTCTTCCAATGAATCTCAGTCTGGCATCTGCTTTACCGAGGATCAACTTTATATGATCATTCCATTTTAAATCACTCCTAATGCGTACTCCCAGATAATTTATGGAATTAACTGCTTCCAGTTGCTGACCTGCTATATTGTAGCTAAATGATAAAGGATCTTTCTTTCTATGTATTCGCAGCACATTACACTTGTCTACATTTAGATTCAATTGCCATTCCCTGCACCATGCGTCAATTCGCTGCAGATCCTCCTGCATTTCAGTACAATTTTCCATTGTTACAACGTCTCGATATACCACAGCATCATCCGCAAAAAGCCTCAGTGAACTTCCGATATTATCGACAAGGTCATTTATGTATACTGAGAATAGCAACGGTCCTACGACACTCCCCTGCGGCACACCTGAAATCACTCTCCATTGAGAATGACATGCTGCGTTCTGTTATCTAGGAGCTCTTCAATCCAATAACACAATTGGTCTGATAGTCCATATGCTCTTACTTTGTTCATTAAACGACTGTGGGGAACTGTATCGAACGCCTTGCGGAAGTGAAGAAACACGGCATCTACCCGGGAACCCGTGTCTATAGCCCTCTGAGTCTCGTGGACGAATAGCGCGAGCTGGGTTTCACACGATCGTTTTTTTCGAAACCAGTGCTGATTCCTACAGAGTAGATTTCTAGTCTCCAGAAAAGTCATTACACTCGAACACAATACGTGTTCCAAAATTCTACAACTGATAGACGTTAGAGATAAAATGGTTCAAATGGCTCTGAGCACTATGCGACTTAACTTCTGAGGTCATCAGTCGCCTAGAACTTAGAACTAATTAAACCTAACTAACCTAAGGACATCACACACATCCATGCCGGAGGCAGGATTCGAACCTGCGACCGTAGCGGTCGCTCGGTTCCAGACTGTAGCGCCCAGAACCGCACGGCCACTCCGGCCGGCCTTTAGAGATATAGGTCTATAGTTCTGCACATCTGTTCGACGTCCCTTCTTGAAAACGAGGATGACCTGTGCCATTTTCCAATCCTCTGGAACGCTACGCTCTTCTAGAGAGACCTACGGTACACCGCTGCAAGAAGGGGGGCAAGTTCCTTCGCGTACTCTGTGTAAAATCGAACTGGCATCCCATCAGGTGCAGCGGCCTTTCCTCTTTTGAGCGATTTTAATTGTTTCTCTATCCCTCTGTCGTGTAATTCGATATCTACCATTTTGTCATCTGTGCGACAATCTAGAGAAGGAACTACAGTGCAGTCTTCCTCTGTGAAACAGCTTTGGAAAAAGACATTTAGTATTTCGGCCTTTAGTCTGTCATCCTCTGTTTCAGTACCATTTTGGTCACAGAGTGTCTGGACGTTTTGTTTTGATCCGCCTACTGCTTTGACATAAGACCAAAATTTCTTAGGATTTTCCACCAAGTCAGTACATAGAACTTTACTTTCGAATTTATTGAACGCCTCTCGCATGGCCCTCCTCACATTACATTTCGCTTCGGGTAATTTTTGTTTGTCTGCAAGGCGTTGGCTATGTTTATGTTTGCTGTGAAGTTCCCTTTGCTTCCACAGCAATTTTCTAACTCGGTTGTTATACCACGGTGGCTCTTTTCCATCTCTTACGATCTTGCTTGGCACATACTCATCTAACGCATATTGTACGATGGTTTTGAACTTTGTGCACTGATCCTCAACACTATCTGTACTTAAAATAAAACTTTTGTGTTGAGCCGTCATGTTGTTGTGTGCACTACAATTATCTACCAACAATGCAATTTTCTTATTCTTCATTGACATCTCTTTCTCAAGCGAAATTAGCCACTCACTAAAAGAGTAGACGTCATCCATGCTTTTCAATTTGCCTTATAATTAACTACAATAAAAGAAATCACATTTACAATACGACTGTAGCAAAACATTGCAGCTCAAGCTATACTGTACTGAATTAACTTATAAATTACAGGAAGGTATAATAAAATGTATCTACCCACTTACCTGGTAAGCATATTACATTTTTGAAACACCGTGGGTTTGTGATCGTGCAATGACAAGTGCTATCAGTTTATATGTGTCCCTGACGCGTTTCTGCAGAGAAGAACAGTTGGGCGTATTTTAGACTGCTTCCCTCTTTTACACTTTTCTCCAAAAAATGTTCAAATGTGTGTGAAATCTTACGGGACGTAACTGCTAAGGTCATCAGTCCCTAAGCTTACACACTACTTAACCTAAATTATCCTAAGAACAGACACACACACCCATGCCCGAGGGAGGACTCGAACCTCCGCCGGGACCAGCCGCACAGTCCATGACTGCAGCGCCTAAGACCGCTCGGCTGACCCCGCGCGGCACACTTTTGTCCTCTAAAGGCCATCGTCTTCTCTGGCATCAGCTGATAAGACAATCCCGTCTCATCTGCGTTGTACAAGTTTTCAGGACTGTATTTTTCTAACAGTTTACACATGGTGCTTTTCCTCCAAAATTCTGCATCACCTAAAGGTGCTGATTTTTCTTCTCCTGAAATCACTTTAAAAATGATCCCTTGTCTATCCTTAAATCTTTGCAACCATCCGTTACTTGCCTTAAAATTAGAATCGCCAAACAACTCAGCGAAATATTAGGCTTTTTGACATATCAACGGACCATTAATTGGTACATTGTGCTCACACATCTCATTAAACCATCGCAGTGTAGCACTGTCCACCTCGTCAGCAGCAGCCATCTTCTTTCTTTTTCTTGACGGGTTAAGTTTGCCACCTACAAAACATTCTTCAATTTCTTTTCGTTTTCTAAAGGATGTAGCTAACGTTGATTGTGCAAGCCCATTCTTCCTCGCCACGTCTACTCGCTTCATTCCGTTATCAATGTCTTTGATAACCTCCATTTTTGTCTCCAACCTTATTAGTTTCCGAGTTCCAGCCATAATCCAAATCTTAGCGAAGTCCAAAGTGTTTATATTAACTAAAAACATTCACAGATTGCAAAAATCACGGAGATAAGGTGCCTATGAGTCCAATAAAACACTTCTGTCAGCTACTGAAGCTCAACAATAGACAAACTAAACACTCTTTCAAACAAAGGGGCTCTTTGACGTTTGCCGCTCTGCACAGCTCGCCCGCGGCTGTACTCTCTGTACTGCTAGAATAAATACAGTACTGTAATATGCAGCGAAGCTTCTGGAAATAAAGCGCCGCAAGTCTAGTAACTAAATAAACAATACCTACCGCTATAGTGAGCTTAGTAGAAGTAGGAAACAAGCAATTCCTCGAAGTTCTGTCTTCGTTACAACAGGCTGTAGCTAAATTTACTTCACCATTGTAACAAGGGGTAATTAACATAGTACATATAGGAAATCTGCCGGGACTATATCAAATTATCGGGTTTATCGTTGTATTGGTAATCGTTATACGGAGATTTGCCTGTATGTTGAACTAAACAAAACACGATATTTATGTTGCTGCTCAAATATGGTGTTTTGTCCTTGTGGATCCATGTTTTGGGGTAGCGTTGATGTCCTCTAAAAGCGGAGCTGTAGGTTTGAGCCCCGACTCTGTCTTCTGTACGATTCTGTGTTTTTTTGTCCTTTTACTGTGCATTAGTTTGCGTCTGCACAGAAACGGTAGTATAAATGAAATAAATGAGGATATCTGTAAATGCTTTTAGGTAATAATGAACAATGAGGCTTATCATTGACACATGCATATCAATAGAGCAAACTGAGTTCCCTGACGTGAATCGTCGTCGGAAGCCAGTTTTGGAAACAAAATCGAATTTTTCGGCTATGACTGTAAAAAACAGATTGGTGACATTATTGTGTTTGTAGTATCATTGTAGCGCCAATAAATAATGGAAACCAAAACAGGCTTCATTGTCCATTATTTCTTCCCGATAATTCTATAAGTATGCAACATACTTTAATAGTTTCCATACCAACGAATACGCTAATAGTTTGTACATACACCAGTCTGACTTTCTTAATCTCTTCCCAGTCGCCTTTTCGGTAACACGTCCATCTGTAGTCGCGAAACTGGACACCTTAATGAGTTCTGGATGGTATTTGCTCAAAAGATGCTGAAACAGTTATGTTTATTCCTGCGTTAACTAATATGATTACCCCTGATTCTAAAAGAGCTCCAATGAAATGGCCGACAACTAAAATACATCAAATGCCACCGTTCGTGGGCTACCTAATGATCAGTCCATACTCACCAAGTCCTTTCAGCACCCAGCCTAACCGCTTCTGCCACCTCTGTGGGGAAGAAGGGGGGCGCAGACGTCATACCTGCCAACCTGACTCTCTTGTGTGTTATTGTACGAGCTCTTACGACCAAGCTAAATCTCCCTGCCTTCCTTTTCCTATATCTATTGACAAAACTGGAGGAGTAGACGAAATTGCAGTAGCAGACAGCTACTCACTACTCTCATCAAAACTCATATTTATTTGTTTCAGTCACACGCAACAGGTTTAGTGGCGGAACAAGTTGTGTGAGTGATTCAAGTACCTCCTCATTTGTAACGTAATAAAGAAAAGAAAAGACAAGTCCATTTAAACGACACACTTCCTTTCGAGAGGCTACTGGCACACACACACACACACATATATATATATATATATATATATATATATATATATATATATATATATATATATATATATATATCAAAAGTTTGGTTTAACTTTTTCACACCTTTATTATCCTCGAGTACCTATTGTTTGGATGACGACCGTTGCCTTAAATTCGTACGATAAGCAGCGCATAAACCGGGTAGAAAGTGGCAAGTGCACGAAAGTCTAGAGGCAGAATTCATCAGATAAATTATAAACTTTATGAAGCTCAGTTTTTTTTTCAGAAATCATTGTCCAAGAATCAGTAACAGCTCTGACAAGTCACTAAACAAACTGATTAACTGGGGCACAGAACGCAGTTCATATTTTCAGGAAAGATCAGAGAATAAATACAGTCTCGCAGAAATTCCTCAAAGAAAGTCACACAGCATTATTTCACTCAACAAATGGGTTCAAATGGCTCTGAGCACTATGGGACTCAACTGCTGAGGTCATTAGTCCCCTAGAACTTAGAACTAGTTAAACCTAACCAACCTAAGGACATCACAAACGTCCATGCCCGAGGCAGGATACGAACCTGCAACCGTAGTGGTCTTGCGGTTCCAGACTGCAGCGCCTTTAACCGCACGGCCACTTCGGCCGGCTTTCACTCAACACAGTAGTTAACAAACGTGATCACACTTAACAATCATTCGTTCTAGTGAAATGGTGATCAGACCCTCCTACCATTGTTGGTAAGGCGGGTGCCAGGTTGAGATTCATTGGGAGAGTCCTTAGAAAATGTAGCCCATCAACAAAGGAGGTGGCTTACAAAACACTCGTTCGACCTATATTTGAGTATTGCTCATCAGTGTGGGATCCGTACCAGGTCGGGTTGACAGAGGAGATAGAGAAGATCCAACGAAGAGCGGCGCGTTTCGTCACAGGGTTATTTGGTAAGCGTGATAGCATTACGGAGATGTTTAGCAAACTCAAGTGGCAGACTCTGCAAGAGAGGTGCTCTGCATCGCGGTGCAGCTTACTGTCCAGGTTTCGAGAGGGTACGTTTCTGGATGAGGTATCGAATATATTGCTTTCCCCCACTTATACCTCCCGAGGAGATCACGAATGTAAAATTAGAGAGATTCGAGCGCGCACGGAGGCTTTCCGTCAGTCTTTCTTCCCGCGAACCTTACGCGACAGGAACAGGAAAGGGAGGTAATGACAGTGGCACGTAAAGTGCCCTCCGCCACACACCGTTGGGTGGCTTGCGGAGTATAAATGTAGATGTAGACATGGATGGGAACTGTGGATAAGTGGAGCTAGGTGTGTGTGTGTGTGTGTGTGTGTGTCACCCGGAGAGCGTGCCGAGATAGTCTACCCGTTTGCGATAAAAACGGTGTCGGCGTGGCGCAGTGGCCAACGCACTGCATATTAAGCAGCACCTCCGTGGTTCGAATCCCAGTCCGGCACACATTTTCACTCGTTGCTGCTGATCCCGCAAGAAGTCCTAATGCAGCTGATATCATTAGTTCTTTCCCTTTCCTTCCTTCCACCCCTCTCCATCTTCAGTTTACATGAAGTGGTTTCCTCAAATGGTTCAATTGGCTCTGATGTCATCAGTCCCCTAGAATTTAGAACTACTTAAAACTAACTAACCTAAGGACGTCACACACATCCATGCCCGAGGTAGGATTCGAACCTGCGACCGTAGCGGTCGCGCGGTCCCAGACTGAAGCGCCTAGAATCGCTCGCCCACTGCGGCCGGCGAAGTGGTTTTCTAAAATCATATTCAGTAATTTTGAACTTTTCACCTCGTATTGATTAGGAAGACGAACTTTAGACAGTTGCATGTTAAGGGCGGAAGTGTAAGCAAATCTGTGTCAGACATTAGAGGAGCTGTCAAACACACTTCACCAACCTTGGCCTATAATCCAAGAACATTTATTTACAATAGATTGCTAAGCACAGACAAAGCTAACAGATCCATCACATGCAACTCATTGCTCCATGGGCACAATACAGTAGAGTTTTTTTTTCTTTTCAGCTGATCGCTAAAGTATCATATGGGTTCTCTACGATAATCCAAAAAACAAAAGGCGATGGCTCTCTCCGAATGAATCGCCACGGTGTGCAGCTAAGCCACATGTACAACGCAAAAGGATTGCTCATTTTGAAGTGCTGAAACATGGCCGAAATGTGAATGCAGACCTTTAGTGTGAACAACTGGATCGAGTAAACGGGCCTTTGATTGAAAAGTGGCAACGACTGTCAATATAAAGGCGTTATTCTGCTGCACAATAATGCAAGACCACACTGCAAAAACGAACCCTGGAAAAATTGATGAATTTGGGTGGGAGGTGTTTCCTTACTCACCATACTCGTTAGATATTGTGCCATTGGATTTCCATTTTCTAAGTAGCCAATACTTTGAAAATATAGATGATATCCAGAATGCCACCTCCCAATGTTTGCTTCAACATCCAATTGATTTTTATCGATATGTCATCGAAAATTTGCACACTAAATGGCAAAAGGTTGTCGACATGGAAGATGATTACATCACTGATTACAGATGAAAACTTGGTAACAATTTGTCTGTTTCATTTAATGTAAATATAGACATTGCTTTGTGGTCCCCCTAACGTTAACCATAAATTTGTTTATGAAATGTGTGGTGGTCTAAAATTTCGGAAAATTTTATGAAACATTTTTATGAATTCGCATTGGGGATACGCGTTTTACAAGTAAAAGAGCCACATAGGGAACTATGGTAAATTATGCTAAATTATTAAGTAATGGTTTGATCAATTAATGAAGTATGCCACCTTGCGCAAATGAACTAAGTCAACAACAGTATAATTGCAAAGTTTGGAATCTAACAAGCACAGAGACAGGATCTGTAACGGAAAATGTGGCTTATTCTGAACCTTAAGGTTAATTATTTTGTAAATTAAATACACTCCTTGAAATGGAAAAAAGAACACATTGACACCGGTGTGTCAGACCCACCATACTTGCTCCGGACACTGCGAGAGGGCTGTACAAGCAATGATCACACGCACGGCACAGCGGACACACCAGGAACCGCGGTGTTGGCCGTCGAATGGCGCTAGCTGCGCAGCATTTGTGCACCGCCGCCGTCAGTGTCAGCCAGTTTGCCGTGGCATACGGAGCTCCATCGCAGTCTTTAACACTGGTAGCATGCCGCGACAGCGTGGACGTGAACCGTATGTGCAGTTGACGGACTTTGAGCGAGGGCGTATAGTGGGCATGCGGGAGGCCGGGTGGACTTACCGCCGAATTGCTCAACACGTGGGGCGTGAGGTCTCCACAGTACATCGATGTTGTCGCCAGTGGTCGGCGGAAGGTGCACGTGCCCGTCGACCTGGGACCGGACCGCAGCGACGCACGGATGCACGCCAAGACCGTAGGATCCTACGCAGTGCCGTAGGGGACCGCACCGCCACTTCCCAGCAAATTAGGGACACTGTTGCTCCTGGAGTATCGGCGAGGACCATTCGCAACCGTCTCCATGAAGCTGGGCTACGGTCCCGCACACCGTTAGGCCGTCTTCCGCTCACGCCCCAACATCGTGCAGCCCGCCTCCAGTGGTGTCGCGACAGGCGTGAATGGAGGGACGAATGGAGACGTGTCGTCTTCAGCGATGAGAGTCGCTTCTGCCTTGGTGCCAATGATGGTCGTATGCGTGTTTGGCGCCGTGCAGGTGAGCGCCACAATCAGGACTGCATACGACCGAGGCACACAGGGCCAACACCCGGCATCATGGTGTGGGGAGCGATCTCCTACACTGGCCGTACACCACTGGTGATCGTCGAGGGGACACTGAATAGTGCACGGTACATCCAAACCGTCATCGAACCCATCGTTCTACCATTCCTAGACCGGCAAGGGAATTTGCTGTTCCAACAGGACAATGCACGTCCGCATGTATCCCGTGCCACCCAACGTGCTCTAGAAGGTGTAAGTCAACTACCCTGGCCAGCAAGATCTCCGGATCTGTCCCCCATTGAGCATGTTTGGGACTGGATGAAGCGTCGTCTCACGCTGTCTGCACGTCCAGCACGAACGCTGGTTCAACTGAGGCGCCAGGTGGAAATGGCATGGCAAGCCGTTCCACAGGACTACATCCAGCATCTCTACGATCGTCTCCATGGGAGAATAGCAGCCTGCATTGGTGCGAAAGGTGGATATACACTGTACTAGTGCCGACATTGTGCATGCTCTGTTGCCTGTGTCTATGTGCCTGTGGTTCTGTCAGTGTGATCATGTGATGTATCTGACCCCAGGAATGTGTCAATAAAGTTTCCCCTTCCTGGGACGATGAATTCACGGTGTTCTTATTTCAATTTCCAGGAGTGCAGTTTTGTGAAAATTGAAATATGTTACCGGAAAGTTGGAATATCAGTCTTTCTAATTTGTTTATGTTAACTTATCAAAATATGCAGATTAGCTCACGAGAAATTTCTCGTGACCAACGGTAGTATTATTTTCAGTTAGCCATATCTTTTGATTAAAGATTTTTTCAGTAAAACTACATGCAACGTTAAAATCGACACAATGAAAACTTTACCTTAAATAATGAATCTAAATGAGGAAAACCTTGATTAATGTTTTGAAATATGTGAACTTCTTCCATATGTTTGTTACTTAGGAACTATACGAAAATTGAGAAATAAGCAAAGAGAAAAAAATTACTTACTATCAGGAGTTGCAATCAAACAGATGGAGTAATTCCAACTGTCATTCCACTGCATTTAGCATATTTAATGTAATTGGAAGATGCGTTTTGAACCAAGGATACTCATTTTCAAGTAATGGTTGATCAAAAAGTCAGTATAAATTTGAAAACTTAATAAACCACAGGGTAATGTAGATAGAGAGGTAAAAATTGACACACATGCTTGGAATGACATGGGGTTTTATTAGAACAAAAAAAAAAAGTTCACAAAATGTCCGACAGATGGTGTCGTTTGGTGATGATCGTGTGCTCAGCCGCCACTTTCGTCATGCTTGGCCTCCCAGGTCCCCAGACCTCAGTCCGTGCGATTATTGGCTTTGGGGTTACCTGAAGTCGACATTTCTAGGGATGCTGAAAGACAACATCCGACGCCAATGCCTCACCATAACTCCGGGCATGCTTTACAGTGGTGTTCACAATATTATTCCTCGACTATAGGTATTGTTGAGGAATGATGGTGGAGATATTGAGCATTTCCTGTAAAGAACATCATCTTTGCTTTGTCTTACTTTGTTATACTACTAATTATTGCTATTCTGATCAGATGAAGCGCCATCTGTCGGACATTTTTTGAACTTTTGTATTCTTTTGGTTCTAATAAAACCCCATGTCATTCCAAGCATGTGTGTCAATTTGTACCCCTCTATCTCTTTATTCAGTTCTCAAATTTATACTGACTTTTTGATCACCCGGTACTTTGCATCGGTACATACAATACAAGCCTTTTGCTCCCGTTATTACATATAAGCTGACTAGCTGCACGGTTATACGAACAGCGCTGAAATTAGTTTTTCTTCTTTCTGTTTTTTTAATCTGCACATATTTTCAAAGTGAGTAATTAGTTTGCCAACGACATAATGATGATCAGTCGTTACGCACAGGCATTGTTGGACCAGTAATGTGCGCGGGAAAACTACAACGATCGTCACACGAGAAAAACTAGTTTACGAAGGCAGTTGGTTGTCGTAGCGTGGTGCCTTATAAGAGTATCAGAAACGCGGGCTGCGTATACGCGACGTAGGTACTGCTAGGGTCGTTAAACCGGAACGGAAACCGGTTGTTTTCTTCCCTTATCGGAGGGACCGCCGACTGGTGGCTTACTGCTACGTCTGTCGCCTGTCGCCGCAGAGCTGTGGCTGGCCGTTACACCAGTCGTGTTTCCCGCGCAACCACAATTCACCGCCTCCCGTTGCACCTTCATCTATGGCATTACACAGCCTTTTTCGCTTTATTGATTAGCGACACATTTTGTGTGTCGGTTTATTTATAATAGCTAATTCCTAATGAAAACAGTGACATTTTAAAAGTAATGCCAAATGAGTTGTATAAAGCCCTTCAAGGAACGAAGTAGTGAACGACACTTTGAGAAATGGATAAAGCTGGAGAAAAATGTGATACAAAAAAGGACTTGAAAAATTGTTTACAGGCTGCCTTGAAAAGAAGACAGTTTCTCAAAATAGGAACTCTGTACCGATATTTCGGCAGACAACCTTTCAGCCATCCTCAGGGTGCGACTTTTGCAAGAATTATGGTACTGTACACTCTGGAGTAAACGCACATATGTGAAAGATAATTCTGTTTGTAAGAAGAGCATCAGTCATAGGTAAAACTTTATGCCTCTAACAGTAAAGCACATGGAGTTGGAGTTGTAAAACTACCGTCGGCTACCATTGTCAATCATAAGAAAGAGTAAATTACAGTAGTTTTCCTTGTAGCCTTGGACAGTTAAGATCGTAACCGCGTTACCTTTACGTTAGATGTCTTGCATACCTATCGGACGTTACCTCACTTTCGATCGCTTTGTCTGCATATGCGATCTGCGTCGTACCATGTTCCCCTAGATACTCGAAGCACTGAACCGTCTCGCGAAACTGAGTAAGGATATATATATATGACCACGTAACTTATGGAACAGTTTTGTTCTACATAGTTATCCTCCTATTTATAGGCTTAAAACAAACGGTGTTTAGAGCAAAATTGAAATTGTCAATGTTTAATTCAGGTTTTATTCAAAAATTGTTGATTTGTAAAGAGAAACAGAGGGATGTTATACGGAAAAAATACCGATTTATCATATAGCGGGAGTAAACTTAATTTCCTCGAAAAAAGGTAAAATTTAAAAGAAACGCGAAACGAAAACTATCAAAAATCACTTCAATGTTTCATAGAGTTTGTATAAAACTTATCTGTGTTATTCATAAACATCTTTCGCACTTATCAATAATAACAGGATACTCTTGCCTTTGATATGATGAAGAACGTTCTATAGAGTACAAAACAGCTGTAATAATTATGAAGATTTTTTATCTTAGTGCACGTAAAATGCATTTACATCAAAAGCAATTGTTTTGCTTGCATAAAAGCACAGAAGCAACGCGATCAATTAATTTTTCTTATTTATAAAATCCAATTTATATTAGGTATGCATATAAAATATACAGTGGTCTAACAATGAACGATGTGCAGTTCTAGTTAAGTGCAAAACAAACAAACAGAAAAACAAGAAACAGAAGGAAGTCGTCAGCTTCCAGTTTCCCCTCTCACACGCTCATTTATGTTTCTACCGAACCGTAGTCTTGGTAGAGCGTTACCCTACATGGAGGTATAGTAAGGGCAGATGGCGCTGCGGACTTACACTGTATATTCCTTTGAAGCCGGCACCCCCACGTTAGTTGCCACAAAACGTTAGCAGTCTACTGCATACAATTGCTTCTTGTTCTTAATTTCTGTCGTGTGCACGGAACAGTTGTTTTAAAGAGAAAAAGTCACGGTGCTTTCGTGAATAACACAGCGTCAGGAAGGCATCCTGTAATACGGCGCTTTTTACCTCGTCGATGTAGCTACGTTTCGAATAAGACGAAAAGGCAAATGTCGTAATTCAGCATGTTCCTTACTACGGACTGACGAAACTGACGTTCGGTCTATCTTATCGTCCGGAATACGCCAAGAACATATTTAACTATGGTTGTATCGTTTCCAGTAACTCCCTCCCACAGAGAGAGGACTTTTAGTTGGATAGATAGGACATCTAAAGTAAAATCACACAAATAATACAGTAAAAGTAATCAGCGCAACCAAAGCTCATATGTGGAAAAAAAATATTGCTTGATCGAGTCCACATACTTTTGAAATACACCGAGGGGACAAAAGTCATGGGATACTTCATACGTCATACCGTGTCGAACCTCGTTTTGTCCAGCGTAGTGCAGCAACGCGACGTGGCATGGACTCAACACGTCATTTGAAGTCCCCTGCAGAGATAATGAACCATACTGCCTCTGTAGCCGTCCATAATTGCCAAAGTGTTGCCAACGCACAATTTTTTGCACAAACTGAACTCTCGATTATGTCCCATAAATGTTCGACAGGATTCATATCTGGCAACTTGGGTGTCCAAATCATACACTGAAGCGTCCAGAATGATTTTGAAACCCATCCCAAACAGTTGGGGCCCAGTGACATGCGCCATCGTTACTTGCGAACATTAAGTTTATTAATGGCTGCAAATGGTATCCAACTAGCCGATAATAGCCATTTCCAGCCAACGATTGAATTAGTTGGACCAGAGTTCCCAGTATTTTCCATGTAAACACGGGCTACACCATTATGGAGCCACCACCAGCTTGCACAGAACCTTGTTGCCAACGTGGTCCATGGCTTCGTGGGGTCTGCACCACGCACGATCCCTACTACGAGCTCTTGCCAATTGAGATCGCGACTTACCTGACCAGGCCACAGTTTTCCAGTCGTCATGGGTCCAACCGATATGGTCACCACCATTCCGCGTTCAAAGTCTGCGTGTGTGAAACCTTATGGGACTTAACTGCTAAGGTCATCAGTCCCTAAGCTTACACACTACTTAACCTAAATTATCCTAAGGACAAACACACACACCCATGCCCGAGGGAGGACTCGAACCTCCGCCGGGACCAGCCGCTCAGTCCATGACTGCAGCGCCTGAGACAGCTCGGCTAATCCCGCGCGGCGTTCAAATTCTGTTAATTTTCGTCGTGCGGCCACAATCAGTACAAATGACAACTCCGCCAATGCTCTGCCCTTTCATTGTGTGCACGATGCTATTGACATTCGTATATGTGCATATGACCTTTGTCATCTCAGTCTGTGTTTACAGTTTAGATTGTGATCAGAATAGCTATTCGGCCCACAAATGACGCAAGCTAACATTTTTTTACCAAAACAGTTCCACCAGATAAAATGTTTGGGACAGCTAACATGGCGGACGTCGGCTTGTAGTTTGTGATGGCATGAAAACTTCCCTTATTAAATGTCCATGGTAAAACAAAGCAATTGCCCAGTCAACGAGTGGTTACGAAGAGTTTCGTTGATTATTATGGATGGCATAAGTTGAAATGTCATGCAGTGAAGACCGAGAACAATATTTCCTTTGAGACCTCAGACGGGAAATGAAGAGTCTCCATGATTTGTCGACCTGGAAACCATTGTCTCTATTGAACTGGTTGTCTGTTAAATTTATTTCTGACTGGGATTCAGTGATCGAGGAAGCTGTGAATATAAAATTAGCAGACAACCTGCTGTACCGAGACGAGGGGTTCCAGCTCGACAAATCACGGAAATCCCTCATTACACGTCTGCCCTCTCAAAGTACATGTTGCTCTTAAGTCTTCACTGCTTGGCATTCCAACATATGCCGTCCTTATTAATCAACCAAACACTTCGTAAGCACTGTGTAAAGCCGTATGGCTGACGCCCTTGTTACCAACAGTGATATCTTTGACGCTTGCCCATTGACTCCTGAATGTAAAGTGCTGTAAATTTTGCAAGCCACTTACCTAGAAAATGGGTGAACGTTTGTCAGCCGAAATATCAGTACAACGTTTAATATTCAAATGTATCAAATGGCTCTGAGCACTACGGGACTTAACATCTGAGGTCATCAATCCCCTAGAACTAAGGACATCACACACATCCATGCCCGAGGCAGGATTCGAACCTGCGACCGTAGCGGTCGCGCGGTTCCAAACTGAAACGCCTAGAAGCGCTCGGCCACAGAGGCCGGCTAGAACATTTAATAATATTATCGAAGATACGCTCCTGAAAAATGATGGAATATTCGATCCGCCGGGAAAACTTCAAGAAACAAGTCCTATAATTGCTCTGCTTCACCAGAAAATGTATACTCAACACGTAAAAGAACTATAGATCTTTTTCCGAATTGTCTGTAATGTTCAGTATTGCACAAATATCATTACCAACTGCATAGAAGTAGCACTAGATTTTAGATAGGAAAAGTAAGAAGCTGACTACCGAAGTGTATATAGCACAAATTACCGATTAATCTTTTAAAATTTTAGTACGTTTCTTTCCTCTCCCCCCCCCCCCCCGCAACCCGCTCACGCACGAACCATGGACCTAGACGAGGGGGGTGGCTTCTGTGCTTCAGGGAAGCAGACAATCATAACGTAAATCCAACCACAACGGAACCTTACCCTTATTACGCATGGGATCCTGCATACGATGGATGAAGGTCAACAGCCAGGTTCCATATTTCTAGATTTCCGGAAAGCGTTGGCACAGTGACATACTGCATACAGTTAACAAAAGTTCCGGCATACAGAACAAGTTCTCTGATATGTGATTGGCTCGACGACATTTTAAGTAACAGAATCCTGCATATTTTCCACATTGCCTTGACAACCATGAAACAAACTGGTGAGCAAGATTTATGAGACAGAGTGCAGACCCTAAGTTTCAAGAAGACTGTAACAATTCCATTTCCGAAGATGGCAGGCGCTGATAGGTTTCAATGTCACCGAACCACCAGTTTAATAAGTTGTGGATGCAAAATACTGACATGAATCAAGACTGGAAAAACTGGTAGAAGCCAGCCTCGGAAAAGATCAGTTGGAGTTCCGGATAAACGTAGGAACAGGTGATGCAATTCCAGCCCAAACACTTATCTTATAAGGTAGGTTAGTGAAAGCGAAACTCGCGTTTTTATAAGAGGCGGTACAAAGTTTTTTTTCTATAACCATACAGTCCAGAATCAGTACTCTAATCAGACAAAATCGCCAGAGCGTTGAGGCCACCATCCCACCGACTAACCAGGCTGAAGATACTCGTTTGGTAACACACAGTGTGAAGAAGTCCGTAACTGCCTGCTCCACATCCTCTTTCGACAGGAATCTCCGACCCTTAAGGTCTTCTTTAAGGGACCGAAGGTGTAATAATGACATGGAAGAGATCAGGGCTATAGGGCGCGTGCTCGAGTGTCTACCACTGGAGTAGGCGTAACATTCGCGTATTTTTGCGATATGGGGGCGTGTGTTACTATCAGTTTTCCTAGGCGTTTCGCCTTAACTGCAAGCCGTAATTTCTTCAGCGTCGTGCAATACCGTTCCCCATTGATGGAGACACCATGCTGGATGAAGCTGGCTTCCCTGATCCCCTGATCGACCGGCGTCTTGAGTCGAATCTCAACCATCACAGAACAAGGCGCACCATTGCACAACACTGGTTTTCGACAGACATGTTGCCGCACACACATACTTCATTCTCCGGTGGATGTCTACCGGTGATAGTCCATTGAGAGCCAAGAAAAGAATAACAGCACGTTGATCCTGTTTTGACGCATTTGATAACAACTTCGCCATAATTTACGTATTCGAACTTGCTCGGCATTTAACGGGCGCACGAGTGCCACTGTAACCTCTTGCCTACGTTGCATATACGCTGCAGCGATTCCGGCGCACGGTAACTTTTTGATGGCCCTTGATATAATAGGATACGTAGATTCACATAAATATTTTGACAGTTGTTTGGAATATAGTCTTCTAAATTATGAAGCTAGTAGGGGCTAAATACAGGGAGTGAAAGGTTATACACAACATGCTCAGAAACCACACTGCAGTTATAACCGAAGGAGGGCATGAAAAGGAAGTTTATGTTTAGTGTGATGAGCTGTAGCTTGTTATAAATGTGGGAAAATGTAGGTTAACACAGATGAATCGGGAAAATAATTATGTAATGCTCGAAGTCGGTATTGGTGGTGTGCAGCTTGACAGCTTTAATATAACTGGACGGTGTAAATGACCTAGTGGATAATGTCGAAGGTTCCGTGTGGCTTTCCACGGAGCAAGTATTCACAACGCTGGAAATTGTAGCGAAGCGCAGGAAGACCCGTAGAGGATCGGCATTCGGGTTTGTCTGGTGACCCTCAACACAAATACACCACTGGCCATTAAAATTGCTACACCACGAAGATGACGTGCTACAGAAGGCGAAATTTAACAGACAGGAAGAAGATGCTGTGATATGCAAATGATTAGCTTTTCAGAGCATTCACACAAGGTTGGCGCCGCTGGCGACATCTACAACGTGCTGACATGAGGAAAGTTTCCAACCGATTTCTAATACACAAACAGCAGTTGACCGTGAAAGGTCTCTGTTGGATTCCTTTCATGTTAATTTCTTAAATCTGTTGTCATTTACGGCATGAATTCCTCTTCTAAATTTACTGTGGCGTTTCTGACTATCTGGGAGGAGACTGAGTAGTGGAACGTGCTACTTTTACACATAAACTAGAACGATCTGTCACACTACTACACTTTAAAACACAGTTTATATGTAATTCATGTCACACAGTCTCATACGGAACCTACATCCGCTTTCTTTTATATACTGTGTATGATAAGATACTGTCATTCCCCTTCCCTTCTGTGTGAGAGAATGAATGAGCAATTGTATTTCTAGTTGCATGCTTGAGGGTAGCAGACAAGCCTGTCTGCTAGAGAACAGTAGGACCAACGTCGGAACAGGTAGCTGCGCTTTCTAAAAGCAGAGAGGTTTCTATTCTTAGTATGGTCCTGTCCTTCCCTTGTCATGTTCGTATAGGAAGCTGCCCCCCTGGCCACTTCCGTTTGTATTTGTGAGCCACCCTCAGGAAGGGACCACGGCAGTCTGTCCGCAGCGAGCGTCTGAAGTGGTAAGATCTCCGGCTAAGCGCGTGTCTGCTAAGTCCGTAGGACAATGGATTTCTTAAGTTCAGCCTAACTGAAAATTTAATCACCTTTATTTCAGGTTTAGCTCTAAAATATCTAATGTTATCTTAAATTGCAACGCAGTGTAATTCGAGTGTGAAGTTCAGAATATATTCCGGCAGTTGCTTTGTCACTACTTTGTGAGTAAAGTGGAACCACGTGTTGATCAGTAACTCTAACTAGCATCATCAATCTTCAATGCGAATGTGCGTGAGATTATAACGCCTCGTCTTGACAATATTTTTCAATATAGCAACTTTTCTTTATGTTCAACCCACGTGGGGTGTACTTTGTGAGACCAGTACCACGTGCTTATACAATTGTTTGACCCATCAGGTTAATAGTAAGACGATAGTAACCAGTTCGAGGTTTTTCTTTTGTAAATTGCTTTTCGATCTAATTTATTTTAATTATCAAAATTATTGTGGAGTTACACTCTTTGCGTAAACCAAGTTGACCACGTGAAGCATGTGGTGTAAGCATCAAAGTAGCCCTCAGATATTCTTTTCGGGAAGATTTCACAGAGAGTTAGTATGAATTTAGTATACCAGTGTGTGGTAATTTCATGGCAGACAGGATTGCGCTACGAACGTAACTTCTTTGGGTGAAAATTGAATAGGTTGCTTGTGGTTAATTTCCTCTTGCATATATTTCGACGTTCTTCGTGTGTTATTTTATGAATGCAGTGTTGTATGTAGTCTCCCAATCTTGGCTCGCTATTTGATGTGTTCCGTAAGATTACAAACTCACATTTTCACAATCCTAAATAAGGCACCAGTTTAGTTATGAATCAAGTTTAATATGCTCAAATTTCAATGATCAATGTTAAAATAAATTTCCAAATATAAACTGATTTATTTCTTTTTATTTAAATTCTCTTTTATATATATACATACACTCCTGGAAATTGAAATAAGAACACCGTGAATTCATTGTCCCAGGAAGGGGAAACTTTATTGACACATTCCTGGGGTCAGATACATCACATGATCACACTGACAGAACCACAGGCACATAGACACAGGCAACAGAGCATGCACAATGTCGGCACTAGTACAGTGTATATCCACCTTTCGCAGCAATGCAGGCTGCTATTCTCCCATGGAGACGATCGTAGAGATGCTGGATGTAGTCCTGCGGAAGGGCTTGCCATGCCATTTCCACCTGGCGCCTCAGTTGAACCAGCGTTCGTGCTGGACGTGCAGACCGCGTGAGACGACGCTTCATCCAGTCCCAAACATGCTCAATGGGGGACAGATCCGGAGATCTTGCTGGCCAGGGTAGTTGACTTACACCTTCTAGAGCACGTTGGGTGGCACGGGATACATGCGGACGTGCATTGTCCTGTTGGAACAGCAAGTTCCCTTGCCGGTCTAGGAATGGTAGAACGATGGGTCCCATGACGGTTTGGATGTACCGTGCACTATTCAGTGTCCCCTCGACGATCACCAGTGGTGTACGGCCAGTGTAGGAGATCGCTCCCCACACCATGATGCCGGGTGTTGGCCCTGTGTGCCTCGGTCGTATGCAGTCCTGATTGTGGCGCTCACCTGCATGGCGCCAAACACGCATACGACCATCATTGGCACCAAGGCAGAAGCGACTCTCATCGCTGAAGACGGCACGTCTCCATTCGTCCCTCCATTCGCGCCTGTCGCGACACCACTGGAGGCGGGCTGCACGATGTTGGGGCGTGAGCGGAAGACGGCCTAACGGTGTGCGGGACCGTAGCCCAGCTTCATGGAGACGGTTGCGAATGGTCCTCGCCGATACCCCAGGAGCAACAGTGTCCCTAATTTGCTGGGAAGTGGCGGTGCGGTCCCCTACGGCACTGCGTAGGATCCTACGGTCTTGGCGTGCATCCGTGCGTCGCTGCGGTCCGGTCCCAGGTCGACGGGCACGTGCACCTTCCGCCGACCACTGGCGACAACATCGATGTACTGTGGAGACCTCATGCCCCACGTCTTGAGCAATTCTGCGGTACGTCCACCCGGCCTCCCGCATGCCCACTATACGCCCTCGCTCAAAGTCCGTCAACTGCACATACGGTTCACGTCCACGCTGTCGCGGCATGCTACCAGTGTTAAAGACTGCGATGGAGCTCCGTATGCCACGGCAAAGTGGCTGACACTGACGGCGGCGGTGCACAAATGCTGCGCAGCTAGCGCCATTCGACGGCCAACACCGCGGTTCCTGGTGTGTCCGCTGTGCCGTGCGTGTGATCATTGCTTGTACAGCCCTCTCGCAGTGTCCGGAGCAAGTATGGTGGGTCTGACACACCGGTGTCAATGTGTTCTTTTTTCCATTTCCAGGAGTGTATATATCACCGGTTGTCGTATGACGATTAAAAGATTATAAATAATGTTAGTCTGGTTGGGAATTTGGTAAGCTAGACCTTATACCTGGTGAAACAGTTGCTCAGTAATGCAAGGTTAACTTCCCCAGACAGCTCACAGCTTTTAACCCGCTTTTATTGAATAGCAGCACCGCTTACACCTCAAATTAAAGCAACAACATTACAACCGGCGTTGCCTGGTGAAACGTTGTTGTGATGCCTCGTGTAAGGATGAGAAATGCGTACCATCACGCTTCCGACTTTGATAAAGTCGGATTGTAGCCTATCGCGACTGCGGTTTATCATATCGCGACATTGCTGCTGGCGTTGGTCGAGAGCCAATGACTGTTGGCAGAATATGGAATCTGTGGATTGTGAAGGGTAATACGGAACGCCGTGCTGGATCCCAACGGCCTCGTTTTACTAGCAGTCGAGATGTCAGGCATCTTATCCGCATGCCTGTAACGGATCGTGCAGCCACGTCTCGATCCCTGAGCCAACAGATGGGGACGTTTGCAAGCCAACAACCACCTGCACGAACAGTTCGACGACGTTTGCAGCAGCATGGACTATCAGCTCGGAGACCATGGCTGCGATTACCCTTGACGCTGCATCACAGACAGGAGCGCCTGTGATGGTGTACTAACGACGAACCTGGGTGCACGAATGGCAAAACGTCATTTTTTCGGACGAATCCAAGTTCTGTTTGCAGCATCATGATGGTCGCATCCATGTTTGGCGACATCGCGGTGAACGCACATTGGAAGCGTGTATTCGCATCGCCATACTGGCATATCACCTGGCGTGATGGTATGGGGTGCCACTGGTTACACGTCTCCGTCACCTCTTGTTCGCATTGACAGCACTTTGAACAGTGGACGTTACATTTCAGATGTGTTGCGACCAGTGGCTCTACCCTTTATTCGATCCCTGCGCAACCGTACATTTCAGCAGGACAATGCACGACCGCATATTGCAGGTACTGTACGGGCCTTTCTGGATACAGAAAATGTTCGACTGCTGCCCTGGCCAGCACGTTCTCCAGATCTCTCACCAATTGAAAACGTCTGGTCAATGGTGGCTGAGCAACTGGCTCGTCACAACACGCCAGTCACTACTCTTGATGAACTGTGATATCATGTTGAAGATGCATGGGCAGCTGTACCTGTACACACCATCCATGCTCTGTTTGACTCAGTGCCCAGGCGTATCAAGGTCGTTATTACGGCCAGATGTGGTTGTTCTGGGTACTGATTTCTCAGGATCTATGCACTCAAATCGCGTGAAAATGTAATCACTGTCAGTTCTAGTATAATATATTCATGCAATGAATACCCGTTTATCATAGGCATTTCTTCTTGGTGTAGCAATTTTAATGGTCAGTAGTGTAAGTATAACGTATTATGGATAAACATGCAGAAAGAGCTATAATTATGTGACTACACGATTGAAGAACTATCGCTGGAAGCAGTGACAACCATTAAATATGTGAGAGTATATGCACGGAGCGATTTAAAGTGAAAAGACCAAGTAATCTCAGGCAATGCAGGTGTGAGACAGACTCATTGGAAGAATCCTCAAGAAGTATTGTTCAACCTCGAAGGAGGTAGCTTACAAATCACTTTTTGAACCAATATTTGAATGCTGCTCGTCTGTCTGGAACACTTACCATACATACGGTCCAGCCACGCATTGCACGTGCGTGGTTCGAAGAGCACCAGGATTTACCATACTTCCCTGGCCACAGACTCACCGAATTTAAACCTAGCCGAGAATCTGTGAGACCATCTCGATAGCGTAGTTGGCCATGACACCTAGCGCAGCTGGCGACGGTAATGGACTCGATATAGCGCCATATCCCTGTCGGTACCTTCTAGAATCTCATTTACTCTTCCTTCACGTCTCGCAGCGGTCCATGCAGCAAAAGGTGGTTATTCAGCCCTCTGATAGGTGGTCGCATTACTGTGACTGGACAGTGAAAGACTGATAGGGGAAACAGAGAAGCTCTAAAGAAGAGCAGCACGTTTCGTCACAGGTTCGTTTAGTAGGCACGAAAGCCTACGGAGACGCTAATCCAACTGCAGTTGCAGACGCTGCAAGAGAGGCGTTCGGCATCACAGAGTGGTTTACTGTCAAAATTCCGTGAACGTACTCTCCTAGACGAGTCAATCAGTATATTGTTCCCACCCATGTATATGTCGCGATATGATCGTGAAGGAGAAATCAGAGTGAGTCAGGCTTACACGGAAACTTACCAACGATTATTCTATCCGTGTGTCATTAGCGACTGAAAGAGGAAAAGAGGAAAAAACAGTGGTACACAAACTGCCCCAAGCCGCACACCATAAGGTGGCTGGTAGGTAAAGACACCGTTGTAGTAATGGTTGCCCAAAAGATGCCGATAATGAATTTCTAAGTAGCTAACTTTTGGGATATGCATACCTGCGATGAAGTCGCTGTCATACCACAATCAAGGAAATTCCAGGTACAAATCGTTCTGCTAAAGCTATATGTTGTGTAACGATGTTTAGAATAAAACCCATATTTTTGAGAGGAAATTTCAACAAGCAACTGATGAAAATACGCTCTTGCCACATGTTTTTATGATGAAGTCACTGCAGATCACATCAGGTGACAGAAGCGTTTGCTTAACTGATCATATGAAAATACTGTTTACAATAGCCTATTTTCCTATGTTAAAGATATAGTTCAGATTGTCGTTATTCTAAATGATTTTAACATTCAAATAGCATCTTCGGTCAATATTCTGACAAAACATCTATCATTTTTCTGTAATTAAAGCTTAAAAATCATTAAATTTCAGGATTTGGTCATGTGGTGGAAAACGCTCTGTCTTTGGCTGCAGCTCTGGTGACGTCACAGGCTAGGCGTAAGAAGCAGCTATACGTGTGTTACAGGAGTGTTAGCTGAAGTTACTATTGCTTTTCCGCACTTTTTCTGGAAACTGTTTACTTATTTAGTGATTTAACTTTAGTGTTGAAACTTTTGGATCACAATGGAAAGTAATTTTGTCAAGGCTGACAGTGGAAACCTTCCGAAGGTTGGTGCATTTACGGTCTCTTCGTCTTTCTAAAACAACCTAGATTTTTATGTTTCTGAAATACGAAACGTGATAACCGCATTGCATGGTGACTGGGACAGAAGTACTGTGACACAGTAATATGTCACAAAATTTTCATAAAACTGAGGAAATCTGGAACTGGATTACTTGTTCGGACCATGCTAAAAAAGTTTTCCAGTGCAACTTTTGAACGCCTGCACAAGAAAACACAGTGAAAACTTCTTCCATTCAGAAGACCATTTTTATTATTATTCTTGTTGTCAAAATTACTACTGTTTCCCCGGTACCTCTTTTCTCAATTTTCAAATTTTCAAACAGGATAATAACACTTATGGGAAACTACATAGCATCGTCGTGTTTGCCTGCAACAGCTTTACACAGTGCTCTTTTTCTGAAGGTCATCAATTAAATCACCGGAAAATTATGTATATAAAATATGCAATTGACGCAACAGACCCTTAAAGTATATGTTGTTCTACTGCATATTTAACTGCTGCTGAAATACTTCTTAAGCAGAACCAATTTTCATTTTATCGACATGTCCCGGTCTTATTACACTTCCTCGTAGGTTCCAAGAAATTTTGAATTTTTCTCTATGTCAAAATCATGCAGATTTACAACAGAGTCAGTGGAGACAGTTGGAAGTGGCAACAGTCTTCAACGATTTGTTTACGAAGAATAATGCGGTCGGTAACTCTTTAATTGATTTCTCAGATTATTCAGAATAAGAGCGTGAAATACAGCTTCTTAACAACATTCTTGTGATTCATCACAAATTGATCAGACGTAAAATGAAGTTAATCAATGAAAATAGATATTAAAATGCAATACGTATGATATATCATTAAAAGCTGTTACATAATTGTACTATCATAAAATAAATTTAAGAAAACAGTAGTAGTATGCGAAGAGAACAAGAAAAAAAAAACTTGTCCCCAGTGAGGTTCGATTATGCGAAGAATCCATTACTTATAACGGTACAAGCGACAACGTGATCATGCGGAGGGTCTACTTAAAATAATCCTCACAGAAATAAACACACGTAGTGACCATTACCTCAGTTGGATTTCTATGACCGAGTTAAATGCATGTTTTACGTGTCTTCTCTTTCTTTGGAACACTCAAAGCAATTTTGCAGAACTGTTTATAGATTTATTTGTACGATGTGGCACACACCATTTGTAACCAACTTTCCGAAACGTTAGTTCCAAAACAAGATATCACTGTGATTGAGCCTTACGACAGTAGGATCAACGTGCTGGTCAGTGACGTCACAGGCATCACATGATTGAAATGGAGCTTTTTGGCGGGCTTTAAAATTATTTAAATTTCATTTCCATTTTTCAAAATTCCGAAATTAATGAGCAAAAATCATATTATGAGCATAAAATTACATAATTAACCATTTATTCCAGAAGACAATCAAATACCCTATTCTAAAATTGTCATGCTTGCGCGAAAATTACCATAAGCATTAACTACCATGGCAGTAGAAAAATGAGACAAGTCATTTGAATCGCTCTTATGACAAAAACGGTTTTCAGAAGCACAATATAAAAATGTGACTCTTCTTTGAACTAACTGCGGCTTATAGTACTATCTGGTGTGACAGAATTCTGCTCACATTCATCACTCTTGTAAGCAGGCTGTTTAGATTTTTATGTTGGTAACGCCACGTAGCGCTCTGTATGAAAATCACTGACTGTGCTGTGTGCAGTCTGTGGCTGGTTTGTATTGTTGGAATATTCTCTATTGTAGTTTTGGGCAGCTCGATATGAACAGCGCGTAGCGTTGCTCAGTTGGAGGTGAGCCGCCAGCAGTGGTGGATGTGGGGAGAGGGATGACAGAGTTTTGAGAGCAGACGATCTCTGGACGTGTGTCCGTCAGAAAAAGGAAATTTGTAAGACTGGATGTCATAAACTGATCTGAACACTATTAAGGTAAATACATTGTTTGTTCTCCATCAAAATCCTTCATTTGCTAACTATGCCTATCAGTAGTTAGTGCCTTCAGTAGTTAGAATCTTTTATTTTGCTGGCAGTATTGGCGCTCGCTGTATTGCAGTAGTTCGAGTAACAAAGATTTTTGTGAGGTAAGTGATTCGTGAAAGGTATAGGTTATTGTTAGTCAGGGACATTCTTTCATGGGGAATACTGAAAGTCAGATTGCGTTGCGCTAAAATAATAATAATAATAATAATAATAATAAATGTTGTGTGTCAGTTTACTGTTGATCAGAGTAAGTAAAGAGAGAAATGTCTGAGTACGTTCAGTTTTGCTCAGCTGTTTGAAAATCAAATAACGCAGAGGTTTTTGAGCACTGCCATTTATACATTTTTGAAGGGGATGTTTCACTCTCTATCCACGGCGCAAAATACCCTCTGCAACTGGCAATATGCTAAACAGTAGATACCTCTAGGTGTTCTAAAAATACTCTAAAAGTAGATTTGACAATATAAATGATGGTATCCCGAAAAAGTCCTGTTTTAATCCAAAACCGTTTTGATTTGTAATTAATAGGACACTCCAGGACCGAAGTACAGGAAATTTATTTACGCTGATGATATTGCTTTGATCGTTTAGAACCAAAGCTTTAGCGGAGCTGAAAGGCGACGGATGAAGACTTCGAACGTAATGTCGTCCGAGTCAGCCCTCTACAGAATAAATATGCGAGTTACAAACCTAAAATCACATTTCAATATCAGACTCCCCAAAATACCTAGTTGTGACCCTAAACAAGTCGTTAACGTTCAAAATCGATCTTCCAAATGTGGCGGCTAAACAAATTTAACAATAATATTAACATGGTTTATGTTCACTGATGTAAAAGAAAAGGATGTTCCATTCCCTACTTCACCATCTTAAGAGACAATTTTTTTATTTACTTTATAAAGCAGTCCATGTTTTCCTCAGGGTTCAGAATATCTACGTACCAAAATTCATAGAAATCGGTTTAGCAATTCAGTCACGAAAGAGCATCAGACAGAGTTACTTCCGATTTTTCAATATTAGTGTAGATTATGAACTTAAGATTCTGTGTGTCTGTGTAGAAATGTATATGTTGTTGTGGTCTTCAACCTGAGGACAGGTTTGATGCAGCTCTGCATGCTACTCTATCCTCTGAAAGGCATGTCATCTCCGAATAAATTACTGCGATCTACATCTTTCTGAATCTGATTACTGTATTCATATCTTGGTCTCCCTCTACGATTCTTACACCCCACACTTCACTCCAATACTAAAAAGATGATCCCTTGATGTCTGAGAATGTGTCCTATCAATTGAGTCTCCTTTTAGTTAAATTATGCCAAAAATTTCTCCCTAGTTCTATTCAGTACGTCCTCATTAGTTACGCGATCTGCCCATCTAATCTTCAGCGTTCTTCTGTAACACCACATTTCAAAAGCCTCCATTCTCTTCTTGTCTAAACTATTTATCGTCCATACTTCACTTCCACACATGGCTTTCTCCACACAAATACCTTCAGAAAACACTTTCTAACACTCAAATCTATATTCGATGTTAAATTTCTCCTCTCAGAAATGCTATTCTTGCCATTACCAGTCTACATTTTACATAATCTTCACTTCGCCCATTATCAGTTATTTTGCTATCCAAACAGCAAAACTCGTCTAATACGTTTAGTGCCTCGTTTGCTAATCTCATTCCCTCAGCGTCACCTGATCTAATTCGACTATACTACATTGTCTGTTTTGCTTTTGTTGATGATCAACTTACATCTTTGTTACAAGATGCTATCCATTCCGTTCAACTGCTCCTCTTTGGTTTCCTTCACTGTTTGCTCAGTGTGCAGACTGAATAACGTCGGGGATAGGCTACAACCCTGTCTCCTGGCTTTTAACTGTCGTCTAGTTATTTTACAACAATAAAAATTCGCTCCCTGTATACTGGCCCTGCTACTCTCGCAGTTCCAGAGAGGGTATTCCAATCAACATCGTTAAAAGGTTTCTCTAACTCTACAAATGCTATAAACGTAAGTTTGCCTTCCCTTAACCTATGTTCTAAGATAAATCATAGGGTAAGTATTGCCTCGAGTGTCCCTATATTTCTCCGGATTCCAAATTGTTCTTTCCTTGAGTCAGATTCTAGCAGTTTTCCCATTTTTACGCAAAAAATTCATGCTAGAATTTTGCAGCTGTGACTTATTAAATTGATAGTTCGGCAATTTTCACATTCGGTAATTTTCACACCTGTCAGCACCTGTTACTTCGGAAATGTAATTGTTACACTCTTCTTGAGGGCTGAGGTTATTTCGCCTGTGTTATACAGGGTGACTCTCTAGTTATTTCCACCAAGAATAACTCCGAAAGTATGATAGGAGCTGAAAAGTTTGTGGGACAAAAGTTGCATGGGACAACGGGGGCCATAATATGACATTGATTTTTTGTTGCTAGGTGGGGTCGCGTCAGAAATACGAAGGTCAACTTTGTCTTTTTAAATAGGATGCTACAGTTTGACACTTATTTTCTGACAGCGGTTGCTATCGAGACGAATCCAGTGATGTGTAACAGCAAGATCTTTGAAGGTCAACGAAGGTCCAAAGGTGGCATGAACGTCCATTTACAGAAGGTGTTCGAAGTGATGACCATTGGTATCAATGCAGTGCTGCAATCTTCTTATCATGGACTGAGTGGTATTCCTTATCACATTGGCACTTGGGTTGACAATTCTCTCTCACATACCTTCAGGTGTAGTTGGAACGTCTTTGTAAACAATTTCTTTTACGAATCCCCACAATAAAAAATCCAGAGGCGTCAAGTCTGTCTAACAAGCCGGCCACGACGCATCTCCTCCGCGTCCAATAAAACGATTTGGGAGTTGTCTCTGCAACTCATTTTCAGCCATCAGCGAAAACTGTTCAAAATGGTTCAAATGGCTCTGAGCCCTATGGGACTTAACTTCTGAGGTCATCAGTCCCCTAGAACTTAGAACTTTTTTTTTTGGTCATCAGTCTACTGACTGGTTTGATGCGGCCCGCCACGAATTCCTTTCCTGTGCTAACCTCTTCATCTCAGAGTAGCACTTGCAACCTACGTCCTCAATTATTTGCTTGACGTATTCCAATCTCTGTCTTCCTCTACAGTTTTTGCCCTCTACAGCTCCCTCTAGTATCATGGAAGTCATTCCCTCATGTCTTAGCAGATGTCCTATCATCCTGTCCCTTCTCCTTATCAGTGTTTTCCACATATTCCTTTCCTCTCCGATTCTGCGTAGAACCTCCTCATTCCTTACCTTATCAGTCCACCTAATTTTCAGCATTCGTCTATAGCACCACATCTCAAATGCTTCGATTCTCTTCTGTTCCGGTTTTCCCACAGACCATGTTTCACTAACATACAATGCTGTACTCCAGACGTACATCCTCAGAAATTTCTTCCTCCAATTAAGGCCGGTATTTGATATTAGTAGAATTCTCTTGGTCAGAAACGCCTTTTTTGCCATAGCGAGTCTGCTTTTGATGTCCTCCTAGCTCCGTCCGTCATTGGTTATTTTACTGCCTAGGTAGCAGAATGCCTTAACTTCATTGACTTCGTGACCATCAATCCTGATGTTAAGTTTCTCGCTGTTCTCATTTCTACTACTCCTCATTACCTTCGTCTTTCTCCGATTTACTCTCAAACCATACTGTGTACTCATTAGACTGTTCATTCCGTTCAGCAGATCATTTAATTCTTCTTCACTTTCACTCAGGATAGCAATGTCGTCAGCGAATCGTATCATTGATATCCTTTCACCTTGTATTTTAATTCCACTCCTGAACCTTTCTTTTATTTCCATCATTGCTTCCTCGATGTACAGATTGAAGAGTAGGGGCGAAAGGCTACAGCCTTGTCTTACACCCTTCTTAATACGAGCACTTCGTTCTTGATCGTCCACTCTTATTATTCCCTCTTGGTTGTTGTACATATTGTATATGACACGTCTCTCCCTATAGCTTACCCCTACTTTTTTCAGAATCTCGAACAGCTTGCACCATTTTATATTGTCGAACGCTTTTTCCAGGTCGACAAATCCTATGAAAGTGTCTTGATTTTTCTTTAGCCTTGCTTCCATTATTAGCCGTAACGTCAGGATTGCCTCTCTCGTCCCTTTACTTTTCCTAAAGCCAAACTGATCGTCACCTAGCGCATTCTCAATTTTCTTTTCCATTCTTCTGTATATTATTCTTGTAAGCAGCTTCGATGCATGAGCTGCTAAGCTGATTGTGCGATAATTCTCGCACTTGTCAGCTCTTGCCGTCTTTGGAATTGTGTGAATGATGCTTTTCCGGAAGTCAGATGGTATGTCGCCAGACTCATATATTCTACACACCAACGTGAATAGTCGTTTTGTTGCCACTTCCCCCAACGATTTTAGAAATTCTGATGGAATGTTATCTATCCCTTCTGCCTTATTTGACCGTAAGTCCTCCAAAGCTCTTTTAAATTCCGATTCTAATACTGGATCCCCTATCTCTTCTAAATCGACTCCTGTTTCTTCTTCTATCACATCAGACAAATCTTCACCCTCATAGAGGCTTTCAATGTATTCTTTCCACCTATCTGCCCTCTCCTCTGCATTTAACAGTGGGATTCCCGTTGCACTCTGCACTCTTAATGTTATTACCACCGCTGCTTTTAATGTGACCAAAGGTTGTTTTGACTTTCCTGTATGCTGAGTCTGCCCTTCCGACAATCATATCTTTTTCGATGTCTTCACATTTTTCCTGCGGCCATTTCGTCTTAGCTTCCCTGCACTTCCTATTTATTTCATTCCTCAGCGACTTGTATTTCTGTATTCCTGATTTTCCCGGAACATGTTTGTACTTCCTCCTTTCATCAATCAACTGAAGTATTTCTTCCGTTACCCATGGTTTCTTCGCAGCTACCTTCTTTGTAACTATGTTTTCCTTCCCAACTTCTGTGATGGCCCTTTTTTAGAGATGTCCATTCCTCTTAAACTGTACTGCCTACTGCGCTATTCCTTATTGCTGTATCTATAGCGTTAGAGAACGTCAAACGTATCTCGTCATTCCTTAGTACTTCAGTATCCCACTTCTTTGCGTATTGATTCTTCCTGACTAATGTCTTGAACTTCAGCCTACTCTTCATCACTACTATATTGTGATCTGAGTCTACATCTGCTCCTGGGTACGCTTTACAATCCAGTATCTGATTTCGGAATCTCTGTCTGACCATGATGTAATCTAATTGAAATCTTCCCGTATCTCCCGGCCTTTTCCAAGTATACCTCCTCCTCTTGTGATTCTTGAACAGGGTATTCGCTATTACTAGCTGAAATTGTTACAGAACTCAATTAGTCTTTCTCCTCTTTCATTCCTCGTCCCAAGCCCATATTCTCCTGTAACCTTTTCTTCTGCTCTTTCCCCTACAACTGCATTCCAGTCGCCCATGACTATTACATTTTCGTCCCCCTTTACATACTGCATTACCCTTTCAATATCCTCATACACTTTCTCTATCTGTTCATCTTCAGCTTGCGACGTTGGCATGTATACCTGAACGATCGTTGTCGGTGTTAGTCTGCTGTCGATTCTGATTAAAACAACCCGGTCACTGAACTGTTCACAGTAACACACCCTCAGCCCTACCTTCCTATTCATAACGAATCCTACACCTTGTATACCATTTTCTGCTGCTGTTGATATTAGTCGATACTCATCTGACCAGAAATCCTTGTCTTCCTTCCACTTCACTTCACTGACCCCTACTATATCTAGATTGCGCCTTTGCATTTCCCTTTTCAGATTTTTTAGTTTCCCTACCACGTTCAAACTTCTGACATTCCACGCCCCGACTCGTAGAACGTTATCCTTTCGTTGATTATTCAGTCTTTTTCTCATGGTAACCTCCCCCTTGGCAGTCCCCTCCCGGAGATCCGAATGGGGGACTATTCCGGAATCTTTTGCCAATGGAGAGATCATCAAGACACTTCTTCAATTACAGGCAACATGTCCTGTGGATACACGTTACGTGTCTTTAATGCAGTGGTTTCCATTGCCTTCTGCATCCTCATGTCATTGATCATTGCTGATTCTTCCGCCTTCCGCCTTTAGGGGCAATTTCCCACCCCTAGGACAAGAGAGTGCCCTGAACCTCTATCCGCTCCTCCGCCCTCTTTGACAAGGCCGTTGGCAGAATGAGGCTGACTTCTTATGCCGGAAGTCTTCGGCCGCCAATGCTGATTATTTATCAAAATTTAGGCAGTGGCGGGGATCGAACGCGGGACCGAAGACGTTTTGATTATGAATCAAAGACGCCACCCCTAAACCTAACTAACCTAAGGACATCACACACAACCATGCCCGAGGCAGGATTCGAACCTGCGTCCGTAGCGGTCGCGCGGTTCCAGACTGAAGCGCCTAGAGCCGCTCGGCCACTCGGGTCGGTGCGAAAACTGTGCCGGACACCCATCGTGTTGATACATTCTGTTCCTTGTTCCTAAAGGTATTTCTTCCAATAACAGACCAAATGTTGCCGTAATGTGGTGTACTTCATACCATTAAGATTTCCTTCGATGAAATAGGGGCCTATAATTCTGCCCTCAAAAATCCCACACCATACATCCACCTACCACTGTTTTTGGTGTGCAACTTTCTGCAGCAAACATGCTTTTTCAGTTGTCCAACAATGCATGTTACGCAAAATTAACATTTCCATGATTCGCGAATGTGGCCTAGTCAGTAAATAAAATCGAATTAATAAATGTGTCATCCCCCTGAATCTGAAGTTGAGCCCATCGGCAGAATTCAACGCGGCGCATACAATCCGTACCCGTTAATTCTTGATGGAGACTAATATGGTAAGGATGATATTTATGGCAATGCAGAACACGAGCAACACTACTCTCTCTTATGCCAGATTCCCCCGCGATTTGACTCTAACTAACACAAGGATTTCGAACCACAGTGGCAAGAGTACCAATTTCCGTTTCCTCGTTAGTAACTTTCCTTTGCCAGATATATTTCTGATGCGTTAAAGATCCAGTTGTCTCAATTTATCATACACATATTTAAATTAAGACGTGTGGGGTGAGTACGTTGAGGATATCTTTCAGCGTAGAAGTCTCTAGCTCTCACTGAATTTCGTTGGATTCTCGGTAAATGAGAAGCATATCGACTTGTTCTTCGAAGGAGTACATCATTCACATTCACCTGATTCGACAATACTAGTCTTACCGTTCCTATTAGTGTTGTATTGCGAAACCGTCGAATGTTGTTTACAGGTCAATGGCACGTTAGATGGATACCCCATATTCGGCGGATATGTACTATTTTCACAATATACGAGAGAGAATTGCCAGAGCATGCGCTTCGATAAGTGCCGAAGTGATAAGGGATACCACTCAATAAATGATAAGAAGATCGCTGCACTGCATTCATACCAATGGTTATCACTTCGAACACCATCTGTAAATGGACGTTCATGCCACCTTTGTGACCTTCGTTGACCTTCAAAGGCGTTACTGTTACACGTTATTGATTTTGTCTCGATAGACAATAAGTACCAAACTGTAGCATCCCATTTAAAAAAACAAAGTTGACATTCATATCTAACCCACCTAGCAACAAAAAACCAACGTCATGTTATGGCCCCCGTTGCCCGATGCAACATTTGTCCCACAAACTTTTCAGCTCCTGTTATACTTTCGGAGTTATTCTAAGTTGTAATAATTGGAGTCACCTTGTATATCTTGCACAACAGGCGGGATAGTTTTGTCATGGCTGGCTCTCTGAAGACTGTCAGTAGTTCTGACGGAATGTTGAGTACTCCGGAGGCCTTATTTCGACTTAGGTCTTTCAGTGCTCTGTCAAAGACTGCTCTCGGTATCATCTCTACCATCTCATCATCTATGTCCCCTTCTCTTTCTATGATACTGTCTTCAATTTTATCTCCCTCGTATAGATTCTCTGTATACTCCTTCCACCTATCAACTTTCTCTTCTTTGCTTAGTACCGGTTTTCAGTCTGTGGTATTGATATTCATGCATCTACTTCTCTTTTCCTTAAACGCCTCTTTAATTTTCCTGTAGGCGGTAGAGGTCTCTCCCCTATTGAAATATGCTTCTAAATCCTTACATTTCTCCTCTAGCTATTCCTACATAGCCATTTTGCACTTACTGTCAATCCAATTTTTTAGACGTTAGTATTCTCTTTCGCCTGCTTCCTTTGTTGCTTTTTTATATCTTCTCGTTTCATCAGGTAAACGCAACATCTCAAGTGTTATCCAAGGATATCTACTAGGTCATGTCTTTTTACCTGTGCGATCCTCTGCTGTCTTCACTATTTCCTCTCTGAAAGCTACCCATTCCTATTCTACTGTATTCCTTTCCCGTGTTCTAGTCATATGTTGCCTAATGGCCCACTGAAACTCACAACAACCTTTCGTTTTTTCACTTTATCCAGATCCCTTCTCCTTAATTTCTTACTTTGTTGCAAGTTCTTCAGTTTTAACCTGCAGTTCTAACCATTAAATTGTGGTCACTCTACATCTTCTACTGGAAATGTATTACAACTTCAAATCTGGTTCCGAAGTCTCTGTCTTACCATTTATAATCTGTCTGAAACATTGCCTTGTCTACAGGTGTCTTCCACGTGCACAACCTTCTTTCACGATTGTTAAACCAAGTGATTAAATTATGCCCTGTGTTTTTTGAAATTCTACCCCATGAGTTTCTCCTTCGTTCGTTCTTTACTTCTTCCTACTATCGAATTCCAGTCTCCTATCACAAATTTTTGTCTCTGTTAACTATCTGAATAATTTCTTTTATCTCATCATACATTTCTTCAATCTCTCCATCATCTGCGTAGCTATTTGGCATATAAACTTGTATTACTGTGGTGGGTGTCGGCTTCGGGTCTGTCTTGGTTAAGATAATGCATTCACTATCCTTTTCATAGTAACTCACCTGCATTCCCATTTTCTTGTTCATTATTAAACCTATTCCAACATTAACCCTATTTGACTTTGTATTTATAACGTCGTATTCACCTGAGCAGAAGTCCTCCTGCCCCCGAACCTCACTAATTCTCACAATATCTAACTTCAAACTACCCATTTTCTAACCTACTTGTCCGATAAGGGATCTAACATTCTAAGCTCCGATCCGCTGAACGCCAGTTTTGTTTCTGCTGTTGACATCCTCCTAAGTAGTTCCCATCCGGTGATTAGAATGGGGACCATTTTACCTCCGGAACATTTTACCCAAGAGGTTACTGTCTTCATTTAACCATAAAGTAGAGTTGCGTGCCATCGGGAAAAATTAGGGCTTTAGTTTCCTCTTGCTTTCAGACGTTCCCACTACCAGCATAGCAAGGCGGTTTTGGTTGATGTTAGGAGGATATATCAGTCAACCATCCAGACTGTTAGCCCTAAAACTACTGAAAAGACTGCTGCCCCTCTTCAGGAACCACACGTTTGTCTGGCATCTCAACAGATTACCCCTCTGCTGTGGTTGCACCTACGTTACGGATATCTGTGTAGCTGAGGCATTGATGCCACCACGCCAACGTGAAGGTCCGTGATTCATGAGGCGGTATATGTGATGTATACGTTTCAGTTTTACTGGCGTGGATGCATGATACAATGTATGTGTGTAGTCGGTGAACTATGTACGGAAGACATACTTCATACATTCCTTTCACAAGTTGTAACCTGTACCACATTGTGTCACCTGTTAAGGCTAGTATTTGAAGGAAAAAAAGAATGTTGCTACTGATATCTTTCGTAATCAGTATTATAATTTTATGAACTAGTGACAATAATAATGGTCTTTTAAAAATAATTTAGTTTCGTTACCGAAATACAGCGAAACCCTTTTATTTTTACCTGTCATGAAAATATATTTTATCCCTCAGGGGGTAATTACCCCCTGGTTGGGAACGCCTGATTTAGAACTTAACAGTTTCATTGCTTACACACAAAATTAAGACAAAACTTCACTGTTCATAATGATATGGGGAGTAATAAAGGATCTACGTTAAAAACAATAAGAACATTCGAAGGGATATGGTATTTGCAGAAGCTTCTGACACTATTTCAAACCTGGGCTTAAACCCATTATGAACTTGAAATTGCGTTTATCTGAGTAGAAATGTATATATTTGCTGTAACTCATTGTCCAGTATTTTCTCCTGTCATCAAATGATGAATAAATAGTTGAAATTTCCACGTAAGAATGACAGTGACGTTATGCTCTACATGCTTTCACTGATCAAATACGAAATGCCCTGAATAACCGAACATCACCCACTGCTATATTTTGTGATCTCACAAAGTCTTTTGACTAGGTGAATCATGAAATTTTTCTAGATAAGCTTAAGTATTGTGGTAGTAGTGGGACAGTGCACAAATGGTTTGATTCTTATTCAACTGGAAGAATGCAAAAGGTTGAAATTAACAGTACGGATAGTCCTCTAACTGTAGAGGTATCAAGAATTATGTCCCACAAGATTCAGCGATGGGTCACTTACAGTTCTTAATATATATTAATGACTTGCCATTCTGTGTTCATGAAGATGCAAAGCTAATTCTTTTTGATGATGATGCAAGTATAGTAATCACACCCAACAAACAAGAATGAGCTGAGAAAATTGTAAATAACGTCCTTTAGAAAATTATTAAGAGGTTCTCTGCAAATGGACTCTCACTAAATTATGAGAAAACACAGGTTATACAATTCTCTATAGTAAATGCCATAACGCAATTGACAAATATAGGCAATGAACAGAAGTCTGTTGCTAAGGCAGAATATTCAAAATTTCTGGGTGTGTGCATTGATGAGAAATTGAATTGGAAGGAACACATCGATGATCTGCTGAAACAGTAAGGTTCAGCTACTTATGCTACTAGGGTTATTCCAAATTTTGGTGATAAACGTGTCAGTAAATTAGCTACTTTGCCCATTTTCATTCCCTACTTTCAGATGGCATCATATTTGGGGTAATTCATCATTATGAGAAAAAATATTCATCGGACAAAACCGCGTAATCAGAATAATAGCTGAGGATCACCCAAGGTCGCCTTGCACAGATTTATTTAAGGAACTCGGGATATTCACATTTCACTCGAAATACATATATGCACTTATGAAATTTGTTATTAATAACCCATCACAATTCAAATATAACAGCGGAAAGAATAGCTACAACACTAGAAGAAAGGATGACGTTCACTGTTCTGTGCTAAATCCGGCTATGACACAGAAAAGGGTGAGTTATGCTGCCACAAAAGTCTTTGGGCATATGCCAAATAGCATTAAAAATTTCCTTTACTTCACGCCTATGGACACAATTTTTTTTGTCATCAGGTTACCGGTTTCGGTCTATAATGACGATCTTCAGATCTTGACTTCAACAGTAGTGCTGCTGACAAGATGACTCTTGTATACACTATTATTTATACATATTTGACGACGCTGATTTTGTGTATAGCATTTGACGATGCCACTGTGACTCCAGTATATTAGGACATGTTTTTATAAAACAGATCTTAAGATGGTCATTCTAGACCGAAACCGGTAGTCTGATGACAAAGAGAAAAGGTTGTGACCATAAACGTGAAGTAAAGGAAATTAGTCGAAAGACTGGTTTGATGTAGCTCTCCATGCTACTCTATCCTGTGCAAGCTTCTTCATCTCACAGTACCTACTGCAACCTACATCGTTCTGAATCTGTTTACTGGACTCATCTCTTGGTCTCCCTCCACGATATTTACCCTCCACGCTGCACTCCAATAATAAATTGGTGATCCCTTGATGCCTCAGAAAATATGCCCTACCAACCGATCCCTTCTTCTAGTCAAGTTGTGCCACAAATTTCTCTTCTCTCCAATTCTATTCAATATCTCCTCATTAGTTATGTGATCTACCCATCTAACCTTCAGCATTCTTCTGTAGCACCACATTTCGAAAGCTTCTATTCTCTTCTTGTCTAAACTATTTATCGTCCACGTTTCACTTCCATGCATGTCTACACTCCATACAAATACTTTCAGAAACGACTTCCTGACACTTAAATCTATACTCGATGTTAACAAATTTCACTTCTTCAGAAACGCTTTCCTTGCCATTGCCAGTCTACATTTTATATCCTTCCTACTTCGACGATCATCAGTTATCTTGCTCCTCCCCCCCCTTTTTTTTTTTCTTTCTTGAGTTTCGATTCCCCCCGAAGGCGGCGGGCTGGCAGCAGCTTAGTACGCCGCTCTTCAGCCTGCAGAATTTGTTTTAAAAATATGACGATAATAAATCATAAAAACAGGCGATTAAATCGGTGACTTAAATGGTAAAATGGCGGAAAATCGTGGAACGTAAAACATAGAACAAAGGGTTGATGATGCTAATAAAACACATATGAAGCAGACAGGTAAAAGAATAGACAGACAATTAAAAAAACACGGCGACAGTCTGGTTTCTTTCAAATAACTTCCGGGACTTCATCCAGGCAACACTTTCAGCGACCGCCGATATTTCAGCGGGAGAACACCCCGCCATTTTCAAGGCAAACTGCAACGGACAGGCGGCGTACAGTATTACGAGCAGACAGATGGAGTTGCAATGGGTAGTCCGTTGTCTCCTGTGATCGCAAATTTCTTTATGGAAAACTTCGAGGCGTGTGCATTGGAGTCGGCGCCTTTGAAAACTGCCTGTTTCTTTAGATACGTTGACGATACCTTCGTTGTTTGACCTCATGGTAGGGAGAATTTGAATGTCTTTCTAGAACATCTGAACTCGATCCACCCGAACATTCGTTTTACGATGGAGGTGGAAGAGGATGGTTGCCTTCCCTTTCTTGACGTGTTGGTTAGGAGGAAGGAAGATGGATCATTGGGACATGAAGTCTACAGGAAACGTACTCACACCGACTTGTACTTACAGGCTAATAGTTGTCACCATCCGGCTCAGCGTGAAGGGGCACTTCGTACCTTGGGACACAGGGCACATGTTTCTGACGCTGAGACTTTGCCAGCTGAGCTGTCCCATCTTGAAGTTACATTTCGTCAAAATGGTTATAGTGATAGACAGATTGAACGTGCGTTGCGCTATCGACCAACTGTATATCGGGTGATTGATGATAATTCTGAGTCAACACCTAAGTCTACTGCCTTTTTGACTTACGTAGGAAACACGTCCAACAAGATCGGTCGTATTTTATGGAAATAAGATGTGAAATGTGTTTTCCGACCTCCATCTAAAATTAGAGCTCTTTTGAGTTCCGTTAAGGATGATGTTGGACTGCGTAAGGCGGGTGTATATCGTATTCCTTGTAGCTGCGGCATGGCATATATTGGTCAAACTATCAGGGCCGTGGAGGACCGATGTACTGAGCATAAACGGCACACAGGATTACAGCAGCCAAGTAGATCTGCTATTGCCGAACATTGCTTGGATACTGGTCACCCCATGTTATATAATAACACCGAGATATTGGCATGCACGTCCAGCTATTGGGACAGTGTTATTAGGGAGGCAGTTGAGATTAAATTAGCGAGCAACCTCGTTAACAGGGATGGAGGTTTCTGTTTAAACTCTGTTTGGAATCCGGCTCTCTCCCCTGTCAAAAAAAAAAAAAAAAAAAAAAAAAAAAAAAAAAAAAAAAAAAAAAGGGACAGAATCAATGCTACCTCACCTGCGAATTCGTAGTCTCACTGTCGATAGCTCTGACTTTGGTCATCTTTGGTGGCACTAGTGTTCAGTGTGTGTATTATCTTTCCTGCTTCAGTCCGAGAACCGAGGTTTTAAGTTTGCATGTGCGCCGCCTGTCCGTTGCAGTTTGCCTTGAAAATGGCGGAGTGTTCTCCCGCCGAAATATCGGCGGTCGCTGAAAGTGTTACCTGGCTGAATTGCCGGAAGTTATTTGAAAGTTGTATACTCAGGTCTCAGTCTGGTTTCTGTTCGCAAGAGATATAAAATTTACACCGAGCGACAGCATGGTTTCTGTTCGCAACACTTTGCAAAGACGAACACTGAACATTCGCTTGAACACTACACTAAAAAATTGGCAGAAATATGATGTACAACAGCCGAAGGTTTGCTCCCGAAATAACAAACTCATTTATTACTTTAAGCGTCCCGTTTCCTAATCTAATTCCCGCAGCATCACTCGATTTATTTTATTTTGCGTAAAGAAAACTGATGTGAAAGTGACACGCTTCACATCATAACGAAATGTCGTTTTCATGATCTGTGGAACATGTATTAATGTATGTGTGTATGTATGTATATACAATATGTTGTAATTATGGCTGTTACCCATCGAGTTAATGAAGAGGTGGTAGTCGCGTCGACACTAAACAGATGGCGGAGAGGTGGAAAGGAGGAACGAGTTCGCGTAGCGGACGGTAGATGGCAGCAGCACGGCCGCGGCGCGGACGGAGCCGCCGACAGCGTGGCGGCGAGCGGCCGGCAGTCAGTAGTGTACGAGCGGCCCGCGATGGAGGAGGAGCTGCGGTGCCCCGCGTGCAAGCAGCTCTTCTGCAACCCGGTGCTGCTGCCGTGCTACCACGCGCTGTGCCTCAACTGCGCCGTGCACCTGCAGCAGCCGGCGTCTCTGGGGGGAGGGGGCGTCGCCGCCGGCGGGGTCGCGGCCGCGGGGCCCGTCGTCGCGGTCGGACAGGCGCCGCCGTCGTCGTCCGCGTCGACGGCGTCCTCGTCGGGGGGCACGGCGGCGGGCGACGAGGCGGGGGCGGCGGCCGGATGCGACTACCAGGAGGTGGACAAGCTGTCCATCCTGAGCGAGACGGACAGCGGCGTCGTGTGCACCAGCCGGCCCAACAGCTACGTGGGCACGCCCAACCTGCTGTCGGCGGGCGGCGCGCCGTGCGTGCTGACGCTGTCGTGCCCGGCGCCGGCGTGCCGCAAGCCCGTCTACTTCGACGAGGGCGGCGCGCACAACCTGCCCAAGTACCGCGCCATGCAGGCCATCGTGGACAAGGTGCTGGAGACGCGGCACGTGGCGGCGCGCTGCCAGCTGTGCGAGACGGAGCCGGCGGCGCCCGCGGCCGTGCTGTGCGAGCAGTGCGAGGTGCTGTACTGCGAGCAGTGCCGCGACGCCTGCCACCCGGCGCGCGGCCCGCTCGCGCGACACACGCTGCTCGAGCCGGCCGCCGGCCGCGCCGCCCTCAGGGCCCGCCACCGCGCGCGCGACGCGCTCTGCGCGCACCACGACGACGAGCCGCTCTCGCTCTACTGCCTCGTCTGCAAGGCCGCCGTCTGCGCCTCCTGCGTGCACGACTCGCGACACGCCAGCCACGACGTCCAGCCCATCAACACCATGTGCAAGGCCCAAAAGGTGAGTCTCCCGCAGTGCCGGTGCTACCCGAATCTCCCCCGTCCCTAGTGGTTACCACCTTCCAGTGGCAGTCAACAAGTGCTTCGCATACTACACCCCTTCGCTTACTGCGTCTCCACCAGTGACAGTGAACGTAATCCATCCATTTCGTGGCTGCTCACCCTTAATATCTCGCTTTTTGTGAAAAACTGATTTCTGCCGTAGCCCGAGGTCGACGTTAGGCTGAAACGCGTCAATTTAAATGAAATTTACTTCGGCCCTTCCTCCGCACCCGCCCCCCCTCCTGCCCTTCCCTGAAGAGTGATTCTTTGAAGCGTGGAAATGGAAAAAAATCTCAGTGGCAAATCTCACATATTTCACGACAAGTGAACGGGAATATTGAGAAACCCCACATGTGCAATAACCTAAACTTTCTAGGAGATACAACAAACATTCCAAGTCTTAAAGTCACGCTATTTTGTCGAAAACTGACGTTCTGATCCCGTGGCTGTGTTCAAAAATGCGGTTTCACTCTTACAGAGAAGATAACGGCAACCTCCACTTCTTATAATGGTATTTACTTATTTAAATAGCGCTGTTACCAGTTTCGAACCGACAGCTTCATCATCAGACGGGTTATTAAGATATATTTTTGTTACTTTACATTAGCTTCCAAACGGTGCTGTTTAAATAAATAGCATTACAAAAATGTTCAAATGTGTGTGAAATCTTATGGGACTTAACTGCTTAGGTCATCAGTCCCTAAGCTTACACACTACTTAACCTAAATTATCCTAAGGACAAACACACACAACCATGCCCGAGGGAGGACTCGAACCTCCGCCGGGACCAGCCGCACAGTCCAAGACTGCAGCCCCTCAGACTGCTCGACTAATACCGCGTGGCAACAGCATTATAAAAGTTGACTGGCTGCTGTTATCTTCTCTGCAAGAATCAACCTCTATCCTAAAATTATGTTGAAGTTCCGTTTCTCTCATCATTTTTCGGCCAAACAAATGTAAACGGAATAATGCCAATGAACTGTAGACACAAGTGATACGCATTCCCGATGTTAAGTCAGAATTTATTTAGTGAACACGGGAGCTTTCTCGATATTTTGTAATAGAGACACATAAATCTAACCATAACTTACGCTTTGTTGCTAATACGGACAAAAATCAAACAAATTATGCCTCTTTTCCATTCTCTTTTGGATTATACTCGACATATAGTTCATTCTTTCACACATCTTGGCCAGTTGCGAAAGTCAGTGTAGAAGTTCTGGATAATTTCATCCTTTGGTAGGAATGGCAGAAATAGCCTTGGACTATGCATTTTCATTTCATTCATAGCCACGTATCGAATTTTCCCCCTGTTTAAAACAGTGCCGACGACATAAAATTTTGAGGAACCCAATACATTTTGTACATGTGGGTATTTCTCTTCCGTTTAGGCGAAGTTTGAAGTACAAAATCATAGGTAACACAGTTTTGTCAAAAAATGGACACGTGAGCTTCCTCAGTATTCCCGTTCAGTTAAAGGCGGTGTATCTTGCTGAGATCATTTACGTAGGCTACGTAATACGCCTTGTACGATTGATTGATTACATATTGGCACTTATGTCTGGGTGAAACTGACGTCTATATTACACCGACAGTAAATTGTCACGTAAGTGCCATTGCTGAATAGTTGGTACATTACGTAATTGCAATATTGCTTATTGTTGAGTATTTAATAACAACGCCAGGTTCACCTAGAAGTAAGTACCAGTGTGTTATCAATCAAATGTACAAGAATTATTATGTACGTAAATTATTTCACCAATAATATATTTAAAGGTTACTTGAAAATGGCAATGAAAGGCGAAACATATCTGGGTGAAACACATACCTATAATTACATTGCAGCTATTCTGGACCTTCTTTATAACGATGTAACTCCGTCTGTACATAACTAGTTTGCATTAAAAAATTGCGTAGCTTTTCTGGTTCTACAGACTTACGCTGCAGACCGCACCACCGCAAAAGAAGGCACAAATTAGAAAATAAGTACTTTATTAAGAACGTTGGAATTTCCATAACTGGAATTTGATTGTTTCTATGCGCCAATGAGGAAGTTTTTACAATTTAATTTTTGCAAAGACGAAAACGCATTAAAAATGATATTTATTTACACATACTGCGCCGTTACCGATTTCGAACCGACAGGTTCATCTGCGGACGGCTGTTTACATTCGTTGTTGTTTACATTAGTTGTTAGCTGTTTTTTTAACAACTAATGTAAGCAACAACAAATGTGATACAAACGGAAACTACCGTCCGAAGATGAACCTGTCGGTAACCCTCTATTTGTATAATTAAATTTCATTTTTAACAGTGGCTGACTGGTGTTTTCTTCTTTGCAAGAATCAGTTTCTATTCGGACACAGCGTCAAAAATATCAGTTTTCGAGAAAATAACAAAAAGAAAGCTTTTGTTGTAAGTACCATTAATGCTCAGGTACTACGTTTTATTTGTGATAATACAAATACGTAAATGCAACATTCAGTTTTTAACGAGTAGAACTGTAGTAAACAAAAATCGCTTCACACACCTTTTAAGTTTTGGAAGTCCAGAGAGAAGTCCCGGTTGGATAATGGCAATGCACTATCTGCTATAATGCTGGTTTGAACTAATTTTTCCCTGATTTCGCACCTGGGCTGGGTCTAGGGACATGTAACAGCGTAGCAAGAACACAATATCACTGAAAACTTGTTTTTGAAGAAGAAAGGGTCCTTGGAACTTTTTCCATTACCACTCTTCATTTATCTGTTCTACCAGACGACTAATAAAAATGGAACGTAAATGATTACGTTGTAAGTCAAAATTAAAGAACCTCAGAAAAAATCTCACAAAGATGCACGTCCGTGAGTGTAATTAAATGAATAATCAGAGAATGAGCTTTCAACGTCTCAGTCGGTTTCATACTCAGACAGGCACACAAGGATTACACCACACTACTAGAAAGGAAATATTAATAGCGATATCAGGTGAATGAGGCTAATGAAATACTACGAATATTACTTAAATTACCTGTCTCATCGACTAAGATGACTAAATTATTAGTGCAATACATATTGCAATACGGCGTACAGAGAAGACATCAGCCATATATAGATCCAGACTCCCTAACTCTCCGACACAACATTTATACTCTTCTCAGATGAAATTTACATTTGTATTTTCTATAATGAAGCTAGTGATAAAAGGAGACTGTCAAAGATTCAAAACGCGCGCGCATAGCGTCTTTGGATTATTACGGTCGCTACAGCAGCGATTTTTACTGTGGCAAGATCACTAGATTGTTCCCCCCTTCCTGCCGACACTCCCGGCCCCCCTCTCCTCCATTTTCGTAAGGAGTAAAAGACAACTCTGAGACTTTATTATCTAATACAGGCAAAGTTTTCTCAAATAACGGCGCAGTTTTAGTTTTACGAACGAGACAACTGCCTCATATATGGCGCGAAGTAGACCTCAAGCGACCCTTCAGATTAGTCTTTTGCTACAAATCTAACCTTTATTTCACCTTCAGATTTATTGGCTTCACTAGCTTACAACCAAATTGTCGGTTAGAGTCCACCCTCAAAATACTGTTGTAGTGACAGACTGATCGTAAAGTATCTCGAGTTCTACGAGAGGTAACAATTTGGCTGTGCTGGCGAAGACAGCGAATATGTTTGCCAAATAGACATAGTGTTAACATGTAAAGTTGCCCAAGGTCTACTTTCCCCTCGCAGTGACTGCACTTTCCTTCATCAATATGTAAAACTGCAGTGATGAATCCGAAATCTGTATTGTATATATAACAAACAAATACCTAATGATTATCTTGGTGCATACCAAGTAAATAAAGGATGTTTCACAATTTAAATTAAAGGGTTCTAGGGGTTGTAAAGTTTTCATAAGGAACCCATGTCAGAAGATGTGCCATTTGGATGTAAAATAAATTTAAAGATCGGATCAGTTTCAAATCTCCCGACTGGCGGTAAGCACACAGCGAAGACAATGATCTCTGAGCTGTGTGGTGTACAGCAGCCCAGGGCACGGGCAATGTTTGGAGTGCTCGTTGTCGGGTTGCCTTCTGCGAGACGATGGACGCCCTCTTATAAAGTCGAGAGTGCGGCGCGTCAGCCCAGCAAGTTTCCGACGTACACGTTTCTCGCAGCCGTTGTAGACAGGCGAAAATGGTACGTGCTGTCATAATTACGACAAGCACAGACGACGCCGCCCCCCACTAAGCTTGTGTGTCTACTGCGAAGGGGGAAATTTGAAAGAGTTCCTTCTTCAAATTTATTTTACATCCAATCGGTAAATTCCCGAACGTGGATTCCCTCTCAAGGCTAAAGCCTCTCTACAACTTTGGAGGCCTGTAATGGGAGATGTGTAACAACCTGTATATCGTAAACTAGCTGCTATTAAAAATGAAACCGGTGAGCTGTACATAACTCTCCAATAAATATCACGTTTCAGATCTTGTCTTGGTTGTGGCCGACGCCTCGCACCAAGTGCCTGTTTATGCATTTCAAGTATGATGATTATGTTGGTGACAGTGAACGTGATGTGAATCCAACAAAGAGCACTGTGTTGTGTTTGTAGCAACCATCGCTCGCTGCGAACTAACTTTAATTTTATTGTGACAGGAAGTTTTAGGAAGGGATTTGCTGTACATCATGAATTATCGTGCCGTTCACTTACTTGTACGGAGATTCTACGTCTTGTCGATATTCGTAAGAGTTGTTTTCGCCGTCTTCTGAATGTGGAAAACACATTTTACTCATTTCGTTTCCAGACTGATGGTGCACCGCTCGAAATCTTGGTTGTGGTGACTGATTTACAGTACAGCCCTAGGTATATGTTGGAATTGAGGTGACGGTTCGCTTATGAATTGCTGAAGGCAACGAATGTGAATTCGAATAAAGGTTGTAGTAACATAGTTATATAGCGTAGTCAGCAATCAGTGTCCGCTCACTAGTAATTGCCATTTTTATTATAAATATATGAACTGGAAGAGAAATTCATAAACACTGTATTGCACAGTAAACAAGTATCCAGTGAGCTTTTGGTTGACGTATGTACATACACTACTGGCCATTAAAATTACTACACCACGAAGATGATGTGCTAGAGACACGAAATTTAAGCGACAGGAAGAAGATGCTGTGATATGCAAATGATTAGCTTTTCAGAGCATTCACACAAGGTTGACGCCGGTGGCGACACCTACAACGTGCTGACATGAGGAATGTTTCCAACCGATTTCTCATACACAAACTGCAGTTGACCGGCGTTGCCTGGTGAAACGTTGTTGAGATGCCTCGTGTAAGGAGCAGAAATGCGATTGCCGTTTATCGTATCGCAACATTGCTGCTCGCGTTGGTCGAGATCCAATGACTGTTAGCAGAATATGGTATGGGGTGCCATGTCTCGGTCACCTCTTGTTCGCATTGACGGCACTTTGAACAGTGGACGTTACATTTCAGATTTGTTACGACCCTTGGCTCTACCCTTCATTCGATCCCTGCGAAACCCTACATTTCAGCAGGATAATGCACGACCGCATGTTGCAGGTCCCGTACGGGCGTTTCTGGATACAGAAAATGTTCGACTGCTGCCCCGATCAGCACATTCTCCAGGTCTCTCACCAACTGAAAACGTCTGGTCAATGGTGGCCGAGCAACCGGCTCGTCACAATACGCCAGTGACGACTCTTGATGAACTGTGGTATCGTGTTGAAGCTACATGGCAGCTGTACCTGTACACGCCGTCCAAGCTGTGTTTGACTCAATGCCCAGGCGTATCAAGGCCGTTATTACTGCCAGAGGTGGTTGTTCTGTGTACTGATTTCTCAGGAACTATGCACCCAAATTGCGTGAAAATGTAATCACAGTCCTAGTATAATATATTTGTCCAATGAATACCCGTTTATCATCAGCATTTCTTCTTGCTGTAGCAATTTTAATGGCCAGTAGTGTACATCTAAATTAAACTCCGTCCGAACCGGTCTCGGAAGGCCCAACGGTACTGTCGGACCTCCGCATCATCCACAGCCGGCAGGCATCACTGGTTGCGGATATAAAGGGGTGTGTGGTCAGCACACCGCTCTCCTCGCCGTTCTCAGGTCTCGTGACCGGAGCCGCTGCTTCTGAGTCAAGGTGCTCCTCAGTTATTGGGCTCAAAAGGGCTGAGTGCACCTCGCGTGTCAACGGCGGACGGCACACCCTGACGGATACCCATCGAAATACTGTGACAGCCTAACAGTGATGTGATTGGAACCAGTGCTACCACTGCGGCAAGGCCGTTGCCATTAGCGTATATCACACGTCAGTTATTAAGAATGCAAAGGCGGGGTGGCAAATCTTATCCGGTTTTTAATTATCTTTAGTGACTGTCACGTTTCCAACCCCACTGTCAAATGAAACTCGCCTCTCAGAAAGCTTTTAAGGTACGGTGTTTCTGCCAATTAGAGTGAACGTGGTTGAAATAATGGCCACCTTTGTGAGCTGCAAATTCTCTGACGACACGTAGTTCCAATTTTCGAGGATGGGTATTACCTCAAATATTGCTTGGGTGGGTTGTTTGTTCCGTTTCGTGACGCCAAATGAAATGTTATTGGAACAAGTTTTTTATTGCTTATTCATTGTCGTAATCCTCGTGTAAGTAATGCTCCGCCTTTCTTGTACTTTCTATTACTTGTCGACATTTTGATTACTTGTTATCAGCTTCTTCTAAAGGTGTAAAGCATGTATTTATTCAGTACTGCAATTTAATTTTGTTGGTATAGTAGACGTAAGCAATGACACATTTGAAACCCTTGTCGGCATTGGCGGTCTGCTTAACTCGTTGATACACATTCTTTCGGAACATGCAGGTGTTAGCATTTAGGTCTAAGATTGAATGCGAGAGTAACGTCTGCCCCGTCTCCTCCCGGTGCAACTCCCCCAGTCTCCCTTTCTCTCTCTCTCTCTCTCTCTCTCTCTCTCTCTGCCTTCCCACCCATTCGTGAGCAAATTATAAAAACAGCGATTAGTTATAGCGTAGTATCTGCTCACCATTGTCACTTCTGTATATATGCAAAACTAAATGGTCGTTCTACTGCGATTCGGAATTAATGTTAAATGCTATGTCCTCGACATGCATAGTCGCTTAACCGATCCACATCGAAAGGATATTGTTATTGTTGTACGTCCTATTGCCATTAAGGGTGAGAGAGATCAAGCAGTAGATCGGACTAAAAAAAGTCGAGGACAAAATTGGTCCCGACACTTTGAAGGAATCATCGCAGCACTAGATTTATGTCCTTGAAGGAAACCACGGAGGATGTATAAAGATCCCAGGATGAAGATCGTAATTCCAGTTCTTCCGAATACGTATCCAACGTCTACTCCACTCTTAAAGGTGATGTAGTCATGACTTAGTCCTCAGAATGAAGAAAGACAATGTCGCACCATCTAGTATAGCCCTGTGGTGTTCAGAACGACACTTTGCGTCGATGAGCGATTCACATTCTACCTTTTGCGCTTTACCCATAAATTCACGCTATCACACATCTCCACATGGTGACGTAACTGTCTTGAAAGGACCGAAAAGTCTATGGCTGTGGGTACTTTTCATTGCACTTTATTTTAAAGGTCCTTTACGCAGCAAATATTGAAGCGAGTCACTGATTAAAGCTGCGTTTCCAGACATATTTTCAGAAAATAAACTACGAATTACATCGCAGGTGCTGGTCTTTAAACTTTCTCTTATTGTGCTGACAGAACGAATCGAATAGATGCAAACAGATTTAAAAAATCACTTTTAGCCTGCAAAGTTTTTCTTCCGTAGTTTCGTAGTCTAGTAGCCCCGAGAAGATTTATCAGTCTAGAGGAACAGTTTTTGGAGATTTTTTTGGGACGTACCCTTATCTTGTAGATTCTGAAAAGAAATCGTTGTAGGATGAACTGCTGACGACTTGCATGCGTGAAAGAACTGCGAGAATAGAGATATTTGTAGGAAATTAGCTGATCAGAACTAAGAGCACATGCTGAATGACGAACTCCCATCTTGGAGCATCTGAATGCCTGTTTTGTGCGAATTACAACTTTTGCGTTCTGATGTTTTTTTGAGAAGTGCTTTGGAACGAGGCTGCAGAATTACGCTGACGAAAGTTTGCTGTAGAACTAAAGATAACGTTTAATGTCTGTATGTGGTAATCTACAACAGTACAACGCTGCTACAGGTAGAAGGGTGGATTCACCCACGCAGAAAGATATCGTGACAAAATTCTTTTATTAAATATAGCAGGCTGTGATTAACAGCGCTACAACAGTTTTTATTGACTGTGGACTAGCGTTCGGGAGGACGACTGTTCAAACCTTCGGTTCTCGGCCATTCAGATTTAGATTTTTCGTGATTTCCCTAAATCGCTCCAGCCAAGTGCCGAAATGGTTCCTATGAAAGATCACGGCTGATTTCCTTCCCCATCCTTGACACAATTCGAGCTTGTGCTCCGTCTCTAATGACTTCGATGTTGACTGGATTTAAACCCTGTCTTCCTTACAGTTTTTTGACTTTCGCAGGGGATTTGATAAATTTCCACTTGTAAAAGCTAAACTTAACGGTGTGTGTGTATATGGCCAAATTAAGAAGAAACGCCAATGGGAAAAGCAGTGTTGTACATGTACCAGAAAGGTGACGATTGGACAGTTATTATTAGAGATGTATAGAAATGAATTTATAAAATCAACGGCAAATCTATGCAACTAACAGCCAACGACGCTGTTATTGACAGAGAACCATTTAGAAAAGTACAGGACACTGAAAATGGTTAGCTCTCCGGATAAATAATAAGCGTGAGTCAGAGATGCCAATCGTTTAATTGCTGCCTTAAGTTAGAGTGATGCATTTCACAGCAATTTTGTAGAACTGCGACTTCTGTGCTCTCAGCCGCTTGCAGTGCGATGGACTGCGAGGAACAAATATAGATTTATGCGGTAAACCATGGAAGTGTGGCTAACCGGTGCGGATAAAACCAAAACCGCCACGGGGGCCGATTAATTGACAATAGAATGTTGGTTGACACATTACCAATGCACTATACACGCAGTGCTGTGAGGCCTTTATTTACTCAGACTACTCCAGCCTGAAAGGGATTCTCCCTGTAGAATTTTTCGACACGAAATTTCTCATTATACAGGGTGATTTTTTTCCACCATGTACAAACTCTAGGGACTGATCGATGACAGGTCACTGAACAAAAAAGGTCCAATGAGCTTATTTCCGGGAAAGGATAGTTTCCATGTCAGAGACCATTTATTCAGTTGTGAAGTGAATGGTGGAGCCATTTATGGTCTGTTGCGGGAACTACGTACAACTCCCAGAAGGCATCTTCATCAGATAGTTAAGCATTTGTACTGAATAAGTCTCATTTTTACTGTAATTGATGCATAGTACAAAATATGTCTGTAGTGGGCGCACTATGTGAGGAAGATGTTGTTCCTATGTATATTCGTTTCACAAGCTATAACCTCCATCACACTGTGACACGCATTAATGCTAGTAGATATTTGAAAAAAAAATTAATTGTTGGTAACTTATATAATCAAAGCCAACGGCCTTGCCGCAGTGGTAACACCGGTACCCGTCAGATTACCGAAGTTAAACGCTGTTGGGCGTGGCTTGCTCTTGGATGGGTGACCACTCGGATCTGCCGAACGCTGTTGGCAAGCGGGGTTTACTCAGCCATTGTGAGGTCACGTGAGGAGCTATTTGACTGAGAAGTAGTAGCGGCTCGGGTCACGAAAACTGACAACGGCTGGTAGAGCGCTGTGCTGACCACATGCGCCTCAATATCCACATCCAATGTCTCCAAGCCGGCCGGAGTGGCCGAGCGGTTCTAGGCGCTACAGTCTGGAACTGGGCGACCGCTGCGGTCGCAGGATCGAATCCTGCCTCGAGCGTGGATGTGTGTGATGTCCTTAGGTTAGTTAGGTTTAAGTAGTTCTAAGTTCTAGGGGACTGACGACCTCCGAAGCTAAGTCCCATAGTGCTCAGAGCCATTTTTGAACCAACGTCTCCAAGCGGCTGAAGGTGGCACGGTGGTCAGTCGGTATCGTTGGGCTTTCCAAGGCCTGGTCGGACGAAGTTTAGGAAATAACTAACTTACGTAATCAATATTACACTCTTACGAAATAGTAATCATAATAATGATCTTTTAAAAACAGTTTACTTTCGTGACCAAGGTGCTATTAAACTTCCTTCAGGAAAGAACAATTTATCACTCAGGGGGTAATTACTCTCATGTTGGGAACCACTGGTGTAATACGTCACAGCTGAGCACATTGTGTGCAAACACCTACAACACACACTTCACTTCCTAAGATTGGTACGTCAGAGTTCTCTTAATCCCATCTTTCAGGTTATAGAAACAGATCTCCCATAAACTCTTTTGCTCCAAGTCTGCACATTCTATTCCTTATGCATCTCATGCTAAGATTTACGTTCGTGATATCGAATGTCGTGTATCCCTGTACATTTCCCGTACAGCGAAACCTTGTGGTGGTCGCACATAATTCGGTGTTGTTGAAGACAATACCACTCTTTTGAGAACGCCATCTTATTAATTCTAATTGTCATTTTGTCTTTACCTACGATAATATTTTGTAAATTTCGTAGATATATAGGATTGTGGATACTTGCCACTTCCCGTTACAATCTCGCGGTCAGCGTAAGAATAATGGCCGCTCTAGTTCGTGTCTACAATCTGTGAACAACGTTATCTTGTCTTAGTGGCCCGTACCAGAGCAGTGCGTACAGAGACAGCAGCATCTCTGGTACCTTGTGATTAATAACGACCACGGACAGTTCATAGATGGTTAAGCTAATCATTCTTCCCTATTTCGAGTATAGGTTTTAAGGGCAATCTGTTTCCTAGATGAACTGCCGTCCCCTGATATCCCACGCATGTAACGATGTCTTCAGCTGGCTTCGCTCACAGCTGAACATATCTGATCGTTCGTTTCCTGTCAGTTCCAGCCGCGTTTCCATTCTATTGTGTGTTCCTGTGCGTTCGATCCAGCCTCCATCATTTTCACTAAAAATAAACAGGAACGCTTAAAGGGGAGTTGTGTGGAGGGCAGGGGGTGCGTCAGCGATACCCTGGCAGAGCAGCCCATGCTGCGTAAACAATCGCCTGCCCCCAAGTATCACTCGCGGTCGCTTATCGAATCCAGCTCAGCTGCACGGAAAACGCAGTGGTCTGTGTCCGGGAACGCCCACCACATTGTGTCCCCCCTCAACGGCCCACACTCTGTCCTCCCGCTCAGAACGCCTCCCCCCCCCTTTCCTCTTGGCCTAATCCGTTCACGAGGTGATGGTTTCGTGTAGCAGATACTGTTATAAAATGCCTTCTGAAACGACTCGTTTCCCAGTTGGCAAACGGAAGCGGCATTGCTATGATATCTGCAACTACGTCTATTTCCATATTTCGCACTTTCATAAAACGGGACGAAATTCATTGACTAAACTCTTCACGGTTTTCTGCCATAGCCTTTTTCACCCTTGGGTTGTCACGCAAATGATAGTGGCAGATTGCTTGACAGTGACATCTACATTAATACCTCACAATCCAGTGCACAGTGCGTGGCAATGGGTACATCGTATCAGTTACTTGAAGAACTACAGCAACCAGCCACTTGATTATACAGCTTTATTTATGCCAAGATGCGTTTCGGTCTTTCACCTATCTTCAGTTTACGTAATATAATGCATGGTTTTTGTAAATGAGGATTAACTGCAGGATATCTGAGAGATCCTATGAACATGTTTTCCAGTTGCAAGGGAGGTACACTCACGTGAACGAGGAGATAAAAGACCTTTGACAGTGACTGAGGAATCAGCAACAGACTGTTGGTCCGCCAGCTGCCACTGTCCATATCACTTACAATGCGTATATGTCGTTTTACCTACTGACTTCTCTCTACGGCTACGGTTTTGTCGCTGGTTCGTTGCAGAGGCCACCACGGTTCTGGAATTACTTTCATCCAGTCTGTTCACAGATGAGGCTACCTTTACGACCGACGGTGTCGTCAGACTTCACAACACTCACTCGTGGTCTACGGAGGGTCCCCATGGTATAAACGCATCGAACCATCAGTATCAGTTCAGCCTCAATTTTTGGGACCGTCTCGTGGGACCAGTCAGCCTTCCACAACACCTTACAGGCGAGACATATCTACATTTCCTTCTTCCCCTGCTGAAAGACGTGCCTTCAGCGGTACGAAGAGTAATGTGTTTAACTGCATGATGGAGCTTCTGCTCACAGCTCTCTTGAGTGTGGAGGTAAAATACTAATACAGAAAGAACAGAATCAATTGCCTGCTATTTTCTCATGTGTGTTTTCAATTACTGAAACGTACGCTGTCAAAGATCTTTTATCTCCACCCTCAAATAGGTGTATCTCCGTTGGAACGCATTTGCGATGTGTCAGTATGACCTCTTTTGGTTCTCACGAATCGTTTCCTGTAGTTTGTCCGCATTTAGCAAACTGATCTTGTATCAATACTGTGTTTTTGCCGAGTACATTTTGAATGCTGCAGCTGTCCTGTCCAGAATAAGAATTCGTTTACCTTCCACGTTACTCAATTTGTGTGTTTACTTTAGATTAATAGTTGAACGCACTTCTTGTTATTCTGTTAGTAGTAGCCCCTTTATCCGTGTTTATATGCATATCAACACACTTTTAGCCCCACTGAAGCGACGCAGCATTCGCTATGTGTTTGTGTACGGCAAAAAATACATCTGAAATAAAGTTAGAACTTACTTGTACACTCACAAGGTCAGTTACTCTTATCGAGTTGATACTGTCGCCCTCAAAAGTTGACGCGTGTCTCTATATGACTGAGAACATGAATGTTGTCATATTCCTTGCTTAATATACACTAAGGTGACTAAAATCATAGGATAGCGATACGCACATATACAAATTGTGTAGTATCACGGGCACAAGGTATAAAAGGGCAGAGCATTGGCTGAGCTGTCATTTGTATACAGGTGATTCGTGTGAAGAGGTTTCCGAACTGATCACGGCCGCACGACGAGAATTAACAGAGTTTGAACGCGGAATGGCCGTTGGATCTAGACGCATGGGACGTTCCATTTCGGAAATGATTAGGCAATTCAGTATCCCGAGAGCCATAGCGTCAAGAGTGTGCCGAGAATAACAAATTTCAGGCATTACCTTTCACTACAGACAACAAAGTGGCCGACGGTCTCCACTTAACGACCGAGAGTAGTGGCGCACGCGTAGAGTTGTCAGTGCTAACAGACAAGCAACATTGCATGAAATAACCGCAGAAATCAATATGGGATGTACGAAGAAAGTATCTGGCAAGACAGTACGGCAAAATTTGGCGTTAATCGGGTGTGGCAGCAGAGGACCAACGCGATGCATTTGCTAACACTACGACATCGCCTCCAGTGCGCCTCCTGGGCTCTAGACCGTGTCAGGTGGATCCTAGGCTACTCGGAAACCATGGCCTGGTCAGATGAGTGCCGATTCCAGTAGGTAAGAGCTGATGGTAGGGTTCGAGTCTGGCGCAGACCCCACGAGGCCATGGACCCAAGTTGTCAACGAGGCCCTGTGGAAGCTGGTGGTGGCTCCATAATGGTGTGGGCTGTGTTTACATGGAATGGACTTGATCCTCTGGTCCAACTGAACCGATCATTGACTGCAAGTGGTAATGTTTAGTTACTTGGAGACCATTTGCAGTCACACAACGACGGAATTTTTATGGATCACCATGCGCCACTTCATTGGGCCACAATTGTTCGCGATTGGTTCCAAGAAGTCGTAACGCAGAAGTTACGCTGTCAAGTGGGAGAGTCTCGACCTCCCGCTCTATACTCCTGATCTTTCCCCGTACGATTATCACGCCTTCGGTCCCTTAAAAAAGACCTTGAAGGCTCACAGATTCCTGTCGCACGAAGATCTGCCGCAAGCAGTTACAGACTTTTCATGCAGCAGGCCATGGTGTTTTACCAAACGGATAATCCCAGCCTGGTAGGCCGATGGGATTGTTGCCTCAATGCTCAGCGCGATTTCGCCTGATTTTCATACCGATTCTGGGCTGTGCAGCCTTAGAACGGAAACTTTAAAATCGCCCCTATATATAGTAACGTAGGAATCTTAATTTTGTTTGGACTGAGAGGTAATGGTTCTTGAACACATCAGTCATTTTACAAAACGCGGCTCTTGCTTTCTCAATAATGACTTCAATTTGTTTCGAGCTATACCACTGGTTGTTAATGTTGGTTCCTAGATAGGTGTATGTGTTCACTTGCTCAGTAAGTTTACCATTAATGTTTCAAGGTCAGCTTGGTATGTCTTTCTTGCTGATGACCATTAATTTGTTTTATTTATGTTGATTCGTAGGCAATAACGCTCATTGTTGTAGTTGATTCGGGACACGAGATGTTGAAGAATATTTAAACTGTCAGCAAATATTACAGTATCATCAGTGTTGCGGAAATCGTTCAGTTTCTCTCCTTCTTCGACATTTTTAAGGGCGTCTTTTCTTTAAAGATATATTCGAAATAAAGATTACATAACAATCTCAGAAAATAACCCTGTCTCACTCCTTTCCTTCTAGTACACTTTTATGCAACAGCTTTGTATACATCTCCTCGAATGGGGAATGACAGTCGCTAAAACACCGAAAGTTTATTCAGTAGGAACAGAGTTCAAATCCCATTCCGATCTCGGTTTTCCGTGTTTCTGTCTGAAACATATCATGCGGCTCCCGGAGTGCTTTCGTGCGCAAGGCCATTCCCCAGTTTTTGACCGACTGACAGACTGCTCCGTCGCTATAGTGACCTCAATGTGGGTATTACGTTAATATCAAGCCTGCGTCCCATCTTTCGAATCGAAATATCTTATCGCCAGAGATGAAATATTGCATTGGTTCTTTGTGTCCCGCAGAACGTGAGCGGTAATATTAACGACTCTGGCATCTACAGTGCACTGTTACTCAAGCATATTAAGAATTTCAGATATAAACGTGAGTGAACTCGATCATTTATACTTAAAAGGGGCATTTAAAGTGCTTTCCGGTTCTTTGAGGCACACCGGAAGCATCGTCGATAACTGCTGACGCATTTATCTTTGACTTCACCGTTTGTAGTAGAGTTTATGATTGTGAGCTTGCCTCCAATATAAGAACATTACATGTTATTACTAGCTCGTACCTTGTGGAGACTACTGAAACGGAATATGGTAAAGATTAATGACACTGCAGTAGCTTTTCTCTTCCTGAAAAGAAGAGTTGTGGAGCGGTTGTAAAGAGCAGTTCTTTGCTCATTTGTGAGCTGGGACGAGAATAAATAAGACTGGATGATGAATACCACCTCTTAATATGCAGAGGCGAACGTAGATAAAACAGATTTTTTTCGTACGTAAGTAAAACAGAAATCATTGGTACTGTACTCAGTTAATCCCTTTATCAAGAAAAGCCGGCCGAAGTGGCCGTGCGGTTAAAAGCGCTGCAGTCTGGAACCGCAAGGCCGCTACGGTCGCAGGTTCGAATCCTGCCTCTAGCATGGATGTTTGTGATGTCCTTAGGTTAGTTAGGTTTAACTAGTTCTAAGTTCTAGGGGACTAATGACCTCAGCAGTTGAGTCCCATAGTGCTCAGAGCCATTTTATCAAGAAAAGAGTACAACAGTGTTGTCTTCACAAATCTTTGACGAACGTTGTTAAATCCTGGGGAACAAATTCAGTCATCAATTATACGTGCTTTTTTCGTGTTTTTAGTTCTGTCGATAGCGGCATAGAATTTCTTTTTCTGAACTTAGAAATGGGCAGTAGAAAGAATCAAATCTGTGATTGGAAGATTATGAAGATATACCAGATTACAAATCAGAACTCACCACTGTATTAAGCAGTACTGCAGAAACTATGGATTCATCGTCGGACAATAGACGTAAATAGAAAATGAATACATGCCCAAGTACACCATCCGATCGAAAGTATTAAGTAATTATGACATTAATATGGGGTGTGTCAATTTTCACCTTTATGACTGCTTGAAGTATGCTGGGGACACTTTCAGAATAGCGTCTGCCTTGATGCTATTTCTCCTAAAGAGCCTAAACCAGAGCAAGTAATTGATATTGCAAGCCGGGGTCTGGAATGAAGTCGGGGCTTTAGTACAGTCAATCATCGTCTCCGAACTGTTCCTGTACTCTACGCTGTATGCTGTAAAATGTAATTAGAAATGACTGTTTTAAGGGGGCGCGGCTACCGTAAATGTGACTTTTTTCAAATTTATTTGAGTTCAGTACAGTAGTCAAGTCTAGTAAATTACAGAAAGTTTAAATGACTAGTTTCGGTGAAGCTCAGTCACCATTATCAAATGTAACAAGTATAATTAATAGCAGACTTATTTCATACTTGTTACATTTGATAATGGTGACTGAGCTTCGCCGAAACTATTTTATGTAAACTTTATGTAATTTAATGTGACTAAGGCTTGACTACTGTACTGAAGTCAAATAAATTTGAAAAAGCTATAAAGTGTGTTCGTATTCTTACATATTTAGTGTTTTCTTAAGTGCAATAAGGGGATCGCATCCTAACCACAGGAAATTTTTGCGTTGTTCTATACGTGAATGAAAAAGGGCCAGGGGTGACTAACAGTGCTATGAAACACTACCGCCATGCACTGTATCGTGATTTTCGAAGTACACAGGGTGTATCAAAAGGTATGTTGCAAGACTTGATGGCTGGTACACAGGTGCCACATGAGCATATTGTACTAATAAACTAATGTTTGAAAACGCTTCGTTCTCGTGCTAGAGTCTCTGAAATGTAGAGAAGAACGCAGGCAGTTTCGATCACACAAGTTAGGCAAAGATTAAAAGAGGCAATGCACTCACATCAAATAAGTTTTGCATCACCCCGGTTCCCAGAACTCCTGAAGATAGACGTTGAGTGTGGATATAATATCACAAATATAGCCCCTTTGACTGTTCAGAGATGTCACTAAACCCGCCCAAAGACGTAAACACCATGCATGAGCAGCCCCTATTAGACGGAGGGGGTCCGACAGCCGATCAGTTCCAGTCATTCCACCGCGCTGGAGGTACACGGTTCGTGTTGTCTGTAGTTAACCATGCTTAGACGGTCAATAGCGCGGTTCAATCGAGTCCGCAGTGTTTCTTCGAGCCAGGAAGGGCTCAAAACAAGTGTCCAGGCGTCTCGTTCTTCGGACATGGAGGAGATACGGAGAGAAAGTAACTGTCGATGAAATGCCTCGTTCAGGCCGCCCAAGGGCTACTACTGCAGTGGATGACCGCTACCTACGGATTATGGCTTGGAGGAACCCTGATAGCAACGCCGACATGTTGAATAATGCTTTTCGTGCAGCCACAGGTCGTCGTGTAACGACTCAAACTGTGGGCAAGAGGCTGCATGATGCGCCACTTTACTCCCGACGTCCACGACATCATGCAGCGCTGCACAGACGGGCCCAACAACATGCCGAATGGGTGGCTCAGGATTGCCATCACGTTCTCTTCATAGATAAGTGTCGCATATGCCTGCAACCAGACAATCATCGGAGACGTGTTTGGAGGCAACCTGGTCAGGCTGAAAGCCTTAGACACACTGTCCAGCAAGTGCAGCAAGGCGGAGGTTCCCCGCTGTTTTGGGGTGGCATTATGTGGGGCCAACGTACGCCGCTGGTTGTCATGGAAGTCGCCGTAACGGCTGTACGATACGTGAATGCCACCTCCGACAGATAGTGCAACCATATCGGCAGCATATTGGCGAGGCATTCGTCTTCATGGACGACAATTCGCGCCCCCATCGTGCACACCTTGAGAATGACTTCCTTCAGGATAACGATGTCGCTCGACTAGAGTGGCCAGCATGTTCTCCAGACATGAACCCTATCGAACATGCCTAGGATAGACTGAAAAGGGCTGTTTATGTAAGACGTCATCCACCGACCACTCTGAGGGATCTACGCCGAATCGCCGTTGAGGAGTGGGAATATCTGGACCAACAATGCCTTGATGAACTTGTGGATAGTATGCCACGACGAATACATGCATGCATCAGTGTAAGAGGACATGCTACTGGTTATTGGAGGTACCGGTGTGTACAGCAATCTGGACCACCACCCCTGAAGGTCTCGCTGTATGGTGGTACAACATGCAATGTGTGGTTTTCATGAGCAATAAAAAGGGAGGAAATGATGTTTATGTTGATCTGTATTCCAATTTTCTGTACAGGTTCCGGAAGTCTGGGAACCGAGGTGATGCGAAACTTTGATGTGTGTACATTAATGTCAAGAAACACAAGTTTCATTCACTTACAGAAGTCGGTCAATATGGGCGTCACAAGCTTCGATACATTATGTGCGTCGCCTGATGATGCTTTTCCGAGCTCTAGGAAAGATTCCAGGCATAACAGAATGATCCCAGCTGCTAGTTGAATCCGTGCCACAAGATCTTGTGTTAAGGTGTCTCGTAAGCCAGGGTTTCCATGTACCCTCAGAAATGAAAATCCAGTGGTGTCAGGGCCGGTGAGCAAGAGCCTCTTCCTCCATTCCGTCTGTTGCCGAAGGTGCCATTGAAGTCGCCACATCCCACACTGTAGAAGTGTGCTGGAGCGGCATCCTGCTGGAACCACATGACACGTCGAATGTCAGACTACCCCTCGTCCAACCACCTGCGTAAGACCTCTCGCAGAAATACAGTTTAATTGGGAACGTTTTCACACATGGGCCTGAGGTACGAACTTATGACTCAGAGCGATCGAAATTTACAGTGTCTCCTTTGCTCCTTTCCTACATTGAATGATCCAATCTGCCTACGTCCATATTTCAGAGACGCTAGCATACAACGAAACATTTTCGAACTCAAGTTTATTATGAAAATGTACTTAAATCTCTCAACCATGACGCTTTGTAACATACATTTTGATGTACCCTGTATATAGCGGTGTGGAGCTGGGGTCTTAAACTAGCCCTGTGGATGACTGAAGGCAGGTGTAATACAATCAGAGCACGCTCGCAGGTACTCCCACGCCACGGCGAGGCCTTCCTACTGCGGCGGGTATGTAGGACACGCCTGGCGATAAGCGTAATGAGGGGTTGGCGCGCAAAGCAGCTGTCCTTGTGCGCCGCCGAGGCCGTAGCATCGCGATACCACCTGCCGGTACACGCCGGCTCGACAGAGGTCTGCCAACAGGCGCCCGGTCCTACGGATAGAGGAAACCAGGGTGTTTCTGGATGTCTAGATTGTCTAAAAGCTTTCGATTTAGTACGATAGTACACTTTTCTAAGTACACTACTGGCCATTAAAATTGCTACACCACGAAGATGACGTCCTACAGACGCGAAATTTAATCGACAGGAAGAACATGCTGTGATATGCAAATGATCAGCATTTCAGAGCGTTCACACAAGGTTGGCGCCGGTGGCGACACCTACAACGTGCTGACATGAGGAAAGTTTCCAACCGATTTCTCATACACAAACTGCAGTTGACCGGCGTTGGCTGGTGAAACGTTGTTGTGATGCCTCGAGTAAGGAGGAGAAATGCGTACCATCACGTTTCCGACTTTGATAAAGGTCGCATTGTAGCCTATCGCGATTGCGTTTTACCGTATCGCGACATTGCTGCTCACCTTGGTCGAGATCCAATGACTGTTAGCAGAATATGGAATCGGTGGGTTCAGGAGGGTCATACGGTATGCCATGCTGGATCCCAACGGCCTCGTATCACTAGCAGTCGGGATGACAGGCATCTTATCCCCATGGCTGTAACGGATCGTGCAGCCACGTCTCGATCCCTGAGTCAACAGATGGGGACGTTTGCAAAACAACAACCATCTACACGAACAGTTCGACAACGTTTGCAGGAGCATGGACTATCAGCTCGAGACCACGGCTGCGGTTACCCTTGACGCTGCATCACAGACAGGAGCGCCTGCGATGGTGTACTCAACGACGAACGTCGGTGCACGAATGGAAAAACTTCATTTTTTCGGATGAATCCAGGTTCTGTTTACAGCATCATGATAGTCGCATCCGTGTTTGGCGACATCTCGGTGAACGCACATTGAAAGTGTGGATTCGTCATCGTCATACTGGCGTATCACCCGGCGTGATGGTACGGGGTCACCTCTTGTTCGCATTGACGGCACTTTGAACAGCGGACGTTACATTTCAGATGTGTTACGAGCAGTGGCTCTACCCTTCATTCGATCCCTGCGAAACCCTACATTTCAGCAGGATAATGTATGACCGTATGTTGCAGGTCATGTACGGGCCTTTCTGGATACAGAAAATGTTCAACTGCTGCCCTGGCCAGCACGTTATCCACATCTGTCACCAACTGAAAACGTCTGGTCAATGGTGGCCGAGCAACTGGCTCGTCACAATACGCCAGTCACTACTCTTGATGAACTGTGGTATCGTGTTGAAGCTGCATGGGCAGCTGTACCTGTACACGCCATCCAAGCTCTGTTTGACTCAATGCCCAGGCGTATCAAAGCCGTTATTACGGTCAGAGGTGGTTGTTCTGGGTACTGATTTCTCAGGATCTATGCACTCAAATTGCTTGTAAATGTAAGCACATGTCAGTTCTAGTATAATATATTTGTCCATTAAATAGTCGGTTAGCATCTGCGTTTCTTCTTGGTGTAGCAATTTTAATGGCCCGTAGGTAATACAACGTAGTGTTCATCAGAGACAAAAGTAATGTCAGGTGTGCCACAGGGAGGTGTGACAGGACCGCTTTTGCTGTCTCTCTCTATCCTCTATCTCTCTCTATACATTGGTGTGCAAAACTAAAGGACGAAATCTGCTATATCTGAGATGTATGAAAAAGGGACCGGCCACCCCTCGCGCTCCTCGGACACGCGTGCAGTCTACATGACCCCTGCACGCTTTTGCACCGCGAACTTCCGTGTCGCAGTCACCACTGTACACCAGACGGCGGTACCAGCGCTGGCTAAGCCGCCGCTTTCGAGGAACCTATTTGAGTCCGCACGACACGTGTCAAGAAAATAGTATCACGAATCTGCCGCTGCTGCAGCTATGAAGGCCACCGCGTGGACTACACGAGCCAGTTCTTCCGGCTTCGAGAGCCTCTCCTGGCATCCTGCGGATGCCGCTCACCTCATCGTCTCAGGACGCTCTCGAAGTCCGTCGTAGGGACCGACGCCGCTGTTCTCATCTTTCATCGTTGGTTCCTCCTTGGACTTAGACTGCATTAAGGATAAACTTATCCATGCCTGTGTTGGGCCCGATCGGAACAACATTGTCGGGGCTTGGATTATTTCCCAGCAAGTGTATTCGCCTACGAAACTCCTAGTGGTGTTACTACATACTACAAACAATCAGGCGGCTTCAGATAGCAGCTTTGTGAAGCCTCAGTGAAACCGGTTGGAGGCAAAATAAATAATGCGACTGTGACTGTCATTTTGAATAATTGATTCGACGTACTTTTACTGTCAGTAAACTTGTTGAAACTTGATCACAGTTTTCCCAGTGTCACCTTGAAGTACACCCCAAAACTGACATCGCATGGTGCGTAACTACCGAGTGACATAGCTCGATGAAACTTTCGCCATGCATAGAAGAACTCCTACAGTATTGTTGATAATGCAACTGAATTTAATACTCAATGACACGAACAGAGACGACAATTACGCTGAAGTCACTGCGACACCTCGACATTGCAGACGACGGGACTTAGTACTCAGTAGCGTGAGCGACCACCAGGCAACGTGCTCCAATGCTAAGCACAAGATTGGCAAGCAGTTCTTCTGGTAGGCCATTCTGTTTCTCCATCAGCGATGTTGGTAACTGCTGGATGGTTGTTGGTGCATGTAGACGTGCTCCCCATCGCATTCCACACGTGCTCGATGGGATTTAATGACGAGAGAACGGACAGGCCAGTACATTCGCCCAATATCCGCTCTTTGCAAGAGCTGGTCCACCTGCACTCTTCGATGCGGTCACGCTTTGTCATCCATGAAGGCAGGGCCAAGAGCACGCCTGGAAATATGCACGAGGGTAAGGAGTACAGTGCCACAGTAACGTTGGCCACTGAGTGTACCGTTAGTTTTCCAGGTTAATACTCCCCCGCAACAGCGTGCTTTCCCATTCCAAAACACCTGGGCCACCAGAACGATCATGTTCGACAGTGTTCCTGGGTGCTTTACATTTTCTAGCGTTTCGCCATGTGAACGTACGTTCTGCATTGTCGAACACGATCGTTTCGGCGGTCAGTGTGTCATGTTATGAAGAAGCATAATGTTGTATGGGCGTACTGACCTTCAAATCTTTCAACGCGGTACATTCACCGGTCAGAATTATTGTGACAATATTCTCCTTTCTTACCTGCTTCTTTTCAGGGGTGCATTCGGCCTTGACTTCATTTTTATGGATGACAATGGGCGAAAGCACCGAACTGGGTTAATGGAGGAGCTCTCCGAATGAAAGGATTTCCGGCGAATGGACTGGCCTGCCCTCCCTTCGACTTAAATCCCATCGAGCACGTGTGAAATGCGGTGGGACGATGTATTACAGCACGTCCACATGCATCAACGGCCATCGAGCAGTTGCCACATTTGCTGGTGGAGGAATGACGCAGCCTACCACAAGAACTCCTTAGCAACTTTGTGGCCAGCATGGAACCATATTGCAGATCGTGCTCTACCATCTGTGATAGTCAAAAAATTAACAATCATTCGCGCCTTTTGTAATATCCAGAGAACCACCAGCTATCAAGTGACTTCGTTGTAGTTGTCTTTGAATAAACGATTCGTTTCTATTCGCCCCATTGCGTATTTATTTTAGTTTCCTTTTCTGCTATGCCGTAGCAGTTCTTCCTAAACGGTCCAGTCACATTAATGGGACCACCGCCTATGGCAGCACTAGCAGAGGAGGGAACGTAAAGCGTGTCGGGTCACACTGACAAGTCACAATACGGAAACAGAACGATATATCTGCCGTTCATAAGGCCATGATCGCTGGCTTTCGGACCAACTGTGGAAACACTTCGGAAGCGTTTAAGTTTGTAAACTGTTCGTGTGTCGCCGTGGTTAAAGCATACCACGCATGGCAAAATGGCGCTATCCAGAACCGGCGCCGAGGCAGCTGTGGTGAACCAGGTGCCATATATGACAGGGTGAACGACAGTTGCGGAGATGTGTACGGGCGACTAGACGTGCAACTGTCGAGCTGGTGTCTGCCCAGATGCACCAAGAGGCTACCAACAGTTTCTCCTCGGCAACCTTTCAGAGAACGTAGCTGCGTATGGGCCTTCGCAGCAGGCGCCTGGTTCATGCACCCATGCTAACTGCTGTCCATTGGCTGGAACTTACACGCCAGTACCGCAACAGGGATTCCCACTGAATGGCGACGGGTGGCCTTTTCAGATGGCTCGCTTTGTATGCTCCAACGGAAAGATGACTGTTCACGTGTACGGCTCGAAACGTCTGAAAGGAAACGCTATGCAACAGTTATCAGAAGCGACTAGGCCTGGAGAGAGAGTACGGAAATTATATTAAAGCCGTCAAGGAGTGCGTCCGAAAGGACACCATACACATATAAATATTCTGTGAGGATGCACTCTCTCTGCCTAGCTCTTGCTAGATCTGCGCGAGGCAACGAGCAATGAGTATGGTGGACAGGAAGGGGGGGGGGGGGGGAGAGAGAGAGAGAGAAGGGGCTACGCAGGTAGTGTGCGACAAGTTAGGAATTGGAGTTAGAGAGGAGGTGTACTCGGATAGCCAAAGCGTTTAAGGCGACCGCTCGTGTAAAGCGGGAACTCTGCGTTCGAGTGCAGGTATGGCACAAATTTTCACTTGTTACCATTGAATTCATTTCAGTACCCTTGCAGCCGATGTCATATAAATGTACGGCTGCTTGATCCAGAATGGACCTATCCGAAAGAACAGACACTATACACATTTATAAATGCAGATGCTGGACAAGCCTGCAGATGGTGCTGCATCTACATCTACATCCATACTGTCCGCAGCTCGTGATCGTGCGGTAGCGTTCTCGCTTCCCGCGCCCGGGTTCCCGGGTTCGATTCCCGGCAGGGTCAGGGATTTTCTCTGCCTCGTGATGACTGAGTGTTGTGTGATGTCCTTAGGTTAGTTAGGTTTAAGTAGTTATAAGTTCTAGGGGACTGATGACCACAGCAGTTGAGTCCCATAGTGCTCAGAGCCATTTTTCTAGGGGACTGATGACCATAGATGTTAAGTCCCATAGTGCTAAGAGCCATTTGAACCATTTTTTTACATCCATACTCAGCAAGCCACCTGACGGTTTGTGGTGGAAGGTACCTTGAGTTCCTCTATCGGTTCTCCCTTCTATTTCAGTCTCGTATTGTTCGTGGAAAGAAAGATTGTCGTTATGTCTCTGTGTGGGCTCTAATCTTTCTGATTTGATCCTCATGGTCTCTTCGCGAGATATACGTAGGAGGGAGCAATATGCTGCTTGACTCCTCGGTAAAGGTATGTTCTCGAAACTTCACCAAACGCCCGTACCGAGCTACTGAGCGTCTCTCCTGCAGAGCCTTCCACTGGAGTTTATCTATCATCGCCGTAACCGTTTCGCGATTATTAAATGATCCTGTAACGAAGCGCGCTGCTCTCCGTTGGGTCTTCTCTATCTCTTCTATCAACTCTGTCTGGTACGGATTCCACACCGATGAGCAGTATTCAAGCAGTGGGCGAACAAGTGTACTGTAACCTACTTCTTTTGTTTTCGGACTGCATTTCCTTAGGATTCCTCCAATGAATTTCAGTCTGGCATCCGCTTTACCGACGATTAATTTTATGTGGTCATTCCATTTTAAATCACTCCTAATGCCTACTCCTAGATAATTTATGGAATTAACTGCTTCCAGTTGCTGACCTGCTATATTGTAGCTAAATGATAAAGGATCTTTCTTTCTATGTATTCGTAGCACATTACAGTTCTCTACATTGAGATTCAATTGCCATTCCCTGCACCATGCATCAATTCGTTGCAGATGCTCCTGCATTTCAGTACAATTTTCCATTGTTACAACCTCTCGATACACTACAGCATCATCCGCAAAAAGCCTCAGTGAACTTCCGATATTATTCACAAGGTCATTTATATATATTGTGAATAGCAACGGTCTTACGACACTCCCCTGCGGCACACCTGAAATCACTCTTACTTCGGAAGACTTCTCTCCATTGAGAATGACATGCTGCGTTCTGTTATCTAGGAACTCTTCAATCCAGTCACACAATTGGTCTGATAGTTCATATTCCCGTACTTTTTTCATTAAACGACTGTGGGGAACTGTATCAAACGCCTTGCGGAAGTCAAGAAACTCGACATCTACCTGGGAACCCGTGTCTATGGCCCTCTGAGTCTCGTGGACGAATAACGCGAGGTAGGTTTCATACGATCGTCTTTTTCGAAACCCAAGCTCTTGTATTTGACTGCAAACAGCACCTGTGCAATGCCCTCAATACTTTGCAATTGTCAGTTGTGGTCAGAAGACTGTTTTGTATATTTGTGAGTGCATTATGTCGGAGCTAAGTGAATTCGAACGTGGGCAGATTATTCGTGCTCGTATGATGAGTGCTTCCGTAACCAAGGGAGCCCAAGTGTTTGTTGTTTCAAGGCGTACCGTATCGAAGATTTATACCGCATACAGCGAAAGCGGAAAAATGTCTTCTGCTAAATCACAATGCCTACAAAAATGTTTGATGAGCTACCGTGAAGGGCGGTTATTGAAGAGGATTGTCACTGAATATCGTACTCGCGAACTCTGTCAGCACAAAATATTACGAATGGAGGTCCGTAAGCAGGGAACTGCAGGGTGAGCTGGAATTGCAAAACCTTTCATGAGTCATTCAAGTGCCCATAACAAATAATCGTGGTGCCGATGCTATAAATCTGGACTGTGAAGCAACGGAAGAAAGTAATTTGATCGGTTTAGTCTTGCTTCACATTGTTTACGTACCAAGAATGATTCACGGCGGGGGTTCGGCTACGAGCTGGGCAGTCATATCGTGTTAGTCCATCGGCCGAATGGTTGCTCTGCAGGATCGAAATATTGCCAAGGATTATGTGACTGTTTCAGCTGGTCAGGTCCATCGCTTGGTACAATATTTGTTGCCCAATTGTGATGCCGTGTTCCAAGATGACAGGTGCCCCTGTTCACACAGCTAGTGGCCCGCAGGGGTGGGCGTGAGGACGATTTATCGCAACTTCCCTGGCCACCACAGTTACCAGATCTCAGTGTTATTGAATCTTTGCGAAATAGGGATTGTTAGAGTCTTGGATGCCGTTTTGTATAGAGACTATACTCCGCTTTCCCATAATTCTCACAACAGCTCTGTCTTCGGTTTTCTGTCCCGCCTACCAACTACACGATTCGCTGAGCGAGCTGGTGCAGTGGAAAGACAAATGGTTCAAATGGCTCTAAGCACTATAGGACTTAACATCTGAGGTCATCAGTCGCCTAGAACCCGCGCGACCGCTACGGTCGCAGGTTCGAATCCTGCCTCGGGTATGGATGTGTGTACTGTCCTTAGGTTAGTTAGGTTTAAGTAGTTCTAAGTTCTAGGGGACTGATAACCTCAGAGGTTAAGTCCCATAGTGCTCAGAGCCATTTGAACCATTTTTTCCTCTAGAACGTAGAACTACTTAAACCTAACTAACCTAAGGACATCACACACATCCATGCCCGAGGCAGGGTTCGAACCTGCGACCGTAGCAGTGGAAAGACACCGGATTTGCAATCGAGAGCAAGTGGTTTAGGTCACCGTCCGACCGTCCAGGTGTACATTACCATTATATCGGTTAAGTGTGAGGACGGTTCCTCTGCGAACGTCACGGGGTGTTCCTCTCTCATCCTTCCCCAATCCGAGCTTCTGTTCCGTTTGTAATGACGTCGCCGTAAATGGGACATTGAACCCCAATGCTTCTCTCCTTCATTCCACTCTTTTTGTACAAACCTGCAGTTGTCTCGTAATAATGGCCTTGTTGGTAGTAGTCACTTTAGTAACACGTAAAATCTAATAGAACGTGCATAGTTTTGTGTTCACTCTTAAAAACTGTTTCTTGAAAATGATAAGGGACTGAATTTGTAGTCACAATAAATAAAAATTCTAACAGTCATAGTGGTAATTACCACACTGAACTTAAACGCGAAGTTGTTCTATCAAGGAAGTATGGAATAATACTGTTTTAAGTTTGTTTTTAGGTATCTGTTCCGCAGTCCTAGTTATGGAAGCACTATGGGTTGTATACCATCTTTTTCGGCTGTAATAAAAGTATTATTTAGACCGAAAGCGTTTCGTTTTACTTTAAAGCATCTTTGGTGGCCAGATTTTTAGTTTTCCTATTCTCATTTCTGATGTTCGTCTTCACGTCGATGTTAGTACACTGCACTTCACAGCCACTGACACTGAATCCTCCGACATCAAAACAATGCACACAAGGTGTAAGTAAATCTACACAACACAAAAATTAAAGTGTATTGTCAGTGACACGAAAGCCCAAAACATATTCAGTGTCAGTGAGGTGCAAGGAACTAAAATCAAACACCTTTTTATAGAATAACGTCAGAATGAAGGAAACAAAAAATATCTCACCAATGAAATGTTTTGAAATAAAGCAAAACGTGTATTGTGTAAATACGGCTTTTATTACAATCGCAGTCCACGGCTCGTGGTCTTGCGGTAGCGTTCTCGCTTTCCGTGTACGGGGTCCCGGGTTCGATTCCCGGCGGGGTTAGGGATTTTTTCTACCTCGAGATGACAGGGTGTTGTGTGTCTTTCATCATCATTTCATCCTCATTCACTCGCAAGTCGCCGTAGTGGCGTTAAAGAACTTGTGGAGCGGTGGCAGAACCGCCCCGCGGCTGTCTCCTGGCCACCAATGCCATATGCTCATTGTTATTATCCATGACAATGGCAACATTACTGGAAAAATATTCTGTAACATGTAAACTTCTGACGGTGTCTTAGGAGACGTTCAAACCCTGCCTTTGATTGTCATTACCAATTCAGCTTGGTACTAATGTATAATATCAAACCACGTTTTCTTCGAAAACAGTGCCTGTTTCTGACATGTAAAAGGAACAGGTACGTACTCCTTCTAATGGCAGGTATGTCCTACCTTTCGTGCTACGATATTTGATGGTGATGCGGTTGTCAATCTGAGTCCTAACTATTTGGTTTGCGTATTTAACTCTTATTCGGCTGTAGACTGCTTGCTGTAGCATTAATATGCTTATCAAGAGGCAGAACTACAACCCACATTTTGCAGTGCGTCACTTTATGCTGCACCGAAAGCGCGCTAGCAATGGTGTAGGACTCTACGTTGCCTTCGCACTGCGGATGGCGTTTCTTTCGCCAGCTTTAGTTCATGCGGCCCATTAGAGATGCGCTGAAGTTTCGTTGTGTCCGCACACAACAGCAACTGCGAGGTTTCTCGCACTGCCCTCTACGTTTGTGGGAGAGCATCTTGTAACAGCGATGCTCCGGGCCGTTGTGGTCCGTGGCACAGCTGGTGCCGCGAGTAATTGCTTTAACACGACACGCGACGCCGCACGGAAGCTGCTTGACCAAGCTTAACCGGTGTAAGCGATACCGCGACACGTCACCGGTCGACCCTAGGGGCGCTTCCGTCAGCTGGTCGAGATATAGGCTGTGTGTGTGTGTGTGTGTGTGTGTGTGTGTTTGGCTGGGTTCAAAAAAATGGCTCTGAGCACTATGGGACTCAACTTCTGTGGTCATTAGTCCCCTAGAACTTAGAACTAGTTAAACCTAAGGACGTCACACACATCCATGCCCGAGGCAGGATTCGAATCTGCGACCGTAGCGGTCTCGCGGTTCCAGACTGCAGCGCTAGAGCCGCACGGCCACTTCGTCCGGCGTTTGGCTGGGTGGGTGAGTGGTTGTATGTGTGATTACATTACAAAAAAGGAAGACAGATCATTATAGGCGGAGCAAAGGTCTTACTAAACATGCTTGGGCTGTGAAAGATGCGGAAGAAAATCGGTCATGTCAGTTTCAAAGGGACCATCCAGGGCATTTTGCAATAAGTGACTATGGAAATCACGGAAAATCTAAATCTAGGTGACCGGATGCGGAACTGCCTCACTAAAGGGATTCTAATGCCTTAACCTGTACAGACAGCATCTAGCTGGGCAATTACATTCATGATGAAGAAGCAATACAAAATCATATCGCGAATAGAATGGACAATGAGAGTTTCGAATCAGTGTTAAGAAATTCGAAGTGGCAGGTCTGAAAACAATCCGACGTCTCCGCTCCTGGATAGAAACGTCTGGCAGATTAGCTGAAAAGATATGGTATATGTTTCATGTGACATTAAAGATGCAGACGCGTTGGGAAGCAGTCAAGATGCAAGTGGGCAATGATTGACCAAAGATTCGCAGCTAACGGGTCCTATTTTATTTTTAGGGTTCTACATCTCAAAGTGTAAAAACGGAACCCTTGTGGGATCACTTGGTTGTTCTTCTGTTTTTGTCCGATTGCCAAGAACCCTTTTTCCCAGTAACGGACAGACGTATCAAGTGAAATTACGTCACATACAAAGGTCCATGTTCTCTTGGCGATGTGAACGTTTAATCATCTACGTCAATGCAGCCAAAAGATACGGCCGTTAATGTCATATTTTGATCCCCGCAATCCTACCCATCAAAACCTTAGTGTACTACTTACTGGTGACGTAGAATCATGACATTTGCCAGGAAGCATTGTTTCACAATACACATAAGAGAAAAAAATCAGCAAATTGTTAATTTGTAGTTATATAGCACGAAAAAATATTTTTGTTATTTGTTATCCGACCGTCTGTCCGTCTGTTAAGACCCCTATTCTGAGGAACGGGTAGACGTATCAAGTGGAAATTTATGTCACATACAAAGGTCCATGATCCCTTGGCGATGTGAAGATTTAAGCATCTACGTCAATGCAGTCAAAAGATACAGCCGTGTATGCCATATATTTTGATATCTTGCCAATATCGATGTCGATAACAGGTAAAAATCGTCGAAATTCTTGATTCCCGGGATCGATAAACTATATATAATACATACTTAAGTTTGTACGGAACTCTCGGTGCTCGAGTCCTACTAGCAATTATCCGGATTTTTTAAAATGGTGACTTTATTGTTGGTGGCAGCTGTTTAAGGCGTTAATACATGCAGGTTAGGTAAATGTTCTGTTTCGGCATGGTTTACTTCTTCATTGGTAAGGATGATCGGCTTACGTTTTACATTTATTTCTTTTTGTTTATTGTTGGTTATCTATAGTTCTTTGTCTGGTCTTTTTTTTTTTTTTTTTTTTTTTTTTTTTTTTTTTTTTTTTTTTTTTTTTTTTTTTTTTTTTTTAGGGATTGCCATACCCTTTCGGGTAGTGGCGGCTGCTGAGGACTCGGGTCCTTCTCAGCCTGGGGTTGTTTGATGCTGTTGGGACTCTGTTTATTAGTTTCAGTGGGGAAACCTGCCTACTTGGATTTTCTGTATGTTTTGGCTCATGCCATTTTGTAGTCAGTTTTCTTATGTCCAAGTGGTGGAATTCCACATCCCGGCATTCGCCTTACAACTGGGGGAAACCACCAAAACCCCAGTCGGGATGGCACTGGGTTATCGTCTGTTGAAATGTGTTTATTATGCTAGGTTTATACTAAATAGTGATCTATTGGTAGATTGTTTCATCTCTGTTTAGAGTTTTGTTCTAGAGTTATTTATATCGTCTAACCTACTGCTCTATTTTAGAATGTGCCTGACTAATAGTTTAAATGGTGAATTCTATTCCTAACTTGTTCTGAATTGTGGGTTCGACGGTTTGTGGAGGGTCGTTGCACTTCACTTCACTGGGGTGGTCGGAGAGATTTGGAGGGAGATAGTGGGCCACTTCACTTCACTGTATTTACTACACTCTTCTTTTTCTAATTTTATCTATGAGTTCTTTGCTGTTCGGGTATGTTCGTTGAATTGCATGGGCAATGAAGTCTGGGGGGTAAGGGTATCTAAATAGGGTGATCCTGTATTCGTGAATTGGGTTGCATATTACGTCTTTCATTATCCCATCTGTTCTCACTCTGTTCCGGCCGTATTTGGCTACCTCAGGAGTGATCTTGTCTAATATAGGGCAGGTGTTGGTGCCCGCATAGACTGGGTCGTTGGCGGTTGTGTAGTGCAGCTTTCCCGCTCGTCTCAAGTTGTGGCGGTCAAAATGCGGCAACTCTTTCATACTGCGCCCTGGAGGCCGTCCACAGACAGGCACCGTACTCTAGGATCGGTCGGACAAATGTTCTGTAGGTGTGTAGCACTGCATCTGGGCTGGCGCCCCCGAATTTTGAGCTGATTAGCTTCACAAGGTTCATTCTTTGTTTACATTTGCTGATGATGTTATCGGTGTGGTGTTTCCATGATAGAGTGGAGTCGAGAGTCATCCCTAGATATTTTGCACTCTGTACAGGGCTGACTCTCTTTTGCCATAGGGTTATGTGGAGGTCGTCTTGTTTTAGTCTGGCACTTTGCGTTTGGTTGCGGTGTCTGAAGAGTAGCAGCTGGCTCTTTGCTGGATTGGGTTTGATGCGCCATTTGGCCATCCACTATTCTAGCTGGGGTATGTAGGAGGCTATTACATTCTTCGCTTCCTCTACCGAGTGCGCCGTGCACCAGTAGGCGGTGTCGTCTGCGTAGAGGGCGAAGTGTTCGTTCCACTTGTTGGGGCGAGGGATGTCGGCGGTGTATAAGCTGTAGAGCGTGGGTGAGAGGACAGCACCTTGCGCTACTCCAGCAGCAGGAGAGAATTTTTTGGAGAGTTGGTTATCGACCGATACTGTTGCAGTTCTATTGGAAATTATGTCGAGAATGAGGCGTACATAGTGAGGTGGGAAATTTTGCTTGACCATTTTATACGCCAGCCCGCAGTGCCACACCTTATCGAAAGCTCGCTCGATATCTAGAAACAGTGCCAATACGCAGTCACCTCTGTTTAGGGCTTCTGTTGTTGTGCTGACTAGTCTGATGATAGGGTCCATGGTTGAATGTTCCTGTCTAAAGCCAGCTTGTTCTGGAGGGAGGATCTTTAGTTTGTTTATGAATTTGTGGGTCCTGTTATTTAGAATGGATTCAAATATTTTGCCTATTACTGGTAGAAGCGAGATTGGGCGATAAATTCACATCGCGGTATTTACCTTACAACTGAGCGAAATCGCCAGCGAAGATCTCAGTCGGGATGGATGTTTGCTATCTATTGATTTGCTTCATTGGTTTGCGCCTACTTAAGATAATTCTTTAACTAGCCTACGTATCATTTGTTGCGATGAATTATTCCTGTGCTACATCGTGTAGATATTCACCAGCGAGAAGGGTGGGGACTTTATTTACTATTCAACTATGCTAACTAATCGTATTAACGTCGATATACTACATTACACTGTCCGAAATGTATGCGTATTCTATCGCATTGTACTATATAAATGGTGGGGGGGGGGGGGGGGGTGACGGGCGTGCAAGCCCTCTCAGGTTGATGGCGTAGTGCTCTCATATTGAACGGAGATTATATCGAAAAATAGGTTTTTGTAGCCAATAGAGTGTGGAATAATATTGCGTATCGAAATCCTGAGTAAAACCAATCTCCTTTCAGAAAAGAAGGTGTTGCATGGTGTGAGGTACACATGTGGTGCTGCGGGGTGATCGGTATGGTTGAAGATGAACACACTTCGTCCGGCACTATCGCAGTGTAGACACTTTTATTGTCCCAATATGACCGGTTTCAACAGTCATATGCTGCCAACATCTGATCCTATGGAACTTGCTGTCAAACTGCCACGTTACATGGCAGTTGTGTACAAAGTTCCGTTAAGATCAGATGATGGCAGCATAATATTGTCGAAAACGGTCATCTTGGGACAATAAAAGTGTCTACACTGCTATCGTGGCGTACTAAATGTGTTCACTACTTACTGATCGCCCCACGTACCTTCTATACTTCAACTGGTGTCAGTTTTATCTTTTAATTATAAGACATGCTTATAAGAGCGAATAAATTATCATTTGTTTCTAGAATTATTTTTCACTCTGCAGTGGAGTGCAACCTGGTTTGAAACTTTCTGGCAGATTAAAAATATTGGTCGACCTCTACTCGAACATGGGGTCTTGCATAAACGGCCCGCACCAATTGTATGGGGACTCACAATTTAACATGGATCCCGAGCCACATCTCGTATTTTTTCACATCAGCAATCAGTGCCGGTGGTCAAGAAGAGAGACATAAAAATCCCAGGATCTAGAATCGATCCCGAGATCTTAGATCCATAGTCTGTCGCTTTATCACTGAGCCATGAAGCGACATAACTTCTATAATAAAACTTTACGCTATGCTCCACGCTCCACCGAGATACCCTACTTCCTCCACTACTTCTACGTGTGAAACCTCTCTAAGCTACGTAAACGAACGAACTCAAGTATCACTACTAGCGAGATATCGATAGCTGCGTCCGAGCATAGCCAACTAACAAAAGGTTCGCCATTTCTGATCGGTCTGCAATGATGTCATTGCATCTTCATCGATTTTATTCCCTTTGAGTCGATTCATTTTATTTCAGACCGTTTAATTGGCGGATTCGATGGAAGGAATTAATAACCCACAAGTGGATATTTAAAATTGTTGCTTGTTATACAGGATGCTCTAAAATTCCCCTTACGGACTTCTAGGACTTGTGTAGGTGACTGAGTAGATGATATTTTGAATTGGAAACCATGTCCGGAAACGTACCATTTCCATGTTACAACCACCTGAAAACATGTTGGTAACAACATGTTGGAGGTGGTAGGGATATACTTGCTGGTGATGCAGGACATACCAGTCGGTGCTGGGAGCAACATCCATTGCACACACAATTGTTCTTGTACTCGTTGACAGTTGTCTTCAACGCGATGCAATATGGCCTGTTCCAGTTCGGGTGTGCGGCGTCTACTTGGAGCACGACAGTCACGCCTGCCGACGGTGAAAGGTACCCCTTCTTCGAAGCCGTTGTGTACTTTTGACGAAAAGCGTATGTGATGAAGTCGAACGTTGTGGACAACGATCTTGATAAAGGTGACGAGCAGCATAAGCTTCGCCAATCAGAAAGATCATTTCAGTGTATTCTGCAAACGTGTATGTTTTTCTAGCACTCGCAGACACTTGAACAAGGCTCGAACCAGGTCAGAGAGGTAGGATAGACGTCAAATAACATCATCCGATGCGACGTTATCATTCCCAACTCACCACAATGACTACCCTGTTGCATATTTACCCAACAAACATGTTTTCAAACGGCTGCAGCACGGGAACAGTACGTCCTGGGACATGGATTCCAATTCAAAATATTGTCTACTTAGTTCCCTTTACAAGTCTTAGAAGTTTGTAAGGGGAACTTCAGAGCACTCTGTATGCAAGGATAAATTCGTAGACAAGAACATGAACAGAATAAGACAATACAATTTGTACAGAAGTCAATACTTTCTAGCGTTACATGTGGAATTACTTGTTACAAGCTTACTATGCATTCGAATATGAAATACAGGGTGTTCAATAAGTAATTGTGCAGTTCGTAACTTACCGTATTAAAGTCGTGGAAGTTATAAGAGATGCTGGATCCCCTTGAACTTGATGACACAGTTGCTCACATTTATGCATGTTGTTGAAGACACTGTGCAGAACATCAGGAATGATGTTTCGAATGTGACGTGTCAGTGCAGCTTGGAGTTCTTGTATGGAGTGCAGGTTGCTTTCATAGGCCTTTCCCTTCAACGTACCCCATAGGAAGTAATCCGGTGGAGCCAGGTCGGGTCAACGCGGAGGCCAGAGTCCTCGAGAGATGATGCGGTCACCGACGATGTCCTTTAAAAAGTTCATCGTCTTGTGGGTGGTATGTGCAGTCACACCATCCTGTTGGAACCAGACATTCTCAATTTCGTCCTCATTCAGTTCACCCACGAAGGACTCGAGAATGCATGTGCAGTACCGTTCTGCGTTTATGGTGTCCTGAAAGAAGATCGGCTCAATGACGCGGTTACGAGTCACAGCGCACCAAACACCAACCTTTTGATCATGTAGTGGGGACACCTTAAATTCATGCTGATTATCCATAGTCCACATACGACTATTCTGGCTATTCACGTAACCGGAGAGGTGAAACCACGCCTCATCCGTGGAAAACGTTGTGTCAAGAATTCGCTCACCATTGTTCTGCAGGAAGGACAGAGACCAGGTCCAGAAGTTCACACGTGCCGGGCGATCGGTGTGCCGGGTGATCGGTATCTCTCAGTTCATCCACGACCGACATTTTACACTACTGGCCATTAGAATTGCTACACCAAGAAGAAATGCTGATGATAAACGGGTATTCATTGGACAAATATATTATACTAGAACTGACATGTGATTACATTTTCAAGCAATTTGGGTGCATAGAACCTGAGAAATCAGTACCCAGAACAACCACCTCTGGCCGTAATAACGGCCTTGATACGCCTGGGCATTGAGTCAAACAGAGCTTGGATGGCGTGTACATGTACAGCTGCCCAAGCAGCTTCAACACGATACCACAGTTCATCAGGAGTAGTGACTGGCGTATTGTGACGAGCCAGTTGCTCGGCCACCATTGACAAGACGTTTTCAATTTGCGAGAGATCTGGAGAATGTGCTGGCCAGGGCAACAGTCGAACATTTTCTGTATCCAGAAAGGCCCGTAAAGGACCTGCAACATGCGATCGTGCATTATCCTGCTGAAATGTAGGGTTTCGCAGGGATCGAATGAAGGGTAGAACCAGGGGTCGTAACGCATCTGAAATGTAACGTCCACTGTTCGAAGTGCCGTCAGTGCGAACAAGAGGTGACCGAGACGTGTTACCAATGGCACCCCATGCCATCACACCGGTTGATACGCCTGTATGGCGATGACGAATACACGCTTCCAATGTGCATTCACCGCGGTGTCGCCAAACACGGATGCGACCATCATGAAGCTGTAAACAGAACCTGGATTCATCCGAAAAAATGACGTTTTGCCATTCGTGCACCCAGGTTCGTCATTAAGTACACCATCACAGGCGCTCCTGTCTGTGATGCAGCGTCAAGGGTAACCGCAGCGATGGTCTCCGAGATGATAGTCCATGCTGCTGCAAACGTCGTCGAACTATTCATGCAGATGGTTGTCTTGCAAACATCCCCATCTGTTGACTCAGGGATCGAGACGTGGCTGTACGATCCGCTACAGCCTGTAATCTCGACTGCTAGTGATACGAGGCCGTTGGGATCCAGCACGGCGTTCCGTATGACCCTCCTGAATCCACCGATTCCATATTCTGCTAACAGTCATTGGATCTCGACCAACGCGAGCAGCAATGTCGCGATACGATAAACCGCAATCGCGATAGGCTACAATCGGACCTTTATCAAAGTCGGAAACGTGATGGTATGCATTTCTCCTCCTTACACGAGACATCACAACAACGTTTCACCAGGCAACGCCGGTCAACTGCTGCTTGTGTATGAGAAATCGGTTGGAAACTTTCCTCATGTCAGCACTTTGTAGGTGTCGCCACGGACGCCATCCTTATGTGAATGCTCTGAAAAGCTAATCATTTGCATATCAGAGCATGTTCTTCCTGTCGGTTAAATTTCGCGTCTGTAGCACGTAATCTTCGTGGTGTAGCAATTTTAATGGCCAGTAGTGTATATGGATACATGGACAGTGACGTCCAGAGAATTGTGTGAGCGGTACCCACAGAGACGTGGGCCTGCTGAGCTAGTCGTCTAATCGATTTATTTGCACTTTGCAGCATCATGCCTTGCACCTCCGCCACCTTCTCTTCAGAAGTGGATGTAGAAGACCTGCCTGATTTTGGAGCTTTATGAACGTTTCCGGTCTTTCGAAACATTATGATGAGGTTCCGTACAGCATTGCGATTAGGATCTTCACTCCTGGGAACTTTGCTGCAAATTCAGCTTCTGCTGCTGAGGTAAACTTGTCACCATTGCGAAACACGTACCCCACAAGAAACACTATTTGTTCAATCGTCAGCATGACGACCTGGGTCACAGTGATGTCACACAAGCCGTTGGTCTACAGTCAATGGTCAAATATGGTTCAAATATGTTAAACGATGGAAAAGATGCATCAATAACTGACAGTTATTTATCACACCACAAGATGGCACTGCATAGTTACTTTCTGAACGCCCGGTAGGAGACAAAAGTAGATTAATCCTTACTAAACTGAGGTTAGCAGTTTCTCCCGCCGACTCTTCAAGTTGATGCAGGAAGAAACTTCGCACACGCGTCTGAGGCGATTATTTGGGCCGGAGACGTATGCACGCGGAGTTAAAGAACCCCGTTATGTGCCTTCCAGATGCTTTGAGCGGTCGGTAATGGACCAGACGCAGAACGAAGCAGCGCACAAGGGCATACATCTTCCTAAACCATAAATTTGGGCGCCGCGACCCCGCCCTCGCAGAGGAAGTACTGAAGCGCTTGTTACACGAGCCATTGCTCTCGCGGGCCTGACAGATTAATGACGGCACCAGTTCGCTCTGCTGCGCGCGGCCGGAAACGGAACCAGCTGCACCCTTCAAATGAGACTTGACACACACTCCTTCATACCCGTCCACATTGCACTCTTGTGACATAGCCACGCCGTACGCAACGTGTATCGGCAGCGATGGCTCAGTTCTGCAGCGTGAGACATTTTCTTACTGTGCTGGGAAAGGGCGTGATCTTCTTTGACGATCCGTTGGCAGTTCACACGCGGCATACGAAACCAACATTGTCTGCTTCTGTTGAAAGAAATGCACTGTAAGACAAAAATAAACTACACGAGTAGAAGGAATTATCTGAATGGGACTGAGATCGGTAGATGTGATGTACATGCACAGGCAAATAAAAGTTTACGATTCCAGAAAATTTGGATGATTTATTCATGAGAAAGATCTTCACAAATTGAGCAAGTCAATAACGCTCTAATCCATCTCTGGAGCTTATGCAAGTAATTATTCGGCTTGGTGTTGATTGGTAGAGTTGTTGGATGTCCTCCTAGGTTTTGTTTGTCCTGGTCTTCAGTCCAGAGACTGGTTTGATGCAGCTCTCCACGCTACTCTTCATCTCCCAGTATCTACTGCAACCTACATCCTTCTGAATCTCTTTAGTGTCTCCTTCTACCATTTTTACCCTCCACGCTGCCCTCCAATACTAAATTGGCGATCGCTTGATGCCTCAGAATATGCCCTACCAACCGATCCCTTCTTCTAGTCAAGTTGTGCCACAAATTTCTCTTCTCTCCAGTTCTATTCAATACCTCGTCATTAGTTATGTGATCTACCCATCTAATATTCAGCATTCTTCTGTAGCACCACATTTCGAAAGCTTCTATTCTGTTCTTGTCCAAACTATTTATCGTCCACGTTTCACTTCCATACATGGCTACACTCCATACAAATACTTTCAGAAACGACTTCCTGACACTTAAATCTATACTCGATGTTAACAAATTTCTCTTCTTCAGAAATGATTTCCTTGCCATTGCCAGTCTACATTTTATATCCTCTCTCCTTCGACCATCATCAGTTATTTTGCTCCCCAAATAGCAAAACTCCTTTACTACTTTAAGTGTCTCATTTCCTAATCTGATTCCCTGAGCATCACCTGATTTAAAATTCGACTACATTCAGTTATCCCCGTTTTGCTTTTGTTGATGTTTATCTTATATCCTCCTGTCAAGACACTGTCCATTCCGTTCAGCTGCTCTTGTAGGTCCTTAGCTATCTCTGACAGAATTACAACGTTATCGGCAAACCTCAACGTTTTTATTTCTTCTCCATAGATTTTAATTCCTACTCCGAATTTTTCTTTTGTTTCCTTTATTGCTTGCTCAATGTAGAGACTGAATAACACCGGGCATAGGCTACAACTCTGTCTCACTCCCTTCCCAACCACTGCTTCCCTTTCATGCCCCTCGACTCTTATAAGGTATAATACGTCCAAAGGTATTCGTGCCAAGTACTGTCCAGTTCGCGTAAACCGCGCCCTTAATGCTACAAACGTTCTCAGTTGGGTAGTGTTCCGGCGACCTTGCTGGACAGCACAGGATTTGGAAAGCACTGAGACAAGCAGTAGAAACTCTCGCCATGTCGGGGTTGGCTTTACCTTTCTGAAATGTAAGCCGAGGATTGCTCGCCGTGAAGGGCAACAAAACGGGGCATAGGATATTGGCGACGTACCGCTGTGTTATAAAGGTGCCGCGTATGACAACGAGAGGGGTCCTGCTATGAAAACAAATGACACCTCAGACCTCGTTGGTACGCCATATCGCGGGCGACAGTGAGGGTGGTATGCACCGTGTCCGGGGCGTCTCAAGACACATCTTATCTGGACATCGGGGCTCATTTCGGAGCGGGACTAGTCACTGGAGACAACTCTACTCCAGTCAATGAGATTCCAGGCCGAAGACGTGTCTGGAGACGCCGTGGACAGTGGTGGGATACCAACGTGACTGTCGTTTGGAGCGTAGGTAGGGCCTTCCAACCATCTCGGGATTCTGAAAATCTAATGCGAAAAAAGTGGTCCAACTAGAACATTCATATTTTCTTACGTACTACACGAATATGCAATAAAAATAGGGGTTCCTATTTTTAAAAACGCAGTTGATATTCGTTTGACCTACGGCAGCGCCATCTAGCGGGCCAACCATAGCGCCATCTGGATTCCCCCTTCAAGCTAGACGAGTTTCGTTGTTTGTGGTTTTTTCGTTTGATGCTTATTTCATGAGATATTTGACCCGGTCACTATCAATGGACCACCCTGTATACTCATGTTCATAAATTAAGGATAATGCTGATACACGGTGAAACAACGCTCTGGTGGGCGGTTTGCGTGTTTAAATCACTTCAGGTATGACCATGCGGTGCATTTGACTTGCGGTCGTCGCACGGTGGCGCTGGCAGCAGTCCACATAAGCAGAGATTTGTTGGTGCATGTCAGAGTACGGTGCAGCGAGTAAGTGTGCAGACGTTTTCAGACGAGCTAATGGTGACTGTGTTGAAAATGGCTGAAAGAAAACATATTGATGACGTTGTGAGGGTAGAATACTAGGGCGACTGGAGGCTGGACTAACACAGCAGGTCGTAGCACAGGCCCTCCGTGTGCCACGAAGTGTGAAGATTATAGCAACGATTCCAGCAGACAGGAAACGTGTCCAGGCGCTACAGTACGGGACGACCACAGTGTACAACACCACAAGAAGCCGAGGTCTCAGCATCAGTGCCCGCAGACGGCCACGAAGTACTGCAGGTAGCCTTGCTAGGGACCTTACCGCAGCCACTGGAATAGTTGTGTCCAGACACACAGTCCACAGACGACTGAACAGACATCGTTTATTCGCTCGGAGACCTGCAAGGTGCATTCCATTGACCCCTGGTCACAGGAGAGCCCGTAAAGCCTGGTGTCAAGAACACAGTGCTTGGTCATTGGAGCAGTGGTCCCAGGTTATGTTCACGGACGAGTCCAAATATAGTCTGAACAGTGATTACCGCTGGGTTTTCATCTGGTGTGAATCAGGAACCAGATACCAACCCCTTAATGTCCTTGAAAGGGACCTGTATGGAGGTCGTGGTTTGATGGTCTGGGGTGGGATTATGATTGGTGCACGTACATCCCTGCATGTCTTTGACAGAGGAACTGTAACAGGTCAGGTGTATCGGGGCGTCATTTTGCACCAGTATGTCCGCGTTTTCAGGGATGCAGTGGGTCCCACCTTTCTCCTGATGGATGATAACGCTCGGCCCCACCGAGTTTCCATCGTGGAGGAGTACCTTGAAACAGAAGATATCAGACGAATGGAGTGGCCTGCCTGTTCTCCAGACCTAAACCCCATCGACCACGTCTGGGATGCTCTCGGTCGACGTATCGCTGCACGTCTTCAAACCCCTACGACACTTCAGGAACTCTGACAGGCACTGGTACAAGAATGGGAGGCTATACCCCAGCAGCTGCTCAACCATCTGATCCAGAGCATGCCAGCCCGTTGTGCGGCGTGTGTACATGTGCATGGTGATCATATCCCATATTGATGTCGGGGTACATGCGCAGGAATCAGTGGCGTTTTGTAGCTCATGTGTTTCGGGACGGTTTTCTCAACTTATCACCAATACCGTGGACTTACAAATCTGTGTCGTGTGTGTTCCCTATGTGCCTATGCTATTAGCGCCAGTTTTGTGTAGTGCCACGTTGTGTGGCACCACATTCTGCAATTATCCTTAAGTTATGAGCACGAGTGTGCATATACACGTGAATGATGGGACGAATGTAGAACATATTGTTTTAAATCTGCATAATATACAAATATATATGTAACATATCTAATAGCGAAACGCTGTAAGGAAAAATCTCTATAGGTTATTGAATGGTTTACTTCAAATTGTAAACAGTATTCTCTTAAACATTCAAACAATGATAGACTATATGGGTTTTTAAACCACAATACACAGATTTTGCGGGCACAAACATACCCAGGCTGAATTTGTAAATGTAAAGGTTTCACGAGGACACACTGTACCACTTGATAGTAAATACAAAACTGTCTCACAGTGAGATGCGTTTTCCTTAGTCAGTACTGCACCTAATATGACTTTTCATGCTTTTGCAACGGATCTGTTGCAAATACGCTTCTCGGATTTGCCGCCGGATCGTATTGTGTAACTCGCACAATATGCCATCAATGCAACTGCTCGACATCATCAGGTGGAGGTAGCTGCTGCTGTCACTGCTGCAGGGCGCGACTGATGATAATCGCGCTGCTGCGTCGAAATTTATCATGCTGGGAGCAGGCAATACGCGTGCGCGGGAAGACGCTCGTAGTTGGAGGAGCTGTACCTGTTTACTACAATGTCTCCGCATGTTTCCGATGAGCTTCGCTAGTTCTGATAATAATGCAAATGATATTATTGAAGTATCTGCTGTCCGGTTTTGGTAAAGTTGATCTTATGGTACATCCTTCCACCCAGCAGAATTGCATGGTCGCTCAATGTTTAACATCTTGACGACGTCAAAGGCACCGGCGACGTAGCGACAGCTCGGTTGGTCAAGATCGGTTGCGGCCTTTAAGAGAAGCAACAGTGTCATTCCCCTGACGTTATTTTACTAAATCTAAATTAGAAAGAAGACACGAAAACTAACACGAATGAAGTCCCTACTCTACTGTACGGAAGTGAGTTGCGGGTCATTTACGAACTAAAAGAAAATAACATCCAGGCAGCTGAAATGAGATTTCTTAGAGCTGTGAAAGGCTGTACCAGAGTCGTCTCGGATTCGAGAGGACGACGGTTCAATCCCGCGTCCGGCCATCCTGATTTAGGTTTTCCGTGATTTCCCTAAATCACTCCAGGCAAATGCTGGGATGGTTCCTCTGAAAGGGCACGGCCGACGTCCTTCCCCATCCTTCCCTAATCCGATGAGACCGATGACCTCGCTGTCTGGTCTCCTTCCCCAAACAACCCCCCGCCCCCCCCCCCCCCCCCCCCAGAGTCGTCAGACTAAGAAACAGTGCCATTAGGAGGGAGTTAAACACACACTGCCATCACGTTAATGTGACCATCTGTCGGCAGCCTGCATAACCATCTTTTGCAGCGTGGATCGCAAGCCTCCTAACACAGTTCATCGATCCTTGCTTCGCCATTTTGAGTGAATACGACACGATAACTTGGCGGATCATCATATGATTGTATGATGGGAGCAAGAATTCAGGACTACTGCATCTTGTGGAAACAAGAAAAGCCCAGGGCGACGAAGGACATAGCGGACTGCTACCAAGTGGAGGAGGCGAGTGAAGTACTAATCGTATGTCTTCAACGTTGGCAATAACAATGTCACATCGTTTCCTGAAGTACGTCATAAACTGCGCTTCCGTCCGTAGAAATTGCAGGTCGTATGGAAACTAAACGAACAAGATGAAGTTGCCCGAAGAATCTTCGCCTTGCGCTCTCTGAAACTTCTACCAGCTGACACGCAGATGCGAGAGAACTTAGTGAAGTCTGATGAGGTGCATTTTCATCAAGACGTATTTAATATGTAATAGCATATATTTTTGTTTGTTTTTAGTGTGTGTTTCAATAAATTTGTCAGTCTTTTTCGAAGTTCTCTCTTTTTTTGTGTCCGACTACTAAGTGCCCTGCGCTGCCCACATATGTATTTATGTATATATGTATTTATTCCAATACCGCGCGGCTGCTACGGCCGCAGGTTCGAATCCTGCCTCGGGCATGGATGTGTGTGATGTCCTTAGGTTAGTTAGGTTTAACTAGTTCTAGGGGACTAATGACCTCAGAAGTTGAGTCCCATAGTGCTCAGAGCCATTTATTCCAATAGGCAACCACCTCCGCCGTTTCAGAGGTTCTCGTTTCCAGCCGCAGCGCTACAACAATGTGCCCTTTGTTAAAACCGGTTCTATCAGTGGATTTCCGCATTTCGACTCGTATCTTCGCTATAATGACTGCCCATTCGTCTCTCTTCCACTTACATTCTTCCCTTATTGGGTCACGTGCCCGCAACAGCACCAGGAGTCATTGAGCATCGCCATGGGCAATGGTCATAATGTTAGGCTCATCAGTGTACTTGAAAACATAGCTCATATGTATCTCTAACGTATTTCACCCTACGGTTTCGTTTATAGGCAGCTCAACGTTTATGACGTCATATCTGCCGAACTATGTGTCGTACAGTGATATAAGGTTGAGGGTACCTTCAGTGGTATATGTGAATAGTGTCTGAAAAGTACCCCGAGAATACAGGTAATAATAAATAAGTAATAAATTAAAACTTCATTCCTGATGCGGCAGTTTTACTTCATGAACGGAGAAAATCAATTAAGGGATAAAGTTTTTTAATTTCATCATTTTGTGCGAGTTGTGGGCAAGTAAAAGTTTCGGATAGGTTTGAAATCGTGTGTAAAGTTTGTTACAAGTCAGTAAGTGCTCTCATTCTGAAATAATGGATGAATAAATTTTCGCTATTTTCGCATCATGGGCAGCACCACTGTTTTACTCCTGCCGCCACCTCCTTGATAGGTAGGGGGTTTCTAATCCCACTGAATTTTTTTCGAGACGGTAAGTAATAAGAGTACCAAGTTTGGTTGAAATACGTGTGGTGGTTTAGGCGGAGATGTGGATCATACAAACATATACATGATTATATACGTACATCCATTTTTATAACATCTATGGATTCATTCTGCCTTTAACCTGTATCATAGGGTAGAAGAAGAAGATTCTATTGTACGCACAGAAAAAGTAGGCTAGGATGCTCAGTGTGTTCTTTTAGGTGGAAAATGAAAAATGCAGTGCATAGAGGAGTTATTGTTTACTATTGTGCGATATGCTTGTTCACTGCAAGCCTATCCACACACCGGCGTGACTTTCTAATAACTCATGGTTAGGTTCTTCGTGCCCATAGACACGGAAAGTCCTTTCTAGTAGTTATCTGTTTCACAAAGATTTTTTATAAAAATTTATTTACCTTTTCAGGCTCCCGGTTTTATATTTGACAATTGTGGTTACGCTCCAATCAATGTTTACTTTTTGATTAGTGCGGTCTACTCTGTGTAAGGCAAGTTCCTTTAATAAGTTACTTAAGTCAGTGACGCTCGGGTGACAACTTTATGTAATACATACGTTATTGTTAATTTACGGAAATTCTGAATATGTGCCAATGCCACGAAACGCGTCAGTTGTGAATACCTGCAGCAGGGACTGCCTTTTAATGGGGGAAAAAAAACAAAAAAAAAACCTCCACTACTGCATTATCGCGGAAAATCAGGCCTGGTTAACTAGATTTGAAACACACTCTTATTTTCTTGTAGCCGAGCGGTCTTGGGCGCTGCAGTCATGGACTGTGTCCCGGTGGAGGTTCGAGTCCTCCCTCGGGCATGGGTGTGTGTGTTTGTCCTTGGTATAATTTAGGTTAAGTAGTGTGTAAGCTTAGGGACTGATGACCTTAGCAGTTAAGTCCCATAAGGTTTCACACACACACACACACACACACACACACACACACACACACACACATTTGCTCGTATTTTATTTAGTTCTGCCATTGTAAAGCTCTTGATCCGGGATGTTGGAACCACACTAAGCCCTGCAATGCGGGAAGTAGTACCTGTTTCACTAATCTGAGAAAGTATGTTCGGAATTTTGGACACAACTTATTTCTTGTAGCGTCTCTTGCTGGAGAGTGGTGAACGTCTCTACGGCGCTCCCACGAAGTCTGAACAAATCAACGACAAATGGCGCTGACTGGTAAACAGTGAACCGAGAGAAGACAAATGTATTGTTGTATTCGACCTCCTTCGAGGATAAATTGCGCTTTTCGGTATCCTTCCCACTAGTCTCTTTTGTATTTGACGCGAGAAATGCCGGTGCAGGCTGTTGCTCAGTACTGCACGTAGCGGGGCGATCTCATTGTCTGCTCGATCGCATCGCAGCGCGCAGCGGAGGTCGCTGCGGCTGCAGAAACCGGTTTTGTCCCGAACCGGCCTCGCGGGCTCGTCCCGGGACGCCCGGCCTGCGCCGCTCGGTTAACGACACAATGGCGCGTCCGGGCGACCAGCACGAGTCGCTCGCGAGTACTACATCCCGGGCTGCTCGCTCATTGACTGCCGTGGGCGTCCGAGGGGATTCCCTGCCGTGTTTACTGGCGAGATAACGCTCGTACAGCGGCGCAAGTCTCTGTCTTGGGTTTCGTTTTTGCCTCACTTTTTCGAGGTTTACCATTCCCGTAGCAATGCGCGTGAGCGTACTTTGGTATTCCAGTGAGTGCCAGTCTTTTCCTCGCGGCTGCGCCTACGTATGCATTTGACGCATACAGGGTGTTCCAAAGCTCGACGGCAAGACTTCAGGAATGGATTCCTCATATAAGAAAAAGAAAAAAAGTCTAGTAAACATGGGATGTTTCCAGAATGAGATTTTCACGCTGCAGCGTTTGGAGTTGGCACGCATCACCTCTTTATAGATTTCAAAGCAGCTTATGATAACATAAATAGAGAACAGTTATATCAAGCTCTAGATGAACTGGGAATCTCTAGAAAGTTGATACGGCTGGTGAGAATGACAATGAGCGAAACACAAGGTAGTGTAAGAATAGGAGGAATGATGTCCAACACATTGAGTATTAAAAATGGAGTGCGACAAGGGGATGCATTGGCATACCTTCTCTTTAATGTCGCCCTGGAGAGGGTGATGAGAAACGCAAACCTTCTGAACAGAGGAACGATCTTCTATAAATCGCCGGCCGCGGTGGTCTAGCGGTTCTAGGCGCTCAGTCCGGAACCGCGCGACTGCTACGGTCGCAGGTTCGAATCCTGCCTCGGACATGGATGTGTGTGATGTCCTTAGGTTAGTTAGGTTTAAGTAGTTCTAAGTTCTAGGGGACTGATGACCTCAGATGTTAAGTCCCATAGTGCTCAGAGCCATTTGAACCATTTTTTTCTATAAATCGGTGCAGATACTGGCCTACACAGATGACATAGATATAATGGCAAGAACCCAAAAAGCAATGGAAGAGACATTTACAGCTCTTGAACAGGCCAGTAGGAACATGGGGTTAATTATTAATGAACAAAAAACAAAATATATGGCAGCTGGAAAAGCATATAGAGAAAATATGCCAAATGCGATAACAATGGGCAATTATACATTTGAGACAATTGAACATTTGCCGGCCGGAGTAGCCGAGCGGTTCTAGGCGCTTCAGTCTGGAACCGCGCGACCTCTACGGTCGCAGGTTCGAATCCTGCCTCGGGCATGGATGTGTGTGATGTCCTTAGGTTGGTTAGGTTTAAGTAGTTCTAAGTTCTACGGGACTGATGACCTCAGATGTTAAGTCCCATAATGCTCAGAGCCATTTGAACCATTTTTTTCTATAAATCGGTGCAGATACTGGCCTACGCAGATGACATAGATATAATGGCAAGAACCCAAAAAGCAATGGAAGAGACATTTACAGCTCTTGAACAGGCCAGTAGGAACATGGGGTTAATTATTAACGAACAAAAAACAAAATATATGGCAGCTGGAAAAGCATATAGAGGAAATATGCCAAATGCGATAACAATGGGCAATTATACATTTGAGACAATTGAACATTTGCCGGCCGGAGTAGCCGAGCGGTTCTAGGCGCTCAGTCCGGAACCGCGCAACTGCTACGGTCGCAGGTTCGAATCCTGCCTCGGACATGGATGTGTGTGATGTCCTTAGGTTAGTTAGGTTTAAGTAGTTCTAAGTTCTAGGGGACTGATGACCTCAGACGTTAAGTCCCATAGTGCTCAGAGCCATTTGAACCATTTTTTTCTATAAATCGGTGCAGATACTGGCCTACGCAGATGACATAGATATAATGGCAAGAACCCAAAAAGCAATGGAAGAGACATTTACAGCTCTTGAACAGGCCAGTAGGAACATGGGGTTAATTATTAATGAACAAAAAACAAAATATATGGCAGCTGGAAAAGCATATAGAGAAAATATGCCAAATGCGATAACAATGGGCAATTATACATTTGAGACAATTGAACATTTGCCGGCCGGAGTAGCCGAGCGGTTCTAGGCGCTTCAGTCTGGAACCGCGCGACCTCTACGGTCGCAGGTTCGAATCCTGCCTCGGGCATGGATGTGTGTGATGTCCTTAGGTTGGTTAGGTTTAAGTAGTTCTAAGTTCTACGGGACTGATGACCTCAGATGTTAAGTCCGATAGTGCTCACAGCCATTTGAAGACTTGAACATTTCAAGTGTCTGGGCTCGACAGTTACATATCTAAATGATACCTCCTTTGAAATTAAGCAGACACTAATACTGGCCAACAGAGCCTATTTTGCCCTAACGAGACTTCTATCCTCAAGGCTCCTGACTCGTACCACGAAATTAACTGTCTGTAAATCACTTATGCGACCAGTGCTTACATATGCCTCTGAAGCCTGGACATTAACAACTAAAGAGATTGAAACACTGGATGCATTTGAAAGATAGGTACGTAGACGAATTATCGGCCCAATCTGTGAAAGAGGAAGATGCAGGAGGAGATACAACCATGAGTTGTATACAATATACAAAGACCAACCCATCAGAAGGATAGGGAAATCATCCAGACTGAGGTGGGCGGGACATATGGCTCGCATGAATGATACAGAAGTACCAAAAAGAATATTACAAGGAAACCAGAAGGGCAGAGGGGACGTGGTCGACCAAGAGCCAGATGGGAAGATGGAGTAATCGAAGATCTTAGGAAGATGGGCTATAGAAACTGGAGAGTATTGGCAAAGAACCGAGAGAGATGGAAGGAAATTGTAGAAGAGGCCAAGGCTCATCATGAGCTGTAGAGCCAAGAAAGAAGAAGAAGTTCTGCATGGTTCGAAGAGAGCTTCTGTAAAGTTTGGATGGTAGGAGACGAGATACTGGCAGAAGTAAAGCTGTGAGGACGGGGCGTGAGTCGTGCTTGGGTAGCTCAGTTGGTAGAGCACTTGCCCGCGAAAGGCATAGGTCCCGAGTTAGAGTCTCGGTTCGGCACACAGTTTTAATATGCCAGGAAGTTTCAAACATGGGATGTAAAATGCATGCCTTAAGAGCTTTGAGCGCTTGTTCAATGGAAGACATGTGTTTCACAGTAGCGAAGATCAGTAACTGCTCATAGCTCTTAAGATATACACTATAGACGCCGTGTTTACAAGGCTTTTTCTTTGTTTTGGTCCGTACTACCACCTCTCAAAATATGAAAAGCGAAGAGATTGCAGTAAAGGAGATTTGTTTCACAGTATCCTGATGAAGTAGTGCTTATAGCTCTTAAAGACTGCGTTTTAGAGCCTATGTTTACTGGACTTTTTTCTCCTTGTCATATGAGGCATCCCTTCTTGAAGTTTTGCCATTGAGTTTTGAAACACTCCGTATACTAAGCACACCTTCTACTCCCTCTCTCTGTGCCCTTCTCCTCCTCCCTATGTCTGCCCACCTCTTAAAACCACGTTTATCTGCCTATCTCCTCTTCTCCACTCTTTCTGTCTCTTCATATCCTCCTACCCCTCCGTTTCTTCATTTTCTCAACCCCTCTAACCGACCATAACTTCCTCCTTTGCTTTCTCTGACCATATCCTCCTCTCCTCTATCTTTCCGTCTCCAGCTATCCCTCTTCCCTTTCCACCTGCTCACTACCCCGCTACATGTTCCACTTGGCTCATGCATCTCCATCTCATCCTCTCTCTTTGCCCATTTCCTCCTCTTCCTCGCTCTATCTATCCCCTCTCCCATCCACTTCAACCTGTTCCCGGCCATGCACATCAGCACATGTAGCCCGTGCAGTGCTCTTCAATAAAGCACGTCAATACTACTCCCACAACGCATCTGTCATGCAGGGCAAGGTACACATTATGGGCTTGAAAATCATTTATTATGCTATTGGAGCTTGGAATTATAAGGCACACATTGCTCACACTCGTAAGGTCTGCTCTTTCTGTGCCAGTTTTGGTTGAAATCAGTCCAGGGGTTTGGAAGGAGATCCCAGACGTACACACATACAATCTAACTTGCACATATAAAACGGAAGACTGAGCATCACTAAACACTTAACGCTCGATTTAAGGAACGTAACAACACTGTGATCCACTTGCCACAAGGCACACACTTCAATCAGAACTGATGATTTAGAGCTGATAATAGCTACATTACCTCTGTATGAGATGCTTTGTAGAAGAGAAATGGCTGTTGATATGAAGTTGACGAGTATCAGCTTCCTCTGCGTGGGACTCTCTGCGACAGCCTGTCTGTTGTGTATGAATAGGTGTGGCCACAGCCGCTCGCAGCCGAGTTACCGAGACTTCCGCGTCGTCTGCTGCAGCCATTGTGGCAGCGCGGGTGACACAACGGCTCGTAAGGTGTGGCGCCACGTCGCTGCGATAGCAGCACTCTATATGTAAACGTAGCGTGCCCTAGGCACGCCCATCTGTACTGGGTCAACTCGTGGGCCGCCACTTCCTTGTAGCGAGGCTGTAGACGATGAGTTTCATTTTCAAAATATTACCTGTGTATCACTACTGGCACTTCTTGTTATAGTGTAGGGATTACTGTAGCAGTAGGGAACAAAAAAACACTTTTATTTCAGGCTAGCTGAGTACCCGGCCTTGCTAAGGTATTAATTTATTCCAATCTTTTATTAGTCCATTTCCTCCTTTCACCTGTCTCTGCCATCTCCTCCTTCACATGCTGCCTGTCCATCTCCTCCTCCCGATCCTTCCTTCCCCTGTCCATCTCCTACTGCCTGTCTCTCTGTTCCACTTGGCTCATGCATTTCCATCTCATCCTCTCTCTTTGCCCATTTCCTCCTCTTCCTCCCCTCTCTCTGTGCATCTGCCCCTCCTCTCTCTGTCCATCTACTCCTTCCCCATCTGTCCATCTCCTCCCCCTTTAATTCCACATGACTCTCCCATCCCTCTTTGTCTCCTCCTCCCCCTACCCGTCCATCTCCTCGTCCCCCTCTCCATGTTCATCTCGTTCTCTTTCCGTTCTCCGTCCATCTTCTCCTTTCCCATCTCTCTGTTCACCTCTCTTACCTTTCTCTTTCCATTTCCTGCTTGCCCCTTCTGTTCACCTCCTCCTCCACCCACTCTTCACCTATCATTTCCTTCCCCTGCCTCTTTCCATCTCTGCCTCTCCACTTTCTCTCTCCATTTCCTCCTCTCCCCTTCCTCTTTCCATTTCCCCCTCACCCCTCTCTCTGTCCATTTCCCCCTCCCCTTTCTTTTCTCCATCTCACCTTATCTGTGCCAATCTTCTCCTCCTCCTCCTCCTCCTTCTCAGTGTGTGCCTATCTCCTCCTTCTCTCTCCATGTCATCACGTTCACCCCAGTAAATCCGGATCTCTAGCGAATTTTATCCTGCAGTTTCATTTGCACGCAACTCAATATTTATGACGTCTTATCTTCTGAACAACGTGCTGTCAAATATATAATATTTGCAAGCACATCCAGTGGTATAGCCGGCCGCGGTGGCCAAGCGGTTCTAGGCGCTACAGTCCGGAACCGCGCGACTGCTACGGCCGGAGGTTCGAATCCTGCCTCGGGCATGGATGTGTGTGATGTCCTTAGGTTAGTTAGGTTTAAGTAGTTCTAAGTTCTAGGGGACTGATGACCTCAGATGTTAAGTCCCATAGTGCTCAGAGCCATTTTTGAACCAGTGGTATATGCGGCAGTTTTACTGCATGAAAAGTGAAAATGTTGTTAGTGATAAACTTTTTTCGTTTCATCATTTTGTATGGGTTGTCAATGAGAAACTATTTCACTGCTTTTTCATCCTCACCTCCACCTCTTTGATGGGTAAGTGATTCTTATCCCGACAGCGATTCTTTCCAGACAGTATGTGATACGTGTATAAAATTTGGTTGAAATCGGACCAGTGGTTTAGGAAGACATGTATAACATACATACACACGTACATCCATTTTCATTTGTAATTTTTATTTGTATGGATTTACTGTTGCTATGTGGAACCATAAATGTGCTGTTGGTGCAATTTTTTAACGAACATCAGGTGTTATTTCGAAGATCAAGAGGAGAAACAAGGTTACTGAAAGCATATCGTGCAGCGAATTGGTAGCGAGGTACAGGTCTGGAACATAACGTGCTAGAGCAACAATTTTTTCACGGACGAGATCACGTTTGAACGGGAGGACATCACCAGCTTTCGTAACACATTGTAGTGGACCAGTCCACACTTTACTGTTAACGTTAATCGTCTTGGCCATTTGTTCTCGATGTGTGGTGTGGCATATTTCGTGATCCGCTAAATAGGTTAGCTGGATCTTTCAGACACAGCAGCAACATTTCTGTTACTGCAGAAAACCAGTAAATCAGGTAAATTAATTTTTCGAGTTTATAACTAAAGCTGTGTGACTACCCATTGCAGTACGGGAGAAACTGTCAACAATCAGGGATACATCAGGAACGATCTTTTGAAGCATAAAAGTCTATTAAACATGGGCTCAAAATGCATACCCTAACAGCTCTGAGCACATGTTCATCTTCGCTACTGTGAAACACGTCTCTTCTACTGAGCGAGTGTTCATAGCTTGCAAGGTATGCATTTTAGAGCCCGTGCTTACTGGACTTCTTTACTTGGAATAATCGTTCTTTTCACATCCCTGAATATTGTTCACACCTACCGCAATAGTGAATTCAATTCCCAAAGCCCGTTTGATGCCCTCTTCCCCCCTCCCTCCTCTCTTGTCTCCCTCTCTCTCCCTTTCTCTTCCTCTCTCCCCCCCTCCCCCTCTCTCTCTCTCTCTCTTCGCTATGATATTACCTGAAACGCACATTCTTTTAGCATATGCTCCTTAATTACTGTGTCCCAGAAACTTGGCTTCACCACCACGATGCTGACTTCTCCTCGTATTTTATTTTATCATTACATTCGGGGTGTGCCTCTGCTGTTCGCTCCATCTCTTCTCGACTAATCTAATAGTGTGCCCCACGTAATACATGCTAAGTACGCAAGCTATGCGGTACACGCCCGGCCTTCAGAGACCTGGATAGTGTTTAAGAACGAACGCTTTTTATCTTTGTTGACTGGAGCGCAATACACCGGATGCCGTGTTCCCGTAGGAGTCTACAGATCTTTGCGGATACCGGGCCAGCATAAGCTAATTAAGCGATACTTGGTTTCTCTTTCCAGGTCTCAACCTGTTTCAGAGTAGGTTTTGATTTTGACTGCAATGCCAGCTCCATCTGACGAATTGCGTACCCATTCCTTCGTAATGCTATTCGCTGGTGGTGTAATTGTTCAGCGAGTTTCTCCTAGCCCAAAAGTATTAGTTCTCTGTGGACTAGAGTATTTAGCCCCAAATGGGTCGAGGCTTGGAGACAGAGGTCAGTGTGCGTTAGTTTTCTATGTACACTGTTACCCAGCGATAGGTCTTAACTAGCCGGCCGGAGTGGCCGAGCGGTTCTAGGCGGTTCAGTCTGGAACCGCGCGACCGCTACGGTCGCAGGTTCGAATCCTGCCTCGGGTATGGATGTGTGTGATGTCATTAGGTTAGTTAGGTTTAAGTAGGTCTAAGTTCTAGGGGACTGATGACCTCAGATGTTGAGTCCCATAGTGCTCAGAGCAATTTGAACCATTTTTGTTTGGTCTTAACTAACACGTCGAGAAAAGGTGATTTGCGGTACCAACAATAGTGCGCAGTGTGGTTGGAGAGTGGGCAGCGAGTACACATGACAGCAAAACTCTGCTGCACTTGAAACAGACATTTGGGTCGGGCGTCGAACTATTGTATTGTTACGCCGACTTCGTTACACCCCGGCCTCGCTGGTACTTCGTCCACTTCGTGAACTCTGTCTATTGCGGACTTACAGGAACGTGTGTTCGTTCCCCTATGATTCGGTGTACTCGCCGGAGCAAGTGAAGATAAACAGTTCCTACCTACGCCACGTAGGATAGAAAAAGGTCCGTGCTTATTATCAGTTCAAAATGGACATCTGAAAATGCAGTTTGGCGATACTGTATCACATGCAATACAACAAATGTCCTGATTAAGTACTATACCAGCGGAAAAATGCTTCTATCAGAGCACAAAAAAGGCGAATAAACTCCTGTTTAAAAGACAGAAACAGTAACGCACCCTGTGCCTGAAAAAACACTGTTACGAAAAATAACTGATGGCGGAGGAAGGAGAGAGGATATAAAATGCAGGATGGGTTCAAAATGGTTCTGAGCACTTAACATGTGAGGGCATCAGTCGCCTAGAACATAGAACTACTTCAACCTAACTAACCTAAGGACATCAAACACATCCATGCCCGAGGCAGGATTCGAACCTGCGACCGTAGTGGTCGCGCGGTTCCAGACAGAAGCGCCTAGTACCGCTCGGCCACACCGGCCGGCTGCAGGATGGGAATATCAAGAAAAACATTTCTGAAAAAGATAAATTTGTAAACATCTTGTGGTATTGTCCAAAGATCGTGATGGCACATCAAAGTTGACAACGTGCATTGACACCACAGACATTAGCGATGTCACGCTGCAATCCACAGCGACGAATGGGAGACACTGTTGAAGACACGTCCTCTCTTTCAGCACCTCAGCGCCCTCACACGCAAGTCAATATAGAGCCGAGCATGGACTCGCTCAGTTCGTGAACTCCACTGAAGCAGTCAGCGTCATCTAGTTAGGAGGCCAGTGCTGTTCAAGTCTCAGATGGAACTGTACTGTTGTAAATGTTGAACATGTACTTCAAGAGAAGAGTTTGTGACTGTGCGCATCGAGTGATGCTTTACTATTCAAAGATAATTGTAAGTATTCGGCTCAGTTCTGTGGCAATGATTGTATAAAGTTAAGTAAATCTTTTTATCATGCTTGAAATAAAGTTCATATATAGTACTGATTGACGACTCCATGGAGTGCTGTGTGCACAACGACCTTATATGTTAAATTAAAAGGAAGGTCAGCGTTGGCCGTAACATTGATGTTTTATTGATAGCAGAATCGATTTTCGATCACAAAGTGATCATCTTCAGTGCTGTCAGTTATTGTGATCGCTTCTCAGTTTTTGGTTGTTGATAACTTGATACCAGTGTCTGAGTTTAATTTGTGCAACACTGAAGATAATCGCTATGTGACCGAAAATCGAGTCTGCTATCAATAAAACATCAATATTACGGCCAACGCTGACCTTCCTTTTAATTCATATATAGCAGTTCACATATTGGAGTTCTAGTCAGCAATCAAACAATCAGTTGCCACTCCCTGCACCAAGTGCCTATCCGCTGCAGATCTTCCTGCATTTCGCTACAGTATTCTAATGCTGCAACTTCTCTGTATACTACAGCATCATCCGCGAAAAGCCGTATGGAACTTCCGACACTATCTACTAGGTCATTTATATATATTGTGAAAAGCAATGGTCCCATAACACTCCCCTGTGGCGTAAGGAGGGCTATGCGTGAAGCGTTCAGTGAATTCGAAAGTAAAATTCTATGTACCGACTTGACAGAAAATCCTCGGAAGTTCTGGTCTTACGTTAAATCAGTAAGTGGCTCGAAACAGCATATCCAGACACTCCGGGATGATGATGGCATTGAAACAGAGGATGACACGCGTAAAGCTGAAATACTAAACACCTTTTTCCAAAGCTGTTTCACAGAGGAAGACCGCACTGCAGACTGCAGTTCCTTCTCTAAATCCTCGCACAAACGAAAAAATGGCTGACATCGAAATAAGTGTCCAAGGAATAGAAAAGCAACTGGAATCACTCAACAGAGGAAAGTCCACTGGACCTGACGGGATACCAATTCGATTCTACACAGAGTACGCGAAAGAACTTGCCCCTCTTCTAACAGCAGTGTACCGCAAGTCTCTAGAGGAACGGAAGGTTCCAAATGATTGGAAAAGAGCACAGGTAGTCCCAGTCTTCAAGAAGGGTCGTCGAGCAGATGCGCAAAACTATAGACCTATATCTCTGACGTCGATCTGTTGTAGAATTTTAGAACATGTTTTTTGCTCGAGTATCATGTCGCTTTTGGAAACCCAGAATCTACTATGTAGGAATCAACTTGGATTCCAAAACAGCGATCGTGTGAGACCCAACTCGCTTTATTTGTTCATGAGACCCAGAAAATATTAGATACAGGCTCCCAGGTAGATGCTATTTTTATTGACTTCCGGAAGGCGTTCGATACAGTTCCGCACTGTCGCCTGATAAACAAAGTAAGAGCCTACGGAATATCAGACCAGCTGTGTGGCTGGATTGAGGAGTTTTTAGCAAACAGAACACAGCATGTTGTTATCAATGGAGAGACGTCTACAGACGTTAAAGTAAGCTCTGGCGTGCCACAGGGGAGTGTTATGGGACCATTGCTTTTCACAATATATATAAATGACCTAGTAGATAGTGTCGGAAGTTCCATGCGGCTTTTCGCGGATGATGCTGTAGTATACAGAGAAGTTGCAGCATTAGAAAATTGTAGCGAAATGCAGGAAGATCTGCAGCGGATAGGCACTTGGTGCAGGGAGTGGCAACTGACCCTTAACATACACAAATGTAATGTATTGCGAATACATAGAAAGAAGGATCCTTTATTGTATGATTATATGATAGCGGAACAAACACTGGTAGCAGTTACTTCTGTAAAATATCTGGGAGTATGCGTGCGAAACGATTTGAAGTGGAATGATCATATAAAATTAATTGTTGGTAAGGCGGGTACCAGGTTGAGATTCATTGGGAGAGTCCTTAGAAAATGTAGTCCATCAACAAAGGAGATGGCTTACAAAACACTCGTTCGACCTATACTTGAGTATTGCTCATCAGTGTGGGATCCGTACCAGATCGGGTTGACGGAGGAGATAGAGAAGATCCAAAGAAGAGCGGCGCGTTTCGTCACAGGGTTATTTGGTAACCGTGATAGCGTTACGGAGATGTTTAACAAACTCAAGTGGCAGACTCTGCAAGAGAGGCGCTCTGCATCGCGGTGTAGCTTGCTCGCCAGGTTTCGAGAGGGTGCGTTTCTGGATGAGGTATCCAATATATTGCTTCCCCCTACTTATACCTCCCGAGGAGATCACGAATGTAAAATTAGAGAGATTAGAGCGCGCACGGAGGCTTTCAGACAGTCATTCTTCCCGCGAACCATACTCCACTGGAACAGGAAAGGGAGGTATTGACAGTGGCACGTAAAGTGCCCTCCGCCACACGCCGTTGGGTGGCTTGCGGAGTATTAATGTAGATGTAGATGTAGAATTCACAGCTATGAAGAGACACTTGTAGTTTCTTTCAAGTCGTCACACATAGAATATAAATGTAAGTGGTAGGAAGTATTTTCTGTAGGTATTTCTGTGGAATGTAGGGTTGTACAGAAGTAAAGCGTGCACAACAATAAATTCAGAGAAGAGAATCCTGGTTAGTGAAATGTGGTGTTACAGAACTATTCTGAAGCCTAGTTGGATAGATCGACTAACTAGCGAGGAAGTAATGAACCGAATTAAGGGAAAGGGAAGTGAATGGCACAACTTGACTGAAAGAGTGGTTTTGTTGGTAGGACACATTCTGAGGCATCAAGGAATTGTCAGTTTGATACTGAAGAGACGTTACTGTGTGTGTGTGTGTGTGTGTGTGTGTGTGTGTGTGTGTGTGTGTGTGTGTGTTCAAATGGTTCAAATGGCTCAGCACTATGGGGCTTAACATCTGAGGTCATGATCAGTCCCCTAGACTTAGAACTACTTAAACCTAACTAACCTAAGGACATCACACCCATCCATGCTCGAGGCAGGATTTGAACCTGCGACCATAGCAACAGAGCGGTTTCGGACTGAAGTACCTAGAACCGCTCGGCCACAGCGACCAGCTGTGTGTGTGTGTGTGTGTGTGTGTGTGTGTGTGTGTGTGTGTGTGTGTGGGCGGGGAGGGGGGGGGGATAGGACGTAAAAATTGTAGAGGCAGACGTGGGCATGAATGCAGTAAGCGCAAGTGCAAATGGTTGTGGGTTGCAGTAGTTATGCAGAGATGAAGACGCTTGCAGAGGATATTTCAAAATGGGGCGCTGCATGAAAACAAGTAGTTATGCAGAGATGAAGACGCTTGCAGAGGATATTTCAAAATGGGGCGCTGCATGAAAACAATTTGTGACCTGAAGTCAACAGCAACAACATCATGAGGAAGTGTTGCTACAGGTGTGGAACCTGGGGTCGTGTCCACCCTGTAATGTAGCTGACGCCTCGCATTCTGTATCAGGGGCACAGATAGTGGTTGTTGTCGCTCGCTGATGGCTGAAAGTGCGGCCCCGACGCCAGGGCGGTGGATTCTCACGGCCGTGGCTGAGTCTGCAGCTGCGGTCAGAGATCGGGACTCCACGCCGACCGCGGCACGGCCGGCACCGGCACGTAGCCGAGGAGCGCGACCGGTTCTGCCGGGACGCGAACAAAGCGGGCAGCGGCGTGGCCAGCTGCCATCGGCCAGCGGCCGCTACACAGCTGCGCCCACCCCCCAAACACGTGGACTGCCGCCGTCTCACGCTGCAACCTGTAGTATCGCCCGTACACTGTATGTACAGGGTGAACCAAAATTCGCGCATTCAGACGCAACAGCACGATTCCTTCCTTGATGGCAGCACAAGACCGTCTACCAAAATTTCATTCTTTTGTATCCGACAGTGATTCGGTTTCCTCCCCTACCACGGAAGTGAAAATGTCATACTAGTGCTGCGAGCGGTCGCTGTGGGCCGCAGTCGTAAGGGGAGCCACCGCCGAGAAATGCACGTCACGCGGCTACGCCACACGGCGGTGTCTGTTTACCGCTGAGCTCATTGCTCGCTGTACTGTGTAGCTGTTCGTACGCCACTGCACAGCCAAGTTAACTTAATTTTCCAGAATTAGATTTTCACTCTGCAGCGGAGTGTGCGCTGATATGAAACTTCCTGGCAGATTAAACTGTGTGTCATATCAGCGCACACTCCGCTGTAGAGTGAAAATTTCATTCTAGAAACATCCGCCAAGCTGTGGCTTAGACATGTCTCCGCAATATCCTTTCTTTCAGGAGTGCTAGTTCTGCAAGGTTCGCAGGAGAGCTTCTGTTAAGTTTGGAAGGTGGCAGACGAGGTACTGGCAGGAGTAAAGCTGTGAGGACGGGGCGTGAGTCGTGCTTGGGTAGCTCAGTTGGTAGAGCACTTGCTCGCGAAAGGCAAACGTCCCGAGTTCGAGTCTCGGTCCAGCACACAGTTTTAATCTGCCAGGAAGTTTCATATGAGCGCACACTCCGCTGCAGAGTGAAAATATCATTCTTGACTTAATTTGTTTCCTGTCTCGAGTGATTATTGATTTGGAACTGTTGTATTGTTACGCCGACTTCGCTACGTCCCGGACTTGCTGGTGCTTCGTCCACTTCGCGAACACAGTCTATTGCGGACTTACAGGAACGTGTATTCCTTTCGTTCAAATGGCTCTAAGCACTATGGGACTTAACATGTGAACTAATCTAGGGACATCACACACGTCCTTGCCCGAGGCAGGATTCGAACCTGCGAACGTAGCAGCCGCGTGGTTCCGGACTGAAGCGTCTAGGACCGCTTGGCCACAGCAGCCGGCATTCGTTTCGTCCTGGTTCGGTGTACTCACCGGAGCAAGTGACGATAAACAATTCCTACCTACGCCTCGTAGGATAGAAAAAGGCCCGCGCTTATTTTCGTTTCAAAATGGGCGTCAGAAATTGTATTTTGGCGACACTCAATACTACAAATGTCCTGATTAAGTACTATATCAATGGAAAAATTCTCCTATCGGAGCACAGAAAAGGCTAATGTACTCGTTTAAAAGACTCCTATTGAAAAGTGGGTACCAGCTTCCTCATTCTACCTTCCTCACCACCTTTAAAAATTTTCGGAAAAACATTGGTATAAGAACAAATTCGTGCTCTTTTTAACATGCAATAAGCTCCCCTGACTGTAGCTCGCTTACACCCGCTAGTCCATCGCTGTAAGCCTCTCATACCCATCCACTTCCAATTGCGCATTCTCACTTGCTCGTCCAGCCCAACTCACTGTCATTATCTCTTTGTGTCTCTGTAAGCGTCACTGTCTCCTGTCTCCTCTTAGAGAATTAACGCGAAAAGTGCACAGAGAGCAATTAACACAGCTACCCGCCACGAAAGACTTCTCGGTTACGACAAAATAGGATTTCTAGTGAACTTTCTCGTACTTTACAAACATTTTTAATTCATACGTTAGTTGGTAACTGCAACGTTTACATTATGAGCGGAAACTGTACTGCGATAAACATCGCAATGGGCCAAAGAGTGTTGTCGATAGAGTGATACCAACAGTATGTGTAACTGTCCGTCCTGTGCACGCTGCCCGTGATAGATTGTAATTAAAACATGAGAGATAATATATTAATACACACAGAAGACAGCTAGCAATTATTTTTGCGTTTCTGTAGCCATATATATATCATTTAATGAGATGGAATATGCATTACAACCCACTGTGACGTTCAGAGCAATCTTTCATTTCATGGATGGTTTACTTTTTCTACACCGTTAATGTACCTGATCAGTCCTAGCAGGCATCAGAACAGTTACGAAAGAAGGATGCAAAAGACCAGAATCATGACTGAAATCGATGGAATGACGGTTTGTAAATTGTTGATGACAGCATATGTGACGATGAACTTCACTGAACCGTAACGGAAAAAAAATTTGCACTGCAATTGACTATACATCAACAATTAGCTATCAGTTTCAGCCCGATTTAGGTTGTAAATTTTTTTCACACGCTCAGCGGTGAAACTGGTGGTACGCAGGCGTCAATGATAATACATTAACCGACGTGATCTACTGTTGTTGATAATTCTTCCGGGTTATATGGCCGTGGTCCATGGAATTCTTCTATTCCTAACGTTTCGTCCAATACCACGTTGGAAATCCTCAGAGGTATGACTGTCGGCAGGACTCAGCAGGACCAGTCATACCTCTGAGGATGTCCAACGTAGTATTGGACGAAACATTAGGAATAGAAGAATTCCATGGACCACGGCCATATAACCCGGAAGAATTATCAACAACAGTACCATCCGGTCGTGAAAGCCTTCATTGTACGACGTGATCTACATTTTCTTGTCTCTCTTCTCCCGGAGACTGTAGACGCATATATTTGTACCCCTTCTCCAAGTAATTGCTCTTATACTTAAGATTCGTGCCGATTAAAACTGTATGTCGGACCAGGATTCAAACCTGGGACTTGCGGCTTTCACCGGAAAGTGGTCGACCAACTGAGCTACTCATGACCTAGTCTCCTAGCTTTGCTTCCGCCAGCATATGATTTCGTATCTTTCAAACTTTACAGAAGTCCTGCTGCCTATCTCGCGGGACGAGATTCCTGCAAGAAAGGATAATGAGGAGATGTAGATTTACCACAGTCTGGGGGACTTTCCTCCAGAGTGAAATTATCGCTCTGCAGCTGAGTGTGTGCTAATTTGAGTCGACGAAGTAATGGGTGGAGTGTTCGCCCACGAAAAGCGAAGATCCCAGGTTCGGGTCCAGGTTTGGTAGACAGTTGGTTAAGAACTTCGTTTTTTTCATGCCTACTGAAAAATCAATCGTCAATAATTTGTTCGGTATAATTCAGAAAAATCTGATGAGCTGTAACCAATGATTTTTGTACTTTGTTTATAAAAGTGTATTTCATCATATGCTTTTTGTCATTGAGACTTTCTAAAATTGTTTTTCTTCTTTATAGGTTAGTGGCACAAGGAATTCTTTGAAACACATCACTCCAGCAGACAAAAGACTGTAAGTTTCCAACAATTAGTTATTGCAGGTGTCTAGTTACTTCCGTTCTATTCCATTTTGCTAAAACCCTTTTCCTTTGAGTATGAATCTTTCTTATGTCTGATGCATCTTCATACTTCATTCACTTTCACTTCCGTAACCACAGAGAACACCAGAATTAAGGCGACTTGTAGGTTTCTATAAGTGATTCTGTGCATACATTTATTTTCCTGGTAACACTTTAATGCAAGTGAACTGTTATTGTCGGGTTTAGGTGTGTGAGGCAGTGTGTTCAATATTACCAAGGTTTCTTCATAATTTGAATATAAACTGAGTACCACACTTTTTCACTCCTTAAAACAAATTACAGAAATAACGATTTGATAGATGATACTAAGACGGGGAAAGAAGTATTATTATTATTATTATTATTATTATTATTATTATTAGAAATAGTAGTAGTAGTAGTAGTAGTAGTAGTAGTAGTTGTTGTTGTTGTTGTAGTAGAAGTAGTGTGCCACTAATGAGTCACAATTTGTTCTAGAGTTGAAGAAAAATTGTGATAATGTTATAGAAAGATTTTTTAGAGATGGTAAGACCAGTAGGTTAACCGTAAGGCGTTGTTACATTCCGAAATTTATATTTCTTTACAGTAACAAAGGTGGCAGCAAAGCCTCTCAAGACAGGTGAACATCCTTATTGAATTCCTCCTCTTTTGATACTTAAATCGCAATGGAAAAACGTCGTCTGTACTTGAATGATATTCTGAAATCGATGGTGTTTTGTCAGTCATAATATGGTATAGTCTGGAGTCGAGAATTAATTGCTTTTGAGAAAACATTGTAGAAAAATTCTGTACGCTTGTACTTCTGTAGTTGACGATTTTAAACTTCTGTCACTTTATTTTTAAAAAACTGGGTATCAGTTTAGTTACACGCCATGCCCAGTACGTTGAACCAAAATGGAATATTGATAATTACAGGGAACTAACAAGGCTGACTGAGCCAAAATAGGTTGAAATGCATATAAGTTTCGAATAGGCGATTGCTAGGCAATAGAACAGTGATTCTCCTCTTTTGAGACTATTACGCCTCAGTGCAATCAGATATTAGCTAGTATTCTCTCCTCTCCAACATCATCAATATTAACGCCTAGTTAAACTATAGAATGAAAAAGAATTTTATTTGAACACTTTCATTTTCAAAACGACGAAAGGTAAATGACATTCAGTTTTTTAAGTGTTTTAATAAACAACAAACTAATGAGTCAATGAGAGAACTTGCACTGCTTATTGCTAACAAGCATTTTTTATGGAATGATGAAACTATCAATGCATCGCGAGTGATACCTGAAACTCCTTCTCAGAAAAGAAAGGTAAGTCCACATTGAGGGTAAACATTTGTTACGAAACATGCTTCCTCGTGACACACCGAGTAAGCTGGCGCAGTGGTTAGCAGACTGACTCGCGTTTGGGAGAAGGACGGGTCAAATCGGCGTCCAGGCAAACACCAATATGATTGCTTAGAAAGGACACAACTCATTTCCTTCCCCATCCTTGAAACAATCCAGGCTTCTGATGCGTCTCTAATGACTTCGATGTTTATCTTAATCTTCGTTCCTTCCTTCCCTAGTGACACTTGCTTCACTCACAACTCGCAACATTTAAAGTCAACCAAGTTAAAATGTGTGCAATCTGCTTACTGTTTGTATATCACATGTTTGCTGGACTCAGTACCTCTGAACTGATAGAAACTGGAAGACTTAATGCTGCTTACACGTTGTGCCTGACTACTGCCATTAAGAACAATAACAGTACTGTTGAGGCCCTACAGTAATATTGTAACCATTGCACAGTTACTGTTGACTTGCACTGTTAGTTAGTTCGTTCATCTGTTACGAAATGAAAAATGAACCGCTGGCCGCGGTGGCCGAGCGGTTCTAGGCGCTTCAGTCCGGAACAGCGCGACTGCATGGTCGAATCCTGCCTTGGGCATGGATGTGTGTGAAGTCCTTAGGTTAGTTAGGTTTAAATAGTTCTAAGTTGTAGGGGACTGATGACTTCAGATGTTAAGCCCCATAGTGCTCAGATCCATTTGAACCATTTCAAAAATGAAGCAATTTCTGGTCCATTGCGAGGACCACCAGTACCTGCAACTCGGAGAAGGCATTTTCAGTAGATATTTAAACATATTTGCGTGGTACAAGGGGTGCGTATGATCCGTGGACTATTTGAGGATGGTGTCTACATCTACATCTACATCCATACTCCGTAAGCCACCTGACGGTGTGTGGCGGAGGGTACCCTGAGTACCTCTATAGGTTCTCCCTTCTATTCCAGTCTCGTATTGTTCGTGGAAAGAAGGATTGTCTGTATGCTTCTGTGTGGGCTCTAATCTCTCTGATTTGATCCTCATGGTCTCTTCGCGAGATATACGTAGGAGGGAGCAATATACTGCTGGACTCTTCGGTGAAGGTATGTTCTCGAAACTTTAACAAAAGCCCGTACCGAGCTACTGAGCGTCTCTCCTGCAGGGTCTTCCACTGGAGTTTATCTATCATCTCCTTAACGCTTTCGCGATTACTAAATGATCCTGTAACGAAGCGCGCTGCTCTCCGTTGGATCTTCTCTATCTCTTCTATCCACCCTATCTGGTACGGATCCCACACCGCTGAGCAATATTCAAGCAGTGGGCGAAAGAGTGTACTGTAACCTACTTCCTTTGTTTTCGGATTGCATTTCCTTAGGATCCTTCCAATGAATCTCAGTCTGGCATCTGCTTTACCGACGATCAACTTTATATGATCATTCCTTTTAAATCACTCCTAATGCGTACTCCCAGATAATTTATGGAATTAACTGCTTACAGTTGCTGACCTGCTATTTTGAGTGTCCATGTCGCGCACATCCCGATCGTGGCCGGACAGATTCTCGATTGGGATAAAATTCGGGGAGTCTGGTGGTCAGGGAAGTTCATTAAACTGATCTTGGTGCTCTTCAAGCCACACACGTATACCGTGAACTATATGACATTTTGCATTGCCCTGCTGGTAGATGCCATGATATCGAGGAAAGAACAAATTGCATGTAGGGATGGACGTGGTTTCCAATGAAAGCTGCATATTTATGTTGATCTACTGTGCGTTCCGTAATGACGAGATCACCCAGCGATTGACACGGTAACGTTTCCCAGACCATAAAGCTCCCACCTCCGGCCTGCTTCCTTTGCTTTCAGGTATTTCACGCCGTACGCATCAACACCCATCTGTCCGAGGTAGGAACGTGATTCATCTGAAAAGCCACCTGTCGTCACTCACTGGCGTCTAGTTTCGATATTAGCGCACAGATTCCAGCCTTTGAACAGCAGTCAGCATGAGTGCGTGAACCAGGCCACAGTTTGTCATCTGCAACCACTTACACCTTGATAAATTGTTTAAGCCAAAATTACGATTTGAAAATTGTTGTTTCTATGCCTGAAATTAATTAATTCTATGTGTGTGTGTGTGTGTGTGTGTTTACATAATGTTTGACTTACATTTTCTTTTTCCTCATCTTCATCACTGTCAAACACTATGTACTGAGTTGTCACTGCCACTGTTTCACTGTTTACCAGCTTACGGTGATGAAGATGAGGAAAATGAAAATGCAAGTGAAACATTAGGTAAACTGACACACACACACACACACACACACACACACACACACACACACACAGACATAGAATTAATTAATTTCGGGCATAGAAGTAACAATTTTCAAATAGTAATTTTGGCCTAAACAGTTTATCTACCTTAAGGTGTAAGTGGTTGCAGATGACAAACTGTGGAACAAAACGGTCACTGTAGAAACACAACACATCAGAAAAACCACACCTTGTAGTAAAAAGGTATGGATTCATAATTTATGTATTTTTTCAAATATCTGTAATTACGACTTAAAAACTAATAGTTACATGTATAAAAACAGTAAAGAACATTCTTTATCGTTAACAGATGAAAGATAAAAGCCCACTGAAGATGCTGCAACTGCAGTGAAACATGTTTGGGTTTTAAAAAAAATTGTGTTTTGCTAAAAGCGGACCCTATCCAAAAAAATAAGTGCTGTATATACTTTATCAACGGTGGCCCACAAACAGTTTAAAAAGTTAGCCGTCTCGGAAACGCTTCCACCAATGGCCCGAAAGTCAATTCTCAGTCCCTTTGGACGCCAGAGAAATCGCTCCTTGTCCGCATAACGACAAAGACCGCACTGTTTTCCGCGTCCCGCCGACACGCTTTATATACCCTCCACTGCTAGTGCTGCCACCTGTCATCTGTGACTAGTTATTGCACATTGACGTTGAACATTGGCGGTGTTCACATTGTGACTAGACCTATAGTAATGAACTTTTAATGACAATGTCGTTTCGTTAGTGAAACACACTGAAACCTTTTCGCTTTTACTATTCATAAACTTTAATTTGATCTCTCAGGGAGTAATTACTCCCAGTTTGGGATCCATTGCCATAGATATTCAAAATAGGTAGAAACAGTCGACTGTGAATGTAAGTTTTTCGCTTTTAGTCAAGATACAAACTAGTTAGCAAAAACTGCATGGAAATGAAACGTAGACTATTAACAGTTGAGGAAGGAGGGGAGTAGAAGCTTCTGACATGTGGTGCTACAAGAGAATGCTGAAATTTTGACGGGTAGTTTGAATAACTTTTTAGGAGGTACTGAATCGAACTAGAGAAAAAAGAAATTTCTAGCGCAACTTATCTGAAAGAAGGGAGCGATTGACAGGACACATCCCGAGGCACCAACGATCGGTTCATTTGGTAATGGAATGAAGTAGGTGGGGGAGGGGGATCGTTAAATTGTTGAGAGAGACAGGACTTACTGTAGTAATGTAGAGACTAAGAGACAGGATAGATACAACACCCGATTCTCACGCACCTCCCGCAGTGAGAGAGAGAAAGACAGAAGGGAGAGAGAGAGAGAGAGAGAGAGAGAGAAGTAGAAAGTCAGTTGATTTGTGCCAGCCAATCCTGCAGACGAAGTAAAGTATTTATTTGCCCCTTTAACCCGTACCGGTATCGTGATTGAAAGCTAGAAATATGCCGTGCAATGAAATAAAAGACCGTCAGCTTTATGGCTGGCCGTCCAATACGGACGTATTATATTCCGGGTAGCAATCACGCCCCGCTGCCATAACTGTATATCGCCCGGGACACAATAGTCCTGACCTGACCTCGGCTCTGTGGCGAGCCCTCGAGTGCTGGCTGCAAGCCACTGGTGGGACGCGATACGGTCGCATGGGTCGTGAAAACGACCGTGGACGTGGAGCTGAACGAGTGTAGTGACGTCGCGGAGTGGAATTTCACGATGCGGAGCATTTCCAAACATGAAGGGCAGAATAAGATGCATCAGTTTTTTTGCTCTGGAACGTAGTCAGCGATCTGCAGGATCGCTTCATACGCCACAAAAAGAACTTGCGAGGTGCCATATTCGATGACGTTGTTTGAAATTGAAGCCCGTATGTAGTGGAATTTATATTGTGACTAAGAACCTACGAGTTATGTTGCTTCCAAGCAGTGGGATATTGAGGATCTCTCGATAACGTGTTGCTTTTCGTACGATTTGTGACAATAAAATGACGGGAATGACGCATCGTAGTAAATGCTCTCTCATGTTGTATTTTATATGTTATGAAAGTACGCCGTTTGCGGGCACCTACGCATTTGAAATTTACCAAAAATGTAACATTGTTGGTACTATATTTTGTAATTAAATGTCAGGTATTGACACATCTGTGGTTAAAGCCTTTAGGACGTACACTGTCCAGTCATATTCCAGAATTCGAAACCAGAACGGCTGTTAGCATGAGTGACATAAAAGTAGATATCTTAGGTGTTGCGAAACAACTCAAATCACTTAAGAAAGGCAAGTCTTCCGGTCCAGATGGTATACTAATCAGGTTCCTCTCAGAGTATGCACACACAGTAGCGCCTTTCTTAGCAATCATATACAACTGCTCACTTGACGAAAGATCTGTTCCTAAAGATTGGAAAGTAGCACAGGTCGCACCAATATTCAAGAAAGGAAATAGGAGTAACCCATTGAATTACAGACCCATATCACTGACCTCAATTTGCAATAGAAGTTTGGTGCATATACTGTACTCGAACATTATGAATCACCTTGAAGAAAATGACATATTGATACATAACCAACACGGATTCAGAAAATATCGTTATCGTGCAACATAGCTAGCTCTTTATTCCCATGAAGTAATGAGTGTTGTCGACAAGGGATCTCAAATCGATTCCATATTCTTTCATTTCCAGAAGGCTTTTGATACCGTTCCTCACAAGCGACTATTAATGAAGTTGCTTGCATATGGAGTGTCGTCTCCGTTGTGTGATGGGATTCATGTTTTCCTCTGAGAGGTTACGGTTCGTAGTGATAGAAGGCAAATCATCGAGTAGAACAGGAGTGATACCTGGCGTTCCACAAGGTAGTGTCATAGGCCCTCTGCTCTTCCTCATTTGCATAAATGATGTAGGTGATAATCTGAGCAGCCACCTTAGATTGTTTGCAGATGACGCTGTAATTTACCTTCTAGTAAAATCATCAGACAATCAATTCCAGTTACAAAATGATCTAGAGAGAATTTCTGTGTGGTGCGAAAAGTGGCAATTGGCACTAAACAAAGAAAAGTGCGAGGTCATCCACATGGGTACTAAAAGAAATCCGATAAATTTTGGGTATACGATAAATCGCACAAATCTAAGGGCTGTCAATTCGACTAAATACCTAGTAATTACAATTACAAGCAACTTAAACTTGAAAGACCCCATAGATATTATTGTGAGGAAGGCGAAACAAAGACTGCGCTTTGTTGGCAGAACACTTAGAAGATGCGACAAACCGACTAAAGAGACAGCCCACATTACACTTGGCCGTCCTTTGCTGGAATATTGCTGTACGGTGTGGGATCCTTACCAGGTAGGATTGACGGAGGACATCGAAAAAGTGCAAAGAAGGGCAGCCCGTTTCGTGTTATAGCGCAAGAGGGGTGAGAGTGTCAATGATATGATACGCGAGTTGGGGTGGCAGTCACTAAAACAAAGGTGGTTTTCTTTGCTGCGAGACCTATTTACAAAATTTCAATCACCAACTTTCTCTTCCGAATGCGACAATATTTTGTTGACACCCACCTACGTAGGAAGAAATGATCATCATAACAAAATAAGAGAAATCAAAGCTCCCTCCTACGTAGGAAGAAATTATCATCATAACAAAATAACAGAAATCAGAGCTCGAACGGAAAAATTTACATGTTCCTTTTTCCCACGCGCCATTCGGGAGTGAAATGATAGAGTAGTAGTATGAAAATGGTTCGATGAAGCCTCTGCCAGGCACTTAAGTGTGGATTGCAGAGTAACCATGTAGATTTAGATGTACTGTGACCACCTATCAGAAACCTGAATAACCAACTTTTGCAGCACGGAAATCTGCGACACGTGTAGGAGCATAGTAAATATGACTTTCTGCAAGGTACCGACAGGGATGTGGAGCCATACCGACTCCAGTCCCATGACCAGCTGCGCTACGTTTCTCGATTGACGTTCCATGGCATGAAGAGCCCTGCCAAAGTGGTCAATTTCCATTGGGTACAAATCCTGAGAGTTTGGTGGCCAGGGGAGTGTGGTAAATCACGCTGGTGCTCTTCAGACCACAGAAAACTGTCTGATGTGTTGCATTGTCTTGCTGTACCGAGGAAAACCATACTGCATGTGGGGTTGGCATGGTCCCCAAGGATAAATGTATACGTGTGTTGATCCATTACGCCTTCCAGAACAACGATGTCACCCGGGGAATGCCACAAAAACGTTCTCCAGACCATAGCGCTCCTTCCTCCGACGATTGTTGCAGGATGTTTGCTTTCAGACGCATCACGCCGATGGAGCGTAAAACGTTATTCGTCTGAGAAGGCCACCCGTAGCCACTCAGTGGACGTGAAATTGCTGTGTTGACGCGCCGACTCCAACCTTCGTCGCCGAAGAACGTCAATCAGCGCTTTTTAGTAGGTGCCTGCTGCAGAAGCCCCACACGCAGCAACGTTCGCAGAAATGTCGTTGAAGATGCGCTGGTGGTAGCCCCTCAGTTCATTTGGGCGATCTGTTGCTCAACTGCACGTCTATTCGCCCGCACACATCTCTACAGCCGTCGTTCACTCCTGTCATCTATGGCCCTTGGTGCACCATCATTGGCTGAGCGGGAGTTTTCGATAGCGCCATTTTCCTATGCATGGTGTCCTTTAATCACTGCGTCACGCGAACATTTTACAGATTTAGCCGTTTCGCAAATGCTCTCAACTCTGTACCCTAAAGCCATTGGTAATGTCCTTCTGAACGTCGGATAAATCGCCCCGTTTCCGCATTACAACGACTGCACAGTTTCTCTACATCCCCTGGTCACACTTCATATATCCTCCACTGCTAGTGCATTCACTTGCCGTCTGTAAGTGGTTATTGCACGTTGGCGACGAGCATAGGCGGTTGTCAGATTAATGTAACTGACCCTGTAGTGTGATGTTAGATAGTCTCATATGAAGTACCTCGACTGTAATGTAGTCGACAGAATGCGCAGTGTGAATTGAAAGATTGCCTGTTTCGTTTATCTTGACATTTTCTAACTGATCCCGGGGCATTCTAATTAATTTAATTCTTTTTACCCTTGTCTTATTCCGTGTCCTCACAGGCTCTTCATGTTAGTCTGGATTTGGCCAGATGCCCTTCCTGCCACCACCCCTCGGGACGGAAATTGTATATCCTGTCTGTTTGTGTGTAGTGTTCTGACGCGTGAAAGTGTTAGAACTTTCCTGCAGTGTTTGCAAATCGTATAACTGTGGGAAGGACGCTAATACCAGCCCTGTATTCACCTAGTCAGACGGGGTAACTGCCTGAAAATCCCATCCAGGCTGATCGGCACACTGTCCAGTCGCTAATACTCCAGGAAGGATCTGGAGCCGGCGTACCTCCTCAAATCGCAGAAGTGGCGTGCTATCCGGTGAGCCGGCCGCGGTGGTCTCGCGGTTCTAGGCGCGCAGTCCGGAACCGTGCGACTGCTACGGTCGCAGGTTCGAATCCTGCCTCGGGCATGGATGTGTGTGATATCCTTAGGTTAGTTAGGTTTAAGTAGTTCTAAGTTCTAGGGGACTGATGACCGCAGCAGTTGAGTCCCATAGTGCTCAGAGCCATTTGAACCATTTATCCGGTGAGCATTGTGAGGATGTTATGGAATATTTGACGATGTGTATAAATAATGTCGCTCACTATTGAGGCGTTAGTTTGTTCGATTTTGTGAACATGCTCTTGGACATGGACCAATGAATTGCAGGACTTTTGCCTTTGTCTCTGGTTGATTCGTCGCAATGCAGCTGACAATGTTCCGAACAAATGGTTGCAACTAGGGTGGCCTGTAGTGTCACCAGGCTTTATCTTAGCTTTAAGCACATTGACCAACGATTCCACTATTGAGGGGCTGTCTGAGTACGTATGTGGGGGAGGTGGGGTGGGGAGGGAGGTCTTGTAAAGCCTTGGTTCTGTTTAATCTTAAGCAGGTAAGTATATGAGATTATTACAAAATTAACCATATCTGTTATATATCCTACCAAACCCCTGGGTCGATATCAACCAAATTTAGCACAGAAACAACAGTATCAGCACTGTGGAATTTATAACGTCCTAGCTCCAATGGGAGTAGAGACATGGGCAGAAACATGTTTGTCCAGTCCCTTAAGTAGAGGCTACCATGCACGGCAGGCATGTTGTTTTGGAACAACATTGGTCTTCCAAATCAACCTGATTTGCAGGGCAGCCTACATGCCAGGGGCAAGAAACAGTTTTTCTGGGCCCTGATATGTAGGCTGCCCTGCATGATAAGCATTTTGTGTTATGGTAGTATCAGCCTATTTTATAGATCTGCTTTGAATGGTGTCCTGTATGTCAGTGGCAAATAAATGGTTTTCAAGGGGTTGATGGGTAGCCTGCCATGCATGACAGGTATGTTGCGGAAGTTAATGGTGACATGCCTAACTGAAATGTATTGAAGGGCTCATGTACTGATGAGTAAGGTTGGTGACTGTTTGAGATGGATAGAAGAGGGGATGGACAGAGTGTGGGGAAGAGGAAATGGATGGAGAGATGCATGAGTCAGGTGGAAGGTGTAGAGGGATAGTGGACAAGTGGAAAAAGAAGAGGGGGAGGTGGAGATGGAAAGAGACTGGAACATGTGGTGAGAGGGATGGGGAGGTAGATATGGTCAGAGAGAGTTGTTAGAGGAAAAGGATAGAGATGGGGAAGAGACAGGCTGACAAACAGACAGAGGTAGGAGGATGAAGTGGCTGATAGAGGGAGGAAGAGGTGGGCGCAGAGAGGAGATGCAGGAGGAGATGTGTTCAATATAAGCATCAAATGGATACACATGCGAAGCTGTGGGGGAAGAGGTAGTAGCAAATAAAAACTGTTTCACGTACAAGTATTTGTCAAATTTCGTGAACGGTTCACATACAAAAGGTTGTTTAAAATTTCTCGAAATTAGAGATAAGAAGGACCAATCTGTAACTGTTTGGAAGAAAATTTAACAGCCGATATTGCTTTCAATACTATTTATTCCTGATGACCGGTTTCAGCTGCAAAAACTGTCATCTTCTAATCTGTAAAGTGATACATTTACTTAGAGCGTTGTACAATCATTATTTATATTTGCCATACAACTGAGGAAATGGGATTTCTCAGTTTTCATACCTTTAAAAAACCTTTCGTGATACGTCCTGCTCCATTACGACTCTAATACACATGGCCTGTTGACATTACAGTAGAGAGTATGTAGCACAGTCAGCTCAAGTTGCAACAAATAGAAACAAGTTTAGCAAATAAAGACAATACAGTTAAACAGCATCTTGTGCAACTAGGGATGTCTAACATATAACATTCCACTGACTCATGTTGACTGTTATTTTGCGTAACAGTGCACATTTGTGCAAGTTTTTACGTTTACATGACGAATTAAATACATCATGGATCCGTATTGTTTGAAGCTCACAGTTCAAAAGAGTTGAAGGTGCGCTTTTCGGCAGAGGTGAACTGTGTACTTCAAAGACTACGGCTCCATTATGTAAATAAGTTTTCATGTAAACGTAAACAAGTGTACAAAAGTGCAGTGCTAGGCAGTTCTGTATGTAACAAGCGTCACTGAAATGTTGTGTATGTGGACATCCCTAGTTGAAAGAGGTGCTTTCTAACTGTATTGTTTTTATTTTTGACAAACCTGTGTGGAATGTGCTACGTACTAACCACTGTAATGTTAACGTGGCTTTGTGATACAGTCATACTGCAACCGGACTATTTGCAATGGCATATATAAAGAACGACTGTACTTTACGTAAATGCATTACTTTACAGATCAGAAGACGACAGTGTTGTAGCCTGTCATCAGGAATAATCAGTATTGAATGCGATCTTGGCTATTAAATTTTCTTCGAAAAAAGTTTTGTGTGTCTATGTTGAAGGCACCGTGAGACCGGAGGGCTATAATTGAATACTCAGCCGGGCGCTCGCACAATTGGTCCCACTTAATACAGTTCCCAATGTGGGGAAGGGTTTTTGATAGGCGACTGCGTGTTCAGGGCGGACGGAACGGTGACAAAAAAAGTCGTCAAGAAAAATGAGAAGGCGGCCGGCTCTCACCTGTGAGCCGCTTCCGCATAAAAGAGCACGCATCGATTTGTATCTATTGTGTGCCAAAGCCTCTCGCGCCGGGCTCGTCTGAAAGGGAATAAAAAGCCAGGCCCTTTATGCCGTCTAGGCCCGACCGCCGTTCAGGGACTGATTGTTCGGCCCTCGCCCCGGTAGCGTTCCCAGGTGAGGGGGAAGTCTGATTCAGAGGGTGGGGGTGGTCGGCGTCCACCCCTTTCTGGACGATGATTACTTTTCTCAGTGCCTGTTGTGTACAGCTCTGACGCGATGCAGGTTTCAGACAAGCAGACATTCTGTAAGAAATGGAAGTTATACGTGAAGGATGCTTGAACGACTATGTCTCTGCCCATTTCTTGCTACATATACGTGATAATGTTATGTCCGCTTCATAGCTTTTGCGTGCTAAGAGAAGTTATGGGAACGTAGGCAGCTAACGTGCTCAACCTCCGTAAATTATTTTTTAAAGCTGAATATATACTAGTACACCTGTATTACTCTCGACCTGAGATCCGTTATACATTTCCGAGAGCGCCTGTTTAGTTAGCTGAATATATACATATATAAAGTAAATCACTGGACCGATTTCAACCACACTCGGAACACAAATCCCTTACCCCCTGGTAACCACCACAGTGGAGTAAGAACCGCCTACCTATCATAGTTCAGCAAATACAACGTCATAAATAATGAGATGCGTGAAGAACTGGCGCATCATGCATGACGTTTAAATTTATTACTTCAGTGCTGCTAACTCTATTCGCAACATATTTCGTAGACAGTAGCCACTTATGCCGCTGAATGTACCTGCCAATTTGATCATTGTACGACACTGTGACGTCAAAAACACTGAGAAGCACGAAAAAAGACCGTACCGTGCGTGAAGTTTTAATACTTAACAATTTTGTTCTTTGCTACCCAGACTTTCCTACAATCGAGTTAAATTAAGGAAATCCCTGACGCTTGGCAGTGCTTCTGACAGCTTTAAACTATGGAGCGCAAACGGCTGTAGGCGGAAAGAATAGACGTCTATAAATACTATGAGATCAAAAGTATCCGAACACCCCAAAAACATACGTTTTTCAAATTAGGTGCAGTGTGCTGCCACCTAATGTCAGGTTTGTCATATCAGCGGCTTCAGTAGTCATTAGACTTGTTGAGAGAGCAGAATGGGGCGCTTCGCGGAACTCACGGACTCCGAACGTGGTCAGGTGATTGGTGTCACTCGTGACATACGTCAGTATGCGAGAATTCCACACTCCTAAACATCCCTAGGTACACTGTTTCCGATGTGATAGTGAACTGCATACGTAGAGGGACACGTACAGCACAAAAGAATACAGGCCGACCTCGTCTGTTGACTGACAGGGACCGCCAACATTTGAAGAGGGTCGTAATGTGTAATAGGTAGACATCTATCCAGGCCATCACTCAGGTATTCCAAAGTGCACCAGGATCCACTGCAAGTACTACGACAGTTAGGTGGGAGATGAGAAAACTTGGGTTTCACAGTCGAGCGGCTGCTCATTAGCCACATATCACGCCGGTAAATATCAAACGACGCCTCGCTCGTTGTAAGGAGCGTAAACATTGGACGATCGAACAATGGAAAAACGTTTTGTGGAGTGACGAATGTCACAATATGGCGATCCGATGGCAGGGTATGGGTATGGCGAATTCCCGGTGAACGTCATCTGCCAACGTGTGTAGTGCCAACAGTAAAATTCGGTGGTATTATGGTGTGGCCGTGTTTTCCATGGAGGGGGCATGCACCCTTGTTGTTTTGCGTGGCACTGTCACAGCACAGTGATGTTTTACGCACCTTCTTGCTTTCCACTGTTGAAGAGCAATTCGGGGATGGTGACTGCATCTTTCAACACGATCTAGCACCTGTTCATAATGCATGGCCTGTGGCGGAGTGGTTACGCGACAATAACATCTCTGTAATGGACTGGCCTGCACAGAGTCCTGACCTGAATCGTTTAGAACACTTTTGGGATGTTCTCGAACGCCGACTTCGTGCCAGGCTCACCGACCGACATCGATACCTCTCCTCAGCGCAGCACTCCGTGAAGAATGGGCTGCCATTCCCCAAGAAACCTCGGAGCACGTGGCTGAACGAATGCCTGCGAGAGTGAATGCTGTCATCAAGGCTTAGGGTGGGCCAACACCATATTGAATTCCAGCATTACCGATGGAGGGTGCCACGAACATTTAAGTCATTTTCAGCCAAGTGTCCGGATACTTTTGATCACATAGTGTGACTGTGAAAATACGTTGCCGTAGAGACGTTTACAAAGTCGCGCTGTAGACATGCGAAGCAGCTCTGCCCGGCATACAGAACCTATCCAGGATCATCTCACACTGACTATACTGCCTAATTTTAAAGTTTTTTTTCGCGAATACAGGAAATGAAATATTTTTCGATATTACAATGCAAACAAAGTTAATTTTTTGTTTTCGTTCCTAATAGAAAAATTGCAAAATGAATACCTGGGTACTGTTAGGTTTGTCAGCTAGTAATTGTATAATATTGGGTAGCGAGGTTAATGTAACTCAACGATTCTTTTAACAACGAAGAAAAATAAAAAATGTATCAAACAAATTTTGTTTGAACTACACTACTTGCCATTAAAATTGCTACCGTACAATAAGAAGAAATGCAGATGATAAACGGGTATTCATTGGACAAATATATTATACTAGAACTGACATGTGATTACATTTTCACGCAATTTGGGTCCATAGATCCTGAGAAATCAGTACCCAGAACAACAACCTCTGGTCGTAATAAAGGCCTTGATACGCCTGGGCATTGAGTCAAACAGAGCTTGGATGGCGTGTACAGGTACAGCTGCCCATGCAGCGTCAACACGATACCACAGTTCATCAAAAGTAGTGACTAGCGTATTGTGACGAGCCAGTTGCTCGGCCACCATTGACCACACGTTTTCAATTGGTGAGAGATCTGGAGAATGTGCTGTCCAGGGCAGCAGTCGGAACATTTTCTGTATCCAGAAAGGCCCGTACAGGACCTGCAACATGCGGTCGTGCATTATCCTGCTGAAATGTAGGGTTTCGCAGGGATCGAATGATGGGTAGAGCCACGGGTCGTAACACATCTGAAATGTAACTTCCACTGTTCAAAGTGCCGTCAATGCCAACAAGAGGTGACCGTGACGTGTAACCAATGGCACCCCATACCATCACGCCGGGTGATACGCCAGTATGGCGATGACGAATACACGCTTCCAATGTACGTTCACCGCGATGTCGCCAAACACGGATGCGACCATCATGATGCTGTTAACAGAACCTCGTTTCATCCAAAAAAATGACGTTTTGCCATTCGTGCACCCAGGTTCGTCGTTGAGTACACCATCGCAGGCGCTCCTGTCTGTGATGCAGCGTCAAGGGTAACCGCAGCCATGGTCTCCGAGCTGATAGTCCATGCTGCTGCAAACGTCGTCTATCAGTTCGGGCTGATGGTTGTCGTCTTGCAAACGTCCCCATCTGTTGACTCAGGGATCGAGACGTGGGTGCACGATCCGTTATAGCCATGCGGATAAGACGCCTCTCATCTCGACTGCTTGTGATACGAGGCCGTTGGGATTCAGCACGGCGTTCCGTATTACCCTCCTGAACCCACTGATTTCATATTCTGCTAACAGTCATTGGATCTCGACCAACGCGAGCAACAATGTCGCGATACGATAAACCGCAATCGCGATAGGCTACAATCCGACCTTTATCAAAGTCGGAAACGTGATGGTACGCATTTCTCCTCCTTACAGGAGGCATCACAACAACGTTTCACGAGGCAACGCCGGTCAACTGCTGTTTGTGTATGAGAACTCGGTTGGGAACTTTCCTCATGTCAGCACGTTGTAGGTGTCGCCACCGGCGCCAACCTTGTGTGAATGCTCTGAAAAGCTAATCATTTGCATATCAGAGCATTTTCTTCCTGTCGATTAAATTTCGCATCTTCGAGGTGTAGCAATTTTAATGGGCAGTAGTGTAGATGTAGATGAACGAGTAGATCTGCATGTTTCCAGTTTAGTTGTAGTTGTTACTTCGCGTTTTCACTTCTTTCACAGCCACACACCATGGGCAGCTCTAGAAGTGTTGGTCAGGTGTGACGCGATGATTAGTCGACGTCCGAAGTGACTGACCGACACATTCTGCTGTGACTGCTTTTCTGCAACATAGTACTGCCCGCCTCCTTTTATTGTAGTGCGTCCGAATCTCGTGGCACCTAGCTGCCAATTCCGAATTATATGGAGGTGTCCCAATACGGAAGTGGTACGCCATGAGCTATAGTCCCTTTTTTTTCAATTTATTGGCTTTCCAGCATTTCCATTCAGCCATCTCAGTAGTAGTGTCAATCATGACGATAGCAATGTAAAGGCAATACAACACTCAGTACCCGAGCGGGGAAAGTCTTCGAACCGGACCGGAATCGAACCCAGGCCCCTTCGCTTAGCAATTCGTTGCACGAATCTAACAGCTGCCGAGGTGGACAGCTGTACTCTTAGGCAGCATCCTTAGTAGTTGGTCGTACTAGAGCGAACAATGTAGTGTTAAAACAGAGAATCATCCGCTAGATAGTGGTCGTCAAACTGCCGCTCGCAGGTTGCGTGTGGCTCCAATAGAGTTCTCGTTCATCCCGCGGTTCTCAGCCGTATTTTATAATAATATACGTGTAGCGACTAACAGCCGGATCCAAAAAGGTCAACTAACGTTAAGAGCTACTTTAGATTGTAGTTTTCTACAGAACACTCAGTTGACTCATGCGAAAAGGTTTCCGACGTGATTGTGGCCCCATAACGGGAATTAACAGGCTTTGAATTCGGAATGGTAGTTGGTGCTACACGCATGGGAAATTACATTTTGATAGTCGTTAGGGAATTCAATATTCCGAGGTTCACAGTGTCCAAAGTGTACCGAGAATAGCATTTTAGGCATTATCTCTCACCATGGGCAGCCGGCCGGTGTGGCCTTGCGGTTCTAGGCGCTTCAGTCTGGAACCGCGTGACCGCTACGGTCGCAGGTTCGAATCCTGCTTCGGGCATCGATGTGTGTGGCGTCCTTAGGTTAGTTAGGTTTAATTAGTTCTAAGTTCTAGGCGACTGATGACCTCAGAAGTTAAGTCGCATAGTGCTCAGAGCCATTTGAACCATTTTTTTCACCATGGGTAACGCAGTGGACGACGACCTCAACTACCGAGAGCAGCGGCTTTCGCGTACCGTTGTCAGTGGTACTGCATGAAATAGCCGCAGAAATCAATGTGGGACGTACAACGAATGTAACCGTTAGATCAGTGCGGCGAAATTTGGTGTTAATGGGCTATGGCAGCAGACGACTGACGCGAGTGCCTTTGCTAACAACACGATGCCGCCTGCAGCGCCTCTCCTGGGTTCATGAGCATATCGGTTGGACGCTGGATGACTGAAAAACCGTGGCCTGGTCAGATGAGTCCCGATTTCGGTTGTTAAGAGGTCGTAGTAGGATTCGAATGTGGCGCAGAGCCAACGAAGCCATAGACCGAAGTTGTCAACAAAACACTGTGCAAGCTGGGAGTGGGACCATAATGGTGCGGGCTGTGTGTATATGGTATGCAAGGGGTCCTCTGGTCCAGCTGATCCCACCATTGATTGGAAATCGAGAGGTCAGTTCGTGTACAACATCTTGCATCAGCAAGACTTCCGCAGTTACGGCCGGCTGTAGAGGCAGCATAGCTGAGTATTTCTGCAGCGGACTTCAACGACAAGTTCAGTCCGTGCCACATCGAGTTGCTGCACTGCGTCTGACTAAAAGGGAGTCGGACACAATATTGGGAGATATCCCATGACTTTCGTTACCTGGGTGTTTATCACATTCAAATATAAGTAGAATTAATGTTGTTACATGATTAATAATCTGCTCGCATAAAAAACAGGATAAAATTTCGTCAGACGATTACGTTGTCACAGCTCTGGAGTCACTGAGGGTGGCAGCAGTCTGAAACAGCGAACAGCCGACACGAAGTGTTCCGAATCGAGACGAGTCTTAATGAACATTTCACATACTCTCTTCATATCTTGGGGTCCGGCGGCCAACGATCACGCCCTTACTATAGCTAGTCTGTTGTCGGTTCATAAAATACTAATTTATGGAGATTGCCAATTAGCAGTAAGAATGGTACATATGCAGCCCGATGTGTTTTCCCATAATGCTGGCCGTTGTGGCCGAGTGGTTCTAGACGCTTGAGTATGGAACCGCGCTGCTGCTACGGTCGCAGGTTCGAATCCTTCCTCGGGCATCGATGTGTGTGATGTCCTTAGGTTAGTTAGGTTTAAGTAGTTGTAAGTCGAGGGGACTAATGACCTCAGATGTTGTCCTATAGTGCTCAGAGCCATTTGAACCATTTTCCCATAATGTCAGCGGGTCTTGGGCAAAATAGTTTGACGACAGCTGCGTTAGAAAATGAATCAAATAGGCCTTAGGACATGGGCGGTAAGGAACACACGGAGGGAGAAGCAGGGGGTGCGTGGAGAGGTGGCGCTGACCCTAAAAATCCGGTATATATAGCAGCGCCGAGGCATGTGCGTGCGTTTGGTGGCGGTGCCTGCGACAAAGGACTGCGAGGACTAAGCGGGGTGCGTAAATCTCCCACCCCCGCCGCGCCCCCTTCCCACGGAGGCTGACAGCACGGCGCCGCACGCAATACGAGGAGCGCGTGTGCGTGCATACATTGCGTATGCAAATGGCGGGCTAGACGACGGCGCCCTTATCTGGCCGCGTCGCTTACGCCTTCATTAGTTCTACTTTAAGCTCTTGGTGGCCCGGGAGTCGGCGATAGCGGGACGCGACAGCCCTCGGGGGTCAGCTCGCCGCCGAACCCTTCCACTTGAGGGGTTTCTTCCCCGTCTTGAGAACTCTCCAGGTTTCTCCCTCTGTAAGGGACACAGTCGGCGGAGGGTTGAAACTGTTGGATGATCTTCGTTAGCGACACCAGTCGAGTGCCTTTACATTTTGTGCCCTTTGCAGGGATGACAAAATCTTCTCTTTCTCCATGTTTGGGAGCTTTTGACACGTCGTTCCAACACCCATTCGGTGTCGCGGCCAGAATGCACGCTCTCGTAACCCTTTGAGTCCCAACAATATGAACTTTTTCACGAAATTAATCTCTATAATCATAGTAAGCAACAAATGCAAGAAAAAACTGGCAAAAATTAAACTATCAGTTATTTAAAGGAGTTGGTTTCACTTTGTAACCACCGGAAATACAGTTTTCAACTAACTATCATTTCATGTGATACACAATATGATCAAAAGTATCCGGACACCCCCAAAAGCACGTTTTCCATATTAAGCCCATTGTGCTGCCGCCTACTGACAGGTACTCCATATCAGCGACCTCAGTAGGCATTAGATGCCGTGAGAGAGCAAAACGGGGCGCTTCGCGGAACTCACGGACTTCGAAAGTCGTCATGTGATTGTGTGTCACTCGTGTCATACGTCTGTCCATATCCCTAGGTCCACTGTTTCCGATATGGTAGTGAAGTACACACGTGAGTGGACGCGTACAGCACGAAAGCGCACAGGCCGACCTCATCTGTTGACTGAAAGAGACCGCCGACAGTTGAAGAGGGTCGTAACGTGTAATAGGCAGACAGCTGTCCAGACCATCACACAGGAATTCCAGACTGCGTCAGGATCTACTGGAGTCACTATGACAGTTAGGCGGGAGGTCAGAAACCTTGGATTACATGGTGGAGCGCCTGCTCATAAGCCACCTCAATTGTTGTAAGGAGCGCAAACATTGGACGATTGATCTGCGGAAAAACGTTGTGTGGACTGACGAATCACGTTACACAACGTGGCGATCCGATGGCAGGGTGTGGGTATGGCGAATGCCCGGTGAACGTCGTCTGCCAAGGTGTGTAGTGCCAACTGTAAAATTCGGTGGTGTTATGGCGAGGTTGTGTGTTTCAGGTAGGGGGGGGGGGGGCAGTGCATGCACCCCTTGTTGTTTTGAGTGGCACTATCACAGCACAGGCCTGTATTGATCTTGGACCGTGGCGGAGTGGTTACACGACAAAATATCCCTGTAATGTACTGGCCTGCACACCGTCCTGACCTGAATCGTATAGAACACCTCTGGGATGTTTTAGAACGTGCCAGGCCTCACCGTCCAACATCGATACCTCTCCTCGGTGCAGCACTCCGTGAAGAATGGGCTGCCATTCCCCAAGAAACCGTCCAGCACCTGATTGAACGTATGCCTGCGAGAGTGGAAGCTGTCATCATGGCTAAGGATGGGCCAACATCATATTGAGTTCCAGAGTTACCGATGCAGGGCGCCACGACCTTTTAAGTCATTTTCAGCCAGGTTTGCAGATACTTTTGATCATATAGTGTATATTTGAATGAAAAAATTCGCATTTTTCGTAGACAAAATCCCACATCTCGAAACATTCATGAACTCCAAACATCTAAAAAAATTATAGTCCTAAATAACAAGCAAAAATGGGAACAAATTTTAATACATTTTGTGTCAAAACTACAAATTGCGACGGTAGTTTCATTTCGAAACCACCCGCGAAACCAGTAGTACAACGTAAATTTACGTTACAATAACGTTCTACATCTACATTCATCTACATCTACATCTATACTCCGCAAGCCACCCAACGGTGTGTGGCGGAGGGCACTTTACGTGCCACTGTCATTACCTCCCTTTTCTGTTCCAGTCGCGTGTGGTTCGCGGGAAGAACGACTGTCTGAAAGCCTCCGTGCGCGCTCGAATCTCTCTAATTTTACATTCGTGATCTCCTCGGGAGGTATAAGTAGGGGGAAGCAATATATTCGATACCTCATCCAGAAACGCACCCTCTCGAAACCTGGCGAGCAAGCTAGACCGCGATGCAGAAGGCCTCTCTTGCAGAGTCTGCCACTTGAGTTTGCTAAACATCTCCGTAACGCTATCACGGTTACCAAATAACCCTGTGACGAAACGCGCCGCTCTTCTTTGGATCTTCTCTATCTTCTCCGTCAACCCGATCTGGTACGGATCCCACACTGACGAGCAATACTCAAGTATAGGTCGAACGAGTGTTTTGTAAGCCACCTCCTTGATTGATGGACTACATTTTATAAGGACTCTCCCAATGAATCTCAACCTGGCACCCGCCTTACCAACAATTAATTGTATATGATCATTCCACTTCAAATTGTTTCGCACGCATACTCCCAGATATTTTACAGAAGTAACTGCTACCAGTGTTTGTTCCGCTATCAGATAATCATACAATAAAGGATTCTTCTTTCTATGTATTCGCAATACATTACATTTGTCTGTGTTAAGGGCCAGTTGCCACTCCCTGCACCAAGTGCCTATCCGCTGCAGATCTTCCTGCATTTCGCTACAATTTTCTAATGCTGCAACTTCTCTGTATACTACAGCATCATCCGCGAAAAGCCGCATGGGACTTCCGACACTATCTACTAGATACACTTAAGAGAGTCGTTCAATAAGTAGTGCAACACTTCCTTTTCTCGGCCAATTTCGGTTGAAAAAAATGCGGAATTTGTTGGGGGAGATCTTGGGATATTCCCGCTTCAGCGCCTATAGTATCATGAAGTTCCGATAAGTGTCGTCGCTATACGTAGCCTTCAAAATGGCGTTCCAAGTAGACAGCTGTCACTGAGTTTCCTTTGGGAGAAAACCAGAGCAACACAGGTAATCATAGGCGCTTGCAGAATGTCTACGGAGACCTGACAGTGGGCGGGACCTTTGCCTTTCACGGCCAAGAGCGGCACCAACTGAGCTACCCGAGCACGACTCACGACCCACCCCAAGGCTTTAATTCCGTCTCTTACCTTCCAAACTTAACAGAAACTCGGTTCGCAGGAGAACTTCTATGAAGTTTGGAGGGTAGGAGACGAGGTATTGGCGGAATTTAAGCTGTGGGGACAGCCCTTAAGTCGTGTTTGCCTAGTTCAGCTGGTGGAGTACTTGCCAGCGAAAGGGAAAGGTCCCGGGTGCGAGTCTCGGTCCTCCACACAGTTTTAATCTGGCAGGAAGTTTCAATTAACTGTTTGTCTGCACGTTGTGAATCTGCTTCAGAAATCAGCAAAGGAGTGGTACAAACTTGCTAAAAAATTTCAGGTTTCTTTGTGTTGAAGATTCTGAGGTGTCATCAATATTACAGTTTTAAATTGAAGGTTTTGGGCATACGTACTCCCATTAAGGAGATATATTCTCCTCAAATAATAGATATTGTGGCCTGTATTGTTCTGTATCTCTGAAGGCGGAATGAGCAAGTGGTCGACGAATGTTAAGCCGTAATCTCAAAAATGGTTCAAATGGCTCTGAGCACTATGGGTCTTAACATCTGAGGTCATCAGTCCCCTAGAACTACTTAAACCTAACTAACCTAAGGACATCACACACATCCATGCCCGAGGCAGGATTCGAACCTGCGGCCGTAGCAGTCGCGCTGTTCCGGACTGAGCGCCTAGAATCGCATGGCCACCGCGGCCGTCCCGTAATCTCCTTTATTACAATGAGGGCTTACAGGAGAAGATGCTGTGAAGTTTCCACTGCAGCACTGAACTATTGCAGTTGTAGAGAGGTGGGAGAATGATGGGGGAGAAACGTTCCAAAGTGTTTGAGTGAGACTCTGTCGTTAACTACCGCGCTTTATCGACGGACTGGCGCCAGTCGCTGCGTCGTTAACGCTGCCATAAAGTCTGTCGCTATGCCACGAAACTGCACGTCTCTATACGACGCGACACTGATGGCCGATCGACGGCGTCTTAACTTTTACCGCTATGAGATGATCATCACTTTGCCCTCCCTCAGCAGTAAAACAGTTTCTCCCGCATAAGGCAGCCAATTATGAAACCTTCCCCTTCCGTGTAATGGTAAATATCAACCTTTCTCTGTTGTTAATGCTTGGAATCCGTTAGTGGGCGTACTCACGACGACTTAGTAACGATGGAAGGTGATGTGCTTCCTGTAGTGCTTGCAACGCACGATACGGTCAATGCAGAGGTCATGCGGTGAAGGTACGAAATTGAGACACCATTTTTAAGCACATATTTATTAGGTCGCTTTCTTGTCAGCTTGTTCGATACAGATTTTGCAACTGATTTTAAATTAACTTTTCGATGAGCTACAGTCTTGAAAATTTTATCTTAGCTCAGATCTGGATGGCTGTGCAATATTGACTCGCTTTCTTGTCTGGTGTGTGGTGGAGGATACTTTCTGTACCACAGCTATTTCCCCCTTTTCCTGTTCCACTTTTCGTGGTAAGAACGCTTTCTAGTAGCTCTACGTGCGAGTTCGATTCTCTCTGTTACCTTCGAGATCTTTTCGTGAGATAGCCGTAGGAGGAAGTAGTGCATTGGTTGTCGACTCGGGTGAAGAGAAACTGAAATAATCCTGGAATCGACTACATATCCCTGTTGTAATCTCATGAAAATGTTTGACATCGAGTGAAGAATTTGACACACAGAAGACTAAAACCCAGAAAGTTATTATTTAAATAAAAAACTTTTTAATATAACTCATTTGTAAAACGGACTAAAAAGTTAAAAATAATTTCTCCTAGCCCCATGCAGGATCCTAATCCCATGCAGAGAGTCCTGAAAATTTGTGCTTGTGAGTTATTAATAGCTGTGAAAATTCTTGAAGCATTTAAAACGAAAAACATGGGCCGCATGCAAACGCAGTTTATGCATGAATACTTCACCTCCTTACTGTTATCTATTTCATGCGCCTTACGTTAGCATTAGCAGTCACTTGTGAGGAATGGTGTCAAAATCATTTGACATACCTTGTCGATAGCACTCGTTGCTTCCTGAAAATATAGAGCCGGTTGTGTTTCACAAAAACGACACCTTCCGAACCCGTGTTGGGTGTTTGTCAATAAATCGTTTTCTTCCAGGTAATTCATAATGTTGGAATACAGTGTTATGTACCAAAATGCTACTGCAGATCGACGTCGTGCCGCGCGGGATTAGCCAAGCGGTCTAGGGCGCTGCATTCATGGACTGTGCGGCTGGTCCCGGCGGCTCAAAATGGCTCTGAGCACTATGGGATTTAACTTCTGAGGTCAGCAGTCCCCTAGAACTTAGAGCTACTTAAACCTAACTAACTTAAGGACATCACACACACCCATGCCCGAGGCAGGATTCGAACCTGCGACGCAGCGGTCGCGCGGTTCCAGACTGTAGCGCCTAGAACCGCTCGGCCAACTCGGCCGGCAGGTCCCGGCGGAGGTTCGAGTCCTCCCTCGGACATGGGTGTCTGTGTTTGCCCTTGGGATAATTTAGGTTAAGTAGTGTGTAAGCTTAGGGACTAATGACCTTAGCAGTTAAGTCCTATAAGATTTCACACACATTTCACACACTCACAGATCGACGTTGTTGATACTAGTCGATAATTCAGTGGATTACCCATATTTCCTTTTTCGAATATGCGTGTTGGCGTGCAACTTTACAGTCATTAGGTACGAATCTTTCGACGAGCGAGCGGTTGCATATGATTGCTAAGTATGGAGCTACTGTATCAGCATACTCCAAAAGGAACCTAACTGGTATGCTGTCTGGACCGGAGCATTGCCTTTATTAAGCGATTGAAGCAGCTTCGTTGCACCGAGGATATGTGCTTCTTAAGTTACTCATGTTGGCAGCAGTTCTTAATTGGAATTGTGGAATATTTATTTCGTCTTCTTCGGTGAAAGAATTTCGTTCGGAAAACAGTGTTTAGTAACTCTGCTTTAGTGGCATTGTCATTAGTAATATTACCATTGCTATTGCGCAGTGAAGGTATTGATTGCGTCTTGTTTCTGGTGTACTTTACATACGATCAGAATCTGTTTGCGTTTTCTGCCATATTTCGAGACAGAGTTTTGATTTGGAGACTGTTAAAAGCGTATCGTACTGAAGATAGTGCTAGTAAACATCGTCAATCTTGTGCATTTTCAGTTCTTTTAAGTTTGGCTTGCTTTTTCCTTTGCTTCTGCGACAGTGTTCTGACATGTCTCGTGTACCATGGGTCTATCAGTAGCATATCTTATTAATCTGTTCTCGCATTTTGGTGAAAGGCAGACATCCAACGTATCCATGTACCTAATTCCTGTAGCCGATCGAGCGAACTAGTTGTTTCTTGGGGATACTTACCGGCAACCACATGAGTAGACAGCTTGCAAATGCGACCAAAGATAACTAAGTTTCGAGGCGTAAATTGAAATTTACGTCCAAGTTCTACTTCAGTTCGCATAGAAACGCTCTCTAAGCGAACTCATTACATCTGTCATTGTTTTGGAAAATTGTGGTAAGGTCTTGTAGGACCAAACTGCTGAGGTCGTCGGGCACTACTTAATCTAACTTAAACTAACTTACGCTAAGAACAACACACACACACACACACATATATATATATATATATATATATATATATATATATATATATATATATATATATATATGCCCGAGAGAGGACTCTAACCTCTGACGTGGGAAGCCGCGCGGACCGTGACAAGGCGCCACAGACCGCGCGGCTACCCCGCGCGGCTGTCATTGTTTGTTCTTAATGGTGTTGAGACAGCAACCAGCCACAAACTTATTTTCAGTTCCTTTATTCAAAAGGTACCGTTACCGGTTTCGAATCATTGCGATTCATCTTCAAACGGTTTTCATGCTTTCATTGCAAATGCGGTGCGTTTTTTCACAGATTAAATGTCGCAAAATGTCGGTTAGGAGCTCTTGTTTTCATAGTTTTCGTACATTCCCACTGCATTCTTATTGTTGCACACGTAAATTTTCCTTACTGAACACTTTAGATTTGTCACAGAATCGATTTTACGTGTGCAACGATAAGAATGCAGTGGCAATGTACGAAAACTATGAAAACGAACACTCCAAACCAACATTTCTCGACAATTAATCTGTAAAAAAACGCACCACATGTTGTAATGAAAACATGAAAACCATCTGAAGATGAATCGTAATGATTTGAAACCGGTAACGGTACCTTTTGAATAAAAGAACGGTAAGTAAATGTGTGGCTGGTTGCTGTCTCAACACCATCAACATTTGTCTTCAAATTACAACCATGTCATCATATGACAAAACTGTATTGTTTGTTCTTCTTCTTGACGTTCGTGCACCCACACACACAGCCACTACTCACTCCACAACAGTATCACGCTGTCCATTCATATCAGCCATCGCTTCACAAGTGAAACACTGCAATACGGAAACAAAACAATACAATACTGACGGTTGTGTCTTGGTCAGCTTTAAAGCAGGGATGCTAATGACACAAATTTTGATTTCCCCGACTGTACAAAGTCAAGAGGCGTACGTGGAGTTGTCAGACGCCGCTTGCGTTTAACGAGTAGCGAGGGAACCAGTAGGTGAGGGGCGCAACCAGGTGATCCCCAGTGCAGCGCGACTGCGTCTGTACGTTGCGGCTGAGGCGGCTGCAGCAGCAGCAGCAGCAGCAGCAGCGGGTCGCTCCGGAGGCGGTGACCCGGTGGAGAGTACTCGCAGATCCCCTGCTGCTTAGGCGGGATCGCAGACACCACTCGGGGCACAATGCGGCCGGGGCCGCGCAGGTGATTACCGTTTTATGGGACCGCCCCTTTGTTTCGGCCGCCTTTGTTCTTCCGGCCCGGGGCAGGGACCTCCGCGCTCTGCCTACCGAGAAGGGTGACCGCGGGCGCGGGGAGCTCCTGCAGGGGCCGCGGCCCTGGATTCTGCAGTCCGGTCGTTCAGCAGAACTTCTCTAGTGCCGCCACGCTCTCAGAGGGTGGCGATGTCACGCTAATACACTACTGGCAATTAAAATTGCTACACCGTGAAGAAATGCAGATGATAAACGGGTATTCATTGGACAAATATATTATACTAGAACTGACACTTGATTACATTTTCACGCAATTTGGGTGCATAGATCCTGAGGAATCAGAACAACCGCCTTTGGCCGTAATAAAGGCCTTGATACGCCTGGCATTGAGTCAAACAGAGCTTGGATGACGTGTACAGGTACAGCTGACAATGTAGCTTCAACACGATACCACAGTTCATCAAGAGTAGTGACTGGTGTTGTGACGAGCCAGTTGCTCGGCCATCATTGACCAGACGTTTTCAGTTGGTGAGACATCTGGAGAATGTGCTGGCCAGGGCAGCTGTCGAACGTTTTCTGTATCCAGAAACGTCCGTACAGGACCTGCAACATGCGGTCGTGCATTATCCTGCTGAAATGTAGGGTTTCGCAGGGATCGAATGATGGGTAGAGCCACGGGTCGTAACACATCTGAAATGTAACGTCCACTGTTCAAAATGCCGTCAATGCGAACAAGAGGTGACCGAGACGTGTAACCAATGGCACCCCATACCATCACGCCGGGTTATACACCAGTATGGCGATGACGAATACACGCTTCCAATGTGCGTTCACCGCGATGTCACCAAACACGGATGCGACTGGACACAGAACCTGGATTCATCCGAAAAAATGACGTTTTGCCATTTGTGTATCCAGGTTCGTTGTTGAGTACACCATCACAAGCGCTGCTGTCTGTGATGCAGCGTCAGGGGTATCCGCAGCCATGGTCTCCGAGCGGATAGTCCATGCTGCTGCAAACGTCGTCGAACTGTTCGTGCAGATGGTTGTTGTCTTGCACATGTCCCCATCTGTTGACTCAGGGATCGAGACGTGGCTGCACGATCCGTTACAGCCATGCAGATAAGATGCCTGTCATCTCGACTGCTAGTGACACGAGGCCGTTGGGATCCAGCACGGCGTTCCGTATTACTCTCCTGAACCCACCGATTTCATATTCTGCTAACAGTCATTGGATCTCGACCAACGCGAGCAGCAATGTCGCGATACGATAAACCGCAATCTCGATAGGCTGCAATCCGACCTTTATCAAAGTCGGAAACGTGATGGTACGCATTTCTCCTCCTTACACGAGGCATCACAACAACGTTTCACCGGTCAACGCCGGTCAACTGCTGTTTGTGTATGAGAAATCGGTTGGAAACTTTCTTCATGTCAGCACGTTGTAGGTGTCGTCACCAGCGCCAGCCTTTTGTGAATGCTCTGAAAAGCTAATCATTTGTGTATCACAGCATCTTCTTCCTGTCGGTTAAATTTCGCGTGTGTAGCACGTCATCTTCATGGTGTAGCAATTTTAATGGCCAGTAGTGTATAAGAAAGAAATTACGTAGAAATAAGTAGAGCAAGAAGTCAAAGCCAAAATATAGTTGATACACTTTATTAATTATTTAGTAAGGAAATCTGCATATTAATTCTATGTATACTAACCTTACGAAACAGAGGAGACCGGTGCACTTCTACGCACGGGGCACGTTTACACAGAGCATTTTTCTCGGGAACCATTCTTGCTAGTGTGCTACCGACAATGCCATCTACTGAGGGCTCTCACAAACTTCACGGAACCAGTCGAGTGAACATATTTATGTTTTTATGCAAGGCGAGAAAATTTTGTTGCTCAGATATCGAAGCCGCTACGGAGCGTACCTTTTAGAATTGAAAATACATAAATACATCTTCGTTCAGAAGAGATTATTCGACTTTACAGGGTGGATTTGTATAATCGGAAAGCCTGAACGTTACTGCTGCAGTTTAGAAACTAATTCAAACATGTTGATGGGAAACGTTTTACGCACTTTTATGCACTATTTAGCACTGATACTCCAGTCAAGGAAACTATAAAACAACAACAGTTGGAAATGCAATCCAAAAAATGAAAGGAAGGAGAATGAAAAGTAGAAATAACTGAACAAAAGTTATTTAAACCTAATGACTCTGAAGTAGAAAGAATTAAATACCTGAGAGCAAGGACTGATAAGCGTAAGAAATTGGTGAAAGCAAGAGCAAGAAAAAATGTGGATAGCTCTACTTCTGATATCATTCGTGGTCTGCACAAATGCAGGTTTTCACGTAGTAGCTCTCTACGTTGTCCTGCATTCTACCATCCTCTTAAAAAAATGTTCAAATGTGTGTGGAATCTTATGGGACTTAACTGCTAAGGTCCTCAGTCCCTAAGCTTACACACTACGTAACCTAAATTATCCTAAGGAGAAACACACACACCCATGCCCGAGGGAGGACTCGAACCTCCGCCGGGTCGAGCCGCACAGTCCATGACTGCAGCGCCTGAGACCGCTCGGCTAATCCCGCGCGGCACCATTCTCTTAATGTCAGTGTAATTTCTACTTCCCTTATTGTCGTCTATCATCTTGTATCTCCTCCTTCCTCTCGATCATCTCTTACAGGTTAGTTCTTACCAAGCGTCTGTTAGCAAGTACTCCTGTCTCAAGGAATGTCCCATCCAGCTCATGTTTCTTTCTCTTATAATGTGCAGCACTCTGATGATGTGAATGAAAAAAGCCTTTTTATTTATTGCTTGGAACTATGCTATCAATAAAAAGAAACCAAGAATGGGTCGAGTGGCTTAGATTAAAAGCTGGGCTCACGAAGATTGTGCCACAGAAAACACATTTTTGTCTGCATAAATTGCAACTCGGACAATGATAATGAATTGACCTTTAATTAATATTCAAATTTCTATCTAGGCCATATTGTTCTAAAAGGTGGAAGTTCGCCAAAAAGTTTGTCTACTGCCAGAAAAATTTTGAACTTTACCACGTTAATTAGAGTAAGTAAACCTGTAATTTTGTTTGCTATCGATGAGACACATTTTGAGTAATTTTAGTATTATGATTTGGATACTCATTATTGTGTTGCATTACATGCGTAAGCGTGCCCCCATAGATGTGTAAACTTGCCCAATACCTGGCACTTTGACCTCATATAAAATAACAGGCTGGGCAAATAAAAGTGGTCCGGATGAGTGGACCTGAACGTATGCACATAACCATGCCCCAACAGGTTGGAGCAACTGCCCCACAGTCGGCCGAACCTTGGAGCATATTTACACAATCTTCACGTCTGATAAGCTTTTTAGCAGAGGTCAGTCTGGTAGCGTGAGTAGCTGGCCACCTAGGCCGCCGGACCCGTCAGTGTGCGATTACTTCGTGTGGGGAGCCTTCAAGTCTAAAGTGTATCGCAACAACTCTCGTAGTCTTCAAGAATTTCAGCAGCACATATCGGATGAGACTGCATCAGTTCCAGCAGTCCAACTTCGATCTACCTTCAGCAGCTTGCTAACTGGGCCCAAACGTGCCAAGAGATGAATTGTTGTCACTTTCAACATCTGGTATAGTCAGGTTAGTACTGTATTTCCTTTCCTCCCCTTTGTTTCTTTGCACTCTGGATCTCTGTTCTTCGGGCCATTTTTTCCCCCCACGCTGCACTCTTAAATATAATGTTGAGTTAGAAGGATAGATACCAAGTTATACTCTAATAACCATTTTATAAGACTAAACTATTTCAAACACGATAAACCTAATGAAAGAATTAAAAAAATTCCTAAAATAAATCCGCGTAAATGTGCCTCGGTCTCCTCTACTAATAACCTCCATAAAATCTAAATATCTGAACAAAAAATATACAGTAAATTTAACAATATTTAATTGGCTACACTGCTGATAAAATATTCATATTTTTTAAAAAACTGGCATAGTGCCAAATGAAAGCAAGCGACCTTCACAAATGTTTGAAAATAATTTATTACGTCACGATCTTTCTGTACTCTGTGGCAGTACGATGTACATTCATTGACACATATTAAACTTCATGATGTTCATACTGTCTAATTGTAATACGTTGACGATACTTTTTAGTGCGCTAATCACATCTGAAGATGGAAACTTGGCGTCGAAGCCAGTAATTTGAATATTAGATATTTTAAAACAATCGTGCCGTAATAAATTATTATTAAAATATTTATGACTTATGCTTACACTTAGTGGCAAGCTGTGTGTTATAGACGACATATCCGGCTTCTAACAAGACAACACGAGACACAAGTAAAAAATAAATGTTAGTATATTTGACTTTAATAACGTAATACAAACTTTTTTCACAATGTAAAGTGCACAATATTGTTGAATGTTGTCCGCTGGCTGTCATTTATTGAGGTAAAATATGTACTAATTTTATAGAGCGTATGCATCAGAGTATAATCTTCTTTTAAGAAAAACAGTAATATTGTATAAAGTTTTGTAAGTAAACCAGAAGAACGACAACCATTTGCTTTAACAAACTAGTCCCACGAACCTTCATTTGCCTCGTTCTTCCAGGAGCCATTGCTGAAATGTGAGAAGCGCTGTTATCTATTTGGATCACTGGAGGTAGTGTTTGAATTGATATTCCCTCCCTTCAGTTTTCCTCTTCTCTTGCATCACTTCCTCAGTTATTGCCTTTCCTATAATAATATTTCCCCTTTCAAAGTAATATGAAGCATTATTAGAACGAATAATAAGCAAAGTAATATGATATCGACTGCCTGTTTCTCATAGGCCTATGAAATGAGGTCGCCGTGACTTTACACATGAACTACGATTTATCTATGGAAGCACAGTTTTGAGGCACTAAACCCACTATTCACTTCATTCTCTTTGGTAGATTTGGGATGGGGAGCTGTTAACAAAATTACAGCATTTTTGTAGAAGGAAATATAGCTAAATGAAAAATTTTATCCTTTCCATCGTGAAGTCATGCTTCGCTGCTTATTGCTTCTGACGCACATCTTTTGCTCTGAGAATGACAAATAGTGGGTGTGGTCTTGCTGCTAAGTTTGTCTGATGAGATAAAGTCGACGACAGCACGAAATACTGCGCACTTTGCGAACGAACGTAATTTCGCCCGTTGTATCGTTTATGACACAAGGGGTCACTAGAGATTGAAAGTGCGCACTGGTCACTCTGGAACGCTGTATGTGATGAAGAAATGTTATCTGACCTACAGCCTAGGCAACTCTGCGTTACGTTCCACTGTCGCTTCTCACTGCTAGCATCTCTCTCTCTCGCTCGTCTAACTGTCCAATGCCATTCTAAATATAAGGAGACTAGCTGAGTAACCGGCGTGTGAATTGCTTACAGCATTCTGTTATTCCATCTCCTCCTCCCCCCCCCCCCCCCTCTCCCCGTCCATCTCTTTCTCTTCTCTTTCTCCGTCAATTTAGTCCTCTCCCTCTCTCATTTCATCTCTTCCTCCCCCTCTCTCTGCCCATCTCTTCGCCCCCCCCCCGTATTTGTCCTGTCCGTTCTCCTCCCCCTTCTCTGCCCACAATCTCCTCTCAACACCTGTATCCATCTCCTCTATGCTATTTGTCCACTTCCTCCTGCCTCTTCTCTCTCCACGTGATGACGCTCACCCCAAATAGGAGCCTGATGGTTCTTACCCCCACAGTATTTGTTGCCAGTTCAACTAATATGTGTACAAAATTTGGTTAAATCATTCTAGGATTGTAGTATGGGCTTTTTAACCGTGGGTTTGCCCACGTACGCACATGTCAAACATATTTTACATGTATCTAAAATATTTCACACATATTTTTACACATATTTGACTCGTAACTCCAGCGAATATCAGTTTCTTGCAGCTCAGTGTTTATGACGTCGTATGTCGTAAACTATATACCGTACAATGATATAATTTTACTGGTTCGTTCAGTGATATATGTGAATACTGTTAATAGCAAAGAAGAAACAAATTAAAACATCATGCTACATGCGCAAATTTTAAAGCATGAACATCTAAAATGTAGCAAGCGAAAACTTTTTTTCCCCTTGATCATTTTGTGGGGTCGTCAGCGAAAGAAAGTTACGTGGAGGTTTGAAATTATGTGTAAAGTTTCTTGCAAGTCAGTGAGTGCCAAATACTGGATGACTAAAATATGAGTATTCGCCCGTCGTGGTATTGATAGGTACGTGGTTCTTATCCCAACAGGGATTCTTCCCAGACAGTAAACGAAGTGCGTGGCGAGTTCGTTGAAATTGGTTCAGAGGTTCAGGAGGAGATGGGAAACATCCAAACATACATGCAGGGTAACAATTATTGAATTATATGAAATAAAATAGTCCTAACTTCTGAACGGATTCCGTTAGGACGTTCAACCTGCGCGGTTGGCCGCGGGGCACGATGGGAATTAGTATGGTTTGGTTTAGCGACGAAGCCCAGTTTCATTTGGATGCGTTCGTCAATAAGCGAAATTGGTGAATTGGGGGACTGAGAATCCGCATTTCGCGATCGAGAAGTCTCTTCACCCTCAGCGGATGATTATGTGATGGGAAACGTGCAGTCACGGAATAATCTGTGGGATATTCCTTGATGGCACGGTGACTACGGAACAGTACGTGAAGCTTTTGGAAGATGATTTTATCACCATTATCCAAAGTGACCCTGATTTCGACAAGATGTGTTTTATGCAAGACGCAGCTCCACCCAGTCGAAACAGGAGAGTGTTTGGTGATCTGGAGGAACACTTTGGGGACCGCATTCTGGATCTTGGTCACACAGAGGCCACTGGCATGGGCCTCAGTTGGCTCCGTAATATCCAGATATGAACACATTAAACTCCTTTTTGTGGGGCTATGTTAAAGACAAGCTGTACAGCAATAACCCCAAAACCATTGCTGAGCTGAAAACAGCCATTCAGGAGGTCATCGATATCATCGACTTTTCGACACTTCAGCGGATCATGCGGAATTTCGCTATTCCTCTGGGCCACATCATCGCAAATGATGGCAGGCATGTCGCACATGTCATAACCTAAATCCGAATATGTGTAATAACGTTTACATGTTGAATAAAATGTGTGCACGTCGTAGTTTGTAACTAATTTACGTTTTTTTCGTATAGTTCAATAATTGTCATCAAGTACATACGTACATCCGTTTATATAACATTAGTGGATGTTTTCACTTGGTGAGACGAGTACACCAGTGAACTATAGTTCTGCTCTGGACACTCCTTTTATTCCACAAAAGAATTTTCAAGTCGGGGTGCTGGTTTCGTTTCATTAATCGATTTCCCTGACATTAAGAGGCTTTTTCAGTTTGGAACTGCAACGAGACGCTAACAGGAGAACATGTAAATAAAACATATGATGCCACTAAGTGCAATTTACTTTCAACTTACAACGTGCAAATCTTCTCGCATTGCTACAGAAACGTACACGGTAGCGCTCATACAGTATACAGAGTGAAAAGTATTTAAACCGACAAACTCTCATTTTTTCCTATGGGGAATATTTAAACCAGTAGAGGAAGATTTCTCTGGAGGCAAATTGATTAAACCAACAAACACTTTTCCATTTTTTTATGACCAAGAGACACCACATTAACACAACCCAATTTCAATTACAGTAGATTTTCAAAAATGCCTCCATCGACACGTAAACAAAGGTTACACAGTCGGATCATGATCTGTCTAACACGGGCAAACATTGCAGGAGTTTCCTGAATTGTTCCTGCTGGTGCTACTATCCGGGCAACCAGATCCTCTTCTGATGCAACAGAGGTTGCGTAAACAAGGTTGCGCATCTCTGCCCACACAAAAAGTCCAGAGCGGACATATCTGGTAAGCGAGCAGGCCGTGGTACAGGACCACCTCTGCCAATCCACGTTTCTGGGAGCTGTCTTTCCAGAAATCGACGCACACGACGACTGAAATGTGCCGGCGCCCCGTCATGTTAGAACCACATGCGTTATCTTGTAGGGAGCGGGACGTCTTCCAGCAATTCTGGCAATGCTCTGGCGAGCAAATTGTAATAGTACCCGCCATTTAATGGTCTAGGTAGCAGATACGGCCCAATTAAACAGTCCCCAACAACACCGACCCACACATTAACGAAGAACCGCACTTGATGAGCGCTAGTAACTGTTGCATGTGGGTTGTCCTCATCCAAACATGCGAATTGTGCGTGTTTAAGACTCCATCACACCCGAACGTTGCGAATGATGTGTAGGATGCATTTCACGCTGTTCGAGGTACCACTGCGAAAACTGTGCTCTGGGTGGATAATCAACTGTTTCCAGGTTGTGGACACGCTGTAAGTGAAATGGACGTAACAATTGCTCTCGAAGGACTGTTCTTACATTCTTCTGATTCGTCCCCATGTTATGTGTAGTGCTGATTGAAGGATCCCGCTCCACATGCTGCATGACAGCTTCCTCAAATTGCAGCGTTCTTACCGTGCGACGGCGTCCCTGTCCAGGTAACCTGCTAAATGACCCGGTCTCACGCAGACGTTGGTATACAGCAGCAAAGGTCGTTTTTGCCTCCTGTAAACGTAGCCAGACCAAACAACCCGAGGTAGCACCGGCCGCCAGGTGAGAGCAGCCGTCGGAGCTAGCTTAGGCCTTAAGCACCACCCTCGTTGAATGTTCTCGAGTCCGCGACTCGTCATCTGCAGTTACCTTTGGGGACGCCCATTAATTACGTGAGCTCAAAAGATGGGAGGGAGAAGAGGTCCGGCAGAAATCTCACAAAATCTCATTAAAGATGAGGGGGGGCTATGAAAATCTCGCGTCAGAGGATATACATTATTATAGCGGACAATATTTTGCTTTGGATAGTAAATCCCGAGCGTAGACAATATTAAAGTGCCCAACAGTGTTTATGGCCTCCGTGAGCTGAATGCTTTAAGCGTGTGCATGCCTGCAATTTTCCGATCTGAAACAAGAGCCACACCATGTGTCAGATTTCATACGGGTAGCTTCCTGCCGCGCCGATCGAAATCTGCGTGTCAGCCAGTGAGGGAGTCACTCGTGATATTCTGCAACGCATATAAAGTCGAGATTTTGTGTTAAAAATAAATTTGTGTTAAAACTATTACAGTATGTGTGTTAAGCATGCCGACAAGTCGAAACAAAAGCGCAGCCAAGAAGTTAATCGTTTGTGGAAGGAAGCTAAGCTGAAGTTCACCGACGATATTCTCTTAGTGATCGCATAAATCAAGAGATTGAAGAACTAGGTAATCATATGGTTCAAAGGAAGGTACGAACAATGCTGTCTTTCATTTGCAAAGTAAGTAAAGGTCCAATGACATTTCCTTTCGCTCCCCTAACACAAACATAATGAATAAAAGTTCATTTTTTCATGGATCTGCTGGGTGGTTAGTACTACTTCGCGGAGTTTTTGTCCGACAATCTGTATGTTTGTCTGTCCGTTCGAATACTACTCAGGATTCCCAAGGTTCAAGAAAATTTGTTAAAAATGCTGTTTAATACACAGTCTAAATCAATGTACTACTTTTTTCCGTGAAATTAGAGGTGAAAATGATAACTACGATGAAGGTGCTCTATAACGAGTTTAATGAAATTAATTCTCTTGAATGCTGCCAAATGGCCGAGAATATTCAGAAAAGTCTATTATTATAACTAATTACATATTCTTTCATAAAATTAATTTCAGCAACCTAGCAGTATTTTCAGGAGTATGAAGCAAAAGCAAAAAACATAGATAAGCCCAACGTGATGGGGAGGTGGGAGTCACACAACATCTCACCAAGGGGGAGAGGGTCCATTAATGGACGACCCTTTTCCTTTCGCTCCCTTAACACAAACATAAACGAGAATAGTTCCCTCACTTCTTACATAGATTGATCAATGTAAGTGCTTTGTGACTCAAAAGAATAAAGCAAAAGGAAAAAAAAAACTAGTACCGAGAATAGAATTTACACTCTACATCTGTAGCCATACTCTGCAACCCGCCTTACGGTGTGAGGCGCAGGTTATTTCCGCTAGCACTATCTTTTACCCCTTTCTTTTTGCATACACGAATGGCACGTAAAAAACAATGATTGTTGGTAAATATCCGTATGACCTCTAATTAAAGGCATTGTTGCAATAACCAAATATATCCACTTTAGGCATAAAATAAAATTTTGCTATCATTCCACAGTTTGAAAACTGCTCAATCGTGTGGTGTAAGAAAGAGACCTGTCTGTAGGGATCAATAAAGAATAACATAGGGAATGTACTTGTTGACGTCGGCTGTTTTGTCAAGAACAAGACATGTCAAGGGCTTGCCTTGTCATTGCCCCAAACAGTTGTCAGATTCTGGCACGTGAAGTACATCCAACAAGTTCACTTTGGTTCATGTTAGACAAGAGTTATTCTTAGACTTCCTGTCCCACCTCTAAAGCTGTTTCCGTCCAACACGACGAATGCTGATAATGAGAAGTTAACTGTTTCAAAGTGCAAATTCTTTGAATACTCCACTGAAAGGAAGCCTTTACTTCGCAGTGGTGTATTATTATCACAACTTGTGTATCATGAGTTCGTCATTCAGAGAGCCTCAACTACGTTGAATTCTCCGGAGGAAAAATTTTGTGAAGTGCCTTTGGTGGTTAAAGTTGCGAAATATAAAGATGCCATGAAGCTCCACAGGTATGGGCCGGGCTCGGACACTGCACTGAACTTTATAATAAATTGGTCTGTGACAGAATTGTGACGTGTGCTACATACAGTTCATGAGAAACGCAATTAACTTCTGCAAAGGTGACTCTTATTATGGTACGCTTTTATAAATTATCAGACCCCACATAACATTGAATAACCTGTAAGGATGCACAGTGCTATTAGTTATTGTTTCCTTAGTTACTGTTTATTTATTTGACATCATATTAAAAACAAAGTTGTTCGCTGCAAGAGGGAGACAAGTCCATTTTTCTAAAATACATTAAATATCATAATTAATCTTTATTTGCTTATGTAATAAGATACTGCAGTGTGCTGGTGACCTAAATAAAGACTTGAAAAAGACAGGTCTATTTCAACATTTTTTTCAAAATGGACAATTTTTTTGTTTTAAACGAAATTACGTAAACGTAACAACTGGTTATTGCACTAATGCCTTCCATTTCTTTAATTTTCTTGTCGTTACCTTTACGCGAAGCATATGTGGGAGAAAGTAATGTGTTGCCGGGTTCTTCTTGGAAAGCACGTCCTCTAAATCTCAGCAGTAAGCCCGTGATGCACAAGGCCTCTCTTGTAGCGTCTGCCACTGAAGCCTGTTGAGCATCTCCCTAGCGCTCTCCAGCCGAGTAAACGATCTCGTGACCAACATTCTACGGATTAATTTCCGTGTTGTGTACCTTTCGGTGACATTGAATAGTCGCATCACCTAAGTAATACACAATACCAGAGGAAAAATACACACGTGCTGTTTACGTTTAACTCAGTCTAATGTGCCGGCGTAAATACCTGAAGCCAGAACGCTGCATAAACGTCTTGTGGCAATTTTATTTTAAGTCTTGTGTGCATCACTGGCTGAGTACAGGACTAATTGTCGCGGAAAGCATCGCTCTCATTTAGCGAAATTTACAGAATAATCTTCATCTCGACGCAGTGGCTCTTAATTCTTTCCGTGGCTACTAACAAAAATTGGACTGAAATTCCGCCTTATGTAAGGTACTGTTTGTTTAGTTTTGCTTTATCCAAAAATATTTCATCTCTTCCTGTGTTATCTTCTGTGGGTTTACGCAGTTATTCTGTCTAAAAGTTATTATCACGTGATAATACCTGGCAGACGTTATGCTAATTTCAGTTTAACGCTATTTATGCGTAAAAATAGCAATAATTAGGCCAAGAGAAGTCTGCTGGTATCAAACAAAGGCCTTAATTCGAGGAATAAACTTTTGAGGTTGTGCGTTTGGAGCACAGCATTGTATTGTAGTGGGTTATGGACAGTGGGAAAACCGGAACAAAAGAGAATCTACATCTACATCTACATCTACATTTATACTCCGCAAGCCACCCAACGGTGTGTGGCGGAGGGCACTTTACGTGCCACTGTCATTACCTCCCTTTCCTGTTCCAGTCGCGTATGGTTCGCGGGAATAACGACTGTCTGAAAGCCTCCGTGCGCGCTCTAATCTCTCTAATTTTACATTCGTGATCTCCTCGGGAGGTATAAGTAGGGGGAAGCAATATATTCGATACCTCATCCAGAAACGCACCCTCTCGAAACCTGGCGAGCAATCTACACCGCGATGCAGAGCGCCTCTCTTGCAGAGTCTGCCACTTGAGTTTATTAAACATCTCCGTAACGCTATCACGGTTACCAAATAACCCTGTGACGAAACGCGCCGCTCTTCTTTGGATCTTCTCTATCTCCTCCGTCAAACCGATCTGGTACGGATCCCACACTGACGAGCAATACTCAAGTATAGGTCGAACGAGTGTTTTGTAAGCCACCTCCTTTGTTGATGGACTACATTTTCTAATCACTCTCCCAATGAATCTCAACCTGGTACCCGCCTTACCAACAATTAATTTTATATGATCATTCCACTTCAAATCGTTCCGCACGCATACTCCCAGATATTTTACAGAAGTAACTGCTACCAGTGTTTGTTCCGCTATCATATAATCATACAATAAAGGATCCTTCTTTCTACGTATTCGCAATACATTACATTACATTACATCGAAGCGTTTGAGATGTGGTGCTACAGAAGAATGTTGAAAATGAGATGGACTGGTAAGATAAAGAATGAGGAGGTTCCCCGCAGAATCGGTGAAGAGAGGAACATTTGGAAAACACTAACAAGAAGAAGGTGTAGAATGATAGAACATCGGGGAATAAACTGTATGGTTCTAGATGGTGCTGTAGAGGGAAAAAATTCTGTAGTGGGAGGAGGAGGTTTGAATACTCCCAACAAATAATTGGGGACGTAGGGTATAAGCGCTATTCTGAAATGAGGAGTTTAGCGGAGCAGAGAAATTCATGGCCGGCCGCATCAAACCAGAAAGAAGACTCATACCTTAAAAATGAAAAAAAAGCCTTTAAAGATTTCACCTGCTTCTGCTTTCCGGTAAATCTGCAAGTTCAGTCCTTATTTTTGATCCATATCTCTATTATAATACTTTCCATCCTCAGTACGCCAAATACTTCTCTCTTAGACTAAACTTGTCAGTTTCTCACAGTCCTTTTTTCGTATGTGAGAATGTCGATAAGTTCGACTGAAGAAAACAGTCTGATTTGAATATCACCGGATATCGTCCGATGTCTGTACGTACATGTATTGTGACACTGCGCACGTGCAGGCATAGTGATTTGGAAAGAACTGCCGCCTTTGGTCTATGTCGTTCGGCGACGGAATCCACCGATGTCAGTGCCATCGTGCCTTCGCTGCTGCATTCTGGCGTCGAACACAGGACGTTTTCAAATAGGAGAACCCATCCCGTGATTTTAGGACACTCAGCTTATGGTCATTCTCACTGCTTTCCTCATAATGCAAAATACAACTAGTAATAAAGAAGCAAAACAAAAATAAAGAATTAAGCTGAGACAATGAAATTTTACAGGGCGGGGCAAATAAAAGTGGCCTAGAGATCAGAGTTCCAGGGTACACAGAAACACAGCGGCGGAAAGGATGTTGAAACTGACCACCATTCATCTCTTGCCACTTTTGGACCCTGTTCAGCAAACTGCAGAAGGCAGATCGAAGCTGGACTGTTGGAACTGCTGCATTCTCATCCGACGTGTCCTGTTGCAGTTCTTGAAGACTATGAGGGTTGTTGCGGTACACCCTAGTCTTCAGTGTTCTCCACACAGAGTAACCGCACCCTGACAGATCAGCTGACCTGTGTGGCCAGCTGGGGCCGCGATCAGACTCACCTCTGCTGAGGCGTGGGGATTGTGTAAATGTGTTCCGAGGTTCGGCCGGCTGTGTGGGAAATCGCTCCATCCTGTTAGAGGCAACTGCAGGTCTCTTCCTCCTCCGTTAATGCTACATACATTCTCGTCCTATCGTATCCATTCGTCAGGGCCAGTTTTATTTTCCCCACCGTGTATTAGAAAGGAAAAGCTATTCCCCAAACATTTTCAGGTGGACGCCTGAATGGTTAACTCATTCTCCATGGTGACGCATTCCAGCATCCTTCTCCAGTTGGTTAGAATTCCGTTAAACATTTCTATGTCGACGGAAAGATAAAATTCTGCCCGTTCTTTCAGAACTTTGATGATTTCAGTAATCTTGCTTTCATAACAGGAAGAAGCTACCATATATCGACCAACAACAGCTCCCATTCATCGCAGACCAATACGTCCTCTCCGCCTACGCTTGTCAGCTTGCAAGCCAGAGTGGAGAGTGCACCGTGCCTACAGACGGCCCTGCCGGCTACAAGCCTAGCCCCGGCACGCCTCTCCGACTTCAAAGGCGCCGCTGCCCCCTCCGTGAGACAAGAACTCCCTCTAGGGGCTCTAAATCTCCATTGTGAGCACGATACTGGGTCTGTTGTACGCAGCATACACGTGACGAAAATATACTCGAAGACAAAAAGAAAAAGAACTACAAACCACAAAGGCATTATCCGGATGGGACGGAAATCGGCAGATGTGATGTACGTATACAGAAAAACAAATGATTACAGATTCAGTAAAATTAGATTATTTCATCAAGAGAAAGAGGTTCAGAAACCGAGCAAGCCGATATCGCGTTGGTCCAATCTTAGCATTTATGCAAGCAGATATTTGGCTTGGCATTGATTGTTGGATGTCCTTCTGTGAGATATCGCGCCAAATTCTGTCCAACTGCTGCATTAGATCGTCAAAATATCGAGCCCGTTTTATGGTCCTGCCCATAATGCTTCAAACATTCTCAGCTTGGGAGGGATCTGGCGACCTTCCTGATCAAAGTAGGATTTGCCATACACGAAGAAAGGCAGTAGACGGGCCTTATCTTGTTGAAATGTAAGCCCAGGATGACTTGCAACAAAACGAGGCTCTTCTGAGATATCCTATCTTCCAGGAGTGCTAGGTCTGTAAAGGTTCGCAGGAGAGCTTCCGTGAAATTTGGAAGGTAGGAGACGAGTTACTAACAGAAGTAAAGCTCTGAGGACGCAGCGTGAGTTGTGCTTGGGTAGCTGAGATTGTAGAGCACTTCCCCGCGAAAGGCAAAGGTCTCGAGTTCGAGTCTCGGTCCGACACACACTTTTAATCTGCCAGAAAATCTAATATCAGCCCACACTCAGCTGCCGAGTGAAAATCTCATTTCTCGCGTTGTTTCCAAATTTTCGTCCAAGCCCTGTAATAGAATTGATGAATAAAAGCAACGAGTTTAAATTTCATAGAGTGGCTAACACACAAGTTGCAGTGTTTCTTGCGGCGACCAGCGGCAACTTAGCCGCTATATTGACGGTGGTCAGAAAATTGAGACGAGCCAGTCTATCGTTTGTCTGTGTGTACAGTAAACTGCTTTATTTGGTTTGTTTGGTGAATCGTTTAATTTTTCTTTGTAATTTGTTTAGAGAAATATCAATTCAACACGCCTAAAGTGTGTTTAACGGCCTTGCCGCAGTGGTAACACCGGTTCCCGAAGTTAAGCGCTGTCGGGCTGGGCTAGCACTTGGATGGGTGACCAACCGGTCTGTCGAGCGTTGCTGGCAATCGGGGTGCACTTAGCCCTTGTGAGGCAAACTGAGGAGCTATTTGATTGAGGAGTAGTGGCTCCAGTCTCGGAAACTGACATGCGGCCGGGAGAGCGGTTTGCTGACCGCATGTCCCTCCATATCCGCATCCAGTGACTCCCGTGGGCTGAGGCTGACACGGCGGCCTGTCGGTACCGTTGGGCCTTCATGGCCTGTTCGGGAGGAGTTAAGTTTAGTTTTTAGAGTGTGGTTAGTGTTCATTTGCACGAAGCGAAGTGATAGAAGCTAACGTACATATGTATGGTAAATATGAAATGGTACAAATTGTTGCGAACTGCAACGGGGTTCATCTGCTCAAATCACTTTTAAGAGAACTGTGTGTACGACACAAATGATCAGACGCGCCTTTTATTCAAGGCAAAAGAAAAAGAAAAAAAGATGAAATCTCACAACTAGGACGCAGAAAGCGAGCTTTCGACAAGTCGATCAATAATACTCTTAATGATTCATCAGTAGCACGTAGTAAGTCAGTAATTTAGTAATTATACAGCTTTTACATCTCTACATTTTTTTTACTGACCACAAAGCATTTTGAAGTTTACTCCATAACCTTCAAGTGTACCTGCTCATTTTGCACTGATTTACGTTTGGCTTGTGAGCAACAGGAAGTTATTATGGGTGGACGAAAATGTGTTGTGTCGTCTTGCAGTTTCATCTACATCGAAAAATTTATCCATATTTCGACTGAAACTTCCCTTGTCGCTGTCAGTGTACACATAAATCAACGCTGTTTACTGTTTCTTGAGAAAAAAGAAGCTAACATAACGGCTCATCCAACAAACTCTAACAGACACAACTTCCAAAGTGAAATTCAGCGGAGAATCTCACAACCTTTTCCCAAGACTGACGTCCGGCAGGGCGACGGCCTCTCTCTACTACTTTTCAACATCGTTTTAGACAAAATCATCAACGAATGGGAATAAGAACTGAAAATCAAAACATCTGGAAACACATCAGACTAGGAAAAGAGGAGGATAACATCGACATCACAAGCCTAGCCTTCGCTGATGACCTCGCAATCCTTTGTGGTGGTAAACAAACAACAATCCATCAGATTGAAGTCCTCAAAGAATGTGCCGAGAAATTTGGACTGCAAATTTCTTTTTCTAAAGCTGAATTCATGGTTACAAAACACATCAAAACATAAAATTTAATCACAAAATATGGCACATTAAACGAGGTTAACCGCTTCCAGTACTTAGGAGAAATTATTCATCCTACAGGTACAGAAATATTAGCACAAAAAACACGGGAACTCAAAATGCGGAAAGCGTATGGTAAAGCTGCGAGAGTCTACAATAAAAAATGCGTGAACATCAACACAAAAGTTCGATACTGCATGACTGTTATCAAACTTGAAAGACTCTACGCCAGCGAGACTCTAAACCTTAATTGCAAAGGAGACCTCGGAAATACCAAAAACGTCTGAAACAAAAATCATCCGGAAAATCAGTCGCAGAAGAATATTCCAATATCGAAACAGATTTCCGCAAATGACGACTGAAATTCTACGGATACATCATGAAACCAGATGACAACCGACAGCAAAGAAAATTTTGACGTACTGACAGCAACTGAAAAGACAACATTCTGGATAAAACAGGTCCAAATTGATGTAAAAAAACGTCAAAGTCTCACCGACAGACATCGGAGATCGAAACGTCTTCAGACATAAAGTCATCAGCTGGGAAATTTCGTCAGAAGAGAAGCCCAAGGTACCTAGAAGGAAGTGGGCAGATGAACGTCGAGCTAAGCATAGCGGGTTGATGAAACAGGTATGGACGAACGAGAAGAGTAACAGCCACAGTTCATAATTTGCTTTATGTGATCCTCTAAGGGTCTAAACAATGTAAATAAATAAATAAAGCTAACATGAGCTGTTTGAAGTTAGTCAAATTCAAGGCAGGCGACATAGCAGACGACATTGACCACAGATAAAATGGCAGATGGATATTCACTTCAAACATTACGGACGTATTGCCACTTGTCACTATATGGAATTTAAACTTGTTGAATAAAATCCAAAGAAGCCGCTCCAGATGTGGGTTGCCTGGATGTAAAGGTTTCAAATTTCCGCGGCACATTAAATGTAAAATTGGAACTCTTCATTGCATTTCCATAATAAAATAGCAGATGGACCATATAAGCAGGGAATTTGAAAAATAAGGTACGCCTGTCGTCCCACGCTAAGACCATTGCGCAACAGTGGCACGTTGTCAGAGGACTGTACGCTTTTTGGATGTCCTGCAGGTACAGATCTGCTGTGCTATAGATGGGACAGCTGGAAACGTACTCCACAGTTAAAGAACGCGGCCGGCTAGGGTTTCCATTCGGTTCTAGGTGCTACAGTCTGGAACCGCGCGACCGCTACGGTCGCAGGTTCGAATCCTGCCTCGGGCATGGAATTGTGTGATGTCCTTACGTTAGTTAGGTTTAAGTAGTTCTAAGTTCTAGGGGACTGATGACCTCCGGAGTTAAGTCCCATAGCGCTCAGAGCCATTTGAACCATTAAAGAACGTGGAACAGTACGATTCAGGTTATCAAACCGTTTAGCTTGCACAGAGATCCACCTTCAAACTATGGCGCTATCTGGATGAAATGCAGTGTTGTGTGCAGGCTTGGTGAAATGATACAACAGTTTGACCAAGGCCGCAGAGACTCGTACGATGCCGATCGAGAGTGAAGGTCATCGACCATAGCCTTCTATGTCCGAGGTACTGATTCGCTGCAGTGCTAGATTTTCTGTTGGTGGTTCTCGAATAGCTGCTGCCGCTAGCCGGCACTGCGCTACGCGGAGCCCTGCCCCAGATGTAGGCCGTGTTGAGCACGTCGCTCGGACACTTAAGCGGCGCCTTCGCTTCCACCGCCTTGACAGAAGCGCCCCCCCCCCCCCCCCCCCCTCCAGCCGCGCACCAACGTCTGTCACCGCCGCCACGCGACTCCCGGCAGACAAGTGACGGCTGTTCGCCTCTCGGGCTGTCAGCCGCGCTGTCGCATCTCCCCCGGTTCTATTCCCAGACACACGCCACGGCGACAGCTGAGCGCCGCTTTCACCGGCCTGCCAGCTCCGGGGCCACGTGCGTTACTGGACGCCTCTGCCGTCACCTGCCGAAGCTGTACGTAATGAGCATATGCTAAACGGCTTACCAACCGCATCTACAAAACACGGTGAGAGAACCTTTCGAAAACGTACTTGGTCGAAGTCGAGGCAATAACTCAGTTTCACTACGTACATGTGGCGGGAAGAGGCGAGTTCGTTCTTCCTCCTTCTGACAATACGGTCCACCCATCTCATGAAGTGTGAAACCCAGTCCAATTACATACTATGATTCCCTCTTTCACTGATAGCGTATTCTCTGCTTAATACTGTCTTAATACACTGAAGCGCCAACGAAGCTGATATAGGCATGCATACTCAAATACAGAGATAAGTAACCAGGCAGAATACTGCGCTGCGACCCGCAACGCCCATATAAGACAGCAAGTGTCTGGCGCAGTTGTTAGTGCTACAATGGCAGGTTATCAAGCCTTAAGTGAGTTTGAACTTGGTGTTGCAATCGGCACACGAACGATGCGACACAGTATCTCCGAGGTAGCGACGAAGTGGGAATTTTTCCGTACGACCATTTCTCGAATGTACCATGAATATCAGGAATCCGATAAAACATCAAATCACCGACATCACTGCGGTCGGAAAAAGATCCTGCAAGAACGGGACCAATGACGACTGAACAGAATCGTTCAATGTGACAGAAGTGCAATCGTTCCGGAAATTACTGCATATTTCAGTGCTGGGCCATCAACAAGTGTCAGCGTGCGAACTATTCAACGGAACATCATCTGTATAGGTTTTCGGACCCGAAGGCCCTCTCGTGTACCCTTGATGACTGCACGGTACAAAGCTTTACCGTCACCTGGGCCCGTCAACACCAGAAACATGTTACTCGGTCGGACGAGTCTCGTTTCAAATTGAATCGAACGGACGGACATGTACAGGCATGGACACAATCTCGTGAATGCATGGACCCTGCATGACAGTAGGGGCTGTTCAAGCTGGTGGAGGCTCTGTAATGGTGTGGGGCGTGTGCAGTTGTTGTGATATGGGACCCCTGATACATCTAAATACGACTCTGAAAGGTGAACGTCCGTTAGCATCCTGTCTGATCGCCTGCCTCCATTCATGTCCATTGTGCATACTGACGTACTTGGGTAATTCCAGCAGGACAATAAGACAACCCAAATGTCTAAAATTGCAGCAGAGTGGCTCCAGCAACACTCTTCTGAGTTTAAACTCTTCCGATGGCCACCAAACTCCCCAGACATGAATATGCCTTACCACGTGCTTCCCAGGAGAGATCTCTACCCGCTCCTACTCTTACGGATTTATAGACAGCCCTGCAGGATTCGTGGTGTCAATTGCTTCCAGCACCTAAAATTTCCGCTAAAGATTTTGCCTTCCCGTTATTTTCAGTAAACCTGCGGTTTCAGTCCATAGACTCCGAACTATATCCCGATTATGATATTTTTCTACCTCAGGATGCCACAAACGGTTCATTTGACTAAACTTATCAGTTTCTTACAATCCATGTTTCGTCGGCCAATATGATTGAAGAAATCAATGTGATCTGAATTTCACCGACTGTCGTCCGAAATCTGTACGTTCGGGCGATGCGATCGTCTGCAATGTGACCGCGCACGTAGTGGCGTACTAATTTGAAAACATCGGCCGCCTTTGGACGGTGTCGATCGTCGGTGGGATCCACAGATATCGGTAATACTGTGACCGCAGCCAGGCCAGACAAGCCTGTATTACGAACTCGGCTGTTAGCTTCTTAAGGCCGTCGGCGGAGAATACCTGCCCCCAGTCCGTAGCGTCTCTGGCACACGGAGATTTGTAAGGCTTCTACGGGGCACGGGCATCTCCCTAAAAAGAAGTATCGGGGCCACACTGCAGCCATCGTGGGGCGCGGTCACGATCGGGTCGGACGGGAATTACGGGGCGAATCAGCGCGGCGTGGTTTTTGTGGCCGATGGCCGCGCTATTTGCAGCGCGCGCACGTTCGCGCCGGCTCCGCGAATGCGACGCTGGCGCGTGGGCCGCCTGCTAACGGCCTACGTGTGCTCGCCGCGTGACGGATGGCGGCCGCTCGTAAGCTATGCGAACGCCAGATGATGATGTGTGGGGGGCGCGACCTGCCGTCTCCTCGCCCGGTTACGCCCGTCATCCGCCGCCTGCGTCCGACATCCCGCGAAGCTCCATCTGTCTCGGCCGCCCGCCTACCGCCAAAAACCCTTGTCTGTCTTCAGGCTCAATTGCTCGCTGCCACTTGAGATGCGTAGCGCGTTCCACAGATGACGAGTGTGGTTGGAATACGACGAAGGTGTCATGGAAACCCCAAATGTCACTCTGGAAAAAAAAGGACCAAGAAGGAATTATCTGAATGGAACGAAAATCGATAGATTTGCTGCGCATGTACGGAAAAACAAATGATTAAAATTCAGAATAATTGGACGATTTATTCGAGAGAAAGAGGTTCACAAATTCAGCAAGTTAATAACTCGTTGGCCCATCTCTGGCCCTTATACAAGCGGTTATTCGGCTTGGCATTGGTTGACAGAGTTTTCGATTGTACTCTTGAGAGATATAGCGCCAAATTCTGTCCAACTGACGCGCTAGATCATCAAAATCCCAAGCTTGTTAAATAGCCCTGCCCAAAGTGCTCCAAACGTTCTCAGTTGGCGGAGAGACCCAGCAGCTTGCTGCTCAAGGTAGGGTTTGGCAAGCATCAGACAAGCAGTGGAAACGCTCGCCGTGTACGAACGTGCATTATCTTGCTGAAATGTAACCTTAGGATGGCTTGCCATGAACGGCAACAAACCGGGGCGTAGAATGTCGTTGACGCACGGTTTTTTGTAAGAGTGCTGCGGATGACAACCAAATGGGTTCTGCTATGAAAATAAATAGCACGCAAGACCATCACTCCTGGTTTTGGGGCCTACGGTGAGCAACTGTCAGATTAGTATCCCAATACTATCTGGAACGTTTCCGGATACGTCTTCGCTGGCCGTCAGGGCTCGCTTCGATGTGGGATGCATCAATGAAGGCAATTCTATTCCAGTCAATGAGATTCCAGGCCGACGACGTGTCTGGAGACGCCCCGAAAACGGTGGGACACCCAACTGACTGTTGCTCGCCGTAAGGCCCGATACGTTTTCGTAACTACCACAAACTCACAATGCCGAATTTAATAACTAATTGTATGCGTTTAGGAATATGTATGGAGGCCACGAGAAATGATTTCTTAGTTTTTAGTGCGATCTAAAAACTGTTATATTTAAAACCACCAGAAAAATGCTCCATTGGGAGAAAAAAAAAGCGAATATGCTGCTGTTCATTAAAAGACTGAAAAGTGGGGTACCAGCTGTTTAATTCTGCCTTCCTCACCACCTTTAAGAATTTTCTCAAAAATCTTACCATGATAACATATTCGCGCCTTTTTTTACCATACAACTTACCTCTCACTCCCACAAGCTCCCCTAACTGTAACTCTCTCACACCCACTACTCCACCGCTGTTAAATCGCTCATACCATACACTTGCCTAAACAGCTCAACTCATTGTCATTATCCCTTTGTGTTTCTCTGACTGTCACTGTCCCCTGCCTCACAGCTACAGTATCCTTCATTCTGTTCTCCTCCTACTGTCTCTTCACACTCTCGTCGTGTCCCTTTTGCTTTGTCTTAGTACTACTATTGAAACGTCCCCTTTGAAAAATTTATGAATGATTGTGCTGATAAACCTCTTACGTTATTTGATTTTCAAACAGCTGAGCAGAACTGAACGTACTCCGACATTTCTCTCTTTACTTATTCTGATCAACACTAAACTGACACAATATTTTTAGCGCAACGCAATCTGACTTTCAATAATCCCTACAAAAGAATGGCCCTGACTAACATTAACCTATACCTTTCACGAATCACTTACCTCACGAAAATCTTTGTTACTCAAACTACTGCAATACAGCGAGCGCCACTACTGCCAGCTGTTCATTAAAAGACTGAAAAGTAGGGTACCAGCTGTTTCATTCTGCCTTCCTCGCCACCTTTAAGAATTTTTTCCAAAATCTTATCATGAGAACATATTCGCGCCTTTTTTTACCATACAACTCACCTTTCACTCCCACAAACTCCCCTAACTGTAACTCTCTCACATCCACTAGTCCACCACTGTTAAGTCGCTCATACCATACAGTTGCCTAAACAGCCCAACTCATTGTCATTACCCCTTCGTGTTTCTCTGACTGTCACTGTCCCCTGCCTCACAGCCACAGTATCCTTCATTCTGTCCTCCCCCTACTGTCTCCTCACACTCTCACCATGTCCCTCTTGCTCTCTCTTACTGTTTCTATCTCATTCATTCCCACTGCTGGTTTCTCTCTCTTCCTCATTGTCATTTTCGTAGACTCAGTCTCTCAATATCACCGCCTGTCACTCACTTCCGCTTTCTCCTTCTCTTTATTCCTCTCCCATTGGTACTGTTTTCTTCACTCTTTTCATAGCAGTGTTCTGTCACTGTCAAGTATGTTCCACCCCCACTGTGTCGCTCTATTTTTCTAACTCTCCTTCGCTCTTTCTATATTACAACAACTATCTACTATCGTCCAGTATTCATTACTTTGCAGTCTCTTTCCCAAATGGCTTTAATCACTATGGGACTTAACATCTGACATCATCAGTCTCCTAGACTCAGAACTACTTAAACCTAACTAACCTAAGGACATCACACACATCCGTGCCCGAGGCAGGATTTGAATCTGCGACCGCAGCACACTCGTGGTTCCGGACTGAAGCACCTAGAACCGCTCTCTTTCCCACTGACACTGTGTTCCTCTCTCTCTCTCAGCGTAAAAAAAGCGCGAACGTGTTCATACGCCAAAATTTTTGGAAAATTTTTTAAAGGCTCTGATAGGTAGAATAGGGCAGTTGATACCCCACTCCCTGTCTTTTAATAAACAGTAACACATTCGCCTTCTTCGTGCTGAGGCCTATGCTTTAAGAAAAAATCTACATTCATTCTTCCGTGATTCCGTACAAGTTCCACCACAGTTTTGATAATTGAAAATTAAGAAGTACTGAAGTACTAAAACTCCTTCAGATTGCGTTTCTGTCTTGTTGATATCTTAGTGGAGGCCCTTACATAATAAATGAAGGTCTGCTGATGAAGGGGTGACCTCGAAATATACTTTGGAATACTACAGGCGGAACTGAAAATACCAGCCAATTTATTTCAGTATCTGGATTTTGCCAACAACTATGAAATGAATACCCTATTTCAGTGTTATATATATTATAAATGTGAGAGTATGTGAGTGTGTGTGTTAGTATGATTGTTACTCCATCACACTGAAACGGTTGGACGGATTTGGATGAAATCTGGAATGGAGATAGCTGATACCCTTTATTAACTTACAGGTTACCTTATATACACCTACCTATCAAAGGGGTGGGTGTGGGGGTGAAAAAAAGTGTAGCCCACAACGCCGGTACTTCATTTATCCAGTCTTTGAGAAGGAGAGCACTTAGTGATTTGCAACAAACTTTACACATATTATCAAATCTTGAGAAACTTTTTTCTCCCTGACAACCCCCACAAAACAATGAATTGAAAAAGTTTATTGCTTATACATTTTCGCTGTTCATGCAGTAAAACAGCCACATGGAGCATGACGTTTTAATTTATTACTTCTTTACTGCTAACTCTGTTCACACCACATATCGCAAACAGTAGCCACATATACCACTGGATGCACCTGCAACATTATACGATTGACCGACACATAATTCAGGAAATACGGCGTCATAAACAGTTACCTGTCTTCAGGATGAAATTCGATAGAGAAACAGGTGAAATACGTGAAACATATGTACAAACATTTATGAAATATGTTAAATACATGTGAAATATATTAGAAATGTGCGCACATGGGCAAAGCCATGGGTAAAAGAACTAATCATAAGCCCCTAGAAAGATTTCAATCAAATTTGGTACATATATTAGTTACGATCTGAAAATAAATATTGTGGGGGTAAGACATCGTACACAATGGTAAGAAGAGGAGGGCTGCAGCGTGGTGTAGCAATAGTCTTTGTAGGAAAGCTGGACAGGAGAAGAAATGATTACCGAACAAGTTAACACAGTAAACAAAATATTTACTTAACTTGTATTTCTCTAAGCGTACGAATACTCATTAAAAATAATGGAGCAAGAAATAGAGTCCATCTCCCAATGCCAACAAGGAAGAGGCCCACTGTACTAAGCACAAACGATGGTGTCGTATCCAAGAGACTCCAAATGTGAGTCAGGGTGTCTGGTTGCCACTGGCTGTCCTATATTGCGGCAGCAGAGGGCGCTCGTAGTCCAAAGTTGCAGGAGGCATGGCTCAACGGTCATGCTCCATTGGGTCCACCGGATCCTGCATGACTGCTGTCAGCGTCCGACGGAAATTTGCAATTCAGTTGCTGTGACGTTCGTTGTTTTGTATCGATCTTGGTCCCACAAAACTACCAGCCTCCTACTGGTGTCGTGGTGATGATGTGGAGATAGAAAAGGAGAGGAGGAAGTAGATAGGAAAGGAAGAGATGGACAGAGAGGGGGAAGGAAGAGATGGAGAGAGAGGGGGGAAGAAGAGATGGACAGAGAGAGGGTAGGTGGAGATGGGAAGTGAGGGGGAGGAGATGGGCAGAGAGAGAGGAGGAGGAGATGGGTAGAGAGAGAGGAGGAGGAAATGGGCAGAGAGAGGGAGGAGGAAATAGGCAGAGAGAGGAGAGGAGGAAATTGAGAGAGAGAATGGGAGGGGGAATGGACAGAGAAAGGGAAGAAGACGATGGGGACAGTGAGAGGGTAGAGAAGGAGATGGACAGAGAGGAGTGGGGAGTTGAACAGCAAGAGAGGGAAGATGAGTTGGACACAGCAGGAGGAAGAGGAGATCGTAGACATGTTGAGTCGGTGGAAGAGATGGACAGAAAGGGGGAAAGAAAGAGATGGACAGAGAAAGGGGGAAAGTTGGAGATGGACTGATAGAAGATTGGAATAAATATACACCACTGGCCATTAAAATTGCTACACCACGAAGATGAAGTGCGACAGACGCGAAATTTAACCGACAGGAAGAAGATGCTGTGATATGCAAATGATTAGCTTTTCAGAGGATTCACACAAGTGAAACTTCCTGGCAGATTAAAACTGTGTGCCCGACCGAGACGTGAACTCGGGACCTTTGCCTTTCGCAGGCAAGTGCTCTACCATCTGAGCTGCCGAAGCACGACTCACGCCCGGTCTCACAGCTTTACTTCTGTGTTTGGAAGGTAGGAGACGAGATACTGGCAGAAGTAAAGCTGTGAGACCGGGCGTGAGTCGTGCTTCGGTAGCTCAGGTGGTAGAGCACTTGCCCGCGAAAGGCAAAGGTCCCGAGTTCGAGTCTCGGTCGAGCATACAGTTTTAATCTTCCAGGAAATTTCATATCAGCGCACACTCCGCTGCAGAGTGAAAATCTCATTCTGGATTCACACAAGGTTGGCGCCGGTGGCGACACTTACAACGTGCTGACATGAGGAACGTTTCCAACCGATTTCTCATACACAAACAGCAGTTGACCGGCGTTGCCTGGTGCAACGTTGTTGTGATGCCACGTGTAAGGAGGAGAAATGCGTACCATCACTTTTCCGACATTGATAAAGGTCGGATTGTAGCCTATCGCGCTTGCGGCTTATCGTATCGCGACATTGCTGCTCGCGTTGGTCGAGATGCAATGACTGATAGCAAATATGGAATCGGTGGGTTCAGGAGGGTAATACGGAACGCCGTGCTTGATCCCAACGGCCTCGTATCACTAGCAGTCGAGATGACAGGCATCTTATCCGCATGGCTGTAACGGATCGTGCAGCCACGTCTCGATCCCTGGGTCAAGACATTGGGACGTTTGCAAGACAACAACCATCTGCACGAACAGTTCGACGACGTTCGCAGCAGCATGGACTGTCAGCTCGGAGACCATGTCTGCGGTTACCCTTGACGCTGCATCACAGAGAGGAGCGCCTGCGATGGTGTACTCAACGACGAACCTGTGTGCACGAATGGCAAAAGTCATTTTTTCGGATGAATCCAGGTTCTGTGTACAGCATCATGATGGTCGCATCCGTGTTTGGCGACATCGTGGTAAACGCGCATTGGAAGCGTGTATTCGTCATCACCATACTGGCGTGTCACCGGGCGTGATAGTATGGGGTGCCATTGGTTACACGTCTTGGTCACCTCTTGTTCGCATTGGCGGCACTTTGAACAGTGGACGTACGTGACACCCAAGCTCTGTTTGACTCAATGCCCAGGCGTATCAAGGCCGTTATTACGGCCACAGGTGGTTGTTCTGGGTACTGATTTCTCAGGATCTATGCGCCCAAATTGCGTGAAAATGAAATCACATGTCAGTTCTAGGATAATATATTTGTCCAATGAATACCCATCATCTGCATTTCTTCTTGGTGTAGCAATTTTAATGGCCAGTACTGTATAAACAGCCTTTTTTTTAAAATGACTGTTTAACCTTACTTGATATCGCGGGTCGCAACTAGTGTTTGCATAAAAGTGAGCCGTATGCAGAGGCAGTGAACCGCTTCGACGATGTGTCCACTAGGTGCTCGCGGCCGGCTGCTGCTGTGACTGCGAGATCGCGGTAGCTTTTGTACCAGCTGACAGGTCACGGAACGCGGCGAGACCCTTGCGTGGCTGGCAGCAAGCTCTGTGATGGTGGGTCGTCGGTGACGGACGCCGTGAAAATAGCGCCGGCAGAGCCTCGTGGGCAGGGAGGAGCGAGGAGGGAAGGCGGCGCCCTCTGGAGATATATGGCCCGGCTGCCAGCCACTAATAACGCCCTGAGTGGCCGAGCGCGCCTGGAATGTTATCTCGCGTCACGCTGCGTCACACTCCAGGCCGACCCACTGAGACCGATTGTGCCGCAAGCGCCTTTGTGCTGAAACTTGCCAAGGAGGGAAACAGATTTAGCTGATTGGATCTACTGTATGTTGGTAACGTAGGAGCTGCAAGAGGGCGTTCAGATACCATGTTCATTAGGAATTTTGGTATCGGTACGAATATCTACAATTCTTATGGCGTTCTGCCTTTTCTCAGGTTTTTCTGTTCTTCGGGAGCACGTATTTAATCGACCGAATGTCTTGAGGAAACCTGATTGCATCCAGATATAGTAACCTACTCAGGGAGAAGCCACGCAATAACGGAGCAGTTAGCTTTAACTGAAATCTTAATAATATTTACGATTCTAATAATTGTTAATAACCCCTGACTTATCTCTCTGCAATCTGACTAGCCAGAAGAAGTCGTAACTGGCAATGCGCTAAATAATATTAATTAATGTGAAAGAGAAATCTCAAGGCCAATGAGTAAATAAACTGTCACTTCCTCGTAATGACGTTAAATGATAAATACACCAGACCTCCCAAACTTGAACTCCCACAATCGTTAGACCCGCATTAAATACAATATACTCAATACATATAAAGGGCCAATCGTACTCCCTAAGTATCATACAGTCACGTAAACTACTTAATGGCAGTTTCAATCAAATATGACCAGGCGCTGAACAGTCTGTAGAACAGCGAGTCATATATTAAATCGGTCTCGACACGGAATCTGACACCCGCCGCATAATCGCCCGGCCGTCAGCTCTGCAGTCACCGGTTGCAAGACTTGACAGCGGCGCCTAATGATACATATCGTGCTTTCTGAGCATGTCTTCCACACCGCTAACCACAGACTTTCCCCAATTTTGCACCAAGGTTGCACCCTAAGTTGTCTCCCTATCAAAGAACGAGCAAGTCGCGAGTTGACGTACGACACAAATTGCCACTGTCGTAATGATCGATCCCTTATGTTCTATCGATACGTCTACAATATCTGAACAAGATTACCGATACCTACAATATCGCAGACTATTTCGTGGTTACTTATCGAGTTTATATTCTATCTTAACAAATCCCTCTTATTCTCAGGAATGCCTTCTTGCTATAGTCAGTCTATATTCTGTGTGTTCTCTACTTCGGCGGCCGTCAGTTGTTTTACATCCTATATAAGAAGAACACCTTTAATACCTTTAGTGTCTCATCAGTAGGACAGTAGGCGCTTCTTCAGACCCCTTCCCCCGCCACCAGCCACCTCCCCCTCCACGCCCCTCCTTGAAGAAGAGGTAGTTTTTCATGCATTTCAATATTTATGACGTCATTTCTCCGTAACTATGTGTCATACAACGAAATAATTTTGCATGTACATTGCGCGCTGTACGTCGATACTTTCTGAAAATGTGCCGCGAATAGAGTTAGTAGTAACGATGTAATAAATTTAAGTTTCATGCCCCACGTTGAAGTTTTATTACATGAATAGAGAAAAATTTACTAGCCAGTAAACTATTTTCCTTTCACTATTTAGGGGGGGAGTGTCAACGAGAAAAAGTGCAATTGTGTGGAAAGTTTGTTGGAAGTCGCCAAGTACTCTTATCCTCAAATACTGAATGAATATAGTCAGGGTAACTTTCACGCCGTGAGTTAACGCTACATCGACACATACTCAGTTTACAGCTTTAGTACTTGAATTATAGTGTTAAATCTTCGACGTAAGATTATACCCCTTAATGACTAGATAATGACATCTTTTAAATTTTTAAATTCTGTCAGTTTTTTTGTGATAATTCTATCCGTATCATCTCCTTTCAAGACACTATGCGTTCTTTTCGGCTACTCTTGTAAGTACTTTGTCGTCTCTGACGGAATTATAATGTTACTAGGAAACCTCAAAGTTTTTATTTCTTCTCCTTGAACTTAAATCCCTTTCAAAAAAATTTCCGTGCTCTGCCTTACTGTTTTCCAGTGTACTGATTGAGTACCTTCGGGGACAGGCTGCAACCCTCTATCACTCGTTTCTCAACTGCTTCCATTTCGTGCCATTTGAAGGTATGTTTCTAAAATATATAAATATTTTTTTATTAATGCGAATAAAATAATCTCTAAATAAAGATTATGGCCATGTCTGTCTCGAGGACTAAACAGAGTTTTAAAAAAAAGTGGGACCGTGACGCGCACCAGGAGGCGTTTGTCACGAATAACGAGACGCCACAGCCCTCATGTCACAGCGGACACGTCTAGAAATGGGAGACGCAAGATTCACCTAGGTGACACTCCTCTGTGACGTCACTACCACGTGTAAATGCGCAGTTTCGACCTGAGGGGATGTCTAACGACTTTTGCGGTCGTATCGAGTCTGAGTGCGGTTAGTCTCCTGTAGCACGAAGCTCACATCTGGTATACTTGTTGTTGTAGCTTAATGATTCTTAGAAGTAATATGACTGGTTGCTCTTTTCAGTACTTGATTACTTCCAAACATGAAAGTGTGGCCAACCATGGTTTCTTCATTCTAGAAATGCTGTCTGCTAATGCCAAATTATTAGTGTGGGAACGTATTTCTAGGTTGCGCACCAGTGGATACATCACATCTTGCCTCATCTTATTCGATCTGACCAGTTTATTGACTTCATTTTAACTGACCTGTTTATTCAACCGATGTCCATATAAATAACGTTATGTCGTCTAGTTATATATACAAAATTAAACGTACTTTGCACGCCAGAATAATGAATGTAGTACTGCCATAAAACTCTTCTGAAGTCATAAAAAGATTGGTAAATAAGGAATATCGTTGTGACTGTGGTAGCCATTCTTGCACAATTAAAGGAGCAATTTGTGTCTTCAGTTGGTACATTCATTGCAGTTCTGGAAGCTATTTGCTGCCTCGTTCTTTGAGTGTGAGGAACTACCAACTTCATACTCGTTATTTTCATATACGGTATATTACGAAAAGTACTTAGCAATGAGCTCCCCCAGTGGTAAAAGTGTGCTGCTTGTGTGAAGTATGTTCTAATTTGTGCGAGATATTAGAATTCACTGCGAGAAAAATAACCTACTTCATTTGCACTGGAAACATCTAGAAAAATCAGCAACGTGAACAAACCAGTACCAATACCAGAACACATTTCGTTCGTATATGTACTTTAATTGATGTTCTTGTTTGGAAACGAAGTCTCCTAAAATAACTAGCCTGTACATTTTCTTTTATACTTCATAGACGGCAGAGTTTAAGTTACCTTTTAATTCTTGTTAAGATGAGTGTTTCATGATTAATTTGTAAATTATTACCAATATCTCACTCCTGGGAGAGAGCACTCATATACAATATGTGATCAAAAGTATCCGGACACCTGGCTGAAAATAACTCACAAGTCCTTTGCACCCTCCATCGCTAACGCTCGAATTCTGTATGGTGGTGGCCGACTCTTAGCCTAGATGATAGCTTTCACGCTCGCAGGCATACGTTCAGTCATATGCTGGAAGGTTTCTTGGGGAATGGCAGCCCATTCTTCACGGAGTGCCGCACTGAGGAGAGGTATCGATGTCGGTCGGTGAGGCCTGGTGCGAAGTCTGCGTTCCAAAACATCCCAAAGGTGTTCTATAGGATTCAGGTCAGCATTCTGTGCAGGCTAGTCCATTACAGGGATGTTATTATCGTGTAACCACTCCGTCACAGGCTGTGCATTATGAACACGTGCTCGATCGTGTCGAAAGATGCAATCTCCATCCCCGAATTCCTCTTCTACTGTGGGAAGCAAGAAGGTGCTTAAAACATCAATGTAGGGATGAGCTGTGATAGTGCCACACGAAACAACAAGGAGTGCAAGCCCCCTCCATGAAAAACACGACCACACTGGCACTACACACCTTGGCAGACGAGGTTCACCGGGCATTCGCCATACCCACACCCTGCCATCGGATCGCCACGTTGTGTAACGTGATTCGTCAGTCCACACAACGTTTTTCCGCAGATCAATCGTCCAATGTTTACGCTCCTTACAACAAGCGAGGTGCCGTTTAGCATTTACTGGCGTGATGCGTGGCTTATGAGCAGGCGCTCCACCATGAAATCCAAGGTTTCTGACCTCCCGCCTGACTGTCATAGTACTTGCAGTGGATCCTGGTGCACTTTGCACTTCCTGAGTGATGGCCTGGATAGATGTCTGCCTATTACACATTACGACCCTCTTCAAATGTCGGCCGACCGCTGGTGGCCGAGCGGTTCTGACGCTACAGTCTGGAACCGCGCGACCGCTACGTTCGCAGGTTCGAATCCTGCCTCGGGCATGGCTGTGTGTGTTGTCCTTAGGTTGGTTAGGTTTAAGTAGTTCTAAGTTCTAGGGGACTTATGACCTCAGCAGTTGAGTCCCATAGTGCTCAGAGCCATTTGAACCATTTTTTTCAAATGTCGGCGGTCTCTGTCAGTCAACAGACGAGGTCGGCCTGTACGCTTTTGTGCTGTACGTGTCCCTCCACGTTTCCACTTCTTTATCACATCGGAATCAGTGGACCTAGGGATGTTTAGGAGTGTGGAAATCTTGCGTACAGACGTATGACACAAGTGACACCCCATCACCTGACCACGTTCGAAGTCCGTAAGTTCCGCGGAGCACCCCATTCTGCTCTCTCACTATGTCTAATGACTACAGAGGTCGCTGATATGGAGTACCTGGCAGTAGGTGGCAGCACAATGCACCTAATATGAAAAAAGTGTGTTTTTTGGGGTGTCCGAATACTTTTGATCACGTAGTGTACCTACATAACATAGAATATTACAGATGATACTAAATTAATAAGAATGTCCCACCGTCTTTTAGAAAAGCGAAGGAAATAAATTAAGTAGCAGGACTCGAACCAGCGTATAAACTTCATTCTGCTCTTTAACCTGACATCTTTACCACCACTCCATTGTGGACACAAGGAATACTCGACTCTGTTTTCTTCTTACAGCTCCTGAAGATTTTAAGCGTTGATATGCTTTTACCTTAAATTTACATAATTATAACAAATCGTACCAATAATGCACTGTCAAGAGGTTCTGAATATTTTACGCAGGACATACGCTATGATTAAACCTATCAAATACGAAATTCAACTAAGTGACGAAAACCAGAACGACTTTTCCAACTTCTCAGAACTCGATACGACCTCGAACGTCGACGGACAATCCCGATGGTTGAAACTGGGCATGTACACGGCATAGTGACATCACGGAGAAATGTCATGGAGGTGAATCAGCGTCTCCCTCTAGAACTGGGTTACCTGTTGAACAGCGTATCACGAGAGGCTGTGAGGGTGAAGTCAGCCAAGCTGAAGGGAAGGCCTGCCGGTATCCCACGGAGCATGGACAGGGGTACCCCTGTACCCTTCTGGACGGCCGCATCCCAGAAAAAAAGGCCGGCTCTTGCAGGCACCAGGCACCAGGTCATCGGTGGTCGGGGTTGCCACATCGCACGCGACCCCAGCACTTCGGCCGCCACTCTTGCGTAACGGTGACGTCTGCAGGGCGGGCAGGATGTAATTGCTCCACAAATGCTATTCCCGCGGCTACAAGGATCACCCTTTAAGCTTTTACGAACCACCACCAGATACCGCTACTAAGATGTGTCATTACGTTTCTTCTAAAAAACTCCATGCGTTATTGTTACAACAACTTATCGAGTGGTTTATTTAGAGCGAGCGTTTAAAGAAACTGTTGTTGAAAACTGGATAATTGTTTACGATAATACTGAAGACCTAACTTATCAAAAACGCCTCGAAGTCTGATTTCGCGCTAAAGCAATTGATAAAGGACACTTCCATACCCTTCCGTCTAAAAAAAAAAAAAAAAAAAAAAAAAAAATGAACATCTAAGTGATGAACTTATCATGTCTGGAGTTCACAGCCATGGAGAATTAATTAAAAGACATTATGTTCGCTTTTGACTATAGAAGGTTTTAATTTTCACGTTTGCAGTTTCGGCCTTAAGACCATTATAGCAGACTCTGCTTCATCACGAGTCAAGCATTAAAATCCTCCGACATGTACATATGTAATCGTCGTATCTAAGCCTTAAAAAAATGTTGAAATGTTAACACGAATCCCAATGAGCCACTGTTCTTGTACACTGTTTACATATGAACTAAAACAGTTGGCTCGAAGACACAATCAGAGATACATGTGTGCATGTCGGAGGATCTTAAAGTTTGACATGTGTTGAAGCACAGTCGTACACAGTACGTCGCTTTACAGCGGTCTTAAGGCTGAAGTCGCAATTGTGAAAATAAAAAGTTTCTCAGTCAAGTACCAATATTGTTTGTTTGTTTTTTTAACACCTAAATCGTTACATATGAGCTCTGGCTTCTATTATATTTGCTAATGTAGTTTATGCTTCAGCACGAGAGAGAAAAAAAAATTATGCATTGGGAGATGAAAGTTGGTGATGGAAATTTCGTGAAAAGACTTCGCCGCAACGAAAAACGTCTTTGTTCTAATGGTTGTTAGCCCATCTATCTCGTGTGATATCGAAGACACTCCCTTCTCTATAACTTGATGTTACAAAACGAGCTGCCCTTCTTTGAAATTAGTCAGTGTTCTCCATCAGTCCCATGTGGTAGTGATCCCCTACTGCACAATCCTTCTACAGTAGAGAACGGACAAGCTTAGCGTAGGCAATCTCTTTACCAGACCTGTTGCATCTGCCAATAGGACGTTGTCTTTGGTTCGTTTTCCCCACAGCGTTTTCTGTGGATTGTCTCATATTTAAGTTGTTCTTATAATCCGTTGCTATTTCGTTGGATTGACAACCTTTACATTGTGTGATTTATCGTAACCGAAATTTAACGGAATCCTTTCAGTACTCACCTTGCTTTCAAAGTTTTGTAAACATTGACAGTGAAACATTTGAATGCATAGTTTTTCACAGTGAAGATAAAGGGGAACAATTAAAAGTAAGCGAAACATACTGCATACACGGCCACAAACGCGCACTCACGGACGCACCGTCTTCCACATAGGATAAAATTGTGTTTACCGTAACATTCCCAAGTGGTAAATGTTCAAGGAAAATAATTTTTCTAGATGAAGTCCTTTGAGGCTGCAGATGACAAACCGTGAAAGAAAAACCACTTTAAAGCAAAACATAGAAAACCAAAAAAGCCACAGCATATTGTGACAAGGTACATATGTAAAAAATGCTGCAACTTTGCAGAAACATGTCTGTCGGAAAGAAAGAAAAATTTGTTTGCTCAAGGACGGTCCCATCCAAAGACAAATTTAATTAATGTTTAACTGCCCGTATTCACTTGAGTTATAGCCAAACGAGTTAATTTTATTCCCTTACACAAACCAAATGAACGAGCAGGTGTTTTCATCCTTCCAAAACCATATTTTTGAGGTGACAGAATCGGGGAGTGAAGAATTTTTCAGAACTTGTTTCAGTACAAGTGAAAGTGCTTTAATTTCAAAGGGGAATGTTTTGAGAAACAAAATTATTTGCACCAAAAATAGTTTTTCGTAATTTATTTTTGTAAAAACTTAAAAAATGGCCCTGCTCGTACTACTACTACTACTACTGTTATGTCTCTTACGTCGAAGTCCAGTAAATAGCGACTCCTGGTAATGACAGGCAAGTTATTTCTAAGATTCAGCGTACTTAACTCAGTAAAATGCATACGTCAGAGACTAACGTTGCTTGATGTGAAGACAGCGATTGCGCCTACGATGGAAAAACTGCTGTCTACTGTAAGCGCTCCTTTTCTCCGCTGCCGTCACACGCGGTGCGCTCAATTTCGTACAACTATGATGTTCGCTTTATCGTGACAGTTATTTGGTGTGTCAAGTGATCAACCGCTGGACACAAGTCTTTACGTTAAGGATGGGCTGCGACCTGGAATGTACTTGATACATATGCACTTAATTATGCATATCGTCGTATCTTAAAGTAGACAGAAATGAGCTACTACGGATATAATGAAATTAAAAGTTTTTAGTGATATAACAAACAAAGCGTATTACTGCTTTGCGAGCACATTAGGGATGTCAGACCCAACGTTAAGAAAATGATCATTTTATTTTAGCAACATTCTTCCTGTTTTATTCTTCGATTTTAAGAGAATGGCTATTCAGTCGGTGCTCAGCTGGAATTTTTCTGTTTTATCTTCACCTCATGGCGCATTGTTTTCCTTCTACTCAATGCCGTCGCTCTCGACCCTCACACGTTCTTGTAGTTGCTCTGTTCCGAGAATTCTATCGCAACCGAGCGAGATGGCGCAGTGGTTATACACTGGACTCGCATTCGGGAGGACGACGGTTCAATCCCGCGTCCGGCCATCCTGATTTAGGTTTTCCGTAATTTCCCTAAATCACTCCAGGTAAATGCCGGGATGGTTCCTCTGAAAGGGCACGGCCGACTTCCTTCCCCATCCTTCCCTAATCCGATGAGACCGATGACCTCGCTGTCTGGTCTGCTTCCCCAAAACAACCAACCAACCAACCAATTCTACCGCAGCAAGTAAACAGGGGAGCACCCTTCCTTCATACACCTGACCGATGTTGCTGGAAGTATTTGTCGCGTACGATAAGAAAGCAAACACATACAGAATTGTAGTACTGTTCTGTCTCTCGGTGGCCCTCGGCACTGTGTTGGCACTGCTGTTAACATTTTCCAGTTATTCGATGCGTACCTGTGTTATCGTCTTCTCTCGGTGTTGACACGAGATAAAACGTGGAGGCGCCAGGACGAACGAGAATTGACTGCCGCGGATTACGCTCCGGGCTCCCGCATCTCACTCTATCGTGCTTCCAGAAACTCACGATTCCCACCTGTTCGTCAGTGTTAGGTGCGCCTCGTGCATTTTCTAAAAGTTTGTCATTTCGGTACCCTAGTCCAGAAGTTTCCAACTAATACCAGTCTTGTCTTGTTCACAAGTTTTCAAGTAATACCAGTCACGTCTTGTTGCAGGTGTCTGAATTGATTAAAAATGTAAAATCGGATGTGGCTGCGTGTTCCGAGTAGGAAACTTACTTACTTATTTTACTGTACTCGTTCAGTCCCAGAGGACCGCGCGCAGATACAAGATCCCATCTCCCAGTGGATTCTGTTTTGTGTGTTCTGTCGCCAATCACCCTCTAGGCCGATCTGCAGCAGGTCTTCATGGATTCCATCTCTCCGCCTTTTCTTTGGTCTTCCTAGTGGTATTTTGTCGCGGGAAGTAAAATCCATGGATTTCAAAGACCATCGGTGTTTATCCATCCGAGTGACATCTCCTGCCAATATGAGCCGCTTGCTTCTCATCAGGCCTACAGTGTTTGGTCCAGTGTAGATCTCATCCAGCTGACAGTTATGCCGAATCCACTTTCTCCAGTGATCTCATCTGGTATCGGATCATAGTTCTTCCATAAGACTCTTCGTTTGAAAACGAGAAGATTTTTTATGTCTTCTTTCCGGACACTCCAAGCTTCGCAGCCATGCAGCCCTACGGGTTGGATCAGTGTTTAGTACAACTCGAGTTTCAAATTCCTTAAGAGACTGCGAGATTTAAAAAGCCGACTCAGCCTGAGGTATGGTCAGTTTGTGGGTTGGATCTCGCTTTGATTTGTGCCTCACACGATGCGTCCTCTGTCATAGATTGCCCCCAGATAATTAAAATTATGAACCCTTGTGTATGATCGTGTTCCGACTAGCAGGGGCTGGAATGGGTTTCTTGAATTCTCTTGAGACCTTCTTATCATCAGATACTCGGTCTTTTACTGATTCACAACGACACCGATTATGATCACTGCCGCCTCCATGCTGTCGCTCATCCGCATCAGTTCTTACTTACATGTGGACAACAGTGTTACATCGTCGGCACCTTCTACTTCGATCCCCTCGAAGTTCTTATGGAAAGATCCCCTCATTATCGTTTCGAGCGCCAGGTTGAACATTATTGGTGACACACAGTATCTCCTTGTCTCAACCCTGTTTTTATGTAAATATTCTCAGAGTAGGAAACGCATACTCTTAATATTTAAAACTTATGTAGTTTACAGATAAGTGCTAAATTGATATTCAGGTACTGTCTCCCATATTTTCATGATAGATCGCTCATCTGACACATAAAGTTGCATGTTTGCAATGGGCTACAAATCATCGAACGTGGGCGGTAGCTAACTGGCGTAACGTAATGTGGTCTTACGAATCATGTTTTTGCCTGTATTCAAACGGCGCACGTCGTCGAGAGAACCGAAAGCCAAATGAAGCAGTTCATCCTGAATGTGTGCAAGGTCAGTTTCAAGCCGAAGGTGGATCTGTGACATTTTGGGGGCGTTTTTCTTATCGCAGCCCACGGCGTTGCCGCTGTGGTAACACCGGTTCCCGTCAGATAACCGACGTAAAGCGCTGTCGGAAATGTGGAAATTTGTGGTAAGGTCTTATGACACCAAATTGCTTAGGTCATCGGTCCCTGTGCTTTTTTTTGTCATCAGTCTACTGACTGGTTTGATGCGGCCCGCCATGAATTCCTTTCCTGTGCTAACCTCTTCATCTCAGAGTAGCACTTGCTACGTCCTCAATTATTTGCTTGACGTAATCCAATCTCTGTCTTCCTCTACAGTTTTTGCCCTCTACAGCTCCATCTAGTACCATGGAAGTCATTCCCTCATGTCTTAGCAGATGTCCTATCATCCTGTCCCTTCTCCTTATCAGTGTTTTCCACATATTCCTTTCCTCTCCGATTCTGCGTAGAGCCTCCTCGTTCCTTACCTTATCAGTACACCTAATTTTCAACATTCGTCCATAGCACCACATCTCAAATGCTTCGATTCTCTTCTGTTCCGGTTTTCCCACAGTCCATGTTTCACTACCATACAATGCTGTACTCCAGACGTACATCCTCAGAAATTTCTTCCTCAAATTAAGGCCGGTATTTGATATTAGTAGACTTCTCTTGGCCAGAAATGCCTGTTTTGCCATAGCGAGTCTGCTTTTGATGTCCTCCTTGCTCCGTCCGTCATTGGTTATTTTAATGCCTAGGTAGCAGAATTCCTTAACTTCATTGACTTCGTGACCATCAATCCTGATGTTAAGTTTCTCGCTGTTCTCATTTCTACTACTTCTCATTACCTTCGTCTTTCTCCGATTCATTCTCAAACCATACTGTGTACTCATTAGACTGTTCATTCCGTTCAGCAGATCATTTAATTCTTCTTCACTTTCATTCAGGATAGCAATGTCATCAGCGAATCGTATCATCGATATCCTTTCACCTTGTATTTTTATTCCACTCCTGAACCTTTCTTTTATTTCCATCATTGCTTCCTCGATGTACAGATTGAAGAGCAGGGGCGAAAGGCTACAGCCTTGTCTTACACCCTTCTTAATACGAGCACTTCGTTCTTGATCGTCCACTCTTATTATTCCCTCTTGGTTGTTGTACATATTGTATATGACCCGTCTCTCCCTATAGCTTACCCCTACTTTTTCAGAATCTCGAACAGCTTGCACCATTTTATATTGTCGAACGCTTTTTCCTGGTTGACAAATCCTATGAAAGTGTCTTGATTTTTCTTTAGCCTTGCTTCCATTATTAGCCGTAACGTCAGAATTGCCTCTCTCGTCCCTTTACTTTTCCTAAAGCCAAACTGATCGTCACCTAGCGCATTCTCAATTTTCTTTTCCATTCTTCTGTATATTATTCTTGTAAGCAGCTTCGATGCATGAGCTGTTAAGCTGATTGTGCGATAATTCTCGCACATGTCAGCTCTTGCCGTCTTCGGAATTGTGTGGATGATGCTTTTCCGAAAGTCAGATGGTATGTCGCCAGACTCATGTATTCTACACACCAATGTGAATAGTCGTTTTGTTGCCACTTCCCCCAATGTTTTTAGAAATTCTGATGGAATGTTATCTATCCCTTCTGCCTTATTTGACCGTAAGTCCTCCAAAGCTCTTTCAAATTCCGATTCTAATACTGGATCCCCTATCTCTTCTAAATCGACTCCTGTTTCTTCTTCTATCACATCAGACAAATCTTCACCCTCATAGAGGCTTTCAATGTATTCTTTCCACCTATCTGCTCTCTCCTCTGCATTTAACAGTGGAATTCCCGTTGCACTCTTAATGTTACCACCGTTGCTTTTAATGTCACCGAAGGTTGTTTTGACTTTTCTGTATGCTGAGTCTGTCCTTCCGACAATCATATCTTTTTCGATGTCTTCACATTTTTCCTGCAGCCATTTCGTCTTAGCTTCCCTGCACTTCCTATTTATTTCATTCCTCAGCGACTTGTGTTTCTGTATTCCTGATTTTCCCGGAACATGTTCGTACTTCCTCCTTTCATCAATCAACTGAAGTATTTCTTCTGTTACCCATGGCTTCTTCGCAGCTACCTTCTTTGTGCCTATGCTTTCCTTCGCAACTTCTGTGATGGCCCTTTTTAGAGATGTCCATTCCTCTTCAACTGTACTGCCTACTGCGCTATTCCTTATTGCTGTATCTATAGCGTTAGAGAGCTTATACACTATTTAATCTAACTTAAACTAACTTATGCTAAGGACGACACACACACACACACTCATGCCCGAGGAAGGACTCGAACATCCGACGAGGGGAGCCGCGCGGACCGTGACAAGACGCCTGAGACCGCGCGGCTACCCCACGTGGCAGCGCTGTCGGGCTGGGCTAGCACTTTCATGGGTGACCATCCGGTCTGCCGAGCGGTGTTGGCATGTGGTGTGCACTCAGCCCTTGTGAAGCAAACTGAGGAGCTACTTGATTGAGAAGTAGCGGCTCCAGTCTCGTACTCGTAAACTGATATACGGCCGGGAGAGCGGCGTGCTGAGCACATGCCCCCGCCATATCCGCATCCAGTGACCCATGGGGGCTGACGATGACATGGTGGCCGGTCGGTACCTTTGGGCCTTCATGGAGTTTAGTTTAGGTGTTACGTTTTTCTTATCATGAACTGCACCCACTCCCTGAAGTGACCACTAACATTAACGTATATTTAAACATTCTGAATGATCAAGTGTTGCCTTTCAGTCAACATCTGCATGACGAGTATGCTATTAAAACCCCTGTATTTCAAGACGGCGATACCAAAGTTCATCGGGATGGAAGTACTTATATGTGACAGGTTTTCTGAAAACTCGTCCAACCTGTTACATCTCGGCAGGCCAGTGAAATCATCTGACATGAACCGCATAGAAAATCTGTGCGACATGTTGAAACAGCGGATAAAACACCGACATTAGCATCCCCGCGATTTGGTGGAACAGCGCGATTAGAGCCTCTGCGAGTGGCTTACCCTGGATGCGAAGTACCTGCAAGGCCTTGTGGACTCACTACCTAACCGAATCCAGGGCGTTATCAAGTCGAGGAGCGGAATTACAAGGTATTAAACTATACTTGTAATTATTTCTGTAGAGGTGACTAATTTCTTGTCCGGTGAGCCTATGATTACTTGTAGAACTAGGAATAAGTGCTCAAGTCAATGATGATTCAATTACCAGTACTAGTACGTTACGCTAGTGTCGAGTCTTATTGAACTGATAATTAACAGTGACTGAAGATTACGTACTGTAGGTGGATCATTAGGGCCAATATTCGAACTTTATGAACACTCGCAGAGCATGCGATGCCGAATGCATGCAGTTTTCAGTGATTAATTTACGTCATTCATATAACGGCTTCCCGCTCCGAACCCGAGAGCCAATTTGTTTATTAGTAGCCTGGTAGTGGAGAGCAAACATGCTGAAACGAAACGAACAATTTGTGAAGCTCCCAGTGAGGAACACGGAACATTAGGAGCCCACAGCACCAACGTCGATTAAACAGCAGGGTAAAAGCTTAATCGCGATTGAGTTGTCTTTGCGTTGTACCAACGTTAAATGCCAGTTAGCAAAACTAGCTTACCGGGAGTTTGACCGCGGTTAATTCCGATTGTTGCAAAAGGAAATGCCCATTATACATGCAAAGATAATGATAATCGCTAACTATAGTACTTACCTCTAACGTCCTTGGTACTTATGCGCGCTTTTTAGTTTGTTAACGTAATTTTGGTGTTGCTGTTGCACTGCGGAGGGCGGGGAAGGTGTGCCGAATTTCGCAAAATTTAAAAGTGATATCCTTTTAGAGCTAGTTGGATGTAATGCGAATATTTTAGAATGCAGAAAAAATGGACAGGGGCCAGTGTAAGAGAGAAACTGAAAGTATAGCTACACAGTTTAATTCCACTCCAGGCCACCCAGCCACAATGCATGTGGCCATAATGTAATTAGAAGTCTGTTTATGAGCGAGACAGAGTTACTCCGATAAATAGGAGATTCCATCCTCTCGTTGATTTAACCTAATAACCAGCACACTATTTGTTCTGAAAGACGAAATCTCTCTTCAAATTCTCTGCCCACGTAATCTTCCACAAGTATACCAATACGGTTGCGGCGACGATTTTTCATGGCCAAGATATGATATTTCTTCTTCTTCCATGTCACGTAAGACATCAAAACGCTTCACCCAGTACATGTTCACCTCATTTTAAATGCGATCAGTTCGAGACGAACGAACCTCTGAGCTTAATCAGTTTTAACCGCGGTTAACTCGCACGTTCAACTTTGATCGATGTTGGTTCAGTCGAATTTTGGATTGGGCAGGGTTAAATGACGACTTAACTGCGGTTGACTTCTTATCACCGTTTGTGCAGCCGGCCCTACGACACTTCTTTTCAAACGCACAGCCCCTCCCCCTCCTCCACCCCACCGACGCCTCGCCTCCTCAGTGTGCCACCATTATCCTACCCGACAAAAGTCCAATGGTGTGGCGGGGAAAGATTTAAATGCGCACCTGAAACAAGATTAGCTCATCACGACTACCTCATTCCTTGCGTTAACATAGCGATGTGATAGTATCCACATTTTTAAAATTAGTTTTTGGTTTTATTTCTTTTTGTAATACGGTGTTCCTGACGCCATTTCGTCTTTTAACGAAAGATAGGTGAGAAGTTATGTGAGCCAGCTGCCAAACTTTTTGCTGTGCGTCTTCGTGCGGTGACCTTGTTATTTTCTGTTCGCATGGTGCAGTTGGAGAATGATTCTGAGATATGCTTGGTGGGCGTGAATAATCACCTAAGCATACCCTACCTGCTGGCATACCAGGCCACGACGGTTAATACAGCGCGTGCCAGATCGGGTGTGTCGGTGTGGTCCAACACATGCAATACCAGAAGGTGAAGGTGCTTTATGCGTCAAAACATTTTGCATGCATCCCTCATTTCCGCAAACCTGATGTCAGTACACAAGCAGTTAACCTTGTTTTAAATATCCTTACGCAGGCAAACGTTAAATTATGTTCATGCACTGCCGTGGCTGCGAACGACCAGATGTACATGATATGATACTCGTTGGACAATGGAGCTTTCCACACTGTCGTAATTAGCAACTTTGTACTAGGAAATAATGGTGTACTTTTTCTACTAAATACCGTTCTTACATAATTTGCCAGCCTCCCAAAATATAAAGGTGCTGATTCAACGTATATTTCGATTGTACGATGGGATATTTAACTTCTTATTTGCTTCTAAAAGTATGAAGTTATTTCTCACATTCATTGCATATCCCCGATGACGATTCTTTTTATACATAAGGATAGCAAGCAAAGAGGCGAGTGTTTTACTGCATTCTTAAAATGTACTTCAGTCCCTGACACGGAAGGCGTACCTACTGGTAGTCTGTTAATTATCATTAATAGTATTGGGTAAACGGGGGTATTTTCGTGACGCATATATATATATATATATATAACTGTTGGAGCGGCAACGGGGGAGTTCAGCTCGCAGTTTCTTTTAGACATCTCAGATGGCAGCAAAATATAATTTAAATTTTGGTGCAAGAAGAAATTATATCGCGAAAATTTTATCTGCCGAAGATGAAGGCGGGGTTTGTGTGTGTGTGTGTGTGTGTGAGCTAGTAGGAAGGCAAAGCTGAAACAAACTTTTGTTTCTACTGACGTGCACGGCACTTGTATGATGATCTTGAGAAGTATCGTAAGTAAAAAAAAATGGGAATATAAGAGATCGCGTTCACTGGTCCTTTTATCCAGTATATGAACTGATTGATACCTAGCGCTAATGCTCCATGCGAATGATCGCTGTATCAGCCACTTTCAGCAGTTGATAATAGGATAACGTAGTCACGAAAACTGTTGTGACGAATGTGTCGCATATTTGACAGTGGTGCGTAACATTACCAGTACTGATTCATGGGACAGTCGTACGATAGCTTCACAACAGCTAAGATATAGAAGGATTTTTAAGCCGGAAACCAAGCAACAAGGTAAATAAGAACTGTAAATTATTCATAGTTTGTGTTTTTGTGGATAAAGTAAAATATGTATCCAGTATTGCGAAAAAGGCGCATAACAGTAAAAACTACTGTGTGATGGCGAAACAAGACGTAAACTCTACTGTCATTACAGACAGCTCACGAGGAAACGCATCCCGGCCGTGTAAGCGACGAAGACCGTTATCGGTTTGTTTGATGGCTGGAGGGAGCGCGTTACAGTCCGCAGCTGTGAAGATGACGTGCGTAGAAGCAAACACCAATATGGAAGCATGTCGTCATAAACATGCCGATCCAACCCCGGAATAGACAACGAAGATTAATGGCCGGTATTAATTCATCGGCTGTCTCGGGAAACGCGCGTTCGGAGCGACCGCGTAGTTTGTGTGTGTGTGTGTGTGTGTGTGTGTGTGTGTGTGTGTGTGTGTGTGTGGGTGTGGGTGTGGGTGTGTGGGTGCATATGGGCGGGGAAGGGCCTGCTATCCGGTGTGGACAAGTGAAAACTCGGAGCTGGTTGGACAGGAAACAAGGGACATCGAAATACCAAAAGAAAAGTAGATGCGTGTGGTCGCTGTACTGAACTTGTATCTACCACGGTAGGTATGTATCATGACGCAGCTTTTATACGGCCAAATACAATTTGAATGTAGCACAGCTGTTTGAAAGTGTCATTTTTCGGGACTACGGCTGATCTGGAGCAGTAATCGGAAATATAGTCACTGCGCAGGGGTACTAAACCACTCCGTATCATAATGTTACTCAAAAATGCTTATTGCCAAAAGCACGATCATATGGGGTATCAAATGAAATTTGTGACTGGATTGAGGACTTTTTGATAAGGAGGGCGCAGCATGTTACCTGGGATGGAGAGACATCGTCAGATGTACAAGTAACTTGAGGTGTGCCCCAGGGAAGTGTGTTGGGACCCTTGTTGTTCCTGTTGCATGTTAAGGACCTTGCAGACAGTATTCATAGTAACGTCAGGCTTTTTGCTGATGATTCAGTTATCTGCAATGAGGTACCGTTTGAAAGAAGCTGCATAAATATTGAGTCAGATCTTGATGAAATTTAAAAGTGGTGCAAAGATGGACAACTTGCTCTCTGTGTCAAGAAATATAAAATTGTGCACTTCACAAAATGGAAAACCATAGCATCCTATGGCTATAACATCAATGATTCACCGTTTGAATCAGCCAAATCATACAAAAACCCGGGTGTAACGTTCAATAGGGATATGAAATGGTACGATCACATAGGTTCAGTCTTGGGTAAAGCAGCTGGAAGACTTCGATTTATTGGTAGAATACTGGAGAAATACAATCAGATACAAAGAAGATTGCTTACAAATCTCTCGTGTGACCCAGCCTAGAGTACTGGGCAAGTGTGTGGGTTCCGTTCCAGATAAGACCAACAGGGGATATTGAACGTATACAGAGAAGGGCAGCATGAACGGTCACAGGTTTGTTTAAGCCGTGGGAGAGTGTCACAGAGATAGTGAAGGAACTGAACTAGCAGATCCTTGAAGACAGATGTAAACTATCTAGAGAAGATCTGTTAACAAAGTTTCAAAAACTGGTTTCAAATGACGACTGTAAAATGTAAATGTCGTGTGACTAGGGCCTCTCGTCGGGTACACCGTTCGCCGGATGCAAGTCTTTCGATTTGACGCCACTTCGCAGACTTTCACGTCGATGGGGATGACATGATGATGATTAGGACAGCACAACACCCTGAACGGAGAAAGTCTCCGACCCAGCAGCGAATCGAACCCGGAGCCTTAGGATTGACATTTTGGTCGTTCATATTCGTTGCCTTGTTCGGGGCGGACGTCCCATGACACAAGTTGAATTTCGTTGTTGATCCATTCACGCAGTTTTTTTTTTTTTTTATTACAGAGGGCTGCTAACCCTCCGACCGAACACGCTTAGTTACCATGCCGGCGTTCCACCCAGCTACCGGGGGCGGACATGACGACTGTAGGAATATACTATAACCCGCTACGCATAGCTCACATAAGAATCGTGAGGATAAGATTAGAATAATTATTGCCTCACAGAGGCATTCAAAGAATCATTCATCCCGCGCTCCATAGGTGAATGGAACGGGAAGAATCTCTAGTAAGTGGTACAATGGGACATGCTCTCTGCCACAGTGGCTTGCGGAGTATAGATGTACATGTAAAAGTCTCAGTCGAGACTGAGATACAAATCAAATAATGGGCCTACCAGTTACATAGCGCACGTCTCTATAAATTTCAAGTCGCATTCTATCATGACTACCGGACAAAGTTTCGCTGCAGTTTTTATTTTGTAAATGAAGATACCGATTTGCTCCAGAAATATACATACACCAAAAAAAGTTTTGCACCACCCCAGTTTTCAGAACTCCTGAAGATCGACGTTGACTGTGGATATTGTATCACAGACACAGTCCCTTTGACTGTTCAGAGATATCGCTAAACTCGCCGAAAGATGTAAACAACCATGCATGAGCAGCGCCTATTAGACGGTGGGGGTTCGACAGCCCATCATTTCCTGTCATTTCACCAGGAAGAAGGTACACGACTCGAGTTGTCTGTAGTTGAACCATACCTTGATGGTCAATAGCGCGGTTCGATCGCGTCCGCATTGTTTCTTTGTGCCAGGAAGGACTCTCAACAAGCGAATTGTCCAGGCGTCTCGGAGTGAACCAAAGCGATGTTGTTCTGACATGGAGGTGATACAGAGCGACAGGAACTGTCGATGACATGCCTCGCTCAGGCCGCCCAAGAGCTACTACTGCAGTGGATGACCACTACCTACGGATTATGGCTCGGAGGAACCCTGACAGCAACGCCACCGTGTTGAATAATGCTTTTCGTGCAGCCACAGGACATCATGTTACAACTCAAACTGTGCGCAATAGGCTGCATCATGCGCAACTTCACTCCCGACGACCACGACGAGGTTTACCTTTGCAACCACGACACCATGTAGCGCGGTACAAAAAATGGTTCAAATGGCTCTGAGCACTATGGGACTCAACTGCTGTGGTCATAAGTCCCCTAGAACTTAGAACTACTTAAACCTAACTAACCTAAGGACAGCACACACAGCACCCAGCCATCACGAGGTAGAGAAAATCCCTGACCCCGCCGGGAATCGAACCCGGGAACCCGGGCGTGGGAAGCGAGAACGCTACCGCACGACCACGAGATGCGGGCAGCGCGGTACAGATGTGGCCAACAACATGCCAAATGTACCGCTCAGGACTGGCATCACTTTCTCTTCACCGATGACTGTCGCATATGCCTTCAACAAGACAATCGTCTGAGACGTGTTTGGAGGCAACCCGGTCAGGCTGAACGCCTTAGACACACTGTCCAGGTGGAGATTCCCTGCTGTTTTTGGGTGGCATTATGTGGGGCCGACGTACGCCGCTCGTGGTCATGGAAGGCGCCGTAACGGCTGAGCGATACGTGAATATCATCCTCGGACCGATAATGCAACCATATCAGCAGCATATTGGTGAGGCATTCGTCTTCATGGACGACAATTCGCGCCCCCGTCGTGCACATCTTGTGAATGACTTTCTTCAGGATTACGACATTGGTCGACTAGAGTGGCCAGCATGTTCTCCAGACAAGAACCCTATCGAATATGCATGGGATAGATTGAAAAGGGCTGTTCATGGACAACGTGAGGGATCTACGCCAAATCGCCGTTGAGGACAATCTGGACCAACAGTGCCTTGACGAACTTGTGCATAGTATGTCATGAGGAACACAGGGATTCATCAATGCAAGAGGACGTGCTACTGGTTCTTAGAGGTACCGGTGTGTACAGCAGTGTGGACCACCACTTCTGAAGGTCTAAGGGCGGAAATGATGTTTATGCTGATCTCTATGCCAAGTTTCTGTACAGGTTGCGGAACTCTCGGAACCGAGGTGATGCAAATCTTTTTTTGATGTGTGTAATTTTCAAAGTCTTGTATTTTACAACTCCCGTTAAAAATGTGAAGCACGCGGAAGGAGGGGAGGGTGAACAATTTCCAGATTAAGATGCGGCGTTACTTCAGTGATCACAGCCTTGATGTCTTGGATACTGGCACTGGTCCGGAATTGATGTCGAACAGGTCTCACACATGTTTTACTGGGGACAGAACTGGGGATGTTGCCGATTTCCGTGAGTACCTCAGCATCACGCAGACAGTTCATAGAGACATATGCCATCTGTGGACGAGCATTATCCTACTGAAAAATGGGAGACATATGCCACGTGTGGACGAGCATTATCTTATTGACACATGGCACCTTGATACTGTCACATGAGGGGTGACGCATGAGGACGGAGAATGTCCGTGACGTAGCGTTGCGGCTTCAGATTTTGACCACCAGCCGATACCTTAATTCATACCTGTTGGCTCCCCACGTCTTGACTCTAGGAGTCGTAGTGCAGAAGCGCTATGCTTCGCTGAACACAGCGCAACGTGATTCATCAGTAACCCATGCTTCCCAACGCAGCCATTTGTGTCGTCGTGTTAACGGCAGCCTACGCGTGAGACGACAGCTCCCTAGTGCGGCTGCTGCAATTTTGTGAGCAAGGGTCAGGCAAAGGGACTCCATTACTTGTTCTCGGATGACAAGCGCAGATGTGAAGCGGTTGCGACGTGCCAGGTACACAGAACGGCGATCCTCCATTTATTATTATTATTATTATTATTGTTATTATCGTACGCATCAATTACAGTAATACACATTTAGCAAAACAAAGAAATATACAGGGTGTTAAAAGAAGCTACGGCCAAATTTTCAGGAAACATTCCTCACACACAAATAAAGAAAAGATGTTATGTGGACATGTGTCCGGAAACGCTTAATTTCCATGTTAGAGCTCATTTTAGTTTCGTCCACCTACGCTCAATGGAGTACGTTATCATGATTTCATACGGGATACTCTACCTGTGCTGCTAGAACATGTGCCTTTGCAAGTACGACACAACATGTGGTTCATGCACGATGGAGCTCCTGCACATTTCAGTCGAAGTGTTCGTACGCTTCTCAACAACAGATTCGGTGACCGATGGATTGGTAGAAGCGGACCAATTCCATGGCCTCCACTCTCTCCTGACCTCAACCCTCTTGACTTTCATTTATGGGGGCATTTGAAAGCTCTTGTCTACGCAACCCCGGTACCAAATGTAGAGACTCTTCGTGTTCGCATTGTGGACGGCTGTGATACAATACGTCATTCTCCAGGGCTGCATCAGCGCATCAGGGATTCCATGCGACGGAGGGTGGATGCACATATCCTCGCTAACGGAGGACATTTTGAACATTTCCTGTAACAAAGTGTGGGAAGGCACGCTGGTACGTTCTGTTGCTGTGTGTTTCCATTCCATGATTAATGTGATTTAAAGAGAAGTAATAAAATGAGCTCTAACACGGAAAGTAAGCGTTTCCGGACACATGTCCACATAACATATTTTCTTTCTTTGTGTGATGAGGAATGTTTCCTGAAAGTTTTTTGTAACACCCTGTATATAAAAATTAACATGTGAAATTATATATAGTACACAAGTTTTAAAACGGCTCAGACGACACTCGGATGTTGATGGACTCGATCCAGCGGAATGCCTCGTGGGATGCTTGATGGAGCTTCTCAATGCCACCAGGGAAGCGTCTGATTGGACAGTCATTCACAATGTGGCTCATTGTTCGGGTGTCACTACAGTCACACACACTGTCACTTGAAAAGCCTCACCTGTGCATGTTGTATTTGCACTTACCCTCTTCAGTCCGATATCTATTTAACTGCACTCACACCTCCCTTGGTTGGTGGAAGCCTGGAACTGGAACTGTTGGATTGTCTACAAGTTAGTGGTTTCGGGTTCTTGTAGCTTGCCACTCACGTTTCCACTCTGCGCCCTGGTCGAATCCTGTCGATAGCATTTGGACTCCCATTTCATATGCTGGTGTTCTAGATTTGAGGCGTTTCCTGGGCAGTGATTACAAATCATCATGAAGAGGGATCGAGTTGTTTTCAGAAACTTGCTGACAGAGGTTGTAAAGAGCAGCCTTCCGACGTAGGTCTGGTGGACAGATGTTTGAAAGCACTGGTAGCCAGCAAGTAGGTGTAGACCGGACTGTACCACTAATTTCTCTCATAACTGTGTTCAGAAATGGTTCAAATGGCTCTGACCACTATGGGACTTAACTTCTGAGGTGATCAGTCCCCTAGAACTTAGAACTACTTAAACCTAGCTAACCTAAGGACATCACACACATCCATGCCCAAGGCAGTACTCGAACCTGCGACCGTAGCGGTCGCGCAGTTCCAGACTGTAGCGCCTAGAACCGCTCGGCCACTTCGGCCGACATAACTGAGTTCAGTTGGACGTCTACTTTCACTACGTGGGCGCTTCGGAACCAGACTGGTGCACAGTATTCTGCTGCAGAGTATACCAGTGCAAGGGATGCTCCTCGGAGGACTGATGTGGTTCCTCCCCATGTACTGCCTGCCTGCTTCCTCACAACGTTCACTCGTGTTTATGTCTTCTTGGCCAAGTTGGAGAAGTTTTTTTTGTATGTTAAAGTTCAAAAATGGTTCAAATGGCTCTGCGCACTATGGGACTTAACATCTGTGGTCATCAGTCCCCTAGAACTTAGAACTACTTAAACCTAACTAACCTAAGGACATCACACACATCCATGCCCGAGGCAGGATTCGAACCTGCGACCGTAGTGGTCACGCGGTTCCAGACTGAAGCGCCTAGAACCGCATGGCCACACCGGCCGGCTGTATGTTAAAGTTCTGTCCAGAGTGACCCCCAGGTATATTGGGCTTTCGTTGTATCTGACTGTGCCAAGAGGGCCGAACTGTGGACTGATCTTTGCTGAGGATAGGCGATTACAGAGGTGGAACAGGATTACCTCGGTTTTAGAAACATTTGGTCAGACTAGGCCGACCGGAAACTTGACAAAGAGCATGTCTGCCTTCACGTTTCCAGACAGTCCAAAATCGGGCCGCTTTCACATCCTAATGCCGCACAAACCTTGATATTTGTACGATTCGACCAGCCAGCCAAATGGAGTCCCCCAGTGAGGCCCCTTCTCAGACCGTAAGGTGTTGATAATGCTGTCTCACACGTGATCGCGGGATCTCCGTGTCCTTCACAATGATCACTCAACATCTGACGCCGATCACACCCTCTTACATACGCTATCAAATGATTCAAATGGCTCTGATCGCTGTGGGACTTAACATCTGAGGTCATCAGTCCCCTAGAACTTAGAACTACTTAAACCTAACTAACCTAAGGGCATCACAAACATCCATGCCCCGGGCAGAATTCGAACCTGCGACCGTAGCAGTTGCGCGATTCCGGACTGAAGCGCCTAGAACCGCTCGGCCACAGCGTCAGGCATACCCTATCAGTCCTGGTATCAGGAGTAAACACTGACAACATAGTGGAGTCTGGTGGTCGTTCTACCTGACACAGATGCTGCAACTCTGAGCATTGACATTCCCGCCAATGGTATGTACCTGTGCGAAGATGCCTTGACGTCCAACCGTGTTTCCTGAGCGCTTCTGTTTTGTCCAGGCAGTGTAGTTTAAATCGCAGTACACTCGATTTAATGGGAAGTTGGAAGGCATGTGGAAGCTACCCGTGACGCGGCGCCTACGTTTGTGTAGCGCAGACTGCGGCAGTTTTGGGTGACTTCCTTTGCGGCTCGTGCAGCAGACGTGGAGACGCGCACGCAGGCACGCACCGCACGCAGAGGGTCCTCGAGCCGGCAGGTGTAGGAGGAGGCGCTCTCACAGCCCCACGCTTACCGTACTCCTCATTAGCCGCGGCTGCCTCCCGGTGTCAGCTTCCCAGCAGGCGCGTCCGGCTCCAGACGGAAACGGGAAGAAGCGACCATTCTCACCACAGTCTTATTCTCTGCCACAGTGGAGGGTTCCCACGTTGAAATGCCGCTCCACGGCCGGAGGTGTTCTTCGTTTTATTATATTATCCTGTCCTATATCGTGTCTACCAGACACGAGCGCTCGCAATACGAGCCTCATAGCAGGCACACCTGCGGAGGAAGTTTGCGGGATTTATATGTATACTAAAACATGGCTCTATCAGCTGGTTCTAGCGTCACGCTTGTCACCACAAGCAATAGATAGAGGCCAGTGTTTTCAGGAAGTTCTACTCGGTTATCAGGGGTACACCGAAAACTGAATCTCCCTCGTAAATATTCCCAGTTGGTAGTACTTTCGTCCCACCCTTAAGTCGTTTGGTACGAACTGAAAAGAACCAAGTATTGCAATAATTCGCCTTGTCTTCATGGGTAGCAAGAGAAAGACACAAAAACTGATAAAATCTCTTACAAACACGATATCTAAAGTTAAAATTCTTGGAACACCTTCTAGTCCCTTCCAAATTGTATCAGGAGCCGGTCACCATTATCATTCACATATGCACTCGAAAAAATTATAAGAGAATAGAAAATAGAAGAATAAAAACAAAAAGTTAGAGAATGAAAAGGAAAGAGTAGAACGTCTACAGGAAATAGCTGAGAAGGCAGGCCTACAAATATAGTTTCAAAATACGGAACACGCGACAAGTGAAAGTAATTTATCAAGAATTTCAAAAACAAAAGTATTGGAACGACAAGAAAATAGGCAACTTTAAACGCGTGGGTGACAATATAAACACAAAAAGTGGAAAAAAACAATAAAAATCAGGACTGAGAGAATGCAAAGTGCATCATGAAAGTGAGAAACGTGTACAACAAGAATGTTTCTTCTGAAGATTTTAAGTTGCGACATTATAATGCAGTTGTCAGACGCGAAGTTCTCTATGGGTGGGAAACACCACTTCATGATGATTTTAAAGGGCGTTAGAAGATTTGGAAACGATGGAAAGAAGAATACAGAGAAAAATATTAGGTACAGTGAAGAACAAAGATGGTAATTGGGGTTTATGACCAAATAAGGAAATGTACTGCTTCTGTCCTAAAACAAGATGAGATGAGTTAGAGACATGTTACACTCTATGGACAACTAGAGGGAATATAAGAAGATATATCAACGAAGAAAATCCACACATTCCTCTAAAACAGGAAAACAAAACAAAATGCATAGGGAGGCAAGACAAAAAAGGACTCAGAAGAAATGCAGATCGCGTAGGAGATGTTACCAAACAGAGACAAATTAAAACTAGGAGTCAACGAATTCAAAGATTTTCAGGAAGCCAAAACAAACAGGAAAATAACAGGTGTTAGTGGTAGATGAGAGGAAAAGAGCTCTTTCTCACAGAAGGAAAGGATTTTCAGGGAAGATAAAGGAAAAAAGAAATAAATAATTATACTTACGTGGTCCTTAGTTGGTCTATAACGATATATAAAAAAGAAAGAATTCTCGCCATTTCCTTGCACAGACGAGTGTCAAAATGCTGAAATGCTTGGTGGAGACGCCACCCTTTGGCATCGGGTAACAATTTTGACTTTGACATTTGATGGGCTTGTTTATGGGCAGGGTTTCCCCATCGTATTTTGCTACTGTAACAACCCTTCAAAGTTTGTGGTAGTAATAAAGAGACACTATCATACGCATATCAAGGATGGTTTTATGAGGTTTTGCTGTTTCCCAATAAGTAACGTTATTCGAAGAAACTGGCGCAAAGTCTCGTTTGTATGTCTATGTGACTGGATGACTAATGACAGGTACTGAATCATTTCGGAAAGAAACTATTATGGCGCAGCTTCAATAAAGAAGGGATAGATTACACGGCTGCATCCCGAAACATCAAGGCATATTTAATTTGGTAACGAACGGATGTGTGGGAGGTATAAATAGGAGAGCGAGTTCAATGATTGATTGTGGTAAGTACTTTAAAGCGAATGTTGATTGCAGTAAACAAACAGACATTGAGAGAGTAGGGTGGGGAGCTGCATCAGACCGGTCGTCAGACTCAAAACTACATCAATAAGAAATGGAATTACGCTTAGCCGTTGGTGAAGCACAAGTCAGTATATTATAGAAATCGACTTACACTTTAATTTCACTTACGTCCACAGCCAGGACGGAAACTCTGCTCTGTTGATTGCCGTCTACTCCCCATGCCAAGGACTAATATTGTGCGAAACTCGTGAAACTGATCTATGAAAGCCTTCAGTACCATTAGTCGTCCGTTCACTTCGCTTATGCGAACGAAGTTATGGCCATCAGTTTGCAATAGTTTTGTTTTGTGAGCCGACGGCAAAGGTAACATAATAAGGCGAGTTTGACGCATTAACACCAGTTTCGCCTGAGAAGTTAACCGATGTGCCACTCAGTGCCAAAATTACTGCCTGAGTATTTAACAAAAATTTAAAAAAATTTAAAGCTGTCATGAGTCAGAAGGTTGTTTCGAACACCACAGCGTTTTACTACGCATGGACCCTCTGGAAGTTGTGTGCCATTCGCTTCCTCAGACTTTTGAACTGATCTACAGTTGCACCGTTTGAATTCTAGCATTTACCAGCAGCCAAAACCCGAAGCCATACCCGATGGCTTCCCACACAATGAAGCCAGAAGTAACATCGCTGTGTCTCTCTAAAATACTGGAAGAATAAAACCTCTCCCCAGATAGCCACCATACTGTAATAGCTGACTGACAAATTTCTGAGATCTCCAGTATATATATAAAATACAATGTAATATATGTCTGAGTTTTTATATAGGACAGGCAGGGAGACCTTTTAAGACCCGCTTTCGTGAGCACTTGCTCTACAAAGACGGCGAGAATTCATAGAAGTAAAATTTTGCAAAACATCTCAAAATAGGGAAACACACTCTTCCTCCTCCATCCTCGCTTAACATGGAAATTTTACATATAACTGACAAGGGATGCATGATAAACCTTTCACAAAAATTTTAAATATATAAACATTACTACGTAAATTCAATAGTCTATCTGGGTTTACAGTAATCACATACAATACGTACATTTCTGCACATTACGGCATTGCGTTTCTATGAAGACGTTACTCACATCTTAGCAGTGCTAAATAAGTTTCTGTAATATACTTGTTAAACTTCACATACATGAATAATAGCCAAGATATAAAGATTTATAATATCTCTAATTTTGTAGACTTCTGAAGATGGCAAATTAGTTTGTCGGAAACGGTAAGGCGTAATAAAAATATATTTGCAAATGACAAAATTTCATTCTGAATAATTTTATTTATACCCAACAGTTGTTGCTAGAGGGCCGTTGTCGGCTGGTGTAGAGGGCTAAAGAAGCCAGTATTCTTCTTCCAACAGTCTGGCACCGTCCTTGCGTCAGCTACGTCAGCAAGCGGCCGAGAACAAATATTTGTTATGAGGACCACTCATAAAGAGCAGAGCACGGCCCTCTGTTTGGTCCGCCACTCACCTTAACGTGACGTAATTTGACAAACAGACGCCAGGCGGGAGGCGAGACAGTGCTGCTTTTCTGTCCAGAGGCAGAGAAGTTTCTGTTCAAGTCGTACCATCTCCGAATCATACCTTGAACGTGGAGAAAATTTTGTGCACGGATACTGTCGCGGAAAACTCTGAGGCCATTCCAAGGGCGGACTGGCCAGAACATGGCTCTACAGGAAGCGATATCGTGATAAAAGTTCTTGAGTATTGAAAGATTTTTTTTTTAACAAAACACATAACTGTAGTAGTGAACTGAAGTATCAACTAGCCATGCTGTCAGAAAATTATGTGGCCGTCTATGGATCACGTACTCATGTTTATATCCCTTTTGTACACTATTCTTTAGTATTTCTTGCTGCACATAAGATCTAAATCTGCTCCCTTCTCCCTTACTCTCTGCGGTCCAATAGACTTCAGCACTGTCATTATGAAAAATATTGATACCAAAATGCTTTTCAGTCTGAAACGAACATTTCGTCCTTGCTTCGTGTCTTACGTGGCTTCGCACAAAAGCCCAGTCGCGGCCAGAATACACGTAGCCTTGGCGATGTGCAGCGTGCGAGGTAAATTACGTAACGTACGCCACCGCAGATGTAATTGGAAACGTTTATCGGCGGATCCGGATTAACTGCCTGTTACACTATCGTATCCGTCTAGATCAGGGACGACAGCCTCGTTTTGATCCACGAGACTACTCCAGCGTCAATAATCAAAGCCCTGTAGTAATCCAATTACAGTGGTCTGCAAAACTCAAAGACGAATGATGATGTGTCAATGCCAAGTAGTATATCTCGATAAAATTTGGACCATACATCGAAAGAACTGCTACAGCATAGTACAGAAGGTAACTCTGAGAAATATGGATTGAGACAAACAGAATTTATACTTTTATTCAAAGACAATAAGACTCACAATGGCCCCCTAGATACTACAAAAGGCGGGACATAGTTCTTAATTGGGTGTGGTATTACCCGAATGGCAATGCATGCCCTGCTATGTGCTCTCATGCTGGTCACATAGTTGCTAAGGAGTTCTTGTGGTAAGGCCTTCCATTCCTCAACCGAAGGGACAAGCCAGTTCATTCACTGAATAACCTTCCGATCTAATAGCTCCTTCACCTACGCTGTTTGATTGGGTCACACATTGTCACCTATGAAAGTGAAGTTACAGACGAATGTACCCCTGAAGAGGACGCACATGGAGAACGTGTACAGTGTCACAATAACATTGACCTGCGAGTTTACCGTGTTCGAAGTCTTGGAGGTCAGTGCACCCATTCAACATTATCGCTCCCCACATCGTAACATCTGGACCACCAAAAGGATCATTTGCGAGAGTATGTTCCTGGATGCATATGTGTTCCTACCTCTCGCCATATGACGGTACATTTAGAAACATGTCGGGCACGATCGTTTGGTGGTACAGCTGTTATGATATGGGGAGATATGGTCCAAGTTTCGTCGAGCTACGTTACTTTCGTCCTCAAGTTTAGCACACCACTGTACTTTCGGACCACTGGACTGGAATACGTACCCCGCTAACAGTTCTATACATCGCCTCCAACTTGTCAGTATCAACTCTCGCCGATAATCACCACAGCAACAAAACAGGAATACAGTTCAATGTCTATCGGGAAAGACACCTAAGAATACCATTTTCAAAATCGCACAGAAACAAAATTTAATTTATTGACGTGAATGAACCGCAGCCAAGTCCGTTACTTTTAGCCTGCACCATCTTCAGCTAGCTAACTTCCCCATGTTTTGCCTTGATGTCCCTTTTTACTAAACATATCCCTGAGAAACAGCAAAGTGCCCAGGCATAATTCAACACCCGCGCCCTGGTACACACTCTCGAACCCTTTGTAGGCTTTCCATACCGGAAAAGTAGCGTCGTTAATCACGAAGGATCACTAACTTTTAACTTCCGAAATGATAACCACTTTCTAACACAAACTCCTCTTCATGGGGCCACAACTTGCAACCTCAACCACACGAAGAATGTCGGATGATTCCTCCAATATGGAAGCCCCCCAAAACGCTTCACGAAAAATTTATTCTTCGGTGTTTTATCCTGCTGCTAGCTCCGCTTGTGTTATGTGCTGCCTACTGCCAGGACTTTAAGACTTCTTCTAGAACGGACGCTGCAAACACTAGGAAAATCACTCTTCCCACAAGCCAGCCATGTAGGATCCAATCACCGTACTTCTAGGAGGTCCTAGGCTTCCGCCACAAACCATTTAGGACGATAAGGGACAAACGAGCCCAGCAACTACAAGCTGATGGAGACATCCTCCCTCCAGAGCGCCACCCTGTCGCAGATATTAGCCATAGGAAGAGGAAAACTAGGGAATGAGATGCTAGAAGTCCATATGTTAGCTAATTAACCTAGACGTTATAAATTTTCAACACTGCCATTATAGCTGCTGGGGAAAAAAATTAGTTACTTGATGTTCAGAAATTCAATTTTATTTACGCGTTTCGATTAAACTCATCTTCAGAATATATGTAGGAAGGATACAAGTCACGAGAAACCACAGCACATTTAAAACAAATAATAGTAATAAAAGTGACTAAAATTGAAAATCTACATTACAGTGAACATACCAAAGGAGGTAAGGTGCTTCATATGTGTGTCACCAATTTCATATTACAACTGAGTAATGGATTTTAGTGTTACGTACAAAGTAACAAGCATGGCAAGCAGATGACGCGAATAGTAGCGCAACGTGGCGCTGGATGCGTATGACAAGCCAGGTAAAGATGCAAAAATGTTTAAAAACGATGAATATTAAATAGAAAGTTGTGCAGGAAAACAAGCCAGGTGTGAAGGGCCACCTCAGTATGGTACTGGCGGTATTATCGTGACACTTCATGGGCGAAACTAATTTTCAGTCCGGGGTGCTTGGTGAATTCCACAGTGCGTCCTGTGGACGTGAGTGATCCTTACCTATATGCCAGTTGGGGGTTAAATCAAATTTGACAGACGAGATAGGTAACGGTGCGCACTGTGAGCGTATGGCGCGCCGTTTCGGAGCGAGCTCGCCGCGTCAACCACATGGAGCTCGCTCGGCGCGTCCGCGGGGCAGTAATTGCGGCGCGACGCCCTTTGTGGCGGCGCCGGGACAAAGGGCGACGCCGCAAGCCCCGGGGCGGCGCCAGGCAACCGCTGCGAGGGGCAGACTGGCTGCCCGAGTAGCAGCCGAGACACCTTCTGCACTCTGCAGCGTCGCGTCAGCTTCCAGACCACGGCCGTCGTGCGCCTTGCTGCCTCGTGGACCGAGTTTCACTGTTATGGAACGACATTTCTAGCGACAGTTTGTACTCGCTACGTCGCATATGTCATATAAGGACATTATACGTATATTATGCTGTGAGACCAAGACGCTGCTGTCTTATATTTTTATTACAATAGGCCTGTTTCGGCGTGATTTTCATATTCAGGTTATCTGTGGAAACACATAATGTGGTACAATATTTCAGATTTTGAAGTAGACAATTAAACGTATTATGGAATAGATGATGCTTTTCTATGTACATCAGATGGCCTTGATGTCCATATTATATCGCTCTCATAACTGCTGTATAAGTTCGCTCCTTTGATGTTAGTGGACCTGTACTAGGTGTTAAACTTTAGCTGGAGTAGTTATTTCTGAAGTTGTCGAATTATGTAGGTTTACTTCATAATGACGTTACTTGACAGCTGTATTGACAGTGGAGCCAGCGATGTTGTACGTTTACAGGCTGCTTGTTTTTTCATAATTTTGTAGGTCATATCTTTGTTCTTACTAGGTATATTATATTGCTTATGTGATTTGCGTTTATGTGGTTCTACCGTCATGTCTAATTTAATCCTACTGTTTTTTTTTTATTGGTTATGCCAGATAGTGTTGTAGTGCGCGAAATTTAAGCCCATTTCCCAATGTTTGTTTTATTCTGAATTTCAATATTTGATACCGAGAATACATCAGGGAGAGCGGCAGTAACCCATCAGCTTTCATCCACCACTTAAAAACAGGACGACACACAGTAGACTATACAGGACGGACTCCTGATGTTTTACACTTTTCACAAAAAGGACCAGTAATCAGTATTCTTGAAGAGATCGAAATATATATATATACAAACACACACACTTAAAATTACCCTCACGAAATTCTAAACGAGTGGGGCGGTTTGAAACACAAACATAACGTAGAAAATTTTATTGAAATATTCCTCCCAAACACGAGACAAGTAGAAAAACAAAATCTAGAAACATTTCAGAGATCATGTTACCATCAAATTAAACATAACCACTGGAAAGCATACGTTTGAGAACCTACTACTCAGCCTGTGCCTTGGGTTCGAGCATTACTACCATCTCATATCCACTTCTTGTATTTCTTTCTTGTTCGGTTTTAGAAAACCAAACGAAATGCACGTTTGATGACGCCGTCTCTGGCGGACAACTTTATGAATTTACGCCCGTAACAGCCTAATTTGCTAACTACAGTGCTAATCAACTCGTAAACGGCGCAGCGTGTCGAATTTTTTCTCAGTATTTATTTTTCAGTACGAACTACCCTGCAACACCCTTACAAGCTTTCCACACCTTTTCTGACCACCCTGTATATGTGTGTATACTTGAAACACACCAATAGGCTAAAATTGGCCAATAATGCAGAATAAAGCGCATGCAGGTCGGCAAGACACGAATAGCACACTGATCCTTTGCCTAAATATCGGTGCTTGTATACAGACATCGGATTCGCCCTACGTTGCATATACGCTGCAGCAACGCCCTCAAACGGAAACATTTTGGTCGCCCGTCATACAACACCAGCAGAACGAAGTGTTCCTTTGATTATGTGTGCTAGTTGCATGCCTGTACCCTTACTGGTTTTGACTATAGAAGACATTGATCACGTCGGACTCTCTTTAATGAAAGGACACCTGCATAACTGGAGTGGGAAATGATGACGTATAGATAGATTCATGTGACTGGCCATGCTTTGTGTGGTACGCTGTAATCTCTGCCGCGCACACCAGACCACTGTGGACAGCGTGAAAGGCCGGAGTCCTTTCTCCTTTTTGTGTAGGAGTGAGGGGTGGGGGAGACTGGGGTTTGAGGGCGGGCCCCCGTCAGAGCAAGAGACGCCTGTTTACCCCCGCGGACAACCCCGGGTCCGCAGTTTTATCAGGGCCGCCGGTCTGCTTTTGTGCCTGTCCACTGGGCTCGGATCCTGTCGGAGGGGACTTAACTGTGTGTGTGTGGGGTGGGGGGGGGGGGGGAGGGGAGAGGGACCCGAGATGGCCCACGACAGACTGGCGCCAAGGCAGAACGAGAAGGGAGGGGATCTGAGACACACACACACAGGAATTGCTGTCTGCTTGCTGGGGGTGGACTGACCCTCACCCGCCAGCCAACACCCCCCCCCCCCCTTCGTTTCCTTTCCCCTCGCCAATACTGGCACACGTAATTCCCCCACCAACACTAACTGCCTTCATGTCCTAAACACCCTTCAAGCCTCACGCCATCACCCCTCCTCCACCTCACCACATTCTCACCCACACCAGCCAACCCCCCCCCCCAATCCCCACCCCACCCATCGCTCCGCCCACGCACAGTTCGGATACGCCGGCTGCGCAAACTAGATTGCGTTGCTCCCTCGCATTTCAATCAAAAATACTTCACGCTTATTTCTTTTGCGCTGCACATCGCTCTCGTTCTATTTCCATTATTCTTTTATCCTTTCGGTTTCCGCGCTTTTTCAGTTTTACTCTCTGGATTGGATCAGCAGCCAAAGCGGGGGCGTAATACCGGTTTCGAGAGGGGAGTGCTCCGAAGCACTTCAGCGTTTGACAGAGCAGATGAAGGGGCCGGAACGAGCCTGCATGTCTGCTGCTGCGCGTAAAATTTAATTGTAATAAATACTGACTAATTTTTTTCGGCCTGCAGTAGCCTAGTGGGAATCAGCTATTGCCGTTTATATTGTAAAGTCATCACTGTACCGCGCATTTTACAGATGATCATAACCTCCCTTTTTTGGAAACTGTGTTGTACCGTAACGTCCTGCACTATTACAGACTTGCAGCTCCCGGCAGTTGGTGGGAGGAGGTCTTGTTTCTCACTTTACGCATCGGTCACGTGACTTTATATTATCTATTTTTATTTTCAAAATAAAACAAATCCAATTCCTGCCGTACTCGAGTTAGTTAATCGATCTGCAGACATGGAAACCTTTAATTGTTCTTTCTTCTGTCATCCCTTAAAATGGCTCATATTCGGCTGCCACACGACGCGTTCTACACACCTGCATAACTGGAGTGGGAAATGATGACGTATAGAAAGATTCATGTGAATGGCCATGCTTTGTGATACGCTGTAATCTCTGCCACGCTCACCGGACCACTGTGGACAGCGTAAGGTAAATGCCGGGATGGTTCCTTTCTAAAAGGCACGGCCAGTTGCCTTTCCGATCCTTCCTCAGCCCGACCCCGTGCTCCGTCTGTAATGACCTCGCCATCGGCGGGGCGCTAAGTCCTAGTGTTCCTTCTTTCCGTTTCTCGATCGTAAACACGACAGTTAATACAACAGAAGAGAACTACACGATGTCCAAAATAAAACTGATGTGGAAAATGCTTCATACGCTTTAAAATAGCCAATCCAACTTAATCGCATGCCCCACGGGTGAATGAGGCAAGCTGGGTTGCCTGTCTTATAGCGTATGTAACATTGTTCAGCCCACTTTTATTTTGCCCACCTTGTATGGAAAGAAGTATGGTAACAGCAGAGGTCATATATACACTCCTGGAAATGAAAAAAAGAACACATTGACACCGGTGTGTCAGACCCACCATACTTGCTCCGGACACTGCGAGAGGGCTGTACAAGCAATGATCACACGCACGGCACAGCAGACACACCAGGAACCGCGGTGTTGGCCGTAGAATGGCGCTAGCTGCGCAGCGTTTGTGCACCGCCGCCGTCAGTGTCAGCCAGTTTGCCGTGGCATACGGAGCTCCATCGCAGTCTTTAACACTGGTAGCATGCCGCGACAGCGTGGACGTGAACCGTATGTGCAGTTGACGGACTTTGAGCGAGGGCGTATAGTGGGCATGCGGGAGACCGGGTGGACGTACCGCCGAATTGCTCAACACGTGGGGCGTGAGGTCTCCACAGTACATCGATGTTGTCGCCAGTGGTCGGCGGAAGGTGCACGTGCCCGTCGACCTGGGACCGGACCGCAGCGACGCACGGATGCACGCCAAGACCGTAGGATCCTACGCAGTGCCGTAGGGGACCGCACCGCCACTTCCCAGCAAATTAGGGACACTGTTGCTCCTGGGGTATCGGCGAGGACCATTCGCAACCGTCTCCATGAAGCTGGGCTACGGTCCCGCACACCGTTAGGCCGTCTTCCGCTCACGCCCCAACATCGTGCAGCCCGCCTCCAGTGGTGTCGCGACAGGCGTGAATGGAAGGACGAATGGAGACGTGTCGTCTTCAGCGATGAGAGTCGCTTCTGCCTTGGTGCCAATGATGGTCGTATGCGTGTTTGGCGCCGTGCAGGTGAGCGCCACAATCAGGACTGCATACGACCGAGGCACACAGGGCCAACACCCGGCATCATGGTGTGGGGAGCGATCTCCTACACTGGCCGTACACCACTGGTGATCGTCGAGGGGACACTGAATAGTGCACGGTACATCCAAACCGTCATCGAACCCATCGTTCTACCATTCCTAGACTGGCAAGGGAACTTGCTGTTCCAACAGGACAATGCACGTCCGCATGTATCCCGTGCCACCCAACGTGCTCTAGAAGGTGTAAGTCAACTACCCTGGCCAGCAAGATCTCCGGATCTGTCCCCCATTGAGCATGTTTGGGACTGGATGAAGCGTTGTCTCACGCGGTCTGCACGTCCAGCACGACCGCTGGTCCAACTGAGGCGCCAGGTGGAAATGGCATGGCAAGCCGTTCCACAGGACTACATCCAGCATCTCTACGATCGTCTCCATGGGAGAATAGCAGCCTGCATTGCTGCGAAAGGTGGATATACACTGTACTAGTGCCGACATTGTGCATGCTCTGTTGCCTGTGTCTGTGCCTGTGGTTCTGTCAGTGTGATCATGTGATGTGTCTGACCCCAGGAATGTGTCAATAAAGTTTCCCCTTCCTGGGACAATGAATTCACGGTGTTCTTATTTCAATTCCCAGGAGTGTATAAGGCACTGGTTTTGGTTATTAGGACTGAAAAGCACAGCCGATTAGAGAACATAGTTCCACACAAGCGACATACACTATCCGATCAACGGTATATGGACGCTTATTAGTGGACACTAAAATGTTGTGTGTCCACCCTTTGTCTTTATGACAGCTTAAACTCTGTTTGCGGCACTTTCAGTGAGGTGTCTGAATGTCTTTGGAAGAGTAGTAGCCGGCCGCGTGACCGAGCGGTTCTAGGCGATTCAGTCAGGAACCGCGCGACTGCTACGGTCGCAGCTTCGAATGCTGCCTCGGGCATGGATGTGTGTGACGTCCTTAGGCTAGATAGGTTTAAGTAGTTCTAAGTTCTAAGGGACTGATGACCTCAGATGTTATGTTCCATAGTGCTCAGAGCCATTTTAACTTTTTTTTTTTTTTTTAAGAGTAGCTGCTGAAACTAGAGAAGGTTGTGATGTTGGATGTTGGGATCTGAAGGGAAGTCGACGTTCCGACTCATCCCAAAGGTGTTCCACTGCGTCCACGTTAGGCTTCTGGGCAAGTCAGTTCATTTCAGGCACTTTACTGTCCACAAACCATTGCCTCAAGTACTTTACTTTATCACAGGATGCATTGTCATGCTGATAAAAAAAGGTCGTCATCTTTGAACTGTATCTGTACTGTAGCCTGCACACAATACAGTAACATGTATTCATATCTTTCCACATTTAAATTGTGACATGCAGCGTACTGGAGCAGTATTCTATTTCTTGTTAAGGTAAGCCGTGAGTGAAATTTGAGACCAATTAGATGGCGAATTTGTAGAAAAATTTACATTTCAAATATGTTTGTACTAATTAGGAGAACATCTGTCAGTGAAGTCGGTGGTGGCTCACGTTAGGAATTATCTCGCAAATGGTTCACTGACGTGCTTACGTTTACTTGTGCTGGTTTTGATTTTATTATATTACTAGATGACAAACCAGGCATTGGGCGTGTGTACATGTTGGCAATTTGCTACTAGTAACAAAACAAAAAATCAACTGTTATGTAATACTGAAAAGAAAAACCATTTCCACGTATTCGTGAGAACACCTTTGAAATTACGAAACAGTTTCTGTACGCTTGGGGAAGCTGCTTTTCGTATCTGCAACGCTCATTTCGTAACGTGTTCATGGCAGTGCTTCTTCGTAGCTCTAAAGACCGTTGTTATGTTCGCCGAAGCCATTTGCATTTGAATGCTGTCAGAAGCACTGTCAGGTATCAGGGATTTCTGTACGCTGACTCGACTTGATCTGTGTGTCGTACAATGATATATATATATATATATATATGTGTGTGTGTGTGTAGGTACATTCAGCTGTAGATGTGGATACTGTCTGCAAAATGTGTTGCGAATAGAGTTAGTACCAAAGAAGTGATAAATTTAAGCGTCTTATAAGATGCGGCAGTTTTTTATGCATCTTAAAGTTTATGTCGTCAATCTTCCGATGTATGTGTCATAGAGTGATATAATTTGAGAGATGCATTTAGCGGCATATGTAATACTGGCTGCGAAATTAATTGCGATTAGAGTTAGTGCCACAGAAGTAATAAATTTAAAAGTCATACACGATGCGGCGGTTTTTCACGCATCTCATTGTTTATGACGTCACATCCCTTGAACTATGATAGTTAGTGGTTCTTACTCCCACAGCGATTGTTGCCTGACGGTAAGAGATATGTGTATCTTTGGTTGAATTCGGTGCAATGGTTTATGAGGAGATGTGGAACATACACACATACATACATACATACATACATGCAGGTCTAGACAGGGTGACAATTATTGAACTGAAATAAAATCGTCATAACTTCTGAACGGTTTTCGTTAGGACGTTCAAACTGCACGGTTGGCTGCGAGATGGGAATTAGTATGCGCTGTATGGTTTCTTTTAGAGACGAAGCCCACTTTCATTTGGTTGGTTTCATCAATACGCACAACTGGCGAATTTGGGGAACAGAGGATCCGAATTTCGCGATGTAGAAGTCTCTCCATCCTAATCGGATGACTATGTGAAGTGCAAAATCCAGTCACGGAATAATCGGTGCGATGTTCCATGATGACACGGTGACTACCAGACGGTACGTGAAGGCTTTTGAAGATGATTTCAGAGCCATTATCCAAAGGAACCCTGATTTCGGCAAGATGTGGTTTATGCAAGACGAAGCTCGACGTCATCGAAGTAGGAGAGTGTTTGATGTGCTGGAGGAGCGCTTTTGGGACAGTATTCTGGCTCTGGGGTACCCACAGACCACTGGCATGGGCCTCGATTGGCCGCCAGAATCTCCGGTTCTGAACACATGCGACTCCTTTTTGTGAGGCTTTATTAAAGACACGGTGTACAGTAATAATCCCAAAACCATTGCTGAGATAAAAAAACAGCCAGTCAGTAGGTCATTGACAGCATCGATTTTCCAACAGTTCAGCGGACCATGCGGAATTTCGGTATTCGTCTGCGCCACATCATCGCCAAGGATGGCAGGCATATCGAACATGTCATAACCTAAATCCGAATATCTGTAGTGACGATTACATATTGAATAAATTGTGTGCACGCCGTGGTTTGTAACTAATTCAGGATTTTTTTCATGCAGTTCAATAATTGTCATCCTGTAGTATGTATAGCATTTCCATCCTTGTGATTTGTCGCTACTAATTGTGATAAACACTGTAAGGGGTTCACCACCGTGCTGGAGCAAATGTAATTTCGATGTATTGCTCGCAAATGTGATTTCGATGTATTGCTCATGCGCTGCCTGAGACAGAAAATATCTTTGCTGCTATAGAGTCACAGCTCAGAGCAGTCTCGGCAGTAGTTGCAGTCGCTCGCTGCTACAGTGCAGCTGTAGTCTGTCGCTTCGTGTGTGTTGCGTATCTCTTGTGCAACGGATCTGATTTCTTCACTACTATTCCTGGCACATTCCTTAATTTCCTCACTTAATTGTTTTTTAGTTTCATTGCATTGCACGGCAACGGCTGTAATCTGTTCAGTAAGCTGTTCAATAGAGGTGTCAAGTTTTTCGTTAATCTGTTTGAAATTTTCATTGGTTTGCTTGATCGACCTGTCGTGTTTTTCATCCGACTGTTACAAATTTTCATTAAGTTGTAGCAATACTGCCATAACTTGATCTGCGTCAAAACTAACGACTCTGTTTTTTATGCTGTGTGATAGTGTATCTGCATTTGATACCTGTTCTGTAACCATTTGGTCATTGTCTGATTCATGAAAAGGTCTGCTGATTGGTGATGCACTGTTGGTCACTACATCAGAACCAAATGAATCTGACGTATTTTGAGTGACCTTTAGCTGCTCACTGTGTAAATTCTGCACATCCGATGTGTGAAACTGGGCAGCATTCGTCGTAGTGGAACGCGCTGCGTCATCAATTATTGTTACATTAACTGTGGACATAATTAAATCTGCTCATAGTTTAAATTTGAAATGTTACTGCTTGTTGACAACACTGATTGTCTAAGGTTGAAGAGTTAGAGCTGTGAGGCTGAATATCACTAATATTATCAGTTAAACTACTCAAATCGTCGTTTTCATTCACTGCGCTTCGCGATATACTGTTTGCAGTTTTTCGCGGCATTTTCATAAGTCAAAGGTGTACAAAAAATCAAACAAAGACAAAGCGTACACAAGGTGGATCAAGTACAATGACAACAAAGAGCAATAAATTGCCGATGATCTGTGAAAAAATATGACAAATTAGCAAATGCGTTGCGCCAAATTCAAACGACAACACTGGATAAGTAAGAGCATATATATAGCTGACTATTTATCAGAAAATTCTGAAAAATTACGATCCTGGCCGGATATTGCCAAGCGTAACCTTCCCGACAATTTTTTTGTTAATATATTAACTCGGGAAAACTGAAAAATTTTTTGACGTAAGCAGCGCTACACCTTGTCCCTGTGAAATCAATCTGAAAAATTCTTACCTCATGATGATGTCGCCGGATAGCGCTGTCTATATATCTGCTCGAAAACGGCACAGCTTACTGCAAGGTTCGCCTATCTACTAATACTGGACAACATTTGTCTGAGATCTGAATTATTAGAAAAACTGACTGTGCTTATTGACACTGCTGCACAGCTTGTCGTCTGATTACTAAAAGCCGGCCGTGGTGGCCGAGCGGTTCTAGGCGCTACAGTCTGGAACCGCGCGACCGCTACGGTCGCAAGTTAGAATCCTGCCTCGGGCATGGATGTGTGTGATGTCCTTAGGTTAGTTAGGTTTAAGTAGTTCTAAGTTCTAGAGGACTCATGACCTTAGAAGTTAAGTCCCATAGTGCTCAGAGCCATTTAATTTTGATTAAAAAAAAAAAAAAAAAAAAAAAAAAAAACACATGACTAAGATCTGCGAAAATTTCTGAAACATCTAAATTTAAATAAATGACTGGATCGGGACTGGTAATGACTTAACGCAAAATTATTCCTTCTTTTTTGTAGACTGGTAAAAATTATACTCTGAAAATCGTTTACATTATTGATAAAGATCTGCAATCCATTACGTGAAAAATTGAATATTACAAATGTGGGTCAACTGGTGCTGTCGAATCACAAAAAGATTGAAACAAATTCATATTAACATCTCAGACAAGTGACTTAACTCCGCGCATGCCAATATAAATAATAAAATTTACCGTTACAAGCGACAGACTACAACTGCACTGTAGCAGCGAGCGACTGCAACTACTACCGAGACTGCTTTGACCTGCGACTCTATTGCAGCAAAGATATTTCTGTCGCGTGAGCAATATACTGAAATGACATTTGCTCCAGCATAGTGGTGAACCCCTTACAACACTGTATACAAATTTTGCACTTGGCGCACCAAGCCGCTAGTTATGTCGTGCTGACAAGCAGGAAAACTCACAAGGGAACCTCCCCATCGCACCCCCCTCAGATTTAGTTATAAGTTGGCACAGTGGATAGGTCTTGTAAATCTGAACACAGATGAATCGAGAAAACAGGAAGAAGTTGTGTGGAACTATGAAAAAATTAAGCAAAATATACAAACAGAGTAGTCCATGCGCAACATAGGCAACATCAAGCAGAGTGTGCTCTCAGCAGTGCCGTGGTCCCGTGGTGCAGTTCCGTTTCAGCCGCGCTCGCGAGTGGCCGCTGTTAACTGTTGCGATGCACTTCAGAGTTTACATCGCTGTACTTGTGCTTCTCCGAGTGCCGTCCGTCCGTTAATCTCCGTGTTCGTTCCTGTTCCTTGTGATCTGATTGCTCTTTCTGGTCTTGCTGCTGCTACTTGGAATTTCGGTTGTTTAATCGAAATTGCGTCGCTGGATTAATCATGGCTACAAACCTCAGGAAGAATACTCTGGTATTTGCTTTTGACAAGGAATTCCGTCCTGTTCAGCCGACATCCCTGGAAATAGATGACTGGATTACACAGGTAATTGGTCTAAATTCTGAAACCGTTCATACCTGGCATCTGGATCAGGAAAAATACTGTGTTTTTGTCAAGTTAATCAGTGCTTCGACTGTTGATAAAGTGTTACGAAAGTGGGGCTATGAAGCAGATTTTGTGCATAGAAATGGTTATAAAAGTAAGGTTTCCATCTATAGAGCGGACATTCATTACAAAACCGTTCGTGTCTTGAATCTTCCCATTGAAATTGAAAATGATAAGATTAAGGAAGCTCTTTCAAACTACGGAGACGTTAAATCAATTGCAAATGAAAGATGGTCGCCTCGCTTTAAACTGCAGTGTTTTAACGGGGTCCGCTGTGTAGAGATGGACGTTAAGATGAATATTCCGTTTCACATAACTGTTTGTGGGTATAAGCCACAAATTGTTTATACAGGTCAGGAAGCTACATGTCACATATGTAACGAAACCGGCCACTTCAGACAGGAATGTCCGCGGCGAACTGTTGTTCTTAAAAGTAATTTGATACAGCGTCAGAAGATTACCTTAAATGATCTGTTACCAAAGAATAGCCCGGAACAACTGGTTGAGGATGTTAACGCAGCGGGCCAAGCTGATGTCTCCCTTCACGATAACAGTCAATTTCCCCCGTTAACAACAAAAAGAAACCCTGTTGCCACTACTCGTGAAACTGAAACGCAACCGAAGAAACGACCTCTGGAGATATCTGATAGTTGTTCAGAGGACGAGCTGTCTTGTCCCACTCCCTACTTCGCAAGCAAAAACAGTGCGATGAGAAGGCAGAGGAACCTGAAGGCAAAATGCGAATGGAAACTAATGAACAGGAAGATAATACACATACGGTACCAGAAAATGAAGGGAGTGTAAGCAGCATTAATTTGCAAGGAACAACAGGTGCAGTAGCCGATTTCAAAGATCAGAATCTATCTGTTAATAAACACATTCAGGGAGAGGTTGCAAAACTGCAGTCTCCATTTGTTTCCCTCGATCAGAAAGTGAGTGAAATTAATAAAGAACGGGGAAGTGGTGGCCAAACTGAAATCACGGTCAACACCTCAGGGCAGGTGCCGGCAACCGAAATCGCTAAAGCGTCTGCTGCTGCTCCAGATAAGCCGCGAAGTAAAATACCGACGCTACCGAATGAGAATGTAGCTCGTAACCAAGGGAAGGGAAAATCCGGTAGGGGCGACCCAAGCCCAAAGAATGTTCAGTCCGAAACGGTCGTACACGAATCACTGGAGGAAAAATCAGAAAGTTTACCAGGAAATCAGTCTGCTTGCGGTACAAGAGAAAACATCAGAAGTAGAAAAAAACGCGACAGTAACTAATAAACTGATTGAAGTGTTATTCCACGTTCAGCCTTCCGAGGAAACTGTTACAGCTTAACTGAACCCTGAACCACAGTAAACTAAATTAGTTCATGAAAACAACTACACAGTGACAGCACAATGACGCAATCTTATTCTGTCACCACTATAAACATAAATAAAATCACGACCGGTTTGAAATTATCGGCCCTTAAGGAATATTTGTACGAATCCGCGACTGATATTGGCCTGTTACAAGAAGTTCTAATTTCGGATTTGGTAATTCCCGGTTTTGTCAGTTACATAAATGTGTCTCCCGAAACAAGTGTTGGTACAGCTATTTTGGTGAGGGAAGGGATTACAGTAAGCGAAGTGGAACGACTAGAGTCCGGAAGGGTAATAGGACTAAATATCTATGATGTGACTATCATCAACTTGTACGCCCCTTCAGGAAGTTCTCATCGAGCTGACACGGCACGTTTCTTCGAAGATGACTTGATATACTTGTTAAGGAAATCGCCGAGACAGTTATTACTTGGAGGTGATTTTAATTGTGTTTTAAATCGAAAAGATCAGTTACCTAATTTTAATTTCTCAAGTGAACTAAAACAATTAGTTACTGGTTTAGAATTAAAGGATATATGGGAAATCAAATACCCCTCCACTGTTGAGTTCACTTATGTCACGGCAACATCACGTAGCAGGATTGATAGACTACATATTTCTAAAAATCTTGTAACTTCCGTGACAAAAGTAGAAACCATTCCTACGTACTTTTCAGACCATTCAAGTGTCTTAGCTTGCATAAATCTAACAAGACAGCCGGTTCGCCGATTCAAGAATCAGTGGAATTTGAACACTTCCTTGTTAGTAAATCGTGATTTAGAAGATCTGATTAAAGAAACATGGGCAATATGCCTGCGAGCCGGTAGTAGATATGCCACTGCTATTGACTGGTGGGTTAAAATGGCAAAGCCAAAGTTGGGGAAAGTTCTTATTCAATACAGTGCCCAGAGCGCAAGGGAAATGAAATGCACTATAGAGTATTACTATTCCGTTTTGAGAGATCTATATGATCAAGTCTCAGCAGGTTCCTCATTTCGGATAGCAGACATCAAGGAAGTCAAAGCCAAGTTACTTAATATCAAGAGAAGTCAAATGGAAGGGTTGAAAATAAAATCGAAGGCAAATTCGGTGTCAGAAGATGAAACCACTTCCCTATATCATTTAGTGAAGCATACGAAAAACGGAAGAAGGACTTTTATTCAAGAAATTCGAACAAAACACGGTACGATTCTCAGAACCCAGCAGGATATCATGGACGAGATTTATCGCTATTATTCTGTACATCAAAGCAGTGATGCTTCCTTGGAAGAATTCCTTGACATCCTAGCCCCACAGCTGACAGAAGATGACAACGAAAATTTTCTCGAGGTTGTCAGTGAAGAAGACGTGTATGAGACTCTGTGCGACTCACCACCAAAAAAATCCCCAGGACCGGATGGTCTACCAGCAGAGTTTTACATCCGCTACTGGCCAATAGTAGGTGAGAATATCACGGACATGTAAATGAGGTTATTCAGGGTAAAATGATTCCCGCTGAGTTTAAGGAGAGTAAAATTGTTCTGGTGCCAAAAAATAATGGAAACAATGATTTAAATATTTTTCGTCCAATTTCAGTGCTGAATTCTGATTATAAATTAATAGCTAGAATAATAAACAAGAGAATTTCATGCCTTACAGATAAAATTATTAGTCAACATCAGAACTGTGTGCAAGGCAGAACCATTTTTCAAAATCTAGCGGAATTCAGAGATATCATTGCAATAACTTCTGTAACAAACATAAAGTGTGCTTTATTGTTTTTAGATTTTTATAAAGCGTTCGATGTAGTAAACCATGAATACCTTCTACAGACATTGAAGAAAATAGGCTTCAACGATAGGGTCATACAGTTGATTAAGAACATAGAAACTGGAATAAATGCTAAAATAGCGGTGAATTGTCAACAATCCAGGCCGATGCAAATACAACGAGGTGTTGCACAAGGAAGTCCTCTGTCCATGTCGCTCTTCGCCATTTCGCTGGAACCTTTCCTCCGACATGTCCATGCTACATTAAAAGGCTTAACATTATCAGGAAATAAAACAGTTATAAGAGCCTATGCTGACGATATAGGGGTCATTATAAAGGATAATGACGAGGTAACCACGCTAGCAACAGTGATTGATTCGTACTGTAGAGCATCTGGAGCCAATGCAAACGGAAAAAAAGTAAGATGTTAAATCTCAGAGGTTTTGATAATATCAACGTCGATTGGGCAAAGTTAGTCCGACAACATAAAACACTTGGGATCACCCTGACAGCATGCCCTATGAAAATTGGAAAGTTGCAGCAGAAAGTGCAAGGAGCCATTGTAGAGAATTTAACTCGATATATGAACCAAGTTCAAAGAACACGGTATATCAACTCATGCATCCTTGCTAAGGCTTATTACACTGCCCAGCTGTTTCCGATACCGAGATAGATAGCGAGGAGAATAATGTCCAAAATCACCAACTTTTTGTGGAGAGGTGAAGTGTTCAGAGTACCTGCTAAAGTAGCCACTTTAGATCCTAAAAATGGTGGACTAGGATTAACTGATATAACGGATAAAGCCTCTGCTCTTTTTATCAAAAGGCAAATTAATTTAATAAGAGAGTCGCGAGAAAGCATAACCAGCCAACTTTTCGAGATCATTAAACCTCCAAGCCTGCTTCCCCCGATTGACGTGCAGAATATCAACAGTCGCTTACAGCGCGTGAGGATTTTCTATGTTGAGTTTAGTTATGTCAGTGTCGAACTCAGGCAGTCCCGACACTTAACATCGAGAGCCATAATGCGGGAACGAAAGAAAAGCGAAGGAAGAAACAAAATAGAACGACAGTTTCCAAACATTGAGTGGACTGAGATTTGGAAAAACATTAGTTCTAATGTTCTCACGTCTAATATAAAAACGTCATGGTACATGACAGTTAACAACATAGTTAGCACCAATGAAAGACTGCACGCAATCGGACTCTGTGAAACAAATTTATGTCAACAATGCCATCTAGTTGACACAGTAACTCATAGATATACTTGCAGTGGTCACATGAATAGTTGGAAGTGGATCCGGGAGCAAATAGCTCTGATTACAAGAACATCCCCTGAGTATATATCGCTGTCATTGATACACAGGCCTGAAGCACGCTATTTCCCAGAAGCGAAAAATAACGCTGTGTACTGGTTGCTGGGAAATTTTGTTAACTACGTCCTTAACAAATTAGGATCCGATAGCATCATAGAGTTCAAGGTACACATTCTGTGTGAGTTCCACAAAATTAGAAGCTATTCGAATCACAAGAAAAAGTTCGGTAATGTGCTAAAAATTGTATTTGAAAGAATGGGCATTTGTTAATATAAAAAAGAAGACTGTGTTGACAGTGATGTATTGTAGTTACCTTAAGGATACTATTTAAGATTTTACAGTATATCTATGATGTGTGCTTTTTCTACTTCAGAGAGTAGTTTTTTGAAATTTATAAGCTAATGTACAGAACTTACGTGACATTGAGATTGTGTGTCTAATAGTGCCAAACACAAAACATTAGAGGTGCATTATTGGCTTATATTAGAAATTTGGAAATAGACAGTTTTTATAGAAATGTCCTTATCGATTGGTTAAAATCATAAGATTCTATCTGATAAATGTAATATTCAGTGGCTGGCACATTGCCCTGTTCATTTTTGCAGTGAAAGACTGATTATATAGATCTGACCACTTCAGATACATAGATTCAATTAATGTCCAGAAAGTGTAGTTGGAAGGCTAGTCAATTTTATTATATATCTCCTTTCCGCCATTCTCAAGTGTTTCAGAAATTGTCTAATATGATTATTAAACTGCTTTATATTTAAAATTATCCCACCAACTTGATGATATCCATCATAAAGAACTAATTATGCTTCTGTAAAGATTGCAGCTCATAATTCAAAGTGCAGATTTTACTTCTTCAGGTTGAAGTTTGAATGTCTTTAAACATTTTTTTTCTTGATGTTTAATTTAATTCTTTCTGGTAATTTAGTCAGTAACGAAATCTTCTGTTGTCTTTCCTTAACGTCAGCGTAATTGAAATGATCAAACCGTTTTGTTTAAATAACTTCATGTATGTATAACTTAGTATGTATTTGGAATGTGTAACATTGTTTTTTTAATAAAGGTTTTTGTAAAAAAAAAGTGGTTAGCGTGAGCAGCTGCGGAATGAGAGGTCCTTGTTTCAAGTCTCCCCTCGAGTGAAAAATTTAATTTTTTATTTTCAGACAATTATTACCTGTCCGCCCGATGCGAGGTAACTGCGCCGTAGTATGGGGACGCTACACCTAAACAAACCTCGAAACACACGACTTCAGTCGACTACAGCGCACGGAAGAGAGAGTATTCCTGCTAACGAGGCTCCCTGGCTGGCAATTGACTGTTCGCTACTTTGGACGAGAGTGCATTAAATACGTGAGATGTATTCCGTGGGCAATATGAATCCAGCAAATATAGCTCGCGACTTCAATAACAAGGTCAATGAATATTTTCCGAACCCATACTACGTCGCAGTTACGTCGCATCGGACGGACGGACGGACAGATAATAATTGTCTGAAAATAAAAAATTGAACCTTTCACTCGAGAGGAGACTTGAACCGAGGACCTCCAGTTCCGCAGCTGCTCACGTTAACCACGGGACCATGGCGCTTCTGAGCTCGTACTGTTCTTGATGTTGCCTATCTTGCACGGACTACTCAGTTTGTATATTTTGCTTATTTTTGTCGTAGTTCCAAATAACTTCTTCCTGTTTTCTCGATTGATCTGTGTTCAGTTTTTCAATGCCTATCCACTGTGCCAACTTATAACTAAATCTGAGGGGGGTGCGATGGGGAGGTTCCCTTGTCAGAGACAAGGTTTCCTGACAATATAGCGAAACGAAGCCACAGAAGACCCGCAGCAGTAACAAAATTATAATTTTTTTTCCTCTAACCGATGGATATGAAAAGTTGTGCGAGCCAGGATCATGAACTCTAAACCACTGAGGCTCAAGGGTACAAACACACGATACTGCGCTGTGCGTGTCTGCCGGACGTGTCCCGATAAGCGAGGGGCTATTTTCACAGCATGGCACTCGCCAGCCACAGAGTATCAGAGCAGTTCCGTGTTTGACACGCCGCTGGAAGTGCCACGGCCCCCGGTCCTTCCGCGCCGCACGCAGAGACCGCCATGAATCACGGCGTTTTTGATTTAGTGCCGCCCTGCGACGGATACACGGTGGGCTGTGCCGCTGTCCGGCAAAACGAGGCGACAACCGCGCAATAACGCTGCTGCGGTCTGCCGTGACAAACAGCCAATACTACCGACAGCCAATCAGCGGCGCAGCTGCGCCGGCCGGGAGTTACGCGACGCGTCGACTGAAGCCATCACGCTCCTGAACCGTGTTCCTGCACTCCGTTTATCGTTAAATTTAGCACGGAACTAAACAGTGCGCCGTGTATTCCATAGAACACCAAATTGTAAGAAGTGCGAGGTCCATGTTACGATGCGGAAACAGAGCGACATCAGCGCTTTTAGTGGCCTGGCAGTGTACCTCAAATATGGGAAAACATGGCGCGAAAATCCGTATTCTTGCTTTGCGAAATACTTCGTATTACGGTTCTAGGCGCTTCAGTTCGGAACTGCACTGCTGCTACGGTCGCAGGTTCGAATCCTGCCTCGGGCATGGATGTGTGTGTTGTCCTTAGGTTAGTTAGGTACCATAGTGCTTAGAGCCATTTGAGCCATTTTTTAAACTTCGTATTAGATGATAAGATTTTTCATTTATACTTTATGGGTGGGCGTGGTCTGGTGGTAAGGTGTGCACCTGGAACGTTTTTGTTATCTTGCAGGGTAATACAGGGCTAGTCAGGAAGTAAGGAACACGCTTTAAGGGGAGACAGTATTACTGATTCTACATCCACATACATCCATACTCCGCAAGCCACCTGACGGTGTGTGGCGGAGGGTACCTTGAGTACCTCTACCGGTTCTCCCTTCTATTCCAGTCTCGTATTGTTCGTGGAAAGAAGGATTGTCGGTATGCCTCTGTGTGGGCTCTAATCTCTCTGATATTATCCTCATGCTCTCTTCGCGAGATATACGTAGGAGGGAGCAATATACTGCTTGACTTCTCGGTGAAGGTATGTTCTCGAAACTTCAACAAAAGCCCGTACTGAGCTACTGAGCGTCTCTCCTGCAGAGTCTTCCACTGGAGTTTATCTGTCATCTCCGTAACGCTTTCGCGATTACTAAATGATCCTGTAACGAAGCGCGCTGCTCTCCGTTGGATCTTCTCTATCTCTTCTATCAACCCTATCTGGTACGGATCCCACACTGCTGATCAGTATTCAAGCAGTGGGCGAACAAGCGTACTGTAACCTACTTCCTTTGTTTACGGATTGCATTTCCTTAGGATTCTTCCAGTGAATCTCAGTCTGGCATCTGCTTTACCGACGATCAACTTTATATGACCATTCCATTTCAAATCACTCCTAATGCCTACTCCCAGATAATTTATGGAATTAACTGCTTCCAGTTGCTGACCTGCTATATTGTAGCTAAATGATAAAGGATCTTTCTTTCTATGTATTCGCAGCACATTACATTTGTCTGCATTGAGATTCAATTGCCATTCCCTGCACCATGCGTCAATTCGCTGCAGATCCTCCTGCATTTCAGTTCAATTTTCCATTGTTACAACCTCTCGATATACCACAGCATCATCCGCAAAAAGCCTTAGTGAACTTCCGATGTCATCCACAAGGTCATTTATGTATATTGTGAATAGCAACGGTCCTACGACACTCCCCTGGGGCACACCTGAAATCACTCTTACTTCGGAAGACTTCTCTCCATTGAGAATGACATGCTGCTTTCTGTTATCTAGGAACTCTTCAATCCAATCACACAATTGGTCTGATAGTCCATATGCTCTTACTTTGTTCATTAAACGACTGTGGGGAACTGTATCGAACGCCTTGCGGAAGTCAAGAAACCCGGCATCTACCTGGGAACCCGTGTCTATGGCCCTCTGAGTCTCGTGGACGAATAGCGCGAGCTGGGTTTCACACGATCGTCTTTTTCGAAACCCATGCTGATTCCTACAGAATGGATTTCTAGTCTCCAGAAAAGTCATTATACTCGAACAGCGAAAAACTTCATATGAATATATGTCTGGTTCTTAACAGTTTCCGAGGAAAGTAATGGAAGCAGTGGGGAGCAGAAGAAATGCAGGTGATATCAAATCAAATATTCTGATCTAATGTTTTGTTTAAATTTTGTACGTTTCCTCGCAACAGATGTTCAAAAAGTCAACTGCATTGAATTTTGCAGCTCTTGTAGAGATATACTGTGTTTCTGGTCTGAGTTTATTCGTACGGTCCTTTACTTGACAACGCATGTAAAATACGAACGGGAAGTTCCTCTTTTGTGTCCACTCTGAGCTTTAGTGCTCTTAAGCCATCCCCATGAACAGTAATCTTACGGAGTAGGATCGGGTGACCTCGGTGGCAAACGTTTCAGTGACATACTGTGTCACTTGCTGTAGGGGATGTGCAGCAGCTCCGTTGTGTTGAAACTACATACGACGTCCTGTTGCCAAAGGAATATCCTCCATGTATTCTGGTAACACATTTTGAAGGAAATCAAAATACCATACGACTGACGACCGTGATTTCGAAACAGCTGTATGTCGGATGCGGTAAGAAAGGGACATATGTTCAAATGGTTCAAATGGCTCTGAGCACTATGGGACTCAACATCTAAGGTCATCAGCCCCTAGAATTTAAAACTACTTAAACCTAACTAACCTATGGACGTCACACACATCCATGCCGAGGCAGGATTCGAACCTGCGACCGTAGCGGTCGCGCGGTTCCAGACTGAAGCGCCTAGAACCGCTCGGCCACACTGGCCGGCGGACATATGTTCACTTGAAGTTTTTTTTTTGCGCAAAATCACTATTACTATCACCCCTCAAAGCACGACCTTTCCTCCTAACTCACCCTGTATATTTGAGAAAACTCAGTCAAAAACAAAGATTAACTACTCGTAACTGGGTTTAAGACCAATGTACAATTTTGTAAACAACGCCGTGGTAGCCTCTCGACTGTAAATTTTTTTTGTAAAACACAATACTGCAATTTCGACCGTATGGTCATTATCAAGGGGAAATGATTGCGCTTTAACATTGTCAAAACCTAAAAATCATAGCCGGCCGAAGTGGCCGTGCGGTTAAAGGCGCTGCAGTCTGGAACCGCGAGACCGCTACGGTCGCAGGTTCGAATCCTGCCTCGGGCATGGATGTTTGTGATGTCCTTAGGTTAGTTAGGTTTAACTAGTTCTAAGTTCTAGGGGACTAATGACCAGAGAAGTTGAGTCCCATAGTGCTCAGAGCCATTTGGACCAAGTTTTATCGCATTGTGTTCCTTATTAGGTGCTTTTGGATGTATTGCATTCTTTGAATGGCATTGTAAATGTGTTGCTTGTATTCTGCTAATTTTTACTTGCACTTGCAATGTTGGTTGGGGTAAATGATTCCGTAATTATTTCATAAACAACATAAGCTGGTTTGTCACATGTTATACTGTGGACTCATCTCTGTTTGTTACTGCTTACGAATCCATGTGCGAACTTGAATGCATTGTAAGTAAATTGCTCGTAACTTACATTATTTTTTGTGCCATCTGTTATTGGTACTTCTTCGAGTTTAATGGAGGCCTCCGAATTTTTCGCTGGGGAAAATGATTCTTTTACATTTATTTTTGTTTTTGGTGCTTGTTAATAACGTGTGAACACATTTGCATAACTACTGTTGCAGTTTTAACATTTGCAAGGAAGAATGCTGCAATCACTAAGACTACAAAGCTTACTCACCTACATCTGTATCCATACTCTGGAAACCACTGTGAAATTCAAGGTACTGACAAGAAGCAACATTATTCAAAGTAGAATAATATACTCATTCCGGGACAAGATGTAATAGAATTTAATACCATTTATGTAAAATACTACTAAGATGTAGTTCTCCGTTAACTCTCCACCAGTCGCAAGTTGCATTTAGCCCAACAGCCAGACACGTACTGACTAAATTGTTTACGTACCCGCGACAAAGGGGCGTGGAGGAGAAGGCGGCAAGAGTATTCTGGCGACGAATAGGTGACGCCAATACTCCGAGAAGCTGAAAGGAAACGACGGGCAGTTAAAGTAAGCCAGATGTTGTAGACAGTACAACAGCGCGACTGGTGGAGGTCAATTGATAGGAAGTGCGGGAAACGAATGCGAACAAAGATCAAGTAGAATAAAAGCAATATAGGCTGGCCGCCCGGCTAGCCGCTCGGTCTAACGCTCTGCTTCCAGAGTGGGAAGGGAAGGCGTGCCGGTCCCAGGCACGAATCCGCCCGGCGGATTCGTGTCGAGGTCCGGTGTGCCGGCCAGCCTGTGGATGGTTTTTAAGGCGGTTTTCCATCTACCTTGGCGAATGGGAGTTGGTTCCCCTTATTCCGCCTCAGTTACACTGTGTTGCTGACGCAAACATTTGGGGTTACACTCATCCTCCCGGAGGCGGGGGGGGGGGGGGGGGGGGGGGGGTCCACTGGGGGCCCGAACCGCACTGTAACCCTGGGTTCGGTGTGGGACGGCGGTGCACTGCAGTAGCCTGTTGTGGGTTTGTGAACCACTGAGGGCTACGGCGGGGACGAAGCCTTTCCGTCGTTTTTAAGTACCCGGTTCAGTGAATACGTATATACATGCAATATAGGCTACTTACAGTGCATTTATATCTAGAAGTTCACACACGGATTCGTAAGCTGTAACAATTATACATACGTCCAAAGAACACCATGCGACGAACCTAGCTTCTCTTTTATATAAAACAAAAACAAATACAGAATCATATACTCCGCGCAGTATCATGGCTGCGAGCAGAAATCAAGCACAATACGAGCAACATGCGTGCAATGCAATTCAGAGAAAGCAATACACACAATAACCCGTTATCAGGAGCACAAAGCTACTTGAACAAAAAAATGCAAGACTTAAAATCAACTTATAAAAGACGGAGAGGCCGAAGTAAATCTGCAGCGCTCCTAGTGGCCTGGCAGCGAACCGACGTTGTGGTATCACCCCCGTATGTATTCCTCCGCTTGTGTTGTTACTTCATTGCTGCTGTTGTAGTATTAATGTGTTGAAACAGCCCAACAGTGAAACATCGAATCTCCTGCATACATGATTCGTAAAAATGATGAAAAGGGGGCAAACAAGGGATCAAGCGGGAAGTGAAAGATACGAAATGGGATCAGTGTCAGAAAAAACTGTCGCAAACATAGGTTATTTGAAGCCGTTTACCGCCGAGGCCTTCATTTCATCTCCGTATAGCAATGAGTATGGTACAGCTTTTTGGTTCGATAAAATTAAGAAAAAGACAAAAGAAGTTACATGAATCAAACACTCAAAGCATTTCATGGAGATATGTTTCGTCTACGCAGCTCATTTAAGGCAGTTTGCTTACTGCCATACGTGTTTCGCTTCTCTTATTTGTGAGGCATCTTCAGTGACCAGTAATACATGTTTCATATATATATTGTGGTAATTACAATATGTTACTATGTTACATTTTATGACGTTTTCTTCTTTTTTTCACGTCAGGATAAAGTTTTGTAGCACAAATTTTGTCATGTGAAGTTATCGTTCTGTGTTACTTACGATTTCCAGCGCTGTTAGCCCATGAACACATCTCCAGGACCACACATGTGGGATAACAGTGCTAGAAATCGTAAGTAAGACAACAATAACTTCACATAACGAAATTTGTGCTACAAAAGTTTATTCTGACCTGAAAAAAAGAGGAAAAGTCACAAAATGTAACGTATTGTAACTACCATATAATATATATATGTATATAAGAAACATGTATTATAGGCCACTGAAGATGCTTCACAAATAAAAGAAGCGAAACGCCTATGGCAATAAACAAATTGCCTTGAATTAGCTGCATAGGCGGAACATACCCCCACGAATTTTGAAGCAACTAAGGAAAGACAGAAAACAGAAAAAATGACGATATGACGATTCAGAGCATCTGTTTACATGGGGAGAAACCCTGGGAAATGACAAAAGAAGAAGTCTTGAAGCCGTGCATATGAAATTTTTCAGAAGTTGTAGAACTTCAAGGCGAGAGAAAATCTCAAACGAAGAAATCAGGAAGCGAACGAAAACTACCAAGTACGGAGAGGTAGAGAAATAGCCTTTAAAATGATGTGGGCGCATGATGAGATCAAAGCACGTCCCAGAAAACACTATGTTGACAACCTCCATGCAAGAGCAAGAGAGGAAGATCCTGTGCAGAATGAAAAACCAGGTAGAGGAGTACATGGAACGAAAAAATTTGGACGAAGATATATACGGGGATCGAGAAGCGATAAACTCCCTAAAAACTGTAAACAACTCGCAAAAAAGTTTACCCGTTTTCCTTCGTTCCACCCAGCTAACACACTAGATTTAGAAACCCCGATAAACTCGGGTGGTGTTTCTGAAATATGCCTTATCGGTAGCGACGGACTTTTCCTAAAAACACCTCTAAGACACGAATGCAATACTTCCTAGGAATTCTTCCAAAGAACATCAGTCTGCTGTTCTTTCAGTTAGTTTTGTGAGGTTGTTTCACCTTAAACCGCTCCATACGCTTACTCCCAAAGGTTTAACAGTTCTCTCCGTCTAGTTATATCCAACACGTCATATTTTTTTATGTTGTGTGTCAGTCGCCAACATGTGCATCAAGCTTCGATCCTCTGCAGGTCTTCCTGAATCTCTCACAATTTCCTAGCGTTGCGATTTCTCTGTATGTAACAGCATTATCCACGATCAGCTTGATGGAGATTCTAACGTTATCCACTAGGTCATATACACAAAGCCTTTCTCTCACGGCTTCTCCTGTGTGCGTTTACGGCACATCATTGATTACTTCTCCTCCTACTCCTTCTCGCTATCCATATCCTCCTCCACCTCTGTCTATCTCTCCCTCCCCCTCCATCTCTTCCTCTACCCCTCCCTCTATATCAATAATCTCCTTCCCTCCCCCCTCCCCCCCCCCCCTCTCTCTCTCTCTCTCTCTCTCTCTGTCCATGAACTCCTCTCAACTTTCTCTGTGCACCACATCCTTCCTCTCTCACTACCCATCTACTTCTTCTCCTTCTCTCTCCTCAGCCCCTAGGGTACGTTCTGATACTATCCACACAATATAACCTGTCGCACAGAGCATCCTAAATATCTGGGGTTAACAATCCTTCTGACTCAGACCATACCACTATGGGTGCTAGATAGTTTTTGCCCCCACAGCATTTCTTCCAGGCAGTAGTATGTGTACCGAATTGGTTTGAATAGATCCACTGGTTTAGGAGGAGATGTGGAAAACACACAAACACACACACACACACACACACACACACACACACACACACGAACACATCCATTTGCGTATATGTATATGATTTATATTTTGAGAAAAATGTCCTGTGGCACTCTCTAGGGGTATGCCTGATGTTGCTTTTTCACCCGAAGATTTGTCTCCGTTAAGAACGACATGCTGTGTTTTAAGTGCTAGAATTTCTACAATCCAATCACAAAACTGATCCTGCATTCCATATGCCTGTATTTTGATGATTAGGCAACACTGCTGAACTGAACTGCATCGAACACTTTCCCGAAGTCAGGGCACACATCAGTCTGAGCGCCGGCCGGTTTGCCCGTGCGGTTCTAGGTGTTTCAGTCTGGAACCGCAGGTTCGAATCCTGCCTCGGGCATGGATGTGTGTGCTGTCCTTAGGTTAGTTAGGTTTAAGTAGTTCTAAGTTATAGGGAACTGATGACCACATATGTTAAGTCCCATAGTGCTCAGAGTCATTTTTGCAGTCTGAGCCTCATGGATGAACAGAGTGAAGCGAGCTAATGTGAACTTACGGTGTCCGCGGCTCTTTCGTTGCCTATTGTTAATGGCAATTCGTTATCACATGTTTGTAGCCAGTCGGGTGATAAGGTGGCCAATGAAAATCTCAAAATCTTATAATATGGGTTACCACAACTACACAGCTTTTTCCGAATACGTCACGATATCCGAGTTTGTGGTTAGGTTGGAACCTAACATGTCAACTTAAAATGCTACAAGTGAAACAAAATACCACTTTGGCTCTGGCTCTGAGCACTATGGGACTTAACATCTATGGTCATCAGTCCCCTAGAACTTAGAACTACTTAAACCTAACTAACCTAAGGACAGCACACAACACCCAGCCATCACGAGGCAGAGAAAATCCCTGACCCCGCCGGGTATCGAACCCGGGAACCCGGGCGTGGGAAGCGAGAACGCTACCGCACGACCACGAGATGCGGGCAATACCACTTTGGTTTAGGAGTCACAGCAAGATTACAAACAAGCAGAGCGAACAGCTACCCACATCCGACTCATGATTCGTCGTCTTTACATACCGTTATTCGTCTCGCGAATCGTTACCAACAGCAGCACTCGACGCAAAAGATGCGGTACCGTAAGTGTGTTTTTACCGCGAGCAACGTTTCACGCGATTCTTTTATACGGTACCCGTGTCGATTTCAGCTGAGGTGACTTTCGGCCTGCAGAAACGTATCAATACGTGAGCATAAAACACGTTCTAAAATGTTGTACAGCAGACTGATGTCAGCGGTTGGGTTTATTGCTGTGGTGCGTCTGATCCGAGGCTGGTAGGACTGGAATAACAGCTTGATATTCGCGAATGGAACGACCACCTTCCGCAGTTCTTTCCTGTCGCCTGGAGACGTCGCTGCGCGCATCTTTGCTCTTCGCTGGAGTATTTCCGTGCACAGAGGCGGAGACGCGGTCTTGGCGACGTAGCGCCGACAGCAACACAGGTGCGACCCAGATAATGTACTCAGGTGCCCGGTCGCACCTGGCGCCCCCTGCTCCTATAGAATTATTGCGTAACTAAGTTGTGCGCTCCGCTCGCTCCATAATTAAAGTTGCCGTGCGTCGTAAACGAAATTTATGCGACCCCGTTTATGGACGCTATCCCTCGCGCTCTCTCTCGTATTGCGACGGGAAATCCTTTCAAGCAAGTTTATTTTTTTCGTAATGTAGTCTGTACGCACGTACCTCCTCCCACGGCAGCTGTTATATTTAGGTGTCATTACCGTGGCCTGCGTCTGTTAAGCTTTCTCGAAGTGAAGCGAAACTAAGAACGGAATAGAATTGAATCGAGTGAAGATTGCTGCCATCAGCTTCCAAAAAATTGGTATCCTGCTGCGGAGGAAGTATGAGTTTCAATGTAACTCCTATTCATGCTACTTCGGTGTGAGGCCAGAATTTCGTCAGTATGGGCTGTAGTATGTGCTCCATATGTACCTTTCGGTTTACCACTTCATGGAATTCTTCGAGAAATCTTCGGTCGAACACTTGTGTTGTTGTTGTATGACGTTTCGGCAGAATAGTTGCTAGCATAGATAAAACAAAGTAGAAATACACTACTGGCCATTAAAATTGCTACACCACGAAGATGATGTGCTACAGACGCGAAATTTAACCGACAAGAAGAAGATGCTGTGATATGCAAATGATTAGCTTTTCAGAGCATTCACACAAGGTTGGCGCCGGTGGCGACACCTACAACGTGCTGACATGAGGAAAGTTTCCAACCGATTTCTCATACACAAACGGCAGGTGACCGGCGTTGACTGGTGAAACGTTGTTGTGATGCCTCGTGTAAGGAGGAGAAATGCGTACCATCACGTTTCCGACTTTGATAAAGGTCGCATTGTAGCCTATCGCGATTGCGGTTTACGGTATCGCGACATTGCTGCCCGCGTTGGTCGAGATCCAATCTGTTAGCAGAATATGGAATCGGTGGGTTCAGTAGGGTAATACGGAACGCCGTGCTGGATCCCAACGGCCTCGTATCACTAGCAGTCGGGATGAAAGGCATCTTATCCGCATGGCTGTAACGGATCGTGCAGCCACGTCTCGATCCCGAGTCAACAGATGGGGACGTTTGCAAGACAACAACCATCTGCACGAACAGTTCGACGACGTTTGCAACAGCATGGACTATCAGCTCGGAGACCGTGGCTGCGGTTACCCTTGACGCTGCATCACAGACAGGAGCGCCTGCGATGGTGTACTCAACGACTAACCTGAGTGCACGAATGGCAAAACGTCATTTTTTTCGGATGAATCCAGGTTCTTTTTATAGCATTATGATGGTCGCATCCGTGTTTGGAAACATCGCAGTGAACGCACAGTGGAAGCGTGTATTCGTCATCGCCATACTGGCGTATCACCCGGCGTGATGGTATGGGGTGCCATTGGTTACACGTCTCGGTCACCTCTTGTTCGCATTGACGGCACTTTGAACAGTGGACGTTACATTTCAGATGTGTTACAACCCGTGCCTCTACCCTTCATTCGATCCCTGCGAAACCCTACATTTCAGCAGGATAATGCACGACCGTATGTTGCAGGTCCTGTACGGGCCATTCTGGATACAGAAAATGTTCGACTGCTGCCCTGGCCAGCACATTCTCCAGATCTCTCACCAACTGAAAACGTCTGGTCAATGGTGGTCGAGCAACTGGCTCGTCACAATACGCCAGTCACTACTCTAGATGGAGTGTGGTATCGTGTTGAAGCTGCATGGGCAGCTGTATCTGTAAACCCCATCCAAGCTCTGTTTGACTTGATGCCCAGGCGTATCAAGGTCGTTATTACGGCCAGAGGTGTTTGTTCTGGGTGCTGATTTCTCAGGATCTATACACCCAAATTGCATGTGAGTTCTAGTGTAATAAAATTGTCCAATGAATACCCGTTTATCATCTGCGTTTCTTCTTGGTGTAGGAATTTTAATGACCAGTAGTGTAGAAATAATAAGTAATGACTCAAAATGAATGACTGTAAGTCTCTTATTTCATGTAATCGTATGCATAAACTAAACTCCGCCTGAACAGGCTGTGAACGCCCAACGGTACCGAACGGCCGCCATGTCGTCCTCAGCCCATAGGCGTCACTAAATGCGGATATGGAGGGGCATGTGATCAGCACACCACTCTCCCGCCCATATGTCAGTTGCGAGTACGAGACTGGAGCCGCTGCTTCTCATTCAAGTAGCTCCTTAGTTTACCTCACAAAGGCAGAGTTGCATCCCGCTTGCCCGCTTGCCGACAGCACTCGGCAGACCGGATGGTCACCCATCCAAGTGATCTGACGGGAACCGGTGTTATCACTGCGGCAAGGCCGTTGGGTAATCATATGCATAGGTTGACTAAGAATATGGAAACATCGCGATACATGAACGCTTGAACCTGTAGATTGCGCTGTATTATTTGACCACGAGCAGAATCAGCACTATGTCCTCAATACAATTGTCAGGAGTGGTCAAAGCAATGATCTGTGAAAGTTATGAGTGCATTATGCCAGAGCTAAGTGAAGTCAAATGTGGGCGAATTGTTGGTGCTCCTATCGTGGGGCCCTTCGCAACCAATGTAGCCGAAGTGTTTGGTGTTTCACGGGGCTTCGTATTGAAGACTTACACTGCACTAGCTGAGCACCCGGCGACGACCGGTAATGTTATCAGAATGAGATTTTCACTCTGCAGCGGAGTGTGCGCTGATATGAAACTTCCTGGCAGATTAAAACTGTGTGCCGGACCGAGACTCGAACTCGGGAGCTTTGCCTTTCGCGGGTAAGTGCTCTACCAACTGAGCTACCCAAGCATGACTCACGGCCCGTCCTCACAGCTTTACTTCTGCCAGTACCTCGTCTTCAACCTTCCAAACTTTACAGAAGCTCTCCTGCGAACCTCGCAGTCGGCGTGCTTGGGTAGCTCAGTTGGTAGAGCACTTGCCCGCGAAAGGCAAAGGTCCCGAGTTTAAGTCTCGATCCGGCACACAGTTTTAATCTGCCAGGAAGTTTCAGACCGGTAATGTATTTACTCCAACCTCTATTAGTCTATCTCCTCCTCCGCCTTCTGTCAGTCCATCACCTCCTTTTTCCTTCCTCTATCTATCTCCTGCTCTCCACTTTCTCTGTTTACGTCTTCCTCTTCCGTTTCTGTTCATTTCTCCTCCCCCGCTCTTTATCCATCTCTTCCTTCCTCTCTCTGACAGTCCATCTCCTCCTCCCCACTTCTCTCTCCACGTTATCGCCTGTACATCAATAGGACGTTGCTGGTTCTTACTCCGACAGTATTTCTTTTCAGACAGTAAGTAGTGGTGTACTAAGTTTGGCTGAAATCGATCCAGGGGTTTAAGAGGACCTTTTCACTCGAGTTTTTGACATCGCACGCACATGTCACATATATTTCACAAATATTTAACATATTTCACACATTTTTGTACACATATTTCACCTGTATCTCGAGCAAATTTCGCCCTACGATTTTGTTTCCAGCATCTCAAGGTTTATGACCTTATATCTCCTGATCCATGTATTGTACAATGGTATAATTTTGTAGGTACATTCATCAGTATATGAAGATATTGTCTGAAAATTGTGTCGTGAATACAGTTTGTAGTAAAGAGTGAATAAATTATAATGTCATGCCCGATTTTACTGCAGAAATAGCGAAAATATAGTGAGCCACATTTTGCTCTCAGCATTTTTTGGGGCTTGACAGCCAGAAGTAGTATCGTAAAGGTGTTTCAAGTTTGTTGCAAGTCACGAAGTGCTCTCATTTTCAAATACTGGATGAATAAAGTCTGTAGTTCGGCGCGTAGTGGGCTACAATTCTTTTTCATCCTCATCCCCCAACTCTTTGATACGTGGGTGGTTCTTTCCCCCACAGCGATTCTTTCCAGATAATAAATACATGTGCACCAAGTTTGGTTGAAATCGGTGCAGCAGTTTAGGGAGAGATGTGGGACATAGATAAAAACATACATGTCTTTGTATACTATGTTTGGAAGCAGGGAGAGCAGAACGCGGACGGAAGTGGGGTTTGAGTGATTGTGACGGAGTCATTGAAGAGGACTGTGACGAAATATGGCTGGTCGAGCTGGAATTACAAAGCCACTCAGCTGCAAATGCTGGTAACAGAAAACCATGATCCCGAAGCCACGAAAACTGAGCTATGGGGCAATGGAAGAAAGTCATTTGATCGGAAGTGTTTTGTTTCATACTGTTACCAACTTCTGGGAGAGTATACGTCCCAAGAGTGAAATATGATAGGGGGTTCGGTATTGATTTGGGTAGCCGTATCCTGATTTTCATGGAACCCATGGCTACTCTGCAAGGTCACATTATGACAAAAATTATGTGACAATTTTGGCTGACTAGATCCATCCGGTGGAACATTGTTTGCTCCTCATTGGTGATGCTGCCTTCCAAGACGACAGGCTTCTGTTCACGCATCTCACCAACACTGTCATAAAATCTTAATATTATTGTTCCTTTGTGATCTACTTTGGAGAAGGGTGCGTGATCGCTACCAACCTCCATCATCAATACTTGCCACGATTTTGCAGGAAGAACGGTATAAAATTCACTTGTAAACCACATAGGACTTGTATTCGTCCATTCCGAGAACACTTGGAGCTCCTTTGAGTGACAGAGGGCGTCCTTCACCGTAGTAGACGGGGCTCATCCACGAGGCACAGAGAGCAGTAGATACGGGCTTCCAAGTAACTACCGGTTACTTGACTTCCCAAAGGCATTCGATACAGACCCGCACTGCCGCCTAATGAACAAAATACGAGCGTTTGGGATATGAGACCGGCTGCGTGACTGGAGTGAAGAGTTTCTAGTAAACAGAACACAGCATGTCATTCAGAACAGAGAGAGCACCAGTGAAGTGTTACAGGACCATTACTTTTCACAATATATATAAATGACGTAGTAGATAACGTCCGAAGTTCCGTGAGGCTCTTCGGGGTTGATGCTTTTGTAAACAGAGGAGTCGTGACGCTAGACAATTGTAACGAAATTGAGAAAGACATGCAGAGAATCGACGTTTGGTGGAGGTAGTGCCAATTAACCCTCAACATAAACAAATGTAATCTATGGCAGTAAATAGACAGAAAGATCCATTATTGTATGATTGCAAAACTGCAGAGCAATCGCTGGAATCAGTTACTTTCATAAAATATCTTGGAGCATGCGCGTGGAGCGATTTGATGGGGAACGACCCCACAAAATTAATCGCGAGTGAGGCAGATTCCAGAGTAGATTGACTAGAAAATTTCTGAGGAAATGTAGTTCGTCAACAAAGGAAGTAGCTTACAAAACACCGGATTGGACAGTACTTGAATACTGCTCGTCATTATGGGATCCGTACCAAAAATGGTTCAAATGGCTCTGAGCACTATGCGACTTAACTTCTGAGGTCATCAGTCGCCTAGAACTTAGAACTAATTAAACCTAACTAACCTAAGAACATCACACACATCCATGTCCGAGGCAGGATTCGAACCTGCGACCGTAGCGGTCGCTCGGTTCCAGACTGTAGCGCCTAGAACCGCACGGCCACTCCGACCGGCTGGATCCGTACCAGATAGGACTGATAGAGGACATAAGGAAGATCCAAAGAAGAGCAACACGTTTCGTTACAAGTTCATTTTGAAAGCACGAAAGCATCACGGAGATGCTTTCCCAGCTCCAGTGGTAAACACTGCAAGATAGGTGTTCTATATCACTTTATGGTCTACTGTTAAAATTCTGAGAAAATTTCCAGAAGAGTCAACAAATTTATCGCTTCCTCCGACGTATATCTCACAGAGAGACTACGGGGATAAAATGAGATTCCAGCCTCCACGGAGGCTTACCCACAGTCGTTCTTCCTGAGAACTGGAACATGAAAAGACTGGTACACAAAGTACCCTCAGTCACACACCGCAGGATGGCTTGTGGAGTTTAGATGTAAGTTTAATGCGTTGTGTTTCTGATGTTTCCATATTTTTGTCCACCGCCTGTAGATGCCACGATATGTAACATATCTGGTGAAACCAAACACGTCACAGCGTCTCATCAAATACCAGCTGCCTGAAAATGCCGCTAGAAAACATGGAGTTGAAACTGAAACCGATGTCAGAAGAGTGAAATTCTGCTCAAGTGCGGTGGATGGCAGCCATTTGCGCGACCAAGTGGTGAGGACACGAAGCCACGCTGGAGGGTCGTGGAGGAGGGCTGTTAGCGGTAATATCCCCAGGGAAGCTGGCTCTACAAATCCACCACAAGCACGCCACTCCCGCACATATCTCTGCCTCGCTCACGCTTCGACCCTCCAGGAGCACGGCCCTGCAGCTACGCGTGTTTGTACCCATCCTCTCAAGGGACGTGGACGACGAGCTGGTGACGTCACAGCATAGAATACGGAGCCAACGAGATATACAGGCCCTGCAGTGTGTCTTGTATCACAGCACCTGACACTACAGATCTTACGAGTAGTAGCTGCCGTCTCTGGCCGGGAGTGAGTTACTGTTTCAGATGAATTTAGTAATTCTTAATTGCACGTTTATATTTATGCAAGCTCTCGATAAAACATGAGAAAGTTAAGACCTTTGGTGGGTACTTTTTCATTGAGATATTGATTTCCCCTGGATCCTGAACGGAGCTGAGCGTTCATGAGCACACAAGGCGACTAGTGTGACGTCACAAGTTCGTTGCGGGGCCCGTATTTCTCGTGGGCCTTGGTGGAATTCCAAGTTCCACTACACTGAAGAGCGGGAAATGAGGAGGTTTGTGCCTCGTGGAGAGCACGTGTCCAGTGAGATGTGACATCATTTTACATCACAGGTGAAACTCACGAGTCGTCATACTGTGTTGAATTAAACTACATGTTTGCAGTGTTCTTTATCATGTGGTGCGTGGTACGAATGTAAGCTATTTCAGAACGTCGATAAATTGGGAATCTGTCTAAAATGCGTCATTTTAGCTATGATTCATCGTAAAATGACAGGAAACTACATATCTGAAGATTAATACTTTTTGGGCGGCGGCTGTGGCCGAGCGGTTCTAGGCGCTTCAGTCCGGAACCGTGCTGCTGCTACGGTCGCAGGTTCGAGTCCTTCCTTGGGCATGGATGTGTGTGGTGTCCTTGGGTTGGTTAGGTTTAAGTAGTTCTAAGTTCTAGGGGACTATGACCTCAGATGTTAAGTCCCCTAGTGCTCAGAGCCGTTTGAACCATAAATACTTTTTGTATTTGATGTTTTTGCTGTTATAACTTGTGCGCTATGAAAGTACTCTGTTTCAATACTATGGCATAATGATGATGAGTCACTTTCATGCATTTTTTTCTAGTTAAATATCAAATAATGACATTTGTAGACACAGTCTTTATACAGTGTGTACCATATACGGAAGCCCGACTGCGAAGTTAAATTCGTAGACAAGTTGATAACATTATGAGGAGTGAAGCGAAAGACATCAGGCTCACGTCCACTACCTTCCATAAATTTTCTTTTTCGCCTTTTAATTTCTAAAAGCTTCTGAGTCTTCTTTATTAACTTTCTAGAAGTATTATCTGAAGCAATCGATGTTATTTCTGCAGTTCTCCTTGGAAAAACTAACGACTGGAATATTTCCTTAGTGGCCAGAAATCTTAACGTAACTGCCAATCTGTGTCAGAAAGCAAACACAAATTAGACACTGGAAGACTTTGCTCTCAAGAAATTGTGTGTAAAATATTTGTATCTACCTCTTCGTTTCATGGACTGCCTCGTATTTATCTTGTCGGTAAACATATTTTCCAATGATGATAAACAGTTTCGAAAACTCACCTCTTCCATTCAAATGAAGCTACGGAAAGAATCTCAGTCTTGAAATCTATGTGATGAAGTTTGTCACTTCAGAATGATGGCGGCCAATGCAACGTCGAAAATATTGATACTCTTTTTGCGCTGTCTGACAGACACTGTGGCTGTAAGGTTGATCCGGAGTGTAATATTCCCCCCCCCCCCCCTCCCCTTCCTAATTCCATCTATCGTCCAAATTAGCTTTTTGTGAAGGTTTGAGAGGAGCGAATATTATTAAGTTTTCTAGTTTACTGATCTTTTCGTGTAGAGTTGGTTCCAGTTATTCTAGTCTAGGCGTCTGATTCTTGAAGCTGAAAATGTCACAATTTAGGTCCTCACGGTTGCATTGATCTAAATAAATTTGAAGATTGTTGTTGCAGAATTTTTGTTGATACGTTAATATATTTTGTCACATTTTAGAACATCATAGAGTCTTTTAATTTTTCACATTAATAAAGCCGAAATTACATTGTTAGCAAAAAAAAAAAAAAAAAAAAAAAACCACGTCCGATCACATCAGAGGCATGCTCACTACTCTCACACTCTGCGGAAATAACAATATTCGAAGGGGTTTACAATTTTCCCTAACAAATGGATTTCTGCTAGTTTCTGTTACATTATTAATTTCGATTATCATTTCATAAATGAATTCAGAAATAAATATAGTAAACAGCACAGTATTGCGTAATTAATAATATAAATTTTAAGTGAGCCAATAGTTCGTAATTTCAAATGTTTCTAAAAAAAGTAATTTTAACTGCACATTCAGAACTAGTACTTATCGAGTATATCATCGAAAATAAAGTAATTCCTTTTCGTAAATTTTAGCTTGAAATATAACGTACTGTGTATAAAATTATATAAAAGTTTTCAGAAAGACTGTTGAAGTGACACTGACCTGTTCAGAATTAGAATTATACTGGTACCGACGACTACTGTTGAGGAAATGTAATTCTGGAGGCGACTGTCCAGTTACAAGGGGGAGATGCCGAGGAATAGGTGGTTGCTGAGGCAGAGAGCAAAATAATTAGAAGACACGCAGTATCTGCGTAACGCCGTTTATTTAAGTTTCTTCTGGAAGTCCAAATGTTATTCCACACTGATCCGTTAGACAGGCATGTTCGTCGTAAACGATCACAGTAACAGAGAGGCAAACCAATAACGCTGTGAAGGCTCCAAGTGGGCTCCACGATTAGACTGGTTGCATCGGTGCGGCGTCTTCTTTAGCTGGTTCGATGGTGGCACCACTCGCAAGTGCAGTAGAGGATGTGTCTACGTCTGCGAGTCGGCTGCGGATTGGCAGCGCTGTCACATATGTTACTGCCAACTTTTGGACGCAGAACGCAACGCCACACTAACTATACACGGTGTAACGGGTATAAGTGTAGATATTTCTGTTGGTGACTGAGGAAGGTGTGCTCAACAACGGCAGTATTTACGTCATTTGCAAAGTAATAATTACGGCTATTATTAGTCGTATGTTTTTGGTTGGTTAGCACTTCTAAATATTTGTGGAAAAAGCAAGCCATTAATGATTATTTTCCCATTGGCAGCATGTTAGATGTTGGAATTGGACGTAAAATGGTAAATAAATGAAAAACACCAGTTTGCTTTTGTTCTACGATATCACTTTTATTGTTAAACGGTTTTCGGCTTACAAGGCCATCTTCAGACATTTACTGAGTATTGTCACCAAAGAAGTTACAATGTTTGCAAACAACATTGGAAGAGAAGTAACACGTCCAGACTGAAGTAGAAACATACAGTCAGTAACATTTTTGACAGTGTGGTGGTAATGCAATGAAAAAGTAAAAATTAAACAGTACATAGATAACAATAGAGCAAACAGGAAAACTTTTAACACAAAATAGGAGTAGCATGCCCACATAACAGTTTCTATTAATAAACAAAACTAATAAAATAAAATAAAAGTAGTACTAGACAAGGCTACACCAGGAGGTATGAAACATGGAGTGTGATGAACAAACCAACCAAAAGATGAGACAATTATCAATGTAAGTACAGAATACATAAGGAACTTAAGCAATATCAATAAGATAAATAGAAATAAATGAATCCAGGAAATGGAGGCGTTTGAGGGAACCTGCAGTAAATTCAATCTTTGAGGGTGTGGTGGTACTGCATTCTGACGTTAACATTATAATCAAAACAGTGACTGTGTAACAGTTTGCATTAGTTTTGTTTATTAATAGAAACTGTTATGTGGGCATGATATTCTTATTTTGTTTCAAAGATTTTCCTGTTTCGTCTATTGTTATCTATGTACTGTTAAATTTTTACTTTTCCATTGCATTACCACCAAATTGCCAAAGATATTACTGACTGTATGTTTCTACTTCAGTCTGGACGTGTTACTTCTCTTCCAATGTTGTTTGCAAACATTGTAACTTTTTTGGTGACAATACTCAGTAAATGTCTGAAGATGGCCTTGTAAGGCGAAAGCCGGTTAACAATGAAAGTAATAATTTAGAACAAAAGCAAATTGGTGCTTCTCATTTATTATAATGTTGTTCTACCAAGAACCGACGGAAGATTCTGTTAACATGGTAAAACGGTTAGTCTATCCTGAGAGGCGGAGCCCACTTAGTGGTGCAGTTACGACCATGCAGAAAACACCATGTCGTAAAGTTTATGAGGTGTTTGTGCGAAGGCTGTTTCAAGCAGAGAAGAAACGACCAACACAACGATGTATGTACATATTAAGGTGCCAAATATAAATGTGTTTGCACTCATACCCATTACAGTCCGTATTGGATTTAAAACCGGAAATGGGACGAAGATTCAATTGAACTAATGTATAACCTCTACTAATATGTATGTCAAATCACTGTACAGCACTATTCGCTGTTCAAACCGTCGAGGAGCCCAGAGTCTTCTTCGCGATTTCCTCCGCTTTCTTCGACAATCGCAAACACACTTAATGCAGCTACTTCCCGGGCGTCCGTTTCCGTTAAGAAACAGTGCGATTTAAGTGCCAGATGCAGCAGACTACGTTTAACGTTGTAATTTTCCGCATGCAATCATATGACGCAAGTGTCCCACTTGAAGAGCCACCACTTTCAGAATCAAAGATGGGATGGTGCAGCATTTTTACTTCTTACCCATTTTAGTAACCACAGATATGATAAAAGTCACAAACCACTGAGGCGGGAAGAAAATTGAAATGTGTTTAAAATGTTACAGTTGGCGTACCTGTTATTTCATACAGTCTTTGATTTCTTGTACGTGTTTATATTGGACTTCGTTCCCAATTTCCGGCGAACGGGAGAGCTCTGGTGAGAAGATTGAATTAGGTATGGAAATTGCACAGTTAGCTGTGTTTAGGGCCCTCCCGTCCCGGAGAGACTGTCGGATTTCAATTTTAACTGTATAACGTTAAAAAAACTGAACCAAAAAGAGAAAACAGCCTTCACGTGTGACACGTGCTGCCTTGCGCGGCGGACTGACTCGCTCGGTGGCTGTATGTGCCGCGCGCCCTACGGTCCACTGCAAACATCACAGCCCCTAATGAGCGGGACGGATTTTCTGGCCGCTGAAAGGAACATTAGCCGTGAATGGTCCGTAATTGCCTTTCGGTCCACTGCAAAATATTCTTTTCGGGCGAAGTGACGCGTGACTGAGTTTTCGATTTGATTTTTTATTTCGTTTTTTTTTTTTTCTAAAAAAGAAATCGTGATCGTCTGCAGTGACACGCCAGTCGTGGTTCCATCAAAATAATTAGCGATTTCTTTTCAAACACGGCGACAACGGGGGACAAAGAATGCTATGAGATTGGTTCAGGCAGATTTGAAAACGTCAGTTTTGTTAAAGGGTGGATGATATCTGCATGTTTGGTTTTGCTCCTCGTGTGAGGACGCCTCTGTGTATTAATATTGTTTCATGCGTAATCTTCACGCTATATCTGTACGATGTTTGTTTTACAGTTGACAGAGACATGTAAATATAGAATCATTATTCTGCGCAAGCACTACCTGCACTGTGAAATCAGCATCTCGTTCCTATCATCGACGTCGTTGCCATTTGTCAGAAAGTTAACTTTCACATTTTTTTCTTGGCATCCTAAAAGCATTTGACCAAAGACCATACAAACACTTATTAATGAAAGTACGATAACATTGATATCAAACAAAATTTGCGAATGGATTGAGGATTTCTGCGTAGGAAGGACACAAAGGACGCAGCATAATATCTTGGGCGAAGAGGCAGCGACAGAAGTAGGAGCAACTTCAGCCTTTCCCCAAGGAAGCGTGTAGAAATCCATGTTGCTCATAGTATACACTGAAGAGCCAAATAAACTGGTACACCTGCGTAATATCGTGTAGGGCCCTCGTGTGCACGCAGAAGTGCCGCAACACGACGTGGTATGGACTCGACTAATGTCCGAAATAGTGCTGGAGGAAACTGACACCATGAATCCTGCAGGGCTGTCCATAAAGCCGTAAGAGTAGGAGGGGGGTGGAGATCTCTTCTGAACAATACGCTGCTAGGCATTCCAGATAGGCCTAATAATGTTCGTGTCTCGGGAGTTTGGTAACCAGCGGAAGTGTTTGAACTCAGAAGTGTGTTCCTGGAGCGACTCTGCGGCAATTTTAGACGTGTGGGGTGTCGCATTGTCCTGCTGGAATTGCCCAAGTCATGAATGGATGCAGGCGATCAGACAGGGTGCTTACGTACGTTTCACCTGTCAGAGTCGTATTTAGATGTATCAGAGGTCCCATATCACACCAACTGCACACGCCCCACACCATTACAGAGCCTTCACCAGCTTGAACAGCCCCTGCTGTCATGCAGAGTCCATGGATCATGAGATTGTCTCCATACCCGTACATGTCCGTCCGCTCGATTCAATTTGAAACAATACTCGTCCGACCAGGCAACATGTTTCCGGTCATCGATAGTCCAGTGTCGGTGTTGAGGTGCACAGGTGATGGTAAAGCTTTGTATAGTGCAGTCATCAAGGGTATACGACTGGGCCTTCGGGTCCGAAAACCCATATCGATGATGTTGCGTAGAATGGTTCGCACTCTGACACTTGTTGATGGCCCAGCATTGAAAACTGCAGCAATTTGCGGAAGTGATGCACTTCTTTTACGTTGAACTATTCTCTTCAGTCGTTGTTGTTCTCGTTCTTGCAGGATCTTTTTCCGGCCGCAGCGATGTCAGATGTTTGATGCGTTACTTGATCCCTGACATTCAAGGTACACTCGTGAAATAGTCGCACAGGAAAATCCCCACTTCTTCGCTACCTCGGAGATGCTGTGTCCCATTGCTCGTGCGCCGACTGTAACACCACGTTCAATCTCACTTAAATCTTGATAAACTGCCATTCTAGCAGCAGTAACCGATCTAACTACTGCGCCAGACCGTTGTTGTCTTATACAGGCGTTGCCGATCGCGGCGCCGTATTGTGCCTCATTACATATCTCTGTATTTGACTACACGTGCCTATACCAATTTCTTTGGCGCTTCAGTGCATATTAAACTTCTGGCAGACGGTATCGGTATCAACCTCAAGTTTTTTTTTCAGTTGATGCAATCACCTATAGTGAAGTAAAATCGTAAAAATCTGCATAAATATCCAGGCAGATCGTGATAGGACTTCAAAGTTGTACAAAGATTGGTATCTTGTTTTAACTATGCGGAATTGTAAAACTGTGCACTTTACAAAAAAGTGACGTCCTATGACTGCGATATTAACGAGTAAAATTGCAATGAGTTAACTATCAGAAATACCTGAGTGTGCCAAATTGAGGGTGTATGATATGGTACGAGTTCTTCGTACTATCTGATGAGACGTATTCGGACACTCCTGTGTGGTGCGAAATTGTCCGCTAGATGTCATGAGAGCGGGCCAGCCAGTATAAAATGAGGGGGGGGGGGGGGGGGCTATTGTCTTGGCAGTAGAGAAGGAGCAACAGCAGAATGGGTCAGTCAGGAGGGCTCAGTAACTTCAAAGGTGCACTGGTCAACAACTCCACTCCTAAAGCTGTCCAAGCCGAATGTTTGTGATGTGATTGTAGAGTGGGAAAACGAAGGGGCAACCACTGCTCGATCAAGACCAGGTAGACCTGCTGACCTGACGGACACGACACGGACAGTCGAGACTGCAGAGGATGGTTGTAAAAATCGTACGACATTCAATAGTTGTTTGAGAAATAATTTTGGTTGACTAAGCTACTACAGTATATTCAATAGTTGCTTGGAATGCAATATGTATGCTGCCTAAGCCGCTACAGTGTATTCAATAGTTCCTTGATGAATATGCTTCGTTGTATGTATTCAATGGTTATTTGATAAATACTTTTTGTAGACTAAGCTACTACAATACATGAAGTAGTTGCTTGGCAATACCATATGTATGCTGCCTAAGCCGCTACAGCTTCAAGCAGTTCAGCTAGGACAGCGACTGTGCTTACAGAGTTTAAAAGAAAGCAGTTCAATGATCAAGCAGCTGTTCATAAGCTACGCATTTCTGTAGGCAATGCTAAACGACGCTTCAGGTGGTGCTATGGGCGACTCCACTGGACAGTGGGTGACTGGAAACTAGTGATATGGGGTGTCGAGGGAACGGTTTAGGTTTGGCAAATGTCTGGAGAACGTTACCTGCCGTCATATGTAGTGGCTACACTAAAGTACGGAGGCGATAGTGTTACAGTATGAAGATTTTCGGCATCTGCTGCGCTAAGAAAACTCTAAATGCAAAAGGATATGAACACATTTTTCAGTATTGTATACTGCGTACAGTAGAGAAACAGTTCTGAGACGACGACAACGCACCCTGTTATAAAACAGCATCTGTGAGGCAATTTGAACAATAACGATCCTTAAATAGACGGGCATGCCCAGACTCGCGACCTGCACCCATTGCAACACAGCTGCGATGAATCTAGAACTTCGAATTCGCTCCAGAAAACTGTACCCAGCGTTAGAGGAAAAATGGCTTCTTTCCTCCATGGACATTCACGCATATCATTGAAAGTGTCAACTGCGGAGTTCAAGCCGTCATAAGGATGAAGAATGGACACAGCTAACTTTTAATGTCGGACTAATAGGTGTCCGGATACTTTTGATCAGAGAGTGTAATTTCAGTCGCAACAAAAATAGATGGGAGACTTTCCCTCATTGATAGGATATGCGTGCGTATTAGAAATCTGTTCTGTGACAAATCTAAAGTGTTCAGTGAGAAAAATTTACGTGTGCAACGATAAGAATGCAGTGGGAATATATTCACATCTGTTGGACGAATGTTATGAAAATGAACACCCCAAACCGACATTTCACGACAATTAATCTGTTAAAAAAAAAAAAAAAAAAAAAAAACCGCACCACATGTTGTAATGAAAGCATGAAAACCGTCTGAAGATGAATCGTATCGATTCGAAACCGGTAATGGTACCCTTTGAATAAAGGAACTGTCTTCAAATAACAGCCACGGTCTCCAAACATGTCATCATATGAAAAAATTGCAGTATTTACTGTTCCTCCGGAAACACCCTCTATGCCTCTCAGATCGACCACGAAGCCAAAATTAGATAAATTTGGGGTCATTAAGAAGTGCACCGACACTCTTTTCTTCCCGCGTACTGTCCATGAATGGAATAGGAAAGGGTAGGGAGTCCGGAAATGACACTGCTACAGCATTTAACTATCGCCATATACCGTATGGTTGCTTCCAGAGGAGATTTGTAGATATGAGAAGATGGTCCGTTTTGTATGAGTTAGTGAGTGCGTGTTGTGTGGTGTGTTGTGCGAATCAAAGAGACAGCCGATTTCACCGACGTCTTCTGAACTAAAATATGACATATTTAGAACATTTTTGGCTTATACAACGACCTCATCGATCTAGTGTCTGTATTGCTGACTTATATTACGACTTCGTTCAGCTTACCCAGCGAGTGGTTAGCACACGGGACTCGTATTCTGGAGGACGTTATTTCAGATTCCATCAGGCCATGCAGATTTTAGTTTCCCGTGATTTCCCTAAACTACTTAAGGTCAATGTCGCGATGATTCCTCTGTAAGATCACGACTGACATCGTTCCCCATCCTTAAAAAATTGAAAAGTTGTGCATCATCTCTAATAACCTTGTTGTCGATGGATAGTTAAACTGTGATCTTCCTTTCTTACTTCTTCATTGGTCTTTATTTCTCGTAGGTACGACACGTACCGTGTTTTACGGACTATAATACTCACTTTTTTCTTCGAAAAATTGACTCCAAAATTCGGGTGCGTCTTATACTCAGAATTAATATAAAAACGACCAGTGTTTGATTTAAAATTCCGCCAGTCTTAAAAATGGCCATATATTCGGTGCCGCGGGATATCTATCTTTATCTGGCAACATTGTATTCAACGGGCAGCAGCAGTCCACCGATAAAACATACATCGCCAACGTGGAACACTGTCTAGCCTATGATGCGTAATTGCAATCTACGATGGGAGCTAACTTGAATAGAAAGTCTTCATATGATGTGGGCTTTAAATTGAAAGTAATAGCATATTCTGTGGAAATCGAGCAGGTGGGCGACATTTTGGCCCTCTGCCAGCAGAAAAAACCATGCGCGATTGGCGGGCTAGTAAAGATGAACTGAAAAGGCCGAGGAATACTAAATGTGCAAATAGACAATTGAATGCAAAATGGTCAAAACTAGAAGATGACATATTGAAATGGATTCAAGAACACCATCACAATGGCACTGAAACTGATACAAAAATGATTTTAATACACGCTCGTAAGCTAGCGTTACAGTGGAACTTCATAGACTTCGAAGGTGGAATTGGTTGCTGCTACAGGTTTATGAAGCGTCATAGACTTAGCATGCGAATCAAAACCAAAATATCTCAGAAAATGCCTCAAGGGTATGAAGAGAAAATATGGTCTTTCCATCGCTTTATTATTCAACATCGAATGAAAACCAGTGTGGAACTAAGCCAAATAGCGAATATGGACGCGACTCCTCTGACATTTGATGTGTCTAGTAATGGGACTGTTGCCTTGATAGCTGGTGAAACTGTAACTATAAAAACAAGTGGACGTGAAAGAATGAACTTTACTGTTGTCCTTTCATGCTGTGCTGACGGTACTAAACTTAATCCGATGATCTTTTTCGAGGTCAAAACAATGCCAAAACCTTCTGAATTACCGCCAGCTGGTGTTTTTCACGTACATGACAAGGACTGGGTGGACGAGACTGGTATGAAATTATGGATTAACAGAGTGTACGAGAGAAGGAAAGGCGCATTATTGAAGAAGAGCTCTCTTTCTCTTCTTCTGCTAGATCAGTTTAGTAGTCATTTGCAAAATTCTGTGAAAGATAATTTGAGCCAGGGAAATACAGTGCATGCTGTTACTCCGATAGGACCTACTTCACAATTGCAACCCCTTGATGACAAATAAACAATTTCAAGTGTATATGGGAGAGGAATGGAACAAATGGATGATGGATGAAACCCAACACGAATTCACGCCGAAGGGAGCTTTAAAACGACCTACAGCCAAACAACCGTGTCAGAGGTTAAAACAGTCGTGGTCTAGAGTGAGAGAAGACATTATTGTTAAATCTTTCAATGCGGCACAAGCAACGCTCTTGATGGCAGTGAAGACATTATATACGAAGAGGACAACGATGACGAGGAAGAAGAAGAAGAAGAAGAAGAAGAAGAAGGAGAAGGAGGAAGTTCAGATGACGATTTCTACGTATTTGAAAGGTCAGTTCGGTTTTATAAACTACGCACTTCTTTTAGTCTGGCTTTGCAATCTAATAATAAAAATGATACCTTAAAAAAAGTAAGGTGCGTCTTATAGTCCGTAAAACACGGTAGGTACATTTTTGAGCAGTTTGTGGGGAGCAATGGAAGAGCGCGTGATTGTTGGTAGCGATCGTTACCGCAGAAACGGTTTAAGTATGCACCCATATGTGCGGAGCTACGAAGTCACTCGACGTAGTGAATTCCCATGTCTACTCGGGACGTGTATATCGGATTGTTCTATTGGAGATTTGGAAGATGCCTGTAATCGTGCGGCTGGATAAGTTGTGCGTTTTTTTTCCACGTCGCTGCGCAACTTGGAGCGAAGAAACGGAATGGAGACTGTAACAGCATGTAAAGGTTTGTCGGAGCACTTAGTTATTGATAAGAATTTGGAAGAAAGAATATTATTATTTCTTGTATATCTGCAGATGGTTCTTCTGAGAACTGTTAGTGATTTCTGTCGTAAATATGTGTTCACTTCCCTTAATTGTTTGCTTAAGTATTGTCTACCAACGAAGTAACTGTTACTAGGACTGTTCATTTCTATCTCTCTCATATATATATATATATATATATATATATATATATATATATATATATATATATATATATATATATGAGCGATTCACAAAGATATGCAAATATTTTAGTATGTTATTCTACAAGTAAAATTGAAGAAAAAAGTTCATATAAACACAGGTCAGCAAATGTTTAGTGACGGAGCTACAGCTAATAAAAGATTTTGCCTGAAATTTAGCTACTTCGCTAATATGAAGCCATCGCAAAACTGTACGAGTTAAAGTAACTCACGATTTCCATTTATTTTGTTGTTATTGATCTGGTGAATCTAATGAAACATGTTCCAGACGTGTATCTGCAGTAGTTTTCCAGAACATCCAGAGAAGCAAAGACGTAATGTCCTAAAATTTTTAATTTATTAACTGTTTGGCCCAATTTGTTTTTTAAATTCCAGATAATTACACGAAGTTTCCAACAGATGTTGCAGAGAATTTAATTTTGGAAAAATGATGGTAATAATGTTAACTGAAACTGTATGAATGTGTCAGATAATCTACTTTTATTAACACCATAGCACACTTGAATTCATGTTAAACCGGAAAAAGCTCAGTGTTAAGGAAGTTGTACAGTGTACATACAGTTCCACAATACATTCACAATAAATGTTCAAAAATGTCTCCACCGAGTTCAATGCATTTAGCTGCACGTGTACGAACAGATGTTGTTGCTCGTTTCAGTTTCACAGGGTTGTTCTTAATTTCGTCTATTGCATTCATAATACAATAATTCACGAGTGCTATGGTATTAATATGAGCAGATTATCTGACACATTAATACAATTTGAGCTAACGTTATTACCATCATTTTTCCAAAATGAAATACTCTGTAACTTCTGTTGAAAACTTTGTGCAATTGTCTGGAATTTAAAAACCAAATTCGGCGCCATATAGTTAGTAAACTAAAAATTTTACTAAATTACGTCTTTGCTTCTCTGGATGTTCTGGAAAACTTCTGCAGATACACGTCTGGGACATGTTTTATTAGATTCACCAGACCAATAACAACAAAATAAATGGAAAACGTGCTTTATTTTAACTCGTACAGTTTTGCGATGGCTTCATATTAGCGAAGTTGCTAAATTTCAGGCAAAATCTTTTATTAGCTGTAACTCCGTCATTAAACATTTGCTGACCTGTGATTATATGAACTTTTTTCTTTAATTTTACTTGTAGAATAACATATTAAAATATTGACATCTTCGTGGATCATCGCGCATATTTTTGTGTGTTTGTGCGCGTACATGAAGTGTTCTTTTTTTGTTCGCGATGTGAAACATTTTGGAAGGTTGGGATCGTTGCTAGTGAGAATGAAGGTTGCAGAAAGTTGAATATGGATGTAATAGTTGTCAGAAAGTGGGTAGAAAATTCTATGTATCTATATGATTGGTTTTTTGTATAGACGTTATTTGGACGGAATCAGGGAAGAGTAACTGTGCGGAATCAATGTGATGTTTATCTGCTGGGACGCTGTTCTACTATTTTATTTGTTAACTCACACACACACACACACACACACACACACACACACACACACACACACAGAGAGAGAGAGAGAGAGAGAGAGAGAGAGAGAGAGAGCATAACAGTTACAACAGTAATCACTCGGAGTTCTCTCAAGAAAGATCTGCTGTTCATGCCAGACCAGTAGCGTTTTTCAACAGCAGCTAGCTTACGAAATACGAAAACTACGAAATAGCCAAATGGCGATGTGAAGGTGTGTCGATATTTTATAAGTGAAATGACAGTGCGACCTTTAGCCTATAACCATATGAGAGGAAACGCAGATTTCGTCCTGAAAAACTGATAAGTCTAATACTAAATTACTAATAAAATTATGACGTGAACTTTTTTCTAATGTATTAATTACCGCGTATAACCACAGAACTACATATATCAGATTAGATCCACTAAATACGCCGTAATGTAGAAAGCGAAACGCGCCAGGAACATAAATAATTAGACAAAGGGAGTGGATAGAAGTCACGATCGGAAATCTTTCATGTTATTGTACTGAAACAAGACGGTACATAAAGACAAGCAGGGACATGGAACGGGCCCCTAGTTCTGGTGTAAACTGTATTTTACAGAGAAAGATACATGCCAGAATTTAATAACACAGAAACGAAGGTTCTTACATACGTCTTACACATTTCAGACCAACTGTGTATGCTGATCATCATTCTCAATTCACCTAGACTGCCAGGAATGTGCATCTCCGCCGACCACTTCCTTGTTGATCTTGCTGGTGAAAGAAGCTTTCAGTGACTTCATTACCGTTTTCGTACTTCTTTGGTCTACCACTGCAAGGCGCACCTGTTACAGACCCAGTTTCAAAGGCCTTTCTTTCCAGTTTCCCTTGGGGCTTCTTTCTCGAAACGATTAAAAAATGATTTATCTGATTTTATCATATGTCTGCTTCTTCGTTCCTTGTCATGCAACCATACGCTAAGAAGATGATTTCCTTCAATTGCGAATCTGCTTGTATCTGCCATCATAAAAAAAACAAAAAAAAAAAAACGATCAGATGCCCCAGCAGTCGCCAGAAGCCGTATTTTGATGGAGTGACGCCTGCATTGTTGTAATTTGAGTACCTCTACGACAAGACTGACCTACTACCAGTGCGGAATATTATTTTCAACCTAGAATACGTTTACAAATACAACTAAACGCGAAACTAAAGTGACGGAAAAAAATCGCAACACCAAGAAGGAGTCGTGCGACAAAACCGAAAGTTGGTAGCCGTGCTTCTACATCTGAAAGATGATGTCTGTTCAAGTTTCACAACAGTCGCATAAGACTGGCACTAGTAGCGTCACTATGAGGATGCAAATGAGGTGTGCTTTAATTACACACTGTTGCGCTCATGAGCGTTAGTTACCTTTGATACTGGACGTGGTGACTTGATGTTAGTCAAGGTTGCCTTCAAGGCGACGAAGACGGCATTATTAGCACCTCACTGAATTTCAACGAGGTCGTGTAATAGAGCTACGAGAAGAGGGATGTACCTTCTGTGATGTTGCAGGAAGGCATGACAGTGATGTAGCCGCTGTGTATGATTGCTGGCAGCGGTGTCCAGGAGAATGTCTGGTCGCAAGAAGACCGGGCTCCAGGCGGCAACGTGGCACTACCGCGAGGGAAGACCATCGTGTTTGGCGTATGGCTCTAGCTCATCTTACTGTATCTGCAGCAGCAGCTTGAGCAGCAATTGGCACCATAGTGTCACAATGAACTGTTATAAATCGGTTACTCGAAGGACTACTCCGAGCCAGAAGCTGTGTAGCATCCATTCCACTGACCCCAAACCACCGCCAATTGCCACTTCAGCGGTGACAAGCGAGAGCTCATTGAAGGGTGGAGCGGAGGTCTGTTGTGTTTTTTAATGAAATCTGGTTCTTCCTCGGTGCCAGTGAAGGCCGTGTGTTGCTTAGGAGGAGGCCGCACTGGACTTACATTTGACTTATGGTCTGGAGTACGATTTCGTGCGGTCTAAGGCGCTGCAGTCATGGACTGTGCCCCTGGTCCCGGCGGAGGTTCGAGTCCTCCCTTGGGCATGGGCGTGTGTGTTTGTCCTGAGGATAATTTAGTTTAAGTAGTGTGTAAGCTTAGGGACTGATGACCTTAGCAGTTAAGTCCCATAAGATTTCACACACAATTGAACATTTTTTTTACGATTTCGTATGACGGGAGGAGTCTTCGCGTGGTTTGTACGCGAGTCCGATGATTCGACCTCTTATAGTGCCATTCATGAACAGCATTTCCAGGACTTGGTTTCCAACAGGATAACGCTCGCCCACATACCGCTGTTGTAACTCAACACGCTCTACAGAGTGTCGACATGTTGCTGTGGCCTGCTCGATCACCAGATGTGTCTCCAATTGACCACATATTATACATCATCCAGCGTCATCCACAACGTCATTAATCGCCCCTGTATTCACCGACCATTACGAAATTTCATTACTCTGCATTAATATTTTTTTGATATTGCGTTTTTCTCGTCCTTGTATACATTATATTACCTGAGTACTTTCGATCGTCATTTCTGGCCCACACTGTAGACTGCACCAAGGAAATGATATTTGAATGTACAAAACGAATCTTTATAACCTCGCTGCGCATAATGGCCACGCAAACAAACTCGCTGTAGGCCTGCAGGTGCGCGTGACACGTTGACTTGCACGTGTTGTAGATCCGGTAATTGGGCCACGCCTAGTGAAGCACTACTCTGTTCGAAGCTTTCCTTCTTTTAAGGAAATGCAGCTGGTGTTGGAAGCAGCGAGCTTTTACGGTCAAGTGTCGCCGGCGCGGTGACCGGGAGCTGACCCGCTATCTAGCAGGCGACCGCACAATAGCCCGGGACGCGCGCCGCACGATAAGGGCGACAATGGGCTTTCATGGTGCTCCGGGTCGCGTCAACAGTGTAGCGCGGACAATACGGGGCGGTAGCTAGCTAGCTGGGTGTTCCGGCAGCGGCGTGAGGCGGCCTTAAAAGGCGCGGACAGTGCCGCGGGAACAGGCCAGTCGTGACTGTGGCCTGGGCGATCTGTTATCAAGGCCGCGCCGGGTCGGCACATAACTCTGGCTGGCGACTATCGCACCAATTATGAGGCGATTAACCTCGCGGCGGGAGGGACGCCGGCGGCGCTAGATGGCCCGTGACAGCGTGCGGGGGCGGTGGTGGGGGCGATCTGTGTGCCTCTCCCCTCCCCTCTTCTCCCCCGTCTGCCTCCAGAGCGGTCTCAGCGCGCCGGACCCTTCTGCTCTTCGTCTTTCGTCCCGGGCTCCTATCTCGCTCGCAGCCCCCCCCCCCCCCCCACCCTTTCTGCTGCTACTTCTGTGAGGAGGTCGGGTTAACTTTGGGTGGTCAGGCGAGGTTCCAGATACGGCGTCTGAAGTGGCAAGCTTCCCTTGTTCCCGTTTGTGTTTGGAGAGGTTTAGAAGCGAGTGTTTACGTCTCCCATGTTTGTTTGCCCCCGCGTGTCTTCGGATTGCTTTTGGTCTGAAAATGTTTACCTTTCCGGCTTGAGTGCACTTTTTAAGTACTGAGCCATTCCATTCTACTGCGGCACGTGAACCCACGGAGACGGCAGTGACGATAAATCGCCCCAGTTGGTACGCGAGCACATTATTAATCTAAATGATAGCGTAATACACTGAGGTGATAAAAGATATGGGATAGTAGTATGGACATATACACATGCAGTAATATCGCGTACACAAGGTACTCTGAACTGGTGGAGCTGTCATTTGTACTCAGGTGACTCATGTGAGTAGGTTTGTGACCTGATTATGGCCTCACGACGGGAACTAACAGACTCTGATGGCGGAATGGTAGTTGGAGGTAGACGCATGCGACATTCCATTTTGGAAGTCGTTAAGAAATTCAATATTCAGAGATCCAAAGCATGAAGAGTTTACTAAGAATACAACATTTCAAGCATTACCTCTCACTACGGACAACTTAACGACTGAGATTGGATTGGATTGTTTGGGGGAAGAGACCAAACAGCTAGGTCATCGGTCTCATCGGATTAGGGAAGGAAGTCGGCCGTGCCCTTTCAAAGGAACCATCCCGGCATTTGCCTGGAGCGATTTAGGGAAATCACGGAAAACCTAAATCAGGATGGCCGGACGCAGGATTGAACCGTCGCCCTCCCGAATGCGAGTCCAGTGTGCTAACCACTGCGCCACCTCGCTCGGTAACGACTGTGAGCAGCGGCGTTTGCATAGAGTTGCCAGTGCCAACACACAAGCAGGACTACGTGAAATAGCCGCAGAAATCAATGTGGGGTGTACGTCGAACGTATCTGTTAGGACAGCGGGGCCAACTCTGGTGTTAATGGGCTGTGGCAGCAGACAGCCGATACGAATGCCTTTGCTAATAGCTGGACATCGCCTCCAGCGCCTCTAGCTCGTGGCCATGTCAGTTGAACCCTAGACAACTGGAAAACCGTGGTCTGGTCTGATGAGTCCAGTTGATAACATTTTATGGTAGGGTTCGAGTGTGAGACAGACACCACGAAGCCATGGACCCATGTACTCAACAAGGCACTGTACAAGCTGGTGGTGGGTCCATAATGGTGGGGGTTGTGTGTACATGGAATGGAGTGAGTCCTCTGGTCCAACTGAACCGTCATTCACTGGAAATGACTGTGATCGGCTACTTATAGACCATTTGTAGCCATTCATGGACTTCATGTTGCCATAAAACGATGGAATTTTCATGGCTTACAGTGCGCCATGTCACCGGGACACAGTTCTTCGCGACTGGTTTGAAGAACATTCTGGACAATTGGAGGGAATGATTTGGCCACTCAGATTACCCGATATGAATGCCATCGATTATTTATGGGTCATAATCTAGGGGACAGTTTCTGCCGAGAATCCTCCACCGTCAACTCTTTCGCAATTGTGGATTGCTGTAGACGCAGCATGTCTCAGATTTCTGCAAGGAACTTTCGGCGACTTGTCGAGTCCAGAAGACGTCGAGTTGCTGCACAATGTCGGGAAAAAGGATGTCCGACACTATATTAGAAGGTACCCCATGACTTTTATCACTTCAGTGTAATATTCTCCTTCAGATGACCGTGATCTCATTTAGCTGGCCAGTGTGGCCGAGCGGTTCTAGGCGCTTCAGTCTGGTACCGCGCGGCCGCAACGGTCGCAGATTCGAATCCTGCCTCGGGCATGGATGTGTGTGATGTCCTTAGGTTAGTTAGGTTTAAGTAGTTCGAAGTTCTGGGGGACTGATGACCTCAAATGTTAAGTCCCATAGTACTCAGCGCCATTTGAACCATTTTTGATCTCATTTATGCGAGAATGTTCCAGAAAGTAAGTTACGCTTTGTTTGTTTATTGAATGTTACACTGCAATTTAAACCGATACAGATTTGACAGTATTTTCCAACATAGTAGCCAAATGGATGTAAACAACGGTCAGAACCTTATACAATTCGTTTTGTTCCATACAGCGAAAGAGGCAGATATAGTAATGGTAGGGCAAATGACGGTCGACTATACAATAAATTCCAGCTGTATCATTAAAACTTTCAGTGTAACAACTGGAAGGGAACATGAAAGAATGAAGGAGACGTAGTCTGTTTTGCTGAAGGGTCGAGTGCAGACGACGGTGCTGGCGCCGGGCTTACGCGGTACAAGCCTAGATTGGGGAGGACGATCTCTCTAGAGAAGCTCGTCACGGCATTCCATGTGGAAGCATCTGCTGTCTGAGGGAGCTCGGAGGAGAATTGGCGTACGCACTACAAAGATGGTAGCATCGACATTTTTTCGGAAAGTCAAGCAGGTCTGAAATCCCTATCAGCCTCTGCAACGAGATCAAACACCGCTGCAGTATGCCACAAAGGCGTTGTGAGACTAGGGGAAAGCAACAGGTAAACCTGCTTCTGGTCGCTCAGAAGTTAGTTGCGGTGAACATCCTGACAGGCTGGCCAGGGCAGGTGCAACGACTCCAGTTATTGAACCAGAACGTGTCCTGCGGCAACCACTAAGGCCGTGGTTAAATCAAAATCACTAGGATTAATCAAAATGTAGCGCATAGAAAATTGAGCTATGATCCAAAAACAAAAACGTGGCAAGATAATGATGCCTAAATCATGTTTCAAGAGAAGATCTATCGAGCGAGACAGCACAGTGGTTAGCGTACTGGACTTGCATTCGGAAGGGCGACGGTTCAAACTCGCGTCCGACCACCCTGATTTAGGTTTAACCAGATTTCTCTTAAATCTATCAAGGCAAATGCCGGGATGGTTCCTTCGAATGGACACGGCCGATTTCATTCCCTATCCTTCCCCAATCCGAGCTTGTGTTCCGTCTCTAATGACCTCGTTGTCGATGGGAAGTTAACCACTAATCTCCTCCAATTTCCTCCTCCTCCTCCTCCTCCTCCTCCTCCAAGAGAAGTTCTGTAATCCTGGGCTTCAACTGGAGACAGACGAAATTCAGAAGTGCACCGTCACCGCTGTTGTTTCTGTTTTACCCTTCAAATCAAATTAAATCAAATCAAAGACAGGCCAAGAAGCGATGCACTACACTGAAAGGTGACACAGGTACATGGCACTGCTTTTCAGCATAGTCTCCAAGTCCCTATAAACCACGATCGAAACATTCTACCAATCATTCAATTCCACGACGATAGAATTCTAATCATTGATCGCAAAGCCATTCAAGAAACTCCGTTTGGTCGTCCTCATAGTTGGAAAATCTTTTTCCATCCAGATGTTCTTTCAACTTGCCGAAAACATTGTTTGGACGTAGTCGTCTTTGCTTGATATTTATGACCTTTCATTCCGCTCAGCGTCACCCTCCTCAATTCAAGTTTTTGGCGCCACTTCGCTACCGCTGGATGCGACATTGCACTGAATCTGTGTGCAATTTAGACGTTTTGCCCGCAAGAATCGTACTGTCCCACGTACTCCAATTTTGGACTACGTTTGCTGCTGCCGCGCACTCCACTCCCTCACTGTTATGTTGTTCTACATCTACATACATACTTCGCAGGCTTGGCGTAGGGTACCTTGTACCACAACTTGTCGTTTCCTTTCGTGCTCTACTCGCAGATAGACCGAGGGAAAAACGACTGTCTCTATACCTTCGCATGAGCCCTAATTTCTCGTATCTTAGCCTCGTGGTCCCTACACGAAATGTGTGTTGGCGGCAGGAGGATCGTTCTGCAGTCAGCTTCAAATTCCGGTTCTCTAAACATCTTCATTAGTGTTCTTCGAAATTAATGTCTTCTTCCCTCCAGGGATTCCCACTTGAGCCCCTGAAGCATATCCGTAACACTTGCATGCTGATCGAACCTACTGATAACAAATCTAACAGTTCGCCTCTGAATTGATTCGATGTCTTGTTTCAGTCCGAGCTGGTGCGGATCCCAAACACTCCAGCAGTATTCAAGAATAGGTGGCACTAGCGTCCTATATGCGGTCTACTTTACACATGAACCACAGTTTCCTAAAATTCTCCCAATAGACCGAAGTCGACCATTCGCCTTCCCTACCACATCCTCATATGTTCGTTCCATATCATATCACTTCTCAACGTTACGCCCAGACACTTAAAAGACTTGACTGTGTCAAGCAGGGCACTACTAATGCAGTATCTGAACATTACGGGTTTGTTTATCGTACTCACCCGCATTGACTTACATTTTTCTACATTAACAGCCATCTGCCATTCATCACAACTACATACGAGTAGATACTCCACAAGCCACCGTATGGTGCGTGGCGGGGGGCACACTGTACCACTCCTAGTCATTTCCTTTCCTGTTCGACTCGTAAGTAGAGCGAGGGAAAAACGACTGTCTATACGCCTCCATATGAGCCCTAATTTCTCGTATCTTATTTTCGTAGTTCTTTCGCACAGTGTATGTTGGCGGCAGTAAAATCATTCGACAGTGAGCTTCAAATGCCGGTTCTCCAAATTTTCGGAGTAGTGCTCTTCGAAAAGAACATCACCTTCCCTTCAGGGATTCTCATTTGAGTTTCTAAAGCGTCTCCGTCACACTTACGTGTTGTTAGAACCTATCGGTAACAAATCTAGCAGCCTGCTTCTGAAATGCTTCGATGTCCTCCTTCAGCCCGACCTGGTGAGCTGGTACACACCCAAAACACTCCAGCAGTCTCACCAGCGTCCTATGTGCGGCCTGCTTCACAGATGAACCACACTTTCCCAACATTCTCCCAATAAACCGAAGTCGATCATTGGTTTTCCCTACCACAGTGTTCACATGCTCGTTCCATTTCATATCACTATCCAGCGTCACACCCAGATATTTAAACGACGTCACTGTCTCAAGCAGTACGCTACCACTTCTGTACCCGAACATCACAGGTTTGTATTTCCAACTCATCCGCAGTAACTTACATTTTCCCATATCTGGAGCTAGCTGCCATTCATCATACCAACTAGAAATTTTGTCTAAGTAATCTTGTATCTTCTTACAGTCACTCAACTTCGACATCTTGGTGACTACGTTGAAAAATGGTGTCGTGTGTCTGTGCCACCGTGAAGTGTAATGCAACATTCAACAGAAATTTCTTGCGCTACCATAATATTGTGTAACTTACTTTTTGGAGTCCCCTTTTCCTTTTGCAACTGTTTTGCGTTTTTTCCTCCCCCCAAGGTGCTGAAGTATTTAGGGAGTGATTGAACGTTTTATGCCCATACAGCTATCTGCTTTGGTTGTGGTGCTCTCAGGTCGGCGCAAGAGCCGTCTTCTGTTGACTGTTTGGTTTGTAATTTTTTTGTGGACGTGGAATGCTTCCAGCAGCGCCAGGCGCAAACGGCAGTAACTACATAAAAAACCCAAGCATCAAAGTGATAACCAAAGGCAAACATTTGCTTGCCTTTTCTCATTACCGTTCTAATGAAGTTACTCACGCCGGGTGGGTTCTGAAAAACGCCATTCTCGCTACGCAAGGCATTTTCTCACATAACTCTCACTTTGAACTCGGCGGAGACTGCCGTACCTTGGTTCATTCCATCGATTAACTGTGCCATCATTTTAAAGCAGTAAGGTAAACTAGGAGAAATTCGGAAAAATAATTACAGTTCAAAGGATAAGAAATTAAAACCGAACAGTTTACAGGTGGCATTGTAATTCTGTCATACACGACAAAGGACTTAGAAGGTTTGTTAAACGGAATGCGTAGCGTCTTGCAAAGAGATTATCAAATGAACGTAAATAAAAGCAGAATATGACTAATCAAGTGTAGTCGAATGAAGTCAGGAGATGTTGGCGGTATTACAGTAGGCAACGTACCACTGAAAATATTACACGTTGCTATTTTAGCAGCGAAATAACTGACAATGGCAGACACATTGGCTACTGCAAGAAAAGTATCTTAATGCGCAGCTTGAGTAAACGAAATGACAGAATGACGGAACACATACCGAGGCATCAAAGAACAGTGTAGTTGGTAATGGAGGGGGAAGTGTGTGTGTGTGTGTGTGTGTGTGTGTGTGTGTGTGCGCGTGCGCATGCAGTAACGTAACTGCGTTGAAGTGAGATAGAAGCGGACCAGGGCTTCAGTATAATAGCGTAAATGAGTTGAAGTGCATGCAGGTTGCAGTCATTATGAATATATCAAGAGACTTGCATAGGATAGAAAGGCGTCGAGAGACGCATCAATTCACTCTTCAGAGACAAGACTGCGACAGTGACAGCATCAACCATTTTCATAGTGATGCGACTCGGCTAATCTGCTGTGGATGTATTTACGTGTGCCTGTGGCTTTGTCAGGGATAAAGGCGCCGAGAAGAAACTTATCTTACACTTTGATTACGTAAATGTGAGTAATAGCGGTAGTTGCGGTAATGCAGAAATGAATCGATCACAAACGGCACCTATTGAATCAATATTCATTGGCTTGTGGAATAGATGCGGTTTTAGATCGTTCATTGACACCTAAATATTGACCTGATCCACATTTCGCTGCTCTGTTCTAACGCATGATTTTCATCTGCCAGTCGTATATCAGGTTTCTTAGACCTTGCATGGCAACGAGAAACCAATTAGTGATATATTCTACATGGACGTCAGAAGTGAGAAATTGCTCAGAGGTAACTTAAGCTAAGCTACAGTAGTGGTATATGAATGTCACTATGTTCACTAACAAATTTACGGCCGCGAACTGAGATAAGCCTGTGAAGCAAGTTCATTTCAACGATATGTGAGTCACAGTTAAGGGCTTAACAAGTTTTCGTTTCCTCCAGTTTTCTTTCATTCTTTGCCTCGTTTATCATTTACCTTCTACAGAATAATGTCACCCGTCTCACTTTACATTCCTCCACAAACTAATATTATCCTTCTTCTAAACGCATACGTTACCTTTAATTTCTGTCCTATTGTATTTTCTAACTTGTTATCGACTAGTTTCATTCCATGTGGTTTGGTCGTTTCTTTCTTTCTGTAGAGCGAAGAAGAAATTCATCATTTTTTTTCATTGCTGTTGTAAAGGACCACACTCTCGCAGCACGTTCTTAAAGTTTCGTAATAATCTGTGATTAAATATGAGATGGAACGTGGAGACTGTCGACGTTTACTTTGAAGATTATTTGTGTGAACTCGTCCTCTGTCGCTTCTGTATTTACATTCAAATCTATGGACCAAGCTGTAACGCATGATTCAGGCTTGAGGCTAATTTGCACTCTTAGGTGTACCGAATAAGTTAATTTTATGGCTATATTTATACTCTTTCGGCCATAGACTTCTCCCTGAAGTTCGTATAAGAAACTCCAACACATGTACATAAATTAAGTAGTTATTGTTATATAGACAGGCTCTTTGAATTCATGTATTAATGTATTATGTATCTTTAAAAGATTTTGCCCAAAGAACCTCGGTTATTTTTAATAGCATTTCGATCTTTAATGCTACCTCTAATGTGCCTACGAGACATAAGTCGTAAGATGAACATTGGAAAATAAGTTTCTTGTAAACGGAGTTATTTTCCGTTTGTTGTGTTTCACTAGTTTGTATTCACTCACCTCGTATTGTTCATTCTTATTAACATTTTCTTTTTTTCTGTTTTAGGTGCGTATTCGCAGATGGTGCGACAATCCTTTGCAAAATCGTTAAATATGCGCCAGTAATATGTAAGTATGTACAAGGTTATTACAGTTTTGAGTTATCATAATTGTATTACCAATGTATCTAACGTTTAGCTGTTTCCTTAACCTTCACAAGGCAATGGAAATTAAAGTAAAGAATCAGAATAGTTCAACCCTTTCTCAGCATCTGTACAGTAGCGTTTTGCATGTGAATGTGTGTGTGTGTGTGTGTGTGTGTGTGTGTGTGTGTGTGTGTGTGTGAGAGAGAGAGAGAGAGAGAGAGAGAGGGAGAGAGAATGAGAGAGAGAGAGAACCTTTAAAAGATTTTTTTCGTTCGTTAACAGATAATTTAGATTAATAAATTTATCCTATCTTTTTTTGAATTATTTTAATATCTTGTTGACGCCGACCTACATAGGGAGAAACGATCATCATAATAAAATAAGGAAATCGGAGCTCGCACGGAAAAATATAGGTGTACGTTTTTACCACTCGCTCTTCGGGACTGGAATAATAGAGAATTATTGCGAAGGTGGTTCAATGAACCCTCTACGGGGCACTTAAGTGTTTTGCAGAGTATCCATGCATAGGTAGATAATGCGTTCGATTTTTACGCCATATAGCCATGTCCAATATATAACAAGTTTACTCGTACAACGACAGTATCACATATTCAAGTCACGTACATTTTCCCAAGTTTGTGACAGGTTTTTGCCGACGTACTTGAACAACACTGGCTATGTTTACGTTTTCTCGTTAACGCGGCAACACATGCAGATTACGAATACAAAAAATGTCATGTACAGAAACAATAGCTTAATAAAGTAAAGTTGATTTGAGGTTTTGTCTCTCTCTCTCTCTCCTGTGGAATAGATAGGCACCGTTAGGTTGTACTTCTACGGCAATTAGTATATCCGGGAATAATAAGGAAGCTTCAATGTCTATCGTTGCCAGGAGTGCCTGAATGCTTCGCTATGTCCCACGCTCAACTGCAGGAGCAGGGGTCCTTCGATTGTTTCCGTAGTTGCCACGCCATGCGTCACGTGGGTGAGATCTTCTTGCTTTCCACATTCAGGGAGAAAGGGGTGGCTGTTCCGTTCTTCCAAGTCAAAACAGATTTTTTGTAGAATCCTCAGTTAAATTTGGCACTCATCACAAAACAATACCTTAAATAAAGAAAACGGTCGGTCTACACTGGCAGGAGAATTGTTTCATATCATTCCAGTGTGTGGGATCATTTCTTTTGCAAAGAATAAATTGGTGGCGCTCCATTCTACCTGTTATCGATTTTATTTACGCACCACGTACAACGGAGCTCCAGCAATGACCTTCGTGTTGACGGGACATTCATTACTTACTTTTTCCACTTTTTCAGGACCCTATGAAATAATTTAAAAGGAAAAGACTTTAAAAAACAATTTATTAAGGACAACAGATATTCCGAAGTAATTTAGGGACACGTTAAGAAATATGTGACATTCTCTGTTAGAGTGACGATGAGACGTCCATATTTTTACATTCCCAGATTATTCTGAAGATTAGATGGGTAGATCGCATAACTAATGAGGCGGTACTGAATAGGATTGGGGAGAAGAGGAGTTTGTGGCACAACTTGACCAGAAGAAGGGATCGGTTGGTAGGACATGTTCTGAGGCATCAAGGGATCACCAATTTAGTATTGGAGGGCAGCGTGGAGGGTACAAATCGTAGGGGGAGACCAAGAGATGAATACACAAAGCAGATTCAGAAGGATGTAGGTTGCAGTAGGTACTGGGAGATGAAGAAGCTTGCACAGGATAGAGTAGCATGGAGAGCTGCATCAAACCAGTCTCAGGACCGAAGACTACAACAACAACAGATTATTCTGAATTGAGTCGACCTCTTTAGCGGATCGACCGTGTCTGGTGGTTTGCAGTGTGTGGCACCAGCGTGGTTTGACCAGTAACGCGCCCGGTAATAGCGTGTGGCCAGGAGAGGAGTTGCTGAAGGAGGAAGCTGCCTTTGGGCGGATGGGCAGCGGTGTGGTTCCCTTTGTAACTCGCTGCGACGCCGCACCGCCAGGAAATTAGAGACTTGCCTCTTAATCAGGAGGGGAACTCCCACAACTTCACAAAAAACACGCCGCGGGGCTTCGCGCAGGGCGAGGGGGCGGCTGCGGCTGCCGTGTGTGCAAACACACCCGAAAACGTCCGCAAACAGCTTTTCGTAGCGCCCGCGCCTGCCGGCTGAAGGCGCGTTTTTTTCGACTTCACTCCAGTGGCGGCCGTCTCGCCCGCAACACGCATGCACGCACTCACGCACACACACACACACACACACACACGCACGCACACACGTGTTATCTCTCTCTCTCTCTCTCTCTCTCTCTCTCTCTCTCAACCGCCATGTCTCTCTTTCGCTTTCATTGTGTCGCGTTCTGTTGTTCTCTGTCTTTCTCGTTCTACATATGCCCCTCTATCGTTCTCAGCCTCTTCTTCTTACTCTCTCATTCTTGCCTTCCTTCTTTCAATTACTAGCCGTCTTTCTTCTTCTACCACTCTTTTCCGGGTCCTTGTATCTGCCTCATTCCTTTCTTATCATCATATCTATTTGCTCCCTCCTTTCTTCTCTCTCTCTCTCTCTCTCTCTCTCTCTCTCTCTCTCTCAACCGCCATGTCTCTCTTTCGCTTTCATTGTGTCGCGTTCTGTTGTTCTCTGTCTTTCTCGTTCTACATATGCCCCTCTATCGTTCTCAGCCTCTTCTTCTTACTCTCTCATTCTTGCCTTCCTTCTTTCAATTACTAGCCGTCTTTCTTCTTCTACCACTCTTTTCCGGGTCCTTGTATCTGCCTCATTCCTTTCTTATCATCATATCTATTTGCTCCCTCCTTTCTTCTCTCTCTCTCTCTCTCTCTCTCTCTCTCTCTCTCTCTCACACACACACACACACACACACACACTCTCTAGCCCTCTCCTCTTCACCACATCTCTTTCCCCTTCTTTCCATCTGTAGCAGCAAACCATTGTACAGTACAAACATTATCGATTTTCTTTGCGATGTGGTCCGTCTGTGCAACAAAATGACTGTTTGTTTTCTGCCAAGGAGTCTAGCTTCTTTCCATTTAGAACTAGCTTTTCCTGGCGACATGTTTTGTGGTTCAATCTGGTTAAATCTCAAAGAAAGGAAACAGAAAGCACAGGTTTGTAATGTCTATGGGAATTGGATATACGTCCTAATCTCCTCCTTCCATCTGTCTCTGACCATCTCCTCCACCTTCCACCTCTCTCTCTCTCTCTCTCTCTCTCTCTCTCTCTCTCTCTCTCTCCATCATGTTCTCCCTCTTTCTCTGTCCATGTTCTCCTCCCCCTCTCTGTCCATCTGCTCCTGCCCCCATTCTCTGTCCATCCCCTCCTTGCTGCTTTCTATTTCCATTTCCTTCCACACCTCTGTCCATCTCCTCCCCCCACCTCCTGAGCCCATCTCCCCTAGCCCCCAATCCTTCTATCTTGAACCTCGTTTATTTTTATTGCGTATTGAGATTTTGTAATATTAATCTGATCATAAGCCGATAACCCATAAATGCAACTTTCCTATATGCTAACAACGTATATATATAGTAAAATACACTGAAGCGCCAAAGAAACTAGTATAGGCATGCGTATTCGAATACAGAGTTGCGGTCGGCAATGCCTATGTAAGACAGCAATTGTCTGGCGCCGGAAAAGATCTTGCAAGAACGGGATCAACAAAGACTGAAGAGAGTCGTTCAACGTGACTGAAGTGTAACCCTCCCGCAAATTGCTGCAGATTTCAATGCTGGGCCATCATCAAGTGTCAGCGTGCTAACTATTCAACAAAACATCACCTATATCGCCTTTCGGTGCCGAACGCCCACTGATATACCCTTGATGACTGCACGACACAAAGCTTTACGCCTCGCCTGGGCTCGTCAACACTGACATTGGACTATTGATGACTAGAAACATGTTGCCTGGTCGGACGAGTCTCGTTTCACATTGTATCGAACGGTTGGACGTGTACGGGTATGAAGACAACCTCATGAATCTATGGACCCCGCATCTCAGCAGGGGACCTTTGAAGCTAGTGGAGGCTCTGTAATAGCGTGAGGCGTGTGCAGTTAGAGTGATATGGGACCTCTGATACGTCTAGATATGACTCCGACAGGTGATACGTACGTGTATCCTGTCTGATCACTTGCATCCATTCATGTCCATTGTGCATTCCGACGGACTAGGGCAAATCCAGCAGGACAATGCGACACCCCACACGTCCAGAATTGCTACAGAGTGGCTCTTCTGAGTTTAAACACCTACGCTGGCCACCAAACCCCCCAGATACGAACATTATTGAGCACGTCTGGGATGCCTTACAACGTGCTGTTCAGAAGAGATCTCACCCCCTCGTACTCTTACGGATTTATGGACAGTCCTGCATGATTCGTGGTGTCATTTCCATCCAGCACTACTTCAGACATTAGCAGAGACCATGCCACGTCGTGTTGCGGCACTTCGGCGTGCTCGCTGGGACCCTACACGATAATAGGCAGGAGTACCAATTTCTTTGGCTTTTCAGAGTATATAGCCTATACCAGTCCGAATGTTCGTTAGAGTATTGTGTAAATAAGTAAAGTAAATCGGTCAAGAACTTTCCGAGAATTATGGTACTAACAGTACCCGCTTTAGGTATATAGAAATACACGCGTATTCGAGTGTAATACTGTCTCAAAATTTCAAAGCAATCGGTGAAAACGTCCCGAGATATGCGGTGTTGAAGAATCGAACAAATATATTTTTATTTGTATAGATAACAATTTATATATAGTTAGAAACAATACAGTTCATAGTCAAAAGCAATGAATGTAACATCCATTAACTACAGAGACTCAACCATGAAATAATAATAAAAAAAAACTCGTCTGGCACCACAGCCTTTCAGTTTGACGCCACTTCGGTGAGTTGCGTGTCCTTAAATTAATGACCCCTGGTTTTCCTTAGAGGGTCCGCCATCCAAGTACTGGCCAGGCACGTTTTTGCTTATCTTTGGTGATCGGAGGTCGGGTTGAACCTGCGTCTCCAACGTGGCAAGGCCGTTGGCTCAACCACTAAATCAAAACACAACTAAACAAAATTGAAAATAAACAGAGGGCACAAGTAGCACAAATTCCAGAAACAACACACGCTGCAGTAGACACAGGAAAGAAACACTAATAAAATAATGGTTCAAATGACTGTAAGCACTATGGGACTTAACGTCTGAGGTCATCAGTTCCCTAGAACTTAGAACTACTTAAACCTAACTAACCTAAGGACATCACACACATCAATGTGCGAGGCAGGATTCGAATCTGCGACCGTAGTAGCAGCGCGGTTCCGGACTCAAGCGTCTAGAGCCGCTCGACCACAGCGGCCGGCACTAATAAAATAAATAGTGCGGTTTAACATAAATCAACACACAGAATGGCAAATATTCTTAAGAAACAAGGATTACATATAACATACAGAACAAGGAACACAATCCGGTCACATTTACGAACACCAATAGAAAAACCAGACAAATCCCGAGGATCGGGTATATGGCAGTTAGAACATGAAGATCGCAAATCAGTGTATCTGAGAATGATAGGCAGAAGTTTTGAGACTAGATACAAAGAATACAGAAACTGGAAGTATGGCACTTGTTAAAACACGGGTCTGAATAATCTAATAGTGAACAAGATATGAAAACTATCAGAATGAACAACAACAACTGCAGAAAACTTTTAATATTATAAAAAAAACTTTCGAACAATGAAGAGTCGTTGCAATGAATAAATGAGTAACAACTCACTAATCACGTTACACATTAAAACGTTAATGAACAGAGATGTAGAACAGAACCAGACTGAATAATAACTAACACTCTCACCACATACACTTAAAAAAATCCCTCCAATCATAAGAAATTCCCTTTTCCCAGAAGAGGCTTCACCACACACAGTAATACACGCACACACACAACATACAAACTAATACTAACCCACACGCACACGTCACAACACGTACGGAAAATACATAGCGACTGTTGGCAAGGTAACACTATATATACTAAATACACGCAGTGAGCACACAGTGAAAGTGAAGTGTTCATTTGAAATGTGATCTAAAACCGAAAATCGGGCATCAGTAGTGTAGACAGGCCAAATAACAACTCCAGGGTGACGCATATGGAGTAATGAGATCATAACATTGTAAATAGTACCAAATAGTAATACAACTTTACGCAACTTGCGCTTCAAAAAGTTGTTACGCTTTAATCAGGCACTTCATTTATTTGTATTTAATGTATAAATTAAAAGTTTGTTTTAAAAATTAGGTTGTGTATAGGGTTAAACATTTTGAATTAATTTGTTGTGATTTGAGTACATTTCCATCTATATATATATACAATAAATTATTTATATTAATATATTACATTTAATTAAATATATATACCTGACAATAGGAGAACAACAGAAAACACAGAAACCTGTAATATAGTCACTTCTATGGAATCAGTATACAATTCAATTATTATAAACGTCAAACAAACGTTTATTACAGGCCACTGAAGATGCTTAAAATAAGCGAAACCCTTATGACAGAAAAATGTCCAGGTGCGAGTCAGACTCGCGCTCTGAGGATTCCGAACAAACTTAATTACGAATGTAGACAATTCACACATCCCAGGAGTCAAGAATCTCGACCATGTTTGCCTGTTATCGACACGGATGCTGGCAACATATCTGTCCTGGGAATGCCAATATTTTAGAGAACGTTTTAAATTTAAGTTTGAAGTCGGACAACACATGTCAAAGAATTATTTTCTGTGTGATATAATAACAACAACAATAAAAAATTGACAATTTATTTTTACTTTTCTCTTTACCTGTACTGCGAAACCTCGCTTCTTGCCAAATGTTATGATTCCAGCTCAACGGGGAGTACCCTATACGTACTGATCAGTGACATTGCGAGTATCAAAGTATGTGACATAAATGGCCTATCTTTTGATTGCACTGACTTAGAAGCTTCAGTTTCTTTCACCGCTAGTGGTCCACATACCTTGGTATGTGGCAAAATTTTCTACTTGTTACTTCCACCTGTTGTTGAGGGAAATCTTTCGTTTAGTTGCATAGACGGATCACACTCAAATAATTTCGAAGCAACTAATGGACGACGGGAAACATAGAAGTAGACGATTGTCGATTTCTTGTCCTCCTCCATTAGCACCCTGGGCGAGGGAAAAATGAGTTGCCTACATTCCTATGCACGCGCCCTTATCTCTTTCATCCTGTTCTCCTGATCCCTATGTCAGATATACGTTGGTGCTAACATAATGATCGCACAGTCTTCTTCGAATACAGGCTCTCTATATTTACCCACAAGGTTTTCCCGAGAACTGCTTCGTCTCTCTTCCAAGAATTTCTATTTAAGTACTGCGAGCGCATCTGTTATATTTTAATATGGGCTGTATGGACCAAGCAGCGCGTCTCTCAATACTTCTACATATACATCTACATCTACATGGATACTCTGCAAGTCACATTTAAGTGCCTGGCAGAAGGTTCATCGAACCACCTTCGCAATTCTCTATTATTCCATTCTCGTATAGCGCGCGGAAAGAATGAACACCTATTTCTTTTCGTACGAGCTCTGATTTCCCTTATTTTATCGTGGTGATCGTTCCGCCCTATGTAGGTCGGTGTTAACAAAATATTTTCGCATTCGGAGGAGAAAGTTGGTGATTGGAATTTCGTGAGAAGATTCCGTCGCAACGAAAAACGCCTTTCTTTTAATGATTTCCATCCCAAATCCTGTATTATTTCTGTGACACTCTCTCCCATGTTTCGTGATAATACGAAACGTGCTGCCTTTCTTTGAACTTTTTCGATGTACTCTTGTCAGTCCTATCTGGTAAGGATCCCACACTGCACAGCAGTATTCTAAAAGAGGACGGACAAGCGTAGTGTAAGGCAGTCTCCTTAGTAGGTCTGTTACATTTTGTAAGTGTTCTGGCAATAACCCCCCCATGAACCATGGACCTTGCCGTTGGTGGGGAGGCTTGCGTGCCTCAGCGATGCAGATAGCCGTACCGTAGGTGCAACCACAACGGAGGGGTATCTGTTGAGAGGCCAGACAAACGTGTGGTTCCTGAAGAGGGGCAGCAGCCTTTTCAGTAGTTGCAAGGGCAACAGTCTGGATGATTGACTGATCTGGCCTTGTAACAATAACCAAAACGGCCTTGCTGTGCTGGTACTGCGAATGGCTGAAAACAAGGGGAAACTACAGCCGTAATTTTTCCCGAGGGCATGCAGCTTTACTGTATGGTTAAATGATGATGGCGTCCTCTTGGGTAAAATATTCCGGAGGTAAAATAGTCCCCCATTCGGATCTCCGGGCGGGGACTACTCAAGAGGATGTCGTTATCAGGAGAAAGAAAACTGGCGTTCTACGGATCGGAGCGTGGAATGTCAGATCCCTTAATCGGGCAGGTAGGTTAGAAAATTTAAAAAGGGAAATGGATAGGTTGAAGTTAGATATAGTGGGAATTAGTGAAGTTCGGTGGCAGGAGGAACAAGACTTCTGGTCAGGTGACTACAGGGTTATAAACACAAAATCAAATAGGGGTAATGCAGGAGTAGGTTTAATAATGAATAGGAAAATAGGAATGCGGGTAAGCTACTACAAACAGCATAGTGAACGCATTATTGTGGCCAAGATAGATACGAAGCCCACACCTACTACAGTATTACAAGTTTATATGCCAACTAGCTCTGCAGATGACGAAGAAATTGAAGAAATGTATGATGAAATAAAAGAAATTATTCAGATTGTGAAGGGAGACGAAAATTTAATTAATAGTCATGGGTGACTGGAATTCGAGTGTAGGAAAAGGGAGAGAAGGAAACATAGTAGGTGAATATGGATTGGGGGTAAGAAATGAAAGAGGAAGCCGCCTGGTAGAATTTTGCACAGAGCACAACATAATCATAACTAACATAAATAATCATGAAAGAAGGTTGTATACATGGAAGAACCCTGGAGATACTAAAAGGTATCAGATAGATTATATAATGGTAAGACAGAGATTTAGGAACCAGGTTTTAAATTGTAGGACATTTCCAGGGGCAGTTGTGGACTCTGACCACAATGTATTGGTTATGACCTGTAGATTAAAACTGAAGAAACTGCAAAAAGGTGGGAATTTAAGGAGATGGGACCTGGATAAACTGAAAGAACCAGAGGTTGTACAGAGTTTCAGGGAGAGCATAAGGGAACAATTGACAGGAATGGGGGAAAGAAATACAGTAGAAGAAGAATGGGTAGCTTTGAGGGACGAAGTAGCGAAGGCAGCAGAGGATCAAGTAGGTAAAAAGACGAGGGCTAGTAGAAATCCTTGGGTAACAGAAGAAATATTGAATTTAATTGATGAAAGGAGAAAATACAAAAATGCAGTAAATGAAGCAGGCAAAAAGGAATACAAACGTCTCAAAAATGAGATCGACAGGAAGTGCAAAATGGCTAAGCAGGGATGGCTAGAGGACAAATGTAAGGATGTAGAGGCCTATCTCACTAGGGGTAAGATAGATACTGCCTACAGGAAAATTAAAGAGACCTTTGGAGATAAGAGAACGACTTGTATGAATATCAAGAGCTCAGATGGAAACCCAGTTCTAAGCAAAGAAGGGAAAGCAGAAAGGTGGAAGGAATATATAGAGGGTCTATACAAGGGCGATGTACTTGAGGAAAATATTATGGAAATGGAAGAGGATGTAGATGAAGATGAAATGGGAGATATGATACTGCGTGAAGAGTTGGACAGAGCACTGAAAGACCTGAGTCGAAACAAGGCCCCCGGAATAGACAACATTCCATTGGAACTACTGACGGCCTTGGGAGAGCCAGTCCTGACAAAACTCTACCATCTGGTGAGCAAGATGTATGAAACAGGCGAAATACCCTCAGACTTCAAGAAGAATATAATAATTCCAATCCCAAAGAAAGCAGGTGTTGACAGATGTGAAAATTACCGAACTATCAGTTTAATAAGTCACAGCTGCAAAATACTAACACGAATTCTTTACAGACGAATGGAAAAACTAGTAGAAGCCAACCTCGGGGAAGATCAGTTTGGATTCCGTAGAAACACTGGAACACGTGAGGCAGTACTGACCTTAAGACTTATCTTAAAAGAAAGATTAAGGAAAGCCAAACCTACGTTTCTAGCATTTGTAGACTTAGAGAAAGCTTTTGACAATGTTGACTGGAATACTCTCTTTCAAATTCTAAAGGTGGCAGGGGTAAAATACAGGGAGCAAAAGGCTATTTACAATTTGTACAGAAACCAGATGGCAGTTATAAGAGTCGAGGGACATGAAAGGGAAGCAGTGGTTGGGAAGGGAGTAAGACAGGGTTGTAGCCTCTCCCCGATGTTGTTCAATCTGGATATTGAGCAAGCAGTAAAGGAAACAAAAGAAAAATTCGGAGTAGGTATTAAAATTCATGGAGAGGAAATAAAAACTTTGAGGTTCGCCGATGACATTGTAATTCTGTCAGAGACAGCAAAGGACTTGGAAGAGCAGTTGAACGGAATGGATGGTGTCTTGAAGGGAGGATATAAGATGAACATCAACAAAAGCAAAACAAGGATAATGGAATGTAGTCTAATTAAGTCGGGTGATGCTGAGGGAATTAGATTAGTAAATGAGGCACTTAAAGTAGTAAAGGAGTTTTGCTATTTGGGGAGCAAAATAACTGATGATGGTCGAAGTAGAGAGGATATAAAATGTAGGCAGGCAAGGGCAAGGAAAGCGTTTCTGAAGAAGAGAAATTTGTTAACATCCAGTATTGATTTAAGTGTCAGGAAGTCATTTCTGAAAGTATTCGTATGGAGTGTAGACATGTATGGAAGTGAAACATGGACGATAAATAGTTTGGACAAGAAGAGAATAGAAGCTTTCGAAATGTGGTGCTACAGAAGAATGCTGAAGATTAGATGGGTAGATCACATAACTAATGAGGAAGTATTGAATAGGATTGGGGAGAAGAGAAGTTTGTGGCACAACTTGACCAGAAGAATGGATCGGTTGGTAGGACATGTTCTGAGGCATCAAGGGATCACCAATTTAGTATTGGAGGGCAGCGTGGAGGGTAAAAATCGTAGACGGAGACCAAGAGATGAATACACTAAGCAGATTCAGAAGGATGTAGGTTGTAGTAGGTACTGGGAGATGAAGAAGCTTGCACAGGATAGAGTAGCATGGAGAGCTGCATCAAACCAGTCTCAGGACTGAAGACCACAACAACAACAACAACAACAACAACAACTGCCAATAAAACGTAGTCTTTGGTCTGCCTTCCCCACAACATTTTCTATGTGTTCCTTCCAATTTAAGTTGTTCGTAATTGTAATACTTAGGTAGTTAGTTGAAGCTTTTAGATTAGACTGATTTATCGTGTAACCAAAATTTAACGAGTTCCTTTTAGCACTCATGTGGATGACCTCAAACTTTTCGTTATTTAGGGTCAACTGCCAATTTTCGCACCATACAGATATCGTTTCTAAATCGTTTTGCAGTTTGTTTTGATCTTATGATGATTTTATTAGTCGATAGACGACAACGTCATCTGCAAACAACCGAAGACAGCTGCTCAGATTGTCTTCCAAATCGTTTATATAGATAACCAACAGCAAAGAGCATAACACTACCTTGGGGAACGCCTGAAATCACTTCCTTTTTACTCGGTGATTTTCCGTCAATTACTACGAACTGTGACCTCTCTGACAGGAAATCACAGATCCAGTCACATAACTTAGACGATATTCCATAAGCACGCAATTTTACTACGAACCGCTTGTTTGGTACAGTGTCAAAATCACATCTACATACATACTCCGCGAGCCACCGTGTGGTGAAGAGGGTTCCCTGTGCCGCTACTATAAACGGCCATCACGAGAATGGGTACCTCGAGGACATATCACCTTCCTACAGCATTGCCAGTTCGTGATAATTTTAGGTGTCAGTAAAAATTCCGAAAAGAACATCAGTCATATTTCTTTTTAGTCTAGAATATGATGGTGTAGTTTCCAGAAGGAAATTGTTGCTAGCAGCCACGAAAAAACGTAAAAAATAACGTTACAATAAATTTTGTAGAAAAATATCTTTTCCTTTCGCGTGTGGAAAAAACAGAACCACTGACATATTTCGACTGAAAATAATATGTGAACAGTTTGTAGATGCATATGATACACATTTTATTGTGAAAAAATAAAAACATACAGAGATAAAAAATAAAATACCGTAAGAGGTATGAAACTGTTCCGTCTGTGCAACAAAAAATGTGGTCAGTGATGAATTTGCTTTCCGTTGGATCCTGTAGAAACTTCCAGCCAGATAGTTGTTCAGAAGACTAAGAAATTAATTTTGGTAATATCTGAGACATCATTACTGTATCGTGTCACGTATGAACGCATTTTATTTGCGTGAAACTCCGTGCGCGACAGCACGCGAGTGTTTATAAGTCGTCGCCAGGATTTCAATTCCAAAGGCTCGCATAAATACGACTGACAATCTTCCCTACATCCGAAAATTTATTTGCAGCTATTACTGACTTTTATCACTGCATCTATCACCCAGATCACCGATACACGCTATAAAAAGTGACTATTGGTACTGTCAGGCCAATATTTCCGTTCAAGTGGCCCAAAATATATTTTTGCCTGTGGTTTTGTGAAACCCATGTTTCATCAAAGTGCAGCAAAAGACTATTATCGTTCAGCACGCAGTAAGTACATTTTACACAAATGTCTCTACTGAATGTCCCTGCATTCCATTAAACTTTTTTTCCTTCAGCGTAATTTCTGAATCGAAAACGAAATGAATAGAGAAGATAAATAACGGAGGTTAGCGAGCCAGCATGATTAATTTTTTCACGAAAATCTCTCTTATTTCTCCAGGCGTCGCATACTCTCCTCTTTCGTAGTATCGAAGTGCATTTCAACTCACTAACTTCTTGTTAAAATTGGAAAACTCCGTAATTTCTGTTTTCATAGTATTCCTTTCTTGGAGAATAAAAACAATTGCTCATATCTAGAGATTGTGTCGATATTACTGTACTGTTAATACGGGTCATAGTAGATTCGGAAATACCACAGGGTTTTGGGACTGATGACCTCAGCATTTAAGTCCCATAGTGATCAGAGCCATTTGAATCATTTAGATGTTCCTATTAAAGGTTTCAAAGTCCCCCCCCCCCCCCCCCCCAGTCTCGTGGGGGGTGGGGCAAGGAAGATCAAAATTGCTATCTCCTGACAGTATTTTAAAAAAATATCGAACACGTATTTTCCGTTTTTTGTGTTTGTGAAGTTCCTGAAGGTCCAAATATTCCATGTTGCGATTGACAGTGGTAAATATGGAGTTTAATAGTATGACTGGCAATCATTGATAGACATTGGATGAACTGTGTAATGAATAAAAGTCATGTACTTAGATTCCATAACGGAACAAGGGCCGTCTCTCATTGCCGCTTACGGACCCCTGTTATACTGGGGATATTAAGGTATGGGCAGACCACTCTAGGATAATCGAGAGATGTATGGTCTTCATTTTAATGACTCCATTTCTAACATGGATCTTTTTGGCTGACCGCTGGTTCAGTTGAGGATGGGTATGGAAGAAATCGACCGCTTCAAACTAAAACCGCTATTTTAGTTCTGAATAAACGGCGTTTTTCGGTATTTTCAGATATAGGTTATAACATGTTTTTTTATTCTTTACTAATAACTGAGTAAAACACCAAAATATGAACTAGCCATTGCAACAGTGATAAAATTTTTCCTTTTTAAATAAAACTTTATTAAAAAAGAAGTAATTTTATTCGTAAAATTTGAATTGGCTTGGGTAATTTCTCGCTATCGACGCCGGACATCCGCTGTATTGCAGAATGGCACCAAGAAATAGAATAAAAGTAGAAATAGCTTGTCTGCTGCCTGTGTCCACATAAAACGCCTTTATCTGCATGTAATATTTGAAAACGGGAGATTAAAACAAATAATAGAGTTCTTCAACCTCAGTTTTTCCCTTTAGCACTGTCTATTTGTAACGCCCAAATAGTGTTACGATCCCGAATTACAACAGGATTTTGAGCTGTTTCAAAAAATTAGAATGAATAGAAGACTAGTGATTTTTGGTAGTATTCATCCAACTATCACTTTTCGAGAAAAACAGCGAGCTGTGGACAGATTGTTTCCTTCTATTTGCCTACGTAATTTAATATTTTGATTCTATATATCTTGAAACTGAGACACTCGAAATTTTTGAATCTTTGTTCGATTTATACTTTTTTTGTAGGAAATAATAGGAATAAGAAGCCGAAAATCGGTTATTTTAAAAATAGGGTGTTCCGAGAGGATGGAACAGTCAGGTTACTGGTTGTTTCGGGATAACCGCCATCCGTAGGTGAGGGTCACTTGAAAAGCGTCGTCTTCCTGCGCTGGAAACTGCAGGAGCACGAGGAGGCTGGCGCTTGTAGCGAGTGCAATACCTTCCTTGGCTTGCCTATTGGCAGTCCAGCACGGTGCGGCGCACACGTGACGGAGCAGCCTGTGACGAGGTCCTGCCCACAGCTTCCGGTAGCGGACGCAGGTGCCTCCAGGAAGTGAAAGTGAATGCCCTGGCGCTGTTCGGGCTTCTGTGCTCCGCAGACGCGCTGGCTACACCGTCGATGAACTGCTGCTCTCCGGTTTCTTTGTACCAGCCTGATCCCAGGCACAAGTGTTGTGTGTGTCCACGGGTTTCAGCCGGGTGTCGTAGAACGAATGTATGAGGGACAGCATTACTACGACACCTTCCTGGGAGGGAGTGCATGCCGGGCATGGTACCACTGCATTGCTCGACATCGGAGCCGATGTCTTGCTGCAGGCCTTCATTGAGTCATACAAATGAGTCGGAAGGTGTGAGATCCGGGCTGTTGGATGGATGCGGAGGAAGAGCCCAATAAAGTTTTATGAGCCTCCCGGGTGCGCCTCTCGAGTGCGCAGACTTTTGTGGGGCCTTGCGTTTTCACGGAGAAGGGGAAGTTCGTCGGCATTTTTTTGTGGCAACGAACAACTGAAGTCGTTTCTTCAGTTTCCTAGGGGTTGCGCAATATACTTTCGAGTTGATCGTTGCTCTATGAGGGTGGACGTGGAACAGAGCAATCCTTTCAGAGCCCCAGAAGACCGTTGACATGTTTGAGGGCGCGGTTCTGAACTTTTTCTTCGGAGGAGATGTGGTGTAGTGCCACTCCATGGATTGCCGTTTTGTTTCCAGTTCGAAGTGATGAAGCCTTGTTTCATCGCATGTCACGGTTAGCCCCGTAACGAGCAAGAAATTCCGCACAATGGTCCTTCGTTGCTCTTTATGGTCTGCTGTTAGGCGGCGAGGAACTCAGCGGGCACACACATTTCAGTACCTCAACTGGTGGACGAGTGTGTCGGCAGTACCAACAAAGACGTCAAGTTCAGCAACAATACGTTTGATTTTAATTTGTCGATTACCTCGATTGAGAGTGTCCGCACGTTCCCACACTGCAGGAGTCATAGCTGTGAGCTGCCGATCGGCATGCAGGAGATCGGGCAAGCTTGCACGACCTTGTTGTGATGATGACAGACGCCTCGCCCAACGTCTCGCCGTGTTTTGTTCATTGCCAGTTCTCCGTATATACACTGCAAGAGCTTTTAAAAATGTGCGATGCTCTGGTTTTCCGCCAAAAGAAACTCCATGACAGCCCTCTGCTTGGATGCACCTCCGTTACAGATGCCATTTTGAAGTCTTACGTAGAGCACCGCCACGAGTCGGGAGTTCACGAAACTACAGGGGCTGAAGCGGGAATGCTCTACTATGCCCCACAGCCAATTCCCAATTATCTCAGCCCACCCCCGTGCCCCCTTCGTGTAGAATCTTTCTGTCAGCGTCGTTACGAAATAATAAATATTCTTCATCTATAGTTATCACGCTTGATGCTTTGAAAACAATACGAAAGCGCTGGGTACTCGTAGGTAATATCGGCAGAATTTTCCTCCAGGCTTTCTAAATGGATTTATATAAGTTGTCGACGTCTTTGATGGTGATATCTTCCGTGAGTCTTCCTTTGAATTGATTATGTGATATTATTGAATATATGAATATTATTACTGAATATTTGTTCCAGAGACATAAATTATACATTAGTGTCGATGGACTCTCACATCAGACTTTTTTCTGTCTCTGAACTTTGTGAGCGGCTATTTCTGCGTGGTTGTGGTAATCTTGACTCTCGAGCACATCTGTGTCTGCAGTTGAGGCAGTTAAATAAAACTTCCTCAACTCTTAATGTTGCACGTTCATCACGCTATACCGTCCTTTTAAAATTCTTGAAATCCGAAAGAGTGGCCTTTCTGAAGTAGCATTTTTACTTCGCACTCTGACAGTAACTGCTGTCGCGGCGAAGGACATGTTCGCTATGAATCGATCTGCCGTAGGCTGAAACATGAGCCCGCAAAACACCGCTCCGAGGAGCCTGGGACAGCTCGGGGCTACTAGCTGCTGGTGGTTAGAACTGTTGGGTTGGGTTGACTTGCGGGGAGGACACCAAACTGCGAGGTCATCGGTCTCATCGCTTTAGGGAAAGATGGAGAAGAATTCGGCCGTGCCCTTTCAAAGGAACCATCCCGACATTTGCCTGAAGCGATTTAGGGAAATCACGGAGAACCTACATCAGGATGGCCGGACGCGGGGATTGAACCGTTGTCCTCACGAGATTAGAACTGTTCCGGAGGCACGGGTCACGTCTCGTGATAATCCTACCCGGTCAGGGGAAGCGTGGGTCCTGCGCCAGATATACAGCAGAAGGCTGCCGACGGTAAGCTCACAGCCGGGTGTGGCAGGTAGGGTGTGGCGTGACAGCACAGCTTGCCGAGGCAAGCACTGAGTATTGCTGCTGCACAGCGGCCGGCGTGCGTGGGAGAACGAGCTTCACAAGCGCCAGCGGCAACTCCGGTCTTAGTCACGGCTGGGAATACCGCTTCCAATTCTTCGCTCTCTGTCTCTCCAGTTCCTCACTGGCAGCGAGACGCGGCCTGGAGGCCCTCCTCCAGTCTTCCAGCCGCTCAAGGACAAAGAAAGCGGCCGGTCGCTGCCCGTCTTCCCGGTCCCGGTCCCGCTACAGTTGGGAGATTACGATCTCGGCCACGAGCTGGCGGCGGCCACCACAACTCCACGATTCGCTCCGTTATATCCTCCGTAAAGCTTCAACTCTGCGACTTCCTGCTGTCCGGGATCTGAAATAGCGGCAGGCGGGGGAGACAGGCTAAACAGTGACTTTCTGATATCAGTGATTTCTGTGAATGCTACTTTTCAGTAACTGCAACTTTTAGTTGCGATTTGTCACTGTTTAAATCACAGTTCACCAATTCAAAAATTGTACCTCTGCGCACTCTACCAACGTTAAAATACGACTTCTGCGATTTCTAGGACTTTTGCGATTTATCACCGTACATGTTACGCAGTAAATAAATATCGTGTGGCTAGGGCATCCCGTCGGGTAGACCGTTCGCCGGGTGCAAGTCTTTCGATATGACGCCACTTCGGCGACTTGCGCGTAGATGGAGATGAGATGATTAGGGCAACACAACACCGAGTCCCTCAGCGGAGAAAATCTCCGACCCAGCCGGGAATCGAACCCGGGCCCTTAGGATTGACATTCTGTCGCGCTGACCACTCAGCTACCGGGGACAGACATGTTACACAGTGATTAGTCGCAAGTACCAACTAACAGCCATTGACAAGTACCCTGTGGAGACAAAAGTCATAGGATTGCTATATGCACATATACAGATGGCGGAACTGTCATTAGTAATCAGGTGATTCATGTGAAAAGGATTCCCACGTGATTATGGCTTACCGATGGGAATCGACAGACTGTGAACGTGGAATGGCGTTTGGAGATAGACACATGAAACAGTTCCTTTAGAAAATCGTTAAGGAAGTCGGTATTCCGAGAACCACAAATCAAGAGTGTCCCGAGAATACCAAATCTGAGGCATTACCTCTCACCACGGACAACGCAGTGGCCGATGGCATCCACTTAACTACCGAGAACTGCAGGGTTTGCGTGGAGTTTCAGTGATAACAGACAAACTGCGTGAAATAACTGCAGAAATCAATGTACGACGAACGCATCAGTTAGGAGAGTGCGGCAAAGTTTTGCATTAATGGACTTTGCTAGCAGATGACCGACTCGAGTGGCTTTGGTAATGACATGGCCTGCAGCGCTGTTCCTGGTCTCGTGACCATATCGATTGGGCCCTAGACGACTGGAAGACTGTGGCCTTGACAGATGAGTCCTGATTTAGGTTGGTTACAGCTGATGGTACCATTCGTGTGTGGCGCAGACCCCACGAAGTCGTGGACACAAGTTGTCAACAAGGCACTGTGCAAGCTGGTGGTGACTCCATAATGGTGTGAGCTGTTTTACATGCCATTGACTTGGTCCTCTGGTCCAACTGAACTGATCACTGACTGGGAATTGTTATGTTTGGCTACTTGGAGACCATTTGCAGTTATTCATAGACTTCACGTTCCAAAACAACGATGGAATTTTTGTGGATAACACTACGTCCTGTCACCGGGCTACAGCTGTTTGCAGTTGGTTTCAAGGAGATTCTGTACAGTTCGAGCGAATGATTTGGCCACTGAGATCGCCCGACATGAATCCCATCGAACATTTGCGGGACGTAATCGAGTGGTCAGTGCGTGGACAAAATGCTGCGCCGAGAGCATTTTGGCAGTTATGGACGGCTATAGAGGCAGAATGGCGTAATGTTTCTGCAGGGGACTTCCAACGAGTTGTCGAGTCCACGCCACATCCAGGTAAAGCACTTGCTCGAGAAACTCTGTTGTCCCAGTCCGCCGGCCGCTGGTGGCCGAGAGGTTCTGGCGCTACAGTCTGGAACCGCGCGACCGCTACGGTCGCAGGTTCGAATCCTGCCTCGGGCATGGATGTGTGTGTTGTCCTTAGGTTAGTTAGGTTTAAGTAGTACTAAGTTCTAGGGGACTTATGACCTCAGCAGTACAGTCCCATAGTGCTCAGAGCCATTTGAACCATTTTTTTGTCCCAGTCCAGCACACAGTTTTAATTTGCCAGGAAGTCCAGATGTGAAATACACTACGAGTGAATAGTGAAAATTCCATTCTCCTCGTGTTAAAGCCGCCTCATACTTCTCAGTTTTTCTGCAAAGTAGATACTGATAAGTATTTGGTTATGCGTTTTAATGTTGATGTTATGCAAATGAAATGAGCAGCAGGTACATCTTTCAGTTTAAAGTTGACATCGGTAATAATTTATGGGCAGTATTTGAAGATACACACAAAAGTTTACCTGTGGATTGTAGTGTTGAAAAAAATATCCAACTTGTGAATAGACTACTGTTCAACCTCTGGTAAAAGTTACATGGCGCACTGAATCCTTCCCCCCCCCCCCCCCCCCGCCCCCCTCCCTTTATTTGGTAGTTTATGCATAATATGTTTGCACCATTTGATAAATAGATTATGTCGCTAATGTTTAAAACTACGTAAGATGTGAGACAAGGCGTAATAAAACTTGAGTTGACTTCCCAGTGCTGAACAAATGTTTTGAAGAATATTTCACAAAATCTGTTTCACAAATTAACACAGAAGGTTGTAACTTAAGGAAATAATAAAGAATCTGATAGACTTTATTGCACTAAATTGTGGTCATGAGTGGCCCTACGTTCTGTCAGTAGAATGGAGAATTATGTGGTTCAAAATGGTTCATATGGCTCTGAGCACTATGCGACTTAACTTCTGAGGTCATCAGTCGCCTAGAACTTAGAAGTAATTAAACCTAACTAACCTAAGGACATCACACACATCCATGCCCGAGGCAGGATTCGAACCTGCCACCGTAGTGGTCACGCGGTTCCAGACTGAAGCGCCTAGAACCGCACGGCCACACCGGCCGGCAATTATGTGGTCCTACTGCAATAGACGAAAATTCCAGCCAAGGACAAAGGTATCGTTTAAACTCTAGCGCTCTACATGGTTTAAAGTGGTTTACAGTATTTCAGTTTCCGAGGACGCGGATGCAGTGCAGGTGCAGATAGAAATTTTCTTATACACGCAAACCTTTAGTTGTAAGGCCAGAGAATGCTATTGTAGCAGGAATGAACTGGGGTAGGTAGATTAAACATGAACTGCTGTTTCGAGAGAACCGCGAACGGGGTGGACAAAATGAAATTGGGTAGGAAAATATTTCATGGACCTTAAGGTGGGTAATCATTCACTCAGGTGCGGAGCGTGTAAGTTGGGTTGCCTATCTTAAGGTGCATGAAATATTTTCCAGGTCAAGATGCCTTTCTACAGAGGCGAACCTCAGTGTAGCTATGAATTCTAGACCACGGAAGCGGTGATCACGCCAGACGAAGTGATATCGCCTTTGGAGATGGAAACGTGTCAGCAGCTCAGAGACTGTGAGCTGAAAAGAGTGGTCAGCCGACGCTCTCTGACGGAATCAGACATGCGCCGCTTTTGAGGACCACCCATTCGTGGGCGGAGAGACATTACCCACTGCCTGGAGCTAGAGTGGGTCTTTTCCGCCGCTTCTTCTGAGGCTCCTCGCCGAGCGCCTTCCCGAATAGCGGGCGTGGGACGCGGCTTCCGTGAAGGGAGGCGTGACCTCAGGACCGGTGTGGGTGGGGCAATGCCAGCGGCCTAACACACACAATGGACGCACTCGCGGACGCGTCTTGGCGAGGCGGCGGTCAGTGGGTGTGCCTCTGTTGGCAGCTGTCGCGTCGTGCGCTGGCGGGATTATTGGGAACTGAGCTTCGCCCGTAAGCGGATCGTTGTCGCAATCTAGCGAGGCGGTGCTCTCTCTACCAAGCGGAGCACTTGTTGACCTGAAAGCTCTCTGAGGTCACTCTGTGGCTCATTCAGAATACAGATCCAAAGGACTATATGCGGTGGCGCGTCTCTTTCGTCTCCCTGATAATATCGACGTCGCTTTTTAAGGCAGGGCCGCGCGGGATTAGCCTTGCGGTCCGAGGCGCTACAGTCATGGACTGTGCGGCTGGTCCCGGCGGAGGTTCAAGTCCTCCCTCGGGCATGGGTGTGTGTGTTTGTCCGTAGGATGATTTAGGTTACGCAGTGTGTAAGCTTAGGGACTGATGACCTTTGCAGTTAAGTCCCATAAGATTTCACACACATTTGAACATTATATTGTAACAAATAAGCCCTCGGTCACAAATATTAAACCTTTCCGGCTTAGATCTTTTTTAATATGTGACTTGTAAGTACTGCATCTTTTCGAGTCAGTACAGACTTTAATTTTATTAATGTACTATATACCTAATGTTTTAGTACAGTTAGTCTAATTCTGAAGACGACGCTCATAGTAGCGTCGAAACCAGGTCAATTTTGACTTAATATTTGTGACCGAGGGCTTATTTGTTACAATATAATTCTGACACGGTCACTGAACCTTAGCAGCTATGTTCAAAGTTTTACATTTGAACATTTTTTAAGGCAGGCCGCACTTCTGAAGGACTCACCAAGGTAACTTCAGTTCAAAAATGGTTCAAATGGCTCTGAGCACTATGCGACTCAACATCTAAGGTCATCAGTCCCCTAGAACTTATAGCTACTTAAGCCTAACTAACCTAAGGACATCACACACATCCATGCCCGAGGCAAGATTCGAACCTGCGACCGTAGCAGTCACGCGGTTCCGGACGGAAGTGCCTAGAACCGCACGGCCATCGCGGCCGGCCTAACTTCAGTGTAATCACTGCCTCTGAATGAATGTGACCTTTCTCTTCGACTCATTGCGTATTTCTTTCAGTCATCTTCTACACTATACTGTAGCAGTTCTTCTTGTGTATGATTCAAGTTTCGTCGAGCTATGGTACTTGGCAGTGACACACGATGAGAAAGTTACTGTCGTCCTTACTTTTTGCACAGCGGTGTAGATAGTGCAACTGTTTGATGAAGAACTGTACTAATATGTAAATGTTTATGGTAAGTCGTGGATGACTTCTACGGGAATATCGAACCTTTTAATGAGAACTGAGACTTTCTTTGGAAGGGTACTAAATAGCGCGTGGCTTATTGTACCAGTCGTAACCGTGAACTTTTAAAGAGTTCTAAACGTGCTGAACAGCGCTGTATTTGAAGTAGCATTCAGTACTATTAAACAAAGCCTTTTCTTACGAAATGCACCTTAGCTACTAAAAATAGCGGTTCTTTTAAAAACAGATTCTGAGCTCAAATCTTAAACGGTCTTCTAGAAAGAGAGAGAGAGAGAGAGAGAGAGAGAGAGAGAGAGAGAGAGAGATACGGAGAGACAGTGTTGTAACTGAATAAATGCAAACTGCACTTACATTCGTACTTTCGTTTCTGCAAGTGTGTATCAAGATAGATGTGGTAGAAAAATTTGTGTATCCAAGTGATAGTACGGGACAGATGCTTTATGCAAGTACTTTTCCTCATTTAGTTGTTACAGCCAGATGTAATTAATTTAACTCACTTTACGAGCATAACACAGCTAAGTTTATTCACCCTGTTGATATTTGCAGAGCAGTTAGTTTTTTTGCAGCTGTTCTCAGGTGAAGAACATTGAACGGGGTAGAATAAGACAAGTTTACACTTTAAAAAATTGGTACAAACGAAACAGTATTCGCTTCAAAACCTATCCTATCAATACAGCATTTCTGGGAATCATTTTACAGTTCACAGGGACCCTATATGTGCTCCTCGAGTCACACGGCAAACGTCAAGATGCTATTGGTACTCTTCCCAAACATTGTGCACTGAGTCTGTGGTGATGGACGCTACCGCAGCTGAGATTCGCTGGCGTTACCGTGGCAAGGATTGTGGCAGGAGTGTAACAGACACTTGTTTTCCACATAACACCAAAATTAAATCACATGGAGTTGAGTCTGGTGATTGCGATGGGTATCTGAGGAGCACGTCGTAATCAGAAGTTGCACGGCCAAGTCACGGTCCAGGCAGATGCGTGTTTATCCGTACAGATAATGGAAGTGGGGATATGCACCATCTTGTTGCAAGATGGACTTGTTGAAGTCTTCTTGCATTTGAGACACAAACCACGAAGAAAGCATGTCGACATAGCAATTGCTTATGATAATATCCTCCATGAAAAAGGAGGGACTGTTAATCTTCTCCCTCGACATTGCGCAAAACACACGGACCTTTGGCGAATCTTGTTCATGTTCGATGGAGAAATGTGGACTTTCTGTTCCCCAAAAAACGAACATTGTGCCGATTACCTTCAGCGTTATTGTGAAACATTACTTCGTCACTAAAATTTGCACACTTTGACGTGGCGTTGTCATTGTCCATCCTTGCCAACAACTCGGTGTAGAAGTCAGATCGTGCAGAATAAATTCCCGCCTGGACCAACTGCAATCTGTACGGTTACAAGTGCAAATTTTTACTCAGAATTTTGCGAAAGATTGTTTGTGGAATCTGAAGCTCACGACTCGCACGAAGGCCGATCAGTACGTTTGCCTTAGTAAATGCAGCCCTTCTCTTCATACTGTTTAACTGTGTTATACTAGTAAAGCGAGTTCGTTAGGCCTGGTTGTAATTACCAAATAAAGAAAAAATCTCGCCATCAATATATGTTCTGTACAGTTACTTTCAGTGCACAAGTTTTGGTACGAAGTCCTTCCTAGCGCACAGTTGCAGAATTGAAAGCACGAAAGTAAGGATAATTTGTACTAATGCTTTCACAGTTAGAGCACACTCTTTCCCTATTTCTTTCTTTCTCTAGTAGCCAGTTTAAGGTCTGACGTCACGATCTCTTGGTGAGAGACCCGCTCTCTTTATTAGTTAATAATCAGCTTGTAAAAAAAAAAAAAAAACTGGCAGTGTCTAACGGTATTGAATACTGTTTTGAATACTATCCATTTCAAGTCGTTTAGGACTCATGAAATTTTAGAGTTACAACTGTACAGTCCACCTCGCGGAATTTAAAACTTTTCCAAAGATATTTTCAGTTCTCACTAAAAGAACTCCGCATTTGCTTAGCGTCACTTACAACTAATCATAAAGTTTTACTTACTAATCCACTTCTTCATAAAATTATTGCACAATGTACTCTGGGGTGCAAAACGTAAGGATGAAACTAGTTTTCGCATGATGTGTCACTACCAAGTAACATACTTTGATGAAACTTACACCAGATGTAGAAAGAATTGCTGTCGTATAGGACAGTAAAGTACCAGTTCAGAAGATGACTGAAAGGAATTCGCAATAAGACGAAGAGAAATAACACTTTAGTCAAAGAGAATAAGTACATGGAAAACACCGCGATTTGTAATAGGCCTCTCGATATTACGAAAGGTGGGACATAGTTCTTAATGGGGTGTGAGGTGACCACGGGTAGCAGTGTAATCTCTGCAACGTGTTCCCATGGTGACCAGAACGTTAGCAAGGAGTTCTTGCAGTAAGGAATTCCGTTCCTCCATGAGCGCCATTGACAACTGTGGATGGTATTTGGCGCATGTAGACGTGCTGAAATACATGCCCCCAACGCATCGCACATGTGCTCAATGGGATTTAAGTCGGGTGGAACGGGCAGGCCAGTCGATTCGCCGGATGTCCTCTCTTTCCAACAGCTCGTCCACCTGCACAACTCGATGCCGTCGCGCATTATCATCCATAAAAATGAGGTGAGCGCCGAATGCATCCCTGAGAAGACGAAGATGGGGAAGGAGTACAGAGTCGCAATAAGATTTGGAGGTCAGGACGCCCATGTAACAGTATGCCTCGTCACTCTATAATAATGCCTGGGCCACCAAAACGATTATATTATAGCATTTTATAGAGTTCATTGTTATTATTATTAAAACTGTACACATCTGGGAGGCATTAAAGTTGGGGGTGACACCAAGTTATATTTTCTGAGGGATGAATACAGGGTCAGTAAAAAATTGTGACCGTAGCCAGCAACGAGGCCTGGAACTCTGCATGTATTAGAACCTGTATTTCGACCGTAATTATCTCGATGTCGGAACTACTTTACACTTGAAACTTTCTGCCAGATTAAAACTGTACGCTGTACCGGCACTCGAATCCGGAAACTTTCTCATTTGCGTACAGTTCCTCTATCAATAGGGCTATTCAAGCACGATTAAAGACCCGACCCCGAAGCTTTACTTCCAACATTACCTCTTCTCCTGGCTTCCGTAGTTAAGGAAGTTCTGTACAACTGTAAGACGAGCAGTCCTGAAAGACAGGCTTAACTTGACTTCCGCAAGACGAGGCACCTGTATTAGGAAAAATAGATAATGTTGCCATCCAATGGTCGGAAATGTACTGCAGCTATCTGAACGTTCGCCTCAGTTCTAAATGATAACAGAAGTACACAAGAAGTCGGGCCTCGTCTTCTAGCAGTAAAGAATACTCCAGGTAACCGAGAGGTTGCGGGATCGAATCCGATCGGACGACGGAAATTTTCAAGTTGTTCGATTTAGCACAACGATGTGAACAGTCGCCAGGAACGACATGTGGTTCAGGTTTCACGTTAAACCATGGGTCCCCGTTCGCCTGTTGGATAATTGAGGTAGTTTGGGGTCACACAGGTCGCGGAGGTAGCATACAGCAGCTGTTGTACTAAATATTTTACCCTGAATGACGACAGTAGGGAAACGACAAATGATGGGGACTCCGCTTGCCTGGTCGTACGACCATGTTGTAAAATGACATTTTTGGCGCTTCTTAGATCGTACGCTGATGAGCTGTCTATAGTGCTGCAGTTGTTTTTTCTCAAGAAACGCAATTTGGAAATTCGCAAATTACTAAATTTGTAAACCTTAGGTCTCAGAAAACTAGAAGTAATTTTAGGAAGACAACAGGGTAAGTAACACTGGTACACAAAGTAACCTTGCCAGACACCGTGAAGTGACTTTCGCAGTATAAATGTAGATGTAAGTCCAGAAGAGGTGAAACAAGAACTAAAATGGTTCAAATGGCTCTGAGCACTATGGGACTTAACATCTGAGGTCATCAGTCCGCTAGAACTTAGAACTACTTAAACCTAACTAACCTAAGGACGTCACACACATCCATGCCCGAGGCAGAATTCGAACCTGCGACCGTAGCAGTCGCGTGGTTCCGGACTGAAGCGCCTAGATCCACTCGGAAACCGCGGCCGGCAAACAAGAACTCAGAGAGTGTTTGTTTACTGGAAAGCGTCTATCTTGTGTGTGTGTGTGTGTGTGTGTGTGTGTGTGTGTGTGTAGTGGGGAAGGTGTCAGCTAGAAAAAGTTTATTAAAGGTGTAAAGTTTTTTAAAGACGCTAAGCGTCTTCGCCCTCAAGTACTGGATGAATATAGTCTCGCTAATTTGCGCGCCATTAGTTGCGATGGTTCAAAATGTATACACATTTTCTAACTTTAACAACTGGGTTACTGCATTAACCCTTGACGTAAGATCACACATTTTAACGAGTAGATTACGATAGCAGTTCAATTTTTAAAATTGGTCAATGATTACACGAAATACTGAAAATCCAATTTTCTTCGTTCCTGGAAGGCATTACACAGGCAACCTAGAATTGGCACCGTGTTACCGGTTTAGGCATTTAGTAATGTAGATGCAGCAGTACGATCTGGGTTTTCCTGACTGTTGTGACTGTTTACGTAAGCCCCCACGGTTAACCGTCGTATCGGTTATTTTGATTCACGCCTATATGTAGGATCGCGTACTATGCTTCCAAGGATATCAGAAAGGTAACCTCTTTCTTTGAGTTTCACTTGTTTGAAGAACTGGTGGGCAGATTCGATTTATCGCCACAAATGGACTGTTCCTCCGCATCATTATACCGAGCTGCAATGGCGCTAACCCGTTTGTTAGTCGTTGCGAGTGCTGTCTGCTGGCGGAGTACAAAGACTCGGCTGCAAGCTGAGAAGAATGGCAGCAGCGGCAAGGCGTGGCCGGCGTGAAAACGCGACTGCGGTGTAGCGTTACCGCAGGGGGAGGGTGGGGGGCAAGGAACACGCTCCTCTCTGAAAAACCTGCACTTCACACCGCAACGGGAGCACGGCCCCACGGCCTTTGTAGCTTCTTACGCTCCAGCACATGATGAACAAGGCGCCAGTTGATTATGATGCAGCACCCTACACGACGGGACCTGAAAAAGAACACTACTGGCCATTAAAATTGCTACACCAAGAAGAAATGCAGATGGTAAACGGGTATTCATTAGACAAATAAAGTATACTAGAACAGAAATGTGATTATATTTTCACGCAATTTGGGTGCATCCTCAGAAATCAGTACCCAGAACAACCACCTCTGCCCGTAATAACGGCCTTGATACGCCTGGGCATTGAGTCAAACAAACCTTGGATGGCGTGTACAGGTACAGCTGCCCATGCAGCTTCAACACGATACCACAGTTCATCAAGAGTAGTGCCTGGCGTATTGTGACGAGCCAGTTGCTCGGCTACCATTGACCAGACGTTTTCAATTGGTGAGAGATCTGGAGAATGTGCTGGCCAGGGCAGCAGTCGAACATTTTCTGTATCCAGAAAGGCCCGTACAGGACGTTCAACATGCGGTCGTGCATTATCCTGCTGAAATGTAGGGTTTCGCAGGGATCGAATGAAGGGTAGAGCCACGGGTCGTAACACATCTTAAATGTAACGTCCACTGTTCAAAGTGCCGTCAGTGCGAACAAGAGGTGACCGAGACGTGTAACCAATGACACCCCATACCATCACGCCGGGTGATACGCCAGTATGGCGATGACGAATACACGCTTCCAATGTGTGTTCACCGCGATGTCGCCAAACACGGATGTGACCATCATGATGCTGTAAACAGAACCTGGGTTCATCCTTAAAATGACGTTTTGCCATTCGTGCACCCAGGTTCGTCGTTGAGTACACCATCGCAGGCGCTCCTGTCTGTGATGCAGCGTCAAGGGTAACCGCAGCCATGGTTTCCGAGCTGATAGTCTATGCTGCTGCAAACGTCGTCGAACTGTTCGTGCAGATAGTTGTTGTCTTGCAAACGTCCCCGCCTGTTGACTCAGGGATCGAGACGTGGCTGCACGATCCGTTACAGCCATGCGGATAAGATACCTGTCATTTCGACTGTTAGTGATGCGAGGCCGCTGGGATCCAGCACGGTGTTCCGCATTACCCTCCTGAACCCACCGATTCCATATTCTGCTAACAGTCATTGGATCTCGATCAACGCGAGCAGCAATGTGGCGATACGATAAACCGCAATCGCGATAGGCTACAATCCTACCTTTATCAGAGTCGGAAACGTGATGTTACGCATTTCTCCTCCTTACAAGAGGCATCACAACGTTTCGCCAGCCAACGCCGGTCAACTGGTGTTTGTGTATGAGAAGTCGGTTGGAAACTTTCCTCATGTGAGCACGTTGTAGGTGTCGCCACCGGCGCCAACCTTGTGTGAATGCTCTGAAAAGCCTATCATTTGCGTATCACAGTATCTTCTTCCTGTCGGTTAAATTTCGCGTCTGTAGCACGTCATCTTCGTGGTGTAGCCATTTTAATGGCCAGTAGTGTATGTTACATATCATTAGTGCAGGCCAAGTAACTTTTAGTGAATGCTGCATTATACTTCAGAGTGACAGATACATGACTTAGTTTTTCAGCCCAGTCACCGTGTCTGTGACAAACGACGTTCGGAACGCCCTACCAATCCCTGAATTCCTCGACAAAACAATGCGCTCTTTGGTCACGGAATCATTCGAGATCGGCTATGGGAACGTCTTCATAGTTCGATAATCTCTTTTCCTCAGATTTTCCTTCAGCTTCCCGAAAAGTTGGAAACAGCATGCAACAAGATCTGGACTTCCCCATCAGCGTCACACACGTCTGAGCGGCCTTGTTCAAATTATTGGCACCTTATCATTACCCCTGGACGGACATTGTATTTGCTCCACATACCGCCAGAATTTCGCTGTGAATCTGTGTGTAATTTAGATCTTCCGTTCTCAAGAATCGTACTACACCCCTCAGGTAGCTGTGTGTGTTAAAGTGCTGCTTCCGGGACGGTGAGCACAAGCACATTGTAATCAAACATAACAACACTGTACCTGGGAACAATGCTTGTTGAATGGCACAAACAAGTGTCGCTGCGGGGACTTTTCAAAATACGATATCTCATAAACGACTCGGACTAGACTCCTGCAACATACACCACTAACACTGTATATTATCCTAGTTTTAGTCTGATTTTAATGTCAGTAGGCATTGTTCCCGTTTGAAAAGTGTATGTCTGGACAAAAAATACACTCTCTAAGTATTATTACAGTCTGTGTATTGGCTAACAGCCCGAGCCCCTGACTACAAGTCCATCCTGTGAAAATCGAACACCAATAGCACTTTTCATTTCCGCAACATTTGCTGTGCCAGTTATAGATGATATAATCTGCTCTACCTTCTCCCCTCTTCTCCATTCCATTATCAACTGAATCTCCCTACCTCTACTTTGCTTTCTTCTTCTTCTTCTTCGCGGATGGATCACTTAGGACCACGCGTAATCAACATTTGTTGGCCTTCCTTTTCGCCCAGTATTCCTTCATAAACAACGAATGGGCTAGCTTTCGTTGCGTAGACCATGTATGTCGGTTAGTTTTTCTCTCTTCTTCCTCAAAACCCCGTGTGTTTGTGATTTTTCTGATTTCATTTCTATCATGTAGATTTGGAGACCCTAATTCTCTCAGGTCTTTTTCCGTCTGTTTGTACCAGTTCGGTCTTGTAGTTTTGTTCTTTAAAAATGTATGGATTTTGTGCGTTAACCTGTTTGAGTCCATTCTTTCTAAGTGCCCCATGAATTGGATTCTTCTCATGCGCATTGTGTCTGTTATTTTGGAGATATTTTTATATATTTCTGCATTGGGTTTTGGATAATGTACCCCATCTTTAGTTCTTGGTCCTAGGATTTTCCTCATTATCTTACGTTCTTTCACTTCTAATTCCTCTTTTAGTGTTCTGTGTTGAAGGTTTAGTGTCTCAGATGCGCAGAGAGCTTCGGGTCTAATTACTGTTGTGTAGTGTCGTATTTTGCAGTTCCACGAGAGACTCTTTTTGTTGTAAATGTTTTTTGTTAACTGAAACGCCGTCTCCATTTTCTGGACTCTTGATCTGACAGATTTCTTTTCATTACAGTTTTCTGCAATCCATTCACCTAAATATTTAAATTCTTTTACTCGAGAGATGTAGTTATTACCAATTTTGAGATCAGAAGGTGCATCTTTGACGTCAGTCATAAATTTTGTTTTTTCAAATGAAATTTGTAATCCTATTTTAGCTGCCTGTTCTTGTAATAATTCTAGCTGTTTCTGTGCATCAGTAATGTCTTGTGCGATCAGTGCCATGTCATCAGCAAATGCTAAACAGTGTAATTCTGTGCCCTTATGTCTTGGTCCCAGTCTGTGTGCTGGTGCACCTGCTTTTTTCCATTCTCTAACAACTTTTTCAAGAGCACAATTGAAGAGCACTGGGGACAGTACATCCCCTTGTCGTACTCCTGTGTCTATTTCAAATTCTATGCTCAATTCTCCCATAAATTCTACTTTGGATTTGGTCTCCGTGAGTGTTTCTTTTATGATGTTTGTTGTCTTTTGATCTAGTCCAAATTCTGCTAATACTTCAAAAAGGGATTCTCGGTCTATACTGTCATATGCTTTTTTAAAGTCGACAAACGTGATGACATAACTTTTGTTTGAAGTACTATGTCAATATTCCACTGAGTTTTTCAAGTTAAGGATTTGTTCTACGCAAGATCGACCTTTTCTGAAACCACCTTGGTATTCGCCTAGTTTTGAATCCAGCTGAGGTTCTGCGCGGTTTAGTAGGGCTCTAGACAGGATTTTGTATGTTATTGACAATAAAGAGATTCCACGATAGTTGTTGGGGTCTGTTTTACTTCCTTTTTTGTACAGAGGATGTATGATTGCAGTCTTCCAATCTGTGGGGATTTTTTCAGTTTTCCAGATTTCATGTATAATTTCTTTGAGTTTTGCAATAAGATTTTCTCCTGCATTTTTCCATAATTCTGCAATGATTTGGTCTTCTCCTGATGCTTTGTAAGTTTTCAGTGACTGAATTATCTCTTTAATCTCTTGTAAATTTGGTGGCTTTGAGTCTGGCTTTCGTTGTGTACGATGGAACTCAAATTTTTCTGCATTATTTTCCCCACCCACTCTCCGTCTATTCAATATTGAACTCTTCACCTCTCACAGTAGTCATTCATCCCGCTTGCATATTAAGTAAATACATATGATCAGAAATGTATGATGATACAAATATGACAAAAACAGATCAAAACAACATTTTTAGATAACGTGGAATCCCACCCACCCACACAAACGCCCGCGCCCTTTCTTTTAGACACTAGAACATGCACGAACAGTAATGGTGCTATGTTTTGTCATATTTCACGTCAAGAAATTTGTAGTGCTGTAAATGAACTTGAAAAACACCTGGAAAATATCCAAGCAGGCGAAGCTTCGAGAAGCAAGCGGTAAAGAGGCAAAAACGCTGTAACTCAATATCAGTAACTAATATCTTTTGTAACTAACAGTGTTTGACCAGTAAAGCAAACCAAACTTGTAAATGTTTCATTTCAGACCATTGACGATGTTTTAAGTCAGTGAAGCGAAACATGTGTAGTAATATAAATACGTACTTGTTAGTTGTTGCGAAGATCAAGTACCTGATCAAAAGTATCCGGACACCTATTAAAGGACATTAATGGGCGTGTGTACATAGTTTGCCATTATTGTCTCTGCTGTTGATGTTTTCATTGAGGTGTCTGAATGTTTGTGGAGGAATAACAGCCCATTCTTTCTCAAGAACGGACGCCAGAGGAGGTAGTCAATATGGTCGCTGGAGCAAATTCAACGTTCTGACACATCCCAAATGTGTTCCATCGGGTTCAGGTCGGAACTCTGGACAGACGAGCCCATTTCATGAATGTTATTGTCCACAAGCCATTACCTCACAGACGTTTCTTTATGACGGAGTGTATTCTCATGCGGAATTCGAACAGTGACCATCTCTGAACTATTCCGCTACTGTACTCAGTACACTTTGCTATAGAATGTGTTCATATCCTTCTACATTAAGGTTTCCGTAAACGTAATAAGGGCACCACACCATAACCATGAAAAATACCCCTATGCTGTAAAAAAACCACCTCCGTACTTCAGCTTGTAATTACACAGAGTGGGAGAAACAATCTTCAGGCATTTGCTAAACCCAAATCGAAACTCTTGCATCGGATTGGCACAGGATATAGCGTGAGTCATCACTTCAAATCATTCCCTTTCAGCCATCCACTGTCCAATGGCATCGCTCTTCGCACCACCTCAAGCGTCACTTAACATTTACTACCGAAATGTGTGGCTTATGAGGAGCTGTTTTGACAATTCATCTTAACATATTACGCAGGGTCACTGGTGTAACTGGACTGCCGGTGGCGCTTTGGAGCTCACTAGTAATTTCTTCCGCTGATTTCATGCGATTTTCTACAACCGCCCTCGGCAATGCTTGAGGATCCCTGTACGTCAGTAGATGACGCCTTCTTGGGCTTGATTTAGCTATGGTTGTTCCTTCACGTTTTCACTTCACATTCGCAACAGTAACAGTCGACTTGGGCAAATTTAGAAGGACTGAAATGTCGCTGATGTATTTGTTACTCAGATGACATCCAATGACTAGTCCACGTTGGACGTTCTGCTGTTATTTCTCCTCTGCTGAGAATACTCCCCGTCTGCTATTATACTGACGGGCTTGCTTCTCGTGACATCTAGTGCTCAATACCGCATTGCATAGGAGTGTCCGCTTCCTTTGGTCAGATAGCGTGCTTTTAAAAATTGTATGTCCAACCATGGCTACACGATCAGTAATCTGTCACCGTAACACTACAACGTATCGGCGATTCGCTCAAATTAGATGCTGATGCTGTTGGGATTGGTGCCGCGAACTGTGACGCCAGGCCTGTCGGAAAGGCGGCGACCCTCGCAGCACATTAGTGAAACGCTACGCTAGTTGGCCCGGTCAGATTATATTGCAGCGGCGGGGTCCTTGAGGCGCGGGTAGCGGCGTGTGTAGGCGCCGTACCAGACGGAGACCCACTTTGAGCTCGCGAATCGCCCACGCGCTGGGAATCGCCGCGCTACGCTAAACCGCAGTACACAGCTTTCTCTCGCCTGCCAAACCGCTAGGCGCCCACGCTGCCTGCTGCCTGCACCGCCAGACCCTACGCCTGACGTAACGCAACTACACGGGACCGTATAACATCTGTCTGTTCGCACACATTCTGCGGACGAGCTCTCGTGTCGAAACGGCTATGGCTATTTAAAATGCAACTCGTGTCTTGGTTTTCACTGGATTTCTGTTATGTGGAGCCTTATCATATGATTTTCATTGGATAATTTGGACATTCTATACGACGATAAATAGTTTTGGAACCTTCTTTTGAGATTTTCACAGCAGTGTTCAGTTTTCCCGCTGCGTGTCTTCCCTTTCTCAATACGTCCCCACTACCGTCTTATCTATTCTGGTTAAGCAATGAAGTTATTGATTTGTAACCTGCACCTGACTTTTTCCTTTTTCCGATATCATTGCCTATCTCCTCTGCTCAAAAGACTCGCTCTGACGACCAGCATATTTAGAGCTTTATCCGCAGTAAAACATTTTGCAAACCTAGTGCACTAAATGTTTCTCACAGGAGTCGATCAATTGCCAAGGGTGTGTTTCCTCTGGACACGGCTAAACATTCACTCCGGACCACAATTTTGTTGAATATCATTTTAGTTGCGAATGCGAACTTTAAGAAAAAGAAATGCCAATTTTCCTTTCCTCAACATCTGTGTTGGCTAGAAACACCAATAAAAGTGCTGCATCACACTAACATGCCGTACAGGTGTGTTGCTATTGTGACTGTTTCTGTAGCAGTCGGCAGGTTTGTAAACACAGATAAAGTTACAATGAGCGCCAGCTACGGGTAGAACGCCGCGCTCTATATTGCACTGCAACACTTCATTTGAAAGCAGAGCACCAGTACGGATGCATTAGAGACGTCTGTGGAACAGTGGAGTCAACATCCATTATGCCAGAAAGGAGAGTCGTGACCAGTGATCGGGCCCGCATCGCGGCGTTACGTGCACAAGACTTTTCAAACCGAGAACTTGCTCGCTGCGTGCACTGTAATCAAAGTGAACTGGCGCGGAGATGGAATCGGTTCCTGTTGACAATTAGCGTTAAGAACTTACACCGCAAAGGCCACCCACATTCGTCTGGTGTACAGGATGGTCGATATCTAGGACTTTGTCAGAGGAACTGTGGGACGAGTGCTCCGGAACTGAATTCGGCGTTGATGGGGGCTACTGGACGTCATGTATCACGTTAGACTGGTAAGAGACAACAGCGCGATGCAGATCAACTTTCGACACAACCATAGGAAGTATCACGTTGTACACCACAACATCATGGATTCCGCAGCAGGCGGACAATAAATCATGTAGAATGGACGTCCATGATTGGCGTCGGATGTTATTTACGGACGAAACTCGCATCTGTTTGTACCCTGACAATCGTCGACAATGTGTTTGGAGACAACTTCGTAACATCGAACACCTCCAGCACTGTGTCCCACATCTGCAACAAGATGGTGGTGGAGTGGTGTTCTGGGGTGGCACTCTTACGGGGCACCGTACACCTCTCATGGTTGTTGAGGACAGTTTCCGTGCTCTACGGTACACGGACGAGATTCTGCAACCAATAATGGGACCGTATTGCCAACATGGTGACGTTTCATGCTGACGGTAACTCGCTTGCTGAACGTGCTGTTCTCTTTAATACATTCCTTCAACGTGCGAGAGTCCCAGAATTGTCCAGAATGTTCTTCAGACCAATCGCCAACACTTATGGTCTGGTGACATAGTGCACTTCTATCCATAAATATTCCATCGTTGTTTGGAAATATTAAGTCCATGAATGTCTATAGATGGTCTCCTAGTAGCCAACCATAACATTTCCCATCAGTTAGGTTCATTTGAACCAGAGGATCTAGCACATTCCATGTAAACGCAGATTACACCATTATGGAGCTACCACTGGCTTGCACAGTACCTTGGTGACTTCTTGGGTCCATGGCTTCGTGGGGTCTGTGCCACACTTGAACCCTACCACCAACTCTTACGAACTGAAATCGGGGCTCATCTAACCAGGCCACGGTTTTCCAATCTAGGTTCCAACCGATATGGTCACGAGCCCAGGAGAGGCGCTGCAGGCGATGTCGTGCTGTTACCAAAGCCAATCGCGCCGGTCGCCTGCTGCCAAAGTCCATTAACGCCACATTTCGCCGCACTGCCCAAACGGGTACGTTCGTCATACGTCTCACATTGATTTCTGCGGTTGTTTCACGCATTGTTGCTTGTCTGTTAGCACTGACAACTCTGCACAAACACACTGCTCTCGATCGTTAAGTGAAGGCCGTTGGTCACTGTGTTGTTCACGGTGAGAGGTAATGCCTGAAATTTGGTATTTTCGGTACACTGTTGACATGATGGATCTCGGGATATAGAATTCCCTAGCTCCAACTGTTGTGACTTGGCAAGACAGCCAAGCCACTACGAGGTGAAGCCGAAAGCACGCGTTAAAACTCACGCAGGCTGGCGTGAGGTCTGGAACAGGTAAAGCAAGTTATAGTAGCAAAGAACGTACGTAGCTGCGGGAATACTTAACTTTAATCCATAATTGGTGAACATCGGTCTGAAGATACATGTATCACAAGATAAATAGCAAATGATAATGGCGCCTTGCTGGGTCGTAGCAAATGACGTAGCTGAAGGCTATGCTAACTATCGTCTCGGCAAATGAGAGCGTAATTTGTCAGTCAACCATCGCTAGCAAAGTCGGCTGTACAACTGGGGCGAGTGCTAGGACGTCTCTCTAGACCTGCCGTGTGGCGGCGCTCGGTCTGCAATCACTGATAGTGGCGACACGCGGGTCGGACGTATACTACCGCACCGCGGCCGATTTAAAGGCTACCACCTAGCAAGTGTGGTGTCTGGCGGTGACACCACACCAACTACCACTCCGCATTCAAGATCTGTTAACACCCATCGTGCGGCCATAATCACTTCTGACGCCTTTTCACATGATCACCTGAGTACAAATGCAGTTCCTTAATACCTTGCCCTTTTATGTCTTGCCTGCACGTTACTACCACTATCTGTATGTGTGCGTATCGCCATCAAATGACTTCTGCCAACTCAGCGTAGTTTCAGTATAAAGTTGCTGTGGAAGAACTCGGAATCCCAAGAGGAGAAAGTGGTTGGATAGACGACACCTGCCTGAAGAAGACATTTGACGGGTCGTGGATTGGGGATAAACAAACACGTAATCAGAAACTAACGTCAAACAATGAGTGAAACAAATGATAAAATTCATTAATATTGTAATATGAGGAATAATTGCTACGAGAGGCCTTCAATAAGTAATGCATTACACCTCTTTTTTCTTAAAGCAGGTTGGTTTTACTCACGATTCCAGTACACCATATTAGTTCCTGCTCTCTTGGCCACAAAACTATTTTCCGACATGATCTCTGTTCAGTGCGACGTCCTTAAGCTAACTTACTGGAAGGTCCTCTAGGACCGTATGGTACCGCTCTATTGGTCGAAGTCGGAGCCAACATCTTGCTGCATCAGTAACCACCCCATCATCCACGTACTGCTTCCCGTGGAGTGCATCCTTCATTGACCATACAGATGGAAATCGGAAGGTGTGAGATCCGGGCTGTAGGGTGGATAACGAAGAACAGTCCAGTGAAGTGAGCTAGTTTCTGTTGCACAGACATGTGCGAGGCCTTGCACAGTCATCGAGAAGTAGGAGTTCGTTTGCATTTATGCGCCGACGAACACGCTGAATTCATGTCTTGGGGATAGCACAAACGTTTCCTAGTTGATCGTTGCACCATGAGGGAAGATATCAAATAGAATGACCCCTCAGTGCCACACAACACTGTCGCCATGACTTCACCGGCCGAGGTGCAGCTTTGTATTTTTTCTTCGGAGGAGAGATGGTGTGGCACCACTCCATGTATTGCCGTTTTCTTTCCGGTTCGAAGTGACGAACCCGTATTTCATCGCCTGTAGATAGTGTCGGAAGTTCCATGCGGCTTTTCGCGGATGATGCCGTAGTTGCAGCATTAGAAAATTGCAGCGAAATGCAGGAAGATCTGGAGCGGATAGGCACTTGGTGCAGAGAGTGGCAACTGACCCTTGACATAGACAAATGTAATGTATTGCGAATACATAGAAAGAAGGATCCTTTACTGTATGATTATATGATAGCGGAACAAACACTGGTAGCAGTTACTTCTGTAAATTATCTGGGAGTATGCGTACGGAACGATTTGAAGTGGAACGATCATATAAAATTATTGGTAAAGCGGGTGCCAGGTTGAGATTCACTGGGAGAGTCCTTAGAAAATGTAGTCCATCAACAAAGGAGGTGGCTTACAAACAACTCGTTCGACCTATACTGGAGTATTGCTCATCAGTGTGGTAACCGTACCAGGTCGGGTTGACAGAGGAGATAGAGAAGATCCAAAGAAGAGCGGCGCGTTTCGTCACAGGGTTATTTGGTAACCGTGATAGCGTTACGGAGATGTTTAGCAAACTGAAGTGGCAGACTCTGCAAGAGAGGCGCTTTGCATCGCGGTGTAGTTTGGTGTCCAGGTTCGGAGAGGGTGCGTTTCTGGATGAGGTATCGAATATATTGCTTCCCCCTACTTATACCTCCCTAGGAGATCACGAATGTAAAATTAGAGAGATTCGAGCGCTCACGGAGGCTTTCCGGCAGTCGTTTTTCCCGCGAACCATACGCGACTGTAACAGGAAAGGGAGGTAATGACAGTGGCACGTAAAGTGCCCTCCGCCACACACCACTGGGTGGCTTGCGGAGTATAAATGTAGATGAAGATGTACCGATGTTCGACAAAAAATTGTGACGCTCATCCTCGTAACGCGCAAGTAGTTTCGCACACATGGTCCTTCGTTGTTCTTTATGCTCTTTGTTAGGCGACGAGAAACCCAGCGGGCACACACCTGTGAGTACTCCAACTTGTATGCGAGTGTGTCTGCATTACCAACAGAGACGTCAAGTTGAGCAGCAAGATATTTGAGGGTAATTTGTTGATTACCTCGACTGAGTGTGTCCGCACGTTCCCACCTTGCAGGAGTCAGAGCGGGAGAGCGGACAAGCTTGCACGACATTGTGATGATGGCAGACGCCTCACCCAAAGACTCACCGTGCTTTTGTTCACTGCCAGTATCCATTCTGCAAGCGCCTATAAATGTCTGCGATGGTCTGGTTTTCCGCCAAAGGATCTGTGACAGTTGTGTGTTTGGATGCGCCTCGTTACAGACGTCACTTCGGAGGCTACGTATAACACCGCTACCTATCAGAACTTCATGAAACTACAAGGGGCTGAAGCGAGGATATTCCACAATGTCCCACATCAAATTCCGCAATTTTTTACTAGAAACTGGCCGAGAAAAAAAATTGTTGAATATCTTATTGAACGCCCCTCGTAATGCAGAAAATTCAGAACTGTTCCCAAGTCCTCTTTCTCTGTCACTTTTTTTTCCGAGTGAAAGCCATTCACATATGGTTATTTTGGTTAATGTCGTAGTTAGAAGCAATAATAGTACGGCAAAAATATTTCCCACAGTAGCATTTTCTATCTTGAGGAAGAAAGGGACATACTGGCTTGTCTCCGGGGCACAGAAGCGACTGCGCAAAAGCTTCAAGACATACAGGAAACAAACACACGTCACTGGATGGAGCATCTCTCCAAGTTCTTAACTCACGTTACAGGTTCTCACTGAGGGCGCCATTTGTGACGCACCGATGTCAAATTGTGCGTGCATTCGGTGGCAGCAAGAATTGTCAGGAACAGCCTGACAGCAGTCCGCTTCGCAAATCTGTTCTTTTGGTTGCCTGTCTGCAGGCGCTTTCTAATTCGATACGACAATGCAGTGGGGAGTGGAGCGGGGATGGTTAACAATAAAACTTGAAAATAGTGCAACCTAAATGTGGGAGCTGTAATTATAACAATTCTGCAAGCCATTAGCCGGCTTGCCTCTGCTAGTGTGAAACTGATACAAAGGAGTAACGAGCAACACGTCCTCAATGGTTCTCTGATAGCCTCTCGTGGGACACACACCTCCTAATGGCAGTGATAGGGTTGAAGACTATGTCGCTGCCAGAAATTAAACACAGACTGTAAACTTCCGTTAGGAGACGGATTGGAAACGCAGTTTTCGAAACCGTATTTATTTTACGAAGAGCATCCCAGCCCATTTTTACACTTCTGTTTAAGGTGCGCTCTTGGTGCTCTGAAAGTGTACGTCGGAAGGTGAGGCAACGAGCTGCTGGTGCTGTATTCTGCTGATGTTGCTAAGCAGAATATAGCGTTTATATCCCAGGGAAGTCGAAAAAGTCTCCTCTGTGCGCTTCCTTGAGAACTAAGATATCTCTCCGTCTTGGGTAATTGCCTGCGACCTTTCTGTAAAGCTGAGTTATGAAAACGGCCAGCGTGTCGTCACTGGCTGAAGTGTACGGAAAAGCTGTATTTTCTCTTAGTTTTATCCATCATAAACTATGTTGTTGGAAGACTGCAACAGTGCGGTACAGATTAAAAGAATAAAAGCACTTCGCCAGCTATAAGAGACGATCAAAAAGTTTACGTTTGAGAGCTTTGTTACAGCGTACATCCATAGCGCTACTCCGATGCAGCTATATGAGCACCAACATGTAGGCAAGGGATTAGGATAGCATTCGCGTCTTTGTGACTTGCATGCGGTCAAAGTGGAAACGTGAACTATGGCGACGTTATTACCAAATGCGTCCAAACAGGACCAACGTGCTGTTATGCTTTCCTGGGCTGCCGAAGACACAATGTTAAATTTTTAAGTTGGGTCAATAATTATATGAAATACTGAAAATCAGTCCGCAGCTCGTGGTCGTGTGGTAGCGTTCTCGCTTCCCACGCCCGGGTTTCCGGATTCGATTCCCGGCGGGGTCAGGGATTTTCTCTGCCTCGTGATGACTGGGTGTTGTGTGATGTTCTTAGATTAGTTAGGTTTAAGTAGTTCTAAGTTCTAGGGAACTGATGACCATAGCTGTTAAGTCTCATAGTGCTCAGAGCCATTTTGAACTGAAAATCAAATTTTTGTTTGCACCAAATGTCTTTAGATAGGCAACGTGCTACTAGAACCAGGTGACTGTTTAGACATTTAGTAATATACAGCAGGTTCTCTAAAAAATGTACTCGATAATAGGGCATTGTTTACGAGTTTGGCTACAAGTCCACCCTCTGAGATTATCCACACCCATCCTGCTTTCCTGGGGGAGGATGAATTCCAGCGAGATTCTGTGCCATGGTACACGTGACCAAGAATGGTTTGACGGGCTTCATCAGTACAGAGGAGGCAGCTGGTCTCTGAATTTTCCGGGTCTTAACCCAACCGAAATCTCTGGGATCGCATCGATCCTTCTGTTCACTATGTCATCCCATACAGCAGTGAACACCTTTTCAGGCACCGTGACTGCGGATATTCGTGGAAAGGAAGCCTAGAAGTTCGATAGCCTTTCGACGTCAGAGTAATTAGAGATGGAGAACGATGTTGGAAAGTTTTTGGTTCCATTGGCTGTTTTACCCAGCCAAGGGATCGTAGACTCAAGTATGTGGCATAAATAACAACTTGATACCTTTACCCATTCCAGTGGAAAAGAATTTCTAACAGTGGGATCGACAGATAGGCAGGCAACAAAGTAATCCTACAAGGATTCCGATTTTACTGGTTAAGTTACGGTACACTAAAAACAAAATAAACTGTTTAATTACCGTGACATTAATATTAGTGAATATTTCATTGCTCTAGAATAATGTCCAAAAAATTGATATTCAGTAAAATGTAAGCTTTGAGTGGCATACGTAGGAAAATTTGAGAAGTAAATGTGTCACGCAAAATTTGAGAAGTAAATGTGTCACGCAAGTGATTAAAAAATTATAATAGCAACAGACTCTCACAACTTCGATAACGTTATATTTACACTATAAAAAAATTCAAGTGCGCTCTCAGAATCATCACTATTTAAGTAAGGATTACGATTGTGAACACTGGTCTCCAAACTGAGGTTGTACGAGCGAGTAAATGAGTCGCTCCCGCCTGCATTCGGGAAGTCAGTTCTTTTGTTATGTTTTTCTTAGAGACGGTCATTCCCTTTTGCCTTTCTGTGAGGTGCTGGCTCTGTGTATGGGTTCACGAATGTGTCGGATGTCTTATCCACAGCAGGTAGGGTCAGCCTGTGAATATGCGTCTTTACCTCAATGGAATGTTGGCGGCCGGACTACAAGCCTGTACATGTAGAGTTCCGCTGTGCCAAAACTGCGATTCAGTTGTTTTGGTAGAGTAGATGAATGACGTAGTAAATTGTCTGATTATTGGTAGTATTAGTAGCTTTGGTGGGGAAATAAACGTAAATGAATGTGTGAGAGAGAAACTAGCAGCAGAAACTTCTCTTTGTTTGACAAATAACTATCACTGCACATTATTCACTGTTACCCCACTATGTATTTTATATCGTTATAAAATGTACATTACATTTTAAAAGGAATAAAAACTTGTTGATCGCGTAGTTCCTGCGCTTTTATGTAACCAAAGCAATTAATTCTGTTGCAAGTACAATTTACCTGCAAAAACATGAAAAAACCTGTATTATTATTGTTCGTTTTCACAATCAATGGAACGTTCTTTATTATGATCAAAGGCAAGAGCTTCCTGTTATTATTGATAAGTGCAAAAGTTGTTTATGAATAACAGAAGCATGTTTTATATAACCTCGATGAAGTGTTGAATCGATGTTTGGTGGCACATCCTTTGTTTTATTTTTCTTTTTGTTTCCGCAGTTGTGCTTTATAGCGCTACATTATATATCTATATTTTTTTATTTTTACAACAATATCCCTGTGTTTCAGCTTAAAAATCAACAATTTTCAAATAATACCTGAATTCAGTATTGTATTTACAATTTTGTAGTAAATACGGTTTATTTTTAAGTAACAGGTGGAAGATAACTATGTGGAACAAGAATGTTCTGTGGGTTAGGCTGCCCTTTGTACCTCCTCACGCAGTTTCTAGATGGTTCACCACTTCCGGTTTCTACGAGAATCTAGTAAGACACTGATCTCACCGCGCGACCACTACAGTCGAAGGTTCGAATCCTGCCTCGGGCATGGATGTGTGTGATGTCCTTAGGTTAGTTAGGTTTAAGTAGTTCTAAGTTCTAGGGACTGATGACCTCAGCAGTTAAGTCCCATAGTGCTCAGAGCCATTTTTGAACACTGATCTCATACGCAAACTAAGCTATTTAAAAGAGGTAACGCCCGATAGATATGCAACACGCCTAACGTACAAGCAAGGCGGATAGGATCTTACCTGACAAAGCTACTGGGAGGACTACTGTAGTCTACACTTGCGTGTGGTAACGTACGGTATCTTCGGCTATACATCCACGTAGACAGGCGCCCACATAGGCAACTGAAAATTATCGTGTGCCGGATGCTTCTAAGCTCCACACCTTTCATTTTCGACGCTCTTAGTTCTCATGTTACTATTTTCTCCGAAAGTCAGCTGTGGAAAGGGAGGTGGGGGAGTGGGGTTGTCATTAGCTACTTGACCCTTGTCTCCCGCTGTCGCTGGTTGGAAGGAGGCATGTGGTGATAGCGGTGTGGCCCAGAGTATCACAGTATATGGGGATCCAGGCAGCTTTTGTACGAGTACGAGGCGGTCCGTATCCACAAATCTGCAGGTTCTCGTAGGGCGGCGAGCTGCAGCACTTGCGGCTCGGGTTTACAGTAGTCAGCGGCCGGCAGTGCGTGTTTATTGACAGCTGGCGGCTACGGCCGTGTTTGCCCGCGCCGCGTTCCTGCCACCACACCTCGCAGAAGCGTGCAGTCTCTCTGGAGGCCCGGGCCGGCCGAGAACAGTCGCGGCGTGCTTACACAGCGGCCCCCGATCTAAATTCACACTGCATTCTCGCTCCTACGGTGCACGCCGCTACAACAGACGGATGTGCAGTATCAACCTGGTACGCTCTCCGCTGTAGCGACAGTCAAAAGCTACATAGCTCTGCGAGACCTCCATTACGATGAGTAGTCGTAAGGTCTTAACTGTCACCTAAAAAAAAATTAAATAAATAAATAAATAAAAAGTTGCACCCATTCTATTTATTCTCGTATCAGGAACATACATATTATACACAGTTACGACTATATTACTTCTATACGGGTATGCCGTCTGTTCTGTCAGACGTACATGCCGAGTCAACAGACACCCCAGACAGGCGAATAGCGACATTATGCATGACCCGCTGAAGTGTTGGAACATTGATGCTGTCGATGACCTCCTGAATGGCTGTTTTCAGCTCAGCAGTGGTTTTGGGGTTATTGTTCTACACCTTGTCTTTAATAGAGCCTCACAAAAAGGAGTCGCATGTGTCCAATTGGTTCAAATGGCTCTGAGCACTATGGGACTTAACATATGAGGTCATCAGTCCCCTAGAACTTAGAACTACTTAAACATAACTAACCTAAGGACATCACACACATCCATGCCCGACCAGGATTCGAACCTGAGACCGTAGCAGCAGCGCGGTTCCGGACTGAACGTCTAGAACCGCTCGGCCACTACGGCCGGCCGCATATGTCCAGATCCGGAGAATATGGTGGACAATCGAGGCCCACGCCAGTGGCCTCTCGGTGCCCCAGAGCCAGAACGTGGACCCCAAAGTGCTCCTCCAGGAAATCACTCTCCTGCTTCGATGGGATCGAGCTCCGTCCTGCATGAAGCGCATCTTGCGAAAATCAGGGACACTTTGGATAATGGGGATGAAACCATCTTCCAAAACCTTAAAGTACCGTTCAGTAGCCACCATGCCATCAAGGACTATTGCACCGATTATTCAGTGACTGGACGTTACGCACCACACAGTCATCCGTTGAGAATGAAGAGACTTCTCGATCGCGAATTGCTGATTCTCAGCCCCCCCCCCCCCCCCCCCCCAAAATGCGCCAGTTTTGCTTGCTGACGCACCCATCCAAATGAAAGTGGGCTTCATCGCTAAACCCGGAGATATTTACGTATCAATTCCCATCACTTCCCGCGGCCAGCGGTGCAGTTCGAACGTCCTAACGCAAACCGTTCAGAAGTTATGACGATTTTATTTCATATAGTTCAATAATTGTCAACTTCTATATTCTTCTTCACTATCTACAACAGTCGACCAACGCTGGGGTAACTTTCCAAGTCCGCATTCACCGAAATCACGTGGTTTTGAGGAGGAGCACTCGTCGAGCCATATTCGGAGCGCATTTTCAACCGGAAAGGAAGTTCCTTGAAGGTTGTTCCATAAGGAGCGGAAAAGGCGGAAATCTCTGATCGTAAGATCAAGAGAATAAGGTGGGTGCGAAACGAGTTCCCAACCAACTCCTGCAGAGTGTTTTTGGCAGTCTAGCAGCATGAGGGCGGGCGTAATCGTGGAATACCATCACTTCACGTAGTCTTCCGCGTCGCTGTTCTCGGAATGCATGTGCAAGACGTTTCAGTTGTCGACAATAAATGTCAGCAGTGATGGTTATATCCCGGGGAAGGAATTCATAGCACACCACAAGATGGTAAAATTATGTTTTGTGGTTGCGCGCCAGGGGAGTAAGCACTTTGTTTAGGCTCAGCTATTCCTTCCTTTTCCTTGTGTTAGCGTAAAAACACAATTTCTCGTTACCAGTAATGATATAGAATAGAGTAGCCGATGTTGTTCACGAGCCAGTTGATGACGAGTAATCATAGATGCACATGAGGCCACCCCCTGATTTTTGTGATTTTCGCTTAGAGCACGAGGTACCCATACACCAGATTTTTGAACCTTCCCAATTGCATGCAAATATCACACGATGGTGAATGATCACAGTTCATCACGTTTTCCAGTTGTAGAGTACAATGACATGGATCATTGTGAATTAGTGTATTTAAACGATCTTCATGAAACCCAGAAGGTCTTCCTGAATGTGGAGTGTCATTAATGTCAAAAGGGTCCTCCTAAAAAACGAGAAAACCATTTTCCTGGCCTGCTCTGTACATTGGCATTACCTCATACACGGAACAAATGTTTCTGGTTGCCTCTGCTGCTATCAGACCTCTGTTGAAATCAAATGGAGGATATGTCGGAAATGTTCCGATTTCTCCACTTGGCACTCAATATTCTAGAGTCCATAACTCCACTCGCTGTCTCCATGTGACAGAACTACAATATGTAAATTGAAATAGCAATAGTGAACTACAAATAAAACTGATAATCGTTAAATAAATCCGTAGCAACAGGCATACCAACATGCGAAACAAAAACACTACGAATTTTTGCACCAACCTAATATATGCGCCTGATGACATATTGATCTTTCAGTGCAGATGCGAAAAGAGGTCCGATCTTTCGCGGGAATACAGTGGGGCTGTGAGGGAATGGAATAGTGGTCAGGATATATTATTCTGTAGAGTGTGGCATAAGGACATTTGGGTCGGGTGGGCACGTGCTCGGATACCCGAAGCACTTGGGACGACCTTTCTCGTAAAGTGGGAAATCCGGGGTTGAATCTCGGTCCAGCACAAAATTTGTTCTGTCGCCATTAAATTATTTCGATACACCATTGCAGAAAAAGTCGGAACTTCTTTCGTCGATCTATATATTACTTTTGTTCTAAAACTTGGACACTTCGAGTGCATTTCCTGTTCCTTGACGAAGTTCATCTTCTGTGCAGGAGGCTAGACTCGATCGGAATTGAGGCATATGATGAACAGTCTGGTCTTCTCCACAGTCACACCGAATATCATCTTGATCACTGTAGCCCCATGTTGCCAAATTAACGTTTGATCTGCCAGCTCCATATCTCAGCTTAGTCTAGGACCTGTAAGTCATCAATTTCTCATCATAGCCAGGAGGCACAGTTTCTGGCACCGTTTTCCAGAGCGGGGGAAGGTAAGTTGTAACATCCATAGTTGAAAACTAGGATGTGTTCTCTCCTGCACCACGTTTTCGCTTTCCTCATTCACAGCTATTTCTCTTCAAAAATAAGATGGTGCTAATCCTGCGAGGTGGTAAAGTCGTTCGGCAGAAGTGAATTTCAAGCAGCCTGTTGTGATTCTGCATGCGGCATTGAGAGCTATGCCCACCTGTTTTGAATGTGTTGGATTATACCAAACGGGCAGAATAGCTGGGCACCGTTACGTCTCGAGACATGTCTTCCCTGGTCATCGGGGTACAAATCAAGAAGGCCTCATCACTGAAGACAGTTCTGTACCTGGCAATGAGATTATAGGCCGAAGACTTGAATGGAGACACTCCGTACAGGGGTGGGATAACAATCTGACTATCGTCCGCAATAAGGCCCGACAACCAGGAGTGATGGTCTGGGATGCCTTTTCTTTCCCTTGCAGAAACCCAACAACCTTTTACACCCCGTTTGTTGGCCTTCAGAGCAATCCATCCTGGACTTACACTTCAGCAAGATAATGCCCGCCTGTGTACAGTGAGAGTTTTTACTGCTTGTTTTCGTGCTTGACAAACCCTACCTCGGCCAGCAAGTTTGCCGGAACTCTCTCCATTGAGAACGTCTGGACCACTATTGACAGAGCCCTGCAATCAGATCGGGATTTTGACGATCTAACTCACCAGTTAGACAGAAGTTGGCATGATATCCCTCAGGAGGAGGACATCAACAACTCTATTAATCAATGCGAAGATAAATAACTGCTTGCATATGTGCCAGAGTTGGACCAACACGTTATTGACTTGCTCAATTTCTGGATCTCTTTCTCTTGAATAAATCATTCAGTTTTCTGAAATTGTATTCATTTATTTGTCTACACATGTACGAGTACATCACGTCTATTGACTTTTGTCCCATTCAGATAATTCATTCGCCCTTCGTCGCTCGCTTTCTCTTTTTTGTCTTAGAGTGTATTCATAATGAGCAAGAGGAATGCTCACTATTCATCAATATGATTAAAACCAACACCCGATTCAGAAATGTCCAGTAAACATGGACTCTAAAACGCGTATCTTGAGAGACACAAGCACTTCATTTTTGATGAAACAAATCTCTTCTATTGCAATCTCTTTATTTCCATATATTGAAAGGTGGTTGTATAGGACAAAACCAGGAAAAATGTTTCTGTAAACATGGGCTCTAAAGTCCCACCTTGAGAGCTATGACCACTCGTTACTTTATGCTACTGTGAAACACATACCATCTACGGAACAAGAGCGTATATTTTTAAGATATGCATGTTAGAGCCCATATTTATGAGACTTTTTTGCCTCGAATGATCATCCTCTCATATACCCGAATACTGACCATTCCTCCTTGGACACCGTGTATAAGAAATAAGAGTGGACCCAGGACTGATCCGTGGGGGACTCCCTGTATGATTTATCCCTTGTCGCGAAACTCTTCTTTCCTATCAACGTTGTTGGAACTATTCGGGACATTACATTTTTTAAGAATGATTGAAATCAGTCTATTGTAAAGCCATAAATTCCATAAGTAAAGGTTTTTTTAGGAATATAACAAGGTCCACGCAATCCACCGACTATGATAAGCCACAAAAATACCATTGCCGATATTTTGTTTAAGACTTGTGACATTTGGTGAGTGAGCAGCTGTATTCTGTCTTTATTCTTGTAAAAGACTTAGGCTTGTGAAACCGGATGAATCTTTTTGAAACGATGTATTTACAATAACGTAAAATTTTAATGCAATACACAGTCATTATGCAGAATACGATGCGAATTTAAACAAAAAAATAATTAATGTCCCATTTTTGGCTGTTATTCTAATGGACCTGATGCTATATTTCATCACAAGTGTATTATCAGCAGGTAGAAGTGTGAAAACATGAAAATGTTTATACAGATAAAAGCTCACAGCACGCAAGAGGCACATGGAGAGCGTGTTCACGTTCTATTTTCACGTAGGTGACATAATCAGCTTGAATTACCCCATCCCTCCCCCCTGCCACCCAACCCCCTCGACGACATTAGCGCACAGTGTTTTGATGCCATCTGCGCTCCGCTGTAATACTCGTATTTCCATCGCACGTTCCAATTCAAACATTCGGCAGAGGCGCATATGAAAAGCCGGCCGAGCGCTACGAAATTAGCATCGATTCGCCTCTCCAACTGTTGACAGTGGTGATAATCGGGCGGCATTATCGGGGGTCCGAATGGCTCTCAGAAAACAAGGCTATTGTATAGCAGAGTGGCCCGCCCTTTGTGCCGAACGCCTTTTGTGCGCATGCGCGCGAGTCGATACTCTCATCAGGCCCCCGTACGAGTAAACACGGAGCCCACTTGGCTTTGTTTGTCCTGATGAAGTCCGTCAAAAAGTTCTCCAGAGTCTAGCGCCGGCTGTTCGCCTCGGTTCGATAGGCGGCGCCCGTAATACAATTTCCCGCTGACGTCACCATAAGACCATGTGTCGTGTATAGAAAATCGGTAGCCACATTAAGCGGTGGAGAGACCGTGACGGCACAGCGAAATCAGATTAGTTACCCTGCTATCAGCCACGCATCATAATATTGCGCTGTATTTACTCTCCTTTTAATGCATCGAATATTTAGTGTGTTAAGTGGGCTCCTGACAGATTCTATGCAGAATTTACAGCTCTCATTGTAGCCGTAGTATTCCATACGTAAGTCTGAACAAAAAACTGTTTCCAGTGGCTGGAAGAAAGCACAGTTCACACCCACCTACAAGACGGGTAGTAGAAATGATCTACAAAACTACCGTTGAGTATCATTGATATCAATCTCGATAAATAAAAGGCATAAAGAAATACGTGTTTCAGCATTTTTGGAAATTTAACATTATGGGAGTGAAATAGTGGTTGAAAGTTTTTTAGAAAATATATCATTGTTAAAGAACTACGAAAGTATCTTTAAAGCCACATCTGTGAACATCTGTATTTGACTTCTCGGTTAAAAAAAAAAAAAAAAAAAAAAAAACTGTTTCAGTGGTTTGGAGAACTGAACCCATAACGAGGTGGACTGGGGATGAGATTCTTTAAGAAAACACTTTATCAGGAAAGCATTTTAAATCTATGAAAATTTAAATTTGGCCTGTCAGTTAGAAAAATAATACGTGTTTCATTGTTTTTCGAAATTAAACCCCTATAGGGGTGAAATACGGGGTGAAACGTTTTACGAAAATATTTCATTGCGAAAGAATTTTTAAACTTAAATATTTGAAAACTGTTATTCTGCTTCTCAGTTAGAGATGAAATATACGTCTTTCAATTTTTTTGGAAATTCAACCACTAAGGGAGTGAAATAGGGTCAGACTGATTCACTGACTCGTCATTGCCCAGTCCAAACTGCTAAGGACAGAAAACTGAAATTTGGAGAGCGTGTGGATCTTGTACTGAAGGCATTGTTTAAGAAGCGGTTGTCTGAAATTCCACTCCAAACGGAGTGAAACTGGGGATGAAAGGCTTTTTGATTGTGTGTCGCGATTGAGGGAATTTTGAAGCTAGAACTATGAAAACTTGCATTTCGTTTCTCAATCAGAAAATAAAAAAAAAATTTTCAGCGTGTTTGGAAATTGAACCACTAAGGGGGCTAAAACAGTGGGTGAAAGTACTTTTGAAAATAAATAATTACTATATAACTAATAAAGAATTTTAAGACGGCATCTATGACAATTGCTATATGACTTCTCGGTTAGTTTCAGTGTTTCTGGAAATTCAATCCCTAAGGGAGTGCCATAGGGGATGACAATTTTTAAGAAAATATTTCGTTACATTAAAAAAATATAAAGCTAAATTTATAAAAATTGATATTTCACATCTTTGTTAGATATGAAGAAATATTTGTTTGGGGATACAAGTGGCCGGCCGCTGTGGCCGTGCGGTTCTAGGCGCTTCAGTCTGGAACCGCGTGACCGCTACGGTCGCAGGTTCGAATCCTGCCTCGGGCATGGATGTGTGTGATGTCCTTAGGTTAGTTAGGTTTAAGTAGTTCTAAGTTCTAGGGGACTGTTGACCACAGATGTTAAGTCCCACAGTGCTCGGAGCCAATTTTTTTGGATACAAGTCGCTATGGAAATATCTCCACAAGAACGCAAAAGGCATGATTAACAAATCTTTGGATCCTAGCTGCCAGAATCGCTTTTTGATCAGATGTACTTTGGGAAAAGACCATGCCTAAATGGCCTTCATTAGCGTGAAAAGATTAAAAGGTGTTGTAGTTTGTGAACAACATAAAAATTCGATTAAATGGAAACAAAAAAAAAAAAAAATCTCTGCAGGCCATATAGTCAACACGAGAGAATTAGCGGCCGCGCTGTGCTAGTCTCTCATAGAATCCTAGAACACATCGTGAACTCGGACATAGGAGATACTCTCCTCTGTTCTGAGGCTCTGTACAGCTGTATCGTGATACAGTACGGAGAGCTTGATATTCCAATTCTCCAAACGTGTGTGAGCATTAAGTCCCACGACTAAATATGAACGTTACGTCGTGATGTGTGCAATGGAGAGTCTTGTTTGAGGGTGAATGTTTGTTGGCTGGTTACATGTTTATGACTTTGCGTAATGATAGTGGGATCATGTCTTTCCGAAATATGTTGTGTTTTTAAATTAAATAAACTAAGAATTTGACAACTAATGTTAATAATTTTCGTACTATTGGTGACGTACGTGAAACGGAATGTCCTCCTCCGTGCCAATCAGCATGGATTCCGAAAACAATCATGCGAAACCCTAACTGTGCTATTCTCACATGACGTCTTGAAAGCCAACTAGGTAGAAGCATTACTTCTTGAAGGTGAAACGTCCCCTTAGAAGTATTATACATGATTGTACTTAAACTGACACACAGTACTTTTAGCGCAACGCAATCTGACTTTCAATAATTCCTACAAAAGAATGGCCCTGACTAACATTAAACTATACCTTTCACAAATCACTTACCTCACAAAAATCTTCGTTATTCGAACTACTGCAATACAGCGAGCACCACTACTGCCAGCTAAATAAAAGATTCAAACTACTGAAGGCACTAACTACTGATAGGTATAGTTAGCAAATGAAAGATTTTGTTAGAGAACAAATAATGTATTTATCTTAATAGTGTTCAAAAGTTATAGTATATATATCAGTCCATGATATCCAATATTACACATTTACTCTTTCTGATGGACACACGTCCAGATCGTCCGCTCTCAAAATTCTGCCTTCTCTCTCCCCACCTCCACCACTGCTGGCGGTTCACCTCCAACTGTGCAACGCTACGCGTTGTTAACATCCAGCTGTCCAACACTACAATATCAAACAACAATGCAAACCAGCCACAGACTGCACACAGCACAGCCAGTGATTTTCATACAGAGCGCTACGTGGCGTTACCAATAAAAAGCCTAAACAGCCTACTTACAAAGGAAGGTTACAGTTTAACGTCCCGTCGACAACGCACTAGTTAGAGACGGAGTACAAGCTTGAATGAGGAAGGAAATAAGCCGAGCCCTCTTCAAAGGAACCATCCTGGGATCTGTCTGGAGTTATTTAGGGAAATCTCGGAAAACCTAAATCTGAGTGACCGGAAGTGAATTTGAACTGTCGTCCTCCCGAATGCGAGTCCAGTGTGCTGACCACTGCAAGTAGTAGTACCTGGACTTACGAAAAACATTTGCCTCATTGCCACAATAACTTTTATTAACAAAAATATGACTATATGGATTATCAAACAGAATCTGTGACTGAACTGACGATTCCTTGGTAAGGAGAAAGTAGCATGTTATATCAGATAGTCAGTTATCAGTAGATGTATAAGTACCACTAGGCGTGTTTCAGAAAGTGTGTTGACTCCTCTATTGCTCATGTTGTACATTAAACGATGTGGCATAGAATATTAATAATGAGGTCAGAATTTTTACATTTGGCGCTGTTATCCACAATCAAGTACTGTCTGAGAAAAGGTGCACATACATCCCGTCAGATTTTGGTAAGATTTCAAAGTGGTCCAATATGTGTTAAATGTTCAGGATTGTAAACTTGTGCACTTCATAAAATACATAAAATTACTATTTTATGATTACAGTATAAATGAGTCACAACTGGAATTAGCTATATCATGCAAATACCGGCGTATAACAATTTGTACGGATATTAAATGGAACACTAACATAAGCTCAGTCGTAGTAATGTAAGTGGCAAACTTCAGCTTATTCGTAGGATATGAGGTATACCGATAGGAGCGTGGGCGTTGCCGAGTGGGGCGTGCTTATGGTTTTAATAGTCTAACACGAGTTCTCCATTTATTAATATAAACACACTCTGAACATTGCACTTCATTGTAAGAGCAATTTCACTTAACACAATCATAAAACAGTTTAATCTCCTGATACATTTAATCACACCGAAGGAGGTGGCGCATTGGTTATCACACTGGTGTCACATTTGGGAAGACGACTGTTCAAACCCGCGTCCGGCCATCCTGATTTAGGTTTCCCGTGATTTCCATGAACTATTTCAGGCAAAAGCTGGGATGATCACTTTGAACCGTTGATTTCCTTCCCCATCCCTCCCTAATCCAATCTTGTGCTCCATCTCTAACGACTTCATTGTCGATGGGACTTTTAAACACTAATCTCCTCCTCCTCCTCCTCTTCATCATCATCGCATTTGTCAATAACAGAACAGACCCTTCACTTTACAACTGGTAGTAAAAATATTTTACTGTTATCTTTCAGGCACATTATAAAAAAAAGACTGATCCAGATGCATGCTACTAGATAAGTACCCAACATTGCTGGGGTATATATTTATTCCAGCCTTCTATTAGTCCACCTCCTACTTCCCCATCTCTCTTTCCATCTTCTTCTTCACCTTCCCCCTGCCCTACTTCACCTCTTCTCTGTCCATTTCCTTCTCCACCCCCCCCCCCCCCCACCTCTCTGTCCTCTTCCTCTCTCTGTCCACTTCCTCCACCTTCCAAGTTTGATCAATCTCCTCCTCTCCCATCAAGCTGCTCCTGCCCGTCTCTGTCAGTCGGTTCCTCCCCTCTCTCTGTCACCCCTCTCTCCTCCTCCCCCTTTCTCAGTCTATATCCTCACCTGCTCTGCACATCTCCTCCAGCCCCTATCTGTTCACCTCCTCTGTCCTCTCTCTCTGTTCATTTCCTCCACCCCTCGCCCCCACTCACTGTCAACCTGCTCCTACTCTCTCTGTCAATCTACTCCTCCTGTCTGTGTCCCCTCTCTCTCACTCCATCTCCTTCTCCACCTCTCTATATCCATCTTCTCTACACACTCTTCTCATCCACTTTCTCCATTCCTTCTCTCTGTTCACCTCCTCCATCCACACTTTTTGTCCATCCACTCTCTGTCAGTAACCTTCCTCCCATCACTGTCAATCTGCTCATCCCCTCTCTCTGTTGGACTGTTCTTTCCCCTCTGTCTCCACTCTCTCAGTCCATGTCGTTCGCCCTCCTCGCTCTCTCTGTCCATTTGGTATATATCCAGCTCTCTGTCCATCTCCTAGACTCCCCGCTCTCTGTCTGTCTCCCCCCTGTCTGTCTGTCATTCTCCTCCTCCTCCTACTCTCTCTATGTTATCACACTCACCCCAATAGTAAGCTGGTGATTCTTACCCCACAGTATTTCTTCCCAGATCATATCTAATTTGTGTACCAAATTTGGTTGAAATTGTTCCAGGGGTTTAGGATGAGCTTTTTACCCATGGGTTTACCAACGGACACACGTCAAATATATTTCACATATTTGTAACATATTTCAAATAGCTATATTTTTACACATATTTCACCTGTATCTCTAGCTAATTTTCACTTGTTGCACCATAACGCCCGCTCCCATACGGGTCATCGGACGAAGACCACCCTTCAGCGATTTGGTTGGAAAACACTGTAACATCCTTTGTACAGCCTGGATCTTCCATCGTGGATTTTCCAATCTTTGGCGATCTGAAGAAAGACTTTCGTAGAAGACGGTTTCAGTCGGGTGAGGAAGTGCTGGAGTGGGCGTGGTTATGGATTCGTCAGCGGCCTACTTCCTCCTACGAAACACGAATAGATCGCCTAGTCTATCAGAATAAATGTCTTAACGCGTTTGGTGATTGCTTTTGAATGGAACATTTCCACGGTCCCTTTGTGGCGGGTGTTCGGTTTTGGTTTGACTGTCTCCGATGGGTAGGTCTCGTACGGTTGCAGTGGAGTGGGGGTTGATGATTGAGCGCATAGTGCGGTGAGCGTGCGTGGGCGGTGATGACCGCGCTGTGGGCTGTGGTGGGACGGCGCGCCCGCACTTTTATCGGACTGCGGCATCGCGTTCATTGCCGCGCCGAGCACGGGCACTCACGCAGCCCTTTGTGGCGTCCGCGATCCAGCTAGGCCGCATCCCGAGGACAAAGGGATCCGGGAAACGGGCGCAAGCACGGCTGGGTCTGGCTGGCTCTCCAGAGCGCCGTGGAGGGGATTGGATGTCGGTGGAGCTTGGGGGGGGGGGGGGGACGAGCCGATTAAGTCCCGTGGGAACCGCTGCCCAGCGGCCACCAGCTCGTGCCGAGACCTCGGCCGCGTACTTGGTCCGGCGTACTCACGCCTTGCTGACGAAGGAAACGCAGTCTTACAGATAGTCGCTGGCGCAAAATTAGACGCCTGATGGTCACATTGTGCATCAAAACCGGAACGAACATTGAGCGAGCCCCAAGAAAATGAAAATCTAGAAGTTTTCAATTATTCTGTCTCTTCAATAGTCCCCTATCTCGAGAAGGATTGGATCCTGTACTACCTCCTTACTCTTCGCCGTAAATGTGTGGGACACCCTTCTTTGATGTCCCATGTACGTAAGAAACATCCGACCGATCCGAATTAGTTTTATTGACCACTTTATATGAATCTGTGGATTCATCGTTAAAGGCTATCGCCGATTCCTTCCACAGTTTTTCCCCAAGCGATCTAGTGTCTCATGACCTCGAACTCGATTATAAGAATATTACGTGAACCCTCCTGGCAGATTAAAACTGTGTGCCGCACCGAGACTCGAACCGGGGGCCTTTTCCTTTCGCGGGCAACTGCTCTATCATCTGAGCCACCTAAGCACGACTCACGACCCGTCCTCACAGCTTTAATCCCGCCAGTACCTCGTCGGAGAGCTTCTGTGATTTTGGAACATAGGAGACGAGGTACTGGCGGGATTAAAGCTGTGAGAATGGGTCGTGAGTTGTGCTTGGGTAGCTCAGATGATAGAGCAGTTGCCCTCGAAAGGCAAAGGTCTCGAGTTCGAGTCTCGTTCCGCCACAAAGTTTTAATCTGCCAGGAAGTTTTGTATCAGCGCACACTCCGCTTCAGAGTGAAAATTTCATTCTGAGAATATTACTTATTTAAGATTCTTGTCTAACATTTTTCGGGTGGACTGTGTGTTTCATCAGTTTGCGTGCAGCCGAGACATTGTTATTCCGTCGTCCGATATTTTACAGAAAATCACATGGCCAACAGCTCCACCTGCCAGAATTCTCAAGAAGCGTAGTTCACCCGCAAAGGAGGTAGCTTACAAAATTCTCGTCCGACCTATTTTTGAATATTGCTCGTTCGTGTGGGTTCTTTATCAAATAGAATTCATAGAGGAAATAGAGAAGATCCAGAGAAGCGACAGCGTTTCATTACAAGTTCATATAGTAAACGTGAAAGTGTAATGGAGGTACTGGGGCAATTGCGGTAGCAGACGCAACACGGTGTGCTTCACTGTTCAAATTCCTAGAGCGTCCGCAACCAGAGGACACAACAGACACATTACTTCTTCCTACACATCTTCTTCTTCTTCTTCTACTTCCTCCACGTTTGCCCGTCCTTTTGGATCTCCATCTCTACGCGGCACAATCTTGTGTTTGGTCAGGGTGGAGACCTGCTTTCTTGAAGTCTATGTGGAGGGTATCTAGCAAACGTTGTCTCAGCCACCCAAGAGGTCGTTTACCATAGATTTTCAACGAAAACCCGCATTTTGTTACTGTTTCTTCAACTGCTCGTAGTACGTTTCCATACCATCGTAGACGGATTTCCAACATCTTCCCAACGATGGCCGCGCGGGATTAGCCGAGCGGTCTATGGCACTGCAGTCATGGACTGTGCGGCTGGTCCCGGCGGAGGTTCAAGTCCTCCCTCGGGAATGGGAGTGTGTGTTTGTTCTTAGGATAATTTAGGTAACGTAGTGTGTAAGCTTAGGGACTGATGGCCTTAGCAGTTAAGTCCCATAAGATTTCACACACATTTGAACATTTTTTTTCCCAACGATGAGTACGCCATCGTACTGTCAACGGTTGTCATCAGTTACGATTTATCAGGGCTCATATCCAACGAACTATTTTGGCTTCCACTACAGCAAGTCGTTGTTCTGCTTCTTTTGTTGTGGGTCAGACTGTTGTACAACTCGGTGCAACTGTGCGGACTGAAGGGCGGTGTATTTTTGGCTCTCCACCTCCTACTTATGTCTTACAAAAAGAGTTTGGAAGTGAAATGAGACAGATTCGAGCTCACACGGGGGCTTCCCAACAGTCATTCTTCCAGTGGACCGTTCGTAACTGAAACGGGAGGGGGGGGGGGCTGAAGTGAACATAGGTAAACGTAGTACCGTACACCGCACACCATAACGCAGCTTGTGGAGTACAGATGTGGATTGCTATGAAAATGGTTTGAGACTGGTAGGTCGTCGTTCAGACTGACGGCAGATGTTGAAATACCCAGCAGCGAACTCTCAGCTTATGAGTTACTGCGAGAGCGAAGTCGAGATGTTAGCAGATTCCACTTCTTGAAACTCTCGTCTTGATTAGTTTAAACCTCTGTCGTCTCTAACGTTTACATCATTTCAGACAACTTTAATAAACAAGCTGTTTCCATAACAAACTTCTTATAAAAGCTCAGATGATATCCGTAAAACACAAACGTGCTGCAAACAAGAGATGTGTACAGGCTTAAGAGTCGTATGGAAGAGTACGCCGTTACAGAAGAATAGTTCCGTAGTAATGACTCATGTTTATGAATAGCACACCTGTACAGCAGTGACAGCTACATCATCGTATTCTGCACTTCAATTACATCCTAATACCGGGCCTATAAACCAGTCACGAGTAGATTCTTGAGGTTTTGCTGTTCCATCGGTCAGCCGGAGATTTCCAGGCACACGAAATTGGCTTTAGTTGCCAGTCCGTGTACAAAGTTGTTAACTTAAGCATAACCCCCACTGGATATAACAGCTATGTATTAGAGGGATAATTCTTAGATCATAAGTGGTAGTGTCATTGAGAGCTGCTGAATTCTAGTCACTTGTGTACATCATGAACGGAAGAGACAGACTTACCATACACATCTGACGCGCGTGCGATTTAAAGATAGGTATTAGGCCAACATGTCTCAGAATAAGACTGAATCGGTTGCCAAAATCGCCGTGAACACGAAGTTCCCTTTTTCAGCAGTGTAGAGACTTACATCGGATGGAAAGGGAACATGTCAGAGTGTTTCAAACTAATCATTTGCTTGAATATTGCCTGTAGGTTTAATAAACAAAACATTAAAGTTATTTGCACGAAAGTGTCATGCAGAATTTGTCGGAAAATCAAATTCAGCGAGAGAAATGTTGAAGAACTATAGATGTTTTGAAAACGGAAGACTCATTGCAAATCTTACACCATCCTCTTAAACAACGAGATGTTTTAAATCGGAGCGTAAATTTTAGATGTCGTAAACAGTGTTCAATTTTTTGCACTGTAAATTCCCTTGATGTCGTTCCCAAAAAAGTTGCATAGAATATCCTTTTGTTTCTTGCGGAGGAAAGCAATAATTGCTGCTGAGCGAGGCAGAGGTGTTTAATTGTGCTGTTATAATTGGCTTACGAAAATGTGCCTGCGCGAAAACATGGCTGCAAGTGGTTGACAAAATTAACACGTCTAGCTGCAGTGAGATACGAAACAAGCTCAATTTCCCGTGCTTTGAGCGTAATCGCAGTTATGGCTGATATATATCGCAGCTACAGCCGAAATCAAAGACCGAGCATTGCATTCCACGGATAATAGTTCTCGTGCTGTAATTACGGCTTACGACAATCCCTTTTACTGCGGCCACGTCGTTTGCCGATGCGTCTGTTTATTGACATTTGGCGTATCCCTACAGCAGGCGAATGTTACGCAGAGGCGTTATGCAACGTCCGCAGATGACACAAGCTTTGCTGTTTGCAGAAGGATTTGCACGAATCGACAGAAAACTGGGTCGTACGTGACGGGTGTTATCTCAGTTTTGGTACGTAACGCCCCTCGTTGCACCTGCTCTTCTATACGAGGACTGTTATTACCTCGATCGATCCACATGCGTTCTCACATAACATATGTGTATATTTCCCTGATTTTCAGCAACAAGCATAGCTGGGATTACTATCGACATAGTGAGGTTTCGAGCTCAAAATTCCTTAATCCGTTATTTTCATCCCAGACTAATTTTGGCCACGGTTTGGATCTGACGCTGTACTGAGGACATAAGTCTGCAGATATACGAGAAATGCTATCCGTACGCGCACGTCATTTATCCGCCTCTGCATCCGCATCGGCGGGTATTATTATCTTGTAAATTACCAAGGAACCAAACTACAAGGCGATTAAAGAGAATTTATGTTTCAAATAAACAACTAAAAAGTGTCTTCTAAGCACTACATTCTACGTAGACAACAGAGAGTAGAGTTTGGTAAAGAATATAATAAATAATACTAACCCGATAGTAACAATAATAAAATATGTCATTTTCCATTGCCTTTTTGCACTAGGTTTTTTTTTTAATCTACTATTCTCTTTTCTTTTTCTTTCCTGGTAACCTTACTCCCAAAGCTACGTAAAATGTAATACTAATATCTTATCTTCTTTCTGAGATCAGCGTTTCACTCATTATAGACGGACGCTGACTATTTTTCAGACTATCAAATGCGAAGTTGCAGCACACAGAACGGAAACCATACAACATCACTATCGTCCTGAGGGCAGCTGGTTGTGCGTGCGGAATTACGTTATGAAATAATGTGTGTGTATAGTTTGTAGTGTTTGCCTTTTCTTCCCGTAATGATGATTTGAATGACCAAAACCGACAGAGAACGAAGTTTTGTTTATGCAGCTGATGATTAAAAGGCCGGCCGAAGTGGCCGTGCGGTTAAAGGCGCTGCAATCTGGAACCGCAAGACCGCTACGGTTGCAGGTTCGAATCCTGCCTCGGGCATGGATGTTTGTGATGTCCTTAGGTTAGTTAGGTTTAACTAGTTCTAAGTTCTAGGGGACTAATGACCTGAGCAGTTGAGTCCCATAGTGCTCAGAGCCATTTTTGATGATTAAAACTGCAGTTGTTAAAATGTTAAATGATAGTTTCATATCAACACTACTGTTGTCTTCTTGGAGCTCTGGTGTATCTATGAAACTAAATGACAACACACACACCCATGCCGTAGCAAGGACTCGAGCCTCCGAGGGGGGCAGCAGCTCGAACCGTGGCAAGGCGCCCTAGACCGCTTACGAAGTATCCTGAGTTGCCTTTAATACATTTGCTTTCCAAACATCTGGGTCCTTGCTGTTGGTAGCACTACCAAATAATAAGGAATGCAATGAACATATGGAACCAGTAGGAGGGAGGGAGAATGTAAGACCCTCAGCTGTTGCAAGGTTGATGGGACAGTTTAGTGGATCCGTAAACGAAGGCGAATACAACTTGCTACTCTGACTCATTCTAGAGTACTCGTATACCTTCGTGTTTGAAGTGCTTGTCATCTAGGCGTGACAGCAGATATGGAAGTAATTCAGACAAGCTCTGATACGAACGTAACTCTTCGGAGTAGCCCTTAGGGAGGTGCAACAGATATGCTCAGGGTATTTAAATGGTGATCTGTGGATGAAAGACGACGTCTTTTCGCAGAGTCATTGTTGTGTAAACTTAGAGAACTGCTGCTGTAAAAGCTCCGTCGTATATCTCACGGTGGAGTCGCGAGAATAAGAAAAAGAGGCATACGAAAAGTAATTTGAGTGGATGATAGTGATAAGAAGAACATTCTGCCTTGTACAATACAGTGGCTATAGGCATATAACATCTAGCTGGAACAGGTAATTCTCACAGTTGCCGGCCGAAGTGGCCGCGCGGTTCTGGCGCTGCAGTCTGGAACAGCGAGACCGCTACGGTCGCAGGTTCGAATCCTGCCTCGAGCATGGATGTGTGTGATGTCCTTAGGTTAGTTAGGTTTAAGTAGTTCTAAGTTCTAGGGGACTAATGACCTCAGCAGTTGAGTCCCATAGTGCTCAGAGCCATTTGAACCATCTCACGGTTACGAAAAGGCGGTCAATGGCAGAAAACTGCTTACGGAAAGGTACTGTAGTGCGACGTGTATATTTTGCAATCAGGAGTTTAACCAGCGGCGAAATGCTCCTATCGGAGCACAAAAAAGGTGAATGTGTTCTTGTTTATTTAAAGATTGACTAAAAAGTGGCATACCAACTGCCTCATTGTATCTTCCTCAGCAACCTTAAAATTGCACTCTTTTTTTCATATGCAACTTATCACTCACTTTCACAAACTGGTCTAACTCCAGCTCCCTCCACCCACAAGTCCACTGCCGTTAGTCGCTCATACCCATCTATTCCTACTTTCCCATTCGCACTCGCTCATTCACCCCTACTCATTGTTATTATTTCTTTGTGTCTCTTTATCATCGTCTCACCCTGTCTCACAGCCACAGACTCGGTTCTGTCCTGCTACTACTGTCTGCTCGCACACTGACTGGCTCCCTCTTGATCTGTTTTACTGCCGCTGTCTCTTACAATGCTTCGCACTGCTAACATCTCTTCTCACTGTCACTGTCTCCTTCTTCCTCGTTGTCACTGTTATAGACTGTCTCTCATTAACACTCGCTCTCACCCACTTCACTTTCTTCTTGTCCTTATTCCTGTCCCACTGACTCTTACTCCATCATTCTTTTCCTAGCACCGTTCTGTCACTATGTCCCACTGCCACTGTGTCTGTCTCTTTCTTTCCTACTGCCATTGTCCCCTTCGCTCCTTGTCTCCACTGTCTGCTGTATTCCTTTATTTATTATTTTTCCATATCTTTCCCACTGCCACTGTCTCCTCATCTCTCAGCATCAGAAAGCGCGAATGTGCTCACATGCCAAAATCTTTCGAGAATTTTTTAAAGTTTCTGAGGAATGTAGAATGAGGCAGCTGTTACCCCAGTGGTACTCCTCTTTTCAATTAAATGATAATTAAATCAAGACCCTAAGCTGTCGACAGGCATTGAAATACGTAAACGGGGACAGTTGAAAATGTGTGCCCCGATCGGGACTCGAACCTGGGATCTCCTGCTTTCATAGCAGACGCTCTATCCATCTGAGCCACCGAGGGCACAGAGGATAGTGCGACTACAGGGATCTATCAATTGCAGGCTCCCCGTGCGACCCACATTCCCAACTTAAATGTCCACACACTACATTCGTAGTGCCCCTGCCGGAATATACATTTTCAACGGTCGACAGCTTAGAGTCTAGATTTAGTTATCATTTCAGTCTAAAAGAGCTGCATTGTCACCGACGATATCTGTTCTTTCATCTTTTAATACAGGAGCGTACTAGAATTTTTTGTACTGGAGCATTTTTCCACTGAAAAGGACTTTATGAGGCATTAAAATTTTGATAGTTTACTTACGTGCAACTGAAATAACGCAAAACTAATTTTACACCTCCGACGGGATTCAACGTGCACAAAAATTTTGTGTATGCTTCAGTTCTACAACATTGGTTCTCAGAAACCTTCTGCTGATAATGGAGACACTTTACAGCATATTTCTCCGTGCTTAATCACTTTATAAACTATGTTTTCACCTCATACCGGATTTAACGTGTACATGCGACGTAACTGTGAACCCCCTGTATTTCGGAAACGGATAAACATATCCAGAAAATTTCCTAAGATCGAGATCTTGGGAATATACCATAAGAATTTCAGCCATTTACTGTACATAACCGTCCTGGAATCAGACAATGTTTTGGGGATGTTTCTCGATAATAGATAGAGAATTCTGAAAACTAGAAGTTGGCACTCCTACATAAATGCCTCGAGAATACAGCAGTAAAATCTGCAGTTTTCTGTCATTAGTTATTGAGATATCCGCTGCTGACGGGGAAAGAAATGGTGAAAAATGATTTTTTCGGTTTTTCTCAGGAACCGGCCATGAAATAAGTGGTCTCTCCACACCCCTTAAAAAATGTTTCAAATGGCTCTAAGCACTATGGGACTTAACATCTGAGATCATCAGTCCCATAGACTTAGAACTACTTAAACTAAACTAAACTAAGGACATCACACACATCCATGCCCGAGGCAGGATTCGAACCTGCGACCGTAGCAGCAGCGCGGTTCCGGACTGAAGCGTCTAGAATCGCTCGGCCATACCCCTTGAGGTCCACCGTAGATCATATCAAATGGAAAAAGAACCATTTGCCTAAGCAGAAGGAAGTGTGTAATATTCGTACTTTGACCCTGTACTGTAGGGTAGTAGTGATACTAGGACGATCCTTTTGGATTGGATTGGATTGTTTGGGGGAAGAGACCAAACAGCGAGGTCATCGGTCTCATCGGATTAGGGACGGAGGGGGGAGGAAGTCGGCCGTGCCCTTTCAAAGGAACCATCCTGACATCTGCCTGGAGTGATTTAGGGAAATCACGGAAAACCTAATTCAGGATGGCCGGACGCGGGATTGAACCGTCGTCCTCCCGAATGCGAGTCCAGTGTGCTAACCACTGCGCCACCTCGCTCGGTGATCCTTTTGTAGGAAATACAAATGCTCCCTAGGCCAAGAGCTTGACCCCCAAGGTGCTTGACCCTAATTTTCTATCACCAACGAAACATGAGGTATGAGTCCCGGAAGAATCTCGTTCTCGTGCGAGGCGTTTTGGAAAATACAAGGTAGTGCATGCTGTCGCGCGCTTACCGACGTTAATGAGAAAGCTGGCTGCCCGCATGTTGAAGAATATTAACGCCGCCCGTCAAGGACAGTAGCGCACGCCCGCATGCGGGGTGCCCCAGCTGGCAGCTGGTGCCTTGGCTATAATTACCTCTCACCTTTTCCTGCTCTTCACGATGTGGCAGAAAGGAAGCCTGTGTAGCTCACCGCCTACTGGGTGCCCTGTCTAGTATTCAGATCAGCACGCATTTTTCGTCTCTGTCAAACACAAAAGTGCATGTGGTATCTTGCTTACACCGAAGCGAACTCAAGCCATCGAGTTGAAACATTTCCTTCTTCCACACCTGGAGCTTTTGTGGACTCGCTCGAGGTCTCACTGGATGCGAGACGAATTACGCGGCGAACGGCTTCGCGGATTAGATTGTAGGCGGATATCGTCGTACCTGCATTAGTTCTCTGCAATGCTACACATGGAAAATGTATCTAAATAAGGGTCGCCAGCCACGGTTTGACCCGTGAGACATGGATAAACTCCTCATTACTTCCAAAGTCAGTAATGCTCTGTATCAGCCAAACTACTATCAGGAAGATTACGAGATCAGACCAGTAGACTGGAACGCCGCTAACAGTTCATACACCGCCTCCAAAATTGTTTCAGTCAGTTCCTGCCGATATCTCCACAACGAACAAGAATTTAGTTCACTGTCAATAGGGAAAAAACACAAAACACCACACTCGAACTTCCGCTGAAACAAATATAATTCATTGGCTTCAGCGAAAACCTCGCCAATTCTGTCACGATCAGTAAATACTAAACATAGCCACCAGACTTCACTGCAAAGCACAATTAAAGGATTCCTTTTGCGAAACCACGTAGCAATATTGAATTGTCTATCTTGTATAGGTTTTCACTTTTGTACCGTTAAGAGCAACTGTGTAGTGATATGAAGAAGAGTGCCAGAGAGCGAATGCGATCATATGTAGATTTTTTAGAACGTCTGCGTTTTATGTATTTTAACTGCCGACTGATGAGGCCGAGCGGTTCTAGGCGCTTCAGTCTGCAACCGGGCTGCTGCTATGGTCGCAGGTTCGAATCCTTCCTCGGTCATGGAAGTGTGTGATGTCCTTAAGTTAGTTAGGTTTAAGTAGTTCTAAGTCTAGGGGACTGATGACCTCAGGTGTTAAGGCCCATAGTGCTTAGAGCCATTTGAACCATTTTGTATTTTAATTGTAATCATCTCATGCTCTAATTCTAAGGGACCTCATGACTAAAAATGATGAGCGCTCTAAACATACAAGAGTTGGACAAAAATATGGAAACCCGTTAGAAATGCATGTCTGAACATAAATGCAGATGCTAGCTCAGCGTGCAAGTTGCACTATTGTATCTGACAACGAACGGTACCTGTTCAATATACTTGTATGGATATGGTGTCCGTTCTTTCGGACATGTCCGAAAGAACAGACACCATATCCATACAAGTATATAGTTCTGGCAACACCGGCCATCACCTTCTTCTTCTTCTGTGCGGATGCACACATATTCCCCGAACTCTTACGGGACTTGGTAAAAATGTCTTCCACGAGTAATGAGTGTTGGGGTGGGACACTACGAATGTAGTGTGTGGACATACAAGGTGAGAATGTGGGTCTCGCGGGAGGCGTGGGCGAGATAGTCCCTGCAGTCGCGCTATCCTCTGTGCCCTCGGTGGTTCAGATGGATAGAGCGTCTGCCATGTAAGCAGGAGATCCCGGGTTCGAGTCCCGGTCGCGGCAAACATTTTCACCTGTCCCCGTTGATATATATCAACGCCCGTTAGCAGCTGAAGGTATTAATATAATTTCGTACCTGTTCAATGTTGTCAATATGTTGCAAGTGTCAGTCGCGGTCAGAACAGAGTTCTGTGTGGTTGCGAGTCCGTTATTTTTGACGTAAGTGAATGTGAATGTGAGAAAATTGTTGGTTCTCGTATGGTGGGTGCCTCCGTAACCAAAGGTTGCGAAGTGCTTGGTGCTCCAAGAGGCACCATAACGAAGATTTGTACTGCTTACAGGGAAAGCGGAGAAACATCATCCGCCAAGTCATAACGCGGACGACATGTGTGTTGAGTGGCGGTGAAGGATGTTCATTGAAGAGGACTCTGCCATTATTTTGCAGGACCGGTTCTTATCCACTTAGAGAGCACTGAAAGCAGTTTTGAATGCAGACGGATTTCCGACACCATGTTAGGTGTGCTAGTGTTTCCATATGTTTGTCCATCCCCTGTGCAACAACAACACAGTTCTGGCTCACTGCGAGACAACCTCGCGCAGCATGTTTCGCAGCGGGGGCCACGTTTACACTACGGGAGAGTTGCCTCGCGAAACTGTTGCGCTAGTCTGTTTCGCGCCGTGTAAACGCAGCTTAAAGCTTGTATGCAACGAGATTCCAGTCAGTGTTACGATGTACGTGCGCCCACGCCACTAATCTGAACATCTGGTTGCGCGGCTGGCGTGTGATGGCTGCGCTGGGGAAAGACGGCGTTGCATAAGGAATGAGATAGGCAGGCTCTGCCCGGCGCGGCGCGGCGTGACCCGTGGCCTCCTGGAACGGCGACTTCGTGCGGCCCCGCCTATAGTCGGTCGTGATCGTTCCCAGGGAAAGTGGGGAGCCCGCTGATTGGCTGTCGGGACGTCGGTGATGCAACGCGGCTAACGGCGTCAATTCGTCTATAGCCCGAGGCGTCGGATATTTATCGCTCCGCCCGGCTCTGTCTATAAACAGTGACATCGGGGAGTATTTGTGGTCGCTGCACTGTCCCAGTTTCCTTCAGGCCTGCCCACAAGGGCGGTCTCCCCACTCGTCTCTGCGGAGTAATTCCGCGGTGCGGTGGACACTTAAGAGATTATTTATCTGCAGAGAAAGCGATGTAGTAATTGTTGTAATTGTGCATTTGTCACTTCATTTGCGGTTATGTGGAGATGTTGCTGGAGAAATGATGCTGAAATCATAGCGGGATATCGCTTTAGAACTTCGCCAGTCTTTACTGTCTCCAGTACTTCGCGCATGAGACGTCTGTACACTCATGCTCATAAATTAAGGATAATTGCAGAATGTGGTGCCACACAACGTGGCACTACACAAAACTGGCGCTAATAGCATAGGCACATAGGGAACACACACGACACAGATTTGTAAGTCCAGATCTGTAAAGTCCACGGTATTGGTGATGAGTTGAGAAAACCGTCCCGAAATAAATGTGCTACAAAACGCCACTGTTTCCTGCGCATGTACCCCGACAACAATATGGGATATTATCACCATGCACACGTATACAGGCCACACAACGGGTTGGCATACTCTGGATCAGGTGGTCCAGCAGCTGCTGGGGTACAGCCTCCCGTTCTTGCACCAGTGCCTGTCGGAGCTCCTGAAGTGTTGGTTCAAATGGCTCAGAGCACTATGGGACTTTACATCGGAGGTCAGCAGTTCCCTAGAACTTAGAACTACTTTAACCTAACATTACACACATCCATGCCTGAGGCAGGATTTGAACCTGCTACCGTATCGGTCGCGTGGATCCAGACTAAAGCTACTAGAACCGTTCGGCCACGACGGTCGGCTTCCTGAAGTGGCGTAGGGGTTTGAAGACGTGCAGCGATACGTCGACCGAGAGCATCCCAGACGTACTCGATGGCGTTTAGGTCTGGAGAACAGGCAGGACACTCCATTAGCCTGATATTTTCTGTTTCAAGGTACTCCTCCACGAGAGAGGCTCGGTGGGGGTCTTGCGTTATCATCCAGCAGGAGAAAGGTGGGACCCACTGCACCCCTGGAAAGGTGGACACACTGGTGCAAAATGACGTCCCGATACACCTGACCTGTTACAGTTCCCCTGTCAAAGACAGACCCGTACGTGCACCAATCATAATCGCATCCCACACCATCAAACCACGACCTCCATGCAGGTCCCTTTCAAGGACATTAAGGGGTTGGTATCTGCTTCCTGGTCAAGGCCAGATGAAAACCCGGCTAGAATCACTGTTCAGACTATACATGGACTCATCCGTGAACATAACCTGGGACCACTGTCCCAATGACCATGTACTGTGTTCTTGACACCAGGCTTTACGGGTTCTCCTGTGACTAGTGGTCAGTTGAATGCACCTTGCAGGTCTCCTGGCGAATAAACCATGTCTGTTCAGTCGTCTGGAGACAACTGTTGCAGTGGCTGCGGTAAGGTCCCGAGCAAGGCTACCTGCAGTACTCCGTGGCCGTCTGCGGGCACTGATGGTGAGATATCGGTCTTCTTGTGGTGTTGTGCACTATGGACGTCCGTTACTGTAGCGCCTGGACACTTTTCCTGTCTACTGGAATCGTTGCCATAATCCTGAGATCACACTTTGTGGCACGCGGAAGGCCCGTGCTACGACCTGCTGTGGTTGACCAGCCTCCAGTCGCCCTAGTATTCTGCCCCTTATAACGTCATCAATGTGTATTCTTTGAGCCATTTTCAACACACAGTCACCATTAGCACTTCTGAAAACGTCTGCTCACTTACTTGCTGCACCGTACTCCGACATGCACAAACATACTCCTGCGTGTGTGGACTGCTGGCACCGCCACCGTGCGACGACTGCAGGTCAAATGCACCGCATGGTCATACCCTGAGGTTATTTAAATCCGCAAATCGCCCACCAGAGCGTTGTTTCACAATGTATCAGCATTATACTTAATTTATGAGCATGAGTGTACATACAGTGAAAAACGATTAACAAGAATAGGGACCGAAATATTTTATCATGTTCAAAGAATTTCTTGTTAAATGTCGGAAACAAAAAAATGAAGATACTGGCTATTACATCTTGTCAGTGTACGGTACAGTGATTTTGAATTCATGCTAAAATTTCCTCTTGTAGGCAATGAATGGTTGCTTTTTCGAGGGAGAAATCTGGCCTTGTTTTTGGCAATGTCTCTTTCAGCAATAAATGTTAGACACATTGTTCGGTATTGTCCATTTTATTCATTTCGTCATTCGAATCCGTGTCTAAAAGGCTGCATACTTGTCACGATGTTCTGAATTTCGGATATGTTGCGGACAGAGATTCAGATGTCAATTTGATTGTCCCCGGCGGAGCAGTGGACGAGGTCATCAACATCTAATTCCAAAGAGACAACTGACGTCGTTCTGTCACCAGCCCGACATTTCGGACTGCGGCGTGTCTCCTCAAAATGCAGAACAGCGGATGCGTCTCCTCCGAGGGGCCAGTGAGAACAGCGTGGCAAACTGCAGGGCCTGCTCGGCGTGCAGCAGTCTCCTCTGGTCAGCTGCAGCACCGAGACTCCGAGGCACTGGAAGAGGAACACAAGCTTACAATGGGACCAAATGGTTCAAATGGCTCTGAGCATTATGCGACTTAACATCTGAGATCATTAGTCCCCTAGAACTCAGAACTACTTAAACCTAACTGACCTAACGACATCAAACACATTCATGTCCGAGGCAGGATTCGAAAATGCGACCGTAGCAGTCGCGTGGCTCCGAATTGAAGTGCCTAGAACAGCTCGGCCACCACAGCCGGCGACAATGGGACCACACGGCCGTCGGGTCTTTGTAAATTTATATATATATATATATATATATATATATATATATATATATATATATATATATATATATATATGCTACGTGAAATGCAGAACTCAAATATACTTCTCCCAGGCAGTTAGATGCAACTTTCAAAAACACTGCAGAAAATCGACTTTGAAGTTTTCCAACAATGTTTAATACGCTAAACTAAGGTGGTGGGCATCCGACAAGCAGCATGGCTCTGTGGCAGAGTGTTCGCGTACCTTGAGGGGAGACCTGGGTTCGAATACTGGCGGAATCAAATTTTTAAATACAGGTGCATGTTCTATGCGCTTTTACATTAGGCGTAAACAGAAAAGGAGAGATAAATTACTTTGCAATTTTTCAAAATTGTACATTCTTGATTAATAATTTTTTTAATAAAAGATCGGTCATTAAGAGTTTTTTTGTATTGAAAACTGGATTTTTGTTTCCAATACATACTCTTGAGACAAAAATGGCGCCCTACGAAGAATTTACCGGATGGGACGGAAATCGGTGGATGTGATGTACATGTACAGACAAACAAATGATCACACATTCAGACAGATTGGACGATTTATTCAAGAGAAATAGCGTAACAAATTCCTCAAGACAATGACAATAACGTGTTGGTCCATCTTTGCCTTGATCCAAGCAGTTATTCTACTTGGCATTGATTGACAGAATCATTGGCTGTCCCCTGAGGGATATCGTGCGAAATTCCGTCCAATTGGCGCGTTAAATCGTCAAAATACCGAGCTGGTTGGACAGACCTGCCTTAATGGTCCGTAAGTTGTCAATTGGGGAGAGATCCGGCGAGTTTGCTGGCCAAGGTAGGGTTTGGCAAGCACGAAGACAAGCAGTAGAGACTCTGTCTGTGCATGGACAAGCATTATCTTGTTGAAATGCAAGCCTAGGATGGCTTGCTGTGAAGGCCAACAAAATAGGCTGTACAATATCGTCGATCTACCACTGTGTTGTAAGGATTACGAAGATGACAACCAAACGGATGCTGCTGTAAAAAGAAGTGGCAAACCAGACCATTACTCCTGGTTGTCGGGTCCTATGGCAGGCAACAGTCAGATTGGTATCCTTACCGTTGTCCGGGACGTCTCCAAACACGCCTTCGGCATGGAATCTCATTGCCCGGAGTAGAAATGTCTTCAGTGATGAGTCTTATTTCGGACTGAGCTTCGATGACCAGTGAAGATGTCTGGTGACGACCCGCCGGAAGCAGAGAAATGTAATTCTGTGCCTCTAGTTGATTACTTCACAAATACCTCAAAACGGATGCGTGTTGAATGCGTCATGATTAAAAAAAATTGTCTGTCTTAACACGTATATCATTGATATACAGTTATATATGATGCAAGTCGTTCGTCAGATCTCAGCAGCAGAACCGACAATCCACCGTTAAGATGAAATGAAATGTTTTTACACCAAAGCTGCGGCTGCGGCCATTAAGTTTGTCTTTTGCGGGCAGTGTATAAAAGAAAACTTACACGGAGTTTGGATGAGAAGATCAGGAAGACTGGACGAGACTGCTCTTTTCGGATGGCTCAGTTGGTAAAAGCGTTGCCTCCAAAGGGTAAGATCCGTGTTGAAGTCCCGATCCGGCACAGTGTATTAACATGCCAGGAAGTTATATTTCAGCGTGCAGACAGAGAATGTTCGCTATGCACGGCTGGCGTGTGTCTGTTAGCGCTCTCGGTTAGTTTAGAAATCAGCGCGTCTATGCGGAACTGAACTTCTTGCCCCGTAAACGGGGGCAACTGAGTAAAGAGGACATCGTCTTATGAACTTTGAGGCGGCTTGTTGTTACAGGCGAAAGTAATAAGTACGGTGCCGCGCACACACACACACACACACACACACACACACACACGAGAGAGAGAGAGAGAGAGAGAGAGAGAGAGAGAGAGAGAGAGAGAGAGGAGGGGGGGGGGGGAGGGGATATTTTTGTAAAATACGCGAAATTGACTAGCAGCACTGTGAATTTCGGTAGTTTTGCGCACACTTGGGTAAGATAAGGAAAAGCACATTCGCATAATTATTGCATGTTAACTCTCTCTTGCACTCTGCAGAAATTAATCACCGTCAGGATACACGAAGCTAATATCGTTCAAAACGCTCCCTAGTGTTGATAATCCTTCAATTCGGGGAGAAAAATACTCCACACAGATCTTCCCAGAGGTGAGGTTGTACCACTTTCTCTATTATGCTGTAAATAATTCTGTCAATATTTTGCAATCATGACTTAATGGATTGATTCTTCCTATAAGCACTTGCCTTGTTTCGGATTGGAATTATTACATACTTCCTGAAGTTAGAGTTATTTCGTCTGTCTCGTATGTTATGTACACCAAATGGAAAAATTTTGTCATAGCTGATTCTCCCAAGGACGTCAATAAGTCTGAAGCAATACCGTACGTGAATTTTTGAATTTATTACAATACTTTTGTGGGAGCTACATGTTATAAGTTAAATATTGACAAAATCTCAAAAACAGTGTCATTTTCCAATTTTTTTTTTTTTTTTTTTTTTTTTTTACATAGCAAACGCAATGCAATACGTAACTCGGGAAAGATTCTTTTACAGAAAGATATATTTTGGAGCTACATGAAAACGAAAACTTTCAATGAGTCTAATAGTTTTCGAGAAATAACGCGATAAGTTGGAAACTGTTTCCAGGTCGGGACAGTATCATCAGCTTAGGAAAAACCACTTCTGCTTTAACCAAAATTAACACCAGATTTGTGACATTTTTGAAGGCGCTACAGAGACTTTAAAGTGATTTTCTGCGGTCGCTGTGGTGGCTGTTGAAGCCATTTTTGCTTCCGACAACCACGGATCTAAGACCTTGAATCTAAGATATCATTTAAATTAAATTAGACTTTAATTTTGTGTGAGGCGTATTGTCCTAAGAATAAAAATGGTTGAAATGGCTCTGAGCACTATGGGACTTAACATCAGAGGTCATCAGTCCCCTAGAACTTAGAATTACTTAAACCTAACTAACCTAAGGACATCACACCCATGCATGAGGCAGCGTTCGAACCTGCGACCGCAGCGGTCGCGCGGTTCCAGACTGAAGCGCCTAGAACCGCTCGGCCACACCGACCGGCCAAGTTTCAACAAATTACTATTAATTTGTGTGTGTGTGTGTCGTTGTATCTGGTCCGACTGTTCCTTAACTAGGCCTGCTACAATACATGACATTGGCAGCTGGAGCAGGTTTCGAAGATTTAAACTTTGTACCCAGTAAAACTCCTCGTCTCCTCGTACATTGCTCATTCGTATAAAAAATAATTCTCGAAACGATACGCACTGCATGACAGCTGCTTCAAAAGTGAGTTTAAATTTGTCACGCTTGATTGGTACGCCAGTTTGATAAACCCGTGAATAGCAAATTACGAAATTGACAAACAACGGAGCCTTCAGCTGATTTTCTGCAGCCAGCAGCTCAGCTGCACAGCACACCGTGTCCTCGCTTCCCGGATGGACTCGTTCGACGCAGCTGGCCATCAGCTAGACGCTACCAACTCTGGAGTATAGCTCGATTGACGTAATTGTCGTTCTTCCTAACTATTTTGTCAAAAATTGTCATATGAGTCAGTGGCTCTATGAAAATACTGGTTAATTCTTACAATGAAGTAGAAACAGCAACCAATATTAATAATGCCATTTATTAGGAACAAATAACACCGTTACCTGTTTCTAACCGACTGGTTTACCGTCAGACGACCGTTCACATTTAAAATTCTATTATGCTGTACATTTGATAGTCACTGATCCTGGCGAAGGTTCCTCGTTGTGGCGTCGGCGGTGGCGGCGACGGCGGCGGCGGCTGTGCTATACAGCAAAAACATGCGGAGAAGGAAAAACAGTACCGAAAATTACGAAGTTATTTCACTCTGCAGTCTGATTAAATTTGCTGGAAAGTTAACGTCTGTCACTTGCCGTTATGGTGTTGACACATCAGCTGCCGCGTAGTTAAAGGCGACATGCGCACACGGCGAGTCACCCCACAACTGCCGAAGTGCTTTTCACGTAACGCCGAACATTGTTGGAAGCGGCTCCCGTCAGATGCGGCGAGAACGCGAGAAACCACCCACAACTGATTTCAAGTGACCAGTGACTGATCTGCGGTAGACGCCCTCGTTATGCATCCCTTAATTTTCGCTCATGTCTTAACCAAAACCCTGTCATGTGTAATGTATCCGAGAAAACAGCGGTCAGCAACCTGCTTCAAAGCTATTAAGCACGCTCGCTTTGTTCATGGCTATTGTTTCAGGCAGATCTCCACTAGAAAACAACAACAAAATTCAGTTTCGGCACTAAAAGCAAACTGTAATTTTTCGCTTTCATTGGTTTCCTGAAACAGCTCTCACACTGGATAAACCAGCTGATGCGATACCAACCGATGAGCAGTCCTGGTTGGCAATGAGTTACAGTATATATGAGACACACAAACGGAAAACGATCATAGGAAGGAAAAAAAAGGTCAGTCCGACGATGAACGTGATGTGGCAAAAGAAAAAAAAAAGAAAAAAATGTTATATTTAAACCATTTAATTGAAAGTAATGTTAATAGCCAGAATCAATTTGATAAAAATTTACAAATAGAAAACTGTCACCTGACGATATTCGAACCCACAACCTGTACCGTAACCACTGCGCTACTGCACTACTTTCCGTTTTGGTGTTATATTAATTCCCCGATAGTCGTAGTTGCAACGATGAGTTGCTGCCTTCAAAGACCTCGGCCACGTGCAGTGTTGTATGAAGCTTATCTACTGTAGGTCAGTTTCTCTGATGATGATCATTGAAAATGTGACGCCAAATGGCGTCTCGTACTAAAGGATCTAGTGGTGTTTGGCTAACGCTATGTACGAAACGTGTGTATTTCGTTACTATCATTTTGCGGTGGTTATCATGTCTGATGATAATCGAGATAAAAGGGCCAAACCCACAACCCTGAATCCCAACACATCAAGAACAAAAGCCAGACAAGGAATATGAAGTGAAATGATCATTTGTTGTAGTAGTTTTGCAAAGGCGAAACGTTCTGGCGTGACGTTGAACGCACTGACTGGAGGAAGATAGCTCCAACGCGTGAGATGTCAACTATAAAACCGAGCGAGGTGGCGCAGTGGTTAGCACACAGTATTCGCATTCGGGAGGACGACGGTTCAACCCCGCGTCCGGCCATCTTGATTTAGGTTTTCCGTGATTTCCCTAAATCGCTCCAGGCAAATGCCGGGATGGTTCCTTTGAAAGGGCACGGCCGACTTTTTTCCCCGTCCTTCCCTAATCCGGTGAGACGGATGACCTCGCAGTTTGGTCTCTTCCCCCAAGCCGGCCGCTGTGGCCGTACGGTTGCAGGCGCTTCAGTCTGGAACCGCGTGACTGCTACGGTCGCAGGTTCGAATCCTGTCTCGGGCATGGATGTGTGTGATGTCCTTAGGTTAGTTAGGTTTAATTACTTCTAAGTTCTAGGCGACTGATGACCTCAGAAGTTAAGTCGCATAGTGCTCAGAGCCATTTCAGCCATTCTTCCCCCAAACAACCCCAACCTCAACTATAAAGGAACTTTAACGAGACTACAGCTATGGCCCAGAGTAGACAGTGCATACTGTGGACGCCGGCCAGCTGCGCCGACCCCGTCCTTCCGGGAAGCGCGGACACGGTGTGTGGCTGAGCCGAGCTGCCGGCAGCAGTGAATGAGCTAACAAGCGGTGGACCCGGCCCCCAGCCGCAGCAACCTTGGCCGCTTCCCTTCTGCTGCCTGCCGCCGGTGACCTTCGCAGCTGCCTCGTTGCCCTCCTGCAGTACCAGGTGCTTGGCGCACACACCTCCACGCTGTATTATTATTAAATCGCGTGTCAGAGCATGTAGACGGCTGGGCGATTTGTACTCTACAGATTCAGACCTTTGCGGCTCTATTTTAAGATCTGGAGAAGGCGTATGACAGCGTTCGGAAGGCGAAACTAGCTGTCAAACTACACGCTTTAAACATCGTTCCAGATTATTGTTTCGCCGATTCTTTCTCTAAATCCGTGGCCAGCATTCTAGCATCAAGATTGTCGGAGGAGATAGCACATGGATGGGTGTTGTCCCATGTACTGTTCATCCTTCAACCTGATCCTACTACCCCAGGTTACGCTTGCCCAGTTCGCAGACGACACGGTCCTCTTGACAAGCCGGCCGTGTGGCCGAGCGGTTCAAGTCGCTTCAGTCTGGAACCGCGCGACCGCTACGGTGGCAGGTTCGAATCCTTCCTCGGCCATGGATGTGTGTGTTATCCTTAGGTTGGCTAGGTTTAAGTAGTTTTAAGTTCTAGGGGACCGATGGCCTCAGCTGTTGAGTCTCGTAGTTCAAAAATGGTTCAGGTGGCTCTGAGCACTATGGGACTTAATATCTGTGGTCATCAGTCCCCTAGAACTTAGAGCTACTTAAACATAACTAATCTAAGGACAGCACACACATCCATACCCGAGGCAGGACTCGAACCTGCGACCGTAGCGGTCACGCGGTTCCAGACTGGAGCGCCTAGAACCGCACGGCCACACCGGCCGGCAGTCCCATAGTGCTCAGAGCCATCAGAACCATTTGAACCTCTTGACAAGAAGTTGGCGTGTCAGCGCAGTCGCCTACCGGATGCAGCGGAAACTCGCACTAGTTGAACAGAGGACACACACCATCCAGATCCGCTTCAGGGCAGAGAAGACCCGGGCGGTGGTGTTTACACGACGTCGACCCGAACTCAGGGAGAGGCTGATCCTCAATAACATGGTGACCAAGTGGACAGGTCGTGTCTACTACTTAGGAGTACGATTTGATAATAAGGTTTTATTTAAACCCCACATTCGGGGCAAAAGATTATACATATAGGCTTTATACTCTCCTGGCTAGCACCTAAATCAATGTCCGCACCAAGCTCCGAATCTACTAAGCAACGTTTCTACCCGCTCTCTTCTAGGGATGCGCTACGTGGGGAACGGCGAGCCGGCCGCGGTGGTCTCGCGGTTCTAGGCGCGCAGTCCGGGACCGCGCGACTGCTACGGTCGCAGGTTCGAATCCTGCCTCGGGCATGGATGTGTGTGATGTCCTTAGGTTAGTTAGGTTTAAGTAGTTCTAAGTTCTAGGGGACTGATGACCACAGCTGCTAAGTCCCATAGAGCCATTTGAACCATTTTTTGGGAACGGCGAGTGTATCAAACGTCGAACTTCTCCAACTGCTGCATGTTTCTGTCGCATCTTGAAAGCACCATGACGGGGCAGGGTACGCGATCTTCACCTCGAACGTAACACGGCAAACATCCACTATGAGACCGCTGAGCGGACGAGAAGACTATTGGATAATGTCGACGCCATTATATCAACTACACGACGTTCGACTACAGAGGGACCATCGCAAGAGAAAGCTGGCACCGCGACAAAGTCCCCTGAGCAATAAATAACTGAAGCGCCCATGTAACGCCAGCGTCAAGCATTGACAACACCGTAGAAGGACCCATAGAGCCCACAACCCTTTTCAAGCATAATAAAGAGAAATGGACTCTTTCGCAAGCCAAACAGGAAGTTCAATTTCAATTGGCTCTGAGCACTATGGGACTCAACTGCTGAGGTCATTAGTCCCCTAGAACTTAGAACTAGTTAAACCTAACTAACCTAAGGACATCACAAACATCCATGCCCGAGGCAGGATTCGAACCTGCGACCGTAGCGGTCTTGCGGTTCCAGACTGCAGCGCCTTTAACCGCACGGCCACTTCGGCCGGCAAACAGGAAGTCCTGCTGCAATTATGATAGTACTTCTGCATACAATTAAAAAAAAAGAGAGGGAGGAGAAAGAGGGAGAGGAAAGGGAGAGAGAGAGATTGTGAGACGGTTTGAATGAGACTGGCCACTGGTGATTCTTGTTTCTCGAACATTAGGGCGTGGTCCAAGTCATGTATCCGTGCCTGGACGTATGCTTCCATGGCCTTTAATGTTGCATATTGCCGACAACATATTCCGACACAATTGCCCGGCAATATTGCAGCCCGACGAATTGCAGCCACATGTACATCACCATTACTGGCTAGTATTCTCCCCCCCCCCCCCCCATCCCGCCCCCAGTGTTTGCGGCAATACATTTCCGGAGCAGAAATGTATGCCAGAGGCCACGCTACTGCCACACAATCGGCGAACGCGAGCCGCTGGAAATGAGTACCGATTTATTGCTTTTAAGTGTGTACACACGATGCCTTTTTTGAGTTCAGCTTTGCGCATGCACATAAATTTCCAACAGCGCAACAACAAACCGCATTTGTGCACACGTAATTTCCTGGAAATGGAGGCCGTGCATAGTGCTTAATGCGCATTGCTTCCCAACCTCGGAGTGAATCTTTGCGCTTTCTCTAGACAGGAATATCGAAGAAATAATTTTTTGTTAGTTGATTATGATAATTTTAATTAGCCTACACAGTGGGACACTTATTTTGTTCCAGAATGTTACCAGATCTTTGCAAGAAGGTTTCGAAAGTTTGTCCGAGAATTACTAAAAACCGACACCAATGCAGAACAGTGTATACCAGTTACAAACCAACCTTCGACCATCCTTCGGTTTGTAGTTGCTGCTCATTCGTAAAGAAGTTAAAGGTGTCTCTTTAAAGTTCAATGTTCATCAATAAACTCCATGGTAGTACAATATGCAATGCTGAAAGATTTCATTGAGGGTGATTTGAAAGAAGTACATAATTTTTATTTTCATTTCTGTTTTTGTTCACCAGCACACACCACTGCTTACAGTATCAGTCCCTGTTTAAGGAACGTCTCGAGATAATATAAAACTTGTGGCATCAAATGTAAACCATATGAATGAAGAGCCACCAGCGCTTCAATTCTGCCCATGCAACTTTTTTGCCTCGAGTGTGACGTAGGTTCGAAGACTTCGAAATATTTTGTGTGCTTCATCAAGCGTGAATCTAAGCTCATCGGCAACAGCTTGCTAACTCGTTTTTTCTTATTGAGATCTTTGTATACAGTAATGTCGACATCCCATGGTTATGGTCGTAGATGAATAGCATTTATAAAAGTCAGAGTTGTCTCGTTTGCCCATTTCTCCATTGCTGTACACAAAAAACTGCCAACAACAAACAACTACAAACCCTGTCGCAATATTTTTGTAATTTTAGGTGGTATCCACCTACTAACTAGCTACTTTTGTTTATACATAAGGTGCACTTTCAAGATTTACAAGCTAGGTAAACTAATATTAATGGGATCAGCATATGTACTGTGTGGTTATACCTAAAGTGCAGCTGCACTTAAGGTCCAGTGTGGGCTGTAATTATCTTATGGCAGCGAAACTTGGTGGATAATGCGTTAATGCAGAACCGATTTACGCAAGTAAAGGATTAATTCCAATTTTGGTCAACAGGTGGAAATCTGACGCTGTACAGCATATCGTCGACGTCTCTGGTGCTATTAATGGTTCAAATGACTCTGAGCACTATGGGACTTAACTACGAAGGTCGTAAGTCCCCTAGAACTTAGAAATACTTAAACCTAACTAACCTAAGGACATCACACACATCCATGCCCGAGGCAGGATTCGAACCTGCGACCCTGGCGGTCGCGCGGTTCCAGACTGTAGCGCCTAGAACCGCTCAGCACCCAAGCCGGCCTGCTATCAATGAAAAAATTATGTAAGCGGCGGTTAATAATAAAACCAATATTATGCCTATCTAACTTGTTTGACGTTTACTGCCCACGTCCTGTTCCTACCCCATGAGATAAGGAAATATTTCCGTACATATCACGGTGCCGGATTTGCACCTGGTGACCGAAGTTGGAAATAATTTTTTTCCGGCGTAAATAGGTTCCGCAATAACGCATTAGAATATCTGCCAAGTTTCGGTGTCGTAAGACAACTGAAGCCCACACAGGACATCTGAGGGTAGCTGCACTTTAATTGTAATCACCCAGTACATGGTGACACACGCAGGTGTAACTATTAGATGGTTCAAATGGCTCTGAGTACTATGCGACTTAACTTCTGAGATCATCAGTCGCCTAGAACTTAGAACTACTTAAACCTAACTAACCTAAGGACATCACACACATCCATGCCCGAGGCAGGATTCGAACCTGCGACCGTAGCGGTTAACTATTAGAGACAAAATGTAACTATACGTACGTGTACAAACTTTGGAGCAAAAGAAAAACGATGTTGTTTTCGCCGAGACACGTGTTTGCATCTCTATCGGTGAGAGAACTAAGAAATAATAGTGAGACCGAGAGGGAAACATTTACAGACTAGGGAAGAGATGGATATTGCTCTGCGATACGAAATATCCTCCACCCTTGATGGGCAACACCGGCAACACGTCGAAAACTACCTCCAGCAGCCTGCAATATTGGCAGTGCTGCCCAGCCATACCGCAAAATTTCCGAGCCACAATGCAGCAATATTGACAGGAACACTTAGTGGTCAATTACTGTCGTAACATAGGGCTCATCTAAAAGCACCTTAATGCTTCATACAACATCAGAGGTTACAAACCTCAGATTACTGTTTCAATCTTAAACAAGCTTAGCAAGCCGAAATGTTTGTACGTATCAGCGCCAACAGTCGTATCGCATTTTGCTTTTTTCTTTTTTTTTCAGATGGTGCAAGGCGTCGAGTGCAGCGACAGCCCAATGAGACGTTTAACGCACAGTGTGTTCGGAGGGTGATGTATAGTCTATTCACGACAAGGGGAACGAATTCTGAGGAGGTACCCCGCGTGGCGAGTGGGCGGGTGGTGGGGGCTGACAACAGCAAAGCACTGTTCCGTCAAGCAGCGCTGACAGTGCCAGTGTCATCTATTGGCAACAGAACAAATTTACAGGATTCGTGAAATCCAAATCGATAGTTTCATGTTAAATAATGGTGCTTGTTGCTACCAGTCTCGTACCGGATTTCATAGACTATTCGAAATGAGAAAGAATCAATAGTAAAACTTATTACATTGTGACTATGATTGCACTTGTTATTGCGGTTTTAGTCATGTATTGAACGACTGCATCCCAGGGTAAACGACGGCAGGGTAATACCTGCGACCCTAAGCTGCACATATATCGTTTCAAAAAGTTTCCTTGTAAGTGAAACTGTACCAGGAATTGCTGTAGCTCCACAATATCCTTTCTTCCAGAAGTGTTATAACCCGCAAGTTTCGCAGGTGAGCTTCTGTGAAGTTTTGAAGGTAGGAGATCCAGGAATTGGCGGTAGTAAGGCTGTGAGGACGGGACGTGATTCGTGCTTGGGTAGCTCAATTGGGAATCACGCATTGTTTAGCTCTTGAATCTTCATACTATCGAAACTTGGGTTGCCAACTTTTTTTGTCAAAATAAGGGAGACTTCGACCCGACAAAATTAATAGGCCTAACACAACTTATTTAAATCTTAAAACAGGTTTATTGCGTGGACCAACCAAAAAATTTCTTTATAACAATTATAAGATGAAGTTATGCTGAATTTTTTACTTAAAACTATATTTGTTTACACTTTTGGCAGCAGTCTGAAGCTTACGATCGTTCTTTACAAATTGGACAAATTCTTCATATGTGTAATAAAAATTAACATTTTTTTGTAGTTCAGCTTTCAGTAAGTCTAGACTGCCACGACCACTATCGTCAGACCATTTGCTGTTCATCAAAGAAACAATTCTTTCAGTGTGAGCATTAGATGCCGGTATAATGAGAACAAAGCCAAGAATCTTATTTATCTCCTTGGCTTTAATTCCTTTTGCCTCTGCCTCAATCATCACGGATACCCCTTTTCAACTGTGCTACTGTCGGTGGCAATTTTTGTATTATATATTTCAAAGAACAAAATTCATTGTACAGGTTATTCTCATTTATGTCTACTTGAATATGAGTAAGCATGTTCTGAAAATCATTAAAATTAACCGAATTTTATAGGGACAGTGGAAGCAAGGACTGAATATAGCATTGTCAGAAATGTTTACATTTGTGCATTTTAAATATGAATGGTATCATAAAATACAACAAGATTATTTTGAATTCTGTTCTGATTGACAGGATCTAATCTATTTAAAATCTTGTGTGTATTGCTTCTAAAAAACGAGTCATCTTTTCTTTGAAAAATTTTCTTTGACAAAGCTTCAATGGCACTACCGGATTCCATTACAGTTAAATCTGAAATCCCTGGATATTTTGAGGTTTCCAAAATAATACATCAAATGTAAGAAAAAAATTGAACATATGCTTCGAGAATTAACATTTTGCTTGGATACTCATCACTAAAATACAATTTCAAAGCCTTAGGTGTTTCATTTGTGCTTTGAAAATGACTTATTATTGGCTCCCAGTTCTTTACTAGCCTGGTGAGAGGAACAGCCACATAGTTAGTTAGTTAGTTAGTTACTTGGTTAGTTGCGTATTCCATTGATCAATCGCACGGTACGGTAGCCGTTATGATGTGGAACGTGTCAAGTGCACAAGAAATGCACATATCAAACAAATTTTATATATATATGAGAGTTAAGATTAATATTTCTATTATATACCCCATTCCCTTAAATGGCACAAAATGCATATACTATATTTATGGATTTATTTATTCCTATTCAAGAATTCATCTATGGTTTGGAAGGAGTTGTCAAGGAGATATGATTTCAGTTTATTTTTGAAGCTATTACTGCTGCTGTCAGACACCTTATTTCATCTGGTAATTTGTCGAAAATTTTTATAGCAGCACATGCCTTAAAATTTCTCACTACTCAGTACCAACAAAATTAAAAAAAAAACTTAATTCTTCCCTGCTTTTTGCCGACACTGAAGTGTCCATAAATATTCCATAGTCCATGCTAACATAACTTATGTTGTGTTTCACTGTATGATACACAAACGATAACTCACCCAATGCAACTCTGTCGGGTTCACCACTAGTGAGACAATCACTTAAGCACTGAAAAAAGCTGTATATCTTAGATGTGTTACGCCCTCTTAACTCTGCTTTTGTCTCCTTCCGTGTTGGCGTGCTGCTGACAATCTGTATCACCACCATGTGCTACGCTGAATTCACGCTTGCAAAGGGTGCAATACGCTTTAGAATTGTTTCCTTTTACGGGATTAAACCATAAATGAATTTCTTCCCAGTTCTTCTGATACGTACAGAACTACTTTCCTCTCTTTTTATGCGGAGTTTTGGATTCTTCCATTTCACATAACTCGGATTAGGCTGAACGACAAAGAAACAAAATAATCGCAACGTGAATCGCGACACCATGTTACGTTTTATGTTTCCTACATATCGGTGTAGTAACTGTATCGATAATACTATGCCGTATTGATTAATCAATGTTGTAACGATCGTCCAGCAACGAGATTTGAAAAAATATGCGGCAGGTTTAAATCTTGATCGGTGTCATTTTCTCAAATACGGGAGACGTTAGTAGGCTTAAGAATTCAGAAGAATACGGGGAGTTCCCGTATAATACGGAAGAGTTGGCAACCCTGTTTCGAAACTGACTGACGATCCTGCTGACATATAGCTATCTCGCGAACGTTTCATGAAATTAACAGTAACATCTGGTATTAACGGAGCCAGCTGTTTGAAATACGCTCAGCCATTACAAGGCAATTTTCTCGCTAGTTTTCTAACCTGAACGTTTTCTCTAATAGCCTGTAATTATATTTCACTCTGGAAGGAGTGTATGATTTCAGGATTATGACAGCCACTACATCCTGTCGGAACAGCAAACGAGCAACCGTGGTTTCCACTGCAACGCTGGATGAAGTAGTTGGTATCAGCAAAGCGAAACATACGAAGGCAGAGCTCGTAGTCATTAAAACTTCTCGCATCGTGCTCTGTAAACAGAAGCTTCACCGAAGATCTGCATTTTACAAAATCTTTTTGTAAGTTATGTGAAGTATGTCACTTAAGCTTAACTCTATGAAAGCCAATATCAGAAACACAGCTTCTCTATGATCAAAATCTAATTCCAAATTTAAATCGAGAATCTATAGAGCTAAGCGCCTCAAACTCACTGGAGCAAGATCAGACTGAAGGAATAAGTGACTGTAATCGTCAATTGCTTTCTTTTGTATTAAGGCTAAAACCTAGTTTCACCCTGAAACCCAGTTATTCAAAAGGAATCACTTGAATTATTGTTAGAGCAAAAATTCCGGTAATCTCTTAGTCAGCTAGAGGAACTACTTACAAAGTAAAGAAAGATGATCATTTGCAGATTTGAATAGCATTCTTCCCAATTACAAGTCTGTCCTCTAGACGTTGCGTCACTAATCACCGACATGATAAAAAAGGTATGCCATGACTTACATAGAACTTACATCGAGATAGTGTAATTTATTATTATTTCTGTTTGTATTAGGGCTAAATTCGTCTCCGAACATCGTGGACTGGATCGATAGTTACCGATACGGGAGAACAAAGGTTGTTTCAGATTTATTATAGCCCAACAAGAGCATTATAGCGTTTTGTAACTAAGATACACCAAGTATTGTTAGTGGTCGCGGAAATATATTGGTTAATTAAGAGGCACTGAGCGTGTCAGTATGTAAGTTGCTATGATAAACCTCGTTTTATGTGACCATGCTTGCATACCACCAACATCATATATAGCTTTAGTAATAATATTAGACAATGTAGAGTGGTATTCTGGCTGAATCACAAAGTATAAAATTAATTTTGAGACATTATAAATTATACGTTGCCGTATTGGAAGTCAGATTTGGAAGCTGGAGAGACCTGTAGAGACTGAATAAAACTGCCTAACCGTTCTTTCCACCAACCTGCCGTCTTCTAAAGTTTTGCCCCAGCGCAGAAGACAGCTCGTCGGTCGTGGGATCTTGCTTGGCGGAGGCTGCAATGCTGTTATCTCGAACCTGAATCTATGTTTGTACTTTTTTTTTGTGGGATGCCACTTGCCCAGGTTCGTCTCTGTATCTACAGAGGGCAAGATCTGTAGTGGTGACAATGATAGTAGGCGACACTTCTCATTAATATATCCTGTTTGTTTATATTTTAAAATATCACTTTTTACACTGTCTTCTACAACACTCGACATAGCTTTGTTAATAGTAGGATAACTTTTCTGACTACTTCCGATATAGAGTACGACATTTCCGTCCGAAACAGGATACACGTACGGCTCTGAAGAACACTCGAAACAGTCTGACTAGTGCAGCCGAAGTACTTGGTCTCCCAGGCGCGCCAAAGCGATCCGAAGGTGTCCGAAGCACTTCGGTAGTTATATCATTACTGTTATGTTTCTCAAAACTAGTGAAATTTAGTAAACAAAAACGTTAGATTCGTAGGGTAACCATGAGAGATTGTTATACTAAAAACTGGATAAAATACAATGGAAAGTATACAAATAATTAATAAGAGAAGTTAGGCGTTTTGGTGCCTAATACCCGAATGTGCCGACCAATCAGAAGCAACTTCAGTACAACTGGCGGACTCTCCCACGGCATTAGTACATAGTGTACCATCTGCTGCTTGTACCTCACTCCACTTTTGTACCATATGCTACTTCACGTGTATCAAGCCGCATCAAGGCGAGCTTCTAGCAAGATAAAATACTGGCGGCCACAGCTGGGAATATCAAAATATACAATTACAAAAAAAGTTGGCAGAGTCCTTGCCCAGATAAGGCAAAAGTCCCGAGTTCGAGTCCCTGTCTGGCACACAATTTTAATCTGCCTGGAAGTTTTATATCTCCGCACACTGCTCCATGCAGTGAAAATTCATTGCGTAAACTGCTTTTTTTTAATTACGTAAATGGTTGCTTTATATGTTGTAATGGCTCTTTATTTACGTGACCGTTACGGCACTCCAACCCCAGTTCTCGATACCAGTAATATCGTACTACTTTTCTACGAAGTAACAGACATATTTTTGTGACAGTATTCACATTTGGTTTTATTAATGTATAGGTACTCCGATGTATCGATATATTACAGTGATATGGTTCTTGTGTGTATTCATTTCTGTGAGACTGTCATAATCTTTGACTTACTTGTAACCGTTTTGGCGCGAATGCGCACAGAGCAGTCTTTGTTTCACTTTGCAGAAGTTAAGTTGTTATTTCGCTTTGTAAAAGAACAGTCAAGTCTTGTGTTTGGTTAAAGTGGAAATTAAATATATGAAGATTGATACAAAACTGTTTTCTTGATGATGTGACAATTAAGAAGAAGTATATGTGAATTTAGAAAAAGTTTAATAAAAATGTGGATCGTGAACACCAAGTCAAAAATTATTTCTAACATACCATTGTTCTGACCTGAAATTGTTTGATCATTAAGAATTTCCTGAAAAACGCATTTGTTAGGTCTTCAGATATTGCTAAAATACAGATCTGGACCTTCTAGCAGTCAAAGTGGAATCACCCTAGAGTCAAGAAGATGAGCCATAACAACTTCGACGAAATCCACGTGGGTATCCATTCAAGATAAGTGCCAAAATTAATGACATTTTTACAGTGACTTCATTGTTTGCATTCTGACGATACCATCCACAGTCAATAACTTTGTTGTTGCCCGATAAAGCGAACATATGCTGCTTGACAAGGAGACGGCACGAGCGTGGGGTCGGGGATTTGTCCGAAATTTTGTGTGGTGAAAGAGGATCCCTAACACCTCACGTGGTTAAAATATTAGGACGCACTACCCAGAAAATCCCGGGAAAAATCGATCCAAAGTTTCTTAGGTGCCTTATGAGTATGAAATGTTAGTCCATTGCCGAGCCGCCGTCTGGCCTGGATGTTTAGGGCTCGGCCTCTTCCGCCAGAGGTCTGGCACTTTTTTTTCTTCTGTTTCATTTTCTTTTGTTATTCCACCAATTATTCAGAAAGTTTCCCAAACCTACATTATCTTTAACAAATTAGTTACATTATTGAATAAAAATTATTTTCTTTTTGTCCAACAACACAATTCATGGCGGTGGGTTTTCCATTTTTCATTGTAAAGTATATAGGGAGAAACCATTGGTAATCAGAAAAACAAATTCGATTGGGAAACATTCAGTTTTTATACATATTATAATTATAAACAAGAACCGCAGTGGTAATTATCGTAAAAACAAACAAAGCAATAATTTTTGCGACACCTTGCGCAACATATAAAAGCGGATTTTTTAAAATCACAGGGCGTTTGCAATAAATCTGTACAAAAATATGCCCCATTAACATTTACGAAAATGTTTTGAGTTTCTGATAATTTTGAGGCAAACCAGGCATATTGAATCATGTCTCGGAATATTGATGACGATAACTGATGGTGAATTATAGAATGAATTTTTATACAGTCTTCCCGGGAATTAATTTCACGATTCTCCTGTAACAATGCGCTGCAGTTTTGCAGGCAACAGAAAAAAAAGTGCCTGAGGAGGAATCGAACCCGAGCCCTCTGGCGTAAGGATCCGATCGCTAACGATGTAGGCCAGACGGCGGCTCGGCAGTGGACTAACATTTTATACTCATAAGGCACCTAAGAAACTTTAGATCGATTTTTCTCGGGATTTTCTGAGTAGTGCGTCGTAATATTTTAACCACGTGAGGTGTTAGGGGTCCTCTTTCACCACACAAAATTTCGGACAAATCCCGGACCCCAAGGTCGTGCCGTCTCCTTGTGAGCAACATTATTAATCTGATTTCCTACGTACTATACAAGTGGTGGTATTGTTAGACTGCATCTCATAATATTGTTCAGTAGTGTATTGTAGTTTTGTACGGCTTCTGCTTGAGTAAATAAAAATCTCCTCTCCACTAGACATAAAGCAGCAGACGTCGCAAATACTCCACGAGAAATGGCGTTGCAAGCAATGAGAATACACTACTAGAAATGTTTACCGCCAGTGTGGACATGGAACTTAACTAGAAACGAAGATGCGAACATGTTGCGAACACCGCAGGGAAGATGTTTCCAGTGGGAACGTGGGAACGCGGATCAACCGCCTATCTGCGCAGTGCGCGTCCTCGGCAATGAAGACGCTCCATTGATGTGTGCGGGGCTGTGGGCAGCTGGAAGTTCCAGGCGAGACGAGGGCACGCGAGCACTCTGCTCTGGCCGCGGTGCCCCCCGCGGCTCAGTTTAGGGTCCTCCGCTGCCGCTCCACGCCCCTGCCGTTAATTTCCCGGCGCGGCAGCGGCGACTCTCGCAGTGCGCCTAGCAGGGTGCCACGTCGCCAAAATAAACCGCCTCCTCATGAATACTGCCACGCACGCCTCGCCAGCCACTCTGTTAACCTCTGCGTCCGACACTTAATAGCGTCGCGTGTCTACTGCGCCACTCGCTCTCCCTCTCGGCCTTCGTTTCATCCCGTGCCTTCTGACGCACAACGTCTTACTTTTTTTTGCCTTTAGTATCAGTAAAGCTCGTTCCATGACTGCAGTAAATCACAGCGACGCGTAAAATTATACGTAAACTTCGGATATAGCGTCCCAGGGACATGTACGCAACTCGGCTAAAGCCCAACGTAGTATTTTGTAACAAACGCGGATACGAAGGCAGGAAGGCTAGGATCAACGTCACGTCGACATCGACGTCATTAGAGACGGAACACGATCTTAGACTGCTGCAAGGATTGGAACAGAAATAAGCCGTGCCTTTTCTGCCTGCAGTGATTTGGGGATACCACAGAAAACATAAATTTGGATTGCTGGAAGCGGCGTCCTCCCGAATGCTAGTTCGTTGATAATAATTCGTCATAGTACATAACATTTCAGTTTCCGAAAACTTCACTATGTGATCACCCGACTGAAGAGCATGTTCCGCCGCGTCTGACTTGTCTGTTTTCCCTAGTCGGCAAAGACTTTTATGTTCCTTCAACCGTGTGTTCACAATTCTCGCCCGCATCTCGTGGTCGTGCGGTAGCGTTCTCGCTTCCCACGCCCGGGTTCCCGGGTTCGATTCCCGGCGGGGTCAGGGATTTTCTCTGCCTCGTGATGGCTGGGTGTTGTGTGCTGTCCTTAGGTTAGTTAGGTTTAAGTAGTTCTAAGTTCTAGGGGACTGATGACCATAGATGTTAAGTCCCATAGTGCTCAGAGCCATTTGAACCATTTTTCACAATTCTCTTTGTAGTTCCAATGTAGATCCTACCACACGCACACGGAATCTTGTGTTTACCACTTGCAGACAGAGGCGGACGTTTATCGTTACGCTTGGCCTACTTTCTTAGTTGGTCAGAAAATCGGTCGAACGTTTCCTTAAAATCTTGCCGATTTGATCCGTTACTTTTTTGATGAAGGGTAGAGAAATCGTGTTCTTCCATCTCTGTGTCCTGTCGTTGTCCTTAGGCCTCCCGTTATTCGGCCGCAAAAGTATATTTATTTCCTTACTAGAGTACCCATTCTTCTCAAAATCCCGACTTTAGATGTTTTAACTCGGCGCCCAAGTATTCCGGTCACAAATCCTTTTAGCTCTGTCCACTAGACTTTTAATTACACCTCTTTTTTGGTGTGGGTGAGGAATGGAATCCTTATGCAAGTACCTGTCGGTATGTGTAACCTTCCGAAAGACTTTGTGTTTCAAGCTGCCATCCACGGCTGTATCGAGAAGCCATCGAAATATTTAAACATGGGAATAATTTTAACAGAAAAGAAGAAGCTATGAAACTCAGCGATGTACGGACAGTGGCACTACAGAGTAGATGAAAAGTTTTATCTTTGACGTACTATGATCGATAGTTATATTTTATTCTTGACAAGGTTTATCTCTGCTGTCACATGAAACCCAGACCACGCCCACTATCCAAGGTATTTAGGCCGTTCTTCGACGTCCGACTCGTCAGTCGGCGAGATTCAGCACAAGCAGGAGCACCTCGGAAGATGTCCAACGTAGCTTTGGACGGAAAGTCAGGGATAGAAGAGTTTCATGGACCACGGCCATACAACCCGGAAGAATTCTCGGCAGCTAAAATTATGTAATTAATTTGTTGTTTGTTTGTGGGTACAAGCCTGCAGTTCTGGTACACAATGGAAGCCCTGCTCCAGAAAGCTGCTGAAAAAGCGGAAACGATATAATTCTGTTCACTGATAATGAGGAATATCATGCGGTGACTATTTTTCGGAAAAATGGAAATGCCGCAGCTGTGTCAAGCTAACCAGATGACTTTTTTTTTTTTTTTTTTTTTTTTTTTTACGCCAAACTATCTCAGACAACAGCATACAGATCATCACCGTCTCGTGCCAGAATGAGATTTGAGATTTTCACTCTGCAGCGGAGTGTGCGCTGATATGAAACTTCCTGGCAGATTAAAACTGTGTGCCGGACCGAGACTCGAACTTGGGACCTTTGCCTTTCACAGGCAAGTGCTCTACCATCTGAGCTACCCAAGCACGACTCACTCCCCATCCTCACAGCTTTACTTCTGCCAGTACCTCGTCTCCTACCTTCCAAACTTTACAGAAGCTTTCCGTCTCGTACTCGGTAATAATAATAATGGCGTGTGACGAGGGCCTCCCGTCGGGTAGACCGCTCGCCTGGGGCAAGTCTTTCGATTCGACGCCACTTCGGCGACCTGCGCGTCGATGGGGATGCAATGATGATGATTAGGACAACACAACACCCAGTCCCTGAGCTGAGAAAATCTCCGACCCAGCCGGGAATCGAACCCGGGCCCTTACGATTGACAATCTGTCGCGCTGACCACTCAGCTACCGGGAGCGGACACTCGGTAATATTAGTTCTATTTTTTTAAAAAAAATTAATTCCTATTGAGCCATGCACGGCTTGTGTGCATCCCATTAATTGTTTGTCATCTTCTATTATGGTAGTGCCGCCTCGTTTTCTTATTCCATTTACTGGTGTCACTAACTTCCTGCCCTACTTGTCCATGAGTGGCAGCAGCGGCACGTATCGTTATAGAGCACTGTCGTACCATCTCTGGAGCGACCAATAGTATTTCCGGGTCGTCGTGTGTCGGGTGGTGAGTGAGTGGGAGATGCACCAGCAGTGTAGTCGCGTCGGAGCAGCTGTCGCGGACGGACCAGCAGTCGAGTAGGCCAGTTGGCGTGGAGCAGCAAGCAAGTCCCCGTCGCACAGAGTCGGGCTGGAGCCGCTGGCGGCGTGCACGTGCGGTTGGAGTGTGAGGTGCTGCTTGCGAGTGCTACGAAGTTCGTCGCCCACCGATCTTGGACATGAAAGTTGAGTCCTCACTTACTATCGAGCCTCAACTGTTTACATTTCTTCGTTTGATCCTGGTTGTCGTTTTGGCACATTCACGCGAGCAACAACGTGTGTGTGTTTAAGGCGACTAAGATTCCAGCTGTCTTCCTGTGAAATTTAACTTAATTTATCCCCTGTTATGGAAGTTCACCAGCGGTATCTTCTGCCATGTGGCCGTTGACGTTCCGGTTACCTGCCATGGTCGTTGACGTAATTTTAGGCAGTGTATTTTCCTCGTCGTGTTGTTGGTGTCCAGCGCGGCGTGTAATTCGATAGCTCAGGTGTTGTTGGTCGTTGTGGGCGCCAATATTCTGTGTGTCGTGTATTGAAATCTTGTGGTCGTTTTGCTGGTTCGTGGAGCGGAACTGATTTGGTCGATTGGTCGATCGACTGTCTGACTGTTGGGCTGCCTCCAGATTAAGAAGTCGTTGGACAGGCTGCCTGTCTCACCTAAACGGGCGTTAGTGTTACAATCCTAGGCCGACCCTTGGAAACTTCTGAGCGCCGTTCCTTGTGTGTTATGTAGTAATTTCTCTGTTTGGATTTTAGTTATTTGGTTGATGTGTGGCCTTCAGCCGAGTATCAATATCTCTTAAATTAACGTTATTGTCTTGCTCTTAAAGCATGATTTGGTTGTATTTTTATATGGGGCCTTCAGCCGAATTTTACTGGAGAGGTTTTAAGATAAGGCCTTCGGCCTTTTAGATTGAAACTGTTTCTAGACGTTAAGCCGTTAAACATATTTGTTGATATGTGGCCTTCAGCCGAGCATTAATATCTCTTAAATTAATGTCCTTGTCTTGCCCTTAAGGTATGAGATTGCTATTCTTTATTTTCTATGAAATGTTTTAAGATACGGCCTTCTACCTTTTAAAGTTGAAACTCTTCTTCTAGGGCTTAAGCCATTAAATTATTTGTTGGTGAGCGGCCTTCAGCCGAGTTTTAATATCTTCTCTTGCCCTTAAGGCATAAGATTGTTATGCTTTTGAATGAGGCCTTCAGCCAAATTTGTATGAAATGTTTTAAGATAAGGCCTTCTCCCTTTTGATTGAAACTCCTCTTATTGCTTAATATGCGACCTCCAGCCTAGTTCCATTAAAATTAAATTGCTAAGGCCTTCAGCCGATTAGATTGAAGATTTAGAAATTATTCTTGGGTGAAATCTCCAGAAGAACCTTGTATTTCAATTCTGCTTAAGCCTTGTCTCTTGGATTTTGAATGTGGCCTTCAGCCGATCTAAAGTTAATCAAATGATCTCGATTAAAGTTATGAGTGTTTTGCATCCTTGTTGTAATATTGTGTGTTGATAAACAAAGTTTGTATGTTCAGTGCAGCTGAAAGGAACTCATTTTGGCCCCTTTCCACAACGTAATCCGCTCTGTCCTGTTAGCCCAGTCATTTCACCTATGTTTCACCTTACTTATCATTATTATTCGGTAAAATAAAGAACCAAAACTTAGACATACCAGGTGTAGTACATGCCATAGAGTGGGTAAATACTTTGGAAATACACGGCCCAGTCACATTAATGTGAACACCAGTCAAAAGCCTGAATCATGAATTTTTGCAGTGCAGACATCCAGGAAGAGTGTCAGTGAGGTTCTGGAAGGTACCGACAGGAGTAAGGAGCCATGCTGACTCCAGTGCAGTGGCCAGCTGCGTTAAGTTTCTCATTTGAGCATCCACGGCGCGTACAGCCCGATCGAGGTGGTCCCACAGATTCTCGATTGGGTTTGATGTGGGGAGTTACGTGCCCAGAGAAGCACGGTATACTCGTACCAGCACCCTTCGAACCACGCACGCACGCTGCGAGCTGCGTGACACGTTGCATTGTCCTGCTGGTAGATGACATAGTGCAAACTGCATGTAAGGGTGGATATAGTCCTCAAGGATAGGTGCATACTTGTATTGATCTGTTGTGCTTTCTAGAATGACGAGATCATCCAGTGAATGTCACGAAAACTTTTCCCTACGCGGCGCGTACGTCAGGAAGATTGTCCTGCACTCGCTCGTTCGCTCAAACAGCAGACAAACTATGTTTCTGCACGTGTTAACTCGTTTATAGTTATAAGTTCTAGGGGACTGATGACCACAGCAGTAAAGTCCCATAGTGCTCAGAGCCATTTGAACCATTGTTTTTGAATCTTTATAAGGTTAGATATTTCTGGTTCAATTAGATGTTAAATGAACTGGAAAATTCATTGCGACACTTCCAACCGTCATAAAAAGTGCGCTGCATAATTTCTGAGCTGTTACTAGAACTGACGAATGTACGGGGTGATCAAAAAGTCATTATAAATTTGAATACTTAATAAACCATGGAATAATGTAGATAGAGAGGTAAAAATTGGCACACATGCTTGGAATGACATGAGGTTTTGTTAGAACAAAAGAAAAAACAAAATGCGAAGTATTGCTAGACGCGTAAAAGATCTCTTGCGCGCGTCGTTTGGTGATGATCGTGTGCTCAGCCACCACTTTCGTCATGCTTGGCCTTCCAGGTCCCCAGACCTCAGTCCGTGCAATTATTGGCTTTGGGGTTACCTGAAGTCGCAAGTGTACTGATCGACCGACATCTCTAGGGATGCTGAAAGACAACATCCGACGACAATGCCTCACCATAACTCTGGACATGAATTACATCGCTGCTCACAACATTATTCCTCGACTACAGCTATTGTTGAGGAATGATGGTGGACATATTAAGCATTTCCTGTAAAGAACATCATCTTTGCTTTGTCTTACTTTGTTATGCTAATTATTGCTATTCTGATCAGATGAAGCGCCATGTGCCGGACATTTTTTGAACGTTTGTATTTTTTTGGTTCTAATAAAACCCCATGTCATTCCAAGCATGTGCGTCAATTTGTACCTCTCTATCTACATTATTCCGTGATTTATTCAGTTTTCAAATTTATACTGACATTTTGATCACCCGGTGTAGTGTGTACATTCTGAATTCAAAAGATGCTCTCCACGCCTCCTCTACTTTCTTCTTTATCTTTCTACTTCATCTTTTATAGAAAACGGAACAATTATACACCCACGCTACAAACGTAGAGTTCAGATAATAGATGGGCCGTAAGTTCAGAATACTGGAGCCACAGCAGTCAAAACAGGTTAGTGTTTTCACGGCTGTGGCCTGTCGCGAAGAGAAAATCAACGTGAGCCGCTTTCCTATAGTGTGTGTGAGCTATGACACGAAGCGGGCCGCCTGACTAGGCAAGAGGAGGTCGCTGCTAACCGCTTTGCCTTTGCGAGAGGAACGAGGAATAAAGACGCAACCCGTTGTTTCGGCGCCGAGGCGCTAACTTAATCCCCGCGACGTTAAACACGCACCGGCTGACGTTAACTCAATCGGCCCGCCGACAAACTCTCTGCTTGCTAACTCGGTTTATGGAGCCGGAAAACTTGGACGGAAAATTATGGCCCCGCGACGGCGGAGAGCGACGCAGACGTCTTACCTTCCCTTTGTAGACCCACGAACAAACACTTCTCGAAGCTAGGCAGGTAAGATGTGTGTCGTATTCAGCGGAAGACTTGGGCACTAGTGCGGAAATGCGCAGCTCTCCGCATGCACTGTCGCTACAGCACCGGAAGGACGCTGGCGACCTTGAAGCGACCTTCGTCAAGGTCGTGAGCCACCGGCGCCTGCTATAACGCTGTTGCGGATCAGCTACTGCGTGTAGACTGCGAGAGCACCTTAAGCCGTCCTCACACAGTACGTGAAAGCGAACGAGGGACTGTTAGATATACGTGACGTCACAACGTGGAATTCGAGGCCTACGAGAAAGACAGGCCGCGGCGCGTACGTCAGGAAGGTAGTCCTGCACTCGCTCGTTCGCTCAAACAGCAGACAAACTACGTTTCTGCACGTGTTAACTCGTAATTAGGCGTGTCCGTACAAACGAAAACATATATGCGAAGCTACTCCGTATGGTCGTCTCTTGGTTAGTGGTGTGGTACAGTGTCGAACGCCTTCCGTCAATCTGGTAAGACGGAATCTTCCTGTTGAGGCGATGCACCGTGTAAATTGCAACCAAGAGTGGCCCTGTTACGCATCCTTTTATAACTACTGAAGTTAATTGTTTATTTCGAAGGCTCACACCAAGAGATGTTCATAACAGGAATGCTCTACAGTGGTGCAATTATTTATTTCCTCACCTTCTGTAATTCAATACTTTCGTTATGAACGATCAATATCTTACGTAAATTGGCGTGATTTCCCTCTGTTTCTACAGCAAGCAGATATACACAACAATTTGTATCAATTTTATTTTATTCTCTTGATTTATCTCCATAAAATTACTTGTTATTTGCATTTTAACACTTTCGGGTGGAAGTGCATATGCTATGTGATCTTTTTTTATACCGAGCTGTGGGTATTAATATCAGAAGAAACACTGAATATTAATTTTGCGGCCGGCCCCGGTGGCCGTGCGGTTGTAGGCGCTGCAGTCCGGAACCGCGGGACTGCTACGGTCGCAGCTTCGAAGCCTGCCTCGGGCATGGATGTGTGTGATGTCCTTAGGTTAGTTAGGTTTAAGTAGTTCTAAGTTCTAGGGGACTGATGACCTTAGATGTTAAGTCCCATAGTGCTCAGAGCCATTTTTGAACCATTAATTTTGCGACTTAACAAAAAATGGTTCAAATGGCTCTGAGCACTATGGGACTCAACTGCTGTGGTCATAAGTCCCCTAGAACTTAGAACTACTTAAACCTAACTAACCTAAGGACATCACACACATCCATGCCCAAGGCAGGATTCGAACCTGCGACCGTAGCGGTCGTGCGGTTCCAGACTGTAGCGCCTTTAACCGCTCGGCCACTCCGGCCGGCGCGACTTAACACTGATGCCTTTTGGTGCTTGTAAGTATACAGTTACTTCATGTGAATCCACTGTTATCATTTAATACTTCGTGGGTCCTCCACATGTCTTAATCACGGCTTTGCACCGTTCACGAAATGAGAGAATTAACTTTTTAATGTTTTCCTCACTCAGTTCTTGTAAACACATACAAAAAAAAAAAAAAGGTTCAAATGGCTCTGAGCACTATGGGACTCAACGGCTGTGGTCATAAGTCCCCTAGAACTTAGAACTACTTAAACCTAACTAACCTAAGGACATCACACACATCCATGCCCGAGGCAGGATTCGAACCTGCGACCGTAGCGGTCGTGCGGTTCCAGACTGCAGCGGCTTTAACCGCTCGGCCACTCCGGCCGGCGTAAACACATACACATACACAAGAATCTGCCTAATACGTGGCTTCTTTTTTTGCGACAGCATTTTTCATAACCTTCCAGCAGTTCTTAACAGAATTGAGATTGTGACTGTTTCCAGGTCATTCTAACGTTTGAAATCTATTTTGTCTAAGGAAAGTTTATATCTGAAACGTAGAAATATGTAGCAATTAAGTTAGAAGATCATCTGCTTCACGGTTGATACAAACATTGATCACACGACTAACCACCAAAACTCAGTGATAAGGAGCAGGATTATCCTGGAAAATGCAACTGGAAACATCTTAAAACTGGTCTCCTATTGTGGTCATGAGCTTCCTTTCGAAAATGCTGATGTATGCATTTGCTTTCTGTGCCATTTATGAGGTCCAGACGACGTATGTCGTCGGTAGAAATGCGGCTCCAGACCATCTGTCCTTCTGGATATTTGACTGTGTTATACAGGAAGGCAAAAATTCTTCTCTTACCCTGCGACACACGAACAATTTGTCACTGGAGCCATGCAGATTAAATTTAGACTCATTTGAAGAGATTACTCTGTTACACATCTCCAACGTCCATGTCACATGTGCTTTTGCCCATTTTAGTCGCTGTTGTCGCATTGTTTTTGTCAGTAAAGGCCTCTTTCAACGTTGACTGGCAGTGAGTCCAGCTTCAGCAGGCTGTTTCCACCAGCTCTCCCGATTACTGAGACACCACAGATTTCTTCCCAGTTGTCGCTTCACTTCATTTGATGACAGGCTACGATCCACGTGAGAAATTATATTCAAAATCATATCTTGTTTGACAGTAGACGTCCTCTCCAAATGTTCAAATATGCGTGAAATCTTATGGGACTTAACCGTTAAGGTCATCAGTCCCTAAGCTTACACACTGCTTAGCGCCGGCCGGTGTGCCCGAGCGGTTCTAGGCGTTTCAGTCCGGAACCGAGCGACCGCTACGGTCGCAGGTTCGAATCCTGCCTCGGGAATGGATGTGTGTGATGTCCATAGGTTAGTTAGGTTTAAGTAGTTCTAATTTCTAGGGGACTGATGACCTCAGATGTTGAGTCCCATAGTGCTCAGAGCCATTTTACACACTACCTAACCTAAATTATCCTAAGGACAAACACACACACTCATGCCCGGGGAAGAACTCGAACCTCCGCTGGGACCAGCCGCACAGTCCATGACTGCAGCGCCTTCGACCGTTCGGCTAATCCTGCGCGGCAACGCCCTTTCCCACTTCCTTTCTTGCGATCAACATTCCCTTTCTCCCCTTATTTTTCAGTAACCTCGAAATCGCAGACTGATTAAAACCTATCTCAGAGGATATCTCTCTTGTGCTGAGATTAGCTGACGCATAAGCAAGTATAGCAGATTTCTTCTTTGGCGTTAATTCGAGTGACCTGTCCATCTTTCCACTTCAGTGTGTCAACACAAAATGACTGTATGAACCCAGCTTCATTGTAAATAACGACAGTGGCAACAAGGAGTTGGATATTGTTGGACAAATGCGATAGGAAGTGAAACAATAAAGGCAAGGAACGTAATATTTAGCCGCGCGGGGTAGCCGTGCGGTCTGGGTGCCTTGCCACGGTTCGCGCAGCTGCCCCCGTCGGAGGTTCGAGTTCTCCCTTGGGCATGGGTGTGTGTGTTGTCCTTAGCATAAGTTCGTTTAAGTTAAAGTAAGTAGTGTGTAAGCCTAGGGACCGATGACCTCAGCAGTTTGGTCCCATAGAACTTATCACAAATTTCCAATTTTCCGTAATATTTAACAAGAATGGACTGGCATAAACTGAAGTAAACAGCCGCCAAAGACAAGATTGTGAAGTGCTAATTGGTGATGCAATAAATAATTCCACCAGTGCGCTTTATGAGCGGTATCTGCTTGGCGCTGTCTGGTGCTAACTGAGAGAGCGGGCCAGCATACGGTTGGCGGTTACTCTGCGCAGGGCCTCGGTAGCGACCGGCGAACAGCGGTTTGTGGACCAGTCGGCCAGCGCCCACGCTGCCCGCATTGCCGAATGAGTTATGCGAGGAGTGCGTGGGTTTCAAGGTGAGCATTCGCACTCCTGACAGACGTTTCCCTAAGTCTGTAACGCCGCTGTCCAACAGCACCACCTTACAGAGTTAAGAGCGGGAAAGTCCTCTTTTGTCATACCTGTTGTAAATATTGTGCAGCCTTAGTGCTCGGCCGCGCGTTGTTGGAATGTCAGATAAATCGCTTTGCACAAAAAACCTGAATGCTGTTTCTAACGTAGAAATTGTGCATGACAGAAATTATGCATATTTTACGCCACCGTACAGTGCCTCAAGGGAAAAGGAGCTTAGTATGTAAGGAACGATATCGTAGAAATAAAGTCGAAACTAAAGCACACACACGTGATGCTCCTGCTGTCAAATCTCAACTTTATTAGAACTTTATTAGGAAGCGGGTGTTGAGTTTTCTTTATATATATATATATATATATATATATATATATATATATATATATATATATATATAATATTTCTGCGTATAACGCTGTAACAGTGATAGAATTTTGCTGTAGTATGTTCACGATGCGCCTGCATTAAATTCATAACTGTGTTACACTAACCTGGATGTGATTAGTGCTAGTGTAATGTGTAATTAATTGTATTATTATTTTTTACTATCTGACGTTTCCAAAGAACGGTGGAATTTTTATGGATTGCAATGATCCATGTCACCAGACCACAATTTTTCGCGACTGGTTTGACGAACGCTCTGGACGATTTGGCTGAATGATTTGGTCACTCACATCAACCGACACGAATACCATCGAAGATTTATGGGATATAATTGAGAGAGAGAGAAAAAAAAGCTTTGTGTTCTGCCTTACGGCAGGTCTTGTCATGGGGAAGCCTCGTTAGAGAAGTCCACCGCATGAGCGCCTAGGGAAGCGATTCCAGTGATGGTTTCCCGGTGCCTTCCACTGATGATGATGAAATGATAATGAGGCAAACACAACACCCAGTCTCTGAGCGGAGAAAATCTCTGATCCAGCCGGGAATCGAACCTGGGCCCCTTGGCGTGACACACCGCCGCGCTGGCCACTTTTTTTTTTTTCTATAATCGAGAGGACAGGTCGTAAACAACATCCTCCAACGGCAATAGTTTCGCAGATATGGACGCCTATAGAGGCTACTGGCGCAATAATTCCGCAGGGGACTTCCAACGACTTGTTGAGTCTATGCCACGCGGTGCAAAAATAGGTCGTACACGATATTAGGAGGTATCCCAGCGTACAGCTGCTGTAGTACCGTTTTCCTAATTTTTGAATAGATTTCAAGGTCTGAGGTAGGTTGGGAACCTCTGATCCAGCAAGACAGAATGTCCCGTTTACGGTGTCAAAACCGAGAGAGTAGTGGCATCGATCCGTCTGGCTCGCTGACAGGAATAACGCGCAGGTAGCGATCTGAGTGGCGCGGCGTAGAGTGAGAGAGAGAGAGGGAGGGGGAGTGAGAGAAAGCGACCACGAGGCGCCTATACATAGCGCGGCTATCACTAAAATTATCTCAAAGGCTGAGTTCGGCGACCTGCGTGTAGCGGACAGCGGGGACAGGTCGCCCCGCTGCTGTTATATACGGCCTGCTTGAACAGCTGCTAAAGCCGCGAACCACAACAGACATAATTCACGCTGCTGCTGTCCCTCCTCACAGGCAAATCCGCGGTTTTTTCCCGCCGCGGCCGTTTATTTCCGCCGCGTCCCGGCTCATTTGTCTGTCCTCTTTTTGTCCCGCCGCGGCCGCCGGCACTGTCTGAAGTCTGCGGCTCCTCCCTCGCCTTGTTTTCTCCGAGGGAGATCACACGGCAGCTAGCGGCTACCCCTGGGGGCTAAAGACGTCTTCTGTGTTGCTGTTGTCACTCGCATCGTCTTTGGCAACTATAGGGTTCCGGTCTACCAGTGAGAATGCGTTTCTCTCGCTGAAGGCATTAACGAGAAATGTCCAACTCTGCCGTGCAATCGTGAAGCTCATCAGGAGAGAGTAGGGAGAAAGGTTTAGAGTTTAACGTCCCATCGACAGCGCGGTCATCAGAGACAGAGGATAAGATCGGATTACCAGAGATTGGGGAAGGAAAACAGCCTTGCCCTTTCCCACCCTGGCATTTTCCTGTAATGATTTAGGGAAATCACGGAAAACCGAAATATCGGTGGCCGGACGGGGATTTGAACCGTCGCTCCGAAAGCGAGTCCAGCCGTGTTTGAAATTAGAAGTGAAAGGAATAATGAGAGAGGAAAAGACTGAAACGAAAGTAACAATTGTTGCTGGGGAAGAAGAGAAGTTCAATAGAGAACTCTGTAGTAAGGGGCAGTTGCGGTAGAAGGTGGACCATTAGCTGTCTTTTGAAATTTGAAGGGATTTAAATTTCTATAATAGTTTGAGGAAGGTTGTTCAAAATTGGGTTCCTTATATATATATTTACAAAAAAAAAAAAAAACGATTTAGAGAACATGGCAGGATTGTGTAGTGATACAAACAGGATTTTACTTTGTTGAGAACGAGTATTTCTGTTGCGTTGTTCACATAGTAGTGTAAGGGTTGAAGATGAGTAGGAAGAAGTGCCATGATTGTGAAGAAGACATAGAAAACACAGGGTATGATAATTTCTACTTTTGTCGGCATGTAGCCATGATCATTGTTCATAGGAAGGAGTGATATTGTGGAAACAGCGTGCATCGCAAATGTTTCGTACACAAGCATTCATCGCTAGTTTCAGCGGACATTAGCTCTAACATGTAGGGAATAGAATCACCATAATAAGGAGGGAGGTATTAGTGACTCTACGAGTTTCTTTTTAAAGTCGAGAGAAAATACCTTTCTATATTTCTGTTGTAAATGAAGTGATGCTGACACCTTTTTACAGACCGCAGATGTGTATTCAGTCAAATCTAAGTGATGGTCCGGGATTTTCCTCATATTCTATGCAGAAGAAGAAAAAGTTATTTCTGTGCTGTTAACGATTAAGGGTGGAAAAGATTCTCCAAACTGAGGAGAAATAAGTTTTCTGTGAGCGACTAAGATTTCTTGCGTTTTAGATGGGTTGAGTTTCAAACCTATGTTCTGCTCGCATTCTGATAAGCCAACTAAGACAGCACTTAAGTTCTGGATGGCTGTGTGCAGATTCGCTGGGCTTGCACTTGGGTACAACTGAAGGTCATCAGCGTACAAATGATATTTGCAGTCCGACTTAATAGTCGACACATCATTAACATGTAAGGAGAAAAGTAATGGGCTCCATGCTAATCATTGCGGGATGCCTCATACCTGATACTTCATTCCTCCATTGTGCCCTCTTTGTGTCGGTCATTACACACTGTTTCCAGAATGAGATTTTCACTCTGCAGCGGAGTGTGCGCTGATATGATACTTCCTATCAGATTAAAACTGTGTGCCAGACAGAGACTCGAACTCGGGACTTTTGCCTTTCGCGGTCAAGTGCTCTAGTGGTAAAACACTTGCCCGCGAAAGGCAAAGGTCCCGAGTTCGAGTCTCGGTCCGGCATACAGTTTTAATCTGATAGGAAGTATCATTACACTCTGTTGGTTGCATGTAAGGTATGAGTGGAACAATTGGACATTACTAGTGTTCGTGAATGCAGTCTCGACCAGTTTTCGAGGAACAGCGTGAGGAAAACTGTATACAGTAGACACCAGGGACGTACCTCACAAAAGGCCATTGCTCACAGCGGCAAACAAACTGCCCGTCTTCGTTGGGTCAAACAACACAGAAACTGGGAAGTAGGAAATTGAAGGTGCGTATTGTGGTACGATGAATCACGATTTTACCTCTTTTCAAATGATGCTAGATGCCGAAGGCACCAACAGCCCTGTGAAGTGTTTAACCCACAGTGTGTGGAGGAACTATCTCAGGCTGGAGATGGATCTGGAAAGCCATAGGGATGTTTTTGAATACCGAGACTTGCTCCAACTGTTCAGATTACCATGAATGTGAACCACGTTATTAATTTAAACATTTGCGGTGAAAAATGTTGCTGTTCCTTCTACATCTTCAACATCTGACACATTTGTGTCTTCCAAGAACACAACAGCCATGTTCGCAGGGCTGCATGCATAGATTCCTGATTTGACGAACACTCTGTGACCCTATCACATCTCGACTAACCTAACACATAATCCAATCTTCGCCATGTAGAAAATGTGTGGGAGTATGAGGGACAACAGGTGAAACGTAGAAATGAACATCCCTGCAGTTCACTAACTGTATCGGATCTAATCATCAGTCAGTGGCTTCAGCTGGATATGACATGCCTGAAGAAACTTGTGGAGTCTCTTCCTAGACGAAATGAGGCAGTATTACAAGGTATCAGCGTGATGTCTCCTGGCGGTTACTGTCGGATGTGCTTAAATGAATCGAACCAAACATTCAAGGAAAACTCTGAACAGATATGTTTAGCAGTTTTGTAAAGGAGCCGTAGTAGAGTTCGTTGCATGGCAGTTAATAAGGCAAGTCTTGACTGTGCACTGCGTAAAACTATGTAGCTGCCATTGCGCTTCCATCCTTCTGTAGCAGCGACAGCCACGATGTGGCAAACTGCACACAGTCTGAATGTGCGGACCGCGTGCAAGTCGAGTCCTCGTCTGTCTGGGCTTTGCTCGGTCCTTCTCGGAAGTATCTGGCACACAGCAACATTTCAGTTAATATTGGGGTGTGGCGTTTTTCGGTCGGCACAACTCTCTCCAGATCGGCAGAATCGTTGTGTCAGCGCTGTTTACCTTTTGTTAATTGTTCGTTGTATACAAGATGTTCACAGGTTCAGTGGCTATTTGTACAAAAACAGCCAGTCTAGCGATCTACCGTCACAAGCCTTTAAAATAGAACGAGAGCGTCAGAAGGGAGAACGAGAATTCTCAGTATCTATTATGCAATCACAGGTACTGAAAATTTGGTATGAAACGACATTGAAGAACTAATTTAAAGATTTAGTTGACAATGAAAGAGCAGAAAATTATAAAGATCGATAGACAGTGTTCATTGTTCCCTAGGTCCCTACATCAAGAAGCACTTTGCGCTAAATCTGCAAGCATGAAGCGCGCGAAGAAGTTGGTGGAATGAGTAGCAAAATTTCAGAAGTAGAACGCATTATTCTTCTGCCAGTTGCTACAATTTTCAGCAGAACTGAACGAAGAGTATGGTACTTTATATATTACTGAAAAGTATGTTGGTTAAGTGAAGGGGCATATGTAGAACGAATTTTCGATTTAAAACCCGCTGGTGTTGAATCTATCAAGGAAAAAGGAGTGCAGAGACAAAAATAATAAAATATGAACTGTACTGCACACCTTTCATTTTTAATGGACTCGACTGCACACTGCCCATAGTAAGACATTGCAAGGCGGGAAACAACTTATTTTTGATTTGGTGGGAATGAATTAAAAAATATAAAAATACAGCATTGTGGAAGGGACAAATTCTGACAAATATGTCACACACTTCCCTAAGCTCAGTGGTGTTAAAGCAAGAATTCATTGTGGCCTTGAAAGATTACCTAAAAGTTTTGAGGACACTGCCCATCTTACATAAGTCTTTGAGCTGTTTTCGAGACCGTTGTCAGTTTCAGTTGAAAGTGCCCCTGTGAACAGATGTAACTGACTGATCTGCAGTGTAATTCCCATTTTGAAGACAGGTCGTCTTCATGTCAGAACTGTCCAAGGCATCTACATTCTTTTCCTCAGGTAGACTTTCCACATATGTAGAATGAGGGTGCAAAAATGCTGCACTATATCGACTAACATACATGTGGGTGAAAGACGTTTTCTGTTATTATGAAGCTAAATAAGTCATGATTATGTGACAACTTGAGTGCGAAAATCTGTGAAATTTTCAGTGTCTGTGTGTATGTTGACAGTTTGTACCAGGTGAAAATTTTGTTACGTTTGTAGAACACCAGAAATAATTAAATAATACTTAAAATTTGTTTTGTTTGTTATCTGTGTTGCTAAGAAATGCGAGGTATGAAACCAAAGTCAATGCAGTGTGACTGCATTGCCCTTTAAATAACGGCGCGCTCGCTGTTTCCCCATCTTTCCCCTCCTCGCGCACGGACAGCATGCCGTGGCAGTGGGGGAAATGTGAAGTGAGACTGAGTACTATGACAGTCGTGGCAAAGCATGGCTCACGAGGCGAATACTTGGCTCTGCGCTCAACACTGATGAGCCAAAACATTATGACAATTTGCTTTATAGCTTGTTTATCCATATTTGCAGAGAAATACTTCACTGATTCTTCGTATCAGGAGTCCGACAGTTTGTTGGTAGGTTTGTGAAGGTATATGGCATTAGATGTCTATGCGTAGACTGTATAATTCGCGTAAATAATGGGCCACTGATTTGTGTACGCAGTGATGGAGCCAGACAGCGATCCAGATGGCTTCCATACAAATTATATCAGGAGAACTTGGTCGCCGAGACATCAGCGTGAGTTCGCTATAATGCTCCTCAAACCACTGTAGCATGTTTCTGGCTCCGAGACATGGACAATTACGCCGCTGAAAGATGACATCGCCATATCGGAAGACATCAAGCATGAAGGGATACAGGTGGTTCGCAGCTGTCAGCGTGTCTTCGATTACTATCACAGGTCCCATGCAGGCACAGAACAATATCATCCATAGCTTAATACTGCTCGCACCTGCCGGCGTCCGTGGCGCTGCACGTTCTGAACCGCCGTTCACCTCGATGACGGCGTTTGTGGAGACGACCATCGACCTAGTGTAGCAAAAATGTGATTCACCTGAAGAGCCGACATGTTTCCATTGATCGACGGTCGAATTACGTTGGTCCCGTGCCAACTGCAAACGTAATTGACAATGTCATTAGGTCAACATGTGAACACACAGAGGTGGTCTGCTGCGGAGCTCCATGTTCAACAATGTACGATGAACGGTGTGCTCCGAAACACTTGTGGGCGCTCTAACATTGTGCTCTTTCATCATATATGCCACAGATCACCATCTATCTTACAAGCAGACGAGCCTCAGAACCCTATGTTTCGTGAAGAGTCGTGGGCGTCTAACCATTGAGGTCCTAGTGGTAGTCTCACTGTCCATCTGCCTCTTACGACAGTAGCACGTGAACATTCGACCAGTTTTGTCGTTTTCGAGATACTCGTTCACAGGCTCTCCGTTGTAATAATCTTCCCTTTATCAGAGTCGCTTATCTCAGTGGATTTCCCCATTTGCAGCCCAAACGTCCACTAGAGTGGTCCCCGTCGGTGTGTGCTCCGCTTACATACTTTCCTTACGGCGTCACCTGGCTGCAACGCCACCAGGCGTCGTCCAACGTCGCTGTGGGCAATGACCATAATATTTTGTCTTATCAGTGTACGTAGCAGCGTAGACATCACAAGGAGGGGTCTCTGCGTCGTGGTACCACGCAGTGTCCGAATTCTGAATATGTGTACTCGAATACAGCTCTTGGCATACAGCTGCTCTGCGTTCAAACTACTTCCTCCAGTTAGTAAGAGCCACAAGGGAAAACGTGCTGCAAAGTAATGTCCTGGTGATATACATACTGTGATGTAGCTCACTGTATGCCTTAGTGTTTCAAAACATATCACGTTCAAGGCAAATCATCTCTAAGAAAGCCATGTAGAATTTTTTTTTCAGAAAAAGATCATGGTTCAGTAAAATTGTTTGCAAATCTGCTAGTTTTGTCATATCATAATGCATCTTCTACGGAGAGTAAAAGCAAACTTTAATCGTTTCATATGATGCTTCACATGAGTTTATTCCATTTATTGTTACATGTTAGGGCCGGCCGCTGTGGCCGTTCGGTTCTAGGCGCTACAGTCCGGAACCGCGGGACTGCTACGGTCGCAGGTTCGAATCCTGTCTCGGGCATGGATGTGTGTCATGTCCTTAGGTTAGTTAGGTTTAAGTAGTTCTAAGCTCTAGGGGACTGATGACCTAAGATGTTAAGTCCCATAGTGCTCAGAGCCATTTGAACCATTTGTTTTATGTTATGATCGTCAGAAAATTTGTTAACAGCAACCGTACAGCTGTCGCAACCACGGCGCCTGAGGCCCATTCTGTGAACTATTATCGCAGACCTTACGTTCCTCATTTCAGAATGTTACTAGAAGTTTTGTCACATAGTCGTTTATTTATGTAGACTTTTACACAATCACGTTACTTACATATCCAAATAGGTGTCCTGAACCGCAGCTCCTGTATTCAGGCATTTGAAGTAACAATAGCTTTGGCGCCGGTTGGCGACAGACCAAGGAATGTGTGGTGGAGGCGGCATTCGTGAGAGATTTAATTTTGTCGTCGCCAAGGACACTGGTGACGCAGAAACGGTGAAATGTAGAGTCTGTTGTCTTGCATTTCTTACTGCTGCTTCCGAAATGCATCTTTCGCAACCCTTATTCGTGTTCGTATGCTCACATCGACGCACAGTGGTTTTTATATAAATCTCAGCATCCTGAAAAGAATCCCTAATTTTACTGGCCTATAAGGAAACTGAGCAGAACACACGAGCCTCTTTATTGTTCTGTAGTTCTTTTGCCTTAATTAAGAGATGGAGCGAGTTGTCACAGCGGTAGGATGAGCTCCTGGCAGTTCAGGTTCAAAACTCCACCGGGCCATCAACAGCTATGCCTTCTCTGGTCTTCGTACATAATTTCAGGTAAGTTCTACGATGTTTCTCGTGAAAAGGCTGCGGCTGATTTTCTGTCCCAGTCTTCTCCAGTCCGAGCTTGCGCCAAGTAGCTAACGACGAATTTGTTGTCGGGATATTAACTCTAATCTCGCAAGGTGCCAGCGCCAGAAGACTATACCTACATGCAGGAAGACTTACACAGGATCTACGATTGACGCAGGGACTGGCTGCTGATTTTGAACGGATATAAACGTTACTTATTGCTATAAGTGGCGGAATGACCACCAATTACCCATCGATTACGCAACTGGCGATAAGTTACTGGAAAAAGAAAAAACCGTAAAATGCCTTGGAGTATAGTCTGAGGCTAACTAATGTGGAATGGCCACATAAAAGAACTAGAAGGAGTAGCTAGACTGAGATTCAGTGGGAGATTGTTACAAAAATGCAGACATCAAAAAAAGTTTTGCATCACCCTGGTTCCCAGAACTGAAGATAGACGTTGACTGTGGATATTGTATCACAGACACAGTCCCTTTGACTGTTCAGAGATGTCACTACATCCGCCCAAAGATGTAAACAACCATGCATGAGCCGGCCGCAGTGGTCGAGCGGTTATAGGCTCTTCAGTCAGGAACCGCGTTGCTGCTGTGGTCGCAGGTTCGAATCGTGCCTCGAGCATGGATGTGTGTGATGTCCTTAGGTTAGTTAGGTTTAAGTAGTTCTAAGTCTAAAAATGGCTCTGAGCACTATGGGACTCAACTTCTGAGGTCATCAGTCCCCTAGAACTTAGAACTACTTAAACCTAACTAACCTAAGGACATCACAAACATCCATGCCCGAGGCAGGATTCGAACCTGCGACCGTAGCGGCCTCGCGGCTCCAGATTGTAGCGCCTAGAACCGAAGGGCACTCCGGCCGGTTTCTAAGTGTAGGGGACCGATGACCTTAGATGTTAAGTCCCATAGTGCTTAGAGCCATTTGAACCATGCATGAGCAGCGCCTATTAGACGGAGTGGGTCCGACAGCCGATCAGTTCCAGTCGTCCACTAGGAAGGAGCTACACGGCTCGTGTTGTCTGTAGTTCAACCAAAACTAGACAGTCAATACCGCGGTTCGGTCACGTAAGGATTGTTACTTTGTGCCAGGAAGGGCTCTTTATAAGGGAAGTGTCCAGGCGTCTCGGAGTGAGCCAAAGCGAAGTGCACCTTGGAAGACAAGGCTGCAACAAGGGAAGTAGCCACGATGTTTTAATTTTATTATCAGTTTTATTGTGCCTGGTGCATGTTCCATTTTAGCGAGTTTTAACTGGTTCTTTTACTTTTTATTATTCTGATGATGGAAACTTGACTTCCGAAACGCGTCAATCTTAGTGTTTTACACTATAAACAAGTGGTGGAGCCGATATATTTTTTAACATTGACATTGACATTCACAACCACGAACTCTCTTCCAGTATGGATAAAATCAAAGCGAGGTTGTTCGGACATGGAGGAGAACTGTGGATGACATGCATCGCTCAGGCAGCCCAAGGGCTGCTACTGCAGTGGATGACCGCTACCTACGAATTATGGCTCGGAGGAACCCTGACAGCAACGCCACCATGTTGCATAATGCTTTTCGTGCAGCCACGGGACGTCGTGTTACGATTCAGACTGAGGGCAATAGGCTGCACAATGCACAACTTCACTCCCGGAGGTTCATTTTCCAACCACGACACCATGCAGCGCGGTACAGATGGGCCCAACAACATGCCGAATGGACTGCTAAGGATTAGCACCATGTTCTCTTCCCCGATGAGTGTCGCAAATGCCTTCAACCATACAGTTGTCAGAGACTGTTTGGAGGCAACCCGGTCAGGCTGAACCCATTAGACACACTGTCCAGCGAGTGCGGCAAGGTGGAGTTTCCCTGCTGTTTTGGGGTGGCATTATGTGGGGCCGACGTACTCCGCTGTTGGTCATGGGATAGTACAATCATATCGGCAGCATACTGGCGAGGCATTCGTCTTCATTGTCGATAATTCGCCTCTCCATCGTGCACATCTTGTGAATGACTTCCTTCAGGATAACGACATCGCCCGACTAGAGTGGCCAGCATGTTCTCCAGACATGAATCCTATCGAACATGCTTGGGATAGACTGAAAAGGGCTGTTTATGGGCGACGTGACCCACCAACCACTCTGAGGGATCTACGCCAAATCGCCGTTGAAGGGTGGGACAATCTGGACCAACAGTGCCTTGATGAACTTGTGGGTAGTATACGACAACGAATACAGGCATTCGTCAATGCAAGAGGACGTGCTACTGGGTATTAGAGGTACTGGTGTGTACAGCAATCTAGATCACTGCCTCTGAAGGTCTCACTGTATTGCGGTACAACATGCAATGTGTGGTTTTCATGAGCAATAAAAAAGGGCTTAAATGATGTTTATGGTGAACTTTGTTCCCATTTTCTGTACAGGTTCCGGAACTCTCGGAACTGAGGTGATACAAAACTTTTTTTGATGTGTGTACAATTCCTGGCGAAAGAAATCTTACAAATCTCGTTCGATCGATTTTCAGATATTATCCGTCAGACAAAGATCCTTATCATGATGGATTATTACAAGAGGCATTAGAGCTCATACGGACACATACCGACAGTCGTTCTTCACACGCTACATTTGCGAATTGAACAGGGAAGGGAAAAATTGGCAAGAGGTAATTGTACATGGCCCACTCACACTAATGTGATCACCCGTCAAAAGCCGGAATAACCACCTGTCGCAGCGCGGATGTACAAGAAAAGATCCCTGAGGAGCTGGAAGTTACTGCCCGGGATGTGGAGCCATGCCGACTCCAGTGCTGTGGCCAGGAGCGCTAGGTTTCTCTGTTGAGAATCCATGACACTAGCTGGCCGATCGAAGTGGTCCCACAGATTCTCGATTGCGATTAAATTCGGGGAGTCTATTGGCCAGAGGGGACCATTCGACTCATCCTGGTCTTGTTCGAACCACGCACATAGTACTAATCGGCATGGTCCCCAAGGATAGATACGTATTTTTGTTGATCCATTGCAGGTTCCAGACGATATCACCCAGGGAATGCCATGCCATGAAAGCATTCCCCAGATCATAACTATCCTTCCTCCGGCCGGAGCCCTTCCGTCGGTTGTTGCAGCAACGTACACTGCAACGGCCATCTGTCCGATGGAACATGAGACATGATTCATCTGAAAAGGCCACCTGTTACCACTGAGTGTCAAGTTGCGGTATTGGTGTGTAAATTCCAGCCTTCGTCGCCAGTGAACAGTATGAACCAGCTGTCTATTACGGATCTCCGTACGGAGCAACGTTCCCTGAACGTTCATTCTGGAGATACCATTGATAGCCCCTTGATTTATCTGGGCTGTCAGTTGCTCAACAGCTGCTCGTCTATTCACTCGTACACATTCTGCAGCCATCGTTCACATCGTGGTGCACACAGATACCTCGGATCCTGGTCTGGATACCGCAATTTTGCCGTGCACGGTGTCATTTAACCACGGCGGGACGTGAACAGCTTACAAACTTAGCTGTTTCGGAAATGCTTACACCCATGGCCCGAAATCCAATGATCATGCCCCTTTGGGCGTCAGATAAGTTTTTCCGTTTCCACATTACGACATCGACTGCACTGTTTTCCGCGTCTCTCCGAGAGTGGACAGAGTAGTACATAGAGTAGCCTCAGCTAAACGCCATTAAGTGGTTTGCGGAGTATAGTTGTTGATGGAGATGACTTAGTCGTTGTCGAGACGTTAATAGTAATTTTATATTCTCGGATGCAGAGAGCACTATTTTTCTATTATGATGGCACAGTTTTCGTTCAATGAAAAATCTTGCCGCTCATTTACAGGGCTACTCTCTTATTCCCCAACTGCGCTTAAGTTTGTAGGCTAATGTATGCACTTCATATGCTAAACATTGAAAACCAAACCAATCTGTTTGTTCACAAATTTGTTTCTGTTCATGCTGCCGCATGCTGTTAAGCCAAAACATTATTTCCACTGCTCAGTGACGTTGGATGCCGCCTGGTGGCGTTACGGGCACGTGATGCAGTAACAAACGTTTGTAAGTCGTGTAGATACGGATGCGAGATCACCCTACCGAAGATATGGGCTGCAAACGGGGAAATCCATTGAGATAAGCGACTTTGGCAAATGGTACATTATTATTATGCAGAGCCTGTGAACGAATATCTCGAAAACGACCAAAAGTGGTCGAATGTTCACGTTCTGTTGTCGTGAGCACGTACGGTAAGAGGCAGAAGGACAGTTAAATGGTTGAACGTCCACGACTCTTCGCAGATCGTGGGTTCGGAGGCTTGTCTGCTCTGTAAAGTAGGATAGATGGTGATCTGTGGGATCTCTGCCAAAAGAGCACAATGCTGGTACACGCACAAGTGTTTCGGAGCACACCGTTCATCGTACATTGTTGAACATGGAGCAGACCACCCCTACGTATTCATATGTTGACATAACAACATCAACTACGATTCTAATGGGAACGGGACCGTCGGAATTCGACCATCGATCAATGGAAACATGTCGGCTCTTTGGGTGAATCACATTTTTGCTACACTATTTCGATGGTCGTCTCCACAAACACCGTCACCGAGGTGAAAGGCGGTTCAGAACGTGCAGCACGCCGCGGACGCAGGCAGGTGCGAGCAATATTATACTATGAAAACATTCTCCTGCTCTTGCATGGGACCTGTGGTAGTAATCGAAGACACGCTGACAGTTGTGAATCACCTATATCCCTTCATGCTTGATGTCTTCCGATGTAGTGATGTAACCTGCAGCAATATAATTGTCCGTGTCTCGGAGCCAAAGCCAAGCTTCAGTGGTTTGAGGATCATTGTAGTGCATTCACGTTGTCTCGGGGACCAAATTCTTCTGATGTAAATCCTATGGAACCCATCTGGGTCGATATTGGGCGACCTCCCTGCATACGCAAATCTGCGGCCCGTTATTTATGCGAATTATATAACCTGAGCATAGACATCTAATGCCACATACCTCCACAAACCTACCAACAAACTGTCGGATCCCTGACATGTAGAACCAGTGACGTATTTCGTCCCAAAGGCGGACAAACAAGCAGTTAAGCAGGTGGTCATAATGTTTTGGCTTATCAGTGTACGTACTCATGGTTACCAATTCCATTGTTACTGATATTTGTCTTTGTCTGTTTTTCAGGTGAGTGTCTGCTCTCTGTTCTAGAAGCTACATAGATGCAATAATGATATGTAAGTACTCATACTGATAAAGGAGTTTCTGTATATCAAAATTGTCTTGTTCGTGTGTTTAGTTTTATCCTGTTTCGTAACTGTTAGGAGATACACGAAATCAATGAAAAGAATGTGTACTTTTAATTCAAGTGATCCACCTCTGTTTTCGTATCCCTGTATGCATTATATTGCGTTTTCGTGTATGCAGGAAGCGTAGCTAAAAAATCGAATCGCATCAAGATTTCTGGTGTGAAACTGACAGCTATATTCGTCACGTGAGGGTCCTTGAGGTTTGAGGTATCAAGTGTGCCTATTAATATGTTGAAATACTAGAACCATGTGATTCAAAGATATACTGTGGCGTAAAATGTGCACGCAGCACATATAAGACAACCATCTCAGCTGGGCCAGTCATTGATAAAACTTGTACGCCTGAGGTAAAAATGTACCAAGTGCCGAGTCAGCAAATTACAGTGCTTACAAATTACATGGTTAATTATTCAGATGGATGTGCTAAAATGCCGAGAAGCGAAGACTCCAAGTTAAAATTCCTCTGGCAATGCAGGTGTCAAATGAGTGGTGTTTCCATGAGTTATAGAGATTGAAACTCTTGTCTCGGTTGAGCAGCTTGTCTGCCAATTATACTCACACAGCTTTCTTGAACACTAAGCTAGAAACTGGTGTGGCTATGGACAGTATCTTGACATTCCCATAATCCATGGAAATACCCTACAACTAGGCCATCCACGGCGTGCCAAGCTGCACGCGAGCCGGGTTGTGTGGGCCACGCGCAGACCCAGGCACGACAAATTGAAATTCCGATATTAGTCGCAATCGTTCATTGAAGTAAGTTCAGTGGTGACAAGTGGAAATTTATTCTGGACAGGGACTCGAACCCGAATGTCCCGCTTTAGGTGAGCGGTTGCCTTAACCGCTTTGGCTACCTGATCGCGCTCCACATCCAACACAAATTCTCAACTTGTCGCACACTACGTACATAGTGTCCCCTGTCCATTACCTTCATTGCTCGCAGCTTTAGGCTGATTTCCGCAAGAGATCTAACGAAGAGTGCACCTGCACTGAATCATTATTGATTGCCCCAAGGCAATTCGGGTGTGTCCCAAGGAACAAACACCACACATATAAATATATCAGCTTTGACGTCAATTAATAATGATTCGGTGCCGATGCAATCTTCGTTCGACGTTTTGCGGAAATCATCATGAATCTGCGAGTAATGAGAGTAATGGACAGGGGACGCTACGGCGCTACGTATGTAGTGTGCCACAAGTTGGGTATTCGGGTTGGACGGGAAGGTGCTCAGATGGCTAAAGTTTCTGAGGCGACCACTGGCCTAAAGCTGGAAATCCGGGTTCGAGTTCCAGACCGGAACAAATTTTCAGCTGTCTCCACTGAACTTATTTGAATTGCCCGATTGAGGCTAATGTCGGAATTTCAGTTTCATCGCTTCCTTTTACGTTTCATTCTTCTTTTCGTGTGAGCATTCGTTCTTTTATAGACACTATCTGAACACGATGGAAGTTGTCAGTTGGCTGTATGTCACAATTAAGCATTTCTACATCTACATCTACATTTATACTCCGCAAGCCACGCAACGGCGTGTGGCGGAGGGCACTTTACGTGCCAATGTCATTACCTACCCTTCCTGTTCCAGTCGCGTATGGTTCGCGGGAAGACCGACTGCCGGAAAGCCTCCGTGCGTGATCGAATCTCTCTAATTTTACATTCGTGATCTCCTCGGGAGGTATTAGTAGGGGAAAGCAATATATTCGATACCTCATCCAGAAACGCACCCTCTCGAAACCTGGACAACAAGCTACACCGCGGTGCAGAGCGCCTCTCTTGCAGAGTCTGCCACTTGAGTTTGCTAAACATCTCCGTAACGCTATCATGCTTATCAAATAACCATGTGACGAAACGCGCCGCTCTTCTTTGGATCTTCTCTGTCTCCTCTGTCAACCCGACCTGGTACGGATCCCACACTGATGAGCAATACTCAAGTATAGGTCGAACGAGTGTTTTGTAAGCCACCTCGTTTGTTGATGGACTACATTTTCTAAGGACTCTCCCAATGAATCTCAACCTGGCACCCGCCTTACCAACAATTAATTTTATATGATCATTCCACTTCAAATCGTTCCACACGCATACTCCCAGATATTCTGCGGAGATAACATCATCTGTTGTACACTATATTAACAAATGTACTGTAGTCATACGGCCTCCACATTACGTTTACGCTTCTGCCTAGTGAAGGCTTTTTCTTGGAGGACAACTACTTCACACACCGCCCACCACGCAAGTACATTACGTCAGAACTCCACTCGACGGCAAGGCGTACCGCAGCGGTGTTTGTACAGGTTGGCCATTACGCCAAGTCACGCACGTCTCTTCCCACTCATGGCAGCTGGCAGGTTCCTGCAACCGTCCCCCGTCTCCATTCTACGGTTTGCTCCCAGTGGGCTGGCGAGACGTTACACGGGCAATGAACCCTGGGCGTCTTGTATACTGCGACACAGTTTCTGCGCGGGAAATCACGGTGCGTGAAGTCACGTGCTTCGTCATATACACAAGCTGCTTTTTCACAACGGAAAATTGTTTTCTATTGACTGTGTTAAGAGTTCTTGGGCACTGGTACGGCATCGCAGCTCCAGGTTTTCGGAAGAAGGGCTCGAGGGAATATTCATAAAACCATCGCACCTCCGCTTTATGTGGATGTAAAACTGTCGTTTGACAGGGGCCTCCCGTCGGGTAGTCAGTTCGCCTGGTGCAAGTCTTTCGATTTGACACCACTTCGGCGACTTGCGCGTCGATGAGGATGAAATGATGATGACTAGGACAACACAACACCTAGTCCCTGAGCGGAGAAAATCTCCTACCCAACCGGGAATCGAACCCGGGCCCATACGACTGACATTCTGTCGCGCTGACCGGAGTCGGACTTTATGTGGATGAGACCTTCGCAGTGTGGCCACATGGAGTGAAGAAACAGGAATTTCCACAGACGTCACAACAGCATCCACTCTAAAAGTGATTTCACAGTGGAAAGAGAGGATAGGTGTGCCGTTCTTTGTAGTCCTAGTCTTCGGACAGCCCAATTGAAAACTAAGTGTACATAAACCGAGAAATGCCGAGTACATTCGTATTCTGAACACCACCCTGGGGGAGAAAACAGCAGTTCTGACAACGCTGGCAAAAAGGACATATTGGACCAGTTACGAAGCCAATTTACAAGGGCAGTCAATAAGTAATGCAACACATTGTTTGTCCGAAAGCAGGTTGGTTTTATTCAAGATTCCAATACACCATATTATTCTCCAAGCTTTTGGCTACTAACCCCTATTTTTCAACATAATCTCCGATCAGTACCACGGCGTTACGCCGCTTGACTATGAGGACCTGTATGCCCGTGTAGTACCACTCTACTGCTCGATGCCGTAGCCAATGTCTTGCTGCTTCATTAACCTCATCCACGTACTACCTCCGGTGGAGTGCATCTTTAATTGGCCAACAGATGGAAGTCGGTAGGTGCGAGATCCGGGCTGTAGGATGGCTGAGGAAGAATAGTCTAATCCTGTCTGGTGCGCAGACTTGTATGAGGCCTTGCATAGTCATGGAGAAGGAGAAGTTCGTTTGCATTTTTGTGGCGACAAACACGCCGAAGTTGTTCCTTTAGTTTCCTGGGGTTAGCACAGTACACTTCATAGTTGATCGTTGCACCATGATGGAGGCCATTAAGCAGAATAACCCTTTCAGGGTTCCAGACGACCGTCGCGACTGAGGATGCGGCTTTGAACTTTTTCTTCGAGGAAAGGTAAGGTTTGGCGCCTCTCCATACATTGCGTTTTGTTTCCGTTTTGAGATGATGTACCTATGTTTCATCGCATGTGTCGATGTTTCACAAAAAAATGTCACAGTCAGCCTCCTAATGCGCAAGCAATTCCGCGCAGATTGTCGTTCGTTGCACTTTATGTACGTTCTTCTGTTAGGAATCCAGCGGGAACACATCTTTGAGTATCCCAACTGATGGACGAGTGTGTCAGCACTGCCAACAGAGACACTCAGTTGTGCAGCGAGGTGTTTGTGATCCCTCGATCACCTCGAATGAGAGTGTCCGCACGTTCCGGCGTTTCAGGAATCACAGCTGTGTGCGGGGGACCGGCACGCGGGAGATCGGACATTTCGATGTTGACAGACGCCTCGCCCAGCGTCTCGCGGTGCTTTTGCTCACTGCCAGATTTCCGTACACATTCTGCAAGCGCCTTTGAATGTCTGCGATGCTCTGTGCTTGGAACGGACCTCCGTTACAGAAGCCATTTTGAAGGCAATGTACTCGTATAGCTCCGCTATCTATCGGAACTTTGTGAAACGCTGAAACGAGAATATTCTACGATATTCCACATCAAATTCCGCATTTTTCAACCGAAATTGGCCAGGGAAGAAATGTTTTGCATGGTTTATTAAACGCCCCTAGTACTTTTGGAAATGAAATTAGGAATGATTCAACTAAGATACCGAATGGCTACTGGGGAAAGTCAGTAGAGAGGGCTTTAAGAGTAGAGATGTGGCTCATAAGAAAGAGAAAGATGATGAAGCACTACAACAGCTGATGTCCTTTTCTTCCGTGGGTAAAATGCGTGACTGATCGCATCGGGAAGACCCTCTGGCTTTTTTATTTTTATATTCTCTCTCTCTCTCTCTCTCTCTCTCTATCTCTCGCTCGCTCTCTCTCCATACAAGACCGTGTAGTTAAGGAAGTCTAAGCCTCAAGCAACCAAGTAAATCGGCTGTAGCTGAACGTGGCGGAAAATTTGGTCACGATAGAGAATTTGCTAATGTTCGTGTTTTAGCAAAAGCATCATCCCAGTGAGAACAGAAGTCCGAGAGGCAGTCGACATTACTAAACGCCGGTACAGTTTCAGTCGTGCCGAGCCGCGCGGGGTGGCCGCACGGTCAGAGGGGCCTTGCCATGGTCCGTGTTGCTCGCCCCGTCGGAGGTTCGAGTCGTCCCTCGGGCATGAGTGCTTGTGTTGTTCTTAGCATAAGTTAAAGCAGTGTATAATTCTAGGGACCGATGACCTCAGCAGCTTGGTCCCTTAGGAATTCACACACATTTGAACATTTCAGTTGTGCCGACGGCTTTAGTTGCCGCGTGCTTGCTTTCCAGCTGTCAGGTTTACTAGGACGACAGCAGAGCTGCATGTCCTCGCTGCACTTTCCCATCGCTTTCAGCCGTTTGCAGTACCAGGATAAGCAAGGCCTTGTTGGTCAGTGTAACAAAGCCAAATCAGTCATCCAGACCGCTGCCGCAGCAGCAATCGAAAAGACTCCTGCACCTCTTCAGGGACAACATATTTGTCAGGTCTCTCCGCAGACAGTGCTCCGGCGTTGTTGCAGTGACGGCAGACTCTCTGTGTCGTAGTGTCACACACGTGATGTCAGCTCGGCAAGGTCCATGGTTCTTGGGGGCTACTCTTGTAAGCTGTAGTTATTGTAATCAATTTAGAAGCCCGTCTTCGAGCACTCGGACTGAAGTACAGCACATCCACAAGACAATATATCTTATCAACAAGTGGAAGCTCACCTACACATCAATCGACACTGTTTCTGTTAGTTGGACCTGATGTTGAGGATCGATGATCACATGATATAAAATGTCGTTATGATTAACTTTTTGCTACTTGGGGCAGTGTAGATGGAACACTGTTGATATTGTGGGTACCCATCTGTATAGTAATGATGTTCCGACTGTGTGCTGCGGGATTTGCGTTGTTAGTAGTGTTTGCGTCATGACTTGCCATTAGGTGCCGGTTCTCATAAGACGACGTAGCTTTGAAACATAAGCATTAATATGCATTACAGTTGCAGAAACTCAACACGGATCTGGACAAGGTGAGCACGGCTTTACTCGTAAGGCTGTTTGTATCGTGCTGCTGCACTTCTCGAGAATCGATGCACTGAGGTCCTTTCCGCACCGGAATATAAGAACATGATTTGGAAGTTACAATTAACTGGCGATTTGGGAATTGCTCCTGGGAGAGGACAACGGCCAGTTGCGCCACAAATTGTTGAGAATTTATTGCTGCTCTGGCCAGGAACGCTGGACCCAATGTACGATCTTCAAGCAGCGCACGAGCTGTGCCACAACAGCTGAACATTCCACGGTCTACCCTTCGTAGAGTGCTGCGGATTGCGAAATGATATAACTCGGTTCTAGGCTGTCGTGGATGTAGAGGGTCGTCACACTGAGCAACGTTTCTAATCTGGAACGTAAACGTGGTACGCAATTAACAAATGTTAACATCCCACGTAGAAATTCAGTAAGTTTCTTTCGATTGTTTATTCGTTATTTCTCTTCCGCACGCCTCACAAACGTTTCCACAATGTTTCATTATCCTTCAATCACTCTGCTTCTACATCCACATGTACTCCGCAAGTAACCTATCAGTGTGTGGCGGAGGGTACATCTGATGCCACCAACTGATGCCCTGCCCCTGTTCCACTCGCAAATGGCGCTTGCAATGAATCATTGTCTGTAAGCCTCTGTATTACGTCTCATTTCTCAAAATTTCATCGTTGTCATTTCGCAAGTTGTGTAGGAGGAAGCAATATGTTGCCCGACTCTGTCCGGAAACTAATCTCAGAAAGTTTCAGCAGTAAACTTCTCCGTGATGCACAACGCCACTGGAGTTCATTGAGCATCTATGTTACGCCCTTGCGCAAGCTATGCGATCCCTTCGCGAAACGCACCAATCGTCGTTGGATCTCCTCTATCTCTTTCGTGAGTCCTACCTGGTAAGGATCCCAGACTGATGAAAATATCCAAGAATCGGTCGAACAAGCGCCTCGTAAGCCACTTCTTTCGTCGATGAATCACATTTCATTAAGATGCTTCCTACAGACTTCAATCTGGCGTCTGCTTTGCCTGCGACTTGTTTTATGTGGTAATTCCACTTAACGTCGCTCTGGGTAGCTACTCCTAGGTATTTTAAGGTGGTTACTATTTCCAGCAATTTGTCATCAATAGTGTAGTTACACAGTAGTGTATTTCGTTCGCTGTGTGCGCGCAGTAGGTTACATTTATTTCCTTAAGCTCAACTGTCAGAGCCTGCACAACCAATCAATATTCTGTAGGTCATTTAGACACAGGTTAGCTCTTGTGATTATGGCATTACGCTGTATGTTGGAGGATGACACTGAAACCATTATCAGTACATCTACTCTCCACCAGATAAAGCCATTGATGACAGTGCCACTAAAGCAGAGTTATTAAACAGCGTTTTCCGAAACTCCTTCACCAAAGAAGACGAAGTAAATATTCCTGAATTCCATTCAAGGACAACTGCGAAGATGAGAAACATAGAAGTAGGTATCCTCGATGTAGGAAAGTGTCTTAAATCACTTAATTAAGGTAGGGCCTCCGGTCCAGATTGTGTACCAGTCAGATTCCTTTCAGAGTATGCTGATACAGTACCTCCATATTTAGCTCGCTCACAAAAAGATCCGCACCTAAAAATTGGAAAATTGCTTAAGTCAAACCGATACCCTAAAAGGGAAATAGGAGTAATCCGCTGAGTTACAGACTGATATCACTAACGTCGATTTGCAGTATTGTTTTGGAACATATACTGTGGTCGAACATTATGAATTACCTCGAAGAAAATAATTTATTGACACATAGTGAGCAAAGATTCAGAAAATACTCTTGATTTATGAGTGCTATGATTCCATATTTTTAGACTTCCAGAAGGCTTTCGATACCGTTCCTCACAAGCGTCTTCTAACCAAAAAGCACGCCTATGGAATATCGCCTCAGTTGTGCGACTGGATTCGTGATTTCCTGTCAGAAAGGTCACAGTTCTTAGTAATAGACGGAAAGTCATCGAGTAAAACAGAAGTAATATCCGGCGTTCCCCAAGGAAGTGTTATAAGCTATCGATTGTTCCTGATCTATGTTAACGACATAGGAGACAATCTGAGTAGCCGTCTTAGATTGTTTGCAGATGATGCTGTCATTTATCGTCTTGTAAAGTCATCAGATGACCAAAACGAACTGCAAAATTATTAAGATATCTGTATGGTGCGAAAAGCGGCAATTGACCCTGAATAGAGATAAGTGTGAAGTTATTCACATGAGTACTAAACGAAGTCAGCTAAATTTCGATTACGCAATAAGTCACACAAATCTGAAGGCTGTAAATTCAACAAAATACTTAGCGATTAGAATTGCAAATAACTTAAATTGGAACGATCACATAGATAATGTTGTGGGTAGAGCAAACCAAAGACTACGATTCATTGGCAGAACACATAGAAGCTGCAACAGGTCTACCAAAGAGACTGCTTACACTACGCTTGTCCGGGCTACTCTGGAGTACTGCTGTGCGGTGTGGGATCCGCATCAGGTGGGACTGACGGATGACATCGGAAAAGTACAAAGAAGGGCAGCTCGTCTTGTATTATAGCGAAATAGGGGAGATAGTGTCATAGACATGATACGTGAATTGGAGTGGGAACCATTAAAACAAAGGCGTTCTTCGTTACGACGGGATATTCTCATGCAATTTCAATCACCAGTTTTTTCCTCCGTCTGCGAAAACATTCTGTTGGCACCCACTTACATAGGGAGAAATGATCATCACGATAAAATAAGAGAAATCAGAGCTCACATAAAAAATTTAAGTGCTCGTTTTTTCTACGCGCCGTTCGAGAGTGGAACGGTAGAGAGACAGCTTTAAGGTGGTTCATTGTACCCTCTGCCAGGCTCTTTATTGTGAATAGCAGAGTAACCACGTAGATGTAGATGGCATAAGCCGTCATCGGATCAAAATCGACGTAGTCTTTCTAGTGTACTATTTTTTTTCCGGAATTGTAGTTAATGGTACCATAAACCGTATAAAAACTGATTGGTATGCATATTTGCGTCCAGAAATATCGCTAATAGATAAAGTAAAATGTATGTTTATGCACGACAATAACTGTAGGAGTGAATGAAATTTCATCTCGTGTGAAACTGTTCCACGTATGGCACTCGTTTACCATCTTGAGACGGCGGCAAACGCTGTGGCGCACGGTGCTGGAGACGAGGACAGTATTGGATTCGGAGATTGACGCAAGGGCCGTTATCGAATTCCGCGCGCTGTCAGCCTGGAGCACTGCGAGAGGCGCCGGTGTCTCCCCTCTGGTAAGGCGAGAGGCAGCGGGCGCTACGCCCGGCGCCCGGAGTCGTCTGTCGCAGGAGCCGCGTCTCGCCGACACGGCTACGATAAACAGAGCGCCGGCGCGCTCCTTGAGAGTTGCCTTGCAACCGTGCGCGACACGCCGACGGAACGGAGACGTCCCAAGATCTCCACGGCCCTTTGACGATGGCGGCATGCAGTCGTCCTCGATTTGCCAGTGGTAGGCAGTGATGGAATTCCGCTATCGTTTCACTGAGCGTACACTACTGGCCATTAAAATTGCTACACCAAGAAGAAATGAAGATGCTAAACGGGTATTCATTGGACAGATATAATATACTAGAACTGACATGTGGTTACATTTTCACGCAATTTGGGTGCATAGATCCTGAGAAATCAGTACCCAGAACAACCACCTCTGGCCGCAATAACGGCCTTGATACGCCTGGGCATTGAGTCACACAGAGCTTGGACGGCGAAGACAGGTACAGCTGCCCATCCAGCTTCAACACGATACCACAGTTCATCAAGAATAGTAACTGCCGTATTGTGACGAGCCAGTTGCTTGGCCACCATTGACTAGACGTTTTCAATTGTGGAAAGATATGGAGAATGTGCTGGCCACGGCAGCAGTCAAACACTTTTCCGTATCAAGAAAGGCTCGTACAGGACCTGAAACATGCAATCGTGCATTATCCTGCTGAAACGTAGGGTTTCGCAGGGATGGAATGAAGGGTACAGCGACGGGTCAGAACGCATCCGAAATGTAAAGTCCACTGTTCAAAGTGCCGTCAATGCGAACAAGAGGTGACCGAGACGTGTAACCAATGGTACCCCATACCATCACGCCGGGTGATACGCCAATATGGCGATGACGAATACACGCTTCCAATGTGCGTTCACCGCGATGTCACCAAACACGGATGCGACCATCATGATGCTGTAAACAGAACCTCGTTTCATCCGAAAAAATGACGTTTTACCATTCGTCCACACAGGTTCGTCGTTGAGTACACCATCGCAGGAACTCCTGTCTGTGATGCAGCGTCAAGGGTAACCGCAGCCATGGTCTCCGAGTTGATAGTCCATGCTGCTGCAAACGTCGTCGAACTGTTCGTGAGAATGGTTGTTGTCTTACAAACGTCCCCATCTGTTGACTCAGGGATCGAGACGTGACCGCACGATCCGTTACAGCCATGCGGATAAGACGCCTGTCATCTCGACTGCTAGTGATACGAGGCCGTTGGGATCCAGCACGGCGTTCCGTATTACCGTCCTGAACCCACCGATTCCATATTCTGCTAACAGATATTCCCTCGACCAACGCGGGCAGCAATGTCACCATACGATAAACCGCAATCGCGATAGGCTACAATCCGATCTTTATCAAAGTCGGAAACGTGATGGTACGCATTTCTCCTCCTTACACGAGGCATCACAACAATGTTTCACCAGGCACGAGGCATCACAACAACGTCGGTCAACTGCTGTTTGTGTATGAGAAATCGGTTGGAAACTTTCCTCATGTCAGCACGTCGTAGGTGTGGCCACCGGCGCCAACCTTGTGTGAATGCTCAGAAAAGCTAATCATTTGCACATCACAGCATCTTCTTCCTGTCGGTTAAATTTCGCGTGTGTAGCACGTCATCTTCGTGGTGTAGCAGTTTTAATGGCCAGTAGTGTACTTTACGTCATTGGCCCCTTACTTAATTCACATTTATCGTGAATCGATCGCACTGCAAACAGCTTCTAGTCATTGAAGGAGGTTCACTTTACTGCAGGATTTGAGAACCAGCAGAAAAAGCTCCTACCGGAGCACGAAAAAGGGGCGAACATGCTCCTGTTTGTTTGAAGACTGACTGAAAACTGGGGATGCCAGGTGCCGCATTCTACTTTTCTCAGCACCTCTAAGATTATTCCCAAAAAATTCGCTCTCCTTTTAACATGCAACTCATATCCCACTCCCACAAGCTACTATAACTGTAACGCGCTCACATCCACTAATCCGTCGCTCTGATTCGCTCACACCCATCCACTCCCACTTACCCATTCTCACTGACTCATTCAGCCCAGCCCACTGTCATTATCTCTTTGTGTCTCTCTGTGACTGTCCCCTGTCTCACAGCTACAGTCCCCTCCATTCTGTCCAACTAAAACAGTCTCCTCTCACTGTGACTGTCTTGCTCTTGCTCTCTCTTACTGCTATCATCTCATTCATTCATTTCTACTGTTGCTGTCTGTACTCATTGTCGCTATCTCTCTCTCCCTCGTTGTCAATCTCATTTTCTCTCTCTCTCTTACCATCACTGGCTCTCAACCACTTGCAACGCCTCTTGTCATCATTCCTCTCCCACTTCTTTATCTAGCGCTGTTCTGTCTCTGTCAACTATGTTCCGCTGTCCCTGTTTCCGTGCCCTTCTCTCACACTGCCGTTGCCTCCTTCTCTCTTTCTATACCACAACCACTGCTACTATCTCTCAGTATCTGTTACTTTTTCGTCTCTTTCCCATTGCCGCTATATTCTCTTTCAACAAAACAAAAAAAAAATCGTGGATATCTTTCGCATGCCAAAATCTTTGCGAAAATTTCTAAAAGTGTTGAGGAAAGTAGAATGAGGCAGGTGGTACTCCACTTTTCAGTCATCTTTTAATAAACGGGAGCAAATTAGCTTTTTCCGTGCTCAGATAGGAGCATTTGTTCGATGGTTTACTTCTTTTCCATGCTACAGCAGGGCAGCATGTCACACATATGAAAAGAACTTTATGGATCAGTAAAATTTTGATAGTTTACTTATGTGAAATTGAAATAGCGCAAAACTATATAATTTCACATTTCAGACCGGATCTTATGTGTACAAATATTTGCATATGCTTTTGTACTATAACAGTGTGGCGCTGCCAGAATAATGATAACACAGAGACTTTACAGAATATATGTCCGTGATACGTTTTCGCCTCATACCCGATTTTACATGCTTATTTCACGTGTACAAGTAGGTAACTTTGGACCTCTGTATCTCCGAAACGGATAAAGATGTCAAGAAAATGTGCGAGATACAGATTTCACGAAAACATCGTAAAAATTTCAGTCGTTTGCTATGCGTAGCCGTCCACGATTCTGCCGCTCGGATTTGGTACCAAAAAACCATTTTTACGGATTTTCTCAGGAATCTCCCACGAACTAAATGATACCTTCATAAACCCCAAAATACATACAGTAGACCACATCTAATTCAAAAAGAACCAACCGATTTGCCCTATTTGCCTATGCTGGAGGAAATGTGTAATGTTAAAACTTGGATGCTGTACTGTAGGGTAGTTACAGTAAGACGATCCTTCTGTTGAATATACTAATGCTCCCTAGCCGACGGCCTATTCAAGACCCTTGACCGTACCTATCACCAACAGAAATCGAGGTATGGGCCCTGGAAAAATCCCATTTTTATGGGTTGCGTTTTAGAACGTATTAGGCAGCGCATGCTATTCCATGTGTATCGATGGCGAAAGAACGAATGAGCAGTATTATAGACTTGTATCATTGGTCGGTTGCAGAATCGCTGAGCACTTTCCAAGCTCTAGTACACTGTGTGAAAAAAGTCACATCTTTTGAGGTATGGCAGTACTCGGGGCAATAAACGTGGGTGCGGGATCGTACGCTGTGCCGAGACAGATTTTATTCCTGGCGTATAGGCGACTTCAGCGCAATAACTACGGTGGCAGCTGGAACTAACCTCTGTAATCAACAGACGTGTGTTTGGGCTGTCAGTTGTGAGCAGTGGTAAGTAGTGAACGTGCTGGCGTAATGTGTCAACGTTGTTCCATCATAAATCGCAATGGAGTAACATTTCTGAATCAGTTGCTCAAGACATTCTGAGAACTGTCCCGCGCATCTTGACCCCCCCAAACAAACGCAACAATGCTTGGACGCATGCCCCGACTTGACTGAAATACAAAACACGGACCACTCTACTCTGGAAAAAATCGTCAAGGGTGACGAGACTTGGTGTCGTCACTATTAACGTACCAAAAAATGACGAAGTGCAGACATTGACATCAATCCGTCTGTGCTGGTTGGAAGCTGAGGGGCCGTAATCCCGGCTGTTGCACTTTTGTCCTTGGAAATGTACGCTTCGTTAATGCCGTGAAAACAGTTCGTTGCCTGTCTCTAATTATTTCTTGTTACATCTTTACTACTCCAAGCTTCCTTCCTTTGTTCTCTTCCCCTCCATCAACGAACTAGTAGCTCTCTGCGAAGTTCCAGCAGTCGCTACTTCCTTCCGTCTCGGAGGTTTAATGAGCTCCTCTTTAACTACTTCAGTCCGTCGAACCGCGAAATGAAATTTGCGACGACTGCTTACAAAGGAGTTACTGCAGATAAATACACCTTTGTCTGTAACCAGTCGTATTAATTTTGTTAAGTGTTTCGGAGCATTATAGTTCCACCATCAGATGGGCACTTATAAAATTCTTGTGTTTAATTTGTGTGTGTGTGTGTGTGTGTGTGTGTGTGTGTGTGTGTGTGTGTGTGTGTGTGTGTAATTGTGTGTGTGTTAAAGAGTTCCCGGCGTAGATATATTTTTAGTGGAGTACTGGAGCGCAAGGAATGAAATACATTGTTATATATGATGCGGTAGGCCTACGTACAAAGTACTATATTTCATTAACCTAAGATGCTGTACAGTGGTCGAAACTACATTAGGTTATTAATAATAGACTCATTCAAAAGCATTTTTACCTGGGATACTAAACAGAAAGACTATTTAACGGATGGGAAACGTTTTTGCATGGAACACATACAGAAATCGCTGTATTACTTTCAACATATTCCAGGAGTTGGAAATTGAGACGTTTGTCATACTGAGGCATCGACTTTTGTATTCCCGTGTAGTAGTCTACTATCAAGTGCTGGAAGCAGTGTTTGACTGTGGTTTGAATGGTTCGGTTCTGGGCCAGACTGGAATTTCTGCAAGTACAAGAAAAAGAACACTCAATTATACGATGAGCTAGTGACGACTTGTTTTGTAATACGTTATATTCTCAAACCTTCCTCCGAAATTAGCCTATCTGTTGATGAAAACCGTATCAAAATTACTACATAGTACCTGAGATTAACCTTCACATACAAAGAAGCGCGCCAGGGGATTTTAATTCTGGTCAAGCTTCACTGCTTTGTGGAGTCTCGGCGGCTGCTCACTGCTTTTCCGCCAGATACCGTCACCTCTCTAGCTGATCAGCTCGCACCTCCCACCATTCCCATGAGATGTCACTCCAAACACCAATTAAATAAGGAACAGATAAAGATATATGTATTATATGCGTGCAATTCTTGTAAATGGAAGATTATATACACAGACCTTCGCCTTACAACAGCCTGTCTATCAGTGAAAACCTTTTGAAATTCCGTGCAATTGTTCCTAAGATTAGCCATAGCAAACAGACGAAAATACACGGCGGGAGATTTTAGTGTATAATATGTAAAGAAGTGGCACCTCCCGTTGGAACGACTGAGAAGTGTTTGGTCGAGCAATGTCATATTGCAGTGTAACACTCGCACTAAAAATCCTCTTCCTCCCTTTTGCGAACGTTCACTTGCAGTTTCGTGTGTTGCAATTGAGACCTGTTATTGCAGTGATCGGTTATCTAGTATCCCCTGCGGCATCTACCCCAGAAGACCTCTTTGTTGACAGACGACTGCATTATTCCCCATGTACATTTTGACAACTTTCGAAAACTGATCCATGAAACGCTGCATTTTCGTGCGACTGACAGCGAATTTTTACTCATCTCTGTGTTATCTGGGACCAGAAACATTATCTCAGACTTAATACTGCTGCTGACGTACGAAATTATCACAGCTGCCAATTCCCAAAAATCCCGTTGGAGGACTTCTGGTAGTAGTGTTGCGGAAACATAGGTGGAAACATCACTGACAATCAGCGTTCAAATCATGCCTGGAGATGTGCTCAGAGAGACGAATGGTTAAGGCGATCGCTCCCAAAAGGCTGGAAATTGGGTATTAAGTCCAAGTATTACATCAGTTTCCATTGTTCATCGACGTTTTCATCACATTGGGGTTCAACATTTGGGAACAATTTTAGCTGATATCATTTTATGCCTACAATAATTTTCACTTGGCTTATGCCGGATCGGCGCTAAATAAGTAACGCAACAAATTTTTTTCTGAAAGCAGGTTGGTTCTACTGATTCCGGTACACCATATTATCCTCACTGTTTTGGGTACAAACACTATTTCTCAACATAATCTCCGTTCAATGCAACGACGTTAAGCCGCCTTACTGTGACGGCCTGTATGCCCACGTGATGTCACTCTGCTGGCCGACATCGGAGCCAACGTCTTGCTGCATCAGTAACTTCCCCATCACCCACGTACTGCTTCCCGCAGGTTGCCTCCTTCATTGGACTAAACAGACTGTAGTCGGAATGAGAGTGTCGGCACGTTGAAACACTGCTGGTGTCATAGCTGCGTGGGGCCTACCGTGACGCGAGGGATCGGACAGGTTTGCGCGACCATGTCGCGATGATGGCAGACTCTTTTCCCAATGACTCACCGTGCTTTTTTTACTGCCAGGTCTCCGTAAACCTTTTGCAAGGGCCTATGAATATCTTCGAAGCTTTGGATCTCCGCCAAAAGAAACTTAATGACAGCTCTTTTCTGCATGAAAAGCACTCCCTTACAGATGCCAGTCTGAAGGCTTCGTATAGCACCGCAACTTATCGGAACTTCATGAAACTACAGGAGTTGAAGCGGGAATCTTCCACGATGTCCCACAGTAAATTTCGCCTTTTTTCAACTGAAATTGGCCGAGAAAAAAAGTGTTCCATTAGTACAAACGTCCATCGTAAACTACTAGACCGACTTTTCGGCTGTATTCTAACAGCCTTTGTCAGGCCAGACTGATGTTACAGGAGGAAAGGTGTCCCTGTCTATTGTAGACAATGAGTGTCAAAACCTCATATTTGTGGAACTTATATTCTAGTACCAATAAAGTTCTACAAATACGACGTGCCGTACTGAAACCGTTTGTTTTGTGTTTCCTCCTGTAAAAGAATTCCTACCGTGAGGAATGCCGCTGTAATACTGCCGAAACGTCGGTTTAACAGTGTTCTATTTTAAAGAGTTTTATGCAGTGATGCGCTACAACACAAAGGAATTACTTTAGAAAATATATAGGTATTGTTTCTGAATGAACAGTTAAAAAAATTTTCTAGAAATATTTGAAATTACGAATTATTTGCATACTTAAAAATTCTATTATTAATTCCGCTACAGCCGGCCGAAGTGGCCGTGCCGTTCTAGGCGCTGAAGTCTGGAACCGCGAGACCGCTACGGTCGCAGGTTCGAATCCTGCCTCGGGCATGGATGTGCGTGATGTCCTTAGGTTAGTAAGGTTTAACTAGTTCTAAGTTCAAGGGGACTAATGACCTCAGAAGTTGAGTCCCATAGTGCTCAGAGCCATTTGAACCATTTTTGAATTACGCTACCCTGTACTGTTTATTACGTTTGTTTATGGATTCATTTATGAAATAATAATCAAAATTAATAATGTAATGAAAACTATTAGGAATTCATTTGTTAATAAATATTGTAAACCCTTTGAGATATCGTTATTTCCACATAGTGTGACAGTTGTAAGCTTGCCTCTAATGCGATCGGATGTATTTTAGTATAATAGGTAAGAGCAATGTAATTTAAAATTTGTTAATATGAAAAAGCAAAATACTGTACGATATACTAAAATGAGAGAAATTCAATGGAAAATACATTTACGTAAAAAATTCTGCAACAACAATCTTGCAATTTTTTTAGTTGAAACCAACCGTCAGGACCTGATGTTAGATTTTCAGTTTAAAGAATCAGACCCCTAGACAAGAAGCCATCTCAGCATGACACGCTAAGTAAACTTGAAAGTTTATTGTAATCTTCGCTCCTCGCAAATCTTCATAAAAGACTTTGCTTATTAATTACTTGGATTGGGTATTGTTTAATATGGACAATAGATAGAAGAAGGAAGAAGGGGGGAAATTACAACACCCAGGAACATTTTAATCATCATGTACACTAAAGCGCCAAAGAAACTGGTAGAGGAATGCGTGTTCAAATTCAGAGATATGTAAACAAGCAGAATACGGCGCTGCTGTCGGCAACGCTTATGTAAGCCAAACGTGTCTAGCGCAAGTGTTACATCGGTTATTGCTGCTACAATAGCAGGTTATCAAAATGTGAGTGAGTTTGAACGTGGTGTTATAGTCGGTGCACAAGCGATGGGACAGCTCTATGAGGTAGCGATGAACTGGGGATTTTTCCGTACGACCATTTCACGAGTATACCGTGAATATCAGCAACCCGGTAAAATATCGAATCTCCGACATCGCTGCGGCTGGATAAAGATCCTCCAAGAATGTGACCAACGACGACTGAAGGGAATCGTTCAAGTGAAGAAGTGCAAGCCTTCCGCAAATTGCTGCAGATTTCAATGCTGGGGTATTAACAAGTGTCAGGGTACGAACGACTCAATGAAATATCGTCGATATGGGCTTTCGGAGTCAAAGACCAATTCATGTACCCTTGATGATTGCACGACACAAAGCTTTACTCCTCGCCTGGGCCCGTCAACACCGACACTGCACTGTTGATGGTTGGAAACATTTTGCTTGGTCGGACGAGTCTCGTTCCAAATTGTATTGAGCGGATGGGCGTGTGCGGCTATGGAGACAACCACATCGATCTATGGGTCCTGCATGTAAGCAGGGGACTGTTCAAGCTGGTGGAGGCTCTGTAATGGTGTGGGGCGTGTGCAGTTGGGGTGATATTGGACCCCTGATACGTCTAGATACGACTCTGACAGGTGACACGTACGTAACCATCCTGACTGATCGCCTGCTTACATTCATGTCCGTTGTGCATTCCGACGGACTTGGGCTGTTCCGGCAGGACAGTGAGATACCTCGCACGTCCAGAATTGCTACAGAGTGGATCCAGGAACACTCTTCTGAGTTAAAACACTTCCGTTGGCAACCAGACTCCCCAGACATGAATATTATTGAGCGTCTCTGGGATGCCTTGCAACGTGCTGTTCAGGTGAGATCTTCACCCCCTCGTACTCTTACGGATTTATGGACAGCCCTGCAGTATTCATGGAGTCCAGCACTACTTCAGACATTAGTCGAGTCCATGACACGTCGTGTTGCGGCACTTCCGCGTGCTCGCGGGGGCCGTACACGTTATTAGGCAAGTCTACCAGTTTCTTTGGCTCTTTAATGTATTTGAAAGAGTTTTATGCAATGACGCGGTGCAGTACCCAGGAACATTATAATCATCATGTAACAACAAATTAACTGAGGAGTCGTCGGTACGCTGTTGCACGTGGCAATTGCCCTGTGATACTCTACTGGCCATTAAAATTGCTACACCACGAAGATGACGCGAAATTTAACCAACAGGAAGAAGATGCTGTAATATGCAAATGATTAGCTTTTCAGAGCATTCACACAAGGTTGGCGCCGGTGGCGACACCTATAACGTGCTGACATGAGGAAAGTTTCCAACCGATTTCTCATACACAAACAGCAGTTGACCGGCGTTGCCTGGTGAAACGTTGTTGTGATGCCTCGTGTAAGGAGGAGAAATGCGTACCATCACGTTTCCGACTTTGATAAAGGTCGGATTGTAGGCTATCGCGATTGCGGTTTATCGTATCGCTACATTGCTGCTCGCGTTGGTCGAGATCTAATGACTGTAAGCAGAATATGAAATCGGTGGGTTCAGGAGGGTAATACGGAACGCCGTGCTGATTCCGAACGGCCTCGTATCACTAGCAGTCGAGATGACAGGCATCTCATCTGTATGGCTGTAACGGATCGTGCAGCCACGACTCGATCCATGAGTCAATAGATGGGGACGTTTGCAAGACAACAACCATCTGCACGAACAGTTCGACGACGTTTGCAGCAGCATGGACTATCAGCACGGAGACCATATCTGCGGTTTTTTGGATGAATCCAGGATCTGTTTACAGCATCAGGATGGCCGCATCCGTGTTTGGTGACATCGCGGTGAACGCACATTGGAATCGTGTGTTCGCCATCGCCATACTGGCGTATTACCTGGCGTGATGGTATGGGATGGCATTGATTGCACGTCTCGGTCACCTCTTGTTCGCATTGGCGGCACTTTGAACAGTGGACGTTACATTTCAGATGTGTTAGGACCCATGGCTCTACCCTTCATTCGATCCTTGCGAAACCCTACATTTCAACAGGATAATGCATGACCGCATGTTGCAGGTCCTATACGGGCCTTTCTGGATAAAGAACATGTTCGACTGCTGCCCTGGCCAGCACATTCTCCAGATCTCTCACCAATTGAAAATGTCTGGTCAATGGGGCCGAGCAACTGGCTCGTCACAATACGCCAGTCACTACTCTTGATGAACTGTGGTATTGTGTTTGAAGCTGCATGGGCAGCTGTACCTGTACACGTCATCCAAGCTCCGTTTGACTCAATGCCCAGGCGTACCAAGGCCGTTATTACGGCCAGAGGTGGTTGTTCTGGGTACTGATTTCCCAGGATCTATGCACCCAAATTGCGTGAAAATGTAATCACATGTGAGTTCTAGTATAATATATTTGTCCAATGAATACCCGTTTATCATCTGCATTTCTTCTTGGTGTAGCAATTTTAATGGCCAGTAGTGTAGTTAAAACTGCTAGCCTGGTGACGGGGTTGTCCCGCGATACACGGAGGCGGAGCTCATAGGCGTGGTCCCTCGACGCGGCTCGGCGTGGCGCTGGCAGCGGTGAGCTATGGCCGGCGGCGACGCCTCAGACGTCCGCTAGACGGCCCGTAGCTCACGCGGTGTCACCCGCCCCCGGCCGTCGCTGTGCGTCACGCGCACGCTTCGGCTACGACGGCACACGCCTGCCTGTCTCTCGCGTTACGTCACGCGACACAGCCAGAGACAGCGCAGGAGAAGCGGTGCAGTTAAGTGCTCCTAGCTGTGACGTCACAATTGAACACTGCGCTCTCCATACACATGGTTCAATTGGCTGCAACGAACTTCAGTTCTATATATTGCTTTTGTTAGCATTGGTAGTTTTTCCCGAACACGTTAGTTTTGAGACGAATGAAGTCGTGTGCAAGTAAGCTAAAGTGAAAATTTGTTAGCCGGCCGAAGTGGCCGTGCGGTTAAAGGCGCTGCAGTCTAGAACCGCAAGACCGCTACGGTCGCAGGTTCGAATCCTGCCTCGGGCATGGATGTTTGTGATGTCCTTAGGTTAGTTAGGTTTAACTAGTTCTAAGTTCTAGGGGACTAATGACCTCAGCAGTTGAGTCCCATAGTGCTCAGAGCCATTTGAACCATTTTGAAAATTTGTTAGATTGCCTACCCCATCCAGCTAACTAACACACTAAAATGCCTTGGACTAACCTTCGACCGGCAACTAACATGGAAACCCCACTTACTAACACCCAACAGAAAGCCCACAGCCCGGCCGGGGTGGCCGAGTGGTTCTAGGCGCTACAGTCTGGAACCGCGCGACCGCTACGGTCGCAGGTTCGAATCCTGCTTCGGGCATGGATGTGTGTGATGTCCTTAGGTTAGTTAGGTTTAAGTAGATCTAAGTTCTAGGGGACTGATGACCTCAGAAGTCCCATAGCGCACAGAGCCATTTGAACCATTTTTTGTTAGATTACTAACCCCACAAATCATGAATGAGTAGTAATTGCTGAAAAGCCGTAGATTTAGTATATCTAACTCGAGCTTACATAGTGATCGCTTAAACGCCAACTACACTCGTTATTTAGACTGACATTAGTAACTTCGTGGGGTAGTTTTCGGCCCGAAGAACGAAAACGACCAGCAACTTATTTACTTCCATATTTCTCTAAACTGTTATTAAAGAGTTAATGTTTTCTTTTGGGCCAGGCCCGCAGCGTACATTAGTCATAATATGACATTTGATATTGAATAATTCCAGGTAAGCTGCATATAGTTTAATTAATATTGTCTCTTCTTACTACAAGCTTGTTTCGGCTGTAGCACCATTCTCAAGAAAACGTGTAGTTGCAGCAGAAGCCAACAGCGCGCCAATAACTAAACTATCGACTGTTTATATATTCCCAGATCGTTGCAAGTCACGTAACTTCTATTTGTATATAGTTTTTTCGTGGAATATGGTTCAAATGGCTCTGAGCACTGTGGGACTTAACTTCTGACGTCATCAGTCCCCTAGAACTTAGGACTAATTCAATCTATCTAACCTAAGGACATCACACACATCCACGCCCGAGGCAGGATTCGAACCTGCAACCGTAGCGGCCGCGCGGTTCCAGACTGAAGCGACTAGAACCGCTCGGCCACACTGGCCGGCTTCGTGGAATACTTGTGACACTAGGATAACAGTTTACTCTCATTGATGCTTCGTGTTTGAACATAAACAACAAAATTTAATCTTTATTGATAAAGAAAACATAATATTACCAGGAACATAGGCTCTTGCATTAACATTCGCCTCTTAAAGAGAGTTCTTGGAATAAACTTAAAAAAAACGAAGAAAATCTATTTCAGCAATGTTCAGAAACAGGTTTCGGGATTAAATAATTAAATAAACTACAAAGAAAAACTGGATAATACTGTCACTTTAAAAACTGACAATAGATGCATCAGTGAATCAATTAAGCACTTATTTTCGTAGATCAAAGTCAAGACACACCTCTTTGTCAATGTTACGTATTTTACAAACGTATTTTTGACACTTAGAACACGTATTTGTATTTTCCTTATCTTTAAAGGGTAGACATACGTTATATCTTTACGTTATATCTTTTACATTATATCTTTTATTTTATTGGCTGACTCGGTCCCACTTCACTTGCACTGCCGTTTAATCGACCCAATTATCATTTTAAACATATTTGCTAAGAGCTTTGTCCATTGCAGTCTGCAAGTCCGTAATAAAATTTCTGGAAATCATTTTCCTCTCTTTGATATTTGCTTTGATCAATACCATACCGAGATATTTCATAAAATCTCTATATACTATTTGATGGGTTTCTTCGCGACCATTTTCTTCTTCTGTCTCTTCAGCGTCCTCTATTTCACTGCTAGTTTCATGATCAGACACGCCTGCATCTTCAAGACAGTCTGGTGTATCCCATGACTCAGCAGCCTTCTCTAACAAATAATAGCTTCAGAATTTCATCACCGTTCAAAAGTCGTTCCATTCTGTCAAAACAATTTGAAAAATCATGATGAAAAATAAGGTTAGTTACGTTTATAACTTTGTAGGGTAGATTTCGATCCCAAGTGATATGTATCTGTGGAAATAATGGTCGCTGGTTAGCATGCGTCTCCACGCTGCAAACGCACAACCGGCACTAAGATTTCATAGAAGCGTAGTGGCAACGTTGCGATACGAACAGAATTGTAAGCAAAGAATGACGCGAGGGGTAATAAATTACGTTATGAATGTAGTAGCAGTTAAGTCCGACTCGTTTATAGCTGTTTATGATTGAGACACTACACGTCACTGGTATAGAAGAAAACTTAGTAATAATAATAATAATAATAATATCACTCGTGTGGTCGCAAATATATGAAACCATTTGGAAGAGACGCTTGAAATCTGTGGCCATATTTTACAGAATGGACAAAAGTAGATTCATCAAAAATTCCTCTACATTATTAGTTTGAAAAAGACTCAATTCGGCTGATTAGAATTAATTAGGAGAGTTTTACAAGACATCAACATCACAGGAGAAAAAATAATAAATCATCTAGCTTTTGGAACTCTAGTAACGAGGCAGAGATTCTCCGACAAGCATAAAAAGAAGACTGCAAGAAATGGTCAGAAAACTGAAAAAAATGACAGCGAATTCATGAAGAAGTTTTTGGGAGGATGAGAAGGCATAATCCATCGATCTTAACTACCAAGCATAGGCGTGCTCCGTAAGTGGCTAAAGCGAAAAGGAAGTGAGAAAGGACACTATTAATCAACACATCACTAAAGCGATTATTTCGAAAGTAATTGAAATGCCGCGATTTTACAAAAAACTGTCAGTGTTTCTTTTTCATCCAATCTGTATAGAACGGGTAGGTTATACGTGGACAGGGAAACGGCAGAGTGATCTAGTCACTGATGTCGTTGACGCGTAAATCGTCAGCCAGAGGCGATTCGTCCGTTGAAACCTACGTCTCCGGCAGTTCATCCTGGGAAGGTTGCGCCCTCGCGTGGAATGCTCGGCCGGCGAGGCAGCTGCGGACAATGGCGGCCCAACAGGACCGGTCCAGGAATGCAGCCCTGTGGTCGATCGCGCGCCACACATCGCCTACGCCCGTCCACCTGTCCGCGGCCCGATTCTCCTCCAAATATAGGATCGCCCCAGACAGCCGTACACAACGGCGGCCGGGAAATCACTTCGCAGCCCGCGACGGCAAGTTATTCGTTTGTTCCTAACGCTGCGTTTTCCACGCTAGTTGTGACGTATTCCAACCAGACCCAGTTATCGTCTGGTATCTCTGTTGACCTGAGGTTAGAGAGACGAATTATTTCGCAATGCGTTGTAACGGGTCCCTGTTGAATATGAATGGTTGATGAGTATACACTGACGGAAACAAATCGCAACACAAAGAAGGAATTGTGCGACATAAACTAAACTTGGTAGTTGCGTTTATACACCAGAAAAATGTTGTCTATTCGAATTTCGCATCAGTCACATAAAACTGGCGCTAGTAGCGTCACTGTGAGGATAGGATGCAAATAAGGCTTGCTTTAAATACGCGCTGTAACGGTCGTGAGCGTTTGTTACCTTTGAGACTGGACGTGGAGTGTTGACGTTACTCAAGAATTCCTTTAAGATTACAAAGGCGCCATTATCAGCCCCTCGCTAAGTTTGAATCAGGTCGCGTAATACCCTACTGGCCATTACAATTGCTACACCTCGCGAAATTTAACCGACAGGAAGAAGATGCTGTGATATGCAAATGATTAGCTTTTCAGAGCATTCACACAAGGTTGGCGCCGGTGGCGACACCTACAACGTCCTGACATAAGGAAAGTTTCCAACCGATTTCTCATACACAAACAGCAGTTGACCGGCGTTGCCTGGTGAAACGTTGTTGTTGAAATGCGTACCATCACGTTGCCGACTTTGATAAATGTCGGACTGTAGCCTATCGTGATTGCAATTTATCGTATCGCAACACTGTTGCTCGCGTTGGTCGATATCCAATTACTGTTAGCAGAATATGGAATCCGTGGGTTCAGGAGGGTAATACAGAACGCCGTACTGGATCCCAACGGTCTCGTATCACTAGCAGTCGAGATGACAGGCATCTTCTCCGCATGGCTGAAACGGTTTGTGCAGCCACGTCTCGATCCCTGAGTCAACAGATGGGGACGTTTGAAAGACAACAACCATCTGCACGGACAGTTCGACGACGTTTGCAGCAGCATGGACTATCAGCGGGGAGACCATGGCTGCGGTTACCCTTGACGCTGCATCACAGACAGGAGCGCCTGCGATGGTGTACTCAACGACGAACCTGGGTGCACGAATGGCAAAACGTCATTTTTTCGGACGAATCCAGGTTCTGTTTACAGCATCATGATGGTCGCATCCGTGTTTGGCGATATCGCGGTGAACGCACATTGGAAGCGTGTATTCGTCGTCGCCATACTGGCGTATCACCCGGCGTGATCGTATGGGGTGCCATTGATTACACGTCTCGTTCACCTCTTGTTCACATTGACGGCACTTTGAACAGTGGACGTCACATTTCAGATGTGTTGCGACCCGTGGCTCTACCCTTCATTCGATCCCTGCGAAACCCTACATTTCAGGAGGAGAATGCACGACCGCACGTTGCAGGTCCTGTACGGGCCTTTCTGGATACAGAAGATGTTCGACTGCTACCCTGGCGAGCACATTCTCCAGATCTCTCACCAATTGAAAACGTCTGGTCAATGGTGGCCGAGCAACTGGCTCGTCACAATACGCCAGTCACACTACTCTTGATGAGCAGTGGTATCGTGTACGCGCCATTCAAGCTCTGTTTGACTCAATGTCCAGGCGTATCAAGGCCGTTATTACGGCCAGAGGTGGTTGTTCTCGGTACTGATTTCTGAGGATCTATGCCCCCAAATTGCGTGAAAATGTAATCACATGTGAGTTCTAGTATAATATATTTGTCCAATGAATACCCGTTTATCATCTGCATTTCTTCTTCGTGTAACAATTTTAATGTCCAGTAGTGGATGTTCCTTCTGCGATACTGCAGAAAGAATGTAGGAATGTAGCCACTGCACACGCTTACTGGCAGTGGAGGTCACGAGAATGTACAGTCGCAGGCAGAGCAAGCACCGGACGGCCAAACGGTTGCAAATCGATGACTCAGAGCCAGACGGCCTGTAACGTGCATTATACCTACCCCGAACCCCGCCATTTACGACTTCAGTGGTGTCAAGCTAGAGCTTATTGGAGGGCAGAGTGGAGGGCTGTTGTGTTTTTTGATGAAAGCTCGTTCTCCCTCGGTGCCAGTGATGGTTGTGTATTGGTTAGGAGCAGGCCAGCTGAGGGCCTACGACAAACCTGTCAGCCTGCTAGACACGCTGGAGTGACGGTCTGGGGTTGGATTTCGTATGACAGCTGGAATACTCTCGTGGTTGTACCACGTAACTTGACTGGAAAATTGTACATCACTCTAGTGATTCGTCCTGTTGCGTTCCTATTCATGAACAGCACTGCAGGGGGTGCTTTCCAACAGGACAACGCTCGCCCGCATACTGCTACTGTAACCCAACATGCTCTACAGAGGGTCGACATGTTGCCTTGGTCTTCTAGATCACCAGATCTGTCTCCGATAAAGTACATATGGGACGCCTTCGGACAACACCAGCATTAACCGTCCCTGTATTGACCGGCCAAGTACAACACGTATGGACCTACATCGCACGAACTGATATCCGACATCTGTACAACACAATACATGCAAGCAATGCACCCTTACATTCAACAGTCTGGCAGGTACACTGCTTATTAATATACCAACGTTTCACATTTGCAATGGCTTTCTATCGCTTAGACTAACCCTTGATCTTGCAGTGCTGATTCCTTGAATATGTCATCTAAAAAAATATATTCTCAAAATTTCATTACTCTACATTAGTAATTTTGTGGTGTTCTGATTTTTTCCGTCAGTGTATTTTATGATATTCCGACCGAATGCTGTCCCATTAAGTGCGTCTGATACTTGATATCATCCTAATCATTAACTCTCTCTTTCAGATTAATAAATTTTAACTTCGACGTCGTATGGACTCACATATAAAAATATCAGATATCTATTTCGAAGAAATAGTTCTTATGGCTGTACTTCGTTAATTTCTTAAGTATCGGCAGATTCGCCTCATTTGAGAAACAATAGTGTAAAAAAGGAAGATTTTTTTCTGCGACGTCTTTCAGAAATCGTAAAATTTAATTTCTGATTCATCGTTACTCAGGCAATCAGCGCTACTGTTTAAACAGACAGTCAGTGACTCAAAAACTGTCTGTTTGAAGGCATTGCTGCAGCGAATATGCAATGTACCGCGCCTCCGATGTGGGTGTATAAGCACCGACGTGTAGGCAAGGGAGTGACGGGTTATTCGTGTCTTTGCGACGTGCGTGCGGTAAATGCGGAAACGTGAAGTACGGCGACGTCAGTACGAAATGCTCCCAAGTAGGAGCAACGTGCTGCACAACGGCCTGGAATGGTTAAAGATTCCTGTCGGACGGGGATGTGCAGCATGCGGTTACGGACTTCTTCATGCAGCGGAAAACAGTATTTTACCAAACGGGTATCTTCAAGCTGGTGAGTCGGTACGATGATTACTTCGATGCTCGCAGCCATTTTGCCTGATACACATATCGATTCTGGACTATACGGTCTTCGAAAGGAAACTTTTTGATCAACCTTTATAATAATTACACTTGCGAATATAACGTTTCAACACGGGTGTTCCATATTATGAATTTCCAGATAATTCGGCTGCGTACGTTTTGTTACCATACAGTCTGTATCTCTTTATTACCGCTGTAACACCAAATTATTCTTTTGTAAAGTCATGTCGTTGCAGTATTATAAGACCAGACTTCCGTAGCCACTGTCATTATCAGCGAAATTCACTGCATTGTCAGTATGTAAAATTCTCCGACGATTCGACCACTGTTGCATATGTCCTTCCTCTGGGTGTTTAAGCAAACCGCTGTAAGGAAGTCAGTTTGCAACAGTGATCGAAACGTCGGAGAACTTTACATATAGAATGCTGTCACATAAGCTGAAGAATTTTATTGGTGTTTATTTCTAACTTTTAGCACTTCTCAAAATTAAGTAACTTCGTCATATACATTAAGATTCCACAATAAATACAACTGAAATTTCTTCCTCTTGGTAAATAAGGTAGTATCATTCAATGAATATGAGTTATTTTTCATGAAACACTTTCACAACAATAGAAACAGAAGGCCACGCAGTAAAGCTTCTTTACTCATTCCATAAAAGCCGACTTCATCACAGAATGCCCCAGAGGAGACTTGCTGCATTTTTAAACACATGTATGACGTATATTACAGATTTATTTATTTCATTACTAGCCTTTCCCCGCAGCTTCGCCTGTATATGTGTTCGTCACACGTATTGAGCACACCCCCTCTCCTCCTCCTCCTCCTCCTCCTCCGTGTGTTCACCTCTTCCTCCCTCTGTCTGTCCATCTCTATTTGTCTGTTTCTGCTATCCACTCTCTCTGTCTCTTCATTTCCTCCCCCTCTCTTTCTCCATTTCCTCCACTCCCTCTCTATGACCATATCTTCCTTCGCCATCCCTCTGACCATATCCTCCTCTCCTTCTCTCTTTGAATCTCTGCCTGCCCTTCTTCCTTTTCCACCTGCCCATCACCCCACTACATCTTCCATCTGCTTCATACATCTTCTTCCCTCCCCTCTCTCTGTCCTTTTCCTCCTCCCCTTCATTCTGTTCAGCCCTCCACTATCCATATCAACCTGTCTCCAGCCATGCACATTGGCACTAGTAAGCCCTGCAATATTCAGTGAAGCAGGCCGATACTACTCCCACAACGTACTTGTCATGCAGGGCAGCCTACATTTTGGGGCCCAAAAAAACAGTTTCTTGTCCCTCTCATGTGAGCTGCCCTATAAAGTTGTTTGATTTGGCAGGCTAATATAGACTATATGCAAGGCGCTGGAAGAAAAAAAAATTCTGCCCATATCTCTGCTCTTATTGGACCTAGGAGGTTATAAACTCCACAGTGCTGCCACTCATGAAGCCTGCTGTTTGTGTACCAACTTTGCTTGAAATCGATCCTGGGGTTGGAGAGGAGGGCCTGAACACATGCACAGGAGATGTCGTTAATTGTCAGGCTTCTTATAGTGGTGGACGACCATCAGCTTTAAGAGTATATAAAAAAATGGAAGCATTACTTTCCAGCACGCCATCCTAAAAATGGCTCAGAAAAAATTTCATGAACCTTAACATAGGCAACTTAACTCACACCATTTGCTCCCAATGTGCATGATGTAAGCTTGGTGACCTATCTTAAAGCGCATGAAAAACTTTCTGTGCCAGTTTTATTTCGCTCAGCCAGTATAGCTATAAGCTTACAGAATGATCGAGATCAGCTGCTTTCTTAATTCTGGTTACATGGAGCAGGTTAAAAGAAGCATGCAATAAAAGGTGAAGAGTAGCAAATTTCAAATATTATTTTAATGAAGAAAAAGAAACTGAAACCACATGAAATACTATGATTCAGGAAAAAGTTAGAAGAAGTGAATAAATAGTGAAAACATTAAAGAGACGTCAGCAAAATTAAACGAAGAAAGGAATGTAAGGGGAATGCTTAGTAGGAGGAATGAGGGGTCTGTGATACATTTGAGCTAAATAATGCGGTACAAGAAGGAGCAGAGGCGGGTTTGTTCATCGGAACGTATGAATTGGATTTTGTGACACAGATTGTAGAGAACGCTGGGTGAGATATGGATGTAGAAACTGAGTGATCTGCGTAGGAGGGAAGAAACAATAAACGAATGGAAACCTACAAATTAAACCAATAATGTAAAAAAAAATCATAACTAAATTGATATACTTCACCAGTGACTGTGATGTCCTGGTTTCTTGTTTTATGCTCTTTCGATTTATTTCAGTACTTGTTGCTCTAAGATGGATACCTGTCAAACGACATATCAAAAGTACAAACGTGAGATTTAAGAGCAGTAATTAGGTACGCATTACGTAATAGGAGAGAAAATATAGATATCAGGAAAGAATAAAGTATATTTAATCTGAATGAAGGAAATAAAGTAGACTACAGACGGAATGGGAAGAGTACATAGCAAAAATGGAAGAAACCAGAACACCAAAGATGCTGCTGAAGTTCAAGCCAAAAGATAGAAGGTGGAACATCAGTCAGCCGAGGAGAATACGGACAGAGAAAAATACCAGAAAGTGGTACAAAGAAGAACTGGATGAATCCTTGATGACGATGATCATGAAAACTGGTTCTTGTATGCATTTACATTGTTGTACAGACTGAGAATTTGAATATCGTCATACATGAGAACTTAAAGCAAATTAGTCGTACCTAAAGTAACAAAAAAGGAAGGCTTCGGGATTAACTTGAAACCATAATAGCAAACCGCTTGTATCCATTTACAGTTTCATGTCACTGTCGAGTACAAGATAAACAGGAAACACAGTCATGTTTGAAATTCTTCAGACGGCCGTTTTCTCCGCAAGGCTCGCAAAGACAAGAATCTCTGCCTTCACCGCGCACAGTGTAATCGGAGAATAAGGAATAATATCTGGCCGCCGGTTTTCTGTTCGTGGCGAAGCGAGGATGCTTGTTGGGGCAGCGACGCGCAGGAATGTGTGGGACTCTTTCGTTGCAACTTACAACGCTCACACCGGGAGATATCCACTTGTAATGCCTCTTTTCCTAGGAGAAACATCCCTGTAGAAAAACCATTATCGTCACTGCTGTCTGATACGTGTGAGACTGAGCTCACAGTGGCACCGCCATCGGCGGATTCCGCCGACGACCGACGTCGGCCGAAGGCGGCCGATCTTTTGAAACAAGTACGCCACTACGTGAGCGGTCACATCGTAGCCGATCTCATCGCTCGGAAGTACAGAGAGTAAAATTCAAATCACTTTGTTTTCTTCAGTCGAATCGGATGACGTCCTCACGTAATAAATATGGGCTACAAGAAACTGTTAAGAAAGTAGGATGGAACACATAATCGGTATATAGATCGGAGTCTGTGGACTGAAATCGCAACTTTATTGAAAACCTCACTTAAGTAAACTGTATATCGGAAATTTAAAGCGTAAATTATAGCCTCAAAAAGTAATTGATTCAAGAAAGAAAGATTGCGTATCTTATGCTTAAAGTTACTGTAGTGCCTTACTTTTGGATTTTGGTTGGTGGGCGTTAGCTGTCTACAAATTATTATTCCTGTTTATTAGTCTTTTTATGCCAGCAGGTTGGTCATTCTGTTACGTGAGGTCGTTTGCAAATTTGGTGTATGTGTTTCCACTTTTCAGTGCTTTAGGTTTTCAAAGTATTTTATTCTAAAATTTGTGTTTGTTTTTGACACGAGCACTGAATGACAGTCAGTGAAGGTGAATCGAAATATTGCTGAATGTATATGAAGATATGCAAGTGTTTGTAATCTCGCTTTTCAATGTCCCACGAACCATCTTGAGTATGTAATAGTACCTTCTGTCCCCCCCCCCCCCCCCCCTATATATATTCATAAAACTTGATTGCTTATACCAGTACTGAGAAAAGAGTGTACAGTACTCGCCACGTTCTTTTCGAGACAGATGCAGTTCATTTACATCCATTCGGCGTCTTTTTAATAGCGAAAGCCACAATGCAGCACTCGACTCTAAGCACGGACGCGTCGTGGAATCCATCTCGCGAAAGCAGTTTAAACTATGTTCTAAACCCATTGATAAAACATATTTTAACCTAATATAAACTCCGTGATCACGCACTGTGACTAATTTGTCGGCCGATGTTATCGGGCCGCCTCTGGCGACTCAAGGCCTAAGTCTGCTGTCTTAGTGAAGACGGGTGTACGAAACCGTGAAACTTGAGATAATTTATTACTGTAGTTAAGACAGCAACACGCTGCTAATTGGCAGGATGAAGAGAAACAACCTGACCACAAGGTCAGAACAGGGTAATGGACATCAAGAAGGAGCAAAATTTTCCGGATAACCGTAGGTGGGAAGTGCAAAGGTGTGGAGCTACGGTCGCAGGAAGACAGCCAGTCAGTGGTTCAAATGGTTCAAATGGCTCTGAGCACTATGGGACTTAACATCTATGGTCATCAGTCCCCTAGAACTTAGAACTACTTCAACCTAACTAACCTAAGGACAGGACACAACACACAGCCATCACGAGGCAGAGAAAATCCCTGAACCCGCCGGGAATCGAACCCGGGAACCCGGGCGTGGGAAGCGAGAACGCTACCGCACGACCACGAGATGCGGGCGGGCCAGTCAGTGACAAGGTCGCGGAACCGTGTGCATTTAAACCGACTTGGACCAGCTAATGCCTTTTGGAATGAGGGGAGTAGTTGCTAATTAAGTTAGCATGAAGAAAATGATTTCCACTGAAAGGTCAAAGCTAGGCAAACTTTAAATTCTTATCTGTGGCCGGTTACGTTAGTCGCGAATTTTTTATGTTCTTTGTTTACTCTGCAGAGCTTAACTAGTAAATCAAGTACGTTAAAATTATCGTCGTGTCGTTAATTTCTTACGATAATAAGCTGCACTGCAGAAACAGAACTGCAGTAAGATAGTCAACTTGTGGTACTGTAACCTGCAATGTTCCTGTTAATTTTTGTTAATGAACAGAGAGCACGAACGAACTTTTATTATAACAAGTACAACAGCTCAATAAGCGTAAACTAAGACAGTGGCGAAAAAGAACCACAGATAAAATTTTAACAGCTCGTTTTTTATAGAAATTACTCAAAATTCGTACCCCATATGTCACCACAAAGTTGATATCGTCAAAGAAATGATTGGTTCATCCTCTCGTAAACAACCATCATAGCATCACACAGCGACGGAATAGTCGGCCAAAACCACTCTGCTATTCTGAGACTAACGCCTTCGTCTATTAGACATACAGGAATTAAAAATAAAAAAATTACGGGAACCCCGTGAGAAACGCACGCTTAAACATATACACTACTGGCCATTAAAATTGCTACACTACGAAGATGACGTGCTACAGACGTTTTTTTTAGAAAAAACACTTTTAAGTTCAAAAACAATGAATTTCTGACAGTGAATTCTTCTTACTGTTGTGGCAAGTCGAAACTACAATCGTCCCGCCACAACTGTGGGTTCTGTGATTGCTCGGTGAGGTGGCATATTAAACTAGAATACATGAAGCATTAGTTCTCATTATTCAATAAATGAATAAACGGTTTACTTAACTTTGACACACCTCTTTGCCATAGGTAATTCACAACCGCCATGGATTAGCAAAGCACCACTTGATACACTAATTAACAAACTGTTCTCTTCAGGTACACTTTCCCACATTTAAATGAAAAAGGCTGGTTATGAAAAGTAGTCTGTGCTCTTCCCCAACACCAGCTATGTAAGTAAACAATTCTCCACTTGAAGATGACGGTGTGGACGATCGAAACACACAGTGGCAAAATAAATAAGTGACTGATGCAGAAAACTGTTTTGTTTCATTGCTTCATTTTAATCTATAACCGATATTTGTAATGTACGCCATATGTGCTGTGCAGCAAATATCAATTCCACTCCGGCTAAAAATTTAAATTGTAAATTGTATCAAGATATAATTGAAACATTTATGTGGTTTGTTGGTAAGTTGGTGTGGTTCGGTGGTTCAATGCGTAAGACCCGGAATAAAAATCCATATCATTAAATCATCATCATTTGGTTATCTGGCTTGCTGTAGCTTTAGACATCTTAGCCCTCCATGCTTCTCAGTCGTCTGCTAAAAATAAGAAGCTATTACATTACTATTCCCAAGGCGCACTTCACATGGCCCTCTAAAAATTCAAAGGTACAACTCAAAAACCCTACTCTTTCTTAGATTTATTTTGTCAACTCGTCGCTTCATTCACCTCTCGCAACGTTTCATTTATGTGAAGAACGTTTAGTTGCATAATTGTTCGGGGTTTACATTACACTAGCTTTGAGGGCAGCTGATAAATTTTCCAAAGCTCGGTGTCGCTTCAGTCAAGCACCTTCTTTACCGAAGGGAGATGAGCATACCTGGAAAGTTTTAACGGCCTATTTCACCATTCACAATATTGAAGGGGCGGGGGGCAATTACTACCCTTACTGTACCATTGACGGCCTCGTTTCAAGGAGCATGGACGTACGTATGACATCGAAAAGCTTCAGCCTCTAAACCAGTAATGAATGAACAAATTAAGAAATAAAGTGAAGCTGTGGAAGATATATGCCCTGAAATGTGTTAGCAAACTCTACGACTGTAGACTTCGTTTATGTTGATTAAAGTATGCCCCAGGAATCGACTATAGTTCGTTCGGTCACCACTTGTCGATTATCTCTGCTGTTTTTTTCTTTAGCTTGTAGTAGCGGTTATTGGCTTCGTTTCCACATATGTAGTTGCGGCATTGCGATTGATGGTCTGTAATTTCATTATATCAGTTGCGAAGCTTGTTTGGAACTATTAAATTGTACTAATACGGCATGGAAGAAAAGCAGGTGGTGATGAATCAGAAAAAATTATGGTTAAGGACAGTAAATATGACTAAGCATGATTTTGCAAAATCTATTCATTGCGACTGTTAAGCGCAACGAGGCGTTTATGAAGCGATCGATGATTACCATCTGGGGCACACAAAACTCTTTGCCAGTTTGCTCTCCGTTATTACTTTACGCTTACGTAGACTCCGAATAGGCAGCAGTGGTAAATTTGGCCATTCTACGTAGAAGTAACAATACAGTTACTTCCACACTCATTTTACTTCGTAGGCGATAAACAGTTTCTGGTGGCGGGCAGCCATGACATCAAAGGCTCTGCCCACGTGCGAACGCCAGTCCTCTCGTGCGCCTTTAACGTCAGACATCCTCGTTACGCCTGTGCTAAATAAAATTCGTATCACCGACATTAACAGCCTGGAGCCACGGCGTCTGGCAGCTACGAGTCGTAACTTTCTCGTGTGGCAAAGATTAATGACTGCTTCTCGCCCGGAACGCGAAAATCAAAAGGAGTACTCTCTCTCTCTCTCTCTCTCTCTCTCTCTCTCTCTGTGTGTGTGTGTGTGTGTGTGTGTGTGTGTGTGTGTGTGTGGGCGGGGGGGGGGGGGGACGCTCGCGTGCGTGCGCTTGATTGTGTGTTTCTGTGATATATGCCATTTGGGAGTAGTCACCACTTTCTTTTAAGTCATCCAAGGAGAATTTTTCTGCTTTCATTACTTGATCAACTAAACAATTCATTACACTACATGCACTACACACATGATTTAGCAATTAATTATGTCATCCGAATTCGCCGGCCGCTGTGGCCGAGGAGTACAAGGCGCTTCAGTCCCGAACCGCGCTGCTGCAACGGTCGCAGGTTCGAATCCCGCCTCGGAGATGACTGTTTGTAATGTCCTTAGGTTAGTTAGGTTTAAGTAGTTCCAAGTCTAGGGGACTGATGACCTCAGATGTTAATTCCTATAGTGCTTTGAGCCATTTGAACCATCCGCATTCAGAAGTTTAACTAGGATGATTTTCAGTATTTATAACTTGGTGCCACACAAAGCTAAAAAATGGCTTTGAGCACTATGGGACTTAACATGTGAAGTCATCAGTCCCCTAGAACTTAGAACTACTTAAACCTAACTAGCCTAAGGACATCAGACACATCCATGCCCGAGGCAGGATTCGAACCTGCGACCGTAGCAGTAGCGCGGCTCCGGACTGAAGCGCCTAGAACCGCTCGGCTTCCGCGGCCGACCTACACAAACCTGTAGCGGCTTAATAGTTCGCGTTACAAAGTTTTAGTTCCAAGGTGATCAGTTCATAATCGCCCGCATTCCACTACTGTCCTCACACTCAACTGTCACTCAGAATTCAACATTCGCTCCCTCGATACGCGATTGCTGTATTCATACTTAAAGAATGGAAATATAGCTGCGATCAATTCTGGTAGCTTTAGTATATGAATGGGAAACCAAATATGTTTGAATTAACAGATTACCTGAAATAACTGTCCACATTTGCAACTCACAAGCACCACATAAATTAATTAATGACTATGCCCTCTGTTGTTACGACGCCAGTATTTAAAATGCGCAGACCGTATCTGTCCGTTGGAAGTAATGACCCGTACCGGACACGGCAATAGGTTCCAGCCTGAATACGCTTGAGTGTCTGCTGTATCAATTGACTCGACCTGTGTATTGCACGACACTAATTTTTCATGGACAACAATTCCGGAAGCTATTCAATACAGTTCTGCACTGCCGCATAACAAACAATATACGAACCCACAGAATAACGGACTACTTTTATGAAAAAATACAGCACGTCGCTTTTAACGGAGCACAGTCATCAGATATAAAAGTAATTTCGCGGGTGTTCCCAACGAGCGTTATTGATCACTGTACGAGTATATGTGAACGATCTGGTGGACATTGTAGGAAGCGTCGTGAATGGAGTATGAAAAGGTAAAATGTTTGGATACCTGAATTATCCTCTGCCACACGCTACGAAGATTGGTTTGCGGAATATATGCAGCGTGTACAGAAATTAATTAACGATTTTGTTGGAATAATTTCTCTACTCTTACTATTTATGGTGGAATATTTTTATCACAAGATGCATTCAACATGAGTGTTATTCACATTCCGACAAAACTTCCATCTACTACTTGTGGCACGAAAGCCATTCCGGAGCATTTGTGGTGTTATAGCTGCAGCAGCTTGCCCGGCTCGGTCTCGGAGCTCCACCATTGAATTGATATGCGAAACATACGTCCCTTGATGAAACGCTAGACGAGGAAGTCCATGGTTGTGAGGTCAGGAGAACGCGCCACCCACATTATCGGTCGTGCGCCTCCAATCCATCTTCCAGGAAATACATCATTCAAAAACCTACGCACATTTATGTCGTAGTAGCATGGTGGTTCAAATGGCTCTGAGCACTATGTGTGACTTAACTTCTGAGGTCATCAGTCGCCTAGAACTTAGAACTAATTAAACCTAACTAACCTAAGGTCATCACACACATCCATGCCCGAGGCAGGATTCGGACCTGCGACCGTAGCGGTCGCTCGGTTCCAGACTGTAGCGCCTAGAAGCAGCATGGTGGTGCTCCGTGCTGCTGGAAGTAAACATTATGCACACGTTCATCCTACACAAGTTGTAGTAGAAGCATATCCAGATACATTTTCGCATTGATAGTCTTTTCAACGAAGTGGAATGAGCTGTAGATTTGCTCAAAGGATATTCCAGTTAACACATTAACTTTGGGGGAGTTTCGCTGGAATTCCAGGTTCTCCAATGATGGCGCGTAAGCCCAGATGATGTGGTTATTTCGGTTAATCTTCCCACAATTGTGGAAGGTTTCCCAGTCGCTGAATAGGATCTGGTTGAGGATGTTGCGATTTTCATCTGGTTCAAGCAGATCCTGGTACATGTTCATTCTCCAAATCCTCGTCATGTAAATGGTGGAGAATCTGCATATGGTAAGGCGTTGTTTTAAGCATCTATCGCAACGCTTTATGTACCATCGAGCGTGGAATGTCCACTTCCGCAGACGTATTATAATGTCTTCAATTTGGTCAGCAGAGGCTGATAGACGGCCTTGTCCGGGCTCGTTCTTCACGGCGCTTAAACTTGTTCACTATTTATAGAATTACCCTATCAGCAGGACCAGGTCTATGCAGTCGGCGATCAAATGTCGACCGAATTTCACCACACGACAACGTGTGTAACCTCCACGTCACAATCGCTATCCTCTCCTGGACATTTAACATCATTCTTGTTCATGTACCTGTCACAACAGAACATTTCACGAGTGTACCGTGAATATCAGGAATCCGGTAAAACATCAAATCTCCGACATCGCTGCGGCCGGAAAAAGATCCTGCAGGAACGGACCCAGATTGAAGAGATTCGTTCAACATGACAGAAGTGTAAATTGCTCCAGATTTCAATGCTGGGCTATCAACAAATGTCAGCGTGCGAACCATTCAACGAAACATCATCGATATAGGCTTCCGGAGCCGGAGGCCCACTCATGTACCTCTGGTGACTGTATGACACAAAGCATTACGCCTCGCCTGGGCCTGTCAACACCAAAATTGGACTGTTGATGACTGGAATCATGCTGCCTGGTCAGGCGAGTCTCGTTCCAAATTGTATGGAGCTGATGGATACGTACGGGTATGGAGACAACCTCATGAACCCATGGACCCTGCATGTCTGCAAATGACTGTTCAAGCTAGTGAAGGCTCTGTAATGGTGCGGGACGTGTGCAGTTGGAGTGATATGGGACTCCTGATACTTCTAGAAACGACTGTGACAGGTGACAAGTACGTAAGCATCCTGTCTGATCACTTGCATTCATTCATGTCCATTGTACATTCCGACGAACTTGGGCAATTCCAGCAGGAAAATGCTACACCCCGCAGGTCCATAATTGCTACAGAGTGGCTCCAGGAACACTCTTCTGAGTTCAAAGGTTTCCGCTGGCCGTCAAACTCACCAGATATGAACATTATTCAGAATATCTGGGATGCCTTGCATCGTGCTATTCAGAAGAGATACCCACCCCCTCGTACTCTTGCGGATTTATGGAGAGCCCTGCAGGATTCATGGTGTCAGTTTCCGGCAGCATTACTTCTGACATAAGTCGAGTCCATGACACGTCGTGTTGAAACAATTCGACGTGCTCGCTGGTGCCTTACACGATATTACGCGGGTGTACCAGTTTCTTTGGCTCTTCAGTGTATATATCGCAGTAACACGAATGTGAGGTAGCCCTGTCGTAAGTTTTCGTGTATGCAGCTTGTCTGAGTGAGTTGGCACGAACCAACCTTGCTGTAGGACCAGGAATGAACACACGAAAACACACTGCAGTTAAACGAGATTACGTCCTTTCCCTAGAGAGCGAGCAATGATTGAACGACAAAATGATAAGATGCTAGCCATGAGATAAATGTACCGAAAAAAGGAACTTGGGCTGAACGACAAAGCGTGCCTCATTACGATTCGTGAGGTCCCGATGCCGGGTGCTCGCTGTACAAGCGGCCTAATTGCTCCGTAGCAGCCAACATGATTGCTGCAAGCTTCCGAACGCGAATCGTGCTAATCTACTCAGACCGCCCTAATTAACGGCCAGGTGTTACGTGCTGAGAGACAACGATTGGATAACAAGAAGAGGGTAACTTACGCGTTACTACTTCCCGTGAAGTGAAGCCGTCCAACATCAGCAATCGAATGGCCCTCGAGCGTAGTAAACTCGGGCGCCGCACCGCAGTGTACTTTCACATCTCAGACCCCGGCAGCCAACATGGCGGAGGGAGGGAACGAATAGTTGGTGCAGCCTCGCCCTGGAGGGCGGCTCGGTCTCTTTACCTCTCAGGTTGGGACACTTGTTTCGGAGCGAATTCTCCGAACGAGGAAAAACTGGTATGCCTATGCCATCACGTTGCTTCACCTTACATTAAAACGTTGCGGGTAGAAACTGTTAAGATAATTTACCATTTTGAGAATTTTCTACGTTAATCAGATGGAGAAGGTGAAAATTCTTCGGCCCCTCCATTTGAAGATCGTCCATGTAATCAGACCTTCGAAGACAATCGTTGGGTCGGGAAAATTACTGTAATTGCATAAAACGACCGATTTAGTTTTATGATTTGCTAATCAAAGGACCGTCCGTTCTCAAATTCTTACCAATGAGTTAGAAATTTCGTAGGCGATACGAATCTGTGGTTGGAATTATCAAATTAACTTTATTTAGCTCTCTTTCTTTGTGATGCGAACACCCTTGCCGCAGTGGTAACGCCGGTTCTCGTTACATCACCGAAGTTAAGGGCTGTCGCGCTTGGCTAGCACTTGAAAGGGTGACCGTCAAGTCTCCTGAGCGTTGTTGGCATGCGGGGTGCACTCAGCCCCTGTGAGACATATTGAGGAGATACTCGACTGAGATGTAGCAGCTCTGGACTCGAAAACTGACATACGGCCGGGAGAGCGGCGTGCTGATCACATGCACCTTCATATCCACATCCGTCTTTCTTTGTGTTGGGAAGTGGTCATTACAGCCATTGTGGCCACGCCTGTTGCAATCTGTGCCGTCAAAAAGTCCTTACGTTAGAACAGGAAGGTTGAAATTCCAAAATTCTGTAGTCAAATGCAGTAAGACCTGCGGATAATGAAAATTGATGCAGGGCTTGGATATGGACTCTGAACATAAATAAACGTAACGTGGTGCGTGTAAACAGGACAAGAGACGCATTGCTGTACTGTTACACTATTGCCTAGAAATCTCTGGTTTTGAGAAGGTGTGGCCAAGATCTATAACTCCAGATGTGGAGTGGCAGATTCTGGGTTCTGTGCCTACGACCCTTGCCTGCAAACGAAGATTAGCTGAGGAAGTAAATGTTTCTCATACGAATGTCTGAAGACGGTTGCGAGAGCAACCGATGTACCCTTCTACATCGACTGTACCCTTCTACAACGGCAGCGCGGAGTGGCCGCGCGGTTTGAGGCGTCATGTCACGGACTGCGCGGCCCCTTCCGCCGGAGGTTCGAGTCCTCCCTCGGGCATGGGCATGTGTGTGTGTGTATGTGTGTGTGTGTGTGTGTGTGTGTTTTGTTTTTAGCATAAGTTACTTTAAGTTAGTTTAAGTAATGTGTAAGTCTAGGGACCGATGACCTAAGCAGTTTGGTCCCTTAAGAATTCACACACATCTGAACATCTTATACAACGACTGTACTTCACTTCACTCCGGTGAGCCACAGCTCTTGACGGAGACACACATATTGCCCATATGAATCAGGCGAAAAGTAACACTTATATTTCTTCTCAAAAAATGCTGCCGCGTTCATCTGTCATACGCTGAACACCCACGTGCATCTCAAGCCTTGGTACAATCCACAGATTTGCCACGACACTTGCATTCGGGAAAAAAAAGGAGGAGAAGAAAAAGAAGAAGTAGAAGAATATAGAAAACTGCACTCACCCACCACACATCGACGAAACTGCACGCATGCAGTCATCGAGTAATCTTATTCATCCACAGACGGCGCCAGTTGGCGCTGTTTTTTCCTCCTCTGTCACCAAACAGCGTGGCAACAGGCTCGAAGATCCCCTGCTGACACCACCCTGAAGGGTGGAGTTGCACTAGGAGGGGTGAATGGCGGTGGTGAAGCACCGGAGGGCGCAGTGGAAAGACTGTTGATGATAAAGAAAGCGTTATCCACTCTTGCTATATGCTTTGTCGTTGTTCTGCGAGGCAAAACACGCTTCACTCTGTTGACCGTGGCCCGCAGTAACGTGTGGGCGGCGGCTTCCGTTCGGCTGTGACGAAGCTGCGTAGGCACCCTGCATTGCTGTCAGCAGGCCCGCAAGCTTCCAGCGACCTCTATACGCCACGGTCGCGACGTCAGCCGCGTTCTCCTTCCCGTGCGCAGACCGCTGCGCACGGGATTCGACCCACTATTCTCTAGCAGGAGTCCGACGACAGCTGGTGCTGTGGTACTAAGTCCTCGGGGGGGGGGGGGGGGGGGGAGGGGGGACGACTGTGATCGGCACCAGGTGCGTGGGGCAGGTTGGCGGTTCCGTGGCACTAACAAGGAAAGATCCCCAACGGTGGGATTGGCTTTTTGAAACCATGTATATGGTGACTTAAGTCAAGGTCCAAGGAATCTCACCCTGTAGCCATTAATTCTGGTGGTCCCTTGTTTGCGAATAATCGACGAAACAAAATTTCGGAATTTCGCTTGATGCTCTACAATCTTATAAATCGAAGCTGTTCAAGTACTTCTTGCAGAGCGTAGTGGTTAAATTACTAATATGTCATGCAAAAGATTGTTGGTTCGAATCTCGACAGGTACAATGGAATCTTTATTTTTAAATCTTTATCCTAATGACTTTTATCATTATTTTCATTCAATTAAATGGTTTAAACGTAGTTTTTCCTATTTCTTTGTCACATCATATTACTTATCGTATGAAATACATCTCATTTTTCTTCCTATCAGTCTTTTTGCATTTGGAATCTTTGTTTGCGTCATTTTGATTACTGTCATGTACTAACTTCGATTTAATTTCTTTCATTTTATCATCTTACATTTTCGTCCACGTTGTTGCTTTCATTGTTTCTATTCCTCATTTTGCTTGAATTTCATTTTACTTATAATCCGTGATTTAGTTTAAATCATCATCCGCTTATTTTGTCCATACTGCTATAAGAATTTATGTTTTGAATGTTCCTATGACGAGTGCCATCCAAGAGATGTACATCTTATAACGAAAACTACATTCTTAACAGCACTGCACAGTCAATATAAATGGATCATTTCGTCTTTTGTTTTTTAACTGACAGATCGGTATTTGCACTAATTTAAACATTATCGTAGATAAATAAAAATAATTAAATTCACATGCATAAAGATTCAAAGTGTAAAAAAAATTATCGGAAGAAAAAACAAGAGCAATAGCGGAAGTTAATACGTTAACTAAAATGGCGCGACCAAGGAATACAAAGAAAAAATTGTGTGTAAACTACACTCCTGGAAATTGAAATAAGAACACCGTGAATTCATTGTCCCAGGAAGGGGAAACTTTATTGACACATTCCTGGGGTCAGATACATCACATGATCACACTGACAGAACCACAGGCACATAGACACAGGCAACAGAGCATGCACAATGTCGGCACTAGTACAGTGTATATCCACCTTTCGCAGCAATGCAGGCTGCTATTCTCCCATGGAGACGATCGTAGAGATGCTGGATGTAGTCCTGTGGAACGGCTTGCCATGCCATTTCCACCTGGCGCCTCAGTTGGACCAGCATTCGTGCTGGACGTGCAGACCGCGTGAGACGACGCTTCATCCATTCCCAAACATTCTCAATGGGGGACAGATCCGGAGATCTTGCTGGCCAGGGTAGTTGACTTACACCTTCTACAGCACGTTGGGTGGCACGGGATACATGCGGACGTGCATTGTCCTGTTGGAACAGCAAGTTCCCTTTCCGGTCTAGGAATGGTAGAACGATGGGTTCGATGACGGTTTGGATGTACCATGCACTATTCAGTGTTCCCTCGACGATCACCAGTGGTGTACGGCCAGTGTAGGAGATCGCTCCCCACACCATGATGCCGGGTGTTGGCCCTGTGTGCCTCGGTCGTATGCAGTCCTGATTGTGGCGCTCACCTGCACGGCGCCAAACACGCATACGACCATCATTGGCACCAAGGCAGAAGCGACTCTCATCGCTGAAGACGACACGTCTCCATTCGTCCCTCCATTCACGCCTGTCGCGACACCACTGGAGGCGGGCTGCACGATGTTGGGGCGTGAGCGGAAGACGGCCTAACGGTGTGCGGGACCGTAGCCCAGCTTCATGGAGACGGTTGCGAATGGTCCTCGCCGATACCCCAGGAGCAACAGTGTCCCTAATTTGCTGGGAAGTGGCGGTGCGGTCCCCTACGGCACTGCGTAGGATCCTACGGTCTTGGCGTGCATCCGTGCGTCGCTGCGGTCCGGTCCCAGGTCGACGGGCACGTGCACCTTCCGCCGACCACTGGCGACAACATCGATGTACTGTGGAGACCTCACGCCCCACGTGTTGAGCAATTCGGCGGTACGTCCACCCGGCCTCCCGCATGCCCACTATACGCCCTCGCTCAAAGTCCGTCAACTGCACATACGGTTCACGTCCACGCTGTCGCGGCATGCTACCAGTGTTAAAGACTGCGATGGAGCTCCGTATGCCACGGCAAACTGGCTGACACTGACGGCGGCGGTGCACAAATGCTGCGCAGCTAGCGCCATTCGACGGCCAACACCGCGGTTCCTGGTGTGTCCGCTGTGTCGTGCGTGTGATCATTGCTTGTACAGCCCTCTCGCAGTGTCCGGAGCAAGTATGGTGGGTCTGACACACTGGTGTCAATGTGTTCTTTTTTCCATTTCCAGGAGTGTAATTAACTGCATAAAAATAGTGATGAAAGTAGCTTCGTTACAGATTTAAAAATAAAAAATTTCAATCCACCTCGCAAAATTCGAACCGAGAACCTTTTGCGTGCCATGTTAGTACCTTATCCATTACCCTAGTCAACCATTTAACAAATAGTCAGTATTTTTAAAGCTATACAGCATAACGCGAGATCCCTAAAATTTCGCTTCGTTCATTACTCGCAAACGAGAGCCACCAGAGTGAATGGCTGCAGAGTGTGGTTCCTTGGACCATGATTTACATCACCGTATAGGTGGTTTCAAAAAATCGATTCCACCGCTGGGGAACTCCGCTTTTAAGTCCCATGAGGATCTTGGTGGCATCAGAGGCAACCCAGTCTCTAACGATGAAAACTCCCCATCTCACACCCCACACCCTCAGATTTAGTGATAAGATGGCCCAGGGGACAGACCGTCAGACACAGATCAAGCCTGAAAAGAGAGAGAGCGTGTACTGAAGTTTGAAAAAAAAGCAAAATAGAAACAGTGGACGGTCCGAGCTGAAGATCTGCAACATCGAACATACTTGTATAGCCATGCCGTCGTGGTTATGTCGTCACGGTGTTGGACTGCGAATGTGGACATCTGTGTTCAAATCTCCTTCGTGCTCCATACTTTTATTTTCACAAAATTATGAAATATCAGTCCGGTGATTGACGTGTCTGTTCGCTTTATTCAAATTTGTATCTATCGTAGTGTAAGGAAGGGACCTCCATAGGTACGTACCGCCTATTTGTTCTACACATGTACCACATGTTATTACTTTTGCGTTCAGTTTTGGAAGTTTTGAGTCTTGAATTCCCCTGTTGTAACATAGGTCACACCCCCATGCGACATATCGCCTGCTCCCACTGTTTATTACATTTACTTGAGACAGTAAATACATTCCTACGACACGACTCATAATCTATAACCAATGTATAGTACGACTACTGACAAAACTACACCGAGCGAGGTGGCGCAGTGGTTAGCACACTGGACTCGCATTCGGAAGGACGACGGTTCAATCCCGTCTCCGGCCATCCTGATTTAGGTTTTCCGTGATTTCCCTAAATCGTTTCAGGCAAATGCCGGGATGGTTCCTTTGAAAGGGCACGGCCGATTTCCTTCCCAATCCTTCCCTAACCCGAGCTTGCGCTCCGTCTCTAATGACCTCGTTGTCGACGGGACGTTGAACACTAACCACCACCACCACCACAAAACTACGGGAGAACAGACGCGTCAATGACCGGACGGAAAGCTCATAATTTTGTGAAAAAAAAGGACACACGAGAGAGATTTTAAAACAAACCTTCCCCTTCGCAGTCCAACTCCGTGACTACGTAACCACAACACGGAGATGTTTGCCTCTCGCTCGATGTTGTACATCATGAGATTGCACCGTTCACTGTTTCGATTATACTTCTTTTTTCATAGCTCAGAACACCTGCTTTCTGTTTTCAGGCTTGATGTATGTTCAGTTTTTGATGGGCTATCGAATGGGCCATTTTACCACTGAATCTGAGGAGATATGGAAGTAAACTTGTCTACCGCCTTGTCTAGCATTACTGTTTTCCACCTTATTTACAACTAACGTGCGTCCAAGTTTACATGTACTGTGCTGTTTATTCACATGTACATTCTTTCTATCCTACAAGAAAACAAGGACGACGAGCCATATCTTCTACCTGCCCGTCTGAATGGCCACCCGTACTTGAGGCTCGTGCAAAGAGTTCCACCTGAGTTGTCGGAGAACGTAACCTTGGCTGATCGTGAGAGGATGTGGATACAACATGACGGTGCACTGCCTCACTTCAGCTGGGTGTCTGCAATCGTCTCAGTGCTGTATTTTCTAGTCGCTGGATTTTAAGGGGAATCCCCTTGGTTACGTCCTGTGGGGATATTTAAAGTCACTTGTGTTTGGGACCCCAGTGGATACAGAGATGGGATTAGTTGCCAGAATTGTAACTGCCTATGATGTGATTCGCTACACACGAGGGGTGCTTGTCAGGGTGCCTCGTTCGTCGATGTCATTCTTGCATGGAGGTTGATGGCCATCAGTTTCAGCAAATTTTGTAAGATAAAGTACAAATGGTACGTTTGTGTCAGTGATGGTATTTGCAGTTAACTGTAACAAACGTAAATAAAAATGTACACAGTAATATGATTTTATTTCTATTGTCTCCTTAAGCTGGCTTCTCCGACCCTAAGTTCCGTTGTTCAATTGAGCACCCTCTATATCCAGTTAACTTTTTACATGCTCTTACAGAAACACCATGTGTGACGACGAACAAAATACTTTTTTTTAAAAGCTCAACCTGCTCATACCTGTTCCACTTTTTTAAAAATGCCAAACAAGAACTTTGTAAACATTACTAGTGGCGCGTCCCCGCACAGTTGCCATACACCATATTTTTCTTTTGCCTTTGGTGTGATCTCGGTGGTACACTCGGGACATTAACGACAGTATAGGTTTAGTTAGCTTGTTTGTCAACCTTTATAGCGGAGATGAGAGGAAGGCACTATCCTTGGTTGTGATACGAGTTCGGTTACAAGAAGTTGGTAGTTCTTGTGGAGCTGGCAGAGCTGATCTGCTGAAGTACCAAGTTATTACTTTTAGTAAATTTCTTTATTGTTGTAATCAACCGATTTGTTGAGGTGTCAGCGGGCTGCTGTGGTCGAGCGATTCTAGGCGCTTCAGTCTGGAACCGTGCTGCTGCTACGGTCGCATGTTCGAATCCAGCCTCGGGCATGGATGTGTGTGACGTCCTTAGTTTAGTTTGGCTTAAGTAGTTCTAAGTCTAGGGGTCTGATGACTTCAGATGTTAAGTACCATAGTCCTTAGAGCCATTTGAACCATTTTGTTTAGGTGTCAGGCCAAAACCCTTAGATCCTAATAGAATGTCAAACCTTCACAGTAATCGAAGGACCTTCATCAGAGACGAGCGCTTTCACTGTCATTCTGTGTGCTAATTACTGGCCACTTGACCTGAATTATAAATCATCAACGCTTTGAAATAATTAACTATCAGTCAAGGGCTACTTGTCTCATAGTACGAGAGACAAGTACTAATCAGCAACTTATTTCTACTATTCACTGAAATTCCTCTAACTTAATTCTTTCAGACGGGGATAGGCAGCCTCTATTCAATGGCTTGACAGTGCGTACTGAAAATTGCTACGTACCTTGCAGCTGCCATGTCTCCACCAGTGTCTATCGCCGTCTTCTCGTAAATGTAGAGTTTATTGATACATCAGGAGCTGCTGAGGGGCGTTACTGCACTCCAGCTTCTCGGATAACTCGCTGAATCTATACTCTACTTTAATCTGCACCTCTCTGAGATTTTATCCCATTCGACATTGATCCTGGGTGCACACGGCCCTCTGCAATATCTGTCCGGAATATTCCCTTGGCAGCTTTCCTGGACGTGTGATCGTCTTAATCTTTCACTATCACTCGAACTTCCACTAGAAATTCATACATTACGTGCATCGGAAGGTTACCACTGACACCTCTCACCTCGACTCCTCGTCGCTATGGCGAACCGCCATGTATAATTCTCTCTGGCGTGTTTTGTCAGTCGCTAAGGAGCAAACAGCTTTCGTTTGCTTCAGAGCTCGTTATCTCATACTATTTGTCCCTCATCTGATCCATACACCTGAAAGCTTGTGCTCACTTCTAGTTATGATGCAACATGTAATTCAAAATATTAACACTTTCTGTTCTGACATTTAATTAAAATTATTAACAAATGGCTCTGAGCACTATGGGACTTAACTTCTGAGGTCATCAGTCCCCTAGAACTTAGAACTACTTAAACCTAATTAACCTAAGGACATCACACACATCCATGCCCGTGGCAGGATTCGAACCTGCAACCTTAGCGGTCGCGCGGTTCCAGACTGACGGGCCTAGAACCGCTCGGCCACACAGGCCGGCAAAATTATTAACATTTTGTACGGTCATGACACTAGGTTTCATGCAGATGCACGACAGTCTCTCTCTGCCTCTCTCTGTGTGTGTGTGTGTGTGGGAAAAGGGAGCAGTGTGGTGTGAGAGGAGCGTGGCGGCGCCACGTGGAGTTCGGGGGCGGCAGCCGCCGCGCTGTCAAAACATATCAAGTGGCGGCGGCCGGCCGGCAGATGGGCTGCGGCGTGTCCGCCCGCCCAGCTTCTCCGTCAAAACAGAAACACGCCGCGTGGCGCTACGCCCAGAAACCGCTACACCAGCGGTTCTCCCCCCTCACACCGTCCCCTCTTCCCACCCCATACATATTCATGCTGCTTACCGCGAGATAGCAGCGCGCCGCCACTGCCTGCGGCTACAGTTGCACGGAAGCGTCAGCGTTACGTTGACCGTCTGCGTCAGTATCTTCAACACCTCACATAAAGTTTTTGAACAGGGTGCGGAACCCCAAACTGAAGGTGGAGCGTTCATGTCAAAGAGGCTAAAGACCGAAGAGTCAAATCCCCTAGCCATCCTACCGTATACAGGATGCTTTTAAGAATCCGTGTCACATGTTTATACTGAAGGTATTGTTGGCCAACACCGGTGGAAAAGTTCTTATAAGTACACTGAAGCGCCAAAGAACCTTGTATAGGCATGCGTATTCAAATACAAGCAGAATGCGGCGCTGCGGTCTGAAACGCCTGTGTAAGACAGCAAGCGTCTGGCGAAGTTGCAAGATCGGTTACTGCTGCTAGAATGGCAGGTTATCAAAATTTAAGTGAGTTTGAGCGTGGTGCTATAGTCGACGCTCGAGCGTTGGCATATAACATTTCAAAATGGCTCTGAGCACTATGGGACTTAACATCTATGGTCATCAGTCCCCTAGAACTTAGAACTACTTAAACCTAACTAACCTAAGGACAGCACACAACACCCAGTCATCACGAAGCAGAGAAAATCCCTGACCCCGCCGGGAATCGAACCCGGGAAACCGGGCGCGGGAAGCGAGAACGCTACTGCACGACCACGAGCTGCGGACAATACAACATTTCCCAGGCAGCGATGAAGGGGGAACTTTGCCATATGACCGTTTCACGAGTGTACCTTGAGTATCAGGAATCTGGTAAAACATCAGATCTCCGACATCGCTGCGGACGGAAAAAGATCCTGCAAGAACGGGACCAAGGTCGGCTGAAGAGTATCTAACGTGACAGAAGTGCGATCCCTCCGCAAATAGATGCCGATTTCACTGCTGGTCCGTCAGCACATGTCAGCATGCGAACAATCAACAAAACATCATCGATATCGGCTTTCGGAGTCGAAGGCTCTCGTGAACCCTTGATGACTGCACGACACAAAGCTTCACGCCTCGCCTGGGCCTGTCAGCACCGACATTGGGCTGCTGATGACAGGAAACATGTTACCTGGTCGGACGAGTCTCGTTTCAAATTGTATCTAGCGGAAGGACGTGTACGGGTATGGAGACAACCTCATGAATCCGTGGACCCTGCATGTCAGCAGGGGACTGTTCTAGCTGGTGGAGGCCCTGTAATGGTGTATGGCGTATGCAGTTGGAGTGATATGGGGACCCTGATACATCTAGATACGACTGTGACGCGTGACACGTACGTAAGCATCCTGTCTGATACCTGCATCCATTCATGTCCATTGTGCATTCCGACGAACTTTCGCAATTCCAAGAGAACAATGCGACACCCCAAACGTCCACAATTGGTACGGAGTGGCTCCAGGAACACTCTTCTGAGTTTAAACACTTCCGCTGGTCGCCAAACTCCCAGGACATATATGGGATGCCTTGCAACGTGCTATCCAGAAGAGATATCCACCCCCTCGTACTCTTACGAATTTATGGACAGCCCTGTAGGATTCATGGTGTTAATTTCCTCCAGCACTACTTCAGACATTAGTCGAGTCCATGCCACGTCGTGTTGTGTGCACTTCTGCGTGCTCGCGGGGCTCATACACGATATTAGGCTGGTGTACTAGTGTCTTTGGCTCTTACGCGTTTACACAGGCGGAAAAATTGCAACAGTAAAAAATATTTAATGTAGAATAATGAAATAGCGGGAATACATTTGTCTAGTAACATATCTAAGTGATTAACATTGCAAGATCACAGGTTAATCTAAGCGGGAGATCAGCTATTGCAAATGTGAAATGTTGGTACATTAATAACTGGTGAAACCGCCAGTATGTTGATTACAAGAATGCAAACGTGCATGCATTGTGTCGTACAGTAGTCGGATGTCAGTTTGTGGGACGGTATACCATGCCTGTTGCACTTGGTCGGTCAATACAGGGACGGTTGATGCTGTTTCGGTATGACGCTGGAGTTGTCATACGATGATGTCTCGTATGTGCTCCACTGGAGACAGATCTGGTGATCGTTCACTCTGTAGGCATGATGGGTTACACAAGTGGTATGTGGACGAGCGTTATCCTCTTGGAATACACTCCTTGGAATGCTGTTAATGAATGGTAGCACAGTGGTTCAATTCACCAGACTGCCGTTCAGATTTGAAGTCAGGGTGCTCCTGCTGTATTACGAAATCGCACTCCAGACGAAAACTCCAGGTGTAGGTCCAATGTGTCTAGCACGCAGACAGGTTAGTTGCAGGCCTTTCTAACCAACACATGGCCATCATTGGCACCGAGGCAGATCCAGATTTCATCAGAAAACACAACAGACCTTCACCCTGCCCTCCAATGAGCTTGACACCAGCGAAGTCGTAAATCGCGGTGGTTCGGGGTCAATGGAATACACGCTACAGGGAGTCTGCCAAGCAGCTGTCCTTGAAGTAATCGATCTGTAACAGTTCTCTGTGTCACTGTGGTGCCAACTGCTGCTGAGATTGCTGCTGCGGTTGCAGTACGATGCGCCAGAGCTATACGCCGAAAACAATGGACTTCCCTTCCAGTAGACTGTTATTGTGAAGGTGGTTCGATGAAACCTCTGACAGGCACCTAAGTGTTGTTTGCAGAGTACCCATGTATATGTATTCACCACGTGGGCGTCCGGAGCCCGGTCTTCTTGCGACCGTACATTCGCGTGACCACCGCTGCAAGCAATAATATACAGTTGATATATTCCTGCCACTTCTTTATGCATTATCGCAGAAGGAGTTTCTCGTAGCTGTATTACACGACTTCTTCACACTCAGTGAGGTGTTGCTAATGGCGTCCTTGTCATCTTAAGGGCATTCCTAACTAACGTCAACTCACCACGTCCAGTCTCAAAGGTAACTAATGCTCACGACTATTACAACGTCTGTTTAAAACAAACCTGATGTGCTACCTCATAGTGGCGCTACTGGCATAAAATTTAAATAGACGTCATCTTTCAAATGTGGAAACGCGCCTGCGAGCTTTCGTTTATGTCCTGAACTCCTTGGTGTCGCGATTTATTTCCCCGCAGTTTAAGTCCTGAAATCAATGCCTTTTGGAATTTGGACCGGTGAGGATCAGAGGTTCATTCATAGCAATCATGGTACCAACACTTAGCCATTATTCCCGCAGTCAGGTGTTGAATTGTAGCATACAAGATAGCGGATATCCGCCTCGGCGTAAGTTTCTATGAGCTAAGTAATTATTGCTGCGGACAGCCAAATTCGGATAGATCTGTGCCAATAAATAAAATGTAAATGTCGTGTGGCTAGGGCCTCCCGTTTGGTAGACCGTTCGCCATGTGCAAGTCTTTAGATTTGTCTCCACTTCGGCGACCTGCGCGTCAATGGGGATGAAATGATGATGACTAGGACAACACAACACCCAGTCCCTGAGTGGAGAAAATCTCCGACCCAGCCGGGAATCGAACACGAGTCCTTAGGATTGACATTCTGTCGCGCTGACCACTTTTTTTTTTTACCACTCAGCTTCCGGGAGCGGACATCTGTGCCAATGACCACATGAGATGGTAACATTTACGCCGACGCAGCGGACCCATCTGGGAGTCGTCGTAGAGTCAGTGTGTATGTGAGGCGCGTGTGTGGTGTGCGCAACAGACAGCAGATGGGCGCGAGCAGAGGCCGGGATACGGCGGCTGGCAGGCTGCGCGCTGCACAGTGTTCGCTTCCGGCCTCTCCGCAGGGTCACCGGCCGCGCATCCCACCCAAGCCAGCCGCGTCAGTCCACAAGGCAGACAGCGCGGGTCAGCAACAGGTCTCTGCCTCACCTCATCTGCCTCAGTGACCTCTCCTGGCCTCGTCTCACGGCTCCGCCCATTGTCCGTATCTTATCCCACACCAGTAAAACCTACCCTCTACGGTAGATTCTTTGAAAACTCCAACTCCCGTATACAGGGTGTTTCAAAATTAGGCTAGCTTCAGAGGTGATAGTATGGACCAAGACAAGAAAAAAGTCTTGTAAACATGGACACTAAAATGCATACCTTCAGACCTATGAGCACTGATTCAATAGAGGAGATGTATTTCACAAAAGCGATGAACAAGTGCTCACAGCTCCTCAGGTACGCATTTTAGAGCCCATGTTTACTGGACACTTTCTCCTTGTTTTGATCCGTACTAACACCTCTGAAAGTTGCATACCCTACAATCTTAGCAACAGCAATACCAGTACATGTGTTCCAGTGACAGAGGTATCAGAACGGTTTACACTTATAACTTTCGACTCGTTCGTTTCCGATACAGGGACCCTTACCTCACATTGATACATTTATCCTTGTACATCGTCCTAGAAAGTTTGTAACATCATCACGAAATCACCCTGAATATACATACATTTACAGGCGCTAGTGCTATAACTATGACGCTCTGTACCGTCGTTGGATGACGTTTCCGGACATGAGTTTCTCTTCAAATGGTTCAAATGGCTCTGAGCACTATGGGACTTAACATCTGACGTCATCAGTCCCCTAGAACTTAGAAGTACTTAAACCTAACTAACCTAAGGACATCATACACATCCATGCCCGAGGCAGGATTCGAACCTGCGACCTAGCAGTCAGGCGGTTCCGGACTGAAGCGCTTAGAACCGCTCGGTCACAGCGGCCGGCTAGTTTCTCTTCAAAATATTATATATTCACTCCGCTCTACAAGTCTTGAAGTGTGTAACGCTAATTTCCGTACACCATATATACATACAGGAATTAGTGACCATGATGTCATCATAGCGACTATGATTGACACAGTTAATAAATCTATCAAGAACGCTAGGTAGAGCAGATAAGTGGTTGTTAGCATCCCACTTGGACAGTGAACTGACATCATTTAGTCCCAGTACGATGGACGTAGAAGAATTATGTGCACAGAGTTGAAACGGGTTGTAAATTGTGCTGTGGAGCAGTAAGTGCCGACTAAGTGAATTAAGGACGGAAAAGACCCACCGTGGAAACTCGGAAAATGCTGAGGAACAAAGACTGTTGCACTCTCGCTTCAAAAGAGGACCCACAAATGACAACAGGCAAAACTTAGTACACATTCGAGTGTCTGTAAAAAGATCGATGTGCGAAAGATATCATTACCACCGTGGTACCTTAGCAAAATATCTTACCGAGGACCCGAGAAAATTCAGGTCCTACGTAAAATCGCTAAGCCGATCTAGCGCTTCTATCCAGTCACTCGCTGACCAGCCTTGCGTGGCAGCAGAAGATAGCAAAAGGAAAGCCGAATTTTTATATTTCGCGTGTAAGGAATCCACTGCGCAGGAGAACCGTACACACATACCGTTGTTTCACCATCGCACAGATTACCGTATAGATGACATAGTAACAGCGCTTCCTGACGTAGAGAAACAACTAAAAGAGTTGAAAACAAGTAAGTCGTTAGGTCCGGTTCGAATCCCAATTTAGTTTTACAAAGAGTTCTGCACACCATTGGCCTCTTACTTAGCTTGCATTTATCGTGAATCTCTGGCCCAGTACTAAATCTCAAGCCACTGCAAAAAGCAACAGGAAACTGCTGTATATAAGAATGGTAAATGCGCAAAATTATAGTCAATATCTTTGACCTCGGAGTGCTGCAGAATTCTTGAACTTATTCTCAGTTCAGACATACTAAATTTGCTTGATACAGAGTCCTGATTTAGAAATGAGCTACGCTTTCCTAAAGTTCACTCAGTAAACCAAAGTCGACCATTCCCCTACCCTATGACATTCCCTACATGCTCGTTCAGTTTCATATCGCTGTGCAACGTTACGCTTAGGTAATTAACCGACGGGACTGTCTCAAGCAGCACACTGTCAGTGCTGTATTCGAACATTAGGGGTTTGTTATTCCTACTCATCCACATTAACTTACGTGTTTTCCTACATTTAAAGCCAGCTGCCATTCATCGTACCAACTAGAAATTTTGTCTCAGTTATTTTGTACCCTCCTACAGTAAATCAACGACGACATATTCGCGTACACCACAGCGTCATCAGCAAACAGATGCAGATTGCTGCTCGCAGTACCCGACAGATCATGAATGTATACAGAAATTAACAGCGGTCCTGTCACACTTCCCTGGGACACTCCTGACGATACTCTTGTCTCTGATGAACACTTGCTCTCGAGGACAACGTACTGGGTTCTGTTAACGTAAGAAATCCTCGAGCCACTAACATGACTGGGAACATATTCCGTATGCTCGTGCCTTCGTAATAGTCCGCAATGGGGGACCGTGTCAAATGCTTTTCCGAAATCTAGGAATATGGCATCTGTCTGTTCCCCTTCATCCGTAGTTCGCAGGATATCTGTGAGAAAAGGGCAAGCTGCGTTTCACACGAGCGATGATTTCTAAAACCGATGTCTGGAGCGTCTCCAGACATTTCTTTGGCCTGCAGTCTCGTTGACTGGAATAGAATTGTCTTCAGTGATGAGTCCTGCTTCCAGCTAAACCCTCATGATCAGCGAACACGTGTCTGGTGAACCATGGACAGCAGTGGGATGCGAAACTGAGTGACAGTCTGGGGTGCATTTTTTTGTCATCCGCGGCATCCTTATGGCAAAGCGGTACATCGACGTTATTGCGCGTCCCGCTTTGTTACCCTTCATGGCAAACCATCCTTGGCTTACATTTCAGCAAGATAAAGCCCGCCCACACACGGCGAGAGTTTCTACTGTTCGTCGTCATGCTTACCAAATACTACCCTGGCCAGAAAGGTTGCCGGATCTCTCCCCAACTAAGAACGCTTGGAACGTTGTGGGCAGAGCCCTTTAATAATCTCGGGATTTTGACGATGTAGCGCGCCATTTGAATCGAATTTGTCCCGATATCTTTCAAGAGGACATCTAAAAACTGTATAAATCAGTGCCAAGCCGAATGACTGCTTGCCTAAGAGTCAGATATGGACCAAACCTTATTGATTTGCTCAATTTGTGAAGCTCTTTCTCTGGAACATATCATCCAACTTTTCTGAAGTTGCAATGGTTTGTTTATCTGTACATCACATCTACTGATTTCAGTCTCATTAGGATAATTCCTTCATGGTGTATTTCTTTGTCGTCATTTCCTTGCGGTAATACCCAGATTTCGTTGATATAAACAAAACAGAGTATTTGGAACAAACTCATCGATTGTTCCAGCATATAAATTACTGAGCCGACTGCCTTTTCCAAATGCAGCTTTCATTGTTTCTCGTGCAGCATATCAGTCAACGCAGTCGGTCTAGAATGACTGATACGTATCCACACATAGTCGACCCATACGATTTCGTAAGGTTTGCAAAAACAGCATCTCCAGGAAACGATATACTCCCGTTTCAAGCAGAACTCTTGTTCCATAAAACATGAGGAAGAGGCCATATCACATACGTTTGAAATTAACAGTACCACATTTTTCATTGCACTGTTAACACGAACGGAATCGGTAGTTCACCACCCGCGACAAAGGATTTGCAGCCGCTAAGAAGAATTGCACCACGCACGACTCTTGAGTAGTATGGGTGGCAACGCGGCCCATCACAGTGGCAACGTTTACGAATTCCAGAGCTCGGATTGGCGGTAATGTGTACCCTTCGCACAATGCGCTCCACGTCAGGGACTTCCTTTCATCGGCCTGACTGTACTTACAAAATGAAAAAATAAAATGTACGTCGTGTATAAACCCATTGGTTACGGGTGGAGAGGGTGCGCGGAGCCACTGTAACTGCAAGAAGCACCCGTCGTCAGCTGCTGCTTCGCTTATGAAGAAAGAGCAGATTGGCGCCTGATCAGTTGAACAAGTAATAACGTTAAGACACACAAATTAGCGTTTCTGTAATTATAAAAGCGTTATGTAGTATATGAGTAAAATTACAACGATCGTTACAAAAGGGAAGAACTGAAACAGAGATTAAATATTAAAGATGCGAATAAAACGAGGCAAAAACACGATGAACTGTCCTCTGTGTGCTGTGGATAAAACTATCTGAGCGTCCATGTAATGCCAAAGATTATGGGATAGGCAGTGCAGACATCGACGCAAGAAATGAGTAGAGCAGGACATGGCCAGTGGCTAAGGAAACGTACGCTCGGTAGTGTCGCCGCTCCAAAGATAATATGCGCCTGTTGGCAGACAGTAAACGAAATGTGTTTAGCCGCATGGTCGTCGTTTTGTTGTAAACCATTTAAATGCAGCAGTGGCGGCTCGTGCTCATAAAAAGACAATAAACTTCATAACCGAATTGCTGCAAATTGTTGTTATATAATCTTCGATCTTGTCATCTATATCAAAGCAAAGGAATCTCTGAACAGGTTTCTTCTGCTTAATATACCACACTGTAATGACAGACTGACTTTTGCACGTTGTATCTCGTAGTATCTATTGTTTCATCTCCCTGCACAGAAACAAAAGTGTCTTTAATAAGTTCTTCAGTGTAAACTCCATACATGCAGTCTAAAAGTTCATGTTGTATACTGCGTGACGTATATTGACAGATGGGAGTACAAGGGGTAAAATTGTTGGATGTGAGGTACGCTAGTTATGCAAAACACCGTTTTTCTCAGTACCCAAACATATTTCGGCACCACGATGCCATCATCAGTGGGTTTTCGGTTTTATTTATTCTGCAATGTGAACATTTTTGTTAAATGATTATAAAATTATGTGCATTTTAGTTCAAACAACAGATCGTTTCTTTTTGTAAACACCTTTACATTTAGTGTGCATGAATTTTCTGGGTCACTATTGTGTTAATTACTACAGGTAGCTTGTTACCAGCAAACAAACTATATTGATGGGAATTTTTTTTGGCTGGGAGTTAACCTATCTTCTAGAATGTAATTCAGTTTTTCGCGGTGTAAAGACGAATATAGGCGCGAAAACATCGCGAAGAACTGAAGATAGATTAACTCCCAGCGAAAAAAAAAAAAAATCTCATCAATATCGTTTGGTTGCAGATGACAAGCAACCTGTAGTAATTAACGCACAAGTGATCCAGAAAATTCATGCACACCAAATGTGAAGGTATTTACAAAAAAAGAAACGATCTGTGTGCTGCCCCATACACATTCTTCATTCTGTAGTGAGCTTTTGTAGTGTTTGTCCTCCGGCAGTGAAGGAAAGAATAACGGCACGTTGATACTGTTTGGACACATCTCGTAATAAGTCGCCGTAATTCGCGTTTCCGCATTCACCGCACGCACGGTAGGCAAGACACAAATGCCACACAACTCCCTTCCCAACACGCCGGTGCTTATGTACCAATATCGGAGTCGTGCTACGTCGCATATACGTTACAGCAACCCCCTGGAACGGAAGTTTTCTGATCGCCCCTTACATTTTTACCTTTTTGGTTCTTGTACATATTTCGCATCATACGCCTTTCCCTATAGCATACACTAATTCTCTAGAGATTTTCAAACGTGTTGCACCATTTCACCTCGATGAATGTTTTTGTTTCTTGATTTTTGGTAAATATTGCTTCCATTATCAAGCACAACGCCAGAACAGCCTCTCTGGTGCCATTACCTTTCCTGAAACGAAACTGATCGTCATCTAAAAGATCCCCTTTTAAGTACCGCGTGTTGTACACGGCGTGACTGTGTGCTAGCACGCGATCCGCTGGATGGTCCCGCCGTGGCCGCCCTCTCACGGCTGCACGCACCGCGGTGTCAGCGTTCTGCTCGGACGGTTCTGCTTTGGGACGCAAGACTGCGGGCTCAACTGAGCGTGGGGAAACGAGTTGACGCCCGGCGACCAGAACGTAATACGCCGGCGCGACCGCGGCCGCGTCGCGTGTCCAGCCGAGGACGAGTCGCGTGGGACTGCCGAAACGTGAGACGGGCCGCAGGCCGATCTCTCCGGAATATAAGCCGTCTCAGGTTGTGCCCGGAACTGGGGCATCTTTAACGAGATAATCATGTCGCACCCCGTTTCTGCCTTTAGGTGTCGTACCTTTTCATGGACTATAGAGCAATCCCCGAGCACCCTACAGAAAAGCTGAAAAATCTGTATTGTAAGACACATATCTACATCTATATATATATATATATATATATATATATATATATATATATATATACTCCGCAACCAGTGTACTGTGCGTGGCGGAGGGTACACTGTACTACTACTCATTTCCAGTTGACTTGCAAATAGAAAAATGTTCAAATGTGTGTGAATTCCTATGGGACCAAACTGCTGAGGTCATCGGTCCCTAGACTTACACACTACTTAAACTAACTTAACGCTAAGGACAACACTCACACCCATGCCCGAGGGAGGATTCGAACTTCCGGTGGCAGGGGCCGCACGATTAATGACATGGAGCCTCTAACCGTGCAGCCACTCCGCGCGGCGCTTGCAAATACAGCGAGGGAAAAGCGACTGTTTAAGTGCGTCCGTACAAACCCTAATGTCTCTTATCTTCGTGGTCCTTAAGCGAAGTCGCAGCAATAGAACCGCTTTAAGTCAGCTTCAAATGCCTGTCTTCTAAATTTTTTCAATATGTTCCTCGAAAAGAGCGTCGCCTTTTCTCCAGGGATTCACATTTCAATTCCTAAGGCATCTCCATAACACTTGGGTGTTGTTCGAATCTACCGGTAGCAAATCTACACTACTGGCCATTAAAATTGCTACACCAAGAAGAAATGCAGATGATAAACGGGTAATCATTGGACAAATATATTATACTACAACTGACATGTGATTACATTTTCATGCAATTTGGTTGCGGAGATCCTGAGAAATCAGTACCCAGAACAACCAACTCTGGCCGTAATAACGGCCTTGATACGCCTGGGCATTGAGTCAAACAGAGCTTGGATGGCGTGTACAGCTACAGCTGCCCATGCAGCTTCAACACGATACCACAGTTCATTAAGAGCAGTGACTGGCGTATTGTGACGAGCCAGTTGCTCGGCCACCATTGACCAGACGTTTTCAATTGGTGAGAGATCTGGAGAATGTGCTGGCCAGGGCAGCAGTCGAACATTTTCTGTATCCAGTAAGGCCCGTACAGGACCTGCAACATGCGGTCGTGCATTATCCTGCTGAAATGTAGGGTTTCGCAGGGATCGAATGAAGGGTGGAGCCACGGGTCGTAACACATCTGAAATGTAACGTCCACTGTTCAAAGTGCCGCCAATGCGAACAAGAGGTGACCGAGACGTGTAACCAGTGGCATCCCATACCATCACACCGGGTGATACGCCAGTATGGGGTTGAAGAATACACGCTTCCAATCTGCGTTCACCGCGATGTCGCCAAACACGGATGCGACCATCATGATACTGTAAACAGAACGAGGATTCATCCGAATAAATGAGGTTTTGCCATTCGTGCACCCAGGTTCGTCGTTGAGTGCACCATCGCAGGTGCTCTTGTCTCTGATGCAGCGTCAAGGGTAACCGCAGCCATGGTCTCCGACCTGATAGTCCATGCTGCTGCAAACGTCGTCGTACTGTGCGTGCAGATGGTTGTTGTCTTGCAAACGTCCCCATCTGTTGACTCAGGGATCGAGACGTGGCTGCACAATCCGTTACAGCCGTGCGGATAAGATGCCTGTCATCTCGACTGCTAGTGATACGAGGCCGTTGGGATCCAGCACGGTGTTCCGTATTATCGTCCTGAGCCCACCGATTCCATATTCTGCTTACAGTCGTTGGATCTCCACCAACGCGAGCAGCAATGTCGCGACACGATAAACCGCAATCGCGATAGGCTACATTCCGACCTTTATCAAAGTCGGAAACGTGATGGTACGCATTTCTCCTCCTTACACGAGGCATCACAACAACGTTTCACCAGGCAACGCCGGTCAACTGCTGTTTGTGTATGAGAAATCGATTGGAAACTGTCCTCATATCAGCACGTTGTAGGTGTCGCCACCGGCGCCAACCTTGTGTGAATGCTCTGAAAAACTAATCATTTGCATATCACAGCATCTTCTTCCTGTCTGTTAAATTTCGCGTGTGTAGCATGTCATCTTCGTGGTGTAGCAGCCCTCCTCTGAATTGCTTCGCTGTCTTCCTTTAATCTGACCTGGTGCGGACCCCAAACACTCGAGCAGTGCTCAAGAATGGGTTGCATTAGTCTCCTATAAGCGGTCCCCTTTACAGGTGACCCAACTGCAATCCTTACACGCTCCTTCCATCTCATGACGAACTGCGACGTTACACCTTTGTATTTAATCCACGTGATTGTGTTCAACAACATTTACTAATGCTAATATTCTAACATCACGGAATTGTTTTTTTTTCCTATTAATCTGAATTAACATACATATTTCTACGTTCAGAAGTAGCTGTCGTTCATCAGACAAACTAGAAATCGTGTGTCAACCATTTTGTATCCTCCTATAGTAATTCAACGACGACACTTTTCCGTAAATCACAGGATCATCAGCAAACTGCGGAGATTGATGATCACCGTGTCTGACGATTATTTATGTATATAGAAAATAACAACGTTCTATCACATTTATCTGGGGCATTCCTGACGACACTCTATGATGAACACACGCCATTGAGGACAACGTTTTGGGTTCTGTTCAAAATGGGACTTAACTTCTGAGGTCATCAGTCCCCTAGAACTTAAAACTACTTAAACCTAACTAACCTAGGGACGTCACACATATCCATGCCCGAGGAAGAAATCGAACCTGCGACCGTAGCAGTTGCTCGGTTCCGGACTGAATCGCGTAGAACCGCTCGGCCACCGCTGCCGGCTAAGCCAGAAGTGTCTCACGGGCCGCAGTATCGCCGTGAAATAGATGAAAGCGAGCTACTGGAAGCAAGTGCAGCATTTCAGCATTTGTATTCCACAAGAGGAGAAGTTTACGAGATAAGGAGAAATCGGGCGTTGCGGATGCGTAATGTTTTCAGTAAGAGAATTGCTTCCTACACTTTAACTCTTCAACTGATACTGGATGCACACTCCATCCAGAATACTTAAACACGATATCGTAAAAGAAATTCGTCCGAGAACTCATCTGCAGCACCTGAGTTCAACCCACGAGAGTATCAGATTTACGGCGAAAGTGGAGAAGTGCAGCTATCTGCCGTTTCTGGGTGTCTCGGTCAGTTGGAAAGAGCGTGGAGCATTGGGGAATTCTGTTTACCATAAGCCCACACATACAAACCCTTATTTTCTAGCGTCTAGCTGCCACCACCCGTCACAAACTACGGGCGTTCTTCGAACGCTGGCGCACCGGGCACATATTGTGCCTAATGGAGAGCACTGAATCACGTTAACCAGCTCATCCCGTGTGCCGACGACGTCCCGTCCGAGTCCACGTCAACGTCCCGTGTGAGGACGGCTTTAGATCGACCCGCTATTACACACCAGAACGAGACGTGTTCGTCCCTAACAAATCCCTGCTTCCCTCTTTGCATCCGGTGCCTTTCCCCTGTAACATCTCTGAAAGTGTGCGTGGCGGCGTCCCCGAAGAGCAGCAAGATGCAAGCTATAATCAGACTCAATCAGAGGTGCACGACTCATTCCGATTTTCAATTTAAGTTGCTCCTCCACGGCAGGCAGTCAACGCGGCCGCGTTACCGCTGCCCCGCCACGCGGCTCCATTCTTCACGCAGGGGGTGGTCGAGCACGCCGAAGAAACGGCTCTGGTGATTGAGTTTTCGCCGAGGAAAGGGTGAGGGGTGTAGTGATGGCGCGGGTGTTAGAGAGAGCTGCGGCGAAAGCGACGAAGGGGGTGCGCCGTGCGACGCGCGGCCGTAACAAGTGGAATCCAATCAGCGCTCTCCGAATGCCACACCGGGGTTCCCCCGGCGCCCATTTACTCGCGAGGCGAGAAGATTTTGATTGGTTAACCGAGGGTGCCAAAGCGTGTGAATCGCCAGCGGCTTAATTGCGAGAGAGAGACGGGTGAGAGAGATTCGTGGGCGAGACAGAGAGAGAGCGACAGAGATAGGTGCTTAGAGAGAGGGGGGAGGGGGAGACGGGTCTGAATTGGACGTCAGGTGGTCCACGTGGCGTTAATTCATCAGGAGCTCGTTAGGGGCGCGCGCGTCGAATGCAAATCGTTAATTACGGGGCCGCCGCGGTTTCAGAATTTCTCGCCTCTGCCGACCACATGGCTCGCGACCCGAACTGCTACCGACGGCAACGAAGGTCGGCTGTGATATTTGACGGGTAACGGGGCATGGGAAATTGTTGTTGGGGTGACAATGCGAACCATTTCAGTATTCAAGGTACAATTTATTGAAGATTATCAGATAATTAGTGTTACTCCCACAGTTAAGTGAGAGCGTACCGACCACCGGCTAGTGTGCAGCGTTACCCCTGTTTAACTAGCTGCAAGTTTTTGTATCCGGTGTTGATAATTTCGTGTTTTCCACGGACAGCGACGAGGAAATGAAAACGCCGACTACCAGAAAAGATCAGCTAAAAGATAATTTAGTTCGAACGTATTTGCGCTCTTTTAACACAGAACATTCTAAATCCTTTTGCCCAGTCCCTTTTTGTAGTAAAGGCTTTATACTCAGCATCCCCCTCTCACCGCCACTGTCTACATACGTTTCCCTCTCATTGATTTACAGCACATCCCACTGCCACTGTTTCCCACTTTCACTTTCCACTTTTTGGCTGTCTTTCCCACTGCCATTTTTTCCACCTTATCTTTACAGCTCAAAAATTCTGTAAGTCCAACTTCTTTTTTCCCCTGTATCCACGTGTTTAGAATTTTTGTACGTAAGGCGCCTCCCTCCTTATACTTCGGCGTTAAAGTTCACCAGTCCTGGAAGGTCCAGACCCCCGAAACCTATGTATAGTCTCCATTCACCTGTGCTTTTCATTTACACGGTCTCCTCTCTGTTTTATTACCACTGCTTCTATCTCCACTTGTTCCTCTTTCTATTTTAGAGACATCGTCTCTCACTGACAATGAAATCCCCCTCTGGTTACCCCTACTATTCTCTTCATCCATCTCTGTTTCTGTTTCACTACCACTTTCTCTCTCGCACCATTTCTGCCTCCTCTCTCTTTCTCTCCCGCAGGCACTGTCTCCTGTCTCTTCTGCCGTCGCTCTCTCTCTGCTACTCTCTTTCAGCACAAAATAGCGCGAATATGTTCGCATGCCAATATTTTTGGTGAGGACCGCAGACTGCGAACTCACACAGCTGGTTTGCCACTTTTCCGTCAGAGTCTATTAAAGAGGAACACGTTGCCGTTTTTATGATCTGACAGGAGCTTTTCCTGCTGGTTCCCTTCTTTTCTTCGCTACAACAAGGTGGTACTGCTTATTTTAAACGAATCCCGTACGTCAGTAAAATATACTTCGGCACATTTATATACTTTGACACGTATAAACAACAAATAAGTACGCAAAATATAGTGTTAATACAAAATCGTTTGCTTTATATTTTTTCTAGATATTTTACTCATCAATCGCTATTCATCTAAAATTTCCTGCATATGATTTGTATCTTAAAAAAAAAATCTCATTAGAAATTACAGTCTTTCCAGTTTTACTTACTTTGTGGCAGTCATTATAAGTATTTTTCAGGCGTATTAAAACACTTCTTAACGCCTCTTTTGTCCCTGCAGTACCAATTGAGCTCATATAAGCGTGATGCGACTGTTATAGAGGGTCGGCGCATCATAAAGTTTTATTGGTGAAGAAATGCTCACCTGAAACATAGTTTGGTGTCTTCAGAACCCTTGTGATGACCGTAGAACCGTTTCCATGTGTCACTATCAACTACGAGTGCTTTCACGCCTCAGACCGAATATTATGTGCATATTTTACATGCATAACTACGTTAGCTTTGAACCTCTGGATCTCGGTAAGCCGGCCGCAGTGGCTGTGCGGCTCTAGGCGCTACAGTCTGGAACGGTCGCAGGTTCGAATTCTGCCTCGGGCATGGATGTGTGTGATGTTCTTAGGTTGGTTAGGTTTAATTAGTTCTAAGTTCTAGGCGACTGATGACATCAGAAGTTAAGTCGCATAGTGCTCAAAGCCATTTGAACCATTTGATCTCGGTAACTGATAATGATATCGACTGAATCTCAACATCCCTGAGAACATCATCTTAAGAACACGTTGTAAAACTTTCGATCATTTATAGTTTCTCGGGGTGTCAACCGCCCATGAACAAATGGTGTTTTTCTAAGCCACTCAAGGTCCACCCTAGACCACATCTAATACAAAAGAACCAACTGATTTGGTCAGTTTTCCTGGACTGGAGGAAGTGTGTAATGTTTAAATTTTGACCCTGTTCTGAAGCGTAGCTGCAATACTGTCATTCTTGCGACAGGCATACAAATGGTCCCTAGGCCAAGTGCTGTCCAAAACAGTTATCTCGCAGTCAATAGAACGTAAGATACGAACGACCTCCTGGTTTTTTTGGAACATATTAGTACCCTGCACGAACCAATGAAACACTGAAAATAAAATTTTCTTTACCCGTGATAGCAGTTAGATAGGCAATTGGTACCATATGATTTTTATCCGTTCACTCATTTTACGTAAGACCAAAATGTGTTAGATTTTTCCGTCAGATTACTCGGGAAAATAAGTTTCTTTCATTTGTATAGTAGAGCCTATCTCACAAGTTCGTGGACATACCAGAGTACGGCTGCAGTATGTAACACAGTGGCGCCTTTCCACCCAAAGGGAGGCCGGACGTAGGGGGACACACGTGTGCGTATGACCCTCCGGGCTCTACGGGGAGGACTCATTAAAAAATTGAGTCTGTCGCCCTGTTTGTAGGCATCTGCCGTCGCGCTGCAGGGAGAAAGGGGATCTCTTTCAGAGGCGCATCTGTAATAGGCGAGATTAAAGGGAGGGAGGTGTAAACGGCGACCGGAATAGACACTTCCGCAGCCGACGCCGCGCACTCAAAACAAGCGCTGTTGACGGAAGCCCGCGCCGCTGTTCGCGCTTCTGATTTATTTGTGTATGCCCATTTCGGAAGGAATGTACCTTCTGCCCCGCGATAAACCGTGCTGGGGGCTCTTCTTTCAATACGGACGTGTGGAAGCGGAAATGCACACTCGGTTGCGATACACTGTCTCACAGAATTATTCGGTCTTTGGTTTACGATAAGGTATCCATCTTTAAGCATTAAAAGGGATGGTCATGTACGCGGGCTCAAATGACTGGAATACGTTTCTTGGGCAGTAGGCTCGGCTAAAATTTCTGTACCCGCTGAAGGACTGGACAGCCATCTCTGTCCTGAAGCCTGTGGCAAAATAGTGCAACTATTTTATGCTATTTGGTATTTTAAAACGTAGTTATTGACCACTTAACAAACAATATTCTGTTACAAAAAGTTTGGATTCTGGGACATGCAACACCCACGCAGTTTCACATGTATCGTAAAATGTAACGTTCGCAAAGTACATTTACTAGCTAAAACTTTTTTATGCGTTATTCGTAATAGAAATTGTTTGTTAAGACGTGCCGGCCGGAGTGGCCGAGCGGTTCTAGGCGCTGCAGTCTGGAACCGCGCGACTGCTACGGTCGCAGTTTCGAATACTGCCTCGGGCATGGATGTGTGTGGTGTCCTTAGGTTAGTTAGGTTTAAGTAGTTCTAAGTTCTAGGGGACTGATGACCTCAGAAGTAAAGTCCCATAGTGCTCAGAGCCATTTGAACAATTTTTTTTGTTAAGACGTCAATAAAAACGTATTAAAACACTAAGTAATACAAAACAGTTACATATATTGTGACGGGCTCCCGGACTGTCTTGGAAACCATTCACATGCCCATTTTGCGTACGTCTGTCAGATCATCATGGTCCGACGTGGTGACGCAAACAGTAATGACGATAGAGAAGAAAACATAGATTACGACTAGCACAGGGCTAGTGCTGCATTTAGTGTGAAGTTATAGCTCCCTTCACTCAGTTGTTCTTATCCAAGAATCCGTTTTGCATCTGGAACTGGACTGTGAACTGAACCATGTAGCTAAGAGAGAGATCAAGTGAAATCCTTTACGTTTACTTTTAATAATATGTATATAAAAACCAAATAAGCCATCGAATGCCGTTTGAGTTCATATAGGTGAAAGACAGAAACAAATATTACTCCTAAAGTACCAACATGTAACTTTTTACAATTATCAAGAAGCAAGATTTTAAGTTAAAAAGACGAAAACACCCAAGATTGAAAGAAGAAAAATCATTACTCAAGAAAACAGTTCGAACTTTCATTTAAAATCTTTTTTGGTTAGAGAAAGAAGCATTACCGGCCATTGTGGCCGAGCGGTTCTAGGCGCTTCAGTTTTGAACTGCGCGACTGCTACGGTCGCAAGTTCGAATCCTGCCTCGGGCATGGATGTGTGTGATGTCCTTAGGTTAGGTAGGTTTAGGTAGTTCTTTCTAGGGGTCTGATGACCTCAGATGCTATGTCCCATAGTGCTCAGAGCCATTTTCTTTTAAAGGAGGATTAGTTTTAAGAATATTAACGGCGAGGAATGCTAATCTAAGAGGAACAGAGTTTGAATGTAGTTTTTAACCCTTCAATACTTGAACAAATTTCTACATGAAAGATGAAAATAAAAACTCTTGGTGCTTTAGAAATACCCTAAACACTCAGGAGACTGCAGCACTCGTCAGAAGTCTTGGTAGCTTCACGCAGAACCAGCATTTACCGGCACTGGCACTCATAAACAGTTAACCTTGAAGTCATTCGCACAGTATTGGTATGAAGTGAATTCGCGATACTCGACAATAAGGTGTTATACATATGTTTCACATTATCAAGATAATTGTTTATTAAACAAGCCATTGAAGTCCATTTAAGTTAGCTGCCTTTTTCTACTTCTTGTAAATTCTATTAAAATCTTTCTGAAAACAGGTGAAAAATGAAATATAATAAAAAATAAAGTGTCTATGTCTGCATCCAAATGCTTCGGATTCGATTCTGGGTTATTTATTACTTTCATCTTTGACAGTATTTGTACTATGAAAAATGGCCAGTAGCTTCGTGCTTTGGAGCCTAAATTACAGTATAGGTCCCGCTATAACTATCTGCGTGCAGAGTTGACAGTCACATTGACAATATATCTGTATACCTGACGTGTAGCCAACTTGATCCTTGACGACGACTTTTCTTATGTTCAAGCAGAATCCGTTGGATTATGCGGATAAAGCTGATTAGAAAATCTGTAAACAAAAGAATCAAGGAATTAATAAAAAACGAAAAATATGGCAAAGCCTATAGAAACAAATAGCACATTACAAAGCAAAATTCTGAACTAGTGCAAGGAATTCCTAAACAGAATAGAAGGACTGTGTCACAAGAAAACCTTTCAACTTAGACTCGAATGCTTCGGGTTTATCATTGATAAACTTTTTTTTTTCTTTTTTTTTTCTTTTTTTTTTTTTTTTTTTTTATGCCGGAAGCCTATTGAAAATGAAACCTGCGGAATTGTTCACATCTTTCTGTTCAGTGTTTTTAAGTCACTGTCTTATAAGTGCACGTCGTTGTCCAGTTTAGTGCCCACTGAACGAATGTTGCAGTTTCTTTTGAATAGGCCAGTATTGTCAACAACAACTGTCTCCTGGTGGAATATACGAGGGACTTTTCGCAAGTAAGTTTCGTCATTGTTTTTGAAAGAAAAGATGGCACACTATGTGACACAAACAAACGTCATCAATCCATACCCGTTGCTAGTTCAACAAAAACGGAAGGGGTACCAGCGGAGGAGGAATGACGCGTGCGCAGAGCACCGATGGAGGGATAGTAGCAGCAGACCGGCATGCCCGAGGTTATTCGAGTCCACATCACGATGGCAGACGGACGTGTACTGACAACGTGGTCCCCGCCGGAAGTGGGTGCTGTTATCCAGAATGAATGGGCAAGTGGGACTAGTGTGTCCGCCATCCATGAACGCCCACAGATCGTTTATGGTGAAGATGTCATGTCTCGTCAAATGGTTGGTCGATGGTGTTGCATGTTCAGAGAAGGAACGCGTCAGACTTGACACCTACACTGCGTATTGGCTGTGCTCTAGCCCATCACATGCTCCATGTGTTGAGTTGCCAGAAAGTATCTACTAGATGGATGCCGAAAACCTGACCCCGGATCACAAAAGTGGTTCAAAAATGATTCAAATGGCTCTGAGCACTATGGGACTTAACTTTTCAGGTCATCAGTCCCCTAGACTTAGAACTACTTAAACCTAACTAACCTAAGGACATCATACACATCCATGCCCGATGCAGGATTCGAACCTGCGACCGTAGCGGTTGCGTGGTTCCCGACTGAAGCGCCTAGAACCACTCGGCCACTCCGGCCGGCAGAAGATTAGGTTTTAACATCCCGTTGACGACGGTGTCATTGGATATGGAGCACAGCCTCGCCCCCTTTTCAAAGGAACCATCGCGGCATTTGCCTTAAACGATCTGGACGTAAATCTGGATGGACAGACGTGCATTTGAACCACCATCCTCGCAGATACGAGTCCAATGTCTTACGTAAACTTTTCGAACATACACGTACACTACGTTCCTAAAATAAAGCCGCCTCGTAGTGCACGTGCTACGTGGTAGCCACGTTTCAACATCGGAACTTACACTCCGAACACCTTACTGTGCATCAAGATCAGCAACATGTCTCGTAATTTCTGTCAAGCCATTGAAAACACTGAAAGGACAGAACTAACGGGACTGCACTGAAAACGCGCACGTCTCGGAGAATGCCAGGCCGACAGCTGGGAATAATGTCCTTTTCCGGGCTATGTAGCTTTCATTTGTCGTCGCTTCCGGAGCGCCATTCTGGTGTCGCGACGTGGTTTGCGTGTTGCAGTTCACGACCACACACGAACGCATACAGCGGAAGCGAGACGGCTGCTGGAAGCCCTTTTCTGACTCCACGTGGCGCTCATGTCGCATCCTGTGTTATTCCAGCAGGTGTAGTTGAATATTGAGCGTGTATTTCTCTTCTGACGCACTGGGGAGAAGATTTTTTTTCGCATGAGGTACAGTGTGACAGCGTTGTTCCAAATTTCTTCTTGGACTGCACCATGATACTAGCCCAGTAATTACTCTCTTGCAAAACAGTTACTTTCTGTGATGAATTCTTCTCGGGTTATCAGCCGAGTGGTGGCGTCGCCTTGTCGCAACGTTTCAATGAGTTTCGTACCAATCATCTTCTGGCCAGAAGACGATGGCTACGAAAATCATTGAAACTTTGCGACAATACGACGCCACCACTCTGCTGATAACCCGAGAAGAATTCATTAGTGGAACACGCCGAGAAAGACTGCAATCACATATAGCTACTTTCTCTCTCTACGTCTAAAGTGTACTTGCCATCTTGTAAAACCGAGTGTTAATTTGAACACAGCATTGTTTCACTTGGAATGGTGATATAGTAGCTGAAATGTCGTTGAATGAAGAAAAATCACCACACGTTCATAGGATTTGTCGATTTGGAAAACGTGTTCGACAGTGTAAAATAGCACAAGATGTTCGATATTCTGACAGAGAAATAGGAGTAAGATATAGGGAAAGGTTTGTAACATATGAGGGGCGGTCAAGAACTTTCCGTTTGAGGGCGTCGTTCCTTGCAGCATGTATGCAACGTAGCGCGACTCCGATGCGGGTATATAAGAACCGCCATGTAGGCAACGGATTAGTGTGGTACTCGGGTCTTTCCGATGTACGTGCGGTAAATGCTGAAATATTGATTATGGCGATGTTATTACCAAACGCATCCAAACAGGACCAACGCGCTCATATTTTTTCTTGGCTCCCGAAGGACAAAAACCACCGTTGTGGAATGGTGCGAGAAGGGGTGCTGCTGCTTCGTGATAACGCACGTCCCCATATCGCAAATGTAACGAAGAAGTTGCACCAAATGAAGTAGGACACACTCGTGCACACGTCGTATAGTCCTGATCTCTCCCTACGCGTTTATAACGCCTTCAGTCCTTTGAAAAAGCCCTTGAAGGGTCGACGATTCCTTTCGGACGAGAATGCTCAGCAGGCGGTTACGGATTTTTCGCCGTGCAGGAGACGGTGTTTTACCAAATGGCTATCTTGAAGCTGGTGCGTCGGTGGGATGATCGCCTCAATGCTCACGGCGATTTCGTCTGATTGGCATACCGATTCTAGACCGTACGAGCTTCGAACGGAAACCTTATATGTCTTACGGAAGTCATCTTTCACATTTTTGCGATGAAATATTGGTAACTTTGTTGCGTTTTGTAAGCTTGTCGCACAAAAGACGGCTCTTGCCACAGAGCATCGTCCGAGCGATATACAGTCATGTGTCTGGCGATTCAGTCGTGCCACTCAGTCGTACGAAAGTCACACACTGCAGCGTTCAAACGTCGCAATTAAATCGCCGCGACTGAGTCGCCAGTGTGAAAGCAGTCGACTATTGTCGCTGGAGAGCGGTGTGGACGCAAATCACGACGAGGATCACGTTCTGTGTGAGGTACCAGCTCGTTTCACTGCATGCGCCGAGCACGGTGAAAATGAGAGCTCCCGTGTTTCATAATGGGAAACATCTCCCATGTGACAATGGCATTATGGTAGCCGAATGTCACAGAGTGATGCCTGGCATGACGACTGGTGTTCAACCTTCACCAGTACGAGTGTCCACAACATCTCGTGAAGATGCTGAGCTCCGTATTAAATAATGAGAAATTTTATGTTAGATAGACATAAGAGTAGTGTTAGGACAGTTGAGACAGGAGTCCTCCAGGGATCTGTTCTGGGACCCATCCTGTAGAGTATTTTTACGAACGACATGCCAAAGAGCGGGGTAGCACTCATCTTGTCCTCTTCGTGGACGACACTGCTGTCTTTGGGAGTCGACCGAACTACATTTACATAGTCCTCATTATCCAAAGGCGCCTCGACCAGATCACCCACTGGTGCAATTATGGGAGATAAAAATCATTACGACTAATTGAAATGCCATAATCTTCACAACCAGACGAAGACCTCTCAACCGTCAAATCCCTATCGACGGACGGGAACTCCCCTGGTGTGGCAGGGTTAAATACTTCTGTCCAAAATTCGACGCCAAGCCCTTGTGGAATGCACATATCTCCGACGCCTGTAACTGGGGTGGACTGCACCAGCTACACCCGCTCACAGGATTATAACTGATGCACTCTGGTTCGTCCGGAACGCAGTTATACACAGAGACGTAAACAAACCCACCACCTCATCAATGATTCAACAACAAACTCAGGAAAGTCACATCAGCTCATTTCATCCTTAGGCACTCACTAGAAACACCCGGGAAACATTATTGCTCGTCAAAAATGGTTCTAATGACAAGTTTGTTTGTGTGGCCATCCACCGCAGCAAGCATATAAATACTTGTTTTGCAAATCAAACTATCTTTTCCTGCTGCTAGTTATTTTATTTAATCGCTACGCGTTTCGCCTTCTACTGTTTTAAGGAATCTTCAGTGGGATCTATAATGATGCAGTTTTGTTAGTTATAGATTATCAAACAGTTCACTTCGCGATTTTTTGTACAAAAATGTAATTACTTACGATTTGCTGATCTGCGTTTCCTCACATCTGGTCTGGAGGTCGCACTACCACTTTTATCACTGTTCTATATTCACCTCTTCGTGTTTTCGCCATCCACACACTGTTCAGCATGTTACTCACTCTTTTTGTGGTGACTATCGTTCTTCTGTCACTCGATGCAACTATTTCGTCGTACACTTCTTTTCACAGCGTAAATATTGCGACTCCATTACGTGTTTCATCGTCTTTGGTATGTTTACCTATGTGTCGCCAACCTAACTAAGTATATGTTTGTTACTAACTTCTGTTTATGCTTTTTATAAAATGGTGCAAATGGCTCTGAGCACTATGGGACTCAACATTTTAGGTCATCAGTCCCCTAGAACTACTTAAACCTAAGTAACCTAAGGACATCACACACATCCATGCCCGAGGCAGGATTCAAACCTGCGACCGTAGCGGCCACGCGGTTCCAGACTGTAGCGCCTAGAATATGCAGTTTATACCGTGTGTGTGCGTATGAGAGAGAGAGAGGGCGGGGGGGGGGGGGGGGGGGGGGGGAGAGCCGATTCTTAAAATTTTTTTTTAATTTTTTTTTTTTTTGGGTGAATATAGAACAGTGATAAAACTGGTAGTGCGACCTCCAGACCAGATGTGAGGAAACGCAGATCAGCAAATCGTAAGTAATTACATTTTTACAAAAAATCGCGAAGTGAACTGTTTGGTAATCCGTAACTAACGAAACTGTATCGTGATAGATCCCACTGAAGATGCCTTAAAACAGTAGAAGGCGAAACGTGTATCGATTAAATAAAATAACTAGCAGCAGGAAAAGAAGGTAGTTTGATTTGCAAAACAAGTATGTTTCAAATGGTTCTAAGCACTAGGGGACTTAACATCTGAGGTCATCAGTCCCCTAGACTTAGAACTACTTAAACCTAACTAACCTGAGGACATCACACACATCAATGTACGAGACAGGATTGGAACGTGAGACCGTAGCAGTCGCTTGATTCCCCACTAAAGCGCCTAGAACCGCCCTATCACAGGGGCCGGCCTTATCGCTCGTCAGTTCAGGCTTTAAATCTCTCCAGCACACACACACACACACACACACACACACACACACACACACACACACCAGAAACAAAACCATGTGTGACAACCCAAACTCCGACAGGAGTCATCAAGGCAAAGCCCACCGGTTCTTCAAAACCAAATGGACAAGAATCCAGATATGACATGCGGTAGGGTACGGTTGCGAAGAAAGTGCAGTTTTCGTGAGTGTTTGGTAATCTACGGCAGCGAGAGAGTTACTTCCGCGTTTGGCCCGCTGGCTGACGGCGCTGAGCGAGTAGACGGGAGGGCCGGCGGGGCGTAGACAGTGGCCGTAGGTGTCCGCTATATCCGTCCCAGGGGTCCTAAATCCGGCGGCAAACAAGCGGCCCTGCCTCTGCCTCTGCCGCTGCCCTGGCCGCGGCGGCAGACGGGCCCGCGTGCGTCATCAGGTGTGCCACCGCCGCCCACACGCCTGGCAGAAGACACGGGCCGCCACCGCCGCAGCTGGTCCCAGTTGTCTCCGCCGGCCAGAATAGACGGGCCGGACACCCCGCTGACCAGAGCTCTGCAGGCGCGTGCCCGGTCCGCGTGGTGTTCACGCGGTTGCACTGTGCGAGAGGGAGGGCAGAAGAACTTCGCACAGCTTGGCGGAAGTTGCCGAAGGAGAACGACACTGCCGCGCCTAATGACACAGCCGCCTTGCGCGTAGCTACGCGGAACTCACGCCGATGCTCTCACGCTCGCGGAAGTGCAGCGCGTGCAGGACACGATGTTCTCCCTCTACGCCTCGCACTGCGTCGTGATCGAGGCCCACAATCCTTTAAGTGGCCTACTCTGGACACTTCAGTCCGGAACCGCGCTGCTTCTACGGTCGCAGATTCGAATCCTGCCTCTGGCATGGATGTGTGTGATGTCCTTAGGTTAGTTAGGTTTAAGTAGTTCTAAGTCGAAGGGACTGATGGCCGCGGATGTTAAGTCCCATAGTGCTTAGAGCGATTTTCTGCTCTGGACAGCGGACAATTTGAAAGGCGCCTCAACGGTCATTGTGGTGCTAAACTTACCCGTCTTTGGTCTATAACAAGCCATTTTGCGTTGTCACAAACATAATGTCACATATCAGTATACAGGGTGTTCGGAAATTCTAGTTACAAACTTCTATGGCTTGTAGAGGGAAGTGAGTACATAATATTTTGAATAGGAACCCATGTCCAGAAACGGCATCAATTCAGATGTGAAATGTGTCCACGTCTGCTGAGGAGAAGAGAAAAGTCTCAGTCTCTCTTGTCCTGATGTGCAATAGGGTAGGCAAGATGACGTGTACTACGTCAGACGGTCACGTGATATGTCACTTATCGTCTGCCTTGCTATTAGACTCCTGTAGAGACAGAGGAAGATCTGCTGGCACCAGCTCTAGCCGCTGCACTAGGAAATTAAGAGACAGGTTAGATGGGCATTGTGTACCAGAACATGGTTCGTAGATGCAAAGTCAGTAACAACGCTGAAGGTCGCCTCATCGATCTGCTGTTCTACTGCATCAGCATTGTTCTTTACGTACAGTATGCTGGGTTCCTTTTTGTTTGGAATACTGTAAACACGTTATATTGAAGTGCTAATACAAACAAATGTGCGGAAGTGGTACATGAAGGAACCGGCCGTTGTGGCCGAGCGGTTATAGGCACTTCAGTCCGGAACCGAGCTGCTGCTACGGTCGCAGGTTCGAATACTGCCTCGGACATGGATGTATGTGATGTCCTTAGGTTAGTTAGGCTTAAGTAGTTCTAAGTCTAGGGGACTGATGACCTCAGATGTTAAGTCCCATAGTGCTAAGAGCCATTTGATAAATAGATGGTTCGTTACGTTTCCTTTAGAATTGTTTTCTAACGACTGTGCTGCGTCACGCATAATTCCGTTCCTCAAGCAGAACCGGACGAGTTAAACATCTGAATTGAAACTGTCATAGAACTGAGAAGGTACTTTTCCGGACATGGGTTCCTGTTCAAAATATTATGTACTCACTTCCCTCTACAAGTTAAAGAACTTTGTAACAGCAATTTCCGAACGCACTGTATAACAACAATACAAGACACAACTGAAACATCTCTTTTGCGAAACCGCTTACTGTCTCTCACTGCGATGCATAAGTTTGAAATTTGGTTCAATTGCCTACAGCCTTGTTCTGTAATGGTGCAAAAGCATGGCACCCTGCGACGTCACCGTCGGACTCCGTGATGTCTCAGACACCAAGGCGTCGACAAATGCGAAAAGAGGACTCAGCTCTGTAGCGCATGTCAGGTATAACGTGTGTTAATAGGCACCAAATATCACCACAATATTCTGTCCAACAACATTGCAGATACACTACTGGCAATTAAAATTGCTACAATAAGAAGAAATGCAGATGATAAACGGGTATTCATTGGACAAATATACTACACCTGACATGTGATTACATTTTCACGCAATTTGGGTGCATAGATCCTGAGAAATCAGTACCCAGAACATCCAACTCTGGCCGTAATAACGGCCTTGATACGCTTGGGCATTGAGTCAAACAGAGCTTGGATGGCGTGTACAGGTACAACTGCCCATGCAGCTTCAACACGATACCACAGTTCATCAAGAGTAGTGACTGGCGTATTGTGCCGAGCCAGTTGCTCGGCCACCATTGACCAGACGTTTTCAATTGGTGAGAGATCTGGAGAACGTGCTGGCTGGGGTAGCAGTCGAACATTTTCTGTATCCAGAAAGGCCCGTACAGGTCCTGCAACATGCGGTCGTGCATTATCCTGCTGAAATGTAGGGTTTCGCAAGGATCGAATGAAGGGTAGAGCCACGGGTCGTAACACGTCTGAACTGCAACGTCCATTGTTCAAAGTGCCGTCAGTGTGTAGAAGATGTGATCGAGACGTGTAACCAAAGGCACCCGATACCATCAAGCCGGGTGATACACCAGTATGGCGATGACGAACACACGCTTGCATTGTGCATTCACCGCGATGTCGCCAAACACGGATGCGACCATCATGATGCTGTAAACAGAACCTGGATTCATCCGAAAAAATGACGTTTTGCCATTCGTGCACCCAGGTTCGTCGTCGAGTATACCATCGCAGGCGCTCCTGTATGTGATGCAGCTTCAAGGGTAACCGCAGCCATGGTCTCCGAGCTGATAGTCCATGCTGCTGCAAACGTCGTCCAACTGTTCGTGCAGATGGTTGTTGACTTGCAAACGTCCCCATATGTTGACTCAGGGATAGAGACGTGGCTGCACGATACGTTACAGCCATGCGGATAAGATGCATGTCATCTCGACTGCTAGTGATACGAGGCCGTAGGGATCCAGCACTGCATTCCGTGTTACCCTCCTGAACCCACCGATTCCATATTCTGCTAACAGTCATTGGATCTCGACCAACGCGATCAGCAATGTCTCGATACGATAAACCGCAATCGCGATAGGTTACAATCCGACCTTTATCAGAGTCGGAAACGTGATGGTACGCATTTCTCCTCCTTACACGAGTCATCACAACAACGTTCCACCAGGCAACGCCGGTCAACTACTGTTTATGTATGAGAAATCGGTTGGAAACTTTCCTCACGTCAGCACATTGTAGGTGTCGCCACCGGCGGCCACCCTTGTGTGAATGCTCTGAAAAGCTAATCATTTGCATATCACAGCATCTTCTTCCTGTCGGTTAAATTTCGCGTCTGTAGCACGACATCTTCGTGGTGTAGCAATTTTAATGACCAGTAGTGTATTTCACACGATGGGTAGTTCATTACTCCCACTCTCACGCCCATTTCGCCCATTCTTTGGACGCTCTGCCGTGGAGGTCAGAACCGCCACATCCTATGTTGAAATCACGTGATTGTCTTATGAATGCTGAAAGAAAACCGTATTTATGCTCAGAACTGACACAAAAAAAGCTATGGAGGTGGCGTAAGGGTAGGCAATGAAACCACCTCTTCCATTGGGGTGTTCATTCCCATACATTTCACTGGCGAAAACGACAGCTCGTTGTGAAATGTGCTACAGGTCGACGTCCTTGACTATGTTCGGTACCGCTGCCGCACCATGGCCGATACAGCTCTACTCTGAGGACATAGTGGGTCTGCAACGCCACCGAACGAGATCTGACCCCTTCGGACAGTAGTGCGACCACAATTTTCTCTCTGGCATACTGGGCGGAACCGCTAGAGAGCATTCAAAACCATTCGAGGAAATTCGAACATGTTCCAAAGCAACAAAGGCTGCTTACGCTTTTTCAGCTCTCCTATTTCACATCCTTCTTTGGCGTGATCATATTGGGCGTTGACATGTGTGTTAACAAAACGCAAAGGGCCCCTCTAATACACACTTCTGTTCGGCAACACCCACCGTGCCACCCACACACCATTCTTGAGTACTTTAAAAATTTACATGGCAGATACTTTGTAACGTTCTTAAAAATTAAAACTTCACTATAACGTTGAAAGAATGTCTGAGCTGTGGAATGGATCAAAAACTTGAATTGTCGTGCAGCGTGTTGTAACTCCAAGTGGTGTGCTTACTCTATGTTATTGTTAGCAAAACTTTGTATGAAACATAGATGCTGCAAAATGCATTAAACCCCTTACGCATTGAATCCTCTGACCCTGTTCAAAAATGACAACTTTGGTCCCTGTGCACGTAACAAATAAATTAAATAGTCCTACCTCTAAACAAGCAACGGCGGAACGCGATGTATTCTGGTCTCTCACAAAAAATATAAATGTGTTAGCTATTGGTTCAGCGATGTGCAATGCTGGCTGTAATACTTTGAAATGAACATGAAATTGCTTTGGCTGATAAATGAAATCATTACGAAAAATCCAACTTCTTTGAGAAACATATGACCTGGACAGGTTCAAATGGCTCTGAGAACAATGGGACTTAACTTCTGAGGTCATCAGTCCTCTAAAACTTAGAACTACTTAAACCTAACCTAAGGACATCACACACATCCATCCCCGAGGCAAGATTCGAACCTGCGACCGTAGCGGTCGCGGGGTTCCAGACTGTAGCGCCTAGAACCGCTCGGCCACTCCGGCCGGCTGACCTGGACAGGGAGTCGGTACTGATTGTGATTAATTACTAACACTGCTTTCTTTTAGCAAAGTTATATTGCAAGTTAAGTTCGTCTTTTCAAAAACATCAGACAGTTGAAGTTACATTACCCACTATTGATTCACAAAAATGAGATTTATACACCAAGTATTATCTAACCTCACGAATCCAACATAGATGCAAATCATCAGATTACATATAGCTCTGTGAACAAATCTTAGAACCATTACAAAAGTGAAATATCTAACTAGCCTTTTTATCAGATCAGTTTACGTACATTCTGGGATTACTCAACAATTACAAATTATCAGCCATCTCATCTATACTAACGCGCTGGCAAAACAAAAATCATGATTATATTAACATCTTTACCTTGCTTGCATGAAGACTTCTGCTTCCATCGTCCACAATATTGACATACCTACATTAATCTAACACTTGGTGGCTTCACAGAGCACACCACAAAAACTGCCTACTCCATCGTCTTTTGCTCACAGCAGTTACCTACAACAGTGCGCCCAGCGCTCTCTTACTCCAGCACTACAATCTCAGACCAGAAACAGTATCTTTGGCTCTGAGGTCGTGCACAGTCAGCCATTTTCATTATCAAATCTATCACAGACATACATCGTTTATAGTATACTAGTTTCATTTTTATTTATATTAATATTCTTATCATTTTCTGGTGCCACACACAAGTGTTGCCCAAGCAGACTCTTTTCAACTTCAACACATAATCAGCCTCGCAGCTGTTCTATCGCCTGAGCCTGAGGTGTAGGCAACCCCGCGTAAGGTTTGTCGAAGGGGCTGGTAACTCCCAGGGGCTAGAGCAGCCGAAAGGTTGGATGGGTGTCGAGGTCTCTGACAGCTACTCTAAGATGTGCACACACACACACATACACATATATATATATATATATATATATATATATATATATATATATATATATATATATATATATAAAGCTAGAAACACAATTCCGATGTTCCTGGAAAGAGAACAGTTCAAATTTTTATGCATTCAATGTGAGCACCACATGTTACAGGACAATTATCGAAACTGTGGCTCATTACCTGCCACACACGAAGCAGCTGATCTCTCGTTATCAAATTCACAGCTTCAACAATGCGATGTCGTAGGCTTTCAATAGTGTCAGGCATAGGGGGCATAAAAACGCTGTCTTTTATGTAACGCCACAGATAAAAGTACGGAGGCCATCGACGATGAAGTTCATCTTCCGCTCCTCCTCTTCCATTCCTGCGTCCTGGAATGATATCATTCAAGTAAGGTCGGACGTGCTTAGCGAAATTCTCTAAGCACTTCCTGGAATGGTGTCCTTCAGATAATGTCAGGTAATGCAACAGTCCGTCGATAAGTCCGTCCAGCTAACCTCAGATTCACAGCGCGATTTCGTTTAAATGACTAGAGATATTGAGGAGGAGTACGTACTCTTTGGTGAGACATGGTTGTACCCTAGAATGAATGTTACAAACAGTACTCATCTCTAAACTCAGCGCCTTTACTACTTGCAGAGTCAAAACAGAGGGTGCACAGACAGATCTCATAAGCGCCATTGATCACCGATGACCGTAACAGGCAAATCACAAACGCTAATACTCCTCCGTATGCATATATTAAGCCCTGATGCCACTGAACACAGTCCTTGTGGCTGTGGCATTTTTTTCCGGCAGTGTATATACTTTTCATTGCCTCGTGTACCACCGAAACCATTGTCGATCTTAAGGAGAATCACTCACGGTAATTTAGTAATAAGTCAAAATGGGTAATGATACCACTTGTGTTACCGGAAGTTGCAATATACGAATATAATTAAAAATGTCATCAGGCGGCCACTGTGTTTTCCTCGAGATAGTACTTACAGGGGAAACTCCCCATCGCATCCCCCTCAGATTTAGTTATAAGTTGGCACAGTGGATAGGCCTTGAAAAACTGAACACAGAGCAATCGAGAAAACAGGAAGAAGTCGTGTGGAACTATGAAAAAAATAAGCAAAATATACAAACTGAGTAGCCCATGCGCAACATAGGCAACATCATGGAGAGTGTGAGCTCAGGAGCGCCGTGGTCCCGTGGTTAGCGTGAGCAGCTGCGAAACGAGAGGTCCTTGGTTCAAGTCTTCCTTCGAGTGAAAAGTTTAATTTTTTATTTTCAGACAGTTATTATCTGTCCATCCGTCCGTCCGATGCGACTGTGAAACTGTTGCATTCATTTGTTGCAGTTTATGTGACAAATTCTTATGTTTTCATCACTTTTTTGGGAGTGATTATCACATCCACAAGAAAACCTAAATCGGACAAGGCAGAAGAATCTTTTTACCCATTCGCCAAGTGTACAAGTTAGGTGGGTCGACAACATATTCCTGTCATGTGACGCACATGCCGTCACAAGTGTCGTATAGAATATATCAGACGTGTTTTCCTTTGGAGGAATCGGTTGACCTATGACCTTGCGATCAAATGTTTTCGGTTCCCATTGGAAAGGCACGTCCTTTCGTCTACTAATCGCACGGTTTTGCGGTGCGGTCGCAAAACACAGACACTAAACTTATTACAGTGAACAGAGATGTCAATGAAGGAACGAATAGATCATAACTTAGCGAAAAAAAAAGAAAGTAAACTTTTCACTCGAGGGAAGAGTGAACCAAGGACCTCTCGTTCCGCAGCTGCTCACGCTAACCACGGGAGCACGGCGATCCTGAGCTCACGCTTTCCTTGATGTTGCCTATGTTGCGCATGGACTACTCAGTTTGTATATTTTGCTTATTTTTTTCTTAGTTCCACACAACTTCTTCCTGTTTTCTCGATTGATCTGTGTTCAGTTTTTCAAGGCCTATTCACTGTGCCAACTTATATCTAAATCTGAAGGGGGGTACGATGGGGAGGTTCCCTTGTCAGAGTCCGAGTGAGTTCTGCTTTTCCAGCACTCAGCTTGATAGGCTGGGCAGCCTTGGGACGGCGGGTAGTTGGCAGCCCTAGCAGAAACTCGGCAGTGGTTCCTGGAGCCGCCCGCTGTTTGCTTTGTGGGCGGGGCAGTGTTTGCCACAACATGGGTCGCGTTGCGAGTGCCTCCGCTAAGCAGATAGCGGAACAGTTTGCCACAGCCGGACCGCTACGGACTGTGCTTTTTACGTCGAGCCGGGGCCCAGGCATCGCGTCAAGTTTGCTATAGCCTCTTCTCACGGGACGTCTAAACGTTCGTGGACGAGGAGCTGGTGACGGCATAGCTTGGGGTTCCATGTTCCACTACGTGGCGATGCGTGAAATAGAAAATCTGCCATGTTATTTTTTTCCTCGAGGAGAGAAACGTGGCCGAGGATATACCACATCTCTCTTACGTCACAAGCAAAACTTAGGAAACACCATTCTGGACTTAGTCATACGGAGTCGAACCCTGTATTTGGAGATTTTTATATTGTAACATACATGCTGTGAATGTAAAATGTTTCAGTGTACCGGCACATTGAGAATCTCTAGAAAACTCGTCGTTTTTGGTACTGTTTGTTGTAACGAAATGACAATAAACTACATATCAGTGACTGAAGGCGTCTCGTATTTGATCTTTTACGTATTGTGCACTGAAGCGCCAAAGAAACTGGTATGGGCATGCGTATTCAAATATAGAGATATGTAAATAGGCCGAATACGGCGCTGCGGTCGGCAACGCCTGTCTAAAACAAGTGTCTGGCGCAGTTATTAGGTCGGTTACTGCTGCAACAATGTCAGGTCATCAAGATTTCAAAATGGTTCAAATGGCTCTGAGCACTATGGAACTTAACATCTGAGGTCATCAGTCCCCTAGAACTTAGAACTACTTAAACCTAACTAACTTAAGGATGGCAAAATGGTTCAAATGGCTCTGAGCACTATGCGACTTAACATCTTAGGTCATCAGTCCCCTAGAACTTAGAACTACTTAAACCTAACTAACCTAAGGACATCACACACATCCATGCCCGAGGCAGGATTCGAACCTGCGACCGTAGCAGTCCCGCGGTTCCGGACTGCAGCGCCTAGAACCGCACGGCCACCGCGGCCGGCTTAACCTAAGGACATCACGCACATCCATGCCTCAGGCAGGATTCGAACCTGCGAACGTAGCGGTCACGCGGTTCCAGAATGAAGCGCCTAGAACCGCACGGCCACACCGGCAGGTCATCAAGATTTAAGTGAGTTTGAACGTGGTGTTATAATCGGCGCACGAGAGATAGGACAGCATCTCCGAGGCAGCGATGAAGCAGGGATTCTCCCGTACGACCATTCCACGAGTGTACCGTGAATATGAGGAATCCAGTAAAACATAAAATCTCCAACATCGCTGCGGCCGGAAAAGGATTCTGCAAGAACAGCACCAATGACGACTGAAATGAATTTTTCAACGTGACAGATTGCTGGAGGTTTCAGTGCTGGGCCATTCAACGAAACATCATCGATATTGGCTTTTGGAGGCGAAGGCTCACCCGTGTACCCTTGATGACTGCACGACACAAAGCTTTACGTCTCGCAAGGGCCCGTCTACACCGACATTGGACTGTTGATGACTGGAAATATGTTGCCTGCTCGGACGAGTGTCGTTTCAAATTGTATAGAGCGGATGGACGTGTACGGATATGGAGATAACCTCTTGCATTCATGGACCCTGCATGTCAACATGGGACTGTTCAAGCTGGAGGAGGCTCTGTTGTAACGGTGTGGGGCGTGCCCCGGGCAGAGAAAATCCCCAACCCGGCCGGGAATCGAATCCGAGACCCCGTGATCCAGAGGCATGTGACGTCCGCATCCGTTCAAGTTCGTTAGTTGATCCTTCCACTCTGCTTTTTAATCGCAGAGGCCAACCGGCTCTGTGACCGAACACGCTCAGCTACCGTGCCGGCTAGCCGCGCTGTTAGAGGCGCCATGTCACTGACTGCACGGCCCCTCCCGCATAGGTTCGAGTCCTCCCTCGGGCATGGGTGTGTGTATTGTCCTTAAAATAGGTTAGTTTAAGTTAGTTTAAGCAGTGTGTAGGTCTAGGGACCGATGACCACTGCAGTTTGTTCCCTTAAGAATCGACACACACCACACACACACACACACACACACACACACACACGCAACATGCATTTAAGGTATATTGGGGCAGGATGTAGTGCCCTTAAAGCACCTCGAATGTACTGAGAACAATTACTATGAGCAACTTTGTTGTTATGCGAAGTACACTTTGTATGTTCGTAATACAATAAATATGCATTTCCGACCATTGGTTCCCTATCTCAGTATAATCGGTTATGGACCAATTGTCACCTGTTTCAATTTGATCCAAAAGGTTTGAGACACCCGCTGTGGTTGTGTAGATTGTAGCTGTTGTCAGATGCTTAGATACGTTAATTTAAGTAGTGTAATACGTCGTTTTATCATTGACGCTGAAAACAGAATCTCTGTCTTCAGCGTCACACCATATACTGATATAATACGATTTTGTCAGACCTTGTTTTAATTGTAATTTGATTGCTATCATAAATTTTGTATAAGTTGTGTATGAAATTTTTATGGCCTTTCTGTTTCTTTCCAGGTGAGTGGCGGCTGACAACGTCAGTACGAGGCTCTCGCAGAAAAGAAAAACGTCCGTAAGCTGCAGGCCTAGAAATAAAACATTTTTCGCTGTATTGACCTGTTCTACTTTCGTCTTATCAATAATTTCTTTGGCAAGGGTAGACAATGACTGTTTAGAGATGCTAGCAACAGTTGCAAATTTACAAGTGATTATGTGTTACAGTCGTAAATGACGAAAAAACTTTCATTCATAGGATCACAAATTGAGCTAAAACACAATGTTTTTATCGCTTCTTTCTTTGTCAATAAATGGCGATTCAACAAAATTTCATCAGATCGAGAAATGTGGTGGGAACATTTGCGTATCCCCGTGCGCGTGCATAAGCCAGGAGCAAACAGCGGCATGACTTGCCCACCTTCTATACAGCGTTCTTTCTTCAGCCATGGATCGCTCTCTCCGCTTAGCCGTCCGACTTCCCGTGGCACGAGACTGTACACTCTTCACTGTCGGCAACGTATGGTTTGCTAATTCTTATACCATTGCTCGTACGTCGCGATGAGATGGATTGTCTCTACCGTATCTTCCCAGCACTGACTCAAACAAACCTGGACTTGTGATTTATCATTTCTTTAGTTTCTCGTTAAATGTTTTTTTTGTCTCTATATTGTGTACATCATGTCCAGGAGGAATAAACAGGAAAACAATAGTTCTTGACTTGTCTGTAGCAACAAGCACACATCGGAATGTTTCTCCTCATTTACGCTGCCCAGTCACATGAATGTGACCAACTGTAAAAACCCTGAAAAAGATGCATACTTTTGTTGGTCTATTATGCCTTCCAGAATGACAAGATCACCCAGGGAATGCCCTCCAGCCTGGACTCTTCCGACGATTTTTGCACGGTGTTAGCTTTCAGACTTTTCACGCCGAACACGCCATCGGTGACCTATCCGATGGAGCACAAAACGTAATTCATCTGAAAAGGCCATCTGTCGCGACTCAGTTGACGTCCAGTTGCGGCATAGGCGTGTAAATTCCAGTTTTCGTCGCTGATGAACAGCAGTCAGCACGAATGTGTCAACCAGGCGTCTATTGCGGAGGCCCTTACCAAGCATGTTCGCTGAATGGTCGTCAGACACTGTTGGTGGCCCCTTGGTTCATCTCGGCGGTCAGTTACTCAACAGTTGCACGTCTGTTGGCGCGTACACGTCTCCGCGGCCGGCCACTGTTGCCGAGTGGTTCTAGACGATTCAGTCCGGAACCACAAGGCTGCTACGGTCGCAGGTTCGAATCCTGCCTCGGGCATGGATGTGTATGATGTCCTTAGGTTACTTAGGTTTAAGTAGTTCTGAATCTACGGGACTGATGACCTCAGATGTTAAGTCCCATAGTGCTTAGAGCCATTTGAACCATGTCTCCTCAGCCATGGCTCACCCCAGTCATCAATGGCCCGTGGTGAACCTCAGATGCCTTTTTGCCGGTTTTGGATAGCGATATTCTGCCATTCGCTGTGTACCTCAACCACGGTGGCATACGAACAGTTTGGGAACTGTGATTTTTATCCCGAAAATCTCATCAAAATAATAATGGCGTGCTAGACTGCATTGTGCCTCAGAATACTAATTGCTCTAAGATGGGATAAATCACAAATTCTGCAACGGGAGTGGAAATGATCACCTTTAGTTTGTAGTTAAGATTGGATTTAAACTGAACTCCCTCCTGAAGCCGATTCTGCACGATGTTACCTTATTTTTCCCTTTATGATGAGAAACCAGACGCAGAGGTCGCTGCAGGAGAGCGATAAGTTGGGTGATGGTTTACCGTGTTACAGTGCAACACAGTGCTATGAAATATGTCGCAGAGCACACAGCAAGAATAATCTGACTTCGTGTTACTTGTTCTAAGAGAAAGTATGCAAATATGCAGTGATAGAACACTGACAGTGCGTAACCGTCGCATCGCCAAAGTTTCTTTTGCCAGCGGAACTGCACTACGGAAACATGTCATAAACTTATATAGACAATTAATGATATACAAAGTACATATTCCAATAAGTAGTAAGCCATTTTAACTAAAGAGCAAGATTATTATTCATAATTAACTGCCGCTCGGTGTAGCCGCTTGGTCTTAGGCGCCTTGTCACGGTTCGCGCGGCTACCCTGTCGAAGATTCGAGTCCTCCATCGGGCATGGGTGTGTGTGTTGTCCTTAGCGTAAGTTAGATGAAGTTGTGTGTAAGCTTAGGAACCGATGACCTCAGCAGTTTGGTCCCATAAGATCTTACCACCAATTTCCAAATTTCCATAATTAACTTAAATCTACAAACATGGCAATCTTACATGCATCTAGGTAGAAGAAAGAATGTGAAGTAAGTAGGACTATATTTAAATTCCTTTGTTTCATACAAAACAACAACGATATTAATCCATCGACTCTTAACACATCGATTTGAAGGATGTACGTATATCTCTTCATGCTGCTTAATCAAACAACAAAATTTAATTTTTTACAGAACTTAGGCGTTTCGAAAATGCTTCCAACCTTGGCCCGAAAGCTAATGATGATGTTCTTTTGGAAGTCAGATAAATCGCTCCGTTTCCGCATTACGACAACGACTGCACTGTTTCCGTGTCCCTCTACCATGATTATAAACTCTCCATTGCTAGTGCTGCCATCTACCATCTGTAGGTGGTTACTGCACGATTGCCCGTTGACGTCCAACATAGGCGATGGTCACAGAAATGTGACTGGGCCGTGTATAAGTCATCCTGTATTTACCTTTGCAGCTTGGTTAAGGGTGTAACGTCAACATCATCAGACCCAGTGTATGGCTGTTAAAATAAAAAAAAGAATTTTTTAAAAAAGTTTACAAATATTTCTGCATAGGTGTGTCTACTGACTAACTAGTAATTCTTTATGTAAAAATGTGCTTACTTCTCTCTCTTTCTCTTTCTCTCTCTCTCTCTTTCTCTCTCTCTCTCTCTCTCTCTCTCTCTCTCTCTCACACACACACACACACACACACACACACACACACATAGACACACTCTGGCGAATGATAAACTGATGCGCTTGACCCCCATTATCCTCACATTTCACATGCATCAGAGCACGACGCCGGTATGGACACCTTCAAGGATATCCCCCACACCCTCGCCCCGCTGAAGCATATTAATGTTGGGACGTCCATATTCGGCTGCTCAATTGACGTGTTACACTGAACCAAGCTGAAAATAAATATTTTTGAAGTATACAAGTGCTCCAAACGATTGAATATACAGGGTGTCCCAGGACGAGTAATCAGTATTTAGGGATATGACAGGAAAGATCATTTAAAGCAGAAAACTTTATATGGACATGTGCCCTCTTCAGCATAGGTTACGAGATGGAACACATTTAATGCACGTTTTTATACACTTTCTGTGATATTCAATGTATTGTCAGACATACAAGATATAGAGCCTATATACAAGAGTTACTAAACAGTAAACAAGCGTTTTATCAAAGTATCGACTGAAAAATATGTGTTTTAAAAACATACAGCTCTAGACATTATCGTACACGTCACATTACAGATGTTTATACAGTTACAAATGAATATTAGAATATCGCGCAGTCATCTTGCAACAATATCTATTTCGTGGAACGTGCTGGAAACTCTGGTAAACACTTTACGATCAGGAATTCGACGTTTTGGAAAGCGCCGACGGTGTTCTTAAGACAGTAACTGGAGCGCAACCGTCGTAGAAGCCGTAAACATACGCCATATCTGCATATTCTTATTTGATGTGCACATGTGAGGCATTTTAGTCAGCGCGTGTACAAATACAGTTAACAGGTGCTTCTTTCTGATACAGTCTTAGGCCCTCGCATTTTATTCACAACACACCACGGACATCTGCGCGTTCAACGGGCTAATTTAATTCCAGGAAGACTTCCCGAGAGAAGAGGTTGAAATGACGGAGGTAGGTCGAGCTGGAATGGAACGTCAAAGCGGTCGGGTGGGTAAGACACACACGTGCGCGCCACTAGTCCAAATGTGCATAAAAGTATTCTATTTAGAAAACTATTCGTAATAGGACAAATATTCATAAGGAGTCTTTTTGTTTCAAATGAGCGTTTCTATCGTATTCTTCAGTCCTGACGATTCTCCTGGGACAACCTGTATTTAATCGTACAGTAAGATATCTTGTCCCTTTCTGTATACGTATCATTTTAATTTCATATTTGTAAATCTGAAGATGGCCTGTGACGGTTGAAACCAATTATAAACCATATTATGTCGCAGCTTGACTGTAATAAATAACATGCACATATTTCTTTTTCGCCTTATGTGACTCCAGATCGTTCTTTCTTTCGCCGTGCTAATTGAACAACTAACCTGTACACTTTTCGTGGTGCTGGAGTGTTTACATTGCTGTGATGCTGGCAGTCGGTTTTTGTATGACGGTCGCGCATAGCGCCCGGCAGTACGGGTGGGAGGATTAGGAAATGTATGTCAAACACGGTGGCCTGGCTGTGTGGCTGCGCCGTACTTAACACAGGCTGTAACCAAAATGAAATCGATGGCCGCTGTTTGCGTGCGCTGGCAGCCGGCAGCCGGCGAGCGGGTTGGTTTATTTATGGAGATGTGAAAGCAGGACAAAGCGAGAAGAGAGAGAGAGACGCAGAGAGGGTGATTTGTAAACGGCGTTCATAAGCGCGGTTGAAAGCGCGTACGTTTCTACACCCCATTAACGCAAACAGTGGATGAACAATGGCAGTGAGAGTATGCGAGGTGCGATACAACGCAGATAACTTTAATGCGCGTTGCTTGACAACAGTTGTAAAACGGTTTTGGTGTTTGTAACGAAAGGGTAGCGTGCAAGCTGCAGGGAAGCCTTCAGAGGATCGTTGATTGATGCAGCGATTAGCAGTCAATCCTGAACGTACACAAATCTAAAGCGCTGTACATAAGAGGGTTGTCCCAGAAGTACCCAACCTAACAAACAAAACACAAAAAGTTTGGGAGGAACACCATTATTTCTCTACAGAGTCATCTATCAGATCGATATACTTTTCCCAACGATGGTCAGTAGCTACGACTCGCCGGTTATAGTGAGAACTGTCGAGTTCCAAAAATAGTCATCAACAGCAGACTACACCGCTCCGTTTTTGTCAAGCATTTTACCTTCAAGACATTTTTTCAGTTATGGAAGCAGAAAATAACCAGAGGGGTATAAATCTGGCGAATAACATACGCGAAGAAGCAGTTCGAACTTTAACCCGTGGAGTTTGGCCATGGCAACAATGGATGTGTGGACTGGTGCATTGTTGTGAAGACAAAAATCTGTCTTCTTCGTAAATGCAGGCATTTCCACTTGATGTCGTCACTCAGACACCGCAGTTAGTTCGCATACTTCTCGTCATTGATTTGCTTTTCCTTCTTGAAGAAACTCGACGAAAATTAGGCATACGCATCCGAAAGAACTGACGCCATGACCCCACCCGTATATGGAATTATCTTCGCCTTCTTTCGAGCTGATTCTTCACTTTCAGCCCACTAGTTTTAACTGCACCGTCGTCTCAGGCGTGAAACGATAGACCAACGTTCCATCCATGGTTATAAATCGACGCACAAACTCAGCATCATTTTTCAGCTGAAAAATTCGCGCGACGCTGCTTTTATTCCCTTATGAATAAATGAGGCATCCATTGTGCACATTTTTCTCACGTCCAAATCTTGAGTCAGTATGCGATGTACAGAAGTTTTTGAAATCCCTACGATGTCTACTAGCTCGTGCATTTTCAGCCGACGGTCATCCGACACCATTTTGTGGATTTTTTTCGCAGTCTCTGGCATGGTCGCCTCGTTTCGTCGACCACTACGATGTTCGTCTTGGCAGCTCGTACATTTTCGCTTAAAGACTGACGTCCAACACTTCACCCTTGTAAAGGAAGGAGCAGAGATCTTCAGTACAGAATCTAGGTCAGCTTTGATGTTAGTTGGACTAAAACCTTTCAAATGACCAGTGTTATCCATGTTTACAAATTCGCTGATAGCGTTCCTTACTGATGACTGCCAAGCAAATAGTAAACAATGTAGCATCGTCGCACTTCAGACTTAAGTTTTATAAGGTTGCTACTTTCTAGCCTAGTCATTTGTTGGAGAGAACAATCGCTGCCTATACGTCAGGTGGGGTACGTCTGGGACAGCCTTTGTAAATAGGCGAAGAGACCCATCACTGTTCGATTACTCTGTTGATGATAGATCACTAGAAACAGTAGCAAGCGTGAAATTCCTGGGAGCAACCTGATACGTAACGACTACATAAAGCTGGCCGCCACCGTAGCCGAAGTCGTTGACACACGACTGTGTACTGGTGCTCAAATTTTCACTGCTAATATTAGGCAAGCATGAAGAAGTGAGGAGGTGCCGTAAGGTTCCTGCTAATCAGTCTTTGCGCCAATGTCCTGGATTAAATTCCAAACCAAGTTGTATGTCATCACTGACTGGGAGATCCCGTGGGCAGTTTCAGCCACCTAATTGGTGTTGTTTTCATCATAGTTGTCGTAAGCAGTTCAGTTTCTTGTTGTCGTCATCGCCTTTTGTTTGTTTGTGTGTAAGTGTAATTTTTATAGTAATTTGTGTACGTTTTTATGTTTTATGTAAGGACGGATATGAGGAGGCTGTGAGAGTCCTCGTTTTATTTTATCTGTTCCATATAATTGAGCGTTATGTTAAAAATATAAAGTCTCTGGTTAAAAGTCAACTTTATTTGCTTGCAGCCCGCTCTTTCGTGGGAAACTGAAAAAGATCAGCATCACCCTTATCTTCTGTAGTTTCAAACCACTGGACAGGCCTGTGCAAAACATAAGCTTCTCGATCTTCTACTGTCTTCCCAATATCTCTCCGTCTCCATCTCGATAGTCTTCTCATTTCTTTTGCACGCGTTCCTTCACTCTTTTAACTCTCCTGTCTCTTGGTATTTCCCCTTCCCATTCATATCGTCTACTTTCTTTATACACTCTCCTCCTCCATTTGCTTGACACGTCCATACCATCTAACCCTTGATTCTACATCTACATCACTACTCTACAGTTCACAATCAAGTACTCGACAGAAGGTTCTTTGAAACACCTTCAGACTTATTTACTTGCGTGTCTGGTTGGATAGCCATTGTTGACGATAGACGACCGACCGAAATTACCTCGAAATAAATTCACTGAGTGCGAATATCTAGGCTTCAGCTGTGTTACATACGAACCAGGATTCCCGCTTATCACGAGCCGTCGCCTTAACCAGCCGAGGCGGACAAAAGGCGATAACATCATAGGTCTCGATTCCTCATAGTCCCGTTTTGACTGGAGCGGGAATGCAGAGTGTAGCTCCGAACATTTAGTGATGAAAGTAGGAGACTATGGTGTAGGGATGAAGACGGCGAGATATCTCGAAGTTTGTGTCAATTCGGGAGGATTGCACGGGTAGTATAATTGTTAAGCGATCGCTCACTTAAGCGGGAAACCCGGGTCCGAGTCTTGGTCCTGCACAAATTGCCATATGTCATCAGTAATTACTACGTCCATACCTATCATAGCTGAAGCCATGTTATTCGCTTTCAGAGAATTTATTTCAAAGCACCTTCAGACAATTTCGCTACCGTTCCACTCTCTGACAGTGCGTGGGAAAAATGAACACTCATACCTTCCAATAGGAGCTCCGATTTCTCTTATCATTATGATCATCATTTCTTCCTGTGTAGGTTGGCGGCTATGAAATATTTTCGTCTTCAGAAGACCAAGTTTGTGACTGAAGTTTCATGAAAAGATTTCACCGCAACGCAAACTCCTTTGTTGTAACTATTGCCACCCCAACTCTTTCACCGCATCTGTACCGCTTTGTCGGCTTCTTCGCTATAACACAAAACAATCTGCCCTTCTTTGGAATCTTTCGGTGTCCTCCGTCAATTTCATCCGGTTAAGATCCCATACCGAACACCAGTACGTAGCACAGGACAAGCAAGCGTAGTGTAGGCAGTCTCTTTAGTAGATCTGTTGCATCTTCAAAGCATTTTGGCAATAAACCGCAGTCTTTGGTTTCCCGTCCCCAGAACAGTATTTGATCGTTCCAATTTGAGCTGTTCTTAATTCTGATTCGTAGGTATTTAGCTGAGTTAACATCCTTTAAATTTGTGCGATTGATTGTGTAAACCGAAATTTAATGGATTTCTTTCTGTTTTCATGTGGATGACGTAATACTTCTTTTTATACAGACACAATTGCCACTTTCCGCCCGATACAAATATCGTCTCTAAGTCATTTTGCAATTGGTTTAGATCTTTTGATGACTTCACTGGTACTGCAAGCAATCTAAGATGGCTTCTAGGACTGTCTCCTAAATCGTTCATGTACTGTCGATTAGGAATAGCGGGGGGCCTATAACATTTGTTTTACTCGATGATTTTCGGTCGAATGCTGTGTACTGTGACCTTTCTAATACAAAATCACGAGTCCTGTCGCACAACTAAAGCGATACCCATTGTCATGCAATTTCATTAGAAGTCGTTTGTGAGGAACAGTATCAAAAGCCTTCTGGGATTCTAAAAATATGGAGTCAATCTGACATCCCCTGTCGATAGCATTCGTTAGTTCATGAGAATGAAGCGCTAGCTGTGTTTCACAAGAACGATGTTTTCTAAATCCGTGCTGACCATGTGTCAATAGGTGATTCATAATGTTCGGACATAGTATATGTTCCAAAGTATTAGTGCAAATCGATGTCAGCGACATGGGTCTATAATTTAGCAGATTACTCCTACTTCATTTCTTGAGTATTAGTGTGATCTGTGTAACATTCCACTCTTTAAGTACGCATCGTCCGACAAGCGAGCGGTTGTATATGATTGCTAATTATGGGTCTGTTTTATCGACATACTCTGAAAGGAACCTTATTGGTATGAAACTTTTTGGTACATTACAACTGTATACCGGACCAACACGCTAACTCGGGACGGTTGCATTTTGCAGACAAGTGCTCACGAACTGAGCTACGCAAGCTCGACTCGCGACCCGTTCTCACAGCTTTACTTCCGCCTGTGAAGTTTGGAATGTAGGAGACGAGGTACTGGCGGCAGTAAAGCAGCAAAGACGAGCCGTGAGTCGTGCTTGGGTAGCTCAGTCGATAGAACACTTCCCCCGCTAAAGGCGAAGGTTCCATATTCAAGTATCAGTACGACACAAGTTTCAATCTGACAGGAAGTTTCATATCAGCGCACACTCCGCTGCAGGGTAAAATCTCATTGTAGAACCTTGGTGCGCCATCTGGACCGGAATTCTTGCCGTTATTAAGTGCTTTCGGCAGCTTCGGTACACCGAGGATATGTATTTCTAAGTTACTCATGTTGGCAATTCTTGATTCGAATTCTGGAATATTTACTTTGTCTTCTTTGATGAAGCAATTTCGGAAAGTTTTTTCAAAAATTCCGCTTTAGTGACGCAGTTATTGAGAGTGTTACAATTGGTATCGCGCATTGAAGTTATTGTGTTTTGTCGTCTGCGTCCTATCATGTAATTGTTCCTGTTTCGTTAATTCCCTGATCCTCTCATTCCTTTACGTGTCCATTTAGTCAAAGTGCAGTTGGAACTGTGTGTGTGCCCCGAGATCACAGTGGTAGCTGTGAAGGTCCTACAGCAACCTTGAAAAGTGACTGCCAACGCCGGCCGGTGTGGCCGAGCGGTTCTAGGCGCTTCAGTCTGGAACCGCGTGACCGCTACCGTCGCAGGTTCGAATCCTGCCTCGGGCATGGATGTGTGTGATGTCCTTTGATTAGTTAGGTTTAAGTAGTTCTAAGTTCTAGGGGACTGATGAGCTCAGATGTTAAGTCCCATAGTGCTCAGAGCCATTTGAACCATTTTTTTTTTACTGCCAACGGGCCTCGGGTGATGCCACGATAGGCCTAGCAAACGAATATTGGACAGGCACGGCACTTTCAATAATGCAACGAGCCACAGAAAGAAAAAATAAGAAAAAACACTAATTTGACGAATCTGAATACCATTTTTGTCTTGAACTGCAGCTTGTGTCAACGCTTTGGGTGGTACACCTGCCGCGCGTCAGCGTCTGGGCAGGGCACCGGATGCTGTGCTATCTCCGCTCGTTACTCGGCCACGGCAGATAAGGAGCTGGGCTGAGCTGGCTTTTTAACGGCCGGCTGGCCCGCCGCTCGGATTACGGAAGCGGCTCCGAGCCGACGGATTCTGAGAACGGCGCCGCCGAAGCTGAAGCTGGCTACTTACTTCCTAAAAGCCTGCCCTACTGCTTCCCAGGGCACCAAAAACTACCTCGCCTCGAATCTGCTGGTCTACTCCTCGTGTAGCGAGTACCTTAAATGTTACTTTCGAACATTAATACTCGTATAGTGTCAACAAATTTGTTTTAGAGTTAATTTTACGCAGCAACTATATAAATCAGTGGTCGTCAAACTTTTTTGGTCAAAACCAATACTGACATAGTGGGGCGGCACTTCGGGTCACTTACATACGAGGGTCACTCCAAAAGAAATGCACACTATTTTTTTAATCTATCTTTTATTCTACGTGTTTGAAAGTTTTACAGTGTGTAGATACATCCTTTAGGAACAATATTTTCATTTCTCCACATAATTTCCATCCCTTTGAACTGCCTTACGCCATCTTGGAACCAGCGCCTGTATACCCGCATGGTAAAATTCTGGACCAACCTGTTGGGGCCACTGTTTGGCAGCGTGCACAAGGGAGTCATCATCTTCAAACCTTGTTCCACGAAGAGAGTCTTTCAGTTTCCCAAAGAGATGATAGTCACATGGAGCCAGGTCAGGACTGTAAGGAGGGTGATTCAGTGTTGTCCATCCGAGTTTTGTGATCGCTTCCATGGTTTTTTGACTGACATGTGGCCGTGCAATGTCGTGCAACAGCAAAACATCCTGCTTTTGCCGATGTGGTCAAACACGACTCAGTCGGGCTTGAAGTTTCTTCAGTGTCGTCACATATGCATCAGAATTTATGGTGGTTCCACTTGGCATGATGTTCACAAGCAATAGTCCTTCGGAATCGAAAAACACTATAGCCATAACTTTTCCAGCAGAAGGTGTGGTTTTGAATTTTTTTTTTCTTGGGTGAATTTGCATGATGCCACTCCACTGATTGCCTCTTCGTCTCTGGTGAAAAATGATGGAGCCATATTTCATCACTTGTCACAATTCTTCCAAGAAATTCATCTCCACCATTCTTGTACAGTTTCAAAAGATCGCTGCATACCGTTTTTCTTGTTTCTTTGTGAGCCACTGTCAACATCCTGGGAACCCACCTGGCACAAACCTTTTTTAACGCCAACACTTTCAGTATTCTGCAAACACTCCCTTCCCCTATCCCAGCGTAGCGTGAAAATTCGTTCACTGTGATGCGTCTGTCAGCAGTCACCAATTCGTTAACTCTTTGCACATTGTGTGGAGTGTGTGCAGTACGAGGCCTGCTGCTGTGAGGACAATCCTCAATATTTCCGAGCCTGCTTTCGTCACGTACCCTGCTTGCCCACCAACTAACTGTACTGCGATCGACTGCAGCATCTCCATACACCTTTTTCAACTTCTTGTGGATGTTTCCCACTGTCTCGTTTTCAAGCACAGGAATTCTATGACAGCACGTTGCTTCTGACGAAAGCCAAGTGTAGCAGCCGTGATGAAGACATGCTGTGATGGCGCCACTTTCGGGAGCAGGTTGAACTAAGTTTGAAAACAAGCGGGAAAGATGTATCTACACACTGTAAAACTTTCACACATGCAGAATAAAAACTGTATTTTTACAAAAATAGTGTGCATTTCTTTTGGAGTGACCCTCGTAGATACCGTAAGGTACGCTACATAGGGTAACTTGCTGTGAGGCTCTAATAGACAAGCTATAGCAAAGGCGTGATAATTTGGCCGAAGGTCCCCAAGTAATGATCATTAAAAGTCGTCACTGTTTGGAACATTTCTTGTCGGCTATTCCCTGTTTCAGATTCGTGTCACGCTCACAGACCCCACAGTTGTGGCACTGTAGTTGCCTGAGAAAATACTGACTGTATGAGTGTATGATTAACTGATTAATAAAACTAACTGTACTTCTATTTAAATGCATTATACAATTGACTAGAAGAAGGGATCGGTTGGTAGGACATGTTCTGAGACATCGAGGGATCACTGATTTAGTATTGGAGAGCAGCGTGGAGGGTAAAAATCGTAGAGTGAGACCAAGAGATGAATACACTAAGCAGATTCAGAAGGATGTAGGCTGCAGTAGGTACTGGGAGATGAAGAAGCTTGCACAAGATAGAGTAGCATGGAGAGCTGCATCAAACCAGTCACAGGACTGAAGACCACAACAACAACATACAATCTGAGGCATGAATAAAAATTTTATTAAATATTTGTAATGTAATTTCTCTTCTGCTCATCGTATTGTATTACGACAGCCTTAATATCGTGTCATATTCCTTGCTAGAAATATATACCGCATTTCGTGATGACCATCTCTACGATACGCATTTATGAATCCATGTTACTTCTATGTTAGAATTTATACTGTAGCAAATGATCGGCATGAGTCACATATACCGATTAGTTGTCATTGCTGGAGGAAAAACAATAAAACCTTCAACCTCTCGCACTCTCTAAACCTGCAGTGGCCACGTTATTTACCCCTCTATTCCTGAGGTAAGCAGCTAACTTTAGTTAGCATATAGTCTGATTCACCAGCGTCACTTAAAATTAAGCACGTCGTAAAATGTTACTGTCTCTTGCCGTGATATAGTGTACTTTAAGCGACCGTTTGCTGGCGCACCACGAACGTATTAATTCATCTGTATATATCTGCTGTTAGGTATCTACATTTATAATACCTCCACATTGTCAGCAAGTTCGTTACAGGACTATAATACGTATAATGAATGTAAATGCAGATATTTCTATTGGTGACTGATGATGGTGTACTGGACAACATTTACATCAGTATTTACGTAATTTTCAGACTAATAATACATGCTATTACAAGTCTTACGTTTTTAGGTTGGGTAGTACCTCCCAACACATGTGGCAAGAGTAAGCCGTTAGTTCTTATTTTCACCCTTGGCAGCAGGTCACGTGTTGAAGTGTGGACACATGGATTCTAAATGGTTAGTCTGCACTGACAGGTGTAATCCACTTAGCAATGCAGTTACGACTATGCAGAAGAGATCAGGTCGTAAAGTTTGTGACAGGTTTCTGGGAGGGCTGTTACACACAGAGAAAAAAACAACTAACACACTGATGTGTGTCCATGTTAAGGTACCACGCATAAAAAATCTACATTTATACCCGCTACACCCAGTATATTAATAAGTATCCTGAAAGTATTCCTTAGTTATACGACGTAAATTATGTGCTTCGAACATTATTGATTTTTGGTTACTATAGTACTGACAAGACAGGTTCAACACCAAAGCTTATCCACTAGCGTTATTCTCAGAGTCAGACTAATAATTCTGTTATGTGTAACTGCTTCCACTTTGAACACTTTCAGTATTCGTAGTTATTATTCTTCACCAGATTGTTTATTTATAATGTTATTTTTGTCATAAATATCAGTTATTTTTCTGTTTTCAGATGGTTCAAATGGCTCTGAGCACTATGGGACTTAAGTTCTGAGGTCATCAGTCCCCTATAACTTAGAACTACTTAAACCTAACTAACCTAAGGACATCACACACATCCATGCCCGAGGCAGGATCGAACCTGCGACCGTAGCGGTTGCGCGGTTCCAGACTGTAGCGCCCAGAACCGCTCGGCCACTTCGGCCGGCTGTTTTCTTTGTAACTTATTATCTCTGTCTTTTTCCTGGAAGTTAAAATTTTAATCACATCCTTTTTTTTTAAATTCCCTAACGTCAGTTTTAGTTGCATGATAGTTATTCGAAATTTAAAGGTGCAGGGTGAAATTCACTTTCATAAAATGCATCTCGTAAAGTACTTTGCATCATGCAATAAGTTCCAGTTGGTTTATTACAATTCAGCGTACATACCAGCGTACAGTATTCGCCACAATGAAACTTAAATCTCATTCAGCTGTCAGAAAGCGTGGCTAAAAATGAAGCGATCAGAACAGAACAGAAAGATGCTTGATTTTTTACATAGTTACCCTTGTTTTTCCAATTAGAATAACTGTTGGTTCTTCTACTGGTCGTTGGCTGTAGGTCATGTGGTCGCTCTGACCGCCTCGGCAGTAATCTGCTTCCAGTGAAGTATACACGGGCGATTTACTCCGATCCCCGTGCGTGATAATTTAACATACACGAAACACACTTTTGTAACTATATTTTGAAGCATCGTAATTGGTATTATTTTTCTTAATAATAGAAACACCCTTACGTCGTTCAGGAGACAAAGGCAGAAGCTTGCTCCAAATTTCCGTCACACTACACTCTGTATTTTTATTTGTTTCCGAACAGGGACGTGCACTCTTAAGAAGCTCTTAACGTCAGTTGCCGTCTTTGGATTCAGCTGTTGGTTAGTTGTTGCATGTTATTATAAATTACGACTGAGAAACGCGGGCCGCACGGATACTTGATTCGGGACGCACGCGGTCTGCTGGCGGCAGTTTGACCACCGTAAACAAAACGATCTTTCCTTGCTGTAAATGTTTCTAGGCGTGATACGCTTTTTACATGAATGTATTTTCTGTGGATGCGCTTTGGGGGCAGCTTCCTTTTCTAATGAGGTAAAGAAGAAATAGCAGTCCGGGATCTAAGTTCGGGTTAATTCCGGTTACACGACAAATGTCAAAAATATAAAGGCTATCAATTCAGCTAAATACCTAGGGGTAACAATTAAGAACAACTTAAATTAGGAGTATCACATAGATAGCGTTGTGGAGACGTCGAACCAAAGACTGCGTTCTGTGTTAGGACTCTTACAAGATGCAACTAAAGAGATTACCTCACTAGGCTTGTCTGTCCTCTGCTAGAGTATTGTTGTGCGGTATCATATCCCTACCAAAAAGGGTTGATGGGAGACATGGAAAATGTTCAAAGAAGGGCATTTAGCTTTGCATTATCGCGAAATACGGAATAGAGTTTCACGGGTATGACGCGCGAATTGCAATGGTAGTCATTACAATAACGGCGTTTTTCGTTAGGGCGATATCTTTTCAGAAAATTTCATTCATCAACTTTCCATTTTGAATGAATGAACATTTTGCTGACACTCGTCTAAATTGGAGGAAATGAACATCGTAGTAAATTACGAGACACCAGAGTTCGCTCGGAAAGATTTAAGTGTCCGTTTTTCCAGCGCGCCCTTCGAGATTTGAGCTGTAGAGAAACAGGTTGAATGTAGCACGATGAATCCTCTGTCAGGCACTTGAGTGTGAATTACAGAGCGTTCATGTAGATAAGGATGTGGAAGTTTACATACAGTCTGGCTCGGAATGAACCACCTCTATTAGGGTCTGAAGTAAAAATGCCCTGGAAGTATTAATTTGTTAGGATAAAAATCATGACTTGGGTCCTAGGGTACGTATCTGACGCTGATAACAAGGTTCGACGGTTCAACTCCAAATAATACTCACTATTAAAATGAAGAATAGCGCTAGCCCAAATCCACTTAGCAATTAATAAAGAAGAAACTGAACACTCTGCAATTAACTGGAAATAAAATCCACTACGCAACACAGTTAAAAGATCACATTTTCAAAACGACGTAATTGTCCCCCATGCGAGTTAGGAGTTTGAATTTGGTTCAAAGGTGCCTACCACCTTTCTCTGTAATGATGCAAAGGCGTGGCACCCTGCTATAGACCCTCGGTGATGCTTCAAACAGCAAGGTGTCGACATATTCGAAGAAAAGGCCAGATCTTAGAAGTTCATATGAGGCATCAGGCAGGTTAATAATGACGCATTAGCACAAAGATTCACAGCGATTTTACCCATCGCCACTGCGGACGTGCCACATGATGGGGAAGGTCGTCAAACCCTCTTATTTCGACGCTTCTGTGTCGGAGGTCAGAACTGCGACACCCGGCCTTGAAATCACGCAGTTTTCGTATGGGTGCCGAGGAGAACATTTCAGACACATCGCCGCTCACAATCGACATGAGAAGGCCTCAGTGAGAGGCATAAATGGCTTCGATGAAACCGTCCCTTTCCTTGGGACGTCGATTCCTACACATTTCGCAGTCGAAAAAGACAGTTCACAAATTGATGAACAACACGACGACGTTCTTGACAATCTTCGACGCTGCTGACACCCTGCAGACAATTCAAACCCTCTCTTGGGATATCGTGGGCCAGCAATCCCACTGAATGTCATCGAGTTCCTCTGGAGCACAGTGTGATCGCAGTTTTTGCTCTGCTGCACAGGATGGACTGACTAGGCTGTATTCTAAACCGTTCGACGAAATTTTAACGCGATCTGAAGATCAAAGCGTGCTTATGCGTCTTCAGCCCTCCTGTTTCACACCCTCCTACAGCGTGACGATGAAAATGCGCGACATCGACACATGCATAAATAAAATGGCAAAGGGTCATTCTAAGACCCCACAGTTCGGCAACACCCTAAGCACCACCTGTCTGCTTTTGTTGAGCACTTCAAAACCTGTACAGAGGCAAACTGTTGAGAATTCTAAGTACTTGCAGAGAGGCAATCCCTTGACACTGACACAAGTGCAGCAGGGTAGCCTGCCTGCAGGCGCTTAGGACTCTCGTCATAGTTTGTCCCTGACGAGATCGGACAGCTGGCACCGAGGGCTTTGCCGAACTGCTGCGTTTATAGAGGGATCCTTTGCCGTTTTATTCACGCATGTGCCAGTGCCGCACCCCTCTGTGATCACACCACAGGAGGGCGCAAAAGAGGAGAACTGAAAAAGCTGTAAGCTCCTTTTGCTGATTCAGATAGGGTTCAGATTTCTTCGAATGGTTTTGAATGCTCCCTATTGGTCCCACCCAGTACACCAGATCAAAAACTGCATTCAACCTGCACTCCAAAGGCGTCTGACAATGTTCAGTGGCGTTGCTGGCCCACGTTGTATTAGACAACGTTGCAATCTTCCGAGAGGTTGTCAAGCACCTTGTCCTTTTGTTCATCATACTGCGAATTCTCGTTTTTGACGACGAAATTCTCGGGAATCAGCGCTTCATCAGAAGCGGTGGTTTCATTGACGCCCTTTGTGCCACTCCCTAAAGCCTCATCGTGTCGATTCTGAGCGTCGATGTGTTTAATTGTTTTCCTCGGCCATCCTTAAGGATACCCCACGATTTCAATGCTGCGCGTCACGATGTTGACCTCAATTGCGGAGGGATCAAATGAAGGGGTGAAATGTGGGCAAGTGAGGTGTGACGACCTTACCATCGTACGGCACGTCCACGGTGGCGTTTGGAAAAATTTTGGTGAAATTAGGAAACAGTGTGAAATCTTTTCCTACCTTACACCTCACTTGAACTTCTGAGCTCTGGCCTTTCGTATGTGTCGACACTTTGCAGTTTGATGCCGAGCCCGAGGGTGACGTCACAGGAAAGCACTATTTTGCCCAATTACAGAGGAGGTTGGCCAAATTTAAAACTTCAGCATCGCAATGGGGGACAATTAGTCCGTTTCGAAAAAAGTGATCCTTTAATTGAGCGGTTTCACTTTCCGTTCATTAGAAAACAATGAACCGCGGAGAACAAATGTAATGATACGTTTTTCAAAGAACGTTACAGGCACTGTGCCTCGTAGAACTGAAGTTCCCAACAATCTTTGGATCAGTGACAGTAATAATAGCAGCAGCCTTATTCGGGCTCAATCATAAATGCGTGAGTCCAATATGGACATAAAACTGCCACTCACGTAAGAATTTTTCTCGTTTCGGTACGGCAACATCGAGTAGCAGTCTTAGTGCTATTAGGTGACTACTACAGCTTCTTCTCATACTCATCCTTCACGTGAGAACTCCAACCTGGTGTGGCGGCTAGGAAGCTCTTTCACGACGATACGAAACAGATTCTTACCACAAATATTAATCAAAGGTTTCTTTTCCCCCTAATGACGCTCTTCTCCCAATACTCAGGAGCAAATTGCAATTAATACTTTTCGTCACTTGTATCTCAGATTAAAATTTAACTGGGAATAAAAATACGTTTGTAACGGGACCGTTAAAAGTTGAATGATATAGAATTCCGTTTTTAAATGAATAAATCTTGGATTTTTTACATACTTAAAATTGTTATTTTGCGTGTGGTGTCGACCTCATGAAAGACGCATTTCCACTTTACTTACGGAAATTCGGAACATAATCACGTCGAAATTTTCTGTTTCCGGGCTTCTAGACACTGTTGTGTTCATTGCGATGTGAACAAGATATAACTGAAAATAAATAAAAAAGTCATAGCTACACACACACACACACACACACACACACACACACACACACACACACACAGATGAAAAGAGAGAGAACGAGTGGAAGAAAAACAAAAACCAGCACACAAAAGATTGACATTTCTTCCACACAAAATTAAGACAGCAGGCGCTAAGTGCGCGAACGGTTCTTCCGTCAAAACTGTCACAGTAATTCTATTGACCATCTTATCTGATGACCAGATTGCCATTGAAATGTTCACGTGACAGAGTACTCACAGAAGGGAGTCTGAAAAAGCAGGAAAAATGGAAATTTCGATGTGAATATCAGCTAAATTTTCGTAAGTGAAGTGGAAGTGCGTCTTTCAATCTGTGACTATGGGCGTCCCAGCCCAGTGGTACGGTTCAAGGTCTGTAAAGGTTATGACAAAAGTTGTTTTACCGTTTCATAACGACGCTGCTTAACGCTCAGAGTGATCTTATTCAACCTGACGCTGGTCTACGTACTTATTGACTTGCCTTCATGTTCTCGTGGTCAGTGACAATATGGGCAGTCGGCGCGCACAGCCGGAAGTGCAGTCGAACAGTGTGGGAGATTAGCCGTAATGAATGGGATGGAACGCGTTTAGAGGAGGAGATTAAGAGGCTGGAGACGGTGTTTCTCTTACACCGACAGCTCCCTGCAGACACGGCGCTAACGCGCTGTCAGAAAGCACAATAAGGCAGCGGCGTCGACCGGCTGTACAAATAGTGCGGGAGCGTTCGCGGTGCTAGGTTGTTTTCAGAAGGCGATGGGAACGAGCGGAGCTGACGGCACGGGCAGGCGGTGGATTACTGCCCGCACGCCGGGATGAACAGCCATCCGGGCGAGAAGCGAACGGCTCTCTCTGTATGTGTGTGTGTGTGTGTGATGGGAAAAGGGATAGGGGTGATTTGCTGGTCCGAGGCGGAAGGCAGGCATCTACCGCGAACGAAGGAGATTCCGGCCGTGTATTTCACAGGATTAGAACTCGTCGAGAGCGAGAGGAGGAATAGAACGAGCCAGGGTAAGGCAATAGTCTTTCTCTCTGCGTTGAATAAGCGCAGGATAGGAAAGTGGCAGTCAGCAAGACCTGCATACAGTATCTGTGCACTGTCGGTGCCAGAAAAGAACAAGATCCTGTTCCTTTAATATCGGAGAAACTTTTCACTTATATACTGTAATGTAATCAAGCCAATGATACGTTAGGAATCGTACGAGACAGCGATTATCAATTACTTTGTTCAACTGAAGAATAGTAGATATAAAAAAATTGTGTCCATAAAAATCAATTGAGAAACTGAGAACTGTAAGGTCCTGCAGCACATCGCCATCGATTTTGAGATGCTCCTGACATCTGTTAATCATGTAGTGAACCAGCTTAATCTACATCTGTAGCCGCACTCAATATATATGAAAATTCACGGAAACCTGTGTCGCCGATTTCTCGGACACTCATTTCCATATGGGCCCAAAACAACATGCGTAATTTTGTTGCTCTGCGCTGCCCAATTGTTATATATGGTTGACAGGATAACTTAGTGTCTACACATAACGCACGAGCAGTAATAATTCAGAATCTGAGGTGTATCAGCACTTTTATCTGAACCTGAAGCCACAGAAACTGCTGAATGAAAAATGGCGATAACGAGGACCGTGAAGTGCTGGATTAGGTCATAACTGTGTGTGTGGTGCGTTCCTTTCTTTATGTTCTGATTCTGTTTTCACATTAATTACAAACTTTACAGCTGTAAAAATGCACAAATGTTGCTAGCATACATACAGGAGTTTTGTGAATTAGCATTAATAATAAATGTAATATTAAATCCTAATTAATGTTTCATAGCACAAAGTGCTTGCATTAGTTTTTCAAATGGTTCAAATGGCTCTGAGCACTATGGGACTTACCATCTATGGTCATCAGTCCCCTAGAACTTAGAACTACTTAAACCTAACTAACCTAAGGACATCACACAACACCCAGCCATCACGAGGCAGAGAAAATCCCTGACCCCGCCGGGAACCGAACCCGGGAACCCGGGCGTGGGAAGCGAGAACGCTACCGCACGACCACGAGATGCAGGCCATTAGTTTTTCGTAAGAAGTATAGAATGTTAGGACTTCGCCAAAAAACAAGTCAGACGTATGGGACTTCTGGTTTATCGGTAAATTGGGTTTTAACAAACATTTATTTTCCTTAAAAACTTGTTGCTATGCTTTGGACCCTTGTGGTTCTCAGTGTCTCAGTTATTTCACGCATAAATATTTATGTTACTTATAGATAAAAACAATTCGAAATCTTAACATAAGATTTTGTAAATTCAGATCTATTATTTTTGCTAATTATGCACCAGTGATTTGTGTGGTATCTGTGTAACTCCATTGTGTGGAGACTTGGCAGGAAGTGGTGGTGAATAGAATCGGAATAGTTTTGTGAGATTGCAAAACACATGTATTATTTGATTTGCCTAAATAAACACTTTCTGTTATTTGGGATCCATTTTAGAAATCGAGGGAAAATCAGAGACAGAAATCAATAAAAGAATTAGTAGAGGACGGAAGGTTTGGAATGCTTAACTCAGTCTTATGGAGCAGGAATGCAATGAGCAGAACTAAAAAATGAATTTACAAATCCACATTAGAGAGTGTGGTTCTGTAAGGAACGGAGACCTGGACAATTAACCTGAAGCACATTAAAAAATTACAAGCTCTAGAGATGGACTTCTGGAGAAGATCGGCAAGAATCTCCAGGAAAGAGAAGATAAGGAACACCAAAATAATAAGGAGAATGGAAATAAGAAAAGAATAAATGACGTAATGGATAGGAAGAAATTACAGTGGTACGGGCATGTACGACGAATGGTGGAAGCCAGAATACCAAAATTGATACTGGAGTGGGAACCGGAGGGGAGAAGAAGAAGAGGACGATCTATGATCACCTGGCTCCGAAATGTACAGCACACAATGAGGAGAACGGGCGCAGAGGAAGAGGACACACAAGATCGAAACACCTGGAGGAGTATTTTGAAAACATAGTTTAAGAACGTTTACTCTTTGTATAGCAATTTCCGAGTAAATTATTATGTTGGAGTTAAGCCTCTGTAATGAGGAAAAGCTCAAAGTAATGATAAAAAAAATTGCGCCTTCACAAACTGTGAAGTATTACACAGAACAAACGTTTAAAAGTTCAGATACTTTTCTTCCTTTAGTACTTAGACAGTTATCTTATATTTCACAATCCTTTCATCAGTTAATTTTCTCCATGCTATAAGAAAACCTGCTGACGTTATTGTGCCTCCAAAGAAGAAAACGAAGCCAGTAGCAAGTTAAACATCTAAGTAAAGCTTTATATTTTAATACTAGCTGAGTACCAGGCGTTGCCCTGGTATGTAATTACTTCGGTTTTGTTAATCCATTTGCTCTAGCACTTCTCTTTGTCCATCTCCTTCTCCCCTTCTCTCTGTCCACCTCTTCCACCCCCCACTCTCTCTCCATCTCCTTCTTTCTTTCCATCTCCTTCATTCCACTCTCTCTCCATCTCCTTCTCTCCCTTCTCTTTGTCCACCTCTTCCACCCCCACCCCCCCCTATATGTCCATCTCCACCTGTCCCTCCTCTCCCTCTGCCCATCTCCTCCTATTCTCTCTCCCTGTCCACCTCTTCCACCACTACTCTCTCTCCATCTCCTTCTTTCCCTTATTTCTATCCATCTCCTTCATCCCACTCTCTCTCTATCTCCTTCTCTCTCCATCTCCTTCTCTCCTTTCTCTTTGTCCACCTCTTCCACCTCCCCCCCCCCATATGTCCATCTCCACCTGTCCCTCCACCCATCTCCTCCTCTTGTCTCTCCCTGTCCATCTTCTCCTCCTTCCTCTCTGTGTCCATCTCCTCTTGAAAAACTTTTCTCCTTTCACTGTTTTGTAGGGGTTGTTAGCGAGAAAAAGTTTCGTTAATATTTGAAATTATGTGTACACTTTGTTGCAAGTCTCTGTGTGCTCTAATTCTCTAGTAGTGAATGAATAAAATCTGGAAATTCGCACGTCGACAGCTACACTTATTTTTCTCCGCCTCCCCTACAGGGACTCTTTCCGGACGGTAAGTGATATGAGTACCAAGTTTGGTTGAATTGCATATAAAATAAGAATTGTGATGTTGTTTTGTTATTAAGACGTTACGTAACTCCTGAAACCGTAAGAATATCCCTTTAAAGAGATCCATTACACACAAGCGTGGATAAGAGATCTCGTGGATGCACTTGATTTAACAATTTGCCTACAAAAATACCGCTTATGCGTAAAGAGTGATATGTTCTTTTTATTTCCTGTCTAAAAAGAAATATATTTGGGATTGAGCCACGATTATTCGACTTGATTCGTGCAGAGTGTGTGTGTGTGTGTGTGTGTGTGTGTGTGTGTGTGTGTGTGTGTTTAAGGGAGAGAGAGAGAGAGAGAGAGAGAGAGAGAGAGAGAGAGAGAGAGAGAGAGAGAGAGAGAGAGACAGTGGGTGTAGTGAAGGTGCGTGAAGCCATAACGATGTATTACGACTATCAATGAAGCGTGACACGTAATACCACACGCCAGAGGGTAACTGCAGATAATTTCCAATTACATCACACGCGACTCGTCATGAAACCTAGCCCTTGGCCTTGCACGCAGTCGTTCGAATTCGCTACAGCTGTGCACTGGCCGCTTGCCTTGGGCCGCCTTGAGGCTGATGGTACCACTGCAGACGCGTTAACGTGCCGTGTAGCGGGTGTGCTGAAGCGAAGCGGTCGCTGGGACCGCAGCGCGACCAAACAGAATCGCAAATTGCCTCGCATTCGAGACTCTGTAGCGCGTGGGACGCAGGTGCCCCTCCTTAAATGATGGCTCGTTTTGCCCCGTTCACTTCAGCCACGCTAGGCAAAGACCTTACATAGTTTTCCAAGTCGGTGCTTCGCAGTTGTAATTTGTGTAATGAAAGCTTCGTGTAGTTATATCATCAGCTTCACGTCTTAATAAAGTTTATACAACAGCAGATGGTATAGCTGTTTAAATATGTCTTTCATGGAAGTTACATATGTTGTACCGAATCCATAACGATTTCACCGGGTACCCACACACCAGGAGAGATATACACCTTTTTTATAAATAAAAGTATGTTGATTGCCTTTTTTAAACATCTAATACTTGTTTTGCTGCGAAAGATCCATCGTCAGGATTTCCAAGGTCACTCACTTGCTATGCAAAACCTACTGGTCCTACAGAAAAAATAAACGGGACCATTCTGTAGAAAAATTTAATATAGGTACATTTTGCGCAGGGACACGTTTTTGCTAGTATTTTCCAATTTAGTTTTCGAATTATTGAAGGAAAAATTTTAAAAGTGACCTTCAAACTCGTTCTTTTAATAACTCGAAAACTATGGTCCTTAGCAAAAACGCTTCCCAGTACAAAATTTAATGACATTAAATTTCCTACAAAAAGGTACTCTTAATTTCTTCTGTAGGAATAATAGTTTGCGCTTAATGAGTGAGAGGATATGAAAATCTCATGTGTTGTTTCTGAACGCACTGCAGGTTGCATAAAACCTATCGGTAGATGCACCTGTCACCCGATATTGGCATAGATGGAATAAAATATGTTCGTGGCACTGTCATTGCCATTTTCAATACTGTGGCCCACGATGAAACTGGAAATAGCAGAGAATAAATGGAACTACACTAGAACGTGACTTGTGGTAACATTGTCCATTCAAAATGTGGAAACTCTTGAATTTAAATTCAAGTAAATGACGTGTAAAAATTAAGTGCTTATTTCATATAACGTGGAACATTTTTCCTGTTTATAACTTGTTTCCTATCTGAACAGATCTAGTGCAACACGGAATTAATTGTGATATTTCGTTAATAAGGCGTATTCCAGAATGGTGTATTCCTTGGCAAACGTATTATCATCCCAGGCATGTACGCATAAGTCGAACACATTGAGACATTTGGAACAGGCCAGTAGGTGGTAACTTAAGGCACGGCCTACTTCAGATAATAAATAAATAAATAAATAAATACTTTAACTGGAAGAATTATCGCTGTCAATGAACTTGAGTATACGAAAGGCCGAACTGTGATTTCCACTGTGTGCATGTAAGAGCTAAGAATCATAGTGGTATTTGATAGTAAATTTCTGAAGGATCATGAAATTGTCGTTATTCAGTATTTTCCCAGTCAGTAATAGTACATATTCGTAATAATGACTTTAAACATGGTCATATTGGTTAGAGCTTGCGCCCTTATTAGAAGCGAATATGACGAGCAGCGAATGTGGGCTCTACTACTAATTAAAGAGGCGGAAAATTAATTAAATTGCGAGGACGATTCACTTGTAGAGACCAAACATACTGAGCACCATAACATATCCTATTGTGAAGTCAGATTCCTTCTGCATTAGACAGGTACATTACTACCCTTCCCACCTTCTAGATCCAAGAACATAATCAAACACTTAATCACTGGTATGCTTTCGTAAGTTACCTAAATTAGGCCCTCTGCAGTGAGAGTCTGCAGAATCACCTCAGAGTCGACATGCTCTCGAAATGCGCCGGAAGTGAAACTGTGGAGTCGGCGTGTCGTTAGGCACAACTCAAACACGGTTGCAGTTGCCCGAAGGAAATTAAGAGGCGACAGGCGAAGAGGCCCTTGAACCTCTTAGTGAACTTCAGTAATTTAGGTAATATCGAGATAATTACCACTCCGTGCCTGTAATCTTCCCTCACCTCGCAGCGAAGTCGCGAGCCGTTACGCTGTAAATTTCTTAATGGAGCCCAGTATTTCATCACAAGCACCTTTCGGTTTCTGTTCAATAACGAGGTGTCGTAATTGTTCCGCTTTGCACTCTTTGTGCTGCCGCTAGATCCTGAGTCGGACTGCTGGCTCTCCAGGCTTCTCGAGCTGTTGGCCGTGGAGCGAGACTTTTCGCAGAAACACTCTAAAGAGCTGATGGCTCTTTCATCTGCCGTGGTAACGCAGACACTTTTAGCGAGTCCGTCTTCAAAACAGTCTCGCAGCCTGTGCGTCAGGCATGGCTGTTCCGAGTGTCCGTCTCCCTGGCGCCGCTTTGTGTTTGCTTCTCGCCTCCGTCACAGACACGGCGGTTCGCTTACCTCTTTTCACCTTAAATATCTTTTAAGGCCGTAAAGACCAAATCTCCTCAGGGGATAGTACTCAACTGGCCATTATACCATATCTGGAGACTTAAAATCTATTCCGTAGAAATCTTTCGAAATTGTTTCGCATTTGCGAACCTGGATTGACTTCTACTATTTGTGACAGGCTAAAATTTGAGCCGGACAGAGATTCGCACGCGGATTTCTTGCTTATCGCGATCGGTTCCCTTAAAAACTTCGGCTATGATAGCACGCCTCTAGGACCGACGCAAACTTTCACATGTCATGGAGTTCACAACCCTTACGCTCGCACGTTTGTTCACTCCTGCAAGGGGAGAAACATTTATTTTATCGTCATTTTAGCCCGCCAAGGCACGGAAACATCATTAATGGATACAACGTCCGTGTTTATACAGTGTCTGTAATCTTCACATTCTAATGTCATTGTCCCGGCGGAGGTTCGAGTCCTCCCTCGGGCATGGGTGTGTGTGTTTGTCCTTAGGATAATTTAGGTTAAGTAGTGTATAAGCTTAGGGACTGGCGACCTTAGCAGGTAAGTCACATAAGATTTCACACATTCTAATGTCATTACCGGGTGAGATGGCGCAGTGGTTAGCACACTGAACTCGCATGCGGGAGGACGACAGTTCAAACCCGCGTCCGGCCATCCTGATTGAGGTTTTCCTGATTTTCCTAAATCGCTTCAGATGAATGCCGGGATTGTTCTTTTGAAAGGGCACAGCAGACTTCCTTCCCCATCCTTCCTTAATCTAAAGGGACCGATGACCTCGCTGTTTGGTCCCCTCCCCCGAATCAACAAACCAATCATCTAATGTCATTCAAACACGCATGCAGACATTGTAAGCATCAACTATCTGTAGGAATCAAAACGGGTTCCGAAAACAACGATAGTGTGAAACACAGTTCGCATTGAACACAAGCGATACACCTTCTACAGCCCAATAAAGTTACAGTGGCTGGACATTGTATTTCCACTGGTTATTCCATGGATTACGGGAAAGCTAAGATATTGGCCACAGCCTCATCCTACTAGGATTGAGTGGTCAAGGAAGCTGCGGAAATACGATCAGCAAACAACGTGTTCAACCAAGACGGGGGTTCCCAGTTCGACATATTGTGGCAGTCCCTTATTTCACGTCTGCGCTCTCAGAGGAAATATCGTTCTAAGTCTTCCCTGCCTGCCATTCGATCATATACCGTCCACAATAATCAGTCAGATACTTCGTAAATACTGTGGATTCGCAGATTCTGTGCTCGCCTTGTTTTACTCTTAAATGTACAAATTTTTATCTATAACCGACGCTGCCGTGGAAATATAATAAGGGGAGTTGTCATGGCGTCAGAAACTTGAAGTCGACGGTCACCATGTTGGTAGCCCCATACATTAGCCTTTGGTGGAAGTTTTTAGAGAAAAAAATGTCAGTTTGCATTATTTACAAGTGTAGTAGTCATTATGATTATAGTCTAAAGTGTAAAGGAATCACATTTCATTCCTAAGTGGACTGATTCAAGCGATATTTGCTTTTATACACATACACCTTAGCTGCGCTGCGTACTGTTACAGTTGTGGTCATATATCTGTAATTTGGCTCTAGATTTCCCATAAACGGAACTCGAAGAGTCTCTGGTTGAACGATGTAAGAAGGAAATATTGCAAACCGTCCAGACATAGCAAAGTACGTTCTCAGCATTTTCAGTAAGAGGGCATGGACAAATGTCAGTTTCGTCATTAGGTAAAAAGGAAAATTCTGGATTACGAAAGCAGCCCTTTCATACTACACACGTCGCTTCTTGACTTTTCAAAATGTGTAACAAAAAGAAAGTCACATTAAAGAGACCAAATACGTCGTATTACTGGATTAAGTATCCCTTTTTGAGACCATAAAAACGTCTGAAAATGTCTTCCTAACATTGTTTTATACACGAAAGCAGTGTAATATTTTGTATTTAAAACAACTATTGCGTGGACATGACAGAAATTAATAACAAAAAGCAATAGTAAACAATAGTCTGCTAGTATTTAAGGGGAACTAAGATGGCGGCTTCGGCTTTAAAGGAATCTACAGAGTAAGTCTGCAGCGCCATCTCCTCTTATTATAGCTCCGTGGACACTCGTGTTGCTAGCATTGTTGCCTCTGATGCGAGCGCCTTTACTCCTGAGTATAAAGGGATTTAAAAGTCTTGCAAGCAGCTCACCCTGAGAATGGCTGAAAGGATGTCAGCCGAAATATCGAAACATGAATGAAATATACACTCATAAGACAGAACATTATGACTACCGACCTACTATCAATATAAACCCATCCAGACTATGCCAGCGTCACCTGGCGAGAAATGACTGCTATTTAGACACAAGCACAGTGCATGTAGCATCAGTAGCGTGTTGTCCGTGTGTAGAATGAGGATGGCGCAGGATCTGTCAGAGTTTGACCGAGGGCGGATTGTGATGGCCCTGAGGCTCGGGACGAGCATTTCGCAAACTGCGCCACTTGTCGGGTGTTCCGGGGTGGCCGAGCGGTTCTAGACGCTACAGTCTGGAACCGCGCGACCGCACCGGTCGCAGGTTCGAATCCTGCCTCGGGCATGGATGTGTGTGATGTCCTTAGGTTAGCTAGGTTTAAGTAGTTCTAAGTTCTAGGGGACTGATGACCTCAGAAGTTAAGTCCCATAGTGCTCAGAGTCATTTGAACCATTTTTCGGGTGTTCGATGAGTGTTATAGTGAGGATATTCATATCGTGGAGATACCAAGGTGAGACCACATTCAGACGTCGTGGGGTTGGGCGGCCACCCCTCATTACAGATGTCGGATGTCGTAGGCTGAGCAGATTGGTAAAACAGGACAGGCGACGAATTGTGGTGGAACTAACATCAGACTACAGTGCTGGGCAGAGTACAAGTGTGCCTGAAAACACAGTGCACCGAACACTCCTAATGATGGGCCTCCGCAGCCGACGTCCGCAGCTCGTGGTCTAATGGCTAGCGTTGCTACCTCTGGTGCGCGGGGTCCCGGGTTCGGTTCCCTGTCGGGTTGGGCATTTTCTCTGTCCGGAGACTGGGTGTTTGTGCTGTCCTCATCATTTCATCATCATTCGTGACAGTGGCTAGATTGGACCGTGAAAAACTTGGACTGTGAAAAAATTGGGACTTTGTATGGGCGCTTATGACCGCGCATGACCAAACATCATCATCATTAGCGGCAGCAGCAGCGGACAACCAATACATGAGCCATTGTTAACATCACGACATCGGCAACTACGACTGAAATGGGCACTTGACCATCGGATCTGGACGTTGTCGCAGTGACAGAGCGTTGCATGGTCTGATGAATCCCGGTACCTTCTTCATCATGCCGACGGGAGAGCGCAAATCAGTCGCCCTCCAGGGGAACAGTTCCTTGACACCTGTACTGCGGGACAGAAACAAGCTGGTGGTGGCTCTAGTATGCTCAGGGGAACATTCACGTGGGCATGTACGGGTCCAGTGAAGCTCGTGCAAGACACCATGACGGCCAAGGAGTATCGTGCATTGGTTTCAGATCACGTACATCCTTTCATGACGATCATGTTTCCCGACTGCAGTGGCATTTTTCAGCAAGATTATGTGCCTTGTCACAAGGTCGGAAATGTGATGGAGTGGTTCAAGGAACACAGTGTTGAGTTCCAATTGATGTGTTGATGCCCTGACTCGCCAGATCTATACCCGATCGAACACATCTGGAATTTGATTGATTGCGGCGTCAGAGCTCATCGCACCCCTCTCCGGAATTTACGAGAATTAAGCGACGTGTGTGCAGATGTGGTGCGAGCTCCCTCCAGCGACCTACCAACGACTCCTTGCTTCCATGCCACGACGCGTCGCCGCTGTTATCGGTGTCAAAGGTGGACATACCGGCTATTAGGTAGATGGTCAAAATGTTCTGGCTGATCAGGGTATCCCGGACGCACGTCCGAAAAATAACGGAGTATTATGAATCGCTCTGTTCGTCCACGAGACCCCGAAAGCAGTAGATGCCAAGCGCTCAGGTTGATACCATGTTCCAAGCCTTCCGGAAGACGCGAGTAAGCAGATGCCCGATTGAAATTAATTGGAAGAATCCCTAGGAAATGTAGTTCAGCTACAAAGGAAATAGTTTACAAAACCCTCATTCGATCAGTACTTTAATATTTCTCCACAGTCTGGAATCCGTAATAGATATGATTAATATAAGAGATTGAGAAGATCCAAAGAAGAGCAGCGCGTTTCGCTACAGATTCATTTAGTAAGGGCCAAAGCATCACGGAGATGCTCAGCCAACTACAAAAATGGTTCAAATGGCTCTGAGCACTATGCGACTCAACTGCTGAGGTCATCAGTCGCCTAGAACTTAGAACTAATTAAACCTAACTAACCTAAGGACATCACACACATCCATGCCCGAGGCAGGATTCGAACCTGCGACCGTAGCGTTCACGCGGTTCCAGACTGAAGCGCCTTTAACCGCACGGCCACACCGGCCGGCGTACAGCCAACTACAGTGGCAGACGCTGCAAGAGAGACGTTCTGCATCAAGGCCTGGTTTGCTGTTAAAATTGCGAGTCTCTGTGTTCCTAGAAAAGAGAGTGAATATACTGCTTCCACCCTCATATCTCGCGAAGACACCACAAAAGTAAAATCAGGTATCAATCTGAGTGCTTACCAAGCGTATAAAAGCACATCTTGTAGGAACAGATATGGACAACTGGTTCTGGACCAATCTTGTAATTCTCTGCTCTGCTGTGATGTGGCATGATCTTGAAGTCGTGCGATGAAATTCTTTACCTGACGCAAGAAGTAAACGTCACACGGTTGACAAAGAGACACTTTCACAGTGTAGGTCGGCTGAGCATCATCATCTACGGAAGTCCTGTCGTAGCGTGTCATGTATCACGATGAAAATAGCTTTCATTACATTATACACCTGTATACTTATTTGATTATTAATCACATCTCCAGATATTTCACTTTATAAAAAAAGGAAAGAAAGGTATTCCCGTTATCAGAACATTATCAGATACAGCGAAAAAAATATCGATTGGAAAAGAAGCCACAACTATGAATTCAACACAGACCACCGGTAATGCCTTGTCCGCCAGACCACCGTTCCCGAATGTAGAATGACGAGTGCCTAGGCTGCAGTATGACAACCGCAAAACGTTAATAACTCAAATATTCAGAACTTTGAACTCCAGATTATATTAACAAAAAATGTTTGCTTTTAGACGCTCTTTCGATGTGTACCACTGAAAATACGTTGTTCATCGTCCACTGTTATCTCGGTTTACTCAAAACTAGCAAAAAATGTGAAAGACTTGTCTCTTGATTTTCAGTATAGAACGTCCTTGTAAAATGTGATCAAACACGATCACCCACATGTCAGACCCTCCCCCCGTTAGTCACGATTTGCCTTACAGTCCTGGTTGTTTCAGGTTACAGAGAATGAGTCGACGAGTATGAAGCGACTACAGCACCATACTTCTCAGACTCTTTGAAGTGTTGGCCGAAGTGCCAACACTGTGTTGCTAGAGGAGGCCAAAATGCACGCGTTTAATTACACGCTGACTGGCGTGAGGTCTGGAACAGTTAAGGGAATTAATAGTAGCAAATAAAGTACGTAGTTGATATAATACTTAACTTTAATCCACAGTTGGTGTACATCGCTCTTGGCGGTACATGTTATAATCTCAATATCAAATGCTATGGCGCCTTGCTAGGTCGTAGCAAATGACGTAGCTGAAGGCTATCTAACTATCGTCTCGGCAAATGAGAGCGTAGTTGTCAGTGATCCATCTCTGGCTAAGTCGGTTGTACAACTGAGACGAGTGCTAGTAAGTCTCTCTAGACCTGCCGTGTGGCGGCGCTCGGTCTGCAATCACTGACAGTGGCGACACGCGGGTGTGACGTATACTAACGGACCGCGGCCGATTTAAAGGCTACCACCTAGCAAGTGTGGTGTCTGGCGGTGACACCACACCAACTACCACTCCGTATTCAAGATCTGTTAACACCCATCGTGCGGCCATAATCACTTCTGACGCCTTTTCACATGATCACCTGAGTACAAATGCAGTTCCTTAATACCCTGCCCTTTTATGTCTTGCGTGCACGTTACTACCACTATCTGTATGTGTGCGTATCGCCATCAAATGACTTCTGCCAACTCAGCGTAGTTTCAATATAAAGCTGCTGTGGAAGAACTCGGAAACCCAAGAGGAGAAAGTGGTTGGATAGACGGCACCTGCCTGAAGAAGACATTTGACGGGGTCGTGGATTGAGGATAGACACCACACTCTTCATACTAGCGGAACTACAGCGGGTAGTTCAAATGGCTCTGAGCACTATGGGACTTAACATCTTAGGTCATCAGTCCCCTAGAACTTAGAACTACTTAAACCTAACCAACCTAAGGACATCACACACATCCGTGCCCGAGGCAGGATTCGAACCTGCGACCGTAGCGGTCGCACGGTTCCAGACTGAAGCGCCTAGAACCGCTCAGCCACACTGGCTAAAGCCATGTTTCCAGAATGAGATTTCGCTCTGCAGCGGAGAGTGCGCTGATATGAAACTTCCTGGCAGATTAAAACTTCTTGCCGGACCAAGACCCGAACTTGGGACCTTTGCATTTTCCGGACAAGTGGCGAAAACCTGACCCCGGATCACAAAAGTGGCTCTAAGCACTATGGAACTTAACATCTGAGATCATGAGTCCCCTAGACTTAGAACTACTTAAACCTAAGTAACCTAAGGACATCACACACATCCATGCCCGAGGCAGGATTCGAATCTGCGACCATAGCGGTCCCTTTTTTTTTTTTTTTTTTTTTTTTTTTTAGCTGAAAGAGTTGGGATGTAGTGTGTGTACTGTAAGACCTACGGTACAGACACCATCAGATTATTTGACGCTCTAACGAAGTAGACGAGTGTCAGCAATATGTCTTGTGATCGTATCGTGGCGTGTTTATCTTCTGCCGTTAGGTCAGACGATACAAGTGCCACTTGCACGCTTAGAGTAGCAGATTGACAGTAACCAACTTTAAACATTACTTGATTAATTTTCTCACACATTTATTAAAATAGTAACAAGCATAAACCTTCCTTAACTTGATTCTGGATGCTATTTACAATTGACAATCTAAAGTTCCATTGGTCTTGGTACGTTAATCTTATTCTCACATATCTCTGATACTTGACAAAAGTGTCTATACATTTATCTTCATGGCTATGTACAGGAATGTTGCGTTACTTACTGAACACGACTGCATCAAGTCTGTGTGTGCGGTGTGTGTGTGTGTGTGTGTGTGTGTGTGTGTGTGTGTGTGTGTGTGTGTCAGTGGTGCGAGTACGATGGGAGTTGGGGTCGGTGACAGGGGGGGGGGATTGCGGCCCTCAAGAACGCGATAATATTAACGCTGTGGACCGTGCAGTGATCCGGTGTACCTGAAACGCGAGGTTAGCCAGCCACGCGGCGTGTTTAGCGCGTGTTTCCGGGCGAGCAGCCCCCGGTGAATACAATCAGCTCGCGGGCGCTTCCGATGCGGCGAGGGGCGCCGGCCGGCACGCATATTCGGCACGTCATTGCTCACTTCCACGCGGCCGGCCCGCGTTCGCAAGCCTCGGCCCGCTGCGCGTTGTTTGGTCAATAAAACGAAACAGGATAACGTTAGGGAACAATAAAATTTACGGCGCACACGCGGGGGCCGGCGAGTGTTCTCCACGCGCTTTCGCGACTATGCCCGAGTGCTAGCGCAGTCGGGGCCCCCTTGTATCGCTTTTATTGCGGCCTTCCGTGCCGTAAAACGAGTAGCCGGCAGATCTCCGCGGCCGAATACCTGCATCAGGTCCCTCGTGCTCTCCGTAATGGGCCGTACGTGCGGCCAGTCGCCGCTCGCTGTTCCCAGGGCGGTTTAGAGCCGCTCCCGTTAACAGCGATCGTGTGAACACCAGCTGCGTCTTTCAGTAAAGCCCCAACTGCTGCGCTCTTGTTGGTATCGCCTCTGTTGACTTTCGGCTCTAAACAACAGTGTATCTGGCGATATATACGACTGGTCCGGAGATTCGGGACAGTAAGAGCCCAATATATTTCCCCTCGGCAGAGCAACCAAACCGGAACCGAATGTTGTGTTAGGCTTGTCCTTGGGTGGAGCGTGGTCATCGCTGCTATTCACGATATACAAGGCGAAGCAGAACTCCACCGACAAACTTTCGGAGATGGCACTACGCACCAAAACAAGACAAAATAGCCAGTAAACAAGGGCTGTAAAATGCGTACCTTAATGCTGTGAGCACTTGTACATTTTCGCTACTGTGAAACACATCTCTTCTACTGAAGAAGTGTTCATAGATTTTAATGTATGCATTTCAGAGCCCACGTTTATTGGGCATTTTATTGTTGTTTCCATCCTAAGATATGGAAAGCAAAGAGCATACAGTAGAAGAGACTTGTTTCACGGTATAGAAGACGAGAAATTGCTCATAGCTTTCAAGAGAAATGCTTTATGAAGCTCATATTTGTTCGAATTTTTTTTACCGTTTTGGTCCGTTCTATCACCTCTGAAAGGTTGTTCAGTTCGGTTTCACCCTGTACAGGATGGGCAACATACAAGGGTCGTTCAATAAATAATTCAACTTACTTTTCTTTTCTCCACCAATTTCGGTTGGAAATGCGCAATGTGTTCTAGGACTTCGTGGAATATTCCCGCTTCAGCCCCTATAGTTTCATTAAGTTCCAGTTGGTAGCGGAGATACACGAAGCCTTCAAAATGGCGTCTGTTACGAAGGAGCGTTCCAAGCAGAGAGACGTCATTGAGTTTCTTTTAAAGGAAAAAAAGAGCAACGCACGTATACATAGGCACTTGCAGAATGTGTACAGAGACCTGACAGTGATCAAAAGCACGGTGAGTCGTTGGGCGAGACGTATATCATCATCACCCAAGGTGGCTTAAAACTGCCCGACCTCCTGCGTACTGGCCGGCCACCCGCACATGGGAATCCTGGAGTATTGGAAAGTGCGAACACTCTCATTCGAGGTGGTCCACGGATCACTATCAGACATCTCGCTCCTCAACTGGACGTTTCTGTTGGTAGTGCTGACACACTCGTCCACCTGTTGGGGTAATCAAATGTGTGTTCCCGCTGACTTCCTCACCACCTAACAGAAGACAATGGAGATCAACGATCTGTACGGAATTGTTTGCGTGTTACGAGACTAATGGTTACAATTTTTGGTCTAACATCGTCACAGACGATGGAACATGACTCCACCTCTTCGAAACGGAAACGAAACGGCAATGCATGAATTAGCGCCACACCACCTCCACTCCGAAGAAACAGTTCGAAGCCACACCCTCACAGCCACGGTCATCTGGGACTCTGAAGGGGTTATTCTGTTTGATGTCCTCCCTCGTGGTGCAACGATCAACTCTGAGGCGTATTGTGCTAGCCTCAGGAAACTGAAGAAACGACTTCGGCGTATTTGTCGCCACAAAAATGCAAACGAGCTTCCCCCTCTCCATGACAACGCAAGGCCTTGTGGAAGTCTGAGCACCGTAGAGGAGCTCAGAAAACTCCATTGGACTGTTCTTCCTCGTCCACCCTACAGCCCGGATTTTGCACCTTCCGACACCCATGAAGGGTGCACTCCGCGGGAAGGAGTATCTGGATGATGGGAAGGTTATTGATACAGCAAGACTGTGGCTCCGAGGCCGCCCAGGCGAGTGGTACCATGCAGGTATACAGGACCTCCCAGTGATGGGCGTAAGGCCGTCGCATTGAACGGAGATTATGTTGAAGAATAGGGTTTTGTAGTCGGAAGAGTGGGGAATAATATGGTGTATTGGAATCCTGAATAAAACCAGCCTGGTTTCAAGAAAAAAGTGTCGCATTATTTATTGAACGCTCTTCATACATTTACGTCAGGCTATTCTGAATGTAGCCACTACAGTTATGGGCAGCTGTCGTCCCACAAAGGGCATCAATACAAACAGCGAAATGTTGAGGTATGCTGGCTGTGTACTGGCTGAGATGCTATGCTATGAGCTATAGGATTTAATGCTGTAAATAGCGGATCCTGTGTTATTTCGTATGCTAGCAGGAACAAACTGCAACTCAGCGCATTTGTCCCTGATGATGAGAAAGTATGGTAAAGAATGATCTTCCCTCGAGCTCAGTCTAATATTCTGTTCAGTTAATATTACTATCGTTACATGTATGCATACATATCACCCCTTTATTTCGAAATTCATGACACATAACATAAAAATTCGATCCATGCCACGGATATTCATTTGCAATGTGCCCAGATCATCCAATCAAGAAGACAAACATTTTCATGCTGAAAAATTCGTCTGCTTCCCATGGAAGTGGCAGAGGAGGGGGAGGGGCGCGAGGGGGGGCGGGGGGGGGGGGGGGGGAAGGTGTTACACAGCACTCCTGAGCAACGTCAAAAAAAATGGCTCTGAGCACTATGGGACTTAACTACTGTGGTCAGCAGTCCCCTAGAACTTAGAACTACTTAAACCTAACTAACCTAAGGACATCACATACATCCATGCCCGAGGCAGGATTCGAACCTGCGACCGTAGCAGTCCCTGAGCAACGTCAAGAAGTTGTGAACGTGATGGAACGTCCCCTTGCTCGGATACAATATTGAATCCATCATGGCATACCATCGATGAGATAATCAATCCATCCCTCATACAAATTGTTCCACTCTTCAATGGCGACAGAAGAGTATAAGAGATCGTCGCAGACGTCGAAAACAGCTCGTTTTAATCCATACCACACATTTTCGATTCGCTTCATCTCGGGGGAACAGACAGGCCACTTCATTCTGGCGGTCCTAGCATGCTGAAGGAACGTGTTCACGAGAGCAGCACGATGAGCAAGCGAATTTTCATCCATTAAGAAGAAATTGTCACAAATATTTTGGCTATACGGTCACAGGTCTCACTGTTGGTTGCAGAATCTCGTCGCTGTCCCGTATAGCTGCGAGTTTGCCCTCAACAACTACGGTAAGTGTGAGGTGGCCCCATGAAATGTCACCCTGGAACATCACTCCACCATCACCTCGTTGCACATGTGGGACAGAGTGATGCGGGCCCGATGTTAATCCTCAGGTGGCCATTCTGCATGATTTCTTGCCCATGGTGTGGTGGCGTGATGTGGAGGTGTACGGTGTGGTGCTTGCATTGATTGCTGGGAATGCAGACTCGCATCATGAAATCATCCTGTAACAGTTTGATGCAGTACATGGCGTCCTGTAGCCTCTTCGAACGCTGCACTCATTACTCCTAAGTCGCAGTTGTTAGTCATCCTGTGCGCCTGTCGAATGTGGAAAGCATATGCTTCAGAGGTCCTTAACCGTACCTGTCAATTGGAACCGATTCCATGTCCACAGCACATCACTTGGGATGGAAGGAGAATCTAAAGGATTTCTATAGCAACACCAACTGATGTACGACGACGGTTTTTTCTCAGAAAACACTATTCAAGCAGGCGAAGAGGTTCTACAAGCAGTATCAACAGCACGAACAGGAAGATGGTCCAAGCTGGTAATGAATCTCGACATAAAGCAAAACAGTGGGCGAGCGAGGAAGTTAGTGAAAAGCCTGTGCAATGATCCTACAGCTCTAACACCTGATCTAAGTGGAGTAACTTCCTACAGGATAGCTCACCGCCTTCTGTTAAAGTAGAAAATACCATCTAAAGTAAAAAGAGCGAAAATCCAATGTGATACGAGCAATGACGTGGACTCCTTCGCCACGTCATTTAGTATTGAAGAATTAGGAAGTACGATCCACCAAATGAAGGAATGCAAAGCTGGTTGCTTGGATGAAATCCGCACCGAACAAATGAAGCACGTACCTTCAAAAATTTATGTAATAAAATGTATTCATTTTGAGTTGGGCCTCACGCCAAGTTTTCATGTGAGATTCAGCTCAAAATGAATACATCATATAACGTAAATTTTCGAAGGTATTTAAATGTACAGTTCCATTTCCGTTTCTTGTAATGCGTAACTAAAACATTTATTTCAAATATTACGTCATAGCTCAAGATATGAGATATATTCCATGTGCTTGTGCTATGTCATAGAACTGAATATTATAGCAAAGCCTGCCGAAACCGATTGTTTGTAAATAAAGAAATATTTGTGTTCTTAGCTTTAGAAATTTTTTTACCAAGTAAAAAAGAGCACTGCTTCTAAATTCTAAACATGAGAAAGTTCAGTGAAATCATTGGAAGTGTCCAGGCCGAAGGAAGGAGCACTATAGTCTGGGGTGTTTTGTGGGATTCTATGGGTGATGATGTCATCCTGGAAGTCACAATGGATCAACGCAAGCATGGGTGTTGGTTGGTTGGTTGGTTTGGGGAAGGGGACCAAACAGCGAGGTCATCGGTCTCACCGGTTTAGGATAGGATGTGGATGAAGTCCGCCGTGCCCTTTCAAAGGAACCATCCCGGCATTTGTCAGAAGCGATTTAGGGAAATCACGGAAAACCTTAATCAGGATGGCCGGACGCGGGTTTGAACCGTCGTCCTCCCGAATGCGAGACTAGTGTGATAACCACTGTGACACCTCTCCCGGTAACTCAAGTATGCATCTATCCTTGGGGACCATGTCCACGTTTACATGCAGTTTGTTTTCTCGGCACTATTGCACCTACCAGCAGGAAAATGCAATGTCTCATAGCCCACAGTGTACGTACGTGGTTGGAGAAGCACCAAGATGAATATACCGTACGCCCCTTGCCACCAAACTCCCGGCTTTGAAGCCGGGACTACCCTAGTCGGGCTGATCGCGCAACGGGCCCTCAACCGAGAAACCTGGCTCAGATAGGAATGGCGTTGGAACTGACATGAATCCACATCCCTGTCGGTACCTAGGAGAACCTCATACACTATGTGACCAAAAGTGTCCGGACACCTGGCTGAAAATGACTTAAAGTTCGTGGCGCACTCCATCGGTAATACCGGAATTCAATATGGTGTTGGCCCACCATTAGCGTTGAAGACAGCTTCCACTCTCGCAGGCATACGTTCAGTCAGGTGCTGGAAGGTTTCTTGGGGAATGGCAGCCCATTCTTCACGGAGTGCTGCTCTGAGGAGAGGTATCGACGTCGGTCGGTGAGGCTTGGCCCGAAGTCGGCGTTCCAAAACATCCCAAAGTGTTCTACAGGATTCAGGTCAGGACTCTGTGCAGGCTAGTCCATTACAGGGATCTTATTGTCGTGTAACCACTCCGCCACAGGCCGTGCATTATGAACAGGTGCTCGATCGTGTTGAAAGATGCAATCGCCATCCCCAAATTGCTCCTCAACAGTAGGAAGCAAGAAGGTGCTTAAAACATCAATATAGACCTGTGCTGTGATAGTGCCACGCAAAACAACAAGGGGTGCAAGCAACCTCCATGAAAAACTCGACCACACCATAACACCACCACCTCGGAATTTTACTGTTGGCACTACACACGATGGCAGATGACCTTCACGGGGCATTCGCCATACCCACACCCTGTCACCGGATCGCCACATTGTGTACCGTGATTCATCACTCCACACGACGTTCAGTCGTCCAATGTTTACGCACCTTACCCCAAGCGAGGCGTCGTTTGCATTTACCGGCGTGATATATGCCTTATGAGCAGCCGCTCGACAATGAAATCCAATTTTTTTCACCTCCCGCCAAACTGTTATAGTACTTGCAGTGGATCCTGATGCGGTTTGGAATTCCTGTGAGATGGTATGGATAGATGGCTACCTATTAGACATTACAACCCTCTTCAACTTCGGCGGTCTCTGTCAGTCTACAGACAAGATCGGACTGTACGCTTCAGTGCTGTACGCGTTCCTTCACGTTTCCATCTCACTATCACTTCGGAAACACTGGACCTAGCGATGTTTAGGAGTGTGGAAATCTCGCGCACAGACTTATGACGCAAGTGACACCGAATCACCTGACCACGTGCGAAGGCCGTGAGTTCCGCGGGGCTCCCCATTCTGTTCACTCACAATGTCTAATGACTAATGAGGTCGCTTATGTGGATTACCTGGCAGTAGGTGGCAGTACAGTACACCTAATATGAAAAATGTATGTTTTTAGGAGTGTCCGGATACTTTTGATCACATAGTGTACCTCTTTTCCTGCGTGTCTCGTAGCAGTCCGCGCTGCAAAAGGTGGTTACTCAGGTGGTTACTCCGTAATGCACGTCTCTCTTGTAATTCATCTTCTTTTAGTGTTCAACCCTGAAGTTGGTTTGCAGCAGAGCGCCATTCCTCTCTTCTGTCTGCCTTCCTCTTCATTTCCACCTACGTGTTACATCCAACGTCATGCATGATCTGTTGCATGTATGATATCCTTGGTCGCCCCAGCCGATTCCTTCCCTCAATAGCTCCTTGTGCTATTGTTCCAATCATGTTGTTGTGTCGTGGGATGTGCCCTACAACTTTGTCTCTTCTTGTTTGGATGTGCCTCCACAGAGATCTGGTTTCCTGTACTCTTCTAAGCACCTCTTCACTGTCTCTCCAGCTGATATTCATCATCCTTCTATAGCACCACATCTCCAGGGCCTCTAGCCGTCTTATCTCTTCTCTTCCAATCGTCCAAGTTTCACATCCGCAGAGGGCGACACTCCAAACGAAACCTTTCATGATTCGTTTCGTTATTTTCAGACTGATGTTGTTGCTGGTGAGTAAGTTCCTCCTCCGATGGCTCACGTGTCAAGGGATATGTGCAATATAGCTCTCGAATAATACTAGTCAAACTTGAAACTAAACCAAAGGACACTGTGATAACACAAATATACATGACAACATCCAAAGGAGAAGATGCAGTCATTGGCGAAATATACGAAGAAATAAGTAATGCGATGAGAAATGTTAAGGGATATGAAAACCTGATTGCCACGGGGGACTGGAACGCGACTGTGGGCGAAGAACTGGAGAAAGGAATTGTTGGCAAATATGGACTTGGAAGAAGAAATGAAAGAGGAGATCGGCTTATCGAGTTCTGCTCGAGGAACCAATTAGTTGTTGCAAACACACTTTTCCAACGTCACAAACAAATAAGATACACATGGAAGGCCCCAGGAGACCTTGTAATTCATACGCGGTAAAAATGATTCCAGAATTCCGAGCGAGCGCGTAATTCATACGCGGTAAAAATGATTCCAGAATTCCGAGCGAGCGCTTGTCCTTCTATCTTCAGAGTAGCTACGAATACCGATGTCGTGGTTAGAGGGAATCACTCACTCCCACCTTCGTATGATCGGATCATAGTTCCTGGCTTTAACAGGGAAATATATCAAACTCTGGCCACTACACGGAGCTTAAACCTTCTGCGTATTCAGGTGGGTACAAGTACAACGCCTCCGGGATACGTCACCCCCGTACCGCCGACACAGCTACAGCAGGCGGAGGGCCGGTGACGCAGTACGCGCGTTGTATTAACGCGGCGGCAGTTCTGCGGTCCTCCAAACGGATTAGCCCCCATTTGCGGGCGTCCGTAATTCGCATCCGATCAGCGGAATCCGCTCAGCGAGGCCGAGGCCGCCGCTATCGCAGCCGTCCCACACGCGGCCGCTCCAGTCTGAATCAAAATAACGAACCGGCCGACAACAATTGGCCGCTTTGTGCTGCGCTGAATGCGGCTGTCCGGCCGGAAGGGGGGCTTCATTGGCGCCAGTGCATTTCCAAATCCGCCGGCCACAGTGTCGAGTGGAAAGCGCGGCCGCGCGAGCAGGTGACTGACAAATGTGTCGTCATAATGGACAAGTGTGTCGTTTAGTGCTCTGGATGCCGTTATACACTGCCACAACGGCTGCGCAGTTTTGTCTGCGGCCGAAAACTGTTATTTAGCGGATTCGCTGGGCTTTACACAGACTCGTTTACATTCTGATAACTGCTGTGGTATGTTGCTGTTGGCAACTCGTAACGGAAGCAACAGAGGTAGTAGATTGCACACAAAATATCCTGGACAATACTTGCGCAGACTGTAGGCTGGGGAGGGGGCAACGGTAGTGGTGGGGGTTCCGTTGTCTTTTTTTTAATATTTTTTTCGTGTTTCATACGGGTGTGCTACAGCTACGTGGCTGGGCTTCCTGGTTTTTGGGGAACTGATTATTTTTTATTTGCTCGTAAGAAGGGCTGCAGGCTTCCTCAGTCATTAAACCATTCTGGAGATGGATGGCTCTGATACGCCACAAACAGCCATGTTGTATGACGTTAAACATCGTATTAGGTGTTTTTTTTTTTTTTTTTCTCGTAGAGTACGCGGTATGAATATAAGCTGTTTCAAAGCGTCAGGAAATGGAGGATCCCTCGAAAATGCGTCGTTTTAACTATGTTGTGTTGTAATAAAATGGCAGGAAGCTATACATCGGCAGGTAAAAGCTTCCTGTAGTTGATGCTTTTACTGTTAAACCTCTGCTATGAAATTATACCGTTTCAGTGCTGCGGCAAAATCATTTATCAAAAGTGCGTCGTTTTTGGTTCAATTTTCGTATTATATATATATATCAAATAAGGACATTTATAGTTACGCTCTGCTGGCCGCGGTGGCCGAGCGGTTCTAAGGCGCTTTCGTCTGGAACCGGGCGACTGCTACGGTCACAGGTTCGAATCCTGCCTCGGGCGTGGATGTGTGTGATGTCCTTAGGGTTAGTTAGTTTAAGTAGTTCTAAGTCTATGGGACAGATGACCTCAGATGTTAAGTCCCATAGTGCTCAGAGCCATTTGAACCATGTGAGTTACGCTCTTGACACACATATGGTAGTCTGCTCGGTATGCTGAAGCTGGGGCACACTTGGTAAGGTCGTGTGCTCCGTGCGTAGACAAAGATAGTTGGTTCCAAAATTTTGTTTCGCCTTTTGTTTTATAAAAGATTTTTTATCTTTCTTATTCACTGAATAGATGCATTATCTCAAAATTCGATGTTATTTAGTATAATTAACGTATTTGGTGCAGTTCTTGTTGCAAATGCGAATGGCTGGAATATTTTCCCAGTGGCTAGAAATCTGAACTTGACTGCCAGTATATGTCTAAATGTAAACATAAGTTACAAGCTGGAAGTTCTTGCTGTTATGAAACTTTCTGCAAAATGTATCTACCTATTTCGAGTTTAAGGACTCGCTCGTGTTTATATCTCACCGGGGAATATCTTTTCCAGTGATGGTGAGCTACTTCGAAAAACTCGTCTCTTCCATTCGAATTAATTACGAAACGAGTCTCAGTCTCTATATCTATGTGATGAAGTACTGTAATTGACTGTATTGATAGTCAATGCAATATCGACAATATGGGTGTTATGCGCAAACTGTCATTAGACGCTATATCTTATCTATATCAAATTTAAAGCAGAAAGTTGGATGAAAATTCAACTGAGTTAACGATTAACTTCTACTGGTATATGTCTCAGATCGTTGTACAGCATTATGTAATGCTCCTCTACCATCAGTTCACCATTCGACTCATGAACGAGTCCAAAATCGGCTTCGCGTGTTTCTCCGCTCTTCTTCGACAACAGAGTTTACACAGCTATTTTACGCGCGTCCATTTTCGCAAAGAAACTGTGTGGTTTGCGAGCAAAATAAACCCGACAACGGCCGCAGGAGAGCCCTGAGAGCGCAAATCACACTAACCAGCTCGTTCCGATGATGATAATGACGATGATGATGATATTTGGTTGTGGGTCGCTCAACTGCGCGGTTATCAACGCCCAAACAAATTCCCAATCTTTTCACTGCAGATTTCCACTACTTTCCCGAGTGATGATCAAATGATGAGGACAATACAGACACCCAGTCCCCGGGTGGAGAAAATGCATGATCAAGTCAGGAATCGAACACGGGGCCCCGTTATCCAGAGGCAGCTAGGCCACGAGCTGCGGACAGGTCGTTACGTGTGTCGACGGCTTAACAGTTGCTGTGGTCTTGAGGCCCAGACCATGTTATTCCAGAATTCTGAAGAGAGACTTATGGTTCGTTGAGTCATAAGTTTCTTTTAAAACGTACAAAGCTAAAAATTGCCTTCTTTTTATATATTTTTTATCTCTCAGAGTTAGTTTCATAGTGAAAATTATTCTTAACAAGATCTATTTGGTCTGAAACATGCATCACAGTAGCCAGTTTTGCAATTGTGTTGTTGTTATGCGCAGTACATGGTACATTGAGATAGACTTTTCTACGGCAAGACACAGAACGCGTATGATAAGAAATGCATATTAATTCAAACAGTGATTAGACAATGCAACACTGTCATCAAATCTGAAATACAGTAAGCAAGAGAGACACTAACAAAAACTGGGGCAAATGGCTCTAAGCACTATGGGACTTAACATCTGAGGTCCCCTAGACTTAGAACTACTTAAGCCTAACTAACCTAAGGATATCACACACATCCATGCCCGAGGCAGGATTCGAACCTGCGACAGTAGCAGCCGCTTGGTTCTGGATTGAAGCGCCCAGAACCGCTCGGCCACCGAGGCCGGCAGACACTAACACTTCGTACGAAAAATGACGTGGAAAGCATACTGGAAGAAGAAAGCAAAATCACGAGAAAAAAAAATGGTTCAAATGGCTCTGAGCACTATGGGACTCAACTGCTGAGGTCATTAGTCCCCTAGAACTTAGAACTAGTTAAACCTAACTAACCTAAGGACATCACAAACATCCATGCCCGAGGCAGGATTCGACCCTGCGACCGTAGCGGTCTTGCGATTCCAGACTGCAGCGCCTTTAACCGCACGGCCACTTCGGCCGGCTAATCACGAGAAAAGTTCTCTGCACAAAACTAATAAAGGTTAAACATTACACTCTAGGAAAACCGCAGAGAAACTGTCAAACCGAGTAGAAAATGTCAGAAAAAGAAGGTTGAACTTTTACGGGCATATCAGCAGGCTACCACCAATAATACTTACCAACAGAATTCTGACACTCATACATGGGGTCACGGCAACAATAACAACAACAACAACAACAACATGGCTCACACAAGTCAAACTTCAGATAGAAAGAGCACAAATCGATTCAATGGAAATTGAAAACGGAAACATATAGAGAGAAGACACACATATGGAATGTGAGATCAGAGAACTAAGTCCCAAAGAAACCATGGACGAAGTGAGCTGAAGATAGAAGGAGACATCACAGGAAAAAATGGGAGAACTGTGAAAAATCGACACGCATTCGACGGCGTGCGCTAAAATTACGTTCTAAAACACCACGGATAAAAAAGGGATGTTTACGGGAATAATAATACCGTGGTTCTACTGGCGATACAAAAGTAGGGATAAGCGTGATGGATAATGCTTGGGCTAGGCACCATTTGTAAACCCAGCAGAAGGATCGTCTTACTGCAACCATCCTACAATACAGAATCAAAGTTTGAATATTACACACTTCCTCCAGCTTAGCCAAATGGAGCAAATCGATTGTTCTTCTAGGATTATATGTAGGCTACAGTCCGCCTTAAGACACTTTTAGAGGCGTGATATAGTTCACTGGAAGTTCCTGAGAAAATTCGAAAAATGCGATTTTTCACCATTTTTTTCATCGTCAGCAGCGGATATCTAAATGACTAACAGCAGCAAATTGCTAAAATTTTAAAGCTATTCTCCGTACCAATTTATCTAGAAGTGCCGTATTTCCGTTTTCAAAAATCTCTGTCTATGGCCGGCCGAAGTGGCCGAGCTGTTCTAGGCGCTACAGTCTGGAACCGCGCGAACGCTACGGTCGCAGGTTCGAATCTTGCCTCGGGCATGGACGTGTGTGAAGTTCTTAGGTTAGTTAGGTTTAAGTAGTTCTAGGTTTTAGGGGTCTGATGACCTAAGATGTTAAGTCCCATAGTGCTCAGAGCCATTTGAACCATTTTTTTCTGTCTGTGACCGAGAAGCACCCCAAAAGCTTTTTTCTTTCTTTCTTTCTTTTTCTCTTTTTTCTTTTTGTACTAAGACAGAGCCGCGGATTCCAAGATGGCTGTGCGCAGCAGATGGCTGATTTTTTTTAAATGTATTCCTAAGATCCCCATCTCGAGTACCCTTCAAAATTTTCTTGATATCTATATCCGTTTCCGAAATACAGAGGTTCAAAGTTACCCCACTTATGCACATAAAATACGCACGTAAAATCAGGTGTGAGGCGAAAACATAAGTTTATAAACTGACACAGTACGGGAAAATATGCCGTATAGTGTCTCCCATATTATCAGAAGGTGCTAGGAAGGCCATGTTGTAGTACCGTACTGAAGCATTTGCAAAATTTTTGTGCGCGTAAAATCCGGTCTGTGGCGTAAAATTAGTATTGCATTATTTCAATTTCACATAAGTAAATAATCAAAATTTTATTGACCTACAAAGTGCTTTTCATATGAATGACACTCTGTGGTGTAGCAGAAAAAAAGGGAACAAGCGGAAAAATACTCCTATCAGAGCACAAAAAAGGGTGATACGCTTCTGTTTTGAAAGACTCTGACTGAGAAGTTAGGTGTCAGCTGTTTAATTCTACATTTCACAGCACCTTTAAAAATTTCCTCAAAAATATTGCCATGTGAACGTATTCGTACCTTTTTATGCTGCGAGAGGAGACAGTGGCAGTGGGAAAGAGATGGAAAAGTAATGAATACTGCAAGATAGCAGACAGCAGTTCTGGTTTAGAAAGAGTAGAAGAGACAAAAGCAGTGTGAGTGATAAGAGAGGGACACAGTGGCTGTGGAACATAGTTGACTGATAGAATACTGCTAGGAAAAGAGTGAAGGAGACAATACTGGTGGGGGAGGAATAAGAAAAAGGAGAAAGTGAAGAATAAAGAGAAGGAGAAAATGGAAGTGGGTGAGAGCCAGTGATAATGAGAGATAGAATCTATGACAATGTCAACGAAGAAGAGTCTATGACAATGACAGCGAAGAAGAGAGAGATGGCGGCAGTCAGAAGAGGCAGCAGCAGTGGGAAGGAATAAACGAGATAGTAGCAGTGAGAGAGAATAAAGTGAGAGTGAGAGGAAACGTAGTACGACAGAATGATGCAGACTATGGCTGTAAGACAGGAGACAGTGACAGAGGAACACGAAGAGGTAATGACAAGTTTGACTGAATGAATGAGTGAGAACGGGAAAGTGGGAGTGGATGGGTGTCAGCGTCTTACAGCAATGGACCAATGGGTGTGAGCGAGTTACAGTTAAGGGAGCTTTTGGGAGTGAAATGTGAGATGTATGTTAAAAAGACCGCGAATATGTTCGCATGCCAAAGTATTTGGTAAAATTTTTAAAGGTACCGTACTTGCTCCTATATGAGCATTTTTTCGCTGGTCAGAAAGAATGCTCAAATGAGGCAGTATGCTTTGTTGCATGTTCCTACTGTGTGACAACGCAAATAATAACATATAACTCATTCGTACAATTCAAGAAATTGGTTGAGCACAGTACTGTATCGAAGAGGTGGTCGATATAAAAAAGGTAATGCTGATATAGTGACACGAGTACTTCTGCTTCACCAGCGGGCTACTCAGTCCGACGCCACCGGGTTCCGTTAGCTGGAAGGCGTAGCCACTTAGTCGGGAATGTGAACAGAAGCAGGAGGAGGCGGCACCACTGTGGAGCCAAACGGCGAACAGGTGTTAAAGCGCTGGGCGCGGTCGCTGGCTGGCCAGAATGGAGCTCCGGCTATCTACTCCTCTCCCAGAATGCAGCGCGGCGCAGGGACGCCGTGGCCGACCTTGAACCTGCCTGGACGCCGCCGAGCTGCTGCCCCCTCCCCCAGCACGGGCGACCTTCCGAGCGACCAACTCCCTCCCCCACCGCCACCCCCGCCGCGCCTACCTGGACCCGCTGCACCGGCCGCGATGCTGCAGCGCGCGCCAAAGCCTGCCAACGTACACGCACCAAAGTCACTGCTGTCGCTCTGTTAAATACTCCCCGGTAATCTTCTCTTTTCGATTGTACTTACAACTGCTGAAGCGGAAATGTATGTACATGTACGTACATATACTGCTCGAAAGAATTAGGCGAAAATGACTATCAGCGTCCGGTATAGCCTGAGATCTTCGCTTTCAGTGTATGACACAACTGAAGTCATTCGCCATCTGTCGTTAGTGTTACGTATTACAGTATCAGGTGAGCTATCAGAGGGAACTGAGCACCGCTGTCCCACTGTCCTCTAGAGAGGCATACAGACGGCAGTTGCTACAATGTGACCCAAGAAGGGTGTACTTTCCCTCATTTTGCTGCAGATGCCAATGTCTCTCTGTCCGTCATCCGAAGGTTGTAGACACGCTACAGGGAGATAGGTGAGTACAGAAGGTGAGTTGCACAAGCTCTCCGACCCATTACAGCCCCACTTGAAGATCGATATCCGGTCATCTCTGCCGTGCAACGTCGTACAGTTACCGCCAGAGCACTGCAACACGATCTCAGGCTGTGTCCGATGTGATTGTAAGGAACAGTTTCGAGAAAGGACTTACAACCCAGATATCCTGTTCGGGAACAGTACTTGCCACGACAACAAGTCGCAGCCCGCCTTCAGCTCCGCCATTGCCATTACAACTGGCAGCTTCGTCACTGGCGATATTTCTTGTTCACAGACGAGTTCAGATTTCCTCTGACGCAAGGTGGTGGCTGTGATCGTGTGTGGAGACGCCGTTGCGAGCGCTACCTGCCAAATCTTTTCCAGGAAATCGACAGAGTCGGCGACGGTTGTGTGGAGGTGGGGGAGGGAGGATGCTAAGTTCACCCAACCTGGATATGATGTGACGTCATTATGACGTATATACGCTTTAGTCGATTAACACACCTATCGACTTTTACGAACGTTCGAGATACTAAACTGTCGTCAACTAGTGGTTTGTTTTGACACGTACGATTCTGAAAACAGCTCAGTGTGCCAGCTATATGTATTTCGCCAAAATAAAAGTAAAAGATCTGGATATTAGTAGAAATATTCCTGACCGTGGCCTTGAAAACACCACGGACAACACGTTTCGTAAAAAGTGAAGTCTTCTTATGTCCCGACCAGATTTGATTGTGTGATTGTTGTATTGAATGCTTACGCCGAAAATAATGTTTGTTTACTATCAACATTTTAGTATGGTTTCATACAATTGGTCTTGTCAGTACACATTAGATTGTAGCAGCATACTCTTGCTGACTTTTTTTCTTAATTTATATAGCTGAAAGAGAACTCGTGCACGTTTGTTAGCTAAGTAATTTATATGTCCATCCCAAGATAGTCTTTTATCAACCATAATTCCAAGTAATTTTACACTCGGACCGCAGAGACAGGTACCTTAGTGTCCAGTAATGACTGGTGTGTAGAATGATTGAATTTCGAACTTAAAAAGAAAAATATGAGGCATTGTTGAAGAAAAATCGTCGACCGGAGATGAAATACGAGGGGAAGTGGATTTCTCAATGTAATCTTAACCAAAGGTTAGTGTCTAGTACTGATTGACGTATGAAATGATTGAATGCAGTGTCAAAGCATTCCGCGGTGGTATGATAAACCAGACGTACTGTTTATTATGTCCTGTATACAACCACAATAGTTTTAGCATGTACCTGGCCATGTCAATGTGGTTTATGTCAGTAGTATAATTTGCTAAGACAAGATTATGCAAAATACGAATTGCATCACAACATGAGCGGATACCTTAAACTATGCAGAAGTCTCGTTACTTTTGCTGAATGCAGCTTGCAGAAGATGGCACCAGTAAAGGTCTCTTACTCGGAGAACCAATGTGCTAGGTCATCATATACTCAGTTCAGCTTTGGAGTCTACTGTTCACAAACGAATGGCGCAGAGCACAGCGCTACCCTGTCACAACCTCTCGAAAGTTCACAAAAGTCGAATAGTTGATATACGGTTTCTATCGTTTTCGATGTAGCGTGTATACGTCATAATGACGTCACATCGTATCCAAGTCCGGTGAACTTAGCATTCTCCGGTGGGGGAGCCTTCGGTGTTGACAACCGTACAGATCCGGTCGCTGTCCACGGTCGCCTCACCACCAGGTAGTACATCGAACATATATCGTTGGGTCATATGGTGGTTGCTGCATATGGTGATGGCTCTGAATTCCTTCTGATGCTTGATAATGCCAGGGTTCACGTGGTGGGCATCACCAGAAATGTTTTTTTTTCAAAACCTGGACATAGAAGTAATGCAATAGACAGCGGTGGGTCCTCATCGAAGAACTATTGAGCGTGTGTGAAACGTGCTTAACAGCCGTACTCGTGGTCGTCCTGTTCCACCACTAACTCTCCAAGAATCATCAAACGCTCTCATTGAAGAATGGACACGGATACCAAAGGGCAACCTCCGTAGAATTACGCGGAGCATGCCACGCAGGTGTCAGGCTGTGATAAACGCTCACGGAGAGCGTACGGGTTATTGAAGCTCTCAAAGCCCAATGAAACCACCCAGGATGATGAGCTGAACTATTGTTCCTACTTTCTTTTCGATACCGGTCAGACATTTCAGTTCTTGTTATGTAAGTGAAAGAGGATATACTGATTTTTTGTTGTGTACTTGATTTGTGAAAGATAAAAGTAAGTCTGTCGACTATCTTTATTTCGTTTCAGTTTTGTCATTGTGGTCTTCAGTCCGAAGATTGATTTGTTGCAGCTCTCCATGATAGTCCAACATGTCCAAGCATCCTCATCTCTGCGTGACTACTGCAAGTTACGTCCATTTGAACTTGCTTCCTCTATTCAAGCCTTGGTGTATTTCTACAATCTTTACCCTCTACGCTTCCTTACATTACCAAACTGACAATTCCTTGAAGTCTCAGGATGTATCCTATCAATCGATCCCTTCTTTTACTCGTCTTTTAGTCAGTTTCTTTTTTCCACAATTCGATTAGTACCCCCCCCCCCCCCCCATTTGTTATTTGATCTGCTCATCATATCTTCAGCATCCTTCTGTTGCACCACATTTGAAAAACTTCTTTCTCTTCTTGTCTGAACTACCTATACCAACATTTCACTCCATAGAACGCTACACTCTAGACAAATACTTTCAGGAAAAACTTCCTAACACTTACATACGTATTAAACGTTAACGAATTCCCATTTTTGAGAAATGCTTTGCTTGCTGTTGCCAGTCCTCATTTTATATTTTTCCTACTTCGCTGCCCAAATACCAAAACTCATCTACTACCTTTAGTCTCTCGTTTCTTATTGTAATTCCCTCATCATCACCTGATTTAATTCTACCATATTCCATTGCCCTTGTTTCACTTTCAACAGCTCTTCTAAGTCCTTAGCCGTCTCTTACAGAATTACGATGTCATAGGCAAACCTCAAAGCTTTCATTACTTTCCCGGAGCAATTCCTTTCCCAGATTTTTCTTTGGCTTGCGTCATAGCTTGATCAATGTACAGACTGAATAACAGTGCAGATAGGTGATAGCCCTGTCTCACTACCTTCTCAACTATGGTTTCCGTTTCATGTCGTTCGACTCCTGCAGTCCAGTTTCTGGACAAGTTGTAGGTAAATTTTCAATCCCAGTATTTTATCCCTCATACTTTGAAAACTTCAAAGAATGTAGTCCAGTCACTATTATCAATAGGTTTTTCTAAATTTACAACTGCCACAAACTTAGGTTTGTCTTTCTTCAACCTGTCCTCCAACATAGATCGTAGGGACTGTATTGCCCCACATGTTTCTATATTTGTCCGGTATCCAAACTGATCTTCCTGAAGAGCGGCCTCACTGGTTTTTCCATACTTCTGTAAATAATTCGCTTCAATATTTTGCGCCCATAAATTATTAAACTTATGGTTCATAGTGTTCGTACCTGTCTGCTTTGGAAATGTAATTATTACATTCTTCCTGAAGGCTGTAGGTACTATACCTAATTCGTACATTTTTCACACTAGATGAAATAATTTTGTCATGGCCAACTATCCCGAGGATCTCAATAATTTTTTTGGGGATGTCAATTACTCTATGACTCTTATTTCCATTTGGGTCTTTCAGTTCTCTATCAAGTTCTCGCATTGTCGTATCTCCCATCTCATCTTCATCTTCCTCCTCTTCTCTTTCCATGATCTATTCCCTAAGTTTCCCTCTTATACAGGCCCTGTAATATTTTCCTTCCACCTTTCAGTTTTCTCTTCTTTGCTTCTTCAGTTTAATACAAGTTTTTAAATTCTTTGTACATATGCTCAATTGGTCAGTGGTGAAGCCCCAGGTAGTGAATTCAAAGATATCGGCTCCGATCCCTAGTCAATCCTAGAATTTTTATCTGTTACTTCTCACTTCTTTCACATACGGTAATGATAGCGAATGTGAAAAACGTTGAGTTGCACCATGGTTCGGAATCCAAGCTGAACTGGAAGTCCCCCTATAAGGGGCTGGACATGTCATTTCAGACGTCAGAAGAAGGCAACGGCATACCACCTGTATCACCACATCTAGCAGACCACTGCTGTGTTCAGGTCAATCTTCGCGTTGGTGACAGCTTTACCTTTTTGCCTACAAATTCTGGGTTCCAAGCTTCACTCGAGGCTCTTCATTATGACCTGACAAAGCAGTCACACCTCAATACTGAGAGCATCTGCCTTATTCGTGGGCCATGGTGGAGTTCCTCTAAGTTCTTTGGTTCTCGTTATACTAATATCGTAAATAGTCTGAAGCAAAGAAAAATTCAAAATAATAGTCTATATGGCAAAACTTGTAAATGGTGATACACCGGAAATGAACGTTTTCATTTTCAATGTGTCCGTTGGTGCTTAGATGAGCACCGACGTTAAGGTTGAGATCATGTGACACGATACTATGTATTAAGTTCTTTTCTCTTCTGTTCTGATGAAAAATGGGAATAAAAAAAACTTTTAGAAGTGGACTGTTACTATTAGCGGCTAAAGCGCAGAGAAAAAGACACATACATGTATCCATATAATGGTCGCATACCTCAAACTCACGAAAAGTGGTTCGAAGCGAACGGCGATAACGTGGACAACAGAGTTTTTTTTTATGACCAAACAAGCCGCTTAATTGTGTTATATGACGATTTACAACAATAAACTTATAGCTACGTTTTCGTCACAGTCGCGCACAATAAGGAATCAATACTGCTCTCACCGTTTCTGAGAAAATTGAATGTCTCGTTGTTGCTGTGCTCATTACAGATAGAGCACTAGGATGGGAAAGGAAATTGGAAGTGAGAGAAACGATCCACGTATTCAGACCGTGTGCCGGATTAAGATTCGAAACAGGTGCTTACCAGGCCCTCGCTATCCATAGACAATTCGCAGCCACTCTTGCAGTTGTGGTCGAATAGTGTGGCGGCGAAAGGAAAGAATTCGAAATTGATATCTTGTCCGGGACATATTTGTCACCTGTTAGAAAGTTTTATAACACCTTTCAGTTACTGCAAAGCGAAGAAATTCTTTCTAACTTTTGTATCAAAGCATCATCAGTTGTCCTAATTACGGTCGAGATTTTACTTACAGCTTGGTTAAATTAGAGTGAAAATTTTGTTACATTTAGTTACGTCTATGCAAAGCTCTAAATCACCGTCTTCTTACATCGAAAAAATGTATTCTTCCTGATGGGTGGGTACCGAAAAGGTGGATTGATCAACAACTTCCATAAAGGGGTACCAAAAAAGCAAGGTGGCATTCACTAGTGCCCGCCCCCCCCCCCCCCCCTCCCAGTGTTTACCTCTTCTTTCTTTTTTTTCTGTCACTAAATCCGTATTCAGTTGGTTTCATCATGCTTTCTTCATTTCGTGTGTAGAATTTGCAGGGTGCGACAGTGGGGTCTGCATACAACCACAACAAAGGTAAAGTGTGATAAACGCAGCTGTTCAAGCCGGATAGACACAGTTGACGGGGCATTCGTAGTTTGGCAGTGGAGGAAAAGGGTAATGAAAACTAATCATGTTTTCTGAGTTTTTTTTAATCAGGCGCAACGCGTTGACATGGTATACTCCGATGCTTAATACATAAAATTTAAAGATATTTATCTGACTTGCCTCTGGCTCGACGACATAACGTGCTTTATACTGTACGACAGAAAGATTGCCTGAACAAAACGTCACATTATTTTGAAGGGAAAGAAACATAAGATATATCACTGAGACAACTTATTCGTACCTGTGGAGGCGACGGAACTTCCTCTTTTTGACATCAGAAATATCTGCAGACACGCCTCATTTATTTTACAGCTGCTATCGTCGACTTTGCACAGTACGAAGACTGAGTTACCAATCACTAGTACAATTACTATGGTTGTACCCTAAATTAGGATTGTATTACGACAGGTCAGCAGTGTATGGTGTTATTTTTCCATTACATTTCGGCTGAACAATAAAAGTTATTATCAGCCCGATTATCTTCCATTTATTTTATTCTCCATGTACTTACTAGAGTGGGTCAAAAAGTAATGCTTCCTGTGCCATACAAATTTAATAAGGGGCATTTAATAGCGGAATTAGTACAGATCGTATCTAGAACTACACAACAGTACCGTTTAACGTAGTCACCGTGCGTTTGTACACATAAGCGCCACTGCTGAATCCAGGCATCAAAACCATTCTGGAAAAATTTTGGGATTTTATTGTTGATCTGCTATTTTAAATTTTATGAAAGGAATATCCACCGTTTGACTATAAATTGTTTATTTATTTCACACAAACACGATATCGGCTTTACAGCCATTGTCAAGTATACGTTGAAATATTACAATACATCTGACCTGACCTGACGATGTCATGTCACAGAGAGACCACATATAATAATGAATAAAGGATGGGTCCGCCTTTCCGTACGTACACAAATTATTATTTTGTTTTAACACCCAAACTTCTTTCACCAAAGCTGTGGTATCCTCAACAGGTTGTTTTGTTCTTTTTTTACTTCTCTGAAATAAATACAAACATATTACGTTTAGGTCAGGAAAAGGGATACATCAGGTTTTTTTGTTATTTAAATTATATATATATATATTTTTTTATTTTGCCCTCTGTGTGTCCTTTGGCTGCCAACCGAAATCAGCTACAGGTCTACATTAGTACACCATGTCAGTTGGGAACACGAGGATGTTAGAAAATCGTGTGCATTGAATTTTTGTTCATAATGCTATCTTTAAAATGTATGTTCAGGTAAAACTCGTAATATTTGGCTAGTCCACTATTTCGTGTAGTTTGTTATTCATGGATTATGTTTCGTATTCTGCTGTAGCATGAACACGAGTTTCTCTGCGCAAATTTACGTTCCTGACGCACTTCCGACTGTTGTTTGTTTAATGTGTTGTTTTAGTTCGTAGTTCGGGGTCTGCGAACTTTGAATGTGTTCCGTTGGTTTCGTTCTCTCTCTCTCTCTCTCTCTCTCTCTCTCTCTCTCTCTCTGCGCTTGTGTGTGTGTGTGTGTGTGTGTGTGTGTGTGTGTGTGTGTGTGTTTCGTTTAGTATTGTTCGATAATTCCTTTAGGGTGCAGAGTAGTGTTTTGTTACGTTGTACTGTTTGGTCATTGATAATTTTTACCTTGTGTTATAGCGTTTTGAATGTAGTAATTTTCTTCTGTTGTTAAGAACTGCTATAGATGGTTACTGTCTTTTAGGATTTGGAGGTCTGTTTCGGTGCCACTTGGGTGGTGGCTGTTTTTCGTAAAGTAGTCTGCTAACATGGAATGTGTACTGTCACTTTTCAGTGTTCTTAAATGTTCTAATTTAAAAAAAAAAAATTAATTAAAAAATTGAATAAATTGAAGATTAGATTAAAAACAAAAATTCAATACAGACGATTCTCTAGCATCTCTCAGGTTTGCAGACCACGTGATGTGCTAATTTAGATCTGTGGCTGATTTCGGTTGGCAACCACAGAACAGACAGAATGTAAAGGAGGAGGAGGAGGAGATTAGTGTTTAACGTCTCGTCGACAACGAGGTCATTAGAGACGGAGCGCAAGCTCGGGTTAGGGAAGGATTGGGAAGGAAATCGGCCGTGCCCTTTCAAAGGATCCATCCCGGCATTTGCCTGAAGCGATTTAGGGAAATCACAGAAAACCTAAATCAGGATGGCCGGAGACGGGATTGAACCGACGTCCTCCCGAATGCGAGTCCAGTGTGCTAACAACTGCGCCACCTCGCTCGGTGAGACAGAATGCAAAATAAAAGGTACAGTGTATATGTAATTTAAATAACAACAAAATCTGATGTACACTTCCCTAATCGAAACATAATCTACTGCTATGTGTTTCAGAAAAAGAAAAGGAAAAAAAAGAAAAGACTAACGATGTCACAACTGAGGTGAAACATGTTTTGGCGTTAAAACGATACATTGAGTTTTGTACTTACAAAAAGACGGACACATCCTTAATTCGTTATTATTTTATGCAAGCACGGCAACTGAGCTGAAAACTGCAATACTATAGGTCAGTATTTATTGTAATATTTTAACATGCACTCGAGAGTGGGCCCGCATCTCGTGGTCGTGTGGTAGAGTTCTCGCTTCCCACGCCCAGGTTCCCGGGTTCGATTCCCGGCGGGGTCAGGGATTTTCTCTGCCTCGTGATGGCTGGGTGTTGTGTGCTGTCCTTAGGTTAGTTAGGTTTAAGTAGTTCTAAGTTCTAGGGGACTTATGACCACGGCGGTTGGGTCCCATAGTGCTCAGAGCCATTTTTTTGAACTCGAGAGTGGCTATAAATCATGATTGTGTAAAAAAAGAAAACAATTTACAGACAAATGGCGAAGATTCCTTTCAAAAAAATTCTTCGTGACTGTGGTCCCCGTCAAATGGAAAATCATTAACATGATTTTTTCATCGGTTGACAACATCTGTCAAAATGTTTCAAATGGCTCTAAGCACTATGGGACTTAACATCTGAGGTCATCAGTCCCCTAGACTTAGAAACTACTTAAACCTAACTAACCTAAACACATCAGACACATCCATGCCCGAGGCAGGATTCGAACCTGCGACGGTAGCGGTCTTGCGGTTCGAGACTGAAGCGCCTAGAACTGCTCGGTCACACCGGCCGGCCAATATCTGCCACACATGTCAATCGATGACGTGCAGTCGAAGCGATTGGAGGGAACAGACGCGTTAGGAATCACAATCAATTCTGAGCAAATCCGGTCAAGAAGTAAAATCCTGAATTATTCCAAACTGGTTTTGATGCCTGGGTTCAACGAAGGCACAAATGTGTACAGATACGTGGTGACTATGTCGAATGGTAGTGTTGCGTAGAGGACAGCACAGATTATGATCTGTCCTAGCCGGCCGCGGTGGCCGAGTGGATCCAGGCGCTTCAGTCCGGAACCGCGCTGCTGCTACGGTCGCAGGTTTGAATCCTGCGTCGAGCAGGGATGTTCAGGTAAAACTCGTAGTATTTGGCTAGTCCTGAGCTGCGACAAGTTTGTTTACGTGTGCGAGACGTGTTTTTGTGTAGCTGAGCTGAACCTGTGGACAACAAGTCCACTAAAGAGACAGCTTACACTACACTCGTTCGTCCTCTGTTAGAATATTGCTGCGCGGTGTGGGATCCTTACCAGGTGGGATTGACGGAGGACATCGAAAGGGTGCAAAAAAGTGCAGCTCGTTTTGTATTATCAAGTAATAGGGGAGAGAGTGTGGCAGATATGATACGCGAGTTGGGATGGAAGTCATTGAAGCAAAGACGTTTTTCGTCGCGGCGAGATCTATTTACTAAATTTCAGTCACCAACTTTCTCTTCCGAATGCGAAAATATTTTGTTGAGCCCAATCTACATAGGTAGGAATAATCATCAATATAAAATAAGAGAAATCAGAGCTCGAACAGAAAGGTTTAGGTGTTCGTTTTTCTCGCGCGCTGTTCAGGAGTGGCATGGTAGAGAGATAGTATGATTGTGGTTCGATGAACCCTCTGCCAAGCACTTAAATGGGAATTGCAGAGTAATCATGTAGATGTAGATGTGTGATGTTCTTAGGTTAGTTGGGTTTAAGTAGTTCTAAGTCTAGGGGACTGATGACCTCAGAGTGCTCAGAGCCATTTGAACCATTTGATCTGCCCTATTTCCGCTGTTCTATGTTAATTATTATATCTTTATGGCACAGGATTAAATATAGACAGATACGGTTAGAAATGGTGGAAACGACCACAAAGCGGTGTTCATGTGTTGTCATAATCATCTTGTATTAAATATTGAACAAATGTTTGTAACAACGAAAGCAAACCTCGGTCTGCGATACAAACCTATCTTTACATGGGATTCAGGAATTTGATCCGTATTCTTTTAACGTCCGTTTTCATATTACTTGCAGACAAGTTTTTTATCGCGTAGAAAAACAAAGGTTCAGTGGTATACTGGCGGGAAATGGAACTCTGGCAAATTACAGAGCAACGCGCATATCGTGCAACGCTTGAGAACGGAAAAAGTTTTCTTGTTAATTCAAGGACCAAAAAAAAAAGATAGCTGTGTTCTGTTTACCTGTTCTTCCATCAACAGCCTTAGGCGAGGCTACTAAGAATGTTGTTTGTAGCGCGCGTTTTTTGATAGTGTGGAATGTGGGTGAATGTTAGAATATCCCACCTCGTGTGTCAGTATTCGGTTTTATTGGACCCAAACACGTGGGTGAATTCGTACGCCGAAGTCGGCCGTTCATTAGAGCCAAAATTTCCGCCTTCATACTTTGCCCGATACACTTTTACTGGGATTCCGCCTCTGTAAATAACGGCCCCACCCGGCGCACCACACAAACACGGACCGCGCCCCCTCGCCATTAAAGAGCAGTTAGCTGCTGATGAATAATACATACCTCCGGCAGTTGGCCGCTAATTGCGAGCTCCGTCTGCCGCCACTTTCTCCGGCGCCCGCTGCGAGGCGCCACGGTCGCCCATTTGACCCCCGGCGACCCGCGCCGTTCTCGCCAATTGGGAAGCCCTGCAGGACACCGCCCCCGGGACACAGCGGGGCCACGAGCCGGTCGGTGCCTAGATCCTGCGATTCAGAGGCACCACGAGCAGGCGGTCGGTGCCTAGATCCTGCGGCACAGCGCGCATTCTGCCGCGTCTCTGAGCGCAGGAAATATCGACGGCCTAGCCGCAAGATGTGAGCTTTCCCCGCGTGCGCTTTCTGTTGGATACGAGAATACTGTCCCAGGTGTACACCACCAGCGTAGGGGCCCATTTACCCCGTTCTATTTCGCTAAATTCCGATTCTCGCAGATCGAGTCATTGGCGGTTAGGGACGGCGGCTAATCTGAAACAACCGGTTTTCGATTGTATCGTTTTGTTCACGCCCGTTTAACCTGTCTGTTGAAACTGCTCAAATGAGCCGGTTGCTTAAATAACCGATTTTCGTTTTCCCCCTACTGTTTCCTGTAATAAACGTAGAAGTATAACAAAGGCTGAAAATTTTGACTCTCATTTTCAAGATACATAGAATCAAAATATCATAATGTTAACCTGTGAACACGAAAACTGAGCCGCGCGGGACTAGCCATGGGGTCTAGGGCGCTGCAGTCATGGACTGTGCGGCTGGTACCGGCGGAGGTTCGAGTCCTCCCTCGGACATGGGTGTGTGTGTTTGTCCTTAGGATAATTTAGGTTAAGTAGTGTGTAAGCTTAGGTACTGATGACCTTAGCAGTTAAGTCCCATAAGATTCCACACACATTTGAACATTTTTGAACGAAAACTGAGGTACCGATTTGTAATATTAAGTATAGAAACTTATATAAACTTATATAATTGGAAAGGTACTTTGCCATAGACGTGCACAAACAAAAACTCACGTGTGTGCGTAGCTGTTAAGAAGGAAGTAGATGCTTTCATATGTATAACTCTGTTGATACCTTTTCTGTCATGCATTAAAAACTCAGTACGTCAATATCGAAAATTAAAATACTGCAAACTTCTGTCCTACGACCGAACAGGTGTTATGCTAGAAATGACATACAAAATTAATAACGTTGCATGAAACTGCATTCTGCAGGCGTCCATGTCTACATGTTTCATTTGCAGTAACACATGCATACCAGGCAGTTACAATGTGACAACTGCTAGATCGATAATGTTGTCAGCGGTGGAAATCAAAATATCTATGATTTCCTTATTGCACAGAAACTGTATTTGTTTTAGGAAAGCGCTGGAAAGAGAACACTAATGGATCGGAGTGAAAGGCGCAGAGCGAGACAGAAACAATTTGTACGAAGAGAAAGTAATCGGAATGTGGACTTTCATAATAATAATGCAACTGTTTTATTTAACGATACCTTTAAATGTGCGCTGGAGGTAATTCTATATAATTTTGTCAAAATTGCGGCCGATGAATTTACAGTACAGGTTTTGTAATGCAATACGTTTCGCATCAGATGTTACTGTACGAGACACAACGGCATTCATATTACGTTGTCATAAGGGAAAAGTTATAATATGCCAGCGTTAACACAAAATTTGTTTCTCAGCGCACTTTACCAAGGGTGTGCTTCAAACGATCTACGAATTCAAGAGATATCAAAAAATTATTTCAGTAATATGGGAATATTCCGATAATATAGAAATATTGCAGTAATAAAAATGACACACGAAAGTAACAACATTTCATGATGTCGCATTCTAGGGACGTTCGCTTTTAAATTTCGCAGATCGTTCGTTTGCAGTAACACATACATATTGGACAGCTGCAATGCCACAACTGCTAGGTCACTGCTGTTGTCAGCAGTTGTAAACAAAACATCATAGTAACGAAGCTACTGAGGGCAACACAGACAAAACTAAGTGAAAAAACGACGCCTACAAACAACGTTATGTACAGTCTAAGAGTAAACGGAACTAACTTTCTACTCATTTGCCGCCCCATAACAATTATAGTAAGCTCCTGACTTTCAGTTATTCATTTTGAATACTTACAACTTCCCTTATTATCTTCGGCTATGCCTCGAAGGACACTAACGGATCGGGCTGAAAGACGCAGAGCCAGAGAATACAACTTTTGCCTTGACAAAGTAATAGGAATAATGCCGACGTTGATAATGATCGTTCTGAAAGATGGTGTTCAGACAAGAACCACGAATCTGCATAGGAATAAATTCCAGTTAATTATATATATTACTTTATAAACACAATTAGTGGAATTTCGACTAGAGACGGTACTAGTTAAATTGAATAGGCAAGTGAAAGAAAACTTTGACCGTCCACTGCTTTTCTTCGGTAAGTGATAGGTAGTTGAACACTAAAAAAAAAAAAAAAAAAAAAAAAAAAAAAAAAGTTGTGATCGGGGTCATACCGCTGTTTGGGTATTACCAATAGTCAGTGATTAAAGAGTGAAAACTGACGTTGAAGAACTCTACTTTTAGTGTTAATTTGTCCGTTTTCAAGGGTTACAATCAGATAAAAGCATACAATGTAGACGCAGGCAGCAGATCATCTACTTTCTATTTTTACTGTATACTAAGAATGAATTGTTGAGTTTTAGATTTATTACAGTTACCAATTTTGCATCGTCTTTCATTATTTCATAAAAATTTAATTTTTAAAAGCAAATGAAGCATTGTACTTCATTGCGACGTCATTGCGTAAAAATATTTTCAGACTACGATTGGTGTCATCCTGCAATACAACAGAAGGCCGCCGACGAAAGCGAGAAACTTTTTTATAGGCCAGGTGGGGCCAAGTCTGCACGTACACACCTACTTTTAGCCTCTGACACACGGCGGCAGGGACATCATTGGCTCAGCCATGCTGCACCAATTCTTTTTTCCATATGTTTGTAGCTCGTTTTTGTCGGCATTGTTATTAAAATAGCACTGATCGCTTTTTCCATTTCGTTTAGTAACGAAGTATTTCACACCAACGCAAATTTTACGAATAAAATTTACTTCTTTTTTTACCTATTGGCTTATACAGCCGTCTCACAGCGGGTCGCAGGTTTCAAGTCCGTTATTACATTGCCGGCTGTGAGACGAACCGAGCAGCTATAGCTTCTTCTAAGTGTTTTTTCTTCTCTGTTAAAAGATGGCGCGACATGTTATACACTATTGTAAAGGTGAGAAATCGATCTATTTAGTGGTTTAATAACACACTCGGTAAACTGTGGGGAGTATGCAATGCAAGGAAGAAGAAAAGTGATATACGGTATGAATGTGTGCAATGTCTAGTGGTGTTGCGTACAGAGGGTTAAAAAAAATGTATCCACTGTTTAAAAGTCCATAACTGACAAAATAATTGACGAATTTTTCTCATCTTTGGTAGTGTAATAGTTTGTAGTTGCGGCAGTCGCCACACAAGCGTTGTACATCCCACGATTGCTACACGCAATGAACGAGGACAACCCAGAATAGAGTACTGCGAGTGGTTTACTAATATGGTACGCAACGATGAAGAGTTTGCAGAGATGATTGTGTGATGTGATGAGGCACAGTTCAAACTCAATGGTACAATTAATCGACACAACTGCATCTACTGGGTTGCCGAAAATCCGAACGTCCATGTAGACAAAGCCGTGAATTTGCCAGGAGTAAATGTGTGGTGGGCCCCAGCCCACTACCAAAATCGTGTTAGGGCGTATCTCGACGAAAATCTGCCAGGAAGATCGATAGGCCGTAGAAGTGCTGTGGAGTATCCACCACGTTCCCGAGACCTAGCTCCTCTGGACTTTTACCTGTGTGAGGAACACTAAAAGACGTCGTTTATCGACAAAAGCCACGCACATTGGATGAACTTCGAGAATCCATCGTCCATTCATGTGCAAATATCCAACTGAACACGTTGCAGTCAGTAGTTCGTGCTGCAGTTCGGCGGCATCGTTTGTGTGTGGATGTTAATGGTGACCATTTCGAACACCTACAGTGATATCTTTAAGTTGGACTTTAAGCTACAGCCGGCCGTTGTGGCCGAGCGGTTCTACGCGCTTCAGTCCGGAACTGAGCTGCTGCTACGGTCGCAGGTTCGAATCCTGCCTCGGGCATGGATGTGTGAGATGTCTTTAGGTTAGTTAGGTTTAGGTAGTTCTAAGTCTATGGGACTGATGACCTCAGATGTTAAGTCCCATACTGCTCAGAGCCATTAAAATACCAAAAAATACCGGTTACTCGGAACTAAAATACCGGTATCGGTTTTAACCGGTCTGTTCGTACGGGACTTTCGCTGCAACCGATTCCAAACTGTGTGATTTGCGAACAAGATACAGCCGACAACTGCTGCCGGAGCGCTCTGCGATCGCTCATACCACGTGGAGACACGCTTTCCATACGCACAAGCCGCGACGCTTCAGAGCGTCCAGCAACACCGTGAACTCGGCACGTTCGACGTTGACGTCCGGATGGACAGTACGTGTGTCAGCAGCTTAAAGTCATCGGCAGATAGGGGGAAGAGAACGAGTTCGGTGTGGCCGAGAGGCCAACGTGGCTGCTCGCCAGTTGTCTGTCACCAGTCTCGGCTACGAGTAAGAGGGCTCAGTCAGCCGCGTCCCCACCAGCACCCCAGCCTCTCGTAGGGTGCCCGGGGCTGCGACACGAGCCGCCTCTCCCACGCTCGGCGCCCGCTGTGTTGTCGACCACACACACGCGTACACACACACACACACACACACAGACAGACGCGCGCACGCAGCGTCATCGCCCCTGCTTTGTCACCGCCTCTGCCACACGCTGCACTCCTGCCTGCACTTGAGTTCATCACCATCTCCGGCGCATCAGAAGCCCCTTTACACCGACGCGAACACAAGCGAACGTGCAGTAACGAACGAGAATTCTCTCTGGTGTAAACGAGCTGGGCGCGCGTGTGTAAACGGCGTTCGGTCGTGTTGCGTTCGCATTCGCTTGTCTTCTCTCTTGTTCCGCTGGTTGTCGGTCTTCTAGCGAACCCTCAAAGCAAGTTCGCGACCTCTCCGTTTCGGAAATGGCAGTGCACTAATCTGGCCTCGGTCAGTTTGCATAGTGTTGTTGACACTAGTTACGTGAACGATGGAATCGTACGAAGACAATATAAAGTGACTGATAGAAGGATCCCAGAAGGAAAAGAAAATGCCGAAGCACTCAAAAGTCCTACTGGGGATGTGAGACAGACTATAAATTCATTAAATGCTTACTTCAGACGGGAACGGAGAGAATAAGGACAAATTCTGTAATTCATTTCATTAAAAAGGAACAGCACAGTAATTTTCCTTGATAGTAAACAAGTACGAATGTGCATCTATTATGCTGATTACAATTAAAATTGTACGAAAGACCAGACCAGTCTTACTATTTTCGTTCGCGGTCTCTGTGATTATGTAGCCGATGCGTCAGTGTTATTTTGGAGATTTTTAATGATGAATGAAAATGTTTTCCCCGAGATCCTCTAAGAAACTATATAACAGATTTTATTAAGTAGCCTATGTGATAGATCGTATGTACTACAGTTCACATTTCAGTAGTTATATTTTATTGGCGTTAGCTTCTTTGTATGTTCTTTAAATAAAAGCTGGCCGGTGTGGCTGAGCGGTTCTAGGCACTACAGGCTGGAACCACGCGACCGCTACAGTTGCAGGTTCGAACCCTGCCTCGGGCATGGATGTGTCTGATGTCCTTAGGTTAGTTAGGTTTAAGTAGTTCTAAGTTCTAGGGGACTGATGACCTCAGATGTTAAGTCTCATAGTTCTCAGAGCCATTTTTAAATAAAATCTGTCGTGCTTCGAATATGTCACTGCAGACACCAAAAACTATCTGATATACAGCACTACTGAAATGCGAAATGATAGCTAACGTAAATGTTTCTAGTTGGTAATAACTAGATGGTAAATCCTAATCTTTCATCAGATTATGTCGATAATTAGTGGTTTTCTTTTAAATTTCCTCTTCAGTTGTAATTCGAAGCCATCGATGAGCGTCAGCCGACGTACGTCAAAGTTTCGGAATAGTAATAAGGAATGCTAGAGCTGCAATTCTGCGTTAAGTGCGCCACCGTCACGAATTTCACGCTTACATATAAATACAGACACCTAAATGTTACTTTTCTTGCCGTCTCTAATCACGTCGATGATGACGAGATCTATTCTTAAGCCATTTCGTATAATTCTTTCAAAACTGCGCGCTTGCCATGCAAAGTAATCCTCAGCATTACAGTTTCTCTTAGGGATTTAACTTTATAGTGTCGCACCCTGTAAGCTCATTATTATCACCGAAAACCAATAACGCAGCGTTCATAGGCCCTCTTCGTTATCTCGTGTCATCATCCGTTCCCTCTTGTGTAAACGCTTGATCACAGGTACAAGCGAATGGTAGTGAACGCTGGTGGATAGTTTGCGAATGCGCAGTCGCCCGTGTTCTCTTTCATTAACTTTGGTGTAAAGGAAGGGAGCTCGGCATTTGTGGCCTCAGATGGACCACCGAGACTGACCAACGTGTCATCCCCAGCCAATGGATTCATTAGAATACGGTATGGAGGGCTGTTTGGTCAGAACACCTGTCTCCCGGTCGTTGTCGGCTTTGCAGATCTCGGAATCGCTACGTCCTCCAACCAAGGAAATATCTTTGGCGGTACGGGGCATCGAACCCGGATCCTCTGCAGTGGCAGTGTGCCATGCTGGCTACTCAGCGACGGAGGCACACTTCGTTACTCCGTATTCTTTAATACTAGAGTCGCGGTATACTCCCACCTTTTCCAGTACGCGAGGAAATAAATGAGTCCCTGCAGGTAGGTTCCTTGTCGACGCCTTATACAGTCGAATACTGGAGAGGATATCAGTTTAAAATCGCAATTCTGTGTCAACAATTAGCACGCCCTCAAACTGGGGTGAGCTCCTGTAATTTTCGCCGCGCGGGAGTGCAAGAGCTGTGGAAGACAGCTGGGTGGGATAGGCACACGTGACTGGTTACGTCACGTGTGTTTATTTATTTATAGATGATACATAAACTTTTCAGGCAACTGTCAATAGCATTGATATACTTGGATAAATGCATAATATACACTGTACTCTCTTACAATACATTTATTCACTACCGGTTTCGATCACGAACAATTTTCAAAAAAAAAAAAAAAATGGCTCTGAGCACTATGGGACTTAACATCTTAGGTCATCAGTCCCCTAGAACTTAGAACTACTTAAACCTAACTAACCTAAGGACATCACACACATCCATGCCCGAGGCAGGATTCGAACCTGCGACCGTAGCAGTCCCGCGGTTCCGGACTGCAGCGCCTAGAACCGCACGGCCACCGCGGCCGGCGAACAATTTTCACTGTGGAAAAATATCTACTGTGACAACTTCACATGGCATATGCGTTACTTAACCAGGAAAATAGACGCCATTGCTAACTTGAAAAACGTAAGAAAATGATACTTAACGCCATAATACAGGCATAACCAAGAAGAAGAAAACGTTCACAACATGGAAATACGTTAGAGCACTAAGAGCAGAGCACCATTGCTCTGGCATAACGAGACCCAGCAGGCTAACACAGCAACTATTATATGTGCACTTCCTGCTCTTTCATGTTTTCGTGTTTTCAACGTTGTCTTCTGCTTGGTCAAGCCTGTGTTCCGGCGTTAAGTATCATTTTGTTACGTTTTTAATATCAGCAATGGCATATATTTTCCTGGTTAAATGGCATGTATGCCACATGAGCCTGCTGATGTGGCCGAGCGGTTCTAGGCGCTTTAGTCTGGAACCGCGCGACCGCTACGGTCGCAGGTTCGAATCCTGCCTCGGGCATGGATGTGTGTGATGTCCTTAGGTTAGTTAGGTTTAAGCAGTTCTAGGAAATTGATGACCTCAGATGTTAAGTCCCATAGTGCTCAGAGCCATTTGAACCATTTATGCCATGTGAAGTTGTCACAATACATATTTTTCCACAGTGGATATGGTCTATGATCGAAACCAGTACTGAGTAAATGTATTGTGAGACAGCACAGTCTGTATCACGAATTTGTCAAAGTGACACATACAGTTACAGAAAGAGCCTGTAAAAGAAGTTTGTATGTAAAATTAACTCTGAGCTGAATACGCCTTTGTGGTGGCCTTGAGAGTGACGAGATTTTCCAACGAAGCGATTCCTGTCATTAAACGAGAGTCAAGGCGTCGGTCTCGAAACAGTTGAGATTAACAAGCCTTTTGTGGTAAACGGACTGTACTTTGTGGGTGGGAGCTAAGGCAGCGTTCATATTGCGCACGTATTGCTCGGCACGTCCTCCGCTGTCGTAAAGGGATTATTGCCTCCATTGTCGTTTGTGAAAATAGTTTCAGCCACTGAGCTCAGCTTGCGGTCGCGAGGAAAGTGCTTTGCTGCGTTTCCTCTCGCGGACCTCACGGCTTTGTGTCGGCGCCTCTCCCCCCCCCCCCTCCCCCCTCACCACTATCGCTCCCTCTCTCTGTCACGTACGAGCGCGAGTCGCCAAAGAGTAATTATTACGGTCCCGAGGCGGAATGCAGAGTGGTGTTATTCCCTCCATTTCGCTCTTTCGGTTTCATGCGAGCTGACGGGACAGCGAAGGTGAAATGCAAATGACGCTCACGAAGTACTAGCCTGCCGACCACGAACTCTTGTTTTCGACGCTCACCGTCTTTGCTGTGGAATACAGCGAGACCCTTGACCACATCTTCAAGCAACCGCTAATTGATATTTGGCGTGCGCAACAAAATTATACACCCAGTTAGTCCAAAATTTTCAAGACTGGGTTATTAAAAACTAGAGAAATGTAAATATGGTGATTTTAATGTTCTACATGGTCTCCACCTCCCAGCCCCCAACCCAACCTTCATCTTAACCCCTCACCTGAGTACAACGCGCAGCACTTTCTTACAATTATGTGAAAATATTAGGAAAATCTTTCTGTGGGGTGATGGTCAACTCGCGTGTCACCCTGGCTTGAGTCGATCAGTGGCGGCTGTAGTGTAAGAGCACAAGAGTATGTGAACATCATAACTTTTGACATCTTGCGGATTTATTGGTTATTTTTCTTTGAACGCTGTTGAATGTAACGTAGATACACTAATCTAAAATACATGGCACTAAATCTATTGCGCTGTGCTACATAGCTACTGCTGTAGACTCTGTAAATCTTGGCAAAAGGGTCGCGAGCACACCTTCAGTTGTGCTCATTTTAAGGAGCTTCTGCGCATGCGCAACTGGCGCCACTTAATTCCCTTACAGGCCAAATACATACGGATTTGATAAACAACGTGCGCGCTTCATGCCGTGCACAACTAGCCCTTACCACTCAACAAGTTTACATCAGCGCCACTAGGTGGTAACACACTGCACCAGACTTTTATCCCCGTTCGCATGACATAAATCCCGCTAGACGATAACACGCTTCTTCTATGCGCCTATTCGCTCTCTATACAGTAAAATTAGATCGGGAAGTGGTATATGATGTACGAGGGTTGCCCAGAAAGTAATGCACTGCACTTTGTTTTCTTCAACAATTCTTTACTGAACATGATGAGAATTACGTACACCATACACATCCTATTTTTCCACGTGATCTCCATCCCATTCTTTGGCCTTCCTCCTGTGCGAAACAAGGGCATGTATGCCCTGACGGTACCAATCCTTGTCCTGGTGGTGGAGCCAGTGCTTCACTGTGTAAATCACTTCCTCCTCGTCCTCAAAATGTCTTCCAAGAATGGCGTTCTTTAATGGCCTAAACAAGTGGAAGCTCACGGCAACATGTCACCTGTGGCAGCCATGGATGGTCTCCCCGACCGCTGCAAATCGTGGAGCTCCACCGAACCGCCTTCTGTTGATCTCACCCGCTCTGCCCAGCGACTAACTGTACTTCTGTCGACAGCACATGCTCCATAGACTTGGCACAAGCGTTGGCGAATATTCCCCACAGTCTCTTTCTCTGCAGTGAGAAATTCAATGACGGCACGTCGCTTGTAACGTACATCTCTTACAAACGCCATTTTGAAACTGCCCTGCCGGCTAACTATCTGTAGAAAGCGACAGAATCTTCGCGCGCTCTCAGGAGATTTCAAATAATACATACGTAACGTTTCGCATTCGTAGCATTGTTTTCGGCCGAGGAAAAAAAAATGCGGTGAATTACTTTCTGGGCAACCCTCGTAGTTATACTAACACAAAAACCTATTTTGCGGGATTTTGAATGCGATATAGTATTTAAGTTATGGATTTCATCATACGATACTCAGTTTGAGGCGCTGAGAACCATAAAGCACATCATCGTGGATTGTGACACTGTACTATTTATTCGTGCTTGTGACGTGTGTTGATCTTATGGTGGGTCAGGTTTGTCTATATTGTAGGCCCACGTTTTATATATGAACATTCACGAAAAGCTGTCTCACTGGTTACTCTGATATTCTCTTAAATGTGGGATCGACGACTACGTGCTTTTGGTCCTTATGCTTCTGAGCGCCCCATTTTATTCGAGTCCAGCGACCATGTTAGTAGACAGAGTTGGTTTTTTTGCTGCTCAGGAACCGGCTTTCGTGAGCAGTGTCAGCACGATCTCTGTTAATGATGATATTTTGTTTGCGGGGCGCTCAACTGCGCAATCACCGGCTCCCGCACGAAGTCTCAATTTTTACACAGTCCAATTTTTACTCAGTCCAATCTAGCCACTCTAACTAATGATGATGGTGATGATGATGAAATGATGAGGACAACACAAACACCTAGTCCCCGTGCAGAGAAAATCCCCAACCCGGTCGGGAATCGAACCTGGGACCCCGTGATCCAGAGGCAGCCACTAGGCTACGAGCTGCGGGCATGAACTCTCTTGAATCTGTTTTAAGAGCTAACAGAAAAGAAAATTACCACGAAAAGTTAGCCGCAAAGGAACTAGAACATTCCGGACCAGATCTGTTGACTGAGAAAGTGACGAAATCAAATAAGCGAAACTACAACCGAACATTTCACAAAGAAGTGTATCATAAGCGTAAGTTGTTGTGTGGGTGCAACGTAAGATTGTCTGATTTTTCAGCCTGGAAGTTAATTCGTTAACTATTACATATGTTAGGGATCTTGTGCATTTATCTGAAAAAGTAAAAAAAGTTCGAAAACTTCCACTTGCACAAAAATGCGAAACGGAGAGTATCGAAGGCATAATTATTATTTTGTTCTTTCTCTAAACTGCACTTACTTATGTACAAAACAACAAAATTCCACAAAAACAATTCTGTGTTTTTTTCATATAAGTTACGCTTATTATTATTATTATTATTACTGTTATTTTTATTATTGATAGAGGCTGTAGTTGCATGGATATGTTGATAAGCATAACTGTTACACAGCAGTTACTACTAATTTCACACCACTCTCACATGTATCAGAAGCTAGAAATTAGTGAACACCCAAAATGTATACTCATGAGGCATCGCTGGAGTCGGTTGTGTCGTCAGATCGGTGCTTCTTCATGTGAATTGCTGCGCTTTGTCGTTTTGTGGTTGATTTATGTTGATAACACCAAGAGATGTCAGCCGTCATGAAAAGAACTGTCCTCGTTCTGCATTTCAGTCAAGTTGCGTCAGACATCGACGCATCGATATTCTCCAAAACATACTGGAGAGTGTCTTAACACTGTTAAGCAAGCCGTCAGTCTCGTGGGATCGACACTGGTCTCTTGGTTTCGGCGGCTTCTGTGCACTGGGTCTGACAGCGAATGTTTCGTTAGGACGAAGTCAGTCGGCGCGCACTGACATTTTGCTTCTCATTTGGACACGATCAGTGTGTGGGAAAGGCAGTAACAACGTTAAAAAACAAATGTTGTGATTTCAATGAAGTTTATTAAAATATTCATTGTAAACACGGGGCTTCGATTTGCACGTATTACAAAAGGTAGCCACTTGTTTACTTAATTTTCTAGTTGTCTTGCATACGAATGTTATAGGGTTTATCTTGTAACATTTTGAACAACATCTAAGCACTTTATGCACCTTTCCTTCCGTTTGGTCCAACTGGTGTTTGCTTCTTCACATGTCGATACTGACTGGACTTTCTTCGCGTGAGCTGCCGTGTGAGCGCAGTTGTTTCCGAAATAACGTGATTGCCACTTTCCATCCTGTCTTCGAATGCATACAACATATTCACTACAGCGGTATTGAAAAAGAGATCGAACGCTAACTTGGCGATACTGCTTTACTGTCCTTCGCAATGGCCTGCTGTACCCTCTGGTCTGATCATAAAGGTGAACAGGAATTTTTCCAGTGTGCTATTCAGTAACATTTTTTGGTTTTCGATAAATCTCTCTTCTGGTTGTGTGTTTTCCATTTACTCGCATACACACGTTAGCACGAGGGAATGCTGCCACAACGAAAAGGCCCGAAAATCGTCTCGCACTCAACATGTTAAACACCTGATTTAGAGACTTACGATCTGTGACACAACGACGTTGAGACATTTCGCCTGCATATACAGGGTGTTACAGAAAGGTACGGCCAAACTTTCAGGAATCATTCCTCACACACAAATAAAGAAAAGATGTTATGTGGACATGTGTCCGGAAACGCTTAATTTTCATGTTAGAGCTCATTTTAGTTTCGTCAGTATGGAGAGTGCTATGGGAGAACCAGTTGTTTCCGTACCATGTACAGCGTGTGCAGGCACTATTAGCAGCTGATTGGCCTCCACGGGTACACTTCTGCGAATGGTTCATCCAACAATGTGTCAATCCTCATTTCAGTGCAAATGTTCTCTTTACGGATGAGGCTTCATTCCAAAGTGATCAAATTGTAAATTTTCACGATCAACATGTGGGGGCTGACGAGAATCCGCACGCAATTGTGCAATCACGTCATCAACACAGATTTTCTGTGAACGTTTGGGCAGGCATTGATGGTGATGTCTTGATTGGGTCCCCTGTTCTTCCACCCACGCTCAATGGAGCACATTATCATGATTTCATACGGGATACTCTACCTGTGCTGCTAGAACATGTGCCTTTACAAGTACGACACAACATGTGGTTCATGCACGATGGAGCTCCTGCACATTTCAGTCGAAGTGTTCGTACGCTTCTCAACAACAGATTCGGTGACCGATGGGTTGGTAGAGGCGGACCAATTCCGTGGCCTCCACGCTCTCCTGACCTCAACCCTCTTGACTTTAATTTATGGGGGCATTTGAAAGCTCTTGTCTACGCAACCCCGGTACCAAATGTAGAGACTCTTCGTGCTCGTATTGTGGACGGCTGTGATACAATACGCCATTCTCCAAGACTGCATCAGCGCATCAGGGATTCCATGCGACGGAGGGTGGATGCATGTATCCTCGCTAACGGAGGACATTTGGAACATTTCCTGTAACAAAGTGTTTGAAGTCACGCTGGTACGTTCTGTTGCTGTGTGTTTCCATTCCATGATTAATGTGATTTGAAGAGAAGTAATAAAAAGAGCTCTAACATGGAAAGTAAGCGTTTCCGGACACATGTCCACATAACATATTTTCTTTCTTTGTGTGTGAGGAATGTTTCCTGAAAGTTTGGCCGTACCTTTTTGTAACACTCTGTATATACAGTAATTCACACTGCGTGCTCGCAGCTGATTGGTCAAATGTACACCAGTTGTTTGCAGTTGTTAGTTCAAGGTGCCATTGTTGTTATTGCACTGACCTTGCTTATACGTCATGAATAAAATCGGACTCGGAACTCTTCGGACGGGCGGTGTAACTCATCACCACGCCTAGTTGAAGAAAGACCGTCCGAACAGACCTTGTAGGCCCAACAGCACAGACGGCCGCCGTGTTATCTTCAGTCCTCAGGCGTCAAATGGCTCTGAGCACTACGTGACTTAACATCTAAGGTCATCAGTCCCATAGGACGTAGAACTACTTAAACCTAACTAACCTAAGGACATCACGCACATCCATGCCCGAGGCAGGATTTGAACCTGCGACCGTAGCGGTCGCGCGATTTCAGATTGAAGCGCCTGGAACCGCTCGGCCACACCGGCCGGCGTCCCTAGGCGTCACTAGATGCGGATACGGAGGGGCATGTGGTCAGCACACCGCTCTTCCGACCGTTGTTAATTTTCGTTACCGTTACCGCTACTTTTCAGTCAAGTAGCTCCTTAATTGGCACTCGGCAGACCCGGACGGTGACCTGTCAAAGTACTAACCAAGCTCGACAGAGCTTAACTTTGGTAATCTGACGGGAACCGGTGTTACCACTACGGCAAGGCCGTTAGCACCATGCCTAATATGGTGTAGGAAATGTGTTGGTATTCAAAACTGCTTCCAGTCGTCTCGGAAGTGGTAAATACGGGTACTGTATGGTTTTTAATATCATATATCTTTCTCCTGCAAAATAGAGGCGAGTTCACGTAACTATGATGGAGGTCGAGAGCGATAGCGCAGCCTCTGTTTGAAGTATAACACAAAGGGTCAATAACATTGAGATCTGGTGAGTGTAGCGGGTAGGGCAGATGCGACAGTTCACCCTCTTGCTAACAAAACTAATGCTGGGAGGTAGGAGCTTTGTGGACAGTCTTGTTGGAACACTGCATCACCATTGGGGAAAAACGTTGGATCTTGCGATGGACGTCATCTTCAGATATGGTCACATAATCCTTGGCACTATGCGACCGTGAAGAGAAGCCGATGGGGCCCATGGAATACCACGATATAGGCACCCAAATCATCACCGAATCCCCACGATATTTCACTCTTTGGACGTAAACTCAACCGTAAGTTGGAAGCAGTGTGAAAGAAGACTCATCCGAACAAATGACTGTCTTCCATTGCTTCATAGTTTAGGTTTTATTGCCTCAGCACCACATTTTCCTATTATGAGTATTTGCATCAGTGGTGAGCGGATTTGGAATTCCAGGTCGGTCTGAAATTCCCTGATTTTGGAGCTCTGCTCATGTTGATGGCGTTCGCGAGTGCTACATTCAATATCACAGTGACTTTAGCATCCGACATCCCTTTATTTTTTATTATAGCCGTCTTCAACGACCGTGTATTGCGACCACTCAACACACAGATTCTTTCGCGTTGTGACTCAGCGCATGATGTTATTCCCTTTCGCTGTACGCGGTGTAAATCTTTGGTACGGTGTCTTGAAACACCTAACTCGGTGTAAATCTTCGGTACGGTGTCTCTTGAAACACCTAACTGTTCGGCGACCTAGCTTACGGAAGCACCCACGGTCGAATTCACTGATATCCGGCACTCATAACTACACACCACGCTGTTCTGACCAGGACAGACACTTGCAACGTATTGAAGACATCGCACAGGTGCCGTCTGTGGTCAAATACAACAAAAATGGTTTAAATGGCTCAGAGCGCTGTGGGACTTAACTGCTCAGGTCATCAGTCCCCTATAACTTAGAACTACTTAAACTTAACTAACCTAAGGACATCACACACATCCATGCCCGAGGCAGGATTCGAACCTGCGACCGTAGCGGTCTCGCGGTTCCAGACTGCAGCGCCTAGAACCGCTCGCCCACTGCAACCGGCCAAATACAACAAAGCGACCTGCAGACTTGGTTAGCATCTGCGCTTATGATTTAGAATGCCTTTCTCGCAATATTTCCAAATCCGAACTGGGCAGAAGAAATCATTCAGACGCAATTAGACTAAAAGAAGTAATAGGTTGGCAGAACACATATTGACCCACCAAGAACTAATGAATTTGAAAATAAATGTAAGTGTGCGTGTAATAAATTTATGGAGGAAGAAGAAGGTGTGACTGTGTGACTACTGCAAGAAGTCTAAGTGAATGTAGTTTCCAGTAGTTATGTAGGGATTTGGAGAACTGCACAGGATCGAAACAGTCTTCGGACTGAACACTACAACTCCATTCGTGACTGGTCCGTCGGGGCCTGTATCAAGCACTCCTCAAGAGCGACAAGCGGACACCAGCTGTCGGCAGCAAAGTACGAGGTTAGTCTGTCTGGAGAAGGGCCCAGCTTGGTGGGTAAGAAACATGAATACGGACGCCGCGCGAAGGGGACAACTTTCCGAGAAGCGTTCTGTGTCCGCCCGTCCAGCACATGCACCCATCAGAGTAGAGGCGACTGTTTTTTGTGGCTGCGGCAGAGCATTAACATTTAAATGTACCGTTTAAACTTTAAAAGGCTGCGCCAGCGCGTCTCCACGGCCAACGGTACAACTCTCGTGCGTTCTCCCTCCTAACTGATTCATGAAGAACGGCCGCCTCTGACACAAGGCGACATTTTTTTAACCCTGACGGACCCAGTGCGCCGTAACTTTTAATTTTCCTGACGGTTCTTTGAACGCGTCTTATTCATAGGTATTCTGTTGCGTCTTTATCCCACTCTTTCCTTCACACAGCGGTTTCTCTATTTCTTTCAGTACAAAGCGAACTTTCCTCCGTTGACCCTTCCGACAGGCAGAATGCGCCGTTGTACGTTTAAGCGTTACTCCAGTTCAGGTTCGTTTCTCAGATTCTCTTTATTTCCTTTCTCCTCTCCTCTCTTTTTGCAACAATGACTCCTTGCCACCGGAGGTCCAAGTCCTCTCTCGGGCATGGGTGTGTGTGTTGTTCTTAACATAGGTTAGTTTAAGTAATGTGTAAGTCTAGGGACCGATGACCTAAGCAGTTTGATCCCTTAGGAATTCACACACATTTGAACATTTACAGCAATGACTGTTGATACTTCACTCTATAAGTAGATGGTATCAAAAATGGTTCAAATGGCTCTGAGCACTATGGGTCTTAACTTCTGAGGTCATAAGTCCCCTAGAACTTAGAACTACTTAAACCTAAATAACCTAAGGACATCACACACATCCATGCCCGAGGCAGGATTCGAACCTGCAACCGTGGCGGTCGCGCGGTTCCAGACCGTAGCGCGTAGAAACGCTCGGCCACTTCGGCCGGCTAGATGGTATCGCTTAAGAGGGTTACCACTCTGCAAAACTTTATTCATGATGCTTAGGTTGTTAGGTTACTTGTACAGGGTGGTCACAAACAGTCTGAGAAGCTTGTAAGGATGTTCTGTCAGAACTGCTGAGGTATTTGGGAGAGCCAGCCATGACAAAACAACTCGTATTTCACCTGGTGTGCAAGATGTATGAGACAGGCGAAATACTCTCAGACTTCAAGGCGAGTGTAACAGTTCCAATTCCAAAGAAGGCAGCTGTTAACAGGTGTGAATATTGCCGGACCGCCAGGTTAATAAGTCATGATTGCCAAACACTGACACGAATCGTTTACAAAAGTATGGAAAAACTGGTAGAAGCCAATCTCAGGGAAGATCAGTTTGGATTCCGGAGAAATGTAGGAACAAACGAGACAATACTGACGCTGCGACTTCCCATAGAAGATGGATTAAGGAAACGCAAATCTACGTTTGTAGCATTTTAGACGTAGAGAAATCTTTTCGCTGTGATGACTGGGATACACTCTCGGAAATTCCGAAGGTAGCAGGGATAAAATAAAAGAAGAAAAATGTCATGTAAAACGTCTGCGGAAACCGGGCGACAGTTATAAGAATCAAACATGCAAGGGGAGCAGTGGTTGATAAGGGAGTGGGACAGGATTGTCGTCTATCCCCGCTGTTTTTCAGTCTTTACACTGAGCAAATTGTAAAAGAAATCAAAGAAGGATTTGGAGACGAAATTAAAATTCGGGGGGGAAGAAATAAAATCTCTGAGGATTGTCGATTACGTTGTAATTCTGTCGGAGTCAGTAAAGGATTTGAAAGAGCAGTTAAACGGCGTCGACAATGTCTTGAAAGCAGGATAAAAGATGAATAACAACAAAAGCAAAAGAAGAGTAATGGAATGTAGTTGAATTAAAGCAGGTGATCTTGAGGGAATTACATTAGGAAATGAGACTCTAAAACTACAATGCTGTCCTAAATTAAAGCAATAAACGGAAATTTTGCAAGGTTCGTTTATTTTGCCACAAAACATTATAAACAAGGGTTAGTAAAGTAGGAACAATGTAAAGAAAAAAGAACGTAAACAATTGTAACATGCATAACGCAAACAAAAATGTTCTTCATTCTTCTCAATTTTACGAATTTGGAAACACATTGGCTGGTCCCGGCGGTGGTTCGAGTCCTCCCTCGGGCATGGGTGTGTGTGTTTGTCCTTAGGATAATTTAGGTTACGTAGTGTGTTAGCTTAGGGACATAACCTTAGCAGTTAAGTTCCGTAGGATTTCACACACATTTAAACTTTATTGAAAACACATTCCGACAACTGGTAATGTGTTCAGTATGGAGTGTGTCCACTCTTGGCAGTAATACAGGCCTGACAACGACGGGGCATGCTATGAATGATGTCATCAGTCTCATGCTGAGGCAATAACGCCCGTGCCTCCTGCAGAGCTGTTCGCAAGTCTTGGAGAGTGGTCGGTGGATGCTGACGCGATGCAGCCCGTCTCCCTACTGCATCCCAGACGTGGTCTAGGGGGTTCAAATCGCGAGAGCGAGCAGGCCACGCCATGCGTGCAATAACTTCCGTTCCCAAGAAAACATCAACCATCAACCACAAGAGCTCTATGAGGTCGAGCGTTATCGTCCATCACTACGAAGTCTTCTCCCACGGATACTCAGGACAACCGCACATGAGGTCCCAAGATCTCGTCACGATACCTAACAGCAGTTAAACCTTGCAGATACATCCGTACAAGTTCATGAAGAGAGATTCGAGTGGTCAACATACCCCTGCCAACATCATTGGGGATCCTCCTCGATATCGGTCTCTTTCCAAAAGGTATAGGTCCCGAAACCGTGTTCCACTTTCCCCGCAGGTGCGTATCTGCCGTGAATCAGTCTACAGAACAGACCGGAACTCGTCTGTGAAAAGAACATCGGCCCACTGTTCGACTTTCCAGGTGGCATGATAACGACTCCACTCTAGACGTTCCCTTCTGTGAAGACGTGCCAGAGGTACTGTAAGTAGCCTGTTTATATGTTTGTATGTTGGCAGCGCGTTAGACTACATTAATATCACTGACATAGCTGTGTGCCCTCTGTAAGAGACTGTGTGGCAGATCGGACTCGCAGTTGGGAGTGTATAGTCTGCAGTCATATTAATGCAGCCTGAACTGCTGCCAACATACAAACATATAAATAAGCTGAAGCCTCCTGGCAGATTAAAACTGTGTGCCGGACCGAGACTCGAACTCGGGACATTAGCCTTTCGCGGGCAGGTGCTCTACCAACTGAGCTACAAGCACGACTCACGCCCCGCCCTCACAGCTATACTTCTGCCAGTAACTCGTCTCCCACCTTCCAAACTTTACAGAAGCTCTCCTGCGAACCTTGCAGAACTAGCACTCCTGAAAGAAAGGTTATTGCGGAGACATGGCTTAGCCACAGCCTGGGGGATGTTTCCAGAATGAGATGTTCACTCTGCAGCGGAGTGTGCGCTGATATGAAACTTACTGACAGATTAAAACTGTGTGCCGGACCGAGACTCGAACTCGGCACCTTTGCCTTTCACAGTTTTAATCTACAAGGAAGTTTCATATCAGCGCACACTCCGCTGCAGAGTGAAAATCTCATTCTGGAAACATCCCCCAGGCTGTGGCTAAGCCACGTCTCCGCAATATCCATTCTTTAAGGAGTGCTAGTTCTGCAAGGAGAGCTTCTGTAAAGTTTGGAAGGTAGGAGACGAGATACTGGAAGAAGTAGAGCTGTGAGGGCGGGGCGTGAGTCGTGCTTGGGTAGCTCAGATGGTAGAGCACTTGCCCGCGAAAAGCAAAGGTCCCGAGTTCGAGTCTCGGTCCGGCACACAGTTTTAACCTGCCAGGAAGTTTCATATCAGCACACACTCCGCTGCTGAGTGAAAATCTCATTCTGGATATAAACAGGCTGCTTACAGTACACATTTAGAAGATTCCGGCAATAAAGTACACACTACCGAAGCCTTCTGTACAACGTTAGCCTCGTTGCAACACGTCCAATGGATACTGCGATGTCAGATTCAGTTGCCGTGCAGTACTAAGGCGGCACCGTCGAGCCCTGAAGGTCAAATAACGATCCTCCCTTTATGATGCAACACATGGTCGCCCCTGCCTTGATCTTCGGGACACAATTTCGGTCTGTATAAACTGTCACCCCATCCGAGAAGCAACAGGGCGAGTCACATTAAGCCATCGGGCCACATCGGTTTGCGACTGGCTGCTTCCATTCTTCCCATGGTCCTCCGTCGCAGAGAGTCTGGTAAGCGTCTTCACTATACCGTACTGCACCGTCTGTCAGTGTGTACACAGCTACTGTGGATCTGGCACTACCCGGCAAACACTAACGCGTTTGTAGGTGCCCTGACGTTATCGTTGGCGTGGTTGTCCGTTGACCGGAATTCCATCGTGCGTGTAGAATACGGACATCTGTTGACAGTTTGTGTGATAATATCGTGAATTAGATATAGGATAGGGAAATAGCGGTTTGTGGTTTTAATTTCGGACACCAATGTAATAGATGAGTTTTGCTATTTGGGCAGTAAAATAACTGATGGTGGTCGAAGTAGAGATGACATATATGATAAACTGGCAATGGCAAGAAAAGCCTTTCTGAAAAGAGAAATTTATTAACATCGAATGTAGATTAAATGCTAGGAAGCCTTTCTGAAGTTATTTGTTTGAAGTGTAGCTTTGTATGGAAGCGAAACGCGGGCGATGAACAGTTAATTCAAGAAAATAATAGCTTCTGAAATGCGGGCCTACGGAAGAATGGTGAAGATTAGATGGATAGATCATGTAACTAATGAAGAGGTGCTGATTTGTCGAGAAAAAAAAAAAAGTCGCACAGCTAGACTAAAGGAAGGGATCGGTTGACAGAGCACATTCTAAGAGTTCAAGGGATTATCAAGTTAGTATTAGAGGGAAGTGGGGGGAGGGGGGGGGGGGAACTGTAGAGGGAGACCAAGAGTTGAACACAGCAAACAGGCTCAAATGGATGTGGGTGGAAGGAGTTATTCTGAGACGAAGAGGCTTGCATAGAATAGATCAGCGTGGACAGCTGCATCGAACTAGTCTTCGGGCTGAAGACCACTCAATGATCTTGAGTCTCTATTTCCTGACATACCAATAGTTTAGTTTTCACAAGCTTTCTTTGGTCCGACAAATCTAACTTTCTCTCGGAATGTTTATATTTTCTTTCTTACGAGTCAGCTGTGTGATTTGCGTAACAGTCGCCGGCCGGTGTGGCCGAGCGGCTCTAGGCGCTTCAGTCTGGAACCGCGCTGCTATTACGGTCGCAGGTTCGAATCCTGCCTCGGGCATGGATGTGTGTGATGTCCTTAGATTAGTTAGGTTTAGGTAGTTCTAAGTTCTAGGTGACTGATGACCTCAGATGTTATGTCCCATAGTGCTTAGAGCCATTTGAACCATTTTAGCTTAACAGTCATGAAATCTTGAATGAGACTCTGTGCCGGAGCAGGCTCGAAGATTACACTTTACATCCTGTGATCTTCTAGGTTTTTAGAGATGTTGGAAGAATAGCATGCTGTGATTAAGAACCGGTGAGAGGACATTTTTTGCCATCAACCTCTGCTCATGTACTGAAGATTTGCAGATTCTGTATAGGTACGTACTGCAGTTGTTATGCGTAGAAATAAATGACTAAACGGCTAATGGCCGAGGGAAGATAAGTGCTTTTGTGTGTTTGCTTATTGAGCACTGAGTGTTTTCCTAGAGGCAGGCCTCGTGTATGTGCCCATTTTCCGTGTTACCAGATAAGAAACGCCACTTGTTTGTTGCGTGACCACAATAAAATAGTGAAACGTATAAGATTACATTTTGTGCTTGTTCAGAAGTGGGAAACTGACTTACTCATTCATCATAAAGCCGTTTCCGTGACAGAACGCAAGGAATCGTGATAATATCTTATATTACGGTAATCCATCACTTGGTGGTAGAAGTAAAATTACAAATTTGTTACGCTTTTCTGCTAAAAGAAGCAGTTTGGATGTAAGTGATACTTCTTGATTAATAAAACCGTAAGAAACTCGTGTCTGTTTTCAAACACGTTAATCTTCAAAAAATGCTAGACGGATTTCTCCGGAGTTTTCACTAGTAACTCCAGCAGGCTTTGGACAACGGATAAACTTTATTTAATCACAATCCGATCACGAAAAGAAAGATATCGTAACTTAAAATTTTACTGCAATTTTCTTTGCTGTCTGTCTGCCTGTTCGAACACGCTGATCTACAGAACTACTAGACGAATTTTCGTGAGTTCTTCGCAGGTAGCTTGAGTATATCTTTGGACACCGTACAGGCTATATTTCGTTAAAATCGCATCACGAAAAACAGATATCCACACGTATTATAAAAATGTATGTATGTTCTACATATTCTGCGAAATCACTGGACCGATTACAGCCAAACGTGGTACAGGTATCACTTATAGACAGGAGTCTCCTGGGCCACATTTATATCTGACACCCGAGTATGATTTTATAAACGATGTATGATTCTGATAGGCTTTGTATCGCCGACTGTGTAAGACCGCAGACCCAGAGATAATGCTAGTGTTGGAGTAAGAGAGCACTTCTCGCTGTGTTGTAGGTGGCTAAAAAATGGTTCAAATGGCTCTGAGCACTATGGGACTTAACTTCTCAGGTCATCAGTCCCCTAGAACTTAGAACTACTTAAACCTAACTAACCTAAGGACATCACACACATCCATGCCCGAAGCAGGATTCGAACCTGCGACCGTAGCGGTCGCGCGGTTCCAGACTCTAGCGCCTAGAACCGCCCGGCCACTCCGGCCGGCTGTAGGTAGCTGTTGGTGAGCGAAAGACGATGGAGTAGGCAGCTTTTGTGGTGTGCTGTGTTACGTCACCAAGTGTCAAATTAACGTAGATATTGTTGAACCTGGAAGCAGAAGTCTTCATGCAAGCAAGGTAAAGATGTTCAATAATTATAATTTCTGTTTTTGCCAGCGCGTTAGTGTAGATGAGTTGGCTGATAATTTGTAATTGTTGAGTAATCCCAGAATGTACGTAAGCCGTTTTGATAAAAGGGCTAGTTAGAAATTTCACTTTGTAATGTTTCTAAGATTTGTTAACAGAGCTATATGTAACTTGATGATTTGCATTTATGTTGGATTAATGAATTTAGATAATACTTGCTGTTTAAATCTCATTGCTTGTGAATCAGTTGTGAGTAATGTAACTTCAATTATCAGATTTTTTTTGAAAAGACAAACTTAACTTGCAATATGATTTCGCTACAAAAAAAATTGAGTGTTAGTAATTCACTATAATCAGTACCGCCTCCAAGTCCAGGTCATATATTTCTTAAAGAAGTTGGATTTCCATAAATGTTCTCGTTTATCAGCCAAAAGAATTTCACGCGCCTTTCAAAGCACATATTATGGCCAGCATTGCTCACTGCTGACCCTGTAGCTAGCATATTTATATTTTTGTGAGAGACCAGCTTATATCGCGTTCCACCGCTGCTGCTCTAGAAGTAAGACTGTTTAATTCATTTGTTACGTGCACAGGGACCAAAGTTATCAGTTTTGAGTAGGGTCAGAAGACTCAGTGCCTGAGGGGCTGAATGTATTTTTCAGTGACTGTACTTCTTTATTGGTATTGGGAGTTGCATTTCCCAACCAATTCGTGTATAGTTTTGCTAACATTAACACAGAGTAAATAACGGTTCAGACATTCAACGTAATCTTAAACTTTTCATTATAAAAGAACGTTACATTATTGTCTGGGAAGAATCGATGTGGGGGTTAGAACAACATGCCTATCAAACAGGTGGTATTGAAAACGGAATAAAGGTCACAATGGGAGAATACCCGGATTTAATTCATCCAGCATTTGAGAAGGAGAGCACTTAGGAACATGCAGCAAAATTTACACATAATTTCAAATATTTACGAAACTTTTTCTCACTGACACTCCCTGCTCCCTACAAAATGACGAAAGGAAGAAAGGTTATTACGTACTTCATTTTAGCTGCTCAGTTCGGCATGAGGCATGACGTCATGGCATTTAAATTAGTTACATCTTTAGTACTATCTATATTCGCCAGACAATTAGCAGGCAGTATCGACATATACCACTGAATGTGCGTACAAAATTACATCAAATGGCTCTGAGCACTATGGGACTTAACATTTATGGTCATCAGTCCCCTAGAACTTAGAACTACTTAAACCTAAGTAACCTAAGGACAGCACACAACACCCAGTCATCACGAGGCAGAGAAAATCCCTGGCCCCGCCGGGAATCGAACCCGGGCGTGGGAAGCGAGAACGCTACCGCACGACCACGAGCTGCGGACAAAATTACATCATTTTACGACACAGAGAGAGGGAGAAGAAAAGATGGACAGATAACGGGAAGAGGAGGAAACTTCCTGGCAGATTAAAACTGTGTGCCCGACCGAGACTCGAACTCGGGACTTTTGCCTTTCGCGGGCAAGTGCTCTATCATCTGAGCTACCGAAGCTGGCAGAAGTAAAGCTGTGAGGCCAGGCGTGAGTCGTGCTTCGGTAGCTCAGATGGTAGAGCACTTGCCCGCGAAAGGCAAAGGTCCCGAGTTCGAGTCTCGGTCGGGCACACAGTTTTAATCTGCCAGGAAGTTTCATATCAGCGCACACTCCGCTGCAGAGTGAAAATCTCATTCTGGGAAGAGGAGGTGATGGACAGGAAGAGGGAGGAAGAGGAGATGGGCATAGAAAGGAAAGAGGAGATGGATAGAAGGAGGATGTGGAGGAGATAGACAGAGAGAGGGTCGGGATGAGATGGGCAGAGAATGAAGGTGGAAGAGATGAGCAGAGGGAAGGGGTAAAAGGAGATGGACAGAGAGGGACAGAGGAGATAGGCAGACACAGGGGTAAGGAGGAGATGGACTACTAGAATTGAAATAAATAAATACCTGGGCAACGTCGGATAATCGGCTACTATTATCACGATGATTAAAAAGTAATACGATTTCGTGATGAAATGTAAGAGTGTATGGAAACAAACGTCCCACTTATAACATCTACATCGATACTCTGGAAACGACTGTGAACTGCTTGGCAGGGCGTACTTCCAATTGTTTCTGATATTGGACTCATTTCAGTCCTATTCAAGTATGGAGTGCGGGAAGAGCGACTGCTTAAAGGCGTCTATTCGCTCTGTAATTAATCTAATCTTCATCTTTGTGATTCCTGTTGGAGTGATATATTGGGGATTGCAGTACATTAAGGTGGGGGGGGGGGGGTATGTATGGTATGTATCCAAAAATGTAAACATGTATTTAAAAAGATCATTACAGCCATAGATAATAACATACACATCTAAAATTTTGCGTATGCAAAGAAAAAGAACTGTATATTAATGGATGAATGTAGCAAAAGACCCAGAATTAATCTTTTGCCACAAATATAATTTTTATATTTCTTGTCTTTTTATACAATGAATTTGAATACTTTATTGCGGGGACTAAGATTATGATACCATTGAAGTACAATCACTAATTTATCGCAAACATTTTATTATTTAAAGAATTTTGAATTTTGCACATTCAAATAATTTTTTTTTCTACATATAATCCTATAAATCAGTAAGTGATCGAAGAATATTGTATTTTTTCATTCGAATGAGGCAGCAGCATGTTTGATACAGCTCCCGAAAATGTCGTAGCATTAGCGCGCATACTTTAAAGAAAAGCCTTCTTATAATGCAAAAAATTCAAAATCAGTGTCCCAAATATTTTCTTTTCATACTACTACAGGTAAAAAGCTTAATTCAATTTTAAAATCCTACGTACTGATATTCATCCTCCTCCCAGGTTTCTCTTCCCTCCTCTATCAATCTGTCTGGCCTGTATTTGCAGGTAAGACACAACTCTGTCAATTTCCCTGACGCTGCTCTCATCGCCGGCTCCAGTGACCGAGCGGTTCTAGGCGCTTCAGTCTGGAACCGCGCGACCCCTACGGTTCGAATCCTGCCTCGGGCATGGATTTGTGTGATGTATTTAGGTTAGTTTGGTTTAAGTAGTTCTACGTTCTAGGGGACTAATGACCTCAGATGTTAAGTTCCATAGTGCTCAGAGCCATTTGAACCTGCTCTCATCGATCGTGTAAAATGCCTTTGTCGTAAACACACCCGGGTCCATACCAACTCTCTTCTTCACTTCAATGCTGCCGTTATTTCCCTTATTAAAACATATCACTGCATCATAAACACGTTTTTTAGTACATCAACTCTTTAGAATGCGTTTTTTAAGTTTCTAACCCAAAATAAATTACAGAGGATTTCATTTGCATTGTGTGTTTTCCCACGAAGATCCTTCCTTAGTATATCGAGGTTTGTAAGAAACCTGAACGTGGGCTTAAATGCATTCATAACAGGTTCTGGAAGTGAGTGTTGATGTGAATAGCTCTAATTTCTTCTCTTGTATTTATACCACTCGTCCATCGGGTGTAGATAATACATTTGTGTTTGGTCAGTGGATAGTTTGTGAAAAAATACTACCCGCACAGCACACTTGAAGCCTCTAAATCTTTATGTTTTTCCAAATAGGTCTCCCATAAAATACCTGAAGAGAGTCCGTCTCTTTCAGAGTAAGCCTGCCTTTCCATGCTAGCGATTTTCCATCCTCAGACACTTCACCGTTCTTCTCTTTCAGCAAGCGACGAAACCGACCACGAAGCCTCTTTTGGATGTGGCCAACACATTCCAACTTTTCTGTTGGATTATTGTACGTTTTTTAAAAATCTGTTACAGCTCTGAAAGAAGAGTCCCCATAACCAAGGTGTGGCTGCCAGTGCAGAGTTAAAAAAGGGTTTAATATTTTCAAGGCATTGTTGATGCTGCTAACAAGATAAAATTCGCACACAACATAGATTACGCTCAGTAGATTAATAAAATACTTTTGAAAAATCGATTTTTTGACTCAGATCTGTTACGTCCCCTCGTATAGTTGGTTCCTGAAACTTAATACATAGACTTTCATGGAATAGTTTGCGTTTGTCTTCCAGCATTTTCCAGTTCACTTATTTCAGCACCCTCATGACGCTGTTCCATTGGTGAAACAAACCTCCGCCTCTTTGTGCGTTCAATATCTCCTGTTAGTTCTATATGGTATGGATCCCACACTCTAGGGTGGGTCGCACGAGTGTTTTGTAAGCAATCTCCTTTGTGGCAATTCCCTAGTGTTGTACCAATGAACCGAAGTCTACCACTTGCTTCACCCACGACTGAAACTATGTGATCATTATATTTCATATCTCTGAAATTGTTCCTGCCAGATATTTGTATTAGTTGACCGATTCCATCGATTCGTTGATACTGTAGTCATAGGACACTACGATTTTTCGATTTCTTAAGTACAAAAAATTACATTTCTGAACATCTAAACCACGTTGTGATTTTTTGCACGACTTTGAAATCTTATCTGATAATTGTGTTTCATAGAGCTATGAAAACGTGCAAAAAAACCTTTGATCCAGGATGAGAATTATTACGGAGCGAAAAAAAGGAGACATTGTCGCGGTTGGAAATGTTTCTATTCTGTTGTTTATACAGGCTTATTGCAGTGAAAAAAAAGTAAGAGGAAGGACTATATCTGGACTTCTATTCGGGAGGACGACGGTTCAAACCTCCGTACGGCCATCCTGATTTAGGTTTTCCATGATTTCCCTAAATCGCTTCAGGCAAATGCCGTGAGAGTTCCTTTGAAAGGACACCGCCGATTTCCTTCCCCATCCGTCCCTAATCCGATGGGACGGATGACCTTGCTGTTTGGTCCTCTCCGTCAAATCAACCAATCAATCAACCAACCAACAACTAGAATACATACAGAAAAATTCCTTGTTAATTTTCTGCGACCCTTAGTATCTCTAATCCTCTCCACGATCTGAACCCTCTCTGCATCCTTTCCGACCCTACTTCCCTCTTCAGTGTGTGTGTGTGTGTGTGTGTGTGTGTGTGAAAAAAGTGGAGGACAGGAGAGACGTCGGGTGGGTGGGACAATGTGAAGGGACTTAAACACGTGAGATGATAAGCAAATATGGAGGCCGAAGACCGGCGTTCCATAAACGTATGGGGAGCCGCCTAACCAAACAGAGGGTCGCCGAAGCCCGCAGAAGCGAGGGCGTGTGTCGCCCAAGGGTAAATACAGTCACTCAGGGGGAGCACCCCACGTAACTTGGTAGTCACTGCGCCGTCTGAGCCGGATAAAAGGACTGCCGAAATTTTTAATGAGTTTCTTTTGAAGTATAAATAACGTAAGAAACTGAAAAAGTAAAAGTCATAGAGGCCAATTATTCTGATACACAATATTGCATCTTCGCTCATTAGAGTTCCGCCGTAAGATTCTCGTTATAATGAGCTTAGCTGCAGTATTTCCGAAAGGACAAAGGATAGGGTGTCGTAATTATAAGACGGCCAGGGGCGCCGCAGTTTGTAGAGGAGCGTGTCCTGGGTCTTTCCTTTAATCTTTCTGGAGGAATTTGGCGTAGGAGGTCCTAACGAACACTTACCTCTACGGAGAAATTTATGTAGTTTGCAGAAAAGAAACACGAGAAATAGTGGACATACTCGTATATTTAAGGTTGAATAAAAAAAATGGCTCTGAGCACTATGGGACTTAACATCTATGGTCATCAGTCCCCTAGAACTTAGAACTACTTAAACCCAACTAACCTAAAGACATCACACAACATCCAGTCATCACAAGGTTGAATGACAAGTACACTTTTTTGTTGTACAGATTTTTGTTGATTTCAAAACAGTTTTCGGCATATTGGGCCCTCTTCAGGAAACAACTAACTAGTATCCGAAAGGGGTACTAGTTCTTAGGTAACCAAACATTATAAGCAAAGATACAATCCACTTGCATAGCGTGTTGTGCATTTGACTTGTTTCTTAGCGTTGAAATTACACTTTACACAATGGAAAATGCTCAGTTTAACAATTTATCAGTCAATGTCATCAATGTCACTTCCTCAAAAAACTAACCATTTTACCTGTAATATTGTGTAGTTTAATTATTGTGTTCATAATTTTCCAAGTTTGATACACAGTTCTCTATGCAAGTGGATTGTCCCTTTGCTTATAATGTTTGGGTATTTAAGAGCTACTGTCCCTCCCAGAAGCAAGTCAGACTCACAATTTACGCGCAATCCACGCGCATGCGCCATCACGAAAGTCATCTCTGGGATTGAGACGATGTGAAAAGCTGAGAGAATTCATGTCGCCCACAACTCACTCGTTTACTTCACCGAAAACATTTTTACGCGGTAACGAATTACAAAATATGCCAGAAAGGGAGTTTGCAACATGCTTAGCGCGGAAAAGACCATAACTGCCTCGGCGTGTGTAGAGAGCCAGAAATCTGTAACAATACGACTGTGTAAACAACGTTCCAAGACTTCTAACCCTCCGCGTACGTGTAGAGACCAATGGCTCTCGACATACGAAAGCAGCCAACGTGGAGCTCTCCGTGCGATAAACGTGGGGTGGCCGGATGAATACCTGCCAGTTTTAACGTTTGTCTTTGAATCTTATTTATAGTGACTGAGAAGGCCCTTACAAAGGAAACTACCAGCGTTTGAACACATGATTCAAGCTCTCATAATCCAGTGGAAAGCACTCAGAACGACGCGATGAATGATTTTCTCCTCTTTGTTTTCGGCACCTGTCGGAATCTCAGTTCTTTTTATGTAAGCGATTGAGGGTACAATGATGTTTTGTTTTGTACGTAATTTGTGAGATAAAGGCATAATTGATAACATACCTAGACCTTAACTATTGCTCTGTGGAGTATGGTAGACACCCCGTAATCCTTCCAACGATATATGGGTGAGTCATTAACTATTGCCACCTGCAATAACTCCGAAAGTATTATAGTAGCTGAAAAGTTTGTGGGACAAATGTTACATGGGACAACGGGGGCCATAATATGACGTTAGTTTTTTGTTGCTTGGTGAGGTCGCTTCAGAGATATGAAGGTCAACTTTTTTTTTTAATGGGATGCTATATTTTGGTACTTATTTTCTGATAGCAGCTATCGAGACGAATCCAATTATATGGAATATAAGCTCTTTGAAGGTCAATGAAGGTCAAAAAAGTGATATGAACGTCCATTTATAGAAGGTATTCGAAGTGATGACTACTGGTATCAATGCGGTGCTGCAATCTTCTTATCATGAACTGAGTGGCATTCTTTATCACTTCGGTACTTATCCGGAAATTCCCACTGCAAACTTCTAGGACATGTAGGGGGGAGTGAGTACATAATATTTTGAATAGGAACTCATGTCCGGAAACGAACAGTTTCTGTTCCACGACGTTTCAGTTCAGATGTGAAACGCGTACACGTCTGCTGAGGGAAAGAGACAAGTCTCAGAGTTGCTTGTCCTGGTATGAAGTAGGGTAGACTTGATGACGTGGATAATATTTGTAACAACGTCGATGTTTTAATCATCAGTACTGTTCTGTTCGTACAGTGCGTAATGTATTAAGTATTAATACAAACAAATGTGCTTGAGTGATAAATGGATGTTTCGTTATGTTTCCTTTCAAATTGTTACCTAATAACTGCATTGCGTCACGCCTAATTCAATTTCTCAAGCGGAAGTGGATGAGTTAAACATCTGAATTGAAACCGTCGTTCAACGGAAAAGATACATTTCCGCATATGATATCCTGTTCAAAATATTATTTACTCACTCCCCTCTAAAAGTCCTAGAACCTTTCAGGGGGAATTTCCGAACACCATATAAATGTTCCCATAAACTAGTTTTGGAAATTTTTCAGACTCTTCAGATGGCTCGCATGGAAGTTAAATCTTTATTCCTGCTGGATGTTTCTGGAGATTGGCTACGTGGAATATGGGCTGAATTTTAGTTATTGTTCACCTAGCTGGTTACATTTTAATTACTCACTGTCCGCAGGTTAATCACTTTCATTATTAACGAAGAAACAATACCATATAATCTCCAGCATCCACCAGCTGCAGAACTCAGCTGGATTCGCGGCTGTTAGGCTGCTGCTTCAGGTGCGCCCTACTCACGACCAATTGTAGTTAGTTTCGACTCACCTCCGCCAGGCAACTGCTTGTATGAAACCAGCTCCGGTTGCTATCGGCTGGTACCCATTAATAAAATTCCTAAGATTTTACTAAGAGGTGTGATCAGCTTTGCAGGTGACGCCACACACAGCGAAACACCTAGCCTTTGCTCCTCCGCGACGACTCTCGCCGGATGCCAGACTTCCCGGCCACATGCCGCCGGTCCTCGGTGGACGGCGCGCTTTGAGGGCAGCTGGTCGCGACTTTGGCTAACGAGCGCGGCTAACGACTGCCGCACAAATAGTCCTCCCCGCTGCTGAGGGGACGCTGCCGGCACTGACGTCACGGGAGCGCCTTTTCGCTTGCCGTCCCTTCTGAAGCAGCAGAGTCGCCGCCGTGGTCGTCTGATTTTGCCTGTTGAAATGTTGAAACAATAGCTCACGCAGCCCTCAGACATCTCGTCTGATCTTTGCTAGATCCATGTTTCGCAAATCATACCTTGTGGTTATAATTAAACTGAGGCTGTGCGAGTGTTGTTGTGCTGTCTGTATACATCGCAGGACGCCGAAACATCGTAGGTATGTTCGTTAATCGGTGCGCTCACGGATTATGCTGAAAAACAATAGTTCCACTTTCTGCCACCAGGTGAAAATATGGCGCTGTATGCAGTCAGAATTTGATGCGTGTTTAGGAAAAGGGGAGAAAGGATCAGATACATGCTAACGGTGACTCAGGCACGTTTATGAATCTATGGTCACAATTTACAACATGTGATCAGTGTAGTATCCTGACTCAGCAACATGCTGCATCTGTAACACGGCATGGTCTACAGTTACTCACAGCACATACAGTGTGATCAGAGCGACATGTCGTCATATGCTAATCTTCAGGCCAGGAATAGTTCGGATACATCCCTGATAGAAACGATCCTCCAGACATATTCACAACCAGGAGTCACGTTAATTTAGGTCGGGGTAACAGGAAGGGCACACATGTTGAAATTGGCTAGAGAAGAAGCGGTCTTTACCGAAGGTTTCTCTCAGCAAATATTTCACGTTGCAAGTGACATGTGGTGTCGCCCCATCTTGCATGAAAATATTGTTGTCGACACAGTTGCGTTCTAGGTGCTTCAGTCCGGAACCGGGGGACTGCTACGGTCGCAGGTTCGAATCCTGCCTCGGGCATGGATGTGTGTGATGTCCTTAGGTTAGTTAGGTTTAAGTGGTTCTAAGTTCTAGGTGACTGATGACCTCACATGTTAAGTCCCATAGTGCTCAGAGCCATTTGACCCATTTGAACAGTTGCGTTCTTGCACAGCTGGAATCACGTGAGGTACAAAGAGGTCAGTATAATGTGCAGATAAGGTGTCATTTCTTCGGAGAAAACTGGTCGAGAATGAAGTAGGTAGTGAAGGCACACCACACTGTCTGATACGCGTTCACGGCACCGTGCAGAGTAAAATGTGCCTCGTCCGTCCAAAAAATATTCCCCGGCCACATGTCATCCATTTTCATGTGTGTCAAAAAACGAAGGGCAAACGCACGGCATTGTAACCTATGCTGGGACTTCATTTGGTGTACATTTTGAATCTTGTAGGGATAGCAGTATAAAATGCGTCGAAAAATCTTTTGAACTGCTGACCAGGTGAGAGGGTGTTGCTGGGAGGCAGCTCGACCACTGGCTACAAAATTTGAGAGATGGTGTGCACGGTCGGCTGTAACTACAGCAACTTTACCATCTGCAATGGGAACGGGCCACGTCCCTGTCCCAGCTGCACTACATAATTCACCTGTTTCTCCAAATTTCTTGATCATATTCTTTACCCTATCTGATATGGGTTCCTTTTGCAGCTGCTTTGTCGGCGCTATTCGTGCAATGCAGTGCTGCTATTACTGCCATTCTGGTAAAATAGTTTTACCAGCAGTACATGGTCTTTCCTCTGAATAGACATTATGTTTCGTGCTGAAAACTTCAACCTTCTTAACCCTTTACACACCAAGTCACAAAAAAAAAAGAACAGCACACGTCGCCAAGTGACAGGGAGCACTTCACATTCTGACTCCTTACAACGCCATATTATCACCTGGTGGCAGAAAGTGGAACAACAACTTTTGTCAGGAAACTCAGCGAGCGCACCGATTAATAAACATACCTACGCTGTTTCAGTGTCCTCTGCTGATCTATGCAGCCCACTTTTCGGCACTCCGAACATAGCCACCCAGTATGCACACTAGTGATCGAGAACATTATGGCTACTTGCTTAATAGCGTGTTGGTCCACCTCTGAAACGGAGTACAGCAGTTATTCGGCGTATTATGCAATCGAATAGTTCTTGGAGATATGACGCGCCAGATGTCTACCCACAGGCCACAAAATTCTCGTAAATTACGTGGTGTTGGTTTGAGGGTGACTGACAATGTCCTAAATGAGTTTCATAGGTTTAATATCTGACGAATTTTGTGGCCGTAATTTGAACGTGAGGTCACCATTATGCTCCTCAAACTACTGTTTTACAGTTTTGGCTTTGTACCATGGACAATTATCCTGCTGCAGGATGCCCCCTCCGTCGGCGAAAACATCAAGCACGAAGGGATTCAGGTGGACAGTAATAATATTCACGCAGTTCACAGCAGAATTTAAGAAAGGAAAGAGGTGTAGTTTCCTCCAGGTTTTTGGAGAATCGGAGGTTTCATTACAGGTGCTGAAAAGCGCTGAAACCCACTCTCTCTCTCTTGATCACCGAAATGTTTGATCTGCTTCTATCTGATGTCACATACCGCTGATGCCTTGGCCGCCTTACACATATGAATGGCTGTGTTCAGCTCTTGCATGCAAAAATACTGCAAAAGTTTATCAGTCTCCAGATCGTGTGCCCGTACAGTTTCGTAATCTGCAGTTCAATACAACTGTCATATTCCGTAAGCGACATTTGTACTACTGTATTTCATTCTGGCAATAGCTAGGCTGTCACGTAACCGGCAGTCTGTGGTTCTGCACGCGTTGGGCGCACGTCGACTTCCCTCTTGACGATTAGTGAACTTGCTGCGCGCCGAATCATTAGGGGCTTCAGAAAGCCTCTCTTGTCGTACCCCCACAGACGAAGCCTCAGAACTGTGAGTGGGGGGGAAGCAGGGAAGCGGGAGACGCCGTCGGCAAACACTGCACGCTGCTCTCCTTCACCCCCAACACGACGACTCGAATCCACCGCTGACCCTTGCTTCACTTGTACATCGCTTTCTGCAGGAGCCGGGCGAATGTGCTCGAAGAATCCTTCGCGCTAATAGGTGAACCCACAAACCTCATCTCCAGTATCTGCACTGCTGGTCATTAAAATTCCAACAGCATGATGCCTGCATGCATCAGACGTCAAATTGGCAGGATGTGTGCTACATGCTTGACTCTGCAAATAATTACCATTTGAGCACAACCGCACAGTCTGGCAAGAGTAACGCCAGAGTTACGATATTGCAGTACCTGTGTTATTCTGATTACGATGCAAATTTCCTTTGAACATGCATTCATTTCCAAAGGACCTTGCATGGTAGTCAGAATAACACAGGCACTGCAACATCGTATTTATCTGCCGACACCGGGCAAGACACTTTCAAATACAATGTCTGTCCTGTACGGGAATAAACATAATAGATGTAAGAGTACAGGTTGTAGATGCATGGTTGGCATATGAAAGTTTAGGTCTGGGCGTGAGTCGAGCACGGATAGCCAAATGATGAGGCGACCGCTCGCGATGAGAGGAAAATTCGGTTTCGACCCCCGACCCGGCTCAAATTTTCATTGTCGTCATTCAATTCTACAGCTGATGGTTGTCCTTATTTGCAATTGCAAATTCATTTGATGTAAATCTATCTGCACTACTGGCCATAAAAATTGCTACACCATGAAGATGACGTGCTACAGACGCAAAATTTAACCGACAGGAAGAAGATGCTGTGATATGCAAATGATTAGCTTTTCAGAGCATTCAGAGCATTCAGAGCAAGGTTGGCGCCGGTGGCGACACCTACAACGTGCTGTAATGAGGGAAGTTTCCAACCGATTTCTCATACACAAACAGCAGTTGACCGGTGTTGCCTGGTGAAACGTTGTTGTGATGCCTCGTGTAAGGAGGAGAAATGCGTACCATCACGTTTATGACTTTGATAAAGGTCGGATTGTAGCCTATCGCGATTGCGGTTTATCGTATTGCGACATTGCTGCTCGCGTTGCTCGAGATCCAATGACTGTTAGCAGAATAAGGAATCGGTGGGTTCACGAGGGTAATACGGAAAGCCGTGCTGGATCCCAACGGCCTCGTATCACTAGCAGTCGAGATGACAGGCATCTTATCCGCATGGCTGTAACGGATCGTGCAGCCACGTCTCGATCCCTGAGCCAACAGATGGGGACGTTTGCATGACAACAACCATCTGCACGAACAGTTCGACGAGGTTTGCAGCAGCATGGACTATCAGCTCGGAGACCATGGCTGCGGTTACCCTTGACGCTGCATCACAGTCAGAAGCGTCTGCAATGGTGTACTCAACGACGAACATGGGTGCACGAATGGAAAACGTCATCCTTTTCGGATGAATCCAGGTTCTGTTTACAGGATCGTGATGATCACATCCGTGTTTGGCGACATCGCGGTGAACGCACATTGAAGCGTGCATTCGTCATCGCCATACTCTCGTATCACCCGGCGTGATGGTACGGGGTGCCATTGGTTACACGCCTCGGTCACTTCTTGTTCGCATTGACGACACTTTGAACAGTGGACGTTACATTTCAGATGTGTTAAGACCCGTGGCTCTACCCTTCATTCGATCCCTGCGAAACCCTACATTTCAGGAGGATAATGCACGACCGCATTTTGCAGGTCCTGTACGGGCCTTTCTGGATACAGAAAATGTTCTACCGCTGCCCTGGCCAGCACATTCTCCAGATCTCTCACCAACTGAAAACGTCTGGTCAATGGTGTCCGAACAACTGGCTCGTCACAATACGCCAGTCACTACTCTTGATGAGCTGTGGTATAGTGTTGTAGCCGCATGGGCAGCTGTACCTGTACACGCCATCGAAGCTCTGCTTGACTCAATGCCCAGGCGTATCAAGGCCGTTATTACGGCCAGAGGTGGTTGTTCTGGGTACTGATTTCTCAGGATATATGCACCCTAATTGCGTGAAAATGTAATCACATGTCAGTTCTAGTATAATATATTTGTCCAATGAATACCCGTTTATCATCTGCATTTCTTGTTGGTGTAGCAATTTTAATGGCCAATAGTGTACAAGTGATCGACAAAAATATGGAAACACCAAAAATACAACATATTATGGTGGCTAATACGGTGTAGGAAACCCATGGACAACCAAAAGAGCTTCCATTCGTCTCGGAATGAATAAATATGGGTCGTGTATACTATGCTTGCTGCAAGGTAGTTGCAGGTTAAGGTAACGATGATGGAGGTGGACAGCTATCACGCACTTTTCTCTCCAACGTAGACTACAAAGGCTGAATAACATTGAGATTGGGAACTGTGGTGGTCAGGGCAGATGCAACAATTTAGCCTCGTACTAAAAAAAACCAGTCCTGGACGATGCGAGCTGTGTATACAGAGGACCCATCTTCTTGGAACACAGCGTCACCATTGGGGAACAAGCACTGTGCTATGGGATGAACATGATCAGCCAAAATGGTTGCATAATCCTTGGCAGTAATGCGATCTTGCAGAGTAACCATGGGATTCTTGGGATATCATTATATGGCTACCTAAATCATCATCGAACTCCCACCATGTATCACTCCTGGAACGTGAACTCGGCGCGAAGATGGAAGTAGCGTGAAACAAAACTCTTTGGCCAAATGACTTTCTTCCACTACTCGATAGTCTAGATTTTATGGCTTCGGTACCGTGTTTCCCTGTTACTGGGATTTGCATCACTTACCTCTGGTTTTGGATCTCCAGCTCGCCCTGCCTATGGAGCTCCCTTCCTGTTGTTTTGGTGCCGGCAGTATTCGCGAGTTGTGACGTTTACTTTTGCAGTGAGTTTCAAAACTGTCGTCCTCTTATTGTTCATGATAGTCCTTTTCGATAGTCTTCTGTCGATTATGGAAGCACTCACCATACAAGCACCAACAATGTGCCCACACTAGAAGTCATTGAGCTCTGACGTAATGAACTCGCAACTACATAGACTACTGTTCTGATCACGACTGACACTTGCAACGTATTGAGTATAATGTGCAGGTAGTGTTCGTGGTTAAATACAACAGCGCAATCTGTACGCTTGGCTAGACTTTGCATTTGCGTTCAAGCTTTCGTTTCTCGCGCTATCTCCATATTTTTGCCCAACCCGAGTACATTCTGTAGAAAAGTAGGGATTACACAGCTGTTTTCTCATCCGGAAATCACATTTTACTGCTTGTTGTTTGTAAGAAAATATTGTTATGCCTCGTGACAGAAGGGGAGTCGTCTACGTCGTCAGAATTCCACAGCAGCAGGTTGGTGGCCTATGGGGACTACCGTTTATCGTTCTGCGATATTGCTGCTCGTGCGACTGCCAGTGAAACGTGAAATCGATGGGGTCAGGATGAAACACACTGTGCCGTGCAAAATTGCAAATGTCTCGCTTGACTAGCGCCCGAGAGGAAGACATATACAATGTGACCAAAAAGACATTGAGTGTACACACTGCTGTACAATGTTTTCATAATCCTTCTGCATTTAGCGTTTTCTTAAGCGCAATAATCGGACCACATCCTAATCACGAGAAACATCTCTATACCTTAACTCTATCTCCTCCGTACCTCAATGTTGGCTCTAGATATGGTGACAGGTAATGTTCTTCAGGCTTTCGCCATACCCACACCGTTGCATCGGATTGTCACAGGGTATAGCGTGGTTCATCGCTACAAATCACTCGTTTCCAGTCATCCACTGTCCATTGGCGTCGCTCTTTACATCAGATCGAGCGTTGCTTAGCATTTAATACAGAAATGTGTTGTCTATCAGAAGCTGCTCCACCTGTGTACCCCATTCATTTTACCTGCTGACGTACAGTGACTGGGTCAGCTGGACTGCTGGTAGTGCTTCCGAACTTACGAGTGATTCACTTAGCTCATGTCATACAACCAACCTCCGTTATGCTCGACGGTCCTCATCCGTCAGTATATGAGGCTGGTCTGCTGTTGGTATTGCTGTGGTTGCCCCTCCACTTCACAGTCACGTGACCAACAGTCAGCTTGGTCAGCTGTAGAACGGTTGAAGTGTCCCTGATGGATTTGTTACTCAGGTGACAACCAATGGCTATCCCATATCCTGAACGACCAGGTCTGCTGTTACTGCTTAACTACTGACATCACGGTAGTCCCCGCCTGCCTTTATGCTGGCGGCTCCGCCTCTTGTGGTATCTAATGGTCAGTTCTGCGCTAGATAAGGCTTTCCGGATGTTTTTAATCAAACAGTGTACTGTTCTACCGTGATGCATCGCTCAGTGACATCACGTCAGCGACCATTGGTAGGCTCGTCTGACACTATTCACATAAGAAGATTGTTCGGCGACTCTTCTGAAAAGGATATTTCGTTATAGCTCCCGCTGCAGCTATTACAGCATGCTGAAAAGCAATGCTTCTGATTTTTTTATGTGAAAAGTCTTAAAGGTTTTTAAATAAGACAAACGTTATTAACATTCTGCATCTTTATTCTTCATGTCTACTTCTTTATTTCTCAACATGTCATCCTGGCTACGAATGCATTTCTCCCAGCGAGAGACCAGTTTGTTGATCTCTTCACCGTAAAATGTCTGATTCGTTGACGGAGCCACAACCTCACCTCTGCTTGCACCGCTTCGTGACTATCAAAGTGACGTCTTTGAAGCTGTTCTTTAGGTTTTGGAAACAGATGACAATCGGGTGGGACCAGTTGGGGACTGTATAGAGGACTATCGATGACAGTGAACCCAATGCGGTCTGATTGTTTCAGATGTCGCAGCGCTCGAGTGTGGTCTGGCATCGTCAAGTTGAAGGAGAGAGTGCTGCATGTGTGGGTGAACTCTTCGGATTTGAAAGACGTAGTTACATTACACACTGCCATTTTACCGCTAAAATTCGGAGCACTCATGCGGCAAAGGGATGGAAGTTTGTGGTAAGATCCTATGGGACCAAACTGCTGACGTCATCGGTCCCTAGCCTTACACACTACTTAAACTAACTTACGCTAAGGACAACACACACACCCATGCCCGAGAGAGGACTCGAACCTCCGACGGGTGGAGCCGCGCGAACTATGCAAGGCGCCTCGACCGCGCGGCTACCATGCGTGGCAAGCAGAGGAATGCTAATATGTAGACATGAAGGATAAAGGTGTAAAATGTAAATAACTCTTGTGTTGTTTAAACAAGTTTAAGAGTTTTCACCTAAAAGATTCGGAGTTATTACTTTTAAGTACGCCGTCGTATTACATATTGGGATGGTGTTATTGCGGTAAAAAAAAAAAACTTATACTGTCTGCCTGATAGTTTTGGAAGAGTTAGATTGGAGTACTAGTAAATCGTAAAGTGAGAACCGTAGATAAGTTGTATAAATAAAGGAAGGTCTCATGGTATAGTTAGTTGGACACCCTCATAAAAAAGTGCTCAGCAGGATAACTGACATTTTTACTGTTGTGTGCGAGCATCTATACCTCACTATCGCAAAGAACTAGTGTTACATATGTGAAAAACGCGTGTTCTGGCAATGAGTTGTTTTGTTCTTTTTATGCTGGGAGAGAGCTACCATATAGCTTGACCGATTTCAACAGCACTGAAGGCTCTAGCGACCTTAACTAATCCATCGATGTTTGGATTATCGTCATGGCGTGCTGACCAACTGATAATTAAAGTAAAAGATCGTAATAAATAAAAGAAATAGGTAGGCCTTATTTTCTTTCACAAGTGTTATCACAAAAAATCTTGTTTGGACGAGGATAGTAACGTAAGACGAGTTTGGGTTATGCGTAAAGAGGTGGAACTCGATCCTGTATTTGTTCTGGAAAGACGGCTACTTACGGAACACCAAAAACCGAAAGGATGATTGCAGTAACCTGTAATTCAACGACAGCGATGGAAAGCATAGAGATTCGTCGTGAATAAAATAACATCTTGGTGATGTTTGGCAGTACACGGAACATTCAGTTTCTCCTTGTCTCTCAGGCCTGAACCCACTGGCAGCATCTGCCTAGGAACACTGCACAGTAACGAACCTCGCGCCTGGATGAGGCAAACGCACGCGCCCGTTGAGGGGCTTTCATTTTGCGAGGCTTCTGTTTTAGAACGATGTCGCTGGCGGCAGCTGCGTCCCTGCGTGCTGTGCATTCCCTGCTCCCTCGTTTCCTGCGGTCTACTGCAGCCGATGCACACCCACGGCAGACGAGCGTTTGCTGCACTTACGTAACAAAAAGGCTTCTCACAATAAAACGTTCCAGGTTGCGCTCGCATCATCTATTCTGACTACGTACTCACAGGTACCTCGTGATAACAGATTAATATGTGGCGCGGCGCTTAGGTACAGGAACCAAGAGAACTGGAAGACCACGAACGAAATGATCAGATTAAAGAGGGTGTAAGACGGGAGAACATGGACTTGAGTAGTAGCTGTACCCAGCAGCAGATACAGACCCAGATCACAATTTACACTGACGTCACAAAACTCAAGGGATACCTCCTAATGTTGCGCCGGACATTGTCCCGCTCGGTGTAGTGCAGCAACTCGATGTGGAATGGATTCAACAAGTCGTTGCAAGTCCCCTGCTGAAATATCGAGCATGCTGCCTCTATAGCTATCCGAATTGCGAAAGTGTTACCGTTGCAGAATTTTGTGCACGAACTGGTCTCTCAATTATGTCCCATAAATATTCGGTAGGAATCATGTTGGGCGATCTGGAAGGGGGGAGTCAAACCTCTCGCTCGAATTGTCCAAAATGTTCTTCAGACTAGTCGCAAACAACTGTGGCCCAGTGACATGTTCAGTCCGGAACCGCGCGACTACTACGGTCGCAGGTTCGAATCCTGCCTCGGGCATGGATGTATGTTATGTCCTTAGGTTAGTTAGGTATAAGTAGTTCTAAGTTCTAGGGGACTAATGACCAAAGATGTTAAGTCCTGTAGTGCTCAGAGCCATTTGAACCAGTGACATGTTTGGGAACATGATGTCCATGAATGCCTACAAATGGTCTCCAAGTAGCCGAACGTAACCATTGCCAGTCAATGGACAGTTTAGTTGGAACAGAGCACCCAGTCCATTCCGTGTAAATACAGCCCACACCATTATGGAGTCACCACAAGCTTGCACAGTGCCTTGTTGACAACTTGGGTCCATGTCTTCTTGGGGTCTGCGCCACAGTCGCATCCTACCATTGGGCTCAATTGACCAGGCCACGGTGTTACAGTTGTCTAGGGTTCAAATGTGGTCACAAGTCCAGGACAGGCGCCGCAGGCGATGTCGTGCTATTAGCAAAGATTCTCGCTTCGGCCGTCTCCATATCCCATTAACGCCAAATTTCGCCGCACTGTCCTAACGAATACGTTCGTCGTACGTCCCACATTGATATCTGACGTTATTTCACTCAGTGTTACCTGTCTGTTAGCACTGACGTCCGTATACAAACGCCGTTGCTTTCGTTCGGTAAGTGAAGGCCATCGGCCACTGCTTTGTCCTGGCTGAGAAATAATGCCTGAAAATTTGTATTCTCAGCACACTCTTGACACCGTGAATCACAGAATACTGAATTCCCTAACGATATCCGAAACGTAATGATCCATTCTTCTACCTTCCACTACCATTCGGCATTCAGAGTCTATTAATTCCCGTCGTGCGGTCGTACGTCTAAAACTGCTCCACATGAACCACCTGAATACAAATGACAGCTCCGCCGATGCACTGTACTTCTTTATTTCGAGTACGCGATACTGACGTCTACTGTATATGTGCATATTGCTATCCCACGATTTTTTGTCACCGCAGTATATGTGCCCTGGTGGTTACGTACAAGAACCAAGAAGGATTAATAAGACTGGAAGAAAAACAACGAAGTTCTTGGATTTTTTAAGGGTGTAAGATGGGAGAGTATCGGCCTGGTAGTAGGTGTACCCAAGAGCAGATATAGGATCAGATCGCAATTTAGTAATGATGAAGAATAGGCTAAAGTTAATAGACTAAGCAAGAATAGTCAAGCACAAAGAAGTGGGACACTAATGCGCCAAGGAATGAAGAGATACACTTGAATTTCTCTTGGGCTACGGATACTGCGGTAACGAATACAGTTCAGTGGAAGAGGAATGAAATTTCTAAAAAGGGCAACCAGAGAAATTGGAAAGAAAAACATATGTATAAAGCAGGTAACTGTAAAGAAACCATGGATAACAGAAGAAATACTTCAGTTGATCGACGAAAGAAGGATGTATCAAAAATAAAAGTCACCGAGGAATTAAATAAATAACAAGCTTAGGGATGCTGAGGCTAAATGGCTACATGAAAAATGTGAAGAAATCGAAAAATGATTGTTGGAAGGGCTTACACAGCATATAGAAAAGTCAAAACAACACTTCGAAAAATTAAAGGCAATGGTCGTAACATTAAGGAGTGCAATGGGAATTCCACCGTCAAATGCAGAGTTAAGTGGAGAGGAGGGAGCGGATAGGTGGAAAGAGGACACTGAAGGCCTCTCTGCTCGGGTGGGGAGGGGGGGGGGAAGGGGGGGGGGGGAGGGGGGTGACTTTTCCGATCACGTGATAAAAGATCGAACATTAGTCGGCAGGGAAGATATATCTAGGCAGCTAAACAACCCATTAGGGACGGAGCAAGGAGGACGTAAAAGACTGAGTAGCACTGTCAAAAAAGGACGTTCTTGGCCAAAAGAAGTCTACGAGTATCAAACAAAGGCCTTAATTTGAGGAAGAAGTTTCTGAGAATGCACGTTTGCTGCTCAGCATTGTATCGTAGTGGAATATGGAATGTGGGGCAACCGGAACAGAAGAGAATTGAAGCATTTCAGATATGGTACTACAGTAGAATGTGGATTTATTTATTTATCGTATGGCATACATCGCTATTCTTACACACTTGATACACAATTTAATTACAAGTTGACATTCAGACACTGAATATAATCGATAGCCTCCTCTGTTGCAGCTAGGAAGTCGATGGAGGATCCCCATGTAAGCTCGAACTGGGCATTCTTCTACTATGTGTTGCATCGTTTGGTTTTCTACACAGCAGTCGCAATTTGGAGTTGGTGTCTATCCTCAACTGAGGCCGTCAGAAATTCTTCCGTGGCTAGTGCGTATGCGGTTTAAAGTTGTCCACACATTGCGTGACTGATTAAAGTCGGGTGGCTTCTCATATATCATGTATCTTTGGAATTTTGGTGGGCACTCTTCTCGCTAATGTTGTTCCGAGAGATTGTAGATGTGAAAGTTGAAAGTCGTCATCTCTTTATCAGTGAGTAGTAGTCGTCGTTTCAGTAGAATGTAGAAAATTAGGTGCACTGATAAGGTAACGAATGAGGAGAGTCTCCGCAGAACCGGCAAGGAAAGCTATACTTGCGAAACACAAACAAGAAGAAGGGACAGGATCATAGGACATGTGTTAAGACATGAGGGAATAACTTCCATGATACTGTAGGGAGCCGTAGTGGGTAAATAATGTGGGAGGAGACAAACATTGGAGTACATCAGCAAATAATTGAATTTGCAAATGCTACTCTTAGATGAGAACTTTCACACAGAAGAGTTATTCGTGACGGTTCGCATCAAACCATTCAGAAGGCTGATGGCTAAGAAAAAAGTTACCCACATAAAAGAAAGCTGTCATTCCTTATACGAAATAGACACTTGGTCAAAGTCTTTCTGCAATTCCTTTCGGTCATCTAACGACGATATTTTGCTGCACACCACAGTAGTCACCAGCAAACAATCTAGTGTATGAAACGTCTGTTACTGAATGTTTGCCGTTCATACTGGGTGCACACAAGAACCGGATATTTTTACGGTTACAGCAGCGTTACTGATTTTCGACGTGGGTACGTTTTGGGTTCATTTTGCGTTCTTCATTGTTTTGACTGAGTTGGACTGCCAGAAGCATATCTGAAGATGAAATCTGTAATTTCGAAATTAATTGTGAGAATTAAATATCAGCAATAAGTCAGCTCAATTGTGTCTTCCTTCCACGACGATGAATCTCACTAAAACTATGGATGAAGTCAGTGCAAAATTGCAAGGCCCAAACAGTGCACTGTAAATTACTCCAGAAGTAGCCGCGGGTACTTTGGAACGCGCCGCATGAAGGGGACTGGGTGTTTCTGTGACTTTGAACTCACGGAAAACTGAGATCTCTTTCAGCTGCCCGTGTTTGGCTTGTGCGAATACGCGAGACCGACGTTCCCCGTCTTTTGAGCGCGGGTCGTAGCCTTTCAGAGACGGCTTAGCTTCGGTCTCGCGGGCAGAGCTGAGTGACTCGTGTATTTTGGTAGCGTCCGCAAAAGAGCGCCCCGGCCCGCGCCGCGCTATGCGCGTGCAGACACCGCAGACGCTGGCAGCTGCTTCCCTCTCAACCACAACAGCGAGGCAGCTAGCTAGGCCCTGCCGTTTATTTTCGCTGAAGAGTGACTGCGGCTGCAACAGCAGAAGGACGCGCACCACCTGTTTTCGCAAAAGCGGCCCTCCTCAGTTTATTGCCCCCGTCAAGGCGAACGGGTTTTTCTGTTGTTCGAGACGTTTTTATAGTCGGCGAGAAGTGAACACGGTTTACTGTTTCGTTCGCTAAACACGTGTTTTACCAGCTACATCTACATGGTGCGTTTCGGCAACATACTCATATATGTGTGGAAGCTTTTTGCTAGTGACTCGTGTACAATACGTCATTGGTGGCACTGTCGTGGTGAGGAAAACATGTTTCGTAAAACACATTACCATGATCAGCGAGCGTTTATCATTTTCCTTAGGCGCTAACATGATTATTAGTATCTTCTTCGTATACCGTGCGTATCACCAAGGTAAACTTACACCCCTTTGAAACTTCCTGGAAGATTAAATATGTGTGCCAGACCGAGACTCGAACTCGGCACCTTTGCCTTTCGCGGCCAAGTGCTCTACCAACTGAGCTACAGAACCACGACTCACGACCCGTCCTCACAGCTTCAGTTTCGTCAGTATCTCATCTCCTACCTTCCAAACTTCACACAAGCTCTCCTGCGTACCTTGCAGAACTAGCACTCCTGGAAGAATGGATACTGCGGAGACATGGCTTATCCATGCTGTGAGGACGGGTCGTGAGTCGTGCTAGGGTAGTTCAGCTGATAGAGCACTTGCCCACGAAAGGCAAAGGTTCCGAGTTCGAGTCTCGGTCCGACACACAGTTTTAATCTACCAGGAAGTTTCATATAGCGCACACTCCGCTGCAGAGTGAAAATTTCATTCTGGAAACATCCCCCAGGCTGTGGCTAAGCCATGTCTCCGCAATATCCTTTCTTTCAGGAGTGCTAGTTCTGCAAGGTTCGCAGGAGAGCTTCTGTGAAGTTTGGAAGGTAGCAGACAAGGTCCTGGCGCAAATACAGCTATGAGGATGGGCCGTGAGTCGTGCTTGGGTAGTTCAGATGGTAGCGCACTTCCCCGTGGAAGGCAAAGGTCACGAGTTCGCGTCTCGATCCGGCACACAATTTCAATCTGCTAGGAAGTTTATCAGCGCACACTCCGCTGCAGGGCGAAAATTTCATTCTGGTTACACCCATTTATTTGGAGAACGGTTCAAGATATCGAAACGAGGTTTTTCGCAAAAAATGAGAGGAGAAAAAAGAACATCAATTTCATTCTGTGCATAATACTCCCAACTATTGTATCAATCAAGATATACAATAGTTTAACCACCGCACCACGACTAGTCCCTTCCTGTCCCGCTCGCAGACAGAACGAGGGGAAAACGAATTTTTATATGCCTCCGTATGAAACTTAATTTCTCGTACCTTATCTTCGTGGCCCCTACGCGAAATGTATGCTGACGGCAGTAGGATCGTTCTGCAGTCAGCTTCAAATGCCGGTTCTCTGAACTTTCTCAGTAGTGTTCTTCGACATGAATGTCTTCTTCCCTTCAGGATTCATACTTGAGTTCCCGAAGTATATCCGTAACACTTGCATGCTGATCGCAACAACCGGTAACAACTCTAGCAGTTCGCCTCTGAATGCCTCCATGTCTTCCTTCAATCCGAACTGGCGCGGATCCCAAACACTCGAGCCGTACTCAAGAACAGGCCACATCAGTGTCCTACATGCGTTTTCCTTTAGAGATGAACGCACACTGTCAAATTCTCCCAGTAAACCGAAGTCAACCATTCACCTTCCCTACCACAGTCCACACGTGCACGTTCCATTTAATATCGCTTCGCAACGTTGCGCCCAGATATTTCAACCACGCGACTGTGTCAAGCGAGACACTAATAATACTGTACTCGAACATTATGGGTTTGTTTTTCCTGCTCATCCGCATAAACTTGCATTTCTCTACATTAAGAGCAGCTGCCATTCACAGCTGCCATTCACAGCAACTAGAAATTTTGTATAGGCCATCTTGTATCAACCTACAGTCTATCTTCCTCATCTTCGTTTACTCAGCAGCATCATCAGCGAACAACTGGAGACTCCTGCCAACCCTGTGTGCCAGGACATTTATGTTTATAGAAAATAGTAACGGTCCTATCACACTTCCGTGGGCCATTCCTGATGTTACCCTCGTCTCCGACGAACACTCGCCATCGAGGACAACATACTGGGCCTATTACTTCGAGCCAGTCAGATATCTCAGAGCCTTTTCGTACGCACCTACCTTCGTCAACAGTTTCCATTGAGGTAGCGTGTCGAACGCTTTTCGGAAATCTAGAAAAATCGAATCTGCCAGTTGCAAGAGCAACTACTCTGAGCGTGTACACTGTTTGACAAAAGAGTGAAGCGCCCAGAAGACATGGTCGGACGTCTGTGTAACTTCGTACACGAGCAACGATCGGCCGGTTTTTAGATGACTATAATTTCAGTTTCCTGTCACAGGTAGAACGGCCACGAGACTGTATTAGTGTCGTTCGTGTTTAGTGTTTTCACCAGGCCTGGAACGGCATGCAGGGTGAGGCAGCTAAGAAAGGCCGCACAAAATATATCCAGAATAAATAAATATATCAAGGAGTGGTATTCGCGAATTTATAATGGACAGTATGGCGAATTGTCTGACGGTCGCAAGTAATTTTTATCCTGTATAGTCGATGAATCAGGACACAGACTTTATTTTTTTCTAGTGGAACTATGTATTTTTTTTGTCTGACATTTGAAAGAAACTTTTGAGAGAACGTCAAGTACGTAACATCTATGGCAGTTGATCAAATAATATCAAAATAACAGTGCCGCAAACAACTGTCCCACCGTCTGGAGAAGACGTTCCACAAACATCTGCTCTTTTATACCAAGCGCAAAAAAACATGTAACTCAGGTGTAATTCTTGTGTTACCCGTGCACCTGAGGTCCACCAATCTGTGTTCTGCTGTTGTACCAACCAAATAATTCGCTCGTAAAGGTATTCAGATATTCACAATGTATACGACATTTGAAAAAGTGAATATCGTTTATGCTGAATGCCGTCAAACTATTAGAGCGTCTATGTGGTTTTGTACTGAAAAATATGCAAATAGTCCCATGCACTCACGACGTGTCTTTGCAAACAATATAAAACGAAGTTCTAGAAACAGGAAGTGTGGAGACTAAAATACGCCAAGGAAAAAGAAGGTTAAGTGATGGATCAACTGGTACTAACACTTCAGCAGCAGTAATCCACAATGTAAATGTCACTAAGAGGCATCTCGGAAATACGAGAGGTTCCAACCACACGAGCGTTCTGAGAACACATCATTCCATTGCATTTCACCCTATTCAAATTTTGCCGGCCGCGGTGGTCTAGCGGTTAAGGCGCTCAGTCCGGAACCGTGCGACTGCTACGGTCGCAGGTTCGAATCCTGCCTCGGACATGGATGTGTGTGATGTCCTTAGGTTAGTTAGGTTTAAGTAGTTCTAAGTTCTAGGGGACTGATGACCACAGATGTTAAGTCCCATAGTGCTCAGAGCCATTTGAACCATTCAAATTTTGCTGCATCTACAGCTTGATGGGAATAACTTCCAAAACTCTTTTCAGCTCTCCGAATGTTATCTACGAACAGAGCGAAGTGATCACAAATCAATGCACACCACAAGAGAGGAATGCCGTATTGTGCATCAAGCACAGCGCAACTCCTTGACATCTGCGCAGCCATCCGAGAGCAAGTCACTGGCTCTCTGAAACATTCTGTGTCATCCCGTAATGTTTTTTAGGAGACTAGCAACATCCAGTCTAGGGTATTACCACTTCGTGAGTAGGCTGCCGGTAACACAATAACAGTAATGACTGCATTTGGAGTGGTGCCACGACCGGGAAACATAGACTTCTGATCAATGGCGTTGCGTTGTGTTATGTGATCAATCGCTGTTTTGCACTACACCGGATGATCGTCGTCGACAAGAATTGTACCGACCTGGGAAGAGGTCCTATTCCTGTAATATTTTGTAGAGGCACGGCGGTGTTACCTCGGGGGCCGGCCGGGGTGGCAGAGTGGTTCTAGGCGCTACAGTCTAGAACCGCGCGACCGCTACGGTCGCAGGTTCGAATCCTGCCTCGGGGATGGGTGTGTGTGATGTCCTTAGGTTAGTTAGGTTTAAGTAGTTCTAAGTTCTAGGGGAATGATGACCTTAGAAGTTAAGTCCCATAGTGCTCAGAGCCATTTGAACCATTTTTGTTACCTCGGGTATTTTCCAGGTCACGGCAGGTAGTGATTGAGGGAATTGTATTACGTAATTGAAGGTGGAGGGGAGAAAAGGGAAAGAAACTAAAGATATCAGCTGCATCGGGACTTTATGCGGGTAAGGGAGTGAAAATGTGTGATGCGCCGGGCCTCGAACCAGGATCTCATGCTTACTAGGCAGTTTTGTTAACCACCTGGACACAATTTTTCTTGCAAATATGCCGGCTATCTCGGTACATTCCCCAGATGATCGACACACCCACCTGGCGCCACTTATCCACGGCCCACATCGACGTTCCTCTTTACTCGCTAAGCTTAGATTCCCACTGGAAGTCGCACTGAAAGTTGTGTATTAATTGCCCAATGACGCGAATCAGTTACATGAATGCGTGGTGTTTGTTCTTTCTGAGATATCTGAAAGAACAGATACCACGCATTCACATAATTTATAAAATGTTGTTCTGCAAAAATTACCCGAATCTGGATCTTCGTTCGCGGCAGCAAGCACTTCGTCAACTGGCAATCCGCTAAGAAAAGAAAATCTTCAAATAGCATTTCTAACGAAGTCATCAACACTTCCTGAAAGTTTCTGGCGCGAGTTTCCTTTATTGGGAGACTTAAAAACACTTTGTGGCCTTGTACTCACTTATCACACGATTGCTGAAGAACGACCAACACCTGTAGATGCAGCTGTTTTCAAAACAGTATAGGTCGTTTAATGCTCCGGATACAGCCGCTGCGTTTGGTACGCGTTAAGAACCATGTAGTTCTTTGCAGAAATTAATGATTTCTTCTTCGATCGTTTTTGGGCGGACTCAAAACTGACATGTCGACCTGGCTCGCTGCATTTGAAGTGGATGACATACCCGGGATTAGCCGAGCGGTCTCGGGCGCTGCAGTTATGGACTGTGCGGCTGGTCCCGGCGGAGGTTCGACTCCTCCCTCGGGCATGGGTGTGTGTGTTTGTCCTTAGGATAATTTAGATTAAGTAGTGTGTAAGCTTAGGGACTGATGACCTTAGCAGTTAAGTCCCATAAGATTTCACACACATTTGAAAACATTTTTGAAGACGTAGTGCCGGCCAGTATGGCCTTTGCGGTTCTAGGCGCTTCAGTCTGGGACCGCGCGACCGCTACGGTCGCAGGTTCGAATTCTGCCTCGGGCCTCGATGTGTGTGATGTCCTTAGGTTAGTTAGGTTTAGGTAGTTCTAAGGTCTAGGGGACTGATGACCACAGATGTTAAGTCCCATAGTGCTCAGAGCCATTTTTGATGACGTACTGACTTAACTGTCTCGTGATACTAAGGGAAAGAAAAGAATGGGTGTTGGGTTGGACAGAAACAATGTGTACTGAATGTGATTACAAACTCTGATACTTACGCTAGTAAATCAGAAACTGTTCTTTGAAACGAGATGAACTTTACAATCAGAATCTAAGATCACACACTAGCGACCTACACTCGCAACGGACACGGTCACACTGAGCGAGCGCTCCCTGTATTGTTCACCTCTCTACAGTAGCGCTGCGGTCTCGCGCCTTGATGTGTTGACGCCCCGCCTTTCATTTCCATGAATCGAGTATAGACATATCGATAAGTGCTTGTTTCCTCATAGCAGTTAATGCATAGTAGCATCTTGCTGCCCCGATTTAATTTCCTCACTGGAGCCTTCCGTACTAAGGTTGTCGATTAACTGAATCCGCCCCCAGAGTCGCAGACAGTGACTTCATATGAATTCGGCGTCCCCTGGTGACGTGTATGCGTGTATCTCACTCTCCCCCCTCCCCTCCCATTGGAGACAGTATAAAAATGCCGTCTTCCACATAGCTGTGAGTGGAGCGCGGTGCGCCATTTGCAGTCGACAAAGATGCTGTCGATACCACGCTGTCATATGCCGTAAACCTCGTTTCCTTATCTTTAGGTGGTTCACCCAGTATAGTGAAAGAATCTCGTTTATGAGGCGGTCACTGCTTAGTTTCGAAAAAACCGTTCCACAACTGATAATTTGATTACTATACGACATATCTTTGAGAAATACTGAGAGTTTAACAAAGACATCCACTGTCTCTTCATTGACTTACAGTGAGCCTACGACAGCATCCACACAAGTAGTCTCCACAACACATCACGAGAATTTAGTGTACCCAGTAAAATCATTAGGATGATACAACTGTGCATGGATGGCTCCCAGGCAGCAGTGAAGTTCAGAGGATCAATATCCCCCACCTTTCAGATTAAAACAGGCTTACGACAGGGAGACGCTCTTTCATGTGTCGTCTTCAACCTTGCATTAGAGAAAGTGGTTCGGGAGAGTTATTTACATCTATACAGTGGTCTCCGAATCGAACACAGTGAAGTAAAACTCCTGGCTTATGTAGATGATATAGTGTTGCTGAGTGAAAGTGAAGAAGAACTGAAATACATGTACAGATCTCTCAGGCACGGTGCCAGCAAAATGGGGCTTTTGATTAACCAAGAGAAAACCGAATATATGGAAATAGGTCGAGTCATAAACCTAAATCCTTACTTTGAAATTGACCAGCATTATAACTTCAGAAAATTTCTCCAGTTTGAATAACTTGGATCAGTTTTCAACAGTAAAAATATCATAACAATGGATATAAATGAGCCTACGGAGTGGCCGAGCGGTTCTAGGCGCTACAGTCTGGAACCGCGAGACCCGCTACGGTCGCAGGTTCGAATCCTGCCTCGGGCATGGATGTGTGTGATGTCCTTAGGTTAGTTAGGTTTAAGTAGTTCTAAGTTCTAGGGGACTGATGACCTCAGAGTTAAGTCCCTTAGTGCTCAGAGCCATTTGAACCATTTCTGATATTAATGAAAGAATAGCCTCAGGGTCAAGATGTCTGACCACCGCCTTCTATCTCTCGCAGCCTCTCTCCACCCTGTAAAAACTCCTAATGTAGCGATATCCGTCTCTATGTCATCTTTCCACCTTGTACGGGGTCGGCCCAATGGTCTTGTTGGCTGGAGAGTTCCTTCAAGATGTCTGTACTCACCAAGCAATCCACTAAAAGGTAAAGCTTTGTCAATCACCACAAAGATGAAGATATACAGCACTATCATCTGCCCCGTAGTACTGTACGGTTCAGAAAGCTGGACACTTACAAAGAATGAAAGAGAAAAACTGAATGTTTTCGAAAGAAAAGTAATGAGAAAAGTCTGGGGACCAGTGTTGGAGAATGGTGTATTCAGAATTCGAAATAACAATGAAATTTATCAGTTAATGAAGCAACCCATTATCATCCAGAAATTAAAAAGTAGGAGACTGCAATGGGATGGACATGTGGCTAGAATGGAAAACAATAGAATCAAATGGTTCAAATGGCTCTGAGCAGTATGAGACTTAACGTCTGTACTTGCTGTACAAGTCCCCTAGAATTTAGAACTACTTAAACCTAACGAACCTAAGAACATCACACACATCCATGCCCGAGGCAGGATTCGAACCTGCGACCGTAGCAGTTGCGCGGTTCCAGACTGTAGCTCCAAGAACCGCTCGGCCACTCCGGCCGGCCCCAACAGAATCACCAAGAAAGCATTTGCAGGAACTCTCCAGGCAACAAGACCATTGGGCTGACCCCGTACAAGGTGGAAAGATAACATAGAGAAGGACATTGCAGCATTAGGAATTTGCACAGGGTGGAGAGTGGCTGCGAGAGAGAGAAGGCGGTGGAAGCAGATCGTTGATGCAGCGCGTGGTCTACATGGCCTGTGATCAAATGGCTCTGAGCACTATGGGACTTAACGTCTGTGGTCATCAGTCCCCTAGAAATTAGAACTATTTAAACCTAACTAACCTAAGGACATCACACACATCCATGCCCGAGGCAAGATTCGAACCTGCGACTGTAGCGGTCACGCGGTTCAAGACTGAAGCGCCTAGAACCGCACAGCCACACCGGCCGGCGCCTGTGATCGCCGAGATACTTATACACTGCTTAGTGCGCGTAGTATGTGTTAAGTTATACAGCTGCATTGGCACTGGCGACGCCTATAGTGAAGGATGATTTTCCCATGGTCCTTTTTCTTCTTTTTTGACTTTTTTTTCTGAGCTCGGCTGTGAATCATTTTCCGGCGTGGCACATCAGAGGCCGTCCGACGGCCGGCGCGTCTCTCCCTCCCTCTTCCGGCTTAATTTCTGCCCCGGGCCCGCCCTCCACGAAGAGCACTAGCGCAGCAGTGTTTCCCATGGTGTTCCGTGCCGTGCTGGCTGGCAATTAACTTCCCCAATTCGTTCCGGTAGCGTCTGCGCGAGTTACGACGTGCCGGCCCGTGCCGTGAGTTATGATTCCATTTTTCATCTCCGAAGCCTCTCTCTCTCTTTCTCTCCTAAAAAGAGGAAGAAAGAAAAAAAAAAAAAGAACCGGTGGAAGAATTTTGCCGTGCTGCCCCGCGGAAGTTGCGTGCTGTGCTCCGCCGAAAGGCAGTCGTCGGCCGGCGGGTATGAAACTGACGTTAGCGCGCGTTTAAAATGCGCGAGGCGCTCCGCGGGGCATAACGTACGGCCCACCAGGCGCGACGCCGACTCGTCTTAAATTCTTCGTTGCGAGTAACGTCGCCGAGGCGCTGGGTGCAATTTACCGGCATCATTACTTACGCGAATGCACGGGGAGAATAATAAATACCAAGGTTATCCGGAAACCAACCTGCATCGGCCTATAGCTAAAACACTGAAATAGTTAAACGAAACTCATTAGAAAAATCTTACAACTACATCGTGTTACTTCTATACATCATCGGCGTTAAAATCTAAGAATCTATGTTACTAAGTGGCTTAAACGGTCTCACAGTCGCCTGGTCCCATTGCAGGTCGCTTATCTGCCAGCTTCATGCCAAATCATGTGCAGCATTTGTGCTATTGTGTCCAGATAAAAGACTAAAAGGCAATGACCAACAAATAAAATAAATAAGTACTGCTGATATCTAACAGTTTGTTTCAAAACTGATTGTCCTTCCATAAACAAGTTGTCTTTTCCATTCCAAAAAACTGGTGCCATTAACTTTTTGGATGGCGTATTTACTATCCTGCTCAGTGTAAGTTGCAAGAGTTCAGTATCACTTGGAACAAAATGCAGCACCAAGTGGACTAATTTCACGTAGCAAGCGCTTGGCTAGATACAAAGTCGAAAATGTAGTAAGGTCGCCGCAAGCGCACAAGACCAGTCCACAGTTCTTGCCAAACAAGAGAAACCGTACAAGGCTCTGCTAGGAAAGTACGCTCTTGTAATTTCAACAGCAAACCTTACCGTGATGCACAACGTCTCTCTTGTAGCGTCTACCACTGGGGTTGGCTGACCATGTCCGTGATGCTTCCCCGATTATTAAATGAACCTGTAAAGAAATGTGCAGCTCTTCTTTGTATCTTCTGTGTTTCCTGTGTCAGTCCTATCTGGTACGGATCCCAAACTGATGAGGAATATTCAAGTATCAAGGGGAGGTTTACTACCTTTGACCCGAAAAAAGCATGTTCTTTGAGAATATTTTTCTCGGGATGTGTTATAGATATCAATGTCAAATTTGGTCAAAATGTTTATTGATATTTCCTCTGCAAACTGGAATTTTTTCGACTGGGAATGTCGAAGAGCAAAGGCGGAAGTGCCGTCGGAACGAAACAAAATTTCGATGTAGACCTCCACGCGTGGTATGTCACAGATTAGCCGGCTCGTCTGAAATCAAAATTGAGTTGGTAGGAGTTGTACCGCGCTTAAGTTATTTGGAACAAAATGGCGGCCATTGAAAAAAATAGGGTTTTTTCATCACTTTTTCGACTTCGTCGGCCAAGTAAAAATATTTATAGTTGATGGATCGGGATAAAAGTGGTACAACTCCTAGACAATTTAGTTGGCTTCGTCGGAAACAAAGAATCATGCCAATCAGTTAAGTAGATTTGAAGTTACCATACCGCGAGATAAAAAAAAAGTCATTTCGAGAAAAAGGCGTTTGAAGTTTTGACTACATATAAATGCAATATTATACAACGTACGTTCAATCTGCTGTCCTGGGTCCATAAACTAGTCCTTGCTCTTCCTCATAGAGGGCGTTCTGCTCGATCTGGGTTATCCTGCGCTGCTCCAGAGCCGCTCGTACGGCCGGTGACAAGCAGTTTTCGGCCGCTTGAATCCGGTGGTTGTCCGAATGCCTGGCGAACTGCGTCGAATAGAGTCCCAGGGCGACGTCCATCATTGTCATGGTCTTCAGAATTGCTGAATTCCCTTCGTTGAAGCTGTTCATTGCCAGGAAAGTCGCAATGTCGACAGTCTTCGCACCAGAATGCAAATGCTTGGGGGCTAACTTCCAAACACACGCATTCAAACTTTCGTTTGAATTTGGTGTGTTTCCTCACAAGCACTGGTACAATAACTCGTCCTCCGAAAGAAAAAAAAACTGGTACGTGAAAAAGGCCGATTTCAGGCAAGTGCATTTTTTTGTTCAACCGCGAATAACAAACATTTTCGTTCCGTTTTCGGAAAAACCGTTTCAGGAGTGGATTCTAAACAATTTTATGGATCCAAAAACGCAATTTAAAAAAATCGATTTTTTGAACTAAATGATAGTAAACCTCCCCTTAATCACACGATAGTTTGTAAGATGCAACCTCTGTGGGTGGACTCCACTTCTCGAGGATTCTTTCAGTGAAGCCCAGTCTGGCATCCGGTTCACCTGTGATTAGTTTTATGTGGTCATTACACGCATATTCCCGAGTACGCATATTCCTGAGTGCGTTAGACGCACATTCCCGAGTACGCATATTCCCGAGTATTTTATGCATGTGACTGCTTCCAGCGGTTATTCTGAAATCGTGTAATCATGGATCTTTCTACCTGTTTGTACGCGACATGCCAACTGGTTTGTGCTGAGCGTCAATGGCCAATAATGCATCAAGCATCGATCCTCTGCAGGACTTCGTGCACTTAGTTAAAGTTTTGCAGCGTTGCAACTTCCCTATATGCAGAAGCAACAACCACAAACAATGCTATGGTACTTCCAACCGTATGTCATTTATATGTCGAAGGTAATGGTCATATAACACTTCTACCAAGCACTGGGCACAGAGTTCAGTAAGTAACGCAACACTTTTATTTTCTCGGCAAGTTTCGGTTAAAAAATGGATAACTTTTCGCGAGACATCGTGGAATATTCTCGCTTCAACCCCTATAGTTTCATGAAGTTCTGATAGGTAGCGGCGCTATACGTAGCCTTCAAAGTGGCGCCTGTAGCGGAGTTGCATTCTAAGCAGAAAACTCTCATTGAGTTTGTTTTGGCAGAAAAGTAGAACGCCACAGAGATTAATAGGCGCTTGCAGAATGTCTACGGAGAAATGGCGGTGAACAATAGCGGGTTGAGTTGTTCGGCGAAGCGTGTGACATCATCGCAACAAGGTCGCGCAAACCTGTCCGATCTTCCGCGTGCGGTCCGGCCGCACACAGCTGTGACTCTTACAGTGTTGGAACGTGCGGACACTCTCATTCGAGGTGATCGGCGTATCAGAAACAATCACCTCTCTGAGCAACCGGGCTTCTCTTTTGGTAGTGCTGATACACTTATCCACCAGTTGACGTATTCAAAGGCGTGTGCTCACTGGGTTCTTCGCGGACTAGCGGAAGACTTCCGAACGTTTGGCCCAGTGAAGGATGCACTCCGCGGGAAGCAGTATGCGGATGATGGGGAGGTTATTGACGCAGTAAGACGTTGGCTCCGACGTCGACCAGTAGAGTGGTTTCATGCGGGCGTACAGGCTTTCTCAGTAAGCTGGCGTAAGGCCGGCATATTGAAGGGAGATTATGTTGAAAAACAGGTGTTTGTAGCCAAAAGAAGTGGGGAGTAATTGTAATCCTGAATAAAACCAACCTTCCTGCAGACAAAAAATGTTGCGTTGCTTATTGATGCTAATATGTAGGGATGAAGGGGTTAACAGAGGACTGAAAGAGCTGGAGAACCCCTCAACCAGTCGAAAGTCAGATGAATGGTAATGTACGGGGCATACTGAAATGCGCGCATGCAGTATTTGCTCCGGCGTAGCTCACGTAAATGAATTAAAAAGTAGCAGATGCAATCCAGCTTGTGGACTTAATGGCAGCTGAGTAGCGTCCGTTCCGTTTCTCACTGCACCCTTTCCTCTCTTATTCACAACTTTTGTTCTACTCTGGCCCGTCATTACCCCATGGGCGCTTAGGTCACTCGCTTCCGAATCGTGAGTCATGACTCCACTGCTGTTCACGCGTTTCCTTGACAACATTTGTGAGCTCTTGAAGTGGGCGGGTGCACGACGGGCGCCGGCAGAGAGGAGAAGTTACGTAATTACCGCGTGTGTTTCTTTTTCTGCTGCATTCAGTGGCAGGAGCAGCGCCGGCGCAGGGCAGCCACCCTAACACTAATTAAGAAGCGCGCCTGGAAATAGACGCGGCGGGGTGGGGTAGGGTATGAGGATAGCTAGAGGGCGCTGCAGCCGGCGGCTATTGTACTGCCCTCTTGCGGCCTCTTGACTCGCGATGCTTCGTCAGGGCGGTGGCCGGGCCTGCTCAGATGGCCCGAGAGCCGGATACACCCCACAGTCTCGCTGAGCTTTACCACCCCTACCGTTGGGCTTAGTGAACTACTGATAAAGAGCGGGCCTGGAGATCGTAAGGTCGCGGGATCGAATCACGATCAGATGCATGAATTTTTCATCATACCTTTACGCTAGGTGTCACCTCTCACGAGGAGAACACGGCAAATGCCATAACCTGATTTCCCAGAAACTTCGTTCCGTGGAAGAGGGGTCTAAACAGGGTGTTACAAAAAGGTACGGCCAAACTTTCAGGAAACATTCCTCACACACAAATAAAGAAAAGATGTTATGTGGACATGTGTCCGGAAACGCTTAATTTCCATTTTAGAGCTCATTTTAGTTTCGTCAGTATGTACTGTACTTCCTCGATCCACCGCCAGTTGGCCCAATTGAAGCAAGGTAATGTTGACTTCGGTGCTTGTGTTGACATGCGACTCATTGCTCTACAGTACTAGCATCGAGCACATCAGCACGTAGCATCAACAGGTTAGTGTTCATCACGAACGTGGTTTTGCAGTCAGTGCAATGCTTACAAATGCGGAGTTGGCAGATGCCCATTTGATGTATGGATTAGCACGGGGCAATAGCCGTGGCGCGGTGCGTTTGTATCGAGACAGATTTCCAGAACGAAGGTGTCCCGACAGGAAGACGTTCGAAGCAATTGATCGGCGTCTTAGGAAGCAAGGAACATTCCAGCCCATGACTAGCGACTGGGGAAGACCTAGAACGACGAGGACACCTGCAGTGGACGAGGCAAATCTTCGTGCAGTTGACGATAACCCTAATGTCAGCGTCAGAGAAGTTGCTGCTGTACAAGGTAACGTTGACCACGTCACTGTATGGAGAGTGCTACGGGAGAACCCGTTGTTTCCGTACCATGTACAGCGTGTGCAGGCACTATCAGCAGCTGATTGGCCTCCACGGGTACACTTCTGCGAATGGTTCATCCAACAATGTGTCAATACTCATTTCAGTGCAAATGTTCACTTTACGGATGAGGCTTCATTCCAACGTGATCAAATTGTAAATTTTCACAATCAACATGTGTGGGCTGACGAGAATCCGCACGCAATTTTGCAATCACGTCATCAACACAGATTTTCTGTGAACGTTTGGGCAGACATTGTTGGTGATGTCTTGATTGGGCCCCATGTTCTTCCACCTACGCTCAATGGAGCACGTTATCATGATTTCATACGGGATACTCTACCTGTGCTGCTAGAACATGTACCTTTACAAGTACGACACAACATGTGGTTCATGCACGATGGAGCTCCTGCACATTTCAGTCGAAGTGTTCGTACGCTTCTCAACAACAGATTCGGTGACCGATGGATTGGTAGAGGCGAACCAATTCCGTGACCTCCACGCTCTCCTGACCTCAACCCTCTTGACTTTCATTTATGGGGGCATTTGAAAGCTCTTGTCTACGCAACCCCGGTACCAAATGTAGAGGCTCTTCGTGCTTGTATTGTGGACGGCTGTGATACAATACGCCATTCTCCAGGGCTGCATCAGCGCATCAGGGATTCCATGCGACGGAAGGTGGATGCATGTATCCTCGCTAACGGAGGACATTTGGAACATTTCCTGTGACAAAGTGTTTGAAGTCACGCTGGTACATTCTGTTACTGTGTGTTTCCATTCCATGATTAATGTGGTTTGAAGAGAAGTAATAAAATGAGCTCTAACATGGAAAGTAAGCGTTTCCGGACACATGTCCACATAACATATTTCTTTCTTTGTGTGTGAGGAATGTTTACTGAAAGTTTGGCCGTACCTTTTTGTAACACCCTGAATAAACGGCCACTTGTCTTAACTTATCTGTAGAAACTGCCGTTTCTGAGAAAACGACGATCAAAGTTCTCGAGGTATTTCACGTACGTTTTGATCGAGTAACTAGCTCAACCGAAGCGATGACAGAGCGGATAGCGTCCCGTCTTCGAAATCAGATTATTATATTTATCTTTGTTTTACATTAACCTGCTCATGTCCATAGAAGATTACAACACAAATGATTTCCAATGTATATTTAAATAATGTTGTGTTTTTTAATTGTATGTCTGGTGAATGAATCTAAAAAAGAGAAAAACAATAAATGAATGAGAAAATTATTTGAAATTATTTTCGGTGGAATAACTGTAGTGTGTCTTCGTTCATTATCAGTTCTAGGCGCCATTTTTCGGTAAAGTGATCCATTATGCGTGCTTTACCGCAAAACTATTGCCAAATCGTGAACTCTACAGCAGTGTTATCGACGTTCCTTTAGCCTGTGACATGCAGAGGAAGAAATGTCACTGTCGCAAATTTCGCCTTCGTGCGATGATCATGGTGTTCGAAATTTCTGTGTTTCGAATGTTTCTCACAGTCGATGCCGTCCAAGGTAATGCACCCATCAAAACTTTCTAGACAATAAAGATAAGACTACACTATATGAATAAATATAATAATTTATATAAGATTATCAGAATTTAAGAATATGATAACAACTGATATCATTTAACATCTATGTCAGTAACGTTCATGCTTTGTGATCGATTATTATGGACGCCAATGATGAAATCCAAAACAGCATCGACGATTTGCCAGAAAAGTACATCCCTAGTTGAGAAGCAGTAAACGGCCAATCAGCTGGCGTGCGGTGCCAGTGTTCGCGCGTCTCGGGGCTTCCCCTGTCAGGCAGCTGCGCTATAAAATAAAACCGAGCACCCCCCTCCCCCCCTTCCGCCATTCCACCCCTCTTTCCAGACCGCACGGCTAGTGGCGTCGTCCCTGTGTCTGCACGTTGCGTCGCGTGCCCTGGAGCCGTAAAGTTGCTATTTCCGTCTTTCACTCCCAGCTGAGACATAAAGAGCCAAATCGGTAGCCCGCGAAAAGCGAGCCCCTGTAAAGAGCCTTATCTGGGTCGTCCAGTTGCAGGCAGGCTGCGACGCGTTTCTCAGTTTTTGTGACGAGTTAAAAACAAATTCTTTACGGTTCTTGTCCCACAGAACAGCGCTCTAAAGGACATGTCAACGTCACATCGCCTGTTTGTAGTGTTACAAGCACGTGGAAGGGTCAAACATTAATACAAATTTTTAAAATAGTGTCAAAAGTGTTAATATGCTCGTACATCCCTTTATCGCTCCGTGTCAGAGCAAGGTAATTATGAAAGTAACTACAAATGTAAACAAAAACTGCGAATGTCTTAATGATTTGAGTGTCTGAAGTGGAATGTGAGTAAAAAACACTGACTCCGAACTGATAAAGTTGATACTGGCAGTACTCATAATATTGCAGCTGCTGCCGCTACAAGTGATAATAATAATAATGATAATGACAATAATAACAATAATGATAGTGGCAGATATAAAAAGAATTTATAGAGGTCAAAAAAAGATGTAATCTGGTGTAACGAGTTCTGGGGAAGGAAATTTAAGGACACTGGGAAATAAGCAACACTCTGATGTAAAAACAAAAAAAAGTGTATAAGGGTAACCAGTGCGTACAAGGACATGATAATTCTTATTATTACCTTAGCTGGTATGTCACTAACTACCTTGTTAAGTTGGAGATGTTATTCAGTACTCCAACATAAAGTGGGAGGTTACTCCAGAGTAGGTTTCCTGCTACTAAGAAGGACTTAGAGAAAATGACTGAACAATGGACTGGGACAGGAAGGATTTTGCTCTGATGGGATCGGGATTTATGCCAGGTTGTTCAGACAAGAGCGTTAAAGTCGAGGAGAGCTGTGGGGGACAGTGTTTGCTGGAAAGACGGTGGAGAAGTCATAGGGTATGGAAATATCTGCGGTTGCATCACATATATAACGAACACAGGCATTCATAACTAGTTGTAGGCGCCGTGAACTTTCCCGAGAAAGGCCTTGCAGGTTACCATCGCTATAATCAGTAATTGGAGGCATAAGTGTTTCTACAAGTATATTTTTCAGGTCAAGACGGAAGAGCTTTTTATAATTTTGTAGGGCACAGAGATATGCCGATGCCTTCTTGCACATTGTAGTTACCAGCTCCACGAATTTAGATTTTCATCTGTTACTACTCTCAAACTCTTTGCTGAAGAAGAGACGTTGATACATGTCCCATTTAGGGTTGAAGATGATGGGGATTCTCGATATGTCTGGCTAACGAGCCTGGAATGACCAACCAGTACCGCTTCGGTTTTGGATTGGTTGAGCTTTAACCGTATATCCTGCACACATTTTGAAGTGTACACAGGCCGTGATTGCGATTCTCCATAGCTGTCTTCACGTGGGACAGGACAGTCACAAATCGTCTCGCGATACTTAGTTCATTACTTAGCTGAATTTCGTCAACTTTGTTGGACGGAAATACATAATTAATGGCTTCATCTAGAATTTCTCTTCCGGGTGGCAGGCAAGTGGATGTGTTGCGAAAAGCTTGATGGTCTTGGAGCTTTGAATAAGGGACGGTTTACAACCCCGCGGTGAGGTGCTGGTGCAGAGCACTGCTCAGCCGAGAACTGGCCAGGTTCCACAATCTGGGAATCGGTACGGGTCTTTCGTATTAGAGCATAGTGATTGCAGGACCCTGAGTATTGCTGCAGTGACCAGGCTGCACATCCAGTAGGCCCGTAGTTCCCAACCTGACCATTATTATTATCATCACTGTTTCGTAAAACTGTAATACTGGTTATTTACGTAAGTTATGAATAATTTTATTTCAAATACTAGCATTAACAAGTGAGACTGTGTTGGAGGTTGCAGTTGGTGAAATGAATGTAGGAACAATATCTTCGTTGTTCCTCACATAGTCCACCCACTGCTCATATGCTCCCTATCATCCATGTGTGACAGTAAAATTGATTTATATATGCTTATCTATTTCTTGAAAATGCCTTCTCCGAGTTATATGTAGTTCCCACAGTGGACTAGAAACTGCTTCATTATTCACTTCGCTACAATAAACGATCTAACTGAGATCACAACACAGCTGTAATTATTCAATGGCTGCTACATTATTGTGCGGCAGTGGTCAGACGCAAAGCATTTTCAGCCTGAAGTCTTCCAGTTTCTGCCATTTCAGGAGTAAGGAGTCAAGGAATCTATTGGTACTCAAGCAGTAGGTACAGAGTACACCCTTTGACTTGGTTGATTCTAAAAAGGATTTGCAAGATGCGAGTGAAGTAAATGTCTCTAGGGAGAAGAGTGGTGCAGAAAAAGCACGTTTTGTAATGAGTATGTACCTTCAATGTGGATAATTAGCTTTCTTTTCTGAGGAGGAGTTGTAGGTAGCACTCGCGATGCACTGAGAATTACTCAGTCTTTCTATAAATATAAATAAAATGTTGTTAGAATTATGCGGTACCAGTTGTCTCATTGACTCACTATTTCGCGGTTTAATAAGATATTTACGTAAACTAAATATCATTTGTCTTCCATCATTTAAAAACAAAAGCATTCAAAGAAAATTCTTTTTCATGCTAAAGTTTAGTTAGGCGCTGATGTTGTTGATGGTGATGGTAGGGGCAGGGGTGTTTGTACTAGACAAAATCTGATTGCACTCAGGGGTAAGAGTCTCAGAAAGTTTGGGAAAAACTGCTGTAGGCTGATGCAAATACGCGACACGCCATTTTGCCGCCTCCAGTGTTGGAAAATTTCAGAGTCTTTCATTTTAAATGTTTTCGGCCAATTAGATGGCTCATCAGTGTAGGCGCTGTGGCGCTAGTGTCTGAACCAATGAGTGGCGACGTAGTAAAGACAGTGTATCAACTCCTGGGGATCACGGGGTGCCGGGTTCGATTCCCGGATTTTCTCCCCGGTGACTGGGTGTCTGTGTTGTCCTCATTATCTCATCATCATTCGGGCAGTTCCGAGACTGGAAATGGAAAGATCTGAATCTTGCTGATGTTCAGCGCCCCACGATGTTCAGCGCCCCACAAACCAACATTATCATCATCAACTCCTGGTCAGTTAACCGACATACAGTTTTTGTGTATTGAAGGAAATTCTTGCTCATCAGTGTGGCGAAAATCGTTAATACTCCCCTCCGTGTTGTCGGCTTATGGGGGTGGAGAGGAACGTGGAGAAACGGGAGATGGTGCGGTGACGCGTGGCCGTGAGGTCACATCGAGAGAGGGGCACCCGGCTCAGCCTGCTTAAAGCATTAGCGCTGCCTTTGCTGTGAGCAGCTCACAATTTGTGAAGGTCTAACCTGCGACTCAAGTTGCTTGGGCAGTGACTTCAGTTATTTGCACCTTCGATCCATTTTTAACTTGCGTCTGCGAGTTGCACAGATTCGGGAAGCCGATCGTGGTTCCGTAGCAGACTTCCATATCGTTTGACGTATTAACCAGTACATTCCGTACTTAACATGGCCTTCACTCAACCAATCATTTATAGTACTTTTGCTCACTTCAGTATGTAATCCATGGTGGAATTGAATTTTTTAAATTCATTCTGAGCTTACACATTTTTCTTTGCTCTTCAAGTAACTGATTGCCAGTCACCTAACTGTGATACAAAATTTTAGAAAATAAACTAATAAATCAAAAGCCTAGGGTTTTATTCTTTTTTGTCCTACATCAAATTTTGTCAGGCGAATCTAATTAAAATATAATTACGAGCGATTTCTTTGCGTAACTGAATTGCGCTCTCACTGTGGCAACATTCCATTATAAAGCAGGCAGCCTCGTTTGGAACCTTTTATATATGCGGTAGGAAATTTACTTCATTTGCATTAAAAATGGTAAATGAGAATTTCTCTCATTTGTGTTTACCACAGTTTCGAGATCACAGAGAATTTCGGTCACTGTAACTAGCAGTTTGTTTAATGTTATACAAGGCTTACACTGGCTTATATAATATTTCATTGTTGAGTGCGTAAGTGTGGTAGGGAGTTTGCACACTCGACGGCGAAGTCCCTGCGTGTCAAACTCACCAACAGACAGAAGCCTGGTAAACTTCAAAGACTCTGAGAAAATTAAATAAAACAGACAGTATACAATGCGGTTGAATACTATTACGAAATAAGGGTGGATTAAATACTGCAAAAACCTACGTTGTGGTGCTAATATAGAAACGAAGAAAGGAAAATGCCCAGAAATAGAAATAAAAGGTCTAGGTGAGTATTAATAAAAGAATTTACAACAGCCTTGAAAAAATCGAAAAGCAACAGATTTAGATGGGACTAATGCAGGAAGATTTTTCCTACACCTTAAATTGTTACGTCTCTTTAACATGTGCTGGAAATAAAAATATCTACCGTGAAATTGGAAAAAAGCAAAAGTAATTTCGATGTAAAGGAAATGAGAAGAAAAGATACGTGGAAACTACAGAGTAACAAGTCTATTTGATGCAGCATATAAATTTTATGCAAGAATTGTAAACACAAGGCTAATAAGAATAGGAGAATGTTTGCTAGCGGAGAAGCAGGTCGGATTTAGTAGAAATGGACGGTCAGCGATTGATGTATTTTTTATTTTACGACAGGTTATTGAAAGACGGAGCCAGTTCAACAAAGAGGTACATATGGATTTTACAGATTTTGAGAAAGCTTTTGATAATGTGGTTAGAGAAAAGTAATGAAGAATAGTGGAGCACAGAGGCTACACTTTAGAGCTTACATCAGCTATCAAATATCTAAATCAAGAAAGATCCATAATCTTAGGTATAGGAGGCATTATATAGACCCGATACAAATAGATAAAGCAGTAGGACAAGGTTGCAGTACATCCCGTGCGGTGTTCAGTATTTGCATTGACAGTGCATTTGGCAGAGGGAAATCTAGAATAAACACAGGGGTTCATCTAAACAATTCGGTGAAGCTAAAATGACTCCTGTACGCCGATCGCCTAACATTGATTTTTTTCGAGAGAAGATGATTTACAAAAAGTAATTTGTGAACATAATAAAATATGTACAGAATATAACATGAAAATATTATCCGTCAAAGACATTTTGTGGAAAGTATTCATTGAGAACTAACATAGTTGTAATGAAAAAGGAATAGAATAGGCAAATTATTTCAACTATGTTGGTTGTAAAATGTCGTATGAATGTAAATAAGCTACGATGGTTAAATAGAAATGATCTAGAAGTAACTGTGGAACAGTTAATAGAGCTTTAAAGCATAAAACACAGAAAGATACAAAACTGAAATTTTGTAAAAGATACGCATTGCTAACACTTCAATATGGAAGTGAATCTTAGGTACAGAATGAAAGGCAAGAAAGACAAAAACAATGGAGTGCAAATGAGATTTACTAGACCAGTGAACAGATGTAAAAGGACACACGAAATATAAAATGAAGATATTCAAAACGAATTAAAAATTTTGTGTGTGGAAGAAGATATGGATGAAAACAAGAGAAATGGAATAAACATCTACAAAGAATGAACACAGAGAGACTACCACATCAAATGAAGATTTTAAAGCAAAAGGGATCCTGGCAAACCGAGAAAAACATCGGAACCGTAAGAGGCCGAAATTGGCCTTACCTGGAAAGTGGAGAACAAGAAGAAGAAGAAGAAGAATATGAAGAAGAACTTCAAGATATTTGTAGAATTCTCGGGTGTCCGCCCGTGTAACGCTGTAAGTTGCGCACAATGTTTCGGCAAACAGATTTGTTGCCATCCTCTGCTGCTTCCTGATGACTGCTGCTTTGCTCGGCAAAGTGCCTCATATACGTTGGCCGTTACCTCCTCCATAAGAATGAACACAGGGAGACTACCACATCAAATGAAGATTTTTAAAGCAAAACGGATCCTGGCAAACCGAGAAAAACATCGGAACCGTAAGAGGCCGCAATTGGCCTAACCTGGAAAGTGGAGAACAAGAAGAAGAATAAGAAGAAGAACTTCAAGATATTTGTAGAATTATCGGGTGTCCAACCGTGTAACGCTGTAAGTTGTGCACAATGTTTCGGCAAACAGATTTGTTGCCATCCTCTGCTGCTTCCTGATGACTGCTGCTTTGCTCGGGAAAGTGCCTCATATACGTTGGCCGTTACCTCCTCCATAACTTCGCTCTTATGGCTTTCGGGACAGCCGCAGTTGCCGCTGTGGGTGACGTCCAGTGGTGTGGGTAGCGACGTCCGGCTGTGAACTGCGGTGCTCATTCTAAGTGCTATCGCCTTCTGATGTGGACTTCACGGTACGAGAACGCTTTGCTCAGTGCAGTGTTCCACCCCGACTGAGTTGTAGGCCACTATCTTTGATAAATAATCCGTCTACGGCCGTAATTTCAATAGCCTCTTTAATCACGAAGATTTTAGGCATCCTCCTCCTTCTGGAATTGCATGATTAATGTGCTATTGAAATTAGGGTCCAAAATGGTCTAATTAACAAAGATAGCGGCCTACAACTAAGTCTGGTGCGAAACTCTGCACTCAGCCAAGAAAAAGCAAAGCTTTTCCGTACAGTGAAGTCCCCGGAGTGTGATAAAGTGAAGATCGAGAGCCACAGTTCACTGCCGCGCATTGCCACCACCACCTCACACTGCAGCGGTTGCAGAAAAAACGACACGAGCAGAGTGGGGGAGTGGATAACGACCAAAGTATGCAGGTTGAGTTAGCAGGAAAGGTGTATGCTTTGAGAGGCGATAATATTAGATATTCTGAACGTATATCCTATTCTTAACAGTTACCGAGGAAACTAACGAAAAAAGTTGGGGATCGGATAAACGCAGGAGATAGAACTATGTGATTTAATGGTTCGTTTAAAGGTGTACATTTCCTCATAAGATATGTTCAAATAGTTCACCGTTAACTGCAATGTATTTTGCGGCTTTCGTATACAACTGCTGTGATGCTGATCTGACCTCATTCGTACGGTCCTTTACTTGAGCACTCGCATGTAAAATACGAGCGAGATATTCCTCCCGTGTGTCCACTCTGCGCTTGAATACTTCGCTTTTAAGTCAACGCCACGAACAGGAAGCTAATGGAGTAAAATCGGGTGACCTCGGTGGCCAATAAACGACTCCACGGTCACCGATCCCACGCATAGGATACGTTTCAGTGACCCACTGTGTCACTGGCCATACGGAATATGCAGGAGCATAATCGTGATGAATGTACATACGGCGTCGTATTGCCAAAGGAATATCGTCCAAGTATTCTGGTAACAAATTTTGGAAGGAAATCGAGAAAACGTACTCCGGTTATCTAAAACAACTGGACCGATGAGTTGGTCATTAATAGTACTGCAGCACACGTTCTCATAAATGTCATTGAATTTTTTTTCACAAAAGCTTGCAGATTTTCATCTGTAAACAGGCGAGAGTTGCGACTTTTATTGATGCCGTTTCTGGTAAATGTTGACTCATCAACCTACAAAACACTTGGAATACAGCGTTCATTGGCAATGAATCACTGACAAAATTCCTGTCCTTTAGCATGCAGATGATGCACATTTTGCTGGTGATACGGATTCAGACCCTGCTCGTGTACTATACGAATCACTCGTGTTTGTGGAATACCAAGCCTACAGCAAATCTTCTAGAGCTGGTAGCTGGGCTGGATTCTGCCATATCAAGAATGTTCTCAACTTCACTAATCTCTTGCTGGACCTTAAATACAACGTGTACGCTGGGAAACCTAGCGCGCTCACACAGTCTGTCAAACACCCTACTAAATATCCTGCTATCCGGAACTCTACGATTAGAAAATCGTCGTTCTTATTCACGACCAGCGGCTCTGGAATTACTGTTGCAAACCCCGTACAGAAGGATCATGTCACTACACTCGGCATGTGTGAAGACCTGCGGCGTTTTCACTACACGGACCTGTACAATTTTGCTGTACTCGCAACAACACTATTCTACATTGTAGTACTGAGACGTGAGTTAAACAATGTGTGCAAAGCAGGACTCGTCACCTCACCATGCGCAGATGACGTTGAAATGGTCGATTAAGACAACACTACTTAGCCTAATGTCACTTTGGTTCTATTCGTATGCGACTGCTGGTGAAGATGTACAAGTGATTGAAGCCTGTGATTTTCAAACAGCTGTACATCGGATACGGTTAAGGAAAGGGCATATGTTCATTTAAAGGTTTTTGTTCAGATTCACCAATACTGTCGTGCCTCAAAGGATGTTCCTTTCCTCCTGAATCACCCTGTATAGGACGCCGAACCAAGAAGAGCAGCAGTTATTTGTAACCATCTGAAAATGTCAACAAATCTGTTTGCCGGAAGACTAGGCTGCAGCGCGAAACGTACCCTAATAATCGTTCACGATTGCACTCGACAGACTATCAACACGTTTACAGGAAGCGAACTCCAGCGAGGTGACAACAAACTCGGAGGAATACACAGTGCAGGGTCTACGTTCGTGTGAAACTTACGATGAACAGAATATGAAATAATAGCTGTATAAAAATTGGGGCATACAGTTATGACGCTGTTTTTTTTGTTAAAGTACGCGAGTCATAGCGACTGTGGTGCCATACACCGCATCTGGTAAAACTGCCTCTACGCCACGTGTACTTTCTATACCAATAAGCCATCTGACAGCTGTACTGTCACATCCAGCTTTGCCAATGGACACATCGCCTGCAAGAGCAGCGGCGGCTGACTGCATAGCTCTGCTGTGTTGCGGGATTGTCTACCACACCGCCCTATCGGATGCGACAGCAGGTAAACGCTCCACACAGCGGAAGTTGTTTTCTATTGAAGACGTACAACAGTTTTTGTCTGTTCCTGGAGAGGCCCGCCATTGATGAACTCGCCTTTCCTGATTGCCCAGTTTCAAACAGTCACCTTAGAATTATCGCAAAAAATATCTTTGTACGTAGGAGGAAGAAGAGGGCAACTGTGCAAATATTCTGACAGATTTAAAGTCTCTCTAATGGCACGTACCTCTCCCAGAGTCATAAAATAAGCTGCCGCATTAAACGTATAAAGCGCAAATAATTATTGCTTTGTGTACTTTCTTCTTCTGCTTGTTCAGTCCTTGTTTGTGCTACATTTCAACTGGTATATTGTGTTTCGAACTGAAGAATTCTTTCTCATATTCTCCTTTATTAAGAAAGCATCTTTTTATTTTACAAATCGTATAACGTCGACAACTGGTTCAGTTTATATCCTATGCATTAATTTGTTAAAGATCATTCGAAATTTCTGTGACGGTGATTTAATTACTAGTGCCGTTTGGCGTCAGAGACTTACGTACTTATTAAGAATTGGAAAGAAAGAGTCCAGAATCCGCCCAGAAATATAGTTAACCACAGTATTTCACAAAAATTGCAGGTGAGTTACAATTTGTGAGATCCTAAATCGATTAAATAATGTCTTATCCCGCTGTCCCCCTCAAATTCAGTTGGATAATTATATGTGCGACGGGTCGTGGGTGTGATACAAACGAAGTTGTGAGCCAGTAACAAGAAAGTATCACATACTTCATGGGTCTCCTTATGTGGTCCAAAATGTTCATCATAACTAGCGACGGACGCAAATTTATCCGAAGAAGGAGAGAGCAGCTACGCAAACAGAACGTTCACATTATCAACTCCCTATTGATTTTGTGGCCACATCTCCATGTTGCAGATTGAATATCGCCAGGAATAGTGCACTATTTTTATTTTTTCACAAAACGTGGTCTAATTCGGCAGAGTATGTTGTGCCAAGTCTAAGGTGTTCAGCCTGACCGGGTTGCCTCCAAACACATCTCCAAGGATTGTCTTGTTGAAGGCATATGCGACACTCGTCGGTGAAGAGAACGTGATGCCAATCTCGACAGGTCCATTCGGCATGTTATTAAGCCCATCTGTACCGCGCTGCATGGTGTCGTGGTTGCAAAGATGGACCTCGCCATGGACGTCGGGAGTGCAGTTGCGAATTATGCAGCCTATTGCGTCGTACCCCGACGTCCTGCGATTGCACGAAAAGCGTTATTCAACATGGTGGCATTGCTGTCAAGGAGCCTCCGAGCCATAATCCGTATGTAGCAGTCATCCACTATAGTAGTAGCCCTTGGGCGGCCTGAGCGATGGACGTCATTGACCGTTCCTGTCTCTCTATAACTCCTCCACGTCCGAACAACGTCGCTTTCGTTCACTTGAGACGCCTGGACACTTCCCTTGTTGAGAGTCCTTCCTGGTACAAAGTAATAATGCGGATATGATCGAACCGCGATATTGACTGTCTAGGCACCGATGAACTTCATACAACAGGAGCCGTGTACCTCCTTCCTGGTGTAATGACTGGAACTGATCGGCTGTCGAACCCCCTCGGTCTAATAGACGCTGCTCATGAATGGTTGTTTACATCTTTGGGCGGATTTAGTGACATCTCTGAACAGTCTAAAGGGACTGTCTCTGTGATACAATATCCACAGTCAACATCTATCTCCAGGTTCTGGGAGCTGGGGTGCTGCAAAACATTTTTTGACGTATGTAGTAGAAGCCTCGAATATGTATTCACTGTTACCGGATCCTGAGGAAGCCATCAACCAACAGTTTCAGTTTTGTGCAATGCAGTTAAGTGTTTATTTGGTATGTTAAACTAATTCCGACATGTGTGCTTTCGTACATTGATTCTTATTTTCTAGGACTGTTGAAAAATGGGAGCTAATGTATCCAATAAATAAAAATTGTGTGAGCATTGAGAGATATAAATATTGTAGTCACAATGTAGTAGTAAGGAAATATGTTTCGAATGGTCAGTAACATGGAACACTGGCAGCTGCTTGGCTGTTAGGAGCGTGTGGAAGGACTCCTTTTTATCTCCCTCTTCCCTCCTTCCCTTCAGACTTCACCGCTCGCAGCCAATCTTCCCAGCTGCCTACTGTAGAAGCTTGGCTCTTCACCTTCCAGTCTGTACGTAACTTTTATTTTCTTTTGTTTCAGGTAAGCCGCCACAGGTGGTGAACGCGACACCTCACTACACCAGCGCGCAATGATTCAGCTCTCTTATGAATTCGGGTATAGCTGTGCAACACCCATCGCAGTAAGTAGTTGTTAGTTTATAAGTCCAATTATTGTGTTTCGACGTCTTCTGAGGACTAGGCAAAGTAACGGAAGCATCTAGGGCCAAGCACATTCAGGTAGACTATCAGCCGGTACGGCACATGGAAGCAAATGAGTAAGTGACCAATGACGTCACACATAATGGGATGTGTATCAGCACGAGGCAGAGTACACATGTTGCCAGAGGATTGCGAGAGGATGTGTGTTGATGGTAGGTGAGAAGTGCGGAAAGAATTATGCTCGCTGAGTTCCGCGGCAATGCTCTCTATGGAAGGTCAAAAAAGAAGTGGCGCTGCGTTAGTTGAAAATAGAATTTTTTTGTAGAAGCTCCTGTTGTGGAAACACTTGTAAATAAATCAGTAAAACAAACCTTTTACTTTTTGATATCACAGATCTTGGCTATTAGCTCCATTGAATCCGCACCATGAGGTTTCATGAGCGAACATTGCGTATCATGTGGTCTTGATAAAGGTCCATTGTTACAGGAAATCTCTGCATTCTTCTGTTCACTAAATGTTTCAAACAGGTTTGAAATTACCACCGTTTTTTTGACGACAGAGTGCGATCCTTGTGTGAAAGTTCGTGAAAATTTGCTTGCAACTTTGCAAGCGTTATTGCAGAACATATCCGTCATGCGCTCTTTCATATCCGCCCATGCTGTAGTGGATTCACGGAAAGATATATTTTTATGTAGCCCCAGAAGAAACTGATAGTAATTATATTCATTACATATAAGGGGAGGTCAAAAAGTTTCCGTTTGAGGGCGTTGCTGCAGCGTGTATGCAATCCAGCGCGATGTGGATATGCAAGCACCGAGATGTAGGCAAGGGGTTAGTGTGGCCCTAGAAAGGAAACATTTTGAGCGACCGGCTTGAAGGTAATAATAAATATTATCCATCTTTTTCATCTAATTGTTTATTTTATATTCAGCTATTCGTAGCAGCCATCATCAGTTTTGTTTCCTATTCTTTCCGTATGCACATTAGGTAAAACATGTTCGATTGAAAACGTAATAAACGTTGCATTGGAAAAGAAGGATAATATGTATTCTTATCTAAGTGATAAACATCAGAGAAACAGCTGATCCGAAAGAACACCTGCAAATATTAACGATATAAGGGATAGCAAGTTCCCTTTGTCCAGGTAAAATAAAACGTAAATACCTTTTTTCTTCCAGTTATTAATGTCTGCATATTTCGTGTCTCTTCTGGGAGAACAGTAGTTGGAATAATATCGTGCCGTAATGTAAGCTTTGGAGTGTGTCACGAAAATAAAGCAAACAACAAGAATAAACGTTAAGAAGACATAGAAGCACAAAATCCATTACCATCAGAGGAGTGAGATCGGCGCGAATGTGTTAATATCAGATGTTAACGGACGACGTGGCGGTGCCTTGTTTCTGCACAAGCGCTGTTTTTAGCATATTTGGGATTTTAGAAGTCCACTGCAAGCACAGCCAACTGATCACTGATTCCACTGTCCAGCTCGCAACGTGACTGTCTGCTCATTAACTCGCAAGCGCGTTATGCGTGCTCACAACTAGTAGTCGAGTATGACTAAAAAGTCTCTCGTGTAAAACGGGCTTAGGACCAGTTCTAGCTGCTAGCGGCAATGGAAAGAAGATATCTTCAGCATTAACAACAGTAAGCCCATTTTACACTATCGACTTTCTTGTCTTAATCGACTACTCGAGACAAGTGAGTCTATTGCAGCGCCCGTGGAAATTTATTCCCGTAATGCGTCTTTTCGTTCAGAAATGGTTCAAATGACCCTAAGCACTATGGGACTTAACACCTGAGGTCAGCAGTCTCCTAGAACTTAGAACTACTTAAACCTAACTAACCTCAGGACATCACACACACCCATGCCCGAGGTAGGATTCGAACCTGCGACCGTAGCGGTCACGCGGTTCCAGACTGAAGCGCCTAGAACTGCTCGGCCACATCGACCGGCTCGTATTTTTGTGGCGTTTTATTCCCCTAATGGTCTTTTTGTTTACACATATTGCGTATGGTGCAAGAACTGTCTGGTTTGCAGTTTGGCACATGAACTGTGAAAATGAGGTTATCAGGGACCATTCTTTTTACGAAAAAATCGAAATATAGGACAAAATATAGGAACAAACAAAAATAATAGTGTGTATTGGGGACCAAAGGGGAATTCATAGTAGACATTCTTATCAAAGGGCGGGTGGTAAATGCTTTACACTCCTGAGAACGGAAGGAATACGAAAGGTGTCAACCAAACGTTTCAGAACACATACATTTATTTGTTGGAAGATACATATACACGCAAACACATTAAACAATATCTAGAACGCAGAAATAGTGTCCTATTGCTTCACTCTTTGTAATTTTTTTTTGCTAAGTGCTAGAAACATCGAAAATTACTTTTCTCGTTGAATAATTCTGACCTTTTGCTGTTGAAATAATTTTCATTAAAACACGTTTATCTATTTACGTTCTTATTCATGCATAGTGTAGGCCTTTTGTCTCTAAAACATAAAAATGCCGTTATGCCTTCAGGTATTTCGTCTTTCTTTCTAGAAAACCCTAATAGGAAAAATATCAAAAAAAAAATGGCTCTGAGCACTATGGGACTCAACTGCTGTGGTCATAAGTCCCCTAGAACTTAGAACTACTTAAACCTAACTAACCTAAGGACAGCACACAACACCCGGCCATCACGAGGTAGAGAAAATCCCTGACCCCGCCGGGAATCGAACCCGGGAACCCGGGCGTGGGAAGCGAGAACGCTACCGCACGACCACGAGATGCGGGCGGAAAAATATCAGAACCTTGTTTAACATTCCACTGTGTCACGATAACAAAGCAAAGAACACTGTAAATAATAAGGAGACACGAAAGTATACATCTATTTCTATAATACGAGTGAGCTCGGCAAGAATAGGTTAACTTTCGATGTTAGCAGACGCCTCCAAACTACCTTCTTTCTGCGCATGCCCAGTGTGCAGCATACCCGGAACTCCGCGCTCGGCACAGTGTATAGACCATTAACTTAATACACACACTCGTGTCGTGGTTGGTTGCTGAATTACTTGCAAGCACAAAATTTGCACGCACTATGAGTAGTAGATTTTAACCAGAAAGTCGCTTGTGTATAACGGGCTACAAAGCAGCTAGCCACGTCCAGTTTGCGATGAAGCGCCTTGTGGGTTGTTACGCCTGTGCAGCGGCGACCAGCTGCAGGTAGGGCCACAGTACTTTGAATGGTCCCCCGCGGGATCCTGACCCACCCCAACGGCGGCCGGGGTGCGGCGCCCCGCGGCGACGGCGACAGCTCGTATTTCACGGCGCCCCTCGTGACGTCATCAAGGACACCTCACCACAGCGCCGACGTCACCGCTGCGGCCATTGTTCGCGCCCCGCGGTCTCAATATTTGATGCCGCCGGCGCCCGGCGCCCCTGTCGCACACGCGGCCCCAGTGTTCGCGTAGCGAATTGACGGAGACAAATGGGAGGACTCGTTCATTACTCCGGCCATTGCTCCACCGTGTCTGTGCAACAACAAAAGTCATCGACTCACTGCTGCAATCACCTTTGTTTTAAACTGCATTATGCGTTTCAGTGGTTATGACGAAATGGATTCGCAAACTGCGAATACGTATTGACGTCAGCTGTACATTATATTAAAGATACATGAAAATTTGTGCCGGACCGGGAATCGAACACGGATTTCCCGCTTATCGTTAGCGGTCGCTGCAACTACTTCGGCGAGCCGCGCATTTCTCTTGTGCCGACCAAAACACTCATGTCGTGGTGTCTGTATCCCCTATTCTCGCATTTTGTGATTCCCGCACAGAGAGAAACAAATTTTTATCATCGTCATTTTAGCCCCTCGAGGTATGTATGCCAATGTCTAACACAATGTCTGCGTTTATACAGCGTTTATATATCACATAATAATGTCTTTCAGGTGTGAATGCACATCATTATTTTGCATGCTGCCATACTGCGCCACGGATATTAATTCACATTTCAATAAAACTTATTGACGTCCGTATCCAAATCTCCATATATACTCCGGGAGAGACTATAAATTGCGTGGCGGGAGGTACTCCGAACCAATGTTCGCTTTGAGCAGGCTCATAAAAGCAATAAAAGCCAACTATATATAATTATAAAAAATGATTAACACACAAAATGTTACTTAGTTAGCCTTACACAAATTAAAAAGAGCCATCACATTTATTAAAGGCGAACTACTCGCTGTAACAATAACTTATTGTGCTTTCTCTTGCAGGCATAAGAAACACAGTTATATGAGAACTACACTTTAAGGAAACGAACTTCTATAGAATTTTAATGACTGTAAAGTGCAAGATTAAATGCAGATATTTACATTATCTTCACTAATTTATTGGGTCTTTGCTCTCCTAAATTACTGCTTAATTTTTACCAAGCAAAACCTTAGATGGAGAAGATTCTCTCAATGGATGCAGCATTAGCAGGGCAAGAAATGAGGCACTAATAAAGTAGTTGTATGAATGGGTTAGCGTTTTGAATAAGCTAATAACAGACATTTAAACTGAGCTACTTAATAGTCAATACGAAAAAATGAAACCCATAAAATTCAAATTTACCCACTTAAAAAAAAAAATACCTGGGGTTTTCTCAGCCATGGCATTGAGCAAGGGGGAAGTGACTGTCTATATTCTCTTCAGCCCGAGTACATATTAAAAGCGCATATGAGATACATTTGTGTTAATTACTTTGGGTTGATGCTAGTTAACAATAATTACCCTGGAAAATGTTTTGAAATCAAAGTGAATTTTTTGTAGGTATGACAACACCTCATGACTTAAGCAGGACAATTATACACACGACTATACATACAGCTTCATATTGCTTTATTAACAAAACAAGCAGTCACAAACGTTACACATATGTTCTGTAGGTTTCAAGATAGGTCAAAATACACGCTGGGTATCAAGACTTTCACCAACTGTAAGTCGTCAACTAATTACAGACAATTCGTCAGAAGGTAAAACTTGCCCCTTGAAACACTGTCTGCGGTTAGCGGGTACCTATTTTTCCACTCCCACCACATTTTTAGGCGTACACCTAAAATTGTAGCAACAATACTGATTCAACAAAACTTGTGCAATTCTTCTGCAGTAAAATGAAGTGATTTTCCCGTTTTATTGACGTGCCTAATATTTGTGAGCTGAGACATATCCTAAAAACAATGAACCAAGACAGCATCTGGAAAAATATTCAAACTGCTTTTTTAGTTCATCTGTGGCTGCTGAGTGACTAGCAGCAATGTTAAATTGGAAGTTACTGTAAGTGCTGCTCATCTGAAAACTAAATAAGGCAATTACGTTTTCTAAATAAATCGTCTAGTGGATGACAGTAATTCTTTTAATAAAACACTTATTCTTTCTCATTTGTATGCCTCCATAACTCATATACTTCTCGCTTTTGAGCAAGAGCACAGTTTCCTCTTGTGATGCAATTTCTTTATTTTGATCTCTTTGCATAAATTCGTCGTTTTCATCATGAGATTCATCAAACTCTGTTAGACTCATCTGGAACTGGGGTAATTTGTTGACCTACTCAAGGATCTCTTCATCACTCAAACCTGATAACCAAATAAATATATATAGTCATACTTAAAGTGACGTAAACAAAGCCGGTAGTGAGTACCTATGTGTCATACGAAATATCCAAAAGTTTAAACTTTATGAATCCGTTATAAAATTAATTTATATTTGCTGTTAACTGAGGAGTGCCTGTACAGTTTTAATACAAAACTGAATCATGTCAAAAAACGTTTAACTAGAAAAAGGTATGTCTTTACCTTTATTTCGTCGAGACATGATGTGCAACTGCAAAATTCGAAGTTTCCAATCAGTGCTGACACCTCGTGGTGCTCAGCAAAAGAATGAACAAGTGAGCTGCCGCAAGAGCGATGTTTATCACACATGATAACATAGATTAGAAAAAATTCAGCTGCGTTCGCACCCGAGAAAATAATTAAAACTGGAGGTATCATATATACACATCAAAAAAAGCTATGCATCACCTCGGTTCCGAAAGTTCCAAAACCTGTACAGAAAAATGGAATAGAGATCAACACAAACAACATTTCCGCCCTTTTTATTGCTCATGAAAACCACACACTGCATGCTGTACCGCCATACAGTGAACCCTTCGGAGGTGCTGTCCGGATTGCTGTACACACCGGTACACCCAGTAGCACGTCCTCTTGCACTGATGCCTGCCTGTATTCGTCGTGGCATACTATCCACGAGTTCATCAAGGTACTGTTGATCAATTGTCTCACTCCTCAACGGCGATTCGGCGTAGGTCCCTCAGAGTGGCTGGTGGGTCATGTCGTCCATAAACAGCCCTTTTAAATCTATCCCAGGCATGTTCGATAGGGTTCATGTCTGGAGAACATGCTGGCAACTCTAGTCGAGCGATGTCGTTATCCTGAAGGAAGTCATTCACAAAATGTGCATGATGGGGGCGGGAATTGTGTCCATGAAGACGAATGCCTTGCCAATATGCTGCCGATATGGTTGCACTATCGATCGGATGATGGCATTCACGTATCGTACAGCCGTTACGGCGCCTTCCATGACCACCAGCGGTGTACATCGGACACACATAATGCCACCCCAAAACATCAGGGAACCTCCACCTTGCTGCCCTCCCTGGACAGTCTGTGTGTCTAAGGCGTTCAGCCTGACCGGGTTGCCTCCAAATACGTCTCCGACGATTGTGTGGTTGAAGGCATATGCCACACTCATCGGTGAAGAGAACGTGATGCCAATCCTGAGCGTTCCATTCGGCATGTTATTGGCCCTTTTGCAACCTATTGCGCACAGTTTGAGTCGTAACGACGTCCTGTGGCTGCACGAAAAGCGTTATTCAACATGGTGGCGTTACTGTCAGTGTTCCTCGGAGCCGTAATCGCTTTGGTTCACTTCGACACGCATGGACACTTCTTTTGTTGGGAGCTCTTCTTGGCACAAAGTTACAATGTGGACGCTTTCGATTCGCGCTATTGACCGTCTAGACATGGTCGAACTACAGAAAACACGAGCCGTGTACCTCCTTCCTGGTGGAATGACTGGAACTCATCGGCTGTCGGACATCCTCCGTCTATTAGGCACTGCTCATGCATAATTGTTTACATCTTTGGGTGGGTATAGTGACATCTTTGAACAGTCAAAGGGACTGTGTCTATGATACAATATTCAAAGTCAACGTCTATCTCCAGGAGTTCTGGGAACCGGGCTGATGCATGTGTGTGTGATACCTCGGGACTGGAGAGGGTGCGGCACTGTGCGCGGTCTAATTTCTCATACCTTATTCTCATAATCCATAGGCGATGTATATGACGGTGCAGCAGAATTGTTGCACAGTCGTCTTCCAATACAAATGCTATAAATTGTAAAAGATTCACATTTTAGTTCCTCAAGCACTTCTGTTGTATGAGATCTAGCGACATGTTGCCATCCTACCAATGCGTCTCTGAATTTTTTCGATGCCTTTCGTTGTGGTTACTTGATAAGGACTGCAAACACTGGAAAAGTACTCTAGGATTGCACGCACTAGCCTCCTCTATGACGTTTTATTAAGAGATGCATTGCGCTTTCACAGAACTCTTCCAACAAATGCAAGTGTCCCGTTTGCTTTCCCTAATAGTGCTTTTACGCATTTTATTGTATATCACTTTTTAGTATTACTTTCATATTTGAGCGCTATTCGTTTAGTAGGGTCTGATCGGTCGGGAAGTGGAAACCACCGTCAAAATCCTAGGGAGTGTTTCACAGATGTGCTGGGCCTTTTCTCTCGTGTGCCCATTGATCACGTCACGTCGTTCTTTTCTTTTCCAGGCACAGTGAGGACTTAAAAATGTCTAGAAAATAGTCTCCTCCCAAGTGTGAAGTGCTGGCTGAGGGGTTGAGCCTGATTTCAGACAGGCCACATAACGTAACTGTCATGAATTTCCTTTTTCAATATAATACTCGGTCGCACACTGCAAGGGCGATGACTACGTTCCTCCAGCGTTTTCTATGGAAGTGTTTGCTTACACATCATACAGCCCGGACTTGCCTCCCTCTGATTTTCACCTTTGCTCATGAATCGATGGCTATGAGGACAACATTTTGGCACAGACAACGAATTACAGTCCAGCGTAGAGAATAGGCAGAAAGCACAAGCGGTTGTCTTCTATGACGAGAGTATTGGGAAGTTGGTACAGCGCTATGACAGATTTCTTAAGTAGGAGCGGCGACTATGTAGACAAGTAATTGGAAGGTGCAGCTAACTGTTGCAAACAAAATATTATTGAAGTTCACCGTGTTTTCCATTTCGCGAGCAATCGGACCTTTATAAACGAAAAGCCTTCGTATTTATGCAGTGTGACGCATCATTATTCTTGTAATCAGATACTACAAGGATCTTTCTCTTAATTATCATGTATTTAACCGCATTTATAGAGAGCAACGATCCATACCCAATAGAGATTTGCAAGTCTTTCTGGATTTCCTTGCGATTGTCCAACGACGATAACCTCCTGCATACAACAATGTCATTAGCGAACAATTTTATAATGCTGCTAATCCCAAGAATTGCAAAAGAGAAACGATAACTGTGAGCACTCGTTTATTTCTGGAAAATTGTGGACGGTCTGTGCAAATTCGTATAGTGATGTTTGCTGTATGGGGAGTTAGCGTAAAACCGCAGTTCTGTCCTATTTAGTGTATGTGGACTCTTTATCAGCAGTTCACATTTTCAGAAGCGAGTACTTTAATATAGCGGAAGTATGCACGAATTTTCAATAGCAGCTCTATGTGCTGATAACTATATGTAGTTGTAACTTGCGAAGCCAAAGTTGTAATGTTTTATTCTAACTATTTCCTCTTTGTTGATTTTTGTTGTATGGCCATTAGGCCGGGTCTAAGGCAAGTTTTGTGGCCCAAGCCATCCTCACACAAGACGTGTTTCTCATAGTGAAGCTCGCCACCTGTGATTTCCATCGTGCCCGGTGCATGTTTAGAAACGAAGTGCTGCATCACACGGATCGCAATGTGCTCCTCTTCATGACTAGAGACCACAGCACCCTCCAGCATCAGTTGTCGGCTGTATCTGGCCGGCAAACTACACAGTTAGTTTAGGAAAATGGACACACGCAAAATTGCTATGTTACCTCTATTGAAACACACATTATATTCCTTCTCCATATGCTAGCCACTTCATTCCGTCTGCAGTATACTTAAGTAAAAACTGCAGTATCTGTCTGCATGATTCAGTGCAAATTTTATATATGTGGGGCAAGGCGGGACTCTGAACACTTTGTTGAACTCTGTGACATATAAGACTTGTTAACAGCGAATAAACGTGCCATTCTGGTTGCTGAATATTACACCCATAAAGCGCTAAAGTCTCTGTAATTAATATTAGATTCTACTTTTTATTATGATGTATTTTAGTGTTCTTTGAATGCGAATAAATAAATAAATGCGGAAAGGAAAATTCTATGTCCACTGAGTAAGGGCACCAACTTTTAAAACTTCGATTACAAATAGAATGATATAAATATAGAATAATCTTCCACATAAGATAATAATTACTTTATTATTCACACTAGTTCGTAAAATCCTAAAGGTATTCCTATTAGATAACTGTTTCTATTGCATATCAGTGATTTAGAATATCTGATATACAAGAGATTTAAAATAAGAGAGTGGAATATCTCCGTCTGCCTACAGGACTTGAAGATAGACCGGAAAAGTCATTTATTTAGTGCAATATATCGGTAACATTTTTTGTTCTTTATGTAAGGGTAAGTGTTTGTGTTTGTGTGTGTGTGTGTGTGTGTGTGTGTGTGTGTGTGTGTGTGTGTGTGCGTTTGTGTGTGTGTGTGTGTGCGCGTTTGTGTGTGTGCACTCATCTATGTTTTTGCGCGCATCCATACACACTATTTATGAACGAATTATGTATCTCGCATTCTGGGAAGATTTTTGGATGGATGAATAACTAAACATTTAATGCGATGAAATGAGGCAGGGATTGATCCATGTTCTACGAACAAACTCAAATCTGAGAGAGTGCGCTCTTACACGTATATGACATATGATATTATAGAACACATCTACACTAATTTAATTAGAAGGGCCCAGAAACATTTCGAAAACGTGAAGGTGAATATAAAATAATAATTTCAGGAAGTCAGTAACATTTTTAGAAGTTTCGCTAATCATGTAGCTGTGGGCTTATTGAAGTTAATATTAATAACGAGTGGGACACGAAATATATCTCTTTGCTTTAGCATGCTTTTACGTTTAGGGGTTATTAAAATATTGTTATATCTATAATTTAGAACAGTATATACATCTAAAAGCGATAAATAAAAAATTATATATATACGGAGTGTTCAAAAAGTCTCTCTGCAGTGCCGTATGATTGTTAACCATGCGTGCCGTATGGTTGTTCGCCTGCCTGGGTTACTTCCCTTCAAGTGGACTCTTCCAACATTCCATTATGCGAAAATTTGTAAGTAAAAATGAGTATTCAATAAATTAATAACTTGTATTTCACTGAGTTTCATTTCGGTATATTCACTGCGGAATATGGCAATATAAGGCAGATCCCGGGTTCGAGTCCCGGTCGGGGCACACAGTTTCAACTGACTTACATCAACGCCTAACGCCTGTATACAGCTGGGGGTATTCATTTCCTTATAAAAAATAATCTTTTTACATGTTCTTTTGTACAATAGGATGACACTGTGCACTTGTATACAGTAGCTGCACTGTAACAGACGTTTAGAAAAAGAAGTATCACGATTTTAGTGCACGCTGATGCTTCACGCATCGTTTTCTCTGTTGCAGTCGCGAATACCTTGCTAAGCAGCCATCTGCTTTTTTCGGAGATGGGGCGAATGATTGACGTTAGCTGCAAAAGAATGTCTCGGACTACAACACAAATTTGACAGAAGAAGAGCAACTGCAGAGCGTCATGGGGAGGGGTGGACGCATCGAAACTCTGAGAGATATTTCTTCGGAAAGCAGATGTCAAGATGGAGTCGCATCATTTCCTCCCAATTCGTCTCCCAGTGAAACGGCAGAAGGCTGCCAGGCATCGGGATGCCTTTAAGGAACGGAATAGGAAAATAGTTGGTCTTTGTTCAGTTCGTTTGTTTTATGCACGAGAACACTGATGTCAGGGGCTGCAGTTGATGAAAATAAATTGTGAACAAATCGTATAAATTTAGAAAAAAATTAAAAGTCGTTTTTCGTGAATAAAACTGTGGTAACTCTGTGAAACTAATTGCACCGTTCCCGAATGGAGAGCAGTGTCTTATTTGCTTTGCGAATGTCAACGTCTACGTATGCGTTGCCTAGTACTAAAAGTTTAATGAAGGCAGCGAATATGGTCTGGGTAATTTTCACACTGAGTTAAGCTAACTCAAAAAATATATACACAGTTTCTAACTTCAATTCGGGTCTTTTTGTTTTAAACTGTTGATTTAAGATTATACCCGTTAATGAGTAGATAATGACGGCGTGTTAAATTTTTAAATTGGTGAATAATGATATGAAATATTGAACATAAATTTTTATTGCACCGGAAGCCGTTAGATAGGCTCCAAACATATGGAAATCGTATGGTGAGAGCTGGCGACGGTGTGGAGGATGTGTAAGGACTTCCTAGTGACACTTCTGCAGCGTATTCGAAACAAAGTTCCGGGAAAGTCAAGATGACCTTTTTCTTTGACGGCAAGAGCTCACTGGTTATTGACATTCCGGCGCCACAGTTATGATGGACCGGTACGTGGACACTTAGCAAAAACTGAGTTCAGACACCCAAGAATATTGACGGGTGGCATAATTCTGTTGCAGAAGAATGCCAGCCCACGTGTTGCCAAGATTGTTTCTACTACGCTGCAGAAGTTTTGCTGGGAAGCCCTTACACGACCTCCGTACAGCCCCGGTCTCTCCCCATGCGATTCCCATATTTTTGGAGCCCTGAACAAAGAAAATTTTGACCGTCAATTTGCTTCAGACGAAGACGTGCAGGCCTGCTGAGTACTATCATTATTCTGCAGGAAACCGCAACCATTTTCCGATGAAGGCATTGACCGGCTTGTCTCACAGTGGGATAAATGTATCAACAATTATGGCAATCACTTTCGAAATAATGAACAGCTTACTTATTTTTCCCATATGTCTGTTTTCATTTGACTCCTCCTAATAGATGGTGCACACCTTGCACCAAGAGGTCATGTGACTCTTCATCGCTGACGTAAATTGTGGCAGTGTGGGACCAACGAGATACACGGATCCTGTGGAGTACGTCACAGCATGTGAGACAAGTGTTACGAGTTGCGGCGACCGTTTCCAGTCGGGAGTTAGTTACTATTTGAGACCAATTTAATACTTCCTAGTTACACATTTAAATACACGAAAGCACTCGATAACATACGACAAAGCCGGCCGGTGTGGCCGAGTGGTTCTAGGCGCTTCAGCCTGGAACCGCGCGATCGCTACAGTCGCAGTTTCGAATCCTGCCTCGGGCATGGATGAGTGTGATGTCCTTAGGTTAGTTAGGTTTAAGTAGTTGTAAGTTCTAGGGGACTGATGACCTCAGATGTTAAGTCCCATAGTGCTCAGAGCCATTTGAACCATGTGCACATACGACAAAGTTAAGCACATACTTCCTTTTCGAAAGTGTTTGTTCACAGGCAAAAGTTGTTTCAAACACTGATGTTATATCGATTTCTTCAGTTTCGGAAACTCACCGTCAGCTAAGCAGCAGTAAACTTCAGCAAGTTTTCCTTCACTGTGCTTCTCTTTCAACAATCATTTGCTTGCAAATCAATGAAATTCAACTTCAGTTCAACGAGCACATTACAAAGGTTCTGGAACAGGAGGAGGTCTGTCTCAACTCTGTGTGTTCATTCTGTGTTAATACTGGACAAGGGCAAGCATATGGTGTTTGTAACGGTGATTTGACTGAGTCTGTACGCAACATAACATGAGAACACACCCGTAGATCCTTGCGTCCAAAGATATCCAGATCCATTCCTCAGGATGCCGGCGACGGGTGAAATTTAGAGATGGAACTCAAATGGCTTTGAGCACTATTGGACTGAACTTCTGAGGTCACCAGTCCCCTAGAACTTAGAACTACTTAAACCTAATTAACCTAAGGACAATCACACACATCTGTGGCCGAGGCAGGATTCGACCCTGTGACCGTAGCGGTGACGCGGTGCCAGACTGTACCGCCTAGAACAACTTTATCGGATTTTCACTGTGGTTTCCATTTCGCGCCCCATCGGACCTTACTTTCGTCGTATAACAAATTAAAATTTTTGTGTTATTTTTCATTTAGCTGTACTGTGAAGCCTTTCTTCTTGTCAAATGTTACGATTCTAGGCCAACGGGAAGTGCCCTATGAGTTTTGATGAGTGACTTTGCGAGCATCATAATATCTACATCTACATGTACGTGATTATTCCGCAAGTCACAATCAACCCCGGCCGGCACAGATGGAACTAATGACGAGTTACAGTAAGCGATGTCGTTGCTCGAAAAATAATATGAAAAGTGTCTGAGTGGTTCACGAAACCACCAGCAGTAGGGCAGATTCGTCTCGTGTTCTATACGTTTTATTAAGCAAATTTTAGAGCCTTCTGCGGGCCCGATGAAAGGACGTAGTGGGACGGATCCTGCCCGCCGGCTATAGTGTGGTAACCCTGCCTTAGGTTCAATGAACATTGTGCCGACAAAAAATTTTCAAATGTGTGTGAAATCGTGTGGGACTTAACTGCTAAGGTCATCAGTCCCTAAGCTTACACACTATTTGACCTAAATTATCCTAAGGACAAACACACACACCCATGCCCGAGGGAGGACTCGAACCTCCACCGGAACCAGCCGCACAGTCCATGACTGCAGCGCCTCAGACCGCTCGGCTAATCCCGCGCGGCCACTGTGCCGACAGATTAAAGTAAATTTGTGAATGCGCATTGATATAATTTGATACCCCTAGCTGGGCAATGGATCTACATTCTTCAGTACGGATCCATAAATACGTCCGATCTCCTGTGGGAATCTCAGAGCAGCGAACATGGAGTCATGGACAGGGACTGCGAATAGGTGCCGCTCGTTGGGAATGTGCATAGGCGGTGGGGCGTGCCGGGACAGTCCGCGCAGTTGCTATATATCTGTGTCCGGGATGGCGCAGTGGTTAGCGTACCTTCCTCGTAAGCAGGAGATCCCGGGTTCTAATCCCTGCCCGGTACACATTTTCACTCGCTGTTGCTGATTCCGCGTAATGTCCCGCTGCAACTTCTAACAACCCTACCACAACAAAGGTCAAAATTTAATAATGATTGTAGTGTTGCTCACGCTGCTAAATACTGCATTTTCGGGCAACAACAAAGTTATTATGTGGCAGGTGTCATTAGAGCACAGTTAATAAAGTCGTTTCATGTAACAATAAATAAACTAGGCACTCATCTTTTCGTATTTCCCACGCTGGTCTCGTTGTAAAGTCATGGCTCAGTCGTCGAAAATCTAGGTGGTGATGATTCCAAGCTCGGATGCAAAGAGGCCTAGGTTTTATTCTGCTATATCCCAAGGTTTGTAGATGCGCTTCTCAAACCATTCTTCAAGATTAAACCTTTGAAAGTTGGCACAACGGTGATGTAAAAAAATAGGCAGCACTCCGAATTTAAGTTACACTTCCTTTTTATTGCTTTTGTTGCAATATCGCGTAACACACAAAACATCACTTCACAATACAAAACATACTTGAAAACATCTTCCTCACTGTTAAAGTTCACATTTTATAAGCTGACTACAATATGCGTCTTTACAACATGAAGTCCAAGACTTGACTTTTTCAAGGTCCGACTCTCTAACAACTAATAATCGCTTACGCGCCCAAAAATCAGAGTTACAAGCACGTCAAAGATCATAGTGACAAAAGAAAGAATACACATAATAATAATATCATTGCAACATAAACATATCGATGTATCAAAGTATCTCTATATTAATGAAATCAAATCTGAATGTTGTCTCAGAAACATGTTAACTACTTTACAGAAACACAGCAGAGTATTGCTGGTATCGAGAGGTTCAGGTGAGCTGCCGTAATGGTTACGTAATTCAAGTACCATTACAGACCGACAATAGTGATCCCCTTCAATTTACATATGAAGGAAAAGTGCCAGTTATTGCAAAATGGGTGACCCCGTACAGCTGGATAAACGCTAGGATTCGTAAAATGACTTGTGGAACTTCTCCCAGCAAAGGATTTCTGGCATCAGCCCTCTGTTGATAATACGAGAGCTTGACTGAAGCGACGTTACCGTGGTTTGTTCGGTGCTCCGTAGACGACTGCGTTCTCCCATTGCACACGGCTGCCGCCAGGATCACGTGACGCGGGCCGTGTTGTGTTGTGTTGCGTTGCGTGGCGGAACCACGTGGGGCGCACCTGGCCGACGCGCACACGCACCGGCAGACGCACACGCACTCATCCGTCACTCGGCGCCGCCAGCTGGCCCCGCCCATAGCTTGTACGCGCCGCGATACGCACAAAGGGAAACCCGCGCCGGAGTTACGACATCGCGATACGCACTGCGTCGACGAGGCTTTGTGGCGACTACATGAGCGATCAGTTCGTAGCTGCCAGCCAGCGACGTCCGCCGGATTATTTACAACGCCGCCCTGCAGCCGACGCTGTAAAATACCGCTTTTTATTACTTACGTGTTCACCGCAGCGAGTAAGAGGCAGTATTTGTAACCGCACCGGACGTGAAATTAGTCACCCACCAGCAACATCACGCTATTACTTTGTAGCACCGACGACGAAGAAAATCCACTGATTTTTAGGGTTCCGTACCTCGGCTGGTAAAAATGGAACCGTTATAGTATCAGTCTCTTATCTGCCTACCTGTCTGTCTGTCTGCCTGTTCGAACGCTAAATACCTGTTTCTCAGGAACGGGTAGACACATCAAGGTGAATTTATATAACATACAAAGGCAAGTGGACCTTTGGCACTACAAAAAACGTACGTTTCTCATTTAATGCAGTCAAAAGATACCGTCATTTATGTCACGTAACTCAACTAAATACTTAGGGATTACAATTAGCCGGCTGGAGTGGTTCTAGGCGCTACAGTCTGGAACCGCGCGACCGCTACGGTCGCAGGTTCGAGTCCTGCCTCGGGCATGGATGTATGTGATGTCCTTAGGTTAGTTAGGTTTAAGTAGTTCTAAGTTTTAGGGGACTGATGGCCTCAGAAATTAAGTCCCATAGTGCTCAGAGCCATTTGAACCATTTTTTATTACAATTACGAATAACTTGAATGGGAAATGTCACATAGATAATCTTCTGGGGAAAGTAAACCAAAGACTACGATTTATTGGCAGAACACTTAGAAAAAGCAACAGGTCTGCTAAAGAGACTGCTTACACTAAGTTTCTGGAGTATAACTGTGCGGTGTGGGATCTGCATCGGATAGGACTGTCTGAGAACATCGAAAATGTCTGAAGAAGAGCAACTCGTTTTGTACTATTGCGAAATAGGGGAGAGAGTGCCACGGTTATGATACACGAATTGGGGTGGCAGTCAATAAAACAAAAGCGTTTTTCGTCGCAGCAGGGCCGTCTTATGGAAATTCAACTATCAGCTTTCTCCTCAGTGTGAATATATATATATATATATATATATATATCCGCATAAGGAGAAATGATCATGATAATAAAATAAGGGGAATCAGAGTTCGCGCGGAAAAATTTAAGTGTTCGTTCTTCCCGCGTGCTCTTTGATAGTGGAACGGTAGAGAAGTAGCTTAAAGGTGGTTCGATGTACCCTTCGCCAGGCTCTTAATTGTGACTTGCGGAGTAATCACGTGCGTGTAGATGTATATATTTAGATGCTCGTAAACTCACTCATCAAAACCTATAGGGCACTTCCCGTTGGCCTAGAGTCATAACATTTGACAGGAAGAAAGGCTTCACAGTACGACTAAAATAAAAATAACACAAAATTTTTAATCTGTTATACGGCGAAGCAAGGTCTGATGGGGCGTGAAACGGAAACCACAGTGAAAATCTGATAAAGATTTACACGAATCTGTTGGGCAGTGCCTCTAGTACGCCCATCGATTGCGTCACGTCATTCTTTTCAGTTCTGAGCGCACAGTGCGCACGTAAAGGTGCCTAGAAAAACAATGTCTCCCGCCGAGTACGAGGGCTATTCGGAAAGTAAGGAACGATAGGTCGTGAAATGGAAGCCACAGTGAAAATCAAAACTGTTTTATTTGAAACAGTTAGCTACAACTTCCAGCTGCTTATCTCCATAGTCGCCGATCCGACTTAGATGTTTGTCGTAGCGTTGTACCAACTTTCCAATACCCTCGTTATAGAAGGCAGCCGCCAGTGCTCTCTGACAATTGTCTACGCTGGCCTACAGATCGTTGTCTGTGCCAAAATGTTGTCTTCATAGCCAGCGGTTCATGTGAGCAGAGATGAAACTCAGAGCGAGACAATTACAGGCTGTATTGTGGGTAATCAAACATTTCCAATTGAAAACGATGCAGGAACATCTTCATTGCCCTGCAGAATGCGGCTGAGAATTCTCTTGAAGAAGAAAACGCACGATAATTATGTAATGTTGGATGCATAGCTTCAGGCGAAACTTCTAACCAGGCCCTCGTGCTTGGTGGGAGACACTATTGTTCTAGGTATCTTTATGTGCTCCCTGTGTGCTCAGAACTAAAAAGAACGACGTAACGCGATCTACGGGCATACTAGAGACACTGACCAATATACCTGTGCAAAACTTCATCGGATTTTCACTGTGGTTTCCGTTTCGTGATCGATGGTTCCTTACTTTCCGTATAACACTCGTATAAGAAGGGTCTGATGAGAGATTTCGCCTAACGTCATGTATCCCACGTAACATAAATGTCATATGCTTCCTTCTTCATGACAGTTCTCGGCCACACACTGCAGATCTACCTTATGTAGATTGGGAACAGCAGACGGCCTATAACACTTCCTTGGGGAACACATATCACTTGTGTTTTACTCGATGATTTTCCGTCGATTAGTAATTGGAAATCATGAATGCAATCGCACAACTTTAGCGATGCTCCATTGGCACGGATGTTGATTACAAGTTTCTTACGAGGAACAGTGTCAAAAGTCTTCTGGAAGCCTAGAAATACGGAATCTATTTGAGGTCCCCTGTCGATAACACTCATTGCTTCGCTCGAATAAAGAGATAGTTGTGTTTCACAAGAGCCGGCCGCGGTGGCCGAGTGGTTCTAGGCGCTTCAGTCCGGAACCGCTCTACTGCTACGGTCACAGGTTCGAATCCTGCCTCGCGCATGGATGTGTGTGATATCTTTAGTTTAGTTAGGTTTAAGTAGCTCTTAGTTCTAGGGGACTGAGGACCTCAAAAGTTAAGTCCTTTGTGCTCAGAGCCATTTGAACCATTTTTTTGTTTTTCACAAGAACGATATTTTCTGGATTCATGCTGGCTGTGTGTCAACAGACCGTTACCTTCGATATAACTCATAATGTTCGAACACAGTATATGTTCCAGAATCCTACTGCAAACCAACGTACTGATGTGGCTCTGTAATTCATTGAGTTACTTCTCTTTTCTTTCTTGAGTATTGGTGTGACCTGCACAACTTTCCCGTCCTTTGTTACTTATCTTTCGTCAATCGAGCGGTTGTACAAGACTGCCAAGTATGGGGCTATTGTATCAGCATATTCTGGAAGGACCTTATTGGTGTGCTGTCTGGAACGGAAGACTTGCCTTTATTAAATGCTTTAAGCTACTTCGCAACAGCTAGGATATCTGCTTCTAAGTTACTCATGTTGGCACTTGTTCTCGATTCGAATTCTGGAATATTTACTTCATCTTCTTTGGCGAAGAAATTTCAGAAGGCTGTTTTATTAATTACACTTTAGTGGTTTAGTCGTCGGTAACATTACCATTGGTATCGCGGAGTGAAGGTACTGATTCTGTCTTGCAGGAGGTGTACTTTACACACGACCTGAATCTCTTTGGATTGTCTGTCAGATATTGAAACAAGCTTCGTTGTGGAAGCTAGTCAGCGTTTATCTCGTCCATCAGACGTGGCAGTCACTGAGAAAATATGCGTTTCACAGAACAACAGGGCGAGTTCGAAACGCACATGAGCATCAAAGGGCGTGGCGGTGCAGGGAGACGAACTCGACTATAAATAGACAGCGACACCAAGTCCTGGAACATTGAGATTGTTAGCAACAAAGTCTGGAAGGAGAACCTGCTCAGAAAAATCCAGGAGTCCACAGTATATCAGAGAGTTACAACTGTCCATTCGCAAGCTTTTTTCACAACAGACGTTTCGCAGTCCACATAGAAGGACTCCGATCAGACGCTAAAATTCTACCGCCGGTCTACCACAAGAATCAGTGCTGTCTCCTCTCCTGTTCACAATTTATATCAAGGACAGTCCCAGAGCGCCGCAGGTGGAAATCACTTAATTCGTCTTCTCGGCAGACAGAATCCACTGGATGTGACTAGCAAATGGTGTCGGAAACACAAAGGGGAGTTGAACGCAGAGAAGACGATTGCCGTCTACTGCAGTAAAAGGCGACGAACATTACGAGACACGTTACGATTACATCATAACGAAATACCACGGAGTCGGCCTGTCCGGTACCTGGAGGTGAGTTTAGTACACTTGATCTTCCTTGAACATGAGGACGACCTTAGAAGGAAATTGCAGGCTGTGGAAAAGAGGCTCATAGCCCTCTTCCCGAGTAACGAATTAAGAGTGACAACCAGAATTCGTCTTTATATGAGTATGGTGTTATCGAAAATACTGTACGGCAGTTCGGTCTTAACGTGTAAAATTAGAGTTCATAAAAAACAGAACAGATGATTGCGAGGGCGTTTGAAAGGAAACCGACATTTGAGAATAGCGGACTTCGGGTCTCGCATGAGCTTGCTGGACATAGAAATACAGAAATGGCCGACAGATCCACACAGCAGGATGGACAAGATCCGGGAGCAGTCAGACAACTGTAACAGATAGAAAGAACTATTCCACTCCCCTGGCATAGATAAACAGTTTTTCACTACTTTACTGTTTTATTTAGTAAGAAATGCTGCATGTTTTATCGGATTGTACAAGTGCATTCTTGTATTTAAAATGTTTATTAAAAGCAGTTTTTCACTGGTTTACTGTTTTATTTAATAAGAAGTGCTGTATGTTGTCTCGAGTCCTTATTTCCTGAGACTAGTATGACCTGCCCCCCCTCAGTTCATATACTGGGTACGCCCTTGGTTGTTGGTACCATCGGTTTTTGAAACAGTGTTCATAAGCAGGCAACTAAAATTAGGTTGGCACAACAACTTGATTAATAGAGACAAGGGCTTTCCTCGTATGAGGAGAACACGGAAAGTGCTGTAACCCCATTTCCCAGAAACTTCCCTCAATGGAAGAGGTGTCAAAATAAGCGAAAACGTGTCTTTGCTTATAAATAGATACTCGACCGATTCTGAGAAAACGACGGTCAAAGCTTTCAAGGTGTCTTCCGTGACTTTTAGAGCGTCATTAGTTCAACGAAGTGATGGCACAAGTCTAGCGTTATGGTTTCACAATTTTGAGCCCCATGTTCGAGACCTGCTTATTACTTTTGTTCTTGTTTTTCATTTATCTGCTCATGTCCGTAGAAGATTGCTACACGAATGTTTTTCAGTGGATAATAATATAAAGTTCTCCTTGTTCGTCTACTAATTGCATGTCCGCTAAATGATTTTTTTTAAAAAGAAAAGAAAACAGTAAATGAATTAGAAAATTATTTGAAATTGTTTTCGATGTAATTGCTGTAGTTTCTCTTGATTCACAATCAATTGGAAGCATCAGTTTTCGGAAAAGTGATCCGTTACGCGCGGTTTTCAGCGGAATTATTGCCAGGGCGTGGAATCTTCAGCAACGGTAAAGACGTTCCCTCTCCGAATGAGATTCAGACGAAGAATTGCCAGAATTGCCGCAGTAACAAACCTGCCTTCTATGTTTCGAATAATTCGACCCTCGATATTATCCAAGGCAAAGAATATTCCTGAAGAATAAACGTACGAAAGGAATTTAAAAATCACTGTAAGAATAGACATAAGAATGAAATATAAGAACACGAGAATTTATAAAGATTGTAGCCCCTGTAAATGAAAAAAAAATACTCTACTGCCCATTAAAATTTCTACACCACGAAGATGACGTGCTACAGATGCGAAATTTAACCGACAGGAAGAAGATGCTGTGATTTGCGATTAGCTTTTCAGAGCATTCGCACAAGGATGGCGCCGGTGGCGACACCTACAACGTGCTGACATGAGGAAAGTTTCCAACCGATTTCTCATACACAAACTGCAGTTGACCGGCGTTGCCTGGTGAAACGTTGTTGTGATGCCTCGTGTAAGGAGGAGAAATGCGTACCATCACGTTTCCGACTTTGATAAAGCATTGTAGCCTATCGCGATTGCGTTTTACCGTATCGCGACATTGCTGCTCGCCTTGGTCGAGATCCAATGACTGTTAGCAGAATATGGAATCGGTGGGTTCAGGAGGGTCATACGGTATTCCATGCTAGATCCCAACGGCCTCGTATCACTAGCAGTCGGGATGACATGCATCTTATCCGCATGGCTGTAACGGATCGTGCAGCCACGTCTCGATCCCTGAGTCAACAGATGGGGACGTTTGCAAAACAACAACCATCTACACGAACAGTTCGACAACGTATGCAGGAGCATGGACTATCAGCTCGAGACCACGGCTGCGGTTACCCTTGACGCTGCATCACAGACAGGAGCGCCTGCGATGGTGTACTCACCGATGAACCTGGGTGCACGAATGGCAAAACTTCATTTTTTCGGATGAATCCAGGTTCTGTTTACAGCATCATGATGGTCGCATCCGTGTTTGGCGACATCGCGGTGAACGCACATTGGAAGCGTGTATTCCTCATCGCCATACTGGCGTATCACCCGGCGTGATGGTACGGGGTGCCATTGGTTACACGTCTCGGTCACCTCTTGTTCACATTGACGTAACTTTGAACAGTGGACGTTACATTTCAGATGTGTTACGACCCGTGGCTCTACCATTCATTCGATCCCTGCGAAACCCTACATTTCAACAGGATAATGCTCGACCGCATGTTGCAGGTCCTGTACGGGTCTTTCTGGATACAGAAAATGTTCGACTGCTGCCCTGGCCAGGACATTCTCCAGATCCCTCACCAATTGAAAACATCTGGTCAATGGTGGCCGAGCAACTGGCTCATCAAAATACGCCAGTCACTACTCTTGATGAACTGTGGTATCGTGTTGAAGCTGCATGGACAAGTGTACCTGTACACGCCATCCAAGCTCTGTTTGACTCAATGCCCAGGCGTATCAAGGCCGTTATTGCGGCCAGAGGTGGTTGTTCTGGGTACTGATTCCTCAGGATCTATGCACCCAAATTGCGTGAAAATGTAATCACATGTCAGTTGTAGTATAATATATTTTTCCAATGAATACTCGTTTGTCATTTGCATTTCTTCTTGGTGTAGCAATTTTAATGGCCAGTAATGTATATTACACTGTATAATAAACGTATGACACTTATAGTGAAACCAAGTTAAAATTTTACAATTAATGTAGTGTCCTTGTATCCGCTAACTTGACAAGAAACATTTGTGTGGGTTAACCTTCTACGGACGTGGGTAGATAATTGATAAATAACTAAGTTATAATTGGGTTTCGAACAGCAAACGCTCTCGACGCTAGCCACTGTGCCACTATTTCAGCTGAAATTATTGCGCACTAAAATGCATCTAAATTACGTCGAAGTATTCGATCGTTGTTTCTTAAAAAACGTTGTAATATCTACGGATAAGTTCGCTTGTTTTCACGCGTCTTCCCCTGAGCGATTTTTCTGGGAAATCGGCTAACTTAACTTGGCATGATTTCCTCGTGAGTAGGATGTGGAATCCTGCTCTATATCGCATCAAAAGACAACGTTCTTTGGTTCTGTTGAAAAGAAATTTTCTGGATGGTATTTGAGTACGGTATTTAGTTGGCGTTGGTGTCCTACTGCTGACGGCACAACTGTAGTCTTAGGGGAAAAACGTGTTATGTGGTGGGTGGAGCATGCGCCATGAACGGTATGTGAATCTTTATAGAAATACAGTTTCCAGCCTTGGTATCAGTTTTCAGCGGGATTCAGCATCAGCAGAAGCGTCTCTCCTTGAGACAGTGGACAGGTGGATCATCGAAATATCGAGTCACGTTGACCTTATGACCCGGCTAACAACAAACAGAAATATCCTTGAATTATATGATACAGGCCTTCCGGAACGTTCACCTTTGCTCCTCACTTTACGGTTTGACAAGGACAGCCGTACTAGATGATGAGGCGACCTTTCCGAGATATTACTAGGTTTACGACTGAATGTTTTATTGCCCTCCCCTAATTTAATAGGGGCAGGCTCGGTGCGGTCGCGAGTTCTTAGCAGATTGCGGGCTGAAAGTTTTATTGCCGCCACGCCACGGCGGTCGCGGGACTTTGCACTTGTTCGCCGCCCTCCGAGTTCCCCTGACGCGTCATCCGACGACAAACCCGGCCCGTACCTCATCCCCTAACCAAACTTAGTTTGCGAGTTTGTCTTGTTCCCGTCTGCGGGCTGGCCGCGCACTGTGCTACCGCTGGGACAGGCCTCTGCTAAAAGCGTCGGCCGGGGGTGGGAGGGAGGGGCCGGGTTTGACAGAGCAGCCAAACCTCACGTAGGCGAGTCTGCCCTGTAGCCCTCAAGCGGGCCTGTTCTAATCCGGGCGTCCTAGGGCTGCAATTAATTCACCGACGAGAGAGGCTCGTGCAAGGTCACGGCTTGGAATATTTATTTATAGTTGCTGATGAGTCTTCCGGGCTGATGAGTCTTCCGGGCTGTGCGGTCGTAGTCGAAGAGATTTATCAGTTCCTGACGTTTCGTTGAGACCTATTCTGGAATCTTCAGGGTGCTCCTGGCGATGCTGAGTCTTACCGACTGACGAATCGAACGTCAGAGAACGACATAAAAACTGTGTAAAGTGAGCGTGGTCGATTTTACACGTGATCAGCAGAGATAATCTTTGTCAAAGATAGAACTTAACTATCTATTGACGTCAGTCAAGGATAAAAACTTATCTATCGATTCTGTAGAGCCACTGTCCATATATCGGGATTCATGGCTTCTTCTTTTCTGTTAAAATTATCACTATGCTTATATACGATGAGTCACTAACTAATGGCACCAAGAATGACTCCGAAAGTATGACAGGAGCTGAAAAGTTTGTGAGACAAAAGTTGCATGAGTCAATGGGGCCCATAATATGACGTTGGTTTTTTGTTCCTAGGTGGTGTCGCTTCAGAGATATGAAGGTCAACTTTATTTTTTTAAATGAAATGCTATAGTTTGGTATTTATTTTCTGATAGGGGCTATCGAGTCGAATCCAATGATGTGTAACAGTAAGGTCTTTGAAGGTAAACGAAGGTTACAAAGGTGGCGTGAACGTCGATTCACAGATGGTGTTCGTAGTGATGACCATTAGTATCAATACAGTGCTGCAATCTTCTTATCATGGTTCAAATCGCTCTGAGCACTATGGGACTAATCTGCTGAGGTCATCAGTCCCCTAGAACGCAGAACTACTTAAACCTAACTAACCTAAGGACGTCACACACATCCATGCCTGAGGCAGGATTCGTACCTGCGACCGTAGCGGTCGCACGGTACCAGACTGTAGCGCCTAGAACCGCTCGGCCACCCCGGCCGGCTTCTTATCATGGATTGAGTGGTATTCCTTATCACTTCGGCACTTATCGAGGCACATTCTCTGACAATTATCTCACATACTTCGTGCGAATAGTACGTATTCGCCGTATACGGCGTATCCATCTAACGTGCCATTGACGTGTAAACGCCATTCGACGGTTTCGCAATACGACACTAACACGAACGGTAAGACAAGTATCGTCGAATCACGTGAATTTTAATGATGTAGTCCTTCGAAGAACGAGTCAATATGCTTCTCATTTGCACCTGCCGTTCGAAAGGAGTCTGTAATTAATAACCGTCTGATTGGTAATCACACGTGACCAGGATTTGTCGTAAAAGATCAGGATTTATTATAAAAGAGAACACGATGTATATAAACTTAGGTCATTGGTCGCCAGTAGTGAATGTTCCTAAATATATTTCCACACCAACACTTACGCAATACACACTGATAAATCGTCACTTCGGAGAAGTCACACTATAATGTATCTTAAGTGTTTAATCAATACCAGTTTCTATTTCTGAAGTGTCGGCAGAAGTGCCAACACCGTGTTGTCTGAGGAAGCCGACACTTCATATTGGCGACGAGGATGGGATCGCCACTTGTTATATTGCTAGAGAAGGCCGAAATGCACGCTATAAGCTCACGCAGGATGGCGTGAGGTCTGAAACAGAATACAGAATGAATGCTATAAAGAAAAGTACGTAGCTGCTGGAATACTTAACTTTAATCCATCATTTGTATACATCGTTCTTGATGAGACATGCTTCATACGATAACTATCAATTGCTATGGCGCCTTGCTAGGTCGTAGCCATGGACTTAGCTGAAGGCTATTCTAACTACACTCCTGGAAATTGAAATAAGAACACCGTGAATTCATTGTCCCAGGAAGGGGAAACTTTATTGACACATTCCTGGGGTCAGATACATCACATTATCACACTGACAGAACCACAGGCACACAGACACAGGCAACAGAGCATGCACAATGTCGGCACTAGTACAGTGTATATCCACCTTTCGCAGCAATTCAGGCTGCTATTCTCCCATGGAGACGATCGTAGAGATGCTGGATGTAGTCCTGTGGAACGGCTTGCCATGCCATTTCCACCTGGCGCCTCAGTTGGACCAGCGTTCGTGCTGGACGTGCAGACCGCGTGAGACGACGCTTCATCCAGTCCCAAACATGCTCAATGGGGGACAGATCCGGAGATCTTGCTGGCCAGGGTAGTTGACTTACACCTTCTAGAGCACGTTGGGTGGCACGGGATACATGCGGACGTGCATTGTCCTGTTGGAACAGCAAGTTCCCTTGCCGGTCTAGGAATGGTAGAACGATGGGTTCGATGACGGTTTGGATGTACCGTGCACTATTCAGTGTCCCCTCGACGATCACCAGTGGTGTACGGCCAGTGTAGGAGATCGCTCCCCACACCATGATGCCGGGTGTTGGCCCCGTGTGCCTCGGTCGTATGCAGTCCTGATTGTGGCGCTCACCTGCACGGCGCCAAACACGCATACGACCATCATTGGCACCAAGGCAGAAGCGACTCGCATCGCTGAAGACGACACGTCTCCATTCGTCCCTCCATTCACGCCTGTCGCGACACCACTGGAGGCGGGCTGCACGATGTTGGGGCGTGAGCGGAAGACGGCCTAACGGTGTGCGGGACCGTAGCCCAGCTTCATGGAGACGGTTGCGAATGGTCCTCGCCGATACCCCAGGAGCAACAGTGTCCCTAATTTGCTGGGAAGTGGCGGTGCGGTCCCCTACGGCACTGCGTAGGAGCCTACGGTCTTGGCGTGCATCCGTGCGTCGCTGCGGTCCGGTCCCAGGTCGACGGGCACGTGCACCTTCCGCTGACCACTGGCGACAACATCGATGTACTGTGGAGACCTCACGCCCCACGTGTTGAGCAATTCGGCGGTACGTCCACCCGGCCTCCCGCATGCCCACTATACGCCCTCGCACAAAGTCCGTCAACTGCACATACGGTTCACGTCCACGCTGTCGCGGCATGCTACCAGTGTTAAAGACTGCGATGGAGCTCCGTATGCCACGGCAAACTGGCTGACACTGACGGCGGCGGTGCACAAATGCTGCGCAGCTAGCGCCATTCGACGGCCAACACCGCGGTTCCTGGTGTGTCCGCTGTGCCGTGCGTGTGATCATTGCTTGTACAGCCCTCTCGCAGTGTCCGGAGCAAGTATGGTGGGTCTGAAACACCAGTGTCAATGTGTTCTTTTTTCCATTTCCAGGAGTGTATCTCTCGGCAAATGAGAGAAAGGCTTCGTCACTGTAGTCGCTAGCAAAGTCGTTCGTACAACTGGGGCGAGTGCTAGTATGTCTCTCGAGACCTGCCGTGTGGTGGCGCTCGGTCTGCGATCACTGACAGTGGCGACATTCGGGTCCATCGTATACTAATGGACCGCGGCCGATTTAAAGCTACCACCTAGCAAGTGTGGTGTCTGGCGGGGACACCACAATTTCTACTCCTCCTTCCATAGGTCATAAATTAGCGCGAGTTCTAGCTCTTAAGTTCAGCGCTAGTCACACTGGAAGAGCTAACACTTTCTCCTTCCACTTCACTTTGATGTATGTAATTATTAACAAATAACTAATCGTGTTCTGAATATAAATCTTCCTCTCAACAGCGTCTTTAACCTTTACGTTCTGACCAGCCATTCTAGCTCCGGCACGGGACTGCTCATTTGTTGTCTCGTATCGGACTGAAACAATTTCGATGCGGCTCCGGCCGCACGTGGGCCAACCCGCTTCAAAATTTGGAGAGAACAGAAATAGAAAAAGGTGCGTTTTCCGGCTTTAGTCCCGCGAAATCTTGTGTGGATTTCACTGGTGCCTGCCTGTCGAGTCCGTAGCTCGTGGTCGTGCGGTAGCCTTCTCGCTTCCCACGCCCGGGTTCCCGGGTTCGATTCCCGGCGGGGTCAGGGATTTTCTCTGCCTCGTGATGACTGGGTCTTGTGTGCTGTCCTTAGGTTAGTTAGGTTTAAGTAGTTCTAAGTTCTAGGGGACTGATGACCATAGATGTTAAGTCCCATAGTGCTCAGAGCCATTTCTGAACCTGCCTGTCGTGCGTGACAGCTGCCGACAAACAGTGAACCGCACGACGACACATTCTTCAGACTTCGCATGTGTGGTCTGTTTAATATATGGAGCGACCTCACCCAGTTGTCAGGATAAAATAAGATGGGTAACAATCCAGAAGGTATGTTTCTGAGGTTTTTAACAGATGTAATGACGTTTATCGACGGAAAATTAGACTATTGCGGATATTATCGGAAATCGTTGGCTACAAAGATTCCTCTACATGCCTCCACTGTTGTAAATGGCTGTCCTACCACCTTAATAGTATAGCAAACGAGTTAAAACGTATCTGCGTGCTCATATTTTTACGTTTTTAGTGGACCGTCATCGTTTTTAGTGGACCGTCATTTATGTACCGTACAGCATTGCCATACGGTACACAATGATTGTTTTGCCGGTTTAAGAAAATAGACAGTTGCCACCTGGGGTAAAAGATCTTTTCGAAACATGTCCTTCTGATAGCGAGAATAACGCAAGTGACTGCGATTTAGATTGAAAAGTGTAAAAATTGAATAAAACGTTTCAGTACGGCTATTTTGACATCTAATTCGTCATCAGCGAACTCAAAATAATTTACGCCCGACGTTTTGCTCGAATCTGCTAAATTTATTAGTTTTGACACGTCGAATTCGTAATCGCGACCCCAAAATCCAAAAAGAAAACAGTTGTGTAGAATTTTAAATCCATTTGTCTGTTATCTCCAGATTCTGAAGCGACCTGGCCCGGCTTGAGCCGCCGAAGGTTAGGTTTTTTGGGGGAAGAGACCAAACAGCGAGGCTGTCGGTCTCATCAGATTAGGGAGGAAGTCGGCCGTGCCCTTTCAAAGGAACCATCCCGGCATTTGCCTGGAGCGATTTAGGGAAATCACGGAAAACTTAAATCAGGATGGTCGGACGCGGGATTGAACCGTCGTCCTCCAGCGTGCTAACCACCGCGTCACCTCGCTCGGTCGTTTATATATGTTAAGCCAATGGTTCCCAACTGGTGGTCCGCGGACCCCCAGGGGTCCGCGAACTATGCCAGAGGGGTCCGCAAGATGCTATTAGAATAAAAGATATATATATTAAATGTATTTCGTATGATAAGATTTTTTGTTTTGGCCGCTTCCTGCATGAGCAGAGCTTTAGCGAACGCTATCTTCTGCGTCTAGCGCCTTCCTAGAGCTCGGTTAGCCGCCGAAGAAAAGACGCCTAGTGTACGGAAGATTCCCGAATGTCACACTCTCCAGCTAGCTCATACTAACCAAAGAGCTCGACCGTAACACACAGTACTCTTAGGTTGCACAAGCGGTAACTGGGCTCGACAGAGTTCTTTCCCAAGCAATTTTCGTTGCAGGCGTTTCAGACTATTTGAAAAAAGTAATACAAAATAAAGTAATGGCGAGCTAGATGCTGCGCGCACAAAACTGTCCTCCATTCCGAGATCCACCAGAGAGACTATAACGGTCCCAGAGGTGGAGCTGAGCGAGACACGTTAGCTTTCAGATTGGCCGCGGCGCTGCAGCGCAGAAGGCGGCCGCACGTGCGATGTACACTCGGCACGGCGCAGTGTGGAGGCGTGAGGAGAGAGAAAGACAGACAGAGGGGACGGACGCTGTGGGGGAAGGAGAGAGCGAGCAGCTGGCGGTGGTGTGGAGGTAGCGATGGGCGAAACGGCGGAAGCGCCCCGCTGCAGCCGCCCTTATTAAACTGGGAGCGCCTGGGCGTGCGGTCGTAGGAGCGGCGCTACAATGGCGCGGGCAGATGGCGTGCGCCTCCGGCCGTGCCTACCCGGTAATGCATTCGCGCTGCCACCGCCCCTGCGTCGGCAGAGCGTAGTCTGTACCGTCCCCTGGGCTTACACGCCACTACCTGCTGCCGGCGCATCGTCAGCGAGCAGGGGCGAGACAGCCTGCGCGTTCCAGACATCCGTGACCACCCCGCCGTCTTCTGCTACATACATTCCTCCTCCTCCTCCTCTTTTCGTTACGCCACTGTAGGACAGCGGGTAGACTCTTCGAGGGTTGCATTTTCTTCATCTCCTTGTTATTTCCGATATTGCAGCGCCTGTGTTATTTGAATTACGATGCAATTTCCTATGGACATATATGCATGACTAAAAGAACAGGCACTGCAGCGATTACAGCCGTTTATGAAATATATTGGAGCTGGAGACTCGAACCCAGGATTCTGGCTTATCGCAAGCGGTCGCCTTACAATAAGACTACCCGTGCACAACTCACGGCCAGTCCTAAACAAAATGTCGTCAGCGGTGTGTCTAAAAACTGTACTCGTACATCCATTATGTATATTCCCGTACAGGTTAGACATTTTGCTTGAATGTCGCTTTCCCGGTGTCGGCAGATAAATGCATATACATAATGGATGTCTGAGTAGAGGTTGTAGACGCGTGGTTGACGACATATGTTAGTTAGTTAGTTAGTTAGTTCGTTAGTTAGTTGGTTGCGTATGAGACAGGCGAAATACCGTCAGACTTCAAGAAGAATATAATAATTCCAATCCCAAAGAAGCAGGTTTTGACAGATGTGAAAATTACCGAACTATCAGTTCAATAAGTCACAGCTGCAAAATACTAACGCGAATTCTTTACAGACGAATGGAAATACTGGTAGAGGCCGACCTCGGGGAAGATCAGTTTGCATTCCGTAGAAATATTGGAACACGTGAGGCAATACCGACCGTGCGACATATCTTAGAAGCTAGATTAAGAAACGAGAAACCTACGTTTCTAGCATTTGTAGACTTAGAGAAAGCTTTTGACAATGTTGACTGGAATAAATGGTTCAAATGGCTCTGAACACTATGGGACTTAACATCTGAGGTCATCAGTCCCCTAGAACTTAGAACTACTTAAACCTAACTAACCTAAGGACATCACACACATCCATGCCCGAGGCATGATTCGAACCTGCGACCGTAGCGGTCGCGCGGTTCCAGACTGTACGTCCGAGAACCGCTCGGCCACTCCAGCCGGCGTTGACTGGAATACTCCCTTTCAAATTCTGAAGGTGGCAGGGGTGAAATACAGGGAGCGAAAGGCTGTTTACAATTTGTAGAGAAACCAGATGGCAGTTATAAGAGTTGAGGGACATGAAAGGGAAGCAGTGGTTGGGAAGGGAGTGAGACAGGGTTGTAGCCTCTACCCGATGTTATTCAATCTGTATATTGAGCAAGCAATAAAGGAAACAAAAGATCGGAGTAGGTATTAAAATCTATGGAGAAGACATAAGAACTTTTAGGTTCGCCGATGAGATTGTAATTATGTCAGAGGCAGCAAGGGACTTGAGCAGTTGAACGGAATTGACAGTGTCTTGAAAGGAGTATATAAGATGAACATCAACAAAAGCAAAACGAGGATAATGGAATGTAGTCGACTTAACTCGGGTGATGCTGAGGGAATTGGATTAGGAAATGACACACTTAAAGTAGTAAAGGAGTTTTGCTATTTGGGGAGCAAAATAACTGATGATGGTCGAAGTAGAGAGGATATAAAATGTAGACTGCCACTGGCAAGAAAAGCGTTTCTGAAGAAGAGAAATTTGTTAACATCGAGTATAGATTTAAGTGTCAGGAAGTCGTTTCTGCTAGTAATCGTATGGAGTGTAGCCATGTATGGAAGTGAAACGTGTACGATAAATAGATCGAACAAGAAGAGAATAGAAGCTTTCGAAATGTGGTGCTACAGAAGAATGATAAAGATTAGATGGGTAGATCACATAACTAATGAGGAAGTATTGAATAGATTTGGGGAGAAGAGGAGTTTGTGACACAACTTGACTAGAAGAAGGGATCGGTTGGTAGGACATGTTCTGAGGCATCAAGGGATCACCAATTTAGTATTGGAGGGCAGCGTGGAGGGTAAAAATCGTAGAGGGAGACCAAGAGATGAATACACTTAGCAGATTCAGAAGGATGCAGGCTGCAGTAGGTACTAGGAGATGAAGAAGCTTGCACAGGATAGAGTAGCATGGAGAGCTGCATCAAACCAGTCTCAGGACTGAAGACCACAACAACAACAATAGTTGTTCGCGTGTTCCATTGATCAAGCACACGGTACGGTAGCCGTTATGATGTGCAACGTGTCAAGTACACAAGAAATGCACATATGAAACTAGATTTTTTATTATATATAATACAGAGTTAAGGATTAATATTTCTATTATTTACCCCATTCTCTTAAATGGCACAGAATGCATATACTATATTTACAGATTTGTTTATTCCTATTCAAGAATCCATCAATGGTATAGAAGGGGTTGTCAAGGAGATATGATTTCAGTTTATTTTTGAAGCTATTACTGCTGTCTGTCAGTCATTTTATTTCATCCGGTAATTTGTCGAAAATTTTTATAGCAGCATATTTTACTCCTTTCTGTGCCAAAGATAGGTTGGGTAAAGGATAATGTAAGTCTTTTTTTTGTGGTATTATAATCATGAATGTCACTGTTGGTTTTAAACTGGTCCATGTTGTTGAGAACAAATTTCATTAGTGAGTAAATGTACTGTGAGGCTGTTGTAAGAATTTCCAGTCTTTTAAAAAAGGGCCGGCCGTGGTGGACGAGCGGTTCTAGGCGCTACAGTCTGGAACCACGCGACCGCTACGGTCGCAGGTTCGAATCCTGCCTCGGGCATTGATGTGTGTGATGTCCTTAGGTTAGGTAGGTTTAAGTAGTTCTAGGGGACTGATGACCTCAGCAGTTGAGTCCCATAGTGCTCAGAGCCATTTGAACCATTTTTTTTTTAAAAAGATACCTACAAGATGTGCAACTATGAACTCCACACATTATTCTAACCACTTTCTTTTGCGCAGTGAATACTTTTTGTCTAAATGTGTAGTTACCCCAAAATATTATTCCGTATGACATTAGAGAATGAAAGTATGCAAAGTATGATAGCTTACTAATTTCTATAGCCTCAAATTTGGCTGTTATTCTGATTGCAAAAGTTGCTGAACCTAGTCGCTTTAGAAGATCCAAGATATGAATTTTCCAATTAAGATTCTCATGGAAGTTTACATCGGGCCGTGAGTCGTGCGCGGATAGCCTAATGATAAGGCAACCCCTCGCGATAACGAAATTCGGGTTCGAGTCCTAGTCCGGCACAAATGTTCATGTTGTTATTCCGTTTTACAGCTGCTGGTTGTTCATATTTACAACTGCGAATACATTTAATGTATCCTTCTTATTTCCTCACCCTTCTGGGGCTTGCAAACTATTAGGTTGCTGAAGTTCGTAGCGTTTTTGTTTCGCATGTTGCAGTTCCGCTTACTAAGGGTTTATTTATCGATTGTAGCTTTTAGTTTGTAGCTCACTGTTACTATTTGAGTTTAGATATTGTGATTTTGTCGTTTGGAGATAATGACTGGAGCGATGGGCGCAATAAAATGGATGGAAAGTGGCGAAATAGGAACTTTCCGACATATCTTCTATTCGAGTTAAGTAGAGGGAGGACAGCAACGGAGGTAGCCAGAAACATTTGCACCCCGTATTGGGATAACGAAAGAAAATGGCTTTCTCGTTTAAAGGAGGATCGTTTTGACATTAGTTACTCTCCGCGCTCAGGAAAATCTTCGGGATTTGATGAAGCTCGTTTAAAGGCATTAATCTACAATGATCCACATCAGTGTACTGGAGAAATAGCAAATGTGTTGAACTCTGGTCATTCCACCATAGTCTGACATTTGCATGGAGTGGGGAAGGTTCAAAAATCCGGTGTGTGGGTACCGCCTGCTCAAGCCAAGATCAGAAAAATCAATGGATGGCCGTATGTGGATCTCTCCTTTCTCATCATCAATTTGCCCGTGACCAACACCGACCATTCATATCCTGTGTCGTAATTGGTGACGTGAAGTGCTGTCATTACGCTAACATAAGGAAAAGAATGGTTGAACCCAGACAAAGCAGCATCCACAGCAGATAATGTTATGCATCTGGTGGAACAGCGACGGTGTGGTTTACTACGAATTTCTTTCCCGATGTGTAACCATTACTGCTGACGTTTATTGTCAACAACTGACATGGCTCGAAGACGAAATCCAACAACCACGGCCAGGAAGACTGCGTGAAGCGATGCTATTCCATTATAAAGCCCATCCGCATTCTACTAGACGGACAAAGAGCACTGTATATTAGTTGGTTTGGGATGTCATTCCGCACACACCTTATTCACCTGATCTTTCACCCCCAGATTTTCACCTTTTCCGCTATGCATTGAACAACCTTCAAGGAACTTCCTTTCCGGATCAAAATGCCCTCCGCAAATGGCTCGATTAGTTCTTCGCCTCAATTTCTACACTCGCGGAACCGAAAAGTTATACCGGCTTTGGCAGACTGTTGTAATAGTGAAGAAGAATATATTACTGATGACTAAAGTACCTGTTATGTGTGTCTGTTGTGTTTATTGAACTTAAGGGAAAAGCACCAGCCCAATATCAACCGCGGTCAAAAAGCAAGATGACAGAGGTCCCGTGATCGCGGTTAGAAATAAAGCGCGTTTAAAATGTCTCCGCGTTACACCAGTGTAAATCGCCGGTCAGCAAAACGTCGTCAACCAGCCGTACATTTGACTGTGGTTAACTCCGCGCATTGAAATGGCAGGAGACCTGGAGATGCAAAGATGTAAACAGAAATTTGAATTTGCACACGGCAGTCTATATACGTACGTTTTCTGGACAATCGCTGGTTAATGCCGTCATTGTCACAAGCTCTCACTTTCCTCAACAACAAGAAGTGTGAATACCTCGCTGCTAGTCCGTTCGTGCATGTTTAACGAAGTGGAAAACAGAAGATCACCAATTTTTTTGAAATACTAGACGCATACACTTCTCGAATTGTTAGGTGCAAATGCATCACTTTTTCAAAGTAAAAGAACTGAGGGTGCAGAATAAAAATAGAAATTTACAGTGTCTAATTTCGACCATTATTTGTTTCGTTTTCATACTTTCACTTCCAATATCTGTGTCAGTTATGCATAAAAATCATAAAATATATGCTAATTAACACATCTAATTGTCATTTTTATGAGAAATACACGTCATTTCTAACTGTATACTGCATACAAAAATCCAGTTTTCGTTGCAAACAAAAAACTTAATTACCGATCTTTTATAAAAGACTGTTAATCAAGAATATATAATTCAAAAAGAATAAAAAGAATTTTTTCTTGCTTTTTGTATTTTACGCTTCATCTAAATGCTCACAGAACGTGCATCTTTCTTTAAAAATTTGAATCCACCTGAAATCGGACACATGTCTCCCACGCAGTGTGCAAGCACTATATCACAGAGCTGCACTATTAATCGTAAAAAATCTGTCTCATTTTAGCATATTAAATATGAATAGAAAACTCCGAAGTCGATTTTCTTGAGAATTTTTGAGGGTTGCATCGAACTCCTTTGGGAGATACATATTTGAGTTTTAACGTCACGTAACATGAATATTGAAAAATTATAAACATCCAATTGTCATGTGGCCCCTTTGATGGAGAAAAACAGGCAGTGTGGTCACATGAGGAAGCACAACTTAATTCTATTCCTGGTAAGGTTCAACTTAAGTATAGAGTACGGTGTAGAATGCCTTGAATCTGTCTTGGTGCATCGAAACGCGCCGCCATCTTAATACTGTATGCTTATAAAATCCTACTCATCTAGAGAAAACCGGGCATGAGCCACGGTGAAATTTATCTGCTGTCAACTCCCTCGTTTCAGTTTGATCGAGGTCGGTGCAACATAATTTACCTGGTGTAACACACGATGAATTGCTTTAAATAATATTTGTTTCCCCAGTCTTGTATGTATCATCTTCTCCTTCTGTGTGATGCATGTTGCCTATATTTCAGGATCCTCCATCAGCCATTGTCCCTGAATATTATTCGCATTATTTATGCCAGCATTTTGGACACTGATTGCACTGATACCACTTAGATTTGTCTCCACGATATAGCTTACACATATATTAATGACATTAATGTACTGTAAATGATTTTTACTGTTACTTATGTTTTATTACTGTACTTTCCTTCACCACACCCGGAAGGCACATTCCAGCTCCTATCTACCTAGTTAGAATTTCCAGATCCTACGTTCTCTAAATGCAAATGTTTAACGAAGCTCCCCAAAGCTTGTCAATTTTTCACGCTTTCAGTGATTCTCCCTATGTAGCTTTACAAACTTTTGATGTTGTAGATTTATCATTGTCGGTTGAAAGGTCAGAGTCTGGGGGGGTCAAGGAATTGTTAATTTGAACCGTTTTTAATTTTTAAGTAATTTTATGTAGGATTCCCCTTATCTAACATGATCGTATATCCAACCAGCTCTTATCAAAATACGCCGTCAGCGAGGAAGTACAGCAAAATTAAAAGTCAATCGCAATATACTGGTGGACGTGTGCAGAAAGCACGCGCTGGGAGAATAGTACGAGGAGACGTTTAATTTCTGCGCGTGCTGTGTTACTGTAGTCCCTTGGCGGCTTGCGTACTTCCCCCTCGCACAATTGGCAGGCGGCGTCGATTGTTCCCCTTGAATGGCGGCAGCTGGCCGGATTATCGCGGTGGGGGGGGGGGGGGGAGGGAGGGAGGGGGACTAAGGAGAGGGGGAACCATGGGGCGGGGGGGGGGGGGGGGACAGCCGAGGGAGGCCGCCAGGTATACAGGCTTTATACTGTACGTGACTAACAAGCTTTACTGCCGCCCTGTCAGAATCGTACTGCCTGTAGTCTGTGCATTTGCGTAGTCGGCGAGATGTACCACGTGCTGTTAGCAGTAGCTGCGCTTTGGTGTGGTGGGGAAGAAACTTGTTCAGATCTGCGATGGCTACCTCTACGTAAACACTGCTGGGCTGACTCTGTTCGGATAACATCGAGTGAATTGTGTACTCACGTTCATGAGGTACGAGGCTGTGATAATCACGTTATTCATTCGACAATCGTTGCATCACATGTTGCTGCAGTTACGAGTGTATATTCGCATACCTTGAAACGCAGTGGAAGAGTGGAGTAAGAACGGCATTCGCAAACACAGTGCTTATACATTTCCAAGTTGACAAGGAAGTTGGATCGTTTAAAAATAAGAAACGTTCCAGGAAGATGCTGTAACGGAAATCGACGATTCCGACATATGCTTCGTTCGTTGGAAAATATGATAAATCCACATCAGAGTGGTGAACACCCAGTGTTCAGAACAACACTTCTACTTAACTAATACCACAGCAGCCCGCAAGTGCAACTGCAGCTTCTCTCTGCAATACTGTATGTTTCAGAAGCGTTTATCCAGTTACACGATACCTTCACAGCTGGAAATGTCAGTCAGTCTATCGCGAGCCATCTTGAAGATGTCCTCCGCAGATACGGACGAAACGTTGGGTTTCGATAAGAAATTCGTTCGATCATAGTGTAATAGCCCAGAATATTTTAATGTGACAGTTGTGTTATCCCAGCGTGACACATCTGCAAGACAATGGATTTAATGACGACTATTTTTTTAAACGTGCCAGAAACATACACTGCAACTTACGGGATATCACACACATTAACAAAACACTCCAGACAGACAGGTACTAAAGAGTTATCATTTCTCCTAACAGTTATGGCATCGGATGATTATAGGCTACACAAAAACTTATTAAATTTGGCGGGCCAGTATGCAGCTAATTCACGTGCTTCCTTGGTGGCATCTGTGGAGAGCATGTGATTGTACCCAACTTGCAGACAAGGAGATGTTCCAAAATGAACAGATGTGTGTGGAATATTATGGGACTTAACTGCTAAGGTCATCAGTCCCTAAGCTTACACACTACTTAATCTAAATTATCATAAAGACAAACACACACCCATGCCCGAGGGAGGACTCGAAACTCCGCCGGGACCAGCCGCACAGTCCATGACTACGGCTACTTAGACCGCTCGGCTAATACCGCGCGGCACACGGAGATGGTTTATTGTCCTTTCTTCATCACACTCACATAACGTGTAGTCATAGCCAGTTTCCACTTTCTCATCTTGATCTTCGTTCTTCCAGAGAACAGCCTGTAGAGCGTCTTACATATGGACCAACTTTCCTCATCACATGAGGGGAGGTTTGCTGAAGGCATAGTCCATCCTGCAAGGTAACTGGATGTGGAACGCCATGATTTTTTCAGAAGTGTGAATATGGCTCAACGAGGCTTTCTGTCGCATGAAGGAAGATTTTTTTGGCATGAGCTTTTGGGTTACTGGTTGATAACCAAATAAAGTCCTCAAAATGAGTGCCTTAGATTTCTCCAGTCTGAATGCGCACTCACTGAGGGTCTCTGGAGCTGGAATACCAGCTAGACTAACGTTTTCGTCTGGTATAGATCTCAAACAAAATGAGTGTTCAAGTCTCCTTTAAGGCGACTTCTAATTGATTCGCATGTCCAGATCTGCACCGGACGGGGCAGGTTAAAAGTTCTTAAGGCGCAAGGAAGCGTCCCCCACGTCATTATATATAATTAACAGTGTGTTCTATAGGTGCGTGCTTGGTTAAGAGTTACTCCCAGACATTTGGGAGTGAAGCAGTGTTCTAGATGCTTACTTTCCGAGATCTCCTATAACTGTCTCCCAGAATATTAGTTTTTGAGGTGGAAGGCAGAGATGATGTCTTAGATCGATTCTGTTTGACTTTGTTCTCTTGTTAATAACTGCTTAGAGTTTGTAGAGCATGCGAGAGCCTCTCCCCAGTATCGACAAAAGTTTTCTCTCGGGCTTCTAGGGTGACATGATGTGCATGAATAAAGCTCTTTGTTCACTGCGGGTAGGACTGATATTAGTGTATACTTTAATGAGTATAGAAGCTAGCACACTTCCTTGTGGAAGACCGTTTTTTAGATCCTTCCTTCGGCTCCGCTGGTTTTGAAATTCGACAAAAAACTATTCGTTCTGCAGAAAGTTCTCAGTCACTCGTGTGAGGTAAATAGTCCTTGGTTATTCTGTACGCTTTACTAGGCAGTATATGGTGATTAACTGTGTCATACGCTTCTGTCAAGCCAATTACAGCTACCCTAGAAATATACATCTGCCATTTCTTAGCAACTGCACGACACTCGTAAGATTCTCTTGAGTCTCTTAACATATCTCACTGTAGCATTAGAATACGGAGGCTTTTCAGTGGTGGTGTCCACTACACACTTTAACGCTAGTAGCCTCTTGTTCTTCCAGGTTATAAGCGTATGAAAAATGCAGAGGTGTGTGCGGTTGCACTGAAATGACGATCATGTGCATATGCAAGCATGTAGTCCACTTCATGACAATTTGACGTTTGTTGCAGTTCGTCTTCATGGTGTTGCAATTTTAATGCTCGTCAGTGTAGTATATATCGAAATAATAGAATCGACTAAAATAAAAATGTGCTGAAGTTAAGCACACACCAAGTAGTGGTACAACAGCTACGTAAACGAGCGAACAGGGAAGTTACAGAATCTGAGAACGAATCCCAACTGAGCGAGGGGATCACGTGATCATTCGCAGGCCGTTACAAGACCACCAGAAGCAAATTTAAATACATTTTCATCGATAATTTCGCCTCTTTGTTCATTATCGAGCTGTTGTTGTTGTTCTTGTGGTCTTCAGTCCGAAGACTGGTTTGATGCAGCTCTCCAATACAACTCTATTCTGTGCAAGTCTCTTCACTCCAAATAACTACTGCAACCTACACCCTTCTGAGTCTGCTTACTGTATTCATCTCTTGGTCTCCCTGTACGATTTTCACCATCCACACTTCCCTCGAATACTAAATATGTGATCCCTTGATGTCTCATATTGTGTCCTCTCAATCGAACCCTTCTGCTAGTCAGGTTGTCTCACAATTTATTTTCCTGAATTCCATTCAGTACCTCCTCGTTAGTTACATGATCTATCCAGCTAAATTTCAACATTCTTTTGTAGCACCACACTTCAAATGCTTCTGCTCTCTTCGTGTCTAAACAGTTTATCTTCCACTTTTCTCTTCCATACATGGCAACACTCCAGACAAATACCTCCAGAAAAGACTTTATATTTGATGTTAGCAAATTTCTGTTCTCTAGAAACGCTTTTCTTGCCGTTGCCAGTCTGCATTTTATATCCTATCTACCTCGGCCGTCACCATTTATTTCGCCACCCAAATAGCAAAATTCATCTACTACTTTAAGTGTCTCATTTCCTAATCTAATTCCCTCAACAATACCTCACTTAATTCGTCTAATTCCATTATCCTTGTTTCGCTTTTGTTGCTGTTTATCTCATATCCTCCTTACAAGGCACTATCCATTCCGTTCAAATGCTCTTCCAAGCCGTTTGCTGCCTCTGACAGAAATACAATGTCATCGGCAATTTTTAATTCTTTTTGCTGAACTTCAACTTCTACTCCAAAGTTTTCTTTTGTTTCCTTTACTGCTTGATCAGTGTACAGATTGAATAACATCGGTACATCTTATCCCCTGCTCTACGTCACTGCTTTGGACAACGGCTGTAGAGCATCACGAGATTTATCCGCTGACACCGCGCAAGCGACTTTCAATTGAAACTTCTTACCTGTGCGTGAATATGCGTAATGGACGTAGACACATTGTTAATGACATATGGAAATTTGGGTCAGACCGTAGGTCGTGATCGAATAGCTTGATGTAAGGCGACCGCTCGCGATAAGCGGGAAATTCTGGTTCGAGGTTCGATCCGACAAAAATTTTCATTAGAATTATATATTAATAACTTCAGTTGCTGACGGGCGTTGATATATGTCAACGGGGACAGGTGAAAATGTGTGCCCCGATCGGGGCTCGAACCCGGGATCTCCTGCTTACATGGCAGACACTCGATCCATTTTTTTTTCTTTTTTTCATTTTGATCGTTGTTGAGCGTTGTGTTTATTCGTCGACCAGCTCTCAGGCCGAACACGCTGAGCTACAGTGCCGGCGTCTGAGCCACCGGGGACACAGAGGATAGCGCGACTGCAGGGACTATCTCGCGAACGCCTCCCGTGAGACCCACATTCTCACCTTGTATGTCCACACACTACATTCGTAGTGTCCGTACCCAGCACGCTCATTACTCGTGGAAAACATTCTTACCAAGTCGGGTAATATGTGTGCATCCGCAGAGAAGAGAAAGGTCATGGCCTGTATTGCCAGAACTATATACTTACATGGATATGGTGTCTGTTCTTTCGGACATGTCCGAAAGGACAGACACTATATCCATATAAGTATAAAAATGTTCATTGTGTTAGTTCCATTATTCACCTCATGATTGTCCATATTCGCAACTGCGAATACGTTTCATGTAGATATACAATTTGTTGATTAATTGCAATGACTTTGCCCATTCTGAAATTGTAACTGTCCAGCGTATTTGATTACAACAATGTCCGACCAGTGATCAGTTCGCAATCGTTTTCCATAATGCACATGATCTGGCGGGGGTAATAAAACAGTCCTGGATGGATAAGATTGTTAAAATTCTGTTCTTGAACAACCTCCTCCCTTATTAAAAGGATTACGAAGGTGATGATAATGTCACTTCACAGAGTTGAGTAAATCGAAACACCAGATTTACATAATCCATCCAGTTAGAGAAGTTGAAACGTCTCTGTGAAGTCGTTTCATAAGACGCTTGTCGAATTCGGTACAGCTTATTCACATTACTACCTGATTTTAGCTCAATTCATGAACTCTTCCAGAAAGACTGAGTACTGAAATAAGCCCTATTGAATATTATGTGTGTGTTTTAATGTGGGGTTTCAGTTTTGTTTTGTAGGAAACGCTGAGTTGGTCGCCGTCTGCTGGGAACAGACGACGTTGCTTCTCGTTTGAAGGAGAGCACAGGATGACCAACTTAGGTTTCCAGTACTTGAACAGAAAGGTTTACCCATCATCATCGAAGGCTGTTTTTGTGTGTGAGGTTGGTGACTGAGGGCTACCTACCCCTCTGGTACCTTCCGCTGCACGGGGAGCTAGGTAATCTCGAAAGAGAACACTTGGTGAGTACGGATCGTAGCTCTTAAGGGGGGTTTCAGGTGATAGGAAGCAGGTTGAGTTAAGACTTCGTTATGTTAAACTGTTGAAATACTTAAGAACTTCAGCTTAACTGAAGCGTGTGAACGAGTTATTTTTCTGAATGTGCCATAATTATATTGCTTTAAATAGGCGATTTTTGGGTGTTTGAGTTAAAAGTCTGGAAGTTACTTTGTTCATCTAGAACAACGATGAAGTAGAATTTCAAACGGTAAATCTGATTAGAAAAAGCTGGTTAGGATCACTTCAACCGTACGTGAGTATAATACTGTGTCGAAGAGAGTATTATTTTTAATGATTTTCAATCTTATATTTTGTGGAAGTTGCTTTGGTCATCGTTTGGTAAACAGTGACCCCTCTGGTCCACCACAGCACCGCAATAGGCTTTATTTTAACAGTTTGCTTGTTTAATGAGCTACAATTTCTGCAAGAATATCTGTTCTTTCTTGCGCTTTCTACTAAGCGGCGCAACAGTTTGATTCGGAATGCACCTCGTGCTCTAATTCGGCCGTTTGAAAGCAGCAGACGGAGTTAGTATGTTAAATAATTATCGCACAGCCTTGTGTATTGGTTAAACCTCTGTCCAGAATAGAGCATGCGTAGAATCGTAATGCAAATCTTACTTAGATATTTTTATAGTATTAATGCAAAGGAGATGATAGTATAATTGGTTCAAATGGCTCTGAGCACTATGGGACTTAACATCTGTGGTCATCAGTCCCCTAGAACTTAGAACTACTTAAACCTAACTAACCTAAGGACACCACACACATCCATGCCCGAGGCAGGATTCGAACCTGCGACCGTAGCAGTCGCGCGGTTCCGGACTGAGCGCCTAGAACCGCTAGACCACCGCGGCCGGCTAGTATAATTGTCTCCCACCCCCGTCTTCTGTGTTTCTTCTTGCTGTAGTTAAATTGTGCTCTGTTTCATTCTCAAGTAATTCTTACTTAAATATTTAGAGTCAGGCACCAGTTATGTGTAGTTAGGATGCGCAACCAAATATTTAGTTACAATAAATAATTTACGTGAAAGATAAATTCTTTGGTGTCGATCTTACCCCCTTACTTTGATTTCCATTCCTGAATTAATCAAGTTGCTTCATGCACGACATGGAGTGGTATTTATCTGGCTGCTTAAAGAAATTTGCGTACTTGTAATAAAATTATTAAAGTAATTAAACTAATAATTTTCCAGCTCCGTTTTTTCTGAATGGTTAGGATGGGCTTGGGCTGGTGGCGACCCTGAATTTCTGAAGTTTTATCATTATTTGTGAGAGAGAAGCAGTTGGAAATGCGAGGTAACGTATATGGCTCGATGACAAACGTCGTAAAGATAGTAATACGATGCAAAGTGATAGTCTGAAACAGATCTTTGATCAGATTACCAAAATATGTTCGGGCCTAATATGTAAACTCTACAATGAAATTGTATCCGGATTTCGACATTAGACTTCCGTCTTCGGCAAATTGTATGGCATGTAAACGTGGTGATAGGTGGAAGGCGTTTTTCGGTGCTCTATTTGTAAGGATACTGGAGTGTACGCCAGCACTACTTTTCCCTCTCAGTTTATCGGGCGTAAACACGACGGTGCCGCCACCGTGGGGCGATTAGAACTCCGCTTTGGTGACTAATAAGTGTCAGTTAAATAAAAGTAGTCTATTCTACAAAACAAAAGGAAACATTGAATGTTGCTGGAGCGGGATTTCTGCTCTCACGGCGAAGATACTGAATGTGTCGGGCCGGTGAGTAAGGGCCTCCCGGGCGGAGGAGAGGGGCTTTATCGCAGTACGGCCGTGTGCAAAGGGGGAGTGGCGGGCGCGATGTCACCGGCAGACAACAAAAGCCGGCCCCCGTCCCTCTCGCGGCGTGTCGGCGGCTGCGCGCGATCGCGGCGGAAACGCTTTAAGTCCGCGGCAGGCGGCGGCGGTGTGTGTGTGCGTGCGCGTGAGAGTGTGCGTGGGCGTGTGCGAGCAGCGTGGCGACCAGAACAGGGGACGCCTGGCGTCGCTGGCGTCTGCCTGCCTTAAAGGGGATGTGCCCGCCGCGCCGCGTAAATATCGCAAGAGGTGGACGACCGCGCTCCCTTTCCTCCCACACACTCCACACTCAAATGGAACGGGAAGGAACACTACTGTGAGTGCCCTCCGAGATGCCTTTCACAGCCGTTCGCAAAGTGCGGTTGAAACGTCCCCTTAGAAAAATTTATGAATGACTGTACTGATAAACCTCTTACATTATTTGCTTTTCAAACAACTGAGCAAAACTGAACGTACTCAGACATTACTCTCTTTACTTATTCTGATCAAACTTTTAATAATCCCTACAAAACAATGGCCCTGACTAACAATAACCTATATATTTCACGAATCACTTATCTCACAAAAATCTTCATTACTCGAACTACTGCAATACAGCGAGCGCCAATACTGCCAGCTAAATAAAAGATTCTAACTACTGAAGTCACTAACTACTGATAGGCATAGTTAGCAAATGAAAAATTTTGATAAAGAACAAACAATGTATTTACCTTTATAGTGTTCAAAAGTCATAATATATATATATCAGTTCATAACATCCAGCTTTATAAATTTACTGTCTCTGATGGACACACGTCCAGATCATCCGCTCTCAAAACTCCGCCATCTCACTCCCCACGTCCACCACTGCTGGCGGCTCACCTCCAACTGCGCAACGCTAAGCGCTGTTAACAGCCAACTGCCCAACACTACAATAGCGCATATTACAACAATGCTAACCAGCCACAGACTGCACACAGCACAGTCAGTATTTTCATATAGAGCGCTACATGGCGTTACCAACATAAAAAGCTAAACAGCCTACTTACACAGTGTATGACGAGCCTACATTTGTGTAAGTCTAGTGTAAAGTGGATGGCTCTACGTCTGTTACTAATGTACAACACGATATACCTCTTGTTCTTACAAAATTTTGTAACACTGGCAACGCATATTTTCACAGAGTGAGTTTATTGTTCTATTTCGATGTTTTGGCGACCAATATTTCTAATGTCACGTTTATTTATCTTCCTTTATTGCTGAAAGCTAATCTCTGTATTCTCGAATTTCCCGGGTGAATCCCTGATAATCATATGTAACTAATTATGTTTCCACTTAGCACTTACCAGCAGATAATTTTGATGTTATCGACACATGAAACTGTTAAAAAACCCATTACAATTTACTGTTTCTGATACTAATTGATTATTCAGACCCAACAAAAATACAGTTATTATTCGAAATGAACTATTCTACACATGTGCAATCTGTGAACGAATATCGATACGAGGAACAGCAGTCAGCGTAGGTGCAAAAACCAGGCACCTGCTGTGGAGGTCCAGACGCAGCAACGTTCGTTGAACGGTCGTTAACAGACACTGTTGCTAGCCCCTTGGTTCATATGGGCGATCAGCAGCTAATCAGTTGCACTTCCATTAGTCTCTGAGCCGCCGTTCACCCGCGTCATCTATGGACCGTGGTGCACCACTCTTGCCTCGATGCCGGTCTTGGACAGCGCTATTTTGCCACGCACAATACACTTTAACCACGGTGTCACGTGAACAGTTTACAAACAGCCGCCGTGCGGAATTAGCCGAGCGGTCTAGGGCGCTGTAGTCATGGACTGTGCGGCTTGTCCCGGCGGAGGTTCGAGTCCTCCCTCGGGCATGGGTGTGTGTGTTTGTCCTTAGGATAATTGAGGTTAAGTAGTGTGTAAGCTTAGGGACTGATGACCTTAGCAGTTAAGTCCCATAAGATTTGACACACATTTGAATATTTTTTACAAACAGACATTTCCGAAATGCTCCCACCCTTGGCCCGAAAGCAAATGGTCATGAACTTTTGAATTTCAGATAAATCGCTCTGTTTCCTCATTATGACAATGACTGCACGATTTTTCCCCGACCCCACCCCCTCCTTCCGACATGCTTCATATACCCTCAAAAGAAAAAAAAAAAAATTGGTTCAAATGGCTCTGAGCACTATGGGACTCAACTGCTGTGGTCATAAGTCCCCTAGAACTTAGAACTACTTAAACCTAACTAACCTAAGGACATCACACACATCCATGCCCGAGGCAGGATTCGAACCTGCGACCGTAGCGGTCGTGCGGTTCCAGACTGTAGCGCATTTAACCGCTCGGTCACTCCGGCCGGCCATATACCCTCCATTGCTGGTGCTACCCCCTGCCGTCTGCGGGTGGTTACTGCACGTTGACGTCGAATAGAGGCGGCGACCACATTAATGTTGATGAACCGTGCATTAATATGGAAATGAGTGCCAGTGTTTTAGCTCAACAAGCTTAAATGGCATCCTCCTTAAGACAAAATCTATAGCGTTAAACGAAATATTCGCAAAAAAATCTTTTTCTCTTGCTCCAGTAATGCTAGATTTTTACCAAAAATTAAAAATCTCAAGTGACTAGGATTGAGAAAATCCTGTTGGATAGGAAGAAAAATAATCAGAAAAAATGCCAAATTGTTACCCCCCCCCCCCCCCCAAAAAAAAAGTTTACAACCAGAATTAAACTAAAAAAAAATCACTATTTTGTCTCGACAAAGTGTAGAAACAGAATTAAACTTTAAACATCATAGCAGCTCGTGATGACTGGGTGTTGTGTGATGTCCTTAGGTTAGTTAGGTTTAAGTAGCTCTAAGTTCTAGGGGACTTAAGACCATAGATGTTGAGTCCCATAGTGCTCAGAGCCATTTCATAGCAGCTCCGATCGCGCTCGGTAGCGCTAAATTTGCAATTTAATAGAATCGTATATAAGAATCTCTGTAATTACCGAAAGTTTTTATGAAGTGAAGTGTAACGTCTGTAGCCTCAGATTAGCGAGGGAGGGGTAAACGTCCCCTCTCTTGCTCCGCCTAGCGTTGAATATCACCTTTTCCGTGAGTTTGAGAAGCTGTTATTCAACTCTTTATATCTGCGTACTGCGAAATGTCAAACAATCGGCCGAAGACTATGATTATTCGACGTTAATTGTATTAGGTGATCTGTACGCATCACATGTCTTGCTATGCTCATTTGCAGCGTAATGACAAAGATTTCGGTATTATTTCACACTTTTTTTTTTAAACTTACATTTGAATTCCTAGGACGTGGAAAATGTATATAAATAAACGGCGCCACTGTTACTGTTGTGAAATATTATGAATATAATCGAATAATAAATCCAAGACTAATCTGGAAATTCAGGGTGAGGCTGAACTCTCTCATTTCTCATTTCACCTAGGGACTCCAGTCTGGAAACACGCGGGTGCTACGATCGCAGGTTCGAATCCTGCCTCGGGCATGGATCTGTGTGATGTCCTTTAGGTTAGTTAGGTTTAAGTAGTTCTAAGTCTAGGCGACTGATGACCTCAGATGTTAAGTCCCATAGTGCTTAGAGCCATTTGAACCATTTGAACTCATTTCACCTAAACCTGTAGCTGTTCCAGGAATACACGGCATGAAAATGGAAGGAAACTCAATTGACCGTGTCGCGGATGCACACGGCCGAAAGCGTTATTTCATCCATTGCAACAGATTACTTTGTCTCAGTACCGCGGTGCCCGTGCTGACTGCGTAGCCGTTCCAGCTCATATATTACTTGATCTTAATAAAATTACATCATACTTTCTTCATACTGATGGAACATATAGTTATAAAATTTGCGAAGGACATTAACATTTAAACAAGACGGACGGTCAGTAAGCTGATGCAACACATTTTTTCTCGGTCAAGTTCAGTTGAAAACATTCTGAATTTGTTGTGGGACATCGTGGAATACTCCCGCTTCAGCCCCTATAGTTTCATCAAGTCACGAGAGCTGGTGTCGCTATACGTAGCCTTCAAAATGACGTGTCGAACGAAGGTGTGTTCCCAGCAGATAGCTGTCACTGAGTTTCTTTTGGAGGAAAACCGGAGCATCGAAGATATTATAGGAGTTTGCAGAATGTCTACGGAGACTTAGCATTGAACAAAAGCATCGTGACTCATCGGCCGAGGCGTCTGTCATAATCATCGCAACAGTGTCGCGCAAACCTTCCCGAGTTCCCGCGTGCCGGCCGACCGCACGCAGCTGTCTCTCCAGCAATGTAGAAACGTGCAGACAGTCTCGTTCGAGGTGATCGATGGCTCACCTCGCTGCTGAACTGCTGGGTTCAATTGGTAGTGCTGACATACTCGTACACCAGTTAGTGTACTGAAAGGGGAGTACCCGCTGGGTTTCTCGCCGCCTAACACAGGACAATAAAGAGGAACGTAAGAACATTTGTGCGGAATTGTTTGCGCTTTACGAGGCTGATCGAGAAAATTTTTTGTCGAACATCGCTCTGAGGGATGACATATGGTTTGATCACTTCGAACCGGAAACAAAACGGCAGGTCATGGAGCGGCGCCACACCGCCTCTCCTGCGAAGAAAAAGTACAAAGCAACACCCTCAGCTGGTAAAGTCATGGCACGACCATCTGGGGCTCTGAAGCGGCCATTCTGTTTGATGCCTGCTTCATGGAGCAACAATGGACTCTGAAAAGTGTACTGTGCTACCCTCAGGAAACTGAAAAAAAGAACGACTTCAGCGTGCTCGTCGCCACAAAAATGCAAATGAACTTCTCCATGACAACTCAAGGCCTCACCCAAGTCCACGCTGGCGAGAGGAGATCACAAACCGTCGTTAGACTGTTCTTTCTCATCCACCCTACAACACGGATCTCGCACCTTCCGACTTTCATGTGTGTGGTACAATGAAGGATGCACTCTGCAGAAAGCATTACGTGGATGATGGGGAGGTTATTGATGCAGCAAGATGTCGGTTCTGACGTCTTCCGGTAGAGTGGAATTGTGTGGGCATACAGGGCCTGCCAGTAACGTGGCGTGAGGCCGTCGCACTGAACGGAGGTTATGTTAAAAATTATGGCTTTGTAGTCAAGAGAGTGGGGAATAATACCCTAATGGCCATTAAAATTGCTACACCACGAAGATGACGTGCTACAGACGCAAAATTTAACCGACAGGAAGAATATGCTGTGATATGCAAATGATTAGCTTTTCAGAGCAATCACACAAGGCTGGCGCCGTTGGCGACACCTACAACGTGCTGACGTAAGGAAAGTTTCCAACCGATTTCTCAAACACAAACAGCAGTTGACCAGCGTTGCCTGGTGGAACGTTGTTGTGATGCCTCGTGTAAGGAGGATAAATGCGTACCAGCACGTTTCCGACTTTGATAAAGGTCGCATTGTAGCCTATCGCGATTGCGTTTTACCGTATCGCGACATTGCTGCTCGCCTTGGTCGAGATCCAATGACTGTTAGCAGAATATGAAATCGGTGGGTTCAGGAGGGTCATACGGTATGCCATGCTGGATCCCAACGGCCTCGTATCACTAGCAGTCGGGATGACATGCATCTTATCCGCATGGCTGTAACGGATCGTGCAGCCACGTCTCGATAACCTGAGTCAACAGATGGGGACGTTTGCAAGACAACAACCATCTGCACGAACAATTCGACGACGTTTGCAGCAGCATGGACTATCAGCTAGGAGACCATGATTGCGGTTACCCTTGACGCTGCATCACAGACAGGAGCTCCTCCGATGGTGTACTCAACGACGAACTGTGTGCACGAATGGCAAAACGTCATTTTTTCGGATGAATCCAGGTTCTGTTTACAGCATCATGATGGTCGCATCCATGTTTGGCGACATCGCGGTGAACGCACATTGGAAGCGTGTATTCGTCATCGCCATACTGGCGTAACACCCTGCGTGATGGTATGGGGTGCCATTGGTTACACGTCTCGGACACCTCTTGTTCGTATTGACGGTACTTTGAACGGTAGACGTTACATTTCAGATGTGTTACGACCCGTGGCTCTACCCTTCATTCGGTCCCTGCGAAACCATACATTGCAGCAGGATAATGCACGACCGCATGTTGCAGGTCCTGTACGGGCCTTTCTGGATAGAGAAAATGTTCGACTGCTGCCCTGGCCAGCACATTCTCCAGATCTCTCACCAACTGAAAACGTCTGGTAATTGGTGGCCGAGCAACTGGCTCGTCACAATACGCCAGTCACTACTGTTGATGAACTGTGTTATCGTGTTGAATCTGCATGGACAGCTCTACCTGTACATGCCATCCAAGCTCTGTTTGACTCAATGCCCAAGCGTATCAAGGCCGTTATTACGGCCAGAGGTCGTTGTTCTGGGTACTGATTTCTCAGGATCTATGCACCCAAATTGCGTGCAAATGTAATCACATGTCAGTTCTAGTATAATATATTTGTCCAATTAATATCCGTTTATCCTCTGCATTTCTTCTTGGTGTAGGAATTTTAGTGGGCAGTAGTGTATGATGTATTAGAATGCTGAATGAAACCAACCTGGTTTCAGAAAAAAAGTGTAGCATTGCTTATTGAACGCCCCTCCTACAGTACATGAACTCAATTAAAACTTAATTTTTGTAGGAAAGGGATAGATAGCGTAAGCGGACGCCTTTGCAGACACTTGTAACAGTCACATAGGATCAAGAGATGCACCCTGGACGCAGCTTCCTCACTTGGTGAAGGATAAGAGAGAAGCCAGCTGCGGCGTGCCACTTCATTTATACACCTATACGAGTACTTTGCTTACTCCCGCTGTAGGCAGGAAAACCGCTGAAAGGAAAAGGAACTCTCATTAGTGGCCGGAGCTAGTCACAGTATGTGTAGACTCGCAACCGAAAAAGCAGAAGTGTGAAAAAGCAGTCGCTGAGAGATGTGACAGTCGCAGAGAGACAAGAATAGAACTGCGCGCTGCGCGGACGGGCGAAACTGCGCTTTCCCGCTAAAAGTCCCCGCCTTTTGTATACAGGCCGACGCTGGCAGCTCTCTATCTCGCATAAAGTAAATAGCCGCTCGGATTCCTGGGCCGGGCGACAAATCATACGCCCGCTCGGCCCGACAGTCGAATGCGGAGCTCTCCGAGGGAAGAGAGAGATATTCAGATCCTTTTCTCCCGCGCTCTGCCGGCGGGGTAACAGAGCCGGCACAAAAATAGCTGAAAAAAGTGTACGTAGGAGCGCGAGCGGGGGCCGCTGGGCTGAAAATCTCGGGCAATTGTCGCCGGGCGGGCCCTTATTTTTCCCTCAGTGGCCTCGCAGGGCGCGACAAAAGGAGGAAGACGTCCCGTTCCTCTTCTCTGTTCCTCCGCCTCCTCAGAGCGGCGCCTCCCTCACTCGTCCTCCTCCCCCGCCGCCCGCGGACGTTTTTCGGATCTGTTGTGTCGCGCTCGCCTCTCGCTCTCCAATACCGCCCCGGAGGCTCGGTCTCGGCCGCCAGCCCGCTGCCGCCGCCGTTGCCGCCGCTGCTGCTGGCGTGCTGCATCCCGTAATGTAATTCCCGGAATGGTCCCTGATGTAATTTGTCCCCCATCCCTCCTGAACTGCCGCCGCCTGTGGGGTGGATTTCAGCGCGCAGATCCCGGAACGGTTTGCCTTCCGAATGAAGCGGGAATTCCCCCCTCTACGCGGGAGCTGCTGCTGCTAAAGGCATCGGGCTTTCTCGGCGAGACGCTGTTGTTGATTGGGCCGAGGAAGACGAAAGAAAAGTTGCCTCTCGGGACTGTTAACCGTTGAGCAGTCAGGGTAACACTCATTTCTTGCAGGCGCTTTGCAGCTGTCCTTTAACGCTTCTGTGGTTCTTCGTTTATACGCCGCCGGTCGTTAACCGTTTCAGACTCCCTGGCTACAATCTACATCTACGTGATTACTCTGCAATTCACATTCAACTGCTTGGCAGAGGGTTCATCGAACCACAATCATACTATCTCTCTACCATTCCACTCCCGAACAGCGCGCGGGAAAAACGAACACATAAACCCTTCTGTTCGAGCTCTGATTTCTCTTATTTTATTTTGATGATCATTCCTACCTATGTAGGTTGGGCTCAACAAAATACTTTCGCATACGGAAGAGAAAGATGGTGACTGAAATTTCGTAAATAGATCTCGCCGCGACGAAAAACGTCTTTGCTTTAATGACTTCCATCCCAACTCGCGTATCATATCTGCCACACTCTCTCCCCTATTACGTGATAATACAAAACGAGCTGCCATTTTTTGCACCCTTTCGATGTCCTCCGTCAATCCCACCTGGTAAGGATCCCACACCGCGCATCAATATTCTAACAGAGGACGAACGAGTGTAGTGTAAGCTGTCTCTTTAGTGGACTCGTTGCATCTTCTAAGTGTCCTGCCAATGAAACGCAACCTTTGGCTCGCCTTCCCCAAATATTATCTATGTGGTCTTTCCAACTGAAGTTGTTCGTAATTTTTACACCCAGGTACCTAGTTGAATTAACAGCCTTGAGAATTGTACTATTTATCGAGTAATCGAATTCCAGCGGATTCCTTTGCAACTCATGTGGATCACCTCACACTTTTCGTTATTTAGCGTCAACTGCCACCTGCCACACCATACAGCAATCTTTTCTAAATCGCTTTGCAACTGATACTGGTCTTCGGATGACCTTACTAGACGGTAAATTACAGCATCATCTGCGAACAACCTAAGAGAACTGCTCAGATTGTCACCCAGGTCATTTATTTAGATCAGGAACAGCAGAGGTCCCAGGACGCTTCCCTGGGGAACACTTGATATCACTTCAGTTTTACTCGATGATTTGCCGTCTATTACTACGAACTGCGACCTTCCTGACAGGAAATCACGAATCCAGTCGCACAACTGAGACGATACCCCACAGGCCCGCAGCTTGATTAGAAGTCGCTTGTGAGGAACGAAATCAAAAGCTTTCCGGAAATCTAGAAATACGGAATCAACTTGAGATCCCCTGTCGATAGCGGCCATTACTTCGTGCGAATAAAGAGCTAGCAGCGTTGCACGATGTTTTCTGAAACCATGCTGATTACGTATCAATAGATCGTTCCCTTCGAGGTGATTCATAACGTTTGAATACAGTAAATGCTCCAAAACCCTGCTGCAAACCGACGTCAAATTGTGTACATTAACTTTTACTGTGTCTTAGCTGCAACAGAAGTATTTTTGCCAATGGAAATCTGAAGTGAATGTTCAACATATTCATCGTGCACAGTAGTGCCAACGATTAAACATCACTATGAAAATATCAGCAGGTTAACGTAGCAGTGCGCAGTAGCCCGTGACTGCCAGAAAACTCGGATGTGCTTGCTTCACTATATTCCACTGCATCCTTGAATATTGTTGTTGTTATTTTCCATGGTAATTATTATATAATCATTTTACTATTTATTACAATGGAAATACTCCGAAATTAGTTATTTTAGTCAATAAAATGAAGCCAAGTCCATAAAATATGTTTTGAAAACGGATACACATGTTTGTACAAATGTAGCACCTAAAATCATTAAAACAGTCACTCAAGAACATTACCACATAAACAGAAATTGTCCTTCCTCCAGAAACGATTTCAGATATGAAAGAGTTAAAACTACAACACCTTGCTGGCGGCACACAAGAAACGCCGAACTGTCGTGGAGGGTGAAATGTCTCTGGTACCGGGGTGGTGGGGTAAATTTTCATTACTGTAATAGTCGATACCGATGTGTAGAAGATTACAGCGTCAACTAGTTGTTCTTTTCCGAAGTTACAGTGATTTCCTTTGTCAGTAGCCGGCCGGTGTGGCCGAGCGGTTCTAGGCGCTGCAGTCTGGAACCGCGCGACCGCTAGGTCGCAGGTTCGAATCCTGCCTCGGGCATGGATGTGTGTGATGTCCTTCGGTTAGTTAGGTTTAAGTAGTTCTAAGTTCTAGGGGACTGATGACCTCAGCAGTTAAGTCCCATAGTGCTCAGAGCCATTTGAACCATTTGAACCTTTGTCAGTAGTCACTGCTATGTGACGTGAATCTACACTATTGCTGATTCTTTCTTGCTAGCGGTCTCTGACACCGCTGTTGTGTATTCAGTAGCCAAGTCTTCATCTGCTATTCATGTTATGCACCCTGACTTTTAGGATACAGTTTTAAAATTGATGAGGACAGTTTAGGAAGTGATGTTGGATTAGACAGCGACAACGAAATTGAAATTGAACATATTTCAGAATATGTACATATACATATATACATATATCAGATGGATTATATAATGGTAAGACAGAGATTTAGGAACCAGGTTTTAAATTGTAGGACATTTCCAGGGGCAGATGTGGACTCTGACCACAATCTATTGGTTACGAACTGTAGATTAAAATTGAAGAAATTGCAAAAAGGTGGGAATTTAAGGAGATGGGACCTGGATAAACTGACTAAACCAGAGGTTGTACAGAGTTTCAGAGACAGCATAAGGGAACAATTGACAGGAATGGGGGAAAGAAATACAGTAGAAGAAGAATGGGTAGCTCTGAGGGATGAAGTAGTGAAGGCAGCAGAGGATCAAGTAGGTAAAAAGACGAGGGCTAGTAGAAATCCTTGGGTAACAGAAGAAATATTGAATTTAATTGATGAAAGGAGAAAATATAAAAATGCAGTAAATGAAGCAGGCAAAAAGGAATACAAACGTCTCAAAAATGAGATCGACAGGAAGTGCAAAATGGCTAAACAGGCATGGCTAGAGGACAAATGTAAGGATGTAGAGGCTTATCTCACTAGGGGTAAGATAGATACAGCCTATATTAAAATTAAAGAGACCTTTGGAGAAAAGAGAGCCACTTGCATGAAAATCAAGAGCTCAGATGGAAACACAGTTCTAAGCAAAGAGGGGAAAGCAGAAAGGTAGAAGGAGTATATAGAGGGTCTATACAAGGGCGATGTAGTTGAGGACAATATCATGGAAATGGGAGAGGATGTAGATGAAGATGAAATTGGAGATACGATACTGCGTGAAGAATTTGACAGAGCACTGAAAGACCTGAGTCGAAACAAGGCCCCGGGAGTAGACAACATTCCATTAGAACTACTGACGGCCTTGGGAGGGCCAGTCCTGACAAAACTCTACCATCTGGTGAGCAAGATGTACGAGACAGGCGATCTAATGAGGAGGTATTAAATAGGATTGGGGAGAAGAGAAGTTTGTGGCACAACTTGACTAGCAGAAGGGATCGGTTGGTAGGACATGTCCTGAGGCATCAGTGGATCACAAATTTAGCATTGGAGGGCAGCGTGGAGGGTAACAATCGTAGAGGAAGACGAAGAGATAAATACACTAAGCAGATTCAGAAGGATGTAGGTTGCAGTAGGTACTGGGAGATGAAGGAGCTTGCACAGGATAGATTAGCATGGAGAGCTGCATCAAACCAGTCTCAGGACTGAGGACCACAACAACAACAACATATATACATCTACGTATATACTCCGCTAGCCAGTAAGCGGTGTGTGGCGGAGGAGAACAGGCACAGTGTGAATCTGAAGACGAATTTTTTTTGCCACCTGTGAAATCCTTGAATGAAACAAGTGATCGGAGTGATGAAGACAGAGTCGTAGAGATTGAACCTTTAGCTAAACATTCTACTAGAGACATATTTAGCTGAAACAAATATCGCTCGTCATCGAAACCTCTTCCAACAACGGCCAATGGCGTTATTTTTTCGCATGTTGGACATACGTGGGGTGAACACATTTGTACCTCACAATTCCTGCATAGACAATGCTCGGGTGAGTCGCTTTAAGTTTTTGAAGAAGCTTGCAAGCTCGTGGGTGACACCACAGATAAAAAGCGAGTCGATAACTGTAACGAATCCTGTGAACTTCATGTTTCCGCTCACCTTGATTTGGATGCAGTAGAATTCGTTGTAGAACGATTGGAAAAACGCAAAGCATGCTCCAGTTCTGGCCTAAAAAAGAAGAGAAAGACATATATTTGTCATTTTTGCAAGAAGCCAGTCTAGGTTGATTTCTCCACAGAAATTTCCAGCGAGTGCAAAGAAAACCTCTGAGAAGAAAACTAGTGTGACTTTCAATTTTTTATAGTTCTCTGTCAGTTTTTTATGTTTTTATTGTTAAGTGTAAAATAAACAATAAAACATAGCAAAAAGTAAAATTCAGAGTGCAGAGTATTTGAGTTTTCGTAGCATTAACATTATCAGGTTATATAATGTTCATTTTGTGTAATTTCTTGTGTAAATGCGGTTGTTTTGTAAAAATAAACTTCAAAATTTATTTGAAGGTATTTTTTGTGTCATTTTCATGTAACATACGAGGGTGTGTCAAATGAAAACCTTAAATACTTTTTTAAATATTATTTATTGTTCAGAAATGGTAGAAAGCTGTGTCAGTTTTCAACATAATCTCCCCCACGCTCAATGCAAGTCATCCAGCGCTTACAAAGTGCTTAAATTCCTTTAGAAAAAAATTGTTTTGGTAGTCCGCGCAACCACTCATGCACCGCGTGGCGTACCTCTTCATCAGAACGGATCTTATTTCCTCCTATCGCGTCTTTGAATGGTCCAGACGTATGGAAATCACTTGGGGCAAGGTCTGGTGAGAATGGTGGATGAGGAAGACACTCAAAATGCAGGTCTGTGGTTGTTGCAACTGTTGTACGGGCAGTGTGGGGCCTTGCATTGTCATGTTGCAAAAGGACACCTGCTGACAGCAATCCACGTAGCTTTGATTTGATTGCAGGCCGCAGATGATTTTTTAGGAGATCTGTGTAAGATTCACTGGTGACAGTGGTCCCTCTAGGCATGTAATGCTCCAAAATAAAGTCTTTTTCATCCCAAAAGAGAGTCAGCATAACCTTCCATGCTGATGGTTCTGTTCGAAACTTCTTTGGTTTTGGTGATGAGGAATGGCGCCATTCGTTGCTCGCTCTCTTCGTTTCGGGTTGGTGGACGTGAACTCAGGTTTCGTCCCCAGTAACGATTCTTGCAAGGAAGCCATCACCTTCTCATTCAAAGTGCCGAAGTAGTTATTTACAAGCACCAACACGTCGTTCTCTCATTTCAGGAGTCAGCTGCGTGGCACTCATCTTGCAGACACTTTGTGAAACTGGAGCATATCATGCAGAATGTGGTGTGCTGACCCATGACTAATCTGTAAACATGCTGCAATGTCATTCAGTGTCACTTGGCGGTTTTCCTTCACAATGGCTTCAACTGCTGCACTGTTCTGTGGAGTCACAACTCGTTGTGCCTTACCTGGCCGAGGAGCATCTTCCACTGAAGTCACACCATTTGCAAACTTCTATTCCATTCGTAGACTCGCTGCTATGACAAACATGCATCACCGTACTGAACCTTCATTCCTCGAAGAATTACAATAGGTTTCACACCTTCACTACGCAAAAACCGAATAAAAGAACGCTGTTCTTCCCTGGTGCAAGTCGCAAGTGGGGCGGCCATATTTATACTGATACTGCAACGGTATGCGTGCATCTGCACTATACTGCCACCTACAGGCCATTCTGCACGCTGTTTGTAGCACGCTTACGAACTTACAGGATAAAGGCGCGAAATTTTGATTTTTTATTACAAATTTAAGGTTTTCATTTGACTCACCCTTGTAAAAAACTGAACTGTCTCACTGAAACTGCTGAATGAGATTCTTATGGCTATTTAAGCGTAGCGATCTGTCAGACCGCATCTTGGACAGAGTGTGACAAAAAATGAGCTGGGAAGCTAACGGTTAAGTATGTCGAATCCTACTCAATCTGAAGTAGTTAGAGATCGACGGTAACCTTTCAGACTGTTTTATACACACCGAACTGTGCGAAACAGGAGCCCACACGATCTTCATTTTACAGCCAGCTACGCTGCAGCGTCCCGTTACGCGTTTACTACGGAACACGTAATAAACCTGCCGTGACGTACCGCAGAGGCGCGTGTGGGGCGTCGGCGATAATATCCCGTTACGCGGTATTGCGCGGTCGCCCCGCGGCCATTAAGGCTGGAACTCTTTGCGGTGCCCGCCGACGCACGCCGTTCCGATGTGCGGTTTGCGGCGGTAATAATCCGCCGATATCACGGGCCGTAATTCGGGCGCCCTTGCGCCACTGGCGTAGGCAAAGCCGGTGTCTAATAGCCGGCCGTCACAACTTTGATTACACTTGTTTAATTAATTAGGAGGGCTCCGCGCAGTGGGGGCGCGCTGCATTGTTAGAAAGCGGAAGAGTGGCTCGCCGCGCCGGCAACTCGAGACGGGGAGTTTGGAGACGCTTTGAAACCGCCATACGGGGGGAATCCGCTGCAAGTTGCTGTACGTTATTTTAAGCGCCGCTGCCAAAAGCGAACAGAGTGAGATGCGATCTGTGACGTCTTTAATTTGTAATCCGATGTGGAACGCTTCTGTGGTCAGGTAGTTAGCAATTTTACCTCTACAGGTCTCCTCGAATCCTTGGATCTAAGAAAGATCGGGCATGGAACAATAGAATCCTTAGATTATACAGACTTTGGTACGGAAGTCTGGTGTGCCATTAGGAAACTGCAAAGGGTGTTCGATAAGTGATGCTCTACATTTTTTTCTCGGACAATTTGGGTTGAAAAAATGCGAAATTTGCTATGGGATGTCGTGGAACACTCCCGTTTCAGCCCCTATAGTTTCATGAAGTTGCGCGCTTTACGTATTACACGCACGCTACACGCTTTACGAACCCTTACAAAAAATGGTTCAAATGGCTCTGAGCACTATGGGACTTAAATTCTGAGGTCATCAATCCCCTAGAACTTAGAACTACTTAAACCTAACTAACCTAAGGACATCACACACATCCATGACCGAGGCAGGATTCGAACCTGCGACAGTAGCGGTCGCCCTGCTCCAGACTGTGGCGCCTAGAACCGCTCGACCACTCCGGCCGGCAAACCCTTACAAATGGCGTCTGTAGCGCAGGTGCGTTTCAAGCAGAGTTTCTTTTGGCCAGAAAATTGGAGCTTCACCGATATTCATAGACACTTGCAGAACCTCTGCGGAGTCTTGTCGGTGAACAAAAGAACGGTGAGTCGTTGGGCGAGACGTCTGTCTCCATCGCAACGAGGTCGCACAAACCTGTCCTATGTCCGACGTGCCGGCCGGCCGTTCACAGCTCTGACTCTTACCATACTGGAACGTGCGGAAGCACTCATTCGAGGTGACCAACGGATTACAATCGAACACCTCTCTGCTCAGCTGGATCTCTCAGTTGGTAGAGCTGACGCATGTCCACCAGTTGGGGTACTCAAAGGTGTGCGTCCGCTGGATTGCTCCCCATCTAACAGAAGACCGTGAAGAGGTTCCATATTTTTGGCCCAATGAAGGATGGTCTCGGCAGGAAGCAGTACGTGGATGATGGGGAAATTATTGATGCAGCAAGACTTATGTTCCATCGTCACTAGTACAGTGGTACCTTACGAGCATACATGGTGCACATTTGTCAAGAAATGTTGTATATGCGTATCTTCCATCACACGACTAAATCACTGGTCTCTGAAAACGTTATGGCTACCTACCTGCTATCGATCTAAACCCGCTCAGGCTATAGCACCTTCACCTGGCGAGGAATGATTGCTAGTCACACACACACACACACACACACACACACACACACACACACACACACACACACTCGCCCGCGGTAGAGAAATAGTCTGAAAGTTGTTTGAATAAGCATCTTTCAGGCTGTTAAATGTCAATTGCAGAGCAGCGATGTAGATGTAGATAGTGGCTTTTCCCCTCGCTCAACGTGCGAATAGATTAGTACAGAAAATGGACAATATTTGTATGAAGTACACTCTGCCATGAACTGTAAAGTGGTTTGTGACGTATGTATACGAGGTGATTCCATGATGCTGTTACAAACTTTCAGGGATGATGGAGAAGGGTAAATATATCAATTTGAGCTGAAAGTTATAAGCGAAAATCGTTCCGGTACATGTGGCAGTGAACCACTTGTACTGCAAGCTCTTTGCTTTCTATATCTTGTTAAGAGGTATTGTGTACCAAAACAAGGAAAAAAGTCCAGTAAACCTGAGATATAGACTATGAGCATTTTCTCATCAGTGCTTTTTTGTAACACACCTCCACCACTGAGCAAGTGCCCATAGCTCTTAAGCCATGCGATTTAGAGCCTATGTTTACTAGAGAATGTTTCCTTGTTTTGGTCCATACTGCTTCCTCCAAAATATGGAAAGCAAAGAGCTCGCAGTAGAACACTTCGGCAGTCAGAGGCATCAGGACGATGTTCGGTTATAACTTTCGATTCGGTCGTTTCTGGACCAGGGTCCCTTACCTGAGACTGATACATTTTCACTTGTCCATCGTCCCTGAAAGTTGCTGACATTATCACAAAATCACTATTTATAGATGTAGGATTGATAAGCGAAACTACAACAGCACTGTGTACTGTGCACCGCACATTCTGTTCAGGCGTGCCGATGAGCGATGTAAGTTTTAAACGTAAGTGTAGTTATGGGACTTACCAGAGCAAGTAGAAGCATTCCGTGGAAACTTCCACTGGTGGCTCTCTGATATTATTGCAATAAGTTCGCTTTCTTTTCAGTTCCCGTGTCGCCGAGAATCCATCTGGCCGGCTACACTGCGCCGCGCTGTAAAGCAATTTTAAGAGCAGTAACGCAACCGGAGCACTGAAAGGCTCGTCTGGTGCTGGCAAACAGCAGTTTACGCTCGCAGCGGTCATCATTCCCCCGAAAGAGGCGCATTAAGCAGCGTCGAGGACTCGTTTCCGCGAGATTATACGGCCGCCGCTGTCACCCAAAGCTGTGTCAGGACCAGACTCCATTGCTTTATGCCCAACGAGTTTCATGGAGAGTGTATAGCTCAGGCCCCCAGCTGCGGCCTGCCAGTAAACTTTCCGGACAGCTGTTGGACAATGGAACGGCTTTTGCTTCTTCTGTTGCACCAACTATTATTGCAAGGCAAAGTGGTCAACGATCTTACACGTCTGGGTTTGTTTGTTTTTATTTATCTTTTCGACTTCATAAAAGAGTATAAAACAGAGTAAAACTCGCGAAAATAAAAAGTGAAGTGATTGCTGGGCGATTTCCTTCTGTTGTTGACCGTCGCCTGTCGATCTACGCACTTTCGGCGCTTTCGCTACTATTTCTTCACCACGTAGCGTACCCCCGCAGTCTTTGCCCACCGTAGCTGCAGGGAGAGTTCTTCGTAATCAAGCGCGTTCCGTTCGATGGCAAAAATTCTTTTTGTCGGAAACGACAAATAGCAAAAATCTTATTAAAAACTAAGCTTGAGAGTAGAGCTGTGGTCTACCAAAACTCTGATTTGGCAGTTTTGGTATAGTACATAAATGACGTAGTAAATAGTAGCATTATCGGTGCTATTGGTAGCATTCGTAAGGAAAGAGACGTCAATGATGTATAAGAGAGGAACTGGGAGCCGACGACATCTCTTTGTTTTCTGTTTTTCACATAATTAGAACCTCACGTCATTCGGGATTAATTCATCGTGTATTTTATATCTTTAGAGAACATAAATTGAATTTTGTGAGTAATAAAAACTACTTGATCGCGTAACTCTTGCAGTTTTATATGACCAGAGCAATTACTTATGATGCAAGTACAGTTTACATGCACAACATAAAAAAATCCTATATACTTATTGTTGTTGTTTTGTGCTCAATAAAAATTTCATCATGACCAAAGACAGGAGTTTCTCTTTATTATTGATAAATACGAAAGTTATTTATGAATAATAGAAACATGCTTAATACGAGGGTAATCCCAAAATAAGGTCTCGTATTTTTTTATAAGTGCATAGACCTGTTTATTTCTACAATGGTTTACATCAGTTTACAGCTTGAACATTTAGTTATTTTTTGACATAATCACCATTTCAGTCGATGCATTTTTGTAGACGCTGTCGCAATTTTTGTATGCTCATGTCATACCAGCTCGCCGCCATGCTGTTCAGAAAGTTATGAACCTCTTCTTTCACCTCGTCTTCGGAGCCGAATCGCTTTCCGGCCAAATGTTCTTTTAACTTAGTGAACAGGTGGTAGTCACTGGGCACCAAGTCAGGACTATAGGGTGGGTGGGTGATTATGTTCCATTGGAACTGTTGCAAGAGAGCAACGGTTTGCCGAGCGATGTGTGTGCGAGCGTTGTCATGGAGAATGTGTACGACCTTGCTCAACGTTGCTCTTCTCCGGTTCTGAATTGCCCGTTTGAAGTTTTTCAGAGTCTCACAGTACCTGACAGCGTTAATTGTGGTCCCAGTGGGCATAAAGTCGACCTACAATACCCCTTTCTGATCCCAAAAAACGGTTGTCATGACTTTACCGTTAGACTGTGTTTGTTTGAATTTCCGCAGCTCTGGCCAACAAGGATGACGCCACTGTCGGGATTGTTGTTGGTCTCAAGTGTAAAGTGGTATGCTCAGGTTTCGATACCCCGTGATAATTGTGTCCAAAAAGTTGTTCTGTTCGGCTGCAAGGCGGTGAAGAAATGCGAGGAAAGCATCAACCCGTTGCCGCATGTGGTTCTCAGTCAGCACGCGTGGCATCCATCTTGCGCACACCTTCCTGTAGTTCAATGTTTCCGTTAAAATTCAATGAGTGGAGCTTCGGGAAAACTCAGGAACCAACGTGCGGAGATCATCCAGGATGATACGCTGATCTTCGCTCAACCTTCAACACTGACTCCTCAGAAATTGACAGTCTCCCTCTCCTTTGTTCGTCGTGAATTTCGGTCCGACCAGCTGCAAACTCCCTACACCACTTACGAACATTTTTGACATCCATGCACGACTCACCATAGACTTACGTCAATTGGCGATGGATTTCAATCGGCGCAGTGCCCTTTGCGTTCGAAAACCGAATAACTGCCCGCAATTCGGACTTGGCGGTAGCATTCAACGGGAGCTCCATTCTCAACGGCTGCCGAGCCAAGACTGAGCGCTTCAGCGCGGCGTGCGCATGTTTACACAGAGCGCGTGAAGCACTCTTCATAACAGTGTGACCAACTGCCACACAAATAGAGTTCTGTACTTATAAAAAAATGGGAGCCCTTACTTTTGGCGCGACCGGGTTCCCGGGTTCGATTCCCGGCGGGGTCAGGGATTTTCTCTGCCTCGTGATGACTGGGTGTTGTGTGATGTCCTTAGGTTAGTTAGGTTTAAGTAGTTCTAAGTTCTAGTGGACTGATGACCATAGATGTTAAGTCCCATAGTGTTCAGAGCCATTGGAACCATTGGTAGTTCTAGGACTCTGCTCGAGAGTGTTGCAGGAACCGCTACCTCTTCCAGTCGCTCAATCACATGAACGGAGGAGGGGGAGGGGATACGGCTACAAGCAATTCCCAAGCCTCCACTACTTCGGAAAGATGCAGAATAAACAGAGGGAAAATATTTTTAGGTAATATTGTTGAATACGTTATGAGGGGTCTGATACGTATTTTCTGTGAGACATATTATTTTTTTAAAATTTTATTTTACACGAACTTGACGCGTACTGGTTTGCTCGCGTTTGCGCAGTAATTACGATAAAGATACTTTTATAAACATGTATTAGGTCCACTGAGAAATTGATGTATTAATGACCATTTCTCTCTTTTTCTATGCAATTCTGACAAAACCGAATTGTCACAGTGACTATTAAATAGCTTTCTTTGATTTAGTTCACAAATTAAAACACATTCTAAACTTTTCACAATCATTAACGCCTAGAAGCATAGTCTTTTTCGAATGTACTTGTGACCAAAAAGCGATTATGGAAGATTTTGAAGCCGGAGGTTTTTTTAAATCCCGCCTTTAGAGTCCTTGTGGTGATATTTCCATACAAACTTCCGTCCCCTATCACATATTTCTTTATCTCTAACGGAAAAACCAAATACAAATTTTCATAGATTTTTAAAAATGCTTTCATAAAAAGTTTCATCCCCTGTTTCACCTCCTTAGGGGATGTAAATCCGAAAATGCTCAAACACGTGTCTTTTTATTTCTGACCGAGAAATCAAGTACTAATTTTCGTAGTTGTACCTTCAAAATTGCCTTCATAGCGTCATACTATAAAAAAAAACTTTCATCCAATATTTCACCCCTCAGGGATGAAATTTTCGAAAAATCCCTTGTTTAACAATGCCTATAGTATAAGATCCACACCCTTTCGAGTTCTAGGCGCGCAGTCCGGAACCGCGCGACTGCTACGGTCGCAGGTTCGAATCCTGCCTCGGGCATGGATGTACGTGATGTCCTTAGGTTAGTTAGGTTTAAGTAGTTCTAAGTTCAAGGGGCTGATGACCACAGCTGTTAAGTCCCATAGTGCTCAGAGCCAGAGCCACACCCTTTCGAAATTTCATGTTTCTGTCCCTAGCGATTCCGGCTGGGCGATGATGAGTCATTGAGTCAGTCAGGACATTTCCTTTTATATACAGTATGGTCAGAGAGAGAGAGAAAGAGAGAGAGAGAGAGAGAGAGAGAGGGGGGGGGGGGTCACTGTTTAACTTCTCGTCAACAAGGAGGTCGTTGGAAACGGAGCACGAGCTAGGGTTGGGGAAGCTTAGGGGAGGAAATCGGCAGTGCCCTTCAAGGGAACCATCCCGGAATTAGCTTTAATTTGGATGCGAGTGCAGCGCGCTAACCACTGCGGCACCTCGGTCGGTAGGATGGTCAGAGACATTCTGAAAAGCTGGTAAGGATTTTTCAGGGTAGTTTCCTCCGGAGAAATAATTGTTCAGAAAAAAAATTCTATACGTTGTAGCGTTTCCGAGTTAATTAGCATTGAAGTTCGGCAGTCAGGCCATTGCGCTCGCAAATTCAAGCGGCACTCCATATAACATTAGTGTCAACTGTTTTCATAGCGTAGAGATAGCACACGAAACTTCTCAGTCTTTGGGTCGGGTTCGATCATCACTACCGTCGCATGTCCGATTTCTGTATCGCTCTCTTGTCCGGTTTTAGAAAACCAAACAAAGAATAGATCTGGCGACACTGTCTCTAGCGGGCCGCTTGAGACTGGCACGCATCCGCCTAACTGGCTAACTTCAATGCTAATTAAATCAGAAACTGCGCAATGTATGGAATTTTTTCTTAATCCTACGCTATAACACCCTTGCAAGCTTTTCAGGCTCTTTGTGGCTACCCTCTATTGAGATTGTCATTATCACAATATGCGACTAATCCGCGGCGCTATATCTTTATCCATTTTTTTGTTTTACTAAATTTTTCTGTTAGTGCGTGGTCAATCATGTTTTCTTGCCGTTGATTCTTTGTTTATGCACCTGTTCCAGTTTTTGTACCCCGGTGAGAAACTATTGACTTTAAACGTGTATATATGTCAAATTTATGGCCATACTGACATAACCTGTTAATACGATCGTTTCCGGACTCACCAGCTGTAGCTTACAAACTACGCAAGATAAACGTTTGTGTACGGGCTGTGAGACTCCCCCAGTTTTCCGAAAAGGTGTCAAAAGTGTAAACTGGGTACGGCGTAAAAGGAATGGTGGCTACACTAGACACGGTATTGTGCACGACGGCGATATACCTGATTGGTAATGCAAGTCATATTATTCAGTTCTTTAATATGACTGAAAAAAGGTGCTATTTTTGTAATGTCTTTCTGTTTTCAGTAGGTTCGCCTTTCGTCGTCTCTCTTGTCAACATATCGAGAGTTGAGCGTTCGACACATATCGCTTGTAGTGAGGGTGTGATTTTTATATGCGCAGATTCTTACAAATGATCTTGTTGCATTTTCAAATGCGTTTCTGTTATGGTCTGTAACGTCTTGTCTAATGGCTCATTCCCAGACGATGCGAGCCAGGGTGCCGATTGCTCCACATTCACAAGTGTTCGTGGCGCTCTAAATGCTGCGGTGGTAACACCGGCTCCCGTCAGATCACCGAAGTTAAGCGCTGTCGGGCTCCGCTAGCACTTGGATGGGTGACCACCTGGTCTGCCGAGCGCTGTTGGCAAGCGGGATGTACTCAGCCCTTGTGAGGCAAACTGAGGAGTTGCTTGATTGAGAAGCAGCGGCTCCGGTCTCGTAAACTGACATATGAGCGGGAGAGCGGTGCGCTGACCACATACCGGTCCCTATCTGCATCCAGTGACGCCTATGGAATGAGGATGATTTGGAGGTTGCTCGATATCGTTGCGTCTTCATTGCCTGTGTGGTGTCACCGCCAGATACCACACTTGCTAGGTGGTAGCCTTTAAATCGGCCGCGGTCCGCTAGTATACGTCGGACCCGCGTGTCGCCACTATCAGTGATTGCAGACCGAGCGCCGCCACGCGGCAGGTCTAGAGAGACTTCCTAGCACTCGCCCCAGTTGTACAGCCGACTTTGCTAGCGATGGTTCACTGACAAATTACGCTCTCATTTGCCGAGACGATAGTTAGCATAGCCTTCAGCTACGTCATTTGCTACGACCTAGCAAGGCGCCATTATCATTTGCTATTTATCTTGTGATGCATGTACCGTCAGACCGATGTTCACCAATTATGGATTAAAGTTAAGTATTCAAGAAGCTACGTAATATTTTTGCTACTATAAAGACCTTGTCATTTTCCAGACCTCACGCCAGCCTGCGTGAGCTTTAACGCGTGCCTTTCGGCTTCACCTCGTAGTGGCTTGGCTGTCTTGCCAAGTCACAACAGCCTGTTCGGGTGGAGCTTAGTTTTTTAGCTGGGCTACAGACCATGTCTCGACAGGCAGCGTATAGCTCTCTTGATCGGAAGGAAGTACATCATTTTGTTGTTTCTTATCATTGCATGTCACATGTGTACTTTCTTTTTGTCCCATTCATTTTGAATCTTTTGAAGAGCCAAAGAAACTGGTACACCTACCTGATATCGTATACTCCTCCCCCCGCCCCCCACCCCATGCTCTAGCAAGTGCCGCAACACGACGTGGTATGGACTCCACTAATGTCTGAAGTAGTGCTGTAGGGAACTGAAACCATGAATCCTGCAGGGCTGTCTGTATATCCATAAGAGTACGACGGGGTGGCGATCTCTTCTTAACAACACGTTGCAAGGCATCCAAGATATGCTCAATAATGTTCATGTCTGGGGAATATGGTGGCCATCACAAGTGTTTAAACTCAGAAGACTGTTCCTGGAGCCACTCTGTAGCAATTCTGGGCGTGTGGGGTGTCGCATCGTCCTGCTTGAATTGCCCAAGTCTGTCGGAATGCACATGGACATGAATGGATGCAGGCGTTCAGACAGGATGCTTACGTAAATATCTCCTGTAAGAGTCGTATCTAGGCATGTCACTGAGCCGATATCACTCGAAGTACATACGCCCCACATCATTACAGAGCCTCCACCGGCTTGAACAGTCCCCTGCTGGCATGCAGGGTCCATGGATTCGTGAGGATGTCTCCATACCCGTACACGTCCATCCGCTCGATACAATTTGAAACGACACTCGTCTGACCGGGCAACATGTTTCCAGTTATCAACAGTCCAGTTTCGGTGTTGAGGGGCCCAGGCGAGGCGTAAAGCTTTGTGTGGTGCAGTCTTAAAGGGTACGAGAGTGGACGTTGGGCTCCGAAAGCCCATATCAATGGTGTATCGTCGAATGGTTTGCACGCTGACACTAGTTGATGGCCCAGCACTGAAATCTGCATCAGTTTGAAGAAGGGTCGCACTTCTCTCACACTGAAAGATTCTTTTCATTCGTCGTTCGTCCCGTTCTTGCAGGATGTTTTTCCGGCCGCAGCGATGTCGGGGATTAGATGTTTTACAGTATTGCTGATATTCACGCTGCACTCGTGAAATGTTCCTACCGAAAAATTCATACTTCAACGCTACCTCGGAGATGCTGTGTCCCAACGCTCGTGCGCTGACTATAACATCACGTTCAGACTCACTTAAATCTTGATAACCTGCCCTTGTAGCGGCAGTAATCGATCTAACAACTGCGCCAGACAGTTGTTGTCTTATATAGGCGTTGCCGACAGCAGCGCCGTATTCTGCCTCTTTACATATGCCTGCATTTGAATACGCATGCCTATACCAGTTTCTCTGTCGCTTCAGTGTAGATATGGAACACTGAAAGTCAAATTCTTGTTGTTCCTTCAAACCATCACACAGGCAACCTCCAAGTGGCGTTGGGTGACCGGGTGAGCGTATCATAGTAACAGTAATGTAGATGTAGTGGCTGGCAGATGCAGTGCGTGTGACGTAGTGGCCTGGTGCAGCCGCTGGGTATGGGTCGGCCATTGTGGCGGGGTTAAAAATGCGGTCGGCTCTGTCGCGCCCGTTTCACGCGCAGACAATGAGCGGCAGCGGAGGCACGCAGAGTGGCCGGTGCATCCATTAGAGGCGCCGACAATGCTGGCACGGAGCGGCTGTCCACAGGACTGTAGCGTGGCGCTGGCGCGTGCCGCTGTAATCCGATGCGTGCCTGTCCGACGGGCTTCCGATTGGCGCGCGTCCGTCCGCCACCGGATGACGTAATTGGAGCACAACGCCTCACGCAGCTGTCGCGCTGCACTGTCCGCTGGTCGGCGCTCGCAGCCGACGCGCTAATGCCTTTGTAATGACAGCCCTTTCCGGGATGAACGCCGCGCGCTGATTCCAGCTTGTATCTGTCCGTCACGTCATCCTCTCAGTGTCCGCATCCTAAGAGCTGGGATACTCGTGAGAATTACTTATGAAGAAACAGTCACGATCGCAAAATATCATTTATTTAAAATGACCGGTTTCACATATAGTAGGCCATCTTCAGACTGATATCACTGTAAACATTAAAATAAAAAAGTGGTTCAAATGGCTCTGAGCACTATGGGACTTAACTTCTGAGGTCATCAGTCCCCTAGAAATTAAAACTACTTAGACCTAACTAACCTAAGGACATCACACACATCCATGCCCGAGGCAGGGTTCGAACCTGCGACCGAATCAGTCTCGCGGTTCCAGACTGTAGCGCGTAGAACCACCCGGCCAACCCGACCGGCAACATTTTAAAAGTACACAGTTCTTAGAGTAGTTAGTCTTGCACAAAACGTACAATGATTAACGTAACAAGACGTGATGTTTTATCTATTTGCGGGAGCTGGCGACTTGCTGAGTAGCTGCATGTTGTTAAGACGGTAACTGCTGCTAGTGGCTGTACTGCTATGCTATAAATAGCGCTTGATGGCACGTCAGTTTGCTGCATTACGTTAACTACAGCCAATGGGGTCTTACTTTACATAAAATATTTATGACGTGCGAATGAAGAATAAAACTAACACTACAGTTATACATACGTCATTATACAAATTCTACTGTTTAAATAAATAGTACAAGTCATTAATAACATTTGCTTAACTTCAAGTAAACTTTAAATACAAGTTCACCGATACAAAAGGTTCTGCGAACGTCGAACGCCAGCTGATGGTGCCTGTTGGGGCTTCAAGGCGACGCCGTTGCCATGAAATGACTATGTGTTGGCCATTGCCTGTCAAAGACCATGCTCTAGCACGCTGTCGTCTAGGCGACGTTGTATAGAGCCTATTGTCGTCCGAAGATGTTTGTAGATTACGCTATTCCCCTGGAGACGTTGTCCAGGTGGCCTTTACTTTGACTGTATTGGCGATTTGCTCGAAATTTTCGGCAGTGTACTTAGAGAATACCGTGATTCATAAAAGACTGGGAGAATTAGACGACATTTGCAATAAATATAGTCTGTGAGTAGATCAGTGTAGCGTGAAGACAAAAAATACTTTCAGATAATTTATTAAAATTAATAATAAGAGCTATGAGGGCATTACAGTCATAAAATAAATACAACGGCGGTTATGAAAGGTCTTTTTTTGCTGTAACATTCAGCACCAGTATTCGTAAAAGATTTAGAAAATAAAATATAAAAACAGTGACGGAATCAATTGGTTACATTATTTCTTTAAAAAGATCGAAAAAGGCCGTTTCCTGAAAATCTAGTAGTTCATTTAAAAGGAATGAAGAATAATTTTTTCGGTGAATAAAAATTTGAAGCTCCTAAAGTGCGTTCAAGAGTAACCCCTGTAAGACGTTGTGCTCTCCTGATCTTCATTGGCTACATATTCCGCCCTCACAATCACATTCCGCACATCAAGACACTTCGTTTGAACCCAAACTCGATGAGATAAAGTCAATGTTGTATGAATTCATGTAAACGATATGCAAATAACAAGTAAGCGCACCGTGGTTGAAATACTCGACGCTGGCGTACACTCACAAATTCCAGACACGATGGTCACAGGAGCTTTTAGTTTGGGAGAGCAACCGCATGCCAGGAGGCCGGTCCAAACCTATCTACGTCGGCCGGTGACCGCCCTTAGAGCAGACAGCTTTTGCCCGAGTGAAAGAACGACCCCGTGTTCGGCTTAAAAGCAAATTCCGCTACATTGTGTGGGAGCGCCCAACCTACGCATTCTTTACATATATAGCACGCAGTTTCAGAGATTTTCACAGGGAGACAGCAAACGCCAAACGCCGATGCTACAGATTTCCGGATTGGTCGCCTTAAACGAAACGTCATTCTCCCGTTTTAGAAGAGCCATGCTGATTGGCAGACGATATTTCTGACGCCTTGAGCTGAAGGAGTAATGGAAGAGACCAAAGGATACACCCCTTCATGTGTGGCGTGGAGAGGGGCCGTTCCGTTGTCGCTCTTGGCGCGAGAACAAGTAACGAGAGCGTGTGCGCTCGTACATGTCCTCAAAGAGCGAGGAACAAGTCTCCCCTCAGTACTTCATTGGGAGAACACCTCTGTCGAGAGCAAATTGAAATGCGACTCTATATTGAGTCCTTGCAATTAAGAGTTGTTCACTGTGTTGGCCGTCACACTTATTGTGCGGTGTGAACGGACAGAGTTATAGTTAAACGACTGCGAGCGAATTTTTGAGTGGCATCGCTGTGGACTGGTTATCTGACCGGTGTACCATGCCAAAAGCTAGACTAGGGGCGAATAGGAGTCCTTGACTTCATCAAGGCATAGGGAGAGTTTGATTGGCGAAGGTCAATCCAGATATAACGAGAGTTATCTTATTTGTCAGCAGCGAGCGGCGCAAACAGCAATCATCGCAGCTTACGGTATTGTGCGCTACAGCTGTTGCGAGCCCCATAATTCCTCCACAACAGTATCCTTCACTGCATTTCACACGTGACAGCCTCGACCCCACCTAGCAACATTCTAACGGATAATTATTCAAGTTGAGTAGACGCGGCTCTCAGCCATTCTGCCAAGTCAATAACAATCTTAAACTTTGTATAGCAATTTCATTAGCGAGTCCTATCCTTGAGAGGTAACCAACATTCCGAAAAGAACCAGGATATAATTTGTTCAATTCATAACTAAAAGTGCCATTGTGATTTGTCAGAATTTTTGCAAAATAAATAATAATTTTCGTTAGTTTCATGTTTTTCTTAAACTAACTAGCACTACTCCAGTACCCAAGTATCCCACTAGTTACGTAAGAAATTTTGTAAATTTTTGTGTCATTTCCTTACAGCGGACGACTCCAGAAGATATTTATTGCTGAAAGTTTTTCAGGCATTTCTCTTTAGAACGTTAGGAGCGTCTGTCTGACTTCTGTAATAGTGTGGAGGTGGAAATTGCATCTTGCAGAAGCCACAGGGTAAAGGGTACATCTCAGATCAATCCCACGCTCACAACGTTTTCTAGAGTAGTCAGTCTTGCGCAACATGTACAAAGATTAAGCTAACAACTCGTGATGTTTTATCCATTTCCAAGAGCTGGCGATTTGCTGAGCAGCTGCATGTTGTTAAGACGGTAACTGCTGCTAGTGGCTATACTGCTATGCTTTAAATAGCGCTCGATGGCGCGTCAATCTGTTGCATTGCGTTAGCTACAGCCAATGGGGTCTTATTCTACATAAAAGTATTTATGACGTGCGAATGAAGTATAAAACTAACAGTACAGTTATACATGCGTTATTATACAAGTTCTACTGTTTAAATAAATAGTGCAGGTCATTAATAACATTTACTTAACTTAAGTAAACTTTAAATACAAGTTCTCCGATATAGAATGTTGTCGAACGTCGAACGTCAGCTGATGGTGCCTGTTGGGGCTTCAAAGCGACGCCGTTGCCATGAAATGACTATGTGTTGGCCGTTGCCTGTCGAAGACCATGCTCTAGCACGCTGTCGCCTAGGCGACGTTGTATAGTGCCTATTGCCGACCGAAGATGTATGTTGATTACGCTATTCCCCTGCAGACGTTGTCCAGGTGGCCTTTACTTTGACTGTATTGGCGATTTTCTCGAAATTTTCAGCAGTGTACTTGAGAGAATACCGTGATTTATAAAAGACTGGGAGAATTAGACGACAGTTGCAATAAATATAATCTGTGAGGAAATCAGTGTAGCGTGAAGACAAAAAAATATTTTTAGATAATTAATTAAAATTATAATAAGAGTTATGAGGGTATTACAGTTATAAAATAAATACAACGGTGTTTATAAAAGTTTTTTTTTGCTGTAATATACAGCACCAATATTCGTAAAACGATTTAGAAAATAAAATATAAAAACAGTGACGCAATCAATTGGTTACATTATTTCTTTAGAAAGATCGAGAAAAGCCGTTTCCTGAAAATCCAGTTGTTCATTTAAAAGAAATGAAGAATTATTTTTTCCGTGAATAAAAATTTGAAGCTCCTCAAGTGCGTTCAACGCCTTTGTCTTGTGTGTAATATTGCGAGGCAGTTGGTGTTGTCACCATCTGTATGTACTTCATTTACAATGTGTTATCCAGACATAAATTTATTTCGTGAGACTCCTGAGATATGTTCCATAAAACGCGTTTTAAGATTACGCCCAGTTCGTCCAGTGTATACAGTATATATATACCAGAGCGATAAGTAACTATCACAAGTAAGATCGCTGACACTCCCAAGCATGCTGGTTAAAATATGCCTGAGTCTTTTGCTGTCAGACAGTTTGTTTCTCTCAGATAGTACTGGTAGAATTGTTTGCGCTAGGGGCGAATTCTAGCTGATAGTTACTGCCTGATAGTTGTTTGCTAATACTTTCTGTACGTGTCTAGAGATACTTGTTGGTGCAGTCCCTGACTTTGCGTAGAGAGTGTCTGTGAGAGCTGAGAGATCACTCACCACGAAATTTGTCTGTCATAGTTGTGTGTGTGGAGGAAGAGAAAAAAGGTAAACGATCGCGTCCTTGTTGGATAAGAGAGTGGATTATGTGGCGAGATGATTTTGGAGCAAGCAGGTATCTCACTGTAGAGTTTGTGATGGCAAATCCATAGCAACATTGAAATTTCACGAAAATGACAGCAGAGGAGAGGAAAGAAACACTGTTTATAAAAATGGATCCAAAATTGCCAATCTAGACATCGTTATACGTAAATCCATTACTGTTAAAGACAGACTGCTTGTGATACTAATATTTCTAGCATCAGTTACGTTTATTCTCTTTAATATTTAGTAAAGTAAGAATTAAAATGAAATAACATTAAATCAGTTTCATCTCGATACCCACAGACGTCCGAAAGCCATCATAGATGGTAGATGAAGATTTACGGACGTACATTTCTTTGAATGTTTTTACCTGTATTAACTTAACTACCCATTCGTAAATCCCTGAAGGTCTCTTCTTCATCACCCAATATAATAATATAAATAAATACGTCAGAACAAATTATACATACAGCTGTATTACCAGAAGTTAACTGTCAGTTGTCCGAGTTCCAAAATGGTTACTTTCAAACATATCCTCACTTTTTTCTCTATGTTAATTAATCTTTCTTATAAAACTGCTTTGCTTGATTCCTTGACTTGAGAATATTGTGCTAAATTTCATCTGTGGACGTATTAAAAACTGTAGTTATTTCACCCAACCCAGTTTGCTTCTCATCTCTGTTCCTGTAATGCAGTACCTGTATATTCCATAACTTTGCAGTTTCCCCATACAAACTAATTAAATGCACAACTATGTTCTGAGTCCATTTCCTGGCAGCTTACTTCATTACTTTTTCTGTCGACACATGGCTGACATTCACTTACAGTGCGTATCCATTGCGACAGTATTCTCATCTGATCCGGCAATGTCGATAAACGATTTTAGAGCGGCTCGTTGCAGTTTTGATGTGGCACAGAGGGGTAGTGCGTGGACTTCTATATTTAAATGAGTGTGGCTGTACTTAAATTGGTGAGTAATACAAAAGAAATGACCCTGCCAGAGCGGCCTATATGCCTATACAGAATGTACAAGTGATTTCGTATATTCCTCTCTCTTCGAAAACAGATGTGGTGTCTATACCAACGGGCAAAAGATGTCCAGTATTGTTGTAGATGTAAAACGTTTTTTTAAAGATCGTAGATTTAACCTTTCTGGCCACATTCTGGAATTTTCCTAAATGTGCAACTGCAGTCAATTTACTGAGATCCTGGGAAGAGGGAGAGGATCGATAACAGAGTATAGAAGATTGGCACTTCCTCTTCCTGTCATCCCTGGTCACACGGGGTGCCAGATTCGATTCTCGGCAGGGTTGAGGATTTTTTCTGCCCGAGAACTGGGTGTTTGTGCTGTCCTCATCATTTCATCATCATCATCATCATCATCATCATCATTATCATTCTCGACAGTCGCTAGATTCGATTGTATAAAAACTGGACTGTGTGAAAAATGGGGCTATGTATGGGCGCTGATGACCGCGCAGCCGAACGCCCCACAAACCAAACATCATCTACGCCATCCAGATCACTTACCCTAACATTTACACCGTGATAAATTTTTCCAAACTCACGACGGATTTTGTCGGTTGCAACATTTACGTCTCTCTTCTGATAATAAAGACATGTGTTTACTTTGCTGGAATTCTGGCCTGTTCTCATTTATCTTTCGGAAGGCCACACGTCTTCTATCCACTACGTCCAACCTGAACAATTTTTTTTATGCACCATTGTGGTCTCACCAAAGTTTATTTTGCTCAGTTTATATATCTTCTCTGAAGAATTGTTGTAATTTGTAATGTAGTCCGCTATCTCAACGTGTGATACATTTTATCTAAGTTAAATATTTTTTACTTCATGTTTTTACTGAAATAATTCTCCTCTCTTTAGTCTTATATCAAACGTTATTACTTGTCATCTTTGACAGCCAACTGAGAGATTCTTTCAATACACCTGGTTCAAAATCTTTGGTCTCCCAAGACTGACAGCACACATGTTTATCTTCACACCTGATGATAGTGTAACAGTAGGAAACCGATTAGTCAAGAAATAATGAATATTGTAGAATGTTATGCAAGGGTAGCGTGTTTTTCATTCACAATGTATAAAATACTCTACAGTGAACTAACCGAACAACCAGTTAAAGCAAAGATGTCTCCATAATGTCTATAGTTTCCCCACATAAGGAACTGCATCAGCATGTGACTTTGAGCCGTGTTATTGTTTGCGCCGTCCTTTGGAAAAAAAAAGTTTCCAAAACATGTAGCGGTGATACGTTTTCCGGAGCAATTAAGCCAGTCTTCTGTGAACACTGAAATCCCTCTCAACTTTTTAATTTCTAACACAACTTTCGTTTTATTGTTAATGTTTAATTTGCTGGAATTTAATTCTTCCGTATGTGCAGAACGCTCGAGCAATCGAAGCGGGAGGTTTGTCAACTGGAAATAAACTTTACTGCATGTGAAATCAGAAAATACGTTTTCCCTGCCGTTTCGCGTTTTCATTAAAGAATTAAATTCGTCCCGTCAGCCGCCAGGGACAATTTCCGGCGTGGCCGGATAGAACCCTTCCCGGAGCGCGTGATTAAAATGTTTAAATGAATAATTGGATTTCGATTAATTTTCGGACATGAAACGTGTATTAAATACTAACTGTTTGTGGTCACGCCAGTATTCCTAACAGACGTAGCTGATACGTCGCTAATACGGGGACTGATGTAATTCGCCAAACACAGCGCGTCTCGGTTTTGTGAAGTGAAAACTTGGAATTATTTTTCTTGTTCATGATCACATTTACAATGCTATCCGCTAATTCGACAGATAATGTATTATTACACCGAAAACACTCCGTTAGTATAGGCGTTTGTATGTTTGTCGCTGTCTCCATTCACAACTGCTTTCAATTTCTTGTATATGAACTTGATTATGGTAAAATTACATGTATTCATTTGCATGTCGTCCTTTTGACGCACACCTTTTTCCCTGCGCTTATCGTTTTCCACTCCTAAGAGTGAAGCGGGCTGTTCGAGTTCCGGCACGTTAAAGTGTCGCAGATCTATTCTGCCAAGCAGGTATTGTAACAAATGGGATATCGCTGTTGAGAATAAATGGGAGGGGTTTCCAGCTGCAGCATACTCTTCACAATCTAGGGAAACCTCAATAAAAGTTAGTCAGAATCGGAGGATTGGAACCATACTAATAAATTTCTCTCATTACATCGATCGTTGAGAACGTTGTTGTGTATGTGTTAAGTGTTTATATAATTTGAAGCGATGTGTTGTGACATCAAAGCACATGTTGTTTTCATCATCTGAAATGAATGTTACGACTGCGGGAAATGCAAGTTGTGCACTACAAAGAGACAATAATTAATTTCGCAAATGGCTTCTTCTTCTTTTTCTCCTGGTCTTCCAGAATAGGGTAGGACAACTCTGCTTCAGTAACTCATTATTAATGCTTGTAATTTACAACCGTGCGTCTTTCTCGGTTGATCACAACTGCTTCTTCTGTTGGTCGTTTTTATTTGAATAAGTAGTGGCTCTATTGTAATTTTTTATCTAATTTTGACGCCGCTTTTGTCTTCATGGGGAGTATACCAAAGGAAGCTTCTCAGACAGTATGTCTGCTGTTTGAATGTGGAACTTGTTCTCTCTGTCTATCCTACTATAGGTCTGATCGTTAATAATTAGAACAGCAGCTGCTATAATAAAAGAAAAATTTACGCTCTTTCTTGTGGATATTATTGAACATCGCGTCCCTGTATCAAATTAATTACAGTTACCATTAGTTGAAATGAGGTAGTCACTGAAATATTTCTTTATTTTCGCATCTAATTTCAAATTACTTCCGTGGAAAGCGTGCCAAATAATCGTTCTTGCTGGGCACGGCACTTAAAGAATAGTTTTGTAAGCCTTCTGTACTCTTAATTTGAATAGGAGGATAATATGACCCGAAGTTAATTTTGTAAATAAACTAACACTTCATTACGTGATTGCTTGCCGCTAACTGTAGCTATAATTAATGAAAGAAAAAGAAATTGTGCCTCAGATTGAAATATAGTGGATAATAACAAAGATTTTTTGCGCTTTTAGTGACAGTATGATGAAAGCAGGGTATAAAATGAACATCAACAAAAGCAAAACGAGGATAATGGAATTTAGTCGAATTAAATCGGGTGATGCTGCGGGAATTAGATTAGGAAATGAGACGCTTAAAGTAGTAAATGAGTTTTGCTATTTCGGGAGCCTAATAACTGATGATGGTCGAAGTAGAGAGGATATAAAATGTAGACTGACAATGGCAAGGAAAGCGTTTCTAAAGAAGAAAAATTTGTTATCATCGAGTATAGATTTAAATGTCAGGAAGTCGTTTCTGAAAGTATTTGTATGGAGTGTAGCCATGTATGGAAGTGAAACGTGGACGATAAATAGTTTATTCAACAAGGGATTAGAATCTTTCGAAATGTGGTGCTACAGAAGAATGCTGAAGATTATATGGGTAGATCACATAACTAATGAGGACGTATCGAATAGAGTTGGGGAGAACAGGAGCTTGTGGCACTACGTGACTAGAAGAAGGGATCAATTGGTAGGACATGTTCTGAGACATAGAGGGATCACCAATTTAGTATTGGAGGGCAGCGTGGAGGGTAAAAATCGTAGAGGCAGACCAAGAGATGAATACACTAAGCAGATTCAGAAGGATGTAGGCTGCAGTAAGTACTGGGAGATGAAGAAACTTGCACAGGATAGAGTAGCATGGAAAGCTGCATCAAATCAGTATCAGGGCTGAAGACCACAACAACAACATGTATAACATCGGAAAGAACCGAAGGCTTGTGCACCATTTGTACCTGATGAAGAAATAGAATGCAGGAAGAGAGAGAGAGAGAGAGAGAGAGAGAGAGAGAGAGAAATAACGAAATAATGAAATATATGAATGATAAACTACGATTCAGTAATTTACGTTTATAAAATCTGTAATATTTGCGACTTGGTAGACATCGTAAGAAATATAAAGTAAAGCTGCCCCCAGTCTTTGAGCTAATTTATCACACCGCATTTAAGGGGATCTGAGTTTGACGTAGATTGAGAATACGACCAAAAGTCACCTGCCTTTTTCAGATACACATATCTTTCCCAGAAGTGAAGAAAGCGCCAAAGAACCGAAATAATTCGTGGATCAACAGGAAGATTGAAACCAGTTGGGTTGGGTTGTTTTTTGGGGAAGGAGACCAGACAGCGAGGTCATCGGTCTCATCGGATTAGGGAAGGACGGGGAAGGAAGTCGGCCGTGCCCTTTGAAAGGAACCATCCCGGCATTTGCCTGGAGTGATTTAGGGAAATCACGGAAAACCTAAATCAGGATGGCCGGACGCGGGATTGAATCGTAGTCCTCCCGAATGCGAGTCCAGTGCTTAACCACTGCGCCACCTCGCTCGGTAGGAAGATTGAACCCTACAACTTAGAAGTTGCACTTTGTTCCTACCGGAAAACATGGACTTACAATTTAACGTGGAATTCTAACCACACATTTTTCCAGCGAATTTTCATATCGTTGATAAGATGAAGGCTAGGTTATAATGAGACTGAGAATTCCAAGGTCCCACCGGGATTCGATCTAGTGACATTTCTGTTTCCAGACATCCGCTTTACCGCTTGAGCACCGGAACCGACATAATAGCATTAAGAAAAGAACGACAGAGTATTCCATGCAGACCGGTACACTGTAGAACGGCCGTCGCTATTGGATTGGATTGTAATGTTGGCGCCGTGAGGCAGCAATAGAGGTATAATTTGCAGCTGTGGATTAGATCGCAGTAAGTGGACCGAAGTCATGGCGCCTGTTCTTATGGCAACCTGCGCTACACTCGCTCCTTGGGGCGTAGTGGCTGGCGGCTAGTGGCGTGACGAGGACTGCTCCACATCGTCGAAGTGTGAGAATGTGATGTTAATGCTGCTCATAAGGAGACTGATGCGTTTGCTCTCTGTAGCAACGGTGTCACTGAAGACATACTAATTTCCAAAAACTTCCAGTAGTCGCCTTGCCGTTACGAAAAATGTGCAAGGTCAGGCGCTTGTCGGTAGATCAGTGAATACACATTCAAAAGAGAACGGGAATTTTGTAATTTCGCGTGTTGTTTCAGTAAAATTCACGATGATTCATCGTTGTTGTGTTGGTAAACATGTCTGGAAAGTACATGTACAGTATTAGCCGCACCTGATGAATAGTATTTTTTATAAAAGTAGATAAGAAATGTTCTATCAAACTTTATTACAGACCTGAACACGGAATAAAGTGAAGTAACATTTTGGAAATGTAAAATATTGGTTTTCGTTAGTTTTCTTTCAGGAAAAGAAGCAATTACGAATGGTACAAGCGTTTCAAAAAATGCCGTAATAACGTTGATGATGACGAGCGCTCTGGTTACCGCAGCAATCATGAGCCGATGAAATCGTGGAAAAATTGGAAAAATGATCGTGAACGATTGCCGAATCATAATCAGAGATGTATCTGATGATGCTGGCAGTCCTGAAGAGCAGCCGAGATGTCAGGCGTTATGAACATTTTTCACCCCACATCTCATCGCTAACGAACTAACCGACAAGAAAGCTAGCTCATGTTGTATCGTCGTCCAGTTCTGAAACATGTTTAAAATTTCAAGTCTCTGGCTCAGTGATCACACAGGATGCTTATGAACGTGTCAGCTGTCAGCGTCGTATCCAGATGCATCACTGGTCCCATAACACTCCAACTGCACACGCCCCACACCATTACAGAGGCTCCACCAGCTTGAAAACCCCCTGCTGACATCCAGGATCCATGGATTGATGGAGTTGTCTCCATCTGCTCAATACAATTTGAAACGAGACGCCTCCGACAAGGCAACACGTTTCCTTTCATCAACAGTCGATTGTCGGTGTTGACGGGCCCAGGCGAGGCGTAAAGCTTTGTGTCGTGCAGTCATCAAGAGCACGGGAGTGGAACTTGGGCTCCGAAAGCCCCTATTGATGGTGTTTCGTTGAAGGGTTTTCTGTCACTTTGGATGATTCTCTTCAGTCGTCGTGGGTCCCGTTCTTGTAGCATCTTTTTTCGGCCGCAGCGATATCGGACATTTGATTGTTTTACCGGATTCCTGATATTCACGGTGCACTCGTGAAATGGTCGTACAGGAAAATCCCCACTTCATCACTACCTCGGAGATACTGAATCCTATCGCTCGTGCGGCGACTATAACACCACGTTCAAACCCACTTAAATCTTGATAACCTGCCATTTTAGCAGCAGTAACCGATCTAACAACTGCACCAGACACTTATTGTCTTATATATGCGTTGCCGACCGCAGCGCCGTATTCTGCCTGTTTACATGATGTTGGTGTAGTTGTTGTTGTGGTCTTCAGTTCTGAGACTGGTTTGATGCAGCTCTCCATGCTACTCTATTCTGTGCGAGCGTCTCCCAGTACTTACTGCAACCTACATCCTTCTGAATCTGCTTAGTGTAATCATCTCTTGGTCTCCCTCTACGATTTTTACCCTCCACGCTGCCCTCCAATGCTAAACTTGTGATCCCTTAATGCCTCAGAACATGCCCTACCAACCGGTCCCTTCTTCTTGTCAAGTTGTGCCACAAACTCCTCTTCTCCCCAATTCTATTCAATACCTCCTCATTAGTTACGTGATATACCCATCTAATCTTCAGCATTCTCTTGTAGCACCGTATTTCGAAAGCTTCTATTCTCTTCTTGTCCAGACTATGTATCGTCCATGTTTCACTCCCATACATGGCTACACACCATACAAATACTTTCAGAAACGACTTCCTGACACTTAAATCTATAATCGATGTTAGCAAATTTCTCTTCAGAAACGTTTTCCTTGCCATTGCCAGTTTACATTTTATATCTTCTCTACTTCGACCATCATCAGTTATTTTGCTGCCCAAATAGCAAAACTCCTTTACTACTTTAAGTGTCTCATTTCCTAATCTAATTCCCCCAGCATCACCCGACTTAATTCGACTACATTCCACGATCCTCGTTTTGCTTTTGTTGATGTTCATCTTATATACTCCTTTCAGGACACCGTCCATTCCGTTCAACTGCTCTTCCAAGTCCTTTGCTGTCTCTGACAGAATTACAATGTCATCGGGGAACCTCAAAGTTTTTATTTCTTCTCCATAGATTTTAATACATATTTGAATATGCTTGTCTATACCAGTTCCTTTGGTGCTTCAATGTACAAGAAAATAGAAGTGGACCTCTTCCCAAGGTAGCCCTTTGTGACAAGAAAATCAGGCGTGTACAACGGGCCTTGCATACGAAGAAGCTGCTGAAACACAGTGGCAGCGAACATTCCGGCGACAGCCTGGTTTCGCCTCCCCCGGTTGGACCGCCCTCCGACACGGAATCAACCCCTACGGAGTCCTCAGAGCGGGACTAATGTCGGGACAGCAGTAAACCGCGCTGCGGAAACCGCGCGACATGGTCGCCGCGTCCGCAGGGGTGCCAACCCCACCGCATTCCTCCACCCGACAGGCTGCCCAGTGACTGACAGGAGGATGGCGGCGCGCTACGTTAAACAGACGCGCTCCGCGAATTCGCCTGCGCGCTGCTCCCCAGTGGGAGTGAGTGCGCGTGTGCGCCGACTAATAACAATAAAGGGGGAGGCAGGGGGGCGGGCGGGCAGAGGGAGAGTTTTAAGTGGGTTATTAGCCGGCCTGACAGCGCGCCAAATGAGAACGCGCACCCTCTGCGATGCGTCCCATTCCAACAGCGCCGCGCGCGGATCGTTCCGCCCGCGCACGCATGGACTGGACTGGAATAACGACTCGCGGATACGGTAGTTTATTAATGCTTCCAGCCTTTGTCTTCCTTCTTCATTCGTTCTGTGTCATTAGATACATATTATTTGAGGGTTCTTCATGAAATGGTGCAATACATACGAAATTTGTAGAAAGATTGGTGTGTGCAGATAGGAAGACGGGTAATATACAGTGTGTACAAGAACCAATAAGGAACAGTAAGAATGGAAGACCAGAAAGTAGGCGTATATTAGAGAGGAAGACAGGTAATACACAGTATGTATAGGAACCAATATGGAACACTAAGAATGAAAGCCAGGAACGAAGTGCTCAGATTGAAAAGGGTACTGGGCAAGAAGTGCTTTTCCCCATATTGTTCAATCTCTACGTCGAAGAATGAATGACGGAAATAAATGACAGGTGCAGGTGTGCAATTAAAATTCAGTGTGAAAGAGTATCAACGGTAAGATTCGCTGATGATATATTATACTGTCTCGTCCGAAACGTGAGAGCTGCTTGGGACTGGTCGACCGGGTTCAGGGAAAGGGTGATAGTCGGTTGGGCTAAGTGAGGGAGAGCCTTGACTGGCTGCGTTGTTAGAACTCTGTTATTACAGAAGTAACGATTGGGGTTAATACTGAATGACGATACTACGAGTATTTTACAACTTCTGACTTTATTCGGAGAATATCCTCAACCCAGTACGCATTTGATCTAAATGAGTTATATCCGTGAAGAACCAAGTCTTTACACGGAGATGATGAGTAACTAGCACTGTTACGTTCATTAAAAGAACCTGTCTGTACCAACTGCCTCTGCGCCCGCGACACGCAGGAGTCGTCAGCTACCATGCTAGAACTCCAGCTACTGTTCCAAACTACTGCAGATAACTCTGCTCAGCCCTGTTCTGCTAATAGCTTCGGCTGTTTCTGCCAGTGCTGCTTTTTCTCCACTTCCACTAGGACCTGCCTAACTTCTCTGTGGTATACTATTGTCTACTCTAACTGCCGTGACTTCTCCTCGGGGAATCTGCTTCCGAGTCTTAACCAATTTACCCTTTGGCCCCACCAGTCTCTGGCGTGGCGTAGTGTTGAAGGACCCTCGCCTTCTCATTGGCTCTAATTATTCTGTTTTCCAGAGGATGAATGGAGGGAGGAGGGCGTGTGTGTAAAGTCTCGTTTTGGGCCTGTTACAGGCTCTTCATAACGTCTATGTGCCCTTTCCAGAGACTCTTCCCCTTATCTCCATCTTGCTCTAGCTCTGGAATGATATTTAAGGCTTACGGTGTAATTTATTAAGCGCAACTGGCGTCTCTGTGGCGTCATCCGATGAAAGTATTTCCTTCTACGTGACTTAAAGCGTCTGATATTTTATGTAAGCTTGTTCTCATGCTCTGTGCTCAATACTGCGTGCCTGTGTCGTAACTTTTCCCTTCTTATGCTCATGAAGCTTTCTCCTGCTATTAACTCTTAAGACTGGGCTGTCATTTAGTCGTAAGTGAAAGCGAGAAATAACTGCTGAACGTTGTGAACGAAATGAACACTCTATTGAACGAAGAATATGGTCTGAGAATAAACGAAAGAAAGTCGAAAGCGGTGATGAGAAACGCAAATAAGATTATTGATAAAGTTAAACTTAAAAATTTGGAAGAAGATGTGAAGGAATTCTGTTACCTAGGAAGCAAGACTACAGATGACAGTGGAAACGAGGAGGACATAGAAAGCATACCACCACGGTCAGGGAGGACATTTCTGACCTGTGGACGTCTGCTGGTATAACACATTGGCCTTAAATAGAGGAACAGATCTCTGGGAATGCACGTCTGGATCGCAGGATTGTATGGAAGTAAATCATGGACTGTGGGGAAAACTGAAAAGAAGAGAATCGAAGGGAGTCGTGGTGCTATACAAGGCTGTTGTAAGCACAAATGAGATTACTGATAAAGTTAACCTCAAAAATTTGGGTTCACGAAGACTGATAAGAAATGACGAAGTTCTCCACAGAGTCGGCGAGGGTAGAAATACATGTAAACCATTTACAAGAAAAATGGACGGGATGATAGCACATCTGTTAATACTTCAGGGAATAACTTACACGGTTGTGTTGCTTGAGGCTTTCCCGACGGACCTGTTGTATATATGGTTCTCGGGCGAGACGTCGGATGTCATAGTGAAAACTCCACAATATTTCATCAGCGCAACTGGCCGGCATCTTCAGGTGCGACGAACATATAGTGCCCGTCACAAATTTTCGTGTGTCGACGTATCTAATGCAGCTAATGCCTGAAAGATTCTGCAATTGCACATAAATTTAGTACAGCTACAAGACCATCACCAGTGTCTGTTTCTTCAGTCATTGTTAAGAATAAGTAAACAGTTATCTATTTCAGTAATTGTACAAAATCAGCAAGTATGCGTGGGACTTCTCGAACACCCTGTACACATTCACCCATCGATGTGGCTCATTTTTTGCGAAATGTGGCTCAACCGGTGGAGACCTTGTATTAGGTCTGAATTTTGGACCCTCAGGGAAAAGTGGTACCTCGAAAATTACTTTGTAGTACTTCTGCAAGTGGCGCCCACGCAATAGTTTCTCCACCAGAGGAAACGGGAAGAAGTCACTATGTGCAAGGGTCAGGAGAATACGTGGGGTGTGGCAAAATCTGAGATCCCAAAGAAGCTGTCCGTGCAGCGTGGCCTGGGCGTTGTCATGGACTGGAAAACGCCCCTTGGAGAACTTCCCGCCGTGCTTTATGTTGGCAGCCGTTCGTAAATTCGTCAATTGGTTGAATCTGTATGGAGTCGTTTGTCTCAGGCTCATACGGATGCACCCAGCACTCACCTACGACTATTAGGCACTGGTCACGAAGGCATTTTCCGCTTTCGCTCTCTGTTGGGAGTAACGACCTTGAATTGGAAAGTGGCTGTACCTAGTCACGCGACAAGTTAGCTTCCGCTACGGCTCAGACTACTGGACGAGTGCACCAACGTCGGTCGAAAAGCAAGGTAACCAAAGTCTCCCGATCACGGTTAAAAGTAAGACGCATTTAAAATGTCTCTGCGATGCACCAACGTTAGTCGCCAGTCAGCAGTCGCGAGCCATCCGTGCATTTGACCAGGGTTAACTCAACGTATTGCAATGGAAGGCACCCTGGAGGTGCATGGATGTTAATAGAGATGTGAATTTGCATAAATTCTCTAGACAATCGCTGGTGAACGACGTCATTGTCAGATGCTCTCACGTTTGTCAACATGCAAAAAAATGAAATGAGCGTATGGCATTGTGGGCCGGGAGTCCCCATTCGGGGAAGTTCGGCCGCCGCGGGCAAGTACTTATTGCATTCGACGCCACATTGGCGACTTGCGCGCCGGCTATGGGGATGAAATGATGATGAGGACAACACAACACCCAGTCCCTGAGCGGAGAAAAATCTCCTGCCCCAGCCGGGAATCGAACCCGGGCCCCTTGGCGTGGTAGGCGGTAACGTTACCGTTACGCTACGGACGCGGACGTCGACATGCAGAAATGTATTTATACCTCGCCACTAGTCTGCTGCTTTATGTTTGGCAAAACAGAAAACAATAGAACAACACCAGTTTTTTCGATTATGAGGTGGATATGCTTCTGCAGTTTGCTCAGTGCGAATGTATTAATTCTTGACAGTAAAAGGACGGACGGCTGCAACACAGGATAAGAAATGTACAGTGCCTCGTTTCAGTCATAATTTTTTTCGTTGTTTCAGTTCAATTTGAACACCTACATCATTTAAATATAAAATTCATCAAATGTATGATAATTAAAGTCTGTAATTGTCATTTTTATGAAAAATCAAAGTCCTATTACTTCTAATTATACACAGCTCACAAAATTCCATTTTTTGTCACAAACAAAAATTCTTAGTTACCAGTCTTTCATAAAATACTGTTAATCACGATTCTTTGATTAAAAATGCAAATTAATTTTTTATCTTTTTGTAATTTACACCTCACATCAACGTCATCGAACATACACCTTTGTTTAAAAATTTTGAACCCATCTGGAATCGAACACAGGGCTCTCATACAGCCACACTAATTATCGAAAAAAATGTTATTGTAGCTTATTACACATGGTCAGAAACCTAAGAAGTCTATTTTCTCGTGAATTTTTGAGAGTAATATGGAATTGCTTTGGGAAAGGTATATATGAATTTTGAAATGCGCTTACCAAAAATATAAAAAAAAAATTACATGTATCCGAGTGTCGTGTGGTCCTGTGGTTCCCTTGTTACAAAAATATAAACAATGTGGTCACATGTGGAGGCAAAATACAGAAAAAATGGTCAATGTGGTCACATGTGGAGGCGATGTTTAATTCTACTCCTGGTAAGTTTGATTTATAATTTAATAAACATTCTGGTTTCATAATAAGTGTAGAATACAGTACATGATGCCTTGGGTCTGTGTCAGTACATCTAAACACGCTGCCGTCTTAATACCATGGAGTCATAATAGCCAGGTCATCTCTAGAAAACTGGGCCTGAACCTAGGTCAAGATTAGCCACTGTGAGCTTCCTCATTTAACTTTGATTGAGGTCGGTTCAGTTTTGAATCTGTCGCAGTACATCGAAACGCGTTGTCGTCTTAATACCTTTCATTTATAAAACCCTGGTCGTCTCTAGAAAACTGGGCGTGAACCAAGGTCCAGTTTAACCGTGGTCAACTCCCTTGTTTAACGTTTATCAAGGTCAGTGCACCAGAATTTTGCGTTAAGGAGGGTTAAAAGACAACATAATTGCTGTTAACTTTTCACTGAGGTTGGTGCAGTGAGCTGTACAGTATGGTTTGCCGAGCTATTCAGTTGATGGTGGTTATTGCGACATGAAATGGTCTTAGTCAGTGCCACTTACCGCCTGTTGTTACCTCCTGCGCTACAGCGGCAGCGCGAAGTGGGTCTCCGCGTCAGCGTGCTCGCAGGTAGCCAGTTGGGCCCGGCAGCAAGGCGTGCTGTCTTATCACGGGACAATTCAATTACTGCAGCAGCTAGCGGGGGCTGCCGGCCGTAGTTACGAGGGCCGCCGCCGGGACGTGCTAAGGGGTGATTATTAATTACGGCACGGCACGGGCCACGCCGCTGGCTGCGACGTTGCCAGGCTGCCGTCTATTCCACATACCCGCACTCCACTCCCCTCTGCTGTCGACAGCCGAAATTCGCCCACGTTCGTGCATCGGTACAGGAGCAAACGGCACCTCAGTCACTTCGCAGATATTGCAGCACACCATGCATCAACAACTAAGGAGCAAACATGAACCAGTCTCTTAAAAAAGGAAAGGCTTCCAGTCCATATTGTATACCAATCAGGCTCCTATCAGAGTATGCTGATGCAATAGCTTCATAGCCACCGAACATAAACGAAAGTAATGCACCGAATTTTTTTCTTTGACAATTCTCTATTGAACATAATGAAAATTACACACACGAAAGAATGGTGTTTTATCTACACACCCTGTTTTTCCACGTAATCTCCATCCCGTTCCATGGCCTTCCTCCAGGGCGAAACAAGGGCATGTATGCCCTGTCTGTACCTATCCTTGTCCTAATGGTGGAGCGCGCGGGATTAGCCGAGCGTTTGTGAATATTCCCCACAATTTTTTTTTCTCTACAGTGAGCAATTCAATGACGGCACGTTGCTTGTAACGTACATCACCTACAGACTCCATTTCGAAACTATCCTGCAGCTACGCTATCTGTCGGAAGTGACGGAAACTTGGCGCGCTCACTCAGCAGACCTCAGATAATACAGGGTGTTTCAAAAATGACCGGTATATTTGAAACGGCAATAAAAACTAAACGAGCAGCGATAGAAATACACCGTTTGTTGCAATATGCTTGGGACAACAGTACATTTTCAGGCGGACAAACTTTCGAAATTACAGTAGTTACAATTTTCAACAACAGATGGCGCTGCAAGTGATGTGAAAGATATAGAAGACAACGCAGTCTGTGGGTGCGCCATTCAGTACGTCGTCTTTCTGCTGTAAGCGTGTGCTGTTCACAACGTGCAAGTGTGCTGTAGACAACATGGTTTATTCCTTAGAACAGAGGATTTTTCTGGTGTTGGAATTCCACTGCCTAGAACACAGTGTTGTTGCAACAAGACGAAGTTTTCAACGGAGGTTTAATGTAACCAAAGGACCGAAAAGCGATACAATAAAGGATCTGTTTGAAAAATTTCAACGGACTGGGAACATGACGGATGAACGTGCTGGAAAGGTAGGGCGACCGCGTACGGCAACCACAGAGGACAATGCGCAGCTAGTGCAGCAGGTGATCCAACAGCGGCCTCGGGTTTCCGTTCGCCGTGTTGCAGCTGCGGTCCAAATTACGCCAACGTCCACGTATCGTCTCATGCGCCAGAGTTTACACCTCTATCCATACAAAATTCAAACGCGGCAACCCCTCAGCGCCGCTACCATTGCTGCACGAGAGACATCCGCTAACGATATAGTGCACAGGATTGATGACGGCGATATGCATGTGGGCAGCATTTGGTTTACTGACGAAGCTTAGTTTTACCTGGACGGCTTCGTCAATAAACAGAACTGGCGCATATGGGGAACCGAAAAGCCCCATGTTGCAGTCCCATCGTCCCTGCATCCTCAAAAAGTACTGGTCTGGGCCGCCATTTCTTCCAAAGGAATCATTGACCCATTTTTCAGATCCTAAACGATTACTGCATCACGCTATCTGGACATTCTTCGTGAATTTGTGGCGGTACAAACTGCCTTAGACGACACTGCGAACACCTCGTGGTTTATGCAAGATGGTGCCCGGCCACATCGCACGGCCGACGTCTTTAATTTCCTGAATGAATATTTCGATGATCGTGTGATTGCTTTGGGCTATCCGAAACATACAGGAGGCGGCGTGGATTGGCCTCCCTATTCGCCAGACATGAACCCCTGTGACTTCTTTCTGTGGGGACACTTGAAAGACCAGGTGTACCGCCAGAATCCAGAAACAATTGAACAGCTGAAGCAGTACATCTCATCTGCATGTGAAGCCATTCCGCCAGACACGTTGTCAAAGGTTTCGGGTAATTTCATTCAGAGACTACGCCATATTATTGCTACGCATGGTGGATATGTGGAAAATATCGTACTACAGTGTTTCCCAGACCGCAGCGCCATCTGTTGTTGAAAATTGTAACTACTGTAATTTCGAAAGTTTGTCCGCCTGCAAATGTACTGTTGTCCCAAGCATATTGCAACAAACGGTGTATTTCTATGGCTGCTCGTTTACTTTTTATTGCCGTTTCAAATATACCGGTCATTTTTGAAACACCCTGTACATACGTAACGTTTCGCATTCGTAGCACTGTTTTCGCCTCAGAAAAAAAAAGAAATGTGGTGCATTACTTTCTGGGCAACCGTCGTACAACTGTTTGCTCGTTGAAAGAGCCGTACCTAAAGACTGGAAAGTTGCACAAGTCACACCAATATCCAGAAGAGGAAACAGGAGTAATCTGCTGAATTTCAGACCCAGTGGGATTCTGAAACATATACTGTTTTCGAACATTATCTCGAAGAAAACGATTTATTGGCTGACAGCCAACACGGATTGAGAGAATATCGTTCGTATGAGACGTAGCTCTTTATTCTCATGAGACAATGAGTGATATTGGCAGTCAAATTGATCCCATGTTTATAAATTTTCAGAAGGCTTTTGACACCATTTCTCCCAAGCGATTCTAATCAAATTGCGTCCGTACGGACGGTCGTCTCATTTATGCGACTGGATCCGTGATTTTCTGTCAGAAAGGTAACGGTTCGTGCTAACTGACGGAGATTCATTGAGTAGAACGAAAGTAATGTATGATGTTCCCCAAGAAAGTGTTATAGGTCCTCTGCTGTTCCTGATCTGTATAAACGATTTAGGAGACAATCTGAGCAGCCCTCTTAGATTCTTAGCTCTTGATGGTGTCATCTACCGTGTGTTACAGTCATCAGAATATCTAAACCAACTGCAAAATGACTTAGACTAGATATCGCTAAGGTGTGAAAAGGGATAATTATCTCAAAATAAGGAAAAGTCTGAGATAAAAAAAATGGTTCAAATGGCTCTGAGCACTATGCGACTTAACTTCTGAGGTCATCAGTCGCCTAGAACTTAGAACTAATTAAATCTAACTAACCTAAGGACATCACACACATCCATGCCCGAGGCAGGATTCGAACCTGCGACCGGAGCGGTCGCTCGGCTCCAGACCTAGAACCGCATGGCCACTCCGGCCGGCAGTCTGAGATCATTCACATGAATGCTACAAGAAATCCTCTACATTTCGGTTGCAGGGTAAAACAAACAAATATAAAGACTGTAAATTCAACTAAATAGTTAGGGATTACAGTTACGAATAACTTAAATTGGAACGACCACATAGATAATGCTGTGGGTAAAGCAAACCAAAGACTGCGGTTTATCGGCAGAACACCTGGAAAATGCAAAAGGTCTACTACAGAGACTGCTTGCGCTATGCTTGGCCGCCCTCTTCCGGAGTAGTACTATACGGTGTGCATTGCGCATCAGATAGGATTGACAAAGGACATCGAAAAAGTTCAAAGAAAGGCAGCTCGTTTTGTATTATCACGAAATAGGGGAGAGAGTGTCACGGATATGATACGCGGGTTGGGGTGGCAATCTACAAAACAATTTTCGTTTCGTTTCACCATTTTTGTCCTTGGAGTGCGAAAATATTTTCTTGGCACCCACTTACATAGGGAGGAAGGATCATCACAATAAAATGAGAGAAATCAGAGCTCGCAAGGAAAGAATTAAGTGTTCTTTTTTCCCGTGCGTTGTTCGAGAGTAGAACGGTGGAAACAGCGTGAAGGAGATTCGATTAAGCATTTCTTACTGTCACTGAGGATAGCAATGTCATCGGCGGATTTTACCGTTGATAGTTTCTCACCCTGAATTTCAATCCCACTCTTCAACATTACAAAAAGGCGTAGACTTCATCATATTAGCAGTATTTTCGTCGTCCTTCTAAAGTCAGGGCTGTCGTTATGTCCAGGCCAAGAGTCCAACAAAAGCAATGAATTATTATCTGCAAATTGTAAGAAATCGTTTCGGATGTTTGTTTTTCAAATTTCTGGTGGTAGTTGGCATTGATGTTCCTGAATACAGAGATAAAGTAGTGGAAACAGTAATACACTGATACTTATCACTGGCATTGTCGTATACGAATGCCTCAAAGCATTAATCGACTGCACAAGTGTTTCCGTCTTTTTTTTTTCACTCTAAATGATAAAGTGCGGTTTGTCCGAGAACTGACTGACTGGCCTAACACGTAGCTTTCAGGTGATAACAAGAAGCTTCGTCTTCACGTCAGCTACGAATTTCTCTATAATATTACCTGTTAATGACATCTCTATACATTTACTTGAGGTAAACTACGGAAATTTGCAACTTCCTTTTCCGTATAATTTCCTGACTCTATCTAACCAGTTCGAAGAAACCTGAAAATCAGTAATGTTCATCTCACTTGCAGTTCAGGGATACGAATTCGTTTATACACGGTGCACCTTCTCCTTCAGCATGCCAATGTGAGACACACACGAGCGCTGCGACATCTGCAGCAATCTGACGCCACGGGTTCACTGCCATCGATCATCTTCCATAGAGTCCCGACTTAGCCCCATCTGGTTTTTATGTGTCTCCATATCTTTAAATAACACCTTCGAGGACTTACCTTTGATAGTGATGACGCGGTGAAAGTAGAGGTGAGGTAGTGGCTCCGTCAACAAAGTCAAACATTCTACAGTGACGGTACCAAGACATCTACATCTACATTTACACTCCGCAAGCCTCCCTACGGCGTGTGGCGGAGGGCACTTTACGTGCCACTGTCATTACTTCCCTTTCCGGTTCCAGTCACGTATGGTTCGCGGGAAGAACGACTGCCGGAAAGCCTCCGTGAGCGTTCGAATCTCTCTAATTTTACATTTGTGATTTCCTCGGGAGGTATAAGTAGGGGGAAGCAATATATTCGATACCTCATCCAGAAACACACCCTCTCGAAACCTGGACACCGCGATGCAGAGCGCCTGTCTTGCAGAGTCTGCCACTTGAGTTTGCTAAACATCTCCGTAACGCTATCACGCTTACCAAATAACCCTGTGACGAAAAGCGCCGCTCTTCTTTGGATCTTCTCTATCTCCTCTGTCAACCCGACCTGGTAAGGATCCCATACTGATGAGCAATACTCATGTATAGGTCGAACGAGTTTTTTATAAGCCACCTCCTTTGTTGATGGATTACATTTTCTGAAGAATCTCCCAATGAATCTCAACCTGGCATCCGCCTTACCAACACTTAATTTTATATGGTCATTCCACTTCAAATCGTTCCGTACGCCCGCTATAATCATGCAGTAAAAGATCCTTCTTTCTTTGTGTTCTCAACACATTACATTTATCTATGTTAAGGGTCAGTTGCCACTCCCTGCACCAAGTGCCTATCCGCTGCATATCTTCCTGCATTTCGCTACAATTTTCTAATGCTGCAACTTCTCTGTATACTACAGCATCATCCGCGAAAAGCCGCATGGAACTTCCGACACTATCTACTAGGTCATTTATATATATTGTGAAACGCAATGGTCCCATAACACTCCCCTGTATCACGCCAGAGGTTACTTTAACGTCTGTAGACGTCTCTCCATTGAGAACAACATGCTGTGTTCTGTTTGCTAAAAACTCTTCAATCCAGCCACACAGCTGGATTGATATTCCGTAGGCTCTTACTTTGTTTATCAGGCGACAGTGCGGAACTGTATCGAATGTCTTCCGGAAGTCAAGGAAAATGGCATCTACCTGGGAGCCTGTATCTAATATTTTCTGGGTCTCATGAACAAATAAAGCGAGTTGGGTCTCACACGATCGCTGTTTCCGGAATCCATGTTGATTCCTACAGAGTAGATTCTGGGTTTCCAGAAGTGACATGATACGCGAGCAAAAAACATGTTCTAAAATTCTACAACAGATCGATGTCAGAGATATAGGCCTATAGTTTTGCGCATCTGCTCGACGACCCGTCGTGAAAACTGGGACTACCTGTGCTCTTTTCCAATCATTTGGAACCTTCCGTTTCTCTAGAGACTTGCGGTACACGGCTGCTAGAAGGGGGGCAAGTTCTTTCGCGTACTCTGTGTAGAATCGAACTGGTATTCCGTCAGATCCAGTGGACTTTCCTCTTTTGAGTGATTTCAGTTGCTTTTCTATTCCTTGGACACTTATTTCGATGCCAGCCATTTTTTCGCTCGTGCGAGAATTTAGAGAAGGAACTGTTGTGCGGTCTTCCTCTGTGAAACAGCTTTGGAAAAAGGTGTTTAGTATTTCAGCTTTACGCTCCGTTTCAATGCCATCATCATCCCAGAGTGTCTGGATATGCTGTTTCGATCCTCTTACTGATTTAACGTAAGACCAGAACTTCCTAGGATTTTCTGTCAAGTCGGTACATAGAATTTTACTTTCGAATTCACTGAACTCTACACGCTTAGCCCTCCCTGCGCTAACTTTGACATCGTTTAGCTTCTGTTTGTCTGAGAGGTTTTGGCTGCGTTTGAACTTGCAGTGAAGCTCTCTTTGCTTTCGCAGTAGTTTCCGTACTTTGTTATTGAACCACGGTGGGTTTTTCTTGGGAAAAAATTATTTGTTACCAGGGTGGCTATCATCAGAAATAAATGTGTAGACATGAAGAATGAAGATATAGAATGTTAGTAGCGTTTGGTTTACTTGAAATGCTTTAGGAATTTTCACATTAAAAATTGGAAGATATTACGTTTCAGAATGCCCTCCAAAAGTGACCTGGAAAATAGTTGATGCAGCTTAAGATAGGCGGCCCGCCTTACATTACCCGCATTTAGGCTAGGTTATGTAAGTTGCGTGCTTGAAATATTTTACGTGTCAATTTTATTTTGTTCACTGTGCGCAAGCTTCGTTGCCGGACGCACCTGTTTGGAGGAATACGCGCTGCTCTACATGAACGACAAAAATGGTTCAAATGGCTCTGAGCACTATGGGACTCAACTGCTGTGGTCATAAGTCCCCTAGAACTTAGAACTACTTAAACCTAACTAACCTAAGGACAGCACACAACACCCAGCCATCACGAGGCAGAGAAAATCCCTGACCCCGCCGGGAATATGAACGACAGGTTGCGGAATTAGAGTAGGAGGTCGCCGCATTCTTCCTCGACCTTTCTGTGTTCCGGAGTTCATGTCTGCCCTCCGTCACACCGCAGCTCGTGGAGAGCCCGGTAGTTCTTTCCGATCAGAGCCCGCCGGCGCGTGCGGAAGGAGTTCGCACCGTGAGGCGACGGGCCGCAGATAATGGCTACACTCTGTGAATCCGGCCATTAATCATTTCGCGGGCGCCAGCGATGGCTGCAGTTCGGCGGAAAAGATGCGCCTAATCCAGCGAGGGTCGGCGCGGAGTCTTTTGCGAGCATTATGCGCCGTAGATAAGGGCGGAGGGGGGGGGGGGGGGCGGGGGCGCTCCTTTCAAGGCCGCCCCTACCCTCCCGTCTCAGCGCCAATCTAGATGGATGCCCGCCCCTGCTGGTCCGGGATTACACCCTGTCTAATCAATTACGGTAACCGGCCCTCAGATGGCCTATCCTGCACCCCCTCTCCCTCTCTGTGCCGTCATACCAGGGCCAAAGCGCTCCTTCCTCACACCCGTCAATACTCGTGGACGGCGACGGCTGCCCTTCGGGGCAGACCGGCGTCGGGTCTGCTGATTGCCTAAGATTGAAGACGTCGTAAGAAAGGCAGCTTGGTCGTTAGGTGCGAACCAGATACCTCTAAGATCTCTGCGGTTTCCTCACGGAACTTTGTACTTTATATTGAAAACTGATTTCGCAGCGAGATCTCGAAAGAATGTCGCAAGTTTCCAGGCACGTGCGTTGCGTTTTAAATCGATCGACGAAACTTCTCGTTGCCATTAGAACATCCTTCGTCGTGGTGCATTTGATTTGATATGTCACGTTTTCTTCCGGTGCATTAGAAACAGAACGACTGTTACCTGCTAATATAGTGCAACTCTCTAGTTAAACCAGACCCACAAAGAATACGAACGGTGGATCAATGACTGTGGATGGTGCTCCAGCTAGACTCAGTATGTTTTTTAGGCGGTTTCTCACGTTCTTTTAGCCAAATTCTGGGGTGGTTTCCAATTTTCGCCTGGTGTAATACGATACACAAATCGTTAAAATGCCATCACACGCAGAACGAAGTTCACACGCTTCACGGATAGGTGGCGCACATGTCGCCCGTCCCTTAGGTAGCTGTCGGCTGTGGTGGCAGGAAGGGCATCCAATTAAAAACACTGTATATTATTTGCCAAAGCCAGAGTTCATCTACATCTACCTGATTACTCTGAATTTCACAGTTAATGCCTGGCAGAGGGAACATCGAACCACCTTCAAGCTATTTCTCCAGCTTTCCACTCTCGAACAGCGATCGGGAAAACCAACACTGTAATCTTTCTCTCTTATTTAATTATGTCACCGTCGCATCCACCGCCATCTGCACCATCACCTCCTTCCTCTTACCTAGTGTAGCTTCCGTCCCTCTTTCTCTGCTGATGATCAACTCTGAACGTGACCCACCTCTTCTCCCAACAGCTCAACAACCGTAAAGCCGCCATCTTTGTCTCCCTTGGCCTGGAGAAAGCCCACGACCGCTTATGTCATTCCGGTCTCCTTTTCAAACTCAAGACGTATGCATTTCCCATCAACTGTGTCCGCCTTATTGCATCCTTCCTCTCAAATCGCCCGTCCATTGTCCTTGTTAACAACACCAATTCCCATACCTTCCACCACAACTGCTGGAGTACCCCAAGGTTCCGTTCTCTCCCCCCTCCTTTACCTCATATAAGCTGCTGATATTTCAAACCACCCCCTCCCATTCATCTCCTTCAGCATACTGATGACACCGCTTTCCTCATCCTCCATCCTACGCTCCAGAAATCCCAACGATCGCTCCAAATCCCCATCAATTATTTTACCTTCTGGTGTAACCAATGGCTGCTTAAGATCAACCCAGGCAATAATTACACGACGCACTATCCGTACTTTCCGTCTCCATTACTTCTGTTTCGCCGTTTATGACCGTCCCATCCAGCTAACTAACACACTAAAATACCTTGGACTACCTTCGACCGGCAACTAACATGGAAACCCCACTTACTAACATCCAACAGAAAGCCCACAGTAGATTACAAAACTAAAAATACTAACTGCCCGAACATGGGGACAACACCCCTCCACTGTTCTTCACATGTCCAAATCCTTAATCCACACAACCCTTTGTTAGGCAAATGTTGCATAGATATTGGCCCCTCCCACGTTCTGTAGGTCCCTCTAGATCCACGATTACCATGCACTCCACCTCGCTTTCTACATCCGTTTACCCCCCCCCCCCCCCCCTCCCCACAAGGATCCATTACCAACTCATCCCATTCCCGCCTCTTCTCACTCGCACGGAACAGCTCCAAACAATCTACACCATCCGCAAACTCGACTCCAATAATTCTATCGTGTCCTCTCTGTTTTTCCAATCCTCTTAGCTGCCATGCCTTTACCAACACAGTCCACCAACCCTCCACCTACACACCCTCCACATGCTCTCCCAAAGAAACTTCAAACATATCCCCCTCCCACAACGTGAACTCTGCCCCTACATTTATCCGTCCTACCAGCTATAGGTTCACCTCATTGAATCCACCTTAGCTTAGCAGGACTTCGTATCTAACCCCTCCCCACACATCCTTACCCCCTTTTTTCCCTTCTGACTTTCTTTCCAAACACCCTTTTCCCAACAAATATTAGTATTAACAATTCCTCTCTCTACTCCACCCCTTCTTCTGTCCCAACAGCCACTCGTACTCCATAGCTACAATGCGCCAATCCTCGATCCTTTCACCACCACATTCCTACCCTCTTCATCAGCCAACCTATCCCTCTTCAGCAACTGACTCCCTATTCCGCGGCAGATCCTTCCAATTTCTAGTGACAGAAAAGTGCTTCTTTTACATATCCATGTTTCTGCAACGCGTTATAAACTTTTTAAATTTGCGCATTTTGTCTTTCATTTTACCTTTTATTATTGCTGATTCCAACTGCCAGTGCGAAAAGTCATCCATCCTATATCTAAAAACTTCCATTTTATTTTTCACCCTTAAAAAGTTTAAAGTTTAGTGTATATACGAGGGCTGTCTAGAAAGTAAGTTCCGATTGATCACGAGATGGAACCCGCAGTGAAAATCAGAAATGTTTTGTTTGTTACAGTTAGCTACACCTTCCAGCTACTTCTCTACGTAGAGGCCGTTCTGACTTAGACATTTGTCGTAGCTTTGTACCAACTTTCTAATACCCTCATCATAGAAGGCAGCCGCCAGTGTTTTCCGCCAATTCTCTACGCTGGCCTACAGCTCGTTGTCTGTGCAAAAAAGTTGTCTCCATAGCCAGCTGTTCATCTGAGCAGAGATGAAACTCAGAGGGAGACAATTATGGGCTGTATTGTGGGCAATCAAACATTTCCAATAGAAAACGATGCAGGAGCATCTTCATTGCCCCTGCAGGATGCAGCTGAGAATTGCCTTGAAGAAGAAACCGCACGACAGTTATGTGATGATGGCTGCATAGCTTCAGGCGAAATTTCTCACCAGGCCCTCGTACTTTGCGGGAGACACTATTTTGTAGACATCTTTAAGCGCTCGCTGTGAGCTCAGAAATGAGAAGAGCGACGTGATACTATCTAGGGTCATATTAGAGACACTGAACAACACATCTGTGCAAAGTTTTATCGGATTTTCATAGTCGTTTCCATTTCGCGACCAATCGGAACTTACTTTCTGTACACCCCTCGTATGTCCGCTGACTGTTTCTTGTTTTTTCATATACTTTATTACTTTGCTGCCCATTGGCTGAAGAGTGGATTGCATGTACCACTGACAGCCCCCACCCACTTCCCCCTCCCCCCACCAACATGAGGCGAAAGGGATGAATTAACAACAAAGAAAACAATTATTATGATGATCATTCCTCTCTGTGTAGGTGAGCGTGAACGAAATATTTTCACACTCTGAGGAGAAAGTAGGTGATTGAAATTTCATGAGAAGATCCTGTCGCAACGAAAAACGCCTTTGTTTTAATGATTGCCACTCCAAGTATCATATCCGCGGTGCTCTATCATCTATTTCGCGATAGTACAAAAAGAGGTGCCCTTCTTTGAACTTTTTCGATGTCCTCCGTCGGTCCTGTCTGATGCGGATCCCACACCGCACAGCAATACTTCAGAAGAGGAAGACTAGTGCGGTGTGAGCAGTCTCTTTAGTAGACCTGTTGCATTTTGTAAGAGTTCCACCAATAAATCGTAGTCTTGGATTTTCTTTACCCACAACATTATCGACGCGAGCGTTCCAGTTTAGGTTGTTCTTAATTGTAATCACTAAGTATTTAGTTGAATTTCAATATTTAGATTCGTGTGATTTTTTGTGTTACCGAATTCTGCGAATTCCTTTCGGTACTCATGTGGATGACTTCCACTTTTCATTGTTTAGAGTCAACTGGCACTTTTCGCGCCACACAGATGTCTTGTCTAAAGTTTTGCAATGATAATCTGATGACTTTATAAGTCGGCAAATGGCAGCATCATCTGTAAATAATCTGAAGAGTGCTACTCAGATTCTCTTCTAAATCGCTTATTTAGATCAGAAGCAGCAGAGGGCCTATAACACTTCCTTGGAGAGCGTCAGATATGTCTTCCGTTTTACTCGATGACTTCTCGTCAATTTCTACGAACTGTGACCTTTTTGACAGTAAATAACGGATCCAGTCGCACAAAAGAGGCGTTAGTCCGCAGGCACGCAATTTTATTAAAAGTCGCTTGTGAGATACGGTGCAAAAAGCCGTCTGAAAATTTAAAACATGGAATAAATTTGACATTCTCTGTCAATAGCACTTATTGTTTCATGAGAATAAAGAGATAGTTATGTTTGACAAGAATGATATTTTCTTCGAGATAACTCATAATGTTCGAGTAAACTAATGTTCCAAAATCCTACTGCAAATCGACGTTAGCGATATGGGTCTGTAATTTAGCGGGTTACTCCTATTTCGCCGCGCTGGGTAGTGGCACGGTTTGAGGTGCCTTGCCGCGGTTCGCGCGGCTGCCCCCGTTGGAGGTTGAAACGTCCCCTTAGAAAATTTACCACATGACTGGGGTTAAACCGACACACAATATTTTTAGCGCAACGCAATCTGACTTTTAATAATCCCAACAAAAGAATGGCCCTGACTAACATTAACCTATACCTTTCACAGATCACTTACCTCACAAAAATCTTCGTTACTCGAACTACTGCAATACAGCGAGCGCCAATACTGCCAGCTAAATAAAAGATTCAAACTACGGAAGGCACTAACTACTGATAGGCATAGTTAGCAAATGAAAGATTTTGATAGAGAACAAACAATGTATTTACCTTAATAGTGTTGAAAAATCATAATATACATAGCAGTTCATGACATCCAGTCTTACAAAATTCAAAACTCCGCCATTTCTCTCCCCACATCCACCACTGCTGGCGGCTCACCTCCAACTGCGGCACGCTACGCGCTGTTCCCATCCAGCTGCCCAACTCTACAATGGCAGACAACAATGCAAACTAGCCACAGACTGCACACAGCACAGCCAGTGATTTTCATACAGAGCGCTATGTAACGTTGCCAATAAGAAAACATAAACAGCCTACCTACTTACAAGGTTCGAGTCATCCCAGGGGCATGGTTATGTGTGTTGTCCTTAGCGTAAGTTAGTTAAAGTTAGATTAAGTAGTGTATAAGCCTAGGGACCGATGACCTCAGCAGTTTGGTCACATAGAAACTTACGACAAATTTTCACTTACTCCGATTTCCTTTCTTGAGTAGTATTATGACTTGTGAAACTCTCCAATTTTTAGCTACAGGTTGTATACGATTGCTTAGTATGGATCTATTATATCAGCATATTCTGAGAGGAAACTGAGTGGTATACAATCAGGAGCGGAGATCTTACCTTTATTAAGTGATTTAAGCTGCTTTGCTACACCGAGGATATCAACGTGTAACAGATAGCTACTCACGTTGGGAATTACTTAGCCTACTTAGCCAACTTATTTGATGAAGGAATTTCGCAAAACCGTATTTAGTGGTTCTGTTTTACTGGTACTGTCATCAGTAAAATCACCATTGTTGTCACGCAGTGAAGGTATTGGTTGAGTCTTCCCGCTGTTGTTCTTTACACACGTCCAGAATCTTGAGACAGATATTCGTTGTGAAAAGGATTAAAAGCATCTCGAGCTGAAGATCGCGCTACATTTAGGCTTCTCTAAAATTTCGCCAATCATGAGCATTTTGCTTTCTTTTAAATGTAACGTTCTTTTTTCGTTGCTTCTGCAACAGTGTTCCAACCGGTGTAGTGTATAGCGGAGGACGACACATTTATGTTGCCGGTAAATAGAACGAGAAAAGTTGAAACAGACGTTCTCTATCTTCGTCTTCTTCATGTATTTAACGTTACGGATAGCGCCCAGCTTATTTTCTTTATGCTAGTCCATTTTGGGAAAGATCGATAGGCACCTACGGAAATATGGGATCCCGCGAATTTCGATTCAGTCAACAAAGACATAAAGTCTTCTTTGTAATGTTGAATGGTTATAGCACTCCGAAGGCCGGGCGTGCACCGCAATTCCCGCCAATATGGTATGTCTTACATGAGGTAGACTATCAGCAGAGTTGACGAGATATGCAAGGAACATTATCGGCACGTCCGGCTAAAACAACCAAGGAAATCAGCTGTCACCAGGCGCTGCATCGAGAATATCCACGAAGACGAGTATGAATGAGACTAGTTTCGTGGAACCAACCCCAAGTTTCTGGAACAGCCTAATTAAAGGGTTTAGCATAGTTTCCTTGGTAACCGCTGCAAAACACGGAGGCATGATGTTCCAGTAGGTGGAGACGTTTCTTGCCACGGTTATGTGGTGCGTAGCAACTGCGCTGGAGGCAGTGTCTGCACGCGGCCAAAACTGCTAACGACCCTCTAATTACAAGGCTACCTCTTCACTATCAGATGGGCCGAGCTGTTTCCCCACCTACTGGCACGCCTTCCCTCTTTACACGGTACCCTCCCTCTCTCGGAACCGCTCCTGGCTTATCTGCATTGCAGCAACTGCCTTTTGTTCTGGCCTTTTTACCTGGATCACACTCCTTCCAGCAGTCCCGCCTACACTTTCTACCGCTTCATGTAGCACAGAAGGTAAGAATTTGTGGGGAATATGCCTCGAAGTCATTTTTCTGTGAGCAGTTCCTCTTTAACGCTTACTGAATTTGCCAACACGGGAATAAAAATTCCAAGCGAATAAAATGCTTTTTATTACTTTTTTCGGTGGGCCGGCTCGCGTTTTGTAAAGTGCAGAGCGCTAACTCTCGGTACAGTGAGGTGAGCGAAATCAGGACTGGATCCTCGCGTGAGATCAGCAAGTGTTGGAAAATGAAATTTCCTGGCAGGGTAAGTGGCTAGAAGCCCTGGAGATCTGATGTTAGAAAATGATGTTGAAGATTAGCTGGAGAGATAGAGTTAGTAGTGAGGAAGTACTGGGAAAAACACGGGAAACCACATCTGTGTGGATGCACATCCAAACAAGAAGAGACAAACTCGTAGGACGAATTTTAAGACACAGTACATTATTGGAGTAATAGCAGAAGGAGCTGTCGAGGGAAGAAATTTCCTGGGACTAACAATGAAGTGACACACGATACAGATTAAGAGGGATGTAGGGTGCGCTACGTATGCGGAAATGAAGAGTAAGGCAGACAGAAGAATGTAATGCCATACAGCAGCAAACCAACTATTTTATTATCTGCAATTTAGCTGTAAAATTTGGATTTTGATCATCACCTTTTATGTTTTCCATCGTTCCTTAAATTCTTCTGAATTCTTTGAGTGTTATCTGTCTGTACAACTACATGGAGGGGTATTTGTGGTGTGCCATACGCCTTTCGCTTCTTTTTATTTATGAAGCGTTTTCGGTGTGTGTTTTATATATACAACGTGTTAGGAGTATAAATGCAGAATTTTTTTATTGGTGACTGAGGACGATGTACTGGACAACATCACATCTGTACTTAATTCATTTGCAGTCTACGAGTTATAGCTATTAAGAGCAGTATGTCTTTAGATTGGATAGTACCTCCAAGTATATGTGGCAAGAGCAGGCCATTAATGCTTATTTTTCTCCTGGTCAGCGGGTCAGTTGTTGAAGTGCGGACAGAAGGACACTAAACGCTTAGTCTATACAGACAGGTGTAATACACTTACTAGTGCAGCGACGATCGTGCTGGAAACATTGGTAGTAAATTATGTGACGTGTTTTCGAGAAAACTGGTAGACGCAGAGATAGGATAACTTACACACTGAACTGGGTACTTACTAAGGTACCAATGATCACAGTATCCGCACCTCTACACTAACACCCCATATATTAATTGCTTTGTATAATGATTCCCAATACGTTTCTATAATTATATGCTGAAGTGATTTTTTCTTTCTCTTAGATAAGAAACTACATTTGGATCGGAAGTTTTGTAAGGTTCTACTTACTTATTTGTGACCTTATTATGGTATATCTGCCGTCCTGGAGTAGTAGTTACTTGCCCTGCGTACACCAGAATACCAAATTTTCGACATTTTCGAACACATTTCTTCGACAGAACACTTCTCTTTCACGCTTTCACTGTGTGTTGATCGTATGTGTTTACTGCATATTATGTTTCTAGCAGTCGCTGTGTATTTGTCTTTTATTTGTGTTGTGGTGTCTGTGTAAAGTTGCATATGGGTTTGTTTCTTAAGTGTTGTTGGGACTGCTCTGGGGAAAAAGGAGAAATTTGAGTGGATGGAATCTTAAAACCTTTTAGTTTCTAATGTGTGTTGCACGAGATTAAGTTATTATATAGTCTGGTCTTATATACTCTTCTTTGTTTTTGTTTCAGTGGATAACACGATTAGTGAGTTGGGGAAAAGGGGGGGGGGACAAAATAGGGAAACACCACGAACACAACACATTGCTAAGACTAATACGGTGTAGAAAAACCGTTGGCGTTCAAAATAGCTACCATACCTCTCGGACAAACACAGTTTTTCGTGGTTTTCAAAGGCATCTTATGCTATACTTTCCGCATAGTATTGGCAAGTGCATAATGGAGGTGAATAGCGATCACGTATCTTTCTCTCTAAAGTAAACCGCAAAAACTCAATAATATTGACTGTGGTGGACAGGGGAGAAGCGACAATTCAACCTTGCGCTTATAAAACAAGTTCTGGACGATGCGGGCTGTGTTAACAGGGGTCTTGTCGTATGGAAAACAGCATCACCATTGGGGAACACACATTGCACTGTGAGATGGACCTGTTAGTTGGAGTGGTGACGTACTCCTAGGCACTAATGCATCCTTGCAGAGTAACCATGGGGGCCAGGCAAATCCACGATATGGCTGGCCAAACCATCAGCGAACCCCCGCCGTGTTTTACTCTTGGGACGTAAACTCAGCCACGAGTTGGAAAGAGTGGAAGAAAAGACTCATCCGACCAAATGACATTCTTCCATTTCTCAGGCTCGGATCTAGAGGGGGGAGGGGGGGCGGGGCAAACTGGGATATCTGCCCCGGGAGGCAATTTCAGGGAGCGCCAAATTCATACTCTTGAAGAAAAAAACCTTGTTTCACGAAGTGCCTAACACCCAGCGCACGTTGGTCTATCGATTATTCATATGATTTTGAAACGCATCCACGCTGATTTTTGAATACATTTAAGTCGATTTGTGAACGAACTGTAAGCTGATTTTTGAATGTGTGCATAGTGTAGGTGATGTCTCTTCCAGGGGAATCCCCGTCTCGTCTAGACATTAAAAAAAAAATTCCGTAGACAAAAGGAGACGGGGCTATACAAGCTCAGCCGGATAAACCCGAACGGGTGAATGCAAATCGCTGTTTGTTTATGTGGTTCACTGGGTGTACGAATGATCAGCGTTGTTATAATTATTAGCGAAATCCGTAGAGGCAGACTGTTAGAGTGGAAGTGAACGACAAACGGGAATGAAAAAGATTACATGTTAATCTTCTCGGTGCATCCGTCAAAAGGAAATTTTGACAGAAAATTTTTGCCAGATCGCTACATTACTAAGCGCCAGTTGTACAGTCCTATTTAGAAGCCGCTAAAGTTCTAGTGAGCAAAACGCCTTGTAAGAACACGTAATAACGCCTAACCGGAGAATAAACGCGTGATCTCTAAACTGGTGAATCAGGCAAGCTTGTGAAGTTAACCAAAGAATAAGTTTTGTCAATGGCATGAATAATTACAGAATTGGTGATGATAAGATTGTTTGTTAGAACGAGGAAGGGGAAGAAACGGAGACGTCACACAAATTATGTAGAAGAATATGACGATTTCAAATTTATATAAAAATTTCGTACTGCTACTTGTCGATCTCATGCCCCAGAAACTGGAGCGTATGAATGATATGTAAATTTATTTCCTAACACAAGACTTTTTGCTTGTAGTAGGCCTGTTAGGCATTAGATATTGGTATTTCGTAAATTATATTCTGTCGTGTTATTATGTAAATGAGGTAGATAGAATGATTATTTGTGCCAAAACAGTCTCGCTTATTTAGCCTATGCTACAAGTGCTGCAATATTAGAAAGGACTATTTCGTTTTATCTGGGAGACAGTGACAAAATGGACGTAATCGAATCGAGAAGCCACACCAGTCTTACTATTCGTACTAACAGCTTTTTCAGTATTAGACAATGATATTTTGATTTTTCTTGTAGCAAAACATTGGACGAAGTTTGGTGAGGTAATAGATTTTTTCGCAGAAAGGAAACTACACTGAGTAAAGCTGTAGCAAGATTAGAGGGAAAAAATTTCTGGGGCCTAAGAATTGATGAAATATGCACTGTCATGCTTGTCTCTTGTCTTTACTGGTTTCATGTTTCCTATATTTAATTTTATGTCACACGAAAGAGAAAGTTATTAGTTAATGGCATAAAGAGTGCAAATTCTCTGAAGAATTCTTATTCTCCCGGTTACAAATAATCCCACCTAGTATTAATTGTGAGTTCTTTTTTAGGGGGCGGGAGGTAGGATGTCAACCGGCCGACTGGGAGCAGGAGAGGCACCACACGATATTTTAACTACCCGTGTCCAGTGTAGATTTGATGGCGTCCATTACAAAATATACACGCTTGGATTCTACAGAGCAAAATACAGTGGCGCGCGACAGAAGAATGCTGTGTGAAGAGGCGTGGCACTGCACTTTGGCACACTTAAGACCAAATAACATGTGTTAGATATCCTCGAGTATGTATGTTTTATACCGAAGTCTTCAGAAAGATGTGCGGTACTAAATGAACTTATTTTTGATAAATGGAATTTTTAAACTTTTTGACATCCTGTCTTAAGCGCTCGAGGGGCAGGAAGGGGGAGGAGGGTGCGCCAATTTCAAGTTTTTGCCACGGTTCGATAATATCATAAATGCGGAGCCGCCATTTCTCTATAGCTTCAGCACTACGTTTTCCTGTTACGGCTACTTGTATCACTGTTGAGTGGTTTCGTAAGGTCGCCCTGCAGTTACCTGCGTCTGGAATTCTCTTCGTGTTGCTTTGGCGCTGATAGGGTTCATGAGTGCGACATTCAGTTCTGTAATGACTATTGCAGCTGTCGTCCCAGTCCTCTTCAGTGACTGTCCGTCACGATCGCTCAGCACACACTTTCGTCAGCGATGCGACTAGCGAATGATTTTTTCCGATTTTCCCGTATGGGGTATTAATCTTAGGTACGGTGTCTCTTGAACATCAAACACTTCGACTATCTTGGTCATATCATACGAGCATCAACAGTTCGCCTACGTACGAACTCTCTTAGTTCTGACATAATGCGCTCATAACTACATGACACTGTTCTGGGCCGTGCGGTTAAAGGCGCTGCAGTCTGGAACCGCAAGACCGCTACGGTCGCAGGTTCGAATCCTGCCTCGGGCATGGATGTTTGTGATGTCCTTAGGTTAGTTAGGTTTAACTAGTTCTAAGTTCTAGGGGACTAATGACCTCAGCAGTTGAGTCCCATATTGCTCAGAGCCATTTGAACCATTTGACACTGTTCTGACCACGGATGACACTTGCAGCCTGTTGAGGACATCGCAAAGATGCCGTTCTTGAACAAATACAACAACGTAACCGGTGGGTTTGGCTTGGATATGCATGCATTTTTCGCGATGATTCTACATTTTTGTCCATCTCCTGTACGTTGATTTTGTCGTTTGTTACTTTCCTGTTCACTGCACTGGAATTTATTGTATCCATACATCGATACATATTATGAAAATGGCTGTATGTATGTAACTTGATACATATATGTACGTATATATGTATGTATGTGAGTGTTCCAAATCTCCTCATAAGCCAGAGGACCGATTCCAACCAACATCGTACACATAGCACTTACTGTATGGAAAGCATCGCTGTAGGGTTAAGAACCACGTTCCAATCATCGAGGTGGGGGGTAAAAAAGCAGTGTAGCCCACGACGTTCGAATAGCCATAAGTTAATCGAATATTTGAGAATAAGAGCCCTTAGCGACTTGCATCAAACTTTACACATAATTTCAAACCTTTACCAAAATTTTTCTCGCTGACAACCCTCACAAAATGATGAAAGGAAAAAAAATCACTTACTACATTTCTGCTGTGCATGCAGATGACGTTTTAAGTTATTACTTCTTTACTGCTAACTTTACTCATGACAAATTATCATAAACACTAAGATGCACGAAAAACTGCCACATCATGCAAGACGTTTAAATTTATTACTTAGTTGCTACTGACTCTATTCGCAACACGTCTGGCAGACAATACCCACTTAGGCCACTGAATGTATCTACAAAAACATATCATTGTAGGACTCACAGTTCAGGAGACTTGACATCAAATACTAAGATGTTTAAAAAACTATCGCACATTCCATGATGTTTTAATTTATTACTTCTTTGCTGCTAGCTCTATTCGCAACATATTTCACAAATAGTATGCAAATTTTCCGCTTAGAGTGCCTAGAAAAAAATATAATTGTAAGACGCATATTCCAGGAGATATGACGCCATAAACACTGAAATGCGTGAAAACTACCGCATCAAGCATGACGCTTTAATTTCTTACTTCTTTACTATTAACTCTGTGCACAGCATATTTCGCAGGTGGTTGAAACGTTTACCATTGCCTATACCCGCAGACTTATATCACTGTATCACTGTACAGAACGTAGATCAAGAAATCTACGTCATAAACGTTGAGCTGCATGAAAATGAAACTTCAGGATAAAATTCGCTGGAGATGCAGGTGAAATACGTATACAAATACGTGAGAGATATGTTAAATATATGCGCAATATGTTAGACATGTGCGTACGCGGGAAAAGCCATGGGAAGAAAGCTGATTTTGAACCCCTGGAATGATTTGAGCCTAATTTGATTCACATGTTAGTAACGATCTGGAAAGAAATACTTTGGTGGTAGGAACCACCGGCTTCTTCTTGGGGTGAGCGTGTTACTGTGGAGAGAGAAGGCGGCAGGAGGTGGTGACCAGAGGAAGAGGAGGAGATGGACATGAGAGGAGAAGGAGGTGGACTGAGGGCGAGGAGCAGATGGACAGAGAGAGCGGGTAGGGAGAGAGAGGCAGAGAGAGGGTCAGCAGTTTTTTTTTTGAACCTATTAAAGAAACGAAACATCAATTAGCCAAAGCAGCAGTGATAAAATTTTTCGTTTTTCGATAACCTACAAGGTAATTTCCCGTCGTCACCGAACAACCGTTGTATTACGGAATGGCACCAATCCTAGTTTGGAAATATTTTTAGGACGTGACATTCCAAAGAAGTTCAATGCTTGATTTGCTTTAAAGGATTAAATATTTGTCTACCATTCCATGAAATAACAAAACAGGAAGGAAATTATAGTGAGAGTCATAAATTAAAAATTTGACAATTCATTCATAGTATAAAACAGAAAATAGCTGCCACTGTCCAAATATATGTGTCTTTATCTGCTAGCTGCCCTTAAAAAAGGACAAATTACCAAATTAACACGAAAAACAGAGTTCTTTGAACTCAGTTTTCACCGTTTAGCAGTGATTATTCGTATCGCACAAGTAGTGGTACGATCCTTCATTCATACATGATTTTTGAGGAGAGTTACAAAAATTAGTGTGAGTAGGAGCTTACTAGCGCTTATTCGTAGTATTCAGCCATTTATCACTTATCGAGAAAAGCAGCGAACAGTGGTTCAAATGGCGCTGAGTACTATGGGACTTAACATCTGAGGTCATCAATCCCCTAGAACTTAGAACTACTTAAACCTAACTAACCTAAGGACATCACACACTTCCATGCCCGAGGCAGGATTCGAGCGTGCGACCGTAGCGGTGGCGCGGTTCCAGACTTAAGCGCCTAGAACCGCTCGGTCACACGGGCTGGCCAGCGAACAGTGGACGGACTAAGTTATGTTTTATTTGCCTACTTAATGCAATATTTTCATTGCGTGTCTCATGAACCTGGGAGAGCCAAAATTTTTCAATCATTGTCGGATTTCTACGATAATTACGGGAAATAGTAGGAATAAAGAGCCGAAAATAGGTTATTTTAGAAACCGACCGCATTGAGCGGTTTTAATAACTGGGTCAAACTGGCGTGAAAAATAAAAGACGATATAACAGAAAAACGGATGTTTGAGCGATAACCGCCATCCCTAATGGGGAGACAATGGAGGTGGATGGAAGGGGGGGGGGGGGGTCGAGGTGGTGGATAGAGGAAGGGAGTGTAGGAGATCTAACGGGTGATCAAAAAGTCAGTATAAATTTGAAAACTGAATAAATCACGGAATAATTTAGATAGAGAGGTACAAATTGACACACATGCTTGGAATGACATGGGGTTTTATTAGAACCAAAAAAAAAATACAAAAGTTCAAAAATGTCCGACAGATGGCGCTTCATCTGATCAGAGTAGCAATAATTGGCATAACAAAGTAAGACAAAGCAAAGATGATGTTCTTTACTTGAAATGCTCAATATGTCCACCATCATTCCTCAACAATAGCTGTAGTCGAGGAATAATGTTGTGAACAGCACTGTAAAGCATGTCCGGAGTTATGGTGAGGCATTGGCGTCGGATGTTGTCCTTCAGCATCCCTAGAGATGTCGGTCGATCATGATGCATTTGCGACTTCAGGTAGCCCCAAAGCCAATAATCGCACGGACTGAGGTCTGGGGACCTGGTAGACCAAGCATGACGAAAGTGGCGGCTGAGTTCACGATCATCACCAAACGACGCGCGCAAGAGATCTTTCACGCGTCTAGCAATATGGGGTGGAGCGCCATCCTACATAAACATCGTACGTTCCAGCAGGTGTTTATCAGCCAGGCTGTGGATGATGCGATTCTGTAACATACCGGCGTACCTCTCACCCGTCACGGTAGCAGTTACCGACGTTTTGCTGTCCAGCGCCATCTGTCGGACATTTTGTGAATTTTTTTTTTGTTCTAATAAAACCCCATGTCATTCCAAGCATGTGTGTCAATTTTTATCTCTTTATCTGCATTATTCCGTGGTTTACTTAGTTTTCAAATTTATACTGACTTTTTAATCACCCTGTATATAGAGGGGTTTCGGAGGAGATGGACAGAGAGGGGAAGGAGGAGGTGGACTAATAGAAGATTAGAATAAATATATAACCGGGCAACGCCGGGTGCTTAGCTGGTGTTAAAATGTAAACGTCTGTACTAAAATGTTTTGCAGTGGAGTCCCTCTCGGACGAGCGCCTGGCTGGAGCCACTGCGGATAGTATACCGCGGGAAGAGCACGGAAGAAGAAGGAAAAGAAGAAGAGGAAGATGCGGCACGAGCAGACAGCACGGGTGTCCCTAATGCGAGCGAAGACGCTTTCAGGGAGGCGTCAGCAGGTCGCCGAGGTATTAGCAACAGCCCGAGAGCGCCAGCCAGCTAGCCAGCGGGGCGTTTTTGTTTGCGGGCCGGCAGTAGAGAGAGAGATGAATGGTGCGGCGGCACGCGAATTCGCGCTTAGAGCGGGATTTGGCCGCGCGGTCCGCCCCGGGGACGCAAAGCCCGCTTAGCGGCACTCCGGGGGATCAGCGCGGGGCCTTAACGAGAGGCGACGTCGCAGAAAACAAGCCGGGCTGGGGCGGTGGCCTTCTTAAGGAGCTCCCGCGGGAACCGCCACGCAAATGTCGCGGCTCCGGCTCCGCTACTTGCCGGCGCTCTCCCGCTCTGCTCTCGGGTTTCTTAACGCCCGGATCTGATAAGTTGCTCGTTATTCCGGCGTCGCGTGTTTACTGCCCGGCAGTGCGTGCGCGTCTGTATTAGGCGCGTCAGATGCGTGTGCGTCGTTCTCGTGTTGCACTCTCTGCAGGCGGGAGGGAGATAAAGAATTTAACGCTTCGTCGACGCCGTAGGTGGTCTACTGTTACGTTTATAAATTTACTTATTTACCAAATATTAATTCGGGTTTTAGAGCGACCGTGCTGCCTAAACCAAGTAAAAATCATCTTGAATGACATTGTCACTCTACAGCGGAGTGTGCGCTGATATGAAACATCCTGGCAGATTAAAACTGTGTGCCGGACCGAGACTCGAACTCGGGACCTTTGCCTTTCGCGGGCAAGTGCTCTACCAAGTGGTAGAAAGGCAAAGGTCCCGAGTTCGAGTCTCGGTCCGGCACACAGTTTTAATCTACCAAGTGGTAGAGCATTTGCCCGCGAAAGGCAAAGGTCCCGAGGTCGGGTCTCGGTCCGGCACACAGTTTTAATCTGCCAAGAAGTTTAAAAATCATCTTGTCGACAAATGGGTTCAGTTATTTAATTGTATGTGGGTGTACTCTCGTTTCTTTTTCGCTGGTTGAGGAATTAATTATAAAAATAACATTTACGCAGCTTTTCTTTTTTACCAACATGACAGAGTAAAAAGACGGTACGAGAATTGTTGTGATGACGACGACGATTAACGTTTTTATATGAACCAACAACAACTAAATGAAACATTTTCCACAGACTGACAAAGAGATCAGAAAGTTCCAGAAAGTCACCATAAATACAATTTTTCCCTCACGCAATACATACCTACATCTACATCTGCATTATTAATCTACAGTTTACAATTAAGTGCCTGGCAGTGGGTTCATCGAATCACCTTCAAACCATTTCTCTACTGTTCCACTCTCGAACAGCACGCGGAAAAACGAAGACTTAAATCTGATCTCTCTTATTCTATTGTGATGTTAATTTCTTCCTGTGTAGGAAGTGGCCGAGCGGTTCTAGGCGCTACAGTCTGGAACCGCTACGGTCGCAGGTTCGAATCCTGCCTCGAGCATGGATGTGTGTGATGTCCTTAGGTTAGTTAGGTTTAAGTAGTTCTAAGTTCTAGGGGACTGATAACCTCAACAGTTAAGTCCCATAGTGCTCAGAGCCACTTCAACCACTTGAAATATTTTCGTATTGTGTAGAGAAAGTTGACAATTGAAATTTCGTGAAAAAATCTCGCGGGAAAGAAAAATGCCTTTGCTTTAGTAATTGCCACACCAATTCGCGTATCATATCCGTGGCACTCTCTTCCCTATTTCGCGATAACACAAAACGAGATGCACTTCTCTAGAGTTTTTAGAGGCGCTCCGTTAGTCCTATCTGATCCAGATCCCAAACCGGACAGCAGTACTCAATAAGAGGACGGACAAGGTAGTTTGGGCAGTCTCTTTACTAGATCTGTTGCTTTTTCTAAATGTTCTGCCAATAAATCGCAGTCTTCGGTTCACTTTTCACACAACAGTATCTATATGAGCCTTTTAATGGAAGTTATTTGTGATTGTAATCGCAAAGTATTTAGCTGAACTGACATCGCTTAGACTTGTGTGATTTATCGTGTACCGAAATTTAGCCTGTTCCATTTAGTACTCATGTGGATGACTTCATGCTGGCCGGCCGGAGTGGCCGCGCGGTTAAAGGCGCTTCAGTCTGGAACCGCACGACCGCTACGGTCGCAGGTTCGAATCCTGCCTTGGGCATGGATGTGTGTGATGTCCTTAGGTTAGTTAGGTTTAAGTAGTTCTAAGTTCTAGGGGACTTATGACCACAGCAGTTGAGTCCCATAGTGCTCAGAGCCATTTGAACCATTTTTTGACTTCATGCTTTTCATTATTTACAGTAAACTGCAAAATTTCGCACAATACAGATATCTTGTCTAAATCATTTTGCTATTGGTTTTGATCATCAGATGACTTTACAAGACGATAGATGGCGGAATCATCTGCAAGCAATTTAAGATAGCTGCTCAGATTGTCCCCTAAATCGTTTATATAGATCATGAACAGCAGATATCCTATAAGACCTTCTTGGGCAACGCCACATATTACTTCTGTTTTACTCGATGCATTTCCGTCAGTTAATACGAACTGCTACCTTTCTAACAGCAAATGACGATTCCACTCGCTAAACTGAGACGATGTTTCGTGGGCACTCAATTTGATGAGATGTCACTTGTGAGGAATGGTGTCAAAATCTATCTTGAAATCTAGAATTAATTAGCTACTTGTGTTTTACAACAACGATTGCTTGTGAACCCAAGCTGAGTATGTGTCAATACATTGTTTTCTTCATAATATTCGAACTCATTATATGTTCCAGAATCGTACTCCAAATCGACGTTAGTGATATATGTTAACTGAATCTTCCGTCGGTTCTTGGTAGAACAACTTTATAATAAATGAAAAGCACTAGTTTGGTTTTGTTCTATAATATTACTTTTATTGTGTTAACCGGTTTTCGGCTTACAAGGCCATCATCAGACTTTTACTCAGTATTGTCACGAAAGAAGTTACAATGTTTATAAACAACATTGAAATGGAAGTCACACCTCCACACTGAAGCAGGAACACTCAGTAAGTAACATTTTTGACAGTGTGGTGGTAATGCTATGTAAAAAGTAAAAAATTTTAAACAGTAAATAAATAAAAATAAAAAGGGAGTAGACAGGAAGAAACTTTAAGAGAAAGAAAGAACAGGGTGCCTACATAACAGTTTCTATTAATAAACAAGACTAATAAAATAAAATAAAATTAGTACTTGATAAGCCTACTTCAAGAGGTAGAAAACATGGAGAGTGGTACATAAACCAATTAATAGAAGAAAGATCAATGTAACTACAGAATATATAAGGAACTTAAGCAATGTCACCAACATAAACAGAAATGAATAAATGCAGGAATATTGAGGAGTGTGAGGGAACGTAATGTAAATGCAATCTTTGAGAGTGTAGTGGTACTGCATTTCCTGGACAAACAGTTTTTCCAGGAAAAACTGTTTGCTCCTTTTGTATTTGCGTTTTGCTCAGCCTTTTTACCTTTTAAAATGCAGTACCACCACACTCTCAAAGATTGCATTTACAGTATGTTCCCTCACACTCCCAATGTATGTAAATGATTTTCCTATTATAAATTTGTGTGTTAGAAAATGTTTTAGAAATTACTTCTAGCTTAATATGGAAGTGAAACGGGAGCGATAAACAGTATTTATTACACCACCACTTCGTCATTCAAATTTCCCAACGTTTATTGCTTTTTTTGCCTGTATTTTGTGTAAACTTCGTTGCTATTTAAAGTGATTTATTATACGAAAAAGAATCATATACAAGGAAGAACATGCGTGATAAATTGCAGTCCAGTTATTTGTTTTTATAATTTAAAGTCTTTTCGTCTTGCTGCTTACAACTTCTCAAGTGTCCTTACAATTGAAGGGATGGGCGGATGTAAGTGCTACGGTAACCCTCAATTTAGCAAGGATTAATTAGTCTTATCTTAGAATTTATTATGTTTCGTGGATTATCATTTTCACCGACACTTTCAGTTGTTAATATAGTTAACCTTTCCCCATCAATTGTATTTGCGGAGAAGTAAATTCATTTTTTTATCTTCAGTTTCCTGGCTGGTTATTTCTAAAAATTTATAAATTATTCATGTGAACGATTAGTTACCGAAATGATGTAACGCAAGGGACACTATACAGTACGTTGTCGTTCAGTGACGAACTGTCAGCAGCCTTAAGAATAAACGGAATAAATTAAAGAAATAATTTTTTTTTGGATTCATCATACATTGTGTAGAGAATATAAATCCACGGTAGCTCGTGTGTCATCACTCCAGAATATTGTACTCACATCATGATACTGTTAAACGGCCATCACAAAAGGACTGGAGGCCTGCTGTGGGAGGGTAAAGTCAAGAAATTATTTAAGATGTGTCTGTGTGTGTGTGTGTGTGTGTGTGTGTGTGTGTGTGTGTGTGTGTGTGTGTCTTGATGAGTTTTTAGTTGATGCATGTTTGGGGAGATGTAAGTACCATTTCAGTTGCGGCGACGAATGCATCGTCAGCACCGTGTTAACATTTTTGTCTTTCTGTCTTGCAGACGGAGCTGTCGCAGAACCTGCAGCAGCTGTCTGAGAAAGCCCGCTCTACCACGGAGTTCATACAGCGGCTCAAGGGCATGAGCGATAAAGTGAACGTGAGTACTCACACTAACATGCCTCTCATATGATGTACATACCACTAGTTGAATGGAGGCTGAGATACACTGAGACGCAAAAACATTATAGCCATTTACTCAATAGCGTGTTTGTCCGTTCTTGGAGCGCAGTGCAGTAGCTATTCTGCGTAGTATTTGTTCGATAGGTCCTTGGCATGCGGCATCACATTTGTAAGCACAGGCCAGGCAGTTTCAGTAAACTATGGGTTAATGATTTGTGGGAACGGTGCTGGAACACTATAGCGACCCAGACATAGTCAAGCGTGTTCAGATCAGGCGAATCTGGTGGCAAACACAATCAAGTGAGTTCACTATCACGCTCCTCAAACCACTGTAGCACGATTCTGGACTTGTGACACGGACAGTTATCCTGCTGGAAAATGTCAACGCTTTTAGGGAAGGCATCAAGCATTATCGGATACAGGTGGTCCCCAATAATGTTCAAGTTGTCCAAAGATATCCTGGTGTCTTAGATTACTACCACAGGTACCATGGAAGCCCAGATGAATATCCCCCTTCGCATAATACTTCGCTACCGATCTACTTTTGTGACGTGGCTCATGTTTCAAGTAGCTGTTCGAGTGGACGACAGTCCACCACAGCTTACCTGGACCCAACCATCTATCTGGTGTAACAACAAAAGTGATTCATTCGACCAGGTGACACGTTTACATTGATCCATGGTCCAATTTCGAGGGTTCCATGTCCATTGCAATCATCTTTGCTATATCACTGGGTCAGCATGAGAAAAGGGGGGTCGTCTACTGCAGACCCCACGTTCAAAATCGGCGCCGATCGCTGTGTTTCGGAACAACCGTGCCTGCACCAGTACTAAACTCTGTTGTCATACCTGCCACTGATCACTGCCTATCCTGCTATACCTAGGAGGCAACCCCTACGTTCTATGATGAGTGGACCCCCAATACCTTGTCACCTGTCCATGGTTTCACTATCCTTCAACCAGGTTTCACATATGCTCACGACAGTAGCACGCGAGGAGGCAACCAGCTTCGTCGTTTCGGAGATGGTCAGTTCCAAGAGTCGAGCCATTACAATCTGACCCGTGTTAAAGTCGCTTATATCAGTGGATTCAATAATGTTATCTTGGAACTCTTCCATTTGGTCCGTGTTTGCATAGAAAACAGTAATATCAGAAATTGAGTCCGCCTTGATGCAAAACACCTTGTTGTTCGTTTATTTTTTTATTATCCCAAAATAGTTTAGGCAACAAATATCACCATCATCAGCGGTTTTTTTAAATCTAAAACATGCAGAAAATGGCATGGTTGTACAAACACAGTAAAACGTTATTACAGTTTTACAATTCGTCTTTTGAAGTATAGTTTTCTATTGATACTTTCATACTACCTTATTTATTGTATGTTACAGGATGTTTTAAACAATTATTGGCGCTGTTTGTGACATATTTTCTGTGCTCTTTTTTTCTGTTGCAGTCTTTTTACTTAGCGAAAATCACGTCATCTGCAACCATGTGAGCGGCTGTTGGTAAGCAAATACTAAAAGGTGAACTTCGTATGTCAGCAGTATATACGAAGTTCACCTTTTAGTATTTGTTTACCAACAGCCGCTCACATGGTTGCAGATGACGTGATTTTCGCTAAGTAAAAAGACTGCAACAGAAAAAAAAGAGCACAGAAAATATGTCGCAAACAGCGCCAATAATTGTTTAAAACATGCTGTAACATACAATAAATAAGGTAGTATGAAAGTATCAATAGAAAACTATACTTCAAAAGACGAATTGTAAAATTGTAATAATGTTTTACTGTGTTTGTACAACTATGCCACTTTCTGCATGTTTTAGATTAAAAAAACCCGCTGATGATGGTAATATTTGTCGCCGAAACTATTTTGGGATAATAAAAAAATAAACGAACAACAAGGTGTTTTGCATCAAGGCGGACTCAATTTCTGATATTACTATCAATGGATTCTCCCACCTGAGGCCCGTACCGTCGCTAGAATGATTTTCTATCCGTCCACGTTCGAGTTTGTGACAGTTGTGCGAGTGACACTTGTGTGGAGATACAGTGTGTTGACATTTCTGCAGAGTCCAAGATACTACAGGTGGTTTTTCGCTTTCATATTCGCTGGCCTTACCAGCTCACAACCAAACTGTCACATTTTTAACTAACCTAGACCTCGGTGTAAGGCACACATCAGTGTGTTACGACAACGAGGATTATTCCTTGCACGTTCGTTGGCCACACCAACTAAAAGCCGAACTGTCACATTCTGACCAAACCTAGACCTCTCAGTACACTACAATGAGTCTCTCACCACAACCAGATATTTTTCTTTCACGTTCAGTGGCTTCGTCAACTCATAGACTACCTACAATAAGCTGCTTATCCCAGAAAGAGCACGAGACTCTGCAGAAATGTCTGTCCATAGAAATGTCACCCCATTGAGGTATATGTTCCAAACCCTTTGCTCCGCTTATATTTTTTCATTTCCTTTCCCTACTGTGTCATGTGCCCGAAACACCACTAGGTGGCGTCAAATCTTGCTATGAGAAGTAGTAATTCTGTTTTCGCTCAGTCTTTTACATAATAATAATAAGATATTAAAAATGAAAAAGCTGTGTATTTGATTTCTAGTTTGCCTTCGCTGGATTGTGTGTGATAGTCCATACCGAGAAAAGGCGTTGACTGCTTGTGCCTTCGCTTGTGCCTACCAGGAGAACTGTGCGGAGTTCGAGGCGACGGTGTCGGCGCAGTGCGATGCGCTCATCGAGGCGATCGAGGCGCGGCGCGCTCAGCTGCTGGAGTTCGTGAGGCAGCAGCGGGAGCTGAAGCTGCGGGCGCTGCGCGACCAGGTGTCGGCCTGCACGTGCCGCCTCCAGGGCACCACCGGCCTCCTCCAGTTCTGCATAGAGGCCCTCAAGGAGACCGACTCGGCGGCGTTCCTGCAGGTCAGCATACTGCAAAACTTAGTACATCTATAAGTAATGCCTTTGTGTTTACGTCAAGGGCTCATCAACTTTTTTAATTTGCTAATACAGGATGGGCCTTATTGGTAATGGACTACTGGTAATTGATTTTTCCATCCTGCAGAAGGTATTTTGCAGAACTGTCTGTTGCTCATCTGTCTGTAGCCTAACCATCAGTTGCTCAACTGTCTGTTTCTCAACTGCCTGTTGCTCAATGACCTGTTACCCAACCATTTGTTACTCAACAGTCTGTCACTCAACTGTCTGGCACTCAACTGTCTGTCACTCAACTGTCTGTCGCTCAACTGTCTGTCGCTCAACTGTCTGTTGCTCAACTGTCTGTTGCTCAACTGTCTGTTGCTCAAATGACTGTTGCTCAAATGTCTGTTGCTCAACTGTCTGTTGCTCAACTGTCTGTTGCTCAACTGTCTGTTGCTCAATGATCTGTTGATCAACCATCTGTTGATCAATCATCTATTAATCAACAATCTGTTGATCAACTGTTTGCTGATCAACTGTCTGTTGATTAACTGACTGCTGATGGGTCATCTGTTGATCAGTCACTTGTTGATCAGACATCTGTTGATTGATCACCAATCTGTTGTTGATCAGTCATCTGTTGATCAACCATTTGTTGATCAACCATCTGTTAATCAACTGTCTATTGGTCAGTTAACTGTTATGTAATTGGCCATTGTGCAGACACACATCTCTCATGCAACTATGAGTTTGTTGTGAAACTGTCAGTAGCAGTACTAACTGCCTATTGTTGCGATTTGCTTTTGTTGTGTAACAGCCTACCTGTTGGGGAACTGTGTGACTGTTGAGTAAGTCTGTTGGGAAACTGCATTCCTAGTGCACAACTGTGTCTTCTGGAACCATCTGCCTTGATGTGCAACTATTTTGGGATATTTTTGTCATTCTTGTAGGTGTTTCAGCACATGCCAAGGTAGTCATACACTGGTGCATATAATACTATAAAATAGTCAAGGTGTATAGTAGCAATAAAATAACAAATAATGTCAGCTATGATAGAGGAGGTTAAATTGTTTGAAAATACTTGAAGAACTATAAAACTAATGATTTTAAAAGTATATGTGCTGTGGCCACATTTTCTTCTTAGCAACTGCCTGCATCTGTCAGGCAACTGCCCACATCTGTTGCATGAGTGCCCACATATATTATAACTGTTTCCCTATTGTACCATTGTCAAATATGTGGACTACCTTCTCCATAGCGAACTGGACATGTCACTGCAGAAAGTAGGATAACGATGTTTGTCTACCACAACTGCTACACATGATGGGTCCTATCAAATTAATAGGTAACCAAGCGTACTGTGGTAGATGCGACACCAGACTCACATATGGGGAAACTGACTTTCAAGTCTTTGTCTAATCACTTATATTTATGGTTTCCATAGTTTCTGTAAATACCACATGGCCAATTTCCAAGATCGGCTCTTTGAAAGGGCCACATCCGATTTCCAAGCCTTACCCTTTAACATTCCGAGCTCCTGCACCGGATTCACTAGTGAACTCATCGGATTATTGTTACCAGGCATCGTAGGGCTGTGTCTGTAATGGAGGTGAGTTGGTAGGACTACGTTTTTACCTGGATGCCAGCAAGGAATCAGAGCTTGTTGCACCAGTTGCAACTTGCTGTCCGTTTCCCGTGAAAGTTACTTAAGGCGTTTTATCACCTCCAAAATATATAACTGCGGCCATGATACAATGTACATTCACCTTTCAAGGAGACACGTTTTTCCTGATGATGGCTGACTTTGTGGTGACCTTGATTGTAGAAGTCTGCATATCCATCGTTCAAGAAACGTGTCGTTCAAGAAATTACTGCCAAACAATGGTTTTCTCGTCCGAGGTGCTCTGTGCAGAATGAGCTGGCGCATTGTCGATGGCGTCGTAAATTGTGGGTGATCCTTCTTCGGCGGTAGTGGATCCACATCTTTCCACTGCTTGCTTTGTTGTTTTGTATTGGGATACACCTAGCACTTGTCAATGATGATTTTGTGTCTAAAGAAGTTATCTCTATTGACTTGACACAAGTGCAAAATTTCCGATGTTACTTCGATTCAACGGACTTCTTCAGTGGGTGTTGGCTGTCACGGAACACAGTGAGCTTCGACATTCATCATGTTCAAAAAGTCGCACAAGATATCGAAAACTGATCCATGCATGAGTTTCACTTTTGTCTCGTTTGTGAGTCGCTGGTCTTCTACCACAAGACCTCCATTTCTTTTGTGATTCTTGTTTCTTCACAGAGAGATGGTCTGCCACTTCATTCTTCTTTATTCGGACTTTTCTGACCACACTGGAATCGTCTGCACCACATGACCACTGTATCATGTTATGCTACATTGTTGCACTCCACTTTCATCCACTCAGTATGAATTTTTCGTGATGAATAAATCCGCTCCAGTTATACTGGACAAATCGTTTATTTAGATAAAGTAACCCGCGTTTCAGGATGTAAATCCCGTCTTCATGCGTTAAAAACAGATGAGAAACTAAGAGAGATACTATTATTAAAATTAATTTAAAAGGATTCATACAATGTGAATATCTTGTCATACCTTGATTGCGCACGAGAAAATCGTACCAGCCACGTAAAAAATCCACAAAATTTATCGAGTAGCATACGAGATCCAGTGCAGGTGGGGCATGAAAACGTTTTTTGAGACAAGCAGTACCACACTGGGTGAATGAGGCCCAACTGAAAAAATCATGAATATATCAATAAATAAACACGCGTTGCCAGCCTAATGTAACCTAAAAATAAACTTTGAACGACCAGACATGTGGCATAGGCTTAATAAAGTAAAATGAAGGCATAAATACCATAGAATGCCAATCTGTACACCTCAAAAGTAGCTTACCAAGTTTGTACCCAGCCCGTCGCATGTTGTAGACATGCAGTGAGACCGGTTACCTCACGGAAACATGAACTGCAATGAGTCGCCTCAGTATACTTACATGATACGTTACCTACGAGGTTCACAAATTGGCATTCTGCAGCATTCACGCTTTCTTTTTCTTTCTTAAGCCTATGCCTAATGTCTGGTCGTTCAAAGTTGGTTTGTAGGTTACATTAAGCTGGTGGTGAGTATTTGCCTGTTGATACATTGGTGGTTTTTCTGGTTAGGCCCAGTTTACTCTTTGTGGTACCGGTTAGCTCAAAGAACCTTTTCATGCCTCACCCACACAGGATCTCGCATCCTGCTTCATAAATTTAAATTTATATTCACATCTAAATGAACCCTTTTCATGTTGATAAGTTATATGTCGTATCTGTCACAGTTTCTTTCTTTTTTTCCCAGCGCCTCAAGATGGTGTTTAAATCCTGTGTGTACGATTTTATCTTAATACAGAATTTCTCAAGTACAACTACAGCAGATTTATTCATCATGAAAATTTTTAGCAACAGTTGTGGATGCCCTGCAAAGAGTATATTATGTCAGCATGAACTGTTGCAGCGTTTTTCCGCTCCAAATGCAGAAAACGAATCACCACACGATACTCAACTGTATCATCGGGCATTGGGCTGTACAGTTTTGTTTTGATTCCTCTAGCGGCGTGGACTGCAGGAATGAAACCGAAGAAAGGAAAAAGACAGACAGAGAGATAGATAGATAGATAGAGAGGGAGAGAGAGAAAGAGAGAGAGAGGAATGCGAAAGTTTACTTTTTCGAAGAGATTGTTAAAATTTTATGTCTAGGCTTCGTATTCCGACTACACCAATGAAATGATACCAATATAGCATCGATAGGCCTGGTGGTCTAGTACTCGTATTAAAGCTCATGCCTGGAAACCGTGAGGTCGCAGGATTTATTCTCGGTGGGATCACGAATTTTTCTGTCTGCGTTTTAACCTAGCGTTCACCTCTTAATGATATGATGGATCGCGAGGAACGGTACGTGGTTCAGATTCAACGATAAACTGTAGGCCTCCTTTCTATCGTTGGATAACTGGGGTAGCTTAGAGACACGAAAGTCACGGATGTGGTGTCCAACTGAAAGACATGCACCAGGCCATCGAGCCACACGAAAATATCATTGTTTCAGGAATGCATTTACCTAGGTGTGTCCTTCCACAGGTGGGCTCGATGCTGATCAACCGCGTGGCGAACGTGGACATCACGTGGCACAAGGACGTGGTCGCGTCGCCCCGCCTCAGCCACGAGTTCGACCTCACGCTGGACGACAAGTCTGTGCTGCGAGCCATCGAGCAGCTCAACTTCATCCAGATGAAGCGTAAGTTTCCGCTGCCCACTTCCACCCAGACAGTGCGACGAGTGGCTGGCCAGTGGAACGGAGCGTCCAGTATCAAAGCATACTTAGCGAAACTTCCTGGCAGGTTTGAAACTGTACGCTGAACTTGAACTGGAATCTCGACTCTTCTGTCTTTAGGGAAATAACTCTAACTACCGCTGTGTCCAGGCCCCACTACTTTCCAAACTGCACACTTGCTCTTTGGGACTAAACTCTAACCTGTCAGGAAATTTCACAAAAGCATACATTCTTCTCCAGAGGTAACAATTCGTTAAGAGTATTTGAAAACCCTGAAAGACCTTAGAAAGACATCCTACGAAATTAACTTGTCACTTGGTGACTTAACGATGGGGTAAGGTGTAGTTGATAAATACCAGCAGTCCCCTATTATAGAATGGATCTCTCAGGTATAAAAAAATCATAAAATGTTGGATGACTTTAAAAATCAAAATATTTAACGTTATGCATGTAAACCGTCTATGAAGACACAAAACCTTAACTATATTGATTTTATTAACTCCGTGTTATTCACTGAGAATTACACATGCATAAAGGACAAGTTTAGGAAAGTTTCGAAACTATGATCCAAAAAGGTTAAAGGTCGTTAAGTACTCTCATTATCAAACACTGGATGAGTGTACTCTCGTAAAGAGCGGTTCGTTTTAAGGAAAATTCGTTTCACGTATCTCAGTGTTTATGACGTCATATCTCCTGAAAAAGGTGTTGTACATTGATATAATTTGGCAAGTACACTGCGGTAACAAGAGTCATAAGATACCCTTAATATCGTTTTGTACCTTCTTTTGCCCCGCGTAGTGCAGCAACATGACGTGGCATGGACTCAACAAATCGTTGGAAGTCCTTTGCAGAAATACCGAGCCGTGGTGCCTCTGTAGCCGCCCATAATTGCGAGAGTGTTGCCGGTGCTGGATTTTGTGCATGTAGTGACCTTTCGATTATTTTACATAAATACTAGACAGGAGTCATGTCGGCCGATCTGAGTGCCCAGATCCAGGAAGTTGTCCAGAAAGTTCTTCAAAACAAATCCGAATCGTTGTGGTCTGTTGACTTGGCGCAATGTCATCCACTGAAATTCCATCGTTGTTTGGGGACGTGAAGCCCATGAATGGCTGCAAATTGTCTCCAGGTAGCCGAGAATAACCATTTCGAGTCAATGATCGGTTCAGTTGGACCGGAGGACACCATCCATTCCATTTAAATGTGGCCCACACCGCTATGGAGCCACCACCAGCTTGCATAGATGACTCGAACCCTACCATCAGCTCTTAGCAGCTGAAATCTGCACTCATCTGACCAGCCCACGGATTTCCAGTTGTCTCGGATCCAACTGATATGGTGACGAACACAGGAGAGATGCTGCAGGCAGTATCGTGTCTGTCATCTGCTGCCGTAGCCCATTAAAAAGCCATATTTCGCTGCACTTTCCTAACGGACACGTTCGTCGTAGTCCCCATTAATTCCTACTGTTATATCACGCAGTTTTGCTTGTCTGTTAGCACCGACGACTCTATGCAGCCGGCCTTGTGACCGAACGGTTCTAGGCGCTTCACTCCGGAACAGCGCTGCTGCTACGGTCGTAGGTTCGAATCCTGCCTGGATGTGTGTGATGTCCTTAGGTTAGTTAGGTTTAAGTAGTTCTAAGTCTAGGGGACTGATGACCTCAGATGTTAAGTCCCATAGTGCTTAGAGCCATCTGAATTTTTTTTATTTTTTACTCTACGCTAACACCGCTGCTCTCGGTCGTTAAGTGTTGTCCGTAGTGATAGATAATATCAGAAATGTGGTATTCTCAGCACAGTCTTGACACCGTGCATCTCGGAATATTAAATTGCCTAACGATTTCCGAAATGTAATGTCTCATGCGTCTAGCGCCGACTACCATTCCGCATTAAGAGTTTGTTACTTCCCTCGTGCGGCCATAATCGTATCGGACTTCTTTTCACATGAATAACCTGAGTACAAATAACAGCTCCGCCAATGCATTATTAATTGGACACTATATGTCGTGGCAGTCGGCCGCGGGCGTAAACAAACGAGGACTGCGGCCGTAGAGGGGAGAAGAGAGGCGCGCCTGCCCCTCCCAGGGCGTGCAGTCTACACCCGTGTGTCGCGCTTCAGTGAAAGCAGATGTGAAGCATGGTGATAGTGAATGCCGAAACCAGTGAAGAGATCTATCGTTACAAAGTGCGTAACAGGTATCAGAAATGATATAAATTGCAGACAAACACAGTTTATTATAGAAAACCGATGTAATTCAATTTATACAATCTTTACATACTGCATGATACAGTCTGAAGAATTATTTTAGGCACTTTCACGGTCACTCTCGGCCGTGTCGGTACGTGAAGACTCATTATCTGCTGTGTCCGTGCGGGATCAGCCCTCCTGTCTGTATTAGATGAGTCCTCTCTGGAGTCATTAGTACGTATAATAATGTCGCCAACTGCAATCACTACTACGCCATCGCGCCTCCTGTAATCATGATCCACCTTTTGCACTTTTCTGCAGTACCAATCCCAAACCTTTTCAGTGACAGAACTGAATGCATAGCCGGCCGAAGTGGCCGCGCGGTTCTGGCGCTGCAGTCTGGAACCGCGAGACCGCTACGGTCGCAGGTTCGAATCCTGCCTCGGGCATGGATGTGTGTGATGTCCTTAGGTTAGTTAGGTTTAACTAGTTCTAAGTTCTAGGGGACTAATGACCTCAGCAGTTGAGTCCCATAGTGCTCAGAGCCATTTGAACCATTTTGAACTGAATGCATTGTCCGTCAGTTTTTTGAGATTGGCTGCAAACATGTCGTCAGAGATGTTGTGCTCCCTCACGTACTGATTAATTTTCGACCATGTAAGTTCAACTGCGTTCATGTCGCAGTTGTACCGCGGTAGGCGAACCACGATCTTTTCACTCGGTTTATTCGCCTGCACAAGAGCATACATCTCAGCCTTTGTCATTCTGTCATTGCATTTAACTTTCCTTTTTCGCAATCATTCTACCATCACCACCCTAGGATAGTATACTGAATTTGTTGTTTTGTCCACCTGCTTACAATGATACGACTCATTGTCCTTAATAGTGACAGAATTTTGCGGAAGATTTTGGAGTAACATCTCCGAAAACAACTTCTCGCAATTCTCTGAGTTCATTTGGCCATGATAATCTCCTTGCGTCGATTTCGTCCAGAACTTTAGCTCCTCTTCCTTCACTAACCCGTCTTTCAGCCAACACTTGCCACTATCATCCTTCTGGAGGTACTTTCCACATCATAACAACCAATTCGTCTTGTGGGCTCTGGCAGTATTTACTGCATGTCAGATTGCTATCAATCCACAACTCATCAAGATAAAAAAAAATATTTGTTGAGCATTCCTGATGCTCTTCATGTGTGCAAGGACGGCCATAGAACAATGTCACCACTTTCTAACAAGAGATTTCGATTGTTCATTAATGATTTCCACAAGAGTCACATCGACTTTAGTAAAGTTTTTAATGAGGTACTGCCCCATCTACAATTTATCTTCTCACGCAGCACTGGAAGAAATTTTGCCACGCTAGGTACTACTTTCTATTGCCCGCATCTCGTGGTCGTGCGGTAGCGTTCTCGCTTCTCACGCCCGGGTTCCCGGGTTCGATTCCCGGCGGGGTCAGGGATTTTCTCTGCCTCGTGATGGCTGGGTGTTGTGTGCTGTCCTTAGGTTAGTTAGGTTTAAGTAGTTCTAAGTTCTAGGGGACTTATGACCACAGCAGTGCCATTTGAACCATTTGAACTACTTTCTATTGTGTGTAGAACTCCGCTATGGTATTCCTTTTAACTAATTTACTGAATTCGGCGACTTCTTCTTGAGTATCACTGCGTCTCTTCCTAAGTAAAACAAAATAAAAATAAAGTAATTTCAACCTAGCAGCTGCCTAGTTGTAAGCATTGTCGAAAATAAACAGCTTTACACTTGTACAGTACAAATTACAACTAAAAGTGACCTTTTCTTTCCTGGGCTATCAGGCGATTCGCCTGTATGACAGCTTCCGAACTTCGTAATCCTATCTAATGTTCGTACACTTTTGCGGGTGTAAGTGGTAGCTATCTTACGGGCTTTAGTGGTAGGTTGTATAGCAGCTTTCTGCTTTCAATTCCACCTCGCAGCCCTCCGTCACATTAAGCATAATTTTACGAGCACCAATTCGCACTGAGAATCTCCCTTTCCTTTTAGGGGTCGCGAGAGTCGTACTCCAACCTTGTGATGGATCTGGAGCAGCGTATTCACGCATTTCAAAATAGGAAACGAGCAACAAGGAACGCACAACACAAAGCAAAACAAAACGGAGAACACCCGAGGCATTCGGTAATGGTTGACAGAGCTGTAAAAGAGGTGGGACAGGCCCGACCTCTACCGGTAACTTCAGCAACCATAAATCAAACGACCCCACCTATAACTGCCACGACATGGAATCAGAGCAATACCCTGTTATATCTTGTGTACGCTATAGTACCCCCATCTGCGTCGGGGTACGTGCATACCGCTGTCCCATGGCTGTTGTCATCTCAGTGTACATTTAGTGCTATACGTGGATACGGTTTGCAAATTTTTTTCGAGCGGAGTTAGTAGCAAAGAAGTCATAAATTATATCATCGTACTAGGAACTGAAATTGTACTGCATGACATCGAAAATGTAGTAAGCGATAAACATTTCTCATTTTAGTTTCATTATTTTATGGTGTAGGGCGGTGTTCCCGAGAAAAAGTTTCAGAAAGGTCTGAAATCTTGTTTGTTTAAAGTCGGTAAGTGCTCTAATTCTCAAATACTGGATGTATTCAGGGTGTTTCAGAAGCCATGGTCAATAATTCACACATGAAAAGTACAGGCAAAAAGTAACTAAAAAGCTCCAATAAACATGGGACCGGCCGGTGTGGCCGAGCGGTTCTAGGTGCGTCAGTCTGGAACCGCGCGACCGCTACGGTCGCAGGTTCGAATCCTGCCTCGGGCATGAATGTTTGTGATGTCCTTAGGTTAGTTAGGTTTAAGTAGTTCTAAGTTCGAGGGGACTGATGACCTCAGATGTTAAGCCCCGTAGTGCTCAGAGCCATTTGAACCATTTTTTTAAAACATGGGAATACAAATCAACCGTTGTCGAAATACAACATATTTTCGACATGTTTTCTACGCGTCTGAATGTCTGAATGGAACGCTGAAATCATCTCTGGAATGAGTTACGAATCCTGTCAGGCAGTCCCGGGGAATTCTGTAAATGATTCACGGCTGCTTCAATGCGCAAGTGTAATTCCTCATAAGAGTTGACCTCGGTAGCGTAGACCAGGCTTTTGACATGACTCCACACAGAAGTCCACGGGATTAAAATCCGGAGACCTTAGAGGCCATAGCACACCTATCCAATGACGACCATACGTCCGAGGTAGCAGCCGGCACACTCGTAAATGAAACTTTACTGGAGCTCCGTCATGCATGAACCACATTTTCAGGTATTGGTTCAGTAGGACATCATCATGTGCATCTGGAAGTACAGTCCGCAGAAACCGCATGTACTGCTGTCCGGTTAGTGTCTGTGGTAAGAAGTGGGGTCCAATTATGCGGTCTCCGAGCAGTCCTGCCCAGACGTTCAACGTATAACGTTACTGATACGTGTGTTGCATTAGGATTGACATCGGCGCAAATGTGACAGTTATGGTAGTTAAAAATACCGCCACGGGTAAATCCAGAGATGCGTGAACAGAATACTGCTTACAAACAGGCGATTCAGGGTATACTGTTGTTGCACCGAATGTCAGAAATTGTCTCCAGAAGGGAAGTCTGCATTGTTAAGGGCTTGCACTCTCTGGAGGTGATATGGATAGAGTACTTGCCGGTGTAAAATCTGCCACACACTGCTGTGACTCAGGACACGCTCTTGTGTACTAATCCTCCTTGTTGAAGTATTCGGACGTTCGTGTACAATGCATAACGCCCTTTCTTCATGGATCTGGGTCGACCTTCTCGTACATGGAGTGAGAAAGTCCCGGCATCTCTAAGGCGCTGATGTAACTGGCTAAATGTACGCCTCTCGGGCTGCCTGCAGAGAGGAAAAGCTTCTCCATACAATCGGCCAGCCTCAAGGGCACTACCATTAGCTTTGCCATACATTAAGTGCATGTCAGTGTACTCTTCATTGGTCCATGGTGCCTTCACGTTAGGAACTGATTGTGAGGCTGGTGCGGCACAGTGCACGGAGAGAGAAAGGGAAGTAGTTGCGCATGCGTAAACAAACAGATAGTCGATCTCAAACTATGAGATACGAACGTAAATATTGCGGTATCCAGAGGCGATTACAGTTGGCTCCCAACTCGAATTAATGCGATACCTTGGCAACGGTTGATTTGCGGACCAACGTTTATTGGAGATTTCCAATAATTTTTTGGCCTGTATTTTCCATATGTGGATTAGTGACCATCACTTCTGAAACATCCCGTATGGTCTGGGTTATTTGCGTACTCTCAGTTATGATACCTCAAGGTATATACACAGTTTGTAACTTTAATTTCTAACTTTAATACTTGACTTAATGTGTTGAATATTTAACGTCAGATTGTAGCTCTTAATAATCAGATTATGACAGGATTTTAAATTTTGAAACTCGGTCAATAATTATGTGAAATACTGAAAATCAAATGTTTGCAATATTCTACAGGCTATAGTTTGATAATAGGGTACGAAGCGTTTACTTTTTTGTGCCTGTAACGTACAGTGACGGAAGCAGCTTGCGGATCGTGTGTGATACTATACTTACTATATTTCATTTAAGTTCACATATTTTGTTAAGCTGTAGTTGTTTAACTGTTGGCCAACACTCGTTTCTTTTCACCTGTTCGTTCAAAACTTTATTCCACGCCGCACCGACCTCTGTACGTCTGCGTGCAAAAAATTACGTGAAACGGAAATGGTATAATGAGCTGCTTCTGGTGATCCGAAATTTACCTGTAGGATCCACATGATTTATACAAGAGAATGATGGGGCTTCACAAGTTCGTGTCATTTTTTCTCCTCGCTCCAGCTGTGTCAGTAGTATCTCCCCAAGATTCTCTCTCTAGTTATAATCACAGTTAGCAGCGTATGCACAGAGAGTTTCACGGCGCACACGTACACGGTAATCACATTCCCGCCAGACACAGTGGGGCGTATCCACTGTGGCGACGTGCTCCGCATTTTATTCGGTCACAGTGTCTCCGAAGGCAGCTGAGTGCCAGTGCTACGAATACGCTGTCTGCACTGAACGTCTACGCCAAGCATTCGAATGCTTCGTACTGGAGGCGTACAGAAATCGAAAAACGTGGATTTCTTACTCGCAGCATGTTCATTCAAAGCTGTTGTTGCCTGTCGTCAGTTTTTCTTAGAACGAACTTTCACATTTGCAAAACTATATAATTCAGCAGTCAAGAGCTGCTGATCAATAATAGTTAATTCACAACCTTTTTCGGCCTTCAAATCATTGTCGCATTATACATAAGATATTATATGAAAATATTGAAACTGTCAAATAACGTAAAAGTCATCCAGAATTAACTGTAAATTTCGTTACTTATTACAATCAGGATCCACTTTTTCTGTGGCTCTTTTTCACAAGAACTAATGAGTGCTATCGATAGGTAACATACATACTCAGAAGGCTTATGACACCATACCTCGCGGGCGGCTTCTAATCAAACTTCGTATGGGGTACCACCGCAGCCGTGAGTCTGGATTCGCTATTTCCCGCCAGAAAGGTCAGTAGTTCGTAGAAATTACTGGAAATCGTCTAGTGAAAGAGAAGCAGTACCTGGGATTCCCCGGGGAAGTGTTGTAATCTTTCTGCTTAACACAGGGGTTCCCAACAAAATTTTCTCGAGGACCCCCTCATCGATCATGATTGGTACCTTGTCATATCACAGTATCAATTACCTAAAAAGCCAAATTAAGAGTCTTTTTATACGTTTTATATTTTTGGTACTTAAAAAGAAACATTGACATATTCATTACTGAAAAAGAAATATTGAGCTTAAAACTTTTTCAATTTAGCCATCATTGTTATTGTTAAATTTTTTTATTATTGCTCAAAATCTTTGTCTTCAAATCTGGGTGTTTAGTATAACAAACTCCTTAAAAAAATAATGGCCGATTGTCGTCTGAAATGCGAGTTTCTGTGTAAAGTGACTGTCAGTTGTCAGCTGCAAAGAGGCAGCGCGCGCAGTCTAAGGCATATAGCAGAACTATTTGAGCTAGTTTCAGTTGGCTCTAGGAAGACGCTAGACGCAGAAGATAGCGTTTGCTAAAGCTCTGCTCATGCAGGAAGCGGCCAAAACAAAAAATCTTATCATACGAAATACATTTAATATATTTTTTGTTCTAAAGCGTATTGCGGACCCCTCTGGCATAGCTCGCGGACCCCTGGGGGTCCGCGGACCACCTGTTGGGAACCACTGGCTTAAACATATATAAACGACCGAGCGAGGTGGCGCAGTGGTTAGCGCACTGGACTCGCATTCGGGAGGACTACGGTTCCATCCCGCGTCCGGCCATCCTGATTTAGGTTTTCCGTGATTTCCCTAACTCGCTTCAGGCAAATGCTGGGGATAGTTCCTTTGAAAGGGCACAGCCGACTTCCTTCCCCAACCTTCCCTAATCCGATGGGACCGATGACCTCAACGTTTGGTCGCTACCCCCGAATCAACCAACCAGCCATATAAAAACTACTAAGGAGACAGCCCTCTTAGATTGTCTGTATGTGATGCTGCCATTTACCGTCTAGTAATGTCATCAGAAGATCCACTGATCGACCCATTCTGCAGTTACTTATTCATTCTGATTCCTCGCCCTTTTTTATACCAGCTGCCCACATACTTTTTATCAGATAGAGAATACTACCAATTACACATGAAGTGTGTGTTAAGATTTTTGTAGAAAATTTAATGTAACGTGGAGCACTGTTTAAGCCATACGGTTATCGTATTAAGAGAAGTGATGTTCAGTCAGTGTTTCGATAATGTTTATGTTCGCATCCTTTCCCGTTAAACGAGTTTCGTTACCTTATCTATAACCTTTATTTAAATTCGAAAGACATGAACGACGTGCGGTAAGGAGACGATCAAAATTCTACGTTCCATTGTTTTCCTCCTCTGTTATTTTCGCCTTAAAAAACTGAAGCCTGTTAGTACGAGGATGAAGAGAAACGAGGTGAATTTACTATCGTTCTGATATCTGTGTTGCCAGAGTTTGGTGTTTCGTGCAGACGGATCGCCATCAGCAGTCTTTTGTTCTAGCCGGAGACTCCCACTCGGCATGTAAGGGTGCGCGGTAATCTACGATCCGTATTGTACTCGTGTCTTCACAGACAGCTGAGTCCGTATCTCGGCATCTACATGCACCCACGGCCACCAAAATGCGCATCAGCAAAGTAATATGTGTCGCTGATGGTATCTGGGTCTCACGTCCTTTCTGTTGCCAGCCCGAACAGAGATGAGTGAAACCACAATCGTGAACATATCAACGACCTGTATTGTGTGGCGGAGCAGGTGAGAGAGCCTATGGAAGAGTCAATGGAGAGGCTTACGACTACTTTAACTCGTAAGAATAAATTCACAAATTGCGATTGTGGTTCCGCATCAGCTGTAGAATATTTCAGAACAAATGAAAATTTGAGCTGGACCGGAACAGGAATCAGGATTTCCCGCTTGTTGCGAGTGGTCACCTTCGGCTATCCTAGCAAATCTCCATTTATCCTGGTGTCTAGTCTTACTCGTACTAACACTACACTACCGTGCGTCCCCCAAGGAAAAGATACTGTTTTCTGTCGTCATTACCTTGCTGTGGCATGAGACACTGCAGTACACTATCTGATATACTGCGCCGACAGTTAACAGCCGCTTTTAATTATGAAAAAACTCACAAACTGCGGTTGTGGTTCCGTATCAGCTGCAGAATATTTCAGAACAAATGAAATATGTTCCCGACTAGGACTGCAACCAGTATTTCCCGCTTGTCGCGAGCGGTCGCCTTAACTACTTCGGCTATCCGAACACACTTGTAGTAGCGGCCCTGATCTGCATTTACCCTGGTGTCTACGCTCCCTTGTGCTTGCTTGCTCTACATTACCAGGTTTCCCACAATGACGAGACACTGCTTTCTCTCGTCATTGCCTTGCTACGGCATGAAATACTACAGTGCAGTGCCTGAGAAACTGCGTTGACGATCAACAGCCGCATTCAATTATGAATGATGCGACACCATAACTGCAACTGCCGAGCTCATTCTTAATTGAAAGAGGCTGTTGATCATGGACGCAGTGTCTCGGACAGTGCGCTGCTGTATTTCACGCCATAGCAAGGCAATAACGCGAGAAAACTGTCTCACCCTGTACGGGAATCAAGGTAATATGGTGCAAGCGCAAGGGAAAGTAGACACCAGGACAAATGGAGATTTTGGCCGCTCCTGGAAGCGTACTCGGATAGCGGAAGAGGTATTGAACGGATAAATTGTGACGTCCACCCAGACTAAACGCATATAACAATACCGAACAAAATGAAAAAAATAGTTCTTAAGGCTGCCGCTGGCGATAAGTGGGAAATCCGGATTCGAGTCCCACTGCGGCATAAATTTTCATTTGTTCTGAAATATCTACAGGAGTTGCGGAAAGGTAATCGCATTTTGTGAATTCGTTGTTGATCGTCAACGCAATGTGTCAAGACGCTGGCTGCAGAAAAATGGTTCAAATGGCTCTGAGCACTATGGGACTTAACAGCTGTGGTCATCACTCCCCTAGAACTTAGAACTACTTAAACCGAACTAACCTAAGGACAGCACACACATCCATGCCCGAGGCAGGATTCGAACCTGCGACCGTAGCAGTCGCGCGGTTCCGGACTGCGCGCCTAGAACCGCGAGACCACCGCGGCCGGCGCTGGCTGCAGAATTTAACTCGTTATTGACACCTACGAGATCATCTTGACCTGGTGCAACGTGAAAGGAGTTTCCCGATAGAGTGTCCACATTTGGGGTTTCTTTGGTTTCCCTTGGTTTTGGAATATATTCCGTGTTCCAACATTATGAAGTAACATGAAGAAAACGGTCTATTGACATATAACCAACATGGGTTCAGAAAATATCGTTCTTCTGAAATACAACTGGCACTTAATTCACACAAAGTAATGAGTGCCATCGACAGGAGACCTCAAGTGTGTTCCAGATTTCTAGATTTCCAGAATGCTTCTGACACCTTGCCTCACAAGCGATGTGTAATCAAATTGCGAGTCTACGGAATATTGTTTCATCTGTGCGACTGGACTCGTAATTTCCTGTCGGAAAGGTCAAAGTCCACAGTAGTTAACGGGAAGTCGTCTAGTGAAACAGAAGTGGTGTTCAAGAGTCCCTGTGGAAGCGGTACAAGCCCCCTGTTGTTCTTAACATACGTATAAGTAAATGAACTAGGAGACGTCCTTAAATGTTTGCAGATGATGATTTTGTTTACCACGTAACAACGTCGTCAGCAGACCAAAACAAACTGCAAATGATTTAAGACAAGACATTAGCATAGTGCAAAAAATGGTGACACCAAACAATGAAGAGTATAAGGTCCTCCACAAGAGTGCTAAAAGAATTCACGTAAATTTCGGTTACACGATAAATAAAACATTTGAAGGTGGAAGATTCAGCTATATACCTAGGGAATACAGTTACGAACAACCTAAATTTGAACTATCACATGAAAAATGTTGTGGACATGGGGAACAAAATATTGCATTTTACTGACAGTATATGTGGGAGATTCAACAAATCTAGTTAATAGGATGCCTACATTAGCCTTGGTCCGTCCTCTTCTGGAGTATTCTGTGTGGTATGGGATCAAACAGGGATGACGGAGGACATTGAAAAAGCTCAGAGAAGAACAGCGCGCTCTGTATTATCATGAAATAATAGTCATGTTAAGAGAAATGTGGTAGCTATCAATAAAACAACGGCGTTTTTCATTGCTGTGAGATTTTTTCATGAAATTTCAGTCGGCAACTTTCTCCTTCGCATGCGAAAATATCTTGCTGGTTAGCGCCAACTTGGGGAGAAATATGTTTCTTTTTTTTTCAGTTTATGAGCACAATTGTTTTTATCAGACAGGTTTCGGTCATCGCTAACCATCTTCAGATCTGTTTGAAACATGTGCTAATATAATATAACGAGAGTCAAAAAAATAAAAAAAAAAGAAATCGGCTAAGCGCTGTCGAAGATAATTAAAAATATGGTGCGTAATAGGTTGCAGTGACGGCATAGTCAATTATGTGAACGGCGGTAGTGTTTATAACAACATCATTTACTATATTAAATTTTGCTATAGGAACGGAATAAAGCGCAGAAGAGTGTTAGATATTGCTTTTGGTGTGTCTTCCTGGGTTTTATGAGAGTTTTGTAGAATCCCATGAAGACGTTGAAAGTGATGTGAGCCCTGATCGCCCCAGCACATTATTAACCATTGAAATCGTCGAAAAAGTGAAAGAAATGGTCATGGCCGGTCACCATATCACAATAAGAGTTAATGCTGCCACATAATTGGGCTCATGCTAAGAAACTATTTTGTCACATGTTTTGGATATGAAACGTCTGACAGCAAAACTTATTCTAAAGTTATTGAATACCTAACAAAACGTGCCGGAATCAGAGTTACTCAGAAGTCGCTAGATGAAACAAACAACGATGCAGAACTACTGAAATGTGTATAGCAGGCGATAAAACATGGGTTTACGAATACGGCGTTGAAACTAAAGGTGAATCGTCCTGACGGAAGAATTCTGGATTGCCAAGACGGAAAACCGCTCGACAAGAGCGTTCAAATGTGAAGGTTATACTCACTAAGTTCTCGATTTTAACGACGTAGTACACTTTGAGTTCTTGCCAAAAAATCTGTCAGCTAGGAATACTACCTAACATTCAAGTACCTAGAAATTGTGTCGAAGGAATTCATGACTCTTGTACCACGATAATGCACCTGTCCACATTTCTTTGCCTGATCGCGGAATTTTGGTCGAAAACAATACTGTTGCCGCAGACTCCATATTCACCAGACATGGCCCTGTGTGACATTCTCCTGTTCTTAAAAATGAAGGAAACCTTAAAGGACCGCCGTTTCACAAGTGAGGATGAGATTAAAAACACATAACTGAGAGCTAAAAACAATCTACTCAAAGATCGAAGTCCAAAAGCCTTTCAGGGATTGGGAAAAAGTGCAGACAGAAGTATATAATACATCGATGGTAGGCAATGAAAACCTTCTACCTCTATTTTGCTGAATTTTACAGGGGAAGCAAAAATCTTTCTTAAAAATTATACAAAGTGAAATAGATAAAGTTGCTACATCTTCAGCTATATAGTAGAAGCCTAGTGATTTACTCGTTATAGAAATCTTTGAACTTTAAAATCTCCCTTTGATAATGGAGTTACTGGTTACTGGAAATACGAGATTTTGCCAGACAGATGAAGTTACGAGGTCTTCATTGCCTACCATCGATCCATCGATATCGTGTGTTAGGGGTGTAAGTGTAGATATAGTGATCATTGGTACCTTAACTACTAACAGTCTTCCCGCAGACACATTACATAATTTACTATCCGATCTCTTGTACACGATCGTAACTGCAGCACTAAGTGGATTATGCCTGTCAGTATAGACTAACCGTGGCTTCCACGCATCTACACTTCGACACCTGACCTGCTGCTCAGGGAAAAATAAGCGTTAATGCCTTGCTCTTACCACATGTACTTGAAGGTAGTAACCAACCTAAAAAATACTACATCTAATAGCTATAATTATTAGTCTAAGAGTGAAGTAAGAACTGACGCGTAGTTCAGTACGCTGTCCTCAATCACTACTAAAAATATCTGTACTTATAACCCAAACACCATGTCTATTGGGGACTATTCTGAAAGCGACAGCGTTGATGTAGACGAATAAATAAAATTATTTGAAAAAACCAAAATTTCCAGTATTTTTTGAATACTGTTCGTACAGCATACCTAACTTACTTGTGGAACTGAATGCCACTTTCTGTCGTCCATCGATTACGGCATCGGGAAGCAACTCTACTTCTAACAATTTTTGTCCAAAGATGCACACATTCAATACAAAGTCGTGAGGAGGAAAAGTACAATCGATTCTGATGACTCCTCGCTAACCTGACGGCTCCAGCAAAGGCCGTCACGGTTTTCTAGGCAAAAAATCTTTTGAATAGTCAGTCCATTGTAGTACTGAGTTCACTGACAGACCACTGTTAGCGACCCACACACAGTGAGCAAATACATATCGCAGGCCAGAGATGGCAGAAACAGATTCATTGACATCAGAACAGTACAACAGTGTCTTAGTTTCTCTCCACACCGCTTCCCGCTTCTCATCACTCCTACAGCAGACTGTCTCTCTCCGCCCAAAACGCGCGTGCTCACGCACACACACACACACACACACACACACACACACACACACACCACACACACACACACACACACATCACTCACATCCATTCTCCATTCTGGTTACCAATGCGCTGCTGCAGCGTCTCGGCCGTCCACAAAAAAGAAAGCGAAGCAGCCCTTTGTGTAGTCCTGACGAGACGCCTTATTGTGAAGGCAGCTGGCCTCAGCTTGAATTGTGTTGTATCTCTATCACATTGACATCTAATTTACATTGCGCTCCGTGCCCGCGCTCTTCGTTCTGCTTTGTGTGTTGTCCACTGCGGTGCTTTGGGACGGGGACCAGGGAAGCACATGTCTCCCTGCGCACCAATGGAGCTTTTGATACCAGTTTCGTAACATCTTTATACACATAGGTAGAGGGCCCAAGTGCTTTTCATCAGCTCAAGGGTGTTGGCCGAATACTAATCATATTGATACGTTCAGCAGTATACCACTTTGCTGTGTTACACTTTATATCAGCTGTTAAGTGCTAGGTGGTTTCTGACAAAGGGAAGTGATCAGCTATTCATTACCGTTTGAGATATATATGGCAGCCACATGAGTAATACATCGACTTTATGAAACAGTGATAAACGCCCAAAAAACCATACGAATAAGATTACTACCTTCGAAGAAAACCACATTTGGTGTGTACGCCGCTGTTAAATATGCTGTGATACTGTAAGCAGCAACGATCGAAAAATACGCTACTGGCCATTAAAATTGCTACACCAAGAAGAAATGGAGATGATAAACGGGTATTCGTTGAACAAATATATTATGCTAGAACTGACATGTGATTACATTTTCACGCAATTTGGGTGCATAGATCCTGAGAAATCAGTACCCCGGAACAACCACCTCTGGCCGTAATAACGGCCATGATACGCCTGGGTATTGAGTCAAACAGAGCTTGGATGGCGTGTACAGGTACAGCTGCCCATGCAGCTTCAACACGATACCACAGTTCATCAAGAGTAGTGACGGGCGTATTGTGACGATCCAGTTGCTCGGCCACCATTGACCAGACATTTTCAATTGGTGAGAGATCTGGAGGGTGTGCTGGCCAGGGTAGCAGTCGAACATTTTCTGTATCTAGAAAGGCCCGTACAGGACCTGCAACGTGCGGTCGTGCATTCTCCTGCTGAAATATAGGGTTTCGCAGGGATCGAATGGAGGGTAGAGCCACGGGTCGTAACACATCTGAAATGTGACGTCCACTGTTCAACGTGCCGTCAGTGTGAACAAGAGGTGACCGAGACGTGTAAACAATGGCACCCCATACCATCACGCCGGGTGATACGCCAGTATGGCGATGACAAGTACACGCTTCCAATGTGCTTTCACCACGATGTCGCCAAACACGGCTGCGACCATCATGATTCTGTAAACAGAACCAGGATTCACCCGAAAAAAACGACGTTTTGCCATTCGTGCACCTAGGTTCGTCGTTGAGTACGCCATCGAAGGTGCTCCTGTCTGTGATGCAGCGTCAAGGGTAACCGCAGCCTTGGTCTCCGAGCTAATAGTCCATGCTGCAGCAAACGTCGTCCAACTGTTTGTGCAGATGGTTGTTGTCTTGCAAACGTCCCCATCTGTTGGCTCAGGGATCGAGACGTGGCTGCTCGATCCGTTACAGCCATGCGGATAAGATGCCTGTGATCTCGACTGCAAGTGATGCGAGGCCGTTGGGATGCAGCACGGCGTTCCCTATTACCCTCTTGAACCCACCGATTCCACATTCTGCTAACAGTAATTGGATCTCGACCAACGCGAGCAGCAGTGTCGCGATACGATAAGTGGCAATCGCGGTAGGCTACAATCCGACCTTTATCAAAGTCGGAAACGTGATGGTACGCATTTCTCCTCCTTACACGAGATATCACAACAACGTTTCACTAGGCAATGCTAGTCAACTGCTATCTGTGTATGAGAAATCGGTAGGAAACTTTCCTCATGTCAGCACGTTGTAAGTGTCGCCACCGGAGCCAGCCGTGTGTGAATGTTCTGAAAAGCTAATTATTTTGATATCACAGCATCTTTTTTCTGTCGGTTAAATTTCGCGTCTGTAGCACATCATCTTCGTGGTGCAGAAATTTTAATGGCCAGTAGGGTATTACGGCTGTCGGTCGCTAGAGAATCAGTTTTTTTAACAGAGCAGCAGAAATATAAACTCAGTGCCCGCGTTGTCAGTCAACAGGGGACAGCAGAACAAGCTGTGATGTGGAACTCTAAATGTATAAGAGGCAGTCGAATGACAACCTAACACCCGCCACAAGGAGATCATGGGATGTTTCCACTGAAAAATTATCACCACACGCCTTAAGACATTTATCCCACTGGCAAACCGGACGGTCCTGTTTCGTACAATGCGGTCGGCAGCTGACAGATCCACAACAGGACCCACTTTTGCAGTTACTGGTCGGAATGAAACTGACGTCCACGCACTTCTTTTTGCAGGCCATCAAAGATGTGAACATCATAATGCGAAAGATCAAGGTTGTGTGGAGGATGTAGCAGTGTTTCCCAATCATATCGCCGAAGCGTAGCCTTCGTTCGATTGGCAGTGTGGGGGTGGGCCTTATCGTCCATCAACATAATTCCTCTGATAGTCGAGTTCCTTCGGAGACGAACCACTATCAATGTGCAGCGCTATGAAGACACTTTGCAGAAGATGTGGCACGCCATGAAACAAAAACGCCCAGGAATACAGCCTGACAGAATCATCCTGTTGCACGATAACGCCTCTCCTCTCACTGCCAATAGGACAGAGGCTGCGCTTTAGCGTTATGCTTGGGAAACACTGCTACATGTTCCATACAGCCCAGATCTTTCCCGATGTGATTTTCGCATCTATGGCGACCTGAAGAAAGACGTACATGAACGTCAGTTTCAGTTGGATGAAAAAATGCAAAGGTGGGTACGGTTGTGAATCTGTCAGCGGCCGACAGCGTTCTACGAAACAGGAATTGATCGTCTCGACTTCCAGTGGGATGAATGTCTTAATGACACCATTCCATGGTCCCGTTATAGCGGGCGTTCGGTTTTCATTTGACTACCACTTGTAAAAAATGCCAACGCCACATTGTTCTCTCTCTCTCTCTCTCTCTCTCTCTTTCTGTCTAGAGCGACGGTACGTAGCAGTGTTCACCTCATTGTTCCAAATCAAGTCAGTGACTGTACCTACGATCGATAGCTGACCAGACTCCTTTGACAGAATGAAATATTAAAATGTTAATGCAGATAATACCACATAGAAATACGAGACCTGTTCGTCTATTAAGGTCCGATTAGTCGCGAAATGCAAACCGCAATCAAAATGTAATTAAGGTTTGCACAGATGTGTTGGACAGTGACTCAAGTACGCCCAGTATGCTTGTGAGGTCATTGACCCCAGTGGTATTAGGAGTGTTAAGCGATTGAAACCATCTTTGAGCTGTGCTACAGGGAATAACAGACTCGCCATAGGCCTCCTGTAACATTGCATAGACGTCAGCTGATGGTCTGTTGAGACGAAAAGTATTTCAAAGCCGCATGTTGTTCATCTCCGTCACGCCCAATGTTGCGGTAGGTGATAGTGAATATGTCGCAGCTTGCTCCCTTCTCACAGGCGCGAACCAGCAGTACCAACAATGAAACTACCACGTCGTGTTTGCTGCACATTAAGTTAACAGAATATAATAAGATTAAGTTCCAGCGCGAGACATAATGACCGTAAAAATTATAATCATTCTTGCCTGAAAAGCACTAATATTCTTATGGTGTTTGGAATCCGTGTCAAACAGGCATGGCAATGGTCATCGAAGGAGTTGAGAGAGGCGCTAATAGGGTGGCAACAGATTGGCGTAACCCACAAGAAAGGCTAACAGAAATTTTCTGGGAACTTAATGGAAATTCTTGGAAGAAAGGCAATAGTGTTTTCTCCATACCCTTTAGAGAACCTATATTCAAAGAAACTGTGCGACCACTTCGCTGTCACCATCGTAAACGACACTAAGATAAAAGAAGTAAGGGTACGTATAGAGGTAGCGTATACAGGGATTAGACAAAACTGTGGAAACATGGCCAGATATGCAAGCTTGGTCATAAATGCAGATGCTAGACAGGCCTGAAAGTTGTGCTCATGTATCTGACCACGAACGGAACTTGTAAATCTGTCCTCAATAGGTTGCAAGCGTCAGTCGTGGTTAGGACAATGTCCTGTGCCGTTGTGAGTGAATTATGTCGGAGCGAAGTCGGTTCGGAACGAGGGAAAATTGTTGCTGCTCGTATGGTGAGTGTTTCCGCAACCAAGGTACCGGATATACAGGGCTATTACAAATGATTGAAGCAATTTCATAAATTCACTGTAGCTCCATTCATTGACATATGGTCACGACACACTACAGATACATAGAAAAACTCATAAAGTTTTGTTCGGCTGAAGTCGCACTTCAGGTTTCTGCCGCCAGAGCACTCGAGAGCGCAGTGAGACAAAATGGCGACAGGAGCCGAGAAAGCGTATGTCGTGCTTGAAATGCACTCACATCAGTCTGTCATAACGGTGCAACGACACTTCAGGACGAAGTTCAGCAAAGATCCACCAACTGCTAACTCCATTCGGCGATGGTATGCGCAGTTTAAAGCTTCTGGATGCCTCTGTAAGGGGAAATCAACGGGTCGGCCTGCAGTGAGCGAAGAAACGGTTGAACGCGTGCGGGCAAGTTTCACGCGTAGCCCGCGGAAGTCGACGAATAAAGCAAGCAGGGAGCTAAACGTACCACAGCCGACGGTTTGGAAAATCTTACGGAAAAGGCTAAAGCAGAAGCCTTACCGTTTACAGTTGCTACAAGCCCTGACACCCGATGACGAAGTCAAACGCTTTGAATTTTCGGCGCGGTTCAACAGCTCTTGGAAGAGGATGCGTTCAGTGCGAAACTTGTTTTCAGTGATGAAGCAACATTTTTTCTTAATGGTGAAGTGAACAGACACAATGTGCGAATCTGGGCGGTAGAGAATCCTCACGCATTCGTGCAGCAAATTCGCAATTCACCAAAAGTTAACGTGTTTTGTGGAATCTCACGGTTTAAAGTTTACGTCCCCTTTTTCTTCTGCGAAAAAAACGTTACAGGACACGTGTATCTGGACATGCTGGAAAATTGGCTCATGCCACAACTGGAGACCGACAGCGCCGACTTCATCTTTCAACAGGATGGTGCTCCACCGCACTTCCATCATGATGTTCGGCATTTCTTAAACAGGAGATTGGAAAACCGATTGATCGGTCGTGGTGTAGATCATGATCAACAATTCATGTCATGGCTTCCACGCTCTCCCGACTTAACCCCATGCGATTTCTTTCTGTGGGGTTATGTGAAAGATTCAGTGTGTAAACCTCCTCTACCAAGAAACATGCCAGAACTGCGAGCTCGCATCAACGATGCTTTCGAACTCATTGATGGGGACATGCTGCGCCGAGTGTGGGAGGAACTTGATTATCGGCTTGATGTCTGCCGAATCACTAAAGGGGCACATATCGAACATTTGTGACTGCCTAAAAAAGCTTTTTGAGTTTTTGTATGTGTGTGCAAAGCATTGTGAAAATATCTCAAATAATAAAGTTATTGTAGAGCTGTGAAATCGCTTCAATCATTTGTAATAACCCTGTATTTAGAGTTTCAAGAGGCACCGTATCGAACATTTATACCTCATAAAGGGAAAGCCGAAAAACATCATCCGCCAAATCACAACGCGTACGAAAGTGCGACAGACGGTCATTGAAGAGGATTACGACGAAAAATAAGAGGACGATGACTGCAAAAGTCACTGCAGAAATGAATGTGGCACCCTCGATCTCTGTTAGCACCAAAACAACTCTCAGGGAGCTCCATAAGCAGAAAATTGCAAGGCGAGCTGGAATTCCAGAACTACACATCAGTGATGTAAATGCTCGTAACAGAAAAACGTAGCACCGAAGCCGTAAAACCCATTTGGTCGAATAGGTCGTGTTTCACACACTGTTTTCAAATCATGGTCATGTTCAGCCCCAAGACGGCGGAGGTCTGGTGATCATTTGATCAGCAATATTGTGGTATTTCGTGGACCCCATAGTTACTCTACAAGATGGAATTACTGCCAAGTATTGACTATACTGGCTGATCAGGTCCATCCCATGGTACAGTGTTTGCTCCCCAATGATGATGATGATGATGATGATGATGATGATGTGTTCCAAGTCGACAGGGTCCCTGCTTACATAGCTCGTATCGTCCAGGCCTTGTGTGAGCACGAGGATCAACTATCGCATCTCCCTGTCGATAACAGTCACCAGACTCAAGACTTTGTGGTTTACTTTGGAGAGAAGGGTGCGTCAGCGCTGTCCACCTCCATCATCGTTACCTAATCTGGCCACTGTTTTGCAGGATTTAGGGCATAAGATTCTCTTGAATCCCACACAAGATCTATATTTATCCATTCAGAGACGACTGGGTGCTGTTTTGAATGCCAACGGGTTTCCTGCACCGTATTAGGGAGAATAATGCGTTGTGTTTGTGGTGGTTTCATATTTTCGTCCAACCTCTGTAGGCAGTTATTTTCCCTCGCTCAGTACGCGTATAGAATGGAAAAGAAAATCGATAATACTGGTACGCTGTACCCTTCGCCATGCAATGCGCAGTTGGTTGCGGAGCGTATATTTGGATGGAATCCAGGATTCAGCGTGAAGCCCACGTTCCTTGTTAAAAACGTGCCCTATGTGCCTCGCAGTACCCGCCTAATTTCACCATGTTCCTCCACGGTCACGTTGCTCAATGAAGTAAGAGGAACAGCAATAATAAAAGCGGCCTCTTTTGCGCCTCGGGAGCAATTGGCCGACACCCCAGAGTGCGCCGTTGTTCACGCGAAATGTACACCATTAGGAGGCACTCCTTACTGCGGGACAAATGCCCCGCGGGCTGGCATTTGCATAGTGCCCGGTTGGGTGCAGTTTTACGCCTCACTTGAGACAAAATCGATTACGCCCTTATTGCCCATATAAATTACCTTCATTACCTGGGCAAACTCCCTCCTCCCCGCCCCACCCCCGCAGGCAGCCGGGCGTGGCGAATATTGCTCCAGTGTCATGAATATTGCATCCCGAATGTCTTCCCGTGCCGATTTGTCAGGCCACCAACGGAAAATGGATTTCCTTAACGGGGCCGGCGCTCGGTCGTGCAAGGAATTAAAATTTAATAGTTGCGAGAGAACCGTTACACGGTTTCATTGTGTCTGACGTAAGGTGAACGTTCTGCCGCTAGGCAGCGTGAAAGAGGATGCGTCATTATCACTACACGCCCACCCCCAAGTAAAAGTGTGCCGTAGCAGGCCAGCCAGGTCGTTTACTGAACTTGATACTTTTTTTTTCAACTACGTCACAAACAGCAGTCGACACATATCCAGACTCGTATTTAAATTACAGCAAGTTCCGACGACTATGCAGCTTGCAGATTATCCGGCGATTTTGAGAATAAAATAAGAAAAACCAAACCTGATATAACTTTTTGAAAGGAACATCAGAAATTGCCTGTTAACAGGGAACAAAATTTGAAGCGTGTGATGTGGAATGAAAGAAATGCAAGAGTGACTGAGAGGAAACTGGCAACGTCACATTGTTTCGGCTTAGTCTCTCTCTGTGTCTCTCTCTTTCTCTCGATGGTACAGTGGTTAAAAGTTTCTCGTTTAGTTTTTCCATGGTTTCCTGAAATCGCTTAAGTAAATTCCAACACGGTTTCCTTGAAAACGGAAAGCCTTCTTTCCAACTGCATCCTTGCCTCTGTCCTAAATACCACATCGTCGACGGGGCGTGTAACTTTACTGATGAAAGACGTGACATATTGCCTTACAGATAAAGTAACTGATTTGCGTTCTTTTATTTTTATATTTATTTTTCGAAACAATCACATAGAGATTTCACTGTGCAGTTAGCAGTTTCCACCACCCAGTTCAGCGTTTCTTCCTATTACAGTAACATACGGAGCAAAGGAAGAATGAGTGCTTTAATGCCTCTTTGCGGGCTGAAATTAATCTGGTGTTGTCTTTGTGGTAACTACGGGAGAAATAAATGGCAAAATGCAGAGTATTTCTAGATATTCCACTGAATTCTGGTTCTCGGAACTTTGTAAGCAGTGTTTCGTGGGATGATTGGCGTATATCTTCAAGGGCCTGCCAATATAGTTTTTCCAGCATATCCGTGACCCTATTTCGCTAGTCACACAATTCGTGTCGTCCTTCTTTGTACATGTTCAACGTCCTCAGTTAGTCCTGTTCGGTGTTGGTCTCACACACTTGAGAAATGATCTAAGATGGGACGCACGAGTAATTTGTAAGCAGTGTCCTTCGAAGGTCTACCACTTGCCTCACCTACAGCCAGTTCTTCCCGCTCCAAGCTAAACCTCAGAATTAGTTACCACAAAGAAGACGATGTTAAGAATTCTGATACTTTGGAAGCAAACTATCACATGGCGGATGAGGGAAGGAAGACGCAAAAAGGAGATTAGACGGGCAAAAAGGGCATTCATGGCTGGGAGAAGTCTACTAGTGTCAAATATGGGCTGTAACTTGAGGAAGAAATGTCTGGGAATGTATGTTTGGAGCACAGGATTTATGGTATGTAGGGAAACCGGGAAAGAAGAGAATCGCAGCTCTGAGACGCCATGCTACTTAAAGATCCTGCAAATTAGGTGGACTGATTAGATAAGAAATGAGGAGATTCTCCGCAGAATAGGCGACGAAAGCAACATTTGGTGAAGGATGGGATGATTGAACATGTCTTATGACATCAGGCAATAACATCAAATGTACAAGAGAGAGCTGTAGAAGGTAAAGGCTATAGGGGAAGACAAAAATTGAAACATGTCCAACAAATAATTGGGGATTTAGTTTGCATGTGCTAGCCTGAGGTGAAGTGGTTGGCACAGGAGAGGAATTCGAGGTGGGTCACCTCAGTCTGTCCAGAAGAATTACGACTAAACAGAAAAGAAAAGGTACAAATTGTTAGGCTCGGTTCTCACAGTGGTAATAGGATATGCGATACAACATGTTGCAATAAGTGTCGCGAAACGCGACGGTTATTCGTGGGACACTCAGGAGTGATATGACAAGTAACAACACACAGCAGGCAGCAATAGCTTCGTGTGTGGCGTGTTGCTGCCAGACTCGACACGGACAATTTGCAAATATGTACCTTATTTACTCGAGACTGGAAAGACATATGACTCTCCTCCCAGCGTTAAAACCAGTTTCGATATTTTAGATAGATACTTTTGATGCACAGCACTCTATGACCTTAAACGTACCAAACGTAAACTGACTAGCGACTTAAAAAAAAAATAAAAAGAAAAGAAAAAGTCGCTGTGTTGTACTACAATTCGAATTAACTATGGGAAACATCAAAAAGAAAACAAGTTCATTACCACACCGTGGTATCACACTGTAAGAAGCAAAGAAGGATTTTTTTTGGGTAGATAAATTTCCTCAAAATCGAATGAGAAAAACTGGTTGGTTTGTGGAGAACATGCATGAATGCTAAAAGAGTGATTTTTAATTTTTTTCTCTACAATTTTTGCCCTCTACAGTTCTCTCTAGTATCATGGAAGTCATTCCTTCATGTCTTAACAGATGTCCTATCATCCTGCCCTTCTCGTTATCAGTATTTTCCACATATTCCTTTCCTCTCCGATTCTGTGCAGAACATCCTCATTCCTTACCTTATCAGTCCAGCCAATTTTCAACATTAGTCTGTAGCACCACATTTCAAATGCTTCGATTCTCTTCTGTTCCGGTTTTCCCATACTCCATGTTTCACTACCATACAGTGTCGTACTCCAGACTTACGACGAGCGTTCTCAGAAGTTTCTTCTTCAAATTAAGGCCTATGTTTGATACTAGTAAACTTCTCCTGGCCAGGAATGCCCTTTTTGCCGCTGCTGTCTGCTTTTGATGTCCCCCTTGCTCCGTCCGTCATTGGTTATTTTACTGCCTTGGTAGCTGAATTCGTTAACTTCATCTACTTCGTGACCATCAATCCTGATTCTAGGTTTCTCGCCGTTCTCGTTTCTGCTACTTCTCGTTACTTTCGTTTTTCTTCGATTTACTCTCAGTCCATATTTTCTACTCATTAGGTTGTTCACTGATATCCTTTCACCTTGAATTTTAATTCCACTCCTGAACCTTTCTTTTATTTTTGTCATTGCTTTTTCGATGTACAGATTGAACAATAGGGGGAAGACTACATCCCTGTCTTACACCGTTTTTAATCCGAGTACTTCGTTCCTGGTCGTCCACTCTTATTATTCCCTGTTGACTATTGTACATATTGTATATTACCCGTCTCTCCGTATTGTTTGCCCCTATTTTTCTCATAATTTCGAATATCTTGCACTTTTTACATTGTCGAAGGCTTTTTCCAGGTCGACAAATCCTATGAACGAGTCTTCATTTTTCTTTCGTCATGTTTCCGTTATCAACCGCAACGTCGTTGTCTCTGTCGTGTTTTTACTTTTCCTAAAGCCCAACTGCTCGTCATCTAATACATCCTCAATTTTCTTTTCCATTCTTCTGTACATTATTCTTGTCAGCATGAGCTGTTAAGCTGACTGTGCGATAATTCTCGCACTTTTCAGCTCTTGCAGCCTTCGGAATTTTGTGGATGATATTTTTCTGAAAGTCAGATGCTACGTCGCCAGACTCATACATTCTACGCACCAACGTGAATAGTCGTTTTGTTGCCACTTCCCCCAATGATTTTAGAAACTCTGATGGACTGTTATCTATCCCTTCTGCCTTATTTGATCTGAAGTCCTCCAAGTGTCTTTTAAATTCTAATTCTAATACTGGATCCCCTGTCTCTTCTAAATCGACTCCTCGTACCTCTTCTATAAGCACAGAGAATCTGCATTCGAGGAAGATTGTGGGACCGTTATGTCGCTACCAATGTATATCTCACGTGGAGATCATAAGAGATGTCTGTACACGTATAGAGCCATATAGATAGGAAATTTTCCCTTAGCCAGTACATGAACGGCATAGGGGAAAAAATCGCTGATATTGGTACTACGTACCATTGTAGGTCCGTCATTGTAGGTGCAGTGGCTTGTGGAACATATAACTGTGTTTTCAAGAAGAATGTAAAAGATACAAAAAGTATACCTTAATTCGTTTTCAAATTAATTCTTGTTCGCAATAACACACTACCTGCAACGTTTATAATGCTGCTGTAACTGTCAGCGAAGACTTATTTAGAACAGATAGAAGAACTGACGTCGCACGTCGTTTTAAGCTTGTCGAAATGTGTGTGATATGGGCAGTTGGTAAACTTGCTGATACCAACCGCCTTCTTTGGCCATTGAGTTATCATTTTATAACATTTGTTAACTTTGCCGATTCAACCTGACGTGGACTTAGGTCTATGCTACAAATCAGCCCGCGACCACAACCTACATCTAAAAAATTAGTATGGAAATAAAATAAATATTGTCATCGTTGTGTCTCTATTTGCACACGCACTACGTCACATGCCACCACAGCGTTACGTCAACAGTAGTATTATTTTCTACGGTACAGTAAAATTTTCATAAGATGAAGCAATGATGCGGGCAATGAAGGCTGTAAATCAGATTAGTCAATTACAGTTAAAAAAATTTCGTTATTATTATGTCATTTCTTAGACGATCACCAGTAATTTAAAAATTCACGACGTCTGAAACTGCCTGTATGTTACGCCTTTCGAGAAATTCTTTGACACTGAAACGTAAACTCAGCCACAAATCCTACAACGATTAGTAAATCCAATATCGAACTTCCCACCTCTAACAATTCTTAACGCGACAATGTGCCATGAAGGGCAGCCTCGAGAACATTTTTCCACCCAAGCGACATATTCGGCGCACCATGTCCCTTACATGCTTACACTCGTGTCAGCTCTTGCTGCTAATTATGGTACATTCTGTAGAGCAATTTTAAACTTGAGCGGGCCCTTGCGTCGCTTGGATCTCAAAGCAGCCTTTGGTGCCGTGGCACACGTATCGATGCGACCTCACTTCGTGAATGCTACCAACCAACTGTAATTGCCAAATGCATCTCACTCAGATCTTACTCCCAGCGCACACACAGCGGCAACGCCAGTAAAACACCGCGAAACGTTGTCGACAGGTAAAGGTTATTTTGAACCAGTGGGCACAGCTTGATCAGGTGTAGCTGGATGACTACGATACACAAAAATTGATACAAATACAGAAAATAATGAGCTTCATAAGAAAATGGGAGAATAGGAGTTTGTGGCACAACTTGACTAGAAGAAGGGACCGGTTGGTAGGACATGTTCTGAGGCATCAAGGGATCACCAATTTAGTACTGGAGGGCAGCGCGGAGGGTAAAATCGCAGAGGGAGACCAAGAGATGAATACACTAAGCAGATTCAGAAGGATGTAGGCTGCAGTAGGTACTGGGAGATGAAGAAGCTTGCACAGGATAGAGTAGCATGGAGAGCTGCATCAAACCAGTCTCAGGACTGAAGACCACCACCACAACAACAACAACAACAAGAAAATACCAAAAATTATGGTTCAAATGGCTCTGAGCACTATGGGACTTAACATCTGAGGTCATCAGTCCCCTAGAACTTAGAACTAATTAAACCTAAGTAACCTAAGGACGCCACACACATCCATCCCCGAGGCAGGATTCGAACCTGCAACCGTAGCGGTCGCGTGGTTCCAGACTGAAGCGCCTAGAACCGCTCAGCCACACCGGCTGGCTACCAAAAATTATAATGATCTATGACGTCTGAGGTAGTAAGATTCTCATAACCACATTTTCGCTTAAAAGTAGTCTAGCGATGGGGAAGACTGAGGATTTTGAAGCATGTATCGCTGGAACAATTGTCCTATTCACTGCGTTTGGCGGTCTCTGACTTTCACCTATTTTTCCTATTTTTATGGTTAAAAAAATGGTAGCTGGAAACTGCTTCGTTCGAAAGAAGGTATTGTTCAAATAGTTGATGGATATTTTTACAGACGTTCCATACTTGCATATCAGGCGTGGAACTTAACGCATTGTGAAAAACTGGAGTCATCTGAACCTACCGAAACCATACGTCCCTTGACGTAGTGCTGCTTTAGCACGCGAGGTTGTACGAGTTCATGCGGAGACAGAATTTGAAAAAGTGGTTGACGATATATTTTGCATTAGTACTATTTTTTGGATCATAGGCTTTGTTGAAAGACTGATCTGCACTGCAGTCCTAGGTTTAGCTTAGGCTGAAAGGTGACAGTTCGCTTGTGAGTTGGTGAAGCGGTATCGAAGGCTTCAGTTAATGTAAGAATCGGTAAAAGTGTCCCAGAGGTATTCTTGCTCGTTCCTTTAAGCAAATTCTACTCAAGCTAGGGAGCAGTAATCCAGTTTATGAAAAAAGCAGCAAGGGTGTAAGGTTTAAGCAAATTTAGCGAGTTAAACGCATGGGCAGGACAGTTTATCCCGGTGCTCTGAGCAGGAACGTCGGGCGCGCACACGCAACCCGCACCTGCGGACGCGAGGCACGGCGACGCATTCCGTTCCGGCGCTTAACGGCTGCCTGGCACGCGCCGGGGCGCAAACATGGCGCCCTGAGTCGCGTCTGTCACCAGCTAGTCGTGCGGAGGCGGCGTTGCTGCCAAGACTGCTGGCCGCACGGGGGAAGCACTGTCTGACCATAAGTACCCGCACACCCGTATGTAATACGAGACTGACCACTATATGCCATGAGAGGTAGACTCGCCATTATAAAATGTGGTGGAGAGAACTGTGTTGCCAGTAGGGAAGCAGTAACAGTGGAAAAGGTCAGTCACGATAGCTCAGTGACTTCTAAGGTGGACTAGTCACGAGGTGACTTTTCAAACCTTCTAAAACTGCCCATGTCGACTGTTGTTGATGTGATTATGAAGCAGAAACGAGAAGGAACAACCACAGCTAAACAAAGACCTGGCAGACATCATCTACTGAAGGGTAGGGACCGTCGAGCATTGCGAATGGTGGTTGTAAAAAAGAACCTCATGAAATCAGCAGAAGAATTCACTCTTGAGTTCCAAAGTACTACCAGCACTCCATCCAATACAATGACTACCCGTAGGGATTAAAAGAAATGGGGCGGAATGATCAGCTAGCACCTCATATGCCACACCTTTGTGTCATCATCATCATAATCATCAGCCAATTCAATCATTAAATGATGTGGCCTCTTCGAGTCGTGGATTCAGGTAGGCTTTCAGCAGTCTTATCCAAGTGGGACGGTCTTGGGCAGTTCTCTGCCAGGTGTTACCAGCGATGTTCTTGATGTCTTTGTCCCATCTGTCTGGTGGTCTTCCTCTAGGCCTCCGGTGCTCTCTCGGACTCCACTCGAGAACTAGCTTCGTCCATCTGTTGTCTTTTCTTCTTGCGACGTGGCCAGCCCACTGACATTTCAAGGAACCTACTGTCTCTAAGATGTCATTAACCTTCGTCACAGACCGGATGTCATCTGGCCTTTTCCTATCCTTTCTTGTATAGCCCAGCATTGATGTCTCCATGGCTCTCCGTGCTGTCCTAAGTTTCCCTTTTGTAAATGAGTTCAGTGTCCATGTCTCGCAGCCATACGTCATCACAGGAAGAATGCATTGATCAAATACTGCTTTCTTCGGATTTACTGGCATTTTTGATCTGAATACTGTTGAATTGTTCCCAAATGCTTGCCAGCTAAGCTTGATGCTTCGATAGATTTCTGGCCTTATGTCTCCCTTCATATTTATAATCTGGCCAAGGTAGACACATTCACTGACTTCTTCTCATAGACTGTCCTTGAGTTTCACATCTCCAGCTGGGACCCATTTGTTGGACATTACTTTTGTTTTAGAAAGGTTCGTGTTCAAGCCAACCAGCTGACATTCCGATGCAAGATCTGTAACTAAGTTTTGGAGCTCTGTGAAGTCTTTGGCCAGTAAGGCAATATCATCAGCAAATCTCAAATTGGTAAGCCTTCTTCCATTAATTCTAATTCCCTTACCTTCCCAGCTCACCTTTGTGTAGTCACTGCTAATCAACTTTTGAGCATGTGTAGAGGGCTATGACGCTGAATAGCAGGTGAAGAGCGGTGACAATGAACAGTAGATGTTTGGAATCGAATGATATAGCATGATGAACCACGATATTTCCTGTGGCAATCCAATGGAAGGGTTAGGTTTGGCGAATGCCTGGAGAACGCTGCACCCCATCATGTAGTGCCGACAGTAACGTACGGAGGACATGATGGTATGTATGGACGCGTTTTTTGTGGTTGGGGGTGTGGTGTCCTCATTGCGCTTAAGAAAACACGTGGAAGAATACGAACACATTTTTCACCATGGTGTACTTCATACAGTAGAGGAACAGTTCGGAGATGATGGCTGTAACAGCAAGACAAATACCCCTGTCGCAGAGCAGCACTTACGAGGCACTTGTTTGTGGACAGTAACGTTCTTGAAATGGACTGGCTTGTCCAAATTCCCTACCTGAATCCAATATAATATCTTTGAGATGAGTCAGAGAGTCGACTTCGCTCCAGCTCCTAGTGTCCTTCATCACTGCCTTCTCTGGTTTCGGCTCTTGAGGAAGAAGAGATTGCCATTCCTCGCAGACTTTGACACCTCATTTAAAGTGTCTCCATCTGAGTTCAAGCTGTCATAAAGACAAAGGGGTGAACACGACCCATATTCCGGAATGGAATTTGCACTCTGTAGCGGAGGGTGGGCTGATATGAAAGTTCCTGCCAAATTGAAACAGTGTGCCGGGCCGAGACTCGAACTCTGGATCTTTGCGTTTTGCGCACAACTGCTCTACCTATCGGGCTACCCAACCACCACTCACGACCCGCCTTCAGAGCTTTACCTGGCCAGTACCTCATCTCCTACCTTCCCAACTTCACAGCAGCTCATCTCCGAAGGTAGGAGACGAGGTACTGACGGGAGTGAAGCTGTGAGGACGAGTCGTGAGTCGTGCTTCGGTAACTCGATCGGTAGAGCACTTGACCGGGAAAGGCAAAGGTCCCGAGTTAGGGTCTCTTTCCGGAACACAGTTTTAAACTGTCAGGAAGTTTCACACCCTATATTAATTTCCACTACTAGGGGTCCGGATACTTTTTATTTTATTGTGTATCTACGAGTTCTATTTGTTTATTTCGGTCCTATCAATGGAAATCACAGTGAAAATTCAAAATATTTTTTATTTGGAACAGTTAGCTACATTTTGCAGCTAATTCCTTACATAGTTACCAGTCCGTCTTAGACATTTGTCGTATCTTTGACTCAACAGCTGTGAACAAGTCAGTGTCAACTTGTTAACTGACACCGAGCAAGGACCTGTGTATTGCGGCTGACTGATTTAAAATTTCATGATTGTCGTCGGTTTTTTCCACTTTTACTTCCGTACTATCGAATACTGTACAGTTACTGTGGAATCGGAGATGCGGCTTAACAAGGGCAGCATAAGCGAGGTTCCACTACAGTTTTCATGGTAATGTGTGTTGTGGCAGTGATGCGTCGCCTTCCTTTAAGGCGTTGTTGGTATCCCACCGCTGGATGGTGTGTCTCCAGACATGTCTTCGCTGTTCATTGGGGCTCAGTAGGAAGTGGGACTCATCACTGGAGAAAATTCTTTCAATGAGATTTCAGGCCGAGGACGCGAGACGCCCCCGGCAGCGGTGAGACACGAACCTGATTGTCGCCCACTATACGGCCCGCCAACCAGGAGTGATGTTTTAGGGCCATTTATTTTCACAGTAGGACCCCTTTCGTCATCATCCGCGGCACTCTTACAGCACAGCGGTAGATCGACGATATTCTACGCCTTCATTGCGAGCCGTCCCGGATTACATTTCAACAAAAAGATGACCGCCCACATACGGCGAGAGTTTCTGCCACTTGCCCTCCTGCTTGCCAAACCCTATCTTGGCCAACAAGATCATCAGATCTCTTCCCTTCTGTGAACGTTTGGAGCATTATGGGCAGGGCCTTCCAACCATCTAGGAATCTTGACGATCTAATCCGCCATTTGGACAGAATTTGGCACGATATCCCTCAGGAGCATATCCAACAACTCTCTCAATCTATGCTAAGCCGAATAACTGCTTGCATAAGGGCGAGAAGTGGACTTGTTCACTTTGTGACTTGCTCAGTATGTGAAGCTCTTTGCCTTGAATAAATTATCAATTTTTCTGATATTTTAAGAATTTGTTTGTCTATACCTGTACATCACATCTCCCGATTTCCGATTAAATTCGAGTAAATTATTCACGGTGCGTCGTTTTTTCTTTTTTTTATCGTAGAGTGTATTTGTTTATTCAGTTGGCGGTTTCGATCACTCTGATTATCCTCAGGTTGATCTAAACAGATAAACTGGCAGGTGGTATAAAAATGTACATAATGGTAGGCTATCAACTGTAACAGCTTAGGAGACTTGGGTGCTAGACGTAATTGGCCGACTACAGTTTGCCAAGGCATAATAAACAGTTAGAAATATAATCTTAGACTACGTTTCCGTACATATAAAGTAAATTTATTAAAATGCATTTAAAAGGGGCCAAGACTTATACCGTGGATCAAAAGAGAAATCTTAGTTTAAATTCTAAAGGACAGCTGCAAATAAGTGTAAGCGCCATATGCATTACAATCAAGTTAACTGACTGCAGCTTGTCAAACGATAAAAAAAGTCGCCGACAGAGTAGGCATACCAAAATTGGATCCGAGGAACTGATGGCGGCACGAAGCCAACGCATAATGAAAATGGACAGAGTGAGTAATGAAATTAATAAAAGCTCCACGGCTGAAAAAAGTATGACATTGAGCTACCGTTAAAATGTACCGTATAAGGTAGCGCTCAAAAGCGGATTGTTGCATGTACAATACATAAATAAATGAACTGAAAGCAGCATATCAGACCAGGGTAAAAAGAATGCAGGCACAACAGATTCGCCGAAACGGAGACAAGAAAAATGTGTGCAGTAGAGGGAGGAGCATATCTGTACCAGGTTATAAAACCTGCAACAGCTTCTCATATAACGAAAAGTAGGCACTGGTCGTGAATTCAATCTGTTCATTAAGAAGTTTAGAGGGGTGGCGTTTATTAGTCCCTTAAATTTGTATCTCCTCCTTTAGAAAAGTTTACTTAAGTTTATCACTATAGACGACATTTTCGTTACGAGAGAGAGGAAAGTGCCTTTCGCAAACGATATTCTTTTCAGCTAACACCTCAGCGATTGTTTCAACAATTTAAAACCAGCACAACCTTCTTTCTTCCCTTGCAAGGTTTACAGAAGTTCTCCAACGAAGCCTGCATTACTGCCAGGACTGCCCGTATAGCTCACCTGCAAGAATAAAGCCTGGGTTCGAATCCCGTTGTTGACAGCCAGTATTCGCCAGATTGGAAAAGTCCTGTCTACAGAAACAAGTGTTTAACTGTTAGCGGCTCCAGTTCTTTCAAATTGTCTTAGTAAACAATAGTCTACACCAGTAGTTCCCAACTTGAGGGTAACAGCCCCAGAGGAGGAAAATGTATTTTTCTGAACAGGAAAAAAAAAAAAAAAAAATCAGTTCTGTTTCAGCAACGAAATTAAATTTTTAAAATGATCATTACTGTTATCACTATCTCGTGAAACTCAAATCCTGATTATATACGTTACCAATAAATCATTTTTTTTCAATGCGTAACACAACGTGGTTCAGGTTACAGTTCGTGAAACAAATGTACGAATGTCTTCCTTTCGTAGTCCAGCCACTACACACATACTTCGTACCATGCATGTATGACAGTAAAAACGAGATACACTGAAGAGCCAAAGAAACTGGCACACCTGCCTGATATCGTGTAGAGCCCCACAAGCACGCAGAAGCGCCACAACACGACGTGGCATGGACTCGACTAATGTCTGAAGTAGTGCTGAAAGGAACTGACACATAAATCCTGTAGGAATGTCCATAAATCCGTAAGAGTACGAACTCTTCTGAAAAGCACGTTACAAGGGATCCCAGATATACTCAATAATGTTCATGTCTGGGGAATCTGGTGACCAGCGGAAGTGTTTAAACTCAGAAGAATGTTCCTGGAACCAATCTGTAGCAATTCTGGTCGTGTGAGGTGTCGCATTCTCCTACTGGAACTGCCGTCCGTCGGAATGCACAATGGACATCAATGGATGCAGGTGCTCGGACAGCATGCTTACGTGCGTGTCACCTGTCAGAGCCGTATCTGGACGTATCAGTGGTCCCATATCACTCCAACTGCACACGCACCATACCGTTGCAGAGCGTCCACCTGCTTGAACGGTCCCCTGCTGACATGCAGGGTCCATGGATTCATGAGGTTGTCTCCATACCCGTACACGTCCGTCAGCTCGATATAACTTGAAACGAGACTCGTCTGACCAGGCAACATGTTTCCAGTCATGAACAGTCCAATGTGGGTGTTGACGGGCTCAGATGAGGCGTAAAGCAAGATTACACGAGTGGGCTTTCGGCTCAGAAATCCCATATCGATGATGCTTAGTTGAATGGTTCGCACGCTGATACTTGTTGATGATCCAGCGTTGAAATCTGAAGGAATTTTCCGAAGAGTTGCATTTCTGTCATTGGTCCCGTTCATGCAGGATCTTTTTCCGATCGTAGCGATGTCGAAGATTTGATGTTTTACCGGATTCCTGATATCCTAGGTACACTCTCGAGATAATCGTAAGGGAAAAGCCCAACTCTAGCTCGGAGATGCTGTGTCCCATCGCTCGCGCGCCGACTGTAACACCACGTTCAAACTCACGTAAATCTTGATAACCTGCCAATGTAGCAGTAGTAAATGATCTAACAACTGCACCAGACACTTGTTGTCTTATACAAACGTTGCCGACCGCAGCGCCGTATTCCGCCTGTTTACTTATCTCTGTATTTGAATACGCATGGCTATACCAGTTTCTTTGGCGCTTCAGTGTAAACACAGGCTGTTTCATAATTCATGTTACATACTTATAGAGGCTGTAGAGGGGACTCGGTAGATAAAGTTTTACGTAGGAACCCAAGACCGGAAACGTCATCCAACAATGCTGCAGAGCATCAAAGTTACGGGCGCAAGCGCCTGTTAATGTATTAATTTATACAGGGTGAATCCGTGACGTTACAAACTTTCTAGGATGAAGGAGAATGATAAAGGTATCAGTTTGAGGTAAGGTTCTCTGGTTTGGAAACGAATGTGTCGAAAGTTACAATAGAAAATTATTCAGATATCTCTGACAGGTAAATACATGTACCGATACTATTGTTGCTAAGAATGTAAGGTATGCAACGTCCATAAGTGGTGGTATGGACCAAGACAGGCAGAATGTCTAGAAACATGGACTCTAAAGCATACCTGAGGAGCTATGAGTATTTGTTCATCTTCGATGCTGTGAAACAACCTTCTCAATTGAACACTTGCTCATAGCTCTTACGATATGCATTGTAGAGCCTATGTTTATGAGACATTTTATCTTTTCTTGGTTCTTACTACTACGTCTTTAAGTTGCCTACCCTGTAGTCCTAGCAGTAATTGTATTCCTCTGTCAGACATATCAGAACGAATTTAGCTTACAACATTCGACTCGTTAGTTTCCAGTACAGGAATCCTTACCTCAAATTGATACATTTATCCTTCATCATCACTGAATCACTCTGTATATACACACTAATTTGGGGCGCCGGAGCCTATAACTTTCAGTTTCTATAGCCTCCTTGGATGACGTTTCCGTATGTGAGTCCCAATGTAAAACTTGATCAACTAAGTCCCTTCTACAACCTCTACAAGTGTGTAACACGAATTGTGAAACACCCTAGACATCACAAACGCTTAAATGTCTCCTGAAAATTCTGTCTCCTCATTGTAGGTAGTGTCCGCAATACACTAGGAATTGCTATGTTGTTCACTTTGCAACAACAAACGAACTAATTGACAGCACAACACAACAGTAACTATGAAATGGATACTACACTGCTGTAGAGACTACAAATTATTATTATTATTATTATTATTATTAATGGTAGTCGTAATTTCTTTCAGTTCAGTAGTAAAGAGTTGATCAGTGAAGCGATTACACACATTACACCTAAGTATGGTGGACACATTTTAATTTGGTTGGTTTTAAAGGGAGAAGCAGGGTGTGTGCGAAGCACGTGCCACCATGGAGATGAGTGGTGCAGAAAATCATGTTTTGTTACGAATGTCTACCCCCAATATAAATTGTTAACTTTCTTTGTTGAGGAGGAATTGAAGGTAGCACTGGCAATGCGCTGAAAATTGCTTTGAAATTCTATTAAAAAATGTTATCAGAACGGAGCAGTACCAATTGTCTCACTGGCTTATTAGTTCGTGGTGTAATACAATACCAAAAACTAAATATCATTTATCTTTAGTTATTTTAAAGAAGAAAGTGTTCAAAGAAAATTCTTTTTCATTCTATAATGTTGTTAGGTACTAATAGTCAAGATTAGGGGGGTAACATCTAATATCTGATTGCACTCAGGAGTAATGGTTTCACAAAGGTTGGAACAACTGGTCTATACCAACACTAATGTCGTTAGTATCAGATAAACTACAGCCAGTCACTCGTTGCACTTGAAGCGCAAAGCGGTGATTTTATGATTGAAATTGATCTGCTACGCAGTTTCTTTCTAGTTCTTTGCTACGCATGATGACCTCTCTCGCACCTGTCGCTTTACTGCCCCTTTTCTATAATGTGTGTTTGTTTTCTTCTCTTCTGGGCCGCAGCTGCCGCGGAAGGAGAGGAGAGGCTTCCTGCAGGTAAACTAATGTTCTCTTGTCTGCTCTAACACGTAGCTGTAGTCTGTAGCGTACAAGTATGCAGTGTGACTGCGTATCATACTTCAACTGCTTTGAGGAAATGTGATATCACTTGATATTCACGCTCCTGATGAAAAATACTTTTCTTCTACGAGTAATTGTGTATCATATTTGGCATTCAGTATGTCTTGAAATTTTCATTGATATTATTTATTTATTTATTGAAATAAAATGTAGGATGCACTTTTTCACTCACTGCTAGTGACGTTGTGCTGGAACATGCTTTCAGTAGAATTTGGAAAACGCAGTATATTAGCAACATAAAATGTTTAACGTAGCTGTAAATTCGCACTATTAAATTTCTAATTTTCTAGTTAGGAATGTCGTTGACTCAGTCCACTCTTGGATCTTATTTTAACGAACCGAGAGTCCCTCAATGGTCTGCCCTGTCCATTTGTATGGAGACTGAGATGTGTCAAAGTATAGGATGAAGACAGAATCATTATTGCTATGTGACACATTTTCCCGCGCATTACGTGTGAGCAATTTGGTTTGATAATCCTTTTAAATCTGTCACATCAATAGGTTTAAGGTGTCGTGTTGTATGTACGCCAGCTACTCGCAGGTTCATTCTTTTATGGTTCTCGACTTAAACTCTTCATCTGGCTAGTATCTATGATTATGATAAATACCACATTTAAAAGTGGCATGGGTTCCAGATCACTTTGAAGATCTCGAGGCAAATGGTATTTTCAGAGCAGGTTTTCTAGTAGCCGGAAGCAACGTTATACTACTAAGTCCGACGTTACGATTGGTATTGGAGGGCGGGGTCGGGTGAGTTATTCCCTTGGCACAGTACTGCTGCAGGGTAGATAACTTTTTGTAGTCCTCTGTCTTATACTTACATTACAATGGCAACATCGTGAAGCAAAAATAGTCAAAAGACCATTAAGCAGCTATTTTGTGTAGCACAATCTGTGGCCATATCATTTTTGTTTAAAAAAAGCGATGATATATCACCACAGCTGTTACAGAAACTATTGATGAGGCATTAACAGCCTCTGATATTAAGTAAGAACTTGATATCGCATGTTTTGAATGATGCGAGCAAAGCATGTGATTCAATTTCATCGTACACCTTACTAGCAAAATTGGAAGTTCTGCGACGTACGTAATAACGCACTGGCAGTAATGGCATAATACACTACCCAGTCACGTTAACTAAAGCACTTGTCAAAAGCCTGAATAGACACGTTTTATAGTGCGGACCACTGCGAGTCGTGCAGGAAGGGAGTCAGTGAGGCTGTGGAAGGTACTGACAGGGATGAGGAGCCACGCTGACACCAGTGCAATGGTCAACTGAGCTACGTTTCTCGATTGCGGATCAATGACGCGCACAGCCCGGTCCTGGTGGCCCCACATATTCTCGATTGGGCTTAAATCCTGGGAGTTTGGTGGCCAGGGAAGTACAGTGAACTCACGTACATTGCGAGGTGTGTGACGCGTTGCGTTGTCCTATCGGCGGATGGCGTCGTGCCGCGGAAAAACAAACTGCATGTGGCGGTGGACATTGTCTCCAAGGATACTTGCATATTTGTACTGATCCACTGCGCCTTCCAGAAGCACAAGAATACCCAGGGAATCCCCTCTGTCCTGGATACTTCCGACGGCTGTTGCAGGGCCGTACATCTGTCAAAACGTGATTCGTCTGAAAAGCCCACCTCTCGCCGTTCAGTGGACGTCCAGTAGCGGTAATTGTGAGCAACTTCCAGCCTTCGTCGCCAAGGAACAGCAGTCAGCATGGGTGCATGAACCAGGCGCCTACTGCAGAGGCCCATACGCAGCAACGTTTACTAAACGGTCGTTGAGGAGACACTATTGATGGCTCCTTGGTTCATCTGGGCGGTCATTTGGTCAACAACTGCACGTCTTTTCGCCCGTACACATCTCCGCCGTTTCATAATTTTTTCCAACCTTGGCCCGAAAACTAATCATCACGCTCTTTTGGACGTCAGATAAATCGCTTCATTTACGCAATACGACAACGAGTGCACTGTTTTCCACGCTCCGGACACGCTTTATATACTCTGCACTACTAGTGCTGCAACCTATCACCTGTGAGTGGTTATTGCACGTTGACGTTGTACGTAAGCGGTTCTCACATTTATATGATTGGGCCGAGTATTTAGGTAGAAGAAGACAGTTTGTCTCATCAAAAATAGGCTTTCCCACAATTTGAACTTAGAACTCGACTACCACAGATTAATATTCTCGAACCCTGCATCTTTTATTACTGTAATTACAGATTCCTCCGATTATTTGGCTCAGTCGTTTTGGTCTCCTCTAACCGCATACCAAGTGATAAAACAAAGCTTCTTTTGGCGTATTTATTGTTTAATGGCCGACTTACAAAAGATTTCAAGTACTTTTTTTAGTGTCGTAGCTTTCCATCGGCCTGGGTAACACCCCCAATAGGGGTGCAGATGAAACTGCTTTGGTGGTGTTACCAAAAGCTTGACGATATGACTTGTACGGGAGCGCAGAACATTCAGTTCGATGATGTATCGCCGCACTCGCTCTCTCGCACACATAAAAACACACAGAGATGAGGAGCACCTTCTGACTGGTGCTAATGACCTCCGCAAGACATCGACAAGAGGTCAACGACCGTGAAGGCGAGAGAGCTAGCGGTCGTATACAGAGCCGGCAGTCTTCCGGTGATTCCGTCCGGCGCCGCCAGGGTCGCAGCTGTGGCGTCGGCTCATCGCTTGTAAGGCGATATGTATCGGTCGGGGATTAGCACCGGAGATGCAGACGTAAGCAACATGACCCTCCTTCAAAGGCTTCACTGCTGAAGGCTATGTGATCACAAGAGACACACAGATGCACAAAGTGTGTGTGTGTGTGTGTGTGTGTGTGTGAGAGAGAGAGAGAGAGAGAGAGAGAGAGAGAGAGAGAGACAGAGAGACAGATACGACAGCATCGATAAGCTTTGTTCTGGGTAGGACGAAACACGAAGAATCGATGATATTCCACGTCATTCTAGTATTAGGGCATGGGACTAAGAAGCAACTACAGTGGTGAAAAAAGGCTCAGTCGTGTCTTTAGACAGCATAATGGAGAAAACGGACATCCATCATACTTGAAACTTCCAGTAGTGGATCTGTACCTTTCAGCAAATGGGAAGCATTCAGTTCACGGCTATTCTAATAGTAATTCCTAAATCAGACAGCGGAGGTGGAGTTTGCGGTGAAAATTGTCAATACATCTGATCTGAGAAAAATATCTCGCAACACTAAGGATTTGGTTAATATTAATGTAGAAATAAGGAAATAAAAGAAATTAGAGCGTCTACTGAGGCGCGCAACAGCCACTTTGCTCACCCGATAGTGGTATCGACTGAAACATGGAGTAGCTAACAGTGAAACAAGACACATTCCACTGTGTTCTGCGCAGAATATACTGGCTGTCCCATCGATCTTGATCACCCCAAATAACTTTTAGTCAAGAAGCAAAATAACGAATGTATCACGCAAATATTGTTTAGCTTCCAGAGGGAGAATAATCAGCATGATAGTATGTATTACTTCTCCGTTCGTTAAGAGGATATGAACAATTGTACATCTTTTTTAAGCAACAGTTAGTTTTCCATTTTCTCCCTTCAGCACATGCTGAGCAACGTATTACATGCTCACAAAATTCTACATAATAAGAAACATAAACGACGATCTTTAATACCGCTTTGTAGTACTGCAAACCACTGCGGACACGAAATGATTGAAAGATGCTGAAAAGTGGTGATCATGGACAGTGATACACTGGTCCAAGCGATGGATGAAAGAATTCATCCCTGCTTTCAGTGTTGTTTGATGAAGTGAATTACGTAGAAACAATCACGATACTTCCCTCCATCGTCTCTGGAGTCTTTGGAATATCGCATCCCTAAGTAAAAAAGCCGAGAGGAGTGCCAAGCGGCTGCCTCGGGCATGAATGTGTGTGATGTCCTTAGGTTAGTTAGGTTTAAGTAGTTCTAAGTTCTAGGGGACTGATGACCTCAGATGTTAAGTCCCATAGTGCTCAGAACCATTTGAACCATTTTGAACCGAGAGGTGTTGTGTCAGGAGTCTAATAAGTAACTAGGCCAATTACTGTTCATCTAAGACCAACCAGTCTGCCAGGTTACCTTCGGTTCAGAAAACGCCATACACGCAGTTAATTATGTCCTGGACATCCACCGTTTTGGTACCAGATAAGCCTTCTTGATCTTAGCGGCTTTTCATCCAGAAGACGAGAAAGAATTAACGTGAGAAAGTTAGCTTGTGCTCCACCGTTCAGGTTAGCATAGGTGAAATAAGGGCTGATAACAGCAGTACTGTACTGATCATCTCATTCAAGACGTTATCTCGCCATTGATTTTTCTTTCTGACGTGCATTGTCAGGCTGATAGAAACAGTTATCGTCCTCGATCTTTTGGTTATAACCTTCCGCAATTATAGTTTTATTTGGAACCATACCCTAACCACGGAGATCAATCTCATGCCGTAACACCACCTTCTCGGTACTTCACTACACGTAAAGGCATTCGTCGAACCCCAACCCTTCCATTGGGGCGCGACAGAGTATAACGTGATGCGTCACTCCAAATCGCTCGTTTCCAGTCATCCACTGTGCAGTGGTGTCGGTCTTTAGACCACCTCAAACATCACTTAATACTGAATACACAAATGTGTGGCTTATGAGGAGCTGCTTGACCATCGTAACTCATCCTACCCCCTACGCACAGTCACTGTTCTGCCTGGACTGCTGGTATCCCTCTGGAACTCATGAGTGATTCCTTCCTCTAATTTCATGCCATTTTTTTACACAAACCTTTCGCAATGCTCGACAGACCCTGTCCTTCATTACAGGAGGTCTGCCGTGGCTTGGTTTAGTTGTGGTTGTTCCTTCGCGTTTCGATTTCAGAGTCACATCAACAATCGATTTTGGGTATCCTTAGAAGGATTGAAATGACCCCGATGGATTTGTTACTCAGGCGACAGCCGGTAACTAGTCCACGTTCAGAGTCACTGAGGTCTCGTGACCGACCCATTCTGCTATTACTTCTCCTCTACTGAGAATAGAATACACAGTGCCTGGTTTTAGACTGGCAGATCCGACTCTCGTGACATCTAATGATAACGATCGAGGTGGTGCAGTGGTTAGCACAGTGGACTCGCGTTTGGGAGGGTTCAAATCCGCGTCCGGCCATCCTGATTTAGGTTTGCCGTGATTTTCCTACATCGTTTCAGGGAAATGCCGGGATGGTTCCTTTGAAAGGGCACGGGTGACTTCCTTCCCCATCTTTTCGTAGCCCAGTGTGACTGATGACCTCGCGTTTGGTCCTCTCCCCTGAATCAACCAACCAACATCTATTGGTAGATTCTCCATTACGTAGCAATGTCCTGATAGTTTTGATCAGGTAGTGAATGAAGAGGAACACAACGCGTCCTATCAACCTAGACGATTTCACCTTCTTTGGTTCTATGCATGCAGCGTGCTCGTAGCTTATTTAAACCTAAGTATGAAGCACACTTCCCTTTTGGTCTCAGTCGCGTTTTCCGGCTTGATTGTTAACAAGAAAAACTATTACAATTGTGCAGCTGAAATGGGTAACAGTATATTACTTGTGTGTTTCCAGTGTACACCGTGAATGTTGAAGTTGACTTCGTTTCTGCAGCTCCCGCGGCGCCCATCATCATCCCCGAGGAGTGCAGCGCCGAGAACAACAGCGTGACGGTGGCGTGGCAGCCGCCGCCCACCTCCTTCGTCGAGGGCTACGTCCTCGAGCTGGACGACGGCAGCGGCGGCGAGTTCAGGGTGAGTGCCGCCTTGCTCTGCCCTCACGCCCAGGAGGCCGCGCGGCCGCCGTGTCGTCCCCTGCCAGATAGGGGCATTAGGGTGTGGTGTGGAAGGACTTGGGATCAACACATCTCAGCCGTTGTCAGCTTCAGAGCCTCTGCTTCCAATTCAAGTAGCTCCCCCATTGGTTTCTAATCGTCCCGCAAAAAAATAAATAAATAAATAAATAAAGAAAAATACTGGCAGTACCGAGAATTTGACCTCTGTCTTCAGCAAGGAAATCAGATGCACTGACCGTTAAGCACTCTGATCTTTGGTTTCTTGTATTTGTGAATTTTTGTAAATGTGCAAGATCCACTCCTGAACTAAACCTCAATGTGTCTTTCTCAGTATAGCCACGAGTCCGTAGATGGTGAAGCAGGAGCACTTGAGCTAAACTCAGCTTGTTTTTTTCACGTGAGACAGCAAGGAAAGAATTACTCGCTCTCGTGTTATTTTCATTTTATTTTATTTGGTGCCATTACAAGTGACCTACCACCTTGTTACTAAGACAGGCCGTATTTTCACAATATGAAATGTGGATCTTATTCTTCTCATATAAAAGTGGATGTATGTGTGTTTGTTCCATATCTCCTCCTAAACCACTAGATCGATTTCAACCAAACCTGGTACACATCTCACTTATTGTCTGGGAAGAGCCACTGTGGTAGTAAGAACAATGTACCTCTCAAACATGTGGGGATGGCGGTGGAAAATAAGCTTAGATGACGACTCGTAAATAACCACGCTATATTCCCCCACTATTTTAGAATGAGAGCACTTAATAACTTTCAACAAATTTTACACATGATTTCAAACACATACGAGAATTTTTCTCGCTAATATCCACTACAAAATGATGAAACGAAAAAAGTTTATCGCTTATTACATTATCGCTGTTCATGTATCAGGCTCGACCTTCCAATTTCTTACTGCTTTAGTACTATATTTTGCTGACCATAATCGCATGTACCAGTTAATGTACCTGTAAAATTATATCATTATACGACACATAGTCCAAGAGGTAGGACGTCATAAACATTGATCTGCCTGAAAATAAAACTGCAGGGCAAAATTCGCTAGTGATACAAATTTGTACAAATATTTGTGAAATTTGTTAAATACTTATGAAATACATGTGACATGTGCATACCCGGGAAACCCACGAGCAAAAATCTCCTCCTAAACCGTAGGATCGATTCCTGTTAAACTTGGCACTCATATTACTTACTATTTGGAAAGAGATAGTGTGGGAGTAAGAATTGGCAATCTGCTATTGGGGTGGGGACTATAACGTGGAGGTAAAAGGGAGATGCAGGGATGGACGGACAGCGAGGGGAAAGGAGAAAATGACACAGGTAGAAGGGAGGAGGCCGTGGACAAATAGAAGGGAGGGGGAAATGGACACAGAAAGGGAAGATGAGGTGATGGACGAGAGAGGGTAGGAGGAGATGATGGAAGTAGAGGGGATGGTGCAGCTGGACAAAGGGGAAACAATGGAAGGGGTGGGGCGGATAAACAGGGAGAGTGGGATGGAGGAGATCGGCTAATAAAATTGGAATAAATACGTACCTAGGCAACACCGGATTCTCAGTTAGCATTTTAATAATAGCAAAGAATCTTTAATAACTCCTAGACTACCCCTGCCACTTATTATGTTCAAAGTGGCTTCTTGTTGTTAATATTTGTGACAGAAAAAGTAGTTATTACACGCCTGTATGTCGGGTACCTCGGCGTCTATAACAGCTCTGCTAGATGCACTCTTATGCAATGGCCGGTTCGTCACACACAACCAACGCCATACAGAGATAAATGACGCGACCATCCTCCATCGCCACTTGCCGGCTGTGCAAATGGCCTCCCTATGCTTTGCAGTACCGCTCTGTATTACAGCTCATGATAGCAAATTTTCCACCTTACGTAGCGTCCAGATATAATGCGAAACATGGTAAATAAATGATGCCTGAAATAAGATGTAACGTCACTAATGGTTTTCGAGAGGATGTCTAATTAAACACCTTTCAGCTGTCAAATTTCAAACCGTATTTTATTTGGCAAGCAGTTTCGGCGGTTTGCTACGCCATCTTCAGTCCCCTGACCGACGTGTAGGAAGAATCTACCTCGGTTGTGATCAAAACAGGGACCAGCAATATTGGTATTAGTCGATATTTGTTACAGTCATCACTTCAACCATCACTTGCCGACGGTGGTGTATTTGTAATTCACGTCTAAAAGCAATACAAAAAAATGTGCAAGGTACTGCGAGACCCTCGGAAAACTGGAAGGACGTATTCGACAAGTTCGTCCTCATACGGAGTACCCACTTCTTCAGCATGACAATGCCACACCACACACAAGCGATGCGAAATCTGCTACAATCCGACGCCTTGGGTTCACTGTCACCGATCATCTACCATACAGTCCCGACTTGGGCCCATCTGATTTTCATCTGTTTCCAAAACTTAAAGTACGACTTCCAGGACTTCAGTTTGATAGTGAAGAGGTGCAAGCAGAGGTGAAGTTGTTGCTCTGTCAAACATTCCTCAGTGACTGTATCAACAAACTGGTCGCTCGTTGCAGGAAATACGTTCGTCGCCAGGGTGACTATGTTGAACAATAAATATGTGGGCATGAAGAATAGAAATGTAGAATGTTAATAACATTTGTTTTGTTTAAAAAGCTTGAAGAGCTTTCACATAAAAAATTAGGAGGCGTTACTTTTCAGCAGGCTTCGTATATCAACACGCTTGTTTGCAACTTCATCAAATGAGAGCTGACAGCAGTATTCGTTTATTTAAACAAAATCAGGAATTCTTTGGGTATTTTCATTATGATGTTACGTTTGTGCCTCAGCGATAGCGCTCAGGGACACGTGCTACATTTCTTATGCGGCAATTTTCCCAGCGGGTACCTTATTCGACCTGGACGTATTCAGTCTTTCATGATAAAATATTCCGACACTTTAATGGGTGAAAGCTGACGGGACAATGAAGCCGGAGCGAGACGCCACCTCATTACGCACTCTACCGGCACGAGGTTCCGCTGCGCTATTCATATGCAGCAGGCGGGCGGATAGCTGGCCTTCAAGAACGAAGACGCAGCGGCGCGGAATTGATCGGAAGGTGCGTAGCCTCAGCGTGTAATCAAAGCCTTGATCAATGGAAATGACAGGGCTCCGATGATAGGAAACCAGCGTGAATACCGTTAAAGATTTCATCTGCTTTCTGCGTGAAGGGAGTGCCGCAGTGTAGAGCGGTACCGCGTAGAATAACCAAGGCTTCACGGGATGGTCCCCACTTATTGTTGGTCGATGTAAGCCGTTCTAGTGCGGCATGGAGGGGGCGTTGAAGCTATAAATGAGCGCCAGGTCTGACTTTAAGGAGGGTGCCGCAAAGAACCGACTAATAATGCAGCACAGGGGGCATTAGATTCCGATCTATTATCGCCATCCAAAGTGAGCGGTACAAAGTGAACATTCGGGGTGTCGAGATAGTATTCGAAACTTCTAACCACCACCAAAAGCACAATGATGTGGCATAAATTTCACTGAGGCCAAGAAACTGGGCAAACGAATCAGATTGGTAGTAGGGAAGGCGAATACTCCACTGTGTTTTATTGGGAGAATTCTGGGAAAGTGTAGCTCATCCATAAAAGATACAGTGTATAGCACGCTAGTGCAACCCGTGCTGGAATACTGTTAGAGTGTTTGGGATCCCCACCAAGTCGCATTGACGGAAGATATCTAAGCAATTCAGAGGTAGGCTGCTAGATTTGGTTAGATCACCACGAGGTGCTATCCTCAAGAACTCAAATGGGAATCCCCGGAGGAAGGACGATGATCTTTCCGCAAGGCACTACTGCAGACATTCAGAGAACCAGCATTTGAGGCCGACTGCAGGACGATTCTTCTGTCACCAACGTAAATTTCACGTAAGGACCATGAAGATGAAATACGAGAAATCAGAGCTCATAGGAAGGCTTTCCTACGGCCGTTTTTCGTTTCCTCCATTTGCGAGTAGAATATTAGAGGACGTAACCAGTAGTGGTACAAGGTACCACCCCCATCCGCTGTACGGTGTTTTACGGAGTATGTACAAAGATATAGAAGTGGATGACTTTTAGAATATTACATGGCTTCTAGTCCTCTACGTAGCCACAAGTGGAATTTCTGTCTTAGAGAAGTCCAGTAAATGGCTCAAATTGCTCTGGGCATTATGGGACTTAACTACTGTGGTCATCGGTCCCCTAGAACTTAGAACTACTTAAACCTAACTAACCTAAGGCCATCACACACATCCATGCCCGAGACAGGATTCGAACCTTCGACCGTACCGGTCTCGCGGTTCCAGACTGTAGCGCCTAGAACCACTCGGCCACTCCCGCCGGCGGTAGTCCAGTAAATCTCACGTATTTGGACCTTCATTTTTACTGTTGTCAGTTTGATGGCACTGTAATCGTTTGAGCCACTATTTCGTGGTAGCCCGTTAACATCGAAGGACTGACAAAGAAGAAAATCCTTTCTTCAGTATAAATTAATTTCTTCAATTAGGTTTCTATATGTACTTAATCCTAATCCGATGACGAGTAAGTAGTATAGTCCACCGATTTTCTGTTGTTTATGCCCGATGTTACAAAACGGATTTTTAGCCAGTTTACTGACAGGCCAGCCCAAATAGCCGAACACGTTGAAGCGCCCTCTTCCGGGACACAGCGAGGCGTGTTAACACTGGATCGAATCCGCCCAGCAGATTAACAATGAGGTTCGGTGTGGAAGCCACGCTGGATTTAGTTTTTAGGCTGTTTTCCACATGCGACTTGGTGAATACCGAGCTCTTACACACGTCTCGCCTCAGATAGACAATATGGAAACACTTGGAGGAACGAAATCATACTTGAACAAGAGATTTTCACTACACGCAGGCTGATGGGGTGTACGCACAAATTCCGTCCCCAGGGAGAAGAAAGGGAGAATGGAGGAGGGTGTTCGTTATGGTGTCAGGAAGGGCATCCAACCACCAACTTAACATTGAAGGTGCTAAAACCATATACCAATAGCCGATCCCGTAGAACAACTGGAAAGGGCAAAGAAGAAGCCAATTCAATGCTACATATATACATTCAACTAAAAGAATATTAATTGTGAATGGGATTGCAGGGCAAGAAATCAACATTGGTCCAAAATAAACTAACCTGGAAGAAAATCTTTAAAGTGTGGTGAGAAAAACATTTTGCGCAAGAAGTTCATGGATCCAAAAAATATATGTTACTGCCCCCGTGCACTAAGATGGGCCTAATGAAACAGTACATGAAAGTAAAATGTTTCCTCACCTAACAAAGGCGCGTTAAATTACTTGACATTTTCAAAATGACGTTCGATTCTTACTGTGAGTCAAAAATGGCTGTGCACGAGACGGAGGCTTGAGTATCATTCAGTGAGGTGGATACGGAATTCTTAGACAGCAGGAAGCACCCACATTAAATTATAACGCTGCTGTTATAGCCAATATGCAGTTTGACGAGTTAGTCTGTTTGGTGACCCTCAAGATTTACGATTTGAACGCTCACCTCGATTCTTTACTTCGAAAATTTAGGTGAGTTCATTAAAGTAGAAGAGGAGGCTAGACTTCATAGTGATGGATATGCGAGTGTCGATATCAAGGCCGCCGGAATACCAGTGCAATGGGGGACTGCTGCTGTTTGAGAATGAATTTTCAGTTTTCTGCGGAGGAGTGTGCATTCACCAAAACCTGCAACAGGCAATTCAAGGGGGAAGAAGCTATATTAGCTTCTATAAGGGAGAGGCGAAAACGAAATATAATTCAATGGTCAAACAATACACACCTATTAAACATGAATTTTTTTATAGTTATTTGGTAAAAAAACTGAAGAATTGAAAATAGTATTATTTTACACTACAATTACGTTTATTTTTGTAATTTTCTAGTTAATGACGAAGTCACATTGTCAGAGAATCCTCCTTGATACAAAAAGGAACCGAGTTCAGATAGGGATTCACTGCCGAAAAAAAACTGTACAAGTAAGCTATTACCTAACAAAAAGTATTTGTTCAAATGTGTGTGAAATCTGCTAAGGTCATCAGTCCCTAAGCTAACACACCACTTAACCTAAATTATCCTAAGGACAAACACACACACCCATGCCCGAGGGAGGACTCGAACCTCCGCCGGGATCAGCCGCACAGTCCATGACTGCAGCGCCCTAGACCGCTCGGCTAATCCCGCGCGGCATGTATATGTTGTCAAAAATGGTTCAAATGGCTCTGAGCACTATGGGACTCAACACCTTAGGTCATAAGTCCCCTAGAACTTAGAACTACTTAAACCTAACTAACCTAAGGACATCACACACACCCATGCCCGAGGCAGGATTTGAACCTGCGACCGTAGCAGTCCCGCGGTTCTCGACTGCAGCGCCAGAACCACACGGCCACCGCGGCCGGCTATATGTTGTCAGTGGCCAATGTAACTCACGACAATGACGCTGTGGACACTGTGTGATAAAGTGAACTGTGGTGCCCCTCCACAGCACGACATGTGTCTGTCACACAGAGGACTTCTTGAAGGATAACTGGGAGGTATTTGAAGCAGAAGTGGTGACTCCAGTTCCCAAAACTGAACTTTAACGGCTGATAAAGTGATGCGCTGACCGTACACACTTCCGTTGCTACGAATCAGTGACACCTAACGAACAGAATGAAACTGAAGTCATTCACCCGATACCAACAAAAGCAACTCCGAGGAGTTTGGTATTCTGACTTTCACCGCAGTCTATGAGACCGATGGTCACCCCAGATTTGGGAATATTCGGATACTTAATTCCACTTTACTACCGCTGTAAAAGGAAATACATATTTACGCACGTAAACACAATTACTGCGTTACCGAATCACCAGGGTTAAAGGTTATCTGGCATATTTGGTCGATTTTGAAACAGATAGCACCCTGTTGCATTATTTCTACCCCAACATCGCTCACCGAAATAAATTTGCCCTCTGTATTTATGTATAAAAGCCTTTCTACTTTTAGATAATTATTTTCGAGGTGTATTTTGAAACGAAAGTTCCACCGTCAGGGTATTCGATATTCGCTTGCGGCTTTTCGTTATGACCTGGTGAAGCAGTCATGCTGAGGAAGATTCTCAAGTGAATACTGGACATGCTGACTACGGCACTTTCGTTCCGTAACACATATTGGAAATAAAAGTCTAAAACACCGAAATACTGACAGTCCACAGAATTTCATTCATAAATGTATATCTTGGTCGTTTCCGTTGATACCCCACAGGGTTTGTTTTCCTTTGAAGACTGCCAGTGGTTGAGCATTCCTTGGTCTCGTTACAGGCTCGCACAGCAGTGGGGTTGCCACTTCACTACCTCTGAGTCTGCAGGATTTGCCTTCCGGGTTTTCTCCTCTAGGGCAGTTGTCCCCTATACGTCTGTAGAGCCTAACCAGCCGCGATTTCCAAACTCCGAAAAGTTTCGGACGTCAATATCGGATTAGGAATGAAAAAAATCGAGAAGAACTGTATAACGAAGGGAGAAACAACGCAGTAGAGAAATACAGAAACAGGTGGAAAGAGCATGTGAGCAGAATTCCAGAAGAAAGATTGACGAAACGATTATGGAGATACAGTGTGAAAAACAAGAAACTCTGGTAGGACCACAATGGGGAGGGCTCAACAGTAACCTTTGAAGAGGAAACTGGCAGACAGCCTAGTCCCTGAAAGTGGAGTTCATGATGGTGGTTCTTGTGCTGGTGTTGATGATGATGATTAGGAAATCTTATATCTTTCACTCTCTCTGTATACCATAGATTCTCTAAATACTGTAGATTCTTAAAAAAGGAGGAAATACCACTTTGCTCTGCTTCAGAACTGATAGATACACTGTCCAGTCACATTAACGTGAGCATTTGCCAAAAGCCTGAATAACCACCTTTTACAGAGCGGACTGTTGCCATACGAGCAGGAAGAGAGTCGGTGAGTTCCTGAACGGTACCAACAGGGATATCCGGACAGAGTGGCCGAGCGGTTCTAGGCACTACAGTCTGGAACCGCGCGACCGCTACGGTCGCAGGTTCGAATCCTGCTTCGGGCATGGATGTGTGTGATGTCCTTAGGTTAGTTAGGTTCAAATAGTTCTATGTTCTAGGGGACTGATGACCTCAGAAGCTAAGTCCCATAGTGCTCAGAGCCATTTTTAACCAACAGGGATATGGAGCCATGCCACCTCCAGTGCAGTGACAGCTGCGCTCGGTTTCTCCGTTGGGAATCCTTTCTGCGAAGAGCCCGATTGAGGTGATACCACAGACTTTCGACTCTCTTTAAGTCTGGGGAGTTTGTTGGATAGGGGAGAACGGTAAACTCATCCTGGTGCTCTTCTAACAACACATGTACACTGCGATCTGTGTGATAAGTTGTATTGTCCTACTGGTATATGATATCGTCCCAGGGAAAAACGAATTGCATATAAGGCGTGAACATAGTCCCCAAGTATAGATGCATTCTTCCAGAGTGACGAAATAACCCAGGGAATGCCACGAAATCATCCCCGAGACCATAACGCTCCCTCCTCCAGCCTGGACCCTTCCGACGACTGCCGCTTCATCTGGAAAGATCAACTGTCGCCACTCAGTGAATGAATGTCCAGTTGCGGTATTGGCGTTTAAATTCCAGCCTTCGTCGCCGATGAACAGTAGACGATATGGGTGCATTAAACACGCGCCTGATGCAGAGACCCATATGTAGCAATGTTCTCTGAACGGCCGTTGAGGAAACACTGTTCATGCGAGCGGTCTTACTGAACAACTGCACGTCTATTCGCCCGTATACATCTCAGCAGCTGTCGTTCACCGCTGTAATCTATGGTGCTTGGCGCACCGCAGCTGCGTCGGCGTCGGTTCTGGATGACGCCATTTTGGCCATTTGCTGTATACTTGCACCAGGCCGGCACACAAATGTTTTACAGATGTAGCCGTTTCGGAAATGGTTCCACCCTTGGCCCGAAAGCCAACGACCATGCCCTTTTGGAAGTTAGATAAATCGCGCATTTTCCGCATCACGACTAGAACCGCACTGTTATCCTTTTCCGCGTTCTCCCCTCCCCCGACACGCTTTATACAACTTCCACTTCTATTGCTGCCACCTGCCGTCTGTGAGTTGTTATTGCACGTCGACGTCAAATATAGGCGGCGGTCACATTAATGTTACTGGGCCGATTACATTAGGTGATGATTCGCTACAGGGTACTGGTAGTGCAGGTTCATGTTAATCATGATGTTCACGCTTTGTGATCAGTGTCTACAGAACTTTGACACGCTCCGTTAGCAACTTTCTGAATACATCGTAAGTAACAGTTCTGCTTTCACATTAGACTCGTTGGGACTGTTACATTCCCCGCCACAATAACGTCTCAATTGAGTCCCGAGCGTCGTGCTATGCCGCTAGGAATTCGCCCAGTCACGGCACCTACTCGAGGGGAACGTAGCCACACCGGAAGACGGGAAGGAAAGAAGCCCGCATGCCTTCACTGGCGACGCTATCTGATGTCGGCCCGCATGCTGCCCAGAAACGGGACTCCACCTGGCATATTCTGATGAGTACGACGGGGTCAGTACCTGTCAAACAGATCGGGAGAAGGCTGCTGGAATAAGGATAGTTCTTCATTGGACGATTTCCGACGGCATCTACTTTGTGGCAAACAGGTTTTATCTAGTTTATGTTGGAAAAAGAATGTCTGCTTCAGAAGGGCAGTATAACTAGGAAGAGCGTGAGTTTGGTAGAATATCGTTTCATATTTACTTGGGATGTAGAGTCAATCACTTGCTAAGACTCCACGCTTTCGTTGAAGTAGGTGAATGTACAGAATAAGACGGCAAACGTGCGTGTGGAATCCATAACTGTGTCATCTCTGTAACAGATATACGAATTTTAGATGAACTTTGAGAGGAGGAATGTAGCTTGATAGCCACGGGTTTTTCTTCGATCCCATTGGGCCTTCATGTATTTGACTCAGTGCCCCAGACGCTTTGTTATCCAGCGTCTAGGCGGCTCACGGGTGTTTAGAGCCGGCCACTGTGGCCGAGCGGTTCTAGGCGCTTCAACTGGAATCGCGCTGCTGCTGCGGTCGCAGGTTCGAATCCTGACTCGGGCGTGGTTGTGTGTGATGTCCTTAGGTTAGTTAGGTTTAAGTAGTTCTAAGTGTAGGGGACTGATGACAGATGTTAAGCTCCATAGTGCTTAGAGCCATTTGAACCATTTTTGGTGTTTAGGGGGATGGTATTTGGCGCGAATAAATAGATTCAAATTGGAATCAAACTGCTCTGTCGTGGCTCTCTTAGCGTCAGGAATGGTGTCAAAAAGTTTTCCTTTGAGCACAGTTTTAATTTTTGGGAAGAGCCAGAAGTCACATGGTGCTACATCGGGTGAGTACGTTGGATGTAGACAGACAGGAACAACACTTGTTTCGGCCAAAACTTGCGAACTAAAAGCGAGGCGTGACGTGTCGGCTTGTTGTGATCAAGAAGGAAGCCGCTGTCCCAATTTTCTGCTCTCTTTCTTCGTACATCGTTTCGCAAACGTTGCAGTACACCCTCGTAAAATTCGTCTTTTTAGTTGTTGCCCTTATAACGAACTTCAATCGGACCAAGCCCTCAATATCAGCAAAAATGAATGAGTATGACTTTGATATTCGATTTTGAGTAATGTGCCTTTTTCTTTTTACGGTGAGGAGATACGCTGGTTTGCAGTTGGGAACTCTGAATTTTCGTGTCTAGGTCATCTCCAGTTACAACTTAGGGCATAAGTTTGGATATGAATGTAGACGATCTTCCAACTTCGCGACAGCTGACATGCGATTTCTTTCTGTTCAGCACTCAAACGTGTGAGAACAAATTGCAAATTATCGGTTAAAAGGCTTTCCACGGACCCCTACAGAACGCTCAGTTCTTCGGTAAGCTCTTGAATAGTTATTTGCCTGTTTAAGCGAACAATTGTTGCCACTTTTTGCACGTTTTCTTCTGTTTTTGAGGATAATGGACGTCCTGAACGTTGTTCGCCTTCTACTGACTCGTTTCTGCTTTTAGATCGCTCTCACCACTTATAAACAGACTTCAGAGTTACAGCATTATCGTCATGTACTGATTTCAATATTTCGTGAGTTTACCTGGCAGTTTTTTCGCAATTTGAAACCTAACTTAACATTCACGCGTTCGAAATCCATGATGCGTGACAGACGCGGTAAATACAACCTCACCTTAGCGTATTCGATGAACTGTGGATGAAGCCCGACCAACAGGCATTACATGCATGGATCAAAAATGATAGTGTATTGAGAATGGCTAGTTTCTAGCTGAAATCTGGATCTGCCAATAAAAAGAATTAAAAAGGACGACTGATAGCTGAAATCTGTTATTTACAAGTCAACATAACAGTCGCTGAGTGCAACAGCCTTCTGAATGGAAGGCAACCTGAAGTCAGGACGTGTTCGAACTTGACGCCGCCTGTCTCAACGGATCAGACTGTCGGAAAAATTGCATCATATGGCTGTAAAGTGAGCATTTGCTGGTAAAAAAATCCATTCACCGTATTTTTTTGATTACACCTCGCGTGAACTACAGAGAAAACCTAAAGATAAACATTTAGGAAACGCTAGAGCTTTACGCAGATACTCATACACTCCCGCAGCAGACGCTACAAGAGAAGTGTTTTGCTGGACGGAGTTGATTACTCTAAAATTCCAAGAGGAGACTTTCTAAGAAAACTCAGCCAGCATATTACTTCTTCTGAATTTACATTACGAAGTGTACACGATAGTAAAATAAGAAAGTTTAGAGTTCATACGGAGGCTAACCGACAGTCGTGCTTTCTTCACACCATTCGTTAACGGAACAGGAGAGATTGATGACACTGACGTCGGAAGTGAGTCTCGCCACACAACGTAAAGCGGTTCACAGAATGTAGATGTTGATGTAGATTGAAAATATCATAATTGTCCCTTTGTTTATGTTTTTATACGTTTGCACCTCCACACTGAAGAATAGCGCCGGCTGTTCGAGCAGCGTCCAGTTATGTTCAACAAACGCCAGGCAAGGTGGTAGCAGGGCAGAGAGGTCGCATTTGGTAATATCGTAGAGTATTTCGAGTTCCGGCATTGCCCTTATGACCGAAGTAATTCTCCCTAAAAAGTTTGTCAGAACCGGAAGACTGGACAAATTTTTAATTTAATTTTTGGAACATTACCTCCCAGAAACGAATATGAAGGCATGTAGTTCGTACTGCCAAAGAAAACCGCGGACAGTGTTCATGGTCTTGGTGCAGTTTCTTCGCACGTCTACAACAGAGTTGAAAGGATATCTGTGAGAAGATTCACTGATGACATAGCCATTCTCAGGAAAAAAAGGAAGAGCTGCAGGGCCTGTTGAATTGAATGAACGGTTTAATGAGCACTCACTACGGTTTGACAGGAAACCAAAGAAAGACGAAAGTAGTGAGGAGTAACGAGTTTAGCGATAAAATTGACAAAAGAAGCTGAAGGGTCCAGGAAAAGAAACAGCTTGACCTTTTTTCGAGTTTTCACTGGAATATGAAAGTATGAAACAGACCCAAAACTTCTTACTATAATAAGTGCAAAAAAAAAACTTCATTCATACTGTAAATGAGCTTTGGAAAGAAGCTGTACAGGGAAAGGAAGAACTCAGTCCAAATGAAACAATGCTTAGTCCAAGAGGTGCTGGTCTGTAAGGTTGGGCACAAGCCATGATACAGGTCGCAACTCTGACAAACATTTGTCCTCAAACATTGTTGTAATTCTGTGCGTTGTTTGGCACGTTAAGCATTTACGTAGAGGTCTTTATATAATGGACCAAAGTATCCGCATTTTTGTGAAAATGCTGATATGGAAGGTGATGCTTGTAGTGAAAGTGTCGCATATCTCAAGTAAACAAGAAGATTAATCACTGTTCGATTAGTTGGGACAAAACTTACATTGTACGTTACAAAGTTTTCGACAACGGGCCTGAAGATAACAGTCAACTTATTTTAAAAGAATTCAGCTTAATGGAATCTGTAGAGTTGCAGAATGCTTATTTATATGATGTCGTTTATGTATTTAAGATACTCACACAAGGCCTAGGAAAGGTGAATGTGAAGTAAGATTTAACAATACACCTTACAAGCAGAGTTCGAGAACAAACAGGAGGTGACGTGAAAGAAGCTATAGTTTGCGTAACTTATGTATGATAAAGCAGAGAATATCAAAAAGGAAGCTTCACTATTTAGTTTCTAGTCTTCAAACTATTGGGAATGCCCCTAATATTAAAGGAAGGAAACACGGAAACAGGAAATTAAGTGATGAAGCAGTTAATACTATAAGCAACAAACTGCCTCCTTTTCGGACATAAATAGTCATTACGGGTAAAAACATAAAGCTAAAGTACATTATATAAAATATAAATAATATATATTTGTATACTATATGGCACCCCAATAAATATATAAAATCATGCGCAGACTCAAATGCGAAGTTATGTCAAAATTCCAGAAAAATCGGAAATTTAATACATCGAACAAACGAGCGTGAGATTTTTTACTCACAACGTATCTCTATCGTCACCTTGCGTCTCCCAGCGGCACCTGGCGAGGAATGACCGCTAGTCAGACACATGCACGGCGCATGTAGTATCAGTGAGCATGCTGTCTGTGTATAGAATGGAGAAGGCGCGCGATCTGTCTGAGTTTGACCGAGGTTAGATTGTGATGGCCCGGGGGCTCGGCACAAAAATTTCGGAAACAGCACGACTTGTCGAGTGTTCAACACGTGGCGAAACCAAGGTAAGACCGCTTCCAGGGGTCGTGGGGTTGGGCGGCCACCGCTCATTACAGATGTCTTACGTCGTAGGCTGCGCAGACTGTTAAGTCAGGACAGGCAGCGAACTATGGCGAAACTAACATTAGACTTTAGCGCTGGGCAGAGTACAAGTGTGTCTGAACACACAGTGCACCAAACACTCCTAACGATGTGTGTGCGCAGCCTACGACCCTTGCATGTGCCAGTGTTAACACCATGATTTCTGCAGCTACAATGCACATCGGCACTGGACGTTGGCCCAGTGGCAGAACGTTGTATGGCCTGATGATTCCCGATACCTTCTTCACCATGCCCATGGGTGGGCACAAATCCGTCACCTTCCAGGGTAACAGCTCCTTGACACCTGTACTGTGGGACGGAGACAAGTTGGCGACAGCTCCATTATGCTCTGGGCAAGCACCTGACGGCCAAGGATTATTGTACAGCCCTTCATGACGGTAATGTTTCCCGACGGAAGCGACATTTTTCAGGAAGATAATGCGCTACGTTACTAGGACATGAATGTGATGGAGTGGTTCGAGAAACACACTAACGGGTGACTGAACGTGGCTCCAGAGCTCATCGCCTCCTAATTTGTGGAAATTGGGTGACTTGTATGTGAAGGTGTGGTGGCAACTCCCTCCAGCGACCTACCAAGGCGTCATTGCTTCCACGCCACATCGCGTCGCCGTTGTTATCCGTGCCAAAGTCATTCCGGCTGTTACGTAGGTGGTGATAATGTTCTGGATAATTAGTGTATATACACTTCTGGCCATTAAAATTGCTACACCACAAAGATGACGTGCTACAGACGCGAAATTTAACCGACAGGAAGAAGATGCTGAGATATGCAAATGATTAGCTTTTCAGAGCATTCACACGAGGTTGGCGTCGGTGGCGACACCTACAACGTGCTGACATGAGGAAAGTTTCCAACCGATTTCTCATACACAAACAGCAGTTAACCGGCGTTATCTGGCGAAACGTTGTTGTGATGCCTCGTGTAAGGAGGAGAAATGCGTACCATCACGTTTCCGACTTTGATAAAGGTCGGATTGTAGCCTATCGCGATTGCGGTTTATCGTATTGCGACATTGCTGCTCGCGTTGCTCGAGATCCAATGACTGTTAGCAGAATATGGGATTGGTGGGTAATACGGAACGCCGTGCTGGATTCCAACAGCCTCGTAACATTAGCGGTCGAGGCGACAGGCATCTTATCCGCATGGCTGTAACGGATCGTGCAGCCACGTCTCGATCCCTGAGTCAACAGATGGGGACGTTAGCAAGACAACAACCATCTGCACGAAAAGTTCGACGACGTTTGCAGCAGCATGGACTATCAGCTCGGAGACCATGGTTCCGGTTACGCTTGACGCTGCATCACAGACAGGAGCGGCTGCGATTGTGTACTCAACGACGAACCTGGGTGCACGAATGGCACAACCTATTTTTTTGGAAGAATCCAGGTTCTGTTTACAGCATCATGATGGTCGCATCCGTGTTTGGTGACATCGCGGTGAACGCACATTGGAAGCGTGTATTCGTCATCGCCATACTGGCGTATCACCCGGCATGATGGTATGGGGTGCCTCTGATTACACGTCTCGGTCACCTCGTGTTCGCATTGACGGGACTTTGTACAGTGGACGTTATATTTCAGATGTGTTACTACCCGTGGCTCTACCCTTCATTCGATTGCTGCGAAACCCTACATTTCAGCAGGATAATGCACGACCTCATGTTGCAGGTCCTGTACGGACCTTTCTGGATACAGAAAATGTTCGACTGCTGCCCTGGCCAGCACATTCTCCAGATCACCTCACCAATTGAAAAGGTCTGGTCAATGGTAGCCGAGCAACTGGCTCGTCACAATACGCCAGTCACTACTCTTGATGAACTGTGGTATCGTGTTGAAGCTGCATGGGCAGCTGTACCTATACACGCCATCCAAACTCTGTTTGACTTAATTCCTAGGCCGGCCGAGGTGGCCGAGCGATTCTAGGCGCTACAGTCTGGAACCGCGTGACCGCTACGGTCGCAGGTTCGAATCCTGCCTCGGGGCATGGACGTGTGTGATGTCCTTAGGTTAGTTAGGTTTAATTAGTTCTAAGTTCTAGGGGACTGATGACCTCAGAAGTTAAGTCCCATCGTGCTCAGAACCATTTGAACTTAATTCCTATGCTTATCAAGGCCGTTATTGCGGCTAGAGGTGGCTGTTCTGGGTACTGATTTGCCAGGATGTATGCACCCAAATTGCGTGAAAATGTGATCACATGTCAGTTCTAGTATAATTTATTCGTCCAATGAACACCCGTTTATCATCTGTATTGCTTCTTGTATTTATATACCATATAGCGGCCTAGTAGGCGTATGAAAACACGCATGTATTCGAATGCAGCGTTGTTCCAAAATTTTAAACCAATCGGTGAAGAACTTTCAGAGATTTAGGGTTTTTGTACAAACGAACTTCTATATTTTTATTTATATAGAAGATACATGTACCGTATACTTACCCGCCGTCGTCAGCAAGTAGCTGTATATAGCTAGCGTAAAACAGACTCGGTGGAGGAAGGTGTACAGCCTGTAGGCCTGCACGCAGTGCATTGTAATGAGAGACTGCCGGGGTCATGCGGGACCAACACCTGCCAGTTGTTACGAGCACGGAGGGTCGAGCTGAGCCGTACCGACGCTCACAATGTATTAGCCACGTCTATCGCCGCCGGCCGCTTTAAGTAACGGCCTCTCATTGTTTGTTATTCTACCCGTCCGGGCGGACAATAACCGCCGCCCGTTGTTGTACTCGAGGCGAGATAACACCGTTGTCTAAACGTAAATGGGGAGTAAAAGGTTAATTCGTCGCCTTTCTTTTGGGACGGAGCGGTCTCGCAGGCTCCGCGAGCGGGATCGTTAATGCCAGCCAGCCAGCCCAGATTAAGTTGCTCCGGCGAGAGGTTGGGCCGTGGCGACGGAGCGGCGAAGGAGCGGAGGGAAGGCAGCGAGAGGAAGCGGAGCCGTGTTGTACCGCGTCTAGTGGTCGCCGGAGAGCCAGAGCCTCGTCTCGCTGTGTGAGGGCGCAGGTGGTGTTTCCCTGCTGCGGAAATGCCTCGCTGGAGACCCGCCACAGCTATACCTTCTCGAGCACTCCCTTTCCGAGCTGTTTCGTTTAAACCCCCGGCAGACACTCTGCAGGTGTAGTGGCGGTACTGTCGCACCAGCGATTCCTTGTCGAGATTTGCCACTGCTGTCTTTGTCACTGCTGCTGCTGTTGCAACGACTTTAGCGTGAAGTATCACTGGCAACGCGCCATGTTTGCATGTAACAGCAAGCTCTTGCTTATCCGGCTTGTGGTTTATGTGTGCATGGATCTACGAATTTGAAGTATTCCGTAATGTCATTAATTGAATTTTCTGTCAGTATTCGTCAGAACAGGCCAACGGCCTTGCCGCAGTTGTAACACCGGTTTCCGTCAGATCACCGAAGTTAAGCGCTGTCGGTCTGGGCTAGCATGTGGATGGGTGACTATCCGGTCTGCCGGGCGCTGTTGGCAAGCGGTGTGCAGGCAGCCCTTGTGAGGCAAACTAAGGAGTTACTTGACTGAGAATTAGGGGCTCCGGTCACGAAAACTGACAACGGCTGGGAGAGCGGTGTGCTGACCACATGCACCTCCGTATCCGCATCCAAAGACGCCCCTGGGCTGAGAGGATGGCACGGCGGCCGGTCGGTACCGTTGGGCCTTCCAAGGCCTGTTCGGACGCAGAATTCGTCAGAATACGACAATAGTATTAAATACGATACGCTTACTAATGATCTGAAAAACTGTATGTACCGAGTTCCTCAAAAGATACGGTACCACTCTAGAATGTTAAAGCATACAAACTAATTAAGTTACTCATACCATGTTTAGCTTATGTAACGTAGTATATCTCAAAGTTTTTACGCCATTTATCAATTGCAGCATATACGCATTTCATGATACGCATAACATCCAGTGTTTATTCATTCTCTATCCACACTCGGCGCAGAATGTCCCTATCAAATGCGGTAATGGCAGCAACAGTTCCGTTCGTTAAATTACTAATGTTGTCGACGGGCATTTGGTACACTCCATCCTTGACGTACCCTCATAGAAAGAAGTTGGTTCAAATGGCTCTGTGCACTATGGGACTTAACATCTGAGGTCATCAGTCCCCTAGAACTAAGAACTATTTAAACCTAACTAACCTAAGGACATCACACACATCCATGCCCGAGGTAGGATTCGAACCTGCGACCGTAGCGGTCGCGCGGTTCCAGACTGAAGCGCCTAGAACCGCTCGGCCACACCGGCCGGTTTGAAAGAAGTCCATCAGTGTAATGTCAAGCCGACCTAGGAGGCCAGGGAATTGGACAGCCCCTACCAATCCACCGATCTGGAAACATCTGATCTAGAACATCTCGCACAATCTTAGCCCAATATGGCGGTGCACCATCTTGTTGGAAAGCGACTGTGTCTTGGCGGTCAGCCAGTTGTGGTAACGCAAAACAAGGTAATTGTTAGAATTAACTGTTTTGTTCGAGAAAAAATTATTCTACAATGCGATCAGCCGTCAAACATCACCACATATTCACTTCCGGGCTGTCACGTATATCTTCCGTCACAGTATGCGGGTGTGTTGTGCCGCAGAGGCGAACATTGTGTTCGTATACCTTACCACACAAGTGAAATGTTGCTTCACCAGAAAATGCCAAGTTGTTTAGAAAATTTCTATCCTCCGCTATACGGCGAATGACGTCCACGGCGAACTGCATAAACTGTGGCTTATCGTCTGGTTTCAATGACTGCAAATGTTGCCGTCGGTGTGAATACATCTGTAAACGCGTGCGAGGGAAACGGTGCACTGCCGCCTTAGGGATTCGCGGCTCTTGCGACGCCCTCCGAAGAGACTTCTGCGATGAACTTAGCAAGGCCAGCCGTGAGGCTTCAATTGTTCCGCGTCGTCCAGTATAATGTTTTACACCAACGCTTCCTGTGTGCATAAAGTTCCTGTACGACCGGCGTATCGAACGCTGCGACATTGGGTGCTTCCTATACCGTATCTGGAAGTTCCTTTGAACCTGCGGGTTATACGTTTGTGAGTATTACAGCGCCATCTATCACAAAGCGAAAAAAGTGGTCCAACTAAAACATTCATATTTCTTTACGTACTACACGAATATGTAATAAAAATGGGGGTTCCTATTTTTAAAAAACGCAGTTGATATCCGTTTGACCTATGCCAGCGCCATCTAGCGGGCCAACCATAGCGCCATCTGGTTTTCCCATGTAAGCTAGACAAGTTTCGTACTTTGTAGTTTTTTCGTGTGACGCTTATTTCGTGAAATATTTTGCCCGGTCACGATCAATGGACCACCCTGTATATAGATATTATTTGCTCACGAACTATTTAAAAGACGCCGATGTTCAGCTTGGACCTTTAAGTTGTGTGGAGCTTGTACTTCGTTGGAACAACACGAGTTGGAAAACTGGGACGTCTGTGTTTTTTCCTTTGCATTAAGAACTGATCTTTGTAAACGACGCCTTTGTTCATCTTTCAATTTTAATTTGCTGCGGATGTCTTTTCATTACTGAGCGGCCCAGTTGGAAACCTGGCTAGTAATTATATGTTTTTAATTTGTATTAAAATCTTATCTTTGTACTTTACACTCTTATCATTGTTCTGTTATGAAAATTACGCTAATGTTAACTTGGCTCTTTTGTAACTGCTGCTGGATGTATAGTGTTCGGCTTTTAGTGTTTCAATTTTTCATTAAGAACTTATGTTTGTACTTCGAACTCTCTTTGCTATTCTATTGCAGAAGCTGTAGTTATTTAACATGGCACTTTCGTAACTACTGTTGGCTGCATGAAGTACAGAGGGGTCCAGTACAGTCAGTATAGTGGACAGAATGACATAACATTACAGTTCTTGCACGGGGGGAAGATTATTTCATATGTTCCGAGTGACCCCCATTAGCAGCCAAACAACGTCGATTGCGCTGAACTGTTGACCGAACTATGTCTGTCAGTGTTACCGGTGTGATAGCTACACAGGACGCCTCCATGGTTTCTCCTAGCTCGAACAGTGTAGCTGGATTCTGTTGATAAACTTCATTTTTCAAGGTCGTCATAGACAGAAGTGAAGAGGTGTAAGGTCTGCAGACCGTGGTGGGTACTCAACAGCTAGTCTTCGACCTATCCATCGTCCAGGTAGATTTTCATCCAAGAAGGCTCTGACATCTCTGGGGTAGTGAGGGGAAGCCACATCCTGTTGCAGGTAAAATTTTTCATTTCAAAACACCTCTCGGATAGTAGATAAAATCGATGCTTGCAGCGTATGAAGATACACCTCATCGGTTGCCGTACCTTCAAAGAAGAATGGGCCAATCAAACTGCAGGATGACACATCACACCACACATTAACACCTGGTAGATAACATGTTTGTCCATGTTTGTCCAGTGGGCTACGCTACTGCGCAAAAATTGCAACGATATGTTATTTTATTCCAAAGATGTTAAATATCAAAGGGTGTCTATATTTTTCTGGACCACTCTGTATTTGATAACGTGAACATCCGCTACTGTGAAACATATTTGCACCGTAGAATAAAAATCCGCTTCAGTTGCTAGTAATTTTCTGAATTTATTCCATGAGCGGTTTCGAATCTTAAAGCTTCATCTTCAGGTGCCACCACGTAAAACACATGTTGCGGCCGGACCAGTCAGTCACTGGGAATCACACCCCCGTCAAACGCATGGGACCATGTCGTGCTGTCCAGACGACTGCTGTCGTTATTGGTCCTCCACATTTAAAAACTATATGAACCCTAATCTGTTGATTGTAGCGATTTGTATCTTGTGCCCGCAGGAAGTTTACTGCGGCAAGGAGACGATATGCACGGTGGACGGTCTGCACTTCAACTCCATGTACAACGCGCGCGTCAAGGCCTTCAACAGCACCGGCGAGGGAGACTACAGCGAGCTTATTGGCCTCCAGACGGCGGAAGGTGAGTCCCACCCTTCACTGTCACTTCAGTCGCTTCCACCACACCAAGTATGGATCCGTGGCCAGGTCATGGGTCTCCCGGCACAAACCACGAATAGACTGTGAGTCTGTTCGTAGTTTACGGGGATATTGGAAACGTATTTCCTGCGTCTCTGTGAGGGGAAAGTGGGATCAGGGTACGCTAAACCTCCTCCAGCGAGATTTTATTGTTGTTCAGTTTGTGAACTACATTGCGTGACAAAAAATGTGAAGTGCTCACAAGATATAGTCGATGACTGTGTAACGTTGAATACGCACACACTATCGGTGTGATTAGAGTTGCATTTCTCTGTGACTGGTAGAACGACACCAGAGTGTGTTAACTTTGTTCGTGTTTAGAGTTGTTGCATGACCTTGTAGTGTATATAAGGAGTTTGAACAGCGTCAGATGTTAAGTGACTACTGGGAAGGAAACGAATGAAAGGTAGCTTTATTATCAATTAGACTGATCGCGTTTTTTATTTTTTTTAAGTCGCAGTGGCTCCAGTTACAAACAAAAAAGGAACGAACACGCTTTTCGGATATTCAGTCTCAAGTTTCTGTAGTTTATTCCGTTTTTTTTCTCATTATTAATTCGAAGGCTTTTTTTCTACGGTAGGAGTTCCTTCAAACTACATGTGTAATTTATTACGAATATCACTTACACGTGACGCTTAGCGTTCTCAGTTCCCAAGCTGAAATAAATTTTATTTCTACCGGGGCTACAGTTTTTTCAAGATCTGATCGGTCGCGAAATTAGAACCACAGTGAAAATCCGCTGAAGCTTTGGACAGATATGTTGCACAGTGTCTCTAGCATGCCCACCCATCGCGTAACGTCGCTCTTCTCAGACCTAAAAGCACAGTGAGCACATGAAGAGGCGCAGAACTATAGGTCTCGTGCCAAGTGGTATAACGACCGTGTGAGGGCGAGTATTGCCGTATATTCAATACTGAAATATTTACGATCAGTACTGATGCTGACAAAAATATTTTCAGGAACACCTAGACATAGAGAGCATGTTAATGAGAGTGACATCGGTTTTGCAATTCGTCATTTTGTTGTTCGTATTTTTCTAGGCTGTCTTCACATAATATAGCTGATATATACTATGTTCAAGTGAATCAGGCTTTTGAACTTTTTAAAATGAACGAATCTCTGGTGAATTAATTTATTTAATGTTACAGAAACAAACCGTGCCAACATAAACAGTCACGAAAGGATTTTTGTACTTATTTAAAAAAGCTTGCTAATAGTGTTTGTGGATATTAACACGTTCGAATGACCTGCCCGTTGCCAAAAAGCACAGAGATCCTGTTAATAGCTTGTCGCCTGGATTGCCTATCTGATCGCAGTATATTGTTTTTCTGTTCTTCCCTGTGTTAACATTAGTAAATAATTCTTCTGCATTATGGATGCATAACAACTGTGCAGCTGTTGAAATTTAAGGCAATTTATAAAGAAGTATGCGCAACCACTTCCTTTCATTGACATTAATTTCTCCGTGATCATATTTCAGTATAGCTCAAATCCCATCTTTAGATGTTTACATTTATTTACGTGTGTGAACATTATTTATTTAACGGGTTTGCAGAATTTTGCAACTGAAGTTTTTAAGACAGTTGTTGTAAATCGTCGTAAACAACAAACAGCGTTCACGATGCTTAAATAAATGTAAATAGTTGAAGATCGGGTGAAAATAAAATGAATCTACTCTCAAAATCGTGAGTTTTAAGTCATAATTTGTCAGCGTGACGTGTCGAGAAACGGGTGACATTCATTTAGATGGTTTACGATTTGCATATACTATGTGATCAAAAGTATCCGGACACCTGGCTGAAAATGACTTACCAGTTCGTGGCACTCTCCATCGCTACTGCTGGAACCTTGATGACAGCTTCCACTCTCGCAGGCATACGTTCAATCAGGCGCTGGAAGGTTTCTTGGGGAATGGCAGCCCATTCTTCACGGCGTGCTGCACTGAGGAGAGGTATCGATGTCGGTCGGTTAGACCTGGCACGAAGTCGGAGTTCCAAAACATCCCAAAGTTGTTCTATAGGATTCAGATGTGGACTCTGTGCAGGCCAGTCCATTACAGGGATGTTATTGTCGTGTAACCACTCCGCCACAGGCCGTGCATTATGAACAGGTGCTCGATCATGTTGAAAGAATGCAATCGCCATCCCTGAATTGCTCTTCAACACTGCTAAGGAAGAAGGTGCTTGAAACATCAATGTAGGACTGTACTGTGATAGGGCCACCCAAGTCAACAAGTGGTGCAAGCCCCCTCCTCGAAAAATACGACCACACCATAACACCACCGTCTCCGATATTAACTGTTGGCACTACACATGCTAGCAGACGACGTTCACCGAGAATTCGCCACAACCACACCCTGCCATCGGATCGCCCGATTGTGTACCGTGATTCGTCACTCCACACAACGTTTTTCCACTGTTAAATCTTCCAATTTTTACGCTCCTTACACCAAGCGAGGCGTCATTTGTCATTTACCGGTGTGATGTGTGGCTTACGAGCAGCCACTCGAACGTGAAATCCAAGTTTTCTCACCTCCATCCTAACTGTCATTGTACTTGCAGTGGATCGTGATGGAATTTGGAATTCCTTTGTGATGGTCTGGATAGATGTCTGCCTATCACACATTTCTACCGAGATTTCGACACTCCTAAACATTCATAGATCCACTGTTTCCGATGTGATAGTGATATCACATCGGAAACAATGGATCTAGGAATGTTTAGGAGTGTCGAAATCTCGCGTACAGACGTATGACACAAATGACACCCAATCACCTGACCACGTTCGAAGTCCGTAAGTTCCGCGGAGCGCCCCATTCTGCTCTCTCACGATGTCTAATGAATACTGAGGTCGCTGATATGGAGTATCTGGCAGTATGTGGCAGCATAATGCATATAATATGAAAAAGTATGTTTTTGGGGGTGTCCGGATACTTTTGATCACATAGTGCATTAATGTCATGGACGCCACAGTCTTGAATTCATGCGCTAGGGGCGCTGCTGTCGCGTCTCGTGGCGAGATGACTCGCGAGCTTAATCAAGTATATGAATCGGCACCGCCGTCATCAAAGTTTGGCCATGCTTGAGTTAATGGATTTACCTGTTAAATCGTGTGTTACAAAGGGTGTTCTGAAATTCCCGTTACAAAGTTTTCGGGCAGTGAGTAGATAATATTTTGAACAGGAACTCATATCCGAAAACGTTTCCGTGCTACAGCCTTTTGAAAACATGTTTGCTAGGTAGGTATGTAGCAGGGTAGTCATTTTGGGGGGTACGTACGTCGCATTGTCTGATGTCATCTGACGTTCACCCTACCTGTCTGACCTGGTTACAGCTTCATTGACGGTTCTGTGAGTTGTTTGACCTGCATAGTTGAGTACACGTTTGCAGAAGGCACCGACATGATCCTTCTGAATGGCGAAGCTCACGGTAATGGAAGAGCTGCACGTTAGAGTTATCAGGATCGTTCTCCACAAGGTCCGACTCCACCGCATACCCTTTTCGCCGCAATTACGGAACAGCTTCGAGAAAGGGTACCTTCAACTTCAGCAGGCGTGACAGGAGACGCCGCGCACCCGAACTGGAAGAGGCCGCACTGTATCTCGGCCAACAGAAGACGTCAACGAGTACACGAGCTATTTATTTGGCTATTAACGAGTGGTATTGTAAAACAAGTGATGTACCTGGTCACCTCTAAACAATTACTTGTTAAAGTGGTAGCTATACGAACATGTTTTCAAATGGTTATAGCAGTTCAAAATATTACGCTACTGGGCATTAAAATTGCTACACCACGAAGATGACGTGCTGCAGACGCGAAATTTAACCGACAGGAAGAAGAAGCTGTGATATGCAAATGATTAGCTTTTCAGAGCATTCACACAAGGTTGGCGCCGGTGGCGACACCTACAACGTGCTGACATGAGGAAAGTTTCCAACCGATTTCTCATACACAAACAGCAGTTGACCGGCGTTGCCTGGTGAAACGTTGTTGTGATGCTTCGTATAAGGAGGAGAAATGCGTACCATCACGTTTCCGACTATCGCGATTGCGGTTTATCGTATCGCGACATTGCTGCTCGCGTTGGTCGAGAGCCAATGACTGTTAGCAGAATATGGAATCGGTGCGTTCAGGAGGGTAATACGGAACGCCGTGCTGGATCCCAACGGCCTCGTATCACTAGCAGTCGAGATGACAGGCATCTTATCCGCACTGCTGTAACGGATCGTGCAGCCACGTCTCAATCCCCGAGTCAACAGATGGGGACGTTTGCAAGACAACAACTATCTGCACGAACAGTTCGACGACGTTTGCAGCAGCATGGACTATCAGCTCGAGACCACGGCTGCGGTTGCCCTTGACGCTGCATCACAGATAAGAGCGCCTGCGATGGTGTATTCAACGACGAACGTGGGTGCACGAATAGCAAAACGTCATTTCTTCGGATGAAACGAGGTTCTGTTTACAGCATCATGATGGTCGCACCCGTGTTTGGCGACATCGCGGTGAACGCACATTGGAAGCGTGTATTCGTCATCGCCATACTGGCGTATCACCCGGCGTTATGGTATGGGGTGCCATTGGTTATACGTCTCGGTCACCTCTCGTTCGCATTGACGGCACTTGAACAGTGGACGTTACATTTCAGATGTGTTACGACCCGTGGCTCTACACTTCATTTCAGAAAGATAATGCACGACCGCATGTTGCAGGTCCTGTACGGGACTTTCTGGATACAGAAAATGTTCGACTGCTTCCGTGGCCAGCAGATTCTCGAGATCTCTCACCAATTGAAAAGTCTGGTCAATGGTGGCCGCGCAACTGGCTCGTCACAATACGCCAGTCACTACTCTTGATGAACTGTGGTATTGTGTTGAAGCTGCATGGGCAGCTGCACCTGTATACGCCATCCAAGCTATGTTTGACTCAATGCCCGGGCGTATCAAGGCTGTTATTGCGGCCAGAGGTGGCTGTTCTGGGTACTAATTCCTCAGGATCTATGCACCCAAATTGTGTGAAAATGTAATCACATGTCAGTTCTAGTATAATATATTTGTCCAATGAATACCCATTTATCATCTGCATTTCTTCTTGGTGTAGCAATTTTAATGTCTTGTAGTATATCTACTCACTCCCTTCCACAAGTTCTAGAAGTTTGTAAATGGGGCTTTCCGAACATCCTGTTTTTTTTTTTTTTTTTAAATCTGAGGTTTAGGTTTTGTTCTACACGTACGTCTGATCATTGAAGAAAAAAACCAACGTGATGAAACCGCTGCGTGATGCCAGTGGGCGATCTGCAGTTTCCGACCTCTGCGCTCGTCCACCTGTCGCGGCTGTGAACGTGGCGACACGGGCAGATTTGTCGGTCCCCCGCGGTGATTTCCAGCAGGGCAGTCACTGCGGCGAATTTACACGCGGCAGATAGGCGGCGTGACAAACTGCACGGCCGGACCGCTCGACTCCCCAGCGGCTGCCCGCCGGCAGATCGATGCACCTGGCGTGACGGCGCTGCCTCCCCTTCAGAACGGGCCCACGCACGTGCCATTGCTCTTACATTAGCGCCCGCCGCACTCCCGCATTAGCTCTAACGGGAAACGGCAGACCTTTTCATCTGCGCTCGCACGTGCGCGAGCGGAAAGTGATGATGCGTAAATGTCTAACAGTCGTAGCCTTATTATGTCTCATAAAAAGTAATAAGGAAGTGTTTTAAACACATGAAATGGCAGCTGATGCTGTAGAGACGCTGCGAGGAAAACAATTTGCAGTCGCGGCGAAACGGTAATGTCGGGGTTTGAGTCCCCACCCATCCAGTGTAAAGTTGCAGTACAGTAAGCGACCTAGAAATATAAGTTAAAACTGAAAAATAAGCGATGTTTATTTGCTTTAAATGACTGACATAATTCATACAAAATTAACAACCAGAGAGCAAAGTTCTCAGAAATCTTAGATGAAATTACAAAATGAAGCTAACACTGTGGGATGGTACCAAATTATGTGGAAGACTATATAGAGAAAACATAACAAGATCTCCTCATCTGGGCAGCCTGTGAATTCAAAGTTAACGTCACCAGAGGTTGGCACATGTTATAACCAATTAAGCAGCACAAGTTGCGTGGAAAAGCAAGTAGTAGTGCGCCGCTCAGAATATGGATAGCGCTGCCGCAATTGTGAGACATTTTTCCAAAATCAGCTAGTTGGCGCAATCAGCAACAGAGAGTGACCGGGACATAAATCGCCAGGGTCTTCGTTCTAAACCCTCAACTTCTAACCTAAGGAAAAGCGTGTCCATGGAGTTGGCCACTCAGCGGTTGGTTGGTTGTTTCGGGGGAGGGGACCAAACAGCGAGGTGATCGGTCCCATCGCATTAGGGGAGGATGGGAAGGAAATCAGCCGTGCCCTTTCAAAGGTCCATCCCAGTATTTGTCTAAAGCGATTAGGGAAATCACGGAAAACCTAAATCTGGGTGACCGGACGCGGGTTCCCCCCGAATGCGAGTCCAGTGTGCTAACCACTGCGCCGAGGGCGACTCAGTGCTGTTGCCCATGTGATGAACGAGAATATTACTTATTTTACAAAAAAAAGGGAGGGTGAAATGCAGCAACAACGCCCACTCTTGGCATACAAAAAGGACATTTACAAACAGCAGTTGGGTCCTGCCCTGGAGCAGTGAGTACCCGGTAGGGTGGCCTCTTCACATTAAGAACTGTGGAAAAATGGTTCAAATGGCTCTGAGCACTATGGGACTTAACTGCTGAGGTCATCAGTCCCATAGAACTTAGAACTACTTAAACCTAACTAACCTAAGGACATCACACACAGCCATGCCCGAGGCAGGATTCGAACCTGCGACCGTAGCGGTCGCGCGGTTCCAGACTGTAGCACCTAGAACCTCTCGGCCACTCCAGCCGGCAAGAACTGTGGAGGGGGAGGGGTGGGGACGACTCATTTGATTATAACACACCAAAATTTTGGAGTGAAAGAAACTGACTTTCTTACTCAGATCGGGCAGTACCACGGCGTCCCCTCCTTTGATGTTCGTGTAGAAAAGGCCAACAAAAGTACAGAGCAGGCCATGCGTGTACTTCCGCGAAAACTGCTCAACTCCCAGTGGACTTTCGCCCCTCCTGACGAGATTCACTGACTACTGCCTTCTGCTGACAAACAGGAGCTTGAGGCGAAACCTTCTCAACGAGAAGAAAACAAAACTTTACCCTCAGGTGCACAAGTCCAGTGCTCACAATAAAATAACCACGAAATAAGCGGAGAAAAATGAAACAATAACAAGAAGCGAAATGTGACAGTCACGTCACAATGTCTGTAATCTTGGTAGGAATTGAAAACACTGTGCGACAGTGCTGTAGCGTGCCCCTAGAGGGGTTAAAAGAGTATTGTGGAACCTGTTGATAAAGTGAAGTAAGACTGAGGCTTTTTTGTCTTGGTTCCTCTTCATTCATACATACTTTCCAAGAGATTAGCAGCATTATTATTTTCTTACTTTGCTTTCTTTTCTGTAGGGCCAAGGCAGCTGTGGCTACGTTGCCACTCCTTGGTCTTTCACTTACAAAAAATAGGGATTATGAAAGATAAACGAGTGACGATACACTCTAAGATATACATAAATAAATAACTCAAATAAAAAAGAACGCTCATGAAAAAATTATCGAAACTGGACGAAAATCGGCAGATCTTATGTAGTTGTACGGACAAAAAAGATAGCAATTTTTAAAAAAGTGGATGAACTATTCAAGAAAAAGAGGTTCACGAATTAAGCAAGTTGGTAATATGTTGGTCCACCTCTGGCCTCTTGCTAGCAATTATTCTGCTTTGCATTGATTGATGGAGCAATTGGACGTCCTCTTGAGGGATATTGTGCCAAATTATGTACAGCTAGGGCGTTAGATCGTCACAACCCCGAGCTGCTTGCAGGGCCCTGTCCATAATGCTCCCAACGTTCTCAAATGGGAAGAGATCTGGCGACCTTGCAGGACAAGGTAGCGTTTGGAAAGCAGGATGATAAGCAGTAGAAACGCCTTCCGTGTGCGGGTGGGCGTTGTCTTGCTGAAATGTAAGCGCAGGAAGGGCAACAGAACGGGACGTTGAGTACCGTGGACGTACCTCTATGCTGTAATGGTGCCTCGGATTACAACGGAAGGGGTCCTGGAATGAAAATATATGTCACCCCGTACCATCGCTCCTAGTTGTCAGGCCGTATGGCGGGCGACAGTCAGGTTGATGTCCCACAGCTGTCTGTGGCGTCTCCATACGCGTCTTCACTGATCATCGGAGCTCTGTTCGAAGCGAGACTCATCACTGAAGACAATTATACTCCAGTTAAAGAGACTCCAGGCCGAAGACGGGACTGGAGACGCTCTGGACAGCGCTGGGATCCAACAGAACTGTCGCCCGCCATACGGCCTGACAACCATGAGTCATGGCCAGGGGTGACAATTCTTCGTATTGCAGGACCACTTTGATCGTCATCTGCGGCGTCCTTACAACATGTCGGTACGTCGACAATATTCTACGCCCCGTCTTCTTGCCCTTCATGGTAAGGAAACCTGTGGTTACCTTTCAGCAAGGCACTGCCCGCCCGAACACGGAAAGAGTTTCTGCTACTTGTCTTCAAGCTTCCGACACCCTACGTTGGCCAGCAAGGTCACCGGATCTTTCCCCATTTGAAAACTTTTGGAATATTATGGGCAGGGACCTCCAACCATCTCGGCATGCTGACGATCTAACACGCTAGTGGACAGAATTAGACACGTTATCCTTCAGGATGGCATTCAACAGATCTGTCAGTCAATGCCAAGCCGAATAACTGCTTGCGTAAGGGCCAGAGGTGGACCAATGCTCTATTGACTTGCTCAGTTTGTGAAGCTCCTTCTCTTGGCTCAATCATCAAATTTTTCTGAAACTGTAATCATTTGTTTGCCTTTATATGTACATAACATGCACCGAGTTCCTTCCCATTGGGATGGATCTTCCGTGGTGCGTCATTTTTCTTGTTAAGCTCTCTGAGGATGAGAACCGAGTGTGTCTTCTGAGAAATTTGGTGTTATGAGGTGTTGGAGAGTAGGTTCTGTGAAGACAGGTGAGCATGGGGGAGGTAATTGATACATGAGCTGCAGGTGTTTGGAGATGAATTGTATCTCAACAAGGTTCGAAAAACCGAACAGGGCATGTTTGATTTTAAAACAATTATCTGAGTCTTTATAGCTGCTGATGATGCCTGCAGAATTAAGAACCGAAACGTTAGTTACAGAAATATGCCTTTGATCACAGCGTAATCTCCAGTAAACAAAAGTCACGAAGGGCGTAAATGCAGGCAGTGAGGACCTTCGCTGTTGGGACTGTACGAGCAGATCTCGGCACAGGCGACCTCGTCTGTACATTAAAACACTGGAGAAACCTTGTTGGCAGAATTCGCTTCCAGCCTCCAGAGAATACATTGTAGTTCGACTTCGTTCGCAGAAGTGACGCAATTCTTCGGTGTTCGGTGGTAACGAATGCAGATGACAGCAACAAGCACCCCGCCTCTAGCCGGCGTCAGAGGCCACCGCCGCGGGCACTAGCTGGTCGGGGAGCAGACGGCAGACAGCCCAGATTTCCAATTTAAATTCAATCTGCCGCGTGACATAATTGACACCAGTTATCGCTCCGTCTGGCCCGGGCCGGGGGTGGCGACACCAAACACCGCTGACTCACCCCTCCCCCCACCCCCGAATCCCGCATCCGAAACTCTCGAGCAGTAACCGCCCTCCCTGTTACTGCGCCCTCTCATCTGCATGTCGAGTTCTTTGTCTGGGTAATTTTGTTGCCTCACTTAAAGTAGCGAGGCTGCGGCAAGGCGTGAATACTATTGTGTATTTCAAACACTCCTGACACTCGTCGTTAGAAGAGTGGGACGCCAGAAAAGACCGACGTAAACTACTACCAAGAAAAGTGCATTAGCTTTAAATTCTGCTTTGCGTATAGATGAGACACAGACTCTTCTCACCGTCTTTGAGGTTGAGGAGAGAGTTTCGACTTTAATGCATATTCACTTGACGCGAAGTTAACCTGTTAACTCTGAAGTTTTAAAAGGATTCTACAGATATGCCTGTATTGTTGGGAAAACAGCGGGGAGTTGAAACGTCCCCTTAGAAAATTAATGAATGACTGTACCTGAACAGCCTACTTACATAGTTACCCAGCCCTCAACAGGGCGTTAGTGCTTTCCGTTAGACGAACTTCGTATCGTGAAATGCAACGGTATTAACGTGTATCGACAAGCATGTCCATCTTCGAGCACAATTCTCTTTTGATTCACAGGAGAGTGTGTATTTCTATATAAACATTGTACTGAAATTCCCGTTAAAACTTCTAGAACTTATACAGGGCCGGCCAGAGTGGCCGAGCGATTCTAGGCGCTACAGTCTGGAACCGCGCGACCGCTACGGTCGCAGGTTCGAATCCTGCCTCGGGCATGGATGTGTGTGATGTCCTTCGGTTAGTTAGGTTTAAGTAGTTCTAAGTTCTAGGGGACTGATGACCTCAGCAGTTAAGTCCCATAGTGCTCAGAGCCATTTGAACCATTTTGAACTTATCCAGCAGAATGAGTACATAATATTCTGAATGGGAACCCATGCTCAGAAATGTACCGTTTCCGTTGTACAACAGTTTCAACTCAGATATGTAACCGTCCAGGCCTGTAGATGGAAAGAGAAAAGTTTCAGAGTTGTTTGTCCTGGTATGCAATAGAGTAGACAGAATGACGTGTACTGCGTCAGGCGGTCACCTACTGTCACTTAAAGTCTACCTTGCAGCGAGACTACTGCAGAGACAGTGGAAGATCTGCTAGTACGATTTCTGGCAGCTGCACTAGAAACTGAAGACACACCAGGCGGGATGGAGAGTGCGTACCAGAACATGCTTCATAGGTACAATGTGTGTAACAAGGTTGGGGGTCGCCACATCGAGCCGCTGTTGTAATGCATCAGTACTGTCCTGTACATAGGCCGGCCGGAGTGGCCGAGCGGTTCTAGGCGCTACAGTCTGGAACTGCGCGACCGCTACGGTCCCAGGTTCGACTCCTGCCTCGGGCATGGATGTGTGTGATGTCCTTAGGTTAGTTAGGTTTAAGTAGTTCTAAGTTCAAGGGGACTGATGACCTCAGAAATTAAGTCCCACAGTGCTGAGAGCCATTTGAACCATTTTTTTTTATTTTTTTTGTCGCCGGCCGGAGTGGCCGCGCGGTTAAAGGCGCTTCAGTCTGGAACCGCACGACCGCTACGGTCGCAGGTTCGAATCCTGCCTCGGGCATGGATGTGTGTGATGTCCTTAGGTTAGTTAGGTTTAAGTAGTTCTAAGTTCTAGGGGACTTATGACCACAGCAGTTGAGTCCCATAGTGCTCAGAGCCATTTGAGCCATTTTTTTTGTCCTTTACATACAGTGTGCTGGGTTCTCCTTTGTCTTGGAACAATGCAGACACGTAATGTTTAAGTATTAATACAAAAAAATGTGCTTAAGTGATAAATGGATGTTTCGTTATGTTTCCTTTCAAATTGTTAGCTAGTAACTACTGCGTCACGCCAAATTCAATTCCTCACTCAGAAGTGGATGAGTTAAACATCTGAATTGAAACTGTCGTGGAACGTAATCGTTGAGTTTCCAGGCATTGGTCCCCATTCACCAATATTATGTACTCACTCCCCTCTACAAGTCCTAGAAGTTTGTAACGGCAATTTCCGAACATGGTGTACAAAAATTCAGGCCACTTCCTCGCGTCCGTGTGTATATCTAGGCTAATCTCAGAAACTGCTCATCCGAGGTTGACCAACAGTTATACTGACTCACTAGGAAGGTTTTTGTATTTAATTTGTAAATATCTCGTAGAAATTATGTGAACTGTGAGGTGGATTAAAAGTTCAGATGTGGAAACGATGCTACTGCAACCTAGCGAACATTCACCATAACTCGAGAGAGCATCAGTCTCTTGGGGGATCAGAAAGAGTGAACTAATTCGCATCTGGTGTGATGGTCTAGTGGCAGAGCGTTTGGCTAGAAACTGTATCAGTAATGAAAAGATGAGCATCTCATCATCAGGTCGTGACATGAGACTTACAATTTGCAATAATCAAATATTTTAACCAACAGTTTCCCTGCAATAATTTGAGAACAGTTGCATGGTGAGAAACCATGCGAATCCAAAAAAAAAAAAAAAAAAAAAATGTGGTGTTTTACTTTTGTGCTTCTAGGAAAACGTTTTCGGAAAAAGTATTTCAACGGCTTTGCTTTGTATGTATATAGTTCCTCAGCAACGCAGTAGATGACTCAGATTCCAGCTTTCTGTTTCCTTGAATTAAACCTAGATGTGGACACGATTCATTGCATGGCACGCCAAAGAAGTCTGCCATAAAAAGTCCACAACATAGAATTGTGTACGTGATTCAACAATGCATCACTAAGGTTCACAAGAGAGGAGCACTGCAACAAGAGCTAATCATGTACATCACGTGAGTTTCTTCTTATTTTTCTTTCACTTGTGCCACCTCAGCCAGACTACGGTATACAATGAGTCACTCACACACACAAATAAATTCCTGACTGGCATAGATTCGCATACAATATTTACATAGGTTCTTTACGTATTACTTACATCACGATGTGCTTCCATCACTGGCATGAGATGTCACTCCAAATCCCAATTCCGTATGACACACACCAACATTCACGCTTTCAGACAATTTTCTTGGCGTATGCTGGTCAGATCGCATAGATTGTAAATGAAAGTGATGGTATTCACTTACTTAACGTTGCTTTCTGATTTTTGTTCTTGACCCCAAACAAAATACGCTAAGCCAGTCAAGTGATCTGGCCTTAGATACTGATTGCTACCCGTGCAAAGACACGCCTGGTCGCTAGCTTCTATAATATGTTTGAAACGATCAGTGAATCTATTAGTGAAATCCAGAACAAAATCCCTATTGCACTTCCTGAGATTGGAGACGTGAATTTACTTATATATCTGTCCCCATCTGTCTCTCTCGAACGTACTACTTCTTGCTTCACTGCGTATAAAGGGGGAGGATACGGGGCGAACTTTACTGAAAGAAAAGATCGTTTGGTAGGAGACATCATGATCCATCAAGGTATCACCAGTTTAGAATTGGAGGGAAATCTCTAGGGTAAAAGTCATTGTAGAGGGAGACAAGAGAGGAATGCAGTATGCAGATTTAAGAGGAAGTAGCTTGCAGTAGTTATTCGGTGATGTTTGCGCAGGATAGAGTAGCGTGGAGAGCTGCATCAAACCAGGCTTCAGACTGTAGACCACAACACTAAAAATAACACATGTACGTAGACTGATCGACGACTTGGTAGATATATATTGAGATACATCTACCACAAACACAGTTTGGTTATGTAATTAACTAGACTTCTCCGATGTGCGTAAACGGCAGAACACTTTAGTAACTGTGAACTGTTGCCATTATCTACGATGCTTGATACAAACCGTGATCCACCGTCTCCAGACTGAATAGTTGCATCACTGTATCGTGCAAAGTTTTGTTGCAGATTGTTGTCTCTTAGAACTATCCAAGTTCAGCCATTTCCCAGAATCGTATTCAACCGTTATTCACGGCTTTATTGTGCCCCAGTTTGTCGCTGCGTGCGTAAACGCGGAGTTTATGGCGGAATAATTCATATTGTCGGAAGGTTTGCGCCGCTGTAAAAACATTACGATCCCCCGCCAGCCGCGGCCGGGCGCCGTACACGCTGCAAAGCGACCACGCACGATCCCGTCGTAAAATGGCGAATCGCCTCCGTCCGTTCGGCGAGAAAATCTGGGACCGCTGGCGAGAAACGGCCATTAAGCTGAAAGATCTTTATTGAAATCTACATTTTATGCGAGAGGAGAATGTATTAAAGAGGGACAATTGCGGAACTGACAAAACATAGCGTGCTTATATCCGAACAAAAACGTGGTCCGCGAAACAAGGAGCGAGGCATCTCATAAGAGGCACCAGAACGAGACAAATTTGAATGGCATAGAAATACGTACAGGCGTTTCGACATCTACATATGCATGATTATCCAGCAATTCACAATTAAGGGCGTGGCAGAGGGTTCATCGGACCACCCTCAAGCCATGTCTGTACCGTCACACTCCCGAGCTTCCTGCGGGAAAAACGGACACGTAAATCTTTTTGCGATTTATCATGTTTTATTACGTTCCTTTCTCGTTATGTATGTGTCCGTCAACAAAATATTTTTGCATCCGGGGAAGGTAGTTCGAGACTGAAATTTCGCGAAAGGATCTCTCCGCAACGAAAAACATCTTTCACTTTATGATTACCCGCCCACTCCGCGTATCATACGTGCAACACTGTCTCCCCCATACTCATATCGGTGAGACCCTACCCCTATTTCGCAATTGTATAAAATGAGCTGCCCTCATCGGATTACTTTATAAGACGATAAATGACAACATCATCTATAGACAATGCAAGAGTGCTGCTCGTATTGTCTCCTAAATCGTTTATCGGGAACAGAGAGCCTGCAACACTTCGTTGGGGAACCACTTATATTATTTCTGTTTTACTCGATGAATCTGCGTGTGCCGGCCGGAGTGGCCGAGCGGTTCTAGGCGCTACAGTCTGGAGCCGCGTGACCGCTGCGGTCGCAGGTTCGAATCCTGCCTCGGGCATGGACGTGTGTGATGTCCTTAGGTTAGTTAGGTTTAAGTAGTTCTAGGGGACTGATGACCACAGAAGTTAAGTCCCATAGTGCTCAGAGCCATTTGAACCATTTTTTTGAATATGCGTGTGTTATTACTTTTCTGACAGGAAATCACGAATCCAGTCACACAACTGTTGCAATACTTTGTAGGCCCGCTATTTGAGTACAAGTCGCCCTTGACGAACATTGTCAAAGGCCTTCTGGAAACCTAAAAATTTGGAATCAATTTGACTTCCCCTGTCGGTAGCAATGATTACTTCGTGAGAATATAGAGTTATTTGTGTTGGACAAGAACGATATTTTCTGAAATCGTCATAACTTTTTGTCGATAAATCGTTTTCTCCGAGATAATTCACAATGTTCGGACTCAGTATATGTTCCAAAATCTTAATGCAAATCGACGTTAATTATAGGGACCTGTAATTCAGTTGATTATTTCTATTTATTTTCTTCGGTATTGGTGTGACTTGTGCAATTTTTCAGTCCTTAGGTGCGGATCTTTCGATTAACGAGCGGCTGTATAAGATTGCCAAGTGAGGATGTTTTATATCAGCGTCCTCTGAAAGGCACCTATTTCGCATACAAACTGTTCCAGATACCTTGTTTTTGTTAAGTGATTAAGCTGCTTCGTTACACCGAGTTACCCACGTTGGCAGTTGTTCTCGATTCGAATCTGGAATATTAACTTCGTCTTCTTAGGTGAAGGAACTTCCTAAAATCGTATGTAGTAACTCTGCTTTAGTGGCACTGTCACCAGCAACATAAACCGAGCGAGGTGGCGCAGTGGTTAGACACTGGACTCGCATTCGGGAGGACGACGGTTCAATCCCGCGTCCGGCCATCCTGATTTAGGTTTTCCGTGATTTCCCTAAATCGCTCCAGGCAAATGCCGGGATGGTTCCTCTGAAAGGGCACGGCCGACTTCCTTCCCCATCCTTCCCTAATCCGATGAGACCGATGACCACGCTGTCTGGTCTCCTTCCCCAAACAACCAACCAACCAACCAGCAACATTGCCATTACCATCGTGCAGTGATGGTGTTGTTTGCGTCTTGCTGCTAGTGTTCTTTACATACAACCAGAATCTCTTTTGCCAGATTTAGAGACTAAATTTGGTTGTGTAAATTATTAAAAGTATCTCGCATTGAAGACTATGCTAAATTCGAGCTTCTATATACCTTCGCCAGTCTTGGGGATTTTGTTTTATTTTAAATTAGACATTCTGGTTTCGTTGCTTCTGCAACAGCGTTCTGATCTGTTTTTGTATCACGGGAGACCAATACCAATTCTTATTAATTTATTTGATATATGTCTCTCAACTGCTGTCGATACTATTTCTTTGAATGTAAGCCACATCTGGTCTACGCTTACAAAGGCAGCTTAGAAGTTTTATCAACAAAGAATTACCGCCGAGAATCGGGCCTATGTCTCTACTTTTATTCTTTCCGACTACTTCTTGCACCCAACGTTGTCAATTATTTGCTGGGTATATTCCAACCTCTGTCTCACCCTACAGTCTTTTGCGGTCTAGAGCTATCTCGAGTACCATGGAAGTTATTGCTTTGGTGTCCTAACACATGTTATATCGTCCTGTCCCTTCTTCTTATCAATGTTTTGCGAATGTTCCTCTTCTTGCCGATTCTACGAAGTACCTCCTCATTTCTTATCTTACCAGTCCACCTAATCTTCAGTATCCTTGTATAACACGCTTCGATTCTCTTCCTTTCTTATTTTCTCACAGTCCATGTTTCACTACACTATACTTCAAACATACATTCTCAGAAATTCTTCCTCAAATTAAGGCCGATGTTTGATGCTAGGAGACTTCTTAAGACCAGGAATGTACGCTTTGCCGTGACAGTCTGATTTTTATGTCCTCCTTGCTCCTTGCTTCGTTCGTCATGTGATAATTTGCTTCCAGTATAGCATAATTGCTTCACTGCTTGGTGATTTTTTGCATCCAATGCCGCAGAATTTCCTTCACTACTTCTACTCCGTGGTTCCCAATGTTGATAAGTTTAGCGGCAGTGTAATTTCTGCTATTCCTCATTACTTCAATCTTTCTTCAGTTAACCCTCAATTCATACTGTGTGCTCATTAGACTTTTCATTCCATTTAAAACGTTCTGCAATTATTCCTCACTTTCACCGAGGATAGTAATATTATCAGAGACTCTTATAGTTGATATCCTTTCACCTTGAATTTAATGCGTATCCTGAACTTTTCTTTTATTTCCGTCATTTCCTTTTCGGTGTATAGATTGAACAGTTAGAGTGAAAGACTACATTGCTCTCCTATACTCTCCATAATTCGAGCTTTTCCTTCCCCGTCTTCAACTGTATTTCTCTTTCTTGGTTCTTGTACACATTATACAGGGTTATTCCGTGATGGTGTTACAGACTTTGAGGAATGGTGGAGAAGGGTAAATGTGTCAATTTGAAGTAAGGATGCCTGATTCGGAAACGACGGAGTCGAAAGCTGTGAGCGAAAGTCGTTCTGGATGCTGTGTCACTTGACGACTACAATTCTCAAGGGCACCATAGTAGTGGAAGAACGTGTCCACCATTGTAGGTGGTGGAACCACTTCCTGTAATGCTCGAAGCTCGTTTTCAAGGAAGTGTAGATCCTAGGCCTTGTAAGACGATGCACTAACACAAAAGACGCAATCAACTGACTGTCTATCAGACTACAGCACACGCTTACAGTGACGCGTTTCACAAAGGCGCGGGCTCCTCGGCAGCTGCGGGGTCAGCGCGGGGGTTTGTAAGCGAAGGGGGTCGGGTTTAATTCCCGGCCTGGTCGCAGATTTCGTCCGTTCGGGGACTGGCTGTAGCGTTATTCTTACATTCGTATCGTCATAATTGACATTCCATTGTTGAGATGGCTGTATGAGCATGGCTCAAAAACAAAAGTGCGAGTATTCATCGGACCACCGATATTAAGACTATTTTGTTCATACAGTAAGGAGTGAAAGTGGCTCCATCATTCACTAGAAGCAGCAGCAGCGTTTACATTACAAAACCTGTACAGAAACACCGTATCCGGAAACTCAGCAGTTTCAAATATGTGTGGCACACTTAGATTGTAGGGTAGAATAGCCGACAAATCACAATTGCTGTTCAGAATTCAGTTACGTAAACTCGAGCACAACTTTATAACTTGAACTTCAAAATAAAAATGACAAACGATAAATAAAGTCACGGCAACTGGAGTATCAACGCTTATCTCTGTAATCACCTGTACCGCTGTACTAAATAAAAATATGACAAATGCTATACGGAATGTTTTATCCTAGTTAGTCTATGTTACCACCTCCTGAGTTCTTTACTATTCCTGTTGAAACACCCTGCGTATAGAAAAATTTATAAAGCTGATTAATTTAAATACACCTCCTGACAGAAAAGGTTTAGCCGCCCAGAAGACATGATCGGCTGTCTTCGCACACGCGCACACCGTTGGCTGGTATGTAAATGATTAGATCTGCGGTTATCTGTAACAGGCACAACGGCCACCAGAGTATATTAGTGTTGCTCGCGTTTAGTGTTGCCAGGCCTAGTAAGGCATATAACGAGGATGAACAGCGTCAGATTTTGTGGTCACTGTGAAGAACAGCGAACTGCCGCTTGGTCGTGTGAGCATTATCGGCCCCTGGCAGGGTTTGAAAGGGGCCTCATTGAGTGGCTCCATTTGGCAGGCTGGTCAAATGATGCAATATGCAGATCTGTGGAGTACTCCTATTTGATAGTTGGACTGCGTGGGAACGTGAGGGAAGGCGTACATGTCGTCAAGTTTCTGGTCGACCACGTCTCACAAGAGGAAGGCCTCACACACGGCCAACCGATTCGGCTCAGATTTGGTAGGTCGCTTGTGTACAACCTAAAACGAAGGAATCTAAGATATTTTGGGTCAACACCCCCGCGTTTTTGAGAAAATAACCCCTAAAGTTTATGACGAGCGATCGACTCAAAGTTGGCGGGATCGATAGATAATTGTAAATAGAGCATTTTTCATCACCAGGTATGGGGTCCGAAGACGCATACTTTTCCAGAAATCGAGGTAAGAAACTTTTACAACTGCCGCTTCTGTACCCACATGGTCAACGCTTTTCGCCGACAGCACCGATAGCGCAACGGCCAAGGTAACTGGCTGCGAATGTCGAAGAAACGTAGTGGATGTTATTCTTTTGGTTTGTATTTTTCCATATCTCAATTGATAGGGATAGGAGGGTTTATAAGGTAAGTAAATCAACAAGGAATGATAATAAAGTAGGCAAATAAATTTCTCAAACCTCTTGAGATAGTAAACAACTAAAATGTTACTCCAGGTTACTTAACAATGGCTCTTCCAGTCACTGTTACGTGTCCTCACTTTTCTTCGAACAACTAGATGGATGGTACTTGTCATATAAACATTCGAAACAAATATACTCACGGCACCAAGAGGATCTAATGAATGCAGTCTTTCGACAGCTACACTGTTCCTTCCCTATGATATGACGAAGAGGCAACCGGGACAACATAACTCTCCCCGTGTGCATTCTATCCCGTGCCTCGCTGTAAACAAGCTTCGCACGGTTGGCTATCTGTGATCCCTCGTGAGGAATTCGCAGCACTCCTACTCGGATTTGTTTTCATGTGACAAGGCTTAAAAGTTTAATACTTTACTAACTCACGGGGTTTGGGAAATTAGCTTGCCTACCTGATTATTATAATTCCTTATTAATTTACTTACCTTGTTAACCCTCCTATCCCTATCAATTGAGATATGTAAAAATACAAACGAGAAGAATAACATCCGCTAGGTTTCAACGAGATTCGAACCCGGGTTTTCCGATTCCCAGCCAGTTACCTTGGCCGTTGCGCTATTTTTTTTTTTTTTTAATTTCATTTTGTCCGTTTTCGTTCGTTGCATCTGATCAGGGCGGACGTCGCAAGACACCCTTTTAAGCTCGTTGTTGATCTATTAACTCAGTTTTTTTTATTACAGAGGGCAGCTATCCCTCTGACCGAACACCCTGAGCTACCGTGCCGGCGTTATCGGCGCTGTAGGTGACAGGCGTTAACCCTGTGGGCACAGACGCGGCAGTCGTAAAAGTTTCTTACCTCGATTTCTGGAAAAGTATGCGTCTTCGGACCCCATACCTGGTGATGAAAAATGCTCTATTTACAATTATCTATCGATCCCGCCAACTTTGTGTCGATCGCTCGTCATAACCTTTAGGGGTGATTTTCTCAAAAACGCGGGGGTGTTGACCCAAAATATCTTAGATTCCTTCGTTTTAGGTTGTATACAAGCGACCTGCCAAATCTGAATCGAATCGGTTGGCCGTCTCTGAGGCCTCCCCCTTGTCAGTGCCAGCAAGGAGGATCGCCGTCCTGTGCATGAAGCACATCGTGACACGTTCACATCCGCGCCTGCTGACTGAGGACAAGTAATGGAATACCTGTAACATTCTAAGTCCTTTGTGGAGGATGCCGATAACACCACAACACAAACGGCCATGTTTGGAATGATGCCATCGAGTGAGGTAGCGCAATTGTTGGCACACTGGGCTCGCATTCGGCAGGAAAACGGTTCAAACCCGCGTCCGCCCTTTCAGATGTAGGTTTTCCGTGATTTCCCTAAATCACTTAAGGCAAATGTCGGGATAGTTCCGTCGAAAAAGCACGGTCGCTTTCCTTCTCCGTCCGTCTCTAATACGAGCTTGTGCTCCGTCTCTAATGATGTCGATGTGAACGGGACGTCAGACAATAATCTCCTCCTCCTTCTCCTTCTGGAATGGTGCCATGTGCGGGAAGCATGGAATGCCGATGAGTGGCGCACATTGTGCTGAGCGATGAATCTAGGTTCAGCAGTACACCTATGACAATCGCTGGAGGTCATGGGGCCGGGGAGAGGTTCCATTCTTGTTAATGTTTTCGTGACGAACGGCAGAGTTACTCCTAGCATCATGGTACACGGAGGCATCACTCTGAGTTCAGGTCACAGGTGATTGTGACTGAGGGAACTCGGACAGCACAACGGTACGTCACTGACATCCGGTGTCCTCATATGTCAGGTATGGTGTGACAGTATCGTGGTTCCGTTATTCAACAGTATAACGCTCGTCCACACATCATACGTGTCTCTATGAACTGTCTGCGATGTTGTAATGGACCCGTCACCAATGAGATCCTCAGATACGTTCACGGTAGGACATTTGTGGCACCAGCTCGGATGTCGACCCTCTCCCAGAGACGGTACCCAGGACATCAAAAACCAGTTACGACAGTTGTAGACCAACGTGCCTCACGGAGAGGATGCAAGGGTCTTATGGCTCCCCTTCTAACCTAACCAGTGCATACATCATTGTGATAAGTCAGATCGTACTGCCAAGTTCTTTGTAAATTTGACTCGATTTTGTAATCAAAGAAATAACATCACATATCCTATCAGCCCGTGGCGGGTTAGATGAAGTGGCGAATAAAGCAAGATTTTCGAAATGGGAGTTGTCATTCCATGCGGTTGAAGGTGACTGTAGTGAAAATAATCTGTCATTCAATTCTATTCTATGTCTGTCTACATCTGCATCACATTCCGCAAGCCACCTAACAGTGTGTGCCGGAGGGTACTTCTTCCCCGTCCCACACACGAATGGCTCATGGGAAGAATGATTGCTGAGTAGCTCTAATTTCACTTTTTAATCGTGGTCATTTCGCTAGATATTTGTGGGAGGATGTAATATGTTGTCCGACTCTTCCCGGAAAGTGCTCTCTCGAAATTTCAATAGCAAACATCTTTGTGGTGCACAACGCTTCTCGTGTTGGATCTGCCACTGAAGTTTCTTGAACATTTCGGTAATGCTCTCTCGCCTACTTAACTGTCCCGTGACGAAACGCGTCGCTATTCGTTGGATCGTCTCTGTATCTTCTATACGTCCTATCTTGTAAGGTTCCCAGATTGATCAACAACACTCAAGAACCGGTCGCGCAAAAGCTGTATAAGCCACTTTCTTCTTGAATAAGTTACATTTCCTTAAGATCCTTCATGTGAATCTCAATGCGGCATTTGCTTTTCCTGCAATTCATTTTATGTGATCAGTCCACTTAAGGTCGCTCTGGATAATTTGCCGCAGATAATGGTCCCAGTAATTCGGCCGGCCGCTGCGACCGAGCCGTTCAAGGTGCTTCAGTCCGGAAACGCGCTGCTGCTACGGTCGCAGGTTCGAATCCTGCCTTGGGCATGGATGTGGGTGATGTCCTTAGGTTAGTTAGGTTGAAGTAATTTTAAGTCTAGGGGACTGATGATCTCAGATGTTAAGTGCCATAGTGGTTAAAGCCATCTGAACCATTTGAACCAGTAATTTGTCAACGGTGTAGTTGTGCAGTAAAGGGTAGCTTTTCCTATGTATGCACAATAAGTTACATTTATGTACGTCCAGGGTCAGCTGCAAGAGCCTACAAAATTCGTCAATCCTATGCGGGCCATTCTGCAGCTTTGCTACTGTCTTATAGACGACCGCATTATCTGTAGATAGTCTTGAAGAGCTTCCGACGCTTGCTACCAGATCATTTATATACGTTGTGAATAGTAACGGTCCTATCGTAGTTCGTTGTGGTACTACAGAAATTATTTTTAAATCTGTCGATTTTGTTACGTTAAGTGCTGAGTTAACAGACTGCAATTCAGCTGTCATACGAGGAACTCTTTATGCTGTTGGATGTACATTTCGAGTGACACCAGGAGAAATAGGAAAGAATTGAGAAAAGGTTGTAAGGGAAATCGTAGGGTCAGTAAGCATAGTGGAAGTGGAGTTTAGAAACGGAAACAATAATGGTCTATTATGAATGAAACATACACAACACTGGTATGATAATCTAAAATATTTATTATTTGTTTTACGAGGCGATTCTTAGCTATTACGCAATCATCAGGTGCAATGATGTATCTGATGATGGTGTAACAGGTTTGTGAAGCAAATAATAAATATTGTAGAATGTGACATCAATATTGTATGTGTTTCATTCATATTATGTAAAATATTGTACCAAGAACCGACGGTATAGTCAATCGATGCAAATAGAGGTCTGTACGGGGACCAAGAAATTGGGGAAAAAACTGCATCTGTAACAAAAAGGCGAAATTTTTTATACAGATACATGCGCCTTGACGACAGTTAAATATCATTTCGTGCAGATGCAATCATCGTCGTCCGATATCGGCGTGATACCGCTAGCAGTGACGGTTTCGGACAAGAGACGCTATTCACGTAATTTGAGTTGGAAGCGAAGCGTGCTCGGATAGCCGAAGCGATTAGAAACATACCGGTCGCGTAAAGCGGGAAATCCGGGTTAGAGCACGATCCAGCACAAATTTTCAATTGTCATCACTGAAATTATTTGGGAACGAAGTTTTTCGCGACGGTACTTATATATAAAACATTCGCGGTCTTCTTGCCTCGTCAGTTCTGGATAAAATCTCGAGCTTTCGGCGATTACCTTTATCGTCATCGTCAGGAGCTGACTGTCTTCACTGCTTTTTTTTCCTTTATTGTGATTTTGATCACCTGACACAAGGCGGGCTGTCAGCAGCAGAGGACGCCGCTCTTCAGCCTTTAGTTTTACAATAAGTAAAACATAGAGGTGGCACAGAGAAGACAAAAACAGCGGGCAAAAAATGTAGACACTAAAAAACAAAAAAACATGGAGCCGTTTACGCTGGACGAGAAACATCACTAGCACTAGTTGACACGGCGCACATAACACGGATGATGGCGACGGTACACGTGAACAGTGGTGGCATGACGGCGAACAAACACTAAACACAAACGAAGGCACACACGCGAGACACTGATGGTGATGATCCCGGCGCGCGAATGTTCACCGAGCGTGTGCGAGTCCGGCGACCTGCCAAGAGAGGAGGAGCGGAAAGGGGAGTGGGAGAGGGGAGAGCAGGGATGCCATGGGCAGGGGAGATGGGGGGAGGGAGGAAGGGGGAGGGGAAGCCCGGGGAAAGAGGGGCGGAGGGAGGGGACGGGGAAAAAGGAAAGAGAAGGGAACGGAAGAGAAGGGAGGGAGGGTGCCTAAAGGAAAGGACACTGGAAGTGGGGGGGGGGGGGGTAGGATCAAAGTTGATAGGAGGGGTAGACGGAGGGGAGGAGGACTTCATCAGGGAGAGGGAGCTGGCGGAAGCCACCTTGGGAGAGGGTAAGGAGGGTGGAGAGATGGAGACCGCGTGGGATGTGGGAATACAGGCACGGCAGCGGGCAGGGGTGGGAGAGGATGGGTGAGACAAGCGGATGAGGAGGATCGAGTTTGAGGGAGGTGTACAGGATCCGTATCCTCTCAAGGAAAAGGAGGAGGTGGGGAATGGGGATGAGATCATACAGGATCCGCGTTGGGTAGGGGAGACGGATGCGATAGGCGAGGCGGAGAGCATGGCGTTCAAGGATTTGTAGGGATTTATGAAAGGTAGGGGGGGGGCGGAGACCCAGGCCGGATGGACGTAACAAAGGATAGGGCAGATGAGGGATTTATAGGTGTGGAGCATGGTGGAGGGGTCCAGACCTCACGTACGGCCAGAAAGGAGCTTGAGGAGACGGAGTCGGGAGCGTGCCTTGGCTTGGATTGTCTGGAGATGGGGGGTCCAGGAGAGGCGACGGGCGAGGGTGACGCCAAGGTACTTAAGGGTGGGAGTGAGGGCGATAGGACGGCCATAGATGGTGAGATAGAACTCAAGGAGGCGGAAGGAAGGGGTTGTTTTGCCTACAATGATCGCCTGGGTTTTGGAGGGATTGACCTTGAGCAACCACTGGTTGCACCAAGCGGTGAACCGGTCAAGATGGGATTGGAGAAGGTGTTGGGAGCGCTGCAGGGTGGGGGCAATGGCAAGGAAGGTGGTGTCATCGGCAAACTGGAGAAGGTGGACGGGAGGTGACGGCGGCGGCATGTCCGCTGTGTACAAAAGGTACAGAAGGGGGGAGAGGACGGAGCCTTGGGGCACACTGGCGGAGGGGAAAAAGGTGTAGGAATCCGTGTTATGGATGGTGACGTAGGAAGGACGGTGGGAGAGAAAGGAACCGATCAGACGGACGTAGTTAATGGGAAGGGCGAAGGTTTGGAGCTTGAAGAGGAGTCTTCACTGCTGCTGTGGTAGCCTCTTTATAGCCCGTAGATGGCTTCTGATTGGTCGGCCTGTGATTGGTCGGCGATTACGTACTGCTGTCGCAGACGGTGTGACTGTGTGCGCTGGTGGCGCCACCGCTTCCGTTGGAACATAAACGTATAAGCGTTGGAAGGAACGTCTCCGCTGCTTCTCTGCATCAAGCGCTCGTTTCCATGCACAGCTCAGATGGTATCCGCTATCGCGGTTAAAGTTCTTTTGGCTAATTGTTACTTCAACAGCCTCCTTAGCAAAAGAATCCCAATACGTAGACCGAGCGAGGTGGCGCAGTGGTTAGACACTGGACTCGCATTCGGGAGGACGACGGTTCAATCCCGCGTCCGGCCATCCTGATTTAGGTTTTCCGTGATTTCCCTAAATCGCTCCAGGCAAATGCCGGGATGGTTCGTTTCAAAGGGCACGGCCGACTTCCTTCCCCGTCCTTCCCTAATCCGATGAGACCGATGACCTCGCTGTCTGGTCTCCTTCCCCAAAACCAACCAACCCAATACGTAGAGGCATGGGGACAGAACTTTAGTTTCATCGAACAATATTTTATGTTTGTTTGTGAGGCTGTGCTCCGAAATTGCCTATTTCTCTAGTTCTCTATTTTTAATATGGGGTTGGTGTTCTGCACAGCGGTCGGAAACGGTACGAATCGTCTGACCTATGTAATTGCTTCCACACTCACAGGGTATATTATAAACTCCAGGGACCCTGAGGCCGAGATTGTCCTTAACAGGGCGCATCATATCTTTAATTTTCTTAGGAGGACAAAAAATCGGTTTTATACCTCGTCTACGAAGGGGTCTTCCTATTTTCCTGGAAATCCCGCCACAAAAAGGAAGAACTGCAATCGGTGTTCCGTCCTGTGTGTGTGGAGCATCGGCAATTTTGGAGCACAGCCTCCCAAACAAACATAAAATATTGTTCGATGAAACTAAAGTTCTGTCCCCATGCCTCTACGTATTGGGATTCTTTTGTTAAGGAGGCTGTTGAAGTAACAATTAGCCAAAAGAACTTTAACCGCGATAGCGGATACCATCTCAGCTGTGCATGGAAACGTGCGCTTGATGCAGAGACGTTCCTTCCAACGTTTATACGTTTATGTTCCAACGGAAGCGGTGGCGCCACCAGCGTGCACAGTCACACCGTCTGCGACAGCAGTACGTAATCGCCGACCAATCACAGGCCGACCAATCAGAAGCCATCCACGGGCTATAAAGAGGTTACCACAGCAGCAGTGAAGACAGGCAGCTCCTGGCGATGACGATGGAGGTAATCGTCGGAAGCTCGAGATTTTATCCAGAACTGACGCGGCAAGAACACCGAGAATGTTTTATATACTGAAATTATTTCTCTGTCTGATTGCGGCTAATGTCGCAATTTCAATTTCGTCACAAAACGGCGAGTTGCGTTACCTTGCCAAGCGGTGATGACGGAGGACGGCGACCGCCGCTGGTCGCAGTTCACGCACTGTGACGCCGCACTCGCTCGCTGCTCCACCCGTGGAGACGGCTGCGGATGCGACGCCGGGAGCCCCTCGCCTGCGGCGGGTAGGCAACCCTTCTGGCGCGGCAGCAGCCACAGAGACGCGACGAGGGAGTGGGCGCGCGGGCGACACGGCCGTGCAGTGCGTAGTGCGTGCGGCGCGTGCACGGCCGGCCGCCTGTCATGATCAATAACGCCGGCTGCGGCGCGGCGCCGCTGCGACCCTCGTTCTCGTTCGTCCGCATTCCAGGCGCCCACTGCCGCGAGCGCGCCTCTGCCTGCGGGGGAGCAGCCCGCCAGCGACGCTTCTGTGGTCCGCCGCCTCCTCGCTCCGTCTGCGCTGCGTACGGGAGAGCAGCAAACTGAACTTCTCGCGTGCAGCTCAGGACTGTCGCGTACAGGAGAGCAGCAGACTAGACTCCTCGCTGGAAACTCAGCAGTCACACACTGAGGAGCAGAAGAATAAACTTTTCGCGTGCAACAAGCCTGCATCAGGTTGACAGTTGTTATCCTGTGATTCTTGAAGTTTTCCCGGCGTATTGAATGATCGATGAGATTTTCGGGATTGCAGCCGGATCATGTTGACTTCTTGCCACGATATTTCGGCTGGCAATCGTCCAGCCATCTTCAGGTGAGTGTCCGTCACTGGAGACTGCAAGTTTCTTTTTTTTCTTTTTCTTTATTGTGATTTCATTCCCCTGCCCCACATGGGCTGGGGAGGCCTGTCAGCGGCACAATCCGCCGCTCTTCAGCCGAGTGACACGAAACTAAAACAAGAATAAAATCATTCATACATAAGGTGATAAAAAAGGGGAACATAAAACAGAGTAAGAGGAGAAAATGGAGGTAAAAATACACTGACATGGAGACATTCATGAGGGACAGTTTAAAAAGTCACCAGAAATTTAAAAAACGCAGTTGGCGATTCTTAAAACACAGAGAAGACACTGAACGCGCAAGCACAGGTTAAAAGTCGGCCACAGTATTAAAAACACTCCGGATCAACACACTTAAAACCCAATTGGAGCACACACGACGAAGAATAAAACTGCCAGGTGGGACCTGCTGAGGGAAAGGTCAGAGAGGATGGGAAATGAGGGGAGAGCAAGGGGCAGCAGGGGAAGCGGCGGGATGAAGAGAGTAGGGGCGTCAGCGGGTACACTAAGAGGCAGGAGGCACGTGGGGCAGGAGATGAAGAGAGAAGACAAGGCAGGGGGAAGTGCAGAGGCACTGAAAGGGGGCACAAGAGAGAAAGGGGGAGTAGGAGGGGAAGCCGCTCAGGAGGAGGGCAGGGGAGGAGAGGGAGCCTTGAGGAGGAGGCAGGAAGATGGGGTTAGAGTTGGTAGGAATGGTAGATGTCAGGGCAAAGCTCATCATCCGGGAGGGGTAGATGGAGGGTGTGGAGATGGAGAGAGGGTGGGACACAACGGTAAAGGCGTGGCAACTGGTTGGGGGTGAAGAGGAAGGGAGACACCAGGGGGTGAGCAGGATCAAGGCGGCGGACAATATATAGTGTGCGGATGTGTTCAAGGAAAAGGAGATGGTGGGGGAAGGGGATGAGGTCGAGAGGATGCGCGTGAGGTACGGAAGGCGGATGCGGAAGGCGAGGCGGAGCGCATGGCGTTCGAGGATTTGGAGGGCTTTATAGAACCGGGGAGGGGCGAAAATCCAAGCCACGCTGGCATAACAGAGGATGGAGCGGATCAAGGACTTGTAGGTGTGAAGGATGGTGGAAGGATGCAGACCCCATGTCCGGCCGGACAGGAGTTTCAGGAGGAGGAGGCGGTTGTGAGCTTTGTGTTGGATGGTAAGGAGATGGGGAGTCCAGGTAAGGTGGCGGTCGAGTGTGCCAGTGTGGCAAAGCTTACGTCGGTCAGACGACACGCACAGTACATGAAAGGTGCGTCGAACACGAACGCCACACTCGCCTTTCGCAGCCTAGTAAGTCACCCGTAGCTGAACACTGTATTACCACAGGACACGCTATGGATTTTTCTACCACGAAAATCTTGGCCCCAGCGAATACTTTCTGGGATTCAGTAATTAAAGAGTCTGTGGAGATACGCCTAGCGTAAAACCTTATAAATCGTGATGGCGGTTTTCAACTGGACAAGGCTTGGGACCCGGTGATCTCTCTAATTTCCTCTGAGAGAAGACATTTTACTCATAATGATACGTCTGGCGACATCTGACGTCTGTTTTTAGCGACGCGGGCGCGCATTCCGACAGAGGGCGGACATGTAGTTTTCACCTTCACGCATGCGCCTGCGCGCCACAGATGGAACAGTAGCTCTAGAGGGCGCGGATTTCGATAGACATCGCTCCTGTGACGGAGACCAATGCGCATGCCTTTTCGCGCCAATTTTTTGCTATAAAGCTGACTCCGGGAACTTGTAGTCTCCAGTGACGGACACTCACCTGAAGATGGCTGGACGATTGCCAGCCGAAATATCGTGGCAAGAAGTCAACATGATCCGGATGCAATCCCGAAATCTCATCGATCAGTTGTTATCCTTCTTGGGTGCGTCAAGAGATTACCTCTCTATTCTAAATGATTTCTGTCTTTCCTTAGTTGCTTCTAACTTGTTATTACTATTATCTTCATGGAGATTTGATCCATCTGCGCAAGTAAATGTAAGACTGTTTGTTTTATGCCATATGCGTTTCGATTTTTATTTACGAAGCATCCTCAGTGGCCTGAAATACATATATGCCATGCGTAAATAATAAATATGACATACATAAGCGCCACGAAATTCTACAAGGAAAACAAACGTTACAATACACGCAGAAACAAACAGAACGGAAACAATCAAAGCAGGGCCGGCCACAGCCTGTCAAACCACACGCGTCCCAGGAGTGCCGGCCGCATGCTGCCTCAGCCTCGGCCTATCTCGGTCGTTCTCGGAAGTACTCGATGTAGCGCGAAATTTCACTAAGTATGGGGACATGTCATTTTTCTGTCGGAACAATTCTCTTCAGTTCGGCAGAATAGTGGTGTCAGTGCTGCTTAACCTTCCCTATTTGTTCGTGTCCTTCCCGATAGCTGAGTGGTCAGCGTGACGGACAGCCGTCCTACGGGCCCGGGTTCGATTCCCGGCTGGGTCGGACATTTTCTCCGCTCAGAGACTGGGTGTTGTGTTGTCTTCATCATCATTTCATCCCCATCTGGCGCGCAGGTCACCCAATGCGGCGTCGAATGTAATAAGACCTGCACCAAGGCGGCCGCACCTGCCCCGCAAGGGGCCTCCCGGCCAATGACACCAAACGCTCATTTCCATTTACTACTTGTTCGTGGTATGAAGTACGTTCACAGGTCCAGTGGCTGTTTACACAAAAAGAGGCAGTTAGCGATCTACCGTCACAAGCCTTTAAAACCGAATGAGAATGAAAGCAGAGAGAGATGAGAATTATGAGTATCTACTGTGCAATCCCGTAATAGACTTGTACAGAACGACATTACAATACTATGTAGAAAGAAGTTAAAGATTTAGTTGAGAATGAAAGAGTAAAAAATTACGACAATCGACAGTCGGAATTCACCGTTCTGTACATCAACAAACTCTTTACGCTAGATTTGCGGGCATGTAAAAACATTCATGGGAGGAATTACAAAATTTCTGAAGCCAGATGCGTTATTCCATTTCAGTTGCAACAGTTTTCGACGGAGCTAAATGAACTATAGGGAGATTTTTACATATTATTGTAATGTATTTTGGTTGAGTCAGTGGGCATGCCAGGACGATATTTCTATTTAAAACCCACTGTTGTCAAATTTCTGAAGGAAAACGGAGTGTAGGAACGAAAATTAGAACATCTGGGTGGAGTGCAGACGTTACAGTGTTAGTGCATTCGACTGTACACTGCCCACAGTAAGATACTGCAAGATGTTAAACAACTTACTTCTGATTTGATTGGGACACATTTAAAAAGAAAATTCCGTTGTAGAAGGGAAAAATTCTGCCAAACACAGTCTAGTTCCCTAAGCTCACTTGTATTAAAGAAAATGCGAGGGTTCAGCTATTTGTCGTGGTCCTCAAAGTATTACAACGATAGTCTTCTAAGAGTTTTGAGGACACTGCCCATCTCACATTCAGTTTCTAGCCGAATTTGATACCGTTTGCCGTTTTAATTGAAATGCGCAAGTCCAAGTGCAACTGATTGATCTGCAATGCAAGCCTCGGTTTACAGACAAATTATTTTAGGTTGAAATTGTCCAGGACGTCTAGATTGTTCTTCTCAGAGTTTCCTCTTCTCCATAACGAAGTTTCAGAAGTGCTACAATACTTCGATCAATGTATGTGTGTGACATGCTTCTTTCGATTATGAAACTAAATAAGTCACCTGGGTGCGAAAAAATGTGAAACTATTTGTGTCTGTCCGCATGTCGACAGTTTGTCACAGAAGAAACGAGACTGTGTCTTCAGCATGGCAAGAAGTATTATATAATACTCAGCATTTCTTTTGTGTCTGAACTATGCTGTCGAGAAATGTTGTTGTGAAATACCAAGTTGTATTCAGTGTGACTGCACTGCCATTTAAATGTGTCCGATTCACAGTTTCCTCCTCCCCACGCTCGGACAGCGTGCTGTGGCAGTGGGGGGAAGTGTGCAGCTAGGCTGAGCGCTGTGGTATTCGTGCCAGGGCACGGCTCGCGAGCCGAATTCGCGGCCGCCCCTACTCGGCAGCATATGTCACGACTGTTCTGAAGTAGCTGTTTTTACATTTCTTGGCACTGTGGGATACCATAGAACCGCTGTAACCTGTCGATAGAAGGATGAGCTCCGCTAAACGGTATTTACAATCTCTTTGACGGCTAAATTGTCTCGAGATATTACACTTCCAAGTTAGGAAAAGTTTTCCACAGTTTCCAGGGTGTAATTATCTAGCTTGCAGTTTCTTGGTCACACTTCGCTGTCCACTGCCGATTATACTGGTATGGCTTTCACTGACTTTAATAGTGTACTTCTGGAATTTTTGACTTTCTTTTTTCTAGCCTTAATGGCACTACCAGCTCTGTTTCTCCGCGGATCACATTATCATCAGCAAAAATCTAGGTATTTTACGTTGTGCTTGCGACTTCTTGGTCTTCTTTTTATCGCAGCTGAGACTGTAATAAACAGCAGTTTTATTTCAAATACACGAATGAAATTTCCACACTTATACCACTTTAAGTGCTTCTGCAGCCTAACCACAACTGCAAAATGTTTTTTAACATGGAACATAGAAACCATTACATACAGGGTGGTAATAAACAGTCTGAAAATTTGTATGAGTGTTGTAGGGTAGGTTGTGCCGAGAAATAATTGTGAAGGAAAAGTTTCCATACTTCGCACCGCTTCCGAGTTACTTAGCAGTGATATTAGCGAATCAGGTCGTTGCGCGCGTAGATTCAAGCAGTTGAAGCCTAAAAAACGGTAATGCGCAGACGTCTGTGAGTTTGTAAGTAACCACTTGTCGTTATGTCCAATTCTTCGGAAGTGAAGATTCTAAGTTAGGTGAGCAAAACGTATGTTTGTTCAGTTTGAGGAAATTAAACGAAGAACTCGTCTGCTGACACCGCCTCTGACAGGCTGCTTGAATTTGCGCTTGTGACGACCTGATTGGCTAATGCGAAATAAGTCAGAAAAGGCGGAACGTATTGAATTTTTTTAACAATTATTTTTCAGCACAATCTCCGCTGCAATATTCACCATACCTACACTCCAAACCAGTCCTCCGTTCCTGTCTCCCCAACTACTCCGTCTCCATCCCTACCACCCATTAATGCTCTATACTTGTAACGGTACCCTCCGACCGTCATAAACACCTAACATTTTCCCCTCCTACAACAAACCATTTTTCTCAGGGCAGGTCCTTCAACTTTTAGTGGCAGTAAAGTGCTTCATTTTCATGATCACAAGTTTTATACAGTGTTTTAATGTTTGAAAAGTTTCTTTAACGTTTTTGTTTTACCTTCTAGTTTTCTTGTTTTAAATTTAGAGAACGGAGAAAAGCAAGTTTCTTAAGTATAAGACATTCACGAAATTCATACCTACACATTTGTAGTAGATATATCACCTTCGTTATAAACTATGACAGCTGATGTTATCTTAATTTTTTTAATTGTCTTGATCACAGTAATACGTTAGTTTACAATCTGTTGATTGCTAGTTTCGGTTGCGGGACAACTATCTTCAGATCTGCAAAAATAACAATAAACAGAAAATTTCCTCTAAGTTAAAATGAATTTAACGATATTTAAGAATATATATTACTTCAAAATAATTAAAAGTAAAATTGTGATAATATAACGGTCTCACTAGAGAATCAGTGTTTATATGCACGTAGGCTGCAACACCATCATCAGTAAATGTATCTCGGAGTGATGTAAGGAAATGAAAAATGCCTATCAGTTTAAGTGAACACCTAAAATACTTATGACGTTCATTGTTTAAAAGGTTTTAGAGCGTAAAAATAGTAAAAGACCACCATGTTCACTAAAGAGGCAAGCACTGAATACACCATTTGTCATGTAAAGAAGGTTATTAAGTGCAATTCCGTACCTATGGAGCCAATCGGAAAACTACGTTTCCCTAAAAGTGAAAAATTTACCGGGATGAAAGACGTAGATTATTTATAAAAGCAATAAAACAGTAACAAATTGATGTACAGTAAAAACGTACCACATAAATTTGTGTATTATTGTGATCACGACAATTAAAAAAAACTTTAATAAATGTGTTAGATTGCATATTTCCGGCACATGACGATATAAGTTCTTCCAAACAGCGGTTATGTTCGAGATGCACTTGACAATGGCCCATGTGCCGAAACTTCCAATTGCGCATTGAAAAATGAAGCATTTCCGTCAACGGCGGAAGAGATGGTGTCTTTCAAAATTTCATTTGACTGTGGACGCCAAGCACGAAGCGTCACTGGATGTGTGGTAGCGGAGTACCATCACAGCGGTAGCAGTAGTGTCAGAGCGCCAGTCGTGGCGTCGCGACGTACTGTAGCACGGTGGGCGTGACGCGACGGTAAGATAAGGGAGACTGGGTGGGTGGTGGGTGGGCGGTCGCCCGCTGCGGTTTAAAAACGGGCCGAGCCGCGGTGTGTGGCGCGGAGGCGGCCACGGCGAGGGCAGCGGCGCGTGCCGGCCGGCCGGCTGGCTGCCGCCGTATCGATCTGGCGCCACTCTGCCTCTGCGGCGCCTCCGCCTCGGCAGAGGTGCGAGGCCGCCAGCTTCCTGCGGGGCCGTCTCGCTGGACGACCACCAGTAGGACTCTGGCGCACCGTATGTATTCGTTACTGAGTAACGAGTATCCCACGAGACACCAAGTACTGTTTTGTTACTGCCTATAACGTTTCGTTACTCGCGCGTCTTCTCGTGTCATGCAGTTCGAGATCGACTCAGCATTTTTCGTATTCTACAAGTTCGTCATCCTCGACCGACTCGGAGTAACGCAAAGTTTTCGTGACTCAGCTGTCTTCTTTCCTTGCATCTTCGCGCCGACTGTTTATTTATTTATTAGCTATTCCCCACCACACGTTGTTGTGGCTCAGTCTGGTTGAATGAAAAAGAAATAAAAGAGATAGCACATATTTCTAACATGTATGGGAATTGGTTGTAAGTTATAATCTCCTTCTTCCCCATCTCTCAGTCCACCTCCTCCTCCGTCCCCTCCCTCTGTCCTTCACCTCCACCCCTACTTTCTGTCAATCTTCTCTCTCCTCTCTGGCCATCTGCTCCTGGCACCTCCTTCTCTCTCCGTCCCTATCTCTCTCTCTCTCTCTCTCTCTCTCTCTCTCTCACTCACTCACTCACTCTCCTTTCTGTTTCCATCACTTCCTCTCCCCTTTCTATGTCTGCCTTCTACTCCCCCTCTCTCTGCCCATCTCCTCCTTTCCTCTTTCTATTTCCTCGCATCCCTCTGTCTGTATCCACTTACCTCCCTCTATCTGGCCTTGAGTCTTGTATATTTTTATTGCATATTCAGAATCTGTAGTAGTATTCCAATCATAATATTCTTCTTTGCTAACGACGTTTCAAGTATCTGTCCGAATGTTTATTAGAGCATTATGTAACAATTGAAAGTAAACTGTTCAAGAACTGTTCGAGATGTTTGGTAATATCTCCACTGTATATACTACATACTTATTTATGAATAATCTACATTAAAAATAATTGTATAGAAACACGCAGATATTCGAATGCAACGTCGTGTCATAATTTCGAAGCAATCGGACAAGAACTTTCAGAGATTTAAGATTTTGAATAAATTAACATTTACATTTTTATGGAGATTTCCCCTCTACTTATCACACATACATTTATGTATTATATGTGGCGCTCTAGTGGGTTATAAAAGCATGCACCTATTTGAATGAACGTTGTGTCAAACTTTCAAGGCTATCGGTGAAAAAGTTATGGCGCTTTACTATTTTGCACAAACGAACTTTTATATTTTTGTGTGTGTAGATTGCTGTTATACCGGACTCCGTCGTCTTGTGAGTCTACGACGGGTAATTAAATTCTGTACGTTTTGTATTTCTTTCAGTATGACACTGAATATACAAGGTGTCCTTGAGGAATGGTCAATTTTCAGGAATATGACTCGAACGAGAATTATAACAAGAAAAGTATAGTAAACATGAGCTCTGAAATGCATATCTTAAGAACAAGCATTCGTTCATCTTTGCTACTGTGAAACACATCTCTTCTACTGAGCAAGTGTTCATAGCCCTGACGGTATCCTGTTTAGAGGACATGTTTTCTAGACTTCTTTGTTTCGAAAAATCATTCCTGTCATATCCCTGAATACTGACTATTCCTTCTGGGACGCCCTGTATGATATTCAGCACCAACACCGAAATTCTACAACTTTACCAACAGAAAAATGTACAAATAAAAGGAAACAAGGAGAGGGAAGTAGAAGTGAAAGAAAAATCGATCACCACGGGACCGAATGTCCCTATAGCGTTATAATGGTAATTAGAAATATTGGGATTGCTCAACATTACCGACCATTCACTTCTCCACATCTAAGTTTATTCCATACATTAAACTATAGCAGAATGCTCCTGCTTGGCTCGGCAGCACTAGAGTACTATCATTTGACATATTGTTTTGTAGGGCGGGCAACCACAGCCAAACTTCGACATTTTTCAAAGAAAATTCCGCACTGGCTGTATGAATGATTTTTATTAAATCTGCTACCGGTTTCGCACCACTTACTGCTGCATCCTCAGGCAATATACGCTGTTTATAACATAGTAACGTTGAACATTGCCCTGTAGCCACTCCCCGCTATTCATGTCCAATATACCGTCATCTGGTGAAAGCGGTAGTTAAAATTTAAAAATCTTTTTAAAATTTTTTAGGTGATGGGAGCGGTAATGACCGTGCAAGTTGAGAGGCGTTGCGCGGCAGCGGACACGGCCTGACTGACTGGCAGGTGCAGCGACTGAAACCTAATGATCCGTAGCAACGTTCTGAAGTTGCTCTTAGGTTTCTGTCACGGATCGAAATTGATTACATGCAGTAGGTCAATGTTCTATGGAGGCTCATTTTGCACTATAGGTTGCACTGAATGCGCAGAACTGACGAATTTTGGGTAATTTTAAATCGCGTGTTGCGCACGAAGAGCTACTGCACTCGCCATATCTGACTGTGTGGTGTGGATTCACAAACACCTTTATTCTTGGTCCGTTCTTTGAAGAGAATACATCCAGAAGGCCTGTCAGGTGTGCACGATATCGAGACCACCTTGTAAAAATGGTTCAAAGGGCTCTGAGCACTATGGGACTGAACATCTAGAACTACTTAAACCTAACTAACCTAGAGACATCACACACATCCATGCCCGAGGCAGGATTCGAACCCGCGACCGTAGCGGTCGCGCTCTTCCAGACTGAAGCGCCTAGAACTGCTCGGCCACACCGGCCGGCAGACCACCTTGTACATCAAGTTATTACAGCTTTGGAAGAGCGCAGCTGTGTGCAAATAACTGTTTTCATGCAACATCGGGCAACATCTCATGTCATTCGGCCTGTCCCATTCGGACAGTGGGAGATTCACTTAAAGAAACCTTCCAAAAATGTGTTATATCTTGAGGTTTTCCAGATGCATGGACTCCAAGATCACTTGATTTGAATCGATGTGACTTTTTGCTCTGGGGATTTCTGAAAGTAGGCTTTTGCCAAGGACATTTTCGGTTTCTACATAATCCGTTTGCCAGTGTACAGATACACGTTTCTGAGTGCCCAGATTCCAGCACAACTCCTGCGGGCCAATGTTGATCAGTTCGTTTTGCGAATACAGCAACTCGTCAACGTCTCCGGTGCTCATGTTGAACAAATCGTGTAAGTAGTGGTTAAGAATAAAACAAAACATTACGCCTCTCTCACTTATTTGACCTTTTCTGTTCACATCTTGTTTGTAATCAGTTACGTATGGAAGCACTACCTCGCGTCTCTCTTGCTTTCACAGCGCCAGATTTGCACCTGGTGGCCAAAATTGGAACTAATATTTTCCCAGCGTAAATCAGTTCGTCCTTACAGCTTTAGCATATCTAGCAACTAGCGGTACCATACGATAACTACAGCCCACAGTGGACATGCGTGAGTAGCTGCCAAGTGCTTACGAATAACACCGTACTGCACAGAGTACGCTACGGGAGCGTGTGTCGCCGGTGTTGGCGCTGTTGCTCTTACCGACGCTGAGGGGGTGGCCGTGGATGTGGCAGGCACGCAAATTGCGCGGTCCGTCCCTAATGGCGTGCTAATTGTGCCCACCAGCGCCGGCGACGGCGGCGACAGCGCTGAGTTACGGCCCACCACTCTGACAACCCTCCCCTCCTCTCCTAACCTCACCTCTGGACACGTGGCGGCTGACGCTGCCACCTCCCGCGTCCCGTCTGCTTCGTCTCATTTCCCACACACTGAACCTGGGTTCACACAAGCAAGTTAAGTGACGCCTTAGCTAGTGGCATGCTGTAGTGGCGCCACAGTTGCATATGGTTCAAATGGCTCTGAGCACTATGCGACTTAACTTCTGAGGTCTTCAGTCGCCTAGATCTTAGAACTAATTAAACCTAACTAACCTAAGGACATCACACACATCCATGCCCGAGGCAGGATTCGAACTTGCAACCGTAGCGGTCGCTCGGCTCCAGACTGTAGCGCCTAGAACCGCACGGCAGTTGCATATATGGACACCCAGGTTTTAGTGGCGTCACTCAAGAGATGCAACTTTTTTCGTGCCACGAAAGTTTCAATTTGGTTGTAGTTTGTGTCGCAGCTAGACTTCCCCCATCACTAAAAAGCGTCGTTCAACTGCTCTGTGGTGGCTGTACTTCGAAAAACCGGCATTATTTGGTAGTTATCGTGAATAATTGCTGCTGTTCTCCATTCGATTTCAGTGTGTTGTCATTCACTCACAGTAAAAAAATCTCGAAACTGTAGTCTGCAGGTACACTTTTGCAGCTTCAGAGCTACAAGAACGACAACCTATAGCAGCAATTGTGTGTGTACGAGTGTGCGTGTGTACAAGCACGCACTTCTTAACAACACAGGCACTGCGATATCCTATTTATGCGCGTATACCAGGCAGTGTCTTTCAATTAAAATGTCCTCCCCTCCCCCATACCGGAATTACATAACATGTATAATTGCACGTCGTAAAGCATGAACGACGACATAGGAAAATTTGGCTCTGGCCTTCATTCGTGCACGGATAGCCAAAGCGGTTATGGCGACTGCTCGCGTAAAACGGGAAATCCGGATTCCAGTCACGGTAGGGGACGAATTTTCATTGTCGTCAGTCCGTTATACATATGATGGCTCCCCTTATTCGCAACTGCGAATGCATTTCATGTAATTGTAGAAACTTCGTACTTTGAGAGGCCAAGCAGTATATAAATTGTGGATTAAATGCGCGAAACAGTCCCCGAGTGTGTGAAACAAAAAAAATAGAGGTATCGTACGCGAAATGCCTACGTTAACGAATATAAAAAATTCTGAAATCTTATTTATATGCCTGCTGTTGGTTGGTTTGCCTTAACAGACAGCATTATCACCTTCAATTCTATTTATTTTAAAAATGTGTTTATTACCTATTTTATTGCTGCCTGACCTCTATTTTCGGATCAAACATATACGTTCTTCTTTCCTTGTATTTAAGTCTTGTCGCAGCTCTAATGCCATAACCTGCATTAAAACATTAATATCCGCTTATATGATTTCAGCTGCCGACACGCTGAAAACTGTGCGAACACGTAGAATTTGTCGCGTCCTGTGGGAAGGGTAGCTCGCAGTGCCTCTACTGAATGCCACGAGCTGTGGCGGCACTTCAACTGCATGTGTGAACCCGGCGTTACACTCGAGTTTATCCAAATTATTCCACCCCAAATAGAATTCGCCGTCATCGGGTACGCCAAGAACGCACCTTTTTCACTAGTTAGGCAGCCTAGGCACCTCTTCGCAACATTATTAAATGTCTAATGATAATAATTTCACGTAGCTCAATGGCCGGTTCCAGGTCTTTCAATTGGACGCCAATTCGACGACCTCCGTTTCACTGACCTACCCCAGTTATGCAACCAGGGAAAGGGGAGTTATTGTTTAACAAGGAATCCGAACCACGCGTCGTTCTTGCCGACTCCTCACATTTTTGAAAGGTGAAGGCTTGATTAAAGGCATACGGAAAATTTCAGCAATCCGACGGGGATTCAATCTCGCTACATCTTGTATTTAGGCACGCACTTTACTACTATATCACCAGGCCCGACGCTGAATAAGGCTATCTTTAACGACGATAATAACTTGCGAAACCAAGTTTCGAAGGTGCGCTATCGCGCTTTGCACATGCGCTGAGCTTTGTTGCTGAAGTCGCTGATGAAACTAAAGACTTCCGGCTTATTCCAAATCTGGCGACACGGAAATAGTATTTACGAGTGATTTGCGATTAAGTGAAATACAAAGTTGCAAACGGAGCAAACTATTCGCTTCTTGGACATTGTTGCTCTGCGTAAGTGTTCACGGGATTTCAATGATACTGGCTACAGAGAGAAACAGCGACTTATTGATGCACTTCAGGCAGTCCTACACGGCCTGGACATCGATGGATTGACGATAACTGAGCTGGTGAGCAAAATTAATTATATTGGAAAAAGATAAATGAATTACTAAAAATACAAGAAAGTTAAACATCTACGTGTAGAACAGACATTATCTACTGTAGACATGCATTTGAACCTCCACTTGCCAAAATTCGCAATGTGATCTATAGCTTCACTTCTGGTGACAATACTTCTTACAAGATCTTTCTTACTTGTCGCATCGCTAATTATTAAGAACAAACCTGAACTGTTCTGGTAACGTTCTCAGATGGTTAAAATTACCTCTCGGGTGTTCAACAATAATCTCTTTCAGCAAAGTTGCCTAAAAAGAAAAGAGCTCTGTTACATGGCCCCTTGTAGGCAATCCAGCGGTCGGTTACAACGTCGTTTAACCAATAGCGCACTGTGTTATGCTAGTCAAGCGGCGCACCATCTTGCTGCCAAACGAAGTTCTGCGGTTCAGCTTCTTCTAGTTGACGATAGAGTCATAGTTTCAGTGCATGAAGATAAAAACACCAGTTACAGTTGCTTCACCGAAGAAGGTGGCCATAAACTTTTCGCCGGGACATGGCTCAGACATTTGATTTAGGGAAGCCTCGTTACAACGGTACCATCTCGTGGGGCACTGCTGACCATCATATGCAAACATTATGAGTGGCCACATTTCCCGTCATGTGAAATATCGATTCATTACTGAACACGACAGGATTCAGGAAATCTTCAACGTCATGCAGAAACGTTTCGTTTGCAAAGCCGCCATGTAAACTGTAGTCTGTAGGCATTAGAGCTTGTAAGAACAGCAAACGATAAGGATGTAGTTATGTTTCCTTAAAAATCTCCACAAAGACGTGGTTGGAACTTTTAACTCACGACTAGCCTTCCGAACCGATTTCTTAGGGCAACGCGTGAATGACTCTCACTCGCTCAACACGTCCTCTAGTCACTCTTGGTCGTTCCATACACTTCCCTTTGCGCACTGCTATACAGATCAAACTGATTGAGTTGTTCTTTCATTTTTTGTATTATTTGCATTTGTAAGTTGAATGCAATAAATGCTACAGAACCTTAAATCCGTACACCCTGTGCATAGCTGAAACGCTTGAAAATTTTAGCGAAATTCAGGAAGACCTGCAGTTGATAGACGCTGGGTGCAGGGATTGGTAACTGTTGTTCAACATAAAAATGCGTAATGTATTCCCCATAAATAGGCGTAAAGATCCGTTACTATATGAATACACCAGGGACGGCCACGGTTTCAAAACGTCACGTGTGCACAATGTGCTTCCCGCTCGCGGTCTGAGGCTCCAACCGGTTCGCCACTACTCGGTACATTTCGGTTTTGCTCGTCCCTCGGTATGGAGCGACAGTTCATTTACCAGTGCAATGCGACTCTGTTCATAGGTTCACTGACCATTTCCGCAAAAAGGAGCAACCTCGCTATCTACCGTCGCAGACCTTTAAAAAGCAATCGGAATTACAGAGGAGAAGAATGAGAACTCTTAATAACTATTATGTATTCGCATAATCGAAGGGTACCGCAAATTTGCTGTGAAACGGCATTACAGCACCACGCAGAGATGATTTAAAAATTTAGTTGACGATGAAAGAGCTAAGGATCGACAGACGATTTGTACGGGCTTCATTGTTCTCTATATCAAGGAGCACTTCGTGTTAAATATGTAGGCATAGAACACGTGATGGGACTGGTGGTGCAAACAGCAAATTTTCTGAAGTCGTACGCATTATTATTTTGCCAGCTGCAACAGTTTTTGATGGGACTGAATTAAGAGTATGGAGGCTGTATCTTACTGAAAAAACGTAAGTTAAGTCAGAGAACATACATGGAACGAAATTCCGATTTAAGAATCGCTGCTGTTGAATTCTTGAAGCAAAAAGGAACATTCCATGGTGAAAGTGAATGCATTTAAAAAGAAAATCGCATTGTGGAAGGGGCAACTCCTGACAAGGAACATCGTCAATTTCCTAAGCTTACTGGCGTGAAAGGGAAAGCGTATTTTGAACAATGCATTCTATAATTGAAAGAATTATGCGAACAGCTTTCTAAAATATTGAAGACACAGCCAATTTTGAATCTGTTTTTAAACTGTTTTTGAGACTATTCGCCATTTCAGCTGAAAGCGCCCTGTACATCTTCAGATGGAACTACTCGTTCTAGAATGTAATTCCCCTTTTTAAAGACAAATTCTGTTACGTTAAAGCTGTCCAGGAGTTCTACGTTGTTCCCCTTGTGAAGAGTTCCCACATCTCCATAATGAGGTTGCGTAAGTAATATCAATGTTTTGATCAACATATCTGAGTGAAAGACTTTTTTCTGTTATGAAACAAGATAATACACTTCTGCATGGCCACCTGAGTAAGGAAAATCTGTGAAACTCTGTCTGTCTGAATGCCTACAGTTTGCGCCAGATATAATTTTTATTATGTCTTCAGGGTGATAAAAATTGTTCAGTAGTACTAGTAATTTGTTTTCATCTATGTTGTTGATAAATATGAATCATAGCCTCATGCCACCTGCAGAACCTTCGCAGTGTCCCCCTAACACCGCTTCCTCCTCTCCCCCCCCCCCTCCACCAACCCCCACCCTGTCATACAGGATGGCGTGGTAGAGGGGGAAGTGTGCACTCGGGGGAGAGAGACTCACACACATGCAAGAGCACTGCACACGAGCCAAGTTCTTGGCCATTACACGATTGCCAGACAGTCATTGAAAGTAGTCAGGTCAATTATATCTAGGTATAGGCGAACGGAGCGAGTTAAAGTGGAATGACCGCGCAAGTGCAATTGTAGGAAATCCAATATTGTGATAGTTGTGAAACTGGAATGAGATTTTCACTCTGCAGCTGAGTGTTCGCTGATATGAAACTTCCTGGCAGATTAAAACTGTGTGCCGGACCGAGACTCGAACTCGGGACCTTTCGAGTCCCGGTCCGGCACACAGTTTTAATCTGCCAGGAAGTTTCACTTGTGAAACTGATTGACAGTGTAGTCCACCATGGAACGAGGTAGCTTTTAAATCTCCCGTTAGACAGAGCATTGATAGAGGAAACAGAGGATACAAATCAGAACAGTGCATTCTGTCTAGTTTAGAATGAGCAAAAGACACTGTGGTAAGGTAGGTAAGGTTCTACGGGAACAAACTGCTGAGGTCGTCGGTCAGACACTGTGGCTTCATGATTATATTTAATATGTTTTATATTGTTTCTTTTCAGACGCAATGAGAGTTTGAGATTCTGTCTGCCCAGGGATCGTTTTTGTGTATAACACTACTCTCATTTTGACGATATTTCTGTAAGTAGTGTGGTCGAGGAATTACCTGACAGCTATCAACCTCTCATCTGATCTTGGGTTGTGGCTGGTTATTCAGTATTTCTTGTAACAGCGGCCCTACTTAGGATGGCAGGAAACCAGTATATGAGTCGCCGAGATAATATACAGAATTCATTGTGTCCCTGTCGTGGGATCTTAAACGAAAACAATAAACGACGATAATAAATAAAGACAATTAATAGTGCCGTTGGTGGCGAGGTTCCTGCGCGGCTGTGGAATATCTCTGCAGCATTATGAGAGATTACATGCCACTCCGTCTCAGCTTGACGCATTTCAAGTCCGGCAGAGACACGTGGCGCGCCATACGAGATCTCGTGTAAAAACACACCTCCCCGGCGCAGCGCAACGCAAGTTTGTATCCAGGTGCGGGATGTGACGTCGCGCCGTGATGGATAGGCCGAGCGCCAATTAGCGGCGGGTAATCTCCCCGGGATATCCATCATGGCGCTGACGCGGCGCCGTCTCCGGGTCCGGGAGGCCTCCGCTTCCTACAGGTTTCCTCCTGGCCGTCAAAGTGATTACCTAACCAGACGGGAGGGCGTGCAGCGCCAGCTTAAAACTGTCTTTCCTGTTGGTACCGCGCTCCTTGTTAATCATGAAGCTAACAGCTTCACTTCCTATAGTTTCCTGGTTGCCATAGTGATTACTTAACGTAATTGGAAAATGTTCGGCGCTCACTCAAATTATCTTCTTTGCCGAAATGCCGAAATGTAATGCTACAAATTTTATAATGGACAATAACGTATTGTGAGCGTTTGCTATTACAAATAATAAGGTGAACCCGAACTCCACAGACAAAATTTCGAATCTTGTTCAGGGATGAAACTTCCTGGCAGATTAAAACTGTGTGCCGGACCGAGACTCGAACTCGGGACTTTTGCCTTCCGCGGGCAAGTGCTCTACCATCTGATCTACCCAAGCACGACTCACGCCCCGTCCTCACAGCCTTAGTTCTGCCACTACCTCGTCTCCTACCTTCCAAATTTTACAGAACTCGGGACCTTTGCCCGCGAAAGGCAAAGGTCCCGAGTTCGAGTCTCGGTCCGGCACACAGTTTTAATCTGCCAGGAAGTTTCATATCAGCTTAGTATTTTGGTGTGACACGCGTGATATCTGGTGGCTCGTTGCAGAGTAATCCCATTTCATTTGAGTTCTTACTTCCATTTGTCGTTATATTTGTACTGAACTGAAAATACGAGGGCATTTCAATAAGTAAGGCAACACATATTTTTCTGAAAGCGGGTTGGTATTATTCAGGATTTCAATACACCATATCATTCCCCACTCCTCTGGCTGAAAAACCCTGGTTTTCAACTAAATCTCCGTTCAATGCGACGGCCTTAACGCCACCTTACTGAGAGGCCCTGTATACCCTTATGGTACGACTCTACTGGTCGACGTTGGAGCCAACGTCTTGCTGTATCAATAACCTCCTCATCATACACGTACTGCTGCCTGTGGAATGCATCCTTCAGTGGACCAAACCGATGGAAGTTAGAAGGCGTGAGATCCCGGCTGTACAGTGGATGAGGAACAACTGCACAGTGACATTTTGTGAACTCCTCTCAGGTGTGGAGACATGAGTGAGGCCTTACGTTGTCATAGAGAAGAAGTTCTCTTGCATGCGTTGATCACATCGAATGAGACTGTCCGCACGTTCCGACATGGCAAGAATTACAGGCGTGTGCCGCCGGCCGGTGCGCGGCGGATCAGACAATTTTCGCGACCTTGTTGCGATGATGACAGAAGCGTTGCTCTACTCACCATGATTTGGTTCGCTGCCAGATATCCGTAGACATTCTCTAAGTGCCTTTGAATATCTGTGTTGCTCAATGAACGCTCTCTGCTTGGAACGTACCTCCACATCAGATGCCATTTTGAAGTATATGCACAGCACCGCTACCTATCGTATCTTCATAAACTTATAGGAACTTAAGCAGGAATATTCTACGAAGTGCCACAATAAATTCCGCATTTTCTCAAACGAAAGTGAGCGAGAATAAAATGTGTTGCATTAGTTACTGAACGATGTACATACTGTGTCCCTTATCTGAAAAGAAATTTGTTCTGTTCACTCACACTTGTTGCTGTTGACAATAATAATACCAAATGGTTCAAATGGCTCTAAGCACTATGGGACGTAACAAATGGTTCAAATGGCTCTGAGCACTATAGGACTCAACTTCTGAGGTCATTAGTCCCCTAGAACTTAGAACTAGTTAAACCTAAGGACATCACGCACATCCATGCCCGAGGCAGGATTCGAACCTGCGACCGTAGCGGTTTCGCGGTTCCAGACAGCATGGGACTTAACATCTGAGGTCATCAGTCCCCTAGACTTAGAACTACTTAAACCTAACTAACCTAAGGACAACGCACACATCCATGCCCGGGGCAGGATTCGAACCTGCGACCGTAGCAGCAGCGCGGTTCCGGACTGAAGGGCCTAGAACCGCTCGGCCACAGCGGCCGGCAGTAGTAATAGTCACATTACTCTCCACCCTCAAGCTTGAGTTGAGTACTGCCGGATTCTGTCTCGGAATTGTTTTCCCGGCAGTATTGGGCATACGTTAACTGTGATATACTGTGGTATAGACAGGCTTTCTGATAAAGAGATGTCCGATATGCTATTCGTGTATGATTTCACTGAACTCTGTGGAAGAGCGGCAGGACAGCACTACGGTAGCTGTTTCCGGAGCAGCAGCAACCACGTGTCGTTGCATTACTCTGTGTTCTCAAGTAAGACAATTGGGTAAGAAAGCGAAAAAATCATATTTAATTGTCACTCCGTATGGAACTAACGGCGACCGTGGGTATCTCATATCAAAATACTCGAAAATCTTCCTGAACAATATCCGAGATCTTTTGGTCGATTTGGGGTTCTCCCTGTTTCGTTTATATAGTATTTGATGTAATGTGCTTCATTTTGGAACATATGGCAAATACTTTAATGTTTTCAGATTATTTAAGACTTTGAATAGATTCTTCACGGCGCTCCTGACGTATTAAATTTGTCAGTGTCAAGCCATCGACGACTTCCTGCAGTGTTATAGACAGGAGATTAGATTTCAGTAAGCTGTTACAAATTTTAGTTGGCTGAATTCAGCCACGGAGACGTCACGAAGTCACGGAACTTCCATATGCTACCAGAGACCGTTTCGATGTCTGTAACTGAAGGACATTGGTAGGGATGTTGATTTCGTCAGTAGACTTCTCTCTTGCCTTTCAGCATCAAGCGCCCGTTTCCATGCACCACTAAAGATGTACCCACGGTCTCGGTTAAAACTGTTGTTACACACTCCGATTTGAACGTCTTTTTTGATGGCAGATCCCACTAGGTGGATGCACGGGGTAATATTTTCGTTTTATCAAACAAGTTGTTCAGTACCTGGCGTTGCGTGCGTATGCATTTATTACAATCTTCTATTAATCCATTGTCTCCTCCTCTCCACTCTCTGTCCATCTCCTGCTCTGCTCCTACCCGACTCACTGTCCAAGTTCTCCTGCCCCTCTCTCCGCCCATCTGCTCCTTCCCCCTCCCAGTATGTCATGTCCTCCTTCACCCTCTCTCTCTCTCCACGTTATCACTCCCACCACAATAGGTGGTTGCTGGTTCTTACCTTCACAGTATTTCATTCCAGATAGTAAGTAGTATACGTACCAAGTTTGGTTGAAGTCTTTCCAGGGGTTTAGGAGGAGCCTTTTAACAGTTACTTTGCCCAAGTACGCACATGTCACACTTAGTTTGCAGCTCAATGTTTATGACGTCATATTGTCTAAACTACGTATCGTTAAGTCATTTGAAAGTACATCCAGTCGTATATGTGATATTGTCTCCGAAATGTGTTGCGAATAGAGTCAGCAGTAAAGAAGGTGTAAATTAAAACGTCATGTGACTGAGAATGATACATTTTTCTCAGTAGATTCAACGACATATGTGGATACTGTCTGCAAAATATGTTTCGAACTGAGGTACTAGTAAAGAGGTAATAAATTTAAACGTCGTGCACGATGCGGGAATTTTTCACATATCTTAGTATTTATGACGTCGTATCTCCTTAACTAACTGGCATTCAATAATGTGTGTCTGCAGGTACATCGAGCGATATATGTTTTGTAAAACTTTGAAATTATGTGTAGAGTTTGTTGCAAGTCACAAAGTGCTCTTGATTCTCAAATACTGAATAATTAAAGTAAGCCATTTGCGCGTCTTGGGCTACACATCTTTTTCACTCTAGCCGCACCACTTTGACCGTCACAGTGATTGTTTCAAGATAGTAAGTGATATGTGTGCGAACTTCGGTTAGAAATTGGCCCATTTGTTTAGGAGGCGGCGTGGGTCATTCATACATACGTACACAGGGTGGACAGTAACAGCCTGCAGAGATAGGAAGTGTGTTGAGGGTAGTTTGCTCTGAGAAATAATTGTTAAGGAAAAAAATCGATGTGTTGTGCAGTTTCTGAGTTAATTACTATTAAAGTTAGCCTATCAGGCAGGTGATCGCGCAAATTCAAGAGACCTGTCAGAGATGGTATCACCAAAGGTATTCTTCGTTTGGTTTCCTAAAACTGAACAAGGGAGCGATACAAAAATAAGACATGGGGCGGCAGTAAGGATCGAACCCGAGCCATAGGCTGAGTATTCTCGTACGCTGTCACCTACGCTACTATACGATGGCTATTCGGAAACTAAGGTCCGATAGGTCGCGAAATGGAAACTAAAATGGCAATCCGATGAAGCTTTGCACAGAATAATTGCTGGAGCTAATCAAAGATCATCCTGCAGACACTTATTTAAAGTGCTAGGGATCTTCACTGTAGTCTCACAACATATGTATATTCGCTTATGAAATTTGCTATTAGCAATCCGAACGAATTCAAAAGTAATAGCAGTGTACATGGCTACAACACTAGGAGAAAGGATGATCTTCACTACTCAAGGTTAAATCTAACTTTGGCTCAGAAGTGGGTAAATTATGCTGCCACAAAAGTCTTTGGTCACTTACCTAATAACATCAAAAGTCTGACAGATAGCCATATAGCATTTAAAAGGAAATTAAAAGAATTTCTGAATGTCAACTCTTTCCACTCATTAGATGAATTTTTGGATACAGTAGGTGGGTAATTTACCCACCCCCACCCAAAAAAATTAAAAATATTCAGTGTCATTGTGTAATGTAATCTCTTGGATATACACCTTTTATTAACCTGACACGTTCCTCATCATTACGAAGTGTCGTATTCATGATCTATGGAACAAGTACTAATCTAATCTAATCTAAACAGATGTGATGAACAGTGTCTCTAGTATGCACATCGATCGCGTCACGTCTCCCTTTTCAGTTCTGAGCACACAGTGAGCAAGTAAAAATACCTAAGTCCATAATCTCTTCCGCCAAGTATGGGTGCGCAATGCGAGGTTTCCTCTGCTTTCATGCACGCCACATAACGTACCTGTCATGCCTTTCACTCTTCATGACAATTCTCGGCCGCAGATTGAAAGAGCAATGAGGACGCTCTTACGACGTTTTCAGTGGGAAGTGTTTGATGATATGCCATACAGCCAGAATTTGACTCCTTCTGATGTTCATCTCTGCTCACATGGACAGCATACAACATTTTGGCACAGACAAAGAACTGCAGACCAGCGTAAAGAAGTGTCGGAAAGCACAGGCGGCTCCCTTCTGTGACGAGATATTGGAAAGTTGGTACAACGCTACGACAGATGTCGGAGTCGGAGTAACGACTATGTAGAGAAGTAGCTGGAAGATCCAGCTGACTGTCGCAAATAAAGCATTTTTTATTTTCACTGTGCTTTGCATTTCGGGACCGATCGGACCTTTACTTTCCAAATAACCCTCGTAACAACTGATATTAATTCTATCTTTCGCGCCTCTTGAATATGCGTGCTCTAACGCCTGATTGGGTAACTTCAATGTTCATCTCTGCTCACATGGACAGCATACAACATTTTGGCACAGACAAAGAACTGCAGACCAGCGTAAAGAAGTGTCGGAAAGCACAGGCGGCTCCCTTCTGTGACGAGATATTGGAAAGTTGGTACAACAAGTTGTGCAACGTATGGAATTTTTTTTTTTCTAGACAATTGTTTCTCAGCACAACCTACCCTGCAACACTCTTACGAGCTTTTCAGACAGTTTCTGACCACACTGTATACGAGTACGTTGGTCCATTTATATAATATGTATGGATGCATAAATCTGGCTTTGAGAGTAAGCTTAAGTAATAGATAGTGGAAGTTAGTTTTGTTCCTGCTGTTATGTTTATGATTATATATGAAGTCTTCACGGGTGGTCAGCCGAGTAACATCGTCGTCTCGTAGCAACGTTTCGATGGAATGCGTATCATCTTCAGGCGAAGTGTCGGGATATCGTCGGTCGCGGGATTATATCTCTGCTGGACCGCTCTCCGCTTCCCGCGGCCGGCCAATCACGCGCCCGCGGAATCGCCCGATGCGCCTGGGTCGTCGGTGGTGGTGGTGCGGGGGGGGGGGGGGGGGCGAAGGGGGAGACGCGTGCGCGGGGTTCGAGTCCCGGCGTCCGTCTCTGTCTGCTCCGTCCGCGGCCCTTGGTGGAACGGAACGTTCTTCTCTGATTTTCCTGACTTGCAGGCTCCCAGGCTGTGCTGAGATGGTAGCCACTGTCGCGGTTGATTAGGTTGTCGTGTAACCGTATTCCTACGGATTCTTTGATTACTGAGTCGCAAAATCCGTTTGTACTGCATATTTTCTTTGTGTCCTCGAAATCGAAGGTGTGCTTATCGTCAATACTATGTTCCGCCACAGCAGATTTGTTGGTCTGACCCAAGCGTACATGCCTGATGTGTTCTCTGCGGCGCTGTGAGATGCAGCGCTGCGTCTGTCCTATATATTGCATCCCACATTCGCATCCGATCTTGTACACACCTGCTGTCGTCAGGCCGAGTGGATCCTTGACTGAACCGAGAAGGTCTTTGATTTTTCCTGCTGCGCGGAAAACGGTCTTCACTTAATGTTTCTTGAGAATTCTCGCGATCTTGGACGTTGGAGGACCCGCGTATGGCAAGAACACAGAGCCCATTGCTTCGTCGTCATCTGGTCTCTCTTCTTGTGGTCGGTCTTCAGAGCTTTCCTTATTTGTGTCTCACTGTATCCATTTTGTGATCGGCCGGCCGTGGGAAGCGGAGAGCGGTCCAGCTGAGATATAAGCTCGCGACCGACGATATCCCGACATTTCGCCTGAAGATGACGGAGATGCATTCCATCGAAACGTTTCTACGAGACGACGATGCTACTCGGCTGACAACCCGTGAAGACTTCATATATGACCGAGCGAGGTGGGGCAGTGGTTAGCACACTGGACTCGCACTCGGGAGGACGACGGTTCAAACTCGCGTCTGGTCATCCTGATTTAGGTTTTCCGTGCTTTCCCTAAATCGCTCCAGGCAAATGCCGGGATGGTTTCTCTGAAAGGGCACGGCCGACTTCCTTCCCCGTCCTTCCCTAATACGATGAGATCGATGACCTCGATGTTTGGTCTCTTCCTCCAAAACAACCCAACCCAACTTCATATATGAAATTCGCCGAGAAAGCCTGCACTCGCATGTTTATGATTGCTATAATAATTTTAAAATTGTGCCTGGTTCTTCACAAAGGACTTCATTATGTTCTCTATCACATGCATGTCTTTCGCTCCGACCGTAGTAACGTTGTTCTGCCTCCACTGCCATGCTGGCTGACGTGTTACCGTCATGTTGTGTTGTGCAGTGGCGTGGTTCACGCTGGACGCGTGCGCGCTGCCGCCGGAGCTGCGGCTGTCGGAGGACAACTGCACCGTCACCTGCGACGGCTACGAGCACCGCGTCGCACTGGCGGGCGTCGGCTTCTCGCGCGGCGTCCACTACTGGGAGTTCACCGTCGACCGCTACGACTCCGACACAGACCCCAGCTTCGGCGTCGCCCGCATCGACGTCTGCAGGGACCAGATGCTCGGTGAGTCCCACTCACTCACTACTTCATTAGGTATCGTGAAGTGAGGAACAAAAACAAGAATCCGGACACACGGACAACCAACAACAAATCGTCAGGGAATTACAGTGTTAGAACTTTAGGGTCGCTGAGGATGAGCAGTCTAAAGCAGAGACTAGGCGACACGAAGTGTGGTGCCGATTTTTAACGACCAGTTCTTGGGATCCAGCGGCCAACTAATTACGCCCTTACTGCAGCTAATGTATTGAGTGCTCATATCAAACGAATTTATGTAGGTTACCAATTAACAGTAAGATCGATACATTGGTCGACCGACGTGCAATTCTACAGTGTCAGTATCTGTTCTTGAGCAAGTGAGTTATACGAGTGCCGTTGCATGCGATTTGGGGGTTCGACACATGTTGCCGCTGATGTAGACGACGTCGAACGCGCCAGTACGGTCCGAGATGCAGAGGTCAAGCAGAGGCTGTACTTCGGCCTCCAACATCCCCTGACCTCAACACATGAAAGTTAATAAACCCGCTAACAGACCTTACGTGGGAATTATGTCGTCCCAGCATCTCCTGCAATTATAAAAAACTTATCCGATTCATCCTCACCTCTGTCCCGTCACGACACACAGTCTAAATCTACCAAGAAGTGTAAATCAGCACTTACTCCGGCTCTGTAACGATCAATAAATACACTACTGGCCATTAAAATTGCTACACCAAGAAGAAATGCAGATGATAAACGGGTATTCATTGGACAAATATACTAGAACTGACATGAGATTACATTTTCACGCAATTTGGATGCATAGATCCTGAGAAATCAGTACCCAGAAAAACCACCTCTGGCCGTAATAACGACCTTGATAGGCCTGGGCATTGAGTCAAACAGAGCTTGGATGGCGTGTACAGGTTCAGCTGCCCATGCAGCTTCAACACGATACCACAGTATATCAAGAATAGTGACTGGCGTATTGTGACGAGCCAGTTGCTCGGCCACCATTGTCCAGACGTTTTCAATTGGTGAGAGATCTGGAGAATGTGCTGGCCAGGGCAGCAGTCGAACATTTCCTGTATCCAGAAAGTCCCGTACAGGGCCTGCAACATGCGGTCGTCCATTATCCTGCTGAAATGTAGGGTTTCGCAGCGATCGAATGAAGGGTAGAGCCACGGGTCGTAACACATCTGAAATGTAACGTCCACTGTTCAAAGTGCCGTCAATGCGAACAACAGGTGACCGAGACGTGTAACCAATGGCACCCCATACCATCACGCCGGGTGATACGCCAGTATGGCGATGACGAATGCACGATTCCCACGTGCGTTCACCACGATGTCGCCAAACACGGTTGCGACCATCATGATGCTGTAAACAGAACCTGGATTCATCCGAAAAAATAACGTTTTGCCTTTTGTGCACCCAGGTTCGTCGTTGAGCACACCATCGCAGGCGCTCCTGATTGTGATGCAGCGTCAAGGGTAACCGCTGCCATGGTCCCCGAGCTGATAGTCCATACTGCTGCATATGTCGTCGAACTGTTCGTGCAGATGGTTGTTGTCTTGCAAACGTCCCCATCTCTTGACTCAGGGATCGAAACGTGGCTGTACGATCCGTTACAGCCATGCGGATAAGATGCCTGTAGTCTCTATTGCTAGTGATACGAGGTCGTTGGGATCCGGCACGGCGTTCCGTATACCCTCCTGAACCCAGCAATTCCATATTCTGCTAACAGTCATTGGATCTCTACCAACGCGAGCAGCAATGTCGCGATACGATAAACCGCAATCGCAATAGGCTACAATTCGACCTTTATCAAAGTCGGAAACGTGATGGTACGCATTTCTCCTCCTTACACGAGGCATCACAACGATGTTTCACTAGGCAACGCCAGTCAACTTTTCACGTTTTTTATTATCGCATATACGAAAAGAGTTACGTGAAATATCTTTTAATAATGCTGTGCTTTGCTTTTCTTTATCATCATTACCCTTTAGCGGAATAAAATGTATATATAGAAGTCTTATTGTTCTGTATCTGGCCTACAATTTAAGGAACGATTTTTCGTAACTGCAACTCATGCTAAGAATCAATATATCTTCCCTACTTCATAGTGATTAAAAGTTGAAATTACTTTGTTATGAGCACTGATGTTACAGTCCGTGTGATCGTTCAAAAACACAAGTTCGCAGTTGATTTTATTTCTCGTTAAAATGCTATTTCATACCACGACTAGCCCAAGAACATGGGACTCTCATTAAAAAATACGTTGTCACTATAAAGTTCGCCAGATCAGAACGGAGCACAGCAAGATTCCTATCAGATTCTGAAGGTACATTAAATTATTTGCACTGTAAATTATATCCTATCAGCAGCCCGCATCAATCTGCAACACATCATAAAATCTGCTGATCTTCACTGCCAGTCTGGGAGCTAAAAGAAATAATATTATTTTACTATTATTTTACCGCTTCCTTGCGGTATGCTCGACTATATTGTAAGTCGTTTAAATACGCCGCGGCAGCGGCTCTTCGTTCTCCACGCAGCTCAGCACCACAGATAATATTTATATAACTGAAAAATGTCTCAACGGGATGGGATAATATGCAAGCAAGCTTAACAATAAATAATACAAGTTTTCATTTAAACAACTCTATTAAAACCTTTAAATATCTCAGTGATTACAGACCTTTGTGAATTCACACGTAATGGCGTACATTGCTTAGTCTCGACAAAAGAATGCTACACTAGCGTTCGCTACTACGACACAGGATATCTTACTCGTTCGACTCCCAGATGAAGAAGACAAAGACATTCATATTCAACACGTATTATATACTAGTTCCTTTTTTAATCTCTGTTTAACATTTATCTTCTGTGTCGGTTTTATTACTCGCCGACGCAGACGTTTTCAGAAATAAATAATAAAAAAAAATACAGAATTTTATACAATGACACAATATGATACATCTAATTCTCTAATTACTACATAATATATTGTTTTTGTCTCTCTAGACGTTACAAACTGCTGTTTACGTATGAGAAACTTTCTTCATGTCAGCACGTTGTAGGTGTCGCCACCGGCGCCAACCTTGTGTGAATGCTCTGAAAAGCTAATCATTTGTATATCACAGCATCTTCTTCCTGTCGGTTAAATTTCGCGTCTGTAGCACGTCATCTTCGTGGTGTAGCAGATTTAATGGCCAGTAGTGCATAAAACACTTGTCAGTATCCCGTAAAGTTGACTCTGAAGATGGAAGACGATTCACAACTGAAATACCAAAGAGGAGAAGGAGCGGCTTGTTTGCATTCTCAGATCTTCATGGATCAATAAATAACAATAGTGTACAAATTACGCTTTGAGTAAAACACATTCCAATACGCTCAAAACGGATGTACCACTTTTCACGAGTATCAGTAATGATTAATAACGGTCTGGCAACAATACGAGTAATACGAGCGACAATAACTCGAAGAATGAATAAGAAAATGGAACTGCGGTTGGTCTACTGCGAGCAGTATAATAAACTGGTTATCGTAGCCAAAACAGACACGAATGTAACCCCACAATTTGAAAAAATGTGATGTTTTGTCGCCAAGAGCTGCTGTTATTATTTATTAAACAACCAGTTTCAGTCCGAGGATCTCATTCGCTTCATAAGAAATTTACATCATACTGGGAGACATAAAACGAGTGGCATCAAAATAATAAAGTCCTTGAATTCGTAGCGGTTGTTAAGCGGTAATATAAATTACACAGTCAGTCATAAAAATGTGCCGTTCAGCGCACTGATTCATATTATATAAACAGTCAGCATTAACGTTACGTAGGCATTATACATACTGAAATACTAATTGATGGCTTTTATTATTTGATGCAACTGATCGTGAGGACGAACGAATGTCGTGAGTTTTGTATAGCTTCCAACACGAAGTTGTAACAGCGAATAGGTTATTGAAGAGGAGCCTGGTGGAGGTAAAAGAAAGTAACCTGGTGTTTCAGTATGAACCGGCATGAATATAATTCAACGAGTAACTCCAAACACAGTAAATACACTTGGCTTTGACGTTCCGTCGATAAGTCTGTTCATTATTTCTGGCAACTCTTCTCATTAATGGTTTTGAAAACCAAAGCACTCACACAATGAAGTACAGACTCATATTGGATCCTTTACTTTGAAAGTGTTGTTAATCCATTTGTAGTCTATAGTTCTGCCGTCCCTAAAATGATTCTCCACGAACGGCAAATGAGATTGAGCGACAGGTAGTTCAGCCTTCATTGCATCCCAATTATGCTACCAGCGAAACAGTAATGTATAATGTATTACCTATCATCAAGGCGCAGCGAACAGTGGTGAACAAAATAATTTTCTGTGACGCTTCAACGAGAGAGCTTTCTGAACAAATGTAATATCGAATAATTTGTGGTTATTTTTGTAAAGGTCAATGCAGCCTCTGGCGTCAGAATACAATCGCCACGCTACGACGAGAAATACGAAAAGCAGCGCCGTTAGATGGAAAAAAGTCTGAATACGTGCTGCCACAATGCGAGAAAAACATTTGTCAGCGCCCACGTGAAGCTGTTATTCATAATTGTAATAACTAATATTAATCAATTAGCCGTCCTCTCACACAGACAACACAACAACACTTCGTCAGGCTACTACAGTGTCACATCTACTTCTCACTAATTGTGGCAGCAATCTGAAACACTTAACACACTCACGAAGTGTTACGAATGCTGCAAACTGTTAACGAGTAGTATCTGGGGGCCGCCGGCCTATATATTCCAGTCTTACTATAGTTAGTCTTTTGGGGGCTCGTAACATACTGATTCATGTAACGTACCAATTAGTAACAATAAGATCGCTACACTTGCGGCCCGACGTGCCTCCTCGCAACCGTGACCAAACAAGTTTGACGACCACTGCCCGTAACACTCCCCCCTATTACTGTGCAAAAATTGTGATTGCTCGAATTGCCTCTAGTCGATATTTTTTGATCATTGTTGACTGAGCTAAAAGTAAAAGAATGGTTGTAGTCTATGTAAGGTGATTTTCTAGAATGTTTGTTTTCTAATGCTTGATATGAATAATAAGAAATAACACGAATCAAATATATAAAAATTCCACAGACTGGCGTTAGTAGTGCTCCTGAAGACAGACCCATTTTAAAAAGGCACATCATTGCAATTTATTACTAATTACAACAAGACACTGCAATTATTAACTTTGAAGGTATTAGTATCCGTGAGTAGATTATTTTCTTATTTGATTGTTTAGCTGCATTGGGTACATCGAACAGCGTCGCTGAGATGTGGCGAGTTATGTTTATATTATTTGCACTTATATTTTAAAATCTTTTGGGTTTAAATTAAAATGTGATTGCCATACTACTCTTCAAACGTAACTCGCACTTTTTTAATTTAAAACCAGAAAACTTCCCTATCTCAGTGGAAGTAGCGGACATGTAACTTACCCTTTCCTTTTCCTTCACACTCATGTGGCAGTCATCCAAGCAATTAGTCTGCGTCAAGTAACCTTGCAGTTTCAATTCTTTGTACGCCAGGCTCCACTGCATTCGCGTAACGTGACCCTGCTATATAGCTAGTCCACCTTTTGTTTAACTAATGACCCATGGTACTGCTCGGAATCCGGTGACAGAATTCGAAAGTTTTCGTCACGCTTTCCACCGTACTTGCACGTCTATACCAACTGCCACTGCGCTAGCCATTACGTGGTTAACAGTTTGACCTTGAGCTGTGACATTAATTTACTTTCACTTCGTATTCACAGTTACAAATAAGTAACATATGAGAATATGGACGTCACTATAACGCCCTTTCACGGAACTTTGTTACTTCCGTGCCTAATTTCTATCACATCAAGTGGTCAGATTTTAGTACGAGCTGCAAATGTTGTCAGCACTGCGGGAGATTTCCCTCGCAACATTCCACTGAACAAGCTACAATGATATTGGCTTATAGCGGAAAAGCTAGGACCGTAATACTGGATTTACGTGATTTCGCCTTATTCAACAGTTTACTTCACCATGGTCTCAACTTTTACTGTTTTTCAGATGAAAATAATGTTGAAAATGCTCTCAAAACTGTTTTAAGGCATAATTTGTATGTGTCTTGAATCAGGGAAAGGATTGGTAGCGCTTTTGGACTGTTACCTGTATGTTTAGGTATACCAAACTACAGAATGATTTGTGGCCTTCCCCTCCGTGCCCGCAGGCACTGTGGGAGTGATAATTACGTCCCTGTAATTAAATGAGCAATTAAACATTTTACCATGCTTCTTTTGCTCTCCCAAATCCTAATTTGCTATTCACCTTGGCACATGTTCTTTCCCATGCTTCATTTTTTGCCATCCTTATTTTTTTCATCACTTCATTCTTCTTTTCCTTGTATATTGATCTTGTTTCTTCTGATTTATCATTCAACCACTGAAGGAACGCATTTCGTTTTTCTCTAACTAGGACCTCTAGTTCCTCTGACCACCACTCTGCTGCACGGTTGTGGTTGCTATCTTTTTTACCCAACACCTCCGTTGCTATGATTTTCACATTAGCTTTTATATAGTCATATATTTCCTCTGTACTTCCTTCAAATGATTCAGCCAGTTTCCTTTCCATCCTGGCCGCAAAGAGTGTTCTGATACTTTCGTCTTGTAGGCTGTCAAAATTAAAAGGTAAATTTTCATCTTTCTCAGTCTGGTTCGTTTTATTTATGTTACTTGTATCACTCCTTGCATTCTTCCATGGCCAGAAAGACTTCATTTTAACTAGATAGTGGTCTGATCCACACTGGGCTCCTGTATAAGATCTGACGTCTACTGTTTTGAAACTACTTGTTTCCCTAGTGATAATATAATCTATCATAGAACGAAGTTCTTTGGTGTTCTGTTGCCAAGTATATTTATGAATGTCCTTATGTTTGAAAAATGTGTTGGTAATTTTTAGATCAAATTGTTCACAAATTGCAATCAATCGTTCCCCATTGTCATTATATTCGTCCTTTCCATGTTTTCCTACTATTCTACAAGATTCTCTAATTCCTACCCTTCCATTCAGATCTCCTATGATAATCAGTTCCTTTCTTCTTGGTATTTTTTCAATAGTCTCCCTGAGGGTGTCCCGAAATGTATCATTCTCCTTATCTTTTGTGTCGTTCGCGGGTGCATATACGCCAATAATGACAACTTCCCTAGCAAATAATGTCATTTCAACAGTTATAATACGTTGATTGATGAATTGTCCGTACTTTTAATTATACGTATTTTATCAAAAGTGCTTTTTCCTTGGAACACTCGAGCGATATTTATTCGTCTTAACGATTCACAATACCAGACCGTCCTCCATGTCCAACAGCAAAGTCTGACTTGCATAATGCACCTGTACATTCTACAGTTTCTCCTCTGCTAATGGGAAATTGAAATGAAGTTCCATGCCTCTTGACAGAGCGTAGGGGAACAATGCAGGAGACCCGCACCGCCGTACTAGGCAAGGTCCTAATGGAAGTGGTTTGTCGTTACCTTCCTCTGACCGTAATGGGAATGAATGATGATGATGAAGACGACACAACAACACGCAGTCATCTCGGGGCAGGTGAAAATCCTTGACCCCGCCGGGAATCGAATCCGGGACCCTGTGCTCGGGGAAGCGAGAACGCTACTGTGAGACCATGAGCTGCGCACCCTCTGCTAATAGTAAAAGTAACTTCATTTTCATATTGCTGTTAAAATTACTTCTTCGTTTTGGCATGACGAAAAAGTGAACATAAATCGGTACTACCAAAAGTGCAAAATATTAACATGAATGCGGCCCTGTAACATGGTGCACTATCATCCATAAAAATTCCATCGCTGTTTGGGAACATAAATTCCACGAATAGCTACCAGTGCTCTCCAAGTAGCAGAACATAACCGTTTCCAGTCAGTGATCCGTTCAGTTGGACCAGAGGATCCAGTCCATTCCATGTAAACATTGCTCACACCATTGTGAAGCCATCACTAGTGACTTGGCAGCTTGGGTACATGACTTCGTTGGGCTTGCATAACACTCGAACCCTACCATCAGCTCTTACCAACTGAAATCAGTATTCATCTCATCAGGTCACACGCCGGCCGGAGTGGCTGTGCGGTTCTAGGCGCTACAGTCTGGAGCAGAGTGACCGCTACGTTTGCAGGTTCGAATCGTGCCTCGGGCATGGATGTGTGTGATGTCCTTAGGTTAGTTAGGTTTAATTAGTTCTAAGTTCTAGGCGACTGATGACCCCAGAAGTTAAGTCGCGTAGTGCTCAGAGCCATTTTAACCATTTTTGATCAGGTCATGGTTTTCGAGTCGTCTAAGGTCCAATCGATATGATCACGAGACCAGTAGAGGCGCTGCAGACGATGTCGTGATGTTAGCAAAGGAACTTGCGTCGGTCGTCTGCTGCTTTAGTCCATTAACGCCAAATTTCGCTATACTATCCTAACTGATATGTTCGTCGTACGTACCGCTTGATTTCGTTATTTCACGGAGTGTTGCTTGTCTGTTAGCACTGACAACTCTATGCAAACGCCGCTGCTCTCGTTCGTCCGTTAAGCGTAGGCCGTCGTCCACTGTGGTGTCCATGATGAGAGGTAATGCCTGAAGGATTATATTCTCGGCACACTCTTTAACTGTGAATCTCGGAATACTGAATCTCCTAGCGATTTCCCAAATGGAATGTCCCATGCGTGTCACGCCAACTACCATTCCGCGCTGAAAATCTGTTGATTCCTGTCGTGTTGTGTAATTACGCGTCGGAAACCTTCCCACATGAATAACCAGAGGAAACGTACGCGCAAAATGCCGTGGCCGCTAGATGAACAGTCGTCTGGGGAAGCGTGGCGAGACCGGCAGTGGTGGGGGGATGCTCAGAGCGCTGGAGGGTAAATGCCATTCTAAACTGAAGCCAACACTCACATTTTTCGTAAATATTAGGTTGAGCCCTTCCACGTCCACACTTGCATGGTGACCATTCAGAAAGATCTGTCACCTCTTCTTTGGTTAGTACGTAAAAAGAATGCCGCCGAAAGTGCAGCGATTTATTTTCGCCTGGTTTGTTAACGATTTGTAACTGTCAGGGACGAGTCACGAGTGAGGAATTTTGAATAAACCTACATCTTCCTCTTGTTGCCATATTAAAATTTGATTTTTTCGTAAAATACAGCGGAGTTTACAGAGTCTCACCTTACTATCATGTTATGCAGACGCCACTGCAAGAGAATTCTGAAACTGTAATTTATTAACTTTATTAAGTTAGGAACTGAGGAAAAGTAAGGTCAGCATCTTATGAGAAGGCACTTCCCAGATACGAAACAAACGTGTAGTGACTTCACTAATGTTGTTCCAAAGCCGACAGCATTTCTCGTTTCACCAGCTATCGATGGCCCTTAAAAACAATATTCTTCCATCGGAAAATTCTCCAGTTAGTGGAATAACACGGTATACAATGAAGTTTCACATAATAACCACATGGCAAAATACTTTCACTTTGTGTGATATCATTTGCTAAAATCTTATTTCGATATCTCGAACCGTTTAAAAAATATTAGGAATTTCACTCTGGCTTTATCGCTGGAGTGGTGCGATTGCAAATGAGTGCGCTATGTCAGATCAATTTTCTCAAGATTGGTGACAGATAGAGACCTCCAACCAACTCTAAAGAAAAAATTCAATATGTTAGCTAAATTTCATTCGCAGCAAAATGTTATATAATATGCACCAGAGCAAAATCATAACTACTCCTATTTCTCATTGCAATTCTTTTCGATTTTCTGTAAAATTTTTTGACAAAAACTGAAGGGCATGCGCGTCGATTCTGTGATCGCTGACCGGACGAAAGGTGAAAGCACTTGTCGGCTTCCTCTTCTGAACACTCGAATGAACTCACCCAGCTCTTTGGATGAAAACGGGAAACTGTGCATCGGCCACCCTATCCTGCTCGACCTAACAAATGACAGCTCCACCAAAGCACCGACCTTTCATACCTTGTGTACACGATACTACCACCATGTTTATATGTGCATACTATCCAGTGGCTTTTGTCCCCTCAGTGTATTTGCACAGTGCGCAGCATATTGATAATCTAACGTCAAGTAGCATAAAATACCTTAACCAAGCGGAATCGCAAAAAAGTGGGACACTGAAGCGTCCCCAAAAACACTTTTGGGACAACGAGACATTTCCGAAGAAAAAAAGGGGCTGTCCTGGGAAAATTGGAACAAATGGTCACCATATTTTAAGAAATCAGTCATATGATTAATAATAAAACTCCTTGAGTTGACCTAAAATGCCCAACTCCTGACATTATAAGTTGTTTATATGAAATTAAATTAATACTGTATTCAAGTTATATCTGATTATTACACTCCTGATTTCCAATGCACACTGGTATCAGCAGACTTAAAGGCTGCATTGAGAGTGTCAGAGCTGAAATGCTCCAATCATCTGCAGTGTGTGTCACTGCTTCCCTGCCAGCAAATATTCCTAAGTTACATTATCTAATCCTCTGTAATATCAAATAAATATTGATGTAATAATCATTACTGCTATCTAGTAACAGTTTGTTGCACGTGTTTTGCAGGTAAGGACGACAAGGGATGGAGCATGTATATCGACCGCCAGCGGTCGTGGTTCATGCACGACAGCGTTCACGAACAGAGGTGCGAGGGTGGGATTCAAGTTGGCTCCACCGTGGGTGTGCTGCTAGACCTGGAGCGGCACACCCTCAGCTTCTACGTCAATGAGGAACCACAGGTACATACTGGGGAACTCAGCTCTGATTGTGAGACACACTAGTAAATTTTGTTGCCCTCAAAGTGGAATTTCCAGAGTCTCAATATACCATTGGTAAATGATTACCAGTTTTGGGGAAGGTTACTGTATAAATTAATGCACTCACTTCCTTGCTAAACATCTACATCTACATTCGTACTCCGCAAGCTACCTGACGGTGTGTGGCGGAGGGTACTTTGAGTACCTCTATCGGTTCTCCCTTCTGTTCCAGTGTCGTATTGTTCGTGGAAAGAAACATTGTCGGTATGCCTCTGTGTGGGCTCTAATCTCTCTGATTTTATCCTCATGGTCTCTTAGCGAGATATACGTAGGAGGGAGCAATATACCGCTTGACTCCTCGGAGAAGGTATGTTCTCGAAACTTCAACAAAAGCCCGTACCGAGCTACTGAGCGTCTCTCTTGCAGGGTCTTCCACTGGAGTTTATTTATCATCTCCGTAACGCTTTCGCGGTTACTAAATGATCCTGTAACGAAGCGCGCTGCTCTCCGTTGGATCTTCTCTATCTCTTCTAACAACCCTATCTGGTACGGATCCCACACCAGTGAGCAGCATTCAAGCAGTGGCCGAACAAGTGTACTGTAAACTACTTCCTTTGTTTTCGGATTGCATTTCCGATGTTATCCACGAGGTCATTTATACATATTATTAATATCAACGGTCCTTCGACACTCCCCTGCAGCACACCTGAAATCACTCTTACTTCGGAAGACTTCTCTCCATTGAGAATGACATGCTGCGTTCTTTTATCTAGGAACTCTTCAATCCAGTCACACAATTGGTCTGATAGTCCATATGCTCTTACTTTGTTCATTAAACGACTGTGGGGAATTGTATCGAACGCCTTGCGGAAGTCAAGAAACACGGCATCTACCTGGGAACCCGTGTCTATGGCCCTCTGAGTCTCGTGGACGAAGAGCGCGAGCTGGGTTTTATACGATCGTCTTTTTCGAAACCCATGCTGATTCCTACAGAGTAGATTTCTCAAACTGACAGCATTCATGACCAAAGTTGGTAAACTTGTAAATCGTGACAGCCAGACAGTGCTTTGATTTATTACTTATTTCTTCATTCACAGATTGTTTTACAATGATATTAGACTTGTCGTTTTAGTACAACATTAAAACATAGCTATCAGTTACCAAAATATGCAACTGCATAGTTACTCATCGTTCTGGATAATTCTGATAGGTTCATGCCACCCACCTACTCTATGTTTCCTATTATATTTTAGCCAGCATGTGCCCATTTTTGATGATACAAGGGTATTAAGACCAGTTTGCTGTTGTGTTGCAGGGGCCCATAGCGTTCCATGGCCTCTATGGTGTTTTCTACCCAGCCGTGAGCCTCAACCGTGGAGTGGCAGTCACCCTCCACACGGCCCTGGATCCACCATCTGACTCGGACGAGAGCTGAGGACAGCTGTTCCCGGGACTCCCGGAGGCACCAGCAGCAGAGGCGGCCAGCAGTGCAGTTCTTCCTCCTGAGGACACCGAAGTGCCGGAACGCCACCCATCCACTGACACTGACCTCTGAACAGTGGTTCCTTTCTAGATTATAACAGAAACTCTCTGATGATGCGACAAGTTTCACTTCCTCACTACCGAGAGCATTCCAGATGTCACTGTAGACTCTTTAGATGCAAGCAAACTGCTTGGTTCCATTTTAGATGCTTCGAGATTTCATATTCCAACCCATCTTTATTTGAAACTCTTATAACGAGTCGACATATCAACAAAGACGTGTTCCACTGTTACATTCTTCAAAGAATATTCAGTCAAGCAGACCTTAATCCTATTTTTCTTTACCCTTATGTAGATTCATGAAAGACATGTGAATGATTAAACGAATGGATAAGATAAAACATTATGTGCACAGGATTAATATGTGTACACACAATTTTTCCTGCCCAAAGTTATCATCACATTGAATGTTTTAAACATTCAGAAATGACTACATGACTGACAGAGCAATGATGTCTGTAGTTAACACACTGAGATACTGTTGAGCATTTCCACAATAAATATTGTCTATTTTAGCAACCAGGTTCTGCAGCAATGAAAACAGGTAACTAATGATAACAGAACCTTGCTGGTCTGAGACTATGAAGGACTACCACACAAGTTCTCTGAATCAAGTGGAGATGAAGGTTACATAAACGAGGAAATTATATTCAACCACACAGAAAGAGATGGACCTTAACGAAGGATCTCCCACTGCCCCTTATCCTGCCCTTTCTTCCTGTCTTTAGGAGGGAAATCCAGTCTAGTGAACAAGTGGGTGATACATTCTATGAAAGGTAGTTGAGAAATATTAGCTCAGAACTGGGGCCTGATACTTAGATTTTCCTGTTATAAAATTACCTACACTTTGTAATTATTGTAATAGAATTTATGGATGTTGCACTATCGTCCAAAAGAAATAATATCCAGATGCCATAATTATGTTATTGTATGTAAATATTTATCAAATGGTACTTAAAACAGATACATAATTTTCATTATATGTAAAATCCACACCTGTCATAAGTTATTGGTAGTGATAAACAAGAGCAATCGTATTGATGTATTCGTCATAGTTCCAATGTGTGGATTATTTCATTTGTATTTACTAGTGGGTGAAATATGTAGTTTATTTTATGGGAGAAAATAGACTTGAAATTAACTTTTTCAAGGATGATATTTGTTTATGGGACAAGACACAAACATTCTTAAAATTAAAAGTAATTTTTTAAAGTATATCAGCTCAGAATTTTTTTTTAGAGAACATAATGGTCCGACATGCTTCAAAGATTGAATTTGGGGGTTGGGTATCACCTACTGCTATATACTAAAATGGTTCATTGTCAGGCATACTTTAAACCCCTTTTTCCTATTTGTATTTCAAGGCAACATGAAGCAATGACTGCTGTTAGATAATACATAAATGTGATGACTGATTTATTTGACTGAATTCAATTTACATTTTTAAATTCATAAGCAAAAGCTACATAGACTCTTGATGTTATAAATAACTTATATGCTCACTAAAGCCATCACCAAAGACTGATATTCAGAAGAAAGCTAAAACTGCCTAGACTAAGAAAATGCTAACACCACTGGTTTTATAAGTTTTATGACTAGTAATAAAATACCATCCACTTCAAAACTTCCAGAAATTGTCCTTAAGTGTTTTAAAGAAATATAAGTGTCATTTATATTTGGTGGATTTTTTATTCTTAAAAAAAAATTCTATTTGGTATTGTCACTGCCAGAAAAATAGTTTTTAAAATGATCATTATGATGAAAATTAATGTACATCATAGCTGTATATAGAACTGCATTATAGCCTATACAGATGCAACTGCATTGCTGTGGCTATTAAAAGTTTTTGATACTTTTATTCTATTGAATTTGAATTGTATTTGGTGTTAAGGGATGAGTAATTATCCCATTTTCCATGATACTTCAAGATGAATTGCATTACTCACAATGAGATTCACAGAGGTAGAATAAAACTGGAAACTTTTATGAGATTCAGATGTGTTTGTAAGGTGAAATTTTGTCAATACAATTCTGCCATTGCAAAGTTCATGACTAACTCTTGGATGTGCTAGTATAAAGTTACATTAGATGTATCCATGTCTTTAGAAAACAGTTTGTCTGTACAGTAAAATGTAACTATATGCTTGATATACCTGCAGAACATGCTGCCAAAGATTATTCCTTCACAAATTAACTTATAATATTTTTCTCCCACTGAATAAACTATAATGTAATTTAGCGACTACCACACAATCTGTTCACACTTCATTGTTTAGTATATATATCTGTTTGAACAACATGTTTCCACAGTAAATTTAGTGACTGTTTCTTGTTATAATTGCAGTTCTTGTCTGTTACAGTGAATCAGTTAATATTAATTTTATGTGGTACATAACCTGCCATGATATACATTCTTTTACATAGTCTTCAGTCTATAGAGTTGAAGAAACAGTGGTCCTCATGTTTAAATTACTTGAAGTGTTACTAATATTTTATAAGCACAAAATTTGTATCCCTTGTAAATTTGTATATTGAAAGTTATTGCTAATAAAATAGTTAAAATGCAACTGAATATTGTTTTGCAAGTCCCAGAAATCATATAAGTTGTGAACTTCAAGTATTTGTAAAAATATTCACTTCTTTTTATATATTACATGAATGAAGTGTAGAGGATAATGAAAGATAAGCTATTCCACACCATTGCAAAATAATGTAACTATTTACTTCAGATGGTCCTAAACAAATATAGTGACAGGTACTCAGAAAATATAAACTTCATAATGTGAGTGGTTTACCTCAGTATGGTCTACTTAATGGTAATATATACAAATAGAGAATCAGATTTTATTATGTGATCACCTTTGATTAACTGTATTATTATAAATGTATAGCTTGGGTATTCATCCTGTTTCCTCATCCAGAAATATGATTAGCTGATTTATTTACCTTTCACAAAAAGATTACCCTGATACAAATTTCTTGATGTATAGAGACCAAAGTTCATTCTACATTGCAGCAGGTAAATTAGGTAGAATGATTCTTTCAGCAAGGTCGTGGGTGACACTCTTCCACCAATGAGACAAATGCTGGTTCTACAGGTCTAGTGATCCTTGGTGGGATACTAGATCTCTCTTGTCATAACTAGAGAGAAGAAATGTATGCAGCTGAGGTGTACTGTATGCTGCAGGAAGTTTCATATTTAAGCGTAATCCAAGCCCATTCTTAGAAATTCATAGGAACTGAATAATATGCATATTCTGCAATAGAATCTACTATAGGGAAATGAAGTAAATACTATCTTTGTGTCTATTCATTACAGAAAATGTTCTGCTACACTGATATTTCTCAAAGTGTTTATGAAGATGGTTTTTGAGAGGACTTTCATTCTCCAAACTGTCACTCAAGTAAACACATTATAATAATTTGTGGTAGGGATCTAGAATGATAGTTTCTCTGTCAGTGTCATTATACAGCCTTATGTTACACTGCATCTAAGGTCCATCATCACTTTGTTATTGCAGAAATCTGTGGAAATCTACATACTTACATTAATAGAGTATGAGATCACTGCAAGCACTGGACATTTTATTAGATATATTCAGTTTCATACATATTGGTTATTTGGATCTGTTTTTGGTCTGCAGTCAATTTTTACATGAAAACTTAAGAAGGACTTGGTTGTAAATAATAATGTACCAGAAGACAGGTAGATGAGTTTAACATAGAAGATCTAGAAATTTTAAAAGTTTTGATTGATAAACGAGCATATGCCTGATCTGAAACTCAAAAAGCGGATTTTTTCAGTCTCTTGATGACACAAGGAGACAGTAGAATTACCACAGTATGGTGCGGCTCCAGGTGATTTTTTGTAGCAAGTGTTTGCCATAAATAAGGCCAGTATCTCTTTTAATGTTAATGTAGACAAAACAGGAAACTGAGACTGTTTCCAGGACTGACATATATGAAAACAATCTGTTGGTAATAGTGATGTTATCTGCTTATGTGGAGACTCATACAACTGAGTCCAATATCATTAGGTATGGATCTTAACGACAGAAACAAATAGAGCATGTCTGCATGCTTGTTTAAATATATGAGTCATTAAGTCACAAATATTCATTTTATCCATTCATAATAATTAAATTATGATATAATACCAACTTTACAGTTTGTATTTTCTTTCCTCTGAACTGACTGCTAGTTCTGTGTTGCTCAAGGGATGGTGCACCTGCATGGGCACTTCCTTGTGATAGTTCTTGAAATGTATAAGAAAGGCAATATAGTTGTCTCAACTCCCATTTGGCCATTTGTGACATCACACAAAGCTCACGTGTAACGCTGGTAGATGATGCAACAGGAAAGCTGGATTTCGCATGTTTTCTCTTCTGCTACCCCCAAATGCAGCAAGAAGTAGTGAGTTTAGCAACAGATGAATGATTCGTGCTTAATGTGTCTGAATGATATTTTTTCCAGCCATTTCACTAAATGAGTGATTGTAATAGTTAGGTTACAGTAAGTGTTTAAAAATGGCTGTGATTCAATGGATTTCAAATAAACTTATATGTTGCAACTGATTGGCAGTTATTTCTAATCCTTTGAAGTGGTTGTCATAAGCATTTTTAATAAATCTTTGCACTCATGCATTAAGTGATATAAGTGATACAATGGATTTAAAAAGAAATATGGTGCAAAGCTGAAATCATACATGATACTCCAAGGAAGAGAAGAAAGGGAAACTTCACAGAAAAATGGGTAAAGGATGCCTACAGAAGGATCTACCTTGAGATATTACATACTAGAATCATGCAGTGAAATGTCGCTGTGTGACCGAAAGCTTATTAATATGTTTGACTCAAAGAAGTTCTCAGTTCTTGCAGAGGTGTTTCCTGAGAAGGTGTCTGAAGACTTAAGGAGAATATAGGGTCCAAGGAAGTTTTTGATGTTTTTAAAATAGAGTTTGAAGTGAGTGCTATGTCCACTTCACAACATATTGGACCTATGTCTGTGAAGAGAATTCAGAGTTTCATGTATCAAAATGAACTTCACACTAGACTTCCAGAACTCTATAAGCTCTGTGAACTTATATTAACCGTACTGGTGACTTCATCATCAGTAGAATGACCACCTTCCACAATGAAAAGACTGAAGACATGCTTTAGGAATGTACAAGTACATAGTCATCTGTCCTCACTCTCTGTCATGTACATAGAATTAGTTGGCACAGGTGAAAGTTTGAAACTCCAAATGAGTTTCAAACTTACTACAGCGTTGCTGAAGAATTCTGCAAGGAGGACTGCAGTGCAGAGCTCCACTACAGAGAAAACCAAGGTGAGTGTGCAATTAAGACACACATGCAACTGATAATATGGATACTGCATGCCTTACCAACATATCCAGGATAGCCACTGCTTAGTGAGAGTATCAAAGATAGATGATCTTCTCAACTGAGCATGTACTCAAGCATCACAGGTATACAGTGTAGGTAGGAGAATGTCACAAGGAATTCACTTCAGTGATTTGTAAGAAGAACTGCTTCAGATCAGGCTTGTGCTTGCCTAATTCAAACTCATTGTCTGTCTTTGAACCATTTGTTTCCACTGGCAAGTTTCTTAATGTCTCAAAGTAAGATTGAAGTGTGGCAAGGGTAGTACTCCTGTGAATTGCTTAGATATTTTAGTTCAACAGACTCCATGAAGATACCAAGCATCTTGACAATACTAAAAAATCCGGTTAGTATATAAATTTCCTTTACAGATGAGCTTCACTTTCCAATTATCAAATTATCCCTTCTGACACATGATTCGACCCAATAATCGTTCCTGCATGAACGAATTCCTAGACACTTAAGACATATAGTGCATAACTGTCCAATGATTTACTTCTTTGGCAATAACATGTTTACCCACCATTTATGGCCTAGTGCACCACTCTCAAACAGAAAGCCAGGTACCCAAAGTTCCGTGATCTCAGTCAAAAGTAAATCGCGTTTAAACTGTCTGTGTGGTGCACAGACGTCAGTCGCCAGTCAGCAAAACGTCTTAAGCCAACCGTATATTTGACGCAGTTAACTATGTATACTGCAATGTAAAGCGACCTGGAGATGCAAAGATGTTAGTAGAGATATGAATTTTCACACAAACGCCTATATACGAGGGCAGTTCAATAAGTAATGCAACACATTTTTTTCCTGAAACAGGGGTTTTTTATTCAGCATTGAAATACACCAGGTTATTCCCCAATCTTTCAGCTACACAACACTATTTTTCAACGTAATCTCCATTCAATGCTACGGCCTTACGCCACCTTGAAATGAGGGCCTGTATGCCTGCACGGTACCATTCCACTGGTCGATGTCGGAGCCAACGTCGTAATGCATCAATAACTTCTTCATCATCCGCGTAGTGCCTCCCACGGATTGCGTCCTTCATTGGGCCAAACATATGGAAATCCGACGGTGCGAGAACGGGGTTGTAGGGTGCATGAGGAAGAACAGTTCACTGAAGTTTTGTGAGCTCCTCTCGGGTGCGAAGACTTGTGTGAGGTCTTGCGTTGTCATGAAGAAGGAGAAGTTCGTTCAGATTTTTGTGCCTACGAACATGCTGAAGTCGTTTCTTCAATTTCTGAAGAGTAGCACAATACACTTCAGAGTTGATCGTTTACCATGGGGAAGGACATCGAACAGAATAACCCCTTCAGCGTCCCAGAAGACTGTAACCATGACTTTACCGGCTGAGGGTATGGCTTTAAACTTTTTCTTGGTAGGGGAGTGGGTGTGGCGCCACTCCATTGATTGCCATTTTGTTTCACGTTTGAAGTGATGAACCCATGTTTCATCGCCTGTAACTATCTTTGACAAGAAATTGTCACCCTCAGCCACATGACGAGCAAGCAATTCCGCACAGATGGTTCTCCTTTGCTCTTTATGGTGTTTGGTTAGACAACGAGGGACCCAGCGGGAACAAACCTTTGAATATTCCAACTGGTGAACAATTGTGACGGCACTACCAACAGAGATGTCAAGTTGAGCACTGAGTTGTTTGATGGTATTCCGTCGATCATCTCGAACGAGTGTGTTCGCACGCTCCGCCATTGCAGGAGTCACAGCTGTGCACGGCCGGCCCGCACGCGGGAGATCAGACAGTCTTGCTTGACCTTGCGGCGATGATGACACACGCTTTGCCCAATGACTCACCGTGCTTTTGTCCACTGCCAGATCACCGTAGACATTCTGCAAGCGCCTATGAATATCTGAATGCCCTGGTTTTCCGCCAAAAGAAACTCGATCACTGCCCGTTGTTTGCAACGCACATACGTTACAGACGCCATTTTAACAGCTCCGTACAGCGCTGCCACCTGTCGGAAGTCAATGAAACTATACGAGACGAAGCGGGAATGTTTGAAATATTCCACAAGAAATTTCCGGTTTTTTCAACCAAAATTGGCCGTGAAAAAAAATGTGTTGCATTACTTATTGAACTGCCCTCGTACATTAGTTTTCTAGACAATCGCCGGTGAGTAGTGTCATTATCACGTGCTGCCACTTCAGTTCGTTTTTGTTGGACGAAATAGAAAACAAAAGAACAACACAAAATATTTAAAAGTTTGAAACAGATATGCTTGTCGAATTGGTCAGTGTAAATGCAATAGTTTTTGAAAATATAAGGGCTGATGGCTGCAGTATAAAAGATAAAATATACAGTACTCGTTTCAGATATTATTTTTTCGTTTTTTTTTTCCTCACAGTTCGAATACTTACGTTATTTAAATAATATAAAATTCATGACATGTATGCTAATTTACATATCTGTCACTTTTACCAAAAATGCTTGTCGTTTTGTTTCTAACTGTATACTGCAAATAAAAATTCTTATTACTGATCTTTTATAAAAGATTGCGAATCAAGGATAGATAATTAAAAAACTACAAAATAAAATTTTTTCCATCTCTGTGTTTTTTACACTTCACGTAAATGTTTATAGAACTAGCACCTTTGTTTAAAAATTTGAATCAACTACGAGGCGAACACAGGCCCTCCACGCAGCTAGCAAGCAAGCTGCCACAGTACCATCCCCCTTGCCGAAAAGGATCTACCTTATTATAGTACATTATACGTGGTCGAAAATCACAGAAAACGATTTTCTTGAGAATTTTCGAGAGTTGCAACGAACGGCCAGGGGAGATGTATATTAAAAAATTCGATTGTTGCGCGGTTCCCTTGCTAAAGAAAAACAGGCAATACGTGGAGGCACAATTTAGTTTTTCTCCTGGTAAGCGTGATTCAGAATTTAATAAACTTTCTGGCTTCGTATTACATAAAGGGTATGGGATATGAAACCATGAGTGTCTCAATACATTGAAACACGTTGATATCTTAAAACTGCGTGCTTATAAAACCCTGGTCATCTTTAGAAAACCAGGCGTGAGCCATGGTCAAATTTATCCACCGTGAACTCCCTCACTTACGTTTGATCGGGGTCGGTGCACCATAGTTTTTTGTTGAACGTGATTAAATGCCGACTTTGACACAATTAGCTTTTAATCGAGATTGTTGCACTCGGCTGTTAGTGTGAGTTTACCAAGAATAGTGGTTCCGAATTTCCTTACAGTTGCGAAGCGATGGTCTTAAGAGAGCATACTGGAAAGCTAGGTGTGCCTTAGATGGTACAGAACTTGTGTCACGTAGTCACATGACCCTCCACCACTGACTAGTTCAAATGGTTCAAACGGCTCTGAGCACTATGGGACTTAACTTCTCAGGTCATCAGTCCCCCAGAACTTAGAACTACTTAAACCTAACTAACCTAAGGACATCACACACATCCATGCTCGAGGCAGGATTCGAACCTGCGACCGTAGCGGTCGAGCGGTTCCAGACTGTAGCGCCGAGAACCGCTCGGCCACTCCGGCCGGCCACTGACTAGTCATGTGTGTCTGAGTCAGCCGGTTGTATGGAATCAATACAGTGAGAGAGTTCAATGCCGGGACGCGACAAAATAGAAGAGGGATCTATCGTGTTTGGAAATGCCCATGATCAGACTGTGAATCGAGTTGTCCAATTTTTGTTGCGTCAACAAATCGTGTCTACAAGAAATGGTGTACCACTTGTACCTATGTAACACGGCGTATCAGCAGCGGCAATAAACAAATCTTAGCTGATAGGGACTAGGGACGAATGTAAAGCTTTGTCAGTGACATTCAGTTTCACAAATAACAGGAAGTGCTGTTGTCACTGAAAGCAGCTCCATCTACAGCATTTTACAAGCGAACATTGTAGAGGAAACTGTATGAAATTCACAAGTAGAGTAGGCTACTTTACAAAAGGTCGTTGGTCACAGCGGTGCATAAAACACCACGTCTTCAGTCGTCCAGGAATCAAAGAAACTGGACAATAGCTGACTGAAATTGAGTATTGTGGCCCGAGGAATAGCGATTTTATCACTTTTCAAAATGCGTAAGACATCCAAGAGTGCAGTGATGATCGTTTGGAGTGTTTTTCATGTCCTGAGTTGAGCCCACTGGTTCAGAGCCACTTGGAAATGAACCAGGATGTTTACTTCAGTTATCTCGGTGACTAAGTATTATCCTTTCTTCTACACCTTTATGATGAGCATACTGCAGACATTTCCGTCATCTAATATGACACCAACAGTTTGACGAGCAGTAAGGTGTCCTATCACATTTCAGATAATTAGCTAAATCACAGTCTTCATCGTAAAGAGAATGATTGGTATATTTGTGACAGCAGGTAGTAGTCGACATCCCCACAATCTGGTAGCTTTACTGGCTATCATCGTCAATGACACTTAAGCTGGCTATGGCAGGACTGCATGCGGTAACATCCGAAGCACCAAAAATAAGCGCAAAAATGTCCATTTAAAAAAGCGGAGTAGAAGATGCCCGGAGTATACCTAAGTGATAGTCTCCTTCTTCCAAACTACAACGGTGGCAAAACGTAAGAACGAAAATAACTTTCGCACGATTTGCCACTGTCGAGTAAAATATCTCGATGAAAATTGGACAATACATGCTACATTGTGGTACATAAGGTAATCTAAAGAAATATGTAATGAGACGAACAGAAATGATACTTTATTCAAAGACAAGTAATACACTGATGTCATCGCGATTGACGATGGTCCCCTGGACACTACAAAAAGGCGGACCGTGGTTCGATATAGGGTAAATGATCACCACAGACGGCAACGAAGCTATCCAACATGTTCCTCTGCTGGCCACAAGACTGATAAAGGGATGTGGAAGGGCGTTCCATTCCTCCACCAACGCGGTTAATAACTGTTGGATGGTCGTTGGAGCATGTGGACGTGCTGCAGTAAAGCTCAAAATCATCCCATCAAAATCCGAGGAAAGGACAGGCCAATCAAAATGGTTCAAATGGCTCTAAGCACTATGGGACGTAACATCTGAGGTCATCAGTCCTCTAGACTTAGTACTTAAATCTAACTAACATAAGGACATCACACACATCATGCCCGAGGCAGGATTCGAACCTGCGATAGTAGCAGCAGCGCGGTTCCGGACTGAAGCCCCTAGAATCACTCAGCCACAGCGACCGACACAGGCCAATCCATTCGCCGAATATCCTCTTCTTCCAAGAGCTCCTCCACCTGCGAAATTAGATGCGGTAGTGCATTTTCATCCATAAAAGTGAAGTCATGGCAGAAACAACGCCGGAAAAGACACACACGGGGAAGGAGTTCAGTTTCACGACCACGCTGACCGGTAAGTGTATTGTGTTCAAAGATCTGGGTTCAATACGCCCATGCAACGTTTCGCCACTGCACCACCACTGGACCACCAAAACGGTTACGATAGACCCTCGTATGGCGAGAACTGGGAATACATATTGCAGCCAGGAACTTTGTCAAACAGTTGGTGTAAGAGCAGACGTTCCTTGAATTCAAAGAAATAGTACTGATGGCAGTTGAGAGATTTATACCACATAAATTAATAAGAGGTGGAGCAGACCCCCCCCCCCCCCCATATTTAAGAGCTTGAAATTTCCAAGATTGGCAGTGTTTTACAGAAGTTCGAAATATAGCGCAGACGTAAATGCGAGACGTTTTTAGTAGTCTCCAAAGTGAAACTCTGTCTCGAAATCTGGCAGACAAACCGAAGAGATTGTGGTTGTTCATAAATTTTACCAGCGGCAACAGACTCTTATCGCTGACATCGATTCGCAGTAATATTTTTGGAACATATACTGTGTTCCATCATTATGATATATCTCAAAGAAGGCGATCTGTTGACGTACAGTAACCACGGATGCAGAAAATGTCGTTCTTGTGAAACACAATTGGCCCTTTATACACACGAAGTTATGAGTTCTATCGACAGGGGATCTTATTCATTTAGTATTTTTTTGTAGATTTCCGAAAGGATTTGGACACCGTTCCTCGCAAGTGGCTTCTAATCAGATGGGGTTCCTATGGAGTATCATCTTAGTTTTGCGATTGGATTCGTCATTTATTATGTGAAAGAGAATAGTTCGCAGTAACTGACGGGAAATCGTCCAGTGAAGGAGAAATGACATCTAGTGCTCCCCAAGGAAGACGCTAGGCAATTAAATGGGGTGTCAAGAAGTTCATCCTTTCAAGGCGTGGCTGTTTCCGTAAAGAAAGGTTGCGTTGGAGTGCTATTTTTTTTAAAATGGCCTTCTTCGAATCAAGTTCAAAATTTAGAACGTTTCAACAACAGGTGATACTACAAAGACAAATGAGGTGTTACAAAATTTATCTTATCAGGGTCTAGCTATTTTGCGCATAAGAAGTTACGATGGTGCGATGTTCAAATCCCACAATGGTTTCCTTCGAACCAAGTACTAAATTCGGGACATTTCGGTAACAGAAGACGCTAGGAAAGCAAATAAGGCGTCAACATCATGGTTTTCGACCATAAGTTAAAAGTAAAAAAAAGGAAGTAGCAAAACTCAATCAGTTGTGTCATGAAATAATTTGTCTAAACATAAAAACACAAAATAGATTAGAGGAACATTTGACGTGATTAGAATGATGTTCGAAATTATGTTCAGCAAATGTCAAATGTTTCTCCAATCTACTTTATTACTTGCTGACAACCGACACAAAACGATGAAAGGAAAAAAGTTTCCCACTTACTACATTTTCGTTGTTCATGCCGTGAAATTGCCGCATCAGGCATGACATTTTGAATTACTACTTCTTTACTACTAGCTGTACTTTGCGACACTTTTACTTAGAGTATTCACATATACCACTGAATGTGCCTGCAAAATTATACCATTTTAAGAAACATAGTTCAATAGACATGACGTCAAATAGTACAAAACACAGTTCAGGGGATATGACGTCATATACATTGAGATGACTGAAAAATGCCCCATCATGCATTACGTCTTCACTATAGATTTTATTCGCAACACATTTAGAAGACAATAACCACATATACCTCTGGATGTACCTGCAAAATTGTATCATTGTACAGCACACAGATAAGGAGATACGACGTCGTAAACATAGTGGCGCGTGAAAATGAAACTGCAAGGTGAAATTCGCTAGAGATGCAGGGTATACAAATAGGTGAGGAATATGTTTAATATATTTGAAATATATCTGACATGTGTGTATGAGGGCAAACACGAAAAGGGGGTCATCCTAAACTCCTTGGACGATTTCAATTAAATTTGGTACACTTATTAGTTACGATGTGGCGAGAAATACTGTTGGGGTAAGAACGACCAGTCTCCTATTGGAGCGAGAGTGATAATGTGGAGAGAGAAGGGGAGGAGGAGGAGATGGACAGACAGCGAGGAGATGGAGACAAATACCGAGAAAGAGGAGAGGGCAGAGAGAGGGGAGGGTGAAATTGAAAGAGACAGGGGAGAGGAGGAGATAGAGAAAGGAAAGAGGAGAAGAGGGGCAGGAAAGGGGGGATGGGAGGGTGGGCAGAGAAGAGGGGAGGAGGATATGGACAGTGAAGGGGGAGGTGGAGATGGACAAAAAGGGGGGGAGGGAGGCGATGGAATTTTAGGTGAGAGCAGGTGATGGACAGATGGGGTAGGAGCAGATGGAAATTGGGGGAGTAGCAGATGGACAGAGAGAGGGAGGAGGAGGAGGAGATGAAAAAGAAAGAGGCAGTAGGAAATGGGCAGAGAGTGGGAGAGGAGGGGATGAAGGAGGTGGGCAGAGAGAGAGATAGAGGAGATAGATAGAGAGGGGTTGAAAGAGGAGAGGGACAGAGAGGGGATGTAGTTGGAGATGGACTGGAAAAAATATATACAACGCCAGGCACTCAGCTAGTAGGTCATGTTGTTGTTGTTGTGATCTTCAGTCTTGAGACTGGTTTGATGCAGCTCTCCATGCTACTCTATCCTTGCAAGCTTCTTCATCTCCCAGTACCTACTGCAACCTACATCCTTCTGAATGTGCTTAGTGTATTCACCTCTTGGTTTCCCTCTACGATTTCTACCCGCCACGCTGCCCTCCATTACTAAATTGGTGATCCCTTGATGGCCCAGAACAAGTCCTACGAACCGATCCCTTCTTCTAGTCAAGTTGTGCGACAAACTCCTCTTCTCCGCAATTCTATTCAATACCTCCTCATTAGTTATGTGATCTACCCATCTAATCTCCAGCATTCTTCTGTAGCACCACATTTCGAAAGCTTCTATTCTCTTCTTGTCCAAACTATTTATCGTCCATGTTTCACTTCCATACATGGCTACACTCCACACAAATACTTTCAGAAACGACTTCCTGACACTTAAATCTGTACTCGATGTTAACAAATATCTCTTTTTCAGAAACGCTTTCCTTGCCATTGCCAGTCTACATTTTATATCTTCTCTACTTCGACCATCAGTTGTTTTGCTCCCCAGATAGAAAAACTACTTTACTACTTTAAGTGTCTCATTTCCCTCCGCATCACCCGAATTATTCGACTACATTCCATTATCCTTGTTTTGCTTTTGTTGATGTTCGTCTTATATCCTCCTTTCAAGACACATTCCGTTCAACTGCCCTTCCAAGTCCCTTGCTGTCTCTGACAGAATTACAATGTCATCGGTGAACCTCAAAGTTTTTATTTCTTCTCCATGGATTTTAATACCTACTCCGAATATTTCTTTTTTTTCCTTTACAGCTTGCTCAATATACAGATTGAATAACATCGGGGATAGGCTACAACCCTGTCTCACTCCCGTCCCAACAATTGCTTCCCCTTCATGCCCCTCGACTCTTATAACTGTCATCGGGTTTCTGTGCAAATTGTAAATAGCCTTTCGCTCCCTGTATTTGACCCCTGCCACGTTCAGAATTTGAAAGAGAGTATTCCAGTCAACATTGTCAAAAGCTTTCTCTAAGTCTACAAATGCTAGTAATGTAGGTTTGCCTTTCCTTAATCTATTTTCTAAGATAAGTCGTAGGGTCAGTATTGCCTCACGTGTTCCAACATTTCTACGGAATCCAAACTGATCTTCCCCGAGGTCGGCTTCTACCAGTTTTACCATTCGTCTGTAAAGAATTCGTGTTAGTATTTCGCAGCCGTGACTTATTAAACTGACATTTCGGTAATTTTCTCATCTGCCAACACCTGCTTTCTTTGAGATTGGAATTATTGTATTCTTCTTGAGGTCTGAGGGTATTTCGCCTGTCTCATACATCTTGCTCACCAGCTGGTAGAGTTTTGTCACGACTGGCTCTCACAAGGCTATCAGTAGTTCTAATGGAATGTTGTCTACTCACAGGGCCTTATTTCAACTTAGGTCTTTCAATGCCCTGTCAAACTCTTGACGCAGTATCATATCTCCCATTTCATCTTCATCTACATCCTCTTCCATTTCAATAATATTGTCCTCAAGAACGTCGTCCTTGTATAGACCCTCTATATACTACTTCCACCTTTCTGCTTTCCCTTCTTTGCTTAGAACTGGGTTTCCATCTGAGCTCTTGATATTCATGCAAATTGTTCTCTTTTCTCCAAAGGCCTCCTTAATTTTCCTGTGGTCAGTATCTATCTTACCCTAGTGAGATAAGCCTCTACATCCTTACATTTGTCCTCTAGCCATCCCTGCTAGCCATTTTGCATTTCTTGTGCATCTCATTTTTGAGACGTTTGTATTCCTTTTTGCCTGCTTCATCTACTGCATTTTTTATATTTTCTCCTTTCATCAATTAAATTAAATATTTCTTCTGTTACCCAAGGATTTCTAGTAGCCCTCGTCTTTTTACCTACTAGATCCTCTGCTGCCTTCACTACTTCATCCCTCAAAGCTACCCATTCTTCTTCTACTGTATTTCTTTCCCCCATTTCTGTCAATTGTTCCCTTATGCTGTCCCTGAAACTCTGTAGAACTTCTGGTTTAGTCAGTTTATCCATGTCCCAAATACGTAAATTTCCACCTTTTTGCAGTTTCTTCTGTTTTAATCTACCAATAGATTGTGGTCAGAGTCCACATCTGGCCCTGGAAATGTCTTACAATGTAAAACCTGATTCCTAAATCTCTGTGTTACCATTATATAATCTATCTGAAATCTTCCAGTATCTCCAGGCTTCTTCCAGGTATACAACCTTCTTTCATGATTCTTGAACCAAGAGTTAGCTATGATTATGTTATGCTCTGTGCAAAATTCTACCATGCAGCTTCCTCTTTCATTTCTTACCCCCAACCCATATTCACCTACTACGTTTCCTTCTCTTCCTTTTCCTACTATCGAATTCCAGTCACCCATGACTATTAAATTTTCGTCTCCCTTCACTAAATGAATAATTTCTTTTATCTCATCACTTTTCATGAATTTCTTCGCCATTGCAGAGCTAGTTGGCATATAAACTTGTACTGCTGTAGTAGGCGTGGGCTTCGTGTCTGTCTTGGCCACAATAATGCGTTCACTATGCTGTCTGTAATAGCTTACCCGCACTCCTATTTTTTATTCATTATTAAACCTACACTTGCATTACCAGTATTTGGTTTTTTATTTATAACCCTGTATTCACCTGACCAGTAGTCTTGTTCCTCCTGGCATCGAACTTCACTAATTCCTACTATATCCAACTTTTAGCATATCCATTTCCCTTTTTAACTATTCTAACCTATCTGCCGGATTAAGGGATCTGACATTCCACGCTCCGATCCGTAGAACGCCAGTTTTCTTTCTCCTGATAACGACGTCCTCTTGAGTAGTCCCCACTCGGAGATACGAGTGGGGACTATTTTACCTCCGGAATATTTTACCCAAGAGGACGCCATCATCATTTAACCATACAGTAAAGCTGCATGCCCTCGGGAAAAATTACGGCTATAGTTTCCCCTTGCTTTCATCCGTTCGCAGTACCAGCACAGCAAGGCCGTTTTGGTTAGTGTTACAAGGCCAGATCAGTCAATCATCCAGACTGTTGCTCCCGCAACTACTGAAAAGGCTGCTGCCCCTCTGCAGGAAGCACACGTTTGTCTGGCCTCTCAACAGATACCCCTCCGTTGTGGTTGCAGCTACGGTACGGCTATCAGTATCGCTGAGGCACGCAAGCCTCCCCACCAACGGCAAGGACCATGGTTCATGGCGGGTAGTTCATAAAGTTATCAAACGGCGAGCAATTTACAAGTGTTAGTTGGCTTCAAGTCTATCTTGACTAAGATAATGGATTCACTATATTCATCATGTGACCATGGTGGTATAGCGGGTAGAGCACTAGACTCCAGGCCTGGGCACCCTGGGATTGACCTCAGATGGGGCTCAAATGGCTCTGAGCACTATGGGACTCAACTGCTGAGGTCATTAGTCCCCTAGAACTTAGAACTAGTTAAACCTAACTAACCTAAGGACATCACAAACATCCATGCCCGAGGCAGGATTCGAACCTGCGACCGTAGCGGTCTTGCGGTTCCAGACTGCAGCGCCTTTAACCGCACGGCCACTTCGGCCGGCCCTCAGATGGGGAAAGGGGGGGGGGGGGGGGTAGGGTGATGTTTCCTCGTTCCAGTGCTTTAACGACGGCCCCACGTCCACTTAGCATGCTATCATATGTTTACCTGAGACCTTCTCCAGGGTTAATAGGCTCGCCATCTGCACCCTCCTAGTGCCATGTGAAATGAAGACTGTAACTTATTTCACCTATGGTCAGGCCAATAGACCGATCGTAGGCTTGTGCCACAGACTCTACCTTTACTTTTCGCTTACGCTGTTCACAGCAGTCTACTCATATCCCTATTTACTAATTTATTACTAGGCCTAGTCCTGCTTGATAAGTGTTTTATTTCTATTGATAACGCTGTAGCGACCTGTACAAAAGTCCTATTCTTTCTGGTATCGCACTTGACATTAGTACCAGTTTAAATGCCAAGTAGATCCACAGATGATAAAGAAGTGAAAGAATGTGTGATGAGACAAAGGGAATTATTCAGATAGTTGAGAGAAACGAAAATTTAATTGTGATGGGTGACTGGAATCAGGTTGCAGGAAAAGGAAGATGAGGTAAATTACGAGGAGAACATGGATGGGGGGAAAAAAGGAATGAAAGTGGGAGACACTTGATACAGTTTTGCACAGAGCACAATTTAATTATCTTGGTTTAAGAATCACGAAAGAATGTTGTGTACGTGGAAGAGACCCGAGGACAGTGGAAGTTTTCGTATTGAATGTATAATGGTGAAACCGATATTTAGAAACTAGATTTTAAACTGTATGTGGTTTCCAGGGGCAGCTGTGGACTGTGTTCATTATTTATTGTTTACAAACTCCACATTAAAAGTAAATAAAAATTGCAGAAAGGTTGGAATGTAAAGAGATGGGACCCAGATAAACTGAAAGAACCAGAGTTTGTTGAGAGTTTAAGAGAGAGAGAGCATTACAAATGTTGGACTGAAAAAGGGAAAGCAATACAACAGATCGCGAATGAGTAGCTTTGATGGAAACAGCAGAGAATCAAATAGGCAAAAAGGTAAGGTCCAGTAGAACACCTCTGATAGAACACAAAATATTGAGTCTAACTGACGATAGCAGAAAATATAAAAATGCTGTAAAATGTAGTTCTCGAAAAAGCGTACATGCGTCTAAAAAATGAGATTGAGAAAGAATGCAAAATGGTAAACCAAGAATGACAAGACGAGAGACAGCAGCCTGTAGAGATAAGTATGAGTAGAGGAAAGATAGATGCAGCTGTAGGAAAATCAGAGAGGTGTTTGGAAAAAGGACGAAGAAGCATACAAACATTAAGAACTCAAATGGCCAACCCACGCTAAGTCAAAAGGGAAAGCTTCATGTTGGAAGCATTATGAAATGTACCAAGGTAAACGAACTTGAACACAATGTTATGAAAAGACATGAAGATGTAGATGAGGATGCGATCGAAGACTGGATAGTGGTATTTGAAAGAGTACTGAAAGGCTTAAGTAGAAACAAGGCCCTGGGGCCGGCGACATTCCCTCAGAATTAGTGATCCTTGGGACGTCTATGTATTCATTGCTGGTGGTGCTGGCAGGCAGTCTTGTGAGGTAGTTTTGAGCACGTTTTTTGAATACTGTCTTGAACAGCTTGTGCAACAACTCACAACCATGGAAAATATTTTAGACCTTGTACCTGCAAACAGGCCTGAACTTATCGAAGATGTCAGTGTAGAGACAGGTATTAGTGGTCATGATGTCATCATACAGATGATGGTTAATAAATCTGTCAGACAGAGTAGGAGAATATTTTTGCTAGAAAGAGCGGTTGTTAGCATACCACTTAGACAATGAATGGACATTATTTAGTTCCAGTATGATGGATATATAGGAATTACGGGTAAAGTTTAAACTGATTGTGAATCGCGCTCTGGAGCAGTATGTGCCGAGTAAGTGGATTAAGATTGGACAAGACCCATTATGGTTTAATAATAAAAATTCGGAAAATGCTGAGGAGGCGGTGACTATGTCACTCTCGGTTTAAAAAAGAACGTGCAAATGACGACAGGCAAATTTAGCAGAAATCTATGCGTCCGTAAAGAGATCACGAAGCATACAGCAACTTCTACCGTCATATTATCAAAATATCTTGCCAAAGATCCAAATAAATTCAGGTCCTACGTACAGTCTACCCCTTTATTCGCTGATCAGCCTATTGTGGCAGCAGCAGACAGCAAAAGGAAAGCTGAAGCCAATAACATACTTATAAATACAATTATAGTATATTTTGCCAAAAATTAAAGTAAAACCATTGTGTATAAGAAATCATTCACGCAAGAGGATCGTACAAGCATACCTTCGTTGGACGTCTCACAGAATCCCACAAGGAGACAGAGCTATAGATATACACTCCTGGAAATTGAAATAAGAACACCGTGAATTCGTTGTCCCAGGAAGGGGAAACTTTATTGACACATTCCTGGGGTCAGATACATCACATGATCACACTGACAGAACCACAGGCACATAGACACAGGCAACAGAGCATGCACAATGTCGGCACTAGTACAGTGTATATCCACCTTTCGCAGCAATGCAGGCTGCTATTCTCCCATGGAAACGATCGTAGAGATGCTGGATGTAGTCCTGTGGAACGGCTTGCCATGCCATTTCCACCTGGCGCCTCAGTTGGACCAGCGTTCGTGCTGGACGTGCAGACCGCGTGAGACGACGCTTCATCCTGTCCCAAACATGCTCAATGGGGGACAGATCCGGAGATCTTGCTGGCCAGGGTAGTTGACTTACACCTTCTAGAGCACGTTGGGTGGCACGGGATACATGCGGACGTGCATTGTCCTGTTGGAACAGCAAGTTCCCTTGCCGGTCTAGGAATGGTAGAACGATGGGTTCGATGACGGTTTGGATGTACCGTGCACTATTCAGTGTCCCCTCGACGATCACCAGTGGTGTACGGCCAGTGTAGGAGATCGCTCCCCACACCATGATGCCGGGTGTTGGCCCTGTGTGCCTCGGTCGTATGCAGTCCTGATTGTGGCGCTCACCTGCACGGCGCCAAACACGCATACGACCATCATTGGCACCAAGGCAGAAGCGACTCTCATCGCTGAAGACGACACGTCTCCATTCGTCCCTCCATTCACGCCTGTCGCGACACCACTGGAGGCGGGCTGCACGATGTTGGGGCGTGAGCGGAAGACGGCCTAACGGTGTGCGGGACCGTAGCCCAGCTTCATGGAGACGGTTGCGAACGGTCCTCGCCGATACCCCAGGAGCAACAGTGTCCCTAATTTGCTGGGAAGTGGCGGTGCGGTCCCCTACGGCACTGCGTAGGATCCTACGGTCTTGGCGTGCATCCGTGCGTCGCTGCGGTCCGGTCCCAGGTCGACGGGCACGTGCACCTTCCACCGACCACTGGCGACAACATCGATGTACTGTGGAGACCTCACGCCCCACGTGTTGAGCAATTCGGCGGTACGTCCACCCGGCCTCCCGCATGCCCATTATACGCCCTCGCTCAAAGTCCGTCAACTGCATATACGGTTCACGTCCACGCTGTCGCGGCATGCTACCAGTGTTAAAGACTGCGATGGAGCTCCGTATGCCACGGCAAACTGGCTGACACTGACGGCGGCGGTGCACAAATGCTGCGCAGCTAGCGCCATTCGACGGCCAACACCGCGGTTCCTGGTGTGTCCGCTGTGCCGTGCGTGTGATCATTGCTTGTACAGCCCTCTCGCAGTGTCCGGAGCAAGTATGGTGGGTCTGACACACCTGTGTCAATGTGTTCTTTTTTCCATTTCCAGGAGTGTATCTGACATAGAGAAGGCCGCGCCGAGTAGCCGCGCGGTTTGAGGCGTCATGTCACGGATTGCGAGGACGGTACCGCCGGATGTACGAGTCCTCCCTCGGGAATGGGTGTGTGTGTCGTTATTAGCATAAGTTAGTTCAAGTAGTGTCTAAGACTAGGGACCGATGACCTCAGCAGTTTGGTCCCTTAGGAATTCACACACATTTGAACATTTTTGACATAGAGAGGCAGCTCAAAGAACTGAAAAGAAAATAAGTCGTCAGGTCGCATGGAATCTCAATTCGATTTTACTTAGTTTGCATTTATTACTAATCTCTCGCCCAATGAAAAGTCCCAAGCGACTGGAAAAAGTGCAGGTGAATCCTGTATATCAGAAGGGCAAAAGATAAAGATAAGAAAAAATTACAAACCAATATCCTTAAGATCCGTTTGCCCCAGAATTCTTGCACATATTCTGATTTCGAATACAAGACATTTCCTTGAGAAGGAAAAGCTTGCCCCGAAATCAGCACCGATTTAGAAAGCATCGTTCGTGCGAAACTCAGTTTGCTCTTTTCTCATGTGATATCCTGCGAACCACGAATTCAGGGTAACAGGCAGTAAGATGTTATTAGGCTTCCGAAAAGCGTTCAACACGGTGCCTATCTGCTGAAGCGCCAGTGAAACTGGTACAGCCATCCGTATTCAAATTCAGAAACATGTAAAATGTTAGAATACGGCGCTGTGGTCGGCAACACCTATATTAAGACAAGTGTCGGACGCATTTGTTAGATCGGTTACTGATGCTATAATGGCAGGTTATCAAGAGTTAAGTGAGTTTGAACGTGGTGGTACAGTCGGCACTCGAGTAATAGGACACAGCATCTCTGTAGTAGCGATGAAGTGGGGATTTTCCCATACGACCATTTTATGAGTGTTTTGTGAACATCAAATACCCGATGAAACACCAAACCACCGACATCGCTGCGACCGGAAAAAGATCCTGCAAGAACGGGATCAACGACGACTGAAGAGAATCGTTCAGCATGACAGAAGTGCAACCCTTCCACAAATTGCAGCAGATTTCAGTGCTGGGCCATTAACAAGTGTCAGCGTGCAAACCATTTAACGAAACAACATCGATATGAGCTTTCTGAGCCGAAGGCCTACTCGTTTACCCTTGATGACTGCACGACACAAAGTTTTACGCCTCACCTGGCCCGTCAGCACGAACATTGGACTGTTGAGGGAGGCGGAGGTAGGGGCTTTTTATTATAGCTTATGTCCTACGAATACACGCTGTTCCTTAAAATCAGCACATTAACACTTTGCCGACCGGCGACACCACAATGGTGTCGTGGGCATAGTACCGCGCAGTGGCCGGTGACAGCACTTTAGTATCTTATTCAGTCTGTTGGTGTTTTGTGTAGGTAACAATAGGTTACACACTTCAACAAGGTTTTTGTTTTTATAAGTACTTGTGCACTTTCATCATGGCAGACGAAACAGACGATACGATTGTTTACATGAATGCGCGATCGTCTTGTCTGACGTTCCGGTGGACTTGCCCGATTGGGAAGAAGACATTGGATATAAAAAAAGTTGAAAGTGAAGCAGAATCATCGGAATATAGTGAAATACGTCCAAGAAGAATTCGGCGAACGCTACGGATGAATCAGACGAAGAAGACAGACTATGATTTACTGAGAACCAATAATAAATTTGAAGGATCTCCAGGTCCACACATATTTCCCAAAGATACACAGAGCGTCGTGGTTATCGTCGAATTATATATTGGGAACGATCTGTTTGAATATATTAGCAACGAAACCAACAAGTATTACAGTCAAAATTGCAACAGAAGGAAACTAGATAAAAAAATGCCAAATTTGTTTATGTTACGGGACCCGAACTTAGAAAATGGTTTGGACTTGCTGTCCTTATGGAAACTGTAAAAAAAAGCAAGGATCGATTATTACTGGTCAACGAATCCATTGACAGACACACCGATATTTCGCAAAACGATGTCCCGCAACCGATTCGGACAAATATTATCATTTTTACATTTTTCCGACAACAACAACAAACCGCATAATGCCGACCGGCTTTTCAAAGTGCAATTCGTTACTGATTATTTTTCCAAAAAGTTTAAAGAAACGTTTAATCTAAGTCAAAACATCTCAACTGATGAAAGAATGATACCGTGGCGTGGACAGTCAAATTTTTAACTTTACAATCCGTCGAAAATTACGAAATATGGCATACTCATTCGGATGCTGTGTGATTCGAGTACGGGATGCATTTCCTCATGCAAGATATATTCCGGTGCTTGCTAACGTTTAGCAAAAACAGTGATGGAACCATTGACACCTGTAAGTACGCTGTTTAGATTTTTATGTTGGTAACACACGTAGCGCTCTATATGAAAATCACTGACTGTGCTGTGTGAAGGCTGTGGTTGGTTTGCATTGTTGGAGTATATGCTATTGTAGTCTTGGGCAGTTGGCTGTTAACAGCGCATAGTGTTGCGCAGTTGGAGGTCAGCCGCCAGCAGTGGTGGATGTGGGAAGAGAAATGGCGGAATTTTGAGAGCGGATGATCTGGACGTGTGTCCATCAGAGACAGTAAATTTGTAAGACTGAATGTCATGAACTGCTATATATATATATATATATATATATATATATATATATATATATATATATATATAATGACTTTTGAACACTATTAAGGTAAATACATTGTTTGTTCTCTATCAAAATCTTTCATTTGCTAACTATGCCTATCAGTAGTTAGTGCCTTCAGTAGTTTGAATCTTTTATTTAGCTGGCAGTAGTGGCGCTCGCTGTATTGTAGTAGTTCGAGTAACGAAGATTTTTGTGGGGTAAGTGATTTGTGAAAGGTATAGGTTAATGTTAATCAGGGCCATTCTTTTGTAGGGATTATTGAAAGTCAGATTGAGTTGCGCTAAAAATATTGTGTCGATCAGAATAGGTAAAGAGCGAAATGTGTGAGTACGTTCAGTTCCGCTCAGCTGTTTGAAATAAAATAATATAAGAGGTTTATCAGCACAGTAATTCATTAATTTTTCTAAGGGGACGTTTCACACCTTCTTATGGAAAGTGGCATCACCTCTACATGGATAATTATTATAACAATGTAGAACTTGCAGAGAAGTTACCTGAAAAGAAAATTCGAGTTTGTGGAACGATACGGAAAAATAGAGGATTTCTGGAAAAATGAAAGCGCGCAAAATTCATCGGATTTGAAGCTTGTTGTCAACGGAAAGGTGATAAGCGGCCGGCGACAAGCCAAGTAATCCGAATTAGCGCTGCTGGCGCCAAGCGAATAAATTTGTACGAGACGTGCGGACGGCAAAGTGTTAAGGGACTCTCGAAAAGTGTCAGTTTTGTTAAGATATTTAAAAATTAAATATAAGATAGTGACAGATGGACAGTTAAAAACTTCATCTGACGTTATTTAAAGAAGACAATCATGAGTTGATGTATTTATGGTGGTGTAGTGGGAAGAGTTATGAAGTGAGCTTTAGCTGGTGCGCTGCCTCGTGTTCATCTACTTTCAGTTTTCTTTATTCTTCACTTTTCTAAAAGATTCTGGGACTTTCTCCTTAATTTAGTTAACGTATGTTTCTTAATATATGATATTATGTAACTATGAGTGTGCTCTCTCGCAAGAGTGAGTTGTAATTGTCCATAATTTACAAACGAAGCATAAAACACGCTAATAGGAATAAATATTCAAAACACGTTGATCAGCCAATAAAACAAGCTGCCGTTCGAATAACAAGATAGTAAGCCGCTGACACGTCTGAAAAATAATTAAATAGAAACTTAGTCTCAGCCATCTAGAAAGAATAAAAGGAATTTACGAGCTATTTATTCTAGGAAATTTATTTTCTAAACAAGAAAATCTTCTATTAGGGTACCCATGCAGGCGAAATGCATTCTGGTACCAGTACAGCAATGTTCCTTGTGTTGTTTTTTTCGTTGTTCCAGTTACTTTCAAATGCAAAGGAGAAGTTTATTTTCCTCGCAGTGGCGGGTGTCACTCACTTGAGTTGGTGTAACTTCTGCTTTACGATATATAACATATTTTACACAACCAGCACACTTTTACCATTGGAGGAGATTGCTGTTAAGTACTTTTCGTAATAAATATGCGTACTTTTTGAAGTACAGATGTGGATAAAGATTGTGAAGTTGACAGATTCTCACTTTCAAAGAAAGAAAACGCAGGAATAGTTTCCGAAATTCCAGTGAAGTTTTTAGTTGAATATGTAATGAATTGTTGCTTTAACTCGTGTGAAAGAACGGCCACCACTGCCATAACGATGCTCCGTATTTACAGTGCCAGATGAGTGTTACGGTAACACCACATTTGTTATTCTGGTGTACAAAGCACTTAAGTAGACGATATTATGTTATGCATGTGCTCAACAAATGAATAAACAGGTCAAATGAAACGAAACCAACAAATAGGTCCGTTGAAGATGCAGGAGGACGGCATAGGGTATCTACAGTTAGAAAGATTCCAACAATTAGTAATAAAATTATATTTATTAAATGTGAAGAAATATTCGTCTTAAATGATGCTTCTTCGTGTGTAACGTCCAACACAATTAGACATTTGAAATTCGGTCCCTTAAAAAAGACCTTGAAGGGTCAATGGTTCCTGCCGGACGAGGATATGCAGCAGGCAGTTACAGATTTCTTTAGGTAGCAAGAACACGTTGTTTAATCAAACGGGTATCCTCAATCTTGTGCGTCGATGGAACGATTGCATCGATGGTCACGACAGTTTTGCCTGATTAGCAGACCGATTCTGGATTGTACGGCCTTCGGGAGGAAACTCTTAGATAGTCCCTTATACGTTTCCATTTATTAACACTAAGAGGTACACAATGATTGAGCATTTGAAGACAAAATTTTTAAAACGAACATAATCTGATAAGCCGCACGTTACTTTCATGTTCGTAAATAATTCGATCACGAAAACAGTAACCACACTCACCATTTCTAAGAATCCTGAAGTCACGACAGCAAACATACCATAACATCCATGTTCGAAGGAACACTGCATTGTTCTTCTTACGAACATAAGCACTAATATCGTATGATTTTAAATGATAGAAAGACACAACGGTATTGTTGTTGTTGTCGTGGTCTTCAGTTCTCAGACTGGTTTGATGCAGCTCTTCATGATCCTCTATCCTGTGCAAGCTTCTTCATCTCCCAGTGCTTACTGCAACCTACATCCTTCTGAATCTGCTTATTGTATTGATCTCTTTGTCTCCCTCTACGATTTTTACCCTCCACGCTGCCCTCCCATGCTAAATTTGTGATCCCTTGATGCCTCAGAACATGTCCTACTAACCGGTCCCTTCTTCTTGTCAAGTTGTGCCACAAACTCCTCTGCTCCCCAATTCTATCCAATAACTCCTCATTAGTTAAGTGATCTACCCATCTAATCTTCAGCATTCTTCTGTAGCACCACATTTCACTTCCATAGACGGCTAAACTCCATATTAATACTTTCAGATACGACTTTCTGACACTTAAATCTATAATCAATGTTCACAAATTTCTCTTCTTCAGAAACGCTTTCGTTGCTATTGCCAGTCTACATTTTATATCCTCTCTACTTCTACCATCATCACTTATTTTGCTCCCAAAATAGCTACTACTTTCAGTGTCTCATTTCCTTATCTAATTCCCTCAGCATCACCCGACTTAATTCGACTACATTGCATTATTCTCGTCTTGCTTTTGTTGATGTTCATCTTATATCCTCCTTTCAAGACACTGTCCATTCCGTTCAATTGCTCTTCCAAGTCCTTTGCTGTCTCTGACAGAATTACAATGTCATCGGCGAACCTCGAAGTTTTTATTTCTTCTCCATGGATTTTAATACCTACTCCGAATTTTTCTTTTGTTTCCTTTACTGCTTGCTCAATATACATATTGAATAACATCAGGGAGAGGCGACAATCCTGTCTCACTCCCTTCCCAACCACTGCTTCCCTTTCGTGTCCCTCGACTCTAATAACTGCCATCTGGTGTCTATACAAATTGTAAATAGCCTTTCGTTCCCTGTATTTTACCCCTGCCACCTTTACAATTTGGAAGAGAGTATTCCAGTCAACATTGTCAAAAGCTTTCTCTAAGTCTATAAATGCTAGAACGTTGGTTTGCCTTTCCTTAATCTTTCTTCTAAGAAAAGTCGTAAAGCCAGTATTGCCGTAAACTGGTAAATTGCTATTACTAAAACGTTCCCTAGGTGACACATTTCTGCCAACACCATGGGAGATGTTCATATGGTTCTAACATCTCAGAACTCGACAGGACCACGAAAGTCGATTGACAACTCCGTCACTGCGGTGAGCCTCTCTTCCTAAAACTGACTGAAGCTGGGGTGGCGACAGCACGGCCTTTTATGGCTCCGGACGTGCCACCCTCTACTGAGCTCCCGCTGCCAGCTTACGTGGACGGGCAAGGGTCAGAGCCTGCCTGCTGTGACGTAGCAAACTGACCACGTTTCTTGCCGATATAACTTTCACATTCTGGTTCAGTCCTAACCGTCGGAAAAGCGATACTCGCTGTGTTCCTACATCCCCACATGGAAGAATAATGACCTGTTAAAAGTGTTCCAGCATATGGAGTACACTAACACCATTCCAAATCTCTCTACAGTGTTCCGTCGAGTGAAGACATATGAAACTATTAATGGTGACCTGTCTGTCGGAGGGGACATTAAGTCCGGCGTTGCTCACTGTTTTGTTCGAGGCGAGTAGGCTATGTGCCTGTTTCAGTTACACCCTGACATTCATACACAGCAACACAGATACACACTAAATTGTACAAGCACTCATAAAAAGTCGGAGGGTGGCATCGGCAAACCACCTCCACCAGGACATTGACCGGGAAGGCAATGTAATGTAGAATTAATTTAGCTTTCTTTGACCCATGGAGAGCTTTTGCGCCAGCCTGTAGTATACATGTCACGTATCAGTCTTATAATTAGCTATTTCTTAATCTTTGCCTTATAGATCGAATAATCAGAAGTGCAATGTAATAATGTCACTCACACCTGGAGTTTCACCAGCAGTGTGTGATATCTGGCCCATAAAGTCACAATGGAGGGTGCAAAAGACGTGTCATCAGTTTTGTCCTACCGCAAATACCACATGAATTCTGATGATCTCCAGTTGTATCTAAGTACAAAACCAACTAACCTGAAGACAGCTATCGAGAGTTTTAATACCGACATGTGTGCAATACCAAAATGCACGCAGTCTATAGAGTTAAAGCTAAGCCCATCCAAAATCAAAGCGGTATTTATTGGTAATTCTCGAAATATGCGGTATGCCTACCTCTTTAACTCTAAATGAGACAAATATCAATTTCTCTCCCTCAGAAAAGAGTCTAGGAGTAGTAATAGATGAAAACACTGCCGTGTGCAAGGAGACATCGGAGTCCCTCCATGTGTCACAAAAGTATAAAAAGTTCTTCCCACTTCACCTGAAAAAGAAACTTTTACAAACTTTTATAGTTCTGGTTACTGATTACAGTGATGTTATCCATACTCAGGAAAGATCACGACACCTTTGTATGCACAGGTAATCTGGTTGCGAGAATCGAGCACAGAGATTTCGATGACCTCTCTCATCTCTACTGTCTTATCAATGACCCTAAGATTACATTGCATTTACACTCAAATAATCCTTCTTGTTTTATTCCTAATCTTAACATTAACATTTTTCATCTCTGGAAATGGAGATACTCTGTAGGTGGACTAGTTTAAGATCTTTGGTCCAAAAAAATTTCACTCCACCACATACTTATACTTTTACCTGATGATGGCGTAACAGCCGAAAACCGTTTCTCGAAAATAAATAATAAACATTGTACAATAATACATGAGTGTTCTCTGTGTCATTCATAATGTATGATATTTTCTATCAAAAATCGGAAGAAATGTCAATCACTGTATTAAAATTGTGAACTAACCGAAATGTTATGTTGCGTGGAACATTTTCACATTTAACCAACTAGATACTATTTGCTATTCATATCTTCATGCAACTATTTTTAATAATCATGTGTGAGAGGTGGCATGAGCCCCCTCTCATATTTCTATCTCACGATTTTCCTCTCCAATTGCATGCGGTGTAAAGTTGCTATTCCTTCACACGCGGACTTCCCACGCAGCGTCTCTCATCACCCGGGTGGTCCGGTGACAGATGGGCAGTGCTGATCTTGAAAGGGTAAGCCGACGGGTGTGAGGGAGTCGAGTGAATGCTTTCCAGACGCCGACATGGTAGAGTAGCGGAGGAGACACGCTCGGAGGGGCCTGAAGTAGCGGCTGGGCTAGAGGTCCCGTTACTTCGCAGAAACTTAGCGAAAACACTTTCTGGCGGCCTACCAGCGAGGCGTGGGAATCACTTGTGTACCCAGGCAGTTTTGGCGGGCAAATTCCCGCGCTTTCTGCAAAATCGTAACTGTGATTGGCTTGCTCAGGGCATAGCTCCGTGACGTAGCAAAATCGGCGCAGAAATTGGCGCCAAGAATCTCCATTGGTGGAATGGTAGTGCTCCGGCAGTAGAGTGGAATTTTCCGCCGGTTTTCGAGTTGCTGATTGGAACGGTTAACCACGGCCACTGTCGTGGGGGCGGGAATGTTCTGTGTTCGGTCTGTACGGGTGCTCTTGTGGGTAGTCGGCTCTCGCCTTTCAGTCGGAGTAGGTTACAAGACTGAGCTCTTGCTGCGCGGGTCAGCCTGCCTTCCGTTGGCTGTCTAATATACTTTTGTTTAATTGTAACTCTTTGACGAAGTTGCTGAAGTTTCGACTTCAACATAACTTTCCGAGTACAGTTGGCAATTGAGCGTTCTGTGTACAAGAGGCCTATGTTGTCTGTCTTGAGCAGTTTTGGCTAATGTTGACTGTATCGGAGTTACTGGGTGACTTCGCGTGTTAAAATCAATCACTGTACCGTCAGTGATTGTGTGGCGAGCCTTCTTCGTCTCCCTCAGAGGTGCATTTGTATTGCTAGGAAGTCTTTAGTCTGGAACAATCAGGCCAGGATAATTTTTTTTCGGGCTATACTCGCGACATTATCATCACGACGACGGGACGTCGAAGCAACCAGCCATCGCTTCCAGAACCCCAGATCGTGTCCTTGCAGCTAAGAAGACAGCTTGGTAATGTACGTCCGCAGCACCGGTAAAGCAGGCATTTTTGCTAGGCGATAATCAGAGCTCAGCAGAGCGCGCCTGTTCGTCCTTTCCAACTTTGTTCTATCTTGGGTGTTCATTGTCTTAGTTCTCACTAATGTAGCAGCAATTAATGTTGGGTTAGCGGTGTGTCTCTCTTAAGATTTGAGTGGCAAGGAATTGGCTCAACATACCAATTCGTCATAAACGTCAAAATCTAGTTTAGGGACAACTTCACCTTCACAGCGTTTGTTTGAGTATCCAATTTGAGCCAATTTGATGTATTGTAAATGTTTCATGTGTTTTTGTTTATTATTTTGTGTTTAGTCTTAATAAATCATATTGTTATTTTGGACAGAACTTTCATTCTGTTAATTGGTAGAGCAACCCTATCATTTCTCACTACGTTAATGAAACCTTCCTTTATTTAACATTTATCAAATTAAATTATTGCAGGTGCCAAACTCTTTTCTACTCCACTTGCAGGGTTGATTACAGTCAGTTCGCGTATCTTTTTAATCCATGTGCAGCAGCAAAAGTCGGAGTTAGAATAGGGGGGGCTTAGAGCATCATTTACATAAGTAGATTCTAGAAGAATTTAGTGTTAAATACACTGCTAGCCTCGGCACCTCGCATGTGTACGACTTATGTGATAAGGTGTTGGCAGCGTGGTATCTACATTTGAAACTTCTTTATTTAAATGTGTGCCTCTGTACTTAAATTGCTGAATGACTGGGAAGATAAAACTTCTACGTTATTTGATTCTGCCTACTTCTCTTTACTTTTTCTTATTCTGTCAACACTGAACCACAATATTCTAGAGCAACGTAATCTGACTGCTCAAAAAAATTACAACCTCACTTCAAGTAATTAATTCAAAAGAATAGCCCTGACTAAAAAGAAATCTTAACAATAACCTATACTTTTCATTAAACACTTACTCACAAAAAACTCCATTACGCGAACTACTGAAATACTGGGAGCGTCAACACTGCCAGCCAAATAAAAGATTCTAACTACTAAAGCCACTAACTACTGATGGGAATGTGGTTAGTAAAGTAAAGATTTTGTTGCAAACCAAATAATGTATTTTTTACCTTAATAATGTGACATCCAGTTCAGACACGAATATAAATCGTCATTGACATCCAGTACAAAGATATACAGTCATGAATAATTTTCAATCTCCAACTCGGATACTTCCAGATCGTTAGCCTACGCTAACACTTAAGACCTCTACCCTCCATCACTGCTAACTTCTCACATTCAACATCCATCTCTGCTGTCTGTTCACCTCCAACTGCCCAACAGTAGTGCCATCACTGCTGGCGGCTAACTTCCAGCTGCCCAGCACTACTGGCGATTAACTTCCAACAACGGGTATAACCAGTTACAGAGTCTGTTACAAAGAAAGCGCAGTCAGAGATCCCACACAAAGCGCTACACACCGCTGCCAACACAGAAGCACCCCATTTACACATTAAACGTCAATAAAAGGTAAATAAATGAGTAAATAAAATGCAAGTAAAGCGTTGCAGGCAAGATATAGTTTTTCTAATTGTTAGAGCAGTATTCGACACCGCGTGGCGTCAAGTCTACTTCTGGACATGGGCAGCAAGTTGTATTTGGTAAGGCTATACACTTGTTCTGCCACAGGCTTGTTTCAGAAGCCGAGACTATAATCCCGTTACCCCTCCGTAATCAAAAAAGGCCACAGCCTAATTTTTATGCAAACAACACTGTTGCGGGAAGGACTCCCAAGTTTTTAGCAAACATTCTCGCTAATCGATACTGAAGGAGACGGATTTTTTGACAGCATCCTCCTTTCATTTCCAAGTCGATTAGGCGGAGGGCGCTCCAGTCCTCCCTACAGAGGAGAGCTGTCTTATTATTACCAAAAGAGCGAGGAACTTTTTAATAAGAGTACACGGCGAGTAAACCAGAAGGAAAAGTTGGTCCTTTATTAAATTCCAGAGGCGGGCTGGGCAGGGCACCGCCGCACCTGGACAGGGAAACCTGGAGAAATGCCGCAGAGCCCCTGGGCCGCCCCTTTGTGCCTCCTGACCAGGTCGGCGCACCCTGGATACCGGAAATTGTTCTCAATTATTCAGGGCCCAAAATGGCGGCGGCGGCCAAGATAAACTCCGCGGAAGAGGCCCGTAGCGGTAACGCTTCCGGTCGGCTTGGAGTGCTCTTAAGATTTCAGATGCCCCTCATCCAGCGCTGCCTCGTTCCGTCTCATGGGCACACGCTACGTCTGCTGCTCACGGTCGAGGCAGCGTGAATGCTGCGCCGCGAGCACCAGACAGTATCAGCCGCCTGTGTGTTGCAGCTCACCCCGTGGTTGGTAGAAAGTTGAATTCACACCTCGAAAGTCAACTGTTGTCTTTTTTATTAAGTGGGCAACTTTGCTTCCGCCGTCTTTCCTCAAAGATCGAGGCTTTTCTGTGAAAAACTTACAAAAAATTTACGATTGAAAGTATTGGTCATCGCTCATAATACGAGGGTGAGTCAAATGAAAACCTTAAATATTTTTTAAAATATTATTTATTGTGCGGAAGTGGTACAAAGCTGTATCACTTTTCAACATAATCTCCCCCACGCTCAATGCAAGTCCTCCAGCGCTTACAAAGTGCATAAATTCCTTCAGAAAAATGTTGTTTTGGTAGTCCGCGCAACCACTCATGCACCGCGTGGCGTACCTCTTCATCAGAATGGAACTTCTTTCCTCCCATTGCGTCTTTGAGTGGTCCGAACATATGGAAATCACCTGGGGTGAGTATGGTGGGTGAGGAAGATAACTCAAAATGCAGGTCTGTGATTGTTGCAACTGTTGCACGGGCAGTGTGGGGCCTTGCATTGTCATGTTGCAAAAGGACACCTGCTGACAGCAATCCACGTCGCTTTGATTTGATTGCAGGCCGCAGATGATTTTTTAGGAGATCTGTATATGATGCACTGGTGACAGTGGTCCCTCTAGGCATGTAATGCTCCAAAATGACGCCTTTTTCGTCCCAAAAGAGAGTCAGCGTAACCTTTACTGCTAATGGTTCTGTTCGAAACTTCTTTGGTTTTGGTAATGAGGAATGGCGGCATTCCTTGCTCGCTCCTTCGTTGGTGGAAGTGAATCCAGATTTCGTCCCCAGTAACGATTCTTGCAAGGAAGCCATCACCTTCTCGTTCACAGTGTCGAAGAAGTTCTTCACAAGCATCAACACGTCGTTCTCTCATTTCAGGAGTCAGCTGCCGGGGCACCCATCTTGCAGACACTTTGTGAAACTGGAGCACATCATGCACAATGTGGTGTGCTGACCCATGACTAATCTGTAAACAAGCTGCAATGTCATTCAGTGTCACTCGGCGGTTTTACTTTACTATGGCTTCAACTGCTGCAATGTTCTGTGGAGTCACAACTCGTTGTGCCTGACCTGTACTAGGACCATCTTCCGCTGAAGTCACACCATTTGCGAACTTCCTACTCCATTCGTAGACTTGCTGCTCGGACAAACATGCATCATCGTACTGAACCTTCGTTCGTCGAAGAATTTCGAAAGGTTTCACACCTTCACTACTCAAAACCCGAATAACAGAACGCTGTTCTTCCCTGGTGCAAGTCGCAAGTGGGGCGGCCATCTTTATACTGATACTGCGACGGTATGTGTGCATCTGCACTATGCTGTCACCTACAGGTCACTCTGCATGCTGTTTGTAGCACGCATACCAACTTACAGGATAAGGGTGCGAAATTTTGATTCGTTATTACAAATTTAAGGCTTTTATTTGACTCGCCCTCTTTGTTTCTCTTGTCTTTCGGACAGCATACGAATCCCACGGCGGAAGAACTGGATGTCTTTTGAGGAGATCCATGAATCTATCCACTTTTTCACTTGTTCACATGCCCGGAGGTGCTGGTCAGCTGAGCCGTGTGTCAGCGGGAACAGTGTCTGAAGAATACAGCTGGTGGGGTAGAACTTCCCATTTCAACGTTTCCAAGAGCGTTTTGACGTGCAACATGTGTCGAGCAATGTCATGCTGCGAAATAACCTCCCTATCACTGTATTGCGGCCGTCTGTCTTTCCAGAGCTCGGCTTTTCATAAGGAACTCACTTGATTGTTTCCGTCGGTTTCAGTAGCTTCGAAAATCTCTCTTTCACCGTCATGTCGGTCTTGACCTGGAAATCGACTTCTTCAAGCGCTGAAACACGTTCTTTCACTAAAAGGTGCCTCACCGTAGGTCTTAACCAGCATTTTATCAGCATCAGGTACAGATTTCTTCATGGTAAAGCAGAAAATTAAAACGTCTCGTTCATGACGGAAATTGGCCTCGTAAACTGACATGTTCAATAGAAAATGACAATCACAAAAATACCAATCTTTTGATGCCGTTGTGTTTACAAATGCCTAAGCTTATTGTACGACATTTACGATCTCTACCTGCACCGCCACTTGCCGCTACTGCTATTTATTTCAAAACGATGGAAGCAAAGTTATAGACCTAATAATTAACTACGGAATAAAAAAATCTAAAAGCAGAGTAATTGATGCATCAGATTATTCAAGAAACTTAGTAAAAAATCCACCTGACTATAAATTATCTGTCGACAACAGCTAACCTTCGCAAGTGCAACAGGGTGGAAGGGAGGCAAAGATTATGAAACTCTGAGTGCGATGTAATTCGTCTTGTAGAACGGCCTACCAGGCAATGTGGGTGTTTGTTTTAGCCAGACAAAACTCTGAACATTACTTAAATGCAAAAATCTTGTCGCCTGAACACGCGAAACACTGGTTTCCTCTGAGCATTCGGTGAAAGTTGATCTGAAGTGTGTGCTAGAGCCGCTGATACGTTTGTCGTCAGTCTGCTGTGCAAATACTTAACCAGAAATGCCGAAAAAATCGCTTAATACAAAACTATGCTGGCGATGTAGTAAGTTCCATTGCATGTAATAGAGGAATGCAATCATTGTTTGGCCTGTTGGAGACCCTGAACTGCCGGCCGCGGTGGTCTAGCGGTTAAGGCGCTCAGTCCGGAACCGCGCGACTGCTACGGTCGCAGGTTCGAATCCTGCCTCGGGCATGGATGTGTGTGATGTCCTTAGGTTAGTTAGGTTTAAGTAGTTCTAAGTTCTAGGGGCTGATGACCACAGATGTTAAGTCCCATAGTGCTCAGAGCCATTTGAACCATTTTTTAGACCCTGAACTCATACGAGGGCTATTCGGAAAGTAAGTTCCACTCGGTCACGAAATGGAAACCATTACGAAAATTAAAAATGTGTTATTTGCAATAATAAGCTACACCTTACAGCTATTTCTCTACATAACCGCCGCTCCGGATTAGACATTTGTCGTAGCGCTGTACCAACTTTCCATAACCTTCGTCATAGAAGGCTGCCACCTGTCTTTTCCGTCAATTCTCTACGCTCATCTACAGCTCGTTGTCTGTGCCGAAATGTTGTCTTCATAGCCAGCGGTTCATGTGGGCGGACATGTAACTCGGGACGAGACAAGTACGGGCTGTGCTATGGCTGATCAAACATTCCCCATCCAGAATGCTGCAGGAGCATCTTCATTGCCCTTTCAAAGTACGGCCGAGAATTGTGTGACCGTTATGTTATGTGGGCTGCACGACATTAAGCGAAGTCTCTCATCTGGTCCTCATGCTTAGCGGGAGACACTATTTTCTAGGTGCCTTTACGTATTTTCTTGTCATTCAGAATTGAAAAGAGGAACGTCCGCGATTGACGGGCATACTAGAGACACTATCCAACTCATCCATTTCACGACCGATCGCGAATAGCCTTCATATAACCACGTGCTTGCAAAGGGAAGAAGGAAGATTTGAAAAAAAAATAAAGCAAATTAGCGTTTTGACGTCTCATAGACATCGTTGTCATAAGAGATGGAACACAGGCATGGACTGTTTTGTTAACAAAGGGGAAGGACATCAGCCATGCCCTCCAAAGAAACCATCTTAGTATTTGCCTGGAACGATTTAGTAATATCACAAAAAACCTGAATCTGGATGGCCGGTGTAGCGTGAAATAATAAAAAAATAAATGCTCTTTACACAGATGTAGTTTGTTATGAATCTCAGCAAAGCATGAAAAGTACTTGGTGAATATTATTTTTGCTTTAAACACGTTGAAGTTTAAAATGCAAATGGTAACTTTAATGACTTCACTTTCAAATAAACTTTGAGAAGAATTACTTTCAATATTCCTGTTAAATGTCCTTGGTGAGCTGTGGTATTATTTCGTTATACGCAATCGTATTTTCACACCAGCGGCTACAAATTCTCTGAAACGTGAGCTCTGTTATTCATCTCAGGTATCTAGTTCGATGTATATGAAGAAAATACATATTTTACTTGGTTAAGCTCATTGAATATCATGTAAGATTTACCCGTTCTAGCTGTTTCTACATACCATACTCTGTAGACGCAGTCCGGTACGAGTGAAACTTGAAGCAAAATCTGAAATTTCTTACGGCTGTTATTCAGTACTTCATTTCTCTTTAGCAAAACTTGGCTCTCTGGGTCGTATTTCACAAAATTGATTCAATTAGCAATGGGAATAAATCACTAATCTTAATATCGTACCCTCACAAGTCGCTACTTTTACACAAACAAAAGAATATTAATTTAAATTTTACAGTAATAAATGTATTTTAAAACACAAACTAAGAAATTATTAATTGTTACACACCTTGAGAGATATACATCGAGCAAAATGTTAGTGTGTCCGTTCAGTTCAGCGATACTAGAAAGAGATATGAAACATTTCATGAAACAAAAGATTTGCCATCTGCTTTTTGTAATGCCTGTGTCTTTATCTGCGACATCGCACACTCACGCTACTCAATATTACACTACTGGCCATTAAAATTGCCACACCAACAAGAAATGCAGATGATAAACGGGTATTCATTGGACAAATATCTTATACTAGAACTGACATGTGCTTACATTTTCACGCAGTTTGGGTGCACAGATCCTGAGAAATCAGTATCCAGAAAACCACCTCTGGCCGTAATAACGGCCTTGATACCCCTGGGCACTGAGTCAAACAGAGCTTGGATGGCGTGTACAGGTACAGCTGCCCATGCAGCTTCAACACGATACCACACTTCATCAAGAGTAGTGACTGGCGTATTGTGACGAGCTAGTTGCTCGGCCACCATTGACCAGACGTTTTCAGTTGGTGAGAGATCTGGAGAATGTGCTGGCCACGGCAGCAGTCGAACATTTCCTGTATCCAGAAAGGCCCGTACAGGGCCTGCAACATGCGGTCGTCCATTATCCTGCTGAAATGTAGGGTTTCGCACGGATCGAATAAAGGGTAGAGTCACGGGTCGTAACACATCTGAAATGCAACGTTCACTGTTCAAAGTGCCGCCAATGCGAACGAGAGGTGACCGAGACGTGTAACCAATGGCACCCCATACCATCACGCCGGGTCATACGCCAGTATGGCGATGACGAATACACGCTTCCAATATGCGTTCACCGAGATGTCGCCAAACACGTATGCGACCATCATGATGCTGTAAACAGAACCAGGATTCACCCGAAAAAAATGACGTTTCCCTTTCGTGCGCCCAGGTGAGTACACCATCGCAGACGCTCCTGTCTGTGACGCAGCGTCAAAGGTAACGGCAGCCATGGTCTCCAAGCTGATAGTCCATGCTGCTGCAAACGTCGTCGACCTGTTCTTGCAGATGGTTGTTGTCTTGAAAACGTCCCCATCTGTTGACTCAGGGATCGAGACGTGGGTGCACGATCCGTTACAGCCATGCAGATAAGATGCCTGTCATCCCGACTGCTAGTGATACGAGGCCGTTGGGATCCAGCACGGCGTTCCGTATTACCCTCCTGAACACACCGATTCCATATTCTGCTAACAGTCATTGGATCTCGTCAAACGCGAGCAGCAATGTCGCGATACGATAAACCTCAATCGCGAAAGGCTACAATCCGACCTTTATCAAAGTCGGAAACGTGATGGTACGCATTTCTTCTCCTTACACGAGGCATCACAACAACGTTTCACCAGGCAACACCGGTCAACTGCTGTTTGTGTATGAGAAATCGGTTGGAAACTTTCCTCATGTCAGCACGTTGTAGGTGTCGCCACCGGCGCCAACCTAGTGTGAATGCTCTGAAAAGCTAATCATTTGCATATCACAGCATCCTGTCAGTTAAATTTGGCGTCTGTAGCACGTCATCTTCGTGGTGTAGCAATTTTAATGGCCAGTAGTGATCATCTTTGGTTCAGTTCACCTTGCGAATTAGACATGAGTGTTTTTACCGTATATCTAACGTTTTTACTAAAGTCAGTTCTAGGATACGGTACAATGCCGCCTGGAGGATTAAAGCCGTGAAAATAGCTTGTTGTGGCTTAAACGGTCCACGTATCGTCGAGTTTGTTACACATAGTTACGTAACTGAGATTTGCTCATTTTTGAACATTTGACAATAGACAATTCGTTTATATTGATACCATAAATAGATAAGTAATTGCCCTCAGGCATGTGTGGTACATAATTTGCTACTGTAGTTGCGATTTTGTCCCTGAAATGTGGTGTAAACTACTATGTAGTGTGTGTCAGAATGGACATAGTCCTGAAGAGACTTTGGGTGCTCCTAGGGAAATATGTAAATTAGTGTTCCCTCATTCGGTCTACAAATCATTGGAAAACCAGAGATGGAAAACCCTCCTGGAGCCCTCAGACTACAGCATCTGACTTATTTAACGTGTTGCGACTTGTATGTCTGTGTGTCAGATTACCTTAATATTGAAATCACATATACTATATATATATAAATGGTTTGAAAGACACCAGTTACGGTTGGAAACTTCACTTTGTAACATATTGAGAACATTTTCGCAGATGTTTCGAAAATACATGTAAAGTTTCAGTGTTCTTCAACGATTTGGAAAGACTGCGTATAATAGAAAAATGTCCAGCTTTCGTACTGTTCTTGGGACTCTTTTTTTAAGTTAATATAATTTTTTTGTCCTTCATTAATGACGACATTGTCAGACCGCGCGACGCTCACCTGGCCGGTACACACTGTCCGCCGGTCCAGTCAGGGATCCTGCTGCGAGACGGAACGATGGAAACTTGCGTCGCACTCCCGGCCACGAAGTCCTGGCCACAAGACATCTCTCCTCGCCGAGTGGCCATGAAAAGTTAAGGCTAGTATCAGCTCACAAAATAGGTCTTAATCACACCTGTGAAGAAGTGATAGGTGTTTGCCATTCACACTAGTTTCACATATTTCATGATAAACTTATATCCCTTTTTGAACATTGTTTCCCAAAGAAAATTACTAAACGTAACACCACACACTTTTCAAATAAATTTAGGATTACTACAGGTATTAAAGTGTCGTCAGAAAGGAAAAGATAACTGTATGAGACAACAAGAACTACTAAAGATCCAGAAGTTGTTTTACACTATAAAAATTATCGTAACATACTGAGAAAAGTTACAAGAAAATCAAGAAATATTTGTGTTAGAGAAGAAATTAACGACTCCGGCAATAAAATCAAATCAATATGGAATGTTATGAGGAGGGAGACAGGAAAAGTAACCTTTGGGGTTAATAGTAAGAGAACGAGACCATCCTAACAAACAGTACTCAAGTAGCTAATGTATTTAACAAGCATTTCTTAAGTGTAGGAGAAAAAATTGATGAGAGCAGTTCAAAAGAAAAGGCAGGCAGTAAATGGAAGAGTCTGTTTTGAAAAAAATTTATCAGATTAACTTTCACCTAACAACCTCTTGTGAAATAAGTAAAATTATCAAATCTTTGAAAAATAAATGTTCTCTTGGAGTAGATGACATCTCTAATAAGATAATAAAACAATGTGGAGCAATTACAGCTGATTTTCTGAGTCACATATGTAATGCGTCACAAATTCAAGGTATTTTCCCAGACAGGTTAAAATATGCTATTGGTTAAAATATGCTATTGTCAGGCCTCTCTACAAAAAGGGGGACACCACGGATGTCAATCATTATCGGCCAGTTTTCTTACTTACAGCATTTTCAAAAATATTCGATAAAGTAGTGTACTCAAGAGTGATTAGACATCTCAACAGTAATGGGATAGTTGGTAAATCACAGTTCGGATTTCAAAAATGCTGTTCCACTGAGACAGCAATATACAATTTCACTGTCCACATACAAAAGTCTTTGAATAGTAATATTTCACCAATAGAAATTTTCTATGACTTGTCCAAAACATTTGATTGTGTGAACCATGACATTATGTAACAGAAATTACAATTCTATGGTATACATGGAATAGCATATGAGTGGTTTAAGTCATACCTGCAGAACACGAAGCAAAACGTTTCCTTACATGGGCCAAGTGATTTAAATAAGTTTGGCACTTCATCTAACTCGGGTGAAATTACATTAGGTGTTCCACAGAGTTCAGTCATGGGTCCTGTTCTGTTCTTGATATATGTCAACGACCTCCCTTCCTATCTGAAACAGGAAGCTGAACTGACACTGTTTGCTGATGATACAAACATCATTATTAATCCAGTGAGAGAAACTCCAAATGAAAATGATACAAATAAGGTGTTTCGAAAAATCATTAATTGGTTTGTTGCAAATGGGCTTGCTCTAAACTTTGAAAAAACGCAGTACATCCGATTTTCTGCTGCAAAAAGTACAGTTCCTTCAATAAATATAACACATCAACAGAAGTCAGTAGACAGGGTAGAGCATACTAAGTTTCTGCGTGTGCATATAGATGAGAATCTTAACTGGAAAATTCATATTTTGGATGTTCTAAAGCGACTAGGTTCAGCAACTTTTGCAATCAGAATAATTGCCAATTCTGAGTATATAGAAATTAGTAAGCTAACATACTTCGCATACTCTCACTCTCTGATGTCATACGGAATAATATTTTATGGTAACTCAACATTTAGGCAAAAAGTATTCACTGCTCAAAAGAAACTGGTTAGAATAATGTGTAGGATTCATAGTCACACATCTTTTAGGCATCTTTTTAAAAGATTGGGAAATCTTACAACAGCCTCACAGTACATTTACTCACTAACGAAATTTGTTCTCAACAACATGGACCAGTTTAAAAACAACAGTGACATTCGTGATTATAATACCAGACAAGAGAAAGTCTTACACTATCCTTTACTCGACCTATTTTTGGCACAGAAAGGGGTAAAATATGCTGCTATAAAAATTGTCGCCAAATTACCAGATGAAATAAAATGTCTGACAGACAGCAGTAATATCTTCAAAAATAAATTGAAATCGTACCTCCCTGACAACTTCTTCTATACCATATATGAGTCCTTAAATAGGAATAAATAAATATATAAATATAGTATATGGATTTTGTGTCATTTAAGGGAATGGGGTAAATAACAGAAATCTTAATCTTTAACTCCGTATTGTAAATATATATATATATATATATATATATATATATATATATATATATATATATATATATACAGGGTGAGTCACCTAACGTTACCGCTGGATATATTTCGTAAACCACATCAAATACTGACGAACCGATTCAATAGACCGAACGTGAGGAGGAGTACCACTCCTCCGCTGTTCGATCGTGTGTATCGGAGAGCACCGAATCACTTAGGGATCCAAAGGGAACGGTGATGGACCTTAGGTACAGAAGAGACTGGAACAGCACATTACGTCCGTATATATATGGGTGTTACAAAAAGGTACGGCCAAACTTTCAGGAAACATTCCTCACACACAAATAAAGAAAAGATGTTATGTGGAAATGTGTCCGGAAACGCTTGATTTCCATCTTAGAGCTCATTTTAGTTTCGTCAGTATGTACTGTACTTCCTCGATTCACCGCCAGTTGGCCCAGTTGAAGGAAGGTAATGTTGACTTCGGTGCTTGTGTTGACATGCGACTCATTGCTCTACAGTACTAGCATCAAGCACATCAGTACGTAGCATCAACAGGTTAGTGTTCATCACGAACGTGATTTTGCAGTCAGTGCAATGTTGGCAGATGCCCCTTTGATGTATGGATTAGCCGTGGCGCGGTACGTTTGTATCGAGACAGATTTCCAGAACGACGGTGTCCCGAGCGGAAGACGTTCGAAGCAGTTGACCGGTGTCTTAGGGAGCACGGAACATTCCAGCCTATGACTCGCGACTAGGGAAGACCTAGAACGACGAGGACACCTGCAATGGACGAGGCAATTCTTCCTGCAGTTGACGATAACCCTAATGCCAGCGTCAGAGAAGTTGCTGCTGTACAAGGTAACGTTGACCACTTCACTGTATGGAGAGTGCTACGGGAGAACCAGTTGTTTCCGTACCATGTACAGCGTGTGCAGGCACTACCAGCAGCTGATTGGCCTCCACGGGTACACTTCTGCGAATGATTCATCCAACAATGTGTCAATCGTCATTTCAGTGCAAATGTTCTATTGCTGTGTGTTTCCATTCCATGATTAATGTGATTTGAAGAGAAGTAATAAAATGAGCTCTAACATGGAAAGTAAGCGTTTCCGGCACATGTTCACATAACATATTTTCTTTCTTTGTGTGTGAGGAATGTTTCCTGAAAGTTTGGCCGTACCTTTTTGTAACACCCTCCTGTTTCATATGTGCATTTCTTGTGCACTTGACACGTTCCACATCATAACGGCTACCGTACCGTGCGGTTGATCAATGGAACACGCAACCAACTAACAAGTGTTTTGTAGTATCACTACTTATGTGCGTGCTGTGCTTAAGTACTGCATAGTCCACGTTCCATTCGGAATTTTGCTGTTCATTTCCGGCTGATCATAGTCTAGACACACTTTCCACAACGATTTTTCTCTTGAATCAGTATTCCTGGCGATGCACATCCCTGTCTGTTTACTTACATTTTGCTTCGTCGGCTTGCGTGGTGCTCGCTGTTTCCGAGAGACCGTTTGGAATGTCAATTAAGCGCTGCACAGACACAGTGTGTTCCAAGATTTCCGACACCGCATATACTTTTCCACACGCAAATCCTCACCTCTCAGATCTGAAACATCTTATTACTTGTTTAAACAGTTATTATCTGGGCGCCTTTCCATTGAAAAGAAATAAAAGCAGCAACTTCCCAAATTATTACTTCTTCATGACAAATTGACTTATTACTTAATAAAGGCACGCTATTTACTTCATTTTTCCTTAACTAAAATCGTTATCATTTCACAGATCGTTATGGGAGGGTGATGTGTCGGTTCAGTGACCCTGAGACGCTAGATAGTGGCCAGACGGAGTGGAATCATTCCTTCTTTGGAATCGCCCGTTCTCAAGGCGCAACCCACCCCGTCTTATTTATCTTCACTAAGAAGGGAAGACAGTAGTCATAGACAATGTAAGATCTACAGTTCGTTCACAACACATAATTTCTTTCCTGGAGTACTACTCGCAGGGAAATAACTCGAAGCAAACTCGATCTGTCAAACAAACTTTTACGGTTTTCATTCACCACTTGCAGTATTTAATTTTACTGGGAGGGAGAGTCTCACCCTAGCTGTCCGAAAAGTGAAGATATGTTGTGTAAAAGCACGGCAGCGATGCAGGAGCTGACGAACTAGGAGCATATCAAAATGTGTATAAGAAAAGGAGGTCACTGCAAAAATAAGCTGGAAGTTTAAAATTAACTACGATCATTTTTTGTGAGGAACTATCTTGTTTTCTGTTCGCTATCCATCACCCAGTGTGAATGTTCATGTTTCCTAATAAATTTGAATTACTACAACAAGAAGCGAATACAATTTGTGATGCTTGTATTTTCCTTGAAACGTAGTCTGAGTCTCTTATGCAGCCAAAGTATCCTATTTAGTTATCACTGGTCTTTCAAAATTTGTTAAATATCATGTTTCCGATAGTGATACTCCCAGTGAAGAATTAAAAAACTGAAAAATTATTTATCGAACATGCCTCTTGAAGCTGTAACCTTTGAATACTTTGATTCTAATATGTCTTCTGGATCAAAAATTAAAATATCGAGTGCTTTTAAGACAGAATCATCAGACGCAGGCGTAAATATAGTCTTGGGAGCCCAGGTGTATTACCTAAAATGATGTCACCTCCTCATTCTGCATGCGTCCTGTGTGCGTTCACGGTACACAACTCGACGAAACATCGCCCACCTACCGTGTCTCACTCAGCACTTCAGCATACTGAATGAAAAAAAAAGGAAAAAGAAAAGAAAACACTGTAAATATTCTCATTTGGTTACAAATATGAGTTTTCGTTTTGATAAGCCTCTTGCCTCCGCTGCACTAGACGTAAATTACCACTAGATTTTTCTTTTCTGACAAATTGTCTGATCAATGCTCCGTCGTATCCTCGCCCAAAACTGTTCACATATTGTTCCTCTCGTTCTAAAGATTCAATCAGGTACTGTTCGAGATTGTTATTTGACCTTTACAATTCGTAATGAATATCAAATCATAATATCAGAATGGTTTCGGTAGATTTATTTATTACTGTTTATTTTAAATAGCGCAAGACTTGTCTTGCCTAACCAATTTTGCTGGTATTTCCACTTTTGCTTCCGATTTTAGTTTTTCGTTACTTATCTCCTGTCTTATTCTCGGGCATTACCCCCGACGCCACAGCTCTGTTACGATCCTGCTGTTGTCGCTAGATAGTTACCTTAATTGTGTGGTGACTACACTAAGATGGCAAAATTCGTGGGATAGCCGTATACACGCATATAGATGGCGGTAGTACGGCGTACACAATGTATGAAAGTGCAGTGCATTGGCGGTGCTGTAATTTGTTCTCCGATGATTCATGTGAAAATGTTTCCGACGTGATTATGGCCACACGACGAGAATTTACGGATTTCGATAATGGATTGACATTGCGAGCCAGACGAATGGGACATTCAGTTTCAGAAATCGTTAGAGAATTCAATATTCCGAGTTCCACAGTGTCAAGAGTGTGCCGAGAACACCAAATTTCAGGCACTACCTCTCACACAGGCAACGCAGTGGCCGACGGCATACACTTAACGACCGGGAGCAGCCGCGTTTGCGTAGAGTTGACAGTGCTAACAGACACGCAGTACTGCATGAAATAATCGCGGAAATCAATGTGGGCGTACGACTAACGTATCCGTTAGCACACTGTGGCGAAATTTGGCATTAATAGGCTATGGCGGCAGACGACCGACGCGAGTGCCTTTGCTAGCAGCAGGAAATCGCTTGCAGCGCTTCTCCTGGGCTCGTGACAATACCGGTGGGACCATAGACAACCGGAAACCGTGACCCGGTCATACGAGTCACAATTTCCGTTGGTAAAAGCTGATGGTAGAGCTCGAGTTTTTGCAGACCCCATGAAGCCACCGACCCAATGCATTTTGCAAGTTCGTGGTGGCTCTGTAATGGTGTGGACTGTGTTTACAAGAAATGGACTGTGCCGTCTGGTCCAACTGAACCTAACATTGATTGTAAATGGTTCTGTCCGGCTACTTGGAGACCATTTCCAGCCATTCACTGACTTCATGGTCCCAAAAAAGATGGAAATTTTGTGGATGACAGTGCGGCATGTCACCTGGTTACAACTGTACGCAATTGGTTTGAAGAACGTTCTGGACATTTCGAGCGAATGATTTGGTGACCCAGATCGTCCAACATGAATCCTATCGAAGGTTTGTGTGACCGCCAACAGTTTCGCAATCACAGCCGGCTGTAGAGGCAGCATGGCCCAATATTTCTGGAGGTGACTTTCATTACATGTTGATTCAATTCCACGTCGAGTCGCTGCAGTACGCTGGGCAAAAGGAGGTTCGATTAAATATTAGGAGATACCCCATGACATTTGACACCACGGTGTATTTCCAACATATCCTCTTGGAGGAAGCAATATTTCGTGCAGTTCTCAACAATAAAGAAGTCTCTGCAGCGGCTGTCGCCGAGAAAATGAACGTGTCCGTTCCCAGTCAAAGGAATACCGTGAAATTCAGCAAGAGCACGGAGTAACTATAGCAGTCAGAACATAAGGCATAAGGCATCAACTAACATCTGAGTTCTGCCAATCTATGACATCCAAAACACAGGCGTTAAACTGATTACATCTTCCTACGGACTAATAACAAATAAATAGGTTGTACATGCTCATACGGAACGATCTGTCATTGATGCGGGGTCCAAACTACTCATATCGAACGTACGATTGTAAATCGATCATGCGAGTCTCGAGGCGGGCGTTATGATCAGTTATTTGTGATTGCCATGTTTATCTGTTTTCCGTCGTTCATTTACTTGCTCTGTTCTCCGCGAATTATTTGCGACTTGCTTGGGAAACTCTGGCGATATCTGTGGATGGAGAGTGTGATGTCCAGTGTTCCTGACGTTTCTTCGGCGAATTCTCTCACATGGAAAAATCTCCATGTATATCCACCGTAGAAAATTGTTTGACTTTTTACAGCAAATATGGAGTTCTACCGGACGACGAACGGAGGGACTGTGTTGACTGTGGAGCTGCAAAGTGTGTAAAATTTCGCAAGAGGAGTTTCGATGCTGGCAATACCGTTTCAATTCCATTGCAGACAGTGCGGAAAACGAACGAGTATCAGGAAGAATACGTGGTTCGACTCTTCCATGTTATCCATCCAGATCAGCGTAATTCTTCTATCGTGCTGGATTCGAGACTACACGTTGCAAGCAACAGCATCAGAAACTGAGTTATCTGCAATACCAAAAAGTGAAATCGATCGCATTTGGGTATTCAGTGGAAAAGAAAGAGACTAACGGAAGTGTTTCGTTGTCAGAGTATTGTCCAGAGACAAGGCCACTTTAGTGGGTCTGATAAAGCACTTCATACTCCCTAGTACTTTAGTACCAGGGAGTCGTTACATACGGGTTTCAGTCGCACAAGACTCTGAAAGCTGAAGGAATCGATCACGAATTCGTGAAACACTCTGTGGAGTTTGTGTCTTCGGATGACCCCAGTCTCCACACACAGGATATTGAGCGGATGGTGATTTGTGAAGTCTTCCATTAAAAGAGAAGGGCGTCCAGGACAAAGAGACGACCTGTACTTGTTTCAGTACCTCTACTTCCACAACTAGCGTTTGCAGGGAAAAGTTAAAGCATGTGACACTCTGCCGATATTCTTGCGTGATTTTGGCAGAGTTTTCCCAGGCTATGGGAAAAAGGGAATCGTCCCTCTAGCATACACATCACATGGACTTTCACATGACGATAACACCGACGACGAATAAGGTAAGTCGTGTCCTTTGTAATTGCAAGTGGTTTTTTAACGCTCTTCTTTTGCCGTTGCTGTAGTGACCACCGTAAACATACTCATAACACCCGCCACGAGACTCGCATGATCGATTTACAATCGCACGTTCGATATGTGTCGTTTGGACCCCGCGACTTCAATAGGCAATCATTCTTGGAAATTACCGATCAATAGGAAAATCTTGTGTAGCCAAGTTTGACTGGTATGTTTACTTTATTTCACAATGACTGGTTTCAACAGAATCTTGCTGTCATCACCGGACCGTCGAAAAATTCTTATTAACGTATGTACATGTGTGTATGAACGTTAATAAGAATTTTACGAAGATCCTATGATGACAGCAAGGCTCTGTCGAAACCGGTCACAGTGAAATATAATAAAATCGAACCCTCTCTGCTGCAGAAGATTTTTCTGTCCGGAATAACGTACAGTCTCATAGGCACATATACTTAATAAATATGGAGATCTTAGACATTGAATTTATATTCAGAATAACTGACTGCAAAAGCACTCCTTCAGACTGTTTATTAAGGATTTTCTGAGGCAGTTTGTGTTGGAGAAATATGAATTTTTAAAATCTTGTCATTACAGGAAAATCGGAATATGAAAATTGTACATTTCCGTGAAAAGTGATCTCTATACAGGGTGAGATCGGAGGAAAGGTGCATACTTTGAGGGGTGATAGTTTGGTGATTCTGAACAAAAAACTTAAATGAACGTATGACCTTTTGTCAACTGTATCCGACATTCAGCTGTTTGAAAATCACGCCCGTCAGTCGCATGTCCTTCTTCACCAGCACTTACATGCAAATACAACCAAAACGGAATTACGCTACGTGGTGGTGTCCTTACTGCTCATAGGTCATTTTTCTGAAACCACACTTTTATTTACGAACATATACATTGACTTAGTCGCCTAGCTGGTTCCAGCAGTAGATTCTGATACGTATTTGCAGCAATTGACTTGTGCACCAGTTGAGCTGATGCTGCTCCAGTTACGGATATGTCGACGGAAACAACAGCCAAGGGATTTCTTACTGCACGGAACTTATCACTCGTATTTTACATGCATGTGCTCAAGTAAAGGGCTGTACAAATGGGCTCAGATCAGTAACACAAGAGGTGCAAAATGCATTGTAGTTGACGGTGGACTTTTTGAACATCCTTTGTGAGGAAATGTACACAATTAAAGAAAACATCACATCACTATGTTTCATTTACTGCCGCCTACATTTGTCTTGTTCTCTATTATTTTTACTAGTTTTCTTAGATACTAACGAAGTGCAACAGTGCAAAACATATGTCCGTATGATGCCTTTCATTCAGAATCACCCAAACTGTCACCCCTCAAAGCGTGTAACTTTCCCCTCACCCATCTTGTATTGATCATATAGAGACTGTTCAATACATCGAGTGCGTCAACGTGGTGTCTTGAAACATGTATTTCCAAGTACATAAAATGAGAAATAACACATTTTCTAACGATAATAGACGAATTAGAATGTAAAGCCGTATTTTTCCCAGAAAAACAACTTGCTTTCGGAATCATATGTGGCTTATCAACAAAATGAAATGCGGTTTGAAATTATGGTTTCTCCATGCGTATGATTACATAAGGTGGGACAACTTTCATGTCTGTACCAGGGCCATTGTTATTCTTAATCCTAGTACAGTGCGTCCAGATTTTTTTTAGTTACCGTCTTCCTAATACTGAATCGGTGGAGGACGCTGGACTTCAGTCTACTACTATTTTGAGACTTTTTGTTGCCAACTTTGACGATCAATTGGTACTGTACGCAATAGACCCGACTCTACAGCAGTCTTTGTTTAATGCTGCTTTTCATTTCTGTGTTAAGTAATTTAGAGGTAGCTGTGAGTATCACTTTGACATGACCTCGTACGCCATTGTGTGCCCCTCGGATTTCACACAACAGGTAATTCTGTTGGTGAATTATTTATTAAATGCCCAGCAGACGAACGATGTATTGCTGGTAATATCGCGAGCAATTATCGTCTGTAAGCGATTTGAAACAATATTTCGAACGCCACTGTGTCAGGAACTTCTGCTATCGAAAATTATTTGCTATGTTTAACAAAACAACTAATACACTTGAAAGGGGTTGAAATGTGTTAGCATTGTTTTGAAAGGCTTTTAGTTGAAAACTATATCCTACTCACTAAGAAAAGACTTAAATTATCTGCTAGTTCCACAATTCTGAGAATATCTTCGATCGGTTCAAAACTAGCCTAAAAAATTCACACATTCGTGTCTCACTTTTTGCTATGTTCCAAAGAGTTTTTTTGTTGTTGCTGAAATAATTTATTTTGTCTTGAAAATACATGTATTGGTAAAACACTGTACATGTTTTAGGAAGAACAGTGGTTCAGATTCCCAAATCCGGCCCCCAAATTTAGGTTTTCTGTGAATTATCAAAACAGTTTGAGGAGAATGCAGGGATTTGAGAGAGCACAGCCTATTCCCCTCGCTGTCCTTCCCCAATTACAGTTTGTGCTCCTTCTGTAATAACCTCGCCGTCGGCGTGGAAATACATACATTCGGATTTATGACGACTTTGGTTAGAATTGTACAATATAATTTGAAATGTGATTTAAGCACCTTGGGTCTTAAAAATGAATTAAACATGGGTCTGCCTTTTTGAAAGTAGGGAATTAAGGTTTTGAATTAATACCCAAATGTTTCATCACAGTTGTGGCATCCTCTATACGGTTTTCCTTTTATTTCTGATAAATACATACAAACAGATTTTATTTAGGGTAAGAAATATGTTACATCGAATTCTTTCGATCTTTAAATAAAATATGCACCGTACCTTTTATTTGCGTCGTGTGTGTCCTGCGACCGCAAACAGAAATCAAACACAGGTCATGTCGTCTGCAAACATAAACGATGTAAGGGCAACAACTGCACTGAATTTTCGTTGAGAAACACTTCCTTTAAAATACATATTCCTGTAAAATTGTTGAACATACCCATTTCTATCTTTATCATTGGTGTTGCTGGTTTTTATTTGCTTGTCACAGCTGTTATTTGTTGTTATATCTTTAGACTGTACTGTGGACGTCAGTAAAAATTGTTACGCGGCTTTTGTATGGAGACCTATTCAGTGTGGTTTGTTAGTCATTGATTATGTTTCGTACTGTAAAATCGTTTACTCACGTTTTCTTGTGTTCACTGGTGGATTCTGCGTCTCGTTATGTAGCTGTGGCTTGGACACTCCTTTCAGTGCACAATTTAAGTTTTTCATATCTTTGACAGTCGTTTGTTTCACTGTTTTGTTTTCGATTGACGGCCACGTAATTTGAATTTGTTCGAGAGAGAGACATAGAAACGGAGATAAAGAGACAGGGAAAGAGAGAGCGAGCGAGCGAGCGAGCGAGAGAGAGCGAGCGAGCGACCGAGCGAGAGAGAGAGAGAGAGAGAGAGAGAGGAGAGAAAGGTCTTATTGTGTGATGTTTGATAGTTCGTTAGAGTGCTGAATAATGTCTTTTTGCATAATACTGTTTGGCCATTAAAGAAGTTCTTTCCCCGTATAGTACGTTTTTGGATGTGGTTCTTTCTTCTATTGTCAAGAATGGTGCAGATGGTCACTGTGTTTTAGGATCTGTAGGTCTGTTTCTGTGCCACTGGAATGGTTGTAGTTTTTAATGGTGGATTGCAAATGTGGAGTATTTGCTGTCACTTTTCAGTGCTGATAAATGTTCTGAGTGTCATATAATGAAATCGTACAGGCTGTTCCGTGTATAACGACTGAAGCGAAGTCTTCCCAGATTACATGGCGTATACCTGCTCTTTTGTGTCTGTGGTGATGTTGAGTATTTTTAATCTTTTCTGCAATGTAAGTGGCCTACTGTTTGCTCTGTATGCCACATTTACCTTGTCTTCGTATCCTGTTCCTATTCAGTTCGTTGTTTTATTCTCAAATGTTAGTGTGAGCCATGTTTTCCTGTTGAGTGTAGTTCTTCATGTGGTGTTCTTTGTGTGTTTTCTGTTGTGTGGTTCTTGTTGGTGTGTTGTGCTGTAATACTGTTGTGTGTGTTCAGTGTCAGCGGTGTTTAAGTTTTATAGTTCAGTTTGTCTACAGTGTTTATTTTGTAATCATTTCTGTGGCAATCTGATTATGTTTAATTCTTGTTTGTGGCTATCTTTGTCCATTGGAATTCTGTTCAGTCTCGTTAGGTTTCTGGGTCTGGCCTGTTTTTGGTCTGCCAGGCGGTTTGATCTGTTGTGCTGGTCGATAAAGGATTTCTGTATATTGAGAACAGGTGTTTGACGTTTTTGTTTTCTATTGTGATTCCGCGGAAATTTATTTATTTATTTTGGGTTTGGTTTCAAGGATGAAGTGGATTTTTGTATAGACAGAACTGATATCTGTGTGTAATTGTAGTATCTGGTCTACCAAGCAAATTATGCCACCAACATAGCAGTATGGGTGTACTGTATTAGTTTTTACTGTTTTATTTTACTATTTATTCAAAGATTTTATTTTATAGTTGATTAAAAACGATGCCAGCTAGTATTCCACTTGTGGGTGATCCCTTGGGGAGTCCTTGCTATTGGGTATAGAATTTATTTTAAATTTAAAATAATTTTGTCCTGCGATTTCTTTATAAATAGTTGACACTTTTTGTGTCTGTGTTTGTGGTATAATGTTGTGTCTGTCTTAGTTGTCTTTCACTAATTTTGGCTGCTTCTTCAGTTAGTATATAGTTGTACACTGATGTGATATTAAATGAGAGTAGTTAGTGTAGCCGTGTTTTCACCCTGTTGCATCCTTTCTGTCTAATCCCCATCTTCTGTAACTGTCAATAATGCCAGTTCCTGTCCCTTCATACAACTACAAGAGTGCCCCAAGGCTCTGCCACACCACCTCTCCTTTATCGCCTGTAGACTGCTGATATGCCCAAACCACCTCCATCAGCCCAATTCCTTCCATATGCTTATGATACTACTTTTCTCACCCTCTACCCTACACTCCAGAGACCCTAAAGATACATCAAAAGACACTTCAGTCAGTTTACCTTCTAGTGTAACCAATGGCTCCTCAAGCTCAATCCCTCCAAAATCTAGGCAAATATTACAGGTCGAATCTCTTGAACCTTGTATCTCCATGGTTTTTACCTTATTATTTACGACTGTCCCATCCAGATAACTAATATCATGGATGGTCCTTCGACTAGCAACTAACATGAAAACCTCACCTTTTAACCATCCACCAGAAACCTCACAGTAGACTAAAATTTCTAACAGGATAAACTTGGGGACTACACCCCTACGGTATTCTCCATATCTGCAAAACCCTGATCTATCCTATCCCCTGGTATGAAAATGCTACATTTGTCTTTGTCCCAGCAAAGTTCTATAAGTCTCTCCAAATTCTAGAATGTCATGCACTTCATCTCATTTTCAGCATCTATTTTCCTTTCTGCACATGGATCCTCTACCACCTCATCAAATTCTCACTCCTCCTCACCTCCACTGAACACCTCCACATCTCCTACACTCTCCACAATTCCAACCCCATTGTCTCCACTCTGATCACCAATCCTGATATACTGCCTTGCTTCTACAAAAAAGTCCCACCATCCCTAAAGTTCCACACACTCCATTTCCTCTCCCAATGCAACTTCAACCAACTCCTGTTCCCAGATAACGAGATCCATCTGCACATACCCCTCCTACTAACTTTACCCCACCTATTTCCCTCCACATTAGGGCTCTATCCCTTTCCCTCTCCACCATCTCCACCCCTTTCCTCTTGTTACGACTCCCTATGCACACACCAAACATCTCCTCATCCTCTGTCTTTCCCTTGTCTTTTCCACCTTCTGTCTTCCCACTATTTTCAACAATTACATTTATTTCCATAGTTTTCCTACCTAACAGACTCCTACCTTTCTACCTGCACACCTCAACACTATGGAACCTATTCTATCCTCCAGAAATACTTTTCTACCAGTGCAAGTACTTCAGATTGTACGTGAAGTGCTTTAGCTCTTGTTTTCGAAGAATTTCACAATTCTGTGATGTGTTTTTATAATTTACTTTTTTTGCGTTTTCCAGCCCCAGTTCTGATTTTTTATTTCAAAAATAAAAACAGTTCTAACAATTCTAACAAGTTTTTTCTAGTCTTCTTTCTTAAAGATGCTGATGAAAAGTGGGAATTGTACCACTGACACCCCAAGCCCCCTAACCCCCACAATATGGGTGTCAGCTATGCGCTCAGGCCATCATTTTTAGATGCGAGATGGTTGGGGCATTTCCTAATGCTTGCTTTAATAGCTACTGCCTCCTTGGGAGGGTTGACCCTATATTCAAATTGGCTGGAGGTACTAATACTAATGAAATGCCTACTACCATAATTTTCTGATTGCTAGACTGATTAGGTTACTCCCTAATGCTTGTTTTAATACCTGTCACACCAGTGTGGTGGTAGTGACACAGTAATTTTTCACTGCAGCCGCTCCAGCAGTGGCAATGTTTATTTCAAAACATAGAACATTGTCCCACCAGTTTGTGAAAAAAGTAGGCCATGTGTGAAAAATGGTGAGTTTTATGAAATAAATTGGTCATGGGCTACAAGCAGGCTATCCCAGGAAATATGTAGTTCGGGGGTGGGGAGGGGGGAGGAGGGAGGGTGGTTTGTTGTACCAGGACCGGAAGGTGTGCACTACTAATGTGATACAGCACATTAAACGAAGTAAAACAGTATAGACTTTAGGCATCAATGAAAGTTTTTAAAAACAAAAGAAAATCTTCGTGTTTTCGGTACTTCCGAGGTCATTAAGACGTCTAAGAGAAATGGTGCACTAAGAGAAATGGCGCACGGCAGTGAGGATGTTTAAATACCAACAGCAAGTTTTTGACAGATTCGATTCACCATTCGTATGGTATCTTAAAGCAGTCAATAACTTCTCGAAAGCTGTAAGTGCTTTTCATGTTACAGTGTGTTCTTAGTCAATTCCTGTTGCACAACGAGCAGTAGGAGTTGATAGTTGTTCTCGTTCATCCTCAAATGATTTCATCCCTTTTTTTCACCCAAAACGACCGTTTTCCTCTTTCCGTGTTGATCACTGCCACGACACACAATGCAGCGGTTGCAGCACCAGCAAGAAATGTAGTTTTCCTTTGGCACTCGACTGCATGATAGCTTGTTCTTTGTGCGTGCAGTGCTGGTGTGCACTTTGTGACGTCTCTAACCACAAGCGATTCTATCCATTCGCTGTAGCACACGCTTTGCTGCGAGCTTTATGTTGCGTGTAAACGTGCAGTTAAAGGGAATACCACCGAGGCAACACTAGGCGACACGTTGCCTCAAGTCGCGTACTATATTTCGCATAGTGTCAGTGTGCGACATTGAGATCTAGCTTCAAAGTTGCTATTGCCCAGAAAATGTGTTGCCTTGTGTCGATTGCAGCAAGTTGCCTTTGTTCGTAGCGTGTGCCTCACTCAGTTGCACAGAACAATCTAGGAAATTTCTACCAATTGACTGTTAATTGTTCATGTAATGTACACAATCGTGATTTACGTTTTTCTGGGCTTACGAGTTGTGGTACTACAAGATAAGAGTACATATCCAAGATATAAAGCATAGCTGATGTTGTGCGCCATGCGATATCGTTAACATAGAGTGAGGTGTATTTAACAGCTAAAGAAAACGTTGGGAGCACCTTATTAACATATCATTAGTTTTTAAACTACTGACCTCACCGAAGAAGCTGACATGCTGTAGGCCGAAATACACACGATACGATAATGAAACAACAGTAGATAATAATACGAGGCTTCAGGGGGAAGAACCCTCACCTGAAACATGTCTAGGAAACAATAATGTGTCACCGCTTTTATTAGTGGTGGATGATGCATTTCCATTACAGAATCACATTGTGAAACCCTTTTCTGGCCATTACGAATGAGGTTCTTGTAGGAAACAAAACAATTACAGGACCCTCAAGCACTCGTTGAGTAGTGGGGAACAGTTATGGATTGTTGGCAACAGTGTTTCGTGTATATATAAAACCGCTGTTACGATCTGGAGAAAACGCAGAAATTGTTGTTAGAACATGAATTTTTTTCACAACTTCTTGAGAAAAAAATCCACCTCAGAACCACTTTACTCCCCTAAAGGAGCATCTGACACAGACACAAGAGATGGAAATGTTCGGGAATCTTGGAGCCCCGTAATCCAGAGAATTTGCAACGAAGACCACGGAGGTCAGCTTCAGAACCAAAAGAAGTACTGGATGAGTTTTCGAGGTACTTTACGACAAATGAAGGGCATGTGGCTTGGCAAGATCACTACTGACATGTGCATAGCAACAGGAAACGCGAATTCTTATAATACAAGTAAACGGAAACTCTAAACTGAGCTACAAATGTCTTTATTTGTATCTATGAATAAAAAATATCGTGTTTTTGAGGATCACAAAAGTGCACTAAATTTCCCTAATGCCAACAACGTGGTGATATCAAGATCAGCAACTCAATATATTTGTAATTTATTTAAAAAGGTTTCTGTCAGAATTGCAAATAATATTTTTACTAGTGACTAGTTTCGAACTTTACGTTGATTATCAAACCATTAGCAATATTAACGATGCGTGAAATACAAACATTTTGTGGGCACAGATTAAAGCAGTGCTAAAACCTTTGTGACACATATATATGGATTTGCAATGTTTCACTGTACGTAATAAATTTGCTTTTACGTCATATCATTATAAGAAATGTTGATATAGTCAAGATTAGATAGATGTCTTTTGTTGTTTAGACATAAAAATTTGACAGGTGCTTTCATTTGTTTATTGTGTGTCCATAAGCTCTGTCCCTCAGACGTCATAATGCTACAACTGAATGTATAGATGTTGTGTTGGCAAAGGTGTCAGGCGTTAACACACTATTTTATAAATTATTGATATGTCTTAAGCTAACTGTTTTACTGAATCATGAATAATTTTTAATAAGAGCAAAAAAATTATTGTTTTTTAAAATTCTGACTATTCGTTCATCAATTTGTCCGGTTTCTTAAATTTCCTTTGATATATTTTCCGTTCTGTAAGTGTGTCTAACTCCATTCCTTAAGGTGCCATGTGTAAAATTTTCGTAGTACTGTCATACCACCCATGGTATGTTTCCTACTTCTCGAATAATGTCCAAAAGCAGTCTTGTGGCTTGTGCTGATAAGCTCCTTCAATCTAGTTACAAAATTCCGACAAGTTTGGCCTATATAAAAGGATCACATGTTGCACATTGTACCGTATACACGCCAGATGCAAAATACAATTTTTTCTTGGTTTAAGCTTTAATTGATCTGCAGTTCGAAGCTCTATTTGTACTGTTTAGGGAAAACTTGTGCTAATTATTCGGTAATACGGCCATAACATTTCAATGTAATAAACTTTTATTACGTTTTTTCCGATTTTGTGTTTTTAGGATTTGTATAACTAAACTTTTCTTAGTTGTATCTTCTATTACAGGTAATGGTTTGAGAAAAAATGAAAAGTTCGAAACAACACACGGAAACCTTAACTAAAAAATCACAAATGTAGTTTCGTTTTAAGTTTCCACAACCCACTTGAATTATGAGAATCTGTGATAAAAAAAAGTTGGCCTATCGTCCACTCCATGCTGCACGCAGCAGGCCCCACAAATCCGCTGGCTGTCGCATAGCTGACGATAAGCGGCGACACGTCTTCTCTCATAGACAGGCGGCGCAACGAATTACATACAGTTGCGGTCACGAATGATGACAAATTGCGTGTACTGTAGTTGAAGACACGAATGATGGCAGTCAAGTTTAGACCTGTTCTGCGCATCGACGTCACGCATTCTCCGTTAACCAACGAGCTTACAGTAGTGTTCTTGGCACTCTGCTGTGAATGTTGTAGCCAGTGCGAGCATTAAATGTGACCCTAGCGAGTTATTCAATGAATTTTTATTCCATTTGTTGCGAGTTGTCACGCATGATGATGGTGGTAAACTACAAATTCTGCACAATCAAGCAAGAAACATAATTTGCTGCATACATGCTTCTTTCAAGCGCAGATGGTGTGTATGCGCTTTTTGCATCCGTCGCTTGGAAGCGGCAACATGCAATTCCCGTCCATGTCTCCAGCTGTGTGAACTGCCTTCGTTCGTGGACCGGTCTATAGCGCCGCATTCTACCAAACCGGTGTGTTAACCCGCATCGTCCTGGTGGAATTGCTCCTTGCAGTATGCGATATAGCCGCATGCAAAGGTATTGCCCATCTGCAACATAGGTGGAATTGCGTCTTTTAAGTTCCAGCATCAAGGTTATCGTTAGCGAGTTTAATCAATTTGCTCAACACAGTCTAATTGTGAGCGAAAATGCCCTTGTAAATAGGTACTTAGACTACTGGACAGTTGTGACTTCTGTACTGGCGTTCACCCACAAAATTATCTGAAAGTAAAATTATCAAATCACGAAACAGCAAATCCTCTACGACTACATTAATTTTATTTATTTGTTTGTTTATTTATTTATTTAACCTGATATGATTAAAGCCATCTGCCCTATCATCTTTCACCGGACCAGTGTTTTACAAATTCAGTACCTTGTTACATAAAAGTTACCTAAGAAATAACAATGTTAATATGACAAATACACCACTGGCCATTAAAATTGCTACACCGAGAAGGAATGCAGATGATAAACGGGTATTCATTGGACAAATATATTATACTAGAACTGACATGTGCTAACATTTTCACGCAGTTTGGGTGCATAGATCCTGAGAAATCAGTACCCAGAACAACCACGTCTGGCCGTAATGACGGCCTTGATACGCCTGGGCATTGAGTCCAACAGAGCTTGGATACCGTGTACAGGTACAGCTGCCCATGCAGCTTCAACACGATACCACACTTCATCAAGAGTAGTGACGGGCGTATTGTGACGAGCCAGTTGCTCGCCCACCATTGACCAGACGTTTTAAATTGGTGAGAGATCTGCAGAATGTGTTGGCCAGGGCAGCAGTGGGACATTTTCTGTATCCAGAAAGGCCCGTACAGGACCTGCAACATGCGGTCGTGCATTATTGTGCTGAAATGTAGGGTTTCGCAGGGATCGAATGAAGGGTAGAGCCACGGGTCGTAACACATCTGAAATGTAACGTCCACTCTTCAAAGTGCAGTCAGTGCGAACGAGAGGAGACCGGGACGTGTAACCAATGACACTCCATACCATCACGCCGGGTGATACGCCAGTATGGCGATGACAAAAATACGCTTCCAATGTGCACTCACCGCGATGTTGCCAAAGCCGGACGTAACCATCATGATGCTGTAAACAGAACCTGGTTTCATCCGAAAAAATGACGCTTTCCCATTCGTGCACCCAGTTTCGTCGTTGGGTACACCATTGCAGGCGCTCCTGTCTGTGATGCAGCGTCAAGGGCAACCGCAGCCATGGTCTCCGAGCTGATAGTCCATGCTGCTGCAGAGGTCGTCGAACTGTTCGTGCAGATGGTTGTTGTCTTGGAAACGTCCCCATCTGTTGACTCAGGGATCGAGACGTGGGTGCACGTTCCGTTGCAGCCATGCGGATAAGATGCCTGTCATCTCCACTGCTAGTGATACGAGGCCGTTGGGATCCAGCACGGCTTTCCGTATTACCCTCCTGAACCCACGGATTCTATATTCTGCTAACAGACATTGTATCTCGACCAACGCGAGCAGCTATGTCGCGATATGATAAACTGCAATCGCGATAGGCTACAATCCGACCTTTATCAAAGTCGGAAACGTGATGGTACGCATTCCTCCTCCTTACACGAGGCATCACAACAACGTTTCACCAGGCAACGCCGGTTGACTGCTGTTTGTGTATGAGAAATCGGCTGGAAACTTTCCTCATGTCAGCACGTTGTAGGTGTCGCCACCGGCGCCAACCTTGTGTGAATGCTCTGAAAAGCTAATCATTTGCATATCACAGCTTCTTCTTCCTGTCGGTTAAATTTCGCGTCTGCAGCACGTCATCTTCGTGGTGTAGCAATTTTAATGGCCAGTAGTGTAGTATTCATCAGAATGTCTGAAGTAGCATTGTGAGTAAATGATATTATGAACTAGAAAATTTACAGCTGGCAGTAGTTCCACTACTGTAGCTGCTGCCACTTATAGTGGTAATAGTAATAATAATAATAATAATAAACCCCGTGGAGGCCCGGGTAAAGAATAGGCCTCCGGTATGTTTTGCCAGTCGTAAAAGGCGACGAAACGATCAAACCACTAATAGGGCTAATCCCCCTTTTAGTGTGATTAGTTGGTTCAGGACAGAACTAATGAAGCCTCGTACAAGCGCTGTCATGGTCGAGGACGACGCTTGAACCCTATGCCCGTCCACAATGGTAACGACACTGCTAGCCACACGGAAAATGATTTAAATCCAAATAGATGTGTTTTGCAGGATATGCTTCCTCCAACCACTCTAGAAGGAAAACAAAGACAGAGGATGAGATGGTCAGATGAAGTTAACCGACGCCTCATGTTCTGTTATTATCAAGCAACAAACATAGGAACCAACACAACTGGATACAGATCACAAGTACACACAACATTTATTACCAGATACCCAGAACTAAAATTTTTAACAGAACAACGACTAGCTGATCAGATTCGTGTAATAATCAAAAGTAACAGGATACCCCAGTCAGAATTAGAAAACATCAAACAACAAGTACAACAAATACTAGAACAAAATAATGTGCAATCAGAAGAAGAAGAAAATACAGTAATGGACTCAAACATCCCATAGCAAACAAACAAAGAACAACACACATCAATTAAACAATAAGAGGAAAACGAAATCTTAAGACAGCCACCAGAACAGGCACAAACAGAACACGAAGTGACGCAAATGTTAGATATAGAAGAAAAATTTCAGCTGACATATGTGGAATACAAAGACACAAATACAGACATTAGACCATTCTTGCATAGACCACCAAATAACCCACAAGTCGAAACAACAATAACAACTATCAACACAATCATAAACAACAAAATAAATGAAAATACAACTATGGAAGAGTTACAACAACTGGTTTATATAGGAGCACGCACTACACTAAATATACACACTAGGCAGAGATCAGAACCAACCAACACACAGAAGAAACCCACAAAATCAGCATGGCAACACAGGCTACAGATCAGAATAGAAAAACTGAGAAAAGACATCGGACAGCTAACACAACTTATAAGAAATGAAATGTCAGAAAAAAAAACCGAAAAAGGTTAGGTAAAATCTCACAACAAGAAGCGATAGAGCAATTAGATGAAAAGAAGCAGAAATTACAAGCATTGACCAAACGACTTAGAAGATACAAAAAAAGTGAAAATAGAAGGAAACAAAACCAAACATTCAACACAAACCAAAAGAAATTTTACCAGACAATAGATAACACACACATTAAAATAGAAAATCCAACAAACATAACAGACATGGAAACTTCTGGAGCAACATATGGTCAAACCCGGTACAACATAACAGGCATGTACAGTGGATACAAGCAGAAACAGACACATACAAGATGATACCACAAATGCCTGAAGTGATAATTTTGCAACATGAAGTCACCCAAGCAATTAATTCTACTCACAATTGGAAAGCCCCTGCAAAAGATAAAATAGCAAATTTCTGGCTAAAGAAGTTCACCTCAACACATTCACATCTAACTAAATTATTTAACAGTTACAATGCAGACCCATACACATTCCCTGATACACTTACACATGGAATAACGTATCTGAAACCTAAAGATCAAGCAGACACAGCAAACCCAGCTAAATATCGCCCCGTAACATGCCTACCAACAATATACAAAATATTAACTTCAGTCATTACACAGAAATTAATGACACATACAACACAGAACAAAATTATAAATGAAGAACAAAAAGGCTGTTGCAAAGGAGCACGAGGATGTAAAGAGCAACTGATAATAGATGCAGAGGTGACATATCAAGCTAAAACTAAACAAAGGTCGCTACACTACGCATACATTGATTACCGAAAAGCTTTCGATAGTATATCCCACTCATGGTTACTACAAATATTGGAAATATACAAAGTAGATCCTAAATTGATACAGTTCCTAAACATAGTAATGAAAAATTGGAAAACCACAAACAAATTCAAATTATATCACATCACAGCCAATACAGATTAAGTGTGGAATATACCAAGGAGACTCATTAAGTCCTTTCTGGTTCTGCCTTGCTCTGAACCCACTATCCAACATGCTCAATAATACAAATTATGGATACAATATTACTGGAAGATACCAACACAAAATCACACACTTGCTATACATGGATGATCTAAAACTACTGGCAGCAACAAATCAACAACTCAACCAATTACTAAAGATAACAGAAGTGTTCAGCAATGATATAAATATGGCTTTTGGAACAGACAAATGTAAGAAAAATAGCATAGTCGAGGGAAAACACACTAAACAAAAAGATTACATATTGGATAACCACAGCGACTGCATAGAAGCGATGGAAAAAACAGATGCCTATAAATGTCTAGGATACAGACAAAAAATAGGAATAGATAATACAAATATTAAAGAAGAACTAAAAGAAAAATATAGACAAAGACTAACAAAAATACTGAAAACAGAATTGACAGCAAGAAACAAGACAAAAGCTATAAATACTTATGCTATACCAATATTGACCTACTCATTTGGAGTAGTGAAATGGAGTAACACAGACCTGAAAGCACTCAATACACTTACACGATCACAATGCCACAAATATAGAATACATCACATACATTCAGCAACAGAAAGATTCACATTAAGCAGAAAGGAAGGAGGAAGGGGATTTATCGACATAAAAAACCTACACTATGGGCAGGTAGACAATTTAAGAAAATTCTTTCTGGAACGAGCAGAAACTAGCAAAATACACAAAGCGATCACTCATATAAATACATCGTCTACACCACTGCAATTTCATAACCACTTCTACAACCCTTTAGATCACATAACATCAACAGATACGAAGAAAGTAAATTGGTAAAAGAAAACACTACATGGCAAGCACCCGTATCATCTAACACAGCCACACATCGATCAAGTCGCATCCAACACATGGCTAAGAAAAGGCAATATATACAGTGAGACGGAAAGATTCATGATTGCAATACAGGATCAAACAATAAACACCAGACATTACAGCAAGCATATTATTAAAGATCCCAATACCACAAAAGATAAATGCAGACTTTGCAAACAACAAATAGAAACAGTAGATCACATCACAAGTGGATGTACAATACTAGCAAATAGAGAATACCGCGGAAGGCATGACAATGTAGCAAAAATAATACATCAACAGCTTGCCTTACAACATAAACTTCCGTTCCCACATACAAGTATGCACCACAAAATGTACTGGAGAATAATGAATACAAATTATACTGGAACAGAACCATTATAACAGATAAAACAACACCACATAACAAACCTGACGTCATACTCACCAATAAAAAGAAGAAATTAACACAACTAATCGAAATATCCATACCCAATACAACAAATATACAAAAAGAAACAGGAGAAAAAATTGAAAAATACATCCAACTGGCTGAGGTAGTTAAGGACATGTGACATCAGGATAAAGTTGACATACCAATTATACTATCAACTACAGGAGTCATACCACACAATATCCACCAGTACATCAACGCAATACAGCTACATCCAAACTTATATATACAACTATAGAAATCTGTAATTATTGATACGTGTTCAATTACCCGAAAGTTCCTAAATGCAATGTAACGTATACCGTACAGTTAAAAGGAAGTCACGCTTGATCAAGGTCTGCGTCACTTTCCATTTTTGACCAGACATAACGCCTGAGAAAAGAAAGAATAATAATAATATAACGTAATATAAAATTGCAGCAAAGGAAACAGGAGAAAGGGAAGGCAAACCTTTACAAAATCAGGTTGACAGAAATTGCAAAATGGCTTAGCAGGAATGGCTGGAGAACAAATGTAAGGCTTTAGAAGGGGAAGGTAGATACCACCTACAAGAAAATTTAGAGAGGCCTTTACGGAAAAGAGAGCTAGCCATATAACTATCAATAGCTCAGATGGAAAACCAGATCTAAGCAAAGAAGAGCAAGCTGAAAGGTGGAAGGAGTACATACAGGGTCTGTACAAGGAAAATGAACTTGAAGGTTGTGCTGTTGATATGAAAGTGTACGTGGATGAAGGTGAGAGGTATCATACTGCAAGAAGAATTTGACAGAGCGTTGAAATAGATAAGTCGAAACGAGGCCTGGGCAGTAGACGATATTCCGTCAGAACTACTGAAAACCTTACGTTACCCAATATGGCAAAACTCTTCCATCTGGTACGCAAGATATATGAGACGGGTGAAATACCTTCAGACCTCAAGAAGAATGTAATAATCCCAGTTCCAAAGACAGCCGTTGTTGACAGGTGTGGAAAATTACCGAACTACCAGTTTAATAAGTTACGGTTGCAAAATAATAACACAAATTCTTTACAGAAGAATGGCAAAAATGGCAGAAGGCGACCTCGGGGAATATCAGTTTGGATTCTGGGGAAATGTAGGAACACGCGAGGCAATACTGACTCTACTAGTTACCTTATAAGATAGATTAAGGAAGGGCAAACCTACGTTTATAGCATTTGTAGACTTAGAGAAAGCTTTTGACAATGTTGACTGCAATACTCTCTTTGAAATTCGAAAGATGGTAAGGGTAAAACACAGGGAGCGAAAGGCTATTTACAACTTGTGCAGAAACCAAGCGACAGTTAAAAGAATCGTGGAGCACGGAAGGAAAGCAGTGCCTGAGAAGGGTGTGAGACATGGTTGCAGCTTATCGCCAATGTATTCACTCTGTACCTTGAACAAGCAATAAAGAAAACCAAAGAAAAATTTGAATTAGGAATTAAAGTTCAGAGTGAAGAAACAACAAGTTTGAGGTCTGGCAACTATTACAATTCTGCCAGAGACAGCAAAGGAGTTGGAAGAGCTGTTGAACGGAAGGGACAGTGTCTTGAAAGGAGGATATAAGATGAACATCGACAAAAGCTTAGCTGAGTGGTAACGTGCTCGTCTGCCGTGCCGCGGGTGCGAGTTCGATTCCCGGCTGGGTTGGAGATTTTCTCCGCTCGTGGGCTGCAGGTCGCCTAATGTGTCGTCAACTGAAATAAGACTTGCACTCGGCGACCGAACTTCGCAGGATGAAGCCCCCGGCCGACAGTGCCATACGATCACTTCATTTCATTCCAGAGTCGGGTTCCTGCTACTGAGAACGTAAAGTGGCTGAAAGCTGGAGTGAGATACAAAACGTGTTGCTGTGAAGGGAGCGGGCGTTTCTGCCGTGTTGTTCAGACAAGAGCCTTAAGGTAGAGGAGAGGATCAGTGGACCGTAGAGAAGATAGAGGGTATGGAAATCTCTACACTTATCTGCACACAGCCAAGATAGCTGTGCGTATGACAATGAAATATGATCAAAGAATCGAACGTCACGCGTATAACAGACACCGGTATTCATAGCCAGTTCCAGGAACCGTGAGCTTTCCTGAGAAAGACCTTGCAGGTTCACATCGCTGTAACCAGTAATTGGAAGCATAAGTGTTTGTACAAGATTTTTTCTCAGATCAGAAGGGAAGAACTGTTTACACAGGGTGTTACAAAAAGGTACGGCCAACCTTTCAGGAAACATTCCTCACACACAAAGAAAGAAAATATGTTATGTGGACATGTGTCCGGAAACGCTTACTTTCCATGTTAGAGCTCATTTTATCACTTCTCTTCAAATTACATTGCCGGCCGGAGTGGCCGCGCGGTTCTAGGCGCTGCAGTCTGAAGCCGAGCGACCGCTACGGTTGCAGGTTCAAATCCTGCCTCGGGCATGGATGTGTGTGATGTCCTTAGGTTAGTTAGGTTTAATTGGTTCTAAGTTCTAGGCGACTGATGACCTCAGAAGTTAAGTCGCATAGTGCTCATAGCCATTTTTTCAAATTACATTAATCATGGAATGGAAACACACAGCAACAGAACGCACCAGCGTGACTTCAAACACTTTGTTACAGGAAATGTTCAAAATGTCCTCCGTTAGCGAGGATACATGCATCCACCCTCCGTCGCATGGAATCCCTGATGCGCTGATGCCGCCCTGGAGAATGGCGTATTGTATCACAGCCGTCCACAATACGAGCACGAAGAGTCTCTACATTTGGTACCGGGGTTGCGTAGACAAGACCTTTCAGATGCCCCCATAAATGAAAGTCAAGAGGGTTGAGGTCAGGAGAGCGTGGAGGCCATGGAATTGGTCTGCCTCTACCAATCCATCGGTCACCGAATCTGTTGTTGAGAAGCGTACGAACAGTTAGACTGAAATGTGCACGAGCTCCGTCGCGCATGAACCACATGTTGTGCCGCACGTGTAAAGGCACATGTTCTAGCAGCACACGTAGAGTATCCCGTATGAAATCATGATAACGTGCTCCATTGAGCGTAGGTGGACGAAACTAAAATGAGCTGTAACTCGGAAATTAAGCGTTTCCGGACACATGTCCACATAACATGTTTTCTTTATTTGCGTGTGAGGAATGTTTCCTGAAAGTTTGGCCATACCTTTTTGTAACACCCTGTATTTTTGTAGGGCATGGAGAGGTGCTGATTCCTTTCTGCACTCTGCACAGTCCAATATATATTTTTATCTATTATTACTCCCAGACTCTTTGTTGAAGGAGAGAAGCTGATATTTGTCCCATTAAGGTTATAGATAGTACAGATTTCCGATATTTCGGTCTAATGAGCCTAGAATGACTAACTAGTACTGCTTGGATTCTGGGTGGGATGATCTTGAACCCTGTATCCTGCGTGCGCCCGTTCTGATCGTGCATACTGTTCGGCACGGAGATTCTCGATAGCTTTCTTCAGGTTTATTGGTGTTACGCTTAGATACAGCTAGAGGTCGTCAGCGTGAGTGTGGTATTTTCAGGAGGACAAAACTGACGGCACATCATTTACGTACGGTGAAAAGAGTATAGGACTTAATACCAAACCTGGTGGACCCCTGGTACTACCTACCTCTATTGTCTGTTTCATGCCGGACGTGACGCATTACTGGTGAAAAGCCTAGTATAAGCCTAACTATTCCATTGCACTTGGGGAGAAATTTATGCTGCTAAGTTTTGCAAGTAAATATCGAAGCCGAAAGTGTCAAAGGCTTGGCTGAATACGCAATGCTAGGAAAGAGAGAGAGAGGGAGAGAGAGAGAGAAAGAGAGAGAGAGAGAGAGAGAGGGGGGGGGGGGGGGGGGAGTCTGTTCCTTCATCTGGCAGCACGCTGGGGTGCAGTCTGTGTGTTGTAATGCAGACGCGGCGGCCGATATCGCACTTCTGGCCGGAGGGCATGCAGTATGTCTGCCTGTGTTTGCTCGAGTGCACACCGCTGACATGTCGCAGACAGGATTTGGTGGCGGTGGAATCTCCTGCCGCGTTTTGCTTAGGCACCGAGTGCGGAAGTTAGTACACACACACACACACACACACACATACAGACAGACAGGATCGTGACAAAGCGCTTGTCAGCGCAGCCCGTAAGCCGGGACACAATATCGTGCACCGTTTCGTGCTGTCTCTCTAGCTGTCTCTCCCTCTCTCTCTCTCTCTCTCTCTCTCTTCTGTCGACGTGTCTGCCCAGGTATGCAGTGCATTCGCCATTTACTGCCGCGAAAAAAAAAAATGGCGAGGGAGAAGGGCCACGGCTACACAAAGGACCAGGGCACGCAGCCTGTATGCATCCTCGCTCTGTTCAACTTCCTGCTTTTCCATTTTTATGGCTGACAAGGGAACATTCCCAGGTGTAAATAAACGGTCTTGATGGAACTTGCCAGGTATGTAGACGGATCAAAATAATGTAATATGAATTTTTTCGTTTTTGCCCAGTTTCACTCTTGTAAAAAGACATGCCCAAAGGTAATTCGAGATATTCAGTTTACAGCGAATATCTTGGAAACAGCGAAATATAATATTAAAAAATGTGTTTCATATAAAAGTTACAGCTTAATTAATGTTCTTGTAAACTTTATAATCAACTCTTATAACAATACGAAATTTTGCAGAGTACCCCACCACCATTAATTAAGTTTGAAAAATAAAAACTATTTTTACAACATGAAGGTTTCACGCCAAGTCCAGCCATGTGTAAGAAAGCTGGGTTTTGAAATACAGTTTTCAGAAATTAAGCTGTACACAATGTTAATTAAATGAAACAACAAGTTTACTGTTAACAGTTCACATTTAATGTACACAATGTACTGTCAGAGCATTTTCGACATACCTAATTAAAATATCTAAATATTCATTATTATTCTAATTGTGCATTTTGCTTATATTTGTTTTATGATTTACATTCATGTTTGTTTTTTGTTCTTTAGTTTATCGTTTCACGTTGTGTATTTAGTTAACTGAAAGTAATAAGTCATTATTACCGTATAACTATTTGTAACATAAAATCGTTGCAGTAATGATAATCTGTAAATAAATGCTTAAAACATAACTGTTTTACGTCATGAGAATAACATGGACGAAGTTTCTTCGCGTAATACACACGATGGACAACATAATATAAAATAAAATTCACCAGCATTTCGAATTGATGCTGGTGATCGTCTAAATATCTTGATTTGTATCAGGTATATTTCAGCTCATTGGAAAACCTTGGAGAGAGGAATTGAATATATAATAGTGGATGGTGCTTGATTACATTGTTTCTCAAGCTGAGACTGACATCATTATCATTCAGCAGCATGATCTAGATCTGAAAATCCCCTCACAAAATCCTTTCAACACTGAAACCCGTATGCGTCCCACGGCTGAACTTGTCGTTTCAAACATACTGGGACACATATGGGGATCACCAGACGAAGGGCTTCCTTCTCTTCTGGTATGATCTCAAAACGGTTATCTCGCACTGACCACCCATGGAATCTAACAATAACACAGCTTTTTCTTCCAGACTGGAAAAGAGAACTTTACCTGATATCTTTTGAAGTGGTCAGACATTAGTTTACCAGATTTCGATGCAGTCGTAAAAACGTTTGGGGTTTCAAAAACACATTCTCGAATTCTCGGTCCAAGCTCTCCGTTAAGTTTGTCTTCCAGTTATGAAAAGTGGATTGGTCAGTGCGAAAAAACCGTTTTATTTGTCGAACCTGAGGACAAGAAATTTGTACATCTGGTGGTTCCCAAAGGATCGACAGAACAAGTACAGCCGTTGGACTATACATCTTTCGATTTTGGAAGAACTTTACAAGAAGATTTTCAGACCAACTTCTGCTGAATGATTACGATGTTAGTCTTCACTTGAGAAACACTATAATCAAGCTGCAGTCACTCGTATATAATCAGTTCTCTTCGCCAAGGTTCTCTAATGTACTGATACATATCAGGATAATTAGAGGATCACCCGCCACATCTTGAATTCCTGCTGATTTTTGTTTTATATTGTGCTGTCTGTCACGTGTTTCATATGAAGAAATTTCGTTCGTTTTATGTGCATGATGTAAAACACACGCTACGTTTTAAGCGTTTCTATGTTATCATTATTGTAATGAGTTCATATGATTAAGAGGGTATAATTTCATCTGTCACTTATACGTTAGCATTGTTGTTCTTGTCAGAACACGATTTTGACATATTTTTCAATACTTGGTTATCAGTGGACGACGTGGTCGAAGAATGATGATCTGAATGTGCACAGCCATCCCACGTGATCCTTATGTCATCATTTGTACTATTTTACGATTTAATTAGGATTAGATGACGTATTTATGATTGTGTGTAAGTGTATTTGTGTCGCCTGCATAGAAACAGGTGCGGAGACCATATGTAGTTCATATGCAGTCACTAATAATCTTTGGCCGGCCGAACGGCCGAAGTGGCCGTGCGGTTAAAGGCGCTGCAGTCTGGAACCGCAAGACCGCTACTGTCGCAGGTTCGAATCCTGCCTCGGGCATGGATGTTTGTGATGTCCTCGTGTTAGTTAGGTTTAACTAGTTCTAAGTTCTAAGGGACTAATGACCTCAGCAGTTTAGTCCCATAGTGCTCAGAGCCATTTGAACCATTTGAAATAATAATCTTTGACCAGTCTCTTGCTTGTCTAAAGTAAATCAAAGAAGGCAGCTATTCCAAAGTAGCAGAGAGCCTGGAATGTGGCTGACCAGTGTGACAAGAGGATGCACGCACCACTGAGCGGATGGAGGGCTCCTTTGTGGGCTGCCATATTCCGAATCTCTGACACTGGTTTCTGATCTGGACAATTGACTTTGTTCTGTGCTCCGAGTATTTTTCCGCAGATTTATATGAAACATTAAGGTTTTATTTACAAATAATGTTTCTTGTTTGCAGCATAACAACTATGACAAACAGATAGAGGGACATTTTTGAAATTTGGATGCCTTTCTAGTCAGGTAAATCTGGGACTGTTAATATCCTTTGTTTCAGACCAATGGCCCACCTTTGTTACACGTGATTAGAAAATAATGTAATTGCGTGTGTTAGATGTAAGGTGAAATACTACCGTGTGTTAATTGCAAAGCTGAGATTATTTAAGAAATCTGTGTGAAGGTTTCTGATTAGATCAAGCACTTACTAAAACTTGAGTAAATTTGTGTACAGCATTTGTCACACGGAGCTGTATAGATACAGCAGACCAAAAGTGCTTGAACCATTCTTAATTTCAGGATTGCGTGTGTGCTATACATATTTGCATGTGAAAATAATTTTTCATCCCATTTTCAGTAAATTAAATTTTTTAATATAATGGAATTAAAAATTGCTTTGTCTTCAGTACACACATGGTGGCTTCCACATGGGGAATCACACAAGATAATGGCTTCACTAGGAAAACTCGTGTGAGCTGTTGGCACTGCCACGTACACAAGGCATAAAAGAGCTGTCATTTATAGTCAGGAGATTCACACAGAAAGGTTTTCCACATATTATGACCACACGACATGAGTTAATAGACTTTGGACACGGAATGGTGATTGGAGCTAGACGCATGGCTCATTCAAGTAACAACGTGTGAAGCTTTTAATTTTGTACACCGTGACCAAAATAAGGGTGAGTAAATAAGCCATTTGCCCGGTGGCTCCGCGAGGGCCTCATTGCACTGGGATGCGCATGATCGCTCCGGAGATTAAAATTTATTTTGTCACGAAAAACATCGTGTTTTGAGCCAGTGTGATCATGACACATAATGGTGAGTCCAAAAAACTAGATAGAAAATAGCGCCAGGGGATACTGAGCATAAATAAGTTTCAATGATGATTATATAGCTAGGCAATTGGCGTGTGTGTTAGGATTGAAACAAACTGAAGGGAAACAGTTAAGGTAAGTAATTCAATATTTTGGTGAAATCCTTAGCAGTTAAATAAACATTTGCAGATTAATTTATTTTTATTTAATATGTCTTCAGATGAGCTTTGCATGCACGATACAGATGTATAGTTTTCTTCTTAGTTATTCAATGTGAATGACATTGTTTCGGTGCTCCAGTATATGTGTATGAATTAGTAGGTATGGAGGACATCCCTAACCAATCCCCAGTTGTCACTGTAGAGTTTGATTTTATGAGAACGTAGTACACTAGGGTGGTTAAAATTGAAATTTAATGTTAACGAACAATAATGCCTGCTGTGTATCAGTAAATAACGTATGAGGTATATTGTTTTATGCATATGCGAACTGTGAGAGTAATAAATGTATATCAATGAGCTAGGACGAAAGTCCTTGTCAGTTTTAGTCAGTAGCCATTTTTTCTCGCCATGCGGCCACGTTTCTCTTATTCATCCATAAGCTAATAATATGCAACAGCGACATAAAGACAGTAGCATGACGAAATCCCAGAGTCCAAATTTTGTGCTGTGCTTTGATTAGAGCAGAGTCGGTACAGCAGTGATGTCAAAGGAATCTGTGTTCCGAAGATAGTTGGTCACAGCACTGATTTCGTTGCGCAAATTAAAAGTAAGATTACAGGCCAGAATCTATAGGCATTTGTTATGGGGCATTATTAACAGAAAATCTGCTGTTCTCAGCGACGTAAAGTTCGAGACATCGTTAGATGCATAACTGCTGGTACCACTAGTATAAACATTACTCACTCATCAAGTCACAAATCTATTGGTTGTCTTGTCAGATACGCAAGAGGGTCACAGGAGTGCACTATTGTGATAATAATGAGTTACTTATTATGTTGAGGTATCAAAATATATGTATGTGAAATGGAACAACTGAAAAACAAAAAATTTACGCATGTAAAACATAAAATAATAATTTAGAACATAAAACAAAAGTAAATAAAATAAACAACTAGAATAATAATCAACGTTTAGATCTTTTATTAGCTATGTTAAAGTGCCTATTCCAGTAAGTAGTGCCCTGTAGCAATCCAACTAGCACACTGTGTACAGCTTATTTTCCAAAAACAGTATTTCGGAAACCAGCTTTATTACACGTGGATGGATGTGGTGTGAAATCTTATTTGACTTACGTGGTAACAAAAGTTTTTATTTCCAAAGTTAATTAATGATGATGGGATATTTTGCAAAATTTCAAATTATTACAAACGTTAATTATACAGTTTTCAAGAACGTTAATTACATAGAAACTTTTATGTGAAACACTTTTTAATCTATCATGGTTTCGAAGATATTCTCTCTAAACTTAATGTGCCAAATTAACTTTTGGCGCGTGTTTTACCACTTTCAAAGCGAAATTGGGCAAAAACGAGAAAATACGTATTGCATTATTTTGACTCATCTACATTCCTGCGAAGTTTCATAAAGATCGTTTGTTTGCTCCTGAAAATGCTCCCTTGTGAGTCATGTGCAAGGTCGATTTCATGTGTACTAGTCCATCCTCCTTACCCATTTGAAGTACAGATAATCTGGTAGTAATAATCTGGCACAGATTTGGCCAAGATTTGCGGTCCCGGAGAGCACTCGAAGTGTTCGAGTGCAACCAGGTCTGCTGAGCGCTCCCGCTTCCCCCACCACTGCGCTATTCTGAGCGCATGCGCGGGTGAGTAGGCTATATACCGAAGGCTGCACATTCAGGAAACTTAGTAAGACGTATTTGCAACACAGTGCAACTACTACCAAAAGGCGAGTATTGCTGAATACTTTTATAATGCGGATTTTTATCACTAGTATTTATGTTCCACTCTTTATTTTTCTGTCAAAGCTGGTTAGTAAGCAGAACTACAAAAAGCTCTATATACAGGCATTCGACATTAAGTTCTTAGATTTATAAATGTAACACATTTAGATTTTAGAATACGGAATATATCCGGAATTGTGGTTTGGGGTATCAACATATGATGTTATGCAGATTAAAATATGTTAAACGCAAAAGTTGGTGGGACTTTTTTAATTTCACGACAGAAAAGAATGCTCATGCACGAACGTCGAACAAAACATTAAAATAACTTTAGCTGCTTTGTGAAGTCGAGGATATTACTCTTGGTTCAAATGGCTCTGAGCACTATGGGACTTAACTACTGTGGTCATCAGTCCCCTAGAACTTAGAACTACTTAAACCTAACCAACCAAAGGACAGGACACACATCCATGCCCGAGGCAGGATTCGAACCTGCGACCGGAGCAGTCGCGCCGCTCAAGAATGTAGCGCCTAGAACCGCTCGGCCACTCTGGCTGGCCGATATTACTCTTGGATTACCTTTTATAAGAGTCTTGTAAATTCCTGTGTTGGACGAACAGGTCACTGAGTAGTGTGGTACACTGTTTGTCTATCAGCTCAAGTTGGAGGTAACGAATAGGTACATCAGCAGTCAAAAGTGACAACAGTCTGACAAAGAAATCGAAATAAGCCTTCAACGCACGAAGTCCTGGAATCTCTTTGAAAACAAATGACGAAATGAAATTTCCTGGTAGATTAAAACTGTATGCCGGACCGAGAGTCGAACTAGGGACCACAGTTTTAATCTGCTGGGAAGTTTCATATCAGCGCACACTCATTTGCTGAGCGCAAATTTTATTCTGGAGACATTCCCCAGGCTGTGGCTGAGCCATATTACCGCAATATCCTTTCTTGCAGGAGTGCTAGTTCTGCAAGGTCTGCAGGAGAGCTTGTGTGAAGTTTGGAAGGTAGGAGATGAGGTACTGGCAGAACTAAAGCTGTGAGGAGGGGGCGTGAGTCCTGCTTGGGTAGCTCAGTTGGAAGAGCACGTGCCAGTAAAAAGCAAAGGTCCCGAGTTCGAGTCTGGGGCCGGCAAAACTCTGGGGCCGGCAAACATTTTTAATATGTCATGAAGTTTCATATCAGCGCACACTCCACTACAGAGTGAAAATTTCATTCTGGACGTGGCGAAATGTTTCAAGTATTGAAATATAGTCAGTCATATCTGGTCCACCAATGAGTCCATTTGTTTGATAACGACCGTCTTGTCCCCCATATCTGCTAGAAAATGATTCTCCCATTGCATCAGACGCTTAGTGAATTCAAATAATTGGTGATATAGACCAGAAAAAAATTTGTCACTGCTCTATTTACCCTTAACTCAGCTTTTCTTCTATGAGTGTCTTCATTTCAGCCAATATTCTCTGTCGCTCATCAGAAGACAAGTTTTTTTTTTTCCTTTATTGGATTTCGATTCCGCCTGTCCCCCCAGAGGGGAGGCGGGCAGGCAGCAGCACAATACGCCGCTCTGCAGCTTACAGAAAAGTTAATAAACAGAACTAGGAGATATGAGAACAAGAAAAGTTGGCAGTAAAACAAGGACTGTTAAAAACTGAAACACGGAGAAAAGATGCGAAGAAAATATAAAAACGGGTTGCTGTTCGCATAAGATAAAAAACACAACTAGCGACAGTATGGTGGCTGTTCGCAACACTGACAGGGGATGCACAACACTGAACACTCACTTAAAACAGCACACGGCGCCAGATGGGGTGGAGGGAGGCCCCCTGACCAGTGATGGGGAAAAGGGCGGGGAGGAGAGGAAAAGATAAAAGGGAAAGCCTATGGAGGGAGGGGACAAAGAAAAAAAGGGGGGCTGGGCACATGTAAGCATTGGGAAAGGCAAGGAGTGGAGAGCAAAAGGACTCAGGGGAGAGATGGGAGTCAGAGAGAGAGGGTAGGCGGGGAAAAACAGGATGGAAGGAGGGGGAGAGGGAGCCCAGGAAAAGGACAAAGGAAGGGAGGGCGAGGTGAGGATCAGAGCTGATAGGAGGGATAAAGGGAGGGAAAGAGGGCATCATGCGGGAGGGGGAGTTGATGGAAGCCACTTTGGGAAAGAAGATGAAGGGTGTAGAGGTGGAGGTTATGGGGGACACAACAGTGAAGGTGCAGCAGATGGCGGGGGTTGGAGAGGAGCGGAGCATCCAGGGGATGAGGGGGATCAAGTCAGCGGGAGGTGTAGAGGACACGGATATGTTCGAGGAAAAGCAGCAGATGGGGGAAAGGAATCAGGTCGTAGAGGATCGCTGGGGGGGGGGGGGGATGGGAGGCGTATATCAAAGGCAAGGTGGAGTGCATGGCGCTCAAAGATCTGGAGGGACTTACAGAATTAAGGGGGGGGGGGCGGATATCCAGGTGTGACTGGCATAACAGAAGGTGGGATGGAGGATGGTAGAGAGGTTCAACACCCATGTCTGGCCAGAGAGGAGTTTAAGGTGTTGGATGCAGTTGGGGGCTTTGGATTGGATGGAGATGAGGGATCCAGGTGAGGTGACGGTCAATGGTGAGGACAAGGTAGGCGAGGGTGAGGGAGAGGCGGACAGGATGGGTGCATATGGTAAGGGAAAAATCAAGGAGCCAGAAGGGGTGGGTGGTACGACCTATGATGATTGCCTGGGTCTTGGAAGGATTAATTTTCAGGAGACACTGGTTACACCATGTGGCAAAAAGGTCAAGGTGATTATGGTGAAGGTGTTGGGACCGTTGAATGGTAGGAGAGCGAGGGCAAGGAAGGCAGTGTCATCAGGATACTGTAGGAGGTGTACTAGAGGGGTGGGGGTGGGGGGTTGAGGCATATCTGCGTGTACAGGAGGTAGAGGAGAGGGGAGAGGACACAGCCTTGGGGCACAGCCATGGAGGGGTAGAAGGTGCGGGAATCGGCATTATGGATAGTAACATAGGAGGGGCGGCAGGAGAGGAAGGAGGCAATCAGATGGACATAGTTGATAGTAAGGGATGCCAGACACGGTTGTAGGCCTTTTCGACGACGAGGGAGACAAAAATAGCGGAGCGACGGGAGTTAAGCTGGAGGGAGAGGAGGTGAGTGAGGCGTAGGTCATCGGCAGAGAAGGAAGGTCGAAAGCCACATTTGGTGTTGGGGATATCAGGAGCCAAGCACATCATATTGGCTTTATAGCTGACGTTATAATAATGTTCCAGTGAATATTTTTACAGCTCATGATAGTGTGGCGGCTTATTAAGCACCTTGCACGGCCTCCATAACTATAGAAAAAGTAGAGCGATCCTCATTCAGCATTGTATGATGTTGCTTTTCCCCTGGACAAGTGAACACTATTGGTATTGTTAGCAAACTGTGACACACCGACTGCCTCGCTCTAGCGGCGACAGGCTGTAGCCCTGCTCCAGCTGTCCCTCGTCGCCCCTCTGCCCCTCTCGCCGCTGCGCTTGGGTCGCTGGGCAGGAGGGAGGCCGGAGCGCTCGCGCTCGAGGGGAGCTGTCTGGCCGCACCTGATCTAGCAATTAAATTATGTTTTGTCTTTATTTACAAGAGAATCTGCAGTCCTTACAGCACTCTCACCTTCAGCCTGTATTTCAAACGTTCCGAAAATTGTGTTACTGGACAGAAAATGAATCTAATAAGAATGACCTCAGGGTTTTAGTAAAAAGTGCGAATGATGAAGTTATTTCTATCGTATGTGGAAGACTACCGTAATTTTATATCGCATTATTTGTAATGGAAGTTCGAAGAGCTTAGGTCCTTACTGAGTGGACATGGAACTTCCATTTCTGTCTTGTATCACGTTAACGTGTATTGAAGTTTTTATTTACGTGCACATCAGAAAGAAGAGAATGTCTAGCATAAGAAGGATATAGGAAATGGGACCATTAATAGGACCAGCAAAGTAATTTTACATTCGTCCGTTTTCGTAAGCGAATTCTGTAATTTGCGCGCCACATAGAGCCGAAAGACGACGCAAGAGAGTGCTGCACTCGCAAATCACGATGAGGAGCCACTTCCGTGTGATGCATCGGCTCCTTTCTAGCCACGGTGGAAACCTCGTTTCATGTGCTTCACGATGAGAAAAGCGTACCGTGTGCGGTGCGCTAGACAAATCACGCGACGTATCGCTGTGTAGGTTTCCTCCGAAACGTGTGTTGCTGGACACATTATTTCTGTGCACAGCTGCACAGATAGGAGGGTAGTCGAAAAATTTGTAAGCTAACAAAGAAATAAGAATTTTATCAAATTTATTTTTAGTTTTCAACATTCCGGGTGATCAAAAAACCAGTATAAATTTGAAAACTGAATAAATCACGGAATAATGTAGATAGAGAGGTACAAATTGACACACGTGCTTGGAATGACATGGGATTTTATTAGAACCAAAAGAATACAAACGTTCAAAAAATGTGCGACAGATGGCGCTTCATCTGATCGAAATAGCAATAATTAACATAACAAAGTAAGAGAAAGCAAAGATGATGTTCTTTACAGGAAATGCTCAATATGTCCACCATCGTTCCTCAAAAATAGTTGTAGTCGAGGAATAATGTTGTGAACAGCACTGTAAAGCATGTCCAGAGTTATGTTGTCTTTCAGCATCCGTAGAGATGTCGGTCGATCACGATACACTTGTGACTTCAGGTAACCCCAAAGCCAATAATCGCACGGACTGAGGTCGGGGGACCTGGGAGGCCAAGCATGACGAAAGTGGCGGCTGAGCACACGATCATCACCAAACGACGGGCGCAAGAGATCTTTCACGCGTCTAGCAATATGTGGTGGAGCATATGTGTCAAGTTTTGCTCTCTATTTACATTGTTCCGTGGTTTATTAAGTTTTCAAATTTAATCTGACTTTTTGATCACCCTTGTAAGTCCGTAAGATCCTTGTAAGTCTGTACATTTCTCCCAACGATCCCATTAACCTGTCCAAATAGTAGTCAGACCGAGCGGTTCTAGGAGCTTCAGTCCGGAACCACGCGGTTGCTACGGTCGCAGGTTCGAATCCTGCCTCGGGCATGGATGTGTGTGATGTCCTCAGGTTAGTTAGGTTTAAGTAGTTCTAAGTCTAGGGGACTGATGACCTCAGATGTTAAGTCCCATAGTGCTCAGAGCCATTTGAACCAATAAGGAGAGTGATAAAGCAGTTGAAACAGCAGCTCGTGATGTTGACAATCTAACGCGTTAGTTCGCCAGATTTGGCACGATATCCCTCATGCGGACATCAAACAACTCTATCAGTCAGAGATAAGGCGAATAACTGCTTAGATAAGGCCCAGAATGTACGAACGCGTGATTGACTTGCTCAATTTGTGAATCTCTTTCTCTTAAATAAATCGTCCAATTTTTCTGAACTTATGAATATTAATTGTCTGTACATATACGTCACATCTACAGATTTTAGTTCCTTTCGGACAATTCTTTCGCAGTGCGTCGTTTTCTTGTCTTAGGGTGTATAAGACCTCAGGCCCTTGACAAACGCTTGGCCATTGAGTCTCTCAGTTTTTCACAAAAACCAGAAAACTACGTTATTGATCAGCAGTGATCATTCATTCGCGACTTCATACACACAACACTTTTTAAGCCACATCTCCACCACATAGAGACCACGACAGGCCCCCTACCCTCACGAAAACTGCTGGGTGCGAGCAACGAATCTGGTGAACGAAATAATGTTAACGTGCCGATATTTCGGCCAGTCAGTCTCCGGAAAAGACTTAGCCATTTCTTGCTAACCCTCGTAGTATTTGCTGCAAGATACTGCTCCTTGACAGCCCTCCGAGAACTTTCGTTTCCAAAGTATACTGGGAAACAGCCATAATCCTGCAGAAATCACCTGCCTTTGGAAACAGAAGAGTTAAACAACTGTTTAACTGGATTAAGGGAAGGCCAGAGCGTTTATCTCCAGGCAGGAAACCAATTCCCGTCCCCTGGAAACCGGAAAACTATCACTTCTGTTCACAGTAGTTACCACCGCTGGCCAACGGTCGCAGCCAGTAGCTGACAAGTTACACGGTGACAAAAACAAAATTATGCAACACCTTTGGTGAAATGTTCCATTCAGCCGTCCTGCATAATCTTCTCTCCAATCCTGTTAACAACAGGAAATTTATCTGTAAGTAAAATATTATTCGTAAGAGATCAATCTGTGATTATGTAATGTGCTATAGGCGTCAAATAATGAAATTGACTGCCCAAATCAGTCTCCATATCAACAGTTACAGAATGACTTACGTAATAACAGAACGCAATACGCTGTTTTGAAGTGAATCTTCCTGTTTCTGATATGCCTGCTAACAGTAGGGGATGTGGCATTATACCTGTAACGCTAGATCTATCGGTCCATGCATAACATGCAATTAACATTCCTTAAGACTATGACAATTTCCACTGAATTGCTTTGATGAGCTGTAATTGTATGGTATGTGTGACTGTAACGTCTTGTGTAATGATTTAGGTTATTCATTTATGATAGCCTATCTGTTTGTGTATTTGTGTATAGTAAAGAGCTGAGTACAGGAGTAGATAAACAAATAGTCAGATAGTGTGTGTGCTGTGAGAATGTGTTGCCTCACTGCAGTGTTTGTGTCCAACAGTATGGGACTTCTATTAGAAGGGATCATGTGGTAATATACGATTGCAGTTGCGATGGTACCTTGATTTTGATTCTATGAGAAGTAAAATTAGCCCTAACTGTGGAATGTTTGAGGGTGATGACCAGACCCACGTCCCTAAGGAATGACAGTAAAAAGGAAAAGTAAACTGAACAGGCACAGAATTGTCTTCCCTTTCTCTACTGTCTTCTCCGGCAACGAAGGGTTGATGTGTGGAGGCTCAAACATTTACTTGAGTTCGCTGTACTAGTACAGCAACCTCGGCACAAATTTGTAACCTTTCGGAAGGTAATGAAACACGTCAGGCTGTAACACACTTTATTCCAATTATTCATGTTTACTGAATCGGTAAAATTATAGGAACATTTTGATCCCTAGATTGTAACATATATGTGGTGTAGGGCTTAATTCTCAAAGGTCACGTGTGATGAATGCTGAGATTTCCCATTCCTAATGTTAATGCATCTTGCTGTACTTAATCTTTGTATAGTTAGAGGGCAGAACAGCAGAGCGGTGGCTGATAGATGTACAGGGCTGGAGGCCAGATCAGGGTACAGGAAACCGACCGTCAACAAGCCATTGTACGAACTCCGGGCGCCTTGGTAAGATAAGATAGCTTTGTAACATGGGCAGGGGAAATTCCACCATTAGGGCCAGCTTTGTAGCTTGCCCGCGACTTGCTGGGGCCAAACAAAGTCCACTTGGAGTACAGGTAGGCAAGTAAGGCTGAGCTAAGGTTGGTCAGCGTTCGCAAACTATGGGAATGGTGGCTTACCATTCCTCGGCACTCGCAGCTTCCCAAAGAAGATCCGGTTATTTAGTGCAATGGGTGTGCCATTTTCGAGACAATATTTCCCACTGGTGGAGCTACAGTCTTTCGTCACTTTTTGGGAGCATTACAAGGATCAGGGAAGCAGATGTGAAGAGTGCAAGCTTTTAGAGACAGTTGGAACGGAGTCTTCTTTAGAGCACATTGAGACAGGAGTCATCTTCAGAGACAGTCAAGAGGGAGCCCTTTTTGCAGACACTTGAGGCAGGAACAGCTGAGGGCAAAAGCTGATGTGTCACATACTTTACCAACCACTTCACTTTTCCTTACCACGCTCCATTTCACTTGTGTAAGTTTACCTATTGGAAGGGGATCGTGGAAGAATGAGAGAAGAAAGTCTGTGTGGCATTATTCTGATGATCATATGTTGGGGTGTTACTCAAGTGAATTGTTTGTGATGCACACTTCCTCATTCAAAACAGTCACGCGAAACGTGCCAGGTACAAAACTAAATATAAACTGCAACAAGAAAAATGCATTTCAATTTAAGTAAGGAATCTTTACATACTTGCTATGGATAACAGACACATCATCAAACTCTTTCTCTTATTCTTGAATTCCTTTATGCTTTGAACCATCAGGATAATCAATAAAGTCGTAAATTGGTTAAAGCTTCATAACTGTTCATCGTAATTGTGTGTGGAGACTGGAATCTGAGGATTTCATATGGACACAAATAGTCATCACACCAGTACGGTGATTAAGTGTATGTTTTAGAACATCATGAGTTACGGTTTTCTATTTTTGGGGTTTAGGAACACAGCATCAGATCGAGAGTGCACTTAGGGGTTGTGAGTTACAGAGAATAATAGGCATAAGCCCAGGTGGGGTAGATTCGGGGTGTTGTGTCCCCGTATTGGTTGAATTTTTGGCAGAGACGTAGGTGTAGCTCTCGATCCGTAATGTGCGTCAGAATGACACCATATTAAGGACCTTGCGAGATAGAACATGGCGGTGCAGCCTGCGACTTTGAGCCACTGCGACCAGGGCGTATCATGCTGAAGTGCTGGTTACCCGTACCGCTGCTGTGGATGTGTATACACATCCTGGTACACCGTTACCGAGGTGCTGTGGACGTGTATACGCGAACCGTTTGGTCTTTCCTACAGTGCTACTGACGCCCGTATGCGTTATCAGCCGCCGACTTCTCACCGCAGTGGACGAGTTACTACCATATCTCGGTGAGTACAAATATTGCGAGTATTTATCATACAATATACACTCCTGGAAATGGAAAAAAGAACACATTGACACCGGTGTGTCAGACCCACCATACTTACTCCGGACACTGCCAGAGGGCTGTACAAGCAATGATCACACGCACGGCACAGCGGACACACCAGGAACCGCGGTATTGGCCGTCGAATGGCGCTAGCTGCGCAGCATTTGTGCACCGCTGCCGTCAGTGTCAGCCAGTTTGCCGTGGCATACGGAGCTCCATCGCAGTCTTTAACACTGGTAGCATGCCGCGACAGCGTGGACGTGAACCGTATGTGCAGTTGACGGACTTTGAGCGAGGGCGTATAGTGGGCATGCGGGAGGCCGGGTGGACGTACCGCCGAATTGCTCAACACGTGGGGCGTGAGGTCTCCACAGTACATCGATGTTGTCGCCAGTGGTCGGCGGAAGGTGCACGTGCGCGTCGACCTGGGACCGGACCGCAGCGACGCACGGATGCACGCCAAGACCGTAGGATCCTACGCAGTGCCGTAGGGGACCGCACCGCCACTTCCCAGCAAATTAGGGACACTGTTGCTCCTGGGGTATCGGCGAGGACCATTCGCAACCGTCTCCATGAAGCTGGGCTACGGTCCCGCACACCGTTAGGCCGTCTTCCGCTCACGCCCCAACATCGTGCAGCCCGCCTCCAGTGGTGTCGCGACAGGCGTGAATGGAGGGACGAATGGAGACGTGTCGTCTTCAGCGATGAGAGTCGCTTCTGCCTTGGTGCCAATGATGGTCGTATGCGTGTTTGGCGCCGTGCAGGTGAGCGCCACAATCAGGACTGCATACGACCGAGGCACACAGGGCCAACACCCGGCATCATGGTGTGGGGAGCGATCTCCTACACTGTCCGTACACCACTGGTGATCGTCGAGGGGACACTGAATAGTGCACGGTACATCCAAACCGTCATCGAACCCATCGTTCTACCATTCCTAGACCGGCAAGGGAACTTGCTGTTCCAACAGGACAATGCACGTCCGCATGTATCCCGTGCCACCCAACGTGCTCTAGAAGGTGTAAGTCAACTACCCTGGCCAGCAAGATCTCCGGATCTGTCCCCCATTGAGCATGTTTGGGACTGGATGAAGCGTCGTCTCACGCGGTCTGCACGTCCAGGACGAACGCTGGTCCAACTGAGGCGCCAGGTGGAAATGGCATGGCAAGCCGTTCCACAGGGCTACATCCAGCATCTCTACGATCGTCTCCATGGGAGAATAGCAGCCTGCATTGCTGCGAAAGGTGGATATACACTGTACTAGTGCCGACATTGTGCATGCTCTGTTGCCTGTGTCTATGTACCTGTGGTTCTGTCAGTGTGATCATGTGATGTATCTGACCCCAGGAATGTGTCAATAAAGTTTCCCCTTCCTGGGACAATGAATTCACGGTGTTCTTATTTCAATTTCCAGGAGTGTATGTGCTTCATAGCCTGCTATCATTTGCGAAAATTCGTTTCGGTTTTTTGAATCGTTTAGGAGATGCGTGGACTGTTATGACCACATGATTCGTGATGCACAAGGAAGTGAATGTGCGATCTCCATTCGGATATAAAACCCAGTAACTAGAGAATGAAATGATATATCTTTCTCCTCTCAATCTGAAATAAAATTCCCGTATTTTATCTGCATTTCATTAGCTGAAATGTTGTAATGTTGTTGCTTAATTTGTTATGCAAGCGGTGCTGCTATTCTAGACCATAAAAGTGGATTAAAAGCTGTGAGCTGTCTGGGGAAGTTAACCTTGCATTACTGCGCAACTGTTTCACCAGGTATCCAGTCTAGCTTACCAAATTCCCAACCAGACTAACATTAATTATAATCTTTTAATAGTCATACGACAACTGGTGATATATATATATATATATATATATATATATATACATATATATATATCTCTTTCCCTCTCCTTCCCTCTTTCCTGATGAGGCAACAGTTTGTTGCGAAAGCTTGAATTTTGTGTGTATGTTTGTGATTGTTTGTGTGTCTTTCGACCAGCCAGCTCTTTCGTTCGGTAAGTCACATCATCTTTGTTTATATATATATATATATATATATATATATATATATATATATATATATATATATATATATAAAAGAAAATTTAAATAAAAAGAAATAAATCAGTTTATATTTGGACATTTGTTTAACATTTAACATTTCAGCATATTAATCTTGATTCATAACTGGTGCCTGGTTTAGGACTGTGAAAATGTGAGTTTATAATCTTGCGGAACACATCAAATATGGAGCCAAGATTGGGAGACTGCATACAACACTGCATTCATAAAATAACACACAAAGAAACTTGAAACATATGCAAGAGGAAATTAACCACAACCAACCGATTCAATATTCACCCAAAGAAGTTACGTTCGTAGCGCAATCCTGTCCGTCATGCAATTACCACACACTGGTATACTAAATTCATACTAACTCTTTGTGAAATCTTCCCGAAAAGAATAGCTGAGGGCTACTTTGATGGTTACACCACATGCTTCACGTGGTCAACTTGGTTTACACAAAGAGTGTAACTCCACAATAATTTTGATAATTAAAATAAATCAGATCGAAAAGCAATTTACAGAAGAAAAACCTCTAACTGGTTACTAACGTCTTACTATTAACCTGATGGGTCACACAATTGTATAAGCACGTGGTACTGGTCTCACAAAGTGCACCCCACGTGGGTTGAACATAAAGAAAAGTTGCTATATTGAAAAATATTGTCAAGACGAGACGTTATAATCTCACGCACATTCGCATGTAAGATCGATGATCTTAGTTAGATTTACTGATCAACACGTGGTTCCACTTTACTCACAAAGTAGTGACAAAGCAACTACTGGAAGATATTCTCAACTGTACTCTCGAATCACACTGCGTTGCAATTTATGATAACATTAGATATTTTAGAGCTAAACCTGAAATAAAGGTGATTAAATTTTCAGTTAGGCTGAACTTAAGAGATCCATTGTCCTACGGACTTAGCAGACACGCGCTTAGCCGGAGATCTTACCACTTCAGACGCTCGCCGCGGACAGACTGACCTGGGCTCCTACCAAGCGTGCTTCCCAAATACAAACGGAAGTGACCAGAGAGGCAGCTCCCTATACCAACATGACAAGGGACGGACAGGACCATACTAAGGATAGAAACCTCTTTGCTTTTAGAAAGCGTAGCTACCTGTTCCGACGTTGGTCCTACTGTTCTCTAGCAGACAGGCTTGTCTGCTACCCGCAAGCATGCAACTAGAAATACATTTGCTCATTCATCCTCTCACACAGAAGGGAAGGGGGATGACAGTATCTTATCATATACAGTATATAAAAGAAAGCGGATGTAGGTTCCGTATGAGACTGTGTGACATGAATTACATATAAACTGTGTTTTAAAGTGTAGTAGTGTGACAGATCGTTCTTGTTTATGTGTAAAAGTAACACGTTTCACTACTCAGTCTCCTCCCAGATAGTCAGAAACACCACAGTAAATTCAGAAGAGGAATTTATGCCGTAAATGACAACAGATTTAAGAAATTAACATAAAAGGAATCCAACAGAGACTTTTCAATGTATGGTTGATTTACCATACGCAAAGTTTACGCAAAGCGTTTCTACCTCTGCAAACTGTTTCAAATTGCGTGCAGCGTTATACTTAATTTGATACGCAGTAAGTATGGCATATAATGGAAAGAAATTCAGTTCTTTATCGAGTGAAGATATCAGACTAAGTTAACCAAAAATCAAAATTTTTTCATCCAGTAGTTTTTGAAAACTCGTATGTTAAGTATTTCATATCGGCTGGAGAGGCTGTGAGCACCTGCTGGTGCATTCGACTGCTGTACGGTGGCAGAGGTGAGAGGCAGTTCTGTCGAGGGATGCTCATAAAACATCGATATGGTTTCCAAAAAAGATATCGATATATTTCGGCCACGCCTTTCCACCCAACACGTTGATATATCGATATCAATATGGCAATATCGAGTGCCGATACTTTAATTTTATATTATATTTTATCACAATTTTCGGTACATATTTGAAGTTGTTGTAGCGCGGTGTGGCCACGTGCTTTGAGGCGTCATATCACAGATTTTGCGCCTCCTCCCGCCGGAGGTTCGAGTCCTCCCTCGGGCATGGTTGTATGTGTTGTTCTTAGCATAAGTTAGTTTAAGTTAATTAGTTACTGTAAATAGTGTGTAAGTCTAGGGTCCGATGACCTCACCAGTTTGGTCCCTTAGGAATTCACACGCATTTGAACATTTGCTAATGAGGTTCCGAAGGCTTCCACAGCATCACGGGTAACGCAGCAACAGCGGCCTCTACGGCCAGTCACTCTTCCCAGTGATGTGTCCGCTGCGGAGTGAGCTGCACCGACAGGAGGCGTTCTATCTGGTCAGGCCTTAAGCTGTCCTTTGTTGGACACGAGTACTAGGTCGAAACTGTGCTGCTGTCGTGACAGCTTATTGCGTTGTTCCGAGCGGCCCCAGCGTCAGACTGTGAGCGACAGCAGGATCTGGAAACCCCAGCATCGAACAATAGAGCCGCGACAAGCTGGCGTCTTGTCCAGTCCCTAGCAGACAGCTGTGTCAATATTGGCGGCGGGCGAAATTAAGCGCGCATCAAAACACGAATGTCGGGGCGCTCAGCTGCCCTCGTGCCGCGCCCCCAGCTGTCAGAGGGCTTCCTGCGCACTGCTACTGTTTCCGCCGCCTATCAATCACCTGGGACCACCCATCCGACTGAGTGTTACGAGGGAGAGAGTCTGACACAAAGTCTTAGTGGGTAACGGTGCAGCTTCTATAAATCAGGCTGCTGCCAAGATGTTCGACTCGACATCAACATCCACTTATTTACTCTGGAGACCAATTCGAAGTGCGTGGCAGGGTGTAGGAGCCTTTGTTTCGGTTGTCAGAACTTACTCGCATTCCATTCAAGTATGGAGAGAGGCAGGAACTATTTAAACACCTCTGAGGACCTTGTAATAAGTCTAACTTTGTCCTCACCATCCCTACAGGAGCGACACGTAAGGGGTTGTAGTACATTACTGCGGTCGTCTCTTGGGACTGGTCTTAAAATTTCGTAACCAGAATTTCTCGGAACAGTTTTCGTCTATAATGAAGCGTCTACGAGTTCAGTTTCATCAGTATCTATTCGACATACCCCTGTGGGTTAAACAAACCTTTGACCGAGCGAGGTGGCGCAGTGGTTAGCACACTGGACTCGCATTCGGGAGGACGACGGTTCAATCCCGTCTCCGGCCATCCTGATTTAGGTTTTCCGTGACTTCCCTAAATCGTTTCAGGCAAATGCTGGGATGGTTCCTTTGAAAGGGCACGGCCGATTTCCTTCCCAATCCTTCCCTAACCCGAGCTTGCGCTCCGTCTCTAATGACCTCGTTGTCGACGGGACGTTAAACACTAACCACCACCACTACAAACCTTTGACCATTCTTGCTGCGATTCTCTGAAGACATTCAGTGTCCTCTGTTATTCCTAATTGTTAAGGGTCCCACACACTGGAGCAACGTTCTAGGACGAGTCATAATAGTGTTTCGTAAGCAATCTCCCTAGGAAACTGATTACATTTCGTCAGTTTTATAACCGTTGCCCGAAGTCTGCCACATTCTTTGAATACGACTGAAAGAATATGGACAGTACATTTCATATGCCTACAAATCATTATCCTCAAGTATTTCTATAAGTTTACCGATCAAAATCGTGATTCATTGCTAATTTATTCGTAAGATACTACTTTTTGTTTTCTAAAGATTTGAAGCAAAGTGCCAATCATTGCATTACTTTGGAATCTTATCAAGATCCCACTGAATATTTGTACAGCATTTCTGACAGTATTTCGTTATAGGTAATCGCATCATCTGCGAAAAGTCTGACATTGTTATTAACATTGTCTGATAGGTCATTAATATATGACGTGTACAGCAAGAGTCTCAACACACTTCCTGAAGTATACGTGAAGTTGCTTCTGCTCCTGCCGATGACTCTGCGTCTAAGATAATATGCTGCGTCGTCCCTATCAACAAATCCTCGTTCCATTCACAAATTTCGCTTTACACCACAAATGATGGTAATTTTGATAAAAAAGTAATGGTGTGGAATGGAATCAAATGCTTGTCTTGATCCGTAGTCTTCAGAATGTGATGTGATAAAAGGGCGAGCTGTGTTTCACAAGATTGATGTTTTCGAGATCCATGCTGGTTAGCGTAGAAGAGGCCATTCTGTTTGGGATCTCTCAGAGCTCCGAATATATTCTAAGGTTTTACAATAAATGGGTGACGAGAATAATTCGGCTGTAGTTTTGTGGATTACATATGCTACTTTTCTTGTAGAGAGGTGTGCACTTTGCTTTCTTCCAACTATAGAGCACGATGCCTCGTTTGAGGAACCTGTGGTATGTTGTTGTTGTGGTCTTCAGTCCAGAGACTGGTTTGATGCAGCTCTCCATGCTACTCTATCATGTGCAAGCATCTTCATCTTCCAATACGTACTGCAACCTACATCCTTCTGAATCTGCTTAGTGTATTCATCTCTTGGTCTCCCTCTACGATTTTTACCCTCCAACCTGCCCTCCAATACTTAATTGCTGATCCCTTGATGCCTCAGAATGCGTCCGATCAACCGATTCATTCTTCTGGTCTAGCTGTGCCACAAATTTCTCTTCTCCCTAGTTCTATTCAATACCTCCTCATTCTACATATACATCTACGTGATTACTCTGCTGTTCACAATAAAGTGCCTGGCAGAGGGTTCAATGAACCATCCTCATGCTGTCTCTCTACCGTTCCACTCTCAAACGGCACGGGGGGAAAACGAGCTCTTAAATTTTTCTGTACGAGCCCTGATTTCTCTTATTTTATCGTGATGATCATTTCACCCTATTTAGGTGGGTGCCAACATAATGTTTTCGCAATCGGAGGAGAAAACTGGTGATTGAAATTTCGTAAGAAGGTCCCGTCGCAACGAAAAACGCCTCTGTTTTAATGATTGCCACTCCAATTCACGTATCATGTCTGTGACACTATCTCCCCTATTTCGCGATATTACAAAACGAGCTGCCCTTCTTTGTACTTTTTCGATGTCATCCGTCTGTCCCTCCTGATGCGGATCCCACACCGCACAGCAGTACTCCAGAATAGGGAGGACAAGCGTAGTGTAAGCAGTCTCTTTGGTAGACCTGTTGCACCTTCTAAGTGTTCTGCCAATGAATCGCAGTCTTTGGTTTGCTCTACCCACAATATTATCTATGTGATCGTTTCAATTTAGGTTATTTGTAATTGTAATCCCTAAGTATTTAGTTGAATTTACAGCCCTCAGATTTGTCTGACCTATCGCGTAATCGAAATTTAGCTGATTTAATTTCGTACTCATGTGAATAAGTCCGCACTTTCCTTTATTCAGGGTCAATTGCCCCTTTCGCACCATACAGATATCTTATCTAAATCATTTTGCAAGTCGTTTTGATCATCTGATGACTTTACAAGACGGTAAATGACAGCATCATCTGCAAAAAATCTAAGACGGCTACCGAGATTGTCTCCTATGTCGTTAATATAGATCAGGAACAATAAAGGGCCTATAACACTTCCTTGGGGAACGCCGGATATTACTTCTGTTTTACTCGATGACTTTCCGTCTATTACTACGAATTGTGACCTTTCTGACAGGAAATCACGAATCCAGTCACACAACTGAGGCGATACTCCGTAGGCACGCAGTTTGATTAGAAGAAGCTTGTGAGGAACGGTGTCGAAAGCCTTCTGGAAATCTATAAGTATGGAATCAATTTGACATCCCCTGTCGATAGCACTTATTACTTCATGAGTGTAAAGAACTAGTTGTGTTTCACAAGAACGATATTTTCTGAATCCGTTCTGATTATATGACAATAAATCGTTTTCTTCGAGGTGACATTATACTGAGTGCACTATCCCGAATTACCTTGAGCAATTAAACAGAGAATCGACTCGTGGAGGTAACATCTTGGACCTACTGATAACAAACAGACCGAACTTTTCGACTCTGTAAGTGCAGAACAGGGAATCAGTGATCATAAGGCCGTTGCAGCATCCCTGAATATGGAAGTTAAGGGGAATATAAAAAAAGGGAGGAAGGTTTTTCTGTTTAGCAAGAGTAGTAGAAGGCAGATTTCAGACTACCAAACAGATCAAAACGAAAATTTCTGTTCAGACACTGACAATGTTGAGTGTTTATGAAAAAAGTTCAAGGCAATCGTAAAATGCGTTTTAGACAGGTACGTGCGAGTAAAACTGTGAGGGACGGAAAAAACCCACCGTGGTTCAACAACAAAGTTAGGAAACTACTGCGAAAGCAAAGAGAGCTTCACTCCAAGTTTAAACGCAGCCAAAACCTCTCAGACAAACAGAAGCTAAACGATGTCGAAGTTAGCGTAAGGAGGGCTATGCGTGAAGCGTTCAGTGAATTCGAAAGTAAAATTCTATGTACCGATTTGACAGAAAATCCTAGGAAGTTCTGGTCTTACGTTAAATCAGTAAGTGGCTCGAAACAGAATGTCCAGACAATCTGGGATGATGATGGCATTGAAACAGAGGATGACACGCGTAAAGCTGAAATACTAAACACCTTTCTCGAAAGCTGTTTCACAGAGGAAGTGTTCCTCTCTAAAGTGTTCCTTCTCTAAATCCTCGCACAAACGAAAAAAATGGCTGACATCGAAATAAGTGTCCAGGGAATAGAAAAGCAACTGGAATCACTCAACAGAGGAAAGTCCACTGGACCTGACGGGATACCAATTCGATTCTACACAGAGTACGCGAAAGAACTTGCCCCCCTTGTAACAGCCGTGTACCGCAAGTCTCTAGAGGAACGGAAGGTTCCAAATGATTGGAAAAGAGCACGGGTAGTCCCAGTCTTCAAGAAGGGTCGTCGAGCAGATGCGCAAAACTATAGACCTATATCTCTGACGTCGATCTGTTGTAGAATTTTAGAACATGTTTTTTGATAGCGTATCATGTCGTTTTTGGAAACCCAGAATCTACTCTCTAGGAATCAACATGGATTCCGGAAACAGCGATCGTGTGAGACCCAACTCGCTTTATTTGTTCATGAGACCCAGAAAATATTAGATACAGGCTCCCAGGTAGATGCTATTTTCCTTGACTTCCGGAAGGCGTTCGATACAGTTCCGCACTGTCGCCTGATAAACAAAGTAAGAGCCTATGGAATATCAGACCAGCTGTGTGGCTGGATTGAAGAGTTTTTAGCAAACAGAACACAGCATGTTGTTATCAATGGAGAGACGTCTACAGACGTTAACGTAACCTCTGGCGTGGCACAGGGGAGTGTTATGGGACCATTGCTTTTCACAATATATATAAATGAACTAGTAGATAGTGTCGGAAGTTCCATGCGGCTTTTCGCGGATGATGCTGTAGTATACAGAGAAGTTGCAGCATTAGAAACATGTAGCGAAATGCAGGAAGATCTGCAACGGATAGGCACTTGGTGCAGGGAGTGGAAACTGACCCTTAACATAGACAAATGTAATGTATTGCGAATACATAGAATGAAGGATCCTTTATTGTATGATTATATGATAGCGGAAGAAACACTGGTAGCGGTTACTTCTGTAAAATATCTGGGAGTATGCGTGCGGGACGATTTGAAGTGGAATGAACATATAAAATTAATTGTTGGTAGGTGGGTACCAGCTTGAGATTCATTGGGAGAGTCCTTAGAAAATGTAGTCCATCAACAAAGGAGGTGGCTTACAAAACACTCGTTCGACCTATACTTGAGTATTGCTCATCAGTGTGGGATCCGTATCAGATCGGGTTGACGGAGGAGATAGAGAAGATCCAAAGAAGAGCGGCGCGTTTCGTCACAGGGTTATTTGGTAACCGTGATAGCGTTACGGAGATGTTTAGTAAACTCAAGTGGCAGACTCTGTAAGAGAGGCGCTCTGCATCGCGGTGTAGCTTGCTCGCCAGGTTTCGAGAGGGTGCGATCCTGAATGAGGTATCGAATATATTGCTCCCCCTACTTATACCTCCAGAGGAGATCACGAACGTAAAATTAGAGAGATTCGAGCGCGCACGGAGGTTTTCAGACAGTCGTTCTTCCCGCGAACCATACGCGACTGTAATAGAAAAGGGAGGTGATGACAGTGGCACGTAAAGTGCCCTCCACCACACACCGTTGGGTGGCTTGCGGAGTATAAATGTAGATGTAGATGTAGATGTAGGTACTTCATAATGTTCGAATACAGTACATGTTCTAAAACCCTACTGCAAATCGACGTTAGTTTTATAGGCCTGTAATTCAGGGAATTACTGCTACTTCCGATTTGGGTATTGGTGTGACTTGAGCAATTTTCCAGTCTTTAGGTACGTACCTTTCTGTGAGCGAGTGGTTGTATATAATTGCTAAATATGGAGCTATTTTATCAGCATACTGTAAGAGGAACCTGACTGGTATACAATCTGGACCAGAGGCCTTGCCTTTATTAAATGATTTAAGCTGCTTTGTTACACCGAGGATATCTACTTCTATTTCTCATCCTGGCAGTTGTTCTTGATTGGAATTCAGGAATATTTACTTCGTCTTCTTTGGTGAATGAGTTTCAGAAAACCGTGTTTAATAACTCTGCTTTAGTGGCACTGTCATCGGTGACTTCACCGCTGTTATCGCGCTGTGAAGGTATTGATTGTATCTTGCCACTGATGTGTTATATGTATGACCAGAATCTCTTTGGGTTTTCTGCCAGATTTCGGGACAGAATTTCGCTGTGGAAGTTATGTGATCTACCCATCTTATTTGCAGCATTATTCAGTAGCACCACATTTCGAAAGCTTCTATTACTTCCTGACACTTAAATCTATACTCGATGTTAACAAATTTCGCTTCTTCAGAATCGCTTTCCCTGCCAATGCCAGTCTACATTTCATATCCTCTCTACTTTGACCATCATTAGTTATTCTGCTCCTCAAAGAGCAAAACTCATTTACTACTTTAAGCGTCTCATTTTCTAATCTTAATCCCTCAGCATCGCCCGACTTAATTCGACTACATTCCGTTATTCTCTTTTTGCTTTTGTTGATGTTCATCTTATATCCTCCTTCCAAGACACTGTCCATTCCGTTCAACTGCTCTTCCAGGTCCTTTGATGTCTCTAACAGAATTACAGTGTCATCGGCGAACCTCAAAGTTTTATTTCTTCTCCATGGATTTTAATACCTACTCCGAATATTTCTTTTTTTTCATTTACTGCTTGGTCAATATACAGATTGAATAGCATCGGGGATAGGCTACAACCCTGTCCCATTTCCTTCCCAACCACTGCTTCCCTTTCATGACCCTCGACTCTTATAACTGCCATCTGGTTTCTGTACAAATTGTAAATAGCCTTTCGCTCCCTTATTTTACCCCTGCTACCTTCAGAATTGGAATGAGTGTATTCCAGTCAACATTGTCAAAAGCTTTCTCTAAGTCTACAAATGCTAGAAACGTAGGTTTGCCTTTCCTTAATCTATTATCTTAGGTAAGTCGTAGGGTCAGTATTGCCTCACGTGTTCCAACATTTCTACGGAATCCAAACTGACCTTCCCCCAGGTTGGCTTCTGTCAGTTTATCCATTCGTCTGTAAAGAACTCGTGTTAGTATTTTGCAGCCATGGCTTATTAAACTGATAGTTCGGTAATTTTCACATCTGTCAACACCTGCTTTGTTTGAGATTGGAATTATTATATTCTTCTTGAAGTCTGAGCGTATTTCGCCTGTCTCATACATCTCGCTCACCAGATGGTAGAGTTTTGTCAGGACTGGCTCACCCAAGGCAATCAGTAGTTCTAAATGAATGTTGTCTACTCCCGGGGCCTTATTTCGACTTAGGTCTTTCAGTGCACTGTCAAACTCTTCACGCAGTATCGTATCTCCCATTTCATCTCCATCTAAATCCTCTTCCATCTCCATAATACTGTCCTCAAAAACATCGTCCTTGTATAGACCCTCTATATACTACTTCCACCTTTCTGCTTTCCATTCTTTGCTTAGAACTGTGTTTCCATCTAAGCTCTTGATATTCGTACAAGTGGTTCTCTTTTCTCCAATGGTCTCTTTAAATTTCCTGTAGGCAGCATCTACCTTACCCCTAGTGATATACGCCTCTACATCCTTGCATTTGTCCTCTAGCCATCCCTGTTTAGCCATTTTGCACTTCCTGTCGATCTCATTTTTGAGACGGTTGTATTCCTTTTTGCCTGATTCATTTACTGCATTTTTGTATTTTCTCCTTTCATCAATTAAATTCAATATCTGTTCTGTTACCCAATGATTTCTCCTATCCCTCGTCTTTTTACCTACCTGATCCCCTGCTGCCTTTACTGTTTCATCTCTCAAATCTACCCATTCTTCTTCTACTGTATTTCTTTCCCCCATTGTTGTCAATCTTTCGCCTTTCGCCAATGCTCTCCCTAAACCTCTCTACAACCTCTGGTTCTGTCAGTTTATTCAGGTCCCATCTCCTTAAATTCCCAGCTTTTTGCAGTTTCTTCAGTTTTAATCTACAGTTCATAACAAATAGATTGTGGTCATAGTCCACATCTGCCCCTAGAAATGTCTTACAACTTCAAACCTGGTTCCTAAATCTCTGTCTTACCATTATATAACATATCTGAAATCTTCCAGTATCTCCAGGATTCTTCCGTGTATACAACCTTCTTTCATGATTCGTAAATTAAGTGTTAGCTATGATCAAGTTAGGCTCTATGCTAAATTCTACCAGGCGGCTTCCTCTTTCATTCCTTACCCCTATTCCATATTCACCTACTACGTTTCCTTCTCTTCCTTTTCCTACTGTCGAATTCCAGTCGCCAATGACTATTAAATTTTCGTCTCCCTTCACTATCTGAATAATCTCTTTTATCTCATCATACATTTCATCAATCTCTTCGTCATCTGCGGAGATAGTTGGCATATAAACTTGTACTACTGTGGTAGGCGTGGGCTTCGTATCTATCTTGGCCACAATAATGCGTTCACTATGCTGTTTGTAGCAGCTTACCCGCATTCCTATTTTCCTGTTCATTATTAAACCTACTCCTGCATTACCCCAATTTGATTCTGTATTTATAACCCTGTATTCACCTGACCAGAAGTCTTTCTCCTCCTGAAACCGAACTTCACTAATTCCCACTATATCTAACTGTAAGCTATCCATTTCCCTTTTTAAATTTTCTAATCTTCCCGCCCGATTAAGGGATCTGACATTCCACGTTCCGAGCCGTAGGACGCCATTTTTCTTTTTCCTGATAACAACGTCCTCCTGAGTAGTCCCCGCCCGGAGATCCGAATGGGGGACTATTTTACCTCCGGAATATTTTACCCAAGAGGACGCCATTATCATTTAACCATACAGTAAGGCTGCATACCCTCGGGAAAAATTACGGCCATAGTTTCTCTTTGCTTTCAGCCGTTCGCAGTACCATCACAGCAAGGCTGTTTTGGTTGGTGTTACAAGGCCAGATCAGTCAATCATCCAGACTGTTGCCCCTGCAACTACTGAAAAGGCTGCTGCCCCTCTTCAGGAACCACACGTTCGTCTGGCCTCTCAACAGATACCCCTCCGTTGTGGTTGCACCTACGGTGCGGCTACCTGTATCGCTGAGGCATACAAGCCTCCCCACCAACGGCAAGGTACCCCTAATCGAACAGAAGGTTGCCCTGGAACTGCGACTGGCGTTCCAAACTTTGTGCAGCTCACAAATGCAACTTAAACTGGATCCAAGGTGCAAACAAATAAAGACACTGAAAAAGTAACACAATCTGCGGAATTCACCTCTCAAATTGTGAGCTACTTGGAGCAAAAGCCACAGTAGCTATAAAATGGCGATACTTACTGGATCGATTCAGCGTAAACTGCCAGGCCTGCGACCAGCTGCCTCCCTCACTCGATGAACTCTCTGTCGCGCCTCCTCGCATCGACTCCATTATTGACTAACTTTCTTCCATACTCCCTGGTATCTTCTGCCTGGAGGAGAGAATTTACAACTTTGGCACGGTGATGACCAAGAATTCCTCTGAACACGCTGAAACGCCAGGGAAGCCTGCCAAAAATTCTCCGCTATCATTTACAGTGTGCCCATTAACTGCCCAGAGGTTGGTACGCTGTATATTCTGTGTCGCCCCTCATTGGTTCAGACATTTACACTAAAGCGCCTCTGCCGATAACCTTTCTGATTGGCTCACATCATCCTTGCAGTTACGTTCCAGAATCTGAACACGGCACAGTCAGGGGACCCATGGTCGCCCAGCTGTCTTTCAAGACCGTACCGGATCACGGACGTCAGAAATCACGTAAGGTGTTACTACAGCATTTCTGTGAACCAGCAGTCCAGTAGGGGAAAGCTTAAGCCATCCCGTATTCAAAATCTGCGACCACCCAGGTCCTTCATGCCAACCTTACAGGCCTTGAAATGTCCCCTTAGAAAAATTAACGAATTACTGTGCTGGTAAACCCCTTACGTTATTTGATTTTCAAACAGCTGAGCAAAACTGAACGGACTCAGACATTTCTCTCTTTACTTATTTTGATCATCACTAAACTGACACACAATATTTTTAGCGCAAAGCAATCTGACTTTCAATAATCTATACCTTTCATGAATCACTTACCTCACAAAAATCTTCGTTACTCGAACTACTACAATACAGCGATCGCCAATGCTGCCAGCTAAATAAAAGATTCTAACTACTGAAGGCACTACCTACCGATAAGCATAGTCAGCAAATGAAAGATTCTGATGGAGAACAAACAATGTATTTACCTTAATAGTGGTCAAAAGTCATAATATATGTATATCAGTTCATGACATCCAGTCTTACAAATTTACTCTCTCTGATGGACACACGTCCAAATCATCCGCTCTCAAAACTCCGCCATCTCACTCCCCACATCCACCACTGCTGGCGGCTTACCTCAAACTGCGCAACGCTACGCGCTGTTCACATCCAACTGCCCAACACTACAATAGCGACTATTCCAACAATGCCAACCAGCCACAGACTTCACAGTCAGTGATTTTCATATAGAGCGCTACGTGGCGTTACCAACATAAAAACCTAAACAGCCTATTTACAGCCTGCGTCAGCGAAGGGAAAGTAACGAATGTTACGCCAGAAGCCACTAACGATGTATTTACCTCCAGCATAGTCAAAAATCTTAAACTATCAGTCATATTCATTATCGTAAAGCGATACATGTAACGGTACTGTCATACCTTCATTTTCGAAGACCATTATTTGGTTTCCAGAATCGAATATACACCGTACTACATCTTCTCCCATGTTCACACTAATTATTGGGTTTGCAATGTTCTCGGTTCTACCGTCAAATTTGTTGATTTCCGCTGCTAACGCTTCTTGCAATTTGTCGCAGTTTACAAACAGGGCTTCCAATAGACATATGGTTACTAACTACAACGTCGTAGCCTCTGTTGATAGCTTCTTGGAGTATCCCCTCGTTCTTCATTCCTCTGACGTATACTGTGTTACGCCTGCAATAATCTTCGAGAGATATACTGATGCTGAAAGATCCTCAACCTCCAGATCAGTGATGTGGTACTCGGCGACCAACACAAAGTCCCATGGGGGTCAGGTCGTGGTTACTTGGGTGTTGCCATTGGGAATGGCAAGCAGCGTGTTCAAGAGAAATACAGGAACATCTGACACTGTAATATCAATTGAATTGACTTGCATATACATTATGAATAGTGCTGTCAATATGAACACCATTGATTCTAACGAGCAACTGAATATAGAGCTGGAAAATGATGCTATTTATGGAGACTGGTGGGAGGTAATCACATGAAGCTCTGTTTTTTATGATATAGCTTGGACAGCTTCTTTTTTAGTGATCAGTGGTCGTTGTTCCAATTTGTTTGCTTAAAAATTTGTTACAGCCAGATAACTGCACTATAGAGTCTCTGAAATACGTTATTGCATCTTAGCTATTGCTAGTTACATAATAAGAGCTAATGAAGTTCTCTCTCTCTCTCTCTCTCTCTCTCTCTCTCTCAGTTGACATTTTGCTTAATGCGTAACTTAATGCATAACTTGTGCTTGGCGACTGGTGCTGATGAGGTAACATGTGTTCATGTACTTGGCTGACTTACAGTGTTGATTGTTTCTATCTGCCTGCTTTTGGCTTTAATTTCTTCCCCTTTTTGCTCTGTGGCATATCGATTTGTAAACATATGTGGATTGTTAGTGTTTTGAATTATAATACTTATAAAGCAGGAAGTAGAAAAATAATAAAACCGGCTGAGAAAAAACTGGAAGAACAGGATTAAGGAAAGGAGGGGAAGGAGACAGAGTAGAATGAGGGAAAGTGTTTTTGTGAGTACGAAGAAAATTATGAAGAAAGTCAAACTTAAAGCGGTATAACAATGGAAGTTGATGAAGGGGAAAGAAAAAAGGAAGAAAAGAGAGGAAAGTGAATAGGAAAAGAGGTTTGGGTTATGAAGTAGGGTGGAATAGAGGAGACGAGGAGCAAACCATAAGAGGGCAGACAAGGGAGTGGAGCAAGCAGGAAGACAGAGAAGAGGAAGAAGAAGAAGACTAACAAGAGAAAGCAATAGGAATAAGGTGGAGGAAGAGTAGTAACGAGAAGTAAAAGAAGCTAGGAGGTAGAAGATGAAGGAAGGAAGGGAGACTAGGATTTAGCGTCCCATCAATGCTGAGGTGATTACAGCTGCAGCAGAAGCTAGGATTCAGAGAAAGATGGGAAACGAAAGGGACTGTGTCTCTACATTTACCCAAAGAAATTTAGGGTAACTATGTAAAACCTAAGACTGGGTGGCCATCTGAATGCAAGTCCAGTCTGTTAAACACTGTGTCACCTCATTATGTAGTACCGAAGAAAGTAGATGAAGTGATTAAGAAGAAGGAAGAGTAACTAGAATGAAAGAATAAGTAGGAAGGGAAACTAAGTAGCAGAAATGAATAAGTAGCAAAGAGAAGAGGGCAGAGGAATTAAGTGAGAAATGTGAGGGAGACCGTGTATTCGCCTCTGCGCTCTCACCGCTTTCCGTGTGGCAGTGAGGGGTTAGGACGGAGAGGGCAAGACAATCGCAGAGCAGGCAGGCGTACTGCGGTGCGGCGCTGTGCTGTGCGCACGTCTCGCCGTTTATTGCCGGCGGCCGGTCACGTGCCGCCGCAAATATTTGCCGGCCCAATGTGGGTGTGGGGGAGGAGAGAAGGGGGGGGGGGGGCAAGTTTTATGGTCGCCGCGAAAGACGGTTTCGGCGCCTGGCGTGCAGCTGGTGGGCCGGTCGACGTCTGCAGAGGTGGCGGAGAGGCTTCCTGTGTTGGCGCACTCGGGAGCACCTGACCGTAACCTCTCGCGAGGGAGCGCCACCGTGGAGGCAGTGTTACGTGACTGCGCTGTAATGACTAGAGCACGGAAGCTCGCTCATCTTTGGGAACTCGTTCATTAGTGCCTAGTGTTTTTGTGATCCATTCATGTTTACTCCTTCACAGTTCCTGTTTTTTATATAGTTTAGTGAGCTTTAACGACAGCCAAATGAAAAACACGAACAAGAGGGTACCAAGGACCTGATCAATGGGCGTGTACTACTCGTATTACAACAGGCCATTAAAAAGTTTCTGTTCGAATCCCATACAGTGGACATTGGGGCAATCATCCCACTGACGAACCACATTAAAAATAGCCGTTTTCTAAAACACTGTGTCCTGCTGTGTGAACGAGTTCCTAGTTCCCTGCTACATAACCTCGTCCGACTGGAGTCATCGACCTTTCAAGGCCTTTCCTTAAGAGACCGAGGGCATGATAATATGGCTCTGAGCACTATGGGACTTAACAGCTGTGGTCATCAGTCCCCTAGAACTTAGAACTACTTAAACCTAACTAACCTAAGGACATCACACACATCCATGCCCGAGGCAGGATTCGAACCTGCGACCGTATCGGTCGCACGGTTCCGGACTGCGCGCCTAGAACCGCGAGACCACCGCGGCCGGCGAGGGCATGATTATAGCATGGGGCCGGCCGGAGTGGTCGAGCGGTTCTAGGCGCTACAGTCTGGAACCGCGCGACCGCTGCGGTCGCAGGTTAAAATCCTGCCTCGGGCATGGATGTGTGTGTTGTCCTTGGGTTAGTTAGGTTTACGTAGTTCTAAGTTCTAGGGGACTGATGACCTCAGAAGTTAAGTCCTATAGTGCTCAGAGCCAATAGCATGGGGAGAAATCGGGATTATAGGGTGCGCGCTCTAGTGTCTTCCGATTAAGTTGACGAAACTTCTACGTCACAACATTTGCGATATGGGGATGTGGATTACTGTGAAGCAGCAGCGTACCTTGTCGCAGTTTTCTTTGCGTTTCGCCTCAGTCGCACGCCGTAATTTCTCCAGCACTGCGCAGTACCGTTCCTCAGTGATGGAGGCACTGTAACTGATAAGGGTGGCCTCCAAGATGGATTGGCGTCTAACGACCACCACGGGACTTGGTGCACCATCCTACAACACTGCTTTTCGGTAGAGATGCTGCCCTATGCACATTCTTCGTACTACGGTGGATGTCTACCGGTGTTCGTCCCTCAGAACCCCCAGCAGCGAAGAAAAGAATAACGTCGCCATAGTTCACGTTTTACTGTACACACGTCTGGAAGACCCGAATGCCACCCTAATTCCTTGCTTTCATGTTGGTGCTTATATACCCACATCAGAGTCGCGCTACATTGCATATAAGGAAACTGTTTCATCACACCCTATAGTTTTACGTCGAATGGCGAAATAATTTTGAGATTCACAACAAATGGTTTGAGATACACTCAGTAGCCACTAAATGTTACATTTTACGTCAGTCTGATTGCATGGATTAGCGCGCCAGGAAGTGTGTTCTAGTGATTGGACTCCTTATTGTAATTTTAATACCAGTAAACCCCCAACCCCGATTCTTTAAGGTATTAAACTCGCATATACATTCTAGCAAGAAACAAACTTTTTAAAAGAATTATATGATCATTCATTCAACGAATACTGAAAACGGTTACCATTTTTCAGAAAAGCTAGTTCAGTTCCTGAACTACGCCATAAATTTCTACAGGAAATTTACAAATTAATATGGCACTTTGGGCAGACAACAAGGATCAGCAATGACATAGGAACCGAGAGGTCGCAAATGCCACGAGAACGCGCTATGGTCACGAGAGGGCGCTACGGTAACGAGAGGGTGTTGCTATACAAACATGGATGGAGCGCACAGAAACAGTTGTCACTCACGGCTAGCTACACGCACCGTGTAATGAATGAGATGCAATGGACGAGGAGCTATGCGATTCTATGGCGAAAAATATCCTGATAAAAAGGTGTCACACGTTATTCGCCGATTGAGCGGAACCGGCTCGTTTCGTGTGCACAAGCCGGATGCTGGTCGCCAACGAACAACACGGACAGTTGCGGCGGAAGAAAGCGTTCTCGAAAAGGTGCAGCGTACGCGTTCAACAAGTGCGCGAGGTATGTCCCGCACCACTGATATCCCGCAACGCACAGTTTGGTGCATTATACACGACGGAGGACTGCATCTGTTTCATTTGAAACGTGTTCAGGCACAACCGGGGGACTACAACAAGCAACGCGATCTGCGCGGGGGTTTCTGCCGGAATCCGCTGCAGACTGAAGCTTCACAGTGAGTGTTCTCTTCACCGAAGAGGCTGAGTTCTCACTCGAGGGTGTGGTGAAATTCCGCAACCGGCATCCGTGCACGAATATGAACCCACATGCTACACGTACGAATGACTCACAAAGCAAATTTACCCTCAACGCTTTCGCTGACATCGGCGGAGACTATTTAATTGGGTCGTACATTCTCCCGGACCAACTTGACGGTCGCTCGTCTCACGTATTCCTATGAGAAGTTCTGCCAAACATGCTGAAAGATGCTCCAATGATATTCGTCGCCGCATTCGACTTAAGTACGACGGAGCCCTTGCCCATTTCAGCAGACAAGTGAGGGCACATCTGCAGGCGAGTTTTCCCGGCCGATGGATTGGTGGCGGTGGGCCAGCCGTGTAGCCGCCACGATCACCCGACCTGTCCCTAATCGATTTTTTCCTGTTTGGATACTTTTATATGAAACGTCTTTTACCTAGGGGGCAGGATTTTTGCGGCAGCATTATGTCATCGAAATACGCCAAGTATCTTTGAGGTGGTGCTCCATTCAAGGCAGCGTCCATATCAGGCATATCTCGTTGGACCTGGACAAAACTTTGAGCATCTCCTATAGTGGGCATCGATTTGTAGCGTGTGATTAAATAACTACAACACCATTTAGTAGCCCAGGATTGCCTTTGTGACTCCCGGTTCCTATGTGGCTACTGATCCTTGTTGTATGCCTGATGTGCCACGTCAGTTTTTAAACATTTCTTTCAATCACCCTGTTTAATTTTGTGGGTGTCTTCGGTGATATACGTGGATAATGTCAGCAAAATGGGTAGCGACTGCGGTTAATAGTAGAAAACACCAAATTAAAACATCATGGTTGATGCTGGAGCTTTGACGCATGAATAACGGACACTTACTAAGCGATAAGCACTTTTCCTTTCATTGTTTTTTGAGGATGCAAGCGAAGAAAAGGTTTTGAAAAAGTTTGAAATCATGCGTAAAATTTTATGGGAGTTGTATTCATATCGGGTTTCCAGCCTCAGCATCTCGTCATCTGGACACAAAATTTCGGCGGTCCGTCTGGCCGCCCTCTTCAGGTGAGTAGGCCGTCGCACTATCTCGCTGGAACTGTGCGACAGCCTACTCACCTGAAGACAGCGGCCAGGTGGACCGCCGAAATTTTGTGTCCAAATGACGAGATGTTACGGGTGGAGACCCGACGCGAATACAACGCATTATTACGCCGGGAAAGTTCACGGAGCCACTTGATGGGAGTTGCTATGTAAGTGCTCTCACTCTCAAATACTGGATGAATATAGTCTGGGTAATTTGTGCGTCAGGAGTTACTCTGCTTCGAGACGTACACGCAGTTTCTAACTTTTTAATACTTGACTCACTCATTGTGTCAACGTTTTAACGTCAGGTTATACCTTTGAACGAGTAGATTATGAAAGCATTTTAAATTATTAAATTTGGTACATAGTTACGTGAAGTACTAAAAATAATTTTTTTTAGATAGGCTACCAGAAAATGAACCTTTTAGTAATGTGGATATGATTACAGAAAAGTTTTAAACTACCAGTCGTGTTCACTGAATAGCATACGAAAGGAACTGGAAGTCGTGATTTTGACAACAGCTTTGAACTGAAGAAGAATGAGCGAACATAATGAACGACAGGAATTAGCAGTTGGTACTGAATAACAACGGTGGAATTAGAACAGGGGTTCCCGACATTTCTGAGACCGTTACCCCAGAGAGCAATAAGATATTAGCTAGAGCTGAGAAAATCGAGACACCACTTTTTGATGAAAATTGATGAAGAGGGACGTTAACAGTTGAAGCTCATACTGAGAAGACAATTATAAACTACTCTCTAGTTGAGAAAAAAGTACATGGTTATTTCAAGTCAATCTTCCAGAAAACACGAAAGAAATCTTAACTCTGCATTACGCTAGCGTATAAGGATTTGTTAATGTAATATTGTACTTGAATAAAGATAAATTTGTACTCCTTTATTTACACAGTAATGCAGTTATACATTACGTTTCTATTTACAGTATACTGTACGGATGGTAACGTATATTCTCTTTTGCTCCTTTCCTGAATGGCGGACATTACTTAAGAGCTGACGTTTTTATTGTTCCCATCGATATTCGTTCCTTATAAGTTTTACTGTAGTATCATACATGGTTTCTGTGAATGTACGTCCCCCCATGAACCATGGACCTTGCCGTTGGTGGGGAGGCTTGCGTGCCTCAGCGATACAGATGGCCGTGCCGTAGGTGCAACCACAACGGAGGGGTATCTGCTGAGAGGCCAGACAAACGTGTGGTTCCTGAAGAGGGGCAGCAGCCTTTTCAGTAGTTGCAGGGGCAATCAGTCTGGATGATTGACTGATCTGGTCTTGTAACATTAACCAAAACGGCCTTGCTGTGCTGGTACTGCGAACGGCTGAAAGCAAGGGGAAACTACAGCCATATTTTTTCCCAAGGACATACAGCTTTACTGTATGATTAAATGATGATGGCGTCCTCTTGGGTAAAATATTCCGGAGGTAAAATAGTCCCCCATTCGGATCTCCGGGCGGGGACTACTCAAGAGGACGTCGTTATCAGGAGAAAGAAAACTGGCGTTCTACGGATCGGAGCCTGGAATGTCAGATCCATTAATCGGGCAGGTAGGTTAGAAAATTTAAAAAGGGAAATGGATAGGTTAAAGTTAGATATAGTGGGAATTAGTGAAGTTCGGTGGAGGGAGGAACAAGACTTTTGGTCTGGTGATTACAGGGTTATAAATACAAAATCAAATAGGGGAAATGCAGGAGTAGGTTTAATAATGAATAAAAAAGTAGGAGTGCGGGTTAGCTACTACAAACAGCATAGTGAACGCATTATTGTGGCCAAGATAGACACAAAGCCCATGCCTACTACAGTAGTACAAGTTTATATGCCAACTAGCTCTGCAGATGACGAAGAAATTGATGAAATGTATGACGAGATAAAAGAAATTATTCAGGTAGTGAGACGACAATTTAATAGTCATGGGTGACTGGAATTCGTCAGTAGGAAAAGCGAGAGAAGGAAACATTGTAGGTGAATATGGATTGGGGGGAAGGAATGAAAGAGGAAGCCGCCTTGTAGAATTTTGTACATAGCATAACTTAATCATAGCTAACTCTTGGTTCAAGAATCATAAAAGAAGGTTGTATACCTGGAAGAATCCTGGAGGTACTAAAAGGTATCAGATACATTATATAATGGTAAGACAGAGATTTAGGAACCAGGTTTTAAATTGTAGGACATTTCCAGGGGAAGATGTGGACTCTGACCACAATCTATTGGTTATGAACTGCAGATTTAAACTGAAGAAACTGCAAAAAGGTGCGAATTTAAGGATATGGCACCTGGATAAACTGAAAGAACCAGAGGTTGTAGAGAGTTTCAGGGAGAGCATAAGGGAACAATTGACAGGAATGGGGGAAAGCAATACAGTAGAAGAAGAATGGGTAGCTCTGAGCGATGAAGTAGTGAAGGCAGCAGACGATCAAATAGGTAAAAAGACGAGGGCTAATAGAAATGCTTGGGTAACAGAAGAAATATTGAATTTAATTGATGAAAGGAGAAAATATAAAAATGCAGGAAATGAAGCAGGCAAAAAGGAATACAAACGTCTCAAAAATGAGATCGACAGGAAGTGCAAAATGGCTAAGCAGGGATGGCTAGAGGACAAATGCAAGGATGTAGAGGCTTGTCTCACTAGGGGTAAGATAGATACTGCCTACAGGAAAATTAAAGAGACCTTTGGAGAGAAGAGAACCACTTGTATGAATATCAAGAGCTCAGATGGCAACCCAGTTCTAAGCAAAGAAGGGAAGGCAGAAAGGTGGAAGGAGTATATAGAGGGTTTATACAAGGGCGATGTGCTTGAGGACAATATTATGGAAATGGAAGAGGATGTAGATGAAGACGAAATGGGAGATAAGATACTGCGTGAAGAGTTTGACAGAGCACTGAAAGACCTGAGTCGAAACAAGGCCCCAGGAGTAGACAACATACCATTAGAACTACTGACGGCCTTGGAAGAGCCAGTCATGACAAAACTCTACCATCTGGTGAGCAAGAAGTATGAGACAGGCGAAATACCCTCAGACTTCAAGAAGAATATAATAATTCCAATCCCAAAGAAAGCAGGTGTTGACAGATGTGAAAATTACCGAACTATCAGTTTAATAAGTCACAGCTGCAAAATACTAACGCGAATTCCTTACAGACGAATGGAAAAACTGGTAGAAGCGGACCTCTGGGAAGATCTGTTTGGATTCCGTAGAAATGTTGGAACACGTGAGGCAATACTAACCTTACGACTTATCTTAGAAGAAAGATTAAGAAAAGGCAAACCTACGTTTCTAGCATTTGTAGCCTTAGAGAAAGCATTTGACAATGTTAACTGGAATACTCTCTTTCAAATTCTGAAGGTGGCAGGGGTAAAATACACGGAGCGAAAGGCTATTTACAGTTTGTACAGAAACCAGATGGCAGTTATAAGAGTCGAGGGTCATGAAAGGGAAGCAGTGGTTGGGAAAGGAGTGAGACAGGGTTGTAGCCTCTCCCCGATGTTATTCAATCTGTATATTGAGCAAGCAGTAAAGGAAACAAAAGAAAAATTCGGAGTAGGTATTAAAATTCATGGAGAAGAAGTAAAAACTTTGAGGTTCGCCGATGACATTGTAATTCTGTCAGAGACAGCAAAGGACTTGGAAGAGCAGTTGAACGGAATGGACAGTGTCTTGAAGGGAGGGTATAAGATGAACATCAACAAAAGCAAAACGAGGATAATGGAATGTAGTCAAATTAAATCGGGTGATGCTGAGGGAATTAGATTAGGAAATGAGACACTTAAAGTAGTAAAGGAGTTTTGCTATTTAGGGAGTAAAATAACTGATGATGGTCGAAATAGAGAGGATATAAAATGTAGACTGGCAATGGCAAGGAAATCGTTTCTGAAGAAGAGAAATTTGTTAACATCGAGTATAGATTTAAGTGTCAGGAAGTCGTTTCTGAAAGTATTTGTATGGAGTGTAGCCATGTATGGAAGTGAAACATGGACGATAACTAGTTTGGACAAGAAGAGAATAGAAGCTTTCGAAATGTGGTGCTACAGAAGAATGCTGAAGATAAGGTGGGTAGATCACGTAACTAATGAGGAGGTATTGAATAGGATTGGGGAGAAGAGAAGTTTGTGGCAAAACTTGACTAGAAGAAGGGATCGGTTGGTAGGACATGTTTTGAGGCATCAAGGAATCACAAATGTAGCATTGGAGGGCAGCGTGGTGGGTAAAAATCGTAGAGGGAGACCAAGAGATGAATACACTAAGCAGATTCAGAAGGATGTAGGTTGCAGTAAGTACTGGGAGATGAAGAAGCTTGCACAGGATAGAGTAGCATGGAGAGCTGCATCAAACCAGTCTCAGGACTGAAGACCACAACAACAACAATCGTCTAGTGCACAGCATTGTATGGTAGTGAATCGTGGATTGTGTGAAAAGAATAGAATCGTAGATTCTGAGACGTGCTGTCGAAAAAGGATGTTGGAAATCAGGCAGACAGTTGGGATAAGAAATGATGAGTTTCTCTTCAGAATCGGCGAGGAAAGGAAAATAAGGACCACACTGACAAGAGACATTGTTAGCATATCCGTCACCATTAGAGATTAAACGTGCGGAGAATAAACAGCACGAGTCTAACAAGTCAATGTGCTATTCCTGTTTCTACACCTCGACAGAGAGCACTTTACTGCCGCCATTTATACTGGAGTAGCAGAACGTGCAAGAGGCCTAATTTTATCTTGCCAAATCAGAATAACACACTGAAGTTCTGTTAGTTCCATTAGGCTGGTGTCGTTATGTGATGCTGTTGTAGCAGGACAGAAGTAGCACGCAAGTCTGGAGACCGTTATTTATCTGTAAGGCTTTTGGTATTGCAGTGAAAGTGCAAAAGGCTTTTATCTAATCTAAATAGTGAAGTTCATTGTTTATAGGGATGACAGCTATGTTTATTATAAACATATCCCTTCAGAGAATGCAGGAAGCTGGCTTCTACAGTGTTGCATAATCATGTGTACGTCTGCAAAGTTCACGCGATACATTAACTACCAGTCACGATAGTCCAAATACAGACCTTCACCACTTTGTGAGTGAAGAATACATGTTACTAAGATGTGCCAGGACAAAATAGGCATTATTGAACCCTTAGTGTAATGTGCATTGCTATATTAACCGCACACGTCCATGCCATCAAATTTTCACTGCCAGGTTGGCGTGAACCACATACTGGGTGTTCGTTACATTGACGATGGCGCACGAAGTGTACTTATAATAGCATTTGCTTATCTACAGTTAAATGTAAAATTATGGTCTTAATACGTCATAACAGTACTGTACTGAGAGTCTCTTCCATCCTTCCATCCTATTTTGGAATATATTTGAGCTTTAGTTAACATTAATAAACGAAAATAACCGGATTGGCCTGCAGACAAGAGGATAATCCACACTGACTTTCACATCGGCACCCAATCAGCACGCAAGTAGTTTCTGTTGGCACAATTCACTACTACTGCCGTATCATGCTAGCAGCATCTGTAGAGGTTGCTTCATCCCACCATGTGAGTCATATATCTGCTATTACGGCCTTGCCCAATCCACGTGTTATCTGTAGGACTAAAGTAATGGTTCCATGAGGAAGAAATGCTACAAGAGGGGCAGGAAGACATGACTTGTATGAAGACATCAGATTGCAGCTGGAACGGTATTAAAAGGAGCTCTACAGGGTGAAAACGGTACGGAAGGCAGAGATTGGGATGTATCCTATAAATTATGGTACACGTTGTGTGCAGCTGAGATACTCTGAGATGAAAAAGTTGGAGAGGAGAGAAATTCCTGGCGGTGGCATCACACAATTCATAAGACTAATTTTAAAAAAACACACAAACTAAAATTGTTTCCCGAAACACTTGTGTGAAGCAGTGCCATAACATGTCAATAATTTTTTTCTAGTTCTGCCCCAGTGTACTCAGTTACTACGATAATCAAGGCCTTAGCACATTTCACGCATCCTTCTGCTTAGAGTCGTCCAGTTATTTCCTTTAATAAGTTTCTAGGCCAGTATGGTTCACATACAGAGCCCTGTGGACATCCTTTAGTTAGATGTTTTCCCATTAGACTAGCCGGCCGAAGTGGCCGTGCGGTTAAAGGCGCTGCAGTCTGGAACCGCGAGGCCGCTACGGTCGCAGGTTCGAATCCTGTCTCGGGCATGGATGTTTGTGATGTCCTTAGGTTTAACTAGTTCTAAGTTCTAGGGGACTAATGACCTCAGCAGTTGAGTCCCATAGTGCTCAGAGCCATTTGAACCATTTTTGAACCCATTAGACTCCACGGATAGACAAGTTTAGCCTTCATTTCTCTGCAATACTCCTGGAGAGGGTGTGCGGACATTTGCCAATATTTTACCTGCTCCGAAGGGTTGGGTCCCTTGTCTCCCCTCCCCCTCCACCACATCGCATACTGAGCCTTTCCGCTGATTTACTTAACATAGAACCAGAATCTCTTTGGGTTTTCCGCCACATTTCTAGAGAGAGTTTCGTTGTGGAAACTATTAAATGCATCTCGCATTGAAATCCGCACCAAATTTCGAGACTCAGTAAAACTTCGCCAATCTTGGAGATTTTGCGTTCGTCTAAATTATACTTGCCCTTTTCGGTGCTCCTGCAGCAGCTTTCTGTCGTGTTTTGTGTACCATGGGGGATTAGATCCGTCTCTTATTAATTTATTTGGCATGAATCTCTCGAGTGCTGTTGATACTATTTCTCTGAACTTAAGCCACATATTGTCTTCACTTACATAGTTTGGAAGGATTAGAGACTATCTCTTAGAAAGACGTCAACCGAATTTTTAGTTGCTTTTATAAATAGATATATTTTGCGTTTAGTTTTGGTGAATTTCTTTGCTACGGAACCGAGCCTCACTACGACTGTGTGTTCACTGATCACTGTATCCGTAATGATGCTCAGGATTACTTGTGGCTAAGAGGTCAAGTGTGTTTTCGTAACCATTTATAATTTGAATGGCCTCGTGAACTAATTGTTCAAAATAATTTAAAAAAAAGCATTTAGAACAATTACAGAAGTTGTTTTCTATCTACAATAGGGTCTGAAAACGTATTTTTGTCCACATACGGAAGGTAGACTGAAGTCACTGCCAACTGTATGAGTAGGTTACCTATTTGTGATGAGACTCGGGTTTTCTTTGAACTGTTCAGCAACTGTTTCATCTCAGACCGGGGGTCGGTAAAAGGAGCCAGTTATTAATATATTCCGGTTGTCGAATGTAGCTTCTGCCCATACTAAGTCACAGGAACTATCTGCTTCAATGTCAATTGTGAGCTGGAACACACATTCCATTGTTTTTCCTTAAGTTGTGCTTCTTGTTTCTGTTGTAATGCAGATCATTAGAATTACGGCTTTTCCCTCCAAAACCTGTGATTCCGTAAATACCAGAATGTAGAACAACAACGTACGTTATAAGCATAGCATTCTGTATTACTTCATTTCCTTATTTCTAACATTTTAAAATTGTACATCGACTTTAGATGACATGTCAATCATAGATGTTCTTATCTCTATTTAGTGAACGTATTTTCAGTCATGTTTTGAACGTTGTCCCGCTACACTTTACTACCTAATGTTTCGCCGCAAGAGATATCGCATTTTAGAGAGTAAATTAATATGGTGTGTGTCGTTTTTCTTTTCTCACATTCACATACCCATTTCTTTTTTCCTTATCGTCTTTTGGACATGCAGTTGTAGTAGTTAAAGTCGGCACAAATGCAGTGATCAAAAAGAAGTGATTAGCTTACATTCGCATTCTCTTTGCATCGTTCCTTTCTTGTTGCTCCCATTGCGATGGACTGTTTCTATCGCAATCAGTAAGCGTGAAAGGAAGCTACCGAACAGGCAGAGGGATTTATATTTATACTAGGCAGAACTAATTACATACTGACATAATCGTCGGTATTGCTTTCGTTTCCCAGAAGTTATAAATATTTCGATTTCGGGAAAGAAGCTCTGTATTTGGCCAAGATGTCGAAGAAGAAGGTCTCTTACGTACTGGTTGTATTGAGTAAAATGTGGAGACGGCGGTTTCAAAGCGGACAGGGGTACGAGGAAGGGCGTCCCTTACCTGAGGGATCGCTACCTCGCGAAGCGGCAAGTGTGGCAAATGTTCGGCGTGGCAAATGTCCGGCATTCCCTGGAGAGATGTCGTGGACGTTTGCTTCAGTATACAGAACAAAACGGACCACCAGAGGTTATCGAAAACTCTAGCTCTGTCTACCATTACGCCAAGTAAGTCCTCTGATGCGTTGATTCACAGCATGAACTTGCATTTTCTAAACCCCAAGTGAGACTCGTTCACACGGACTGTTTCTACCTTCTTCAAGCATACAACATAGCAGTTTCTCTTGTATTTTCCCTAAAAGGGAGAGACAGGGAGAGAGAGTATTTGTTTTACAAAGCATTTTCCAGCAGACCTTACCACACCAGATGCAGAAACGTTACTACCTAGAATCTCTTGGGATCTCACAACAGAACTGATAACCGTGAAGAATGGCATCAGTTTACACAAGCACTCAGACAGACAGTCAGAAGGGCGTCGTAAAGTAATTTACCATACTCTTTCCTGGAACCTGGGACTTGTTTACAGTGGCTCCTGGGTCAGTTCGAAGATGCGCCGGTTCGGGTAACGCGCCTCTGCAGGGCGGCCGGCCTGATCCGTGGCGTGCTCCGACTCATAAAAAGGCGCGCCTCGGACTGTGCTGGTAATGGCCGGCGCTGAGCACACAAAAGACGTCCGCCTTCAGTTTCCATTTGTGCTTCTTTTGCGGCTGGAATTAGTTTCGCCGCGCGACTTCGCGTGCCGTAGAACTTTATTCGAGTTTTTTAAAAGCTTCCCGAGCTACTTGCGTGCTGCCGACTGACGAGTTGAAGGTTAACAAACGATACGTTTTAATCTCCCTTTACATTATTCTTTCGTAGCAGAAAAGCGAGACCTCTCCTACTGAAGGGGCTGCTGGTAGGAATTGAAATGTAGAGAGATGTGAAGGCAAGCAGAGGAGGGAAGCACTGCGTGTCGTGACTTTCACCATTCTGTGAGCAAATACGCTGAAGAGAAGCGCCGACGAATCTCTTTGAGCGAATATGTAATCTGGAATCTCACTGCTTCTCGTGACAGAAAAGTGCTTTGAGGCAATATTCACCAAACGCATTTAAAAACGTGCAAAGAAAAAAGATCCCATAACAAAAATACAAGCCGGATTCCGTAAGGAACATGCTACGATAGATGCCACTTTGCGTCTCTCTAGTAACGTCACCAAGGCCTCATCCTACGTGATATCGCGTCGGTGGAGTTATTAGACACCGAAAGGGCGTTTAGCAAAGTGTGGCAAGTCGGTCTCCGCTACATTTTGTCACAAGTTGCATTGGCACAAGATCTAACAAGACGCATCGTATTTGTCTGTGTAAAAGGTAAAACGCCTAACTTCTTATACCCAGAGGCAGGGGTGCCACAAGTGGCAATCCTATCGTCAGTACGCTAATCACGTTACACCGCGGTGAGTCACGGGATAGCGGTATGCACAAAGACAGATGGCAGTAGTATCGCGTAAACAAGATATAAAAAGGCAGTGTATTGGCGCAGCACTCATTGTGTATTCAGATGATTCATGTGAAAAGGTTTTCGACGTGATTCTGGCCACACGACGGGAATTAACAGACTCTGAACCCGAAGTGATAGTAGGAGCTATCCGCATTGGACATCCCATATCGGAGTTCGTTAGGGAATTAAGTATTCCGAGAGTTTGCCGAGAATACCAAATTTAAAACATTACCTCTCACCTCAGAGACAACACATTGCTCGACAGCCTTCGCTTGACGACCGAGAGCTGTGGCGTGTGAGTAGAGGTGTCAGAGCTAACAAACGTGCAGCATAGCGTGGAATACCCACAGAAATCAATGTGGGACGTACGAAGAAAGTATACACTAATACACTGCGGTGAAATCTGGGATAAATGGGCTGCGGCAGTATTCGATAGTTACACATTTTTATTCTACATATTACGAGATATTACATCAAATACTTTGACGTAAAACAGAAAATAATACACACGTCAAAAAATGTCATGCATCACCACGGTTTCAGGAGCTTCTGAACCTGTACAGAAAATTGGAATAGATATCAACACAAACATCATTTCCATCGTTTTTGTTGTTCATGAAAACCACACATTGTATGTTGTACCACCATACAGCGAGACCTTCGAGGTGGTGGTCTAGATTGCTGAACACACCGGTACCTCTAATACCCAGCAGCACGTCCTCTTACATTGATGCATGCTTGTATTCGTCGTGATATACTATACACAAGTTCAACAAGGCACTGTTGGTCCAGATTGCCCCACTCCTCAACAGCAATTTGGCGTAGATCCCTCAGAGTGGTTGGTGCGTCACGTCGTCCATTAATAGGACTTTTGAATCCATCCCTGGCATGTTAAATAGGATTTATGTCTGGAGAACATGTTGGCCACTCTAGTCGAGCGATTTCGTTATCCTGAAGGAAGTCATTCACAAGTGTGCATGATGGGGGCGCGAATTGTCGTCCATGAAGGCTAATGCCCCGCCAATACGCTGCCGATATGGCTGCACTATCCGTCGGATGGCATTCATGTATCGTACAGCCTTCCATGACCATCAGCGGCATACGTCGGCCCCACGTAATGCCACCCCAAAGCATCAGGGAACCTCCAACCTACTGCAATCGCTGGGCAGTTTGTCTAAGGTGTTCACCCTGACCAGGTTGCCTCCACACACGTCTCCCACGATTGTCTGGTTGAAGGAATATGCGACAGTAATCGGTGAAGAGAACGTGATGCCAGTCCTGAGCGGTCCATTCGGCATGTTGTTGGGCCCATCTGTATCGCGCTGCATGGTGTCGTGGTTACAAAGATGGACCTCACCATGGACGTCAGGAGTGAAGTTGCGCATCATGCAGCCTATTGCGCAGACTTTGTGTCATAACACGACGTCCTGTGGCTGCACGAAAAGCTTTATTCAACATGGTGGCATTCTGTCAGGGTTCCTCCGAGCCGTAATCCGCAGGTAGCGGTCGTCCACTGCTGTAGTAGCCCTTGGGCGGCTTGAGCGAGGCATGTCATTGGCAAATTTCCGTCTTTCTGTCCCTCCTCTATGTCCGAATAACATCGCTTTGGTTCACTTCGAGACGCCTGGACATTTCCCTTGTTGAGAGCCCTTCCTGGCACAAAATAACAATGCGGGTGCGATAAAACCGCGGTATTGACCGTCTAGGAGTGGTTGACCATCAGGCAACACGAGCCGTGTACCTCCTTCCTGGTGGAATGACTGGAACTGATCGGCTGTCGGACCCCCTCCGTCTAATAGGCGCTGCTCATGCATGGTTGTTTGCCGGCCGGTGTGGCCGTGCGGTTCTAGGCGCTTCAGTCTGGAACCGCGTGACCGCTACGGTCGCAGGTTCGAATCCTGCCTCGGGCATGGATGTGTGTGATGTCCTTAGGTTAGTTAGGTTTAATTAGTTCTAAGTTCTAGGGGACTGATGACCACAGATGTTAAGTCCCGTAGTGCTCAGAGCCATGCACGGTTGTTTACATCTTTGGGCGGGTTTAGTGACATCTCTGAACAGTCAAAGGGACTGTGTCTGCGGTACAATATCCACAGTCAACGTCTATCTTCAGGAGTTCTGGGAACCGAGGTGATGCAAAACTTTGTTTTATTTGTGTATAATGGAACTATGTGCATTTTTTCTGGAGGCTTGCGTAGCGAGCAGTTTTCCCTCCCTAAGCTGTAGTGCGCCAGTGCCATCCCAACAAATACCTATCTTTGTTTGTCTGGTTTCCGGGATATTTTCCATGAATCTTCACGTAATACTATCTGAACATTAATAGGCGGCCACATCAGACTATTTGCAATAGGAATTTTGCATTAGGTCATATATAACTGAACAGAGACGGTTTAAATAATATAATTTCATTAATTCAAAATTGTCACAAGGGGATAGATTGGCCGATTATAGGTTTGTATATAAGAAGGTTTTGAAGTGAGATTTATCTGTTGTTACTGTAAGTGCATTTTTCTTTGAGTACTGTGGCCACTTTTCCCGATCGGTTGCCATGTCGACATTAGTGAATCATAGAAGAAACTGTCAAATAGAAGCAAATAACTAGGAACCACATTTCAAGGCCAAAAGACATCGTTTAAGCATTGATATTGCAAGAAAATTATTACTCTCGTACACGTGAGGTAAAAAGGCGATTCAAAGACAAAAACGTTGTTATTAAAAGATAACGAAACAAGTTTCCTCCGTTAATCTTACCTACAAGAACGGCTATTTATATGTGGACTATTCTGACCACTTCTAGGCAGGCAGTAGCGCTCTTCAGGGCAAAAATATGGAATGGCCGCTTTTGCCGTCCTGGCCACTTTTCCTATCCTGTTTACTTTACCACACCTTCTCCGACAGATCTTACTGTTAACTGGTTACCTATATAAATTAATATGTCATATTAATCAATAAAAATAACCGAAATACGAGACACCATAGAAAGTGTTTAGTAAATGTTTTGAATGTCATTTCCCTTCTCCTCATTTCCTCGTATTACAACAGCATTAATTTGATTTCGTATTACCTGCTACCGTCTCAATAATGCGCATTCCCAAATCCGCTTGACATTTATAACACAGCAGCTTATCGGTGCTATATACAGTGATGGAAAAAATCTCAACATCAAGTATGTTTTATGTGACATAAACGAAAGTTAGTAGGCGTGATTGTACATTAGAAAGATGATGTTTGCTCAAATTTCACACCAATGGCATAAGAGCGGAGCGTGTAATTGATGTTAATCAAGAATTCTTTCAAGGCAACAAAGACGCCATTATCAGCACCATACTTAGTTTGAATGGGATTGTATTGTAGGGCTACGAGAAGGTGGATGTTCCTTCTGCGATCCAACAGAAATACTTGGCAGGAATATAACCATTGCACATGATTGCTGGCAGCAGTGGTCACGACGATCCTCAGTCGCAAGTTGGACCTACACATGGGCCGGCCGCGGTGGTCTCGCGGTTCTAGGCGCGCAGTCCGGAACCGCGCGACTGCTACGGTCGCAGGTTCTAATCCTGCCTCGGGCATGGATGTGTGTGATGTCCATAGGTTAGTTAGGTTTAAGTAGTTCTAAGTTCTAGGGGACTGATGACCACAGCTGTTAAGTCCCATAGTGCTCAGAGCCATTTGAACCAACCTACACATGGAGTTACGGGTCTGGAATGCGATTTCGTATGACAGTAGGGGCAGTATCGTGGTTATCCCAAGCACCCTGACAGCAAATTTATACGTTAGTCTGGTGATTCGACAAGATGAGCTGCCATTCATAAAGAGCATTCCAGGGGGTGTTTTCCAACATGATAACGCTCGACGAGGATTGTAACCCAATGTGCATACAGCGTGTGGACCCGTTGCCTTGGCCTGCTCGATCACCAGATCTGTCTCCAATCTGGCACACGTGGGATGTCATCGGACGACAACTCCGGCCTCGTCCACGAACAACATTAACCGTCCCTGTATTGACCGACCAAGTGCAACAGCAGGGTACTCCTCGCACAAACTGACATCTGGCACCTGTACAACACAATGCATGCATGACTGCATGCTTGCATTCAACATTCCGATTGATACACTGGTTATTAACGTACCGGCATTTCATATTTGCAATGTGGAAACACAACTGCCCATAAACACTATTACTTTGGGACAATTAAACAAATAAACTTGGCAGATACTGGTGAACGCTGAAGCACTGCAAAATTAACTGGCACCGCCAGGTGTAATCCAGCCGGCCAATCGGCAACGCAGGGAAGCCGTATTGCACACCAAACGCAAACAAACCCAGCCAAAAACATTATACAGTTATCGATTTATGACCAATCGACCACTTATATGACAGTCTTGGTATGTCACAGGAACAGAGGCTGCAGATGGCCCAGGAGACTTTGCAAGTGTCCAGCCCGGCAGAACCCCTCGTCGAAAGGACTGACACTCTTCATGACGAACTAAACCATGGTAACGGCACCGATCATATCACGATACTCAAAAGTAACAGCCACCTTACCTCTGCATGATGTGTCGCAGATAGCGAGAAACCGCTACTGCTCTTACTACCCGACCAGACTATCGCAGAGGTTTTTCCCCTTGGCGCTTGTCTTGGTACTTTTCTCCTCTCCCTTGAAACCGCTACCCTTCGCTCGCTTTTCGTCCACTGTCTATCTCCTAAATGCGATCTTGTTAGTAGGTAGTCCTACCCAGACGCACAGATAACATCACGGCCCTGCATCCCGTGAAGATCTCGACCAGAAAATTAACTGGCACCGCCAGGTGTAATCCAGCCAGTCAATCGGAAAATATGAAGTGGCAGTAGATCTTTTGTCATGGTCACCACATCGGTATGGGCGTGGAGGGGCTTACATTAATCTGTGATCTTGCAACGGTAATCGCTTAAATACGCGGCTTGCCCAGAAAGTAATGTCTCGCATTTTTTTCTCAGCTACGAATGCGAATGCGAAAAGTTACGTACGTATTATCTGAAATCTCCTGAGTGAGCGCGCGAAGTTTCCGTCACTTCCGATAGATAGCGTAACTGCAGGACAGTATCAAAATGACGTCTGTGGGAGATGTACGTTACGAGCAACGTGCCGTTATTGAATTTCTCGCTGCAGAGAAAGAAACTGTGGGGAGTATTCAAAAACGCTTGTGCAAAGTCTATGGAGAATCAGCTGTCGACAGAAGTACAGTTAGTCCTGGGTACAGAAGGTGAGATCATCAGAAGGCCGCCCACGATTTGCAACGGTCGGACAGACCATCCACGGCTGTCACACCTGGCTAGCCCACTTGGACTTCCAATTGTTTGGGTCATTAGAGGATGCCATTCATGGAAGGCATTTTGAGGATGATGAAGAGGTGGTTCACACAGTGAAGCACTGGCTCCGCCACCAGGACAAGGATTGGTACCGACAAGGCGTACACGCCTTTGTTTCGCACTGGAGGAGGACCACAGCACGCAATGGAGATTACGTGGAAAAATAGTGTGTGTAGATAAAACACCATTCTTTTGTGTGTGTAACTCTCATTATGTTCAGTAAAGAACTGTTGAAGAAAAAAAATGCGGTATATTTCTTTCTGGACCACCATCCTATGTTATCTAGACAAATGTATTCCCCGGAAATTCATTACTCTGCGTTAACTATTTCTTGTGTACGATTTTTTTTTCTGTTAGCTTGAGTCCGAGCGCAGTGCCGCTCAATACAGTCTCCATGCAAGGAACCCAGTCTCTATGTGGTAACACAGTCTCTCTGTAATCAGCGACCACATCTAACCATAGCAAATGACGACACTATTTTCTTAGCATAGATCCGCGGGGAAGCGAATAGAACAGTAATTCGCAACTTTATATCCAATTACAGACAACTGCTACTCGAAGTGAAACTATCGTTCTGCGATTAACAAAGTGCTAATGTTGTAAGGGTCAGCGACAGCATCAAATACAAGCCATCTGTGTGTACACCAATTGTTTCCAAAGTAGATTAATTACCATGTACAACTTTTAATAAATTACTAACAGTTTGTGTATGTGTGTGTGTGTGTGTTGTAGTATCTGTTCGACCTTCTCCTAAAGTACTCTAGCTGCAACAGTACACAACAGAAGCTAAATGGAAAATGATTTACGTTCGACCTTTTATGTAACTGATGATACGGGATTGTAATCGAATACTGAGACCTCAGCGGCTACGAACAACTTGAGATTCACTGCGTCCATCACACAAGTGGACCACCAAGACAACTTATTGACATATCGACGTTTCATAGGTATTCTGCACTTACTATCGAATATGTCTGATATCTTCCTGTTTATATTTATTTAAAATAATTGCTAAAGTTTTCCAAAGTAGTGTTATACCTGTCTACCATTTAAAATAAGCTAATTATTTACGTAATACTGCGTTTTAATTTTTAATTTTCTGATAATTAGAAATGATCAATTGGCAATGTCTTTAGTGGCACGTATCAGTGTTACCATTACGATATAGCAAAAATTTCTAACCACTGTGTCAATGGTGATAAATATACTATTTCGGAATCATTAGAAAACGCTAGTAATGATACTCTCAGCTGGTTCGGAGTTAGTGTCATGCTTACAGTGTTGGGACTAACGAACGCTGACACTGCAATAAACAAAAGATGCATCATTTCTCAATAAATTGTGCCATTAACTGATAGCTTACACTGAGGAGACAGGTAATGGGATAGCTATATGCACACATACAAATGGCGATAGTACCGAGAACATAAGGTATAAAAAGACGGTGCATTGGTGAAGCTGTCACTTGTACTCAGATAGCTGATGTGAAAAGGTTTCCTATGTGATTTTGACCGCACAACGGGAATTAACAGACTTTGAACGCGGGGTAGTAGTTGGATCTAGACATGTGGGACACTCCGTTTCGGAAATCATCAGAGAATCCTATGTTCTGAGAGCCAAAATGTGAAGAGGGTGCCGAGAATTCCATATTTCAGGCAATATCTCTCACCACGTGCAAGGCACTGGCCGAGGGACCTCACTTAACGACCGAGAGCATCGGCATTTGCATTGAGTTGTAAGTGCCAGCAACAAGCAACACTGTGTAAAATAACCACAGAAATCAATGTGGGACTTACGACGAACGCATGCTTTAGCACAACCCGGCGAAATGCAGCGTTAATGAGCTATGGCGCCAGACGACCGACGCGAATGCCTTTGCTAACAGCATGACATCGCCTTCATTGCGTCTCCTGTGCTCAAGACCATTTAAGTTGAATCCTAGACGACTGGAAAACTGTGGCTTGTTCAGATGAGTCCCGATTTCAATTTCTATGAACTAATGGTAGGGTTCCACTGTGACACAGACCCCAACAAGCCATGGATCCAAGCTGTCAACAAGTACTTTGCAAGCTGGTGATAGTTCCATAATGGTGTGGGTTGTCTTTTCATGAATTGACTGGTCCTTTGGGTCAACTGAACCCATCATTGACAGAAATTGGTCATTTTCGGCTACCTGGAGATCATTTGCAGCTATTCATCGCCTTCTTGTTCCCAAACCAGTGTATCTTGTTGAGAGGTGGCATGAGCCCCCTCTCATATTTCTATCTTACTCTGAGTAATTTCGATTTTCCTCTCTAATTGCATGCAGTGAAAAGTTGCTATTCCTCCACACGCAGACTTCCCATGCAGCGTCTCTCGTCACCCAGGTGGTCCGGTGACAGGTGGGTTCTGCTGATCTAGAAATTGTTAAGCCAACGGGTGTGAGGGAGTCGAGTGGATGCTTTCCAGACGCTGACATTGTCATAAGAGCGGGGGCGACACGCCCACAGGGGTCTGACGGAGCGGCTCGGCTATAGATTCCGTTACTTCGCAGAAACTTAGTGAAAACACTTTCTGGCGGGCTACCATCGAGGCGTGGGGTTGACTTGTGTCCCCAGGCGGTCTTGGCGGGCAAATTCCCGCGTTTTCTGCAAAATCGTAACTGTGATTGGCTTGCTCATGGGATAGCTCCGTGATGTAGCAAAATCGGCCCAGAAATTGGCGCCAAGTATTTCCATTGGTGGAGTAGTAGTGCGTCGACAATAGAGTAGAATTTTCCGCCGGTTTTCGAGTTGCTGATTGGAATGATTAACCACGGCCACTGTCTTGGGGGCGGGAATGTTCTGTGTTCGGCTTCTATGGGTGCTGTTGAGAGAGTCGGCTCTCGCCTTTCGGTCGGAGTAGGTTACAAGACTGAGTTCTCGCTGCTCTGGACAGCCTGCCTTCTGTTGGATGTCTAAAATACTTTCATTTAATTGTAACTGTTTGACGAAGTTGCTGAAGTTTCAACCTCAACGTAACCTTCCGAGTACAGTTGGCAATTGAGCGTTCTGCATGCAAGCGGCCTACGTTGTCCGTCTTGAGCAGTTTTGGCTAAAGCTGACTGTACCGGTGTTACCATGTGACTTCTCTTGTTAAAGTCACTCACTGTACCTCAGTGATTGTGTAGCGAGTCTTTTTCGTCTCCCTCAGAGGCGTATTTGTGTTGCTAGGGAGTCTGGAACAACCAGACCAGGAGAATTTGTTTCGGGCTATACTCGCAACATTATCATCACCACAACGAGACGTCGAAGCAACCAGCCATCGCCTCCGGTATGCCAGATCGTGTCCTTGCAGTTAAGAAGACAGTTTGGTAATGTACGTCCGCAGAACCGGCAAATCTGGGAATTTTGATAGGTGATAATCAGAGCTCATCAGAGCGCGCCTGTTCGTCTTTTCTAACTTTGTTCTGTCTTGGATGTTCATTGTCTGAGTTATCACTACTGTAGCAGCAATTAATGTTGGGTTGGCTAGGTGTTTCTCTTAAGATCTGAGTTGCAAGGAATTGGCTCATAAATGTCACAATCTAGTTTATGGACAACTTCACCTTCACAGCATTTATTTGAGTATCCAATTTGATGTATTGTAAATGTTTCATGTGTTTTGTTTATTATTTTGAGTTTAGTCATAATAAATCAAATTGTTATTTTGGACAGAACTTTCATTCTGTTAATCGGTAGAGCAACCCTTCCATTTCTCACTACGTTAATGAAACTTTCCTTTATCTAATTAATTTCTATCCAATTAAATTATTGCACGTGCCAAACTCTTTCCTACTCCACTTGGAGGGTCGATTACAGTCAGTTAGCGTTTCTTCTTAACCCATGTGCAACAGCAAAAGTCGGAGTTAGAAAAGGGGGGCTTAGAGCATCATTTCCATATGAAGATTCTAGAAGATTTTACTGTTAAATACACTGCTAGCCCCGGCACCTCGCATTGTCACCAGGCTACAAATGTTCGCGATTGGTTTGAAGAACATTTTGAACAATTCAAGCGAATGACTTGGCCACCGAGACCACCCGACCTGAATCCCACAGAATATTTGTGAGACATAGTCAAGAGGTCAGTTGGTGCACAACATCCTGCACCGGCAACACTTCCCGAATTATGAACAGCTATTTTTACTACGCTGGGCGAAAGAAGTCCGACACGATACAGAGAGGTGTCCCGTGACTTTTGGCACTGAAGTGTACATGATAAAGTTTTCCATAATACAGTTGTATCTTTCTATCATTTAAAATAATACGATATTGCAGTGTTTATGTTGGTAAGAAGAACGATCTTTGAACATGGATGTTTGCATGTCATAATTATCCACTGATACCAGACAAAATCTTTAAATTAAAAGCCCTCCCCTGTGCGGGAATTACATAAAGTGTGTGCGATTACGAGTTGTGACGCAGGAACGATGGTATATGAAAGTTTTGATAGGGCCGCGAGTTGTGCATTGATATCCAAAGCGGTTAAGGCGACCGCTCGCATAAAGCGGAAAACGCGGCTTCGAGACCCAGACAGGCACCCATATTTATTGTCGTCATTCTCTTATACGTCTAATGATTGTCCATATTTGCAACTGTGTATACATTTCACCCATGTAAAATAAGCTAATTGCTTACGGATAACTTCTTAATTTTCTAATAATAAAAAATAATCAAATGACAATGTCGTTAGTAGCATGTATCGGTATAAACATTATAACAATACTGAGACTTGTAACCACCAATTCCATATGCCGATAAATATATGTATTTTGGTATTATTAGGAAACCATATGAAACGTCCCCTTTGAACAATTATACATGACTGTGCTTAAACTGACACACAATATTTTTTAGCGCAACGCAATCTGACTTTCAAAAATCTTTACAATGGCCCTAACAAAAACCTATACCTTTCACAAATCACTTACCTCACAAAAATCTTCGTTACTCGAACTACTGCAATACAGCGAGAGCCACTACTACCAGCTAAATAAAAGATTCAAACTACTGAAGGCACTAACTACTGATAGGTATAGTTAGCAAATGAAAGATTTTGATAGAGAACAAACAATGTATTTACCTTAATAGTGCTCAAAAGTCATAATATATACATCAGTCCATGATATCCAATATTACAAATTTACTGTCTCTGTCCAGATCATCCGCTGTGAAAACTCCGCCATCTCACTCCCCACATCCACCACTGCTGGCGGCTCACCTCCAACTGCGCAACGCTACGTGCTGTTAACAGTCAACTGCCCACTACAATGGCGAATATTCCAACAACAATGCCAACCAGCCACAGACTGCACATAGCACAGCCAGTGATTTTCACACAGAGCGCAACGTGGCGTTACCAATATAAAAACCTAGACAGCCTACATACACAGCCCCCATGCTCCCCACAAAAAATTTTACAAATTGTTTTGGGCAGTGGCCAATGCAGATTTGAAAAATTTTTTCATAATTACAATAACAAAGAATTCAAATGCACACACTTATTGATACAATGTTGATCAAAAGCTAAAATTTTCTCACAGTCCATAAAGACAGTCCTGATCATTCATCACAGTAAAATTGCAGTGTTTTTTTTTCTCACAGTCGGAGCAGTAAAAGAAAACGCCCACGGAAGTTGTGGATTACCATGCGGTCTTGAAGAAGTAGTGTTGTCCTTCCAATGGAAAGACAGTGCTGACTCTTGACATGCAGACAGGTAATGGGCCACAACAGAGCAAACCCACAGAAGAGTCAGTCGAAGTTTTGAAGAATACTGGTAGGTAGGTCATCACAGAGTAGACCCACTGTAGTCCTGGTAGAGATTATGGTATTGGTGGCCCACCAGAGGTGCAGACCCACTGCAGTCCTTGTAGAAATAATGGTAGTGGTGAGTCAGCAAAGGTGTAGATCCACTGTAGTCCTTGTAGAAATAATGGTATTGGTGGGTCATCAAAGATGCTGACTCACTGTAGTCCTTGTAGAGATAGCGAGCAGCCATCTGATGTGACTGTGTGGGTGCACAGTCACCATCGAAGAGTCTTGCGGACAATATAGCAAGTCCATAAACCACCACTTGTGCACTCACAAAACTTTTTGGAATGTCCTTAGAACCAGCAATGCTGTTAACCAGTCCCTTGCTGAATTATCAACACATGTGCAAGCACTAACAGTCCTCTTTTTTTTCACATATTGTGCATATACTAAGACCAACATAAATGTGTGCAGTGAAATGTATTGAAACGTCCCCTTTGAACAGTAATACACGACTGTGCTTAACCTGACACACAATATTTTTAGCGCAACGCAATCTGACTTTCAAAATTCCCTACAAAAGAATGGCCCTCACTAACATTAAACTATACCTTTCACAAATCACTTACCTCACAAAAATCTTCGCTGCTCAAGCTACTGCAATACAGCGAGCGCCACTACTGCCAGCTAAATAGAAGATTCAAACTACTGAAGGCACTAACTACTGATAGGGATAGTTAGCAAATGAAAGATATTAATAGAGAACAAACAATGTATTTACCTTGATATCATCATATATTAATATAGCAGTTCATGACAAATTTCAAAACTCCGCCATCTCTCTCCCCACATCCACCACTGCTGGCGGCTCACCTCCAACTGCCCAACGCTACGCGCTGTTCACAGCCAGCTGCCGCTGCCCAACACTACGCGCTGTTCACAGCCAGCTGCCTAACACTACAATGGCGAGTATTAGAACAATGCAAAGCAGACACAGACTGCCCACAGCAGAGCCAGTGATTTTCATACAAAGGTGGCGTTACCAATAAAAAAACCTAAACAGCCTACTTACATAGCCCCCATGCTCCCCACAAAAAATTTTACAAATTTTTTTTGGGCAGTGGCCAATAATGATTTGATAAAATTTTTCATAATTACAATAACAAAGAAATCAAATGCACACACTTATTGATATTATGTTGGTCAAAAGCTCAAATTTTCTCACAGTCTATAAACACAGTCCTGATCATTCATCACAGTGAAACTGCCGTTTCTTTTCTCAAAGTCTGAGCAGTAAAAGACAATGCACACGGAAGTAGTGGATTTCTATGCCGTCTTGAAGAAGTAGTGTTGTCCTTCCAACGGAAAGACAGTGCTGACTCTTGACATGCTGACAGGTAATGGGCCACAATGGAGCAAACCCACAGCAGAGTCATTCGAAGTTTTGAAGAATATTGGTAGGTAGGTCATCACAGAGCAGACCCACAGGAGTCCTGGTAGAGATTGTGGTATTGGTGGGCCACCAGAGGTGCAGACCCACTGCAGTCCTTGTAGAAATAATGGTATTGATGGATCATCAAAGATGTAGACCCACTGTAGTCCTTGTAGAGATAATGGTATTGGTGGGCCACCAGAGGTGCAGACCCACTGTAGTCCTTGTAGAGATGGCCAGCAGCCATCTGTTGCGATTGTGCAGGTGCACATTCACCATCGAAGAGTCTTGCGGAGAATATAGCAAGTCCATAAACCACCACTTGTGCACTCACAAAGTTTTTGGAATTGTCCTTAGAACCAGCAATGCTGTTATCCAGTCCCTTGCTGAATTATTAACACACGTGCAAACACTAACAGTCCCTACTTCTCACATATTGTCCATATACTATGACCAGTGAAATGTTACTTAATTTGAAGAACTGGTAACAATTACAATTTGGTAACATAAAAATACAATAACAAAGGTACATGATACATAATTAAAAACATAACAATACAGATAACATTTGTAGTAATACAGGCTTTACAAAAGAATCGAAATAACATATACATCAGTGTTACAGGAATTATAAGTACCTACATAAAGATCAGAATAGCTTTGGAAACAACAACTTCACACATGAGCATTAAACAGAACAGAATTAATAATGTCTAACATCTTTACAAAGTAAATAACATAGTATCAGAAAAATTCTACAATATAACTCATATCCGCTAAACACATAAAGACAGGAAAAACACAAATATACAAGGGTACACAAACATATAGAGGGATGACACCAAAGGAAAGGACAGGGTTTGTTTTACTGCAGTATTTTGCATGGAGATCTCCCTTCGTTCATCATTATTCCCAAAAAGTCCTATCTAAGCCTGCTTTCTGTATTCTGTTCACATTCTCTGTCAAAAATAGTTTTTCTCCACTGTACAGTATCCTTTTTTTTTTTCTTTTTTTTTTTTTTTTTGCCAGACCATTTTCTGATAGCTTCTCAATGCATTTCTTATAAATTCATCAAGTTAGTTTCTTATATAGTCTCCTCTTAAGCTAACTTAAATCTACTGAGCTCAGATACTAAACTAAGGGACGAGGCAATGCAGAAGCACATAACAAATTAACACAAACAGCAATGCAAAAAAAAAAATGGAAAATTGCAAAGCAAGCTACAGTAAATATAAATTACCAAGCAATGCAACATTACAACTAATATGAGCCAATGTACAGTAGCAAGAAAAATAAGTCAGTAGTAAAATTAGCTTAACAGAGTAACACAATTTAAAATTCAGTAGCACTATGCCTGGCAAACAGCAGCAGCAAATATAAAAAATATAAAACTTATATCTATACATGACAAAGCTCAAGCAGAAAAAATATTACAGTAAAAACAACAATGCAGATAAGGGAAATGTATATTCACATCTTAATATCTATGTAATTAAAGTGGTGCACCACATCAACTGATTGTAAAAAGAAATATTACCATGTACTTGAAAAGAAAATTATGTGTTACTGTTACTAGTTCCTTCTTATTGTTCTTTCCTTTCCAAGGGGTCCTTTTTTAAAGAATGTGGATCATAAAATAATTATTTAATAGATCTGTTGACAGAAAGTGTTCACATTAGCAAATGCATTTTATTTTATAAAAGCAATGCTGCAACACAGCTGGAAACCAGATGTCAAATGAAATAAGCAATTACGCAAACCAAAGCATAAAAACATCATTCAATAGTCATGTGGCATTTCGTAACTCAGTAGCTCTCAACTCTCGTAGAAAGACACTTGTCATAATCAGGTGTGCAGATGTACGAATATTTCCCATCAATTCATAAGCATTTCAGTAATTAGCACAAAGTACGAGTAACCATATGTTTTCAGGTAATGAGCGTGTAATATTTGCAATGCTTTCTACAAAGGAACGTCAATAGCCAGGATAATGGCCTCCCTTTTTTTTTCTACCTGTGCCGCTGAAAGGCTAATAGCTTTTTTTTTTTTTTTTTTTTCGGGCGGCTGTCGCCCAGGTGGGTGCCCGCGACGCATTACGTGCAGGTGGTCACTTAACTTTCGTACGGAAAAATTTACGACAGCAGTTTCCGCTACAGTGACAGTCTCACATAAAAATATTTCACAGGTCAAGAATTAGCGTTGCAAATCTGTAGAAAGAAAATCCTATAAATATAAGTGTCCAAATAAAATATTCGTCAGCATTGTGATACAGTCACGCATTTACGCACATTTCATAACTCTTAAAGTACGATTCTTGGTTTCCAACATACTTCTTATTCCTCATATACGGTAGCAACATCTTATTGATCATAAACATATCTCAACAGCATAATACACATCGTCGTCGTAAAAATAACATCATAACACCTCAGTCAAATCTCAAAATCGTCGTAGCTTTCTGCAATAATTTCAAAACCTAAAAAAAATTCTCTGCTCATGTCAAAAGTGTCATCTGCCTCAAACGTACTTTAAAAATCATGATCCCATACCAAATACATCATTCAAAGATCTCATAGTATCACAATTTGTCCGAAAAAATATGATCAGTTTACAAAGTACAGACAAAATACAGTTTCATAAGTGTGAAGTTACCCAACTGTGTAATTGCGTAAACATGTGTCACTGATGTAATAAAAAAAGTTTATCTCTCAGTTAAATGATCAGATACCTGTGTAATTTGTGTGTTAGAGAAATATGGTACCGATGTGTAAAGTTGTATAAGCAAATACCATATTAGCTAGGGTTCCTTGTAGTTGCCACACACATGGTACACAAAGTAAGCGTGTACCCCCCAGAGGATTAATGTAATTATACCCTCAGGTGTTACAGATTACAGCAATGGAATGAAATGTATCATGGAAAACTTTCTTTGTAATTCAAAAAATCTTTAAAAATAAATGTTTTAAGTACAAAATTAATCACTCAAATACGTGTACTGTAGCGCTAAATGTGCGTCTTGTTGCAACATAATCTCTGTGGAAGTGTCGTAGTTATCGTCCTCCGAAAGCTAAGTTCTGCAGAAGTCAATGTACTTACCTCATGATAAACAAAAGTGAAATGCTTTGCGTATAAATGTCTTAGTTATTACGCTTATTGCCGTGATGAAGAAAGTACTGTACAGTAACGTATTGTTGTGCTACGGAAAAGGCAGTCTCATTGTAGCTATACTACAAAAGTTACTACTAAAACCTGTTTTACTTTCCAGAATAAAACAGAAAACTGTGCAGATATAAAACAGAAACACTGCAAAAGCAACATTGTAAATTTTCACTCATTAGTAGCATCGTGATAAAACTGTGTAGTTGTCACATAAACTAACCACTGTGTCGTCTGGTATCTCACAGAAAGTACTTTAAACCCAGAATGTATTTTCAAGTAAACCAAAATGTTGCATTAAAATCTCATTAGCAGTACTGGTAAATGTTCTAAGTATGTGAGCCTTATAGTCGTTACGTAATCGTGCAACTAACAAGCAAGAATGTACAAATACAACACTGTGTCGTCTGTTCACTACAACAATGCATTCGTAATTTCTGTTTAAAAATGTTCCCTAGGTTCTAGACTGGATATTTAACTTCAAACATAGTTGTATGTTAACGGTTTCTTAAGTCTAACACAGCATACTAGTAATGTAAAGTGAAAAGTTATATGACAAAGACAAAGTTAAAAAGCAGATTATCTTTCAATAAACGGTTTTACATGTGAAATGTGGTGTAAACCTTTACTCTTCCTAGTATGCAGAGTTTCAACTTCAACGCAATTATCATGTGGTATACGTCGGTAAAGAATACTGGAATTTTTCTCAAGGTTAGCGTCTATGTTATTTTTCTCTGAGCCAGCCGGCGCACGCGGATGCCTGCGGTGCGAGTCATTGTCTGTTCCTTTGTTGGCGCGCGTCGTTATTGGGATTAGGAGACCTAACTTCTACAAATTCACCTTGCCCAGAGGGCCCTGCCCTGTTTAAATCCCGCCAGTTCTGATGCAATTCAGGTCTGTCGTTACGATCACATCGTCTGTCGTCATGTCAATAGTTCCTGTAGTTTCTTTCTTGTCGGTTAAGTGGTGGAGAATTTCTCCCTGAATCGTAACTGCGCGCTGGACCGTTGCGTCTAAAGTTATTCTGTCTCCCGTAATAATAATTATTTTCGTTCCCATATTGTCTGTTTCTCTGATTGTCTCTGTGATAGTCATTACCACGGAGAGGTGATCTTTCCCTGTAATTATTACTACTCTGCCAACGGTTGTCATACGGGTGGTGTCTGTTTTGGTCACGATATGTGTTGTGAGAATAGCCTTGTCGTGTCCAGTTATTATTTCTTTCATCGTGGAATTGTGACAGATGTGACCTGTAATTGTTGTGCTCCTGTTTCCACGTTCCCCGATTGTCAGTGTCAATTTCCAATTCTTGTAACAGACCCTGAAAAGCTTCAATGTCATCTTTGCAACGTCCTGCTAAAATAATATGTCGTAAATGTTCAGGCAATTTGATTAAGCAAATGCGGATGAGTTCTGAGGGGCTGTATGGGTTTGAAAGATATTGATTCTTATGCAACATGTCTTCAAAATATTTCACAAGACTGGAAAATTCAGATTGTTTGAAATGTTTCATCATTATGATGCCATGTTTTACTCGGTCTTGTGTGGCTTGAGACCAATATGCTGAGAGGAAGGCATGGTAAAACTCTCCTTCACTGTGGCAATCGTGAATGACCGATCGCATTCTTACAGCTGGTTCATTCTCCAAGTAGCCACACATAAATTCTAACCTGTGCTCCAATGACCAGTTGGGAGGAAAACAATGAGAGAATTGATGGAGCCACGCTTGTGGATGAATGTCGTTGGCAGAATTCTTAAACGTTTTGAATTTACGTGTAGTAATGAACAGCTTATAGTCAAAATCATCATGTCGGCGAGTCGCATGTCGGTCATTGTTACGTCGCTTCGGCGGTTCCAACTCAAAATTCGGTGCACATTGCCAATTTCTTTCATAACTTCCGAAATGCCCTATGTTATTATTTTGTGGCTGTTCCGTATTTCTATGTCCCTCTTCCCTTATTGGGGCGCGAGTGTCCTCTGAAATACGTAATTCTTGTATTACCTGTGTTAGCTGATCTTGTACTTCCCGGATTTCTCTTTGGTGTTGCGTATCAATTTGATTCAGATTTTGTTTCAGTTTCCTAATTTGTTCGCTCTCTTCTGTGTTATTAAAGACTACCGGTTTTGTGTCATTCAGATTATCATCTACCTTCGTAGATAAATTATTTAGCTGATCCGAAAGTTCAACTACTTTCTCTGATAATGAACTAATTTCCTCCATGTGTCTTTCTACTGTGTCCTTTAAGTTTTCCTGAGTTTTTGTAAGTTGCGTAACCGAATCGGTAGATGCAACTGAGTCAATTTTAGCTTGCAAGGTCTCATGATTTTCATGAACAATAGTTTGCAGTTCTTTTATGGCTGCTTCGTGATTCTGTAATACATTTTCATGACGCGAAAAAATAGGTTGGAAATGCTCACAAATTTGTGTTTTTACGTCATTACAGACCTTTTGACATTTCGATTCGATGTTATGTAACTCAGTGGTCAAATCTTCACGTGTTTGTTCAAGTGTAGTGTCTAACTTTCGAAGATTTTGTTCCACTGTGTCTAACTTTTTGAGATTTTGTTCCACTGTGTCTAACTTTTTGAGATTTTGTCCCATTTGTCTCTGATTTCGTTCCATTTGTTGCATTAATTGCAATAATAATGTATTAGTGTCTGGAATCTGTTTCTCTATGCTTTTCGGCAGTGCGTTTGCACCGGCAACATTCACATTTTGACAAGCAGAAAATGAGTCTTGACTTATTTGAGAAAACGGTGATAACCCAAAACCTGAATCTACAGTATTTGCGAAATTGTGTCCTGTCATTTCGGATTCCTGAGGCGAGCTGTTGCCGACCGATCGATCGATAATGCTTCCCTGTTCACTACCTGTTTCACTGTCTACACCATTGTTTGCAGCCCGCTCCATTTCCCTATGCACAATTACCAAATTACTACTTTGAACATCAGTTAATTCATTACTCGGTGGCGCTAACACACTGCTTTCATTTTCACTGTCATTTCTGTTTACTTTGGAGCCTAGTATTACGTTTTTCACACGCCATTATTGTCACAATATTTCACACGACAACACAGAAAAGCACAATTTGAAGAGCAAGAATAAGACAACACATTAACATAACACTGAAAATAATATCTAGTTAATTGCAGCTGCGAAATACTTGGTGCAAATCTACATGCATGCCACAACTGTTTTACTGTACAACAATGAAAGACTGCAACTACAAAGGAGATTTTATCTACAATTACGAGCTAGCAATAAACAAAATCTACACTAATTACACAAACTACAACAAAAAATCAGAAGATTCCAGTGAGGTATCCTCGGCTAAGGGTCGACATATGAAACGTCCCCTTTGAACAGTAATACACGACTGTGCTTAACCTGACACACAATATTTTTAGCGCAACGCAATCTGACTTTCAAAATTCCCTACAAAAGAATGGCCCTCACTAACACTAAACTATACCTTTCACAAATCACTTACCTCACAAAAATCTTCGCTGCTCAAGCTACTGCAATACAGCGAGCGCCACTACTGCCAGCTAAATAGAAGATTCAAACTACTGAAGGCACTAACTACTGATAGGGATAGTTAGCAAATGAAAGATATTAATAGAGAACAAACAATGTATTTACCTTGATATCATCATATATAAATATAGCAGTTCATGACAAATTTCAAAACTCCGCCATCTCTCTCCCCACATCCACCACTGCTGGCGGCTCACCTCCAACTGCCCAATGCTACGCGCTGTTCACAGCCAGCTGCCGCTGCCCAACACTACGCGCTGTTCACAGCCAGCTGCCTAAAACTACAATGGCGAGTATTACAACAATGCAAAGCAGACACAGACTGCCCACAGCAGAGCCAGTGATTTTCATACAAAGGTGGCGTTACCAATAAAAAAACCTAAACAGCCTACTTACAGTATGCTTACAAGTTACTTAATTTGATGAACTGGTGTCCATTACAATTTTATAACATGAGAATACAGTTACAGAGGTACAGAAAAGATCATGAAAACATTATAATACAGATAACGTTTGTAGTAATACAGGCTTTACAAAAGAATAGAAATAGATATATACATCAGTGTTACAGGAGTTATGACATAAGTACATACATAAAAGATCAGAATAACTTTTGAAAACAATGCCTAAACATCTTTACAAAGTAAATAACATAGTTTTAGAAAATTTCTGCAACATAACTCTCATTGGATAAACACATAAAGACAGGAAGGACACAAATACACAAGGGTACACAAACACATAGCGGAATAATACAAAAGGAAAGGACAGGGTTTGTTTTACTGCAGTATTTGGCCAACAAAACTTTCTTTACTTCTTGGAGATCTCCCTTCATTCACCATTATTCCCAAAAAGTCCTATCTATACCTCCTTTCTGTACTTTTTTCGTATAACTTTTCAATGCATTTCTTCCAATTCATCGCAACTCATTCTCTTATATAGTCTACCCCCTCTTAAGCTAACTTAAATCTACTGAGCTCAGATGCTAAACTAAGGGACGAGGCAATGCAGCAGCACAAAACAATTAACACAAACAGCAATGACAAAAAATTCAAATTGGCAAAGCAAGCAGCAGTATAAATTAGCAGAGAAAATGCAACATTAGAACTAATATTGAGCCAATGTGCAGCAACAAGAAAAATAAATCAGTAGTAAACTGGCTTAGCAGAGTAACATAAATTAAAATTCAGTAGCACTATGCCTGGCAAACAGCAGCAGCAAATGCAATAACTTGTATCTAAACATGACAAAGCTCAAGCAGAAAAAATAGTACACTAAAGACAACAATGCGGATTAGGGAAATGTATATTCACATCTTAATGTCTATGTAATTAAAGTGGTGCACCACAAAAACTAATTCTACAAAAAATTACCAAGTACTTTAAAAGAAAATTATATATGCAGTTACTGTTATTAGTCTCTTCTTATTGTTCTTTCCATTCCAAGAGCTCCTTTTTTGAAGAATGTGGATCATAAAATAATTATTTAATAGATCTGTTGACAGAAAGTGTTCACATTAGCAAATGCATTTAAGTTTATTTTATAAAACCAATGCTGCAACATGGCTGGAAAACAGATATCAAATGAAATAAGCAATTACGCAAGCCAAAGCATAAAAACATCATTCAATAACTATGTGGCATTTCGTAAGTCAGTAGCTCTCAACTCTCATAGAAAGACACTTGTCATAATCAAGTTTGCAGATGTAAGAATATTTCCCATCAATTCATAAGCATTTCAGTAAGTAGCACAAAGTACGGTATGTTTCCAAATAATGAGCGTGTCGTATTTGCGATGCTTTCTACCATGGAATGTCAATAGCGAGATAATGGTCTCTTTTTTTTCACCTAATGGCTTTTTCTCCAGGCGACTCACACAGCTGGTCGCCCATAACGCATTACGTCAAGGTCACTTAGCTTTCTAACCGAAATATTTATGACACCAGTTTGCAGTACAGTGACAGTCTCATATAAAAAATTTCACAGGTCGAGAATTTGCTTTACAAATGTGTAGAAACAAAATCCTATAAATATAACAGTGTCCAAAAAACTTTCGTCAGCGTTGTGATACATTTACGCATATACATACATTTCATAACTCGTAAAGTACGATTCTTGGTTTCCAACATCCCTTTTCACAAATCAGAGTCCCTAACCACTACTCATTATGCCTTACCTTATTACACATATACATATTCGTCGATATTCTTCAATATTTCATCATTATAAATATGTAGCATTATCAAATTTCTCATATAGCATTTTCTTATTCATCATAAACATACGTCAACAGCATAATACACATCGTCGTCGTAAAAATAACATCATAACACCTCAGTCAAATCTCAAAAACGTCGTAACTTTCTGCAATAATTTCAAAACCTAAAAAAAAATTCTCTGCTCATTTCAATAGTGTCATCGACCTCAAACGTGCTTTAAAATCGTGATCCCATACCAAATACATCATTCAAAGCTCTCATAGTATCACAATGGTTCCGGAAAAATATGAACAGTTCACAAAGCACAGACAAAATACAATTTCATAAATGTGAAGTTATCCAACTGTGTAATTGCGTAAACATGTGTCACTGACGTAGTGAAAAGAATGTTTGTTTCTCTGTCAAATAATCATATAGCTGTGTAATTCTGTGTTAGAGAAATATGGTACTGATGTGTAAAATTGTATAAGCAAATACCGTATTAGCTAAGGCTCCTTCTGCTTGCCAGACACATGGTACACAAAGTAAGTGTGTACCTCCCTGAGGATTAATGTAATTATACTCTCAAGTGTTACAAATTACAGCAATGGAATGAAATGTATCACGGAAAACCTTTGTACCTTAGTAATTCAAAAATATTTAATCACTCAAATACGTGTACTGTAGCGCTGTACTGTGCGTCTTGTTGTAAGGTAATCTCTGTCATTACTTAAGGGTAAAAAATGTGCCAAGTGTCGTAATTATCGTCGTTCGTAAGCAAAGTTCTGTGGAATTCAATGTACTTACCTCGTAATAAACAAAAGCGAAATCCTATGTGTATAGATACCGTAGTTATTACGTACAGTACCGTGATGGTTCAAAAATGGTTCAAATGGCGCTGAGCACTATGGGACTCAACTGCTGAGGTCATTAGTCCCCTAGAACTTAGAACTAGTTAAACCTAACTAACCTAAGGACATCACAAACATCCATGCCCGAGGCAGGATTCGAACCCGCGACCGTAGCGGTCTTGCGGTTCCAGACTGCAGCGCCTTTAACCGCACGGCCACTTCGGCCGGCTACAGTACCGTGATCAAGAAAGTACTACACTGTAACGTATTGCTGTGCTACAAAAAAAGCTGCCTTGTTGTAGCTATACCACAAAGTTACTACTAAAACATGTTTTACTTTCCAGAAGAATTCAGAAAAACTGTGCAGATATAAAGCAGATACATCACAAAGCAACAATGTAAATTGTGTCACACATTAGTAGCGTCATGATATAATCGTGTAGCTGTCAAAGAAACCAAATGCTAAGTCATCTTTAATCTCACAGAAAGTGGTTTAAATCCAGAATGTATTCTCAAGTAAACCAAAATGTTGCATTAAAATCTCGTCAGCAGTACTGGTATATGCTCTAAGTATGTGAGCCTTATAGTCGTTACGTAATCATACAACTAACAAGCAAGAACGTACACACACAATAACACTGTGTCATCTGTTCACTAAAACAATGCATACGTAATTACCGTCTAAATATGTTCCCTAGGTTCTAGACTGGATAGTTAACTTTAAAACATAGTTGCATGTTAACAGTTTCTAAGTCTGGCAAAGCGTACTAGTAACGTGAAGTGAAATATTTTATAGCAAAGACTAAGTTTAAAAGCAGATCATCTCTCAATAAACGGTTTTACAGGTGAAATGTGGTGCAATTTTTATCCTTTCTAGTGTGCAGAGTTTCAACTTCAAAGCAATTATCATGTTGTATACATCGGTAAGGAATACCGGAATTTTTCTCAAGGTTTGCTTATGTTATTTTTCTCAAGCCCAGCTGGCGCACGTGGCTGCCTGCAGTGTGAGTCATTGTCTGTTTCTTTGTCGGCGCGCGTCGTTATTAGGATTAGGAGACCTAACTTCTACAAATTCACCTTGTCGAGATGGCCCTGCCCTGTTTGAATCCCGCCAATTCTGATGCAATTCATGTCTGTCGTTACGATTAAATCGTCTGTCGTCATGACGGTAGTTTCTATAATTCCTTTCTTGTTGGTCACGTGGTGGAGAACTTCTCCCTGAGTCGTATCTGTGCGGAGGACCATTGTGTCTGAAGTTGTTCTGTCTCCCTTCATAATAATTATGTTGGTTCGCATATCGTCTGTTACTCTGATTGTCTCTGTTATAGTCATTACTATGGAAATGCGATCTTTCTCTGTAACTATTACTACTCTGCCAACGGTTGTCATTTGAGTGGTGTCTGTTTTGGTCACGATTTACGTTGTAAAAATAGCCTTGTCGTGTCCATTTATTATTTTTGTCATCGCGGAATTGTGACGGATGTGACCTGTAATTGTTGTGCTCCTGTTTTCGCGTTCCGCGATTGTCAGTGTCAATTTCCAATTCTTGCAACAGTCCCTGAAAAGTTTCAATGTCGTCTTTGCAACATCCTGCCAAAATAATATGTCGTAAATGTTCAGGCAATTTGATTAAGCAAATGCAGAAGAGTTCTGAGGGGCTGATTGGGTTTGACAGGTACTGATTCTTGTGCAACATGTCTTCATAATATTTCACAAGACTGGAAAATGCAGATTGTTCAAAATGTTTCATCATTATGATGATATGTTTTACTCGGTCTTGTGTAGCTTGAGACCAATATGCTGAGAGGGAGGCATGATAAAATTCTCCTTCACTGTGGCAATCGTGAATGACCGATCGCATTCTTACAGCTGGTTCATTCTCTAAGTAGCCACACATAAATTCTAATATGTGCTTTGATGACCAGTTGGGAGGAAAACAATGAGAGAATTGATGAAGCCACGCTTGTGGATGAATGTCGTTGCCAGAATTCTTAAATGTTTTGAATTTACGTGTAGTAATGAACAGATTATAGTCAAAATCATCGTGTCGGCGAGTCGCATATCGGTCATTGTTACGTCGTGTCGGCGGTTCCATCTCAAAATTCGGAGTACCTTCCCAATTTCTTTCACAATTTCCGAAGTTCCCTGTGTTATTATTTTGTGGCTGTTCCGTATTTCTATGTCCCTCTTTCCGTATTGGAGCGCGAGTGTCCTCTGAAATATGTAAATTTTGTATGACTTGTGCCAACTGATCATGTACCTCCCGGATTTCTCTTTTGTGTTGCGTATTAATTTGATTCTGATTTTGTTTGAATTTCTTAATTTGTTCATACTCTTCTGTGTCAGTGATGGCTACAGGTCTTGTGTCATTCAGATAATCATCTGCCTTTGTAGATAAGTTAGTGAACTGATCCGAAAGTTCGGCTGCTTTCTCCGATAGTGAACTTATTTCCTCAGTGTGTTTTTCTGAACCAAGTTTTAGAGTGTCCATTTGCATTGAAATCGTATCTACTGTGTCCTTTAAGTTTTCCTGAGTTTTTGCAAGTTGCGTAACCGAATCAGTAGATTCAATTGAATCAGTTTTAGCTTGCAAGGTCTCATGATTTTCATGAACAATAGTTTGCAGTTCTTTTATGGCTGCTTCGTGATTCTGTAATGTATTTTCATGCCGCGAAAAAATAGGTTGGAAATGCTCACAGGTTTGTGTTTTTACGTCATTACAGACTTTTTGACATTTCGATTCGATTTTATGTAACTTAGTAGTTAAATCTTCACGTGTTTGTTCAAGCGTGGTGTGAAGATTTTGTTCCATTGTGTCTAACTGTTGCTGTGTTTGTAACTGGTGTTGTTCCATTGTGACTAACTTTTGAAGATTTTGTTCCATTGTGTCTAACTTTTGTAGCCTTTGTCCCATTTGTTGCATTAACTGTAATAACAATGCACTGGTTTCTGAAACATGTTTCTCAGTGCTATTCGGCAGTGAATTTGAACCGGCAATATTCGCATTTTGAAAAGCAGAAAATGTGTCTTGACTTATTTGAGAAAACGGCGAGGACGCAAAACCTAAATCTACAGTATTTGCAAGATTGCGTCCTGTCATTTCGGAATCCTGAGGCGAGCTGTTGCCGACCGATCGATCGATAATGCTTACCTGTTCACTATTTGTTTAACTGTCTATGCTATTATTTGCCGCCCGCTCCATTTCCCTATGCACAATTACCAAATTACTACTTTGAATGTCTGTTGATTCAATACACAGTGGTGCTGATAAGCTACGCACGTCGTCACTATTATTTTTCATTTTACTTTGGAGCCGAGTGTTACGTTTTTCACACGCCGCTATTGTCACAATATTTCACACGATAACACAGAAAAGCACAATTTGAAGAGCAAAATAAGAAGACACGTTAACATATAACTGAAAATAATATCTACTTAATTGCAAGCGCAGCTGCGAAATACTTGGTGCAAATCTACATGCATGCCACAAATGTTTTACTGTACAACAATGAAAAACTACAACTACAAAGGAAATTCTCTCTATAATTACGTGCTAGCAATAAACAATAGCTACACTAATTACACATACTACAAGAAAAAATCAGAAGATTCCAGTGAGGTATCCTCGGCTAATGGTCGACATATGAAACGTCCCCTTAGAAAAATTATTGAATTACTGTGCCGATAAACCTCTTACTTTAGTTGATTTTTCAAACAGCTGAGCAAAACTGAACGTACTCAGACATTTCGCTCTTTGCTATTCTGATCAACATTAAACTGAGACAATATTTTTTAGCGCAACGCAGTCTGACTTTAAAAAATCCCTACAATGTCTCTGACTAAGAATAACCTATACCTTTCACAAATCACTTACCTCACAAAAATCTTCGTCACTCGAATTACTGCAATACAGCGAGGGCCACTACTGCCAGCTAAATAAAAGATTCATACTACTGAAGGCACTAACTACTGATAGGCATTGTTAGCAAATGAAAGATTTTGATAGAGGACAAACAATGTATTTACCTTAATAGTGTTCAAAAGTCATAATATATACATCAGTCCATGATATCCAATATTCCAATTTACTGTCTCTGTCCAGATCATCCGCTGTGAAAACTCCGCCATCTCACTCCCCACATCCACCACTGCTGGCGGCTCACCTCCAACTGTGTAACGCCACGCGCTGTTAACAGCCAACTGCCCACTACAATGGCGAATATTCCAACAACAATACCAACCAGCCAGAGACTGCACACAGCACAGCCAGTGATTTTCATACAGAGCGCTACGTGGCGTTACCAATATAGAAACCTAGACAGCCACTTACACAGAATAGTGATACTTTCACGGGTGACGAATTAGTCTTATGCTTCCAATGTCGGAATTGGCAAACGCTGACACTGTAATAAATAACATTCGCATCAATTCTCAATAACTTCTGACCTTAACTGAAAGCTTATAACGGTGTAGTGACCCACAACGAAGCACTGTCCGTCCCGAAGATGGACTACCGCTCCATATAGCAAGTAGACGGTAGACGTGATAGGTAATAGTCAGTAATAAATTATGAAATCACGTTTCATTTGGACGTAAGAGCAGATCCAATTAGTTAAGATGTTTTTTCGGGTCCCTCTCGCTGGAGGGAGTCAGTAGGGTGGATGGAATTTCCTCGGCAAGCAACTTATTCTGTAACAACCCTTCTGTTTCCGGCTTCCCTCACTCACTCTCATTGTTTCCTCCGCAAAGACTTGGCCAGCCGAGAGAAGGGGGCGCCGGGTCGAGATAGGACCAGAACATCGCCCCTCCCCCTCAGGCCACGATCACCCCTGTAGGAGGGTTATCGGGTGAAGTGGTCATTTTCTTAATGCATTATACATTGCAGAGGCGTAATCGCGCCGCACTTGCGGTCACTTAAATTTATGGTCTCGTCTGGACTGGTTGGAGTGGTAGGGTGAGAAATGTGGTTCATGGGGTAAAAGCGGCTGATGCCGAGGGGTTAAGCAGGGGGAGGGAGAAGCGCAGATACTGTGGTCTACAAATGGATGACAGCTGGAGTGATTACGTTAAAAAATGGATGCATAGTCTGTTGTATATCTTATCGACTACTTCAAAGCCTTCACTTTTCTGTCATGTGGTCACACCTGTTAAACTTTTCTTCTGCTTGCCTGGCTGATGTCGAAAATAGCGGTTTATCTGTATATCTTGGCAGTTCTGTTCAGAAAAAGTTGACTGCGTAGTGCATTGTAGGGTGTCCCAAAGGGGAATTTTTTTCGTTAAACACATATCCAGGATTCGTATGTAAATTCATAGTTCCAAATGCAAAAAGAAATTGATTTATGAACCACGGGATAGTTTCTAGTAGCGCAATTTAAATTATCACAACGCATATAAATTTAATATAATACCGAAAGGGAGGTGGTAATAGAAATTTGACAATATGCAGTTTCGCAGGTGGACACGTATATGGATCTTTAGTTTTCAGAAATACATGCGGAATGGAAAACAAATACCCAATAGTGGGCGCAGAAACATTCTTGTGTGCCTAAAACGTTCTACAGATAGGTTAACAGGCCGGCCACTGCGGCCGAGCGTTTCTAGACGCTTCAGTCTGGAACCGAGCGACCGCTACGGTCGCAGGTTCGAATCCTGCTTCGGGGATGGATGTGTGTGATGTCCATAGGTTAGTTAGGTTTAAATAGTTCTAAGGTCTAGGGGACTGATGAGCTCGGAAGTTAAGTCCCATAGTTCTCAGAGCCATTTGAACGATTTTGATAAGTTAACAGTCCTTTCTCTAGTAGGTCATTGGCTAACTGGAAATACTGAATCAGCTGTTAAGTTGTAGAGGTAGTTTCCATTTATATTTCATTACGAGATACACAAACCGTCTGACTGCAGGGCGTATCAGAAAGAACTTGACGACTTTCAAAACTCATATTAATTTATTCATTTAACCTAACGACTTGGTTTTGGTGTCATTTTATAGCAAAATACGTAAAGTTTCTTACCATTTAGTTAAACAGAATAGGGTGCATGCCACACATGTTGCTTTTGGATATCTCCTACATGGGGTATTTCAGAATAAAGTTCTGACACTATGCACCAAACATGTGGTGTAGCGAATAGTTGTTGTTTCTGTCGTGTTCTATGATTATGAAACCTGCACGCTATATCGCCTTTATCTTAAGAAATTCGAACGCCTCAATGAACAGAAGCTTAGATAAATTATGCAAATCAAATGAAACTACTTCGTATCAAACACTACTGTTCTTGAGAAGGCAAAGATGTGTATTGTAGAAGCCAACGTTGTTGGTCAACAGCTCAGATGGATTGAGCATGTCAAGCGGATGAGAGGCAACATACTACTCGAAAAATTGTGTATAGTGAAGTGAATGCGGGATGAAGCCCCCGGGGTGCTTCTCTAATGCGCTGTAAGGACCAATTCCAGAAGAACCTACAGAATCTCAATACTGACGCAGGTAACTGGTGAGCCGCAGCAGAAGGTTGTAAACATTGGTGCACAACTAGTTGAGCCGCCATATTACATTTTGAGCAGGAACGTCGGAGGCAGGGAAATGAAAAACGTCAGAGATGCAGACTTCACCAGGCCCGTCAAGCCCTGAACGTTCTATTATGTGTAATGGACGTATGTGGCCGCATGTTTTATGCCAGGATTGTTCTACTAAGCCATCATAGACATCTACATGCCTGAACTGCAATGCAATAACGGAAATGCAGGAAAAAAGTGAAAACTCGGATACGAATATCAGCCGATGGAACATGTTAAAAGTGACTTTCATTGTTTATGTGGCACACATCTCATCTGAAGTCGATTTCTTGCCAGACTCACTGCATTATGTCTGGTGTGATATGTTCAGTTGTGAGGTAGTAAGGGTGGAACAAACAAGGTACCTTTGATGATTACCTAAAAGAAAAAGTCAGAAGTTGTCAATAATATCGTACGTGGGCGCCATTAATTTGCTCTCCTCGGCCCATTTATTTACGTGGATGCCGCTCATTTAGGAATTCCCGGACATCATAATCAAACAGTCAAAACTTGATCAATTTTCCTTCTAGATCACAGTCTGTTAAGTCATATGAATAAGTTTGTAAACTTATTAAAATTGTAAAGTCCTTTTTGACACACCCTTTGGTACAAACGAAAGGAGCGAATGGACAATTAAACAACCAAATAATCCTAATAAACACAGGTCCGGAAACGAATGGTTTCCTCGATACGACGTACGTACACATGCAGTAATGCCAGTGTTACAACACTGTTAAAGTCCAAAGCTACGTTTATTTCGAAACACTACAAGTGGGATGTGTATTGCAGATTGGTAACGAGGCCGAGTTTGATTATAGAATCTTGGAAGATAGTAAGTAGTGCTTCGCTAACAAATGTATCGCTCGTGGTTTCCTCAATTCCATGGCCTCGGAGATCACTCAACTTGTACCCACTAGACTTTTTTGTGTTTAATAGTTTTGGTGTATTCCCCTTCTGTTGATAGTATCGGACTCCGAGAATGCTTTGTGGATGGTTTTCAGTGCATTCGGAACGTGGCTGGGATTTTTGAATGTGCACGGGCATTGCTAAGCCGTGCTGGAGCCTGCCTTCACATGAACGGTGGACTTGTGGAACACTTTTTTGCAATGTGCTTGTCCTCAGGTCAAGTGTATGACGGTAGTTTGGATCCTCGAGGGCTCTCTTATGAGTTGTTCATATTTTCAGTAGTAACACGTCGTATCGGGGAAAACATTGTTTCCAGGTCCTACGTTTGCTACGAACTTTGCGTCCACTCTATGCGAGACTAGCCTCGCGAAACGGTCGCGAGAGACTGTGTGCTGTTGCGCCGTTTTGTTGACAGAGAGAGAAATATTGCACAAACACTGGCCCTCAGTCTGGGTGAGAGAGCCATGTCCCCGTGCTCTGTCGTAGGTCTGGCTCTTTCCCGTAAATGGTTGACATTTTTCACGCAAATGACTGTTGCTTTGTTGAAGATTACTGAGACAACATGACCACAGGTGGTTTTGAATATATTATATCACTGATTGGTCGAAAAACAAAACACAAAAAAAAAAAAAAAAAAAAAAGAAATAGAACGAAATTACGGGAAAGACTCTCTGTGGCACAGGAATTTCTTTCGGGAGGTGATTCATACACATGTTTACAATATCGCTTCCAAATGACTAAGACTACACTGTCTCATCACTAGCCTGAAATGTTTAGTGGACACTTCCGCCCCCTTCGCCTCTCTGCCCCCCCCCCCCCCCCCCATTCTAGGGCAGAATTTGTGTACTATCTCACGTGAAAGTTTGAGAACGTTTTCTAAATCCGAATCGAGTAACCATATATACAGAAAGGGAAGCAAAGGGCGGCGCCTTTGATTCGTATGAAGTCAAACACTGCGCTCGATGCCGTGTTGAAACCGTGTAAACGTGAAACGACAGCTGCTTACTTGCTACAGCTCGCAATGAACATCCTTACGAAATGGAAATAATGTAAGCGATTAAATGAAAACTTGTACGAATAGATATTCTTATGAAACAAACAGCGATAAATCTTTACTTAAAAACTTATTACTTAAGCTTTTAAATTCATTACTGTCCACTTGTGCAAGCTGTGAACTGCCACTGGTTTTGGCTTCAGATGACAATTAAGCTGTTTTATTTTGTAAATATCGCTTTTTCTTACAGAAATATTATTTTAGTTCTTAATTTTTCTTTTTGTGTCTTTGAGCTGATAAATCAACTTCACTTCCAATAGCAACAGCTGTTGTAGGATACTCTGTAGACGTTTGTATCTGTGCTGAAATTTTTATTCATGTTTTCATCCTGAAACTAACACATAGGTATTATTTACTTGCATGTGAGCATGAACAGTCATTAATGGCGATTGAAAGCCATCCGAAATTAATTCGAAATAAACTGGCGTGCGCGGGTAGCTGAGGCGACCGCCTGCGATAAGTGGGAAATCCCGTTTAGAATCCCTGTCCGGCACAAATTTTCGTATGTCACCAACAGGTAGCACATTTACACCTAGCACATCTCGTACCATGATCTGAGCACTCATTGAAATTCTTAGAATTAACATAGGAATTATCTTTAAATGAAGACCGTAGGCTGTATTAAAATTAAATTAACTTGTGTTATGAATTAGGTCTAGAACTACAAGTTAACTCTAATGTATTATGCGATATCAGCCATATTCATTTAATAAATGACGCTTCATGTGTGTCGTGAAGAAACATTTATCAAGCTTTCTCCTAAATGTGAGATGTTTCTCAGCTTTTCCAATATTGGCTACTATAACTGTTGGGGTAATCATCATCGAGGTGTGAAGTGCAGCCACAAGATACGAAAGAAATCTATTTTGTGGGCCATTTAGTTTTCTCAGAATCGAATAAGAGGTATTATAAATAATAGCGAAGAAAACGCGCAAATGTGAAACAAGTCGTTTTAATATTTTAAAGGAAAAGGAGAATCTCTACCAATAAATTAACACCAGGATTTGATGTAGCTTTGCTTCATTTACATACAGGTTTTATTACGGTTTAGAAAAACTTTCTTCTTCCAACGTACTCTCAGCTGCTTTGTGGGAACCGTTCGTTACTTTCCAGTGTGGTGTTTTCACTGATTGCTGCTCGTTATACACGAGGGTATGTCAGTTATTATCTGCAATTTAGTTATATTTCTGTTCATTTTCGTAGTACTATCGTTTTACGTTGATGATGCACGCTCTGTTTATTTGTTGTTATATCTTTGCAATTTTCAAGTTGCTAGGTTAGCTTCGTTATCGATGCCGTTCTGTTAATCATGGCTGCTCCTCAGTCGATTTGCGCCAAAGAAGAGCAACGTTCAGTGATACGTTTTTCGTAGTCGGAAGGCGTATCATGCTCCGAAATTCATCGAAGACTTTCTGCACAGTACGGGAACAGTGTTTTGCCACAACGGAGTGTGTACGAATGGATTGTAAAATTCCGAAATGGTCGCACAAGTGTTACGCACGATGAAAGAGCCGGACGACCGTATACCGCCACAAATGAAGAAACCATTGAGCGCTCACGTGAAATGATTCTCTTAGACAGACGATTAACTATTGACGAAGTTGTACGTACGCTACAGTGAGATGCTTACTGCCAGCCTAAAGCCTGCAATTCGAAGCAAACGCCGAGGATTTCTGTCAAAAGGTGTTGTGTTGATGCACGACAATGCCCGACCGCATACTGCTGCCCACACTGCTGAAACACTCCAGAAACTCAAATTTGATATACTGGATTATCCTCCACATAGTCCCGATATTGCCCCTTCTGAGTGCGTTGAAACGCAAGGAGACTATGTCGAAAAATGATGTTCTTGTAAGTTTACTATATGATTACAATAAAATTTTATAACTACTTGGGGGATAATCATTGACTTACCCTCGTATTTCTAACTTTTACAGTACGTCGAACAACTGCTTACTTTAGGTAAGCCCAGCATCTAAAATGCACAATTAATAACATAAACAAAACGTATCCATTTGCCTTTGGCTCCAGACACAGATGCTTACTCGGGCTCAATATGACAGACTTCGCACGTTCACAGTAAAGTTTGGCTCATGTACTGTAGCAGAGTTTCCATTCCGTATTCTGTGGTGTAACTGAGGCGTGGCGTGGCTCCCAGCCATGTATTTACCTACTGGTATGTGGTAGACCGCCTAAATATCACATTCAGGCTGGCCGTCACACCGTCCCTTGCCGACGCGATGCCAACGCGCCTCCCCGAAACCCGGAACAGTGGTGTTAACGCGTGCGACTATCTGGGCGGGTCGACTTCAGGAAAATGTAAGCATAACATATACTACTGACTATTTTTAACAATACTTCAAAACGTGTGCTCGTATCTCCTACATAGGGTGTAAAAAAACTACGTATACAGAAATTCGGAGTGTTTACAAGAGATAAAAAGAAACTTTTTTTATGTGAGAAAACTGTGACACGTGTACCGTCTCCCCACTAGATGCCCGTGACGGTTTTGACCCTGGTGATATTCACAGACGGCGTTCAGACTGCCGTATGATGAGTATTGTTATAGAGATGTTGCTGACCTCCTATGGATTTATTTTTGCCCGGGAGGTAAAGCGCTTGGTTTTAGAGACATCGGTAGGCATTGCAGAAGAGCTGGTTGCCCATTTGGTCAGCCATTATTCGTGGAACACAGGGCTGTTTTGGGCGTGTTAGAGAATCATCGCACGCAGATGGCAGTAATGCATTCATGTTAACGGAGCCGGCCGAAGTGGCCTAGCGGTTCTAGGCGCTACAGTCTGGAACCGCGCGACCGCTACGGTCGCAGGTTCGAATCCTGCCTCGGGCATGGATGTGTGTGATGTCCTTCGGTTAGTTAGGTTCTAAGTTCTAAGGGACTGATGACCACAGCAGTTAAGTCCCATAGTGCTCAGAACCATTTGTAAACGGACATCATGTTTTCAACGTCTCTAAAATAGTACTCATCACACTGCAGTCTGGAGACCGTCTCTGAACATCACTAGCGTGTAAACCTACGCGGAGTCCTAGCGCGGTGGTCGTGAAACTGCGGCCCGCTTGCCGCGTGCGGCTTGAATCAAGTGTTCGCGCGGTTGGCGGTTCTCAGCCATATTTTATAATAATATGCTTCAAGCAACTAACAGCAGAAACCAAAAGCATTAATTTTCGTAAAGGGTTTCTTAAAAGTGTATTTTTTTCGTAAGAAAGTAAAATACTTACAGAGAAGAAAATATTTTAAAATGTACTTAATTTTTATTGGCGTTGGTGAATTCTGCCTTGAGCTGTGTAGAGTTCCCGTTTACTACACGGGCAGTGTGGTATGTGGGGTGGCCATGCAGGTTTAATACACTGAAGAGACAAAAGACGTGAGATAGCGATACGGACATGTACAGATGGCGATAGTATCTCGTATACAAGCTATAAGAAGGCGGTGCGTTGGCGGAACTGTCATCTGCACTATGGTGATTTGTGGGAAGTGTTCCCGACATGATTGTGGCCGCACGACGGGAACTAACAGAATCTGAACGCAGAACAACTGTTTGGAGCTGGACTCACGGTTCATTCCATTTCTGAAGCCAGCGAGGATAACACTAGATTTCAGTCATTGCTTCTCACCACACACAACGCAGGGACCGCGGCCATCACTTAACGATCGACAACAGCGGCATCTGCGTGGAATTGCCAGTGCTAACAGACACGCAACACTGCCTGAAATAACCGCAGAAACCAATATGGGACTTAGGACGAACGTATCCATTAGAAGGACCCGGCGAAATGCAGCGTTAATGGGCTATGGCACCAGACGACCGACACGAGTGCCTTCGCTAACAGCACGACATCACCTTCAGCGCCTCTCCTGTGCTCGTGACCGTGTAAGTTGAGCCCTAGACGACTGGAAAACTGCGGCTTGTTTAGATGAGTCCCGACTTCAGTTGGTTAGAGCTGATGGAAGGGTTCGAGTGTGGCGCAACCCCACGAAGTCATGGACCCAAGTTGTCAAAAAGGCACCGTGGAAGCTGGTGGTGGGCTGTGATTACATGGAATGGACCGGATCCTCTGAATGTTTGACTACTTGGTGACCCTTTGTAGTCTCTCAGGTGTTTCATGTTCCTAAATATCGATTGAATTTATATGGATGATAATGCCCCATGTCACCGGGCCACAACTGTTTGCGACTGGTTTGAGGTACATTCTGGACAGTTCGAGCGCATGATTTGGCCACTCAGATTGCCTGACATGAGCCCCATCGAATATTTGTGGATCACAATCGGGATGTCAGTTCGTGCGCAAAATCCTGCACCGGTAACAACGTCGCAATTATGGACGGCTATAGAGGCAGCATGGCACAATATTTGTACAGGGGACTTCCAACAACTTGTTGGGTCCATGTCACGACGACTACGCCGGGCAAAAGGAGTCCGACACAATTCAGGAAGTAACACAGGACTTTTGTCAACTAAGTTTAGAAATGAGAGGGGAGTATTTTACTGTTTGTCTTCCAATGCTGAAAGTGACGAGCGTATGCAACTATAGTCGAGAAGGCGTAAGAAGATCCCTGACGGTTCGTAACGTTGTTGCCAGTTTTCAACTGTGAAACTCTAACAAATGCAGGCGAAATGAGTAGTCAACTACAGGGCTTTGATAACACGGAGGTGTTGCCATAAAGACGTTTACAAAATCGCGTTACATTATTGGTTGCGCTAGGCCCGCGAAACTGCCGCGTCCTGCCCTCGGCGACTGTCAGGGATCAACGCAGGCCGGCTCATGTTAGCAGCGGTCAGGTGCTGTGCTATAAATGTTAAACGGTAGTAACATGGATTCGCGAATGGGCATTACGAGGGTGGTGATCTTCAAATGTGGTAAGGTTTTTTAGAAAGTTATACGAATTCAGATTGAGGCCCTTATAATACAATCCGGTGAGTAGAAGGAAAACGACATTAAAAAATTTAGTAAACATTTGTGATCGTGTCTCATATTGCACTTAGTGTTATTAATTAATATAATATACTGATTTATGTAGGTTACCAGTTAATAGTAAAATCGGTACTGGAAGGTGTGGTAAAGTGACCAAGACGGGAAAAGTGGCCATTGCATTTTTTTCCCGAACAGCGGTGCTGCTTGCCGAGAAGTGATCGGATCAGTTCGCATATAAATCGCCATTGTTGTCAGTAAATTTGACTGAAAAAACTTGTTCCGTTATTTTTTAGTGAAAACTCTTTCGTTTTTGAGTCGTCTGATGTAGGATAAGTCATTTTTTTTACCTTACTTGTACGGAGAGTGATAATTTTTTACAATATCAAAGTTTGAACAATGTCTTTCGGCTTAAAAATGTAGTTCCTCGTTATTTATTTTATTTATTTCTGTTTGATAATTTATTATGTGGCTCACTAGTGCTGAAGTGGATCCGCTAGGGAAAAGTGGCCACACTACTCGACGGAAAAATGGCCGAGTTCACCCAAATAACACTGAGCATACAACAAATAAAGCTGACTTCTAAAACCTATTGTGTGCAAAGCTATCATCGGCAATTCTATCCTTTTGTGACAATTTTAAATTAAGTTATACTATTTAAATCCATATGTGTTCTCTTATGTTTGGCCTAATGAAAAATTCAGATTGAAAATAGTCTACTGTAGCCTCTCAGTATTTTTTCAGATAGTAAGGCGTGAAGATGCATAGGAAATGTGCCCGGAAATCAGAAAAACAAACATGGAATCCTGTTGCGCTGGCACACAGTATCCACTTAGGTACGGAAAATTTGTATGTAGGCCTTCAGAAAAAATGCTTGTAGTTCAATTGCATTAATTTCTTTTTAATTTAAAATATTTGAAGTGATAGCTTATGATATGTAGATTCAAAATGTGTAACTGGCAAGCTTCTATTATTAATTACAGTTTGGTGGAAACTGAATTCGTCTATGACTCATGACTCTATTAGAGACCATTTCACACACACACACACACACACACACACACACACACACACACACACACACACACACACACACACCCTCCCCCCCCCCCCCCTTTCTGTCCTCCTCCTTGCCATGTGGCCAGAGGTGTTGCCCTGCACTGTCTATATTGGCACTAAACGAAAAAGCTAGACGACATCTGCTCGACTGGGAAACGACGTACCTGTCATATTTCTGTCACACAAAAAACTGTTTCTTTTTATATCGTCTATGTTATGCTGGAGCCAAAGTAGCCCCTGACAACCCATATTACACCACAGTGTATGAGGTTGTCTATGTCCAAGGCGTACCAAAAGCAGCATGGTAAACACCGGCTATTTGCATACAAGATAATGGAAACAGACATTTCGAGCACTACTTCCTGCAGGGGGAGCTCGAGCTACGGCCTGCAGGAAGTATCACTACGCCAAAACCTGATTGGCTGGAGACAGCTATTTAGGGGCTAGAACCAGCCCCGAAGTTCAGTTCATTCCGGATGCCGACCTCGCGTAATTCGACCGCTGAAGATTACGTTTCCGTCTCTGAACTGGACTCTTACTAGTGTGCGTGTGTGTTTTACCAGGAACCTTTGTGGAAAATTATAAGTGAACTTTTGTTTACCTCAACTAGGAGTTTTTTACTGGAGTCGTTATTGATACCTTTCGTTTGTTGTTCAGCCATCAACCTTGTGAATTTACATCAATAATAGTTGTGTTTGTGAAAAATTGCGAGTTGTCAGTCACAAAAGTACTCAAAATTTTGTAGGCGTATAAGTAGAATTTTTTATATCGTACAGGAAGAAAATGTAACAGTTTAAAGATTAATGACAAATTTGATTTATTCTGAAAAGGAAAATTATGTGAAATACTAAGTTTGAAAATACATTTCTTGAAAATAAATAAGGAGAATATAATAAATTTTGATTTCAAAGATGTGACTAAATACTTCCGTTTATCCTCCCTTTTCCTCACTGTAGCAGGCTTTTCTATCGAATCATTCAAAAGTGAATAGTATTTTAAATTGTCTTACGAACAGCAACCGATGACGTTTACGTGAAGCAAGAGATGCGACGATCTCTGATGGGCGCCCATCCGACTGTGCTCTTCCTGTAAGCAGAGGTGTTTCGTCGTGGGAGTGTGAATGCAATGATAGCAAAAATTTGTGGGACTATAACAATTTCGAACATTTTGATTTATTGAATATTGAAAACCTGCTGCCTGTTTTAAAAAGCAGGTTGTGCATTTTACAGTTCAGCATGTTAAAATATGTTGTTCCACATTTCTAACATTTTTTTCTTGAACAATAAAACAAGAGTAACAATAATGAGTTGGTACTGGAATAAAATGAACATAAATTGAGGAAAAGAAAACGGAAAAAATTTGAAAATTTAAGAGGAAACTAATAGGTCATAGGAGAGGTTTTTAATGGAAGAAAGTGTCCCACAATCTGGCTGTCCCAGATGGGAGGGCATTGAACAACTTCAAGCGAGTCCCAAATGGAGCAGAAATTTGCTTAGATCTAAGAACAATTGATATTAATAGGTTATTTACAATTTTTCGTTAGATATAATAAATTAGTATACATTTCTCATATTAATTTTGCTGTTGATTACTGGCAACATAGTGGCTTTTCCTCTGTGTGTGGGGGGGGGGGGGAGGGGAGGGGGGAGCCTCGAAAGTTCGTCAAGCCTCGCCTCCTCAGCATGTTTCAGCTCAGTGTATTTCTATAATGTACGCCGTTATGAACTTAAACTTAGCAATTATTTACATGTTTCTCGTCTATAATTACAATCCTTATGCATTTTTATACATTTTATATCGTTGGATAATTTTATTTATTTAATAGTGTCAGAAACACTCACTATAGCTTACAAGTTGTACAAAACGTTCCAAAACATGGTACTATAAGCATTAAAATTACAATTAAATGCGACGTGACCAGTATGCTGCAACTTCGCATGCTTTCTTGGTGGCATCGATGATATTCTTTTGCGAGCATGACGTTGGGAACAGGCTGCAGACAAGAAGATGACTCATTGTCTGTTCTTCACCACATTCACATGCTGTAGAGTCGCATGAAAATCCCCACTTTTTCAAGTTGATCTTCGTTCTTCCAACTCCAGAACGCAGCCAGTTGAGGGTCTTCCATATCGACCATCTTTCTTCGTGACCTGGTGGGAGGCTTTCGGTCGTTGGATAATGTTCAATACGTACACTTTTTTCATTACTCTTCTTATTTTTATATTATTCTATGAATCCATATTGTCTTATTCTGAGTTTGTTGATTCATCCGAGTGAGTGATCGTGTTGTTATCGCAATCATTCCATGTGTCGTATTGCCTTGTGGGGTGATTCCCTATTCTCCGTCTCATATATGGTCATTCCTGTCTGCATGCTGTGTGGAGTGCTTCTTAAAATTTGTCGGTGATGGCGTGTAGTTCTCATCAGTCATCTGGATATCTTGTCATTTGTCGTGCTGTTATGTCCTATGTGTCTAAACATGTCGCAATATAATGTGATGTGTTTCGCTCTGCCGATTTCTTCACATGTGGTTATGTCTGTATCACTTAGTCCAACACGATGGAGATGATGTGGGTACGGTCCACGTCTCATAATAAAGAGGACCATGCCTCGTGTCGGATCTATATATTTCATGCTCATTCGTTCTCGGATGTTCAGGAAGACTGTGTGTACTCTGCGTCCTTTTTCTGTTGCGTCCCATTCAGTCTTCCAAGTACCATTTCGCCATTCATTAAGTCGTTTCTTCTGGGTCATTTGTTTTCCTGTGCTTTGTACTGTTGTCCCTTTTTCATCCAGTATGCTGTAGCCCTGAAACGTACTGTAATGGCTATTGGATGCACACCCATGACGACGCATAATGCCTCTATAGATGTTTTCCCAAACGCTCCTGACATTATTAAAAGGATGCATCTCTGCCCACTTCGTACATTGGTTTTGCGTGATGTGACGTAGAGACGATGGGCCCATGTGCTGGCTGCAAAGCTCAGAACGAACTGAAACAAGGAGATAATGTAGGTTCGTGTCATCTGTAGTTTCAACAGTAGGTGAATGTCAGCTACGGACCATAGACGTATTATTGAGATTGCAACCTGGATTTTCCTATGCTTGACGCTCTGGAAGGCTCGCCCTTCAACAGGTGATCCGTTGTGCAAGACTTCGTTTGGCATAGAGTGAAAGCTACGATTCCAAGCATCTGTGGACGTGCAACAGCTTCCAACAGTAAGCAAACATCCAATATTAACCATTATATAATTTAACTTCACAATTTGTGTTTATCTATGGTCTGCCAACGCCCGGCAGAAATTCTTACAATGAATATGTGCGTAAACTTCAATAAGGTGTCTGCGGGAAACAACAGAAATCACTTCTTGTTACTGTGTGTCGTAGAGAACCGTACAGTTCATAGTACAACGTGAGCACTTGTACGACCAAATAATGTCTCTTTGAAGAAAACAGTGCGCGTGATTTTCCGTCCTTCCATTAGCGGGGAGATGCGGTTGTGATTATAGGGCATAACCGATCTTGGGACACTCAACTAGCTCCGTTCCTCTATGAGATTCATAGCGCTATAGACAACGGCGCTCAAATTGAGGTCGTGTTCCTTGACTTCAGGAAAGTATTTGACTCCGTCGCGCACTTTTACATAGTGAAAAAACTACGAGCCCACGGAGAATTGGACCAAATCTGCGATTTTTAAGACTTTCTTGGAGATAGAACTCAACATGTCGCTCTTGACGGAACCAAATCAGCAGATGCAAATGTAATTTCCGAAGTACCGCAAGGAAGTGTGATAGGACCCTTACCTTGTATATGTATTACCAGGTAGAAAATATCGGAAGCTGCTTCAGACTGCTCGCAGATGATGCAGTTGTCTATAAGAAAGTAACATCGCCAGAAGACAGTGCAAATTTGTAAAATGACCTACAGAGGATTAAGGAATGGTGCAGGCTCTGGCACGTGCTTCAACATAAACAAATCTAACGAATTGTGCATACATAAGAAAAGAAATCCACTACTGTAAAACTCACTATTGATGATAAGATACTTGAAACAGTATCTAACGTAAAATATCTAGAAGTAACCATCCAAAACGAGGTTAACCAGAATGACCACACACAACAAATTCTAGGGAAAGTAGATACCAGACCGAAATGAATAGGAAGAATCTTAAGGAAACGTCAGTCATCCACGACAGAAGTAGTTTGCAGGTTTACAAGAGCATGTCCACCTGATTCTTGAGTACTGTTCATGAGTCTGGGACGCTTAGCAGGTAGCACCAATAACCAATAGAGGAGAGAGAGAGAGTGAGAAAGAGAGAGAGAGAGAGAGAGAGAGAGAGATCCAGTGAAGTGTGGCGCGTTTCGTCGCGGAGTCACTTAGTCTGGCGAGAGCGTTACGGAGGTGCCAACAAACTCCAGACGTTACAAGAGAGGCATTGTGCATGACGGAGGCGTTTACTATTGAAATTACGAGACAGTAATTTCCGAGAAGAGTCGGACAACATAATACTTCTTCCCACAGCCATCACGTGAAATGACCATGACGAAAAAATTCCTAAAATTACAGGTAATACAGAGGCTTACCGACAATAATTCTTCCCACGCGCCGTTGGCTAGTGGAACAGGCAGGGGTGGAAGGGTGATTTAGTGGTACCAGAAGTACTCTTCGCCACACACCCTCAAGTGGCTTGCGGAGTACTGATGTAGATAAGTATTGCTACTGAAAAGTTCCTGCAAATAGAACGCAGCACGTCATTCTTACCGGAGAGAACCGTTCAACTTGACAGCCTGTCCTTGAATAACGAGCGCATTTTCGTTTCTCCTGAACCTGCAGTACACATTGTGTCTGTCGCGTGTTTCGTCAGGTTGCCGATCAGCGTGTCGACTGCTAGACGTGGGAAGACTGCATCTTTGCTAGTGCGAGAATGCAGTGGTCTCTTCTGAGACGCCTTAGTCAGCCAAAAGGAACGCGAGATGGTAGATCCGCTTGTTTAGATCACTCCAAGGCAATCCTTTTCTACACTCAGCAACAGAATTAAAGCATCACTTTTTCGAAACCACTTAACTGTCTCCCTTTGCGAAACGTGAGCTTGAAATTTGGCTCAAAGGTGCGTACAATCTTCCTCTCTAATGGAGCAAAAGCGTGGCGCGTGACGCCACATTCTCACCAAATTTTACCAGAACTCTGCCCAACGACGCTGTCGACGTGTCACACGGATGGGAAGGTCGTCACACTTCCTCTTACCCACATTTCACTCCTTATTTTGACATCTGTGCGATAGAGATCAGAGCCCGACTTCCAGCGCTGAAATCAAGCAGTTCTCTTATTAGCAGCCGAGACAAACATTTCAGACGCTCCACTGCTCAGAGGCCGACGTGAAGGTCGTCAGTGAAACCTCGGACTGAAGACGACAATCCGGCCGTTGTGGCCGAGCGGTTCCAGGCGCTGCAGTCTGGAACCCCGCGGCCGCTACGGTCGCAGGTTCGAATCCTGCCTCGGGCATGGATGTGTGTGGTATCCTTAGGTTAGTTAGGTTTAAGTAGTTTTAAGTTCTAGGTGACTGATGACCTCAGATGTTAAGTCTCATAGTGCTCAGAGCCATTTGAACCATTTTTGAAGACGACAACTACAAAACAGAGGCCATGTAAAAATCATTACCATTTGGTTATTTGCCTTGCGGCAGGTTTAGACACCATACCTCTCCGCTTTCCTCCTCATTGTTTCGTACCCTACTTACGGACTACTGCCGCCACCCAGCACCTGGTCTCATCTTCTGCCCTCCTTTCTCCTCTCCGGAAAAAAACTTTCAATGCCTCTACCATGGCTGTGTTATGCAGTTTAGCATCCTGTTCTTCACTGTCGGCAACATTCTACGAACTTCTGCAGCTCTTCTAATTACTTCGTCACTCCTGAATTATCAGTCCAGCTGATCTTCTCCATTCCGCTTCAAATCCACACTTCATAATCTTCAATTCTCCTCTCGTTCTGTTTTCCCGGCGTTCACGTTTCTGCTCCGTACGAGGCAACGCTCTATACAAAGGCATTTCAATAGTCGATTTCTTAAATTTGTGTTCAAACCACAAGTTGAGGTTATTTTGTGCTTTTGAAATGTCTCTTTTGCTAGCGTCATCCTGTCTTTGGTGTCCTATTTATGGTGGATATCTTTCCTAATTCACCTTCTCGAGTATGTACGTGCTGTCACCTAATGCATGGTTTTGGGACCGATCTTATAAGATACTCTACTTTTCTTTAAGCCTATAACGTAACCTTCAAGTTTCTTCTTATTTAGTTTCATACCGTTTGCTAAACAGGCTTCATTCACATTATTTAACCCTTGAATTTGTGTATGTTTATTCGTGAACAAATTGCATTGTACACTTAGAATGGAGTATGATTCAGAGAGGAAAGTGAAGACGACGAAAGAAAACTACTCTATGTTAGATTAGCTGCTGGTGGCCAAATTTTTGGAATTATAAGTGCATTACACAGCTGAGTGAACTTGGAATGTTGGCGGCTCTGTGACGTGTCCAATGTCAGTCTCGATGAGGGATGGTAACCTTTGTATCATCATCATCATTTTATTAGGTCCTCTGGCCCACATTAAAGCAGGGTCGGCCTTGTTACTATGGATTTGGCAATGTTAGTGTCAGAGGGTGGCTGGATGCCCTTCCTGTCGCCACCCTGGATACCCTGGGACGGAAATTATTGTGTCCCAGCTGTCTGTATCTAGTGTAAGCCATGAAATAGTGCGAACGTTTTCAAATGTCTGCGAGTCGTGTAACTGAGGCGGGACGTGGTGGCCAGCCCGGTATTCACATAGTGGGATGCGGAAAACTGCCTAAAAACCACATCCAGGCTGGCCAGCACACCAGCCCTCGTCGGTAATCCGCTGGGTGGCTTCGATCCGGGGCCGGCGCGCCTACCCAAGTCCAGGAACAGCGCATTAGCGCTCTCGGCTAACCTGGTGGGTCTGATGGTTATCTTCATATAACTTTCCTAAAGATGTAGCTAGATACATATACACTGATGGCTATCCTGGTGCACAGTACAACATTAGTAGCCGCTAGAACGGCTTATTATGTGTGGAAACTAAGCGTATTTTTTATTTTTCTAGGTTAGTCAGAACTTCGAGATTTCTACACGGAAACTAGACACCTCGGAAACGAATAATTAAAATCGCTTAGAAACATGTAGACTGGGTATATCAAGACAGTATTTGTTGACTGACGAAGCTTCGGCAGCGAGGTATCAGGACTCATTTCTCTCCAAAACGGCAGTTGACGCCATAATACTAGCAGATGAGAGTTTGTTGGGACTTGAGGTCAAAAATAAAGTATTTTTCTTCGCGTGGAACATATATTGGAAAGCTCGGTTGGACTGCTTAAAAGGTAGAGGAATTATAACAACAAAATCGAAACTTTAGATCAAGTGAGGTCCATCACGCCTCTGACTTTAAGCGTGATCATTTTGCATCGTGTTGGCTGTTATAAAATAAGTTGTCCTGATAACGTTAGTAAAGAGTTTATAAAGAGCAATGATCAAGTTAAACAGGGATCAAAAGCTGTAAAAAGCGTACAGACTTCCATGGAACCATTACAACAAAAGAAATATTTCCAGCAGCACCAAATCATGGCACTATTGTACAGTAGCCTTACAAGAGGCCTTGTATACCTCAGAAATGACTGTATATAGGGCATAACGAAAATCAAGGAACGGAAAAACGAGAGAAAAATGCTGTGGAGGCTCTATGGGCCGTTTAAGAAAGAGTGGATCTGGACAAGGAGTCCGACAAAAGAACTGCACAAACAGACACAGACGATTACCAACAACTTCAGGAAAAGAAGGACACAATTCTATGGATACATACATAGGATGAAGGAAAACAGACTGACCAAGAAGGATTTTAGAATAGCGACGACGACGACTAATAAAACCAACTGACAAAGAAAATCACGGAAGACATAAAAAAATTAAACATTTCGACAGAAGATATGTCAGACAGAAAATATACAGGGAAAAATCCTGAAACAGAAATTTCAGCAGATGTCCACAGAGAGGAAAAAAAAAAAAAACGAAAAGACAGAAGAGAGGAAGAAAAGCACAGTGGATATATGAGAACTTTTTGGGAAGAAAAAAAGAAGGAGACAGAAAAAAAAATCATGAAAATTGTGTTTCAGCGCTCTCCTCAAGCAGGAAATAAAGATAGTAATAATAATAATTATTATTATTATAATATATGATCTGTGCTATGATTAAGCGATGTGGTCTGTTATTATTCCATTTCGCTATTGAAATAAGCCAAAGTTCCCTATGTAAGATGTGTATAACCTTGCACGTAATACCATAATCAGTCATACGCTGTTCCCTTGTGTAATCCTCGTTGTCGAGGGTATAATTGAGACCTGGCTGGATATCTTGCGTAGAAACATTTTACTTTAGGAAACGTGCAGAATGGAAGATTCGAAAAGCTACGTGTACTTGTAACATGAAGTCATTAATAGGTATTAATGTCAGTATTGCCGAACTTCATTTGAATTACCAGATTGTCTTCGGCGTAAAGGAAATTTGTAACTGTTTCAAAATTTTAAATTAAGAAAATATTACCACTCAAAAATATTGTGTTGTTAGCATTCAAAACGCTGCATGTAAATTTACCTAAATTTGAGTGTCACCATCATGTCACCATAATTTTTGTGTATCGTCGTATACTTTCCCAACCAAATATGTTAGTTAATGAAATACCATGAATATAAACTTTGGTTTCTAGGAAAGCCTTATCGGGTATTCTATAGGAAAGTACGCACTCAAAAATCTGCTGATTAAAACAGAACCTAACCATTTAAATAGTACAGGGTGACAATTATTGAACTGTATTCGAAAAAGAACGTAAATTAGTTACAAAATACGGCGTTCACAGCCTTTATTCACATGTAAACGTCACTACGGCTATTCGGATTTAGGTTATGACATGTTCGATACACCGGCAATCATTGGCGATGAAGTGGCGCAGAAGAATAGAGAAATTCTGCATGACCCGCTGAAGTGTCGGAACATAAATACTGTAGATGACCACGTGAATGACTTTTTTCAGCTCAGCAATGGTTTTGGGGTTATTTCTGTACACCTAGTCTTTAATATAGCGTCCCAAAAAGCGGTCGCATGCGTTCAGGTCTAATCGAGGCCCATGTCAGTGGCCTCTGGGTATCCCAGTGTCGGAATGTGGTCCCCAGAGTGCTCCTCCAGGGCGTCAGACACTCTCGGGCTTCGATTATATTTAGCTCCGGATCGCATGAACCATATCTTGTCGAAATCAGGGTCACTTTGGATGATGATGATGATGAGGTCCCATACTCCGAGGAGCGTAGGGGACGATGCGGGAGACCCGCACCGCCGACTAGGCAAGGTCCTAGCGGAGGTGGTTTGCCATTGCCTTCCTCCACCGGGGAATGAAAGCATCTTCCGAAACCTTCACGTACCGTTCGTTGGTCCCCGTGCCATCAAGGAATATCCCACCATTTATTCCATGACTGGACTCTGCGCACCATACAGTCAGCTGTTAAGGGTGAAGAGACCTCCCGATCACGAAATGCTGATTGTCAGTCCCCCAAATGCGCCAGTTTTGCTTATTGACGAATCCATCCAAATGAAAGTCGGCTTGGCCGCGCGGGATTAGCCGAGCGGTCAGGGCGCTGCAGCAAGGCCTGTGCGGCTGGTCCCGGCGGAGGTTCGAGTCCACCCTCGGGCATGGGTGTGTGTTTGTCCTTAGAATAATTTAGGTTAAGTAGTGTGTAAGCTTAGGGACTGATGATCTTAGCAGTTAAGTCCCATAAGATTTCACACACATTTGAACATTTTGAAAGTTGGCTTGGTCGCTAAACCAAACCATGCTAATTCCCATCATGCCCCGCGGCTAACCGTACAATTTGGACGTCATAACGCAAACCGTTCAGAAGTTATGACGATTTTATTTCATTTAGTTCAGTAATTGCCACCCTGTATATAGTTAATCGTTAAACGAGGTAACTAGATTTTCAGATTTGTGCACGCGTTTATTTTTACTCCTGTCTTCTGTGCCATTATTGAAAATGCAAGTCCTCTACATGTCGATATTTTGAAAAATCCTTCCTACGCCAGTCTTCAGACAGTGGACAGTGACAGAGTTAGTCTCCTTTCAGTTTTCAATGACAGACGTTCCGTAAAGTCAGTCACGTCAATTTTAGTCTTGTACACTTTATAAAAATGTAACAACATTGGGAAAGTTCATGTAGGGTTTCTGTCTGGAATAAACGACAAATGTCGAAAATGGCAATATTATTTGGATGACAGTTTAAACATTGGTATCGAATTCAGTTACGCAGGGACCGCGTCCAGAACAAGAAATTTTCAACGTCAGCCAGGAGAATGCTTAATATAAACCAATAAAAATTGTTCAGATAAGTAAAATTTCATAAAACTGCTTGTGCTAATTTTATGAAAAAAATGAAAAATCAGTTTAGATACTATCTAATGTGTGCACCAGATGGAAGAGAGACGCATGTAGTTACTGAGTCCATATGGACAGGAATAATCAGCGATTGAAACACAGCGATCGTAGAGACGTTGAAAGACAGACTAAATTCAGTAATCCGGATTTAATTTCATCATAAAATAGTAATCTGTGGTAACTTTAAATTGCTCTGTATGAACAGGAGAAGCATCCCACACGTTCTCAAGGGTGAAATGAAATAGTCTTTTGAATTACCGCTGAACACATTCTGATACTCCACTCCTTTTCTCTATCGCCAGACATCAGCAAGAAAACCTTCTGAGTACGTTAGCGTTTATAGAATAAATGACTAAGGAGTGGGCCCATTATTCTATGACAGAGCACAACGGTGTTTAGCTGTACACAAATTGTTTTTAACTCAAGATTATTGTCAAAGAAATACACGAATTTACGTAGGTTGTAACATGACAATGTTAGAACAGTTGTCAAGATAACGCATTTCGCCCTGTTTAATCGAAATAACTCTAAACACAAAAATATCAAATTTTAACCATAAGGTTCTACAAAATTATTCTTACGTAGACATCGTGAACTTGGTCAATATTACGACAAATCTTCCAATTCCAGTTCCAAGTTCGGCACCATTTAGGATGACAATCAAGTCTACAGAGGATGGTTAGTTTTTGTGACAAGCTGAGCAAACGATTACCCAAGGTTGTTCGAGTTCACAGTGGATGGAAACTGATGAACTAACAAGCTTATGGCTCTGTTAGTGGTATTTACCTTAGCTGCGATGAGCTGTCAACTGCATCGCTGCTCTCGTCTTCTGAAAGTCCCATTAAAGCTAATCAAAACCTTTGTTGATTTTATCAGCAGAAACTCTCCTATGTTTCTCGTTAGGCGAGAAAATATGCACTCATCCCTTGTCTTGAAATATGCAGATAGGCACGTGCATGGATGAAGCAGCATGGGCCGGCCGGAGTGGCCGCGCGCTTAAAGGCGCTTCAGTCTGGAACCGCACGACCGCTACGGTCGCAGGTTCGAATCCTGCCTCGGGCATGGATGTGTGTGATGTCCTTAGGTTAGTTAGGTTTAAATAGTTCTAAGTTCTAGGGGACAGTTGAGTCCCATAGTGCTCAGAGCCATTTGAACCATTTTTTTGAAGCAGCATGCATATTACAATGCCCTCTCAGTCCTTGCAAGAAAAATGAACTATGTGGCTGTTTCTTTTCTCTGCTGTTGGAACTCAACGAAGCTACAGCTGATATCCAGCTGAATGTCAGCCGAAGTGAACCCAGTGTTCACTAAAAATTCCTCCTTGTGTCGTACAGAGGATGAGTTGTCCTGTTCTGCACTTGACGCTGGTTCTGAAGAGAGTCCCCAGACTTTTAGATCTTGTGTCTCTCATACTAAAACTGTCCCCCACCTGGGTCCTTTCATGCTACATGTCACGGTTTCTTCTGACCAATAGGAGTGTTCCTTTTATTTTGTAGAAACTGTTTCTGCCAATCGCAAAGAGCCTACCATCAAACTGCATCGAAATTTCGGCACTTTACTCTTTCCTAATTTCTGTCAGCCAATCTGACATTTTATGCCCGCTCCAGATGCCTAAAAGTTACATGCGTACATCATAATCATACCATGTGCAGTTCACGTGACTGACTGCATCACCCGTCTATTCGTATCCATCTGGAAATTCCTCAATGCAGTTTTCTAAAGATTCTTTCCATACCACTACAGTGGCCCACTACTTACCCTCCATGATGAGTCACCTGGCTCGTTAGTTGTCCTGCGCCTTGCGTCAATTTAAGTGCTTTCCGTTGCACTCGGCCTGTGGTGTCACGCCTCGCATCTGCTCCCAAAAGAAACATTTCCTCCAGCAGCTTGTTTCACCTCTTGCTAATCGAGATGCAGGATTTAGATTCGGTTTGTCAATACCGTCGATTGAGTGTTATCCCTATGCATTGCATACTGTCCATTTTAAAAGGCAAATCTGCTCATTTTCGACAAAGTATGACATGTGACACATTTACCTTCCTGTTACGAAGTATAAAAATTTTTATGTAAGGTGCGAAATTGACATTTATTTAATCTGCCACCTTACAATGTCATCAGAGAACTAAACTGAAAAATTGCTACAAGAATCCACAGGTCAAAGTACTGTTCGAGACCTGGCTACAAACAGATATGATCTGTGCTGGATAACCATCATGAGACTGGGATTAAAGAATGCGATTCTATTACGAGAACGACAGGCTAAAGACGAAAAAAGTTTCTAAGGAAATAGCTTTTCTGAATTTCTTGAAGCACACCTACTCAGTAATCCAGCTAGGTCATTGTGCATCAATCTAATGTGAGAGAAAATGCGGGAATTCTCTTCAAACCCGACAAACCCAACAGGGATGTGGCTGAAACTCAGACAACTGATCGCTATCTAGAAAAATACTATGTTAAGTGATGAAAACTGACAAACGCCCCACAATGTACTGTGGCATCGTTTGGAGAATTTTGTGACAATAATTTCTACATCACGCCTCAAAAGATTATTTATTAAATGCGGCAGAGAAAACTTAAAAACATATATACCAGAAAATCCTCGAATTGTAGAGATGTAAAAATAATGAACGTATCCAAACATTCCATCGATTCTTGTGTGTTCAAAATGCGTTGGCGCATGAGGATACTGCATCAGGCATTCCCGCACATACTCGCGAAGGGGAGATGGCATACTGGAATGAACAGTGGTTTTCTATAACAGTTAACGTTACTCAGCAGAAAAAAGGCATCAAGCTAGACATCGCATTGATACATTGCGGAATTAGCCCCTTTTCCAATTACTTTTATTAAATCGAGAACCACTCACGCAGCGAACAGTAACTTGTGACTGCAAATGCGCCCATAGGACTGCTGATTACAGAACAATCGGCCGCGGTGACCGTGCGGCTCTAGGCGCTTCAGTCCGGAACCCCGCGACTGCTACTGTCGCAGGTTCGAATCCTGCCTCGGGCATGGATGTGTGTGATGTCCTTAGGTTAGTTAGGTTTAAGTAGTTGTAAGTTCTAAGAGACTGATGACCTCAGATGTTAAGTCCCATACTGCTCAGAGCCATTTGAACCATTTGAACCATCACAAAACAGACAACACACAAATATCAGTGAAATCTGTGTGTGTTCAGGATCCTACAGGATATTGTAAGATCAAACACTGTCGCATTCCTGTAGAAAAATACGCTTCTGTTACGGCACAGAGTAATACAGGTTCCTAGTTATAAAATTTTTTAACGGAGTATAGCTACTTTGACAAAAGATAGGCTGGTTAGCCACAATTAGCGGCGAAACAGGAAGCACGCTGATGCAAGACAGACAGGCAGGACAAATTCTGCAGTAGCTGAGTGAGAGAGAGCACACACTGTGGGAAAACAGAAAAGGACAGCGATTAAGCAAAATAGCACGCATGCTCGTTTGTGCGGCAGGATGCCGCAAGTAGCAATAGACACGGCTAGGGAAAACACTCACAGACCGATTTATCTAGCTGCTGACAGAATTAAAGTAAGGGTAGCAGAATAACGAAGTCACATGCGGTCATCGTTAATGAAGCGCACGTCACAGAACTAGGGAGTGCTCTTTAATCACCAGAACCCCAGCTTGAAGTAGGGGAGAACGGTTCAGGTCAACGAGAAAGATGGAGTTCGTGTCGAAGGCAATCCATTCCACAATCCTATTATTGTAAGTTTTGTCTCAGATCAACCAGTGAGGTACCAGCCAGCCGTGGAGTGTCGCAGAGCTGAATTTCACTGACGAACTTCATGCTGAGTCACACCAACCATTACTGATGGGAGAGCTGATGAACTACCAGCAGCAATGCAGTGCCAGGTGCTGTACTCTCTGTGCGTTGGACATAAGACGCCAACCAGGGTTCCCGGAGGACCACCGTCCGGTACGCCTTAGCGCATCCGGGTGCAGGGCCAACCAGGCCGGCAGTACTGGGTTCAACGCCTTCCACCTACACCACACCGCGTATGTGGTGGTCCAGGGAAGAAGAGGCACGGAATGTGGTGGAGTAGAATTCCCCGGTCGATAGCATACGCGCTGTACCAGGCTCGGCAAAGCATCCATGTCGCTGTGAAGCAGTCGCCAGGACTTGCTCGGCGTACTAGACCGATAGTCTGCCTGTGACCAGGGCAAGAGGCAACTACGGCCAACAGCGGGCCACCCTTTGAAAGGCGTCAAAATAAACGAGTTACTGAATAATCATGTTTTCTTAGCGCCGTGAGCGCTTACAGACGATTACTGACATCGTGCAGAGGCATAATCCGCTCGGCTCCTCTCTAAATTGGCGCCAGTAGTGTAGACTTCGTTATTTTCATCTAGAGGTTGGGCATCGGAGATGCTCCGCGTCAATGCTTGCAATAGATTACTGTAGCGAGAATCCAGACTTCGCAACAGCAAATGTAACGTGGTTGGTATCATAAAAACATTGTTCTGTTCTGGTGGCTATGTCACCGGTTGAATTTGTAGAATGCATATGTTGCCGTCATTATTTAACTGGTTCAACTGGCTCTGAGCACTATGGGACTTAACATCTATGGTCATCAGTCCCCTAGAACGCAGGACTACTTAAACCTAACTGACCTTAGGACATCACACACATCCATGCCCGAGGCAGGATTCGAACCTGCGACCGTAGTGGTCAGGCGGTTCCAGACTGAAGCGCCTAGAACCGCACGGCCACACCGGCCGGCTCCTTTATTTAGGAAATATATGGATACGAGATGGAGAAAATAGTAATTCTGGGTAATAGTATTAGTAAGTTGTGTTCATTAGCATGTGTCAAGATGGTTTAAGCCATATGAATTATTGTGTCAGTGACTGGATCACGAGTAAGCGTCAGCATTAAGGTGTGCAAGGAGTTTGATCTAGGGTGGCTTAGGGGTCGGGCGGACCGCAATTCATTGTCATTTAGGTATTACAGTATTAAGTTTTGTTGTTTGTTCTGGTGTAGTGTCACATGTATCTGTTACGTATTCTGGTTTAGAAGATAATAGTAAATTGCACAAGAATGCCAGACATAATGTCGGTTTCTACCAGTGAGGCAATAACCGAATTAACAGCTAAGTTATCACATTTGCTAGAAGAGCATGCACATCAGAGGGTGCGCCATTACGAATTAATGGCACAGTTAGCGGCTTTGCGAGCTGCACTAAATTAACAACCGGGTTCAGATGAAATAAATTCTCCAGTAAGGCAGTGTCACTTTGCAGTAGATTAATTTGTAGCTCATTTGATTACACCTTTCTCTGGGAAAACAACTGAGGATGTCACGGTATTTATTAATGATATCGAGGTCACAGCCAGGATGTGTAATTGGTCAGATGAGGTTATGTTAACGATGGCTAATTTAGGCTTTGTGGGTGAAGCGAAGATGTACGCATGTGTCATGAAACACTTGGTAACGCAACTTCATCTAACTGAACGTTTGCGGCAGATGTATCGTAAACAGAATAAAGCTAGGTTTTTTAAGGAACAATTGAGTGGGTTAACTTAGAAACCAAATGAAACAGTAAAGAATTTTTCGGAACGAATACGTAAGGTGAACGCTCAGACAAATGAATTAACGGGAAATCCAGACGCTGATCGTGTTATCCTGCGGAAATCTGAAGACGGGGCTTTAGATGTTATTCTGAGGGGTATTTCTGCGGAATTTTCATGTCGAATTACAATGTGAGATCCGGATGATTTAGCTGCAGCATTGCGTATTGCCACGCGTTTTCAGGAAGTAGATAGTGTGACGTGAGGATGTACAGAGTAATAGTTGTTAGTTATCGAGGAAACATGCTATCGTTGTGGAAACAAGGGACATGTTAGAGCACAATGCAACCAGATACAATGTTACGGATGTGGGCATTTTGCCCTTAAGGCAAATGAATGTAGGAGTAGAAAGTGGAATGGCTGAAACAAAAGGCAGGACGCGTTAAACCGCACCGGACATGTTTCGTCCGTCGTAAACCATTCCCAGTAAATAACACAGCAGAATTTAAGGCAGAGACGGCTTGTTGTTTGATGGGCATTATAAATAGTAAGACGTATAAGTTTTTGCTCGACACTGGCGAAAATATTTCTGTGGGTAATCAACACCTCATGGATAGGAGAAGATTGGCGACTCAAGGTATAATTTACATGAAGTAGGAGACAATGATGTGGTGTCGTTAGGGACAACATGCCTCGTTTTTCATATTGGACGTACGGATTTCTGTGAGCGAATGGAGGTATTGCAATCTGTGGGACAAGGTTATTCTGTGGTGCTTGGACTTGACTTTCTATATAGGCATCATGCTAAAATTAATCTTCCGCAGCCCACAGTGGAACTTGTGGAAACTTGTTTCCAATGGCTACTACAGCTGTAAATATTACAATGTCGTAAGGTGCACCGTTAGCTGAGGTGTTACCAAATGAACTGCATACACATGAATTAAGGATAGTTACGCATGACAAAGTACCTACTGGTACAGGGAAGTTAGTTCGGGTATCGGTAGACGCCGGTGTTCCACGAGTCACTGCAGAACGATGAGACATTGGATTAAATGCATTGTTATATAAGGAGGTGTCTTGCGCTTATATCAGATGTTAATGGGGAAATGATGTTTCCAGTTAGCATGGATAATTTCGGACCAGATGAAGTGGATCTCCCGAAGAGTTCACTTGTTGCGAGCTTAGAGGCAATCGACGAAGAGGATATGGATGGATCACACGGTGATTGTGGCATCAAACAATCCATTGACACAGAAGTATTACGGAACAATGTTATTCACTTGTAGGACGGAGAACAGGAAGGCATTGAAGCTTTATTGTTGCGGCGTATAGATTGATTTGATTCGAATGACCAACTACCAGCTATACCGATCACACAGCATCGTGTACCAACAGGGGACAATTCATCAGTGTATAAGAAGCCATGTAGGATTGTAAAGCATCTACAACCACTAGTAGACGAGGTCATTGCCAAGCAGCTGCGTTAAAGTACAACATAACATGGTGATAGTGCTTGATGCAGCAATATTGTCGTGGTCCCCGAAAAATCAGTTGATGGTACAAAAAAATATAGATGTTGTTGCGACTATCAGTTTTTAAATACACGAACTACAACGGATGCACATCCAATTCCTAACGTTACAGGTATGTTAGACAACCTAGAAATCGTAAGCATTTTTCAATGATGGACTTTCGAAGCGGTTACCACCATGTAGAAGTTTTTCTGGGTGATAGACATAAGACTGCATTTACAGCCAATTCTGCACATTACCGATATTGGAGAATGCCGTTTGATTTGAAGAATTCACTTTCTACTTTTCAAAGGTTACTGAATGGTGTCCTTTGTGGTTTAAAACCCAAAATTCGTTTGGTCTACCTAGATGAAGTAATAGTAAATTCAAAAACAGTGGAAGAACACATTAAAAGTTTAAATGTAGTGTTTAGTAGGTTACGAGCTGCACGTATTACTTTAAGTGTAAAGAAACGTCATTTTGCACAAGCACAAGTAACGTATCTAGGTCATATTATTACAATGGATGGAGTCAAAACAAATCCTGGACTTACCTCAGCCGTACGTGATTTTCCAGCGCCAAACATTACTAATAAATTGCAATCTTATTTTTAAAGGGTTTTGCTGAAATTGCGCGACCATTAACCAGGTTGCTTAAGAAAGGAGTTGGTTTCCAAAGGTCACCACAGTATTAAGAGGCTTTCGAGGAACTTAAGAAACTTTCAGTGTCAGATCCTGTGTGTTTCTTGATTTTGAACGTGAATTCATATTTACATGTGATGCATATAATATCGTGTTGGGTTGTGTATTAAGTCAAAATGTAGATGGGAATGAACACCAAGTGGCGTATGCCTCCAGGCATTTAAATAAAACAGAGAGAAATTATTCCACAACACAATGGTCGGAAATTCAAAGTCGTTACGGACCCTGCTTCTCCCAGTTGGTTACTAGGGTTAAAGGATCCATCAAGTGGATTGGCGAGAAGGGCACTGAGATTAAGTGAATTCGATTATGAAATGATTCATAAATTGGGAGCTTCAGATAAAAATGCTTACATGTTAAGCAGAAAGGTTGCTGCTTTATAAGTAGTAGGTTCTGATCGGACGGGCTGGATAAAGGCACAACTAGCTGACAGAGAGTGCGCATTGTTTCACACACAGTCACAGTTTGAAATACGAGAAGGCTTGCTATGTAGAACTACGAAGTGCAGACAACGCATTGTCGTTCCTGCAGCACTGAGACAGGAAGTGTTATGCCAGGCTTATGACCATGTTTTATATCGTCTCGAAGGTAAACGTACAACAGATCGACGAATCGTTGAAAGATTCTGTTGGAAGACATGTCGCAATGGTGTAGTGCAATACGTAAAAAATACTGTGTTCTGTGCGTGCATCGATCGGATTTAAGTCATTAAAATATTGAGTTACGACTACCTGAAGTATATAGATCATTTTCTTTTTTAGGATTAGACATTCTGGGTACTTTTAACAAAACACTTCCTGGGAACAAATATGTTTTAACAATTTTGGACCATTTCTAACATTATTTGGCTATGGCAGCTATTCTTGATCAGAAGGCTAGTACAGTAGCACAAGAAATTGAGAACAGTTGGCTATTCAAGTACAGTATACCTGAAACTATTAATACAGATGAGGGAAAAATTTTGTATCTGAACTGCTGAGACAACTGTGTCGGTTATTACAAATTAAGAAGATACATTCAAATGGTTCAAATGGCTCTGAGCACTATGGGACTTAACATCTGTGGTCATCAGTCCCATAGAACTAAGAAGCCATTACTCTATAGAATTTGGCAACTGTTTTTTAACTGGTTATATCATACAACCTATCATGTTCTACACATTATGTAGTGGCGTGGCAAGACAGCCAAGCCACTCGGAGGTAGCCGAAAGGCACGCGTTAAGCTCACGCAGATTGGCGTGAGGTCTGGAACAAGATAAAGTAATTATCCTATAAAGAAAAGAACGTAGTTCTTGGAATACTTAACTTTAATCCACAATTGGAGAACATCGCTCTTGTTTAGACATTATTACACTGAATATAAACTGGTAATAGCGCCTTGCTAGGTCGTAGCAAATGACGTAGCTGAAGACTATGCTAACTATCGTCTCGGCAAATGAGAGCGTATTTGTCAGTGAACCATTGCTATTAACGTCGGCTGTACAACTGGGGCGAGTGCTAGTAAGTCTCTCTAGACCTGCCGTGTGGCGGCGCTCGGTCTGCAATCACTGACAGTGGCGACACGCGGGTCCGACGTATACTAACGGACCGCGGCCGATTTAAAGGCTACCACCTAGCAAGTGTGGTGTCTGGCGGTGACACCACACGTTATTTTTCCTTGATTATTTCCGAAAAAAAAGATTTATTATAAACTATCAGTTTACCCAAAATGGTGTCGCCCACGTTACTCACTAAAAGAAAACTACGCAGTGTGAATATCTGGAGGGTATTCTTGCAAAATAACAGGTTTCCGTCGCTCTCCATACTTTAAAAGCGTAGGTCTGTACTTTAAACTACGAAGTGCGTCGTTTTTACTAGCGGATTATTTTCATTCTCTTAAAGCACTCCGTCTTCAGGCCACAAGTGGCCCATCGGGACCTTCCGACCGCCGTTTCATTCTCAGATGAGGATGCGGATAGGAGGGGCGTGTGGTCAGCACACCCCTCTCCCGGTCGTTACGATGGTTTTCTTTGACCGGAGCCGCTACTATTCGGTCGAATAGCTCCTCAGTTTGCATCACGAGGCTGAGTGCACCCCGAAAAATGGCAACAGCACATGGCGGCCGAGATGGTCACCCATACAAGTGGCAACTACTCCCGACAGCGCTTAACTTCGGTGATCTCACGGGAACCGGTGTATCCACTGCGGCAAGGCCGTTGCCTCATTCTCTTAAACTGCTTTTAATAATCCATTAACACAGTATTTAAAAAACACAGAGTTCCTTGTCTATTACTTTTATTCTAGGTTACTGCAAAATACATTTTTATTCAGGCTTAAGTTGGCACGCTTTAGGAGTGTTCAGAGCCGTAAAAACATACTGAGGTGACAAAAGTCATTGCATAGCAATACGCGCGTATATATATGGCGCTAGGATCGCGTATACAAGGTATAAAAGGACAGTGCATTGGCGGAGCTGCCATTTGTGCTCAGGTGATTCACGTGAGCAGCTGGTACCCGACGTGACTGCCGCTGCACGACGGGAATTAACACATTTTGAACACGGATTGGTAGTTGGAGCTAAACGAATGCGAGATTCCATTTCGAAAATCATAAGGGAGTTCAGGATTCCGATAGCTAAAGCGCCAAGAGTGTACTGACAATAACGAACTTCACGCCTCAGCATGAACAACACAGTGGCCGACTGCCTCCACTTAACGACCGAGAGCAGCGGGATTTGCGTAGAGTTTGTTGGTACTAACACACAAGCAGCACTGCGTGAATAACCGTAGGAATCAATGTAGAACGCACGATGAACGTATCAGTTACAAGAGTGCGGCGAAGTTTAGCGTTAATGGGCTGTGGCAGCAGCCGACCGACACGAGTTACTTTGCTGACATCACGATGTCGCCTGCAGCCCCTCCCCTTGACTCGTCACCATATCGGTTTGACCCTAGACGACTGAATACCGTGACCTGGTTAGATGAGATCCGATTTCAGTTGGTAATTGCTGAAGGTAGGGTTCAAGTGTGGCGCATACCCTTACGAAACCACGGACCTATGTTGTCAACAAGGCACTGTTCAAGGTGATGGTGGCTCCCTAATGGTGTGGGCTGTGCCTATGTGATACAGACTTGGAGACCATTTACAGCCATTCACAGCATTCATGTTCCCAAAAAACGATGGAACATTTATGGATGACAAAGCGCCATGTCACTGGGCCACAGCTGTCTGCGTCTGAGTTCGAAAACATTCTGCTGAATTCGAGCGAATGATTTGGATACCAGATCGCCCGACATGAATTTAATCGAACATTTATGGGCTGTAACAGAGGTCAGTTCGTGCACAAAATCCTGTAACGGCAAAACTTTCGCAGTTATGGACTCCTATAGAGGCAGGATGACTCATTATTTCTGCAAGGGACTTCCAATGACTTGTTGAGTCCGTGACGCATCGAGATGCTGCATTACGCCGGTCGAAAGGAGGCCCGACACGATTTTAGGAGGTGTCCCATGATTTTAGTCAGTTCAGTGTAAAGTGTCTGAAGCATCCAGATTGCTCCAAAAAAGTATTGTTAGGTCCTAATGTTTTTAAGGGAATTCCCATTTAGAATCTTCTGAGCTCTCACCCCTGCCCCCCTTCCAATTAACTTAGTGCTGGTGCCGCCCGTAGGTGGCAGATACTATGTAAGTAGAGTAGGCAGTATTTATGGCTGTCCATCGCAACGCATTTGTGACAGGACACCATTCATTCTCATGAAGGCAAAGGAAGCAACGAGTTTTCAGACTAGGATGTATGGTAATATGGTAATCCCGGTCACCACTGCAGTAGTCTGACCCGTGTACTTCGCTGTGTCGGCAGTATTCCAGGCCTGGCAGCATCTTCGAGAGTTTACGTGTGGTAACTAACCCCGCTCTAGTGCCGGAACGAGACCCACCATCACGTAACGTTTGCCTTTCTCTAGCTTTTTGTACTGCAGTGACAGCTGTCCGTTTGCCTCACCGAAGGTTATATACGCCGAGTTCAATGGAAGTGGCGCGACAGGCAGGTCTGTGAATGTTTCGATAAATTCATACGGCATGTGTGTGTGTGTGTGTGTGTGTGTGTGTGTGTGTGTGTGTGTGTGTGTGCAAGGGAGAAAGAGAGAGAGAGAGAGAGAGAGAGACAGGGAAATCATTAGTTACCAACTGCTGCTATTACTAGAACAGCTACATCTACTTACGTTTATTGCGTTCCCCATCATTTGCAACTGTCAGAAATATGTGTGTTGGACACTGTAATCAACTACTCCACCATGTGCCCTTCACATCACCTGGACTTCAATTGCGTTCGAGAGCGATAGCTACTCGAATCATGGAAGGAGAGAATCAGATGCCGTTAAATTCACCACATATGTCCCATTGACACTTAAGGCACTTGATAGAGACCATATCTCTTGCGGCAGTTTTCTGCGCTCCATAATTATTAAATTTCACCCCTCCTCCTTCCCATTTTACTCTCTCCCGCTCTATACCTGTTGCTCTTTACTTATTGCCCTTTACAAGTCTGTGTTATCACTAACATTCCGTTCCTGTTTTCCTCCCACAACCACTTCCTTTATCTCCTGGATTACCTCATGCAATTTTTTTACATTTTTCTGTCTTAGGTACACCGCATATGTCAAGCAATTCATCGGCTCAGAGGCAGGAGCAGACACACAAACACACATTTAGTTCGCTTATGTTAGTGTAGAACGCATTGTCCGAAAAATAAAGTAACTTAAGCCCCACAGTTAGAAGAAAGATTTTAGAGAGGTTTCCCTTGGGTACAAGGCAAATGCCGGAACAGAAAATCCCTTCCAAAAAATTCTGTGTAGGTACTCCTACCTGTCCTGTGACCAGCTCGCCTGGTATTTGACTGAAAATAACTGGGCCCTACGCTGAATTGGATCTCGAACAACATGGTCCTGTTCGACCTGTTCACGTAGTTCTATAAGATTTTTTCATTGACAAATAGCATGAGTAACTTCTCGTACCATCGTATCCAACACGTACTGAACTGGAGATAAATCTGGAGATCGTGCTGGTCAGGAAAGTTGGTGCACCTCTTCCTGACGACGTTTGAGTTTCACAGGAAGTGTGTGGGCGAGCATTGCCCTGTTCGAACAACACATCGCCTTCCTGTTGCAAGAACAGCAAGAGAACGGATCTAATAGCAGTCTGCACATACCGAGCGCCGGTTAGCGATCCTCCAGAAACGCCAAATGTGTGGCTTATCGCAGCCCAGACCATAAGGACTTGGGTACGGTCAGAATGTCTTGAACGAATGCACTCTACGACGGAGCGCTCACCGGGTCTACGATACGTGCAAAGGAGCATCACTAGCGTGTAGGCAACATGTGCTTTCATCGCTGAAGACCACGGCGCGTCATTCCATCTTCCAAGTTATCCTCTGACGGTACCAACGTCGATGCTGTGACGTGAATGGAAGAAGGGCTAGAGGTGTTCATACCCGTAGTCCCACTGCTAATAACCGGTTCGAAACAGTTCTTTTTGCTACATCTGGGCTCACAAGCCCTCTTGTCTTTGCTGTGGTAGCTGTAAAATCTGTCACTGCTGTCCTTAGAATACGACGATCCTAGCGGGCATCTGTGCTGCGCAGACGTCCAGAACCTTGTCTACCACAGCGAGAATATTCACTTGACGACGGATACCAGCATCGTTGCACAACTCACGCAGCACGTCTAACTTTTGTGGCAATTCTCAGCATCCCGCCTCTTGGAAGGCTACAATTAGACCCATTTTAAACTCGCTCAGTTGGGTATAGGAAGAAGGAGTGCGTCTCCGTTCCATGGCTGCCTGGTTGCTTCGTGTGTTTGCAATACACTGAGCCTTCAGGCTGTGAGCATCCCCTGTTCAAGGGTAAAAATAGATGGCACTCTGGTAGCTATGAAACTACGCTGACTGTTGGCGGGCGACGTTCAAACCGTTATGAGTACATCTGCTATGCACCGACTGGCGTTAAGTGAGTAGCCTTTACTTGTGTATGTGTTAATGTAAATACAAACCTGGGAATGTGAACTGACAACCTAAATGTGCTACTGAGATCAAAGTCACATACTTGCATTAAATGGAAAGAATCCTGTGTGTTTGAAAACCGATCTCATTCATCAGCAAATAAATAACAAATCTAATAATTTCACGCTCAGTAGACTTGGTCAGTGTGAACTGTTTGAAAAAAATTAACTGTGTATGTATATATAAAAACGAAAATGTAGTGTTGACCTATATAAGAGTGTAACTTGAAACACACGAAATTTGTGCACTCACCTATTGCCCTGGTAAAATAAAGAAACTGACAGAACCTACATTGCGCAAAGGAAACGAAACAATCACGTATTACGAAACTCATCTGCAAAATGAAGTACTGGCAGAAACAGCAACACAGCAAGACTCCCCAACAGCTAAAAAATACTTCTGAAAACTAACTACAGTTCGTCCACGGAAAGTGGGTTCATAATCTAGTCTAGACAAAGAATACCAATGAAACATTTGACACAACCTTTAAGTTCTGAAATTTCAGTTAGGAAGGAACTTATTAAAAGAAAACCAATAATAGAGTCTAACTTCCATGGCACAGTAAATTAACTCAGAAGATCAATCAATAGAATAATAATCAAAAACTCGACTCTGGCAAGGTGAAGTGGATCGACAATACAAGTCTACAAAAATAAAAATAAATTTTTTTATCTCATAAAATAATACCTTGTTATACTTTTAAAAACCTTTTTTATGTTAATATGCATCCAACCATTGTTCTGAGTCATCCTTCCTCGTTTCAATAAATCTGCAACTCACATAATTCCAAAAGTGTGTCCATACATTACACTGTACACTAAATGAATCTCTGTCTGTTGTACACTGTAGCTATCCACAATTAGCTGTTAAAGATTCTATGACTCCACAGTGCTGCTGTCGCAGACACAGATACTGTTGTCAGACAATTGTTTCTCCATTCAAAATCCTTAAAATATATCATTTTCGTTTACAAATATTAACACAACTAATGTCATTATCAAAAGCAGCCATCTTACATCACCCCTCGCCCCAAAAAGCAAAAAAATTTATATGTTTACAGCTTTCAATGGACGTAGAAGAATAGAAAATATGTTGAAAGCAGTTCTTAAATTCCTAAATATAAAATTTGCTATAACTGTGTGCTCAGGGTACTATATTTCTATGTGTGGAGGCACAATCACAAAGTGAAAAATATTTGCAAATTCATGGCTTGATTAGTAAGCAGTCAAAAATATGACAAATTATTTCTCAACATAGATCCTTTTAAAATTTGTTTCACATCTTCCATTAACACAGGGGCAAACTTGGATAAAGTCCTATTTGCGTAATGTTCACAACATAACATGTCCATTGTTTAAAATCTCACCTAAATGCAGTAAATTGCCTGAAGAATTATTGTGTATTGGAGGCGCCTTCACCTATGAAGTGCACACATAGCATCTATAACGCAAAAAAAAGTCACTGTAAAAACTTTCGCTACAGACAGTACTCCAGTGCATGGCGCTGGAACATAGTTGAAGCAGAGGTATGCCCACTGTAGAATAATCTGAAGTATTGGCAATACAGTAGTATGAAATAGACATTTGCATCTCGTTGACCTATAAGTGCATGCAGCTATTCTGCTGTATTTGTACCAAAGATATGTCAGTTCTTGAACATACTTGCACATCCATTGATAGGTAAGGCAGCTGCAGGTGTATCACAGGTGCAGAACAGAGAGAACTGCATGGTGTGGCAGGATAAGTCTCCTCACTGACCAAAGGGATAACTAGGCTATCGGACACAGTGTCCTAGATTATAGTTACTACTGCACTATACTGTTTATGGCACAAGATCTACCTGATAGCTGCTAAATTGCGAAGTATAGCTCTCATTCCCAGACTCATCACAAAAAGGAAACCGTAAAAGTCTGATCAACTGATTGCCAAACTGATTGTAGTTGGTAGCACATAGTAATGCAAAGTTTGTAACATAATTGTTTTGGTATTGTCCAATAATCAGACTAGCTTGGTGAATTGTTGGTGGTGTGCATCACCCTGGGACTTACAAACTACTGAGCACATACAGAATAAAAATTGCATATGTATGTACATATTATATTAATATTAACACATACATGAAGAAGAAAACCAATGGACTCAAGTACATTTGCACATAAAACAGCAGAAGAAGGAAAAAGAAATCAAAGGAATCCAACACACATGTACAAAAAAATTGCTCATACATCAGAAACCATAGAAACACGAAATTGTTAACCTAAACAACTATCCATATCTCCTGGCAAAACATAAGCACAAATTTAAATGAAAATGTTCAAAATTATCACCCTCTTAATATGTTGAATCATAAGTGTACAGTTTTCACAGTGAAACAGAAGATGTGTACAGACAGTACAGTGTGTCTTAAGTACCAAAGAATTAACTTCTGAAATGTGTATACAAGTACTCACACTTAAATCCTTGACAAAAAAAATTGAGTAACGTAACAGATAAATTGTTAATGGTAAGAGACTTGGGAGTGGCAAAGGGAAAATTGCATGTCAGTCGTCTGGCAGCAAAAGTTAAATATTTGTGTCAGTATCTAAGTCTTCGAAGCTTCACATTTCTGTTTATGAGATTTAGATAAACATTAGCCAAATGCATTGTCCACAGACCTATATATTAATCAAAATTTCATCATAGCATCAAATACCTTTTTATAGACTCATAGATCACATTTTCGTCACACCTCACACATAAACCTCGGTATCTTCTTTTATAAATCATAAACCTCTGTTTCATCACCTAATGTTTATTAACCTGTGTCTCATACTAGAAGCAAGATTGCATTTCATCTGCCTAAAAAACTCATCTTCAATAACTTCACAAGAATATAACATACTCATTTGCTCTCTCTCTTAACCTAAATTCATGTCTTCTACCTGTTCCAAAATTCATTTCCCTTCCTATATCAAAAAATGTACTGCAGTATCTGCTACTTCATATACATTTATGCTATCTTACTTTATCATCATGTCATAAAAAAGGTATACCTCTATCTCTAACATTCTCTCTCTCACTCCCTTGAAGGTACGATTTATGTTGCTGTTCTATGATAAACTTTAAAATCAATACTTAACCTAGTTCATGCTGCACTCGCATTCATTCATTCATATCAATACAAGAAAACAAACTGTATTTGAAGCCAATTTCAACACACATTGTCAAGCATAGAAATTTGATAAACGTGAAATAAGGTAAGAAAGTAGGGTCATATGTTGTCCATTCAAAACTGTATATATTTTCATGTAGGACTACCTTTTACTTCTGTATTGTGTGCTCTATGGCACTAGTCACTATCATTATGGTGTATTTCCTTATCATGTCTCACAAAAAAAATGGTTCAAATGGCTCTGAGCACTATGGGACTTGACGTCTGTGGTCATCAGTCCCCTAGAATTAGAACTACTTTAACCTAACTAACCTAAGGACATCACACACATCCATGCCCGAGGCAGGATTCGAACCTGCGACCGTAGCGGTCACGCGGTTCCAGACTGAAGCGCCTAGAACAGCACGGCCACACCGGCCGGGCCATGTCTCACAAATGTACCAAAATGTTACTAAAGTTAACAAAGAAATAGCTGGATGTATGTCTCATGTTACGCTTCCCAGTGCAATATGATCACACGGTATAATTAGAAATATAGAAACAAAAAGCATTCAAGTGAATTTCTTAACATATGAAATGATGCAAACTTCTCTATTTTTTGTGTGTGAAGTTTCTACTTCTACTGCATTTTCGTGTGAGATTCGTTTGATCCTATATGGTACTTTGTGTAACAGGAAGAATTATTTTCTTAATGACTTACCTTTTCAGGAGATGTGATGTGCCTTAATTAGTACCTTCTGTCATATTTCAAACTTTCTTATTTTAGCTTTACGATTGTGCTGTTGTTGACGTTTTTCTGCTGCATCCTTAATGTGAGTGATACCAATTTCAGTAACATCCTTGTGTCTTAATTTTCTCAGATGAGGAAACTGTGCTGTTTCTCTTATTTTGTCAGAGGGTTCGCTGTAGTGGGTGGTAAAGATGCAGACATGAGGTGAATCATTGAATATGGTTTATAAAGAGGAGATGTATTTGTCCCAGTTATTATACTGTTTATGACAATACTATCGACAAAGCTTATTAATCTCTTTCATAATCGTGTCAGATGGATTTATGCGAGGCGAGTTTAAAGATATAAAAAGTGGTTGTATCCTGCGAGCCTTTAATGTGTTTAAGCAAATTTTAGACCGGAATTGTACTCTATTGCCTGAGATGACTTCATTGACGTGACATCCCAAATTTAAGAAAATATTTGTGAACACTTGTGACACAGTCCTCGCTATGGCTTTGTGGCTTTGCGTAAAGATGTTAAAGTTATGAAGTTTGAAATAAGCTCCATTGCCACAAAGACACGTGTATCCGTGCCTTGATCTGACTGGGGGGTCCATGGTTGTCAACAGCTGCAAAATCTTTAAGCTTGGACGGTATAATCGGGAACAAAGGTGCGGTTAGCTTTTTGACGTCACTTGCAGACCGCTGAAATTTCGCGTATTCACTTCTCCATATTGTTGAAATAGCGTGACTCTTTAATTTGTTAAAGCATTTTCGTAGTCTAAAATGAGCGTGGATGAGGTGGATTTACGTGGTCAACTTGTTGATAAAATCCTCAGGGATACAGACTACCCAGTTTGTTCCATTTACAGCGCTACGTTTAAAGAGAATGACATTTTTGACTAAATAGTCATGACAAATTACATTATTTTCCTTCTTGTGTCATTTTCGATGATGTCACGCCAAAACTGTCTTTCATTTGTTCCTGTGCTAAGTGCAGCATGAATTTGTGATGATATTTTCAAATGATACCTTTTTCAAATATAAGAAACTGAAGATGGTATCTGAAGTGTTGTCAAAATTTTCTTTGATGCCAATAGGTGAACGACAGTTAAGTGGAGGAGAGCCTCTTGTAGAACGACGAGCAAGAAATGTGTAGCACACTTCAACCGAGGCCAAGAACCCTAGGAATGTACAAAGTGTTAGGAAGAAGAAAGTGCTGCTGCTAGGTAGTAGCCATGGGGGAGGTGTAGGACCTCCCTTACAGGACAGTTTAGGGGCAGCGTACCAGGCCAACAGTATCTTCAAGTCAAATGCAGGGCTAAGTCATGTGATAGAGGACCTAGGGTCTTTATGTAAGTACTTTACAAAAGAGGACTGTGTAGTGATAGTGGGTGGGGCGGGAAACAGTTTGGACAGGGATGGTGCATATGACATAGGTGGTGTCCTGCACAAGATAGTTTCCCTGACTCACAGCACCAACATACACTTTGTTGAGCTGTTCCGGCGCCATGATCGACCACACCTTGATGTAGCTGTGAGGCGAATCAATGAGTGGCTAGGGATAGCTCTGAGGACAGCCAACTTTGCTCATGTGTCTCTGGTGTCTGTCGGGACTATCAACAGATGGGGTTTCACTAGGCATGGACTACACCTAAACAGGACTGGGAAGGGAAGATTGGTACAGCTGATTGATGAAAGTATAGCGCGTGGATCTCGGGCCACACATGGTGAAATACCTGTTGTCATAGGTAGGAAAAGTAGATCTTTCTTACAAGGGAACCTCCCCATCGCACCCCCCCTCAGATGTAGTTATAAGTTGGCACAGTGGATAGGCCTTGAAAAACTGAACACAGATCAATCGAGAAAACAGGAAGAAGTTGTGTGGAAGTATGAAAAAAATAAACAAAATATACAAACTGAGTAGTCCATGCGCAAGATAGGCAGCATCAAGGAGAGTGTGAGCTCAGGAGCGTCCTGATCCCGTGGTTAGCGTGAGCAGCTACAGAACAAGAAGTCCTTGGTTCAAGTCTTCCCTCGAGTGAAAAGTTTAACTTTTTATTTTCTGACAATTATCAAAGTTCAGGCACTCACACATAATAAACTTCGCTCTCCAAAATTCCAGGACATGTTCAGATTTGCTTCGACATATGCAGGATTTGACGGTCTACACACATAAAAATTTGAAAACGTTAAAAACATATGTTTTGACAGAGCACAGGGAAAACTGTGCGACTGTGAAACTGTAGCATTCATTTGTTGCAGTTTATGTGACAAACTCTTATGTTTTCATCACTTTTTTGGGAGTGACTATCACATCCACAAGAAAACCTAAATCGGGCAAGGTAGAAGAATCTTTTTACCCATTCGCCAAGTGTACAAGCTAGGTGGGTCGACAACATATTCCTGTCATGTGACGCACATGCCGTCACCAGTGTCGTATAGAATATATCAGACGTGTCTTCTTGTGGAGGAATCGGTTGACCTATGAGCTTGCAATCAAATGTTTCCGGTTCCCATTGGAGAGGCACGTCTTTCGTCTACTAATCGCACGGTTTTGTGGTGCGGTCGCTAAACACAGACACTAAACTTATTACAGTGAACAGAGACGTCAATGAACGAACGGACAGATCATAACTTTGCGAAAATAAAGGAAGTTAACTTTTCACTCGAGGGAAGACTTGAACCTAGGACCTCTCAATCCGCAGCTGCTCACACCAACCACGGGACCATGGCGCTCCTACGCTCACATTCTCCTTGAAGTTGTGTATCTTGCGCATGGACTACTCAGTTCGTATATTTTGCTTATTTTTTTCATAGTTCAACACAACTTCTTCCTGTTTGCTCGATTGATCTGTGTTCAGTTTTTCAAGGCCAATCCACTGTGCCAGCTTATAACTAAATCTGAGGGGGGTGCGATGGGGAGGTTCCCTTGTTAGAATAAATCCAGACATAAGGTTCCCCTGCCTAAAGAGTATCTCCAGCATTTAAAAAAATACTGAAACAATCACTCACAAGCCAGAATTTAACACTTCAACTATCACACATACCAGATGTCACAAAGAAAAACAAACCATTGGAAAGAGTAACATGGGGAATTTCACAGACTTAACAATCCTCCATCAAAACATGCAATCATTAAAAAATAAAATACAACTATTAGAAGTTTGCTCTAGTCTTTGAACTGCACAGTAACTTGTATTACTGAGCACTGGTGTAGGGACACAGAAATCCATCATGTAGTATTATCATTGTATGAAAGGCCAAACTCTTACTGCAGAACTACTTCAATAGGTGGAGGATCATGCATTTATATCAGATAAGGAGCACAGTTCAAATCAAGACGTGACCTCAGTACAGTAAGTGAAGACAAACGCTTTCAAATATCAGCTATTGCATTAACAGGGCTTGATATCACCAAGAAATTAATCATTTTGTGTGTGTATAGATCTCCCAGTGGTAGTGTGGACATTTTTATCTATAAATTAACAGAAGTTCTAGATAGCCTGAAGTAGAAAGGTCAACATAATTCTGTATCAGGACATTAACATCAACACTAATATCATAAATGAATCCAGCAGCACCTTCATAGACATTTGGCATGTCCCTATTGGTCAAGAGTGCAACAATGGTTGATACAATGTCTGCATCGGTAATTGACCATGTGACCACAAATATGGACAGAGAAAAATGTGATGAAGCTGTAAAATATCTCAGACTATGAGACTATCTCTGTCAAATAACAACAGTAAAATCAATGATTGAATCATTCACTAAACTACATGCCTACAAACGACGTCTATCAGAAATCAAAATAAAAGATTTTTCAAAAGAACTAGAAGACATAGCTGGGATGAAGTGTATAAGGAAACAAATGTGAATATGAAATTCTCTAAATTCTCCACATTGTTTAAATTGAACTTTGAAAAGGCATTTCCTAAAGCATTCATGTCTTTATTAAGATCTCACAAAAACAGATGGATAACAGCAGATATTAAGAAGTCCTCCCAACACTTAAATACCTCAGTTCCATGAAAGAGTCGCAATGATCCAGAATTCTTAAATTTCTATCACAGATACAAAAAGATCTATAGGAAGGTGCTGATTGCTGCAAAAAAGGCATTTAATGACAAAATAATATATAATGTGGAGAATAAAAGCAAAGCAGTCTGGGATGTTATAAAATAGGAAATGCAGAGAGGCAAACAATCACAGAATGACATATTGCTAAGGGAGGGGGATAAGGTTAAAAATGATCCACAACACTTAGCAAACTGTGTAAACGAGCATTTTGCAAGTATTACAGAGAAGTTACAGCAAAAATTCCCCAAAACAAATGTACCACCTGTAAATAATGTTGCACTAAATGCAATGATGTTACTTCCAACCACAGAGAATGAATTCAATAAAACTGTTCAAAGACTAAAAAATAAAAAGTCAGAAGGCTTAGATGAAGTACCCTATGCTTTGTATAATGCATAGGGATTATACAAGGCCCCTTAACAAATATAATAAAAGAATCCTTCACATCAGGGATATTTCCAGAGGAGTTAAAACAGGCAAGAGTTGTACCTTTGTTTAAGAAAGGTAATACAGAAGACATAGAAAATTACTCGCCCATTTTCCTAATGTCAGCATTCTCAAAATTAATAGAAGCAATTGTGAAAGACAGATTAATGAATTACCTGAATAAATACAACCTTTAAACGAATCACAGTTTGGTTTCCAAAGTGGCAAAAATGCGGAGTCAGCCGTAGTAGAATTCACAAAAGTTGTACTTGATGCTTTTGATAAAGATAAGTGTGTCACAGGCAAATTTTCTGGATCTTTCTAAGGCGTTTGATACAGTCGACCACAAGATTCTATTAAATAAATTAGAAGCATATGGAATAAGAGGGGTAGCTATTGACTGGTTTTGATCATACCTAGCAGACAGGGTACAAAGAGATAACACATACTTCAAATAGATCTAAACATTTAGTAAAACACTTATCAGAACCGAAATACATTAATATAGGGGTTCCCCAAGTTAGTATATTACGACCAATACTGCTTCTGATATATGGCAATGATTTTCCCAGGAGTGTTACTCATGGAGTAAAAATTCTCTCCACTGATGACAGCAATATTATAGTCACTGAGAAAACAAGAGAACTCCTTGCCAAGAAAGCAAATGAAACTCTCAAGGAACTTTATGACTGGTCAGTAAGCAATAAAGTGACATTGAACTTAAAGAAAACTAATACCATGAATTTCAGTTTGAAGAGGAAAAATAACAATGTTAAATTTAATGTAGATGGCACATCTATAGACTGTGTAACATATGCAAAATTTCTAGGAATGAATACTGATTCTCAGTTGAAGTGGTGTGAACACAGAAAGGTACCTGGAAACCGAATGTCATCAGCATGTTATGCCCATGCAGTGTCTTTTAGTTACGTATTATTCATATGTACTAGAGATACGTAGTTCACGAACGAACGGGTGCAAAGAAACGGTTCACCAAGATCAACGAAAGGACCAAGGAACGAATTCCAAGGAATGATCGGTTCATAGTTCACTTCGGGCGCCGCAGTCTACTTAAAGTTCCTGGGAACGAGGAACGATCGGTTCATAGTTCACTTCGGTCACGGCGGTCTACTTATAGTTCCCGCGAACGAGGAACGATCGGTTCATAGTTCACTAGTTCACTTCGGTCGCGGGGGTCACTTCGGCAGTTCTCGTTCCAGCCTCGGTCGCGTGCTTGTCTCAGTCTCAGTCTCCCTCGGCCGCACTCGTCGTTCTTCGCATGACCACCTGTCTCAGTTCCACTGCCGACTGCTCCTAGTTAGTTCAGTATCCAGTTGTTCGTTTCGTTCACTGCGCTCACCTATTTTACATCTGTTCGAAACTGTTCTTGCACTTGGTTCTGGCTATTCAGCGTCCACGATCGGTAATCAAAAAGTATTTTACAGTTACGCAAATTATGTAAAAATCACGTTGTATGTAATAGGTACGAATTTTCAAGTAACGAAAGGGCATATCAGCTCACTTCATTATATCGATGAACAGCAGAAGACATACTTATAACAAGGCAAGTCTTTTTTGTTATTCATATATTTTTTGGTTTCATCGACTTGATTTAGCAGCTAACTTTCAATAATTTGCATAATTTTTAGTGTACGAAACTTCATATAAAACGATTTTCGTGTATCTTTCATATACAAAACATTACATTTAGGAAGGCTCTAATTATTTTTAAGTTCGGTTGTTTCCAATTTACATTACCTGCTAGGTTGGTTTCTTTGAAAAAAAAAAAGTGGGTTGTGGGTCATTTTGGCTCAGTAGGAAAAGCGGTGCCTCTCCATTTGAAAAGACATAGATTGCCATAAAATCATATTTACTTATTATCTCAAAAACATTTGTTCAGAAGGAGCTTTCAAACCAAAAACTTTATTACTGCGAACCTTATTATTATTATTATTATTATTATTGCTGCATTAACTTTAATAATGCAACATAAAAACCTAATTTTTACAAAGAGTGTGACACAGGTATGAGAAAACCACATTTTATCCTATGCTTCCATAAAGTCTTTACTTCGCCTACGAACTCAGAGAGAACATGAAGTATATATAGGGTGTACAAATTATTCAAATGTGTGTGAAATCTTGTGGGACTTAACTGCTAAGGTCATCAGTCCCTAAGCTTACATACTACCTAACCTAAATTATCCTAAGGACAAACACACACACCCATGCCCGAGGGAGGACTCGAACCTCCGCCGGGATATAGGGTGTAAACCATTATTGTTTACAACGTAGCATAGCTATGTAGGGAAGTCGAAACGAAGACTTTTATACAAGACACTTGTGGTCTATTAAGTTGGGAAACAGCCACCAACAGGTTTACAAAACTACATGAGCTATAGCCCATGCGCGTCACGTGAGATTTTCATGTTCTCCAGCTCTCTACACATCGTCATCGATTGTTTCGCAGTTGTTGCTTGCATTAGCTTGTTATTTCTTCACTGCCTTATTATTACATGTTTGTCTGTTTATTGTATCTGCTCGTAACGGGCAACATATCGTAATTGGCGAGCAGTCTGTACTCGGGGCCGGTTTTCCGTGCGACACCCTATATTATTTCCCTGCTATCAGCCACACAAGGCTACGGTTGGCTAAACGAGAAGTTCTGCAGAATCACAGAAATTACTTCTAAAAATGTGTAAGAATTCTGTAATGAATAAAAACTCTATACTCCAGAGGGGAGGCAAGTGCCCCCTCTTGGTGCCCTCTATCCTTCAGCCACCTACACTACTAGTTTTCAGTTCTTCATGAGAACCATATACCAAGCACAAATGAACGGTGAACGAGTAAAAATGAACGGCTCCCAAAGAAGAACGATCAGCAGTGAACTAGTTCCCAAGGATGAACGAGTTTGTCCATCTCTAATATGTACACTCAATTCTTAGCTATGGTATTCTTTTTTGGGGAACAAATGCACAAAATATGAACACAATTTTTAAAAATCCAGAAATGAGCCATAAGAGTAATAATCAAAAATATTAGTCGAACTCATTGTAAAGATCAGTTGAAAACACTGGAGATTTTAACTGCTCCATCTGAATACGTTTACCAGTCAGTTATAGACATCAAAAACATTAGTAGTTACTGCACAAACAGCTCTGTCCATGACCATGCAATAAGAGATAGATACAACGTACATTTACCAAGAAAAAATAAACATAAAACTGAAAACAACATTTTATACCAAGGAATAAAACTGTAAATAAATCACCAAAGACTATAAGAAATTTCAGAAATACACTTACTTTAAAAAGGCAGCTAAAAGTACCAGTTATGCAATACATTTTATACATTGAAGGATTATTTAGATAATACAGAGTAGGGGTTTGATAAAAATGTTGTACAAATGAATAATAATAATAATGATTATAAAACACCCAACATCCTACATAACACGTTCACTTTATGTTTTTTTCCTTCTTTTTTTCCATTCTAGAAATACTTATCCCCAAGCTATGTTTAGCAAAATACTAACACCTCTTCCTCTTCCTGAGCTCAACATCTCACTCATTATGGAGGGATGATGACTCATTTTTTCAGGGAAGCAAATGGGAATTTGTGGTACAGAAAATGGCCCCAAGATCACCAGTTAGTGTGTGTGTGTGTGTGTGTGTGTGTGTGTGTGTGTCGTGAGAGAAGTGTTATAAAACAATGTGAACAATGTGTGTGTAGTGTGTGCATGATAGTGAGATATGAGCGAACAGTGTGGCATTACATAATTTTATAAGTTATTGGAAAAAAAGTGTTGTATGCCAGGGGTATACCAGGTCTAACTAGAAGTCTGTAAATATATATGTATACAGATTAGCTTATTTTAAATTGGTCTATACTTGTAAATACTTTGACATGTCCTATATCCGTGTTCAAAGAGATCTATGGATGAATAAACTACTACTACTACTAGAGAGTGTCGGAAGTTCCATGCGGCTTTTCGCGGATGATGCTGTAGTATACAGAGAAGTTGCAGCATTAGAAAATTGTAGCGAAATGCAGGAAGATCTGCAGCGGATAGGCACTTGGTGCAGGGAGTGGCAACTGACCCTTAACATAGACAAATGTAATGTATTGCGAATACGTAGAAAGAAGGATCCTTTATTGTATGATTATATGTTAGCGGAACAAACACTGGTAGCAGTTACTTCTGTAAAATATCTGGGAATATCCATGCGGAACGATTTGAAGTGGAATGATCATATAAAATTAATTGTTGGTAAGGTGGGTACCAGGTTGAGATTCATTGGGAGAGTCCTTAGAAAATGTAGTCCATCAACAAAGGAGGTGGCTTACAAAACACTCGTTCGACCTATACTTGAGTATTGCTCATCAGTGTGGGATCCGTATCAGATCGGGTTGACGGAGGAGATAGAGAAGATCCAAAGAAGAGCGGCGCGTTTCGTCACAGGGTTATTTGGTAACCGTGATAGCGCTACGGAGATGTTTAGTAAACTCAAGTGGCAGACTCTGCAAGAGAGGCGCTCTGCATCGCGGTGTAGCTTGCTGTCCAGATTTCGAGAGGGTGCGTTTCTGGATGAGGTATAGAATATATTGCTTCCCCCTACTTACACCTCCCGAGGAGATCACGAATGTAAAATTAGAGAGATTAGAGCGCGCACGGAGGCTTTCAGACAGTCGTTCTTCCCGCGAACCATACGCGACTGGAACAGGAAAGGGAGGTAATGACAGTGGCACGTAAAGTGCCCTCCGCCACACACCGTTGGGTGGCTTGCGGAGTGTAAATGTAGATGTAGATGTACCAGAAAGTGCATCAGCAATTATGTACTCCTGAAGCGTCAATACCTAACGATGCAAATGCTCTGGTTCAGCTTAGAATTTATTAAAGATTGTAGTGCTTTATGATCAGTATAAACCTATGCATGTTTGCCAAGATGGTAAAAGTCGAATTTATTAAATACCCACAGAATAGCGAAAGCCTCTAGTTCTGTGATAGAATAATTTTGTTCACCTTTGCTGCGGACTCTTATTGCAAAAGCAACACTTTTCCGCACTGTTGTACCATTTTCTTGAAATTCTAGGGAGGGATGAGCTTAGCGACCAATTTTAGGTGAGTCTGGCAGTAGGAAAATGTCTATGGCTAGGTCGGCGTGTGCTAAGATGGGTACAGAGAGAAGTGCTTCCTTTAAATTTCGAAATTCCAAATGAGCTTGTTCGGACCAAACCCAGGGTGTGTTTTTACTGGTGAAATTACAGTGAGTGGATGTCATCAGTTATTTTTAATTTCAAAATACGGCAGTAGAAATTTGCGACTCCTAGACAACTTCTTGCTTGGTTTTTTGTAGCATGAAGAGGCATTTGTTTGCGTCTAACTTATCAGGGTCTGCAGATACGCTGTGAAGCGAAATAATGTGTCCCGGGAATTTGACATTCTTTCGACCAAAATGTGATTTCTCGAAGTAAATGGAGAGACTGTATTCTTGGAAGGCGTTAAAAGACCATCCAGAACTCAGTTGTGTGAAGACCAGCAGGGGTCTGCTATAATACTGTCATCAACATGTAGTTACACGATTTCTCAAATTCTCAGGGAGTATGCTATAAAACCCATGAATGGTGCAGCTGAAGAGATATTGAGTCCAACAGGCAACTTACTAAACTGATAACTTCCGCCTAGGTAGAGGAAAGCGGTGGATTGTCAGCAGTTGGATGCAACTCTATCTGCCAAAAACTTCATCACCGATCAGTAGCGAATAGAACCTGTATGCCAGAAAAGTTCTGCAAACGCTTATCTGAAGTCTGAGGTCCGTCTGTTTCTAATATAACGACAGTTTTTATCTGTCCTGAACAAAGCACTAATTTAATAGATTTATCTCGTTTTTCTACTATGTGCAAAGGGCTGTTGATTGAAGGCTGAATCGTACCGTTTTCCAACACTGTTTGTATTTCTTTCTTTACCTTGTCTCTATAATGTGCAGGAGTATCATTCAGCCTGACACACAATTTTGTATGCTCTTTGACTTGAAATTTATACTGGAATCATCTAACAGTGCCTGGTTTATGGGTAAACACCAAAGAATAAGTATGTAAGATGTTATCTAACTGTTTTTTCACGAAGGTTTCACTAGTCTCAACCTCTCTCAATTTCTCTAATATTATTTTATTGAGTAAGACACTGGTAGAAGAATCGCCAGGATAAGTGTTGCCATCTTTAAAATTTCTGAAAGTCGATTAACTTTCTCGCCTTGACTACAAGTCAGTCCTCAGACTTTAACCTAACTTGTTCACTTGAGACTGTGAGATTAATCTCAGCATTATTGAAAATCATAATAGCATTGTACTGATTAAGGAAATTAATGCCAAGTATCACTTGTGAGTTATGTGGCACAGTTAAAGAGTTATTGGTAAAACAATGACTTTGACAACTAAACTTAATGTATGTGTCTTTTTTAACATCGACAGATTTCCTGAGACTGCACCTAGAATTTTAGTCTTTCTCAACGGTAGTGTGGGGCAGAAAATGTTTTTAGTGATCTTGTTGTATGTAGCCTCGCTGATAACAGATACAGTGCTACTGGAAACAAACACAGCAGTAACATTGTGACTGGCAACTTTGAGTGTAGTAACACGATGAGGAAGTGGTTTAATCTGTGTTTTCTTTTCTTCTAACAGAATGTCCAAAAATTTCCAAAAGTTCCAAAAATCCAGCGGACGGTTTTTTTGAATGTTTTCGCTAGCTGCCAGAGTTACAAATCATTTTTACCTCTCTTGTTGCTCTGGTTATGGTTTGCCTTGAGATTACGCACTTCAACCGTCTCTGCCTGCGTCTCTTGGCTGAACTGTCCTGAATTTTGCCGCTGTTGCTGAACCTGTTGGTTGTATTGACCGGACCTTTGATTAAAGTTTGAATGGTTTTGGTTGTGTCAGGAGTTACCTGTGTTTAAATGATTACATTGCTGATTGCATACATGTCTGTTAGCTTTGTATTGTTTGTCATTAAACTCATTAGCGTTACTGTACTGATTTTTGTTTTCATTAAAATGCTGGTGGTCATGACTCTGAAAATGTTGACGATGTTAACAGCTGTTTTGATGCCAGATATCCTTGTTATATGGGTGGTGTTGTCGGTTGTGTTCGAAATTTCTTTTGTTGTGAAACATACTGTGACTCGTAGTTTCTGCTATGATTACGAGAATACACGTTGTCATAATTGTCAAACTTTTCTGCTGCTTCTTTGCCAGTCAATTTACTGTCACTGTAAAGCTATAATTCTTGTAATAAATTAAAAAATCCCTTAGTGTGGGCTTTACATCTGCTTGCAGTGATAATTTGGCGTAAATATCCTGATAATTTTATCAAACAAATTCTGATCAATTCGGGGGGGGGGGGGGGGGGTCGTGAGTGGGTTGTAAAGCTGTCTGTTGCGTCTGATTATATCTTCAACGTACTGCGTACAGCAGGAACAGTCTGATTGTTCGAAGTTTTGTAACGTGATTAGACAGAGTTTAATACGGTCCTGTTTTTCTAGTGACCAGCACACTGAGAGGAAAACGTTGTAAAAATCTTGCTCACAACGACATTCGTTAATGAGTGCTCTCATTCTCACAGTAGGTTCATTTTCAAGAAAACTACACATAAATTCTAGCTTGTGTTCTAAAGGGCAAGTAGGTGGCATAGCATAATAAAACTGGTTCAACCGCGCTTGGGGATGCATTTTGACGTTACATTTACGGAACGTTTTAAATTTTCGTGCTGACAAGGAGTGTTTATAGTCAAAACTTTCCTCGCGCCTTCGCGTGCCAGGATTTTGACTCCGCCAAGCGCTGCGTTCAATTGCCTTTCCCCAAGACGCCAGGGCGTATTCTCCATTGCTAGACTGGTGAAAGAAGGTGAGGGTTCCTGCTCGCGATCATTTCAGTTCAAACTGTTTTCGATTCGTTTGAGCTGTGCCTGTAGCCCCCTGTTGTCTTTCTTCTGCTGTTCGTTAATATTACCTTGTTTTTCTTTAAAGTGTTTTAGTGATTAATATTCTGCCATTTCCGAAAAATGCACTGGTGCCATATGAACTGAATCATTGTCAGAGTTGGTGGACAAATTTGCCATTATATTGCTAATCTCTTCTATTTGCTGTGTTATTTCAATAAAACGTTCAATGAGCGTATTTGTCAAGGTTTTCAAACATTCTACTTGCACATTTACCGTGTCGATCTGTTCCTATAGTTGTGTGATGCGTTGTTGCACTTGTTTTACCATTTCTGTAGGACCAACGCTTGTAACATTGCCAATAATCTCATCGTATTAGCTCTGCTTCCTGTTTTTAATTTGCTTTACATAACTCAGTTTTGAGCTCACTTTTTATTTTTCCCGACAGTGTTTCTAAGTTTCCTTAGGATTGTTTCAACCGTTCGTCTAGTGCATCAAACCGTGTGTTAGTTTCTTCCCTAATTTCATCTAATTTGAGAAATTTTCTCTAGAGTTGAAAATTGACATCATACCTGATCACCATCCGCATTTACTAAATTTGTGTCAGGATTCGTACCCGTAATGGTTTCCGTTACACATACCGAATACATACTGCTAACGGTATTTGCATGGATACCGTCAGTTGGACATTACTTAATTCGTGACAGATTCGATCACTGTTTGTTACATTAGAAAACTAGTTAACATTACGCGTGATTGTACTGTCACGTGAGTCCATTCTACTGTTATTATCTGATTCAGAAGTTATGTCAGAAGCGGGAGATTGCTGAATGATATTGTTCCCACCGTCGTAACCTCACTTTGTTGCGTAAGAAAGTTTTCCTGCCCTTTCCGTTTCTAATGCCAACTGTTGAGGTATAAAGACTGCCAGACAATACTGTTGCTCAAAAAATGTATCCAAAAGAAGTTTGACTGTTACCACACTTGTCCAAAAATGAAACTGAATCTCAGTAATGAGTTGGCTTTTAATTACAAAACAAAAACCGAAAACAAATTTGCACCAGAAACTGTAGTTACGCAAACACAAATGTGTGTCTAGGAAAGCACAAGCTCTTCACCTTCAACAACAAAAGCAACTTTTCCTACATAATAGACATACGTATTATACAAACAGAATACCCATAAAGTAAATCACAAGTTGAAAAGGAATTACAAAAATGGTTAAACACTGCAATAACTACTAGGTGTTGCTGTTTGTTGATGCCAAAAAAATAATTTAATGTTCTAATTACTTCAAAAAAAAACGAAATGAAAGTATCCTACGCAGGCTATCGCCAAGTGTAAGAGTGCCTTTACTTTTGTGTGTGTGTGTGTGTGTGTGTGTGTGTGTGTGTGTGTGTGTGTGTGTGTGTTATCGTAAATACAAATCTGGAAATGTGAAATAACAACCTAAGTGTACTACTGAGCTCAAAGCCACATCACTTACATGAAACTGAAAAGAATCCTATGTGTGCGAAAACCGATCTAATTCATAAGCAAATAAATAAGAGAACCAGTAATTTCAAGCTCAGTAGGCATGGTCAGTGCAAACTGTTTGAAAAGAAGAAAAAAACTAACTGTAATAAAAAAAGCAAATCTCAATCTGTATAAGAACGTAACCTGAAACACACGAAAATTTCTGCACTGACATATGGCCCTGGTAAAATAAAGAAACTGATAGACCGTACATTGCGCAAAGGAAACGAAACAATCATGTATGTTCAATCTCATCTGCTAAATGAAATAATGAAATACTGACAGAAACAGCGATACAGCAAAACTCCGCGAGAGCTAAAAAAATACTGATAAAAACTAATTACAGTTGGTCCAGTGCAATTGGGTTCGCAGTTTTGACTCAGAATGCCAATGGAACACGTGACTCAACCTTTAAGTTCTGAAATTTCAGTTAGAAGGGTCTTATAAAAAAAACAGTTGTAGATTGTAATAGTTAAGCTCTGTCGGTCTTGGCTAGCACTCAGAAGGATGGCTGTCCGGTCTGTCGAGCGCTGCTGGGCTGCGGGGTGCACTCAGCCCTTGTGAGGCCAGCTGAGGAGCTACTTGGCTCAAAAGTAGCCTCCTCAGGTCATGAAAACTGACAACAGCCGGGAGAGCGGTGTGCTTACCTCGCGCCCTTCTACACCTGAATCCAATGACTCCTCCAGGTTGACGGTTATTATCTGATTCAGAAGTTATGTCAGAAGCGGGAGATTGCTGAATGATATTGTTCCCACCGTCGTAACCTCACTTTGTTGCGTAAGAAAGTTTTCCTGCCCTTTCCGTTTCTAACCGTGGGTACTGTGGGGACTTTCGAAACCTGTTAGGACGAAGTTTAGACTTTTAGTAGTATTTACAATTATTCCATCAGTGGATGTAAGTGGTCTGCATTCTCTCTTTCGTTTTAAAAGCGAGAGAAACATTTTGTAGTTTCATTATGGGTTTCATCAAATGATTATGCGATTTGCGAACTTTTGAATCACTTGCACTGATAATATATATTCTCCATATCAGAGTACGATTTCCTTTCTTTTATTGAGAATACTGAAATATTCATTTCTCACATCTTTAACTATGCGTACTTTCTGGTCAGAGGAATTATTTCGTCCATACATGCAGCCACGTGGTTATGAAACCTAGTCAAATTTTACTGTGTGGTATGTTTTGCAAGGAAGGCTCCTACGCATATGACAATGCCTCCACCGGTTATCTTTCTTGTTGCTTTTCAGCATTCAGGTAAGACGACGATATGTTGTTCCAGTGATGGACCTTTGAGTAGTAGTTTGATTTCAGACCTACCACAGTTCAATGTTTTGTAGTTTTTCAACTGGTAACTATAGGCGCAAAAATGCTACAATTGGAGCTCAGAAAATGCTAATATAGTTCTGTTTTAAAAGACCCTGCCTGAAAAGTGGGTTTAACAGCAGCCTCATTCTACCTTCCTCACCACTTTAAAAATTTTCCCAAAAATTTTGGCATGCGACGTATTTGCGCTCATTTTACATTCAGCTCACATCTCATTCCTACAAACTCACCTAAATGCAAATCCATCACACCCTAGTCCGTCGTTGTGAGTCGCTCATGCCCATCCACTCCCACTTGCCCATTCTCAGTCACTCATTTAATCCAACTCATTCTAATTATCTGTTTGTGTCTTTCGAAATGTCACTGTCTCCTGTCACACAGCCACAGTCTCCCTCAGTCTGTCCCACTGTTACTGTCTTCTCTTAGTGTCACTGTGTCCTTTTTTCTCTCTGTTAAGCTACACTACTGGCCATTAAAATTGCTACAACAAGAAGAAATGTAGTTGATAAACGGGTATTCATTGGACAAATATATTAAACTAGAACTGACATGTGTTTACATTTTCACGCAATTTGGGTGCATGGTTCCTGAGAAATCAGTACCCAGAACAACCACCTCTGGCCGTAATAACGGCCTTGATACGCCTGGGCATTGACTCAAACAAGCTTGGATGGCGTGTACAGGTACAGCTGCCCATGCATCTTCAACAAGATACCACAGTTCAAGAGTAGTGACTGGCGTATTGTGACGAGCCAGTTGCTCGGCCACCATTGACCAGACGTTTTCAATTGGTGAGAGATCTGAAGAATGTGCTGTCCAGGGCAGCGGTCGAACATTTTCTGTATCCAGAAAGGCCTCTACAGGACCTGCAACATGCGGTCGTGCATTATCCTGCTGAAATGTACGGTTTCGCAGGGGTCGAATGAAGGTTAGAGCCACGGGTCGTAACACATCTGAAATGTAACGTCCACTGTTCAAAGTGCAGTCAGTGCGAACAAGAGGTGACCGGGACGTGTAACCAATGGCATCCCATACCATCACGCCGGGTGATACGCCAGTATGGCGATGACAAAAACACGCTTCCAATGTGCGCTCTCCGCGATGTTGCCAAACACGGATGCGGCCATTATGATGCTGTAAACAGAACCTGGATTCATCCGAAAAAAAAATGAGGTTTTGCCATTCGTGCACCCAGATTCGTCGTTGAGTACACCATTGCAGGCGCTCCTGTCTGTGATGCGGCGTCAAGGGTAACCGCAGCCATGGTCTCCGAGCTCATAGTCCATGTTGCTGCAAACGTCGTCGAACTGTTCATGCAGATGGTTGTTGTCCTGCAATCGTCCCCATCTGCTGACTATGGGATCGAGACGTGGGTGCACGTTCCGTTGCAGCCATGCGGATAAGATGCCTGTCATCTCGACTGCTGGTGATACGAGGCCGTTGGGATCCAGCACGGCGTTCCGTATTACCCTCCTGAACCCACCGATTCCATATTTTGCTAACAGTCATTGGATATCGACCAACGCGAGCAGCTATGTCGCGATACGATAATGACAATCGCGATAGGCTACAATCCGACCTTTATCAAAGTCGGAATCGTGATGGTACGCATTTCTCCTCCTTACACGAGGCATCACAACAACGTTTCACTAGGCAACGCCGGTCAACTGCTGTTTGTGTATGAGAAATCGGTTGGAAACTTTCCTCATGTCAGCACGGTGTAGGTGTCGCCACCGGCGCCAACCTTGTGTGAATGCTCTGAAAAGCTAATCATTTGCATATCACAGCATCTTCTCCCTGTCGGTTAAATTTGGCGTTTGTAGCACGTCATCTTCGTGGTGTAGCAATTTTAATGGCCAGTAGTGTATGATCTCATTCATTCCTTCCCACTGCTGCTGTCTTGTATCAATGTCACTATCTATCTCTTCCTCGTTGTCATTGTCGTCGACTCTGTTTCTTATTATCACTGGCTACCACCCATTTCCACTTTCTCCTCCTCTTTCTCCTCCCCTACTGGTACTGTCTCCTTCAATCTTTCTCTCACTGTCAACCACCTTCCACTGCCACTGTATCCCTCTCTGTCTCTCACAGTGCCACTGTCTCCTTCGCTCTTTTATACCACAACCACTGTCTACTATCTTCCAGTATTTATTAATTTTTCCACCTATTTCCCCCTGCCACTGTCTTCTTCTCTCTCCGCATATAAAATCGCGAATATGTCAGCATAACAAAATTTTTAGTAAAGGTGAGGAGGAAGATATGAAGAGGCAGGTGGTACTCCACTTTTCAGTTAGTCTTTTAAAACGGGGGTGTATTAGCTTTTTTGCGCTTCGATATGAGCATTCTTCTGCTGGGTCACTTCTTCTCCCTGCTACAGCAGGGCACGGCACTCAGAAGAAAAGAACTTTATGGATCAGTAAAATTTTGATAGTTTGCTTAGAAGAAATTGAAAAGGCTTAAAACTATTTTTACACGTCAGGTCGGATTTTACATGCACAAAAATTTTGCGTTTGCTTTAGTACTACAACAAGGGGTTCTCGGAACCCTTCTGATGATAACGGAAGTAATTTATAGCTTATTACTCCGTGCTACGTCAGCTTGTAAACCACTTTTCCGTCTGATACCGTATTTTACGTGCGTAATTTACATGTAAACATAGGATAATTTTGAACCTTTTTATCTCGGAAACGGCTAAATGTGTGAAGATAATTTTCAAGGTTGTTCGAGATCTGGGTCTTTGAAATATACTGTAAACATACAGGTATTTGCTGTGCACAGCCATATTGGAATCTGCGGTTGAGTAGTGGTACCCAAGAGCCATGAGTGTCGGGTTTTCTCAGAAAGTGCCCATGAATTGAACGGTGTCTGTACTAGCCCCTAAAGGCACACCATAGACCACATATAATGCAAAAAGAATCAAAGTATTTGCTCCATTTTCCTAAGCTGGATGAAGTATGTAATATTCAAACTTTGACCCTGTACTATAGGATGGTAGCAGTAAGACGATACTTTTGTTGGTTATACAAATGATCCCCAGCCCAAGGGCTACAAAACACTTGACCGTACCTTTACATGACCAATAGAGGTATAAGCCCCGAAAAAAATTCCGTTATTATGCGTGGCGTTTTCGAACATAACAGGTAGCCCATGCTGTTGCGTGCATACTGATGACAGATGACCAGCACGTTTGCCCCGCACGATTAGAACCTATAACGCAGAGTACAGTACACTTTAGTCTTTGTTAGGCTGTGGGTGTGTATTTAGTGTTCAATGTGTGTTAGTTAGAAATGTTTCACAAAATGTCTATTGTGGTTGAGAAGGTTGTGTTCAAAAATGTTCAAACGTGTGTGAAATCTTATGGGATTAAACTGCTAATTTCATCAGTCCCTAAGCTCACACACTACGTAACCTAAATTATCCTAAGGACAAACATACACACCCATGTCCGAGGGAGGACTCGAACCTCTGCCGGGACCAGCCGCACAGTCCGTGACTGCAGCGTCTTAGACCGCTCGGCTAATCTCTGAGAAGGTTCTATGACGTCAGTAACTAAGTTTGCAGAGTCTGGTTGCGTTTCCTAGGGTTCGAAACTTGAAAATTTTGTGTTCAAATCAGGGTGATAATTTTTCAAACTTAGTTTGAACAATATTTTACAAGATATACAAGGCTTTTACAGTCAAGGAGAGCTATATCAACGTACCGACGACCGTTCTGTGTGTACTGCGCAAGGTACGCAATCTTACAAGATGCAAGGTGTGTGGATGGGGTGTTCACAACATATGCCTGAGGTGTTCCACCTGCAACACTCGAGGGTGATGTCTGGCTGTTACAACCATTCCACATCGTCACGTTTTCCCCAGTAGTGACGAGTGGAGCTTTTGCAGGTGTTCAGTTAACGAACTGTTGGATACGCTCGCTTATGACATTGTCTGGCAGGCGGAAAACTTCGTTCGGTGCCGGCGGCTCGCACTGCATGTAAATCACTGTGACTGCGATCGGCAGCGCCTCCATCAACGAAGCCATTATCCATTCCATCCCATTTCGTGAGCGCCGGCTCATCCGCTGTCGGTAATGAACAACCTCTGGGCCATCGCTGAAGTCCCGCCCCGCCCACCCCTAGCTCCCGGCGATCTGCACGATAAGCACTTACGCAGTCAGTCGCTCGTCAGTGATAAGTGTGCCCGCTTACGCCTGTACCATGGGCCGCTGTCTGCCACTCAGCTTCGTAGGTATAACTGCTTGCATGATTAACGCGAGTGTTGGTGTTGATCATAGGACATGGTACCTTGTTCCTTCAGAATGAACTCCATCCGATAAGGCCTCGTAAAGCCCAACGGTACTCACCGACCGCCGTGTCATCCTCTGCCCGATAGGCGTCACCGACTGCGGATATGGAGGGGCATAGGGCCAGCACACTACTCTGACGGCTGTTGTCAGTTTTCGTAACAAGAAACGCTACTTCTAAATCAACTAGTTCCTCAAAAGCCTCACAAGGGCTGAGTGCAACCCACTTGTCGACAGCGCTCGGAAGACTCGGACGGTAACCCACCCAGGTTCTAACCAGGCCCATCAGTGCTTAACTTCGCTTATTTGACAGGGACTGGTGTTACCACATCTACATCTACATTTATTCTCCGCAAGCCCTCCAGTGGTGTTTGGCGGAGGGCACTTTACGTGCCACTGCATTACCTCCTTTTCCTGTTCCAGTCGCGTATAGTTCGCGGGGAGAACGACTGCCGGAAAGCCTCCGTGCGCGCTCGAATCTCTCTAATTTTGCATTCATGATCTCCTCGGGAGGCATAAGTAGGGGGAAGCAACATATTCGATACCTCATCCAGAAACGCACCCTCTCGAAAACTGGTCAGCAAGCTACACCGAGATGCAGAGCCCCTGACTCTTGCAGGGTCTGCCACCTGAGTTTGCTAAGCATCTCCGTACGCTATCAGGATTACCAAATAACCATTGTGGCAAGGCCGTTGGCTTTCAAAATGACGAGAAACAAAATTTAAACGAGCATTTGTGCGCATGGTAAGCACACCGCGCGTCTGAAAATTTCGGTGCAAAGACCAATATGCACCATGTGATTAGAAGTATCCGGACACCACCAAAAACGTACTTTTTTCATATTGGGTGCATTTTGTTGCCCCCTACTGCCAGGTACTCTATATCAGCGATTTCAGTAGTCATTAGACATCGCGAGAGAGCAGAATGAGCGGCGAGGAGTGGCCGCACGGTTTGAGGCGCGCTGTCACGCATTGCGCGGCCCATCCCGCCAGAGGTTCGAGTTTTCCCTCAGCATGGGTGTGTGTGTTATTCTTAGCATAAGATAGTTCAAGCAGTGTGTAAGTCTAGGGACTGATGACCTCGGCAGCTTGGTCCTTCAGTAATTCACACACGTCTGAAAACTAAGAGCAGAATGGAGCGCTCCTCAGAACTCACGGACTTCGAACATGTCAGGTGGTTGGGTGTCACTTATGTCACGCGTGTGTACGCGAGATTTCTACAATCTTAAACATCCCTAAGTCCACTGTTCCAGATGTGATAGTGAAGTGGAAACGTGAAGGGAAACGTACAGCACAATAGCGTAGAGGCCGACCTCGTCTGTTGACTAACAGAGACCGCCGACAGTGGAAGAGGTTCGCAATGTGTAATAGGCAGACAGCTATCCAGGCCATCACACAGGAAGCCCAAACTACATCAGGATCCACCGCAAGTACTATGACAGTTAGGCGGGAAGAGAAAAAACTTGGATCTCATGGTCGAGCGGCTGCTCATAAGCCACACATCACGCCAGTAAATGCTCAACGACGCCTCTGTTGGTGTAAGGAGCGTAAACGTTGGACGATTGAAGAGTGGATAAACGTAATGTGGAGTGACGATTCACGGTACACAGTGCGGCGATCCGATGGCAGAGTGTGGGTATGGCGAATGCTTTGTGAGCGTCATGTGGCAGAGTGTGTAGTGCCAACAGTAAAATTCGGAGGCGGTGGTGTATGGTGTGGTCGTGTTTTTCGTGGAGGAGGCTTGCACCCCTTGATGTTTTGCGTGCAACTATCACAGTACAGGCCTACATTGATGTATTAAGCACGTTCTTGCTTCCGACTGTTGAAGAGCAATTCGGGGATGGCGATTGCATATTTCAACACGATCGAGCACCTGTTCATAACGTACGACTTGTGACGGAGTGGTTACACGACAATAACAGCCCTGTAATGGACTAGTCTGCACAGAGTCCTGACATGAATCCTATAGAACACCTTTGCAATGTTTTGGAAAGTCGACTTCGTGCCAGGCCCAACGACCATCATCGATACCTCTCCTCAGTTCAGCACTCGGCGAAGAATGGGCTATTATACCCCAAGAAACCTTCCGGCACCTGATTGAACGTATGTCTGAGAGTCTGGAAGCTGTTATGATGGCTAATGGTGGGCCAACGCCATATTGAAATCCAGCATTGCCGATGGAGGGTGCCACGAAGTTGTAAGTCGTTTTCATCCAGGTGTCCGGATAGTTTTGCTCACAAAGTGTGTGTTAAAAATCGCGCTGGGTAGGATGAAGCTCTCGTGTACACGCACTGAGAGTTATGTCAGGAAGCGTCCCTTATCGTACAAATCACGGAAGTGAAGCGGTGGTGCATATTGTTGATGATTACAATGTCTGTGTTTATACAGCGTCTGTATCTTGACGTTACAAAGACTTTCAGGCATGCATGTATGTGAAGATACAGACAGTGTATAAGCACAGTCATTTTAACAATCAATAAAGTATCCATGCCTCGACTGACTAAAATGACGAAAAATATTTCTCTCTCCCTGTTCAGGAATCAAGAAATGAGCAATCGTAAGGCTTTTGGTCACCATGAGATATGGAAACTTGGTTCGGTCCTGGAGGCGTCTTCGAGTAGCCGAAGTGGTTAAGGCCACTGTTCGCCATGAACGGGTAATCCGGTTTCGAGTCCCGGTCCGGTAAAGATTTTCATATGTCGCAAACAGCTGACATCAATCTGGATTCGGAAAACGCGAATCAATTTCGTTGCAGTGAAGAACGACGCGACCAAGCTAACGGAGTAAGTGTGTGAATTTGTGACATTGCAGAATGGTGCAGAAAATGGAGCAATGCATTAACATGAGGTTTTGCTTCAAAGCGGAGAGTCGTGAAATGTTAGTACAAGTGTATGGTGTCGAGATAGTGAGTGGAAAGTGTGTGTTTGAATGGGTTAAATGTTTAGAGGTGGAATGGAAGGTGACGAGGATAAGCCGCGTTCGGCGTAAACACCTGCGATAAAACCAGAAAACACGAACTTGGTGACAGGAGAATTTCTCTGGCGGTTGCATATTTCTTATCTGAGAATGGGAAAGAAAGCGACAGTTAGGGAAAGACTAATTCCATGTGTCAGAAGTGTGGAACTACACTGCTTGAGGAAGGAGTTGAAAAACCCAGAAGATGGGCATTCTGTTAGTAAAAGAGTGAATGGCCTTTCAGACCATGATGCATAATACCAGAAGGCTTTTGTACTCAAACAAATGTCACATATATTTACAAACTATGTAGGGCAGTTAATCCAACGACAATTGAGAATATTTTAAATCCTGTCAAGGAACAAGAGTAGCAGAAAGTTTATAGTGCCGATAACACTGATGACAAATATAATGCTTTCATTAACAGATTTCTCGTGCTCTTTGAGAGTTGCTTTCCATTAGAACGTTCTAAACGGGTTACTGGCACTAAAAGGCAGCCTGGGTGGCTTACTAGTGGGATAAGGATATCACGTACAAGAATGTGAGAATTATATAAAAATATAAGAAGTAGTCACAATCAAGCTACAGTAGACCATTACAAACAGTACTGCAAGGTGCTTAAAAATCTTATTGGGAAGGCAAAGAGTATGTGGTATGCAAATAGAATAGCTACTTCACAGGATAAAAGTAAAACCATATAGTCAGCTGTGAGGCAAGAGTCTAGTCAGCAGCACAAGGTTGACGATATAGAGTCAGTTCGCAGTAAAAATATTTCTGTTACTAATAAATCAGATATATGTACAGTACTTAACAATCATCTTCTGAGCATTGTTGGTGAATAAAGTAAAAATTTAGTCTTTACAGGGAATCAATAACACTCTTGGCAAATGCCTTTCCGAGATTGATGTCTGAAATACTCCTGTGTGATACAGACAAGAGGGAGACTGCGTCACTAATTAAATCACTGAAGACTAAGGACTCCCATGGATCTGATGGAGTACCTATCAGAATATTAAAGTACTGTGCTGCACATGTTAGCCATTTATTTAGCCCAATTTGTGATTTTTCCTTTAGGAATGGTCAGTTTCCTGAACGTTTACAGCCGCTTAATACAAAGGGAGAAAGGGATAATGCAGACAATTTTTGACCTATTTCTCTACCATCAGTGTTTGCTAAGGTTATTGAAAAGGCTGTGTATGTAAGGATAACTGATCATTTTATATCATACAATTTACTATAAAATATACAGTTCGGCATTAGATGTCGTTTAACAACTGAAGATGTTATAGTCTCTTTTCTCCGTGAGGTACTGGATGGGTTAAACAGAAGCTTTCGAACGTTAGGCACATTATTTGATTTAACTAAGGCATTTGACAGTGTTGATCACTAAATATTGCTCCAGAAATTGGACCATAACGAAATATGGGGAGTAGCTCAATTGGTTCACCTCTTACTTTGGCAACAGACAGCAAAAGGTCATTATTCACAGTGTTGAGAATGGCTGTGATGTGGGGTCTGAGTGGGGTACAGTGAAATGGTGTGTGCCCCAGGGATCAGTGTTGGGGCCACTGCCGTTCCGTATTTACATAAATGATATGCCCTCTAGTATTACGGGTAACTCTAAAATATTTCTGTTTGCTGATGACACTAGCTTGGTAGTGAAGGATGTTGTGTGCAACATTGGGTCAGTTTCAAATAGTGCAGTTAATGACATAAGTTCATGGCTTGTAGAAAGTAAACTAACGCTAAATAACAGTAAGACGCAGTTTTTACAGGTAGTAACGCACAATTCAACAAAACCCGACATTTTAATTTCATAGAATGTTCATGCGAGTAGGGAAACTGAAGAATTCAGAATTCTAGGTATTCAGATAGATAGCAAACTGCTGTGGAAAGCCCACGTTCAGGATCTTGTTCAAAGACTTAATGCTACCATTTATACTATTCGAACGGTATCTGAAGTAGGCGATCGTTCGATACGAAAATTAGTCTACTTAGCTTATTTTCATTCGGTTATGTCGTATGGTATTATATTCTGGGGTAACTCTTCCCATTCTCAAAGGATATTTTTGGCTCAGAATCGGGCGGTTCGGGCAATCAGTGGTGTAAGTTCGTGAACCTCTTGTCGACCCCTGTTCACTAGTCTGGGTGTTTTGACATTGACCTCTCAGTGTAGACATTCTTTACTGTCATTTTTGTCATTTTTTGATAACAATATCAGCTTATTCCCAAGAACAAGCAGCTTTCACTCAGTTATTACTCGGCCGAAATCAAACCTGCATTTGGATCGAACTTCCTTAACTCTTGCGCAGAAAGGTGTGCAGTATACTGCTGCATTCATTTTCAGTAAGCTACCACAAGAATTCAAAAATCTTAGCAGTAATCCACGTGCTTTCTAATACAAAGTGAAGAGTTTCCTCATGGGTTCTCCTCCTGTTCTGTCGAGGAGTTCCTTGAAAAATTAAGCTGATTCTTGTTGCATTGTAGATTGCGTTTACTTAATCTTCTGGCTTGACTCTTTTTAGGTTCATAAACATTCTATTTTTATCTGTTATTACTCTTACGTTGTAATTTCATGTACTGACACGTTCCATGACCTTGGAGATTTGCTCCTCAATTTAGACCTAAGGAACGTGACGTGTAAATAAATAAAAAAATATCGGTTTAACTTCGTACATATACACACCATCGGCAGGTACGTAAATTTTTAGAGATGCAATTCTGTCGGGAAGCTAGAACAGTCACCAGAGTGGATTAGTGTTGGTCGTGTTTAATGTTGTTACCAGGCGTGGTCGTGTGTATACGAGACGTGAACAGCATCAGATGTTGAGTGACCGCTGTGAAAGACACGGAGATTCTCCACACTCGAGGGAGACAGCGTCACAGCAAGTTAAAGAGTTTGAAAGGGGGCTCATTGTCTGTATCCATTTAGCCGGCTGGTCGAATGGTGCGCCATCCAGTTTTGTAGGACATTCGTCTGTGACAGTCGCCCGATGTTGGACTCTATGGGAATGTGATGGCATGCGTACTTACCGTCAAGTTTCCGTTCGACCGCGTGTGACCACCATAAGGGAGGATCGCTGTGCTGTGCACTAACATCGAAATCTCCACACGTCAGACCCTCAGATCGGTACGAAACAATGTATGTCGATAGAGTATCAACGAAACCACCGATTTAGTTCGTGCTACGTGCTGTTGCCGAATCGAACGTGCATAAAGCGTAAGTAAAAGTAACACCAGAACTACTGAGCATAGGAAAACCGTCTCTGTCAGTAACTGTGTCACAAATCTCTTGCGGGTAAAGCCAGCCGGAGTGCCCGTGCGGTTGTAGGCGCTACAGTCTGGTGCCGAGCGACCGCTACGGTCGCAGATTCGAATCCTGCCTCGGGCATGGATGTGTGTGATGTCCTTAGGTTAGTTAGGTTTAATTAGTTCTAAGTTCTAGGCGACTGATGACCTCAGAAGTTAAGTCGCATAGTGCTCAGAGCCATTTGAACCATCTTGCGGGTAAGGTGGTAGGGCGTGCGGTCCTCATACCAAACGTCCCGCATTCAATCTCCGAACGGAGACAAATATTTTACCTCTTTACGCGTGAAACTGTAATATGAGAGAACGTTTTCCTGTTACTTAAAAGAAATTTTCGGAGATTGTAGCAATGTTCTTTTGGCAGTCTACTTTCGCTTCATTAGTTGACCCTATGTTCTTGTTGTCGATCTTATTTTTTTCTTTATTAGTACTAATATTAGTCTTATTATTATTATTACTTATTATTACCTCTGCTTCTGTGATGCAGTTGGTTTTTTTCTCTCGTCTGATTATACATTCTGTAAAAGTACAAATGAACTCTAAAGGTTTGCAACTTTCAAAGAAACGAAACGATAGCAGACTGCCAAGAGAAAATTGCGTTGAACTCCAAATAGCCCGCCGACCGAAGTGGTCGTGCGGTTCTAGGCGCTACAGTCTCGAACCGCGCGACCGCTACGGTCGCAGGTTCGAATCCTGCGTCGGGCATGGATGTGTGTGATGTCCTTAGGTTAGTTAGGTTTAAGTAGTTCTAAGTTCTAGGGGACTGATGACCTGAGATGTTAAGTCCCATAGTGCTCAGAGCCATTTGAAGCTATTATGTGTCGTAAATATGTTGTCACATACAACACTTTCACGCGTAATACAGTTAAAAAAAGAGTCGTCATTGCGGTTTGAACCCAGAACACTTTGTACCACCGTCCAACGCTCTACCATGGAAACGATACGTAGTCGTTAACTCCCAGTTATGGTTTTTTCTGTGCTCCGTAAATCTGGTGTTACTTTTAATTAACGTTTACGCCCGTTCTGCTGGACGACGGGACATAGTACGAGATAAATCGGAGTTTTTGCTGACACTCTATAGGCATACGATGTTTGGTACCGATATGAGTGTCTGGAACAGGAGGTTTGGGTGTAAGCACATCGTAGCCGCTTCACAGCTTCGCCTGCTATCGGAGACCAAACAAAGAATTCTCAACAGCATTCTGTGCCACGTCGTACCATTGGCCAGAGCTTAGCAACATTCGGGTTAGGGAATTAACGTCCCATGTGTAGGCTTCCGTTGACACAAACGGCTGTATTTGGAGTGGAGCAATGAGCGGGAAGCCTGGACTGCTGGTGAATGGCGTCGCACTGTGTCCTGCAATGCAACAGTTCTCCGCTGTCCCGGACGACCATTGGCCGCGGCCTTGGCAGACGTTCTATTCTTTCAATGTTTTGCAGTGGCACACCAGTATTACTGATGGCTTCATGGTGTGCGGACTCATCGGGTACGGATTGAAGTCACGGCTGCTAGTGATTTAGGGATATCACTCTTGTACGTCACGGACATCCCGCGTCGCCATATGTTACTTCTCATGTCCAGCATGAAACCTGTCTCTATTACTTGTCTGTGTGATGTTTAGGGTTTCACACGGCCAGCAAGTTACCCACATCCGTCCCCGGTAAAACATGTGTGACGCAGCTCCGAAGAAATATCCATACCGGTGCCAATATACGTGATACTAAAGACCAGTTACAGTAGCTGTCTGCCAGCTTGATCCAGGAGAAGATGCAACGGCTTTACGACCCCATTCCCAACAGAATCAGTGCGTACATCCGATCCAAAGGGGATGCAACGTCAAGTTGGGAAGTGGCCTATGTATTTTATAAAAATGGAATCGATTTTGTAATGACCGGAATAACATCGAGTATCCTGTCAACCCGTCAAGCTTAACTTCGTTTCCTCTCCCCCCCCCCCCCCCTTCCCCTTCCCAGTGAGAGCTTTTTATGTCGGCAGTATATAAAGGCAATTATCGACTGTACCCTGAGTAAATCACCGCGTTCACGGCTGGTTCGAAGTGGAATGTTGTGCATGTGGTGTAGCAGAACCCGCTGTGGTGAGGAAGCCGCTATGTCGGGCGAGTACTTATCGCGGCTCGCATCGCGCCGGGCCGGAGGGGTGCTGGAAAAACACTGGCCGGGATCGATGTCTGAGGCTACGAGCAGTTTCTCCCCTCGGCGGGGCGCCGCAGTAAGGAGACCTCGAGCAGACGCGACCAAGCGGCGCTCGTCAAAGGCGGCTGCGGTTCTCTCTGCTCCCGCACCCACGGCCGCTTAAGGAGGCCCAAACTAACACGGGTGCAAACAACTCAGTTCCTACCAACGCTTACGTATACGCTTCTGGCCATTGAAATCCCTACACCATGAAGACAGATGCGACATACTTTAAAGTGAGGTGTAAAAGCAGATGCTCGAATATGCAAACGATTAGCAGTTCTCCGAGACCGCACAAAGTACTTACAACTAACATGACCTGTATTCTGTATGTAACTAAAGATTCTTCGCCGTATTTCTTACTCAGAAAAGTAACTGCATGTTACATATTTGTGAGAGGACGGTGTCACGTCTCGTGTAAGAGGGAGAAACATCTAGCAGCACTTGTTGGAGTTCAGTTACAGCAGTATCGTAGCCCATCTGGACTGGAGATAATCGTTCCATGATACAGATGCTTGTATTGCTCCGGCGACTGTCGTGCGAGTACGGAGTTGGTAGGTTCGGGTAGGTCATACTAAACGCCACGCACGATCTCAGTGGTTTCAGTTGACTAACGCCCGAGAGGAAGGAGACATCGTTCACTTGGCCATGCTGGATAATACAGCCACGTTGCATAATTCTAATCATGAGCTTGTTTTAAGGAAGATGGACATATTTATTTAGTTATTTACAATTTTCCTTTAGTTTGTCATCTACACTATTCAGTCACATTGATATGACCACCCATCAAACGCCTGAATACATCTACATCTACATGATAACTCTGCAATTCACAATTAAGTGCCAGGAAGAGGTCTCATATAACCACCATTAAGCTACTTCTCTACCGATCCACTCTCAAACAGCGTGCAAGAAAAACGAACATTTCAATCTTTCAGTGCGAGCTCTGATTTCTCCTATTTCATTCTGATGATCATGCCTCCATATGCTGCTGGGTGCCAACAAAATATTTTCACACTCTGAGGGCAAAGTTTGTGTTTGAAATTTCATGAGAACATTTTGCCGCAGCGGAAAACGACCTTGTTTTAATGACTGCCACCTACAGTACAAAACGAGCTGCCCTCCTTTGAACTTATCTTGTGTCCTCCGTTGACCTATCTCCTGCGGATCCCACACCGCACAGCAGTATTCTAGAAGAGAGTGGACAAACGTAGTGTGAGTAGACTTTTTAGTAGACCTGTTACATATTCTAATTTCTCTTCCAACAATTCTCAGTATTTGGTTTGCTGTCCTCACAACTTTATCTGTGTGATAGTTCTAACTTCAATTATTCGTAATTGTAATACATAAGACTATAGTTGAGTTTACAACCTTTAGAATTGTTTGATTTATCTCGTGACGGAAATTTAGCGTATTCCTTTTAGTACTTATGTGGATGACTTTTCATTACTTAGAGTCAATTGCCACTTTTCACACAATAGATATCTTGTCAAAACCATTTTGCAACTGGTGTTGATCTTCTCATGACTTTATAAGACGGTAAATGACATCATCATCCGCATAGAATCTTAGAGGACTGCTCAGATTGTCTTTAAATCAGGAACAACAGAGGGCCTATAGTACTTCCTTGGAGAATGCCAGATATTACTTCTGTTTTGCTCGATGACTCTCTGTCAGTCACTACGAACTGTGAACTTTGACAGATAATCACGAATCCACTGAAACAGCTGAGACGATACCACGTCAGCGTGCAATTTAATTAGAAGCCTCTTGTGAGGAAAGGTATCAAAAGCCTTCAGGAAATCTAAAAGTATGGGATCAGCTGTCGACAGCACTCATTATTTCCTGATAATAAAGAGCTAGTTTTGTTTCAAAAGAACGATATTTCTGAATCAGAGTTGCCTATTTGTCAACAAATCTTTTTCAAATGGTTCAAATGGCTCTGAGCACTATAGGACTTAACTTCTGAGGTCATCAGTCCCCTAGAACTTAGAGCTACTTAAACCTAAATAACCTAAGGACATCACACACATCCATGACCGAGGCAGGATTCGAACCTGCGTCTGTAGCGGTTGCGCGGTTCCAGACAGTAGCGCCTGGAACCGTTCGGCCACCCCGGCTGGCAACAAATCTTTTTCCTCAAGGTAATTCATAATGACCGATCACAGTATATGTTCCTACTGCATATCGACGTTTTGATATGGGTCTGTAATTCAGCAGATTACGCCAACTTCCTTTCTTGGGTATTGGTGTGACTTGTGGAACATTCCACTCTGTGCGTAGGAACTTTCTACGAGCTAGCGGTTGTATACGATTGCTAAGTATAGAGCTGTTGTATCAGCATACTCTGATAGGAACCTGACTCATATATCATCTGGACCGGAGGCCTTGCCTTTCTTTTGTTTTAAGCTGCTTCGCTACATCGAGGGTCTCTACTTCTAATTTACTCATGTCGGCAGCTGTTCTTGATTCGATTCTGGAGTATTTACTTTGTCTTTTTTTGTGAAGAAATCTTGGAAAACCGTGTTTAGTGGCTCTGCTTCAGTGGCGCAGTCGTGAATAAGATCACTATTGTATCGCGCAGTGGAGGTACTGATTGCGTCTTGCTACTGGTGTACTTTACGTACGACCAGAATCTCTAGTGTTTTCTACCAGATTTCGAAACAGAGATTTGTTGTGGAGATTATTAAAAGCATCACGCTTTGAAGTTCGCGCTAAATTTCGAGCTTCTGTAACACTTCGCCAATCTTGCGGATTTTGCGTTATTTTAAATTTGGCATGCTTTCTTCGTTCCTTCTGTAATAGTGTTCTGACCTGTTTTGTGCACCATGGGAGTTCAGTACGATTTGTTTATTAATTTTTTTGGTATATATTGGTATATATATCTCAAGTGATGTCGATGCTATTTCTTTGAATAGAAACCCATCTGGCCTACGCTTACGTAGATTGGATGGGATGGAGCCTGTCTCTTAGGAATGGTGTCAAGCAAATTTATGTCTGATTTTTTAAGCACATTCATTTTGAGTCTGTTTTTGGTGGGATTGGATGTAACGGTATTCAGTCTAGCTACAAAAACCTTGTGGTCACTAATCCCTGTATGTGTCGTGATCCTGCTTACTAGGTCAGGATTATTTGCTGCTAAGAGGTCAAGTACATTTTCGCAATCATTTACATTTCGAGTGGGCTCCTGAGCAATGTGCTGAAAATAACTTTCTGAAAAGGCTTTCAGTACAATTTCAGTCGACGTTTTGTTTCCTGCCACAGACTTTAAACTAATATTTTGTAGCTGAGTCGTCAAAAGGAAAAAAAAGGAGCCAAATATTATTTTATTCCGGTTGTCACGTATAACATTTACCCATGGTAACTCACAGGAACTAAATACTTCAATTTCACTTGAGGCTAAACTGCTTCTGACAGTAATAAGCACAGAAATAAACACTCCACCACCAATTGTATTTAACCTATTCTTTCTGAACACGGCTAGGTCCTTCGTAAAAATTTCGGCCCGGTTTATTTCCGGCTTTAGCCAGCTTTCCGTACCCGTAGCGATTTGAGATTCAGTGCTTTCTATTAGCGCTTGGAGCGGAGCTCTGGTTCTCTTCCAAAGCAGCTACAACAGTCTATAACTGTAATGTTGATCCATTTTTGTCCATCCTCTTTCTGTGTTCATCCCGCACCCTTTGAAACTGAACCACTTTCTGCCCTTTCCCGAGATCCTCTAACCTAAAAAACCGCCCAGTCCCCTCCACACAAACTCTGCTACCCGTGTGTGGCTGCTTCCTGCTAGTAGTAGTGGACTCCTGACCTATTTAGCAGAACCCAGAAACCCACTACCCTATGGCGCAAGTCGAGGAATTTGCAAATCAACAACTTACACGGTCGCAGAACCATCTGAGCCTCTGGTTCAAACCGTCTACCTTTTCCAGTGCGGACTGCTGCGAGACGTTCAGGAAGACATCAGTGAGTTTCTGGATGGTGTCATGAGGGATATGGAGATATGCCGACACCATTGCTGTGCGCTAGTTTTCTGCGACGAGGATCCATGCCCGATCAGCTCGATTGAGTTGGTTCCGTAGAGTCACGAATGTTTTAAAATCCAGGAGAGTACAGTAAATCCATCCTGGTGTTCTTCGAACCATGCTCCTACACTGTGAGCTGTACGACACGTTGCATTGTTCTGCTGGCAGATCCCATAGTGCCGAGGAAAAATAAACTGCATGCAGGAGTGGACATGGTCATCAAGAATAGATGCATGTCTGTGTTGATTTATTGTGACTTCCAAAATGACGAAATAACCCAGAGAATGCCACGAAAACATTCCTCCCGCCTAGACCCATCGACGAGCAGCGTATTTTGCTTTCAGGCTTTTGAGTCTGCACACGACAACGGCCATCTGTATGATGGGACATAAAACGTGTTTCATCTAAAAAGGCCACCTGTCACCACTCATTGGACGTCCAGTTGCGGTAGTGGAGTGCAAATTCCAGACTTCGTCGCCAACGAACAGCAACCAGGGTGGGGACATGGAACATGCGATTAGTGTGGAGGACCACGCCAGCAATGTTGGTAACCCCTTGGTTCACCTGAGCAATCAGTTGCTCCATAGTTCCACGTCTATTCGCCTGTACACATCTCTGCAGCCGTCGTTCAGCACTGTCATCTAAGACCCATGGTGGACCACAGCGCCCACGTCGCTGGATTTGGTTGGCATCACTTTGCCATGCAAGGGGTACTTTAACCGCGGCCGCACGCCAACAGTTTTTAAACTTACCGTTTCGGAAATGCTTCCATCCTTGACCTGAAAGCCAATGCTCATGCCCTTTTGGATGTCAGATAAATCACTCTGTTTCTTCATTAAGACAACTGCACTGTTTCCCGAATCACTCCGACGCGTGTTATGTACCCTGCACTGCTAGTGCTGCCACCTCCCATCTGTGAGTGATTATTGTACGTTGACGTCGCACGTAAGTGATAGTCACGTTAAGGTGACAGGACGATGCAGATAAAGAACAGAATAGATATAAAAAAAATGGTTCAAATGGCTCTGAGCACTATGGGACTTAACATCTGAGGTCATCAGTCCCCTAGAACTTAGAACTACTTAAACCTAACCAAGCTAAGGATATCACACACTTCCATGGCCGAGGCTGGATTCGAACCTGCGACCGTAGCAGTACCGCGGTTGCAGACTGAAGCGCCTAGAACCGCTCGGCCAGTAAGGGACTTGTCTGCAGGAAGGCGGCTAATTTTTATTTGTCTACTGTTTTCTTGTAGTCAGTAATCTAGATACAAGAACAGACTAAATTTTTCACATCAATTTGTATATAAGGTGACACAGCTAAGACAGGCCACCTCACATACATCCAGGATGAATAAACAGACTCGAAGGGGGAAAAAATAATAATAAAGAAGAAAGAAAAAAGGGACGCACCGCGAAGGAGTTTTCCGAACGTGGAATTTTCCAAATGAGATGGAAAGAGGTTGGTCCGATGCACGTGTACAGACAAACGAATTATTGCAATTTCAGGAAAACTGGATTATTTATTCGAGGAAAATAGATTCACAAATTGATCCAGTCGATACTTCGTGGTGAATTTCATTTGGAGTTAATAGCAGCGCAGACCCGCGTAGTAAGGCATTTCATGCCTTCGGAAGTCACCGGTGTTTTCTAATAGTCCTCTTGTTCTAATTTTCACCACAAATAAAAGTATGGAATGGTGACCTTCGGTGTGTATGCAGACAATTTTGGGTTCCCTGAACGACCGTTCTAATGGTCTCCAAATGCTCTCTTATGAGGGTCTGTCATTATATGAGTGGAATGGAAGGAACGGCCGTTATGTTGCTACCGTACTTGTTGCCTTATAGCCAGTGGGATGTCTTCCAATAACTGGGACAGCAACATATCTTAAGAACTCGAGATACTTGAGCGTACTTAGTTTCCCATTAATAAAACAGAGGCCAATGACGTGGGTCCTGAGAAACACGTACTAAACGTTAATACGCCAAGAACATTGTTTTCATCAGATTCTTTGAGTCAGAGTGGTTTTTCAACTGACAGTTAGTGCAAATTGCGAAGATTGACTTCCCTATGGTTGGTAAACGATGCTTATCGCTCAAATAAAAATTTGCTTAGATATACCGTATCAGTGAAAACTGCGACCAATTTTGGAAGTCATTGCCATGAAGCTGCAAATGCAGCGTAATGTGGTGGGGATGAAATGCTGTGGAACATAGTGTTCGCATAACACTCGCGTACTTCGGAGATAGCTCTTGGTGACATTTCCAGTGTGTGTTACTGCTGCTTATCTGTTAGTTTTATTTACTTCATCAGTTGTTTCTCCCTTTCCTCGGCGTATTTTATTTTGCACACTTCTAGTATGTAGCTTTTTTATAATGTTTTCAAAGAGAAGTCGTGAGTAAATAAATTTTTTGAAACATTGTTCATGGAAGTAACATATGTGAAGAAACACTTTAGAAATTTTTATAAGAAACAGTCTTGGCAGCATAAAATAACGTATTTCATTTTAAAATGATAATATTTTGTTTTATGAGGCCAAGACAGGTTTTAATTAAAATTTCTATATTGTGTTCCATAGTGCTCAGAGCCATTTGAACCATTTGTTCTAAATTGTGAATCGTGGTACGATTTGCATACCTTTCAACGTCCAACTGGACCGCTGCTGTAATAGTTTGAGGATATTCACCATAAACAATATTTACTTTTTCTACTGTCGTATGCATTGTGAGTGTCTGAATAGCTTCACCAGCAAGTTATCTGACCTCTATAGCAGCAGAACACAGACAGATGGGTTTCAAACCGGTACAACAAGAACCATACTTGAGTTACGTGCTTGTTTACATTTGGTATAATAGGACAGACGTTTGTGAAACCTCTACTTCTGAGGGCGGGACAATAATTCGCGTTGCTGTTACCTTGATAGCATTTGATCAAGTTCCATACACGTTACATCGATGAATTACTCTTAGAAGATCATTTCAAAAGCCGCATAAAAAGGTTTATAGTTCCATTAGGAATAAAGCAAAGTCAGCGTCGTAATTCGGCGACTATAGACGATAAATGTCCTTGCGGAAATCAGGAAATTCGACATATTGTCCGTTATAGCTTGGCGAAACCGAGCCTCCGTATACTTTTCTTTCAGAATATATCTGGTGTTGGCTGCCTGAGATGCCTCACATGTATGTAAAAAAACACGAAAAATTTCTTATCTGCTTGGAGGAAATGAAACATATTAATATCTACATGCTATCCGTTGGCCATCTAACGCACAGATACGTCATAATCCAGAAACCAGAAGGCTCATGCTGCTGGTCTTCGGTAACGTACACCATCTCTACAACACCGCACTACACAGCACTAAACTATACAGCACTACGGTTCAGGCATCAGAAGCAAAACTAAATTTCCACATTTTATCGGAATTGTTAGCCCTGGCGCACTGAGACACAACTCAGAATTCAGAGGGGCTGCCATACCAGCGAAGGTGCAGAGATTGGAGGATGGCTGTTACGGTCTCATGAAACCCTTCCTGGTCCTCTTCGAAGCTCATCTTCTCGTTGTTACAGGAAGGTCATTGTAGTTGGATGTCAGCTGTGGCGTATGTCGTCATAATATAAGGACTCTTCTTGGCTGTCTCTCGGCCTCGTAAGCTCGTGTTTTGGTTGTGTTCCTTTGCTGATCTATAACGTTTTGTCTTATGACACACTCACCAACGATACAGCGTGGGATGCCGATTTATCCTCATTTGCAAGTGTGTGTTGACCGTTAACGTATTTGCAATAAGTAGCTGGTGTATGGACCACGTCCGGATATGTAACGTATTGCGCCCTGGGTCGGAAAGAAGTATGACATTGTTGATCATTGTTTCATATTAGGAAGGTGAGAACGGCAAGCCGGCCAGTGTAGCCGAGCGGTTCTAGGCGCTTCAGTCTGGAATCGCGCAACCGATACGTTGGCACTTTCGAATCGTGCCTCGGGCATGGACGTGTGTGACGTCCGTAGCTTAGTTGGGTTCAAGTAGTTCTAAATTCTAGGTGACTGATGACCACAGATGTTAAGTCCCATAGTGCTCAGAGCCATTTGAACCATTTGGAAACGGCAAGGGGGTGCTGTTGAGTGTAAGATACTCTACCAGAATAAATTTATTACAATTTGAACGAAACACTTTACTTAAATGAGAAAAAAATTGAACACGAAAACAAACTCTGAGACAAGCTCTAAACACATCAAATAAGAACAACACATACTAAAAGAATTTATTAATATGTCTTTGCAAATAGCTGTTGGTGGAACAGACTACTAAAAATCCCAGAACAGAAATTTGTTGACATCAATTTTAAGTAGAAAATGTCAACAAGACTTACTATGGAAGCCTCAGAAAAGCTGCTGCCGACAGAGTTTAATCTAATGGGCACAAGATTAAACAGCAACTCTCAACACGATTTGGTATTGTAACTTAAGAAACGCTACTGTTGGCAGAATTTAATAAAATTATCAAATGAACACGAAGTTAAACAGCAACAGCTCTCGAGGGAACCATTTTTAAAATAACCCATTGGCGTAGTTAAAATTTAATTTAGAACTGAGAATCTAACTGAATGGTAAATGTAATTCAGGGTGGGTAGTCCATAGAAATATGGGAGCCCTTTTAAATAATGAAAGACAAAACAAACGGTACATGCCTTCAATCAAGCAGCTTGTTGCACTCAGGTTTTAGTGTAACGAAAACTCAATACCGCTAATCAAGCCATTAATTAGTACAAAATCCTGTCTGTAGCATGAGTCCGTTAGGTGGTAACGGAAGCAGGACCAAAACAGAAATTTGGCTTAGATTAAACTGTTTGTTAATTTAGCTCCATTAGCGCAGCATATGTATAACATAGAGCTTTTTCGTTGCAAGGGAACTATCTGTTCTGGTACAGGCGTTACTTATAATACGCTAGCCACAGTTACGAGGCCAATGTACACACAAAGTGAAGCGACAGAACTATAACATCTGCTACCAGTAACACACAAACACAGATTAACAAGCTTATAAATTACAAACGATGCATGCACAGTACAGACTGCCGTGAGATTAAGAGACCACTCATCCACATAAGGTGCGATAAACAAATATAAATGAAACTTTAACTATACAGGAGTGACTTATATCACACGAGGATTTACAATTTTGAGCAAGGCCCTCTATCAAAATGAGCTGAGTTCGCCAAGCGGCTCTAGAGTAATACCTCAAGGTCAATTATAGACAATCGCTAGGAAATTACTTAATGACGAACCTCACCTAATTAGTTCACTGATTCTGCTCGACTTCTCACAAAATTTGAGTAACCAGGACGGTGAGCACACACATGACAAGATCACAAAACGAATAACATCTGTAAAAACAATAAAGCTCCCCAACTTCTGCATATCGACGTATAGTTCAACGGCGACTCAAAATAACAGAATCTGTTAGCAAGCGAGCCCATCCATAATAGAGCTGTCGTTCAGCAACCAACAGGATGCAATCCACAGGCATCCCTTGTGACCAGTGATTGGAACTAACCCTCAGGTAGCAAACCTTCCACCACAGATGACACAAGATTCTTCCAGATAATCAAAGGCCGAGCACAAGAAAAAGTCCAAACGTTACCTCGGAACACGTTTCTAACCAGAAAACAATCACTGACCAAACATCAACAACCGGCGCATCGAACCAGCACAGACTACCTTTTTGAATGTGTCTGCTACGCAACCTTACCGCCGGGCACGAAGCCTGACCTTCCTCTCAGCTCACTGCCTGCCGAAACTGAGTGAAGGGCTGGCGTTGACGCTGAGAGTGGTGAGCTCTTCCTAAGTTCTGTGATGGGAGGGGGTTTCATGTCAAGCAGGTGAATGCTATTCCTGCAGGACCGTGGCTGGGTGGAAGACACTGTGATCTGAGGATTGGCATGAGGTCTTCCTCTAGTAGCTGCGGAGGTGCTTTACTCGCGAAGCAGCTCTGGCCAACGAGCAGTCAGCGGGTGGTGCACCTAATGGCCCAGGAGCTGGATGAACCGGTTGGTGGACCCGTGACGGCATGGAGCTGACAAGTAGGGTAGTCCTTCAGGAGGTGCGTAGCGAGCCTCGTGCCCAACTGTACACTCACTGCAGCGTCCCAGTGTGGAAGGCTGCGGCGTTGCGCCACATCTCAGCAGTATACTCCAGCGCTGGACAAACCAGCGACAGCATGCATTGCCTGCAGATTTAACATTGGCGACGGAGACGAAAAATACTGCAGCTTATCGATCACTAGATAGCTTGGATTTTCTTAGTCGTAACTTCGTTCATGAGAAATTTTACCGAATCTTAGGCGCGGCAGCAATTTCAGTGCTGATCCGCAGTTAAGATGGATGCGAATCTTTACACAACGGTGCGGGAATAGGGTCTTCAATCTTCTTCTGTCGCTTCCTCGTTCAGCACTTACTGTGGCAACAGAAAGGAGCCGGTCTCGCAGCCTGGTGCACGAATACCATTGCTAGTTCCTAACATATAAACAGCAGCGAAACCTAGTGGTTATGCTAATGACTTAATGCGGAACCGATTTACCATAGAAAAAATTAGTTCCGATTTTGGTCAGCAGGTGAAACTCTGCTGCTGTGAATCCAAGAGACACGTATATAAATGGTTCCATATATAACGGATTAGTAACGGGATGTGGGCAGAAAAGCTCAAATAAGTGAGAAAGGCACGTTTGATTTTATTATAAACCCTCAATTACACATTATGTTCAATGCGAGCACCAGAGACGCCGACGAGATGCTGCATCCGTAAAACAACGGAATGTGAAATGTGAGCATCGTGTTTCTGCATACTGGCCTTCAAATCAGGCAGAGACCGAAATTGTCCCTGGAAAACGCATCCTTTTAGATAATCCCAGAGCCAAAAGTTACATGGATTCATATCAGGTGATCTTGCTGACCATGCAAATGGAAAACCTTTGGAGATAACAAGTTCGTGGAACGCTGCATTAAGCATACCTCTCAGTGGGTGACCTAGATGAGGTGTTGCCCAATCTTGGATTAAAGCAGTGGTTTTCGCACAGCTGCACTCTTCCGAATCAGGAATCACATGCTGTACAAGGAGGTCTCGATAACGGGCAGGCGTTCGGTACACTTGGGAGGCCATCTGGGTATATTCTTTTCAAAGAAGAACAGACCGATAGTAAAGGTACATATGAATCCGTATCACTGTCACCTACGACGAGTGAAATGGCTCGTGGTGCACGACACGCGGTTTGACACTACCCCAAATTCGTCAGTTCTGTGTATCCAGTGCACACTGTAGTTCCTCGTCACTCTGTACAACATTGCCTGGCAACATTTCATCGACTTGGATCCGTGCCAGAAACCGAAGAGCAAATTCAAAACATTGCTGCGAATCATGAGGTTTCAGGTGCTGCACCGTCCAGATCTTGTACTGGTAGGCATGTAAACTAGACTGGAAAACTTTCAACATTGTTGACCACGGGATGGCCAATACTCGTGACACTGCACTACCCGTGACACCTGCTGCAAGGTCAGTTACAGGAACAGCAACATCGTCAGTAACTTCCAACAGGAAAAAAAAAATCACATTTCATGTGTAGTCTACTGGTTCAAGCGATTTTCCTTTTACGTATTCAGAGTGTATCATCTGAAACTTGCTCCACATATAATGCTGAAATGGAAAGTGCTATTGATGTGTATTTTTCACAGAACAGTTTGGTAATCAGTGACTGGTAATGATAGCCAATAGCCGGCCAGAGTGGCCGAGCGGTTCTAGGCGCTACAGTCTGGAACCGCGCGAGCGTTACGGTCGCAGGTTCGAATCCTCCCTCGGGAATGGATGTGTGTGATGTCCTTAGGTTAGTTAGGTTTAAGTAGCTCTAAGTTCTAGGGGACTGATGACCTCAGATGTTAAGTCCCATAGTGCTCAGAGCCATTTGAACCATTTTTTGTTAGCCAATAAACAGACTGTAATAATACATAGAAAGTGCAATTTTTGTCCAAACGTACACATCTTTAAGTGGAACAATGCATATTGACATTAAAAAACTAAATGAAGGGTAAATAAGAATGTTAGTCGTGTTTGCTGCAGGATTCTAGTGCAAGTCGTTTACGAGATATTGTATTTTGAAAAATTCCCACATCGACATTTTTTTGTGCCATTCATCCTACGCAGCTGCTAGGTACGACGTTGTAACGTTTGCTTCTAGTGTGTTTATATGTTCCTTGAGTACATTACGTCTTGCTGGTCAGTTAGGATGTGACAGTCCAAGCAGTAGATCGTCAGTGAACGATGGGATTTACCAGTGCAGAAAAAGCCGACGTCCCCATGGTGTGTGGAGATTAAGGGAAGAATGCAGTTCGTTCTTGTAAGGTGCATTCGGTGACATAGTAGAAAAGACGTCAATCGTCTCTGCAGTTAGTAGTAGTAGTAGTAGCTTTATTCATCCGTAGATCTCTTTTTACAAGGATATAGGACATGTCAAAGTATTTACAAATTGAGATCAATTTAAAATAAGTTAATTGGTGTACACATATATTCACAGATTTCTAGTTAGAGACAATCATTAGATTTACTCCTGGTATACAATACTTTTTTTTACAAATAACTTATTAAATAAGGTAATGCCACATTGTTCACTCATATCTCACTATCAGTCACTGCACACACTATACACACATTGTTTCATAACACTGCACTCACTACACACACACACACACACACACACACACACACACACACACACAAATACACGCACACACACACACACACACACACACACACACACACACACACACTGGTGATCTCTGGGCCATTCTATGTACCGCAGCTCCCCATTTGCTATCCTGAAAGTTGAGTCAGCATCCCTCCATAATGAGTGAGATGTTGAGCTCAGAAAGAGGAAGAGGTGTTATTAATGTACTACGCATAGCTTGGTGGTAAGTATTTCTACAAAGGAAAAAAGAGGGATAAAAACATAAAGGGAACTTGTTATGGGGAATGTTTGATATTTTATAATCATTATTATTATTATTATTATTATTATTATTATTATTTGTATAACGTTTTCTTCAAACCCTTACTCTGTTTTAGCTAAGTTATCCTTCAATGTATAATATTTATTGCATAACAGATGCCTTTTTAAATAAGTGTATTTTTGCAATTTCTTTAATCTCTTTTGGCAATTTATTGTACAGTTTTATTCCTTGGTAGAAAATGCTGTTTTGAGTTTTATGTTTACTTTTTCTTGGTAAATGTATGTTGAGTCTATTTCTTGTTGCATGGTCGTGGACAGAGCTGTTTGTACAGTAATTGCCAATGTTATTTTTGATGTGTACAACTGACTGGTAAATGTATTCACGAGGAGCAGTTAAAATCCCAAGTGTTCTGAACAGATCTTCACAATGAGCTCGATTAGTATTTTTGGTCATTATTCTTATGGCTATTTTCTGGAGTTTGAAAATTGTGTTCATATTTTGTGCATTTGCTCCCCAATTAAGAATGCCATAGCTAAGAACTGAGTGTACATATGAATAATAGTTAACTAAAAGACACTGCATGTTACACACTGATGATAGGATTCTAAGGGCATAACATGCTGATGATAATGTGTTTGCATGTACCTTTGTGTGTTCACATCACTTCAACTGAGAATCAATTTTCATTCCTAGAAATTTTGCATTTGTTACACAGTTTATAGAGGTGCCTACTACATTTAATTTAACATTGTGTTTGTCCTCTCCAAACTGAAATTCATGGCATTAGTTTTCTTTATGTTCAATGTCACTTTATTATTTATTGACCAATCATAAACTTCCTTGAGAGTTTCATTTGCTTTCTCGGCAAGGAGTTCTCTTGTTTTCTCAGTGACTGTAATATTGGTGTCAACCTCTTCAACCAGTCATATGAAAATGGTAGTGTAGCACATAGACAAGGTAACAGAAGGAAACGAGTGACGGCAGAAGATGGTGAAAGTAATGTTGTTGCTGCTGTTGCAGTTGATGCAAATGTTAGCTTCCGTGCAATCGCTCGAGAAAGTGGAATGTCTGGCAAGTGTCCTACGCATACTTCATCGACATAGGTTTCATCCCTATCACATCGCTCTCCACCAAGAGCTGCGTAGAAACGATTATGAGAATCGTGTTAACTTCTGTACATGGGCATTAACACGGGATGCTCCAGATGTATCAGGTTCCTTGTTTAGTGATGAAACCACATTTACCAATCATGGCGAAGTAAACCGCCGAAATATGCACTGTTGGTCTGCTGAGTATCTCCGTTCGCTTCGTCAGGTTAAACGTCGGCGTCCATGGAGTGAGAACGCGGACAAGTATCGCAGCCTCCTAATAGACCATCTTCGACGGATGCTGTAAGGCGTTCCCCTGTTGCCGCGCGGGATTATTTGAGCGGTATAAGGCGCTGCAGTCATGGACTGTGCGGCTGGTCCAGGCGGAGATTCAAGTCCTCCCTCGGGCATGGGTGTGTGTGTTTGTCCTTAGGATAATTTACATTAAGTAGTGTGTAAGCTTAGTGACTGATGACCTTAGCAGTTAAGTCCCATGAGATTCCACACACATTTGAACATTCGTTCCTCTGCAAATTAGGAGGAATCTGCGGTACCATCATGATGGCTGTGCAGACCACAGTTCACGAAGTACTATAGCATGTCTTCGCGAGATGTTTCCAAATCGTTGGATTCGACGCAGAGGACCTGTACCTTGGGCTGCCCGTTCACGGCATTTGATGCCTGTAGATTTTTTATGTGGGGAAACCCAAAAAGGTCGTCTACAAGGAGATACCAAATACTCTCAATGATATGCACGACGTATTTCTGCAGCCTGCTCGGACATCACTGCTGAAATGCTAGCACGTGTGCAGCAGTCGTTCCATACCAGATTGGAAGCGTGTATTGCTGGTGGTCATTTTGAACACATCCTGTGATGCTCAGTTGTCTATTTGCCGACGAAAATCCACATAACTAGTGTACGCAGTTGAGTCGTTCAGTGTGTGCTACACAGGTATTTTACAAGTATCGGTGTGGGAACTTCACAAAATACGATTTATCGTAAGAAGCTCGCACTAAACTCCTCCTACATCTACATCTACATCTATACTCCGCGAGCCACCTTACGGTGTGTGGCGGAGGGTACTTATTGTACCACTATCTGATCCCCCCTTCCCTGTTCCATTCACGAATTGTGCGTGGGAAGAACGACTGCTTGTAAGTCTCCGTATTTGCTCTAATTTCTCGGATCTTTTCGTTGTGATCATTACGCGAGATATATGTGGGCGGTAGTAATATGTTGCCCATCTCTTCCCGGAATGTGCTCTCTCGTAATTTCGATAATAAACCTCTCCGTATTGCGTAACGCCTTTCTTGAAGTGTCCGCCACTGGAGCTTGTTCAGCATCTCCGTAACGCTCTCGCGCTGACTAAATGTCCCCATGACGAATCGCGCTGCTTTTCGCTGGATCATGTCTATCTCCTCTATTAATCCAACCTGGTAAGGGTCCCATACTGATGAGCAATACTCAAGAATCGGACGAACAAGCGTTTTGTAAGCTACTTCTTTCGTCGATGAGTCACATTTTCTTAGAATTCTTCCTATGAATCTCAACCTGGCGCCTGCTTTTCCCACTATTTGTTTTATGTGATCATTCCACTTCAGATCGCTCCGGATAGTAACTCCTAAGTATTTTACGGTCGTTACCGCTTCCAATGATTTACCACCTATGGCATAATCGTACTGGAATGGATTTCTGCCCCTATGTATGCGCATTATATTACATTTATCTACGTTTAGGGAAAGCTGCCAGCTGTCGCACCATGCATTAATCCTCTGCAGGTCCTCCTGGAGTACGTACGAGTCTTCTGATGTTGCTACTTTCTTGTAGACAACCGTGTCATCTGCAAATAGCCTCACGGAGCTACCGATGTTGTCAACTAAGTCATTTATGTATATTGTAAACAATAAAGGTCCTATCACGCTTCCCTGCGGTACTCCCGAAATTACCTCTACATCTGCATATTTTGAACCGTTAAGAATGACATGTTGTGTTCTTTCTTCTAGGAAATCCTGAATCCAATCACAAACCTGGTCCGATATTCCGTAAGCTCGTATTTTTTTCACTAAACGTAAGTGCGGAACCGTATCAAATGCCTTCCTGAAGTCCAGGAACACGGCATCAATCTGCTCGCCAGTGTCTACGGCACTGTGAATTTCTTGGGCAAATAGGGCGAGCTGAGTTTCACATGATCTCTGTTTGCGGAATCCATGTTGGTTATGATGAAGGAGATTTGTATTATCTAAGAACGTCATAATACGAGAACACAAAACATGTTCCATTATTCTACAACAGATTGACGTAAGCGAAATAGGCCTATAATTATTCGCATCTGATTTATGACCCTTCTTGAAAATGGGAACGACCTGCGCTTTCTTCCAGTCGCTAGGTACTTTACGTTCTTCCAGCGATCTACGATAAATTGCTGATAGAAAGGGGGCAAGTTCTTTAGCATAATCACTGTAGAATCTTAAGGGTATCTCGTCTGGTCCGGATGCTTTTCCGCTACTAAGTGATAGCAGTTGTTTTTCAATTCCGATATCGTTTATTTCAATATTTTCCATTTTGGCGTCCGTGCTACGGCTGAAGTCAGGGACCGTGTTACGATTTTCCGCAGTGAAACAGTTTCGGAACACTGAATTCAGTATTTCTGCCTTTCTTCGGTCGTCCTCTGTTTCGGTGCCATCGTGGTCAACGAGTGACTGAATAGGGGATTTAGATCCGCTTACCGATTTTACATATGACCAGTATTTCTGCCTTTCTTCGGTCGTCCTCTGTTTCGGTGCCATCGTGGTCAACGAGTGACTGAATAGGGGATTTAGATCCGCTTACCGATTTTACATATGACCAAAACTTTTTAGGGTTCTTGTTTAGATTGTTTGCCAATGTTTTATGTCCGAAGTCGTTGAATGCTTCTCTCATTGCTCTCTTTACGCTCTTTTTCGCTTCGTTCAGCTTTTCCTTATCAGCTATGATTCGACTACTCTTAAACCTATGATGAAGCTTTCTTTGTTTCCGTAGTACCTTTCGTACATGATTGTTATACCACGGTGGGTCTTTCCCCTCGCTTTGGACCTTAGTCGGTACGAACTTATCTAAGGCGTACTGGACGATGTTTCTGAATTTTTTCCATTTTTGTTCCACATCCTCTTCCTCAGAAATGAACGTTTGATGGTGGTCACTCAGATATTCTGCGATTTGTGCCCTATCACTCTTGTTAAGCAAATATATTTTCCTTCCTTTCTTGGCATTTCTTATTACACTTGTAGTCATTGATGCAACCACTGACTTATGATCACTGATACCCTCTTCTACATTCACGGAGTCGAAAAGTTCCGGTCTATTTGTTGCTATGCGGTCTAAAACGTTAGCTTCACGAGTTGGTTCTCTAACTATCTGCTCGAAGTAATTCTCGGACAAGGCAGTCAGGATAATGTCACAAGAGTCTCTGTCCCTGGCTCCAGTTCTGATTGTGTGACTATCCCATTCTATACCTGGTAGATTGAAATCTCCCCCTATTACAATAGTATGATCACGAAACTTCTTCACGACGTTCTGCAGGTTCTCTCTGAGGCGCTCAACTACTACGGTTGCTGATGCAGGTGGTCTATAGAAGCATCCGACTATCATATCTGACCCACCTTTGATACTTAACTTAACCCAGATTATTTCACATTCGCATTCGCTAATAACTTCACTGGATATTATTGAATTCTTTACTGCTATGAATACTCCTCCACCATTGGCGTTTATCCTATCCTTGCGGTATATATTCCATTCTGTGTCTAGGATTTCGTTACTGTTCACTTCCGGTTTTAACCAACTTTCCGTTCCTAATACTATATGCGCACTATTTCCTTCAATAAGAGATACTAATTCAGGAACCTTGCCCTGGATACTCCTGCAGTTTACCAATATTACGTTAACTTTTCCTGTTTTTGGTCTCTGAGGACGGACGTTCTTTATCAACGATGATAATGTCCTCTCTGGTAAGCCGTCAGGTATTTTATCGTTTCGCCCAAGGGGGGGTCCCTCTAACCTAAAAAACCCCCGTGTGCACGCCACACGTACTCTGCTACCCTAGTAGCTGCTTCCGGTGTGTAGTGCACGCCTGACCTGTCTAGGGGGGCCCTACAGTTCTCCACCCAATAACGGAGGTCGATGAATTTGCAACCATTATAGTCGCAGAGTCGTCTGAGCCTCTGGTTTAGACCCTCCACACGGCTCCAAACCAGAGGACCGCGATCGACTCTGGGCACTATGCTGCAGATATTAAGCTCAGCTTGCACTCCGCGTGCGATGCTGGTTGTCTTCACCAAATCAGCCAGCCGCCGGAAGGAACCAAGGATGGCCTCAGAACCCAAGCGGCAGGCGTCATTCGTTCCGACATGTGCTACTATCTGCAGCCGGTCACACTCAGTGCGTTCAATAGCTGCCGGAAGGGCCTCCTCCACATTACGGACGAGACCCCCCGGCAAGCACACCGAGTGCACACTGGCATTCTTCCCCGACCTACCCGCTATTTTCCTGAGGGGCTCCATAACCCGCCTAACGTTGGAGCTCCCTATAACTAATAGGCCCGCCCTCTGTGACTGTCGGGACCTTGCCGGAGAATCGGCCACTGGCCCAACAGGCGAGGCATCCTGTGGTGGCTCGGAAACGATGTCATCACCACTAGGAAGCACCCCGTACCTGTTGGAAAGGGGTAAGGCAGCCGCCACGCGGCCAGATCCCACCTTTGCCTTTCGGCCAGGCACGCGCGAGCCCACCACTGTCCGCCATTCACCCTGGCATTAATGACCTTCTAATTTAACCTACTTTTGGTCTGTTAATGTCAATAGGCATTGATCCACTTAAAAATGTGTATGTTTGCAGAAAAAATACACTTAAGTATTATTACAATCTATTTATTTGTTAACAGTAGGAACCCCTAGCTAGCAATCCAGTCTGTGAAAAACGTACATCAATAGCACTTTCCATTTCCGCAATATTTGCGGTGCTAGTTTCAGGGGATTCACCCTATAGACGAATTTTGGTTGCGCTGGTTACTAGTAATGTAGTGTTTTTACTGCTGTTGTTTGACTTTAGATTTCCTATAAATACAACTAGAAGAGCATTCTGCTTGAACTCTGTGAGAAGAAAATGTTTCAAACCTTCCAGACATAGTAAAATATGTTCCCAGAATTTTCGGGAAGAGTACAAAAACGGAGAATCAGTTGCGTCATCCCGTAATCAGAAAAACGTTGGATTGCGAGAGCAGCCCTCGTAATTCGCTTCTTGATTAGTCGAAATGTGTAACAAAAGGAAGATTACATTAAGGCTGTCAAATCTGTCTTTTACTGGGTCAAATATGTCGTTAAGGGCAGTAAAACGTCTGAAATGAGTTCTTGACACCCTGTTATTCACAAAAGATAATCATATTTACTATATGAAACAACTGTTGCGTGTACTCGACGGAAGTTAAGAACAAGAAGCAATTGTAAAAAGTAGTCTGCTAAAAGTTAGGGACTACTGACATGGCGGTGCTGGCTTGAAACTCATATACAGCCTTAGTATGTAGCGCCATCTCCCCTTATTATACATCCATGGTATTAACAGTTCTCAGAACGTCCCGGGACAATGCGTGTGCGCTACTCATTATAGCGACGGCCGTCGCCACATAGGCAGCCAGCTGCCACTTACTAGTAGCTCTCGGGCGGCTGAAGGGGCACGTTCTGGTCACACATTTCTGCTTTGGCCCCTCTGTGATCGGTGGAAGTCGGCTGACTTCGTGCTGCTTCGGACTGTTTACGCTTGTTGCCAGCCTTCGCTGCGTAAAATTATCGTGCGTCGTAACATTAAGTAACCATTGTGAAAACAATATTGACCCGCATCCGGTGTTGCGTGTATTGATTGTTAACACCATGCACAGAAAGGAGCGGAGAGACTCTACCTGGTCCTTCTAGTGACTAGTAATCAACTTTTGTTTCATTTACGCGACGCATTAATCCGTTACACGTTCGTTTCTTTTACAAGCTGTAAGCTGTCTGCTCTGAGAGAAGAAGACGGCTCTTATCTCAGCAGTTAATGTGCTACGAGCCGATCGTAAGCTTCCGCTCGCCGCGTCTTCTGCTTAGGGGCCAAGTAAAGGTGTGTAATCAGTATTCTACAGGTACTCGGTAGTAACATCCAACAGAATACTGTATTTGTGTAGTTTCAAAAAAAGTGAGGATGATATCCCTACTTTAAAACAAATTCAATAATGATACACAACCCTTTGCATGTTGGCTGGGTCGGCAACTGCGGAAAGAGTGTCGTAAATAATCAGTTTCCGACATTACAATGGCTCTGAGCACTATGGGACTTAACGTCTGAGGTCATCAGTCCCCTAGAACTTAGAACTACTTAAACCTAACTAACCTAAGGACATCACACACATCCATACCCGAGGCAGGATTCGAACCTGCGACCGTAGCGGTCGCGCGGTTCCAGACTGAAGCACCTAGAACCGCTCGGCCACAGCGGCTGGCTTGCGACATTACACTTTTACGTGAACAGAGGTGAGGTTTTATACGGTAACTAAGTGTTATTGTTCACATGAACGTTGAAAAAGCCGTTTCAAATCTTTGGTCCTTGTTTCCCACTTCGAGGGGTATTAACGTACCCCGCAAACATCTTTTTCTTATATAGGGTGTTCCGAAATTCCAGGTAAGAAGTTAAAGAACTTGTAGAGGGGACTGAGTAGAAAATACTATTCAGAATTGGAAGCCATGTCTGCAAACGTACCATTCCTGTACAACGACTATTCGAAAACATGTTGGTAATGGGACTATTTTTATAACTAACTGATCAGGCGTGACCTAGTACATCACTTGTTTTCCAGCTCCACTCATTGATAGCCAGAGGAATTGCTCAGGTGCTCGTTGACTGGTTCTCATCACCATTATGCACTATGGTAGGGTGACCAAACGTCCCGGGAAACCGGGATTGTCCCGGTTTTCATCCCTGTGTTCCGGTGTCCCGAAAATTTGTTTCGGGACGCTCAAAATTCCCGGAATTCAGTTTTTAAATACATTTCGTGAACCTTTCTAAAATTTTTGGGATTTCGCTATATTGAAGGAAATACAACACAAGAAATTAATATATTCTAGCTTATTTGTCTAAAACCTCCATTGTCCCATATTATTAATCACAGTATCAGTATTGATACACTCAGGATGCGGTGGTCTCGCGGTTCTAGGCGCGCAGTCCGGAACCGTGCGACTGCTACGGTCGCAGGTTCGAATCCTGCCTCGGGAATGGATGTGTGTGATGTCCTTAGGTTAGTTAGGTTTAAGTAGTTCTAAGTTCTAGGGGACTGACAACCACAGCAGTTGAGTCCCATAGTGCTCAGAGCCAGCCACACTCAGGCAATAATTTACTTTGAGCGGTACTTTGGCCAACAAGTAGTAAGTTGTATTATTGTAACAGAGCTATGAAACCGTCCGATTGTCACGCCATTTACTCACACATTCATTGTCAGAACAGTGTAGTTATAGTATTATTGCCGCAGTACTGTGAAACGCAATGCCGAAACGTGCCTGCAAGTTCTGTGACTGTTATTCCATGGAATGGAATTTCATTAAGAAAGGTCGTTTTGATTACGAAGCAGAGTGTTCCGTATGTAACTGTTTTATTAGTATAAGTCATGGTGGACGTTCCGACATAGTTGATCACATCAGGTCAAAGAAACATATTAACAGTTACAGTGCACCGAGCTGCAGTAAAACCTTCTCAAGCGCTTCCAGAACTAGATAAAAGACATAGTGAAGGCAACTGGCATAAACATACAAACATGGGAAGAATGTACTGTGAACCGCTTACCGCGGAGGAACACCGCAACCGCTGCTGTCAACTTGTTTGAAGGAGAACGCCGCAGACTCGAAGAGGCCAAGTGACAAGTAAGAAAGCTCTGTCCGTTACAACTTCGCCCTCCTCCAATCACCGATTTCTGTGGAGGCAAGTTTTATGATAGGATTTGTCTGTTCAACCACCGGAAACACATCCGTAAGTTGAGTTGAAATGCTCATTCTATGCAGGAGGAAGCTGTGAATAATTGGAATGAGTTGCTGCCGACGCAAACTCTCGTTTTAAACGATCAATGTAGGCCTATTTTTAAGGAAAAGAAACGTGTATTTAAAAATCAAAGATTATTATGTTTATTTGAAGTATTATTGCAGATTATTTACCTGTAATTAATGTTACTTTGGCTGTCCAACTGAGTGTAAATATGCCTGAAAACTGCGCTAAGTTCTGGACTGCCAATTAAGCCTTAGTTTAAATAACGTCTCGTATAGAAGGAGGTCTGGCACTTAACGTTCTTTTTCATCTAGCTATGACATTTCCTCACAATTTGCACTGCTATTCTTGTTTACTCTGAAAGAGTTTATTCGTATTTTCTCTCACGGTACCAGAAAAGTAGTTTCGTTGTTTGCCGTGTACAAATAACAGTGTGCTTCCTTAATATAGTATGACGAATATCTTGTGTACTCGTTTCTTAGAGAGAAGCTGCAACCATTTCATTAAGGCCGTGAACATGTAGATGTGCTGTGGCTGACTTTCAAGCGAGTATTTAATGAAAACTCAGTAAACAAGAAGTACTGAACAGATTAATTAAAGATGGCAGAGGCCCTCTTTTATGAACAAACATCATAGTAAAACTTCTTAAAAATGTCACCATGTGCTCAGTACGTATAAAATAACACATTCACATCTTGCTATCGGGTCCAAAATACAAAAAAAGAAAGAAACTATAGTTCACTTGAGAAGGCTGCTGACGGAAAGCTTGTTGACAACATAGGGATATAAACGAACGGAAAGTGAATCTTTGAGATTCGTATCATCAGGTAACAAAGAAAAGGAAAATCAAGTATTATTTCCATCCCTCAGTCTGCGTGACACTGCAACCATAGACACACCGTAAGTAATACAAGTGGTGTTGCAAACAGTAATATTGCTAAAACTCAACAAGGCTTTTGTGTTCTACACAGAATGAGTAAGACGAATAGATGTGTAGGTAACGAAATAAAAAAAAGGGAAAAAAGAAATGTAGCTGTTGCCTGCTAGATTAATAAATCACAACTGGAATCGGTCTTCTTGCATAACTTTCCCTAGAACTAATGTTAGTTGCCTTACACAATGTAGAAAACTGAATCATTATACCCATTGTCCGTCCCGATAGATGAGTGACAGTCGGCTTTCAGCCGTGTTACCGTGCGGACGGGCTCGGCGCGCCGGGCAGTGCTCCGCAGGTATTGTTTAACCGATAGCGCGCGGTCGCGTCGATGTATTGCCGTATAGTACCTGTACCGACCCGTCATGGCGTTCTCATATCGAAAAGCTACAATCAAACTAACGTTCAACGCATCGTACACGAGACCGAAGGCCCATGAAATTGAACGGTTTCTACGAGACATCATGCACATAGAACCACAAGAACTGATAGGAATTCATCTGTCTATTGTAACCAGCACAGTGTACCTCAAACTGATTGAAGAAGCGGCCTGCGACAGATTACTCCAACGATCTGCAAACGGCTTTCGCTTCTGTCACGCAGACGGTAACGTGAGCGTGGTAGGAGTTGACCATGCTGGTCTGGGGGTGCGTACCGTGCGCATCTTTGAACTACCGATCGAAGTTCCTGCCAACCTAGTCGTTGATGCGCTGCAGCCATACGGCACAGTTCTGAGCCACACAGAGGAGAAATGGAACACATTCGAAACGTAACCTGTCCTTAACGGTGTACGACAAGTGCGCATAGAACTTAAGAAGCACGTTCCATCATATGTTTTCGTTGGTGGCTGCCACGCAATTGTTATATATGATGGACAACCGAGGACCTGCTCGGGCTGCGGCCAGGAGGGCCATGTTAGAACTGAGTGTCTGCAGCGCCGCCTCGTTCAGGTGCCCCGCAATGAACTTCCCCAACGATCCAATATGACCTCTCTCCCGCTAACATATGTGGAGGCGGCACGACATGATGTGATGGATGATCAAAACCTGCTACCTCCTAAAGCCGCTGCCAGCTCCTTTGGAGAGTCAGCGCCGTCGACGACGCCGCAGCCCAACGGTGCAGAGGTTCCTACAGCCTCCGCCCACCGCAGCGTCGTGGGCACCCAGCCATCGTCACTGTCGGGATCGGACACAGGGGTTCCTAGCGACCGAGACTGTGTCGAGCCCCGCCCTCCAGTGGATGTCGAATCTCGGACCCGAAAGCAAAAATCACCCAAGCGCCACAAGAAGAGGCGATTGTCAGCTGAAGAACAGGACAGGGATGTGAAGCCGGCGGAAGACATCGACTTCGTTGACTCGCCCATAATTGCAACGGACTCCAGTGGCATCATTCACCAGAAGGTGCCTGAAGACAAGGAACACTCTCCTAAATCTGGTGGCCCAGAAAACGAGGCGCATTGCGTCGACTCCCAAAATGTGGGCTCCTGTGAAAGCGACCAGCCCCCAATGACATCACAATCGTCTCTTGGTGATTGGGCAGACGATATGGAGGCAGATGATGCACAGCAAACATCGATATCTCCACCAGAGCCCATGGCTGACATTGAGCCCGGAGAGCTCTGCCAGTCAGGGACTCATACGGCACAGTAATGCACAGCATGCAGATGGATGGCGGTGTGGTGTGTGAGATCACTGTGGGCTTGCACCGGCGCGCTGCCTCCGCCACTTGATATGTCTCAGTCATACCGTGTGGGAACAGTCAATATAAATGGTGTCCACTCCACTGTCAAGACCCGCATGTTACACGACATGATCAGAGCGGCAGACTTGGACATTGCCCTTCTCCAGGAGGTCCGTCTCGAGCTGCGTTTAGACCTATATGGCTACACCACGTACAGCCTAACCGTAGTTGATGGCGCAGGAGGAACGGCCATCCTTCTCCGAGATGGCATAGACGCGACGGACGCGACGTACTTGCCGAACGGGCGAGGCATCGCACTCACAATTGGCGCAGTCCGCCTCATTAACGTCTGCGCTCCCTCCGGTAATTCGCACCGTGGTGACAGGCATGTCTTCTATTCGGAGGAGGTAGCCCCACTTTTGCAAGGAAATATGGACCATTACATAGTGGGCGGCGATTTTAACAGTGTTCTGCGGCCCGAGGACCAGATACCGCATTACGTCCCATGCCCGGCTCTACAAGCATTGATACGTGACCTCGCGCTCCACGACACATGGCTCTTACATCATGGGACCCAGAGTGGATATACGCACTTTACCAGCCATTCTGCCAGTCGTCTGGACCGGATATATGTCTCGCGTGCCCTCCGCACAGCAACCCGTGATGCAGAACTCTGGCCGATGGCCTTCACGGACCATCTCGCGTACATCTGCACTGTCACCTTGCCTCGACAACTCACAAGACGCAGCAGGGGCCCGTGGACGCTGAACGTCTTCCTCCTTCACGAGGAAGAGTGTCGGCGAGCAGTCACTGACACGTGGCGTCGATGTATCAGGCGCCTGCCCATGTATGCTTCCACGTTGCTGTGGTCGCTGGGATGTGTCAAACCTGCACTCCGAAAGACCTTGATGGCCTACGGGCGTGACAGATCGAACTGGCAAAGGGCAACATCGGAATTTTGCTGTACAGCGTTACGTGAGCTGGCGACGCAACCGCCGTCTCCCGAACGTCAGATGTCCGTACAACGCATCAAAGCTCGTCTACTTCGCATCAGGACAGAGCAGCTAGAAGGTGTCCGCATCCGGGCGCGAGTGCAAGACTATATCCCCAACGAAACAGCGTCAGTGTATCACATAGTGCGCGAGAGGCGCCACCGCAAACGTCAGCTCATTACGGCGGTAAACACGGAGGACGGCGGCCGCGCAGTGACACAAACGGACATCGCGCACACGTTCGCCAGACACTATGGGACCTTGTACATGGAAGATCCGCGAAATGTACGTGATTATGACGAGCTGTTGCACGATTTTCCCGCCCCTCGGGACGTGGCACCCGATGATAGTCTGCTGTTGCCCATTACACCCGACGAGCTGACATCGGCCTTGGCACGTGGAGCACCGAACAAGTCACCTGGACCGGACGGTTTACCCCTGGAATTCTACCGCACTTTTTACCACCTTATGGGTGACAAGTGGCTCCAAATGTTTCAAGACCTGATCCACCCTGATTTCACTGTCCCCACAGAATTCACAGAAGGCATCTTGATCCCAGTACCGAAACCGAATGGTGGTTGTAGGTGGCAGGATTTTCGCCCACTCACACTCCTCAACAACGACTACAAGGTCTTCGCCCGTATCCTCCGCGCGCGTCTCCACACCGCTATCGGGAAAGCCATCCACACCGATCAGACATGTTTAGGTGGTGTCAGCAACATTCATACGGCGTTAGGAGCATACCGCGACGTAATTGCTTTGACGGCGGCCTGCAAAATACGAGGCGCCTTGTCGCCGTAGATTTTGACCACGCATTCGACCGCGTCGACCACGGCTTCTTACGCGCAGTTTTGCAACACATGGGCCTCTCTCCGGAGTCTGCACAGGTGGTCCTTCGACTGGTCCACGGAGCGCGCTCCCGCATGATGGTCAATGGTTATCAGTCTGGTCACATTGTTGTTGGACGGTCAGTGCGACAAGGGTGCCCCCTGTCGGGTATATTATTTGCTGCAGCGCTCGAACCAGCTTTACGTGGTCTACGGCAGCGATTAACTGGTATCTCCTTGCGGGACGTGACCTTTTGTTGTGGTGCATTCGCCGATGACGTGGTGTTCCTGGCCAGTACGGGGCGGTCGCTGGGAGCGTCATCAACGTGAAGAAGACAAAATACATGGATGCCGGAGGGGGGATTTCCCACGCAACGGCGGTGCCCTTTGACAAGATGCCCGTACTCAAGTGTTTAGGAGTGCAATTCTATAGCAATGTCCGCCGCACGGCGGCGGTACGTACCGTCGGCTCCTACACCAGACACGTGCTCTGCTGCAGGACAACAAGCTGCGTCGCTTGGATATGCTCCTCAGAACACGTTATGTCAACACCTATCTTGTCTCAAAACTGAACTATTTTGCGCATATCCTTCCCTTGACGGCTACGATGGCCGACAGATTTCAAGCAGCATATGGACATTTCGTAAGCACCGGTCTGGTTTTTAAAGTCCGATACGCCACACTGACACTGCCGCAGCGGGCGGGCGGTATAGGTTTAATTCATGTATATAACCGTGCGCGATCGCTTTATCTCAACATTATGCGTCGCAAGTGGACCTCTGCCCACGCCACTCTGACGGGCACCCTGATAGCGGAAGTGGCACCACACTCTCTGCATCCCCCGGTTTCTGTAGGACACATTTCATCGGCACTCACCCACATCAGAGAGTTCTTGATTGACTTCAGCTACTTACGGTTAGAACTTCCGACGACACGGAAGCCCAGCAAAAAAGACTATTATCGCCTCTATCAACAGCGGCAACCTGTAAATACGGTCACCCACAGACATCCTGAAGTTGCCTGGAACACGGTGTGGCGAGCGGTACACACGCCTTTTCTACCTACGACGGTGCGGTCATTGTGGTACGTGTTTGTGAATGGGAAGTTCGCTACTCGTCAGAGGCTGCATTCCAAACATCTGACGGACGACCCCTTGTGTCCGACATGCTCAGTCGCTGACTCGGGTGCACTCCGTCTGACGTGTGCAGCGACCAGCGAGTGCTGGCTACTGACGCAGCGCATGCTGGCATTACTCTTGCGGCGATTGCCGGAGTCTATCTCCCCTGATGACGTATTGCGCCCCGACGGCGTATACTTTCCATCATCCAGAACGAACGCCGTTAACTGGCTAAAAGGCATGGCCGTTTACTACATATTTTGCGATGCTACCAAAGGCACACTCGACTTGATGACGACACATGCAGCTTTCAGCCGCCACCCGAAATACAGAACTCGTTTCGCAAACTATTTAGGTTCATTATTTGCGGATCCTCCTGCTCACTGGGGCGTTCCGGGTATGAGACGCTGAAAATGAAGAAGAATCCTGGAGCATATTGATCCTCTACGGACGGAACAGGGGGGAACCCCTCCCAACAGACGAGAAGACGACTCGAACGCTCGGCTACGGCAGTTGTAGGATCTTTCTTTGTAATGAAACAAAAATAAATCTATAATACAAAAAAAAGTTATAAAAATTATAGAAATAAATAAATAAAACAACATCGACAAACCCACTACATCGCCGTGCGGTTAAAGGCGCTGCAGTCTGGAACCGCAAGACCGCTACGGTCGCAGGTTCGAATCCTGCCTCGGGCATGGATGTTTGTGATGTCCTTAGGTTAGTTAGGTTTAACTAGTTCTAAGTTCTAGGGGACTAATGACCTCAGCAGTTGAGTCCCATAGTGCTCAGAGCCATTTTTTTGAACCCACTACATCCTCTTCCTGATCCTTCGATCCTCGAACTCGAACACGTTGCTTGGGCGTGGCGGCGGGATAACCAGGCTTCGGGTGTCGACCCCTGCCCTACCCGTCGTCCTGCTCCTGCAGCGGTTCATTAGATTAAAAAAAAAAAAAAGTGGTCAGCGTGACGGGTTGTCATCCTGCAGGCCAGGGTTCGATTCCCGGCTGGGTCGAGGATTTTTTCCGCTCAGGGTCTAGGTGTTGTGATGTCTTCATCATCATTTCATCCCCATCCGGCGCGGAGGTCGCCCAATGTGGCGTAGAATGTAATAAGTCCTGCACCAAGGCGGCCGGACCTGCCCCGCAAGGGGCCTCCCAGACAATGACGCCAAACACACATTTCATTTCCGAATGCGGGACTATTTTAATTCTGGAGCATTTTACCCAACAGGAATCCATCATCATTTAATCATACAGTAAAGCTGCATGCCCTCGGAAAACATTACGGCTGTAGTTTCCCCTTGCTTTCAACCGTTCACAGTACCAGTACAGCAAGGCCGTTTTGGTTAATGTTACAAGGCCAGATCATTCAATCATCCAGCATGCTGTCCCTCTACAGGAACCACATGTTTGTCTGGCCTCTCAACAGATACCCTTCCGTTGTGGTTGAACCTATGGTACGGCTATCTGTATCGTTGAGACACGCAAGCCTCCCAACCAAAGGCAAGGTCCATCGTTCATGGGAGGAAAGTGATCGTAACGAATGATTTTGAAAAAAAATTCCTTTAGTTCTGGAACAGCCAATTTTCGTGTTTATGCATGTGTGTGTGCGCAAGCGCGCTCGTTTCTTTCTCACCCTCTCTCTCTCTCTCTCTCTCTCTCTCTCTCTCTCTCTCTCTCTCTCTCTGTGTGTGTGTGTGTGTGTGTGTGTGTGTGTGTAAGTGTGTGTGTGTGTGTGTGTGCTGAAATGTGCCACATGTTAGAGGAAATTACTCAAAGTAAAGATCCACCAGCTAAAATACATTCAAGAACGCGAATAATTTAAAACATCTGCGTATGTATTTATCCACGTCAGTATAGTACATTTCATCACAATGGGATTGTTTCTCGTTCTTTCAGTATTATAAGTGATTCTGCAATAAAAATTTGAATTATTTGAATATCAAATGACGTAATTAACATATTCTCATCGCCTTTTATCTATATTTCTTCGATATAAGGGCGAATTAATTGTGGTAAGCTTCTGTCATTGTTCACTGACTTTTGGCCATGAAACTTCGATGAAATTTTTACACAGCAATAAATGTAAGATTAGGCAATTCTAAATTCGGTTCTGACGAAAACAGATTCTTTCTCTAATGCGAGAATGGTTAATGACAGAGCAAACGTAAAGGGCACATCGTTTCGTCATTGAACAATGCGATATCAAACTTATTGAAGACGCCCTCTTGTAAAACATCAATATACACTTCTGATTAATTAATGGCATGAATGGTTCAAATGGCTCTGAGCACTATGGGACTTAACATCTGAGGTCATCAGTCCCCTAGACTTAGAACTACTTAAACCTAACTAACCTAAGGACATCACACACATCTATGCCCGGGGCATAATTCGAACCTGCGACCATAGCAGCAGCGCGGTTCGGGAATGAAGCACCTAGAACCGCTCGGTCACAGCGGCCGGCAATGACATGAAACAAGATAATTCGAATACTTCTGCTAAATGAAACACTGTTGTTTAAATCATTTTTGTTCATTGATCTATAAGCGGGGTACATAAACGAACTTAAGTCATGCATCTTCACAGTGCAGGATCAGACAAGAGAGCGAGTTAAAGCTGAAGAGACAAATGAAATGGAATAGTGTTTTCTTGTTACAAGTAAATGAAATGTCGTATAAGTTACTGCAGAGCATGGAAAGGAAACTTTGCTTGTCTAATTACAGTTATACGTCGTGAGCACGAGAACTAAAAATCTGTTTCTCTAAATAAAATCGATAATGCTATAGTGTGAGTTTATTTTAGTTAGTTACCTGTCCCACAGATCATTTTGACGATTCTTTTACCGAAACGATGTGGAACGAGTCAGTTTACAAGATGGGTATATACGTTGAGCGTTAGCAATGAAGAACACATCATTTGGTAGTGCTGCTTGTGCTACTACACCTAACAACACATACAGCTAAACTTAGACCTCATGCAACTACACTTAAAAACTAGTTTTTTTACAGGTTATTAGTTTTTAAATTGAAAATCGTCCATAGAATAGAAAAAAATATTCTGAACAAATGGTTTTAGGCTAGATTTAAAACTTGCATTGCTACCTGTCAGACATATTGTTCTTATCGACCAAATGATAAACAATTTTGGTTGCTGCATATTACCCTCCTTTCAGAGCCAGAGTGTTATGGGTATGGACACCAGTCTTCTTCTAGTACTGTGGAGGATTATTTATAATGAATTTAACTAGTGAATATATGTAATGTGAGGGTGCAGTTGAAATGACTAACTCTTGAAGAGGTACCTACATGACGACCGTGACTGAACACCAATTATATTGTTACTGCTCGCTTGTAAGCAACTGGAGAGTTAGTCCACAAAATTATTCCATAACACAATATTGAGAGTAAAAATGCGAAATATGTCAGGGGTATATTCGTTTGTTTCCAAGATTGACAATTACACAAAGATTTAAAGACGCTGAACTTCACTGTTTCAGAAGCTCAGTAATATGCTTCTTCCAGCTGCAGTTTTCATCGACATGCATACACAAAAATATTGAGCATTCTACCTTTTTTACCATTTCCTGTTCATGTGCTACATCAGTTGTTGGAAAGCTTCTGTTGGTTGTACAGAATGTCGTATAGTGTATTTTCTGGTAATTTATGAAGAGCCTATTTTCAGAGGACCTCTTGACGATTCTTCGCAAACATCATTAATAATCTCTCAAGTTGCTTTCACTCTAATTGGATGAGTTACAACACTAGTTCGTTCACAAAAAGTGCCAGTTTTGCTGGTTGAATATTTGGTGGAACGTCATTCATATGTAAAAGGAACAGGAACGCACAAATGGTAACCGTTTGATTTCTCCCCAGTCACTCAAATTTTCTAGCCTTCCAACAATGTCTGACTTGTTCAGCACAAATTTTTGCTTTCTGTTTGTGAAGTATGACTCAAACTTGTGTGAAGCAATCAGTTCCATAAAACTTAAGTTTTCTAACATGATCTACACAGTCAAACTCCTTGGGAATAGCAACTGGGAGCCGGCCGGTATGGCCCATGCGGTTCTAGGCGCTACAGTCTGGAACCGCGCGACCGCTACGGTCGCAGGTTCGAATCGTGCCTCGGGCGTGTATGTGTGTGATGTTCTTAGGTTAGTTAGGTTCAAGTAGTTCTAAGTTCTAGGGCACTGATGACCTCAGAAGTTACGTACCATAGTGCTCAGCGCCATTTGAACCATTTGAACACCAACTGGCAAATTGTTACTATTTAACTTATAATATGTGGTAACTGAATGTATAAATAATATTTCCTATCGAGAAACTCTTCTAGAATCCCAACTGAAACACTAAGTAAATTGTTTCTACTTAACTGTGAGACTACTTTTGAGTAGTCTGTTTTGTGTGTGTGTGTGTGTGTGTGTGTGTGTGTGTGTGTGTGCGTGCGTGCGTGACCACGCACGTAACTTACAAGGCGAAGGAATTCATGTACTTACCGCGTAATCATCATAAAAGTCCGTGTGGTAGACACCGGTGGAGCTTCCCACAACACTCGTTGGCGCAGGGCGCGCTGTTATTTCGCGCAGTCACTGTGGCGCAATTTACGTTTACGCTGCGGGCGTCGCATCTGTGGCTTGCAGTAGCAGTGCATACACCGTGTGGACTACAGACTACGTTATGGCGGGGTCAGTGACCTGGAACCGCCTGGGGGAGGAGACGGGGCAACCACAGTAGCGCTTGTGTTTACCAACGGCATGTGAGCGCGTGTACTAGTCCCAGACTGTAATTTAAACAACAGTGGAGACAAAACAGGTTGTTCCTGGAGGATTATTTTCAGCCGGTGCAGTACAAGGTGAACTCATTCCACGTGTGTGTGTGTGTGTGTGTGTGTGTGTGTGTGTGTGTGTGTGAGAGAGAGAGAGAGAGACAGAGAGACTATGTGCCTGTGTGTATGTATGAATGTTTTGATGTGTTTTGAGGAAGATGCGAGATAGACCTGTGCGGTCTCTCTACTAATAACGTGTGTTACACTCGTATTTTTGCAAGGTACTGCTCATATCTATTCGTTTTCACATCCTGTTGACAACAGCTGAGGATTTTGCTGTCTAGAGGCAATTGGAAGAACGTAGGGAAGAATAGAAAGACTTCCACCAAATTTCTACTTGATGTTATGAGTGGCAGGTTACTTTAAAAGTGGATTACTGCAAGGTAAGCTTATAACAAATATAGGGTTATTGAAAAATATCTGAAGCACATCACATTGCGTAGTATTTAGTGATGATATTAAAAGACGGTAAGAAATGGGACGAACTCATACAATCAGTGATGTAGGAGGCTACTGACGACTTAAATTTGCTGCAGAATACTGAGAAAGTGGAGCGCGTCTGTGAAGAATATCCCATACGAGATGCTAATGCGACAAATGAGAAAGTTTTGCTCCAGCAGAGTCTGACATAAAGTGACCATCTGGAGAGTAATATACAGGGTGATCAAAAAGTAAGTATAAATTTTAAAACTGAATAAATCATGGAATAATGTAGATAGAGAGGAACAAATTGACACACATGCTTGGAATGAGATGGGGTTTTATTAGAACCGAAAAAATACAAAAGTTCAAAAAATGTTCGACAGATGGCGCTTCATCTGATCAGAATAACAATAATTAGCGTAACAAAGTAAGACAAAGCAAAGATGATGTTCTTTACAGGAAATGCTCAATATGTCCACCATCATTCCTCAACAATAGCTGTAGTCGAGGAATAATGCCGCGCGGAATTAGTCGAGCGGTCTCAGGCCCTGCAGTCATGGACTGTGCGGCTGTTCCCGGCGGAGGTTCGAGTCCTCCTTCGGGCATGGGTGTGTGTGTTTGTCCTTAGGATAATTTAGGTTAAGTAGTGTGTAAGCTTAGGGACTGATGACCTTAGCAGTTAAGTCCCATAAGATTTCACACACATTTGAACATTTTTTTGAGGAATAATGTTGTGAACAGCACCGTAAAGCATGTTCGGAGTTATGGTGAGGCATTGGCGTCGGATGTTGTCTTTCAACATCCCTAGAGATGTCGGTCGATCACGATACACTTGTGACTACAGGTAACCCCAAAGCCAAAAATCGCACGGACTGAGATCTGGGGACCTGGGAGGCCAAGCATGACGGAAGTGGCGGCTGCGCACACGATCATCACCAAACGACGCGTGCAAGAGATCTTTCACGCGTCTGGCAATATGGGGAGGCTCTAATAAAACCCCATGTCATTCCAAGCATGTGTGTCAATTTTTACCTCTCTATCTACATTATTCCGTGGTTTATTAAGTTTTCAAATTTATACCGACTTTTTGATCACCCGGTAATTTTTAGATACTTTCCTATGTAAATGCCTTGATCGGAAAGTTTTATGAACAAGATTACCGGTTTCAGTTATGCAGTAGCCATTTTCAGAATCTGAAAGCATCTACTACGGTAAGACGATAGAAAACTAAATAAGAATTATAAAATAAACACGATATACCACTCATTATGCTGCACTACAACAAGTCATAAACATGTAAAATAACACGAGCTAAATTTGTCATGCATGCTTCAACAAGTATACACTGAATTGATAGAAGTCATGGGATAGCGGTATGCACATATGCAGATGGCGGTAGTTTCGCGTAGACAAGGTATAACAGGGCGTTGCATTGGGGAAGGTATCATTTGCATTCACGTAATTCCCGTTGTGGGACATGCAGTGGCAGAGGGCCTTCACTTAACGACGGAGAGCAGCGGCGCTCTCGTAGAGTAGTCAGTGCTAACAGACAAGTAAGACTGTGTTAAATAACTGCAGAAATCAATATGGTTCGTACTACGAATGTATCGACAATGAGGTGAAATTGGGCGTTAATGAGCTACGGCAGCAGGCGATCGATGCGAGTGCGTTTGCTAACAGCACGATATCGCCTGCAGCGCCTCCGCTGGGCTCGTGAAGATATCGGTAGGATCCTAGATCACTGGAAAACGGTGGCCTGGTCAGATGAGTCCCTATTTAAGTTAGTAAGAGCTGATCGTAGGCATAGAGTGTGGCGCAAATCCCACCAAACCATGGACCTAAGTTGTCAACAAAGTACTGTGCAACCTGGTGGTATTTCCGTAATGGTGTGGATTGTGTTTACATGGCATGGACTGGGTCCTTTCGTCCAACTGAATCGATCGTTGACTGGAAATGGTTATGTCTAACTACTTGGTGACCATTTGCAGCCAACAACAGTGGAATTTTTGTGGATGACAGTGTGCCGTGTGACTAAGCAACAATTGTTCGCGATTGGTTTCAAGAACGTTCTAGACAGTTGGAGCTTCTTATTTTGCTATCCAGATATGGTAACACCGTTTCCCGCCAGATCACCGAACTTAGGCGCTGTCAGGCTGGGTTAGCACTTGGATGGGTGATCATCCGTTCTTCCGAGCGCTGTTGGAGGAGTGCATTCACCACTTGTGAGGCAAACTGAGAAGCTACTTGATTGAGAGCTGGCGGCTCTGTCTTGTGAACTGACATGCGGCAGGGAGAGCGGTGTGCTGACCAAATGTCCTTCCATATCCGCATCCAGTGATACCTGTGTGCTGAGGATGAATCGGCGGCCGGTCGGCACCGTTGGGCCTTCATGGCCTGTTCGGGCGGAGTTTTTTCTTTTTCTTTTTTAGATATCCCGACATGGGTCCGATCGAACATTTATGAGACATAATTCAGGGGCCAGTTCCTGCACAAAATGTTTCACCACCAACACTTTCGCCGTCATGGACGGCTATAGAGTCAGCATGCCTCAGTGTTCCTGCAGGGGATTTGCAACGACATTATGAGTCCATGTCACGTCGAGCTGCTGCACTACGCCGGGCAAAAGGAGGTCCGATCCGTCATTAGAAGGTATCTCCTGACATTTCTCATCTCAGTGTATGTTGTTGTTGTTGTTGTTGTTGTGGTCTTCAGTCCTGAGACTGGTTTGATGCAGCTCTCCATGCTACTCTATCCTGTGCAAGCTTCTTCATCTCCCAGAACCTACTGCAGCCTACATCCTTCTGAATCTGCTTCATCTCTTGGTCTCCCTCTACGACTTTTACCCTCCACGCTGCCCTCCAGTACTAAACTGGTGATCCCTTGATGCCTCAGAACATATCCTACCAACCGGTCCCTTCTTCTAGTCAAGTTGTGCCACAAATTTCTCTTCTCTCCGATTCTATTCAATACCTCCTCATTAGTTATGTGATCTACCCATCTAATCTTCAGCATTCTTCTGCTGTAGCACCAGGATGCAAATGCAATCCTACGGGTCGTTAATGCACGCACAGCGTACAGATAATTGCACGTCGCTATTAAAAGACGATCCATTTAGAGGTATAATTAAAAAATTTGCACATGGTTATTAAAAGAAGATTCATTTAGACCTGTAGTTAAAAATACTCTTAATTGAAAGGAAGTAAGGAAGAAAATCTATTTTTAACCATACAAATGTATATTAGTTTTCTGACTGTTTATACCTGATTAGAATTTAGCAGCTTGATCCCAAAATAAAATTTCCTTACAGAAACCATGGAAAAATCGAATGCGTTGTAATGATTTAAAGAATAGTATTTACAAATATCGTCACAATGTATTCGACTTAAGCGTGTCTTCAGTAATGGAATTTTGTTTTGAGAACTACAGTATTTTCTAGATTCTGATCAACTGTATATGGTAAGAAAACTAACAGAGTTTGACACTGAAGCGCCAGAGAAACTGGTATAGGCATGCTTATTCAAATACAGAGATACGTAAACAGGCAGAATACGACGCTGCGGTCGGCAACGGCTTTGTAAGACAACAAAAGTCTGGCGCAATTGTTGGATCGGTTACTGCTGGTACAATGTAAATTTATCAAGATTTAAGTGAGTTTGAATGGGGTGTTACAGTCGGCGCACGATCGAAGGGACACAGAATCCCCGAGGTAGCGAGGAAGTGGGGATTTTCTAGTGCGACCACTTCATGAGTGTATCGTGAATATCAGGAATCCACTAAAACATCAATCTCTGACATCACTGCGGCCGGAAAAAGATCCTGCAACTACTACTGAAGAGAATCGTTCATCGTTATATGGAAGTTCAACCCTTCTGCCCCCTGCTGCAGATTTCAATGGTGGGCCATCAACAAATGTAAGCGTGTTAACCAGTCAACGAAACATCATCGATATGAGCCTTCGGAGCCGAAGGCCGACTTGTGTACCCTTCATGACTGCACGACACAAAGCTTAAATCCTCGTCTGAGGCAGTCAACACCGCCATTGGACTGTTGATGACTGGAAACATGCTGTCTGGTCTCGTTTCAAATTGCACCGAGCGGATGGACGTGTACAGTTATGGAGATACCCCCAAGAATCCACGGACCCTACATGTTAGCAGGGGACTGTTCTTCTGTTGGAGGCTCTGCAGTGGTGTGGAGCGTGTACAGCTGGTGTGATATAGGACCCTTGATATTTCTAGATATGAATCTGACGTGACACGTGCGTGAGCATCCTGTCTCATCACCTGCATCCATTCATGTCCATTGTGCATTCCGACGAACTTTGGTAACTCCAGCAGGACAACGCGACATCCCATACGCCCAGAATTGCTACAGATTGGTTCCAGAAACATTCTTCTGAGTTTAAACACTTCCTCTGGCCACCAGACTCCCCAGATATGAAGATTATTGAGCATCTCTGGGATGCCTTGCAACGTGCTGTTTAGAAGAGATCTCCACCCCCGCGTACTCATACGGATTTATGGACAGCCCTGCAGGATTCATGATGTCTGTTCCCTCCAGTACTACTTCAGACATAAGTCTAGTCCATTCCAAGCCGCGTGGGGTGGCCGCGCTGTCTAGGGGAACCTCGCCACGGTTCGCACGGTTCCCCTTTCGGAGGTTCTAGTCCTCCCTCGGGAGTGGGTATGCGTTTTTTCCTTAGCGTAAGTTAGTGCAAGTTAGATTAAGTAGTGTATATACGTCTAGGGACCGATGACTTCAGCGGTTTCGTCCCATAGGAACTTACCACGAATTTCCACATCTTCCATGCCACGTCTTCAAATGGTTGAAATGGCTCTAAGCACTATGGGGCATAACATCTGAGGTAATCAGTCCGCTAGACTTAGAACTACTTAAACCTAACTAACCTAAGGACAACACAAACATCCATGACCGAGGCAGGATTCGAACTTGCGAGCGTTGCAGCAGCGCGGTTCCAAACTGAAGCGCCTAGAACCGCTCGGTCACAGCTGCCGGCTGCCACGTCTTGATGCAGTACTGCTACGGTCGCAGGTTCGAATCCTGTCCCGGGCATGGATGTGTGGGATGTCCTTAGGTCAGTTAGGTTTAAGTAGTTCTAAGTTCTATGGGACTGATGACCTCAGATGTTAAGTCCCATAGCGCTCAGATCCATTTGAACCATTTTGTACCAGTTTGTTTGGCTCTTCCGTATAGATTATTAAGTATAAATGCTTTTTCGATTAATTCCACACAACTGACAATATTTTAAACTGTTGTGCATGCATCAGAACCCCTAGGATTGTATTTTCATCCTATATATGCTGGCCGAAGTATGCATGGGAGCTTTAACTCGTGTTTTCTCCGTGTGCATGACGTGTTACAATGCAGCAGAATAAGAGGTATATCGTATTTATGTTATCTGTTATATCTTGTAACCTCTTAATGTAGTAGACAGGAAGGCTTTCTTTTTTCACTTTTACATAGATTCTAAAAATGGCTACTGCATAATGGGAACCGGTAATAAAACTTTCCAATCAAGAGAATTATATATAAAACTAAATAATATATTGCTCTCCAGATAGTCACTTTATGCGGTCTCCAATGTGCTCCTCCAGGACATCAAACACTCTCACACTTCGCTGGGGACGATCTATATCTTGCATGAAGGAGGAGGAGGAGATTAGTGTTTAACGTCCCGTCGACAACGAGGTTATTAGAGACGGAGCGCAAGCTCGGGCGAGGGAAGGATGGGGAAGGAAATCGGCCGTGCCCTTTCAAAGGAACCATCCCGGCATTTGCCTGAAGCGATTTAGGGAAATCACGGAAAACCTAAATCAGGATGGCCGGAGACGGGATTGAACCGTCGTCCTCCCGAATGCGAGTCCAGTGTGCTAACCACTGCGCCACCTCGCTCGGTCTTGCATGAACCATATCTTGTAGAAATCGGGGTTATTTTGGATAATGGGGATGAAATCATCTTCCAAAATCTTCACGTACCGTTCGGTAGTCACCGTGCCACAAGGAATATCGCACCGATTATTCTGTGACTGGACACTGCACACCACACAGCCAGCCGTTATGGGTGAAGAGACTTCTCGGTAGTGAAATGCGCCAATTTTGCTTATTGACGAAGCTATCCGAATGAATGTGGGCTTCGTCGCTAAACCAGACCATGCATGCTCATAGTATTTCCCATCATACCCTGCGGCCAACCCTAAGGTTCGAAAGTCCTTGTGTAGCGTGTCGGGTTTTGTCGGGTCATGCCTATAGCGTGTGTAGCTCTCGCTAGAGACCTTAATTTCGCTTGTGTTTTAGAAGTGAATCATCATCCTTGGTAACCGGAACATACATGCGCGAGTTATGTTTAAGACAGTTGAAAAGCGTGTCGCATTTTGGTTTGGCCAGCTCTAGTTCCATTACGCGAAAGAACTTGCCCCCATTCTAACAGCCGTGTACCGCAACTCTCTAGAGGAACTGAAGGTTCAAAATGATTGGAAAAGAGCACAGGTAGTTCCAGTTTTCAAGAAAGGTCGTCGAACACATGCGCACAACTATAGGCCTATATCTCTGACATCGATCTGCTGTAGAATTTTAGAACAAGTTTTATGCTCGCGTATCATTTCAGAATCTACTCTGTAGGAATCAACATGGATTCTCGAAGCAGTGATCGTGTGAGACTCAACTCGCTTTATTTGTTCATGAGACCCAGAAAATATTAGATCCAGGCTCCCAGGCAAATGCGATTTTCCTTCACTTCCGGAAGGCGTTCGATACAGCTCCGCGCTGTCGCCTGATAAACAACGTAAGAGCCTACGGAATATCAGACCAACTGTGTGGCTGGGTTAAAGAGTTTTTAGCAAACAGAACACAGCATGTTGTTCTCAATGGAGAGACGTCTATAGACGTTAAAGTAAACTCTGGCGTGCCACAGGGGAGTGTTATGGGACCATTGCTTTTCACAATATATATAAATGACCTAGTAGATAGTGTCGGAAGTTCCGTGCGGCTTTTCGCGGATGATGTTTTAGTATACAGAGAAGTTGCAGCATTAGAAAATTTGCAGAGAAATGTAAGAAGATCTGCAGCGGATAGGCACTTGTTGCAGGGAGTGTCAACTGACCCTTAAAATAGACAAATGTAATGCATTGCGAATACATAAAAAGAAGGATCCTTTATTGACGATTACATGATAGCGGAACAAACACTGGTAGCAGTTACTTCTGTAAAATATCTGCGAGTATGCGTACACAACGATTTGAAGTGGAATGATCATATAAAATTAATTGTTGGTAAGGCGGGTACCAGGTTGAGATTCATTGGGAGAGTTTTTAGAAAATGTAGTCCATCAACAAAGGAGGTGGCTTACAAAACACTCGCTCGACCTATACTTGAGTATTGCTCATCAGTGTGGGATCCGTACCAGGTAGGGTTGACAGAGGAGATAGAGAAGATCCAAAGAAGAGCGGCGCATTTCGTCACAGGGTTATTTGGTAAGCGTGATAACGTTACGGAGATGTTTAGCAAACTCAAGTGGCAGACTCTGCAAGAGAGGCGCTCTGCATCGCGGTGTAGCTTGCTGTCCAGGTTTCGAGAGGGTGCGTTTCTGGATGAGGTATCGAATATCTTGCTTCCCCCTACTTGTACCTCCCGAGGAGATCACGAATGTAAAATTAGGGAGATTCGAGCACGTACGGAGGCTTTCCGGCAGTCATTCTTCCCGCGAACCATAAGCGACTGGAACAGGACAGGGAGGTAATGACAGTGGCACGTAAAGTGCCCTCCGCCACACACCGTTGGGTGGCTTGCGGAGTATAAATGTAGATGTAGATGTAGAAGGCCTGGGACCCTGCTCTTAGAATAGTCAAGAAGTAATTTAATGAGATACCAGACAACGAGCTGACTTCGGGGTCAGTTGGAGGAACAACAGAGGAGCTTCCATCACGCGCACCTGGGCGTGAACGTACGAATGGGACGAAACACTGTCTCAGCGGGAGGGGTAGGGACGCTGGGCGCGGACGGCCAATGCAACAGCCGATCAGAGGAATGAGGGGGAGCAGAAAAAAGAGTGGTGCCGGCACCCCACCAGTCCTTTCATCAGCGCATCTGATGATGGCTGTGTGGGCGTTTGGGAAATATTGTGCCCGTTGAACACTGACATTCGGCGGTTCACCTGTGAACTACTTCGAAAAATTGGAAATTTGTGGTGAGGTCTTATAGGATCAAACTGCTGAGTTCATCGCTCCCTAAGCTTACGAACTACTTAACCTACCTTAAACTAACTTACGCTAAGGACAACACACACACCCATGCCCGAGAGAGGACTCGAATTTCCGATTGAGGGAGACACGGAAACCGTGGCTAGGTGCCTGAGACCGCATAGCTACCCTGCGCGGCATGTTCCTTTTAACTACACTGTGCATCCGGTAATCAAAGTGTTTATTTTTAATCATTTTAAATTTTTTGTAACTTACAACTTTAGTTACAATTACAAGAAATGTTCAGTACAGTCGTTAGAATAACCACTATTGAAATCTGAAGAAAAAGAAATCCTTTGGATTCGAAAATACTTAACTCAGTCAGTTGAATTCGCTCACAGTGGTTAATCTAGCACTATATTAAGAACTGGTTGTAATTGTCTTCAAAACTGTACAAAAATGCCTGTGACTTCAGCTCTTTGCTCGATTGCGCTTTAAAAGTGTGTGTTCTCAAATGTTTCTTATGTTAAAGTACAATTCAAAAGAAGTTGTTAATAGTTTTTAATGCCTCTGAGGCTATTTCATAAATGTTTACTAATTTGAAAAAATGACATGAGTTAAAACTGAAAATTAAAAAAATTATAATAAAAGTTACCTTACCACTCCCAGGTTCAGGATCTGTACCATTTCATTTTGTTCCATGTTACATTTCTCAGAATAGTGCATCTTATTTTCTTCCATGGAAAGTGGCAAATATTTACCTTCCTCCTCTATTTCGTTTGTATTCACATCACGGACTTCATTCTCTTGCAGGACTGAGTTTGATCAGCCTGTTGTTACTCTGTCAGCAGGTAGCTGCTTCAGCCATTCTGGACCCTGAAATTCAGAAAAACGTCTCATGGTGTTATACAGTCTTGTTAAAGTCGGGGTGCGTACAAAAATGGTAAAGTGAATCAAAGTATTCGAGTAAAATTGCAACAGTTTGTGTCTCAATATGGTAAAAAGGAATTTTCAGTGATGGTAAAATAGTGTATAGTAAACTGTGTAACGTAAGAGTAGCCGTGGAGAAGAAATGTAACGCTGAGCAGCATGTGGCTACAGAGAAACACAGGCGTGGAGTGCAACCAATGGAAAATGGAAAAACATTACAGCAAATGTTCCTATGGGAATCTCTCCAATCTTTTGCACCATTCTGTGAAGAAAATTGTGCGGTTTTCCTCTGTGCTGACATCCCTTTAAGTGAACTAAATCAGCCAAAATTTCGTGAATTCTTAGAAAAATACACAGACAGATCTCTTCCTCATTCTGCCTTATTAATATAGGCCACGTTACGAGTAGTTATGAAAAAATAATGCTGCAACTCAGAAAACAGTATATTAAAAAGTATTGTGGGCGTCGATTGATGAAACTACAGACTCTACAGGAAGATACATGACACTGCTACTGTGGGAACTTTGGAAGAAGATGATGTGGGGGAAATGTTTATTATGAACTGTGAAGATTTAGAAAATGTAATTTCCTACACAGTTAGTAAATTGTTCGACACCTCTATGGGCACCACGTAGTCCGAATGCGGGCACTGTTCTTTGTAACTGATGCTGCCTCTCATACGATGAAAGCCCCTGAATTACTAAGAAAAATCGTTACACAATAAGATGTTGCATGTGACTTGTGTAGCTCACACCATGAACAGAGTTGCAGAAGAGATTCGTAGCAAATTCAGTGATATTGAAAATTTTGTTGCGTGTGTCTAAAAGGTATTTTTGAAAGCCGTTTCACCTGTTGTAGTATTTAAGTTATCTTCAGACATTTCCTTACTACTATCTCCTATTTTGACAAGATGGAGGTCCTAGATCAGTACCTCCTTTGAAAATCATCGTTGACTCATTATCATCACTGACTCATTAGCTAACAGTGAAGCCGGTTCAATTGGACTAGCCCAGAAATTAAAGTCTAATGCTCAAGTTTCAGACAAACTTTCTACATGAAATCAGATTTTAGATTTACTCCTGCTGCCAAAACTAGTTTGGAGCAATCAGAAGTGCCATTTGTGAAGCAGACACAACAAGTGGAAAAAAACTGTGATTATGTTAGGAACTGTTTGTGGTAAAGTGAGAAAAGAAGTGTCAAAGAAAATGGAAAAGATGTTAGAAAAAACTGAAAGGCCTCATACACTGTGTTCCATTTCAGTTGCTTGGTGAAAATTTCTCACTTAATCACTCAGATTTAGATTCAAATTATATTTCCCATTTCAAATCATCTCCTCTTGTGCCAGCTGAAGCAGGATGAAATTTTCGAAAGACAAGAATTTGTTGGCTGACAATATAAAGTTATTGTATTTGAAAATTTGCGCAAGATATTCATTGCGCATTACAACTTAGGATGTCCAAAAACATCGTCACAGGTTAGGTATATCTGATAACGTTAATAAAAACATACTATAACATAAAATTCCATAGTTTCGCCTGCTTCTCAAGTGAATTTCATTCATAAAAAAGTAATCTATTAACGTAACGTAACTTACTAATTTATTTTGCAACTGAAATTTTACCTCATTTTAGAATGTTTTGGCTTTTATTTTTTGGCACATTTTTGTAAATTTTTCTTCATAAGAGAATATTCTTGTTTGCATATTACGGCAATTTTTGGTGGTAATAATCCCACCCATTGTCGTAAAAAATAGATTAGTGCCCACACAAAGTCGCAGAATTTTTTCCTCAACCAGTAGTTTAATGGAATAGGAGAACAAATAATTTCCGCCACTGTAAAGTGGCATGTGAAGTAAATACGTAGAAATTATATATGTGTGTATGAAGTGAACATAGAGGGTTGCAGACCAGGCACAGAACGAGGCATCGATTCTGGTTGGGAGGGGGGGGGGGGGGGAGAAAGGAGGGGAGGCGTCGTAGTTTGTTACTGTCTTCTATCCATAAAATATCTTGAAGGGATTTACTTTCATTATTTTGTGAGGGTGTCAGCGAGAAAAAGTTTAGAAAATGTTTGAAATTTTATCTACTCTTTGTTGGAAGTCGCTAAGTACTCCTCCTGTCAAACACTGGATGATTACTGCTTGGTAGTTTGCGCTCAGGTTTAAAAAAAGCTACATTTTCTGGCATCTCAATGTTTATGACGTCATATCTGCCGAACTATGTGGCCTACAGTGACATAATTTTGCAGGTGCGTTCACTATTTTGTTTGTACAGTTCATATCAATTAGAACAGGCAGTAAAGAAGTAAAAAATTAAAATGTTGTGTCTGATGTTTAAGTTTTACTGCATAAAAAGCAAAAATGTTGTAAGCGATAATCTTTTTCCGATCCTTATTTTGTGAGGCTGTGGGACAGAAGAAGTTTCGAATGGATTTGAAATTATGTGTTAAGTTTGTTGAAAGTTACTAAGTCGCTCTCATCCTCAAATATTGTATCAATGGTAATCAGTTGGTCTCTACTACCCACTAGTGGGCGTTTCAGGTTTTATGACGGGCAAAGTACAGTTGGGGGTTAAAGATATTTTCATTAGATTTTCATAAAATTTTGATCTAATCTATGTGGTAAGTAATTATTATAATATTCTTTAACTTGCTGAAGTACTACTTTGTAAATAGTTACTTTCTTACCTTACGAGTCACCATTACTGTAGAATTGGTGGGCGGTTATAAAGTTTTTATTTTCAACACAGCCATTTTCTTTACTATTTATATCACAATTGATATAATGGGAAAAATACGCAGAATCTGATGAACTTTTATTAAATTTACAATGTTATTTGGCAGTCTACTAATTTTTATTATAATATAATATTCATAACTATTGACTAGTAAACGACCAAACGCATGAAGTGATACTGAAAATGTATGCTTGTCCGTGTCTTCAAAACTGTTCGTATTTAATCGCAAGAGAACCAGAAATTGCTTCTCGGAAGATGCTATTAAAATACACTCGATACTGCATAACCAATTATCAGCGCCGACTTTTAAGGAAATACTGCGTTATGCATGGTTTGCTTCCAAATTATCATCTGAAAGAGAGAGTTTTGAAAATCTTAATGAGGTTTGTTTTTCCACCGGAAACGTCAAAAGACCTTGCGTATGCGGAAACATAGTATTTATTCAATGCAACTGGTGCCGTTTAACTTTATGTTTTTAATTTTTTTTACGAAAAATACCATCCTGCAACTTGTACTCGTAATGTTGAAAGCGACCATTAATTGTACATCTTTCGAAAGCCGCCTCTGCCGGTCAAAACTTGGAGGTAACAAGTAGTTTCGGGCTCCTTCCGGGAATAAGGGATTTCTTATACATTTTCAGTATCGCTTTATGCGTTTGGTCGTTTACTAGTCGACAGTTATGAATGTTACGTTATTTGTGATGATAAAAGTTAGTAGACTGACAAATAACATTGTTATTTTAATAAAAGTACATCTGATTACACGTATTTTCCCCATTATATCAATTGTAATATAAATAGTAAAGAAAATAATTGTGTCGAAAAAAAACAGACGAATGGGACTTGATCAAGTGATTACGAGGCTTGAACGCTAACCACTCGGCTGCCACCGCTTCATGGTAAATATGGCCACGCACAGGTATATATTTGACGACCGAAATTATCTTGCGATTTTCTCAATAAGGCATGAGTACACGCTACTGCTTACACATTTTGTTGTCCTCATGGAGTGCTACGAGTGTACGAAGTTAGCAGTAAATCCGCGTTCCAAACGTCGTGGCCTCCCCTTGTTAGTGTTTTACACATTTAAAGTAGCATTATATATCTTCATGAGTGAAATATGGCAAAATTTTGAATTTTTAAATGTCTTTAACTGCGTGAAAAATACTGAAAATTAGGTTCTTGTTGTCTCTGGATGCTGTTAGACAGGCAACCTTCAATTCATAATTTGTATCTGTAGGCATTTAGTAGTATACAGGGCGGTCAGAAACAGTCTGGAAAGCTTGTAAATGTGTATCAGAGTAGATTGTTCTGAAAAATACTTGTTAAGAGAAGAATTCGATACGTTGCGCCGTTTCCGAGCCATTAAGCATTGAAGTTAGCCGATCAGTCCATTGGGCACGCAAATTCAAGCGACCGGCCAGAGACGGTGCAGCCAAGCGTGTTCTTCGTTTGGTTTCCTAAAACCGAACCAGAGGGCGATACAAAAATTAGGCATGGGACGTTAGTGAGTATCAAACCCGAGGCAAAGGCTTAGCAGTCTCGTGCGCTGTCATCTACGCTGTGAGAACAAATGACAGTAATTGTATCTGGATCGCCGCTTGAATTTGTATATATAACTGCCTGACTGGCTAACTTCAGTGCTAAATGCCTCGGAAACGGCGCAATATATCATTCTTTTTTCTTAACAGTTATTTCGCTGCAGAACCTACCATGTAACACTCTTACAAACTTTTCAGACTGTTTGTGAGTACCTTGTAAATTATGTAGTATTGACTCACTACAATCACCATTTTTAACTTTTTCAAACAACATAAAAATTATACTAGCAATTGGAGTCCAATACACGTATTTTAAAGGAATCTTAAAATATGACGTTCCCTCTTTCTGTGGCTTTAGTTTGTGGAGCAAGCAATGTTTACTATATGTCATTATCGTCTTTGAGCATCTATTTTTAGTTCTCTTCGTGTACTGTCTTGAAGTCTTCCTGCGTATGACCAGAACATGCAATCTATTTATGTTCTTCAGTGCGCTGTGAAAGATGGTGAGTAAATTGTGTTCTTTGACCGCCCACACAGAAGTTTGTGGTTATGATCTGCTGTATTTTACAAACAGAGCTCTCTCCCTTCTGTCTCCATAATTTCATACAAACGTAATACCACGCTACACACCAACACTCAACTGATACCCTTAACACTCAACTCATACACTTCATGAAGAAAAGTTGTCACTGTGCTCGAAGGAAGGAAAATTACTTCTGATGAACCTACTCCTCGAAGTCTCCCAGCCGAACATGCCTTACGACTTTACATACTTTTACGAGAAATGTTGCAATGTGTCTCTTGTTAATCTGTTCCACACGGGGAGATGCTGGACTTTGAGTGAGGGTATTATTTGGAAGTCTACGCAGTCGCAGTGCTGGCAGAGAACCGGCTAACGAGTTTTAACAGGCCTCATTACCAGGGGGTCCCTCCCCCAGCGGCGCATCAAAAGCAAGTTCCCCTAAATGCGGAGGCACAGCCGTAAAAATACCACTGCCGCCCAGACATTGATGTATTGCGCACCAGCGGCCGGCAGAACAAAATAACAACGTTACTTTAGTTATTGCACTGTTTTTGTAATCATTGTGTTCGACTAAGCGGTTAATTAACAACTTGAAGGGGGGGCTGCAGTAGCAGCCACAGGCAATTTACTCTTGTTACCAAAAGAAACAAACAGGACTGAGGTATCTTCTTTTTACATGTAATATCAATAATTACTGTACCAACAGCTCTGTCCATGACTTCGGGGACAAGATATACACTGAGCTTACACTTACCGAGAAAGAGTAAACATGATATTCAATACGCCATTTTGTGCTGACAATTAAAATTGTACAATAAATTCCCTAAGTAGGCTACACAGATTATTAAAATAAACTCATTCATAAAGGAAGTTAAAAAGTGCATTTTAAACAAGGAATGATTACTTTTAATAACCTTTCTTATTTCTAGATCACACTTTTATTTTTCCAACAGCCTTATCCGTTTCGATTTTCCATCATTTTCAAAGGCATGGTTATGTCAGTCATATGTGATACACTGTATCGCGTCAATATTCTCGATCACGAGGCAAGTGCGAACGGTCAAGACATGAGAAAAGTGATTAAAAGTGCATCAAAATGGTCGCGTGGTCTCACAGCATTTTTGTGCAAATTGCAGAAGGAAAGATTATTTTGTAAACAATATAACACAAATGAATGTTGAAAAACACTTCTACACTATGTGATCAAAAGTATCCGGACACCCTCAAAAAACATTTTTCATATTAGGTGCATTATGCTGCCACCTACTGCCAGGTACTCCATATCAGCGACCTCAGTAGTCATTAAACATCGTGAGACAGCACAATGGGGCGCTCCGCGGAACTCACGGACTTCGAACGTGGTCAGATGATTGTCACTTGGGTCATACGTCTGTACGCGAGATTTTCACACTCTCAAACATCCCCAGGATCACTGTTACCCATGTGATAGTAAGTGGAAACGTGAAGGGACTTATACAGCACAAAAACGCATATGCCGATCTCGTCTGTTGACTGACAGAGACAGCCGGCAGTTGAAGAGTGTCGTAACGTGTAGTAGGCCCACACATCACGCCGGTAAGTACCAAACGACGCTTCGCTTGGTGTAGGGAGCGAAAACATTGGACGATTGAACAGTGGAAAAACGTTGTGTGGAGTGACGAATCACGGTACACAGTGTGGCGGTCATATGGCAGGGTGTGGGTATGGCGAATGCTTGGTGCGTGTCATCTGCCAGCATGTGTAGCGCCAACAGTAGAATTCGGAGGCGATGGTCTTATAGTGTGGTCGTGTTTTTCATGGAGAGGGCTTGCACCCCTTGTTGTTTTGCGTTGACTATCACAGCACTGGCCTATATTGATGTTCTAAGCATCTTCTTGCTTCCCACTGTCGAAGAACCGTTCGGGGATGGCGATTGCATCTTTCAACATGATCAAGCTCCTGCTCATAACGCACGGTCTGTGGCGGAGTGGTTACACGACAAGAACATCCCTGGCCAGCACAGAGCCCTGACCTGAATCCTATAGAACACCTTTGGGATGTTTCGGAACGCCGACTTCGTGCACAGGCCTCACCGACCGACATCAATGCCTCTCTTCAGTGCAGCACTTCGAGAAGAATGGGCAGCCATTCCCCAAGAAACCTTCCAGCACCTGATTGAACGAATGCCTGCGAGAGTTGGTCATCAAGGCTAAGAGTGGGCCAACTTCATAATGAATTCCAGTATTACCGATAGAGGGCGCCACGAACTTGTAAGTCATTTTCAGCCAGGTCTCCGGATACTTTTGATCACATAGTGAATCATTTCACAAAGCACTTGCACACTAAAATTTCCTTTTTCTTTTTGTGCCTCGGCAAACCTTTCACCAAACATCTACAATTAATAAAACTAAAATCTTAGTCTATTTCAGAGCTCAACATGTCACTCATTATGAACGCATGTTAACTGAATTTTTCACGCACACAAATGAGAAATATGGTACTCCATGGAAACGAAACATAATCGTCATCTTGTTCTGGTTTTCAGGTGGTAGTGTGTGCAATGATGATTTTCAGAAATTACGAGGATGTGTAACATTAACTTTTTTGTTATGAAATCACTTCTACTGAATGATGTATGAACAAAACGGAATTGTACAATAGAGAAAAACCGGTAGAGGCGGCTCTGTTTTAAACTGAGTTGCTTTCTGTTCGAAAGGATTTAGGCCCTAATCCCCATTGTGAGCTTACAAACCCAGGTGGCTCTTAGTTTAGCCTGGATGTTAAGCGCCTCAGTGAGGTGTATTTTCATAAGCTGCCCGTAGCAGAACACTGACTCAAAGGTGGAGTACTGCAGGTAACAACTACAATCCCATAAGCGTTATGGTTCTCAACTCAGCTACAGATGTGTGGCCGACCACCAGGTTTTCCAGCTAGGAAATACACTGAAGCCCCAAAGAAACTGGTACAGGCAGGTGTGTTCAAATACAGAGATATGTAAACAGGCGTAAAACAGCGAGGCAGTTGGCAACGCGTATATATGACAACAAGTTCAAATGGTCTGAGCACTATGGGACTTAACATCTGAGGTCATCGGTCCACTAGACTTAGAAGTACTTAAAACTAACTAACCTAAGGACATCACACACATCCGTGCCCAAGGCAGGATTCGAACCTACGACTGTAGCAGCAGCGCGGTTCCGGACTGAAGCGTCTATAACCGCTCGGCCACAACGGCAGGCTGACAACAAGTGTCTGGCGCAGTTGTTAGACCGGTTATTGCGGCTATAATGGTAGGTTATCAAGATACAAGTGAATTTGAACGAGGTGTCAAATCTGTCGCACAAGTGATGGGACACATCATCTCCGAGGTAGCGATGAAGTGGGGATTTCACAAGTGTAGCGTGAAATCAGGAATCCGGAAAAACATCAAATCTCCAGCATCACTGCGGCCGGAAAAAGGTCCTGCAAGTACGCGACCAACGACGACTGAAGGGAATCGCTCAACGTGACAGAAGTGCAGCCCTTCCGCAAATTATAGCAGATTTCAATTCTGGGCAGTCAAAAAGTGTCAGCATGCGAACCGTTCAACGAAACATCATCCATATTTTATTTATTTATTTATTTATTTAACCTGATCAGATTAGGGCCATCAGGCCCTCTCTTACATCGGACCAGTGTTTCACACATGCAGCATTTCACACATCAGAGTTACATCATGAACATAGTTTAAATGAGAAAATTAGCTTACTCTAGTGACAATATGAATAAAGAGTAGTGACTAAGACCTAATAAAGTAAATGCGGAAGTATTTTTACAACAGTTGCTATACATACAGATTATGATAAAAGCAATAATAATAACAGTAAAACAAAAAAATCAAATAATAATGATGAATATGACTAAGACCTAATAAAGTAAATGCTGGCAGTATTTTTACATCAGGTGCTATACATACAGATTATGGTGAAAGCAATAATAATAACAGTAAAAAAAAATCAAATAGTAATGACAAACATGAGAAAGAGTGGCAATAATAATGAAGGTTTGTGCAGATGTACATTAATATATTGGTGTGTAAAGTAGATGTTTACTAGTATAGCGAGTTTTGGGTAAGGGAGGTTTAAGGAGGGGGAGAGAGGGAAGTAATGAGGTGAAGTGCACTCATGTACAGAGGAAGGCATTACTGTTGCTTAAGTAGATACGTCATTAATTGTTTTTTGAAGCCGGTCATGTTTTTAAGTTCTCTAACATAACGAGGGAGGTTATTCCAGAGTCGGGTTCCCGCTACTGTAAAGGACTTGGAGAAGATGACTGAGCGATGCAGTGGAACGGAGAGGACTTTATTATGATGGGAACGTGTGTTTCTGTCATGTTGTTCCGACATGAGTGTTAGGGAAGAGGAGAGATATGAGGGACAGTGTACATTTATAAGGCAGTAGATGAGACAGAGTGTATGGAAATCTCTGCGTTTGTCTGCACGCAGCCAGGACAATTTTGCATATGCTGGTGAAATGTGATCAAAAAGTCGAACGTCACAGATATATCGGACGCAGGCATTCGTGACCAGTTCTAGACGTCGGGAATTTTCCTGAGAGAAGCCTTGTAGGATAATATCGCTGTAGTCAATGATTGGGAGTATAAGCGTTTGTACTAATTTCTTTTTCAGATCGAAAGGGAAGAGTTTTTTATATTTTTGTAGGACATGAAGGGATGCTGATGCTTTTTTGCACACTGCAGTTACGTGCTCTGTCCAATTTAGATTTTCATCAATTATTACTCCCAAACTCTTTGCTGATGGCGAGAAGTTAATATTTGTTCCATTTAGGATAAGAGGTGGTACGGATTCCCGATGTTTTGGGCTAATGAGCTTAGAGTGACCAACAAGTACCGCTTGGGTTTTAGATGGGTTTAGTTTTAGACCTATGTCCTGTGCCCAGTTTGACAGCGCATCGAGGTCAGTATTGATATTTTCAACAGCTTTCTTGAGATTGCTTGGTTTCGCACTTAGATACAACTGAAGGTCATCAGCATACATATGGTATTTGCAATAGGTCAGGACCGATGACACATCATTGACATAAAGAGAGAAGAGTATAGGACCTAATACTGAGCCTTGGGGAACGCCTGACACTACCTGCCGCAATTGTGATTTTATATCCCCAGACAGGACGCGTTGCTGACGAGACATTATGTATGAGCGAAACCATTGCATTGCGCTTTGTGAGAAATTTAGACCGCTAAGTTTGGCTAGTAAGATGTCGAAGTCGACAGTATCAAATGCTTTGCTGAAATCTAAGAAGCAAATAATAGTCGCTTCTTGTCTGTCCATGGCAAGTTTCAGGTCATCTGTCACCTTTATCAGAGCGGATGTTGTGCTTCGATGTTTACGGAACCCTGATTGGTATTCGTCTAATAGGTTGTTAGTAGTTAGGTAGTTGGTGAGCTGGTCATGAACTATATATTCTAAGGCCTTTGATAGTGCAGGAAGAAGGCAGATGGGGCGGTAGTCAGAGGCTGCTGTGGCGATGTCCTTTTTAGGCAGTGGCTTAATTTGTCCCAGTTTCCAGGCCTCAGGGAAAACACTTGTGATTAATGAATCGTTGAAAATGTCTGTTATAGAGGGCAGTAGTTGGTCAATAATAAGTTTTACCATCTGGATAGTGATACCATCATGTCCAGTAGATGCTGATCTAATCCGCATTATGGCTTTCTTGACAGTACTGCAAGTGACGTGCTGTAGATAGAATTTTTCTTTGCTACAGTCGTTCATCCCAATGAAGTAATCAATGATTCTCTGTTTTTTTTGCGGATCAATTTTGGTTGCAGGTAATGTGAAGAATCGGTTTAGTTCTTCAGCTGGGACCATGGGATTTTCTGCAACTTTTATTTTGCCTAAACCGAGACTACGGAGATTTTTCCACAGGATAGCTGGTCTACATCTATTGTCAGCTAATGTACGGGCATGTCTGAGCTTAGCGTTTCTCACCGCTTGACTGACTTTGTTTCGTTTCTGCTTGTATACAGCGTGATTTTCAGGTGTAGGGTGTATCTTGTATGCTCGATGTGCAGCATCTCTGAGATTCATGAGCTGTTTTAGTTCATCAGTCAGCCAAGGTGCAGGTTGCCTTTTTACTTTTCTGGTCTTTATTGGAGCATATTTGTCATATAGCTGAGTAATTTTGTTAGTGAAATCGTGGAGTTTGTCGTTTATGTCCATGAGGGGAGTAGAGGTCATCCCCCAAACTATTTTTTGTGCCTCAGTTTCGAGTTCAGGCAAATTTATGCGTTTGAGGTCTCGGTATGTAGACAGTTTTTGTTTCTTTCTAGGGCATTCTAGTGAATAGGTCATGGAAATGATGTCATGGGCAGACATGCCAGGCGCAGATATTTGAGAGGTGCGGATTATTCTGTTCGGAGATTTCGTTGCGAATATATCTATGAACGTGTGACTGGTAGTCGTGTGATGAGTAGGTGCCAGCTGAAATAGCGTCATATTTGAGGAAGAAAGCATCCTCTTAAATTTCCCAGTGGAAGGACTATTGCACAGAAAATTAATGTTAGTGTCACCAGCTATAATTACATGTTCATATGACGATTCGAGACTAGAGAGGGCAGTTTCGAAGCAGGCGAACCCACCTACTTTAGGAGGTTTGTAAAGGACACATATTAAGCACTTTCTGTTAAGTGATTTGATCTCTATGAACATATATTCCACTTGTTTATCTACATTGTTGTCGGATGTGTGTAGTACTGTAGGTGACAAATCAGAGCGTATGTACGCCCCTACTCCACCCCCTCGTCTGTTGCATCTGTCGTGCCTGAGAATGATATAGCCATCTAGGTTTACGGAAGTTGTAGGAATACTTGGTTTGAGCCAAGTTTCTGACAAAAGTATTACGTGTATATCAGCAGTTTGAAATATATATTTGAACTCGTCGAAGTGAGCTGGCAGAGACTGGACATTTGCATGTGCAATATGCAGCTTGGTGCTTCGGGTGTTGATTGCCCGAGGAGGCTGCCGACCGATGTTTGCGGGTCGTGGTTGGCGGTGACAAGAGGGTCTGGCATGAGGAATGCGGAAAGCGTGTGAAGGAGAGGCGGGTGAGGGAGTGTCCTCCCAGTTCTGTGCAGTGAAAGCGGCCGGGAGGGGGTAGGTCCCCGGGGAGACAACGGGATCTGCGGCCAAGGTCAGCGAGGTCTGCAACGATTATGGAAGTAGCAGTGGGCTGGCAGGGGAAGGAATTTCGCTAAATACAACGGGAGTAATCTGCACGTTATGACATAGTGTGATATTAATTGCACTTATGAGGATAACAACTAAAGTATGATGGTGGGTTGCTAATTAAGGATGGAAGTGAGACTACCTAATGCAATAATTAACAAAATTACATGAGAAAAACAATTAAAAATGAAAATAGTTATGTGGAGAAACGAAGAGTTGATAATACAAATAATAACAAATATTACACGAGAAAAAAATAATTAGAGATAAAAAAATAGTTATTTAGAGAAACGAACAATTTGATGATGCATTAGTTACGATATGGTTGACAGTGTAAACAATATAAACATACAGGTTAGTGGCAGCAAGATTAGACATGATTTAGCTTCTAAAGCACAGGCTTTCGAGTTCATTAACACTGCAAATTGTTTTCTTTCGGTTTTCGGTCTTAACCATTATCCTGCCGTCATTTGTCCATACGTTATGTAGCCCAAATTTCGAAATCGCGCTCTTCAAAATGTTTAGTCTTTCAGAGGTCAGATCCTCGCGTACTGTCAGACCCGACTTCGCGAGATTCTTCTTTGCTCTGAAGATTTCAGATCTCTTCCTATACGACATAAATTTCACTATTATAGGCCTTGGTTTTGTAGAACCTGGCGACTTACGACCCACTCTATGACTTCTGTCAATGTCACTCAGAGTCACCTGCACGCCTAGCTTTTCTTGGACAAGGTTTATCACAAGCTCATCTGTGTTCTCTCTGCTGCTCTCTGGAATGCCGAACAGTCTGAGATTATTGCGTCTCTGATATTGTTCGAGCTCGTCCGTCTTCTCGATCAATTTCTGTTCGAGCAGTCGTGCTTTCTCCTCACTTGCTTTTAAAGATGTGTCCAGTGCACGGATCTCGCTCGCATTCGCCTCCAGAGTTTTCTGTATTTTGTCCGTCACTGCTGCAGTGACAGCATCAGTGATGGTTTGAACAACGAGCCCGAGCGTCTCCTTAGCCTGCAGCGCGGCACTCACCTCAGCCTTCACGAGTGCGGCGATGTCAGCGATGGCGGGCGGAGCGGCCGCAGCTCCCGGTGTAGACTCCACCCCTGCGCTGTCGCCGGCCTGGCCGTTGGCTGCACTGCGCGTTGTTCGGCGATTTTCCATTTTTAGTGCGATTCCGTGTAATTGGTGCTCAGTATGTGATGTAAAATACGACACTCGGCAGTAGATATACGGCTTTAGTATATGTAGACTAGCCTAACTGCTTAAAACACCTCCAGATTTCACGTAAACTTGCGAGCCAAGCTAACGCACGTCACTCACTCGCCGCCATGTTGCCTTTCGGAGCCGAAGGCGTACTCGTATACCCTTGATGAATGCGCGACACATAGCTTTACGCCTCGCCTAGGCCCATCAACACCGACACTGGACAGTTGATGTGCCGAAACATGTAGCTTGGTCGGACGAGTCCCGTTTCAAATTGTATCGAACGGATTTGTACGAGTATGGAGGCTACCTCATGAAATCATGGACCCTGCATGTCAGCAGGGGACTGTTCAAGCTGGTGGAGGCTCTGTAGTGGTGTGGGGCGTGTGCAGTTGGAGTGGTATGGGACCCCTGATACGTCTAGATATGACTCTGACAGGTGACACGTACGTAAGCATCCTGTCTAATCACCTGCATTCATTCATGTGCATTGTGCATTCCGACGGACTTGGGCAATTCCAGCAGGACAATGCGACACCCCACACGTCCAGAATTGCTGCAGAGTGGCTCCAGGAACATTCTTCCTAGTTTAAAAACTTCCGCTGGCTACCAGACTCCACAGGCATGAACATTATTGAGCATATATGGGCTGCCTTGCAACGTGCAGTTCAGAAAAGATCTTCAACCCCTCCTCCTCTTACGGATTTATGGACAGCTCTGCAGGATTCATGATGTCATTTCCCTTCAGGACTACTTCAGGCTTTAGTCGAGTACATGCCAAGTCGTGTTGCGGCACTTCTGCGTGCTCGCGGAGGCCCTACACGATACTATTAGGCAAGTGTACCAGTTTCTTTGGCTCTTCAATGTATTACCATCCAGTACTACATGAAAATAATATTGACAACAAAGATCGTAAAAATACTTTAAACTGTACTACTGGTAAACCAATACTAATACAGTGATCATCAATCTGTCTAATGGATGAACACATAATAATAAAGACGATCAACCAAAATGTTTCGATACTGGAGTAATACAAAATATGGAAAAGTAAAGGTAGTGGTTTTAATGCTTCTGTGCTCCCCCGAATTGAATAAGACACGCAGAACGTTCATACAATGTAGGACTGTCAGAAAAGTCCTTCTTTGAGATGCTGTTTAATTCGCTCGAATGTTGGTTAATTCATCAAAACATTCATCTTTCATGTGTCTGAGATTTATATTGATAACATCAAGTTACATCAGAGGTGATGACCTTTTACTGAAAGCAATTGCCCACAATTCCCATTTTCGTAGATCGTATTTTTTGCTCGGGAGTAAAGGTTTTCGGAATAACCTGGTACACACATGTCTCTCCTTTAAAAAATTATGACGAATGTGTTGAAGACTTGATTTACAGATGTTGCCCCATAGCAATTTGTAACATACCACCATTGACACATTACAGTGGCCCATCCACTACTTATCATTACCAGCTCAGAAACAATTGGTCGAATACACATGCTGCTTACTGTTGTTTGCTCAGACTCAGAACGTTTTATTAACATATGGCGCCGTTTGTGAGCAACTGAACTAGATATATATTAATGACGATTTGATTAAAACCATTCAGTTAAATCGATCAGAAATAAGTGTACTCCACAATCATACATATCATGTTTTTTTGTGTTTTGATGTATTATGATGATCCTAACGCCATAGGTGAAAGAATACAACTGCTGACAGCATCAAGCGCAGCGAAGGATGTAATTTACTCGATTGGAATCATTTCAGTAACTACAGAGATTCAAGGAAGACATATTATCGAATAATTATGGAGACAGCAGTTCAAGTGCCCCACAAACCATCATGCAAGACATTTCCGCGTAAATACGCTATAATAGGAAGTTTAGATAATTTATATGGCAGGTGGATATTGTAGCTATGAGAAAATATTCACAGGAAAATAAGGTTTCACATGTATTTTTAATGGTCATTGATGCATTGTCAAAGTTTGCTTGGGACTTACCTGTGGAAATAAAGACTGACAAAGCAGTTGGACAGGTGATTGATCAACTGTTGCAAATGAGGAGCAATAATATCCCAAACAAACTTCAAACTCATAGTGTTGGTGAATTTAATAATAAATACTTCAGTATGGTAATGGAGTGGTATGAAATACACCATTTGTTGATGTTCTCCCTGAGAAAGACAAGTATCGTGGAGCGTTTGAACAGATTGATAACTACATGTATATGGATGCATTTCAATCTTTACGGATCCTAGAAATGGACTGAAATTCTCTTGAAAATCATTGATCTGAGTAACTAAACTGTATGTTGAACACGAAAAATGAAAGCAATTGACGTTAATGATAGTGAACTTCTAACTACAGTACATAGTTCCACACAAACAAAAATTTGATGTACTCGTTTTAGTACATGTGTCAATATATGACCACTTTCGAGAAGTCATACCTATCACACCATTCAACAGAGATGTTTACAGTTTCCAAAGCGCAACGAGCTAACCTTAGGACATGTATGACTGAAAGACATCCGTAGTGAGACAACTGCTAGTTTTTACATTGATGAATTACAGAGGAGTACTGAACTGAGCGTTTTTCTCACAGACTTCATCATAAGGATTCAAAAGAACAAGGCTCTGTTCAGTGGCTTGGCCTCCTTTCATTGCAAAACAACTGGGTGGATGCCAGCAATGTGGTGTATAACAACGCGCGCAAATCTCGAACTGGGCAGTAGCGTAACAAGAATGATCCGATGCGCATCTGCATTCTCGACAAGTTATATTTAGAGCGGCTCATCCCCACCAGACCAAGAACGAAGATTGAAAAGAGACTCGCGTGTAGCGACAAGGGAATCAGTGTACTAGCACTATGGGACTTAACATCTATGGTCATCAGTCCCCTAGAACTTAGAACTACTTAAACCTAACTAACCTAAGGACATCACACAACACCCAGCCATCACGAGGCAGAGAAAATCCCTGACCCCGCCGGGAATCGAACCCGGGAACCCGGGCGTGGAAAGCGAGAACGCTACCGCACGACCACGAGATGCGGGCTCAGTGTACTAGGCAAGGCCTTCAGACAGCACAACATTGCATACGTGACAAACAAGGATCGGCACCCTGCAGATCGAATTTTATCTGCTACAACTAAGGAAAAACGTACAGGGAGGGATATAGATACAGGTCATCGTATAGCGCACTTATCATTCTTAAGGCAATGTGTGCAAACTTAAAATGGGATTCGGGTTAAATTTCATTTGAGATATGAACGCTGCTCATTATCCGCTGATGATGTAGATGAAGAGCGAAAACAGTCTAAAGAAGCTCATTCAGTTTTCATTGGAAAACTCTTAACAACGCCTATGATTTACCACTACCTAGGACGTCAGACAGAACTGGCAGAACTATCTGCCATAGGCACTATAGTGGGTGGAATGGCAGCTATTGCCGGAACGGTTAATAGTATAGCACACTCTCAACAGCAGTTTGACAAAGCGAAAAGATATGATACGTTCATTCGGAAAGGGCTATATTTGAAATCACTCAGACTCTTCACGACAAGAGTGCTACGTTTACTGCCCGACAAGCAGTATAAAAGTTTTCCTACCCAAGAATTAATGGAATGTTTACGCGAAATACGCCATGTGAAAATCTAATGACTGCAGAATTACAAATTCAAATGCTATGTGAGGATGAGGAATTCAGCGGTGGCGTATGTAAAATGAAACTGAAATAGGATCTACTACTTTGAATCATTCGGGGTCATATGACCGCTGAAATAATTATGTCACAACTTCGCCAGCAACCGCACATTCCAAAATTTTCATGACTTTCAAAATGTCAATACATACCTGTGTGGACATGTATGCCTTACGTACCCCCTGACAGCTGTAATGCAGAAATAAAAACAACCTTAGTGCACAGGAGTTGGTCAATTGAGCTTCAACATACACTCTGGCTTTAAAATAGTTGTCATCGATACGATGCAGGAATTGATATACAACAACTGAGTTAAGCCAAAGTGAGTGACTTTTTAATGAACAGTTATCTCCTGTTACCTGCTGAAACTTCATTGTTCTGTAGTACCATAAGATTATTTCGGCGTTTTCGCCATTTTCTAACACAACCTTAAGTTGTTCATTACCTATGTGCATACTTGCTGTCATATCATTATACGATTTATGTTGATAGATCAGAAGCATTCAACTTTATTCCTAATATCACAGCATCAAACTGCAAATTATGTCTAGGAACTGGAAGAGTTGTGCACGTACCCCACAGAGCAAATGAAATTAGTGATTCAAACATATATTTAAAATATTCTGTACAAAGTGTCGAGCTACGTGAAAACGTCAATACGCTTAGAATAGAAACACGGAATACCAATTAAGTAATTGACTTTAGATGAGAAAATTCAATAGGAACACTACTAGGTTTTCAAAGCAGCAAGTTTTGCAACCAGAGCAGAATAAATTTTACAAGTATTCTCAGTCAGTAGATATACTCACGATTAGTGCATTTCACGTTGAATGAAACCTTGCAAGGAATTTGTCTGAATGACAGACTGATTCACACAAAATACGAGTTCTACCCTATAGTCAGGACAGGACATAAGATCATAGAGTTGACAACCAATGCAATTTATGACTGTTAAAAAATTAGATCATCTCAAGGTGACTGTTGTAGACCAGACCATCTTGTCAGCCTTCACAGTGAAGAAATCTCAATATTGTTCCTTTTGAAGCAGATTGGGTTTATTGTGTAAAACCAGAACACACAACTGCCAACACATCAATTCACAGCAGAAACACGATGTGTTAACGGCAATGAATCATTAATTCTTTAAATCACTGGGCGTGAAACTGCATGAGAACAATTTCGCTGTTCACTGTAACGACCCCATTTGAATATTACAGAAGAAATATTCGCCAGTAGTAGTTTTCCACAAACATGTTGCTTCAGCAGCTTTTGATAGCGACGACGAGACCAGTAATGTGATCCAGCACCACTCCAAGCAGCAGTTTCTGTAGTTGGAGGGAAAATTTGTTACAAGTGCGGATCGAAGCACTAAAGCAACATATCATCTTACACGTAACGCATTTGCATTCTTGTTTCTGGTATGAGACAAGAGCTGAATGGGTTTGAGTTTGACTGGACACAGAATGTAGGCATCGCACCAACCTTAAAACATATGTTTCTGGGTCAAAATTAAAATGAACAGTTTGGAAAATGCAGGATAATTTATGAGAAAACTGTCATTAGCAACTGAATACGAAACGATTTAGTGCATGCATACGTCTCAAGACACAATGAGACATTTCGGGTACATGAAATGTGTTCTAGTTCATGTAAAGTAAGAACTCATACTTGTACAAAGCAGGATGGATGCAAATGCGTACATCCAAGGAGAAGCTGCCACTCCTCAAGAGAATAAGATTGTGTTGAAAAATTAACTTGGAAAACGCCCCATACCTCTGTTACTATGAATCTTCATCCACACCCATTGCAAAATGTTTTATTAATCAACGCTAGACACACGTACAGCGAGCAGCTATAACGCAACTGTTTGAACGTGGTGGCTGGCAGCAGTTGTAAACATAATGTCATACTCACGAAGGCGAAGACTATCAACTTGTGTCGATATACACCCAGCAGATCTAGGAAACGAAGTGACATTGCTATGAGGACAGATATGGTGACACATGTTGCTTATATTGCATCTTTTGGTTTTATTATTTTGACATAAGAAATTATGTTTTAAAAGTTTGGTTTCAAAACTATATTTTGCAAAAAAATTTTTTCTCCTTGTAAGTTTTATCAAAAGTTTTCAAAAGTCGTACTTTTGATTTTTATGGCTGGTTGGGAGGGACAGGGTGGGAGTGGGGCGGTTGTTTGTAATCTTTGTAAAGTAAGCACTGCCCTAAGGTACTTTATATGGATATTGTAAGCTTCATTTATTGGATGAAAGACTGTAATCCATATGAAGTAATAAAGTGTCAGCCCTTGTGTTAGACACTTATGGATATGCAGCTGATAATTATCCTTATAGAACAGAGCTAGCGAATATGAAGGGTATCGACCTGATGAGAAACAAGTCAGCAAGGTTACTGATTTTGGAGTCTGAAGGTGTGTAAAAAATTTTGCAAATACCGCACAGGCAGGTGCCACACTAACGCAGGTTAAGGGTGTGTGGCATGTGCCCACACTGACTCTCAAGGTTGAAGATTACTTCTAGTGGCTGTAGATGATGCTTCTCCTCTTATACACATGTTGGGTCACACCAATTTTCACACACACACACACACACACACAAACATATATATATATATATATATATATATATATATATATATATATATATATATATGTGTGTGTGTGTGTGTGTGTGTGTGTGTATGAGAGAGAGAGAGAGAGAGAGAGTGCTAGTTAAGACTGAAGACATACTATGTGTGTGTGTTAGCACAGTTTTCCATGCTGCTGTCCATAAACAGCACAATAGTATGGTTTCATTTTATGTCTCACAAGCAAAAGGTAATCTGTAAAACTGTTCTACAACAGCAACTGATGGACCAGCTAATATATATATTTGAAGGCAAATTACAGTGTAAAGTGTAAATTTGTGCTTCATTCTATATGAACTAGTATTATATATTTTGAAAACATACTATACTGTAAAACTGCGTTAACTGTGCGAAGCTGTCTTATAATCTGTATACTGTTAAGTTGTAATATGCTACAGCAGTGTAGAAAAAGTGTTCCAGCTGTTCCAACCTGTCCTCTCATCCAACCTGTGATATTTATTGTTTTGCAAATGTTGTAGACTGCAAAGTACTAAATACATTTTGTATACATTATTTGCAGTTTTGTACTGTGTTATCTGCAAAAAAGACATATCGTTATTAGCTCAACAAGAAACCTATTGTTCAGCTGATTTTTAAAAAGTGGCTGAGCTGTGAAGTCTGTTTTGAAACCATACTACAGTTTTGCAACTGTGAAATCATTATTACCTGAACTCAAAAAGCCATTATTCAACTGATTTGTAAAAGTGTAAAATATATTTTGGATACATACTACAATTTTGTACTGGTGAGAACAAATAAATCTACTTTGTTCAACTATAGTCACTGGTTATCTTTTTATATAAACCCAGTTACATATTTAAAATGTAGTAGATTTGTAGTGCAACGAAACACAATTTTCGACAGAGACTATTTTTTACTATTCATTTTTAATTTTGTTTGATATAGTTGGGTATACAAATCAGTTAAAATATGCACATAATTCTGTGTCAATCTGGCAGTGATGCTGATGCATTGTACATATTGTGTACTGAAGCACAGCACGTATTCGAATTCTTACCAAAGATTTCTTCTGAAACCCTCTGACGGGTAAGATCAGTAAGGCTATGCCAAACATTTCATAAAACCACACAGCTAAGTTCTCCACTCAGTATGCTCATATGCCACACTGTATGGCTGTGCTACATGCATCAAGTTTCTGAATTTAGATTATTGAAAGTGAGTGTAGTCCTTGATATTCTCTATGTTGTATGTTTGCAGTGTTCTTGGGTAATCCCCAACACATAATACACTCCTGGAAATTGAAATAAGAACACCGTGAATTCATTGTCCCAGGAAGGGGAAACTTTATTGACACATTCCTGGGGTCAGATACATCACATGATCACACTGACAGAACCACAGGCACATAGACACAGGCAACAGAGCATGCACAATGTCGGCACTAGTACAGTGTATATCCACCTGTCGCAGCAATGCAGGCTGCTATTCTCCCATGGAGACGATCGTAGAGATGCTGGATGTAGTCCTGTGGAACGGCTTGCCATGCCATTTCCACCTGGCGTCTCAGTTGGACCAGCGTTCGTGCTGGACGTGCAGACCGCGTGAGACGACGCTTCATCCAGTCCCAAACATGCTCAATGGGGGACAGATCCGGAGATCTTGCTGGCCAGGGTAGTTGACTTACACCTTCTAGAGCACGTTGGGTGGCACGGGATACACGCGGACGTGCATTGTCCTGTTGGAACAGCAAGTTCCCTTGCCGGTCTAGGAATGGTAGAACGATGGGTTCGATGACGGTTTGGATGTACCGTGCACTATTCAGTGTCCCCTCGACGATCACCAGTGGTGTACGGCCAGTGTAGGAGATCGCTCCCCACACCATGATGCCGGGTGTTGGCCCTGTGTGCCTCGGTCGTATGCAGTCCTGATTGTGGCGCTCACCTGCACGGCGCCAAACACGCATACGACCATCATTGGCACCAAGGCAGAAGCGACTCTCATCGCTGAAGACGACACGTCTCCATTCGTCCCTCCATTCACGCCTGTCGCGACACCACTGGAGGCGGGCTGCACGATGTTGGGGCGTGAGCGGAAGACGGCCTAACGGTGTGCGGGACCGTAGCCCAGCTTCATGGAGACGGTTGCGAATGGTCCTCGCCGATACCCCAGGAGCAACAGTGTCCCTAATTTGCTGGGAAGTGGTGGTGCGGTCCCCTACGGCACTGCGTAGGATCCTACGGTCTTGGCGTGCATCCGTGCGTCGCTGCGGTCCGGTCCCAGGTCGACGGGCACGTGCACCTTCCGCCGACCACTGGCGACAACATCGATGTACTGTGGAGACCTCACGCCCCACGTGTTGAGCAATTCGGCGGTACGTCCACCCAGCCTCCCGCATGCCCACTATACGCCCTCGCTCAAAGTCCGTCAACTGCACATACGGTTCACGTCCACGCTGTCGCGGCATGCTACCAGTGTTAAAGACTGCGATGGAGCTCCGTATGCCACGGAAAACTGGCTGACACTGACGGCGGCGGTGCACAAATGCTGCGCAGCTAGCGCCATTCGACGGCCAACACCGCGGTTCCTGGTGTGTCCGCTGTGCCGTGCGTGTGATCATTGCTTGTACAGCCCTCTCGCAGTGTCCGGAGCAAGTATGGTGGGTCTGACACACCGGTGTCAATGTGTTCTTTTTTCCATTTCCAGGAGTGTATATGGCAATCAAATAATATCACAGGTGTTTGAGTTTTGAACATTACGATAATTTGTGTTGAATTTCTGAATAATTACTAACATTCATAATCTGATAACGCTACTGTCATGTCACTATATTTAGGATTTTTTGAAAATTACCTCTACGCTGAACTCTCAGTCGAAAGATATGCCTACAACAAGGCATTTACTGTTACTCACATTTAGCTTGTATAATGCAGAGAATAGCAACACATTCATTTGTCTACCATACAATGGTAGCGCCTCAATAAGGATGCAGACGTTGGGACAGTGGAAACTAAAATTTTCTGACATGATTTCTGCACCAGTCAGTCTATGAAACATCAGAAAGCATATGTGTGTACTGACTTGATTCCTCTCTAATGTATCAGAGAGCAGTTGCTATAAGAAATAAATAAATGAAAACGCGCGCACGCACACACACACACACACACACACACACACACACACACACACACACACACACTGAATACTAATAAACATTGAGACGTGTTAATACTTACATTCAACTTTGTGAGATAGTGTGGCATTTGGACTGAGGGCTGCAGATCTCTGATGGCTCATCACTATAGTATAGCGAGCTCATCTGTTGAGTCCACCAGATGACTGGATTCTGGAGAGGAGGGAGGCGACTGCAGCGACAGAAAAACTGGTACAACTATTTATGGGCTGGTACCGTTGCATAAGGAAAGCATATCATCACATGACGTCAGAGAAAAACCAGTCATGTGAGTCGGATAGTGATGGGGGAAATTGCTGAGATGAGTCACACTCAGTTGCGCTTCCATTGCTGGAGCGTGTAGTCAAGTTGTCCACTTGTCCGCAGCAGCGGCTGCGATGTTGGTGGTGATGGTGGCAGTGGCTGTGCGGTAGAGAGCTTCCTTCACGTATTCGCAGCAGCCCAGTGAGGAGCTGTCGGTTGGTTGGCACAGGGGCTGGCGTGGCGGATGGCGCATTGTTGGCAAAGAGGCTTCCCCCTCCATCCTACCTTACAACACAAGCGGTGGTGATCGTTTAACAGCACAAGTGGCCTGTGAAGTTACACAGTTTTAAACTGAGCACAGGTACCCTCTTGGATTTTTTAAATTTCCCGTCACTTTAAAACGTTGGCAAAATGTGGTACTGCCATTTTAATCTTAATGCAAGTGACCATCTTGCACTTTTTGAATCTCCCACCATTTTAAACTGATTTTTTAAATTTCCTTCGGTTTCTTGTAATTCCCGCCATTTTATGCTTAGGACAATCGTGATAGTTGCGCCATCTTGGACAATGATATTAAAGGGGTCAGGTGAAATCTGCCAATAATGCACGGTGCCATCGGCTGATATTATCGAAAATCTGGCAGCAATGCAAACAAACCTAGTACCGGCCATTCCCAACTAATAGCTACTGTTACTATTATACCATATTAGGTTTTAAATATAAACACTAACCAGGCAGTATGCTACTTGAGCAGCTACTCCACAGTGTGTACAAGCTGTCTCCCCTTTCTCAGTATTTCGCATTGTGCCGCTTGCCCTCCATCAACGATCCAGGTGGTTGTCTACTGAATCTTTGAATCTTTGTCTCCTAGTAGACATTCTATTACCACATATCTGTCAAATATCAGCCACGTATTTTCACATTTGCATTCAGCGCCTCTCCCCAACAGTGATTCATAAAGTCAGTTTCATTCTTATTTCCATCAGAAAATTTCCCTGCTACAGTTCGCTCTCTTTAACACAAACTTGCTTCCTATCTTGAAGGAAAGACGTTGCGACGAAGTCGCTGTCTTTTCCTTGTAGGTGAATCCACTCCTCAACGTTACTGGAAGAGAGAGATTATTTATTTGGTCAACTAGTTAGTAACTTGCATGTTGACTGGATAGTTGACGTTGGTCTACAACCGTCTGCCAGTTCAGGTTTTCTTGGATTTCGGTAATGTGCTCCCGTGAAATACACAAGTCCGTGACCATTAGTGCTTTTTTTTTTGTTTCATTATTCCTTATTAACCTTATTTAAGAAACAATTCTGGATAAGTTGTACCAGTGTTTCCTAAACTATGTTCTTTGTAGACTGTCTTAATTGTTCCAGTATCTTGTCAATGAACCGTTGTCCGCTACCTGTGTTACTGCTACTGCTGAGCCTATGTATACTAGATGCCGGAAGAAAGTGTAACATCTTAAATGATAAGGGCATTTTATTGACAAGTTATGTGACAGTTTGTTCATCATTGTAGAAGCCTATGATAAAAATTCTGACTAGATGAAAAACACGTCACAGTAGACGATGCCGAAACAGTCTCATCAATAGTACACACACCTCTGCCGGCAACGCAGGCGTGTATTTTCCCATGCAAACTATCATAAATATGCCAAATGGCATCCTACGAGGGAGTGACCGAAGGAATTTGCACTTTTACTGCAAATCGTGAATGATTGTCGGAGGTCTGGAGATCGAGTAAGTTCCCGCTTCACCATGTCCCATACGTGTTCAACTCGCGGAAGATGTAGGGATTTCGCTGGCTTCTACAGCACCAACAGCACGTTACGTCACTGTAGCCGCAAGTGCTCGTTCACTGAGAAAGCACATCACATTCCTATTAAAGAAATGGCAGTAGTACAGCAGTAACAGTCTGTACAATGTGCACTCGTTACTTTACTCAACAGATACACTAAATATGACAGGGAGTTGTTACTGATGGCCCACACACACCATAAAGCACGGAGTGGGACGTGTTTCTTGCGGGCAAATCCACCCAGGATTAGCCCACTTATCAGGTCTGCGACATACACGGGCATGTCCGTCATTCGCATACAGACAGAACTTCCTCTCATCACTGAAGACAGTAGACCTCCATTCCACTCGCCAGTGGTCTCTTTCACGACACGCGAGCAGCTGTGCCTGTCTTGTCGTGGTGACAGTGGTAGCGTGGCCAGAGCCACACATGATGTCAGTTCTGCGGCAAACTGAGGCTAATGACCCGTTAAGATACAGCAGGTGCAACATGTGGCTGGATTGCGTCCCCGGATGATGTTCGATCGGCGACCGCTGCTCGTACAATGCGTCGATCTTGGCATGCGTCTATACTACGCTGACGTCCAGAACATTGTCTACAGTTGTGGGAATGTTTCAAAAAGCATTGCAGAAAGCAGCGTGCGAGCTAACATCACAAAGATGTTCGGGCTCACATGCGGTTCCTCTTCGTCGAAATGTCTTGGCTCAAACTCGCCTAGGAGTTGAACAGCAAGTGTCGCATTGCACGCCCTATATTAGACACTTGTGACGCTTCGGTTAAATTGTCCCGTTGATGGCAAGTTTGCGAAATACAAAGTTAACATAACATAATAACAGTAATAATAATTTCGGGACTAAATTAGCGACCCATAAATGATGTAGGCCACTCAGTTGCGATTTGGTAGGAATAATGTTTATTCAGAAATAGGTAATAGCGAAAGTGGTCCTATTTACAGTTACTGTTACACTCGAGTGCATATACATTTGATGATTCACAATCTCATCGCGAAATACAAATTACCTACGCGAAAAGTTAGAGTTTCACAAGCCGCTCAGAGAGCGATACCACACAACGCGAAATTTTCTGAGTCTTTTCACTTTCTAGCTGCCCAAAGACCGACTGTCCGCTTTCGCGTCTCAATCCGAACTGTACCGTTTGGTGCCTCCAGCCGAACTGTCTGATTCCGCGTCTCCACCAGCACTGACCCTCTGCCCGTCCTCGACCACGTTTCTTGCGCTCCGATTATCCTCGCACAGTTGACTACGGCAGTTCCCATTCCTGAATTGCTACAGGTTATTCTACATTATTTTACATTTTAACATATTTAAATAATCAAAGCTTGACCACTTTCACGTTCTAAATAAAATAACAATAATATCCATTACATAATAAACGTTAAATTCTTTTACATAAAACCAATACAATTCCCTTCTTAACTTTGAATGTCACGGCCAGTAGCCTTGCTCCAGTGTGTTTTCTGATAAGTAAATAAAGAACAAAAGTAAGTTTGATGCACTAAACTTTACAACAAATATTCTATTACCTAACGATTCAATAAGCTGTGATGCTGTCATCGTTCAATGTGTTGCTTAACTGAAAAAAACTGATAATTTAAATTTACCATACCTTTTAAACAAATAAAGTTACAGAGTTGATATTTACAACATTTGTAGTTTTAATGATGCGCTTCTATATGAAATTTCTATCGTTAAGATCGACTAAAGCGTTCAGATTTTAGCATTCAGGTCTTTGTTACAAAACTTGTGAATTTCACTTTAACAGTAAATCCTAAACTATTATAGATATGATCAATATTCAAGTTTTATTGGGATCACCATGAACATTTATGGAGGATGGCAGATTAAAATTACTGTGGCTTGATTCCGTACATTACTACAGAATTAAATAGTTTTCATAAATGTTTCCCTTTATGGCCGACCTTAGGTCTGCCATATTTAACACTGCTACGTCTTCTCGGCCACAAACGGATTGTAAAGAGTTTCACTATGACGTAGGTTGTCGCCTCTCTCACTCGCACACTGCAGCTCTTAGGCCTCAATAGACAATAGTTTGTGAGTTTCCCCATCTCGTCGTGAATCTGTGCCTTTTGTGGCACGCGGCCCTTGACGACAGGGTTCGTTTCACAATTCCTGTAGCCTGGCCCTTTCGCCCGTATTTTTAAATGGGAGCGCAATGCTCGTTAACTCGCAAGCGTCACATCACCGATGCATTGTGCCCAGAGTGTGCAGCAGTCCATCGGTAGTTCCATCCAGCATCCCACAGGCCCATAATGTGCCCACCATTCCAACGCCTGAAGTTGATCATCATGACCCTGGAACGAATGTTGCAAACAGCGTTCATCTCTAAACTCAGCACAACCTACAGGGTCGAAAAAGAGGGCGCACGGACATATCTCCTGAGTGCCATCTGATCGCCCATGAATCACAGACAACGCAACCCCTCAGTATGCACATATTACATCTTGATGCTATTGAACATAGTCCTTGAGCGTGCTGCATTTTTTTTTCCTGAAACGTACTTCCCGCTGAAACTGAAAGCTTCTACAGTTCTATTAGGCCAGGAGGATTCGCCCGTCACAAGCACCATTATAAACACTGCAGCGTTGAAACTCCAGCGATTTTCTTGGTACGCAGCCCCTCTTACAAATCCTTGGCAAGCCTTTATATAGCTACAGAGTTGCCTTCATATAAGGTTCCCTGACAAATTGAGACGTATGTAACACGTAATTAGACGCGACCCGGGGCAACGCTGAACATGTGCACGGTAAGAACACTCGCGTTACGTGATTTACAACAGCTATCTGTCTGCACGCTCCCCGTTTCTTGCTGACACTCGTAGCCTAATGAGGACTCACACGTGTGCCAGCGGAAACTAAGTTTAGTGCACTGCACTTTAGCTAGCTGGCTTGCTCGTGTCCCCGGCTCCGTAAATCTTATCCCATGCATGACACAGCACAACGTAATTTCCTAATCAGATATTATATGACTATCACAGAGAGCTCTAGGGAAAATATGTTCAGAACATGTTTAAGTGTTGCATTAATGATAAGTCATATCTAAAGTTCAACGAATTCTTCACTGTACGGTCGGATCGCCTGATCCTGCCACATCGAGGAAGTCTTCTTGATCTGGATGTTTACGTTACTGTACTGGCTGAGGAAGTCTTCTGTCATCCATCCCGTTGGTATGATCGTTCAGTTTCTTCTTAATTTCTGCCACAGTGCAGTCGTTGAGGTAATGCGGAAACAGGGCGATCTATCTGACGTCCAAAAGGGCATGACCATTCGCTTTCGGGCTAAGGCTAGAAGCACTCACGAAACGGCAAAATTTGGAAGCTGTTCACATACCACCGTGGCTAAAATATACCGTGCATGGGTATACCGTGGCGCTATCGAAAACCGGCGCCGAGGAAACTATGGTGAACCACAGACCATAAATGGCAAGGCTGAAGAACGTCTGCTGAGATGTGTACGGGCGAAGAAACACGTACAACTGCTGAAAAACTGACCTCCCAGATGAACCAAGGGGTTACCAAAAGTGTCTCCTCAACGATCGTTCAGCGAAATTTGCTGCATAAGGGCGTAGTTCATTCACCCACGCTGACGTCTTTTCATAGGCAACGGAGGTTAGAATTTGTCGGCCAATACCGCAACTGGACGTCCAGTGAGTGAAGACAGGTGGCGCCTTTTCTGATGAATCACGTTGTATGGTAGCGAGGTTTTTTTTTTTTTTTTTTTTTTTAGAACAACTGTGTGAGGTGAAATGACAAGTTTAATGTCGCAATATTTCTCACCACATTACAGCTTTTCACACAATTTTCAACTCGACAACATAAAAACAGCGCAATGATGGATAATGCATCTTGCCAACATCAAAAATTGAAATAAGTTTATACACAACAATGTTAAATATTAACTCTCTGAAAGAACATTAATCTTAAGTACAATATTATGAAAGTTTAATTGGAAGTTTCTTCACATTAATCATAAGCACAATAATATGATAGTTTAATTGGACATTTCTTTACAAAATTGCTCCTACACATACGTTATGATGTTGGTCAGTACTACGAAAATCGTCCGATTCCGGTTCAAAGTTTGGTACTATTTAGGATGACAATCAAGTCTACGGTAGATGGTTAGTCAAGTGACAAATTTTAGCGCAAGATTACCCAAGGCCGCTCGAGTTTACAGTGGGTGCAAGCTGGCGAACCAATAAAGCTTAGGCCTCTGCACGCGGTGTTTACCTTAAGCTGCCATTGCTGCCGTCTGCAAGGCTGCTCTCTCCCACTGAAATTCCTACAAAACTAATCTGGCCTTTGCTGAACTTTCCTTCAGAAGCTTTCCTTATGTTTCTCGTTATGCGAGAAAACAAGTACTCAGCCCTAGTCTTATTATGTGGCGATATACGCACGCATGGTTGGAGCAGCGTGCATATTATAGTGCCCTCTCAGTTCTCGCAAGAACAATTAACTAATTTGGATGGTTCGTTTCTCCACAGTTGGAGCTAGACGTTGTTACAGCTAATTTTAGCTGAAGTGCAGCCGCTGTGAAAGCAGTGTCCACCCCAATTTCTTTTCTGTGTCGTACGGAGCATTAAGCGCTCCATTATGCATTTGACGCCAGTTCAGAGAAGAGTCCTTGAAAATTTCTCTCTTGTCCTCTCATGGCAGAACTGCCTCCCTCCACTTGGGCTCCTTTTTCACGTCATAGCTTTTTTCGACAATAGGATCGTTCCTCTTATTTTGTAGAAACACCCTCTACCAATCGCAACGTCCCTTCTATCAAACTGTGTCGAAACTTTAGAAGTTTTCTTCTTCCTAGTGAGTTTCTGCCAATCGGACATGTTGTGCCCGTTCTAGACGCCTAAAGTACTTTGACCTTTACATGTATCACACTCACTGGACGAAAATTTGTCACTTGTTTTTGTTCGTACCCCATTGGAATTTTGAAACGCAGTTTTCTAAAGCTTCTTCTCTGCTCTTGAACCGATGCCCTCGCTACAGGCGGCCCTCCAACTTGAATCACCTGGCCCAGAGTCACTGTTCTCCTTCCTGACACCCCTTTAAGTGGCTGCTGGCGTAACTCCCGCAGTGCGGTTTCGCTACGCCATTGTGGAGCTGGCTTTTCAAAACTAAAAACAACACGACTCGCATTCCCTGTTCTACCTTTCGCTCAAAGACCTGCATTGTATAGGAATGATGTGTTAATTACCGTCGATTGACTATCATCCCTTTGTGCGTTACATGTTGATAGGTAAATGTTTTCATACCTGTCGATTTACGTCAGGTGTCATCTTCAACTCCACATTGCTATTTGTAAAGGTCGCATGTAAGGTGCGAATCTGACCATTTATTCTGCCACTTTACATATCCTCCTCCTTCCGTCTTCAATTTGGTACTGGGTCAATCAATGGTTGAGTAATTGATTGAAGACATTGCAAAATTGGTTCGACTGCTGACTGTAGCAATTGAGATGTTTACTGACCAACTTCCTATCTTAATATTTTGTATAATTTACGCAGTGGTTCTATTCAGTCTCCTCTTTTACCTCACACTTGAATTTCTGACCTTTTGTACTATTCTATTGAACTAATTTAAGGAATTATTTTCTTTCAAATATAGTTGATTACAATAAATTGTTATTGACAATGTGCGTATCTTTACAAATTTGTATCAATTGAAAATTCTCCTTTTTATTTTGAGACTGTTCTATTTTATTCAGTTAATTAATGTTAAATGATGATGGATATGTATTGAAGTTGAGGAAACCTTCATTTAATAACGACTACTACGTGATTAGGGATGCAGCATTATTATTAACGAGTAAATGCCTTTCTTAAAGTCGTGCACTGAGAACGTAATATTTCGATCACTCATTTGAATTTTGTCACCAACGGCGTTACGCAAGCTGTTAGCTGTAATTGATTGATTTTCTCATACGTTGTAGCATCTCTACAACAGCACCGATCGTCTCTAGGCAATCCCAGTCAGTCTTTCTGGAATGCTGTTCGCGAACGGCTGCACAAAGGGTCGAACAAACAGACTGGCGTACAGTTTTGCAATCAGGGTGCTTGGGATAACTACGACAGTGCTCCTACTGTCATACGAAAACGCACCTCAGATCATAACTCCAGGTGTCGGTCCAGTTTGGCTGGTACCCAGGCAATTGGTTGCAGGCAATCACCTGGCCTCCATGTGACCAACACATGGCCATCACTGGCACGGTGGTGGAACCGGCTTTCATCAGAAAACACAACAGGCCTCCACTCAGCCAATGAATGAGGTCTTGACGGACACCACTGAAATCGTAAGTGGCGGCGGTTTGAAGTGAGTGGAATGCACGCTACGGGCCGTCTGACTTGGAGCTGCCCTTGAAGTAAGCGACTTTTAACAGTTGGCTGTGTCACTGTATTGGAAATTGCTGCTCGGGTTGTTGCTGCAGACGCTGTACGAAGCGCCTCGGCCGTACGCCGACCAAGATGGTCTTCCCTATCGGTAGTGCCACGTGGCCGTCCAGAGTCAGAGGTCTTCTTACGACCTTATCTTCCCGTGACCACCTCTGCCAGTAGACAAGTATGGTTTATTCCTACCAAGTCTTCCTGCAGTACCGCGTAAGGAACATCCAGTTTCTCTTAGACTTATAACACGACCTCGCTGATACTCAGTGAGATTTTTATAACGGTGTCTTCATCGTCTTAAAGGCATTTGACTAACTTCAACTCACTACGTCCAATCTCAAAGTTAACTAATGTTCACGAGCGCTACAGCGAGAATTTGAAGCAAATCTGGTTTGCATCGTCATAGTGACGCCACTAGCGCCACTCTTATTCGACTTCCGCGAAACTTGAGAAGACGTCACCTTTCAGATGTAGAGACACCCCTAACAACTTTCGTTTATCTCGCACAACTTCTTCTTTGTGTTGGGATTGTTTCTCCTGTCAGCGTATTTTCCGAAAAAAAAGCATATTAATACAAATACACTCCCCATTCTCGTAATCATTTACAAAATATCTCCTACACTTAAAATAAATGTTGACGGATACACTAGGCGATCAGCCACAGAGGCCATCACGCGTATTACTGTGATAAGAGGTGGCAATGATACATATAAATTTGATGTTGATTCTGTTGGCATGCTTATTCCTCTGAAAAAGTGAATTACTGTAGAACCGAGGAAACATCCTCAGTCACACATGTGAGCGCTATAAGCAGAAAGCTAAGACCTGTTCCGTTCTAATCACGTTCATAATGAACCACCAGCGGAAAAATGCTCCTGTCGAAACACAAAAAAGTGGAATATGTTCCTGTTAAAAATATTCTGACAGAAAACTGGCGAACTAGTTAACTCAATCCTCATTTCGCCCTCTTCACCAAAAATTATGGCATATTAGTGCTCTTTTAACACAGAACATTATAAATCCTCTCACCCGAACTCATACCCTCTTTGTAGTTAGGCCTTCATACTCAGCATCTGCTGGCACTGTCTGTAAATGTATCTCTGCCACTGTCTCATTCATCTCTCACTGATTTACAAAATATCCGATTGTCACCGCCTCCTCTCTCACTTGCACTGTCTCATTTTCTCTTTCTTTCTCGACGCCACTGTCTCCCCACACCACGGCAGTTCGCCGGATGCAGACCCCCTCTCCTCACCCCCGCCCCCCCCCCCCCCCCCCCGCCCCATCAAGCCTATGTATGGTATCCACTCACCTGTATTTTTCATTTCCACTGTTTCCCCTCTCTTTTGCTCTCTGTGCTTTTATCTTCATCCTCTTCTCTTCCTCTTTTACTGCCATTGCCGCTGACTGACCATTAATATCTCCTCTTTCTTTGGTTACCTCTGCTAATGTCTTCATTCACGCTCTTTCTATTTCACTGACACTCTCTCTCCCAACATCATTGTCTCGTCCCTCTTTTCTTCCCACTGACACTATCTCCTCTCTCTTCCACCGTCACTATCTTCCAGCACGAAAAACGCGAAGACGTTTGCGTGCCAAAATTTTTGGCAGGGCAAACGGAAAGCGGATTGAGGTAGCTTGTGCCCCACTTTTCTGTTACAGTCTTTTTAAAGAGAAACATATTCATCTTTCTTTTTGCTCCGAGAGGGAAATTTTTCCGCTGGTTCCCTTCTTTCCCATGCAACAGCTTATACTGTATTTTACATAAATTTATAACAGACTACCTCTATAGGTCAGTAAAGGTTGGACAGTTTATTCATAAACATTTATGTACTTTGACACATAAAAACAACCAATAACTACACGTAATATGAGGTTAACACAAAATCGTTTGTTTTACATTTTGTTTAGGATACTTTGCTCATTGATCGCGGTTAATAGAAAACGTCTGACTTATGTATCTCAAAGGAGTAAATATGTTGTTAGAAATATTTTGCTGAATTTTCAGTATATATAGTTGTAAATAATTTATTAGCACCCATTTTAAGTTATTTTCGGCCGTGTTAAGGTACCTTTAAGCTCATTTATTGTCACTGCAATACCACTTTGTGCATATTAGTATAGGAGTGAAACTCTCATCACATAGAGGCAGCGTGTCATAAAGTTATATTGACGAAAAAACTGATGATTAAAACCTAGTTGGGTGATGTCAGATGCCTTGCAATGACGATGACCTCTTGCCATGTGCTCACTACGTCAGTTAAAACTACATTTACGCATCGTCAACTACGTTTACGAGCATGTATTACGTGCGTAAGTATGGTAACTCCGAAAATTTGCACCTCGGTAACGAATAATGTTACCGAAAGATTCAAGGTTTCCCGAGAACATCAGCTTAAGAACATACGGTGAAAATTTGAATGATTTGTCATGAACAGAAATTACAGAAGTTGCCACCCCCACAGTTTTCGCGTGTAGCTTGATAACGGATAAGGATTCCCGAAAATGGTAAAATGGCGTTTCTAGATGAAAGAATAAAGAATATATAGTTACAGTTTGAGCGATTGCTGCCCACGGTACGAAACCGTCTAAAAGCGGTTTCCTTCCTTTTCTGTTTAAGTACGGTAGCTTTGAATTTTTGGATCTTCGCAATGGATAATGATATCGAGGAAAGGTTAGAAATTCACCGAGAACATCATCTTAAAAAAAAAAAAATGGTAAAAATTTTGAAAATCTGCCGTTGGAAGAAATTATAGAAGTGTCCATACCTACAACTGGTCTTTTCGTACCCGGATATCATGGTTTTTCGGGATGCTTTGATAAGCGGCCTAAGGTCCACTCTTGGATGCACCTAATGCAAAGAAACCAATCGATCAGTTCAATTTGCCTGCGCTGGACAAAGTGGGTAATGTTTAAATTTTGGCCTTGTACTGTAGGATAGTTACATATAGTTACTACGCCAAGGTCTACCCAAAACACTTACTCTATACCTCTATGCCCCTGAAAAATCGCCTTTTCGCACGCCTTTTTTTAAACATATTTGTACCGTTGTGCGCTGACCGATTACTCATAGCCTAGTTGAAAGTAATAACGAAACAGAGCAGATCGCAAAGACACGTTTATTACTAGGTTACTGATTTCGATCATCACATGTTCATATTTGGATCTTCAAAACTGCAGTATGATAGAAGATATAAATATATAAAAAGAATTTAAAATCAGCTATAAAATTCTAAAAACATTAATATACCCACATTGTAGGACAAAGAATCCATACGGGGCAGGAAACGCAAAATGAAGATTGTCAGGTGCTGGAGACGGCAGAGCGCCAGGGTGGTGTCAGTGTTAACCGGTCACGTGTAAGTCGAGAGAATTACGTACAAAAAAATGTACTAATTAGCAAAAAGAGCGAAAAAATTAAGTAGAATAATTTTATGATAAAGAAGAAGTAGCTCGTTAATGCAGCTATTGCCAGATAAACATATCATGAACTTTAAAAGGAAACAAATACATATCGCATTCATTGTGTATAGGTTGCCTCTAGGGACGTACTGGAAAAATGATTACCACCTCCGTGGTAACCAACTATTTTGTACACCTATGGAATGTCGTCTGCTGGACCTCACCTATCGATAACCATTGCTGTCCCTTTGGAAATTGCCTTACTGATACATCTGTGGAACGACATTCACCATCTGCATAGAGATCAAGAACATTGTAGTAAACATCGTAGTTATTTTCCAGCGTGGTCTTAGTATGTTTATCTGACAATAGCTGCATTAACAAGTATTTCTTCTTTATTGTAAACTTAATCTACGTAATTTTGATGTTCTATGAGTACATCTTTTCGTACATAATTCTTTCGACTTATGCGTGATTCGCTAACGCTGGCATCATCCTGTCAGCCGTAGGCATAGCCTGCAGTATTTAAGAAATACACTAAAGTGTCAAAAAAACTGGTATAGGCTTGTGTATTCAAATACAGTGATATTTCAACAGATAGAATACGGCACTGCGGTTGACAACGTCTATATAAGGTAACAAGTGTGTGGCGCAGTTGTTAGATGGTTACTGCTGCTGCAATGGTAGGTTATTAAGATTTAAGGGAGTTTGAAAGTGGTGTTAGAGCAATGGGGCACAGCATCTCCAAGGCAGCGTTGAAGTAGGGATTTTCCCGTACGACCATTTCACGAGTGTACCGTGAATATCAGGAATCAGATAAAACATCAAACGTCCGACATCGCTGTGGCCGGAAAATGATCCTGCAAGAACGGGACAAACGACAACTGGAGAGAATCGTTCAGCGTGACAGAAGTGCAACCTTTCAGCAAGCAAATTGCTGCAGATTTCAATGCTGGGCCATCAACAACTATCAGCGTGCAAGCCATTCAACGAAACATCATCGATATGGGCTTTCGGAGTCGAAGGCCCTCTCGTGTACCCTTCATGACTGCGCGACATAAAAGCTTTACGCCTCGCCTGGGGCCGTCACCAGCGACATTGGACTGTTGACGACTGGAAACATGTTGGCTGGTCAAAGGAGTCTCGTTTCAAATTGTATCGAGCAGACGAACGTCTACGGGTATGGAGATAACCTCATGAATCCACGGACCCTACGTGTCAGCAGGGGACTGTTCAAGCTGGTGGACGCTCTGTAATGGTGTGGGACGTGTGCAATTGGAGTCATATGGGACCACTGATACGTCTAGATAAGCCTGTGACAGGTGACACGTGCGTAAACATCCTGTCTGATCATATGCACTCACTCATGTGCATTGTGCATTCCGGCGTACTTGGGCAATTCCAGCAGGACACTGCGACACCCCATACGTCCAAAACAGCTACAGAGTGGCTCCAGGAAAACTCTTCTGAGTTTAAAGACTTCCGATGGCCACCAGACTCCCCAGTCATGAACATTATTGAGCATATCTTGGATGCCTTGCAACGTGCTCCGCCCCATTGTACTCTTACGGATTTATGGATAGCCCTGCAGGATCATTGTGTCAGTTTCCTCCAGGATTACTTCAGACATTAGTCCAGTCCATGCGACGTCATGTTGCGGCACTTCTGCATGCCCGCGGATGCCCTACACGATATCAGGCGGGTGGTTCAAAAAAAAATGGCTCTGAGCACTATGGGACTCAACTGCTGAGGTCATTAGTCCCCTAGAACTTAGAACTAGTTAAACCTAACTAACCTAAGGACATCACAAACATCCATGCCCGAGGCAGGATTCGAACCTGCGACCGTAGCGGTCCTGCGGTTCCAGGCTGCAGCGCCTTTAACCGCACGGGCACTTCGGCCGGCTATCAGGCGGGTGTACCAGTCTCTTTGGCTCCTCAGTGTAGCTGCGCTGCGTTCGCTATCGTCATTCAGTGGTTCCTGCTTCGCTGTACAGCCATTGACCGTCAGTATGAGTGTATCTATGTTTTATCATTTTATAGCTAATTTTAAGTTCTTTTTATTTTATCTCTTTAATGCATTTCCTTTATCATATTACGGTTCTGAAGGTCTGAAGATGATCATGTGATGATCGAAACCGGTCACCTTGTAATAAACGTGCCTTTGCGATCTAGACTGTTTCATAATTAATTTCAAATATTCTACTTTGATCACTGCAGCAATGTTTTCAAAAATAACTCATTGCCTAGAGTTCATATACTAGCTATGGAAGGCCATATTTCACTTGCACTGAGTTGTATGTTTGCTGGTAACTATTTATATCGAACACCACAAGTCAGACTACGCTTCCAAATCGTTTTCTGCGGCACAAAAATTACATTTCTTGCAAAGACTAAACGTCTGGCCTTAAATATCACTAATTATGGGAGAAGTTGACTGATTTTTACTACAACACGCGGCATTAAAAATGTAGAAAAAGTTTAACACCAAGTTTCATGGTCGGAGCGTGACTTTTTGCCAGATGATACAAACTTATGGTACTCCAAGCAGTGGGGAAGCAGCAGTGCTAACGCAGAGCCCTAAGTCAAGTAAGTCTGCGGCTCTCACTGTGTCTGGTAAACAACTCTAGGATGAACTGTGGAGCTCGCAAGAGACTGCCCGGAGCGGCGGCGCTCAGTGGAATGTCCAGTGGGTGGCTGGCCGCAGGGACCGCCGGCCCCGGACTCGGCGGCAAGTTATGGGGCGCCCGCTGGAGGCTCTTCGCTGTGCTTGCTGGACAAAGGACCGAGCGGCAGCAGCAGCACGATTAAAGGGCGCTCTCCAGCCTCTGCTGCTTCTGCTGCCTGCCGCTGTCGGTGGCGGACTCAAGTTGATACCTCCCTAAGTTACTAACTACTAATCTTCCGAGAGAGACGGTTATACCTCGACGCACTTGACAAACAGATGCAACACATCTTCATTACTACAAGGGTGGGTCTAAGACTTGATGCACAACATCGATCTCAGTAAATGGCTAAAACTGTCACCCATTCACAGATTGCAGATTAACTATCTTGCAACTTCCAGGGACAACATAACTTTGATTTTCAGGATTTCACTCAATTATTGTACGATCTGAGAATTTAAAATGATGTCATGGTCTTACGTTAGACGTTTAACTCAATAAATTTTAGAGTTAGAAACTGTGTATACGTCCTGAGGCAGCTTTCGCAGCGCGGAAGCTATCCAAACTATTCTATTTTCATCCAGTATTTGACAATGAGGCCACTTTACGTCTTCAAACGAATTTTCGACGTAATTTCAGATCTTTTAGAAATTTATTTCTCTGCGACACACACATAAAATAATGAAAGGAAAAAAAATGTTTCACTCACTACATTTTCTCTATTAGTGCAGTACAACATCAGTATCAGCGGCGACGTTTCAGTTTATAATTTGTTTACTACCTACATTTGTCGTGATATACACTGCAGGAAAGAACCCACCACGTTAGACGAGAGCGCTAACGCGCTGCTTCGTGGACTCGGGTAGGCGCGCCGGCCCCGGATCGAATCCGCCCGGCGGATTAACGACGGTCGGTGTGCCGGCCAGTCTGGATGTGGATTTTAGGTGGTTTTCCACATCCGCGGGCAGGTCCCCACGTCCCGCCTCAGTTACATGGCTCGCAGACATCTGAACACTTTCGCATTATTCCATGGATTACATTAATCGCAGACAGTTGGGATACACTAATTCCGTCCTGGGGGGTACGGGGTGGCGGCAGGAAGGGCATCCGGCCACCCCCTAATCTAACATTGCCAAATCCGATTAACCATGCTGACCCTGTGTACCTGCGGGACAAAGGCACAAGCGAAAGAACGACACTGCCGGATAGAAATTACTACACTTGGAAAGACGACATCGGTTTTGATCCGCTGATGACGTATGCCACCTGGATGGCAGCAGATGTGCTGATAATGGTTCCATATTCATCCACCAACAGTTAGCGTAATGCCATAGCTACAGTCAGATATCTCCGCTTGATGCAAAAGCGTTAAGCAAGCAAGCCTCCATGCCATGGATATGCACTCGTGCTTCCTAGAGTCAACTGAGGAGTTTGAAAGGGGTCAAATTGTGACCTTCCGAGTGGCGGGATGGTCTTTTCGGAGGACTGCCACACAAGTTGCTGGGTCAGCTATGCAACGATGCTGGTTTCAGTGGTCGCGTAAACATTCTCACGTCTGTAGACGAGATTCTGGACGTCCACGCAATACAGACGAACACCAGGATCGTCGTATTGTAAGGGCAGCAGTGGCAGATCGTACAGACACTGAATCAAAGACAAGAAGGCGTGTGAGCCCAAACACGTCAACACGCACAGCTCTAGCCCGTCTTCCACTCACGCCACAGCATCGATGTGCGCGGGTCGACTGCTGCCGTCAAAAGATCAGTTGGAAGATGTAATGGCGTGACGTGGTCTTCAGCAACGAAAGCAGATCGAGCCTGCACGTAAGCAATGGTCGTTTGCGCGTACGACGTAGACCTAAATGAACGATGTCTCGTAAAGCGCATTCGTGCAAGGACTACTGGTTCAAATGGCTCTGAGCACTATGGGACTTAACATCTATGATCCTCAGTCCCCTAGAACTTAGAACTACTTAAACCTAACTAACCTAAGGGCATCACACAACACCCAGTCATCACGAGGCAGAGAAAATCCCTGACCCCGCCGGGAATCGAACTCGGGAACCCGGGCAAGGACTTCTGGCCCCAAACCAGACGTATGTACTGGGACGCTATAAACTGTAACTCTCGTTCACCTTTTGAAATGAACACTGTTACGCAGAAGAGACCAAAAGCTGCAAACAACCCGTTATACCATTTATATAGAGTATTGATCTTAAATTTTGTTGTAAGACTAGTTCAAATGGCTCTGAGCACTATGGGACTTAACTTCTAAGGTCATCAGTCCCCTAGAACTTAGAACTACTAAAACCTAATTAACCTAAGGACATCACACACATCCATGCCCGAGGCAGGATTCGAACCTGCGGCCGTAGCTGTCGCGCGGTTCCAGATTATAGCGCCTAGAACTGCTCGGCCACTACGGCCGGCTGTACGACTAATGACCAGTAAGACTTCATAATGCTAGATTCTAGTAGGAGATGCACTTCTCGTTAGTACGTACACGCCCAGTTGCGAGTTAACAAGTTTAGAAACCAATTTTGTCTGCTGAGTTAAGCGAGCGAGCGAGAGACATACGGCCCGCGGCCTTTCTTTCTTGTGGCAATGTCATATACATTCAAATTCGTGATGGTCCAACTATTTCATCCATCGGAGTTTGCTTTCGTAAAGAAGTGGAAATGGGTAATCACTGATTTCTTTCTAATTTCTTACAACAACAGTACAAAACGTACATTCAACAACCTTCACAACAAACTACCCACAATTATGATGCCAAGCCTGTTTCGTCTACTCTGCATAAGTTTCATCAGGAAGCTCTTACACATCCTTCGTACGTCACGTTTTCTCCCGATGCGATTTATATATTTCTGGAGCCCTAAAGGAAGTCATTGGAGTACCGCAATTTATTTCCGACGAAAAGTTGCACGCTTGGGTACAATCATGGTTCCGTAGGCAAACATTTTTCCATGAAGGCATTCACCGTCTTGTCTCACACTGGGATAAATGTGCTAACAGTTTCTGTTCCCATGTGTTTCCCATGACTAATACAATTATGAAGAGAAGTAGAAAATGAGCCCTAACGTGGAAGTAAAGCGTTCCTGGAGCCATGTCCCTTTAACACATTTCACTCCGCTTTGTGTAAGGAGAGTTCCCTGGGCTTACCTTGTCGTTACACCTTGTATAAGTCATACCACATTAGCAAGGTATTTTGTAGATTCGTGCCTTCCGCCCTTCACCGATCCCAGAAGGTCTGCTATCTTAGGGGGTTGGTGGAGAACCATTTTAACCTCAAACTCCAGTAGAATTGCGGAATAATGGTAGGAGCGCTAAGAATTTTCTGACGAACTTATTTTAATTGTAGTGCCCTTTTGATCTGCCGAGTAGAACATTTTCTCTGAACACTGTATGCAGGTGGAAGAACTCTTTAGACAAATTATGTGGTTTCGGCAGTGTGAGCTCTGTGTGCAAGTGTTTCTAGCATGCCCATAGTTTCTGCTGGGTGATGACAACTCTACGAATGTAAATAAAAATCCTCCAGAGAAAGGAGAGGTAAAGGTGGGAAGAAAGAACAGTAAAAGGAAGAGAGAGATCGAGAGAGAGAGAGAGAGAGAGAGAGAGAGAGAGAGAGAGAGAGAGGGAGGGAGGGAGGGAGGGAGGGAGGGAGGGAGGGAGGAAAAGATAAAGCAAAGGGATTCAGTCCTTAATCGGGCAAGCAATTTCTATTTTTGTGTCAGTTACGTGTACCTCTTCTGTCAACTCCGTCAGGGACTTGCATATATGAAAAGTGCCAAGCTGCAACGTGATTCGGGGACCACGTTTAGCTGTATGATCCTCTTCCTACAGATCAGGAAGTTAGGTCAATAGGAGGACAGGGGCATCTAGTTTCTAATACAGCCATGCCTACTAAAGCGGTGAGGTAGTCCATCAAATCCTTGGGTTGAAGCAACACCACCTCAATGGAAAGGCCGAAAAACTGCTACAAGCAGAATTTCTAACGTCAGCGAGAAGTGGCGAAAATCAACTGCTGCCTTTTGTTGAATCGACAACGTGTTTGGCATTAAAAAAACCTTTTATGCTGTTTTATCAGTTACGAGACTTATTTGTGTAAGGTTGCAAGAACAATGCCCCTTACATGAAGTCATTAAAGATAACCTAACTTACATTGAGCGAACAGTAGGGCTGTAGAAAAAATGACTGACAATGCACAATGCATCTTGTAGAGGGGATAGTATGGACGTATTGAAATAATTAATGTTGGGTGATGGTTTTAAAGTAATTCAAATGACATGAAAACTTTGGGGAAACACGTCGATTTGCTGGAGGCTAGTTTATCCCAGGGAAGTACTCAGAATTGACCGTGGTCGCCGGGGGAGCGGCTAAGGGAAGCGACAATGGGCAGCTTAGGGCGGCTAGGGCTCTTAGAAAGCGGTAACGGGGCGCGGCCTCCAGCGGCCTTAAGATGAGTGACAGCATGGGTGGTTGACCTCGACCCCATGCTGGTGTACCGGGAAGCAGACGGAGAACTTGTACGCCTGTTGATAAATGTCCGTCGTCCCGTTTTCAGTGAAACATGCGAGAAAGCCGCGCAAAGCTACAGTGGAGCGGTCAACAGAGGTATAAATATGCGGTTTCGTGACTATAGCAACTTCACGCCGAATTCACAGTCCACAGAGTCTGAAGTAAATCAGGTGAAGAGCGGCAGAATGATATTCGTCAGCCCCCGATGTGAACATAGGATCGAGGAATTTGAAGTACTCTCCTGGGAGTCAGAATTCCGGAAAAATTGGTGTTTGTGCAGACGCTAACCTTGATGGGTGGCCTGGGAGGAGCTAAATAACAGAAGTTGAGAGGAAGGGAAATTTTGTGGGAATTTGTTCACTTCCCAGAGCACGCATTGGTCGGCGCTGGGAAGCGGCGCATAATTAACGCGACTTGCGCTGCAATTGGCGTACGTGATTTTGCTGAAGGGGAAACCGAGGCGAAGAGCGGACTGTGAGAAGTCTCCGTAGAAGTCTTCCGTTCCCAACTTGCCTAGAGAGCGGACATGGCGTTCTTGACTCAGCTTGCCTGAGAAAGAGTGAGCATCTCTGCAGTTTAGGACTTAGCAAAGGGAACGATTGAGCTTGGAGATAGGAAGTTTTGGTTCAGCTATGTACTGAGCAAGATAGCTAGGAGTGAATAGACGAGCACAGCCATGCAGCACCACGAGGTCGGCCGACGTCCACACAACAACGCCGCTCCGCCACGCTGAATTCGGCGATATTGCGCCCGCTCCGGCCACTGATCAATTTGTTGGATCACGTCGGCAAAGTTTCCATGAGGATTTCATGGGCCGTGTATTGTAGAATTCTTCTCACGCTTCGCATTACGCCTGGGTCAGTCGATAGGAATTTTGATTTGTCGCGCTTTACTCCATGCAAACGCAATTTATTACCACTGCCTGTTAGGAGAGTCATGTAATGTGATGATTGAAGGTCGTGAGTTAAAATAGATCTGAAGTGGCCGTGCGGTTAAAGGCGCTGCAGTCTGGAACCGCAAGACCGCTATGGTCGCAGGTTCGAATCCTGCCTCGGGCATGGATGTTTGTGATGTCCTTAGGTTAGTTAGGTTTAACTAGTTCTAAGTTCTAGGGGACTAATGACCTCAGAAGTTGAGTCCCATAGTGCTCAGAGCCATTTGTGTTAATCGACTGCATCTGTTTTCAATCAAGTAGTTGAAATCCCAAGTCACTTTCTTAATTAATTTTATGTTCAACATTTACATCTGGTGTTCAGTAGCTTAATATAACATCAATGTCTACCCCTTTTTAATTAAAAGGGATCAATTCTGTATCAATTAATGTCAACACTGCCACCGCAGTTCAATCAGGAGTCACAGGGCCTTATTACTTTCTTTGTGTTATCTGACATTACGGCAGTTTTGCACTCTCTGTTGAACTGTTAGTCAATTACCTGGGGTGAACACACACCAAAACCAGATAAGTGACGGGTGGGAGTGTTACATTTGATACAAAAGAATCGTATCGTGTGTTACTAAATCGAGTTTGTGTGAGTTTAACGCAACATAATGAAAGTTTGTTCAATATCCCCTTCTTCATTACAGTTACGAAGTGTAGCACGCTAAAAAGTAATAGATATTATATAGCAGGAAACAAGGTGAGACCCAGGACAAGGATCTGAATTAATTTAAGGAGAACACGTGGAAGAGTGGCCAAACTTGATGCATCATTACCCATTTCCAATCAAATATTTTTTACTAATAATACTTCTAAGCCATCTAAGAGTTACATGATTCTTGCCAAATTCATACACGCAGTTAATGTTTTTGTATTAATATCACAATGCATAAGGACATTTGCATTATACATAAAATTACGAATGGCACCTGAAGAACATGTCAACTGTGGAATATGATGGTGGCTCGATTACAAACAGTTAACAGATTAAATAAACATGCGGAGGCACAACTGTGGGATAATCCCACAACAGGACTTGAATAAAAGTTCAACAAAGTTAAATAAGAGACGTTAAAATACATACAGCTCCACTCGAAAAATAAGCTCTAGGCCTACTCCAAGGCAAGAAATTAGACACAAATACATGTATGTTGGTATTCAAAGTCTGTTACCCATTTCACCACTATAAGTTCACAATCATGTTAAATCATCCTTTTACTAACGATAGTAGGGTGCGTAAGGCTAATGACGACACCTTGGTGTCATAAGACAATGTTATTTTGCACCCATATAGACAAGATACGGCGAAACTGGTCAAACGCTACTCGCGCTCAAAAACCGAAACAAACAGTAATACTTCACTGATCAGCCACAAGGCTGTTACACATAAATCAAGTGAAGTACTTAAATAATCTACTGGGTTCTTACATCACTTGTTGTTGTTGTGGTCTTCAGTCCTGAGACTGGTTTGATGCAGCTCTCCATCCTACACTATCCTGTGCAAGCTTCTTCATCTCCCAGTAACTACTGCAACCTACATCCTTCTGAATCTGCTTAGTGTATTAATCTCTTGCTCTCCCTCTACCACCGGCCGGAGTGGTCGAGCGGTTCTGGCGCTACAGTCTCGAACCGCACGACCACTATGGTCGAAGGTTCGAATCCTGCCTCGGGCATGGACGTGTGTGATGTCCTTACGTTAGTTAGGTTTAAGTAGTTCTAAGTTCTAGGGGACTGATGGCCTCAGAAGTTAAGTCCCATAGTGCTCAGAGCCATTTGAACCACTTTCTCCCTCTACGACTTTTACCCTCCACGTTGCCCTCCAATACTAAACGGGTGATCCCTTGGTGCCTCAGAACATGTCCTACCAACTGATCCCTTCTTCTAATCGGCTTGCGCCACAAGCTTCTCTTCTCCCCAATCCTATTCAATACCTCCTCATTAGTTATGTGATCTACCCATCTAATCTCCTGCATTCTTCTGTAGCACCACATTTCAAAAGCTTCTATTCTCTTCTTGCCCAAACTATTTATCGTCCATGTTTCACTTCCATACATGGCTACACTCCATACAAATACTTTCAGAAACGACTTCCGGACACTTAAATCTATACTGAATGTTACCAAATTTCTCTTCTTCAGAAACGCTTTCCTTGCCATTGCCAGTCTACATTTTATATACTCTCTACTTCGACCATCCTCAGTTATCTTGCTCCCCAAATAGCAACACTCCTTTACTACTTTGTCTCATTTCCTAATCTAATTCCCTCAGCATCCCCTGACTTAATTCGAAAACATTCCATTATCCTCGTCTTGCTTTTGTTGGTCTTCATCTTATATCGTCTTTTCAAGACAGTGTCCATTTCGTTCAACTGCTCTTCCAAGTCCTTTGCTATCTCTGACAGAATTGCAATGTCATCGGCGAACCTCGAAGTTTTTATTTCTTCTCCATGGATTTTAATACCTACTCCAAATTTGTCTTTTGTTTCCTTCACTGTTTGCTCAATATACAGATTGAATAACATCGGTGAGAGGCTACAACCCTGTCTCACTCCCTTCCCAACCGCTGCTTCCCTTTCGTGTCCCTCGACTCTTATAACTGCCATCTGGTTTCTGTACAAATTGTAAATAGCCTTTCGCTCTCTGCATTTTACCCCTGCCACCTTCATTAGTTGAAAGAGAGTATTCCAGTCAACATTGTCAAAAGCTTTCTCTATGTCTACAAATGCTATAAACGTAGGTTTGCCTTTCATTAATCTAGCTTCTGAGATAAGCAACACTATTAAAATGATAATGACAATTAAAGCCTTATTTTTTTTAAGAAATCAAGAAACTCAGTGCTCAGACTTTCATCACACTCTCACAAGAACCTTACAATAATAGAAACAATGCGTAAATTACTTCCCTAAAGTCAGGTTCTTATCCGGCGACACTCCTGCCGCAGCACGATAGAAAAGGAATGACAAAAACTGCTCAACTTGAGGCTGGGACGGGAGATCCCCAGAATCTGTTAACACTAAGGCCTCGTGCGATGACGGGAAAGCAGCCGAAGCAGAAAAGATAACGCGTCCCTGCCCCGGACCAGCGGAACACCAACTCGTCAACCGCTACCAATACAAGGTTGTCAACGTATACCAAACAACAAACAACAAACAGTTTTGACAGAAATTAACATATATAGCAATATTTAATCGCGTAATTAAAGATTATTTTCAAGGAAGCCAACTATTAAAGCTTGAGTATAGGAGCGGCCCGCTCATAAACATTGCAAGTTTAGATTCCTAGCAAACAATGTACCAAGTAATTTAAGAAAATAATCACACAACAGCGAAACAAGATTAAATAAGTCTCGGTATACATTTACTGGCGCCTCTTAGGCACTAATAGACACTGTAATTTTTATACTCACCAAATGGTAGATGGCCGGTTAAAATGTACGCCTATAACACGATGGGCTCCTCATTACGGAGAGATAGTGCACAAATACAAGCACGCACACAAAAACATGAGCCACACGTACGTACCTTTAGGCTGGGCGCACTTTCAGTCACGGACCAAATCCCATAACTCGCCCAGGAAAGTCCATCATGTGTGCAACAAACATAAATTACAATCAGTAGTATCAAATACTCAGTAATAACAAAAAACCATTTCAAGTACCAGATTGGCCCTTACAGAAACCCCCAATTTGACGCTGAAGGGCATAAAGGAACCGGATTCCTGGCAGTTCGCCGGGGCAGATTTAATAATATTTAAGTACAGTACTTACATAACGGTCTCCATACATACACTACTGGCCATTAAAATTGATACGCCAAGAAGAAATGCAGATGATAAACGGGTTTTCATTGGACAAATATATTATACTAGAACTGACATGTGATTACAATTTCACCCAATTTTGGTGCATAGATCCTGAGAAATCAGTACCCAGAACAACCAACTCTGGCCGTAATAACGGCCTTGATACGCCTGGGCATTGAGTCAAACAGAGCTTGGATGGCGTGTACAGGAACAGCTGCCGACGCAGCTTCAACACGATACCACAGTTCATCAGGAGTAGTAACTGGCGAATTGTGACGAGCCAGTTGCTCAGCCACCATTGACCAGACGTTTTCAATTGGTGAGAGATCTGGAGAACGTGCAGGCAGTCGAACATTTTCTGTACCCAGAAAGGCCCGTACAGGACCTGCAACATGCGGTCGTGCATTATCCTGCTGAAATGTAAGGTTTCACAGGGATCGAATGATGGGGAAAGCCACGGGTCGTAACACATCTGAAATGTAACGTCCACTGTTCAAAGTGCCGTCAACGCGAACAATAGGTGACCGAGACGTGTAACCAATGGCACCCCATACCATCACGCCGGGTGATACGCCAGTATGGCGATGACGAAAACACGCTTCCAATGTGCGTTCACCGCGATGTCGCCGAACACGGATGCGACCATCATGATGCTGTAAACAAAACCTGGATTCATCCGAAAAAATGACGTCTTGTCATTCGTGCACCCAGGTTCGTCGTTGAGTACACCATCGCAGACGCTTCTGTCTGTGATGCAGCGTCAAGGGTAACCACAGCCGTAGTCTCCGAACTGATAGTTCATGCTGCTGCAAACGTCGTCGAACTGTTCGTGCAGATGGTTGTCGTCTTGCAAACGTCCCCATCTGTTGACTGAGGGATCGAGACGTGGCTGCACGATCCGTTACAGCCATGCGGATAAGATGCCTGTCATCTCGACTGCTAGTGATACGAGGCCGTTGGGATCCAGCACGGCGTTCCGTATTACCCTCCTGAACTCACCGATCCATATTCTGCAAACAGTCATTGGATCTCGACCAACGCGAGCAGCAATGTCGCGATACGATAAACTGCAACCGCAATAGGCTACAATCCGACCTTTATCAAAGTCGGAAACGTGATGGTACGCATTTCTCCTCCTTACACGAGGCCTCACAACAACGTTTCATCAGGCAACGCCAGTCTACTGCTGTTTGTGTACGAGAAATCGGTTGGAAACTTTCCTCATGTCAGCACGCTGTAGGTGTCGCCACTGGCGCCAGCCTTGTGTAAATGCTTTGAAAAGCTCATCATTTGCATATCACAACATCTTCTTCCTGTCAGTTAGATTTCGCGTCTGTAGCACGTCATCTTCATGGTCTAGCATTTTTAATGGCCAGTAGTGTAATTCTAATAAATGACCTGGAGGACAATAGCTTCAGAACTCCAGGTAGGTTCCGCATTATTATTGCCCTCCTGTTCGTAGCTGCTAATGAGTTGTTCAACACATCTCGGCGTATTGGGCACACCACTATTGACTGATGTACTTCGTGAGCAGGTTGCACGGGATCAGAGCAGCTCCTTGGCCGCTAAACTCCCCGGTAGCAACGGTCAACTCTGCAACAAATGGCGGGGATCCTTAGCCGAACTGTCAACCGTTTCAACTCGCGGCAACGCCGAGTACTGAGACACACCCGTCCAGCTCCGTGTCCCGTACACCACTCACTGCCACATACGTCGAGGGGCTGAATCGATGGAACGGGCGCACAAGTGGCGCCAGCATGATCGCACGCCCGCCATCAGAGAAGCCGCCACCGCTCACAAGGTTCATTTTTGGTGTACCCTGAAGACTATGTAATGAGACAGAAATGGCTCTATTGGATTCAGATGCAGGATTTGGCGGTTACTGATTATTCAGTAGTAATTATAGTTTTGACTGTAATTTAGTATGCATCTTTTAGATTGTGATACAAAACAGTTTGCCGCATCACTTGGCTAACGCTTATAACGATTAATGTACTTCACTGCTCATTTTTCAGGTGTGTTGCAAGCATTTCAAAGCCAGCGACAGTATCTGGGAGGTATCTGCCACAAACTGAAAAACCATATCTGCTCCTCTTTCAAAACAATGGCTTGATTCAAATTCCCCGCCAGGCACTTTTCCGATCCGTCCTACCTACCTGTCTTCAGCTGCAGGACCATCCAGAGAGAGACAAGAAGATAAACCGCGTTGGAGGCAGCAGTATTGCAGGAAAACATTAAGGTTAGTGTATCCAGCAATAATGAGTAAAAAAATGGTTCAAATGGCTTTCAGCACTATGCGACTTAACTTCTGAGGTCATCAGTCACCTAGAACTTACCAGGAAAGCACTTGGGCTCGAACAAACACAAATACACAAAAATCGTGTGAGAAGTAATGTAAAGGTCTCTTATTGCACTAGTGATACTCCCGCATCTGCAAAACTCTGCAGTCGTCCGTTAGAGGCGTCTGCGTATGCCATGCCGCATTGCACACTGACCTGCCGGTACGCCAGTCGGGACCAGTAGGGACGATGCAGTGTGCCTCTGAAGTTGCATTTTGTGACATTATTTGTGTATTGAAGCGTCAGATGGCTCAGCGATTGGTAATCAATCCTGCTAATGTATTGCGATTGGTTGAGATGAAGTTACGAAGAACCCTTCTTCGTGAGGATGGTATTGGTGTAGAAGACGAATCATTCGCATGTTTTCTAGTATCTATTACAGTGCATAAATATGAGCAGAAGTTAGAAACAGATACTGTTGTAACAATAACACATAATGATGATGATAGGGATGATAATGACGAACAAATCATTGCGTATGGCGTCTACAATTACATCTACAGTGATATCTAGAGCATGACTGCAGAGTTTGGAAGAAAACGACACCCACCAGCACATTCAGAGGTACATAATGGTCCTGTAACCAAACGTTCATACAGATCTGTTTGTTCGAGCCCAAGTACTTTCCTGGCTAGATCTAATTAAACCTAACTAACCTAAGGACATCACACACATCCATGCCCGAGGCAGGATTCGAACCTGCGACCGTAGCGGTCGCTCGGCTCCAGACTGTAGCGCCCAGAACCGCACGGCCACTCCGGCCGACAATAATGAGTATTTAAAAATAATTTCGTATAACAGACTTCATGAACTTAAAGATAAAGAAGGATTCAGTAAAAACAGTGAAAGAAGAGTGTATAGTATTTATATGTGTCGATCTGCTGCGCGGTCCCATTACTTAGTATATTATTATTATGTAGTATTCTGCCTACTGGCAGGTCCATGTCTTCGTACGGAGAATTTCTGATTCCACTGTTCCCTGTCTTCAGCTTCTTCCTTCAGTCTGTTGTATCTCCTTCCATCTTTCATGTCGTCCAGATGTTGAGTTCTTCTTCTTCCTCGTCCTGCGTTTCCTCTGAGTTTCCCTTCGATGACATCATGTATGAGTCCCTCGTGTCTAAGTACATGTCCAATCCAGTTGGCCTTTCTCTGAAGAATTGAACGCAGAATACTTCTCTCCTACTCTTCGCAGTACACCATTTTTTATGCGATCTGTCCACTTGATCTTTTCCATTCTCGTCCAGCACCACATTTCAAAGCTCTCTAAGTATTTTTTCTCCTTCTTTCTCAAGGTGCGTGTCTCTGCTCCATACAGTGCATTGCTCCAAATGTAGCACTTTATCAGTTTTTTCCTCAATGCTAAACTCAACTTGCTGGTCAGCAGAGTCCTGTTCTTGTTGAAAGCAGCTTTGGCCATGGCGATTCTGGCTCCGATTTCGTTGGTGCAGTGGGCATCCTTTGTGATAAAACTTCCCAGGTACTTGAACTGATTCACATTTTCCAGTTCCCGATTGTCAACAGTTATCTTGAAGTGTGTCTCACGTTTCGATATGCGCATCACTTTTAATTTTTCGATGTTGATGTCCATGCCGTATTTTCTTCCCGTTTCCACCAAATTGTTCGTCATGTGTTGCAGCCGTCTCTGATTTTTGGCGAGCACTACCAGGTCGTCTGCATACTATGTACTATGGTGTTGATGAGACGTTCTCCTACTTTGAAGTTTCCGCATCCTTTCAGTGCTTCTCTCGCCAGCATTTCTCCATACAGGTTGAAGAGACAACATCCTTGTCTCACTACCTTTCCTATTTCCACACTGTTCATTTCTTCGTAGTTCAGTCGTACCTTTACCCCTTGTCCCAGGTACAAGTTCCTTGTAAGTCTCCGAACTCGCCAGTTGATTGCTATTTCCTTAAGGATGTTCATCAATATATTCTAATTGACTCTGTCGAAGGCCTTCTGCCAGTCTATAAAGCAAGCGCAAACTTCTTCGTTAACGGCCAAAACTCTCTCTGACAATGGCGTCTCTGTTCCCTTTTCGTTTCCTCAAGCCAAAGTGGTCTTCTCCCATCACTTCTCCAATTTTGTTTAGTATTCTTACTTAGTGTATACTGTGACTGATAATCGTTTGAAAGTGTACCTCTGTATTCAAAAAGAATTTCATTACACAAAATTCTACTCATTAACTTTGTTCTTGAAGCTATACTAGCAACAGAAAATTGTTTGAATACTATCTACTGTAATGTGCATGCCTCCGTGTTCTTGTATATTAGTAGTGTTTGGAAATGTGTGAATATTTTAGCAAACAACTACCGGACGTTTAAAAACAGCCCAGATGTACCTAACAAAAAAATGGCTCTGAGAACTATGGGACTCAACTACTGTGGTCATAAGTCCCCTAGAACTTAGAACTACTTAAACCTAACTAACCTAAGGATATCACACACATCCATGCCCGAGGCAGGATTCGAACCTGCGACCGTAGCGGTCATGCGGTTCCAGACTGTAGCGCCTTTAACCGCTCGGCCACTCCGGCCGGCGATGTACCTAACAGTTCATACGCGCGAAAATAACGCATTTTTTTCAGTTTTCAGTAGTTTTGTTTACAAATGTGTTAGTCATGTTGTATGTGCTATGCGCGTAATTAACCTAAGTTATGGGGTCCTAATTGTTTATGCCTAATTTTCTCATGTGTCTTCTCTGTCACTCAGTCAAGTATCAAGTCAAAAAGCTCATACTTTAGGAACCACACGGTTATTTTGGTGTGGCTGCTGTGTATTACGATCCCTGCTTGGCTCTGACGTCACGCTATGGTTGTCTGGCGTTGCACATAGGTGGTGTTGATTGAACACAGCTCTGCCTTTACATCTCCGTTTCACATTCTGTTGACAAAATGTTTTCAACCAAACAATTATGAGAGACGTGTTTGCGCCCGACGCGGCCTTACTCTAGGACGCAGTTTAAAGCAGTATGCTTGACCAAACGTGCGAGTAACACAGAGTCCGCCGAACCTGCAATTAGCCGGAACCTCTGTGCGCTGTCGCCCAGTCCAATCAGCCACGGGCCTCTTGCCCCTGTGTCACGATCCTGCACCGGCCGGTCGCGTCGGGGAGCGCCGTTCCTCTCCAACACATCACGACACTTCGTTCTCGGCCGTTAATTGCTCTCTCTCTCTCTCTCTCCCCCTGCCTACTCTTTTTCGCTTTTTTGTTAATTAAAAGTGCGCGTGTGAAAATTGCACTCCTGGACGGGGCGTGGCGGGCACGCGGCACGAGTGGGACGATGCATTAAAAATTCAATCGAATTCACTTGCTCCATGAATTTTAAAAGTCGGTAATGGAGTTAGGCGGCGTCGGCCGGACTGATGGACTTCTCTGATGCGCTCGTTTACCGGCCCGCGGCGTTACTGGGGGCTGTCCTGACTCCTCGGGCGGTGTGAAACATTTTGCACACTGCCCGTTGGTAGGACACTCAGTGAGTCCACTTAGCCCCTGGCTCATACAACCAAAATTTGTAAATAAGTCTTGACTCGCGTCCGCCGCTTCTGGCACTAAACCACGCTGGCGAACTCGAGGCGGAAATGATCGATTTGAATCCATCTACACTACTGGCCATTAAAATTGCTACACCAAGAAGAAATGCAGACGATAAATGGGTATTCATTGGACAAATATATTATACTAGACCTGACATGTGATTACATTTTCACGCAATTTGGGTGCATAGTTTCTGAGAAATCAATACCCAGAACAACCATCTCTGGCCGTAATAACGGTCTTGATACGCCTGGGCATTGAGTCAAGCAGAGCTTGCATGGCGTGTACAGCTACAGCTGCCCATGCAGGTTCAACACGATACCACAGTTCATAAAGAGTAGTGACTGGCGTATTGTGACGAGCCAGTTGCTCGGCCACCATTGACCAGACGTTTCCAATTGGTGAGAGATCTGGAGAATGTGCTGGCTAGGGCAGCAGTCGAACATTTTCTGTATCCAGAAAGGTACGTACAGGACCTGCAACATGCGGTCGTGCATTATCCTGCTGAAATGTAAGGTTTCACAGGGATCGAATGAAGGGGAGAGCCACGGGTCGTAACACATCTGAAATGTAACGTCCACTGTTCAAAGTGCCGTCAATGTGAACAAGAGATGACCGAGACATGTAACCAATGGCACCCCATACCATCACGCCGGCTGATACGCCTGTATGGCAATGACGAATACATGCTTGAAGTGTGCGTTCACCGCGATGTCGCCAAACACGGATGCGACCACCATGATGCTGTAAACAGAACCTCGATTCATCCGAAAAAATGACGTTTTGCCATTCGTGGACCCAGGTTCGTCGTTGAGTACACCATCGCAGGCACTCCTGTCTGGGATGCAGCGTCAAGGGCAACCGCAGCGAACGTCTCCGAGCTTATAGTCCATGCTGCTGCAAACGTCGTCGAACTGTTCGTGCAGATGGTTGTTGTGTTGCAAACGTCCCCATCTTTAGACTCAGGGATCGAGGCGTAGGTGCACGATCCGTTACAGCCATGCGGATAAGATGCCTGTCATCTCGACTGCTACTGATACGAGACCGTTGGGATCCAGCACGGCGTTCCGTATTACCCTCCTGAACCCACCGATTCCTTATTCCACTAACAATGTCGACCAACGCGAGCGGCAATGTCGCGATACGATAAATCGCAATCCCAACAGGCTAGAATCCGACCTTTATCAATGTCGGAAACGTGATGATACGCATTTCTCCACCTTACACGAGGCATCACAACAACGTTTCACCAGACAACGCCGGTCAACTGCGTCAACAAATCGGTTGGAAACTTTCCTCACGTCAGCACGTTGTAGGTGTCGCCACAGGCGCCATCTTTGTGTGAATGCTCTGAAAAGCGAATCATTTGCATATCTAAGTGTCTTCTTCGAGTCGGTAAAATTTAGCGTCTGTAGCACGCCATCTTCGTGGTGTAGCAATTTTAATGGACAGTAGTGTACATCTACATACATACACAGCAAGCAACAATGTGCTCCTTGGCGGGGAGTACCTCGTACAAATGCTAGTCATATCCTTCCCTGTCCCACTCGCAAACAGAGCGAATAGAAAACAACTGTATGTAAGCTGTTTGAGAGAAAGTACTTGCCTCCATAGCTTATGAAGTAACAGGTGACAGGAATATTTGTATGTCCACATAAGATATGTTAGACTTTCTGCGAGGTTAGCAAGACAGTTTACTGAGTTATTTTCGAGAGAGTTACAGAAACGAGGAACATTTTTAAATAAAGCATTAATTTTACATCATGCATGTGGTATATTCAAACCAGCTGTTTCCAAATCAGTATACGTAAATCACATTATTTTGGGAGCTAATTACATTCAAAGTGCAACTGATATATGCAACATGCTGTACATACCACTTCGTTGTGTGCAAATGGATTTTCTGGCGGCGGAATGTTGATTTAAGCGAGGTGATCAAATGTGTGCGAGTGCTCCAGAATGCACAACGCAGAGCGCCTTCTAAACAACCTGCGGACGTGATGTGACGTCGCAGATGTCACGGAATGACTAGCTTCTCCGATGCGTCGTTTGAAGTCATCTCGGGTTGTGCGTTCAGTGACATAAACGAGACTCTTTACGTATGCCCAAAAAAAGAAATCTATTGGTGTTCAGTAAGGTATTTGTGTGGGCAACTGCTGAGGACTACCGTGTCCCGACCATCTTAAATTCTTGCACATCATCACGAGCAGCATGGGGGCGTGAGGTAGGAGGGGGACCATCGTGCTGCATCCACACACGGTCTGTCTGGACGGGCATTTTCAAGACGAGCACCTGCAATGACGACGATAAAAGCTCGATGCAATTCACCTGTCAGTGTACCTGCGAAGTAGTGTGGACCGATGATTTCAACCCCAATAATTCCATGTTGTTGTTGTTGTTGTGGTCTTCAGTCCTGAGACTGGTTTGATGCAGCTCTCCATGCTAATCTATTCTGTACAAGCTTCTTCATCTCCCAGTACCTACCGCAACCTACATCCTTCTGAATCTGTTTAGTGTATTCGTCTCTTGGTCTCCCTCCACGATTTTTACCCTCCACGTTGTCCTCCAGTACTAAATTGGTGATCCCTTGATGCCTCATAACATGTCCAACCAACCGATCCCTCCTTATAGTCAAGTTGTGCCACAAACTAATCTTCTCCCCAATTCCATTCAATACCTCCTCATTAGTTATGTGATTTACCCATCTAATCTTCAGCATTCTTCTGTACCACCCCATTTCCAAAGCTTCTATTCCCTTCTTGTCTAAACTATTTATCGTCCATGTTTCACTTCCATACATGGCTACACTCCATACAAATACTTTCAGAAACGCGTTCCTGACGCTTAAATCTATACTCGATGTTAACAACTTTCTCTTCTTCAGAAACGCTTTCCTTCCCATTGCCAGTCTACATTTTACATCCTCTCTACTTCGACCATCATCAGTTATTTTGCTTCCCAAATAGCAAAACTCCTATACTACTTTAAGTGTCCCATTACCTAACCTAATTTCCTCAGTATCACCCGATTTAATTCCACCACATTCCGTTATCCTCGTTTTGCTTTTGTTGCTGTTCGTGTTATACTCTGCTTTCAAGACACTGTCCATTCCGTTCAACTGCTCTTCCAAGTCCTTTGCTGTCTCTGACAGAATTACAATGTCATCGGCGAATCTCAATGTTTTTATTTCTTCTCCATGGATTTTAATACCTACTCAGAATTTTTCTTTTGTTTCATTTACTGCTTGGTCAATATACAGATTGAATAGCATCGGGGAGAGGCTACAACCCTGTCTCACTCCCTTCTCAACCACTGATTCCCTTTCATGTCCCTCTACTCTTATAACTGCCATCTGCTTTCTATACAAATTGTAAATAGCCTTTCGCTCCCTGTATTTTACCCCTGTCACCTTCAGAATTTGAAAGAGAGTATTCCAATCAACATTTTCGAAAGCTTTCTCTAAGTCTACAAATGCTAGAAAAGTATGTTTGCCTTTCCTTAATCTTTCTTGTAAGATAAGTCGTAGGGCCAGTATTCCCTCACGTGTTCCAACATTTCTACGGAATCCCAACTGATCTTCCCCGTGGTCGGCTTCTACCAGTTTTTCAATTCGTCTGCACAGATTTCGCGTTAGTATTTCACAGCTTTGACTTATTAAACTGATAGTTCGATAATTTTCGCATCTGTCAACACCTGCTTTCTTTGGGATTGGAATTATATTCTTCTTGCAGTCTGAGGGAGTTTTGCCTGTCTCATCTTGCTCACCAGATGGTAGAGTTTTGTCAGGACTGGCTCTCCCAAGGCCGTCAGTAGTTCTAATGGAATGTTGCCTACTCCCGGGGCCTTGTTTCGACTTAGCTCTTTCAGTGCTCTGTCAACCTCTTCACGCAGTATCATATCTCCCATTTCATCTTCATCTACATCCTCTTCCATTTCCATAATATTGTCCTCAAGACCATCGCCCTTGTATAGACCCTCTATACACTCCTTCCACCTTTTTGCCTTCCCTTCTTTGCTTAGAACTGAGTTTCCATCTGAGCTCTTGATATTCATACAAGTGGTACTCTTTTCTCCAAAGGTCTCTTTAATTTTCCTGTAGGCAGTATCTATCTTCCCCCTCGTGAAATAAGCCTCTACATCCTTACATTTCTCCTGTAGCTATCCCTGCTTAGCCATTTTGCACTTCCTGTGGATCTCATTTTTGAGACGTTTGTATTCCTTTTTGCCTGCTTCATTTTCTGCTTTTTTGTATTTTCTCCTTTCATCAATTAAATTCAGTATCTCTTCTCTTACCCAAGGATTTCTACTAGCCCTCGTCGTTTTACCTACTTGATCCTCTGCTGCCTTCACTATTTCTTCCCTCAAAGCTATCCGTTCTTCTTCTACTGTATTTCTTTCCCCCATTCCTGTCAATTGTTCCCTTATGTTCTCCCTGAAACTCTGTACAACCTCTGGTTCTTTCAGTTTATCCAGGTCCCATCTCCTTAAATTCCCACCTATTTGCAGTTTCTTCAGTTTTGATCTACAGTTCATAAACAATAGATTGTGGTCAGAGTCCACATCTACCCCTGAAAATGTCTTACAATTTAAAACCTGGTTCCTAAATCTCTGTCTTACCATTAAATAATCTATCTGAAACCTTCAGTATCTCCAGGGTTCTTCCATGTATACAGCGTTCTTTCATGATTCTTGAACCAAGTGTTAGCTATGATTAAGTTATGCTCTGTGCAAAATTCTACCAGGCGGCTTCCTCTTTCATTTCTTAGCCTTAATCCATATTCTCCTACTACGTTTCCTTCTCTTCCTTTTCCTACTGTTGAATGCCAGTCACCCATGACTATTAAATTTTCGTCTCCCTTCACTACCTGAATTCTATACCACAGATTAATTCACCAACTCCGTGACGATAGACACTACATACCAATCTATGATTTTCTGTGATCCAATAATGTGCATTATGAGGGTTCGCTGCACCATAATTTGTGTAAGTGGATTCATAGGAGAAAATAACACTTTGTAAGACGTCCAGAGTGGAATTATATACGGCTTATTTACTACATAACGTATCTCTCCGATCTAAATCGTTGCAATGCAGCTCCTGTGTCAGTCACGGTTGATACGGGCAGAGCCTGCGACGCTCTACTACACATCGCACAGATGTAAGGCTGACACCAATGATTTCAAGAAAGCCTCGTAAGCTGACATGAGGCTCGTGGTGTATTTCACGTAAGACAAACACCTCCATCATCTCACTTCTTGCTGGTCTTCGGCTGTTACTCCGGCGCCTTTTCGCACTAATTGTTTCCAGAAGTCACTGTTCAGCACTTAAGAATGTAATGGCTGACGCAGCTATTCGGCCGGCCATTTTGGCCGAGCGGTTCTAGTCCTTCAGTCCGAAACTGTGCTGTTGCTTCGGTAGCTGGTTCGAATCCTGCCTCGGGCATGGATGTGTGTGATGTCCTTAAGTTAGTTAGGTTTGATTCTAAGTCTAGGGGACTGATGACCTCAGATGTTAGGTCCCGTAGAGCTCAGAGCCATTTGATTCATTTTTTGGAGCTCTTCGTCTAAGATATCTCACGGGAAAAGCCATCGAGTCTGCGTTCGCCAAGCATCAGCAAAATGCAAGCGTAATCTTTAGATGTGTAGGCTGCGTTTATTCGACGACAGTATCCGCAGCACACTGAATTCCGTTTGTGTTTGTGGTTGTGCCTGCTATGTAAATGGCAGTGTAAGGCGATGGTCTACAGTCTAACCGAACATGACACATAACAGCGCATCGAGGAAGCTTGTCGCTTCTTGACACTGGGGACGTTACATCCCGTGCGCAGGTCGTTTAGAAGGTCCATTGCATTGTGCATTCAGGAGCACCGGAACTCGTTTGAGCAACTCACCTCCATTAACATTCTGCCACCAGATCATCCACCTGCAAACAGATAATTGCTATATGCAGCATGTTGCACTCACCCGTAACACTCTGAACGTTTCCACCTTCCAAACTCAACGTGATTGTAATGTGATTTAAATTTATTTGTACACAGCTGCCTTACTTACATTCGGCTGCATGATGGGAAAAAATAATGTTCTATTAAAAATACGTCCCATTGCTGTAACTCTGTGAAAAATAACTCAGTGAAGTTCGTCCATAACGCCGCAGAAAATGTAACGTTTCTCACGTGGACCTATCTCAATAAATATTCCTGTCACTTACTATTTCGTAAGTTACAGAGACATACACTTTATTTGAAACACTCGGTATATGCCTCAGCACGAGCCCTAATTTCTTTTCTCTTTCTGATGTTTACGCGAAATGTACGTCGACGCCAGTAGAATGTTCTGCAGTCAGCTTCAAATGCCATTTCCCCAAATTTTCTGACAGTGTTCAGGAAAAGAATGACGTCTTCTCTCCACGGATTCTCATTTTAGTTCACGAAGTATCTCCGCAGTAATCGAGTGCTGCTCGAACCTACCGGTAACAAATATAGTGGCACGCCTCTAAATTGGTTCAGTGTCTTCCATTAATTTGATCTGGTGCTGATCCGAACCACTCGAGAAATATGAGCGTACTATTGTTGTGTACGCGCTCCTCGTTACATATGAATCACTCTTCCTAATATTCTTCCAATAAACCAAAAGTCGACTATTGCCCTCGCCTCCCCATCCTCCCCCCCCCCCCCCCAACCCGCCCCCTGCTACCGCTCTTACATGCTCCTTCCATTTCATGTACAACGTTACGCCTAGATATTTAATCAACGTGACGGTGCCAAGCAGCGCAGTACTAAAGCCGTATTCAAATATTATGGATTGTTTTTCTCTTCACCTGCATTAACCTATATTCTTCTACATTTAAAGCAAGTTACCATTCATCATACCACCTAGAAATTTTGTCAAAGTCACCTTGTGTCCCCATACAACCACTGAACGACGGCGGCTTCCCTTACACCACAGAATCATCAGAAAACAGCCACAGACTGCTGCTCATCTTGTGCATCTGAGCATTTTGAGAATAAGAGCGGCCCTGTCACGCTTCCCAGTGGCACTCCTGACGATACTAATGTCTCTGTCCCATCTTACAGAGCGTGCGGAGAGTATCTTGCGGACAGCTGTCACTTGCCCTCTGACCTGTTTCAGTCGTAACTGGTAGGCGAGAAAAAGAATAATTGTTGGTAAGGCAGAATCTCTCTAATGCTGCCTTCTTGATCATTTCGCTAGAAATTCATCAGAGGGAATAGTATACTGGATTTTTCCGTGAGAGAAGGACAAAGAGAATGATCCACTGACCAATTTGAGTAGGGAACATCGGGTTAAAGGAGATAGTAGGAACAAAACCACAGTACCGTGTACTTTTTAATTTACATTAGTTACAGTTAACTGGCCAACGGCCTTGCCGTAGTGGTAACACCGGTTCCCGTCAGATCACCGAAGTTAAGCGCTGTCGGGCTGGGCTAGCACTTGGATGGGTGACCATCCGGTCTGCCGAGCACTGTTGGCATGTGGTGTGCACTCAGCCCTTGTGAGGCAAACTGAGGAGCTACTTGATTGAGAAGTAGCGGCTCCGGTCTCGTACTCGTAAACTGACATACGGCCGGGAGAGCGGCGTACTGAGCACATGCCCCTCCATATCTGCATCCAGTGACGCCTATGGGATGAGGATGACACGGCGGCCGGTCGATACCTTTCGGCCTTCATGGCCTGTGCGGGAGGTGTTTAGTTTTAGATTTAGTTTACAGTTAACTGAGATTACCATCATTGGCTCAGTGGACGAAATGTGGTGAAACTGACAGCCATCAACCTCAATGCAAGCATAACATCGGCGAACGAGATTCTGACCCATCCTGACAAAAATCCCTGGTGTGTTTCGAATCGCATCACCGGCGTCTGCAATTCTGACAATTAATTCCATCTCCGTATCCAAGTGACTTTAGATACCCCATAGGAAATAACCAAGAAGATTCAGGTCAGGTGACCTCGCAGGCCATGGAATTCTTTCCAATCCAGCGACAAGGAAACACTTCAGTAACCAGCCTCGTCCTCCTCGTTTCCTTGCAGGAAATAAAGAATGTACGTGTAAATAAATAGCAGAGTAAGTGTAAACTTACACGCATGTCAGTTGCAAATGAGCTGGAAAACAGTATTGCCAGACACAGCGGTAGACAAGTTTACTTCTACATCTACATCTACATACATGCTCCGCAATCCACCATATGGTGCATGGCGGAGGGTACCTCGTACCACAACTAGCATTTTCTCTTCCTGTTCCACTCCCAAACAGAACGAGGGATAATGACTGCCTATATGCCTCTGTACGAGTCATAATCTCTCTTATCTTATATTTGTGGTCTTTCCGCGAAATATAAGTTGTCAGTAGTAAAATTGTACTGCAGTCAGCCTCAACTCCTGGTTCTCTAAATTTCCTCAGAAGCGATTCCCGAAAAGAACGCCTCCTTTCCACTAGAGACCCACCCGAGTTCCTGAAGCATTTCCGTAACACTCGCGTGATGAACAAACCTACCAGTAATAAATCTAGCACCCCGCCTCCGAATTGCTTCTACACTCCTGGAAATTGAAATAAGAACACCGTGAATTCATTGTCCCAGGAAGGGGAAACTTTATTGACACATTCCTGGGGTCAGATACATCACATGATCACACTGACAGAACCACAGGCACATAGACACAGGCAACAGAACATGCACAATGTCGGCACTAGTACAGTGTATATCCACCTTTCGCAGCAATGCAGGCTGCTATTCTCCCATGGAGACGATCGTAGAGATGCTGGATGTAGTCCTGTGGAACGGCTTGCCATGCCATTTCCACCTGGCGCCTCAGTTGGACCAGCGTTCGCGCTGGACGTGCAGACCGCGTGAGACGACGCTTCATCCAGTCCCAAACATGCTCAATGGGGGACAGATCCGGAGATCTTGCTGGCCAGGGTAGTTGACTTACACCTTCTAGAGCACGTTGGGTGGCACGGGATACATGCGGACGCGCATTGTCCTGTTGGAACAGCAAGTTCCCTTGCCGGTCTAGGAATGGTAGAACGATGGGTTCGATGACGGTTTGGATGAACCGTGCACTATTCAGTGTCCCCTCGACGATCACCAGTGGTGTACGGCCAGTGTACGAGATCGCTCCCCACACCATGATGCCGGGTGTTGGCCCTGTGTGCCTCGGTCGTATGCAGTCCTGATTGTGGCGCTCACCTGCACGGCGCCAAACACGCATACGACCATCATTGGCACCAAGGCAGAAGCGATTCTCATCGCTGAAGACGACACGTCTCCATTCGTCCCTCCATTCACGCCTGTCGCGACACCACTGGAGGCGGGCTGCACGATGTTGGAGCGTGAGCGGAAGACGGCCTAACGGTGTGCGGGACCGTAGCCCAGCTTCATGGAGACGGTTGCGAATGGTCCTCGCCGATACCCCAGGAGCAACAGTGTCCCTAATTTGCTGGGAAGTAGCGGTGCGGTCCCCTACGGCACTGCGTAGGATCCTACGGTCTTGGCGTGCATCCGTGCGTCGCTGCGGTCCCAGGTCGACGGGCACGTGCACCTTCCGCCGACCACTGGCGACAACATCGATGTACTGTGGAGACCTCACGCCCCACGTGTTGAGCAATTCGGCGGTACGTCCACCCGGCCTCCCGCATGCCCACTATACGCCCTCGCTCAAAGTCCGTCAACTGCACATACGGTTCACGTCCACGCTGTCGCGGCATGCTACCAGTGTTAAAGACTGCGATGGAGCTCCGTGTGCCACGGCAAACTGGCTGACACTGACGGCGGCGGTGCACAAATGCTGCGCAGCTAGCGCCATTCGACGGCCAACACCGCGGTTCCTGGTGTGTCCGCTGTGCCGTGCGTGTGATCATTGCTTGTACAGCCCTCTCGCAGTGTCCGGAGCAAGTATGGTGAGTCTGACACACCGGTGTCAATGTGTTCTTTTTTCCATTTCCAGGAGTGTATGTCCTCCCTCAATCCGACCTGATAGGGATCCCAAACGCTCGAGCACTACTCAAGAATAGGTCGTATTAGTGTTTTATAAGCGGTCTCCTTTACAGATGAACCACACCTTCCTAAAATTCTACCAATGAACCGAAGACGACTGTCAGCCTCCCCCACAACTGCCATTACATGCTTGTCCCACTTCATATCGCTCTGCAATGTTACGTCCAAATATTTAATCGACGTGACTGTGTCAAGCGCTACACTACTAATAGAGTATTTAAACATTACGGGATTCGTTTTCCTATTCATCTGCATTAATTTACATTTATCTATATTTAGAGTTAGCTGCCATTCTGTACATCCATCAGAAATCCTGTCCAACTCATCTTGTATCCTCCTTCAGTCACTCAACGACTACACCTTCCCGTACACCACAGCATCCTTTATATCTCCTTAAGCTGGCTTCTCCGACCCCGGGTTCCCTACCTCAAGTTGTTCAGTGGAGCATTCTCTACGTGCTGATACACTTTTGCGTGGTCTTACGGAAACACTCTGTGTTACTTAACTCCCGCTCCCAGAATTTTGACAGTAAACCACACTGTATCGCACAGCGTCTCCCTTGTAGAGTCTGCTACTGGAGCTGGCTGAACATCTCCTTGACGTTTTCGCGCTTGCCAAACAAACCTCTGACGAAACAAGCTGGCATTCTTTCGGTCTTCTCTATTTCCTCTATGCATACTATCTGGAACGGAACCCAGAATGACGAATAATATTCCAGCATAGTTCGAACAAGGGTTTTGGAAACTACTTTCCTCGTTGATGAACTGCGCTTGCTGAGGATTAGGTCTATTGCCATAAATCTACACACCTGGAAACGGAAAAAAGAACACATTGACACCGGTGTGTCAGACCCACCATACTTGCTCCGGACACTGCGAGAGGGCTGTACAAGCAATGATCACACGCACGGCACAGCGGACACACCAGGAACCGCGGTGTTGGCCGTCGAATGGCGCTAGCTGCGCAGCATTTGTGCACCGCCGCCGTCAGTGTCAGCCAGTTTGCCGTGGCATACGGAGCTCCATCGCAGTCTTTAACACTGGTAGCATGCCGCGACAGCGTGGACGTGAACCGTATGTGCAGTTGACGGACTTTGAGCGACGGCGTATAGTGGGCATGCGGGAGGCCGGGTGGACGTACCGCCGAATTGCTCAACACGTGGGGCGTGAGGTCTCCACAGTACATCGATGTTGTCGCCAGTGGTCGGCGGAAGGTGCACGTGCCCATCGACCTGGGACCGCAGCGACGCACGGATGCACGCCAAGACCGTAGGATCCTACGCAGTGCCGTAGGGGACCGCACCGCCACTTCCCAGCAAATTAGGGACACTGTTGCTCCTGGGGTATCGGCGAGGACCATTCGCAACCGTCTCCATGAAGCTGGGCTACGGTCCCGCACACCGTTAGGCCGTCTTCCGCTCACGCTCCAACATCGTGCAGCCCGCCTCCAGTGGTGTCGCGACAGGCGTGAATGGAGGGACGAATGGAGACGTGTCGTCTTCAGCGATGAGAGTCGCTTCTGCCTTGGTGCCAATGATGGTCGTATGCGTGTTTGGCGCCGTGCAGGTGAGCGCCACAATCAGGACTGCATACGACCGAGGCACACAGGGCCAACACCCGGCATCATGGTGTGGGGGGCGATCTCGTACACTGGCCGTACACCACTGGTGATCGTCGAGGGGACACTGAATAGTGCACGGTACATCCAAACCGTCATCGAACCCATCGTTCTACCATTCCTAGACCGGCAAGGGAACTTGCTGTTCCAACAGGACAATGCGCGTCCGCATGTATCCCGTGCCACCCAACGTGCTCTAGAAGGTGTAAGTCAACTACCCTGGCCAGCAAGATCTCCGGATCTGTCCCCCATTGAGCATGTTTGGGACTGGATGAAGCGTCGTCTCACGCGGTCTGCACGTCCAGCGCGAACGCTGGTCCAACTGAGGCGCCAGGTGGAAATGGCATGGCAAGCCTTTCCACAGGACTACATCCAGCATCTCTACGATCGTCTCTATGGGAGAATAGCAGCCTGCATTGCTGCGAAAGGTGGATATACACTGTACTAGTTCCGACATTGTGCATGCTCTGTTGCCTGTGTCTATGTGCCTGTGGTTCTGTCAGTGTGATCATGTGATGTATCTGACCCCAGGAATGTGTCAATAAAGTTTCCCCTTCCTGGGACAATGAATTCACGGTGTTCTTATTTCAATTTCCAGGAGTGTAAATCACTTACTAAGTAAAAGTCTTCCGGTTGATGTTGTATACCAGCTGTAAGGTGGCCACAGCTACGGAAAACTCCGATGTCACCTTGCATTTCATTCAGTGACAAACAATTAAACTTTGTGTACCTAAACTAACATGTTAATAAACCCTGAGCTCGAAGCTCAGAGTCTGCAGAAGTTGGATAGGAAGAAAAAGTTGAGGGAGTATCACATTCATCGTCATATCATATGAAGACATATGTTGCCATGAGTGGAAATCATCATGCATGACGTACGACCGCTGGCCCAGGACATCGGCCGAAAGGATATACGCCTGCAAGGTGGTAGACGAACGGATGTTGTGGTTGGAGAGAAGTGGTGCGCGAGAGATTGGGGTGGACGTCAAGCTGTGTGTCCACTAACAAATAAACTTCCTAATGTCGCTTGCAGAAGTTGAATTTCTGCAAGTACTTTCACTTGGGAACACCTCCGGCAAGTAGACGTCTGCAGGTTTCGCCAGCTTGCGTAAGTAGCTTCCGCAAGTCGTGGAAACTGTTTCTTGGATGTTGTTGCAAATACTTGCAGAACTTGCCATTTACTGGGAGTTTTCCTCAAACGTGTTGAATTTTTGTGTGTTTAGCACCGGTACGAGCAAGTCAGTGTCGAACAGGAGAATGGCGCAAAGACAGATGGAGAGAAACAAATGTTGCTTTGGAATCCTTAAATGTCTACAGGGTGGACAGAAACAGTATGAAAAGCTTGTAAGAGTATTGTAGGGTAGGCTGTGCTGAAAAATAACTGTTAATGAGAAAATGGGATGCGATCCGCAGTCTTCGAATCAATTATCATTGAAGTTTACACATCAGGCCGTTGGCACGCATAAATTCAAGCTGCCCGCAGTTGTTCTGATAGCGTAGATGATGGTACACGAGACTGCTCAGACTTTAGCTACCGTCCCGTGTCCAATTTTTGTGTCGCTCTCTTATTCGGGTTCAGGGAACCAAGCGAAGCACACGTTTGGAGAGAGGCTGTGAGGGGGAGAGGGGGGGGGGGGAGGGCGCTTGAATTTGCTCGAGAAAGGGCCTGATTGAGTGACTTTAACGCCAATTAACTCAGAAACGGGTCAAACGTATTGGATTTTTTTCTTGGCAGTTATTTTCCAGCACAACATACCCCGCAACGCCCTTAACAAGCTTTTAGACTGTTTCTGACCACCCTGTATAACTGGTCACCGCAGCCAGGGGAGTGCAAAATGAATTTACGGATTACTTTATTTCACCAGAAGGGGGGCAGAATGATAGTACAGACGTCTTGAAATTTTAGCTCATTTTTTAATGTTAGCGTAAATGTGAAAGCATTACGGTATATTCGTAATTAAAGTAATATAAAAATTTTGCAAAAGTGGAAGAGTAATTGAAAGGCCATATCTTGGTGACACAGTTTGTCGTAGTTTTGTATCCTGTTTTCGAATATTTTGTGCTACAATAGGCAAGAGATGTTTCAAACTGGCATACAACATTTTCAGTGAGTTTGTAATTTGGGTGAATTTCTCAGATTTTATATCATTTAGTAGTGTTTCTTGATACTTAAACAAGTACGCCTCTATATCCATTTATTCACCCAAACAATATTTCATTTTGCTTTTCGTAGCGATTTTCTTGAATAATAACAATGTAAAAAAGTTGGCAGCTGCTTAGCAAATACAGTGGAAAACATTTCTAGACGTGGTTGCAGCAAGTTTCTAAAATTTACAGAAGTAAACTTGTGCAACTTTTCGTTCTGATACAGAAAGCTCATCAAGCGCTAGCGGCACTTTCTTATGGAAGTTACTACTAGACCACACATCCACACATGTCTTCAGTAGTTGCGAGACCAGCGCTGGAGCTCGTGAATCACCATTAGCGAGTGAGATACAGTAATTAATAGTCTGGAGACCGAATATCCAGAGCGGAAAACAGTGCTGAATACTGAATATAAAAGCACTTGAACAAGTTGATATTAAACGAAGTATTACATCAACGGGAACATGTAGTGCAATATGTGATAAAGGTATACTCACAACTGTTGTTGTAATACAACAGTTAAATTTATAAGTGGTAACGCAAAAGGAATGAATGTAGGTGTCTCATATTTCAGTAAATTGTTTGCTATAAATGTATATCAAGAAAGGATCGACGCTTTCCCTTGAAGCTCAACTCATCTCATGGTAACGAAGAACTGATTTGCATTGCATGAGTAGCAGCATAGCTGTTTGTACAAACGAGACTACTTGGAAATGTCAGTGTTTTTTGCATGCAACAGAATTTATAAATAACTTTCTTTATAGCAAGATTCGGTTCATAAACGCACTGAAATCCAAAAAAGGAAGAGAGTCAGTGAGGTTCTGGAAGGTGCTGACAGTGATGTGGAGCCAGCAGACTTCCGTGCCGTAGCCAGCTGCGCCAGGTTTCTCCGCTGAGAATCGATGTCGCGTACAGCTCGATCGAGGTGGTTCCACAGATTGTCGATTGTGTTTAAATAGGCGGAGTTTGGTGGCCAGGAGAGTATGGTAAACTCGTGCTGATGCTCTTCCAAACAGGTACGTACACTGTCTGCTGTTTGGCACGTTTCATTGCCCTGCTGGTAGATGCCACCATGCCGAGGAAAAAACAAATTACATGTAGGGGTGGACATGGTCTCCAAGGATAGATGCATACTTGTGTTGATCCATTGGACCTTCAAGAATGACGTCATCGCTCAAGGAACGCCACGGAAACACTCCCCACACCACAACGCTCCCTTTTTTGGCTTGTTCGCTTCCGATGAATATTGCAGAGTGTTTCTTCCAGATGTTTCACGCCGCACACGTCAACGACTATGGGTCCAATAGAGCATAAACATTATTTATGTGAAAACCCCACCTGCCGCCACTCGGTGGACCTCCAGTTGTGGTATTGGCGTGCAAATTCCAGCGTTCGTCGGCGATGAAAGCAGTCAGCATGGGTGCATGACCCAGACGCCTTCTGCGGATACCCATTAGCAGCAACGTTCGCTGACCGGTCGTTGAGGAGACATTGCTGGTAGTCTCTTGGTTCATGTGGGCAGTTAGCTGTTCAAGAGTGGCACGTATACATCTCCCGAGCCGTTGTTCATGTCTGTTGTCTACGGTTCGTAGAACACCGCAGTTGCTTCGGCGACAGTTTTGGACTGCGCCAGTTTGCATGCACAGTATGATGTAGCCATGGAGGCACTCGAACAGTTTAGAGACTTAGCCGTTTGGAAAATGTTTCCACCCCTGTCCCCAAAGCCAGTGATCATGCCATTTTGGGCTTCAGATAAATCGTTCCGTTTCCACAAAAAACGACAATGATTGCAGTGTTTCTCGACACCCCCTTCCCCTCCGCCCCCCCCCCCCCCCCCCGACATGCTTTTTATACACTCCACTGCTTGTGCTGCCACCTGCTGTCTGTGAATTTTTATTGCATGTTGACGTCGAAGTGGTCTCATCGATGTGATTGGACCGTGTACAAATTTCGTTGCATAGGATCGGTACCATTTAACAGACACACAACGGTCAGCACAAAATGCTTCATTTACCACCACGGAATAAACTGTAATAACGAAAGGACAATTACTGTACAGTTTCTGTGTCATTTGTACCACTTAAAACGTGCAGATCCATGTGCCACGTTGAGCAATGGCCTTTTGCGAGGTACCCGACTTGTAATGCCCATTCCAATCAGTTCCCTTTGCAGCGATAATCTGATACTGTTAGGGACGGACTTGCATTGACCTGCAGTAGCACATCCTGTTTGGTTTAGAATTGATGGTCAATGACAATGCATGGTACTCGCCTCGGGTCCCTGTCACTTAGGATAGTTTTACATCCCCCGTTTTATACCCAGTGTTACTTGGGAGCGAATTGTGCACATTTTCTTGTAGACACGTTGGAGAACCTGGGCTGATACACCGAGAAACTGACAACTTCATTCACGTTGTCGTGAGCACATCCAAGAACGATAGCTCCTCCCAACCATTCTGTCACGTCACTTTACTGTGCTGATTCAATTGAGCACAACATTTCATTACCAAGACTTTAATCAGCTGCCCGACTTGACATCCGTTACAAACCGTCTACACATTCCAAATCTTCACCCCATCGACTCAACCATTTTGTAGGCCAGAGGCCCATTATTTGAAGACACAAATATCCTAGAATAATCCTGAATCGCCTATTTACTTTTTAATTTCCCTCTTATGCTGTCTCACTACACAAACATAAAACTTATCCATAAAGCTTTGACGAATTTCAGTCCCCCAAATTCCTACCCCCATATTCAGACAAAGTGAATAACACCTTGCTGTGCTGGACCTTTAACAAAATGGAATTTTAACCCTTCATGTTAAACATCATTTCGACGATACTGACGAACAGAAACGTCTCATCTGAAGGTGACGGCTAGGTGGCCCATTGAAATATTGTGTCAACTTACCATGAAATTTTTTTTTTAAATTTTACTCATATTTCGCAGCTTCAAACGTGACAGCATTCATGCATTGAAAGTATGAATCAACAAAAGCCGTCAGTCACAACTTTTCGTGTTTTATTAAGTACACGATGAATTTCGGACCCTGTGGGTCCATCGCCAGGTGTAATTTAGTCGTTTGATTTACAAAATTCATAACCTAACACCAAACCTTTTCATGACAGCAATATGCATTTCTCCACATTCACGGAAAAAAATAAAGCATGTATTAAGACAAATTACACCTGATGATGAACCCACAGGGTCCGAAATGCATCGTGTACTTAATAAGACACGAAAAGTTTTGAATGAAGGCGTTTGTTAATTCACACTTCCAGTGCGCGAATATCTTGAAACTTCCTGGCAGATTAAAACTGTGTGCCGGACCGAGACTCGAACTCGGGACCATTGCGTTTCGCAGGCAAATGCTCTACCAACTGAGCTACCCAAGCACGACTCACGCCCCCTTCTCACAGCTTTACTTCTGCAATAATCACGTCTCCAACCTTCCAAACTTTACAGAAGTTCTCCTGCGAACCTTGCAGAACTTGCCAGAATCTCATTCTGGCACGGCGGACCGAGACTCGAACTCGGGACCTTTGCCTTTCGCGGGCAAGTGCTCTACCAACTGAGCTACCCAAGCACGACTCACGCCCCCTCCTCACAGCTTTACTTCTGCCAGTATCTCGTATCCTACCTTCCAAACTTTACAGAAGCTCTCCTGCGAACGCTGCAGAACTTGCCAGAATCTCATTCTGGCACGGAGATCTTGTTTCAATCCTGAGAGGATCATCACAAAATATCCCACCGGGAAAGCTTACGGAGTCACAGCGTTACGAAAGGGCGACAGACTGCTTTTCCTCCACTTTTCTGCGTCGTCCCCGACATCGCGTCGAGTCTGCTGCGTCGTTGTGGCTGCGGCGGCTGGCTGGCTGACTGATTACAGGACAGGCCCCTGCAGTCCAGGGCCGGCGCCGCCTGCTGCTCACACCCCGTCATCAGACATGTCGGAGGGCTGGGCCGCGCCACGCCCACCACACAGCGCCGGTAGCCAGTCCGTGGAGCGGCGGCTGCTGACTGCCCGGCTGTTCCTTTTTGTCGGGCTGTTGCCGGCGACCGTCTTTGAGCTGAGCGTCTGGTAAATGTAACGGGGGCGTTGGGCGGACGCCTTACAAATCCCACACGAAACGTGTGCCGTGCCGCGGCGCGCCGTCTGGAGGGAAAAAGCAACGCACCAGCAGCAGCAGCGGCATGCTGGGGCCGCAGCAGCACCGGCGCCGGTACACCACGCTCACACTGCACGCTAATAATAGGAAGGCACCAGTCCCCTCCGTAAGCAGTGTGCTCTCCTCGTCCAAACGGCTACAGGTGTTCCGAGCGCGCAGGTTGTATCAAGCACACGCATATTTAGGTCTTTAAGGCTGCAGCAGTTCGGGTCATGTGCCGGTGGCACCAAACTTGCGAGAGGTAGTTATGAAGTTTTAGTTAGCACCTCGAAAACTTATACAGTTCCGTAATTTACTTTTTGTTTATTTTCAGGTACATGTCTGCAGTCGTCGTAATGTCGGCGTTGTTTCTTCAGTCCAAAGGCTGTTCTGATGAGCTCTTCTCGCCGGCCTATCCTCTGCATGCCACTTCGTCACTGAATACCAATTGCAATCTACATTCATTTGGAACAGTTTACTATTCACTCTTCTCTCTGAGTATTTTTCGATGCCTCATAATCCGTTCTGTCAATCACTTCTTTTAGCCAACCAATGCCATAAATTTCTTTTACTTCAGTTCCGTAACTCTTCATTAGTTAATCTTCAACGATCATCTATACCACCACATTTCAAAAGTTTCTATTCTCTTCTTGTCTTAAGTTCTTATGCTCCACGATTTACTTCCCTACAAGATTACACTCCAGACAAATGTCATCCCGAAACTACTACCTAACACCTAAATTGATTTTATACGACCTACCCTCATGCTCATAAATTAAGGCTCTGAGCACTATGCGACTTAACTTCTGAGGTCATCAGAACTAACTAAACCTAATTAACTTAATGACATCGCACACATCCATGCCCGACGCAGGATTCGAACCTGTGACCGTAGCGGTCGCGCGGTTCCAGACTGAAGCGCCTAGAACCGCACGACCACACCGGCCGCCTAAATTAAGGATAATTGCAGAATTTGGTGCCACACAACATGGCACTACACACAACTGGCGCTAATAGCATAGGCACATAGGGAACACACACGACACAGACCTGTAATTCCACGGTATTAGTGATAAGTTGAGAAATCGTCGCGAAACACAAGTGCTACAAAACGCCACTGTTTCCTGCGCATGAACCCCGACATCAATATCACCATACACATGTACACAGGCCGCACAACGGGTTGGCATACTCTGGATCACGTGGTCGAGAAGCTGCTGAGGTATAGCCTCACATTCTTGCACCAGTGCCTGTCGGAGCTCCTGAAGTGTCCTAGGGGTTTGAAGACGTGCAGCGATACATCGACCGAGAGCATTCCAAACTTGCTCGATGGGGTTTAGGTCTGGATATCAGGCAGACCACTCCATTCGCCTGATTTCTTCTGTTTCAAGGTACTCCTCCACGATGGCAGCTCGGTGGGGCCGTGCGTTATCATCCATCAGGAGGAAGGTGGGACCCACTGCACCCCTAAAAAGGTGGACAAACTGGTGCAAAATGCCGTCCGATACAGCTGACCTGTTACAGTTCCTCTGTGAAACACATGCAGGGGTGTACGTGCACCGATCATAATCCCACCCCACACCATCAAACCATGACCTCCATACAGGTCCCTTTCAAGTACATTAAGGGGTAGTTATCTGGTTCCTGGTTCACGTCAGATGAAAACCCGGTGAGAATCACTGTTCAGACTATACCTGGACTCGTCCGTGAACATAACCTAGGACCACTGTTCCAATGACCATGTACTGTGCTATTGAAACCCGGCTTTACGGGCTCTCCTGTGACCAGGGGTCAGTGGAATGCACCTGGCAGGTCTCTGGGAGAATAAACTGTGTCTGTTCAGTTGTCTGTAAACTGTGTATCTGGAGACAAGTGTTCCAGTGGCTGCGGTAAGGTCCTGAGCAAGGCTGCCTGTGGTGGCCAAGCGGTTCTAGGCGCTACAGTCTGGAATCGCGCGACCGCTACGGTCGCAGGTTCGAATCCTGCCTCGGGCATGGATGTGTGAGATGTCCTTGGGTTAGTTAGGTTTAAGTAGTTCTAAGTTCTAGGGGACTGATGACCTCAGAAGTTAAGTCCCATAGTGCTCAGAGCCAGCCAAGGCTACCTGCAGTACTCCGTGGCCGTCTGCGGTCACTAATAGTGAGATATCGGTCTTCTTGTGGTGCTGTACACTTTGGACGTCCCGTACTGATGCGCCTGGACACGTTTCCTGTCTGCTGGAATCGTTGCCATTATCTTGAGATCACACTTTGTGCTACGACCAGCTGTGTTTGACCAGACTCCAGTCGCCCTAGAATTATACCACTCATAAAGTCATCAATATGTGTTCTTTGAGCCATTTTCAACACACAGTCGCCATTAGCTCGTCTGAAAAGGTCTGTACACTTACCGCAGCACTGTACTCTGATATGGACCAACACACCTCTGCGTATGTGGACCTGCCAGCCCCACCGTGCGATGACTGCAGGTCAAATGCACCGCATGGTCATACCCTGAGGTGATTTAAACCCGCAAACCGCCCACCAGAGCGTTGTTTCACCATGTTTCAGCATTATCCTTAATTTATGAGCATGAATGTAGAATAGTATGAAGTAGGGAAGTAAAAGCTTCCACAGACAAGATCGCTAAAATTCTAGTTTTGGTAACAGTCTTCATCATATCTAAGCTTCCACAAATCTCTAAGGCACGTACACTGAGGTGCCAAAGTCATGCGATAGCGATATCGCCATATATAGATGCCGGTAGATGTGCAATGTCGGAGGGGTCATTTCCTCTCAGGTAATCCATGAGAAGAAATGTCTGACGTGATTATGGTCGCACGACGGAAATTAATAGACTTTGAACGAGGAATGGTGGTTACAGCTGGACGCATGGATATCGTTAGGGAACTCAATATTACCGGGACCCACAATGCCAAGACTATACCTAGACTACCTGGTATCAGGCATTATCTCTCACCACAGACAACGCTGTGGCCAACGACTTTCACTTAACGACTGAGAGCAGCGTCGTTTGCGCAGAGTTGTCAGTGTCAAGAGACAAGCAACACTGAGTGAAATAACAGCAGAAACCAATGTAGAACGTACGACGAACATATTCGTTACGGCAATGCGGCGATATTTGGTGTTAATTGTCTGTGGCGCAAGACAACCGACTTGAGTACCTTTACTATCAGCACATCGCCTGCAGTGCCTCTCTTGGGCTCCTGACCATTTCGGTTGGGCGCTAGACAACTGGGAAACCTTGTCCTGCACAGATGAGTCCCGATTTAAACTGGAAGAGCTGATGGTAGGGTTCGAGTGTGGTGCTGACCCAACGAAGCCATGGACCCAAGTTGTCAACAAGGCACTGTGGAAACGAAGTGGCTCCATAGTGGAACTGTAAGGAGGGCTATGCGTGAAGCGTTCAGTGAATTCGAAAGTAAAATTCTATGTACCGACCTGACAGAAAATCCTAGGAAGTTCTGGTCTTACGTTAAATCAGTAAGTGGCTCGAAACAGCATATCCAGACACTCCGGGATGATGATGGCATTGAAACAGAGGATGACACGCGCAAAGCTGAAATACCAAACACGTTTTTCCAAAGCTGTTTCACAGAGGAAGACCGCACTGCAGTTCCTTCTCTAAATCCTCGCACAAACGAAAAAATGGCTGACATCGAAATAAGTGTCCAAGGAATAGAAAAGCAACTGGAATCACTCAACAGAGGGAAGTCCACTGGACCTGACGGGATACCAATTCGATTCTACACAGAGTACGTGAAAGAACTTGCCCCCCTTCTAACAGCCGTGTACCGAAAGTCTCTAGAGGAACGGAAGGTTCCAAATGATTGGAAAAGAGCACAGGTAGTCCCAGTCTTCAAGAAGGGTCGTCGAGCAGATGCGCAAAACTATAGACCTATATATCTGACGTCGGTCTGTTGTAGAATTTTAGAACATGTTTTTTGCTCGAGTATCATGTCGTTTTTGGAAACCCAGAATCTACTATGTAGGAATCAACATGGATTCCGGAAACAGCGATCGTGTGAGACCCAACTCGCTTTATTTGTTCATGAGACCCAGAAAATATTAGATACAGGCTCCCAGGTAGATGCTATTTTTCTTGGCTTCCGGAAGGCGTTCGATACAGTTCCGCACTGTCGCCTGATAAACAAAGTAAGAGTCTACGGAATATCAGACCAGCTGTGTGGCTGGATTGAAGAGTTTTTAGCAAACAGAACACAGCACGTTGTTATCAATGGAGAGACGTCTACAGACGTTAAAATAACCTCTGGCGTGCCACAGGGGAGTGTTATGGGACCATTGCTTTTCACAATATATATAAATGACCTAGTAGATAGTGTCGGAAGTCCCATGCGGCTTTTCGCGGATGATGCTGTAGTATACAGAGAAGTTGCAGCATTAGAAAATTGTAGCGAAATGCAGGAAGATCTACAGCGGATAGGCACTTGGTGCAGGGAGTGGCAACTGACCCTTAACATAGACAAATGTAATGTATTGCGAATACATGGAAAGAAGGTTCCTTTATTGTATGATTATATGATAGCGGAACAAACACTGGTAGCAGTTACTTCTGTAAAATATCTGGGAGTATGCGTGCGGAACGATTTGAAGTGGAATGATCATATAAAATTAATTGTTGGTAAGGCGGGTGCCAGGTTGAGATTCATTGGGAGAGTCCTTAGAAAATGTAGTCCATCAACAAAGGAGGTGGCTTACAAAACACTCGTTCGACCTATACTTGAGTATTGCTCATCAGTGTGGGACCCGTACCAGATCGGGTTGACGGAGGAGATAGAGAAGATCCAAAGAAGAGCGGCGCGTTTCGTCACAGGGTTATTTGGTAACAGTGATAGCGTTACGGAGATGTTAAACAAACTCAAGTGGCACATTCTGCAAGAGAGGCGCTCTGCGTCGCGGTGTAGCTTGCTCGCCAGGTTTCGAGAGGGTGCGTTTCTGGATGAGGTATCGAATATATTGCTTCCCCCTACTTATACCTCCCGAGGAGATCACGAATGTAAAATTAGAGAGATTAGAGCGCGCACGGAGGCTTTCAGACAGTCGTTCTTCCCGCGAACCATACGCGACTGGAACAGGAAAGGGAGGTAATGACAGTGGCACGTAAGGTGCCCTCCGCCACACACCGTTGGGTGGCTTGCGGAGTATAAATGTAGATGTAGATGTAGAACTGTATTAAGATGGATTGGGCCTGGTCCTCTGATCCAACTGAACTTATCATTGAATCGAACTGGTTATGTTCTGCTACTTGTAGCTTCGCGGGATTAGCCGAGCGGGCTAATGCGCTGCAGTCATGGACTGTGCGGCTGGTCCCGGCGGAAGTTCGAGTCCTCCCTCGGGCATGGGTGTGTGTGTTCGTCCTTAGGACAATTTAGGTTAAGTAGTGTGTAAGCTTAGGGACCGATGAGCATAGCAGTTAAGTCCCATAAGATTTCACACACATATGAACATTTTTGCTACTTCGAGACCATCTGGTGTCGTTCATGGACTGCATGTCCCAAAGCAACAATGGAATTTTTATGCATGACAATGAGTCATGTTTTTGGGCCTCAGTTCTTTCCGATTGGTTTGAAGAACATTCTGGACATTTCGAGCGAATGATTTGGCTACCCAGATCGCACAACGTGAATCTCACCGAACATTTAAGTGACATAATCGAGAGGTCAGCTCGTGCACACTATCCTGCACCGGCAACACTTTCGCAATTATGGGCGGCTGTAGAGGCAGCATGGCTCAGTATTTCTGCAGGGGACTTCCAAAACGGCTAGTAGAGTCATGACACGTCCAGATGGAGCACCACACCAGGGGAAGTGTGGTCCGACACACGATATTAGGAGCTTTCCAATTGCATTTGTCACCTCAGTGTAGATCGCAAATTACATGTTGCACCTAGGCTTCAAGCAACATGTTACGTTACTACCTTATCTTGAGTTGTTAGCCTATAACACTGTTATTTTTATACGGTGGTTTAAGAACACAATATTTCAGTTGTTCCCCTTCGTTACCCACATACATTAAGTAGGTATTATCCATTTTGCATAGGGAAAAGAAAGGTCACAGGCTCGAAGTACTCGAAGAGCCGGAAATTTTGAAGCATATTTCTAAGAACGACGGCATCATCATCAAAGAACAATTACAATTACGAACAAAATTTTTATTGGCGGTTTTAGTCCACTACTTGCGGAATTTTGTTTCCCTTATTTTCCTCCTCTAGTTCCGGAACATCTTTCTCTTCGAATCTCATAGATATATACTACCAAAGTTACCTTCATGCAGATATTTTTTTCTATTGTGCAGCTGTTTGTATAAATATTCTTTAATATTGTGTGTTTTACCTAATGGTAATTTCTGCATAGTCTAATAGATGGCTCTGTTATATTCCATTTATTAGACTTTTTTGTATTTTCTAAAGTACATTAAGGTCCCTTCCCTTGAATTTTGTTTTTAAAATTAACCGTTGTTTGATTCATTTATTTCTGTTATAATGTCTCAAGTGGACACATGTCACTGGATCAAGACTGTAAATGAGGAAGAATTCTTATTATTTGAGTGAGAAAGGCTCTGCGTAAAACATAGGACCCAATATACGATCAAGAAAGTTGGCGCATCCGTAAGAATGCAGAATTAGGACAACTTTTTGAACTGCCTGACATTATCACTACCACTAAAAATGAGAAGACTGCGATGGGCAGGACACGTGGTGAGACTGGAGGAAGGCAGAACATGTAAGAAGACTGTTTGTGGTAAGGCTGGAGGCAGAAGACTGAAGGGATGTCGCAGAAAGAAATGGGTGGATGGAATTGAAGAAGACATGAAAAAGCTGCACGTCAGAAGATGGAGACGGAAAACCATGGACTGGATAGAATGGCAGGATATTTTGATGCAGGCCAAGGCCCTTCAAGCGCTGTAGAGTGTAGGAGTAAGTAAGTAAGTTCAGTGCATCCCCATTCCCACAAAAAAGTATTTTTCAATTCAGACATTCATCGTGCAGTTTCTATATCTTTGTCATCTGACAACCTTAATAAAGAGATGAATTTAATAAAAACTATCGCAGTCTATAATGGTGAAGATCCCTCGTTAGATGAAAAGATCTTCAAAGTTAAAAGTGACTACTTTAGGCATCAGTGCTGTTTCTGACAATAACGAGTACAAAAAACTTTTTTCCATTTCATTTATAGGCCATATTTCCTGTAGAATTCGTCGTCTTCTAATAAGAAAATACGGATCCAAAGCTACCTTTTCCACTACCGATAACTTGCAAAAAAAAAAAAAATGTTATTCACAACCTCAAGTCCACAGTTGCTGCTATATACAGTTCAGGAGACTATAAAATCACTTGCAATACGTGTCCCGTTTATTATATAGTACAACCTGGAAGATCTTTCAGTGTCAGGTGCAAGGAACATTTATTGGGGAAAAGGAGCACTAATGTACATAATTAGTCTTTTGCTGATCATCTGTTAATGTCCGGTCACAATCCGAAAAGTGTTGAGGAAATTTCCATTTTGTGTTGGGAAAAGAAGGGTCATAGGCTCAACGTACTCTAAGATCTAAAGATTTTCAAGCATGTTTCTAAAAACGATGGCCTCATTCCCAATGAACAGTTACAATTACTTAAAATTTTGTATTTGTGGGGATCCACAGCCTCCAAATGCTTAATAAACGTAAACGTGGTCCGTATTAGGCTGTAACGTGATTTTTATTTAATCGTGCGATTAGCTGATTTCGATTACTTGTCAAGCACTGATAAAACCAACATGGGAAAGCACTTCATTGCCTGCATGTATCGCATGTATAACTAACACTTTACACACCTCACATTCAAACAAAACATCAATGTTTTTTCTTATTATGAAGTGTGTAAAGTGTTCATTGTGAGGAAGGCATCCTTAGAGGTGTCGGGATCTAGGTCAATGTACCAAACAGTTATCTGCAACCGGCTGACTCTGTACTTCCTATGCTGAAACTTACATACGCTTGTTGAGAGACAGCCTCGTTTAAAACTGCAATTAAAGAAATTTATTTTAAAGTTTTAAAAAAGATATTTTCTTATTACAACATACTCTTCTTTGGATTCCTTGAGCAGTATAGTAACTTCATATTAAAATGTATGTATTGCAGTGTTTGTCGACTCCTCGGATGTAAATTCTTTAAGTTTTATGCGTTACGATCTTATTTCTGAATGTTTACTACTACGGTGACAATTACTGGTATTTCGTAGCATCTTTGCTTTGCCTTGTGCTCATCAGTTTCCTTTAATCTGTTTTGCTAACACGAGATTGTGCAGTCGTTGAAATACTTAAGACATTTTATGTAAATGTTGTTTTTTTATTGCAATGCCGATGAATCACTTCTTTCGTGTTCCAGGAATTACGTGTCACGACTTGACACTATTTATCGTACATATGACGAAGATGTATGGCGATGTATTTGCATAAGGTATGTTGTATATGTATCACACTTTATTATATCTGACATTATTATCCTTGTAATTAACGACCTACATGCTTCACAGACCCGATGATTTGTCGAAACTGGTAATCAAAAATGAAATTATATTTAGCAGTCTTAGCTGTTGAAGATTTTTCTTCTACATTTCACTTAAATTTATATCACATATCTACAAATTAATCTTTCTGGACATCGATTTTCTTGATGTGGCCAGTATATATTTTGTATCCTCTCTACTTCGGTCATAACAGTTGTTTTTCTGCCCAAGTAACAAAACCCATTTAATACTTTCAGTGTCTGACTTTACAGTCTAATTCCCTCATGATTGTCTCATTTAATACGTCTGCACATCATTTCTCTTGTTTTTCTTTCGTCGACATTCATCTTACAACCTCTTTTCCAGTCACTATCATTCCATTCAGCTAATTTTCCTTTTGAGACACATCCATGTTAATGGAATTATACTGTATACCATACACACAAATGAAAGTCCACTAGTGCACTGTTTGAAAATTATGTGTTGGATGTGAGCTGATTATTTTAAATGAACACTGTCTCTTCTTATGTATTTGCGAAAAGTAACAGACAAACAACACACATGTTTAGGAACTTGCTTATTATCAAACTAAAATTCTCTAAAAATGCCGCAGAAGTTGTCAGCCGACAAATGTTGAATTCGTAATAGAGCTTATTGATGACTGTGGCTTCTGTGTGAGAGAGATCTATCTGAAAAAAAGAAAAAGAACTAGTTACGCCATTAGTTATTTGTCAGATAACATTTAAATAACGTTATTGTTGCCTTATAGCCAGGTTCAAACATAAATAAACATATTACAATTTTAAATGGCGTCCTTCAGAAAATTCCGGTTCCTATGACATAGAATCTGTATTTGTAGTTAATTGATTGAACTGACTGTACTAGAAGGTCACAATATGGTTGACAAAGTAACGATTTTTCTCCTACAATTTAAAATTACTGAAAAATGTGTTCGTCCACTTCATTCACTTGCATTTGGTTAGTAAAAGCTGTTTGCAGCATTGAACTCTTCTGGTGATGAATGTACTTTGTGGAATAAAAGTTTTAGTATGACTGCGTAATTAATTTAGTATTAAATGCAGTAAAGTCTTTTACTTGATTTAGAGTATCGGTGCGGAAGTAGTTTGACTGCCTCCGCCGTCCACAACAAGACATTCACTCTGATTAGTGATGTAATCTCAATGATACAGTGCGGCCTATGCAGATTACCACGTATCAAGTGTGATGGATCGGTATAATTCAACAGTTTCCTGTGCAGGCAATTGTGTTGCTATGAACTGTATTCCTCCTGTCTTCCAATAAATGTTATTATAATTTAGCGTCTACGAAAACCTGAAAAATGGACGTGTATACTAGATTGGCTCATATATGTCCACAAGAGTAGACTTATTTAGCGTGTTTGCTGTCAAACAGATCGAAAAGTTACAAACATACTCGTCATGTAGGCGATCGAAATTTAATTGTAATTTTACGTAAAAATCGGTTCTGTACCAAAGACAGTCGAATTTGCAGATATCATTTAGTCATCGCCATTTACATGCGATCGATATATTATACTTGGAAGTCAGCATATAACTGGAAATATGTCATAGTTTTCTGTCAGGTTTTAGTTAGTTACTTAATTCTACCAAAGACGATATTAACGATAAACTTTGTGACAGCTATTCGAGAATTTCTCTATAGTACAGAAGGAGTTTGAAAGGAGGGACATCTTTATCCATATCTGAAGACTCGTCTTCCTATCTGTTGGCCTTTTTACTTTTACTGGCACATTGTCAAAGAGTTTTATACCTACATATTTCACCTCTTTCTCTGCCAAAGTCAGATTCATTAAAGGGTAATGCAGATCATTTTCCCTTCTAGCGCTGTACTTATTATTACCTCTGTTAGTCTCTAACTAGACAACAAGTTTCATAAATGAATAAATGGACTTTGAGGCTGGGGTAAATATTCTTAACTGTTTAAAGAAAAACCTGTAAGTTGTACATGTGTGAACTTCACACGTAACTCTAATTACTCCTTTGTGCACTGTATGCTGCCTGCCCTAGTGAAGAGTTAGTCCAGAATAGAATAAGACACCAGTGAATAAAAATAAGCAGACAATACTGTCCAATCACTTAAATATGTCAACCTGTAAAAAGTCTGTGTAACCAACATGTTGCAGCCCAGACCACTGCGAGGCTTGCTGGTAGAGAGTCACTGAGATTCTGGAAGGTACCGACTGGGACGTGGAGCCATACTCAGACCAATGTCGTGGCCAGGTGCGCTAGGTTTCTCGGTTCATGGTGCGAACTGCCCGATGAAGGTGTTCCCACACATTCTCTATTGGGGTTTTAGAGGGCAGGGGAGTACTGTGAACTGATCCTGGTGACCTCCGAACACGCAGGTACAGTGCGATCTGTGGGACCCCATGCGTTGTTTCGTTGGTAGCTGCCTCCTTGCGGGCAAGTGTGGACATGGTCTCCAAGCTTGAGTTGATCCAATGTGTCCTCCAGAATGATAAGATCACGCAGGGAGTGCCTCTAAAACGTTCCCCAGTCCATAACGCTCCCTCCTCTGGCCTGGGCGCCTCCGACCGTTGTTTCGGATGATTGCTTTCATTACAATGGAGCATAAAACGTGATTCATCCCAAAACGCCACTGGTCACCATTTAGTGGTCGTCCAGTTGCGGTATTAGTGTGCAAATTCCAGCTTTCTTCTCCGATGAACAGCAGTAAGCATGGATGCTGGAAAAGGTGCCTGCTGCGAGGCCCATACGCAGCGACTTTCACTGAGCGGTAGCTTAGGAGGTACTGTTGTCAGCCGTTGGTTCATGTGGGCGGTCAGCTCTTCAAGAGTTACGCGTCTATTCACCCGTACGATTCTCCGTAGCTGTCGTTCACCCCTGTCATCTGGGGGCTATAGTGCACCAAAGTCACTTCGTCGGCTGTCTAGGAATGCGCCCTTTTACCGCGCAAGGTATACTTTTACAACAACTACGTACTTAGCCGTTTCGGAAATGCTTCCACCCTTGGCCCGATCATGCCCGTTTAGACATCTGATAAGTTGCTCCGTTTACGCAATACAACTGTACAGTGCGATGAGCAACAGGACGACGTTACTGACAATTTTTGACACTGGTGATACCCTCAGACATTTCATACCTTCTCTATGGACACTGTGGGGCTGCATTCCATTGCAAGATTGAATATGATAACATCCCTTCAGAGTGCAGCGCGACTGCAATTTTTGGTTTCGTGTACAGATTAAACTACAAGGTACCATTCAAACCCATTGAACGAAATCCGAATGTGATCAGAAATAGCAGAACGTCCTTTTTTTCATGCCTTTGTGACACAGTCCACATTTTTGAGAATTTTAAAAATGTACATTGACAGACGAAACCTGCGAAATAGCCCAAGGCGCCTTCACATAGACAACCACTTGACACATTTCCCAAGCCAGTTGCCTGCCTGCTGGCGCCTAGGATTATTTTGCACCTTTTCTCTTTTCTTTCTTTCCTTCTTTCTCAGGGCCTTGTTCCATTCCAAAACGACGTCGGCTTAGTTAGTGCGGAGTTGGCAGTGTTAATTGCAGAGGGTGGCTGGACGCCCTTCCTGACGCCACCCCGAACCCCCCGGGATGTAAGTAGTGTACCCTAGCTGTCTGTGTCTAGCGTAAGTCATGAAATAGTGCGAACGTTTTGAAATGTCTGTGAGTCGTGTAACTGAGGCGGAAATTGGGGACCAGCCCTGTATTCACCTAGCGGGATGCGGAAAACCGCCTAAAAACCACAACCAGGCTGGCCGGCATACCGGCCCTCGTCGTTAATCCGCTGGGCGGATTCGATCCGGGGCTGGCGCGCCTATCCGAGTCCAGGAAGCAGCGCATTAGCGCTCTCGGCTACCCTGGCGGGTCACGTTTTTTCTGTAAAGGCACGTTTTTTAAAATAAACAATAAACGTGAGCGGCTGCCACCGAGGCTTTTGCCGAAGTTGGGGCTCTTAGAGGGACACTTTGTCGTTTTATTCACACATGTGTCAATGTCGCAACACTCCATAGTCACGCCACAGAAGACCACGAAATTGGAGCACTGAAAAAGCATAAGGCCCATTTGCTACTTCAGATCACGTTCAAATTTCGTTCAATGGCTTTGAACGGATCATAGTGGTTCCACGCTGCACACTAGAATAAAAATTGCAATCACAATACAACCCAAAAGGGTAAGATATCGTTCAATAGAGTTCCATCCCCGTGATGTCCGTCGAGAAGAATTTAATCTTCCAGGAAGTGCCAAAGATTGTCAAGAACGTTGTCGTTTTGTTCATCGCACTGCGAATTGTCGGTTTCGACCGCGAAATATGTGGGAATCAACGTCGCAAATGCAGGAGTGCTTTCATTGACGCCTTTCTGCCAACCCCTGAGGCCTTTTGGTTTTGATTCTGAGCGGTGGTGTGTCTGAAATATTTTCCTCAGACACTCATAAGAAAACAGCGCGATTCTCTGCTCCAACGCAAAGGCGTGAAAGTAAGGACCAAAATGTGAGTGAGGGGGTCTCTGACGACCACCCTATCGTGTGGCACGACCACGATGGCATTGTGCTGAATAGTGTTTAAATTTTGTGCAATGTGACATCCTTTTACCCCATTTTACAAGCCACATGAACTTCTGAGCTCTGGCCTTGTTTCTGCACGTGTTTCTGAGCGACCAAGCACAAAGCCATGGTTTTGCATCATAACAGAGGTAGGTTGTAGGCACCTTTGACCCAAATTTCAAATTTGCGTTTCAACAGGAGACGTTACGAGGTTTCATCAAAGTGATCCTTTAATTCTGTTGCACATTATACTATAAAACCTCTCTGGTTTCGGTATAGAATTCATGTGATGGTTCCGTCGGAGAAGCAGTGAGCTATATTCCTTATTTTAACTCGTCCATTTCTTCTCGTCCATGGATTACTCTCACTTATTTGTCATCAATGAATCGGTTGCTGTTATTTGGTTTTTTCAGAGACCTACATGCCGTTCTCTTTGATATCTCAGCTTGTTATTACCGACACATATTTGTATGAAAGAAATGAAATCCAACTCGACTCATAAATGATGTAGATCAGCGTCGTTAATGAAGTTGAAACAGAACGATAATATCAGTTGGGATGAGATACTGTCGGCTCGCTCCTGAATCGATAAATCGAAATGAAGGGTGATCGACAGCTGAGAATGGAAGGCAGCAGTAATTGACGTATGTTTTGGATAGAAACAGATGAAGTTGTGATTTCAGTAGTTAAACAGGAGCTACTAACAGAAATTATTACAAAAGCACATGCAGTTACAGTGACATTTTGCTAGGTGTTTATCGTTGGTAAACACAGTTTGGAGGATAATAATTCCACAGTACCTAAATAAAACAGAGTGGACGAGCACAATAACTGCTGGTTCGGATTCAAGGTAGGACACAATAATGAAGATAAGTATTTTGACTGTTAAAGCACTTTTCAGGAGAAGAAAAACTGCTGAGTGAAGTTTAATTTTTGTTTCACATGAGATACTTTCAGTGCCTTAAATTCGACAGAAAATGTTGCAATAAATTGGTAATTTTCTTTTAACTCTGGAATGCTATACGGGTATATCTGTACCCCAGTACTTCCAGAAAATGTGGCTAATGACTAACAGATAGCACTGCAGTTCTACGCTTCCGCGTACTTTCATGCCTTAACAAGCCAGTACTGATGTTACCTTCAAAGAATGAACAGTGTTTATCCTTTTCATGTTATTTAACGTTTGGGGTTACATGTGCCCCCTAGTTTAGCATAATCGATCCAAGAAATTACAGGACTAAGCTCCTTTATATCTGTATGTGTGATGTCAACTGCAGCGTATTTATACTTATTTTAAACAAAGAAATTATAACAGTACTACTTATTAAGCTTAAATAGCACATTTTTTCAACAAATATAGCGGATAATTGAAAATCATCAAGAAATTGACTTTTTATACGTGAAAGAAAATGACATCACGAAGGCAGACTTTCGGCCTTACAGAAGAGGAAGATATTATCGAAATACATAGCATGCTCTTCAGTTCAGATTCTGAAGGCCTTTATTCCGAAACTGATGAAGTCGATGAAGAGGACTGTGTCATTCCAGATTTTAAAATCACAAAGGAACCTGAAACTGTAGAAGAATAATCAGATGTTCTTGTACGTCAATTATAGTTTCCAGATGGAGGGGTGCGCGAAATAGTCCCTGCAGTCGCGCTATCCTCTGTGCCCACGGTGGTTCAGATGGATAGAGCGTCTGCCATGTAAGCAGGAGATCCAGGGTCCGAGTTCCGGTCGGGGCACACATTTTCACCTGTCCCCGTTGATATATATCAACGCCCGTTAGCAGCTGAAGGTATTAATATACTTCTAATTCCTCCTAAAAGGTATCTTGTAGTGTGGTTGCCGTAAGACATGTAAAGAGCGCGCTGATGATTGGCAGCTGTGCTTTACAAAAGAAAATTTAGGTCTGATTACAGAGTACACTAACAAAGAAACTGAATCTCAGAGATCGAAATACAACAAAAACAATGATAATAAAAATTTCAGTGATGCATCACCTAAAGACAGTTAGCCTTCATACGCCGAAAACAATGATTATATTGAAATCCATGCTCTTACAGGATTGATCTACTGTGAAGGTGTAATGAAAATGAGAGGTCTCTTTACAAAAGAGCTTTTTGACCCAAAAAGTGGAATATGAATATTTTGGGCTACCATACCTGAATAGCGTTTCATATTCATAGTAAATTATCTCAGATTTGACGACAAAGACACACAAATGCAGAGAAGACAGAGTGAAAAATTGGCTTCTTTGTGGAAGATATTTGAGTGCTCCATAAGCAAAATGAAATAACTATACCCTCCTTCCGAATACAATATAGTAGACGAACGGTTAGTTTGGTTTAGAGGCCAGCGTCCAATTAAAATGTGTATTCCTTCCGAATGAGACAAGTACGATATCAAGATAGTGATGCGCTACTATGCAAAACCTTTTATCTGCTCTAGCAGAAATGTATACAGGTAAGGGATCTACACCAGACAATATATCTGTGGCTCGATATTACTGTAAAAATCTTAATTCTTCTTTTCATGGAAGCAACAGAAAGTAACTGTGGATAGCTGGTTTACTTCCATAGGAACAGCGAAGACCCTTTTAGAGAAGAAAAGTACCGTAATCGTTGCGCCGAAAAAAAAAAAAAAAAAAAAGAAACGAGAGATTCCTCCGTCGTTCCCCAGCATCAAGGAGACAGAGCCAAATTACGCAATGTTCTGCTTCAGAGGGCACCGTACCCTGCTATAATAAAAAGAATGTGCTGTCAAATACGCATGAAAAAAGAGATGAACGAAATACCGTAGAACTCCCGAAAATTATTCAGTTTTATAACTCTAACATAGGAGGCGTTGACACGCTGGACCAGTTATGTCATTCATATTCCTGTGCTAGGAAAACTCGTCGCTGACCTCTCTGCCTATTTTTGTAATTTACTAAATGTTACTGGATACAACTCTGTTTTACTGTTGAAATGGAGCTCAGCAGAAGATATGGAAATAATTACCAACAGAAGATCTTACATAAGGAGATTTGCTGTAGGTGTGAAGCAATCATACATTTTAAGACGTTTGGAAGAAACAACCTTAAGAAGAGAATCTGTCAAACCGTCAGTCGTATATTAAATCTGCCTAAGGGAGAAGAAACACAAGGGGTTCCATAATCCACAATAAGGCTGTGTGTTTATAGCCCTATGGGTCGAAACAGAAAATCCAGAATTAAATGTGCCATTTGTATAAAATTTATTTGTTTGGACCATCAACAACGAGTGTGTGCTTCATATGTTTAGTACTGTATTTTTTTCTCTCCGAGCACGTTTGCTTTTTTTTTCTTAAGTATGATTTAAGTCTTCTTCAATAAAATTCTTCAGGGTATCAGACCGCATCGTCATAATTTTAAAATGCGCCAACGTTTCGGCCAGCGTTGCAGCTAGCCTTCATCAGGGCCTTACGTTAACTGCTAAATGAACACACTTGGTTCCTTAAATAGCTGCACGAGAGAACCGTGTCGTTACTTGATTGGCTGTAAAAGGAGGAGGAGGAGGGGTGAAAGGTATGCTTTATTGGTGTTTCCTTTATTATCTGTCATTGGCTGAAATAGCTGTTTTCTATGGGTCTTTATATTAATCCACCCCATTCGAGGAGACGGACGAATAGCGAACAGGTGATGGCTGTGACGTCACACTGTTTCCATGCTGTCCAGAAGCCGGCTGCGGCGTGCCATTGCTTTGTGTGCTCGCGACCACTACTGCGGCTCTCCGCGTGTCTGCATGGGCCGCCACGGCTCTGCCGCTGCTCCGTAGCCCTGCTATTGCAGGCAGCCAAGACCTCGGAAGCTTGTACCCGTCCTCTCTATTCATGTTGGCGGGTCTTTTGGATATTTCTATCGCCTCTCTAATCTTTCTTTTGAAAGTGAGAGGCTGTTTCGCCAGGACGCGGGCTTCTTGAAAAAATATTGGTTTCCCGCACTCGTCTCGGTGTTCTGCCACTGCTGACTTAGTGTGTTGTTTCAGGCGGATATATCTTTCATGTTCCGAGAGCCTTGTGCTAATCGGACGTCCCGTCTCACCTATGTAGACTAATCCACACGCACAACCAATTTCATACACGCCAACTGTGTGTAGTTTGTCAACTGCATCCTTGGTAGAACCGAGCATGTCTGATATTTTGTTTCTGCTTCGGAAAATTGGTCTGATGTCGGCTTTTCGTAGAATTTTGCGTTCGGTGACCCCTTGTACATATGGTAACACAGCAATGCTCTGTGCCTCCTTCTCCTCTTCCCTATTAGTCTTCTCCCTTGTCGACATGGTGCTGTCTATCATCTGCTTCCCATAGCCATTAGTTCCGAAGATGGACCTGAGGCGTTCAAGTTCTGTCTTCAGATGTTCTTCGTCGCTTATCCTGTACGCTCTCTTCGTTAGCGTGTGCAGGGCGGACTTCTTCTGCGTGGGGTGATGGTGGGAGGAGGCGTGAAGGTACCTGTCCGTATTGGTTGGTTTCCTGTACACTTTGTGGCCAAGTTTACCATCAGGTTTTCGATAAACTTCCACGTCGAGAAAAGGCAGCACCCCATTCTTCTCTGTTTCCATTGTAAACTGAATTTTCCTATGACGATGCGGTCTGATACCCTGAAGAATTTTATTGAAGAAGACAACGGCCGCGGAAGCCTACGCTTACATATGATTTAAGTGTTTATTATACTATTTGGAAATGAATAATTTGATCATTTTAAAAGATTGTTTTTACTTTAATTAAAAATGCACCTACTGTAGCAGATCCGTCGATGAAAATGAGTGTAGCTTTCCAGGGTTAACTGTTGTCATAGCTTTGCTTGGACTGGAAGGTTTAAATACATTTGTCATCCTCAATCAGATGTGTAGAATAGTAACTGCAGCAGCTAATATCGTACAGTTTTCCTGCGCCCACACGTTGCTGAATTTCTGAGGATATGTTTTTAATGTTGATCGCAGTCCTGCTCATTATTTCTCGTGTGACCTCCTGATTGTTGTGAGTGCAAAACTACAGTTAACCATGTTCTCAATGTGGGAGACCAACGGAAATCAAATGAATCATGCCGGTTCCATTAATGACTTTTGATAATGTAAGGGACACTACTATTATTTGTGTTGTGACAGAAATCGTACTCTTCACGCATAGCTAGTTTCTGGAATTTTTGGAACTCAGCGCGCATTTATCTGGAGGGTACACTGTCTTACTCTTAACGTCAACAATGCCCAAGCGGTACGGATGGAGCACGTGCATGTTAGAGGGAGATACATTTTTCAGGTTTAGCAAGAAGCGATCGCACGCATAAATTACGTGAAGAGTTTGCTGAAGTGTTAATTACGTGTTTGAAACTGTTATGTCGGCTGGCGGTATAAAAAATTAAATAATTCGGTTTATTCGCGGAAATCTAACTATTTATGAAATCCATTGATGAAAAAGCATAATTCCTTTTGGTCAGTAACTTCGATTGGCGGAACATATACTGCCGATAAAAAAATAGTGCACCCGGAAAGACGACGGCAGTCTTGATCCGATGACATACACCACTTGGGTGATAGTACAGACAGCGTAGTGATATAGCTACCAGAGTGCCATCTGCGTTACTCTTCAATATGGAATACTAATAGCTAGAAAGCTCAGTATGGCGCAAACGTGTGATGTAAGCAGGCAACCATGCGACGGCGACGCACTCGTGCTTCCTACAGCCAGCCGAGTGAATATGAAAGGTAATAAACTCTGACCTTCCGAGAGGCGGGAAGGCCCTTTCGGAGAATAGCCACACAAGCTGCACGTGCTGTGCCATCTGTGCAACGATGCTGGTATTAGTGATCACGTGAACGTTCTCGCATCCGTAGATGATCATCTGAACGTCCAAGCAAAACAAATACCCGCTGGAATCGTCGAGTATACATAAAAGAGCTTGTGAGCCCAGACATGTCAACACGAATTGCTGTGAACCAGTTATTAACACTGGGACCATGGGCAAGCACGCCTCTAAAAAATGGTTCAAATGGCTCTGAGCACTATGGGTCTTAACATCTGACATCATCAGTCCCCTAGAACTTAGAACTACTTAAACGCCGGCCGCAGTGGTCTCGCGGTTAAGGCGCTCTGTCCGGAACCGCGCGACTGCTACGGTCGCAGGTTCGAATCCTGCCTCGGGCATGGATGTGTGTGATGTCCTTAGGTTAGCTAGGTTTAAGTAGTTCTAAGTTCTAGGGGACTGGTGACCACAGAAGTTAAGTCCCATAGTGCTCAGAGCCATTTGAACCATTTTTGAACTACTTAAACCTAACTAACCTAAGGACATCACACACATCCGTGCCCGAGGCAGAATTCGAACCTGCGACCGTAGCGGTCACGCGGTTCCAGACTGAAGCGCCCAGAACCGCACGGCCACACCGGCCGGCAAGCACGCCTCTAGCCCCTCTTCCCCTCACTCCACAGCAGGGACGTGCAAGGCTCGATTCGTGCTGTCAGAGGACAACTTGGAAAAGGGAATGTCGTGCAATGGTCTTCAGCGATGAAAGCAGATTCTGCCTGCACGCGAGTACTGATCGTTTGCACGTACGGCGCACTTGTGCTGAGCGTTGCCCCGCAGAATGCTTTCGTCCAAGACATTCTGGACAATCACTTTGCTTTTTCTGGAGGGAACACTACCCAGTCCTCGGTGCGTGCAGAATGTTGATAGAACCGTACTTTTGCCTTTCTTGCCATAGGAAGTGATGCATCGTTCATTTCTATGGGTACATAAATGTAATTGTGGCTTGCTATAATTTCTTGCTTATGATTATTCATTTCTGGTGATGTAATTAGGGCAGTGTCGACTTATGAAGTAGATGTTATTCGTGAATACATCAGGAAGAGTACGATTTTCTCAGTTAGTATCTTCGAGATATTGTCAATGGACTGTATGGCGGATTGTATCGCAAAGTTCAAATAAAAAGTGCTCCAATGTTACAATATGTTTCGTCAACTTCATAACTTTATCTTTCTGCGCGTATGTGCAGCAGACAGTAATAAAATTATATAAGACGAAAATTTAATTACATTCCTTTTCATAGGTACGTTTCGAAAGATAATGTAGCTGAAAATACCGTTGAGCTTTACAAAAACACCTGATCAAACGAGTTCTGGCGCAGAATAAAAAGTTTTAGAAGTAACAGATGAGAAGATTAGTATATGCTTTCGATAAAAAATGCACTGCTCCAGCAAAATTCGTTGAACTTCTCGAAATTATCGGTACATTGCATGCTCTGATAAGTAGACTAGCAGCAGCAAATGAAGCGCTCAATTGTGTTTTCAGCGTATGCGATATAGCGGGCATTTTTGTCGCAGCGGATCTACTTACAAAATTGCCAGATAAATTTCATTACTTCACGATATAGCACTGAATACCATCATGGAAACGGTTGGTACTTCCAATATTGTTAAACATAAGTTAAACCAGTATCACTCACGCAGATTTTTAAAAGCGTAATCTTTGTTATTTCCAAGAAGGTCTGACTTAAAATCTCTCACATCTCTCTTAACGTGTCACACGCTCAGTGATGTCAGGTTCCAATATCAAAGCACACAGTTGAGAAACGTACTGTTAGGTAGATCAAGTAACTAATCAGGAGGTACTGAATGAAATTAGCGAAAAAGGGAATTTATGGAACAACTTGACTAAAAGAAGAGGTCTGTTGATATGAAACACTTTGGGGCATTAAAGAATTGTCAGTTTGGTAATGGAAGGAAGAGAGGGGGATAGGAATTTTTTACAGGGAATAAGGGATGAATACAGTAGATAGTTTCAAAGGTTGTAGCAGTTAGTAGGACTTGCTCGTGTTGGACTAGTGTGAAGAATTACATGAGTCTAGTCGTCGGACTGAAGAGTACAACTAAATTCTTCTGCTTGTGTGACTGAATAGAATTTGTACTCTACTTCCATCACATCTAAATGCTTCCTAATAGTGTGTACTTGAAACATTCATTTGTCTCCTTCTGTGTCATAATTTTCGTAGTCCATTTGTTGCAAGACTCATTTATTTTATAGATTAGAGGTGTGTGCGTGGGCGGTGAAATACTTAATAAGAGAACAATAAGCAGATATCAACGCACGTTGGACGTGGTGGACCTGTGTCTGTTAAGAAGTGCAAAAGCATTGGTCCCCGTGTATACAGTAAAACAGGCAAAACAATAGATTTGTGCTGATGCACTGAGAGAAAGAGTTCCCCTCCAGAAATCGTAATTTACGAGATTAGAATACGCTGGGTGATCCATCAACTCACTGATGATTGCGATACTGGCCGTTTTATGAAAGTAGTGCCTAATATTTGTTCCTTTCGTGTGTGTTTTGTATCAAAAATTATTTGTAAATTTAAGTTAGAACTGGTTGTAACAGTAAACGAAAAACAACATGTTACAACAGAAGAACTCAATATATTTTCATTTAATCGGAGACAACTGCGAGCGCGCTTCTGCCTTACGTCCGCTCGAAACGACAACCACCTGAAATAACAGCAAGCTGTGAGGCTCTTCATGTAGATGGGTCTCCGCAGCAGGCGCCTGTTTATGCACCCATGCTGACTGTTGTTCATCAGCGACAAAGGCAGGAATTTGCAATACCGCAACTACACGTCTACCGTGGGGCGAAAGGTGATTTTTAAGATGCATCACGTTTTTGCTCCGTCGGAGAAATGGCCGTTGGCGCACATGGTGTGAAACGTCTCACAGCAAACACCTTGCGAAAATCGCCGGAGGGGTTCAGGCGAGAGAGCATTCCCTGGATCGTCTCGTCATTCTGAAATGCACAATGGATCAACACAAGTGTGCATCTATCCGTGGGGACCATGTCCACCCCTGCACGCAATTTGTTTTACATCTGTATGATGGTACCTACCAGCAGAACAATGCCCTGTATCTTTAGCTCGTAGTGTACGTGCGTGGTTCGAAGAGCACCAGGATCGGTTTCCTGTACTCCCCCTGACCTCCAGCCGCCAAACTAGAATCTGTGGCACCACCTGGAGCAGGTTATTCGCGCCATGGATCATGAGGTGAGAAATCTAGCGCATCTGCCATCGGTACAGGAGTCAGGACGGCTCCACGACCCTTTAGATACCTTCTAGAAACTCACTTACCCTCTTTTGCATGTCTCGCAGCGGTTGACGCTGCAAAAGTTGCCTATTCTGGATTTTGATAGGTGGTCGTTTAATGTAATAAAATATAAATTTTTATTTTTTTGTGGTTATTAGTGTAATGTAATAAAATAAAATAAGAGCCGTGACTTATACAAAAAATAAACACACATTAATGCAATGGCTCAGCATAAAAGAGAAATAACTAATGTAGGAATATTATTAACAGTGTAATATGTTGTTTAATTTAGCCCGACGTGTATAAGAACTCAGTAAACTAGCTCAGTTCTCATGATAGTTACGTAATCGTCGATAATTAATTGTCCTTTTCTTATTAACCCAACACTAGGTTCGTGAGAAGTCGGGTGCGTATTGCACCAGAGAATATTTGCCAAGTCTGTTCGATGTACACTACTGTAGTATGTAACTGAATGTCGTGGTTTCGTTCCGATTCCCCAATATAAATAACAAGAGTAGCATCTACAAATGAAATCCCATAATGGAACTGGAATCCCGTGACCAGACCTTTTGTGTCTGGGATGTTATCTCGTAATATAAAGAAAATCTGTAAATAAAATTGTTAAATTATTAGTAGCTGCCTCCGGCCTCGTGGGATCTGAAATAAAGTTAGTTGTCCTAACCGACGGCACATCTCGTAGTTGAGCTAAAAGAAAAATGTTAAAGATTTTTCTAGGATGGCGCCTAACAATGAAAAATCTTTGTTAAGGCCCATAGCTACTTAAGACAATAAAGGTATCAGATGCACAATAGATTGACCACAAACACAAATTCTTTTGACAAAATAACCATTATATTTTTCGGGTTTTAAGTACAACTTACATTATCAGCTGGTACAGCAAGATGAGCTTTACACAAGAATGTCCTCTTAGGTCCGAATCCAAGCAGATAAGATAAGTGAATGACAAAGGAAATATAGCTCATGCATAGAAGCGCAAGAGTCCATGGAATAACATGTCCACTGTAGTTCTATCTCTTCTTCCTTGGCGATTATTTATAAAATCTATCGTAAAATTTAGTTTGCATTTAAAAAAAAACCAAGTCCACCCAGGAGAAGCAGTACAGTCGGATTAATGTAACTGGACTGTATAGTTAATTAATGTTTGGATTTTAGTTTCCTGATGTTTTCATCTGCTTATGGCAAGAATAGACAAACAAAATTATCATTTATTAAAGTTCTGTACAAGGAAAAGAAATCAAGAACATTTACACTTGTTAGAATGAAAAGAAAAAGCTAATACGATTTACGGGCATACCTTTGATTGACAGAATTTAGACCTGTACTGATGCATATCCTGTGAACGGCGCATGCCATTACAGTTTACGTTCGCTTTTGACTACTTTTATGTGTCTCGATACAGAACTTAAAATGGTGAAACGAAGACAGAAATAAGATATAAATGCGGCGGGTTCAGCTGGATTTACGTGACTGTCTCGATGTAATCGAGCAATGTTACGTAAAGATAAAGCATATTAGCTTCAAAATCAAGCGTATATAACAAAGGAAAAGTTTCTATTTTTATCTGGTCAGAAAAACACTTTCTCTGGGAATTACGTAAAACGAAATACTGGATTTGTGGTAAAGCTAGGATGTGGGGTGGGGAGAGGTAGGCGCTGAATGTTTACTGTTTACTCTGTGGAACTGCTGAGAATAAACACTGGGGCGAACGCAATCTCAGCTGGCAAACTTTTCGGTGTACCGCGTATCCGATGCGAATCGAGTTATGAAAGAATAAAAACAGCAGATGGAGATCCCTGTGGCGTAGAACATCTATTCATGGAATACAGACAGCGGTATCTCTGTTAAGCAGCAAATGGGAGCACTGCCTACAGCAACGAAGCATAACGTCATTGAGTTGTGAGTAATAAGAAATATTATAAACACTTCTGCAATGCCGTACTCATCACAGACTGACGTCCCTGAAATCCCTTCCGACTGGTGAGATTAATGCTCTCACTGTTGTAAATAATTCTTGGTAAAAATTTATTGCGCACGGTAGTTGCTGCTATAAGACAGTTGATGACTCATTATCTGACGCCACTTTAAAAAAAAAAAAATAAATAAATAAAAAAAAAATATTTAAGTGGAGCTTTTTCCTAGAGTTAATCGGGCTTTTGGAATGTAATGAAGTATTTGTATAAATTTAATTTTATATGCTGTGTAAGTAGGCTGTTTAGGTTTTTGTATTCGTAACGCCATGTAGCGCTCTATATGAAAATCACTGACTGTGCTGTGTGCAGTCTGTGGCTGGTTTGCATTGTTGGAATTTGCTATTGTAGTGTTGGGCAGTTGGCTGTTAACAGCGCGTAGCGTTGCGCAGTTGGAGGTGAGCCGCCAGCAGTGGTGGATGTGGGAAGACAAATGGCAGAGTTTTGAGAGCGGATGATCCGGACGTGTGTCCATCAGAGACAGTAAATTTGTAAGACTGGGTGTCATGAACTGATGTATATATTATGACTTTTGAACGACTATTAAGGTAAATGCATTGTTTGTTCTTTATCAAAATCTTTCATTTGCTAACTATGCCTATCAGTAGTTAGTGACTTCAGTAGTTAGAATATTTTATTTAGCTGGCAGCATTGGCGCTCACTGTATTGCAGTAGTTCGAGTAACGAAGACTTTTATGAGGTAAGTGATTTTATGAAAGGTATAGGTTATTGTTAGTCAGGGCCATTCTTTTTTAGAGATTTTTTAAAGTCAGATTGCGTTGCGCTAAAAGTATTGTGTGTCAGTTTAGTGATGATCAGAATAAGTAAAGAGAGAAATATCTGAGTACGTTCAGTTGTGCTCAGCTGTTTGAAAATCAAATAGCGTAAGGGGTTTACCCAGCTGTACAAGCATAGGGTACTGTTTGTAAGCAGCTGATTCGGTCCAGTTAGGTATTGCCTCAAGCAATACCTAACGTACCTAAATCAAAGTAAATGTAGCTGTAAGTATTTTATGAAAATGATTTGAGAAATCTTGCGTGAAAATCTTCCTTCATTCGCGATCAGACTGACAAGAAAAAGAAACACGTGATATCGAGCACCTGAGAGTTCAGCAGGAATCTGCTCTACAAAGACCGACGCCGCCAACTATATGTAGCCAATTGATTGTTGGGAGCATCACTGTCAACTAAAATGAATTAGGACTCTTAGTGATCGTCCAGTGGTTAGTTAGTTTCATGTTCCGTAGATCATTTGAACGACTCCTTTTTCAAAATCATGTGCAACGAATCAGTTTGCAGAATACATATACATGTACATGATTAGTGTTCACTTTAATGAACATATTATTTTTTAGTCGTAAGGTGGAACTACATTTAAAAGCTAAGTGTTTTTTAAGGAGTACCAGTTTTAAAAGAAAATAAGAAGTCATTCGTGGAAAAGAAAGAGTCGTCTGGCAGAAATGATTTTAAGTTGGATCCACAACTCTTGTCTTACCCAGGCACCTAAGGCAAGTGGAATAGGTTATGATGTAACTCGATACCGGTCACATGATATACAGTTGCATGTAAACCCTCTGCAGCAATGAGTGCACACTGAAATCGTGGGATACACATCCCCTCCCCCATGGGTCAATAAGATTCTAGCCTCCCTCCCCCTTATCGTCCTCTACAACTAATTCAGTATAGCAGTCCACTCATTCGAGGTGTGTATATCATGGGGAGAGGTTCAAGTTTGTTATAATGAAATTATATTTGTAAAAATAATTCTATGGTGAAAGGATTTGGAAGTAATAACAATGATAAACAAATTAACTAATGCCTTATTATTAAATATATCTTTTGCATTACAGCATTTTACAATAATTTTTGTTTTTTATTAACATATATTTGGTGATTTTATTTACAAACGTAATGCATAATACATATTTTTGTTGTAGCTGACATACAGTGATTTATTTACACCAAACTGCAAAACACTTTCTTTCTGATAAGTTATATGCATTAGTACCACGTACATATATTTATGCAAAAATAAGTAAGAGAGAAGAACATGTTAAATATTACATTCTTATTTCGCTTCTATATGCACTTGTTACTCTTTTACAAAATATTTACATTTTAACGATTTTCTTTCTGATCGTTTTATATAGGGTGACTGAGTTGACTCTATCACTGCTGTTTTATGCATCCCACAATGTTATACAGTAGATGGTTTTCATAAATCACTTGCGAGATTTTCATATTATCGCGTTCGCTAAGTGCGAACTGTTGGTCCCACAGAGAAAATAAGCAGGACATTTTTGTATTAAATTTAATATAGTTAGTGGGATACGTTTTTACTGAAGGCCAAAGTTTTCGAGTTATTCAAGAGAAACGCACTAAAGTGAGCTTCAAATGCACCTCACCCCACACTCATCTCTCTCCAGTGAGGATTTCTGGTATGTTGCTCGTGGCAGTCAATTATATCACTACTAAATTATTTACGACTACAAGATATTGTCGAGGTGTTCAACCTTTTCCGGTCTCTGTTGAATGAGATATTACGCGAGCAGCGTAGTCAAATACTTTATTAACATTATTAATTTAAACATGCACATGATGGTGATAAATGAAAAACGAATTTCGTAAACGTTTAACTAAAACTAATTACGTTGATATTTCGATCCAAACTTAACCCTTACAAGCACATTAGTTTTGTAGTCAGAAGGCCTGTCGAACACATCGATGTAATTGTGTATTTTATGCTGCTAATATTCACAAAATTCTTACGTAAAATTTGCACAAATCTCAGTTTTAGAATTCGTAAGTGTTCAGCTATGCCGTTGGCGCAATAAGGCGTCAATGAAAACCAAAAAATGTCGACTGTGGGGAATAATTCGTACAGTTGTAGGAGGGAGTATCATGAACAACATACCAGAATGGTGGATGCCATGTGCGACGTTGGGTGCGTTTGAAGGTCACATTTGTATATTTTACTTGAATAACTCGAAAACTTCGACCTCTAGACGAAACCTATTTCAGTACAAAATTTAATTAAATTTCCTACGAAAAGATCCAGTTCATGTTCTTTTCTGTAGCACAAATAGTATGCACATAGCGAGCGAGATAATATAAAAATCTTGTGCGTCGCTTATGATGGCTAGTTGTAACATAGTCGGTTGTATAAAACCACAACGGTAGGGGCGGCTGAATCACTCTGTATGCCATATTTACCTTTTAATCATATCTTTCTGATAATTTTTTCAATTAGTGCACACACTAAGAAAAAATAAAAATGTAATAAATCGACGTGAGCAAGTCAATAATTCATTGGTCCATTTCTGGCCCTTACGCAAGCAGTCATTCGGCTCGGCATTGATTGACAGAGTTGTTGGATGTCCTCCTGAGAGATATCGTACACAGTTCTATTGGCACGTTACGTCGTCAAAATGCCGAATTGCCTGCTAGTTGGTGGGCCCTGCCGATTACACTCCAAATGGTTTGAATTGGGGAGAGATCTGTGGCTCTTGCCCGGCAAAGTAGGGTTTGGCAAGAATGATGACTATTGGGATTATCTTGCTTTAAATGTAAGCTACAATGTCTTACCATGAAGGGTAACAAAACGGGATATAGAATAACACCGATATACCACTGTGCTGTGACGTTCCACGGATGGCAACCAAAGGAATCCTGCTATGACATGAAATGGCACTCTATACAATCACTCCTGTTACTTGGGCCATATGGTGAGAGACAGAATGGTATCACACCACTGTATGGGACGTCTCCAGATACATCTTTGCTGCTCATCAGGGCTCATTTCGAAGCGGGACTTATCACAGGACGATTCTACTCTAGTCAGTGAGATTCAGGGCCGAATGCGTCCAACACCACTGCAAGTGGACTTTTTGTTGTTGTACTGAGGCCAAAGGGGCTCCCTAAGCTCAACGCCGTGTCTGTGAGCCACCTATTAATGGCCCTGCTGATCTTCGCAGTTGCACCAGTGGGGCGCTGCCGTCGGGCGGTTTGGTCCATCTGCCACTGTGACTGACACATGCGCGGCAATACTCTCAGCGCGCTATATAGGGCGGAGCGGATAGTGTCTTCGACAGTCATCGATGGTTCACCCGAAGATGACTGCCCGGTGTGTAGTCGAAATACCTTGGAGTGAAGTTTATAACGACCGACTGCAATCCCGAAATATCTTCCAACTGAAGCACCAGTTGCATGTCGGATCAATGATAATGATGAATCTAGGTCCTTGAGAGCCTCACTGAGGATTGCTTGGCCTCATTTTCTGGCGTTTCTCGAAGTACGTCACTTGCTTCTTGATGGTATGTTTGGCCATGGTTCACTCATTCCTTCCAAAATGGTAAACTCTGGCATCGCTCCTCCTCAAATGTCAAATGACTCGCCGACTGCTCCACCTACTGTCTTTGAGCCGAACTACACATCCTTTCTCAAATGCTGACATATGCGTAAATTGTTTATGCGATTGTCTGGGAGACATATTTACTGTCCATTTGAGTACACGGAATGTAATTTGCAAAGACTTTATGTTCTGGTACCGAGATGTCCCACATTTACTCTCTTGGCTAGCTGTGCAGAGAAAATGCTCCGCAGTGTCACACGTTCATCCACTGTCCGCCAAAGCTTACAGTTTTGCGTTGACTATCAATATCAGTATAAATATAAATTTGTGACCAATAGCATACCGCCTTAGTGGCGTGTCGTTTTCTTGTCTTAGAATGTATAATTATGAATGACACTGTTTTATTCAACAGTCAATATCCTCATCTGATTAAATCCTGGTTATCCAAAACGTAATAAAGTATTTCATGAGAAATGAGGACTAGTAGCAGCAGGTGAAGGAAAACCAAACACACACACACACACACACAACTATATACAATATTTATGAGCACACTTAGTGTGCACACAATATATGTTTATTCATAGTGTGCAATCAGGCATGCATACTCACATACGCATATAGGTATGATAAGTAGTTCATCCAACTATTCTGCACACAAAACTACTATTTACAAAGTAAATTAACCAGAAACACACTCAGGCATTTTGTGAATAGTGTGTGTACGGAAGGATCTTGATCCTATCCCCATAGATGAACTGTTTGTTGTCATGACACAACAGCGCTATATTCAGCTGCAGTAGAATATGTACCTCATGGACTTACGTTCAAAGATATACCGGGAACACCATATATAGAGCGGCACTGACACCCTCGAGTGGGCATCTCTTGAAACTCTCCATTATGAGAGCTTTCTAAGTGGCCGGAATATGCCACTTCCACTCCAGAACATATTTTTCCACATTTTTCCTTTTTTCTGTTTTTCTACATTTTTCCCACATTTACCTGCCTTTTTCATATTTTCCATATTCTATTTGTAAGTGTAAAAGTGCATATTTGGCTTTTGTTGCTTCCATTAATAGGGGTGGGATGCTATTTTTTTCATCCAGTCATGATTCACAGCCTCAATCCAGTCAGAGTATTTACAAATCACATTTCTTCCACAATGTCACTCACATAGCACAAAGTGCCAAAACCAACATTAAAACTCATGCACATGCATGTGCATGTGTTTTATTATATTACAAATAGACACACAGCTCAGTTAGGCTATTTTGGTGTTGGCTTCTTGTGGGATCTCCATTGTCTGAAGTGGTTTGAGGATAGCATTCAGAAGTCATCCAAAGGCATATCCACCAGTAAGACGGCCAGAATATTGTTCGTATCTTCTATCATTACACCTAGGATATTGTTCAGAGTGGATCCACATGTGTTACATCTGGGATAGAGTACAAAGATGGATCCACATGCGTTTAAGTCAGGGATAGAATGTGGATCCATCCCAGAGTAGGTCCAAGGTAATGTCCAGGCTTGGATACATACATGTATGGTATGGGGTAGCAACTGAAAGTGGACCCACTGCAGGAGATATGTAGGGTAGTGGTGTAGGGGGTGAGTTCAGCATGATGAACTAAAAAAACAAAATAATGTAAAATGCTATGTGTGTGTTTATAACAGAACAAATTTAACTCTCTACCTCCACAGCAGTCTAAGTGTGCATGTGTGTTTTAGCGTTGGCATTGGCAGTTGGTGATATAGGTTGACATTTTGGAAGAAGTATAGTTTATAGATACCCTGGCTGGGTTGGGACTTTGTATCATAATTGGATGGGAAAAATTGAAACTCACATATGGTAATGTACGCAATAAGAGCATATATGCACTTGTGTAATTACCAATGGAATACGGAAAAAAAACGAAAAAAATCGGAACAAATGAGGCAAAACATTAGAAAACAAAAAAAATGGAAAGTGTAGAAAATATGGAAAAATTGCAAAAAAGAAAAAAAATTCGGTAAAATACAGATAAAAATGGTCGTACAGGATATCTTTATTTGTACAGAGGAAGTAGTCGAAATTTGTGACATATGCACTGGATAAAAGTGTCTGGAGTTCTCTTGTATACTTTCCTGGAAAGCTACTAGTTGGTACCAAGGAAGAGAACTAGAAGAATCACAGCACCATCTGCTCCCAAAATGATTGAGAGATCTATGCTAAAAGTTCAGAGAGAGCTCACAAACAACTGAAAAAATAATAGTGTTTGTTATATATGCAGAGGGAGGGATAGGCTTAGTGTCAAATGTATAGTTAGAAATATAAAAAAAAAAAAACATTAGACAGATGGAGTGATCGAAATATGTAATAGAGCAGAGCTGTAGTACTAAACGCATGATTAGATATACGAGAGGGAGTGTCATTGCATATGTTTTAACAGTGGAAAGACGGTACATTCTAGAGAGACATGGAGACAAGACGAAATTGTCATACTCTCACTAGTCCTGAGCACATGAGGACATGATGGTGTTATTTATTCGGATTCTGAATGCTGTGGTATTCTATCCCAATATTTGCGAACCGCAGGTCATCCACACTGGGAATTGTAAAATATTTGGACACAGTGAAAAGTGGCGTAATTCCATAGACGAAAACCAATACACTTGTATCACATATTGACGCTACTATACACGAAATCGTGAAAAGTTTGCTGGTAATAGATTGCATATATTTTATCTATGGCTTTCATACAACCTAGTCACCTATGGCTCTCGCACCTGTAGTGACGAGTAATCGCTGTGAAAATATGCCAATGGTGTCACTGAAGCCTTCAAAGACCACAGTTACCCTCACAGTCTTGTAAAAAAACAAATCTCCCGTGCCTTATCTCTCCACTCACAGACCACCTACCAAATCCCACTGTCTGGCCACATAGGAGCATTCACCTCATGAGTCAGTACCACATAGGACTGGAGAAAATGAATCACCCTCTCTGCCAGGGTTTCCACTACCTGTAGTAGTGTCCTGAAATGAAGAATGAGGTTCCCCCATCCTCCTCACCCCTTCCAAAATGGTATTTCGCTGACCACCAAACCTACACAATATCCCTGAAAACCCCTAACAACCCCATCTCCCAACCCCTTGCCTCATGGCTCCTCATATCCCTGTATTAGTCCTAGATGCAAGACCTGTTCCATGTCCTCCCACAGCCACCTACTCCAGTCCGGTCACAAGCATCACCTGTCCTATCAAGGTCAGGGCTACCAGTGAAACCAGTCATGTGATCTACATGCTAAGCTGCAACCACTGTGCTTCATTCTACATTGGCAAGCTGTCTGTCCACATGAATTGCCAAGAAACAGCTGGGCTACTCAGTTGCTGAACACACTGCCCATCACAACGTCCTTCAGTCCTTCATTTTAATGACTGCTTCACAGCCTGTGCCATCTGAAACCTCTCTGCCAACACTAGCTTTGGTGAATTTCTCAACTGGTAACCCTCGCTGCAATTTATCAACTATTCTTATAACCGTCCTGGCCTCAATCTGTGTTAGTCATTGTCTTACACCCACCTGTCCCTTCCCTGATCCACTCCACAGTCTTCTGCTCCAGAAGTGGACCCACAGTATTTTTACTCTTACCCTTCTTTGCCCCCCTACCCCTACCTCTCTGCCCTCCGCCTAACCTCTTGACTGCACCTTACTGCCCTAAACCCTCTCTCCACATCGTCCCTTTATGCTCCCACGAACAGTAATTTATCATCGCCTGCCCAAGCCCTGCTCTTCCTCCCTGCCTGCCTCAGCCTCCTTCTTATCTCCACCACCAAGATTCCGTTTTCTATCATGCACAGTTGCTCACAGTCTGGTCTCATCATCCAGAGACTGCAGTCATGTGTCTGAGCTGCATTTGTATGAAAGTGTGTGTGAATGTTTTCTGTTTCAAAAGTAGGCCTTCTGGTCAAAAGCTTAAATTGTTTACTGGTCTTTTTGTTATACCTGTTTGCGACTCAACATCTCTGCTGTATGGTAAGTACGAATCTACCACTTTCATAGATATAACTACCTCACTTAGATGAATGGTTCAAAAATTAGAGAAACGCTGAGCAGTAGTATTGGATGCTAATCTTACTTTTAACCATTCATATGCTGTCAGCTCAACTGCTGTTCCTATCCCACTGCTACAGTCTGGAAAGTTGTACCCCTCATTGCTGATCGTCAGAGCCACCAGTAACAGTTATATGCCAGTCTCCAAACCCCTATCGTAGTCTTACGGTTTTAATGTTTTAAATTTTACCATCACACATTATTATTTTCTAAATTAAAAAAATACCCTCTTGCTACAAAGCGGCCCTGGGAAATGCTACACTACTGGCCATTAAAATTGCTACACCAAGAAGAAATGCAGATGATAAGCGGGTATTCATAGGACAAATATATTATACTAGAACTGACATGTGATTACATTTTCACGCAATTTGGGTGCATAGATCCTGAGTAATCAGTACCCAGAACAACCATTTCTGGCCGTAATAACGGCCTTGATACGCCTGGGCATTGAGTTAAACAGAGCTTGGATGGCGTGTACAGGTACAGCTGCCCATGGAGGTTCAACACGATACCACAGTTCATAACGAGTAGTGACTGGCATATTGTGATGAGCCACTTGCTCGGCCACCATTGACCAAACGTTTTCAGTAGGTGAGAGATCTGGAGAATGTGCTGGCCAGGGCAGCAGTCGAACATTTTCTGTATCCAGAAAGGGCCGTACAGGACCTGCAACATGCGGTCGTGCATTATCCTGCTGAAATGTAGGGTTTGGCTGGGATCAAATGAAGGGTAGAGCGAAGGGTCGTAACACATCTGAAATGTAACGTAAACTGTTCAGAGTGCCGTAAATGCGAAGAAGAGGTGACCAAGACGTGCAACCAATGGCACCCCGTACCATCACGATGGTTGATAAGCCAGTATGGCGATGACGAATACACGCTTCCAATGTGCGTTCACCGCGATGTCACCAAACACGGATGCGACCATCATGATGCTGTAAACAGAACCTGAATTCATCCGAAAAAATAACGTTTTACCATTCGTGCACCCAGGTTCGATTTTGAGTGCACCATCGCAGGCATTCCTGTCTGTGATGCAGTGTCAAGGGTTTGCTAACAGTCATTGGATCTCGACCAACGCGAGCAGCAACGTCGCGATACGATAAACCGCAATCGCAGTAGGCTACAATCCGACCTTTATCAAAGTCGGAAACGTGATGGTACTCATTTCTCCTCCTTACACGAGGCATCACAACAACGTTTCACCAGGCAACGTCGGTCAACTGCTGTTTGTGTATGAGAATTCGGTTGGAAGATTTCCTCATGTCAGCACGTTGTTGGTGTCGCCACCGGCGCCAACCTTGTGTGAATGCTCTGAAAAGCTAATCATTTGCATATCACAGCATCGTCTTCCTGTCGGTTAAATTTCGCGTCTGTAGCACGCCATCATCGTGCGGTAGCAATTTTAATGGCCAGTAGTGTAGAATGATTTTCTCCACTAGCATGCGGTCTGGTGTGTTAAATAACACTATGCCTTCAAAAATATCATATCCAACCTACCTCTGGTCCGGCAATATCTACGTTGCAGCACATACACAAAATAGTGTAACTGAATCGCAAATACGTTCACACCTAGAGGGCATAACACCATGTTGGGTCTTTACGCAGATGTTTATGCTACTGATTTGAATAATTGACTAAAGAATGTTTGACAAGTGGCTGTAAAATGCAGAATATTATCTGTCTATAACTGCAATTATTGAAGATGGAAATCGATTACACAAACTGGTTCCGTCTGTGTACTCACCAGAGCGATTCTGGTAAATACATTCAGGTTTTTATCATATTTTTTTACACACGCCAGAGGCTAGTAACATCTTCATAAAGACGTGTGGCTATCTCTACAGATAGCGTACAGAGTGCCATGGGTGGGCAACGAATAGTAACGACTGCCTATTGCTGCTTGATATTGTGCAAATCCTATAATTAAGAACACTGATGGAAGCAGTGTAGGGTAGCATTCGCTAGGCACAGCTGTGAGCCGGTACTATCCTGCCTTAAACCACATGACTATCAATAATGTCCGCCCCAGTAGCTGAGTGGTCAGCGTGACGGATTGCCGTCCTCTGGGCCCGGGTTCGATTCCCGGCTGGGTCGGAGATTTTCTCCGCTCAGGGACTGGGTGTTGTGTTGTGTTCATCATCATTTCATCCCCATCCGGCGTGCAGGTCGCCCAATGTGGCGCCGAATGTAATAAGACCTGCGATATGGCGGCCGGACCTGCCCCGCGAGGGGCCTCCCGGCCAATGACGCCAAACGCTCATCATCACTATCAATAATCAGACTCGATTCCTGTTGGTTGAAATAAGGGAGATAAAGTGGTTTCCTGATATAAATGTCAGTCTTTTGGCGTAAAAAATCATTCCACTCGGCTATTTGCTAGCGACAACACTAACAGCACTGACAGAAACAGCAGAGATGAAACGCCGTAGCGCTAATGGCAATGATGGCGATAATACTAACAATGCTTTTAGAAACGGCAGAGATAGAACGTCTTATCGCAAATGATTATGATGGTTATTAATCAAAGCTATTAAGAATATTCGATTTGACTGTAGTAACCCTACAAGTATGTGCTTAAGGCTTTTCTCAGTGTTTGTGTGTATTCGTTATAGTTACAGTCTGATGGTAATTAATTTCTTCTTCTTCTTCCTCATCTTGCTCTTCTTCTGATGCAGATGTGACGGGTGTGAAAGCACTCGGGGTTGTGCATGGAACAACTGCTCCATAATCTAACACAATGATATGCTTTTGTCAACTCAGCCCTGTCTGTCGAAGATGTACTCGCTACCCCTGTAAACCACACCAGAGCCGCCTTCATCACCATCACCATGATGTAGGCTGATCATAAGAGCTCTTCTGGCAATGAAGACACGCTCTCCGCGCCCTGGACCGTCTTGCAATCATCGCCATTGTACGTCACCTGGTTTTAGCAGCAGCAGTAATCCTGCCCGCTTAGTTACGACTCAGCTGCGGTGGAGTACTCTACTGTTGCTGCCGCATCTCAAAAGCTCATGTTGACAACTTGAATGGAGGCTTCTGAGATTCGTGCATGCCAGGGCGTTTTCGGAAAGGTGTTCCCCGGAATCGTCAGCAACCCGTGGTATCCCGCCATTAAATGTGACACAGCTGTTAGTATAGTATATTATGAGCTCACGCGAATCCCGAAGAGTCCGTGATGCTAGTGAGAAGAGTACCGCCCCAGTTTGTAAGAGAGCTGGTGTGGTATCGAGGAATGATTCAATCACAGAGTGATTCGGAACATCTGCCATGAGTGTCGAACTCTAAAATTTTTCCTAAATGCAGGAAAGAGAGTCGGGTAAGGCGCTCAGCTGTGTGCGCCACAATGTTATGCACTGCGGTGATAAAAGTCATGGGAGGTCTCCTCATATCGTGTGTGACCTCCTTTTGCCCGGCACAGTGCAGCAACTCGACGTGTCATCGACTCAACAAGTTGTCTGAAGTCCTCTGCAAAAACATTGAGCCCTACTGCCTCTATAACCGTCCATAATTGCTAAAGTGTTGCCGGTGCAATATTTTGTGCACGAAATGACCTCTCGATTCAGCCCCATAAAAGTTCAGTGGGATTCAAGTCAGGAGATCTGGTTAGCCCAATCATTCTCTGGAACTGTCCACAATGTTCATCAAACAAATCTCGAACAATTGACATGGTGCAGTGTCTTCCATAAAAATTCCATTGTTGCTTGGGGTCATGAAGTCCATGAATGGCGGGAAATGCCCTCGAAGTAGCCGAAAATAATCAGAGGACCCAATCCGTTATATGCAAGCACACTCAACACCATTATGGAGCCACCACCATCTTGCACAGTGCCTTGTTGACAACTTGCGTCCATGGCTTCGCGGCGTCTGCGCCTTACTGGAACCCTACCATGAGCTCTTAACAACTGAAATCGGAACTGATCCAACCCGGTTACGGTTTTCCAGTCGTCTAGGGTCCATCTGATATGATCACGATCCCATGCTGTTAGGAAAGGCAATGGAATGTCGCATGCATCTAGCTCCAGCTACCATTCCGCGCTCAAAGTCTGCCAGTTTCCTTCGTTTGGCCATAGCCACGTCGCAAACCTCTTCACATGAATCACCTGAGTGAAAATGACAGCTCCGCCACCGCACTGCCCTGTTATACCTTGTGTACGCGATGTTACTGCCATCTGTATGTGTGCATATCACTATCCCATGACTTTTGTAGCCTCAGTGTATACAACTGTATGTTTCCTAAATTTATATATTGAAACCTATTTTAGGAGACATGTCGAAAATTTAGGAGAATTCGTCATTGTTCGTGGTATGCAAAAATAGCATTGTAACACCATATTTAGAATACTATTTAATTACGGCAATTTTTTTAACACCATACCTCTATTCTCATCTACCATTTGCTTTGCACTCATTCAAAAATGTGACATCACGTTTTACATGTTTGAAAAACTCTCTACAAGAGGAGTAGAAATTCTTAACTTTTGGAGATATTACTGCTTCTCTTTGCATTTCATCCTTTCTTTCTGTGAACTACAAACGCTAATGACTTAATGTTACCAATTTGTTTCAACTGACGGTCTTTTACAAAGTCTTTTACTTTATTAACGTAGATATGCACCTAGAATTTAATATAAAGAATTGATATAATTGTTGAATTCTACCAATATAATAAATCATTAGTTTACCTATAGTTGATGCTTGCTGCAAACTCCCTATTGCCCCACCATGTGGTACCCTGAATTCCCTTCTGCATAAAGAAAAAATGAGTAATACTTGTTACTTTATACTGATCCCATCCAAAAATAAGTTTTTCCCAAAGAGGCAGGCACACACACACACACACACAGATAGTGAGCCTTTTTCTTTTGTGGTGTTTTCGAGTGATCGTCGCCATCACTTTCTCTAGCCGCAGGTAAGTGTATGTATAATATCCAACACAAACTGCACACTGAACTGAGATGGAGCTGCACGTCTTCTCGCAGTGAGCAGCTTCCCAGGGCACCGTTCGTAGGTTCAGTCGTAGGGTGCGCAGAGTGGGAGGGGCTGGGAAGGGAAGACGCCGATTACATAGTTTGTGTTTTCTCTCTTTCAACCCCCCACCCTCCTTCCTCCTCCCGTCAAGTATACAATGTCGTCACATGCCTCCTGATTTTACGATTTCAGTAATAATAAAAAAGAAAACTGTAAAGTGTTTTCACGCAGCGACAATAAATTCTTTCATAACAATAAAATAAGTTAGAACAATTATAGTCTCTTCCGAATTGTATTACGAGTCAGAGAGGGAGACGGTTTCTGACCGCTGTTATTTAGCTGTGTGGTGGAAATTGTTATAAGAGAATGAAAAATAATTAGTTCATAATTACATAAAGCTGGTTAGATCGAAAGAAGCAGTAATTTCCTCAGCTTTAGCAGATAATGTCTTGATAAGAGATGGAACCTCGGAGAACGCAAAGAAAAGACTTCCATTTCTGATGGAGACAGGTCTACAAATATCTTCTGAAAAGACACAATACATGATCTAATAACGAAACTTACCAACAACCTTAAATACCAAGTGTGCCAACATCAAGAATACAAACAACTTTAAATATCTGGGTGACAATATAAAAATAAAAAGTGAAAAAGAAGCAGCTCAAATTAGAACTGAAAAAATGGTAAAAACGTAAATGAAAGTGAGACGTAATATAAGTACTTGACATTGTCGGCTGGAGGCCCATCAACGAATTCAGTGTAAACAAAGCTTCTGATAAGAAGTTTTCTCTTGTCGTGATCGCTTGTGCGTACGCTGGATTATTGTTTTCGAGAGGACTAAGATGCCATCTTTAGATTGCCATCTTCAGATTCACAGTGTATAGGTTATGAAATCATGGTATGTGATAAATCGCACGTTTGTTCTTGTACCATCATAATGGACTCCCAATAAAAACAGAGTAGAACATTAAAAAATATGTGTCCTTATGGCAAGACAGAGTCATACATGTGTGACACATTAAGAAGCGCCGCTTGTGTCTGTGTTGGCTGCCGGCTACAAACTGTGGGATGTGTTTTTGATCCAGACGCAGCGTTGCTTCTCGCCCTCGGAGAATAGGAGCAAATCGAAGAATTTTGAAAGGTATAGGGGTTCAACTACCTAATCTTTTACCTGTTTGTTCTGTGTACTGTAATCACGGTCACCTTCTTCTTATTGTGGCCTAGTATCATCAATATCCTGCGTGTATATGTGAAGTGAATAATCACGGTTCAGCATCACGAGCATTGATTGGTCGTGAAGTTTTACGTGGAATGGAATGCCTTGAAAATTATAATGCGCACCGAGCTCAGATGATTCGTATGTACTTGTACGGTGGGTACGTTTCAGGTCATTTCTATCGCTAGCCAGGAGTGACCATGCAAAGCAATATTCATCACTGTCGTCTAGAATCAAGACATTAATGCTTTCCTCTCTAGTGCCAATATTTTTGGAAGAGAGTTAAATGTCCAACCCCCATTAGCTGGATCAAAAACGATGGCGAAAGTCATTTATAGCGATATGTACATATACAGATGGCGGTAGTATTGTGTACACAACGTATAAAATGGCATTTCATTGGCTGAGCTGTCATTTTTACTCAGAGGATGCATGTGAAATTGTGTTCGACGCTATTGTGGCCACACGACGAGAATTAACAAACTTTGAAAGCGGAATGGTAGTTAGAAGTAGACGCATGGGACATTTCACTCCGGATAAAGTTAGGGAATTCAATATTCCGAGATACCAAATTACAGACAGTATCTCTCACCATGGACAACGCAGTGGCCGACGGCCTCACTTAACGACCGAGAATAGCGGCGTTTGATTAGTGTTGTCCGTGCTAACAGACAAGCAACACTGTTGGCACGACGTCACCTGCAGCGCCTCTCCTGGGTTGATGATCATATCGGTTGGAACCTACGGGATTGAAAAAACCATGTTCCGGTCAGGTGTGTCCCGATTTCAGTTGATAATAGCTGATGATAGCGCTAGTGTGGCACATTCCCCCACGAAGGCATGGGCTCAAGTTGTCAACAAGACGCTGTGCAAGCTGGTAGTGGCTCCATAATTGTGTGGGCTGTGTTTACATGGAATGGACTGCGTCATCAAGTCGAACTGAACAGATTATTCCCTGGAAATGGTTATGTTCGGCTACTTGGAGACCATTTGCAGCCATTCGTGTGCTTCACATTCACAAACAACGATGAATTGTTTATGTACGCCAATGCGAAGTGTCACCGGGCCACAGTTATTCAGGTCTGGTTTGCAGAACATCCAGGACATCTACATCTAAATCTACATGATTAATCTGCCATTCACGCTTAAGTGCCTGGCAGAGGGTTCATCGAAACATTTTCATACTACTTCTCTACCATTCCACTCTCGAATGGCGCGTGGGAAAAAGGAACACCTAAATCTTTCCATTCGAGCTCTGATTTCTCTTATTTTATTATGATGATCATTTATCCCTACGTAGGTGGGCGTCAATAAAATATTTTCGCATTCGGAAAAGTTGGTGATTGAAATTTCGTAAATAGATCTCGCCTCAAATGGCTCTGAGCACTATGGGACTTAACATCTGAGGTCATCAGTCCCCTAGAACTTAGAATTACTTAAACCTAACTAACCTCAGGACATCGATAGGTCAGTTCGTGTACGAAATTTTGGAGAGGCAACATTTTAGCAACTATGGACGGCTATAGAGGGAGCTTGGCTCAGTATTTCTGCAGAGAACTTCCAAGGAACTGTTGAGTCCCGACAAGTCGAACTGCTGTGTTGAGGCGGGCTAAAGGAGGTTGGTCCCGTACGATATTAGGAGGTATCGTATGACTTTTGTCACCTAAGTGAAAAACCATGGTCCGTAAAGGTAAAATATACCGATAATGCCACAATGGGACTATTTTGGCCATAATTTCCTAAATGTCCCGTACTTTTATTTTGAAAACCTGGTGAACGTATGCGAGCTAACGCCAACACGGAAGGGTGGCTTCCTTACTTCAAACAGTAGGCAGCTCAGCAGTACGCATGCTAGTCAGAGGGTGAACTCAGAGCGCCCAGAACAGGAGACACATTTCCACCGCGACAGACGCACGTGCGTGAACCCATCGCGGCGTGACAGCGCGGAGCAGAGTAACCCTGCGAATCGATAGCGCGACAGAGACAGAGAGAGCGCCGGAAAGGAACGGGACGTGGCTGTGGGTCGACCGGCTATTTAAAGGCCAGCGGGCTCGGCGGTTGGAGAACGTCTTCAGCGGCGCACGTCGGATAAATCACTGCAGCAGCGCGGCAGCGGAATTTTAACAAGGCTGGGAGGGGGAAGGGAGGGGGGTGGAGGGAAGGGGACAGTACAGCCGTAGGCTGTAATCTGTCACTCCCACCTGCGAAGGACACGGCAGACGGCATTAGACGAGCAGTAAATGCGTGTCGTAAAACTAGGTCGAATGAGAAGTGCCATGGTTTCTATTTTTATTTTTTGGGTGGCTACAGGGCAGATGTGAGTGCTTTCTTGTGGCGCTGCCAAAATATCCTCATGTGATCCAATATCTTGAGCTCAGCCTTGGGTGTAGACCCAAATTTCTCAACCAATGGGGGGTAGTCAATTTTAATTACACTCCACAAAATTCAAATTACGATATGTTTTCCCAACGAATGATGATTTTCCGCATGTGATCATCTCGGAAGATATTTGTTACGAGAGTTTGTAAATGAGATGTGAAGCGGGCCGGAGTGGCTGAGCGGTTCTAGGTGCTTCAGTCTGGAACCGCACAACCGCTACCGTCGCAGGTTCGAAACCTGCCTCAGACATCGATGTGTGTGATGTCCTTAGGTTAGTTAGCTTTAAGTACTTCTAAGTTATAAGGGACTGATGACCTCGGATGTTAAGTCCCATAGTGCTCAGAGACATTTGAACTTTTTTTTTTTTTTTTGAGACGTGAATTACTTGTAGGGCGAAAATCCTTAAAGGAATCGCGTGACGGCTGGTTTCTTTCGTGTATCGCGATGCCCTGATAAAAATGGGGGTAAGCTATAGGAAAAGACGGGTAACATATAGTATATACAAGAACCAATAGGGAACAACAAGAGTGGAAGACTAAGAACGGAGTGCTCGGATAACAATGACTGTAAGGCAGGGATGTATTCTTTAGCCACTACGGTGGCGAAGAAACAATGAGAGGAATAAAACAAAGATTCAAGAGTGGGGTTAAAATTCAATGTGAAAAGATATCAATGATGAAATTCGCTGATGATATTTCTATCATTGCGACTGAAGAAGAATTACAGGATATGGTGAAAGTAACGAACAATCTTATGAGTACAGAATATGGATAGACCGAAAATTGAAGGAAGACGAATGTAATGAAGTAGCAGAAATGAGAACAGCGAGAAACTTAAAATCAGAATTGGGGATCACGAAAAGGATGACGCTAAGGAATTCTGCTACCTAGGCAGAAAACTAGCCCACGAAGCACGGATCAAGGATGACGTGTAAGCAGACTGCCACTAGCGAAAGGGGAATTTCTCACCAAGAGAACTCTGATAATGTCATAGTTCTTAATTTGAGAAAGAAATTTCTGAGAAAGTACGTTTGGAGCACAGCATTGTATGATAATGGGACATGGAACGTGGAAAGAACAGAACAGAAGAGAGTAGGAGCCCTTTTTTTTATGGGACTTAACTTCTAAGGTTATCAGTCCCCTAGGAGCCTTTGAGACGTGGTTCTACAGAAGAATGTAGAAAATTAGGTGGACTCCTAATGTAAGGAATGGGGAGGTTCTGCACAGAATAGACAAAGAAAGGAACATAAGACGCTGACAAGAAGAAGGGACATGATAAGAGGACATCTGTTAAGACATCGATGAATAACTTCCTTGGTACTAGAGAAAGCTGTAGAGGCTAAAAACTGTAGGCGAAGACAGAGATTGGAATACATACAACAAATAATTGAAGACACAGGTTGCAGTTGCTACTCTGAGATAAAAAGGTTGATACTGGAAAGGAGTCTGTGTCGGTTCGCATTAAATCAGTCTGAAGACAAGAGCGCAGTGATTGGTGGAAAATAACAGATGACCTGTGATTGATCGGCTGAATGAAAAAAAAAGACGATTCTGTGATGCTGTGTCGACAGAGGTAGTCACAAAATTTTAACTGTCACCGCAAAAAAATATCTAATTGTCACCATGAAACCTGGTGACGGGGCGTCCCATCTGGAAAATTTCATCGTCGCAAGTGTAGAAATGCCTGACACCCTTTCTTTTCCCTTTCGAGGAAAGAGGCAGAAGTCACTTTTGAAGGAACCAGCTCAGCGTTCGCGTCGATCGATTGAGGAAAAACAGAAAATTAAAATCCTGATAGCTGAACTGTAGTTTGAACAGCCGTTATCTCAAATACAAAGCCAATGTGGGAGCGACTTATCATGTTGAGTGATCCGGATGAACGTGGGAAATCACCGCGCAATACCGATATCATATCAGCGATCAGAGAGCAGAAGCACTTACCAGCTAGTTTGCCATCCCTGGACCGTGGAGGCTTCTTTACTTGGTAGGTGTTTCATCATCTACTGATTGATTAAAAAAAGGGACAGTGCGATAGCAACAGAACGACGATAGCCAATAGAAGCAATTGCATTTGAATGTACGTACCCTGTCCAGTCACGTTATACGATCACCTGTCCGCCGAAAACATAACCAGCTTTTGCAGTGTGGACAGCCTGCTGTGACACATGCTTGAAAACAGTCAATGAATATCTGGAAAGTGCCAACAGGGATGCGTAACGATGCTCAACTCCAGTGCTGTGGCCAGCTGAGCTACATTTCGCGACTGTGGCTCCGTTGGGCGCACAGCAAAACCGTGGTGGTCTAGCAGATTCTCGATTGCGTTTAAATCGAGGAAGTTGGGTGCTATTGGAACGACGCAACAACACAGTGAGCTGTGTGACACGTTGTGTTGTCCTACTGGTAGATGACATTGTGCCGAGGAAGAAGAAACTGCATTGTTCACACAGATATATGCGTATGCATATCGGAGTTGATCATTTTGAGCCTTCTAGAATGACGAAATCGCCAAGGAAAGGCCATGAAAACGTTCCTCAGGTCATAACGCTCCTCGGGCCTGGACCTTCCGCTTTCAGACGTTTCATGGCGTACTCGACAACAGCTATCTGTCCAATGGAGCATAAAAAGCGATTCATCTGAAAACCACCTGTCGCCACTCTGTGGAACTCAAGTTGCGGTACTGGCGTGCAAATTCCAGCCTTCGACGTCGATGCACATCAGTCAGCATGGGTGTATGAACCAGGCGCCCACTGCGGTGGCATATAAGCAGCAATGGCCGTTGAAGAGACACTTTGATTCATCTGGGCAGTCTGTTGCTCAACCGTTGCACATCTATTCGCCCTTACATATATCCGCAGCCTTCGTTCGTCCCTATCATCTATGGTCCGTGATGCATCGGAGTTGCGTCGGCGCCGGTTTTGGATAACACCTTTTTGCCGCGCACGGTATGCTTTACCCTCGGTGAACAGTTTACAAACTTAGCCGTCGGAAATGTTTTCCATCGTTGGCCCGAAAGCTCTGTTTCCGCATTACCACAACGACTTCACTGTTTTCCGTGTCCCCCTGCCCCCAACACGCTTTATATACCCTAACCGGATAGTGCAGGCACCTGCTGTGTGTAAGTTGTTATTGCACGTTGACCTCGAACATAGAAGGTGGTCACATTAATGTGACTGGACCGAATATTTTCGAACGCGAAAACGTCTCATAGGGGTTAATAACATTTGTTACAAAGAGCAATCGAAACGTTATTCTACCACACACGGCTTTAATCTCTCTCTAGTCCTGTACATTAACTTCATAAGTTACAAGGTCCGCCCTCGGTAGCAGAGTGGTCAGCGCGACAGAATGTGAATCCTAAAGGCCCAGGTTCGATTCCCGGCTGGGTCGGATATTTTCAGCGCTCATGGACTGGGTGTTGTGTTGTTCTAATCATAATCATTTCACTCACACCGACGCGCAAGTCGCCGAAGTGGCGTCAAATCGAAAGACTTGCACCTGGCGAACGGTCTACCCGACGGGAGGCCTTAATCACACGACATTTATTTATTAGTTACAAGTTACCATTGCAGCTGAAGCATTGAGTCTCCTGCAACAGATTATCTCTTCACTGAAGGACGTATCATGGGATAATTAGCTTGTATAATGTTCTGAGAAACTCTCGCAGTCATAACCTTTGTTGATTCCTGCCTTTGACAAATAGTATTTTGTAAACGTATTGCTTAAGTACGGTTCGAATCCTGCCTCGGGCATGGATGTGTGTGATCTCCTTAGGTTAGTTGCGTTTAAGTACTTCTAAGTCAAGGGGACTGATGACCTCAGATGTTAAGTCCCGTAGTACTTAGAGCCATTTCAACCATTTTTTAGCTTAAATATGAGTATATGCATCTCTCAGTCTGTCATAGATCTGTGTTCTCTGAGGCCGGCCGCGGTGGCAGAGCGGTTCTAGGCGCTCAGTCCGGAACCGCAAGACTGCTGCGGTCGCCGGTTCGAATGCTGCTGCGGGCATGAATGTGTGTGATGTCCTTAGGTTAGTTAGGTTTAAGTACTTCTAAGTTCTAGTTGACTGATGGCCTCAGATGTTAAGACCCTATAGTGCTCTGAGCCATATAACAACAATTTAACAACAGGGATGCTAGATGAGGAAAGTAATGTTGCAGTATTTTATGTGAGCGAGACCACACTATATCGTTACATCAAGTTGAATACAAAGTAGAGAGTGAGGCTACCCAGCCGCGTTCAATTTGGTACTCTCAGCTTAATGCACCCAGGTGACAGGAGTACAGTATGAATGGCCCACCACTATGGAGAAAGCACCCTTTTTCACACTGTAGGCCTTAAAAAAAACACGTTTCTAAAAGAGATGAAATCTTACTTAAAAATATCCTCTATGCAGAACCTTTCAGAACTTTGAATCCCGTCGTTGGCTCGTACTAAGTAATATCGTTTTATGAGTTGATTTTACGTTACGCTAATACCAACTCGGATCAACGTGAGTTTTTTTATGTTTATAGACTCTTAGATTTTTCACTGTATTATGCAGGAGTTTCCCTTATGTAGCTTCTTTCCCTGAACAAAAGCGTGACTTAAGATTCTCCTCGACGCAGAAGTTATCTGGGCACAATCTGGTCATTTATGCATAGGTAACGTTATCGAGAAGGTAATTTTCGTATAGCGCCTCTCAAGGGATTTTGAGGGACCTGTGCAAAATTTTAACGAAAGAGTGCGGATCGCGCTGCGGGAATAATTGGGGGGATTTGCTATGGAACGAGGTAATCGTAAGAATTCGGAAGCTCCACTACGTTCAGTCCGGGGGGAACTCTGGCAACACATGCTTGATGCCCCTACTCCCTCTGCCTCCGCCCTCTCGGTCTGGCGGTCCACCGGCCGCGGTGGCCGTGCGGTTCTAGGCGCCCCAGTCTGAAGCCGCGCTGCTGCTACGGTCGCAGGTCCGAATCCTGCCTCGGGCATGGGTGTGTGTGATGTCCTTAGGTTAGTTAGATTTAAGTAATTCTAAGTTCCAGGGGACTGATGACCACAGCAGTTAAGTCCCATAGTGCTCAGAGCCATTATTTTTCTGTCGGTCCAGCCACCCTCCCAACCCCTCCTCTTCTTCCGGCTGCCTAATCCCCTCCGTGAGCCCCACAGACCCTTGTCGATATCGAGGTCATTGGAGAGACAACATAAGCTATTTTTGGAAAATGATGGGTTAAATATTCGAGCATGTCGTGTTCACAGAATAACACCCACATTAGCCAACTTTGAATTATGTAAAACAAGGAAGCCTCAGTCAAGAGGAGCATCTGAATCACACTTGCGACGAGTGGAGATCGCTATGGAGCTTTAATCGGAGAGATACCAAAAACGGACATGTCCAGTTAAGGCTCACCGGCCACTTGACCACCTTCTTCTTCTGTGCGAATGCACAAACAGTGCCCGAACTCTTACGGGAATCGGCAACGCGCCGCGAGTAATGACTATAATGGACAGGGGCACTACGAATGTAGTGCAGGACAATACGTTGAGAATGTGGGTTTCGCGGGAGGCGTGCCAGAGATAAATCCTTGCAGTCGCGCTATCCTCACTGTCCTCGGTGACTCAGATGGATAGAGCGTCTGCCATGTAAGCAGGAGATCCCGGGTTTGGGTCCCGGTCGGGGTACACATTTTCATCTGTCCCCGTTGACGTATATCAACGCCTGTAAGCAGCTAATGGTGTTCATTTCATTGTAATTTTATGTAGTTTTGCTGAAAGTTGGCCTCATCTCAAAAGCAACATTACATTCAGAATAAAAGAAGAAACAGGGAAAATGCGTGTAAAGAGACTTTTCCAAAAAGTCGGTTTCCTTATTTGAGAAGTACGTTACGACGTTCGTTATGTGCGAAGAGGTCACTGTCATCTGTTGACCACTTATACATATACGAAACACTCGCTCAAATTACGTTCGTTCGTAAAAAGCGGTGCACGATCTTATTCAGTACACTGTAGAGAATGACCGATAGAGCTGTTTGTCGTACTCAGAGCATGCAATGGGAGTCTGTAAGAGGCAGTATGGACCAAAAGAAGAAAAAATTCCGACAAACATGGTCTCTAAAATGCATACCTTAAGAGCTACTAGCACTTCTTCATCTTTGTTACTGTGAAACACATCTCTTCGACTGAACAAGTGCTAATAGCCCCTAAAGTATGCACCTTAAATCCCACTTTCACCGCACGTTTTTTCTTGTTTTGGTCCATAGTACCTCCTCCCAAAATATGGATAGCAAAGAGCTTGCAGTTGAAAGGATTTGTTTCACAACATCGAATATGAGAAAGGTATTCGTTTCAGAGCCAAAGTTCACTGACAATTTTTGCGTCTAGTATCGTGTACTTTCAACTGTGTGTTTTTACGCTATTAATTATGATACGCTCTGCATTTGATGTGCTAATACGCTAATGAGCACCGATACAGCATTACTCTCCTCATTCAGACTTCCATCAATATCTTGTTTTAATCTATGAATTTATAACTTGTATGTGTTGGCTAAGTGATGGAGTTGATATTCGCCAAACAGTTGTGAAGGTGACTTCCAGGTCTTTTTCTATCATGGACGTTTTCTCAGAGAATCCGACATGATTTTAAAATTGTTTTATTGAATAAAAGCGATGAGTCTCGTCCCATTCTGGCGATTTTTACCTATTTGTGTGTCGAAATGTTCTAGTAAAATTCTTATATATTCACCAGGAATTTTCGACGGCATCCACTCCAGTTTAGTCCAAAACTGTTCAACCTTGTGAGAATCTAGCTTGATGCCATTGTTTGTGGGGTCATGCACATTAATCAACGTGTACCTCCAATTTTCACACTGAACGCGCATTGTCACCGCCCTGTTGTTTACGGATGTAACTTCTTTGAGTCTACTATATTTTGCTATTAGTGAAATGGTGTGTCATCCAAATCGCTCGTCCTGTTTTGGTCTTGCAGATACGATAGTTACCATAATCTATTGAGTTCTCGCTTTCGAAGCGAGTTTCTGAAGGGGTAATATCTGTACCTTCAGTTCATGTAGTTTTGATAGGGGGTTGTATAGCGTGAGTGGTTGAATTAGGGTGCTGATGTTGAATGTTCCAACGTACGTAGGTTTTTAATGTTACATCTTACTTCGATATATCATTCTATAGGCTTGCCGCCTCAACGACACATGATGAATCACAGTACCATTTCATCTTAAAACTGTTGAATGAATGAATAATATCAGAAATTTAACTTGGGAAAAATATTTTTTTATATGTTTGTTACGTGAGTGACGCAGCTTATAAGTGGCAGCTGACGGCAGTGTCCACCGCTGCAGCAGGAGTTTGTATCACCAGATGTAATCTTCCTGGAGTCAACGGCCATGCAGAGGAAGAAGATATCTGAAACTGCCTTTCATTGCCGTGTTAAATGCTACAACAATGTAAAAAAAAGAGAAAAGGAAACTTTGTATGTGATGAAGTATGTTCAGTTTTGATCTATCCACGTTTGTCTTCGTATACATGCTGATTAGCTTAAAGTATCACTAATTGTCAACAGAATGTTCATTGCTCTGTGCAGTGAATATGTTTAATATGCTGAAGGAAACATAAATATGTTGACGCAGTGATTTGTTTTGAAATTAATTAAACGTAGATAGTATTGGAAATTACCCACTGCGGAGATTCTTCAACGAACCCGTAATGCCGTTGTACAACTAGAAGGCCATTACGACGCTGAAGTGATAATCTGTAGCTATTTTGGTCATTAAACCTTACGACTACTAGAAATTAACATTGAATATTTTGATGTTTGTGATAGGATAGGAGCAAGCCATTGTATATCAGAGAATACTTCAGTAATTAACCGTTACAAAAGTGATCATAGCGCTCATGAACTTTAATTTACCAATTAACAGTAGCTCGAAATTTTTTCGCTTGTCACAGGTCGTTGCACGCTACGACATCCCAGGTTATCTCTGGTTATCATGCCACGCAGTCAGCTATACCACTAATATGCAACATTCTGTTTGAACATTTTGATATTTATTACTATTTACTACCATAATATGAAAGAGACGTTTTTCCCACAGTTTAATCTCCAAAATACCTGTGTCGAGACAGTTAAAAGCCTTAGAACTTCACTGAATTGCAATTCAAAGGATGGTAGCAACTTCGATTTTAAAACGACGATACTGCAATGATGTCCAATAGCGCACAGTCATTAGATTACTATCCCGGACCAGAACAGTCCTGCCACTGCATTTTTGTTCACTGGTAGTATGCCATAGAGCTTCGATAGTGATAATCCAAGTTCCCCAGAATCCGAATACCTGGTTAACGTTTACTGATGAGTGACTATTTGTTACCAGTTCAAGTGAATCTTGTGCTGTTCTCGTGAATCATGACTGTTTCCAATCAAAGGTTGCCCACTATTTCCGCTGGCAACTTAGGTGCATGGATTGCAGGTTTCTGGAAAATCATATCTGCAGCCGCGCCCTCTGAGTAAACAGATGCTGACCATATTATTACTTGCTTCAGGTCAGACACAAAGTGGATGTTGTTGAAGGTGTTGCCTCTTCTGCTAATTCCACTATACCGAGATCCATTCTCTCCTACGTCATGACTCTGAGATCACTATTCTCACCCATAACTGCCACCTCTAGCGCCAACTACAGCTCTATCCTGGTTGAGCTTCCAGTGGCAATGAATTCTGATGACAGATATGTGTGCGTCATTCGATGCTGCTTCAATGAATGAGAGATATGGAGAATGCGCTCTGCAGGGCAACAGCGAAAGACCCTCGGAACCGGGATGGTTCCATACAGCATCGATAAGGAGTGATCATGCGTTATTTTGTTGACATGACAGAAATGTAACGCCTGCTGTTCTAATTATTGAGCAGAGATGATCGATCGAGTTGCATAAACCGGTGGCACCACGTACTACCAAGCCAGGTCCGGGTTTCTTATGAGTATCTGGAATACAATCTGGTAACATTCATTCTCCTCTGAGCTTCTGCACACTGATACGTAAATCATGATGCAGTATGGAGACAGGGAATCGTCTGAAAATACGACAAGGCGCCTTCCATGTGTCCATCGTTGTTGTTATTTTTGTACCACTTACTGTGCGACTATCTCCTCTGGCGTGTCAAGGGAATCTGTACAAAAGCGTTATAAATTACTTGTTATGTAAATAGTATTTGTCGGTATGACAGTTTGAGGGGAAATCTGAGTGTGAACGGTGATTGTTCTGGTAGTTTTGAAGTCCTGTAAACATATTAATTTACAGATTCCTAGCTTAGCGCCCGCTCCTTCACTCTCGTCTGAGTAATAATTTCAACAGAAATAATTTTATAAGCATATATTAGGCCAAATGAAAACATTAATGTGTTAAAGAGCCGTTTCATTTTCTGTGGAGTTTTGAGAAAGGCGATCTGTGATGTTGATTGTTAAATAGATTTCTTTGATTTAGTTCACAGACTGCAACACCTTCAAAACTGTTCACCCTAACAGGTCTTTGTCGAATGTACTTCACCAAAAAGCTCTTCTGGTAGCTGGAGGTGGAGGTTTTCTTTTTAAATCCTGCCTTTCGATTCCTTGTGGTGAAATTTTAATAAAATCTTTCATCCCCTAACGCATATTTCTTTATTTCAAACCGAGAAGTAAATTATCTGTTTTCATGGATTTAGCTTCAAAAAGTTTTAATATAACGGAATATTTTCATCCTTTATTCCACCCCGTTAGGGGTTGAATTTCCAAAAACAGTGAAACATGAATATTTTTATTTCCAACGGAAAAGCCAAGTATGAAGTTACATATATTTTGCTTCAAAAATGATTTCTTAGTGAAATATTCCCATAAAAACTTTCCTCTTCTGTTTTTCCCACTTAGGGGCTGAAAAAGAAAACACTGAATCACGTACTTTTTTACTTCCAACTGAGGAGCTAAATACAAATGTTCTTAGATCTAGCTTAAGCAACGCATATATAATGAAAAATTTTCGTAAAAATTTTGGTTCCACATTTCACCCCCTTAAAAGTTGGAATCCCAAAACCACTGAAAAACGTAATTTTCATATCTAAAGCACAAGTAAAACATCAGTTTTCATAGATTTAGTTGCAAAAACGCTTTAGTTGCACTTTAATAATAATAATTTATTTTCCCTTCATCCGCTATGTTACCCCCTGAGCGGTTGAATTTCCAAAAATACTGAAGCATGTACTTCTTTTATGTCTCATACTGCTAGCTTCTAATTTCCCCAAGAGCAACAAATGTTCAGAAAGCCTCTCACCCCTTACTTCGTCCCCTTAGGAGTGTCATTTCGGAAAATCTCTTCTTGAATAACGCCCAACAGTAAAAGATCAACACTCTCCAAATTTGAAGTTTCTGTCCCTAGCTGTTCGGGTTAGGTGACGATGAGTCATTCAGTTGGAACATTGCCCTTATACTGGGATTGACGACGCTATGGCCGACCGAAAGTAGCCAAGAGACTACCGCAATTTTACGTTTCAGTCGACTTCCAGGCTTCGAGTAAATTTCGGAATGATGCTTCGCGGTGGAACACTTCCGGCATTTGCAGGGTACGAATACCAGTAAAATTACGTTTGGAGATCCTGCTGAAGATGAGCGTAAAGTCAGTCAAAAGTTTTATAGTTTTAAGCAAATTTATCCCTGAAGATGAAGTGAGCTGCTTCAGTTCCCCGTAGCGAAATGTGAAATTGTACCTACAGTTTCAAAAATCACACAATGATCCTCTATTTGGAAAGTTTGTAACCTAAAAGTATTTAAGATTTGGAGTGGTTGATTGAACAAATGTGGAGAACGTCAGTAGTATAACAAGAGTCCAGCGCCTGAATTGAGCATGTTGTCTGATCATGAAATGGGATCGACACTTTATGGCATCGCCGTCCTGGTATGCAGTTATGTAATAAGCCGGAGAGTGATGCACGTGCCACAGCGTCACCTGGTCCCGTCAGTTACAGCGCAGTCACGTGCGTTCACTGCGTGGTGTACGCCGCATCATTTGGATTTTCGTGCATTACGTCATCGTTATGAGAGGGCAGAGAAGCAGCACCAGTTCGTAAGGTCCCTGTTATGCGCACAAGAAACGAGAGCGACGACTTCTGAACAATTCAGTTATTACAATAAATCCCTTGTGAATTACGATTTTAAACTGCAGTTTTCATCACACTGCTCTTTACTTCGTACCCCAAAATAATTTGCTAGTATTGTTATCAACGATGAATTTTTGTTGTTCATTTGCCTGAAGCCTGCTTGCTGACTTCGAGAGTAATTCTCAAGTCCGCATATTTCACTGTGTGTACCATTCCATTCATTATAATAATATCGGTACGTTACCGTAGTATCATAAGAGAAATATGATTTCGTTGTAAGTCAAAAAGATCCGCTCTTTCTTCTTACCATTGAAAAATGTAGCGTATGTGGCTTTTTCGGCCGGCCGGAGTGGCCGAGCGGTTAAAGGCGCTACAGTCTGGAACCGCACGACCACTACGGTCGAAGGTTCGAATCCTGCCTCGGACATGGATGTGTGTGATGTCCTTAGGTTAGTTGGGTTTAAGTAGTTCTAAGTTCTAGGGGACTTATGACCACAGCAGTTGAGTCCCATAGTGCTCAGAGCCATTTGAACCATTTTTTTGGCTTTTTCGTAAACAGCTCCCATCAAAGTAATGTGTACTGGCGCCTCTCGGTAATATGTTTTTAGTTGCGCTGTCTTCAACGTTAGTGTTGGTTTTAACACCTGAATTCTTTACTATGCACGATTCTGTTTGAGATGGTATGCCCGTGCGTTCGCATGATCTTCTTAATTGACCAGTTATTTTTCACATTAACACAAAACTGCCAGAGGTGAAAAAAGGGGAACGTGACAGAAAAACTCCACTGACCGACAGGGATAAAACCTCTGGATTCATCTTGATGATGGACAAATCTCGAACGCATTTACTAGGATTTAGTCGTTTACTGCTAGCACTATATCTTGTTTGGCTGTATTGAGAAATATGTAAGACTTTCGTTTGTAATTAAATGGATATATCTTACTGATTTCGTCTGTCTGAATCCATTTTGGATAAAGTAAATCAAATTATTAGGTAGTTTTTTAATGTTGAAGGATAGTTCAGTTGACATCGGAGAACGGCTGTTATTGTCACGCTGTTGTTGTTGTTGTTCTTGTGGTCTTCAATTCGAAGACTCGTTTGAAGCAGCTTTCCACACTAGTGTGTCCTGTAAAAGACTCTTAATTTCTGTCCGACTACTGTAACGTGCATCCGTTGGAACCAGCTTACAGTATTCACGCCTACGTCTCGCTCTAGAATTTTTACCCCCCTCACCCCACCTCTGCTCCCACACACACTCTCCTCCATTACCAAAGTGTTTATTCCTTGATGCGTCAGGAAGTGTCCTACCAAATGCTACCACCAGTAAATGAAATTGAGTTATAAATTTCTATATTCCACAATTAAATTCAGTACCTCCTCATTATTTATTCCATCTACCCATCAAGTCCTCAGCATTCTTCTGCAGCACCACATTACTAAAGCTTATTTCCTCTTCTTGGCTTAACTGTTTATCGTCCATGTATTGACGCTATCCTCCTGACTAATACCTTCAGAAAAGACTTCGTAACTTTCAAATTTTTCTCTTTTTCAGAATGCATATTCTTACTATTGAATTCTGATAGTTATTTCCCCTCTACCCTACGTATCGTCACTTTGTTTGGTGCTCAAATAACAAAACTTCTAGAGTACTTTTAGTGACTCGTTCCTTAATTTAATTCCTCTAGAATCATATGATGAATTTGTACTGCATTCCATTACCGTTGTTTTACTTTTGTTGGTGTTGATATTGCAATATCATTCCATGAAACTATTCGTTCCGTTCAATTGCTCTTGCAAATATTTTTCCGTCTCTGACCGAATTACAATATCTTCCGGAAACCTCCACATTTTAATGTCTTTCCTTTTAACTTTTTAAACCATTTTCAAAATTTATTCTTTGTCTTCTTTACTGCTTTCTAAACGTACGGATGGAATGACGTGGGAGACAGGTCAGAATCCTGTGTCATTCCCTCAACAACTGTCTCCCTATCATAACAGTGGACTCTTGCAAATGCAGTCTGATTTTACGCTTGTTGATGTCTTATAATCTGTTTCCAAGAGATGCTTCGCCTTCCGTATAAATTTAGAGCTGAGCATTTCCATGATAATTCTGCTGTTAACAGAATGCGGGACACCACCTTCAGACTATTTCCCTACCTTTCGACTTTCGAACAGAGCACAGGAAAAATGATCACCTAAATCTTTCCCTGTGTTCCGTGACTTACCTCATTTCATCGTGGTATCTCTTCTTGCCCATGTAACTTGGAAGCAACAGTATATTTTGGCCTTCAAAGGATAAATGTGTCAATAGTACTTAGGTGTAAATATTACGATGCAGTGATAAATCAATTTGTTTTCATGATTGTCACATTAACGCATTTATCGTATCTGTGAAAGTATTTCCCTCCATTTCTTGATAACACGAAATATTATATCTGTACCATTCTCTCTCATCTATTTCTGCGTAACTCAAAAGGAGCTGCGCTTCTTTCAAGTTTTTCGGTGTCCTCCATCAGGCTTGTCCAGTAGGTATCCCACAGTGCGCAGCACTATCCTAAAGGAAGACCCTCCAGGGAACTGTAAGCAGTTATTGAGGTGGAGTTCTAAAGCTTCCTAACTGCCCTACTAATAAAATACAGTGTTTGGTTTACCATCCATACAACGTTTACTAAATGATGGTTTCAATATACACTCCTGGAAATTGAAATAAGAACACCGTGAATTCATTGTCCCAGGAAGGGGAAACTTTATTGACACATTCCTGGGGTCAGATACATCACATGATCAAACTGACAGAACCACAGGCACATAGACACAGGCAACAGAGCATGCACAATGTCGGCACTAGTACAGTGTATATCCACCTTTCGCAGCAATGCAGGCTGCTATTCTCCCATGGAGACGATCGTAGAGATGCTGGATGTAGTCCTGTGGAACGGCTTGCCATGCCATTTCCACCTGGCGCCTCAGTTGGACCAGCGTTCGTGCTGGACGTGCAGACCGCGTGAGACGACGCTTCATCCAGTCCCAAACATGCTCAATGGGGGACAGATCCGGAGATCTTGCTGGCCAGGGTAGTTGACTTACACCTTCTAGAGCACGTTGGGTGGCACGGGATACATGCGGACGTGCATTGTCCTGTTGGAACAGCAAGTTCCCTTGCCGGTCTAGGAATGGTAGAACGATGGGTTCGATGACGGTTTGGATGTACCGTGCACTACTCAGTGTCCCCTCGACGATCACCAGTGGTGTACGGCCAGTGTAGGAGATCGCTCCCCACACCATGATGCCGGGTGTTGGCCCTGTGTGCCTCGGTCGTATGCAGTCCTGCTTGTGGCGCTCACCTGCACGGCGCCAAACACGCATACGACCATCATTGGCACCAAGGCAGAAGCGACTCTCATCGCTGAAGACGACACGTCTCCATTCGTCCCTCCATTCACGCCTGTCGCGACACCACTGGAGGCGGGCTGCACGATGTTGGGGCGTGAGCGGAAGACGGCCTAACGGTGTGCGGGACCGTAGCCCAGCTTCATGGAGACGGTTGCGAATGGTCCTCGCCGGTACCCCAGGAGCAACAGTGTCCCTAATTTGCTGGGAAGTGGCGGTGCGGTCCCCTACGGCACTGCGTAGGATCCTACGGTCTTGGCGTGCATCCGTGCGTCGCTGCGGTCCGGTCCCAGGTCGACGGGCACGTGCACCTTCCGCCGACCACTGGTGACAACATCGATGTACTGTGGAGACCTCACGCCCCACGTGTTGAGCAATTCGGCGGTACGTCCACCCGGCCTTCCGCATGCCCACTATACGCCCTCGCTCAAAGTCCGTCAACTGCACATACGGTTCACGTCCACGCTGTCGCGGCATGCTACCAGTGTTAAAGACTGCGATGGAGCTCCGTATGCCACGGCAAACTGGCTGACACTGACGGCGGCGGTGCACAAATGCTGCGCAGCTAGCGCCATTCGACGGTCAACACCGCGGTTCCTGGTGTGTCCGCTGTGCCGTGCGTGTGATAATTGCTTGTACAGCCCTCTCGCAGTGTCCGGAGCAAGTATGGTGGGTCTGACACACCGGTGTCAATGTGTTCTTTTTTCCATTTCCAGGAGTGTATATTGATGAGCCAAAATATTGTAAGCATATGTTTGATAGCGTGTTGGTCCGCGTTTGGACTGCAATACAACAACGATTTCTTGTAGCATGGATTCGCCTAGTCCATGGTACGTTTTCGGCACCAGATACAGGATGACAATTATTGAACTATATGAAAAAAAGCGTTAATTAGTTACAAACTACGGCGTGCACATACTGTATTCAACATGTACACGTCATTACAGATATTCCGACTCATTTTATGACCAGTGCGATATGTGTGCTATCATTGGCGATGATGTGGCGCACACGAATAACGAAATACTGAATGACCCGGTGAAGTGTCGGAACATCGATACTGTTGAAACATCCCCTTAGAATAATTTAGAATTACTGTGCTGGTAAACATTTACGTTATTTGATACAAAGACAGCTCTTTACTTATTCTGATCATCACTAAACTTACACATAATATTTGCTAGCGCAACGCAATCTGACTTTCAATAATCCCTGCAAAAGAATGGCCCTGACTAACAATAACCTATACCTTTCATGAATCACTTACCTCACAAAAATCTTTGCTACTCGAACTACTGCAATAAAGCGAGCTCCAATACTGCCAGCTCAATAAAAGATCCTACTAACTACTGAAGATACTAACTACTGTTAAGCATAGTTAGCAAATGAAAGATTTCTATAGAGAACAAACAATGTACTTACCTTAGCAATGTTCAAAAGTCATCATATATATATATATATATATATATATATATATATATATATATATATATATATCCAATTAAACAAATTTCGTTTTTCTGACGGACACACGTCCAGATCGTGCTCACATAGTAACCTCTCAAAACCTCTAGCATCTCTCTCTCCACATCCACCACTGCTGGCGGCTCACCTCCAACCGCACAACGCTTCGCTCTGTTCACATCCAACTGCCCAACACTACTTTAGCGAATATTCCAACCATGCCAACCAGCCGCAGACTGCACACAGCACAGTCAGTGGTTTTCATACAGAGCGCTTCGTGGCGTTACCAGCATAAAAACCTAAACAGCCTACTTACACTGTTGATGACCTAATGAATGGCTGTTTTCAGCTCAGCAATGAGTTTTGGATTATTTCTGAACACCGTGTCTTTAATACAGAACCACAAAAAGGAGTCGTTTGTGTTTATATCCAGAGAATATGGCGGCCGATCGAGACCCATGACAGTGGCCTCTACGTACCACATAGCCAGAATGCGGTCCCCAAGGTCCTCCTCCATGATATCAAACATTCTCCTGCTCCGATGGTGTCGAGCTCTGTCTTGCGTGAACCACATCTTGTCGAAACCAGGATCACTTTGGATAATGGGGATGAAATCTTCTTCCAAAACGTTTACGTGTCGCTCGGTAGTCACCGTGCCATCAAGGAATATCCCACCGAGTATTCCGTGACTGGACATTGCACACCACACAGTCACGGGCTGAGGGTGAGGGGACTTCTCGATCATGAAATGAGGATTCTCGGTCCCCCAAATGCACCAATTTTGCTTATTGACGAACCCATCTAAATGAAATTGGGCTTCGTCACTTTACCAAACAACATTGTGCACACTAATTCCCATCATGTCCTGCGGCAAATACTGCAGTTTCAACGTCATAACGCAAACAGTTCAGAAGATACGACGATTTTAATTTATAATTATCACTGTGTATGTGCGCACATGTCACTCGCGCTTGTCGGTTCTGATCGCAGAACTGACACCCGACCGCATGCAGTTGAGTTCAGATCAGGCGAATTTGGCGGCCAAGACGTAAACTTAAGTTCACCATCATTCTCCTCAAACCATTGCAGCAAGATGGAAGGCTTTAATTGGTAGGAAGGGGTCTGGGAAGACGTAACGCATCTGTACAGGAAATTGCATAGAGTATGTTAGAGCGACCATCCTAGAGTACTCTTCCAGCATTTGGAACACTAATCAAGAAGGCAGTACAGCAGTCATCGGACGAATTCAGAGACAAGCTGCTGGGATCTAAAAGTTGGTATTTCCAATATCCATGTGTAGAGAAATGCTCATGCGGCTTAAAACAGACTCCTTAGAAGAAAGACGATGTAGATTTGCCGAAATCCTTTTCGATACTTCCAGAAAAGATTGTTCGACGATTGTGCTGCTCCCATTGTGTGGGAAACGAGAGAATAAAATACGGCAGATGCGTCACGTGCAGGAGCATATAAGAAGGCTTTTACTTTTTTTCCCAAAGTTCCGATTCGCCATGTGATGAAAATTACAGTGAAAATCCGATGTAGTTTTGGGCAGATGTATTGTGCAGCATCTGAAGTGTGCTCATCGATTGTGTCACGTTGCGCTTTCTTGTTCTGAGCACGCAGTGAGCAAATGAATTGCCTAGAGCAGTAGAGTCTCCCACAACGTTTGGTTTAATACGGTATTGCAGTCCCTGTATTATTCCGAATTACGCTGCAGTGTTCCTTCGTACACGCGTACATGCACAAAATAACAAGCACCGCGATGTCTATAGCCGCTATGAAATACATTAAATGTATTCGCAGGTGCGAATAGAACCATCAGCAGTATAATGGAATGATGACAATGAAACTTTGTGCTAGAACAGGACTCGAAATCGGATTTCCCGTTTTTCGTGAGCGGTCGCCTTACCATTAGGTTATCCGAGCATAATTCGCGGCCAGATCCAAACTTCCATATGTCGCCAGCCATGTGTCAACAAGCTCTACTCGTACATCCATGATGTACATTCCCATTAAGGGGAGACACTTTAACTGAAAGTCATTTACCCGACGTCGGCAGATAGATACGATATTGCAGTGCCTTTTGTTACTCTGAAATACGAAGCAATGTTTCGTCGGACATGCATCTATGAAAAGTGTTTGGAGGACTGTGAAAGCAAGGCAGGTTACATCATGTTCGACATGTACGCCTGAAAATGGTGGTCGGTGGCTTGTCCACTCCGTAAAGCAGTATGGGCGACGATCTGACGACCGAGTAAAATGCTACTGTAGGCACGAGTATTTCGGACACATAGTTCAGCACATGTTGGTGAACATAGGCTCCACAGGAGACGCCCCGTACGTGTTCTGATGTTGACACAACGACATCGTCAATTACGATTGCAATGGGTACGAGAACATCGAGATTAGACTGTGGATCAGTGTAAACGTACCACTTGGTGGGATGAATCACGTTTTACGTTATACCATTTCGATGACTGTGTCCAGGTACAGCGTCATCCAGGGAAATGTCTGCTCAAAACAAGCAACGTGTAGCAGAAGTTAACGAAGGAGGGTAGTATTACGTTACGCCTGATCTAAAATGGGACCTATGGAAGTAATAGAAGGTGCAGTAACAGCTGTAGATTACGTGAAAATTATTGCAGATCTCCTGCATATGATTGATGTCTTCAGCGACAGCGATGGCATCTTCTAGCAGGTCGACTGTCAATGCAACAAGTCCAAAATCATGTTCCAGTGGTTTGATAGTCATTGTATTAAACTAATGTTGATGCCGTCGCTACCATATTCGTCTGACACGAACTCAATGGAACACATCTATAACGCTATTGGCCATGAGATCTGCCTCGACAAACCACCTGCTCGTAGTTTACAGGAATTACCTGCATACACATCTGGTGCCACAAATCTCCAGGAACATATCACGAGTGTAAAGTGACACTGACTGATAGGGAGACAAGTTGTCTGTCATGTTAAAATGTTTAGATAAGTATCTCAACTCAAGATCTCAAACCTGCTTTACTATTATTTATCATATTCAGATCACAGCGATATTTGCTCAATGACGTACAAAAGGAATATGCAGGAGCTCTGGGTGCAATTTACTTTGCAGACTGATGTCAAAACAGTCTATCCACTCAATTGTTGTTGGAGAAGCATTGATGATATCCTTCCAGTTTCGAGTGAAATATCTCTTGGGGTATTCCTCGCCAATGTGGCCAATACGTAAAGAGTTCTTCTTACAGGGTAGTCGCACCTACATAAGTTCGTCTGTATAAAAAAATAAAATCACTTCAATCATTTGGTTCCATGACGACAATGGGATGATGATGATCTCAGATGGTCAGGTGATTTTGTTTTTTATACCAGACGATGGAACATTAAGTGTTCCGAAATCATTTGTGTACACAACAAAAGACTGTGCATTAAGCAACTGATACGTGGTTTCTTCAATTCACATATGTGGTCAATGGTCTGCTCTGAAGCCTTGCAGTCACACGTTGGTGAGTCTGAGGGTCCTCATTTGTACATGAACGGCTCCATTTTTCTGTGACCATGTTGGATTCTGTTCAGTTGACAACAGGTTCGTCTTAGCAGCTGCAAACCTGATACACATGTGGGGTCTTCGAAGCCATGACAACGTAGGCTGGTGTTGTTTTTCCGTATCTCCTCCCACATTTGTTCAATCTTGAGTGACCTGATATCACGAGTTGACTAGAATGGTTTCCTTGACTTGAGAGGCGTGCTGGGTGGATTGAGCGCAATTTCTTGGACAGGTAGATACTGAGAAACTGTAAGAGTTACAATGTAAGTTATTGATCTTCTCCCATTCACAGATCACTGCTTCTTGTCATTTCAAGTGTAGTGGAGCAGTGTTACTGAGAGCAGACAGTCAAGGTCGAGGTTTTGATCTCAAGGTGCCCGTTATGTCTCACGTGGTGTCGTTCAGATGAAAATTCACCTTATTAACATGCTCACTGTCACAACGGTGTTCAATATTTAGACACAGTAAATACAAGTTACAGTGTCACTGTGTGGAGAGTGTCAACTTGAGTCCTCCCAAAGAAGTTCTCGGTAGTTTCCGGATAGTGTTGTTCCTGGTTTTTAACTTTTCTGTAAGTGAGGTAATTCTTGAATGACAGTGGGCGATCCACTATCATTACCATACCTAGTGTGAGGCTTGTTCTTAGCGGTTTTGTTACAGAAGATGACTTTTAGCGGCTGATTTACTAAGTGGTTGTTAAGATGGATTATTACAGAAACTGGAGAATTTTTTAGGTTTAGTGCACAATCTCCAGTTTCTGTAATAATCACAAAGCATTCTCAAGTCTTATGTGGGCACATTCTCTCCATCCTCTATGTGCTTGCCCTTCAGTGCGATGGCAGTATCATCTGGTAGCAGGACTTTCTGGATACAGTCACAGGCATGATACGGGGTTAACGTTGTAAATTATGTAACCATGACGACCTTTTACTTTAGTTTATAAATGACAATATGAGCGATTCTGCTCAACAGCTTATGTCGATATGTAGTAGGCCTACCTGGTGGTTGATACAATTGTACTAAGTAATAACTTTCACATATCTGGAGATGGATCGTCAAAGAGCTGAAGCTAGTTGTTAATAAAGGACTTAGGATTTTTATCCACACATTTTAATCCATAGAGGACTTGTCGAAACCCTGAGACGTTCAATCTCTGGTGTATTGAATTCCAAAGGCGGATCGAACATGTTATTTAGCATGTGATCATTCTTTACTGGCTTATCACGATTGCCTGTAATTTTTCTTTCGCTAAGTATAGGAATGGAATTGGAAAGAAAATAGATAATATTGGTGCGATGTATCCTTCACCATCGCAGGGTGCTGATATAGATGTAGAGAACTCCTAGTAGACGATATGGCGGTTTCCCGTTAGCTGCACGCCATCACATTTCGGATTTACACGCGCAGTACTGCTTCATTACCAAAGTACAGGCGAGGTCCCCGTCTATAATCCTTTCGCCGCCCTAAGTCACAGCGTCTCTCGGCCCCTCCCCCTTACGTAAACACTGTACGTGTTAATAGGCCCGGCCTGTGCCAGTGCCTCTGCTAGCGTTATCTGCCTGGTGCACTCTGCCACAGTAGGTAGTGCCCCTTGCGGGCAGGCCACCCCGCGACACCCGACTTGTCCGCTCGATATGCATATCCGCAGTCGCGATGCGAGCAAACGCGCGCCTGGCTCGTCCGCTTTACCCGCTTAGCTAGTGGTCGCTATAGCTGATACGGTAGTTGCGCGATAGAGTCAGCCAGACAGGGTCGTTGCGGTTCTAGATGCCTGGTTGCTAATTATCTGGAGCATTCAACACCACACTTCAACTGTTCTGGGACCCTCTTCTCAGCACTGACTTTCTTACAATAATACTGTTTTTACAACAATTTAGGGTAACGAAAATAAAATGGACTGCCTACCTAATATTTGCATGTTACACAGTGAACATATTAATTCACGAAGGCAATGAATTTCACTGAAAATGTGGCAGCGTTCTAATTATAACATACAGATGTGCAATGGGGCTTTCTCCTTGTTTCTGTAAGCATTAGTTCAGTATACGAAACCGTTAATCAACAAGTGAAATCTTAAAGCCTGATTCACCTTTGCACATGAAAGCAAGTTCACGTAGCCCAAAACTCCGTACACATCGATCAGTAATGCAGCACACGTCGATCCACGTTTCTCAGCACCTAATAGCACAAATAAGAGAGTGGCTAAATATATTCAAACGAAAGAGCAGACGGCGAAGAATTGTATTGGAGGAGAGCAAACCGTCTCCTCAAAGACTTAATATTGTCACACCGACCTAGCAAAACGGTTGCTACAGAGATTGTACCGACTGATCGAAACTGGTTAGAGCATATTTGCGTGAAGTGTAGCAAATATAAAGGGTGAGCAAATAGTTTTCGTTTAGGGGAGTGCCTGCAGCATACATGCAACCCAGTGCGACCTCTATGTGGCTATGTAAACTCTAGTGTGTAGGGAACAGATCAGTAGGGTCTTCGAACGTAAACTTTGTGTTCGTTGTTCGTCTTTATGTAAGTACAGCGACCCACAGGAAAGAAGATGTAATGTGGGAAAATGGAAGAGTTGAATAATCAGTTCCTTTCCAACCTATACTGGACAGTTACAAGACTACGCACAAAGTAGATGTGGACATACCATCCTCATAATTTGGCGACACTAAGGCAAGTTGACGATAGTGCAGAATGACTAAGTACTTATTCGAAGTTAATACTTCTAGGTAGCATCAGCATAGGCATACTACTAACACTAAAAAGTCACACAGAGAAACCGCGGCCGCCAGTTCAGTGTGCTTAAAATAACTATTATGTACATTGCTAGATGTATTGTGATTTTTAAGGCACTGAACACAATTTACTGTGTAATAACTGATATATTTGATTGTTCCTAATTATACGTCACTAAACAGACAATATACGTTTCATTGTCATTATATACAAATGTCTTCTTCTTGTTAGTCCTAATCCAAAAAATCAAACATTTTAATGGCCAACCAAGGGATGGGCAAAGTCATCTAATGAGCACTGCTTATTTCAAAGCACGTACACTCTGTAAGAAAAGTGGCGCGAGCTTCGATGAGAGATGTTGTTAATAGTTTCCATAATGAAACTCTGTCTCCAAACCAGGACGAAAATCCAAAGAGATTCTGCTCGTATGTGAAGTACACCAGCGGTAAGACACAATCAGTACCGTCACTGCTCAACAGCAAAGGTAAGATTACCGATGACGTGCGGAGTTACTGAATACAGGTTTCCAAAATTCCTTCGGCAAAGAAGACGAAATAAGTATTCCAGAATTATAATTAAGAATTACTGCCAACATGAGTAATTTAGAAGTAAATATTCTCATTGTAGCTAAGCAGCTTAAATCACTTAGTAAAAGCAAGTCATCCAGTCCATACTGCATACCAGTTAGATTCTTTTATGAATATGCTGATGTAATAGCACCGTACGTAACAGATATATACAACCGCTCTCTGGAAGAAAGATTCGTACGTGAAGATTGGAAAGTTGCGCAGGTCACACCAATATTCAAGAAGGAAAGCAGGAGTAATCAGATTAATTATGGGCTCATGTCACAGACGTAGATCTGCGTTAGGCTTTCGGAACACATTCTGTTTTCTACACTACGAATTACCTGGAATAAAAAGATCTGTTGACACACCATCAGCACGAATTCAGAAAAGATCGTTCTTGTGAAACACAGCTAGCTGTTTATCCTCAAGAAGTAATTGGTGCTATCGACAGGGGATGTCAAGTTAATTTCATGTTTTCAGATTTCCAAAAGGCTTTTGATACCGTTCCTCACAAGCGCCTAGTAATTAATGTGTGTGCGTTTCAGTTGTTCGAATGGATTGGTGATTTCCTGTCGGAAATTGAAGGAAAGTCATCGAGTAAAACAGAAACAGGTGCTATAGACCTGTACTATTGCTAATCAATCTTAGGATATAAATTAAGCAGCCACGATACATTGTTTCCAGATAACGCTTTCGTTTACCATTAGTAAAATCAGAAGACCAAAACCAACTACAAAATCATTTAGACAAAATATCTCTGTTGCAAGAAAATGGTAGTTAACGCTAAGTAATGGAAGGGGTGAGGTCATTCACATCAGTACTGAAGGAAATCGGTTAAATTTCCGTCTAAAGGGTGTAATTTCAACTAAATATCTTGGAATTACAGTTCCCATTACAATTTAAACTGGAACGATTAGGTAGACAATGTAAAGAGTAATGTAAGCCAAAGACTGCGTTTTATTGGGAATACAGTTAAAAGATACATCAGGGCTACCAAGGTGACTGTCTGTATGTCTGTACTAAACGTGTTGGTCCTCCGCTAGAGTACTGCTACGAGTATGAGATCCTTGCGAGACTCAGTTGACGGAGGACACTGAAAAAGTTCAAAGAAGAGCAGCTCGCTTTATATTATCGTGCAACAGGTGAGAGAATGTTACGGACACGTTACTCGAGTTGGAGTGACAGTCGTTGAAATAAAGGCGATTTCGTTGCGACGAGAACTTTTTGTAAAATTTCAATCTTCAACGTTCAACTCCGAATGCTAAAATATGTTGTCGACACCCATCTGCAACGGTATAATTGGTCATTGTAACAAAATAAGAGAAATCAGAGCTCACACAGAAAGATTGAAGTGTTCGTTTTTCCCACGTGTTGGTAAAGAGTGGAACGGTAGACAAATAGAGTGAATGTGGCTGCACCAACCTCCTGCCCCGTAGTTAAGCGTGAATTGCAGAGCTCTCATGTAGATGTACTGGGTTGAAGTCAAATATCAAACCTGGTGACCTGCTTGTGTTTAATGAACATCACTTTGCTATTGCGAAAACAAAAGATCGTGTTCTTGTTACGGACGATGCAGAAACTAGAACCGTTCCTGCTAAGGCTGCAGCACCTATATTAATGTTCAATGTAGTGTTCCTGTTATTAAATGATATTTACTAAGAAATACATGTTTCCATTTATTCATAAGGTTCCTTCAAAAACCATGAGAGCCAGAGCCACCACGCCACAGTACGAGTCAATACATAGTTTACAGCATTCCAACTAAAAATTTATAAACAAGAGAAACAAAAGTATTAATAAAAGATGAAAAAATACTTGAGAGAGAATCCGAATGAAAAACACATTCAGAGGATTGTCCTCAGCTGCTGCATGAAACTCCTGTACAGAACAAGAGTGTGTGATAAGCAAAACTTTCAACTTAGATTTGAATGTTTCGGATTTGCCACTTAGTCTTTTCAGTTCTGCTGGAAGCCTATCGAAAATGAAACCCGCTGAATAGTGCACACCTTAGAGTTCAATGCTTAAGGTAGTGTTGCCCAAGTGCAAATAGTTTTTCCGTCTAGTGCTCCCTGAATGGATGTTGTAGTTTCTTCTGAATGACTCAATATTGTCAACAACTATCTAATGGAGTATTTATTGAGGTGACAAAAGACATGGGATATGTTCTAAAATCGTTTCGGATCCCCTTTTGCCCTGCGTAGTGCAGCAACTCAGTGTGACATACCGAGCGAGGTGGCGCGGTAGCTAGCACATTGGACTCGCATTCGGGAGGACGACGGTTCAATTCCACGTCCGACCATCCTGATCGAGGTTTTCCGTGATTTACCTAAATCGCTCCAGGCGCTTCCTTAGAAAGGGCACGGCCGACTTCCTTCCTCGTCCTTCCCTAATCCGATGAGACCGATGACCTCGCTGTCTGACCCAAAAATAACCCAACCCAATGTGGCATGGACTGAATAAGTCGTTGGAAGCCCCTTCACAAATAGGGAGTCATGCTGCCTCTACAGCCGTCCATAAGTGCGAAAATGTTGTCGGTGCAGAATTTTGTGCACGAACTGACCTCTCGATCATGTCTCATAAATATGAAATGGGATTAATGTCGAGCGATGCGAGAAATCAAATTAATTGCTCGAACTATCGAGAAAGCTCTTCACGCCATTCGTGAACAATTATGACTTGGTGATATGGCGCTTTCTCACGGGAACGTGAAGTCCATGTACCGCTGCAAATGATTTCAAGTAACCGAACATAACCATTTCCATTCAATGATTAGTTGGATAAGAGGACCCAGACCATTCCATCTAAACACAGCCTACATCATTACGGGGCCACGACCAGGTTGCGCAGTGCCTTGTTGACAAGCGTCGTCCATGGCTTCGTGGGGTCTGCACCGCACTCAAAACGCTACCATCTGTTCTCACCATCTGAAATTGGAATCCATTTGACCAGGCAATTGTTTTTCATACGCTTAGGGTCCAACCCATATGGTCAAGAGCCCATGAGAGGCAATTCAGGCAATGTCGTGCTGTTAGCAAAGGCCCTCCCGTCGGTCATCTGTCACCATACCCCTTTAACGTCAAATTTCGCTGCACTGTTGTAACCATTCTGCAGTTATTTCAAGCAGTGTTGCTTGTCTATTAGTACTTACAATTCTAAGCAAACGCCGCTGCTTTCGGTCTTAAGTGAAGGCTGTCGGCCACTGCGATGACTATGGTGAAAGGTGATGCCTGAAACCTTGTGTTTTCGGCACACTCTTCACACCGTGGGTCTCGGAATATTGAATTCCTTAACAATTACCGAAATGGAATGTTCCATGCGTCTAGCTCCAATTACCATTCCGCTTTCCAAATCTGTTAATTCCCGTCGTGCTGCCATAATCACGTCGTAAGCTTTTTCACACGAATCATCTGAGTACAAATGACAGCTCCGCCAATGCATTGCCCTTTTATACCTTGTGTATACTACCGCTATATGTATATATGAATACCGCTATCCGACGACTTTTGTCACCTCACTGTATGAACAGGTATGGCACGGTTAGAGTTCAAATGGCTCTGAGCACTATGGGACTTAACATCTATGGTCATCAGTCCCCTAGAACTTAGAACTACTAAAACCTAACTAACCTAAGGGCAGCACACAACACCCAGTCATCACGAGGCAGAGAAAATCCCTGACCCCGCCGGGAATCGAACCCGGGTACCCGGGGGTTAGAGTTCCATATTATCTGAACTACTACTTACGTGAAATCAGCGAAGTGACACCGCAGCTCAGTTTTTTGCCCTTTACTGAGCTAAGAATGTTCTTGGTGAGAGCACGGAATTTCTCCAAATCAGGGCTCCGAAAGAAATAATAGTGGAAAAATAAGTGAAGTAAACAAGCCTTCGCGTGTTAGCGTCAGAGATAGTAGATATCATTCTTATAATGAAAATTGCGGCATTCAGTTTCTTCACATCTTGAACGGGATACTTCCAAGAAAGCCTTCGATCTACGCTTCGTCCAAAGAATTTAAAATGGTCGGTTTCACTGATTGTTTGACCAGTTTGGGATGGTAAAATTTCGCTTTTACTACAGTTGCGTGTGAGAAAGTCCATGCAGTGTTTAATTAATTAATATGCGTTCTTATATATACTTAAAAGATCTCCATCCCCAAGCTTGAATTCCAATCGATGTCGACCTACCGCAGTGTTACCCTTGTGGCGTCGTCAGGTTGAGGTATAGAGGGGCGCTTGGTCAGCACCTCGCTCTCCCACCCGTTTTGCCGACCTTCCAGACCGTGAAGCCACTGCTTCTCATTCAAGCAAATCCTCAGTTGGCATCACGTGGCTAAGTGCACCTTGTACCAGTCCTCCCACCAAGGAATAATCCGAGGTAGTTCCGGGAGTTGAACCCGGGGCATTCCGCATGGTAGCCATCTGTATTGACCACTCAGCTACGGACGTTCAAAATGGCTCTGAGCACTATGGGACTTAACATCTGTGGTCATCAGTCCCCTAGAACTTAGAACTACTTAAACCTAACTAACCTAAGGACAGCACACAACACCCAGCCATCACGAGGCAGAGAAAATCCCTGACCCCGCCGGGAATCGAACCCGGGAACCCGGGCGTGGGAAGCGAGAACGCTACCGCACGACCACGAGATGCGGGCAGCTACGGACGTGGATTGTCATATATTGACTAGGAAATGGAAGCACGTAGGAAACATTGCCGAATATTAAAGAAACTTCGTACACGTAGATACCATTGTGAGTATGTAAATGATAGTACTGGGACGGAAAAGAATCACAAAAAATTAATGTAAGGCAATGAAATTTCGGGAATACGTTTGTCTAGTTAACATATTTAAGCGATTTACATAGCAAGATCACAGGTTAATGTAAGCGCGAGATAAGCTATGGCAAATGTGAAATGCCGGTACATTAATCTTTTGAGACATGAAATTTTCTGGGGGAAGGAAAATTTTTTTATATGGTAATATGCTTGCGTGATTTTTTAATGATTTATACAAATCTATGTACCCGTTTTCTAAACATGCTTTCTCTATTGCAATTAAAAGTAAAATAATCATTCAATAATTACCATGTAAAATAACAGTAGTAATATTCAGTTATACAGTGGAATATAGTGAACCAACAACATCCGTGTATTCTGGTCGTCACGAGCTGCTCCTCACTGCTATACTGATTTGCTGATATTTTCGTAGACATGTCCAAAAGTTGGCAGCACTTGCACTTGATGAAAAGGTTGAACATTCAGAAAGGTGAACGTCAGGTACCCACTGGAAAAAAATAAACACTTCTGTTGCAGCTAAGACAAAGTAAAAGTTAATAAACTCAAATGCAGTCACAGGGTGTGATAGGGTTAATAACCGGTGTAACCGCCAGAATGTTGACTGAAAGCTTGCAAACGCACACCCATTGTGTTGTACAGGTGCCGAGAGTCAATTTGTGGGATGAAGTTCCATGCTTGCTGCATTTGGTCTGTCAATACAGTGACGGATAATGCTGTTTGTGGAAGACGCTGGAGCTGTCATCCGATGAAATCCCACACGTACTCGATTGGAAGTAGATGTAGTGGTCAAGTGGGCCTAGACAACAAGTCGACATCCTGTAGAGCATGTTGGGTTACAACAGTGGAATGTGGGCGAGCGTCATCCTGTTAGAAAATACCCCCCGGAATGCTGATCATGAATGGCAGTACGAAAGCTCGAATCAGCAGGCTGACGTACAATTTTGTGGTCAGGGTGCGTGGGATAACCACTTGAGTGCTCCTGCTGTTATACGAAATCGGACCCAAGACCATAACTCTAGGTGTAGGTCATCTTTTCTAGCACGCAGACCAGTTGGTTGCAAGCCCTCAATAGGCTCCCTTCTAACCAAAACACGGCTATCACTGGCGCCGAGGTAGAACCTGCTTTCTTTAGAAAACACAACAGACCTCCATCCTACCCTGCAATGAGCTCTCGCTTGGCACCAATGAAGTCGCAAATGGCGATGGTTTGGAGTCAGTGCAATACACACCACAGGGTATCTGCTCGGAGCTGTCCTTGAGTAACCGAGTGACTGTGGTGCCAGTGCGACGTATCAGAGCCGTACGCCGATCACGCTGGCCTTCCCTGTCGCTGGTGCCATGTCGCCGTCCAGAGCCCAGTCTTGTTACGACCGTACATTCTCATGGTCCCTGCTCTTAACAATCATGTACAGTGGTTGCATTTCGGCCCAGATTTTCTGCAGTATCGCAGAAGTAACATCAAGAATCTCGTACTCCTATTAGACGAGCTCGTTCAAACCCAGTGAGATGCTGATAATGGCGTCTTTGTTGCCTTAAAAGCGTTCTTGACTAACATCATTTCACCACGTTCAGCCTCAAAGGTAGCTACCAATCAGTACAGTTACAGCACGTATTTAAAGGAAGCCTCATTTGCACCCTCATAGTTGCGCCACTAGCGCCACTCACGCGAATGGAGGGAATTTGTGTAGACATCACGCTCCAGTTGTTTATATTCCACAGGTCCTTCCTTGTGTCGCGGTATTTGAGATGATTGTGTTGCTTTTCATACACTGTAGAACGGTTACATAAGTACATTAGTGGTGTCCACGTTTAGTTTTGTCACCAAGACAAGTGAAGTATATAAGTGGTGCGAACGGCGTCAGGTGTGTGATCGCTGTAAAGTATAGCAAGATGCTGTCTACTCCTGAGAGACAGCGCTATCAGCACATGACATAGTCAGAATGGGGCCTCATTGTGGGTCTACAAATGACCGTTTGGTCGACCCGTGCAATATGCAGATTTGTGGAAGATTCGTCTGTGAGAGTGGCCCGATGTTGGAGTGTATAGAAAAATGAGGATAAGCGTACTCGTCCTCAAGATTCCGGCAGAACGCGTCTGACCACGGCAAGGGAAACTCGACTTATTGTACACCACACACTCCATAACCATTTCACATCTGTGCATAACATCCGAGGACGAGTAACCGACTCCCTGTGGCAGTGTGTGTCATCCCCCATTGTTGGTCGAGACTAGCAACAGCCACACTTAAAAATCACCGTCCTGTGAGTAGATTGCCGACAACATAATCGGCTGCATTTGGCGGGTTGGACTGCCTTGGGGTAATGGTCTGCTAATGAGTGGTGTAGCGTTGTGCTTAGCGATGAATCGCGTTTGTGCACTACCGCGGATGACCATCGTCAACGGGTGTTGTGGCTGTCTGGTGAGAGCCATTCTTTCATTTTTTTGCTTATTACTCATGGTGTATGGAGGTATCGGTTATGACTTCAGGTCACGGTCAACAGTGATAGAGGGAGCTCTAGTACCACGTCGTACGTCATGGACATCCTGTACTCTCTTGTATTATCTCTCACGCAACAGTGTCGTGTTACCATTTTTACCCGAACACACATGGCATGTGTCTGTGTGAGCTCTCTCCTTAATGTTCCGGTTCTCCTGCGCCCACCAGGATCTCCAGATCTGCCGCCGATAGAACATACGTGTGATCAGCCTGAATGTCAGCTCCGTCCCTGTGTCAGTATCCAGGATATCGCGGAAAAGTGGGAAGTTGTTTGTCAGCTTGCCTCAGGAGAGCATACAACGACATCCTTCCTAACCGATTTAGTGCACGTTTACAGTCCAGAGTGGATGCAATGGCATACTAATAAATGAAGTCATATCGCCAAGTTCTCTGTAATTTGTAAGTTCACCTAACTTCTCACCCCAGGTCTTTTGTGAGACTTTGTATTATAAGAATAAAAATGTCCGCCCCGATAGCTGACTGGTCAGCGTGACGGACCGCCGTCCTAAGAGGCCGGGGTTCGATTCCCGGCTGGGTCGGGGATTTTCTCCGCTCAGGGACTGGGTATTGTGTTGTCTTCATCATCATTTCATCCCCATCCGGTGCGCAGGTTACCCAATGTGGCGTCGAATGTAATAAGACCTGCACCAAGGCGGGCAGCGAACGCCAAACGCTCATTTCAGTTTTCCATTAGAATAAAAATGGACTCCACTCTCATATTGGTAATTCTGACACGCAATGAAGCTTTTGAATTAGCTTTTAAACTGGAAAATGTGATTCTATTAAAATAGATATCTATTCAACTATATAGACTACCAATGGTTCCAGACATCTTTTCAAGTATCAAAAATCTACGAAAGAAAATTCTTACCAAGATCGTAGTTCCAACCTGGGTCTCCCGCTCGCAAGGCAGATTCACTTTCCACTATGCCACTGTGACACAGTAGGTTTTTACAATCGCAGAGACTACCCAGCACACCTTTCCTCCTGATATCAGTTTTGGGGGGAATACCAATTGGGCTGAGGCTTGAATGGGAAATTGGATTGAGAAGTGGTGGGCAGGGGGGATGGGGGGCGTGGGGGGCGAGGGGCCTAGCCACTCTGACAGGATGCAGTAGTGGTCAGCGCATCTGCCTAGTGAGCAGGAAACCTGAACACGAATCCCAACCTTGGTGCAAATTTTCGTCGCTTCAGTCTGCAAATATTCATATGTAGCATACAATAAGGGGCAGTGTTTTAGTATGTGCAAAGATATACACACTATTTCCATAAACGAAATTATCAAATATAGTTGTCCGCTAACATTGTCTACTTTTCGCAGGTATCCCCTATAGAATTAAGTTCATGTCATGTACAGTCAGTTACAGATGGCATGGACACATCAGTGGAGACAACGAAGTAGTAAGTATCCATAAATGACACACACAAAGATGGACAGATGGCTGAATTGTGTCATCCGTCTCCTGAGTTTACAAACGAAGGCACTCTGCGTGTCTATTCTTGATCCGATGACACATGATGCTGTCAGCTGATAATAAGACGAAAAAAGGGTACGTGCTACAAGACGCCAGTGCAAGATGAAAGGGATTATTGATACAGGAATCCCGTTTAACTAGGTCTTGCAGTCGGTAGATCTGTAAAACGAGTCAAAATTTCGTTCTTAGAAGCAGGAATCGCAGTTTAGCCGCACTAGGCTGCAGCAGCCATCGCTATACGAGGAAATGTATTTGACTCGTTAATTCTACGGACGAATTACCCTTTAGAGGTAATTCAGGGAATTTCTGAGGCTCTTTCTTCTTCACTAACGGTGGGGCACTTGGCATTTAATTAGGTATTCCGACAATAAAACAATGAAAAGGAGAACAGTCTGGTTTTTAAAGCACTTCTGCGGTATAATCGTATTACCGATAATACTGTTCTTTAGATGCTGTGCAACTCGTTAACAAGCGCGAACATTCCGCACGGAACTGAAACTCTGTTTAATTATTATGAGAGTCGAATGGCTAAAAATGTTTTTTAGCCGTACGCTACTGAAAAAAAACGGTGGGAGAGAGAGGCGGTGAGAAGAGACGACTGGCGATTCGTTTCCAACGGATATGCTGTAATCCAACGAGTGAATTAATGTAGTACATTCGGCAGCAATTTTCATAAATGTACAACTGCACAAATTTAGCTGTCCCCATTTAAACCAACGACGGCCATTGACGGTATCATGAGCCTGTCCATTATGTTGCGCTGTTATATATAGGCCAACACCCGTAATTGTTTCGCTTGTAGCACTGGGCTCAGAGAAATGGCTGTTACGAGTTTCCCTGCCCAAAGAAACGGCGACACCAAAAAGTGAAGAATAGTAATTATTCAGATGTATAAATAACGCAGTAACTATTGCCCTTTTTGGCTGATTTAGTTTTGTAGAAAAGTCTTCTACATCCATGCAGTAACACTGACAGTTTGTGCAAGGACCGCATTTTAATTTTTTCAGAAGAAATTACCAAAAAATATTTTTAGAACAAAATGTTTAATTTTTTACTTTTAAAATTTACGCGCGTTTGGGTGCCTTTGAACCAATACTGGAAACTTGTTTTCCACTTATTAGTTGCCCTCTATATAGTGAACTAGAACATAAGTAGAAGTGACATACTGTAAAGTTGCCCCCTATATAGTGAACTAGAACATAGGTAGAAGTGATATACTGTAATTCCTGCAGCTTCTAACAACCCTACCACAACAAAGGTCATCATTTTAATGACGATTGTGGTGTTGCTCACGTTGCTAAATACTGCATTTTCGGGCAACAACAGTCATATTATGTGGCAGGTGTCATTAGAGCACAGTTAATAGTCATTTCATGTAATAGTAAAAAAAAACTAGGCACTCATCGTTTTGTGTTTCCCACGCTGGTCTCGTTGTATTATCATGGCTCAATCATCGAAAATCTAGGTGGTTATGATTCCAAGCTCGGATGCAAAGAGGCCTAGGTTTTATTCTGCTATATTCAAAAATTTTGTAGATGCGCTTCACAAAACATTCTTCAAGATTAAACCTTTCAAACATAGCACAATGGTGGTGTAAAAAAAAAAAAAAAAAATCAGCACTCCGAATTTAAGTTACACTTCCTTTTAATTGCAATTTCACGTAAACACAAAACATCACTTCACAATACAAAACATACTTAAAAACATCTTCCTCACAGTCTAACAGTGACAAGTTCACATTTTATAAGCTGACTATGTTATGCGTCTTTCCAACATGACGTCCAAGGCTTTACTTTCTCAAGGTCCGACTCTCTAACAAGTTAACAACTAACTAACCATCGCTTACGCCCCCAAAAATCAGAGTTACAAGTACGTCAAAGATCATAGTGACAAAAGAAAGAATACACATAAGAATAATATCATTGCAATATAAACATATCGATGTATCAAAAGTGAAGTCAAATCTGAATGTGTCTCAGAAATATGTTAAGTAGTTAACAGAAATACAGTAGAATATTACTGGTATCGAGAGGTTCAGGTGAGGTACCATTATGGTTACGTAATTCAAGTACCATTACAAGCTGCTGACTAAGATTGGTTGCATGACCAGTTTTTAGTGAGAAACCGTTTCCTAGTATCTGCTGTACAATGTTATGGACACAGCGCAAGTTCATTGGAAAAGGATATTTGAAAATTGTAGTGTCATACACAAGTCATATTGTTAAGTAATAGTTGGGCAAAAGCAGCTTTCTAGCAACATTTTATTTCACCGGTGTAGTTTCGGACATTGCCTATCATCAGCGATGTGAACATTACACGAAAGACACATAGTTATTAAATAATTTACTTACTGTATATATTGTAGTGTTTTATGAATATGTGATTTTCCAATTAATTGTAATTCGACTTGCCATATGTGTGATCTTCTATAGTGCATCCTAATGACGATATTTATTAATATTCATGCAATAATTAGGTTATATGTCTTACATAGACATATACGCAATCAGAATAAGGAAGTATTTACGAAATATATGCAGCTCCCATTGGCAACTGCTGTACATGCAAAGATTTCTTTTGATATGCATCACAGACTATATACAAGGCTACCACTAATTTGTATTATCTGAGCTATAAGAACAAAGAAATGTATTTTTATTAAAATAATAGCGAAAATTTCGACGAATCTTTGTTTTTAGATCACTGTGTTCGTTTAAAGTAATGTCAGGAAGTTTCGTTACAAACGAGAATGTGGAAAGCTGTGTTTCTTCTAAAGTATTCAGTAAGCAGCCTCTTTCGGGTAAATGTAGAACTGATAGGTATTGTGCCACGTCACTGGTTGTGTGGTTTTGTTCTTTAAAGTGTGTACTACTTGAAGATTGTTTCGTACCAGTTAGGTTCAGAAGTTCTTCAAATCTAGTTTCATAATTTCCCCCAGCTTGTCCTATGTAAATTTTCTCAATTGTAGCACTATAAAATTAAAAGTAGCACTATATTCTTTTTATGATGTATACCAGTATACCAAAAGCCATCTTTACATGTACAGCAATAGCCAATGACGACTACGTATCTTTCGTTTCGGCCGGTGCCATGGAACTCCACCGCTCAGTTAATTTTAATTTTTATAATTCAGTCGAGTGAGCGCCATCATTTGGTGTCAGTACTTCGAGGATGAACGTGCTTCACCGCTTTCGATCAATATGCTCTTTTCAGTTCAGTGCTCTTGTATTTGTTACAACAAATTAACTTTTTATTACTCAAGTTACGCGATGCTATAGTGAGAATCACACAGTATAAAATAATGAGGTCATAGCATGGTCTGTAAAATGTTAGCGCAGTGGCACCAGAACCAGTAAGAGTACTGTGCTCAAAAGACACACAGGCTATACAAAGCTTATGCGGCGTAATTGCATCATATACATGACATATGTACAGCGTTATGTAGGAGTAGTTTAGTGCTCGAATGTACCTGTATTATTTCTCAATAACGCGCTATTGTCCTCCATTTAGGGCTTGTGCTCTCTAGTGAGGGATCAGGTGCTGTAGAGTTAAAATGTGGCGAAATAAGATACTTTGACATTACAGTGTGTCAGCTTACAAGAATTTATGGCTTATGTGTCTCAATTAACACAATTAGCAGCAAGGTATCGGATATTTGCTGTAAGTACTCCACAGATATCCGCTCTAAGTGCGAGACTGTGTAATAACTTTACATTAAACAATCGGGGGCTGTGAATATGCGTTAGTGATCATATGCGTTCGTCAAATCATATGTAAGTATAAGACAAGACGGGGAGTACAACGATAAAATTGGTCTCAATCCTTTGTGGTAATCTTGCTCCTTTTTCCAGTGGCTACAAATCCTGCTCCGGTGCTCGGATCATTGTCCTTCTGCAGTAGCCCACCTTCATTTTTGTCGATGAACCAACTTCTGCAGTCGGCATCAAACATCTTCGATAAACGCAACGCATAAGCTGCACCCATGTCTCTTATTGTGTATCTCATTCAAGAATTCAAAGTAAACTAATGCTTTATGAACATTGCAGGAAGGATAAAGGTTCCCTCTGTTGGAGTGTGAAAGAACTAAGGCGATATATTTTATCACCTGTGCATAATGCCGACCACGCTCTTACTTAACAGACTATAAGTTCAAAAGGAACAAAGAAGTGCAATTTATTTTTGTACACAAAATTCTATGGATTATATAAACTCGTTGAGTGACTTCATTCAGAATTCAAATATGGATGCCGTACCAAATGGCAAGTTTGTGATTCGGGAAATGGCGAAATAACCTAGTGAAGGTTTGTAGGTGAATTACATTGAAGCTGTAATTGGAAACGGAATCAAGTACACAATTCAGCTACGGAGGCAGTGTTCACACAGGGAGAAGACGTGGCTTTAAATGGTTTTAGTACAGTATTCCACAATTACACTATAAAACTTACGTCTCATATGGAATAAAGACATCTTTTCAAGTGGGATAAACTGCGTTTAGAATACTTATCGCTGAAACGGATTTCGAACCATACGTGTTATATAACCTAGGTTAAGTCAAACAAAGATATACACTTAGCACACAAAATCACAAAATTTATAATGTGATAATCCCGTAAAGCTTCGAGTGCGACGATACGAATCTCGCCGTATTACATTGAAGTGCTACGCTCAAACGCTTCCATCTTGCGCTTTACAAGGGTCTGCGTAACTGCTTGACATGGAGTGCAGCAAATGACGGCTAGAGAACAGTCAGCACGCTTGGTCCACCGGATGAAGACTCCCCAAAAAGTAATGTGCTTTGTGTGCTAGGAACGCGTTACTGGAAAAAGCGGAACAATCGCTTGGTGATACGATAATGTGAACTGGGTTCAAATAGCGTCTCAGAAGAGATCATCCCATTCTTGCAGTATCAAATAAGCGCTGCCTCCGCGTTTTGCAGTCGACACACTGACAGCCTGACCAAGCAAGTGGTGAAAGCAGTGCATGTTGCAGATTGAGAAGCATTGAAAATGCGCTCGAAATTACGTGACGGCCTTTCACACTCCCACTTTGGTTCCCAACAAACGTGGTTTTAGAAGAATTTAACTGCTTCTGTGTACCTCAATCCAGTCCTGAAATGAACCCGCCTTCTCCACATAGTAACTACATAGTTACCATGAATCACTGAGGCGGATTATGTAAATAGAGCCAATAAGAATTAATTCCATATTTTTCTCCATTAACTAATAAATTGTTGGACGTAGTGGGCGGTTCCTTGTATTGTCATTAGAAAGACCTACGTGACGATTTTAGTTGTTTCTGACTTCATCCATGACTCGGGTCAGTATTCAATTTTGTTTCAGGCATCCAAGCTTTCACTACTCTCCACTGATAAAATAATGTTTCAGGGATTAATGCCAATATGCTGTTATTTTCTTTTGTCTGTTGTATCCAGATGGTACTGTAAGCAGAAGGGGAGTGAGAGAATGAGGTCAAAATTTGCTGATATCAGCATCACCATACCTACAACTGCTGACATCAGAATCAACATTCCTGGAATTGCCGACACCAAGATCGTCATTCTGTGAATACCCTCACCCTTCCCTATTTCCTAGAACTCTCCCCTTCTCTCTTCTGCCGGCCGGGGTGGCCGAGCGGTTCTAGGTGCTACAGTCTGGAGCCGCGCGACCGTTACAGTCGCAGGTTCGAATCCTGCCTCGGGCATGAACGTGTGTGATGTCCTTAGGTTAGTTAGGTTTATGTAGTTCTACGTTATAGGGGACTGATAACCTCAGAAGTTAAGTCCCATAGTGCTCAGAGCCATTTTGAACCTCTCTTCTCTTCCTCCTGCCTCCCGTACTATCTATTCCACCTGCCTTTAATCCTACCCCAACCCATAGCCAGGGGTAATACATATTTTTGTGCTCTCAGCCAATTGCGTAGGTGCCCTGTAGCACTGACATTCAAGCCAGTGGCGTACAAGTTCTACTCTCCACCCCCCCCCCCCCCCCAACCACCCAACGAATTTTAATTTTTATGATTCGATTGTCTGGTGAGCGCCATCATTTGCTTAGAATACGAATGAGCCCCATTCCTTTCAAGCAATATGCTCTCCATTATACCTCAGTACTCAGGTATTTCTTATAACAAATGATTTCTTTCATTGTAACTCCAGTTACATGATACTGTAGTGAGAAAAACACACTCTGAAATAAAGATGTCGTAGCACAGCCTACAAAATGTTAGTCCAGTGGCACCAAATCCAGTGACGGAACCAGTGCTCAAAATTAACTGAATGATCTGATGATGTGACACTGGCGTACACACAGCGTACGCAGCATAACTTTGATATACACGATTTATGAACGGCTTACGCTGGCGAAATTTATTTCTCGGAAGTACCAGTATGATTTATCATTCATGCGCTGTTGTACTCCATTGGAGGCCTGAGCTCTGTTGTGCGGGGACCAGGTGCTGTAGTGAAAGACAGAGTTAAAATGCCTAGCTAAGATACTTTGACACTGCTGTGTATCACCCTACACAGTTAGTTATAAAGTATTAGACATTTTCTGTAACTGATCTGCAAATACTTTCTCTGAGTATGAGTCTGTGTAATGCAGTTACATTAAATATTCAGGTACTATGGATATGTGTTAGTGATCGCACAAGTTCAATTAGTATCCCAGCCTGTCTCGACACACATGCATTTTGGTTCAAGTCCTAGTTTGTTAGGACTTTCTGCAACAGGCATTCTATTGCCGTATGTAAATCAATACCACTATGCTACTAGACTCAGTTAAGTCGTACCAAAATACGATCGTTTAGGCATATTGTTTACGTAGCTGGGGGATATCCTGCTTTTAAGATAATTGTCGGCACTGTTACTGTAATTAATGGCTGCATTTGTGTTTCGTATCTAGCAGTGAAGTACTGGGAAGTTTTTCTGTAAGCATATCAAAAATATCAATACTGTACAGCAAGCACGTCATTAGAACACTTTTCTGGTTCTATCACTTTGGTACTGTTTTACCTGGAGGAAACACCTAAGCAGTTTTCTTAAAACATGGGGAGGAGTGCGCAGTGTGATTTTAGAGATGAAGCTACAGTAATCCCCTATACGTAAACCATAGTGTGTCACCAACAATCATATAGGAAAAAAAAAGTGATCTATCGCTGTAATATCAGACATTCTTATTATGCATGACGACTTCTGTCCATATGTGAAAGGAAGTGGTGGTGATGGAATATTACCTTCCTTTGCACACCCATGGAAACAAAGAACCACATGAGCTGTTGGCATAATGTTATATATGCTAATTTCACATGACGACTTCCATTCATACGCGCACCTAAGAGGTGGTAGTGTTTTTCGCTGACCTGTATATGTGTATACTTATCAAGCGGGTCAACTTCCGTTCACGTGTGCAACTAAATGTCGGTTATGCAATATTAAATATTTTTCACACACACAAACACAAACACACACACACACACACACACACACACACACACACACAGGTGATATGCACAAGCTGGCAGACAAGCAAAATGATTTGAAAGAGGAATTTTATGTGCTCATTCGACAGAACATTTCCCCAAATTAGTCTAAAGGTTTATCCTCAGACATAAGACGTAAGATAGTTCTTACCAATGATACTTTGTTAATAACAATCCGACACCCTGACATACTTTCCCTAGTCATCTACATAATGTTTCATGCAGAAAGGTAAACAAAGAATAGGAAATGAAATGGTACTTTCCCCATACAAATAAACTGCCTTGGCTTTGCACACTACGCCACATATTTTTACATCCTTTGTCAACCCCCAGTCGTACAACTAATCATCGATCAGCTGTAGTTCCCTACATTCTAAAAGCACTGCTATAAGCAGCATACCTATCTTTCTTTTATTCACACATCATTACACTATTTCAAAACACCTACCTAAGCAGTATATATACACATGAATCCAGTGAAACATCATACCTCCTACAGCACTGTGGTCGGAAAAAGATCCTGCAAGAACGGGACCGGCGACGACCGAAGAGACTCGTTCAACGTGACAGAAGTGCAGTCATTCCTTAAACTTCTGCAGATTTCAATGCTGGGCCACCGACACTTGTCAGCATGTGAACCATTCAACAAAGCATTATTGATATGGGCTTTCGGAGCTTAGGCCTACTCGTGTACCCTTGATGACTGCACGACACAAAGCTTTACACCTCGCCTGGGCCCTTAAACACCGACATTAGACTGTTGATGACTGAAAACATGTTGCCTGGTAGGACGAGTCTCGTTTCACATTGCATCGAGGGGATGGACGTGTACGGATATGCAGACAACCTCATGAATCCATGTACCCTGCATGACAACAGGGGATTGTTCGAGCTGATGGACGCTCTGTAATGGTGTGTGTGATAGGTGAGGATGATGTTTGGTTTGTGGGGCCCTCAACTGCACGTTTATCAGCGAATGTAGAAATTCCCTACCTGTGCTCAGTCCAGTCTCGCCACGTTCATGAATGATGATGAAATGATGAGGACAAAACAGACACCCAGTCACCTCGAGGCACATGAAAATCTCTGACACCGTGCGGAATCGAACCCGGGTCCCCGTGCTCGGTAATGGTGCGGGGTATGTGCAGTTGGAGCAATATGGGACCCATGATATGTATAGACACGTCTCTGACAGGTGACATGTAGGTGACATGTACGTAAGCATCCTGTCTGATCACCTGCATTCTTTTATGTACATTGTGCATTCCGACGGACTTGGGCAATTCCAGCAGGACAATGTGACATATCTTAAGTCCAGAATTGCCACAGAGTGGCTCCAGGAACACCCTTCTGAGTTTTAACACTTCGCTGGCCACCAAACTCCCCAGACATGAACATTATTGAGCATCTCTGGGATGCCTTGCAACGTGCTGTTCAGAAAAATTCTCTAACCTCTCATACTCTTGCGGATTTATGGACAGTCCTGCAGGATTCATGGTGTTATTTCCCTCCAGCATTACTTCAGACAATATTCCAGTCCATGCGATGTCGTGCTGTAGCACTTCTGCGTGCTTGCAGGGGTCCTACACGATATTAGGCAGGTGTACCAGTTTCCTTGGCTCTTTGGTATACATATTTAAACATGCACGTCATTACCTAGTAAGGCAAATCATACTGCAAAATTGAATCCATTTGGAGCATTTTAGGTGGATGTGATCTGCAATACTGTGTAGCACCCACCATTCTCGTTTCATTATTTATAGGGCGTCCGCCCCTGGTAGCTGAGTGGTCAGCGCGAAGGAGTGTCATACCTAACGGCCCGGGTTCGATTCCCGGATAGGTTGGGGATTTTCCCCGCTCAAGAACTGGGTGTTGTGTTGTCCTTATCATCATCATTTTCATCCCCATCGCCACGGAAGTCGCTGAAGTGGCGTCAGTTCAATAGACTTGCACCAGGCGAACGGTGTACCTGACGGGAGGCCCTAGCCACACGGCATTTCCATTTTTATTTATAGGGAATTGACACGATACTTCATATTTCACTGGTATAAATGCCATTTTTTAGAAAGACGGTGATGCAATTATTCCACTAACCAAACACCAGTAATAATGCAACTTCACATAATATAACTGTTAACCTCAGTCTGTTTCGTACACGTGATACTATTCTACAGCACTAAACATGTACTTAGGTAGGGAAGTTAGAGCCAATATATTTATTTAAAGTGTAGCCCTAGATGTATTTTTTTTATTAAGTGTGACATGTCACCCAAAAGAGAACGTACACTTTATAGAACTACTGAAGGAGCCAACTTTCAACGGTGGCTATCACCTTATGACGGGATTACTATAATGCGTGGAGATTTAGTGCGATTTTGTTGTAGGAATATGAAATATGTGCAACTGTGTTTACCACTTGCATGTAACTCAGAATACTATTTATGATCCATAACATTTATAATTTTTTGCATCTTGAAGACTAATATCGTTATTTACAATCGCGTTGTAGTCTCCTTGCATGCAGAAGTCACAGATTTCCATTTTTGTTAAAATTCTTACATTATATCAAAAAGTCGGGAAGGTAATAGTTGTCTATACATAGTAGTTCAATTTTTTCCAGTATTACTCTTGAAGTTCCCATGTATGCCTCACAGTGAAGAATTTAACACTATTAACCACCCCTTTTCTACTTGTTCGTGACAGTCCATTGGATCACAGATCTCTTAATCACTAATAATAAAGAGAACTACGTCAAGCCAGAAGACAAGCACAAAGAGCTTACACTATGGCTTTGTAAAACCTCCAACTGAACTATAATATAAAACTTCCTGAGATATACAATGGTCAATATACATAATTCTTCTAATTTGATCATCAGTTATCAAAGATAAGTTCGTATTCGACAACGAACTTGTAAGTTACTCCATGCACACCGCACATCAGCAGCGCTGGTCACCACTGTACTCAGTGTGTTTCTCCCATTTCAACTCACCCCTTGCATACACACATACGGAGATGGCACACGGCAGCCGGTGGACATGCTGATTGTCACGAGCGAGTAAGCCAGCTCTGTGACGCAACTGAGGGGAAAAAGAATTACTCCACAGTTTACCAAAATGCGAGCCGCATGGTAGACATTAACATGAGAACTGAATGTACTGACTTAATTATAAAGCCTTTGAGAGCCCTCCATGTTAAAATTCTAACAATTGCATATACGTTAAGAATAAACACATGGATTGCTGATTATTTCCATATACTAAATATAGCTTTATGTCTACTGATACTTACAAAATATGACTCCATGACCGCATAACAACGTGGTTAAACATCAGTAACTCTGTAAGTCTTGGTAGGGTGGAGGCCCTACTAATTCTTTGTTCTGTGTTCTCATTATTATTTAAGATACTGAAAGATGGTGCTCATACTTTTCTACAGTAGGTGTATTTTTTGACTGTCCCTTCCAGAGATGTTTCTGTTAGAATTCGCACTTACATCGACTCAGTGTTTACAGTTATTTGGTGTGTATAGATTATGCTTGTCTCCTAGCATCACGTAGTTGTCGTGATTATCAATGATTTATGAATCTGTGATCAAGTGGACTTTCAAGAACAAATAGACAAGTGTGGTCAGTAACGTTAAAGTTTGTCACTCTGTGGCGTTGCGTCAAAGTGAACACACAATTTTTACGTCATGAGAACAGAAGAGTAAAGCTGGGAAGAAAAATCGAGTATCTTCGTGCAGACAAATGTTACCCTTTGGAGTTTTTGACATAACACAAGGTTTTTGATAAAAAAAATGGAGATTTGCTTCTTCGTAGACGGAGACTACAATGCGATTGTGGAAAACGATATTAGTCTCCCAGATGGAGTAAAGTATAGTCGCTATGGCTCACCAACGATATTCTCAGTTACATGCAAACATTAAACTTAACTGTACTATATTTCATCTTGTTACAACAAAATTGCACTACGCTTCCATACATTATACTGATCCCACATCTCATGTTACGCTAACTTCTGACATTGACAGTTAGTTGATAGTATCTGCTCTTCCTTATCCTTTAGCCGGCCGGGGTGGCCGAGTGGTTCTAGGCGCTACAGTCTGCAACCGCCCGACCGCTACGGTCGTAGGTTCGAATCCTGCCTCGGGCATGGATGTGTGTGATGTCCTTACGTTAGTTAGGTTTAAGTAGTTCTAAGTTCTAGGGGACTGATGACCTTAGAAGTTAAGTCCCATACTGCTGAGAGCCATCCTTTTCCTTTTGCGTGGTAGCTGTGTAAAGTTGTTTGGGTGATCTTTGACTTCCTCTGTAGGGTGACATCTCACACATAAAAAAAGATATAAAAAAGAGAGACCAGGGCTGTACTTTTATAAATATATCACGCTAACTTCCACTTACGTAGGTGTTTAGTAGTTTACAGTCGTACTACGTATTTAGGTCAGTACGATATATTTCGACATATGTCGCCATTCTCTCAAACAAAAAAATATGGAGCCTATACTGCTTCCATAAGCAGAGGAACACACAGTACGGTGTCATTCACCTATAAACAATAAAACAGGAATAATGTGTGCTACATACAATAGAACACATGTCTGTGAGTGATTGCAGATCAGAACAGTCGATAACGATGCAAACAGATTGGGTTTAAAATGGTTGAAATGGCTCCAAGCACTATGCGACTCAACATCTGAGGTCATCAGTCCTCTAGACGTAGAACTACTTAAACCTAACTAGCCTAAGGACATCACACACATCAATGCCCGAGACAGGATTCGAACCTGCGACCGTAGCAGCAGCGTGGTTCCAGGCTGAAGCGCCTAGAACCTCTGGGTCACAGCGGCCAGCAGATTGGGTTTATGTGGTGTGTTTACATTTACTGGAAAACAACCTTATATAGCTGTCACATAAAGTGCGCAATACAATTAACTGCCAAACATAAATTTTCAAGCTAACACTATGATGCCTACAACCTTCATCTGTGTTGGTGCAAAAGCGTGGCTCCCTGTGAGATAACCCTCGGGCGCGGCAACACTTCGAACAGTAAGGTGTCGACACATGCAAAAGAATACCACAGCTCAGAAGATCGTGTGAGGTGTAAAGTCGGTCATTATCTCACATCTCCACCAATTTCACTACAATTTTGCACCACGCGATTAGATGCTCGTCACAATCCCTGTTACCCACATTTCAGCTCTTCTTTTGACGCCTCGGTGGTGCCGGTCAGAGCCGCGACACCCAGCGTCCAAATCACACGGTTTTCCTATGGATGGCCGAGGAACACATTCCACACACACTACTTCTCAGAATCGACACAAAAAGTCCTCAGGGCTGCAAATGGAACCAGCCCTTCCCTTCGGGCGTTGATTCGCTCAAGCTGCACTCGAGGACGACAGTTCACAGTGCCATGAGCAACAGTACGACGATCTGGACAACATTCTGCACTGCTGACAATCCCCGAACGATTGAACCCCACTCTAAGGACAACGTGGGGCTACAACCCCGCTGAAAATGATCTCACACCTGTGAAGCGGAGTGCGACCGCAATTTTGCTCTGGTATACAGGGTGCGTCCAATAGGAATCATTCAAGTAAATCTGAACGTGACCCGATGCAGCAAAGGGAGTTTACGATTTTTTCTTTGCCCTCCTGTTTCGTGCCCTCCTGTGGGGTGAGCACAGGGAACTGCACCATCGACAAGTGAGTGAATAAAGCGGCAAAGGGGCCCTATAAGGCCCTTCTGTGCTACCCACACACTTTAGTTGGCCAAGTTAAAAATGTAATTGTCAAATATTTCGAAACCTGTTCAGTTGGGTGATGCTTCGCTGCTGCTCTAGCGCCTAAGGGCAGGTAACCCTTCGACAACCGTTAGGTCGTCGAATAAGCACGTACATGGTCCAGTCACAGTAGCGTGACCACCTCTCAAAATCCGGAATAACCACCTTTTGCAGTGCGGACATGAAGACAGGCAGTGAGACTGTGGAAGGTACCGAAAGGGATGTAAGTCCGCGTCGGCTTCACTGCAGTGGCTAGCTGTACTATGTGTCAGTGCCGAGGATCAATGGTACGAAAAGCCTCATCGAGGTGTTCCCACAGTTGTGTTTAAGGGAAGACGTATGCGAAAGTGGTCAAAACTGTGAAAAAATGTTGTAGTGAATTTTCATTTACTATATGTTCTTGAAATATCAGTTCGTGAACATTACGTTCGAATTCCACTTCTAAGTATGATAAAAATAATAATTAACAAAAGGTTGCAGGGGTTATGCTCCTTTGTTGCTCTGCATTTTCTCTTTATTTATACCTGTGCCGTTTTCTTCTAGTTTTATGCAGTCATACTGTAAGGAATATTTCAGTGTTTAGAAGATCCAGAACATCTACAAAAGTGTGTGCATGGGAAAACTCAAAAGCCTAATGAAAATTACAACTCTCTGATAGAGAAACCAAACCTCAATACAACATTTTTTTCCGCAACTGCTGCTGATGTAGCAAAGTATGATGCTTGTTTAGTTTTTAACTGTCGTAATCTTGGCAGACTACCGACTGCACAAAGGGTAGGGTTTGGTCCAGGAGCTTTTGCACTGACGATACTGGAGGAAATCGATAACAGGAGAATTCGAGCAGCTGACGTCATTGTTACTCAATTTGAGAATCCGGTTAACCTAAGAGGACAATAAAAGAAATGACTGCTTGAGGGTGAAGCAGAGAATATATATGATTTGCTCTAGTTCAGCCAGATAAGGTATGGCCCAATACAAACAGTGCCACATCTTTTCATACAGGACTTAAATTTGACTTGCAACTAGTTGATACTATTCTGAAATATTCTGTGAAACGAATTTTCATTTACTACAATAGTAAGGGGTTTATGTAAGAGAAAAATCTTAAGATTTTGTATTTTTCTTTTTCACAGAAATTTGGAGGCTGTATAAATCTATCAACACAAGATATCAATATTCTCTTTCACAGATATTTGTGATAATGGTACACCAAACTTCGTAAAAAAATACAGTAATTTCATTCTGACAGACTTTTCAAAAGAAACGTTAGTACTCACCTTCTTGAAAAAGTTAGAATTGTATTCAATTAAAAACATATAACTTCAATAAGCATGAACATGTATGTGTGTATCCAAATAAGATTCCTAAACAATTGTGCCAAATTTAGTTGCATTGCCTTGAAAAATTTGTAGTTTTTTTTTTTTCAAAGTATTGCTACTTCGCATACGTCCTCCATTACATTCGGAGGTTTGGTAGACCGGTGAATACAGCAAACTTTGCGACACGTTGCACTGTCCTTCTGGTAGATGCAATCATGCCGTGGACAACCAAACTGCATATACAGATGTGGACATTTCCCCTTAGACTAGAAGTGTACTTGTGCTCATCCAGAATGACGAGATCAGACAAGGAATGTCACAAATACATTTCCCAGGCTACAACACCCTCTCATGGCCTGTAGCTTTCCGATGTCTGTTGGAGGTCTGTGAACGCGAGTAACCATCTATCCCATGGAACATAAAACGTGATTCATCTGACAAGTTCACCAGTCACCACTCAGTGGACTTGCAGTTGCGGTATTAGCGTGCAAATTTCAGCCTTCGTCGCTGATGAACAGCAGCCAGAATGGGTGTATGAATCATACACCTGCTGCAGAGGCCCAACCACACTAACATTCGCTAAACGTTCTCTGTTGGTAACTCCTTGGTTCACCTGGACGGTCAATTGCTCAACAGTAGCAGTCTCTTCACCCGTACTATGTTCCTACAACCTCGTTCATCCCTGTCATCTATGACCTGTGGTGCATCACAATTTCGTCGTGGCCGGTTTTCCATAGCGCCACTTTGCCATCCACGTTATACCTTAACCACGGCGGCGCGCGAACAGTTTACAAACTTCAACGTATCGGAAATGCTTCCACTCTCGGCCCCAAAGCCAATGGTCCTGCTCTTTTGCATGTCATATAAATCACTGCGTTTCTGCATTATGACAAGTTTTGTATACCCTCCACTGCTAGTGCCGTCACCTACCGTCTGTGAGTGTTGACTTCATGTTGACATCGAACATAATCTATGGTCACATTAACATGACTGGACCAGGTAAAACTAGTTGCATGAAAAGCAGACGCCAGAGTGAAATGAATTGTAAGAATGTTAAGGAAATTATGTTCATTCACGATAGAAATAGCATACAATATGCTTTTTCGACCGATGTTTCAACACTGCTCATCAAATCGCAATACATCAAAATAGAGCAAGTTCTAGATTATCCGCATTAATGCGGACTAGAGGCTGCATGGATAATCCGGAAAACGACGATAATCGAAAACAGATGCATCTTTACCGAAAACAGCTATTTACCTCAGTCATAAAACACGCTACAGGTCACAGTTGAAAGGTCACACCATTACTTTCGTGTTGTTCACCGGAATCTGAAAACTTAGGAAATTACCCTTGAACACTAGTGTATTTCGTATCACATGCTTTCATTTCTCTTTTGAGAAATTATCATCCACTTTTTTGGTGTTTTTATTTCTAGTATCCTGCGGTCGTCAGGAAAGAACTACTGATCAAATTTGAACACACTTTATTTAACTAAAACGCCTTCTTGGCGTGCACTAATTTCCAAACTCATGAACAACAAGAAACATAATAATTTTTGTGGTGGCAAAAGCCAGACAAAAGTTACAAGACGATGAAAAGAAATAATAGCAACCAAATACTACGCTACACAATTGCAAGGTGGCGTTGCGCCCAACAAAATACAAATTTCTACAGAAGACTACAGCGAGTGTCTACTGGGCTAGGGCCTGGGTAGGTATTGGCTACAGTTGTCCTAGCTGTTGCTACACACTGCCGGTCAAACTCTGCTACTGTGCTTATAACACCGATTCTGCTGTCTGTCACGTGGATTTTCATGAAGTGGTGCCGAGTTTACGCGGAACGTCTGTTGATGTTTACATTCACTGGCGATGTTTTGATACGAGCTCTTGAAGCTGGGTCGGCAACCCACCTTGATTGTCTGTTGTCCGGGCCCTCTAATTAATAAGAGGCTGCTACAACATTTCTCCCCCTGGAAAAAGAATGCACAGAATCAGAAACGTCCATAGGAGTGAGGACATCCTGGTCGATATCCAGAGGTTCGTGACCACCGTCTGCTAGTCAGCGACACCTCAGGAGCAGCTGGCGGCGGAGGCAGCGGCTGAGACGGAGGCGGTGGTTGCATCACAAGGCGGCAGTCGACAGGCCCTGGCTGCTCCTCCCAGGCATCGTGGTCCACCAGAGGGGGCGAAGCTGGTTGAGGTTCCAGCGGGCAGCAGAACCATCAGCCCACCAGAGAGATGCCATCGCACGGCCGCAGAGCTTGATAATGACAGCAGGCGCCCAGCGCGCCCGTGGATGAGAGAAGATTTATGCCCAGTCCTCCTGCCTGACACGGAAGGAGTGCGCCAGAGTTCGGGTGGGAAGGTAAGAAGTCTCGTGAACAAGGACAGATAAGGGACGGCAGAATGATCGACCGTGCAGTATCTCTGCTAGACTTATACCAGGATGGAGGGTGGCGTGACATGTAGCCAAAAAAAGAAACACGACCACCTCCAGTGCGTGATGGTTCAGCAGCTTATCGAGTTGAGTCTTAAACGTCTGCACAAAACATTCTGCCTGGCCGTTTGAAGCAGGGTGAAATGGGGCAATGTGGACCAGGGAAGCCGCATTGGCAGCACATAATTGCTTAAACTCGGTCGAAGTAAACCGTGGACTGCCATCTGTAACGATCGTTTTGGGGAGTCCCTTGACAGCAAAGAGGCGCCGGAGAATTTTAATAGTCGCAGCAGAAGCGGTGTTCATCATGCGGGGTATGTAAGGGTATCCTGACCCGGAGTCGATCAGGATGAGCTACTGGTATCCATGAAATGGCCCCGCGAAATCCCAGTTGACACGTTCCCGTGGACCAGCTGCATCTGGCCACGAAAAATACTAGCGCCGGGGTGCTCCCTGATGTGTTTGGCACATAACGCAGGCCGACGCGAGGGAGGCAATATCTTTATCCAATCTGAGCCAAAAAAGCTGACGGTGGCCAACTGTTTGGTGAGGACGATTCCACAATGGCCAGCGTGGAGGAGATCGGGGACACAGCGACGCAATGCATGTGGTACGACCACCGGGGGAATATCCGAATCACTATGAAAAAGGATGACACAACTGTCGAAAAAGAGACTGTGCCGATGATCCCAAAAATGCTGGACTTAGGCATCGCGGACGCTACGACGTTTGTTCGTGCTGATTTGGCAGCAGAAAGCTTGCAGTGTCTGATCCTGAGCGGTGACCCGCAGGACCGCATCGGCATCCAACGGAAACGCGTCCATAACTGCATCCACGTAAGGATCTAGATGGAAACAAACCAAGGGGGAGGTGTCAAACTCACTGTCTGCTTCGGCAGGCAGCCGGGAAAGGAAATCGGCGTTTGCCTGCCTTTCAGAGGTGTGATAGACAATATAGAAGTTGAACATCGCCATGGAGAGCGCCCAATGCTGGAGGCGGTGCGCCGTGCGGGTGGGCACTGCGGCATCCGGGTGAAACAAAGAAACCAGTTTTGTGGTCGATTAACAGAGTGAAATGATGACTATACACAAATTCGTAGAATTTTGTTAGGGCGATAACCAGCACCAAAGCTTCCTTTTCAATTTGACTATATTCAGTTTGAGTGTCAGTCAATTATTTGGATGCTAAATTCACTGACCTCTCAACACCGTTTACCGCTTAAGAGAATACCGCATCCAGGCCATAGTCCGATGCATCAGCGGTGACGATGAGGGGCAGGGGAAGGGTCATTAAGGGACCAGACAAGGAGGTAAGGAGAGAGCCAACTTGAGAGTGGTGAAAGAAGCTCACATTCCATGTCCCAAACACAATACACACCCTTGTGCAACAACCCGGTCAGAGGCGCCGAAAACTCGGCGGCGTGGTGTATAAAACGCCGACTAATAGTTAATTCGAGTGAGGACAGATTGCAGTTGCTTCACGTTGCTGGGAGGAGGCAGGTTTTGAATCACCTCTACATATGCCTTAGAGGCATGTAGGTCGTGGGCATCAAGCGTAAAACCGAGATAGCTGACCTCCCGCGCAAAAAAGTCGCACTTTTCTTTCCGGCAACACAGGTAGCCTCAGAAAAAACCTGAAACAGCCTGTTTAGCTCGTTCGCGAGGTCCACCATGGACGAGCCACCGACAATGACATCGTCCAGATAGTTTGTTACACCAGGTACCTGACTTGTACGTCGTTCCAAATAATATTGGAAGATGGCAGTGGCGCTGGCAATGTCAAAGGGAGACGGTTGTACCAGAAAAGGCCATACGGGGTATTGATGACTAGGATCTGCTGCGATTTCTTGTCCAATGGCAGCTGCAACAAGCAGCTCGTCCTGTACCGACAAACCCAGACGACCAAAAATCTCCAAACCCAGAAGGTTAGTAGCGTCGGAGACAGCCACCAAAAACTGAGCGGAGAAGGAACGATTGTTGTAGGAGATTTTGTTGCGAAAACGCCCTCGAATGAGATATGGTGATTACTGAAACTACACAGGTCACGACTGTACAGAGACAAAGCTTGCGAATCCAAGCAGTGGTATGTAGCACCATCGACAACAGAAACCGAAGATGCCATGTCAATTTGGAAGACCACAAGAATATGCGCGACCTCCAAGGTAAGGAGGAAACGGGCTCCCGACTGGGGAATGATAATACTTGTCTCTCAATGAAGTACGAGGCTTCCAGGTCCTGCGGTGACGATTCGCGATGAGCTGTGCGTCCACAGGAAGCGAGGCATCTACATGATGCTTCTGAGAAGCCTGACACACAGCGACGAAACGGCCCGTTCGGCTGCAAGCCGTGCACCTTGCTCGCTGTTGGGGTTACTTCAACCGTTGGTGAGTCTGGAAACTGTCCGGAAAACGTGCGAATGACTTTCTGTCATGGACTGTAGCAACGGACCGACGAGACTCTCACTCAGCGTTAAGCAATTGGCGAGTCGTGAAGACAGCCGGATCAAAACGCAGTGGTTGTAACTGGTGAGACTGTTCAAAAGCACGAATGATCAGTAGACAGGTGTCGAGGGACGGGTCCTGTAACTTCAAAATATCGTCCCGAAGACCCCCCTCTGGTGCGTGAAACACCACCATATCGCGAATTAATGAAGAGGCAAAGGCTGCTTGCAGCCAACGTTGGCACACCGGATTTTGCAATCGAGGGAGAGACCCTGGAGCGTCGTAATCCATTCCCGATGTGTCTAACCTGGGGACTTTCGCAAGAAAAGAAAGTCTGACGGGTAGAGGTGACGTGTATTTGTTCGTCAAAGTACTCCAAAAGGCAGCCCTTAATATGGGTAAACGAGAGATCTCGATGTGACTGCCCAGGGTTCAATTTTTGAACTAAACAATACACCTTTGGACTGACTGTTGCTAAAAAAAGCCCGTCTTCGATTTTCGTCGTGGATCCGATATGCTAGTTAATGTTGTTCCAACTGTTCGACGTAATTTGAGCATGGCTTGACAGACATATTCGAAAGGCAGACACGTTGGTGGAGCCACGTGCAAAGTGTCCAATTTACAAGCAATGACATCAACTCTATGAGCTAAATCTTGCAACGCTGGGGAGTGGGGGCAATGTTCTGACGTGGTGAGCGCTGTGAATCTGCTGTAGAGTTTCCGTCAAGGACTGAAGAAATTCCTCTAAGGTAGCCATTTTGACCGATAATGAAAGTTTCATCATCATCGCCAATAGCTGTGGTGTCCTGCGGTCGGCAGGAAAGAACTAACGATCAAGCTTTAACACACTTTATTTAACTAAAACGTCTTTTTGGAGTGCACTAATTTCCAAACGCAACAAAAACAAGAAACACAATAATTCTTGTGGTGGCAATAGCCAGATAAAAGTTACAAGATGATGAAAAGAAATAATAGCAACCAAAGTACTACGCTACACAATTCCAAAGTGGCGTTACGCCCAACAAGATACAAATTCCTACAGAAGACTACGGTGAGTGTCCACTGGGCTAGAGCCAGCGTAGGTACGGGCTGGAGCTGTCCTAGCTATGGGTACACGCTGCCGGTGAAACTCTGCTACAGTGCTTATAACACCGATTCTGCGAAGTGCTATACTTAGTAATATTAGTTCCGATTGGTGGATCTCTGTCACATTGGCTTTTCACGTAGTAGTGCCGTGTTTTTGCGAATGGTCTGTTGATGTTTACATTCACTGGCGATGTTCTGATATGAGCTCTTGAAGGGAGGTCGGCAACCCACCTTGCTTGTCTGTTTTGCAGGCCGCTACGACAGTGTTCGTCATTTACTTCTTTCCTGACGACATCTCTCATTTTTTGGAGTGTCAAAACTTCGGCATAGTAATACAAATTTTGTATTTTGCATTACAGTCGTAAGTTACAACAGGTTGCTCGATGGTCCTTGAATTTCCAGTTGCATCTGGGACTCCTCCTTCATTCTGCGAGGGTACGACACGACAGTATTTCATAACTTCTAATTGGAAATCTTATTCGCAACGTTGTATTCTTCAAGCATATCAGACAGGGGACTACTCGACATCCCACTGTACCCGTGTAGCGAACTATGACGTATCATAACAGGCAGGACACAGCAGCTGCAGCTCAGGTATCGGTAGACGTAGAAGAGATAGAGTCTCTAAACATTTCAGTACTTGCGCAGTTTTGATGGCCTGCTCACCTACCTAGCACCTCGCGAAAAGACGTGAAAGTGGACGATGAATTTTGCAACCATAGAAGAAAAAAATTGAAAGAACCTGATTTATGGAGAATACAGGAGAAATGATGAGGCTGCTGTTGCTTTGCATGTCGAGGGTTTTCCAGAGAAAGTTCGCTTTTGTTCGTGCTTTCACAAAGCTATTAACGTCTTTATGTCTGATGACAGCGTGCAGTCTGGCAGCAGGTAACGAAGCAAAGGTGTAACAGGAGAAGCTAATGAAATAGCAGTACTAGCGGTAGCACAGCACAAGTCACGAATATCCGCCCTTCAATTTCTCCAGGATTTCGATTTTCCCGTAGGTAGTATTGTCACAATCGTCATGATTATCATACATACCACGTGTCACTGCTTCAAGAACTTCATGGGGCCTACTTCCATAGCCGGGTTGTGTCGGGCCCCCCTCCCACTGCTTTCCTTGCCGAGGTACTACTTTCCGATGAGTCTACATTGACAAACCATGGTAGCGTTAACTGGCGTAATACACATTGTTGGAATGTAGGCAGTCCCCACTATCAACGTCCTTGGTCGGTTAACGTATGGTGTGGAATCATAGAGTGGTCTGTATTTTATTGAGGACATGTTGAATGAACCCAAATATCGAAAGTTTTTAGAACAAGAGCTATCGGTACTACTGCAAGACGTTGCCCTGGTATGTGGTTTCAGAACGACGGTCGCCCAGCACAATACGCAACTGAAGCACGGGAGGTATTAGACCGTCTTTACATTAGTCGGTGGATTGGCACAGGTGGCCATATTAATTGGCCCTCTAGGTCACTGCCATTGACGTCGCCGGATTTCTTTCTGCGGTGGTATTTGGAAGATAAGGTATACCAGCAAGTGGGAACAGGGGGTGAAGACATGGTCGATCGTATCAGAAAGGCCGGTGGTGACACAAGCTTCTGTCCTGTGTTCTGTCATTTGGAAAGCGGATCACTAAGTGTACAGAAGTAGGCGGTACTACGTTTGAACACTTACTCCGGTTAGCGTTCACCTCGAGCCACGGTCACGGTGGCGCGTCGAGTAGTTCCCTGTTCGTACGTCGGAGGAATACAATGCCGTCAATGGTGTTTCCAATTATAAGCTATTAAATTATGGCCTGTCCTATCCTCGCAACACGGAGGTGGGATCCCATGTGGCATTGGATATTCAAATGCCACTGAGTAGCATGTCTTTAACTACAGTTGTATATCCATTTCTATTCCTCCGATTACAGCGACATCTGTGGCGAAACGAAGTAAATGCTTCAGACAAAACGGAAGTAGATTTTGCTATATAATCGTATTCTGCAATAAGAAACGGGAGCATTAAATTTTCCCTGACACTCTCGCACAAGGTGGGGTTGGGGGGTGGGCTGGGGTGGTCAAATGCGCTATCTCTGGGTGTCCCCCTGCGAGGCAAACAAATTGTAACTATTGCTTTTTTTGATTCGGTATGTAGTTTTCGAGATATTTCAATGTCTTCAGTTAAAATGAACACCCATTTATGAATCGTAGTTTCTTTCTTTTATGTATTGGATAATTAATCTTGAGATCCGACTACACACAGGTTGATAAACATATCGAGTCGGAATGCATAAAATTAGTGCATTCACAATAAGGAGCCAAATAAACTCCCTCGTTGTAACGTTATTTGTTTATTTCTTGTTGAAAACTTCAAATACCATAACACGGAACAGTTCGAGTCTGTTGTTATGCTAAGTCTAGAAGTAAAACCAGACGCAATAGAAGATTCAGTAAAGAAAGTACATTCTTGTCTCTCTGGAAGACAAAAGGTTGTATGTCGCTTCACCATATCTTATTGTTTCTTTGCCTGTCGCCCAGCTTTAATGTGAGTTATATATACTCCTCTCTTAATGAATAATAATCCATTTCAAGGGTAATTGTTTCGGAAAACTTATTCAATAATTAATGAGAGGAACAATCATGTGGCCTTATCTGAAACGGAATCATTTCGTTTCGTTTGATAATTTTGAGTGCCACTTGACTCCAGTTCATTCACTATAATTTTAAAAATTGAACCTGCAGAACTAACCGACTCACTCCAAATATTATACTAAATGAGAATTTCGTGTAAAGGTTAATATTTAATAACCATGCGGTCGCCCAATTGTTAAACAGATCGATACCATACAGATTACGAGCTCAGCTGATGTTTACTAGTTCCATAAAACCTGAATGAAAACCCCACTGATATTTAAAGTATTACAGGTAATGAGGCCAATATCCACTGCAGTCATTGCACTTACACCTGTATTAAAGCAAAAATTTATTTTATACTTTTGCTTTAATATGTTTGTCCATTCTGTCATAAAGTTTAATTAAGGAAGGATTGGAATTCATATTCATTATTAGCAGTAGGTCATATTAAATGGTGTACGTATGAAATTAGAGTACTACATACACAGATATAATACGAGGTATACTGAATATGCGAAGCAAGAGGTTATACAAAAACTGTCTCTAATGGTCCAATGAAAACAGTGTGTTTCACATGTCATTTTTTTAAAATTATCCGTATTTAAATGAATAACAGTTTTGCATTTTCACGTAAATTACTGGCTTTATTTAGAATTTTCTGTCGAGTGTACAGTCAACAAACTGAAAGATGTGTCTCACATACTTTCATCAGAGATCGATAGCTGCACAGGGCTCATTATCGCCCCAAATTCATCAACCATTGCCCTGATCTGGGGGAAGACGTGGCGATTGCGGTGGAATCCCTCGTCCGAGCAGCAGCTGAACGGTTTCGTCGACGTAACGCTGCCGGGGGCTGCAACTCCCCTGAGCTCCACCGGAGAGTGTGGAAGATCGCGAGAGAGCGAAAAGTTGCTGCGGGGCCCGCGAACTCAACTCCTTCGGGGCGCAACTCTGGCCGCGGGAAACTTGTCGGCCCAGAAACACCACCGCTGCTACCCCCACGTGGGAGCTTCTGCACTTCTCGGACTTTTCTGGTGGATGCCGAGGCCAGGCCGCAGAATGCAGAGGTCCACCTGGAGGTCGTGGAGATTTCGTATTGCTGAGCGATACTGCCAAGTACTCTTCCTATTGGATTCATGGTTGTCCTTTCAGCAGTGTCACGTACCTTTTCATAATCGGGCCCTATATGCAATTTTTGACTGGAGTTTTAAATATTACGGGACCTGAGACATAACAGTACTTTTCTCGAGCCTTTGCGTAAGGTAAGCTGACAAGGGCCAAATAAATTACATACAGGCGACAATGGTGGCCGGCAATTCTGCCCCGCGAAATGCAATGTACGCAGTGTTTCATTAAAGGGGCAGAAGTGTTAACATGGGTCAAAGTATTGCGGCGATGTAAGTAATTGTGGCCTTGTTCTGTTTTGTCTAAAACTGACATAGTGAGACCGTGGTTGTGTACAATTGATGCAGGTTGATCCTTACAAAGACAAAAAACTCTGAAACTATTGTATTTGTAAATCTGCAATCTTTGTGCTAACTTCACATGTAGCAAATACTTTTTCGTGTGTGTGTGTGTGTGTGTGTGTGTGTGTGTGTGTGTGTGTTTTGCGTGTGTGTGTGTGTGTGTGTGTGTGTGGTGCTTTGCACAATATGGTGATGTACAAATTATATAAGTGCTGCATATATTTTGGAATATTTGAAAAATACAATCCTGCAACTTCGCAGCAAAATCTTGCGGAACACCAACACACCAAGAATATTTCGCCACAGTGGAAGAATAAAAATCGAAAAATGACGGTTATGTAAAGTGTATGTTGCAAATCATGTGAACAGCTCTTGCTGTACAATATTGTTATTGAGATCACTGTCATTGGCATATCCCCCAGGCATGGCCTGGTTTATTGTTACACATATCGAAAAGGGATTCTCGACAAATGTTCCAGCGTCGAGGGACACGCATTTTGTTTGGTTGGTTAATGTTTATAGCGCTGGTATCAAAATATTTAAGCAAGTAAGTTTTTCTAAATTGAGCCATATACTTTTTATAACAGCATTTGATAGCTTTTGAGAATGAAGATAGGCCCAAATGACCTATTGGTTAGCCTGAATGTTGTGTCACTTTTTACAAGGGTGCCAATACAAGATACGCTGGATCTTTTGGCCCAACATTTTCCATCTGGAATCATGAAGTTGTTCCGTCACGTCCTAACGACAACGTACTTTTTGTACTGCGATGAATATTATGAGATGACTGACGGCACAGCCATGGGATCACCACGATCTCCAGCAGTCGCAAATTTCTTCACGGAGCACTTTGAGGAGCAGGCTCTGCAAACTGCGACATTACGGCCACCTTGCTTTCTACGATACGTTGATCCCTCAAAGTTACGTCTTACGTGACTCACCCTGGAGATATATACAGTATAAGGGCTTTGGTGGGTAGTTTGTGCTGAGTAGAAATAATTTTTAAGAAAAACAATGAATACGTTGGGCGTTGCGACGTTTGTGGTATAATTAACATTGAAGTTATCGAATCATGCCGTTGCCTGTGCACATTGAAATGGCCCGCCAGATACAGTTGGTGACGGTTCATATAACTTAGAAGACAGCGCACTTAGATTCGATTTTCACTACCATCCTATGAGCAATTTTTGTACCGCTATCTTGATCGGTTTTAGGAAACCAAACGAAGAACATATATGGAAATGGTATCTGTTCTTTCTGACATCTTCATTTAGTTAAGGCTATCTGGCCATTGAGCTCATTCTTCTGTGCGGATGCAGACGTATTGCCCGAACTCTTACGGGACTCGGTAAGATTGTCTGCAGCGAGTAATGAGTGTAATGGCAGGGGCACTAAGAATGTAGTGTGTGGATACTAAGTTGGGAATGTGGGACTCACGGGGAGCGTGCAAGGGAAAATACCTGCAGTCGCACTATCCTCTGTGCTCGCGGTGGCTCAGATGGATAGACCGTCTGCTATGTAAGCAGGAGATCCCGGGTTCGAGTCCCGGTCGGGGCACACATATTCAACTGTCCCCGTTGATGTATATCAACGCCTTTCGACAGCATAGGGTCTTGATTCAATTACCATTTCAAACGAATAACACGTCTGTGACCCCGTCTCTGGCGTGCCGATTGAATTTGCGCAACTGACTTTAGTGATAATTAGCTCGGAAACGGGGTTATGTAAGGAATTTTTTTCTCAACAATAACTTCTCAGCACGATCTACCCTGCAACTCCATTACAAGCTTCTCAAACTGTTTCTGATCACACTGTATATATAGCTACTAATATTTGTGTAGCATGTGCATTATTTATACGATCTTCTTGCTAGTAGAGATATTGAATTATAGAAGTAACACGCGCGGAAGTGGACTGTGTTGGTAAATCCTAGCTGAAAACTTTCTTCAGTGTTCTGTGCTGTTAAAGTAATAAAAATGCGTTATGTTCACTGATAACAAATTATCTACAGCGCCTCGCAGTACAACAATTATCATAACGCATTAGTAGGTCTGCAGCATAACTGGTCGGACTTCGACATGAAGATCAGTCTATCTTTCTTCCATTCTTTTATAGGTAATAAACCCCAGTGGCGACCCTGTTATTCAATAGTTAATTTGTTTGTTTAATATTTGTTTACTAACAGACTTTGTCAAGTTCCTTTTAGTTTCCCGCTTGATAATTACTCTTCTCCTCCTCAACGATGGATTGTTTCATCATTAGTATTATTTGATGATCAGTTTGGTGGAGTTCATGAAGCACATTGGATTGAAATTCCACTATTAGTTTATAATGTTACTGAATTATAGTATCGAGATTATGCCGCGGGATTCGAATAAATCTTCATCTTCCATGAAAGATTCAATCTAGGGCATTCCCTACTTGCAAATGAGGGTTATTCTTCCAACACGCGACCGTAAAATTCAGTGCACCGCTTGACTCTCTTTCGGATTCTCTTTCCCACTAAATGTTCACGATCGACCACGTCTGAAGACGCCACATTAACTACAGTCACGCTGGCTCGCTCTCGACAACAATCCACCGTAAAATTCACAGCGGTTGTATTTATTCTCGTATCGATCGGACACGGCGACGGTGTTCTGGCAGCCTTTGGGGTAGTGTGCGACGGAAATGAAACTCTCCGCCAAATAGGAGGTGGTACTGAGAATAAAGAGCTTACTCGTGCTGCACACGATGACAGGTAACCTCACAAGTGAGAGAACTATGAATTTCGTAAATGCAATACAACTACATCTACAAGGATACTCTGCAACTCACATTTAAGTGCCTGGCAAACGGTTCATCGAACCACCTTCACAATTCTCTATTATTCCCATCTCGTATAGCGCGCAGAAAGAATGAACACTTACATTTTTCCGTACGAGCTCGGATTTCCCTTATTTTATCGTGGTGATCATTCCGCCCTACGTAGGTCGGTGTTAACAAAAGATTTTCACATTCGGAGGAGAAACTGGGTGATTGGAATTTCGTGATAAGATTCCGTCGCAATGAAAAACGCCTTTCTTTTAATGATGTCCAGCCCAAATCCTGTATCATTTCTGTGACACTCTCTCCCATATTTCGCGATAATACAAAACGTCTGCCTTTCTTTGCACTTATCCGATGTACTCCGTCAGTCCTACGTGGTAAGGATCCCACACCGTGCTGTAGTATTCTAAAAGAGGACGGACAAGCGTAGTGCAGAGTTATGAGACGTGAAACATAAGACATATGGAGACGGAAAAAAAATAATGATAGTTGGAAAGTTGCCGCCCAAGAACGGAGAAACACAAGTGAACAAGCGTAAAAGAGTTTACAAGTCCTAAACTATGAAGATTACAAATACCAAACAAAGGGAAGTACAGGACAGAATAATGACACGTCTGGGATGCAAGGGGAGGCGTAAACTTTCACACGAGACTACACAGCAAGTATATGAGATTAGAGCTAGAAGTTCATCAAGATTGAATTCAGAGACTACCTGCTTTCATGTTACTACCGAAATATGAGTGTATTCGTGCGTTTGGAAGTCTTACCACACACTGATGTTGATGACCTCAAAAATAGACGTACGTAATTATCTCCTAATTTATTTGCAGGTACATGTAAGCGAACCTGACACACATAGAAACTCCCTTGGCGCAGTCGACACTCCCGATAGGAGACACCAGAACTAAACGACGCAGCCCATTTATAAAGTGGAGTATCGAGCGACAATTTGTTTTTCACGTGATAATTAAAACATTATGACTATCCCTTCCACCGAAAAGCTTTAATTGCACGGCGATTCTCTCTCTCTCTCTCTCTCTCTCCCTATGTTGCTCTCTCTCTTTCACACACACACACACACACACACACACACACACACACACACACACAGGGTGACGTACGTGCACACACATTTTTAATTATTAGCTGATCCAACGTCTCCCATTGCTGCAAAAAATAATATAGTTTCTGTCCATTGATTCCGGTAAAGATATTCTGGAGATTTCACTTGTTATCCGGAGACCAGCCGGAAATATTCCCACTATGGAAATCGTTTATCCCCATCCTAGCTGCAAAGAATAAAGTTCCACAAGAGCTTGATCTGCTTTTAAGTGGGTGGAATGTACTACGAAAAAAATCTTTTTTTTTAAATATTGCCCTGTTTACAAGCTATAGAAAATACGCAGATACGAAGTGAATGTACGTCGTGGAGTTATTTTTGAGACAGAGTTGTTGACTTCTACAGCCCCGTTGGGCTCTCCGCATCTGCATTCGTCATCCACAAATAATATTTTTAAATAATCAGGAACGTATAAATTCGATGAGAGAAACGTTCTACATGGTGAATGCCGAAGTATAAACGAATTAGAGTGCCACTGATTACTGTTATCCTCCTTAGAAGTAGTGTGCGACCACAACGGGACGGAACATTTCACTGTTCATCAGCCGCTCGAGTGTACGTTTTTCTCTCAACTACGTCCGGAACAGGCTACGGCGTGCATGTCGAGTGTATCAAATTTCATTCAGTAAATTACTGAATGGGCCATTTATACTCCGATTAAATGAGTTTATTCGGTAATTTCTGACATGTTGTGTTTCAGTAGCAATTATATTTTATTAACTGATGTCAATATATTATTTGTTCCAATTATGACAGCATTTAAAATCTACACGTACTCTAATCGTCGTTAGCGATAGCATTTTGTTACTGTTAATTTTTAGAAACAAGCGATATATGTTCAACAAATGGCAGGGAGAACCTCATCATCTCATTCATCAATTCCGTACCCTTTTTTCCTACGCTTCCATCCAATGACAACTGGGTCCTACATTAACGAACAGTTCATCAAATGGACGCATACGCACCCCAGGAATGTCCTATATCATTCCCCCAAAATACGTTCGCTTTTGCTTCGTACGGGAGGCCTATATTACGTCCTTTATTGAGGATGTTAACTGCTCCATGAACTAAAAGTGCAGTAATGAGCTGCGAATCGAACGATTAAAGTGGATCGCCTGGGCAGCATTTCGCTTTAGCTCCGTTGAAAGTCAGTCTCTTCTGTTCAAAATTTTTAGGCTGGTAGCGAAAGTGGTAACTAAATTTAATTTGTCAAAAGTAGTAAGCTACAAAGCTACCTATCGAAATCGTTTTAGGTAACACTGAGAGCGGTATCTGAACTTGGAGCGATGCCTAGGATAATTATGTAAAATGCCTTGCAACTAAAATTCTGAATTTATCAAAATTTGGAATACTTGTAAGAGGGAGTTATTTATTGGTAATCATTTTGTAGAAAACAGGCTTCCTTTTGTCTGGCGATCGCTATTTTTGTTTCAAAATGAACGGTTTCAGGTAGTGTCGTCTATCTTTAAGTCGTGTCATATGACAGTGAAACTGACAGTTACGTTACAACTGGATACTCTGTAACTACGAGATATGATATGAAGATGGGTGAGATTTCCCGAATCCGATCATTTTGAAATAAAAACTGCAATTGACAGACAGAAAACAAGCGTTCCTTGCTATTGTGATCTTTAGTCCGAAGACTGGATTTGAATGTAGAGGTTGACAATTATTGAACTATATGAAAAAACCGTGTATTAGTTACAAACTACGACGTGCAGACACTTTAACGTCACTACAGATAGATTTAGGTTATGACATGTTCGATATACCTGTCATCATTGGCGAGAATGTGCAGGCTGACAATTATTGTACTATATGAAAAAAACATGTATTAGTTACAAACAACGACGCGCACACACTTTAACGTTACTACAGATACTCAGATTTAGGTTATGAAATTTTCGATATACCTGTCATCATTGGCGAGAATGTGGTGCAGACGAATAGCGAAATTCTGCGTGAGCCGCTGAAGTGTCGGAACATCGATGCTGTCGATGACCTCCTGAATAGCTGTTTTCAGCTCGCAGTGGTTTTGGAGTTATTGATGTACACCTTGTCTTTGATACAGCCCCACAAAAAGGAGTCGCATGTGTTCAGATCCGGAGAATATGGCGGCCAATCGAGGCCCATGCCAGTGGTTTCTGGGTACCCCAGAGCCAGAATTCGGTCCTCAAAGTGCTCCTCCAAGACATCAAACACTCTCCTGCTTTTATAGGGTAGAGCTCCGTCTTGCATAAACCACATGTCGAAATGCGGGCCGCTTTCGATAATGGGGATGAAATCATCTTCCAAGACCTTCACGTACCGTTCGGTAGTCACCATGCCATCAAGGAATATCTGATCGATTATTCTGTGATTGGACATTGCACGCCATGGAGTCACCCGTTGAGGGTGAAGAGACTTCTCGATCGCCAAATGCGGATTCTCAGTCCCCCAGATGACCCAATTTTGCTTTTTGACGAAACCGGCCAAGTGAAAGTGAGCATCGTCGCTAAACCAAACCATACAGGCCATACTAATTCCTATCATGTCTCACGGCAAACCGTGCAGTTTCAACGTTCTACCGCAAACCGTTCGGAAGTTATGACGATTTTATTTCGTATCTATCCTGTACGAGAATCTTCATCTCCGAATAACTACTGCAACCTACATCCTTCTGAATCAGCTTAATGTATTCATTTCTTGGTCTCCCGTGATAATCGCGCCCCTCTCCCCACCTCGTCGAACCGCACAATAACCCTGGGGGTTCAGCGTGGGCCGGCGGTGGGGTGAGTGGACTGCTGTAGCCTGTTGGGGGGGTTATGAACTACTGAGGGCTACGGCGGGGACGAAGCCTCTCCGTCGTTTCTACGTCCCCTGTTCCATACATTACATTGCAGCTGATAGGAAGTCTCTCTAACGAATGAATTGCCTTCGAACGAGGTCATGTGTCCAGGTAGTGAAGGAATTAGCATAATTCATGAAAATATGAGAGGTATTAGAGATGAAATGCAATGATCGTGTGATGGCGGAAGCTGCGAGGACGGGGCGTGAGTCGTGCTTGGGTTGCTCAGTTGGTAGAGCACTTGCCCGCGAAAGGAAAAGGTCCCGAGTTCGAGTCTCGGTCCGGCACACAGTTTTAATCTGCCAGGAAGTTTCATCGTGTGACATTGTTGGCCGGAATGTCCCAGTCGGGCTCGGCCGCCAAGTGCAAGTCTTATTTCAGTCGGCGCCACATTGGGCGACTTGCGGCCGATGATGTGGATGAAATGATGATGAGGAAAACACAACACCCAGACCCCGAGCGGCAAATAGAACCCGCACACAGTGAATGGGAAGCAAAACGTTACTACCCACCTAAGCAGGAGGGCGGTATTACAGTTAGTGAACTGCTTATGGATGTTGATTCTGACATTATTGGTGTATCAAAGCATCAGTTAAATAATGTGGCAATTCAGAAGCTTCTTTTATCGGATACAGACTAGCTGGATGTTATTCAAGAAGTTCTTTACTGAGTGAGGGAGTGGCCATGTAAGTAAAAAGCAGTATTCAATACGAGTCTGTAGATGTATCAAGGCACTGCACGGAACAGGTATTTGAATGCAGTGCAGGGTCACTTGAATTTAATGTAACTAAACTCTGAATTATATAATTGTTTATAGATCCCCTAGCTCTGACTTCAGAGCATTTCTGTTCAAGCTAGAGAGAGTTCTGGTTCACTTGTTAGGAAGTACCAAAAATTAGTTGTATGTGGTGTCTTCAATATTAATTTTGTATCTGATTGTGCAAGAAAGAGGATGTTACAAGATCTTGTAAATTCACATGATGAAGGAGAACTGTAGCACAGCCATAGACAGTACTTTTATTCATTCTGAATTACTAGATGGGCATTCTGTTAGTAAACGGGTGAATAACCTTTCAGTCATGATGCACAGATTTTAACACTAAAAGGTTTTTGTACTTAGAAACATGCTATATATAGTTACAAACCACGAAGAAAAGCTAATCCAAAGTCGACAGAGTTTTTTGAACCTCGTTAAGGCACAAGAGTATCAGGATGTTTGTAGCGCTGATAACATAGATGAAAAATGTAATGCTTTCCTTAACACATTTTTCATGCCCTTTGAAAGCTGCTTTCCATCTCAACGTTCAAAACAGTAAAAACAGTAAAAGGCAGCCTGGGTGACTGACTAGTGGGATGAGGATATCATGTGAAACAACGTGGGAATTATATCAAAATGTTAGTAATCTCAATCGCGCTACAGCAGCGCGATACAAACATTACTATGATGTGCTTGAAAATGTTATTAGGAAGGCAAAGAGTAGATGGTACGCAAATGGAATAGCTAATTCACAAGATAAAATTAAAACAACATGGTCAGTCGTGAATGAATTCTGTGGTCGAGGATATGAAGTCAATACATAGTAAAAATGATTCTGTTAGTGCTAAGTCAGATATATGTGCAATATTTAAAAATCCCTTTTTGAACATAGCTGGTGAATTACATAAAAACTTAGTTTCTACAGGGAGTCATATAACTCTCTTTGGAAACGGCTTTCCAAGACAGGTATCTGAAACACTCCTCCATGATACTGACAGAAGGGGCATTGAGCCAATAATAAAATCACTGGAGACCAAGTGCTCTCATGGATATGGTGAAGTCTCTAGCATAATTATAAAGTAATGTGCTGCACATGGTGGCCATGTACTTAGCCAAATTTGTAATTTTTCCTTTAGAATAGCCAGATTCCTGAACGATTAAAGTACTCAGTAGTACCCGCTTTATAAAATTGGATAAAAGGTTAATGTAGACAATTTTAGATCTATTTCTACTCCATCAGAGTGTGCCAAAGTTATTAAATAGGCTGGTTATGTAAGAATAATTGATCATTTCATTTCACATAATTTGCTGTGAAATTTACAGTTTGGTTCTAGACGTGGTTTAACAATTGAAAAGGCAATATTCTCTTTTCTCTGTGAGGTACTGAATGGATTAAACAAAAAGTTTCGAACGCTAGGCATCTTTTTTTATTTAACTAAGGTGTTTGATTTTGTTGATCACAAAATATTGCTCCAGAAGTTGGACCGTTATGGAGTACGGGGAGTAGCTCATAATTGGTTCAACTCTTACTTTAAAATCAGACAGCAAACGATCATTCCCGTCACTGTTGACAATGGCTATGATTTAGGGTCCAAGTGGGGAATGGTAAAGTGGCGGGTAGGGGGGGTAGGGGGGGGGGGCGCTCCCCAGTTATCAGTGCTGGGGGCACTCCTGTTCCGCATTTATGTAAATGATATGCTTTCTGCATTACAGGTGATTCTAAAATGTTTCTGATTGCTGATGACATTAGCTTGGTAATAAAGGATGCTGTGTGCAACGTTGGCACTGTTTCAAATATTGCAGTTCAAGACCTAAGTTCATAGTTTATATAAATAAACCTATGCTAAATCACAGTAAGTCCCTATTTTTACGGATTCTAAGACACTATTCAACAAAACCTGACGTTCTAATTACACAGAATGGGCATGTGAATAGTGAGACTGAATAGTTCAGATTTCTAGGTGTTCAGATAGATAGTAAACTGTCGTGAAAAGGCAATGTTCAGGATCTTGTTCAAAGACTTAATGCTGCCGTTTTTACTATTGGAACAGTATCTGAAGCAGGTCATTGTTCGACACAAAAAGTAGTCTGTTTTGCGTATTTTCACTCGCTAATGATGTACGGTATTATATTTTGGGGTAACTCTTCCGATTCTCAAAGGCTATGTTTGGCTGAGAAACGGGCGGTTCGGATCATAAGTGATGTGAGTTCGCGTAACTCTTGTCGACCCCTGTTCATTAATCTGACCTTGGCCTCTCGAAATATGCATATATTCTTCCATGTCGTTCCTTGTCAGGAATATCAGTTTATTGCGAAGAATTAGTAACTTCCACTGAGTTAGTACTAGGCAGAAAACTCATCTACATTTGGATCGCACCTCCTCGATTCTTGTGCAGAAATCCGTGAAGACTTAAGAGTTTCTTCATAGGTCACTCTTCCCATTCTGTCCAGGAGTTCTTAGAAAAATTAAGCTAATTCCTTGGTTACGTTGTTGAATGAGTTCATATAAACTTACAGATTCTCGTCTTTTTAGAATTCATAAAAATTTCATTTTATCTATTATTAGTTTTGTATTGTAATTTCATGTAATGGCACATTCAATGAGCATTGAAATTTGCTCCTAATTTGGTTCTGCGGAACTAGACGTGTAAAACGAAATAAGTTACTAATGAGTCATGATCATATAATGCTGATACCTCTGCTTACAGACTCATAATATGGAGTAATTCCTGCTCTTCCTTTCTTGTACACTGTCGAGTTACATTAAAGTGATCAACTATGAAGAGTCTGAGTAACCAGCTCTTGCAGACGGGCGACTGAGAGGCGTGCAGGGAGTAAGGTGCCGACAGCCACTCAGGATCCAGTGAGATGGCCAGCTGCGCTAGGTTTCTCTACTCACGATCCATGGCGTGACCAGCCCGATAGAGCGAGTCACGCAGATTCTCGTTTGTATTTAAATCTGGGGAGTTTCGTGGCCAGAGGAGTATAGTAATCTCATCCTGGTGCTTTACGAACCAGACACGTACACTGCGAGCTGTGTGACACATTGCATTCTCCTGCTGGTGGATGCCATAATGCCGAGGAAAAACAAACAACATTTCGGCGTGGACATGGTCCCCAAGGATAAAGCCATACTTGTGTTGATCCATTGCGCCTTCCAAAATGATCACCCAGAGAATGCCTTCTGATGATTGTTGTAGGGAGTCTTCTTGCAGACGTTTCACGCCATACACACCAACGGCCATCTGGTGTGCAAATTCCATATTTCGTTGCCGATGCTCAGAAATGAGCGTGGTTGCATGAGCCAGGCACGTGCTGTGGAGGCCCATATGCAACAACGTTCGCTGAACAGTTATTGAGAAGACGCTGTTGGTACTCTTTTGGTTCATCTGGTGGGCTCAACAGTTGTACGTCTGTTCGTTCATACACATCTCCTCAGACGTCGTTCGCCGGCCGTGGTGGTCGAGCGGTTCTAGGCGCTTCAGTTCGGAACCGTGCGGCTCCTACGGTCGCAGGTTCGAATCCTGCCTCAGGCATGGGTGTGTGTGATGTCCTTAGGTTAGTTAGGTTTGAGTAGTTTTAAGTTTTAGGGGACTGATGACCTCAGATGTTAAATCCCATAGTGCTTAGAGCCATTTTTTCAGACGTCGTTCACCCTTGTCATGTATGTCCTGTGGTGCACGACAGTTGCCTTGCGCCAGTATTGGAAGCGCCATTTTGCCATGCACGCTATCTTGTCACCACAGTGGTACGTGAGCAGTTTACAAACACAGCCGTTTCGGAAATGTTTCTGTCCCCGGCCAGAAAGCCAATGGTCATGTCCTTCCCAACTTCAGATAAACCGCTCCGATTCCGCATCACAGTTGCGCACTGTTTTCCACGCATACCGACGCGTTTCATATACCCTTCACCGCTAGTGGTGCCACCTTGGTCTGTGAGTAGTTACAGCACGTTCACGTCGACTATAGGCGGTGATCACGTTAATGTGACTGGTCCGTGTATTAATGTTGTGGCCAAATTCTTCTGTTTTGAATTTTAGTGGATCTGAGGGTAGTAGATTTTTGACTTGTCCTCTGCAACCATTTGCTTGACCTAATATTTAATGTAAGTGTGTGTCGCATTCAACTGGAACGAGTTCAAGTATGAAAGACTGTACTGTTACATCGAGGTGAGTGTATACTTCAGTTCTGACTCGTATGCTTCCTCTATGACTCCAATGTCAGATTATTATCATTATTAATATTGCACTAGACTTTGTCTCTTGGATTAGGGCACTCCTATATTTTGTCTGTATAACCGTTATCTACATTGCACTGTTTCTTCAGAAGTATATTGCATATAGACTTCATAGGAAGTTAAAGAACATCTACAAATTTTAGGGAAGTAACGAGGACATGCTCCCATAATTCTTAACGATACCGATGGCTTGGGATATCGATTAATTTGAAGATTGAATGTCCAACTGTTCTCTACTACTTGTTTCTCACATTTCTTATTAATAGGTGCTAAGAAGGAAAATTTTTGAGTGCAAATACACGGATCCTACGTGATTCCGGATAACAAATAATAACTTAATCATATACTGTTGTTAGAACATGGAGATGTGGTAGCTCAAATTTCTTTGTTAACGTGAGAATAATTTTTTGTATGTTGCTGATTCGGGCTTTGCGTCCAGAACACTGGTGAATCCCTCTTGTGTAATTTGAGCTTAACGCTGCTTTCCAACAGACTGAGTAGATTTAAAATTAAATTAAAACAGTTTAGAGCGCGATAAAATATTTATTGCCATCAGGAGTGTTTTTAATTCAATTTTAATTTTTTTATTGAGGCCATCAATATTCTCGACAAGAAACGACCTCAAAAATTAAAAATTTAGGCTTAATTGTTCATTGGTCTAATGTCAGATGAGAGGCAGAGTTTCTGTTTCAATTCATAGCTGTCACAATAAACAGGTAGATGAGATTATGAGTAGTTTCCGAACCAAGCAAATCATAAAAGTGAGTAGTCCCAGCCGTTATTGATATCTTGTAGTTAACCTTTCGGTAGCGAACATAGTTTGGTTAGTTTTGGTCTCCTGGGTGCTGCGGTGTAGGGAGGTGAGCTGCCCACGGTCACTGCAGGGATGCTGCTCCTTATGGATGGTTTTAGGACTGCCAGCGCATAACTTCACGTAAGGACGGTCACTTCTGTGACACATAATTTGTCACTCAGCTTCAGCCTGGGTCTGATACACGTCATTGTGCTGCTCAGCTCCGCCATCGACACTACCTATCCTCATCATCAAGTATTCGGACGGCCCACCAAAGGTCATTTTTATGTTCTGTTACCAAAGTTGGAGACATTTACTGTCATGTATACTCTCCGATCCCCATCTTTCTTGTGTGTACCAGTGCCTGTGCTTCAAACTGAATCCATGGATGTGACCGATGACAGTGATCTTCCTTGTCTCCCTGTACGAAACTCTCTAACTAGACATCCAGGTTTTTTGACTACCTAAAGAACTTATTCCTCGTAACATTATTATTTTTGAATTCATTTTTCAGTGTAATAGAGAGAAAACGTACATTCTTCTTTGAGTTTGCGTTTTTTTTTACAATAAACTGAATAAAAGTGTCTTTTTGTGCCACACGGCTACAACTATTTTAAATTTAATATATGTGTTTCTTGCAATAAACTGGAGAAAATGTGTTCCCCTCTGTCTTCCTCACAGATATATATGCTTTAATTGTAATGTTTGTTCTAATTTCTGTTTCTTGCTATGGGCTGAACAGAAAGTGCTTTCTCCATGGTCTACCAGTCAGGTGTATTCATTTTAAATTTACTGTGTTTTCTGATTTGTGTATCTCGCAATGGAATAGAGGGAAAGTACGTTCCCCCTGTCTGCTTCGAAGACGTCAAAATCTAAAGATTATTACTGATGAGTGTACGGAAATTGATAACTTATTTTTTCATTATCGTTAACTAATGTGATCAGTCTTAGACTTAGATTATTGTCTGCTTCGCCGACTCCATTTTGTTCCAAGAATTTGTATAATGTGCTGAACACAAATTGGTCTGTTGTTAGATTGTGTAGTATGCGTTTAGGTACTTGCTTTTATTATTGTTTTGAAGCAAAGTAATTTTAGATCATATAGGAAACGTCTAATCGAACAGCCGCTGAAACGCTTCCTGTCACGTACAAAACAGAAGACATTAGGTGAAATTGATTAAGATGCAAGAGGGAGCAATGAAGGCCGTTGGAAGCTCGCGCTGACACTTCTCGATTGAGCGCTGCATTATGCCAAAGCTTCGTAATCTTCCAGGCGTTATTCCTGTAGGCAGTTCCTGAAATATCGCAGAGAGTGTAGCATGATGTGTATCGGGCAGCTCAAAGTCTTCGCCCTGGTCCGTCTCGGTAGCTGCGTTGTCAGCTCTGCGGGTTTCTACGTGGAACGGCGCAGGTTCACTTTCCAGCTGGGTCAGAGGTTTTCTCTGCTCAGGGACTTGGTACTGTAATGTCATTACTTTCGTATGACCGCCCCTGGCAGCTGAGTGGTCAGCGAGACGTAATGTCATACCTAACGGCCCGGGTTCGATTCCCGGCTGTGTACGAGATTTTCTCCGCTCAGGGACTGGGTGTTATGTTCTCCTTATCATCATCATTTCATCCCCATCGACACGCAAGTCGCCGAAGTGGCGTCAACTCGAAAGACTTGCACCAGGCGAACGGTCTACCTGACGGGAGGTCCTAGCCACACGGCATTTCTGTTACTTTCGTATCGTCATAACTGTCATTACTACTGAGATGGCTGAACGAGCACGGCCCGAAAGCCAATAAATACGTAGAAAAAAAGGAAAAAAGTTTCTTCACCTAGCCATAGCCAGTCAAAGGCTGCGCCTCTGAAATTCGATTCGAGACAACATTTTTGAACAGAATAGCACTTTTGGGCAGGATTTGGTGTAGCATGGGCATTTTGATCATAGTTTGAGACGGATAATGCAGATATGCTGTTGCACATACTTGGTCGAGGTTTCCGTATGATTTTGGTTTAATCAGTGCTTTTCAATCGCATCACTTCAGCTTCCAGCAAATTGTGTCCCTTCTGAATCATGTTTATACTGGACAAATACTCGCGATAAAGACATGTTAAAGTAGTGACGAAAGCCTACCTCTCTTAGTGAGATTGGAATTTTGTGGCCAAGTGGCAATATTCATTTGAGATAATCACGTCCGTGAACGCCGGTGGTTAATAAACTCACTTTCTCTCAACCAAAGACGTGAAGAACCATTTTATTGTAAAATAAGCTGTCACCCGCGGCTGCACTCGCATATCAGTAGTTTTGTTTTGATGAGTAATAGTAAGTAACGTACGTTAGGTAACATCAGTTGTCCTCAAGTCTCTGCCTATTCGAGGAAGCATAGCTCATGGGGTGCGCCCCATTCTCCTTCCTTCCAAGCTCTCCCAAAGGATTATGCGTCGGCATGTGCACAGTTGCTGCCGAACAGTGCCTATAGAGCGGCATGGGCAGGAGTCCTCATTTATTCATCGTGCTAATGAAGTAGCTATACATTATACAACATGTACATTAAGCAAGAAATACTGTGGAACTATGAATAACACACAAATAACACGTCAGCCTCAGTTGCAAATAGAAAACAATCTTTACCTAGGTTGCAGTCAAATTAATGTGGCCCTTTTCAGAAGGTACTGACACTAAACTATCGCATTCCAAATTTTGTCCACGTCCAGCATAAAACTATAGCACCGTGGTACCCAGTCATAACTCTACATTACTTAGCTGAAGAGAAGCAGCAGGCCCCACTGCTAGACGAGGTCGGTAGGCCGCGAGAGCTGCACCGGAACTAATCGCAGCGAGCAGTTATGTGCCGAGCATCGCTGATGGTAATGCGCATGCGCGCGTTGAAATATAAATGCTTGGGACCATGAGCCAATTGAAGTAGGTGCTCGGCAAAGGTCGAGCCACGCGTGCCATCACCACTTTCCGTGGGTATATGCTCTTTATATCAATCTGAGAGGGCTCTCCCTGTCTGCCCGAGTTATTACATATTAGTTGGTATATATTAATGCGATTCCTAACGTAAAGGTAGGTACTGTTAAGCATCTACTGTATATTTACACGCGCGCATGCGCATGACTATCATCGATGCTCGGTACATAACTGCTCGCTGCGATTAGTTCCGGTGCAGCTCTCGCGGCCTACCGACCTCGTCCGCGCAGTGGGGCCTGCTACTTCTCTTCAGCCCAAGTAATGCAGATTTATGACTGGGTAGTAGGGTGCTTACAGTTTTATACATGACACGGCCAAACTTTGGCATGCAATAGTTTAGTGTCAATAGTTTCTGAAGAAGCCCAAATTATTTTGGATGAAACCTAGGTAGAGAATGTTTTCTATTTGCAACTGAGGCTGACGTGTTACAAGTTTAATTATCACAGTTGCTGACGGGGCTGCACGATGTTAAAAATTCTTACATTGAAGATTGTATAAACATTGTGTTAAGTACTTTGAATCGTATCACGTAGCACATATCAGTCAATAAAAGCATTTACACCGATATGATGAAGATCAAATGCCAAAGAGTAAATAGCTTTATCAAAAAGTAAATATTTCTCCCCAACTCGTGTAATATTCTTCAAATCGATAAGTATCTTTACTGCACAACTTCCAAAGTGGCCTCAGGGTTCAAGCTACCTCCATAGCAAATTTCATCAAAATCAGTTCAGCTGGTTGGTAGTGACAACATAATAGATAAAGTTACTTTCATATTTACAATTTTAGTACGGATAAAAATGTCACGATATCTTTTTTTTTCGTGATCCGATTTTGATGAAATAAAGACTGCACAGTTCCCCAAGCTATGCTTGTAAGTAGGCTGTTTAGGTTTATATGCCGGCCGGGGTGGCCGAGCGGTTCTAGGCGCTACAGTCCGAACCCGCGCGACCGCTACGGTCGCAGGATTGAATCCTGCCTCAGGCATATATGTGTGTGATGTCCTTAGGTTAGTTAGATTTAAGTAGTTCTAATTTATAGCTGACTGATGACCTCAGAAGTTAAGTCCCATAGTGCTCAGAGCCATTTTTTAGGTTTTTATGTTGGTAACGCCATGTAGCGCTGTGTATGAAAATCACTGTCTGCGCTGTGTTCAGTCTGTGACTGGTTGGCATCGTTGAAATATTCGCTATTGTAGTGTTGGGCAGGGATGTGAACAGCGCGTAGTGTTGTGCAGTGGGAGGTGAGCCGCCAACAGTGGTGGATGTGGGGAGAGAGATGGCAGAGTTTTGAGAGCGGACGATCTGGACGTGTGTCCGTTAGAAAAAGGAAATTTGTAAGACTGGATGTCAATGTGTTTTGGACACTATTAAGGTAAATAAATTGTTCGTTCTCCATCAAAATCTTTCATTTTCTAACTATGACTATCAGTAGTTATTGCCTTCAGTAGTTAGAATCTTTTATTTAGCTGGCAGTATTGGCGCTCGCTGTATTGCAGTAGTTCGAGTAACGAAGATTTTTGTGAGATAAGTGATTCATGAGAGGTATAGGTTATTGTTAGTCAGGGCCATTCTTTTGTAGGGATTATTAAAAAATTGCGTTGTGCTAAAAATATTATGTGTAAGTTTAGTGTTGATCAGAATAATTAAAGAGAGAAATGTCTGAGTACGTTCTGTTTTGCTCAGCTGTTTGAAAATCAAATAACGTAGAGGTTTACCGGCACTGTCATTCATAAATTTTTCTAAGGGGATGTTTTATGCTCAAGTTACCTGAGGAAACCCCATGAGAATTCGTCTAGTAGTTTTGGAGAAGTGTGTTCAAACAGTTACAGAGAGAGAAATTTTATTACTGGCGTAGATTTTCTGATCATTTTATTTACAGACATTTTTCAAAATTGTTGTGTCAGTTATAATCAGCCAGATGGAGGCATCTAGCGTGTACAGTATTTGTGAGCATTGGAGTATCTTTCATAAAACAATTTGGTGTTCGCCTTTTCGCTACACTAAGTGGTTCCCCTTGTCCGAATTTACACCAATGTGCCTTTGGGTACTTGCCTTCGTACTGGGTTTCCTTATGATACCTGGTTCTATTTTACAGTTTCGCCACATTAATGAGCGCCTTTTTTACTTCTCCACGCGTTATACTGCTGTGTTTCGTGATACCTACAGCTCTCAAGTAACTCACCGAGTCGGAGATTACTGATGCATCCAGTTCGGAGCAACGATATCGCCAGATCAGTCTCTTCAACGTAAGTTTCGCCCCGTTTGTTAGGAGTTGAAAGTTCTTATTCTGTGTGCCTAATGTCATAGCATACAGGTTGCGAACGTCAACATTTAATTCTACGTAGATGCTCCGCAAACCACCGTACGACGCATGGCTGAAGGTACCAAGTACCACTACCCGTCATTTCTTCTCCTGTTCCAATCGAAAAAGAACAAGCCTCTGTGTGAGCCCTAATTTCTCGCTTGTTACCCTCGCAGTCCTTACGTGAAATGTACACTGGCGTCAGCGGTCTCAAAAGCCAGTTATCTAAATTTCTGCAGTAGTGTCTCGCCAAAAGAGCGTCGTCTTCTTTCCAGAGATTACTACTTCACCCCCTCAGGGGACTCAGCATTTATGTGCTGGGTACGGGCTTGGCGAACCCGGGATCCCCGAGCTGGGGACTGGTGTGCGCCGCCAGTCCTCTGACACCGTAAGCTCTGGGCATGCTTCAGCGACCACCGTGTGGCGCAACGGTGGAACGTTGTGTGTCGCAGGGACCGGGGATCTTGGCTTGATTGCCTGGATCGCGAGGATGGTACATACCTCTATAAAAAACCCTTCAATCTTAAGGTGTGCTGCGCGCCGATAAGATGCATGGCTGTTGAGGTGGAACAGTCGCTAGCGGGCGACCTCTGAGGAACCTGCCGCACCTCAGTTGTATAAGGCTTACCCAGGTATGCGGGGCTCTGTCTGGGCTGACGTTTCGTTCCCTAGCTGCTCGTGGGACGCACATGGCAACCACGTATTTCCCTTCACCAACTTCGCAATCAGTCAAGCGCATGAGGGAGGCTAGTCCTCCAGATATGCAGATGGAAAAGAGTAACAGGGCTCATGGAGTCGTAAATGACAATGTTTTCATCGTGATTAAGAGGAAGGAGGGCTCATTTGAAAAAGTGTCTCCTTTCTACATGCATAAAGGTTTAGAAGGACTCGCAGGTACACTGAAATCTATCAAACGCCTGAGGAATGGTACCCTGTTAGTTGAGACTACTAGGGCATCGCAAGTGGAGCTGCTTCGGAAGTCACCCAAGTTAGGCGAGTATGATATTACTGTCGAGTTGCACAATTCCCTCAACTCCAGTAAAGGCGTTGTCACCTGCCGTGATTTAATGAATATCGATGTCGACGAGCTGAAGCACGAATGGGCAACACAGGGAATTGTAGACGTGGAACAAAGGACACGTAGGAATAATGGAGTTATTGAGAAATCTGCCACTTTCATTGTAACTTTCAATTCGCCTGTCTTACCTGAATACGTTCTGGCTGGTTTCCTCCGACTTAGGGTTCGGCCTTATATACCTAACCCTATGCGCTGTTTCAAATGTCATCGATTTGGCCATACGACAATGAGTTGTGGGGGTGAACCAACCTGCGGTATCTGTGGCAAGGCAGCTCATGAAGCTGGGACCAACTGCACATCTCCAGCGCTGTGTATAAACTGCTCTGGGAGCCATCCCGTCTGGAGCAGAGACTGCCCCGTCTTTGCGGAAGAACGAAAAATTCAGGAGATCAAGGTGACAAAGAGGCTACCTTATGTGGAAGCCAAAAAAGAGTATAGGGCTACAAAACCCCCTGTCTTTGCCACATCCTATGCCTCCTTGGTGCACAACCGTGCGTCGCGAGTAGACGCTTCGACGCAGACCATGTCCAGCGTCGCAGTATCCTCCACCAATACCTGTACCTGTGTTTGTACCTGCCAGAGCACTCCCACTCACGATATAGCTATTCAGGCTGCTCCGCCTGCACCCACCGCTATTGCAGAGAAAGCTCCAGTGAAGCCTTGGAAGGCCTCCAGAAACAGAGTGCCTCTCCACTTCCCCCATCCCCAGCTTCCACAAAGAAAACGGGACCAGGGAAAGGGGCACGGCGTTTGACGTCAAACCTGCCAAAGGCACCATCGGATGTCGTCATGGCATCCCTGACTGATGAGGAGGACATCGTCATGGATTTTGATACCTCTTCCCCAGAACCTGGCAGCCCCTCTGCTGCCACTCGCTCTACAAGTGCCTCACCAGCGCGGCGCAAAGACAGGGGGAAATCTAAACCGAAACGCTGATATGGCTCCCATACTTCAGTGGAATCTGAATGGAGTCAGACCTCGCCTTGCAGAATTGCGGCTGTTAGTACAGGCAAACCCCATTTGCATCTCTTTGCAAGAGACACATTTTAAAGAGACTGACACGCCTGTACTTACGGGATATCACATGTACAGGAAAGACAACCTGACTGGTAATAGGGCTCAGGGTGGGGTGGCAGGGTTCATTAAGGACACATTCCACTCCTCACCTGTGACCTTAACCACAACGCTACAAGCGGTTGCAGCTCGGATCCTGGCCCAGGTTCATGTTACAGTGTGCTCCTTGTATTTACCACCCGCTGAGCTCATTGACAGTGAAGCCCTCGCACGGCTCATTGATCAGCTACCCCGTCCCTTTCTCATTTTAGGAGACTTTAATGCTCATAATGCATTATGGGGTTCCAACAAAACCTGCCCCAGAGGCCAGATGATTGAGCAGTTGCTCAGGACTTCCGACATCATACTGCTGAACACAGGTCAGGCCACGCATTTTAGCACCGCTTCAGGTTCGTCTTCTGCCATAGACCTCTCTATTTGTTCGCCTGTGCTTGCGGACATTGCTCAGTGGGTCGTCCACGACGACCTTCATGGCAGCGACCATTACCCTATCTGGCTCCATCTGCCAGCTGAAATGGGTCGTGTCGCACAGCCGCCGAAATGGTTGTTCCGGAAGGGAAACTGGACGCTCTACCGGCAGTTGGCTGTTTTTGAACGGTGTGAAGGCGTCCAGGATTGGGTGGATCACATTACGGCGGTGATGCACCATGCCGCTGATGTATCCATACCAAAGTCAAAGGGAACACCTGTGAGGCAGCCTGTCCCTTGGTGGAATGACGACTGTCGTACCGCCATCAGAGACAGGCGGGCGGCTTTGAGGAGATTCCGTCGGTGCCCCACTGCTGCGCATCTGGCAACTTTCCGGATAGCACGGGCGCAGGCGAGGAAAATCGTTAGGGAGAGTAAACGGAGGTCTTGGCGTGAGTTCCTGAACTCCATCAATAGGTCCACATCTTCAAGCAAAGTATGGGAAGCCATTAGGAGGATCTCAAGGCGATACTCTCGACCGCCACTAGCCGCTATACGTGAGCGGGGGTGTCTCCTAACATCTCCGAGAGACATCGCCCGGGCGTTGGCAGAATCTTTTCAAACTATTACGGCCGATTCTAGCCAGGACCCCGAACTTCTGCGCTATCGGGGTACACAGGAGAGGGCTGGTTTTGATTTCCGTTCACAGAACACTGAGGAATACAACCAGCCTTTCTCTTTGTGGGAGTTGGACTCTGCACTGTCCATATCTCGGGATACCGCACCTGGTCCAGACCTGATATCGTATAGCATGCTGCAGCAAATGGATCTGCGGTCAAAGGAAGTCCTCCTTCAACTTTTTAATGAAATTTGGAAGACAGGCGACTTTCCTAGTTCGTGTAAAGAATTGATTTTAATTCCGCTTTTAAAACCAGGGAAGGATCGGACCGAACCCAGTAGCTACCGTAGCATTAGTCTCACGAGCTGCGTCGGAAAGACATTTGAGCGTATGGTCAATAGGCGCCTGGTGTGGGTTCTCGAATCTAGATCCTTACTTGCCCGCTGCCAGTGTGGATTCAGGAGGTATCATTCCACCCTAGATAACCTGATCCTACTCGAAACAGCGATACAAGATGCTTTCCTACGTAAGCAACACCTTATCGGGGTTTTCTTCGACCTGGAGAAGGCGTACGATACTACCTGGAGGCATACCATTTTGCGGCAGCTTTATGAGTGGGGTTTCCGTGGGCGTTTACTCACACTCATCCGATCCTTTCTGTCGGACAGGTATTTTAAGTATAAGGTTGGGAATGTCCTGTCTGACCGTTTTAAGCAGGAGAACGGTGTCCCTCAAGGAAGTGTCCTCAGTGTGACAGCTTTCGCAATTGCCATCAATAGTATTGCGTCCACAGTACGACGGCCCGTGCAGTGCTCCTTGTTTGTGGACGATTTCTCCATTTTCTGTGCGTCTTCCTCCGTCACAGCTGCTACACGCCAATTACAGCTGACACTCGTGCGATTGGAGGAATGGTCTAAGACCACGGGCTTTAAATTCTCTTTGGAGAAGACCATTTGTGTAGATTTTAACCGTTCCCGTTCTCTTTTTAATCTCCCTGTTTTAAAACTAGGAGACACTGTTCTCCCCTTTATGGAAAAAGTGAAATATCTCGGGCTTATTTTTTATGAGAAGCTCACATGGTTGCCACACTTAAAGGATCTAAACGTCCGCTGTTTCAAGGCTTTAAACGCCCTTAAATGCGTCAGTCATAGATCCTGGGGCGCTGACAGGGCACGTCTGCTCCAACTTTATAAGGCCTTTGTACGACCTCGACTGGAATACGGATGTCAAGCTTATGGCTCTGCAAGACCTTCCTACCTCAAAATGTTGGATGTGATTCACCATGAGGGTACTAGGCTTTCAACGGGGGCTTATCGCACGAGTCCGGTTGCTAGTCTGTGTGTCGAGGCGGGAGAGCCTCCGCTGTCCATTCGGCTTCTTCTCCTCGTGGTACGGCACGCGTACAGGACCAAGTCCACTCCTCTTTCATTGGCGTCCGACACTTTTTCCCAGCCGGCACTGGCACGTCTCTTCCGCCACCGTCCGGCGGCAATAAAGCCGTTTGGCATCCGTGCACAGGAGTGTCTCGAGTCGGTACACCTGGAGGGCTTTAAGGTCCTCCACCAGGGATGGAGTAGGGGATCTCCCTGGCGACTACAAAGGCCAAGATTACTTCTTGATCTGGCTGCTTACAGGAAGTATTGTACCCCGGACCACCTTTTTAAAATTAAACTTACTGAGATTTTAGAACGCCATTCCGATTTTACTACTGTTTACACGGATGGTTCTAAACAGGGGGATTTTATGGGCTGCTCTGCTGTGTTTCCCGATACTGTCCATCGGATAGGGCTCCCAGAGCAGTTCTCAGTTTACTATGCAGAACTGTTTGCCATTCTGCAAGCATTAGAGCATATGCGCCGACATCGTGGCACGAAATTCATCATCTGCTCCGATTCCCAAAGTGCTCTACACGCTCTTGAACAGATGTACCCAGCAGATCGGATGGTGCAAGAGGTGCAGGACGCACTCCTGCTCTTGCAACAGCAGGGTAAGGATGTGATTTTCTGCTGGGTTCCAGGGCACATAGGGATTCCTGGAAATGAACTTGCAGATGCGGCTGCCAAGGAGGCTTGCTCCATCCCACCTCCTGCTCGCTGTTCCGTCCCCCTGCAGGCCATTACGTCTTTCGTGACTCGGAAGGTCATGCGTTGGTGGGAGGCTCAGTGGCTGGACGTGAGGGATAATAAGTTGCGAGTGGTGAAGGATTCTGTCCGACCGTGGCTCACCTCCTTCCGACAACGACGCGCTGAGGAAGTAGCCCTTACACGGCTTAGAATAGGACATTGTCCTGACACATGGTTTTCTGTTACGTCGTGAGGAGCCACCAACGTGTCAGACATGTGGGACACAGTTGTCGATACGGCATATTTTAACTGAGTGTGTTTTATATGCGGGTTTGAGGGAAGATTTCAGTTTCCCACCAGACCTACTCTCTCTTTTAACTAATAATGAGGCGAGTGTCGCTAGAGTTTTACGTTTTTGTGTGATTTCTGGCCTTCTTCCCAAAATATTGGGATTGCAGTCTTAATGTGCTTTCCAGTGGTTTGGTCACCCATTATTTGTAAGTGGTCACTCAGCCACCGTTACTTATTTTTCCCTGTTTGTACTGCTATTTTGTTTTTAGTTTTATCTCCGTGTTTTGATGTGCTGTGTCCAATCTTGCAATTTGAACAATACCACTTCTCTCACGATTCGGCTCTGAATTGAACTTTTGGGAACGGGCGCTGATAACCTCGCTGTTGTGCGCCCTAAAACACTAATCATCATCATCATCATCATCACTATTTCACTTCACGAAGCATTTCTGTAATACTTGCGGGCTGATCGAACCTAGCACTCACAAATCCAGCAGCAGACGCCTGATTTGCTTCGATGTCTTCCTTCAATCCAACCTCGTGGGGATCCCAGTCATTCACGCAGTACTTAAGAATAGGTCGCGCTAGTGTTCATACGCCTTCTTCTTCACACTTTCCCAAAGTACTCGCAATAAAACAAAGTCAATCACACGTCTTCCCTGTTACCAACATGACGTGCTCATTCCAGTTCATATCGGTCATTGTGGATGAGGTATCGGCCAAAGATCGAGGTGCCATACCAAAATCGACGAGTAGCATCGATGCCACAGAAGTTAGCTATGCACCGCTATCCGCACCGACCAATGTGAGGCGCTGGTGGAGCCAGACCTCCGATCAAGAAGACAACATCGACTAATTAGGGCTCATGTGTCACCCACTTCTTACGAGAAACTGAAGTTTCCAACAAGAAGAACTTTGTACTTCGAGTACAGATTTTAGCAAACATGTCCATCAAGTGAAGCTATAATATTCAGTTATAAATATTCGGCACATTCCTGTGGTTATGAAGTGTATAAACTACACCTTTTTATCCATCTTGTAATAATGTTTTATTTGCAACAGTTTGCTACATCTTACAGCTACTTGTCGACTTGGACATCAGTCGTAGCGTTGTACGAACTTTGCAACACCCTTGTAATAGCAGGCAGCCGCCTGTGCATCCTACCACTTCCCTACGCTGGCCTGCAGTTCGTTGTCTGCGCCAAAATGTTGTATTCATAGCCAGCGGTTCACGTGAGTGTAGACGAACATCAGAAGGAGCCAAGTCTGTGCTGCATGGTGGGTGATCAAACACATCCTATCTAGAATGAGATTTTCACTCTGCAGCGGAGTGTGCGCTGATATGAAACTTCCTGGAAGATTAAAACTGTGTGCGCCGACCGAGACTCGAACTCGGGACCTTTCCAGAGGTCCAGAGTTCGAGTCTCGGTCGGCGCACACAGTTTTAATCTGCCAGGAAGTTTCATATCAGCGCACACTCCGCTGCAGAGTGAAAAACTCATTCTGGAAACATCCCCCAGGCTGTGGCTAAGCCATGTCTCCTTTCTTTCAGGAGTGCTATTTCTGCAAGGTTCGCAGAAGAGCTTCTGTAAAGTTTGGAACGTAGAAGACGAGATACTGGCAGAAGTAAAGCTGTGAGGGCCGGGCGTGAGTCGTGCTTCGGTAACTCAGATGGTAGAGCACTTGCCCGCGGAAGGCAAAGGTCCCGAGTTCTAGTCTCGGTCGGCGCACACAGTTTTAATCTGCCAGGAAGTTTCACATCTTATCTAAAGCGATGCAGTGGCGTCTTCATTACCCCGCAGTGTGCGCCGCGGTGTGGTGAAGAAGAGAAGGAGTGGTAGGTAATTTATGTAGGGGTCTACGTAATCGGGCGAAGCGTTTCTGTGGTCACTCATACTTGGCGGGGACACCATTCTTTACGCGCGTCTTTACGCGCTTACTGTGTGCTCATAACTGAAAAGAGGGACGTGACACGATCCAGAGGCGTACTACAGACATTGCTCGACACATCCGTGCAAATTTTCATCGGATTTTCACTGTCGTTTCCATTTCGTATCCTATCTCATGCTACTTTCCGAACAAAACTCATAGTGCCACCCAGCCGTCTCCCACATCAATCAAACAAGCCACAGCTATGACCGGACTATTGTAGTTTCTTCAGATCATAAGTGTAGCCCGAGTTTTATCTACAATTTGTAATTCAGTACAAAGTCATGCATTGACGTACAAGCATTACTGGTAAAAATCCATGAATATGCTTATTTCAGTACTTTTGGATGAAATTCCTCGTTTTCCTTGTGAAAGTACTACTGTCATCTTAAGAATTTAAGAGTCACATTGTGATAATTCAATTAGCAGATCCACTTGTCAGCATAACAAATAATAGCTGGGGAAAATTGTTTTCACTGCACACTCTTGAGCGCGCTCGTCACTGATTGGTAGTTTCTGAACTGTGGTTATCTGGAAAATTTAACTCAATTCGACGTCCTTTACTCTTTCATATCCCTAACGTAACTTTCCTATGAAATTCTGTAAAAGAATTGACAGTTTTCACACTGTTTGCGTGGCTCTAACTAAAAAAACATGAACTCTTCGAAGGTGAAAATTGTAGACTCATAAGAGTGTTTCGTGCTGAACACTTTGATGAAAAGGTCCCGGGTTCGAGTCTCGGTCCGGCACACAGTTTTAATCTGCCACGGACTTTCAGTCCGCTGCAGAGTGAAAATCTCATATTGGAAACATCCGCCAGGCTGTGGCTAACCCATGTCTCCGCAATACCCTTTCTTTCAGGAGTGCTAGTTGTGCAAGGTTCGCAGGATAGCTTCTGTGAAGTTTGGAAGGTAGGAGACGAGGTACTGGCAGAAGTAAAGCTGTGAGGACGGGGCGTGCGTATTGCTTGGATAGCTCAGTTGGCAGAGCAGTTTCCCGCGAAAGGCAAAGGCCCCAAGTTCCAGTCTCGGTCCGGCACAGAGTTTTAATCTGCCATGAAGTTTCACTTTGATAAAAAAACTTTATCACATTGGTTGTCACGTTGACTTTATTATAATCTTTTGTGAAGACCAGTTAGTTACATTCTTCTGTACTAGTCCATACTTCGAATCTGTGCACTGACTAATTATCTTACTTTGATGCTTGAAAGTTCAAGTACTCATTAACAACATATCTGTATAAATGTAGGCTACGGTTATGACATTTCTGCCATAAGTTATTATTCTAGAAATATTTACGTCTTATAGTTACAATTAAGGCTACTTTTTATAGTTAATCAGCATGTATTTTCCTTCTTGTTGACAGTACTTTAGTGTCTGTAACCTACTTTCCTCCAAATAGCACCCAGCAAAATTTCGAAAACCTTTCGACTTCTAGTTCATATAGATTTTTTGTGCATAAAATAAACATGTCAGAAAATTTAATTCACGGGAAATTCAGTTCAAATGTATATTTGATTGATAACTGATCTCTGTTGTTGCTAATACATTCCACTTGCATAATCTTCTTGGTTTATATGTTCCTCATTTTCTCTCTTCCTTTTCTGTTCCTCCTTGTTATTATGGCGCCTTTGATTGTCTCAAGGACCCACCTTTCAGCTTCAGCAACCCTCATGGAATCAATTGCCAACATTGATTGTCTCATATTAAACGCAGAATATATTCCTAGCGCCTCTACAACTGCACACCTGCTGACTGTCTTATATTAAGAAAAAATATAGGCATAATAAATTTTCGAGAATAACAAAAGAACAGCAGCTTAAACTACACAAAAGTATATAAACAAAGCAATGTTCAAAACTAATATACAAGGGAAACGTAAGAGTAAAGCAATGCGTATCTTGCAACTGGACCGTCAACTTGGAAAACAGTTGCGTAGCGTACGTTTCTCGAACTGGAGTCTAATTACAACGTAGATGTAAAAAGGCAGTGGAAACAAGGGTATGGACGCGCACCGAGAGATTTGATACTTAATTCTTAAACAACTTTCTGATATCCATTTCAGTTACTTTGACCACCATTTTGTTCAAAGTGCTCTGAACATCAATTTAAGGTAAAAAACAGTAAATATGTATTTTGAAGTGCATACGCAGGCAAGTTACTTTAACATCATGTTCTCTCTCTCCTTCCTGTATAAACGCAGAGCGCACTTGCTGGATAAACTCATTTTAATTAATTCAGGTTATCGATTTCCAGTTGCGCGAGCCCTTCTTCCCGAACACTGCTCCGCAGCTGTGCTCCGCCCAAGGGCAGCTAGCCGCTGCTGCAGGAAACCCAGGACGGAAGCGGAGCCCCTAAATTCGGAGCGCGCCACGGAGGCCTTTAGCGCCTCTTCGCCGCCGCAAACGACCCGCGACGGCGCAAATCGACCGGCGATGCGACGCTCCATCGGGCAGCGGTCGCGTTACGCCCCGCTGTCGAATAAAACTTCACTGCCGGGCCACGAAGCGGCACGGAATGGCCCTCACCTGGTCTGTGCTCGGGGGGCGACGGGGGGTGGGAGGAGGAACAGCAAGAAGAACGACGACGCTAAGTATTGTGTTCCACCAGGAAAGCCGGAGAGCTCCGCTGCTCATGCTCCTCGAGAAAGACAGACTTTCAAAAGAAAGAGACTGTTCTACAGGTATACAGCATCGTCAGAGATGGCTGGCAAAGTACTGCGGTAAACAAAAAATCAAACCACGGTACCTCATACCACGATATACCGGGTGATTATAATTAAACTGTCCCTATTTAACACGTTATGATGCGGAAACTAATTACCGTACGAGAAACAAACTTGGTAGCAATAGTGTCAAGGATACAGGAAAGAGAAATAGTGCACAATAAATTCAATTCAAACACTTTTAATGTGCTGCTACGGTACATCATACCATTACATACCGAAACCATTACTGCTACAAATGGTGCTCCATATGGCACCCATCAGTTTCTAGAAGTCTGAATGCGCAGGATTGCATTCTCCACAATGGAACGAAGCATATCCGTAATTGTGCTGACTACCTCTCTTCATATTGCTGCGTTTAAGTTTAGCACATGAGTGAATGTTCCCCTGGTAAACCCTGTCCTTCAGGTAGCCCCACAACCAGAAATCACAGGTACTGAGATCAGGTGATCGTGCCGGCCAAGATTTTTGGAAACGATCGGCTGATAATTCGACTGTTTCCAAATGTGTTTCGCAGAAGCAGGTGAACTTCAACAGCGATGTGTGGTGGGGCTCCATCTTGCATCAAAGCTGTTGAGTTCAATGCGTCTCTCTCCTGTAGGGCGGTTACGACATTCTGGAGAAGCATATCGCAGTAATGCTAGCCAGTCACACTGCACCTCTTTGGTCCTTCAGCGCCAACCTGTTCATAAAAGAATGGGCCAATGATGAATGTAGCAGAGAAGCTACACCATATGGTGACACGTTCACCATACAGAGGATCTTCATGCACATTGACTGGTGGTGAAGATCCCCACACTCGGGAGTTCTGTGTGTTCCCCTCACCCACCAGAGAAAAATGAGGTAACGTCTCTCCATAGGATGGTCCAGGGAAAGCCCTCGTCAACTCCAATCCTTGCGAGAAAGTGTAGAATGAAGTCAACACATCGTTGTGCAAACTGCTGTACGATAGGGATCTTGTACGGATACCATTTGAGAATGGTATGAAGCACCTTCCGTACAGTGGGCCACGGGATGTTCAACTATCGTGACGCAGTACGCGCACTGCCTGACGATCGGGAATTGCACGCAGCGTTGCCAATAGCGATTTCATTAACCACCTGTGGTGCAACCGGTCGTCGGTCTCTTCCCAGAGGGACGCCAAGTTCTCCATTTGATTTGGACTTCTTCATTATGCTCCGCACAGCCAGTGGAGAAAAGGGACCCTTCCGTAATTCTTTCAGCCAGCGATATTCTCGAAGTGCAGCTACAGCATTACTGTGGTTTTGTTAATAGAGCTTCAGCAATAATGCCCCACTCCTTTTGTCCAACCTCATGTGACACGTCAACAAGAGGTCTGCGACAGCCCAGGTATATGAGACTATGAATCACGAAGACTGATCACGGCAAATGCTGACCATAGTTGGAACTGGACGGTGGCGTTTTGACGCATGGAAATCATGCACCCCATACTCTGCACATTAAAGCTACCAACGTTGGTCCTCGTACGGTAGATTAGTTTCTGCGTTATAATGTGCTAAATAGGGAAGTTTAATTATAACTACCTGGTATACATCTGATTTAGTGCTGGCAGTTATCGTTTGCAATTTACTGCTTGATTACATAACTTGCGAAAAATGTAAGCACCGGGCATCATCCATTAGTACGTGTACCTACGGAGCATTTAAAGCGGAACAACTACAAAAAAAAACTCATCGTAGAAAGGGCAGATGTCAGACTAAGATTCACCGTAAGACCCCTCAAGAAATGTAGATCATCCACGATGGAGTTAGCTTATAAAATCCTTGATCGGCAGAGATTTGAATACTAGATATTTACCCACAGCTACACTCATGTATGGATATGTCACGTATATTATATATATCTCCTCGTCCGCCCACTCTCAGTCCATCTACTCTTCCTCTCTCTTTTGATGTGTCTATCTTCTCTTCCCATTTCATTCTTCAATGTGTCAGTACATCTCCTCCTCCCCCTTTCGCTTTCCATCTCTTCCGACCCCTATATCTGAGCTGCTTCTCCCTCTCTCTGCCCATCTCCTCCTGCTCTCCTAAACCCCTCCTTCTCTCTGCCCATATCCACCTCTCCTTCCTTTTACAGCTGCCCACTGCCCCTTTCCATCTGACTCATTCTTGGTACCCCATAAGTTTTCTACCAATTTTGTAGGTTGGATTTTCTGCACAATTAACCTCTGGGAATAGTGAGATTTTTGTTTTATGGAACTTGGCATACTTTCGTACGATGATAAAAAGACAGATGAATCTACCGTTACAACGACGTGCTATACAGAAGGTATTAGAGGTCCTTAAATACGTCACGCAACACAACAACTTCAGTCTCAACATAGTCAACCAAATCTATGATAATCACAACAAACTAGTATATATATATACACTCCTGGAAATTGAAATAAGAACACCGTGAATTCATTGTCCCAGGAAGGGGAAACTTTATTGACACATTCCTGGGGTCAGATACATCACATGATCACACTGACAGAACCACAGGCACATAGACACAGGCAACAGAGCATGCACAATGTCGGCACTAGTACAGTGTATATCCACCTTTCGCAGCAATGCAGGCTGCTATTCTCCCATGGAGACGATCGTAGAGATGCTGGATGTAGTCCTGTGGAACGGCTTGCCATGCCATTTCCACCTGGCGCCTCAGTTGGACCAGCGTTCGTGCTGGACGTGCAGACCGCGTGAGACGACGCTTCATCCAGTCCCAAACATGCTCAATGGGGGACAGATCCGGAGATCTTGCTGGCCAGGGTAGTTGACTTACACCTTCTAGAGCACGTTGGGTGGCACGGGATACATGCGGACGTGCATTGTCCTGTTGGAACAGCAAGTTCCCTTGCCGGTCTAGCAATGGTAGAACGATGGGTTCGATGACGGTTTGGATGTACCGTGCACTATTCAGTGTCCCCTCGACGATCACCAGTGGTGTACGGCCAGTGTAGGAGATCGCTCCCCACACCATGATGCCGGGTGTTGGCCCAGTGTGCCTCGGTCGTATGCAGTCCTGATTGTGGCGCTCACCTGCACGGCGCCAAACACGCATACGACCATCATTGGCACCAAGGCAGAAGCGACTCTCATCGCTGAAGACGACACGTCTCCATTCGTCCCTCCATTCACGCCTGTCGCGACACCACTGGAGGCGGGCTGCACGATGTTGGGGCGTGAGCGGAAGACGGCCTAACGGTGTGCGGGACCGTAGCCCAGCTTCATGGAGACCGTTGCGAATGGTCCTCGCCGATACCCCAGGAGCAACAGTGTCCCTAATTTGCTGGGAAGTGGCGGTGCGGTCCCCTACGGCACTGCGTAGGATCCTACGGTCTTGGCGTGCATCCGTGCGTCGCTGCGGTCCGGTCCCAGGTCGACGGGCACGTGCACCTTCCGCCGACCACTGGCGACAACATCGATGTACTGTGGAGACCTCACGCCCCACGTGTTGAGCAATTCGGCGGTACGTCCACCCGGCCTCCCGCATGCCCACTATACGCCCTCGCTCAAAGTCCGTCAACTGCACATACGGTTCACGTCCACGCTGTCGCGGCATGCTACCAGTGTTAAAGACTGCGATGGAGCTCCGTATGCCACGGCAAACTGGCTGACACTGACGGCGGCGGTGCACAAATGCCTCGCAGCTAGCGCCATTCGACGGCCAACACCGCGGTTCCTGGTGTGTCCGCTGTGCCGTGCGTGTGATCATTGCTTGTACAGCCCTCTCGCAGTGTCCGGAGCAAGTATGGTGGGTCTGACACACCGGTGTCAATGTGTTCTTTTTTCCATTTCCAGGAGTGTATATATATATATATATATATATATATATATATATATATATATAGCCACTTAAAATTAACAGGGAGGAAACCAACAACGCAGAAAAATATGTAGGAATTATAGCAAACAAATTTAACACATTAGTAAAGAAAGCCACAGTAGGATTTTCATATGACAATGTACACAACCTAACAACAAAAATCCACTTCCGAAAGACGAAACTACCAGTGCACACATACCTAGGTGTATATAAAATTAATAGTAATGATTGCAAAAAGTTCTAGATAGGACAAACAGGCAAAAATTTGAAAGTTAGACACAGAGAACATACCAGAAACAGTTACACAAACCCATCAACAGCATTGAACCACATACAGCCAGAATGCCGCAATGTAAATCAGATCGGAAATGAAATGCAAATTCTGCACATAAGACCAAAGGGCCCAAAATTGAAATTTTTGAAAGAAATGAAATTCTACATATACGCACGCAAGTGTCCAGACAAAATTCTTAGCAAACAAACAAACAAACTTTAAACATGGACATTATACTAACAAATTTATTGAAATTATAGAACACAATAATGAATAAAATAAATTTAAAGGCAAAGAGAACACCAGCGAAAATTAGCAAAGAATTTACTACTACGACACAAATCATATAAACATATAATATCGCTGACATAGCTGTGAATTTAAGTTGTTAAGTTTACGAAAAATATTAAATAAGCTTTATCGTATGTTGCTCAGCAACAAATTCCACTGCTGAGACATTACGTATCTACAATTTAGTCTGCACTGCACCTACGATATGCAGCCTTACAAGATACTAGACAGCGACAGCGTTAGCGATGTGTTTTGAAAGTAATAAGTGCAACTCAGTACACAAAACTGTTATTGGTTACGAACAGCCACAGATACAAGTACAAGTATTAACAATTCCGTATGTTTGCAAATAGCTTGGTAATGGCCGTCAAGCCGAAATAAGCTTATAGCATCGAACAATAGCATCGTAATAAAAAGTGTTTGAATGTTGCAGCGTTTTGGCGTACTAGATATATAGTGTCCTTAAACGACAAGTGCAACGTTGCAAACCCGAGAAATTCAAAATATTCTTGGAGGGAAAAAAATCAAACCTCCAAACCTATAGCAGAAGTATAATGAACCAAGAAAGACTGAGAGGACCATCTTACAGGAACCCCTCCGGAAAAAAATTTAGATTCCAAAAAAACTGGCAGACGATGCAGGTAACTTCATATTATTTAGTATTTTTGCCCCTTAAGTTAAATCAGTTTTATCACTGTGTAAATCTATGTTGATAATTCTGTTCCTATAGTAGATGCAGAATGAAGTGCGTCTGATATCTTGTTGATGATGAAGTGGAATTATTTAACAATTTGTACATTCTTAAAACAAAGGATGAACGAGATATTTTTTTCAAGGGATTGAATGATGCAGTAAATGTAGACCGGGTACTATTACGACAGGAGTAAAGAAAAGACGACACAAATAATACATTTAAATATCATGTGTTAATGGGTAGTGAACGGAATGAGGTAGGCTTTAAGTAATTCCTTACCCTATATACTGTGACAGTAAAGCGAATTAGACGACTAAGGAATTTGTAGCTGAAGGGATAAAGCCCAAGAGACAACAGAGGTAAATATATCAGTTTTTCCTCTTCTTGTGCCTGCAAATTAAAAATAATGAACATAGAAACTCATCCCCATCGAAAGAAACTCACTATACTCGAAAGGTGCATATGTATCTAAGTACAGATTTAAATCTCAAAATTATTTCTGACGTTTATAGGCAAAATATATTGGTATGAAACGTCCGGGAAGATTTCAGTTAGATTAAATATTGGTCAAGCTGAATTCCGAAATCAGATACTGGATTTTAAGGCATGCCAGGGACAGATATGGACTCATATCATAATTTTGTAATGACGAAGGGGAGGCTAAAGTTTAGGAGACTAGTCAGGAAGAATCATTGATCAAATAAGTGGGATCCGGACGTACTAATAAGATAAGCTTCAAGCTGCCTGAAGCTATATGTACTGCGATAAATAGAAGCCCAGTAGGCAGTTCAGTTGAAGAGGAATGGACGTCTCTAAAGAGGAAAATCACGAAGTTGGAAAGAAAAACAAAGGTTCAAAGAAGGTAACTGCGAAGAAACCATGGGTAACAGACGAAATACATAGTTAATACAGGAAAAAAGTAATACAAAAATTTCACCAGCTGAATATGACCAGTGATCCAATACTGTCAAATGTTTTTTATTCCAGTCTTTGATCACAATATCAATTCCTTTGACTATGACCGGTTTCATTCTGTAATGACCATCCTCAGATCTTTTCTACACCATGTACTGAAGTGATAATGCCATAATGGCATCGTCAAAACATATAAATATAGTAAGCACAGCATATTTACATGTTTTGACGATGTCATTCTGGCCTTATCACTTTAGGACATAGTGTAGAAAAGATCTGAGGATGGTCATTACAGACTGAAACCGGTAGTCGTCAAAAGAATGGATATTGTGATCGAAGACTGGAGTAAAAACATTTAACAAAAACATTTAATACAAAAATGTTCAGGGAAATTCGTAAAAGAAATGGTTCTCGGAAGGTCTGACTCAGCATATAGAAAAATCCAAACAACTTTCGATGAATTAAAAGCAAGGGCTGTAACACTAACATTCAGAATGCAAAAGGAGTGCCACTGTTAAATGCAGAGCCGAGAGCGGACAGATGGAAAGAGTACTTTGAGAGCGTCTATGAGGGAGTGAACTTATCTGATGACGTGATAGAAGAAGAAACAGAAGTCGCTACTGAAGAGATAAGGGATCCAGTATTAAAATCAGAATTTAGAACTTTTGAGGACTTAGTGAAGTAAGGCACAAGAAGTCATTCTCATTACCCCAATGCCCTTGTCAAAGAGAGCGGAGGAGCGGACAAAGGTTCAGGGCACCCTCCTATCCTCGGGTTAGGGACCGCCCCTAAAGGTGGAAGAATCAACGATGATGGACGCCATGAGGATGCAGAAGGCAATGAAAACTACTCCATTAAAGACACATAACGTGTATCCACAGGACATGTGGCATATCATTGAAAAAGTCTCATGATGATCTCTCCTTTGGCAAAAGTTTCCGGAATAGTTCCCCATTCGGATCTCCAGGAGGTGACTACCAAAGGGGACCATGAAAATAAGATTGAATAACTAACGACAGGATAACGTTCTACTAGTCGAGGCGTGGAATGTCAGAAGTCTGAAAGTGGTAGGGAAGCTAGAAAATCTGGGAAGGGAAATGCAAAGACTCAGTCTGGAGGCAGTGGGCATCAGTAAGTGAAATGGAAAGAAGACAAAAATTTCTCGTTCGATGCGTATAGCGAAATATCAACAGCGGCAGAAAATAGTATAACGGGAGTAGAATTCGTTATGAATAGGAAGGTAGAGCAGAAAATGAGTTACTGTGAACAGTTGAATGATAGTTTTGTTCTCATACGTATCGACAGCACACCAACACCGACAGTGACAGTTCATCTATGTATGCCGACTTCACAACCTGAAGATGAAGAGATAAAGTATATGAGGATATTGAGCAGCTAATTCAGTTACGTAAAGGAAGATGAAAATATAATAATCATGGAGGACAGGAATGCAGTTGTAGGGGGAGGAATGGAAGAAACGGTTGCTGGAGAATATGGACTTGGTACTAGGAATGAAACAGTAGAAAACGAATTGTGTTCTGCAATAAATTTCAGCTTGTAATAGCGAATACTATGTTCAAGAATCACAAGAAAAAGAGGTATTATTGGAAAATGCCGGGAGGTACGGGAAGATTTCAGTTGTACTGTATCGTGGTCAGGCAGAGGTTCCGGAATCAGATACTGGATTGTAAGGCATACCCAGGAGCAGATATAGACTCAGGTCGTAATTTAGTTATGATGAAGAGTAGGCTGAAGCTTAAGAGACTAGTTAGAAAGAATTGATACGCAACTAGGTGGGATACGGTGTAAGGTTACCCCTCTTCCTGAATTTTCGTTTATCTGTTGATGGATCACCGAATCTTTGCACATTGACAGGTTCACTCTGAATATCTAGGAGCGTTGCGTCCCATGGTTATCAAATCGTCTTTCAACAGTTCAGTTAATAGGTTCGATAATTAATTTACAACATTGGTCAATGCGAATACTCACTAAACATTTAGAAACGGACTAATATAGCAAAACATTGCAAGGCGTAACGCAAGAGAAAGATCGAGTGACCATGGCACAAAACATACGCTATGAAAGCAGGTAACAACTTCTTTGGCGAACATGCCATAGCATGCCTTTAATAGCATTCTCACCTAGATTATTTAACAGTATAAAGAAATATCAAACGTAATGACATTAGATGGATAAAATTGTTTTTCTTTGGATGAACTGGAATACCAATGAGAAAGGGATCTGTTCTAGATTTATATTTATTTTCATTCTTTCAAAGCAAGAAAAGCACGATACTCACACACTATCAGTAGGTGACTCCACAGTTGGTGGAAGTCCAGGTAACGATTATCAGAATGGTCTCAATACGACTGTCTTTTGTCACACGTGAGTCCTTGCTAGGAGCAGGGGTATAAATTTTAAAATATCATGAAACATCGCAACTTCACGTACATACGCATGCAATTAAACATATGCAACAAAGGTGGTCAGGAATTTAAGCAAGATTCTTTTCATTTCATCTCTTTTATCTCTCGTGAATGACTACGTATTATCTCAGGTCGGATTACAGTGCAAAGGCACACTGTCAGTATTGTTCTCGTCAGTATGTAATGCAGTTGTGTCGATTAGGTCCTATATGCTTGCTCCACCCAAATCACGATGAAATCTCATACTCATAAAGTCCGCTTGTTCAGTGATAACTGTGCTCGACAAAATAAAAATCATCGTCTGGTCCGGCTGTTCCTAGCATTAAGAAAATATTTAGAAAGATTTAGCACTTTGTCTCATAAGGGGCCACAAGTTTCGTCCTTACGATTGTGAGTCTAGAATACTGAAATCAAAGTTAAGGAAGATAGACAGAACCGATTTTGTGCACTAGTTAACTAAATTAATAATACGATAGTAGCACCATAAAATGTTCACAGTAAACGATGTAGATAGCTCAAAAGAAGTTCTGAATGTGAAGCATTGGTGGCCCAAGTTCTGAACGAGGATAGCAGTCTCTCTAGAAACGTCATTCAAACAGAGGAATCATATAATTCATTTTGGCATAAGTTCCCTACAACATTTCATTTATGAATGCAACAACTCTGGCTGTATTGTGGGATTGCCATTCATCAATGCTCTAGTCAAAAATACCTTTCGTATTGGCCTAAGTCAGCATGTTGAACTGCCTAGAAATTTATGTTATTCTTCTGGTAAAGTTCCTGCAAAAAAGCGAAAGATGGAGAACCTTCACAAAATGATTCAGAATGTGGTAGATAGCTGCTGTGAATTTTATGTGGACATTCAGGAAGTTGCTTTGGTGGAAGACAATAACGAATGATGGATCTAATACGACCTTGTTATGCATGTTTTTCTTTTTAATTTTCTTTCTAAGCGTAATAAAAGAGTGAGGTCATGAGGAAGCATTAAAAATCCAATAAAATAACTTTGTGTGAATGTACTTCCATGTTTGTTAATTTTTTCAAAATATGTTAAAAGGTCACAAGTATTGAGTCCTTTTTAAACGTAATAACATATCATTCTGCTCAGTATAAGAGTTTCAGATCAACCGTCATCATTAGGTGTAATAGTATTGTGTAATGGAACGAAAAATTCGGGGAAAACTCATGAAATGTGTTAATAAATTTTTTTTTCATACCCGAAAATTCAATTCTGATGGAGATTTGCCCTTGTAACAAATGACTGTTCACGTGTTCTATAGGATACAGATCTGGGGATCCCACTAGCCTCAGGAGTACTTAATCATTCATACAGGCCATAAAGAAATGTCGCATGTGTGGAGGTGCACTGTCCTGTTGAAAAATGGCAACATGTAACTGTGGCGTGAAAGGTAACACATGAGGATGTAGGGTGTCTATGACATATCGATGTGTAGGCAATCTATCGATGTGTAGGCCACTACCTATATTGGTCTGAAGTCGTTCCCCACACCGTGACCCCAGGAGTAACACCGCTGTGCCTCTTCAAAATATTGGGAGCATGGGGCTTCCCAACATCACCGGTCATACTAGCCAACGGTGGCGATCTGAGAATGCAGAATCGCGATTAATCGTTGGACACAATGGGACGCTATTTATCAGCAGCCCATGCTTCCCGGTCATAACACCACTCCAAATGCAATCGTTTGTGACGTGGTTTTAAGGGCAGCCAGCGCATGGTGAGGTTATTCCCTAGTCAGGATGCTATTAGCCTCCGAGCATTGGTGCGGGATGGCGCAAGACGTTTCTGGGAGTCCATTACTTGTTCTCGGATAGCCACTGTGGATGTGAAGGCATTGCGATATGCTTGGTGCACTGTAAGGCAATCCTCCATTGTGGTGGTCAGACGTGGTCCACCGGAATCTTGACTCCTCGTATACTCGCCCTCGCGTTCCCAGAAGGTCCTGGGTCACTGTCACAGCCGAATGCCCAAGAAATCTAAATATTACACGTTTCGACCAGCTGTCTAAATGGAAACCCACAATGAGGTCTATTTCAAACTCTGTCAGGTGCTGACATTTCTGTCTCACGCAAGTGTGTGGCATCACCGTGTCCTTCACTGGCATCGCTGAACGTCTCATGATGTTCACGTCCTTTATGTATCCTAATAGGCCAGATAAAAGGAATAAACACGAACAACACTAATTATTCTGGTGGTAGTTGTAAGTGGCATAGAGAACTGCACTGGTAATCATTAATAAAACAATAAACTGGGAGCCAAGAGTGCAGGAATTCTTTTTATTCCATGGTTAACGGTTTCGGCGAAACTAAAGCCGCCGTCATCGGATCTTAGGACACATACAGGTTACAAGGCAAACGCCTATGTGCTACTTACGACAGTTTTGTAAGGACTGCGTGTTATAGGCAACTATTAATATTATCATTGTTTGTCTTGATGTTGTAACCTGTATGTGTCCTAAGATCCGATGATGCGACTTTAGTTTCGCCGAAACCGGTAGTCATGGAATAAAAAGAATTCCTGCGATCTTGGCTACCAGTTTATTGTTTTACAAACAGCTAGATCGCTCGCACATGTGTACAATGTGCTCCCTACAAGAAAGGTAATCATTTACTTACCCGCTGCTGATGTGTACAAGTACGAAGTAACACTGATAGCGAAGCACGTCGCCTGCGAGCTTTACTGTTTTGTCAAACAGACTACCGGTTTCCATTGTCAAGGTTCTGGCTATCCTAGATTCACGAATGCATTGCAAGTGCTATAACTAATAATTCTTGTATTTCACTGCTAAGTTAGCGATGCTCTGAAGTACTAGTTTTATATTTTACTTCCTTTGGTGATCAATGAATGAGCCGCCACTTATCGCAGGAACTTCGTTTCGGTTTCACGTTGGTTGATGATAGAGTTCTGTTTTCATTTACGTACTGCTCCAATCGTACTCCATTTGCGTAATACAACTGAAGTGCAATGACTTGAAATATATTCACGGCTGCGAATACAAACAACCATGAGTTGTATATGGTGATGACGATGATGATGAGTATGGTTTGTGGGTCCCTCAAAAGAGTGGCTGTGAGCGCCCGTACAAATGTCCAATTTGTTCAATTTCCAGTCTCGACATTTTCCTGAATGATGACGAAATGACGAGGGCAACACAAAGACCCAGTTCTCTGGCGGAGAAAATCCCCGACCCGGCCGGGAATCGACTCCGGGAGCTCGTGATTCAGAAGCAGTAATGCCACGAGCTGCGAACGCTGTGTAAGAGAATGCGTCAGCAAAAACCTCTGCCAGACCGGGACTCGAACCCGGGTTTTCTGCTTCACGCAAGCGGTCACCTTAACCGATTTGGCTATCAGTGCATGACTCATCCATAGGTCCGGATTTTAATGACAAGTCATATTTTTTTCTGAACTATAGGGTGAATTTTAGAACAATTTATACACAAATCTAGGCATTTTAGTGTCGAAAAATGTATTTTGATTGTGCATATAAAGTCATATTTCAACAAATTTTTGTAATAGGTCATATTGCGGCTAACTTTTAATATGATAGGTCATATTTCAGTCGACTTTTGCCAAAAATGCATGTATCGTTTTTCTCGTATCTTGCCGGACACACAAGTAAGAAAATGAATATGTTGCTCATGAGACAATATTTAACGTGCTATTATGAAAGATAAACAGGTAAATTAGTACACAGCTTTATTTCTCAGGACTGTAGCAGACAATTGGTGTAACGCAACAGTCGTTTCGCGAACATAAAACAAAGTTGCGTAGAGTCGACAATACGCTCTCAGAGCCAACATTGGCGGCTTCTGCCGTAATAATCACCGCAGTCGCAGAGGTGTTCCCAGTCACCAGTTTGAACACAGCCTTTGCCTTGTTCAACATGACTGAAGCAAAGTGCTCCGACAGCGTGAAGTTGCGAGGATATGTTCGAGAATTTAGAAAGAAGTTCTTTAGTACGGAAGGGAAAATATTATTTTGTAAACTGTGTGAAGTTAAAGTTAGTGGCGAAAAGCGCTTTAATGTGCAACAACACTGTAATACCGCTAAACACAGCAGCTGTGTGAAACGAAGTTCTGAAAATAACAGCTGGGAAACGCTGTTATTTGAACAGACAGGTCAATCGTCAATCGTGCAATCATTCTGCAAGGATTTGTGTGAGATGATGATGCCCTGCAACATCTCACTGGAAAAGCTGAAGAATTCATGTTTCAGACGGTTCTTGGAGAAGTACGCAACACATCCAGTTCCAGATGAATCTACACTGAGAAAGAACTATTTATCTGTATGCTACAATGATGTGCTCAACAATATATGAATTACTATTTCCAAGCAAAAGATCTGGCTGTCGATAGATGAAACTGCGGATGTTATTGGGCGATATATTGCAAATGTTGTTGTTGGCGTTCTAAAAGTTGATGGCTCTGGAGATATGTTCCTACTAACGTGTGAAGCTATTGATAGAGTAAACAATTCGACGATTGCCATTTTCTTTGACAACTCTCTGAAGCTACTGTGGCCGGATGGTGTGAAAAGAGACAACGTTTTTCTACTTGTAACAGATGGTGCTACATATATGGCTAAAGCACCCAAAGGGCTTCAGATTCTCTACCCCAGTATGGTGTACGCCACTTGCCTTGCACATGCGTTGCACAGAGTTGCTGAAGAGGTACGATCAAATTACCCTGACGTGGACAAATTAATTTCCTGTGGCAAGAAAATCTGTGAAGGCTCCGCTACGGGTGCAGAAATTCAAGGAACAAGCACCTTCAACGCCCCTCCCCCCTAAACCCGTTCTTACACGATGGGGTTCTTGGCTTAATGCTGCTGAGTATTACTGTACCAACTACACCCAAATAAAGACAATCTTCTGTGAGCTTGATAGCGATGAATCCAGTGCTAAAAAATTGTAAAAGAAGTTTTTACAGATACATTGCCTCGAAACTTGGCACACATCAACGCCAATTTTTCGGTGATATCAAAAGCCATCAAACGACTGGAAGCTGTTGGCACTCAGCTATGTGAGGCTATGAGTATTTTGCAACATGTGCAGAGTGAGTTGGGTCGAGCTCGTGGTCATGTGGCTGACAAAGTGGAAACCAAATTGCAAAGTGTTCTCCAACGGAATCCTGGATATTCTACCCTGTGCAAAATTAGTGAGAGTCTTTCAGGGAATGCCGCAACATTTGAAGATAATGAAACAAATCTGAACCCCAGTGACCTGGCCGCCTTCAAATACGCTCCAGTGACGTCTTGTGAAGTGGAGAGGAGCTTTTCCAGGAAGGAAACTATCCTCATCGACAACCGTAGATCTTTGACAATGGAAAACCTGAAAATGCACCTTGTGATCAAGTGCAACTTTGCAGATACTGAAGGTTGACATACGGTATTAAATAATGTGAAACGCTTTAAATACTATGTAGAAATAAAAACATTGTTTTACTGTTTCGATAGATGGTCTTTTCACTGTACTTCGTGTTTAGAAAATAAAACCTTCAGACATTCAAAGAAGTAGGTGCAAATTAGCCGCAAACCCCACAGAAAAGAAAGAACTATACTTACAATATTTTGAGAAGTGAATTTTGTATTACTTTATAGTGAATACAAAATTAAATAAACAAACAAGAATGCTTTAAGTAAACTTCTATTAAGTCATATTTTATTTTTAAGGTAATATTTATGTAAGTTTTAGGTCATAAATGCTTGCATATGTCACTGATTTTAGGTAATTAAAATCCGGTCCCTACTCATCCATGTCGGATGAAACATTGGCTCGTTCCTCTTAACGACACAAACACTGGAATATCGTATTTACTCGTCACCACCGGGCAGCGACATTTCAATTAAGATGTTCTCCTCTGTACGGGAATTACATAATGTGTGTACGAGTCCAGGTTATGACGCAGGAACGAGGGCATATTCAGGTTTGGGTCTGTCGGAGAGTCGTGAACGGATAGATCGGTTAAGGCGATCGCTCGCGTAAATTGGGAAATTCGGCTTCGAGTCGCGGTCCGGCACGAATTGCCACTGCCTTCATTCTCTTATACACTACTGGCCATTAAAATTGCTACACCAAGAAGAAATGCAGATGATAAACGGGTATTCATTGGACAAATATATTATACTAGAACTGACATGTGATTACATTTTCACGCAATTTGGGTCCATAGATCCTGAGAAATCAGTACCCAGAACAACCACCTCTGGCCGTAATAACCGCCTTGAGACGCCTGGGCATTGAGTCAAACACAGCTCGCATGGCGTGTAGAGCTACAGCTGCCCATGCAGCTTCAACACGATACCACAGTTCATCAAGAGTAGTGACTGGAGTATTGTGACGAGCCAGTGGCCCGGCCACCATTGACCAGACGTTTTCAGTTGGTGAGAGAACGTGCTGGCCAGGGCAGCAGTCGAACATTTTCTGTACCCCAAAGGCCCGTACGGGGCCTGCAACATGCGATCGTGCATCATCCTGCTGAAATGTAGGGTTTCGCAGGGGTCGAATGAAGGGTAGACCCTCGGGTCGTAAAACATCTTAAATGTAACGTCCACTGTTCAAAGTGCCGTCAGTGCGAACAAGAGGTGAGCGAGACGTGTAACCAATGGCATCCCATACCATCACGCCGAGTGATACGCCAGTATGGCGATGACGAATACACGCTTCCAATGTGCGTTCACCGCGATGTCGCCAAACATGGGAGCGACCATCATGATGCTGTAAACAGAACCTGGATTCATCCGAAAAAAAATGACGTTTTGCCATTCGTGCACCCAGGTTCGTCGTTGAGTACACTATCGCAGACGCTCCTGTCTGTGATGCAGCGTCAAGGGTAACCGCACCCATGGTCTCCGAGCTGATAGTCCATGCTGCTGCAAACGACGTCGAACTGTTCGTGCAGATGGTTGTTGTCTTGCAAACGTCCCCATCTATTGTCTCAGGGATCGACGGGTGGCTGCACGATCCGTTACAGCCATGCGGATAAGATGCCTGTCATCTCGACTGCTAGTGATACGAGGCCGTTGGGATCCAGCACGGCTTTCCGTATTACCCTCCTGAACCCACCGATTCCATATTCTGCTGACAGTCATTGGATCTCGACCAACGCGATCAATGTCGCGATACGATAAACCAAAATCGCGATAGGCTACAATCCGACTTTTATCAAAGTCGGAAACGTGATGGTACGCATTTCTCGTCCTTACACGAGGCATCACAACAACGTTTCACCAGGCAACGACGGTCAACTGCTGTTTGTGTGTGAGAAATCGGTCGGCAACTTTCCTCATGTCAGCACGTTGTAGGTGTCGCCACCAGCGCCAACCTTGTGTGAATGCTCTGAAAAGCTTATCATTTGCATATCACAGCATCTTCTTCCCTTCGGTTAAATTTCGCGTCAGTAGCACGTCATCTTCGTGGTGTAGCAATTTTAATGGCCAGTAGTGTAGATCCGATGGTTGTTCGTACTCGCAACTGCGAATATATTTCATGTATTTGATGACGGCCGTTGTCGCCACTGTGGCTGTTCCTTCGGACATGCATGCTTTGTGAAAGAACATTGCATCGTTCCTTCTAACAACACAGGCACTGCAATATCGTATTAATTCCTTTCTTTCCTTGTTTGTCAGCGTTTGTTGCATTGTTTCCATGAAAAGCCAGAGTCCAGTAAATCTGCTGTGTACGAGGAATTTATTAGGTTGAGACGCTCCCAGATTACGCGTAACTGGAGTGGCGAGGTCGTTTCCGTACCTGACGCCGTTCTGCCGACGCAGTCCTTGCTGCCTGCCTCTCAAGCGACTCAATAAATAGCCAGCCGACGCTCGGAAAGCAAAGCGAATGCCGGTAAAGAAAAACAAAAAAGGTGGAGAAGAAAGAAAGCGAGGGAAGTTCTCCAGACTGTGCCGCCGTACCTCCTAACAAAGTCACTCTCCAGTGTTTCCGAGACGTAAAGGGCTCGAGAACAGGCTGTGAGTTTCCGCCTCCGGTGACGATACGAGCTCTCGCGGGACCATCGACTTTTGTAGAGACTGCACCAATAGCAAGCACTAGAGGGCAATCAGAAACGTTCTAAAACACACAACAAGAGGCGGTGTTGTAAGGAGAGGGTTTTAGAAGGTAAGCAGTTTGTATCATGTTGACTGTTATCGTCGGAAATTATGATTTTCTCAAAAATAACGAAATAAACATCTTTCTTATTGTGTGTCAAAACAGTGTCCTTAAAAATAAAACGTAAACACCACTCACCCGTCTCAGTCCTGCTCCGACAGGTCGACTGCCACCTACAAGGCTGTGCGCGGAACGGATATGTGATCGTGGGCCACGGGGTGCCGCCAATCCCTCAAGCCATTATTGCTGGTAGACGAATACTGGTGATGCCGCTGCTTGTTTCATTAAGCAGCTACTTATCTGGCCTCACGCGGCTGTGAGTACTCCATTGCAGACATTCTCATCTCAGATAATATCAGAGAAGTTACCGGGAATCTAACCAGTCTCTCCACACCGACGGTAGCGCTGCGAATCATTCGGTGCTGGAGGTGGTCAGAACGCCTTTAAAATCTATATACCTTTTCTTGCAGACATTCAAACTAATTCTGGAAACATTTCTGCTACCTTGATGCTGGTGCTTCAGAACATGCTTTTCAGAAAGTTCGTTAGCTACGTAAGGTGAAGAAAGTCGACGTTCACGCATTTTTGATAGAAATAAGCGAACAAAATCAATGTTTTACGCGATAAATTCGGTGACTACAGGCAATGAGATATTGATTTTACGCTTTTCTCCGTGAAACGATAAACTGATTGACAACTGCTGTGTGGCAGCTTTCATTGTCATGGTTAAATTGATTAGGCGTTTTGGGTTGTTTCTCCTGATTTCATCGAAGCCTTGTGGGAAAGAAATTATTTTATATCCTTCAGTACTAAATGTTCTTCGATGCTTTAAAGCAATGGGCGCGACATATCCAGTGCAGCAAGCGATAATTTGGAAATGCTTCCCGAAAGAAACACTTTTATAAGGCTTCAGCTCACGCAAACAACTCACACTGCTGAGTGATAGTTTCCGCTAGATACCTAAACAGCTAAGTTTAGTCTTCTGTTACCTCATTATATAGCGACTTTGTTTTTAATCAGTAGGATTTTTTCAACATTCCTTTACACCAGTTGGCACGAGCCTTTTTTGAGCCTTGGTGAAATTCTGGGAATCTGTCGCGAACAGACGTTTTTTCCATGCCAAAACCGAATATGTGTTCGATATGTATATCGATGCCTTCAACTCATCTTAAGTCCCATGCTAATCCTCTTGAATCATGTGGTGTATGGCATCGATGGTTTTGCGAAGGAGCAACCACTTTCTGTCGACGTTCACAAAATTTATTGTTGACAAATGATAAAAGCGCGACGATAAGGAAATTCAATAAAATAAGTTGTACACCGTCATTTGTAAAAGTGACTGATAAACAAAAGTTGAGCAAAAAACGTAAAGAAAGAAAAAAATATCTTAACGTGATATATCCATGTCTTATCACGTCCATTGTAACGAACACAGTCACCAGATCTCAATATTATTGATCGTTTACGGTCTACTTTGGAAAGAAAGGCGCGTGATCACCATCCACCTCCATTAGTTACCACTTGCCACTGTTTTGTGGGAATAATGGTATAAGAGTCCCTAGAATACAATACAGGACCTGTATTTATTCGTTCCGAGACAACTGGAAGCTGTTTAGAGTGCCAACGGTTTTTCTACAATGTATTAGGCGTAGTAATGTGTTGTGTTTCCAGAGTTGCTACTGCTGAGTTTTCGTCCACATCCTTATCAGATTACGATTGAGCTTTAAGCACACAGATTTTACACAGAGAACGCGAAGGAACTTGCCCCCCTTCTTGTAGCGGTGTACCACATCCCTGTTTTCAAGAAGGGTCGTCGAACAGATGTGCAGAACTATAGACCTATATCTCTAACGTCGATCAGTTGTAGAATTTTGGAACACGTATTATGTTCGAGTATAATGACTTTTCTGGAGACTAAAAAATCTACTCTGTAGGAATCAGTATGGGTTTCGAAAAAGACGGTCGTGTGAAACCCAACTCGCGCTATTCGTCCACGAGACTCAGAGGGCCATAGACACGGGTTTACAGGTAGATGCCGTGTTTCTTGACTTCCGCAAGGCGTTCGATACAGTTCCCCACAGTCGTTTAATGAACGAAGTAAGAGCATATGGACTATCAGACCAATTGTGTGATTGGATTGAAGAGTTCCTAGATAACAGAACGCAGGATGTTATTCTGAACGGAGAGAAGTCTTCCGAAGCAAGAGTGATTTCAGGTGTGCCGCAGGGGAGTGTCATAGAACCGTTTCTATTCACAATATACATAAATGACCTTGTGGATGACATAGGAAGTTCACTGAGGCTTTTTGCAGATGATGCTGTGGTGTATCGAGAGGTTGTAACAATGGAAAATTGTACTGAAATGCAGTAGGATCTGCAGCGAATTGACGCATGGTGCAGGGAATGGCAACTGAATCTCAATGTAGACAAGTGTAATGTGCTGCGAATACATAGAAAGATAGATCCCTTATCATTTAGCTACAAAATAGCAGGTCAGCAACTGGAAGCAGTTAATTCCATAAATTATCTGGGAGTACTCATTAGGAGCGATTTAAAATCGAATGATCATATAAAGTTGATCGTCGGTAAAGCGGATGCCAGACAGATTCATTGGAAGTATCCTAAGGAAATACAATCCGAAAACAAAGGAAGTAGGTTACAGTACGCTTGTTCGCCCACTGCTTGAATACTGCTCAGCAGTGTGGGATCCGTACCAGATAGGGTTGATAGAAGAGATAGATAAGATCCAACGGAGAGCAGCGCGCTTCGTTACAGGATCATTTAGTAATCGCGAAAGCGTTACGGAGATGATAGATAAACTCCAGTGGAAGACTCTGCAGGAGAGACGCTCAGTAGCTCGGTACGAGCTTTTGTTAAAGTTTCGAGAACATACCTTCACCGAGGAGTCAAGCAGTATATTGCTCCCTCCTACGTATATCTCGCGAAGAGACCATGAGGATAAAATCAGACGCATACCGACAACCCTTCTTTCCATGAACAATACGAGACTGGAATAGAAGGGAGAACCGATAGAGGTACTCAGGGTACCCTCCGCCACACACCGTCAGGTGGCCTGCGGAGTATGGATGTAGATGTAGATGTAGATGATGGTGTTAAAATCTAAACCTGGTGTCCTAAACAGTCAACAGACCGCTCCACTTAATTTCATGTGAGTATTAAGACAATATTGCACAACAGATATTGTTCAGCATCTTAACTTGAACAAGGGTGGCCCAATTAAACTTGAAATTGTAAGATGGCAAGAACTATTCTCCTTATATGATGTCACTAAAGATCACCTAACTCACGTTGAGCGAACAGTAGGGCTGAACAAAAATGACTGACAAGGCACAATGCATCTTGTAGAGGGTATAGTATGTTCGTATTGGAATAATTAATGTTGGGTGATGGTTTTAAAGTAATTCACATGACATGAAAATTTTGTGGAAACGCGTCGATTTACGGGAGGCTAGTTTATCACAGGGAAGTATTCAGAACTGACTGTAGCCGGCTGGGGAGCGGCGAAGGGAAGCGACAATAGGCAGCTTAGGGCAGCTCAAGCTCTGAGAAAGCAGCAATGGGGCGTGGCCTCCAGCTGCCTTAAGATGAGTGACAGTGAGTGGGTGGTTGACCCCATGCTGGTGTACCAGGAAGCAGACAGAGAACTTGTACGCCTGTTGCTAAATGTCCGTCGTCCCGTTTTCACTGAAACATGCGAGAAAGCCGCGCAAAGCTATGGTGGAACAGTCAACAGAGGTCAAAATATGCGTGTTAGTGACTATAGCAACTTCACGCTGAATTCACGGTCTGCAGAGTCTGAAGTAAATCAGGTGAAGAGCGACAGCATGAAATATGCCAGCCTCCGATGGGAACGTAGGAGTAAGGAATTTGAAGTACTCTCCTGGGAGTCAGAATTCTGGAAGAATTGGTGTTTTGTGCAGACGCTAACCTTGATGGGTGGCCTGTGAGGAGCTAAATAACAGAAGTTGAGAGGAAGGGAAATTTTGTGGGGATTTGTTCACTTCCCAGAGCAGGCATTGGTCGACACTGGGAAGCAACGCATAATTAACGTGACTTGTGCTGCAATTGGCGTAAGTGATTTTGCTGGAGGGGAAACCAAGGTGAAGCGGACTGGGAGAAGTCTCCATAGTGTTCTTCCATTCCCAGCTTTCCTAGAGTGTAAATGTGGCGTTCTTTGCTCAGTTTGCCTGAGAGAGAGTGAGCATCTCTGCAGTTTAGGACTTAGCAAACGGAATGAATGAGCTTGAAGATAGAAAGTTTTCGTTCAGTTACGTACTGAGCAAGATAGCTAGGAGTGAATAGACGAGCACAGCCTTGCAGTACCATGAGGTCGGCCGGCATCTGCATAACGACACCGCCCCGCCACGCTGAATTCGGTGATATTGCGCCCGCTACGGCCGCTGATTAATTTGTTGGATCACGTCGGCAAAGTTTCCACGAGGATTTCATGGGCCGTGTACTGTAGAATTCTTCTCGCACTTTGCATTACGCCTGGGTCAGTCGATAGGAATTAATTTTGATTTATCGCACTTTACTCCATGTAAACACAATTTATTACCACTGCCTGATAGGAAAGACATGTAATGTGATGATTGAAGGTCGGGAGTTAAAATTAATTCGTTCTAATCGACTGCATATGTTTTCAATCAAGTAGTTGAAATCCCAAGTCACTTTCTTAATTAATTTTATGTTCAACATTTGCATGTTGTGTTCAATAGCTGAATATAACATCAATGTGCACCCCTTTTTAATTAAAAGTGATCAATTCTGAATCCATTAATGTCAACACTGCCACAGCAGGTCAATCAGTAGTCACAGGACCTTATTACTTTCTTTGCGTTATCCGACATTGCGGCAGTTTTGCCCTCTCTGTTGATCTGTTACTCAGTTACCTGGGGTGAACACATACCAAAACCAGATAAGTGATGGATGGGGTGTTACAAAATATGGGCACCATAGTTTGCATAAAGATAATGAAGGGTTTCATCAAGTTATGGAATGAAACAACAGATAACATTAAAGTCCTCTTTAATGCTAAAACACTTGTACTTGACTCCATACACTGAACAGATCAAGCAAGGAATTATGATATGTATAATGGCTAAAATGGGTTGTTCGACATACACGATAATACGTATCCGCGGGGGGGGGGATATTGAGCGGGAGGTGGAATAGGAAAAGAAAAGAAATGCTAATAATGTCATACAACTTGCTATGTCTTCATTCAGTGATTGCTAAATAAGTTTACAGATTAAACGAAAGACCAAGAAGAATACAGAGGAACACCAGTATCTTTCACTAGTGGTAGCAGAGTGCGTAGATTAACTGAGGAAAGCAAGACTCTAATTTAAAACATTAACTTCGCATCCGCCTTGGCATATCATGTGCAAATGCTGCTCATTATTAACAGCGTTCTAAACCTAAACTGCAGAGAATGGCTGCACTAATAGGTGAAAGTTAAACGTTTGGCCCAGCGTCTGTGATCCGCTATAGGAAAAGTTCTCAGAACGACCACGAGCCAAAACGTTGTCTGCTAGAAACACAGAGTCGGAAAGAATGTTCGACTCGTGGAGTTCTAAGACCAAAAGTTCATACCTTCTCCTTCACATCACTGCAAACTCGTTAGCCAATTATTGTGGACCTTCTGAGTTCAGTTAAATGAAATTGTCAGGAAGGCCCCAGTAATCGCCCCTCTCTAACATAAACTATTGTCATTAACTCTTAAAGAGAGGGCAAAAAGAATTTTTTTCCCACTATGAGTTTGGATCGAGGTTTCAGCAAATGAGTTTTCGTTCTCGCTACAAAATTTGGTGAGCCAATACTTGTTTCCCTTACAAAACTTATACATAAATTACTTCTGACTTCCTTTGAGTCCCGCAGATTTCTCTAACTTTGTATGCCTCATGTTTTTCCATCCCCTTGCAGATCGCTACAGTTTTCGAAAGCATTCTTTCCACTGCCGCTCCCAATGTCAGTTTACAACTTTCCGAGTTCATCATACTCCCTGCTGCTATGGCCGACAATGGGGAACCTTGGCTTTTTGGCCATTGCTCAGTGTACCGCTGCCAGCGACTGTGCAATATAGCGAAAGAACAGTTGTACGGTCGGTTACGTGTTACGTGATACGTGCCGCGTACCACTTTCAGAAAGTGAATTGGACGAGATTGTAGATTAACTGTACTCGAAAATTAAAAGCGATCCATAGTGACTTCGAATGCTTATCGGACGCAACCCTGAACATTATTCAAATGGCAGAAAAGTTTCCCGTTACAGTGCAAAACAAGCTTTGGTATCGAAGATGGCGCCTGAAGTACTGGAGAGAATGCACGTAAAGCATGTAAAGCAGCCAAGGAACTCCCTCACATTATTCCGTCTGTCACTCAGTGACAGAGATAATTGTATAGGTACTTTTATCAAAAGATTTCACATTCCTTTATGGAAATATGATCACCAGGCAGAGACGCACACCACCGCGAAAACTGGTAGTAAAATTATAGATATGAGAAATGCGATATCGTTACTTTAAGCGGCAGTCACCAGGCAGAAAATTAACTTTATATTTTGTGGCTGATGAAATTATGTTGAGAGTTAAGTAAATGGGAAAAGAGTTATAATCAGCAAAGGAAACAGAAAGATTAAAGACACCAACTGGGAAACACAAGAATCCATTCGTTTTTGAATGCGGCCTGCAATTCTCAAATATCTACCTCTAACAAACGGATCATACACACTGCTATTATATCTAGAGCATATGTTACTTAGACTGATGAGCCAAAACATTATAACCACAGCTCCCCGCGAGGTTGTATGCTGTCTGGTGGCGTTGAGGGCACGTGACTCGTTAAGGTAAGTATATGAGAGGAACAGAGACGAATTGGGACTCATTCTAGCGACGATAAGTGGCGCAAATGTGACTTTGACAAAAGCCAAATTGTTATGGCCCAGAGCCTAGGACAGAGCATTTCGGAAACGGCGCAGCTGGTCGACTGTTCGCGTGCTACTGTCGTGAGCATTTATGGAAAGTGGTTGAAAAATGTCGAAACCACGAGTAGGTGACAAGAAGTTGGACGTCCATACCTCATCACAGAAAGCAGGGATCGGAGGATTTCCCGGTCTCTACAGCAGGACAGGAGCGATGTCTGGCAGATCTGAGGACAGAGTACAGTGCTGGCGCAGGAACAAGTGTTTTGGAGCTCACCGTTCAGCGCTCAGTGTTCGACATGGTGTTCAACAGTAGAGGACTGCTAAGTGTTCCTATGTTGACAATAACGTCGACGTTTATGATTACGGCGGCCACGGGATCATCGAGATTGGTTCGCGGATCAATGGAATCGTGTCGCCTGGTAGGACGAATATCTTTTATTGTTGAACCAGGTCGATGGTCGTGTCCAGATATGCCGTCATTCAGGTGAACTGTTGCTAGAAACATGCAGTGCTCCACGGACACAGACCGCTAGGAGCAGTGTTATTTACGTGGGACATTACCCCGGGCTTCCCTGGTAGTAACCTGAGGCACCATGATAGCTGCAGACCACGTGAACATCACTAGAGGCCACCTGTAACCCCTTATGCCTCCTGTCTTCCCCAGCAGCGGTGGTATTTTCCAGCAGGATAACTGCCCGTGTCAAGGCCAGAACCATGCTGCACTACTTAGAGGAGCATGAAAGTGAATTCACGTTGATGTCTTGGCCATCAAATTCGCCTTACCTGAAACCTACGAAACATAACTGGAACGCTATGGGGCGCCAGCTCCGCCCCCACAAACCAGCAACCCGTAATTTATGGGAAATGTGTGACCTGTACGAAGGCATCTGGTGCCACAAACCTCTGGAAAACAATCAAGTACTTGTCGAATCAACGGCACGCAGAATCACTGCTGAATTGCGTTCCAGAGGTGGACCAACATGCTTTTAAGCAGGTGGTCATAATGTTTTGGGTCATTGGTGTATCACAGAAGTAACTGGGAGGACGTTTTGCCAATATTACGAAAACAAAACGCGATGATTTTCGCGAAGGTCTTAAGAAAATCATGACTTTATTGGTTTTATATTTCCAGTAGAGACTGGGAAACAGCTGAAAACTGTAGTTGATTGTTTACTAGGCTATCATTTGCACATATGGTCCTGCTCACTTATTCATAAACGAGAATTTAACCGTTCTGTCCACAGCACTACTATAGCCGTTTGGGTCCAAAATCGCGGTACTTTCCCTACTGAGGACTTTACGGCACAACGGCCTTACGCTCCACAAGTGGGGGCGGGAATGCAATTCCTCGCGAGTGACGAGCACTAGGCTCAGTACTGAAAATAAAATTTTTGCTACGCCCGCAAATCGTTAGACAGGCAATCTGCAACTAGATTTGTGTGACCAGGTCTTCGTTTTATGCGTTCAGTAATACAGATGCCAGTTTATAAAACCAAACGTTTGTAAATATTAGTAATTTCAGTATACCTACTTCTGTGGCGGTAATTCTTATATAAAAGATAACTGGCCATTGTCCATAAGAAAATAGAAAAATTCAGATTTAACTTTCGGCCGACGACAAGGTCATTAGAGATGTGCTATCACCTCGGAAATATTGTGTATGCCTGAAGGAAATCGTGTTGTTTTTCAAAAGTGACTTTCCTTAAGTATGCCTTAAAGGATTTGCAGAATCTACAGAAAACTTTAATCATGATGGTTATAGAAGTCTTTTAACCCACTACTCCTGAATGTGGCAAACACCCCTTCGGTAGCTAAATCGTGGAAGAACAAGTACGAATTCCTAAGAGAAAGCATATAGTTGTACGACAAGTTTATGGCAAAAGAATGTATGCCAGAGGCTGTACTTAGCGTATTACCTTCCAATAAATATTCTTGCTCTTCAGCAATTAGAACTGCTGACTTCCCCTGAATAAGTGGCTACGTTTATTATAGTTACTGCGAGAACTATTCCTGCTATCTGGAACACCGCAAACTAATCGTTTTGCGTTTACATTTGCAACAACTGCAACACAATTACAAAAAAATTAATACACTAACTGTAAGACAAAGAACAAAAAAAGAAACGACGCACCACGAAAGAATTATCCGAACGGAACGGAAACCGGTAGACGTGATTTACACGTACATACAAACAAAAAATTACAATTTCAGAGAAACTGGATCATGTATTCAAGAGAAAGAGCTTTGCAAACTGAACAATGGCGCGTTAGCCCACCTTTGGCCCTTATGCAACTGCGCGATTCGGCTTAGCATTAATAGTGTGTGTGTGTGTGTGTGTGTGTGTGTGGGTGGGTGGGTGATATCGTACAAAATTCTGTCCGACTGGGGTGTTAGAGCGTCAAAATCCATAGCTGGTTTAAGGGTACTGTCCATAATGCTTCAAACGTTCTCAATTGGGGATGGATCTGGTGACCTTGCTAGCCAAGGTATGATTCAGCAATAATGAAACTCTCACCTTGTGCTGGCAGGCACCATCTTGCTTAAATATAAGACCAGGATGGCTTGCCATGAAGGGCAACAAAGCAGGGCGTAGAATGTCGTCGTCGTACGGCTGTGATGTAAGGGTGGCAGGGATGACAATCAAATTAAAAGAAATAGCATCCCAAACCATCGCTCCTTTTTGTCGAGCAGGATACTGGAAGGCAGTCAGATTGGTATCCAATCTTCGTGTAGGGCATTTCCAGACACGTCGGTTGTCATCGGTCAAAGACAAGCAATTTTACTCCAGTCAATGCGATTCGAGGCCGAAGACGTGTCGGGAGACACAACAGCGATGGGATTCCAACCCGACTATGGCCTGCCATACGGGCCGACAGCAAGGTCTGGGTTGCCATTTCTTTTCATAGTAAGACACATTTGACTGTCATCTGTTGCACCTTTGCATCACAGCGTTCGTCGGCGACATTCTACGCCCTGACTTTTGGCCATCATGGCAAACCACCCTAGGCTTACATTTCAGGAACGTAATGCCCGCCCGCACACGGCGAGAGTTTATACTGCTTGTCTTAATGCTTCCCACACCCTACCATGGCCAATAACGTCGTCGGATACCGCTCCAGTTGGAAAAGCTTAGAGCATCATGGGCAGAGCCCTACAACCATCTCCAGATTTTGACGATCTAACACTCCAATTGGACGGTATTCGGCACTATATTCCTCCGGAGGGCACCCGACACCTCTGTCAATCTGTGCCAAGCTGAATAGCTGCTCGTATAACGGCAAAAGGTGAACCTATGAGCTATTGACTTGCTTAATTTGAGAAGCTCTTTCTCTTGAATGGGTCATCCAATTTTTGTGAAAGTGTTATCATTAGTTTTTCTGTACATGTACATCACACCTATCGATTTCTGGCGCATTCGAATAATTCTTCCACAGTGCGTCGTTATTTTCCTTTTTTATCTTAGAGTGTACATAGCCAAAATACTTCCCTTTCCGTGTTATTCCGTTGCTAGAAACAAACTTATTTAAATGAAAATGAAATCATTTGTTCCTTAGGTTAAGGAGTAAACAGCTGACCAGAGTGAAGCTAGATTTCATTAGATAATTAGCAGGACATACTGTTTGCAGGGTTCATTTATTCCAAGAGTTTAACATTTTCGGTTTCATAGTCTTCCTGTGGAAATAATTTTTTCTTTGATGACTTTTAAGTAAGTTGTCCTCTATTTAATTGCATTACTTTATAACTGAGAATAATAGCAACTGTTCCTCCTGAAGTAGTGCATAAGATTTTCATACAGAATGATTTATATTTTCATAATGCCACAGGTACTGGAGGAGATTTAGTACGGATTTAAAAGGAACAGGGGAGCCATAAGCGTATACGACAGACTGTTGATGTGCAAGTCACTGTTTTTCATGTGGAGATTATATATTTTGAATATGTTGCCAGTGCCATAAAGACAATATACATGGACTGTCCCTCCTTAACGATAAATATTCTTCTAAGTCCAGTTATTCGATGAGATTTACGTTTCGCAACGTTTTCAAGTTCGTAAATAGGCTTTTCTGTTCCTATTATTAAGTAAGCACCTTGCTGTATGATTTGTTCTTCGAAACAGTAGCATATATCTAGGAATCGAAACTTCTAATCACATGAGATTCATTTAATGTCTTTGAATTGTCATGTGCACGGGTCTATTATGTTCGTAATAAATGAATGACTGCCTTATTTTCTTCGTTGAATTCTTCAGTCTGCTCCTATAATTTGTTCACATCCTCTGCATCTTATGCTGGCAAGTAAGCTTCAGTAATCAGCGTATCCACAACCTTATAATTTCACTGCTAACGCCCTGCCACTAACTGGTATACCCGTTGTTACGTTCTTGCCTAAAGGTTTCCTGTATATAACTTCAGTCCCATTTTCCTTCCTTTCCGACACCTTGTAAATAACCTTTCATACTCGAGATTCAAATTCACCTTCTGCTTCCCATCGAACCTCGCTTTACAGTAGTTGACAGATTTTACGTCACTTCATTTTTCAAAAAAATGGCTCTGAGCACTACGCGACTCAACTTCTGAGGTCATCAGTCGCCTAGAACTTAGAACTAATTAAACCTAACTAACCTAAGGACATCACACACATCCATGCCCGAGCCAGGATTTGAACCTGCGACCGTAGCGGTCACGCGGTTCCAGACTGAAGCGCCTTTAACCGCACGGCCACACCGGCCGGCCCACTTCATTTTTCTCTTTAAGTTTTATAATTTTCCTTTCTTAGTCGTCTTCCTCACGTTCCCTTTTCCCTTCTTATTTTGATTAATTCAGTGCTTGGTTCTCCTGGGTAAGGGCCCACTCGGAGATTCATATGTAGACCCATTCCGGAATTTTTGTTCTCAGGAACAACTTTGGAGCATAGCCCAATGCCACTATGGATTCAACATGAACCTTCAATACGGTGTTTCCCATTGCCTCCAGTATCCTATGCTGTTGGCCATGTCAGGCTCCTCTGCCATTGAGTGTAATTTCTCACTTTAGGGGAAGAGAGAGCCCTGCTTCTAGCTGCCCATCCATCCTCCATGGAGGCTGTTGGCACTTGCAGAGGGGGACTCCTTCTCCCAGGTGAGATTCGGTCCTTGTGTCGATGGCCGTTTATGAGCAAGCATTGCCCCTTCCCTACCACGCTGAGGTGACGTCAGGATTCTCCTCTCATCAAGTATATGACCAAATGACTTTTTCCCAAGATTCTCCAGTACTTCCAGCGAAGTGTGAATAGTACGTGGAAAAGGGAAGAAGGAACGACATAGCTGGAGACTGTGCACTGTGAATGACTAGTGAAAGGGGAGGAAAACTGAGAGCCTTCTGTGAACGATTTTATCTCTGGATCGCCAATACCTGGTTTAAAACATCAACAACGATGACTATACCATTGGAAAGCTCCGGATGATATTGGTACATACGAAATAAACTTTCTCATAACTAGCCAGAGATTCGAAAACGTTATCAATATGCAAGAAATCTTTCTATGAACAGACGCCAATATGGACCAACATTTACACGTAGCAGATATTAGGAGAAGGTTAAAGCATATTAAAAAAGACCAATGATAAAGAAATGAAATGTTGGCAAATTCAAGAGTGAAAACTCTAAGAAAGTGTATGGTTACGTCGAAAAGAATTTAGAACATCTAAGACGAAGTGTAGAATTCGCTGAAGTGTGGAAAACATTGAAAATACATTGGTGGAGAAAGAACAGTGTATTGGCTAACGTTGACAAGTGCGGGAAAGGAAACAACGGCAATTTGGAAGAAGGTAGAAAACAGTACAGAAAAATGAACAGTGAGCTAAGAAGCTTAATTAACCTGGTTAGAGAAAATGTGAGGGGACAAATAAGAAGAGGTGTCAAACAATTGGAAGGGAAAGAAAAATTACGAGAAATGTATAGAACCGTGAAAACTTTAACAAAAAGAAAAGTAAGGAAAATAATCAAACAAGGGTTGGTAAATGTACATTGGAAGAAGAAAATATATAGAAAAGAATGAGGAAGACCGATACCCTAAGATACTGAAATGAGAATTTGAGAGAGCAGTTAAAGAATTCCGAGAAAAGAAAGCACTGTGGTGGGACAGAATATCAATTGCGAAACAAAGTTTTAGGTCGAAATTCAATATCCATATTGACTCAGGTACAAAATATGATTTGTAACACAAGAATTAGGCCCCAAGATATACTTAAGATCATTGTATAGCTTTATACGCAACGCAAAAGAATAGCCCGTGCAACGAAGGCTATAGACGGTCGAATAATGGAAAATAATTAGTTTAGTTCCAAATTTTGCTATAGTGGTTGGAGGGTGTCCCAAGAATAACATGTTGATAAAAATGACCAGGGGGGAGGGGGGGTTAATGTGGGGCGGGGGCTGTGTTTGAAGGTCACTTTTGTACATTTTTCTATAACAACACTAAAACTGCGGCCTTTACAAAAACGTATCCAAGGTGAATCTCAAACTACACTAAATTTGGTACAAAAAGGTCCTAGTCGTATTTCTCTAGGACTCGTATATCGCGCGAAGAGAGCAAGAGAATATTGAACACACTGCAAGGCGAACTTGTCGTGAGCATCCATGAAAAGTAGGTGAAGGATTGTGAAACAACGAATGGGTGACTGGGTGTTGAACGTATACGCCTCACCACAGAACGTGGAGATCAGACTATCCCGCACTCTGAAGCAGTATAGGCAGCGGTCTGTGACACAGTACATTGCTGGTACAGGCACATGTGTTTCGAAGCACGACATTCAACGCACATTGTTGAACGAGAGGCTCAGAAGCAGATCCTGCTAAATGTTCCCATGTTGACCCAACGACACCGCTAATCACGATTACAGTGGATCAGAAGGAACCTTGAGCCGCAGTAAGTTTTGAAAAGCGCGCCGCAGCGCGTAGCGTGAAACAGTCATCCTCCGTTTTCTGGCTTTCACGCCTTTGTCGCAATTGAAGGCTTCGGTGGCTCCCTCTAGCGGGAAAGGGGAAAAGTGGGCTGTTCGCGTGGGTTTAAGAAGTGGCTCTTTCTAAACCACTGGAACGATTTCAGTCAGATTTGTTACACATACACTCCTGGAAATGGAAAAAAGAACACATTGACACCGGTGTGTCAGACCCACCATACTTGCTCCGGACACTGCGAGAGGGCTGTACAAGCAATGATCACACGCACGGCACAGCGGACACACCAGGAACCGCGGTGTTGGCCGTCGAATGGCGCTAGCTGCGCAGCATTTGTGCACCGCCGCCGTCAGTGTCAGCCAGTTTGCCGTGGCATACGGAGCTCCATCGCAGTCTTAAACACTGGTAGCATGCCGCGACAGCGTGGACGTGAACCGTATGTGCAGTTGACGGACTTTGAGCGAGGGCGTATATTGGGCTTACGGGAGGCCGGGTGGACGTACCGCCGAATTGCTCAACATGTGGGGCGTGAGGTCTCCACAGTACATCGATGTTGTCGCCAGTGGTCGGCGGAAGGTGCACGTGCCCGTCGACCTGGGACCGGACCGCAGCGACGCTCGGATGCACGCCAAGACCGTAGGATCCTACGCAGTGCCGTAGGGGACCGCACCGCCACTTCCCAGCAAATTAGGGACACTGTTGCTCCTGGGGTATCGGCGAGGATCATTCGCAACCGTCTCCATGAAGCTGGGCTACGGTCCCGCACACCGTTAGGCCGTCTTCCGCTCACGCCCCAACATCGGGCAGCCCGCCTCCAGTGGTGTCGCGACAGGCGTGAATGGAGGGACGAATGGAGACGTGTCGTCTTCAGCGATGAGAGTCGCTTCTGCCTTGGTGCCAATGATGGTTGTATGCGTGTTTGGCGCCGTGCAGGTGAGCGCCACAATCAGGACTGCGTACGACCGAGGCACACAGGGCCAACACCCGGCATCATGGTGTGGGGAGCGATCTCCTACACTGGCCGTACACCACTGGTGATCGTCGAGGGGACACTGAATAGTGCACGGTACATCGAAACCGTCATCGAACCCATCGTTCTACCATTCCTAGACCGGCAAGGGAACTTGCTGTTCCAACAGGACAATGCACGTCCGCATGTATCCCGTGCCACCCAACGTGCTCTAGAAGGTGTAAGTCAACTACCCTGGCCAGCAAGATCTCCGGATCTGTCCCCCATTGAGCATGTTTGGGACTGGATGAAGCGTCGTCTCACGCGGTCTGCACGTCCAGCACGAACGCTGGTCCAACTGAGGCGCCAGGTGGAAATGGCATGGCAAGCCATTCCACAGGACTACATCCAGCATCTCTACGATCGTCTCCATGGGAGAATAGCAGCCTGCATTGCTGCGAAAGGTGGATATACACTGTAATAGTGCCGACATTGTGCATGCTCTGTTGCCTGTGTCTATGTACCTGTGGTTCTGTCAGTGTGATCATGTGATGTGTCTGACCCCAGGAATGTGTCAATAAAGTTTCCCCTTCCTGGGACAATGAATTCACGGTGTTCTTATTTCAATTTCCAGGAGTGTATATACAATCTGGAAATATATACTCTAGGGATGGGAACAATCAGCCACCTATTGGGGTGAGAGAGAGGAGGGGGGGACGAGGAGATAGACAAACATCGAAGAGGAAGGAGGAGATGGGTACAAATAGGAGGAGGAGATGGAGAGAGATAGGGGAGGGGAAAGTGGACAGATAGAGGGGCAGAAGGAGATGAAGGAAAGAGAAGTTGTTGGATAGAGACAGGGGCAGGAAGACATAGGCAGAGAAATCGAGGAAGAGGAGATTAGCAGACAGAGGGGGAGAATGAAATTGACAGAGAGAGGGATGGGGGAGGAGGTAGACAAAGTGAGGGGAAGGAGTTAGAAGGGGATGAGGACCTGAACACAGGGGAAAAGAGCAAATGGACAGAGAGGAAAGGCGGAGAGTGGGGCAGGAAGAGATGAATAAGGGACGGGTGGAGGAGGTGGACAGAGAGTGGGAGTGGTTCAAATGGCTCTGAGCACTATGGGACTTAACTTTGAGATCATCAGTCCCCTAGAACGCAGAACTACTTAAACCTAACTAACCTAAGGACATCACACACATCCATTCGAACCTGCGACAGTAGCGGTCACGCGGTTCCAGACTGTAGCGCCTAGAACCGCTCGGCCATCCCGACCAGCAGCGTGGGAGTGGTGGAGATGGATAATGAGACAGGGAAAGAGGAGATGGTCGAACAGAAGATCAGTCTGATGTTGTGTGTTTAATTTTAATTTTTGACTTGAGCATTTCTGCTCTAAACTTCGACCATTGCCTTCTCGCAATGCAATGATTTCTTAAAACTTCATTCTGATGAAGTCATCCTTAGAAGTGTCGAAACCTAGGTCAGTGTACAAAATATTTGCAACCGGTTGGCTGTATGATTCCTATGTTGTGCAGTTATGTTCATAAAAAACAGAATACCTTGAACGACTAGAGATAGGACTTTCATATTCACCGGACATGTGCATTAGTACGTCTTGCAGAAATGATTAGAATTTCAGTAACCCTGGTTCAGCATGTGTCCTGTTGTCTATTAGGCACAGGATGCGCCATGGGCACTAATAACTTGTTCATGCGTGATGGCATCGATGAGTATATGACGCGAATGGCGTCCTGTGGTATAGTCATCCATACTGCATTCACCCTGTTCCAAAGTTCATCTGTTGTGTTTGGCACTGATGTAATATTTCTGGTATAATCAGTGGTATATGTGAATACAGTATACAAAATGTGTCACTAATACAGTTAGTAATAAAGAAGTATTAAATTAAAACGTCGTGATTCATGTTGTAGTTTTACTGCATGAACAGCAAAAATTCAGTACGCGATAAACTTTTTTCCCTTCATCATACTGTGGGGGTCGAAAGGTGTGTACAGTCACTTGCAAGTCTGTATGAGCCCTCATTCTAAAATACTGCAAAAGTGAAGTATGGATAATCCCACGTCGTGAGGTACACTGCTTTTCAACCTCCACTTCCTAGACAGTAAAAAATGTGTGTACCAAGTCTGGTTGAAATCGGTCCTGTGGTTTAGGAGGGGATGTGCAGCACACATACACACAACAGACTCTGGCGTGACAAAAGTCACGGGATACCTCCTACCACCGCATTGGACCTCCTTTTACCCAGCGTAGCGCAGGAACTCGATGTGGCATAGACACCCCTGCAGAAATATGGAGCCATGCTACCTCTATATCCGTTCATACGAAAGTGTTGCCGGTGCGGGATTTTGTGCACGAACTGACCTCTCGATTATGTCCCATAAATGATCGATGGGATTGATGTCGGGTGATCTGGGTTCATTCGCTCGCACTATTTGGAATGTTCTTCAGAGAAATCGCGAAGAGCTGTGGCCCCCCTGACATGGCGCACTGTAATACATAAAATGAATGGCTGCAGATAGTCTTTAATGTCGCCGAATACTGCCATTTCCAGTCAGTGATCGGTTCAGCTAGTCCAGAGGACCCAGTCCATCCCTTGTAAACACAGCCTATACCATTATGGAGGCACCACCAACTTGCATAGCGTCTTATTGACATCTTCACACCATGACTTCAGGAGGTCTTCGCCATACTCGAACCCTACCATCAGCTCATTATTTATTTTTTTTTCATCAGTCTTCTGACTGGTTTGATGCGGCCCGCCACGAATTCCTCTCCTGTGTCAACCTATTCTACTCAGAGTAGCACTTGCAACCTACGTCCTCTATTATTTGCTGGATGTATTCCAATCTCTGTCTTCCTCTACAGATTTTGCCTTCAACAGCTCCCTCTAGTACCTTGGAAGTCTTTTCCTCATGCCTTAGCCGATGTTATATTATCCTGTCCCTTCTCCTTATCAGTTTTTTCCACATATTCCTTTCCTCTCCGATTCTGCACAGAGCCTCCTCAGTCCTTACCTTACCAGTCCATCTAATTTTCTACATTCGTCTATAGCACACACCTCAAATACTTCGATTCTCTACCGTTCCGGTTTTCCCACAGTCCATGTTTCACTACCATACAATGCTCTTCTCCAGACGTACATTCTCAGAAATTTCTTCCTCAAGTTAAGGCTGATATTTGACATTAGTAGATTTCCCTTGGCCAGGAATGCCCTTGTGCCATTGTTATTCTGCTTTTGATGTCCTCCTAGCTCCGTCCATCACTCGTTATTTTACTGCCTAGGCAGCAGAATTCCTTGACTTCATCTACTTCGTGACCATCAATCCTGATGTTAAGCTTATCGCTGTTCTCATTTCTGCTACTTCTCATTACCTTCGTCTTTCTTCGATTTACTCTCAATCCATACTCTGTTATCATTAGACTGTTCAATCTATTCAGCAGATCAAGTAATTCATCTTCACTTTCACTCAGGATAGCAATGTCATCAGTGAATCGTATCATAGATATCCTTTCACCTTGAATTTTAATTCCACTCCTGAACCTTTCTTTTATTTCCATCATTGCTTCCTCGATGTGCAGATTGAACAGTTGAGGCGGAAGACTACATTCTTGTCTTACACCCTTTCTAATACGAGCACTTCGTTCTTGGTCGTCCACTCTTATTATTCCTTCTTTGCTGTTGTACATATTGTATATGACACGTCCTTGTCTATTTTTCTCAGAATTTCGAACATGATGCACCAGTTTACGTTGTCGAAAGCTTTTCCCAGGTCTACAAATCCTATGATCATGTCTTAAGTTTTCTTTAGTCTTGCTTTCATTATTAACCGCAACGTCAGAATTGCCTCTCTCGTGCCTTTACCTGTGCGATAACTCTCAAACTTGTCAGCTCTTGCCGCTTTCGGAGTTGTGTGGATTATGTTTTTCCGAAGGTCAGATAGTATATTGCCAGACAGTATGCTGAGTCCGACCTAACGAAAATCATTTCTTTTTCGATTTCATCACATTTTTCATGCAGACATTTCGTCTTAGCTTCCCTCCTCTTCCTATTTATTTCATTCCTTAGTGACTTGTATTTCTGTATTCCTGAGTCTCCCGGAACATTTTTGTACTTCCTTCTTTCATCGATCAATAGAAGTATTTCTTCTGTTACCCATGGTTTCTTCGCGATTATCTTCTTTGTACCTCCGTTTTCCTTCCAAACTTCTTTTATCGTCCTTTATCTTGATGCCATTCATCTTTAACTGTACTGCCTACTGAGCTATTCTCCACTGCTGTATCTATGGCCTTAGAGAACTTCAAGCGTATCTCGTCATTCCTTGGTACTTCCGTATCCCACTTCTTTGCGTATTCATTCCTCGTGACTAATATCTTAAACTTCAGCCTGCTCTTCATCACTACTATGTTTTGATCTATATATCTGCTCCTGGGTTCGCCTGACAATCCATTATCTAATTTCGGAGTCTCTGTCTGACCATGACGTAATCTAAGTGAAATCTTCCCGTATCACCCGGCCTTTTTGAAGTATACCTCCTCCTCTTGTGATTCCTGAACAGATTATTCGCTATTACTAGCTGAAATTTATTACAGAACTCAATTAGCCTTTCTCCTCTCTCATTCCTTGTCCCAAGCCCATATTCTCCTGTAACCTTTTCTTCTACTCCTTCTCCTACAACTGCATTCCAGTCCCCCAAGACTACTAGATTTTCATCTCCCATTACATACTGAATTACCCCTTCAATATCCTCATACACTTTCTCTACCTCTTCATCTTCAGCTTGCAACGTCGGCATGCATACCTGAACTATCGTTGTAGGTGTTGGTTTGCTGTCGATTCTGATAAGGATAACCCTATCACTGAACTGTTCACAGTAACACACTCTGTGCCCTACCTTCCTATTCGTAACGAATTCTACTCCCCTCATACTATTTTCTGCTGTTGTTGATATTACCCTATACTAATCTGACCAGATATCCTTGTCTTCTTTCCACTTCACTTCACTGACCTCTACTATATCTAGATTGAGCCTTTGCAATTCCCTTTTGAGATTTTCTAGTTTCCCTACCACGTTAAAGCTTCTGACATTCCACGCCCCGACTCGTAGAATGTTGTTATTTCGTTTGAATATTCAATCTTTTTCTCATGGTAACCTCCCCTTTGGCAGTCCCCTCCCGGGGATTCGAATGGGGACTATTCCGGGATCTTTTGCTAAAGGAGAGATGATCATGACACTTCTTCCATTACAGGCCACATGTCCTGTGCATACACGTTACATGCCTTTAATGCAGTGGCTTCCATTGCCTTCTGCATCCTCATGCCGTTGATCTTTGTTGATTCTTCCGCCTCCAGGGCTAGTTTTGCCACCCCTAGGACAAAAAGAGTGCCCTAAACCTCTGTCCGCTCCTCCGCCCTCTTTGACAAGGCATTTGGCAGAAAGAGGGTGACTTCTTATGCCGATAGTCTTCGGCTGCCAATGCTGATTATTAATGAAAATTTAGGCAGCGGTGGGGTTCGAACCTGGGACAGATGACGTTTCGATTATAAATCTTACCAACTGAAACTGAATGCTCATCCTTCCAGGCCAAGTTTTACCTGTGGTCTATGGTCCAGCGAATATGGTCACGAGGCCAGGAGAGGCGCAGAGGCGATACCGTGCTATTAGCAAAGGCACTCCTCGCGTCGGTTGTCTGTTGCCATAGTCTATCAACGCGAAATTTCGTCTCACTGTCCTAAAGGATACTTTCGTCATACGTCCCACATCGAGTTCTGTGGTTATTTCCTGCAGTATTGCTTTTCGTTACTACTGACAAATCTTCGTAAACGCCGCAGGTCTCGGCCGTTAAGTGAAGGCCGACGGCCACTGCGATGTCCGTAGTGAACGACAAAGCCTGTAATGTTGTATTCTAGGCTCTCTCTTGAGACTGTGGGTCTCGGAATACTGAATTCTCTAAGGATTTCCGAAATGGAATGTCCCATGTGTTTAGCTCCAAATACCATTCCGCAATCAGTCGGTTAATTCCCGTCGTGGGGACATAAAATCACGTCGGAAACCGTTTAACATGAAATAACCTATGCAGAAATGACAGCTCCGCCAATTCACTGCGCTTTCATACCTTGTGAACGCGACACTGGCCCCATGTGTACACGTGCATATCGCTATTACATGACTTTTGGCCCCTCGGCGTACATACGAGGGCAGTTCAATAAGTAATGCAACACATTTTTTTTCTGAAACAGGGGTTGTTTTATTCAGCATTGAAATATACCAGGTTATTCCCCAATCTTTTAGCTACACAACACTACTTTTCAACGTAATCTCCATTCAATGCTACGGCCTTACGCCACCTTGAAATGAGGGCCTGTATGCCTGCACTGTACCATTCCACTGGTCGATGTCGGAGCCAACGTCGTACTGCATCAATAACTTCTTCATCATCCGCGTAGTGCCTCCCACGGATTGCGTCCTTCATTGGGCCAAACATATGGAAATCCGACGGTGCGAGATCGGGGCTGTAGGGTGCATGAGGAAGAACAGTCCACTGAAGTTTTGTGAGCTCCTCTCGGGTGCGAAGACTTGTGTGAGGTCTTGCGTTGTCATGAAGAAGGAGAAGTTCGTTCAGATTTTTGTGCCTACGAACACGCTGAAGTCGTTTCTTCAATTTCTGAAGAGTAGCACAATACACTTCAGAGTTGATCGTTTGACCATGGGGAAGGACATCGAACAGAATAACCCCTTCAGCGTCCCAGAAGACTGTAACCATGACTTTACCGGCTGAGGGTATGGCTTTAAACTTTTTCTTGGTAGGGGAGTGGGTGTGGCGCCACTCCATTGATTGCTGTTTTGTTTCAGGTTCGAAGTGATGAACCCATGTTTCATCGCCTGTAACAGTCTTTGACAAGAAATTGTCACCCTCAGCCACATGACGAGCAAGCAATTCCGCACAGATGGTTCTCCTTTGCTCTTTATGGTGTTCGGTTAGACAACGAGGGACCCAGCGGGAACAAACCTTTGAATATCCCAACTGGTGAACAATTGTGACAGCACTACCAACAGAGATGTCAAGTTGAGCACTGAGGTGTTTGATGGTGATCCGTCGATCATCTCGAACGAGTGTGTTCGCACGCTCCGCCATTGCAGGAGTCACAGTTGTGCACGGCCGGCCCGCACGCGGGAGATCAGACAGTCTTGCTTGACCTTGCGGCGATGATGACACACGCTTTGCCCAACGACTCACCGTGCTTTTGTCCACTGCCAGATCACCGTAGACATTCTGCAAGCGCCTATGAATATCTGAGATGCCCTGGTTTTCCGCCGAAGGAAACTCGATCACTGCCAGTTGTTTGCAACGCACATCCGTTACAGACGCCATTTTAACAGCTCCGTACAGCGCTGCCACCTGTCGGAAGTCAATGAAACTATACGAGACGAAGCGGGAATGTTTGAAAATATTCCACAAGAAATTTCCGGTTTTTTCAACCAAAATTGGCTGAGAAAAAAAATGTGTTGCATTACTTATTGAACTGCCGTCGTACATCAATTTTTATAATTTGTATGGATGCGCCACACACTAAGCTTAAGCGCACCGTCCATCGGCCAAAAACGTACAGGTTTACTGTCGCACCAGCAGGGAGAGGAAATTGATTACCCTACGCCTTTATAAGCATTTAGGGTTTTTAGAAGTCACAGATGACATAAGAACCAAAATACCGGCATATAACTGAATAAGTAAATAGCTGCCGAGCATCAGAAAGCATTTTCTTTTACAGAGCGCCATAGGTTTCGCTTTAAGAGGATTTTTCTATGTTACAGAATGTCGACGAGGTCAGTTTTCTCTTGAGTTGTGTTATATGTCGGCGTTAGAAGACTCATGCTATCGGCCAGACTTGGTATCACAAAATTTTCTTTTCTTTAATCCGAATTCAGTAGACTTATTAACCTATTTCTTATGGCAGAGTGCAACACGATGCGTCGGCATATTTTGTGGAGTGGGTGTTGTAGTGAGTCTATAGACGTCGGTCACAGTTGTGTGAGCCGCGAACACAGAGCTAGCTAGTTAGCAGGCTGGAACTCGCAGCTCGGTAATGCCTCGTGAGTGCCGTGACCCTAATCCAATAGCGGACAGCAGCCGGCTCAAACTCGGGACCAAGTTGGCGCCACTGCAACCACGCGTTTCAAACGTGGCTTCACAGGGCTCTGATTAGATTAGTACTTTACAGGGCAGCTGTTTGCCAACCCTTACTGTCAAAAGCTCTTGCGATACGTTAGCTGAGCCCTACACGCTCCACGCGTAGTTAGCGACTTTGTGCCGCGAGCAGAGCGCGTTGGAGATGGTCAAAGGGTGTACCTCAGCTGGGACAGGTAAGTTTCTTACTGGCGAACTATCTATAATCCATCCCCGCTTTGGACCTTTGAGGGCAGAAGCTTGATGTTCCACGTTCGCAGAAAAATTCAATTAACTTGTGCTGTGACTAAAGACAACCTTACAGCAGGCTTTGGCCGGGTCGCTTACGAGCTTCAAGAATAGTTACGCGTTGCATTATGAGGGGTAAAATCTCTTACATGGCATTTATATAATTTCAGCCGTGTATGACCGTACTGTAATGAGCGGGTGGGGTGGAAGGGTGGCAGGGCGGAGGGGCAACAGTATGAATGGTAACTAACTCTACTTTTGTTTTAGTGTTAAGCGTATTTATGGTCCGTCTAATTATTCTTCAACATTTAAGTCGCTTGTAACAGGAGCCGCTAACGAGGGACCTACAGATATGGCAATAACACACACGCTCCAGTCACAGTAATATGACCGCCGACTACACAACACGTCAACGTGCAGTAAGCACTCCCACACTGCAAGTGACAGCACTAGCCTGGGATGGTATATTAATGCGCGTTGGCGGCAAGGGTGAGGGGGTGGGGGGAGGGGGGACGCGGAAAACAGTGCAGTCATTGTCGTAATGTGGAAACGGAGCCATTTATCTGGCGTCCAAAACAGCATGATCATTGCCTTTCAGGCCAAGAGTCTAAGCATTTCCGAAACGGTGAAATATGTAAATTGTTCGCGTCCTGTCTTGGTTAAAGTGGACCGCGCATGCCAAAATGGCGCTGTCCAAACCAGCCGCCGTGGCAACTGTCGTGGACCACGGGTCACAGATGAGAGGGCTGAACGACGACTGCGGAGATTTGAACGTACAATTAGATGTGACCAACTGATCGCTCGGATGAAACAAGGCACTAGGATCAGTGTCTCCTCAAAGACCGCTCAGCGAACGTTGCTGCAAATGTGCCTTTACAGAAGCTGCCTGGTTCAAACAGCCATGCCGACTGCAGTTTGACCTTCTACGAAGACTGGAATTTGCACGCTTCTACCACAACTGGAGGTTCACTGAGTGACGACAGGTGGCCTTTTCAAATGAATCATGTTTTAAGCTACATCGGATAGATGGCCGTTGCCGTACAAGGCGTGAAAGCACACACCCTGCCTCAATCGTTGGAAGGCTCACAGTCGGAGAGAATTCCTTGGGTGGTACCGTCATTCTGGAAGGCACAATGGACCAACACAAGTATGCGTCTATCGTTAGAGACCTTGTCCATCCCTGCGTGCAGTCTGTTTTTCCTCGGCAATGAATCAGCACGTGCGACGTGTCACACTGCCCAGAGTGTACGTGCGTGGCCTGAGCAGCACCAGGACGAGCTTACCGTACTCCCCTGACCACCAAACCCAACGGGAATCTGTCACATAAATGTGACTGAGCACTGTATAACGCTACAACTAAACTTGCATTGTATCTATTGTGTGTATACGATATAGTATGGGTGATTAAATTTCATGATGATTTGAGGTTCTACAGCGTGAGAAATTTAGTACACAGGGTTGCCACCTCCGTCAGCAACAATGCAACCCGCCAGTGCACCTGGTCGAACTGAGCTTCGGTGACATATAGAGATACTTCATTTTACAGTGTTCAACGTCTGTGCTAGAGCGCATCAGTGGTGGAGAACGGTTGCCTGACAATCTCTCCGCAACATGTGACCTGATATTTTCGGTGGGTGACAGATTTGAAGGCCGGGCCGCCCATGGTAACAGTCGAAAACCCTATTTATTGAGGTAAGTCAGAAGTCTTACTGAAGAGATAACATCAAGAACCCGTTGATGATAGGGCACTGACATCGGCAACAGAGAGTCTAAAATCAATGGTTGCTGTCCAAATCACGGGCTACGCGATAGACATTGAATGTATTGTATGCCCAATGGCAGCCATAGCATAAAACCAGGTGCTGAGTCCATATGACAGTGACGACTGAAATCTGGCAATGTTCGCCTCGGACTCTAAGCTGGTCGTAGGTTGTGTTCCAAAAATGAACAGCATAGAGACAGAAGAGATGACACTTTCTGCAGGACCTGACCATCATTTTGCAAGACAATGCTCAAGCACGTACGGTGCAAGCTGTTACTGATTTGTTTCACTGATGGGGCTGCTAAGTGCTATACCTCCTACTGCACTCCCCTGACTTAAGCCGTCGTGAGTTCAACTCGATTTCTAAAAAGGAAACACTTCACGGCATTCGCTTCAGAACTGCTATAAATTCGTCAGGCAATAGACTGCGCCTCTCAAAATGTCAACACAATTGGCACTGCTAAGAGTAGCCTATGACTTCCACATCGCTGGTAACGGATTATACACAATGCTGGTGACTACTTTGAAGGTCAGTAAAACTTTGAAACACGTATATATTTTGTACGATCTTTAAATAAATAGTTGCCACTATTAAAGTTCCAACCCTCGTATTTGACGTTAAAAGTCTGGGTAATTCGCGCTGCGTTTTAAGGAAAGCTAGTTTTTCACATATCTCACTGTTTATGACGTCATATTTCCTCAACTACCTGTCGTCCAAAGGTGTAATTTTGCGCGTACACTGACTGATACATGTTCATACTATCTGCAGAATACAGTGACGAGCCAAAACATTATGACCACCTGCTTAACAGCTTGCTTGTCTGTCTTTCGAACGAAATAGATGACTGATTTTGCGTATCAGGAATCCGAGAGATCGTTGGTATGTTTGTGGATGTACGTGGCATTAAATGTCTACGCACAGGTCGTGTAATTTCCAGAAATAACGGGCAGCTGATTTTCGTACGCGGTGATGGCACCCTATAGCGACCCAAACAGGTTCCATAGGATTTACATCAGGTAAATTTGGTAGCCGAGACATCAACGTGAATAATTCTTAAACCACTGTAGCGCTATTCTGGCTCCGTGACACGGACAGTTATAATACTGAAAGGTGATATAGCCGTCGGGGAAGACATTAAACACGGAGGCATCGCCGGCCGGCGTGGCCGAGCGGTTCTAGGCGCTACAGTCTGGAACTACGCAACCACTACGGTCGCAAGTTCGAATCCTGCCTCGGGCATGGATGTGTGTGATGTCCTTAGGTTAGTTAGGTTTAAGTAGTTCTAAGTTCTAGGGGACTGATGACCTCAGAAGTTAAGTCCCATAGTGCTCAGAGCCATTTCTAACGGAGGCATGCAGGTGATTCCCAGCTGTCGGCGTGTCTTCCACAGGCACAATGCAAGCACAGGAGAACGTCTCCCGTAGCATGATGCTGCTCCCACAAGCCTGCGTTCATGGCGAGCTGCACGTTTCGATCCGCCGTTCACCTCGATGACGGCGTTTGTGGAGACTAGCGACCTAGTGTGGCAAAAATGAGATTCACCCGAAGAGCCGACACGTTTCCATTGGTCGACGGTCGAATCTCGATGATCCCGTGCCTACTGCAATCGTAACTGACCATCTCGTTTGGTCAAATGTGAACACATAGGGGTAGTCTGCTGCGGAGTTCAGTGTCAAACAATGTACGATGAATGGTGTCCTCCAGAACACTTCTACGTGCACTTGAATTATGCTCTTTCGGCAAACATGCCACAGAACACCATCTACTTTACAGAGGAGACAAGCCTCCGAATCCGAAGTTCTTTGAAGAGTCGTGGACGTCCAACCACTTAGCGCCTAGTGGTTGTTCCACTGTTCTTCTATATTTTTCCGTAGATGCTCACGACAGTTACACGTAAACATTCGACCAGCTTCGCCGTTTTCGAGGTATTCGTTGACAGACTTCGCGTAATAATAATCTACCGTTTGACAAAGTCGCTTACCTCAGTGAATTTCACCATTTGCAGCCCAAATCTTCGCTAGGGTGATCCCCCGTCCGTCTCTGCTGTGTTTATATGCTTTTCATAGATCGTAAAGTGCCCGCAACGTCACCAAGGAACATGCAGCCCTGCGGTGGATAGCGGTCATAATATTTTGGATTGTCAGTGCATGGTGCGATTTTAAGTAACACTAAAGAAGCAATGAATTAAAACGCCGTTCCTGATGATGAAGTTTTAGTGCACGAACGAAAATATTTTAAGCCATAAACATTTCAATCTTTGATTATTTTGTGGAGAGTATCAGAATGAAAAAGTTTCGAAAATGACTGAAATTTCGTGTTATGTTTCTTGGAATGTTCTAACCGCTCTCATTCTCAGAAACTGAATGAACAGAGTCTGAAACAAATTACACACCGTGAGTTACGCGACCTTAGGCTATGTACACAGTTTCTAACTTTAATACTTGACTTTTTGGGTCAAACTTTTGACATAACATTATACCTCTCATCAAGCAGATTTGTGAGTGGACGAATAAAGGTCCTGTATGGTTTACAGGGGAGTCTTTCACCATTTTTCCTGCAAAATACTGAAAACTTCGTACAATTATGATGTAGGTGGTTAGCAGTCAAGCACCCATCTCTCCAAAGTAGACCACAAAGGCACAACAATACTGAGATCTGGTGACTCTGCTGCCAGGGAACATACAACAAAATTCATCCTTGTGCTCATAAAACCAGTTCTGGACGATGCGAGATGTGTGAACAGGGGACTGTGACGTCTTGGAACACAGCATGACCACTAGGGAACAAATAGTGTACTACTATATTTACCTGACCAACAGATGTGGTTATACAGTTCTTGACAGTAATGCAACATTGCAGAGTAACCATGGGAGCCATGGAATACAACGCTATGGCTGACCAAATCATCAGCTAACATTCTACGTGTTTCACTGTTGAGACGGAAACGGCCAGAAGTTGGAAATGGTATGAAACAAGATTCATCCGACCCAGCCCTGTTCTTCCACTGCAACATCGCCCAGGTGATACGGCTTGGGAACCACGTTTTCCTTTACGGGCATTTTCATAACTGACAAGTGGTTTTTGAATTCCAGTTCGCCCTGCAGTTTCCTGCTTCTGGTTTTCCCTTAGTACTGTTTTAGTGCTGACGGCTTTCACGAGTGAGGCATTCAGTTGCACGGTGACTTTTTCAGCTGCCATCTTCTTATTTTGCGTCACAGTCCTCTTGTATGATCGTCATTCCCGATCACTCAAGACACATTTTCGTACGCGTTACGACTTAGCGGATGATGTTAGTTGTATAATTTTTCGATACAGTGCCTCTTCAGACACCAATCACTACAGATGAACACATCATACGAGCACCAGCAATTTCCCCAGCAAATTCACTTAGCTCCGACACAGTGCACTCACAACTGCACAGAACTCTATCCTAGCCACGGCTGTCACTACTTGGTCGAATACATCATCTCAACCTACAGGCTTGGCTATCATCTGCATTTACATTCAAGTTTGTATTTCTCGCGGTGTTTCTATACTTTTGTACAAACTATGTGGCACCAGCCTTTATCTTATTAAATAACGTCTTTGTGAAACAGTATTGTACGCTACCGATAAACGAAATGTAACAGCTCTGCTTCAAACACACGTCTTATATTCGGTAGATTGTAGACTCGAATCTTCATCTGCTCAACCTAATTTAGTTTTTCTGTGGTTCCCATAAGTTACTTCAGGGAAATGCCGGGATGTTTCTTGCTATAAGGCCAAGACCCACAATCTGGCCCATCCTTGTCAGACTAGACATATTAGTATTTACAAGGACGAGCCGACTTGTTGCCAGGTTGCTACGTAAGTTTCGCCGGGAAGCCCTTAACATCCTCCATACAGTCCCGATCTCTCGATTTCCACATTTTATAGCCCTGACGAAGGAATTCGTGGCCTTCGCCTTGCCTCGGACGAAGAGAAGCACGCCTGGATACAGTCATGTTTCTGTAGGCAACTTATCACCTTGTCTCGTGGTGAGATGAATATATGAGCAGATAAGGTGATTTGTTTCTTTTTCACTTGTCTGCTCTTTATAAATACTTGGTAGTTACATTATTTTTGCTGTACGCAAATTGCAATACCAAGCATGTCGAATGTCCATCTACAAGTAGATCTACGGATGAATATCGCTACTGCTACTACTACTGCTACTACTACTACTGAGTTAACATTACAAATTATTAAGCACGACCAGTAATTATGAAGGCGTGCTTGAAAGTAATGCTTCCGAATTCTTTGCGTGGAAACTATTAATTTTTTTATAAAAAATCAAACAAGTGTTATTAACATTATACATCTTGAATGAGATTCTCAGTCTGCAACAGAGTGTGCGCTGATATGTATCATGACCAGTTAAAACTGTGTGCTGGACTAAGACTCGAACTTGGGGCTCTTGCCTTTCTTGAGCAAGTGCTCTACCAAATACATTGTACAGTGAAGGCACCAAAAAACTGGCCTCCCTTAGGGAGAAATGCGTTCGTCGTCAGGGTGACTATGTTGAGGAATAAATACGTAGATATGAAGAATAAAGATATAGAATGTTAATACAGTTTGTTTTAATTAAATTGTTTTAACAGTTTTCACATGCAATATTCAGTCATTTCTTCTCAGCTCGCCGCCGTATATAAAACACCGAAACTGAAATTTTTGTAGACAGCCTGTAATTGGGGCCACATGATAGTTTTGGCCATTTAATAAAATAGATCAAGTGTGGAAAGTAATCCACGATCCTCCATTGACGACGTTCCCGCTGCGGTGCTACTCTGTTTCCCATGGGATAACTTCTGGCAGTAGTGTTGGGAAATCATAAGTGGAAACAACAATAGAAGTCAAATACGATATTGCAGTGCCTGTGTTATCGTGATTACGATGCAAAGTTTCTTTGGACATGTGTGCATGTCCAATACCGGGCAAGTGACTTTCACGTACAGCGTCCCACCTGCGAGGGAATACACATAATGGATGTACAAGCACAGGTCGTAGACGCCTAGTTGACGACATAGGGGAGTTTGGCTCCGGCCGTGAGTCGTGCACGGTTAACCAACCCCTACTGATGTTGGTCGCATAAATTATATAAGTTAAAACATATTCGTGACGTCTATCTTGTGATGAGCTATTTAAGGGCTGACATTTTATGGAGACCCGTCCTCAGCATGAAATTCCTACAGACTCATAGGAAAGCCGTCCCTGCCCCGAACCTCGTTGAGAGAGAATCGCCGCAAACAACCTGGAAGACAGTTTGGGGCAACATTAGTCTTCCGATTTTGCCGATGAGCGTAGCGTCCTCTTCGTATACGGTAGTAAATAACTTGATTTCAACGAACGAGCAACTTTTCCGCATTGCGCTTAGCGGCACGGATTTATATAGTCGTTGTACGTCTACAGAAACGAAACGACATCGATTTACTTGTGGAGGTCATATAGAAATTTGGTCTTGGATTAGGACGCAGCTGCCCTTCCTTACCCGATCTTCGGTGACTTTATACAGTACGGACGTCATACTTCGCCAAGATTCTTCCTTCTGGCCAAGGTCGAAAACCCCATACCGTTATGTGGTTGCTAGGACACTTCGTTCATTATGTTGTATAAGGCGAGAGGGAAGATCACGTGAACTTCATGCAGTACACGATCACGGCCAAATGGATATGCTTGCGAATGCCTCGATATAGAGACCTATTCGGCAACATGTTGAATCTTGTTTTAGTAGGCAAGGTGTTGGTTAATTTCATTTTTCTGATGACAGGTGTCTTCTTTGTTATGTATATTCCCATCTCATTTGCTTCGGCTTGTTCTCTCTGTTTTCACCTACTTGTTTTGGTTTTGGTGTTTTGACCAAGTATGGCTCCAGTCCTATTGTAAAATGGGTATAGATGAACAATATATTCACATGAGTGTATACAATCCTTGCAATCAGACTGGAATTTTTCTGAGTTCGGTATACGGAATACAATCTGCAAGATGTTCGGTAGACCACCGCTGCTCGCACTATGCGTCTATCTTACTACGCAGACATCCAAAACCTGATGAACAGGTGTGGGATTGTTCCACACACCACTATTGAAAGCAGGAACACACCACTGATAGGCTGTGCCCAATATGTGCAGCTCTCCCTTGATGCGTCCATCCACCTTTCCGCAAACTTGGAGTGCGACCCCTTTATTCAACAACAGTATGTACGCTTCAGTAGGTCATGGTTAAAGCACAGAACGCACGTTCGACTCTAAACTCAGTTACTACATGTAGACTCCAAACAGAGGATGCACAGAGAGGCCTTTTGAGTGCCATCTAATCACCAGTGACCAAAACAAATGATTCACTACTATTACAAACCCTCGGTATTTCGCGCTCCCTGGTGCCACTGACCACTGAACACGGACCCTGAAGGTGTCCGTTTATTTTTCTTTTTTTCTTCCAGCTGCGTCCTACGCCAGCCAAGAGATGGACAAGTATCTTAAGTACTTCATCCGTGTCCTGCATTCTGTAATCCTGAAGAGTGGACTGGCTGTTAATGGGAAATGGAAATAACGCCTCGGTAAATGCAGGATATTTCCAAGAAAGGGAAAAGTCTTTTCCTTTACAGCTCTGCTTGAAAAACCTCAGCGAGCGCTTCAATTCTACAGAGACAATCAGAGAGAAAATTCGAGAGTCGTAATCGGAAATGGCGACTGGGGCCGGGCAGGCCTTCATTACGGTCCAGCAGCGTTAGGACGGCGCGCCATAACGGCGAGAGGACAACCGCGGTGGACGGCGCGTGAAGGGAAGAGAAGAGAAGAGGTGTGGTGGGAATACCAAGTAGCGCGGGGCAGCCAGTCAGCCCTCAGGGTGGAAAATGTGGCGCTCCGCGAGAGAGGAGCAGCTGGCATGCAGTTACTCCGTAAAGCGGAAGACGTTTTAATTGATTTCTGTAGCAGGAGTCTATCAATTCAGTGAATTGCATATTAAGCCCCATAAACTGGACTGGTCGGTCAATGAAGGCATTGTCTTCCAGTCGGAAGTAATCCACAGAAACACAGAAGATGTCAGAGCTCAGGAACGGTCCAAGGAAGATGATGATGTTGGTATGTGGGGCGCTCGACATCGAGGTCATCAGCGCCCGTACATGTAATCAATCTAGGAAGTTCCAATCTCGCCACTTCCCGAATGATGATGATATGTTGAGGACAACACAAAAACCCAGTCCCCGGACGGAGAAAATCTCCGACCCGGCCGGGAATCGACCCCGTGATCCAGAAGTAGCAACGCTAGCCACTACACTGCAAGTTGCGGACTCCACTGAAGAATTGTCGAACACTTTCCATAGTATATGGCAAATATGAGGGGCCATAAAATGAAAAGCAAACACCCGCGACAGCAGGACCATAGCATGGCTCCATTCAAAAGTAATCACCACATGCATTCCGCCATTTATCCCACAGGGAGGCGAGACGATCAATTCCTGCCTCATAGAACGCAGTCGACCGCTGACGGATCCACAACTGCACCCTGTCTTGCACTTCCTCGTCCGATGGAAACCGACGTCCACGCATGTCTTTCTTCAGATTGTAAAACACGGCGATGTTGCAGCGTCTCCCAACCAACCCTTCGTCCAATTGGCAGTATGGAGGCGGTCATTATTGTGCAACAAAATCATTCCATCCGACAGCACTCTGACAGCTAGAGGTCAAACGGCAAAGACAACAGTGGGAACATCCCACATCTTCCCACGCCAAAGAAATCCAAAGCTGCTCACACAAGTTCCTGTAAGGCCTTGATGACCTCCTTCTCTGACTGCACGGGTCCTTTTTTCGCCGAGTTCCTTGAGTTTAAAATCACAATCAATGTGCAGCGCTAGGAAGGCTCTTTGCAGAAACTGCAGCATGCCATAAAGTCAAAACGAACAATGATGCTGCCAGGCGGTGTCAGACGGAATCATCCTGTTACGCGATGACGCCTGACCCCACTCTGCCAGCCCACTGAAGGCTACACTTCAGCGATTTGGCTGCGAAACACTGCATCATCCTCCATACAGCTCAGATCTTCCACTGTGTGATTTTCACATCTCTGGTGACCCGAAGAAAAACATGTATGGACGTCAGTTTCAGTCGGACAACTCAGTGCAAGAATGGGTACAGTTGTGGATCCGTCAGCAGCTGGCGGCCTTCTAAGAAACAGAAATTGGTCGTCTCGTCCCGCAATGGCATAAATTTCCTGTCACATTTGGTAATTAGTTTTGAATGGTACCATTCCTTAGTGTATTCTTGGGGGTGTTCAGTTTTCATTTCACTGCCTCTTGCAGTGTTCGATTGTTGATAATTTCATAAAATCGACAGGATAATTTGAATCTTCTATCCTGTTTCTATTTATGCCTCTACAATTTGTTAGTTGGGAGGTGATTCCCAAACTGCCACCCAACGTATTGGGTAATGCATTACGCACATCGTATAGTCAATGCAGTTGACCTCTCAACGCTGTATCATAACTGCGTTTGATGTACCAGTGACTGCCCAGATTACCTCTCTCTCCTCTTCGTTTTGTCATCGTGACGAACCTGTCACTTTTCTGCAGCCTTGGAGAACTACTTCTAGCTGGCTCAGATCATGGGATGTTTCTGAAAAGAACCAGAAAGAGTCATTAATGTGTCCAGAGCAGATAAAGTACTTAAAGTACTAGAATTTGCTTTGCCACAAGCCCGTGAAAGGGGTTGAAAGGTGAAATCTAAACCATGTGTAGCCTTCGGAAGTGGTAGAGCATGTGACTCAACGTGTCCCTCGGCAGCCACGGAATGGAATACTATTTGACTAAAAGCGTAGCAACTAGTTTGCTGATTGGCTCATAATATTCATTTCTGTACAATGCGTACTTTCTCGTATGTGTCTATATTCTGATTTCCTGTCTTCCTCCGAACATCAGGCTATCAATGGTTAAATCTTTGATAGCAGGAGTTTGTCTAACTTATCCACAAACTCATTAGCAGTCAGAACTCGAAAGGTCTGCTGAAATTGGCTAGCATGATACCAGCACTTATAGGAATAGCCTAGTTTCGAAAAGTTGAGTCAGAGAACACTTGCTGCCAGACGATCGAAGAGAGCAGACTTAGTTTTGGGAGGCTGAGGTACCACATAGATGTCTGCATATTAGAAATGAATACAGAGGGCGAGATATACTCTGTGTTGCTAGCCATTGCTGCCCCTGTTTTCAACACTGACGTCACATAAGAGTGCTAAGAATGAGCCAGTGATGAACGCACCAGTTTTAGGGGGTACAGAGTTCTTTAACTTTCCTGTGGGTTAACTGCACAGTATTAACTTTAGCACCCAGATAGTTGCTTCCATCATGCACTCTGGCGATTGTACTGGTATTGTCTCATTTTCTGGGTTCTTTCTTTAAACCACTAGCCGTACTTGCAGTCATTGACCATATCCACGATTTAGTTTCATGTTTGTCCTTTTATTGTGGCCGCCCAACTGTGCCAAGGTTAAACTTCGTAATAATAGTCCTTTGCCCATTTCTTAAATGTTCACACACATATCTCTACTAACGTACTGAGTGATGTGCACCCGCCCCTCCACCGCAGTGAAGTCTCTGTGGTATGTAACAGCGACTGACAACTTTCCTAGGCCTCGACGTTTATACTCTACACATCTTGCCGACAAAACTCTCTGCCCAGAAGCGCCCTTGGAAACTCGGACATGCATAGTTTCCTTTTTAACAATGCTTCCGACTGCTGGCTCCTCACACGCCTCATGTTGGCATTGTTGTTGCGTCGGTCGCCTCAGTCCGTAGAGCCCACCGAACTGATTCACCCTTACGTCACTCACTTCCCTGCTGCTCGATATAATGCCACGGTATGGGTTAAAAGTATGGCGCTGTCATACTTTTTTAATGAGGGCGTTGCATATGTGTTAGATTTTTGGCACTACTTAACGATTTTACGGTACAAGGTGTCGTATGGTTCGCTCTCTGCAAATTACTTGGGATCGTTCCTTACGCATCCTACAGAGCATTGGGGTGTTCCGAGTGTGAGACCAGATTGAAGGTATAGCACAGGATGGACTGTCATGAGACATATTCGGTAACCAAAAAGGGTTAAGAGAAGACGATCAGGACGCCCTGCCGACTGGCCGCTGCGGACAGCTCCCCCCCCCCCCCCCCCCCCCCTCCCAGAAATAGAAAAAAAAAAACATTATACCTTCTTTATCCCTCCTTTTTGGCAGGACGATCTGAGGCATGTTTCGTATTTGTTCGCGGCCGGCGCCTGAAGTGGTGGCAAAATTCCGTTCTAGTTAATTAGCTTTAGGGTGAAAATGAGGTGGCATTACGTATTGTTTTTGTCTGTAGGTTAGATTTTGGGGGCAGTGTGGGTGTCAGAATGAAATGGAAGAGATCCCGGAAGAAAAAAGCGTTCGAGGCATTAGATTACCAGATAATCTCAATCATAAAAAAACTGCTTAAATTTTATATGGCAGTTATCAACAATGGTGGCCAAAGATTACCAATATAGGCAGTCACACTCGTTCTGCTAGCGGCGTTGTCAAAGAGTGCGGAGGACCTGTCAGCGGCTTAGGGCACTTCTTTCCCTTGGTATGGAAAACTATCCACTATCCCCAGAAGGTGAAAAATCAACAGTGATCAATGGCATGCAAACGCAGACGGCAGTGGAAACCATTGTGTTAAAGGAACACAATGTGAATTCACACTTCATGTTGCTTATAACTGAAAAAGCATCAAGATAATTTTTCCATTAGCAAAATATTGCACCTGTGTTTTCCATTCATTGTCTCCACGAGGGAACTACCATGGAGGAAGTAACAGCGCGAAAAATACTGCATAAACCAACGAAATGGTTGAGGAGTGTGAAATGTCGGAAGTCTGAACGTGGTAGAGAATTAAGAAAATCTGAAAAGGGAAATGGATGAAGTGGGGGGTCAGTGACGTTAAATGCTGTTCAGATGAATAATGGGTAATATTAACAGCAGCAGATAATGGTACAATGGGAGTTGGATTTGTAGAGAGATGTGAGTGGGCTATTGTGAACAGTTCAGAATCGACAGCAAACCAACGTCAACAACAACAGTGCATATATAAATTACGGAATAAGAAGCAGAAGATTAAGAGGTAGAGAAAGAATATGAGATACTGAACACATAATTCAGTATCTAATAATCATGGTGATTGGAACGCTGTAGCAGGGGAAGAAACAGAAACAGTTACTGGAGAACATGGAACCAGCAGCAGAGAAGAAAAGAGTTAATTGAGTTATGCAACAAAATTTAAGCTACTGAAAGCGAAAACGCAGTTCAAAAATTGCAATAGTGGAACGCGTACTTGGAAAAGTCTGGCGGACATGGAAAGTTTCCAGCTGGATTACACAATGGTCAAACAGAGATTCCTAAACCTGATATTGGATTATACAGCATACACGGCAGCAGATGTAGATTCCATAGTTCTCAACTTTAAGGCGATGAGAAGTAGAGTAAAGTTTAAGAGAATCTTCCAAAAGAATCAGTTTGGAAAGAAGAGGGATACAGATGTATTGAGGAATCATGTAATGGTTTCCAAAACTCTTATGTTGTAAGTTATGTGATAATGGATACCGAAGTAGACAGGGAACTGACATATCTAAGAAGAGAAAAACAGAACTTTGATAGACAAACATAAGCACGAGGAAGTAAATTCCGAACAAATCTTAAGGAACAGAAGAAATACTTAAGCTAATCGACGAAAGAAGGAACTACAAAAAATGTTTACCGATAGATAGGAAAACATCAATACAAGTTAGTTAGGAATAAAGTAAACAGGGAATGTAGAAAAGCTAAGGCGAAGTGGCTTCAGGAAACTTCCGCAGAAATAGAGACAGAAATGATCGTCGGAAGTACTGACTCAGCACATAGAAATGTTGCAATTAAATGCAATTGCAGCAATATTAAGAGTGAATCGGGAGTTTCACTGTTAAGCAGAAAAATGAGAGAGCGGATAGTTGGAATGAGTATGTTGAGCTATGTAAAGACGTGACAGAAGAAATAGAATCGATGTAGAAGTCGTAGGGGATCCGGTATAAGAGTTAGGGCTTAACTCAGCTTTGGAAGACGTGCGATAGTATAACGCTGAAGGGATAGATAACATATCTTCGGACTTACTGAAATCATTGGTGGACGTGGCAACGATGACATTTAAATAGCTGTGTAGGATCTATGGGACCGGCGAGACACCACAAGACTTACGAAAAATATCGTACACACGGTAACAAGGGCAAATTAGTGAGTACAAGCAGCCAAAAGTCCATTGCATGAAAGCTGCTAGCAAGAATAACATACAGAAAAATGGGAAAGAAAATTAAGGATATTTCAGACGACAATCCGTTTGGCTTGCAGAAGGGTTAAAGCAGCGTAAGTGTAATTGAACTGATGCGCTTGATAATGAAAACATGAATTTAAAAAAAGCGGCACATCTATGTAGGATTTGTCGGCTCAGAAAATGGTTTCTGCAATGCAACAAATGTTGCAGATTGCTGGAAATTCCGAAAAAAATAAGAGTAAGCTAAAGCGGAAGAAGGGGAATTGGTGCCCATGCGACGGCATGTGCAACATTTAACACTAGGACCGCCGAGTGGTCAGTTTGACCACTTTTTATATTTTAACATGTTATTATTCGGTCAATTTCTAATCTTTGGTGTTGTGAGTTAATGACTTTTCCTAAATGTTTATGTAGATGATATAAATAGTCTAATATTTATTTTATTCTCATTAGTTTTCTTTGAATGACCACTTATACTTAAAACCGCCGAGTGGTCACTTTGACCACATTACATATATATTTCAAAACAGATTATTTAAAGATTGTTGTGCGTCACTCACCGGATTTATTCTTCGCACTCGTCAACAATGTACTAAATATGTTGGTTACTGAAGTTTTTTCGCATTGTTTGAATTTAAAAGATCAAGAATGCAATATGTCATTTATTGTTTGCTATTGGGTTTCGCATAAACAAGACTGATTATTTGAGTACTGGTCTGAGAGCAGTAGACATGGCTCAGATGTCACAGCGATACAAACCACGGCCACGGCCACTTTCAGATGAAGAAAGTGTCACACTTGTGTATAAATCGGATGCTGAAAATGATCCTGAAGTTGAGGACCTTGTGGTTCTACAGATGAAGATTACCGACCTGTCGCTAATGTGGAGAGTGACAGCTCCGAGACTGAAGACGAAAGTAATTTACATTCACTTATATTATTATTATTATTATTACTGTTATTATTATTATTGTTTCTATATGAATAACGATCACTATTATAATAGAGCTGACACTTCTACTGCTACTTCTGTTACAGCTATTTTATTGTTTGGTACACTCCTGGAAATTGAAATAAGAACACCGTGAATTCATTGTCCCAGGAAGGGGAAACTTTATTGACACATTCCTGGGGTCAGATACATCACATGATCACACTGACAGAACCACAGGCACATAGACACAGGCAACAGAGCATGCACAATGTCGGCATTAGTACAGTGTATATCCACCTTTCGCAGCAATGCAGGCTGCTATTCTCCCATGGAGACGATCGTAGAGATGCTGGATGTAGTCCTGTGGAACGGCTTGCCATGCCATTTCCACCTGGCGCCTCAGTTGGACCAGCGTTCGTGCTGGACGTGCAGACCGCGTGAGACGACGCTTCATCCAGTCCCAAATATGCTCAATGGGGGACAGATCCGGAGATCCTGCTGGCCAGGGTAGTTGACTTACACCTTCTAGAGCACGTTGGGTGGCACGGGATACATGCGGACGTGCATTGTCCTGTTGGAACAGCAAGTTCCCTTGCCGGTCTAGGAATGGTAGAACGATGGGTTCGATGACGGTTTCGATGTACCGTGCACTATTCAGTGTCCCCTCGACGATCACCAGTGGTGTACGGCCAGTGTAGGAGATCGCTCCCCACACCATGATGCCGGGTGTTGGCCCTGTGTGCCTCGGTCGTATGCAGTCCTGATTGTGGCGCTCACCTGCACGGCGCCAAACACGCATACGACCATCATTGGCACCAAGGCAGAAGCGACTCTCATCGCTGAAGACGACACGTCTCCATTCGTCCCTCCATTCACGCCTGTCGCGACACCACTGGAGGCGGGCTGCACGATGTTGGGGCGTGAGCGGAAGACGGCCTAACGGTGTGCGGGACCGTAGCCCAGCTTCATGGAGACGGTTGCGAATGGTCCTCGCCGATACCCCAGGAGCAACAGTGTCCCTAATTTGCTGGGAAGTGGCGGTGCGGTCCCCTACGGCACTGCATAGGATCCTACGGTCTTGGTGTGCATCCGTGCGTCGCTGCGGTCCGGTCCCAGGTCGACGGGCACGTACACCTTCCGCCGACCACTGGCGACAACATCGATGTACTGTGGAGACCTCACGCCCCACGTGTTGACCAATTCGGCGGTACGTCCACCCGGCCTCCCGTAAGCCCAATATACGCCCTCGCTCAAAGTCCGTCAACTGCACATACGGTTCACGTCCACGCTGTCGCGGCATGCTACCAGTGTTAAAGACTGCGATGGAGCTCCGTATGCCACGGCAAACTGGCTGACACTGACGGCGGCGGTGCACAAATGCTGCGCAGATAGCGCCATTCGACGGCCAACACCGCGGTTCCTGGTGTGTCCGCTGTGCCGTGCGTGTGATCATTGCTTGTAGAGCCCTCTCGCAGTGTCCAGAACAAGTATGGTGGGTCTGACACACCGGTGTCAATGTGTTCTTTTTTTCATTTCCAGGAGTGTATGTTATCTTTATAACGAGTTGTAGCTTTCTAATTGTCCCTTTCCTCACGCATTTGCTGAACCAGGTTCAAATGGTTCTGAGCACTATGGGACTCAACTGCTGTGGTCATCAGTCCCCTAGAACTTAGAACTACTTAAACCTAACTAACCTAAGGACATCACACACATCCATGCCCGAGGCAGGATTCGAACCTGCGACCGTAGCAGTCGCACGGTTCCGGACTGCGCGCCTAGAACCGCGAGACCACCGCGGCCGGCGCTGAACCAGGACCAAGCAGTAATATAAACAATGCTAGAGAAGGACCTACCCTGGGTAAAAAAAGAACTGCACCTCCTGTAAGTGGACCAATACAGAATCGACGTAGAAGAGGAGAACGAAGTGAGGGTTCAAAACTCCTGGGTAAGGACGGGATCACGGAGTGGACTGTAGCAGACTTCGGTGTTACTACTCTAGGTAGGATAGGTCAACAGAATATATTGAAAGAAACACGGGAACCTACCCCACACGCAAAGCGGCACGTCTCAAATGATAATGTTTCGAGTGCCTGGCGCCTTTTAGTTGATCAATCAATATTGGAACACATAAAGAAATGCACAGAAGCAGAGGCACAACGGCTTCTTGGAAATGGTTCCTGGAGTTTACATTTAGAAGAACTAGATGCATTTGTTACTTTATTATATGTTCGTGGTGCACTAGGTGCCAGATGTATTGAAGTAGATGAGTTGTGGTCGAAAAAGTGGGGAGCCGCATTTTTCACTGACACAATGAGTAGAAACAGGTTTCGAGAAATTTTGAAATATCTGCGTTTTGATGAAAAAATACACGGTCGGAACGTTTAAAAAGTGGCGAATTCGCTCTTATATCAACTACTTGGAACCATTTTATAGAAAACTGTCAGTTGAATTACATACCTGGATCAAATGTCACTGTGGACGAACAACTTTTCCCCAGCAGAACCATGTGTCCGTATTTGTAATATATGCCGAATGAGCCTGATAAATTCGGAATCAAATTCTGGCTTCTAGCGGATGTAGAAACAAAATATCTTTGTAGTGGGTTCCCTTATGTAGGAAAGAACGAACAGAGGGCACCTAATGGGAAACTTCCAGAACAAGTAGTAATGAAGTTGGTAGCTCCATATCGCAATATGGGGCGAAATGTGACTACTGATAATTTTTTCACTACGGCCACACTTGGGGAGAGACTGGAAAAAAAGAAAACTAGTCTTGTCGGCACTATCAACCGTGCAAGAAAAGAAATTCCGAACACTATAAAAAATGAAAACTCCTCTTTATACGTCTGTTCTCTTGAAAAGGGAAGGTGGTACTCTGACTGTTTACCAAGGGAAAAAGAACAAAAATGTTCTTCTGTATAGCACCATGCACACAGATGTTGAAATACAAAATAATTCGAAACACCTTCCCGAAACAGTGAGCTTCTACAGCAGCACAAAATTTGCTGTAGATGTCTTGGACGAGATGACGAGGAAATATTCTGTCCACTCTGGTACTCGTCGATGTCCTGTACACGTATTTCACAATATCCTTAATTTAGCAGCCATCAACGCATGGATCATTTTCAAGCTAGTGACAGGGATCAAAATAAGTAGGAGGAATTTCATCCTAAATCTAGCAGAAGAACTACGTAGAGCCTATATGGAAACCAGAAATCAGGAAAGGATGCCAAGGGATGGAAAAGAAAAGGAAGAAAAGGACGATGGTGATGAACAAAAGGGAAGAAGCGTAAATTCCTGCGAAAGTAAGAAAACTATGCCAAACGAGGAACTGCAGAAACAAGACAAATGAGGTGTGCAGTAAATACAAGAGATATGTTTGTGGGCCGTGCACATATAAAGTAATAAAGACAGTAATTTGTAATGCTTGTAAGTAGGATTAGGTACTATACATGGTCATATTTTATGATTGGTCTTTCTCTTAACATATTCATGGGTACTTAGTTTCTCCAGTAAGATTAATTTCTATTAATTTTAAAACTACTGCAATACAATTAGTATGGTTGCAGATAAATATTGTGAACTATGTTGTTTAATATTAGTAACATTATGTCCCCACTGTTGTTGCAAAATACAATGATACTGTTACTAAACGTAATTAAAGTGCTACATTGTTATCAAGGTCATTAATATTTACATTACACAGCACACCATGTACTTACAAAGAAAGCGATCACTTTGACCACATCGGCGGTTCTAAGTATAGTACTAGTTCTGGCGGTTCTAGTGATATATTCCAAAACGCCGAGCATAAAAACGGTGATTTTTCGGAGATCAGTCTTCTACTGCAGTAAAAAGGTAGGGTCAAATGTTCTGGATAGCCCTTGTGCTAGGGACCATCTCTGTACCGAAAACAAGGGTCACTTACTGTAACTGTCCTACAGTACAAGGTCAACATTTGAATATTACACGTTTCATCCAGGTTAGGCAAATGGAGCATACTACTTGGATCTTTTTTCAGTAGATCTAGATGTGGTCAACGGTTCGCCTAAAGGGTTTTAAGGAAGAATGATTAAGTTTATCGGTGGTTTCTGAGAAAAATTGAAGAAAGTGTTTTCACAATTTTTTTCCCGACAGCGTCGAATTTCTAAATAGCTAACTGCAGCAAATTGCTGGGATTTTAACGTTGTACTCTCTGGACGCTTATCTAGAAGCGCCATTCTCCCAAAATGGTTCAAATGGCTCTGAGCACTATGGGACTTAACATCTGAGGTCATCAGTCCCCTAGAACTTAGAACTACTTAAACCTATCTAACCTAAGGACATCACGCGCATCCATGCCCGCGGCAGGATTCGAGCCTGCGACCGTAGCGGTCGCGCGGTTCCAGACTGAAGCGCCTAGAACCGCTCGGCCACAACGGCCGGCTGCCATTCTCCCGTTTTCTAAAATATATACGTCACTGAGAAAAACCCAAAAACCAGGTTTTTAGCATGAAAACGGGTCGTGGATTCCAGAGGCTGTAGTTTTCATTCGATAAATTCCTAAGATATATATCTCGGACAGACTTGAAAATGTTCTTAATACCTTCAGCCGTATCGGAGATCCAGAAGCTCAAAGTTAAACTAATTGTACACCTACAGTACGCATGTAACATTCGTTGTGACGCGATAACGCAGCTTATAATGTGACATATCACGGAGAAATATGCTATAAAGTGTATTCTTATCATCATGTTATAATACTGGAGCACGTGCAAAATTTTTGTGCACATAAAACCCAGTATGAGATGTAAAATTTGTTTTCTGTTATTTCAATTTCAAATAAGTAAGTTATCGAATTTTTACTGATCGCTAAAGTTCTTTTCATATGAGCGACATTCCCTGCTGTAGCAGGGAAAAGAAGCGAACCGGGGAGGAAAATACTCCTATTGGAGCACCAAAAAGGCGAATACGCTCCTCTTTAAAATACTGACTCAAAAGTATAGGACCAGCTGCCTCATTTAACCTTCCTCAGCACCTTTACAGTTTTCCCAAAAATTTCGCTACGCAGACATTATCGCACGTTTTTGTGATGAGGGAGGAGGAGACAGTGGCAGTGGGAAAGAGAGAGAAAAGTAAGAAATGTGTGCTGGAAGATAATAGGCAGTAATTCTGGTACAGAAAGTTCGAAGGAGACAGTGGCATTGTGACAGAAAGAGAGGGACATAGTGGCAAACGAACGTAGTTGACAGTGACAGAACAGTGCTAGAAAAAGAGTAAAGCAGACAGTGTCAGTTGGAGAGGCATGGAAAGAAGGAAAAAGTGGAAGAGAGTCAGAGCCAGTGATATTGAAATACAGAGTCTATATCAATGACGACGAGGAAGAGTGAGAAGAGACAACAGCAGCGGGAAGGAATGAATGAGATAGTGTGATGAGACAGTAGTAGTAGGAGAGAGCGAAGGAAACTGTCTGTGATACAGGAGACAGTGATGATTACAGAGATACAAACATATAATGACAATGAGTTGGGCTGATTGAGTGAGTACGAATGAGCAACTGGGAGTGGATGGGTATGAACAAGTCCCAACGATGGAGTAGTGCGTATAAGAGAATTACAATTAGGGAAAATTGTGGGAGTGGGAAGTGAGATGTATTTTAAAAACAGCGCGAATATGTTTGCATGCCAGAACTTTTGGCAAATTTTTTAAAGGTGGCGAGAAAGGCAGATTAAGGCTGTTAGTACTCCACTTTTCAGTCAGTCTTTTAAACAGGAGCAATTTTGTAAGAAATTTAATAAGTTTAATTTTGGACTATGACAAGTTTTCGCTGGAGGGTGGGGTTTTCGAGTTTTTCAAGATAAACTTACAAAAGTGATATGAAGTGTGTTCTATCTCGGAAACCATCGTAATAGGGCATACGTCCATATGAAATTTTTTTTTCAGAATCACTAATAGTATCACCTCTGAAAGCATGTACCTTTCCTCCTGACTCATCCTATACATGAGCGGAATGAACAGCTAAATAAGTACAAAATATTGAATGAGAGTAAACCGATGAAAGACGAAAGAAACGAGGAGTAGTAAAGATGAAAGTAGATATGAAATTGACATCAACATGATGACCACGAAGTTAAAGTGTTGTGCTACCTTGGAAGAAAAATAACACATGACAGACAAAGCAAGGAGGACATAAAAACTAGGCCAACAGATTCAAAGAGGACATTCCTGGCAGGGAAGTCAAGTGCTATTTAGCACTGGACTTAATTTAAAACATACAATTTTATGTGCAGACCATCAGGCGCTACTGAAGTTCATCATGAACGAAAACACAACTGACAGCTGGTAAAACTTGTTTTCATCTGACCGCATTACTGGTTTCACGGCTGACAGCCGCACATTCATGGGGAACACTACATATTTAAGAACTGAAATATCATTGTGAACCGTACTGCAGATTTGTGCTATTACATAAATAAATTTGCAAACTCATACAAAAATTATTGCAGGAATCCATCACAGGTGTACCCAACATTCATAGTCAAAATATTGCCATTCTGAGAATACTGTCAATATTTGCCATTCCAAGTAGCGTTGGTTCGTCTACACTTGTACATGCTGACAGTATTCTCAGAATGGCAGTATACTGACTAAGAACGTTGGGTTCACCTATGAGGGTTTAGTGTAACAATTTTTGTGAGTATAAGTCTGCAAATAATCTTTGTATAATAGCACAAATTTGAGATACAGTTTCTAATGATATTTCAGTTTCTTAAATCTGTAGGCTGCACCTGAAGATGTGGCTGTAAACCGTGAAATCGGTAGTGTGGTCCGTTAAAGTGTTTTCATTCATCGTGATTAAATCTAAAAAGTAATTTTATTCAGCCCGATTTTAGAAATGTGGAACAGCTGGTAACATCACCTACCCCAACAGTGCGCACAACGTAACCTTCTTTTCCCACGAGGGCTTCTGGCTGGCTCCTGTTATTCTTCATTGATGTCGCTTTGTATCAGTTTCTCTACTCTTCCCTAAATAATTTGTGCCAATATATTTCAGTCGTTATCTATAAAACCGATAATTCGACAATATCGACACTCATAAGCAAGTGACTTTTGGAATTCGAAATATTACTTTCTTCTTGTAGTCTGAAGGTATTGCACCCATCTCACATCTGTCCGGCCATGTGGAGCGCAAGCGCAGTGATGAGCAGAGAAAGGCACCGTGTGGACTCACATTGAGAACGCTGTCGTGCTTCCCTATCTGCTGACAGCTCATCAGAGCTGTCGCTACCTTCATCAGGCAGTGTGTGTGCGTGTGTGTGTCTGTGTGTGTGTGTGTGTGTGTGTGTGTGTGCGCGCGCGCGTGCGCTCTGGGTACCGCACAAAACTGGCGGGCAGTTTCCGTTCCGCTGTAAACGATCCTCTGCAGCCGGCCGAATCGAGTTAGCCGTCCAGAGTCCGGAGGCGGGCGGCGCATAAGGCCGCTGCTAGCGTGCCGCCGTCCGCGTCCCACATTAGCCTGGCTAATGCAATTTTCGCAATGGTCTTCATCAGCGCTGATGCAATTTGTAGTCCGTGCCGGCCGGCGCGGGGGGCGTGAATCAGTGGGGCCAGCTGTTAACGCAGCCTTTTATAAGCCGGGGGCGCTGCCACCCTCGCCAGAGGGGGCGGGCAGCTTCCCCGCCGTGCTGACCGCTGACCCCCAGAGCCTGTCGGACTGCAGCGTCCCAGCGGGTTACGCTGTATATAAATAATGTCAAAACAACGGAGAAACGCAGGGAAACGCAGTGACTGCAGCGTTAGGTTACTTTCAGCCCATGAACGAGCAGCTAAATGTCATCCAACGGCTTTGCACATCTAGTAAATATAGTCCAGTGGAATTTTATACGAACTACCTCTACATAGATTAGGACACAGACCGTCATCTAGGGGTAAGCAGTATAACACTACCACCTTTTAATTAATGTGAGGGAGAGGGATTGTCTTTGCGGCGCCTGTAGGACGCGTTTTACTGCAAACTTCTCGGAAGGCGGGGTGGTTCCATCTCAGCCTTCCTTTTCTACCAATAGCGGTGGCGCCCTCCCGGTGTCAAATGGTGCCCAAGCATATTTCGTATTAGATTTAGTGTCACGTGCCAGTGCAATCGCTGTCCCGCCGTACACACCCTACGACGTCGATTTACCTATCATGGACACGAAGCGAACTGGCACTGGCTCAAAACACAATTAACATTTCTGACTTGATCCTCTGAGACTGCCTATTCGGCTGATACTCTATAGCGTCCAGACTCCTAACTTCCAAGGACCAAGTAAAATCCGACTGAAAGGTTGTACGGGCACTTTCTTCATTACTTCGTAGTTGGAGGCGGCGATAGCGACTCACTGGCTTCCCACTAATATATGGCCACTGCATATTAAAACTGAGTCTGCCACGGTTATGCGACTTATTAGGGGTTATGTTAACCGGTCTTTGTGATATTCTTGTCACGGCTCCTTTACAGGTGTATTGTTACACAGTTAATTTCATTTTTGGGGCTTCGTTCGTATTGTTTTAATTATTAAAAAATACACAAATCGTTGCCAGCAGAGACTAATCTTTTTAAAAGTAAACGTTGCCGATTCGTATTTTTGAATAAAAATTATCAATTTTTAATGGTACTTGAATTACGTAACCATTACTGCACCTCAGCTCAACCTCTCGATACCAGCAATATTCTACTGTGTTTCTGTAAAGTAGTTAACATGTTTCTGAGACAACATTCAGATTTGATTTGATTAATGTAGAGGTACTTTGATACATCGATTTGTTTATATTGCAATGATATTATTCTTATTTGAATTCTTTCATTTGTCACCAGATCTTTGATGTACTTGTAACTCTGATTTTTGGGCGCGTAAGTCATGGAGAGTCAAGTCATGGTCGTCAAGTTGAAAAGACGCAATATGTAGTCAGTTTATGAAATGTGAACTTTAACAGTGAGGAAGATATTTTCAAGTGCGTTTTATATTGTGAAGTGATTTTTTGTGAGTTACGTGATACTGCAACAAAAGTAATAAAAAAGAAGTCTAACTTAAATTCGAAGCGCTGATTACTTTTTTATATCACCATTGTGCTAACTTGCAAAAGTTTAATCTTCAAGAATGGTTTATGAAACACATCTATAAAACTTTTGAATATCGCAGAATAACACCTAGGCCTCTTTGCATCCGACCTTGGAATCATCACCACCTAAATTTTCGACGATTGAGCCATGAGTTCACAACGAGACCAGCGTGGGAAACACGAAAAGATCAGCGCCTAGTTTATCCATTATTTCATGAAATGACTTTATTAACTGCGCTCTAATGACACCTGCCGCATAATATAACTTTGTTGATGCTGAAAATGCATACAAATCATAATTAATTTTTAACCTTTGTTGTGGTAGGGTTGTTAGAAATTGCAGCCGAAGACTTCCTACATAAGAAGTCTCCCTCTTTCTGCCAACGACCTCAACAAAGACGGCGGAGGAGTGGACAGAGGTTCAGGGGACTCTCTTGCCCTCAGGCTGGGAAATTGCACCTGAAGACAAAAGAATCAGCAATGATCAACGGAATGATGATGCAAAAGGCAATGAAAACCACTGCACTTAAGACACATAATGTGTATCCATTAGAAATGTGGTACGTATCTGAGAAAGTGCCATAGTGTCTTGATGATCTCACTACTAGCGAAAGATAACATACTAGTCCCAAAACCGGATCTCCGGGAGGGGACAGCCAAGAAGGAGGTCAACATGAAAAAAACAAAGACTGAATTACCAACAAAAGGGTAATGTTCTAGGAGTTGGGGAGTGAAGTGTCAGACTTCCCAATGCGGTAGTGAAGCAAGGTGTCCGCAATTCTAAGAAAAATAGGGATAAACTGTAGTGAAACACGAGAAATATACAATACGTACAGGAACCAATAGGGAACAAAACCAAGGAAAAAAGGCTCAGATTAAAAAGAATCTAAGACAGGGATAAAGTCTTCTGCCCGTAATGTTTAATCTGTACATCAAAAAAGTAATGACGGAAATAAAAGAAAAGTTCAAGAGTGGGCTTAAAACTTCAAGGTGAAAAGAGAACAATGATCATAATTGCAGGTGAGATTCCTATCCTCAGTGAAAATGAAGAATTACAGGATTTGTTGAATGGAATGAACAGTCCAACGAGTACAGAATATGGATTGAGAGTATACTGGAAAAAGACAAAAGGCAATGAGATGTAGCAGAAATGAGAACAGCAAGAAAAGTAACATCAGAATTGGTGATCAGGAAGTAGACGAATTCTGCTATCTAAGCAGGAAAATAATCCATGGTTGACGGAGTGAGGAGGACTTAAAAAACAGACTAGTAGTGGCAAAAAGGGCATTCATATCCAAGAGAAGTCTACTATGTTAAACATAGGCCTTAAATTGAGGAAGAAATTTCTGAGACTGTGCGTTTGAACCACAAATTTGTGTTTCTGTGAAATATGGATAGTGAGAAAATCGGAACAGAAGAGAATCGAAGGGTTTGAGATGTGGTGCTACAGAAGACTGTTTAAAATTAGGTAAACTGATGAGGTAATAAATGAGGAGGTTCTCCGTAGAATTGGCGAAGAAAGAAACAACTGGAAAACGCAGACAAGAAGAAGCGACAAGAAAATAGGCCATCTGTCATGACATCAGAGAATAACTTCAGTGGTGCTATAGGGAGCTGTAGAGGGTAAAAACTGTAGGGGATGACAGAGACTGGAATACAGTCAGCAAATAATTGCGAATTTAGGATGCAGGTGCTATTATGAGATGAAAAGGTTGGCGAAGGAGAGGAATTGGTCGTCGGCCGCATCAAAACAGTCAAAAGACAGATAACACAAGTTCTACATCCATTATCTATAAACATGTGTGAAGTGTGTGGCAGAGATTAATGTATTAACGTTTTTTCCGGTTCCATTCGCACATGGAGGGCGGGAGGAATGACTGTTTATATGCCTCTGTACACACAGTAGTTAACTGAATCTTCTTCTCCTTGTCCCTACGGCAACGATGACTAGGTGGCCGTATTTTTATTCCTAGATTCTTTTACTTATTACTGGTACCTGAAATTTATTAAATCGGCTTACGCGGGATATTTGATGCCTATGTTGAAGCACTGACTAGTTCAGATTTATACACATCTTCGTGATGCTCCCCCATAGGTAAACATATCTATGAACATTACTGCTGCCTTTCTTTGGATCAACTCAGTTCTGTTTGGTGTCGGTCCCACGCGCATGGGCAATATACACAGAAGACCCAAACAAACTGGTACACCTGCCTAATATCGTGTAGAGCCCCCGCGAGCACGCAACAGTGCCCCAACACGACGTGGCATGGATTCGACTAATGTCTGAAGTAGTGCCGGCTGAAATTGATACCATAAATCCTGCAGGACTGACCATCTATCCGTGATAGTATGAGGGAGTGGAGATCTCCTCTGAAGAGCACGTTGCAAGGCATCCCAGATATACTCATTAATGTCCATGACTAGGGAGTTTGATGGCCAGCGGAAGTGTTTAAACTCGGAAGAGTATTCCTGGAACCACTCTGCAGCAATTCTGGACGTGTGGGATATCGCATTGTCCTGTACATGTCACCTGTCAGAGTCGTATCTAGACGTATCAGGGGTCCCACATCATTCCAACTGCACACACCCCACACCATTACAGAGACTTCAACAGCATGAACAGTCTCCTGCTGATATGCAGAGTCCATGGATTCATGAGGCTCTCTCCATAACCCGTACACGTCCATCCGCTAGATGCAATTTGAAACGAGACTCGTCCGACCAAGTATAATGAATTCTACTCTGTAAATGATGAAAGTCTATATGAATGCAGCTTGCCGCTAACTTGGTGTAATGTTTTGTCTGTACAGAAGTGTATCTGTCGCCTTTATCGCTCTTTCACCCTCACACATAAATCGGTACAATAAAGTCAGGGCTTCGTGTTTTCTTATTAGGCTGATCCGTGAAAAGACAAACAAACAATTATGCTAATGGAGGATTCTGAGTAATTTCTCTAATTTCATTCGCTCTCTCTCTCTCTCTCTCTCTCTCTCTCTCTCTCTCTCTCTGTCCTTTATCTGTGTACAGTTTAACTATATTATTTACGTGAAATCAGCCTAGTAGAATCTCTAGTGGAGCCCTTCGTCTTAATATTCAGCGGCTGGCTTGCTAGAAAAGATCTTTACATTTGTTATCATTATTAAGCGCTGCATTCAGTTGGGAAAATCGATCGTTTGAACAATTCGTTCAGTTTACGACAGATCTAAAATTTCAGACGTGGACGAAGCCTTTTTGGACGATTTCAAAAAACTCAGAGATTGCAGGCTCTCTTCGTCACAGCTGAAACTTCCCAATTAATTACAGGACCCAGACAATCATCAATGATTCAGACAGAGAACTCATTCGTCATTCACTCTAGAATAAAATGGTCACAAACCTTATTTCTGAGGAAAATTGTATATTGAATCCATTCTCGTACATGTTCCGTTTTCTGTTGGTTCCAAGTCTCATGTAATTTTCTTTTACAGGGTTTTCTTTCTCTTTATATATCACGCTAGCGGCACAAACTTCCTAGCTCGCTTTAGCGCGAAGACGAGTAAATAAATCTCTTTTAGCAATCCGATAATCTTCCAACCGATACTTCCGAAGCTGTTCCTTTTTCCCACTATAATAACCATGGAGCATACATTTCTGTACCTCTGTTGTTCCAAAGAATAAACGTGCTAGAAAAATACCTTGGCGTCGACGAGCTGTCGGCGCATATATTACTAGAAAATCTGATCAGATACTTTTCAAACGTAAATACATGTGGATGATTTGGTTGACCATTATTAATTATTGCGTGGTAGAGGGTAATTTTCCGTGGGGAGATTACAATGCCCCTCGCAGCGAGCGAAGTTTGTGAGCTCAATTTTGATTCACCGAACACACTTCGCGAGCTATCTATTAGCGTGGATAACCCGGAAGTGATGATTGTCAGTCCTCCGACTGAAAAAGAATATTATATTTGAGACAGACGAAGAAAAGAAATGTTGAAAACAGAAGAAATGAAGAGACCGGTACCGCGGCTGTATTGCTTTTACGTGCATCTAGGTGTTATATTTGCTGTGCACAACCAAGAAAGATGATCTTTCATGAACTGATGTCAGGGTCTACCCATTCGGGAACTTTCTTAAGCAGAGAAACCTTGGAAAACCTCTTAAGCCTAGACCCCCAGCCTACGGTACATAGAAGATAGGAAAGCCTGTAGAAGAAAAAAAAGTATAATTTTGAAATAGATCTCTAAAGGAAAGACCGGGATCAATTTGTATCCCGATTTGGAGAAGAGTGGTTTGTGCCTCTAGCAAAAAAAAAAAAAACGTTTTACAATAAATAACGTGAATTCTCGTTTTACAATCTTGCTCCTGGTACAATATCTTGCGGTGCTAAACTCCCCCGGGTCTTGCATGTCCCCGACGTCCACATTTGTAGTCGGTCTTCTACGCGGCCCCCTCTGTAGTTGATCTTCTACGCGGCCCACAATGGGAAGAGTAGAAGGAACAGGGATACTCGAATTCACATGCAACATTCATTCCAAAAGAATTAGCAATGACCAAAAGGGAAACTCTTCCTGTAAGAGAACTGATTAGGTTGCACCGTCCAAGATTCTCCTTTTTGAAAGCAAAATCCTTATGGCTTCATGGATCCTTTTTGTTACGACGTACTTCAAGGAATTCAACCATTAACTAATGATGTTGCCAAAAGCATCATCCGATTTACTCCCTTTTGAATACTCCTTTTGATTTTGCCTCCCCACTTGTGCTTATAAGCCCAAAAGTTCTAACACATTTTCTATCATTGATTTGTTCTTCGTAATTTAAAGGATTCATGTAACTTACTATAGATTTTGGATTCAAATCATCGAATAATGGGAAGTGTAGTTCATTTTATACCAAGACATCATCTATATTTCCTTGATAAGTCATATAATTTAGCTATACTCAAAACTTTTTATTCTAAATACATATATTTCTTCGCTTGAGTGCTGAAATGTAAAAGTTATTAGCATTGAGGAATGCGGATTCGCTTCTTTCAATTACTCTCTGATTCATACGGTGTTCATCCATGTTCATATATGGAAATGGATTTTTCACACAAGATTCCCAAACGAACACGAACCATTAAATTACTACCGAATCTATGAATATTATTTTCTTTAATCATTCATTAATAAATTAAAAACTCTTAACTTCTAATTATAACACCTATTCCTTTTAGAGTTCAACATGAATCAGTTTATCCTCGCGTTTGTTGCGAGTCTCTTACAAAGCATATCTGTATCGTCTATATCGATTTTAACTCTCGCGCCAACGTCAACTGTTTTGCGCGGGAAATTATCTTTGCGGCGTTAACCGTCACTCACGATTCACTACCACAACTCATTCCTTCACACGTTTACACATGTAAGCGTTCACATGAGATTATATATGAATCTTCACTCGGACCTCTTTAGATTATTCAGCGTCATTTGCGGGAAACATTTCATTCTTCTTGAAGGTCAGTTAGATCCTTAATCATTCTTGATGACATTAGCAATGCTAAAGTTCTATGTTCACCCAAACCACAGGTGAAGCCTATCTCCACTATCTTCTTTACAACACTCGATAATAATAGTTAGTCACTATTTCTATACTCTATGTCACTCATTAACTATTTCAATTTAAAGGTTTCTATCACTACACACACATTTTATTGTTATGTTTTTTACGAGCGTTCATTTCTGTCACTCGGAACACCATTCCTTCCTATCTTCTAATCTTCACTATACTTTTTTAAGTCGTTATGAGAAAATAACCCTTTTATTTTGTTCGATCCCGGGTATGCTTTTGGCACGACCAACAATGGGGAGCAGTATGGGCTTGTAGAGGGTTCGATCAAACCCCATTTCAACATGCGATCTATTTCTTTTTGAACTTGAGCCTTTAACCTCCAGGGAACAGGATAGAAAGTTCTACAATACGTTTCGTGCGGCTTAAGGTAGAGATGGCATATGTATCCCTTAATAACTCCTGGCCTTTCATCAAACACGTTTTCATAGGCTAATAATAATTCTTTGAGCTGCTTCTTCTGATCTTCAATAATGCAGTCGGATTCATTTAACTTCTCATACACTAATTGACCGAAATCTCCTTTGACTTGTAACTCATTCTTTACGTGCTGTTTAGAATTTTGTGCAGTCCTGATTACTTGCACACTGATCCCACTATTATATTTTCTGGTAAGGCTTTCCTTTTTCAACAAGTCCAACTCAATTTCTTCTTTATTTACATTTAACCAAATTTTTCCTGTTTTAAAATCTATTCTGCATCCGTATTGACGTAGGCTGTCGACTCCTATAATGCAGTCTACCACCAAATTTTTTACAACAAGGTATGTGCTTAATATTGCTACATTTCCGACTTCTACACTAAGTAGTGACTGCACTTTTACATTAGCCGATCTAGCCCCAACGGCGCCTATTATTCTGCAATTTTGAACTGGAAAAATTGGTACTCGTCTTATATTTCTGATCTTGTTGAATAGAGCCTCCGAAATAACATTTGTGGTTGCAGCTGTGTCCAAAACCGCCACTATCGGTACAGTCTCTAAAATGACTTGCACTTCGGCTACTGCCACCTGTTCCTTATCCTCATCTTGGGGTTCTAAGTCCTCGGTCAATTCATCTGCCAGTAATCGTCCATCATTATACGTTAGCATGGGTACACATATCCTGTTGCCCCTCAACATATTGTTGACCGCTCCTCCGGGGCACGAGTGGGTCCTTACAAGTTTGTTGGATTTTGATTCGCCTGGTGGTTGACATCGTCCTTCACTTCGGTAATTACCGGTTGATTCGCAGATGTCCGTCCCCACTGATGTTGGTTATTTGAGTTTATTCCCCCCGGTTGATTCCACTTTCTATTACCGTTATTGTTCCAGGCTTGCGGTCTGAAATTCCTTTGGTTTCCCCATACGGGATTGTATCTTTTCCCATTCCTATTGTTCCTTGGATAGCCCCTCGCAAGACTATTGCCGGTATTATTGTTGAGATTTTGAGGGGTTTCTCCACTATTTATCGATCTCTGTGCGTTTACTTGCCTACCATTTGGTGGAGGTTCTATCTCCCTATATTGGAATCTGTTGTTACGGGCTTTCTGGTTGTTCTCTTCTATAATGTCTATATGATCTAACGTCGTGAGGAACGACTCCAGGTCTTTATCATTCCCGTAAATTAATTGATTCCGGATGTTAGTTGGTAATCTTGCCTTAAGTATGTATATTATGTCTGGCAAAGGCATAGGTCTGTCCCAATATCTAGTTTTATTTATATATTTTTCAAAATACTTCCTAAGGCTTCCTTTTGAAAAAGAGAATGGCTCTGGGTAGAGCACCTCCTGCCTTAGGCGTTCCTGTACCCCTTCTGACCAGAATTTTGCTAAAAACGCTTTCTCAAAATCTTCATAGGTCGAGCAAACAGAAGTCATGTCCGAGGCCCAGATCGCCCCCGAACCTTGTATATACCCAGTCACGAAACTGATCTTCTGCCACTCCGACCAATTTCTGGGTAGTACTCCTCTAAAACTTCGAATAAAAACAATCGGATGGACCCCCCTTTTGTCAGTGTTAAAAATCTGAAATTGCCGATGCTTTAGCATTTTTTCTTCGGCATGGCAAAGGCTTTCGTAATCTCCGTCAGATAAAACTTCACGCGAACAACTAGCTCGTGGCAATTTAATATTCGAGTTACTCACACAAGTCAGTATCGTGTGCGAGTGTGCAGTAAGTGGCTCTACAGTCGCTGCCAACTTCTGCTGCTGGCCTGTATTCATTTGTTCTGAGCGTTGTTGTGAAACGCGTATCGACTCTGCTATCGTTTGTTTCCAATGCTCGAAATCAGCACCTAACTGCTGTCGCACTTCCTCAAGTCCTTTCGCAAACAAATTCTCTTCCTGTTTGCCGCATAGACTCTGGAATGCTGCTTTAACATTTTGCTCAACGTTTTCACACATTAGCCTTTTGTTTTCTAATGTGATTTCGGATAATTTACCCGTTAATACATTAATTTGGTGGTCTATAACGTCCTGACGTTCTGTCAGATGTTCCACACTTTCCTTTAGGTTCGTCTGCGTACGTGCTAATTCAGGAAGTTGCGCAATTGCACATGACATGGCATCTTGCTTTTGTACTAACTGCGGAACCATTTCCATCTGTTCGCGTACGGTATCTATCTTAATCACCACATACTCCTTCATTTCTACACGTACGCGGTGAGTAGATTCCTCGTATTGAGCTTTCACCAATTCTATTTGTGCAGTTAATTTTCGTTCCGTCTCTTCGGCCTGATCTTTAAGCTGTCGTGTAACTGCTGCTTAATCTCAGCTTTCAAATTCTCCTGACCTTCCGTAACTGAGGCTAACTTCGAATTCAAATCATTTTGCCCCTCGGTAACTGAGGCTAACTTCGCATTAATGTCAATTTTCAGATTTTCTTGCCCTTCAGTAACTGAGGCTAGTTTCGCGTTAATGTCGGTTTTCAAATTTTCCTGCCCTTCAGTAACTGAGGCTAATTTCGCGTTAATGTCGATTTTCATATTATTCATGCTCTCGGTTATCATCTGCATCTGTCTCATGATAATTACTAATGGATCTAATCCATATTGCATACCTGCTGTTACATCTCCAGCCGTGTCTGCAGGGCGTTCTATTGCGCTATCTGTAGCGATCAGTTCTACAACACTTCTTACTCCATCATTATCATCAGTGCTAACAGCTGAAGGCTGTTGCGTGTTGCTCTGCTCTGTTTGACTCATCTTAAACATTGCCCTAGTTAAAGCCATATAAATGTTCTACAGTCAGGGTGTAAATATCTCCCTTCGCACAAGAATAGTTCTGTGGCTACTTTCTTATAGTATATCCGGATAAACGCAACTAGGGCAGATCAATCAAACTACATGTAGCATGAACACAATTAGAAAATGTTCCAATCCACGTCTACTTCCACAATACCAGCAAGTTTCAATAAAAAATTTAGACCTGGCCATTTTACTGCGCCCAGCGTGCTGCTTTTATTTGTAGATCCGACTAACTTGGCTGCGAGAATTTCTTCTCTTTTCCAAGTTAAGTTGTCTCGTCGTAGTTCACATGAAACAGAAACCAAAATTATTTTAACAACGTCCAAAAACGTGTCCTGTCACGGATTGGCCCTTATAATGAATTCTACTCTGTAAATGATGAAAGTCTATATGAATGCAGCTTGCCGCTAACTTGGTGTAATGTTTTGTCTGTACAGAAGTGTATCTGTCGCCTTTATCGCTCTTTCACCCTCACACATAAATCGGTACAATAAAGTCAGGGCTTCGTGTTTTCTTATTAGGCTGATCCGTGAAAAGACAAACAAACAATTATGCTAATGGAGGATTCTGAGTAATTTCTCGAATTTCATTCTCTCTCTCTCTCTCTCTCTCTCTCTCTCTCTCTCTCTGTCCTTTATCTGTGTACAGTTTAACTATATTATTTACGTGAAATCAGCCTAGTAGAATCTCTGGTGGAGCCCTTCGTCTTAATATTCAGCGGCTGGCTTGCTAGAAAAGATCTTTACATTTGTTATTATTATTAAGCGCTGCATTCAGTTGGGAAAATCGATCGTTTGAACAATTCGTTCAGTTTACGACAGATCTAAAATTTCAGATGTGGACGAAGCCTTTTTGGACGATTTCAAAAAACTCAGAGATTGCAGGCTCTCTTCGTCACAGCTGAAACTTCCCAATTAATTACAGGGCCCAGACAATCATCAATGATTCAGACAGAGAACTCATTCGTCATTCACTCTAGAATAAAATGGTCACAAACCTTATTTCTGAGGAAAATTGTATATTGAATCCATTTTCGTACATGTTCCGTTTTCTGTTGGTTCCAAGTCTCATGTAATTTTCTTTTACAGGGTTTTCTTTCTCTTTATATATCACGCTAGCGGCACAAACTTCCTAGCTCGCTTTAGCGCGAAGACGAGTAAATAAATCTCTTTTAGCAATCCGATAATCTTCCAACCGATACTTCCGAAGCTGTTCCTCTGTTGTTCCAAAGAATAAACGTGCTAGAAAAATACCTTGGCGTCGACGAGCTGTCGGCGCATATATTACTAGAAAATCTGATCAGATATTTTTCAAACGTAAATACATGTGGATGATTTGGTTGACCATTATTAATTATTGCGTGGTAGAGGGTAATTTTCCGTGGGGAGATTACACAAGCAATATGTTTGCAGTCATCAACAGTCCAGTGTCGGTGTTGATGGGCTCTGGCGAGCCGTAAAGCTTTGTGTAGTTCAGTACACACGGGTACACTAGTGTGCCTTCGGCTCTGAAAGCCCATATCGATGATGTTTCGTTAAATGGTTCGCACGATGACACTTTTCTATGTCTTAGCATTGAAATCTGCAGCAATTTTGCGGAAGGATTGTACTTCTGTCACATTGACAGGTTCTCTTCAGTCGTCGTTGGTCCCGTTCTTACAAGATCTTTTTCCGGCCGCAGTAAAGTCGGAAATTTGATGTATTCCTGATATTCACGGTACACTCGTGAAATAGTCGTACGGGAAAATGCCCACTTCATCACTATCTCGGAGATGCTGTATCCCAGCCGGCCAGTGTGGCCGAGCGGTTTTAGGCGCTTCAGTCTGGAACCGCGCGACCGCTACGGTCGCAGGTTCGAATCCTGTCGAGGGCATGGATGTGTGTGTTGTCCTTAGGTTAGTTAGGTTTAAGTAGTTCTCAGTTCTAGGGGACTGATGACCTCACATCTTAAGTCCCACAGTGCTCAGAGCCATTTGAACCATATTTTGCTGTATCCCATCGCCTGTGCGCAGACTATAACACCACGTTCAAAGTCACTTAAACCTTGATAACCTGCCATTGTAGCAGCAGTAACCGATCTGACAAATGCATCAGGTACTTGTTGTCTTATATAGGTATGGAATACCGCACCGCCATATTCTGCTTGTTTGCATGTCTCTGAATACTGATGCCAGTACCATTTTCTATGGCGCTTCAGTGTATTATGTTGTGTGCGACTGAATGTATATGAGCGCTCTACTTCATATCCCTACAAACTATTGAACTTTGATATTTCTACGGCTTGACTGTTTTCAATGAAGCCAGTTACCAACCTTTGCACCAATGTCAAATTTTATCAGTATTTGACTCAGCATCTGAGAAACTTTTTCAGAAAGTACTTCGTTAGAGAAAAAATTATTGTCTATATAATTGCTGTTAATACTACTTGACAAATCATTAATATAAAACGTGAACAGCAAGGGTTCCAATACATTGAACCTGAAGTTTACTTCCATACCTCTACGTAACACTTTATCCATGACAGCACGCTGCGGTTTCCCTAACGATAAGTTCTCAATCCAGTTACAAATTTTGTCAGGGGGCGTCAGAACCGTGTTCGCCGATGTCATACTTGCATGGTACTTTCGCCCTTTCAGTAAAGTACAGAGTGTTATTGTAAGAGCGTGCAAACATTTAACAGGACACAGAGGATGCTCCACTGAACAACGTAAATTAAAAAAATGTACAGTAATGTGTTTTTATTTCTATTTTTATTTCTATGCTAATAGAAAACATATTACTGTGCACTTTTTATTTACATTAGTTACAGTTAAATGAAATACCGTTACCAACGCAACGGACGTACCGTGTACAGTATCTTACAAAATGTGCTGAAACTGACGGCCATGCAAGTGTAACATCGGCTAACAACATTCTGACGCATTCTGACAAATATCCATTTAATTAACATTGAGTTCAGATAGCTCCTTAGTTAATAATCAAGGGGGTTGAGGTCAGATTATCTCTCAGGCCCTGGAATAGGACCACCCCTTCCATTCCAGCGACTACGGAATACAGACTTGATATGGTTTCCGACATCCACAATGAAGTGAGGTGGTGAACCGTCGTGTCGTATCCACATCTTCTCATAAACAACCAAGGGTACGCTCTTCAACAAGCCGACCGTTGTGGCCGAGCGGTTCTAGGCACTTCAGTGTGGAACCGCGCTGCTGCTACGGTCACAGGTTCGAATCCTGCCTCGGGCATGGATGTGTGTGCTGTCCTTAGGTTAGTTAGGTTTAAGTAGTTCTAGGTTCTAGGGGACTGATGACCTCAGATGTTAAGTTCCATTCTGCTCAGAGCCATTTGAACCATTTTCGTTCTCCAACAACTCAAGTAGAACTCTTTGCCCGAGCCTCAAGTGCACGCGGCCATTCAGACGGCCTACTACATCATGACTTCCTAGTAATCAGTCTCGTCCTCCTTATTTCCTTGCAGGGAATAACGAACGTACATATAAATAAACAACTCAGTACGTGTAAACTTGTACGCATGTTAGTCGTAAATAAGCAGGAAAACAGTAGCACTAGACAAAGCGGTAGACGAGTTTACTTCTATATCTTTTTAAAAAATATCACGTCATGTGCTACTTGCAATGGAAGAGTTCATTAATCAACAGTTACTGGACCATATGCGGAAAGTACCAGTCCTTCCGGAGAGCCATTGGTGATCATTTCAAAAAAGAGTATGGATGGCACCAAAGCATATTGGTTTTATTGAAAGTAGAAATATCTCAGCAGTCCTATGATTACAGGAACTTATCCGATTTTAAATTTGACTGAACTTTGAATAATGTGGAACAGTAGAGGTATTTATCAGCTATGGATCTAAGGATTGGCTATCATTAGTTGGAAGCGGTGCCAGATAACCTGCCAAAATCGACGTTTACGATTGCTTTGTGACACATGCCATTTAGATTAAACAATGTGCTAGCCACATTTCAGTATTTATCTGATGAAGAGCGCAAGGGTTAAAACCAAGACAGTGTGTGATATACTTGGATAAAATAATTGTCTTTGTGAAGGGTATGTAAGAATATATGCTATGGCTAAAAGAGGTGTTTAAACGGTTACACATACCACACCTCCCACTCCGTTCAGAGGAACGTCACTTCATGCTATGGGAAGTACAATGTTTCGGACTTGGGTTTAGTCATGAGGGAGTCCACACAGGCCATGCATTAGTAAAAGCCGTGTAAGATGTTCCAATACCGTGTAAGGAAAGCAGTTACAGTCTTTTTGGGTTAGTTATTGTAGGAAATTTGTTCCGAAATTTGCAGAGATAGCACAGCTTATCACTCACTTATAGAGAAAAGGAATAGTTTCGTTAGACATCAGAGTCTGAGGATGCGATCAGATATTGGTCTGATGCATTTCTCCAAATTATGAACAAGAAAAAACATTGTCATGTGACACAGGCAACCATGTGCTTGGTTGCGTATTCAGTCACGATGTCGATCGAGTGGAGCATCCGTTGGCCTATACCGCATACCAGTTGAATGAAATTGAAAGAAATTACGGAAAAGAAGGAAATGCAGCTAGCGGATTATGCAGCATTTTAGTCTTTGTAAGGGCTAAAAAAGCTCTCAGGCTGGTTAAGATGCTGGGATCTGATATTCAGCAAGTTCTATTTTGGATTAATTCGTCTGCCACGCAGAACACATGGGAATGCAGATGGCCTCAGTTGGAAGGATTATGTGTTAACGAATAGTGGGTCATACTACAGAGTGGCACAAAGTGCCAGCACCCGACGTTGACTGTAAGCCTTTTCAGTGCTCCCACGATTCATTTTACACGATAGGTTGTAGCGTGAGCAAAGAAAACTCCTCATGTTGTGATTCCAGCTGCTTGTGGAAACCAATATTCAAACAGGTGCATGATCATGTGTGACGGGCCATGGGGTCGAGAACCATCGGGCACAATGTTGACGCAAAGTACTGGTCGCGAGTATGTAAGCAGGATGTAGAACAATATGTAAAGAACTGAATACCATGGTCACAAAATGCTGAACTGAACTTTCAGTATGTTCGGTGGCAAAGATTGCCAAAGGCTAGTAAATCTTTTGAAATGATCCTTTTGGACCGACGCCACACGGAATTGAAATGTACTGAAAATTGTAGATCATTCCTTGTGACGATGCGTGTTTATGACGGTTACCCCAGCATGCTAAACAATTGGTTGTTGCAATTCAGTGTTTCAGAGACGTTAATTTTTGATCACGGCACCTATTTCATGTCAGAGCTACTGAAGCAGCTTTGCCATTTATTACACATTTGTAAATTAAAGACAAGCCCATTACCCATAGGCAAATGGGAGAACAGAGTGAATTCATCGAAGAATAGGAATGATGTTAAGTCATTATAAATAGTGTCCGTAACAACTGAGATACGCTGTTAACCATACGTTGTAGTGGTGTATAGTTCAAATGTTCTCGAGAATATGGCTCTATCGCCATATGAGGTATTATATGTCCAAAAAAGCCATCACTGTTCGAGTCAGTAAAGCCAAAAGTAGGGAAAAATGGAGACACGTTAAGGAATTTTGAGAGAACTTTGCGGAAGGTATGGAATCAAGTTTAGATAAAAAGCCTTAGCCCGAATTGGACAAATGAACGTTAACTCACTTGAATACCGTGTAGGACAGGGTGTAATGTTAATCAGTCTTTACATCCTGAACAGAAAGACGAAAAGATTCTTCACTTTTTATCGATGTCCGTATCAAATAATCCCGATGACATTAGCAGTGTACGTGAAACTGCAACGCCCGACTCGAACAACAGTCCTCCACGTTTGGTATATCCGCCCCTTCCAGGTGTGCTGAACTCTTTACCGCTGTTATCGGCATCAGTCACAAAAAGGGGGGCAGAGGAGAGAAGAAGCGGTAAGGAAAGATAACACCGCAACAGTAGCAGATCAGTGCAATGTATGTGCACATTGCCTTATGCATTAAGAATTAGAGTGAAGCCAACATAAAGAGTAGAGGATGGTGTGAATGATGTGCATATAATAAAGGATATCCTTTTGTTTGAAAGTATTTATCGTGAGCTGATAATTTGAAGGTTACAACGAGTGGAAGAAATGCATTCTTGTGGTATGTCATGTAGGTTTTTTCCATGGGTTCTCTGTCTTAGTGGACTAATGATATCGAGGATTTCTTTCTGTTATGCTATGAACTTCAGCTGGCTGGAGATGGTTTTTGTCTGTTTTGATCTATAAATAGAGAGTGAAGTTTAGCTAGGAGTATTTTTAGAGTGTAGATTTAGATGGAACATTGGTATCTCACAGTTGGCATGCAGTGGAATGTTAGTTTGGTGGTCGAGATTGTGAGGCAACGGGCGAGTCGCTGCGCCCTGAAAACATTCTAAGTTGGGAGTTGGCGTGGCCGACCTGGGGCCTGTCAGCGGGTCGTGGCCCGGCAGAAAGCACGTGGTGCCGAGCGTTGGCTTAGCAACCGCTTGATGACACACAACGGCCGGACCACGTGGCTGGGAATTCCTTGGTGACGCTGTGTCAGTGAAGGAGACTTGTACGCCGAGAGTGCCAAAGATGGTGGACTTTGTGAAACCATCATGGCAGACATTTCACAGTTTGTTTGGAAATTAATAGTAGCCAGATGAATCATGATACCTCAAAAAGAAACATGTACATTACTATTATTTCCACGACGATTCTGATAGTGTATCAGATTTTCAATATCTTAGTTTAAAGTTTAGTATCTGATACAAGTAACACCCAGCAACGAATTTCCAAAATCTGAACACTTCGTCCGATTTCATCGCTCGATGTGTCTTTAAAAAGCTGTTAGTGTAAACCTATATTGGTATAAATTACAGGCATGTAACTTGAATAGTACTTGAGTTATTCGAGGTCAATGTGGCCGATTACTATCGATCGCATCAGGCCATAAGTAGTCCACAGTTAAACGAAATAACGGTAGCAGCTTGATTATAAATATATTTATTCACCTATGTCTTTGTTTATATCCGATATATACTATTCATGAAGATATTGGTTAAATATTTACTGTGTTTTAGAAAGCACAGAGACATAAGGCTACTGGCCTACCTTTGGTTCTATTACTTTGATATATGATTATTTAATTTGTTTATGTATTTAATAATGTGTGTTAGAGCGTGTTTATGGTCCAGCCGTGGGAATATTTATTTAATTTCAAGTTATTTAAATGTAAATCCAGTATTTCGAAAGCGGTTCATTATGTTTGTCTGGGTGCGTTGGCTTGAAGACATGGTGCGAGCGCTCTAGCCAACCACAGCGCTCGTGAATGGGGCGACTGGATGGAAGCGCAGAACACGAAAGTACGGGATGGGATACAGGAAGTGCTGGACGTGATGGCGCGACTAACGCACAGCGGCAGAAGAGTGTGGAGCAGTTTGCGCGTGATCGTGACAGATAGGAATACTTCGGAGCGCCAACTTGTGCACTTGTGAGATTTCCGTGGCTTCTACAGTGAAGAAATAGTGTGCGTTTAGAAGTGAATGTCTCGCAACCTATGTTGTTGTTCATAACTAATTACATGCATTAGGAATCTATTGTTTCTCTGTTATTCAATTTATGATTTATTTAATTGCCGGAGGATCGACACTAATAAGTGGTTTGCAGAGATTTACCACATTCTCAAAAGTACTTTTACTAGCGTACTCACCATTTAAAGTCGTTAAGATAGTAGCTAAAGATTTCATTTAATTGCAGTCTTTCATTTATAAATTTCTACGTTACATTCGCAATTTCCGACTGATAGGAACCTTCGACCATTTGATTCATGTGCATATTCATATTGTATATACTGTAGACTCAGCAGTATTTTGATTGTAATGCGGCAACTGCGTATCCCAGCCCCTAGACGACGAAACCAGCCAAAACTTTCAATATTTCAACTCTGAGTCGGAGGGTACGTAGTTGAGGGCCATACACCATCACATCATCATTTACTATTGAAACCCCGTAAGATGGTCACTGAAACGTGCTATTTCTCAGGGGACAAATGCGGGACGATGACCGTTTGACATCCTCACAAAACAACGATATTTTTAGAAAGGAGGACCTCTCTGGCTGCAATCCGTATTTGCCCCAGTTGTAGTTATCACCGTTTGGCATAAGCAGGGACGTTCAAGAAGAACAGAACGCTTAGAAATACGGAACAGCGGGATAACGGGGTGGAATGAATTGTGGCGTCCCAGGTCCGACTTTCCAGCTTTCAGCAACAATAGCAGACGCTTCATCTATGAACCTTACAAACCCTCTACTGTATTTGGCCATTAATCCTTTATACAAGGGTTGGAACTTTAAAAATGGCAACTATTTATTTATAGCTCGTAAAAATAGATACATGTTTCAAAGTTTTACTGACCTTCAAAGTAGTCACCAACATTGTGTATAACTCGTTACCAGTGATCTGGAAGTCGTGGGATACTCTTAGGAGTGTCAGTTGTGCTGAAAGTTCGGGCAGCGGTCTATCTCCCGAAGAATTTATAGCAATTCTGAATCGAATGCCGTGAATTGTTTCCTTCAGCTTAGAAATCGAGTTGAGCTCACGAGGGCTTAAGTCAGGGGAGTGCAGTAAGTGGTATAGCACTTAACAGCCCCGTAAGTCAAACAAATCAATAACAGCTTGCACTGTACGTGCTTGAGCATTGTCCTGCAAAATGATAGTCGCATCCTGCAGAAACTGTCATCACTTCTGTCTCTATGCTGTTCATTTTGGGAACACAACCTACGACCACCTTAGAGACAGAAGAGATGACACTTTCTTCAAGACCTCGCAAAACTGAAAACTGAAGGAAACACTTCACGGCATTCGCTTCATAATTGCTACAAACTCGTCCGGCAATAGACAGCGCCGCTCGAGCTGTCAACACAGCTGGCAGTGTTAAGAGTATCCCACGACTTACAGATCGCTGGCAACTGGTTATACACAATGCTGGTGACTAGTCTGAATGTCAGTAAAAATTTGAAATACGTAGCGCACAGAATGAGAGAATTAGCGCGGAACAGATATTCCTACACATTAAGAAACATCACGGAAGAGACCAGAACAAGGCCATGGTAACAGGAATTTCAACCTCAAGTGCCTTCTTAATCCTGATTCTCGTTTGTGTAGCTCATATAGTCAACGAGATCACAGAAGTCATGGGATACCTCCATGTATCGTGTCGGACCTCCTTTTGCCCGGCGTAGTGCAGCAACTCGACGTGACATAGACTCCGAAAATCGTTGAAATTCCTCTGCAGGAATACGGAACGATGTTGCCTCTTTAGCCGTCCATAATTTTGAAAGTGCAGCCGGTGTAAGATTTTCTGCACGAACTAACCTCTCGATTATGTCCCATAAATGTTCGCTGGGTTCTTGTCGGGCGATCTGGGTGATGAAATCATTCACTCGAACTGTCCAAAATGTTCTTCACCCAACTTCCAGACAATTATGGTCCGTTAATTTCATGCATTGTTATCCATAACAATTAGATCGTCTATGAATGGCTGCAAATGGTCTCCCAGTGATTCTATAGTGGAGCCACAACCAGCTTGCACAATGCCTTGTTGATAGCTTGGGTCCATTGCTTCGTGGGGTATGTGCCGCTCTCTAACCCTACAATCAACTCTTAACAACTGAAATCGGGACTCATCTGACCAAGCCACGGATTTCCAGTAGTATAGGGACCAACCGATACGGTCACAAGCCCAGGAGAAGCGCTCCAGGCGATGTCGTCCTGCTAGCAGGGGCATTCGCATCAGTCGTCTGCTGCCATAGCCCATTAACGCCAAATTTCGCTGCACTTTCCTAACGCAAACGTTCGTCGAACGCCCCATATTGATTTCTGCAGTTATTCGCGTAGTGTTGCTTGTCTGTTGGCACTGACAACTCTACACAAACGCCGCTGATCTCGGTCGTTAAGGGAAGGCCGTCGGCCACTGCGTTGTACGTGGTGAGAGCTAATGTCAGAAATTTGGTAGTCTCTGCACATTCTTGACGCTGTGGATCTCGGAATATTGAATTCCCTAACGATTTCCAACATGGAATGTTCTATGTGTATGGCTCCAACTAACATTCCTCGTTCAAGGTCTGTTCATTCCCGTCGGGCGACCATAATCACGTTGGAAACCCTTCCGAATGAGTGCACATGGCAGCTCCTCCACAACACTGCCCTTTTATGCGTAGTATATGCGATATTGCCGCCATCTGTATATGTGCATATAGCTAGCTCATGACTTTCGTGATTTCAGTATAGCAGAGATCTGCCCACCCATATTAACTCCAGGTTCATTACATATAAACCCAGTGGTTCAAATCCAAGATTTGAACAGTTCTGGGTGTTTCACCGACTATGCACAATGTGAGGGAGTGAACAGAGAAGGATAGTCAATGCAGAAAGGGTAAATAAGAGTATAAGAGAATATAAATAGAACAGTACTGAGCTATTTCAGGTGTTCGCAGGTTTAGCTGCAGTATGGAAGTTGGAGGATCGAATCAACCTAACACAGGAGGAAAAGTAGAGCAATAGCCACCGTTCTAACTTTGCACCTGGTAGAGAGGCATTCAGGAAACAATGCTACCGCTTCACTAATTACTGCTGACACTGCACCCTACAATGCAGCGAGTCTGCTACAGCGGTGTCCCGGAGTTGAAGTTGCTGTGGCGCAACAATTCACTCCCATCGGCAGCTGCGTGAGCAGCGATGAACTCCTGGCACAACAAACCTCGACCAAATTATTATAAAGAATTACCGCTGAGCCCATAGCAGCTCTTGTATTCGTTCTGCGACTAGTTATGAGGCTTCTGACTCCTGTTGGACTGATGCTGTCGCTGTTTCCAAGCCAGCTGATGGTCGAAAGTGAGCCAAGTAGCTGCAGATCCACATAGCACGTCAGCCTTGCCGCTGGTCTACGGCCTGCTAGTAGAACCATTGCTTTCGGGTCTCGAGCCGGTGCCACGATGAGAAGACATCCCCTAGGGCCTAGGGTATCTTTGTCCAGCCCTCCAGGTTACTCCAATGTCCCTAGGTTCAGCACTGGATACCTGCGTGCTGCACCCGTTATTTATGGCCCCTGTGACTTCTGTCCGCGGTCTTCCAGAAGGGTTTACCTTAGGTCAGTGCAGCCGCCGCCCCGGTCGTGGTCTTGCACCGAGGCTGCGCCACTGCCCTGCGTAAGCACACACTGCCCTGAGCCGAGAACGCAGCTGGGAGCTGAGCACCCACGCCGACGAGACGGACTCGCAGAACAAAGCGTGTTGTTACCAGTTGAGCTGTCCTGATTCCGTGCTCGCTGTCGACTGATAGAAATCAAGCTACCGTCCAGCACACGAATTCCTGGGGCTGAAACAATCATCTTAGCCGATAATGATATCCTCATTGGCATTACTAAACAGTGTAGTTCTGCAGCAGGTTAGTACTTTCTATTCCTGTTGTTGTGGCTTAGTTGTTGGCCGACAGAAGAGTTCACAGGATATCAAAAACATTTAAATGCCAGACTTAAAAATCGCATAATAAATTATCCAGAAAGTGCAGTTCGAATTTTGCAGAAATACTGATAGAAGTTTTTAAGTATGGCAGTAAGTGTTGCTATAGCACTTACCTTTAAATCAATATGTGACTGGTATCTGTGTTTTAATTGCAGTTCATTATTTAAACACACTTGACGGTTGGTCCGAATGGAAAATAAACACATCAAAAAATTTTTTGCATCACCTCGGTTCCGAGAGTTCCGGAACCTGTACAAAAACTTGGAATAGAGGTCAACATAAACATCATTTCGGCCCTTTTTATTGCTCATGAAAACCACAAATTTCTTGTTGTACCATCGTACAGCGAGACCTTTAGAGGTGGTAGTCCAGATTGCTGTACACACCGGTAGCTCTGATACCCAATAGCACGTCCTCTTACATTGATCCAGGCCTGTTTCGTCGTGGCATACTATCCACAAGTTAATCAAGGCACTGCTGATCCACATTGTTCCACCCCTCAACGGAAATTTGGCATAGATCCCTCAGAGTGATTGTTGGGTCATGTTGTCCATAAATAGCCCTCTTAAATCTATCCCAGGCATGTTTGATAGGGTTCATGTCTGGTGAACATGCTGGCCACTCTAGTCGAGCGACGTCGTTATCGGGAATGAAGTCATTCACAAGATGTGGACGAGGGGGCGCGAAATATCGTCCATGAAGACGAATGCCTCGCCAATATGCTGCCGATATGGTTGCACTATCGGTCGGAGGATGGCATCCACGTATCGTAGAAAAAAATGGTTCAAATGGTTCTGAGCAAAATGGTTCAAATGGCTCTGAGCACTATGGGACTTAACATCTGTGGTCATCAGTCCCCTAGAACTTAGAACTACCTAAACCTAACTAATCTAAGGACATCACACACATCTATGCCCGAGGCAGGATTCGAACCTGCGACCGTAGCGGCCTAGCGGTTCCAGACTGTAGCGCCTAGAACCGCACGGCCACTCCAGCCGGCCACGTATCGTAGAGCCGTTACGGCGCCTTCCATGACCACCAGCGGCGTACGTTGGCCCCATATAATGCCACCCCAAAACAGCGGGAACCTCTATCTTACTGCACTAGCTGGACATTGTGTCTAAGGCGTTTGGCCTGACCGGGTTGCCTTCAAACACGTCTCCGAAGATTGTCTGGTTGAAGGCATATGCGATACTCATCAGTGAAGAGAAAGATCTTCTGACTGTCGTTTGAGGAATAAATGCACCCATCATTCTCCTGCAAATTATTACGAAATCTCTTTTCGGACAGATTTATCAAGGTAGCCTTTGACTAATTTCTAATATCCAATTTAGTGAAGGGAAATCCCCAATGTGCAGCCCTCAAGATACCTTGCTTCAACATTTCTTCTTCTTCTTCTTTATTTAGCACTGGCTGACCTCCCATTTTTTTCGGATGTGCTTCCTGCACTTTATTTTGTAGGGTCGATTTAGGTATACCATATAAATCACACACTTTTCTGTATGATAATTTACCACTATGAATATCACGAATAGCTTTATCTAAAAGTTCCTGTGAAACTCAGCTCGCGCTATTCGTCCACGAGACTCAGTGGGTCATAGACACGGGTTCCCAGGTAGGCGTTCGATACAGCTCCCCACAGTCGTTTAATGAACAAAGTAAGAGCATATGGACTATCAGACCAATTGTGTGATTGGATTGAAGAGTTCCTAGATAACAGAACGCAGCACGTCATTCTCAATGGAGAGAAGTCTTCCGAAGTAAGAGTGATTTCAGGTGTGCCGCAGGGGAGTGTCGTAGGACCGTTGCTATTCACAAAATACATAAATGATCTTGTGGATGACATCGGAAGTTCACTGAGGCTTTTTGCGGACGATGCTGTGGTATATCGAGAGGTTGTAACAATAGAAAATTGTACTGAAATGCAGGAGGATCTGCAGCGAATTGACGCATGATGCAGGGAATGGCAATTGAATCTCAATGTAGACAAGTGTAATGTGCTGCGAATACATAGAAAAGCATTTAATTCCATAAATTATCTGGGAGTACGCATTAGGAGTGATTTAAAATGGAATGATCATATAAAGTTGATCGTCGGTAAAGCAGATGCCAGACTGAGATTCATTGGAAGAATCCTAAGGAAATGCAATCCGAAAACAAAGGAAGTACGTTACAGTACGTTTGTTCGCCCACAGCTTGAATACTGCTCAGCAGTGTTGGATCCGTACCAGATAGGGTTGATAGAAAAGATAGAGAAGATCCAACGGAGAGCAGCGCGCTTCGTTACAGGATCATTTAATAATCGCGAAAGCGTTACGGAGATGATAGACAAACTCCAGTGGGAGACTCTGCAGGAGAAACGCTCAGTAGCTCGGTACGGGCTTTTGTTGAAGTTTCGAGAACATACCTTCACCGAGGAGTCAAGCAGTATCTTGCTCCCTCCTACGTATAACTCGCGAAGTGACTATGAGGATAAAATCAGAGATATTAGAGTCCACACAGAGGCATATCGACAGTCCTTCTTTCCACGAACAATACGAGACTGGAATAGAAGGGAGAACCGATAGAAGTACTCAAGGTACCCTCCACCACATACCGTCAGGTGGCTTGCGAAGTATGAATGTAGATGTAGATAATTACACTGTACTGTAGCACCTCTCCTGCTGTTATATGTTCGTCAATTATTCACGAATGTGGTAAATTTCAAAAGTCGAAGTGTATATAGCTTTTTTCAAAGAGTTAATATGTTTCCTTATTCACGTAATAATCTACAAATTATTAATTACGTTGTACTACACACTTTCTGCAGTAGCCTATGTTCTTCCTCGTCGAGATTTACTTGCAGATGACCGAAGTTTATGGAAATGTGATGAATGGAGCTGTCCCTCGAAAATGGCGCATCGTGTTTAATGGCAGACGGAGGCAAGCAGCGGTTAATTACGAAACGAGGGAGTAAGCATGGTGAAAAAGTGATGGACTCATCAAACTCTAGTGTCTCAATAATGATGGCAGCTAGTGCTGATGGTAAACTGCTTCCTCCGTCCTTTACAAATCAGAGCATTTGTGGGACACGTGGCAAGAAGGTGGGTTCGGTGTATGGCTGCTGGATGCATGGCTGCATGGCTGACCAGTCTGTTAAGCGGACTGGCTTTCCTTGGGGTTTCACAGGCAATGCTCATCAAAATCGGATCACGAAAAAGAAGGTACCGTAATGAAAACTGAATGAATGTGAAAGTGTGTTTCTCTGTCACCTTTTCATGGCCAAACCTCTGAACCAATTTTTATGAAATTTGGTATGGAAATAGCTTAAGCGAACATATTAAACGATCTCGTGCAGAAGTGAACTGAGAGACTGTTAAGATGTTTTTCTCCAATATCAAGGTAAAGCTGGAAAATCTCCCACCTAGCAACATGATCAACTGTGATGAAACCTACATGTCAGATGGTCCAGGCAAGCAGCTTCAACGATCAGTATGACTGATGAAATCAAATCAAGAATCAAGGAAAACATTCAACGGGGCTAACATTTCACTGTCGATAGACCGAATCTGTATTTTCGAAAAATTTCACGATCAGTTGATAACGAAATTGTAGGTAGTGATTTGGGTTGTAGAAGACTTTGTGCCAGGCAGTTTCATCGACTTTTGAAAGGTAAAAACAAAAAATAAAAAAAATCCTCTCGTATCGAGGGTTCTGTACAAACATAATTGAGTAACGTCAAACGGGATGATTTCGGCCACCGGGGAGAATTAGGACAGTATAGCTTATTTGCTCTTTGCCACTGCATAGAAACAAAGAGTTACTTATTTTAACGTGCGCCAGTTATTCTAAGTGCAAGATTGCATTTATCGCTTTCCACTTTCTGGTTCTGGGATATTTTATTCGTTACACATATACCCTACCACTTCCATAACAATCAATTTAATCTAGCAATATATACGAAAGTTACAGTCAAAATAACGACAAAACCGTCCGAAATTACCCCGTTTGATGGTACATAGAAAGTACATCCATCCAGGGAATCGAGAAATCGACGAATTTTGTCTGTTATCGATGTCGGTATTGGCAGGATACTAAAGTATGTGACATCAATGACCATATCTTCAGACTGCATTGACTTGAAAGCTTAACTATTTCACACTACCAAGGGACCATTCAACTTAGCTTGTGATGTACATTTTAACTGTGAATCTCAGCCCGTCCTTGACAAAAAGGCGTCGTAACAAATGGACGGAGAGACAGTCGGGTAATAAATAAAAACAGAAATAAAAAAGTTCGTGTGATATAATTAGTAATTAACAGTTTTCGGATGTTTCCTTTACTTTTACCCTGAAACCTTGCTTCTAACCAAATTTTATCGTCTATTCCAAAGGCAAGTACCCTGTAGTTTCTGATTAGTGAATTTGCTAGTATCAAAGTATTCGAAACAAATGGCAGTATCTTTTGACTGTATCGACTTAGAAGCTTCAATTTTCTCCACCGCCAAGAGTCTGTACATCTTACTACGCGCCATAAATATCAACGCAATACCGACAAACAGCAACAAAATTACACTGTAAGGGCTCCGATTTTACCGACTGAAGTACGGAAAACCCAAAAAAGAACAAATGGGAACTGCACTGACATTTCTCAATCGATACGGCAACTGTGGTGCGAGGCCCTTTCCCAAAAAAGTCTTGGGAACAAAATCGCCAGTGAATAGCATGGCATCATTCACGATCTCAAGCAATACAAAAAAAAAAAAAAAAAAGAATTCTGAATGTAAAAGGCCATCGAATTTTGGCATGCAAAAGGTGTCGTACTCATGGAACTTATACCCAGAGGAGAGACAATAGCAGACTCTTCACAGAATAGAGGCGCTGTTGAGAGCAAACGACGAAGATCTTCGCCCATGGGCATTGTGGTTCTTCACGATGACGCTCGCCCACATTTGCCTGCTTCGAAGAATGATTTTCTTCAGCACTTTAAGTGGGAAGTTTGTGGACATCCGTGTTACAGTGCGGACCTGTTTCCAATTAACTACTATCTGTTTCCTAAACCGTCGGATTTTGTTGACGGGAGGCGCTATGGGACAACAATTGTTGTTCAACCACGTAGCGGCAACTGAATATACAGAAGGCATAGGGAAGCTTGAGGAGCACGACGAAGAATAATTAAATTAGAACGGCGACTGAGTAGAAAATTAGTCAATATATGAACTGTGTTTATAAGATAAATTTTCTTTGATTTTCGTGACAAAAGTACGGGGCCTGGGTTAAAGTATGATAATACAATATGTAGTAACTTGAGATGTAACTGATATACTTATTGGTGCTTTGCTTCTTTAAGTATGGTATCTCAAAATGTTTTGTGGCTACTTACGACCGTTTGTACCACGTGTGTATCCGCGTAACTGCTTTTTTCAAGTAAACGCGTATCAGTAACTACGTGGACTCCACAGCACAAGGTGTTCTATGTGTGTTCTTTCGCAGAGGTAAAGTCTGTTACAACGGTACAACATCGTTCTCGGCATGAGTCTGGACTGCGATCAACTGACGATGTTCGTAGTTATGTAAGGTTCTAGAAATGTGGCAAGCAACTTCGGGAAACTGGAAGTTTGCTTTCGATGTCGAACCACCACACCAAGCACGTAGTTCCGGAGGCTACTGTTGAATTAAGCCGTACTTCCTTCCGGCAGAGCCCTCGCAAGTCTATCCGAGAAACAAGTAGGCAGTTACAGTTACGTCATTCGACAGTACACGATGTCATCCATAAAAGGTCTTGCTACGGGCCTGGAACGGGTAGGTTCCCTACAGAACCAAGTCTGAGGACAGGCCTCGGCGGAAGGCATTCGCGGAAACAGTTCTGTCAAAAATGAATAAAAAATGAGGCATTCCTCGATTTCGTCTCTTTCTCGGACGAAGCTTCATTTCACACTCCTGCACGGTAAACATGCACAGTTTTTCTCATATGGGGATCTGAAGCCCCCACATAGTGTGTATAGGCGACTCTCCGAAAGGGAATGCGTGGTGTCGATTGTTCAACGACTGGGTTGCAGGGTACGTGTTCTTCGCGGAACCGACATGTAACGCAATAACGTACATAGACATGTTGGAGTTGTATGCTGTGTCACAGCTTCCTCGTCGCGTGATTTTTAAACGAGATGACGCACCATGTCGTTCTGAGAACTTCGTGACCGAATTATTGGATCGTGAGTCCCAGATCGTCGGACTGTGAGAGGTAGTCCATCGATTGCTTGGCCTCGTAGGAGGCCAGACATTAAGCCAGTTTTTTTTTCTGAGTTGGTTTTCAAGAATCAAGCATACAAGACAACAGTTCGTTATCAGCCAGATCTGCGCCATCGCATTCGTGTAGCTACCGCAAAGGTTACGCCTGCAATTCTGCAATATACTTGGAGAGACGTAGAATACAGATTAGATGGCTGTCTCGCCACTGGTGGTACACATATCCAGTTGCATTAGGTGTATAAAAAACTATTTGAGCTGCCATACTTGTAGAAAGGTGCAGTTAGTAAATATCCTAATTACTTCTCGAGTTAAAACGTTTCATATTATTATATGTTTAACCTGGACACGCTGTATATTGGAAAACAACTGTTCTTTAGTCTTTGAATGACCCTCGTACTTTACTGTATAGAGTTTTAAGCGTTTGTTATCAAATGCTGTGATTTTCATTCGAGTGGCATTGAAGAAAAAACTACCAGCCCATACAGAAAGATACGACCACCGTCTTCCTTCCTAGATCGCATAAGCAATATTATACGCTCATAATGCACTATCTCAATGAGAGTTACGGGAGCTGGAAGCAGGAGTCTCTGAAGTGAAGTCAGCTGATGGCGATCAGTGAAGTATAGCCCTCCATAAAGTTTTTCGTCGCATAAATATGTGATTAAGAAAGTGAGGACGCGGCTGTACTTCCCGGACGCCGGCTGTTCTTCGTCTCAGGGCGCGCAGTAGATTTACGCATCCCTCGGGTCCATCCAGCTCTGAAAATGGGGTGGGGGGTATGGGGGGTTGCGTCGTGGCCGGGGAGCATAGCACCATAATTCTTTGCGCGCAGTGGGGACTGCGCATGCGTGAATCATCTGGGCTCCGGAGAGGGATGGGGGCTTGTACAAACAGTTGCTACACCTAGCAAATGACGTGTCAGCGACGACCACAAGTTGTTTCAGGACATAAGTCAACTTCTGTCTGTTCCAACTGCAAATTTATTACCTTACAAGCATCAGAACAACGAATTACCAAACACTAAAAAATCGTCGCAAAATTTCAGTAGATCCCAAACCCGAATATAAGCAGCAGCTGCAACGTATTAATCGTGTTCACAAAAGACCATAAAAATTTATAATTAGACAATGTACATACAATGCTGAAAAACTGATAGTAAGATGAGAACAACGCAAGGAAAAGACTATATGTGCTTCAAGAAACTGTCGCGAAACGCCTACATGGGGTGATATTGCTAAATGGGACAAACTGCACGAAACGGTCTCTGACAGGATAATGGGCAATAAAAGTCAGATGGAAATACGGCCGGAAATGGATTCCACGGGAGGTACCCCCACTTGAAGGTGGAGTTAAATGATCTACGACAGGGTAGCTATCAGTGACTGATATCGTACATGACACACGCATCACAATGTGTGATCGGCGGCTGGCCGAAGTGGCCGTGCGGTTAAAGGCGCTGCAGTCTGGAACCGCAAGACTGCTACGGTCGCAGGTTCGAATCCTGCCTCGGGCATGGATGTTTGTGATGTCCTTAGGTTAGTTAGGTTTAACTAGTTCTAAGTTCTAGGGGACTAATGACCTCAGCAGTTGAGTCCCATAGTGCTCAGAGCCATTTGAACCATTTTTTTTTTTTTTTGTGATCGGCAGCCGGCCGGAGTAGCGGAGCGGTTCCAGGCGCTTCAGTCTGGAACCGCGCGACCCATACGGTCGCAGGTTCTAATCCTGCCTCGGTTATGGATGTGTGCTATGTCCTTCGGTTGGTTAGGTTTAAGTAGTTCTAAGTTCTAGGTGACTGATGACTTCAGCTGCTAAGTCCCATAGTGCGAAGTCGGAACTAAAGTTGAAACGTAATGTCTTCTTCCGATAGCTGTGCGCCATGGTGGTCTGGAAGGAAAAACGGCACTTACAGCGGCCGAAGTAAACACAAGCACACGGTGCGCGCCTCGACTGAGCTTAACCTGATCGGCACTAAGCTTCACACGTTGGATATCACTTAAACGATTGTCCCGGTGATGTAACTGGGCCTCAAGGCTAGATACTTGTTTTCGGATAGGCTGACTGTCCTCGACGTTTCGATGTAAGTCTGACAGTACAACAGCACATTCAGCTAAAGTGGCACCTACCTCACTGACGGCGTCTTCGCTGAGGAAATGCTTCAAATGGCTCTGAGCACTACGGGACTTAACATCTGAGGTCATCAGTCCCCTAGAACTTAGAACTACTTAAAACTAACTAACCTAAGGACATCACATACATCCATGCCCGAGGCAGGATTCGAATCTGCGACCGTGGCGGTCGCGCGGTTCCGGACTGTAGGGTCTAGAACCGCTCGGCCACGCCAGCCGGCTCTTCGCTGAGGTCCAAGGGACTGTTGATACCCGAGCGCAATCGACTCACCAGTTCAGCAACGCTTCCGTCGCAAGACACGTGTTTAATTTTAGTTTTGTGAACCAACTGGTCCGTCTTAAGGAGGGAGATATCAGGACAATGACGCGACCCCATACTCAACAGTGATCCCGAAAATACTATACAATTAAAGACAATGCATAATAAAAAACAGCTAAAATAACAAAGACAAATAGTGAATGATGTTTCAGGGAAAGGATCGGCCTAAGGCCGTTCAGTCATCTACAGTTGGTACTTCCAGATTCAAAGCAATCGGTAGAAAGACCTTATTAAATACTGAACGGAGATGAAGAGGCACGCAGTTCACGAACGGACCGACACAGCTCAAACATAATTAAGGACTCTCTATTTCGAAACTCCAGACTGGTCTCCTTTACGACGTATAAGATTGAAATTTGGCGCAAAGGTGTCTACAACTTTCTCTGGAATTAATGGTAATGGTACAAATGTGTGGCGCGCCTCCGGTCGAGTACAAAAAGGTGAACGTCTCATTCCGTGAGGTCAGCGTGACTATAGCGCCAAATGGGGCCGGTTCTGCGGCATGGGGCAGTTAAAGGAACAGGAAGTCAGTGGATGTGTCTGTCGCGCTGACCACTCAGCTACCGGGGCGGAAATTCAATGACAGAGAAATACATATCTCTGACTGAAGCCTGTTATAAGTCTTAGATTATAATCCTTGCAAAAGTAGGCACTGTGAACCAGTAAATTACAACAAAGTGACATATTGAGATTTAAGCTTAAATTCGACTTGGCGTGGAAGCAAAATTTTTAAAGTGAATTCGACCCTGGGGTCAACTAACTCGATCAAACCAGATCAGAAAACAAGCAAAAAAACTTCTAAAACCTCAGGATAAGCCACAATTAAGTTGCAAATAGAGCAACTGTTCGAATATTTAGATTAAATCAGTGCAGTGGCCGTTTAGTTAAGAAGCCAGGATCTACTAAGAGCCACTTAAGAAACTGTTCTGAAACCTAAGAGCACATCACACTTAAATTAAAAATGGAGCAACAGTTCTAATTCTCAAGTTACATTCTGTACCATTTTAGGTAAGTAGCTATTAGCATTTACTCAAGGTGAGTTTCAGTTTTAAGATTAGACCAACTCTCCAGCCTAATATCAACGTACAAGTAAGCAGTCGATAGATATAATAATTTAAAAATACATAACTTTCAGAGCAGTACAGCTGCTCAGTGGAGACGCTCCGCGTCGGTGTTCCATTTAAAACGCGCCAGGTCAGCTGTTGGCTCCAATAAGACCAAAACAAGTAAGTTAAGCCCCACAATCATGACACTAAAACACGCTGCCGGTACCACACTCTCGGACTCACTTAACCCACAGTAACAAACTCAACCAAGGGCAGTATAATCTATAATAATAATCAATGAAAACGCCAGAGAAAACACACGCTCTTTAAAATTCCATGAACACTACTGAGCAAAGGCCGAAAGGTGGGGAGCAGTTAACCATTGTCTTCGTCCCAGATTGCCAAAGCACGAAGTTTAGAGGAGAAGAAGGGCGGTAATGCGATAGGGCCACACTCTTACAGACCGAATAAGGCAGTTTCCGCTGCTAGGAAAAATCAACCGACGCTTCCACGAAACGAGTCATTCCGAATAAACAATCTCAATCAGTCAGACACTATTTGTGTCTCACATTCTCAAGCTTACCTTTTTGCCGCCGGGCATAATCAATAACGCAGTCATCATTAGGAAATCGTAAGCTCAAGCGCACGCACACCAACCCACACTCCCAGTAGCGGTGGAAAATTCACTTGAAGGCAGCTCAGAAACACGTCTCCACTTCCCGCCCGGACGTCAGACGCCTCTGTCCAAAACGCAGGCGTTCGTCGCACTTCTTTCCCGCTTCCGCTGCCTCCTCAGACAGCCACACGATCGCAGCGCCGTCTAACCCGGCTGTGCCTCACGTGAAGCCACCAGTTCGGGATGAGGAGATGAAGAGGCACGCAATTCACGAACGGACCGACACAGCTCAAACATAATTAAGGAATCTCTATATCGAAACTCCAGACTGGTCTCCTTTACGACGTATCAAGATTGAAATTCGGCGCAAAGGTGTCTACAACTTTCTCTGGAATTAATGGTAATGGTACAAATGTGTGGCGCGCCTCCGGTCGAGTACAAAAAGGTGAACGTCTCATTTCGTGAGGTCAGCGTGACTATAGCGCCAAATGGGGCCGGTTCTGCGGCGTGGGGCAGTTAAAGGAACAGGAAGTCAGTGGATGTGTGTGTCAAGCAGCGAGCAGTTAATGTCCACTGTGGTTGTGTTCTTCATTACAACGCGGCCTGGAGATAACTTTTTCGATGACTTTCACACAACGAAGAATCGTCGGAATACTAGAAGCTGTCGCAGGTTCGAATCCTGCTTCGGGCATGGGTGTGTGTGATGTCCTGAGGTTAGTTAGGTTTCATTGGCGTCATAGAGATTCCTCGCCATTCAAGTAATTAAAACATCACTTTCTGTTAGGCGGATATAGGAACAGTCTCGTGGGCCAGGGGTGTTGTCATATATGTGAACTGTTTGAGCGAGAGGCCCCTTACCCCCACAATTCTCACATTGGAACAATTTTCTTTTTTCTGCACACTGGAAGGCGCTAGTGGAGTATGTGGCAGTAGGATTGCAAGTTTTAGGGGACTGATGACCTCAGATGTTAATTCCCATAGTGCTCAGAGCCATTTGAACCATTTGATACTAGAAGAAGGCCATAGTGCGACGAGGGTAGCCCAAGAGCGTGGTACTGCTCATAGCATTGTTTCACGTACATGGACAGCGTTGCGAATCACAGTCATTGCTGCCCAAAGAAGAGGAGATGGTCGATCGCGGCCAGCTACAACGGCGCATGACTCCTACATTGTGCAACAGGCAAGAGGCGGTCCACGTTAAACAGCAGGTGCAATAAGGCAACCACATTTAACAGCACTGCAAGGCACGGTGTCTTGCTTTCCACAGAGGCACGTCAGTGCGTGGTGGTCGCCTCTTTGCTCGGCGACAAACGCGTTGTGTTCTGTTGACACCCAAGCGACAACAGTACTGTATGAGATGGTGCAAAGAGCCTATGGACTGTTAACGTTTCACGTAACCAAACTGTGTGGTTAATAGTTTGCGCGTGTGGGAATTTCTGCACGGTGAAGGTGACATTATACCTTGAAACGGTGACTTCAGGGAAATGGAGGCAGGGCAACACACGCCCAGACATCAAATAAAATGCTGATATAAATAATTGCACTTGAAAATAGAAGTAAATTCTAGAAACGCATCGTGCTGTGCATGAAAAATTTGTAACTGGTGAAGTATACTATTATTTCAATCGTTAACGACGCAATTTTACGTTTGCGGATTTCCCTGGTTTGCAAACATTTGGTGTGGTTAATACGAGTCTATGCTTTAAAAAAAATCGTTTATGATTAATGAATTAAGACAATGATTTTCGGTATATCATCAGATTACGGTAAGGGTTAAATACGACGGTTTTACATGACTACCATGCACTGAACGCTGGACATGAAGAAGCGAAAGTATTTGTAGAGTCAGTACTGTGACAGATGTTCAAATCAGACGTCGTACCAGCCGTTGTGTATTTCTCTCCTTCTCTGTCTCTCTCTCTCTCTCTCTCTCTCTCTCTGTCTCTCTCTCTCTCTCTCTGTGTGTGTGTGTGTGTGTGTGTGTGTGTGTGCGTGTGTGTGTGTATTTGGTGTCCGTCGTTTATGATTAATGAATTAAGACAATGATTTTCGGTATATCATCAGATTACGGTAAGGGTTAAATACGACGGTTTTACATGATTACCATGCACTGAACGCTGGACATGAAGAAGCGAAAGTATTTGTAGAGTCAGTACTGTGTCAGATGTTCAAATCAGACGTCGTACCAGCCGTTGTGTATTTCTCTCCTTCTCTGTCTCTGTCTCTCTCTCTCTCCCTCTCTCTCTCTCTGTGTGTGTGTGTGTGTGTGTGTGTGTGTGTATTTGGTGTCCGTCGTTTATGATTAATGAATTAAGACAATGATTTTCGGTATATCATCAGATTACGGTAAGGGTTAAATACGACGGTTTTACATGACTACCATGCACTGAACGCTGGACATGAAGAAGCGAAAGTATTTGTAGAGTCAGTACTGTGTCAGATGTTCAAATCAGACGTCGTACCAGCCGTTGTGTATTTCTCTCCTTCTCTGTCTCTCTCTCTCTCTCTCTCTCTCTCTCTCTCTCTCTCTGTGTGTGTGTGTGTGTGTGTGTGTGTGTGTGTGTGTGTGTGTGTGTGTATTTGGTGTCCGTCGTTTATGATTAATGAATTAAGACAATGATTTTCGGTATATCATCAGATTGGCTCTGAGCACTATGGGACTTAACATCTTAGGTCATCAGTCCCCTAGACTTAGAACTACTTAAACCTAAGGACATCACATACATCCATGCCCGAGGCAGGATTCGAACCCGCGACCGTAGCGGTCGCGCGGTTCCAGACTGAAGCGCCTTTAACCGCGTGGCCACACCGGCCGGCTCATCAGATTACGGTAAGGGTTAAATACGACGGTTTTACATGACTACCATGCACTGAACGCTGGACATGAAGAAGCGAAAGTATTTATAGAGTCAGTACTGTGTCAGATGTTCAAATCAGACGTCGTACCAGCCGTTGTGTATTTCTCTCCTTCTCTGTCTCTGTCTCTCTCTCTCTCTCTCTCTCTCTCTCTCTCTCTCTGTGTGTGTGTGTGTGTGTGTGTGTGTGTGTGTGTGTGTGTGTGCGCGCATTTGATGTCCGCGTGTGTGTACGTGTGTACGAGCGTATGCGTGTGTGACTAATGAGCGAAGCGACGATGGAATGCACGGAAACAGTACGATATGCTGAGGGGGGAAGTTTCTGTTTCCGTCATCCGAAATTATTTTGGTCTGTGAATACACGCATGCAGAGGAGAAGGAGAGTAAACTGAATGTTTACTCATGGAGGCAGAAGTCCCGAGAGAAATGAGAGCTGCCGGGCCTCGCAATCCTACTGCCACATACTCCGCTAGTCCCTTGCAATATGGAGAAAAAAGAAAATTGTCCCTGAGTGAGAATTGTGAGGGTAAGGCGCCTCGAGCTAAAATAGTTCACATACATGACAACGTCTCTGGCCCACGGGACTGTTCCAATATCCGCCTAACAGACAGATGTTTTAATTACTTGAATGGCGAGGAATCTGTATGATGCCAATTCATTCCGGTTTTTTAATCTTACTGGTAAAATAATGAATCTCTCTTTCACCGTACGTGATAACTGATTGTAGAAAATAATCATTTTCGCCTCTAAATTGATTCAAAAGCTGCTGAAAAATAGTCTTCCTTTACCATTTCCGATCAAATGTTACCCAGCAGAGCGAGCACTTTGGAGGCCTTTGCTAGTAACACATTCCCGTGGAGGACCAACTCAACACAAAATTTCTCACTATGCATTTCAATAGTTCTCAAGGATGAAGTTCTTAACACAATCTACGTTTATTTTGGAAAACAAGAGTAAAATACCTGCTTAAGCTGTTTTTGTTACAGACTTGTGTATGCTTTTAGACCACATGATTGGTTTCACAGGTAGCCCTGCCTTTGAAGGGATAGGTGATGTTAGTGACCATACTGGAGTAGATGGTGGTGGGACGATGTATGGGACAGGTCTTGCATCTAGGTCTATTACAGGGGTATGAGCCATGAGGTAAGGGATTGGGAGCAGGGGTTGTGTAAGGATGGATGAGTAGGTGGATATCAGAATGCCAATGTGGGAGGTGGGAAGGATACTGGGCAGGACACTTCTCATTTCGGGGCACAACGACAGATAATCAAAACCCTGGCAGACAACGTAATTCAGATGCTCCAGTCCTGGGTGGTACTGACAAGGGAACATCCCCATCGCACCCCCCCTCAGATTTAGTTATAAGTTGGCATAGTGGATAGGCCTTGAAAAACTGAACACAGATCAATCGAGAAAACAGGAAGAAGTTGTGTGGAACTATGAAAAAATAAACAAAATATACAAACTGTGTAGTCCATGCCGGGATAGGCAATATTGAGGACACTGTGTGCTCAGGAGCGCCGTGGTCCCGTGGTTAGCGTGAGCAGCTGCAGAACGAGAGGTCGTTAGTTCACATCTTCCCTCGACTGAAAATTTTACTTTCTTTATTTTCGCTAAATTATGATCTGTCCGTTCGTTCATTGACGTCTCTGTTCACTGTAATAAGTTCAGTGTCTGTGTTTTGCGACCGCACCGCAAAACCGTGCGATTAGTAGACGAAAGGACATGCCTCTCCAATGGGAACCGAAAACATTTGATCGCAAGGTCATAGGTCAACCAATTCCTCCACAGGAAAATACGTCTGATATATTCTATACGACACTGGTGACGGCATGTGCGTCACATGACAGGAATATGTTGTCGACCCACCTAACTAGTACATTTGGCGAATGGGTAAAAAGATTCTTCTACCTTGCCCGATCTATGTTTTCTTGTGGATGTGATAATCACTCCCAAAAAGGTGATGAAAACATAAGAGTTTGTCACATAAAGTGCAAATAAAAAGTTAAAACCTTTCACTTGAGGGAAGACTTGAACCAAGGACCTCTAGTTCCGCAGCTGGTCACGCTAACCACGGGACCACGGCCCTCGTGATCCCACAGCGTCCTTGTTATTGCCTATACTGCGCATGGACTACTCAGTTTGTATATTTTGCTTATTTTTTCATAGTTCCACACAACTTCTTCCTGTTTTCTCGATCGATCTGTGTTCAGTTTTTCAAGGCCTATCAACTGTGCCAACTTATAACTAAATCTGAGGGGGGTGCGATGGGGATGTTCCCTTGTGAGAGGAATGCTCCTCTGTGGCCAGACATTGGGGCTTTAGGAGGTGGTGGGAGACTGGAAAGATAAGGCACGGGAGATTTGATTTTGTACAAGGTTGGGAGGATAATTATATGAAGGCCTCATTGAGACCCTTGGTATATTTCGAGAGGGACTGTTCGTCAACACAGATGTGATGACCATGGGTGGCTAGGCTGTACAGAAGGGACTTCATGGTATGGAATGGGCGGCAGCTGTCGAAGTGGAGGTATTGCTGGTGGTTAGTAGGTTTGATATGAACAGAGGTACTGATGTAGCCATCTTTGAGAGAGTGGTCAACATCTACGAAGGTGGCTTGTTGGATTGAGTAGGACCAGGTGAAGCAAATGGGAGAGAAGTTGTTGAGGTTCTGGAGGAATGTGGATAGAGTGTCCTCACCTTCGATCCAGATAGCAAAGATGTCAGCAATTAATCTGAACCAGGTGTTTAGGAAGGATTCCTCTAGATGGCCCATGAATAGGTTGGCATAGGATGGTACCATGTAGGTGGCCACAGCCATACTCTGAACTTGTTTGTAGGTAATGCCTTCAAAGGAGAAGTAATTGTGGGTGAGGATACAGTTGGTCACGGCATTGGGAATGATGGTGTTCAATAGCGTAAGGCCATGGGCTTTAGGAATGTTAGTGTACAGGGAGGTGGCATCGATACTGACAAGCAGGGCACCGTGTGGTAAAGGGATAGGAACTGTGGAGAGTCAGTGGCAGAAATGGCTGTATTTTTTATATAGGGGGCTAGGTTCCAGGTTATATGTTGAATGTGTTGGTCTACGACAGCAGAGATGCACTCAGTGGGGCACAGTAACCAGACACAATGGGGCGTCCTGAGTGGTTAGATTTATGGACTTAAGGAAGCATGTAGAAAGTAGGAGTGCTGGGAGAGGTAGGGTTGAGTACAGAGATGGACTCTGGGGAGAGATTCTGGGATGGGGCTAAAGATTTGTGTAGTGACTGGAGGTCCCGCTGGATTACTGGAATGGTGTCACTGTGGCAAGGCTTGTAGATGGAAGTATGTGACAGCTGGTGGCCAGGTAATCCTTGTGGTTCAGCACAACAGTGGTGGAGACTTTTTCTGCAGGTAGGATTATAAGGTTGTGATCAGTTTTTAGATGGTGGACTGTGGTTCTTTCTGGAGATGTAAGGTTAGTCTGCATTTTGAGGGATTTGAGGAATGATGGTGATGCAAGGTTTGAATTTAAGGAACTCTGGAAAGTTAACAGAGGATGGTTTGGGGGCAGTGGGGGTGGATCTCGGTTAGATGGAGGAGTGAACTGAGTTAGGCAGGGCTACCCGTGAAACCAGTCATGTGATCTACTGGCTAACCTGCAACCACTGTGCTGCATTCTATGTAGGTATGACAACCAACAAGCTGTCTGTCAACATGAATAGTCACCAACAAACTGAGGCCATGAAACAAGTGGACCACCCTTTTGCTGAGCATGCTACCAAACATGATATCCTTCATTTCAATGACTGCTTCATAGCCTGTGCCATATGTATCCTTCCCACAGAAACCAGCTTTCCTGAATTGTGCAGGTGGGAACTTTTCCTGCAATACATCCTATGTTCCTGTAACACTCCTGGGCTCAACCTTCGTTAGTCGCTGTCCTCACCCATCCAGCCCCTTCCCTGCTCCCATTCCAGCACTACACAGCTGTCATTCCACCACTACACCCAGTCTTTATCTTTTTTTATTTATTTTAATTTTTATTTATTTGTCTCCTTTTCCACTACCTCCCCCCATAACCACGTCTCCCCTGCCCACTGCTGAACCTGCAGCACTTCACTGTCTGCCATCCCCAGCATCCTATCCCTCCCCCTCCCCAACCCAGACTCTTCCTTTCCCCTACCCAATCGCCATTCCCATCACGCACGCTACTGCCCCCAGTGTGGTTTCAGTTGCCTGAGGCTGCAGTCGTCTCTGTGAGTTACTTTTGCATGTGTGTGTGTGTGTGTGTGTGTGTGTGTGTGTGTGTGTGTGTGTGTCTATTGTTGACAATTGGCCAAAAGCTTTTTAAGTGTGAAAATCGCCGGCTGCTGTGGCTAAGCAGTTCTGGGCACTTCAGTCCGGAACCACAGGGCTGCTACGGTCGCAGGTTCGAATCCTGCTTCAGGAATGGATGTCCTTAGATTAGTTAGGTTTAAGCAGTTCTAAGTCTAGGGGACTGATGACTTCAGATGTTAGGTTCCATAGTGCTTCGAGCATTTTTAATTTGTGTGTAAATCTTTTTGTTGTGCCTATTTGTGACTCAGCATCTCCACTATATGGTGAGTAGTAACTTTCCATCTCTTAAAATTGTAAGGTTTAAAAAAGGAAGCTATACCTTACTCCTATGAAAAAACATGACATGGGACCTAGATTCTCATACATTATTGACAACATTAACACATAGATGAAATGGGCTGACTTTCATATTTGAATAACAGATGCTAAAGAAACAAACTTGTTTTTTTGAATGAGTGTGTGATGCTTTCAGCTTGCATTCTCTTTATTTGATGTATGATTGTACAGTTTTGGCATTACATATCTTTTACTTTTTGGATGAGGTAAGATAACTTTTGAAATTTTGTGATCAAACTTCTCTTTTCTGGGGATAATTTAAGACATCTGTGTGTGGTGCTAGTGAGAGCATTTGACGCTGTATCACTTTAAGACTACATGATGACAATCCTTCATCATGAGACATCTATTCGTTGATTTGTTTGTCCGTCCCACAAGTCAATTAACAGAACAAATTGGTTCTTCAATACGTCAAAATTCATCACATCTATAAGCAAATTATAAGGTTGTCGCAAGTTTCCCATATTTTTATGAGGTATTGATGTGTGCTTATCCACCAAATTTTTCTTTGCATTTCTTTTACATGCCTTTTTATAAAAATATTATTAAACACAATATACTGAGCTTTATTTCCATTTATTTGCAGTGTAAGTGACGTAAAAACTGAAAATAAAATCAAATTTTCCCCGGAACGAATCGAACTCACATCCTCGGGTTACCATTCTGAACTTTTGTCGCTGCGACAACCGCTGCCGGTAAGCTATGCCCGGGTAAAGGTATCATGCCTCACTGAACCAGCGCCAAAAATGCTATTATATCTAAGCGCTATGCCATCTGGAATTCCTACTTGCGTCACCTTCATTTAAGGGTGAGCCCCCCCCCCCCCCCCCTGCACCATAAATGCACCATTGTTAGAAACACAGTACGCAAGCGATGATCAGGCATTACGGGGCATGTGTGGTTACTATTTTATCGTGGTTTCACTCATTGTGAGAATGCCACTTATGGCTACATATTTCAACTGTTTTCTTTGTTAACTTCTTGGAGACAGATATGTTTGCTAATTTTGCAAACTCTTTATATTACGACACTGTTTATTACAGTTGTTAGCTAATAATTATGTACACTCTTTTATAACACATGCGTATTTCTGTGTTTCGATCAATGTTAAGGTGATCAAAACGATCGACGCAGGTAATTGAGCAAACGAATATTTCCTATCAGTGACTATTGTGGGTTAAAAAATTTCATAATATTGGATCGCTGTCACCTTCGCAGTGACTATGTCACCCCTCATCACATTCATAATGTGAATGTGAAACGAAAATGCGGAGAAAGAACTCTAGTAAATCAAGATCAGGCAGACCTTAAGTAACGATGGACAGGGACAATCGATCTTGTGTAGGGTGGTTTTAAACAATTGCATCAAATCAGCAGAATGAACCACTCGTGACTTCCAAAGTGCTTTCAGTAGTGTGGCTAACACAACGACTGTGTGTACGAACTTATCCTTTAGCGATCCAATGGAAGGGCTTAGGTTTGTCGAACGCCTGGAGTACATTACTTGCCATCCCATGTAGTGCCAACAATGAAGTACAACGAAGGTGGAGCTACAGTATGGGATGTGTCTCGTGGGTAGGTTGTAACTCCTTTATTACCCTTAAGAAAATACTTAGTGTGAAGTGTGTGAACACATTTAAGAACACTGGGTACTGCCTACAGAAGAGGATGACTGTATCAGGACGACGATACACCCTGTCACCAACCAACAGCTATGAGGCAATTGCATGTGGACAGTAACATTCCTGAAGTGGAGTGGCCTGCCCAAAGTCTCGACTGGAACCAATTGGACCAGTTTTGGAATAAATCTGAACGTCGACTTCGCCCCAGAGCCCAATGTCATCTTTGGTCTCGGCTCTAGAGAAAGAATGAGCTACCATTCCATCACACGCATTCAGACACCTCACCGAAAGTGTCCTTAGCTGAGTTCAGTTAGTTAGTTAGTTTGATGTTCCATGGATAATTTGCACAATAAATCGTAATGATGTGGAATGACTCATTTGACATTCCCATCGCAAATTAATTTATAAATATGGCCACATGCTGAATATTTATAAGTTTTCTTAATCGTACTGATGTGAGTTAATAATTCCTACCGACCACCTTTTACACATTACAATAATACAAATTCTTCTGTGGGATAGAAGGAGTTGTCGAAAGGAAACTTTCTCAGTTTCTTCTCAAATTTTACTTTTCTGTCTGTCAGACATTTTATATCACTGGGTACGTTATCAAAAAATTTTATTGCAGCATTCTGTACCCCTTTTGGGTTAAAGATAACTTTAACGTAGAATAATGAATGCCATTTTTCCTTCTGGTATTGTGAGTGTGCATACACTGTCCCTTTTGAACTGCACTGCATTATTTATAATTTTTATGAGGAAATAAATTTACTGTAGTGCAGTAGAGAGAATGTCCAACTCTTTAAACATGTCTATAGGTAGATCATGTGTGAGCACCATATATTATTCTTTCAGAGGGCTTTTAAGCAATGAAGCCTTTTTTTCTTTAAAGTCAGTCACCCCAGAACATTATTCCATATGACATTGTTGAATGAAAATATGCAAAATAATTCCCCAAGATTTGCAAGATTCTAAGTGCAAATGTGGCTGAACTAAGATGTTTAGGAGTTCCAAAACGTGCTTTTCCCAGTTTAAATTCTCATGAACATGGACACCAAGAATTCTGAAGTTTCAACTCTGTTTATTATTTCCTCAACATGTGTTACTCTTATCACTGGTGTAGCATCCATAGACATGGAGAACTGAATATGTTGTGTCTTTTTAAACCTGAGGGTGACATCATTCGCTTAAAACTGAGATCATTTGCTGAAAAACGGTCAGTGATACTTTTAAAAGCATTGCTTATCATTTCTCCTGTTCGTGCTTGTATGCTTGGATTGATTACAATGTTAGTGTTTCTACAAAATGACATTATATATATAGTGGACCTAAGATTAAGCCTTGTGGAGCCCCAGTCGGAGTAATGTCCCCAGACTACATTAGTTGAATTACTAAGAACAGTTTCTAAATTCTTCTGGTTAGATATAGCATTATACAACGAACAGCTATTTTATCAACGTCTTCAACCTTCAATTTATCTAGGAGAATACTGTGATTTACACAGTCAAATGTCTTGTACTGTCCAAAGAAAACATTAACCGCCACTATTTTATTGTTTAATGGTTGTATGATTTGGCTAGTGTGCATGTAAATGGTGTTCTCAGTAGAGCAAACCTTCTGAAATCTAAACTGTAATTTGCTGAGGACATTATTGTTGCTCATGTACGATACTATCATAGAATACATCACATTCTGAAAAAATTTGGAAAAAGATGTCAGCAGTGAAACAGGTTGGTAGCTGCTGACGTCTTTCCTGTCACCTTCAAGGTCATCATAAGGGCGACAGGTGAACACATTCCATATCTGTGCCTACTATCAGGCATCCAGATAGTTCTGATCAGGTAGCGTGTTGCATGCAGTCAGCCTGGTTGGTCCACTCCCAGTCTGTCCTGCAACAAGACTGCCGCGCGGGGTAGCACCGCGGTCTTGAGCGCCTTTCCACGGTTAGCGCGGCTTCGCCCCGTCGGAGGATGGAGTCCTCCCTCGAATATGAGTGTGTGTGTTAGTGTGTGTGTTTAAGTTAGAGTAAGTAATGTGTAAGCCTAGGGACCGATGACGTCAGCAGTTTAGTCCCTTAAGAACTTACATCAAATTTCCAAATTTTCTGTGACTAGAAGGGTACTGAGAATCTGTTCTCTTGTATGATCTGGGAATGGAATGGGAAGAATGATACCCGTGCAATCTACCAGACCCAATATGGTGGCATACGAATACATAACCCATAGGTGCAGGTTTAGAAAGTGTAGGTACTTAATGTAGGACAGGGTAAAATCGAATACAATGTATCACACAATCCAAAAGGACTGATACCACAAATATTTCCTACCAAAATGGTCAATGAAAATAGATAAAATTAAAATGATTGTACATGTATGGGGTGGCGCAAAATAGGTGTTACAGAATATTTTTCTACTGTGGTTTAACAGTACGCCGTAAATTATTGTCCTTGTAATATCTTTCAACGTAGAAATGACGCAGTCAACCGCTTGTAAAATTTTTTTAATATTTTGACCTAGGTGTTACACTGTGAGCAGGTAATAGTTAAAATTACGAGCAGATATGGTCAAGTCAAAAATTAAAAATAAAATAAAATGTCCCAGCGTTTAGTACTTACACGGTATAACGAACATCATCAGAGTCTGATTAAAAATTAAAAAAGGTTCTAGCGTTTTCTACCTATATGTTATAATAAAAACATCAGAGTCTGATTGAAGATTAAAAATGTTCCAGCGTTTGGTATGTATACCTTGTAATGAACAGCATTAGAGTCTGATGTTCATTATGAGGTATACATACCTAGTGCTGGAATATTTCTAATTTTTAAATTTTTGACTTGAGCATGTCCGCTCGTAATTTTGGCTATTGCCTACTCGCAATGTAACTTTTCGACTGTTAAAACATTATTGTTATGGAAACATGTTAGAGGTGTCGGAACCTAGGTCAATGTATTAAAAATTATTTGCAAACGGTTGGCTGTGTCATTTCCCCGTTGTAACGTACATACAGTTGCTGAGAGATAGCCATGTTTAAAACTGATCCTTGTGGTATTGTTATATCCTAGCTGTGGAAAGCCTATAGATCACTCACCGAATCCACATTTCAGAACGGAAACAGTAACACTGGAACAGCGTTCGTTCATCGTAAAGATATTTTATGCACATTCTGGGCCGCATCATTGTGGTGACGCACGCATTCACCAGCACATTTGGTCCAACAACATCACCCTTCAGACTGACAATTTATCGGTGAGATTACCGTGCAGCACTGAAGTCTAATTGTGATAACAAAATACAAGCTTCCTCTGTCAAATATTTTGTGTAATGTCTTCCCTGTATTTTAACATGTTGATGAATTTTTTTGAAAAGACCGGGTCGCTCTGTTTCCAGTCACGGCCAGTCAGGACGACCAGCCTCAGTTGTAATCCTGGAGAATGTGGAACGAGTGTGAAACTTATTCAGTGAGGCGCCTACTAAATTAACAAGACATACAGCACGGCTACTCAGGATTTTACGACGGCCCCTCCAGAGGATAATGAATAAGAAACATAACAGTTTTCCACACAAATTTCAAAGGTGCCAATCTTTCAAGGACAGGGACATGGTGTGGTGATATTCTTTTGGAAATAAGATGAGTGAGGCCTTTGAAAATGTAACAGTCGATGTAGATCAGATCTGGTTCAGTGATGAGGCACACTTTCATCTCATGGGTACATCAACAAATAGAAGTTGCAGAACTGGGCCACTTGAGAAACAGCATACTCAAGCTGTTGCTCCACCTATCAGCAAAAATTCACTGTTAGGTGGACAATCAGTGTACAATGCGTTACTGGGCCCATTGTAATTGAGAGACCTGTCACAGCAGACGTCTACAAATAAGTACTGAATATTAACTTGTACAGGCGGCACGACGCGGCCGAATGCTCCGAAACTACTATTTCGTGCTTGGTGTAGCACGTTCACATCGTACCGCAAGCGTCTTCGATCTCCATCAGAAGACGTTCAGAGGTGTGATTGTTGCAATGAATGCCTTATCATTCATTGGACATAGTGTGGAATGACTTCCTTACTGTCCCGATCTCAACCAGTGTGATTATTCCTTCTAGGGTTATCTGAAGGACAGAGGCTTCAAATTTCCATCTGAAACACTCCAGGATGTTGGTTCTACAATTTACAGAAATATTCCAGCTGTGTAAAATAATGTTCTTCAGAAAGTAATCATGGAATTCAAATCAAGACTCTACCAACTCACTGCTGTAAAAGGTAAGCATTTTGAAAAACTTCTGTATTAAATTTTAGGTTGTATGCTACAGCACACACCGAGGTGACAAAAATCGTGGCATAGCGATATTTGCATATACAGATGGTGATAGAGTCGCAAACGCGGGGTATAAAAGGGCAGTGCGTTGGCGGAGCTGCGATTTGTACTCAGCTGATGCATGTGATTATGGTCGCCCGACGGGAATTAAGATCCTTCGAACGTGTAACGGTAGTTGGAGCTAGGCGCATGGGACATTCCATTTCGGAAATCGTTAGGGAATTCAGTAATCCGAGATCCACAATAACAAGAGAATATCAAGTTTCAGTCATTATCTCTCATCATGAACAACGCAGTGGGCGACACCTTACACTTAACGACCTAGAGCAGCGGCGTTTGTGTACGGTTGTCAACGTTAAAAGGCAAGCAACACTGCGTAAAACAACCGTGAAAATAATTGTGGGACATACGATGAACGTATCCTTTAGGAAAATGTGGTGAAATTTGGGGTTAATTGGCTATGGCAGCAGATGAGTGACGCGAATGCCTTAGATAACAGCCTGGGGTCATGAGCCTATCGGTTGGACCCTAGACGACTGGGCAACAGTGGCCTGGTCAGATGTGTCCTGAATTCAGTTAGTACTATCTGATGGTAGGACTCGACTGTAGCACAAACCCAATGAAGCCATGGACCGACGATGTCAAGAAGGCACTGTGCAAGTTGGTGGTGGATCCGTAATGGTGTGGCTTGTGTTCACGTGGAATGGACTGGGTCCGCTGGTCCAACTGAGGCGGTTGTTGTCTGGGGTCATGAGCCTATCGGTTGGACCCTAGACGACTGGGCAACAGTGGCCTAGTCAGATGTGTCCTGACTTCAGTTAGTACTATCTGATGGTAGGGTTCGACTGTAGCACAAACCCAATGAAGCCATGGACCGACGTTGTCAAGAAGGCACTGTGCAAGTTGGTGGTGGATCTGTAATGGTGTGGGTTGTGTTCACGTGGAATGGACTGGGTCCACTGGTCCAACTGAGGCGGTTGTTGTCTGGAAATGTTTTTATTCGGCTGCCATTGCAATTGTAGCCTTTCATAGACTTACTGTTCCCAAACGACTATCTAATTTTTGTGCAGGACTACGCGCCGTGTCACCAGCCAGCAGTTCGTCGCGATTGGTTTGAGGAAGATTCTGGACAACTCGATTGAAAGATCTGGCCAGCCAAATTACCCGACATGGGACATAATTGAGAGGTCAGTTCGTACACACTGTCCTGCGCCGGAGACAGTTTTGGAAGTGAAACTTCCTGGCAGATGGTGTGCCGGACAGAGACTCGAACTCGGGAGTTAGAGTCTTGGTCCGGCACACAGTTTTAATCTGCTAGGTAGTTTCATATCAGCGCACACTCCGCTGCAAAGAGAAAATTTCATTCTAGTTTTGGAAGTTATGGACAGCTGTAGAGGCAACATGGCTCAATATTTCTGCAGGGGACTTGTTGAGTCGGGTTACTCTACTACGCCGTGAAAAAGAGGGTACGACACGATTTTTGGAAGCATCCCATGACTTTTGTCGTCTCAGAGTAAATATGATAAAAATACTCTATGATCGCATATTATGTCGTAGTAGACGAAAACTTCTTGACCCCATTTTGTGCCACCCTGTAGGTAGTGCGACATGATTTTAGGAGGTACCTAATGACTTTTGTCACCTCAGTGTATTCCGACACGATTTGAGGAGACATCCCATTCGTTTGGCACCTCATTGTAAATATGACAACAAGAATCTATGATCCAATGTTATGTCGTAGTAAACGAAAACTTTCTAACGCCTATTTTGCGCCATCCTGTAGGTAGTGCAGTACGTGAGCTTAGAGAATTGTGGCAGTACCCTTTTGTGAAGCTCAGATACCCAGAAGTATTACGCATGGGTATTATAACGACCATTTCCTAAAATTTATGTGCGCGCCTGGTCAGTACAGGAACACGGACGGCGTGCTGCGAGCGATACCGGCTCTGGCTACGCGGCAAGCGACTCGTGGGAACGCAACGTGGCATCGTGGCGGCGTTGGCGCATCCGCGGCTAATGGTGCTCGCCCTAATTGCCCGGCTGCCAACACCTGTCTGGGCGCGTGCGGCCGGGATGGGGGTGGGAGGTGGCCAATTACCGCATCCTCCCCATAACACGGGCGCGGCGGGCGCGCGAGCTAGGAAACGGCCGAACGCCGCGTCTGTGCACCTCTCCAACGGTGGGAAGCTTTGCTCGGAACACTCAGTACCGCGTTCTGTCAACTGCTTGAAACTGCTTCTAAGTTTAGAATGCATTAATTTTCAGTCTAATATTAATTAATGCCATTATTACGGGAGATTGTTGCACTCTCGGACATATTTCAAACTTTCGCCCTAAGTAAAAGACGTCTAACATGCACCGAGCACTAAAACAAAAACAAAAATGAAACTCGCAACATCAAGAAGGGGCTGTGCGACATAAACGAAAGGTGGTAGGCGTGTTTCTACGACTGGAAGATTAAGTCTCTCAATTCAAATTTCGCTTCAGTTGCATACGAGTGGCGCCACTATAAGGATGCAAGTCAGGTCTTGGTTGGTTGGTTGGTTCTTTCGGGGAAGGAGACCAGACAGCGAGGTCATCGGTCTCATCGGATTAGGGAAGGACGGGGAAGGAAGTCGGCCGTGCCCTTTGAAAGGAACCATCCCGGCATTTGCCTGGAGCGATTTAGGGAAATCACGGAAAACCTAAATCAGGATGGCCGGACGCGGGATTGAACCGTCGTCCTCCCGAATGCGAGTCCAGTGTCTAACCACTGCGCCACCTCGCTCGGTGGTCAGATCTTGTTTAAATACACAATGTAACGGTTGCCACCGTTAGTTACCTTTGAAAATGAAAGTGGTGAGGTGATTATAGTCTAGAATGTCTTTAAGGTGACAAAGACGCCATTATCTACACCTCACTGAGTTTGAACAAGGTCGTCTAATAGGGCTACGAGAAACAGGATGATTCTTCTGCGATACTAGAGGAGGAGGAGATTAGTGTTTAACGTCCCGTCGACAACGAGGTCATTAGAGACGGGGCGCAAGCTCGGGTTAGGGAAAGATGGGGAAGGAAATCGGCCGTGCCCTTTGAAAGGAACCATCCCGGCATTTGCCTGAAAGGATTTAGGGAAATCACGGAAAACCTAAATCAGGATGGCCGGAGACGGGATTGAACCGTCGTCCTCCCGAATGCGAGTCCAGTGTGCTAACCACTGCGCCATCTCGCTCGGTTCTGCGATACTGCAGGAATGTAGCCACTGTTCATGAATTCTGGCACTGGTGGTCAAGTGAATGTACGGGCGCAAATAGCCGGGCTCTAGGCGGTCACGTGCCACTACCGAGAGGGAAGACCATCGTGTTCGGCATATGGTCCTGTCGCACCGAACTGCATCTGCAGCAGCAGTGTGAGCAGTAGTTTGCGCTACAATGACGCAATAAACTATTACGAATCGGTTACTTCAAGAACAGCTCTGATCCAGACGCGCTGGATCCCAAACCACCGCCATTTACGACTTCAATGGCATCACGTGAAAGCTCATTGGAGGGTAGGAGGTCTGTTGTGTTTTCTGATGAAAGGTGTTGCTCCCTCGGTGCCAGTGATGGCAGTGTGTTACTGTAATCACACTGTCAGTATGATAGACAAACTGGACCTCTACCTGGAGTTATGGACCAGGAACCGATTTCGTATGACAGCAGGAGCAATTTCGTGGTTATTGCATGCAACTTGACTGAAAATTTGGACGTCATTTCGGTGATTCGACCTGTTATGCCGCCATTCATGAACAGCATTCCAAAGGATGTTACGAACTCGGTCACATAAAGTTGTAGTGGCCCAATATGCTGTGCACAGGGTGCAATGTTGGTTTGGCTTGCTCATCGCCAGCTGTGTCTCCAATTGAGGAAATATGGGACATCATCAGATGAAAACTCCATCATCATCCACAAACTGCGTTAACTGTCCCTGTTTTGACCTACCAAGCGCAACAGGCATGGTACTCCACCCAACGTACTGACATCAGGCACCTGTCCAAAACAGTGCATGCACGACTGCATGTTATCATTCAGCATTATGGTGGTTACACCGGTTATTAATGTACCAGCATTTCACAATTGCAATGGTTTATCTCGTGCTGACATTAACCTGTGATCTTGCGGTAATAAGCACATAAGTACGTTATCTAGACAAATGTGTTCCGAAATTTGATTACTCCACATTAACTATTTTTTGGTGTTGTACTCTTTCCGTCAGTTTATTATTTTCTTCCATATCTAATGTTGGTACTCGTTTTTTATGTGCTGTAATTTCTTTAAGAAAATACGTAAATTACCCCAGATATTAAGACTTCTTGCAAATGCAAACACGTATTCTAAGGTACTAGATGGCATCTAACTACGAACAAAAATTTTATTGGAATTCAAAAGCGTTGCAATGTAGAAAATGTTCTCAAAACTGTATTTAGTCATCAGTCTGTCACTAAAGACCAATAATGAGCAAGTGAAAACAAATGAAACAGAAGCCTTGTCAAAAACCAGTTTCGAGATAAGTACATTTTGAAACTGTAACTACTGGAAACGAACGGAAATTGAAATTTTCAAGACAGGTAAAACCGTAAAGATATTAACGAAACTCTGTTAATACGCAAATATCGCATGTTAAACGCTCAACTCGTTATGTAACTAATTTTAAATGTTTGTAGGGTTCCGCTTGCCATTAATTTCTGTAGATGAATATTTCACAATATATTTCAAATAGATTTAATACATTACACCTGTAGAACTCAAAATGTTTACAATACTGCACAAAACGCAACCTTGTGTCTAACGACAAAAAAAGTGTAGAAAATTTAAGAAACTGCTTGTGACAGTCTCTAGAGTTTATCCCTTCATGTGCTTCTAAAATATTTCATTAGTGTGAGGCAACGACAAGGAAACATCACGTTTTTGGAATGCATTCTACGATGCAGAAACTCGAAAACTGGAAATTAACAATCTATGGTTTATATTTATAAAAATCATTATATATGAGTATGTATGTATGTCTGTATGTATGTGCGTTCATGAATCTTTATTTGTGAAAATATACTCTCACGTTAAGATACATGTACTACGTCTAGGAGTGGAGGTGGGGATGGGAACCCGTGACCTGGAAAAATGTTCGGAAAAATAACTGTTAGTAAGCATTTCTTTCATGTATTTAGTTGATTGGAAATGCATCAAACGCAGCCCGTCTCTTATTTGTCTGTTTCAGTGCATTACCGGATGGGGGATTGGTGCGAACCAATAATTTTGTCGGCGTATTTCGGACAAAAGATCATGCCGCATGGCTGAATGCCACAGATGCATTTTCCGTCGTCTCTGCTGTCGCATGATGTAAAATAGCGGTGAATTAGAGAGTTACCAAAGACGTTCTTTCTTCTCGAAACGATAATCAGTTAATGTAATCAATAAACTTTGTATCTCAAATGAAACCGACGTCTATCGATCAGATTCAACGGAAAGGGAAAGGGAAGAATGCCAGTTTATCAATTACGCCATCGACTTCAGGATACGTGGAAACTTGTCACCATAATGCGGAATGGTGAATCTGAAGAGCAACGAACGCGTCGCTTATAAGGAATATTTGTGTATGAAATATATCTGACAAACTGCACCGGCCGCGGTGGCCGAGCGGTTCTAGGCGCTTCAGTGCGGAACCGCACTGCTACTACGGTCGCAAGTTCGAATCCTGCCTCGGGCATGGGTGTGTGTGAGGTCCTTAGGTCAGTTAGGTTTAAGCAGTTCTAAGTCTAGTGGGACTGATGACCTCAGATGTTAAGACCCATAATGCTCAGAGCCATTTGAACCATTTTTGACAAACTGCGGACATAAAGCTAATAAAAAAAGGATGCTGCTTTTTTGACAGATTTCTAGCACTGGATGAATCCATCTCTTCCACTGCCGTATTCAAAGTCTGTGTTTTCCTTTCAGCAAGTAGCAACAGTTGTCGTCAAGCCCATTGCCACTGAAATGAGCCGCTCGGTTCAGTCACATACACTTATCTAAGCGGGTCAGCCACGTGGCTCAAGAGCTCCAGCCAAACTGTCACTGTGAATGCGCGGCTACAGTCTAACTGCTGAGGATTCTGTAAAATTGTAGAATAAATAAATGAAATAAATTGAATAGATAACGCTAGCGACATCATACATTAAGCGCACCCTCGAGGTGTTTAAGATAACTGTCGTAATGGCCGCTCCTGCTACATTAAAAGTATGAATAATGCAGTGCTACAAAAGAGCGCGTTTCATAAGAATTACGAGCCCCCAGCTAAGCTAATGCTGCACCTCCAGCTCTACAGTGCCTGATTAACAATCCCCTGGGCGTGGCTGTTGCTGCGCTGCTGCAGTGTAAAGGGCTCGAAGTAGTACCGGAGTACCGTACAGTACCCGGTTCAGTTCGTGGCGACTCGAAATAAAGCACGTTCAGTCGGCGCCGTGCTATCACGGCGCCTCCATTTCCGTGGCTGAAAGTTAATGCCGCTTTCAACAGTTGCTGCGCACTGATAAAACATCAGTTTTAACTGCTATCTGCTCACGAGTTCTGCGCTGTTTTCATTAAGGCACTTAAATTTCTGTTATCTTTCCCCTTTACCAATACGAACTTTCTGGACGGAGTTATCTGGGGGTGAACGGTGGCGAGATGGTGTAGAGCACGTGATCTCCACGCGTTTCAGGCTTCCGCGCACCGCAAAACTGTAATGTTTTACTGGGAGTAACCGTACGAATCTATTTGTGGCTTCGACCTCCTCGGGCGAGGGGAGTTAGGGAAATTTCATGTAGAAACATAGGTAATGAAGGTAAAATTTCATTGCTTTGAAGATTTCAACAACATAAATTGTGACAGATAGCGTAACTGATTATCGCTATTAAAATCACCTTCATTTCTCTGATTGTATGCCAACCCTAATCTCAAGAACACTGTAGTGGTTTTGATACAGTTTTCGCTAGTAGATGTTGTGGCGTTTCTTTTTCGTTAGGTGTGCATGAAGGAATTTTTAACTGCCTGTCTGCTTGTTTTCACAGCTCCAATCCTGAGCACTCAGTGTCGGTTAGACCGTCAGTGAGAGAGCACTTCGATTTCCTGCTGCTAATAAGGCGAGTACACCGTTCGCTTGTTACACATTTTTGCGAGCTTCAAACAGGTACAACTTATTTTCAGTTATCTGGGTAGTTACTATTTTATTTTTGTAATTTCTTGCGTGTTTGAGTGCCTACTAGACACAACCTTTTATTTTAAAATGGCTCTGAGCACTATGGGACTCAACTGCTGTGGTCATAAGTCCCCTAGAACTTAGAACTACTTAAACCTAACTAACCTAAGGACAGCACACAACACCCAGCCATCACGAGGCAGAGAAAATCCCTGACCCCGCCGGGAATCGAACCCGGGAACCCGGGCGTGGGAAGCGAGAACGCTACCGCACGACCACGAGATGCGGGCCCTTTTATTTTAATAACAGTGTAGTGTACAGTATCGCCGTTGCTATCGACCCTCGTATCGTACAGGCTTTTGTTTGTTTGGTTAGAACAGCTCAGTGTCGGTTAGACCGTCAGTGAGAGAGCACTTCGATTTCCTGCTGCTAATAAGGCGAGTACACCGTTCGCTTGTAGGGTAAACATAGTCATGTGTAGGGACTGTGGTTGTTGTGAGCGGACGCAAGGAGAATTGGCCACTCTTCGGGGGCAGGTGGAGGCTTTGTCTGTTAGGCTCATCGAGCTCGAGGCGCAGGCGTCGGCTCGTAGTGGCGTTGGGGCAACTGTGGTGAGACCTATGCCTACTTAGGTGGCCTTGGAATCGCATGGAACCCCTGATGTCACTGCGTCTTCCGGCAGTGATCATCTTACCGGTCAGCCATCACTCCAGGGTGAATGGCGGACAGTGGTGGGCTCGCCCGTGCCTGGCCGAAAGGCGAAGGTGGGATCTGGCCGCGTGGCAGCTGCCTTACCCCTTTCCAACAGGTACGGGGTGCTTCCTAGTGGTGATGACATCGTTTCCGAGCCACCACAGGATGCCTCGCCTGTTGGGCCAGTGACCGATTCTCCGGCAAGGTCCCGACAGTCACAGAGGACGGGCCTATTAGTTATAGGGAGCTCCAACGTTAGGCGGGTTATGGAGCCCCTTAGGAAAATAGCGGGTGGGTCGTGGAAGAATGCCAGTGTGCACTCGGTGTGCTTGCCGGGGGGTCTCGTCCGTAATGTGGAGGAGGCCCTTCCGGCAGCTATTGAACGCACTGGGGTTTTTTTAGGTTAGAGGGACCCCCCCTTGGGCGAAACGATAAAATACCTGACGGCTTACCAGAGAGGACATTATCATCGTTGATAAAGAACGTCCGTCCTCAGAGACCAAAAACAGGAAAAGTCAACGTAATATTGGTAAACTGCAGGAGTATCCAGGGCAAGGTTCCTGAATTAGTATCTCTTATTGAAGGAAATAGTGCGCATATAGTATTAGGAACGGAAAGTTGGTTAAAACCGGAAGTGAACAGTAACTAAATCCTAGACACAGAATGGAATATATACCGCAAGGATAGGATAAACGCCAATGGTGGAGGAGTATTTATAGCAGTAAAGAATTCAATAATATCCAGTGAAGTTATTAGCGAATGCGAATGTGAAATAATCTGGGTTAAGTTAAGTATCAAAGGTGGGTCAGATATGATAGTCGGATGCTTCTATAGACCACCTGCATCAGCAACCGTAGTAGTTGAGCGCCTCAGAGAGAACCTGAAGAACGTCGTGAAGAAGTATCGTGATCATACTATTGTAATAGGGGGAGACTTCAATCTACCAGGTATAGAATGGGATAGTCACACAATCAGAACTGGAGTCAGGGACAGAGACTCTTGTGACATTATCCTGACTGCCTTGTCCGAGAATTACTTCGAGCAGATAGTTAGAGAACCAACTCGTGAAGCTAACGTTTTAGACCTCATAGCAACAAATAGACCGGAACTTTTCGACTCCGTGAATGTAGAAGAGGGTATCAGTGATCATAAGTCAGTGGTTGCATCAATGACTACAAGTGTAATAAGAAATGCCAAGAAAGGAAGGAAAATATATTTGCTTAACAAGAGTGATAGGGCACAAATCGCAGAATATCTGAGTGACCACCATCAAACGTTCATTTCTGAGGAAGAGGATGTGGAACAAAAATGGAAAAAATTCAGAAACATCGTCCAGTACGCCTTAGATAAGTTCGTACCGACTAAGGTCCAAAGCGAGGGGAAAGATCCACCGTGGTATAACAATCATGTACGAAAGGTACTACGGAAACAAAGAAAGCTTCATCATAGGTTTAAGAGTAGTCGAATCATAGCTGATAAGGAAAAGCTGAACGAAGCGAAAAAGAGCGTAAAGAGAGCAATGAGAGAAGCATTCAACGAATTCGAACATAAAACGTTGGCAAACAATCTAAACAAGAACCCTAAAAAGTTTTGGTCATATGTAAAATCGGTAAGCGGATCTAAATCCCCTATTCAGTCACTCGTTGACCACGATGGCGCCGAAACAGAGGACGACCGAAGAAAGGCAGAAATACTGAATTCAGTGTTCCGAAACTGTTTCACTGCGGAAAATCGTAACACGGTCCCTGACTTCAGCCGTCGCACGGACGCCAAAATGGAAAATATTGAAATAAACGATATCGGAATTGAAAAACAACTGCTATCACTTAGTAGCGGAAAAGCATCCGGACCAGACGAGATACCCTTAAGATTCTACAGTGATTATGCTAAAGAACTTGCCCCCTTTCTATCAGCAATTTATCGTAGATCGCTGGAAGAACGTAAAGTACCTAGCGACTGGAAGAAAGCGCAGGTCGTTCCCATTTTCAAGAAGGGTCATAAATCAGATGCGAATAATTATAGGCCTATTTCGCTTACGTCAATCTGTTGTAGAATAATGGAACATGTTTTGTGTTCTCGTATTATGACGTTCTTAGATAATACAAATCTCCTTCATCATAACCAACATGGATTCCGCAAACAGAGATCATGTGAAACTCAGCTCGCCCTATTTGCCCAAGAAATTCACTGTGCCGTAGACACTGGCGAGCAGATTGATGCCGTATTCCTGGACTTCAGGAAGGCATTTGATACGGTTCCGCACTTACGTTTAGTGAAAAAAATACGAGCTTACGGAATATCGGACCAGGTTTGTGATTGGATTCAGGATTTCCTAGAAGAAAGAACACAACATGTCATTCTTAACGGTTCAAAATCTGCAGATGTAGAGCTAATTTCGGGAGTACCGCAGGGAAGCGTGATAGGACCTTTATTGTTTACAATATACATAAATGACTTAGTTGACAACATCGGTAGCTCCGTGAGGCTATTTGCAGATGACACGGTTGTCTACAAGAAAGTAGCAACATCAGAAGACTCGTACGTACTCCAGGAGGACCTGCAGAGGATTAATGCATGGTGCGACAGCTGGCAGCTTTCCCTAAACGTAGATAAATGTAATATAATGCGCATACATAGGGGCAGAAATCCATTCCAGTACGATTATGCCATAGGTGGTAAATCATTGGAAGCGGTAACGACCGTAAAATACTTAGGAGTTACTATCCGGAGCGATCTGAAGTGGAATGATCACATAAAACAAATAGTGGGAAAAGCAGGCGCCAGGTTGAGATTCATAGGAAGAATTCTAAGAAAATGTGACTCATCGACGAAAGAAGTAGCTTACAAAACGCTTGTTCGTCCGATTCTTGAGTATTGCTCATCAGTATGGGACCCTTACCAGGTTGGATTAATAGAAGAGATAGACATGATCCAGCGAAAAGCAGCGCGATTCGTCATGGGGACATTTAGTCAGCGCGAGAGCGTTACGGAGATGCTGAACAAGCTCCAGTGGCGGACACTTCAAGAAAGGCGTTACGCAATACGGAGAGGTTTATTATCGAAATTACGAGAGAGCACATTCCGGGAAGAGATGGGCAACATATTACTACCGCCCACATATATCTCGCGTAATGATCACAACGAAAATATCCGAGAAATTAGAGCAAATACGGAGACTTACAAGCAGTCGTTCTTCCCACGCACAATTCGTGAATGGAACAGGGAAGGGGGGATCAGATAGTGGTACAATAAGTACCCTCCGCCACACACCGTAAGGTGGCTCGCGGAGTATAGATGTAGATGTAGATGTAGATGTAGAATTACCTACTCCGGCTCATGTGAAATTACTCACAACAAGGGCCTCATATATAAACCTTCAGAATATGCGCAACAGATCTTTAAACTGATATTGTCACTAACTGAGCCCAGTATTTTCATCTGACTGCGTGCTAAAATCACTTCTTCCGTACGTGAATCTAAAGTTCATGTTTCTCAGGATATTTATGATTTCCAAAGAATTAATGTTCTGCTCTATTCCCCGTAATTATTTTCAAAATGAAATTAAATGTTGCATTGATTATTAATCGTTCTTCAAATCCATAATCACATCCATTGCTATCACACTGTTATCTTCAAGTTACAAACCAGAACAGATAACTACTGGAACAGCCTTTAATCCTAGAAGACTAAATGTGGGAAAATGTTACATTGTTGCTAAACCATCGTAAATTTCACTGCTCCATATTTTATTCAAAAGATATCACAATTCATAACTCACACACCAGTTTATTACAATTATAAGGTCTCCCCTGGTGCTTCACATACAATATAAGCACAAAATGTCCTGTTTTATATCATATACAGACAACACCAGATTGGTGGAAAGCGGATATCGTAATATAGGGTAAAATATATTTTCATGAAAAATATTACACACGCTGTGTCTCGTGTTTCCCTAACTATCTCTTAAATATTTCTATTCAGTTCAAGATTCAACTACAATAAAGAGCCTGGCCTGGCGCTGTTGCATCACGGCAGTCCTACACTAAAGCAGTGACAGGGCTTTTGCAATTTCAGAATGTGTTGATCAGCGGCAGTGGCATCCTGACGCACTTTGTCTGCCGGTGTATTGTTGCTCTGCTGTCATTGCAAACTCACTCTATTCCCCAGAGTTTCGGCTGCTGCTTGATGTCGGAACAACTCTTTTCTAAGACACATTTCAAAAACAAATTAGTACGTGGTTAATCCCCCACTTATGACTGGTTGCTCAGCAATGTTTTTTTGTTAATCTCCTAGCTTTTATTTTTTACTAGCTCCGAAATGTATACCTTGCTTGGGTATTTATTTATTCCAGTCTTCTAGCAGTATGTTTTCTCATCCCTGCTCTCTCTGTGTCCATCGCTTCCTCCTCTCTCTCTCTCTCCTCTTGTCACGGTCTCTTCTGTTGCCAATCTCCTCCTCCCATTTCTCCCCTCTGTCTCTGTCCATCTTCTCCTCCTCTCTCTCTTTCACTCCATCTCCACTCCCTCCTCTCTCTCCGTCATGCCCCCGTCTCCCTCAGTGTCCATATCCTCCTTCCTTTCTTTTCAAATCACCTTTCCCTATCTCTCTGATCATCTCCTTTTCCCATCTTTCTTTCTCTCTCCTCTTCCCACGCTATCTGTCCATCTCCTCCGCACCTTCTATCTATACATCTCCTCCCCTCCACTCTGTATGTCGAACTCCTCATCCCCCATGTACCAACCTCACCCAATATCCCTTTCCAGTATGTAATATGTGTGACAAAATTTGACTGAAATCTATTCAGTGGCGTAGGAGGAGGTGTTCAGCATACAAATATGTGACGTAAATTCTACACATATATATGTCTTTTGCACTATACGACTCCAGACAGGATGTTAAGCGTATCTGTGGTATATAGCCGTGTGGCTTCACCTTAGTTCCCGAAACAAGTTGATAAAATTATGGAATCGATGCAGTGCTCATTCTCACGACCTACTTTTAAAGGTGTTCTAAGTCGACTTAACAGAAAAGATAAATACCAACAGGTAGTCTTGAAACATTCTTACGTCGCCACTTCTCTGCCACACCTCCACTCCTATAGAAGGAGCTATGAAAGACGGCGGTCGTGTTTAAGCTCGTTCTCTGCATCTAACATGACGTCATCCTCCGACAGCCATTCAACGTTCAGAAGGTTTCTGAGCGCTATACTGTCAATGTCTTGGCCAGTGCGAGTGTTAAACGTGAATGCCGCAGCTATTCGGTGAGTTTTTATTCAGTTTGTTGTGATTTGTCATGGCTGATGGTGATGGTAAGCGACAAATTGTCCATAAACAAGTGAGAGATAATTTACAGGATACATTCTTCCTTCAACCGCAAAGCAGGAAAAGGTGGACCTATAACGGATGTTGGTAGATCTAAGGAAAGCACTGTAGAAGTGAGTGGCTTCAGCTTCAGAACTGTTCAGTGGATTGCTAGTGAAGGCAATTTATCTGTACAGACCAGTGCACGCCAAGTTTTCAGATCGCCAGGGAAACATCACAGTCGTGAGAAGCCTGTCACGAATTTTGACGATTACGACAAAGATGTTCTAAGACGAGTTGTGCTAAATATGTACAAGGCAGAAGAAATTTCTACTGTGAAGAAAATTACGTTGAAGATCCGTGAAACCATGAATTTTAAAAGCAGTCTTACCTCAGTGCGAAGAATACTGAAAAACATTAAGTTCAAATATGCAAATACAAACGATGGACGAAAATTTTTAATGGAACGTTGTGAAATCGCTGCTTCAAGGCCACAGTTTTTAAGGTATTCTTGAGATAAGAAAATCTGGCAATCAGAACACGTTTTACTTGGACGAAATATGGGTAAATCGGAATCATTCAAGGAAAGCATGTTGGGAACTGAGTGATAGTTTTGGCTGTTTTAAGGTACCAGTTGGTAAACGTGGAGGAATAATTGTGCTTCACGCTGGTTCATTCTAGAAAGCAAATTAGTGTTCCGGCCAGTAAAGAGCAATTAAAGCGATTATCATTCTGAGATGAACTCAGAGACATTTACATTATGGTTTAGCAAACAGTTTCTCTTTACTTGCTTGCAAACTCAGCGACCGTTACGAACAATGCGAGTTATCACTCACTTGTTCTTGACAAGGATGCCACAACAATTACAAAAAAGCCGATATCATGCTGTGGCCAGCAAGTAAAAAGATAATGCACACTGCCAACCAAATGCGGGGTGAATATTTGAATCTTACAGGGGTTCATAAGCCTCGTGTAAAACTTGAAGAAATCGATAGTATTGCACAGGAACATAGCCATACTGTTTTGCGTTTGTCACCGCATCATTGCCAGTACATTCCGATAGAGTTTATATGGACATAACAGAACTTGGCTTTTAGAATAGCTGACACAGAGATGGTTTTGCACGAAGAGCTTGACAGCATAACTCCCGCACCATGGGCTGAATGTGTAGACACGCAGAACGGCTACTGGAGGATCACGTGGTGAGGGAAATTTTGATTGACAGTATGAATGATCCCATCGTCATCACTGTAGGACCGCCGGGCTCTGTGACCGAGCGGTTCTAGGCGCTTCAGTCCGGAACCGCGCTGCTGCCACGGTCGCAGAATCGAATCCTGGGTCGGGCGTGTATGTGTGTGATGTCCTTAGGTTAGTTAGGTTTAAGTAGTTCTAAGTTCTAGGGGACTGATGACCTTTGATGTTAAGTCCCAGAGTGCTCAGAGCCATTTGAACCATTTCACTCTAGGACCGGATGAGTCAGACGCTGACACGGACTACATCGATGCAGATGATGACGATCACAGCAACTGAAAACAACCAAAGGTGAGCCACACATATAATATTCGTATTGTCTTTTCTTTTTCTATACCTTCTCTTTCGAAGTTGCAGCTGTATCAGTAATAATGAAGTATATTCTGTCTTTTGCGACTGTGCTAAATTCTTGTTTGTATCAGAAGCACCTTCAGTGGGCGGTATTTTGGCTCCTAAATTGCTGAGCCACTTGATTATCTGTCGTACTTTTGTCCATCACTGCTGTATTTTTCTCTACTGATCTATATTTTAGCAAGTAATTGGTATTTTTGTACGACACACATTCAAATAAGTTCGTTTTTCAGCACATTGCGCTTAACTTGCACTCAATGATTATAGTTCTTATGTTTCTATGAGTCCACAATTGACTTCGTATACTTTGTCAACTTCGATTTAATCGAGGTACTTCAAAAATACCGAAATGCGTCTGGTCTAAATAAACCGTATGTCTCAGTTGCAAGATAGGAGAATTTTCCAGGATTATGTACACTTTTTGGTAGTATTAAATATTATTTCATTCAGAATGTTATACAACATGTAATTTGTGACAGACTGTGTGCATGTTGGCAATAGTTAACCACTGCAAATTGCAGCAATATTTTTGGTGTTTCACGACAATAATTATCTGTAAATTTTAATTCTGCCAGTGGCACTTCCCTGTACGTAGATTGTCAGGACGAAGCGCCACAACCTGCTGTGCCAGACGGCCCTGAGTATCTTGTTTCTTTCGATCCGGCCGTCTCACAGTGGTAGTCATGTGGTGGTGGGGGCTTAATTTCCTCCGCTGCCGCCACACCTTAAACACAAGCTTACGGGTCTACAGCTCGAGACCTGGTAGTTGATGCCATTTGATCACAGGGTCCCGGATCCGATTCCCGGTCGTTTCGGGGATTTTCTCCGCCCTGGGACTGGGTGTTTGTGGTATCCTCATCGTTTCATCATCATTCAGGACAATGTCGAGACTGGTCTGTGGAAAGATTGGGACTTTGTGCGGACGCTGACAAACACGCTTTTGAGCACACTTCAAACCAAATCATCAGCATGATCACAAGCTTACGAACTGTTTGGCGTCCACGTCTCTATGCGTGTACCACAGCTGTTGTTTACAACCGGCACCGATGCAATCCAATTCTGTGCCTCTATATCGCGGAGACTTGTGCGTCCCGCCACCATCGTTCATGGATTCAACTGTATTGGCAGCGGGTACTTTTACCCCCACAGCATTTTTTCCCACATAATAAGTCATGTACCTAACAAATTAGATTGAAATTGATCCAGGTGATTCTGAGTTACGCTTCAGTGTCACCTTTTCATTCCCACACCTATGGGATGTTGGTGGTTCTTAATCACAGAGGTCTTCTTCCACATAGTAAGAAACAAATAAACCGTAGATTCTTTCAACAAGCATTCTCTCCTGTATCAAACAGTTTCAGAGTTCTCATTACCTCACAAATCAGATAATGTATTAAATATGCATGTAAGCGAGAAAAGTTTACAAAGAGTTTAAAATTATGTTAAAAGTTTGCTGCTAAATGCTCTTATTATCAAACAACGAATTGTCATGGTCTCGGTAGTTTCCAGTCTCCTATGTATCTCACTGTTTATGACATTATATCTCCTGAACTGTATGTTGTACAATGATATAAATTTAGAGGCTCATCTAGAGGTACATGTCGGTACTGTCGGCAAAATGTGGTCCGAATAGAGTGAGTAGTAATAAACTAGTACTAATAAATTAATAATAAAATTGAGTTAGTCGTAATACATTAAAACGACATGCGTAATGAGGCAGTTTAACTGCGTAAACAGTGAAAACGTCGTAAGCGATTAACGTTTCTTCCTTCTTTATTTTATGGGAGGTACTAACAAGAAAGAGGTTCGTAGAAATTTAAAATTGTGTGTAAAGTTTGTTACAAGTCGCTAAGCGCTCTCATTCTCAAATAATGACCAATATGATCTGCATGTTCACGCCCCGTGCGTTATGCTTCTTTTTTCACCCACCTCCTTCCCTTTGAGGAGTAGGTGTTCGTTCTCACAAAGTGCCTCTTTCGGGATAGCAATTAGTATGTGCACAAAGTTTGAATATAAACAATCCAGTAGTTCAGGAAGTGATGTTGGACATACACTATGTGATCAAAAGTATCTGGACACCCTCAAAAACATACTTTTTTCATATTAGGTGCATTGTGCTGCCACCTACTGCCATGTACTAGATATCAGCAATCTCAGTAGTCATTAGACATCGTGAGAGAGCAGAATGGGTCGCTCCGCGGAACTCACAGACTTCGAACTTGGTCAGATGATTGGGTGTCACTTATGTCATATATCTCCATGTGAGATTTCCACACTCCTAAATATCGCTAGATCCACTGTATCCGAAGTGATAGTGAAGCGGAAACGTGAAGGGACACGTACAGCACAAAAGCGTACAAGCCGACCTCGTCTGTTGACTGAAAGAGACCGCCGACAGTTGAAGAGGTTGGTAATGTGTAATAGGCTGACATCTGTCCAGACCATCACACAGGAATTTCAAACTGCAGCAGGATCCACTGTAAGCAGCGTTAGGCGGGAGGTGAGAAAACTTGGATTTCATAGTCAAGCGGCTGCTCATAAGCCCCACATCACGCCAGTAAATGCCAAACGACGCCTTACTTGGTGTAAGGAGTGTAAACATTGGACGATTGAACACTGGAAAAACGTTGCGTGGAGTGAGGAATTACGCTACACAATGTGACGATCCGGTGGCAGAGTGTGGATATGCCGAATGACTGGTAAACGTCATCTTCCAACGTGTGTAGTGCCAACAGTAAAATTCGGAGGTGGTGGTGTTATGGTGTGGTCGTGTTTTTCATGGAGAGGGCTTGCACTCCTTGTTGCTTTGAGTGGCACTATCACAGCACAGGCCTACATTGATATTTTAAGCACCTTCTTGCTTCCCACTGTTGGACAATTCGGGCATGGTGATTGCATCTTTCAGTACGATCGAGCACCTGTTCATAATGCGCGGCCTGTAGCGGAGTGGTGTCACTTTTGATCACTTAGTGTACTTACATGCTCACGAGAGCTGGACAAAGCATGGAATCACCGAAAACCCATCATATTACCATGGCTAATACGGAGTACAAAAACCTTCGGCATTCAAAACAGTTTGCAATCGTCTCTGACTGGATATACATGGGTCCTACGTAGTCTTCAAGGGAATGTTATACCATTCGTTCTGCAAACTGGTGGCAAGTTAAGGTAACGATGATGGAAGTGGACAGCAATCATGCAACATCCTCTACAAAGTAAACCACAAAGACTCAATGATACTAGATCTGGTGACTGGCAGCCAGGGGAAATACGACAGTTTATCCTCGTGATCACGTAACCTAACCTAGACGATGCGAGCTGTATGGCCAGGCGCCCTGTTTTCCTGGAAGACGTTATCACGACTAGAGAACGAACATTGTACCATGGAAGGAACCAGATCAGCCAAAATAGTCACATAATCAAATGGTTCAAGTGGCTCTGAGCACTATGGGACTTAACATCGGAGGTCATCAGTCCCATAGACTTAGAACTACTCAAACCTAACTAATCTAAGGACATTAGACACATCCATGCCCGAGGCAGGATTCGAACCTGCGGCCGTAGCAGCAGCGCGGTTCCGGACTGAAGCGCCTAGATCCGGTCGGTCACAGCGGCCGGCGGTCACATAATCCTCAACAGTAATACTACCTTGCAGAGCAACCATGGTTCCCACGGAATACACAACATGGCGACCCGAATCACCACCGAATCATCAACAAACACCTGCCACGTTTCATTCTTGCGATGTAAACTCGGCCAGTAGTTGGAAACACTTTGAAACAAGACATATACGACGAACTGACCTCTTGTCATTGTTCCATATTGCAGATATTGTGGCTTCGAAACCACATTTCCATTACTGTTGAGTGACTTTGGAATTCAACGTCGCCCTGCAATTCCCTGTTTTGTGTTGACAGGTTTCGTACCGGGAGAGGTGGCGCCGTGGTTAGTACACTGGACCCGCATTCGGAAGGACGACGGTTCAATGCCGCGTCCTGCCATCCTGATATAGGTTTTCTATGATTTCCCAAAGTCACTATAGGCAAATGCCGAGACGGTTCCTTTGAAAGTGCACGGCCGATTTCCTTCCTCATCCTCCCCTAATCCGAGCTTGTACTCCGTCTCTAATGACCTCGTTGTCGACGTGCCGTTAAACACTAATCTCCTCCTCCAGGTTTCGGGAATGCGACGCTCAGTTCTGCTGTGACCTTTAGAGTTGTTGCCCTTTTGTTTCTCCTCGCAATTATAATGAATTATCGTCCGTGACGGTCTCCCAACACACACTTTTCTTGTGATTCAGCAGATGATGGTTTTCGTTTTCCCTGTATACAGCACAAATCTTCTTTATGGTGCCTCTTGAAATAGCAAACATCTCGACTCCCTCGGTCACGAAAGCACCTACCACACGAGCACAAAACAATTTGCCCTGTTCGAACTCACTGAGCTCCGACATAAAGATTCACAAGTACACAACACTGGTAATGCGACTTATCGAGGATAATGCCCAAGTGCTGTACGTGGTTAAATACGACAGTGAAACGTGCAGGCTTGGCTAGCACCTATGTTTAGGTTCAAGCACACATTTCTCGCAGTGTTTCCATTTTTTCTTTCAATCCCTATACATACATTTTTGTAAGATACAAAGAAGAGATTGGAAAGGTAAAAATATCGAACGAACTTTCGATATTGCAACAGAATGATTCACACGGCTGGTCTGGTTGGTTCAAATGGCTCTGAGCACTATGGGACTCAACATCTGAGGTCATCAGTCCCCTAGAACTTAGAACTACTTAAACCTAACTAACCTAAGGACATCACACACATCCATCCCCGAGGCAGGATTCGTACCTGCGACCGTGGCAGTCACGCGGTTCCGTACTGAAGTGCCCAGAACCGCACGGTCACCGCGGCCGGCGCACGGATGGTTTACGTATTTAATTTCTAATTATAGACATGATAGGTGTAGAAGCTGATCAGCTACGGTGGTAGGAGCATCTGACGTGAAAAGCGGTGCAGAAAACAGCTGCATTAAATCCAGAGAGCGGTAAAGCTTGATCAGAATCTAAACATCTGTACATATCTCCTATAAGTATTATAAAGTCTCCCGCTGCGTTTTTCCGTCACTATGTGCAGGTTAGTCTTAGGAACTGCTCCCCGGATTTTGATATGCCGGTCGCTGTGGTCGAGCGATTCTAGGTACTTCAGTCCGAAACCGCGCTGCTGCTACGGTCGCAGGTTCGAATCCTGCCTCGGGCATGGATGTGTGTTATATTCCTAGGTTAGTTAGGTTTAAGTAGTTTTAAGTCTAGGGGACTGATGACCTCAATTGTTAAGTCCCATAGTGCTCAGAGCCATTTGAACCATGATAGGTAGACAGGCCCACATCATAGGTTTGTGAATATAATTTATTACCACTGCTGCTGACTAACTGTCCAGCCGTAGATACAGCTACGACTTCCATTTCTGGAGTTATTACCTAAACTAAAGGTAAAGGAGAGAGTGAAAAGTTCCGAAACAGTGTCTTAAATACATAGACAGTACAAATAATAGTATACGGTGGTTGTGACTAAAGCTAAAAGGCGAATACTACAGTCACCTGCAGAGAGCGACTGCAGCTCCTGAGAGAGGCAAGCCAGCGTAGATCACAGAGCTAATGCAGCCTCTGCCTAGTCGCACAGATCGCGCTGCCGGGCCACTTGCGTTTAACTGGCAGGAATTTTAATTACGAAACCACCTCAGGCCGCCGCCCCCGCCGCTGCTGGCCACCAACAGGTAGTAAATTTAGACAACGTCGCTGTCGCCGCCAGTTTTTCCACTCAAAAGTTCAGGGCCCGCTGTTGGGTTCCTTGCCGCTGTTCTCATTTAATCACTCTTACGTTGCCCTGCTCCCTCCCATTCAATGCATGACTGTGTGTGTGTGTGTGTGTGTGTGTGTGTGTAGATAGGAAGGAGCTGTGTCTCCTGGTGTATGGGACAATGGACAGGTGACAACCTGAATGTGTGTGTGTGTGTGTGTGTGTTGTGAGTATTTGTATGTGAGTATAAAATGGGATGAACCGTGTCTAGCAGGCCGCTGTGGCCGAGCGGCTCTAGGCGTATCTGTCCGGAACCGCGCTGCTGCTACGGTCGCAGGTTCGAATCCTGCCTCGGGCATGCATGTGTGTGATGTCCTTAGGTTAGTTATGTTTAAGTAGTTCTAAGTCCAGGGGACTGATGATCTCAGATGTTAAGTCCCATAGTTCTTAGAACCATTTGAAGCACTTGAACTGCATCTCCTGGTGTACTGGACGACGCACAGGTGACGATGTGAATGACTGAGATGAAGGGCGAAAGAGGATTGGTGACAGGGAGAGGGCATAGTCTCAAGCGACAGGAAAAAGGGCAGGTCACTAGTCTACATAAGGAAGATAAAGCAACTGACTCGCAAAATTACAGACCAATAACCTTAACACGGGTCTGCTGAAGAATTCTTTAACCCATACCGAGTTCAGATAACTTGGATTTAGAAGGCATTGGCCGTGTGAAACTCAGGTTACCTTCACTTGACATCCTACAAACCATTGATGGAGAGCAACAAGAAGATTTCACATTCCTAGATTTATGTGCTCCACTGCAGACAGTTGACGAACGCCCGAGCATGCGGATTACTTTGGCAGATACGTATGTGAGGGGCTCGAAGACTTTTAAAGTAACAGAACCCAGCACGTTGTACTCGACAAGTGTTCATCAGGGACAAGGGCATCGTCAGGAATGCCGCAGGGAAGTGTGATATGACGGCTCATTCTCTGTGTACATAAATGATTTGGTGGACACAATGAATAGCAAATTACAGGTGTCTGTTGAAGATGCTTTAGTGTACGGAATACTGTAGTGCTTGAGTGACCACCACAAGATCACCTAGACAGAATTTCTAGTTGGTCTCATGAATGTCAGCTTGCTGTAAATATAGAGAAATGAAAATGTGAATGAGAAGAAACACTCCTTTAACATTAGAATACAGCATTTGTAATTTGGTGCTTGACATAGTCACATCGAATAAATATCCAGGCGTAATGTTGGAATGCGAAATGGAATGGAATGGAATGACACGTCAGGGTGAGTGACCAGAAGACGAATGCTCGAATTTTTTTACTGGGACAATTTCATCTAAAAAGGAGACTGCATGTAGAACATTGGTGCTATCCAAAATAAATGATTCAAATGGCTCTAAGCACTATGGGACTTAACATCTGAGGTCATCAGTCCCCTAGACTTAAAACTACTTAAACCTAACAACCTAAGGACAGCACACACATGCATGCCCAACTCAGGACCGAACCTACGGCCGTAGCAGCAGTGCGGGTTGCCATCCATTCTTCAGTACTGCTGGAGTGTTTGGGACACCTACAAGGGTCGATTAAAGGAAGGCATGGAAGTAATTCAGAGGTTTGCTGCCAGATTTGTCACCGGCAGGTTGATCAGCAGGCACTGTTTATGGAAATGCTTCCTGAAATCACATGAGAGTCCATAGAGGGAAAACAAAGCTCTTTTCGCGATGCACTATTGCGGAAATTTAGAGGACCGGCATTAGAGGCCGACTGCAGAACGATTCTATTAGTGCCAACGTTCATTTCGTGTAAGGATCATGAAGATAAAATGAGAGAAACTGGGATCTTATAGACAGGCATTTTCCCCACGCTCTATTTGGAGTGGAACAGGAAAGGAAATGATGGGTAATGGTATGTTATACCCTCCACCATCCACCGTACGTTGGTTTGCGGGGTATGTATCTAGATGCAGGTGTAGATTTGGAGGGGGAAAAGAAGAGTCAGGCGTATACAGGGTGTATCATAATTAATAGCGAAAACTGACACGAACGACGCTAACAGGAGCAAACTCGATCCAGTAAGCATGGATCCCCAAACAGATTTCGAATGTGTAGTTCTGACCGACTGCCGATTTCAGTACGAAATATAGTTCTAGTTAGTAAAAATGAATTTGAAACGTTAACTCTTATATTAAGTTCTCGTCCAGTTACGATCAAATTTTCACCCACTGCCTACATTAACTGTAATACTGTACAGTACACTGCTTATTATAATTGACAGCACACCAGTACATACTGAATATAGCACTTCCCATGTCGTCCTCACATACGAATTCAGTACCCACTCCTCTCTTCTTCCTCCTGATCATCTGGTAAACGTTGACAAGACAGCAGAATTCACTTCACTTATTCTACAAACATGTAAGTGGAATACTTCGAACTTCATTTTGAGATAACCCCAGACAAAAAATCCAGAGCATTGAGGCCAGGTGACATTGCAGGTCAAGATACAGACCCTGCTCGATCTGTCCATCTTGGACCATATTCTGCATCATATGCAGACCCACATCATCTGCAAAGTGTGCTGATGCCACCAATGTTCCTGCCAAATTCAACAACGATGGTGTATGGATTAAATTTAAACCCTATGAAATGGGGCTTATTCAAAAAGTTTTTATTTAAAACATGTTGTTTCTATCAAGGGAGTATTTCACACAGAAATCAGTGGCGACTTGTAACCATTCACTTGCAGGAGTCTCACAAACGGTTGGTTTGAGAACCCATGTTTATTAGAACATCATTTCTCCTATTACCTTATTGTAAGGTGGCTTTGTTTTAGAGTTCCAAGTTAAAACTAGTAGGTCTCGCAATAACATCAGTGTACCATCCAATATAACGACTAGGAAAAGTCGCAATTAATTTGATTTATTTCGATAAAATTATTGACATAGCAAGTGACAAACACTAGCAACATCAATGTAACAAGGCTTTGGCATATTTGACATAGGGGTCAGGGGAAGAATGCTAATAATTGTGCATGTGAAATAATTGTAATCACATAGTGCTTACTGATGGTTGTGATGTTAAGTGAAAACAGATAATACTACTGAAGGGAGTACATCATAACTGTTGTTGTCAATGAAAACTGACTGTCCATTGATGTTAAGATACAGGTCTTGTGAGAGCGAAGAATGAGATAATCAAATTACTATAATACGATTTAAATGTCCCTACATATCGCCTCAGAATTGTAGCTCGATTGCATGTGGAGGCTAAAGAGGCTGCAGAAACAGTCATTGATGGAACCAATTACCTCTGGCATTGGCCTAGCGCAGATCAGCCTGATTTTTTTGGAAGTCTTCAATACATTGGCTCAGGCTGCTCGGCTGGCTAATGGAGTCGACGGTGACTCTCAGTGTAGAAGTCTGGTGGTGGAGGTTCCTGAAGATCGACTAACTTCTGATCGTATTTTAATAAAGAGGAAACCTCACGTTGCCATGTTCTGTGACTCTTAATAAATTTGTGTTGGCTGGGCTCCAGATCTTCCAAGCGGCGACTGATGTAAAAGCTTCTTATAACACAAGTCCTCTTCTTGTAGCTACGTCCTACCATCTTCCACAGAAAAAACTTCTTCACTCTTTCTCTATCTTTCTCTGTGACCAATGAGGCTGTCTTCGTCGTTGCCGTTCCATTTCCCTTTTAACCTATATTTATATTAGCCAATCTTGCAGTTCTTACATTGCACAAACATTAATTTCTTACTGAGTCAATATGTTCAATGGTGTCTCTCATTTACAGAGGCCTAAAGCTGCAGGACTCCTATACATCTTCAATAATGTTTATCTCTGGCGTCCAGTACTTTATGGAGAAACAGTCACCTCTCTACATTTGAGAACAGTAGTGCCTTCAGATAGAAAGTGAACCTTCTCACTCCACTTTCCGTTTGTAAAATGTTTTCACCAGAAGTTTGCGGGACAGGAGATCCTGTGTTCATTCGGAACAAAGTTGCGCTACAGAAGCATGGCTGATGGACAGTGGGCTATTAACGCTCACCCCTCACCCCTCACCCGTCAGGCCTTCCGTGAATTGGCTCTAAGGGTGGCCGCCAGTGCTACTGTTCATGGCGACCCACATGCATTCTCTGCTGTTCAGAATGCTTTCAATGTTCTTTCACTTGTACATGGTAAGTAAATTCAACTCAAGAGGTTGCGTTATTTCTTTACTGGCAACTACTAGTATTGCTGTTCATCATAGTCCTCAAAGTTAATAAAATATTTCAATCAATTGGGTCTTTCGTTACGAATTTCGATACATTACTGCTTCCAGAAAAAAAACTGCCGCATAACGGTACATATTAACTCGCGTCGGTTTTACTATTAACGATGGTACATTTTGCGAAATAAAAACAAGACAAACAAGAGTTAGAGGAAGATATGCTAAGATATCATGAGTCTCCTATTAAAACTTTTTCGATGAATTTAATCCTGCCCCATCTTTTATTAAATTGAACTCTTTTTTGATCTTATACACCCACTACACGTAATATCCTTGGTAAATATCTCACATATTCTAAATATAAACTTCACGGTTTCTATCTCTCTTGCTCCTGCCAGCCCCATGTAAACTGTTCAGAAAACTTGATGGATAACATTTTCAATCGTTCTCAGCTACCTGTTTCACATGCTTTCCAATATGGGACTGGAAAAACAGGTCAATAATAGCCAGCCAGCATCTTTTCTTCAGTTTGAAAATCGTTCAAAGCCTCCATTCTCCAAGGTCGCCAACATGCACACCCATGGGCAGTGGCATAGAAAAAGACGAATGTTTAGATCTTAAAGTCAGGTATACTCATTTTGTTCTGATATCGTGGCCTTGTCTGATCAGTTTTTAAGTTTTTGAAGATTCTAGTCTAAAAAGTGGGAAGAATGTCCATATGGCTTCTTCGTAACATCTTTAGGGCATTATGTTGTGAACTTCACTATGAGGACGTACTTCACACACAGTTGAGGTATTACAGGTGTGTTGCATCTCTTTAAGCTACATTTGATTTACAAGCCTATTCGAGGCCAATCGGTTTGTGAGGAAATCTCTTGTTGGACATTTAAAGCAGTTTCTTCTCACCCCACTTTCCTCTTTTCCTGATTTTGCTTCACTTTTGGACACTACTTTAATTACGTGCAAGTCCTATTTTTATTCAGTACTTTACATTATAAAACTGACACATAACATTAAATCTCCTTATCCCAATACGGCGTTATAGCTCTACACATGTTTACGCAGTCTCTGAACTCAAATTTACGATATTATCACAGTTGCTGCCCTTCTTTTCATGTCATATACATTATGCAAGATATCCTTTACCTGACAAGACATACCTAAATACATTATGGATACGATTGTCTGAACCGAATATTTATTATTTTCAGAACCTTCCAATCGGACTGTGAAACACAGATTTGATTCCTCGACTATCGCACTGGACGCTTTACTTACCTATTACGCCAGGTAACAACGAAAAATTAAAAATCCAAAACAGCTTCTCCATGGAATCTTGAATTCGCTGGTCGACGGATTTAAGGATGTCTCTGAGAGGTTACAAGTACACATGGATTTATTAATTTCACGTGAGTAACAGGACTACATCGCAAGACGAGATAATAAAAATACTAGATGGAATAAAACTTTTAATGGCAGTGTCCTTTTTCAGTTTATTATTTGCACTCATTTCCCTCTAAACATAGCGTGCATTCCTGTCATAATAATTAACTTGATTATAAGATTCTGTATCCACCACTGCTGTACAATGTAACTTACAATTCATTGTCCTGCACTGCGATATTAATGATTGATTTTGCTCATCTGCCTAATTAATTTGGAGCAATAAATTTAATTCAGAACACATACACTGATTTTAATTATTTATTGTGGAAAATAGATTTTGTTAGAAATTGTTAGCAAAATATCTATAATACTTCAGTGAGGGCTGCAACATCAATATAATTAATTTTGATCCATTCGGTGTCTTCTTAAGTGAAAATGAATTTCAGTTGGGCAGCGCAATCGCGGACAAGAGGGACTCAGTGTTCAATGGCAACAGTTAGTGCAAGACACCGATTCTGTATCACCAACCTACATGATAATATTGACCAAACGTGTGTACATTGCTCTGCAAGGTTGTTTGTAGGTGACAAGTCAGCTACTGTAAGTTGGCACAAGGAAAAGGTTAGCTTTTAAAGTTTATGGAGAGTTTCAAACCGTCATAGGCCAGAATAAAAACTATACTAAGAACTACATAGAAAATATTGGACAATTTAATTATGGCATTTTCTTCAGTTCAGTTCAGCTCAGTTGATATTCCTGGTAGAGTTCCATATTATTTTAAAATGAATAAAGGATGTTGCAAGGTAAGAAGTGTGCAACCCCATCAGGAATTGCAGCAAATTGCGCTGGCCTTTTCGTTGCAGATTTTGATACTGCAATGCAGTATCGAAAATGGAATAAAGCCAACAGAACCTGTGGCACGGAAATAACGATTACATTCCGAGCAATACTTGATATATATAATCCTTGTGCGCACTTGTTTAAATACATAAAATATGTATCTCAAAGTATGCCTGATTTTGAAATACAATTCGCTACTTGCAACGCATTTCATCATGGAAGACCCACTAGGTCTACAGTCAGTGACGTGGCTGCTGTCTTTATCACTGATGATGGAACACCACAAGGTAATATTTATTTTGTCTTCTAATCTAAAAGAACTGGTGCATTTACTACAGTATTTAACTTCAAACCGCGTTCTGATCCAGAATACAGTCCACTGTTTTTTCTATGTGGTGATTCACAATGGACTGCAGGTAAATCACATGTTCGAGTTCCTGCTACCGCATAGAGAACAATCACAATACAGCACCAGTACTGTTGTTGTCGTTTATCAGTTACAAATGGTGTCACAAAGTATACTTCATGCTTCAGGTACATTTAACGATGATCACATTATAACCGCTAACATTGTTTTCAAAGAAATTTTGTAAAATAAAGGAGTATTAAAAAGTAAAATCACTTTGAAAAAACAATAACTGGTTTTGATACATATTACAGTTAACCATACCACATATAAGATCGAGTTTCCACAACGAGACTAATATTTGTTACTGCTATTCAAAATATATTACTTTCTATTAATAAATAATTGAATTTCTTTGTCTCTCCATTACTATACTATCTATTGATGACTGATCAGGATAGAGTGCGAATTATTTACTCTGGCCAAACAGTAATGAAAAAGAATGTAGATCAAGTTACGTAAGTGGCTGCATGCAACACCATCGATTCAGAGAGATAATGTATCTGAACGGCTTAATACAAAAAGGTAGAGACTACACACTTTTTTGGTTCGAAGAAACTAGGTCCCAGAATGCTACTACACTCACGCTCATAAATTAAGGATAATGCTGATACATGGTGAAATATCGCTCCGGTGGGCGGTTTGCGGGTTTAAATCACCTCGGGGTATGACCATGCGGTGAATTTGACCTGCGGTCGTCGCACGGTGACGCTGGCAGCAGTCGACATACGCATTGGTGTGTTGGTGCAGAGGTGAGTACGGTGCAGCGAGTAAGTGTGCAGATGTTTTCAGATGTGCTAATGGTGACTGTGTATTGAAACTGGCTCAAAGAACACATATTAATGACGTTATGAGGGGTAGAACACCAGGGCGACTGGAGGCTGGTCAAACACAGCAGATTGTAGCACGGACCCTCCGTGTGTCACAAAGTGCGATCTCAAGATTATGGCAACGATTCCAGCAGACAGGAAACGTGTACATGCGCTACAGTACGGGACGTCCACAGTGTAAAACACCACAGGGAGACCGATATCTCACCATCGGTGCCCGCAGACGGTCACGGCGTACTGCAGGTAGCCTTGTTCGGGATCTTACAGCAGCCATTGGAACAGTTGTCTCCAGACACACAGTCTACAGACGACTGAACAAACCTTTCATTCGCCCGGAGACCTGCAAGGTGCATTCTACTGACTCCTGGTCACAGGAGAGCCCGTAAAGCCGGGTGTCAAGAACACAGTACATGGTCATTGGAACAGTGGTCACGGACGAGTCCAGGTACAGTCTGAACAGATTTTCGCCGGGTTTTCATCTGGCGTGAGCCAGGAACCAGATATCAATCCCTTAATGTCCTTGAAAGGGACCTGTATGGAGGTCGTGATTCGATGGTGTGAGGTTGGATAATGACTGGTGCACGTATACCCCTGCATGTCTTTGACAGGGGAACTGTAACAGGTCAGGTGTATCGGGACCTCATTTTGCTCCAGTATGTCCGCCTTTTCAGGGGTGCAGTGGGTCCCACCTTCCTCCTGATGGATGATAACGCACGGCCCCACCGAGCTGCCATCGTGGTGAAGTACCTTGAAACAGAAGAAATCAGGCGAATGGAGTGGCCTGCCTGTTCTCCAGACCTAAACCCCATCGACCACGTCTGGGATGCTCTCGGTCGACGTATCGCTGCACGTCTTCAAACCCCTACGACACTTCAGGAGCTCTGACAGGCACTGGTACAAGAATGGGAGGCTATACCCCAGCAGCTGCTCAACCATCTGATCCAGAGCATGCCAGCCCGTTGTGCGGCGTGTGTACATGTGCATGGCGATCATATCCCATATTGACGTAGGGGTACATGCGCAGAAACAGCGGCGTTTTGTAGCACATTTGTTTCGGGACGGTTTTCTCAATTTATCACCCATACCGTAGACTTACAGATCTGTGTAGTGTGTGTTCCCTATGTGCTTATGCTATTAGCGCCAGTTTTGTGTAGTGCCACGTTGTGTGGCACCACATTCTGCAATTATCCATAATTCATGAGCATGAGTGCATATCAGAGCCTTTATTAGCAGAGGCTAGAGATAAAATTGCAAAACAAATGGGTACTTATTTTTCTGCATATTTATGCCGGTTAGAATATTTCAAGAAAAGCTACTATGGTATTAAACAAACATTTGCGGTGAATCCAATAACTTTTACCTATGTGAATACCGGTTGGTTCCATCCTACGTTGCCTCGAATACTTCAATAGTAACGAAAAAAATGTCTTCAATGTCAACTATGTCTAGTGGATGGATCTCGAATACTTCCTTCATTTGTTATTGAGAAAATTTTAAAACTGCACTGTTTAAAAAGTGTAAGAATATCAAGTCGAACATAAGGTTGACAAAAAAGAGGAGATTTAAATAAAGAAAAGGCATAGGAGACCAGTAACACGCAGTATATAGACTGTCAATGTACCGTATGTACCTGCAAGAGTCAATTTGAGTAGAAATTGCTGTATTGTAATAAAATTTGACGTAATGGAAAATGCAGTATTTTCCTTTTAGATTGCATCGTTTAACAAGAAATTCTTTTACTAAAAAATTGTTTCAGTCCCCTCAGTTTCACGTTTTCCACTGCATGTTACTCTGCCTCTCAGGCAAATTACGTGCGTCTTAGGTAACAACTATTGGATAATCTATCAAAATATAGTCCTTGCACTAACAGCAGATTATTGAAATTCTCTGGAAGTAGCAGCACTTGATGGACGATGCATTAAGGGCTGTAACGCGGAACAATACATGTAATAGGACTATCTACACAGTAGTTTACATAACGAAACTACGAACCAAAAAGAAAAAGGGAAATAATCTGTTAGCACAAGTGCGAACCAGTATAGTTAAAATGATACAGTGTTTTATTGACATGCAAATACCAGGATTTAACTGAAATGAAATAATCGTATGGCATTGTTGGCTGGGAGGTCCCATCCGGTTCCGGCCACCACGTGCAAATCTTACTTCAGTCGGCACCACATAGGACGACTTGCGGCCGATGATGAGGATGAGATGATGATGAGGACAACACAACACCCAGTCCCAGAGCGGAGAAAATCTTCAACTAGGCCGAGAATCGAACCCGGATCCACTGCATGGTAGGCAAGCACGTTACTACCCAGCTAAGCAGGCGGTCAAGATTTGACTGACGTACCAGCATGAAATTTATCTTGGAATGGGCTCTGATTAGCAAAACTGATGTGTAACTTGAGCCACAACTGGCGGCTCTGGATTCGATAACCTCTAGAAGAACTGTCTGCTGATTGCAATACTCCATGAACACTGCTGACCGGTTTTGCCATAAGCAGCCCATTACGATGCTGAGGGTTAACCGATCGTTGACCTGCAGGACCTATGGTCACGGAACACAGTTCCACGTTTTTCTATAATATTGTGTTTAGTCTCGGTTACTGTTTTCGCAAATTCCTACCTAAACCACAAATTCGGTTTTGAATATTACAGAAGTGCTTCACTATGCGATGTCCTCTGATGGACAATATGAAGTTACAAACCCTGACACATTTAGGTGAAAGACGTCTCCTACTGATGAATTTCATGCAACGTATTCGTTTACGAGATGTTAAGCTCCTGCGTGATTCAAGAACCCTGTAGTCATTATTATCATGTGAAAGAACAGCTTTATAGTTGATTTGGAGCATCACAGCATGTCTCTGCCCAGTAGTTTCAGTGGTAAGCCCCACCAGCCAATCGTATTTGCTGGCGCTGAGATCTGTGTTCGGTAGGGCAGCATGGTCAGCATGCAGGTGAGCATATTGAGGTCACATTACCCAAGATTATTGGTGAGCTAGTTGCTTATTCGCGCAACACTGTAGTGATTATGTACATATGAAGTGATTTTTCAGGATTATTTATGGGACCTACTTTGTCGTAGTATTTCTCGTGAGCCGTTTTTTCATTGGAATCTTTGTTAGAATACATATTAACTGGTATCTGCACTTCATCCGACGGTACCAGTAGCTTACAACATTAACTTATGGCATTTCTTCATTAATGCACCACGTTGACGTCTGTTTGAGATCTTTCTTGGACTGCCTTCAGTAGGGACGTCATTTCTTGAGTTCATTTGCAGTTTTTAGTCAAACCACGGCTTACAGTGGAACTTAGAGAGACGAGCCACAGGGACATGACCTCGAGATTTTCTTTCAAGTGAATCATTTTCTACTCATTGGTTATTACCTAATGAGGTGAAAAAGTCAGGGGATACCTCCCAATATATTGTCGGACCTCATTTTTCCCGGCGCAGTGCAGCAACTCGACATAGCATGGTCTCAACAAGTCGTTGCCTTGTAGCTCTCCATTTTTGCGAAAGTGTTGCCGGCGCAGAATATTGTGTACAAACTCATGTCTTGACGATGTCCCACAAACGTTCGATGGCATTCCTATCGGGTGATCTTGGGTGGCCAAATCATTGTTCGAACTCTCCAGAATCTTCTTCAAACCGATAGCGAACAGCTGTGGCCTGGTGACATAGCGCATGGTCATCCATAAGAATTCCACTCTTGTTTGGGAATATGAATCCCTGAATGGGCTCCAAGTAGCTTAGTCATTCTCAGTCAATGATCGGTTCAGCTGGACCAGAGGAGACAGTCCATTCCATGTGGACTCAGCCCACACCAGTTTCCACAGTGCCTGGTTGACAGCTTGGCTCCATGGGTTCGTAGGGTCTGCGCCACACCCGAACCCTACCTTCAGCTTACAAAATGAAATCGGGACTCGTCTGATAAGGCCATGGTCTTCAAGTCGTCTAGAGACCAACCTATATGGTCACGAGCCCAGGAGAGATTTCTTGCTGTTAACAAAACCACCTGCATCGGTCGTCAGCTGCCGTAGACCATTAACGCCCAATTTTGGTGCACTGTCCTAACGGATAAGTCCTCCATTGATTTCTGAGGTAATTTCATGCAGTGTTGCTTGTCTGTTAGCACTGGCAACTCTACCCAAAAGCCGCTGCTCTCAGTTGTTAAGTGAAGGCCTTTGACCACTGCGCTGTCTGTGGTTGCAGCAGGTGATGCCTGACATTTGGTATTTTAGGCCCACTCTTGACACCGTTGATCACGGAACATGGAATTCCGTAACGCTTTCCTAAATATAATGCCCCAAGCATGTAGCGGCGTTCAAAGTTTGTTAATTCCCGTCGTGCGGCTATAATCATGTGGGAATTCTTTTCACATGAACCACATGACGGCAAATGACAACTCCGCCAATGCAATACCCTTTTATACATTGTTTACGCGATGCTACCGCCTTCTGTATAATTTCGTATTGCTATCCTGTGATCTTTGTCACCTCAGTATAGTGTAGTGCGTGAAAGGGCATCAGCATAGCACGTATCATTCCTGTAAGGAGTAAAACATTAGCACTGATAGCTTTCGTTTAAAGTCGTTGATTTTTGGTTGCAATGGAACATAATTTAACTTACATTAAATGCAACTTTTTATTCTGGTGCGCTTTGAAAGTTGGTTAATTCTAACATGCATTATTAAATATAGTTGGATAGGGTTACTGTTCATTTTTGGACAAATTTCACATAAAGGGGAATGATTTCGAGGCATTAAAAACAGGATTCGTAAAATTCTATGTACTCACAAATAAAAATTTACACGTGAGGTCTGCTTTGATAGAGTTTATAAGGTATAACTGTCCAGTCACATTAATATTACCACTGTCTATGTTGAACGTCAACGTACAATAACTACTCACAGACAGCAGGTACAAAGCGTGCCGAGGGGATGCGCAAAACAATACAGCCGTTATCGTAACGCGGGAACGAAGCGATTTATTTGAAATTCAAAAGGGCATGATCATTGCTTTTCGGGCAGCGGGTGGAAGCATCTGCGAAACGGCTGAGTTAGTAAATTGTTCACGTGATGCCGTGGTTAATATATACTGTGGTTGGCAAAATGGCTCTATTCAAAACCTGTGCCAAGGCCACTGTGGTCCACCATGGGGCTTCGATGACAGGGGTGAACGACGGCTGCGAAGATATCTACGGACAAATATACGTGCAAATCCTCAACCCAGTAACCTAGTGCAGCTGGCCACGGCTGGAACGGCATCCCTATGGGTACCTTCCAGAACCTCGCTGATTCTCTTCCTGTACGTCTCGTAGCTTTCCACGCTGCGAAAGCTGGTTAATCAGGCTTTTGACAAGTGGCTGTGTAATGTAATTGGACAGCGTAATTTCTAGCCTTTATTCCCTGATAATGGAGCGTTCAACATCAATTTAGGGGGTCTGCCTGCCAAATTGCCTGTTGAATTCTGTCTCAGGTTCGTCGGTCGACGCTTCTTTGGTAATTCTTCGGACGTTTCGCCAGCACGAATGTCTGTCATTGCCAGAGTTTCACCCTCTGTTTCTGTTGGTTGACTGTAGCCTGGCTCGCGCCTTCAGATTATATGTACCTGGCGTGAAAACGTCTAAGGGATTTTCCGTGTTCATTACCTCTGCGATTCTTCCCTTCATACCTGCAACGCTCATTCTTTGCAGCACGGGAATCCAGGATCCGTTCACCTTGAGGCTTTCTTCATTCTTGTTGAAGCTATTGTCATGTTTTGTATATCTATAGCTTCCCTGAACAAACAGGTATAAAATGACTTCTCTACAGCAAGAACTTCTGTGTCGGCGAATTTCAGCACGTCGTTGGTCTCACACCTCCGCCACGGCAGATTTCTCTTCGTGCCCCACCCTTCAGTGTCGCTTATGTTCGGTGATCCTGGTACCGACTGATTGTCCAGTAATTCCATCATAGACTTTATCACATGTGCATGGTATTCGATATATCCCGACATTGCAAGTGGGTCCCAATTCTCCTTTGCCGATCAGATACATTCTTTTATCTTCTTTATTCGTTTATAATTAGTCTTTACGCCGTTTTTGTGCAGTATGTAGCCGCTTCTGTCGGTCTGTGTGGGAATGTGTGGCAGAAAGACACTACTCGACATTTCTTTCTCTGATGTATTACTTCGTCGAGTGTTTGATTCTCTGACAGTTCTTAAGTAACTATTGGACTACCCATTGCTCCTCAAAAAGCTTTTCAGATGTTGCATCTTGCATCAGAGATGCTATGGCTCACATATTCGTCTTGCTGGTGGTACGAACGAGTTAATCGTGCCTCTTTTCTTACTCGGGTGCTGCTTTGATAGTTTGTGCAGGTATCGGCCCGCGTGTGTCGGTTTTCGATACATGCTGTGTTCCAGGTTTTCACCATCCCTCGTCAACAGCACATCTAGAAAGGGTAACTTTTGGTCCTTTTCTACCTCCATAATAAATTGTATGTTGAAGTCACCGACTTATCCATATCGCACCGTAGATTTACAAGGTGCCAATATCAAAGCTTGGGCTTCGAAATGTTCCATGAAACAGTTAGTTATCATTGGAGTAAGTGGAGCTAGCCATGGCGACACTTTGCAGTTGTTCTTGAAGTTGTCATTCCACATGAAATAGGTCGTGGTGAGACATGCGTGAAGGAGTTTGGGGATGTCTTGCGGGAAAATGGAACCGATATCCTGCAGAGAATCACTGAATGACACTTTAGTAAAGAAAGAAACAACATCAAAGCTGACCAGGACGTCGTTTGGTCCAAGTTTTAGTTTCTTCAGCTTCTCAATGAAATTTTCTGAGTCCTTTAATTATGTGTCAGTCTTTCCTATGTGCGGAAAGGCCAGGAGCCAGGGGCGCTTACAGTCGGCCTTACTGGAACATAATTCTTACGAATCTTTGGTAAACCATACAGCATATATGGTACGGCTTCCGTGTTACGCAGGTTCCTCCGTGTGTCCGCCGAAAGAGAAGACGCTTTGATCAGCCGATTCGTGTTCCGTGTTATCGGCTGCGTCGGATCTGTCCTTAGTTTTCGATACGTAGTTCGATCTAATAGGACTCTGATCTCCTGCTCATAGTCTTCTGTCGACAATGCCAGCAATTCGTGCTGGCGAAACGTCAGAAACATTAGCAAACAAACGTCGGCCGAAGAACCCGAGACAGATGCTCAGAACCAATTTATGAACAAGTGGCCACGATAACATTAACATTTCACCGGGTTATTTGGTAAGCTTGATAGCGTTACGGAGATGTTTAGCAAACTAAAGTGGCAGACTCTGCAAGAGAGGTGCTCTGCATCGCGGTGTAGCTTGCTGTCCAGGTTTCGAGAGGGTGCGTTTCTGGATGAGGTATCGAATATATTGCTTCCCGCTACTTAATCCTCCCGAGGAGATCACGAATGTAAGATTAGAGAGATTCGAGCGCGCACGGAGGCATTCCGGCAGTCGTTCTTTCCGCGAACCATACGCGACTGGAACAGGAAAGGGAGGTAATGACAGTGGCACATAAAGTGCCCTCCGCCACACACCGTTGGGTGGCTTGCAGAGTATAAATTTAGATGTAGATGTAGAATTCTGGTTCTGCTTGCGTTCAGTTACTCAAAGCTTCTACAAATTCAGCAAAATTTTATGTTAATTCAACTTAAAATCATACTTACAAATTGTTTCTGTTTTGGGAAAGTTGACCTCTGATTTCAAACCCATGAAATATTTCTTTTTAAGTTTCATGACAGATGCTGCGTTTGTTAAAACGTTGTAAATTATGTTTGCTACATTCGTCTCAACCTCGAATTCTGCGAAAAGTGTTATACGTAGCCAAATGTCTCGTTAGGATCATTGAACGATGATACAATAACTTTCCGTTGAGGGATTTTCATTTTGGAGATTATAATGATGTTTTAGCAGATTTTTTTTCCAGTTTAGTTGAGACTTTTCAGCAGACCTTTTCGTAATATTTTGTATGCAACTGTTAGATGCTGCCATATTTCGTGATGACTGAAAATTTTGCTTATCTCCTACCTAAGTCAATTCATTTCATATGACCTATATGATTCCAAAAACTACATTTAGGTCTTGTGCATTTTGACAGTATGACCGTTAAATACCAAAAAGCTCTGACTTAATTTCGCCACATTATTTGTTAGGTTCGAGTTCTCGTATATTTCTAATTCTTTCTTAAAGATTCTTATATAGTCTACATGCTGGACACTACGGTTTATAAGCTAGCCAATGTGTTTGAGTAATGATTTCAATACGAGGATCCTAGATCTAACCACAATCTGACCAATAATCTGTAGGATACGAGTACTGTTCTCGGTGTGCTTTATTGGGTTTCTCTATCACGAAAATCCAGAACACCATCACCGTAGCTTTAAGGGCCAAATCTTCTTTGGTAGATTAGAGAAGATTATAAACACTGTTTCTCTTACATAACAGGAGCTTAAGCGTCAACTATTGAGTTTTCTTTTAAGAAGTCAACTGTTCCCATCGTCTGTAGCGAAAGGTCACATTGGCGCGTAGAAACTGCACACGTGCCTTTGCTGTTTATGCAGTTACCGGCCATGTTTGCTGAATTTCCATCTGCACTCGACAAGTTACTACAAGTCCGTTTGTGTTACTGACGCAGGTTGTAGCTTACTCTCTTACGTAACAATTATGTAATAATTACATAATGACGTCGTATCAGCTGTAACGGCGTTTGTCAGGCAGCAGTCTCCTGAATGTGACAGAAAAAATTCCGAGTGATTGTGCCTCGCAGTTGAACTGCCCACCACACGTGTAGTCGATACTGAGGCATCAAATTTCTGATTCAATGGTTTTTAATGTCTTGGTAAGTGACGATGAACAAGCGAAGAGGCTATCTCGGTTTACATAACCGTAATTTTTAAAAGAAGTATGTTGAAAGTACAGTAATACTATAATAGGCAAATCCAAAACTTCATTGTATTTTCTGAAGACCCTTGCTTTCCTAATATTTTAAAGTAATTCCACAGCAATTACGAATAAACACAACCAGAGGCTATACTGTCCTTGCAATTCACAATACTTATCGTCATCATTGGGGCTATTTTCCAAATCTTCACTGATGAAACAACTTCTTCCAGACTTTTCTTGATGCTGCGCTAGTGTATTTTTGCGACCACATTTGTACCGGTATGTTCACTTACATCGCTGAAGTTTGAGTACGCATTCTCATAGCTCCATTCTTAATAGGAGGAGTCTTGCAAAGTCTTTCCCATGCTCCTCTTCCAACACTTTGTATGGCTATGTGACTAGAGCATATTCATAAAAATTTTTAATGTTCTGCATTTTGATACCCACGAATCTTATCTTTTTTTCTTACCGTTGGAAACTTTCCTCTCCACTCTACCGATTCCTAAATGTTTCTTTAGACTATGCAGCAGGAAAACCTAGAATTCTGGATATATACTCAAAAACAAAGGCTTTTCTTGCAATTTGGAACTAATACTCAACATAGTACCGCTCAACAAAGAAAACTACCAAAACGAACAAGGCAATCGAGAGCTAACAAAATTAAACGATGAAAATAATAAAACCACCTAAATTTGTAAGAGGATTAAAAAAAGGGTTCAGATGGCTCTGAGCACTATGGGACTTAGAACTACTTAAACCTAACTAACATAAGGACGTCACACACATCCATACCCGAGGTAGGATTCGAACCTGCGACCGTAGCGGTCGCGCGGTTCCAGAATGTAGCGCCTAGAACCGCTCGGCCACCCCGGCCGGCTAAGAGGATTATCGTACACAAATAATCAGTGCCGAAACGAAAGCCCTTTTGAATAACCAAATTTAAATGACATTCATTCACTGTTCACGTTCACAGATTAAATAGTCGAATAATCCCCAAACAGCTGATCGTCAGAATAAAGTCACACAACCTCTAACCTACAAATCACACATCCAGTCGTCTGGACACCTATAGCTCTTAACGCCTACGCACTCCTCGACAGCTATTACATTCAGTTTCAACTTTTTCCACCACCCTTCCAATGTATCAACATATCGTTGACATGTCTGTAGTATTATAAAAATGCAGGAGGAAAGAAACAGAAACACAGATGTACAAAGGCAACCCCCCCCCCGCCCCCCACTCCCTACCACACATACACAAAAAGAGCCACACATACCAACACGTTCATCAGAAATGAACACTTATGAGTTTGGAGAAATATACACATAGAGAGAAGAAGTGAGACGTCAACCCAACAAACAGTTATGGCAGAAATTGCTCACAGTTCTCGTAAGAAAAACCTATAGTTCTTGGCAGAGCAATATTGGCGTTACACAGAACATAACTTTGGAAATATGAGGACTACAAAACGAAAAGTGACATGAAAATGTACTGATTTTTGCAAGTGGAGTACCGATATCAGAGAAAACACAATTTTAGGCTAGATAGAAGAATAACTGAAAGTAAAAATTAATTAATGTAAAAATTGTTTTGTAGTCTAAAGGTACTGCACACAACAATGATACTATATTTTTCCAGATTGAATCCGTTGAACATGGCTGAAAAGGTGAAAAACATCTGGAACACAAGCATAGATCGCAGTGAGGCCAGTTTCACACTCGGACACTAGTGACGATCGCCAGTAATGGTCACTGGTGACTACGGTAAACACCCTCGGATCACCGGTGATGATGATGATTAGTAGTTTTTTAGGGCGCACAACAGCGAGGTTATCAGCGCCCGTTCCCAAAAGTTCAATTCAGAGCCGAATCGTGAGAGAATTGGTATTGTTCAAATTGCAAGATTGGACACAGCACATCAAAACAGGGAGATAAAACTAAAAATAAAATAGCAGTACAAACAGGGAAAAATAAGTAACGGTGGCTGAGTGACCACTTACAAATAATGGGTGACCAAACCACTGGACAGCACATTAAGACTTCAATCCCAATATTTTGGGAAGAAGGCCAGACATCACACAAAAACGTAAAACTCTAGCGACACTCGCCTCATTATTAGTTAAAAGAGAGGGTAGGTCTGGTGGGAAACTGAAATCTTCCCTCAAACCCGCATATAAAACACACTCAGTTAAAATATGCCGTATCGACAACTGTGTCCCACATGTCTGACACGTTGGTGGCTCCTCACGACGTAACAGAAAACCATGTGTCAAAGGACAAAGTCCTATTCTATGCCGTGTAAGGGCTACTTCCTCAGCGCGTCGTTGTCGGAAGGAGGTGAGCCCCGGCGGACAGAATCCTTCACCGCTCCCAACTTATTATCCCTCACGTCCAGCCACTGAGCCTCCCACCAACGCATGACCTTCCGAGTCACGAAAGACGTAATGGCCTGCAGGGGGACGGAACAGCGAGCAGGAGGTGGGATGGAGCAAGCCTCCTTGGCAGCCGCATCTGCAAGTTCATTTCCAGGAATCCCTATGTGCCCTGGAACCCAGCAGAAAATCACATCCTTACCCTGCTGTTGCAAGAGCAGGAGTGCGTCCTGCACCTCTTGCACCATCCGATCTGTTGGGTACATTTGTTCAAGAGCGTGTAGAGCACTTTGGGAATCGGAGCAGATGATGAATTTCGTGCCACGATGTCGGCGCATATGCTCTAATGCTTGCAGAATGGCAAACAGTTCTGCATAGTAAACTGAGAACTGCTCTGGGAGCCCTATCCGATGGACAGTATCGGGAAACACAGCAGAGCAGCCCATAAAATCCCCCTGTTTAGACCTATCCGTGTAAACAGTAATAAAATCGGAATGGCGTTCTAAAATCTCAATAAGTTTAATTTTAAAAAGGTGGTCTCGGATCACCGGTGTCCTACACTGGAGGTATTGCCGACTGATTAGTTAGTGAAATGAACTCGTACAGACGTAGCAACTAACTTTCGCTAGCCTTTTATGGTCCTAAAAATAAGGCATTAAATTTGAAAAAAGAAGATACAACTTACCAATTTTTTTTTTCTTATCCATGCTCTTCTCATTGAAATCAGGCACAAACTTCGTTATAATTTCTTTCCACGCATTCGTTTTCATCACTTTTTTGCTATAGTCATCGCTTTTCACATCCCATACAGCAGGACGGCCTTCTACTTCACTTAAAAAATCTTCTGTGTTAATCAAATCTAAACTCATAGCTACAGTGTGCACAGTATAATGTACAATGAATATTTCGCGCCACTGTCTCAGAAATGAGGGCCTGTCGGTTGGCAACTCTGCAGCGCTGTGTCTGTGATCAGTATTACAATATGAACACTCCAATTCAAACTAACGCAAGTCCGGCTGTGACTGCTGTGAACACAATGACCTTGTCCGTCACATGTGACCAGGGTCAGTGACTGCTGGGTCACAGTGGCTCGGTGATACAGTGTAGTGTCCCGGTGTGAACGCTCCTGTTCAAACGAATGTATCTCTGTCGGTGACCGTCACTGGTGACTGTCACCAGTGTCCCAGTGTGAAACGGGCTTAAGAAGAAAGGGTCTCCATTTATAATACAAACATTTTCATACATGCAGCGGAAAATCGCCACACCAACAAACTTGTCAGACACAATTCCATTTTACTTTTCGGCCGTCAGTACGATATCAACGGCGACCCGCGTCAAGCCGCTCTTCTGTCCGTTAAAACAGCTATCAAACTCAGGCTGTCCTGTGGTTCCTTCTTTGTGAGTTAGTGCGTATGGTGACAGAGACTAACCAAGCGTATTGTCTTTCCTGAGGTTTGTTTCTTACATTATTCCGTCAGCACTGACGCCATGAGTCTGTTTCGCACAAAGATCATAGATTATATTTCTAATCCTTTAATTGCTACCCGATTACCTAAGACTATTAAATGTTTCACCCTACCTTCCATAATCAGAAGTATTTTCCATATACAGAAAAGCAAACCATGTTTTTTTTTCCAGTTTTTAAATCTGCCTTCATTAAATGCCGTGCTAAAACTGCTCTAGAGTACCTCTATTTTTACTAAAACCAAACTGGTGTGTTCATAATCCAAATCCGATTTGCCCTTCTATTCTTCAATAAAACGCTCTTTTGAATCATTTAGAGACCTAGTTGTGCGATAATTTTTGTATCTTTACTCTTTTTCTTTCCTCAGAAGCGTAGTGATTTCACTCTTTTCTACGTCCGATGGGTCTTCCCATTTTATTTACGAACTCGTGTGGTTCTGTCTCTATTAGATGGCCCGATTTCCATAAGCCTTCCTCTGGTAATTGAACAGTGCCTGGATATTTGTTCCTTTCGACATTGTGCAATTAAAAAAAAATTGAAGCAAATACTGAATCCAGCACTGTATCCTCATTTCTAAATGGCCAAATGTCTTCTGGACCCCTATAAATCTTCTCCTAGTATTTTTCCATTATGTCCCCATAATTTATGCCTCTATTAGGCAATTATCCTATTTATTTTTGATAAGTAAGTTCCGCGTTCTGCGCCCACTAAACTGATAGTTACTGCACGCACGGGTGTCTCGAAAGGTACGCTACAACTTTGATGTGCTATACCACCCAAGCTAATTAAGATATTCATACCATGTTTCGCTTATGTTACAGACGAACTCACAGAATTTTGTTTGTGTATGTTCCATGCATTCGTGAGTGAAAAATAATGACAGCGGCTCAAGAAAAGGCTCAGTGTGCGGAATGGTTTATTCAGACAGAATCGGACATAGAAAGGAAGTTCCTTTATCATTTAGCTACAATATAGCATGTCAGCAACTGGAAGCAGTTAATTCCATAAATTATTTTGGAGTAGGCATTAGGAGTGATTTAAAATGGAATGATCATATAAAGTTGATCGTCGGTAAAGCAGATGCGAGACTGAGATTCATTGGAAGAATCCTAAGAAAACGCAAACCGAAAACAAAGGAAGTAGGTTACAGTACACTTGTTCGCCCACTGCTTGAACATTGCTCACCAGTGTGAGATTTGTATCAGATGGGGTTGATAGAAGAGATAGAGAAGATCCAACGGAGAGCAGCGCGCTTCGTTACAGGATCATTTAGTAATCGCAGGAGCGTTACGGAGATGATAGATAAACTCCAGTGGAAGACTCTGCAGGAGAGACGCTCAGTAGCTCGGTACGGGCTTTTGTTGAAGTTTCGAGAACATACCTTCACCGAAGAGTCAATCAGTATATTGCTCCCTCCTGCATATATCTCGCGAAGAGACCATAAGGATAAAATCAGAGAGATTAGAGCCCACACAGAGGCATACCGACGATCTTTCTTCCCACGAACAATACGAGACTGGAATAGAACGGAAAACCGATAGAGGTACTCAAGGTACCCTCCACCACACACCGTCAGGTGGCTTGCGGAATATGGATGTAGATGTAGATGTAGACACGCAAATTCAAAAGAACTTCTAAACATTATATGGGATGTATGCACCGTCGTGGACGTCGGTACGCCGGTGATACAGTATTTTTGTGCAGACAGGACCTGATGGCGTAATGCATCATCCTGGGCGACCTGGACAAGAGAAGCCGGCACAGAACGGATGCGGTTGGCTTTTCAACGTTCACCGCAGATGTCTGTTCGTAGGGCGTCGCGGGAGCTGCAAATCCCTAGCGCGAACGTGACCGCCACCGCGCAGCGTGTTCTTCGATAACGTTCGTGATGTATCCATACCAATTGCACCGGCTGCACGCTTTGAAACCGGACAACAAGTCTCAACGTATGCAATTCGTTTTGGACGTTCTTCACCTTTAGAGGAGAATGGAAATTTTCTGAACAATGTAGCATTTTCTGACGAAGCATCATTCCACGTGTGGAGTGAACGCACCAATGATTTAAAAAACCGGAGAGTTGCTGCCACTGTCAAAGTTAATGCGTATCTGTTGCGCCGAGTATGGACAAAGCTTGAATACAGATTGGATTTGATTTTGTCCACTACAAATAGTTTTTTTAAAAGTCTGCGACTGTGAAAACAATGAGCATATTCATAAATAAGTTTTATGTCACCAGTCACGACTTTCTTTTTTTCATATTTTACGCGACTCGTTTCAGTAGATGATTCCCATTTTCAGGTGTGTACTTCTTTGTACTATGCCAGTTTTACGTAGTGTTTTCAATGTGTAAGGTTCTGTTTTGTTTTGTTGACTTTACTGCAATATATAAAAAACTCCCAATTTTTAGTTATCGATCTTTATATGTAGTTAGTGGCGGAATTTGAAAGAACTTTTAGTTACTGTTTTCTTATGGTCCATTTGTGCAGAGTATCACGCATGTTACACACAACTAACAACTTTTAGTGGACAGTACTGATCAAGAATAACTTACATAAACAAAATATTTTGGATGTAGTTGACAAAGACAACGTTACAGATCCTCCATAGATATGCTTTTGTACAGAAAGTATTAATCTTTACAACATGGATTATAACTTACTTACATAAATTTTACAATGGTGCTTACTTCTGTGTGTTACTACATTTATTCAAGCATATTGTCGAAACATCTTAAGAAATTCACCGAATCACTTTCAAGTTTTTCGTTTAGCATTTCGTAGACGAGGGCTCATTCGTTTCCGGACCAGGGCTCCTTAAGTTAAATTGATACATTTATACTTCTCCATCATTCCTAGAAGTTTGTACGCATCACGGTATAACTCTGTGTATACATACACGTATATTCGCCGGCTCCTAAAACTTGGGCGCTCTGTAGCGTTATTGGATGACGTTCCCGGACACATGTTCCTATCCTTATTTTGTTCCTCAAGACACCTTCTATGTGCTCTGGAAGTCTGTATAGTTTTGAAAAACCGTGTAATAAGTTTATGATTTTAGGTGTAAATCATTTATACTTCTGAAGAAGACGTTTTCATAGACGTTGAAGTGTACACCAAGAGGTTATCACAACCCTTTTTACTATTGAAACTGATTTGGCTATTTTCCAGATTGTCCCCACGAAGATTGTTTTCTACAGTTGTTGCCTCCAGCCATATTCAAGAATTTAAAGATTTATTTAAAAGTACAATTTCTATGAACGTACGGTTGCCTTTCTTCAACCCATCTTCTGAGATAACTCGCAGGGTTGACCACCATGACTTAAAAACTGATGGTTCAGTAGTATTCACATATGTCAGCATCTGCCTTGTTTGGAATTGCAATTATTACATTCTTCCTCAAGTCTGAGGGTTTTTCACCTGCTTCATATATCTTGCACACCATGTGTAATAATTATGTCATGAATTAAATATGTTATAAGTACTAAAATTACATTTTAGCTGTAGTGCTGAACCAACCAACCCACATTCGATGCAAACAATAAATAATAATATTCCTTCTAACTTAACGTGTTATTCCAGACTTTTTAACATACTCATAGAGGTCTTACCAAGGCAGTATGAATGATATTTTGTCTAGTGTGATCCTTTACGACTACTACTCCACACGTTCAAAATGGCTCTGAGCACTATGGGACTTAACATCTGTGGTCATCAGTCCCCTAGAACTTAGAACTACTGAAACCTAACTAACCTAAGGACATCACACACATCCATGCCCGAGGCAGGATTCGAATCTGCGACCGTAGCAGTCGCGTGGTTCCGGACTGAGCGCCTAGAACCGCTAGACCACCGCGGCCGGCACTCCACACGTTCGCTGCGTCTTCTGCACAAGATGCAACTGGAGTTTTCAGCGTTACGTGAGGTGGAGCAGGGCACAATCTAGCGCTGATGGAGACTCCAGAGAAGGGGCGATGCTCCTCCTTAAAGCGATTCCCTCCGACAACAAGAGAGCTCTCCGCCGGTGTACGCGGCCGCCGTGCGTGTAATTGCTGGCCGGATTACGAATTAGACGAGCTCATCCCATTTGCTCGCTAACGGGTTTTTTCAGCAGACGAGGTTCTGAGAGAGAGGTATCCAGCGACGAAAATCAGTTTACTGTCACAGCAGACTAAATCTGACAGCTGAAAAGGAGCATCGGTTGTTGTGTGTTTGACACTGATGCTCGGAAGGAATTTCGCGTCACTGATACAGTGATTCGCCTAGAACAGGTAATAAGAGATTATCGGATCACATGTAGGAAACAAATAATATGTCTGTTCCTGGGGTTCCCTAGAATATGCCCTCATAAGAAACACCTTTTTTGTTCTATGCAACTGTGACCTACTTTAATACTTAATCAGACTTACTGGAAGTGCTGACGTACTGTTTAGCGAGAAACTATTACTCCGGAGGAATTAATTATAATCCCAATCCAGCAAAATGAAACTGCTTTTCTGAAACATTTCAAGCAAATGGAAGGAAGCGGTATCTGCTGATACTTTGCGGTTCCCAAGTAAATTATCTGCGACCTCACGACAAGCTCCGTTTATGTTTTCGTTTGATGTATTGCCTTTTTGTAGAAACATTTTCACTAGTTAGAGGCAAGGAAATACATCTAGCTTATGAAGAAGAATAATTCAAGGAGGTTATACAGGACATTACTGTGCTACAACTTAGAGAAGTGGTTTCTTTCGTTCAAATTGACTAATTTTCGATATTTAAGAATCATAATGTCTCAAATAAGAGATCCAATCCAAAGGCGATAAAAAAGAGGGAGTACAAGTATTCTCATTTGCGGCTCAAATTATTGTAAATGCTGATTACTTTTATTACAGACGGAATTGTATTCATCAAATTTAATAGCATGGATAAAAATTTGCTTCATGCCAACAAGTCATTCTTAATTAATAGCGCATTCGGTGACAAACGACGCCTTACGTAGTTAATGTTCACACAAAAGAAGTGATTTTGTAAAAAGTTAATTTGGCGTTCAAATTATGCTACAAGTTCTGCTTTTTAGTAATAAATAAAATAACTAACGAGAGAGCTCTTAAGTTGCTCGATCGTTGCGTCAACAAACAAATCGCTTCCAATTTAATTTAAATACCCAGAAAATAATATTTCATTTAAAACGGGAGAATTAAGAGGTTTGTCGTTTTACAAAATGAAAACAAGTTTGAATTATAATGGTCCAGTTATGACTGGCAAATACATTCACCAAGTGCACTTACATCCTTATCTTGACAATACAAGAATAAGAAGGAAAGAATCTAGTGTCGCATTTACCTCAGAGAACATCGGAGAACAAAAAGTAGGATAGCATTTGAGGGTTACATATATTAATTTTCCAAATGTTTTGCTTTTTCCTACTTACAATCAAAAGAAATAGTTTTTACTATTATTTCAATGTAACTGGTGTAATTTCGCAAACATTTAAAATGAACTGTTACGTGGCAGTCCATAAGCAGGCAAATTACCTGACGTTATTATCATGTGCCTTAAGCATGAATCAGTCAGACGCAGATGTTCACAGTTGCATCTTAGTGAAAAGATATGTTATATCAGACATAATTATTTCGAGAAACTAAATCTGTTTTACATTATTAGTAATACGGACACACGCCACTGCAAACTTCAAAAAGCAAGACAAAGTCACCATGCTACATTTACGAACCGAAGAAGGCCTTGGCTCGCTGACTTCTGCTGTAGTTTCATTGTTACAACTCTTTAGCGATGGCAGATTTAAGAAGCTTGAAAATTACATTTCAGTTTCCCAACAAAATGGTGGCCTTACAGTAATGGCAGATGAGTAAGCTTCATGAGAGATCACCTGTTGAGTACAGCCAAATGAAGGAGCCCAGTACTGAAAGTTGCAATTATGTTTAAGTACTGAAGAAATGCAGCAATGTCTTCCAGTAGACTAAATTTACGAAATTTGGTTAGTAACATTTCTGCATATCAGTGGCAATATACCTGGTGAAATATGTCAACCTTCATTGTGGGTGACTTCCTAATAAAGAAAATTTATGATTAATGCAAACTAAAAATATGAATAAAATAAAGACGTTAATCTTCCCTGCAAACTGTTTGTTAGTTTACACATTCGTACGTCTTGTTGTCAAGCTATAAGTAAAGCACTAGGTTTGGATCGACAATATAGGCAATACATTCGATAAGTAGTTCATTCCTGAGAAAATACTATCAGTTGTTTAAATCAAGTGCTTTTAAATTGTGTCATTATATACTCAACCTTACAGACTTTGTTTCTTTAATTCTAGTCTAATGTAATATATCATTTTTACGCGTTTTCCATAGCTTTGAATTTGGTCGTGTGTGAGTCATTTCAGTGTGAAATTAAAAATCGCTGACTGTTATAAAAGGCAATGCCGCGATTTTATGGGTTTCACTTGTGCTTTGGAGCTCACGTCCGTGAGAGTTCGCTTCTGCTTCAGACTTACTTTCTGCGAAAATTTACTTCCACGAGTGATTTTGGTTACACTTTATTTAAGCATTAGAGCTTCATGAATCGTTCAAATAACATACGTCTTGAGAGTCTTTCAAGTCAAAAGTTTAATCTACTTTAGCAATGGAGCTATGTGGAATGTCTTCTAAGACGACGTAAGTTTACTGTGAATAAAGTAAGAGATAACGTATTAGCTTCACGTGGGAATTATTTACATGTTATCACCACTGAATTATTTAACGGAGAGAACGGATTACCTAAAAAGGATGTCTAAAATTAATGTCATGTGCAGGTTCGTATTCTTATCAGGAATCACACAGTTTTTAGTCGCTACTCAGATTAATTTTATTATAATGATACATGACCTTATCTCATGGTCAATTGTAATCCTACAGATTATTCAAATTAAAGCCTCAAATAAAGAAAATATTTTCCAGTGCCAGTCGCTGCTAGATAAGACGAGTGTTATTGACTGGCACTCGGAAACAAATCACTGTTTTCGCAATTCCCATAGTAGCTGAAATTTTATTTTAGTGCTTGGTATAGCTGTTATATTATGACCACAAAAACGTGTCGTCAAGCACTCGATTTCCATCCATAACGACCATCTTCACATTTGACACAAAGATCCTAATACGATTAAGTGAAAGTGGCACGATTAACTGATCTAATGAAGCAAATTTTGTTTATGTCTATTGAGGGTGTTCAAAAAATGGCTCGGAGCACTATGGGACTTAACTTCTGAGTTCATCAGTCCCCTAGAACTTAGAACTACGTAAACCTAACGAACCTAAGGACATCACACACATCCATGTTGGAGGCAGGATTCGAACTTGCGACCGTAGCAGCGGCGTGGTTCCGGACCGAAGTGCCTAGAACAACTCGGCCACAGTGGCCGGCTATTGGCGGTGTTACTTTGGGTTAAGCGTATTGGGATAATAAAAGGCTTTGTACATTATAATCAGATCTGATGATGGTCATGGGCCCAAATCGAGGGTGTGACGACATTTGCTTGTGGTCATAGACTAGGATTAAAAAAACAAATTAAGTATTTCCTGGATCATTGTCTTCATGTGCGACTACGTCGCAACGTGTATAACACAACATTACGTTGCATATGGAACCTTTTGATGTCTGTGTTTGTCTATGACTCGAGTCTGCTTGGAAGGGTCGGTGGTGAGTTTCGACTTGATTGATTGTTTTATTGCTTGATCCTGTCTGGACTTTCCAGAAATCGAAATGCTCCGTGTGTGGTGAGATACCTAATGAAAAATTATACTCAACAGAAAACGCAGAAAATACCCTCATAAATAAAGCGTCGTTTCCGGTCTTACAAAATTAACAAATGATAAGGGGCAGGGAATGTCTGACTACTAAATAGATAATGTAAGTCTAGATTTTTCCCGATTTAATGTTTCTCATGACCATACAAATGAGATAAGAAATCTACAGATTTCGATATTAAAAAAGAAACCAGATAGTTAACACACATCCTAAAAGCATCACTTTGTATTATAATCTGTACACGTGTTGTACAGTTGTTGATTGTGCGCAAGGAAGATTGGTGGTAGAAAGTGACAGACATCATCCTTAATGAGCTCAGCCAAAACTTAAGTGATCCGATGGTATAAAAGCAATTGGTGGATCATGTTACAAAAAGACATACAACGCATCAACTGAAGCCACTTGCCATTGCATATGCAATTTTCTGGAAAAAAATGCAGACGCGTCACAAATCTCTTGTCCGCTCGGAAATCAGAGAAAGACAACTGACGGAATCACTGGCGTGAATCTGAATAAAAGAGCCATCCCTATAAAATTCTTTTAGTACTAACAGTGCCTGCTCAGATCTAACAACCTGCTCAAAGAAGCAGTGCTTACCAAATGAAGAGTCGTCATTGCAGCCGGAAGGCAGCGTCTGCGCCCATCAGAATCTGCGTCCGACTGTGTCTGAAGCCAGTGTTGATGCGTCTGAATCTCGCCCCAGTTGACTGTAAAGAGTTCTCCATAATTTGTCCATGTACTCTTCTTAACGGTTACATAATGCTAAAGTTAACGTGATAAAACAATATCATTTTTCTTATTTGTTAATAGTGTTGTTTGCTGGCAGTGTAAGCTGTCTGTGAAGTTACGTCAACTTTTAACATTTGAGTCCGTAAACTTTGAACATAGGAATTGGACTGCGAGAAGGTGTTGCAAAGTAGGACTGCGAGAAAGTAACTTCAAAGTACGTATCTGGTTCCCTGTCTGTTTAAACATTCCTAATATAAGAATACTGTCTGATTACAACTCTGTGAATCATTAAACTTTTAAACTGGTAAATTGGCCCTGGAAAAACTCAATGTCCCCCTTTTTTTAATTATTTGATTGTGGCTTACCTGTTGCACAATGGAGACACGGTGACACTGGTCACGTCTTGAAAGTGCTCCGCACTTGCTGGGCTACAACTAACTACTGAGATGCGCCTGGCGCAATGCGCTCCCTCTTTGAAAAAAGGACAAAGCATGATTGGTACGAAACAGATCTGAATCAGTAAAAGCGATAGCTCCTATTTTCACATGGATTCTGGATGCAGGCAATAGCTTGGGTTAAATTTAAACAACAAATGTAATCAGTTTTCTGATTAGAAACGTTCTACATTGAAAAATTATTTCCTTCATTGCTTCGCAAACTTTAATACACACAAAAAATTAGAGTCCTTGAATGGACAAACGTAAGTAGTGTTTCACATCAAATTCAAATTGAAAATTATGCATGGCTGATTATTTTCCCCTTCAAGTCTCTGGATATCTGAACCAAAAATGCGCAACTACAAACTGCCGTAATGAAGTACAAAATCTGAAATCAATTACATTAAATTAAATACTCTTCTATTATTCATCAAAGTAATCACAATAAAAATATTTTTCTAAAAATGCTTCAATCTCTTTCCTAATCTGAAATAATTAATCAGTAAATCAACATGTTCCACTTCTTCAGAATATAACTTAAACTGTACTACTCGGCTTATGCCGTACTACAAGTCGTGACACACCACTGCCAACTACTGAGTCTCCTCATCTCACGATTAGCGCATCATATGCCGCGCATCTTGCAAAGCAGAGATGGTCCAAGCAAGCCTCAAGGCGACACAGCATTTCTGATGACACTGCGCGCTTACAGTTTCAATCAGTACAAAGGCACTTAAGCGCCCATGACATCCAGATATTAGGGAAATGCCTATGAAACTATCTAAAGTTCCTTATAAAGGCAAGCGCACCTGATTTGCTTCAGGCAATCAAACTTGCGTAACATTTGGTCTGGCAATCAGGCGAGAGGAAACCCACTTCTCCAGTTCAGCGGTTGGGTTGTCTTGTCTGAATATATTCTAACTGACCTTGTTACCTGGATCAGTTGTTAACCAGTATAATGCCTCCTGATCTATGTAGATGTACTGCCCTTATGAGAGAATTCCACAAGATCTCCAGGAATTCTAACCTACCTGTGCATAGCGACCTGCCACTTTTAAATCGTAAGACACTGAAATCACGCCACCCAAATCTGTGCGTTGCTGCTGATACGGTTGCTAAGTATTTCAAACCTCTTGAAGAATGGAGAGGTCGGTGGGAAGCAGTGACAGATGTGCGCCTGCATAACATTTTCTCAGGTGCTAAACTTCCAAGTGGATTCGATCTACCATGCAAAACCTGGACTACTCTCAACAGAAGCCGTACCGGCCATGGTCGATGCTGGGACGCTCTGTGTAAGTGGAAGAAGCTGCCTAATCCAGCCTGTGACTGCGGGGCTCCATACCACACTGTTCACCACATTGTCAGTGAATGCAGGATTCGATCCTATCACGGTGCTGAAGAGGGCTTCCTGCTAACAACTCCAGATGCAGTGCGCTGGATTGAAGGACTGGATATTTAGTTGTAAATGCAAACTTAAGTTTCTTGTGTGTCAATATGTACGTATGTATATGTAATTCAATTTTATTATATGTCTGTATGAGCCATACTCTATGTAAATAGCCTGCATCAATTAAATAGACATCTTCAGTAATATTGAACTAGGAATTCAGCAGTACTAAATGAAATGTTAATTCAGTTTGTTATATTAAAATAACTCATAAATCAACTCACAAGCAATGGAAATTCTAAAGTAAGAGTTGGGCGCTCTGATTGAAGGGTCTGGAGTAAGATTCTAGTAATCACGTATAAAATGAAACAATTTCAGTCGCGAAGTTTTACATTTATGGTCATATCTCCAGTATAAACGATAGATGTGCTAGAGAAGGAAATGCACTGGATTTGTGGGCGGAGTTGGAAGAAAATTGCTCATTCGAAACTGAAAGCAAGTCTCCAGAATGAATCTAGATTGTACCTAAATTCTAAAAAAAAAAAAAAAATGACTTTACTGCCCCTACGGATTATGTTGTTGTCATGGTTAGATATCACCATATCAGCCTGTAGGTGAAGGCTGGAGCGGCTGCAGAATCTGTCACTGGCGGCGCAGTGACGACCTGCGCCCGAAATGTTCCTAAATCACCCAACACGTCTGTTTAGGGATAGACCCCGGCGCCAACAAAGGCCAAAAAATGGCTCCCGGTGGTCAAGCGAAGAAGTGTCGAATGCCGAATGTCTAATGAATTTGTACCGACTGATTCCTAAAACGAAACCTCGTATTTCTGAGTTTTCTGTTCTTTACTTCTGATTAAAAAGGCATCTCAGACTCTCTCTATCTCTGTCTGTGACCAATGAAGTAGAACTTTGGCAGCACAGTCAAGTCTCTCTCTCTGACTTCCAGCTTACTTCAAAAAATGTTCAAATGTGTGTGAAATCTCATGGGACTTAACTGCGAAGGTCATCAGTTCCTAAGCTTACACACTACTTAACCTCAACTATCCTAAGGAGAAACACACACACCCATGCCTGAGGGAGGACTCGAACCTCCGCCGGGACCAGCCGCACAGTCCATGACCGCAGCCCCTCAGACCGCTCGGCTAATCCTGCGCGACCAGTTTACTTCCATTAGTCGATCCTGGCAGTTCTTAGATTACATAAACGTTTCGATTTTGTTGACCTGACATTTCAGCAGTGTCCCACTCTTACAAAAAGGTTCCAAAAATGTGGTATTTCACCCCATTTTCCAGATGTTTCTGAGGCATCTGGTGTGTCGCAAAGAAACACAGCTTTCTACATTTTGTTCAGAATAGTGCGTTTCCTGGACTGTACTAAAAACAGCAGTTCTCTTCTTTCCACCTTTGAGATGTAAAGACAGTCACTACTGGAGTCCTTACACTGCATGAGGCCGTATATATATTGCCTGTGGTGTATTCAGCGTCCATTTGTGGCAACTCAAAGGTAAAGTGAGTGGCGTCAAATTGCTTGCAGATGGCTTCCTACTTGTAAACACCATGCAGATACAATAAAAATGTAACTTAAGATAGTTAACCACCAACAATTCCTGGTACTAATATGCACTTCATTTCTCAGTGCTGATTAATTTGTCCAATCTAATGGGGTTGATATTCTGATTTTATATTAGTTATGGGACAGTTTTGAGTAAAACCACTCGCTTAACACCCTCCTAAGGAAATTTTGAGAGTTGCGGCCCCTCAGACACTTTACCAAACAGTCGTTGTGTAGCTGAGCATAGTCGCAACTGGTAGGGCACCAGAAGGATGCCTTGAGAGATGTCTTGATAAAAATACCTTCAGCCAGGGCAAGACCAGTATTCCTCCCTCCACGTCTCTACAGAGGAGGAGGAAACTCGCTAGTAAGCGTCACTAGATTGGTGGTCGTTCATGAAATGGTAGTATCCACAGAAGTACCTGACTTGTCGTTCGGATACAACAGAGGGAGGGGATCATAAACGGGTGACACATGACAATGCAGAGCAATGTCTGTCACCCGTGTAATAGGATGCCCGTTTACTGAAGCTTCTCACCCCACAAATCTGGAAACCATAACTTGCTTTTTGTAATGGGGGCGACAGAACAGGGTTGAAAGAGCCAGAGGGAAGTGCTCCTCAGGCCACGAAGGTGTGTCTACATTTTGGATGCTCCCCAATGAAAAATTTAGTACAAGGTGAAGATTTATTTTCTCTATTAATCGTAAAGATTGCTCATCTATTGCCACCCAGGGAAATGCATCTAGACTACACGGAAAGTGGGATGGTGTAAGGTTTTATCTATTGGTCTCCCGCAATTATTCCTGTTACTTACGTATCCCTTGATCATTCTTGTTCTATCATAGTGGCAGAAATTAGCATGACCTGAAAAGAAAGTCAGCCGGACAATTGGCGGACACGCTTCACTCTACCTTATACAAAAAAGGTAACATAAAATATAAATAAAACACGTACGTCTGCATTTTGGTTTTATCATGACCTGGTAGAAATTAAGGTGTATTGGCATTCACGAGTACTGAACGTTAGTGTTTATGAAGAAAAATTTCCTACCGAGTTAACCTGACTTACGGTAAAATGGCGACGTGAAAAATTGTACTGCTTTACGTTAATCCAGGTTTGCATTTCTGGACAAATATTTACTAAATTTTCAACATAGTCCTTCATTAACGCTGAGTATATGCAATGCAAGCTGTTTCAGACAAGAAACTTCCTGGCAGATTAAAACTGTGTGCCGGACAGAGACTCGAACTCGGGTTACTAGAGCACTTGCCCGGGAAAGGCAAAGGTCCCGAGTTCGAGTCTCGGTCTGGCACACAGTTTTAATCTGCCAGAAGTTTCATATCAGCGCACACTCCGCTGCAGAGTGAAAATCTCATTCTGGATCTTTCAGACAAGTATATCAACAGATGAACCGTATTTAAGTGACATGAGGGGGCTTCAAAAATTAGGTTAAACATTATTATGATTGATCAAGGAAGTTTTATTGAATGCTGCAGAGTAATCGAAAATGAAACAAATACACGACACCATTTTTTAACATAGTCACCTGAACACTGCCAACAACGGTCAGAAAGTTCTACCAATTATTCGGTTCCTCAACGAAAGGCATCTGCACTTGGTCAGGAGGTATTTGAAAAACACTGTGTAAACGTCTTTATCGTTGGAAAATCTCATCTCCCCCCCCCCCCCCCCCCCGCCCCCGCTGCTTCCGCCCCCCCCCCCCCCCCCAACACAGATGCTCTTTAGGCTTGCCGAAAAGATGGAAATCGCGTGGCGAAATCTGAACTGTACAGCGGGTCAGCACGACCGACGTTTTTCCTGTCTTGGCCACATTGTTGGCACCATTTCACTATGGTTGGACACGACGTTGCATTTGGGCCATACACCAGCAGAATTTGAGAGTTAACCTGCGTGTAAACTAAATGTTTTGTCCACAAGAATCGTAGTGTCCTACGTATTCATCTTTGGAGCACATCTGCAGTTGCCGCGCCATTTCAATCGCTTTCTGTGTGCACCTGTTATCCATACCACAGTAAAACTGTGCTTGCAGGAAACCCAGAACACGTATTCTCTTCTGACAATAAGCAACGTTTGTGCGCAATGGTCTTGTTGTGGGACATGTTTAATCTACTTTCTGAAGTCGTTACGTCAATGTAAGCTTTTATAACACTATGCAAGTACTAACAAGAGAATATAGGTCAACAAGAGACCAGTCTGCTCCCAACGATTCTTTTTTCCAGTTACGTTTCACAAATTCAGTTACCGAAGTGTCAGCATTCAGAACACCATACTTTTGTTTTTGCCTACGTCCAGTATCTTCTAAGGAAGATACCTCATTCGATAACGCACTCGTCGAGAGTCGGCGTTTTACTGCAACGACTAAATCAACTTCTGGATATTTTTTGTCATTATCTTCACTCCACTATGCTATGTCCTGATTAATGAAGAACATCACTTGTTTGTTGTGAATAAAGACTGCTATAGGCTAAATATGTTTAACACATTCCATCCTATCAGTGGCTCCTGGGCAACAATGGGGATGACATGGACATCGTATGATGTTCCATCTGCAGATTTAAGTCTTTAGTAAACTCTGGTAAAATCGGCAAAGATAGACTTTAGAAAACAATCTAAACACGCTTCATCGTTGTATTACTGGTCAGAGCGCCTAGTAGTATACTTCCTACCGCCATGTAACGGGTGTGTGAGATTCAAAGCTACGAAACCATTGAATATTCGAAATAAATTATCGTAAGACGGAAACCGGTGTTGACTTATATCACCGCAGAAACCGCGTTCGACGCAGCTGCGTGGCAGTTAAAAAGTTACGCACTATAAAAGCAGAAACAGGAGATTTCACTGCTGCCATAAACATTTAAGTACAGGAAATAAAGATCCCGAGATTTCCAGACCGCTTCCTTCTTTGGTGAAAGTAGGATTAGGCTCGAAATGACGTAGTGATATAAATGACATTCAGCTTACATTACCGGCACAACGCGTGACCGTTACCTAACGACACAGCGTGTCCCACTGCGCATGTTGAGTTCAACTTCACATACTTCATACTAACAAGTAATCTGCGAAATCATGGATAAGAAATAAAGCTATTTCTTAAATTGGTACCATTTCTATTTGTTGTGTATTTCGTTGTACTGGTTCAAATGGCTCTGAGCACTATGGGACTTAACATCTATGGTCATCAGTCCCCTATAACTTAGAACTACTTAAACCTAACTAACCTAAGGACATCACACAACACCCAGCCATCACGAGGCAGAGAAAATCCCTGACCCCGCCGGGAATCGAACCCGGGAACCCGGGCGTGGGAAGCGAGAACACTACCGCACGACCACGAGATGCGGGCTTTCGTTGTACTGTTCATCGTTTATTACTAGGATTGTTATGGAGGTTTCAAAAATATTTTTTATCAGTTTTAAACGCAATGAAGAAATACGAACTGAAAGAATGGAAAATTTTAAATATAGTGGAGGAGCAAAAACACGACGGACGTCAAGAAAGCTTTCTGCCACCTAATAGAAAAATACAGCGAGAAAAATGATTTTATTTTATTTTGAAAAGGGCCAAATTCATGTCAGCAACACAATATCAATAATTACAAGGAGGTACAAATATCTGTGAATATTTTCAAAATCTCACCTTTTGTTATTTGTGGTAGAATACGCATAAGGCTTCTGATATTAGCATACGTATAACTCGTATAACATATTTTGGTGGAGCAAAACACGCAATTTCCATTTACAGAAGATTTGGGAACATCAAATAGCAAAACAAAACTGTACCGAACAGTATACTGCACCAGCGAAGACGTGCCACCCGCGCGTCAGAGGAACGGCGTACATTGTACCAGTCCGACCAGTGATATTAAGCTTTCCTGTTTCCGAAAAGTACTTGAAGAAAATTGAACGGCTGTGGGATCGAATCAAGTCTGCCTATTACTTTTCTCTGTGCCTTTTGATCTAGCATTCGTCTCCAGGCTACACTGTTGCTCCTGTTTACCCAGCTTGGGTAACTGGTTAGGGACATACAAGTCGCCTAAGTGATGTCCAGTTGACTGCAATCGTTTAAGAAGAACTGTATAACAAGAGAACGAGCGAATCCAAAACCTGTGGTAGCTGTCTGAGGGAATGACGACAATAAAAATTTATGCCGGACCACGACTCGAACCGGGATTTTATGCCTGTCCGAAGGAATATCGCATCGTTGTTCTCAACAAAAAAGGGACAGCAATGTCGCCTATGGTTCTAAATTTTTAATGCACAAAATAAAACATTTTCCGAAAATCTGCGTACGTCAGCGAGGGGTGCAGATTTGTTTCGTTTATATCAAAATGTTTTGCAGCAGTGCAGCAGATGGTTCAACTTTCAGCTTTCGCTTTCCTTCAAACTCTTAACAAATATAATATATGTGAACACGATTCTCTGCATTCCGCGGAAAGAACGTCTGAAGTCTGCCACAAAGCGTCCGCGACACAGAACTGCGGCAATGAGTGTGTGCCTACTAAGGCCTGCCATCACGGGCTACACGTCCACATCAAGAGTGATTTTCTTTCTCATTTCATTTTCTTTGTGACCTTCGGACACGAACCACTCAGCCACCCTCAGAGGCAAGAAATACTATAAATCTTCTCTATATGTATGCATCCAAGTGTCCTCCTCGCTTCTTTTTATATATTTTGGCTAATTTGAGGAACTACTGCAGAGATTTTCGTAAGATTTTCATTGATAGGTAAACTGGCCTACGAGGGATATTCGTGGCAGATTGGGGGAACTATGAGTAAATAATCAACACTCGCTGTGAAATCGATGCCATTGCCAACTAGCAGTGAAAGGTAGAACTCTTTGGATCCACAGCTCTAGCGGTGCGCCTCTTCTTTATAAGTACCGCCCATAGCTGGGCGACATTGAAAGGAAATTAACTTCGCTAAATGTTAATCCATTACTAATCAAGTTAACTTCGTTCAACTTTGAACCTTAACTGTACAGGTGATTTATCGGAAGTTAAAGTTAATCGTTAACTGGTTGTAGTAAACTTTATGTTGTGGGTATAGTGAAAAGAGCATGGGGTGCGTATTTCCCCTCATGAACATCAACGTGTTAAAGTTTTCATCCGAGAGCGAGGATCGTTCAGGAGAGAAAATATCTTTGCCCATAAAAAAAAGTCATACTACTGCAACACTCGAGGATTCAGGGTGTTTCATTCAACAAATAAATTTACGAAAACCTGTTCCTCAAGAAATAGTGCAACATTGAAAGAGTCTTTTGATTTCATGTCCAGCCACAATTTGATTAGGTTCTCAGCTTTACTTGTTACACATGTCTTACTAATAAACTTCTTCTAGATTGAATGACAGAATAAAGGAACCTTCCCCTTCATCTTTGTTCTTGCTCCTTCTGCCACTGTTGCTTAATGTGTAAGGTGGCAGATTACTTGAATGTCAATGTCGCACCTTACATGACAGATTTTATACATCATAACGAGAAGATAAATATTTCACCTGACATACTTCGATGAAAATGGGCAGATTTGTCCATTAAAATGTACAGTATGCAATGCAAAGGGAGAGACTCAATCGACGGTATTAATACACCACACCTAAATCCTGCATGTCAATGAGCGAGAGGTGAAAACAGCTGCTGGAGGAAACGTTTAGTTTGGGGGCAGACGTGAGTTGCGCCGTCACAGGCCCGAGTACAGGGGGCCACTTTTAAGGTGACTCGTGGCGACGGACAGTGAACACGCTGGGCGATGCATGGAGGAGAACAGGTAGTGGGCCAGCAGTGCATGCTTTGGAAAGAATCTTTAGAAAACTGCATTGGAGAATTTCCAGATGGATACAAACAGACCAGCGATGCAGTTGATCACGCGAAAGGCGCGTGGTAAGCTCGTAGTACATAAATGTAGCTTTTAGGCGTCTGGAGCGGGCACAAACTATCCGACTGGCTGAAATGAACTAGGAAGGAGTAAAGTGCCGAAATTTCGACGGAGTTTGGCGGTAGGCCCTTTGCGATTGGCAGAGATAGTTTCCACAAGAGGAAAGGAACACTACTATTGGTTGGAAAAAAGAGTGACGTTGAGCACGAAAGGACTCAGCTGGGGGACAGTTTTGCTACGAGAGACAAGACCGGAAATTACGAGGACTCTCCTCTGAACCAATGTCAAGTGCAGAGCAGGGCACATCACACTCTGTACGAACAAAGGAGGAATTTTGTGTGAACACTGCATTCACTTCGGCTGAAAGTCAGCTAGATATTAGCTGTAGCGTCGTTGAGTTCCATCAGCAGAGAAACGAAACAGCCACATAGTTAATTGTCCTTGTGAGAACTGAGAGGGCATTGTAATATGCATGCTGCTCCATCCATGCACGTGGATATCGCTATATTTCAAGACTAGGGATGAGTGCATGTTTTCTTGCCTAATGAGAAACACAGGTCGGTTTCTGCTGATAAAATCAGCAAAGATTTTGATTAGCTTTTATAGGACTTTCAGAGGAGGAGAGCAGACATACAGCTGAAAGCTCATCGCAGCTAAGGTAAATAACACTCGCAGAGTCGTAAACTTGTTGGATCACCAGCTCGCGTCCACTGTGAACTCGATCAGCCTTGAGGAATCTTTTGCTCATCTTGTCACAAAAACTAACCATCCTCCATGGACTTGATTGTCATTCTGAATAGTACCGAACTTAGAACTGGAATCGGATGATTTGTCATAATATTAGCCAACTTCAGCATGTAGTAGTAGAATAATTTTGTAGAGAACTTTGTGTTTAAAACTTGATATTGTCGTGTTCAGTATTATTTCTATTAAACAGGACGTCCTGCGTTATCTTGACAACTGTCCTAACGTTGTCATGCTACAACCTATGTACATTCGTGTACTTCTTTGGCAGTAATCCTTAATTAAATGCAATTGAGGCGTTTCGTTCAGGAACGGGACCTGTCATCATTTTTATGGTGTTGGAACCGTCAGACTAGTCCGAAGAATATTTACATGACTTTAGAAAGAGCAAAAGACACCCCAAATTGTGGAAGAGGAATTTAACCGAAAGAACGTAAAGGGTTTGGAGCATACCAACTGGAAAGGAAAAATTGTTCCTAGGAAGGGAACTGATGCAGATTGCAAGTAAATAGTCAAACACTGTTCACTGTTTGAATTCTCTGTACATAATGTAATTTTCCGTAGCAGAGGAAAGTTGTGTAGAAACATTGTACTAAGATGTGAATATAAATTCCTTTCATGAACACAAAGTTTCAATTTATGCTTTAGTTGTAATACAGGAAATCGGTAAAATATGTTATTCGCTGAGCATATAGAATAATGATACGGTAATATGTGTTTACAAATGCCAGTGTAAACGTTTTGAGAAATTCTCATTCACTGAGAAAGAATGGTTGTTGAGAGAATTCAACAATATGCCCAACAAAGATGGACAGGATGGGTACCCGAGTGCTCACATTCTTCCCTTCATTCCAAAAGCAAGGAGACCACGCTCAAATTTCATTACCAGTCATGGAAGGATAGCAAACTATTATTATAAGGTAACTGGCATGACAACTGCAACATTATTTCATTAACTATTTCGTTCCCGAATTATGAACATCTTTGATCCACGTTTTGTAAAATCTTTAAGGGAAATAGTTAAGCCATATATTTAATAGAGTTACAGTATTACGATATTGTTGATTCTTATGTCTCTAATTCACTTGTATATGCAGGTTAAAGTTTGCTTCAAGGAAAATATGGTATGAAAGAAATCTTTTATTGCACTCCATGGCGTAGCAAAATGTCGAGTGGAGAGACTGTGCCACTTAAGTCAAGGAGGCGTGACTTCGCCACATGATGGTAGTGGTAGACACCAAAACCATTATTCCGTTCCAGAAAATACCAATATCATGATAGTGGAATCCACTGAGTCGTTTCCAGGAAGGGTAGCACATTATGGACGTTGTTTTAGGAAGAAGAGATACCTACCTAGTTCTTTATCTGTGAAACCCATGTGGGAAATGTTTCTTGAAAAATTCGACCCCGAAATGTACATTATTTATAGGTCTCAAAGTAACACTACTGACCCAGGATTATTCAAACCAAGGGTATGATATCGTTATTTGTATGATTATTTCAAGACTCACTACAACTATGGCTTTGGTCGTCATCGAGTGGATGTCTGCGGTGAATTTGAAAGGCTTACATGTAAAATTGATGGAGAGAACAACCCTGCTATCAAGACTGCAGCGCAAAACGAGTTGAAACACCGTAAGCTTCGGTCACGTCAGGTTTAGATAACACGGCACGTTGTGAAAAACTTGTACTAGGAGAAGAGGTGGGAAAATCTGAAATGATCACATTCGGTATCATGCAGAACGTGCCTGTTCCACACATACTGGTAACGGATATGTTCTGTTTGCGGCAGCCAAGGGTATTTATATTTGGTATTCATATATTTTCCGATAACAAAGCTTTCATTTACATGTTTGATGAAGTAACCGCTAAGAAAGATCCTAATGCAGTGGTTTCTCTTTTTATGGATTGCGTAACTAAATATGTGACCTCTAGTGTGCAAACTTTGTATGCATTTTCAGGTGCCTGTACAGGACAGAATAGGAATCGCACAGTGGTTCAATTTTGGTACACTTTAGTTCATAGTGGTAGATTTTCCAACGTTTTCCACATGTTCCCAGGCCGGGGGCATTCCTACAATGCCTGCGATAGGGACTTTACAAATCTGTAATTATTGAAAAGGAAACAGTACACAGAGTATACTCCCCACCAATGTTTAACAGTAATACAGAAAGCATGGAAACGCATGCATATTGAACTATGCACACAAGACGCATTTCTTGACTATCAGAAACATCCAGATTCATTTTTTAAGAAGTCTGTAACTGTGAAAGGAGAAAAATGGGCTGCTACAAGTTACAAATTATTTGAGTACACTGACCAGTCAAAATGTGTCTCTGTTTCACCCAATAGGAGTGGAATGGTGAAATATGATTTTCGTCTGGCTAAGACTGGAACAGTCCTTCATTTCCATAATGTGCCGAGAGCATATATGGACATCATTCCACTGAAACCTGAGAAACTGAAGGAAATTGCACACATGATTGACATTATCCCTTAGCAGTTTCATGAGTATTTTGATAGCCTTCTAAAGCAAGGCGACATTAATTAACTGACTGGTGGAGAGGACGCCAATGAATCTGGAAGTGAAGTTTGTAACAGTGATCAAGAGCGACAAGTTTATGAAAATATATCTCTGCCATTATAAAAAGGGTTGTTTAATAAATAAAACATGTGGAATTAACTCTCCCATGTCACATGTGTATGACCAAGTTGAAATTTTGCTTTTAGATGTGGTATTTTGTTTCGTTATACAATATTTCAGTACAATGACTGTCGTTTAAATCAAAAAGGGGATATGTCAGTCAATTTATATAACCATTTTCTATTAGTTGCCTTCATCCTATGATTACAAATTGTTGGTATAACATTGCATTATTCCTCTGTCTGTGGGACTAACTATAACGTTTTGGAATAATGCTTTTCAGAATTATACAGTTTTTTCAATGTATCTCAGAACATCAACTAGTGCCATATCCCCTTTTTAATCTCAACGCCCTAATTTGTGTATAGCTAAACACCAATGTGCTCTGTCATAGAATAAGTGTTCACTCCTAAACCGAGTCATTTATTCTATAGATGTTAACGCACTCAGCCGGCCGCGGTGGTCTCGCGGTTCTAGGCGCGCAGTCCGGAACCGCGCGACTGCTACGGTCGCAGGTTCGAATCCTGCCTCGGGCATGGATGTGTGTGATGTCCTTAGGTTAGTTAGGTTTAACTAGTTCTAAGTTCTAGGGGACTGATGACCTAAGATGTTAAGTCCCATAGTGCTCAGAGCCATTTGAACATTTAACGCACTCACTGGGCGTTTTTGCTGATGTCAGACAATGGCGACACTGCGAGAATGGTAATTGGTCTGTCAGGATGGCAATTAGTCAAATTAGGAGGTGTAATTCAAATTTGGTACTGAAATTGTTTTGTTACAAGGTTACTCAGGGTATGTATCTGCATAGCGGTCAGAATACTGTAAATGTCTGATCCACAGAGTACAAAAAGTGGTATTAACGAGTAAAGAAAAAGTTTCTGCGTTTTGTGTAAAAGAAGCTTGTGCATGACCGTGCTGGAGCGCACGAAGTTATTCACAGCGTTGTTGATTTGGTTTGAAGACCCACAAACAGTGAACGGTGTTGCTAATGATGTGTTAATAGTATAAGAAACTTTTTATGATATTTTGGAGACGTGTCAGGTCATTTAACTGCATGTTGATTAGAGCTCAGGCTCGCGCAAATCGAGAAAGACAGAGGCTAGTTAGATGGTCTGAGATGGTGGTAGGACGGAGATAATCGCATATAAGGCAAACTGAAGATCTTGATAGGATAGAAATTGACGTACAACAAACAGTATCGAGTGCAAGTCACGAAACTGAACTAAGTGACCATGCAGAGGGAAGGGTGGCAGTTTCGATGAACATAAGATGGATCTAGAGGATCAGAAGTCGAACCATATATTTAATTCTGAATCAAACCGGACAGTTCTCCCCGGAAAGAATGTGCAGATGTGCGAGCACTCTACACAGAAGTCTGTGAGACGTCACGTGGAAGACGCGAACGGCAAAATTTACGCCAAATGGTGACAGGTGACGATGGCGAAGAGTCTGATATTGTGTTCGCAACATTGAAGTAACACACTATTGGTGTCAAGCAGACAAGTGAAACGATGAATGCGAGTTTAAAAACAGAAACGGCGAATTTAAAAACCGAAACAGCGAATTTAAAAACAGAAACAAATACTGCTTTAAATGGTCTCAAACTTGAAACCAATGCTGGGTTCGAACAAGTCCGCAAAGATCAGCAGAGGTTGCGAACGGAAGTTAATGAACAGTCTACTGAAATCTGGAAAGAGGCGAGAGACTAGCGCGAACTAATTCAATGGCTTATGGCTGATCAGAAAAAGATGCGTACTGACATTTACCAGGTGCAGGACGCAGTGTCTAATATCAGACAAAGAGTTGATAATTTAGCAGGTAAGGCGTCTGGTAAGGCGAAACAAATCTTGGAAGATCTCAATGTCAGAAAACTTGTCACGCGATTCGTGTTAAAAAGATTCGATACACACATTGTAAGCATCGTGACGAAAAATCAGATGCAGTATGGACAGCTTCGTACAGAACTGAAGCAGTGTATTGAGAACCGTACAGAAAACAGTGGTGAGGCGACGGAATCGGTAGTATCATCCGACATAGTGGTGAAAAAAATCCAGAGGAAACCAGGTCAGTTATGCAATCTTCCGTGGCAGTTGCGGAAACACGAAGAAGCCATGAGATTCCACATGTATGCCCACAAGCGTTTGCGTCAGTATTTCCCTATCAGAAACAGAAACCAATGGTAGTATAACAGTCGAGACTGGTCAGAGAAGCAGGTAAGGTGCGTCCACAGCAGACAATGGTGCGAGAAGCGGTAACTGCGCGCATACCAACAGAGCGGCAGCCGACCCTATGAACGTACGCGAATGACGCGATAACAGAGCAATTTACGGCGACACGTGTATCAGATCCTCAATTTACGAGTTATAGTACAACAGGTCATGTACCGCAGGTCAATATGAATCAAGTAAAAAGACAAAACACTGATCCAGTAACGGGAAATTTAGACGTATCTGTCAGTCTGATACACGAGGAAGGGCATGGTTTAGATAATTGCACACCACTGCGCAGATGCGATGCTAGATGGGACTCAAATATATCATCTCAGGATCCAAATGTAGTAGGACGAATATAGGAAAACATGACGCACTTGAAGGGAACGGAAAATGTTACGAAAACACAAACGCCATATGGCGCAATAGAAAAATTTAACAATGATCAATTTTTGACAGTCTGAAAATTTCAACATTACAAAGAAAGCGGGAACGGATTACACCCCGGCACCCCCGTAGAAAAAGTAGTATTAATGAGTAAGGAAAAAGTTTTTGCGTTTTGTGTAAAAGTGGCTTGCGCATGACCCTGCTGGCGCGCGCGAAGTTATTCACAGCATAGATTTACCAGAACATTGGTCACTTAGTCACAAACTTGACTTTATTTGCGGTCATCTGAAAGGCACAATAGCGGAAACGATGCAAAGAGTCGCTGCAAGCTGTCAGTCGTATGAACAATTTAAGTCTGCATTCTTGGAGCGATACTGGTCCGCGGAAATCCAGAACAGGATAAAATATGAATTGTTACAGAAGGAGACATCTGAAGATTCGGGAGAAAAGAAGCCAGTTGGTTTTTTGAAGCAATGACGAAAAATAATCAGTGTTTAGACAATCCATACAGTGATGGTTAGATTTTTTGAAGCAATGACGAAAAAGAATCAGTGTTTAGACAATCCACACAGTGATGGGGAACTGATACGTATGTGTACAATGAAGTTACCCTTGCGTTGTCAGCAGTCGATGGTTTGTAGAGCAGGAGATAATATACAGGTATTTAAAGAGATGTTAAGAGAACTTGAATTCATCTTTAGTGAAGATGATACGAAGAAACAACGGGATTTGCCAGAAACCAATGGTAAGGGGAATAACACAAACCGATTGGCCTTCAATACTGCTTACAATGGCAATAATAATGTTGGTAAAGGTAATCGTTTTGGGAAGAATGGTAATCACTCATGGAATAATAATAGCTATGGTTGTGGGAACTCACAGAGGTCAAACAATAAATATGATTTTGGTGAGCCGCGGAATTACAATAATGGCTTTCGTACCAGAAACTATAGTGGTAACTATAATTGACGATATGATCACCGTGAAAAAGAAGCAGGAAGATTTAGAGGTTTTCTACCGCAAAACCCAAATTATTCTGGTTGAGCTGGAATGCTTAGGGCTCAGAAAGGTTGGGAGAATCAAACTTCAGCAGAACAACACACGCGAAATGAACCGATACAGGATGTCGAGCTGAGGCCATCAAACTGTGGTAATAGAACTGACGAGGTGAACGGTACGAGGACCAGTCGCAAGTGATTCAATCGCCAAATCAAGTTGATGTTATAATTAAACGTGTAAATAGTCTTAGTTTTGATCAGCAAGATTCTGAAGTTGGGTTAGGGGGAGATCCAGATGCAAACACTAGTATTCTGGGAAACAACTGACTGGGAATCGACCGATGGTGTGGAAAAAGAGTTGTCAACAGCTAGTATTGACAGCTGTACAAAAACTGATAACGACGAAATTGTAGAAACTGTAGTTCACTGATACTAAAACGACAGAGTAATGGTATGTCAAGAGGATAATGCACCATTGGCAACACCGCTATTGATACCAAAGTCATAATTAAATTCTCACCAGTGCCCAGAGTGCAACATCCATGTAATAAAATTAGCACTGATCAATTTGGAGACTGCGACATTAAATAGAAAGATCGGAGCAGACAAAACGGCAAACTCTCGAGTATTTTCACTAGGACAAAAGGTACTTGTAAAATCCCACCATCTCCCTAGCAAGAAAAAACATCAAAGCCACAAGTTTTCATCGGTATACAAAGGCCCTATGGAAGTAAGTAAAGTGGTCCATGATAATGCAGTAGAACTGATTAACCCAAAACCAGTAAAGTCATTGGGTTTGCACCATGTCAGTCACTTGAAATTGTGTAAAGGGTAAAATAACAAATAGTAACTCCACAAGAAAAATTACTTATATCAAAGATCCAGATTCCAATAAGGGCAAAATCTAGAGGTCAAAGAATAGGAAAGCTAAGAAAATGCACTCAAATAAAACTTTTTAATTTGTACTTATCTCATTAAAATAAATAGGACAACTTTCTCAGTAGATCAAGAGGATAGTAGTGAAAGAGGAACAGTAAAGTGAAAACTAAAGTAACTGTTCTGCAAACGAAATGTGTTCCAGGGAAAGAGCAGAAAGCAAGGAGGAAGACAGAGATCAGCGTGTGGATAATTTGACAAAATAGTAGTAGATTCTCTCTTAAAGTGTAGTGTGAAGTAGAAAGAAGTTGACAAAAGGAAGCCAAGAAGTAGGAAGGAAGTAAAGAATTAGGTAAGAAGGAGATATTCATTTCTGGTTTGTTCCATCAAGGACTGTGAACATATAGTTGAGGAAATAAGTTGAAGGAAAATGAGGAGTATTTATGATTTGTGGGAAGCAGCACAAGTTGATATTAAAATGGAAATACGAGGGAAATAAAAATAAAAGATCGTTAGGAGGTAAGAATTACGAGAGAGAATCGAATTATTAAGCAAAGCAAGAATCATGTTAGTTCATGGAAGGAGGTAGACAGACAGATGTCAGTTTAGTACAGGGAGGAGTTCAGTAAGAAAGAGTATGATGGAAGAAGAAAGTAACATAAAACTTTACTGTTTAGAAGAAGGAGAGAAGTAAAACTGAGAAGAATAAACTCTAGTACAATGCAGTAGAACTATACAGAAAGTCTTTGAAAAAAAGGGGGAGATATATTGTATTTTGAAGTTCTGATAGAGCTAATTCCGAGAAGAAGAGATTGCAGAGAAAAAGAAGCTGGAGTCGGAGTCAAGGTGCGAAGTTTTCATGCCAATATAAAGCACCTGTAGTTATAAAAAAACAGGGGGACTTACTAACACACTAATCTTCGTCACCATCAATTTTTCTCTTACTATCCATCGAGATGAAGATGAGAAAACCATAACATATATTCTAATGGAACAGAAAATGTTTACATAGAATGGTAAAGTTATGAAGAGAGTAATAAGAACATTTTATGTATAATTTAAAATAAGGAACCTTGTAAGGTCTCTTAATAATTTAGTATTTGTAATGTATTTTATGGGAGTAAGGGTTATAATGGAACAGAAAATGTTTACATAGAATGGTAAAGTTATGAAGGGAGTAATAAGAACATTTTATGTATAATTTAAAATAAGGAACCTTGTAAGGTCTCTTAATAATTTAGTATTTGTAATTTATTTTATGGGAGTAAGGGTTACGATAAGATAGATAAGAATATTATGTAAATTAGAGAAATCTGAGGTTATAAGAAAAGTAAGACAGACAAAAGTTTGCACAATATTGTATTGTACGTGACGTCGTCAAGCATGATGAAACATTACTGCGGCCAGATCGACAGCAGAACTGTGGAGAGCGGTTAGCCGTGAGAGGAAGAGACACTGAGTGTGGGTGCCTGGTACGTCAGCTGTATAGATGACGAAAGAAGGTTCCTTGGTGGAAGCAATGGTCCAAGAGAATAACACCTCTATGGAAAAGTTTGGGGATCCACAACGAATCCTAGATACATCAACATGTACCATGAAGCGATCTTTATTCATAGGAAAGCCACACATGATCTTCATAATAACGGTTTTGCGAAAGTGTTAGGTATTTAGCACTTCTGTCGCAGACTGTTGAGAGCAGCATAAGGAGAGATGACGGATGTCCACCGAACCGGAACAGAGGTGGTCATGTTACCTCAAGGACGGGCGGATAATTAAATTCACCAGAGGAAGTAGAGGAGCATTTCTGTAACTCTAGGTTCAAAATGGCTGAAACTGGTCGCATACCAAACGGAATTCAGCAACTGCGAAACATTCCCTGAACACTCATGGGAGTAAGCAAGAGAAGGATGACCAATTTATCTTGACATGCAACCTGGTACAATAAAGGATACACAACGATTTGGATGAAAGTACCATAAGAACGGATTATACAATAATAATGTTAAGCAGGTCTTAAATCCCAATTCTCGGTCCAAAGCGGAACGAAGGCACACGTGAGAAGACAGTAAGATGCCACAAGAACAGAAGATTCAATGCAGAAGATTTGGAGGAAAGAAGAGCCTGGACCAGAAGAAATCAAGTAACCTTTCTAAATTCCTTTCCATACAAGACCATTATTTCATTTGCTTACCAACATGGAATCCAATTTTAACTGTTCCACCAATTCAAATGTCCAATATTCCGTATGGCAAATTGCAACACTTTGGGATGTCACACCGAGAGCTGGCAGATGACTAGTCATATGGAAAACAGGAGACCAATTGATCAACGATGTATTAGCATAACGGTTAGGGGAATGACGAAGATTCGTTTCTATGCTGCTAAGAAAAAATCTCTAATATAATTCCATCATGTGCACATGCGGAATGGAACAAAGGCAACCAAACATCCACAACATCCTCATACCTTCATCTACCTTTCTGTCATCCTATCGTCATTCCATGCCCAGCGGAGACACATCGAGGCACATCAGAAGGAGAGTGAGGACTTCAGTGAATCATTAGAAGATATATGAGTATGTCTGTGACAGACTAGTACCAGATTAAGCTGAAAAAAGAAAAAAATATGAACACATGAAGGTTATTGTTGTTTAAAATATTTAATTTTTAAGGAATTTTGTGTATAAGGAACAGATCTTTGTTAACAATACTTTTAAGTTTATAATCATGACATATCAATAACGTTTCCTTGTATTTAATATTTTTCAACATGTCTAAGAAAACCAAATGTTGATATTTTCTTGGGAAGTTAAGCTTCTAGTATGTAACGTGTTTATTAAAGTATAGGTTATATAGAAAAATGGGTTTAGGATACCATGATGTTAAATTAATATTTGCAAAGTAATGAGTACAATTAGAAATTTAATATGTTTGAAAAGTCAACAAATAATTTAAATTTTTGTAAAGTTATAATGCACAAGTTTAAGATTCCTAGGGGATATAAACATGTTTGTGAAGGGGATTATGCTTGTAAAGTTATGAGATAGATATTGTTAAGTATAACATAAATCAAGAAATTATTGTAAGAAATGAAACTTTCTTAAAATATAATTGATCTTCTAAAATAAGATTGAGAGTAGACCATAAGTACTGAAAAACGGGAGGATATTGTTAAATGTAGATTTTCTTCAACTTCTATAGCTCTCCATCATCACTTAACATAAGACTGATGTAAAAAAAGATCAGTCTCAAATCTAAAAATGATCAGTAGTCCAAATTTGAAAAGAAGATTTGATTTTTTTGTATTTGATATTAAAACATAGACAACCATTAAATAGAAAGAAAAGACCTTAACAAACTGAACCTAAATCCTGCATGTCAATGAGCAATATGTGAAAACAGCTGCTGGAGGAAACGTTTAGTTTGGGGGCAGACGTAAGTTGCGCCGCACAGTGGGCCAGAATCTTGAAAACGTGGCCAAAAAGGAAAAAAAAAGTTTAAAGATAGGGATTTTGGACCATCAAGTTGGCAGCAGCAATGCCGGGACAACTGAATGCCGGCTGTGCAGACGACCAGATGTTCATTTGTTCGGTAATATCCCAGGTCAAATGCGCAGTTCATTGTTAGCGTGCGCGCAGCTGGCCAGGCTACAAAAACAGTCGTATTGTTGAGGGAAGTTATTTACGTTTTGTGCAAGTGAAACCAATACTTTCAATATGGAATGTATTCCAGGAGGTATGTACTAGTGAAAAAACACTTATATCACTATTAAATCATCAATAATGCACGTTTACATTTCAATTAACGTACCACAGGGAAATGAATGACAAAATCGTAAAATGCGCTTAAAAATAGAGATAAGTTACGAATTCCACGACATTCCGCTTTGTTTTGTGCTGTGTACGCAAGTATATATTATTACCTTTGTAAATTAAGCTTCAAATCCTGCGACTAGTTGCGACTCTGGCTTTGAGCCACGTTTTAAGCGACACTTGCAAAATGTCATTGTTCAGACATCTGCAACAATGACAGTAGAATCAATTAATTATGAGTTTTATTTGTACAATTTAAATTACAATCGACACGTAGAAGCATTGTAAAGAATAAAATACTTAGAAAAATGACGAAAAGTGTAACACAGATTTTTTTTTAAATTTCAGTTTCATCTGATCCAGCGTATTCCAGAATCGGATTTTCGAGGAAAGATATTTTTCTAATAACAAAAGAGTATTTGTCAAATGATTTGGAAGGGGTCACAGAACATCTGGAAAGGTCGTTGACAGAAAAAAGTGGACATAACAATTAAAATTCCCTATGATATGAGGCCTACCAATTCGATTTTGTTAACAAAGTTAAGAAGCAAGTATAAGGAAGCAACTCGGCGACAAGGATATTTTTTCAAGAAGAACGAAACCTGGTTAAATACAATAGTATATATTCCGATTGATTCGAAACCTGCAAGTGTGACTAAATCAACAGGCCGACCTGCCACAAAATTTGAAACATTATCTGATAGGTCTAAAAGAAGGAGAACTGAGGAGATTCGTACGAAGTTCAGTCCTGTCGAATTATCGTTCGCCGCGCAAATGAGTCTTCGATCTTCGGGGCACCCAGATGCTGCGAAGATTGTGAAAGACGTCACACTCTCAAGTCCATCCAAGGTGAAGAAATACAAGGCAGGCTTGCGATTTTCAACATCATCGGCATCCTCATATGATGCAAATGAAGGTCTAGCACTCCTTTTCGACTTGAAATTGTCAAAAGAATCTTACCAGTATTTGAGAAATGGTGCTAAAGGAAAAGGCTTAAACACACTATATCCACCGTATTCAGCTGTTTTGGTAGCAAAAAGAGCTTGCTGCCCTCCAGACGTAAGCCTCACTTTTACCGAATCAAAAGCTGAGGTACGGTTGCAAGCTTTGTTAGACCACACTGTTCAACTTGTTCTACTGCTGAAACGAGACGATATTTTACATATGAGTGATTCGGAAATGTCTAATATGGCCATTATTTGTAAGTAGGGCTTTGACGGAACCTCCGGTCAAAGCATGTATAAAATGAAGTTTTCAGATTCGAGTATTTCAGATGCAACTTTATTTTTCACTTCGCTTGTTCCTCTGAAACTTGCAGGTGTAAATGAAGAAACTAAAGAAGAAAAGATGTTATGGATTAATTCGAAGCCGTCTTCAACCCTCTTTTGCAGACCACTTAAGTTAGAATTTACAAAGGAAACAGAGCAAACCTCTTTAAATGAGAAAGCGTATTACGACAAACAGATCGAACAACTCCAGTCATTCGAAACGGTTATTCATGGGAAAGACATTTCCATTAAATACAATTTAAGCATGACCATGGTAGATGGTAAAGTGTGCAATGCTATCACCAACACGAAATCTGCGCAACGGTGCTATCTCTGCAAGGCTACGTCTGCCCAATTTAATAACATTGACGATGTTTTGAAAAAACAAGTTACCGCCTATTATCTGCAGTACAGACTATCAACTCTTCATGCCTGGATTCGATGTTTTGAATGTTGTATTCATTTGGCATACCAAATGAAAACAAAAATGTGGCAGGCACGTAAAGCAGAAGATAAATAGGAAAAAGCAATACTGAAAGCCAACATTCAAAAAGCTTTCAAAGAGCAGCTTGGAATTGTAATTGACATGCCGAAACAAGGGTTTGGCAGTACGAATGACGGAAACACCGCTCGATGTTTTTTTGAAAACACTCCAACATCAGCGCTGATAACTGGAGTTTCCGAAGAACTAATCCACTGTTTCCATATAATTTTGCAGACGATTTCGAGCGGACGTCAGATCGACGTTGAAAAGTTTCGAGCATACGCCTTAGCAACTGCCAGGCACTACGTGAAAGAATACCCCTGGTACATGCCAACAGCAGTCAGTAGATTGTTGATTCACGGTCCAGACATTATTTCTTCGGCCATTTTACCCATCGGTCAACTATCGGAGGATGCTCAGGAATCAACCAATAAGTTGATAAAGCAATATCGCCTGAGTTTTTCTCGAAAGTTTTCAACAGTTAAGACTATGGAAGACGTGTTCAGGAGATTGTTGGCAACGACAGATCCCTACGTTTCTTCCTTACGCAAATCTTCGCCGAAGAAAATGAAGAGTTTGTCGTCAGAAACCGTTGCCCTCTTAGTTCCTGTGGCGGAAGACTATGAAGATTCAGATACAGATGCAGATAATGAGGAAACAGTGTTTGAGGATGATGACGATTCATTTGAAGCAGAAGATGAAAAAGAATAAGAAAATGAAAACTTGTAAATTAAGTTATAAAAAATTTACAAAATAAATAATTGTAATTAAAATTAAATAATTTTTTGTAATATTTTACACCATCTTGTAACCTATATTTGGTCCTTTCTTCGAGTTTTCCACTTTTATGGTTTATTTTTTAAGCATTAACTACAATAAACCCTAAATACTGACTTTTATATGAATAAAAATATATAAACATAAATAAATAAAAAGACATAGATTTTGACCGCCATCTTGGATCCACCATTTTTAAATTTTTTGAACTCTGTCATGATCAGTAACCTCGATAGTTCTCTAAAAATTACTTTTATACGTAAAAAATGATAGTAGTGTACATAGAGCCTGCCATCTTGGGTCCGCCATTTTGTTTCTTTCACTTTTTGATATCATATTCTTAATCAGAAACTCCGTAAACCCTTACATACTAAGTTTGGTACAAATTGAACAACTACTTATATTTTGACCAGCTTTTTGGGATTCTGGCCCACTGTGCGCCGTCACGGGCCCGAGTACAACACAGCGCCCTTAAGGCGACTCATGGCGAGGGACAATGAACATGCTGGGCGACACATGGAGGAGAACATGTAGCGACCCAGCGCTGCGTGCTATGGAAAGAATCTTTAGAAAACTGCGCTGGATAAATTCCAGATGGATGCAAACAGACCAGCGACGCAGTTGATCACGCAAAAGACGGGTGGTATACTTGTGGTATATTCGTGTAACATTTAGGCGGCTGTAGCGGGAACAAACTGTCTGAATGGCTGAAATGATCTAGGAAGAAGTAAAGTGCCGAAAGTTCGACATAGTTTGATGGTAGTCCCTGTGCGTTTGGCAGAGATAGTTTCTACAAGATAAAAGGAACGCTCCTCTTGTTCGGAAAAAGCTGTGTTGTGGAGCAGTAAAGGACCCAGGTGAGGGACAGTTTGGCTGTGAGAGACAAAAGACCGGAAATTTCGGGGACTATCCTCTGAACCAGTGTCAAGTGCAGAACAGGGAACATCACACTCTGTAACGACGCAAAGGAGAAATTTTGTGTGAACACTGCGTTCACTTCGGCTGAAAGTCAGCTTGTTATTATCTGTAGCGTCGTTGAGCTGCAACAGCGGAGAAATGAAGCAGCCACATAGTTAATTGTTCTTGTGAGAACTGAGAGAGCGGAGAAATGAAACAGCCACATAGTTAATTGTTCTTGCGAGAACTGAGAGGGCATTGTAATATGCACGCTGTTCCATCCATGCACGTGCATATTATCAAGACTAGGGATGAGTGAATGTTTTCTAGCCGAACGAGAAACATAGGACAGTCTCTGCTGATAAAATCAGCAAAGATTTTGATTAGCTTTTATAGGACTTTCAGAGGAGGAGAGCAGCCATACAGCTGACAGCTCATCGCAGCTAAGGTAAATACCTCCAGCAGAGTCATAAACATGTTGGTTCACCAGCTTGCGTCCACTGTGATCTCGATCAACCTTGAGTAATCTTTTACTCATCTTGTCACAAAAACTAACCATCCTCCATGGACTTGATTGTCATTCTGAATAGTTTCTGAATAGTTTCGTCTCGTCATTTCAATTAAAACATGTTGCTACTCCCGAGAAAATCCGATATGTCACAATTTATTGTGCTTCGATAACAATCTGATTAGGTTCTGGGTTCGAATCCCTAACCAACACAAAGCTTTACCTCACGGCATATCAAGTAAGCTACTTGTGAAGAAGCAATATTTGACATCTCTCGTAGTTTTTTAACAGGGACAATAGATGCTGGGTAGGAATTCGCGTCCGTTAAAAATGTTTACGTTATGTAATTTAAAGTTGATATTTGCTAACTGATACTGTCTAAAATCGAGGTATATCACTCTCTGTATGCCTAGTCAGGAATGACTGCTAGTTTCCGTCAGTCACGAAATCTTTGCTTAACATGCATGACCTGGGTTTGAATCCATATGCAGAACGAGACGGTTGGTCGTGTCATTTGAAACTCATACATATTCTCAACTAGAAGCTCGTGAATATCTTAAATTTTAATGTCATTTTGTGAAATAATAAGTACGGTATGTTACTTTGAAGAGGAAATTATGAATACGACGAACTTACTACGTGTATTACCTATCTGACGTAATAATGAGAGTGGTAACATTTCAGGTATGTCATTTATTGTAATAAATGTGAGCTTACAAGCCTTAAGGACAGTGAAAGGGTCCTGTAGCCACCTTTCATTAGTCCGGTAGCCCATTTTCATTAACATTTCTCTTTCTTTTCCTTGTTTCTATATTCTATTTACTCTCATAGTAGTGTGATTGAATGAATGTGGTTGTGTGTCACGTTGCTAGACGGTGGCGTAGTCTGCTGCAGAAAGTCTGCGATAGTCGTACAGATTCAGCAGCAGTTGCACAGAATAGCCAACTCTCGTAGTGGTCAAGTCGGCAAAGAGGTTTCCGCTACTTGTGAGAAATCCACCTGCGTTAGGTTGGTGGCGGAAATGGCATCTTGGGGTTTTCCGGTCCACGCGGAGCGTGGAAGAGGCTGGAGAAGAGGGAGGAGTCTGCCGCCGGTACGGGAAGCGTCCACAGCTGTGCTCCAGTCGAAGAAGGGTGAGTTAGACTGTCCGCGTGGCGCATTGTTACTTGGCGAGGGGAGAGCTGTTAGCCTTGCGGGAGGAGTCTGCCGCCGGTACGGGAAGCGTCCACAGCTGTGCTCCAGTCGAAGAAGGGTGAGTTAGACTGACCGCGTGGCGCATTGTTACTTGGCGAGGGGAGAGCTGTTAGCCTTTGGTCTCGCTTTTCAAATCTGGAAGATTGCTTTGCCTTGTCGCAGCAAGGAATGCAAAACTTTGGCAGATCTTTCTTTTAGCAAATTTCTGTAGCAGACTTGGATCCGCCGGAAGAGGGCCACACAAAGGTGTCGATAAGAAGTGAGCACTCGCTTCTGTATGAATGTCTGTTTGCCTTCAGCTGTGCCTGTATAAGCTTTCACCTTTCTAAATATTTAAAGCCTTGCCTTCTCTTAAATTTTCCTTACTTTCCGTGTCTTTCGTCCGTGGGGAGCCAACCACGTGGTAGAACATTATAGTTGTTGGGCTACCGGCATCGCTAACTGTCCGATCGCATGTTTGTTTTAGAAAATGTTACCACGATTGTATGATGTGATATTGTTGGAATTTGGCACTATACCTAGAAATTGTACCTCCACAAACCATGTGTTATCAGGAATCGTGTACATGCCTCACATCCTTAGTTTAGGAATAAATGATTTTATCTACAATTTTCTCTTGTTTTCCGAGATTACGGTTTTGCGCCTAAGCCACTCACCTCGTAGCTTTCCCATTAGCACATCCAATGCGTTTCCTTATGCACAGGTCCAGTGATTAGTCTCCTCTTGTATTTTATAACAAATGCTTTAGATTAAGTCATATTTTCAGGTGTGTTGCTCGGAGCTGATCTTATGCAGTGTTCATGCATTTTCTATTTTATTTTAAATGTTTGATTGTCGTGAACAGCGCACGGGCAATACTATTAATTACATCGTATCCGCTGTGAGCGACCTCACAACGTATGCATTTTTGTGAGTTTTTGGTCTGTGATCAAATTAATTTATTTTCCGACTCGACCAAATCTTTGATTAGTTGTATGGTTTGAGTCGGTGGCGACCCTATTCTTCTCACGTTGATTTCATAAGCAATAAGTATTTCCATTCCCAATAATAAGGAATAACCCGTAGTAACGTGGTTAGTTACAACAGTCTGATCTGTGATAAGGTGTTCCCTGCTATTTGTAGTATCGTGGTATTACTCTTCACCTTGAGTTATTGCGATACATAACAGTGTTTTCTAGTGGTCATTTGTTGGAACCATTTTCAATAGTCAAACGACTGTACCAAGGAGCGCTTAGAGGACCTGCTAGACAGCTGCGTTATGAGGGTTGTATGCGAATCAGGCGAAATGCAATTCAGGTCGTTCGGATACTTTTGAGCACGACTGTACATGATATGCTGTACGTGAAACGAAATGAAAATGAAAATTGAACGCAATCAAGTGCTGTTCCCAGAATGATCTTCATCCCTCGTGTGGATAAAATATGAGAAGTCAAAATCAGAGAAAAGACACTTTGCAGGACTTGATAAAGCCACGAAATTATATGAAAGGTGGATTGACTGTCCCCTTTTATCAGTACCTCCGTGACGTATCGTTGTGCCGCCAGAGTTGTCTTAGTCACTACCAGCCGTGACCTGAAGTCATAACTGATGGATGCTCAACCACAACACCACTGTGCCTATCCAAACATTGGAGGACTAGGACCTTTTCTTAGGTAGCTGCCGTACTCGCTGACGATGGTCAACATGGGTAGTTCAGAACCACGATTCATCACTGAACACAATGCGACTCCATGCTACAGCAGTGTCTGCTCCCCAGTCAAGGCACGATTCCAAGCAACCGTTTTTGAAATGGTACTATGAATGGAACGGTAATTCCCTAGCCTGGCCACTGGAGGTCTCCGAGCAATAGCGTTGCTAACACAGAATGTTGCCAGGAGTCCATTACTTGTTCTCGGATGGTAGGTGCAGATGTGAAAGTGTTATGATGTGGTTGGTGCACAATACGGCGATTCTCCCTTTAGGTGACTAGAATCTCGACGGCAAGTATGACTGCGCTAACGCTTCCATCCAGTCCAACCTCAGGCTTCTGTCACATCTGAATGCCCAACAAATCTGGATATTGCACGATCGGGTCATCTGGCCAAATTGAGACGCAGAATGAGAACACTTCTAAAAACTAGTCGGTACTGATAACGCTGTCTCTCACGATTACGTTCCACCTCTACGTCCTCCATAATGATCACTCAACATCTAACTTCGTTCACGCCCTTTATATACCGAAGCAGGCCTGGTAACAACATGAACAACACTGATAAACTCTAGAGGTTGGTGTACCGGTCACAGAAAAATGAACTACTGATTTTCATACCTGCAGATGATGTTTAAGTGTACGAAGTTACACTCATATCCGATCAAGCCTTCTGAGTGCTTCAGGTTTTTTCAGGGATCGTGTGTTAGGTTTCTGTTCGTGAACTCGTTAGCAGTTGTCAGTGCAGTTTCAGTACATGTTTGGCAGCTAAATTGCGGAGTTACGCTATTCCAACTTAAAGAACATTTGTAGAAGGTTTCAGTTACTTTTTCAGGTGTCTAACTCTTTATACTAACTGTTCACAGCAAATAGTTCAAATTTGTCTTTCTTACTCTGGTACTTGGCGGTTATAACACGACTTTACCGCATTAATTATGAGTAATATCCAAAAATTCTTGTGGGAGCAATATTGTTACCTACACGCATGACTGACCTTTACGGATCGACATCTACTCAATTTCGGTTTTTTTTTTTTTTTTTTTTTCATTGCACTAGGCTGTGAACTGACGACTGCACTTGAACTTGATATAAGCCGCGAAATTTTCGTCAGTCATAATTGGTCTCAGTTCACGGAGAAATAATCTATGCTGAAAATTAACAGAGGTTTCTGAGTTCACCTTGACCACAGTTAATTTTTTTGATAATCTACGACACACTATTTTATACAGCTGGCCCTAAGTATAATTTACAAAGGCGAGAAGTCACTGGAACAGTAGGTGTAAACTTTATAAGAGGCCCGCTGGGCTCACTTCGACCCGTTACTCACCTGATAGCTATAAGGCGGGAGCCAACGCCTCGTTCCTCAGACCCTTGTAGGGGTGGCGACGAAGGGCGCGGAGGAACGCCGCAGAGTGTTTGTGTGTGCGGCAGACGGCGAGGGGCGGCCAGACAGGGAGACAGTCCTGTTGTGTCCTGAGAGTTGTCTGTCAACAGCAATCACTCGCGGCGCCCTCTGTCTCTCAGTCTCCCCAAAGGGACGTGTTGACGCAACCGCAGGAGACACGGCACGGACGTGAGGTGGACGTTGTATGTAGTTTCCAATGCAGCTGGCGTCAGCGTCTCGGGACCTGCTACAATGAACAGCCCGGCTGCCTTCTTACTGTCTCTCTCTCCCCCGCCTCTGTCTGTCTCTACATCCCTCCATTCCTCCTTCCATCAGTCTCTCTCTCTGTCTCTCTCTCTCGTTCACTCCGCCACTTCTTTTCTTCCCTTCCCATTCTATTTACCACTCTCTCTCCACCTGTCATTACCTCCCTACACCAACTCTCTCAGTGTTCTCTCCCTCTTTTCTCTCTCTTGCTCTTTATCAGTATCATGGACGATAAATAGTTAGGACAAGAAGAGAATAGAAGCTTTGGAAATGTGGTGCTACAGAAGAATGCTGAAGATTAAATGGGTAGATCACATAACTAATGAGGAGGTATTGAATAGAATTGGGGAGAAGAGGAGTTTGTGGAACAACTTGACAAGAAGAAGGGACCGGTTGGTAGGACATGTTCTGAGGCATCAAGGGATCACAAATTTAGCATTGGAGGGCAGCGTGGAGGGTAAAAATCGTAGAGGGAGACCAAGAGATGAATACACTAAGCAGATTCGGAAGGATGTAAGTTGCAGTAAGTACTGGGAGCTGAAGAAGCTTGCACAGGATAGAGTAGTATGGAGAGCTGCATCAAACCAGTCTCAGGACTGAAGACAACAACACACACACAACACTGACTTCTGCCTTCTCTTTCTTCCCCTGCATCGCCCACCCGTCTCTCTCTCTCTCTCTCTCTCTTTCCCTCTCTCTCTCCCGCCCTCCCTCCCTCTCTCTCTCTCTCTCTCTCTCTCTCTCTCTCTCTCTCTCTCTTCTCTCTCCATCCCTCACTCATTTTCCCCTCTTTCTCCTTCTAACTTCCCCTCTCTCAAACCTCTCTTTTTACAGTTATAGAAATAAATATTTCGTCTCATTGGTATATTAAAATTCATAACTGGTTTCGGATTTGCTGGCATCATCAGATCCAACAAGTATGGCAGTGAAAAAAATGCTCTGTTTCACTCTCCTTTTCTCTGTTTGTCTCTCTCTCTCTCTCTCTCCCTTTCCCCTCTCTCTCACACATACACCCACCCACCCAACCCTGACCCCACTCACATACATACACACACATTCACACAAGCACACACATCCATGCACATGCATGCTCACACATATCTATCTCTTCTCCATTTTATCTCTTCCACATATCTTCTCTTTCTCTTAATCTCTTGGTGTCTTCTCTCTCTTACTGTTCCATTCCATGCTCTCTGTCTTCTGTCTCTTTCTATCTCTCTCTTTCTGCCTACTAACCCTATAGACAAACCTATTATAATGGCAGTGAACTGTCCCTTGTACGTTTCACTGCAAACTCTGTCTAGCTTGTTTACAGAGTGGATTTTGTTTCTTAATAATTCATTATTACATTGTCATAGGTCCCAATTATCTGTGAATTTGGCAACACATGCTCGATACTAAATATCATCCGCAAAACTTTCCATCAGCTTGCCAGTGTCCTGAACAATAATATTCAATTACTGCCTGATGAGAGCCTTGTAAACCAAGACCAGTTAAGAAAATAAATTAAAATTATAGAAGGCATAAACACTTTGTGTGGATGCACATTCTAACCAGTCTGTCTGCGATAGATATCAGGTGGAGGCCGCTACTGCGGTCCCCTGCAGAGTTTCGTTCCAATAGTGGAAATCTTTTTCAAGTAAGCTGGAGGGTAGACGTCGAATTAACTGAAAGACGTAGAACTAGGCCTGTAACACGTCGGTATAGCCCATCCTGAAGTTAAAGAGAAATTCTCGGAGAGATGAAATGGAAATCCTTGGAAGAAAGATGACGTAGTTCCCATGAACGAGTGATAATTTAATTTAAAGAAGCTGTGGTCGAAGAAGACAGTGCAACCATTATGATCTCCCCATCATAAATCTCACATACGGATGATAAAGTAAACGAGATAACGGTGCATACGAAGAAATTTGAACTATTATCTCTTTCTTTCTCAATAGAACACAAAATCTGTAGTAATGGTACGAAGTCCGCTTGACTATGTACTGTACAGTGGCTTGCGGAGTATATATGTACATATAGATGAATAAAACGCTCTAGAACTTTCAGCCGTATTAAGTGATTAAATGAATCGGTCATGAGCCTTCGGTCGACTAACCGTCAGCGACTTGACAATGACAAATGGATTACGTTATTGAAAGATGGAAAAATAACCGTATGACGCGGCTGGAAACTCGAAAGGATACCACTAATTCATTGTGGATCTATTCGTTAACAAATACAAAAATAATCAATGTTTGTAAACATCAGCATACTGGAAACCATCGGAAAGAATCTCGCCTGCGCCTTATACAGGGTGAGTCACCTAACGTTACCGCTGGATATATTTCGTAAACCACATCAAATACTGACGAATCGATTCCACAGATCGAACGTGAGGAGAGGGGCTAGTGTAGTTGGTTAATACAAACCATAAAAATATGCACGGAAGTATGTTTTTTAACATAAACCTACGTTTTTTTAAATGGAACCCCGTTAGTTTTATTAGCACATCTGAACATATAAACAAATACGTAATATATTTAGTGTTAATATCTCGCAAAACCAGTAATACTATGTCTTCACGTGACACATGTCACATAGAGGGCGTGTCAAGCCCCGTCACACCGAGGTCTGCTGAACAAGTGCATGTAAACAGCGACCGCAGTCTATGTGATCGCCGTGAGCTTATTGACACCGGTGCTTACTAATTTAAGTTATTTATTACAGGTATGTTCCTAACAAGTGTTATGTTCATATGCAGATGTAATTGTGATTTTCTGTTTTATACTCTCTGATCGTAATGTGAAAAATTTTTTAACTTCTAGCACTGAAGATGGTCACTAAGTGACCGAAAATCGATTTTGCGATAATAAACAAAAATATACGACCAATGCTGTCTCTCCTTCCAAGTATATCCAAAAATACGTAATCAGTGCCGTTTGTTGCATTGTAAAATATTAATTACATCCGGAGATATTGTAAACTAAAGTTGAAGCTTGAGTACCACTCCTCCGTTGTTCGATCGTGTGCACCGAATTACGTAGGGATCCAAAGGGAACGGTGATGGACCTTAGGTACAGAAGAGACTGGAACAGCACATTACGTCCACATGCTAACACCTTTTTATTGGTCTTTTTCACTGACGCACATGTACATTACCATGAGGGGTGAGGTACACGCACACACGTGGTTTCCGTTTTCAATTACCGAGTGGAATAGAGTGTGTCCCGACATGTCAGGCCAATAGATGTTCAATGTGGTGGCCATCATTTGCTGCACACAATTGCCATCTCTGGCGTAATGAATGTCCTACACGCCGCAGTACATCTGGTGTAATGTCACCGCAGGCTGCCACAATACGTTGTTTCATATCCTCTGGGGTTGTAGGCACATCACGGTACACATTCTCCTTTAGCGTACCCCACAGAAAGAAGTCCAGAGGTGTAAGATCAGGAGAACGGGCTGGCCAATTTATGCGTCCTCCACGTCCTATGAAACGCTCGTCGAACGTGTACTTCACGGTAATGTACATGTGCGTCAGTGAAAAAGACCAATAAAAAGGTGTTAGCATGTGGACGTAATGTGCTGTTCCAGTCTCTTCTGTACCTAAGGTCCATCACCGTTCCCTTTAGATCCCTACGTAATTCGGTGCTCTCCGATACACACGATCGAACAGCGGAGGAGTGGTACTCAAGAGTCAAATTTAGGTTACAATATCTCCGGATGTAATTAACATTTTATAATGCAACAAACGGCACTGATTACGTATTTGTGTATATGTTCAGATGTGTTAACAAAACTAACGGGGTTCCATTTAAAAAAAGTAGGTTTGTGTTAAAAAGCATACTTCCGTGCTTTTTTTATGGTTTGTGTTAACCAATTACACTAGCCCCTCTCCTCACGTTCGGTCTGTGGAATCGATTCGTCAGTATTTGATGTGGTTTACGAAATATATCCAGCGGTAATGTTAGGTGACTCACCATGTATACAGGTTGTAAAATTTAAGTTGACAAACCAGAATAAGTCGAAAAATAAGCTTTACACGAAAAAATGTGTAGAATCCAAAGTTGATTATTTTCGAGGCGGACATCTGCTGGTGCTAAAATTAGCCCACCACCCCAGCCCCCTGGGGGTGGGGCGGGAGGCATCTTTAAAATTTCAAATGTGGACCACCATTTTTTATTGCAGGATCAGATTCTACAAAAAAAAATACTACGTAAATTTTGTCTTAAACATTGCTTTTATTCTTGGTAGTTGGCGCTGTAATTCAAGAAAATCTATGTTCTCATTTTGCATGGAAAATGGTTACGGATGAATAAAAAATACTTAATTCAACATTTGTAAAACTCTAATTCCTCTCTCTTAAACCCCACACTATGGGGAGAGTTTTAGCTTTAGCCAATCAAAATTTACGAAGGAAATAAACATTTTTTATTTATCCATAATCATTTCCACGCAAAAATGAGAAAATGGAATTTTTAATTACGGCGCCAACTATCAAGAATCAAAACAAATGTTTAAGACAAAGTGTACTTAGTTTTTTATGTAGAATCTGATTCTGCAATAAAAAATGGGGGTTCCCATTTGAAAGTTTCCTTCCCGCTCCACTCGCAGGGTGCTGGGGTGGCGGGCTAATTTTAGCACCAGCAGATTCCCCTCTCTAAAATAATCACCTTTGGATTGTAAACATTTTTTCGTGCGAAGGTTATTTTTCGAGTTATTCTGGTTTGTCAACTTACAATTTACAACCTGTATTACAAATAAAGACGCACCAAGAAGGAATTATTCGAATGGGACGGAAAGCGGAAATATGGTGTACATGTACAGACAAATAAATTACTACAATTTCAGAAAAGCTGCATGTTTTATTCAAGAGAAAGATTTTCGTAAAGTGAGCAGGACAAAACGTGTTGTTCCATCTCGGAATCTTATGCGAGCAGTGATTCGGCTCCCCATTGATTGGCAGAACTCATTGGATGCCCTCCTGAGGGATATCGTGCCAAATTCCTTCCAATTATCGTGTTAGATCGTCAAAATTCTGAGATGGTAGAAGAGCTGTGCCCGTAATACCCCAAACGTTCTCCGTTGGGTGATATCCGTCGACCTTGCCGGCCAGGGTAGGGTTTGGCAAGAAGTAGAAACTGTGGGCAGACATTATGTTGCTATAAGCTGAGCCTAGGGTTGCTTGCCATGAACGGCCACAAAAAGTGGTGTAGCTGTGAGAGCGCCGCGGATGACTACTAAAGGAGTCCTGCTATGGAAAGAAATGGTGCGCCATAGCATCACTTCTGGTTGTTGTACCATATGGCTGGAGATAGCCGAGTTCGTAACGTACCGCTTTTGGGGTGCCTCCAAACACATCTTCGGCCTGGAATCGCATTGAATGGAGTAGAATTGTCTTCAGTGGCTAGTCTCGCTTCGAACTGAGCCCCAATGACAAGAGAAGACGTGTCCGGAGACGCCCCAGACAGCGATTGGATACCAAACTGACTGTCGCCCGCCGTACGCCGGCTACCAGGAATGATGATCTGGGCTGCAATTCCTTTTCACAGTGGGACCGCTTTGCTTGTCACCCGCGGCTCCCTTACAGCACAACAGTACGCCTTCCATATTCTACGCTCAGTTTTGTTGCCCTTCATTGGAAGCCACCCTAGGCTAGCAAGATAATGCCCGCTCGCTCACGGCAACAGTTTCTGCTGCTTGTCTTCGTATTTGCCAAACCCTGCCTTGACCAATAAAGTCCTCGGATCTCCTCCCAGTTGAGGACGTTTGGAGCATTATGGCTGGGCCCTCCAACCATCTCGGTATTTTGACGATCAAACGCGTCATTTAAACAGAATTTGGCACGATACCCCTCAGGAGAACATCCAACACATCTGTCAACCAATGTCATGCCGAACAACTGCTTGCATAGGTCGAAAGGTGGAACGACGCGCTATTAACTTGCTCAATTTGTCAAACTCTTTCTCTTGAATTAAATACACAACTTTTTCGAAGCTATAAAACTTGTCTTTTGTCTTTCTATGCGTGTACATCTCATTACTTATATCCGTCCCACTTGGATTATTCCTTCGTGGTGCGTCTACTTTTTAGTTTCTATTTTTTGTTTTTATAGAGTGTGTATAAAAGAAAATGATTCACGATGGGCAATTTTGAGATATCGTCAAATTCACCACTCTAATATATATATATAAGCCCGCATCTCGTGGTCGTGCGGTAGCGTTCTCGCTTCCCACGCCCGGGTTCCCGGGTTCGATTCCCGGCGGGGTCAGGGATTTTCTCTGCCTCGTGATGGCTGGGTGTTGTGTGATGTCCTTAGGTTAGTTAGGTTTAAGTAGTTCTAAGTTCTAGGGGACTGATGACCACAGATGTTAAGTCCCATAGTGCTCAGAGCCATTTGAACCATTTTATATATATATATATATATATATATATATATATATATATATATATATATATATTTCGGAGATGAAATTGACGATACCTGAAAAATTGCCCACCGTGAATCATTTATCTTCGTATCTGGTACTGTCATTCGCTCCTTCCTGTGGCACTATTATCGTAGCTGTTTTGGTTGCGAAGATAAAGAGTGTTTGAGGTGGTTGTCATCACTTCAAGGTGCTCATCAGGACATATTCTGTCTCTTGCGTCTTTCGTATCAATGTATATCTCAACGGGAAAATTGGTGACTGGTCTGTAACGTTCTCGAGCTTCTACGAAAATTTTCTCCTATTTTCAAAGGTTCATGAGTGCTCTGAAAAACATCTTGGAAACCGCACATTTCGTATTCGCCTGTAAGCACAATCGTCTTAAATGATGATTTGGGCAACGTAGTAAAGACAGAGAAATAACGAATCGAGAACGGGTATCCATTTATAAAATGATTTTACATGAACAAAATATGGTTACTGGAGCAGAGAAGTTTAGCAACAAAAAGAAAATGATGATCAGAAAAGCAGGAAATACAGGGTAAGAAAAAATATTTTATGTTGAGACAATGAAGAACCAAGACGAAAGCGTCAGCTTCCGGATATAATCCCTGAATTTGCTCAACGTGCCCGGTGTGTCCTTCTAAACATCATAAAGTCGGAAATATTAATCAGGAAAGAAAAAAGACAAGTCCACATTCATACCATGAATCCCACTCATTTCAGCTAACGTATCATTCAGCTTTAAAAAGCTACAAGCCGGCCGAAGTGGCCGTGCGGTTAAAGGCGCTGCAGTCTGAACCGCAAGACCGCTACGGTCGCAGGTTCGAATCCTGCCTCGGGCATGGATGTTTGTGATGTCCTTAGGTTAGTTAGGTTTAACTAGTTCTAAGTTCTAGGGGACTAATGACCTCAGCAGTTGAGTCCCATAGTGCTCAGAGCCATTTGAACCATTTTTAAAAAGCTACAAATTGCGATAAGATTAACGAAAAACATGACTCTCTATAAAGCACAACGGCAAACATTCCATCGTTGCAGCGTGAATTTAAACGAATTGAGTTTGTTGTATAGAGAAACATATAGAGAGCGTGTACATATCAACATTTGCAACTGAGGGCCAAACGTCAAATGTAGTTTATAACTTTATACTTTGATGAAATCAGATGCTATTCAAATACTATGATTAAAACACACTTTTCTTCAATACTGAAAATAAATTGAAAAAAAAAGACCAAGCGATGTTGGTCATTTCCAATTAATTTAAAAAAAAAAGTAGTTAAATACACCAACACAAAGCATAATTTTTGACTTTACAAACTTCTTTCCAGAGGAAGTATTAAGTTATAAGGTCATAAGTGAAATAGTGTCTGCCTCAAAGTCAGTTATTTCTCAAGATGTCTGGTAACACAAGCAATTCAGTTACAGCCTAAAATAAACCTCTCACATTAACATAACTACTATTTTAAAAATAGTCTAGAAAATTAAACATTTAGTTAAGCCAGAATTACGATTGTCATGACCCACCTTTGATGTTAACGTTTCTAATCAAAATGACAAAAATACTGAAAGCTATCCCTGCGTTCAATATCTTGATTGCACCATGTTAGTTACACTTGATTCAAGTGTAACACAGTCATTCACTGTCTTATTTTGTTCAAAATTCTGCTCGATATCAGCACCTAATAAATTCTGTTATACTTGCCTTACTTGTTAGAAGTAACGTTCCAAACAGCCTGCTGCAGTGTCTGTGGTCCTAAATCAAACCCAAGCACACAATTACTGCAAGCATTTGCTCAAAGCAGCCAGCAGACTGATTATTGGCCAGTTGTGAGGGAGGGATTCCACAACAAGGTAGTGAGCTAACATTATCATTCTGGTTGGTGGCTGAGAAGACTAGGGTGTGGTTCTGAGTGAGGAGTTGGGTTGATTTGGTGCAAGATACCAAACAGCGAGGTCATAAGTCATTAGGGAAGGATGAAGAAGGAAATCGGCCGCGCCCTTTCAAACGAACCATCCCGGCATTTGCCTGAAGCGATTTAGGGAAATACGGAAAACCTAAATCGGGATGGCCGGACGCGGGATTGAACCGTCGTCTTCCCGAATGCGAGTCCAGTGTGCTAACCATTGCGCCACCTCGCTCGGATGACTGAGGTGGCAGCGTAACCGATACAACACGTTGCAACGTTTTTCCATGTGATACTGGCGTTCCCAAAACAATGACACAACGAGCACCTGGATTCAGCAGGCATAAATAGCCTCACCTATGGCGCGTCGCTACTAGCTTTGACACGGAAAACCTCCAAATATATCACGTGTACACTCGCGACTGGAAAGAGGTACGACTCTCCTTTCAGTGTTGAAAACAATTTCGGTATGTTAGCTACAATTGATACACAGCAATATCTGACTTAAAACACATCAAACATAAATTGACCAGCAACCATAAGTTTTAGTGCAAACGTTTCAAAGCATGCACTGTGTTTTACTTAATTTCGAAGTATGACAATAATTATGAGCAACATTCATTATCAGGCTGTGATATCAGAGTATAATATACATCAAAATATTATTTTTGCCGAATGGTTTCCTCAAAATCGAGTGGAAAAGATTAATTAGCACAGAGGAAGTGCTAATCCCAGTACAGAGATTTTAATTTCTTTACCTGAGAAGTAAAAGCTTAACTGGGAACGTAACTACAGAAACTTACGTTATTTTCCTTCATCTGCATGAAACAATTTTTTTGAGGCACATTATACGATTTGAAATTTTATAATAGAGTTGTGGAGAGCAACCAGTACTCTGTGCTGCACCAGGCGATGGAACAGAGAATCGTATAGGTGTTGTATCGCTGTCGTCTCAGTGTGAACCAGTAGAGTCTCTTCATCTACTTTTCTATGTGCTCCACCATTGCGGATTACTTACGTGTCATATCGCGTATTATAACACTTCTCGTAGCTCCTCAGTATATATAGTTACTGATACCTACTGCAATTCATTGGTATTGTAGTAACAGGATACAACGTTTGTCATATCACTTTTTCCCGCGTGCCGTTGGAGAATGGAACGGTAGAGAGACAGCATGAAGGGGGTTCATTGAACCCTCTGCCAGGCACTTTATTGTGAATAGCAGAGTAAACACGTAGATGTAGATGTATCGTATCTCTTCAGTGTGTATAGCTGCTGATTCCTACTGTGACTCATCGGTATTGTAGTCATAGGATACAACATTTATCATATCACTTATTGTAGCTCCTCAGTGTGTACAGCTGCTGATTCCTACCGTTACTCATCGATATTGTAGTTATAGGATACAACGTTCCTTTTCTCCATATTTGAAGACCACAAATTTCCATTTCTGGTCCCTTAAAGCCAGTGGCCAACTTCTGCATCATTTTCAAATCTTATCTAAGTATTTTTTGGGACATTGCCCTCAGGAAAACAGCGATTAATAATTTTACATTAAATTTATTTCAATAAAACAAACTACATTGCATGTAAATTATGTATACTTCGTTTGGTTCCCGGTTTCGGTGTTTATGAGAGCATCATCAGACTCTTTTTTACCTTGTAAATAAGAGTATTCCATATTGTAACCGGTCGAGGGATGAACTGGTCTTATTAAAAAACCGGAACTGGCCACCAAGTGAATTTTATTCATTTCTCGACCACTTACAATATGTATTACTCTTGTTTACAGAGTATAAAGTTGTCTGATATTAGACCGAAACCGGCCATCAAACGAAATATATACAACTTAAAGGCGATCTAGACTGTTTTATTGAAATAATTTTAATCTTATCTTACTGTGTGTCGAGCTTTTTTCATATAGTATTTTCTTGATAGGTAACCGCGCCGTCTGAAAAAAGCTTTTGCTTTAATATTGATACTGTCTACCAGCTCATTAATAGACAGTATGAACAAAAAGTGTCCCACCACACTTACTGGGGTGCGCCTGAAGTAACTTGAACTTCTGCTGCTGACTAGAGCCAAGATTTACTCCTGGTTTCAGCCGCGATGTAAGGATGCAGCGCACGACACACGGAATCGGCCTGCGAGCTGGCAACGAAGCACGGCGCCGTAACTGTAGCGATCGGCTGTGGCTGCGCTATCGCTTTCGAGTGCAGTTCCTAGAGTTAGGGGAACCAGTGCGTAATAGCGATCGCTGTGTGCCGCCATCACCGCACGTTCGTTAATAGGAGCCGAGGCGAGCAAGCGGCCGCAGATAAAGCGACTGCCACGATTCGGGCAGTATAGTGTGGGGGCGCTGTACACAACGCCTCTCTCGCACACGGCGACTCGTGCGATGTGAGCTGCGCGGCACGTGTGTATCGCTGCGAGGCAACGGAAATGCGACGGCACACATACCACACCAGTGCAGCACGAACTCGCTTTGCAGCATCGACCTTACGACTTTTTGGTACGAGCTTGTGGAACTCCAATACTGGACTGAAACAGGGTCTCAGGGGTACTGCCACAGTGGACAGCCTACAGGGTGACTAAAGGCATGGTGTACTGATTTCGCGAAACCCAGCAAAAGACTGACCGTATGGAAATAGACGTCAACGGGTAGGTACTGCAGAGGTAACTTGGAAGAGCGTAACAAAAATTTTATAAAAGTCTCGATGCATTACTGACCATTAACTGACTTGCATCTACATTCCGCAGACCACGTTGTCGTGTGTGGCCTCTATTACGGTACCAAAACTGTCGAATCCATAGGTTTTGGTGTTGCTCGATTGAGTGATAAAAGTTGCACTGAAATGTTACCGCGAGGGGTTTGGTGGGGTTGGAGATAGGGGTAGGGGTGGGTGAAATGTGTGGAGCAATTTCAGTCAGATTTGGTACCCACCTCACCTACTTTTCAGAACAAGCAAAAGCAACGTGTTTTGAGAAAAGCCATAACACACCCATATCATTGATGTCAGTTTGTTGGAAGAGTTTAGATCACATATTGTATTCCTTTACTATGAAATATATAGTGGAAAATGATCTATCGACACATAAGCAGCACGGATTCAAAAATCATTGTTCTTGTGAAACACAATGGTTCTTTTGGAGATTTACAAAATGCTTTTTACACCGTTGCTCACGAGCATCTTCTAATCTTGTTGTGTGCATCTTGAGTTGTGTGACTGTATCCGTGATTTCTAGTCAGAAATGTAACAGTTCGTAGTGACTGACGTGAAGTCGTCAAGTGAAACGGAAACGGTATCTGAGGTTCCTCAAGGAAGTGTCATAGGCACTCCGCTGTTCCTAATCTATACAAACGATTTAGGAGACACTATGGACAGCCCTTTTAGACTGTCTGAAGATGACGCTGTCATGTATCGTCTAGTAATCAGAAGATAAAAAAATTGCAAAATCCTCTAGCTAAGGTATCTGTATGATACGAAAGGTAGCCATTTATCCTAATCAATAAAAAAGTGAGGTCTTCCACACGAGAACTAAAACATTCCACTGAATTTCGTTTATACGATAAATCACACAAATATAGAGATGGTCCATTCAACTAAATACCTAGGATTAAATTACGAATAATGTCAATTAGAAATATCATATAGATAATTTTGGTGGAAAGGCTGGTTCAAATGGCTCTGAGCACTATGAGACTCAACATCTTAGGTCATAAGTCCCATAGAACTTAGAACTACTTAAACCTAACTAACCTAAGGACATCACACACACCCATGCCCGAGGCAGGATTCGAACCTGCGACAGTAGCAGTCCCGCGGTTCCGGACTGCAGCGCCAGAACCGCTAGACCACCGCGGCCGGCTTGGTGGAAAGGAGGAGGGAGGGAAGAGGCGAACGAAAAACTGCGTTTTATTGGAAGAGCACTTAGGAGATGGAACAAATCTACTTAACAGACAACCTAAGCTACTTGTCCGTCCACTTATGTTACATTCCTACACGATATGGTGTCGTAACAAAATAGGCTTCACGGAGGTCATCGGAAAAGTTCGAAGAAGAGCAATTCACTTTGTGTCATCGCGAAATAGTGGAAAGAGTGACACGGTCTCAATATAAGCACTATCATCGTTTCGGCTAGACATTTTCATGAATTGTAATCTCCTACATTCACCTCCGTATTCCAAAACTGTTTTAATCCTCACCTACTTACCATCGTAAAAAAAGTCAGAGAAATCAAAGCTCCATGGAAAGATTTAGGTATTACCTTCCCATGTGCTATCAGAAAATAGAACAGTTGAATAATAGCCTAAAAGTGGTTCTACGAATCCTGTGCCAAACATTTAAGTGTGTACTGCACAGTAATCACTTAGATGTAGAACACCTGCACGTATTTAGAAAGGCTCAGAAAACTCACCAAGGCCCTTTGATGTCATATTTGTAGGCGTTTGAGGGTTTGTTAAGCCACCACAGTCTTTTAATGTGTCTTACTGGTTTTCGTATGCAATGGATTTATCACAGCGCATATCTAGTCCTTTTGGGTCGTCATCATAACAAAGCCACTGATAGGCGAGTGTAGCTGCCGGTAACAACTACTAAATAATAGTCTTTGTGTTGGTAACTGCGAAAGTAAGGAGACAAGCTGGTCGTTTCAAGTGGCAGTAAACAGTAGCCCCACTATTATCAGAAGTACAGGATACGATTCCCTTCCACAAATAGGCAAAGAAGTCCGAATCGCTTGTGGAAGGGGCAAATGATAAAGCCTTTGCGTTTGGAAAAATTTCATACTGCATCAATACCTCCTAGAAGACTGCACCTTCTCAGTTTCCATCATCTTCTCCCCTCGTATTCTGGCGACCGCTACAGGCATTTGTAAATAATACGTGCCTTGTGACGGAGCTTTTTAATGCACTTTAAATAGCGAGAGCAGCACATCCTCTCTCCTCCATTACCGCAAGAGACCAGGGTTTCGATCCAGTAAGCAGGATAAAATGGATGAAGGATGCGGCAGTTAGGCTTTGATGAAGATTCTTGCACAGTGTAGACTAGCGTGGAGAGCTGTATCAATTCGGTCTTCAGATTTAGGACAACCGCCACAGCAAGGAAAAAAACTGCTAAGTAGTCCTGATGAACATAACTTCAGCAATTACGTTTTCAGGGGATGATGCAATTGTCATCCATTGCAGGGGGTGATGTACGTGAATACAAGCGAGGAGTAACTCGTCACAGCCAGCTTCCTCAGCGCCGACCACCTCACCAACGTTACAATACGAACGACATCGATCACTGTTATGTCTGCAGTCTTCTCTGGCAAATGGTGAACAACAGCTGCCCCTGCCCCTCTCCCAGCTGACACGAGTATTGCATGCAAGGCGACGAGTATGCCATCTGTTACTCCCCATACCATTACCGCACTGGGGAAAATCTAACAGATCAGCAGAAAGATGCTCACTCAGCGTAAATCACGACGATAAAAAAGTTCCCATTTTCGCCGTCATAGCAAGAGCGCCTTGCGCCCTCTTCGTTTCCGCCGCGGGCCGGCGTCAGGCTGCAGAAGTTTTATTAAAAACCTGTTACCGCGTGGCGCCAAGTAGGTGGCGAGAGGGCGCGATATAAATTCGGAACGAGAGGGCGCCGTAAATCAATGAGGAGCGCGCGAATGGCGCTCTGCGCGCCCATTTGTGACTGTTGCTGTAATTAACCCCCCGTCGCGGGGCCGGCCGGCCTGAGGTGTATTAAAGCCAATAAATCACCGTGTCGCCGGCGGCTGCAGCGCCGAGGGGCGTTTTTGAGACAGAAAGAGGGTTGACGAATGACTACAGAAACGCACTCGGCGTTCCCGGAAAATTAGCGGGCCGTACCGTGCTAAGTGGCGCTCCACTCACAACTGCCCTATTCCCCTCTCCCTCCCCCCCCCCTTTCCCTGCTTATCCACTGTGAAACTTTATGCAGCTCCACCCTTGCAGTTTCAACGCCACTGGCGAATGTCGCAAATCATTTTTCATATACGAGAACTAAAATGTTCCATAAATATATTACGTTGGTGCATAAATTCTTAGCATTTATGTTTCGCAAGTTGATATTCCGATTGTAATGTGTTTACTCATCAATTGTCATTTTTTATTTGTATTTCATTGTTTCTGTTTGTGTTTACACATTGTCATTTTGTGCGTGGAACTGTTGACGATAGAAATGAAGTGCCAAGAGGAAGAATCGGAACTTCGTCCTTGTGCTTGAAAGGAAGATTGGATTTAACGTCCGTCGACATCAGCTGTTTGAGTTCAGTAGAGGGTGACAACAGCAGAGGCAGCCAGAAACATCTGCGCCGTCTCTGGGGATAATGCCGATGGACAGAGCAAAGCAAGTAAATGGTTCTTCCGTCTTATGAAACATCGTTGCGGCATTAATGACTCTTCAAGTTCTTCGGGGTTTTATGAAGATGGTGTAAACGCGTTAACAACGATCCACGTCAATGCACTCGATAAATGATAAATGTGACGAACAGTGATCATTCTCCCGTAGTGCTACATTTGCATCCAGCGAGGAAGGTTCAAAATTCGGGTGTATGTGTACTGCGTACTGCCAAAATCACAAAAATCAGCGGATGGCCATACGTCGCATCTCTGCTTGCACGTCATCAGATGGCTCGTGAACAACACCAAAAGTGTTCGATTGTGTGTGAATTCCTAGGGGACCAAACGTCTGAGGTCATCGGTCCGTAGACTTACACACTACTTAAACTAACTCATGCTAAGAACAACACACACACCCATGCCCGAGAGAGGACTCCTTCGGGAGAAGCCGCGCAATCAGTCACATGACGCCTCTAACGCGCGGCCACTCCGCTCGGCTGAACAACACTGACCTTTACTATTCTGTATCGTTATTGGTGATGAGAAATGGTGTCTTTATGGTAATATAAGAAAAAGAAACGAATGGCTGAGCCCAAACAAAGACCTGCTTGCATCTGGCGCCAGCTCGGCACCCACAAAATACCCGCCTGTTATTTACGGGAATAGTGACCTCAACATGGAAATCTCTAGACGCTTACAAGGGTGGACAAACATCTGGAAACACCAAAGCAGAACATATGACAATGCCTATTACAGTTTTGGAAAACCGTTGATATTCAAAGCAGTTTTCGTGGTCTCTGAATGGATAAATGCAGGTCCTGCATGATTTAAAGGAAATTTTATAGCATTCTGCCCGCAGAAAAGTGGCAAGATCAGTTATGGATTGTAGAGGCGAATAGCGATCATGCACATTTCTCAGTAAAGTACCCCAAAAAAGGCCTAATAGCACACGGGAAGGTGTCGTCGTTGAGTGGCTGTAGGAGGATTCAAGATGACTTGGACAAGATTTGTGATTGGTGTAAAGAATGGCAGCTAACTCTAAATATAGATAAATGTAAATTAATGCAGATGAATAAGAAAAAGAATCCCGTAATGTTTGAATACTCCATTAGTAGTGTAGGGCTTGACACAGTCACGTCGATTAAATATTTGGGCGTAACATTGCAGAGCGATATGAAGTGGGACACGCATGTAATGGCAGTTGTGGGGAAGGCAGATAGTCGTCTTCGGTTCATTGGTAGAATTTTGGGAAGATAATACACTAATACGACCTGTTCTTGAGTACTGCTCGAGCGTTTGGGATCCCTATCAGGTCGGATTGAGAGAGGACATAGAAGCAATTCAGAGGCGGGCTGCTAGATTTGTTACTGGTAGGTTTGATCATCACGCAAGTGTTACGGAAATGCTTCTGGAACTCAGGTGGGAGTCTCTAAAGGAAAGGAGGCGTTCTTTTCGTGAATCGCTGCTGAGGAAATTTAGAGAACCAGCATTTGAGGCTGACTGCAGTACAATTTTACTGCCGCCAACTTATATTTCGCGGAAAGACCACAAAGATAACGTAAGAGAGATTAGGGCTCGTACAGAGGCATATGGGCAGTCTCTTTTCCCTCGTTCTGTTTGGGAGTGGAACAGGGAGAGAAGAGACTAGTTGTGGTACGAGGTACCCTCCGCCACGCACCGTATGGTGGACTGCGGAGTATGTATGTAGATGTAGATGTAGATCTGTAGATTGTGGTGGCCAAGGGAGTTGCTACAATACTTTCTCGTCCTCATAAAACCAGTCCTGGGCGATAAGAGCTGTGTGAAAAGAGGTCTGTAATCTTGGAACACATCATAACCGTAGGGGAAGATACATTGTACCATGTAATCAACCTGGTCAGTCACAATCCTTGGCAGTAAGGCGAACTAGCAAAGTAACAATGTAGCCCACGGTATACTACGATGTGGCGGCCCTAATTATGGCTCAATATTGGGACGTAATCTCTCTCAGGAGTAGGATAGTGTGTATCTAGATCCATCAGAACATACGACATTCTTTCACTGCTCCGTGGTCCAGGCTGTATCGCTATGCCCCTCTTTTTCTTGTTAGGGGAATTTACATCACTGAAGAGTAGTTTTGGAATTCCAGCTCGTCATGCGATTCCCGGCTCCTGGAGCTCACTTCCTGTAGCTTTGGTGCTGACTGGGTTAGCGAGTGCGGCACTCATTTCCACAATGACTTTTTCAGCCACCATCCTTCTCTTTTTCGTTACTTTCCTCTTTAGTTACTAAGAAACACTATCTTCGCGTGCGTTGTGCCACTCTGATTTGGTGGATTTTACACTTAAAACTGCTACACCAACAAGAAATGCAGATGATAAACGGGTATTCATTGGACAAATATATTATACTAGAACTGACATAAGGCTACATTTGCATGCAAATTGGGTGCATAGATCCTGAGAAATCAGTTCCCAGAACAACCACCCCTTGCCGTAATAACGGCCTTGATACGCTTGGGCATTGAGGCAAACAGAGCTTAGATGGCGTGTACAGGTACAGCTGCCCATGCAGCTTCAACACTATACCACAGTTCATCAAGGGTAGTGACTGGCGTATTGTGACGAGCCAGTGGCTCGGCCACCATTGACCAGACGTTTTCAATTGGTGAAAGATCTGGAGAATGTGCTGGCCAGGGCAGCAGTCGAACATTTTCTGTATCCAGAAAGGCCCGTACAGGACCTGCAACATGCGGTCGTGCATTATCCTGCTGAATTGTAGGGTTTCGCAGGGATCTAATGAGGGGTAGAGCCACGGGTCGTACAACATCTGAAATGTAACGTCCACTGTTCAAAGTGCCGTCAATGCGAACAAGAGGTGACCCAGACGTGTAACCAATGACACCCCATAGCATCACGCAGGTTGATACGTCGGTATGGCGATGACGAATACACGCTTCCAATGTGCGTTCACCGCGATGTCGCCAAACACGGATGCGACCATCATGATGTTGTAAACAGAACCTGGATTCATCCGTAAAAATGACGTTTTGCCGTTCGTGCACCCAGGTTCGTCGTTGAGTACACAATCGCAGGCGCTCCTGTCTGTGATGCAGCGTCAAGGGTAACCGCAGCCATGGTCTCCGAGCTGATAGTCCATGGTTCTGCAAAAGTCGTCGAAGTGTTCGTGCAGATGGTTGTTGTCATGCAAACGTCCCCATCTGTTGACGCAGGGATCGAGACGTGGCTGCACGATCCGTTACAGCCATGCGGATAAGATACCTGTCATCTCGACTGTTAGTGATACGACGCTGTTGGGATCCAGCACGGCGTTCCGTATTACCCTACTGAACCCACCGATTCCGCTAACAGTCATTGGATCTCGATCCACGCGAGCAGTAATGTCGCGATTCGATAAACCGCAATCGCGATGGGCTACAATCCGACCTTTATCAAAGTCGGAAACGTGATGGTACGCATTTCTCCTCCTTACACGAGGCATCACAACAACGTTTCACCAGGCAACGCTGGTCAACTGCAGTTTGTGTATGAGAAATCGGCTGGAAACTTTCCTCACGCCAGCAGGATGTAGGTGTCGCCACCGGCGCCAACCTTGTGTGAGTGCCCTGAAAAGTTAATCATTTGCATATCACAGCATCGTCTTCCTGTCGGTTAAATTTCGCGTCTGTAGCACGTCATCTTTGTGGTGTAGCAATTTTTATGGCCAGTAGTGTATTTTTCTGCTTTCCCTGCATGTGGTGTAAATCTTCTATGTGTTTCGTTTTGAAACACCAAACACTTCAGTTACCCTGGTTGTGGAAGCAGCCAGCATACGATCACCAACAATTTTACGGCACTCAGCTTCACTTAGGTACGATATAATGCATTCACAGCTACACAGATCATTGTTCTGACAGCGACTGACAGCTGTTGAGGAACCTGCACAGTTTCCGTTCGTACTCTGATCCAGCAACGCAATCTGGCTCACTCATTGTATCTCCGAAAACCTATTAAGTGATGTGAACCCGAGTTGCAACGCCTGTAACATAGACTACCCTCCAGCTGTGACAAGTTACCGGGTTTGCATACACGGCAGGCGAAACTAGTTCGTCAACTCAGGATTCCAGCAGATCTCTACAGAGGTCCTCAACCGCAAGGGACTGTGTTCCATGTCATTCGTCATGTGCAGGTGGTAGGGTGGAACTAGGTATCACTCCAATATGTTGCGTAAGTCGTGTCCTCCGGCTTAGTCGGCAGTGCGTGTTATCCATCAGAGAGTTCGGCAGAATCATTCATTAGCGAAGAGTCTTCGAGTGTGTCCAAAGCAGTAGCCACTACAGCTCTAGTAACACCGTGCACAGGACCGAAAAGCAACTGGCGATCTACGACAGTTTTAGAACAGGATAGAGACTTGATAGTTAAGCTGGACTTAGTTGCCGACAGCACTGTTGTGTACTTGCATTGTTCACCGATCCTGAAGTTGGATATTTGTGTTCTTTTAACACTTGCGCTGTAATCATTTTAGCAGATATGTTCTGAGAATGCGTGCCTGATGTGAAGGGAGAAGCGACGCAGCATTCTCGCATCAGCGGCACCTCAGAATCTGTTGTCGGTATTCTACTTGACAACGTAAAAAGCAGAGCACAAGTCGGAACGAGGTTGTCCAGACCAGTAGATACACAGCAAAAAGTGCTAGCGGAGTTCATATCACTCTGAATAGCTGTTTTTGCGTTCCAAAGACGGAACAGCCCCTCAATAACCAGACGGTCATAAAGTTATGGCTCAACAGTATATGCTCTTGAAAAACCTGATGGTTCTTTTCTAAATAAAAAGTTTGTTGCTGTGTGTGTAATTTAAAGCCCAGCCTAAATATTTGTCTTCTTTGATTTACAACAAATGTTTACCTGGAATCGAGTGCATCTTTTGGAAACACTGTATTGTATGGGTACTCTGTTGACGCAGAGAATGTTAAGTAAAGTAGGGGTGAAAATCAATGCAGACTTGTTAAAAGCGGTGGTAGTGTCCAGAGGAACAGCGCAGTGAACCTCACAGCAATTTGTGTTCGTGAGTTTTTCAGAGGTAAAATCATCCTTCGTACCAAGTGCAACAACCACAATAAATTAACGCTGGAGATAAAAGAGCCAAGTGTCAAGGCACCCGGAACACTCGGCGTAAAACTGGCAAAAGCGATCTCTCGTGAAACCGTACGCTAGGCGTGTAAAGCGATAACAGTTCCAGTGGTGTTATACGGAACGCAAAATATGGTATTCACAAAGGCTGGTAATTTCAAAAACTCGAACGAAAAATATTGAGAAAAATACGAACGAAAAATGTTTTGGAAGTTCTTTGATGCAGCATGATGTACGGATCACCAGAGAAGAAAGAAGACCGGGAACTGTACGGCGCCGCGCGGGACTAGCCGAGCGGTCTGGGTAGCTGCAGTCATGGACTGTGCGGCTGATCTCAGCGGAGGTTCGAGTCTTCCCTTGGGCATGGGTGTGTGTGTTTGTCCTTAGGATAATTTAGGTTAAGTAGTGTGTAAGGTTAGGTACTGATGGCCTTAGCAGCTAAGTCCCATAAAATTTCACACAAATTTGAACATTTTTTGAACTGTACGGCTTAATGTAGCATACAAACATTCAAACATCTACATTGACGTATATATTCTGTAGTGATTGTATCACTGCTAATCACCCCCTTTCCTGTTACACTCGAAAATGAAGTGAGAGAAAAATGGCGTATCACAATATGAGCATCGATTTCTCTGTTCCTGTCTTTGCACTCCTTACGCGAAACGTACGTTTGTGGCAATGGAATCGTTCTGCAGGTAACCACAAACGCTGCCTCTATAAATTTTTTCAGCACTGTTTAGCGAAAAAGATTTCGTCTGTGCTCCTGAGATTCTCATTTGAATCCACAGAGCATTTTCAAAATACTCGTGTACTGAATTAATCTAACGATAACAGACGTAGCAGCGTACTTCTGAATTGCTTCAAAGTTTTGCTCGAATCCGACCTGGTAATGGCTACAAACACTCGAGCAGTACTCAAGAGTGCATCGTACTAGTCTTCTATACCCGTACACACTTATAGGTGAGCTCCAATTTCATAAAATTCTCACAGTATAACGAAGTCAACAATCCATCTTCACTGTTACCGCTTCCGTGCCCCTTTCATTTCATATTGCTTTGCAACGTTGCGCCAAGATATTTAATGGACGAGACTGTGTCAATGAGCACATCACTAACTGTGTAGTCCATCATTATAGGTTTGTTTTTCCCGTTCGTTAATTTACACTTTCCTTATGCTACAGTGCACAATGTGGAAACCAAACATCATCATAATGGTCTTGAAGTCAACGTACAGTGTATTTTCAGAGTGCATAAAATGTGTCTAGCGTTTGCTGCGATTGATTTTAAGAAACAAATAAACAACGTAACACAAATTCTTTACATCATAAAATAACATATTGTCATGAATGTATAAACAAAATAGAACTGCACACTGACGAGTCAGTGTACCAAATGTGTTAATGTCAGTTTAGAATCTGACACAGACGTCGAAGTCGTGGCGGTGTACAAAGCGTGTTACAGCAGAAAAAGCGATGTATCAAACTACGAAACAGGGCACCTCTGATAACATGTGGGAGAAGGTTCTCGTAGCGTACAGGCAATGAAATTTTACACCAATCTGTGCAAGCAACGTCGATCACTGGCTATCTGCTCCAGTTGATAAATACCTGTATATTTCATAGGATCGCCGCATATACTCGATGCCAGCATGTAGAAGGTATTTTTTTCGATACATTGGAAGAGAGAAATCGGGTAAAAATCTATCAGGTGAAATTAACGGATCTTTTATAGTTCGTAATTTTTCTCTGCTGGATGGTACAGAATAACAATGATAGAATGTGTGGGTGATAACCGTGAATGGATCCTGAGGGACGCGGATCACCTTCGATGTTGCGTCTTCCTACTTTTCCCAGCAAGAAACACCACCGTAACTGTTCGTACTGTCGCCGTGTTGCAGGAGCAGGTTTTATTTGACACTGACCTTACACTTCGTACACAAGTGGCAGAGCTATGACAACATGTTCCGACTTCCATCAAGTGGTGGAAACGGTCTCCTATAGCATTAAATCAGCTCACTCTGTTTCTACACAGGTTGCAGAATGTGGTGCAAATAGCCCTCTCCGACTTCTGGGTAAAATTCCTAAATTTGACCTTGCTATCAGTTGCGGTGTGTATTAAAGCACATCGCTCCATACCAATGATGCCGTTCCAATCACGACCGTATACTGGGAACATACTGCACAATGATTGACTGCCACCACTCCGTTGACATGGATGGAATATTAACAGAACACAGGATATCTTCTACTTGCCATTGTGGAATATGGGGTTAAATGCAGATGTCATCACCTTGACACAGTTGTTTAGAAGCGTTCCTCATTGCTACAGACTTGTCCTATTTCCATATGCTGCGATGCCCCACATATGTTTTTATTTCTATTTTTTTCACCAATATGATAACAGTACATCATTTTATTTGCGCTGCCTCAAGCGTGTTGTGAACAGCACCTTCCGCTGATGGTCAACACCGGAACAGTAATCATGTACATGACTGCAAAACGAAGGAACAATGCTTTTCGAAATGGAGCACCGACATATCCGCTACCATTTCGATGGGAAGATGAGATTAACTGTACAGGTAATCACCTTCGAATAGTTGCTGGAAGCCCTCTACAATACCGCAAACTCTTCCAGTTTCCATATGTTGCAATGTCTTTCACATTTGTGTCAATGAGAAACATTGCATCTGTGTTTTAATTCTACCAGCCTGTGGTGTGGCAGCTGTATAGTTTATGCCATGCGATGTTCAGTTTTCTGTGAGAGCCAGAGGATCGAAATTTTATTATGTCGCAGCAGCTGACACGGGTCTAAAAAAAGTGTATGGAAGTATACACTGATAATGTGTGTTACATCCGAAAAATCAGTGCACTAAACTGCTTATGAAGGAGCAATACAGGAACCCTCATGTGTAATGGATAGTCTGTTGGATATGGCCAGCCTACAGCACAGGTGATGAAACTTTACAACGGTCTGTGGAAGCGACTTTAATCATGAACCACCTGCTCTAATGAACCAATACCTGTATATTTAATAGGATCACCACGAATGTTTGGGTGATAGACATGAATGCACCCTAAGAGACACAGATCTCCTTCGGATTACCTCTATGTAGTTCGGAGATTTGTCGCAAAATCTTCATCCTTCATCCATTCCATGTACGATGTGCAGTCTTCCTAATTTTCCCAACAAGAAACACCACCGTAACTACTCATACTATCTCTTCTATTACCTCGACTTGCAGGGAAAAGCTTCGTTTGGCGCTGACCTTACACACGGTACATGGTTGGTGGAGCTATGACACCATGTTCCCATTTCCACTGAGTGTTTAAAACGCCCTCCAGTCACATTAACTCAGCTCATCCTGTTTTCCCACAGCATGCAGCAAGTCTTAGATATAGTGCTCTCTGACATCCGTAAAGGTCAGTCTTAAACTGGGGTGATCATATGGACTAAGCTGCAGGGAGGGCAGGGCAGAGACATATGAGCAGTTGCACAATGCAGAGGGACTGTCTAAAAACAGCGCTGGAGTTCTTGGTGTATGGGATCCTTAACAGATAGGTTTCAAGATACGAGACGTTTCAAGGTACGAGAGTGGCACAAATTTGATTCACCAGTGGCTGTAATCATTAGAAGACATCTCTACAGAATCCAACGCAAGTATATGGTTGAATGTATACACTTGATTCCAAATTGCGGACAGCATTTCTTCCTGGAAGAGCAACACTATCAGCGACCATGCGTGCCTGTAGCCTAAGATTGTTTTTATGCAGAGTGGTGGTAACATGGAAGTTATGGTTTTTTTTTTTAATAGCGCGGTCCTTACGCGAAATGTATGTTATAGGTTGTAGAATCCCTCTGTGATCAGCTTCAGATGTCATTTATCAATAGTGTTCCTCGAAAAGAACATCGTGTACCCTCCATGTACTCCTAGGTGTCCTACTTTGCGAGCGTATTCCGACTGCTGAAAAAAAAAAAATTACTCGGTATACAAAGTGGCTCTCATCACCAATTTAATTAATTAGCCTATCAAATTGATACTGCACAAAGCGCGACAGGCTCTCACGATTTGTTTCGTAAACGCTAGTATGATATAGCAGCGCATAGTGTAAAAAGCAGCTCCGTTCTCTTTTTTTTCCGCGCGGGATTAGCCGAGCGGTCTAGGGCGGTGCAGTCATGGACTGTGCGGCTGGTCACGGTGGAGGTTCGAGTCCTCCCTCGGGCAAGGGTGTGTGTGTTTGTCCTTAGGATAATTTAAGTTAAGTAGTGTGTAAGCTTAGGGACTGATGACCTTAGATGTTAAGTCCCATAATATTTCACACACATTTGAACATTTGAATGTTTTTTTTCCGACAGGTGTGGTAATGGCGCGAAAGATTGTCTGAAATGTTTGTAATACACACGTGCATGAGTGTTTATTTGCAGACACTGAACGTGAGAGAGACTCTCAGGTCGTGTAATTTTTTCAGCAAGTTGGAAGAAACTGCTTAATATAAACTTTTTTTAGTTTAAATTCACGCTTTTTCTTTACTCTGCTAACGGTTTGTCAATAACAAGGACATTCTGCGGTGATCGGTAGTTCTCGCATCACAATAGTCGATTTTTTTCCTGATTTTACACAGGGTGGACATGTCTCTGCTGATCATTTGTGACTGGTGGCAGTACACTTGGCTGGACGTCACAAAATAATGAGATGCGATTGCAGTCGAACGTAAAAACTACAAAAATTTTGCTCATGAAACTAAAAGAAAATGGACTTTACCTCTTTTCGTGGAAAGAGCACATTTATTATGGTCACAAATGTGTTTTGCTTTCTTTAATAAATGCTTGATTATACATGGGTTGACATCAAATAGAACTATTCTCCATCGCCAAATGGCGGGCTGCTGCAGGCGAGAGAGTGATGGGGGGGGGGGGGGGGTGGCTAGTCTGCAGTGGTGGTCGCTGGACACAGCCGCTCTCTGTCAGGGGAAAGGGGGGGGGGGCGGCGTGTGGGGGCTCTGTCGCTATATTTTAGACGAACAAGTTGCACTTGAGGCGGTCATCCTTTTATCTCCTACTGTTTAGTTGACTGTACATACTACAGTGTTGGCGCAGGAGTGTCGCCTTAAGGTGGCGGCCAGATAGTGGAAAGCCGAGTTTTTCGCTCCATCTGGACCGTTCTCCAGAATGGTGGAGCTATGCTACTTAATTTCCCTTTCGTGTTGTCTAGGACTGTCGTCTAAAGGCATGTCGCGTATCGCGAGTGGCGCAAAGGGGGTGCATCTACTGGGAGTGGTCGCCAGACACAGCCGCTCTCTGCCCAGGGGCGGTGCGTGGGGGCTCTGCCGGTATATTTTAGATGAACAAGATGCACTTGAGGCGGCCGTCTGTTTATCTCCTATTGTTTAGTTGACTACACATGCTATTATGCAGGTGTAGGAACATCGCCTTAAGGAGGCGGTCAGATGGCGGAAAGCCAAGTGCGGGCAGCGGCCTTAGAGAGTGGTAGTGGGAGCACAAGACGCTCTGCAGTGCAGCGCAGGGGGGGGGGGGATGCATGATGGGAAGTGGGAAGTGAGAGGGCCTTGGTTTTTGGCAGTTTGTGATTGTACATCGCGAAGAATGCATGTTCAACTACCAACCCCTCTGCACTATATAGTATTTTAGGATGATTACTTTTCCCCAGTACACGTTCTACATTATGACGCATTCATTATGAGCACTGTTTTTTCACAAAAATTTCAAGTGTTATTAGATCCGTGACATAGTGTGTATTGGCTTCGATTACCTGTGCTGCAGGATCGTTTCTGAGCAGACATCTGTAGTGAACTCTGATGTCAGACAGCGACAGATACTGTACGCTTACAGGTAATACACTTTTTAAAGTCCTATCTGTGCAACACCAGCATCACGTCAGTTGAATGCATTTCCCACCAAAAAGAATAAAGATAGTACCTTACACCCCTGCCTTTTTCCCGCCAGCTTGTAGGTCGAGGATAGGGTTTGTGTGTGTCTGTCACCTTTATGCCATTTTTGTGTAGTGCTATGCATATGGGTGTGGCATTAGGCCCTATCTTTGTGATTAATTATGTTAATTAGGATCGATCTTTGCATCAGTTTCCTGGCTGAAGTAAGTAAAGTACACAAACGTAACCTTTCTCTCCGCATCTGGACGGTTTCCATGTGTTAGGGGGTGCACGTATGCTTTCCATCCAGTAGGCTCAGGATTCAAGTCCCAGAAAGGGAACTACCATTTTTAATTTCCCATCAATTCCAAGCGCCTCTGGTGGTTTAATTGTATTAGAGGGGTACACTTGGGCTTTCCGCCCAGGAGTACCAGCGTTTGACTTCCGGAAAGGGTACTGCCCATTTTAATTTCCTGCCAATTCCCAGGTGGGGGTGGGGTCGGATGTCAGCACAGCCCTGGGACATAGAATTCCCACCAAAACTCGGGATTCCCGCCAAAATTCGAAATTCCCGCCAATAGGTTAGGTTTGGGGAGGGCAGAGAGGGGGTAGGGGTTTGGGCCCAGGTGCAGGCAGGGAAACCCACGTGAAATCATCCTGGGGTGGGAGTAGGTGGGATGGGGCGGGGATGGGAGTGGATGGGGGTGATTATTTTATCAATTTAATTAATTTGCATATCAATCTGATATCAAAAGTGTCCTGATAACCCCAACTCGCTACTACTCATGCTCGGTATAGATTTAAAAGGGCTGTTTATGGACGAAATGACTAACCCACCACTTTGAGGGGTCTACTCCTAATCGCCGTTGAGGAGTGGGACAATCTGGACGAATGGTGCCTTGATAAATTTGTCGATAGTATGCCACGACGAACACAGACATGCATCAATGCAAGAGGATTTGCTATTAGATATTAGAGGTACCTGTATGTACAGCAATCTGGACGACCACCTCTGAAGGTCTCACTATATGGTGGTACAACAGGAAATGTGTGGTTTTCATGAGCAATAATAAGGGCGGAAATGATGTTTATGTTGCTCTTTATTTCTATTTTCTGTACAGGTTCCGGAACTCTAGGATCCAAGGTGAAGCAAAACTTTTTTGATGTATGTATATGATGTGGTTACCCTCTATCCCCCAGCCATGAAAAAGGTTACCGTTTTTAACTGAAGGGCGTGCTTTTGAAAATATACGGGTCGGAGGTTTTGTCCTATAGAAATTTCTAGAACATTCCACAACATTGGAGAATGCTCGAAAACAATCCAGAACTTTCGAGAGCTTTCCAGACAATTCCATAATGTTCCGGAGTATTCCACAATGATTCGGATGTTCTGGGATGTTGGGGAACAGTCTGGAATATTCGGGAAGATTTCAGAATGTTTGGGAACATCCAAGATTATTGTGGAACCTTCGAAACACTCTCGAATGTTGAAAATGTTCTGCAATATTGTGTATCATTTGAAGCCTTTGGGTACGTTTTGAAATTCACCCATTTTTGGGGATTTCTTATCAATGACGAAGGGAGGGACCGAAAAAGTAGTGCAGTTAGTAAATAAACACAATCAGTGAAGTATGAGTAGTCAAAGTGATACGGTAGCTGAAAAGAACTCGAAAATAAAGTGCGTAAAGTGTACTAAGCGTAATTTTTAGTAAAAAGATTGATTTGATTTCTATTTTGGACGTGCTCAAACGTAAAAGAGGAGAAAATATTGCCAGTTCTGAAGCAAAAGTCGAAAACAAAAAGAGCACCGTGAAAACGAAACAGACGATGATCGGGAAGCATGTTCAAGTTCCAAGCAACGGGAATGAGTACCTTGGGAAGCAGAGAAACCGAAGAGTAACGAAATGAACGGACTGAAGAATCAAGAATTGTGACACAATCTTTTAAGAGGCTGCGAACTGAAGTCAGTCATGAAATTACCACCTTGAGAGAAGCGCGGACGAGGACAAGTAAACAGTAAAACCTAATAAATGAAGCATTCCACTTCGATCCGACGAAATAATATAACAATCAAAAACACGTCACAATCGGAGAAATGGATAACATCTGCCAATTTTGCAACGCTAAACATTCTTCGGTTGTATGAATGGAAAAATTCGATAACCACCATTGGAAGAACCTTCGCAGGAATTTTTACATTATATGACCGGGGATACTCCAGCATCAAAACAATTTCTTCAAGTTATAAAAGCATACTACTCCTGCTTCTGAATGACTTCATACAGTGTCACTTCGATCAACATTAACAGAGGCGAAATCGATTTTTTTTCTTCATCCAAGGACAAGTCTGTCACAACATTTGATCGTTTCTACCACAACCCAACGAAGACAATTACAGTCATCTGATTCCCATATTCAAAACATCACTAGACCAAATGATTCCTGATGATTAAAAAGATGTATTACGACAAAAGACCGCCTGGAGAACATGAACATCGATTTAATGCCGCTCAGATAGACTAAGTTGCCATCGTAATTGTGGACAATGAAAACACAATCCGTTACATTATTGTACACGAAAGAAGAGAAGGAGTACAACGCATTGCAGAGAAACACGTTTTATGTTATACCCTCCAATATCCATTAATATTTCAGCACGGAGAGGATACATATCATGTTAATGTGAAACAAATCCAACCTGAAACAGCCAAACAAAAAAGCCACTTTCAAGGAGTTGTATGTTTACCGCTTAACGATCAGAGCCAATGGAACTTACAATCACATTCTCAACACTCATCGTTTGTTACAACAATTCGTGGTAGATATATATGCAAAAAATAGAAGCGGAACGGATGCTTTGCATTAGACTGAATCAGAAGAAACTACGCTTGGAAGAACACATCGCCCTTTGAGATGCAATCATAAATGACGGAAACATTGACGGCATTGAAAAATGGTAATCCTACCTTCTTCATACATAGGAAGTCCAAAACACATGCATGAATACACTCAAGATGCCATGACCTGCATAATAAAATATGGACGGCCTGACCTCTTCACAAAGACCACTTGCAACTCGTCGTGGCCAGAAATCAAAGAACAACTGCGATACGGTCAAGCCCCCATGCATCGACACGACTCAAAAAATGCGATTTATTGAAGTCATCACGAAATACTACGTCTCTGGAACGATTAGATGCTGGATGCATACAATCGAATGGCCAAAACGAGGACTGCCTCATTCACTCAATCTCATATAGCTGCACGACCGAATTCATTCGACGAATATCGACAAAACCATCCAAGTTGAATTTCCCGAACTGTACCACATAGTAGGGGAAAACATGATTCAAGGACCATGCGGTCCACTAGCCCTAATTCGCCGTGTCTGAATTACGCAAAATGGGAAAAAAGTCACTTGGACGACACACAAACCGGAGTTGATGGCGATCCCAAATACAGAAGACGCTAATCCAAAAACGGTGACTTCACAGCAAAAATACGAATACTGGAAACGTAATCAATGGACAGTACCATATAAGACATTACTTTCCAAAATGTATCAAGCACACATGAACGTAGAATACAGCAGTTCAGTAAAATCCATCAAATACGGTTGTATGTCGACAAAGGCAGTGGCATGACAGTATTTCAAATAGCCAAAGACAGCGAACAGCAAAACAGCAATGACGAGATCCTCTTGTATCAAGTGTGAAGATACATCAACAGGAACGAAGCAGCGAGACGGATTTTCGGTTTTCCCTTACACGAACGTGAATCAACTGTGCAGCATCCAGCAGCACATTTGGAGAATGGAGAGAGGGTTCTCTTCACAAAAGACTCCATCAGAAAAGTTGGAAGCGAACCACCTCAGAAAAAAACTAACATTACTGTATGTCGCCGTCCCTACCTATTATACTTGGAACACAACAAGAAAAATCTTTAAACGACGAAAACAAGGAATTCCAGCAGAATATCATCCATACATAATGAAAACTGGCGCGTAAGGTCGAGTATACACCGTACATCCGAACAATGATTCAAATGGCTCTGAGCACTATGGGACTTAACATCTGAGGTCATCAGTCCCCTAGAACTTAGAACCACTTAAACCTAACTAACCTAAGGACATCACACACATCCATACCCGAGGCATGGTTCGAACCTGCGACCTTAGCGATCGCGCGGTTCCAGACTGTAGCGCCTAGAACCGCGCGGCCACTCCGGCCGGCTCCGAACAATGCCTAATGTTTCTATCTTCAGATGTTGCCACACGAAATCTCAATATCTCAACACTGTGGACGGCTACCTATGCCAGATGTACAGAGAATCATGCTAACGCTTATGACTACTGGAAAACCACAACCACTGAGAATTAACACTACGAGAAGCCTCATTCACAGCCTCAGTTGAACAAATGAGAGACTTATTTGCCATAATTCTAACAACATGTAACCCATGGAATCCGAAACAGCTATGGGACTCCTGCAAAGAGAGTATGAGTGATGACGTATTGCACCAAATCCCAAAAGCTCGTCTTGGACTGACCATAGAATACAACGACAGCATCTCATTCGCCTAGGAGGTAATTGTTTAGCAATAAACAACCAGTCCTAAGTACAACGTTGGACGCAAGTACCACGAAAAGATGGCATAAGTGTGCTTAACTTCGAAACTACAAAGGAAAAAAGCTACATCAACGAACTACTTCAAAACATTGCTCACAATAAACTACCCCTCTATGATAGTCAAAAGAAAATTTACAACTTATCACGGACCGGATTGACGACAACATTGACGAAATTATATACTTTCTCTCACCAGGGGCCATGGGGAAAACGTTTGTAATAAATCTGTTGCTGGCGGAAATATGTGCTAAACAACACATCACACTTGTACTGGCATCATTTGCCACTCCAGCCACACTTATGGAGGAAGAACGAACACCTTACAATTACCGTTGAGCCGGCCGAAGTGGCCGTGCGGTTAAAGGCGCTGCAGTCTGGAACCGCAAGACCACTACGGTCGCAGGTTCGAATCCTGCATCGGGCATGGATGTTTGTGATGTCCTTAGGTTAGTTAGGTTTAACTAGTTCTAAGTTCTAGGGGACTAATGACCTCAGCAGTTGAGTCCCATAGTGCTCAGAGCCATTTGAGCCAATTACCGTTGAATATAGCCGTAGAACAATTCCCGGTATGTAAAATATCAAGAGCTTCTGGACGAGGTAAAGCAAGTTTCGTAAAGCAAGCTAAAATTATCTTCTAGGACGAAAGCACAATGCCACATAAAAAGTCAGTCGAAGCAATGGACAGACCGCATAGGCAGACACCTAAGAAAGAGGATATTATATCCTCATTTTTTATTCCTCGTAATGTCGGGACCAGATATAGACATAGAGAGTCATGTGACACCAAATCGTATAAGAATTGGGCTCATGCCGCAAACTGTAATGATTGTCAGGGCACATATATAAGTCAAACAGGTAGAGGTTTTAGTACGCGATTTAAAGAACACCTCAATGTGAACAAGCCAAGGTCAACCTTAGCGTTACATCTGAGGGAAACGGGACATTCGGTAACGAGTGTAGAAAACAACCATGACATTTTATGCATTGAAAATAAAGAGACAGTGATAGATATTTTAGGGGAGATACACATCCTTGGGGCTATCAAGGAGTCCCCATTACAAGACTTGCGAGGAATCTTTCAAGCGATGGGAGCAGCTCTACACGTACTCTCAGGAAATTTTCGACAAACACTTCCAGTTATCCACAAGTCAACACCAGCAGATGAGATCAGTCCAAGCTTAAAAAAGTCACATCTCTGGCCACAAGTACGAATACTAAGACTAACAAAAAGTATGAGAGTTTACCTATTGAAAAACTAAACAACAGCACATTTTGGTAATGGAAAGTAATATTGATGATAATATCAACTTTAATATTCAAAAGAAAATTCCCGATGAAGAGAGAATATACAAATCGATCGACACGATGGTATACGTTGAAGAAAGTGAGAACTTACCTACAGAATTTTTAAACTCTTTGCAAGTACCAGGAATGCCATTATACTGCCTTCGACTTAAAATCTGATCTTAGATCATTCTACTCAGAAATCTCAACTTAACAAAGCTATGTAACGGAACGAAAATGATCGTCAGACAGTTATCGAATAACATTATCAAAGCCGCACTTACGACTGGAAAGTGTAGGAACACACTGTTTATCTCCAGAATACCACTGATCTCCAATGAACTGCCATTCCACCTTAAAAGACTGAAATTTCCCATCAAATTAACAAAGCGCAAGGACAAACTTTAAACTCCTGCTTCTCTCACAGTCAACTACAAGTAGCTTGTTCTCTAGTGCGAAATTTGAAAAATTTGTACATACACACCCCGGATAACATAATGAAAAATGTTGTTGATAAACAAGTACCGTACATCCTTCGAATGTATTTTCAATACAATTTTACGATTTTATTTCTACTACCACAAAATCTTATATCAACTCCCTGAGCGAAGCAGGTATCCCAACTAGTGCCATTACATGTAAAATATCCTCGGAAAATTGGTCCCCGGATGAATAAAACAACTGCTGCTAGTACAGCTGTCGTCATCCTGTCTGATGCTTATGTGACTCAAAGTAACATAACTACTGCAAATGCGAATACAGTTCTTCGATACTGAGATTCATTTGGTTGAACTTTGGCGCCTACGCTGCGTGGCACATGCGCAGAAAATACTAAATTTTGAAAAATTAATTAATAAATGCTATCGTAATGCCGATGGAATAATGTGACGTAGATAAATTTCGAGGCATGATCCAGTTATCTTCTCGGAGGTACATGGATAACGACGCAACTGATCCCCTAACCGCCGGCCGGAGTGGCCAAGCGGTTCTAGGCGCTACAGTCTGGAACCGCGCGACCGCTACGGTCGCAGATTCGAATCCTGCCTCGGGCATGGATGTGTGTGATGTCTTTAGGTTAGTTAGGTTTTAGTAGTTCTAAGTTCTAGGGGCTGATGACCTCAGAAGTTAAGTCCCATAGTGCTCAGAGCCATTTGAACCATTTTTTTTTTTAATTCCTTAACTGCCCCCGGAGTTGCACATCTGCATCTATACTCCGGAAGCCATCTAGCGGTGTGTAGCTGAGGGTAGTTTGTGTACCACTTCCACCTCTCCCTTTTCCTGTTTCAGTCGCGAATGGATAATGGGGAGAACGGCTGCTGCTAAGCCAACGTGTGAGCTCTAATCTGTTATTTTACCTTAACGGTCTTTTCGCATTCCAGGAACGTACGCTCTCGAAACTTTTACAGTAAAGCACACGGTGATCGGGATTGCCTCTCTTATAGCGTCTGCCATTGGAGCTGGCAGAGGATCTCCGTGACGTACTCGCAAACGTGCTGCTCTTCTTTGGATCTTCTCTGTTTCCCCTACCAGTCTGGTGCCAATGCTAGATTGACAACATTACGTTAAAGTGGGACAAGATTCCAGTAACGGGGCGCTGATGTAGCATTTCCTCAATGGCCTGTATGTACGAGGGCGTTCTGAAAAGTAACTCCTCCAGAGTTTTAATGTGAAAACCCTTACGGCTTTTTAAATAAAACAAACTTCATTAACACTCTACATGTTGGTTCTTCCTGCCTGTAGACTTATTACTAAACTTAGTTACCCTGGCGACGAAAACATTTCTCCTAATGAGAGGCCAATTTGTTGATACGTTGCTGCGGAATGCTTGACTTTGTTGACGGAGCCTCTGCTTGCACCGCTTCATCACGATCACAGTGGAGTCTTCGAAGACGTTCTTTAGGTTTTGATCGGGACTGTATGGAGGATGATCGGTGAGAGTAAATCCAAAGTGACGGATTGTTGCAAAGTTCGTTGGGCTCCTGTATGACATGACATAGTCGTACTCAAGGACAGGATGCTCCAGGGGTGGACGAGCTCTTCGAATCGTGCTTCCAAATTCATGAAGGTCTCGCAGGACTTTACGGACTTTACAGTGGTGACTTTAATCATGAATTCCAAATACACCACGCCTTGAACGTCCCCGAACACTGTGAGCATAACTTTGCATACTGATGGCGTTGTTTTTAACTTATTGGACCTTGTTCATCCTTTGTGGTGCAACTCCACTGCTGCTCTCGTGTTTTCGGACTCAAAATGGTGACCACACATTTCATCGCCTGTCACTATATTGTTAATGAACCCATCACCCTCAGACTCCAAACTCAAAACAAATTGTTGACAGTTGTCCAGCCTCCTCCGTTTCATGTCATGAGTGAGCAGTCGAGGCGCCCCCTGTGCATACACGTTTCCGTACCGCAGTTCTGTAATGACGGCCTGTACAAGCTTCGTGATGTGCCACACTTACCTGACAGCTGCGTCACTTGTTATTGGTTCAAATGGCTCTGAGCACTATGGGACTCAACTTCTGAGGTCATCAGTCCCCTAGAACTAAGAGCTACTTAAACATAACTAACTTAAGGACATCACACACATCCATGCCCGAGGCAGGATTCGAACCTGCGACCGTAGCGGTCGCGCGGTTCCAGACTGTAGCGTCACCGTTATTCGGCGATTTTCTCTGATGCGTTCGCTAAACCGATTCCGATGAGTTTCGTCGGTGGCTGTACTCTGTCGTCCACTCCGAGCTCTGTCAAGCGCGTTGACGTTAGCACCACCGTTTGCTTCATTACGAGCACGAACAACCCAACGTCGCATATTACAGATGTCTATACAATCATCACCGCAAACAGCATTCATTCTTCTATGGATTTCAATTAAAGGCACGCAATTTGACGTGAGAATACAAGGAATCGGCATACTAGTTGGTCTGGAACCCCGCGACCACTAGGGTCGCAGGTTCGAATCCTGCCTCGGGCATGGATATGTGTGATGTCCTTAGGTTAGTTAGGTTTAAGTAGTTCCAAGCTCTAGGGGACTGATGACCTCAGAAGTTAAGTCCCATAGTGCTCAGAGCCATTTGAACCATACTAGTTGACCCACCGAACAGCGAATAGTTCGACGACAGATCTTAGTGGTACTGTGTATCGGGTCACGCGCACCACGCTTCCCGTGCTCCGAGGTTCGATGCCTGCGGACTGTCATTGGAAGCCAGCGAACGCAGCGAGCCTTCACCAAGTTGCCACGGGCTGTGGTAATTGTCTTTCTGTACGCACAGTGCTAGATCAGCAGCGTGACAGGTTTCAGGCGCGATCACCACCTCCTTATCACATTAGACATCAGAAATGAGTTTTATATACTCGTTATAAACTCGCCAGCGAGCCCTGTAACTTCATCTCCGAACTCGCCGTCTCCCTGTACTCACAGACTCGGCTCGTGAGACGCCGTCTGGACTCAAAGCACAGCGAGTACAATAGTCAAAGTACAGCGGCTCCCGTAATCCGCACGACATATGGAAACCTTTGAACGAAATTTCCTCTATTAGACTGTACGTAATTATTTATTTATTCCACACAATCACGTCGGCTTTGTAGCCATTCTGAAGTGCAAGCTGAAATGTCACAAAATGTTCGACCAGCCTAAATGACAGAAGCAACCCTCGGGTGTGGCGTTTGCTATACGCGTATAATGACTGATCACATAGCAGTGAATATGTTCCACGCGTGTATGTATATGTGTAGGTATACGTAAACATGCACATAAATAAACAGCAGACTCTCAAAAAGTCTAACACATAGAGTTTTTCGATTGTTGCTGCTAATTTACTTTAATACTCAATAGGTGTTCAGAGAATATATAATAATTAACATAAACACGATTTCAAAACGTAGTGACAGTATCAGATATCGTGAGAAGAAAATGGAGTGTAATTTTTAAACATTGATATTACTAAAACAAATTTATAACAGTTATTGAAAAAGTTGCGGAAATAAACGATAAGTTACAGAATTCCAAGTTAACCCATAAACACAAGTTGCCGTGACCGTAAGAATGCAGAAATAAAGCGCTTTCTGGTCGCAGAGATATAATAGTGACGTTGCCAGTTTCCGTTTGACGCGGCACATACTTTTTTGTCATGATGGAGATGGAATACAGCGGAACACAACTACTTTTGTTTGTATCGGACAAAGTTTGTGTGTATTTATTCTAATACGTGGACTGTAGTATGCACTAATGGGAAACATCTGCAACTGGGTACTTTGTACGTTTGTTTTCGTTTTATATCCTCCACAGTCTCACAAAACACAGCTTCATTAAAGGCCATCTGATCCTCGCAGTGGGCTTTTAGGAGTTATCGATACTACTTGACACTAGTAAGATAGTGTTCTGACCTTCCGTACTAATAATCAGTTGCGACAGCCATTACACTCCTGAATTATTCAGTGAGACAGAAAGAGTCAACGAGTTCGGAGGGATAGCAGGCCCACAGTTCTCTAACTCCTCATACTAGCGAAACTACAGCGGAAAGGAGGTAGCCCTTTAGCACTGATGTAACAGTTGTGCATAGACCTATAAAGTATACAAGCCGCAAAATTAGATTTGTACTAGATCCGTTTTGATCCCTACCTCATATGAAGCGGCTGTGGGCAGATTCCAGACTGCAGCCACCAGACGGGGGCTCGCACCTGTGAACGCTCCAGCTTTACGCCAAAATGAAGGGCTTTACTGCAATCCGTCTATCTTGCGCTTGCCATCCGCACCTACGATAGATCCTGTCTCCCTTGCCTGCCGAATGAACCCACAACGTCTGTGGGAGAGAAGCAACGCTAACCTGATAGACCAAAGTGACATCCCTCCAACTCTCAACCACGCGCGGTTGTAACCCGGCCCGTTATACTGACTGTAACTTTGAATTTATCAGGCGTATGACTTTCACTCTCAGATGTTTGCCATTGCTGCTGCTTTGTGTAATTATACAGGGTGTATGAAAAGGTACGCTACAACTTCATTGTGTCATGGCACCCAAAATAATTAAAAATCCATACAATATTTGGCTTAGATGACACACGAACTCACACAAGTTTTGTTTGTGTGTGTTGCAGGTTGACGCGAGTGAATCACAATGACAACAGCTCAGGAAAACGGTCAGTGTGTGGAATGGTTTACTTAGTCAAAAGCAGACACGAGGTTTCAAAGGAACTTCCACAGTATAGATAGCACCCGCTCTCGCAGGCGTCTATACGCCCTCGGAGTTACAGGAATTTTGTGCAGACAGGAAGTGTTGAAACTTCCCGGCAGATTAAAACTGTGTGCCGGACCGCGACTCGAACTCCGGACCTTTGCCTTTCGCGGGCAAGTGCTCTACCAACTGAGCTACCCAAGCACGACTCACGCCCCGTCCTCACAGCTTTGCTTCTGCCAGTATCTCGTCTCCTACCTTCTAAACTTTACAGAGACGAGGTACTGGCAGAACAGATTAAAACTGTGTGCCGGACCGAGACTCGAACTCCGGACCTTTGCCTTTCGCGGGCATGTGTTCTACCAACTGAGCTACCCAAGCATGACTCACGCCACGTCCTCACAGCTTTACTTCTGCCAATATCTCGTCTCCTCCCTTCCAAACTTTACAGAGACGAGGTACTGGCAGAAGTAAGGCTATGAGTACGGGGCGTGAGTCGTGCTTGGGTAGCTCAGTTGGTAGAGCACTTGCCCGCGAAAGGCAAAGGTCCGAAGTTCAAGTCGCGGACCGGCACACAGTTTTAATATGCCAGGAAGTTTCATATCAGCGCACACTCCGGTGCAGAGTGAAAATCTCATTCTGGAGGAAGTGTTGATGTGAAGCATCGTACTGGACGACATGGAGTAAGTGAGGCCGACACAGAACGCGTACAGGTGACTTTTCATCGTTCACTGCAGAAGTCTGTTCGAAGGACGTTGAAGGAGCTGCAGACCCCTAGGGCGACCGCACACCGGCTCTTTCGAACACGGTTACAGATGTATGCATACCGACTGCATCTGCTACGCTCATTGAAACCAGACAACAAGCCACAATGTGTATCTGAATGCCATATTAATCCGTACGGTTACAGATGTCCTTTCTATCCCGACAGCCGGCCGGTGTGGCCGAGCGGTTCTTGGCGCTACAGTCCGGAACCGCGCGACCGCTGCGGTCGCAGGTTCGAATCCTGCCTCGGGCATGGATGTGTGTGATGTCCCATAGTGCTCAGAGCCGTTTGAACTGTTTTGACCGGCAATCTGCACATCGTGCTGGATCAGAGAACTTTCTCAACACCTAGGAATTTTTTCTCAACATTTTTCTTTCGAATTTTCCTCTTTAACAGGCTTTGTGATAATCAAAGTTCGTATTTCGTGTAAAACCACTGGAATTTTTATCGCATTAAAAGTCATTCGGTTTTGTGGATAACACACTCTGCCATCTAAGCCTCGTAGAGCGACTTACAACGACTCCTTCCTATTGACTGTACGTGGTGAGTGACGTGCAACACAGTTCCCGACTTTGGCGAACCCTCAAAGGTCCACTGGAATAATGACGTACTGATTTCGTCTGACGTATATCCAGTCCTAGTCAGCTCCCGTGGCTGAAGGGTAACTTGCACGACAGGTATTGCGACTAGGGGTCACATCACGTTTCCTCAGGTATGTGTTAAGAGATTTCTACGACATAAATTACGGACCTGTGTTTTGTGCGCTCTGATTTGGCACTTCATAGCATTCCACACGGGTTCAATTAGCTTCAGATAAGGAGCAAATGGTGCCAAGACATCGACATGAGTTCACTACCAAACTCTTCAAACTATTACACCATCATTCTGACCCTGTGACACTAACTTGTATACTGCAGGAAGACCCCATCAGCATCGAGGAAGACATTAATCATGAAAGGTTGCAGATGGTCGACAGTCATGTCCACGTAGGAAATAGTGGTGATGGTGCATTCCATTGCTACCAAAGGTTCTATGGAAGACTATGTGGATGTCCTATCCATAGCATAATAATCCCTCTATCGGAGTGTGTACATAGCGTGGTTCATGTTTCGAGCAGCCGCTTGCCTGGATGGCGTATCGGGATACTGCTATCGGCTAACTCGGCAACTCGTTTTCATTGAACCCTTTATCCAGTCTCGACGATCCCGTACCCACTGCTATCGTAACTGACGATGTCGTTGGCTCAACAAGGAAACACATAAGGGATGTCTGCTGTTGAGAAGTATGTTCAGTAATAGGCGCTGAATAGTCGATGTCCTCCACTTTTACATAAGAATTGACATTTTATACATAAACTAATATTTTCTGAGAGACCAACGTTGCTCGTGTGTGGTGAGATAAACAAACACAGTATTCGCATCTGGGGAACAAACAAACCGCATTTTGTGACGAATGAGGTACGTGACAGTTAGATAGTAAACGTGTTGTGCTGTTTTATGGTTGATTGCATTGTGGAATCCTCTTGTTTCAGAGTAAACAACTTAATTGTAGCAGTTGCCTTGACACGCAGATGTCGTTTGCGTTACCAGAACCTACTGTCCACCGAGACACAATCGTTTCCCAACAACATGGTACACTGTCATGCTGTAGTCAGGCTGTGAGACATGATCTAAACCAGGTGTTTCCAGAGCGCTGCATTCAGAGGGGTTGTCCAATTCCCTGGCCTCCTAGGACGCCTGACATTACACTGATGGACTTCTTTCAATGAAGGTAGTCTTTGTGAAGGAGAGATTCTACCAAACACCTGTCAGTCACACCAATGATTTAAAGAACTGAATCGTTAGTCTCACTGCCACAGTTCATGTGCGTCGAATGTGGAACGAGATTGAATACAGACTGTATGTTGTCCATGCCACTAAAAGCGCATATGCTGAAATTGATTGAATGGCATAAAAACTTTCTGATATTACGAGTCACATATTTCATACATGGTATGATTATCTTAATTAGTTTGGATGCTATAACATCTTAAATTATTACTGTACGCTTTGAGACATCTTATACTTCACTGTGGTTCAAACATATCGTCCTTTGTTTGAGTGTACTGACAAGAATGCGGGGGTAGATATGTTTCATCCCATTTCCTGATCCTGCTGCCGCCACAAGCAATCAGCATTGTTAAGTGCGTCGTTGGGAATTAGCGTTACCGACACAATGTTTTCCGGTATTAACTTGTTGCTAATTTGTGCGAAGTATTATCAAAACCAATGAATGTCTTGTCTGTGATATTTGTTGCGTTTTCAGTGTGTATACGTTGCGTATTTCAAATTGAAATAGCAGTAACGTGTATGTTCTAGTTATATATTTATTTTGTTAGCCGGTTTTCGGCTTAAAGGACATCAATAGTTTTTAACTCACTACCATTGTAGAAAAGAAAAAAAATAATACAATAGTCGCGAACATCGTTGACAAATACGTAACACATTGATAGTGGGGTAGGAATACAAAGTAAAATGTCGTTTTGACAATGCAGTGGTAACGTAATTAAAAACATTAAAGTACAGCACCAAATCAGAAAGGAGAAAACCAGAAAAACATGTGTAGTACTAACCAATAAACCCTAGGCACAGTAACTTGGTTCCAGTTGCAAGTTGCTCAACTAACGGCTTCCGGGGGCAATAAGAAATTGACTTTCAACGTTTCGTATACAGTGATAGGCCAAAACATAATGACCACCGTCCACCGCGATATTGGATGCCACCTGGTGGCGTTGCGAGCACGTACTGCGGTAAGAAAAATATGTCGGAGCAGAGATGGATGGGAGATCACCCTAGCGACTATATGGGCTGCAAATGGAGAAATTCACTGAAATAAGCGACCCTGGCAAAGGGAAGGTTATTATCAAGCAGAGCCTGTGAACGAGTATCTCGAAAACGGCGAAGTCGGTCGAATATTCACGTGGTAGTGTCGTGAGCATCTACGGAAAGTTGTAGAAGGGCAGTGAAACTACCACTAGAAGCTAAATAGTTGGACGTTCAGGACTCTTCACAGAACGTGGGGTTCGGTGGCTTACCTGCTCTGTAACGTGGGACAGATGGTGACCTGTGGGATCTCTGCCGAAAGAGCACAGTGCTGGTGCACGCAAAATTGTTTCGGACCACACTCTTCATGTACATTGTTGAACATGGAACTCTGTGGCAACACCTACGTGTTCCCATGTCGATCCAACGACATCGACAGTTACTACTGTAATGGGTGCGGAACCATCGTAATTCGACGTCAGTCAGTGTAAACGTGTCGGCTATTCGATTAATCACAATTTTTGCTACACCAGGTCACCATACATCTCCACAAACGCCGTCATCGAGGCGACAGAGGTTCGAAACGTGCAGCACGCTACTGGCTAATGCTGGTGGGAACAGTATTATGGTATAGGACATATTCTCCTGCGCTTGCTGGAAAGTGTGGTAGTCATCGAAAGCACGCTGACAGCAGCGGTCCACCAGCATCCCTTCGTGCTTGATGTCTTCCCTGACGGTGATGTCATCTTTCAGCAGGATAAATGTCCGCATCTCAAACCCAGAACCATGTAACAGTGGTTTGAGAAGCGCGATAGTGAACTCACGTTAGTGTCTTGGGCACCAACTTTGTCTCATGTGAATTCGATAGAACCTTTACGCAGTGTTACAAAAAGGTACGGCCAAACTTTCAGGAAACATTCCTCACATACAAATAAAGAAAAGATGTTATGTGGACATGTGTCCGGAAACGCTTAATTTCCATGATAGAGCTCATTTTAGTTTCGTCAGTATGTACTGTACTTCCTCGATTCACCGCCAGTTGGCCCAATTGAAGGAAGGTAATGTTGACTTCGGTGCTTGTGTTGACATGCTACTCATTGCTCTACAGTACTAGCGTCAAGCACATCAGTACGTAGCATCAACAGGTTAGCGTTCATCACGAACGTGGTTTTGCAGTCAGTGCAATGTTTACAAATGCGGAGTTGGCAGATGCCCATTTGATGTATGGATTAGCACAGGGCAATAGCCGTGGCGCGGTACATTTGTATCGAGACAGATTTCCAGAACGAAGGTGTCCCGACAGGAAGAAGTTCGAAGCAATTGATCGGCGTCTTAGAGAGCACGGAACATTCCAGCCTATGACTCGCGACTGAGGAAGACCTAGAACGACGAGGATACCTGCAATGGACGAGGCAATTCTTCGTGCAGTTGACGATAACCCTAATGTCAGCGTCAGAGAAGTTGCTGCTGTACAAGGTAACGTTGATCACATCACTGTATGGAGAGTGCTACGGGAAAACCAGTTGTTTCCGTACCATGTACAGCGTGTGCAGGCACTATCAGCAGCTGATTGGCCTCCACGGGTACACTTCTGCGAATGGTTCATCCAACAATGTGTCAATCCTCATTTCAGTGCAAATGTTCTCTTTACGGATGAGGCTTCATTCCAATGTGATCAAATTGTAAATTTTCATAATCAACATGTGTAGGCTGACGAGAATCCGCACGCAATTGTGCAATCACGTCATCAACATAGATTTTCTGTGACCGTTTGGGCAGGCATTGTTGGTGATGTCTTGATTGGGCCCCATGTTCTTCCACCTACACTCAATGGAGCACGTTATCATGATTTCATACGGGATACTCTACCTGTGCTGCTAGAACATGTGCCTTTACAAGTACGACACAACATGTGGTCCATGCACGATGGAGCTCCTGCACGTTTCAGTCGAAGTGTTCGTACGCTTCTCAACAACAGATTCGGTGGCCGATGGATTGGTAGAGGCGGACCAATCCCATGGCCTCCACGCTCTCCTGACCTCAACCCTCTTCACTTCCATTTATGGGGGCATTTGAAAGCTCTTGTCTACACAACCCCGGTACCAAACGTAGAGAATCTTCGTGCTCGTATTGTGGACGGCTGTGATACAATACGCCATTCTCCAGGGCTGCATCAGCGCATCAGGGATTCCATGCGACGGAGGGTGGATGCACGTATCCTCGCTAACGGAGGACATTTTGAACATTTCCTGTAACAAAGTGTTTGAAGTCACGCTGGTACGTTCTGTTGCTGTGTGTTTCCATTCCATGATTAATGTAATTTGAAAAAATGGCTCTGAGCACTATGCGACTTAACTTCTGAGGTCATCAGTCGCCTAGAACTTAGAACCAATTAAACCTAACTAACCTAAGGACATCACACACATCCATGCCCGAGGCTGGATTCGAACCTGCGACAATAGCGGTCGCTCGGCTCCAGACTGCAGCGCCTAGAACCGCACGGCCACTCCGGCCGGCAATGTAATTTGAAGAGAAGTAATAAAATGATCTCTAACATGGAAAGTAAGCGTTTCGGGACACATGTCCACATAACATATTTTCTTTCTTTGTGTGTGAGGAATATTTCCTGAAAGTTTGGCCGCACCTTTTTGTAACACCCTGTATGTGTCACTGTCAGGCATCACAACTGCGTACACAGATCAGCAGCTCGTTATTTACGGAAAATACAAGACTTGTGCGTAGGCATCTGATGCCAGATACCACCATAAACTAACCAACAAATTGTCGGATCCATGATATTTAGGATCAGTGATATATTGCATTCCAAAGATGGACCAACAAGTTGTTAAGCAGTAGGTCATACTATTTTGTTTTGTCACTGTAATTAATGATGGAATTTAAAAATTTAAAATCTTATTTAATCCACTCATTGAGAGGTATAATCTTACGTTACAGGTTCAGTACAATAATACAGGTATTACAGTTAGAACCTTTGTATATGTCTTGTGGGAGCAAAGCTAATTAAGAGAGAATTATCACGCCTATGTTCATCCAGTGTTTCGGAATTGGGGCACTTAGCGACATCCAACGAACTTTAGACATAAATTCAAACCTTTTTATCGCTTACGTGCTTAATGTCAAATACTGAACACATTAATTCATTTGTAAAGAAATCAAACGCTTGAAACCGTTTCATACATGGGAGTTTGTTTCTTTAAGGTATCGTGGATTTACTGGTTAGCACTAATCTTGAAAAACCAGTCTCTATACAACAAATGAAATGAATTAACAACTACAGTAAAACAAAATCAGTATGTGATAAGCGCACTGAACAATAGCTTGAAGAGGTATTACATATGGAAGGTAATAGAGATACAGAGAAAAAGATTAAATTGACAATTGTAACTGCGCTGGCGTAAGCTGGCGCCAGCACACCAGGCAGCAAAGAGGTTGCGAGAAGGTCGATAGAGGCCAATGACACACTCACAGAAACGTACCGCCAACGCCTTCTCGGCCACAAGGATTTACACCACCGCCGCGGACCAGAGGGCCAGTCTGTCGCATCAGTGAGTTCGGGTCATTCATCCAGCGAGCCATCAGTCAGGGCCCAGTGGGAGCCCCAGTAGCAGAGTTAGCTCCACCTCTAGCTCAGAGGCAGGCAGCACATAGAGACCAGAGTAGTGTGTGTAGTGGGACTCTCTACTTCACCTGCAGTGAGGCTAACGTGGACTATTACAGAGCCCTTGTACCTCAACACTGGACTGTTATGGAAAAATTGTACCACGACACCCGAACTATATTGAGTTAATTAATATTCTATTATTGTGAATAAAGAACCCAGTTAATATATGTTTCTAGTGTGTGTTATAGAAAGAGGATACCGGCCACCAAACAACATCCTCTCATTGCTTCCCATGGTAAACCCAACAGGGGCAACGAGACGACACAAAAGTAGCAACAGAATATATGGAGTACACAGAGAACCACAATAAAATAAATTAATGCAGGAAAAATGGAGAAATATAATGTAGCAGACTGTATGGGAATCATTGAAATACTGTGTGAAATAAATGATGTTTAGAACAGTGGAAGTATTGAGCTGTTTTAGTCATTTTACATTAAATGAGGACTGTGTGTCAGACGTTTGTTGGATTCCATGGCTTTCAACAGATTAAGTTTTTAGTCCTTTGTGCTATGTGGAGGTAATGGTACTGTGGTTGGTAGCTGTTGCTCTCACTCAGTACATACGCAGCGAATGCAGATCTATATTTCTGAAATTTCTAGCTGCTATCGTGATAAGAGAGCCTAGCTGCTGTTCCTCTGCCTGAATCAGCAACTTTTGTTTTGCGCTAATTATTTTTAAACTAAAATATGAAATGATGACTCTGCAGTATAGCATAAGAACGAACGGACGCTCTAGCAACAAAATGGCCTGGCGGTATGCCGTCATCAGTATGAGCCACGTTAGAAATCGATACACGTCTTTTCGATTAATACCCTAATTTTGCTTCCTCGTCTTGTACACTAGACTCTGGAAGAAATTTTGCCGGCCGGAGTGGCCGTGCGGTTCTAGGCGCTGCAGTCTGGAACAGAGCGACCGCTACGGTCGCAGGTTCGAATCCTGCCTCGGGCATGGATGTGTGTGATGTCCTTAGGTTAGTTAGGTTTAATTAGTTCTAAGTTCTAGGCGACTCATGACCTCAGAAGTTAAGTCGCATAGTGCTCAGAGCCATTTGAAGAAATTTTTGTCACTGATGCGTGCTGGTACAGCACATGGGAGAGATTCACGAGAAACATGAAACAAAAACGAGGTAAAGGAGCCGAGAAACTTGCGTGTCGCATTTCTGAAATTTTTTGTGAAAGGTGTAGAAGTTTTCGTTCGTGAAGCTGGTGTCTTCTGTACTGCTTCCATTCAGCTTTCTCCCATCACAGCGGATGCGGTGCGTGTCGTGCTGAGTCGCGCAAGCACCATCTGAATAGTTGGGAACGGGAAAGAAAATTCTTGCTAGAAGTAGGAAGAAGGGAGGGTTTGCGTGCCGCCCGACTATTCTCCTCAACGACGTCAGATGTACTGCCAACACCAACATGCATCCTGGGGGAGCCTTTGTCTTGAGCAGCAAAGCGGTGTATTCTCACACCTTGCGACTTCACCCGTCGGTGTACATCATAAATGTTTCCCGTCAGTTACAAAAGCCGTTGCTCGGCCTTTCCCTCCGTCATGGATGCACTGAAATCCTCTCCTCACCCTACTATCTTTTCCCTTCCCCCATTGTATGTACCTGCTCCGGTGCAGTAATCTGTTTTATTATTATTATTATTATTATCAGCCGCTATGCACTGCATTAATTTCAACTGTCTCTTTCTTTCCTTCTTCTCCCCACTTGCTTAAATTTTTGACAGTTTTGTTCTCCTCTTCCTTCAGCACAGGTTGAACCAGCCTTCTTCATCGTTTTTTCCTCAAAACTTGCTTAATTAATTATTTTTCCTTCATCTGATGCACGTATTTAGATAACTTGTTCACTAATATTAAGTCATGAGTTTTCAGATCTATTTAATCCACGACTTTTATTATTTTGTAAAATAAAAGTGCATAATTTTCTTGTGAGTCTGGCAAAATACAATGCTCGAAAATGATAATAAAAATCGCTCTTCACTTCCTCATTATAACTAATTTTTTCAGTTGGTGCATGTGGTTCAATGTTACGATGTCTTCTGTATATGTCTTAATCTTTAACTGGGCTTAGTATTTTACTAAATATTTTCCTTTCACTGATTTTTCAGTTTTTCCAACATCATTTTCTTATTGCGTAGGAGACATTTTGCAGTATAAAGTGTCTCTTGGCGAATTACTATTGGATAGTGTCCAAAGTTAGAGTTTAAGGTTATTGATTCTTTTGTATAGATTTCCATGGTTAAGTGACGCGCTGTTCTGTTACCGTTACTTCTTTTTCTAGCACTGTAATGTTTCCTGTCCAACTAAACTGCTAATCGTACCCTGCCAGTATCCAACGACTAATAGAATGACTTAAGTAACATTATTATTGTAGTTACAGTCCACTTAAGTATCAATTACAGTGTAAGCCTGACAGGTTTTTCATTGTTTTTAATATTTTAATACTTTTATAAAAATATGTTTTTAAATATTGATTTTCACATTATCAGAAAGGCAATATTTCTGTTTGTTGCCGTAGTTCTGAAGAGGGCTGTTAATTTTTCGAAACCGGTTTTTCGTAAAGCTGTTGTTAAATTAAAATGCCATCATGACACTTGAAGTTTATAAGAAATAGAGCACATCGCTGGGTCTCTCTCACCTGATGATTCCAGGTCCTACAAACCACTAACCATTCCTGCAGCCCTTCCTTATAGTATATGTTTAAAAACACCCCTTAGTCCTAATATAAGGCCTATTCACTTGAGCAATATTCCACTACGGGGCGCACTAGAGTTTTGTTAACAGTCTCCTTTGCAGATGATCACATTTCCCCAGCACCCTATCAATGAACCGGTGTCTGTCATCTGTTTTATCTTCGAGCTGTGATTCACTGATAATACAAACATAAAGTATTACGTCTGTGAGTGTCGTGAAGTGGACTATTTTAAATTTCAAAAGATTTAAACCAAGTTGACAATCTATGCATCGCCACGAAATCTTGTCAAGATCTAATAGCATCTTTGTGCACATTTTTGTGATATTACTTCATCAAAGGCAACTTTTTCGTATGAAAAATGGTGAGGTTACCATTTAAATTGTATGTCGGATTGTTAATATACAACGTGCTCGCCAAGGATCGCAACACACTACACTCCAGGCATTTTCACTATGACGTCCTCCAGCTGTTAATTTTTTTCCTTGGAAACTATCATATGTCTTTCCTTCACATAAAGATACAGTGCCAAAGACGTTTCTTAGTAGCTGAGTAGAACAATAGGTGGAAACATAAAGTGAATTACTTTTCCCTTCAGCCACCATACGGGCAGGAGACTAGTATCGTTGACCCTTCATCAGGCTGGACGTAGAAATCAGTACCAAGTTCACTTGTTATTCGTTACTGCTGGCGACCAGAGGAAACCCATCGGGTCAGATTGTACTCACTTACGAGAAACCGCTTGGTGTTGTGAATCTACATTCTGCATTGTGTACCGAATAGCGTAGATTCACAACGGAAAAGCTGAAATAAATGGCATGTATCCCTTTTGCAGTAATGTTGGTCGCGCCATCTGGCATTAAGTTTCAACGGCAATGGTGTTCTTTAATTGTGAGCAAGCAGTTTTAGAAACCAAGAAGAAATTTGGAAAAAGAATTAAAGTCAAAGGAGAAGAAATAGAAATCTGTGTTTTACCGATGAGTTCGTATTTGTCAGAGACGGCAACGAATTTTCAAAAGAAATTGAACGGAATTGGAAGCGTGTTGAGCCGGCCGCGGTGGTCTAGCGGTTCAGGCGCTTAGTCCGGAACCGCACGACTGCTACGGTCGCAGGTTCGAATGCTGCCTCGGGCATGGATGTGTGTGATGTCCTTAGTTAGGTTTAAGTAGTTCTAAGTTCTAGGGGACTGATGACCACAGATGTTAAGTCCCATAGTGCTCAGAGCCATTTGAACCATTTTGAAGCGTCTTGAAATGTGGTTGTAAGAAAAAACGAACAAAAACAAAGTAAGAGAAACTGAATGCACTCGATGAATTAAATCAGGTGACACCGAAAAAATTATATTAGGAAATGAAATCTTCAGAGTAGTCAGTGGGCTTAGCTATTTCGACAACAAAATAACAGACAATGGCCGAATTAGGGAGGGTATAAAATGCAGGCTATCAAAAGAGAGAAAAGCTATTCTGAGAAAAAGAAGTTGCTAATAATGAACATAAACTGAAGTGTTAGGAAGACCTGTTTAGCGAAAATAATAGTGGACTGAAGTACTGTTGCTATCACGACAATAAACATTCAAACAAATTTAATTTTACACATAGGAAAATCTTTTACTTTAATAACAGTATAAGAAACAGAGTTAGTCTTCAGGCAGCTTAATTCTGGTACTAAATACATTTTTGTACTTCGTTTTCGTGATATCGCGTACCTTAAACTAAGGCGGAGAGGAATGACTAAATATGTTGTAGAGAGACTCCAAGAATCATTTGAGAGTGAGTTGACGTTGAGATAATTCACGTAGACTTGTAATACTTTTAATTTTAGTAAACAACAGTCAAATGCTTTATCTTCTGCAGATGTTCTGCAGAAATTAATGACGAGGTAGATGAAGTAACTTAACATGTTCACGCCTCAGTAAATTTCATCACAAACCCACCCCTGTCTCCATAGTCACTCAAAAAATGGTTCAAATGGCTCTGAGCACTATGGGACTTAACATCTGAGGTCATCAGTCCCTTAGAACTTAGAACTACTTAAACCTAACTAACCTAAGAACATCACACACATCCATGCCCGAGGCAGGATTCGACCCTGCGACCGTAGCGGTCGCTCGGTTCCAGACTGTAGCGCCTAGAACCGCACTGCGACTCCAGCCGGCCAACACATATCCCGTAACATGTACTACCAAGGGACCATATGTTATGAATTGGTTGATTCTTGCGCATTAGTTGTGGTCTGAGGTGGGCCTTAGGTGGCTTACAAAAGCACCATTTGTTCATGGGCGGTTTCTGAGAAAACTCAAAAACAAGCATGATTTTTTGGGTGCGATTACTTCCAGTCGTGGGGAAGGCCACTACTGTAATTTCTATTCATGCAGGTCGTTCTTAGGATTTTAATCTCGTGGAAGTTCACATATTTTTTAGATATCATCATCCGTTACCGAGATCCAGAGTTTCAAATACATCGTACTTACGCAAAAAACAGAAGAAAACGATTTTAACGGGTTTTGCACCGTAGACAACAATTATCTAAATAAATAACCAAAGAAAATGGGTCAAATCTAAAGTTTACGTTCCTTAGACATTCATATAGAAACGCCATTGTTGCCGGTTACGAAAATCTGTAGCCGTTATGAACACAAATCCGAAAACCGTTATGAACATATATCCGAAAAACCATGATTTTTGGGTACCAAAAATACCATTGGTGAGGATGGCCAATTGTATATTTTATGTTAGTGACAAATGTTCCAGATTTTTACCATATGTTCTTAAAATGATGTTCTCGAGGAAGCTAGAAACTTATGCGTTAACAAGATTCAAAAGTTCAAATTCACCGTAATTTTGGACGTAAAATGTGCATGTAATATCCGGTCTGGGGCGTAAATGTAGCTTTAACTGACGTAGTGAACACATGGCAACGGTTCTAGGGTCATTGCAAGGGCTATAAGGTCACCAAACTAGTCAGAATTTTTCAAGAATAAAACTTTACGAAGCGCTGCCTCTGTATAACAGATACTTCAAGTCTATACAGCCTGCCGTGACCTAGAAATTATTCGGTGGGGCCACCTGTAGGTGCATGCACCTTGCAGAAAATTGTTTTGGCATACTAAATTGTTTGTACTTGGAAATCAAACCCCACAGTTTATTGTATACTGTAGGTGTAACCTGAAGTTTTTTACGTCTTTTATGTAAAGCGTAAAGAGAACTTGCTTTAGATGGGAGATGGTATTGTGTTAACCTTATATTATGCGAACTTGTCTGTTGCTTATACAGTATTATCAAACTATGTAAATGTGTTAAAGTATATAAATAAACTGACAGAAACTTTGTTGATCTCTAGAATTCACTTTATACAAGTAACACACCCTGCTGTAGCAGGGAAAAGAAGGGAACCAGCTGAAAAATGCTGGTGCTGGAACACAGAAAAGGCAAATATATTTTTCTATAAAAGACTATGATGGAAAAATGGAGCAGCAGCTGCCTCACTCCTTCCACCTTCCGTGTCAAAACTTGTCCCATGCGAACATATACATACTACTTTTGCTGGAAAAGAGTAGCAGAGAGACAGTGACGGTGGAAGAAAGAGGAAAGAGTGTTAGTCTGAGGCAGAAAGAGAGAAGACAATGATGGTTGGAGAGAGAAAGTGGGACTGAAAGAGAAACAGAGATGGATGAAGAAAATAGCAGGGGGAGCCAAAGAAAGAGGAGATATTAATTGTCAGTGAGAGACAGTGGTAGTTAAAGAGAAAGAGAAGTGGCTGGAGATTGAAACAGTGGGAGCAAAAGAGAGAGGACACAATCGGAACGAAAAAAAGAAAGCAGATGAGTGAAAACCAACACAGGCACGGGTGGGTCTGGACCCTTCCAGACCGGGAAACACGTCGGTATAGGGCAGAGCGCATTTTGTACAGAAATTTTAAACATGTGGGTTTAGGGGAAAATAATTTGGATCCACCAGAATTTTTGAGCTGCGAAGGTTGGTGGAGACACTGGCATTGGGGAAGAAAGACAGAAGGACACTGTGTGAGTGAGAGAGGAGACAGTGGCAATGTGATGTACTATTAATCAATGGGAGAGAAAAGAGACAGTGGGAGAGAGACAATGGCAGTGAGACGGAGATACTGAGTATGAAGGCTTAGCTATTAAGAGAGGCTAGATAAAAGGGTTTAGAAGGTTTTCTGTTAAAAGAGTAAAATTTTTTGTGGGGAAGGTGAATTGAGGACTGAGTCAGCTGTTCCCTACTTTTCTGTCAATATCTTTTGAAGAGATACATGTTTACCTTTCTTCCACATCTAAAACGTCTGTAGAGCCTTGTCAAGTGTCACACTGCTATTTCCATTTGTAAATTTTCTGTATTATTGTTCTACAAATCACATGTTGACTAAAATAATTTGTCAGCTACTGGCAGTGCGCATTTATTGCGGAGCTAACACTTTACACCTAAAAACATGGCTACAGGCTTTCAAATGAAGTATCAAAAAGTTCTTTCCATGTTTGAACGGATCTTCAACAGTTCAAAACACATCTGGCTAAACTAGCATGCTACATTAATAGTCTACACTTCATCTTAGGCCTGAACGAGACTGCGTTCTTCGTAGTACCAAAACGAACTGACCAAGTACAGTTCTTTTTTTTTTGAGGTGGAGGGGGAGAGGGAGAAGAAATAACATACCCAGAAAAATATAATTATGTCAATGACTGAATGAAGTAGCTTTTTTTTATTATACATTTCATCTGAGACCTGTGTGTGGTAGCATATTTATCCATCTACAGCTACATGATTACTCTGCAATTCATATTCAACTGCTTGGCAGAGGGTTCATCGAACCACAACCATACTATCTCTCTACCATTCCACTCCCGAACAGCGCGCGGGAAAAAACGAACACCTAAACCTTTCTGTTCGAGCTCTGATTTCTCTTATTTTATTTTGATGATCATTCCTACCTATGTGGGTTGGGCTCAACAAAATATTTTCGCATTCGGAAGAGAAAGTTGGTGACTGAAATTTCGTAAATAGATCTCGCCGCGACGAAAAACGTCTTTGCTTTAATGACTTCCATCCCAACTCGCGTATCATATCTACCACACTCTCTTCCCTATAACGTGATAATACAAAACGAGCTGCCCTTTTTTGCACCCTTTAGATGTCCTCCGTCAATCCCACCTGGTAAGGATCCCATACCGCGCAGCAATATTCTAACAGAGGACGAACGAGTGTAGTGTAAGCTGTCTCTTTAGTGGACTTGTTGCATCTTCTAAGTGTCCTGCCAATGAAACGCAACCTTTGGCTCGCCTTCCCCACAATATTATCTATGTGGTCTTTCCAACTGAAGTTGTTCGTAATTTTAACACCCAGCTACTTAGTTGAACTGACAGCTTTGAGAATTGTAATATTTATCGAGTAATAGAATTCCAACGGATTTCTTTTGGAACTCATGTGGATCACCTCACACTTTTTGTTATTTAGCGTCAACTTCCACCTGCCACACCATACAGCAATCTTTTCTAAATCGCTTTGCAACTGATACTGGTCTTCCTTCGGTTGGCCTTACTAGACGGTAAATTACAGCATCATCTGCGAACAACCTAAGAGAACTGCTCAGAATATCACCCAGGTCATTTATATACATCAGGAACAGCAGAGGTCCCAGGACGCTTCCCTGGGGACACCTGATATCACTTCAGTTTTACTCGATGATTTGCCGTCTATTACCACGAACTGTGATCTTCCTGACATGAAATCACGAATCCAGTCGCGCAACTGAGACGATACCCCATAGGCCCGCAGCTTGATTGGAAGTCACTTGTGAGGAACGGTGTCAAAAGCTTTCCGGAAATCTAGAAATACGGAATCAACTTGAGATCCTCTGTCGATAGCGGCCATTACTTCGTGCCAATAAAGAGTTAGCTGCGTTGCACAAGAACGATGTTTTCTGAAACCATGCTGATTACGTATCAATAGATTGTTCCCTTCGAGGTGATTCATAATGTTTGAATACAGTATATGCTCCAAAACCCTTCTGCAAACCGACGTCAGTTATGTAGGTCTGGAGTTCGATGGATTATTCCTACTACCCTTCTTAAACACTGGTGCGACCTGCGCAATTTTCCAATCTGTAAGTACAGATCTGCGTTACATTTTCTGACGCTTAAGCACAACACAGCATGCTAAAAAATCATGTAAGTTGATGAGAGCTCAAGTGTGTTGCATCACTTAAACTGCATATTTCCGTAATACACATGCATAACACCTTAATGCACCAAATACGAAATGTAAACACATCACAGTGAAGGACAATGATGTAAAAGATTCCACACAGTGAAAAATAGTTCGATACCTCGTAAATTCAATCTTTGCACCAAAATACTATTATTTATCAGTCTACATAAAGATTTCCGGTGTAAAACATATGGAGGTCGGTTATCTTTTCACACAAATGTATCTACAGAACTATAATTGTGAATGAAAATTTGATCTTTGCAGGAATATCAAATTGTCTGCACTATTTCTCAAAATACGTGAAGATATCAAGTAGAAAACACACACGGTACAAATGTTAAAACTTAATTGTTCCATAAGATTAATAGAAAGAAGAAATATGTCGAATTAATCTGCCAAAAGTTGCAAGCCTTTGTGCACAGCGACACGCAGAGCTGAAAGTATTCATAAACATCACAGCAGCTGACTGCAAATGCGTACGGTGGCCGGAGGAGTAGTGACTGTGTCTCTTTTCTTCTGTGTCAAATGCACCGCCTGCCACTGTGAAATTTACCCCGCACTGTGTGGAGGCTGTTTCTGAGACCGTGAGCGTTTTTCGTAGCATCCGTTGTCCTCACATATTCAGGCTACCGTGAACATGAAGTAGGATGTTTATTTAATCATTGTTGCGACCAAGTGTTGCCCTTTTTCATATATATACACGGGTCATGCAAACGGACGTGAACACAGCTAACAAGTTGCGCAGTAGACCCCGATCTGTCGATCGCCAGCGCCGAACGTGTTGCCAACGAGTCAGGCGGAGCGCTGCACTAGTAAACGCAGTGGGAGAACTCACTCGAAGTTAAAGATGCCATCGGTACGAAACAGGTTAAAAGGACGAAGTTCTTCATAGTCAAACATGCGAAGTGGTTGCAAATGACTACAAGTTTATGAAGAAATAAGCAGCGCTAGGTGCTCCATTGAATTCAAAACCTCAATGAAACTGGTGGCTGCAGCAACGGGTGTATCGTTTAGTTTCGTCGCCGAATCAAGAGAGAGGTGGAAAGAGTCCAGGCAGGTGAACCCTGGACATTTTCAGCACTTCATAAGGACAGGCCCTGACGATCCTGGGAGGTCAGTTTAGACAATTTAGTGAGCCAGTCGTTTGAGCGTGATAAAAAATTTTGACATTAAAGAGGTTACAGAATTTCATAAATTTTGAAGGACGTACAAACAAACTTCCTAAAATTCGTCGCATTCTAAAATTTAGCTAGAAAAAGACGGGGAATAACAAAAATTCGTCCAGGAACAAAATGAATGCAAAATGAATTGCTTATTTACAAAGGGTCCGAGGGTAATCTTCATGGACGACACGTAAACTATGTGACCAAAGTAACCGGACAACCCCAGAAGCATACTTAAAAAAAAAAAAAAAAAAAGAAAAAGCTTCAAATGGCAATACGGAACTTAACATCTGAGGTCATAAGTTCCCTAGACATAGAACTACTTAAACCTAACTAACTTAAGGGCATCACACACATCCATGCACGAGGCAGGATTCGAACCAGCGACCGTAGCAGCAGCGCGGTTCCGGACTGAAGCCCCCAGAACCGCTCGGCCACACGTTTTTCATATTACGTGCACTGTGTTGCCACCTACTGCCAGGTACTCCACATCAGTGACCTCAATAGCCATTAGACATCGTGAGAGAGTAGAATGGGGCGCTCCGCGGAACTCCCGGACTTCGAACGTGGAAATGTGATTGGGTGTCACTTGTATCAAATGCCTGCACGCGAGATTTACACACTCCTAAACATCCCTAGGTCCACTGTTTCCAATGTGATAGTGAAGTGGAAACGTGAAGGGACTCGTACAGCACAAAAGCGTACAGGTCCACCTCGTCTCTTGACTCACAGACACCGCCGACAGTTGAAGAGGGTCGTAATGTGTAATAGGCAGACATCTATCCAGACCATCACACAGGAATTCCAAATTGCATCAGGATCCACTGCGAGTACCATGACAGGCGGGAGCTGAGAAAATTTGGATTTCATAGTCGAGTGGCTACTCATAAGTCATACATCTCGCCGGTAAATGCCAAACGAAACCTCGCGTCGTGTACAGAGCGTAAATATTGGCCGGCTGAAAAGCGGAAAAACGATGCATGGAGTGACGAATCGCGGTAGACAATGTGGCGATCCGATGGCAGGGTGTGGGTATGGCGAATGCCTGGTGAACGTCATCTGCCACCGTGTGTAGTGCCAATAGTAAAATTCGGAGGTGGTGGTGTTATGGTGTGGTCGTGTTTTTAATGGAGGGAGCTGGTAACCGTTGCTGTTTTGCATGGAACTATCACAGCACAGCATTAAATTGATGTTTTAAACACGTTCTTGCTTCCCGCTGTTGAAGAGCAATTCGGGCATGGCAATTGCATCTTTCAACACTATCGTGCACCTGTTGAAAATGCACGGCCTGAGGCGGAGTGTTTACACGACACTAACTTCCCAGTAATGGACTGGCCTGCACAGAGTCCTGACATGAATTCTATAGAACATCTTTGGGATGTTTTGGAACGCGTACTTCGTGCCAGGCCTCACCATTCGTCATCGATACCTCTCGTCAGCGCAGCACTCCGTGAAGAATGGGCTGCCATTCCCCAAGAAACCTTCCAGCACCTGACTGAACGTATGCCTGCGAGAGTCGAAGCTGTCATCCATGCTAAGGGTGGGCCAACACCATACTGAATTCCAGCAATATCGATGTAGGCCGCGACGAACTTGTAAGTCATTTTCAGGCAGTTGTCCCGATTTTTTTGGTCACATAGTGTGTGTTCACACTTGTCGCACAGCATTGTACGTATGGAGGTTCAATTCACAATAGGGTCTGTTGAAATCTCTTTCGAAAGGAAGCAGAATTATCGTCCTCCCTGCTGGCAGGGAGTACGGTTTTGTACCAAGTGCCTACGTACGGTTAAAATTCCACCAGAAAACAATGGATTATCACAGCGACACGCGCTTCTCAAATTACGAAAACTGTGTCCAAGAGAGATTAATACATCATTTGCTATCTTTTACTGTCCTCTTTAGTAAGGCACCTAACTGCAACAAGCAGCTGACTTGGGCTCCAATATGAAACTCTACAAGGAAAGACATTATGTCTTGGTTAACACAAAAGGTAATTATTTTCCTCAAGCTGAGACTCCAGGAAATTCGTTGATCAAAATGAACACATCAGGCTACATCACTTACAAAATAGACAGAATTTTAACCGAACATGCTACACTCGGAATTGAATCCCATAGTACTGACATGGGGAAGAGTACAGTATTATGTTTCTGAATGTAATGTGACTTTCAGAATGATTACATCGTGAACACTTATAGATGAACATATTGCTTCCGTAACAAAAGAGATTTGAAAAGAAAAACTCTGTGAGCACGTAATTAAAACTACAGTGTCGTATATTTCAAGTGATGGTTTTCCTCAACGAAGCTCTGAAGTGAGCATAAATGTGGGAAGCGGTACAGACTCGAATAATGACAATTTTAGTGATGGAAGCTACACTGATTCATCAAGTGAAGATCAAAGGAAATCCACTGACACCGCCAATGAAAGGGAAACACACACGACTAGTGAAAATGAAGAAGGGCGGGGCATTCTCTAAATGATTTTTATGTGTGCAAATGGCTACAATGAGAGACCAATGTTATTATGTCAAACAATGAACTGTGTTATTTGGAATGTGCAGTTATGTCTGCAATTACTCTACACACCTATGGAAGTCTTCTTAACAGTGAAACTGTACATTTCTCATGGCTGTGTTTGAACACTAAGGTGACAAACGTCATGCGATAGCGATGAGCTCATTTACAGGTGGCAGCTGTCTCTCGTACTCAAGGTGTGAAAGGGCGGTGCATTGGCGGAGCGAAAAGGTTGCCGATGTGATTATGGCCACACCACGTGAATTAACAGACTTCGAACGCAGAATGAAAGTTAGAGCTTGTAACACTTATATTGATTAGGAGTAGGTTTGTTTTATGTAACTGTGTACTAGCAATCTATGAAGTGTGTATTCTGTGTTGTTTAAACTCTTTGATGTATGGCAAGAAAATTACCGTTTTGTAATGTATATATGAAAAAAACAAAAGAATATGTTGAAATTGTAAATTATTGTAATACACTCCTGGAAATGGAAAAGAGAACACATTGACACCGGTGTGTCAGACCCACCATACTTGCTCCGGACACTGCGAGAGGGCTGTACAAGCAATGATCACACGCACGGCACAGCGGACACACCAGGAACCGCGGTGTTGGCCGTCGAATGGCGCTAGCTGCGCAGCATTTGTGCACCGCTGCCGTCAGTGTCAGCCAGTTTGCCGTGGCATACGGAGCTCCATCGCAGTCTTTAACACTGGTAGCATGCCGCGACAGCGTGGACGTGAACCGTATGTGCAGTTGACGGACTTTGAGCGAGGGCGTATAGTGGGCATGCGGGAGGCCGGGTGGACGTACCGCCGAATTGCTCAACACGTGGGGCGTGAGGTCTCCACAGTACATCGATGTTGTCGCCAGTGGTCGGCGGAAGGTGCACGTGCCCGTCGACCTGGGATCGGACCGCAGCGACGCACGGATGCACGCCAAGACCGTAGGATCCTACGCAGTGCCGTAGGGGACCGCACCGCCACTTCCCAGCAAATTAGGGACACTGTTGCTCCTGGAATATCGGCGAGGACCATTCGCAACCGTCTCCATGAAGCTGGGCTACGGTCCCGCACACCGTTAGGCCGTCTTCCGCTCACGCCCCAACATCGTGCAGCCCGCCTCCAGTGGTGTCGCGACAGGCGTGAATGGAGGGACGAATGGAGACGTGTCGTCTTCAGCGATGAGAGTCGCTTCTGCCTTGGTGCCAATGATGGTCGTATGCGTGATTGGCGCCGTGCAGGTGAGCGCCACAATCAGGACTGCATACGACCGAGGCACACAGGGCCAACACCCGGCATCATGGTGTGGGGAGCGATCTCCTACACTGGCCGTACACCACTGGTGATCGTCGAGGGGACACTGAATAGTGCACGGTACATCCAAACCGTCATCGAACCCATCGTTCTACCATTCCTAGACCGGCAAGGGAACTTGCTGTTCCAACAGGACAATGCACGTCCGCATGTATCCCGTGCCACCCAACGTGCTCTAGAAGGTGTAAGTCAACTACCCCGGCCAGCAAGATCTCCGGATCTGTCCCCCATTGAGCATGTTTGGGACTGGATGAAGCGTCGTCTCACGCGGTCTGCACGTCCAGCACGAACGCTGGTCCAACTGAGGCGCCAGGTGGAAATGGCATGGCAAGCCGTTCCACAGGACTACATCCAGAATCTCTACGATCGTCTCCATGGGAGAATAGCAGCCTGCATTGCTGCGAAAGGTGGATATACACTGTACTAGTGCCGACATTGTGCATACTCTGTTGCCTGTGTCTATGTGCCTGTGGTTCTGTCAGTGTGATCATGTGATGTATCTGACCCCAGGAATGTGTCAATAAAGTTTCCCCTTCCTGGGACAATGAATTCACGGTGTTCTTATTTCAGTTTCCAGGAGTGTATGACTATGTTCATAAAACAGAATACGTTTGTTAAAAGCTGGTTCATGCTTAGGGAACTTGTATTTGTAACGCTGTAGGGAAGTCCATCCGCAACGAAAGTGGCATGACGCGATGTAGAAGGTGCGTTTGGCGGTCGAACTGAGCGGCTCCTTTGTGTGAACGGCACACAGGATGTGGCTAACCTTAGGATGGTATACTTCGGCGGTGCGAAGAAAAGCAATTGGAAGCTGCATTAGAAGGGATTTGCCTCGGATGTGGATCTGGATATTATTTGGTATTGACGGAATGATAGAATGGCTCTAATATGTTGGAAATCCGACGCCATGAATGGAATTTATAGAGCATTCGCACATCAAGAGCCATGAGTACAGTTATCCGCCATTGCGCCTGCCACCAATCTTTGCCACTGCCTCACAAACGTCATATATTCAGTTAAGTAATGTATGTGGGCAAGGACCAGTTAATTTGTGTATTGTTTCAATAATAATCACATAAAACATAAACTCGTGTCCGGAACTATATTTTCAATCCTGGTCACAAACCTACGTAGGGTACTCACCTAAGTGCTACTAAAACCGAGTGTCCTCATTTAAATGAACAATTCCTGCATTCATGTGTTTAAAAGTGGTTTTTCGTATAAAGTAAAAGGAGTAGTGAAAGTTAAAGTAAGAATCACATTTCGATACTTTTTTAATGAACTACTCCAAGTGAAATCGTTTAGGTAGGAAGTTTAAGTACAAAAATTCAAAGATCAAGCTAAAACCACAGCAGTGAAGCTGGATAGGCTTTTTCTAAAATATCCTTAGTTTTTGTAAAATATACTTTTGTAGGATTACAGTACAAGATTGTGTAAATATTATTGCAAAGAATAACTACTTCGCAGGTAATTAAAGTTCAAGTACATATATATCTTTAATGAACAGATCTACTGTAAAACTGTTGGAAGTAAAATTATGCGCAATTTCAAAGATTGTGTGGTTTTGATACCCATCATGAACAGTTTCTTTTGAAGTTAAAAATGTCCAGTATTGTATTTTATTACGTAGCAAAGTAATTTAAGTGAATGATTAGCTTTTAGAGTTAGTTTTTGTTGTTGCAATAATCAAAGATACTTGGCTAGTCCAACTATACCAGTTTCTGGGTCCCCATCATATTCTCCACCTATTAAGAAAAAGCTGACTTACTACTGTTACTAAGTAAAATTGCTATATGCAGAGGAGCTTATTATGTTATTGATCTTTATTTGTATTTTTCATGTCGGTCAAGATAGAAGCCCCTCACGTCCAAATTTAGTTCTGCACTTCATGCCGTAACATTTCAGTATTTGATTAAGTAATGCTCTTGAGTGTGGCTATCATTAGTACATTTTTTAATTCATTTATGATTTTACCATTTTCGTTAACTCCCAAGATTAAAGCCCGTTGGTTTTTCTGTTATTTCACCGAATTCGAAATTATAGTCCGGTACCCTTGTCCATTAGACACACGTGCGGTCGAACTTCGAAATCCTCTCAGAGGGTAACATTAGCGTGTTTCACGGTACGTTAGTGTTATAAGCTAGAAGCAAGGGACATTCCATTTCGGAAATCATTAGGGAATTCGAGGTCCGCAGTGTCAAGAGTGCGTTGAGATTACCAAACCTCAAGCGTTACCCCTCAACACGAACAACACAGTGGACGGCGGCCTTCACTTAACGAGAGCAGCAGAGCTGTCAGTGCTAACAGATACGCAACAATGCGTGAAATAACAGCAGAAAACTATGTGGGATGTAAGGTGAACATATCCGTGGAGTCAGTGGGACGAAATTTGTCGTTAATGGTGAGCCGTGGCGCGGCTCTCGGGCGCAAGATGCTATCGATTACTCCTCTGGTTGAGGTTGGCACTATGTGCGATCGCGAGCGCCTCCTGTCGGAGCGGGTCCTAACGAGGGAGTGAGTGCGAGTACGGGAGTCTGGGGCGGACAGCAGGGGAGAACGCACATTGCTGCCGCACTCTGAGGCGACAAGAGAAGAGTTGTTGTGCACGGCCGAGAAGGGAGCGTTGAGCAAGGCGGCAGTCAGCATCGCTTTCCGGGGGACAGAGAGTTGTGGCAGTACAGCGAGCAGACACCAGCTCCGGGAGCAGTGCTCCGGTTTGTGGACGTGACACGGGTCGCATTTTGGCGCAGTATAGTTTGCTTGGCACGCACCTGCTGCTCCCTTTATGCTCACGTGTGTTGTTATGTCCGTATGTGCATTGAAAAGGTTACGCTCCGGCTGGTACAGTGGCTTGTGCTTTACGTTCATGCACCCTGACTCATTTGTTTTGCTGCAGGCAGCTGTAATTTCAGAGATTTTTTTTGTCGCGATTGTATTAGCCCGGTGGTGCCTAGTATCCGGTAACAAGACAGCTAACGTGTGACCTGTTGTTTTGGGTTTTGGAGTCCTGTTTGGGCAACCTAGTTATCACGCACACAAATGTATTGCTGCCGATTGAGGTTAGTCCTAATCTTGTTGAACTGGCTCGTCTGCAAATTAATTAACTTAACCTTTGTGGTGCGTTGTTTTTTGCTTTCAATGGTGAATTTCTTGTCATTCATTTGTGTATGTTTCGCCGTTAATGATAACTGTGAGTAAGATAGCAAGGTCTTGAAGGGCTTGCGTATCGTGACTGTATTTTTGGCAACTGTTTAATTTGATTTCATGTCTGGTGAAAACTTATGCCAAGTTTACTAATTTCCACCTGTGGTCTGAAAGTTGGTTTGAAGGTAAATCCGTTGGTAAATCTTTACTGGACCTAACTGTTAACTGATCTTGCGTTGAACTAATGTCATTATTAAATCGTTTCTTGTGTGCTATAAATTGTATCACCATAGACAAGGAGACAGAGCACATTCTGTGGTCGAGGGGTAAGCGCGGTTGCTGCTTTGCGCGTGGCGTCTTGTCGCTCGCTATCGTTTCCCACGTTAGTACGGGCGGCGTGAGATTTGTTTGCTCGCGGTTGTATGGCCGCTAGTCAACTGTGCCTGCTCCCGCTTCAGGGTGTGCCGTGTTTCGTAAGGCGTACGCCGACTTTCAGTCACTGTTACTCCTGTGTTGCTGTCGGTCGCTTACCGAAACGTTAGTCTGTTTTAGCACGGTGGCCACTGGGCCGTGACGATGTCGGTTGATGACCAGCGTTGGGGCGGTCGTCCGCTCTGAGTGGCTTCGGTCGCTTGGACGTGGCAGTTACCTTCTGGTTAAACAGATCAAACTTGTTTGTTTGCTGTAAATTCCTAAGTAGTTTGTGAGAAAAGTTGTAACTCAGCTTTTCATGATTTTACACAATTCCAGCATTTTGGCAAGGCCTTTTCCTATCTATGTTTTATTTAAATGAGAATTCTTTATTGGGGTTATTCACCTGTTGAAGCTTAACATAAAATTTGTAACTTAGCTTTCATGATTTTACTTAATTTAAGCATTCTTGTAAAGCAGTCCTTTATCTACGTTTTATTGATTGGTAATTCTTTATTGGGGTTATTCACTGGTTGAAGGTTTAACATATGTTTGTAACCAAGTTTATGTCCTTGCTTAATTGAGATTTGTTAAGAGCCTTTATCGCTGGAAGATCATTAAAGCTTGGGTGCTTGTAATTGTGAATACTGTTGTCTATGTTGTGGGCTACCCTTCCACTTCCACAGCCAAGCTGTCCTATCTACCAGTACAAATGGGTTATGGCAGCCAACTGCACCATATCGCCTGCAGCACCTCTACTGGACTCGTGATCAGACCTATCGGTTGGGCCCTAGAAGTCTGGAAAACCGTGGCCTGGTCAGTTGAGTCCCGATTTCAGTTAGTAAGAGCTGGTGGTAGGGTTCGAGTGTGCCCCAGACCACGAAGCCATAGACCCAAGTTGTCAACAAGGCACTATGCAAGTTGGTGGTGGCTCCATAATGACGTGGGTTGCTTGTTTTTGTTTTGTTATGCCTTAGGGCTCAAAAACAACTGCAGTCATACGAGCCCGAGTCAAAACTATAGAACAAGAACAAAGAAAGGATTTAACGACTTCACGTCAGTCCCTATGGACAGAATAGGAGACAGCTAAAAACAGGCACGTGGAAAACAGGCTAAAAAAAACCTTACAGAAATAGAGGTCCAAAATTAAAAATTAAATAGCCTTCGCCATATTGATCCGCGGATTAAAAGCAAAACTTGGTCGACAACCCAGACTCATTCGCTAGAACGCCTGATAAATCAGACGGCAAACCCAAGTTGGAACGTAAATTGTTAAAAAAGGACATTCCAGCAGGAAGTGGTGGACAGTTAAAATTTGGGCGCAATGTGTACAAAGTGGTGGAGTAGCACCACTTACAACATGACGATGGCTAAAAATGCAGTGACCAATTCACAGTCGAGTTAAAATAATTTACTCCCGGCGGGAGGGACGAGAGGCGGTCGTTCAAGGCGCTGGGAGAGGTATTAAGAAGCCGAAACATATTCCTGTGATGGGAGGACCATCGGCAATGCCAAAGGGACACCAACTCCTGACAGACGGCTACGCAGAGTTCATCGGAGGGAATATAGGTACTCGTGGGCTGAGGTACGAGGACTGGAGCCTTGGCAGCAGCTTCAACAGCCTCGTTTCCTGACAGACCGACATGACCAGGGAGAAACGTGACACTAGGTCCACGAAGAGTGAGCGAGTGACAGTTTTCCTGGAGCCGCTGCGCTAAGGGATGAGCAGTGAACAGCACACATAGACTTTGGAGGGCAATGAGTGAGTCTGAGCAGAGGACACAATTGGAAAGGCTGTGTACTACGTGGTCTGATACAGGGCGAAGAGCTCGGCTGTAAATACTGAGGAGTGTGCCAGAAGCCGATATAGAAAGAAACGGGTGCCAATGTCGAAGGCACACCCAACCCCACTGCCAGTCTGAGAGCCATCAGTACAGACAAAGGTACTATTTGTAAGTTCCATACGAAGGTCGTGAAACTGGAGGCGTTAGATCGAGGCTGGAGTAGTGTACTCAGAAAGTGAATGATGGCCAAGGTTAACATGGGCTGCTTCACGAATTCAAGGTCGTAAAGGGTTCACACCCACTGGAAAAGTTGCAGGTAGTGTGAAGTTAAGCTCCTGTAGCAAGTGGCGAAAGTGGACTCCAAGAAGCAACAGAGAACAGGGACGAGTCAAATACTGACGGTCAAAGGACTCATCAAAGAAGGAGGCATAGGAGGGGTGGCCATGCATGGCAGATAAACGGCATGCATACCTGCTGAGGAAGAAGGCACGGCAGTAGGACAGTGTAGTTCAGCAGCTTCAGCATACAGACTCTCAACAAGGCTGGTGTAAAAGACACCCATGGCCAAATGATGCCTTGGTGGTGGATAGTATTGAGATGGCGTAAGAGGAATGGGCTTGCAGACGCATAAACAAAGCACCTGTAGTCGAGTTTCGAACGGACAAGGGACCGGTACAAACGGACGATGGTTGTTCGATCAGCACCCCAGGAAGTATCTACCATTGAGGACATGTAGGAAATTGAAGGACCACGTACAGTGGGCTGCCAGGTAAGACACATGGGAGGACCAAGAGAGTTTCCTATCGAGAATGAGTCCCAGGAATTTAGTAGTTTCAACGAACGGAAGGGCAAGAGGCCCAAGATGTACAGGTGGTGGGAGAAACCATTTGGGCCGTCAGAAATTCATATAGACGGTTTTGTCAGGGGAAAAGTGAAAGCCACTGTCGATGATACGGGAGTAAAGGCGATCAAGACAGCGTTGAAGACGCCGCTTAGTGAAACAAGTCCGTGGAGAGCTGCAATAGGGGGCAAAATCGTCAACAAAAAGATAGCCAGAGATGCCCAGAGGGAGACAGGCCATGATATGATTAATGCCCATAATAAAGAGGACGACACTCAGGACAGAGACCTGATGCACACCTTTTTCCTCGATAAAGGTGTCTGACAAGGCAGAACCCGCATGCACATTGAAAACTCGATCTTGTAAAAATGCCAGAAGGGAACAGGGCCGCCAGCCACGGAAGTCCCACGTGTAAAGAGTATGGAGGATACCAATTCTCCAGCAGGTGTCGTAGGCCTTCTACAAATCGAAAAACACAGCCACAGTCTGGGATCTCCGCAGAAAGCCAATCATGATATGGGTGGACAAAGTAACGAGATGGTCAACTGAAGAGTGCTATGCTCGAAATCCACAGGGTGCATTCGTCAGTAAATTGCGAGTCTCTAGCCACCACACCAGGCGAGCATGAATCATATGTTCCATCTCCTTGCAAATGCAACTGGTAAGAGAGATGAGGCAGTAGCTAGAAGGAAGGTTTTCGTCCTTGCCTGGCTTAGGTATGAGTACGACGGTGGATTCATGCCAGCGTCTGGGAAATGTGCAGTTCTACGTGTTAAGCAGAAAGTGCTTGTCCACAAGAGAAAGGTGCTGCTACATCTGAATGTGGATGGCGTCCGGCCCTGGGGTGGAGGATCGGGATGAACTGAGAGCACGATCGAGCTCCCTCATAGTAAAGGCGGTATTGTAACTCTCACGTTTCGGAGAAGAGAAGGGTATCGCCGAGCCTCCTCCACTCGTTTCAGATGCAGGAAGGCAGGGTGTCAGTGTGAAGAGCTCAAAACTTCCTCAGAATGGTGGCCCAAGGTGTTGGAGATAGCAATAGGGTCCACGCTAACATCGTCTGCTACTGCCTGGCCGGAAATTGGGGAATGGATCTTAGTCCCAGAGAGCCGTCGGAGGTTGGCCCACACGACAGAGGAAGGGGTGGAACTGTTAAAAGAAGTAGTGAATGAAAGCTAGCTAATTCGTTTGCTATCCCGAAGGACGCGACGACACTTTGCAAGCATCTGTTCACAATGAAAGCAGTTTGCCATCGTAGGATGACGGTTAAAAACGCGGAGTGCACGTCTTCTCGAGCGAATTGCATCGTGGCATGCCTCAGTCCACCAAGGGAATGGAACACGACGTGGTAAGGAGGAAGTTCGAGGAATGGAACGTTCTGAAGCAGTTCAAATGGTTCAAATGGCTCTGAGCGCTATGGGACTCAACATCTGTGGTCATCAGTCCCCTAGAACTTAGAACTACTTAAACCTAACTGACCTAAGGACATCACACACATCCATGCCCGAGGCAGGATTCGAACCTGCGACCGTAGCAGCCGCGCGGTTCCGGACTGCGCGCCTAGGACCGCTAGACCACCGCGGCCGGCTCTGAAGCAGTAAGGGTAACGTTGGTGAGATAGTCCACCTGGTCACAATAACTGTGGATATCTTGTTCTGCGAAGGTCGCCAGGGAGGAGTAAAGCTGCCAGTCAGCCTTAGTAAGCTGCTATTTGGGCGTCCATGCTGACGGGGTAGGAGTCGGCAAACAGAGAGCACATGGGAAATGGTCGCTCGAGCAGGTGTCAGAAAGAACTGACCACTCAAGACGATGGGCAAGTTGGGCAGTGCCGAAGTATAGGTCCAAATGGGAATAGGTGTGTAAATAGTTGGAAAGGAAAGTGTGTTCTCCAGTGTTAAGGCAGAAGAGGTTAAGTTGGTTAAGAAGGTCAGCTGAGAGAGTACCTCTCTGACGGGTCCTGGGAGAACCCCAGAGCTGATGATGCACATTAAAGTCACCAAGTAGCAAAAGCGGAGAAGGTAGCTGCCCAATAAGCTGAAGGAAGTCTGCCCTGGTGAAATAGAAGGACGGAGGTACATAATTGGTACAGAGAGAGAAAGTCAGGTGGGGAAGGGAAAGGCGAACTGCAACAGGTTGAAGATGGGTGGTCAGCAGATGGGTTGACTATGAAGGTCATTCCATATGAGCATCATGATGCCCCCATGAGATGGTCTGCTGACCTCAGGGGGAAGGTCAACTCGAATCGGTAAGTAACATGAAAGCTCAAAGCAGTCGTGAGGGCTCAATTTCGTTTCCTGAAGGCAGATTACAAGAGGATGCTGCAATGCTAAAAGCAGCTGTAAATCCTCTTTGTGGGACCAAAGGCCGCGAACGTTCCATTGGAGGGCACTCATGAGGAAGAAGAGACGGGAGGGTGTCAACCCGATGGCCGCCGAACGACAGGCAGTGTAGAGCCACTACTACATGGCACAGGAACAGGAGGATCCTGCTCCATGGGGTCCACAGAAGCATCAGCTTCCTTGTGCAGTCGGTCCATGAAGTCCAACGCTGAAAAGCGGTTGGTGGTGCTCACCAGTGAGACAGAGGCAGACCTGCTCTGTCGACACAATCGAACAGAATCGTCAAGTTGGCGAAGGAGAAGACCATTTGCCTTTAGCGGACTTCTTTGAGTGTTTCCGGTTAGAGGAAGACTCGGGTATTGTTTGGCTGGAGGAAGTCTTCACAGGATTACTCCTTGTGTACTTTCGTGCCTATTGGTTGTGTAGTCGCCCCTTTAGGCGAGAATTTGACCATTTGTTGCACGGTGGGACGGAGGAGATGGCGATGCTACCTTGACACTGGGCGATTTCACAACCTCCGAATTTGTGGTCGCATGTCTGTGTGGCCATGTCCTTCGTGGCGCGAGGGGTAACAAGAACAGAACTGTAGGTGCCAGATGGGGAACACAGGATTTGCGACTAGCCAGGAACTTGCGAGCTAATGGGTAAGGCACTTTTTCCTTTATCCGTATCTCTTGGACAGCCTGCTCATGTAGATACGCGGAACAGCCCCAAGAGGAGGCGACATGGCCACCATTGCAGATGAAACAGTGGGGAGATGGAGGTGGACAATCGCCCTCATGTACATCCCTGCCACAGGGTACACACTTGGCTGGGTGTTGACAAGATGTTCTAGTGTGGTTAAAATAATGACACTGGTAGCAGTGCATCGGGTTCAGAATGTACAGCTCGACTGTAAGAATTTCATAGCCTGCTTTGAGCTTGGATGGCAGCACCAACCTATGAAAGGCGAGGAAAAGAGTGCAGGTGGGCACTAAGGAGGAATCTACCTTTTTCATTACATGATAGACGGCAATGACACCCTGATCAGAGAGGTGTAATCTGGCCTCGGTTAGACCGTCAAGCAGCCTGGCATAAATTACACCATGGGAAGAACTCAAAGTCATGTGGGCCTCGACATGAACAGAGTAGCTGTGGAGAAGCAAGGCAGTAACCTGTTGTGTTTGAGAAACAGAAGCAATCTCCAAAAGAAAAGAGCCATTCTGTAAACGAGAGCAGGATTTCACAGGGCCAGCAACACCTTTCCGAATAATAAACGGATTGACCGTGGCGGAGGACTGACTGTCTTCAGTATATGAGACCACAAGGAACAGTGGTGCAGCGGGAAGGGCCTTTAAATCAATGGCCTCATTACGTTTACGTTTGGTAGACGTTGAACGGAGAGATGATTGACTCATCGTGAGAAAATTTCCCATGATTGCAGCGTCTCCAATGGCGCGCTCCCTCCAACTGGGGGCTCCCTTCACAAGGGGGCATACCCGCCTTAGGTGACTGTTCACACCTCAGGGCACACTTACCGAACATCTGACAGACCGACCAACTGACAATTTGGGAAGGTTGCAGCGCAGGCAATCACCCCTCCCTCGGCCTGGCCTGTACCAGGGTGTACGTGCGAATCCAACTTGTCCACCCAGGGCTGGGAATTACGCATTACCCAGTCACTTGTTACGCGTCAGACGCGTGGGCCAGCCTTCAGGAGCGCACACGGAGGAAGAATAAAGAGGTGGGCTGTGTGTACATAGAATGGACTTGGTCCTCTCGTCCAAATGAACCGATCATTGACTGTAAATGGCTATGTTCGGCTACTTGGAGACCATTTTCAGCTATTCATAGATTCATGTTTCCAAACAACGATGGAATTTTTATGGACAACATCGCACCATGTCAGCGGGTCGTTACTGTTCGCCGTTGGTCTGAAAAACATTCTGGACAATTTGAGCCAAAGATCTGGCCATCCGACATGAATCCCATCGAGCATTAATAGGGCATAATCGAGAGGTCAGTTCGTACTCAAACCCCTGCAACAATTTCGGAATTATGGACGACTGTAGAGGTAGCATATCTCTACCAAGGACTTCCAAGGATTTGTTGAGTCCACGCCACATCGAACTGCTGCACTAGGCTGCGGAGGAGGATGTCCAACACGGTGATACGAGGTATCAAAAATGGTTCAAATGGCTCTGAGCACTATGGGATTTAACTTCTGAGGTCATCAGTTCCCTAGAACTTAGAACTACTTAAACATAGCTAACCTAAGGACATCACATACATCCATGCCCGAGGCAGGATTCGAGCCTGCGGCCGTAGCGGTCGCGCGGTTCCAGACTGTAGCGCCTAGAACCGCTCGGTCACCCCGGCCCCCTACGAGGTATCCCCTGGCTTTTTTCAATTTAGTGTATAGTAAACCACATACTTTTTTATGTATGTTCGTGGCGCCTCTAGCCCCTTTGATCATCCGCTAAGCTGCAAAAGCTCTTTACCCCATTGCCCTCCTCTTTTTGCATGAAGTGTACGTAATGAGTGTGCTGTACCCTCTTCTACGAAGACAAGTGCCTTGTTTACAACGCTCCAACCACACATACGGGAACTCTGTCGCTCCTCGACTGGCCCACTCTACCACCGATCTTGATCCCGTACGAAGTGCTTGAGACTACTTGAAACAGCAGCTAAGAGCCGATATGCCCGCAATTTGGTAGCTCTACGTGATCTAATCATCAGTGTATTCACCTGGTCACGACATGCCTGGAGAAGCTTGTAGTCTGTCTTACTGGTCATACTAAGAATACTATCAAGCCTAATGGCAGTGTTACACGGTATTAGCGGAGTCCAACATATACTCCTGCTCGCTTTTGTTATAAATTGCGACAGCAGTGCTCCAAGTGAATAACAAGCTAGAACCTTAGGTATAATGTCGGATAAGTGCAAATAGTATTGTTTTTATTGACATGTAGCATAGTATTTAAAATATGGAGCCTATGTAGCGAAATAAAAGTCTGGTAACTAAAGAATTACACCTCATTAATCTTTCTTTAGCTTCCTGAGGACCCCAGAAGGTACGAAACATCACATTAAGGGACAGTTTACTTAAGATCTTCTATTTACTGAAGAATATAGCGAATTTACCTTCAGCAGAAAGATGTATATCTATCCAACAACGTGAATTTATTCGCTACACTTCCATCAGAATCGCTAAATGTGGAATTCAATACCTACATTACCTAACATATCAAATCAACCATCAAAACTGTATACGAAGAGGAAGCCACACAGACATGATAATAAAACGTCGAAAGCAATGAAACTTTAAAATAATGTGTAATAACTTAAATCCGTGTTTGCAAGAGTCTGGTCGGTATATGAGACATTTATAAAACTTATTTTGATATCTAAAACTGTAAACTTGGTAGTAGGGCAACAGAACACTGTGGAAATATGTGAAGTGCACATTACGTGATACGAAATCCACACAAGCCGATATATCTAACAATTCGCCTGTGGGAAAGCAATCCATTTTCATTGAATTTACATATGCTATCTGCCTGCAATACAAATAACTCAGATTACAATGTTGGCCCTGAATATAGCTTATCTTTATCCTTAGTCTTGTAAACAATCACTTTACTAGAATTGTTGTTGTATCTGCACAGCAAACGAAAATAAAAATTATTGCATATGAATTTCTTATAAAACTGCTTGAAAATTCACAATACAGCACTTTACTGAAATCTTCTGCTAGTACTAAACCTCTGAACTGATATGATATTATTTTCATAAGTACACTCTGACAATCTGACAATCACCGCATTACTATAGACATGTGTTTTGATGATAATTAAACTTGTTGTCCCACCTGTGAACATGGAATGCCCGTCTGTTTTACAACCTGTAACTATTGGGATTATTGATCTGAGTGCCCAAAATCATATTTCATTTTTCGTACTTGCAGTGCAAGATGGTATCATACCAGTTTCCAGAAAAATGTTTGTCAGTAGACAAGTCATGATGGGGAATGCGAGTATGTAAAAACAGTCATGAAGACAAAGAATGAAAAATGAAGAACTGGATTTAACAACTGATAAAAAGAAAAAGACTCCAAGTATAACTATGCTTCATTAGCCACGACACCAGTGTTCCTTTTCATCAATTTCACCAGTTAGAAAAATATTTCCTAATAATTTTCCAGTATACACTTACTATCCTTGACGCTAGTTTCAGGTATAAAATAAAACCATATGTAGCAAAGTTCTCCTGCAAATTTCAGCCATACGCAATGTTCTAACAATAAGAAGCTGTACATTTACAACAATATAAAAAAATCTGAATTACCTTAAAATTGCCCATTTGGCATTCTGGCATTAATATTACCCCATTTCCACAATATTCTTCCACAAAACATCTTATTACAAAAGGTTTCTAAATAATGCTGCCCCTACTTAACGGCACGTCAGCTTCAATTCTTTTAAAACCAAGTACGCGGTCAGACTGTATAACACACACTGACTGCTACTCTCTTTAAAACAAATAGCCTCTCTGACCAACATCTGTGGTCTCAAGAACGCACGTATATTGAATATTGTTATATCGATTCTATAGAGGTTGACTAAATTTATCAAATTCACAACTTCCTTTAAATGTACTTCTTGAAAAACGTAATGGCAACTTAGGCAGCTACCTTTCAAACTGTTTCCCATCATAGAAGAAAGAAGTCGGCCATTGTTACTATCTCACAGTCACAAACGACAAGAATCTTCAACACAGTCGTCCCTTGAAGGGAAAGTAATTACATCTAAGAAAATATTATTGTATTAGAATGTCGAGTGAAGTGTGAGAACGTGCGAATCATTAGACTCCAATCAAATTTATACGTGTGAAGAGAAGTGGCATAAAAGTAAGAGCAGGCAACAGGAGAAATCCACTATGTGATAAAGGTGTCAGACACCTGGCTCAAAATGACTTACAAGTTCGTGGCGCCCTCCATCGGTAATGCTGGAATTCAGTATGGTGTTGGCCCACCCTAGGCCTGGATGACAGCTTCCATTCTCGCAGACATACGTTCAATCAGGTGCTGGAAGGTTTCTTGGGAAATGGCAGCCCATTCTTCACGGAGTGCTGCACTGAGGAGAGGTATCGATGTTGGTCGGGGAGGCCTGGCACGAAGTCGGCGATCCAAAACATCCCAAAGGTGTTGTTTAGGATTCAGATCGGGACTCTGTGCGGGCCAGTCCATTAAAGGGATGTTATTGTCGTGTAACCACTCCGCCACAGGCCATGCATTATGAACAGGTGCTAGATTCTGTTGAAAGATACAATCGCCATCCGAGAATTTCTCTTAAACAGTGGGAAGCAGGAAGGTGCTTAAAACATCAATGTAGGCCTGTGGTGTGGTAGTGCCACGCACAACAACAAGGGGTGCAAGCCCCCTTATTAAGAAACACTACCACACTATAACTGTTCACCGGGCATTCGCCATACCCACATCCTGACATCGGATCGCCACATTGTGTACCGTGATTCGTCAGTCCACACAACGTTTTTCCACTGTTCAATCATCCAATGCTTACGCTCCTTACACCAAGCGAGGTGTCGCTTCTCATTTACTGGCGTGATGTGTGGCTTATGAGCAGCCGCTCGACCATGAAATCCAAGTTTTCTCACCTCCCGCCTAACGATGATAGTAGTTGCAGTGGATCCTGATGCAGTTTGGAATTCTCGTGTGATGGTCTGGATAGATGTCTACCTATTACACATTACGATTTTTTTCAACTGTCAGCGGCCACAGTCAGGTAATAGACGAGGTCGGTCTGTACGCTTTTGTGCTGTACTTGTCCCTTCACGTTTCCACTTCACTATCACATCGAAACAGTGGTCCTAGGGATGTTTAGGGGTGTGGAAATCTCGCGTACAGGCGTATGACACAAGTGACACCCAATCACCTGACAACGTTCGATGTTCGTGAGTTCCGCAAAGCGCCCGATACTGCTCTCTCACGATGTCTAATGATTACTGAGGTCGCTGATATGGAGTACCTGGCAGTAGGTGGCAGCACAATGCACATAATATAAAAAACGTATATTTTTGTGGGTGTCCGGATACTTTTGATCATATAGTGTATATGCTTCTCATGCATGAGGTCCTCTTAGTCTTCTTAGCTCCATCTCATTGGAATAGGGTCCGCTTTTTGGATCTATGTGCACGCCATTTCTCACGGTCCAGCACTTCCTGTGGATGTAGGCTTCTTGATCATAGATCGGCATTTATAGTGTCTAGCCAAGTAATTTAGGTCTTCCATGTTGTCTCTGGTCTTAGACAGTAAGACGATAAGCTGAGCTGATGACTGAAGTAGGTGGAGCCCATATCGTGTGCCCATACCAAAGAAATCTCCATTCTTGCGTCTTTTCACCCACTGGAACCGCTCCAGGTAGTTGTCGGATCATTGAATAATTCAATTATTGTTGATGAGGTCGAGCAGGGAAAACCCTAATGATCGTCTCAGCACTGGCATTTCCATGACATGGAGTGAGTGATCAGCATTTCTGGCTGTGGGCTAACGATCGCTACCAAATACTGCAACTGGCCTCATCTTAGTGGTGTATTTCTTATTTTAGATGGATAGGCACTTTCAATCACAAATCGTCTTTAAATAACATCCAGGCGCTTTTATTCGTGCTCGCACATCCTCATTCACATGGCCACGAACTGTAGTCGATAACCTAGATATCGGGATATTTCCATCTGTGCAAGAGGAGCTCCATTAATTGGCACAGTTCCAGAAGATGGAATCGTTTCGAGGGACACAGTACTGTGGATGTTTAAGCGGAGTTGAGTTTCAAGATCCTACCTGGTATCCGCTGCAAACATCACATCAGTGCATAGTATTGTCCATGGTACACACTATTGTAAGGCGCATGTTACAGTATCTGTCATGGCAGGGGTGGCCAAGAGCCAGAGCCCGACTGTCAATTTGCTCAGCCTCGCTTCACATTTCCCTCACTCCCACACCAAGCTGTCTGAGCCTGAGGAGGGGGAAAAAGTGAAAACAGCAAACGTGCAGCATTTAAATGGCACTACAGTCTTACTGCATACGACTTGGTTTTATATTTCACATTTATTAAGAACATAGATCACAGACGAAGTAAGTTTTCAATATTAATTAGTTATTTTTGACACGCTGAAGACACAACATAAATTTTATCTTGTTCAAACTATCAGCAAACGGACAGCTGTAGACAATTTGACAGTTTCGCACTCAAGTTGCCACGTAATAGTAACATATTTAGTGTCATAATAGAAAAAAAGATCTTTCACGAAAATATGTCGATTGAAATACTATAGCACTTTTGCAACCTCATTATTGGACTTGGAAAATCTAGCTGAGCGAAGTAATGGATATGTCCTGGACAGTTTTAATGTGAAAAGATCTGTAGTTAAAACTGGAATTACGTTTCACGTCAGTCAGTAACCCTTGGATATACACAGGGGCTCTTTCAACTGAAACAGCAAACGGTTTAGAAAACACCTCGAAAACTGACAGATATAAGACTGACAGTGTCCTCAAAACGTTTTTAAAACTATCATTGTAATATTCTTGCGAGGCTACAATGAATTTTTAATATATTTTGTATGGGATCTAAAATTTAAAAACCTCTCTCACACCGGCCTGATTTAGCTTCACTGATCAGGATAGTAAAAAACATGCGTGTATTAAGGGAATTTTCATTGACAAAGCAGGCTTATCACATACACACAGTTCAATACTGTTCTATCCAGATTAAATTAAGCTTAACTTAAATTCCATAAGGCAGTGAAGCAATTTCGAAGTCTCGGTGCGACGAAAATTGTCAGTCGATCTCCTGGAAACATTTGTAATAATTATTAACTTTCGGTGATCACATGGGGAAGACCGGAGATCTGCTGGTAAGACCGTGTTAGCCTATTTATTTGAAGTATCTTGAGCATACAAAACGGCAGGTTCGTCCAGTGTAAATCAGACGTTCCCCACTGATCCCGTGCAACACAGCGTAGTAAGCAGACACTGTCAATAATAATAATCCGTTAAATAATACGCGAACACACTTACTTTAGTTTAGTTCATGTATTAAATTCCTTCTCATACAGATTCTCATCAAGATGGCGACTAGCTCAACAATACATACATATACATCCTTCTTTCACGACTAATCGGCAAGAAGTCCACTATTCTTTTTCCTAAGAGGAAACATAGATAGCAGAGAAGCTATTCCATGGAGTAAATGGACGCTCCAAGGAATAATTGGGCTTGAAACTACTTTGCATTGATAATCGGTAAGATAAGAAGAGATATTTCGAGATATGTACTGAGTTATATAATTTATAAAATTTCTGAAAATATCGTGGAGAGACCGCTGCAAGAGACATTACAAATTCTTCAAACCTTGCGCTTTCTTTAGCTCCAGTGAGCTTAGGGAACTGGATTGTGTTTGTCAGATTTTCTCTTTAAACGCATACTCATCGAATCAGAAACAAATTACCTTGCAGTGTCTACCTGTAGGAAGTGTACGATCAAGTGCTCTCAAAATTTGAAGTCTACTGCTCATTCCGGATATTCTAATTTTCGCTCATGCTCTTCATTGCCTTCATAAATTCAGGAACAGCGAGATTTAAATCGAAAAATCGTTCCAGGCATCTCCCTTTATTTAACAAACGTACGTTGCAGTAATAAAATATGAAGCTTATTTCCTTGAAAACAGTTGCAACTGAAAATGGAATAATGGGCGCGACTTCAGGAATTTTACTTTTCGTACCATCAATGTCTTCAAGTGCTCCATTCCTGCAAATTTAGCACGAAGTGCCTCCTGATGTACAGATCTATGAACTCCACATGTCGATCTTTGTAATATTTTGCTCTTTCATTGTCATCTAAAAATTGAAAGGCTTTCAGCATGGTAATACTCGTATGATGCCGTTTCGTAGCAAATAAGCAGTACCCGTCTCTTACGCAAATTGAGAATTCTCACCCTTCTCTCCTCTCATGCGGCAACGGCCTTGCCGCAGTGGATACGCCGGCTCCCGTCAGATCACCGATGTTAAGCACTGTCAGGCTTGGCCAGTACTTGGGTGGGTGACAGTCCGGACCGTCATGCGCTGTTGACGTTTTTCGGGGTGCACTCAGTCTCGTGATGCCAAGTGTGGAGCTACTCGGCCGAATAGTAGCGGCTCCGGTCAAAGAAAACCGCCTTAACGACCGGGAGAGCGGTGTCCTTACCGCACGTCCCTTCTATCCGCATCCTCAACTGAGGATGACACGGTGGTCGTATGGTCCCGATGGGCCACTTGTGGCCTGAAGACGGAGTGCTTTTTTTTCTTCTGTCATGCCCATTAATTTTAAAGGATTGTGATGGTAGATAGATAGAATGCTTCTTTTTGTGCGGACAGTCACTGAACGTCTGAACATCCTTCATACCGCGAACAAATAGTGAAGATTAAACAGAGGTGACACCACGATTCTGCCGAACTCAGAGAGTTGTGGCGACCGCAAAACGCCCAACCGCAATGATAATGAAGTGTCGCGTTGTTCCGAATACCTCCGAGAAGGACCGAGCAAAGCCGAGTGGCCGGTCGGGCCGTGGCCCGCGAGCGGCCCGCACACACTGTACGTGTGAAGTTTGGCGTGCCGTGACAGCCCTACATTACGGTAATAAAGAGCAGTCGAAACAGAGCTGAGCGTTGATGAACACAAACTTTCACGGGAGGGCTTTCAGCGAATAAACTGCAATTATATACCAATTCACAAGTATTTATTCGTGAATGAGTTGTAGCTTATGTCAATGAATCACTGAGAGTTGTCTCTTTCTACACTTATACGTGGCACTCAAAAAGATAGAAACTGTTTCTTCAGTGAAGGGGGAATATAGTTAATATCTGACATTAATTTAACGGCTGGCTTTCTCGTGACTAGGGGTGCTTGCTGGTGTTGTTACAACTGGCAGACGATAACAACTTCACAACAGTGAGTGTCGTGACTTTTTGCCAAGTGGGCAGTGAAGCGACGACTGAGTGTCAAAGCGGACGAATTTAGAAAAGAAAAACTTATCATTAAAATCTTTTACAAGAACCATAACTTAAGATCAGTCGAATTTAAAAACATAAAGTTAAAAATCAACTATGTCCTTCTAAAATTTCTAAATTCTTACGACACTCTGGTAAAGGTCCCTTTTCTTCGTTGAATCGTAGGCTAACTACTAAAACAAACACCTTGAATAATCCACAAGTATTAAACAATAAACTTTTAAGTGACCGTTTACGCACCTCGAAAGCATGTAAATTTTAAAAAAACAGTCATATGAAGTGGTTTAAACTGTTAAAAAATATGACCAAACCTCGGTCAACAGAATCAGGCGGCCCTAGTCTGCTGCGGGCCCGGTCGTTGCCAACTGACATCGGATCATTTAAAAGCCAAATATTTACTGCCCATCTTACACCTCACACGTCATTCATTTCTTTACAGGATCTGGAAACAACAACTTCTAGAAAGTAAAAGGCTTACAAGTGATAGCCACTGTGAGTCTCAAGTTACAAGATAATTACAATGACAGCATTAACAAAGGGTTCCTCATTTTCAGTTTCACTCAACAGGGTAATCACACAAGGGTGCCGATGATCAGTTACTTACACAACATTAGTACCTTTAGGCAAGCCTGTACATACGTAATATACTGTACTGAATCAAACTCATGGGGTGCTAGCAGCAAATTGCTATTTCCTTATACCAGCAAGTAGTACAAGTTTTCGGACTCTCAACCCGTTTTTTCCACACACAGTAGCATATGCGTGCCAGAACAATAAATGAAGACAGTAGTGAGAAATTCAGAAAGACTGCGACGAGATGAGAACAACATTAGGCGGCATAGAATAATATCACCACGCCCATCACCGCTAATATTCAACGAATAAATAGTTTGTACATTTCTAATGCACCATTAACTTAAGCCACTCAGTTCGGACGCTTATCAACAAACCAGAAATACCGGATGTAGGAGCGTTCAATTTAACGTACCAAACCAATTCTTCGTGGGCTACGAATGTAGTATCGCATTATTCCTATAGGAAGTTCAATAACCTTCAGTCTGCTCCGTCTAGACACGAAACCAGGTAAGCACTGGCTTACACTGCGGTGACAAAACCCATGGGAAATATGCTAATATCGCGTCCGACCACCTTTTTGCCCGGCAGAGTGCAGCAATACGACGTGGCATGCATGGACTCAACAAGTCATTGGAAGCCCCCTGCAGAAATATTGAGCCACGCTGCCTCCATAGCCGTCCATAGCTGCGAAAGTGTAACCTGTCCAGGATTTTGTGTACGAACTGACCTTACGATTACATTCCACAAACGTTCGGTGGGATTCATGCTGGACGATCTGCTTGGCCAAATCATTCACTCGACTCGTCTGGTATGTTCTTCAAACCAGCCGCAAGAATTGTGTCATCCGTAAAAATTCCAGTCTTCCAGGGTCCAGCCGACAAGACCACGAGCCCAGGTGAGGCGTTGCAAGCAATGTCGTGCTATTAGCAAAGGCACTCGCGTCGGCCTTCTGGTGCCACAGCCCGCTAACGCAAAATCCGGCTGTACTATCCTAACGGATACGTTCGTCGTGCGTTACACTTTGATTTCTGTGGTCGTTTCACGCAGTGTTGCTTGTCTGTTAGCACTGACAAGTGTACTCAACGCTCTCGATCGTCAATAGAAGGCCATCGACCACTTCGTTGTCCATGGTGAAAGGTGATGCCTCAGATTTGGTACTCTTGGCACACTGTTGACACTGTAGATTTCGGAATATTGACTTCCCTAACTCTTTCCGAAATGGAATGTCCCATGCGTCTAGCATCTGAGTAAGCGAGCATTGCGCTCTTATTTAAGTATATAGCCGAAAAGCCTTCATGAACTGTGAAACGAGCCCAGTCGTCCAGGACCAGATGCCACAAAGTGCGCAGATTCACCACGAGATGGGGAAACTCACAGGTGTCTATTGTCTATTGAGGTCTAAGCGCTGTAGTGTGCGAGTGAGACAGACGAGAACCTACTTCGTAGGGAAACCCAGTAGGAGGCTTTTGTGGCCGAGGAGAAGTAGCAGTGTAAAATATGGCGGACCTAAGATCGGCCATAATGGGAAACATTTATGAAAACTATTTAATTCTGCAGTAATGCAGGGAATCAAGCCAGAGTAACTTTAATCTGCCATCCTCCGTAAATTTTCATCGTGATCCCAATAAAACTTGAATGTTGACTTACCTATAGTAGTTTAAGATTTAGTGTTAAAGTGAAATTAACAAGTTTTGTAACGAAGACCTGAATGCTAAAATCTGAGCTATTTGGTCTATCTTAACGATCAACATTTCATATAGAAGTGCATCATCAAAATGACGAATGTTGTAAATATCAAATCGGGGACTTTATTTGTTTAAATATAAAGTAAATTTAAATTATCAGTATTTTCAGTTAAGCATCATATCATCATTGCCTCCACGCAAAACACATTGGACGATGACAGCATGAAACCTTATTGAATCATTGGGTAACTGAATATTTGTTGTAAAGTTTAGTGCATAATAGTTACTGTTGTACCTTATTTATTTATCAGAAAGCACGGTGGTGCAAGGCTATTGGCGGTGACATTCACAGTTAACATGGAAATTGTATTGGTTTTATGTAAAACAATTTAACGGTTCTTGTGTAATGCATAGTATTGTTACTTTATTTAGAACGTGAAAGTGATCAAACGTTGATTATTTAAATATGTTAAAATATAACTAATGTAGAATAAGCTGTTGCCAATCAGATGGACGGCTTCAGGAAAGGGAACTTCGCTATTCAGTTGAGGGAAGTTGTTCGGCGTTCGGGAAACGCGGTCGGAGACGGACAGAGGGCAGTGCTGTTCTAGACACCAAAGGGTACAGTGCTGGTGCAGACGCGAAAGCGGACAGTTCGGCTGGAGACACCAAAGTGGATAGTCGGAATTGGGGCACGAAAGCGTACAGTCGGTCTTTAGGCAGCTAGGAAGTGAGACGACTTCGAAACATTCTCGTTGTGTGTGATCGTGGTGAGCAGCCGCGTACCTGGTGTGAATTCTAACTTTTCGCGTAAATAACTTTTAATTTCCAACGAGATTGTGAATGATCGAACTGTGTCAAATGGGTATGCGCTCAAATGTAACAATAACTCAAATTACAACCACTTTCGTTATTAGTTTTCTTTCTAACCAAAACACAACTGTGTGGCCTACATCATTTATGGGTCGTTAATTTAGTTCCCGATATTATTATTACTGTTATTATATGTCATGTTAACTTTGTATTTCGCAAACTGGCCACCAGCCAGACAATCTAACCAAAGGGTCACAAATGTCTAATTTAGGGCGTGTAGTGCGACACGTGCGGTACAACCCCTAGACGAGTTTGAGCCAAGGCATTTCGACGAAGAGGAACCGCATTTGGGCTCGAATATCTTTGGGATGTTAGCTCGTAAGCTTCTACTACCATTCCGCGTTGAAAGTCTGTTATCGCCCGTCGTGCGCGCATTATCACTGAAACTTTCTCACACGAATCATGAGAGTACAAACGACAGCTCAGCCAGTAGCCAATGATCTGCCCTTTTATACCTTGTATACGCGATACTATCGCATCTGTTTAGGTGCCCCCAGCCCGAGTCAAGGGCGGGATGATTCTCAGATGTGCTAGTCATCGACACATCTTTTTATATTAGACTGTGGTATTAGCGTGATGTCTGTTGGGGTGACGAATTTATCGGTCAGTGTGCTTAGGTTACAACACTAGGACATTCCCCAGTGGACAGAGACATGTCGGTAGTGGGTGAGGCTTCTCTGTCTGTTTTGTCTTTCAGCTCGACTCTTTTCTTCTCGGACCAAAAGAAATTGCACCCATGCTCCACTGTGTGTTTCCAAACCGCTGCAAGAATTCGTATTCGCACGGAGCGCCCCACCCTAATGAAATTCGCCTTGTCGCTGTGACCGAGTCCTGTCTGCTAATTCGCACACACCTGTGCCTCCCACTGGCAGTATCCCTCTGTTTCTGTCTCTGCCTGCCCTCTGAAATGCCCCTTGTATCCACTCTGGACGATGCAGCCGCGCGAGCCCGCCTTACGAGTTCGTTACCTTGAGCCTCGCCTCGCTTTGTAGAGACTCAGCTGCGCCGGATTAAATTTCCCGAAAATTGGCTGCCAAGTGGCCCATGCGATTACTGCCGCCAGCGCTGCCTGCACGTCCGACGCGGACGGCCCTCTGACTGAAAAATTGAGCCCCGTTCTTCTACGGTAGACGAAAAGTTGACTCCGAGAAATGGAAGAAAAGGTAGTAGAACGTACCGAAAACAGATTTAACAATCAGGTTAAACAAATTTGGCAGATAAAATATATTTAACGAGTTCAGTAAACCATTTTGCAAATTTAGGCTTTTATTATTTTCGGATGAGAGTTTCCTGTCAAAGTCTAATGTGTGATACAGTTCTGATGACTCCATTGGTTTCTGCACTCAGAGATCGATAGCAAGGAAAGTGCAACCTCAGTAATAGGAACTAATGAGGAAAGTCTCAGCCTCTGTTATTGAAAATTCGAACTCTGTAAACGTTTCCCAAAAATTAATTCTCAAAAGAATTAGAGGAACATGACTTTGGGTGTCTGTCATTCTTTATTGAGCAATAATTGAGGTCTGGGTATGTTAGCAAATTATACCTTTATCTTTCACAAATTTAGTGCACAACAAAACATCTTTACTTCCTCGTTCATTTGCATAACAAGAGCTGAAATGTCCAACAGGTGTTGAGAACTAAGTGGAAACAATCATTGATCCCGTTATCATAGGTGGTTCACATTGGACTATGAGAGAGTCATTTATGTGCCTCCCCTCTGTGAGCGTTTATTATTGCTTGATACCTTTATGGAATTCCCCGTTTAACTCTATGGAGGTCACATAATGACATCCGGTCCCACTCTTCAAAGACAGCACTTGAAAGCTCTTGGACAGTCTGTAGTGGAACAGTGTGACTACGAACACGTCGTCAACCATGTTCCACACATGCTCGATGGAGTTTACGTTTCGATTACGTTAATATCCAAGCTTGGTAAGACATCCCTGGTGATGCCCGGCCCTTGAGACCTGGCAATTGACGTGCATGACGAGGAATTCAGGGCCACGATTGAATGCAGCAACCACTACATAATCCAACAAAATCAATTTGATGTGCTGTCTGGCGGTAAGGTGCCCATGGAAAACGACAAGATGAGTGCGGTTGTCAACACTGATGCCTCCTCACACCATCGCAGATTCCTGGCCGAATTACTGATTTACTGATTATCTACTTTACTAATGAACATTTGGCAGGTACCCCTCACCACGGCGTCTACACACACAAACAAGTCCGTCACCGTGCATCCGGGGAAATATGGACCCATCTGTGAACAACACGTCCCGCCAGTGACGGAATTATCAGTCGACATGGGAGCCGCTGAAATGAAGGCAAGCTGATCGATGTTGTCTTGTCGAGGGCGGTAATCGATCACAGCATCTGGGTCGTAAGGACCTTTTTCGTAACCCGTTCAGTGTGATCAGACACAGCAGCTCCAGTCGCCCTTCTGAGATTGTTTTTGCAGTACTCTGGTGGCATCATCCGCACAATGCTGCAACACAGAGATGGCCAGATACCGATCTTCACGGCGGGTTCTAACGCATCTGCGACCTTGTGCAAGTCGCCTCATGTACTGACCTGTCTCCCTGTAGTGTGATCTCAATCTGTGGATGATGTTTGGAGAGACATTGCCATCTGCAGCAACACGACACGAAGTCCATTTTTATTGGATCAAACTAACTGTTCTTACAACTTCCACTGCGTTAAGATGCCGCATTGCATGTACTTGGATTGGGTTGGGTTGTTTGGGTGAAGAGACCAAACAACGAGGTCATCGGATTAGGGAAGGATGGGGAAAGAAGTCGGCCGTGCCCTTTCAAAGAAACCATCCCGTTATTTGCCTGGAGCGATTTAGGGAAATCACGGAAAACCTAAATCAGGATGGCTGGACTCGAGATTGAACCGTCGCCCTCCCGAATGCGAGTCCAGTGTGCTAACCACTGCACCACCTCGCTCGGTCTGCATGTGGTTGGTTGAATACAACGTCCACCAACGACAACTGCCGTGTAGTTCACTAGAGAATACGGGGACAAGGGTACTCACTTCCTTCTGAGGGGTCACTTGATACTGTAATGCATTACACAGCAGAGGGATGGTGAAAGCCTTCAGTCTTGCATACTCAGAGAGCGAAGATCTGAATTATGACGACAGGTACTACCCGCATCGAAATATATTTAAGTGCCGGTCATTGATACGTGTGTTACGCTAATTGTTTTGAGCATTGTAGTTATTTGAAACTACATTTTGGGATATAACATATTTTGTATGTAGGATTATAGTTAAATAAACACTTGATGAACTGTAATATTATGTGGAATGCCGTGTTGCATGCTGTCTTTTACTGCACTATACTGCACTCTCTCCTCACACTCTTCTGTTACAGATATTTTGTCAATTACGGAATCTTAACAGCCATTTAGAACCAATATTGAAACATGTTCGCCGTAAATGGTTTTCAAATTCTTTCAGCTGCAGCCTTCAGATAGACTACACTTACAGAGACTTAGTCAGACGGTTGTTGTTCATACCATGTGCACGCTGCATTTTTGCGCCAATAGGCCGTTTTCGTTTCCCACTTAATTCACCTTGTTTGAGAACAAAGTCTGAAGTTTCATTGCGATTTATCTTAATATCGTAAAAAGTCGACTTAGCAACCCTGGGCAGAAGCAACGGCTTGGAGTTACCCAGCACTCTTATTTTATTTTCTAAATCGAACGATTTATATATATTCCTCACCATAGCCTTGGTTACTGTACTGTTCTGTATAACACTTCAATACACTTTTAAGCGATCTCAGAGATAGAATTCACACGCCATGTGCCCTACATGAAGTGAACATAGCAGGCTTTGGCTTTGTTGCTCGTTTGTGACCAACAATAATACATAAGACTCACTGTCGGCTTCTGGTGAAATGACTGGAAAATCGGGGGAGTGGATGCTTTTTAACATTTTGCGACAGATGAGCTTGGCGTGAATGATATCCGGTACAGAAGACGGCGTTTCCTATCAATATCAAACCCATACCACAGAATCGCTCATAAAGAATCGCTCATAGAGTCCTGTTTCTTGTGGTATCAACTACTTAATGTACATTTACTCGAATAGATAATAGTATCCTTATCGCTTCCCTGTTTTTGCCATATTGGATAAATAAGATTAAAATCATGGAGAATGCATACAGCACAGATTTTAAATGGAGTATTATACACTAATGACAATATCCATAAAAATAAAAATATCCATACGCTGGTCTAATCTTAGCACAAATACAGAGGCAGGCCACATGTTCTTTCAGCCTGAAGATCAAGCGACCACAAAAAAAGGAAATACTTTTACAAAAGTGGCGTGAAGTACCTATATTAATTGGAAGGAAGATTAAGGTTTAACGTCCCGTCGACAACGAGGTAATTAGAGACGGAAAACAACCAAGCGTCGTTATAAGCATTCGGAAGCAAATACGAGGATAAATCGGAAAGTCTTTGGCCCTACTTTTTACTATCCAAACTAAGGTATTGACAGGTAATGACAAATATACATCCTATTCTACGTACCTAACGCTGTTTTTAAATAGTTCCCACACCGGTTCACACATTGGTTCCATGGTAGCACTAAATTTGAGATGCCGCTGCGGTAGAATTCGTCCGGCTGACTATGGAACCACTGTGAGGCTGTTTTCTCGGCTTCATGATTACTTGTGAAGCCGTGTCCTGCGGGGAACTTCTTCAGCGGTCCAAAAACATGAAAATCAGTGGCGGCGAGGTCTAGGTGGTCCAGAATCTTCCAGAGAAATGCGCGGAGATTTTCGGCAGTTCTCATTGCCGCACGTTGTCTCGCATTGTAACGGAGCAGAATCACGTTGTCCACATCGAGAATCCCTCGGTGCCTTCGCCTGATGGCAGCCCTCAGACTGAGAGTGTGGAACAATAGCTGTCGTGACAGAAGCACATCCCTTCCGAAAATTACTGCAGATTTCAATGCTGGGCCATCAACAAGAGTCATCGCGTGAACCATTCAACGAAGCATCATCGAAATGGATTTTCGGAGCAGAAGGCCCACTCGTGTACCTTTGATGACTGCACGACGCAAAGCTTTACGCCTCACCTGGGCTCGTCTACACCGACATTGGACTGTTGACGACTGGAAACATGTTGTCTGGTCGGACGAGTCTCGTTTCAAATTGTATCGAGAAGATGGACGTGTACGGGTATGGAGATAACCTCATGAAAACATGGACGCTGCATGCCAGCTGGGGAGTGATCAAGCTGGTGGAGGCTCTGTAATGGTGTGGGACGTGTGCAGTTCAATGATATGGGATCCCTGGTACGTCTAGATATGACTCTGACACGTGACATGTACGTAAGCGTCCTGTCTGCTCATCGCAACCATCCATGTCCATTGTGCATTCCAATGAACTTGGGAAATTCCAGCAGAGCAATGCGACACCCCACATGTCCAGAATTGCTACAGAGTGGCTCCAGGAATACTCTTCTCAGTTTAAACTCTTCCGCTGGCCACGAAACTCGCCAGACGTGAACACAACTGAGCATATCTGGGATGCCTTGCAACGTGCTGTTCAGAAGAGATCTCCACCCCCTTGTACTCTTACGGATTTATGGACAGCCCTGCAGGATTCATGGTGGGTGTCAGTTCCCTCCGGCACTACTTCAGACACTATTCGAGTCCATGTCTCGCTGTTTTGCGGCACTTCTGCGTGCTTACAGGGGTCCTATACGATATTAGGCTCCGAGCACTATGGGACTTAACATCTATGGTCATCAGTCTACGATATTAGGCAGGTGTACCAGTTTCTTTGGCTCTTCAATGTGAAACTGTATAGAGTTAATGTTTTAGGATGCGAAAGGAGGATAGGAGTAACATTTATACTAATAATTAGAGATAGGCATAATGCAGTATTCCAGACAATGGCTAAGTCAGGAATATTAGGAGATGTAGTCAGGAGAATGTGACACCCAAGAAAAACACTTAGTAGATACTACTTAGTTCGTTAAGATATGTTTAAGCCGCGGTACAGTGCCGATACATTAGAACTAGATTAAAGAAACGCAACGGTGCTGTTTGGTTGTGTTTCACTGCCTTCACATCGTGTGGCATTGTATCAAAACAGTCACAACGCTGAGATGCGACACGGATGCGAGACACGTCATTGGCCGTGACGTCATTAGTTAAACCGCTCTTGGTCACTCGAGAAGCAATGTTCATGAGAGCGGCAAAACTACCAACAATAGTCGACCAAACTAAAGAAGTGACATAGCGGGAAAATCTATCAGATGTTGGAAGAGATGTGCACGTAAAAGAATTAAAGGGATTTTTTTACTGTACAGCAGAGGTGGGGTGTATAGAGAGCCTGTGTCTGAGAAAATGTTAAGTTTGCGTACAGCACAGGTACACCTGTTATACCAGCTGTAGCTGGGTCAGTGGTATCGCAGAGCTCTTGTAGCGGGGCTACTGGATTACTTGTTTCCTTTCAGAATAAGAGATATCTGATTATGGAGCTATTGACGTTTATTGTGAAGTACTGGAGATTTATTGTGAAAACTAGAAGTTAGAATTGTAAGTATCATGGAGCATTAAGTACGTTTGTTTATGTATTGTGAGGAAGTAGGTTCCGATAGATTCCAAGGCCACGATGGCTTGAAGCTGCGACCAAAGCAACGTTGCTATGGATTCGCTACTTGCTGTAAATAAATTTTTCCAAATTGCTAAGGTATAAGAGTGTGGAGCAAAAGGAGAGTGTTCAAACGACAGAGTTCAGACAGGCCAGTATCGATAATCAATAGGGCAGTGAAAAAATGATTCTGTTTGCATAGGTCACTTCTGATCCACCTAAGTTAGATTTAGTTATTTGTTATGTCACAGTGATAAAGTAGCAGTACAGCGTAGAGGAAAGAGAATTGTACTGGTCTTGAAGTGTGTGGTTTTTGTAATGTTAGCGCCGTATAGTCAGTCATATTGTTTGTGTACCTTGTTTTATAGCTGATGTGATATAGCTATCAGGCGAATGTGGGACGATCGAATTTAGCACGTAGAAAATAAAAAGATTAAAATGCCTTCCTGATTCCCATTATCCCCCCACGAGAGGAATCTCATAGCAGCCAACATCACTGAAAATGAACTAATGTAACCAATGTGCATATGAGATCACATGGACTCAGTGGCTGTGAGAAAGTGTAGGGAGTTGCTAATGAAGGCAGAAAAATAGTGTACCATGTGATACCGCGAGCAGAGAAGCAAATACGAACTGTAATTTATTTAATATTTTTTATTTCAGTCAAAGTCGAGGGCGGATTTTCTTCACAGAAAGGAGGAGATTGTTAGGGAGAAAACTGTAAGAATACTTTGAGCAGAAGTCAGAACCCAAAACTGCTACATGACCACAGCCCGACAGCAGATGTTGGTCACTGAACTGCGCGATCGGCTTCCGTGTCGTCGAATCACTAGCGCCGAAATTAGGCTACAAGCCACGGACATCGGCCGCAACCGGCCGTCGCTCCTGCTTGATCAAAACCCCTCGGCATCAGAAAGCCTTCCCGGTTGTCAGTGCCCTGGGACCAACATTCGAGAAGCCGCTCCGGATCGACTGACTTCCGCGTCGTCGACGATTACCCCAGAGCGTCGTCATTGCCCTGTTCCAGATTGTCAGATTGTTCGCCGTGGCCCACAAACGCAGCCCTTCCGCGAATTCAGTGCCGGGAACCACCACATAAACGCCTGCCCAGCCGAGTACGTCACATTCGGATACAGCAGTGCCACACCAGGCGCTTGCTGTGTCAGCTGGGAATCCTTGATGTGAACTCTGCCGCCACCGGTCCGTGAAGGAGGGACCTCTGCCTGGCTGCCCAGCCCGGGCAGGCAACACAGCGCCGTCCGATCGCTCCTGCTCCTCACCGTCGGTCCAGATTCCGACTCCGGACAAAAATGGCTCTGAGCACTATGGGACTTAACATCTGAGGTCATCAGTCCCCGAGAACCTAGAACTATTTAAACCTAACTAAGCTAAGGACATCACACACATCCATGCCCGAGGCAGGATTCGAACCTGCGACCGTAGCGGTCTCGCGGTTCCAGACTGAAGTGGTTAGAACCGACGATTCCGGACAGTGCCATCGCCGTGCCACTGGGACGGTGCGACCTTCCACTTTAGAGCAGACCTGGTCACCCCCCGTGACAACAGAGCTGTCGCATCCTGTCGTCTCTGTTCGCATTGCGTATCGCAAACGTCAGCGTGGCGGCGCTTTGTCTCCCGAGTATCTACTGCACACCCCCGCCATACGTCAACATCGGCAGCTACGACTCCGGAATAATACGAAGGAACTCCGAACCGCGCCAGAGTATGAAACGCAATTGAAAGAGCGTTTGAACTATATGAATTAGTAAAGAACTAATAAAGACTTGTTGTATCTTGACCAGGACCCGCCTCTGCTGCTGACCAGAAACCCCATTTTCGACAGAAAACCCAGCCCATACACAGTCTACCCACATTGATTAGACAAGACATCTGACGTCTTGTCGCCTGCTCAGGGATTCTTCGCGATACAACTTCTTTCCACAGAAGCTAATAACAGACAATAGCACGCGAAAAGCACATCAGTTTTGACGTTTCCGATATACTCGTTCCCTGGCGTGGTCAAAATAATCTACCCTTTGTTAAATTTACTCATGTCACAAGGTTTATACGTTACCTGTTGGTAATCTCGCTAGAAAGATTGCTCTATAGTTGTCGTCTTATTCCGAATACGTTGAACCCATTTTTCATAGGGTACAATATTTTACCCGAAGGTTTTGCATGCTAGTTCAGGTGCAACGCGTTTTTTATCAATTTCTCGTGTTTTTGTTGCTGCCTCGTGTGGCAGTATTATTTTCTACAAGCTTATCTATGATATCTAATGAAATAAGTTTGTGGCGTGATCATAGGAAAGTTGGAGTTCACGTGTTCCCCCGCAGGTTCGTGGAAGCAGCAGGCTGGAAATTCTCTTACAACGTGAAAGAAGCGCCAGTGCTCTCAATGCTGGACTAGCTGAATGCCCCGCGTTGCCTTGGTGTGTATTAACTCCAATCAGTCAATCACTGCCCTCTCCCCGTCCACCTCATCCGCCCCTAATACGTGTCCATTGACTCCTGCCCCTCTCTGTCCATCTGCTCTCCCCCATCTCTGTCCATCAGCTCCTCCACTTTCTCATTCCGTCAGCTCTTTCACCTTCTGTCCATCTCATACTTCCCATTTAAGTCCGTCTCCTCATCCACTCTATTCCTGTCCATATTCTCCTCTTCCTCTTGCTGTGTATCTTCTCCTGCCCCAGTCTTCCTCTCCATCTCAGCCTCCCTCTCTCTGTTCATCTCCTCCTTCCTTCCCACTGATCATCTCTACCTCCCCAGAGTAACTATCCATCATCCCTCCACTCTCTGTACATATTCTCCAGATCCTATTTACCCATCTGCTCTTCGCCTCTTTCTTTGGCCATTTGTTCATTCCCCTCTGTCACTCCATCTGCTCCTTCGCCATCTATCTATTTGCTCCTTGTCCTTCTGTCCATTTGCTCCTCCCCATCTATCTCCCACTCATGCCCCCTTTAAGCCCATTTACTCATCACCAATATTTCTGTCCATCTCATCCTCGCATATCTGTGCGTCTCCTCCTCCTCTCTCTCTGACGATCTTCTCCTACATCGCTCTCTACCCATATTCTCCTACCTCACTCTCTCTGTCCACCTCCTCCTAATCCCCCTCCTTTCATTCCATCTACTCATCAACCCAAGATTGCGGCTATAACCTCAGCAAGGCATGGCAAACAACACTGAGAAAACAAACAGGGGACCAGGGCGGACGAGGCAATTACACCGACGCCACCACAGACGCCGTCGCCAGCGTCGCAGCGACCGCCGTCGCGCGGCCGCGGGCGCGGACCGTGGAGAGAACGTCTCGCAGGGGGAGGGGATTTAAGACGGTCGCCCGAGGAACTCAGTACGCCAGCGCACCTGACGATGGCGACATGTCTGATCGCCGAAATATTGTGCCCGTTGGACACTATGGACCAGCAGTACACTGCTGGAGTCTTTGAGCATCAATGATAAAATCCGCTACAGTTGCAAAAATTATTTCTGAATGGGGAAAATACAACACGGTTTCAGGGCCAGCGTTCCATCTCCAGGTGCATCTGAAAAATTATAACTGAAGAATAACACATATCCACATTGTTAACGGATGAAACACTGAACAGAACAAACAAAGTCTCAGAAAAAACCCTGTAAGCAGATTAAAATGTGAGTCCATAAAGGTTGCATAACTGAGGTTAAAATAGGCTAAAATAGTGCAACCCCGATACATGGCATGTAACATGATAACCTCTTCAATCCTAGGCCTGCCTGAAAGTTTCTGTCAGAGCAGCACCTGTATAGAAGGACAAAGGTCCCCACTTAAAAGAGCGGAAGAACCGTTAAAAGGAATCAGATGTAAAGTACTAACCGCCTGACATCCCAGATCCTCAAGATCCCAATTACAAGAGCGTGTCACACGCGGATCTGCATGAAGGTTAATAGGCGGCCTTTCGAGAGCAGAAACGTCGAAAAAAGTTGTCACATAAATTGGGCACAGCCAACAGCAGCTCTATGAAACCACAAACTAGCTACCAGTGCAGTGAAAGCTAACCTCTCTTGCGTGCCAGTGACGCACTCATTGTTGTTGGAGAGTTACATTAATTCAAATTTTGACTGGTAGATGGGTGAGCAGTTCATTCGCTTATGTTAGCGGTACACGACGGCTTCCGTCAGCAATACAACTTTGGGTTGTGCTTGGCACGGGGTCGGTTGTGTGTGTATGCAGTGCTGATGAGTCGCAAACTTTACTCAGGCTATTACACTGCGTTTTCACACGTGCCTGAAGATGCACTGTCTATATAACCCCTTTACTGTATTTTTCATTGTTCGAAAGCCTGCCTACCTACCTTCATGCGGATCCATGTTTGGCACGCCCTTTAAGCCCCGACGGTTGTAAGTTTTGTAATGAGGAATTGGGGTGTCGGGCCGTTAATTCTTTACATTTCGATGCATTCAACGGTGGTTCCACTTTTTTAATTAGGGACCTTAGTCCTTTAATGTAGGTGCTCCTCTGCTAGTGGCTTTCTGGTAGGGGTAGGATTGAAGAGGATATACTGTTTCATGCCATGTTCCATGAATGCACTATTTTAACATATTTTAACCTGAGTTACGCATCCTTCATGCACTCACATTTGAATGTACGTAGAGAGATTTACTTTTCAAGAATGTGTGTTGGTTCTGGATAGCTTTTCTTATGTTAACAATGTGGGTAGGTATTATTATTGATTTATAATTTTCCAGATGCACCTGAAAATGAGACACGGGTCACGAAATCGGGTTGTGTTTCCTTTTTAGAAATAAAACGTTTTTGGAATTGCAGTGGATTTTATCACTGATGACGAATATCAACAGTTGTGGATGTCCCGTCAAGAGAAACGAATGGCCACAATGCTTTGACACATAATGCTTTGACACATCATTATACAACGAAATTTCTCTCCACAAGTATTTAAAAATAAAAGAAAAGCGTTTGCATAGCAACATGTCCGTCCGAAGGATTAGGTTTCTTAATTGTTAACATAGATTTACGTATCAACAGAAAGCGAGAGGATCTATGTGACAGTAGTATCTGTACTAGCCAAGTAATTTATCAAGTGAGGAAGAAACGGCGTACGGCGAAACATTCGGTGCGTTTTCTATTGTTCGTAATCCACTACGACATGCTCTTCACCACCAGTTTGTTGTCGGTGTCGGGAATAACTCCTCCCTGGAAATAAGACCGAATGCTCTTCAAAGTGGACAAGCACCGAAACGAGTTGGACGATTACGCAGACATACAAAAAAAAAAAAAAAAAAAAAAGAAAAAACGCGGGGAACATTTGCAGGATTATGTGCCATTTTCTTCCTTTTTTTAAAAAATAAAACCATAAAGCTGGGGTCTGCTGCGGGCGGAAATGAAATTTCATTCTTCCGGCCTCTCGACTGTGCGTCACTTTTAATGTGACACTAACAGCGGAAACAGGTTTTTATTACGGGGCGCGTGTCGGAGCCGCTTGCTAAATTACTCCGTTTCGTCAACGGACGTTACCGAGAAGTGCTGCAGGAGCTGTATTAGACAGAAATGTTATAATTATTTTCGTAGCGTTTTTAATTTGAGTAATTAATTTTTTGAATGGATACAAAATGGTGGCAGGCTTCAGGCGCCTCGCACGTAGGAACTACAGGTTGCTGCCTGCGCTAAAACGCTGCGATGAACGCTGCGGTCTTACGCAAGGAGCAGTGAATGAGTCACGTCTGGCATTTAAATATAGTGCTGTCCGACTCTCGACATTAAATTTTAATTCCTTATCTCCTTCCAGTACATGCATCTCTTGGCATGAGACGGACATTTTGGCAAATCTCTGTTGCGAGGAGATTTCTTCAGTGAAGCCTTATAGGGGATTAATTCTTATACAGTTTGGAAATGAACATCACGAATACACCTCCAGATGGGTTTATGAAAGTTGTGCCTTTTGCTCAGTCCAGTACAACCGAAACATCTAAGTAGTCTAGTATAAGTGACCCATTACAGCCGATTCTTGCTATTCGAACCTCGATACATCGAATTTAACGGTCGAACTTGTTCCCAGGTCCCTTAAAAAAGAAAAAAAGGAATCGATAAATCGAATATATCCTGTGTGTTTTGCTATAATCGAGTGGTCGATGTGACTGTTAGGGCGAACAGCATTGCATAAACTCTATAACTAGAAGTCAACAGCTGCCCAATTGGAATCGTTTCGTCAGTTGTTCATATAACTGCTTCGTCGTTTTACTCTTCGTGATACTCCTTCGATTCTTCAACCCTGTGTCATTAACTACAATACGTAAAACAGTTATAAAAATAAATTCAAAAATGTGTAAGTGTTGGACTTCCGCCTAAACGAAGCAGGTCATTGAGGCCGTGGAATGTTGATTTAAAAAGAAAAAAGCGAATGTAGCAAAAAGTTTCGTGATCCATCTTCCACGCTGTTGACAATTCTGAAGCAGAAAGCTCGTATTGCTGGAAATGTTCTTTAAATGTTCCACTGCGTCCTCTGATGACAAAAAACTGATTTAACACATTTTATCTTAAATCTTTGGAAAAGAATGAAATAACGTCAGGGATATATGATGGATGGCCCATAGTATTGACCTTCAGGGCACCAAGTTACTAAACTGTTGAGTATAACTTGGCATAAATGACTCGTTTCATTTTTACATGATTATGATTTGTTGCAGTGCCACAGAAAGTGAGATTCTAAAGGTGGATGTTGCATAGCCGAAGCTTTTAATTGTGTTCAAATAACTTCGAGACAAATATGGAAAAAGCTAGTTTGGTTGTATGCGACCATATGTTGACGTGTGTAAAACTATTTTTGCTTTTGAGGGTTTTCTTGAACTTTTTCAAACATTTGCGTTTGAACAGACGTGTGTACACCAGTCGGCAGTAAAGATACATATGTCTTCTGATTGTGTAGTAAGAATATGGGCCACTGACAAAAAACAGCCATCTTTGTATCAACTCTGCGAATGCGTCGGTTTTTGGCAGCCTTCAGTCCTGTTGAGCCGATTGACTTTGCTTTTCAGGATCATAACAAAAATCCAAGATTCATCACCGGTAACGGTTTTCCAAACTAAATCTGAAGTGCCGACAAGAAATTTTCCAGAGAATTTCTGAAGAAATTTATGCGCCTTTGCTTTTGCGTTTCATCGGGAGTCAGTTTATGTGGAATCCATCGACCGCAAACTTTTCTCACTTGTAACTGTTGATGTACAATGTCTCAGATTCGACTCGTACCAATTCCAAATGTCGCTCAAATAAATTCATAAGATATCCGTCGATCTTCTTCAAGCACTTCTCGTACAGTGACACTAATTTCGTAAGAGACGCACTGCCTGCCAAACCCGAAGTTACAGCAGCCGCAGTGATCTCAGAGAATGCTTGTTCTCGCTGATTCGATATAGAAAATGTTAATATGATATAGTAAGCTTCAGAAGCATTTAGAATTAGTGTCTCTTATTCAAGGGTATAATGCTCACATGGAATTAAGAACAGGAAATAGGTTGAAACCGGAAGTGAACAGCAACGAAATCCTAAGCTCAGAGTGGAATATTTAACATAGGGATAGGCTAGACGCCAATGGTGTTGGCGTATTTAGTACAGTAAACAATTCGATAATATCTAGTGAGGTCATCATGGATGCCATATGTGAACTTATTCGGGTGAAATTACGTTTCGAAGGTCGGTCAAAAATGGTAATCGGATGCTTTTAAAGACCGCCAAAGTCAAGAGCTGCAGCGGTAGAGCGCTTCAGAGAGAATTTGTAGACTATCGTTAGTAATTTCCTGATCGTATCGTTCTAATTGAGGGGGGGGGGGGAGAGTGACATCAGTTTATCAGGTATAGATTGGGAGAGTCATGCTGTCACACCTAGTACCCGTAACATGGATTCTGGATGTCTTCTCCGAAAATTACTTCGAGCAGATATTAAGGACCACCCAGAACAAGCAGACCTGACTTATCGAATCAGTTAACGTAAAAGAAGCAACCAGTGATGAGAAGACTGTAATACGTACTGCCGGCCGGAGTGGCCGTGCGGTTCTAGGCGCTACAGTCTGGGGCCGCACGACCGCTACGGTCGCAGGTTCGAATCCTGCCTCGGGCATGGGTGTGTGTGATGTCGTTAGGTTAGTTAGGTTTAAGTAGTTCTAAGTTCTAGGGGACTGATGACCTCAGAAGTTAAGTCCCATAGTGCTCAGAGCCATTTTTTTTTTTTTTTTGTAATACGTACTATGGCCGTGGGTTTTACAAGAAATGTTAAGAAAGATAGGAAAATAAACTAATGGCCGAAAAAAAAACCGTAACACCAAGAAGAAGTTGTGCGACATGAATGAAAGTTGGTAGCCGAGTTTCTACACCTGGAAAAAGATGTCTATTCAGATTTCGCACCAGTCGTATAAGAGTGGCTCTAGTACCGATGCTGTGAGGATGGAAATCACGGTTACTGTAAATACACGCTCCAACGGCCCTGAGTGTTAGTTACCTTTAATACTGGACGTGGGCAGTTGATGTTAGTCAAGAATTCCTTTAAGGCCACAAAGACGCCATTATCAGTATCTCTCTCAGTTTGAATAGGTGTTGTAATAAGGCTGCAAGAAGCTTGATGTTCCTCCTGCGATATTGCAGGACGTGGCAGGAATGCTGGCAGCGATGCTCACCAGAGTGTACGATCGCAAGGAGACTGAGTTCTAGATAGCCTCGTTGCACTACGGACGGGGAAGACCTTCGTGTTCGGTGTATGGCTCTGGCGCATTATACTGCATCTGCAGTAGCAATTTGAGCAGCAGACGTCATTACAGTGACAGAGCGAAATGTTACAAAGAGGTCTGAGCCAGACTCCGTGTAGCGCACATTCCACTGATCCCAAACCACTGCCATTTGAGACTTCAGTGGTATCAAGTGAGAGCTCATTGGAAGGGAGGGTGGAGGTCTGTTGTGTTTTATGATGAGCTGGTTCTGCCTCGATGCCAGTGACGGCCTTGTTTTCGTTAGAAGAAAGCCAGTTGGGGGTCTGAAACCAACCTGTCTGCGGCATAGACACACTGGACCTACATACTGAGTTGCGGTCTGGGATGCGATTTCGTATGAGAGCAGGAGCACTCTCGTGGTTATCCCACGCACCCTGACTGCAAATATGTACGGTAATATTGAAACTCGTCCTGTTATGCTGCCACTCGTGAAAAGCATTCTTGGGGGTATTTCCAAAGGAATGACTCTCGCCCACGTGAAGTTGATGTAACCCAAAATTCTCTACAGAATTATATGTTGCCCGGCCTGCTCGATAACCAGATCAACCAGATCTGTCTCCAGCCAAGCACATATGGGACATCATCGGACGATAACTCCAGCGTCATCCACAAACAGCATTAACCGTCCCTGTACTGACCGAACCACTGCACTGGCATGGAGCTTTACTCCTCAAATTGGCAACCAGCACCTGTTCAACACAGTGCAGTCACGCTGCATGTTTGCATTCAACATTTTGGCGGCCACACCGGGTATTAATGTTCCAGCATGTTTCCAGAATGAGATTTTCACTCTGCAGTGGAGTGTGCGCTGATATGAAACTTCCTGGCAGATTAAAACTGTGTGCCGGACCGAGACTAGAACTCGGGACCCTTGCCTTTCGCGGGCAAGTGCTCCATTAACTGAGCTACCCAAGCACGACTCACGCCCCGTCCTCACAGCTTTATTTCTCCCAGTACCTCGTCTCCTACCTTCCAAACTTTACAGAAGCTCTCCTGGGCACACTCCGCTGCAGAGTGAAAATCTCATTCTGGAAACATCCCCCAGGCTGTGGCTAAGCCACGTCTCCGCTATACCCTTTCTTTCAGGAGTGCTAGTTCTGCAAGGTTCTCAGGAGAACTTCTGTAAAGTTTGGAAGGTTGGAGACGAGGTACTGGCAGAAGTAAAGCTGTGAGGACGGGGCGTGAGTCGTAGCTCAGTTGGTACAGCACTTGCCCGCGAAAGGCAAAGGTCCCGAGTTCGAGTCTCGGTCGGGCACACAGTATTAATCTGCCAGGAAGTTTCAATGTTCCAGCACGTCACACATGCTATGGTTTATCTCACGCTTACAAAAATCTATGATCTTTCAACGTTAATCTTTTTAATACGTTACATAGACTAATGCTTTTTTATATATTTAAACGATTAACATTGCAAGATCATAGGTTATTGTTACACAGACTAACGTTCACCCCCATGAGCCATGGAACTTGCGCCGGCCGCTGGGGCTTTTCTGGAACTGCGCTGCTGCTACGGTCAAAGGTTCGAATCCTGTCTGGGGAGATGTGTGTAATGTCCTTCGGTTAGTTAGGTTTAAGTAGTTCTAAGTCTAGACGACTAATAACCTCAGATGTTAAGTCCCATAGCCATTTGAACCATGGAACTTTCCCATGGTGGGCAGCTTTGCGTGCCTCACCGATACAGATAGCCGTATCGTAGGTGCAACCACAACGGAATGGTATCTGTTGATAGGCCAGACAAACGTGTGGTTCCTGAAGAGGGGCAGCAGCCTTTTCAGTAGTTGCAGAGGCAACAGTCTGGATGATTGACTGATCTGGCCTTTTAACACTAACCAAAACGGCCTTGCTGTGCTGGTACTGCGTACGGCTGAAAGCAAGGAAAAACTACAGCCGTAATTTTTCCCGAGGGCATGCAGCATTACTGTATGGTTAAATGATGATGGCGTCCTCTTGGGTAAAATATTCCGGAGGTAAAATAGTCCTACAGTCGGATCTCCAGGCGGGCACTACTCAGGAGGACGTCGTTATCAGGACAAAGAAAACTGGCGTTCTACGGATCGGAGCGTGGAATATCAGATCCCCTAATCGTGTAGGTAGTTTAGAAAATTTAAAAAGGGAAATGGATAGGTTAAAGTTTACATATGGTGGGAATTAGTTAAGTTCGGTGGCAGAAGGAACAATACTTCTGATCAGGTGAATACAGGGCTATAAATACCAAATGAAATAGGGGTAATGCTGGATTAGGTTTAATGATGAATAAAAAAACAGAAGCACAGGTAAGCTGCTACAAACAGCAAATTGAACCCATTATTGTAGCCAAGGCAGACACGAAGCCCACGTCTTCCACAGTAGTACAAGTTTACATGCCAACTAATACCGCAGATGACGAAGAGATTGAAGAAATGTAGGATGACATAAAAGAAATTATTCAGATAGTGAAGGGAAACGAAAATATAATAGTCATGGGGGACTGTAATTCGATAGAAGGAAAAGGAAGAGAAGGAAAGGTAATAGGTGAATAAGGAAAGAAAGAGCAAGCCGCCTGGTAGAATTTTGCACGGAGCATAAGTTAATCATAGCTAACACGAGGTATAAAAATCATGAAAGAAGGTTGAATACGTGGAAGAGGCCTGGAGACGCTGGAAGCTTTCAGATAGATTGTATAATGGCAAGACAGAGATTTAGGAACCAGGTTTTAAATTGTAAGACATTTTCAGGGGCAGAGGTGGACTCTGATCAAAATCTGTTCGTTATAAACTGTAGATTAAAAGTGAAGAAACTGCGAAAAGGTGAGAATGTAAGGATATGGGATCTGGATAAACTGAAAGAACTGGAGGTTGCAAAGAGTTTCAGAGAGAGCATTAGGGAACGATTGGGAAGAACGGGGGAAAAAGAAATGCAGTAGAAGAAGGATGGGTAGCTTTGAGACATGAAATAGTGAGGGCGGCAGAAGATGAAGTATGTAAAAAGACGAAGGCTAGTGGAAATCCTTGGGTAACAGAAGAGATATTGAACTTAACTGATTAAAGGAAAAAATATAAAAATGCAGTAAATGAAGTAGGCAAAAAGGAATACAAACGTCTCAAAAATTAGATCGACAGGAAGTGTAAAATGGCTAAGGAGAGATGGTTAGACGATACATGTAAGGATGTTGAGGCATATTTCACTAGGGCTAAGATAGATACTGACTACAGGAAAATTAAAAGAGGCCTTTGAAGGAAAGAGAACCACTTGTACGAATCTCAAGAGATCAGATGGAAAAACAGTTCTAAGCAAAGATGGGAAAGCAGAAAGATGGAAGGAGTATATAGAGGGTCTATACAAGGGCGATGTACCTGAGTGCGATATTATGGAAATGGAAGAGGACGAAAATGAACATGAAATGGGTGATATGGTACTGCGAGAAGAATTTGACAGATTACTGAAAGACCTAAGTCAAAACAAGGCCCCGGGACTACATAACATTCCAGTAGAACTACTGATAGCTTTGGGAGAGCCAGCCCTGATAAAACTCTACCTTCTGGTGAGCAAGTGAGAAAATTACAGAACTATGAGTTTAATAAGTCACGGGTGCAATATACTAACACGAGTGGAAAAACTCGTAGAAGCCGACCTCGGGGAGGGTCAGTTTGGATTCCGTAGAAATGTTGGAACACGTGAGGCAATACCGACCTTACGATTTATCTTAGGAAATTGATTAAGGAAAGGCAAACCTACGTTTATAGCTTTTGTAGACTTAGAGAAGGCTTTTGACAAATGTTAACTGAAATGCTCCCTTTCAAATTCTGAAGGTGGCAGGGGTCAAATACAAGAAGCAAAAGGCCATTTACAATTTGTACAGAAATCAGATGTCAGTTATAAAGAGTCGAGGGGTATGGAAGGGAAGTAGTGGTTGGGAAAGGAGTGAAACAGGGTTGTCTCCTATCCTTGATGTTATTCAGTCTGTATATTGAGCAAGCAGTAAAGGAAACAGAAGAATTTGGAGTAAGAATTAAAATACATAGAGAAGAAAAAAGAAGTTCGCGGTTTTGCCGATGACATTGTAATTCTGTCACACACAACAAAGAACCTGGAAGAGCAGCTGAACGGAATGGACAGTGTCTTCAAAGGAGGATATAAGATGAACATCAACAAAAGTAAAACGGGGATAATGGAATGTAGTCGAATTAAATCAGGTGATGCTGAGGGAATATGATTAGGAAATGAGACACTTAAAGTAGTAGATGTGTTTTGCTATTTGGGGAGCCAAATAACTGATGATGGTCTAAGTAGGGAGGATATAACATCGAGTATAGATTTAAGAGCCAGAAACTCATTTCTGAAAGTATTTGTAAGGAGTGTAGCCATGTATGGAAGTGAAACATGGACGATAACTAGTTTAGACAAGAAGAGAATAGAAGCTTTCGAAATGTGATGCTACAGAAGAACGCTGATCATTAGATGGGTAGATCAAGTAACTAATGAGGAGGTACTGAATGGAATTGGTGAGAAGAGGAATTTGAGGCACAACTTGACTAGAAGGAAGGATCGCTTGGTAGGACATGTTCTGAGGCATGGAGGGATTACTAATTTAGTATTGGGGGCAACGTGGAAGGTAAAAACCATAGAAGGAGACCAAGGAATGAATACACTAAGTAGATTTAGAAGGATGTAGGTTGCAGTAGTTACCTGGAGATGAAGAAGCTTGCGCACGATGCAGTAGCATGGAGAGCTGCATCAGACCAGTCTGTGGACTAAAGACCACAACAGCAACAGACTACTGTATTCCCGAAATTTCATTCCCCAACATTAATAAATTTTTGGTGATATGATTTTCCTCCCTCAGTGTATATTCGTTTAGCTAGAGTGACAGGATACAAATTGCAAAGTATCTCAGTAGTCATCATCAAATATTAGGTGCTCAGCACGAATATGTGGAGCAAAATGCGAAAAATTCAAAAGCGTCGTTCAATATGCTTAGATATGTGTGCTCCGATCAAGATCATTTGGGGTGGGAAACACTCACCGTGGTTTAATAGTGGCATTATAAAACTGTTACGTAAGGAAGGAGAGCTTCATCCCAGAGTGAAAAAAGTCAAAACGTAGCTGACAAACAAAACTTTAACTAAGTGAAAATGAGCGTATGGGAAACAATGAGAAAAACTTTCAGTTACTATCAAAGTAAAATTTTGTGAACTGATTTGAGTAAAAACCTTAAGATGTTATGGTCTTACGTAAAATCGGTAAGAGATTCGAAACCCTCAGTCACTAAGTCATTCAGTGACCATACTGGCACCGATAGTAAATATATCAGGGAAATGGATAATATATTGAATTCGGTCTTCCGAAATTACCCCACCGCGGAAGATCGTACACGCTCCCTCTTTCAGTCATCGTATGAAAGTAGAAATGGTAGATAAATAGATACCCGATAGCGGAACAGAAAAGCAAATACAGTCACTTGGTAGTGGAAAGTCATCACGACCAGATGAGGTACCTATAAGATTCTACAAAGATTATGAGGAAGATCTTGAACCGTTTCTAGCAGGACAAGTCATTCCAGTTTTAATGAAAGGTTGTAGGACATATGCATATAACTGTAGGACTATTTCGCTGACATCACTCTGCTGTAGAATCATGGAACCTGTTTTATGTTCAATAATTATGACGTCTTTGAAGAATGAAAATCACCTGTATAAAGATCAACATGGATTCCACAGACAGAGATCTTGCGATACTCAGCTTGCTGTGTTCCTCCATGATATCCATACAGACATAATCAGCGGCGCTTAGATTTGTTCTGTGTTCCTTGATCCAGAAAGGCATTTGACCCCGCCCGTACTGTCATTTAGTGAAATAAATACGAGATTACCGGGGAGTATCGGACCAGATATGAGACTGGATTCAAGGTTTGTTTACAGGTAGGTCTCTATACATCTCTCTTAAATAACAAAAAGGTAACTCCGCAAGAAAAATGTTGACCCTGAAAATCAATAAAGGTAACATACTGCGCATTCATTGGAAAAGAAATCCAGAACAGTACAACTACACTATTGATGGCAACTCGCCAGAAACTGTGCCTTACGTGAAGTATATATAGGAATAACCACATGAAACGAACTACAGGAAGAGCAAATGCCTCACTGAGCTTCTTGGGAGGAGTCATAAGGGAATCCAATGAAGTGCGGCACTTTTAACGTTGCTGCAGTCTTTTTCTGAAGGAACATGGCATCAATCAGAGCGCCATTGTCCACAGCTCTATGGACCTCATGAAGGCACAGAGCGAGTTGAGTTTAGTAGGATCTCTGTTTGCTAATCCATCTTGATCTATATAAAGGCGATTTTCGTTCTCCAGAAACGACATAATTCTTGAGCTTAAAACACGTACCCTAATTCTGCAGCAGACAGACGACGACCATATAGGCCTGTGCCATGTTCATCTGTCCTATGACCGTTCTTGAAACCGGGAATGAACTGCGATTTTTTCCAGACACTAGCTACCCATTGTTGCTCCAGCGATCTGCAGTAATCTGCCGCTAAGAGGGCACAATCTTTGTAGAATCTTAGAGGTATCTCATCTGGTCCTGATCCGTTTCCACTGTTAAGCAGTTGTAGATGCTTTTCTATTCCGCGATCGGTTATTTCACTGTCTGCCATTACGATATTTGAAAGGAGTGATCAGATCACAATCTTCTCCTTTGAAAAAATTTCTGGAGACTGAATTTTGTATTTCAGTCTCCTCTCTGTCATCTTTTGTTTTGATGCAAGTAGGGTTACTGAGTGAATAAGCAGAGGATTTCGAACTGCCGACTGATTTTACGTAAGATAAAAGCCGTTTAGGGTTTTTAGTCAGAGCGATTGCGAGAATTTTACTTTCAAAGTCATTAAATGTTTCTAATTTCTTTAGTTACTCTCGTTTTCGCTTCAATCAGCTTTTGTTTGTCAGCTAGGTTTGACATCTCTTGATTCTGTTACGAAGCTCGCTTTGTTCACGTTGCAGTTTCCTAACACGGCTATTAAACAGTGGTGGGTCTTTCTTATACCTTAACACCTTGCTCTCTTCATACGTGTCTAAGTCATATTGAACGATGCTTGTGAATTTTTTCGTTTTGTGCTCCTCGTCTTCGTTCTCATCACTGAATATTTGGTGTTGCCTATTCAGATACCGTGCTATTAGTATTCTGTAACTCTTGCTAAGCGAAAATATTTTCCTACCTTTTAAACATTCCTTGTGAGACCTTAAGTCATAGTTGTTATCTTAGCCTAATGATCACTAATAGCTTCCTCTACGTTAACTGAATCGATAAGTTCAGGTCTGTTTGTTGCTAGGAGATCTAAGACGGTACCTTGACGAGTTGGTTCTCTAATTATCTGCGCGAAGAAATTTCCTTACAAGACATTCAGAACAATGTCACACAAAACCCTGCGTCTAGTTATTTTTGGTAGCATCACACAAATACCTCTACCTAGCCAATTTTGATAGCATCACTCTCCAAGTCTAAATGCGGCTGTTTAAAGTCACTCATGCTACAACAACAGGATCAGTAAAGTTATTAACGATATTCTACAAGTTATTTCTGAAGCTCATGACACAGGTGGCCTGTAGCAGCATCGTATTACCATTTTTAACTGACGTTTAATACTTAACCCAAATTAATTCGCATTGGAATCCATTATAACCTCACTAGATATTATCGAGTTCTTTACTGCTATAAATGCGCAGTCGGTAGTGGTGACTAACCTAGCCTTACGATATAATAAATAATGAACTTACAAGTAATTTTGCTATTCACTTCTGTTTACAACCTAATACTATTTGGGCATTATAACCTTCAAGCAGCGATACTAACTCTGGGACATTTTCTTTAATGAAATTATAGTGAAATCTAGACCTTTCGCTGCTTACAGGCACTGATAAATATCAACGGGGACAGTTGAAACCGGAACTCGAACCCGGGACCTCCTGCTTACATGGCAGACGCTCTATCAGACTTTTTTCTTTTCTTTTCTGTTTCTTTTTCGTTTTTTTTTTTTTAAGAAAAGGATAAAGGAAGTGGTACAATACTGTATTATATTTCATTTGTTGTTCATTTTGTCCTTATGTTTTTATTGGTGATTCTTTTTTTCTTCTATCTTTTATATATTTATGTATTTATTTCTCGGGGGTGTCCACAGTAGCCAGACGGTGGGATGTCCTGGTCGTCTTCTAGTTCAGCGAGGGTGAAACACCCCATAATTACCGTTGATGTCTCTCATCAGTCCATCATGTGCGACATCTCAGTCTCTTCTCACACCCGGTACACCCCAATGGTCTGGAGGGTGCGTAAACAACGACCCCAAGGAATTCGCCGAGAGCGTACCATACGACGCTTTGCTCAGTAAAATCGTGCAGTTACTCGTTAAATATTGTCAGTAATTTAGCAACCCTGCAACACTCTCATTAAAAAAGTATGAAAATGCCGTACCCTTAACCCACACCGTGGCGTTATGACGGGTAGCAGGGAAGTAACTGATGTCTGGATGGATCAGTTCCTTTGGCTCTACGGACTGAGACGTCCGCCTCAGCAACAATGCCAACAGGCACCGTGTGAGGAGCCAGCAGTCGGCAGACGTACCACAAATGAAATTGTGCATTTCTGTGTCGACAGCGGCGCATCTGGGGCAGAGAGGATCCCTGGCAAGATGTATCATGTGTAAACGTTGTCGGGTGGGGAATTTTTCAGTCGTTATCACACACCACAGCTCCCTGACCGTGGTGGGAAGGAAAGGCAAGTGTATGTTACTCCACACCCGCCTCCAGCCAACAGCCGGATGTCGGCGCTCAACCACATTAACAGGCAGCGTCCGTTGAAAGTAACGGTAGAAGTCCTAGGTTCTAGGATCCCGCGTGGTCGGTAAGACATCCAACAGATAACTCATGTCGACCAGATAGGTGCGAATGTGACACAGTGTTGGCTTGATATACCCAACAAGAATCGGCGGACGGAGGGGCTGAGGCACCACCTCCTGAATCAGTGTGTCAGGGAGGTTAGCCTTCTCCGAAGTACGTAGGCGATGCATCCTCCGCAGGAAGAGAGCGCGCGCCCTGTTGTGCACGTTTATCATTGCAATGCCGCCTGCATGTGTGGGCAACGTTAGCGTCTCTTAACGGTTCTTGAACACCCTCCCCTCGCTGACGAAATGACCGAAGGCCGTCTGGAACTTGCCAGCCACCGTAGCGGCCTTCGGGAGAACGTGTGTGTAATGACTAAGTTTTGGACAGAGGTAGACGTTGACAAAATGTACCCGCATGATCAAGTGTTCGAAAGTTGTGGAGGCGGATCACATTAAGTAGTCTGCGATATGTGTATGCTGCTGTACGCTGCACGTTCCCATGGAAGGTCACTCCCAAACACTTCATCGCCGGGACATTGGTAATGGGCACTGGCGTACTAAAATGCAGTCCTCTGCCCACATACGTGCAGTGCGACTTTCGCAGGTCGATACGGCTCCCGGCCAGATATCCGTATTGCTGAAGCCACGCGATCGCTGTACATTTATCTTCTGCCGACCTCGTCAAGAATACTACATCGTCCGCATACGCACAACATTTAAATGCAAATCGTAGAGGCGAATGCCCGCCTAACGCTGTCGTAGACCATGAAGCGCAGGCTCGTGGGCGACGGCGAAGAGAAAGGCAGACAGGGGACATCCTTAATGAGATTTTCTCTCTGCAGCGGAGTGTGGAAGGTAGGAGACGAGGTACTGGCAGAAGTGAAGCTGTGAGGACGGGGCCTGAGTCGTGCTTGGGTAGCACAGTTGGTGGAGCACTTGCCCGCGAAAGGCAAAGGTCCCGAGTTCGAGTCTCAGTCCGGCACACAGTTTTAATCTGCCAGGAAGTTTCAGGGGACATCCTTGTCACAGGGAGGGCTCTATAGTGAACAGTGGCGAGCGGTAGCCATTGACCAGAAATGTGGAAAGGGCTCCGTGGATGCGACGGAGAACCACACCTGCCGATATTGGTGCACAGTCCCATCTTCTCTAAGACAGCCTGCAAGAAATGGTGCTCAACTCGGTCAAATGCGTGGTCTAGGTCAACCGCCATGAGGGCGTCTTCTAGGCGTCATGCCGACATGAGCGCCACCACTTCTCTGTAAGAGCTTAACGCCGTGTGTATGTTACTGTCACTTCCCAGACATATTTGGTAGGCATGAATCTTTGACAATAGCGAGGAGACGAGCACGAAGAATGCGAGTAAACAACTTGCAATCCGCATGCAATAACGTCAACGGCCGGAAGTCTTGCGGTCTGCATCCCCCGTTTGGTTTTGGCACAGAGATGATCATGATGCCCTCCAAAAATTTGGGGGAGGGGAGGGGCGGAAGTCCGGATCCAAGCGTTTGCAGCGCATCTCCCGCCAAACTTCCCCCATCTGGTCAGAAAAGGTGCTACAAAAGCAAGCGCAAGACCATCAGGTCCAGGTGATTTGTTTCTCACTCCCCGCGAGAGGACCATGCGCATTTCTTGCCATGTGACGGCCTCCAAGAATGTGGCGTCGCCCTGCGTCTTACCCGAAGGCGGCAGGTCATGGAGTACGTCCTCGATGTCATTGTCACGCCGTTGATATGTTAGATAGAGAGTGTGGTAATAATCTGTGAGGGCACGGGAGATGTCGTTGCGTGTCTCTGCGTGTTGCCCATCCGCAGAAGTAACTGCCGTCATGAGTCGTCTCCTACAGTGTCTCCGTTCTCTGACGATTTGATAAAGAGAGGCACGTTCCTCAGGGATGGATTCTTGCAGTCTCGATCGAACTCGCGTGCCGTCCAATCTGTCAGCCGTGATCTGCAGATGCCGTGCCGGTGTCCGTTGGACGGCCATTTGGCGCTCTGGAGAAGGTTGTTTCGACGCTAGTTCCCGCAAGATCGTGTAGTAAAACTCAGAGGTGGATCGGACCCGAAGCGCCCTGTCTCGTCCATACGCCATGAGCGTGCGGCGAAGAGCTGGTCTGGCGCAGTATGTCCGCCATTGTGTCGTGGAATCATAAGTACGACGCCGTCGCTCATATTTGTGCCAGGTATCAGTGACGGCTACACCGCAAGCCTCTTCCCGGAGAATGGAAACGTTAAGAGTCCAAGGTCCTGTACTAAGACTCGTCTGTTGTCATGGCAGAGTCACGGCGCAAATGAAGGCCTGATGGTCGGTGAATGCAGTGCGCCACCTCTCAGCACCGACAGTGGCTGCCCGAAGACCTCGGGAGACATAAATCCGGTCCAACCTGCTGTCCGACTGGCTGGTGAAGTGTGTATATCCGCGTCGGTCACCGTGGATTAGCGCCTTGAAACAAGGGAGCTACCTCAGTGAAGTAATAGATTGCTCGCTCTCGACGCTTCGCAGTACCAGACGGGGCATACAGACTCATAAGGCGGACTGCGCCGATGGTCAGCGGAATGTCTCTCGCTGATAGCAAAAACTGAATATCCGTTAATTCGATGCCATCGCGTAGTAGTATGGCCGTACCACCACCACCGTCGAACGTTGGTTTGACGTAAGACGCATATCCATAAACATCCAGGTGCAGATCAGGCCGTACCTCTTAAAGAAACACGATATCAATGTCCGCCACCCGAATCATGTCCTTTAATAACTGAGTTTTGATCGTCGAACTAATGCCTTTGACATTGACTGTACCTATCCGATACACCTGGGTCATTTGAGTAAGATGACGTATCCTGCAGTCGTTTAAGCGAGTATGCGTCTCGTCATCTGTCCGACCGTCCCTGTCACCCGCACAGTATATATTACTGATAGGCTGAGACAAGATGTCCGTCCGACGATCCCCGGCCGCGGGCATCTGGTTGTTGCTCCAGTCTGGTATCATTCTTTTCATCTCCATCTCGGACGCCCAATCACCAAGCTGGAGGTGTGGTACGTTAGGCGACGCATGACGTTCATCCGATGTTTTAGCCGCAAAATCGCCGGGGGCTCGTCGGTGAGCTGAGCATCGTGAACTTGGCTTTGTCCTTGGGCAGACGCTGCCAGCAGCGAACCACGAGCCGTTGGTGTGAGGTCCACAGCCCTGGCCGCAGATGGATTTTCCTCATCCTCCTGCAACGTGTCACCATCTCGCGAATCATTTCCTGCAGACAACCTCCTCTTCTTTCGTCGCTTGGGAGACTTCTGTTTGCGTGAACGAGCGTCCGCGTCCTGTGGATCACGACAAACAGTAGGCAGCTCCCGCACCTCCGTATCCGAGCTCGAATCGATTTGCTGATGCTCTCCTTCCTCACACGGCCGAGGTTCAGACGTGGGTCGCTGCTGTCGATCATGGCGTCCGACATGCTCCTCGCTGCTTCAACGTATGTAATAGGCAGCGTTGTCAGTTGCGATGTAGGCGTCGTTTCTGCACGTGGTATCTGGACGAGGCGTCGCTGCAGGCATTCAGAGCGTACATGCCCTTCCACCCCGCGCCCTGAAGAAGTCTGCAGTCGACCGTCATAAATGACGATCGCTCGGCAGCCACCAACGGTCACGTACGGTCGGATGTGTTTACGCAGTTCGATTCACACCTGACGCACTCCATTCAGTACAGGACACGTCTTGAACTTATGCCAATTTTCTTCCACGTGACTTAATATTTCCCTGTAAATCCGCATTTCGTTCACGACAAGCGTGGCCGGAACTTCAAACGGCAGCTCGAAGATTCGTATGATTCGAACTCTGAGTCCTGCATGGTCGACACACTACACCCACGTTCTCGTCCGGGTAGTGGAGACGATATCCATCTGTGGAACGGCGAAGAAGTCGTTCGCACGCTGCTTCATCGACAAGTTTCAGGTAAACTGTGCTGGAGACGATCGAATGATGTATACCGATAAGTTCCTGTGAATCGACGTGCATTATTTCACGCAGGAAACGCTCTACTTCGTATGCCTTACGTCGTGCATACTGGGCACCGAACGTTACTCTAATCGTGGCCTTTCTATAAGAAAGCGCCATCGTCGTTCAAGGTGATCTGTTTACACTGCAGTACCACTATCCGCCTGAGTAAACAACCGCCCGCTTGCGGAGCGCCGCACAGAGCCCCGCTCAAGTCCGCTTCACAATACGGCTGAGAGCCGACACTCCTCCAACCTAAAAAGCACCATGCACACACCACACATACTGCGCTACCCCAGTAGCTCCTTCCTGTGTGTAGTGCACAGCTGACCTGTTAAGGGAAAGCACACAGTTCTCGACCCAGTAGTGGAGGTCGAGGGATTTGCATCTGATACCGCCAGAGTATTTTCTGAGCCCCTGGTTTAAGCCTTCCACTCAACGCCAAACAAGAGGACCGTGTTCCAGCCCTGGCTAAGATGCTACAAATAGTGAGCTTAACCTGCAACTCACGTGGAGTGCTAGTTGTCTTAACCGAATCAGTCATCCGCCGAATCGAGCTGAGTATGGCCTCCGGATCGAAGCAGCATGCGTCTTTTCGTGCTTATGTTTGTCACTAGTTGCAGCCACTTGCACAAACTGCAGTCGACAACAGCTGGCAGATCGTCCGCCATTTGTCGGATGAGACTCCCTGGCAGATTTACTAGTGCACGCTGGCATCCTTTCCCCCCCTTTCTGCTATATACCGAAGTAGCTCCATTACCCAAATTACGTTGGAGCTCCCAATGACTAGCATAACTGCACTCTGAACTTGTCTGGACTAGGCAGAAAAATCTGCCACTGTTCCAACAGGAAAGGCACTGAAGCGTTCTGTGCTGGCTCAGAAGTATTATCAACAATGGATAGCACCTTTTACCAGTTGCTAAGGAGTAAGTAGCCAGAAATATGGTCTGTTACCTTTTTAATCTCTCCCGCCCCCCTCCCCCAGTGACATGCGAACCCACCACCGTCCGCCATTCACTCTCGAGTGCGTATCGGAAGACGCTGCGACAACCAAGTCACCAAGGGCTTCCAATGGCACAAGAGGTGTCACAGGTCTCGTTTCTGGCGCCCCGACGTTGCCACAGCTTTGAACAGCAACCAGAAGCTTGTCGACCATGACCATCACAGATTACAGCTTACGGACAGCAGCCAAACGTCCTTGCGTCCGCTCACAACAAGCACAGTCCCTATCTAAATGGTACTGTGTAGAAAACTGAATAATATCTCAAAAAATACAAACCAAGGAGTTAGGTGTAACTAAGAAAGGACACGACCCACCATCCCACAAAAAAAACAGAAAGTTTCTTGATTGTACTGCTGCTGAGATTGGAAGGTACACAAGGCACATCGTGGCGAATAAACCAATAATAAAATCTGCTCGGAGAGTTCTCAGCACAGCCTACTGACAACGAAGTGAAATTGACAAGTGGCTTCTCTACAACATTCGAACTACTCGATTGTGACACTGCAGGTGCTTCAAACCTACACTACTAAAAGTACGATACACAAAAAACGTAAGCAAGAAAACAAAAAATTATTCTCTTGCCTTTTAGACTCCGCCGAAAGCGATACTAGTAATTAATGTTATAAAATGAAAAGCGCAAGCTGCTATATAAATACTAGCCTAGTTCACGAACACAAGTGGACAGGACATACGCAGACAACGTAGGGTTTGAAATTGACTTCTTGTTCATGGAGCCATTCGTGACCCGCTGTGTGAATGTCCTCATCGTTGAAACAATCTCTTTCTACCTACACGTTCTTTCAAGTTGCTGAAAAGACGGAATCACATGGTGCAACATCTGGGCTGACCGATCAGCATCGACCACGCCTATGCGGCCTTAGTTCGTTGGGACCAGTACAATACGGTTGGACACGAAATTGCATAGAGCTCGTATATAACCAGAATTTCACGGTGAATCAGTGTGTCCACAAGAATCGCACTGTCCAGTGCATTTCAACTTTAGAGTGCGTTTCAAGTTGCTGCGCCCGTTCGGTCGCTCACTGTGGTGCACCTGTTATCGCCACCACAGCAGAACTGTGTCTGCAGGTATCCTGGAACATGTACGTCCCTCTGACAACGCGCCCTGTCTTGCTGTTCAATGGTCTTTGGGTGGAAATAAGTGTAACTTACTTCCTGAAGCACCTGCGTACATGTACACGCCCTCCTACAAACTCTGGTGTCAAAAAAATTGTTCCAATGGCTCTGACCACTATGGGACGTAACTTCTGAGGTCATCAGTCCCCTAGAACTTAGAACTACTTGAACCTAACTAACCTAAGGTCATCAAACACATCCATGCCCGAGGCAGGATTCGAACCTGCAACCGTAGCGGTCGCGTGGTCCCAGACTGTAGCGCCTAGAACCACTCGGCCACTCCGGCCGGCACTCTGGCGTCACAATTATTTTTTGTGCACATATTTTTTGTTCTGCACTCCATGGGCTGATCTGACTCCAAACCTCCGCGGTTCTGGGAGATTAATACCGCATAAGGCAGTGGGAAATAGTCTAGTAAATACCACCATAAATACCACCTGAGAAACAGCTGGGCTGATTACCTTAGAGCTAGACAGAGCCTCCTATCTCATGAGTCACAGTCATTTGTGTTCAAATATAATACATTTTTCCCAAATCTTTTGCATCATACCAACAAAGTTGTCAGCCTCAAGGGTGGAGGTTAACAGTAGAAACACAAACGGACCTCAAATAGTACAGTGTGTAAGAATAGGTTGGCCCTTATGAATGTTGCTGTTTACCATTGCTATAGAACCTTTCTGGAAAATTTAAAACAAGAAAATTCTCTATTGAATAATTAACAACGTATTCCAAAGAACTTTAAGATTCTACACAGTACTTAAACGTATAGAACTCGAAATATTTTAAAATTCTGCACAATCGCACGTCTATCAACAAGAAAATCTGTAAAAAAAAGGAGGAAACTACTTATGGTGGTCTCTAATACACATTCTGCACGTGACTAAAATCTGTGACTATACTGAAGTACTAATCAATTGACATCATGGGTTCCTAGATACACTATCCTGTAGGAACAAGACCCTCCCATACCCACCATGTCATCACAGGGAGGAAGTGAGCCCGGCGAGATGGGTCCCCGCCTCTTGAAGAATGCTTACAGAAAAGGCTGAGTCAGTGTAGAGGACAAAAAATATCTGTCTGGGACTAAACTGTGTGTTCCAAAGGATTGCATCAAACGTCTAGGGACGATAGGTCACGTGATGGGGAACTACTTTTGTTACTGACCGCCAGCCGTTGTGGTCGTGCGGTTCTAGGCGCTTCAGTCCGGAACCACGCCACTGCTACGTTCGCAGGTTCGAATCCTGCCTAGGGCATGGATGTGTGTGCTTTCCTTAGGTCAGTTAGGTTTAAGTAGTCCTAAGTCTAGGGGACTGAAGACCTCAGATGTTACGTCCCATAGTGCTCAGAGCCATTTGAACCATTTGTTTGAGCCGTGCATGGCTCGCCGTCCCACCATTTGGTATTTTACACCCTGTTTTAACGAATTTCCATGTCACCACGTTGATTTAAATTACGGGCGTTACTGAGTTGCTGTTTTGCCTGACCGTCGTCGGTGCTAGTAGCGCGTATCTCTATATCCCCCCCTGACAGGATCTTTGTTCGGCTGCTATTACTTCCCGGTTGTCATCTGTCGTGGAGTCAGTCGGAACGCGCGAGGGGGAGAGTTCACGGCGGCAGTTCGGGTCGTGAGTTGGGCCCTAGCAATTAGTTGCAACGCGTCTGGAGCGCAGCCTGGGCCAGCCAGTCGCCGGCTTGCAGCAGCAGTGAGCCCTGCGTGGACATCGCCCGCTCAACTGTTGCCGCCATGCATCACTTAAGCCGGGCCTGACTTTTGGTGGATTGTTGCTCAATCGGTTCGTCCGAGGACGTCTCCGTGCGGCGTAGTCGACTGGGTCGCTGGCGGTCCCTGCGCAGTGTCGGAGTCTGTCTGGAGCTGTACGATCGGTACGAGCATCGACGCTCGCCGACCCAGGACGTGAAGGTTGAGTGGTTTTCAGCATTACGTTGTTGGTTCCGGCGTTACTGTTGTGGAGGTTTTCCTGTGAGCATCAACGAGTGAAGTATTGGAGACAGCCGCCGTCAGGCGGAATTAATGAAACTAATTTATCCATAGTCAAGTGCACGAGCGGAATTTTCTACCTTGTAGCCGTTAGTGTTCTGGTTACGTGCCCTGGCCGCTAACGTAGTTTTTAGGCAGTGTCTTTTCCTCACCTGTTGTTACTGCCCAACATGGTGTGTAGTTTTGGCAGCTAAGTTCACATACGCGTTTCTTTGGAGATAGTGATACTTGTAATTTTTGGGGGGGCCTTGAATTCTCGTTTACTCCATCGTGGCAAGCAAGCGGTTGGTTGGTCGGTCCGTGACTGTCCCTTGGTTGGGTTCGCACGAATTGTTATCGGACTCACCACCTGTCTCGCCTAAGTGAGCGATCCACTGGAGACTGCTGAGTGCCGTTCTCGTAATAATCCTTTTGGCAGTGTTAATGTTGTTGTAATTTAACTGTATTTTATATTTTTAATTTGGCAAGGTTAGTTGTGGGCCTTCAGCCCTGGAAACATGTTCTCAGATTTTCCTTCAAGTCTAAAGATTATCGTCTTCTGCTCTTGAAAGGTTATTGTAATTTCCTCTGAAAGATTTTACAAGTTATTGTGGGCCATCCGCCATTGGTGTTGCAAAAGGAAATTTTTAAACTTAATGTATTGTTTTACCGATTGTTGTAATATATATTTCCTTAATTTGCAGAATTTGACTTCGCGGCTTTCAGCCATCTTATTGCATTTGTTTATCTCTTTCTGTGCAACTTGTGAGCCATCAGACCTGTTAGCATCTTAAAACATTGTGGCCTTCTACCTTCATTATTCATCATAGTATATTTGGAATTTTAAAGATTTAATCCGGCGGCCTTCAGCCGCTCCGCATGCTGATCTTCTACATGTATACGATTTATCTTATTCGTAAATTTAACTGTGTGTCATGTCTTTTCAAAATTGAACTTATTCTAAAGCATCTGTTTGGAGGCCTTCAGCCGCGAAGCAAATTTAATTCTTTCATAAGTGTATTTGTGAACTAAATGATAATAAATTACAATTGTGAAATGAATCCGACCGCAACTCCTTTGGCCCTTTCCTAAATCCTAATACCTCTTAGCTCTGCGTGATTTAACGGGCGTCTCACAGACCATATGTTCACTGACGCTTCGTAGTGAGGCTAGGTACCATTTTGTATTTGTTGTTCCCTGAGAAGAGGCAGGATATAGGCACTCCGCACAGTGTGCTACCCCAACAAATAACGTAAAGCGACTTTTTTAAACATCTGTATTGTCTAACGCCCTCAGTGTTGCCACAGCCCTGCAGACGGTACCGTTTCCTCCAGCAGTCCTTAGCGCTTCGCAGTTGAAAGCTGTCCACAGCAATGCGAACAGTCACGGATCATCTTGCGCCTCAACTGTAGCGGTTACCTTCTGCTTCAATTTGTAAAGAAATACAACTCTTATTGAGACCACAATACCATATTAAACTTATATTCTTATTTCTAATTTTTCCATATTTCATGTAGATCAATGAAAGCGCCGTAAAATCTAGATATCGATTATTCTGTTTGTTTGGTCCCTTGAATTTCCAACCATGGAGAGTCAACTGGACTTGTAATAGATGCATATGCAATAACTTTAACAAACAATCTTTCTATGCTGCCACAACATGGATTTTGATATTAAAATAAGTATCAATCAACTACTCACTATTCTGAAGACTGTAATACCCTGCGGACGGGAATAGGTATCCTGAAACAACAAAGTAAAAAAAAACAACAAAAAAAAAAAAACGAATGCAAAATTCATATGCCCCTTCACTCAGGGATCTGTAAGTATCCAGTCTGATGCAATACAGAGCTGATTGTTTAATACAGCTACCCACCACGAAGGTCATCTTTTAAACAGCTGATTGTGATATAAGGCTCTACAATCCATGGCATGTACTCTAACACCCCTCTGCCCTGACACACACCTATGGTGGCTACGAGAATACGAACAGTCAGGTCGATGCAATAATGACCTAACTTCGAACAGGCCTGAAAAGGCTTAACAGTTCAAACCGACCGCTGCGTCACCGTTAGCAGATAGGTAGCACTGGAAGCAGATATGGAGCGCCATATGATCAGCACACCGCTCCCCCAGCTATTGTCAGTTTTCGTGACCGGAGCAGCTTCTTCTCAATGAAGTAGCTCCTCAACTGGCCTCACTGAGAGATGAAAGCATCCTGCTTGCCAAAAGTGCTTGGCAGACCCAGTCAAGTGCTAGCCAAACCGACAACTCTTAATTTCCATGATCTGACAGGAACCGATGTTACCACATCAGCAGAGCCGCAGGCCAATAATGGAATGGGTAGTCATAAACGACTTTTCCTAAAGCAACAAGATATTAGTAACAGGACAAACTTTAAACTCTGCCATATACTTAAAGAAATACGTCTTTCTAGTTGAGAAATACACGTGAAACACACTGATGAGCGAAAACACGACCACCACCCAAACAAAATTGAATGCCAGCTGGTAACATTGTTGGCACACGACGTGGTAAGGAGAGCATATAAGCTATCCTGGGCGGAAACTAATAGGGAATCATTGTAGTGACGATACAGGATGCCAGGATGCAAATCGGGAAATCCAATGACGCGAGTTAATTTGACAAAGGGCAATTTTGATGGAGCTGCTTCTGGTAACGAGCTTGTCGGAAATGGCGCAGCAGGTTGGGTGTTCGTGTGCTATCGTCGTGATCGTCTATGGGCAATGGCGGAAGTACAGTGAACCACTTAGTCAAAGGTTTAATATTTGTTTCGGTTGTGACGTCAGAAGCGCGCCCCTTGATCACATCATATAAGGTAACTGACCTCCAGTGTATGACTGATGAATGTATGATACTATCAGTTATGTTAATAAATGCATGTATGGCACCACCCTGTCCTTGAATGCGTGATTTCATCCAGGCAGAGCACAATATCTACAGAATCGTCTACAGGGCCGACTAAGGGCCTTTGATACAGATCTGAATAGAAGGTCTGAATCAGAGGTTCAGATGGTTGTGCGACTGTGCAGGTTACAAATTACTTGACTTGCACCATAGAGTGGTGCGGTTTCGGATTCCAGCGGCTACACGGGTAGTTGAGTGGACTGGGAGGTTAGGTTAGGTTAGAGGGCCTCTGGAAAGTGCAGGAAATGTTTCAGTCTCAGAGGGTGCAAACGAAACACTGGCTGAGGGTAGTGCCAGGAGCAATCGGTATTATAGTAATGAGCTGTCGTAGTTATGTGGGGGAAGAACGACACTTCCACACGCTAACAGTGAGCGCTGAATCTGAAATTGTTACAGGTACGGAAGGCTGGCTAATGCCGGGAATAAGTTCAGCCGAAATTTTTACAGAGTGCGTTACGGTGTTCAGGAACATCAGACTGCATGAAGTTGGTGGTGGTGTATTTGTTGTCGTTATAATTAGTTTACATTGTAGTGAAATTGAAGTGGATAGTTCCTCTGAGTCACTGCGGGTGAAGGTCATACGTGATGACGTAAATTAATTGCTTTCCATTTACGGACCGTCGAATCAGATTGTATAATTGCTGAAAAGTTCAATGAAAACGAAAGTGTCATTTCAAGTACGTGCCCTACTCATATAGTTATACTTAGTGGTGACACAAATCTATATTTGCGAAAATATATGGTTAAATTCGGCGATGGGCATAAAACATCATCTGAAATTATATTGAGCGGTTATACTGGGAGCACAAGTAAAATGGCCACTTTTCGAAACCATGAATCGTCTACCATTGCAGTGAAAAAGTTTGAAACTTAGCAAAAAGTTACCTCCAACCTTCCTAGGTAATCGTGCTAAAGCATGGCGCCCTGCACCGTAACTCTTGGCTTCAGCTATGCTTGAGATAACGTTGTATCGACAAATGCGAAAAAAGGCCAGAGATCAGAAATTCATGTGAGGTGTAAGCTGGATTAAGCATGCCACATTGGCACCAAATTTCCCCAAAATTCCGAACCGTGGACGTGTCACGCGATGGGAAGATCGTCAAAGCCGGTCTTTCTCACCTTACATCCCTCCTGTTGAAGCATCTGTGAAGGACGTCAGAACCGAGACTCCCAGTATTGAAATCATGCAGTTTTCGTATGGATGGGCGAAAAAAAAAATCAGACACACCGCCGCTCATATTCAATGCGAAGAGACCTCAGGAGTTTGCATAAAGATCGTCAATGAAACCACCGCTTCCCTGGGGGCGTTGATCCCCACATTTTTTGCAGTCGAAATAAATATTTTGCAAGTGCGATGTGCAATAGAACGATGATCTTGATAACCTTTGACACTGCTGACAGCCCCCCGGACAATTCAACAGCTCTTTAAGGAAACCGAGGGTCTAACACTACATTGAACGTGATCTGATCTCTATGGAATGCGTCACGACCGCAATTTTTGCTCTTCTACCACTGGGGTCCTTTCAAAATCATTTGATGAACTTTGAACGTGATATGAAGCAGCAAAGGGTCTTTATGTTTCTTTAGCCCTTCTGTTTCGCACCCTCCTGCCGCGTGGTCACAGACATTGAAAAATGCGTGAATAAAACGGCAAAGGAACTCCTAAGACCCTCCAGTTCGGCATCACACTGGATGCCACACGTGCACTTTCGTTGGGCAGTTTAAAAATGTTCCTGTACAGAGACAGCCATTTACTGATTCCTAGGCGCTGATGAGACACCTCTTAGATTTCGCTTGCAGCCAGCAGACGATAGTTCAGCGACGTGGCGCCACTCAGGTGAGGTGTGACGAAATGGTCGTCTGCCACACAGGCACCTAGGAAGCTGTGAATGGCTGTTTCTGGACAAGCGTTGAAAACCTCAGCGTTGAGCCCCCGTAAGAATCTTCTGTAGACAACGGCATTTTTGAAGTGCCCAACAACGATGTGTGGTGGGAACGAGGATGCTGGCGAACTGGGGTATTTACAGGGAGTTTTTGTCACTTTATTCACTCTTGCATCGACGTCGCCCCTTCACTCCTTCTCCCTCTTCCTCCTCCACCCTACTACCCCCGCCCCCCTTCCCCCTTGATCGCGCCACAGATCGCGTGAAATAGGAGAGCTGAAAAAACAGAAATACACTTCGCTGCTTCGGATCACGTTTATATTTTAATTAATGGCTTTAAACAGTCCCTAGTGGTTCCATCCAACACACCAGAGCAAATGTTGCGGTCGCCATATGCTCCAAAGAGTGATTGGGATTACAGGCTCACAACGTCCTTAGACAAGGTTGAATCGTCTGTGACGTGTCAGCATTGTCAAAAGCTATGAACAACTTCGTCCAGCTGCTCCTCATCACGCTGTGAACTGTCGTTTTCGACTGCGAAATCTGTGAGAATCAACGCCCGAACGGAAAGACTGATTGCGCTGATGCTGCTGATGCCACTCCCTCAGGTCTTTTCGTGTCACTTCTGAGTGGCCGTGTGTCTGAAGTGTTATGCCCCGCCACTCATAAGAAAACCGCGTGATTTCAGAGCTGAGTGTCGCGGTTCTGACATCAATTTCAGATACGTCGAGCGAAGGGCTCGAAGGTGGTAACAGGGAGTTTGTCGACCTTCCCATCGTGTGACACGTCCACGGTAGCGTTGGGCAGAATTGTGATGAAATTTTGTGCCCATGTGACATCATGAATGCATCTTACATATCACATGACCTGAGTTCTGGCCTTTTTTCCGCATATGTCGACACCTTGCTGTTTGAAGCGTCCCCGAGCATAAGGGTAAAATCGCAGGGCGCCACGCTTCTCCACCGTTACAGAGAAAGTTTGTGAGCACGTTCGAACAAAATTTTAAATTTCTGCGTGGCAATGGGAGTCAGTTACAAAATTTAGAAAAAGTGGTCCTTTAATTGTGTCGCGCCCTGTAGTTCAGGAGCACAGTCCAAGTCAAAAAAGGTTGCGAAAACATACTCGACCTCTTAGCAACAAATAATTCTGAGGAGATAGGGAGCGTCATGACTGATACAGGGATTTGGGACCAGAAGGTCGTTGTGGCAAAACTGAATAACGTAATATACTAATCCATAAAAAAATAAACTCAAAATATAGCTATTTAAGAAAGCAGATGAAGATTCGCTTGTCGCTTTCTTAAGAGACGGTCTCCATACCTTCCAAACTATGTAATCGTAGATCAGATATGGTTTTAATAGAGAGATTTATACCATATAATTTAATATCCGGCCGAAATGACCTCACATGGAACGCAAAACAGGTCGGAACACTGTTACAGAAGCAACGCGAAAATCACGCTGAATATAAAAGAGTGCAAATTCTGCAAGCCTTAAGAAACTTCCTGGCAGAGTAAAATTGTGTACCAGACCGCGACTCGAACTCGGGATCTTTGCCTTTCGCGGGCAAGCACGACTCACGACCCCTCCTCACAACTTCACTTCTGCCAGTATCTCGTCTCCTACCTTGCAAACTTTACAGAAGCTCTGCTGCGAGCCTTGCACAACTAGCACTCCTGAAAGAAAGGATATTGCGGAGATATGGCTTACCCATGGTACAGCACTTTCCCGCGAAAGGCAAAGGTCCTGAGTTCGAGTCTCGGTCCGGCACACAGTTTTAATCTGCCAGGAAGTTTCATATCAGCACACACTCCGCTGTAGAGTGAAAATCTCATTCTGGAAACATCCCCCAGACTGTGGCTAAGCCATGTTTTCGCAATATCCTTTCTTTCCGGAGTGCTAGTTGTGCAAGATTCGCAGGAGAGCTTCTGTAAAGTTTGGAAGGTAGGAGACGAGGTACTGGCAGAAGTGAACCTGTGAGGACAGGGCGCGAGTCGTGCTACGGTAACTCAGATGGTAGAGCACTTGCCCGCGAAAGGCAGAAGTCCCGAGTTCGAGTCCCGCTCGGGCAAACAGCTTTAATCTGCCAGGAAGTTTCATATCTGCGCACACTCCGTTGCAGAGCGAAAATCTCATTCTGCAAGCTTTAAGTTTGAAATTTAGAGCGGATATCAATGCGAAATGTTTTCAGCAGTCTACCCAACGCATTTCTGTCTCGAAACCTGGCAGAAATCTGAAGCTATCTATTGACACTTAGTTGACACAGAGTTAGAAAATATCGTTCTCTTCAAACACAACTAGCTCTTTATTCGCACGAAGTAATGAGAGCCGTCGACAGGGGATCTCAGATTGGTTCCATCTTTCTTGAGCTCCACAAGTGTGCCGGCCGGAGTGGCCGTGCGGTTCTAGGCGCTACAGTCTGGAACCGAGCGACCGCTACGGTCGCAGGTTCGAATCCTGCCTCGAGCATGGATGTGTGTGATGTCCTTAGGTTAGTTAGGTTTGATTAGTTCTAAATTCTAGGCGACTGATGACCTCAGAAGTTAAGTCGCATAGTGCTCAGAGCCATTTGAACCATTTTTTCCACAAGTGTTCTATCACTGTTCCTGAAAAGCAGCTACTAATCAAATTGCGAACCTTTGATATATCTCCTCACTTGTGTGATTAGACTCGTGAGTTTCTGTCAGAAAGATCACAGTTCGTAGTAACTGACGGAAAGTCATCGACTACAACAGAAGCGATACCTAGCGTTCCCAAAGGATGTTTTATAGGCTCTCTGCTAAGAGACGATCGAAACAGCACTCTTAGATGGTCTCGTTTCTCTTGCAGTAAAGTAATCAGAAGATCAAAATCAATTGTAAAATGATTTAGAGAAGACACCTATTTCGTTAGAATAGTGGTGACTGGCTCTAAATAACAGAACTTCTGAAGACATCTGTATGATTACTACACTGACGAGCCAACACATTACGACCACCTATTTCATAGCGTGTTAGTCCCCCTTCGGAACGAAATATAGCGGCGATTCTACTTGACATGGATTCGATAAGTCTTTATTAGGTTTCCGGAGGTATGTGGTACCATATTTCAATGCGCAGGTGATGTAGTTCCCGTAAGTTGCGGGCTGGTGATTTGTCGGTGCGAAATTGACGCCCGATAGCATCCTGGATTTCTTCTTTTGGGTTTACATCAGGCGAATTTAATGGCCAAGACAGCGTGAGTTCACTGCCATGCTCCTCACATCACTGTAACACGATTCTGGCATTGTGACATGGACAGTTATACTGCTGGAAGATGCCATCGCCATAGTGAAAGACATCAACTTTTAAGGATGCAGGTAGCTGTAATAGTGTTCGGAAGTCCAAAGCTGTCACGATGCCTATAAACACTATCGCAGGTCTCATGCAAGCCCACATAAGTGTCCTTCCTAGCGGTACTCTTCTCCCAACGCCCTGGCGCGGCACATGTATCGATCAGTTTTTCTCCTTGATGACTGTGTATCTGGACAGGACCAACGACCTGGTGTTGACAAGAAACATGATTTTTCTAACCGAGCGACACTTTTCATTGGGTTACGGCGATCCTCGATAATCCCGTGTCCACCGCAATCGTAATTGACTTTATAACTGGGCCAACATAACAAAACGTACAGGTAGTCTGCTCCAGAGCCAACTGTTCAACAATACAGCCTGAACGGTGTGCTCGAAAACTCTTTTGCCTGCACCGGAATTGTAAGATATCATCAGAAGTTCCATACATCGCCGTCTATCGTAATTTACAGAGCGGGCAAGCTTCCTAGCTTTACGTTTCGCCACCCTTCAGTTGCTCAGGGCAACAGTGCGCGAAATTCATAGTTTCTGAGATATTCGGTTCGGAAGAAAATGAACTTTTTCAGAGCCGTTTACATTTGCTTATTTTCCCATCTGCGGCCCAAACCATCAACGCGTCACGTGTCCGACAACACCATCAGGCTGCATTCCTTTTCGCGGTGGGCAGTGGTCATAAGGTTTTGGCTGAGCAATGTAAAAGTAGTCGTTAAATTTTCCTTTACACAATCAATCGAACAATGTAAAGACTGCCAATTCAACTAAACACCTAGTGATTAAAATCACGTACAACTTAAATTGAAACGATCACCATGAAATATTGTGTGGAATGCCAAATAACGACTGCGTTTTACAGGCACAACTTTTAGAAGATACAACAGAGTTACTAAAGAGACTGCCTGCACAATGATTTTCGTCCCATTCTGGAATACTGCCTGCGGTATGGTATCGTTATCAAATAGGACTGACCAGACACACCAAAAAATTAAAAGGGCAGTTGATTTTGTATGATCGCAAAAGAAGGTGTGAGAGTGTCAGGGATATCATACGGGATTTGGGACACCATACATTAAAACAAAGACTTTTTCGGTCACCAGTCTTTTCCTCTGAATGAGAAAATATTTTGTTGACCACCACATATGAGAGGGAAATGATCATTGCAATAAAGTAAGAGAAATCTGAGTTCACACGGTAAGATTTAAGTCTTCGTTATGGCCCCCGTGCTATTAGAGACTGGAACGGTGGTACAATAGTCTGAAACTAGTTGGATGGATCCTCTACGAGGCACTGACTTATGGATTGCAGTGTAGTCATGTAGATTAGATGTAGGGTTAGAAGTAAAGATGAAGTATCCCCTCCAGTCCTCAGTCTATCACCGCGACGTATCTTCTTCACCGTCATTATGAAGACAAGTTCGAATCATACGTGAAGTTCGATACGAATTGGATGCTTTACGTACGATCAAGGCAGAGAGTAGAGTATTGGGTGCTGGTTTTCAACCTTCACTACTAAGAATGCAGTTTCACCTTAACACACAGTCCTCCTGTGACTCCTATACTATGCAAGCTAAAAAAATTAACAGCACTGAAGAAGGACAAGGCAGTGTCAGTAAAAATGAATGAAATGCTGTAAGGTGCAGGTATTTATGAAGCATATTTACTTCATCCAGACTGAAGACCAAGTACATCAGACAATGAGAATACCTGTGGCTGAGTATGGCACGTAATGTGGGACAACGGCGAAAGCGTCTGAGAGGTCGTTCCTTATCGTGGAATAGACGATGCAGCGTCTGATAAGGAGAGTGAGTATGCACAAGAAACAGCATCATCAGGCAGCTAACGCAGCAAGTCTTCTTGTAGCAAAGCAGAAAGAAAATGCGAGGAAGTCGTCTTCTGCAGTACGGACATATACAGAGAGCAGCACAGACTCTGGTGATAAATTGTGGATGGACGAAGATAACGAGGAATACCATAGAAACAGTGGGTAGATATATTCATTGAAAAAAAAAATCCGATTGTAGTCTTACCTTCGGGGAACATGCGAGATGCGTTGAGGATACATGTCCAGCTTCTGAGGTAATGATTTTATCAACTATATTTTCAACTATCTTTGAGCTGTGTGCGTCACTAAAACCAGTAAATCGACGTTGGACATTTATGTCGTAACAAACTGTACTTCACAGCACATAAATTAATTATCGCCCTCTGGATTCCACTTTACTTCAAACTACAATAAGAAGAGTACGTTTTCAAACAACTCACTTTTACTAATCAAACCCCAGTGCCAGCCGATATTGCTGTGGCGTGGTCACCATCATAACTACGGTATCCTCGAGTATTCAACAATAACTCATTACATGGAGTATAGATATCATTAAATTATATTACGTTAATGTCATATTCATAGTTGGAGGTTACAGCTTGCCGTTTCACTGCGGACCGAAGCCAGGGAGGAGCAAGATGCTTACACCTGTTCGTCTCTACTACCAAGGCCAGGCAGTGTTACCTTTGCAATGAACGGGGAACTCTGAAACACCATCCAAACGACCTGCCAGCAGTAGCTGTTTTAACATAAAACCACCCCACTGTTTTAAAATGGAAATACTTCGTAATGTTCTGAAAAATTATATTTATATGGTCACGAACCGGCTTTTGGCTTTCGAGGCCATCGTCACGTGACAACAGTTTGTTGCAAATACAAAGAAAATGACGTGCGACTTACACAGGTACTATTTGTAAAGAAACTACAAGAACTGTGAAATGCGGACTGTTTACGAAGGAAAGTATGACATTTTAATGTCGCGCAGAAATAGTAACGTTATGTGGAGATACATTTAATAACGATGAAAACTGAAGTTGAATTTGCAATTTTAGTCTAGTATTTGCAAAGAAAACTTAATTAAACTTTGGGCAAAAGTGTCATTGAATTTGTTCGTATAATACTAACAATAACCTGGCAATCTGTTTGATGTGTTTGTTGATTTTTCAGTATTTGCAGTAGGGTCATCTTCCTGCTTTTCATAACAGGGTAAAAGATTGCAATTTCGATATCATGTGGGCGGTTTTCTGTTAAAGATGATCGGCAGAGCCGGCTGCGGTGGCCGAGCGGTTCTAGGCGCTTCAGTCCGAAACCGGGAGACTGCTAACGGTCGCAAGTACGAATCCAGCCTAGGGCATGAATGTGTGTGATGTCCTTAGGTTAGTTAGATTTAAGTAGTTCTAAGTGTAGGGGACTGATGTCCTCAGATGTTGAGTCCCATAGTGCTCAGAGCCATTTTTTTTGATCGGCAGAAGCTGAATTTTTTAATTTCTTACTTTTTAGCTTGTCTCTTTTTCAGATAACCTAAGTGCCACTGCTCTTCTTCACTGACCAACATACAGTTCCATGCTATTTTGTGTGTGTATAAAGAGTGTATATGAAAATGTGTAAGTGTTTAAAATCACATACAATCTATGTAGAACCGCATATGTTGGTCAGTAAGGCAGAAATGTGGAAGATAGGTTATCTGAACTTAAAGAATCTGTGAATTAGGAAAGAAAGATTGAACCTTTGCCGATCATCTTTTAACAGAAAACCACTCATACGACGTCGAACGTGTTTTACATTCTGTTATGAAAAGAAGGATGACTACCCTGGAAATTAAGAAACATAGGAAACAGGTTACCTGCTTGGTACTAAAGGATGAAACTGTTTCTTTCTTGCTTTCTACTAAATTAAGTTTTAGTTCCAAAAACTAAATTAAAATTATGAATTCAATTTTATTTTTCATCAGTTGTTAAATGTATCTCCACACAAAAACTTTGTTTGCTGTTTAAGTTAATGTAACTGTCATATATTCGCATAACGTGAAAAAATGTAATACTTTCCTGCGTAAACATTCTACGTATAAACATTTTTATACTGAGCATTTGTATTTTCCTTTTAATTTTGTTAGCATGTTCCGACAAAAAGTGTCGGAAAAATCCGTCAGACATCCTGTGGTAAATTACCGTAAAAAGCTTTGGTAGTAATTGAATAAAGCCACACTTCGGAAAATTCCGTTATTCATCCTACAGAAAAATTACTCTAAATAACTCGGGAAGTCATTGAATCGAGCCACACTCGATTATACATTATTCTGACGTCACTGAGTGGTGGCGTTTACGACATAATTTACACATGCGGATTTGTATTCTGACAGTGTCCAGGAGAATCATTTGATTGAAACAACTCGCAAATGCTGATCCAAGAAACGAACGTCGTGGCACTGGGACAAAGTTACGAACGAGAAAATTAAGGTATATCGGATCCTTACACTTTGCCGTTAATATTTTTACCTCTCAACGATAAAATGAAAAATTTTATGCGTTAAACATGACATTCCCGTTCTTGATTTCCTTCTAATAGCAAACAATAACAAAATTGCTGAGACATAACTCGATTTTAATTGTCCTAAGAAAAGTGACCTCTGGTCATCAATATGGCGGTTTGTAAAGGATAAGGGAAAATAAATAATTATAACTTCGGCTAAAACTTCTCTAACGTTATCGGGCAAAGGAAACAGCTTCTCGTGCGGCGTCTAGTATCACACAGAACCTTGACTGTTACCTCGGGTGGACTCTGGTGCCAGTAAACCTGTAAGCGGGCCATCAATGGAATGGTCCAGCTGACACGGCCGAGTCATGAACTCGCGGCCACTACGGACTTTATAGCCACCTCCGGGCTGGTGGCCGGGTTTGATGCTGACGGACGCGATGCTACGACACCTCCCCGGGCTGTCCGGCGACCGCACCATATTGTCCGCCGCTGGTCTCTGATAGGACACTTCCAGGGTTACCTCTCCCCTGTTCTCGTAAAGGCAGCCGGTCCTAATAGTGCTTTTCACAAGACGCTCACAAGCGTCGTCGTTAAAATCCCAACACCGAAACGGCAGCCCAGGCTGTTGAACCATAATCGTTAAAAAAGCGTAGACTTGTCTGTCACAAATTGCTTTTCCAAAGGTAGATGGAGCAGGAAAAGTTGTTCATTCAGATACAATGTTTAATGACACTATTGTGGCGTATGTTTATGAGCACCTAATAGGATGATAGTTCTACGAGGGGCGTTCAATAAGTAATGTAACACTTTTTTTCTCGGACTATTTTAGTTGAAAAAAGTCCGGAATTCGTTGTGGGACATTGTGGAATGTTCCCACTTCAACTCCTATACTGTCAAGTTCCGATAGATGGCGGCACTATACGTAGCCTTCTTAGTGCGCCTGTAACCGAAGTGCGTTTCAAGCAGAGAGCTATCATTGGATTTATTTTGGCGGATAACCAGAGCATCGTAGATATTCGTAGTCGCTTGTAGTCTACGGAGATTTCACAGTGAACAAAAGCATGATTAGTTGTCGGGCCAGGCGTTTGTTATCATCAAAATTCTGTCCGGCCTCCGACGAGACCGCCAGCCCCACACAACTATGACTCCTGCAATGTAGGAACGTGCAGACACTATAATTCGAGATGATCAACGGATCACAAACATCTCACTGCATTCCTGGACGTATTTGTTGGTTAGTGGTGTCGCACTTGTCCAGGAGTTGGGGTACTCAAACGTGTGTGTCCGCTACATCTATCATCTGAAGAAGAAGTTTGACATCGCACCCTCAGCCAGTAAGTGCTGGTAACGACTTCTGGGACTATGACGTTGTCACTTATAGTGCAGCGATCAATTCTGAATTGTAGTGTGCTACCTATAGGAATCTGAAGAAACGAAATTAACGTGTTCGTCACAACAAAAATGCAAACGAGCTTCTCGTTCCCGATGACAATGCACCTGAGACGATCTCACACAACTTCGTTTGACTGTTATTCCTTAGTCACCCTACGTCTTGACTCGCACCTTTAGAGTTCCATCTGTCTGGTCCAGTGAAAGATGCATTCCGCGGGAAGCAGTATGTGTGTAATGAGGAGGTTTTTGTGGCAACAAGGCGTTGGCCCCACGTCGACCAGTAGAGCGATACCAGATGGGCAAACAGGCCTTACCAGTAAAATTGCACAATGGCGACGCACTGAACGGAGATAAAGTTGAAAAACAGTGTGTTGTAGCCAAAAGAGTGGGTTATAATTAGTTTAGTGGAATCCTGTATGAAAGCATTCTGCTTTCAGAAAAAAATGTGTCGCATTACTAACTGAACGCCTCTCGTACCTTGTTCAATGCCACCATCCTTGAATTTGGAAATTCGTGGTAAGGTCTTATGGGACCAAACTTCTGAGGTCATCGGTCCCTAAGCTTACACACTATTTAATCTAACTTTAACTTACGCTAAGGACGACACACACACCCATGCCCGAGGGAGGACCCGAACCTTCAACGGAGGAAACCACACGGACCGTGACAAGACGTCCTAGACCGTGCGGCTACCTCGCGCGGCCCACCATCCTGGTGAACGTTTGTGATCATCTAATCGGACGCTAATTTTAAAAACCCTTTCTTTAACCTGAAAGAAAAGTAGAGAAATCGGCTGGAAGGTGCCATGACTGATGTCGAACGAGCTGGCACACACTGGGCTCGCAACCGAAAGGATGGGACTTCAGATCCCTGTACAACCATCCAGATTTAGGTTTTCTCTGATTTCGCGAAATCGCTTAAGGCAAAAACCGGGACAGTAATTTTAAAAAGGACACAACCCATGCACCTCCCTACTGTTTTTAAGTCTGAAATTGCGCACCAGTGCTAATGACCACGTCATGGACGAGACGTTAAGCCATTATATGACATCCTTCGACAATGACATCATGAAACGAAGAAAAAGGAATGCAGTTTGATTCATAATTCATAGCTGTAGACGTGACTGGATTGAGAACATGGGATGCTTAACAGAGTCGCTTTCAATACGGATATTAGTTATACTTACGGTTGAACAGCGCATCTCGGTCCCCATGGGTCCGCAGTGAGATGTTTACATCTACATCAGTACTCCACAAGAAACTTGACGGTGTTGGAGAAGGGTCCTTCTGGAAGTACTAACTGATCACCCCTTTCCTTTTCCATTCGGTAATGGCGCATGGGAAGAATGATTTTCAGTAAGCCTCTGTATTAGCTCTAATTTCTTGAATTTTTTCATTGTGGTCATTTCGCGAGTAATATCTTGCCCGACTCTCCACGGAAAGTACTCTGACGCAATTTGAATAACAAACCTTTCCGTGATGCTTAACGCCTCCCTTATAGCCTCTACCGCTGTGGTTTCTTGAGGATGTCAGTAATGCTCTCGCACCGACTGAACGAACCTGTGGCAAAACGTGTCGATCTACGTCTCTATGTTTGTTCTTTTCTACTTCTTCCATCAGTCATACCTCGTACTTATTCCAGCTCGATCAACAGTACTCAGGGATCAGACGAAGAAGCACCTCTTCCTTCGTGGATGAGTTACATTTTCTTAAGATTCCTCCTACGAATCCCATTCCGACACCTACTTTTACTACTATTGGTTTTATGTGGCCATTTCACTTAAGATCACTCTGGGTAGTTACTCCTAGATATTTTACTGTGAATACTGTTTCCAGTACATTGTAATAAATAGCCTAGTTTTACAGTAGCAGATTTCTTTCCCTATGCATGCGCGATTGGTTTCATTTATTTACGCTCAGGATCAACTGCCAGTTCCTGCACCGTTCATCAATTGTGTTCAGGTCATTCTGCAAAATGTATGCCGTCTTTTGACGTTGCTACTTTCTTCGGAGCTCAGAGCTTCGCCGTTGATCTCCCATATGCTCAGAACACACCAGTTACTTTCTTATAGACAACAGCATCATCTGCGAGCAGTCTTAAGGAGCTTCCGACTCTTTGTACAAGATCGATTATACAGAATGTAAACAGTAAAGCTTCTGTCACATTACCTTGTTGTAAATTCCGAAATTATCTTTACATCTGTTGATTTTGTTCCACTGAGAGTTACGTGTTGAGTTCTATCAGCAAGGAAATCTTGAATCCAGTTGCAAATCTGGTCCCATACTGGATAAACTTGGCATCAGCCTAAGCGCCGATATCTACAGCGCTGTTTATCTCATGGAACAGAAAGCGCTGAGTCACAAGATCTCTCTTTGTGGAATCCGTGTTGACTCTTACAGAGGAGATTTTAGTTCTCCGAAAGCGTCGTAAAACATGAGTATAAAATATGTTCCGTTTTCCTACATAGATGTATTTCGTTTATTACGATATTACTCCTCCTCTTCGTTAAAATGTGGTAGACAATGGAAGAACTTTCTACGAGAAGGTCATTAGTTAACAGGTTACATTATAAAGTCACCTAAGGAAATCGAAAACGGTCTGCTACAAATGACTTTCATGCGCTGTATCAGTTCGCTAGTTGCGAGCACTCTTGTAACTCATGTAGCGACCGACCCTGGCTTCGCACGGGTCGAAAACTTGTCTGGCGTAGCGGTATATTTTCTCTGCGCGCCAATGCTTAGAGTTTTGATTAAAATTCAGAGTAAAAGTTGGTAGTTGGATGTCATCACTCTCATACAGAGTTGCACTCTACAAAAGCTACGCGTTGGTCGGTTTGGTACAGTACATAAATGAGATACTGAATGGTAGGATTAGCAGTAGTGTTGATAGCATTGGTAGGGAGAGGAACATAGATGAATGTGAGAGAGTGGACATGGGAGCTGACGACTTCTTTTTGTTCTGGACGTAGTGAGAAGCGCACACCGTTCAGTGTTAGTTCACTGTGTACTCTATGTCCTTACCGAATATAAATTTCATTTTATAACTAATAACTTCTGCACTTTTATGTAACCAAAGCAATTAATTTTGATGCAAGAATAATTACCATGCAGAAACAGAAAATATCTATATTATTGTTATTAATGTTTTCTTGTATCCAATAAAACGCTGTTCATCATGATCAAAGGCAAGAGTTTCCTGTCATTATTCATAGAGCTTACGAATGACAGCAAAATCTTTTATATAAGCTGGACGAAGTATTGTAGCGACGTGTCTTTTGTTTAGGTTTTGAATTTTTTATACTTTGCCTTTTTTCCCCTTTTTTTGAGGAAACCATTTTCTAACACTATACGGTAAGCCTGTTTTATTTCTTTTAATTTTACTTTAGTACCCCCCTGTTACACGTTACAAATCAACTATTTTCGAATAAAACCGGAATTAAATACTAACAGTTTCAATTTTACTGTAAATACTGTTTATTTTTAAGTAAATGACAGTAGGATAACTATGAAGAACAAAAATGTTCCATAGGTTACCTGGCTCTACATATATTCTCACCCAGTTTCTGGATGGTTCACCACATCCGGTATCTAGGGACTCGAGTAAGACACTGTTGACATACGCAGACAAAGGGATCGAAATGAGGTAAAGTCCGATAGGTATTCTGAACGGCTTATGGGACACTGAACACTGAACTGGCACAATGATACATCTGAGACTCCACAGAGAGGTATGCGTGCTTTTGACATTTCTTGGTGAGTTGTTGGTGACTTTAGAACGGTCATGGTAGGTGATGTGATTACGTTCTTAACTGACCAAAACTAATAGGAAAATTACCTTGGTCTACGCTCACTGGTGACAGTCCACTGTTGCCTACGGTGGTTTTCCAACTCTATTTTCAAACATATTACCACGTACCCAGCAAACAACGCGACACAGGAATCACAAACGCCACGCCGGTGAGGCCATTCATTTGTCGGCGGGTCGGTCGCCGACATGCTACGTACGGTACAATGGCCTCCAATCATTTAGCAGTCAGCACTGGGTCCTGCTGCCGGTGCTGCAGACGGCGATGAAGCTCACAGCTCTCATCGTTTCCGCAAGATGACAGTTCAAACACCAATTAAATACAAAACAGGTAACAATTGTGCCTCTTGAGAAGTTGCCGGCACCAGCGAAACTCCATCGCGACCATCAGAGACCCTACAGTAGTTTCTGATATTGTCCCTCACATACATGCATAAAAAGGCGGCGGAGGATTTTAATGACTTCATACAGGGTGTTAAAAAACTATCCAGTATTTAAGGGTACGATAGTCTGCATCAAAACAAGACACAACTGTCTTATGACCATTGGTCCTACAAAACATACGTTCTGACATATAAACACGTGTTCATCGAATATGGTCTTATGATGTCATCCAAGGCAATGCATATTATCTCCCACTAGAGACCACTACCTGATAATTAACGTCGATTACAGCCTCTGGCATGGAATACTGTGAGGCAGGGAGGCATCCGAACATGTGGTTGCGAATATGAGCACCGTTGTTCCATTGGCGCTTCGTGTCCTACCAGGGTCAAGAGCGTACTAGAATACTGCCGTGCGGTACCGATGTAAACATTAGTTGTCTCAGTGGTCTGCAGAGAGCTGTTGCGTTTACGTTGTACGATTGTACAGTAGTCTTGTTACATCTGTTTACGTTCGCGTACATTTCTCCTAAAACCACGTACGACCGTGATTTTTGGCCTACTTACAGGTCTCGTTTAAAGTACATATTGTAATGACGTCTGTGGTTCAGTACAACATGCTTTCTCTCTCTTGCACATACTCCGACGCAACCTAACAACGGAAGTCTTTTATTCCACAAGGGAAATGGCAGACATGATATCTGCTATGATTTAGCAGATCTAATTAGTCCGTGAGCCCGTAAATTGTAGAATGAACGATTTTCAGCACCCAGGGTATCATCTGTTCAGCGTTCAGTGATTTTTACAGCGTCTTGAGAAAACAGTTTCTGTAGCACCGAGCAATGTAGACTGTGGAAGGCCTCGTTCATTTCGCACGCCTGAAATGGAGGAGCGTGTTCTAGGTGCAGTGGACGACAGTCATGAAACCAGTGTGCGACGAATAGCAGCAGCTGAAAGTGTTAGTCATCGTCTGGTACTCAATGAGCAGTTGCAGTAACCGTACCATGTTCAGAGCGTCCAGGCCCTTAAGGCAAAAGACCATCCCGCCAGAGAGCAATTCGGTCAATAGTACTTACGGCAGTGTGCTGCAGATCCTCAATTTGCCTCCAAGATTTTTCTTACTGATGAGGCAAGGTTTACACGAGATGGCATTGTAAAATTCCATAATCAGCATGTGTCGCTGACGAAAATCGCCATATATTTCAAGAAACACGGCATGAGGATCGATTCTCAATCATTGTATGGGTAGGCGTTCTTGGTGATGGTTACTAGGGCCATAAGTGCTCCCATACAGATTAACCGAGCCTCCTTATCACCGACTTCTGAACAACGTACTGCCTATCTTGCTGGAGAACGTGCCATGTCAGGAAACACTACAGATGTGGCTCATGCATGATGGCGCACAACCACATTTTCTCTACACTGTGCGTCGCCACCTGACGAGGACATTTGCAAAAAAAACAGGACTGGCCGGGAAGGTCTCATGACTTGGCCTGCTCGTTCCCTGGACCTAATTTCGCGGAACTTCTGGTTACGGGACACATGAAGCAACTGGTCTATGCCACTCCAATAAACGATGTGCAGACACTACACAATCGTGTCTTCCGTGTATCTCAGCACATTCAGAACTAACCAACTCTATTTCAAAGAGTGCATCGTATCTTACACCGAAGGGCAGAGGCATGCACTGAGTCGAATGGACATCATATTGAGCACCTCCTCTGAACAAGTGGTCATATGTCAGAATGTATGTTTTGTACGACCCAGGGTTACAAGATATTTTTTCCTCTCCTTTGATGCATACAGTCATATCCTGAAATATTGGATAGTTTTTTTTTTTACACCCTGTATAGAAAAGGCAATATTCCCACTGTCTGACTCACTGACTCATCATCACACGTCCGAACCGCTAAGGATAGAAACTTGAAATTTGGAAAGGGGTTTGATCTTATACTGTAGGTATCGTTCAAGAAGGGACTGTTCGAAATTATTCTTCTACATGGGGAAAAATAGGGAATGCAAGGCCTTTTGAAAATATGTCGTCATTCAGACAATCTTAAAGATAGAATTACGAAAACTGCTATCTGGTTTCTCCATCAGAAACAAAAAAAAAATATGTTTTTCAACATTTTTGAAATTCAACCCGTAAAGGTGTAAAAAAGTAGGTGTAAGTTTTTTGGAAGTAATTCATTATTGAAACACTAAACTAAACTCTGCCCGAACAGGCCATGAAGACCCAACGGTACCTACCGGTCGCCGAGTCTTTCTCAGCCCACAGGCGTCACTGGATGCGGATATGGAGGGGCATGTGGTCAAAACACCGCTCTCCCGGCCATATGTCAGTTTACGAGACCCGAGCTGCTACTTCTCAATCAAGCAGCTCCTCAGTTTTCCCCAAAAGGGCTAAGTGCACTCCGCTTGCCATTAGCGCCAGCACCCATCCAAGTGCTAGCCCAGCCCAACAGCGCTTAACTTCGGTGAACTGACGGAAACCGGTATTATCGCTGCGGCAAGGCCGTTGGCTGATTGAAGAACTACTAAAGCATTTTTAAAGTTACATTTGTGAAAGCTGACTTTTTAGTTCTCAGGTACAAAACAAATATATGTTTCAGTGTTTTTGAAAATTCAGCCCCCCAAAGGGAGTGAAATAAGGGGTGGAAAGTTTTATAAAATTGTTTCATGATAAAAAAATTTCAAAGTTAAATGTGTGTAAATTTAATTTGTCTTTGGCTTCTCTGTTAGAAATTCAAAATTATGTGTTTCACTGTTTGTGGAAATTCAGATTTTTATGGGGTGAAATAGGGGCGAATATTTTTAGAAAATATTTCAAAAAATGGTTCAAATGGCTCTGAGCACTATGGGACTCAACTGCTGAGGTCATTAGTCTCCTAGAAATTAGAGCTAGTTAAACCTAACTAACCTAAGGACATCACAAACATCCATGCCCGAGGCAGAATTCGAACCTGCGACCGTAGCGGTCTCGCGGTTCCAGACTGCAGCGCCTTTAACCGCACGGCCACTTCGGCCGGCAGAAAATATTTCATTATATTACAAAATTTTCAAACTAAATCATTGAAAATTGGTATTTCATGAAGAAAATTCCTGTGGAAATATAACCACAAGAACGCAAAAGACATGATTAACAGAAATGTGGGACGCCAGCTACCAGAATACCTGTTTGCTCAATATATTCGGAAAAGACCATGCGCCTAAGGGTTTGATTAACGTGGAAAGTTTAGAAGGTGTTGCTGTTTGCGAAAAACATGAAAATTTGGTTAAAGAGAAACAAAAACAAAAAAACCCATGCAGACCATACAGATTACGTGAGCGAAGCAACTGGATCTGAGATACCATTTAATATGTATGGAACAAGAATCCACACACACTATAAAAATTGATATACGTATGTATGTATGTTTCACATCTCCTCGTGAACCATTGTCCCAATTTCAACCAAACATGGTATACAGGGTGGTCCATTGATCGTGACAGGGCCAAATATCTCTCGAAATAGGCGTCAAATGAAAAAGTTACAAAGATCGAAACTTGTACAGCTTGAAGGGGGAAACCAGATGGCGCTATGGTTGGCCCTATAGATGGCGCTGCCATAGGTCAAATTGATATTAAGTGCGTTTTTTTAAAAATAGGAACCCCATTTTTATTGCATATTCGTGCAGCACGCAATGAAATATGAATGTTTCAGTTGGACCACTTTTTTCGCTTTGTGACAGATGGCGCTGTAATAGTCACAAACATATGTCTCACAATTTTAGACGAACAGTTGGTAATAGGTAGGTTTTTTAAATTAAAATACAGAACGTAGGTACATTTGAACATTTTATTTCGGTTGTTCCAATGTGATACATGTACCTTTGTGAACTTATCGTTCCTGAGAATGAATGCTGTTACAGCTTGATTACTTGTAAATTCCACATTAATGCAATAAATGCTCAAAATGATGTCCGTCAACCTCAATGCATTTGGCAATACGTGTAACGACATTCCTCTCAACAGCGAGTAGTTCTCCTTCCATAAAGTTCGCACATGCACTGACAATGCACTGATGCATGTTGTCAGGCGTTGTCGGTGGATCACGATGGCAAATACCCTTCAAATTTCCCCACAGAAAGAAATCCGGGGACGTGAGATCCGGTGAATGTGCGGGCCATGGTAAGGTGCTTCGACGACCAATCCACCTGTCATGAAATATGCTATTCAATACCGCTTCAACCGCACGCGAGCTATGTGCCGGACATCCACCATGTTGGAAGTACATCGCCATTGTGTCATACAGTGAAACATCTTGTAGTAACATCGGTAGAACATCACGTAGGAAATCAACATACATTGCACCATTTAGATGGACATCGATAAAATGGGGGACAATTATCCTTCCTCCCATAATCCCGCACCATACATTAACCCGCCAAGGTCGTTGATGTTCCACAAGTCGCAGTCATCGTGGATTTTCCGTTGCCCAATAGTGCATATTATGTCGGTATACGTTAGCGTCGTTGGTGAATGACGCTTCGTCGCTAAATAGAACGCATGCAAAAAATCTGTCATTGTCCCGTAATTTCTCTTGTGCCCAGTGGCAGAATGTACACGACGTTCAGAGTCGTCGTCATGCAATTCCTGGTGCGTAGAAATATGGTACGGGTGCAATCGATGTTGAAGATGCATTCTCAACACCTAAGTTTTTGAAATTCCCGATTCTCGCGCAGTTTGCCTGCTACTGATGTGCGGATTAGCCGCGACAGCAGCTAAAACACCTACTTGGGCATCATCATTTGTTGCAGGTCGTGGTTGACGTTTCACATGTGGCTGAACACTTCCTGTTTCCTTAAATAACGTAACTATCTGGCGACCGGTCCGGACACTTGGATGATGTCCAGAATACCGAGCAGCATACATAGAAGCAAACGCCCGTTGGGCATTTTGATAACAATAGCCATACATCAACACGATATCGACCTTTTCCGCTATTGGTAAACGGTCCATTTTAACACTGATAATGTATCACGAAACAAATACCGCCCGCACTGCCGGAATGTTACGTGATACCACGTACTTATACGCTTGTGACTATTACAGCGCCATCTTTCACAAAACGAAAAAAGTGGTCCAACTAAAACATTCATATTTCTTTACGTACTACACGAATATGTAATAAAAATGGGGTTCCCTATTTTAAAAAACGCAGTTGATATCCGTTTGACCTATGGCAGCGCCGCGCGGCGTGGTCGCGCAGTTTGAAACGTGTTTTCACTGTCCGCACGACTCCACCCGCCGGAGGTTCGAGTCCTCCCTCGGGCATGGATGTGTGTGTTGTTCTTACCATAAGTTAGTTTAGGTAGTGCAAAAGTCTAGGGACCGATGACCTCTGCAGTTTGGGCCCTTAAGAACTCACACACAGTCGAACATTTTTTGAACCCATGGCAGCGCCATCTTGCGGGCCAACCATAGCGCCATCTGGTTTCCCACTTCAAGCTAGACGAGTTTCGTTCTTTGTAGTTTTTCCGTTTGACGCTTATTTTGTGAGATATTTGGCCCGTTCACTATTAATGGACCACCCTGTATATATATTAGTTATTTTCTGGAAAAACATCTCCTTGGAAGATGAACCGCCTATCTATGAAAGGGGTGAGGTTGGGGGCGAGAAAGTACTGTACCTCATGACGCGAGAATTTGCAGACTTTATTTATCCAGTATTTGAGAATGAGAGCACTTAGTGAATTGCAACACACTTAAAACATAGTTCCAAATTCTTAGGCGGCCAGGGTGGCCGAGCGGTTCGAGGCGCTACAGTCTGGAACCACGGTCGCAGGGTCGAATCCTGCCTCGGGCATGGATGTGTGTGATGCCATTAGGTTAGTTAGGTTTAAGTAGTTCTGAATTCTAGGGGACTGATGACCTCAGAAATTAATTCCCATAGTGCTCATAGCCATTTTTCAAATTCTTACGAAACATTTTCTCGCTGATGACCTCACAGAATGATAAAATGAGAAAAGTTTATCGCCTTCTACTTGTTCGCTGTTCATGCAGTGAAACTGTAGCATCAGGCATGACGTTTTAGTTTATTACTTCCTTACTGCTAACTGCATTCGTGATATATTTTGCAGACAGTATTCACATGTAGCACTGAATGTACCTGTCAAATTATATCATTGTGCAAAGCGTTCAGAAAATATAACGTCATAAACATTGATATACATAAAAAACTGCCACATCATGCAAGACGTTTAAATTTATTACTTCGTTGCTACAAACTGCATTCGCAGCACTTTTCGCAGACAGCATCCCCATCTACCGCTGAATTTACCAAAAAATATAGCACTGTACGTCACATGGTTCAGGAAATATGACGTCGAATAATGAAATGCCATCACGTATTATACGTGAGTTTTTAATTTAATACTTTTTTACCACTAACTCTATTCGTGACTCTTTTCGCAGACGGTAGCCACATGTACCACTGGATGTACCTGCAGATTAATATCATTTCGCATTACATAGATGAGGAGATTTTGAGATATCGACATGTTTGAAAATGAAGCTGCAGTGCGATATTCACCAGAGATACAGGTAAAAAATGAGTTCAAGTAAGTCTTAAATTTCTCAACCAATGTAGTACACATATTAGTCACGATATGTAAATAAATGCTTCGGGTGTAAGAACCACAAGCCGCCTATATGGGTGAGCGTGATAACGTGGATGGAGAAAAGGGCAGGAGCCAACAGGCAGACAGTTATGGGGAAGGAAGGTGGTGGACACATACAGGGGGAGGAAGAAATGGTCAGGGAGTGGTGAGAAGATAAGATCTGCAGAGAAAACAAAGAGGAGAAGATGAACAAGGAGAGGGGGGAGAAGGAGATACACAGAGATAGTGGAGAGGAGTAGACAGAAACAGAGAATGGGGAGGAAGAGAAGAGAATGGGGAGGAAGAGATTGACGAAGGGATGGAAATGAAGAGAGGAAGATATGTAATGAGAGGAGGAGAAGGGGGAGGAAAATTTGGAAAATTTGTGGTAAAGTCTTGTCTTATGGGACCAAACTGCTGTGGTCATCGGTCCCTAAGCTTACACACTATTTACTCTAACTTAAACTAACTTACGCTAAGGACGACACATACCCATGCCCGAGGGAGGACTCGAACCTCCGACTGGGGGATCCACGCGGAGCGTGACAAGACGCCTTAGACTGCGCGGCAGGCGGAGGAGGAGGAGATGACAGAGAGAGTGTGGAGGAGGATACGGACAAAGAGGGTGGAGGAGAAGAGCTGCTTAGAAGAGGAGTACGAGATGGTCAGAGAGAGGGGCAGGGAGTGGTAGTGGAGGGCGAGGACAGGAAGAGGGGATAGACGTGATTGACGGAGAGAGGGGGAAGGAGAAGATGGACTAATAGAAGTTTGGAATAAATACGTAGAATAAATACACACCAGCACAACTCTGTGTACACATCTGCTTTATAATATGCGTGGAAGGAGACAATGTGTATTAGTGTATAGATTGCACTGGTAATTATTATATGTGGCCCAGTGGCCTACTGGAAGTCTTTGAATTGGATATCACGTCAGCGACATAGATGCTACTGGGAAGGGGAGTTACAGTTTATCGTTTCGTTTCTGGTGACCCTCCACATCACCGAGTGGTGAATACTATGTTAAAAAGAAGGATGAAAAATCCGTGGTCCAGACAGAACATGATACCGCGACCTTTCGATTTCCAGGCACTCAACATTAACCCAGAACCACGTTTTTTTTCTTATTTTTGTCAGTTTATTTTTGTTTGCTTGTTCTACCTGTTTGTTCGTCTCTTTTTTATATCGGCGGAGCGACAGTCTGCGGATGTCGCATGACGTCTCTTAGTGTGCACTGTTGAAAAATTCATTTAGCTATTAGGAAACATGGTCAAGTTTCGCTGCTCTCTAGATGGTGGTGGTGGTGGTGGTTAGTGTTTAACGTCCCGTCGACAACGAGGTCATTAGAGACGGAGCGCAAGCTCGGGTTAGGGAAGGATTGGGAAGGAAATCGGCCGTGCCCTTTCAAAAGAACCATCCCAGCATTTGCCTGAAACGATTTAGGGAAATCACGCAAAACCTAAATCAGGATGGCTGGGGACGGGATTGAACCGTCGTCCTCCCGAATGCGAGTCCAGTGTGCTCTCTAGAGTTGTGACAGTTGTACCGCTAGGTGGCAATGGCATTATTTTCATAGCGGCAGGGGCCTTTAATTCATCACAATTTGGCCAGTTTGCACGAAAAATTTATAAATTATACCAACAAACTTTCCTCATGAATCAGCCTGTCTAGTGCTGAAAACCAAATCAAAATTCGTACTTTAGTCTCTGAGGTTAGTCCGAATATACAGATAGAAAGTGCAACACGAGACTATATAATTATGTATGTATATATAGATATCTATAGAAGTTGAAGACCGTATGGCCCTCATTTTCGTCCGAGTAACTTTAACTTTGCTCCAGTAGTGAAAATCATGTCTTTAAGCAATAATTTGAGCACGAAATGTAGCCAGCCAGTCAGGTAGCTCTGCACCGATTTTCGAGTTCGACTTGGCAGTATAGACAGACAGTCTACTTCTACTCTTTTTTTCCGCCTGAAGCTATGAATACAATACTACATGCTAAGCAACTTGTGAAGCATAGACATGTGTCTTGTGTTTTTCTGAGATGGGCATGTCACAGCGGGTTTGTCCAGCGTTATCGGCGAAACTATTGCTTCCTTGCTGCACTAGCCTAATTCTAAGGTACAACATTTTCTGGCTCTATATATATTTCATAGCGTAATCCGAGCGTATGGGCTGTCTTTCATATCAATTTCCCATTCTCTAAATAATATTACGGGGATTAGGAAGCATATAAGGTTATTTTTTTGTCTTTTTAAAAGTGCAGCACAGTATGGCCACGTGGTCCGTTAGAGGACTTTTGTATGTATTATTCATGAGCTGTCGCTTTCATTTTCTGATTAGTAACAGAACATAAAATCAAATTCCACATAAGTTACTATCCTCACGAAGCAGTTTTTCTATCTTACGTTCTTTAAGGCTCATTTGGGCATGTGTTCGTTTAAAAGCACCATGTACGAGTGTGAGACATTTGAAATGAGCTGCCATCAGCAAAATCATCTTTCTAGACACTTTCTTCAGCCACCTGATTATTTTCGGATTGTATGTGCGCTCTATCCCAGGGTACGAACCACAGAGTTGCAGGTTGCCTGCCTAATGGCTTCCAGGGGCAATAAAAATTTGATTTCCAATATTTTATTTAAATAGCGACCAAATTTAAAAACTTAAAATACAGACACAATCTACTCATTAAGAGGCACACTCTTACGTTAAAGGTTTAACACAGTAAATCAAGTATCATAATTACAAACTGTTTATATGTTTAGAGGCAGCTATCCCACCGTGCGTAAATACTCTATTGTCAGCCAGTTTTTGAGAATCGGAGCACTTAGTGACTTGCAACAAACTGTGCACATAAATTCAAGCCATTCCTTAAGATTTTCTCGCTGACGCCCCGCACGAAATGAAGCAAAGGAAAAAGTTTATCGCTTACTAAACATGAGCTGTTCAGGCAGTTAAACTTTAGAATAAGGTATGACGTTTCAGTTTATTACTTTTTTTACTACAAAATGCATTCGCAACGCAATTTGCAGAAATATCCACACATGTCATGGAATGTACCTCAAAAATTGTATCACTGTGTAGCATACAAGGTTTAACTAAATTCCCCTTATAAACTTTGAGGACAGGTTCCTTACCCCAAAACAAGAAAGCCTAGTAAAGATGTGCTTCAATATGGACACCTTATAAGCTATGAGTACTTGTTGATCTCTTGTTCATCTTTGATACTGTGGAAAACATCTCTTCCACTGGAAACTCTTCCCTTTCCATATTTTGGGAGGAATTAGTATGGACCAAAAAGGAAAATAAAGGCCAGCAAACATGGGCTCTAAGATGCATACTATAAGAGCTGTGAGCTACCGTGAAACACATCTCGTCTATTGAATAAGTGCTCATAACTCTTAAGATATGCATTCTAGAACCTATGTATACAGGATATTTTTCTTGTTTTGTTGTAAGGAACGTTTCCTCATCCTGTAATGGGAATTTAGTTACACGTTTTATAGTTCAGGAGATATGACATCATAAACACTGAGATGCCTGGAAGTGCAGATTACTCGTAATATACTCATGCAGCTGTAATGAGACCACTTAGCAGCTACCAACAAGCTTTAAACATAATTTCAGCCCTTTTCTAAACTTTTTCGCCCATTTCCACGGGAAATATTTAACACATTACCTCGCTTGTAAAGTAATCGGCATTTTGGTGTTTCATACATGAGGTTTACTGCTTCTCATCTAAATACGGTAATTTCAAGTCGAAAAGAACTTCAAGACAAATGCTGCAGCAATGATTACTCGAGACTATGCTTTCAAATGAAACGCGTTTCTTTCGATAGGTGTTAAAAGAGCGAGCTGAAAAGTAACGCCTCCAGTTTTTTAATACAAAAACTCGTAAGACTTTTAAAATAAAACAAAAGTTATTAACATTCATCTTTATTCTTCATGTCTATGTATTTATTTCTCAACACAGTTACGCTGGGGCAAATACATTTCTCCCAACGAGAGACCAGTTTATTGATCCCATCGCTATAGAACTTTTAACTTCGTCTTTTGAGGAACAATTTTACCTCAGTTTGCACCGCTTCATCACCATCGAAGTGAAATTTCTGGAAGTGTTCTTCAGGAGGATGATCGATGACAGTGAACCAGAGGCATCGCACTGTGGCAGATGTCACAGCTCTCGTGTGTTGCTAATGTGCTCCATGTGTGGACGAAGTCTTCGAAATTCGATTACATCACGCTGTTTCTCACTCATCGTTAAAGTCACGTTGCACACCACCATATTACGCCCTTAGGATCCCTCTAGTGGCTGAGGACTGAAAACATGCAGACATGAAGAATCAAGATGTAGGATGTTAGCAACGTTCATTTTATTTAAGAAGCTTTAAGAGTTTCTAAATAAAAATTCGGAAACATTAGTTTTCAGTACGCCCTCCTAGATGATGCGTGTACAGTTAAATCTGCATTGCGTTTGTCTCTCCTATAAGGACAGATGCACTTACAGTGATAGGTTTTATTAGGACAGTTAAAAATCTTGTTTGCACGTTATCTTCATTTACTTCATGTTAGAGGCCACTTTATAGTTGTGTTATACTATGAAACATTTGTCACTAGTGTAAGGTGTCCTATTTTCGGATAGCTAAAAGAATATAAAATGATATGGTTGGGTAAAAGTCATCTGAAAGCTCACCGAAAACGACTGACATAGGTAACACGTAATTGTTTTTGGTTATGTATAACCTTTTATAGCGGAATTAAATTCATTATATTTCATAATATATGTCAAAGAAACTTGTGCATTTGGAGAGTATAGTAAAAGAGTGTACAATTTCGAATACAGTGTTTCCTAATTTCGGGTAGGGTTGTTTCATACGGAACGTTCATATTTGCATTGCTTTAGAAATATTGATCTACTACAAAAATCAGTGTTGACATAATCCGAGTCTGGTATTAATAATAATACACTTGTAACTACTTTGAGGCTATCATTTGCAGTTTTCACATTTGTGCGACTTTCAGCCATGTTTCTCAGTCTTAGCACAGCTTTATTCATACTGTCCTCTGACAAGTACTTTATTTTCTACCCAGGCCTCACCTGAAAAAGAAATGAAAAGCGAAATGTTGAAAGGGGCCCAGTTTTCATATGGTGGATTTTAGACACCCTAGCAGTGCGTGAATTTAGGCACTTTTACTACATGACAAACATGGCTGGACTACCGAGCCACGTAATCAATTATGGCATTTAAAAGCTACTCACAAGTTTCATTAAATATGATACTTAACTTTGTGTTCTGCCTTACGGCAGGTCTTGTCATCGGGGAAGCCTCGTCAGAGAGGTCCACGGCATGAGCGTCTAGGGAAGTGATTCCATTGGTGGTTTCCCGTTGACTTCCACTGATGATGATAAAATGATAATGAGGACAACACAACACCCAGTCCCTGAGCGGAGAAACTCTCCGACCCAGCCGGGAATCGAATCCGGGCCCCTTGGCGTGACAGACCGCCGCGCTGACCACGCAGGTATTGAGGCGAACGAAATATGATAAGCCACTAATAAATAAAAATATGTATCAAACTACTTATCAAACAACTTTGATGCTTACTCTGTATCTACAAGGTATTACATTCAAATGGAAGACATTTAGAAAAAAATCATCTGCAGAAACGTAACACGACTGATGCGCTTGGCGGTTGGCAGGAAGCGAAAATGACAGAAGTGCAAGGAGTTCAGATAGTTTCAGCATTGGCAGCCCTGTCCGCGGGGCAAATATCCATCTATCCGGAATTTGGGCACCATCCGAAAACAGAACGCCTTACCTACCTCATACTTCGCTAAAAAGCTGTCAGATCGTATTGTTGTTCATTCAAGATTCAACTTTCAAATACAAACCGACTTTCCTCTTATATGTTTTCTGGAGTCAATAGAATAACACGTTCTGCAGAAATGACGTGGTATTGTGTTTAGTTGATCACCCTGACACTCGTCTGTCCCCTTACTTCAGACGGTCGGGTAAACCGCGAACGATATCGCGCGCTCGGCCGTATTCCCCGGGCGAGTGGAAGTGAGTCCTCAGCACAGATAGGCGAGCCCGGCTTCCTGTCTGAGTGGCTGCGTCCGTGACGGAATCGAATTCTGAGCCGCAGCAGTGGGGGCGGCAGCGGGGGCGGCAGCGGGGGCAGGGCGAGGCGACGAGGCGGCGCTCGCATTCATCCGGTCCTCCACCCGATCTGCAGCACAAGCAGCAGCGGCAGGAGCAGTTCGGCTCGAGAGCCGCGGAAAGAGCAAAGGCCGGTTGGGGCGGCGGGGGCGTAGCGACAAGTGGGGGCTGCCGGCCGCCCCCGCATTCAATTCGGCCGGCTGCTGCTCGAGGAAAAGAGGACAGGTACTGCTGTGAGGGGACACGAAACTGAACGGCGACTGCCGTTTGTCTTGGGGCGAGCTCGACAGCGCTCCTCCAGGGATTTTTAGGGTCGTCCCTGCGACGTAATCCAGTCCTCCACTACAGCAGTGATAGCCTCACCATACAAAATATTGGTCACTTCAGTGCGCACGCACAGGTGAATCGTTAAGCCTTTACAGATGGCGCAGCGATCGAGTCACATGCTTAACCGCACACTTACTACATCTGACACGAGCGGACAATGAACGTAAACATAGGTAAATGCAAGAACGTGGCAGAGTGGCGAAAAGGGGCAGCACTGTTTAGCCGTGCCCGTGGCCCTACGGTGTGTGAGGTTGCTGGATTCTTTGGTGTTCCGCGACGGACTATTCTAGGTGTGTATAAGCAGTGGTGTAACCCACGTGACCACGAAACACTACTGAGAGGGACGGGGACACGTTTCGTGGCCTGTGAATCACAATAGATTCCAAACCCGTCTCCGTGGCCGAGGTCGCTAAAGCACGCTTGAGCGCCGTCGCTCGACCAGAGGTAAGCCCGTACGAATCCGGGTGGTAGAAAAATTTTTCACTTCCATTCTGTGGCCGGCAAGGAGAGAAGATGAGGTGGCGTACGTTTCTGATTATCAAGCTTTGCGCCAGTGTCCAGAGTTAAATACCATTCCTCTCCGCAGTGTCTCATGAAGTGAGAGCATGTGACGCTGTTGGTGGTTATCCATCTGTCGTGTGGGGACGTTAAGATAAGCGGCCGCCGTGGTGCTATTCGCGAGGAGTAGGCTACGTGCCGGCGCCGTGTTTCGCCCTCTCCCTTATCTCATCGTCATGCAACAAAAACATAACACTACACACGCAGAACACGGGAATTGCGGCAGGCAGTGAATGGACATCCATGCCAACCTGTTAGCGAGAGAACACGGGGACGGCAACTGCATACAGTTAACTTTAGGAGTCGGTCACCTCGCAAGGGGCCACTGCTGACACAGTCATGTGAAGACAACAACAGAAAAGTTCACCGGGCTGGATAAATATATGAATGAATTTCTGAACACTCCCCCAGTCCATTACATCTCGAGTGGCCTGATAAATCACCTGACTTGTACACCAAAGAAAGAATGCGGGACTTGTTGGAACAGCGAGTAAAACGCCGTCATCAACAACCCCACAGTTCGGTGGAATGAGGGTGATCAGATTCGCAACGAGTGGCTTTACATGGATGCGACGAACTTTCACAGCCTTGTGGACTCACTTTATAACAGAACCCAGGCGATTATAGGGTGCAGAGGCTGAATTACCCGGTGTTAAATGGTGCTTGTGGTGATATCTCTGGGAGTTATTAATTTTTTGTCCAGTGAGCTTACATTCCTCGCAGAAGATACACGTCTAGCTGTGCCTGTGACGAATAACACTCCTTCTTCGAGAGTTAAAGTCCGCGTCATGTAGGAAGACAGCCCAGTTTTCGGCCGTTTTGAGCATCCCCCTTCTTTAACCGCTGGCAGCGAAGAAGATTCATACTCTCTCTGACTGGCTAGCAGACAGTTATAGCTGGACGGTGGGGACCTCTCCGCTGCGTACTGCACTGTACGTACACCCTGACACCCAAACCATACATTTAACTGTCTGTATTTTTTTTTCCTTGTAGCAATGCTGAATTGAATGTGTATCCGTAAATACTTTAGCGAGATTAATGAAAAAATGTCAGATGACGACAATAAGGTGAAGCGCTGCACAAGCAGCCGAGGGGGATTACTTGCCGCTTTTATCGCATTTATAACTTTTTCGAACGTGAATTTGAAAGCAGGACTTCTAGTGCAGACATCTGAAAACAGAAGAACGGACCCAGAAGCATGTGGTGTTCGCAAAAGAAATGCAGAGAGAATAGTAAACGATAATGTCAGAGCTGGAGAAACGTGACACAATATTGGTTTCATGTCGCATGGGAAGCATCGAAATATCAATAAACCTGTAAACAAATGGATGGCTTTGACCACGATGCTTTAAAGTAATCGGTTTGAATTGTGAATACCCAAAATTACGAAAACTAGTCAGAGCTATACATGAGAAAACTCACTTCAAAAGTATCCCTTCGTCAATGTAAAGAATATTAAGAGACGTCTGTTTCAGATATGTTAAGAACAGAGTTTTTAGTTGAAAGAAGTGACACATGTGCAACACCGACCACATCGCTTAGAAAGATGCACGATACAAGAGTAGGTGGTAGATCAACAGTGGATTACCTTGATGAAACGTGGGTGAATCAGAATCATTCTAGGAATACCTGCTGGAAAATGAGTGATTGTACTGGCTATTTTAAAGTTCCCTTAGAAATAGATTCCCGGATAATTATTCTGCATGACGGCTCTTCTTCTGGTTTTGATCCTGAGATTAAACTTGTATTTAAATGTAAGAAAAACAGCGATGACCAGCATTTGGAATTGAACGCTTGTAGTTTCATGAGGTGATTCACTGAACAATTCTTGTCATACCTTGCTTCGAAGTTGGTCACTGTAATACACCATGCCTGAATTCAGCTGTTATAGCGAAAACACCAGATACAAACACCAGGAAAGCGAATATTGTGCCCTGGAATAAGATTTATATAAGTCACGCCTCAGAACGTACAGACTTGACTTCCTTGCACGTGAATGTGTTCACACAGTTTTGGGTTTATCGACATATCATTATCAGTATAGTCCCATAGAATTAATTTGTGCGAAGGTTAAAGACTATACGGGTGAAAGGAAAAACATTCATGTTAACAGATACTTAATGCTTGTGCATGAAGCAATATACAACATCCTCTCCCTTCAGTGTGTGCACAGCTGTGCGGCATACAAGAAAACTTCAGGAAGACTTTGATAGAGAGGTGAAGATGGATATAAGCCTTGAACCTATCATCGTAAATTTACAAACAGACTCAGATGGCAGTGACAACGGTTTTACGATGTAAACTTTGGAACAAAGTAAAGTGGAAATGGAAATGAGCGTTTGGCGTCGTTGGCCGGGAGGCCCCTCGCGGGGCAGGTCCGGCCGCCATATCGCAGGTCTTATTACATTCGGCGCCACATTGGGCGACCTGCACGCCGGATGGGGATGAAATGATGATGAACACAACACAACACCCAGTCCCTGAGCGGAGAAAATCTCCGACCCAGCCGGGAATCGAACCCGGGCCCAGAGGACGGCAATCCGTCACGCTGACCACTCAGCTACTGGGGCGGACAAAGTAAAGTAATAATGCATCTTAGTTTTAAAGGCTCGTAATTTAAGAAATGTGTTTACCAACATTGCGTACATAATGTGAGAACTTCCTAGCCGTCTTTGATTAGGAATTTGTATAGTATGCGGGCTATCATGTTCAACACATAGTCCGAAGACAAGTTAAGCCTTTTCTCAGCGTGTTGTATCATCTAATAACTCACGAGAACGTTGTCGGATAACGTCGCCAAAAAATGCCTGTACTTCAACAAATACACCCCAGCAATTTTCAAAATGTGAATTGTAAAATGCCTTGGGTTACCTGTCGGTGGTTTTCGACGTTAGCGGTCATCATCATTCCTTCGAGTTATTCTCACAAAATGGTTGTTTGCTTGTTCAATAGATTATAAATTTTGTCTTTTGTAATGTCAAAGAGATACTTTACATTCATAATCCCTGTTGGCAGCAAAAATTTAACTGCATATGGACCATTCTTACGATATTTTTTTGTATTAGTCTTTCCTACCAGTAATTCCTTTTTATGAATGGTGATTACAGTTAACCTTAGTCAAAGTCACCAAGATACACACTTCATACATGTTGTTACTAATTATGTCGATTAGAAGCAATTTCCAAGCAAATTTAATGATTTAGGTTTGTATTTTAAGTAAACGTTGTTGTGTATTACATTTTTACTTACAATACAGCCCAAATCGCAGTAAATGACAATTACTGCAAGCAGTTTCCATGACCTTGCAGCTGAAAATTGTAATTTCGAGAAAAATTATATATGACGTCTTCACAAAGCTGAGTTAGCTGCTCCCGCCTTCTGATGTGATGCAGACGAAAGCTTTGGAACAGTGCACCAGCGTCGTCAAGACGTAAAGTGAAAGCTCCCTGAAGATGGTTGACCGAAACTGGTTTTATAATTTATTATTTCCCTGTGAGATTTGAACGCATTATACGATGTACTATTGGTAAATGGAACTGATTGTCGTTCTCAGCAAAACATTTCGGCAACATGGCCCTCTCTCTGCCACCACGCCTGGGTAGACCTCATCCCGTCCATGCTTCCCTACCGCTCTGCCTCTATGCGCGGAAGCGCCATCCTACGTGACGTGGTCTATAGTTATAAGTAGCAGAAAACATAATGCTTACTGTTATTGCTTCACAGATGGTGGTTCACTTCGTCCGATGTTTATTTTCTCTCTTGTGTAGGCATTAGGCCACTGTCTGAGGCATGTTTCTGTGCCTAAGGTTTCACCTCCCCTAATGATGGAGACGTCATTAGAGGATATAAAGAATCAGATAATAGGAGAACGTTTGTACACTTCTCAGACTTTCGCCTCTAGCCAACTTTGTAATAAAAGTTCACCATATCTTCTTATTCTATTTCTAAATGGTGGCATTCACGTTTTATGTGCTGCAGCCTTTCTCTAGCGTTACAAAAACATTCCGAGAAATTAAGATTTTCCAAACGTGGGAACATGTTCCAAGATACAAAATGTACCTAAAAACAAATATTTAAATGAAATTTAAAGGCGCTGCATTTGAGAAACGCTTGTCAATATTGTTCTAAATCGTCTATCTTTTACTTTATTGTACTGCACTTAAATAACCAGTAAGTGGAATAAAATAAAGCAAAGGTAATATGAGAAACCAGTTATGTGTTAAATACTGCACATTCTGAAGAAAAAAGCTATTGGAACTTAACAGAAATTTCCATTATCAAGACAGGTAAAATTGTTGAGACATTAAAGATACTCAGTTCATTTTGAAATATCACATGTTCTACCGTAAAAGACTTTCTTCCGTTTCAAGGTACAAGATGGAGCACGATCAACGGAATACGGGCTAAATGTCCACATGTTATGTAAGTAGTTCTAAAAATATACAGTATTTTCCTCATGAAGATGTTCTGCATCCCATGAATAAACAACATATTCCAAATAGCTTTAATACGTTTTGCAGAACTTAAATGTCTATCAACAACAAGAACTGCAGAAAATGGCGGGGACTGCTTACGGTGGTCTCTAGCATGCGGCCCTTCATGTAATTCTGTAAAATGTCACCAGACTAAAACACCGACCAAACGTCATCAAATATTTCTATGTACACTGTCCTCTAGGAACAGCACTCTCCACTACAGAATTGTTTAGGCTTTCGTGGCGCTTTGTTAACCCATTGCATTCTACCATGGAGGCATAATAAAGGGAGATGTCATTATAAAACGAACTCGAAACAGTCGTCTGGCATCTTCGTTGCCCCAAACATTTGCTGTTGCTGCTGGAAGTGTTTTGATTAAAAAAATGCCATCTTACGTCCTCTATGAGTATACGAATCACTCTTATTATAGTCTTAAGTGTAAAGGCTTCATATTTCATTCGTAAGTGGACTCGTTTAAACGATATTTACTTCCATCTAATTGAGCTTTCGTTGTGCTGTTTGCTTTTACAGTAGTGATTTTACATTTTTCATTTTACTTTAGATTTCCAATAAACCCAACTCGAAAAGCTCTCTGCGTGAACTACGTAATGAGGAAAGGGTGGAAACCGATCAAACATAGTAAAATAGGTTCCCAGAATCTTGGGGAAGAGGACATACACCGAACATCAGAATCGTCAGTGTGTATTAAGAAAATTGCTGGATTTCGAACGCAGCCTTTTTACGTTGTTTATTTCTGCACTTGGTTATACAAATCGTGTAACAAAAACGAAGCTGCGTCAGCGCGATGAAATTATAGTTCAACTCTTTTATCTTGGCGGCTCGCGCATGCCCGCCTAGACGCGGGAGATTGCTGCGTTGCCAGTTGCACACGACGCACGCGCCAAGAGAAGCAGCGCCATAGTATAGCATAGTTCGCAAGCTTACGTTTAGGGGGGAGCGCGCAGTTCATGAAGTAAAGCCACCACGGCCGCATTAACCCTTTCGCTGCTACAAAGACGTGCTCCCTGCATTCCGCGCTGTGGGCGATTTTGTCACTGCACTGCTCGCCTGTGCAGACACATTGTGTTGCGACTGCTTTGACACTCTTTATCATTCGATTCCCCTAAAACTATTTGGCTCAAAAATTAGATTTTTACCCATCTTCTTGACTGATACCTTCCCCCCATAAATGACTTAACTTTGTTTCGATGTTCAACGCAGTTATTATGCAGCATTAAATATAGTAAACACATTGCACGAAATTTTGAAGAGTTTGCAGAGGTAAAGTCCATAGAGTATACTTTCCGGATGGTCGATTTTAGTTGCCACAATGTTGAGAATGAAATGTGGACAAGATACCTATATATTTAATTTAATTTAACTACCACATAAGTGTGATATGTAATATTGAGAAATATTCCACCTTTTGCGACTGTAACAAAAGTTTTACTTACACTGGGCACGTTTGGCTTTATTTTAAAGCACTTCAATCAATCAAAAGGAAGTAGACAAAATACATTAAACAAAACTGTGGACTTACAAAAACATTAGGACTTGAATATACCGTCTGTCAGTGAAGTTCTCAGAGCTATGTCAAATATAATTTTGTGTGTGGCACACACAAACAGCATTTATTTGCTAAAACACTGATGAGCCAACACAAACGTTGAATATTGTGCTACCGCAGCACAAAACTACGAAAGGTGACTTGGCAATGGAGGACACAAAATACAGTCCTCTTATGATGCTTCAAAAGAGAGAAACGCGTCTGGTCTAAATAAGTCGCTTATTACAGTTGCAGAAGAGGGATATATTTCAATACCATTGGTAAAACTGCAACTGTGGAACAAAAACAAGAAATAGAACATGAATACCATTGTGTATGTGCCATACCTTTCACCGATGGAAGTGCTTTAAAATATAGCCAAACGCGCCCTGTGTAAATAAAACTTTTATTACAGTCGCGAAAGACGGAATATTTCTCAATATTACATACGACACCTATGTGGTACTTAAATTAAATGAGATATTGTTATACAGTAAATATTATATGAAATTTAGGTATCTTATCCATATTTCATTCTCAACATTGTGGCAACTAAAATCGACCATATGGAAAGTATACGCTATGGACTTTTACCTCTGCAAACTCTTCAAAATTTCGTGCAATGGTTTACTGCATTTAATGCTGTACATCAAAACAAAATTAAGTCATTTATGGGGGGGAAGGTATCAGTCAAGAAGACGTGTAAAAATCAAATTTTTTGGCCAAATAGTTTTTGTGAAATCGAATGATAAGTGTGTCAAAGCAGTGGGAACACCATGTGTCTGCTCAGATGAGAAGTGCAGTGATGACAAAATCGCGCACAGCGCGGAATGCGGGGAGCACGTGTCTGCAGCAGCGAAAAAGTTAATGAAGAGGCAAAGCACTAGAAATTTCATTCAAACGAATAAAATTCGTGAAGTAAGGCACTCCAATATTGTTTCTAAATAAAGAAAATATGAAGCACCGCAGAAGGTTTGAACTCATAACCTTTCATTTGGCAACGCAACACCTTAACCGTTCCACTACCTCAGCTCATCGATCAGTGTAACTCCATAAGGACTCTAACATCTCACGCAACTACTTATAAACACTGTTGGTATGACTATGAATTACTCACGCTTCGTCGAAGTACAATAGGAAATAAACAATTACCGCTGTTCTTTATTGCGAAAAAGCAGTTCATGAGATTGAAACAAACACCTTTCCTTGCTATCGCCTGAATTAGGAGTCTTATTACTTGCTTGGTTTAATTAATTAATAGAATATGAAGCAATTGGTATAAAGAATGCTTTTTCCAAACTTTTTATAAAAGAAATTCTGTTATCAAGACATTGCTTTTGTTCTATTACTTTGTTTATGACTGAACATTTCTAAAACTGAAGACACTCGTCCGTGCTCTGCACTGCAGTCGAGATCTGGCAACGTCGCTCTCTGTTCATTGGCTGACTGTGTTTTGTGACGTCAGATGCGCAGAACGACCTAAGATCGGCCGCCAAGATATATGACGCGCACTTTAGTCATCTTACTGAATCAAAAAGGCATTTCAGATCAGAAAAAGCCTGAAAATGCCTTTCTGTCATTGTGTTAGTCGCACAAACACTGTAACATTTTCTATTGAGAGAAATTTAGCGTCCACGCGATATAAATTAAGGGCAAGAAGCAATCGAAAGCTCTGCTAATGTTTTTGGGGCATCGAAAATGGAGGAGCCGGCTCCAAAGCAATGTATAGTATCCATCTACAGCACCATCTCCCCTTATTACATCTCCACGGATTCTACGGACGACGTTTGTTTAATGGTATTCCTGACATTCTGGCCAGCACGAGCGGCTGGTATTGTCAACCAATCGTAAGGTATGCAAAACGAATATGTAATTCCGCCGCAGCTCCGACGCGAGACACAACACCTGGAATGTGTTCCGAGAAGCAAAGGTGTTTAAGAAGTATCACGAAACCTAACACTCGACGAAGTGAAACGTCAGAAGACGAAATGTCGGGTCTTTCTGCCACATATCTCTAAGGAGTCGGATAGAATCGACCGTACATACAGGGCGTACAAACTCTTTGGGAACAGACCAAGGAAGTCAAAGAGTGTCTGAGATCGACAAAGGACAAAAGGGACTAACTTGTAATGTCGGCAATATAACATGAATTATGAAGTATTTGCTTGTGGGTGACGATTCATTTTTAATTCTTTTGCACTGTAACGACTGAGACTTCACTTCTAGCTCAAAATCTCATATCCAGGTTTCATCAAGTACAAAAATCATTTTCGGAAACCGTTCTCCCTTTGTTCTGCAACGTTGAAGCAATTCCTCTGCGATTCTTTTGCGACCTGCTTTCTGTTCTTCACTTAGATGATGCGTAAACAGTATGGCAGCAACTTTTCTCATCTTTAACATCATCATCTGCAGCACTATCTCCCCTTATTACATCTCCACGGATTCTACGGACGACGTTTGTTTAATGGTATTCCTGACATTCTGGCCAGCACGAGCGGCTGGTATTGTCAACAATCGTAAGGTGTGCAAAACGAATATGTAATTCCGCCGCAGCTCCGACGCGAGACACAACACCTGGAATGTGTTCCGAGAAGCAGAGGTGTTTAAGAAGTATCACGAAACCTAACACTCGACGAAGTGAAACGTCAGAAGACGAAATGTCGGGTCTTTCTGCCACATATCTCTAAGGAGACGGATAGAATCGACCGTACATACAGGGCGTAAAAACTCTTTGGAAACAGACCAAGGAAGTCAAAGAGTGTCTAAAATCGACAAAGGACAAAAGGGACTAACTTGTAATTTCGGCAATATAACATGTACAGTACACATGTTGAAAAGTCTATGTTGGAATGATTGGAGGATCCAGCAGTTCCGCGACCGCCGAGCATAAACGTTATGCATGTTCGAATCGGTGGAGAAATCGGTCGTGACTGAGCTCAAGCTGTGTGAGACCGCCAAGACAGTAAAATTTGCCGTCACAAAGGTTCTTGCTGTGGAGAAGAGCTACCACGCCCGCTTCTTCTGGGGTACCATAGAATTCACAAACACGACATCGTCAAACAAATGTCGGCCGAAGAACGCGAGATGGAAGTTAACAGGTAATACCTCCACCTGACAAAATACGACGTTAATATCTCTTGCTTAGCTTTCGCCGACGATTTAGTAAAACTAGTGGACAATCAGATCAAAGCAATAAAAAATTCAGGAAACCTTAAAGAAAGTACTCGAAGTGACCACAAATCATTTTCGAAAAAAAAGAGTCCAACTGCACTGAAATTCATAAATCAAACACGCAGTACAGAAAACTAAGTAGCTCACTTAAATCATAGAACCAACCGCAGTAAAAAAGAAAATACAGAGAATTCCATTCCAGAGACATAAGAGTGTACTGCGGGAGGAAATATCACGTGCATCAAAATGTCCATGTTCACTAACGTAAAAATTAGATATTACAACAAGATGTTCAAACCAGAATCTCTGCACGAGATTGAAAACGATCCGTAAAACATTCGGAACGAATAACGGAAAATTGTGTGGAAAATTTTTGACCCAAAAACTGAGGCTGGATACAGACTGACATAATTTCTGTGTCGTGTGATCGTGTCAGCCTGCTATAAATGGGGAAAAATGCATAAAATGTAGGAAAAACGATCCTGCAATGTTCGAATACTTTACAAGTAATGTGCTGCTTGCCAAAGTTACATCAATTAAATATGTAGCTCTAACACTGATAAGGGACATGAAATGAACACATAAGGGCGTTTGCACAATGGGCGAATGGTCGTCTATGGTATATTGGAAGAGATTTAGGAAACTATTACTCGTCTGTAAACATCAACACCATACTCCTCAAGCCACGTAATGGTGTGTAGCGGAGGGTACTTACGGTACCACTATCTGAGCCCTCCAACCCTGTTCTACTCGCAAATAGTGCGTGAAAAGAATGATTGTCGGTAAGCCTCTGTATTGGCTCTAATTTCTCGAATTTTCTCCTCGTGGTCAATAAGTGAGATGTGTGTGTGTGTGTGGGTGGGGGGGGGGGGGGGAATAAAATACTGTCGGACTCCTCCTAAAAAGTGCTGTGCCAAAATTTCAAAAGTAAATCTCTCCGTGATGCATAACGCCTCTCTTGTAACGCCTGCCAGTGGAGTTTGTTTAACATCTCCGTAACGCTCTCTCTCCAGCTAAACGATCCCGTGAGGGAACGAGCCGCTCTTCCTTGGGTCTTCTCTATCACTTGTATCAGTCCCACCCAGATAGATGAACAAGAATCGGGTCTTGAAAGCCACTTTTTTCGTGGATGAGCTACGTTTCCTTAATATTTTTCTGATGAATCTCAGTCTGGTGTCTCCTTTTACCACTATATGTTTGAAATAGTCATTCCACTTAAAGACGCTCTTCATACTTACGCCTAGATATTTTATGGCAGACGCTATCTGCAGCTGTTTGTCACCGATAGTATAGCTTCACAGCATTGGATTTCTTTCCTTATGTATGTGCAATATTCTACATTTATTTAGGTTCAGGGTCAAATGTCAGAGTCTGCACCATTCATCAATTCTCTGTAGGTAGTTCTGCAAATTCTTACTATCTTCTGGCGTTGGTATAAACAACTGCATAATCTGCGAGTAGCCTTAAATACGCTTTCTACTAGGTCATTAATATATATGTTGAACATCAATGGTCCTATCACACTTTACTGTGGTACTCTGGACATTACCTTTACATCTGTCGATTTAGTTCCGTTAAGAGCGACGAGCTGAGTTCTATCTGCAAGAAAGTCTTGAATGCAGTTGCAGGTCTGCTACGATACTCCGTAAGCTCGTATTTTTTCATTAAAGGGCAATGCGGGGCGGTGTCAAATACCACATTGAAATCAAGGAACACAGCATCAACCTGTGCGCCGTTGTTCACTGTGCTGTGGATCTCATGGAGGAACAGAGCGAGCTGAGTTTCGCAAGATCTCTGTTTGCGGAATCGATGTTGATTTTTATAGAGGAGATGTTCATTTTCCAAGAACGTCATAATTCTTGAGCATAAAAAATGTTCCATAATTCTAAAACAGATTCAGGTCAACGAAATAGGTCTATAATTGTGCGGATGTGCCTTACGGCCTTTATTAAAACGGGAATGACCTGCGCTTTTTTCCAATCGTTGGGTAACTTTCGTTGTTCAAGCGAACTACGATAAATTACTGCAAGAAGGGGAGCAAGATCTTTCGCACTATCTTTATAGAATCTTACCGGTATCTTTTTTGGTCTTGAAGCCTTCCACTACTAAGCGATTGTTGCTGGGTTTCAGTTCCGTGATCGGTTATCTCATATCTGCCATTTCGACATTCGCACGACGATGGAAAGAGGGACAGTGTTACGATCTTCTGCGGTGAAACAACTTCGTAAGACCGAATTCAGTATTTCGGCCTTCTCTCTGTTATCTTCCGTTTCGGTGCCGGTGAGGTCTCTCAGAGAATGAATAGATGATTTTGACACACTTACTGATTTTACATACGAACAAAAGCTCTTAGGAATTTTACTCAGGTCGGCTGACAACGCCTTACTTTCAAAATTATTGAAAACGTCTCTTATTGCTCCCCTTACGCTCATTTTCACTTCGTTCAGCTTTTGTATGTCAGCTAGGTTTTTACTTCTCTTCAATCTGAGATGATGTGCTCTTTGTTTACGTAGTGCTTTTCTACACGGCTGTTAAACCATGCTGGATCCTTCCCATCCCTTAAAACCTTACCCGGAACATACTTGTCTAGGACACATTGAACGATGCCTTTGGATATTTTCCGTTTTACCAGTAGATTCTATCAAACCAACACGCGAGCATTAAGAAAATGCTCCGTGCAATCACATGGGAATTGCGGGAAGGATGATTTGATAGGACCCGCGCTGAGCGGTCAGGGAGTAGTTAATGTGGTAATAAAGGTAAGTGTTGTGAGGGTAGGGTTGAATACTGTAGAGGGAGCAAAGGCGTCTTCACTACACCTTCAGAGTGCGGCTAAGAATTGCCGTGAAGAAGGAAGTGCGTGGAAGTTGTGTTAGGTGGGCTGCATTCATTAAGGCGAAGCCTCTCAGCGGGCCCTCCTACTTAGAGGTAGACATCGTTCTCCTAGGCACTTTTACTCGCTCACAGCGCGCTCACAACTGAAAAGAGCGTCTTGATGCGATCGATGATCATTCTAGAGACACTACCCGACACATCTGTGGAAAGCTTCATCGTGTTTTCACTGTGGTGTCCATTTCGCGAGCAATCGGAACTTACTTTCTGGACAGTCCTCATATATCTGTATGCGTGGCATGGTACCCGTATTTTCACTTGATTGGGCCACCACTTTTGGCTATGATCCAGTAAGAGGTTTCTGCTGCACGACATTTAGTACTTCATTATAATTTGTCTCATCGTATATGGAGCTTCCATTCTCTGAAGGTCATTGACTATCGAACTTACATCACATTCGGGGTATGTTAAGTGTCTCAACTGCCACCGCACAATACGTGTTTAGGGTGCAATACTTGTAAAATATACTTGGAAAGGGGAGACCTGCGAGGAGAGGTGGCTCAAACCAGTCCTCAGACTGAAGACCACAACACAAAAGCATACTAGAATCTAAGAATGACTTGGAAGTTGGGCAGTAATTCCATTTAGTTCTCTCCATTTCCGCAGCTCGTGGTCTTGTGGCTAGCGGTGCTGTCTCTGGATCAAAGGGTCCCAGGTTCGTTTCTCCGGTGGGTTGGGAATTTTCTCTGCCTGGGAACTGGATGTTTGTGTTATCATCACCATCATCATCATCATCATCATCATCATTCGTGGCAGTGGCAAGATTGGACTGTGTAAAAAGATTGGGTTGTGTAAAATTTGGGACTTGGTACAGGTGCTGATGACCAAAAACCAAACTTCATCATCATCATCATCGTTCTCTCCACATGTCCATCTCCCCTAAGCGACTTGTATTTGGACTCCATTGTTCAGTTATGTTTTTTCTCTTTCGCTTTGCTTTTGCGTTATGGAATGATTAGTTCCTTGTTTAATTTAGAATGTACAGTTTTATATGTTGTTCACAACACCGTGCTGTTTTATATTGCTTTACGTTATTAGCAGTATATCCTGTAATAGAATTCCACGTGACGAGGTTATGTAGGCTCAGTAACAAAAGTGAATTAAAAATTATTTCATTTCATTTCCCCTTGCTTGAAAATGCGTTGGAAAAACAATCAAGTTAGAAGCAAGTAAAGTTCGGTTACTGCACACCAGCCTCGAATGATACACAGAAACTCAAGATCTAAAGCAGCTTCGAGAAGGCTCGTAAATCAGCGGTGAAAATTATTTCGTCCCGAAAGGATTCCGCTGGCACGACTTAAATTTCGCCGTCTCGCTGAAATCTGTATAGCAGAACTTTTCGCATTCCGGCCGAGAGTTAAATGGGATACTCGGGTCTCAGTGGAGAGCAACTTTGTGGAAGCTCCTTCGGCCCTAATTAAGAACGCTGCTCATTGCGGAGCGTCGTCCGAGGCTGCGGGTCGCCGAGGGTCGGCGGAAGGATTGCGCCTCCTGAAATATGGCGGGCCTCCAAACTCAGGGCACGAGCGGGCCGCAGTTATTAAATAAGAGGACGGCCCAAAGGCGAAAGGACTGACGAGCAGTAATCTACAGAAGCGTTTAGGCCACTTAAGACGCCGTCTACGTTCTCGAAATAAGTTGATATGTGATCATTATCTGGTACGTTTGATGAGTATAGTCTCACATGTCACTGTACTACTATGTCAGAGTACAATTTTGTTGAAATTATTTCTAGTTCTTCTTCTTCTTCTTCTTCTTCTTCTTCATTTGTTGAATCAGTCTTCATCTAATCCGCCACGGTCGCAGTTTCGAATCCTGCCTCGGGCATGGATGTGTGTGATGTCCTTAGGTTAGTTAGGTTTAAATCGTTCTAAGTTCTAGGGGACTAATGACTTCAGCACTTAAGTCCCATAGTGCTCAGAGCCATTTGAACCTTTGAATTTCATCTAATCTGATTTGGGTGGCTCCTTCTTTTAACCTACGCTAAACTTCAGGAATAGTGGTAATCCCACTGTGCAAAATACAAGTAACTCCCTTAAAAGGTCACTCTGGGTATCTTGGAGCGCTGTAAATGACGTAAAACTGGTAGCAGTTGGTTAGTTCACCTTCATCGCTCACGTAAGCATTGGTAGTGAATTAGTATTTGTCTGCCAGTTCGTTGTACTGAATTAGCCGAGTAAGCTGCCATGACGAGGAGACATGGCAAACCGGCAGAAGGTTCGGACACGTTTGGAAGTAACCATGCCCTCACAGCTTATTGAATAGCCCTGTTTGTTGGTGCAATAAAGCGGACGTGTCTGCAACGAACGGTTTGTCACTAGCTGCCATGTAACACAGCGTAAGAGCTGTGGTTGTAGAAGCAGGCAATCATACACAACAGAATACTGGACGAAAGGTCGGCACCAAAAGACTGGAAAATTGCGCAGATCACAGCAACACTCGAGAAAGGAAATAGGAGAAATCCGATGCCTCACAGACCCGTATCATTATCGTCGGTTTGGAGTTTTATTTTGGAACATATACTGTGTTCAAACATTATAAATTACATTGAATCTATTGGTAAATACTCAGTGCGGATTCAGAAAATGTCGTTCTTGTGGAGGACCTCTTTATTCGCACGAAGTAATGAGCGTTATCGACAGAGGATCTCGAATTGATCGCATATCTCTAGATTTCCGGAAGTCTTTGGACACTGTACCTCAGAAGACATTTCTAATCAAATTACGTACCTATAGAGTATCACTTCAGTTGTGTGACTGGGTTTGTGAAAGGTCACATTACGCAGTAATCGACAGAAAACCATCCAGTAAAGCAGAAGTAATACCAGGCGTTCCCAAAGGAAGTGTTATTGGCTCTCTCCTGTTCCTAATATGTACAAAGGATTTAGCAGACTATCTCAACTGCGCTTTAGATTATTTGCACATGATGGTGTCATTTACCGTCTTGTAAAGTTGTCAGAAGATGAAAACCAATTGCAAAATGACTTAGACAAGATGTCTGTAAGGTGTGAAAAGTTGTAATTTTCTCAGAGTAAAGAAAAGAGTGAGGTCGTTCACGTAAGTCCGAAGAGAAATCCGTTTCACTTCGGCTACACAAGAAATCACACAGATTTAAAGGCTGTCGACTCAACTAAATGTCTAGGAATTGCATTAGTAAGAACTTCAGTTGCAACGATCACAAAGATAATGTTGTGGGGAAGACTGCGTTTGATTGCCAGGTCACTTAAAATATGGAGCAGGTCTACTAAAGAGGCTGTCTGCACTACACTTGTTCGTTCCTCTGCCAGAGTTTTGCTGTGCCCTTTGGTTGATGGTCGACAATGAAAAGTCCAAAGAAGGACAGCTCGTTTTTTATTACCGCGAAATAGGGGAGAAACTGTCACGGATATGATAAGCGAGTTGGAGTGGCAGTCATTAAAACAAATGCGTTTTTCTTTATGGTGATACTTGTTCACGAAATTTCAATCAGCAATTTTATTCTTTGAATCTGAAAATATTTTACTGTCGCCAACCTAATAAAATAATGGAAATCGGAGCTCGTACAGAAAGATTTAAACGTCCATTTTTCCCACGTGATGTTGTAGAGTGGAATAGTAGAGGAATAGTGTGAAGGTGATTCGAAGAACCATCTGTCAGTCATTTAATTGCGAATTGCAGCGTAGCTATGTAGATGTGGATGAAGGTCGGCTTACAATGAGGAGTGATGGAATGGTAAAAAGGACGTACGTGTCTGGAAGTGTTCAAGACCACCCAGACTGTGGAATTACCGATCTGTTGGTGACGTACACATGTGGTCCAGGGTACCCGCTAGGAATGGCGTGTTACTCGCTTTTATTTAATCCAGCGTAAGAACAATGGCTGTAAAAGGCTCCTCGCAAAACGTCACTGACCACAGAGGCACATCAAGCTGCAGGCTTTCAGTTGGCCAAACAACACAGAAACTGGACATTGGCTGACTGGTGGCATGTAGAATGGTGCGATGAGTCACGGTTTCGCTCTTTTGAGATGACGCAAGGCGTTGGATTCACGGATGCCATATTCCTTGACTTCCAGAAAGCGTTTGACTCGGTGCCCCACTGCAGACTCCTAACTAAGGTACGAGCATATGGGATTGGTTTCCAAATATGTGAGTGGCTCGAAGACTTCTTAAGTAATAGAACCCAGTACGTTGTCCTCGATGGTGAGTGTTCATCGGAGGTGAGGGTATCATCTGGAGTGCCCCAGGGAAGTGTGGTAGGTCCGCTGTTGTTTTCTATCTACATAAATGATCTTTTGGATAGGGTGGATAGCAAAGTGCGGCTGTTTGCTGTTTTATGCTGTGGTGTACTGGAAGGTGTCATCGTTGAGTGACTGTAGGAGGATACAAGATGACTTGGACAGGATTTGTGATTGGTGTAAAGAATGGCAGCTACCTCTAAATATAGATAAATGTAAATTAATGCAGATGAATAGGAAAACGAATCCCGTAATGTTTGAATACTCCATTAGTCGTGTAGCGCTTGACACAGTCACGTCGATTAAATATTTTGGCGTAACATTGCAGAGCGATATGACGTGGGACAAGCATGTAATGGCAGTTGTGGGGAAGGCGGATAGTCGTCTTCGGTTCATTGGTAGAATTTTGGGAAGATTAAACACTAATACGACCTCTTCTTGAGTACTGCTCGAGCATTTGGGATCCCTATCAGGTCGGATTGAGAGAGGACATAGAAGCAATTCAGAAGCGGGTTGCTAGATTTGTTATTGGTAGGTTTGATCATCACGCAAGTGTTAAGGAAATGCTTCAGGAACTCGGGTGGGAGTCTCTGAAGGAAAGGAGGCGTTCTTTTCGTGAATCGCTACTGAGGAAATTTAGAGAACCAGCATTTGAGGCTGACTGCAGTACAATTTTACTGCCGCCAACTTACATTTCGCGGAAAGACCACAAAGATAAGATAAGGGAGATTAGGGCTCGCACAGAGGCATATAGGCAGTCATTTTTCCCTCGTTTTGTTTGGGAGTGGAACAGGGAGAGAAGATGCTAGTTGTGGTACGAGGTACCCTCCGCCACGCACCGTATGGTGGATTCCGGAGTATGTATGTAGATGTAGATGTAGACCCACTGGGCCGCTTAACCTCAACTGTGTGGAGAGTGTAGTGCAGGCAGGAGGTGGTTGTGTGAACTTTCTGGGGATGTTTCCTTACCGTAACTTGGGCCAACTTGAATTACGATCTTAATTTGAACGATTTTTTGAAAGAGTTTTGAATTTTCTTCCACGTATCGATGATGAGTACGCTGTGAATATTCCTGGATGTTAGATGTATTATTATACAATATCAGTTCCCTAATAATTCAATATTACACAATTATCAGCACTAAATAACACAGGAACATCCAGGAATGTTCTGTTCAACAATCACGAGGGTTTTCTGATGTTTCTCAATTATTTTCTGTGTTCGCACTCATCTGGGTCAGCTGCGTCGTATTTGTCACATACGAACATTATCTTTATGCTACGAGACCAAGACGCTACTTCGTTCGATTGTATCTTTTATTACAACAGGCCAATTTCGGCGTGTTGCCATCGTCAGCTTATCTGTGGAAATACATAGTTGGGTACAATATTTCAGATTTTGAAGTATATAACTTAATGTATTACAGAATTATGCTTTGCTACATATATCAGGTGGTCTTGATATCTATTTGATATCGCTGTCTTATTTGCTGTCTACAGCCATATCATAAATAGAACTTGTAGCCTACATTGTCAGTTATTTGCTAACCTCTGTGTTTCCTTTCAGTTTTTGCTTCTTATAGTTGTCTCTATTACCATGAAAGTTTTTCCCTGATGTCTTGACGGATGTCTCTTCTTGTTGTCACTGTTTTCCACATGTCTCTTGCCTCGCCGATTCTGCATGGAACCACTTCGTTCCTGACCTTATTAGTCAACCTTATTTTCAACGTTTTTCTGCACCACCATACGTCAAATAATTCGATTCCCTTCTTTTCTACTTTTCCCACGGTCCATGTTTCACTACCATACAATGCTGTGCTCCAAACGTACATTCTCAGAAATTCTCCCTCAAATTAATATCAGTGTCTGATACTAGTACACTAATCTTCGCCAGGAATGCCCTTTTCGCCAATGATAGTCTGCTTTTTGTGTCCTCCATGTTCCGTCCTTCTTGGGTCACTTTGTTGCCTAGGTAGGAGGAAATCTTCACATCCTGCTTGATCACCCATTCTTAAGTTTCTTGCTGTTCTCATTTTTGCAACTATTCATTACTGTCGTTTTCCTTCTATTTACTCGCAACTCATATTCTGTACCCATTATACTGTTCATTCCATTCAACATATCCTGCAGTTCTTCTTCACTTTCACTAAAGATAGTAGTGTCATCAGCGAATCTTATCATTGATGTCCTATCACCCTGAATTTTAATTCTCCACTTGAATCTTTATTTTATTTTCGAATGTTCAGTTCATGCATCCACCGTGCGTGCATTGCGTTGTGCAGGTGCTGGATTACCTTTGTGGAATGAAGTTCCATGCCTGTTGCACTTGACCGGTCACTATAGGGACGGTTAACGCTGTTTGTGGATGGCATTGGAGTTATCATTCGATGGTGTCCCGTAAGTGCTCGATTGTCTGCTGAATTGGTGATCGAGCAGGCCAAGCCAACATGTCGATACTCTGTAGAGCATGTTGGGTTACAACAACGATGTATGGGCGAGTTTTATCCTTTGGAAAATACTCTTTGGAATGTTGTTCATGAATGTTAGCATAACAGGTCGAATTTCCAGACTGACGTCCAGTTTTGCTTGGGGTAATAACAAGTGCGTCTACTGTCATACGAATTCACACACCAGACCAAAACTACAGGTGTAGTCCAGTGTGTCTACCATGCAGACAGGCTGGCTACCAGCCCTCGACTGATCTCGTTCTAACCAACACACGGCCGTCACTGGCACCGAATCAGCTTTCACCAGAAAACGTCCATCCTGTCCTCCAATGCGGTGGTTTGGGGTCAGTGGAGTGGACGCTGCATGGCGTCTGGATCGAAGCTGTACTTCAAGTAATCCGTTTGTAACAATTCACTGCGCCACTGTTGTGCCAAGCGCTGTTCAGATTGTTGCTGCAGATACAATACGATGCGCCATAGGCATATACCGAATGCGATAGTTTTCCCTCTTGGTAGTGCCGCGTGACCGTCCGGAGCCCGGTCTTCTTGCGACCATACATTCTCGTGGTCACCGCTGCCAGCCATCATGTACAGTGGCTACATTGATGCCAAGTCTTTCTGCAATACCCCAGTAGAAACATTCAACTTCTCCTAGCCCTATTATACGATCTCGTTCAATTCAGTGAGGTGCTGATAATGGTGTCTTTGTCGACTGAAAGGCACTCTTGACTGACATCAATTCACCACGTGCAATCTCAAAGGTAACTAACGTTCACGACAGTTACATGGTGTCCGAGCGGTTCTAGGCTCTTCAGTCCGGAACCGCGCGACTGCTACGGTAGCAGGTTCGAATCCTGCCTCGGGCATGGATGTGTGTGATGCCCTTAGGTTAGTTAGGTTTAAGTAGTTCTAAGTTCTAGGGCACTGATGACCTCAGATGTTAAGTCCCATAGTGCTCACAGCCGTTACATGGTGTTTTAAAAGCTAACCTGAATTTTACACTCATAGTGTAATTACTAGCTCCACTGTTATGCGACTGGTGTGAAATGAGAATAGATTCTGAATCGTGTTTGAGAGGCCTGGCAACTTTCGGTTGGGTCGCAAACTCCTCATTGGCATTGCGATTTTCTTTCCATCCGCGTAGATACACCTAAATATAGATGATTAGGGCTTAAAACGAGTAGTCCAGTGCAATAAAACACCAGTATCATTCAGTGAAGTCATTATTCAATGTTACACTACAAGAGTTCAAAGGAGTCAATCTCTAATATTTAGCTAGGTAAGAGCTTGACTTGATTTCCATTGTATAAATGGGCGGTGTGAGTTATGATACAGTCTGCTGTTCTTGTCTGTTCACTTGTGAAAGGAACTAACACAAAGTTAGAAGAGCAACAACTTGTCATCTTTCGGTGTGCAAAAGTTCGCGTGCACAGAGATATTGATAATTTGCTGAGTATGATTGGCAACATTACAGAAGGAGGAGATTCACACAGAATCTATTCATCAACCAGGCTCTATAGTTTCATAGGTTTTTGATAGGTGGTGCCGCTATACGTAGCCTTTAAAATTGCATATATAAGGAAGGTGCGTTCCCAGTAGAGAAATGTAATTGAGTTTCTTTTCGCGAAAAACCAGAGCATCGCAGATATTCATAGTCTCATATAGAATGTCTACAGAGACCTGGCAGTGAACAAAAGCACGATGAGTCGTTGGGCGAGGCGTTTGTCATCATCGCAACAAGGCCGCGCAAACCCATCCGATGCCCTGCGTGCCGGCCGGCCGCCCACAGGTGTGACTACTGAAGTGTGGAAATGTGCAGACATTGTCATTTGAGGTAATCGACAGATACAAACACCTCGCTGCACAACTGGGCGTCTTTGTTAGTAATGCTGGTGCACTCGTCCGCAAGTTAGGGTACTCAAAGCTGTGTGCCTGCTCAGTTGATCGTTGCCTAAAAGAAGGACATAAAGAGCAACGCAGGACCGTTTGCGCAGAACTGCTTGCGCATTACGAGGTTGATCGGGACAATTTTATGTCGAACATGACGAAGCATAGGTTCATCAATCGAACAGGAAACAAAACGAATCCGTATAGTGGTGTTGCACAAGTTCTCCTCCGAAGAAGAAATAGAAGGCCGCACGCTCGGGCGGTAAAATGAGGAAGACAATTTTTAGGGCCTCAAAGTGATTATTCTGTTTGATGTCCTCTCTCATTGTGGAACAAGCAACTCGGAAGTGTACTGTGATACCTATAGGACATTGGAGAACCGACTTCAGCGTTTTCGTTGCCAGAAAACGCAAAGAAACTTCTCCTTCTCCATGACAACGCAACGCCTCTCAGAAGTCTACGAAATCGAAAGGGGATCATAAAACCTCATTGGACTGTTCTTTCTCATCCACCCTACAACTCGGATCTCCCACCTTCCGACTTCCATCTGTTGGCCCAATGAAGGCATTACTCCGCGAGAAGTAGTACGTGGATGATGGAGGGTTATGGATGCAGGAAGATGTTGGTTCCATCGTCGGCCAATAGAGTGGTGCCATGCGGGGCATACAGGTCCTCCCAGGAAGCCGCCTTAAAGCTGTCGTATTGAACGGATATTACGTTGAAAAATTGAGTTTTGTAGTCAAAAGAGTGGGGAATAATACAGAATATGGTAACGTGCATAAAACCAACCTGCTTTTAGAAAAAGGGTGTTTCCCTATGTATTGTACGCCGCTCGTAGGTAAGGCGAACGACAGGATGCAATTAATTGGTAGGATACTCGAAAATGGCAACCTGTGAACATAAAACAGTTATTGTAGTTGTTGTTATAGTGGTTAGTCCGATGGGTGGTTTGAGGCGGCTCTCCTAAATGGCAGACAAGACAAGAAAAACTCATCATAGGACGCCGCTTATAAAACGTCGGGTTTAAGGAATTGTCTTTACCGGTATACGTATCTCTCCTGTTACAGCTTCCAGATAACCTAGGACTGTGGAGTAGGGTTAGCTCCTCTGGCTATTTATCGAAACGACCTGGATCCCGGACCTCTGCATAAATCTTGAATGAAATTCATCAGCAAAGGAGACCGAAGACTTTCGTCATGAGAAGTTACCGTTGTCCTGTCCACGGCCTTATCAAAAGAGGACGAAGGGCGGACAAAGCCGTAGGGCTCTCTCTCTCTTGTCATTGTCATGGTAAACTGCCCATAAAAGGTGGGAAAATCACCAGTGATCAAAGGCATGGGCAAACAGAAGTGAATCGAAACCACTGCATTGGAAACATAACGTGTGCCCCGAGAATATGTAGCTTGTAATGAAAAAGTGAATGATGCTATCTGCCTTGGCAAAAGACTTCAGATTAGTTCTTCCATTCCGTTCTCCAGGAGGAGACTGCCGTTAGTCCGTTAGGCCAAGGGAATACCATTTTACGAGAGCGTGGAATTCAGAAGCATGAATTTAGTAGGAAAGCTAGAAAATCTGGTAAAGGAAATGCAAAGGCTCAGTCTATATATAGTGACCATTAGTGAAGTGAAATGGAAAGAAGACTACGATTTCTGGTCAGACAAATATAGAGTAATATCAACAGCAGTAGAATATGGTATAGCAAGAGGAGGATTCCTTCCGAACAGGAAAGAAGGGCAGAGAGAGAGAGTTACTATGAACAGTTCAAGGATAGCCTTGTTGTCATTAGTTATAAGATCGCCGACAGTGGTAGTTCAGATACGCATGCGACATTACAAGCAAAAGATGAAGAGTGATAGTCAGTATACCACGATACTCAACGGGTAATTCAGTATGTAAAGGAAGATGACAATCTAATAATCGTGGATGTTTGGAACGTGGTGGCAGGGAAAGGAATAGAAGTGGTTATGGGAAGATATGGACTTGGCAGCAGAAATGAAAGTAGAGAAAGACTAATTGAACTCTTGGATTTGCAAGGCGTACTCAGGTGCTGATATAGAGTCGGATGACAATTCAGTAATGATGAACAGTAAAGTGAATTTTAAGAAATTTTTTCAGAGGAATCAGTATGGAAGGAAGTGGGATACTGAGGCAATGAGGACTGCAGAGACGCATCTGAAGTTCGCTAAGGATTCTGCGGTAAGGAATAGTGCAGTAGACAATTTAATTGAAGAGTAGGGGACAGCTCTAAAATCGGCAATCACAGATGTAGGCGAGACAAACTTCGGTACTAGGAAGGTAAGTACAACGGAATCTTGGGTAACAGAAGAAATACTTTTATTAATCGACGAGCGAAAGAAATACAAAAATATTCAGGTAATGTGAATACCTAATGAATTCAATAAATGAGAAGTGCAGGGCAGCCAAGGCGAAATAGATGTAGAAAAGTTGTGAAGATATGGAATAAGAAATTATTATCGGGACACTGAGTCAGCATATAGAAAAGTCAAAAAAATCCTTGGGGAAATTAAATGGAACAGTCCTAACCTTAGGATTTCAACTGCTAAATGCAGACGAGAGAACAGGGAGATTGAGAGAGTACACTGAAAGGCCTATATGAGGGGGAAAACACGTGTAATGGAGTGATAGAAGAAACTGAAGTTGATATTAAAGACACAGGAGATCCAGCATGAGTCAGAATTTAAAGAGTTCTGCAAAAATTCAGTTCAAATGAGGCAAAACGGATAGATAGCATTCCAACTGAATTTTTAAAATAATCGGTGGAAGTGGTAACCAAACGGCTATTTGAGTTAGTGTTTAGTATCTATGAGACTGGAGGTGAACCATCAGACTTTCGAGAAATTAGTCCCAAGATAACAAGGGCAGATACTGCGATAACTATTGCACATTCGGCTCAAAAGTTCAGATCTCCAAGCTGCTGACAAGAATAATGTACTGAATAATGGAGAATAAAACTGAGATTCTGTTAGATGACGATCACTTTGGCTGTAGGAATGGTAAAGGTGTCAGAGAGACAGTTGTGATATTGCGTTATGATGTAAAGAAGACTGAAGGAAAGTCAAGACACGGTCAAAGGATTTGTCGATCTAGAGAATACGTTGTACAATTTAAAAAGTCTAACATGTTCGAAATTATGAGAAAAAGAGGAGTAAGCTGTAAGAAAAGGCCGGTAATACGCAGTGCATACAAGATGCAAGGGCGAACAATAAGACTCGAATACGAAGAACTAAGTGTTCATATTAAAAGGGGTAGAACACTGTTAAACACTCTTTCGCAGCAAAGAAGCAATGGCCGGGATTCAGAAAAGGTTCAAGAGTGGAATTAGAATCCAGGGTAAAAGGATATCAGTGGTAAAATTCTCTTATGACACTATTATTCTCAACGAAATGAAGAGTTGCAAGATGTGTCGAATGAAATGAAAATCCTAATTAATACAGAACATCAATTGAGAGTAACAGAAGAAAGTAACGAGAAACAACGTAAACGAGAATAACGACGAACTTAACCACAAAATTGGTGATAACGAAGCAGACGAATGTAAGAAATTCGGCTACCTTGGAAGCAAAGTAACGCATGATGGACAAAGCAAGGTGGACATGAGGAGAAGAATATCACAGGCAAAGAAGGCAAAGAAGCTAAAGAAGCTTATCGGTGTTAGACATAGGACTTAATATGAAGAAAAAATTTCTGAGAATGTGCATTAGAGGACAGCGTTGTATTGTAGTGAATCAGAGACAGTGGGAAAACGGAAACAGAAGAGAATCGAAGCTTGTGAGCTGTGGTGCTACAGTAAAATGTTGCAAATTTTATTGACTAATATGATAACGAATGAGGAGTTTGCCTGCAGAATCAGCCAAGAAAGGAGCGTATGGGAAACACCGAAAAGAAGAATGGACAGGTTGGTGGAACATGTGTTACGGTACTAAACGGAACTGTAGTGAGTGAAAACTGTAAGGGAAGACAGAGACAGGAAGACATCCAACAAGTAACTGAAGACGTTGCGTGTAAATGCTACTCTTAGATGAAGAGATGCGCCAAGGAGAGCAAAGTCAAATAACAACTCCCACAGAGGTGTTCAACGGGTTCTTTCCATCTGTAAATGAATTGGAAATAGATGGAACACAATGGTTCCCAAGCTTTCTTGGGCATACTCGTTGATCCATGATCTGTGAATGAGAGTAAATGTCTTCGAACCCGTCCATCAAAGCTTAGCACCGAAGTAAGCCTTAGTTTAACAAAAAGGAAATTAACAATCCAGTTTTCAATGTGACGAAAGGTAATGAATAATTTTTTACTGTTCAGACAAATGAAGTTCACTTTTCTTGAACCAATAAACAGTTCATATTAAAGTTATGCTGTCAAATAAGTCATCATACGTCTCTGCAAGATGATGTTAAACGCAATTATTTTTCCATAGAAATCTATGAAGCATATCATATTACAAATAGATACATTGTTTGTTAATTTGATTCGATTGGTGAGTCTGTCAGTCGAACCAATGAGCAGTAAGTGAATATGATTCAGCCAAAACACTGGATGCACCACACACTAATTCTGTGGTTACTTTGCTTTCTGTGCGCGAATTTGACATAACGTATGCGTACATTCACTTCACAAGGCTTGCAATACGTCAAGATCTAATTATCATACCTGAAAGTCTTAGACAGTAATAGGATGCTTAAGTAAGAAGTAGTAGTCTAACAAAATAGTGATGGTAAAGTTAATTTAAAATAATTTTGTTTTCTCATTCAAACAAAATCTAATTCGTTTTGTTTTTACCGCACAGAAAATTTCATCCCATTCCCGACTCCCTTTCCGGAATATAGGTAGCCCTATGATGCTTCAGTACATGGTACTGTAAAAAGTACCCTCTCCTACTCATTTTCCAGTGAGTATTTAAAGTAGATACATTTAGCAGTGACTGGTTGGTTTTAATTTCTATTTGTATTAGAAAATCGGTTTTCATTAAGGGTGGCTAGCGGCTGAGCAATGTTTGCAGTTCCGGACAACAGAGGAGCGGTAACGACCGGTGTTGTTAGGGAGTATGAGGAGGTCTGGCCCTGCAGTCCACGGGGAGGCGATGAGTGTGCCTCGGGGTAGTTTGCAGAGGGCGACTGTGTCAGCACAGCGTTCTGCCAGGGAGAGGGGCCCACTGTGTACCGCACAGAGTCAACACCGCTGGGGCTTGGCCAATCAACAGGTCGCGAGGCCGACGCAGCGCACGTCTCTGCAAAACGCCTCACACACAAATACACAGGAGAGAAAGAAACAGGGACTCAGAGAAAGAAAGAGAGTTAGAGATAGAAAACTAAATAGAGGAAGAGAGACGAAGGGCAAGGAAAGAGAGAGGGGGAGATGATAGTGAGGAGGGGGAGAAGAGTAGGAGAGAGAGGGAGAATACAGGGAAAGGTCAGAAGATTAGGGGGAAGGAGAGAGACAAGGATGGTTACAAGAGGAGAGAGAGTCAGGTGGCAGAAAGGCAGAGTGAGAGATAGAAAGAGAGGAAGGGAAGGAACTACAGAAAAAGACAGGAATAGAGGGAGATCAGGTGAAAATAAGGGAGGAAGAGAGAAAGAAACAGAGAAAGACGAATGGAAGGCGAGAGACACTGGAGGGGAAGATGGAAGAGAGAGGGAAGGAGGACCGAGGGGGCTGGCAAGGGAGACGGTGGGAGGGAAGGAAGAAGGGAGTGTAGGATGGAGGGAGGGAGGAAAAAAGACTGGAGGTGGAGGGAGGGAGAGACAGAGAGAGAGAGAGAGAGAGAGAGAGAGAGAGAGAGAGAGAGAAGAAGGGGGGGGGGGCGGGAGGGAAAGAGAAAGAGAGAGAGTGAGCGAAATAGGGTGGGGGAGACATACAGAAAGAGGTGATGAAAACACCCTCGAATTTGACTGCTGGAAGGAAAACTATATCTCAGTTGAAGATTTGGGAATCTTTCCATTCTTAATGTCGACTGACTTGGTAGAGTGTTTGCAGAAACAACGAACTATCGTTGTGTCTCCTATTCATATTTGATTTATATTGCATGTTGTAATGCTGGTGATAATGATATTCATCACAATGTGGACCATATAGTTATAAATAAACTGTGACATGCGAGATTCCCTGATCACTGTCTGTTTTGGTTTTCTTTTAATTGTTAACTTTAGACTTATTTCTCTGTCTCTGAGAGATCATATCGATATTTCTGGTTACGAAAGCGGCTGTGTTTTGACTTCAAGTTACTTGGCACGCCACGAGAGGAGGCCACTTGCACGTGTGCCGCCTCTGAAGACGATGCGCAAGTGAGGTACGAAAAAAAGTCTAATGTAGACAGGATAGGGACAACCAGTCTGCTAACAGCCAGGAATACCTGAATGTTGACCACGACAGTGGAGGGTGTTGATTTTGAAAGGCGGTGGCTAGCCACATGTAAAGTCGTCACTTCTTCAGCCCCATTTCCACTGCTGTTGTGGATCATTGAATGTTGTGGAGCCAGTTTTTAATTCCGCTGCGAAATAATTTCATCAAGGTGCTGCATGGCCGTATGACAGTTATTACCAACATATAAATGAAGTTAATGGCGAGCTCCTGTTTGCTGTATTGAGAAATAAGTGCCTTGCCCAAAAGGCGATTGAACTTACTAGTCACCATGAGAGTTCTCCTTACTCATCACTAATGTTCCTTTTATTCGCAATTCCAGTTGGAGTGCAGCAGTAGCTTGGTGTGTTTTGGGTTATTTGACTTCCTTTGTAACTACTACACAGCTTTCTGTCACAAAATACTTGGTCTGTAACCGTCTGAGCTGGCATTCTGGTGATCTACTTGAAGTAGATTATCATTACAGTAGTAGTGCAAAGATGAATATATTTACACTAGATGGACTAGAATCGAGAGCTGCACCACACTAGTTTCGGACTGAAGATTAGAAGAAAACAACAGTTGCTATTATGATTATTATTATTATTATTAACACCAGCCTTTTCGTATGCATGCGACCCATACGTTGGACACTCTTACTCCTCCCTTTCTCTGTATCCACCTCTTCCTCCGTCCAAGTCTCTACCCCATCTTCCCACCTCTCTGCGCTTATCTCCTCCCCACAGACTATCTGTTTCTTTATCTCCCCCCCCCCTCTTTTGACCATTTCCTACACCCCGTCTCTCTGACTATATCTTCATTCGCTCTCCCTCTGAATGTATCTTCCACCCTCTCTGTCTTTTCACTCTGTCCATTCTCTCCTCTATCAAATGGTTCAAATGGCTCTAAACACTATGAGACTCAATATCTGAGGTCATCAGTCCTCTCCACTTAGAACTACTTAAACCTAACTATCCTAAGGACGTCACACACATCCATGGCCGAAGCAGGATTCGAACTTGCGACCGCTGCAGCAGCGTGGTTCCGGACTGAAGCGCCCAGAACCGCTCAGCTACAGGGGCCGGCTTCTCCTCTATCCATGTCAACCTCTCTCCAGCTATACTCCAATACATTTCAAAGAGTAGGTCGATACTACTCCTACTACACCTTTGTCCTGCAGGGCAGGCTACTGCTTGGGGCCCAGAGAACTGTTTTCTGTCCCTACCTGCCTACATGACGAGATGAGCAACCTATACACCAGGGCCTGGCCAACCACGTTTTTGCTTGTATCTCCATTCCTATTGGATCTAGGGGGCTACAAATCCAGTGGTGATGCTAGTGAGGCCTGCTGTTTCTGTGCCAAAACTTGTGAAAACCGATGCAGGGGTGTACGATGAGATCCCAAATATACACACATACACTCTGATTGATACATATGACAAATAACATATGATATACAGGTAACTGTAGTCTATCTGAGAGGCCAGCATGTCTACTGCCATCCAGAGCACCTGGATTCAATTCGTGGTGTGACGGGAACAGGGTGCTCTCAGCCTTGTGTTACTAGAGTGAGATGCAGCGACTCCAACGTCGGGAAAACTGACAACGGCCAGGAGAGTGGTGTGTTGGCCTATCGTCCCTATTTACCATATCTAAAATAAGCCATTTGATGGGTTCTCGATATTGCTTGCCCGTCTTGTCTAATTGCATAATTAGTTTCTATTCTTACTGTCATTACTGTTATTATTATTATTGTTAAGGTTACATGAACACTTCATGCTCCTTAGATAGACGAAAGCTGCATCAAACCTGCTTTTGGTCCAGTGATAATCATAACAATAATAATTATTATCACTATTAATGAAGCAGAGATCCACAGCCGAAAATTCCTCGATTCGTCTCCCTCTCGAGCCACTGAATTTTTCTCTCTGGATTTTGCCTAGAATCCGCACCTCATTGTTTCTGATTTCCCATTAAACAGCAGCTCCCCTTTCGCTGGTTGGATAACTGGGATAGGATAGGCACACACAACTAGCATCCAACTGAGAGACTTACACCAGGCCATTCAGCCATAAGAAGTTATTAGCAGAGATATAATAGTCTTCATAAGCTTTGCTAAATCTGCTGTGAATTTTCCTGATGTCCAAAGAAGTAACTTCTAGATATCTATGCTCGCAAAGCATCTGCCGGATTAAGCCTGTGTGACAAGCCAGGACTCGGAACCGGAACGGAAAGCAGCCTTTCATAGACAGGGCTCCTCCCGAACGTGCTGTCCAGTTACCAGTCACGCCTCGCCCTCATACTTATAAATCTGCTAGTGCTTCACTCTCAGTTTCCAAACTTCAAAAGATCTCTACACCAAAATGAATGATACATCTGTCACTAGGCTCGATAAGCCAAGAAATGCACAATACTAAGTACTTGAACACTACAGACAGAATCGTCTCAAAAAGTTCAGCCGCGATTGATGAATAGACACAACAGGTGTGCCAGAATAACTCGTTTAGAAAACAAATCAGAACTAAGCAGGGAAAGCAGTACGGTCAAACATCGGATGCACAGAATTAAAGACCAATGTCCCTAACTGTTTCTGGATCCTAGAGCACACCCCATGCTGCAGTTTTATAATGTCACTTAAGAAAAAAAGTTTCTCGCAAAGAATCGGATGGAATTCTAGGAAAACCACCTTTGTGGAACACGGCTTGCTTTTATCATGCAACATACCTTGATAACTATAGATGCAGGCGAATATGTAGACTCCGTAGAGACTGTACCACGTCGCCTGTATTACGAAAGAAAACGGTGCACAGTGTCAGTTGCAGGTTGCCTATCTAACAGATTACCGGGGCAATAATTTTATTTTCAATACTTCATATAAATACTGACCGAATTAAAAAATCTGAAATACTGTCATAATCTCTTCATTAATGTCTTCGCAATCTATTCATTTTACGTTGAAGTTTAAACACAATAAGTGAAGTATTAATGTTAGAAACTGAGTAAAAAATGAGCGTCTGGCGTCAACGGCCTGGTGGCGCCTTACGGGGCAGGTCCGGCCGCCTTGTTGCAGGTCTCATTACATTCGACGCCACATTGGGTGACCTGCGAGCCGGATCGGGATGAAATGATGATGAAAACAACACAACACCCAGTCCCTGAGCGGAGAATATCCCCGACCCGGGCCCCTTAGGGCGGCAGACCGTCACGCTGACCATTCAGCTATCGGGGCGGACAGAAACTGAGTATAGGGCTTGAGGATACATAACTTACAGCGTTCAAGCTACTCATATTATATTCATCAAGTATATTGGGTTGATTCCACTTAGCAACTTCCAACAAAGTTTACATAGAATTTCAGACCTTTTTGATTCCTTTTCCCGCTGATTCCCCCTTCCCCACCTCCTCACGTAACATAATTATAGGAAGAAGGTATATCACATAGTAACCTGTAAAATGTCAACACCAGTCATAACGTTCTGTTACTTCTTTGGTACTAGCTCTATCCGCATCACGTTTTGCAGAGTGTTCACATATACCAGTGTATTTTATTGGCCAACGGCTATTCTGCAGAAAAGGAAGTAAAAGAGGTTGTGCTCAAGGAAGCGTATTAGAACCCTTTATGTCCTCACTATATGGCTATAAGGGAAGTTAATGGCATTTATGGAGTAGTTTGTGGACACCGCGTTGGACACGGCTCTTACAAAGCCTAGTAATTTTTATCGGTTCGGAGGCAAGAAATTCATTTCTGGCATCTTGGTTGTGAAAAGCTACTCGAAGTCGAGATCCACATCGACAAGATCCAGGGCCACACCAAGCTCACAATAGAGGTAGAGACGGACAGATCCTTACCGTTAGTCCACTGAAAAGCAAATGGTTGTTTCAGCCACGGTGTTAAAGGAAAACTTTCTCTCTGGGACCAGTATCTGCAAGCAACCAGTACCGCCATGAACGCAGAAACGTTCTGTTCCGAGAACTTCGATAAATCAAGCGGCAATCGCTTTATACGCTGAGGACTTGCTGAAAGAAATGAGGAACTTACGGAAAGTGTACAAGGAAAACTACTACAACAATCAACAAATTTCACGAACTATTTCACCGCAGGTACGTAAGCAAACAGCCACTGAAGGACAAGAAAAAAATTTATTTTTTCTCATTTCTGTGGTTCGGTATCAGGGACATTAGTCGGTTCTTAGAAAAACGTAAAATCGATTCGGTCTTCAAACCTCCATCAAAAATTAGACAACTTATAAGGCCTGTGGAACACGATTTAGGCACCAGAAGAGCAGGGGTCTACCAAATAAAGAATGTGAGTGGACAGTTTTACGTCGGGCGGACTGTGTGCACTATCGAACAGCTCTGCAGAAAGCGCAGGAAATAGTTTACATCTACGATATCTTGAGAAATCAGCGGTAGCACCACATGGTCTATAAAACGGGCACTTAACTGCATTCTTCAAAACATTTATTATTGAAGGGATAAATATTTCCCGCACTCACAGTTTTGAAGAATTCATCCAGATAAAAATTTCTGATAATATCCTTAATACAGAGGGGACGTGCAGCGAAGCACAGCTTGAAACACGGCCATCGGATGACTGAATCGGGCCGGTGGGCGAGTAACCCAAATATTACGTTATGTGGCGCCCAACTGTGCACCAGTGACGTCACAGGTACTACGACGACTGTATGAGGACGGCAGTAGTCATCACACAGCCGTCACCAGCTGACAAGCTCGCGGATATTTAACCACTTGACGCGGCTGGTGACTCCGGAAAATTTTATGAGCATATACCCCCTTATTTAGATATGTATTTGAAGGCTCTAGGAAAATACAAGGCATCCGTCTGCCAGTTGTATTGTATTTTTCAAGCGTTCGAAATCCTTTGCATAACCGTGATAACAGATTTCAATTGACTCCAGAGACGCTTTGCCAGCTTCCGAAAAATTCGATGTAGCCCATACTAAAGGATAACAACCGAACTCTGGAAACTTAAATTGGAATTTTTGGAAGAAATACTATGTAATTTTCGCGGAAACTTACAGAACATGTGTTACAAGAAGACGGCAGACAGCTCAAGAGGTTTGCACCCATAAGGAATTACTTCGCATAGAGGTCATTTTCACTATGCTCAGTACGCGAATGAAATATTACAGAAAATCAATAATATTGGTATTAATTATTTCTTTTTAAATGTTTATGGGTGGTTTTGTCTCTTCTTTGTAGAAGAAATTCGTAATCCAAATTGAAAAAGAAACAAAACGCGCGGTAATAAAAGGCATTCTCACCAGAAACTTTAATTATTTTTATAAATTTCATGTCCTTTAAACTGTACAGTAACGGACTTTGACTCATATATTTTATTATTATTGTTTATTTATTTATTGTTCCGTGGGACCAAATTAAGGAGAAGTCTCCATGGTCATGGAACGAGTCAATACATGAAATTATAACACGATATTAGAAACAGATAAAATGAAATATAAAAATACATACTCAGGTGACAAGTCGTAAGTTTAAATAATGAAAATCAACAATGTAACACTGGAATTTGCTTAATTTTTTAGCTCTTCCAGGAGCTCCTCGACAGAATAGAAGGAGTGAGCCATGAGGAAACTCTTCAGTTTAGACTTAAAAGGGTCTGGGCTACTGCTAAGATTTTTAAGTTCTTGTGGTAGCTTATTGAAAATGGATGCAGCAGAAAACTGCACTCCTTTCTGCACAAGAGTCAAGGAAGTGCATTCCACATGCAGTTTGGATTTCTGCCTAGTATTAACTGAGTGAAAGCTGCTAACTCTTGGGAATAGGCTAATATTGCTAACAACAAACGACATTAAAGAAAATATGTACTGTGAGGGCAATGTCAGAATTCCCAGACTATTGAATAGGGGTCGAACTTACACCACATATAGCTCGAACAGCCCGTTCTTGAGCCAAAATTACCCTTTTTGAATCAGAAGAATTACCCCAAAAAATAATACCATACGACATAAACGTATGAAAATATGCGAAGTAGACTACTTTTCGTGTTGAAGTGTCAGTTATTTCAGATACTGTTCTGATGATAAATAAAGCAGCATTTAGTTTCTGAACAAGATCCTGGACAAGGGCTTTCCACAACAGCTTACTATCTATACGAACGCCTAGGAACTTGAACTGTTCCGTCTCGCTTATAATATGCCCATTCTGTCTGATCAAAATATCGGTTCTTGTTGAATTGTGAGTTAGAAACTGTAAAAACTGAGTCTTACTGTGATTTAGCATCAAATTATTTTCCACAAGCCACGAACTTATTTCATGAACTACATTATTTGATACTGTTTCAATATTACACACAAGATCCTTGACTACCAAGCTGGTGTCATCAGCAAACAGAAATATTTTTGAATCACCTGTAATACTAGAAGGCACATCATTTATATAAATAAGAAACAGCAGTGGCCCCAGCACCGACCCTTGGGGAACGCCCCACTTAACAGTGCCCCATTGGGACTGAACATTACAACCACTCTCAATATTGCGGAGAATTACCTTCTGCTTTCTGTTCTTAAAGTAAGAGGCGAACCAATTGTAAGCTACTCCGCTTACTCCATAATGGTCCAACTCTGCAGTAATATTTTGTGGTCAAACAGTCAAAAGTCTTCGTCAAATCAAAGAAAACACCTAGCGTTCGCAACCTTTTATTTAATCCGTCCAAAACCTCACAAAGAAAAGAGAATATAGCATTTTCAGTTGTGAAACCATTTCTAAAACCAAATTGAACATTTGACAGCAAATTATGTGAATTTAAATGCTCCAGTAACCTTGTATATATTACCTTCTCGATAACTTTTCAAATACCGATGGCATAGAAATAGATCTATAATTGTCAATATTATCCCTGTCTCCCTTTTTATAAAGTACTTTAATCGATCAGGAAACCTACCACTCCTAAAGGAAAAGTTACAGATATGGCTAAGTACTGGGCTAACATACATAGAACAATACTTCAGTATTCTGCTAGATACCCCGTCATATCCATGAGAGTTCTTGGTCTTTAGTGATTCAATTATTAACTCAATCTCCCTCTTGTCAGTATCATGGAGGAGCATTTCAGGTAACAGTCTCGGAACACTTTTTTCTAAGAGCGCTATATGATTCCCTGTTGGGACTAGGTTTCTATTTAGTTCACCTGCTATATTCAGAAAGTGATTATTAAATACTGTACATATATGAGACTTATCAGTAACACGGACATTCCCACTACGCATTGATTCTATATCCTCGACCTGTCTCTGCAGACCAGCCTTTTCCTTTACGACTGACCATATGGTTTTAATGATGATTCCTGGCCCTAACAATAAAGGGCTTCATACAAGTAAAATACGGCTGACCCATGTCCCAGTTGTACACCTCGTTCACTTGAAATGTGCAATAAGCAACCACGTATCTGCTATTAAAACTCTCCAGATCTGCAACGGCCTTCACTGTATAGCCAGGGTACCGCACAATTGAAGCAGTGTTCAAACCATTATCACGAGAAGGTGCATCATTGTTCGTAAGTGTAAAGTTCACAACACACCTGCAAAACATGGACGGGCCCTCTTGCATCATTTGTTTATTCCGAACTGGTTTCTGAGTCATCGTCAGGAAACAACCGACTAGCACTCACAAGAGACACGAACGTGTAGTAAACCTTAATTAACAATCAAAGATTCTACCAACTCACACAGAGTCTTTGATCAGCTCATATGTACATCATTCGGGTATGCACCGGCAGTATTTGCACAATTACTGACGGCTATAAAGACAGCATGGCTCAATATTTCTCCAAGGGACTTCCAATGACGTGCTGAGTCCACACCACGTCGAGTTGCTGCATTAAGCCGTGAAAACGGGGATCCGACACTGTATTAGGAGGTATCCCGTAACTTCACTCACCTCACCTTGTTGATTGTGCTGTAATTTGAAGATCTTTCTTTTGGTACAACAAACAATATACACAGTACGACTATGTTCATTGTAAAAAGGATATGTCAGTAATTAAAACAAAACTAATATAAAAAGCTGAAAAACGTAAGGCAAATATCAGATCAACTAAAAATAATTAATCGAAAATATATTATTTTAATTTGATGACGAACTAAAGTTTCAAATATTGAAATACATTCGCGAAATACAACTTTATTGTAATAGGTATGCATACACTACCGGAGGTTAATCATGAAAATCTGTCCTAGATTGGGTCTCGAACTTGGATTTCCCGGTTATCGCGAGCAGTCGCCTAACTTTGGAGTGGGGAGCAAGGAGCGTGCTCGGATAGCCTAAGTGATAAGGCCACCGCTCACGAAAAGTGGGATATCCACGTTCGAGACCCAATCCTGCACAAATTTTCATGAGTAGGTTTAGGTAGTTTTTTTTTTAGGACTCCAACACTCCGTATTATTCCTCACTCTTTTGGCTACAAAATCCTATTTCTACACACAATCTCCATTCATTTCGAAGGTCTTACACCACCTTACTTGAAGGGCTTGTTTGCTCACATGCTGCGATTGTACTGTGTAGTGGGACGCGAAATTGAAGCGTCACCCATCCACCAGTGTCAGCCCAGTTTACGGGTGAATATAAGTTTAATTTAGTGTTTTGTTTACGTATTTTGTAATATTTGTAATGTTTGTAAATTATCTAAAGTTTTGTATTTATTTTTATGTTTCATGTACGGAGAGGGCGGTGCAACGAACGGAGACAGCATCTTCACTGCCAGGACCAGACAGAAAATTGCTGGCCACTATACGTCGCGGGTCGACAGCCAAAGAGCAACAGAAGATCCTGAAACCGAGTTGTTGCGTCGTACTTCTAAAAACTGAAAAATATGAATTTGTAATGTTTCTACAACAATGACGTCATAGAAAGTTTAATCATGTTGTAAATGTTCAGTCCCATCTTGTCAAGGCTCATGTTCACGTCTATATGTAGTATATATGAAGATAATAAACTAGTGTATACTACAAAAGTTTAAATACGTGTTCCGAGAATTTATTTATGAAGAATTATGTTTAGGAAGAAGTATTACTGATTCATTTGACAAGATTATTAATTTTTGACAACGTTCATCGCGAGTTTGAGTCTTAAAAGTTTATTCAATGTGGCTTTAATATTTATTAAAGCAGATAACTTGCATTAATATAATTTCTGATAAGAAACGAGCGACATCTAAATTGTAAAAAGTTTGCGCAAACCAATTGGACTGAGTGACGTAAGTCTGCGCATACGACTCAAATGATGATGTTTTAATTACAGTTTCGTTCAAGAACCATTCAGAGATAACTTTAAAAAGAATTTAAATAATTTTGAAGTGTTCTGTAACTGACGTAGGTGACGAAGTCTGCACGTGGTCATATGTCAAAAGAAAATCAATTATACAAAACTTACGTCGTTACACTACAACTGGTCCACGACGGAGCTAACATCATCCACCTACTGCTTCCCACAGAGCGCATCGTTCATTTGGCCAAACAGCTGTAAGTAAGTAGCTGCGAGATTCGAGCTGTAGAAGGAAGAACAGTCCAATGAAATTTTATGAGTTTCTCTCGGGTTCCCAGACTTGTGTGAGGCCTTGTGTTATAATGAACAGCGCGGAAGTTCGTTTGTATTTTTGTGGCGACGAAAACATTGTAGGAGCTACAGCTGTCTGCGGCTGGCCGGCTCGTGAGAGAACGGACCGGTCTGCGAGTACTTTGTGCGATGATGGCAGACGCCTCGCCCAACGACTCACTGTGCTTTTGTTCACTTCCAGGTCTTCTAAAAGCGCCTGTGAATATCTCGTGTCAAAAGATACCTCTCGATGTATGTCCTTTCTGAGGCAGTACTTGTGATGCCGTACCAATGTGTCACGCATTTTTCTGCTTGCATCGTATCTCCGTTACAGACTCCACTTCGAAGGCTTTGTATAGCGTCGTCACCTATTGGAAGTTCATTGACTTGTAGGGGCGGAAGGGGAAATATTCCACGATGACCCACAAAAAATTACGCACTTTTTCAGTCTAAATTGGCAGAGAAAAAATGTGTTGTATTACCTATTGAACGCCTCTCGTAGAGCTCGTCATAAAGAGACGGGATGTCTCCTGAAGATTTTTCCACCTCTCGAATCTATTTCAAATTCATTTTGATGAAATGGCAGCAGAGGAGATACTGATGGGGCACCAATATAAGGCCTCCTAAAATCCGTTTCTAGTAACTAAAGATCTTGGTTTGAGTACTTGAACTTTAGTGTTTCAAGATTTTGTTTTGATTCAGATCCACCTGATGTTCCTCCATTGTATTTTGTATCTTTTTGTAGCTTCTTTCTTCACTATGGCATCGATGGATTTAACTGACAGAAAGGTTCTGTTTTCATATCCACTATCGAAAACTTTCTGCTGACCTCGTTCACCACTTGCATCATGTGTTGGGGGATAGAAACGTATGTGAAGTGTGTGTTTGGCTTTTCAGAAGCACCAAAATTTTTATCGCATTTCATATATGTATGGCCATGTTCAAGGACCTTGTGACATATTTTGCTAGGACGTTGATTTTTCCTCGAGATTTACGAGTACATCCAATATTTCAAAATATGACCTATTTAAACATGCATTAAATACGAAGAAACCACAGTGAAAATCCGATGAAGCTTTGCATAGATGTGTTAGGCAGTAACGCTAATACGCCCATATATACATAGCACCACATCGCTTTTCTCAGTTCTCAGCGCACAGTGAGCGTGTTAGGATGCCTTGAAAATAGTGACTTCCTCCAAGTAAAGGTGCCTGCCGAGAGAGTTCGCCGGATTTCAGGCAATCCCACATAACCTAACTTGTCACTGCTTTCCTTCTTCGCGACAATTCTCGGCCGCAAACGGCAGGGGCGAAGGGTTCGCTCCTGCAGCGTTTTTGATGGGAAGTGTTTGATCATCCGCCATACAGCCCGAACTTGACTCCTTCTGATTTTCGTATCTGCTCAAATAAACCACTTTGGTACAAACAACGAGCTGCAGTACAGTGGAGAAAACTGTCAGAGAGCACAGGAGGCTACCTTCTACGGAAATTGGTACAATGCTACGGCACACGGGGAAGTCGGAGCGGCGGCTACTTAGAGAAGCAGTTGTAAGATTTAACTAACTGTTGCTAATAAAATGGGTTTGATTTTCACTGTGGCTTCCATTTCGTAACCGATCGTTCCTCACTCTCTGAATAGTCCCCGTATTCTATAGGTATCAGACACATTCTGAAACTCCATGCGTATGTAATGAAGATTTAAAATCAAAGCCTTAGATTTACATAGAACAAACAAACAAGTGAAATTAAGTGATATTGTTAAAAGTAATAGAACAGAAGACAAAAATGTGAAGCTGTGTTACAGCTTAACGTGTCCTGAGCCTGATGGGGCCAATATCGTTGAGTCAGGTGGATATGTCTGAAATTAAAAATTCTGAAATGCTTAATTTCAATTTAGAGTGACTTGGGCAGAGACAGGCGGCCGCCGCTATGGTTCATAGACCGAAATTAATCAGTGGCGGATCCAGGCGAAGTGTAGCGGTTTCCCCATGAGAGTGCGAGCCGGTGCCAGCCGACATGGAGCCGTGGATTACAGTTCTGAAAAAAGCAGCGGGCCGCTGGCTGGGGCGCGTGGCAATCCAATTAGCGGCGTGTTTACTCGCAGCTCAGGCCGCGCCGCGGCGTTAATTTATTCGGCGAGCGTGTCCCGTCCCAGCCCGGACCGGGATCGATAACTCCCCGCCATCTCCAGGAGGACTGGTGCCCTTTGATGTCGGCCGAACGCGACTCCTCTGTCCCAGACACCTGCTACAAGTGTCTCCCCCTCGCTTTCTGCCCGGTTCCTCGCCTGCTCTCGCCACAGTTCTCAACCTCAGGTCCTCTCCCTGTGGCGAGCCGAAGTTCTAGTCCTACTACTGAGATTCCGCCAACAAAGGTGACTGACGGAAACTTCGACCTGCAAATTAAGCCCCAATGGCCGGTCCCCCACCTCCACCTATTGCCTGAATCCGTACACTGCAATTAACTGTTCTGTTAGCTGGTTTCCCGAAGTGTGCTTCTAGGGGCTAATACTCTGAACACACAACATTTTTATGGATATATTATAGTGAAAGTGGATGGTTAGGGAAGATAAGCCATCCCTGATACACCACCACTAAAATGATCAGTGGAAGCTTACCATAATCTGAAGGAAACACATTCAATAGCGAAGGTGTATCTTCAATGGGCCCAGTTAGTCGGTGTGCACAGCACTAGCTTATTAACGTTGCGTCTAACAATGGTACCAGACTTCGGAATGAAAGTAACTGTCGTCAATCGTGTGTTGTTATGTCATACAGCAGTGCAGCTGTAGCTGAGCCAGTGAAGCTCTACGAACATCTCGAGTGGAACGAGGAAACTAAGGCGGCCAACCATCCCGTATTTTGCGGAACCGTCCCATAATGGTACTTGTAATCCCACTTTGGAAGAATTAACAAAAGAGTCTCTCAAAATGCGTAATACGTCCCGCATGCACAGCATTCCCATTGTTTTCACATTACACCAATCACATCTTTCTTCCATATGTCATAGGAAGTACCGAGCAGCTTATCAATACAGAGTGCCCGTGCGACTTTGTGCAGTAGTATTCGTTGTCAAGTGCAAGTGAAAGAGAGAGAAATATAACATAAGAATATTTTAGGCAAGGTGATAAATCTCCAGTTCAGTTCCTGCGAAAAGTTGGCCGATTAGCCTGTTACGCGTGGGATGCGGAGGGGAGGTTACCTGGTTTTGCTTGGAGCGGGAATATGAGAGGGAAAATTCTAGCTGTAACTGATGATATAATTAGTTGTCACAGCATCAATAAACAGCTTGACGTAAAACCCAAAGGCAGACGACATATTAAGAGAAAAACAACATGCAAAGAGCACGCTAAGAATATTCACAAATACCTTGTGGGCCTACGTTATATAGTAAAGGGAAATAAAAAGATATGATTTGGTTTCCTTAACAGGACGGCATTACCAAACAAACCAGCAAGAATTTCAAATTCTTCTCAACCAACTGAAGTCCTCCAACTTCTCTGATGACAATTTCGTACTATTTCCCTGGCAGTGTAGGGCAATACCCTAACGATCTACCTACAAATGATGAACCCATCAAAATAATAAGACATAACAAGTTGTGTCGTGATAGGTAACGAGGGTATGGGAAAAAAAGGTAAGTCTGCGAAGACCACCATATCATCAAAGTTGAAGCCCTCAAGGTAACACTATCAAACTTCACGAACATCAAAACAAAATACATCTTAAGATACATGGCTGTTGGTGAATTTCATTGAGACTGACAGTTACTAAACAATGAAAACAATGTAATGAGTTCTGAAGAAGGCAAGATTAAGTACTTTTTTATGATGAAGAACTGTATGATATTCTGCACGATGCTCATTCAACAACTGGCCATGGCGCACGACACGATTTTTAAAATGCTTAAATCAAAGTACCATAATATAATATACAGAGATGTCCAGATTTATCTTAGCTGATGTGAGCCTTGTTTATAAAAACAAAAAGGTCGGGAGAAAGGCATAATAGTGAAGCCGATGATATTCAAAACGTTAAATTCCAGATGTCAAGTTGTTATCGATTTCCAGTCGCAGCCAGATGGAGACTATAAATTCTTAATGGTTTTTTAGGACCATCCCACTAAATTGGTTGCTCAAAGGCCAAAACAGCTAAGGAGGTGTGCGATAACATTGTTGACATTTTTACATTCTTGGGTGCTCCCTCTGTGTTGCCGTAAGACAATGTCCGATAGTTCGTCATCAAAATAGTGTGCTACATAATTGAACTACAGCTCAGTTTTATAAATGTGGCAGTAAACCCAGACTCAGCTGGAGCTCAGCTGCCGGTCGGAGTGGCCGTGCGGTTCTGGGCGCTACAGTCTGGAGCCGAGCGATCGCTACGGTCGCAGGTTCGAATCCTGCCTCGGGCATGGATGTGTGTGATGTCCTTAGGTTAGTTAGGTTTAATTAGTTCTAAGTTCTAGGCGACTGATAACCTCCGCAGTTAAGTCGCATAGTGCTCAGAGCCATTTTGGAGCTCAGCTAGAGCTTGCCCCTACGGGCTTGCCTTTGCAGCGACGGTTTTGTCGCTGATTCATCCCACAAGCCACCATGGTGCTAGGATTTCTGTCATCCATGCTATTCACAGATGAGGCTACCTATGTTATGGCTGGTATCGTCAAACTTCACAACACCCACCTGTGGACTGCAGAGAATAGTAATGCTATGATGACAGCGAACCATCAGCACAAGTTAAGCCTCAGTTAGTGAGCGGGGATTACTTGCGACCTCCTCGTAGGACCAGTCATCCTCCTACAAAGCCTCTCAGGCGAAGCGTTTCTGCACTTCCTGCAGATGACGCTGCCTCCGTGCTGGAATATTTGCCTTTGGTGGTACGAAGGGTACTGCGGCCACTACACGATGGTGCTCCAGATCACCGACCTCTTCAGTCTCGAACTAAAACACTTGTACAGAGAGAACATTCGCACTTGCCCTATGTGTCCTCATGTGTACTTTCAGTCACCAAAGCCTAAACTGTCAAAGATCTGTTTTCTCCTCCTTCAAAGATATGTCCCACGGTGGGAATTCATGTCTAACCATATGTTCACATGACCCTTTTTGCTTGTTTTGTATCTTCTGTGTCGTCCGAACAAGACAAAACCAGGGAAAAAGCATCAGAGGCGCAAAGATGCGAGCTGGAGCCACTGATATAGAGGCTCGCCACTTGAGCGAGTTCCACCAGCGCCACGGCCAGCGCTCAGGATGAAGATATCGACATCGCCTCAGCCAACTGCCGGCAGGGTACAATCCGCCAATGACCGGCCGACAGCGGAGGGAAGCCCACTCGGAAGATGGAAGAGCAGCTTTCGCCCACTAGGTGATAGATCAGCGTCCACGGCTGACTTAGACAGGCAACGTCATTTATTGAACTCTTAGAAGTGAACAGACAGTAGTTGTAAATTGCATTTACTATGTACTGTCAAATTCATCTATGACTGTTTGCACTTAGCCACTGAGGTATTTTTTTGTGTTATATTACAAGCAGTGTTGCAAACTTCTTTATTCAAAAAGTCACAAAGATAAGTAAGGCTTTTTTGCTCATTTGTGTCACTTTGTTACTTATTTTTGGAGACTTGTAGAACCTTTGTCTTCCTATCCAGTTACCGCTTCCAGGGGCGTAGCTGTGTAGTAGTAGCAGAGAGAAATAATCTTAGCTGTGTACTGCACCAGAAGCCGTTTCACGAACTGACAAACTCAGCCTGTCGTAACGACAGTGGCAACTCGGACTCCACGGCAGCAGCGGCGAGGCCTTTACAAAACTAGTGACGAGAGTTTACATAAGGATCTTTATTGTGTACTCGTATATGCTACAGGACGATGACAAACATTTCCAGAATTACTCCCGAAATCCAATTTCACCTTCAAAATGTGTCACTGTTGGCAAAAACAGAGCGCATGTAGTACTCAGACACGCATATTATTTTCCAGAAATCTCGATTTTTAATTTCTTCTTGAAAGAAACACACAATTGTATTGTCCCTATGGTACTGAGTAGCCACACCCATATTGGTACGCAAGCATACCTTCAGATACAAGTGGATAGAACTGTACAAGCAGCAGTCAAATGAAAGCGAGACAGATGGAGGAAAATAAGTAAAATGTTTATTACTTCAAAAGTAACCGCCATCACTGTTAATAAATTCATCCCACTTTGAGACCAGCTGGTCAGTGCCATCATGGAAACATGTATGGGGCTACCTACTGAACCCTGAATGTACCCACGCGTGCACAACGTAGTCCGAAGCAAATCGACGGCCTCGAAGATCTTTCTCCAGGGCTCCAAATATACTAATAAAAAAAAGTTTTGCAACTCCTCAGTCCCGAAAGTTCCGGAACCTGTACAGAAAATTGGCATAGAGATCAACATAAGAATCATTTCCGTACTTTTTATTGCTCATGAAAACCACACATTCCATGTTGTACCGCCATATAGTGAGACCTTCAGAGGTCGTGGTCCAGATTACTGTACACACAAGTGCCTATAATACCCAGCAGGACGTCCTCTTGCACTCATGCATGCCTGTATTCGTCGTGGCACACTATACACAAGTTCATCAAGGCACACTTGGTCCAGATTGTCCCACTCCTCAACGGCGATCCCTCAGAGTGTATGGTGGGTCACGTCGTCCATAAACAGCCCTTTTCAATCTCTCCCAGGCATGTTCGATAGGGTTCATGTCTGGAGAACATGCTGGCCACTCTAGTCGAGCGATGTCGTTATCCTTCACAAGATGTGCACAATGGGGACGCGAATTGTAGTCCATGAAGACGAATGCCTTGCCAATATGTTGCCGATACGGTTGCACTATCGGTCGGAGGATGGCATTCACATATCGTACAGCCGTTTATGTAGCCTTGCATGACCAAGGAGTACGTCGGCCCCACATAATGCCACCCCAAAACAGGACTCGCTGGACAGTTTGTCTAAGGCGTTCAGCCTGACCGGGTTGACTCCAAACACGTCTCCGACGATTGTCTGGTTGAAGACATATGCGACACTCATCGGTGAAAAGAAGGTGATGCCAATCCTGAGCGGTCCATTCGGCATGTTGTTGGGCCCATCTGTACAGTGCTGCATGATGTCGTGGTTGCAAAGATGGACCTCACCATGAACGTGGGGAGTGAGTTTGTGCAGCATGCAGCCTATTGCGCACAGTTTGAGTCGTAACATGACATGCTGTGCCTGCACGAAAAACATTATTCAACATGGTGGCGTTTCTGTCAGTGTTGCACCGAGCCATAATCCGTAGGTAGCGGTCACCCATTTATTGGAGCCAACGGTTTTGCAATGGATTTTAATTTGTTAGTTAATTGTTCCAGCGTATTATAGTTGATAGATCCTTCCCCTCTTTCCTAGTGTACCCTTATTTTTTGCTAAGAAGGGTGGGTCGAATTTTCTTCTAGATTTTTTTCTGAGATCTTTTCTTTACCATTGGTGTTAATTTTATTTTGATCTTCACAACGTAGTAGTCTGACCCTGAGTCTTCACCCCTTAAAACTTCAACGTTGTAGATTTCACGATGGTGAAATTTATCCATGTATACATGGTCCAGTTGTCATTCGAAAATCAGGGTGTTTCCAGGTTTTTAATTTGTGAGGTTTCCTTTTAAAACATGTTGATTTTGAGACCAGGTTATGGTTTCTACAAGTTTCAATCACCATTTGACCATTTTTGTTGGTCCATTTATGTGCTGGCCATTTTCCAATGACATCTCTGTATCATCTCTCTTGAACCAGTCGAGCACATAAGTCGCCAAGGAGAATTTTTATGTTTGGTGGAGGAATGTTGATTAAGAATTGATCCAGGAGATACCAAAACTTCTGTGTTTCTTCTTTGTCCTACAGAGTTTTATTTTTATGATTGGTGGGAGCGTATGCATTGATAATTGTGTATGTCTTATTTGCAGATTTTAAAGTTAGAGTTGCAAGTCAGGGGGAGTGAGATTTGAATTCTATAGTACAGTCAATAATTTTAATATCCATGAGAAATCCATTGCCAAAGTGTGGACCGTTTTTCATGACTCTTTTTCCAGGGACACCTTTATGAAGTTGGCATCCCTGTGATTCCATAGGGTCTTGATCACTGTTTCTGATTTCTTGAAGAGACATGATTACAATTTGGTGTTTCTTCATGATATCAGCGACGATTTTTAATTTTCCAGCTTGGCACAAGGAGATAACATTGTGTTTCGAGAAGAATGAGATTTGTTAGGTTTAATCCTTTGATCGTTTTCGGTTTGTAACGACTGCTAAGTTTCTAGACGCTCTGATCCATCATTATGTTCTCAATAACAGCCCACCGAATCCGAAGGCTGTCTTTCCTGAAATTTATGGTTGCGGTCGGTGAAATTATTCTTCAAAATGGTCGACTGTCTAAGGTTTCACCTTGGTATGAGGATAAATCCTCGAATTACTATTCTGAATGTTATTCAGAAAGGTGATGATGAAGGATGAAAGATGACAATATGAAATTGTGAAGACGGAAGAAATAGAATGGGTCCGACACTTCGAGTATTGAAGAAATCGGACAAAGAAAGACAAGGAGCACTGAAGGGCGTGAAAATGTAAGATACCCGGGGCCTCCATACGTAATACTGTCTGGGTCAGAAAAGAACAAGAGTTGCCCAAGAGAGGTCAGATAGGATAGATGAAAGTGAGAAATATAATAAAATAATAGACACATTATTTACTTTTTCGACATGTCTCTCTTTCATTTGACTGCCAGTTATATTTTACTTTAGCTTGAGTATCAGTGGCCGTTGCGCATTTCAACATTAGCTTCTGCCTGACGAATATTTTATTTGTTCACTCGTAACTATTATCGTCAGTAGTGGTATATCAGCGCAAACAACATGAACGTCATTGAAGAAGACTCTAAAGTGTGTACGACACTTAATTGTTGATACATACGCGTACTTAAAGGTTTCCCTAATACAGGACGCGATTCATCGATGTGCGTATGATCCCATGTCATAGCCTTGCACGGCAACAGAATGCATGAGTAGATCAGTTGTGAAATAAGGAAGAATCAGTTTTCTGATCATCTTGGTGATGTCCAGGACACACTAGAGTTTCGAAATAACACAACAGAAGTGTCACTGTTATGTTTGTCTGATTTTGAAAAAAAGGCTGTTTCGTTCTTCTCCAGAGATCTGGAACATGTGATAGAATAGCTTCATGTGGGCGTAGAATTGGAAACAAATTTCTTTTGCATTCTAGTGTGACCTGAGTCTTCGGACGGCACGTTCAGAAAGAAGCAGTTATGCATCCAGTGACTATAGAGACATGAAACATAAGCTGCACCGTATTCTCTGGAGTAACAGAAAAGTCTACGCGATTTCAGAGTGATGTCTCTGCATTTTATTATATTCGAAATAACAGATCTTTGTCGTGTGTAAGTAAACAAACACTGATCATGATGCTATATTTCGATAAAGTACATAACGATTAATTAAAAGTGCTACTTTTTAGCTTCATAGAACGAATTCCTCATTTACATCATCAGCCGTTAGCAGTCACGGTCAGTAATCCCTTGGTAATGGTTTCAAAATAAAGCTCCCTTTAAATTCACTTTACAACACTGTGCGAAATGAAGGTGAAACCTTATTTTCATGACCAAAAGATAAATGAGTGACAGTCAAACGAACCATTCCAAAGCGATCACCACACGCATTAAGACTTTTCTGTCTCGTAGAACGTGGTCCACCGCTGGCGGATCCACTACCGCACCTACTCCTGCACTTCCTCGTCAGACTGAAACCGACGTCCATGCATGCGTTTCTTCATATTGCCGAAGATGTTAAAATTCCACGGTCAACGATTTGGGCTGTATGGAGCATGTTGCAGTGTTTGACAACCAAATAGCTGAAGCGTAACCTTCTGTCGATTGACAGTGTAGCGGCATGCGTTATCGTGCAACAGGGTGGGTGTTTTGACTTCATGGCCCATCGCAGTTCCTGCAAAACGTCTCCATAGCACTGCGCAATGACTGTAGTTCCACATTCGAGGAACTCAACGGCAGATGGCTCCTACAGTCGAAACAGACGGTCATCATGACCTTACCAGAAACTGTGTGAACAGCTTTTGATTTCTTTGGCGCGGGAGATGAGGGATGTTTCTGCTGCTGGCTTTCCGTTTGTCCTGGAGCTGTCGGAACGCTGTCGGAGGGAATAATCGTCCTGTCATCCATCATCGCCTATGATTATTCCTGTCCAATAATGTCTTTGTTCCGTAGCAACTGTCGAGCTGTGTCTTTATCTCATTTGATTCATGTAGCTTCGAGAAAAATAGTCGATAAGCTGGTGACAAAGACATGAGAAGGTTGAAGTTATCGGAGGCGTTTTGTGATTATTGTTGTATGGGCATTAGGTCGTTGTACAGGGCATATTTCTCTGCCTAACCTGCCTAACGTATCCTTTTAATTGCCGGAGACATCATCAGAGGACATAATGGCTCAAAAAGCAGTTACAATCTCAAACAAGTTCACCGAGCCGATCTGCTTGTTTGAGATTGCAGCTGATTTTTGAGTAGTTATAATCTCTGACGCGTCCAGCATTAGAAGACAGAACATTGGGCAGAGAGTTATGTCTTGCACCACGGCCGAATGCCGATGAAACAAAACTCAACAAGGACGGGGATACAGGTCGGGAGAGCATTCACTTTGTGATTGGCAGATGCTGCACTTTCGAACGAGGCCGCTGTGGAGCCCAAATTGTGTCACAGCTGTTTGATTCCCAGATAAGGCGTCTTGAGAAATAAAAGCATAGATACTACGTTTGTGCTTACATGGGGAGGTAGCGATGTGGTAGAGCATTCGCTTTGCATATGAAAGGTCACAGGTTCAAATCTCCGGCATCTCCAGTAAACATTTTTTAACTCGTGATTCCTTCTGCATTTTTCCAGGTACAATGAAATGCGCTATCTCGGATTTTTTGTAAATGTTTTTATTTATGGAAATACATATTTTCACCATTTTTCTCCAATCAATGAAATGCGCTATCTCGGACTTTTTGTAAATGTTTTTATTTATGGAAATACACATTTTCACCATTTTTCTCCAATCACATAAATTCTTGTTTTTCAGGTATACTGAAACGCCAAAGAACCTGGTATAGGCATGCGTATTCAAATATATAGATATATAAACAGGCAGAATAAGGCTTTGCGGTCGGCAACGCCTAGTGTCTGGCGCAGTTGATATATCGGTTACTGCTACTACAATGGCACGTTATCAAGATTTAAGTGAGTTTGGACGTGATGTCATTATCGGCGCATGAGCGAGGGGACACAGCACCTCCGAGGAAGTGGAATTTTCCCGTCAGGGATCTTGTGAAACATCAAATCTTCGACATCGCTGCGGCCGGAAAAAGATCCTGCAAGAATGGGACCAACGACGACTGAAGAGAATCGTTCGACGTAACAGAAGAGCAACCGTTTAGCAGATTGCTGCAGATTTCAATGCTGGGACATCAACAAGTGTCAGCGAAACATCATCGATATGGGCTTTTGGAGCCGAAGGCCCGCTCCTGAACCATTGATGAGTGCATGACACAAAGTTTTTCGCATCGCCTGGGCCTGTTGGACAGTTGATGAATGTAACCATGTTGCCTGGTGGGACGAGTCTCGTTTCAAATTGTATCGATGGAAGTATGGAGACAACCTCATGAATTCGTGGACCCCGCACGTCATCAAGCGACTGTTCAAGCTGATGGAGGCTCTGTAATGGTGTGGGGCGTGTGCAGTTGGAGTGATATGGGACTCTGATATTTCTAGATACGACTCTGACAGGTGACACGTACGTAAGCATCTTATCTGATCAGTTGCATCCATTCATGTCCATTGGGCATTCCGACGGACTTCGGCAAATCCAGTAGGACAATGCGACACCCGAACGTCCAGAATTGCTACAGAGTGGCTCCAGGAACACTCTTGTGAGTTTAAACACTTCCGTTGACCACCAAACTCCCCAGAAATGAACATTATTAGCATGTCTGGGATGTCTTGCTACGTGCTGTTAGGTAGGAATCTCGACCCCCTCGTACTCTTACGGATTTATGGACAGACCTGCGGGATTCATGGGGTCAATCCCTCCAGCACTATTTCAGACATTAGTCGAGTCCATGTCATGTCGTGTTGCGGCTCTTCTGCGTGCTCGCGAGGGCCCTACACGATGTTAGGCAGGTGTACCAGTTTCTTCGGCTCTTCAGTGTATTAGTGCATAATATTTAATTTTTTTAATAATATGCTATGTCTTCCTCTTTGTTTTATTTTTGTTTATGTTTTTTAAGCGAGGGAGAACCTGTGAGCAGTGTATCCTAATGTGCATAAATTTATTTCTTATAGGAAAAGAGTGTTCATTATGTCTCCGAGAAAAATTCTGGTGTTTAAGACTAAAAATCCCAACGTACTACTGCCACCGACCCCAGTAATAATGTGGTGGGGAACTTGCCTCGTGGCAGTCCAGCGTTATATAGAAGATTTTTGTAATTTCGTCTCAGAATGTACTGGTCGAAGATGATGCAACTTGAGACGTAATGCTTCAGAAAATGTTAAGTGACACAGTGTTAAAATGATTTGACGTATATATATCTGCTTCCCTGTGTTTCCTTAGCAGTACAATTGACAAACCTGGAGCGGGAGGCATCTTTGTGTCAGAGACAGTTCAGCATATTCATGACGTGGGAAGAAAACTTAGGTCTTAGTGGATCTACAGTGCAAATGCAGAAACAAATTCATATTTGCGTTTGAAAACAAAGGTATGTCTAGAATTTGAAATGTGTTACATGACTATCAAGATACCAATGCATGTTTGTGAACGTGCCCTGCTTATGACGTGGAGAGCCGACTTTCCTTGTACGAGCCGTGTTTCGGGAAAATCAACAGTCATTTGTGGTGGACAATTCGAGAATGAATGTCACTGTGGATCGTAATTCTCCAGGAAACAGTGAGACATAGCACGAATTAAATTCACGACCATTGCGTATTGTTCACATTGACATAATTAAATTGATAAAATCAAATATTTTTTACTTTCTCGTCACATGTTTCAAAAATTAAATGGTTTCTTGATTGTTTACTACCTAAAAGTCCAAGCCATACCTATGGTGCATTCATGAAGAGGCACACTGTTTTCTTGCCCTAAGAGACATACAACGCACCAATAATGTACCAGTTGAAAACATCTAAATCTAGCTCATTCTCCGCAAGCCACCTAACGGTATGTGGCAGCGGGAACTTCCGGTACCACAAACTATTCTCCCCTTCGCTGTTCTACTAGCGATTGGCACGTGGGAGGAGTAATCGTCGGTAGTCATCGTGGTCTTCTCGCGATATGTGCGTGGGAAGAAGTAATATTTTGTCAGACTCTTCCCAGGATGCGCTCTCTCGAAATTTCAATATTAAGCCTCTGCGTGATGCACAACGCCTCTCTTTTGGCGTCTGCCGCTGGAGTTTCTTCAGGATCTCTTAAACGCTCTCGTGGCAACTAACAATCCCATGACGAAATGCGTTTCTCTTCGTTGGATCTGCTCTATCTCTTCTATCAGGTCTACGCGATAAGAATCGCAAATTGATGTTCAGTAATCAAGAATAGGTCGAACAAGCGCCTTGTAAACCACTGCTTTCGTGGATGAACTACATTCCTTTAAGATTCTTCCTATGGATCTAAGTTTGGCATCTGCTTTCCCTGCTATTTGTTTTATGTGGCCATCCTACGTAAGATCGCTGTGGATACTTATTGCTATACATTTGACGGTATGTGCTGTTTCCGGCAATTTATCGTCAATACTGTAGTTGAACAGTATTGGATATCTTTTCCTATGTGTGTGATGTGTGTTACAGTTATTTACGTTCAGGGTCAATTGGCAGAGCCTGCCCCATTCATCTACCATCTGCAGGTCCTTCTACAAATAAATACTGTCTTCTGGCGTTGCTTCTCTCTGTTAGAGAACCACATCATCTGCGAACAGCTTCCGACGCTTTCTACTATATCATTTATTTATGTTTTAAACACTACGGGACTATAATTCTTCCTTGGGGCACTCCGAGAATTACCATTACGTCTACCGATTTTGTTCCGTTACATGCGAAGTGTTGAATCTAGTCGCATATCTGATCAGACACTTGGTAAGCACTTCTTTTTTTCACTAACCGGCACTGAGTGACGGTGTGAAACGCTTTTCTGAAGCCAAGGAACGCCACGTTAACCTGAACACCGTTGTCTGCAGCGCTGTGGATCTCATGGAGGAACAGAGAGTTTACTTCCGAAAGATCTCTGGTTGCGGATTCCATGTGGATTTTTATAGAGGAACTTTTCGCTGTCCAAAAACGTCATAATTCTTGAGCTTGAAGCACGTTCCATGATTGCACATCTGATTGACGACACCGATATAGGCCTATAATTCGAGAATGTGTCCTACGGCACTTCTCGAAACGGGAATCACCTGCGCATTTTCCAGTCGCTAAGTACTCTTCGTTGCTCCAGCGAAACGGGGAGTTAATTCTTTCACATAATATCTATAGAATCTTACCGGTATCTCATCTGGTCGTGATACCTTTGTACTACTAAGCGACTGCAGTTGCTTTTCTATTACATGACCGATAATCTCAAAATCTGCCATTACGACGGTTGAAAGTAGTGACCGTGTTACTATGTTCTGTGATGAAACAGTATCGGAAGACCGCATTCAGTACTGTAGCCTTCTCTACGTTATTTCCCTGAATGACAGAGTAGATGATTTCGAACCACCTACCGATTTTACGTAAGACACGAACATCTTAGCGTTTTACTCAGATCGGTTGACAAAATTTTACTTTCACAGTCACTGAACACATCTTTCATTGTTCTTATTACACGATTTTCACTTCGTTCAGGTTTTGTTTGTAAGCTATCCTCTGAGTTCTCTTGAATTTGTGATGTAGCTCCTTTCGTTTACGTAACAGTTTCCTAACACAGCTATTAAACCATAGTGGATCTTCCCCATCCATTAAGACATTCATCAGAACATAGTTGTAGCCTATAAGATATATTGATCGATGCTTTTGAATTATTTTTTCATTTGATCTCAACAACTTAGTCCTCAGCACTGAATATTTTATGCTAAGTACTCAGATACACAGCAATTTGTATACTGCTAAGCAAAAATAATCTTCTACCTTCATTAGTGTCCCTTGTAAAACTTTTCGTCACAGTTGCTATGACAGCCTTATGATCACGGATACCTTTCTCTACGTTTACTCATTCACTCAGTTTAGGTCCGTTTTCTACCAGGAGGTCTAAGATCTTGCCTTCACGAGTTGGTTCTCCAATTATTTACTAGATGTAATCTTCGGACAAAATGAGGTCACATGAATCCTTGTCTCTCGCACCAGTTTTACTTGCATGACTCTGCCAATCTATACCTGGAAACATGAAGTCACCAGTTAGAAGAAACTTAATTGAAACGTTCAAATTTCGAATACTATTGGAGGACGACTAGGACAATATTTGATACTGAAATACATGGTGCTCTTAACCACAGATTTGCAATTATCTCGTGAACAGCTCATTTCCGGATCCATGCTTACCAGAATTTTATTGGTTCTAAACGGAAACAAAAAGTTCCCATGAGAGTGCATTGTGCAGCGTATATAGAAAGTTGTGCGACTATAGTGCGGATACACACGATGATTCAGCTGCCCCTACGTATGAGTTTTATGCAACCCACAATGCCTTCAAATGACACGTGTAAGATTTTTATATCCTCTCCTTCGTTAAGCGTTAACTATTAGTCCTAAAAAAAATAGAATACGACCTTTTTGAATGAAATTTTATGTAGTCAAATTTTTCACTGGAATACTTTTTCACTAGACATGGTAGTTTTCGAAATTACTCAAAGAAAATGCACAGAAGTGACCTTCAGACACGTTTTTCTTGAATAACTCCAAAACTGAGGCCTCCAGCGATAATATATCCCACCACAAAATTCCCTGAAAAGATCCTGTTAATTTTTTCTGTGGGGTTGCTAGTTTGTATGTAATAAGTGAGAGAATATGAAAATGTCACACGTGGGTTTTGAAGACAGTACGCGTTGCATAAAACCGAACGCAAAGGGCAGCTGAATCACCCTGCATAAGCACGAACATAGTCAAAAGGGTAGTGTGGTCTTCGAAGGAATCGCCCCTTACGGTATTGAGTAATTTCACTCGTGTCAGTTTTTGCTACTAATAGTGAGACATCCTGTGTACATATCTTGAAAAAGTGTGTGCTTGTCGTCCCTCTCACCTTGTCGCGCGAAGCCGTTGCTTGTGTTCCTTGGAACTTGAACCGTTCCTGGTAGGAAGACTTTTAAAACCACTGTCGCGGCTCCAGTTTCGAACACTCCACTGTGCCCAATCTTGTGCAGAGAGTTAGTTCTACAAACAAACATTCTTAAACTATCTTTTTTTTTCAGTGATGATTGTCAAAACGTCTGTGCCAAATCAAATGGCATTGAAGAGACAGTGAAAGAAGCTGTATATGGTGTATTAGGCCTACATGGAAAATTCAGCATCAGGGAAGCAACAGGGCATTTTTCTGTCCCTCGAAGCCATTAGGAGAACTTGTTGATACCGTTAGAAAAAGGTAAAATGCAAATATGATGTTTCTTGAGGTAAATTAAAGAATTCACTGATGAAATGAAAGATGAGCCAACTAAACAGTTCAAACAATTATGCAACTATTGTTTTCTCCTAAATCATCAGATTTTTAAAATTAATTTATGATTTAGCGGAATATTTGAAGTTGCCACATCACTTGAAGAGAAAGAAGCAATCTGCAGGCAGTAAGTTTCTTCGTGATATCACGAAGCGACATTCAGAATTTTTCTTACTGTGTGCCCAGTCTTCAAAGGGAGCAATGTTTGTACACACGGCGATGAATAGTTAACGTTTCCCATACAATGTGTACTGCATTGAAACAGTTAGCTCAAGCATACCGCATTAAACGATGTCTTAAAACTTACTTATAGGTAATAACTTCTTTTTAGTGTTAATGTCACATTTTTACGTCGTGAAAGAGTTTCACTGTAAATTGTTCAAACGGTTCTTATAAAAGGGCGAAGAACTTATACGTCTGCCGCTGCGGCAACTTCAACGGGTTTCGTGTGTAGAACTGTGCAGCAGTGTCCTACTTAGCCTGTTCTGTGGCAGAGGCAGCAGTCTGAAGATGGGCTTTAGTGGGGTGCATCCTTCTGTCTGCTCCACCCTCACGTCACTGATACCCCCACAACGAGCTGTCAGCTCACTTTGGCACCCTGTGCAGCCCCACGCCCTGAAGACGCTCTTACTCGTCTACTTACGTTACCCGTACTCCCGTCGCCAATTACATTTGCCTCATCCCATTAGAGGGAGGAATTACGGAGCCTCTCAGCACGCTTGATACCGTCCTGAAGAGCTGGGGTGTAGCTTTTCAGGGGAAGCGGGTGTTAACAGACTGTAAGCAAGAGCGAAAAATGTCTTTCGAAATGACTGAAGAACTAAAAACAATGCGGTCCAAGTAATGACTCATTCATCAATTGACAGTTATAGTGTTCATAGTGACACGAAATTTTTCTCATGTTTATGTTCATATACTTTTCTCTTCTCCTTTAATTAATATTGTCTATGTGCTCTAAAATTTGAAAATTTGTATATACAGGGATATAAGTGCCAATGTTTTCATTGGTGACCGAAGACAATGTACTGAACAACACTATGTCAGTATTTACTTCTTTGCAGACTAATAATTATAGTTAATAGGAGTAGTACCTTTTCAGGTTCGTTAATACCTCGAAGTACCTGTGGCAAGATTAAGACAGTAACGCTTATTTTCCCTGCGCAGCAGATTAGGTCTTGAAGTGAGGACCCGTGGAGACTAAACGGTTAAATTAGTAAAAGATGGTTTTGATCGGAAAATCATTTATTACAGAGATGACCGGTTTCGGCCCCTAGTAGTATGCCATCTTCTACATCTACATACATACTCCGCAATCCACCATACGGTGCGTGGCGGAGGGTACCTCGTACCACAACTAGCATCTTCTCTCCCTGTTCCACTCCCAAATAGAAGGAGGGAAAAATGACTGCCTATATGCCTCTGTACGAGCCCTAATCTCTCTTTTCTTATCTTTGTGGTTTTTCCGCGAAATATAAGTTGGCGGCAGTAAAATTGTACCGCAGTCAGCCTCAAATGCTGGTTCTCTAAATTTCCTCAGTAACGATTCACGAAAAGAACGCCTCCTTTCCTCCAGAGACTCCCACACGAGTTCTTGAAGCATTTCCGTAACACTCGCGTGATGATCAAACCTACCAATAACAAATCTAGCAGCCCGCCTCTGAATTGCTTCTATGTCCTCCCTCAATCCGACCTGATAGGGATCCCAAACGCTCGAGCAGTACTCAAGAATAGGTCGTATTAGTGTTTTATAAGCGGTCTCCTTTACAGATGAACCACATCTTCCCAAATTTCTACCAATGAACCGAAGACGACTATCCGCCTTCCCCACAACTGCCATTACATGCTTGTCCCACTTCATATCGCTCTGCAATGTTACGCCAAAATATTTAATCGACGTGACTGTGTCAAGCGCTACACCACGAATGGAGTATTCAGACATTACAGTATTCTTTTTCCTATTCATCTGCATTAATTTACATTTATCTACGTTTAGAGTTCGCTGCCATTCTTTACACCAATCACAAACCCTGTCCAAGTCATCTTGTATCCTCCTACAGTCACTCAACGACGAAACCTTCCCGTACACCGCAGCATCATCAGCAAACAGCCGCACATTGCTATCCACCCTATCCAAAAGATCATTTATGTAAATAGAAAATAACAGCGGACCTGCCACACTTCCCTGGGGCACTCCAGATGATACCCTCACCTCCGATGAACATTCACCATCGAGGACAACGTACTGGGTTCTATTACTTAAGAAGTCTTCGAGCCACTCACATACTTGGGAACCAAGCCCATATGCTCGTACCTTAGTTAGGAGTCTGCAGTGGGACACCGAGTCAAACGCTTTCCGGAAGTTATGGAATATGGCATCCGTCAGATACCCATCATCCATGGTTCGCAAGATATGATGTGAAAAAAGGGCGAGTTGCGTTTCGCAGGAGCGATGTTTTCTAAAGCCGTGCTGATGCATGCTCAGCAACTTCTCTGTCTCAAGGAAATTCATTATATTCGAACTGAGAATATGTTCGAGAATCCTGCAACGAACCGATGTTAAGAATGTGGGTCTGTAATTTTGAGGATCCGTCCTTCTACCCCTCTTATATACAGGCGTCGCCTGCGCTCTTTCCCAGTCGCTCGGGACTTTACGTTGGGCAAGAGATTCGCGATAAATGCAAGCTAAGTAAGGAGCCAATGCAGTAGAGTACTCTCTGTAAAACCAAATTGGAATCCCATCAGGACCTGGTGATTTATTTATTTTCAACCCATTCAGCTGCTTCACAATCCCAGGGATGTCTATCACTATGTCCTCCATACGGGAATCTGTACGAGACTCAAACTGCGGTATGTTTTTACGATCTTCAGATAATGCACTATCCGGAAGGCGATGACGATGCTTAGAAAACTGTGGTTCACAAATCTGAAGCAGCAGTTTCTTCAGGGATCAGTGGACAACCTAACTGCAAGATTTTTCACTGATAAGGCTGATTTATTCTTGAAAGAGTGTGAAGTAATAAAATGTGGCCGACAAATTAATGTTATTTGGTTATGACAATATCGAGTCCTTGAATGAAACCGCGAGATTAGTACCTTCGAGCAGTGGCAGCTGTGCTCTTGTAAAACCCACTAAGGAATTTCTCCAGTTCAAGCAAACTGAATAGGAAGATTTTGTTGGTGGATATATACGTTAACTGACGCAAAGGATAAAAATAAGATTAATATCTTCCACCGAGTGTAAAAGGGGGTTTGATGTAATGAATTATACTTCCACATAGCTCCGGAATCGAATGCGACCAAAACAAGGCTACTACTATGTTCGTGATTGTTAATGGACCGTGTTTAAATGATTTTGATACTGTACGGCTTGCAGCAGAGTGGATAACAGCTGGGCATCATTCCGCAAAACGTGCTGCGCACGGAAGAGAGTCAACATAAATTTCGTCACATCAAAGCAAAAGGCTTATGCCAATTTACTGAATGGGTTGTTATTAATATATACATATACTTGAGTAGTTACTCAGAATACGAATGTCATTTTCGTCGAAAGCTAGGCACTTGTGACCAATTGTTTGTTATTACATAAATAATGGAGAAATTTGTGAATATGACGGAGGTTTATACTTCCTGGTTGTTGATTTTGAACAAGCTTTTCAAAGCGCTAACATGCCATCTTATAAAGTACTAAAGGATTTCAGCATCCGTGACAAGCTAAGAATATTAGTTGAGTTAACGAGGAAGGCCACTAATATAAAAGTAAGACGGAACAACAAAACGACCGACAGTTTTAAACTTACAAATGGAGTGAAACAGGGTGATGCTGTCCTCTTTAACGTTGCACTAAATAGTCTGATACTAAACACGGACAAAAAAGGAACAGTAATGGCGAAATGTAATGAGATATGTGCATTTGAAGATGATATTTCAATTATGGCGAAAGATGTAAACACCTTTAATGAAACGAATGAAATAAAGGAAGTAGAAGGAGCAAAAGTGTGGGCTTATTGTAAAGGAAAACTAGATAAAATATAAAGTCTAGTTTTAAGGCTAGAAGAACACCACATGATTGAAGGCCCCTAGTAAATTTTTTAAATCTATCAGCTGCTTCCGTTATTTAGGAACCCCCTAGGCAGCTATAATGACACAATGTATCAGAGAGAGGACATAAGCAAGAAAGAGAACCTGTTATACAAAATTACAGGTATTCAAGAAATCTTTAATTACAGGGACCACGCAGTTAAGAGTGTAGTATCCCCTTCTTCGACCTGTGTCGTTACGTGTGTCTCAGACATGTGGACAATGTCTGAAGCACGTAAGAGCAACCTACGGGCATTTGAAAGGAAAATCCTGCGAAAAATTCATCCGCCGCTGACAGAGGCAGAGGATAGGAGAATAATGTACAACCATGAAATACAAGGGAAAGATACATAGAAATTAACTAAATCTCAGAGAATACACTGGTTAAGACATATGGAGAGATTGACAGATGACAGGATGCCCAAACAAATAATGGAAGACAGTTTGTATTCCGCCAAAAGAAAGGGCCGACCATGGATAGACAATGTGTTGGTTTACTTTATCAAGATAGAGATCCAAGTAAAAGTAAAAAGCAGACAACAGAGATCTATGGAGGAATATTTTTGAGGAAGCCAGGGCCCATTTAGCGGTTTAGTGCCAAAGAAGGATAGTTACTTCTTCATTGTTCCATTGTATCGATCCACAGCTACTACTACTACTACTATTGCGTTTTACTTAAATAACACAAATATCAACAACAGACTCAAGTGTGACACTGATGTGACAAAAGTCATGGGATACCAATATGCAAATATACAGATGGCGCTAGTATCACATACACAAGGAATAAAAGGGCAGTGCATTGGCGGAACTGTCATTTGTGCTCAGATGATTCGTGTGAAATGTGATTATGACTGCACGATGGGAGTTAACAAACTTTGAACGCGAAATGGTAACTGGAGCTAGACGCATGGGACATTCCATTTTGGAAATAGTTGAGAAATTCAGTATTCCTAGATCCAGAGAGTACCATAATTTCCGGCATTACCTCCCATCACGGAATACATTGTGGTCAGCGGTCTTCACTTAACGACTGAAAGCAGCGGCGTTTGGTCGAATTGTTAGTGCTAATAGACGAGCAACACCGTGTGAAATAATACGACCAAAGCGAGTGCCTTTGGTAACAGCACGACATCGCCTACAGCGTCTCTCCTAGGCTAGTCACCCTATCTGTTTGACCCTAGAGGACAGGAAAACCATGGTCTCGTCAGATGAGTCCCGATTTCAGTTGGTAAGAGCTGATGGTAGGGTTCGAGTGAGAATCAGACGCCCATGAAGCCATGGATCAAGTTGTCGACAAAGCACCTTGCAATCTGGTGGTAGCTCCATAGTGATGTGGGCTGTGTTTACATGGAATTGACTGGGTTCTCTGGTCCAACTGAAGCAGTCATTGACTAGAAATATTTATGTTCGGCTAGTTGGAGATCACCTAAAGCCTTTCATTAACTTCATGTTCTCAAACAACGATGGAATTTTTATGAACGACAAAGCGTCATGTTACCGTACCAGAATTGTTCTCGACTGATTTGAAGAACATTCTGAACAATTAGAGTAAATTATTTGACTGTCAAGATCGCACGATATGAATCCCATCTAAGATTTGTGAGATATCTCATGCACAAAATTCTGGAACGGTAACATTTTATCAGTTATGGACGATTATATAGGTAATGATCCATGTCACGTGTAGTTTCTGCACTACGCCGGGGAAAAGGAGGTCTGACACACTATTAGAATGTATCTCATGACTTTTGTCACTTCATTGTATATCCTCTCTACTTCTGCTCTCATCAGTTATTTTACCGCCCAAATAGTAAAACTCATTTAATACTTTCAATGTCTCATTCCCTAATCTAATTCCCACAGCATCGGCTGATTTAATTCCACTATATTCCTTTACACTGGTTATCCTTGTTGATGGTCGTCTTATATCCTCTTAACAAACTGCGCACTTCATTCAGTTGCTCTTCCAAGAGCCATGCTGTCTACGACAAGGAAATTTTTGGAAAGGGAATTAAGGCTTAGGGAGAAGAAATAAAACCTTTGAGGTCTGGTGATGACATTTCAATCACCAGACCTCAAAGGTTTTACTTCTTCTCCCTAAGCCTTAATTCCCTTTCCAAAAATTTCCTTGAATTTTTTCACGGTTTGCTCAGCATACAGACTGAATAACATTGGCGACAGGCTACCAAGCTTTTCTCAGACACTGTTCCTTTTCAAGCCCTGCGACTCTTATAACAGCAGTCTGGTTTCTGTACAAATTGTACATAATTTTTCGCTTCCTGTAATTTACTCCTGTTACCTTCAGAAATCCAAAGATAATCGATAATATTCACATCTGTCAGTTGCAGCTTTCTTTGGAGCTGGAATTATAATACTCGCCTTGCTTTGTGGGGCTATTCCGCCTATTCTCACACCTCTTTCACACCAGGTGGAATAGTTTTATCATGGCTGAATTTGTTAAGGATATCAGCAGGCTTGAGGGAATGTCGTCTACTCCAGGGACTTTGTTTGGACTTGAGTCTTTTACTGCACTGTCAAATTCTTCAAGCAGTACCGTATCTTCTATGTCGTCTTCACGCACGTCCTTTACGATTTCTTAAATGCTGCCTTCGAGATCACTTCTCTTGTATAGCCCCTCTATATACTCCTTCCACCTTTCAGCTTTCCCTTCTTTGCGCAGTACTAGTTTTCCATCTGAACTCTTGATATTTATGCAGTTGCTTTTCTTTTCTGCAAATATCTTTTTCTATCCTTCTTCCCCTTAGTTACACATGCTTCTATAACTTTCCATTGTCCTCGAGCATTCCTGCTGAGCCATTTTTTATGTATTTAGAAGTCTGTATTCATATTTGCTAGCTTTATTTGCTGCACTTTCGTATTCTTTCCTCTCATCAAAAAAGTTCAATATCTCTTGCGATTTCCAAGGATTTATTCTAGGCTCCGTGTTTCTATCTTTTTGATCCTTTGTTGCCGTCACTATTTCATCTCTCGAAGCTACTCATTCGTCTTCTACTGTATTCTTTTACGCTGCTTCAGTCAAACGTTGCGTAATGCTCCCTTTGAAATTCTAACAACCTCTGGTTCTTTCAGCTTCATCTTTCAGCTTAATCAGAGATTCAAGAGAAATCATAACCTAGCTGATAAACAAAAGCTGAAACAATCGAAAAGGAGGGTAAGAAGAGCAATTAGAGAAGCGTTTAATCACAGTGAAAGTAAAAGTTTGTCAATAGAATTGACTAAAAAGCATAAGAGGTTTTGGTCTTACCTAACATCAGTAAGCGTTTCGAAAACCTCTATCATTCCGTCAGTTACCAAACTGGCACCGAAATAGAAGATAACACAGAGAAGGCGGAAACACTACACTCGGTTTTCCGAAATCGTTTCACCGTGGAAGATGGAACAGGGTCCCTTCTTTCAATTATAGTACGAGCGTCGGAATGGCAGATACTGACATAGCCGATGGTGGAACAGAAAAGCAACCACACTCGCTTATTAGCAGAAAAGCATCAGAATCGGATGAGATACCTGTAAGAGTCTATAGATATTACGCGAAAGAACTTAGTCCCCTTCTACTACCAGTCTATCATAGATCGCTGAAGCAACGAAAGGTATCTAGCGACTGGAAATAAGTGCAGGTCATTCCTGTTTACAAGAAGGGTCGTAAGACAAGTGCACATTATTATAGCCCTATATAGCTGACGTCAGTCTTATGTAGAATTATGGAACATGTTTTATGCTCAAGAATTTTGATGGCTAAGTAGTGTGCACAAAAAATAACCCACATTTGAAGAAGTATAGCCATACACTTTGAAGCAAAAAGTAATTGTCGTAAGCGTCAAAAGCGTCTTCTCACTAGGCTTCGCAGATGATAGTATTACTCCTTTATAGATGTAACAGTATTCACTTACCGTGTAAAGATTTCCTGTGTCCTGAGAGGGGTTATCTTTCGGGCGGAGGGTTGAAGAAGACAGTGGGGGCCTCAGTGCGGGCCGGTGTCTGGAGACGGAAGCCCCGGCCCGTGCCGGCGGGATTAGAGCAGTTGCAGGCGCCTTTGTTCGCTGCGAGAGCTGCTGGCTCGGGTCGCGTTTCAGAACGGGCTCAGGTTTCGCCGCACACAAGTCGGCTAAGCCTGCAGTCGACACACCCGGTAATACTCCAAACACGCCTCGTTCCTGTCCTCGCCACACAGCAGTGGGCGATTACCACAAGAAGTGGATGCAATGAAGTTTGTTAACACCTAGTAGTAGCATTTGCAGCTAGTTATGGAACGTGTAACGATCCGGTTACGTACATTTTTCTTATTCCCCGCTAAGGTATTAATTTCAAATTTAAAATCCAAGATAATGATCCTCAAACTCTGAGTGACATGAGAAGGGTCGTAAGCGTGAAAAAATTATTTTATTATTAATAATGAAAAAATATCGTTGTATTCACACTGCAAAGAAGTACGTGCCACCACCCGAATTCACGTTGCGACTTTCCTTTATTTCCCGAAAAGGCACCACTAATATGACAATACAATAGTCTGTCATTGTGTTGCATTCATTCTGGATTATCCGGTTTACAATTGCCCCAGGACTATAATATCTTCTAAAGACTAGGAAGAAATTTAATTCTATGAAGTGCAGTGCCCGTAACATTATTAGCATAATATACAGCGTGTTTCAAAATGAATGTCGCTGTTTTAAGTTTTTTTAGCGTTTATTACATCAACACACAGTTATAATTAATGCAAAAAATGACAAGAGGAACTCAAACAATTTTTCTTACAAGTGTTCACTGTCAGTCCATTCCGCCACGTGCCACTCATCGAATCGATAGGCGAGTTTTTTCCAAACCATGATCAGTGTCCACGGAGTAATTGTTGCAACAACTAATTTAAACCTTTTTCTTAACTCTGGTAGATTAGCTGGTAGAAGAGGCACGTACACGTGATTTCTTATGAATCCCCAGAGATGAAAATCGCAGGGATCGGATCGTGTGAACGTGGATGGAGGTCATATGAAACAAGCTCTGTTATCCGGGCCCTTGCTGGTAATCCAGTAGTCGGATGCAGCTTAATTTAAACAATCTTGCTGCCGATAATGTTCTGTGATTCAGTTTCTTCCAGTTGAGAAAAGCGCCGTAGTTGTAGGGCGTCAAGACAATAAATACCAGTTACATTTGCATCACTGAGAAAGAAAGGCCGCCGGCCGTGGTGGCCGATCGGTTCTAGGCCCTTCGGTCCGGAACAGCGCGACTGCTACGGTCGCAGGTTCGAATCCTGCCTCGGGCATGGATGTGTGTGATGTCCTTAGGTTACCTAGGCTTAAGTAGTTTAAGGTCTAGGGGACTGATGACCTCAGATGTTAACTCCCATAGTGCTCAGAGCCATTTGAACCAAAAAGAAAGGCCGACAAACATTCCGCTGGGATACTGAAAACCATCACTTGCTATAATCACAGATAACTATCTTCTCTATATCCTTCAAAACTTAAGCTACACTCTTAAATTCTGTATATGAAATTAGTGAATTTCCACACGGCATATTTGTTGCATATGTCTGCGGTCATTTTGTAAGCAATACCCTTACATTTTATATATGAAATTAGTGTATTTGCTCATGGCACTTTTGTTGCCTATGTCTGCGGTCACCTTCAGAGCTCAAGTTAAGAATCAAATTAATTACTTTAATAAGATTGAACTTTGAGTTGCTCGTGTACCGATGTTTCAACACAATAAAATGGAAGTAGTGAGTAGTTGAGAGAGTATGAATGGGAACAGTGGCGTATTTAAAGTTATAAAAATAATGAGAATTTCTTGTTGATCCTTTTATAACTACAACGAGCTCATAATCTTACAAAAAAATCACAAACACAGGGAAGCTAAAGGATGGTACTTGATGGGGGTTGAAGCTACATAAATTCTCCTACGAATTAGCCGCTTTTACAACGCAATCTAACTTTGTTTACATGAATCCACTGTGAGGCTCAATTCTATTCAAATGGAATCAACGATGACCAAGTACACCACAAGCCCGCGCGGTCTAACGTGCTGCTTCCCGAGCGGGAAGGCGTGGTGTCGAGGTCCGGTGTGCCTCGGCGAATGCGGTCTGGTTCTCCTTATTGCGCCTCAGGTACATTATGTCAACGATTGCTGCTCGAAGACTTTCTCCACGTACGCGTACGCCATAATTGATCTACCACGCAAAAATTTGGGGGACACTCGTCTAGAGTGAGATTTTCCCGGGGTGGGGGCAGGGAGGGGGAGGGATGGGGGCGGGCGTCCACTGGGGGACGAACCGCTCAATAACCCGGGGTTCGGTAAAAATGGAAATGTCATGTGGCTAGGGCCTCCCGTCGGGTAGACTGTTCGCCTGGTGCAGGTCTTTCGATTTGACGCCACTTCGGCGACCTGCGCGTCGATGGGGATGAAATGATGATGATTAGGACAACACAACACCCAGTCCCTGAGCGGAGAAAATCGGTGTGGGGTGTGGGCAGTGGCGGGGTGGTGGACTGTTGCGGCCTATTGTGGTGTTGTGGACCACTGGGGGCTATGGAGGGACGAAGCCTCTCCGTCGTTTCTAGGTCCCTGGTTCAATACACACAATACACAAGTACACCACAACCTATGGTTCACGGAGATCAGGAAGCTGTGAATATCATTTAACAACGCTACGCCTGTGCAGCTATACTTTACCCTTTCACCTTCTTTTGCGCGGCAGCAGAAATCACGGCTCTGTGGGCGAGGAGCAGCGCGCTGCGGCAGTGTTACGTTCCGACGCGTCCACGAAAATTTTCAAAGCACGGGGATAGCATTCTGACTATTAGAAACCAAGGAAACATCCCTATCAGGGTCCTGAAATCCCGACAGATTTCAGAGCTAGGTGCACCTGCTTGTTGGTATGGCCAAACCAATTTGACGCACAGGCACGATGCAATTTTCAATTTTCAAATGTCAGGCGGCTGACTCAGGACAAATAAGTTCACCCTCATGACATACGATACATCTGAGATGATACGCAGTTTCACTGTTGGTACAGTAGGTTCTTGGTCCAGAGTTGCAAACCACAAGTCTCACCCACTAGGGAAAGTTCTGAAGTTCTCCACCAGGGAAGGACCAGAAGACGAAGAAGGCAAAGAATCACAATTCCTTTCCACCAACGAGAGCCGAATTAGCAAAACCTAAACCGCCTTCACATTGTATAAGCCAATTGAATTATCCTCTACTTGTCCTTGGTCCAGAGTTGCAAACCACAAGTCGCACCCACTAGGGAAAGTTCTGAAGTTCTCCACCAGGGAAGGGCCAGAAGACGAAGAAGGCAAAGAATCATAATTCCTTTCCTCCAACGAGAGCCGAATTAGCAAAACCTAAACCGCCTCCACATTGTATAAGCCAATCGAATTATCCTCTACTCATTGAGTCTCGCCTCTTGACTGTTCTGTTGGCCTGTCCCAGAGAGTACTGCTCGTTAAATACATGTTTTTGCTGCTCGCTAAAAGAACTTGGCGACTTCTTGGCATCAGGGGAGTTACAGTCCTGCCTCCACTAAACACGTGCACTAGCTACTCTGTCCGTATCGTCCCAGTGTCTAAAATAGAAATGCTTGCAGTTGTATAATCTGTCCACCGTTTGCACAAAAGCTCATATTGCAGCAGTCTCTCTTAAATAGCTTCCTTCAACCACTCTCAACCAAGTGGCCACCTTTACGACAGACTGTCGGCAGGCCCAGGTAACATGTTTTGTGAACCGACACCCTGCTTCTACGATCCTATGTCGAATGAGGGGAGTGTCACAGCCCGAAGTCTCTCTCCACGTACAATCCACAGAGCACTGCTTTCCACAATCACTCGCACAGCCAGGTCACAGAACACACCATATATGGCCCACAATCCATCTCTGTCCCTTTTCTCCATCGTCTCCACAATGGCACCTTGGGTCTAGTTCTCTACAGGCTAAACATGCAGTTATATGAACATTCAGCCCGCAATTTCCCCATGGCCGGCCGGTGTGGCCGATCAGTTCTAGTACTCAGAGGCATTTGAACTATTTTGACTGTTGAAATTGTACATTTACCCATGTAAAAGAGTCATAAACCACATATATCAAATGTAATACTGGGTAACACAGAGACCATGACCGAAAATATGTATATTAAATTGACTGACAATGTTGTTAAAGCGAGAGAGTTGCGTGCCACGTCTCAATATGACACAAAATAGATTCAATTTAGGTAAGTCTCGTTGTACTTGTACCATCTTGTTTGGATTTGCTGAGCACTATATCTGCACATCATATGTGTTTACATTTGCACTTAGGTGATACGTCCATTCATCACTGAATACAAGACTATCTAGGAAATCTCATTCGTCATGCAGCAACATTTATTTTACAAAGGTGGCACATAAGCCATAGTCTATAGGCCTTAGAGATTGTAACGACTGCAACCGATAAGGACACAGCTGCAGCTGTCTCCTTCAAAGTCTCCATACATACGTCACTGGAACTGTTAATTCAACAATAGCCTCACAAACTGATTTCTTGGTCAGTTAGGAAGCTTTAGCAACGAAATGCCTTAGTTTTATGATCTTCATTCTACTTGATTGCGTATGAACAATATGTCTAATTATTCCACCTATACATCCTGCATGAATGTTGTCACTGAAGAGTTTTGTGTTAAGCCATTATGGCAATTACATTAATCAAAACTGTTTTTATGTTCTGAAGATGGATCGCGTATAGCTGACAGTAGTAACCACCATAAAATTTGTTTGCGGCCTTGACTCTGACAAATTTTAACCCTAAATTTATTAAAAAAATGCGACAAATCGCTCGTCTCCGACGTTATAATGTCAACATACATGACTCTCTCACTTTTTCAACACGTTCATCGGTCACTCTTGGTCTTCTCGTACTCTTACTTTCACAAAGACAGCCAGTTTCTACCAACTGATGACACCATCTACGGATCTTGTTATCAGCCTGGGGATTACCATGGAACTTAATAGGCTGCAATAACAGATTGTGGTGTAACAACAGATTCGGTGCCTGCAAACTGTAAAACACAAATGGCATTCTGTTCTCTAGTCGCCAACTGTGCTACTAGTGACTTCTAAGTGAAGACACAGGACATAGGGCGTACTGCACAGGTACAGAAACAAAACAGTTTTAGATGCTATTTCATTTGATGTCTCATTATAATTATAATTTGAATGTAATAAACGCTACAAGACCTTAAAAGCACGATATACATTTTGAAATACCCAGTATTGTGCTTCAAGTTCAATGATCGATGGTTGATTTAACAGAGAGAATTGATATGAAAGTGCTCTCATTTTAATCTCAGTAATTTGCGTAGCATTCAGGTTTTAAGTCACCGCGAGAATTTACGACAATCATTTTCTCCCTAAAATTAATGCTTTGTGTTCAATTGTTCGGTGAGCAGCGACCGTAGCGGTGCCCATTTCTTAACGCAGTGAGATGCGAACTCTAGACCCCCAGTTATGACTGTTATACTGTTATCCTAAGCTTTCCAGTGGATTTTTCATTTTAGAACCCTTATTGTGGTGGTTCACTGGAACAAAATTGTAAAACTAACATACGCTTAGGCGGAAAATTGCCGCAAGGGGTTTGGAGACAATTTTCAGTACTCTTATATAAACTCAAAGTGTCATTATAAGAAAGGAAGACGAAACAGACAGAACCATGACTTAAGTTCGCTGCGGTAAAACCAAGTGGCAGGCTGCCTTGCATAATGTGTGCTTTTTCGACAAGTGTAACAGGAGCGCCAACCGCTACCCGCACAACATACATCACGGCGCCAATACTCCAGTCCGCGCGAGGCGGAAATTGAAACCGGCCAACTTATTAGCAGAACAACACAGTGCGACACCAGTGGCCCGGCCAGCAGCAGCTACAAAGCGCGCGCAGCCACGGTCAGCACGCACTGACCGAACTATTTCCTAATTCCGCCGAAACTAAGTTTGGGCCAATTAGACAGAAGTGACATTCGGTGAGACTGCTACTTAGACACGCGCCGCGATGGGAGCCGGAAGTTCTAGCGCACCAGACGCATTTTGGAGATCTCGCTTGGATGACGCGCTACCACGTTCAACTTCTGTACTCCTCGCCCTCACCCTGAAGTGGGACTTTACCAAACGGGACCTCGCCGAGTGGAGAGGACCTGATGTACTGTTTTGCTACATCATCCGCACTTGGGAGATATTGGACAGTCCCAGTATTACAAACCACATTGATACAGGCTTTGAAGAACCCAACCTATGACTGATAGCTTTAGGAATTCAGTTTATTTGAGCGTTTACTCAGCCAAGAAAGTTTTTTTATTTTCTTTTCTTCAGAAGTTAATTTTGTGTTAATACCAAATCTTACGAAAAACGCCTGACCTGCGTAATACCTAGTGAACGTTTCGTGTGGTATAACCAAAGGAAGCGTCATATCAGTATGGTCTCTGGAAACTGGAAACTGTCTGTCTGCCAGATATCATGCGTATTCATTAAGGCATGTTACATTACCACACGGGACAAACTATTTGTCACGTGCGTCGAACTGCACGCTGGTTGCTTTGTAGCGCTTTAGATAGTACAGAACTGGTAACAGTTGGTCACGTATCCGACACTGCTGGCGTAAGCTATGGTAGTGAAATGGTGTAAGTGTGCCACTTAGCTATAACGAAAACAGCGCAATAAGGTCGTTCATCATTGAAACCTGACAGAATGGGAGAAAGGAGTAATCGTGCTTGGACCTGAGTATGCCCGCATCGTGAAAAAATTTATGTGGTTTGTTGGTGTAACAAGGTGATCGACAAGCCATGGAGTATCACCCCCTGGCATGTAAGACGACGTAAGAACAATAGTTGTAAGCACATCGTAAATGACAGAGGACGGAGACGAGTGTCACATCTTGTCAGTGAGACTCAATTTCAAACCTGGCTGCTATCAGTGAATGGAGATGCATCCAAACCAGTTTCAAAGCGAACATGGTGCGTATCTCACAAAAATCCATCGCTCACAGCGACATAGAACTGCAAGTCTCCAATGGGACAAATAAACTGAAACTGGGCGTGGGAGCGTATAGTGTGGTCCAGCAAGTAGCAGTTTGGCCTGTTTCCAGACGACATAAGGCGTCGTGTACACCACCTACCTCGTGAGACGTTTAACGTAGAGTGTGTGAAGGTATAGTTCAAGTTGGAGATGGTGCTTGATGTTTTTGAGGTGTTTGTCGTACCATGATTTGGGCCCACCTATTCAGCATAAGGTGAGTTCCAATCAGGACGTGTATCTCAACACTCTCAATTACCATGTCTTGCCCTTTGTTCTACATCTTCGTGACGAGTGCGTTTTGGACACCTGTATTTTTAAAAATGACAACATCTTTGTTAACAGGACTGCACTCACACATTCCTGTTTACACGAATACTCCATAGTCATCTATCGCATCTGAACTGGCGCAATAAATCACCCAGTCTTAAACTGATATAAGAAAATTGGGACTGGTGGTAAAGCAGGTGCTACATAGCAATCAATATCCCCACAATTTAGCAGTTTTATGACATCTAATCAACAATGGGTAGCTTCAGTTGGCTACAACGTACCTTAAAAAACTCGTGAACTCTCTTTCTCACTGGATTGAGGCCATATTCAAGGCTTGAAGCAGTGTTACCCTATGTTAGCGTGGCGTTTCCTGGTGGTAAATAATTTTTTGTCTGGCGTCCTTATTTCACATATGAATTAACGCTGGCATAAAAAGTTTTTGTTGCTGAGAACTGTAAAATGTACTTCAAAATAATGCTTTTTAGGTATGTTTCATCGATACCGCTCTATCCAAACTTCACAACCTGTGGCAGGGCAGGCCACCTAACTGCCCACACAATCAGTCTGCCTAGGTTGGAATATTCTTGAAGCAGCATGATGCAAGGAACAGACTACCATAGTGGTGACCTGGGGAACCCCACGCTGGGGCCCTGTACAGCGCCGTATTGGTGTGATGCATGACAAAAAATGGTGCCCACTGTCCTAATAAACAAGGCCTTGTGACTATAAACACTGGTTTCTCAAGTAGAATTTTGTTTCTAACTGCTGTTTACACGGAGACTTAAGCCACGCCAGCCGATTATGTTATGTGGGCTGCCCAGCTTCGTCTACATCTAGCGGCATCATCTGCTAGATGCTGGTCTACGAGCCGCTGCGAGACCTAAAGCTTTCAGTGCTCGGCAGTCATCTTTAAGTGGGGGGCCACCTTTATGTTGACTTCACCTGGGTTCTGGACACCTTTGAGGGATCGAGAGCTTCAGCATGTAGCTAGCCCACCAATGGTACAGCAAGCGCTTGCGGCAACGCCCATCTGATATCTGCAGGCTTGACGTCACTGAGGTCGCATCTGTCGCCACTTCGTTGTTGAGCTACTGTCGTGCCACCCTTCCATGCTCGACTGGTGCAAGCCAAGCGCGTGGCCAGGTACTTTTCTGAGATATCCACTGATGCCTGGGGGTCAACGCCTGCAGTTGTGTCATCGGCTACAGAGGATGTGGGAACATATCATTAAGTAAATAATGATGACGTTAATAGAGCATCAAAAACTGAGAAAGTGGGGGTGTGCACCCATCTTCCTACACAATACCTTGAGACTGTCATCATGGCCATTAACAGAGACTGCACACCTAGCACTAGTACAACTGGTGTCAGAATAACCCAGAGACATTGAATAATGTATATGATCAATATGCAGTGTTTTTCTCATAACGTGGTGAATGAAGTCAAACTGTTTTTCACCTATTTCAATTGGTGTGATTTGCAGTGGTTGGACACTTACACTGGAGAGGTGGTTTGAAAGTTCAGTTCATTAAGTTATATTCAGGCACTGATTCAGGTGAATTTAGGGATAACACAATGGAAACATATGCCGGAATGTGCGTTCTCAGGGGCGCACAGTACGATTTGCTGGAGCATAGTGCCCTTTGTGTTCAGTATGCAGTAGTGATCTGTTGTAATTGTTAGAGACCTGGCCATTATGCCAGTGGATACAGAGCGGGTGCATGTTCGTTATTCAGCTCAGGTGTAAGGATTAAGGAGTGGAAGGACTGAGGACTGCTTGTAGTCGTGACTGTGATTTGATAGGACTACTCACTTCCCCTGTAATTTTCCTGTTATATGCAAGAAAAAAATAACAAGGAATTATCGGAAAGGGACGGAAATTGGTAGATGTGTTGTCTATGTTCAGCCGGACAAATGATTACTGTTTCATAAAAATTGGACGGTTTACTCAACAGAAAGAGTTTCATAAATTGGGCAGGGTAATAACGATTTGGTTAACCTCTGGCACGTCATTTGGGTTTGCTTTGATTGATACACTTGTTGGAAGTCCTATTGAGGGATATCATCCCAAATTCTGTCCAACTGCTGCATCGAGTTTTCAAAACATCGAGCTGATCAGAGGGCCCTGCCCATAACACTACAAATTTTCTCAAATTGCGAGTGATATGGAGAACTTACTGGCCAAGGTAGGGTTTCGCAAGTATGAAGACGATCAGAAGAAACTGCCGACATGCGCGGGCGAGCATTATCTCAGGATGACTTGAAATGAAGTGCACCAAAACGGAGCCTAGAATATCGTCGATGCGCCGGAGTGATGAAGGGTACCGGAGATGACCAAAGGGGTTCTGCCATGAACTGAATGGCACCTCAAACCATCACTCCTGGATGTCGGGCCGTATGGCGGGCAACAGTCTGCCACCGCTGTCTGGGGCGACTGCAGACACGTCTTCTCTAGTCATCGTGGCGCAGTCCAAAGCTGAACTCACCACAGAAGGCAAATCTACTCCAGTCAATGAAATTCCAGGCCGAATGCTTACCAGATAGTATTGACGGACGACATCGAAAATGTTGAAAGGAGGTCGTTTTGTACTGCCGCGAAATTGGGGAGAGGGTGTCATGGTTACCATGCGGGAGTTGGGGTGCCAGTCATTAAAACAAAGGTATTTTTCGTTGCAGCGAGGTTTCTTCACGAAATTTCAATCTCAAATATTCTCCTCGAATGCAGAATTATTTTGCTGTCATCCACCTACACAGTCAAATATGATCATTGTAATAAAGTAAGAGAAATCAAAGCTCGCACTAAAAAAATTAAGTGTTCGCTTTCACTGTACTCTCTTAGGGAGTGGAACGGTAGAGAAATAGTGTGAAAGAGGTTCGATGAAACCTCTGCCATCTACTTAAATGTGATTTGTTGAGTATTAACGTAGATTTAGATGTAGGAAGGGAGTTAGACGAAGTTTTGCCAGCTTTGCCACCTAATGTATCAAGGAACTTGCTAAAGATTTGCTTGGAGCCATAGATACGGAATTAGCTCTAGAAGAGGCAGAACGGGAACCCGAACTAATGACAGATGGGGTATTTCTTGCGATGAAGCAAAATTTTTCCGTTGCAGTCGATCACGTCACATACGGCGAGATTGCTGTCAGCTGCAGTGTAGGAAGTGTGGAAAAGTACAGCAATGGGGATGGAGCTGTAGACAGAATAGAAGAGTAGGACAGGAAAGGGAATAACCAACCATTAAACCACAATCGTGTCCCCAATGCCTCCAAACGATGCTCCCAGCAAATTTTAGCCCAACTACTGAAACGTGGGCACAGGCAAATATTTTTTTAGGTTGGAGGGGATCACACTCCTGTCTATGTCTGTGGAACTAAAGCTTAACCTTTTTTCTGTGACTATAGATCTCTTATTAGCCTTACGATTACAAATGCATATCCAATCCCAAATATAGCAGAAACCCCAGATAATTTAGGCAGTTGCATGTATTTTTTCGCCCTGGATCTGTCTCTAATGAAAGGTGAACCAAATCAGCACTGTGAAACGTGACTAAGGATCATTTCTCATAATAAGGTACCTCAGGGTACGAGGCAATTACTATAGATGGGCGTAAGTCTGATTCAGAGGTGTACATGTTGGGTGTGGTTGAGCCACTGAAACGGAATAATGAATTACATAAATCCTGGTGCCTTGTATGCAGGATTGCTGTACGCGTACTGGAGACGGACGGTGAGCAGATAGATAGATAATTTTGGGAGCGAGGACACGTACTTGTCTAAACGGTTGTTTAGCATCGGAAATTTTCCGGCATTTTTAGGTGGTGGTGGCTGGCGGTACAGTCTGACGCCTTCCAGAAACATCGGAACCGTCCAGTGCGGCATCTCGTCGGTAACAACTCTCTGACTCACTGAGCGGTTACATTGTCGCCAAGATAAGCCACCCGCATTGTTGGATTTATGCGAATATCAACGATTGTTCTTACAGTAGACTTAAATCTACAGTACTTGTATTTGCATCAGTGCTTAGAGATTTGATTTAATAGTTATTTAATAACGCCTTTGTACTGTAGCATTATTAAGCAGCTTTAAATTCAAAGACGCTATTTTAGCGGTTACAATTGCTAGGACCTCTGTGAAAAATACATTTCATGGAACCTGGAGAAAACTATGGTCTAGAATGGTCGAAGAAGCTATGTAAATGATAGTGAGTCGGCAACTCTTCGCTCTGAAATTCTACATCAAGTGCGTTTTCGGCAGAAGAAGTTGACGAATGAATCGACATTGACAGAAATTTAGCTGTCGAAAAAGAAGAACTGGCTGAGGACGTGATGTTAGAAAATGTTATCAACCCAGACGAGGCACCACATACTGAGAGTGACGAAGAATCGAGTTGTAGGTTCCTCCAACTCATATCTTGGCTTCAAAAGCGTTAAACACTTTAGTGAAATTCACTGAGAGTAGCCAACAATACAGCGCTTCTGAAGTTAAGAATCTACACAGGAAGAAAAAAATTGTCAAAAACGAGCTGAATGTAAGAAGGAAGTTATCTTTTCAGCAATGTTACAGAAGTCTCAGAAGAAATTACCAACTAAACCATCTGTGGTAGACACCAGTCAGGCATATTCCACACCCTGGACAACGGCGGATGTCTATGTTATTCCGGTCAAAAACGGCGTTTACTGATCCTACGAAGCACTATCAAGTTCGTCGCATGCCATTTGTCTTGAAAAATGTGCCAGATACACTTCAACACTTGCAGGACAGAGATTTTTGCGATGGTTGAAACCAAGGCAGTGTGTGATGGTTTGCAATGGCATTATTTTTATGAAGGATGTGGAGGAACGTGTGCTATGATTACAGTACGTGTTCGAGAGATTGTGAGTAGGAAATCTTACGGTAGATATAGAGAATTGTCACTTCACATTATAAGAAATACAGTATTTAGGATTTGCGGTCAATCGTGATGAATACTGGCACATCCTAGATCAGAAAAGCTGCATAAAGTTTACCAACACCACAGAGCGAGAAGGAGATACAGTCTTTTTCTTAGAATTAGCAAATTACTATAGAAAATACATAGCAAAATTTGCAGTATTCTCTTGACCCGTCAGTAACATATTGAAAAAAATAGTAAAGTTTCATTGGAACTCAGAAAGCCAAAGTGAAAAAGTATGTTCTGGGAGAACCGAAAAGGAAGCGATTTGAATAGTTTGAGACATGGTGCTATACAAGGATATGGAAAGTTAAATGCTCTGATAAGACCAGAAATGAGGAGGTTCTCCTCAGAATCTAAAAGAAGTGAAACTTGTGGAAAACATCGACATGATCTGTAAGACATATATTAAGACTCCAAAGAAAACTTCCATGCTTGCAGAGAGAGCCATAGAGGATAAAAACTGTAGGGGAAGACAGAATCTACCCAACAAGAAACTGAGGGAACTGAGTGCCAGTGCTACTCTGAGATGAAGATGTTTGGAAAAACTCCTGTGTTTTAAGGATATAAGTTGTAATGAGGGGCTATTAAAGAGGAAATATGCATGAATTTACTGTGGTATTCTGAAATGTGCTTTGAGAGTACACCCCTTGTTGGTAATTACATCCAAACAATACCCAAGAAATCAGTATGGAGTGTGTCGCATTTAATCGACAAATTTCAAATCACATACAAATATAATACATGGGGAGTGGCTTGATTTTGACATCGTTATCAGTGATCAACATTTCTCACAATATCTGCACGAAAATCTAACAAAGCACCAATGTTGCTGTGACAGCCGCACTCTCTCCCACTCAGTTACATAAATTACGACAAGTTCGATGAAACATCATGACTGGAGAGCTGGAAAAACAGGCAGTAGAGGCAGCTACGTGACGAAATCACAATTCGGAGGATTGTAGTGACATGTACACGTCACAGTTCTTTTGGCTGTGGTACATGGCTGGTGGAAAAGGGGAGGTAAACAGTATACGGGTTAGATAGTCCTTCAGAGGGACTCGATATGCAAACGGGCGGTTTTGCAACCCGCAACACACGCCTCTCGTCAGAAATAATTCGGAATTCAGTAGTATTTGGAGTCAGAGGCGGTGGATCGTGAATACAAAGCCAGGTCTGTTCCCTCTTGGTGATTCCGTGTCCTCAGCACAATAAAAAAATACTCACGATGTCCGCTACTTCCGTTTCCTTCATACATATATTCCCGACTTACTATGTAACGAACCGGTTGGTGCACTCTAACAAGTGACCCCATGAATGTGAGGTTGCAAAAGCTCATTGATGTTTACGGCATTCGACGCCCCACAAATTGTCCACAAAGTAACTACAACATTGACTGATAATTACAAAAGGGAGAGGTACAAGAGGTATCCAATCGCGAGGACAGCACAAGGCTACGGTGTGTAGCTAAACTGCTTAATCGACGATTAACTCACAAAAGTGCTACAGTGGTAGTGGTGTTGATACACAGCAGAGAATTGGCAACGATAAACAAAGCAAGCATTGCATTTCATCTGAAACAACAGCTGTGGAATTGACATTTCGTCAGAAAGGAAGCCAAGTAATTTCGCAGAGTGAGGAAGAAGTAGCTGATGACATATTAGCGTTTCTGCAAGGTGACTGTGTGGTGCCATATATGCTAGACGGTGCGGACAGTGTACACGAGGAGAACAATGGTGACGACGCGTGCTTACGAAGTGAAAGTGATATTGAAGCAGGCGTCGAGCCGTGTAGGACAGGGAGCCATAAATCCCATCTCCAGTAAAAATTTTGTAAACAACAATCGTTGTCCGAGGTGCGGACGTTAAATACGGTATCATACGTGGAAGACGATCCGCAGCATAGAAAAAAAAATGAACAGATTTCGATTAATATGATACAATCGTGTAGTGCACGAGTAAAAATGGGGATATTTAAGGGAGGACAATGCGTACTTTTTACAAATACTGGTGTTTGTGCGTTTCAAGAATGTTCGATACAATTTACAGGTTGTGCATGATAGTGACCTACTACGTTATGCACATAAAATGCGCGCGACATAGATTACACTGATTTCGAGGGAAGCAGCGAATGGCTGCAAAACTTCAAACAGTGCTACAGAATTGGAAGATATACTGAAATTTCAAACAAAGCGGCAATTTCACGATGCACAACAAACCGCGGAATCTGCCCTCAAATTTATAAATGAAATAATCTAACTAACCCCCTCTTTCATTAAGGAATTTGTTTTCATCTGCTACCAATCAGGATTTTAAGAAGAAATGCATATGAAAAGAACTCTTTAAAATTAGAGGTGAGCTAACACCAATGCCTTAACGGCCTAACGCATTCGTATGCAACTATGCCGCTGTTAAACTGGACGATAAATTAGCTAGAAAGGCATTTATTGCTCCTCTAGAAGTTGTAGGTGCTCTGTCGCCTGCGATTCTTTCTTGTGTTGGTGTTCTTGCAAGGGCAGTGGGGAATATTTACGCGGCAGCAAGCTAGAGTTGGAAAATGGGCGTAAGAGAACTACAACTATGGTTTGGGCACTCCCTTGGCCAGTAGCTAGTGACAATAACTTGCTTTTGGTTGATTTTTCTGGTGCGCGTATAAAAATCGTACTCATTTATAGCAAACTATCCCTCCTGAAAAGTGTATGACATTGCAGTTCATAACACCTGGAACCATTGGACAAATTGGTACTCTGGATGTTCGTTTTTTCCGTGCCTATAAAACATATTATCGCACTATCTGCAGCTATTCCTTAAAAAATAGCTAGTTCCATGATAAGCTCCACGACAAATCGTTTTGCACACGCCTGCATGCTTTCACATTCCATCAGTTATCGTCGCGTTACACCGGTATGATTCTACATGGATTCGTTAAGTTTGGATACCTAGCTGAAAGTCCTGCACGGTCTGTAACTCCCAAGGGCGTTCGCCTTCGATCTTGATCGTGCGGACCTATGTGATCACTGTGGCGTTCCATTTTTCATTCGATGTTCATTGCCTCTTGATGCGCATGGTGAGTCATTGGAAGCTAATATTATCCTGTCATAATTATTAACACAACACTTTCAAATGGACCTTACTAAAGACCGAACTTGGGACGTCGTGCTAAATAAGATCCTAGTTAGTAGCTAGGAAGTGGCGGGAAATCCGTATGGATGCCCTACCTCCAGAACAATATTATTGCAAAAGCATGATATACTGAAGAATGGAAAACAAAACTGAGGATGATATGTTAGATTGTGTTCAATATGTCTTTAGGACAGTTAAAGACACAAGAGATCACGAAAATTGTTGTGAAATATAGAAAGAGACAGGTGATAAGTACAATTATGTACCAGTCTTATTATTAATAGGTAACTCACTAAAATTAATTCGCTATGACCCTCTAATAGACTAGGTATGATAAGGCTGCGATGAGGCAGCTACTGACCGCCCAAAGTACGATCTTTAAAAATCGCCACCATTTGGTACACCTAGTGCCGACTTTTCTTTATTTCAGATTACTGTCACCCTCAGTGCCCCAAAGATCTGAGATTGTAATTGCTTGACAAAGTGTTGTTACTTTGTGTGTTTGAGATGGCGATTAATTGATTAACGACTATAATTTGTTACATTAAACTTATTACATTTAAATGCAGTATGCAATATGAGCCATGACTTCAAACGGTTAGAAATATTTCTTCCGCTTACTGCATTGTATCAAAAGTGGCTATGGCCAGCAGCTCGTAAAGGCCTAGATAATGCAATACTGGTTGGAGGCGGAGTTAACCCACCGAGTATAGACTGGGAATTCTATGTATTTACTGCGGGGGGAGGGGGGGGGGTACAGAACGACAGTCTTCAGATTACTTTTGAGCAGTTTTTTACCAAAAATTGTCTCCAGTAGCTAGTTACCAGCCCACACGCAATGGGAATATCTTAGATCTTGCAGCTACTACAAGTAAAATGACGGCAAATCAATGTTGTTGTTGTTGTGGTCTTCAGTCCTGAGACTGGTTTGATGCAGCTCTCCATGCTGCTCTATCCTGTGCAAGCCTCTTCATCTCCCAGTACCTACTGCAGCCTACATCATTCTGAATCTGCTTGGTGTATTCATCTCTCGGTCTCCCTCTACGATTTTTAACCTCCATGCTGCCCTCCAGTACTAAATTGGTGATCCCTTGATGCCTCATAACATGTCCTACCCACCGATCCCTTCTACTAGTCAAGTTCGGCCACAAACTCCTCTTCTCCCCAATTCTATTCAATACCTCCTCATTAGTTATGTGATCTACCCATCTAATCTTCAGCATTCTTCTGTAGCACCACATTTCGAAAGCTTCTATTCTCTTCTTGTCTAAACTATTTATCGTCCATGTTTCACTTCCATACATGGCTACACTCCACACAAATACTTTCAGAAACGACTTCCTGACACTTAAATCTATACTCGATATTAACAAATTTCTCTTCTTCAGAAACGCTTTCCTTGCCATTGCCAGTCTACATTTTATATCCTCTCTACTTCGAACATCATCAGTTATTTTGCTCCCCAAATAGCAAAACTCCTTTACTACTTTAAGTGTCTCATTTCCTAATCTAATTCCCTCAGCATCACCCGACTTAATTCGACTACATTCCATTATTCTCGTTATGCTTTTGATGATTTTCATCTTATACCCTCCTTTCAAGACACTGTCCATTCCATTCAACTGCTTTTCCCAGTCCTTTGCTCTCTCTGACAGAATTACAATGTCATCGGCGAACCTCAAAGTTTTTATTTCCTCTCCATGGATTTAAATATCTACTCCGAACTTTTCTTTCGTTTCCTTTACTGCTTGCTCAATATACAGATTGAATAGCATCGGGAATAGGCTACAATCCTCACTCCCTTCCCAACCACTGCTTCCCTTTCATGCCCCTCGACTCTTATAAATGCCATCTGGTTTCTGTACAAATAGTAGATAGCCTTTCACTCCCTGTGTTTGAAAGAGAGTATTCGAGTCAATATTGTCAAAAGCTTTCTCTAAGTCTACAAATGCTAGAAACGTAGGTTTGCCTTTCCTCAGTCTTTCTTCTACATTTCTACGGAATCCAAACTGATCTTCCCCGAGGTCGGCTTCTACCAGTTTTTCCATTCCTCTGTAAAGAATTCGCGTTAGTATTTTGCAGCTGTGACTTACTAAACTGATAGTTCGGTAATTTTCACATCTGTCAACACCCGCTTTCTTTGGGATTGGAATTATATTTTTCTTGAAGTCTGAGGGAATATCACCTGTCTCATACATCTTGCTCACCAGATGGTAGAGTTATGTCATGACTGGCTCTCCTAAGGCTGTCAGTAGTTGTAATGGAATGTTGTCTACTGCCGGGGCCTTGTTTCAGCTCAGGTCTTTCAGTGCTCTGTCAAACTCTTCACGCAGTATCATGTCATCTACCTCCTCTTCCATTCCCATAATATTGTCCTCAAGAACATCGCCCCTGTATAGACAGTCTATATACTCCTTCCACCTTTCTGCTTTCCCTTCTTTGCTTAGAACTGGGTTTCCATCTGTGCTCTTGATATTCACGCAAGTGGTTCTCTTTTCTCCAAAGGTCTCTTTAATTTTCCTGTAGGCAGTATCTATTTTACCCCTCATGAGATAAGCCTCTACATCTTTAGATTTGTCCTCTAGCCATCCCTGCTTAGCCATTTAGTTCTTCCTGTCGATCTCATTTATGAGACGTTTGTACACCTTTTTGCTGGCTTCACTTGCTGCATTTCTGTATTTTCTCCTTTCATCAATTAAATTCAGTATCTCTTCCGTTACCCAAGGGTTTCTATTAGCCCTCGTCCTTTTACCTAGTTGATCCTCTGCTGCCTTCACTATTTCATTCCTCAAAGCTACCCATTCTACTTCTACTGTATTTCTTTTCCCCATTCCTGTCAATTGTTCCCTTATGCTCTCCCTGAAACTCAGTACAACCTCTGGTTCTTTCAGTTTATCCAGGTCCCATCTCCTTAAATTCCCACCTTTTTGCAGTTTCTTCAGTTCTAATCTACAGTTCATAACCAATAGATTGTAGTCAGAGTCCACATCTGCCCCTGGAAATGTCTTACAATTTAATACCTGGTTCCTAAATCTCTGTCTTACCATTATATAATCTATCTGAAACCTATCAGTATCTCCAGGCTTCTTCCACGTAGACAGCCTTCTTTTATGATTCTTGAACCAAGTGTTAGCTGTGATTAAGTTGTGCTCTGTGCAAAATTCTACCAGGCGGCTTCCTCTTTCATTTCTTAGCCTCAATCCATATTCCCCTACTTCGTTTCCTTTTCTTCCTTTTCCTGTTGTGGAGTTCCAGTCACCCATGACTATTAAATTTTCATCTCCCTTCACTACCTGAATAATTTCTTTTATCTCATCATCTGCAGAGCTAGTTGGCATATAAACTTGTACTACTGTAGTAGGCGTGGGCTTCGTGTCTATCTTGGCCACAATAATGCGTTCACTATGCTGTTTGTAGTAGCTTACTCGCACTCCTATTTTTTATTCATTATTAAACCTACTCCTGCATTACCCCTATTTGATTTTGTATTTATAACCCTGTATTCACCTGACCAAAAGTCTTGTTCCTCCTGCCACCGAACTTCACTATTTCCCACTATATCTAACTTTAACCTATCCATTTCCCTTTTTAAATTTTCTAACCTACCTGCCCGAGTAAGGGATTTGACATCCCACGCTTCGATCCGTAGAACGCCAGTTTTCTTTCTCCTGTTAACGATGTCGTCTTGAGTAGTCCCCCCCCCCCCCCCCGGAGATCCGAATGGGGGACTATTTTACCTCCAGAATATTTTACCCAAGAGGACGCCATCATCATTTAACCATACAGTAAAGATGCATGCCCTCGGGAAAAATTACGGCTGTAATTTCCCCTTGCTTTCAGTCGTTCGCAGTACCAAAACAGCAAGGCCGTTTTGGTTAGTGTTACAGGGCCAGATCAGTCAAAGATTAGTCAGTCATCCAGACTGTTGCCCCTGCAACTACTGAAAAGACTGCTGCCCCTATTCAGGAACCACACGTTTGTCTGGCCTCTCAACAGATACCCCTCCGTTGAGGTTGCACCTACGGTACGGCTATCTGTATCATTGAGGCACGCAAGTCTCCCCACCAACGGCAAGGTCCATGGTTCATGGAGACGGAAATCAGTGATAGTGATGTAATCATAGCGACTATGGTCACGAAAGTTCATAAATCGGTCAAGAAGGGATGAGGTGTGTTTCTGCTGGAAAGAGCAGATAAGCTGTTGTTAGCATCGCATTTAGGCAGAGAACTGACATCACTAAGTTCCAGTGGGATGGACGTAGAAGAATTATGGGGAAAGTTCAAGCAGACTCTAAATCGTGGTCTGAAGAAACATGTACCTAGTACGTGGATGGAGGACGGAAAACAACCATCGTTGTTTAACAACGAAATTAGGAAAATGCGGAGGAAGTTAGCGCTGTTGCACTTCGCTTCAGAAGACAACACAGACATAACGACAAGCAGAGTTTAGTAGAGAGACGTGCATCTGCGAAAAGATTCATACGTGACCATTCAACAATTACGTCCGTCATACCTTGGCAATATTCTGGTCCTACGTAAGATCGCTAAGTGGATATAAGGCTTGCATCCAATCACCGTTGACCACACTGGTGTGACAATAGAAGATATAGCAAAACGAGAACCGAAGTTTTATACTCCATGTTAAAGAAATCGTTTACACGGAAGAATAGTACAAACGTGTCATTGACCATCGAACATACTCCCGTACACATAACATAGTTACGAGCATCCATGGCGCAAGGGTTTAACTGGAAAAACTGTAAACAAATAAGTCGCTTGGTCTAGATGGAATCCCAATTCAGTTTTACGAAGAGTACTCTGTATCATTGGCCTCTTACTTATTTGCATTTATCGCGCAAAGTCCCAAGGGACTGGAAAAAAGGACAGGAAGATGCAGTATATAAGAAGGGTAAAAGGACTGACCCGCAAACTTACAGACGAATATGTCTAACATCAGTTTGCTGCAGAATCGTTGAAAATACTTTTAATCTGAATACAATAAATTTCCTTGAGACCGAGGAGCCTGTGTCCATGAATTTTGGAAAGTATCGCTTGTGTGAAACTCAGCTTGCCCTATTCACATATGATATAGGGTGGATTGCATATTTATATATTTGCATAAAACATTTGACAAGGTGCTCAACTGCAGGCTGTTAACGAAGGTAAGAGTATACTGAATAGGTTCCCAGATATGAGGGTGTCCCGAAGACCTCTTAAGTAATAGAATCCAGTATGTTCTCCTCGACGGCTATTGTGCACCAGAAGCAAGCGTATCGTGACGAGAGCCCCAGGAAAGTGTAGTAGAAGCGGTATTATTTTCTTTACACGTAAATGGTGTGGGGGAAAGGGTGGACAGCAATCTGCGATTGTTTGCTGATGATATCGTGGCGTACAGGAAGGTGTCGATGTTGAGTGACTGCACGAGGATGCAAGATGACTTTGAAAAAATTTCTATTTCGTGTGATGAATGTCAGCTAAAAGGAGAAAACTGTTGGTTCATGGGGATGAGTAGGAAAATCAAATCTGTAATCTGGCACTACATTAGTAGTGTCATGCTTGACACTATCATGTCGTTTAAGTATCTCGGCGTAGCGCTGCAAGTGATATGAAATCGAATGAGCAAACATGCATTGTGGTATGGGATGCAAGTGGTAGACTTCGGTTTACTGGTAGAATTTTGGGAAAGTATGGTTCATCTGTAAAGTATATCGCATATAGGACGCTAGTGCGACCTATTCTTGAGTACTGCACGAGTGTTTGCAATTAATACCTGGTCGGGTTAAAAAGAGAAATTAAAGCAATGGGCCACCAGATTTATCATCTGTAGGTTCAAACAACACACAATTGTTACGGAGATGCTTCGGGAACTCAAATGGGAATTCTGTGGAGGGAAGGCGACGTTGTTTTCCAGCAATACTATGGAGAAAATTTAGGGAGTCTGCATTTGAAGTTGACTGCAGAACTGTTTTACTGCCGCCAACAGGCATTTCGCGTAAGGACCACGAAAACAAGATATTTGCGCGTGGAACAGGAAAGGAAATGACTATTAGTGACGCAGGATACCTTCCGCCACGCACCGTACGGTGGCGTGCGAAATATGCACGTAGATGTTGTTGTAAGTTACTATCATATTCCTTGCTACGAAGTGTATAGCATTTGAAGATGGCCATCTCTATTATGGTCATTATGGTCATTCACGACCCCATGTTACATTCGTGTTAAAATTTATACTACAGCAGCTGATCGGTTTATACCAAGCCCGTGAGTTGTCTGTACTTAAAGACAAACAATAAAACATTACCTTTCTCACATCCTCGTATCCTGCAGATGCCCGTACGTACCCCTGCCCTTGAGATAAGTGGCCTAATTTACTAAGCTCAAGTCCGAATTCGCCAACGTCAATTAAATTAAGCACGTTTTTAAATATTAATGCCCCTGTACGTATTTTTGTTCTTTACTGAGCATGGAAACTACACGCTTAAGAAGATCTTAATGTTAATTGACGTTTTAGGATTCATCTGTTAGCATCTGGATGCGTACAACCGGATAACCAAAATGTATATATGTATATATGCATGTATGTATGTACGTTTCACATCTCCTCGTAAATTACTCTAACGATCGGAACCAAATTTGGTATATATATTACTTCCAGACCAAAGAAGAGCTGTGAGGGTAAGAACCACCTGCCTACGAAAGGAGTGGAGTGTAAAAAAGGTGTATTCGAAGATGCGCAAACACCAAGATTTTATTCATCCAGTATTTGAGCATGACAGCATTTACCCCTACTTCCAAAAAACTTGCAGATTTTACACACAATTTCCAACGTTTGCAGAACTTTAACTTGATGATACGCCTCCGCCCCCCCCCCCCCCCACACACACACACAACACACACACAAACGCACACAAAATGATGGATGGCTAAATTTATTACTTGCTACATTTTCGCTTTTGTTGAAGTAAAACTTCCGCTTCATGCAAAAAGTCTTAATTTATTACTTCTTTACTTCTAACTCTATTCGTGCAACATCTTTCAGCCAGCATTCACTTACTACCACTGACTATGCCTGCAAAATTGTATCCGTGTACGATACATAGTTGAGGAGATATGACGCCATGAACATTGAAATGCTTGATAAACTGCCGCGCCGTGCATGACGTTTTACTTTATTACTACGGTGCTACTAATTCTATTTAGAATGGACAGTATCCACATACGCCACTGAATGAATCTGCAAAATTATATCAATGTAAGATACACAGTTTAGGATATAAAACGACATAAACGAAATTGCAGAACAAAATTTGTTAGAGGTATTGGTAAATGTGTGTACATATGTGTAAAATATGTTAAATATATGGTATGTTAAATGTTTTTGAAATATATTCTATACGCGCGTACACAGGCGAAGCTGCAATTAAACAGGTCATCCTAAACCGCAGGATCGATTTCAACCAAACTTGGAATACACGTTACTCAATATATGGAAGGAAGTACTGTAGGGGCAAGAACCACGAACGTCCAATTAACAAGGGGTAGATGGGCAGTTCAGGCTGGCGGAGGAGGAGATGGAGAGAAAGAGATAGGGAAGGAGTATATGGACACTTGGGGGAAGAGAAGATGCACAAAGAGAGGGAGAGGAAGTGATAGAGAGAGTGTGGAGAGAAATGGGAGTGTGGGAGGAGAGGATAGAGAGAGTGGGAGGAGAAGATGGGTGGAGAGAGGGCAAGGAGGAGGATGATTAATAGAAGATTTGGATAAAAGCATACCTGGGCATCGCCAGGTACACAGCCATTGTTGCTATAAAATGTGGCTGAGAACCGCAGAAATAAGAATTTGGACCACATGTTGCCCACAGGCCGACGGTTCACGACCACTGTTACGACCTATACAAGAACCAAGAATTAAAAAAAAGACCAAGAAAAGAAGTATTGTTGTACATCAAAGAAGAAATGACGGAAATGAAATACTCAGTGTGAGAAAAATAATCAGGGTGCACACATATACATGATTGGCTTGCTGATGACACTGCTATCGAGAATATGCTCAATTTAGCCTCTTTATTCCAAAAGGACATTCAATTAAATGTCGTGCTCACTACAGTTGACAGTAGGATTTGATAAAACGCCTCAATAATGGAAATGCGTCATCTCCAATTACTGCAGCAGACAGTAGGGCTGATCTCTGTGACAGTGGAAAGTCTGGCAGTATATTAATCTCACCCGTCAAGCGAAATACACTAGAAGAATGAAATATACCATCATCGCTTCTCGTCTCACATCCGCCACATCAATTGTAATGAATTCCACGCGAGTATCTGCAACTCATTTTAGTGTGATTGAATGAAAATTTTTATGGTCATAAAACACTGTAGAGACTCTTCTGAGAATTTTAGACAGATTTATTTTCCGTCAATTTATGTATATTATCGAAAATATTTATAGTATTTCGAAAAAAGTCTTCAGAAAGTACTCTCGTATGGAGTGACTGCAGGCATTCTCACAACGCTTTGATTGTGACTCCTATGGTGCATGTCAAAGACATAGCTCGAAAACTTCTTCTGGTTTCTAAGAATCTGCAACAACCGTCGTTTCTTGAGGTGTCCATCACCCTTAAGAAATTACATAGTACCGCTAAAACAAATATGTTTTAGTTGCATATCGCACTGAATCTGGAAGTTGTACACAGTAACCAATGGCAACATACTCTCCTCTTCGCGTGCTGTCATTTACGATATCTCAAACTGTTCGTGAGATAAAATACAGGATGTATTAAAAGAATCGTCAGATTTAAGAAAAAAAATCGTAACTATTACGTCTTTTCAGATATGTAGGTGAACAACGTACTGTTGGAAAGAGTCAACTCTCGAGTTTCGCATGGTTGTCGCTAGGCAGCAGTTGTGTACGCCCACTTCAGTTCTATTAAAAATGGTGTCGGGACAAGAGAAAGCCTAGTGTTTTACGTTTTGCGCAGTGCGGGTCGGTAATAACTGTTCAGCCTGACTTTCGTACTAGATGTGGTGTGGATCCTCCTACAGCACTGGCATTAGACGATGGCATGAACAATTCCAAGAAACAGGTTGTCTGTGTAAACACAAATTGCCGGGCCGTTCCCAAGTGTCTGGCATAGACGTTGAACGCATCCGCCATAATTTCACGAGGAGTCCGCAGAAATACGTTTTTAAGTCAAAGGGTTACTGAACGATGTATTGGTCATACTGGGCCAAATGATTCAGCCTTACGTTACTGGCCTCCAAGGTCACCAGACCTGACAGTATGTGATTATTTCTTTTGGGGGTTTATAGAAGACTATTTTTATGTGCCTCCGTTACCAACAACAATGTATGATCTGAGATATCGCATAAAGCAGCTGTGGAAGCTGTAACTCAAGACATGTTCGCTGCACTGTGGGAACAATTTGAATACCATATTGACATATACCGTGTATCTCAAGGGAGTTCATACAGGACACCTATGAAAAGATATGAAAAAAACCTTTTGAGTTTCCCGCTCATCAACAAAACAAAATTCATCGTTTTTGTTTATAGTTTCAGAGGTGTAGGCGGGCCAAATCGGATGAGTGTTTTTGATACAGCCTGTATATTCATCCTTGCTTTATAGTCTGGACAAGTGAGTGAAATGTAGTTCTGTATATATAACCTATTTTCTCGAGAAGACAGTGAGTTATAGATCTCTTCCAAAGCTGAAAGAATAGTTCAATATTTTAAATATATTTGGTAGGTTGAAACATAAGACCTAAGGAGCACCAAACGAAAATTTGTAGCGATCTCTATTTTTCATTGCAAACTATTGGCTTTCTAGCAGTATCTCGCTTAATTTTGAAATATAACAATAATTACGACAATTAACGAAATTATAAGCAGTTCATCATGATGCTGACGTATTAAACTATGAAATGGGAGAGACTCAGTTTTTTTCTTTTTTTCCCCTGAGCAGTTTCTGTAAAGTCGTTGGAGAAAGATTGCAGATCGGCCGGCTTGGGCACAGTGAACTGCGCCTGCTAGCTGCCGCGCCACTCCCTGACCCCGCTATACCAGGACGCGAAGCTGCGCTGCGGCAGCTGCCTTAAGAGGATCTCAGCTCTGCTCCGTTGCGCTTCTCCATTGTAATCCGGGGTTTAGTCGTCTGTACGAGACTAAAGTCTGTGTATTTTTAAGCAGTTTCACTAGTTTCCAAAAGCTAATGCTTTTTCAGCACCTAGAAATGAAATCACTCTCCTCTCATACCCCTTAATGTTTGTAGTGATGTGTGGTTGCTAATACAGGATGAGTCAAAAAAACGTACACACACTTTGAAGCGTCATAGAAAATTTATTTCCCGTTCTACAATGTTAAATTTCTGGAAATGGAAAGCTTAAAGTCCAATTGGAAAAATGAATGTACTTTGCAAATGTGATTAATGTTCAAACTGGTGGCCTTCAGCATCAATACATTTCTGAGTACGAGTCACCACTAATTCCGTACATCGCACCAAAGTGTCCAATGAGATTTCTGCGCACACCGCCTGAATCTCGTTCCAAAGTGTGTCCAGGTTACGTGGTTTACGTCTCTGCACCTCATCTTTTACTGTGCCCCATAAGAAGAAATCCAGCGGCGTGACGTCTGGAAAGCGTGCAGGAAACTCGATTGGCCCCCTGCGTCCTATCCACTGGCCTGGCACATTGTGATCCAGGTATGCTCGTACGTCCCTATGATAGTGCGGCGGGGCGCCATCTTGTTGGAAATAAAACTCACCATTACCGTATAATGCACGAATGGCAGGGAATATGGAGTCAGCAAGCATTGTTAGGTACGTTTCTCCAGTAACAGTACCTTCAAAGCGGAAAGGCCCAATGAGTCCCCTTGCAGACAACCCACACCACACATTTACACCAGGCAAATTCACAGCCATTTAAACTGTAATGTGAGGATTATCTTCAGCCCAGTACACACAATTGTGCCTATTGACAGTTCCATTGAGTTTGAATTGGGCTTCATCCGACCAAATTATGCTACCCATAAATCCCGGTTCACGTCTCACCATCTCCTGAACCCATTCACAAAATTCTAACCTTCGATCTGGATCGTCGTCACTTACCTGTTGCCCCAACCCTTTAATGTACACACGAAACTTGCCTTTCTTCAGAATGCCGTAGTTACTTCCTTGCCACTGCTGCCACCTGTTGAAGGAACATAACATTACTTTCTCACAGATATTTAACCTTGTAGAACGGGAAATAAATTGTCTATGAGAGTTCAAAGTGTGTATACATTTTTTGACGCATCTTGTACTTTTAGTTGGAAAAACAGTCTTGTTTTAAAGGAAACTTGCTTGGAAGAAATTATGTCATTTATTTGTATTGGGGGTTTTATTTCGATTAGGAAACGGATTCATGTGAGACTCTTCTGATTGTCTTGTCAAAAAATTACTTAGAGCACATGGTTAAAGAACCGATGCCTGTCAGCAATTTCTTCGACTTCCTAGTAACTAATACACCCAAACTTTTCGAATCAGTTAACGTAGAGGAGGGCATCGGTGATCGTTAGACTGTGACAGAATCAATTATTGTAGGTATACAATGACCCTCAAAAAGGTAGGAAAATAGTTTTGGTCAGCACTGGTGACAGGCAGCAAATTGCAAATTGTGTAAATAATTAACATAAAACATTATGTTCTAAGGATGAAAGTATGGAGCAAAATGGATGAAACCCAAAAGCATTGTACAATTTGCCTTAGAAAGTTTTTAATTAAAAAAAAAAAACAACACATCGTAACTCAATAACCATTTCAGAAAGTTACAGCAAAAATCGAGCTTCATCTCAGGCTTAAGCGAAATCAAACGCTGGTTGACAAACAAAAGTGAGCGTGAGGGCAGAGGCATTCAATGAGCATCAAATTAATATTTAGCCAAACGATATTACTCAAATTTAGTCTTATGTAATGGCAGTAAACGGATCGGAGTCATTTGTTCAGACGCTCAATGAGCATATTGGCATCGGAACCGATGACAGAGAGAAGTCCAAAACACTGAATTCGATGTTCTGAAATAATTTGACCTCAGAATAAACCAATATGGTGCCACGTTTCAACCATCTGAGTACCGGATAGCAGATGCTAAGATAATCAATCGTAAATAAATGTGCTCAATGACAACTGGGACGGAGGAGATTCCTGGAGATTCTACAGACATTATTTGGAAAAATTTGCTCAACTTCTGCTGCTAGTTAGTCCGAGGTCACTGGAGCAGTCAAAGGTACCCACTGACTGGAACAAAGTACAAGTCATTCCCGCATTCAAGAAGGTCGTAGGACAGATGTGCATAATTATAAGCCTTTATTTCTGACGTCAATCAATTGTAGAATCATACAAAAAATTATATGATGACACATTGATGTTTTTGAAGAATGGAAATCTCCACTGTAAAGATCAACATGGTTTCCGCAAACAAAGACAGTGGGGCAATCTGCTCGCCCCGTTTGTCCATGAAATCTCGGAAGACAAAGGTGCTTTTATTTATACGGTTTTCTTGAATTTCTGAATGGTGTTAGTTCAAATGGCTCTGAGCACTATGGGACTCAACTGCTGTGGTCATTAGTCCCCTAGAACTTAGAACTAGTTAAACCTAACTAACCTAAGGACATCACAAACATCCATGCCCGAGGCAGGATTCGAACCTGCGACCGTAGCGGTCTTGCGGTTCCAGACTGCAGCGCCTTTAACCGCACGGCCACTTCGGCCGGCTCTGAATGGTATTGTGCGCAGTTTCGCACTACCTTTAGTGAACCAAATACGAACTTACGCTAGTATCGGACCAGATTTGCGATTCTATACATAACAGCAAATAGAAGTCTTGATGGTACAAAACAAAATGGTGAAGGTTATTTCGGAAGTTCCCCAAGGGAGTGTCATAGGGACGGTATTATTTACGGTTTGTATTAATAATCTAGAGTAGCGTTTCTTAAATTTTCTTCTGCAGAACCCTCGGTTTGTACAAAAATCACGGAAGTTTTCTTCGAAACTTACGTGCCTTTTTTCGTAACATCCAACAAAATAACAAGGGGAGCCTGAACGATCCATCTCCTCCATGTTAATTTTAGCCAATAGAAGGAACATTTTTTCTAAAATCATTACACATATTACTCTAAAATTTGGACTACATGTTCAGTGAATACTTCTCTACAAAATTATAATGCCATGTTAAGAAATATTTATTGGCTTTTGTTTTACAGTTTTTTAAACAGATGCTTATTTTTTTCTCTAAAGTTTTGCACTTTTTCTTCTATAACTCTTGAATTAAACAATTTTTTTACAATTTGTTATAAAAATGAAGGAAAAGAAGTAAACAATATTGAGTATAAATTTCATTGATATACCGTTAGCAGTTTTTGAGAAAATGTTCCTCAAAGATGAAAATTTTAAAGTTACGGGAAATGGCTTCCAAAGTTTTTTAGTACATTCCTGCCCCATTGATGGATTCCAGCATCCTCTTCTTTTTCCGGTGTTAGTTTCCTTTTCACTGGTCTTTTCTTCCCTTTTGCTGCATGTTGTAGACTTTTGTCTCTTCTTCCTGCACCTCTTAGTCTTTCTTCGTCAATTAGGCGCATTGTGGAAATGTTGTTGTGTCCTGCTTGGAAACCTAAACGTTTCAGCACATCAAATTTGGTAATGTTTTCTTCATTGTATGTTGCCACTGCGCCATACACTCCAAAATGCAATGATTTTATCTATACAAACACTACTTACACTATGAGTCATCACCTGTGGGGCACAGTGCATGTTGTCGGTGCTTATTTGTTGATGCAGTATGGAAAAATAATGCCTTTACTGCCCTCCTCATATGCTCAATGATTCTTGTATTTTTCCTAACTGCACACCCATAATACCTCTGCAATCTATCAGTTGCTTCATCTGCCAATCTTCCTCTTCCTCCAAGGGTCTTATTATCACTATGCTTCTGGGATCCTAATGCACCTCTACGCATGTCCAATGCACTTCTGTTCTTGAAGTGAATTTCATTGCCATCAGGTTTGAGTTCTTCTACAGCTTTATACCCCTTAGAATCACCATCTTCTAGATAGTTAGTGTATCGTACACTACAACACTCCTGTGATCTGGAAAAAATTGCTTTCACTCCCTCTACTTCCATCGCTCCACTCGTGCCGCTAAAATTTTCTTCACAACTTTCACTATGTTCGTCCTTGGTATTGCCCTTACATCTACAATGTTTTGAGAGAATAGCAACATCAATTACTTTGCAACTGTTTCCACTGGTAGCTGTCACAACTCTATTTAGAGATTTATGAGCTCTACGTTGCCATGATCCATCTAACGCAACAAACAGTTAAATCTCTACAATTCCCATTATCTGTCACAGCTTCTTCAACTGCTTTCTTCATTGTTGCTTGAGTAATATCTTCAGCAGAAGATCCCACTAATTCATTATAAAATCCAAACTTGGTTGGTGGTTTTGGCAAGTTTATAATTCCACGTAACATTGTCCATGCAGCACTGCCCTTGCCAATGCAACGCAAGCCATACACTAGCCAAACATCTGTATCATACACCTTCTTTCCACTATTACCACTACGAGGAATACTGTTAGAACCAGAAAACGAAATTTCTGCAGCACATTTGTTACACTTAATAACATTTTACGTACCAAACCAATGTGTGAAGCTGTTTTCAATTCCAGTCCTCTTTCTTTGCAAACTTGGAATAATACGTTATGTTTCAAAATATTAGAGAGCAAGGAAATGTTAATTATTTCATTCACATCATTATTGTCACTGTCATAGTTTTCAAACTTTTCTTTGCTGTCACAAAGTTTCCTGCTGGAAAAAGTTCTATCACATTCATTTGGAGTAGTCGGTGAAGCAGTCTGAGCAGCATCTCCCTTCGAAACAACAAAAGATTTCCTCTTCCACTCATTGTGCCTTTTCTTAAACACTCGATTGCTGAAACGGGGCACATTGATATCCACAAACCAAATACATAAAACAGGTACGAGCAAAATTCGTCAAATACGAAAAATTGAACAGCTAAACAACACAAAGCCAACTCCACAAGTCAACACACATGGCATAACGTTTATGTTTACCGATATGAACAGTCACTTGTCACAGATATAATGCCATACAACGATGGAAAACAAACACTGTCTAATTCCGCAAAGATACCTTGCTTGCAGCTAGCGAGCGGCGCCGTCAGAGGTGACACACCAAGTCGCTACAACCGTTTACGCTGCGCGTCAACTTTGCAGCGATAAAAAACACACTTATAATTCACTTAGAGGGGTGAACCTTGATTTATTTTATTCAGGAAACTCCAAATACTTTTATGATGAAAAAACGAAAAAACGTTAATTCTGCCAATTTCATAGATCCGGCTCTCCTTAAAAAAGTAATGAAAATAATCTCCTCTGGGAAATTTGAAAAAAGTATGACTGTTGAACTTCATTTGCTGATTTGAGTAACTGGTATGAATGCGACAGTGACAGCGAAAATAGGTGTATTATCAAAGACCAGGCGATTGCCTTGCCAACAGTAAACTCACCGATGTGGGAACGACAGCACCAGTTGTGGTTGTGGAATGCCATTGAAACCACTACGACCGCCGTTCGTCTCACAATGAACCGGCAATCCACATCACTCTATCTACGAGTATCATTAAATATGTGAGCAGCCTGTACAGCTTTTTTCCTAGTTTGACAAAATTTTCAACATATGGACTCTCCGAGGAAAACGAAGGCCATTGTCTAAACAACCTGTCGTTGTTCTTACAAATCATCTCATTTGCAGAAAGTTGCATAATAAATGTGGTGTCACCGCCAGACACCACACTTGATAGGTGGTAGCTTTTAAATCGGCCGCGGTCCACTAGTATACGACGGACCCGCGTGTCGCCACTATCAGTGATTGCAGACCGAGCGCCGCCACACGGCAGGTCTAGAGAGACTTACTAGCACTCGCCCCAGTTGTACAGCCGACGTTGCTAGGAAAGGTTCACTGAGAATTACGCTCTCATTTGCCGAGACGATAGTTAGCATAGCCTTCAGCTAAGTCAATTGTTACGACCTAGCAAGGCGTCATTTACCCTTTGCTATGAATCTAATGAAGCATGTACAGTAACAAGTCCAATGTTCACCAATTGTGGATTAAAGTTAAGTATTCCAGCAGCTACGTACTTTTCTTTATAGCATTCATTACGTATCCTGTTTCAGACCTCACGCCAGCCTGCGTGAGTTTAAGCGCGTGCCTTTCGGTTACCCGTCACTGTGGATTGGCTGTCTTACCAGTCCACAACATTTTTGGCGACGAGTAAAACCAGGGTCTTGTTCTTTATCCTTTCTTAGTTTACTTGTGTCATTGCTTCGCCACAGTCTCCAGATGTACTGTCCGAATTTTATCGCTTGCAGAATCAGCAGACGCAGGCGTTATTGGTTGCCCTTGGACAGCTCGTCCAGGGTCAACGTGCAATGCAAAACGATGCGGCGGCCGCCGCTCCACCGCTCCCGCAGCCGCAACATGCAGTTGCACCACCTTTTCGACACTTCAATGCGGCGATGGAAAGCTGGACGGAGTGGTCACGCCAATTTGGATTTCATCTCGCCGCCTACATAATTCAAGGTAGCGAGTGGCAGCCTCATTTATTGGCGTGTGTAGGGATGCAAACGTACCGTGTGATAGTGAAATTATTTCCCCGACGCGACGTAGCAACTCTGTCCTACGAAGAAATTTTGTCTGCTTTAGATGCCTATTTCAAGGAATCAGTTAATGTGGTTGCAAAACGGTATACGTTCTTTCGTACAAAACGTACGGCCTTACAAGGGATTGTGCTTTTGAGTGTGAATGTGGACTCCATTATTCAGATACTATGGTACGTGATGCAATTGCACAGAACATTTCTGATGTTCGTATACGGGAGCAAATTTCGAAACTAGTCAATCCCTCCCTTCAACAAGTGTTGGACATACTGGATAGGCAAGACACACTTGACTTTGCTCAGGAATCATTTGAAACTTCGCCAGCTGTGTGTCACATTAACCAGCCCGCCGGGCGAGCTGCACGGAACTGTAAACAGCCCTCGCGCTCGTCCGCGCAGCCACGTGTATCGCACAAGCATGCAAATGCAGTAAAATCATGCCCGCGGTGTGCTACTAGACATTCGCGTGAGGATTGCCCGTCACGCCAAGCTATTTGCTTTTTCTGTAATAAAAAAGGACATGTTCAGAGTGTTTGCCAGAAAAAGCTCAGATCGGACACTCACAACCATTCCAGGCCCTTTGCTTCGCGCCGGAATCGAACCAAGAATACTCAGGCTCGTGAACCTTCGCCCATGGACATTCATGTAGTTAATTCTACTCCACCCAGTGCCACTCTCTCTAACAGTGACTGTGTTCATCCCACAAAAAGTGTGCGTCGACATCGACGGAAATCACGTCAAGTCGCGAGTGATTCTGTAATAGTGTCTGTTCACGTTGCACGAGACAGTCGCTCTTGTCGTCAGCAGGACAATAAACTTTTTGTAGACTTGGACATTAATGGCAACGTGCTCCCATTCCAGCTCGATACTGGAGCTGCAGTTTCATTGCTCAATAAAGACACATACAAACAACTGGGCAACCCTCCATTGCGTGCCGCAAATGTTAAGTTACATACACTCCTGGAAATGGAAAAAAGAACACATTGACACCGGTGTGTCAGACCCACCATACTTGCTCCGGACACTGCGAGAGGGCTGTACAAGCAATGATCACACGCACGGCACAGCGGACACACCAGGAACCGCGGTGTTGGCCGTCGAATGGCACTAGCTGCGCAGCATTTGTGCACCGCCGCCGTCAGTGTCAGCCAGTTTGCCGTGGCATACGGAGCTCCATCGCAGTCTTTAACACTGGTAGCATGCCGCGACAGCATGGACGTGAACCGTATGTGCAGATGACGGACTTTGAGCGAGGGCGTATAGTGGGCATGCGGGAGGCCGGGTGGACGTACCGCCGAATTGCTCAACACGCGGGGCGTGAGGTCTCCACAGTACATCGATGTTGTCGCCAGTGGTCGGCGGAAGGTGCACGTGCCCGTCGACCTGGGACTGGACCGCAGCGACGCACGGATGCACGCCAAGACCGTAGGATCCTACGCAGTGCCGTAGGGGACCGCACCGCCACTTCCCAGCAAATTAGGGACACTGTTGCTCCTGGGGTATCGGCGAGGACCATTCGCAACCGTCTCCATGAAGCTGGGCTACGGTCCCGCACACCGTTAGGCCGTCTTCCGCTCACGCCCCAACATCGTGCAGCCCGCCTCCAGTGGTGTCGCGACAGGCGTGAATGGAGGGACGAATGGAGACGTGTCGTCTTCAGCGATGAGAGTCGCTTCTGCCTTGGTGCCAATGATGGTCGTATGCGTGTTTGGCGCCGTGCAGGTGAGCGCCACAATCAGGACTGCATACGACTGAGGCACACAGGGCCAACACCTGGCATCATGGTGTGGGGAGCGATCTCCTACACTGGCCGTACACCACTGGTGATCGTCGAGGGGACACTGAATAGTGCACGGTACATCCAAACCGTCATCGAACCCATCGTTCTACCATTCCTAGACCGGCAAGGGAACTTGCTGTTCCAACAGTACAATGCACGTTCGCATGTATCCCGTGCCACCCAACGTGCTCTAGAAGGTGTAAGTCAACTACCCTGGCCAGCAAGATCTCCGGATCTGTCCCCCATTGAGCATGTTTGGGACTGGATGAAGCGTCGTCTCACGCGGTCTGCACGTCCAGCACGAACGCTGGTCCAACTGAGGCGCCAGGTGGAAATGGCATGGCAAGCCGTTCCACAGGACTACATCCAGCATCTCTACGATCGTCTCCATGGGAGAATAGCAGCCTGCATTGCTGCGAAAGGTGGATATACACTGTACTAGTGCCGACATTATGCGTGCTCTGTTGCCTGTGTCTATGTGCCTGTGGTTCTGTCAGTGTGATCATGTGATGTATCTGACCCCAGGAATGTGTCAATAAAGTTTCCCCTTCCTGGGACAATGAATTCACGGTGTTCTTATTTCAATTTCCAGGAGTGTAGTTATTCCGGACAGCATATTCCTGTGTTAGGACAGTGCAGCCTTCTTGCAACATACAAGGGACAAACAAAACTTGTGTCATTTTACGTCCTTCGTTCTTCTTCTGCAGTGAACTTGTTTGGTTTTTGATTTATTTCAGTTGTTTAACTTGTCTATCGTAAATCAGGTCCTATCAGTGAACCAGACTGTGCCTTCAGACAGTGTTTCTCGTCTATGTGCAGAATTTGCAGACATTTTTGCACCGGGCCTTGGTTGCGCTAAGAACTATGAAGCACATTTGGAACTGAAAGTGAATGCGCAACCGAAATTTTTCAGAGCGCGCAATGTTCCCCACGCATTGCGTGATGAGGTCGCAAGAACATTACACGATTTAGAATCACAAGGTGTAATTGAACGTGTGCAGGCTTCTCTCTGGGCATCACCCTTAGTAATTTTACCAAAACCTTCCGGAAAATTGAGACTTGGTGTGGACTTCAAGGCAACAGTGAATCCACAACTAGTGATTGCAACTTTTCCTTTACCCCGCCCGGAAGATCTTTTTGACAAACTCTGCCCGGGTAAATATTTTTCGTAGTTGGACCTAGCAGATGCGTACTTGCAAATACCGGTGGACGAAGAATCCCAGCGTGTATTGGTGGTTAACACGCATCTTGGTTTGTACAGATTCAAAAGACTGCCATTCGGGTGTGCATCCGCCCCTGCATTGTTTCAGCAGTATCTACAAACTGTTTGTGCGTCGATCCCTACTGCAGCAAACTATCTGGACGATATTGTGATCTCCGGTAAGACAGAAGAAGAACATTTAGCCAACCTCCGAACATTATTTCAGGTCTTGCGACAAAATGGTCTTCGCTTGCGGACGGACAAATGTGTGTTTTTTGCTCGTGACTTACCATGTTTGGGACATGTAATCAATGCCCAAGGCATACATCCGAGTCCAGAGCACCTCCGTGCCATACAAGACTTGCCTTCGCCGCAGAATTTGAAGAAGCTACAGAGTGTGCTGGGTAAAATAAATTACTATCATCGCATTATGCGCAATGCCTCTTCCATTTCAGCTCCGCTTCATCGCTTGCGCCGTAAAGGTGTTCCGTTCGTCAGGTCGACGGAATGCGAACGCGCCTTTTGCCAGTTGAAATCGGCGTTGCTTTCTAATACTTGCCTTACGCCATTCGATCCCCAGAAACCCCTTTTGTTGATGGTAGATGCATCGGATTTCGGGATCGGTGCTGTGCTTGCGCACAAAGATGGTTCACATGATCGCGCAATTGCCTTTGCGTCTAAATTGCTCTCGTCTGCGCAAAGACATTGTTCCCAGATAGAGAAAGAAGCTTTGGCTCTCGTGTTTGGTGTTACAAAGTTTCACGATTTCTTGTATGGTCGTCACTTTACTATCATCACAGACCACAAACCTTTGACATCACTTTTTCATCCGCACAAGCCTGTCCCTCCACGTACAGCGCAGAACTTCATTCGCTGGTCTATTTTCCTCTCGCAGTACCGCTACGATATCTTGTATCGGTCCACTGCTAAGCACGGAACCGCCGATGCGTTGTCCCGTTTGCCTGTTGCTGAAGATAGAGCACTCGATTCTTCCGAACTTGCTTTTGTTGATACGCAATAGCCCTTGTCAAAGTCGCGGATCGCGGATCCGTTGGTTCGCCGATTTTTTGCTCGACGTGGTGTTTTGTTGTTGCGTTCTGATAATGATCAGTCCAGAGTCGTGGTCCCACGTTCGTTACAGTCCTCTGTCTTACGGCTTCTCCACCAAGGACATTGGGGTATAATGCGCCCGAAACAACTTGCTCGTCAGCACTGTACTTGGTTCGGAATCGATGCTGCGATTACGAATATGTGCTCTTCTCGCATGGCGTGTGCCGAACAACAATCCGCACCACCGCGGAAATTCTTTGCATGGCCGAAAGCCACTTCCCCTTGGCAACGTTTGCACATCGATTTTGCTGGTCCATTCTGAAATCCTCGATGGTTGGTTGTGGTCGATTCATTCAGTAATTTTCCTTTTGTTGTCAAGATGTCTTCCACGACGTCATCTGCCACCATCCAAGCGTTATCCGCTATCTTTTGCATTGAAGGTCTTCCACAGACTATTGTTTCCGACAATGGCCCACAATTCATGTCCGCAGAATTTCAGTCATTCTGCAAGGCCAATGGTATTCAACGCCTGACATCCGCGCCGTTTTCGCCTCAGTCAAACGGTGCCGCTGAACGATTGGTCGGACTTTCAAGTCACAGATGTTGAAGTTGTAAGAGTCGCATTCTCGGGAGGACGCGTTGTTGCTCTTTTTGTCCTCGTATCGCTCTCAGCCCCGCGATGGTCGCTCGCCGGCTGAGTTGCTTCACGGTCGTCCTCATCGAACCTTGATGTCTTTGTTGCATCCGCCACATCAGGTTCCTGTGCAGCGGCAGACACTTGCTTTTGCCCCTGCCAACTATCGAGGTTCACAGCGTTGGCTCGTAGGGCGCATTCTTCGCTACCTCGGCCGCGCTATGTATCTGGTTTTGGGGTTTTGGGGGCCTCTGGTGAGGTGTGTCGGCATCTCAATCAGCTGCGCCTCTGTCGTCGCACGGGTTCTGCCGCTCCCCGTCTGCTTTCAGCGACGGTGCCGTCCGGTCAGCGTCCTGGGGACCCATCTACTGGCTCGCCTCATCCCCAGGTGTTACCGACGATGCCTTCCATTTTGCCCCATGGCGTCGCGCCGCCGCCGCAGCCGCCGCCGGCGCCGCCCGCAGTGGACGCGTCGCTGCAACCGCCGGGCGCCTCCCTGGGTCGCGCGCCGCCGATCGCTTCCCGTGACCAGCTGTCCTCCGACATGGAACTCTTGCCTGCTCCGGACCATCTGTCGTCTTCGCCAGTCGTGTGCTCCGACTCGATGGAGGTCGACCCTTCGGCCCCTCCTGACTATCTTAGGGCGCATACACCGCATGTTGGCGTGCACCCTGGACTAGGTTTTCAGGTGTTTCCTAGCTCCCCTCGGACCGAATGGCCGGGTGCGGGTGGCACAGCCTCGCCTGTTGTTAGGCTCCCCACCTCGTCACATACGCCAACGTGGGGTCCTCTCCACGGCGGGCGGAAGCCTTATAACACAACCGTCCGCCGATTTGCGGGGGAGGAATGTGGTGTCACCGCCAGACACCACACTTGATAGGTGGTAGCTTTTAAATCGGCCGCGGTCCGCTAGTATACGACGGACCCGCGTGTCGCCACTATCAGTGATTGCAGACCGAGCGCCGCCACGCGGCAGGTCTAGAGAGACTTACTAGCACTCGCCCCAGTTGTACAGCCGACGTTGCTAGGAAAGGTTCACTGAGAATTACGCTCTCATTTGCCGAGACGATAGTTAGCATAGCCTTCAGCTAAGTCAATTGCTACGACCTAGCAAGGCGCCATTTATCCTTTGCTATGTATCTAATGAAGCATGTACAGTAACAAGACCAATGTTCACCAATTGTGGATTAAAGTTAAGTATTCCAGCAGCTACGTACTTTTCTTTATAGCATTCATTACGTATCCTGTTTCAGACCTCACGCCAGCCTGCGTGAGTTTAAGCGCGTGCCTTTCGGTTACCCGTCACTGTGGATTGGCTGTCTTGCCAATCCACAAAAAAAACATGCTGTAGAAACAAAGCAGCGATTTCATGGTAACAATGGACGTGAGTCAGTATAGAAATAAACTTGCACCTAAAACGAAAGAAAGGTTATATTGAAAATTATTTCATAGTGCGTGGGTATAATATGAAGGGATATGTCCAATTCTTTTATCATTTTGATCGAAGCGGTATAATCTGCAATATTATGGACAAACGTCAAGGAAGTGCCACATTCACTTGAGAACAGAGCTCTCACTTTACGACAAAATCACGAGAACGTCTTGTATGGTCACTGCGTAGTCTCCATATCGCGGTAGTTTCTTTCCAGGAAGATCTTGAGAGGTCCACCAAAAACCCGTGATTCTCTTAATGAGTATTAATTTATTGGCACTTGTCGTGTATTGCTATTACTCTCCGAAGACTTGTCACATAATTTGCCTTAGTTGAGTTCTTACATCAACAGTAGCTCAAAATTTTTGCAGTAGCTTGCCCGACCTTCTGTTCACCTGGCTCCTTTCCTGGAATGCCCACATAACTTGGCGACCAAATAAGGTTACGCAGATGCAGCCGTTATGAAGATCTGGTAACAGGTCGTGGATGTTGGAAGCCTATATATTAGTGCATAATACATGGTGTTTCAAATATTTACATCCAATTTCACACAGTAGAGTTTCTATTTTTAAACCACCATACAATTCTACAAGCGTATATCTTTTCCATGCACCGAGATACAACCTCGGGGTACTTTTTCCAGTTATGTTTAAGATCAAAGTCTCCATTCTCCTTCAAGAATGTTCCATGTACACTGCACCGGGCCATGACAAATATCCAGACACTCGTCAAATTCTTCCACACTACCCTTAGGGCTACAAGTGCAGATATTTTTATTGGTGGTTCAAGACTGTGTACTGGGCAACATTACATCAGTATTTAGTTCTTTTGCAGACTAATGATTATAGCTGTTAGGAGTACTATGTTTTTAGATTTGGTTAGTACCTCTAAGTACATGTGGCAACATAAAGCCATTAAGGCTTATTTTCCCATGGGAAGCAAGTCAAATAGTGTAGTGTCGGTGCACGGACGCAAAACCGAAAGTTTATACTGACAAGTGCAGAACACTTAATGGTGCGCCCGGCTGTTGTGGACGAGCGGTTTTAGGCGCTTGAGTACGGCACCGCGCTGCTGCTACGGTCGCAGGTGCGAATCCTGCCTCGGGCATGGATATATGTGATGTCCTTAGGTTAGTTATGTTTAAGTAGTTCTAAGTCTAGGGGACTGATGACCTCAGATGTCAAGTCCCATAGTGCTCAGAGCCATTTGAACCATTTGAACCGTAACTGCACCACTAAGTTCAAAAATGGTTCAAATGGCTCTGAGCACTATGGGACTTGACATCTGAGGTCATCAGTCCCCTAGACTGCACCGTAACTGCACCACTAAGTTCAAAAATGGTTCAAATGGCTCTGAGCACTATGGGACTTAACATCTATGGTCATCAGTCCCCTAGAACTTAGAACTGCTTAAACCTAACTAACCTAAGGACAGCACACAACACCCAGCCATCACGAGGCAGAGAAAATCCCTGACCCCGCCGGGAATCGAACCCGGGAACCCGGGCGTGGGAAGCGAGAACGCTACCGCACGACCACGAGATGCGGGCTGCAGTTACGGCTGTGGAGACTACATCAGATAGTAATTTTGTCACCTGTCAGCGGGAAGGCTGTTGGTCACAGAGAAAAAAACAACTAACACACTGCAGTGGGCACTATACAGGTACCAAAGATCAGAATATCTGCAAAAATCAACAGTTGAAACTTACAACCGAGTGTTCTCCTGTGCACATATATATTCGAGCAACAATCCAAGTTCATCATTTTATGTAACGCAGGGTGTAACATGGATCGTAAAAACTAGCTTTGTGGAGGTAAGATAATCATGATTTCACACCGTGGAAAAGGAAGACTGTATTGGGATAGGGCTTGAGCTACTGAAGGGTCTTACAAAACTCACACCCTGATGGTACCAAACATGTTTCCCACTAGAATTTCATGCAACGCTCAGTGACCCACCTTCAACGACGCACGACTCTGACCCCATGCTAAAAAGTTGAAAAAATTGGTGTTGCAATTTCACCCACATTTACACACTCTAGCAATAGTTCATGTTTAGAACAAGCAGTAAAAGGTACATGGTGTGCTGAAAATCAAACGCATTAAAATGAAGATAAAATACACTCAATACGGTTCCCAGCGTGACCTTAATTCCTGAAATAGCAAAAATAGAAGATAACGCAAGCAGCCCCTCAAGCTAGGGTTCGGAAAGGAATCTACCTGCGTTAGATCTGGAATAGTATGCACAGGTGGATTCGCCCGCATTCTGTCTGGAACAAATACACCCGCGTCACATCGGAACAGCGTGCGTAGGTGGATTTTCTCGCAGTAGGTCTGAGGGGGAAGTGAGTGGGGCTTCCCCAACGAGGCACCATGAGGTAATATGTTATAGTTTTGTGTGTTGCCTATCTCTAATTGAGAATACTATTTGCTAACTGGAGCTTAAAAATAGGTACGAAAGAACACACGAAACTAAAGAAACGTTTTATGACGAACGCTATGGTAAGGATATGGAAAAATGTAGTGAAAGTCATTGTCTCCATGAGAGTTAATCTGAGGATGAAAAGAACAGCTACGCGCCATGATATTAATGTATTTGGGTACCAAAGAACTTTCACCTCCTTACTCACACCAAAAACAACGTGGTATAAATATGTGTCACAGACTGGTGTCTGCATCTTTATATCGAGCCTTACAAACTGCAACGTATTTCCTAATAAGCTGATCACGAGATCATTGGCTTGAAAATCTCTAGGCGGTTCTACATATCTCTGAGTGACACTAGGAGCCCTGCCTCTTTGCCTGATGGGGAACGTCGACGTATCGTACCTGCACGAGAGAATGATGTGTTGCCTTCCTAGCTACCATTAACGAAACGCCACCGTTCAGCATCCAGCCATATAGATTCGGATTACTATTTCTAACACTTAGATAATCGGCTGCATACGTCCCATCGAATGATAATCTTTACACATAGCATCTTAACTCTTTCCTGAGAGAATCTAACTATTGCAGCAGCTTTTTGTAGAAGACTGTCGTACCAGACAATGCATATATTATATGTAAGTATGGATTATACGTATTACCTAGCAGTCTGCGTGTTATGATTTCAATATTTTAACTAAATCTTCCTGTACTACTTGTTTTATCGTTTGTTATCGGTGAATATTGTTAAAATATAGCACTTTGCTACTTGTTACAAATTTAAAATCACATGTCTGCATATATCTTACGGTGGAAACGTGGCAGACATTCAGTAAAAGTTACAGCAAGTAGCTATTGGTGGAGGGTGGAAAAAATAATGACGTCTTTTATTTTATAGTAATTCAGTCACATACAGAGTTGTCAACGTGTATTACCTCGTAATTTAACGCTACTCACTTCCTTTCCTGTTCCACTCGCAAATGGAGTGACAGAAAATATTACTGTCTATACGTTTCCATACTAGTCATTGCTTTTACGCTGTCTTGGTGGAATGAGCGTTTGCGATGATGTAATCATTCTGCGTGTGCACAATGTCTACCTGAGTAATTCTCTGTGATCTCATAGTTTTAAATAAACATCTACAAACTAGGAGGATATTACAAGTGATATTTTAGTTGGGGAAAGATTTTTGTCCTTCAATCCAGGATCATCTTAAAGTGCTATAGCATGCATTTCGAAATACTACATCGAGCAGGGGAAATACCATACTTTCATTTCAAGGTTGATAAATTAAACAGAGCAACACCCGTCTTAGGTCCACTGAAGAACATAGGAGTAGGTTTAAACATAAAAGATGTGGTTGAGGACTAGATATCCAGCATGTATTTCAAAAGTAGTAGCATAACAATTGGTAGAATCTCTGACGTTATTACCGGTCCAGATCCCCTAAATTTTAGAACACAATTCCTTCCACATCTACCTCTATACATATTAACTTTATAGAGACTCAAATCACTTTAATAAGTATTAAGTAATACAGACAATTTAGATGTGGCAATATCTATTTTGTAGCTTCACTGTGCTTTAAAAGTGTGAGAAATGGTACATGTAATACAATTTTATTTTGCTCGAATTTGTGTAGATATCTTGCGTACATTATGATAAGCAAGCTACTTGTGTGAATTTTAATAAGTAATACAGGGAATTTAGGATTCTGAAACATTTAATTTGAAGCTTCATTGTACTCGCAAAATGTAAGAAATCTCACAATAAATTACAAATAATGTTACTTATCTTCGAGATATCGACTCTGACATCTCTGGAAATGTTACATCTCACTGTTATCACCTCTGGCTGTCTCTCATGAGCGTGTGTTTACAAACAATCTATATCGTTCTGCAACAATTAAAAAAACACCTTATTTCTTCCTAAAATGATCACCTTATTCTTTCCTTCCCTAAAAAAAGAACCGTTTGTGCTGACAGGACATAATTTCGCACCTTCACCGCGGGACATTCCTGTCTTTGAAATAATAAGCGGTGTTGAACAGGCAGTCCACAAGCTCCCACATGAAACAGCGTACGAAATTCAGCGAGAAACCAACCGTATACTGGCAAAGGCGAAGTTACCAGCATCCAACATGACCAGGGCTGAGCGCAACGGCCTTCGACCACTACGTAATGATGAAAGCATTATGGTACTTCCTGCTGACAAGGGCAATGCCGCCCTTAATTATTGAGTTCGAGGACTATGATACGAAGATCTGTGCGCTACTGAACGAAGATTCTTATCGGAAGCTCTCACGCGACCCGACATCAAGAATAGTAAGAAAAACATCAGAACTTCTTCAGTGATCTTCAGTGGAAGACAGTGTGGTTAAGAATCTTCTCCCACAGGCGGCTAGACTACGTACTGCTTATGGTTTACCGAAGATACACAAGGACGGGACGCCATTTCGCGCTATTTTGTCTACAATAGGTTCTCCAACATACAAGCTGGCGAAGTACTTGGCCAAGCTACCCGCTCCACATGTGGGACACTGCGAACATCATATAAAAAACTCAGCAGAATCAACCGTCTACGCCTTAGTGAGGATGCTATTATGGTCAGTTTTGATGTAGTGGAGCTGTTTACAAATGTACCTATCAAAGACGCTTTGGACCTAATTTCCCAGTATCTTTGTAAGTGACGTGGTCGAGCTATTTAGGCACACTCTTACGTCCTCCTATTTCGTGTACAACGGCCAGTATTACGATCAGACAGACGGCGTAGCAATTGGTAGCCCGTTGGCTCCAGCTGTTGCAAACCTCTTCCTGGAGAATTTTGAGGATATAGCCATAGATACTGCGCCATTGAAGTCGAAGTGTTTCTTTCGATACGTTGACGACACGTTCGTCATTTGGCCACATGGACGCGAGAAACTAGACGAGTTTTTGGAACACCTCAATGGCAACAACAGTAATATCCAGTACACCACGGAGGTGGAAAAAGATAATGCATTATGCTTCCTCGACGTCCTTGTCCTCCGTAAACGAAATGGGTGCCTTGGCCACAGCGTCTAGAGAAAACCCACCCACACAGACCTGTACCTGCACGCCACCAGCCATCATCATCTAGCACAGAAGCGCACAGTATTACAAACATTGGTGCATCGTGCAAGAGTAATATAGTAATATCAGACGACGATAACCTGCCCCATGAACTGAGCCACCTACGCAAGGTTTTCAGGAATTACGGTTACAGCGTCCATCAAGTGAAAGAAGTGATTTATGGGAAATATCAGGATAATACCACCGACGAAGAGCAGGAAAAGGAACTTGCTTTGCTGCCATTCTGTGGCTCTGCGTCGGGCAAGATAAGACGCCTTTTGAAAAGACTCAAGATCAAATCAATCTTCAGACCTCCAACGAAAATCCGTCACTTACTGAGACCAGTTAAAGACGCAGTAGGTCTCAGAACACCTGGAGTCTACGAAATATCTTGTGAGTGTGGCCAGAAGTACATCGGACAAACAGTGCGCACTGTCAAACAACGCAGGAAAGAACATGAGAGGTATTATCGCCTACGCTATCCAGAGAAATCTGCGTTAGCTGAGCATACGTTAGAAAACGGTCACCACATAAAATTTGACGGCACCTCTGTCGTGGCTCGCACTAACGGCTTCTGAGGCAGTTTAATAAAGGAAGCTATTGAAATAACAATTACCGCAAATACCCTGAATAGAGACGGTTGCTTGCAGCTCAGCGCTGCTTGGGATCCAGCGATCGCACAGTTGAAGAGGGCACATCGAACGCCGACTCAAAACATGCTCATATATGGCAATATCACAGGCACCAGTGACGTCACAGCCGGCAGCTAGCGTATATAAGGGCGCACCAACAGCCCACTGGCAGTAATATCACTTGACAATGGCCAAGGAGAGCTTGGCCGAAAACTCGTGTAGTTTTGAGCAATTGTCGTGGTTGGAAAACCGAGAACATTTTATTCAATGTTATCACATTCATACAAGCACCAGTTTGTTTACATTTTTTGTCTTGTGATGCATTATGTTTGCTACTCTGCAAAATTAGCGATGAAGAAAAGTTAGGTGATGACATTACACGTATTATTAGAATTAATACATTTTACGTTTTTAGATGCAGTTTACACTATATTTTCTGGCGCATTTTAGAAAATTTGACCTTATTGACTAGCATCATTGATGAGGTAAAGTAACTGATAGAGCCTTAAAATGCTTTCCTTATAAATAACCTCAACTCTGTCCCCAATAATGTTTGTCAGCATCACACTGCTTCCATTGCCAAAGTATTTTGCAGCATTTTATAATATTGTGACATCATAGATGCGGAAAGCCATTCATTTAACTCTCTGTTGTCTCTTAAACTGTGTTTGGTTCAAAGACCGAACTTCATCCTTTTTTTACCAGTAGAGTATAGAGACCTTTTGGTGACTGTGAGAACAAGTCGTGGCACAGAGATCGAATTTATATTGATTTCTAACAGTGGAGCCATCTGTTGGTGGCAATAAGCAATTTGGATGTGAAATAGTTGTGATTTAATTTCACGTTTTCAGAGTTTACAGAATGGTATTTAAGGTAAAATTAGTGTTTGAGAACTATGTATTACTATTTCATTATTTACATATTCCAAGCAAATGTTGGTTTTTAATTATTTATTGAGAATATGGTATATTCTCGTTCCATTAGCCACTGCGAATGATGATAGCTTCGAATTAAATATACTGACGTGACTAGTGAGCTAGTCCACAAACATTTTTTTGGAAGTTCAGCAGTCAAAACATACTTGACAACATTGACACTATTATAGACAATTCGTATACTTTGACATATATTGAATAAATATTTTGGACGTTTTTTAGCGTGGCCCATGTGGGGCTACATTGCAGTAGGAATACGTGATTGTAGGATTGGAGAGGAGATAGGACGACAGGGAGGAGGAGCGCTGTGCAATGATTGTGTGCAATGTTACGCATGTAATGAATATCTTTGACCACTTTAATATTACGTTAGAGGTGTATGTGTGTACATACGCAACTTTGTCACTGTTTATGCGCAAGAGGTAAATATCTTTCGAAAACAATGAATATCTTTGAATGAGGGTACGAAATTACTACTGCATATTTGATGCTATCTTTAATTGTACAATTTCATTGTTTGGAAAGATGAGGGAATGTGTGATGTAAAGCACACAAATGGTCTGTTTCCAGCAACTTAGATTTGTAATACAGAACATTGTGATTGATTGGCGGTAAGGGGAGGGGAGGGATTTTTAAATTTTTTCCACGAACATGATTACACTATTTCCACCATTCTGGTTTTCTCATTGGTTGTTTCATTTTTTAATACTGTGGTATGATTGGTTGAAGATTGGGAGGAGGGGAGGAAGAGGACAGAAGGGTTGGGGAATGGAGGTGTGTGGGAGGTGGTGTGGGGTGTGACTCGAAGATTTCATATGTTCATTGATACTGCCCAGATTGTAGGCAACCCTGCAGCAAAGGTCAAAGTTGGCTGTTCTACTGTTGTACTACCTTGCCAGTTATGCACTCCACTCGGTCATTAGTTCAGTAGTATCACTTTATGTGAATTCCCAGTTGTGGTGGTTATTAAGAAAAGAAAGAAACAGTCCGCAGAAGGACCTGTTTCCCAAAACAGAGTAAAGAATTAATACACGTACGAAAAATATCCAGAATGGTAGAGGGTGAAACGAGCGTTTGCGCATTTCTCATAGGACCGACTAGTACTCTCATGGGCCATTAATATATGGCGATGATTTTTCTGAGGCTTATTAGACGAGAGGAGCAGAAACCTGTCAAAACTTTCTCTCTTGTGATAGATCAAACAAAGAAGCATGGTTCTTGGTTGGAATTATTTTTGTTGAGAAGTTAGAGAAACGAAAACGTTCAGAGTACATTTGGTTTCGGAAAGTGGCTGAGAGAAGATTCGGGTTCAGAGACCAGCAGAAAAAAGATTTGGCTTCGGAGAGTGACGGAGAGAACTTTCGGTGTTGGTTCGAGGTACGAGGCAGCAGCCAGAAAGGCAAGTATTGTTGCTGCAGTGTTGAGATTTATCTGAAATCGATATCGCGTGTTGTTTAGGTAGCTTGCGACAAATTTAAAGTCATTTCGCAGTCATTGTCAAGTCTCTTAATTTTTCATTTCAGTTTTTCATGATCTGAAACTGAACGTTGTTTCAGTGAATACTGAGTTACCATGAAATGCTGGTTAACTCGCCTGATTTTTCTGGAGCACGTGTAACCTATCCTTAGTGCTCTGTATAACGCAGTTACTTCATCCACGTTATTTGAAGTCGAGTCAGTCGCAGTCTCTGAAATTAACGCCTCTTTTACACTGTGTTTCCCAGTACTTTGCAGAACCACCATATGTGCAACTGAGACAATTTAATACTTCTTGTTGTTCTCGTTATTTTGGAACGGAGAATTTCGCCATGTTGGTTTTTCCTGTGTTTGTAAATCTTTGTGAAATAAATGTGTAGCAATCGAATTCTTGTTGAGCCGGCTGGAGTGGCCGAGCGGTTCTAGGCGCTACGGTTTGGAACTGCGCGATCGCTACGGTCGCAGGTTCGAATCCTGCTTCGGGCATGGATGTGTGTGATGTTCTTAGGTTGGTTAGGTTTAAGTAGTTCTAAGTTCTAGGGGACTGATGACCTCAGAAGTTAAGTCCCATAGTGCTCAGAGCCATTTTTGAATGTTAATATATTTCGTAGTTAAGTAATCGCATGTCATTTGAATATACATTAGTCAACGACATCAACCATACTTATGCATTAGTGATACTGTTTCTTCTGACATTTCCGTAGTCCAGATCTTCTTATAAATAACAGAAAGCTTCCGATCAGCCTGAAGGCCCCTACTCACATATTTTTTGTAAGAGATTTTTTTTCATTTAGTCACCCTGGCAGGATACTAAGTTCATTCCCACTTCTTTCAGAAAATCATTGATAAGTCTTGGGACACTTTGCCTAGAGGATAACTAATTTCATAATCCCTGAGCAAACTGAATCTTTTTATATACACTGATGAGCCAAAACATTATGACCACCTACTTAAAAGCTTGTTAGTAGACTTGTCCACCCCTGCAACGCATTTCAGCAGTGATTCTGCATGGCATGGATTCGACAAGTACTTGATAGGTTCCGAGACGTTTGTGGCACCAGGTACCTACGCACAGGTCATACGTTTCCTGTAATTTACGGGCGGTTACTTTGTGGGCGTGTAGCGGGCGCCCGATAGCGTCCCAGTTGGATTTCATCGGCTTCAGACAAGCCGAATTTGGTGGCTATGAGATCAGCGTAAGTTCACTGTCATGCTCCTCAAACCAGTGCAGCACGAATCTGACCTTTTGTCACGGATAGTTATCCTGCTGGAAGATGCCTTCGCTGTTGGGGAAGGCATCAAGCATAAGGAATTAATAATGTTCACGTAGTCCACAGCCGTTACGGTGCCTTCGATTATTACCGCAGGTCTTATGGAAACCCAGGTGAATGTCCACTACAACATGATGCCGCTGCCAATGGCCTGCGACCGTGGAGCCGCCATTCGCCTCGATGACTGCGTATCTGGACATGACCATAGACCTCGTTTAATAGTAAACATGGTTCATCCGACCAGGCGACACGATTCCACTGATGCGCGGATGATCCCCTGCCCGATGAAATCATAACTGACGATGTTGTTGGGTCAACAAGGAAACACGTAGGGGTCCTTTGGTGCAGAACACCGTGTTGAACACTGAGCACTGAGCGGCATGCTCCAAAAACACCTGCGCCTGCGCTGACACTGTACTTCCATCATATTTGGCACACATCGCCGCCTATCCTGCTTTAGAGAGCGGGAAACCCTTCGATTCCTATGTTCTGTGATTAGGTATGGACGTCGAACCTTTTGTCGCCTACTCGTGGTTTCAGCATTCTTCAACCACTTTCCATACGGGCTCACTACAGTAGCACTCGAACAGTCGACCACCTTCGCCGTTTCCGAATGCTCGCTCCCAGGCACTGGGCCACAATAATCTGGCTTTTGCGAAAGTTGGCGTATTTCCGCATTTACGCCACTCATTGTCGCCAGAGTGATTCACCATTTGTCTCTGCTCCTCTCATATACTTCTCTTACTGCGTCACATGCCCTCACCGCTACCAGGTAGCGCACAACTTTCCGGTGGGCAGTGATCATAATGCTTTGTCTCATCACAGAACATCACACTAAAATTCTCTCCGATCTTTACTGAATTTCTATTTTGGCGTTTTATAGTGAATTTAGTTTCTGTAAACGTTTGGCAATCTGTTTTAATCAATAAGTTACACAGTTGATTCCCATGCGAACAGAACTCACAGTTTGCAAGGAATTCGGAACGAATGTAAATGCACAGAATTATCTACATATTTTGCCATTAGGATAGTTTAAAATTGTACTGAAATTTAAACTGATTCGTAAGATATGTTGTAGTTCGGACGTATGGCTTATGTAAAGCCGTGGAAATGACATCGCAAACCACCAGAATAAAAGGAGCGGCCTTAGCTGATGGTAGTAGCCTTTGCCGGGAGACATAGCGCGATACTAACGGATGTAGCAAGCACACAGCTACAGATATGCAGATTTTTCACGATGGCGATGTATTGTTTTTGCCTAGAGTGAGGATAGCAAAGTGAGGTGCATCTCACATGTGTGATTGTAACGGATAATAAACCAATATTACTCAGAGTTTCCATTTCCTATATATACAGGTAACACCAAGTCAGCCACAAAATAGATCGTTGGACATGCAGCAAAGGTAAATTTTGTTGACAGACACGCTCTTGATGGTGTATACAACAGAAGATCACACCGATAGAGCTACACGAGTACAGTCGACAACACGTGCGTAATGTCGCAGCGACGCACTCTGCTGTACCCCTATGGAGACGATGGTAGAGGTAACGAGTATAGTCTAGCAGAATGGCCTGCCATGCAATTTCCTTCTTTTACCTCAACCTAGCTAGATTTCCTGCGAGTGTTGTAGACCATGCAAGGTAACGTTTCACTCACACCAAAACATGCTCCACGGGGGACAGATCTGGGGATCGTGCTGTCCAGCGTAGTTGACGTGCACCTTGGACAGCACGTTTGGTGTCACGGGATCCATTTGGACGTGCATTGTCATGTTGGAAAAGCAGCATGCGCTGTTCATTGTTCCCTCTACGATCACCAGAGGAATAAGACCTTTGTAAGATATGGTTCCCCACACCAGGATGCCTGCGGTCGGCTCTGTGAGTCTCTGTAATATCCACTCCCTACGTTGGCGGTCACCTGCACAACGCCACATGTGCGTACTACCATCATTAACACCATGACAGAAGTGACTCTAATCACTGAAAACAACAAGTCTCCGTTCGTCCTTTCCTATCGCAAAACTACTGCAATCGGGCTCCACGATGTCGGGACGTGAGCGAAAGACGCCCTAACGGCACGCAGGATCGTAGTCCAGGTTCACGCAGACTGTTGCCAATGGTCGTCGCTGATACCCTTGAGCAACAGTGTCCATAATTTGTTGCCAAACCGCGGAGAGGTCCCATATGGCGCTACGTAAATTGTGACGGTCTTGGCGTACATCTGTGTGCTGCCGCTGTGCGGGCCCAGGCAAACGGTCACGTGCACCTTCTGCTGACCACTGGGGTCAACATCGATGCGTTGTGCAGACCTCTCGCCTCCCCTGTAGCGCAGTTCTGTTGTTTGACCACCCAGCCTCGCGCAGCACCACTATACGCTCTCGCTCAAACTGCGCCCGTTGTACAAGCGGTTCACGTCCTCGCTGTCGCTGCATGCTAACAATCCTGCACACACGGACGGAGCTCCGTACGCCACGGCAAACTGGCTGCTGCTGGTTTTGGAGGTGAGCAATCGCTGCGAAGTTTGCAACAGTCCACGTCTGATAACACGGTGTCTGGTTAGTCGGCAGAGCTGCGCGTTTGATCTCAGCATTAACTGCCCTGTTGTAGTGTCCCATGCAAGTATGCCATGCCGTAGTCACTTCCATCAAGGTGTATTTCATATTCTAGTCGTGTCTCTCTACAGGATAAGGATCTGGGAGTCTATCTACATTATTAGTCGGAGCTCGTACTTAACTATTTCAAATACACAGAAGTATAGCTCAATGACACGTTACGGGTTGCGTGAAGTAGAGCTCTCGTACTAGACAACTGTGTGACCTCGAATCTTGACCAGACTTCCACCACAGTTTCAGGTAAGATCCGAATACTTACGCTCACACCCGAAGACTGATATAAGTTCAGTAGCGCTATGTTACTATGAAAGACACTACAAAACACCTAACGAGTTTTCCAGTGGTTATCACTGAGCACATGCATTAAAGAGGAGTTCGGCTCAAATCGCTGCCAGAGTATTTATATTTAGGTTCCCTTAAATCACTTAAGGCACTTTCCAGGACAGAATCTTTGAAAAGAAAATAAAGTTGTGCTGATATGAAATATTTAAGCATTGGGATCTTTCCAGGACAAAATCTTTGAAAAGAGAATAAAGTTGTGCTGATATGAAATATTTACTCATTGCATACCTCTTTTTCTGTCTTTGCATGAAGCGTACCTATACATACAAACCGATAAGAAAACAATGGGAAATAGGTACAGTTCAAGTCCCTGTCACGCCATAGCAGAGAAGTGAGGCAATTGGTCCCAAATAGAAGCCGTAATAAGCAGTACCATACATAAATATGGCCTACTGATTTGAAGTGTGTAAGAGACAACAAAAGGAAACTTAAGAGGTAAATAAAAGGACATTTACCTTACTACACCCACTGAGTAATCAAGTATCTCTTAAATTTATTCCTAAATGAAAGAAGTTTTCTTGTTAGGTCTTCATCAAAAGACGGGAAGTTATAGAGATCTGTACAAAATCATCAAGTTCCTTTCTCACGAGTAGGAGCGGAAATGCGGCGAGTCAGTAATAATTCAGGACAATGGCACGAAACTTAAGAAGTAGCAGATAGTGAAATTATTTCACTATTTACTAAATTTTTCATTCTCGGTTCCTATGTAATAATTCCTGTCACATTTGCTGCGTCTGTTTTGTGTGCTTGTTTCTCTGCCCTCAGCTTATTTTTGTGTGCTACAGTTTTATCTATTTTCCCTTCCACTGTTCCGTCGAATTTTCCCTCAACTAACGTGGACTCGGATAATTGTAGTCCCCAGCATAACTTGAACAAGGCATTTCATTCTCGCAGTAGTTTCATAGAGCCATCTGTATATATTAAGTCTTTGTATAAGACATGCTACTCTCGTATCCTAATTACGGCTTCTGCTCTAGCGCGAGTGGGCGACATAGTTATTACTTTTAAGTCTGCTATGTTGTACCCTCATTACGGCTTCTACTCTAGCGCGAGTGGGCGACATAGTTATTACTTTTAAGTCTGCTATGTTGTTGTTGTTGTTTGTCTTCAGTCCTGAGACTGGTTTGATGCAGCTCTCCATGCTACTCTATCCTGTGCAAGCTTCTTCATCTCCCAGTACCTCTGCAACCTACATACTTCTGAATCTGCTTACTGTAATGACTCTTGATCTGCCTCTACGATTTTTACCCTCCTCACTGCCCTCCAGTACTAAATTGGTGATCCCTTGTTGCCTCAGCCGGCCGCGGTGGTCTAGCGGTTCTAGGCGCGCAGTCCCGAACCGCGCGACTGCTACGGTCGCAGGTTCGCATCCTGCCTCGGGCAAGGATGTGTGTGATCTCCTCAGGTTAGTTAGGTTGAAGTAGTTCTAAGTTCTAGGGGACTGATGAACTCAGAAGTTAAGTCCCATAGTGCTCAGAGCCATTTTGAACCTTGATGCCTCAGAACATGTCCCACTAACCGATCCCTTCTTCTGGTCAAGTTGTGCCACAAACTTCTCTTCTCCCCAATCATATTCAATACTTCCTCATTAGTTATGTGATCTACCCATCTAATCTTCAGCATTCTTCTGTAGCACCACATTTCGAAAGCTTCTATTCTCTTCTTGTCCAAACTATTTATCGTCCATGTTTCACTTCCATTCATGGCTACACTCCATACAAATACTTTCAGAAATGACTTCCTGACACTTAAATCTATACCCGATGTTAACAAATTTCTCTTCTTCAGAAACGCTTTCCTTGCCTTTGCCAGTCTACATTTTATATCCTCTCTACTTCGACCATCATCAGTTATTTTGCTCCCCAAGTAGGAAAACTCCTTTACTACTTTAAGTGTCTCATTTCCTACTCTAATTCCCTCAGCATCACCCGACTTAATTGGACTACATTCCATTATCCTCGTTTTGCTTTTGTTGATATTCATCTTATATCCTCCTTTCAAGACACTATCCATTCCGTTCAACTGCTCTTCCCTTTGCTGTCTCTGACAGAATTACGATGTCATCGGCGAACCTCAAAGTTTTTATTTCTTCTCCATGGATTTTAATACCTACTCCGAAATTTTCTTTGGTTTCCTTCACTGCTTGCTCAATATACAGATTGAATAACATCGGGGAGAGACTACAACCCTGTCACACTCCCTTCCTAAACCACTGCTTCCCATTCATGTCCCTCGACTCTTATAACTGCCATCTGGTTTCTGTACAAATTGTAAATAGCCTTTCGCCCCCTGTATTTTACCCCTGCCACCTTCAGAATTAGAAAGAGAGTATTCCAGTCAACATTGTCAAAAGCTTTCTCTAAGTCTACAAATGCTAGAAACGTAGGCTTGCCCTTCCTTAATCTAGCTTCTAAGATAAGTCGTAGGGTCAGTATTGCCTCACGTGTTCCAACGTTTCTACGGAATCCAAACTGATCTTCCCCGAGGTCGGCTTCTACTAGTTTTTCCATTCGTCTGTAAAGAATTCGCGTTAATATTTTGCAGCTGTGACTTATTAAGCTGATAGTTAGGTAATTTTCACATCTGTCAACACCTGCCTTCTTTAGGATTGGAATTATTATATTCTTCTTGAAGTCTGAGGTTATTTCGCCTGTTTCATACATCTTGCTCACCAGATGGTAGAGTTTTGTCAGGACTGGCTCTCCCAAGGCCGTCAGTAGTTCCAATGGAATGTTGTCTACTCCGGGGGCCTTGTTTCGACTCAGGTCTTTCAGTGCTCTGTCAAACTCTTCACGTAGTATCGTATCTCCCATTTCATCTTCATCTACATCCTCTTCCAATTCTATAACATTGCCCTCAAGAATATTGCCCTTGTATAAACCCTCTATATACTGCTTCCACCTTTCTGCTTTCCCTTCTTTGCTTAGAACTGGGTTCCCATCTGAGCTCTTGATATTCATACGTTCTCTTTTCTCCAAAGGTCTCTTTAATTTTCCTGTAGGCAGTATCTATCTTACCCCTAGTGAGATAAGCCTCTACATCCTTACATTTGTCCTCTAGCCATCCCTGCTTAGCCATTTTGCACTTCCTGTAGATCTCATTTTTGAGATGTCTGTATTCCTTTTTGCCTGCTTCATTTACTGCATTTTTATATTTTCTCCTTTCATCAATTAAATTCAATATTTCTTCTGTTACCCAAGGATTTCTACTAGCCCTCGTCTTTTTACCTACATGATCCTCTGCTGCCTTCACTACTTCATCCCTCAGAGCTAACCATTCTTCTTCTACTGTATTTCTTTCCCCCATTCCTGTCAATTGCTCGCTTATGCTCTCCCTGAAACTCTGTACAACCTCTGGCTCTGTTAGTTTATCCAGGTCCCATCTCCTTAAATTCCCACCTTTTTGCAGTTTCTTCAGTTTTAATCTACAGGTCATAACCAATAGATTGTGGTCAGAGTCCACATCTGCCCCTGGAAATGTCTTACAATTTAAAACCTGGTTCCTAAATCTCTGTCTTACCATTATACACTCCTGGAAATTGAAATAAGAACACCGTGAATTCATTGTCCCAGGAAGGGGAAACTTTATTGACACATTCCTGGGGTCAGATACATCACATGATCACACTGACAGAACCACAGGTACATAGACACAGGCAACAGAGCATACACAATTTCGGCACTAGTACAGTGTATATCCACCTTTCGCAGCAATGCAGGTTGCTATTCTCCCATGGAGACGATCGTAGAGATGCTGGATGTAGTCCTGTGGAACGGCTTGCCATGCCATTTCCACCTGGCGCCTCAGTTGGACCAGCGTTCGTGCTGGACGTGCAGACCGCGTGAGACGACACTTCATCCAGTCCCAAACATGCTCAATGGGGGACAGATCCGGAGATCTTGCTGGCCAGGGTAGTTGACTTACACCTTCTAGAGCACGTTGGGTGGCACGGGATACATGCGGACGTGCATTGTCCTGTTGGAACAGCAAGTTCCCTTGCCGGTCTAGGAATGGTAGAACGATGGGTTCGATGACGGTTTGGATGTACCGTGCACTATTCAGTGTCCCCTCGACGATCACCAGTGGTGTACGGCCAGTGTAGGAGATCGCTCCCCACACCATGATGCCGGGTGTTGGCCCTGTGTGCCTCGGTCGTATGCAGTCCTGATTGTGGCGCTCACCTGCACGGCGCCAAACACGCATACGACCATCATTGGCACCAAGGCAGAAGCGACTCTCATCGCTGAAGACGACACGTCTCCATTCGTCCCTCCATTCACGCCTGTCGCGACACCACTGGAGGCGGGCTGCACGATGTTGGGGCGTGAGCGGAAGACGGCCTAACGGTGTGCGGGACCGTAGCCCAGCTTCATGGAGACGGTTGCGAATGGTCCTCGCCGATACGCCAGGAGCAACAGTATCCCTAATTTGCTGGGAAGTGGCGGTGCGGTCCCCTACGGCACTGCGTAGGATCCTACGGTCTTGGCGTGCGTCCGTGCGTCGCTGCGGTCCGGTCCCAGGTCGACGGGCACGTGCACCTTCCGCCGACCACTGGCGACAACATCGATGTACTGTGGAGACCTCACGCCCCACGTGTTGAGCAATTCGGCGGTACGTCCACCCGGCCTCCCGCATGCCCACTACACGCCCTCGCTCAAAGTCCGTCAACTGCACATACGGTTCACGTCCACGCTGTCGCGGCATGCTACCAGTGTTAAAGACTGCGATGGAGCTCCGTATGCCACGGCAAACTGGCTGACACTGACGGCGGCGGTGCACAAATGCTGCGTAGCTAGCGCCATTCGACGGCCAACGCCGCGGTTCCTGGTGTGTCCGCTGTGCCGTGCGTGTGATCATTGCTTGTACAGCCCTCTCGCAGTGTCCGGAGCAAGTATGGTGGGTCTGACACACCGGTGTCAATGTGTTCTTTTTTCCATTTCCAGGAGTGTATAATCTATCTGAAACCTGCCAGTATCTCCAGGCTTCTTCCATGTAGACAGCTTTCTTTTATGATTCTTGAACCAAGTGTTAGCTATGATTAAGTTGTGCTCTGTGCAAAATTCTACCAGGCGGCTTCCTCTTTCATTTCTTTGCCCCAGTCCATATTCACCTACTACGTTTCCTTCTCTCCCTTTTCCTACTACCGAATTCCAGTCACCCATGACTATTAAATTTTTGTCATCCTTCACTATCTGAATAATTTCTTTTATTTGATCATACATTTCTTCAATTTCTTCGGCATCTGCAGAGCTAGTTGGCATATAAACTTGTACTACTGTAGTAGGTGTGGGCTTCGTATCTATCTTGGCCACAATAATGTGTTCACTATGCTGTTTGTAGTAGCTTACCCGCATTCCTATTTTCCTATTCATTATTAAACCTACTCCTGCATTACCCCTATTTGATTTTGTGTTTATAAGCCTGTAGTCACCTGATCAGAAGTCTTGTTCCTCCTGCCACCGAACTTCACTAATTCCCACTATATCTAACTTTAACCTATCCATTTCCCTTTTTAAATTTTCTTACCTTCCTGCCCGATTCATCTGCGATGTATTTCTCGTAATTCGGCGCCCCTTTCCCGAATTAACTGGGCAACGGAGTAACCGACTCGGGCTTCGCTGTAATTCGGCCCACCTTTGATGAAGAAACATGGAAACGGAATATCAATTCGGGCTTCCTTGTGGCCTGTATTTGACATTATTTTCCTATCGCAAACGGTGCTCTGTCCTATTCACTATGAGAACGCTACACTAGCGCCAGTGAGCGGTATAGCTATTTATTGTATGTCTGGGATACATTTCTCGTAATTCGACGCACCTTTGCTGAAGAAACTGGGAAGCGGAATAATCGACTCTGGCTTCCTTGTGGCCCTGCTGCGATCATCACCAGCAGTTTAGAAGTTTTCGACGGGCGCCAGTTTCGTGCCTTGGGCCTGCGAAACTTAATCGCATCGGCGAAAAGTTTGAACTGAAGGCGATGCACTGATAGAGTTAGCGCGAATATTAAGTTATCTGCGCTTCATTTGTTTACTTTTGTAGATCCATGTTACCCGAAGCGAGTAACGCAGTGGTTATAAGACAGGACCGGCTATTAGAAATAACTGGTTTCTGATCCCTGTGCGGCCTCTGAGGTGTGTGTTTTTCAGGGTAACGTACGTCGATTGAGACAAAGGGAAGGATAAATCTTTAGAAAATAAAAAGGGACCAATTGCTTTCCTAACTTTATAAATTAACAGCTTGCGGGCCATGTGTAATGTCATAGTAACTGGTGAGACGTTGCGCACTAACATTTAATTTATACGACAGGGGATAAGGCGACCCAAGGCGCAACTTCAAAAAATTGATAAATTCAGTTTCACCTATGCAGTTCAAAAATTAAAGCAATTATTACAATGGTGCCACATATAGTACTGCATTTCGATAAGGAGAGTTACAGCCCTACGTTATAGAAATTAAATATGAGGTGCGAAAAGAAAGTTTATGTAAGCGCGTTGCAGCAGCCTATATATGCAACATAGTGCGACTCCGATGCCTATATACAATGATGAGCCATAACATTATGACTACCTCCTTGAAAGTGTATTGATCCAGCTCTGGAAAGCAGTTCACCAGTGATTCTGCGTATAATGGGTTCTACAAGTACTTTGCAGATTCCTAGAGGTTTATGGCACCGGATGCCTACCTACGGGTCACACATTTCCCGTAATTTACGGGCAGCTGGTTTGTGGGCGCGGAGATGGCGTCCGATGGCGTCCCAACTGGGTTTCATCGGATTCCCATAAGCTGAATGTGATGGCCATGAGATCAAAGTGAGTTCAATATCATGCCCTTCAAATCACTGCAGCACGATTCTGACCTTGTGACACGAACGGCTATCCCGCGGAAAGATGCCATCGCTGTTGAGGGAGACATCAAGCATAAGGAGCTACAGGTTATACCTGATACAGTTCACGTAGTCCACAGTTGCTATGGTGCCTTCGACTACCTTCGCAGATCTCACTGAGTCCAGGTGAATATGCCCCATCACATAATACTGATCTCATCGGCCTGCGTCCGAGGCGCGCTGCATGTTTCAGCAGCCGTTTGTCCGAATGACGGCACATCTGGTCACGACCATCGACCTGGTTCAATAGTAGTCTTGATTCATCCGACCAGGCGACACGACTCCATTGATGCGCCGTCCAATTTCTATAATACCGTGCCCACTGTAATCATAATTGACGATGTTGTTGGATCAACACGGAAATACGTTGTAGTACTCGGCTGCGGAAGGCCTTGTTAAACAATGTGCGCTGAACGGAGTGCTCCAAAACACATGTGCCTACGCCAGCACTGTCATCAGATCTGCCACAGGTCGCCTCCTATCCTGCAGCAGAGAGCGGGGAAGCCTCCGATCCATATGTTTGAGATGAGGTATTAACTTCCTAATTCTTGTCGCCTGCTCGTGGTGTCAGCATTCTTCAACCACATTCCATGCATACTCCCGACAGCAGCAAGCGAACAGCAGACCACCTGCCCCGTTTCCAGATGTCCGCTCCCAGACACTGGGCCACAGCAATCTGGAGTTTATCAAAGTCGCTCAAGTCGACGTATTTCCACACTTATGCCATTTATCGTAGGTAGAATAATTCACCAATCGCCTCTGCTCCACTAATGTACGTCTCTTACTGAGTCATGTGTCCTCAACGCCACTAGGTAGCACACAACCTCGCGTTGGGCAATGGTCTTAATGTTTTCGCTCATCAACATACAAGCTATAGCATGTAGGTAAGGAATTAGCGTGGTATTCGTGTTTTTCCGTCGTGCGTACCATAAATGCGGAAACGTGAACTATGGCGACGTTATTACCAAATTGATCCAAACATGACCAGCGTGCTATTATTCTTTTCCGCCGTAGGACAAACACTGGTAGTCATCCATCGGAGAATGATGAATGTGTTTCCGGCAATAATGACGTGCAGTTAAGACGGACGCCTGGGGAAAGCTGCAACAAGGAGTGCTGCTGTTCCCTGATAATGCACCTCTCCTTACCGCGTACGTCCTGACGTAAATGAAGTTACGCCATCTCAAGTGAGACACACTCCTGTACGTGACTTCTCGTAGTCCTGATCTCTCGCCATAAAATTATCTGGCCTTGGGAGCCTCAAAATTGACCTTGAATGGTCGACGATTTCTGTCAAACGAGTATCTGAAGTAGACAGTAACTGACTTCCTGACGCAGCAGGACACGTGGTTTTACCAAACGGGTATCTTCAGTCTAGTACGTCGGCAGGATGTGTGCCTCAGTGCTCACGGCGATTTTGCTTACTTGGCACTTCGATTCTGGACTGTGCGCCCTACGAAAGGAAACTTTTTGATCTCTCCTCGTATTTCAGCATCCTAGAACATCTATTCTTCCATATCTAAACAATACATCTGGAAAACTGTCGTTTTGCCTTTTTCTCTGTTTGAACAGGCAATCTCCGAAGCCACTAGATGAATATTCATGGATTTTGACAGGTAGCTTCAGTGTAGCTTCGGGAACATACTCGTATAACCTGTATTAGATCAAAATCGGATCAGGTAAAAAAGATATCGTACTTTATAATCTTTAGAGTCTGCTCAGATTAGTGGTTCGGATGTTTGCCTCAGTGACCATAGCGTTGTGCACAAAGGAAGCAATATAAGATTCTGTTACTTTCTTTGTGCACCAAATACACAATAGATGGCCCTGCTATTTTTACCTCAATGACAGAAGTATTTTAGGAAGTTCATGCTAATGACAGATCTAAGCTCCACAATATTGTCTTCACTGGTACAAGCTAACAGCGAATTTGCATGACTAGGGTATGAAGATCTACTGATTTCGCTCAGTGCATTAAAAAGTTAACGATATTTTCTTGCTTCTTTCTGGAAGTCTTCTTTATATTTGACTTCTTTGCTAGCAAAATAAATTTATTGAGTTTGTTTTGCGATTTGGGTGCCTAAACATTTGTTTATAAAGAAAAATGCCTACACAGCAGTCGAGTCCTTCTCAGTTTAGTAGAACGGCTAAAATATTGAGGGTACAGCTAAATTTAGGTACCTGGGCAGCACTGGGCTTCTCAGCTCGTGTAACATGTCTTTCATTTGTGCAGGAAATCTCGATTAAAGCGTGACATAAAGCTGTTTGTGCTCATTCGTCGCTGTCTATTGTTAGACATTTTCCCCTGGGCTACTGCTTTGTGTATCATTTCACAGTGAACTCCCACCCTCCTCTTTCTTGCGTAACACAATCTCAGTTTCAATGAAATTTTTTTTATATACTTTTCAGTCCGTACTTCTACCTATAATGCTACAATAGTCTGTCCAAGTAATGACCCATCATAGAGTCAGGGACTTTTCAACCAAATACCAGGTGGGCTGTTATTGGGCCAGAGGGAATTCCAATTGGGAATATTTGGGAGTGGCTTCCAGTTCCGGAATATGCATTAAAAGTGGAGCGTATCGCCCGTATTCAGTCAAAAAGTGCGCCAGAGCGGAAGTGAGTTGTAACAGACCCAGCTGCAGGAAGGTAAGTGTTACGCGCTGCAAAGCAAAACACGGGTGACAGACATTGGGGGGGGGGGGGCAGAGCCAGATGGGTACAGTATAGAAACAACTGACACTGTAATATTATAGCAGAAGGATGGAAGCCGTACCTCACTTGCCACCACAGAAGTGTTTAGAATACGTGCCTTAAGCCCTAATGAACATAGTCTGCAGCGTACAAGTACTCAGCCATTTGTGTACTAAAATACTCTAATTTGGGTATCGCAGCCTGAATAGTAAGCCTGTGACACCTGGAGCGACACCCTGGAATGCAGAACATGATCCTCTGTTCGATCACGTGACAGGGCAGCATGTCCTGAGTCACGGAAGCAGCCGCCGCCAGATTTCATTCATCACCCATTACTTTCAATAAGACTCCAACAAAAAAGTGAATTTTGAAGTGAAAATACAAAAAAACCAAAGAAGTGCTAAATTTGATGGAATGGTGGCCAAAGTTGAGCCAAAAGAATGCTATTTCCTTTAAACTCAAAGAAGGGCTCCAAAAAGCAGCACTTTCATACATCACAGTTCACATATTCATGCTATTTTCATGAACGTCTTGATGTTGTGAAAGTTAGGCCATTGACTGATGGAACAGAAGAGCACACATTCCAATTGACTGATCCACCTGTAATTTTAACAAGCCCTGTAACACGGGCTTAGCCATACGACGCATCTATAAATGGCAACAAAATGCATGACCAAGGGCCCTTTCTACCATTCTTACAAAAAGAAGAAATCATCCAGAGGTTTAACGTTCACAGTTGGCCTATATATGTGAAAGAATTTACCATGTGTATAGTATAATAAGAAGGAGAATGAAAAACTGGTATAATTTGTTTGATTTTTGTCGATATTAGCAGTAACGTGTGGGTTACATAATGATTATGACTATTTATTACAAAATTTTGGAAAAGCTCACATGTCCACTACTTAATTTTAACTTCATATCAAGGACACTTATCAAGATTGTCTACAGTGCATTGGCAGTCATCCAGCTACATTAATTTTAACAAAATATAAGCAAAACAGAATTTCAACTCAACTTTATGATGTAGAATATTTTTTGTACCTCCTGAAAAGTTTAAGTTTTTGGACATGCGGAATTTCCGGTCTAGTGAAGCAGACCATACAACCCGTCAGCTTTGACCAATGACGTCAGAATTGGCCAGAGAGCATTTATTGCACACATGAAAGAGCTGACAACAATGTTCAGAAACAAAGGAATACGAGAGACGAAAAATATAGCTGACATATATAAAGGCCAGTAGTATTTTCACGTTAAGGATATCGCGTGTTTGTACCGTATTATTTCTCTGGAAAATGAAGGGAAAAATGGATGGAAATATTGGTAGCATAGAATACATCACGTCACTTATATATGAGTTGTATCTCGAACCTCAGTCGAACTGTGTTGCTTAAGTGCAGTACGTGATACAAATTTGGCGTACGTCGAGTTCTTCGTTTTCACTGGCATTATTGTCCTTTTGTTCAGCTGAACTATGTATCCCCTGCTTCACTAAACCCTGAATGAAGCACGGGATATAAATTTTACATGTGTTGTTTATTTCGCCTCCGCTATCACTAACAGTCTGTTCTTACGTAGATATTAGTCCTACCGATGGCAGAACGAGCTATGTACATAATATTTGTATCCCATACTTCCGCTGACGTCTATATTTGTACACTGCTAACGAAAACGTGGAAATGGGGGTACGTTACATTTGCAACCTGTACCTCAGTTGAACTACGCGAAAAGGCAATAAGACGACACATATACAATTTGTATCCTATACTTCACTATTGGGTACAGTTTTTTTTCGCCTTCGATGCTAATAGTATCCCATTCTCTGCCTGTGGATAATGATCTGAACTCAGTATTGTAATTTGCTACGAGATGCTGATAACCCCTTTCCCCTAAATCCCTATATGAAGAAAACCCGTCTGAAATTACAATGGAACCCTCTGCATCGCGATCTTCAATTAAGCTGACCAAAACTTCCTTCCTTCAATAGGGTTCTACTTTGAACACTACATCGTCACATTCCTGACCTGAAACTACTGCCCCCCCATACCCATAATTCCACCGGAGGTTCCCCCCTGTTGTACTTCCTTTTGCCAAAATGTGATTCGTAAATTTCGACCATAACATCCGGCCCCCTCAACGGCCCCCTATATTTCATGTACTCCCCAAACATTTCCGAACAAAAAGAATACCAATCCACAACTGTACGCTTACTCACACGACATGCGTGCACACACAGCCACACAGGATATCTCAAACACCAACAGTAAGTGATTTTCATAAGGTCTCTCAAGGCGAGCTTAGATTTTTCGAACCACGTCCCTCTTCTAATGGATCGCCATAACCTATCTCTGCTGCAGCCCCATACGAATAAGTCGTGGGTACGGCGACGAGATAAACTTGTCAGGCGTACATCTTCATCTTACTCATGACAGCCATGAGACCACACATTTGCAAAAAACAATTCGTGGCCAATATGTCTTCGCCCATAGCCTCTCGTAAATCACCAAGGTTCATCGGAACAGATAAATCCATACCTACAAACGAAAATGAGATACTAAAAATTGTTTTAAAATAAGAAACTAAATAGTCCAGATTACCTCAATATCATTAAGAATGTTATTAAGTACCGAATGAATTAGAAACAACCAATTAATTTGATAAATGCACACGAAGAATATTTTCAGAAATATGTAGTGATCTCTTTTAAAATCACATTCAATTATTTTAGTGTACAATGATAGCGCTTATCCGGAACATAGAACTTTTTATTATCTGTGGTTCGAAGTTAAGACATTACTATTAATGAGTAATGTATGACGTCATTGGTCAAAGCCGATGGGTTGTATCCCCTGCTTCACTAGAACCGGAATTCCTCAATATTGCCAACGTCGATACTACTCCGTACTTTTCGTTTTCACAGGGAAATGCCAGAGATGACAGGTATATTACAGTACCAACAGCTTGTGCGGGAGATTGAAATAAAAGAGAACCTTATGCACGTTACAATACTTGAAACATGTAGAATTCCTCTCTGACGACATCGCTTCCTATCATATTTTAAGAGTAGCTGAGTGTGCAGGAACATCTACTATTCTAATCAAAGTATTTAGCAACTTACATTTATGCGCTTTGTACGTTGAGAAATTCCATGCAGGTCGAACAGAGTTTCTTTCAGCACCTCTGGCAGATTTTGTGGTGTCATCCAGTATTAGTTTCACATGGTCGCTCTCCAGAATTGTGACATGTCCGACAGGCACAAACAAACTTTCAGTACGTTCGTTACTATGTAACGGACAACAATACATTATATGAAAACAATCTAGGCTCGCTGATGAATACATATTATGGTCAATCGATATGGCTGGGATCGAACTCCGTAAACTGAACGCTACAGAATTTGAACCCAAGTGTGAATACAATGATTGTTTGTTTCTGCACAGATTCAGTTTTATTATAATGCTTACTCTCTCAGCTGTGTCACTGCAAATACCTGATCGATAGAGCAAATCAAAGAAGAAGCCCGTTAAAAGTTACTGAAATCTGTTCATTAAAAGATATAATACAGCTTTCATGCTCTGCTAAGATCTAAAATGGGTTTGATACAAGCATTAAAATGCAACTTAGCAGGCGATAAATGTGAGCGCTTTTTACTGATGAGAACGTGCGACGTTTTCTAGCAATCAATTCTTGTCATCAAGTGCGGGATAGAAGTTCTTGAATGTGTTATCCTCATCGTCTTTGCTCACTGGTAGATCACCATGCTTGCAAATCATGAGCTTGAATATTAGAGGCATAGAGAGCTGTCCTCTGCATTTGCCCTGTGACAGTGGTCGCAAACTGTGAAGACTGCATATCACATTCGTGTGACGAAAAGCATAACTCCGTTGTACTGACCGGAAATATCCTCTCTTCTGCATTTGTAGCTACTTATCACGCCTGTGAGGATTTTGCCAGTGTATGTAGGGCGAAACAAAGAACCGCAGTGGCAGTTTCAACGTTAGTGTCGACAGTTAAGGATTGGCATATCATATCATCAGTTCTCGTTGCCGGGCCGTGCGGCTGGCGACGAAGGACGGGTTGGTAAGCCACTGCTGTCTGGGGCGTCTCCAGAAACTCTTTCCTGGTCATCTGGGCTCAGTTCAAAGCGAACCTCGTCACCGAAGACAGTTCTACCCCAGCCAATGAGATTCCAGGCCGAAGACGTATCTAGAGACGCCGCAGACCGTGGTGGGATATCAACTTGATTGTTTCCCGCTATGCGACAACGGCCCGACAACCAGGAGTCGTGGCCTATGGTGCCATTTCCTGTCATAGTACGACCCCTTTGAGTATAAGCGGAATCCTTACAACACAGAGGTACGCCCCGTTTTGTTGCCATTAAGGCAAGCCACCTTGTGCTTACATTTCAGCAAGATAAAGCGAGCCCGCTCATGGCGAGAGTTTCTACTGCTTGTCTTCGAGCATTCCAAATTCTGCTTTGTCCTGAAATGTCACCGGATCTCTCCCAATATGAGAACATTTGTAGCATTATTGGCAGGCCTTCCTATCAGCTCGGTATTTTGACGATCCAACGCGGCAAATGGACAGAACTTGACACAATATCCATGGTGACGACATCCAACAACTCTATCAAGCAGTGCCAAGCCGAATAGCTGCTTATATAAAGGCCAGAGATGAACCAGCAGGTCAATGACTCGTTCAATTTTTGAAGCTCTTTCTGTTGAATAAATCATCCGAATTTCCTGAGACTTTAATAATTTGTTTGTCCCTACATGTACATCACATCTGCCGATTTCCCTCCCATTCGGATAATCCCTTCGTGATGCGCCTTTTTTGTGATAGATTGTGTCATTAACACCAGTGACTTATAGTGTTAAAACCATGACGAAACAGAGTTGAAAAGCAACCAAATCCACAAACTGGTGAATACCGAGAATGCTCAGAATGGGCAGATCTTGCGCGGAACAAACCCTGCATTTGAATACACTAATACATCTAAAACAGAGAAGAAAATTTTTCCTAGTCACACCATAGGTTGCAAGAAAGCCTATTATTTAGTAGCCAGACGAATAACATTCAAAATTTTGGAGGGAATGAAACGCGTTTAGACAGAAAATCCATTGAACTGACTGAACAAATCTTAAGCAACACGAAATCCAAAGTAGAGTTCAGAGAAAAGGTTTCAGAGTCTTCGAAGGTCAAATCCGGAATCTTTGACTGTGCCCTTCATAAGGTGCCCAGGGATCGGTGCTCAGAAATGAAAGGAGTCAATGGGAGACGAATGGGAGGCAATTCGCAGACGATATAGTGATATTTTCTGAATCACTGTAAGAACTCGAGAGATAGGCTGCTAAAGCAGGTTTATTTATTATTTATTTATTTATTTATCAGGTTCCGTTGCACTAAGCGAGCCACAGCTAATTGGTTATGGACGAACTAAGAACATAGTGTACAGATTACTGATAAGAAAATTTTAAACAAATGAATCTATAAAGCACAATAAAATTGAAAATAGAATATACCAACAAATTACACATTACGTAGAAGAGATCTCACCTACATGGCAGTTCCCATACCGAACAGAAGGAGTGTGTTGCAAGAAAATTAACAGCAGTGACTTATAGTGTTAAAACCATGACGAGACAGAGTTGAAAAGCAACCAAATCCACAAACTGGTGAGTACCAAGAATGCTCAGAATGGGCAGATCATGCCCGGAACAAACTTGTGGTTGAATACTTGACGTTCAACAGTCTAGTCTTGCAGCTCTTCTGAAAGCCTATGGAAAATGATACCTGCTGAGGAATCCACATTTTTTTGAACAAGACTTAAGTAAATGTTATGTAGGTGTATATCGTTTCTCCGCCTATTGTTCACTGAATGAATGTTTCATTTACTTCTGAATAAACCAACATTACATAGCAAATCCGATAAAGGGATATATGCTGAGAGATTGCAGAGATACCTGAAATCAGCCTACTCGAAGATCGCGAACTGACGCCATAATTCAGTCGGACCTCTAGTTTCTGGGCTAATCCTATTCTCTGTGAGTGTACACAGCTGTCTCAAAATATAACACCACTTCGGCTAACACCGTAAAACTAAACAAAGCACACAAGGCTTCATGTTTCAGTGTCAGAGACAGTGGAGTTCATTCTCATAGTGAACATAGCAGCTTCAGTTAATGCATGAGATTTTGGATGTGGTTCTTCTGAGACAGTTTTCCACCTACTGTAAACCCTAAAAATTTTGAAATGGTCGACTTTTCAACAAAAATTTCGCTTTTACACTAGTTCCATGACAGAAATTGTATGCATTGCATTTAAGCTTTAATCTTTTCTTTGAAAAAAAAAAAATAGTTCAAATGGCTCTGAGCACTATGGGACTTACCTTCTGAGGTCATCAGTCCCCTAGAACTTAGAACTAATTAAACCTAAATAACCTAAGGACATCACACACATCCATGCCCGAGGCAGGATTCGAACCTGCGACCGTTGCGGTCGCGCAGTCCCAGACTGTAGCGCCTAGAACCGCACGGCCACTCCGGCCGGCCTTCTTTGAAAACCACGTGCTGATGTTACTGACTACTCTGTTAGCTATATTATGTACATTACACTCCATATCTTTCACAGTAACACTTGTATTGTCTGCAAAGAGAACTCTCCCCATCGCCTCACTTTCCATGACCCGAGTCCCATTTAAGATCTTTCCCGTTTGCTGACACCTTCTCATTCCTACTTTCCTTACATGCAATGAGCCATTGGTGAGCTTTTATCATAATCCCACAATATTCCAACTTACAGAGAAATATTACGGAGTCCAAAATACTCATTGCAGTGACTTCCAAAGGGCGAGGTGTCAAAGCAAGGTTGGCAGCTTGCAACGGCACCACAAGAAAGAAGAGTCACTGGAAGCCGCACTGACAAATGAGTGACACTGACATGCCCATGGCCGGAAACCTTTCGCTACGCCATCACATCGCGTGTTCTACTTATGGAAGACCGCAGGACCGCTCAGTCCCATATCGCTTCCTGTATCCCCATACCGTATCGTTCGGTCGCTCTGCCAATCAGTTCCCCGGGAACCCGGGAACCCGGGCGTGGGACGTAAGCCATTCGGTAGCAATTCAAAGCAATCGCACCAGCCAGGTCACAACAACTAAGGGTATGTTTACCTGACTGCTGTGCATCTAGCACGGCGCACCGCAGACCACACGGCGCCCCACATCCAAAACAGCCAACCGACAGAACCACCAGATACGCTATTCCCATTATTGTTTTCGAAAATTGTGTTTGCACTGAATAGTGTTGGTAATGTTATTCACACATCAAACAAGTTTTGCATCTCATAGGTTCCGAGAGTTCCCGAATCCGTACAGAAAATTGGAATAGATATCAACATAAACATCATTTCCGCCGATTTTAATGCTCACGAAAACCTCACATTCCATGTTGTACCACCATACAGCGAGACCTTCAGAGATGGTGGTCCCGACTGCGGTACACGCCGGTATCTCTAATACCCAGTAGCACGTCCTCTTTCATTGAAGCATGCCTTTATTCGTCGTGGCATACAATCCCCAAATTAATCAAGGCACTATTGGTACAGATTGATCCACACCTCAACGGCGATTCGGCTTATATCGCTCAGAGTGGTTGGTGGGTCACGTCGTCCATAAACAGCCGTTTTGAATATATCCCAGATGTGTTCGATAGGTTCATATCTGGAGAACATGCTGGCCATTCTAGTCGAGCGATATCGTTATCCTGAAGGTATTCATCCACAAGATGTGCTCGATGGTGGCGCGAATTGTAGTCCATGAAGACGAATGCCTCGCCAATATGCTACCGATACGGTTGCACTATCGGTCGGAGGATGGCATTCACTATCGTACAGCCGTTACGGTGCCTTCCATGACCACCAGCGGTGTACGTCTGCCCCACATAATGCCACCCCAAAACAGCAGGGAACTTCCGCCTTGCTGGACTCGCTGGACAGTGTGTCTAAGGCGTTCAGCCTGACCGGGTTGCCTCCAAACACGTCTCCAGACGATTGTCTGGTTGAAGGCATATGCGACACATCGGTGAAGAGAACGTGATGCCAATTCTGAGCGGTCCATTCGGCATGTTGTTGGGCCCATCTGTACTGCGCTGCGTGTGTCGTGGTTGCAAAGATGGACGTCGCCATAGACGTCGGGAGTGAAGTTGCGAATCATGCATCCTGTTTCGCACAGTTTGGGTCGTAACACGACATACTGTGGCTTCACGAAAAGCATTATTCAACATGGTGGCGTTGCTGTTAGGGTTCCTCCGAGCCATAATCCGTCATCGTTTTGGTTCACGCCGAGACACCTGTACACTTCCCTTCTTGAGAGCCCTTCCTGTCACAAAGTAACAATGAGAACGCGATCGAACCTGGCATTGACCGTGTAGGCATAGTTGAAGTACAGACAACACGATCCGTGTATCTCCTTCCTGGAATGACTGGAACTGATTGGCTGTCAGACCCCCTCCGTCTAATAGGCGCTGCTCATGCATGGTTGTTTAGGTCTCTGGGTGGGTTTAGTGACACCTCTGAACAGTCAGATGGACTGTGGCTGTGGTACAACATCCACAGTCAGCATCTATCTTCAGGAGTACTGGGAACCGGGGTGATGCATAACTTTTTTTGATGTGTGTATATCAGCTGACACTGTCAAGGAAAACGACAAAGTTAAAAAATCGTGTGAACACTGAAATGATTCCAGATATTGCCATTGTGTGTCTGTTGTTTGTGGGTGCCGTATCTGAAATAAAACCAGCAACCGGGATACAGTAAAAAACTTTACTATTGGCGGGTTTCGAACAGTATGTCTGTCTTTTCTCAGAATATCAACCAGTATTAAAGACTGTAGCAATTAGTCCACAGGCTGAGAGTCATAATTCGTGAATAGCATGTGACGCCTAGCATGTTTGTTAATTTGAATTCGAAATATACTAAAAGGTGTCACAAGCACCAAAACCTGAGTAGGCCATACTAAACAAATTGTCTTCTACTTTGAAACTTTTTAAACAGTTTCAGCAGTGTTTTTTGTTTAGTATTTGAGCCACATGAGCACATGAGGTTTTAGATTTGTAATAACATTTGAGCATAACTGTATCAGATACGTTATGCAAAACTTTGCAATAACTCCTTCTGGTTAATACTTTATTGATGTTACTATGTGAATACACGTTAGTAGTCCTTAACAACTCATATAACAAGCAGTGTCACCAGCTATTTATCTGCGCTGTCAAGGAATGATTCCAAATTTTGCAGGAGAAGTTATTTAGCTATTCCAGGGTTTTCAACCCAGTTGCTCTCTTACGTTTCAAAGGGATTCGTCTCGTCCCACTTACGTTGCCAAATTACATGGAACCACATTTCCTCAAGCTGCCTTGCCCGCCCTTGTCGTTTTTGGCTTCTTCTTAACAGTAATATATGTCCACCATGTCCATACATGATGCAATACCGCACATATTTAAAAGGTTTAACGTGAACCAATATGTAATTATTCAAGCCTAATTTTGGTCTTACAGCCTGTATGTACTAAAATTCTATCACTTCCTTCTTATCTAGAGACAATTTTAGGTTGTAATCTCAGGCTACCTGCTAGAACATATGGATCTGAAGGTCATCTTAATTCACTGCAGTCATACTAAGGTCATCTGAATATAAAGCTGCATTTCGTTTTGTGTCACCGTCTAAAACTACTTATTTTTTTATCAACACATTCCAATTACTGATCACTTCATCTATGAACGTATTGAAGAGTTTGGGGGAATACAGCACCCTTATCTTACCCCTCTGCTTGTGTTCATTGGCTTTATGATTAAATTTTGATATATACATATATATATATATATATATATATATATATATATATATATATATCGGTGTTTGCGTATAGGCTCTTGAAAGCATTTATGAAATGAGGTGGATAGCCTTGTTCAGCCATTATGTTCCACAGCATTTCTCTGGGCCCATTCTGAAATGCCTTTTCAAAATTTGTAAAAGCAGGATGGGTTTTACTGTTGAATTCTCGTCTCTCATCTATAACTTGTTGTAGTGTAAAAACATTGTTAATAGTTTACTAATTCTTTCTAAAACCTGATTGTTCTTCAGACACTAGTTTTTAAACGTCATTTTTTAGTATTGCAATCAGGTCTGTGTCAAGAGTATCATCATACCACAGCTTTTTATAACGAGGTTCTGTTCTTTCTCTCTTATATTATTCACATGTATATGATTCTTTTCTTGTCTGTCGAGTGTTTCCATCGATTTATAAGACATTATTCGTCTACCATGTAAGTAGTGCTCTATATTGCTAGCAAAGCTTTCCTTTGATTTAGCATGTGCTTTCCCAGTTATGTGTTTTGCTTTATTTCTTTTCTTTATACACTTTACAGTTTTCATTTGTGGGATTATTTATGTGTATCTTAAAAACTTCTTCCTTTTTCAGTAGTTTCCATTTCTTGCGTCGAAAACCTTACTCCTCTAAGTCTCCTGTTTTTCCCTTTTTTCCCCAGACCCTTATTAGCTACGTTTGATACAGTTATTTTTAGATTTTCCCTTTTTTCTTTGAAGTCTCCTGCCGTTTCTCAATCTGTTAACTTTTTGTCATCCTAGTTGGAGAAGGATCTGTCATGCTGTTATCTTCTAAAAGGTACACCGCAAATAATTGTTCTTCCTTTTTACCCCTAACTAGTATCTTTGATCTTCTCCGATTTGCATAGATGTCTTATATTGATATCCATAAGAAGTCGCCTGTTCCAATATTCATTCTTCAATAAACTCCTGTGTCTACAATCCGTCCAGGAAATCACTTACTTATTGTTATATACACTCCTGGAAATTGAAATAAGAACACCGTGAATTCATTGTCCCAGGAAGGGGAAACTTTATTGACACATTCCTGGGGTCACATACATCACATGATCACACTGACAGAACCACAGGCACATAGACACAGGCAACAGAGCATGCACAATGTCGGCACTAGTACAGTGTATATCCACCTTTCGCAGCAATGCAGGCTGCTATTCTCCCATGGAGACGATCGTAGAGATGCTGGATGTAGTCCTGTGGAACGGCTTGCCATGCCATTTCCACCTGGCGCCTCAGTTGGACCAGCGTTCGTGCTGGACGTGCAGACCGCGTGAGACGACGCTTCATCCAGTCCCAAACATGCTCAATGGGGGACAGATCCGGAGATCTTGCTGGCCAGGGTAGTTGACTTACACCTTCTAGAGCACATTGGGTGGCACGGGATACATGCGGACGTGCATTGTCCTGTTGGAACAGCAAGTTCCCTTGCCGGTCTAGGAATGGTAGAACGATGGGTTCGATGACGGTTTGGATGTACCGTGCACTATTCAGTGTCCCCTCGACGATCACCAGTGGTGTACGGCCAGTGTAGGAGATCGCTCCCCACACCATGATGCCGGGTGTTGGCCCTGTGTGCCTCGGTCGTATGCAGTCCTGATTGTGGCGCTCACCTGCACGGCGCCAAACACGCATACGACCATCGTTGGCACCAAGGCAGAAGCGACTCTCATCGCTGAAGACGACACGTCTCCATTCGTCCCTCCATTCACGCCTGTCGCGACACCACTGGAGGCGGGCTGCACGATGTTGGGGCGTGAGCGGAAGACGGCCTAACGGTGTGCGGGACCGTAGCCCAGCTTCATGGAGACGGTTGCGAATGGTCCTCGCCGATACCCCAGGAGCAACAGTGTCCCTAATTTGCTGGGAAGTGGCGGTGCGGTCCCCTACGGCACTGCGTAGGATCCTACGGTCTTGGCGTGCATCCGTGCGTCGCTGCGGTCCGGTCCCAGGTCGACGGGCACGTGCACCTTCCGCCGACCACTGGCGACAACATCGATGTACTGTGGAGACCTCACGCCCCACGTGTTGAGCAATTCGGCGGTACGTCCACCCGGCCTCCCGCATGCCCACTATACGCCCTCGCTCAAAGTCCGTCAACTGCACATACGGTTCACGTCCACGCTGTCGCGGCATGCTACCAGTGTTAAAGACTGCGATGGAGCTCCGTATGCCACGGCAAACTGGCTGACACTGACGGCGGCGGTGCACAAATGCTGCGCAGCTAGCGCCATTCGACGGCCAACACCGCGGTTCCTGGTGTGTCCGCTGTGCTGTGCGTGTGATCATTGCTTGTACAGCCCTCTCGCAGTGTCCGGAGCAAGTATGGTGGGTCTGACACACCGGTGTCAATGTGTTCTTTTTTCCATTTCCAGGAGTGCAGTTTATAATACATGAATGTTCTTTTGGTGATCAGGTAAATTTGTGTGTGTCTTTCTTCCTAAAGCAGGTATTAGTAATTTTTAAACGATTGAAGGTAACAAAATTTCATTGCATTTTGCCATTTTCACTATATACTTTTTTTCCAAATGTGCCTTCTATTCTTGGGATTGGTACTTTCCAAACTTTAGCACTGAGTTGTCCTGTGAGTAAAATTTAATTTTTATCGTATCCGCTTGAAAAAGACGTATTTGTTTGTAAAAGGCTTTGGCCTGTCGATATTTTCTTCTTCTAGGATAGATGTTGCTATTATTCTTAGGGTTCCTCATAGACGCTTAATTCCTGCTGGTATATGGTGTTCATTTAAGTATTAGTAGTCGAGAAATTCTTCCAGTCCATATGTGGCATAACAGCAAACCAGTACGTTACAGTATTGGTTAAAAACAGTCTTGGTTGCAATTTAATTTGTTTTGTTTTTCAACGACGCGTTTCGCCTTATTTAGGCATCTTCAGGTTATCTTTTCTAGATGGACGCAAGAGGCACCAAGATCTGCATACCGCGTTCCCGTTCACAGGAGCGAGTAACTGTAAGATGCGGGCTCAGGTAGTAAGCATTATGCTACCCTGGCATTTGCCTGATATAATTTAGGGAAAGCACGAAAAACCTAATTTTAGAATAGTGGACATTCGTTATAGGACATTTTAAGCTCACTTCTGTAAGCCCTGTGTCTCGTATGAAATTCGGATTAAATGAAAATGCGTATCCTAAATCAACAATGAATTGAACAGTACCCTTATATACAAAGCTTCGACCCATACATTCATAAAGTTACATGACCTGTAGTTACCATTAAGGAAACCATATCAAGAACAGGAATCGTTTATTTTGCACAACGTATTTATAACGGGCATAAATAAATAGTTACTTCAATTTCATGAACCTATAGAAAAGAATAACCATCTGACTTCACATGGATAATGTGTAAGCCAAGTTGGGTTCATGGGGTACGCCTGGCCCAGTTTTTCAGCTTAAGCGTACCGCGAAGCCAGTAAATACAAGGCATACAATAGTCACGCCTTATATAAGCGATGAGCTTTGCTCCTTCAGCAAATGCAGCGACTGATTTACCTTCAGTTCTGTAACTGAAACACTTAATATTGATAACAGTGATAATTTAGCATAATTACTATCTGTACTAAAGGCTAAAAGCGTGCTACGTAGAAAAGTTTTATTCTGACAACAAAGTGGCACTCCGTCATAATGACACGATAAATTAAAAATAATAGCAAGGAATCTGGAATGATTCTGGAATTTTTGGGTAGAGGAAACACGTAATTTCTTTCAAAACAAGTTGTAATGAAGCCACCTCGGCACAAATCTATCTGCTTCGAGAAATATTGACAGAAACTCATCGAATGGGAGAATAACTAGCTTAAAGATCCCAATATCCAGTTAGATTAATGGAAACAGGATTTTGTACCGTGGTTTGAAAACGGCCCACTCTACAATATCATCAATTTAATTTCTCGACACTGGAAGCACTCACTAAAGTTTTGAAAGTACTGTGACTACTACCACTCCAAGCCTTGCAATACGAATCAGGAAGGAGGCGCCCATTAACAGCTCGGTGTCTGCTTGGCTGCAAGTGAACATCAGACACTTATTTCAGTTGTACCCAAATCTAGAACCTCAATATAGCATCTTACTATGCCTGCCCGTCTAAAAGTGTAGCGCTTAACAAGACTCCACACGACGACTCGCTTTTCTGTTGAAGCACTTATACGTAATGGTGAATGGGGTAAGAAAGGGAAGGGATGAGTGGAAATTCGTGATTTCCACCCGCGCAGGGTAGTTTGGTAATGCAATGGCAAAAGCTGAAAATTTGTGCCGGACCGGGACTCGAAACCGGATTTACCGCTTCTGATGAACTGTTGCCTTAACGGCTTCGGCCATCCGCACAAGGATCCTACCCGACTCAAATTCCAACATATTGCACGCTGCAATGCAGCGTTCCTCATCCATCAATTCGTTACTAAGAAATAATTGATTCGCTTAGGAGTTCAGACGATATTAGTGCTTTTGCGCTAAAACAAAGGTCAACGAGCCGTCGCGTTCTTACAGAAGTGTCTTTGTTTGCACGGTGTCCGACGGAGCAGATACCACTCAAATAAATGCATTCAATCCAAATACACTGTCGTCAACCCGGTTACGAGCAGCAATCTTTTCTCATTGGCTCTCGGACATTGGAACTTCAGTTTCCTCACGGCGTGGTACTGAACGAGTCCTAGACGTTGATGCCTTAAATGATCGACAGCCCTGTACAGAGGATCCCCTTGCAAAACATCTAAGATTTAAGAACACGTGAAAGGAATTCATAATCGAATGTTGTTAATCTGACAAATAACTTCCAAGTCTTCGGGATGATGACATAAAGTTTTCGGAATTAGTTGCCGCATAACAGATATTTTAAAAGTTTTGTATTGGTGTTTATGAAAATACTTTCCATGAAAGGTGTAGTGCGCTAGCAAATGAAGCGTTTATAATAATCACTGGGTGCACTGCAGTCAGCGCCTTAGAAACACAGTGGACTGTTAATTTCTTGCGTGATATTGTGGCATATCGTAACTAGATATACAGTATGCCTCCATCTGTGAATAGGATCAATTTGGAAAGTTTGTAGAATTAAGTGCCATTGTTGTGACACTTAAAATCCAACAAAAAGCGTGAGGCAGAGGCAGTTGCCACGATAAGGCGGGACAAACCAGTTGGTTGGTTGGTTGGTTGGGGGAAGGAGACCAGACAGCGTGGTCATCGGTCTCATCGGATTAGGGAAGGATGGGGAAGGAAGTCGGCCGTGCCCTTTCAGAGGAACCATCCCGGCATTTGCCTGGATTGATTTAGGGAAATCACGGAAAACCTAAATCAGGATGGCCGGACGCGGGATTGAACCGTCGTCCTTCCGAATGCGAGTCCAGTGTCTAACCACTGCGCCACCTCGCTCGGTGACAAACCAGTGTTGGAGCAACTGTTGACGTAATTCCGTTCTGTAAGTGGAGGTAAAAAACGAAGGGAGATGGCACTATAGACTTACGCTGTGCACTATTTTGAAGCCAGAGTGGTCGGGGCCTGTCGCCATCTTAAATATCCCAAAACATTAGCACACTACTGTTTACGATTGCTTTTTCTTCATTATTACTGTCGTGTCCACGCCACATCTGTTTTAAATAGTCTACTAAAAATTTCAGTCCTCACATGCATAACACAATGTCAGGAAGGGAATTTCGAACGCTTTTCTGTTCTTAAATTCGTTTTTGGTATAGAAGTAAGACACATTTGGTGCCGTTAATGTGACTGGTTTTTTGTTCATATGTTACGAATAACCAAGAACAGACTCGTATGCACACTATTTTTAATAATCAAGTTTGCAAATGACGTACCTACTTGTTACTTTGCTAGCCCATAACCATGTGCTATGAGGGAAGACGCAATACATGCTATCGTATCTTGTGCGGAATAGAGTTCTTGTTTTATTAGCTTGTCAGTGCATTAGTTTCGTTGTACTTTACACATACTCTCACTCTGAAATCTTACATATGATTCTTCATTCAGTATGTGACAGTTAATAGCAATTTACAAGGTAAAAAAGCCTATAATTTTCCAAACATGTTCCAGCATTGTGCATTACTATGAATGTGATTAAGGGATGGTCTCAAACGCTCAGTCCTTGTGAAATGGATATTTTGTTGTAACATATACGTAAGTCCCAGAATGAGATTTTCACTCTGCAGCGGAGTGTGCGCTGATATGAAACTTAACTGGCATATTAAAACTGTTTGGCGGACCAAGACTCTAACTCGGAATTCTGGAAGGTAGGAGACGAGGTACTGGCATAAGTAAAGTAGTGAGGACCGGACGCGAGTCGTGTTTGGGTAGCTCAGTTGGTGCCGCCACGGTAGCTCAGCGTGTTCGGTTAGAGAGCCGGTTGGCCTCTGTATTAAAAAATTGAGTGTAAGGATCAACCACCGAATTTGAACAAGATGTCTTGCGACGTCCGCAACGACTAAACACAACTATCAAAAAAAAGTTGGTTGAGCACTTGCGCGCGAAAGGCAAAGATCCCAAGTTCGAGTCTCGGTCCGGCACACAGTTTTCATCTGCCAGGAAGTTTCATATACGTAAGTCCTTTTTTTTTAGTAATGATTGTAGGTCATCATTTCCCGGATTATTTCTATCAGATTTTCAGGAATAACAAATCATATCACAACTGGAATGTGCATGTACCTTGACTATCTACTTGATTTTACCTTTGAATTTCGTTTTGAGGTTTCCGAAGTGTAGAAGATTATACCATCCTTTATGATATACTAGTAGTTAGTTAGTTTCATATTCCAAGTACTATTTGCTAGATAAATCTTAATGATGTGAAACGAGTCATTTTATATTAACGTCAATTTGTTTGTAATTTTGCTTCCATGCTGATGATTTATTAGTTCTTTTCTTTTTTTAATGAAAGACAGATGTTAGAAACTCCTAGTCAACACCATTTACACATTACAATAATAAATAGATTTCTCTGGGATAGGAGGAACTGTCAGAGAGACACGTTTTGATTTTAGTTTCAAATTTTACTTTGCTGTTTGTCAGGCATTTGATGTCACCGGGTAAATCTTTACAGGATTATGAACCCCTGTTTGTGCTATAGACAACCGTAATGAGGCGTAATGAATATCCTTTTCTCCTGGTTTGTAGTTATGTACATCACTGTTCCTGTCGAAGTGCAGTGAATTATTTGCAACAAACTATGGTTTACTATACAGGTAGACCGCTACTCACACGCCGAGCAGCAGCCAGGCACGATAAAAAGAATGTTCAATTAAGTTTTTGGCCAAAGCCTTCATCAGAAGGGAAGAAAAGTGGGAGCGCGCGCGCACACACACACACACACACACACACACACACACACACACACACACATACACACAACCACCGACATTCATACAATCATACACACAAAACTCACACACACATGACGGCTGTCACTGGCTGTTTCAACGAGAACCCTTTTTAAAGAGATAGAAAATGATGACATTGGATAACTACCAAAGGTAGGAGTTGAGGCCATGACACGCAGCACCGACAACCGGAGCGGTCACACAGCTGTGTGTTGTGCGGGGACGAGGCTGTTGATACAGTGTGGCTTGAATAATGGAACATCTGCGCGTTGGAAGGCAATGAAAAACACAGGAAAGAATAAAAGTAAACAGCGCAAACCATAATTCATGTATACGAAAGAAACTATTGCCTCAACAGCTCCGCTTCCTTTACACATTTGTCTCGATCGGAACGATTAGTACATCCGTAAGCGACGCAAGCTGCCACTTTTGATGAAACAACTACGTCTCCACAAGATGCTATTTACGGAACGATAATAAATGTCGATAGATATCTCCAACGGTCATAACTGCGCCGGACACTCAGAGTGACATCACGGAGAAGTATCACCCCAGTGAATCTTGGAAGTATAAGCCCTGTGACGTAACGGGAACTCTCTTCTATGTTTTACCTTCATGGCTCCGCAGCACCTTCATTTAACAAAGGAGAATCGGAAAAAAATCAATGGAAACAATGTTGGGCAGTACGCAAGCCACTCTTGAAACAATGTGGAAGGTTTAAAGTCAATATCAGTGTCATTAGAGACGGGATCTACACTGAAGGGCCAAAGAAAGTGGTATAGGCATATATATTCAAATGCAGAGATAGGTAAACAGGCAGAATACGGCGCTGCGTTCAGCAAGGCCTATGTAAGACAACATATGTCTGTCACAGTTGGTAGATCGGTTACTGCTGTTACAATGGCCGGTTATGAAGAAGTAAATGAATTTGAACGTCGTGCTATAGTCGGCACACTAGCGATGGGAGACAGCGTCTCCGAGGTGGCGATGAAGTGGGGATTTTCGCATAGAACCATTTCTTGAGTGTACGGTGAACATTAGGAATCGAGTAAAACCTCAAATCTGCCACATCGCTACGGCCGGAAAAAGATCCTGTAAGAACAGAACCAACGATGACTGAAGAGAATCGCCATCCACGGTGGCCGAGCGGTTCTACGCGCTTCAGTTCGGAACCGCTCGACTGCTACGGTCGCAGGTTCGAATCCTGCCTCGGGCATGGATGTGTGTGATCTCCTTAGGTTAGTTAGGTTTAAGTAGTTCTAAGTTCTAGGGGACTGATGACCTCAGATGTTTAGTCCCATAGTGCTCAGAGCCATTTAAACCACAAAGCAACAGGAAATGTAATGGCACCATTCACAATCTTGAACAAAACCGAACAATGCCAAACAAGTTCTGAACTCTAATGAAGGTATGTACGTCTCCTGTAGGAGACCGCCAGATCCGGCCCTCTACGTGGATTTAGGCCAGACGAGCGGAGGTGTGGTGGTTGGGTTTTGTGGAGCGACGGGGCACTAATGAGGCATCATTCAGTTAACTTCCATTTATTGGAAAGAGTTTTACAGCCACTCTTCCCTCCTGCCGGCGCTGTCTGGCAGCGGCTGTGCCGAACCCGTATTGCGCGAAGGTGCAGAGTAGCACATCAGTTTTCGGGCGCAGGCTTTAGCGTTGCCGGGGTGCACTGCTGCGGCCCGCCGTAGGTGGTCGCAACTGTGGACGTCTGTCGGAGCCTCAACCGTCTCACTGAGTGAAGCTGATCTTAGGCTCTGCCCCTGAGACAGATATACCGGCAGCCAAGGTGGCGTTTTGGTGGAAGACCCAACAGCGACACGAAGGACAGCCCGAGAGGTGGTTCCAGCATACAGCTGGTAAGGCGTTACTTGTACTGTCCAGGGATTGCGGAACAGGCGCCCTGCACCCAACGTGAACATCTCGAAGACGGGCGGATCGGATTCTTCATCCATCTCTCGTGACGGGCAGGTGTGCATCTCGCAAAACCGCATCTACACAGCTAACGGCTGTGTACTCGTGTACCCGTAGACACTTGTTGTATTCACAAGGGCACCCTGCAACTAGTATAGCTGACCTCTGCCAGGCACTTTATTGTGAATAGCAAACTAATCACGTAGATGTAGATGTCGACTTTCCATCGCTATAGGTGATGCAGGTGGAGTGGCCTAACTCTTGATATTGAGTGGAAAGATGGCGAGGCTCTTATACCAGTCAATGACGTAATTCCCCCGTAAGGGTGACCGAGTGTGCTCCCGTTTTCAGAGCCTATCAGCGGCATTCGCTGGCCTAATTTTTAACTTCAGGGCTATAGAGTATTACTTTATGCAAAACTTGCAGCCTGAATGGCGTTGTTGTGTCATCCTTAGATGAATAGCCTCATTACAGAGAAGAGATGTGCCTGCTCGGCACTGTTGTCTAAATGCAGAGTCCGCTAATTCCTAGCGTCCTGTCTCGCACACTATGAGGCAATGGGTTCATGTCCTTTTATACTTCAGTCCTCTGAGTGCCACCGTCACGTACCCGGTGGATTCGTTTCACTTAGTGTCGTTCCAATCGGTTTTAACAAAGCTTTATTTATAGACTTAAGTACTATTCTGCTATTCAGCAGACACTTCTTCCGAAAATCTTTTATTTATTTGCCAAGATCGCTATTGTACTACATTAACCAATTACTAGTTTCGGCAATAAAAATTGCCATCTTCAGTTCCATAAAACTGGTCAAGATCACTATTGTACTACATTAACGAATTACTAGTTTCAGCAACAAAAATTGCCATCTTCAGTTCCATAAGACTGGTCAGTGGTAGTTACATCACACAATGATTTACACCACTCTGTCACAATAGCAACGCACAACATGCATGTTATTGTAACGCCTCAGTTTCGTAGTGCGCTGTATGCGCTTTCATTATGACAGAGTGGTGTAAATCGTTAGATTTCACATTGGTAATGCTGAGGGAAAGCCAACCAAAGACTGCCATTAACTGCCGCATCACTTAAAAAATGTAACAGGTCTACCTAAGAGATTGCCTGCACTACGCTTGTCCGTCCTGTTTTGGAGTATTGCCGCGCGGTGTGAGATCCGCGTCAGATAAGACTGACGGAGGACAACGAAAAAGATCAAAGAAAGGCAGCTCGTTTGGCACTATAGAGAAATAGGGGAGAGGGCGCCACAGACGTGATACACGAATCGGGGAGGAAAACAGTAAAACAAAGGCGTCTTTCGTTGCGGCAGGAGCTTCTCATGAAATTTAAATCACAAACTTTCTCCTCTGAATGCGAAAATATTTTCTTGGTACCCACCTACAAAGCGAGAAATAATCATCATGATGAAGTAAGAGACATCAGGACTCGCACTGGAAGATTTAGATGATGTTTTTCCTGCGCACTGTTCGAGAGTAGAACGGAAGAGAAGTAGCTCAAAGGTGGTTCGATGAACCTTCTGCCATTCGCTTAAATTATTATTGCGGTGTAAGCCACGTAGATGTAGATGTAGGTGAGCACATAGACATATGATGCAACTACAAGTGCCTGATTTTGTGAATCTGAAGGCAGCAATTTATATTGCCGAAACTTGTACTCTTCTAACTCATTAACATAGCGATCTTGACAGTTAAATGAAAGATTTTCGAAAGAAGACTACAGCACAAATTTATAGATCGCTTCCTGCACCGACAGGTCATATCAGGTAACCATAATAAACGTATAGTCACAGAGTTTTGGGATCGAAAGTGCATCCTGCTCATTATCCTTATGTCTAAAGGAGGGACACAATAAGACCAGCTACTTAGCGTGATACCCTTCATCGATTACGCCGCGTTTTTCAGACCAACGCTGTTGGATTGATGACAACTGGCATTGAGCTTCTTCACGATAACGCTCGCCCGTATTCTGTTGCGTTGACGAAGGATTTGATTTGCCAATTTAAGTCGGAAATATTTAAGCAGTGCTTTGAAACAGGCGTTCTAGCTTGGACTATTTGGATGGAGAGCACCACTGAAACGACATCTGCGTCTAGATCTACATACGTACTCCGCAAGGCATCGTAGGGTGCGTGTAGGAAGATACTCTGGACAACTACCAGTCATTTCCTTTCCTGTTCCACTCGGAAATAGAACGAGGGAAAAACTGCTATCTGTATGTCTCCGTTTGAGCTCTAATTTCCGTATCTTGTCTTCGTCGTGCTTACGCGAAATGTATGTTGGCCGCAGTAGAATCCTCCTGCAGTCAGCCCAAATGCCAGTTCTCTTAATTTTCTCAATACTGTTGCTCGAAAAGAACGTCGCCTTTCCTCCACGGACTCCCTTTCGAGATCCGTAAGCATCTTCAATACAACCTTTTACAGACCCCAAACACTCGAACAGTACTCAAGAATGGATCGCACCAGTGTCCTACACACCGTCTCCCTCACGGGTAAACAACACTTTACTACAATTCTCCCAATAAACAGAAGTCGATCATTCGCCTTCTCTACTACAGTCCTCAAATGCTCGTCCATTTCATACGGTTTCGCTACGTTACCCCCAGATATTTAAGTGACGTGACTGTGTCAAGCAGGACGCTACTAATGCTGCGATTACAAATTTATTTTTCCTACTCATCTGCATTAACTTACGTTTTCCTGCATTAAAGGTAGCCGCCGTTCATCAAACCAACTTAGACAATTTTGTCTATGTGATCTTGTATCCTCGCACAGTAACTCAACGACACCCTTCTCGTCATCATCAGCAAGCAGCTACAGATTGCTGCTCCCTCTACCCGCTAGATCACTGATGTATATGGAAAACAACAGCGATTCTATCACACTTCCCTCGGGCACTCCTGAGGATACCCTTGTCTTTGATGAAAACTCGCCGTCGAGGACAACGTACTGGGTTCTGTTACTTAAGAAGCCTTCGAGTCACTCACATATCTGGGGACCTATTTCGTACTCTCGTACCTTCGTTAAAATGGGGCACCATGTCAAATGCTGCCTTTTTCCTTTTATCCATAGTAAACGATAATTAATTGAAATCCCCAGCTGCCGACAGGTGTTGTTGATATACCTCGATGGGAACAACTGAAAATGTGTGTCCCGACCGGTACTCGATCCCGGGAGCTCCTGCTTACATGACAGACCCTCTATCTATCTTAGCCACTGACGATACAGGTGAATAGCGGGACTGCAGGGACTTACCCCTTGCACGCTTCCCGTGAGACTAACATTATCAACTGTCCACAATCTACATACATAATGTTCGTATAGATATTTGCCCATCCACTCATTACTCGCGCCAACTAAGGTGACGATTGCCGCAAAGTTCTGGCAACCTGTGCGCATTCGAAGGTCAATGGCCGGGTATCCTTTAACTATATATGAAGATAGTAACTGTTCTCAAAAGAAGAGATATCATTGATGACCTTGCAACTTCGCTAGAATAAATGATAACTAATTGAAACCCTCAGAGGATGGGGAAATATCTATCAGAAACATTACGTATGTAGATTGTTGACAGTTGGGAATGTTGGTCTCACGGGAAGCATGCAAGAGATAAGCCTGCAGTCGCGTTATCCATCTGTGTCCTCGGTGGCTCCGATGGATAGAGCGTCTGCCGTGTAAGCAGGAGATCCCGGGTTCGTATCCCCGTCGGGGCACACATTTTCAGCTGTCCCCATCGAGGTATATCAAGATCCCCTGTTGGCAGCTGAGGGTTTCATTTAATTATCATTTATTCCAGAGAAGCTGCACGGTCATCAATGGTATCTGTTCTTTCGAGCACAGTTACTATCTTCATATATTTTCTCCATAGGTCGCAGAACATCATATTAGAAAACGACGAGCTGAATTTCGCACGAGCGAACAGAACAGAAGCTCTCTAGCTCAAGGAAATTTGTTATATTCGAACTGAGAATATGTTCAAGAATTCTGCAGCAAACCGATGTTAAGGATATTGGTCTGTCATTTTGCAGGTCTGTTCTTCCACCCTTATGAGATGCAGGAGTCACCAGCGCTGTTTTGCGGTCGCTTGGGACTTTCACTGGGCGAGAGACTCACGATAAATCCAAGCAAAGTAAGGGGACAGTGCCTAGCGTACCCTTCGCAAAGCCACACTGGTATTCTATCCGGGTCTAGAGAAGTAAATGAGGACATCGTTGGCCGAATAAGGAGTTTAGATGCAACTGAAAATGCAGAAGGCACAGCGAAGCTTGAGGAAATAAATTTCAACGGCGTTGACGCAGAAAAATACGTCGTGAAATGGTGTTCCCTTTATTATCTTGAATAAACTGAACAACAGCTTTGGGCAACACTCAGCGTCGTTAGGAGCACCTCCTAAGGTGTTCAGCGCAGCTCTGGACGACAGGAACCGGAAAGTTTCTTCGACCACGGCCATACAGCCCGGAAGACTCACCAGCAACTAAGCATTTTTTATTTCTAGAATGGCTCTCGTACTACTAACTGTAGGTTCACCGAGGAAAGCGACTGCAGCAACCAGAGTGTATGTGTGCGTACGTGCAAGCGCGATACGCATCGCCCCCTGCCGCGTGCGTGAGCGGCAGATAATCCGCGACAATATGCACGCAGAGGGGATTTGCGCGAAAAGTACGGACGATGGCGACGAGTTGTGACGGCAGAAAGAGTTGTGGCGCCGTGGCCTAAGCGACCACACAGCGGGACGGTCTGCCGTCACGCACCAGGCGCCTGCGATTGCCTGTTGCACGAACAAGGGTCGCAGAACCCTTCAGATAGTTCACTTTCATAGGAGCGCCCCTTTTAAACATTTACAAAACAGTGCTAGTAAATCAGTTTTTAATACAGATCGTTTTTATGTTTCTCATAGTTTTCGCCATTAAGAATTCATACACTTCCGCACAAGTTCGAACCAATTCTCAAGAGATATGCCACACTTACAACGTTCATGCTAGGCTTTGACAACGGATTATCTATGAAAGTAGGTCATAACATGCTCCCAATTAAATAGGATGATCCTCATATATTAGCCGGCCGTGGTGGCCGAGCGGTTCTGGGCGCTTCAGTCTGGAACCGCACGACCGCTACGGTCGCAGATTCGAATCCTACCTCGAACATGGATGTGTGTGATGTCCTTGGGTTAGTTAGGTTTAAGCAGTTCTAAGTTCTAGGGGACTGATGACCTCAGATGTTAAGTCCCATAGAGCTCAGAACCCTTTGAACCATCCTCATACATTATATTTAGACCTGCGAATATAACTAGTAACATGGTCTGATGGCAAAAATTTGTAGACTATGATCTAGACAAGGAAATTTTACTCTGCGCAACGATTTTATAATAGTGCTAGGGTTGAGAAAAATTGGGGTAAGCTAGAGGGAGTGACAGGTAACATAGAATATCTACAAGAGCCAAGAGGGAATAATAAGAGTGGATGACTAAGACCGAGGCGCTCGCATTAAAAAGGGTGTCAGACAGGGATGTAGTCTTTGGCCCCTAATGTTCAGTCTGTACATAGAAGAAGCAATGACGGAAATAAAAGAAATGTTCAGGAGTAGAATTAAAGTTCAAGGTGAAAAGATATCAGTATTACGATTCACTTACGACATTGCTATCCTGAGTGAATCTGAAGAATTGCAGTATCTGCTGAATGGAGTAAACAGTCTAATGAGCACAGAATATGGATTGAGAACAAATCGGAGAAAGACCAAGGTAATGAGAAGTAGTAGAAATGAGAACAGCGGGATATTTAACATCAGGATTGATGTTTATGAATTAGATGAAGTTGAGGAATTCTTCTATCTAGGCAGCAAAATCACCAATGAAGGGTGAGCCATGGTAAAAAAAATTGCTGTTTTGAAGAGCGCGCCGCAGCGCGCTGTGTGAAGTAGTCGCCCTCCGTTTCTGGCGGTGGAGCCGCTGCGATAATCGTAGCTTTGGTGTCTCCCTCTGGTGGGAAAGCGGAAAGGTTGCCTGTTCACGTGCATTTAAGGGGCGCTATCAGCTCGGCAGGGGATTCGTCGGAGTGTGGCTAGGTCAGTCTCGCGTCACCAGTTGCTGGTCTGTCCCTCGTTTGCATTTGTGCGGCAGTTAGTGTCTGTCTGCGTCAGAGTGCTAGTATGTCTGTCGATTGGATCAAACTTTAAAGCCAGAATGTGAGAGTCTTGCCAGTAACAGAACTCAGCTAGTGGTCGCCCGGTCGGGGCTGAGTTCCTGCATCTGAGTCTGCACGTTAGGCCGCCAGTCTGCTCGAGTTGCTCGGGCAACAGTCATTGGCTGTTGGATCGGTTGGTTGGTCGGTCGTGCACTGGGACACGAGATGACTTGTCCGCCTTGAGCGTCGGCGCATGTGAGGTCCCCACGTGAGTCCAGTGGGCAGCGCCGTATAGAAACGGGTAGTGGATTCGCGATTCACACGAGAGCAACAGGCGCGAAACCACGACATCGGGCTGGCCGGGGCGAGCTGCGACGCCGTGAGACGGGAGATCGGCGGCCTTCCTGCGTCCGTTGAAGCGGCTGGCAGCGCACGGTTCGGGAGAGCGTTGAGGGTGCTGCGCCAGGTCTTCGCCAGCAATCGCAGTTTATTAGAAGTTAAGTGATTGGAGATATGGTGTTTCATTTAATTGTTAAATTCTACTTGTTTTCTTGGGTGAGGTCACCAGCCGCTTTGTTTTGGGGTCGTCCCACCATTCTTCTCCGTTTGCCCACCCGTGGGAAGGTTGTTAATTGTGAATTGGGTGGTCCGTTTTTCCCTTGTGGAATTGGGGAGGTTTAGAGCAGTCTGCGGTTCGGGTTGTTTCCTAACCCCCCCCCCTGTCAATCTGCCATACGTTAATAGCTGCCTCTGTCATGTTTGTCGCATTCGGTGTTAACGAATTTATTGCTTAAAGGCCGAATTCTTGAAATATGTTTTTATCTTGCCTATCATTTCGCGAGGTGGTATATGTGTAATGTAGAGCATGTTGTACATTTTATGTACGTCTGCATTTTATGGGTTTTATTTTAATAGTTATTTTAGGTTATAAGGTTGCCACCATTCCACCGTAAGAGTCCTTAAAAAATTGCACTGTCGGTGGCAAATAATTTGAATGTTGTACCATTTCCATCCCTCTTACGGGGCGCATAGTTTACGTGCTTGTGTGAATTGTTAAAAATTTTTTGTTTGAAGTAATCTGGTGTGTTGCAGATTTGCACCAGTACACTCTTTCAGAGGTTGTTGTGAGCAGTCATGACTACGGCCGTGTTGAAAGGGAGCAGGCAAGCTTCTCAGCCCAAAGGCTCATACTGTTAATATTGTTGTTTCTGCCTCTAAATAAAATTGTAACTCGATATTTCGAGAGTGCTTTTCTGCTCACACCTTTAAATCTGTTTTTGAAAAAGCTTTTAGGATTAAAATCACATTTGTTATCAGTAATTTCATTTTCCATCAGTTACTTCCTGGCAACTACTTCCACGATCACCTAGTGTGATTAGATGTGTTAATGTTCTTGATGAATCGCTAGTAAGTACAGTAAATTCTTTAAGAAAATATTTTGAAAGTAAATTTACGGTTCAACGGGTGGAGCAAGGAGGATATCAAAAGCAGACTAGCACTGGCAGGAGAAGCTACTAGAATCAAACATATGCCTTAATTTGAGGAAGAAATTTTTGAGAGTGTACATCTGGAACACAGTACTGTATGGTAGTGAAACGTGGACTGTGCGAAAACCGGAACAGAAGAGAATCAAAGCATTTGAGGCATGGTGCTACAGACGAATATTGAAAATTAGGGGGAAGATATGGTGAGAAGTGACGAGATTCTGATCGAAATCGGAGAGGAAAGGAATATGTGGAAACCACTGACAAGGAGAAGGGACGGGATGATAGGACATCTGTTAAGACATCAGGGTATGACTTTCATTTTATTGGAGGAAAGTGTAGAATGCAAAAATTGTAGAGGAAGGCAGAGACTGGAATACATTCAGCAAAAAACTGAGGATGTAGGTCGCAAGTCCTACTCTGGGATGAAGAAGTTGGCACAGGAGAGGAATTGTGGCGGGCCGCATCAAACAGAGGACTAGATGACTAAAAAAAGGGAGGGGGGGGGGTTGCCCTTTGCCGGTCTGGTACCCGTATTAATTCAACTGGATGCAACCGAGGTCTGTGCGGCTTCGTTGGACGCAATGAAACGCTATTCAAAGTTACTCCGTTTATTACTGAAAATACAAACCGTTGATGCTTCTTCCTGGGAGCCTAGCGGCTACGTAATCCGGTAGAGAATTCGCTGAATCCAATAGCGGACTCATGCCTGCCGAGGACGCTCCATCAGCTAGGAGTAGAAGTCGATGACACACTTACGCGGCCGTTCTGCTGCTCCGCTGGAGAGGTAGGCACGTCACAACGGTAACTCGGAAATAGCGGTGGCAACGAAATATCTGTTTTGATCCATGTATCATTGGAAAAGTACTGAGCACCTCCCACATCACAGCCCACGTTCTCCACTCACTTGGACCACGATGTCGGATACCGTGAAGTCGTGCTAAATGCTGAACGTGACCTGCCGATGCGGTAGTTCTTCAGATCCGTTCGAAGTAAGGCAGCTTCTGCCCTGGACCGGGCTCGTTTGGGGAGGCGCTCGGACAATCCATCAGCCCTGGCTACTGTGCTGGCGTCTGCATTGGATGTTGGCCTCGGATCACTGATCGTTTCGCCGGCTGCAGTGGCCAAGTGGTTCTAGGCGCTTCAGACCAGAACCGCGCTGCTGCTACGGTCGCAGGTTCGAATCCTGCCTTGGGCATGGATTTGTGTGATGTCCTTAGATTAGTTAGGTTTAAGTATCTCTAATTCTAGGGGACTGATGACGTTAAGTCCCATAGTGCTTAGCCCCATTTGAACCTTTTCGCTGATCTTTTCGTTGCGCAACAAGTGCAAGACCAACACTAGAACAAGATCACACACAAGATGTTAACATAACTTAACCAGGGAATCGAGTGCGAATGACTTGAACGACATCGATCCTACTGACCGAGTGCCAAGACGTAGTGGAGGTGGAGTATTTATGTCCCCGAGCTGAGGCTCTGCTCAACGAGGTCATTCGTAATGACCGAATTGATTCTGCTCTTCCTAAGTCGTCAGCGATCTTCGGTTCCACTACATTTGCTTTACGTACTGCTACAGGGTGTTTACTGCTTAGTCGAACTCCCGCTAGACGTTGTTGTATCCTAACTATTGTTACTGTTACGGGAGTAACTATGATGTTCGGTCTGCACCATTCTAACAATTGTCTGCCGAGCTGTTCGCAGCCTCTCTTAAGAGTGGGGAGGTTGTTGTCTTCCTGCTCTAGTAACATGCTGAAATGATTACGCCTCCAGGCTGAGACTTGCGGCACTTCTGTGTGATTGAGTAAAGCCAGCTTTTCGAAATTGGAAGAAATTTTACTCTCACGTTTCCTTACTAATTTTGTCATGTAACAATCGGCGTAGCAAAAGGAAACTGAATTTACTTGAGCTATTGTAATCATAGGAAACATCTCATCATGCACGGAAATGTGTAAAGCAACCTGGTTTATAGCGATCGGGAGCACTGCACACTATGTTACAGCACACAGTTACAGGACATCATGTAATCACACTTTATGTAGATTGAAGGTCTGCCACTCTGCTATCTGCTTCTTCTCCAGCATCTAATTTTCAAACTCGAAGAATAATTTTCACAATTATTGACTCCGGTTTTGCTATTAATTGCAGCCGGATATCTGTACAAATACTACCAGTTGCAGAGGGAAACTAGTACGTTTCGCACTGAGTGCTAAGTGTATTGTGCAACTCGGCATAAACTCGTCTATATAAGAAAAGATTGCTAAAGAGAAAGCGATATGAAAGAATAGTTAAATATAAAACAATATAATTGTTCCCGAAAGCAATTAAATCACTCTAGCACATTTGATATTAATTTTCTGAAACCATGTTTCACACAGAGGGGCAAAACGTGAGAGAAATAAAACTAAGCAAAATTTATAGAAGTTGCAAAACATTGAGAAAGCTTCATTGATAAGGAATGTGATCAAATTAAATATTGTACCATCGGGAAGAATTAGATACAAATAGATTCCACACCGGGTATCAAAAACTACTCTCGCCAAATAATCACAATGATCAGGTCTCCACATGGGAGACACGCTTCCTTCCAATCATGAAAGTTTCAGTACAGTCCACTATTTTGTACTCAGAAATGCTAGTCAAGGTACTAGTTGCGCGTGCACTACAAGCTCGCTGTGAATGTTTTACATAATCGTATTGCAAGTGTGCTCTTACTGTGGGCAGTCAACTGCAGCTCACCCCACTTTGTACAGTAAATAGCTAGTCACGCCACCAAACTCTAGACAAGACCGTCGACGTCTTTATAATAGACTGTGGATCCACTCAAAATCAAAAGTATAATGACTTTGCCTAGTAAAGCATTGCGTAGTGTTCTGAAATACGAACTGACCAAATCTTAACAAGCGCGTGAGCTATTGTACATTTTTATCACAAAAGTTGCAAAATAGCATTCCTAAGGCTACTTGTGTTATCAGAGTTTCACATTTATTTTGTGCGGCGGTTCAACTATAAAACCGTCGTTTGAGCTATAAACGTCTGTCCCTCTAAGTTGCTCGACAAAATCTTTACCATTCGCCGAAGTTGTGCGCCTGGCAAACGCTACTAACTTCTGTTACCGAATGTCGAGATGTCGTTTCGGAGGCTGCGGCGATTAGTATCTCGGGGGTCTTGCTTTTTCTAGGCTTCCACAAGGGATTTCATCGTGTCAGTCTGAGTTAATACGTGTGTTAACCGCTTTGGGTATTACTCACAACGCACACCTGGTCATAACCAATCTTTTCACTAGTATCCACGCCTTCGTGGTTGTGAACGTCACCTTACCCTCGCATTTCGATCCGACGAAGCCTACCCCAGGGAAGTCCCTTTGTTCCTTTCTTAGAACCCTTGCTTCAACGTACTGCCACGCAACTATGTGACCGGACAATATTGGGAGAACATGTCTCGGTCGGCACTTACGAAGATACGGTCATGGTTTTAGTACGAAATGCTGATGACATTTCCGTGCTCAAGGATACACTGGATTCCTTTTGTCGCCCTGCTGGTGCAAATGCATGTTCCTGCCGTTGAGGTGCTTTATCCAAGTGGTAATTCCTTTGACAACGGCGGTCGGTCGCAAAAATACTTCAGGTATCATAGCAGATCGCAACCGACCAAAATGATGGCACTGAATTGACGAGGGGTTACTACTCCAGTTTAGGGAACGATTCTTGAACACGAACGGACTTTTCTGAGCCTCTTTCACCAAGCGCGGGTCTTAGATACATATATTTTCAGTAAACTGTATTACACTGCACAGATCTTCCTGCTCCCCACGATGAAGGCCCGCAGACTCAAACAACTATCGGGTCAATTATATGGCGATGACACATCTTTCGAGTATAGTATAAAATCGTGGGTGGGCCGCGCAAACTCGGAGGATTAGGTCTTCTTGAGACTGAAGTGAAGGCGTCCATTTTTTTTTTACGATGCAATGTCTTAAAGTGTACACTGGCGCCGTACTCCATTACGTCTCGTACTTCTCTCTCCAGTTGATGTTGGCTAGAGTAGCCCTAAATTTCTACATATCCGTGAATATTTTATAATTGTAAATTTTTTTAGGCGCTGAAGTCCTTTCAAAGACGCACCTAACTACCGGAGACTTCCCGCTGAGGTGAACAATCTTGCCTCTCCCGTGTTGAAACAGCTTACCCGCCAATATCCTAGAAAACAGAAGTGTTTGTTCTCATCATAGTCTTCCTATATCACCGATGGGCATTGCTTCATCATGGTATAGCGTCATTCATCTTTTGATACGTATAGGCGACCGTCTTTTTCTCATAGGCTTTCGTCCAACTACTTAATATGGCGAATTTCATCACACTAATAACTCACTTCACAGGCTGGTCCCTTGTGGACAGGGTCATTGACTCTGGATTCTTCGACAATTGGCTTTACTTAACAGAGGGCTTGAATTCTCTTTTTCGGATGAATTTATTATTCGTGCGGACGTATCCTTTTTCCTGAAACGAAAAAAAATACGATCGTCTGGCTCCTGGGTCACTTTGTTCACTCAGTTGTTGAAGGAGCGGATAACCCTGATCCCGGTGTCTTTCACCAGTATCTGGAGACAGCACGTTGGAAATGGCTGCGGTAACCACGTTATCGAGTGCTTTTTGCAAATACGCTTTTTCTCGTTTTTAATCGACAGGTTGCTGGTTAAGTTCACCTGTGATCTTTGATTCCTCCTCGTTTCTGGTGCCTTGTCACACGAAGCCTTGTTTTGTTCACTTACTTATATATACAAAAAGTAAAAAAAATAAAAAGTAAATAAAAATGTATAAATACACTGATGAGCCAAACATTATGAACACCTGCTTAGTAGCTTATTTGTCCGTCTTTGGAACGAAATAGGTCACTGATTCTGCGTATCAGGGATCCGAGAGTTTGTTGTTACGTTTGTGCAGGAAATTTGGGGATTTGTGGTATGTTCCTAGGGGACCAAACTGTTGAGGTCATCGGTCCCTAGGCTTACACACTACTTGATCTAAAACTATCTTACGCTAAGAACAACACATACACACCCATGGCCGAGGGAAGACTCGAACCTCCGACGAGGGGAGCCGCGCGAACCGTTTCAACGCGCCTAAGACCGTACGGCTATCCCGCGTGGCGTTTGTGCAGATATTTGGCATTATGTCCGTGCAAAAGTCGTGTAATTCGCGTAAATAACGGGCCGCTGATCTGCGGGCGCGGTGATGACGCCTGACAGCGACCCAGATGGGTTCCATAGGATTTACATCAGGCGAACTTGGTCGCCGAGACATCAGCGTGAGTTCACTGTAATGTTCCTCGGACCACTGTTGCGCGATTCTGGCTCTGAGATAAAAATAATTATACTGCTGAATGATGACATCGCCGTCGGGGAAGACCTCAAGCATGAAGGGATGCAGTTGGTTCGCAGCTGTCAGCTGTCTTCGATTATTACCACACATCCTATGCGATCGTAGGAGATTGTCTCCCATGGCAAAATACGATTCCCACCAACACGCGTCCGTAGCGCGCTGCACTATTCGGGTCGCCGATCACCTCGACGACGGCATTTGTAGACGACCTACTGCAGCAAAAATGTGATTCACCCGAAGAGCCGCACGTTTCCAGTGATCGACGGTCGAATCCTGGTGGTCCCGCGTCCACTGCAGTCGCAATGGGCGATGTCGTTTGGTCATCATGTGAACACATAGGGGTGGTCTGCTGCGGAGCTCCATGTTCAACACTGTACAATGAACGGCCTGCTCTGAAACACTTGTGCGTGAACCAGCACTGTATTCTTTCGGCTGAGATGCCACAGATCACCATCTACCCTACTTTACAGAGCTGACAAGCCTCCGAACCCCAAATTCCGTGAAGAGTCGTCGTCGTCTAATCATTTAGCGCCTAGTGGCAGTTTCAAAAAAATAGTTCAAATGGCTTTGAGCACTATGGGAATTAACTGCTGAGGTCATCAGTCCCCTAGAACTTAGAACTACTTAAACCTAACTAACCTAAGGACATCACACACATCCATGCCAGAGGTGGGATTCGAACCTGCGACCGTAGCGGTCGCGCGGTTCCAGACTGTAGCGCCTAGAACGTCTCGGCCACCCAGGCCGGCTGGCAGTTTCACTGTCCTATACTTTCCATAGAAGCTCACGACAGTAGCAAGTGAACATTCGATCAACCTCGCCGTCTCGAGATACTCGTTCACTGCCCCTTGCCAAAGTCGCTCAACTCAACAGATTTCCCCATTTGCAGCATATATCTTCGCTAGGGTGATCCCCCGTACGAGCCTGCTCCGCTTACATACTTTTGCTAGCGTGTCAAGTGCCCAAAATACCACGAGGCAGCATCCAACGCCGCGGTGGACAGTGGTCATAATGCTTTGGCTTACCGGTGAAAAAACTAAAAAGAAAATGGATGCTAGGTCGTGAGTCGGTTTCCTGATTACTCAGAATGTACTCGTATGTAAATTGAAGGGGGATCACTGCTGTCAGCTGCAGCGGCGACGAGCGAAAGTATGTACTGAACCGGGATTCGAACCCTGGATCTCCTGCTTAGTATGGGCGTGTGGTACCCACTGCGCCACCCGGCACACAGTGTTATCGGAACTGCATGAACTATCTCGGCACGCTTCACGGCCGACCCACACTCCCTGTCCGTTATACTCCCGTTCGCTGCTCAAGTATCCCCACAGGACGTATTTTTTTCATTCTCGCTGAAGAAGGTGGATCCATTGCCCAGCTAGGCTCATCAGTTATATGAATGCGTGGTGTCTGTTCTTTCTGACATCTATGAGTAGCGGACCGGAGTATAACGAACAGGGTAAGCGGATAGCTGGCGCTTGGTCGGAGTGGGAATCAGCCGTGAGGTGTGGCAAGAAAGTCCTTGCAGGTGTGGTAACGCTGTGTCCCGGATGGTGCTGTGGGTACCACATTTCTCAGTAAGCAGGAGATCCTGGTTTCGAATCCCGGTACAGTACAAATTTTCTCCCGTCGCAGCTGATTTCGCTTAATACCGCTACAGCTGACAGCACTAATCCCCATTCAGTTAACATATAATGCTTCACAGCTGTGGATTCTGCGGGATGTCTATTCTTTCGGACATGTCCGACGTATTCATATAATCAAATTATTTTTCTTACTAAAACTTGTTTTCTCTATGTGCATCTCATATTACATAATGATTTTGACTATGGTCGTCTGAATGTTGATGAACGTACCAAGACAGTCTGGTGAAGAAAGCGGTAAAGGACGTGCCTGGAATCCGAGAGGTTGCGAGATCAAATCCCGGTCGGACTTCGGAATACGTCAGTCTGCCTGTAACTCAGCCTTCCCCTCTCAGTAACTTGTATATATGCTAGGAACGACAGGTGGTTCGCATGCCACACTAAAGTGTAGTTCTTCTCCCCTCGGTGGCATTACGGGGGTAGGTTAGAATCACGCTGCTGAAAGACTTGCACTACGCCGTTCAGTATCACGGAGTTATTATCGTCATTTATTGACGTGTCTTCATCTGCGAGGTTAGTTCGTAGCTGGGAAACGCGATGGTCTCGCGCGTGAGCAGCAGTAGTAAAGAGAGGCACCTCCCGACAGATGCACGGCCTGCCCTAGGGGAGCCGTCACACGAGGGCGTGGCCGCCCTGCTGACTTAAGTAGCCTGCTGGCCAGGTCGCTTGGCGGTACTCTCCCTGACACTCCACAAATGGAGTGAAAAATCGTCGAAATAACTTTTCTCACTCCAGTTATGCTTCAGTGAACAAGAGTATGTATGGCATTTTTTTGTTCGGTGCACACTGCCAGGAAAGAGAGAGCATTTTCTAAACAAAGACACGCTCCCTTATGTCTCCTGTCAATGCAGCTGTGTCAGTTGCAGCACCCGCGCAAATAAAATTTTCTCGACATGTTTCGGCCGTGTATCGTCCAGCCATCCTCAGAGTGAGTTACAAGACCGACAAGATGTCAAGCGCGGCCTTATATGCAGATGTGACCCGCTTGCGCAGTACCGCCACGGTGGAGCATATAAGGCCGAACTTGGCATCTTGTCGTCAGTCTTGTAACTCACTCTGAGGATGGCTGGACGATACGCGGCCTAAATATCAGTGGAGGAAATTTTATTTAAGCGGCTGCATGCCCGAAATTTAATGGACTATTCATTACGCCGCGAGAAGTTGAAAATTCACAGTGCTTTTCAAGTTGTTCACTCTGCTAATAAGCGAGTGTAGCTGTTTTACTTGTTGTAGTGATTTAAAGGAGACGCTTGATTTCAGGAAGTCATATTTTACCCGTAAAGATCTGAAAGATTCCCAGATAAGAACGTTGAAGATTAGCGGTAAGCATAAAGATAACAGGTATACCAGATAGTGACTGTAATAAACTCTTATACGGATAATACAGTGGGTCTATTCAGAGAATTTCGTCGCTTCGCTCTATAACTCCACCTCCTGGTAGTGAGATTGTTACGATACTTGAAAAGGTAAGAATATTAATGGGAACATTATAGTAGATTTAGGACGTCTTTCTGAACTAGCACTACTAAATGCAAGTGGCGTGACAGCGACGACTGCATGATGATATACAAAAATTTGAAGAAGGGGACTGGCCTCTGTATACTTCTGTTATGTGCAGTTTGTGATAAAGAGACCTCTGTTATGTCGTCTAAGATAACAAGTGCACGAAACTACATCGAAAATGTGAGGTTATTGTAGGGGATGAGGTTTACTGGGAAAGTCAATAACGTTACCCAGACGCTCAATAGAACGTTAGTTTTGTCAGCTCGACCGAGAAATTTACTTTCAATTCGTAGTTATGAAATAAAGTCCACGAGAAAGTAAGTTCGGCATCAGTGAGAACTGCTGCCCAGAGAAACGCTGTGAGTGAGTAAGGGAAATCACATCACTGCAGTCCTTGATGGTACATGGAAAAATCTCTCAATGGTGTTATCATTGTCATGTCACTTGAATTCCGGAAATTTCTGGATGTCGAGCGTTTGTCCGAGTTCTGCCAACGCTACATAAACACAGAGAAAGCAGCATACAAATTACTGAAAAGCTTTGACGTATACAGTAGAGAGATGAAACTTACTGGTGCATGTAGGAGGCGAAACTCGGTGTATGCTAAGTATTTGGGTGATGGTGATAGCAAGGCTTTTCAGCGTGTTGGTACAACATAATCCTTTACCAGGGACTGGGCACTGCAAAATCTAAACGTTTGGGTACAAGACTGAGGAAACCTCGTAACGATCTTAAGAGAAGAAAAAACTTTCTGACGTCAGGGAATACCAGGTTGTGGCAGACTATCAGATTCGGAAATAGACCTTCTCCAAACAAATTATGAACTGGCTGTACGGAGAAAAGAACTGAAGAAAGCTGTGGGCTACCTTTTTCACAGGATTGCTATAGCAAAGGCCACCTATCATTCTCTCTGTCCAAAGGGTCCCGAGTCAAGGTATAAATATCAGAGTGTCAGCGTATGTGATGAATACAGATATGACAGTCCCCTACCAATGTCAACTGTAGAGATTATAAAACCTATCTAGAGAGACTCAGCTAGCAAAAACCTATTGACAAAATGCACCAACGGGAGAAATCAAAATCGCAATGAAAGTTTCAGTAACTGTATGAGGGAACGCTTGCGTAAAACACATTATGTGTGTCCCAGAACCCTAAAAACTTGTGTCAAAGATAAAGTGCTGTGTTTCAGTGATCTGTAAGTCAGTAGGTTGAGAGTTTTCAGTGATATGGACATAGAACATGAGGTGAACATGAAGAAAGCACTTTTGTGAATTGACCAGCAGAGGGCGTGGAGGTCAGACAAAAGTTTTCTGAAAGTGACAAAAGAGACCAGAATTCCAGACTGAACCTCTGAAAGTAAGCTGGAGGATGCAGAAACCTGCAATGGTGACATCTATGGACCTGGCGAGTGTTAAGTTTGAATGCAGGTTCAACAGATCGAATCAAAAACTTGAAGTAGCTGTTCTCAAAAACATGAATCTTTTAGATTTAGATGCAGTTTTCTCTTAAACTTGTACATCAGTGTCATTGAAACCTGGTACAGAAATTAATTTCATCCTTTTCATTGTATTATTGCAATGAAAAAGGTGTGACAAATATTGAGATACAGTTTCCACTGTGGTAACATTGCTTCTGTCATATAAGTGCGTTTTGAAGAAAAATTGACAACTTATTCATGGTCCCAATTTGGTATGATTTGGGCAAACAGTTCTTGATAAATGTGTACCAACTTTAGTATGGATAATCATAGGAAATTCACTTACGGCCGTGTCCCGTTAAAGAATATTAAATCCTGACAAAATAACAGCTTTGATTGCTACTGCTCTGTTACTTTCAACCTAAAACATTTTGAAAAGCCAAATGAACTCCGCTATCGAGATAGATGGGATCGGCGCAGTTTGACAACAATAGTGATTCACTATTTTTAATAAATTAGGTTTTGGAAATTGTTTTCCTCTGAATGTAGTAATAGGACAACCTTGTATTGTACTGTGCCTAGATGTATATATTTGTTTTAGTACAGACACAGTTATCTAACCAACTTTAAAATGTAATGGAGGAGTTTATAATTGACGCAGTACTGGAATAAGATAGTTTTAACCACTGGACAAGATGAAAATACTTATAAAATTTCAATCGCTTTTTCTTAGAAAGCATACGGAAGTACATTAATTAATTAAACATTGCTATGTAGTTCTGACCGAGTAGTATTTGTTGAAAGGATTATTTTCTTGAAAGTTAATACTAGTATAAGTCTAGATAAATATTTTTCATTAACAAAAATCACGCTTAAAATTCACACCTTCAAAATCTGAACAATTTCCGTACCATTATGTGTGGAATTTGCTGGAAGGCCAACGTAGATAACATCACATGCAAAAACCTTCACTATACGTTCTTCGGACGTTTTTCTGTGTCGTTTCTAACGCTTTTATTCCAGTTTGTGTGCTTCCTTATCGCCTCGCATCGGCTGCAGAGGAGAGCTTGTTGAAGCACTTGCACTTTGCGCAGTGTGACGTATCCATTTTTTCACAGATGTTCTTCTTTTAGGCAACGGTTTAAAATTGAAAATTTCGGCGCCGTTTCGACTTATTTGGAGCAACAATCGTTGAAGAACTTGATTCATCATATTCTTCCACCTACGGTTCGGCAACAATATCTACGGGTTGTCCAATAGGTGCTGCAGCCTGATCAGGAACATTTTGTTTCAGCACGTTGCGCAACAAAAACAAAGTATGTTGGTTCTGCACCAACGAAACAGCTGGGCTGTTCGGTTCGACATCACATACTGTGAATCCATTAATTGCTGTAACGACTGAGTTGCTTTTAAACAAGCAGTGTTCAATGGCTGACGGGGTCATCAGTTTTGCACTGTCACCTACATTAAGTGTGTTTTGGTTTTTGAGTAAGATTAACCAGATAAGACACGAGTAAGTAGTGGCTGTGAAACTCATACTATCTAACCATTTGTAGCAAAAAAAGAACCACGAATTTTACTAGATGAACCACAAGAGCTTTTGTTGAATGCCTTGAAAATTATGAAACGTCAGAAAATGTAGATGAGAATTATCGACTCACACTGAATTGGCGGAAACGTTTTGCAGTGTCTCACCATGTCAGGAGCTAGTAGTGTCTGTAAGGTGGTGCTTCCTAGAATTATGGACCTAAACTAAGTGCTCAGTCATTTAACCTCGCTGCCGGCCGCTGTGACACAGCGGTTCTAGGTGCTTCAGTCCGGAACCGTAATGCTACTACGGTCGCAGGTTCGAATCCTGCCTCGGGCATGGATATGTGTGATGTCCTTAGGTCCGCAGGTTCGAATCCTGCTTCGGGCATGGATATGTGTGATGTCCTTAGGTTAGTTAGGTTTAAGTAGTTCTAAGTCTAGGGGACTGATGACCTCAGATGTTAAGTCCCGTAGTGCTTAAAGACTTTTGAGTCACTTTTAACCTCGCTCGTCAACTTGCCAGTCTCCCATACATTTATTCCCTTTTATCGCATTCAAAGTGTTTCAGCTCTCTATTAGTAAGCTGATGAAAGCATAAAATTTGCTTGTTGATGGACGGTGATGGAGGTGTAGGCGATGATGTTGGAGGTGGTGGTGGTGGTGGAGTGCATAGCGCGTTCAACAGCTATCTCATCAGCACCCTCACTCAACTACTTGGTTACGAGTGTTGTTTTGTTCTGAGAGAAGTATACACCAAATGAAGAAACATAAAATGTAACGCTAAGCTGCCCTGGGGAACTCCCTCTCACTCAAAATGACACTTCCAAACAGAACACCAGAAGAGCTATGTCACAAGGCAGTTTGTGATTGAAATACACAGACTATAACTGCACACCTAAAACTGTGTCATAGGTAACTGTGCCTGGTTGATCACTACTAAAATAATGGATGAAGCAGTCAGTATGTACAGAATGGGCATAATGAAACTTCCCTCAAGTAGCGCAAGTTTCGTCATAGCCACTCTGTATATGCTGACTGCTTCATCCACTATTTTAGTAGTGAACAAATGAGTGATCTAAGGACAATGAAACTTCGTGGAAACATTTGTAATTACATGTAATGAAGATATTTGCAGAGAATCGGCAAGGAAAGTCATTTGTGAAAAATGATAACTAGAATATGGAGAGGATAATAGGACTCATATTCAGATGTCAGGGAAGAATATCTGTTATACGGCAGTGCCTGTGTTATTGAGAAGAACAATCCAATGTTCCTTCGGAGTTGTAAGGGCTTGGTGTATGAGAGGAAATCGTTACACGCCATATCAGACCAGTCACAAGATTGTTGATTAAAAATATTCTGAAATCCACCATGTTGTTATACTTCTATTTGAACGTGGAATGAAGGAACATTCAACATAGAATCCATCAGAGTGTCGTTTGGAAAAGAAAGCAGCACTATCAAAAAAGTAATTTTTTTTTACTATATAGTCTCATTTTTATCTCACCCATGACTATCTGTTTCGGAACCAAGTACAATCATGAGGTCTTTTCTTGATGCGAAGTGGTCAATCTCTTTTACCCAACAATGCACTGCCTGACAAAGAAATGTTACACACGCAGAGACATGGTCGGATGTCAGCGCAAGTTTCCACACGCACACAGCATCGGTGGATATGTAAACGAATGGAGCTACAACTCTATGTGACAGCTAAAACGGCTACCGGGCTCCATTAGCGTTATTCGTCTTTACGTTGTTACCAGGCCTCGCAGGACATACAAGGGGCGTGAACAGCATCATATGTTGAGTAATTACTATTAAGGATACAGAGACGCTGCGTACTCGTGTAAGAAGGCGTTATCATCCCCTCAGAGTTGGAAAGAGTCCTCGTTGTGGTGTCTGTTGGTTCGGCAGGTCGAATAAAGCGGTATCCTGATTTTTGGTGCTTTTGGATGTGACAGTGGCCCGATAGTGGACAGCATGGGGCGCGAGAGCAGGCATTCTCATCGTCAAGGTTCCGGTCGACCACGTCTGACCACCACCAGGAAGGACCATCGAACTGTGCAGAAAGGAAGTCCTTCGTGTCTACACCTGCTATCTGAGAACAAGCAATGTATTCTCCGCAACATAATCTGCAATCCTGCATCACTGGTCGAAGACTAGCAGCAGCGAGCTTGGGGAATTACAGTCCCATGAGTAGGTTACTGATAAGACCACAACACAAACGGGTACATTGGATGTGGTCTGTGCCCAGGATGCAAAGACTGTTGATGAATAGCGTCGCACTATCTAGAATGTTGATTTACAATTCTGCATCATCCTGGATGACCTTCGTCGGCTAGTAAGGGTGCGACATGCCAGAGCTCCATTTCGTACAATGTTTTGGAGAGCCAGAACGGTACTACTCTCGACGGTTGGAGCCATTCAGTACGACTTCAGGTGACCCAGGTAATTATCAAAGGAACTCTGATGGCTTAACGGTACGTAATGGACATCATGATTCCTTGTAACTTACTCCTCGTGTGACAATATTGCGGTGCAATTTTTCAACAGGACAATGCTCTTCGACATATGGCACGTCTGTCTATGAACTGTGTAATGTTGTGGTACTCCAGTCACCAGCGAGATCGCCCTATCCGATCGCGATATAACATGTGTGGGACCAGCTCCGACATCAAATTCGTGCTGTGCCAGTATGCATCTTGTAGAACATATAGTATGGACATATTGGAATAATTAATGTTGGGTGATGGTTTTAAAGTAATTCACATGACATGAAAACTTTTTGGAAATGCGTCGATTTACTGGAGGCTAGTTTATCCGAGGGAAGTATTTGGAGTTAACCATGGCTGACTAGGGAGCGGTGAAGGGAAGCGACAATAGGCAGCTTAGGGTGGCTCAAGGTCTGAGAAAGCGGAAACGGAGCACGCCCTCCACATGCCTTAAGATGAGTGACAGTTAGTGGGTGGTTGAACCCATGCTGGTGTACCAGAAAGCAGACAAATATGTATGCCTTGATATACGGCAGCCAACGATGGGAACGTAGGACCAAGGAATTTGAAGTACTCTCCTGGGAGTCAGAATTCCAGAAAAATTGGTGTTTTGTGCAGATGCTAACCTTGATGGGTGGCCTGGCAGAAGCTAAATAGCAGAAGTTGAGAGGAAGGGAAATTTTGTCTGAATTTGTTCACTTCCCAGAGCAGGCATTGGTTGGCTCTGGAAGCGACGCATAATTAACGTGACTTGCGCTGCAATTGACGTTAGTGATTTTGCTGCAGGGGAAACCGAGGTGAAGAGCAAACTAGGAGAAGTCTCCATAGTGGTCTTCCGTTCCCAGCTTGCCTAGAATGTGGACGTGGTGCTCTTTACTCAGCTTGCCTGAGAAAGAGTGAGCATCTCTGCAGTTTAGGACTTAGCAAATGGAATGATTGAGCTTGGAGATAGAAAGTTTTGGTTCAGCTATGTACTCAGCAAGATAGCTAGGAGTGGATAGACGAGCGCAGCCTTGCAGCACCACGAGGCCAGCTGACGTCCTCACAATGACGCCGCCTCGCCACACTGAATACGGCGATATTGTACCCGCTCCGGCTTGAATTAGGCCACTGATTAATTTGTTGGATCATGTCGGCAAAGTTTCCATGGGGGTTTCATGGGCTGGGTATTGGGGAAATCTTCTCGCACTTCGCGTTATGCCTGGGTCAGTCGATAGGAATTAATTTTGATTTATCGCACTTTACTCCACGTAAACGCAAATTATTACCACTGCCTGATAGGAGAGCCATGTAATGTGATGACTGAAGGTCGGGAGTTAAAATAAATTTGTGGTAGTCGACTGCATCTGTTTTCAATCAAGTAGTTGAAATCCCAAGTCACTTTCTTAATTAATGTTATGTTCAACATTTGCATCTGGTGTTCAATAGCTGAATATAACATCAGTGTGCACTTCTTTTTAATTAAAAGTGATCCATTCTGAATCAATTAATGCCAACACTGCCACTGCAGTTCAATCAGGAGTCACAGGGCCTTATTACTTTATTTTGCATTATCCGATATGTCGGCAGTTTTGCACTCTCTGTTGATCTGTTAGTCAATTAGCTGGGGTGAACACACGCCAAAACCAGATAAGTGATGGGTGGGGTGTTACACAGGATATCAAGGACCAGATACAATAGCTGTGGACGAGCTTGCCAGAGGAGAGCTTTATGAAACCTATCTCAATCAGCGTGTGTATTCAGGCCACAAGTGATGCAACGTCATACTGATAAGTTGGCCACATCGCCAAGTTATTTGTAAGCACTGAAATACCTTTGCATGCGCTGTCATGCCACGAAGTTTGTAATTCCCTTCTAGGCGCTTCAATTTTTTGACAGGCAGTGTATGATTGACCTATTTAAATAGGCGAGCTTGAGTACTGCGCGCTGGGGGATGGCCTGATAATGATACTTGTTATCAAAGCTTTTAGTGATTATACAAAACAATTTTGTAGACTAAAGCTAATTTCTCTTTTTTTAATTCATCCTAGTGTACTAGACTTCCACCGAGCCGGATAGACGTCGTGATTCGTCGTGAGCGACCGGCAGCTGCCTGCGGACTGGCGTGCCGAGCAACAGCTCCTCAGAGACTCTGCCGCCGGAGTGACCGCAGTTCCGGCCGAGGGGCCCGCCAGAGGAACACGAGAGCGGCTAACAAGGCGCCAGATTCCCGCCACGATGAAGCATCGCGCCCATCACGGCGGCCCAATCTCCCGGCCGGCACGTGACCTGCCTGCGGCGGAGGCCGTGGCTGCGACCGGGCCCCACCGCGCGCCGCCCGCTCGCCTATCGACGTCCCCAGAACCGCAGCCGCGCGCGACGGACAAAGGCAGCGAGGGGGACTCCGCAGCCGCAATTCACCTACCCCGAGCTGAAAGCTACAGTGGCGTTGGAGACAAGTCTAAAAAGTGACGTCCCGTCTCAGTACCATTAGTTTTCCATTTCTTTGATCCAAAATGAAAGAAAGAGCTTTGGCACCTCAAAGAAGGAAGCCAAGTCGTTCTCAAGTTGTGAGGTAATGTGATTTTATTTCAGCGATTACAGTGTCAATTTAAATGAATAACTAATATCGATGGACAAACTTAATTAGATTGCTGAGATTCTTTCGTATTCTTTATAAGAGGATAGAGAATTCTTAACGAGTAACCATTTCTGCGTCTAATAAACAGGGAAAAATACGGAAACACTGCTATAAACGTATGCTTGAACGCAAATGCGGATGCTAGCGCAGCCTCCAGGTTGCGCTGTTGTACTGGACGACGAATAGCACCTTTGCCATGTTCTTAGTACGTTGCAAGTGTCAGTTGTGGTCAGAACAGAGTTCTGCACAATTGTGAGGGAATTATCTAGGAGCTAAGTGAATTCGAAACTGAGCAGATTGTTGTAGCTCGCATGGTGATTTCTTCCGTAAACGGGGGAGCCGTTGTCTGGTGTGTCAAAAGGTACCGTATTGAAAAAACAAACATTAAACAAAGTTAGGCATCATCCCGGTTCCCAGAAGTTCTGAAGATAGACGTTGACTGTGGATATTGTATCACTGACACAGTCCCTTCGACTGTTCACAGATGCCACTAAACCCAAATAAAGATGTAAACAACCATGCATGAGCGGCGCTTATTAGACGCAGGGGGTCCAGTCATTCCACCAGGAAGGAGGTACACGGCGCGTGTTGTCTGTAGTTCAGCCATGCCTAGATGATCAATACCCGGTTCGATCGCGTCCGCATAGTTACTTTGTGCCAGGAAGGGCTTTCAACATGGAAAGTGTCCAGGCGCCTCGGAGTGAACCAAAGCGATGTTGTTCGGACGTGGAGGAGATACAGAGAGACAGGAACTGTCGTGCCTTGCCACACTCAGGCAGCCCAGGGGCTACTACTGCAGTGGATGACCGCTACCTACGGATTATGGCTAGGAGGAATCCTGACAGCAACGCCACCACGTTGAATAATGCTTTTCGTGCAGCCACAGGACGTCGTGTTACGACTCGAACTGTGCGCAATAGGCTGGATGATGCGCAACTTCACTCCCGACGTCCACGGCGAGGTCCATCTTTGCAACCACAACACCATGCAGTGCGGTGCAGATGGACACACAAACATGCCGAATGGACCACTCAGGATTGGCATCATGTTCTCTTCACTGATGAGCGTCGCGTACACTTTCAACCAGACAATCATCGGAGACGTGTTTGGAGGCAACCCGGTCAAGCTGAACGCCTTAGGCGCACTGTCCAGAGAGTGCTACAATGTGGAGGTTCCCTGCTGTTTTGGGGTGGCATCTTGTGGGACCGACGTACGCTGCTGGTGGTCATGGAAGGCACCGTAACAGCTGTACGATACGTGAATGCCATCCTCCGACCGATAGTGCAACCGTATGGGCAGCATATATGCGAGGCATTCGTCTTCATGGACGACAATTCGCGACCCCATAAAGCACATCTTGCGAATAACTTCCTTCAGGATAACGACATAGCTCGACTACAGTGGCCAGCATGTTCTCCAGACATGAACCCTACCGAATATGTCTGGGGTAGATTGAAAACGGCTGGTTATGGACGTCGTAGCCCACCAAACACTCTGAGGGATCTACGCCGATTCGCCATTAAGGAGTGGGACAATCTGGACCAACAGTGCCTTGATGAACTTGTACACAACATGCCACGACGAATACATTCATACTTCAATACCAGAGGACGTGCTACTGGACATTAGAGGTACCGTTGTGTACAGCAATCTGAACCATCACATCTGAAGGTCTTGCCGTATGGTGGAACAACATGCATTGTGTGGTTTTCATGAACAATAAAAAGGGCTGAAGGGACGTCTATTTTCATCTCTATTCCAATTTTATGTACAGGTTCCGTAACTCTCGGAACTGTGGTGATGCAAAACTTTTTTTTTATGTGTGTATATACCGAATATAGGGAAAGCGGAGAAACTTCATCGGCTATGCCTCAACGCGGACGTAAGTGTCTGCTGAGTGGTCGTGATACGCCATCATTGAAAAATAAGAGGACGACAACTTCAAAAATCACTACAGAACTAAACGTCATGCTCTTGAACCCTCTCAGCACCGATGCAACACAAAGGCAGCTACTTAAGCTACGAGTTGGATTTCCAGACACACTCATCACTGATAAAAATTCCCGTAACAGGAAAACGTGGTGCTAAAACCGTAAAACTTGGACTTTGTAGAAATGAAAGAATGTCATTTGGTAGGATAAATCTTGTTTAACATTATTTAATGGTTCTCACTGGATTTACGTCCCAAGAGTGAAACATGAAGGAGTTCAGTGATGATTTGGGAAACCACATCGTGGTATTCGATGCCCTGCTTCCCGAAGGCACTCCGCAAGGTCGTATTACTGCCAGTGACTATGCGACCATTTTCACTGATCATTCCCATCCCGCGGTTCGCTTTGTCCAGAACTGGTCTCGTGAGCACAAGAATCAACTGTCGCACCCCCCATGGTCACCAGATCTCAATATTACTGATCCTCTACGAACTACAGAGGGAAAAAGTGTTAGTGATAGCTATCCTTCTCCATCATCGTTACCTGAACTAGCGAGTGTTTTGCAGGAAGATGATATACGATTCCATTGAAAGCCATACAGGCGCTTTATTTAAACATTCGTAGAGGATCAGCACCTGTTTTGAATGCAAACCCTTTTCTTACGCTATGTTAGGCTTGGTGATGTTGTGCTGTTTCTGTATGTTTGCAACCCCCTCTACATCTATACTCGGTAGGCCACCTTACTGTGTGTGGTAGAGAGTAGTTACACTTTTCGAGAATTTTGAGTGCGAACAACGATCGTCATTAGCCTATGAGCATAGTCCAGTATCTCTCACTTTTACCTTCATGACCTTTTCATGAGATAGACATAGGAGCAAAAAAATTATATTGATTTATTGTCATACGAACATATACTCTCTCGCTTTTAACAGTGAGCACACGTATTGTATTATCTCACTTACCAAGCGAAACGTTGACGAAAGTTACTGGTCTTTTTATACTCTCTGTTTCCTGTATAAAACCTACCTCATAAGGGTACCAAATTGAAAAGCGGTACTCTAAAGATCTATGGAATGAGGTTTTTGCAAACTACCTCCTTTGTGTTTGGATTGTACTTCCTGAGGAGTCTTCCAATGAAACTGTCTGGCGTCTGCCTTTTCTATGTAACATAACGTTTCACTTTAATCACTCCATAGGCATACTCAGAGATACTGAATAGATGTGCTTGTTTGCAGTGATTCTACAATAACGGTGTAGTGAAAAAACATTAGGTTCTTTCGGAAATTTATACGCAGTGCGGTACATCAGCTTATGTAGAGTACCAATTGCCAGTCCGCAGTCCCAGTATCGATCCTCTGCAGTCCTTTCAGCACTTCACTACATGTTACTTCCGTTGCTACTTCTCCATGTACACTACCTGATAGAAAGCCTCTGACACCTATCAGTGGACATTAGTATGTGGTGTGTCCACCCTTCACATTTATGACGAGTTGATCTCTGCTCCGTACCATTTTAGTCGTAGGGTTTCCTCCATACACATTAATTCTTCCGCAAGAACCGTAGACGCTGTGGTCTGGAAGTGAAGTCGACATTATAACTCAGCCCAAATGTGTCCCACTCGGGTCATGTCGGGGCTCTGGCAGACCGGGGCATTTCCAGAATGAAACTTTCCACAAACCATTGCCCCACAGATACTACTTGATAACAGTGTGTATAGTTATGCTGATGAGAACGATCATCATCTCGGAACCGTTCCTCTAGCGTACACAGTACACGATGATTTAGCGTTTTCTTAAGCGTAATAAGGTACCATGCCCTAACTGCGAAAAACACTCCAAACCGTAACACCACCTCCTCCATATACTCTGCTGGTACTACGCATGGCGGCAGGTAACGTTCTCCAGACATTCGTCAAACTCAAACCCTTCAAACCATTCATTTCCGCAATGCACAGCATTATTCATCACTCTAAGGAACTCGCCTCCAGTCATCCACTCTCTAGTGACGCCACTGTTACATCTCCTCACGTGTCACTACTATAGAAACATGTGGCTTATGAGGAGCCCTCGTGACATTTAATGATCAGTTCCACATTACATAGTGGCGTCGTGATACTTTTGATCAGATGGTCTACCTTTTTAACTCCATAGTGAAGTCATTGTGTTAGCTGGGCTGTTGTGAGCCCTTTCGGAATTCACGAGTGATTTGTTACCCCGATTTTATGGGATTTTTTACAACCGCTCGCGGTAGTGCTCAACTGTCCCTGTCATCAGCACGTGAGATCTGCCTGCTCTTGGTTTAGCAGTGCTTGTTTCTTCGCGTTTCGGCTTCGCGATCACGTTGGGCAGTTTTACAAAGGCGGAAATATCCCTTTTGGATTTGTTAGTCACGTGATATCCAATAATTAGTTCACTTTCGGAGCTACTGAGCTCCCCTGACCGAGCCATTCTGCAGTAACTACTTCTATGCTGACGACACAATACATCCCACCTAACAGTGCCAGGCCCACCACTTATGACATTTAGTCAGTTCCGAATTACAAAGGGGATCGATTACACTCATGCCCATAAAGTAAGGATTGTGGTTCCACACAAAGTGGCACTACACTAAACTGGTGCTAATAGCATAGGCACATAGGGAACACATACGACACAGATCTGTAACTCCACGGTATTGATGATAAGTTGAGAAAACCCTCCCGAAACACATGTGCTACAAAACGCCACTGTTTCCTGCGCATGTACCCCGACATTAACATGGGATATGATCACCATGCACATCTACACAGGCCGCTCTACAGGTTGGCATACTCTGCATCAGGTGGTCGAGCAGCTGCTGGGGTATAGCCTCCCATTCTTGCACCAGTGCCTGTCGGAGCTCCTGAAGTGTCCTAGGGGTTTGAAGACGTGGAGCGATACGTCGACTGAGAGCATCCCAGACGTGCTCGAAAGGGTTTAGGTCTGGAGAACAGACAGGCCACTTCATTCGCCTGATATCTTCTGTTTCAAGGTACTCCTCCACGATGGCAGCTCGGTGGGGCCCTGCATCAGGAAGAAGGTGGGGACCCACTGCACCCCTGGAAAGGGAGACATACTGTTGCAAAATGAGGTCCTGATATGCCTGACCTGTTACAGTTTCTCTGTCAAAGACATGCATGGATGTACATGCCCCAATCATAATCCCACCCCACACCATTAAACCACGACCGCCATACAGGTCCCTTTCAATGACATTAAGGGGTTGGTATCTGTTCCCTGGTTCACGCCAGATGAAAACCCAGCGAGAATCACCGTTCAGACTATACCTGGACTTCTCCGTGAACATAACTTGGTTTCACTGCTCCAATGACCATGTACTCTGTTCTTGATAGCAGGCTTTAAGGGCTCTCCTGTGACCAGGGCTCAGTGGAATGTGCCTTGCAGGTCACCGGGGGAATAAACCATGTCTGTTCAGTCGCGTGTAGACTGTATGTCTGGAGACAATTGTTCCAGTGGTTGCTGTAAGGTCCCGAGCAAGCCTATCTGCAGTACTCCGTGGCCATCTGCGGGCACTGATGGTGAGATATCGGTCTTCTTGTGGTGTTGTACACTGTGGACGTCCCGTATGTAGCGCCTGGACACGTTTCGTGTCTGCTGGAATCGTTTCCATAATCTTGTGATCACAGTTTGTGGCACACGGATGGCCCGTGTGTGTGTTTGCTGTGTTTGACCAGCCTCCAGTCGACTTAGTATCCTATCCCTCATAACGTCATCAATATACGTTCTTTGAGCCATTTTCGGCACACAGTCACCATTAGCACGTCTGAAAACGTCTTATTCGCTGCACCGTACTCTGACATGAACCAACACGCCTCTGCGTATGTAGACTGCTGCCAGCGCCACAGTGCGACGACCGCAGGTCAAATGCACCGCATGGTCATACCCTCAGGTGATTTAAACCCGCAACGCGCCCACCAGAGCGTTGTTTCACCATGTATCAGCGTTATCCTTAACTTATGAGCATGAGTGTACTTTTAGTTAGATAGTGCATATAATCAGTATTAGCAGTCAATTATATGTAGTGTAAACACTCCCTCAAGGCATTTCCAAAGGTTAATTTACGTCTGACAATTCAGATGGTGTGATCTCATGTTCTGCCTCCCGGCATGCTCGATTTATGTCAAAGTTTCCCGCCTTAGCCTTTGAAAATGTTTATTCCTCACATGGTACAGGTTAGGCCGCCACACCTTCGGCAGCTCTACCGTACCGAAGATGATCTTATCCAATGATGCAATTTTCGAGGTATTCATCAGAACCTCGCTAGTCACCAGTTTTCAAGATCAAAATGGTGCAAATGGCTCTGAGCACTATGCGACTTAACTTCTGAGGTCATCAGTCGCCTAGAACTTAGAACTAATTAAACCTAACTAACCTAAGGACATCACACACATCCATGCCCGAGGCAGGATTCGAACCTGCGACCGTAGCGGTCGCTCGGTTCCAGACTGCAGCGCCTAGAACCGCACGGCCACTCCGGCCGGCTTTTTCAAGATCGCTGTAGTCACATCATACGTACCGTAAGAGATTTCGGAGCATATAAAGGTTCTTTAGAAATGTGTCCCATATTCTCAGATGCGATACTACTAGTAAAAACTATAAAAAAGTTCAGAAACAAATCCTTGTTCAAATATAGGTCATTTTACTTGTGTCCAGAACATCAGTACTCAGTGACACAGACTATCTTCCTGTTGACGATGGCTGATCATTTCTTTTTCGCTGCGCTTGTCTCTATATTTCGTCATCTGACAACGCTACTGTTGTCAGAGTTACAGATGCTTCCATCAGCCTACCTTAACGTATAGTTTTGAGGTTGTGTTAGCATTAGAACACTGATAATAATTCGGTAAACTGTGAACAGTACGTACAGTAAAATATTAGTCCTTCATTCCACACGGAGACATGACATGGTACTTTGCTATGTTCTAGCGAAAGGGGTTAAGTGGCAAGGAGATTTCGTGTACGCCTAATGACATCTACGACGTTGCCTTCCAAGTGAAAGAAAGTGTTCAGCAGGTTGTTCCAGTGACTAGATCTTTCGCAGGAAGGACGAGGGATCGTATCAGAGCTCGCACATTCCGTACGCTGGCTTAAGAAAAGATGAATTTTCTGGTAAATAGAAGACGATCCTGAAACAAGTGTTCTCGTAAATCACACAGTATAGATCTCCTGGCCCAATGAGTACAGTATGGTTTTTTACATGGTATCACTTTTAACTGGGAGGCATCTTGCAAGGTCCTTTGCTTACATCAAGTGCAGTTTAGCCTTGTCAAAGCGTTTCTCGTTCTTTTCAGAAAAGGTGGTGCCCGCAATAACACGTTATTCTCGGTCGGGGACTCGTCTGAGATCATCACGGAGCACTGTAATTGACCCCAACCAATCCTCAATCTGACACAGTACTTGCTGATTTCTTTCTGCCAGCTGGAATTAATATTGCTCACACTCCTCAGACAAAATTACGCACTTCGGAAACATTCTTCATGCATGACGGTAAATTGCCTTACCGACCTCATCCCACTCGAAATAGTGGCGATTTTTGACTCGCCTAAAATCTCAATATTGCCCGTCCATGCATGATCTCAGTCACTCGGATGTCGTTTTACAGCCATTCTCGAACCGTTTTGTCCCCTTAAGCGGCCATATTGCATTGAAATAGACTTTCTCCTAACTGTATTATTTTTTTCCTGATGAGTCCCTTTACTTGTTGTAGAAATACATCTATGGTAGAAGCGGACCACCTTTCAGATTGACAAGTTGTGCTCCTAATAGGTGAGCTGTAATAGCACTGCTATAAGATGCATTCAAAAACAAAGAAACTGGAGGCGGTTAAATGAAAAACCGTTCCGTAATATCATTGCCCATGAAAGAAAATGCTGTCCCTGTAAGAGCATTGAGGCCCCAAACTGGCCGCTAGAGGGAGATGGGCGCACACCTATATGACGACTGAGCGTACATATACAGTAGTCAACTGTCGACTACACTCATCCTGCTGAAGACAATGAAATGGAGGCTTCAGAAGTAAAGCAAAGGGATTTAGTGCGTTTCCTGGCAGCTGAAAATCTACAGCGTGATGCCAAGGAAGCGAACGCGTTACCAACACGACTGGCCGCTAGAGGCCAGACATGGCGTCGTCACCTTGAACCCCATTTGGAACGACGAAGCCTCCAGTGGGAAGCATGTAGGGTCGCCGCCACCAGAACAAACCAATGCAGTCCACACAAGTGTGGGAATTGTACATTCGCCTCGATCTTTAACCTGCAGCACAGGCCAGCGCTGAATGAGCACCAATACTCACCGGCCTTGGCTACCCTCCGCAAAGTGATCGAATCGAAACGAACAGTGCAGCTCAACCGCGGGGTAAGGCTTCTCGACAGCTGTGCAAGGCTCCATGCAGCAAGCTCAGTCAAGGAACTCGACTACCGTTGGGTTTTGCGCGAAGTAGTGTTCTTTCATTTTATGCTGTGACATCTAATTATAGTACCTAGGCCGTAATTACGTATACTATTGTACTTCATATATTATTGTGTGACATTTTACTTTAAATGAAGATAGGTCCTCATACACGCTAGGGGTTTCCTTACCTATAAAATTTTTATTGGACTTTTGTAAAAAGAAAAAAAGATAAGATTTGCTTCAACGGAGCTGCTGATTGTGTACTGTCTACTTCTGATCTTTTTAATGTTTTTGGATGTTCTGTTACAAATCTGTGTTGTTAAATAGTTTTATGACTAAAAAATATGTACACATGTTTTAGCCTCTTGTACTGAATGTACATGCAAATTTGATTTAACGCCGCTACTCTCATATTTAAGCTTTAAGCGCTCTTACTATTACTCCTGACTTTCTGTAAGACTGCTTTGTTCCCCCTGATATACACTAACTTTTACTCTTTCATTATGCAGTGGCTTGAAGATTGCATAGTGAAATGCTGAAACTGGTAGCTTGCAAAAGAAAATACCATCTTAAGTTACACGGTTGTTGGTGAATTTCCTTGACATTGACAATTACTTAACCAGCCGATATCGCGTGTCCATGAAGGATCAATAGAGAGACTGTTACCGCTGCTATCAAGCACGACAACCCTCAACAAGGTCAAACAGCACGACCTGACAGTCAGCTGGACCAGGGTATGGAGGGCCGACCACACCCCACACCCCCACTTCCGCCCGTTCCTTGTTGTACGAGGTGGTGAACGGCAAACTTGCCGCACGACAGCACGTAGAATCCACCAGTCTTACCGACGACCCTTTGTGCCCGCACTGCGCAGTCGTCGATTCGGACACGCACCGCTTGACGTGTGCTGCGATGGACAGCTGGTGAGATCTTTTACAATGGATGCTGGCGCCCCTGTTGCAGCGACAGCCAGAGTCCATCGTGCCGGACGAACTCCTACGCCCAGATACTGTTTACTTTCCCACTGCCAGGACGAACGCCATCAACTAGCTGAAAAGCATGGTGCTGTGTTACGTCTTGTAAGCCACGCCTGAAAGGGCTCTCGATTTGTGGTTTCACTGACGATGATTCACGAGCCGTTCCGCCGCCATGCCTTGTACCGGACTAGCAAATTATTTAGGCGCGTTATTCGACGATCCTCGTGCCCATTGGGGCGCTTTGAGTACTAGAAGGCACACTTGAAGACGAGTCACGGAACATTATTGATCCTCTGGGCAAATGGTTTAGAGGGAGTCCCTCCTCCATTACATTGCTCGAAGACGACTCGGAAGCGTCTCGTGGCGGTAGTAGGATCCGCTGCATAAAAAAATGAATAAGGCTCTCTTGATACTGTAAGACCTCTTTCCTTCCTTTGCTCCAGGACGGTGGGAATGGGACATTGTGGTCAGACCTCGGAAGGCGAACTCTGGCGTCTTTGCCCTCACCCCTCCTCTCAGGCTTTTTTTCTTAAAAAAAAAAGTGGTCAGCGTTTGTGCTTCGTTTGACGAACGTGTATGGAAAGAATAAAAAAAAGAAACAGTGGCCAGGACATGTGCCTAGTTAACAGGAGTTTCAGATTCAAATCCCGGTCTGGTACAAATTTTCACCTTTCCCAATGGCTTTAAATCAATGCTGACTTGTAGCTGATGTCTGCAATACGTTTGTATCTTAATTCATGTCGTAATAGTGATCGATCTTCAAGCAGCAAGTCTGTTCTCATCGATCGTCTGGCAGTAAATGTTCTCTGTCTTAATACTATGGAACCTGCTTGTTTCTGCCAGGACAAGAATCTTGCCGCCCAATAGTAGCAGTCATTGTGCGTTCCGTCCAGCAGTTATTTTGTACAACTTAAACCTACTCCTCTGGATTTTGCTATTATTAACCAGTCGTGCTGTGGTGTGGGAAGGAAGGCAGGAAATCTCTCCCACTCCATGCTACGATTTTGAAAATGAGAGAGCAAGGTAGAGAGAGAGAGAGAGAGAGAGACAGACAGAGAGAGAGAGACAGGCAGTCAGAGAGAGAGATGGGGACGGACGAGCGAGACAGAAAAAGATACTGTGCTCGCACACAGGACGACAAATGAAGGAGCGGGACGTTCGGTAGACAGAGGAGAAACAGGGCAGGAACGGGGAGAACCGAACGTGAAAACCAGAGGAAGAAAATCTAGTGGAAGGGAAAGCTGGATGGACAAACAGGAGGGTGGTGGCTGCTAATTATAAACAAAGCACTGAGCCTCCCTGGTCGTGCATGGGGGAGAGTGGTCCGTAGGTCGCAGTATTAAAGACGATAAATTAGGATTTAGTCCGGTGTGTGCGGCTATAAATACGGGGCGGCCGCAAGACGGGCGCCGAAAAAGGCCCGGGCCTTGCGAACGTGGCTGGGAGGTAATTACCAGCTGGGTTAATTACTTTCTGCGAGCGCCGGCGCTGGTCAAACAGATCCTCCGCCGGTGGCCGCGGCGGTGTTGACACAGCGTGCAGAGGGGCCAAACATCCCGCGCTGCGAGGGGATTCCCCCGGCTCAAGCGGATCCCGCACCGAGCGCAGGCGCCCGGGTCCATAAGAGAGTCATTGGGGTTCCGGAAGGACAGCACTGGAACAGAGAGGGTAAAAGAGTCATATTCGTTTATAAACCACAATGTTGTGACTTTCTCCTGACCTATCTCTGAACAGTCCTATCATCCTCACAAGAAACTCCGCTCCAAACACTTTTTTGTTGAAGATCAGTGGTAGAAATGGCATCGGAGACTATCTGAGGAGACAAACAATCAGTTGTGAAAACTGCAGCTTTACCAATGTGCTTCACCCTCTAGCGAGTATATTAGCACAAGTTAAAATGTAGTCCCTCCATTTTAGTGCAGAACAGTGTCCATCAGCCAATGATCACTAATGTCATGCCGGAAACACAAGTCTTTCTTTTACCAAATAAAGTATATTGGTTCTTAAAGGTACTAAAAACGTATATTGTATTATTAAAAAAGTATTTTTTATTTTGCTCTAAAATAAAGTATTATTTATTTTGCTGAGTTATTTTGTTTTAAAATGAATTTTTCTTCTGTTCTTTATTGCTTTTAGCAAGATGTAAATATAATTGCTATCGAAAAACAGCTTCAAAGCACCTTTGCAGTTTATATTTAAGTTAAGATAAATAAATAATTCATTTTTTATCAAATTCAGAGAGGTTTTGTTTGTTTCGTTGTGTCAATATTCATTACAGAAAAAAACGTGTCTCTACAAATGCTGAAGTGGAGGGAATCGATAACAGAAATGAAATTAATTTGTAAAATTTTCACGATTAAGATGACGTTTTTTGAGCTTACAGGGAATACTAAGTTTGTTAAAGTTGCCTTTGCCCATGTTTCACTATTACATAAAGCTGTATAACAGAATAATTGAGCTCTCTGGGACTCAATCCACCTCACATAAATATACTGAAACACAGCGCACAACAAGTCTTTGTGACATTACGATAGTGGCACAACTGTTAGGTGGCTAAGTTTGGCAATAGTAGTTTCTTAAGGACACGAAATGATGCGACTGGTGCCGCTTTGTAACGAGTGGTACTTAATAGGGAACCGTTTAGAAAAATTTGAAAATTTGTGGTAAGTTCCTATGGGACCAAACTTCTGAGGTCATCGGCCCCTAGGCGTACACACCACTTAATCTAACCTAAACTAACGTACGCTAAGGACAACACGCACACCCATGCTCCAGGGAGTACTCGAATCTCCGACGGGGGGAGTCGCGCGAACAGTGCAGTGCGCTCAAGACCGTGCTGCTACCCCGCGCGGCTATATGAAGCCGTCTCCTAACTTTTCATGCAATAAATAATTAGTAGGGAGACGTTTATTTACTCCATACAGTCTAGAAGACTGGCATGCGGTACTCATTAATTGCAAAGAATATGAAGTCATTCTTTCTCAGGTGACACTTTAACAAGAAACTCTGACATTGATAATATTGACATTTCTGGTCAGGCGACATTGAAAAGCCGGTACTCAGCTCATCGTTAGTCACTCAGTCGATCCGATAGGTACAAAATTATGTTCGACGTTGATACATTTAAAACGAATCATAGAAAAGTCAAGAAATGTGAACGTACTTTATGTTTCCCGTAAGGTGTAGAGAACAACTGCCAGAAGTAACGTACAATACTTCATTATAAAGCACGAGTGGCTACCCCAGTCTCTTTCCAACCGCCGCTCGCGACGACCTCATCGCAACTTTTAATCATTTATGGACAGTTGACAAGAGCAGTGTTCTTGCACACATTTCACTGGAATGTGGGGGAAGGCACTGTTAATATATTTCCGTTACACAGCACTTTAAGGTGGAAGTTTCTTTTTTTGAAACTCGAAGAATGATGCTACGTGCTTTGTAGTGTGACATCATTTCTGATCACTCGGCCGTTTTTGCATCTGAGCAAGGTAAGGCAAATATTTGTTTTTGAAACGTAGTTTGGAAGTATTTATCATCGGAATGAAATAACTACAGAATGTTTATTTTTTTATATTCAATGTTGGATGAGCGGGAATCAGAGCAACACAGCTGCATACACTTCATTGAGAGCCCTGCATGACACGGCAGTCAGAGAGAGAGAGATTTCGCCGACGGACCGCGACCGCGAGAACATACCGCCGTTTTGTCCCCTGTTCCTGCGACCATTATTAATGCAACCGTAATTTAAAAAGATTAGATATAAACATTGTAAGAATTTTATTTTGGCAAGTTAAGTCTCGAAAGGTTATCTGTCTGGTAACTTCCGTAATTCTAAGTAACGTTGATCACGATCGTAATGCATCTGTTAATTGTGATGTTGTATTGTTATAAAGAATGGAAATAAACATTTTATTGGTGGTGAGAAAGCAATAAACTACGATGCCGGAAGAGATGTACTTGAAATGTTTACAATGTTTTACGGGAAGCATTGAAAGACTGATGAATTGTATGAAACGTTTTATACAGCTACGAAACACGAAACAGTCAAAGATAACACAGGGAGCTTCACAATTGCAGATTTCCAGGCCGTTATGCCGGGGAAGTAGTGGGTAAACTTTTGATAAGGATCCAATTTCCGGAAATGTACTGCTTGAACATAAAGGAAGTTAGAAGATGGGACCTGTTTTCAATCTCCCATCTCGCGATACGCACACGCGCTGAGAAGAGGACTGATTTTTTTAGTCTTTCTTCCATTTTCGTCACACTACAACAACGACTGCGAGAAACTGGTACGTTCGCAGCTAGGGGGGTTCACTGTGGTGCTCCACTGACGCGCCGAACATTAGACTTTGAAGAGAACGTCCTTCATCACGTGGAAAAGAACACGAATACTTATAACAGTACCCGGGTCATGTGCTGCTGTAGAGCACACAGGTGTCATTGCCTCTGCTGTATGCGTGCTGTGATGCTGGAGATAGAAAGTGATTCGATCTTCAAACTTATTTTACATCCAAATGGTACATTTCCGGACATGGGTTCTTTAACAAAACTTTCCCTACTAAGTTCCCTCTGCAACATTTCTAAACCTGTAGCAGGTATTGTAAAACATCCTGTATATTGCTGTACTATTAATATGGAAAGATCTAACGTACACACGTGCTACTTTTCAAAATGTTAAAAATTTGATTAAGAAAAGCCAGATATGTTATAATACAGGTTATGATATTGGGTGTTCAAAATTGATCCATACACCTTTGATCTTGTATATTTAATAAATGGGGACGGTATAAAGGTGCAGTTTGCGGCATTATGTTCACACTGCCTTAAAGTTTTAGTAGCCGTTCAAAAGACTTCAGTGAGTGGGTCTTCTATAGCACGAAGGATATCAAGGGATTATTTCAGTTCGTCACATGTACGCCCTAGCATGTCGTCCACAAAAATTATAATTTATTGAGGGACCTATGGACAACGTTGAAATTAAATGCCAGTCAACCAGCGGTTTTTTATTTAGGCGAATTACATGATCTGTGCTTAGACATATAATGCCACAGATCTCAACAAAAGACAACTGATACCACAAACATCAACAAAACTATCAATAAACTGTCGGATCACTGCTACAGAGATTTAGTGGTCTATTTCGTTCCCCAAGACGGACAAACAATCTATTATGCAACTGGTCATAATGTTTTGGCTCAAAAGTGTGTTTCATTCCTTGAAACCTGCTGGCGCACATAAAGTGGTACTATGTCATATTAAGGGCTTATTCCAATAGTGGTACAAGTTCATTACCCCCACTTTTCCGCCTATAATGCTTCTGAAATTAATGATCAAAACAAACAGAAAGAAAGGTTCATTTCCAGCAAGAAGCCATTTGCTTGAATATTTCTGGTAGCTCAACTGCAGATTTTTCAGCTCTCATTTAACTTTAGGACTGTATCTCAAAATGAACAAAAGCGGACTTGTACCACTATTGAAATAAGCCCTTCATATGCTATGTCCACTTCTACATACTACAGTGGCCGTACTAGTTTCATCTTCACTCGCATCCACATCACTTTCCACCTGTGTATCTTCCTCTATCATATCTACATCAGCATCACTCTCACCCTCATTTCCAAAATTGGTTCACCGTCCCTGTCACTCTTCTGTAAACCATCTAAAGCCTGCTCGAGACTGTAACCCCTTTGGAAACGTATTTCATCATCCACGATGAAAAAAACGTAACACAACGTCATACTTCAACAAAAAGCAATTCCTTACTGTGAATTTGTCATAACAATGCACATGAACTTATTTTTAGGAATCGTTTACAACATTGGACATTTAAATTTCGCTTTAGTAGGTCCAGTGTTGCCAAGTTTTCATTTTCGTAATAAAGCTGCAGTACAACGTTGATCGTCATATTCTGTATACCTCGCGTATTTTCAGACCCCATTGCAAAAATTTCGAATTATTTTACTACGAATCGTGATACAACCAAAAATGTATTACCGAATTATAATGAAGAGACCCAAGAAAGCATATCTGGAGGATGAGAAGTCGACATCCACATTAAAAGTGCTTCTTTGTAGTTAAACGACCCTTATGATCTAAAAAATCCGAGACACCATGCGAGGGTTAACGTGTGCTGCTCACATGCGAACGCGCAGATCCTGTGGGTCTTTCACAGGGATCTGGTAGTTAGGATCGTTCAGTAAGCCCCAAAGAAAAGAAAATGTAATTCCTCATGTCATCTCTTTCTATCTGTGCCTCTTTCTAAGATGCATGTGGTCAAAATTGTGAAGATCATTTTGGAGAGCTCTGTATACACAAATTACGGAAATCATTTAATGGGCCTCTAAGTTGAATACTATCTCAAGCGTCCAAGAAAAGAAAATATCATTTCTGATTTGTCAACGAATCGGTAAAAAATAATTTAAAAAACTCTCTGGTTGACGCTACCAGAACGAAAAGAGAAAGCTACATCGATGGTTTTAACGCACGTCAACGAGCGAATTATAGTAATACATGGATACTAATAATAAATAAACCCCTCAAGAATCTGCAACTACAGAGAGAATAAATATAATACAGCTACGTATTTATATATATATATATATATATATATATATATATATATATATATATATATAGATGCATGACATATTCGTGGTACAAAGACACGATCACATAACAGCAAGATGTGTCACGGCAGGTTGAATGTAATAATTCAAGATGTACTGCGACCCGCTGATGGGGCGTGATTATCTTTAAGGAAAGCCGGCAAATGACAAGTCAAGGGGCCCGGCTGCAGATGTAACTCCACTATCCTGAATATGTAGGTTCAAAATGGTTCAAATGGCTCTAAGTACTCATCTGAGGTCATCAGTCCCCTAGACGTAGAACTTCTACGACTGTAGCAGCAACGCGGTTCCGGACTGAAGCGCCTAGAACCGCTCCGTCATAATGGCCGGCAATATGTAGGTCTACATCTACATACATGTTCCGCAAACCAGCGTACGGTGCATGGCGGAGGGTACCTTTGACCACTACTAGTCATTTCCTTCGCTGTTCCACTCGCAAATAGAATAAGAGAAAAACGACTATCCATAAGCCTCCGTACGGGTTCCCATTTCTCACATCTCGTCTTCAAGATCCTTAGGCGAAGTGTACGTTTTGCGCATTAGGATCGTTGTGCAGTCGACCTCGAATTCTGGTCCCCCACATTTCCTCCATACAGCCTTCCGAAAGGAGCGTCATCTTCCCTCCAGGGACTGCACTCGAGTTCACAAAACATCTACGTAATACTTGGGTGCCTAATGAACCTATGGGTAACAAATCTAGCAACATGGCTCTGAACTGCTTCGAGGTCTTCCTTCAGTCCGATCTGTTTGAGATCCCTAAAATTCGACCAGTACTCAAAAATGGGTAGCACGAGCCTTCTATACGCCGTCTCCTTTGTGGATGAACTAAACTTCCCTAAAAACAAAGTCGGGCAGTCGCCATCCTACTACGAAACTGACGAGTTCTTTCCATTTCATATCGCTTTTCAACGTTACGCCTAGATTTTTAATCGGTGTAACTGTTTCAAGTTGCGCCTTATTAATGCCGTATTCGAGAATTACAGGATTCTTTTCCCTGCACATCCGCATTAACTTGAATTTTTCGACGTTTACACCAAGTTGCGACTCATCACACCAACCAGAAATTTTGTCCAAACTATCTTGTATACATTTACAGTCACTCAACGACGACACCTTCCCGTATACCACAGCGTCATCAGAAAATAGCCGGAAATTGCTGCTCTCCCTGTCCGTCAAGTTATTTGTGTGTGAAGAGAGCAAAATAGGACCTATCAAACTTCCCTGGTGCACTCCTGACGACACCCTTGTCTCTGAGAAACACTAGACGCCCTGCATAACATACTGTATACTATTACTTAAGAAGTCTGCCCACCACTCACATATCTGGGAACCTAAACCGTATGCTCGCACCTTCGTCAACAGTCTGCAGAGATGCGCGGTGCCAAACGCATTACGGAAATCTAGGAGTGCAGAATTTGCCTGTTGCCCTCCATGCACGGTTTGTAGAATATGATGTGAGACGAAGGAAAGTTGAGATTTGCACGAGCGAGGTTTTGTAGATCCTTGCTGATTTGTGAACAGAAGGTTTTCTAAATTGTTAAGGCTTTCGTGGCCACTTGTTGACAAACTGCCTATTGGCTTCTGTCTCGGGTTCTTCGGCCGACGTTCATCTAATGATTTTTCTGACGTTTCGCCAGCACGAGTGGCTGGCATTGTCAAAGCTTCACCCTCCATTGCCGGTGGTGAACTGGAGCCGAGCTCGTGTCCGCAGACTATATGTACCTGGCGCGCCAACGTCCGAGGGCTTCTCCGCGGTCATTTCCGGTGCGGTTCTCCTCTTGCTACCTGCGACGTTCGTTCGCTGCAGTACGGGAAGCCAGGATCCGTTTCAACAAGAAAGAGGAAAGCCTTAAGGTAAGCGGATCATGGCTTCCCGTACTGCAGCGAACGAACGTCGTAGGTAGCAAGAGGCGAACCGCACCGGAAATGACCGCGGAGAAGCCCTCGGACGTTGGCGAGCCAGGTAAATATAGTCTGCGGCCGCGAGCTCGGCTCCAGTTCACCAACGGCAATGGAGGGTGAAGCTTTGACAATGCCAGCCACTCGTGCTGGCGAAACGTCAGAAAAATCATTAGATGAAGGTCGGCCGAAGAACCCGAGACAGAAGCCAATAGGCAGTTTGTCAGAATGATTTCTGTCTCAATGACATTTATTACACTAGTGGCCATTAAAATTGCTATACGAACATTCACAGAAGGTTGGCGCCAGTGGCGACACCTACAACGTGCTGACATGAGGAAGCTTTACAACCGATTTCTCATACACAAACAGCAGTTGACCTGCGTTGCCTGGTGAAACGCTGTTGCGATGCCTCGTGTAAGGAGGAGAAATGCGTACCATCACGTTTCCGACTTTGATAAAAGTCGGATTGTATCCTATCACGATTGTGATTTATCGTATCGCGACATTGCTGCTCGCGTTGGTCGAGCTCCAATGACTGTTAGCAGAATATAGAATCGGTGGGTTCAGGAGGATAATACGGAACGCCGTGCTGGATCCCAACGGCCTCGTATCACTAGCAGTCGAGATGACAGGCATCTTATCCGAATGGCTGTAACGGATCGTGCAGCCACGTCTCGATCCCTGAGTCAACAGATGGGGATGTTTGCAAGACAACAACCATCTGCACGAACAGTTCGACGACGTTTGCAGCAGCATGGACTATCAGCTCGGAGACCATGGTTGCGGTTACCCTTGACGCTGCATCACAGACAGGAGCGCCTGCGATGGTGTACTCAACGACGAACCTGAGTGCACGAATGGCTAAACGTCATTTCTTCGGATGAATCCAGGTTCTGCTTACAGCATCATGATGGTCGCATCCGTGTTTGGCGACATCGCGGTGAACGCACATTGGAAGCGTGTATTCGTCATCGCCATACTGGCGTATCACCCAGCGTGATGGTACGGGGTGCCATTGGTTACACGTCTCGGTCACCTCTTGTTCGCATTGACGGCACTTTGAAGAGTGGACGTTACATTTCAGGTGTGTTACGACCCGTGGCCCTACTCTTCATACGATCCCTGCGAAACCCTACGTTTCAGCAGGATAATGCACGACCGCATGTTGCAGGTCCTGTACGGGCCTTTCTGGATACAGAAAATGTTCGACTGCTGCCCTGGCCAGCACATTCTCACCAATTGGAAAGGCCTGGTCGATGGTGGCCGAGCATCTGGCTCGTCACAATACGCCAGTCACTACTCTTGATGAACTGTGGTATCGTGTTGAAGTTGCATGGGCAGTTGTACCTGTACACGCCATCCGAGCTCTGTTTGACTCAATGCCCAGGCGTATCGAGGCCGTTATTACGGCCAGAGGTGGTTGTTCTGGGTACTGATTTCTGAGGATCTATGCACCCAAATTGCGTGAAAATGTAATCCCATGTCAGTTCTAGTATAATATATTTGTCCAATGAGTACCCGTTTATCATCTTCATTTCTTCTTGGTGTAGCAATTTTAATGGCCAGTAGTGTATAATCGAACACAGAACGTCTTCAAGAGCTCTGCACCAGACACGAGTCTTCAATGCTGCTAATTATGAGAATATGTTGAATTCCCTCGAGACATTTTCTTTTGGTCGGTTGCGTATCGTGTCTGGGGTTCGGGTAGGACGGCGGCCTGCGTCCAGGCAACCAGACGAGTCGCCAGGTGCCTACTTGGGTGCGTGCATCGGCCGTGCAAGTGCGTGACGGTGTGCGTATCGAGCGCGGTGACGTCACGCGGGGGCAGGGCGCGGTCGCCCCCGGCAGTTTCAGCGGGCGGTCGGGACAGAAACAGGATTAGGATGAGGAAGAGGAAGAGCCCGAGTCGCGCTCCTACACCAGGCTCCAGTTCCGGAAGGTGCGGTTACAAAGGGTGTTGGTAGCCGACGGAACGGATCCACGCCTTTCGCTGTCTCTGTCGTGAGTCAAGTTTCGTGTCAGAGGTAAAGACAAAGATAGAAACCAATTTTTTTTCTGCGAACAGCAGTTCCACAGCTACAGTCCTTTCTTTTTATCTTCTATTGACAAAATAAGATTACGTAACTGTCTTTTGTCATCGTACTGACCAACTAGGATGACGTAGTTCCACTTCCTTCGTCCATTTTTCTGTTTTCCAGCACTGTTTCATCTTCTCCCGAAGTGGTTTCCTCCTCTCTTCTGTACATCTCGTCCCTGATTTCTCATATCGCCTGCCTTGAAAGCCTGTTAAATTTAATAATTTATCGTCAAAAGTTCTTTTCTTATTTCTATAGTCCGTGCTAAGATTAACACATATTTTTCCAGAAATACAGCAATATTTGTTTCCAATAACGTTGGAAGTTGAAGAAATGAATTAAAGTTAGTGCTGGGGCTGGGACTCAAACCCATGTCTCCTTGCTTCCTACGCACATATGCTGACCATTACACCACCACACCACTACGGTCGTCATAGCTGCATGAACTACCCAAGTCAAATACCCTCCCCAACACAAACTCCAATTCACATCTCACCTTATATTCTCACCAGGACTCTCTGACATTGGAATGGCACCACAGCATTGGACGCAATGGGGAAGTGCTGTACTACATGTGATCGTATAGATTTTAAATTTAATTTTCCCCGAGACATTTAAGTCTCTAATTTATCTACGATAATGTTGGAAGCTGAAGAAGTGAATTAAAATTTGTATTGCGGCCGGGACTCGAACTCAGGTTTTTTTGTTGACTAGGCAAATATGCTGACCATTCCACCACCACAGAATTATGGTCAAAACAGCTGCAGGAACTACACAAAACAAATACCCTACCCAACACAAATTCCAATTCACATCTCCCCCTATATTGTCACTGTTACCAGGGCTCTCCAACATTGGAATAGCATCCCAGCATTGGAAGTAATGGGGAAGTGCTATACTACATGTGATAGTATAGACCTTAAATTAAATATTCCCTGAGACATTTAAGTCTCTAATTTATCTAGGATAACGTTGGAAGCTGAAGAAGTGTAGTAAAATTTGTGCTGTGGTGCTGTTTTGATGTCGGAGAGCCCTGGTAACAGTGACAATGTAAGGGGAGATGTGTAATGGAGTTTGTGTTGGGGAGGGTATTTGACTTGGGTAGTTTGTGCAGCTATTTTGACTGTAATGCTGTGGTGGTGTGATAGTATAACTGTCTAGTAAGCAAGAAAACCCGCGTTCGAGTCCTGGCTGCAACACGAATTTTAATTCACTTCTTCAACTTCCAACGTTATCGTAGATAAATTAGAGACTTAAATGTCTCATGGAAAATTTAATTTAACAGTAATATTTATTTTGTTAGCCTGTTCTCATTCGGTTGAGCTGTCCTTCGCTTTGCCATAACTTCTAATAATAGCTTCGTGTTTGAGTGGATGTCCCCATTACTTCGCCTTCTCCAGTCACCTATAGTCGGTGTTACACCCACTGTTTTTTGACAATCCATCTTTGAACTTTTTCTCCTCTGTCGATTTTATAGTTCATTGCTAATACTTTTGAATGCATTATGGGAACAGCAGTGATCAATGTCTTGTAAATAATTACTATTAAAATCAGTCTTGATCACGATTTATTTTACAAGGTGACCGGTTTCGACCACTGCTGTGGTCATCTTCAGACCATTGAGTAGGAACCCCTTTCTGTTGGAGATTCTCCAACAGAAAGGGGTTCCTACTCAATGGTCTGAAGATGACCACAGCAGTGGTCGAAACCGGTCACCTTGTAAAATAAATCGTGATCAAGACTGATTTTAATAGTAATCATTGCTAATAGTTCTCATGTATAGCAACATCCTTCTATAGTGTTTTAGTATTGTATTTCTAGGGATGCAGTATTGTTGTGGTAGATCACATTCCCTTGGAATTATTGAGATTTTTGTGGGAACCAGCCATGAGAAGTCTATTCTACCTTGTATGCAAGACATATCAGGCGGGCAAAATACCCTCGTACTTCGTGAAGAACCTAATAATTCGAGTTTTAGAGAAGGCAGGGACTGATAGGTGTGAATACTACTGAAACACCTTGATGTGGCCTACCAACACAAATACAAGGATAGCGTACCAATAGGGACAAGAAAGGAGGCATGAAGGGCGCCAAAAACAGAAATAACAATCATCCATTTATTGCAGCATTACACACGCACATCATGATATACACTCCTGGAAATGGAAAAAAGAACACATTGACACCGGTGTGTCAGACCCACCATACTTGCTCCGGACACTGCGAGAGGGCTGTACAAGCAATGATCACACTCACGGCACAGCGGACACACCAGGAACCGCGGTGTTGGCCGTCGAATGGCGCTAGCTGCGCAGCATTTGTGCACCGCCGCCGTCAGTGTCAGCCAGTTTGCCGTGGCATACGGAGCTCCATCGCAGTCTTTAACACTGGTAGCATGCCGCGACAGCGTGGACGTGAACCGTATGTGCAGTTGACGGACTTTGAGCGAGGGCGTATAGTGGGCATGCGGGAGGCCGGGTGGACGTACCGCCGAATTGCTCAACACGTGGGGCGCGAGGTCTCCACAGTACATCGATGTTGTCGCCAGTGGTCGGCGGAAGGTGCACGTGCCCGTCGACCTGGGACCGGACCGCAGCGACGCACGGATGCACGCCAAGACCGTAGGATCCTACGCAGTGCCGTAGGGGACCGCACCGCCACTTCCCAGCAAATTAGGGACACTGTTGCTCCTGCGGTATCGGCGAGGACCATTCGCAACCGTCTCCATGAAGCTGGGCTACGGTCCCGCACACCGTTAGGCCGTCTTCCGCTCACGCCCCAACATCGTGCAGCCCGCCTCCAGTGGTGTCGCGACAGGCGTGAATGGAGGGACGAATGGAGACGTGTCGTCTTCAGCGATGAGAGTCGCTTCTGCCTTGGTGCCAATGATGGTCGTATGCGTGTTTGGCGCCGTGCAGGTGAGCGCCACAATCAGGACTGCATACGACCGAGGCACACAGGGCCAACACCCGGCATCATGGTGTGGGGAGCGATCTTCTACACTGGCCGTACACCACTGGTGATCGTCGAGGGGACACTGAATAGTGCACGGTACATCCAAACCGTCATCGAACCCATCGTTCTACCATTCCTAGACCGGCAAGGGAACTTGCTGTTCCAACAGGACAATGCACGTCCGCATGTATCCCGTGCCACCCAACGTGCTCTAGAAGGTGTAAGTCAACTACCCTGGCCAGCAAGATCTCCGGATCTGTCCCCCATTGAGCATGTTTGGGACTGGATGAAGCGTCGTCTCACGCGGTCTGCACGTCCAGCACGAACGCTGGTCCAACTGAGGCGCCAGGTGGAAATGGCATGGCAAGCTGTTCCACAGGACTACATCCAGCATCTCTACGATCGTCTCCATGGGAGAATAGCAGCCTGCATTGCTGCGAAAGGTGGATATACACTGTACTAGTGCCGACATTGTGCATGCTCTGTTGCCTGTGTCTATGTGCCTGTGGTTCTGTCAGTGTGATCATGTGATGTATCTGACCCCAGGAATGTGTCAATAAAGTTTCCCCTTCATGGGACAATGAATTCACGGTGTTCTTATTTCAATTTCCAGGAGTGTATGAGACATTACAATTGGCATACTCAAATCTATTATGACAAACAATATGTATCACGAAGAGCACACACAATGGAGTTTAAGAAATTACAATGGCACATCAACTCCGCTATGACAAACAGTGTGCATAATGAAGCCCGCACAATTTTACCAGCGTAAAAAATTAAAATAATACTAGCATAAAATCAACTAAAATGCCTTGAAGGAAATGTTTATGAGAAGAACACGACGGGGCCGCAAGGGAGGAGGGAACACAATACTTAACTCAGGTGTATCAAAACAAACAATGGAAACCAGGCCACGCCAACAACGGACACGTAAGGCACGCAACTACTCTCTCCGTTGCGGTTCCGCGCGTTCCACCCAAGTCAAAGCTACCTGAAACAGTTTAATAATTGGAACAGTACACCAGTGATCAGCAAATAAAAAAAAACAATAACATGGCATAAAAATACAATAATTTAAGAAAATCACATCATCATGAGCTTAAGTTCTTTCGGTAATTAACAGATTACGAAACAGCTAAAGGGGCATGTGCCACTATTAAATCTTCCGTAATTATACTACTAAATTTCTCAGTGCCCAAGTTGCAATTAACGCAAACAATAATTAAATCATTTAAGTGATAATGTTACTTTAAAATAATAATAAAATCATACATCAGATGACCAAAAATGTCCCGATCAGTACTCCCCAGTGAAGCAGTTCACACAAATGGTACTCCACAGCTCCGAGCACACAGCCCCATATCAAAATGCTACACAACCACAGCGACCCGGCGTACTACCAGAACCACCAGGAGTAAACCAAGCTAAGCCAAAACAAGGACCGACTTTTAAAATAACGAGACCTAGCCCGGGCTGGACAACAGATCAACAATAATTTATGAACAATATGCAAAACACAAGACCTCTCAGTCCAAAGGCTTCCGTTTAGTCGGGAAGGTGGCTCCGACCCGCTTGCTGAGGTGCCAAGCGTCGTACGGAGTGCCGAATCAAGCTTAACCTTCGTTAACGGAAAGCGAAAGCACCACAAGACAAAACAATCTAACTGCGCAAGGCAAACTCTAAGGAGTGCCACTCGAAGACTATGCACTTGAAGATCAAACATAAAGCACCCAGACTAACGTGCCGCTGAACGACGCACTTCCGTCACCAGCGTCTAGTAGAGTACGGAGAGCAGCGTACCTCGTCGATATACTTCCAAGGGGCGGTAAACGAGGATAGCAATCCCAGCGACAGAGAGACAGGAGAACGAAATGACATCCCGCCGCACATAGAAGGTATTTCAAACTCAGGCTCGACAAACTACAGCAGGCGAGATTTTACTCACCTTGCAAATCAAGTTAAACGGCACACCACGCCGCTGTCCATACTATTAACCGTAAAATCACGGTCCGGTCTTCCCATCGGGCCCCACTCGGCGTCCAGACGCAAACAACCCCAGACGAGCCGAACTGTCTCCACGTCAAGGCAGCCACCTCTTTCCTCCTCACACGCCTCCAGCTAAGCTGCGGCCAGCGATCACACACGGAAACAACCGCTTAACGCCAAAGCGCCGTCTGAGTGAAAACTCAGCACTAAGATCGATACGGACTTGGAAATAAGTGAGCACCGTAACACACCTGTTTAACAGCTCGTAGTTGCCAAATATTTTTGCGAATTACTTACAAAAGGATCGAAATCTGGCAGAAGCCATCCTTGGGGAGGATCGGTTTGGGTTCGAAGAAGTGTAAGAACACGTGGAGCCATACTGGGCCTACATCTATTCTTTGAAGATAGGATGAAGACGTGTAAACTATGCTTACAGCTTTTTTACATTTAGAACGAAATTTATACTTGGTTGCATGGAACAAGCTGTTTGAAACCCTGAACGCAGTAGGGCTAAAATACAAGCGGACAGTTGTCTGAAACTTGTACAGAAAAAGGCACTGAGTTACAGGAATGCATGGGAATTAAAGGGAAACAATCGTCGGTAACGGAGTGGGGCAATTTGTAGCCTATCCCCCACGTCATTCAACTTTTACTTTGAGCTAACCAAAAAGAATAAATTTGCAAAGCGAGTTAAAAAGTTCATCCCTACCCTTACATTCTCTTCGTTCGGCGCCCACCTCACCAATTATTCCACCGTATCCCCTCCAAAACATTTTTCCTCCAAGAACACACCTCACCTACTTTTCCTGCATCTTTGGTTATGTTAAGTGGGTCATTTTCTTTAAAGACTTTCGTCAATCGATAATTTCGGAAAAGAGAACATTTTTTTACTTGAAATATGAAGTATACATCAGCTTGTTTAAACAGTTTTGTAAAGATGTATACTTTTTCTGTTCTTGTATTTCTTAGAAACTATGATTGAAAGTTTCATCTTGCCCTTGGCTGTAGAGCGGTAATGCACAGCTCGCAGTCAACCTTTTACGCTCATGGGAGAAGGAGTGAAGTAACAATAAAGGAGAAAGTACTTTGTCTATTATAGACCCGTACAAAACAATTTCCTTCCAAAATAATGGAGGAAATCGAACTCTTAATGTTATGTCATTATGAAATCGTCAGAAATAAAAGAAATATCGTGAATGGCCCAAAGCAATGTCAGCGGGAAGTTACTACGGTTCTTCCGATATAAACTGCCCAGAAAGAGGTTTGCACCACCATCTTCAAGAACTTCATTTTCTTTCTCATGAGCCTCTAAGTTAATACTCTTTTGATAACAAGAAATGGCTACGTACGTCACCTTGCACGTAGCCTGTTTGTATGTTGGTAGTGCTATAGACTGTGTTAGTATCGCTGACAGCGCTCTGCGCCCTCGGCAAGAGATTCTGTGGTTGGACCGACTAGCAGTTAGCGAGTGGATATGGAAGTGTATGGACGTGATTTTGTTTGTGGAGACTCTGTGTAGGTAGGACACTCAATGCAGATGGGATCAAATTTCTTACAAGGAAATGTGTAAGAATCTTTCTTTTGCTAACCATATGCCTCGTAGTAGTTAGAGTCTGTAGTAGTTAGAATCTTTTTATGTAGCTGGCTCTTGTTGCTACTTGCTGTAATTGCTGTAGTTCGTGTTATGAAGATTTTCTGTGAGGTAAGTGACTTATAAGAAAGAATGAGATTTCCACTATCGGGATTCGTGACTGAAATGAGTTTAGGCAATAACAGAGTTGGAAGGAGATTCATAATTCTTTAATTCCATATTTTTTTTAAATTTGTATTATTGTTAGGACTTCTTGCAATTCAGGGCCATTCTTTTGTGTTAATTATTGGAAATCATGTTGTCAATCTATAGCAGTAAGACCGCGTTGGACTTGTATATTGTGGGTAATAAGTGAATAGGTTAAGTTTGAGTTGTCTTTGTCAGTGCTTAGTAAAAAAAAAAAAATGAAAATAATTAACAACCTGAGTAAGGTTGGTGACAGCAAAGCTCCATTTTTCAGTGAGGTTCACTAAAGTTCACTCTGTCTACACTCGTGAATGGGTTAATTCGGCTTGCGTACACTAGATTAGAGTTCTGTATCCGCGTGGCAACTCCTTGACGTGTCTTTGATACCAGATACCTGGCAACAGGAACCAAGGACTACTTTGCGGGTTATCTATGTAAAAGTGTATTTTTAAAATTCCCTATAAGGATGGGCGGTTGCAAAATTCTATAACACTCTACATTGACTATATAAGGTATCAATAATTACTGTTTCCTCAATTAATATCATTAATGTGTGGCACTACGAGGTAAAGGTGGGACAGATGCCGCACATTTTTTCAAATTAATTTTTATCAATATATAAACACTTAAATCGCAATAAAATTTGGCAGAATTGATGGTTTGAACATTGTATTTTATTATAGATACCATCGCATCACAAAAACTTTATAACAAAGGAACATTCTTATGATGTACAAAGGCCTGTAAACTTCAATTAATTAGTAAGTGGCGGGCAGGATGCCACAGAAGGGAGGGACAGATGACAAATGGCAAAATACATTGAAAATGACATCCACTTTGATTTTTGTTTTTCAAGCCTATTTTTAAGTCTACCACACAGACGACACATGTTCTCATATAGAGTGCAGGCAGCAGTAGCCGGCCGAGGCAGATGCAGCAACAGGGAAGTAACCGCTTTTGTGACATTTACGAGTTCCTAACCAGGAGCGAATTTTATTATATCATCTGTGTGCTATAATAGTTTTGTTGAGTTTCTGCTTGTAAATTTAATATTTAATAGCCACAGTTCTTGCGCTTTCGTTTACATCGGAAAGTAAACAGATTTTGTGACATGTTACAAGTTCCTAATCAGAGTCGAATTATTTAGTTCCACCTGACTGCTTCGGTAGTTCGGTTTTTGAACATCTGCTTATTACTAGACACAGTTCGTGCGTTTTCGTCAGGGTCTACAGTAGAGTTGTGCAGCACGTGCCGATCGTCCGTTTATCTGCATAGTTCAGTTTTCCACGGTTTTTAGTATGGACAAGGACTGCGAATGTTGTGTGCGGATGCGAGACGAGTTGGTGACACTTCGCTCTCACCTTCAGGCTGTGATGGCATCGGTTACACAGCTTGAGGCTGCAGTCGATCTGCACCACTATTGTGGGCCGGCCGTGGGGATCCAACGGACGTCCAGCACGTCCGAGCCCCAGTTACTGCGTGCACTGAGGCTGACACCTCACCTGTGGTCGAGTGGGAGGTCACCTCAGGGCGAACCGAGCGGCGAAAGACTTCCCAGGCGGGCGCACTAAAGCCTCCCCGGTTTGTCTGGCAAACGGGTTCCGGGTGCTGTCTGTGGCTGACACTGTCGCTGAGCCAGATGCTGTCGCCTGTCCTGTTTCAGAGGAGACCACTCAGCCTGCAAGATCCTGGCAATCACAGAGGGTGGGATTATTTGTGGTTGGGAGCTCCAACATTAGGCGCGTTATGGGGTCCCTTAGGGACTTGGCTGATAAGAAGGGAAGAAAACCAATGTACACTCCGTGTGCACACCGGGTGGAGTCATTCCAGATGTGGAAAGAGTCGTCCCGGATGCTATGAAGAGCGCAGGGTGCAGCCAACTGCAGGTGGTTGCTCACGTCGGTATCAATGATGTGTGTCACTTTGGATCAGAAGAGATTCTCTCTGGTTTCGAGCGGCTAACAGAGGTGGTAAAGGCTGCCAGTCTTGCTTGCAAGATGAAAGCAAAGCCGACAATTTGCGGCATAGTCGACAGACCCGATTGCTGGCCTCTGGTGCAGAGCCGAGTGCAGGGTCTGAATCAGAGGCTCAAACGGTTCTGCGACCGTGTAGGCTGCAGATTCCTCGATTTGCACTAAAGGGTGATTGGGTTTCGGGTTCCGCTGGATAGGTCAGGTGTCCACTATACGCAGGAGGCGGCTACATGGGTAGCAGGGGCTGTGTGGCGTGGACTGGGCTGTTTTCTAGGTTAGAGGGTCTCGGGAAAAGACAAGAAGAGTGCAGGCTGAACACAGGAAGAACGTAGATACAGGAACCATTGGTATAACAGTTGTAAATTGTCGTAGCTGTGTTGCGAAAGTACCAGAGCTCCAAATGCTAATAGAAAGCACTGATGTTCAAATCGTTATAGGCACTGAAAGCTGGCTAGAGCAGGATATAAGCTCAGCCGAAATTTTTGCGAAGAATGTAACGGTGTTCCGCAAGGATAGGCTAAACACGGTTGGCGGTGGCGTGTTTGTTGCTGTTAGAAGTAGTTTAACTTGTCGCAAAATTGAAGTAGATACTTCCAGTGAGTAAGTATGGGCAGAGGTCATTGTTGGCAACCGGAATAAAATAATAATTGGACCCTTTTACTGATATCCCAATTCAGATGATACAGTTGCTGAAAGGTTCAAAGAAAACTTCAGTTTTTTCAAACACGTACCCGTCTCATACGATATTAGTTGCTGGTGACTTTACCCTCGATATGTTGGCGAAAACAGATGTTTAATTCCGGAGGTACGCATAAAATAATCACCCGAAATTGTGCTAAACGCATTCTCTGAAAATTATTTCGAGCAGTTAGTTCATGAGCCCATGCAAATAGTAAACGGTTGTGAAAACACGCTTGACCTCTTAGCAACAAATAATCCTGGGTTAATAACGAGCATCAAAACCGATTCAGGGATTAGTGAATACAGGGTTGTCGTAGCGAGACTGAATATTGTAATCCCCAAATCCTCGAAAAATAAGCGAAAAATATTCCTATTCAAAAAAGCAGATAAAAATTCACTTGTCGCCTTCCTGAGAGACAATCTCCACTCATTCCAAATTAATAATATAAGTGTAGACCAGATGTGGCTTCAGTTCAGAGAAATAGTATCGGCAGCAATTGAGAGATTTATACCAAATAAATTAACAAACGACGGAGCTGATTGTCCTTGGTACACAAAACGTGTTAGAACACTGTTGCAGAAACAACGAAACAAACATGCCAAATCTAAAAAGACGCAAAATCCCCATGACTGGCAATCTTTGACAGAAGCTCTTAATTTAGTGCAGACCTCAATGCGAAATGCTTATAACAGTTTCCACAACGAAACTTTTTCTCGAAAACTGGCAGAAAATACAGAGAGATTCTGGTCGTATGTGGAGTGTGTTAGTGACAAGAAACGATCAATGACTTCTCTGCGCGAAACCAATGGAGATACTATCGAAAACAGTGCTGCAAAAGCAGAGTTATAAAATACAGCCTTCCTAAATGGCTTCACAAAAGAAGACGAAGTACATATTTCAGAATTCGAATCAAGGACAGCTGCCAAAATGATTAAAGTAGAAGCAGTGAAGGAGTAGTGAAGCAACTTAAATCACTTAATAAAAGCAAGTCTTCTGGTCCAGGCTGTATACCAATTAGGTTCCTTTCGGAGTATGCAGATGCATTAGCTCCATAGTTAACAATCATGTACAAACGTTCGCTCGTCTAAATATCAGTACCCAAAGACTGGAAAGTTGCAGAGGTCACACCAATATTCAAGAAAGATAATAGGAGTAATCCACTAAATTACAGGCCCATATCGTTAACGTCGATATGCACCATCAATAATGAACATATATTGTGTTCGAACATTATGAATTGCCTCGTAGAAAACGGTCTATTGACACACAGTCAACATGGTTTTAGAAAACATCATTCCTGTGAAATACAATTAGCTCTTTATTCAAATGAAGTGTTGAGTGCTATTGAGAAGGGATTTCAGATCGATTCCGTATTTTTGGATTTCCGGAAGGCTTTTGACACTGTACCACACAAGCGGCTTGCAGTGAAATTGCGCGATCATGGAATATCGTCTCAGTTATGTGACTGGATTTGTGATTCCCTGTCAGAGAGCTCACAGTTCGTAGGAAATGACGGAAAGTTATCGAGTAAAAGAGAAGTGATTTCTGGCGTTCCCCACGGTAGTGTTATAGGCCCTTTGCTGTTCCTTATCTACATAAACGATTTGGGAGACAATCTGAGCAGCCTTCTTCGGTTGTTTGCAGATGACGCTGTCGTTTATCGACTAATAAAGTCATCAAAAGATCAAAACAAATTGTAAAACGACGTAGAAAAGATATCTGAATGGTGCGAAAAGTGTCAGTTGACCCTAAATAACGAAAAGTGTGAAGTCATCCGTATAAGTGCTAAAAGGAACTCGTTAAACTTCGGTTACACGACAAATCAGTCTAATCTAAAAGCTTCAACTAAATACCTAGGTATTGCAATTACGAAAAACTTAAATTGGAAGGAACACGCAGAAAGTTTTGTGGGGAAGGCTAACCAAAGACTGCGTTTTTTTGGCAGGACACTTAGAAAATGTAACATACCTACTAAGGAGACTGCCTACACTACGCTTGTCTGTCCTCTTTTAGAATACTGCTGCGCAGTGTGGGATCCTTACCAGATAGGACTGACGGAGTACATCGAAAAAGTTCAAATAATGGCAGCACGTTTTGTATTATCGCGAAATATTGGAGAGAGTGTCACAGACATGATACAGAATTTGGGTTGGACATCATTAAAAGAAAGGCGTTTTTCGTTGCGACGGAATCTTCTCACGAAATTCCAATCACCAACTTTCTCCTCCGAGTGCGAAAATATTTTGTTGACAGCGACCTACATAGGGAGGAACGATCACCACGATAAAATAAGGGAAATCAGAGCTCGTACGGAAAGATATGGGTGTTCATTCGTTCCGCGCGATGTGCGAGATTGGAATAATAGAGAACTGTGAAGGTGGTTCGATGAACCCTCCGCCAGGCACTTAAATGTGATTTTCAGAGTATTGGTGTAGATGTAGATTCATGAAGCCACCTAGAATATCCTACACATTGCACCCAGTCAGAGGTAGACGTTGTTTCTTGATAAAGTTCAACGCACTCTACACATTCGTTTTCTTCGAAATTTAACTCATCGGAGTAATTAACGGGTGGGGAAATATCATTATCATCTTCTTCTGAAACTGAGTCTTCAAACAGATGCCTCTTTGGCGGTTTTTCCCTGTGGTTTTGTGGATTTGATTTCTTTTAGCTGCTACATTTTTGTGGGCAAGAGCTTTTCCTTTCTTGTTTCTTTCAGTGATTTTCTTGCTTTTCGTTACTACAAAATCGTCGGATGTTATATTTGATGTTGAATGGTTTCTTTTGGATTGATTTCTCTGCGGCAGTATAGGAAGAGGTGAAATCTTTTCCAGCAATTTTTATGGAGTCTCTCCATGAGGTGTCACCGAGTTGTCATTTACACAGCAGCTGCATTGATCAGTTGGTCGATGAGTAGTCAAATTTGTGCAAGGTGTACAGGTAGGAGGGTGTTCTCTTTACACATTTGTTTCAGACCTTGATGTTGATGGCTCATCTGGAGTCAGATCATTAGAGACATCTGCAGTATTTGGGAGTTCAGTATTATTAATGTCTGAAACAAAGGCATGGTTTGGAATTACTGCTCTGTCAAGCAGAATAATTCCAGTACCTCTAAATCTGGATACACCAATCTGGACAGTGGGAGCACGAGTCCATGCTTTGAAGGCAACTTTCCAAATTACTGCCTTGTAATTCTTCTGTCTTTCTTGCATTACCTACAATCTATGAATGACAAGCCTCTTTAAAGTAGGATTTCAGCGGCTTAAAAAAGGATCGGTCTAGTGGCTGTAAAAAGTGTGTCGTGTGGTTATGCAAACAAATTATCGACACTTCATTTTCAACAGCTATATCGAAAAGGGCGACACAATTCATATGAGAGGCATGACATCTAACAGAAGTAGAGCAGGGCCAGGCGCCTTTCTAGGAAGGAAATTGTTTTTGAACCAATCCATGAAAATATCACTGTTGATATAAGCTGATTCTCTCCTCATAACAACAACTGATCCTGGAGGCATGTTGTCTTTTACTCACTTCTTTGTAAATGCAGTAAGGTGGTAAAAAATTTCCCTCGACATTACAGCATGCAATAACTGTTATTGTCTCTCCTCTTTCAGCAGAAGTAATGACATGGAACCTCTGATTCTATTTGCGGCAACAAACTTCCCATGCTCAATGATGAACTGTAGACCAGTTTAGCCTACGTTGTAGATACTAAATGGTTTATACAAAAGCCAATTTTCGGTCAACGTTTGTGTTGACTTCGTCTTTGTTCATTCCATTCGCTCTGGCTACAGAAAGCCCTTGCGCGTTTCTAATGCTTAAGCCCTCACTGCGTTGTAAAAATGAGAGAAACCAATCTTTCCCTGCAAGTTTCTTTTCCTTGTTGAATTTGTTTTTCAGTCACATCTGATCAGTTAAATTGAAAGCTATTGGCCTGATGTCTGACGGTTTGGGAGCAAAGCCACATGATTGCAATTTCTTTATATGGGCAACTAATTTCCTTTCTGCATCTTCACGCAAGTATGATGATTGTCCACACCGTGCTTTCTTGAAATTGTGCGTAGTAAGTCTTCTCCTTAATGTTCGTCCTGGTATATTTTTCATTCTAGCTGCTTTCCTTTTAGCATAACCTTCCTCTTCGAATAATTTCATTGCCTCTAATGGATTTTCTGCAGTCCATTTTCTTCTGTCTTTGGCCTAATTCGTTTTCTCGGTATTTTTCTGCAAAATAAAAACGTGTGGTCTACTGTTAGCAATGCAAGCATTGCGGCTTCTGTCCTACAGCAATTGTGTGTCATCTGTCCGTTTTCGTAGGGACGGATGCCGCACTACCATTTTCACCAAAAATGTTATCGGAAGAATCCATTACTCGACCGACATAACCTACAATGTTTCTACTGCACAATATAAATTCAAGTTATAAGCTACTAGTACATATTATTAAAAAGGAATCGTGAAAAATTTCCTTGACTTACCTTGGTCTCGAAATGCTACTTTCTTAAATTTCTCCTCTATTTTCCACTCCTGAAGTACAAAAACTTGGGAGTAAACTGATCTCACCATCTGTTACAACAACAATGAGCGTCGCGCGCACAACAGTGTCTGCTGATGAATTTCTTGGAAGTGCGGCGTCTGTCCTCCCGCGTCATCTGCCCCGCTTTTACCTTACGCTGCAGGTTACTGATTCCTCACATAGTCCATGCACCGCACACAAAATTTGTGCTTTCTTCCACACATCCTAGGCAGTAAAAGTGGCATATGTATGTAACAAACGATAATATCTCAAGAAAATATATTCTCCAAGTTACAGGCATTTCTTGAAACTTTATGAACAGATAAGGGAACTAATTGACAACATGACCCAACAGTAGCTACAGAAGGGCTACTATAATGCTGTACACAATATTATTATTACTATCTTCACTTTCTCAGACATTAAGTCCGGTTAAAAATGGAGTGACGCGGACCTTCATCAAGCGTCACTTACTTTTAACTGTACGGTATGTGTTATATTGCATTTAGGAACTTTCGGGTAATTGAACATGTATCAATAATTACGGATTTCTGTAGCTGTATATATATGTTTGGATGTAGCTGTATTGCATTGATGTACTGGTGGATATTGTGTGGTATGACTCCTGTAGTTGATAGTATAATTGGTATGATGTCAACTTTATCCTGATGTCACATGTCTTTGACTTCCTCAGCCAGTTGGATGTATTTTTCAATTTTTTCTCCTGTTTTCTTTTGTATATTTGTTGTATTGGGTATGGATATTTCGATTAGTTGTGTTAATTTCTTCTTTTTATTGGTGAGTATGATGTCAGGTTTGTTATGTGGCGTTGTTTTATCTGTTATAATGGTTCTGTTCCAGTATAATTTGTATTCATCATTCTCCAGTACATTTTGTGGTGTATACTTGTATGTAGGAATGTGTTGTTTTAAAAGTTTATGTTGTAAGGCAAGCTGTTGATGTATTATTTTTGCGACATTGTCATGTCTTCTGGGGTATTCTGTATTTGCTAGTATTGTACATCCGCTTGTGATGTGATCTACTGTTTCTATTTGTTGTTTACAAAGTCTGCATTTATCCGTTGTGGTATTGGGATCTTTAATAATATGCTTGCTGTAATACCTGGTGTTTATTGTTTGATCCTGTATTGCAATTATGAATCCTTCTGTCTCACTGTATATATTGCCTTTTCTTAGCCATGTGTTGGATGCGTCTTGATCGATGTGTGGCTGTGTTAGATGATACGGGTGCTTGCCATGTAGTGTTTTCATTTTCCAATTTACTTTCTTCATGTCTGTTGATGTTATGTGATCTAAAGGGTTGTAGAAGTGGTTATGAAATTGCAGTGGTGTAGCCGATGTATTTATATTTGCCTTATGTATTTTGCTAGTTTCTGCTCGTTCTAGAAAGAATTTTCTTAAATTGTCTACCTGTCCATAATGTAGGTTTTTTATGTCGATAAATCCCCTTCCTCCTTCCTTTCTGCTTAATGTGAATCTATCTGTTGCTGAATGTATGTGATGTATTCTATATTTGTGGCATTGTGATCGTGTTAGTGTATTGAGTGCTTCTAGGTCTGTGTTACTCCATTTCACTACTCCAAATGAGTAGGTCAATATTGGTATGGCATAGGTATTTATAGCTTTTGTCTTGTTTCTTGCTGTCAATTCTGTTTTCAGTATTTTTGTTAGTCTTTGTCTATATTTTTCTTTTAGTTCTTCTTTGATATTTGTATTATCTATTCCTATTTTTTGTCTGTATCCTAGATATTTATAGGCATCCGTTTTTTCCATCGCTTCTATGCAGTCGCTGTGGTTAACCAATATGTAATCTTCTTGTTTAGTATGTTTTCCCTTGACTATGCTATTTTTCTTACATTTGTCTGTTCCAAAAGCCATATTTATATCATTGCTGAATCCTTCTGTTATCTTTAGTAATTGGTTGAGTTGTTGATTTGTTGCTGCCAGTAGTTTTAGATCATCCATGTATAGCAAATGTGTGATTTTGTGTGGGTATGTTCCAGTAATATTGTATCCATAATTTGTATTATTTAGCATGTTGGATAGTGGGTTCAGAGCAAGGCAGAACCAGAAAGGACTTAATGAGTCTCTTTGGTATATTCCACGCTTAATCTGTATTGGCTGTGATGTGATATTATTTGAATTTGTTTGGATATTTAGCGTGGTTTTCCAATTTTTCATTACTATGTTTAGGAACTGTATCAATTTAGGATCTACTTTGTATATTTCCAATATTTGTAGTAACCATGAGTGGGGTACACTATCAAAAGCTTTTTGGTAATCAATGTATGCGTAGTGTAGCGACCTTTGTTTAGTTTTAGCTTGATATGTCACCTCTGCATCTATTATCAGTTGCTCTTTACATCCTCGTGCTCCTTTGCAACAGCCTTTTTGTTCTTCATTTATAATTTTGTTCTGTGTTGTATGTGTCATTAATTTCTGTTTAATGACTGAAGTTAATATTTTGTATATTGTTGGTAGGCATGTTATGGGGCGATATTTAGCTGGGTTCGCTGTGTCTGCTTGATCTTTAGGTTTCAGATATGTTATTCTGTGTGTAAGTGTATCAGGGAATGTGTATGGGTCTGCAATGTAACTGTTAAATAATTTAGTTAGATGTGAATGTGTTGAGGTGAACTTCTTTAACCAAAAATTTTCTATTTTGTCATTTCCAGGGGCTTTCCAATTGTGAGTAGAATTAATTGCTTGGGTGACTTCATGTTGCAAAATTATCACTTCAGGCATTTGTGGTATCATCTTGTATGTGTCTGTTTCTGCTTGTATCCACCGTGCATGCCTGTTATGTTGTACCGGGTTTGACCATATGTTGCTCCAGAAGTGTTCCATGTCTGTTATGTTTGGTGGATTGTTTATTTTAATGTGTGTGTTATCTATTGTCTGGTAAAATTTCTTTTGGTTTGTGTTGAATGTTTGGTTTTGTTTCCTTCTATTTTCACTTTTTTTGTGTCTTCTGAGTCGTTTGGCTAATGCTTGTAATTTCTACTTCTTTTCGTCTAATTGCTCTGTCGCTTCTTGTTGTGAGATTTTACCTAACCTTTTTCGTTTTTTTTCCGAGATATCATTTCTTATAAATTGTGTTAGCTGTCCGATGTCTTTTCTCAGTTTTTCTATTTTGATCTGCAGCCTGTGTTGCCATGCTGGTTTTGTGGGTTTCTTCTGTGTGTTGGGTGGTTTTGATCTCTGCCTAGTGTGTATATTTAGTGTAGTGAGTCCTCCTATATAAACCAGTAGTTGTAACTCTTCCATAGTTGTATTTTCATTTATTTTGTTGTGTATGACTGTGTTGATAGTTTTTATTGTTGTTTCGACTTGTGGGTTATTTGGTGGTCTACGCAAGAATGGTCTAATGTCTGTATTTGTGTCTTTGTATTCTATATATGTTAGCTGAAATTTTTCTTCTATATCTAACATCTGTGTCACTTCGTGTTCTATTTGTGCTTGTTCTGGTGGCTGTCTTAAGATTTCGTTGGTGCATGTTGTTCTTTGTTTGTTTGCTCTGGGATGTTTGAGTCCATTACTGTATTTTCTTCTTCTTCTGATTGCACATTATTTTGTTCCAGTATTTGTTGTACTTGATGTTTGATGTTTTCTAATTCTGACTGGGGTATCCTGTTATTTTTTATTATTACACGGATCTGATCAGCTAATCGTTGTTCTGTTAAAAATTTTAATTCTGGGTATCTGGTAATAAATGTTGTGTATACTTGTGATCTGTATCCAGTTGTGTTGGTTCCTAGGTTTGTTGCTTGGTAATAACAGAACATGAGGTGTCGATTAACTTCATCTGACCATCTCATCCTCTGTCTTTGTTTTCCTTCTAGGGTGGTTGCAGGAAGCATATCTTGCAAAACACCTCTATTTGGATTTAAATCATTTTCCAGTTGGCTAGCAGTGTCGTTACCATTGTGGGCGGGCATAGGGGTCAAGCGTTGTCCCGACCATGACGGCGCTTGTCCGAGGCTTCTTTAGTTCTGTCGTGAACCAACTAATCACACTAAAAGGGGGGGTTAGCCCTATTAGTGGTTTGTTCTTTTCGTCGCCTTTTACGACTGGCAGAACATACCGGAGGCCGATTCTTTTCCCAGGCCTCCATGGGGTTTATTATTATTATTATTATTATTATTATTGTCAGAGTGCTCAGATGCGAGGTATTAACAGCCTTAAGTCTTCCAGTTTCTGCCAGCTCAGAATTAAGGAGTGTAGCATCTTGTACCGTAAGAAAACTAGAGAGAGGATGTTGTTATGGGTGGCTGGTCTCCTCTTTCTATAACAAAAATGCATGCGTGAATTAATACAGTTCGTTATTTACTTATACTGGATACTTAACTTTATTGGAGTCCATGTGCTATGGTACAAGCAGACAACACCGGTATTATTACAAACTTTAGTCTCGCTATTGGTAAATTACAAGGCACACTATCAGCACTCTTCTCGTCACAATATATTGTCGTAGCCCATGATGTGAACTGACAGATGGCAGCTGGAAGTGTTAGTCAGTGAGGCCCTCTCGTTAGCGGCGGTGGCCTAAATACTGTTGAGAAGGTGTTGGCGGACTGTTGCTTGGCACTGTGTCTCTGGCCTTTCCCATGATAGGCACGCTTCATCCAGCATCTGCTGTCGATCTTCGCACTACGGCTTTGCTGACTAGTGTGCTGGTTACAGCGTACGCCAGCACGAGGAGCTCAGCAGTCAACTGATTTTCAGATAATAAATATAGTGTACACATTTTAACCTGGCTGATTAAAAATAGAAGTGCAGGGTGCATGCAAAGGAGTAGTGTAGGGGAAGCATGATTTGTAACAAGTATCTACCGTCACTGTGTACAGTTAGCATTCTTATCTCTACAGGACATGTAGAACAACTCAAATAAAAAAGGGTTTTATTTTTTTACTCAATCATTTTATGGTACAATCATAACCAGTTCTGCAATCAGAAGCCATCTTCAGATGTTGTGGCTGGCATCTAATAAACTAGTTGACCCACCGCAACTAAATAACATTCATTATTTTAAAAGTAACAGTATAAAAGAAAATTATTTTACATTCCAAAGTTGGGTGCTAAAAATTTGTGATGAGAGCATTAGGTGTGTGTGTGATGTGTCAGGGAGGGGGGGGGGGGAGGCGGGAGGTGGTGGGGGGAGGGGGGGATGTCCTAGGTAACACCAGATTGCACTTAGTGATAATGGTTAGGAACCACTGTACTGGACAGTGATAAATTGGATAACTACTCTATACGAAGACAGAAAGAGATACAACAAATCAGGACGATGGCTGTGAGTGACGGTGGCACACAGCTCATCTTCATTCAGAGGCAAAGCAACCAAGGTAACTATGGAAATGTTACGGCCTTGTCTAGCGATTCCAGTTGACTCCTTTTGCCTCCTAATCACTGTGGCTGGGTGATTGTTGTATCACTATGAATGTAAGAAGAAAGAGCTAAACAGCCAGTGAAAAACTATTGATTACCCACTGGTGTAAAATATAAAGACCCGATCATCACTGGGCAAGGCGATACTGAGTATTCTTGGAACTGCCGTGGTGTGGTACTAATAAATTATACCCGGGTTGGTTCAAATGGATCTGAGTACTATGGGGCTTAACTTCTGAGGTTATCAGTCCCCTAGAACTTAGAACTACTTAACTAACCTAAGGACATCACACACATCCATGCCCGAGGCAGGATTCGAGCCTGCGACTGTAGCGGTCGCGCGGATCCAGACTGTAGCGCCTAGAACTGCTCGGCCACTCCGGCTGTCATTTATGCCCGTAAGGGCCTAAACGTCACAGCGCGATGCTATCACAGTCTGATGAGGTTGCAAGATGCTGTCAAGGCGAAATTTCACTAGAAGCTGTCCGCGAGAGTGTTTGTGTTGTACGACATTGTGCCAGCTCATTGTTCAAAGGTTACAGTCACATATGCTCTTTCTTTGTGATATCGAATTTTGTGTCCTCCCCTCCACCTTTTATCTTTACATAGCACACAGAAACATTTTTCCTCTTCGATGACGAAACAACTGCGAGGAAAACGTTTTCATTACGACAAGGAAATCACTGAGGTGGAACGTTTCTTCAATAACACTGGTGGGCTACCGATAGCCCGTGGGCAGGATCCGCCCTGGGATTGGTTTCAATCTAGCCTGCGGAAGAAGCCTGTGAAGTATTTTCGGACATTCGCCATCCTGTATTCGCCTAGTTTCAGTTTTGTATAATATGGCCGATGTACGCTACGTTCAAGTGATTGAGACTTTTAATCATTCTAAAATCAACAAAGAAATGATGGCTCCATTTATTGAGTGCGACTGATGCATCTCATTCCTATGGGATCAGTCATCAAACGCATTTTTGAACGGATATTTTATATATGCCTCCTAATTGTGTTTGTGGATACTAACAGACTAAATTTCATACTATAATGACCAGCCTAAGGTCAACAATAGCAACGTTACTCCTAATTGCTTTACAACTGGAATCACCTGTCTTATTGCTGTATTTCTTTTTATTCTTTCTCCTACTAACACTAGTAATAAGTTTTGTTCGTTGCGGACATATTGGAACACTGCAACTGTTGAAACCGTATGTAATGTATTTTGAATTAGTCGCAATCAGTTGCCTTTATAGGCTTTTATTTTTCCTTGATGACATTTCACGATGGCTGTTGTACAGGCTTCAGATGTTTAAATTTATTTGTTTGTAGTGAAGTAATGGCGTTGCAGAATTTTGCAAGGAAAATTTTTAAAACAGCTATCGTAAAACTTTCTCGGTAAAGGGACCATATTCACGACGCGTAAATAAATATAAATATCTGAAGATGAGAACATAAAATGAATATACCCTCAAAAACGCGCGTTTTCAGACATACTTTGTTGCTGTGGCGCGTCGGGAAAGGAGTGCCCTTCATATCACTGCTTCACCTCTTAAATATTATCGTAACGGGCGCCATAGTTTTGACTTATTGCGCTAGGAGCACTGTGGTCGCGTCATGTGATGAACTTGCCCGCGAACTGAAGTATGTGCCTCAGGCTCGCTGGTCATCATAGATTGCCCATGCTTGCTCTACAGCCGAAATGGAGATTTCTATAACAAAGGAGACTGCCCAGTCAAGCATCGTTGTTTAGAGAAATTCCTTGTTGGCAATTTGATTTTTTCTAGGTGGTGCGTAAAACATGCCATTTCCTCGTACATGAAGACTGTGTATTTACGCAGCAGAGATGGCAGCTTAACCGACATTGGATCCAAATAGTGTGCAGTGTAAAAAAACTACATCACTATAACTAGTGCATTGTTAAAGTGTTCATAACGCGCTGTGTACGAGACAACAGACACAAGTAAGCCAGCAACGACGGCCGTACCGTTTTATTCGACAAATTCTTTAGAAATTGTGTGATATGGGACATGGCTGAATAACCTGTACATTTTAGTCGTATTTTAACTATAATAAAAAGAACTGCTTTACTCGTTGTAATGGGATAAAGTGTGCTCGCATGTACTCGGAGAAATGTAATGTCGAATGTTCCTTAGGATACCAAACCAGAACCGTGCATGATTACTATAAGAGCTTAAAGTTACCTACTGACTAATGTAACATGTCGTCCACATGACATAAAGAGCTACTGGATCACAGGTCATATGCTGACTCTCGGTAGCAATAAAACACGTAACTCCAATTTCGCGTACAAAATTCGGCTTCGGGTGGTATTATCCTCTCCTGAGGCCATGGCGTGATTACCGAAACAGAACACAACATTCTTTTCTACTGCCAACGAGAAAAGTAAGTTGTTCTTCTAACTTATTGTTCACCAGATCATTACCCGATTGCCTGAATTGTTTTAAGTATCCATATACGAAAGGAGGTAAAGAAGTACCATGAAGATTCGTCTAGTTCCACATTTTCAAGCATTATTGGGAATTTTAATATTGGTTACGTACATGTGGCTTCTTAACTACACACATCAAAAAATCTTCTGCATCACTCCGGTTCCCGGAACTCCTGAAGATAGACGTTGACTGTGAATATTGTATCACAGACACAGTCGGTTTGAATGTCCAGAGATCCCATGTAACCCACCCAAAGATGTAAATAACCATGCATGAGCAGCGCCTATTAGACGGAGGCGGTCCGACAGCCGATCAGTTCCAGTCATTCCACCAGGAAGGAGGTACATGGCTCGTGTTATCTGTAGTTAAACCATGCCTAGACAGTCAGTACCCGTTTCAATCGCGTCCGCATTGTTACTTTGTGCAAGGAAGGGCTTTCAACAGGGGAAGTGGCAAGGCGTCTCGGAGTGAACCAAAGCGATGTTATTCGGACATGCAGGAGATACAGAGAGATAGGAACTGTCAATGACGTGCCTCGCTCAGGCCGTCCAGCGACTACTACTGTAGTGGATAACCGCTCCCTACGGATTATGGCTCGGTGGAACCCTGACAGCAACGCCACCATGTTGAACAATGCTTTTCGTGCAGTCACAAGACGTCGTGTTACGACTCAAACTGTGCGCATGATGCGAAACTTCACTCGTGATATCCTTGGCGAGGTCCATCTTTGCAACCACAACATCATGCAGCGCGGTACAATGGACCGAACAACATGCCGAATGGACCGCTCAGTATTGGCATCACGTTCTCTTCGTAGAAGAGTGTCGCATATACTTCCAACCAGGCAATCGTCGTAGACGTGTTTGGAAGCAACCCAGTCAGGCTGAACGCCTTAGGCACACTGTCCAGCGAATGGAGCAAGTTAGAGGTTCCCTGCTGTTTTGGGACGACATTATGTGGGGCCGACGTACGCCGCTGGTGGTCATGGAAGGCGCCGTAAGGGCTGTACGACACGTGAATACCATCTTCCGACCGTTAGTGCAACCATGTCGGCTGCATATTGGCGAGGCATTCGTCTTCAAGGACGACGCGCCCAAAATCGTGCACATCTGGTGGACGACTTCATTCAGGATAACGACATCCCTCCACTAGAGTGGCCAGCATGGTCTCCAGTCATGAACTCTATCGAACCTGCCTCGGATAGATTGAAAAAGGGCTGTTTATGGACGACGTGGCCCACCAACCACTCTGAGGGATCTACGCCGATACTCTGTTGAGGAGTGGGACAATCGGAACCGACAGTGTCTTGAGGAATTTGTGGATAGTATGCCATGACGAATACATTCATGCATGAATGCAAGAAGACGTGCTACTGGGTAGCACCGTTAGGTACCGGTGTGTACAGCAGTCTGGATCACCACCTCTGAAGGTCTCGCTGTATGATGGTACAACATGGAAAGTGTGGTTTCCATGAGCATTAAAAAGGGCGGAAATGATGTCTATGTTGATCTCTATTGCAACTTTCTGTGCAGGTTCTGGAACACTCGGAGCCGAGGTGACGCAAAACTTTTTTTGATCTGTGTATATACAATCTAAATTTCGAAGTGAAATGTGTTTCACTGTTGGTTAGGTTGTTTACACATAAAGCGAGAATTTACTTATATAGTAGGAAAATAAAACTACCAGCATTTTCTGCTAGCTGTTTAGTCGCTGAGCATTGAAACATTAGTAAAAATAAATTGGGACCGAAAATGACCTAGTATTAGTCTAATATCCGGAAAGAAACTCTGTCGGTGTGAAAGACTCATGAATTAACGAGTCGTTACTAGATTAACAATTAATTATATGCAGTATACTACAGGGTTCTATATAGTGTGTGTGTGTGTGTGTGTGTGTGTGTGTGTGTGTGTCTGTCTGTCAGCATGTGTGCGTGCGTGTGTGTGTGAGTGTGTGTGGGTGTGGGTGAGTGTGCGTGATTTGGGTGTCCACTGGTTATACTGGTAGCTGCAATGTTTGTGTTTCTGCAGCTGATATTGCAGTCATGCGGTCTAAGGCACTGCAGACTGTGCGGCTGGTCCCGGCGGAGGTTCGAGTCCTCCCTCGGGCATGGGTGTGTGTGTTTGCCCTTAGGATAATTTAGGTTAAGCAGTGTATAAGCTTAGGGACTGATGACGTTAGAAGTTAAGTCCCATAAGATTTCACACTCATTTGAACATTTATTTTATTTTTTTATTTATTTTTTATTTTTATTTATTTATTTATTTATTTTTTGCAGTCATGGATAGCACAGCACACTTTCAGGGTACTCCCGGTCATGAAATTTTCGTGGATATTAGTAAGTTAATTGGAGCCAAATCATTATCATTAAACTTCTAAAAGACTCACTGAGCGAAGTCCAGAACCTATCACAGGTCTCCATCGAGAAAATAATGTGGTCTTACAGACAAAAGAGTTGACAACTTTAAATTTTTGGGACTGTATGCTGATAATATTCTTGTTTGGGAGAAATATTTGAGAATGATTGGTGTTAGATATGGGAGACATACAAAGTAAGGTAAGAGATGTCATACTCCCCCTACTTTCATTTCGTATTGTCATGCAATATATTCTAGGGAAATTCCAGTAGTCCAAGCGACCTTTCCTCAACCTCAAAGGTAATAACACTAATTACTTAGTCACGTGTAACGAACAGTATATCAGGAATGAGAACGATCTGCGTAATTGGTTAAAGAAAATACAATACTGAAAAATTATGTCCTTCATTCATGAGAACACATGTACTACAACTTTCGAGTAAATAGCTTCAGACGAATCTCGGAATTACATTGGTGGCTATCTTCTTGTTCCTCATCAGCGTGATTCATTGTAGAATTAACTGATGTGTGCTGTATTGTCAGTATGAGATTATGTGTAACAACCCCCCTCACCTCTTCTTAGTCGTGCAGAGATGCAAGAGGTCTTCGTTGCTACGGTGTACATGACGCAAATTTACCAGTGTTGATCCACAAACTCAGTCAGTGCCCACTTCTCAAAACCTGTATTGCGTAGTTATAATTAAACTGACAGTGTTCCGATTGCTGTAGTACCGTCTCTATACAGCGCAGTAGGCTGAAACGTCGTAAGTATGTTTACTAATCGGTCTGCTCGCGGAGTATGCAGAAAAAAAAATAAAAGCCCCACTTCCTGCGTCCAGGTGAAAATATGGCACTGTGAGCATCCAGAATGTGAAATGTTTCCTGTTCCGACGCCTGTATTGTGTCTTTTTGTCGCTTCGAATAGTGTTGATGTCTTTTGTGAATTGATTGGTGATATAAAGTATCAAGAAGGTTTAAGTTTTCTATACGAAACGCAATAGCTATTGAGAAGAAGGAGCGCGCACTGTCGGTAAAGGCTGTTTTATCGGAACGGCAGCTATAGCGGGACTGCATTGCGGGACAATCACCGACAGAAACAGCTGCGAAGTGGCCCTCACGTCAGTAAATGAGCCACAGAATATAATCAAGAAATTTGAAGAAACTGGAGTATTAGGTGGAGCAGCAGGAAGATGGAGGTGCCACATTCCCATGACAATGAAGTTGCTGTAGCTATACCCAACCGTGCAACACATGCCTCAGCCGGCAGCTAGTGCTCGTGCTGTGTAGCTGCAATCATCTCCACCCTGATCCACAGTTCAAAGGATTCTGCGGCACATTTCCATGCAATAATAAGAACTGCGAGTGAAGCTCACATTTGGCGAATACCGATAGCGCTAAAACAAGGTATGTACCGTCTGTGAGAAACATGGCAACCTATAATGAACTGCCGAGTGCTTGACAGACATACAGGGAGTAGACAAAATAATGTGAATATCTGTACTTACTTGGGAATCTTTTATTAATAAGGGGTTGGACCCTCATTTACCGCCGGCCACAATGGCCGAGCGGTTCTAGGCGCTTCAGTCCGGAACCGCGCTGCTGCTACGGTCGCAGGTTCGAATCCTGCCTCGGGCATGGATGTGTGTTATGCCCTTAGGTTAGTTAGGTTTAAGTAGTTCTAAGCTCTAGGGGACTGATGACCTCAGATGTTAAGTCCCATAGTGCTCAGAGCCATTTGAACCTCATTTACCCGTAATACAACAGTGGTTCTACCTGGAATAATAGCATATAATTATTGCATAGTCTCTAGTGGAACGTTATGCCATTCTTCGATCAGAACCTCTTCTAACTCCTGTAGTGGCGAGAGAGACGGAAATAAGCTCCGGAATCTGCCCTCCAATACCGATAATATTCAAGTCCGGGGACTGTGCTGGCCAGGAAAGGCACTGCAGTACAGTTGCATGCTCCTCATACCACTGCCCACTGTCCTGGCAGTGTGAATGGGAGCGTTATCGTCCTGAAATATGGCGTAATTGTTGGGGAGAATCATTTGAATCATGGGGTGCAACTGATCACCTAAAATGTTCACATAATCGTTGGCTGTAGTACGGCCTTTGAGAGTAATGATGGGACCAGCAGAATACCATGATACGGCTGCCCACACCCGGTTCCCCCCGTCAGAGCTTCGAGTCCTCCCTCGGGCACAAGTGAGTGTGCAGTCTATAGCGTAAGTTACTTTAAGTTAGATTAAGTAGTGTGTAGGCTGAGGGACCGACGACCTTAGCAGTTTGTTCCCATAAGACCTTACCACAAATTTCCAGTTTTTTTACCTGTCCACACCAACACACTTCTACGTCCATGTTTAACCATTGGAATCAAGCAATCAGGATTACAGGTTTCTTTTGGCATTCTCCTGACGTAAACCCGGCCCAATGTTGGAAATACCGAAAACGTTGACTCGTCGGACCATATGACGTGTTTCCACTGATCAGCCGTCTAGGATTTATGCTCCAGACACCATATTTAAGGCTTCTTTGCGTTGGATATCGTCAGTATTGGTTTCAGTATAGCAGCTCGTCCATGAATATTTGCTTTATGGAGTTCTCGGTGGACAGTGTCGATAGATAGTGGGTCTCGAAGATGGCTATTGAGCTCTGCAGTCACTTTAGCTGCCGTAGTTCTGCGTTGTTTTGACACAATTCGTGTTAGCCTACGACGATCTCTGTCATTTAGTGTTGATCTGCGCCCACTGTTACGTTTACACGATAATGCTATCCCACATTTTGTGTACGCTGTTGAAACAGTTGCTCTTGAAACATTAAATGAGTTGGCTGTATTGGTTACTGATGCTTCAGCTAATAGGGCCTCCACAGTCTGACCTCTTTGGCACTCTGTTAGGTCTTTCATTGCACCTCAGCCTCGGTCTGTGAATGCAAATACGAAGTGAGCACAACCTGCACTGATGGCTAGTCCGTATTGAACACGCACAGCCCATCGCGACGCGTGCCTTACCTGCATTGTTGACCGTCAAGCACAATCATCCCATTATTAACTCTGTTCACATTATTTTGCCTATCCCCTGTGGGTCACAGGGAGCACGTGGGCCGGCAGAATGCTGTGACATAGCCGTTGGCGGCTTGGGGAAGCCCGACCGTTACAACTCGGTAATGGTAGCAACTCGGGCACCGAGTGCACTACGAAGATTAATAAAGCAGAAGCAGTGAAGGTACAGAGGTGCCCGTAGGCTCATTTTAAAGGGAAAAGTAAGGCGGTGGTGACTGTCGAGAGGCACCAAAGTTATCATAAATACTTTTTAAATTACATAAGTTTAAATAATAATTATATTATACACCCAATCAACGAACATACTTACTATGTTTCAGCGTTCTGCGATACTAGCAACAAAAACATCAGCCACTACTTCTTTAGGGCTAGAGAGCGACTTGCTTGGTGTATAACTTGTATAAACTTCATTCTTCACGAGATTGCGTTCTAGCTATAGGATTTAGGGTTATACGGTATGGTGTAAGTCGGAAGGGAAGGATTTTCTTGCACAGTTTTGTTCGTTGAATACGTAGGAAGGAGTTGGAGCTCCTTAATTATAGCCAAAGGTTCGGCTTTTCTTGGCTCTACATATATTTAATGTTTTCTTCATTTTTTCATCATAGTCCGACGTTTTGCTGTACAACCATATAGGAAAAGGGAACACAAAACGAAGCTCAGCGTCCACAACAATTTAATGTCGACCGGCACTGTTGTTTGACAGTAATCCTTACTTACTGTCACTTTGTAACAATTATTCGGTGTAGTGTATATAATCCGTTCATCTAAATGAAGTACGATCGCTTTAATCCTGATGCCTTAGTCTTGTACAAAATCTAATGTAATAGGCTCTTTTAGCAAGTAAGGTCCTTCGTTCTGAGGTAAGGGCTCGTTCGTCTTGGCATCATTTAGAACCATAGATGGTACATTTCTCTCTCATAGTTTGTTTACTGGTGTCAGATTCCAGTTCTCTGTGACAAAAGCTGTGACGTTTAGCAAAGATGGTATTTACTTCTCCAGCTCATAAGACCACAAACCTGCACTCTAATAAGATATTTATCTACATCATCAGTGAAATATTTGTGCTGCGATTTTAGTTATTTTTCTTTGGGGCAAATATTTTACTACTCGTTCACTCGGCTTCATGTCGCATCTTATCTAATTTGCTTACCAACAAATACTTAACTTGTGCTTTTTAATATTTGCTTGCATCTTCCGTCACCACCAGGATTAATCCTTGTGCGTTCTGTGTAGTTATTGTCTTTGAATAAAAGTGTTATTTCTATTCGTCGCATTGCATATTTCTTTCTTTTACCTTCTGCACTATACTGTAACCTCTCTTTGTAGGTATAGTCCAAGTGTCATCGAGATAAGGTACTTGTGACACATCATGCGAAAGTTACTCCCGTCCCTAACTTTTGCACACCAGTGTACATACAGCACTAGCCAGAACTCATTGGCGGACATGTACAACGTAAAAACAAACGCTTCGTATTTTGTGCTGAACAATTACAATATAATAATGAAATGGAAATGAGCGCGTGGCATCGTTGGCAGGGAGGTCCCCATCCGGGGAAGTTCGGCCGCCAAGTGCAAGTCTTATTTCAGTCGACGCCACATTGGGTGACTTGCGCGCCGGTGAAGAGGATGAAATGATGATGAGGACAACACAATACCCTGTCCCCGGGTGGAGAAAATGTCCAACGCTGCCGGGAATCGAACTCGGACCCGCTTGCACGGAAGACGAGCACGTTACCACCCAGCAAAGCAGGCGGACAGTATAACAATAATTTCACTGGATTAATTATTTATACTAGGCCTACAGTACATCGTGTCGGCGACGGAATTCTATTTGGTACTGCACAACTCCCGTATCAATACAACGGCACTGCCTGCACAAAATACTTCGAAAATATTCCTTGGTTAATTCTCAGTTACTGGAACCTGCAAGTAAAAACTGTCCCAGCCAATACGCCAAAATTGTTGTCTCCTTCTTTCTGCTTTATGAGTGATTGTTGGAATTCGCTACTCCTGCAATATCTATTAATGCGCAAGTCCAAACAAACGAAAAAAAAAAAAAAAGTTTGCAATTCCATAATCGCTCATTTGGACACGAACTGAAATACGTCTCCACAGCGACATTGCGTATCATAGTATTCATGTGGTGGTGGTGGTGTGTGTGTGTGTGTGTGTGTGCGTGTGTGTGTGTGTGTGTGTGTGTGTGTGTGTGTGTAAGGATAAAAAGTCTGTGAAAGCGAGGTGGGTGGAGTGCCACATGTGTGATGAGGCAGTAGCTCCTGATAGCCACGCCGTTATAAAACCCTAGGACATGCTCGTAGCAGGCCACTGGTCATTCTCATTATATCTGGGTGCGAACCATTCTCTTTTTATTTAAGTAAGTCCTTTTATCCTTTTTTTTCGGTAACGGAAATGAGCGCGGTGCTTCGTGAGAAATCCAACGGCCACTACCGATACGCAGTAGGGTCGGCAAACCTCATTCCTGTCCGCTTTTTCTCATTTTCTTGCTCTTTAGCCTGTCTTCCCCCGCTCACCTTTTGCACTTTCTCTCTCGCGCTCGCTCTCTCGGACACCACCTTTCTCTTTCCCTCTTTCTCTCTGACCGTTTTCCCCTCTCCTCCCTTCCTGAATAACCTTACTTTAATCGCCCCCGAGCACAGAAATGTGATGTCGAAAATTAAATGCAAATGGTTATTGGCAACTCGGTCGGAGCACCCATAAAGGCACGCGCACGCGTGCGCCTGCGCGCATGGCTGTGTGTGTGTGTGTGTGTGTGTGTGTGTGTGTGTGTGTGTGTGTGGTTTGGAGAGAGAAAGTGATGCGAAAGAGGTCCCAGCATGCTCTGCGCACACTCAGATAACTGCACTGACCGACTATTACCATCGTTGGCGAATTCTGCTGAGACTTCGCTCATGAATAGTGTCAAAATGTGCCGCTGTCCACAGAAACAGTGACGCAAAGACAAAATGAACAGCAGGTTTCAAATTACGAGCTTTAGCCGTGTTTGCTTTGTTATTTCGTGCAGAGACGTAATGCAGGGCTGAATTACTAAAATTTTGGGAGCCTGAATGCTCCTCTTCAGCAATAGAACGCACCCGTCACCCGGCCATAAGAATCACAATTTGCGAATTTGGAAAACTCGGATAAAACTTACGATGAGAACTCATGTTTTACTAAATTCTGTACTCAAATTCAGGTTCTAAAACTTAGTTCCCTATACCCCAAACAATAAATCCACAAGATTTAATATAGACAGCCGGTGTTACTGTCTGTTCCCGTAGCGGTGTTGCGTTGCTCATCAGGTCTGTTCGACACATATCGGCAGAGGTTGGAAATCTTCGTGACGTCAGTTTTTCAACTGACACCAGCTGCACTGTAACTATATACCAACAAAGCCTTCGGGGAAGAATGGCGATTAAGATATCCCTGGCCCATCAGGGTCATGGAGAATTCCAGATTCTCGAACAGTAAGCAAGACATGAGACACGGAATTAGATTTTAGTAAACGCTTTAAACATCATTTTACTGCTACTCGTTGAGTGGTATTACAAGTGAATTGCAGCATACCGAGGATATATGGGCATATTATTATGTCCCTGAACGGTGTATGGCAGCATCTCTGATAACGGGGGAGCGCGCGATTTTGCCACTGTAATAAGTGAAGATGGCCAACGCAACGTTGCGAGGCGGGTTAGCTTGCTGAAATGGCGATATTACATTGGCAGCTGGATTTCTTTGGAGCCTCCTGGGCTCCCACCTGACTTCCACTACTAGCTAGCACCATCCTGGCTCAAAGACTCTGTAGTAGGATGCTGTAGGATTGATTGATCCATTGCTACAAATAAGCAGCAAGTTGTAATACGAACATTCCTTCAATGCACGCGCACCATTTTAAATTTCCAATGCCAACTCGTGCCAGTGAGCTAAAAAAAAGCCCTGATGTGAGGTACACAAACGCTGCAACCTCGCTGCTGGCTCTGCACTGCTCGTTGGGAGCATGTATCCGGTAAACGTTCGCTCCTATAGCCGAGTGAATTACTTGCAGGGGTGTGAAGCAAAATTGATTATCAGTGTACCATAACAGTGACAAAGTGACAACAGTGTTTCTTTCACGAAAAGTATGCGCTCGGAGGCATGAGCGCCCGAAGGGTGTGGTGCGGAAGGTGCAGAGAGGGGGTTGCGGGTTGCGGGTTGCGGGTGGCTGGGATAGTGGGGCCATCTACCCCTAATGAGAATTTATTTAGTTTAAATTTATGACAAAGGGCCTGTAATCACAGGGCCTGGATTTAAATGATCTAAAGAACGTGGAACATTATCACTAAACTGACCTGGAAATGTCGATAAAACGACTTAATTAAGCAAAGCCAGGAAACTGCTGAGGTCCTTCTCCAGTCCCTGTTGCCTGACGACAATGCGGATGGGGAAACTGAAAACCAGAAGCAACTGCGTGATGCATATTTAATGGATCACAACAACAACACGGCAGTCTACCCATTCTCGGAAGAGGAGGTGGCTGTGCAAATAAAATCCCTCAAAAGAGGGAAAGCTCCAGGACCAGACGGCATTGTGGCTGAGGTGGTGCAATTTCTGGCACCCCAGTTAGTCGCGCCGCTAACTCACCTCTTCAATGAATGCCTCCGACAAAGAAGGTTTCCCAAGAAGTGGAAAACCGCAAACGTAATTATAATTAAAAAAGGACCGGAGAAAGATCCAACTGAAGTCAAATCTTACAGGCCAATCTGTCTATTAGACCTATTTGGGAAGCTCTTGGAGAAACTGCTGGCTGACAGATTGACGGCTCACCGGATACTGTGGGGGATGGGCAGCAGGCAGTTCGGCTTCAGGCCGGGGCGGTCGGCATCTGATGCCATCGCTCTGGCGGCCGAGGTCTGCGGCTCGACCCCGCATAAGTATGTCGTCGGCATCATGGTGGACATCAGTGGCGCCTTTGACAACCTGTGGTGGCCTTCGCTCTTCTCCTGTTTACGGGAGAAAGAGTGTCCAGGGCCGCTATATGGGTGTCTGAGGAGCTATTGTAAGGATAGGGAGGCTTGGCTATCATCCCCTAGCGGGAGAATTGGAAAAATAATCGCTAAGGGGTGTCCCCAAGGTTCTGTATTGGGGCCCCTGTTTTGGGACATGCACATGGAACCCTTATTAGACGAACTGCAACAAAGTGAAGAAGTGCTAGAGGTGATAGCCTACGCGGATGACCTCCTCCTGCTGGTCGGTGGTCGTAGCCGAGAGGACATAGAACCGAAAATCGAAAGGGCCATTGACAGACTGCACCAATGGTGCCTCAAAACGAAAATGAAAGTTTCCCCGACTAAGTCTACTTATCTACTACTAAAAGGTCAGCTTATTAGAAATCCCACTGTGAGAATTGATGGCTCACCGGTTCTTCGGCGACGTGAGGCGCGATATTTGGGAGTCATAATTGACGAGAGATGGAACTTTGGAAAGCACATAGAAACCGTAACACAGAAAGCCTTACAGTTATTAAATAATCTCATTTCCATTGGACATAAACGATTTCATCTCCCCCCTCATCTCATCAAACTTTATCATAATAGCATCCTGACATCAGTAGTGGGTTACGGCTCGGGAGTCTGGGCGCACAGGCTCACGCGGGTCGTGCCCGCCATGATAGCGAGAAGAGACCAGAGAAATATGATATTAAGATCAGTAGGGGCCTACAGGACATCACCAGGGGGAGCTCTGTTAGTTATAATGGGGCTCTGCCCGTTAGATATTAAAATAAGAGAACAAGCCGCATGGTATTGGGCGAAAAAGGGAGATGGGGGAAAAATAACAGATATCATGGGTGTGAGAGTAGAGGATAAGAGGGAGATAAGAAACAGAGGGGAGGAACTGTGGCAGAGGAATTGGGAGGAAGATGAAACGGGGAGAAGAACATTCCAGTTCCTACCTAATGTTAAAGAACGCGGGATCATGAATTATTTCGAACCCACACGAGGACTCATCCACTTTCTCACTGGTCATGGACCCTATCCGACATACTTATGTCGGTTTGGGAAAAGGGCAACCCCCGAGTGTGACTGTGGCGCAGCGGAAGGAACTCCTGAACATGTGGTTTTCGAGTGCCCTCTCTTCAACGACGTGGCGACAACATATAGAGACAGACTTCCACACAACGAGACATACGACCTTCTAAGACAGGAAGACACTTTTCATACCTTGAATGCTCTGGCAGAAGAGGTATCACGAAAAGTTCTAATAGAGTACCTAAGGAATCAAGAGTAAATACCAAATTCTCAACCAACCAACCGATTAAGACCTGATCCCAATCCCATACCGCCTGTGCGTGGAATGGCCGACTTCCATCAGTTGGAAACCGCCACGTACGGGATTAGGGGGATGGGATCAATCACACCGACTATGACAAAGCACCAACTATGACGTAGGTTAAGTTAGTAGAGTAGGACTTAGATTAGAATACTAACATAGGAAACTGCAGCGATTACTAACCTTGGCCGGCCCAGTGCCAGGGGCACGCTCCTCGGGGTTAGCTCGGGGAGCCTGGCCATTCCAAGTAGGTTTGTACTTACTGGCACACCTGTGACGCTGCAGTTAGTAGTCATTCTTAGTTTAGAAGTAGGTAAAATTAACTGCCCATTGCAACCGTAGGAAATTAACACTAGATCAGGAACTTAACAAGTAGTAGTTCACTAATACAAATTGTAGGTAAATTAAAGTGTCCATAGTTACTGTAGGAATTCAACACTAGCTTAGGAACTTAAATGTAGCTCACTAACACAAATTGTAATATTAGCTGCAAAAATATTCTTCAGATTCATGTAACAATTATGGCCCACTAATCATATCAGGAGGTGGGCTAAATATGTATAATTAATATTAAAATATCCACGGGTGTGCTGCCGGTCTACAGTGTCCAACGGGCACAATATTTCGGCGATCATACATGTCGCCATCATCAGGTGAACTGACGGACTGAGCTCCTGTGAACGTGCCGGCACGGAGATCCGTACGCTATGGTTGCTCAGAGGGAACTGGGTTCGGTCGCGGCGGCGGCCGATTTAAATACCCTCCGCCCGCGGCGCGCTCCCTCCGCCGTCCGCACCCCGCGCCACGGTTCACCTGATGATGGCGACATGTATGATCGCCGTAATATTGTGCCCGTTGGACACTGTAGACCGGCAGCACACCCGTGGATATTTTGACTATCAAATACGCCGGGAGAAACTCAAGAATCACGTGTATAATTAATATTGTTGTTAATAAAGAATTTTTTTTTAAGAAAAAAAAGCCTACGGAAAGTGAATTACGAAATGAAGTACAGTGTTGAAAAATAAGGGGAGTGGGGGTTAGAATTCAAATTACAAAATCGATAATTTAAAATCGCTATATTTTTATTTACGAAATCTCGTTCTTTGTAAGTGTACGAAAATTATTGTTCAGCCGTTTTAGAGTAATTGCACTGAGACAGAGGTTCTCAAAAGTGAGAAAACGCCTGTTATCCGACAGCAAGTGCTTCTACATTTGCTCAAACAACTAGAGCGCATTTTTGGTTATTTCCTTTAGTTTCAAGAAAAAATCTAATAATTCGACTCACAAATGTCAATATTTCACAAATGATCATTATGTTTGGTTCAATATCGATGCAAAATACAGATTTTTTTCAATACCCATACCTCCTACAGGTTGAAAACGATATGTGACGTGACAACCATCTATTTATTTTCATCATTTACGAATATGTTCTTGAGAAACATTGTTGTTTGTCCTAGAGGCAAGTGGGTTTTTCTGGCTCTTGCCAACCAACATTAAAAGGATGAAATGTTATGTCACAGATGAATGTTAAAGACAAGCATGAAAAAAATAAAGTAAAATCTTAAAAATTACATCGTTCTCGGGAAATTAAATTACATTGCGGCGTCTACACGAAGAAAAATGCAAAATAAAGTATATACGGGATTTTAGGACTTTAGAAAATGCCTGGTTCATAAGGAAAAAAATTACTGGTCAACGAACACCAGGCATCACTAATACGGCACAATAAAATGAAATGAAGCTAACGATCTACTTAGTGACGAAATTGTTACATGTGTACGGGTTCCGTGGTGAAAATTCAATCTCGGAAATATTCCTTTGCTAGGGAATAAGGAACACATCTTCCCCGTTTCCGCCTCACTTGATTTGCACATTTTCATAAACCTGAAATGGTTATTGCTGAAACAAGAGTTGCACGACTAAATACTAGTTTAGACAGCAGTTGACAACAGTCAGACACAAATTTAAAGTACCTTATCGTGTTAAACTTTTTTTCATTCTATGAACGGATATCCTTCTGTACTGTGTGGCCGCGGATCGGTACCTATTTGCCAGCAGAGGTAGCAAGTCATAGTCACTGTGAACTGAGCGCTCACACAAGATTACCAAAATGAATAATAATTTGACCTTAAATAGAAATTGAAATTAATCACTCGAAAGAAAAAAATTAACTAGAGTAGATGGCCATTGTTGATGGTGGATGTATCTATGATAGGGGCTATATTGACTTCCAGAAAAACGCTATAAAATGAAGAAAAGATTACACCTTTGAATACCACCATCCGTTTTGAGTGGCCAGTATCTGTTACTTGTGGGCGAAAGGGAATTTTAGCTTGCAGACTATGGCCAGATCGTTTAACGCTTTCCGTCATGGTGTCCTCATATAAGGACATACTAAATAAATGCTCAGTATATTAAAGTTCCTAAGATTTTACCATTTGTGATTGTTGTCCTCATATCTTCACAAGCAGAGAGTTTATTTGAGAACAGTGTCGACATCTAATGTCAATAAGTGGTACCACAAAACAAAACAGAATGTACACAGTCACATGGGCGCTTCTCAGTAATCTTTGTACTTCCTATCAGCCAATTAATATCTTCGGAGTTCAGGTAAAAAATTAATTAGTGCGTAGAAAGGTGCATTCTTGAAGGTGAAAACCAAAGGTGTCTTTCAGAACGAAAGGTAAGTGACATATTTAAAACTTTATACGTGTCTCCAAATGATGACATTGTGATTGAAAGGTTGTGAAACGTCCCCTTAGAAAAATTATTGAATTTCTGTGCTCATAAACCTCTTACATTATTTGATTTTTAAACAGCTGAGCAGAACTGAACGTACTCAGACATTTCGCTCTTTACCTATTCTGATCAACACTAAACTGACACACAATATTTTTAGCGCAATGCAGTCTGACTTTCAAAAATCCCTACAAAAGAATGGCCTTGACTAACAATAATCTATACCTTTCATCAATCACTTACCTCACAAAAATCTTCGTTACTCGAACTACTGCAATACAGCGAGCGCCACTACTGCCAGCTAAATAAAAGATTCTAACTACTGAAGGCACTAACTACTGATAGGTATAGTTAGCAAATGAAAGATAGAGAACAAACAATGTATTTACCTTAATAGAGTTCAAAAGTCACAATATATATAGCAGTTCATGACATCCAGTCTTACAAATTTACTGTCTCTGATGGACACACGTCCAGATGATCTGCTCTCAAAACTCCGCCATCTCTCTCCCCACATCCACCATTGTTGGCGGCTCACCTCCAACTGCGCAATGCTACGCGCTGTTAACAGCCAACTGCCCAACACTACAATAGCTACTATTCCAACAATGCCACCCAGCCACAGACTGCACACAACACAGCCAGTGATTTTCAAACAGAGCGCTACGTGGCGTTACCAACATAAAAACCTAAACAGCCTACTTACAGTTGTAATAGCATAGAAATTTAGGACATTATTTCTATGTCTTTTTAGTCATCTTATGGTGATTTCACAATTCCCCGAGTCCAAGATAGGCGAAGCCCACATACAGAAGAAGAAGTTATAGAGCTCCTTAATTCATCTGAAATTGACGATGTATCCGATTATCCTGTCGATAATTTTGAACAAGAGGACAATGATGGAGGTAATGTTAGACGTTTTATATCATACTATATATTGTAAACTGAGTAGCCTAGACCCCAAGCCCGCTGACTGCATGATAAGTGACACTGAGATAATCACGAAACCCTCGTCCCATCCAAACGACTATGCATTGGCAGTGCGAACGTTATTGTTACATATGAATTTGTCACAGCGCAGCCAACCTAATAATTAAAAGACTGAAAGCTAGCTTTGAATGTCCAGATTGATAAGTGTAATGTCTCCTCATGCTTTGCACGCAGACATTGCAGGGCAACAGCTACGCCTATTGGGCATTTAGCGGGCTTTGCACCCGAAGACAAAAAACCTATACAGCTTGTACCCACCTCGAAAGCGACATGAAAAGGATTTAGCGGCTTTTCCATCTGGGTTACTGAGATGTACGTTTTTCATGAGTTCTTTTTTTCGTAATAGCAGTTTTTATTATAGGGTCTGGAGAAAAATGTTAAATCGACCAGCCATAGGTTATTGAAGTTTCAGTCAACATATGGGAGGGGTCGACAAGTTGAATTTCCCTATCACAATTTATCGCACGTTCATCAGATCGTGAAAGTGGATGCTTTCCATGTTTGCTCATGCAATTGATATTGCATATGTTAATACATTGATTGAGTACAAGAAAAATGCATCAGAATTAGGTGTCCCTAAAAATAAGACTCTTGATTTGTTTCACTTTATAGCATGTGTAGCCAAAGTATTGACGAAAATATATAACACAGCTGCCAGGAAAAGGGAGCGTCCCACTTGTGAGAGCCAATTGCTATCTCCAAGAACTTCAAAACGAGCCATTGCGGAAATTCGTCCAGAAGGTAGTGTTCGTTTTGACAACGTTGGGCATGTTCCAGTGGTCAGTGTCAAAAATCATTTGACAGGTGCAAGAAACCGGGTTGGAAAGGCAAGTCCACATTTCATTGTGTAAAATGTAACATTCAGTTATGCCTGGATAGAAAAAAAATTGTTTTTTTATTGTAATTCTTCACAAGTGTAAAACCATAGTTTATGTATACAATCATTAACTAAGTTTTATTTAATTTATGCATTTTGGTGAAATGAAATCAAATTAAATAATTTGACTTTTCGACTTATATCGCACCCACTTGAGCACAATGTCCTCATTTGGGGATACCTTGTACCCCTCCTTGGGGGGCACCAAGGAATATTTTATACATCTGAAAAATTGAATTCGAAGAAATGGATAGCAAAGCCATGATTTTTTTTTTCGTGAGAAAAATAAATCGTGACCGAAAGGGTTAAGGTTCCGCGTTTGAATTTAAGTTTGCAAAACACTTCATGATCATCGGCAATTAATCTTAGGGACGCTGTAGCAAGCTGGAAATGTCTTGAATATTCGGGAATCCAGCCGGATGTTTGCGTCGTTCTCGCACGATATTTCAACAGCGTGCCTCCCTGTCTTCTTCAGGTGCTACCTGAGACTGGTCCTTGGGTCGATCGAGTCCAGTATTTATGCCTGGAAGGAGCTGGGCGTGCCGTAATCGGTCCGCGCCGAGTCGAGTGTTCCGTCTGTGGTCCGCGCTCGCCAGACTCGGCTTCAATGAACCTCTCCAGTCGCGGATGTTCCGACTGCCGTCCGCGCCCGTTTTGGCCGTCCTCAACGGTTGTGGTCGTCATCTGAGATGTGTCAGACCCGACCTCAGATGTTGGGTACTCTGGCTCATGACTGTTACTGTGATTTCCACTTCTGTTTCGTGCTGGGCGCTCCATAATGGGCCTGCGCCGCGTCGTGTGTTCCGTCTGCGGTCCGCGCCCGCCAGACGCGGCTACATTGGCCCTCTCTGGTCGCCGGTGTTCCGACCGCCGTCCGCGCCCGGCCTGGCCGTCTTCTGGGACCCTATTCTGTATGGTTCATACCGATCGATGTACTAGGTTAGTCTCGGTAATGACGTCATTTTCGGTTCTTTATCGAAATATCCTATTCAGCTTCTGAGACTTGTTACCGAACGGTCCTCCCACCGATTTTACGACAATTGTACTGAGAGGTTTTGGATTTCGGTCTGGCCCTGTCGATCGGCGAGCTGTGGTGTATGTACACCTATAATTTGTTATTTTAAACATATTTAGCGATTTTAGCTTTGGATTTAGTGATTGTGTTACCAAAGAATCACCAGAGGACGCATCCAGTTGCAAAGTAAGTTCCTAATAGAATATTTTATTTTGTTAGAAATATGGGTAGGTTAGGTTGTTACTGTGAATGATTACATCCAAAAAAACGTTTTGGGTCAATATTCTCTCGTGTTTTTTATGCAAATTTTAAAGATCGTCAAATATCAAGACATCGGCTCTGTTAACGTGTATTACATGAGTGTGAACTGACGTTACTAGTGCCTTTGTGTACTTTTTCTCACAAATAGGTTAGTTAGTAATTATCGAAACGTGTTTACAACTTTCAAATAACAATGGAAAGCAATTATGTGAAGCCTGATAATGGAAACCTTCCAAACTGTCACGCATTTATGACATACGTAGCACCGTTTGGCAACGAAGTCAGCCTACGTCCCTCTACACAGTATTACAACAACTGAGCATTGAGTCTTGTTTGGCGTGACCAAGTGGTTAGCGCGCGGGAATGCGATACCAAAAGTCACGGGTTTGCGCATGGGTGGCTGCAAAAAAAATTTTTTTCCTCTTCATGTATGCAAACGTTCTGAGGAATTGTTATTCGTGTAAAGTTAAGATTTTTCTGCAATATTCGTTATTACTTACACGTAAGAGCGCACTTCCTCAGTAATGATTTTGTGATTTCTGTGTGTTTAAAATACGAAATATGAAATTGTTGGAGATGAAATTGCTGTGAGTGCAACAACCGAAAGTGACCTTTATATTTTTTCTTGTGAGAAATAATTCATCATTTTTTCCGAATATGTAGCGATTTACGAGTATGCAGTTAGAAAGGAATCTAAGAGCACAACTTAAATTACTGGGAATGTAACTAGCAGCAGTCATGTTCATAATCTTGCCTGTCACAAGTATTTATCTGCCATAGACTCCACCACAGTCGACAGAGATATTAGACTGTAGCACCATATCCGAAACATTTTCGTTCATGAGATGCATGTTATAACTTAGAAGAACTGCACGAGCTCTCGGAAATGCGTTTTTTTTTATTTTTGTTTTTAAGACCCAAGTCGTTGACGCATCATATAGGGAAGTGGGCTACTTAATCATTTGGATCTCTAGGAGCGTGTTATAACCACATTCTGTTTATCTTCTTATTCTTTGAAACTCTTAGAATCTATTTTTCGGGTGTTTTTATAGATGTATTAGTACAATGTGGTACTACACACTATTCCTAACTCATTTTCCGAAACGTAAAATCCAAAACACGATGTCAGTGTGAATGAGAATAAGATGACATAATGCGGCATTTACGACAATCTGCAGAATACAGTCAAATACGCTATCTTTATTATGCATGCATGGAAACATACGGTCAGAGAAAATGTAAAATTTTTATGCATTTCAGCTGAGAATCATGGAAATGGATATACTGCGCCTGATACTGTTAAGGAGGAGGCAAGGGCGATGAAGCCGGACACGTCAGCTCGAAGGAATGCGGCGTCATGCGTTATGGCAACGTAAACGCAATTTTCGGTACTTCGAAGAATAGTGCGCCTTTGTCGGTTGCTAGCCGCTTTGTGTTCGTGGCGCTGTGCGCGCTGCAGTGCGCATGCGCGGATCTGCGGCCGCATTGTTTTGATTGGCTTGCTCGATACGAACCGACAACAGCGCTTCGGTTCTGTAGACCCGAACGGTATCGCTACCGAAGTGCATACTGATTAACGCAGAGACTCTAATTCGAGTACTAGACCGTTCGGTGCTATTGAATACCGAAACGATCGGCACAGTGGCGGAAAGATACAGAATAGGCAGCCTGAAGTCGGGGTTCATGGTCTGGTGTGTGTCAAATCTGGTCTCTAATGTCCGACACCTTGTCTCGCGGCTGTTCTCTCGGTCTCTACTTCTATTTCTTGCAGAATCTCGGAGTGTCCTGTGTCGAGTTTCCACAAGCGCTCATTTGGTATCCTGAGTCACGATTGATTAGATTATCTGTGACCTTAATCTCAATGGCTTCTTTAATAACACTGTCCCTAAATCTTGAGGTCTGTGTCACAATCTGGGTGTCATTGTAATCCATTGAATGACCAAGTTCCAGACAATGCTCTGCTATGACTGATTTAGTTGCCTGTCAGTCTGGTGTGTGTCTGGTGTTCTTTACACCCAATGTCCACAGTTCTGATGGTCTGGCCAATGTATGACATCCCACACTGGCATGGTATATTGTAAATACCTGGCTTGCGTAGTCCCAGGTCATCTTTTACATTCCCCAGCATAGCCCCAGTTTTGGTGGGTGGGTAAAATGTGCTCTAGATGTCATCCTGCTGGGAAAAAATTTCGCAATACCACTCGAAACTAGTGACTGATACACTCTAACTCTACCCTTCACCCACAAGCTGGCAGGAAAAAGGCACGAGTGTGAGGTACTACCCTTATCCTTTTTGGGTGAGAATATGTTCAACTGATAAAATGCTGGTGTTGGCCAGGGGAATTTAAAAACCGTATTACCTCTAAGCATACAACTGAGGACAGTATCTATCATTGTTTGAGATCAGAGTTCACTGGAGATGCCTGCTCTAAAACCACGCTGCAGCCCAGGTAACAAAAGCCAATACACGCTGCCACAATTCAGGGGAAAAATGAATCAAATTAGAAATTACACTTAGAAATTGTCATGAGAAAACCAGCAATCATAACGGTCTTAATGCAACACATATACTGGCAAAAATCATCATCGCGAAAGGCTTCAGAGGAGACAGTAAGAGAACGTGCATTGTACCCGAGAGGCACTCACAAACTGCCAAAAATCAAGGCCCTCATATCTTCCCTCATTCTTCCCCTCCTTCTCTCCCTCCATCCATCCACCTATAGGGAGGACACAGGCTTTTTTAAATGTCCAGCTTCTCCACTGTTGGCGGTCTACCATTCTTCCATCTGTGCTATGGTCATTAACCATTTTGAAGCAAAGCTTCTTCAACAGCACAGTAGCATGTATAGTCAACTAAACAATAGGAAATAAAAGAACGGCCGCCGAAAGTGCAACATGCTTGCCTAAAGTATAGTGACACAGCCCCAACACAACGCCCCCTGGCCAGAGGGCAGCTGTGTTGGTGACCACCCACAGCAGATACGTCCCCCCCCCCCCCTCCCTTCCCCGCCCCCTCGCCCATAGCAGCCTGCTGTTCTGCAACGGAGACCAATTGTATTTAAGGTTCATAACATGGCTGTCAATCAGCGACTGTTGTATAATACAAAATTTTGAAAACATTAGTCGCGACTGAGGGCTGTGTTTTTCAAAATTTTGGATTCTATTTACCATCAACTCTATATTGCCATTTGTTACACTTATTTCTTTGAAAGACTGGATCCCTCTGGAACAACAACGAAACTCTGTTCTGCCACGGGTCACTGGTCTCAAGGAGCCTCCCGCTATCCTCTGCGGTTGCTCGTGGTACATGGCCTGCCTTAAGGCGATGGCCCTTCATCAACACAAAAGGGAAATTTAGGAGCACTGCCCTGCCCTCGTCGAAGCGCGGCTGTGTCCGGCGACCAACCACAATAGACTTGACCCCCCCCCCCCCCCTCCCGCCGTGCCCATCGTTCTGCGATGGTGTATGAAGCAGCTATTAAGAAAAGGAAAACACAATTACGACGGTAATAAATGTCCTCTTTTCACAAAATTGATGTAGTTCATTTTCTTTTAGTTTTATGAGAAAAATCGATATAGCTCATACGTTCAACTGCAGGATACAATTCGCACCTCATTATTTTGCGACATCCAGCAAATTGTAACGTCGTCAAATACATATGATCAGCAGAGACGTGTCCACACCGCGTAAAATCAGGGAAAGAAACTTGGACTATTTTGCTGTGAAAACTTCGACTTACCGCAGAATGTCCAAGTTACTTCGAAACCGTCATCAGAGTAAAGAAAAAGCGAGAATTTAAACTCTGAAGAAGAAGCACCTACATTAAGGAATGACTGTCAGCTCGATGGGCCAATTACACGACCCGAGAGCATCTCTCGCGTTCATATAGATAACAAAACGGGGTCGCTACGCTTTCAACTATCTAGTTTCAACTACTTTTCAAGATCATCCAACCATCCACTTCGGATTAGCCTAACGGTCTAAGGCGCTGTAGTCATGGACTGTGCGGCTGGTCCCGGCGGAGGTTCGAGTCCTCCCTCGCGCATGGGTGTGTGTATTGTCCATAGGATAATTTATGTTAAGCAGTGTGTAAGCTTAGGGACTGATGACCTTAGCAGTTAAGTCCCATAAGATTTCACACACATTTGAACATTTGAACCACCCACTTCCACATCCGAAATACATGCACATTGATCGTTGCATATAGGAAATGTCTTAGGATTTTCTAGGTTAGCGAATAAGACAAGTAAATATTCTTCTACAAAATATTTATTAACTTTTGCATGTACATTGACGCACAGAAAACAACTCTTTCCCTATTTTTGTTAAGTTTAGTTTTAATAATGTCCAATTTAGTTTTTAACTTATAACTTAAATCCACATCTGAATCATCAGTTTCTTTCTCCAACCAGTAATTTGACAAATACAGGTGAGGGATATTCTTGAATTCTAATATATATCTAATTTTCTTCCTGTAAAATAGTTGCTTTATGGCTTTAACTATTAGCTCAGTTCCTTCACGCAGTTTTTCTAGGCGAGAGCGTTTCGGAATTTTAATTTTCTCGTATCTCCTTCATGACGCTGTTTTTAAAGCGTTCAATCCCTTCCTGTGTGTTTGTAGGCAACTCTTCTGCTCCACATTCTTGCAGGACTTCTGCATAGAACTTTAATTTTACAACTTTTGCAAACGAGTGTCCATTAAATGTTGTTATTCCATAAGTTTTAAACTCAGCAAATGGCTGTTCTGTTGCTAGGTGGAAAACGTCCAGTTCGGCACAATGAGATGGTATATAACCATCCTTTTTAAGTTGATCCAAATGGGAATAGATCTTAATAAGCACATTTTTCGTGTATCCGTTAATATAGTAAACGTTCTCGATTTCACTGATTTCGGCCAGTACTCCAACACGTGACCAGTTTCCATTGTTGTTTACTGACTTCGTAGTCAGATTTTTCCATACAGTGTGTTTAAATCCGTACGTAAACCTGGCCTGCACATCCGCAATAGCTTCCTCCTTTTCAAATTACAGCTTATATTCTTTCTTTATGGCAGTTGTCTTCTGCGTATACTCTAGTTTCCTTTTCTTTACTTTGAGGTCCTCTATTTCCAGTTTTCTTCTCCATACACTTAATACGTTAACTGTACTTGAAGGAGTAATTTCTAGAATGGGGAATGGTTTAAATCTGTTTGATACGTTGGTTCTTTTCCTTAAGACTTGGGGTATAACATTATTTGTAGAAACCAGTCCCGATTCTGTGATATCTATATCAGGCGATATTGTGGAGAACAGTGTTCTAGACTGAGAAAAGTAAGTTTCTGCTGCTTTAACCTAATACTGCTGCGTAATACTTATATTGTCTTTGTCGGAGTCAGAGTTAAGAACCGCCACTTAGTTTACAGGTAGGTAATGGAAACTGTATGCAGACGGAGCATAGCTTATAAGCTTTTCTCGGTCGGTCTTGAGAGCTGGCAGACTTACTTGCACACCAGTCAATTTTCGGATGTTATTACCCCAGTAGCCAAATTGCAGAGCGCTGTTAAACACCACACAGCAACTGTTCTGTAAATTATTAATTAGCTGACACCACATGGACGCAATTGACGCAGAGTAAAGTTGAACACTTTGTAAATACTGTTTGTTGATGTCTAATTCACTTAAACAGCTTTGCACTGGGTCAAACACACGGTCCATCCTGTAGTTGTATTTTGTAGCCTCCAGCCTGGTAATACCAGCTCCTTAGACAAAAACTTTTCCGTTGCCGCGTGTCTGAGCACTTTATAAAATCTATAAGATGGTTACCGATAACTTTGTTTACTCCTGGACTTGTGATTTGCCATATAAATTTGTTATACACCTTTACAATTGGAGCTGATGCACATTAAGCAGAAAATTCCAGCTGTCTTATCGTTGTCCAAATCACATTGCTGCTTCCCTGGCGGAGAGTAAGAGTACCATCCTGTCCCAGGTCGCACAATTCCGCTATCACCCTCGGATACTACGGTACAGAAGCCCATCCACCTATTGCGCTGTACCATCCCACCAAAACGATGTCCACGTACAGTGCTGTACTCTACTGCACTAGTACTGAGCTGTACCAACCCGTCAGAAATTCATATACAGCCCCATATTCAACTGCGTGGATATTGCACTGTACTGTACCGTCTGAAAAGGCGTCCATGTACAGCGCTGTACTACACATACCAGCTGATGCATTGGTACTACCGCATACAAGAGGGTTGTACTCACGATGGGCGGTCACCCTCCTCTCCCACGGACACCTTACACACATTCAGCTAGGAGTTTACAGTTGGATTCCGCATACAATTAAATTTAAAATGTATGACCGGAAGACCATGTGAGCGGAAGTGCCGCCACCGTGAATGTTTAAGAGTATAAAAGGAGGCATTACAGCTGCAACTGATCAGTCTTCTGTGGTAGTTGACAGTACCAACATGGATTCCTCCAAAGTGCTTAAGGGGGAGGGTGGTTGGGACCTACATACAGGCTAAGAAAAACACATGACGTCATCAGGGGGTGGTGCTGTGGATGGGCGTGGTCGGAGGGACTAATTGATCAATTTAATTAATTTCCATATCAATTTGATATCAAAATTGTGCTGTAATGTGAGTGCAAAATTGGCGTTCTAAGGATCGGAGTGTGGAATGCCAAATACCGTAATCGGATAAGCAGGGTAAAATTATGTACAGTATGAGTTAGTGACGTTCGTTGGCAGGAGGAACAGGACTTGTGGTCTGGTGAACACCTGATTATAGATGCAAAATCAAATAGTGATAAGGCAGGTGTAGGTTTAATAATGAAGAAGAAAATAGAAACGCAGGCAAGCTACTATGAACAGCGTAGTGAAAAAATTATTGAAGCCAAGATGGACACGAAGCCCACATCCGCCACAGTAGTACTAGTTTGTATGCCAACTAGCTCCTCAGATGAGAAGGCGATTGAGGAAATGTGTGATGAGATAAAAGAAATTATCAAGGTAGTTAAGGGAGACGAAGGTTTAATTATCGAGGGGGACTGGAATTCGATAGTAGGTACAGAAAGAGAAGGAAAAGTAGTAGATGAAAATGGACTGCGGGATACGTATCACTATGCGATACGTATTGTTGAGAAAACTTTATGCTTTTTGACTACTTCTGGAAATTCGGCTCTTGGGGTAAGGGTCTCTGCGATGTACAGCATTCTTGTAGCGTCTGCTACCGCTCATTCTTGGGCATTTCCGTGATCTTCTTGCATTGGCTAAACAGACCCATGACAAATTGTGTACCTTTTCTTTCAAGCTCCTCCATTGCCCCATACTAAATTTGTAATGATTCCTGACTGACAAACAGCATCCAATAACTGGTGAAATGAGGATCTTGTAAGCGACCTCTTTTCCCTGTATGTATCTTATTCTGTTTTCCAATAGAGTAGCATTTACGTTATTGTTTTCCACGACTTAAACTCCATTGAGCACATGTGGGACGTGTGGGGGAGACGCACTGCAGAATGTCTACTCTCACCAACGACTATCCAGCAGCTGTCAGACACGCCAGCAGAGAAATAGAACGCCCTACCACGAGAACTCCTTACCAGCTTTGCGGGCATTTGTCATCTCCGTGGTTGGGATTATTCTTAACTTCGTAAACGTATCTTTCCAACATGGATTTGAAGGTGTTAAACTCCTTCGGTGCTTTTAAGACTCTCCTGTTAGAAAGTAAAGCTACTGCAACTGACATCTACATTGATTTAGTATCCCATTTCTGGCATCTTCATTGATTTAATATCCCGTTAATCTCTTTCTGATGTTAAGTTCACACCAAAGCAAATGGAAAACTACATGCTTTGAAATTACTTGCTTCAAACAACGACGGGGCAGAGCGGGACGCTGACACATTCTCCTCCGCTCCTTCCATCCCAAAGCACATTTGCCGTTAAAAATCTCATGGAGCACAATAACTGACGAGTTTAAATATATTACGTAAGTAACTTACAATGAATGGTATGCCCTTCAACATCATTTAAGCACGTACAATTAAGATTAAAGGCTTACCTTGCGTTGAATTTCAATATAATTTATGGAAACACAAATGTAAACGTGAAGGACGACAATTGTCTTACAAGTCGCAATCCAGGCCAAATCAAAATGGCTGTCACCTTTCCTTCCATTCAGAGACACGCACTCCTACTAATGTCCAGTAATAAGTGTCCGGATACTTTTGAGAAGCTCGTGTATTTATATTGTTATAGGGCTTTTAATTATTGTCTTTGCAGTTGTGAGAAGTTTAATCCCGCCTAATAAATGTCCACCAACTAAAGTTTCCGATTAAAACAGTGGAGCAGTGCGTCACACAGTGTGTATCCGACACCTCACATTGCCAAAAGAGAGTGTGTTGCGTTGGCGGCCGCAGGTGTGATTTTGCGCTACGCTACGGTAGCTACGAAGTTCGTACGAAAGAAACATTTCTAGGTGGCAATTAAAACTGTTCCTTATAGATACACCAATCAATCAGCGACGTGTAATACAGCAATGGAGAATTAAGTTAAGGGAAGTATTTATTAATTACAAGTATTATATTTTTAATACTAGTAACATATATTAGTCTCTCTGTCTAAAACAGATGAGATTATATACAATATTCTTAATTGTATATCACGTACAAAGTACATATCGTCTTTGTCAAATTAATTTTGTTTTTTAAAACTCCTTTATTTTGCAGAACTACTTTGAAGACAGTATTAGCAGTTATAACTTTTTCATGATTTACTTTTCGGTTGTATGTGCCTTTAGCACAAACACACACATCATTAAAAGTGCAAATTCGTGTAGTGGCCACTTATAACTGTCCACGCGAGAGAATAAGCTCTGGTAAATACAATATCGCTCTTTCAAGTGTCTGACCTTGTGATTTATTAATGGTCATAATGAAAATTACGTTTATGGGAATTGTTTTCTTATTATTTGGAAAGGCATAGTTGGATCAGAAGGTGTGAGGTTACTGTGGGGTATGTGCATAGTTTTATCGGAGCCAATGACTTTAGCAGAGATGATTTACTCACTTATGTGAGTTACCACTAATACTGGATCGTTAATTATTCTCTGGTATGTGTTAAGCGTTGTAATTAGATGATAATAGCATTTTTCGTTCAAAGCAGTTAATAAGATGGTAAACCGGATGGATTTGAACATTTCAGGAATTCTACAGGCTAGTATTCAACGTCGTTTATTTCTTCCAGTTGGACAGAAACAGAACTGAGGCAAACATTTGTGTTTCCAGTTAACGTATCGGTAATGACATACTTATTAATTGTTGTACAATCATTAATTTTTGAACACAGAATTGCCGTTTATGAATGTTGATGGAATTCAGTTTATTCGCTCAGCACACGACGCTTAGTTACAGAAAGAAAACAACTCCAACCGGTGTTGTGCCTAACAATAAAATTAGATTTTCAATAAATTTCGCGTTTTAAACTGGTTACATCGAGGTGTACGACTGAAACTGGGTAATAGTCCACGCTTGCGTAGAGAATCTTAACAACTGCAACAATTATTGTGTATGTTAGTGAAACAGATTATCAATAGACGGCACCTTCTACACTGTTTTTGTGAAAATTGTTTCAAAATAACATTTTAACGAAAGTAATTACTTTAAATTATTTGTGTATTTTTCGGCATTGGTGGCGAACGAAATCTTGGAAATGATGTCTCAATCATTATTTCTGATTAAACAATACGCACAGTTGAGAAATCTGTCTATGCAAAAGGAAATGTCCTGACAGACTAACTTATCACCGTGCAGCCGGAACCACTAAGAATAGAAATTGGAAGAAGGCATGATTTAATACAGTAGACAGCCCCTTAGGGGGTGAAATAGAGAATGAGAGGTTTTTTGAAAGTATGTCGCTATTCACGCAATTCTGAAGCTAAAGCTATGAAAACTGGTATTTTGTTTCTTGGTCAGAATTAAAGAAATATGTTTTGTGGCTATGGTGTGTTGTAATGTTTTGTGGTTCCTGGCTGGATGATGAGAGGGTAGTATGACAGGTGAGTGGCCGGTTTCGTCTCACTACAACATAAAATGCACACCTGGTTAAAGCACACTTTATTACAGGAACCAACTGAGTACTTAGCTTGAGTGATGTCCATTCTGAAGTCCTGTGGTAAAGCAGCAATCAAATAACATGTACTCATTCTTGAATCTTGTCTGTGTCCATATCACAACTATATATATAATGACTATCGTTCTCTCACGGTTAGCTTTGGTGAGAGGCGACGACTATCACTGTGGAAGACTGGAGCACAGTGCGACGTACTGAGATGCAATGCGAACTGTGTCCCGATGCGACGTACTGAGGTACTGAGTTCGAGAGATTGACCCAGCTCGGACGGCGGCGAATAACGTCTTCACAATATGTGTTTAGACAATTTAAGAGATTAACCCCTGTGTAGTTGAAAGAGGGGGTGCAAATATTCTAAAATAAATAATTATTAAAGGACTACTAAGGTTCAAATGGCTCTGAGCACTATGGGACTCAACTGCTGTGGTCATAAGTCCCCTAGAACTTAGAACTACTTAAACCTAACTAACCTAAGGACATCACACACATCCATGCCCGAGGCAGGATTCGAACCTGCGACCGTAGCGGTCGTGCGGTTCCAGACTGTAGCGCCTTTAACCGCTCGGCCACTCCGGTACTAAGGCATTTTAATAATTACGTCTGTGAAAATTGGTATTTAACTTCTCGGTTGAGCCAAAATCTAAGAACATTATAACTATCTTCTCGATCAGAAATAAAAAATATAAGTTTCAGTATTTCTGGAAATTCAAATAGAGGATGACAGTTTTTAACGGCTTTGGACTCCAGCTACAATAACAGATTTTTGGTGAGAAGTAAATTCGGAAAAGACCATGTTTCTATGCTCTTAATTAGCGTGAAAAGTTTAAGAGTTATTGCAGTTTGTGACCAACATGAAAATTCAATTAATGAAAAAAAGTCTGTACGAACCACTGTGTCTACGCGAGCCAAGCAGCGGGCGCTAAGGTAGGGTCAAATACGTTTGAGGGCGCCTGATTCGTAAGCCAATAATATTTCTGAACTACTGTGCTTCCCCACATGGCGACAGACAATACCTCTAGTTGTTCTCTTGTATGCTTTCACTACACCGCGAGCCGCATAAATCACGTCGGTTCAGGGTTTTCCATTATTTTTTTATAATGATCTGTGCGTGAAACAGAGCAGCAAGCAGAAGATAGTTCGATAGGTCGCCTCGGGGAGTGGCTGGTTTATAAGGGTCGCGTGTTGCTGGGGGCAGAGCGGGGGCGTTGAGGGATTAGAGGTGAGCGTGGCGCAGAGCCCCTGCCCCACCAGCCTTGTTAGCGAGCAGGCTGCGCAGGCCAGCCCTCAGGCGGACACTGGCCGTCCCTTCCGGCCCTGCAGGCCTTGCGGATCAAGTTATCCCCCCACTGTCTGCGGGACCAGCTTACATAACTCGTCGAGACGTCCCCTTCTTGAGCTACCGGAATATTCCGCGCTGTCGCACCTTCCCACTGAATCTGAAATTATTATCTGGGAAATCATAAGAGTAGTTTCTCAGGAACAATTAACCTTCCCTCCGACATGAATTGAATCTTTGAAGGTCGAGGAGCCCTACTTCTTACTAATTTTGTTGCAAAATTTTATGAGAATGTTTTTCTGTGGTAGACGTATTTATTTCGGACGAACAGTGCACAGGAATTAATCAGACTTACATTTCAACCCATTGTCTTTATGCATAAGATTTTAAATAGCTAACAGTAATTAGTTTAATATCGTTGTGTAGGCAGCTTGACGACTGTGCATCACAACAGTAGTGAAAATAAAAGCGGCGGAGGAAGACATAGGAAGATATACTAGTGGTAATAGTGATAGCGTTGGTAGAGGTAGTGCATAACGTCGAGGGTTCCTTGAGGATTTTCATGGGTGATGCTTTTGCTACACATAAACTGAAACGCTAGAAAACTGCAGAGAAATGCAGCAAGACCTGCAGTCAATGGGCGCTAGGTACCGATGGCCGTCATTATCAACAAATGTAAACGACTGCACACACGTTTGCAGAACAATCACTGGAAGCAAAAAAATCAATTAAATATTTATGAGTATACATGCGGAGTGATTTAAAGTGAGACGACTTTATAACATTAACCTCAAGGGGGGTTGCAAGTCTGAGATTCATTGGAAGAATCCTCAGAAAGTGTAGGCCACCCTCAAAGAAAATAGCTTACAAAACACTCATTCGATGAATGCTTGAATACTACTCGTCTATCTGGGATCTGTACCACATTCGATTGCTCATTCGATGAATGCTTGAATACTGCTCGTCTATCTGGGATCTGTACCAGATTGCATTGATAGAGGAACCTGAGAAGATTCAAATAAGAGCAGCATGTTTCGTTTGAGGTTCATTTAGTAAGAACGAAAGCGTCAAGGAGACCCTAGGTAAATCATAGTGCCAGACGCTCCAAGGCAGGCGTTGCGCATTATGATGTGGTCTGCTGTTACATTCCTGAGACCGGTCGTTCCTAGAAGACTCAAACAATATATTTGTTCCTCCTGCGTATATCTCGCGAAAAGGCCATGAGGATAAAATAAGAGAGACTGGAGAAGACACCAAAGCTTACTAGCAATCGTTCTTCCGCGAACCATTCGCGACTGGAACACGACTGGGTGTCAGCCACAGTGGCCCGCAAAGTACCTTCCGCCATACACTGTAAGGTGGCTTGCGGGTGATATATGAACCATGAATTTGCAGAACCACTTAACTCCCCAAAGGTAAAGTTTCAGAAGCAACAAAAAACTGTTTATCTTCTTGCTCAAGCAAATATTGCACTAAAGTATTCTACGATATGACATGTACAAGTAAATTAGAGTATGTAAGGGAGAGTTGGACCACTTTCTTTCTTCGGTATAAAATTTGTCTAGTTCTCAACTTTTTAAGTTCCGGTAATATGTTCGTAGTGAGTGTCATTTAATTATAAATACAGCATATTATTGACGTACTATCACTTGAAATGTAAGAGATATCATAAAATGAAAATACACAAGAGTGGTCAATCTCACCCATAGGTGTCTAGGTAAGATGGACCAGTACGATGAAAGAGACGGACCATATAAAAACATGACCATGGTGAAAGAGAAACACACTGAATCCAGTCGTCACTTCCATTTGTTTCGTGATAGATTTCACCACGCCTAACGTAGTCATCTTCATCCAACTCATCAAAGTCGTTTTTATAACCTTCCATAATTTCTGCTTCTTATCAACACAGTGAGCAATTTGCAGTATTTTCTTTTATGTTCCTTCAGTATGTATTTCTCTTTACCAGTATTTTCCTGTGATGATCTTTTTGTGCATTTTTTCCGGTCCTTCCCTTTCTTTTCTTACTCATCTAATTCTTTACAGTTTCAATATATATATACGTATATGAAATGGAATAATCACATAACCTCAGTTGTGGGTAAAGCAAGTGGTAGACTTCGATTTATTGGTAGAATACGGAGGAATTACAGTCAGTCTACAAAGGAGATTGCTTACAAATCACTCCTGCGACCGTTTCTAGAATATTGGTCAAGTGTGCGGGACCCATACCAAATAGGACTAATAAAGGAATTTTTAACGTACGCAGAGAAGAGAAGCACGAATAGTCACAGGTTTGTTTGATCTCTGGGAGAGTGTCGCAGAGATACCAAATGAAATGAACTGGCAAACTTTTGAAGATAGGCGTAAACTATCCCGAGAAAGTCTAGTAACAAATCATCAAGAACTGGTTTTAAATTAGCCTTATGTATTGCTCACATAGGAAAAGTGAGGATAAGTTTAGAATAATTGCTGCACGCACACAAGCATTCAAAGAATCATTCATCCTGTGCTCCACACATGAATGGAACGGGAAGAAACCCTAATAACTGGTACAATTGGACATAGCCTCTTCCATGCACATCACAGTGGTTTGCAAAGTATATATATATAGATGCAGACATAGAATATTTTCAGCAGAGTTTAATACCTTGGGTACAGTTGGTGCCTTCCTCTTTAAATTCTTGTTTTTATCAAAAGAAGTAATAGTTAATATATCTTCCAAAAGTTTTGTCTGTGTTGGCTTAGGAGCAGCTTGTTTTAGTCGTAGTCTTGGAGGTTTTAGGTTTAACAGGAAAGGTGTCCGAAGTTGTGTCAGTGACGGAATCTGCTTTGTGCAGATAGCTCTGCTCTTTTGATGTTCTTCACGACGGTGTGTCTTTTCATGAGTTTTGGAGTGTTCGGATGGTCTGCGTGTGAGATTCCGCTCTTCCATTTATTGAAACTGACACATCTTCCGACGAATAATCATAGTCTGAGAATGCGACCATCTTCAGCAGGATTATTCGACATTCTTTGAAGCTAAATTTAATTATGGTCCATGTCTCCCACGTTTAAACAGGTGGACCATCTTTCCCCATTGTCTGCGAGAGATGGACAGCCCCGACTTCTGTCTGCAGGTAGCGAAGTCGATGGCCATTTTAGGTTAGTTTCATGCCTACACGGTTGTCAAGCTCGTCGTACAAAAACTGCGTCAATATTCTCCAAATTAGGCCTTAATACTAAAATTATAACGTGATTTATCAACAGAACTAACATGAAAATGGCAGAAAACTTTTTCACTAAGGTTTTTGGTAAAAGATTGTCCTTGATAATAGCGAGGGCTGCACTTTAGCAGGGCTTTTCTGAAATACGTACGCCGCTGGTCCATGTCATTAAGTGGCCCATCTCTACCGGATTTCCCCTACACAAAATTGCCATTAAAAACATGTCCTTGAGCCCTCTTCCTGTTCGAATTTTGTTTTATGATAGCAGGTCTTACGCTATTTTTCATGTTAACTTCAATTGCTATTCTTCTGTAATAAAATTTTGATGTACAAGTATATAATGAGTGTTTTGCGTATTGAAAAATTCATTCAGAATACGTGGAACAATAAATGATCAGGCGAAAGAATCATGCAGAAAAACATTCCAAACAGAAAATGCAATTTTGCTCGTTTATCTTTGTTTCTCAAGCTGCAAAGTTTTCATGAAATGCTTTAGATTCATCATCTTCAGGAGTTTACTTGAGTATCGTGCGTATATTTAATTTTGTTTGCATCATTTGGGCACATACCTATTGGATACAGATGGCTGGTTGGATGTTCTGGGCTGTTTGGATACTTAGGGTCAAGAATGAAAGAATGATGCATTACACCCGCTACGAACGGTTTTGCCACAACTACTGGTATTCCCATCTGTTCTGCGGAAAAGCAGAATATCATAAAAGTTGAAACAGTGAACGATACCGTTTCATCTCCAGAACTCTCCTCAGAAAAAGTCTGTATGAAAATTGAATTTCTTTTGTACTAATGTCGTAACCAATTGCTGTAATCATAAACGACTTATTTCCAATGACAGTAACAGTAAAATTTCCTTTAGCACTAGTGATAACTATGTGTCCTTCTCTGCGGAGAGTCTGTCCACACGCCTCAGTCTTCCCTTCTCCACTGCAAAGTCCCTCTTTTGTGTCAAAAAGGAGTGTCCTCTGATAGAAGTCTGTTGCTCAAAAACCACTTCGTTGCACTTATAGCCGTTACACACTTGATGAGAGTATTATTTTTTATTTTGTCCTGAGCAGTCATCACAAAACAGGCAGATTTCTTTAACACTAGATAAAACAAAATTATTGAATAGATATCTATATCATTAGGTTTTTCTTATCTTGCCCCCTGTGGTGGGAATGCAGAATTAGTTTTCATGTTATGCACAGAGAAAACTGGAACAGTCAGTTGGCAATAATAATAGAAGTCCGAAACTGCCAGAACTGGTATCTTAGGCAAGCATACATTCTGTATATATTCAAACATTAAAGCAAAAAATCCTCTCTCTCAGTGCGTAGGTTGATTGCATCTTCAACAGTCATATCTTCACACTTAATGCATGTGTCTACACTTTCCATCTCCATCTACCCCTCTGACCACCTGCTCCTACCCCTCTGTCTGTCCACCTCCTTCTTCGCCTCTGTATCCTTCTGTTCCTCCCTCCATGTGTGCACCTGTTCTGTCCCCATCTGTCCACTACTGCTCTCGCCCCTTATTCCATCTCTTCTTGCCTCTCTCTCTGTCTTACCCCTCTTCCCCATTTCTCTGTTCATTTCCCCCATCCTCATCTCCCTGTCTATCCACTCCTCTTTCTTTCGTATGTCCATCTCCTCCAATCCGTCGGCCAATTTCCACCTTTCCCTCTGTCAATTTCCCCTTCCTCTCTCTCTGTGCATCTCCTCCTTCCCCTTGCCCACCTCTTCTTCCCGTTTCTCTGTTCATCTCCTCCTGTTTCCTTTCTCTACCCAACTTCTCCTCTTTCTTTTCTGTGCTCTTTTCCCCCTAGCCCTCACTCTGCCCATCTGCTCCTCGTCTCCCCAATCTTGTCCATCGCCTCCTTCCTCATCTCTGTTTGTCCATCTCTTCCTTTCACCTTTCTATGTCGCCACACTGAGCCCAACACGAGGTTGGAGGTTCCTGTGCAATCCGAAAACAAAGGAAGTAGGTTACAGTACGCTTGTTCGCCCACTGCTTGAATACTGCTCAGCAGTGTGGGATCCGTACCAGATAGGGTTGATAGAAGATATAGAGAAGATCCAATGGAGAGCAGCGCGCTTCGTTACACGATCATTTAGTAATCGCGAAAGCGCTACGGAGATGATAGATAAACTCCAGTGGAAGACTCTGCAGGAGAGACGCTCAGTAGCTCGGTACGGGCTTTTGTCAAAGTTTCGAGAACATACCTTCACCGAAGAGTCAAGCAGTATATTGCTCCCTCCTACGTATATCTCGCGAAGAGATCATGAGTATAAAATCAGAGAGATTAGAGCCCACACAGAGGCATACCGACAATCCTTCTTTCCACGAACAATACGAGACTGGAATAGAAGGGAGAACCGATAGAAGTACTCAAGGTACCCTCCGCCACACACCGTCAGGTGGCTTGCGGAGTATGGATGTACATGTAGATGTAGATGAAGTGGGTTTTGTGTGCTGATGTTGTGGGGTAACTTCTGTCCAATCTTGTTGTCTGTGGTAAAGGTTACCACACAGGTGAGCACAAAATTGAATGTTTAGATAGTGACTGCTTCTACATAGGCCAGACAGGCAGATCATTTGAGATTAGATTCAAAGAACACATGGCAGCACTAAAAAATACCATACATCTGCATTAGCCACCCACCTGCCTGAAACACCAAGTTAACAACACAAGTATCTGCATCCCACACATCCAACCAAAAATCAGAAAACTAGACATCCTCGAAACACTCCAAATACACAAACACCAAATAAAACAACCTGAATCCATCTTAAATGACGAAAATTACAATATTTACAATAGTATCAGGTGTTTTGAGCAAGTTCCTACGTCATTAAAAATTGCAAAGCACACACACACACACACACACACACACACACACGCCCACACACAAACACCCTAATGATTCCCATAATATTTAGTTATGTTACCACGACAGCCCTTAGTGTACAAAAGACTGATCTCATTTACAGATATATCATCACACCAACAGCTTGTACCCCTTGTCAACTTGAAACTATATGTACATCAACTACTGGCACAAATTGCACATCCATCTGCATATTTTTAAGCATTAACCAATGTAATACCACAACCATTAAGCAGTTATTACATGTAGCAGATATAATCTTGAGACCCTGTAAGTAGGGTGTTTAGGTTTTTATATTGGTAACGCCACGTAGCGCTCTGTATGAAAATCACTGGCTGTGCTGTGTGCAGTCTGTGGCTGGGTGGCATTGTTGGAATAGTCGCTATTGTAGTGTTGGGCAGTTGGCTGTTAACAGCGCGTAGCATTGCGCAGTTGGAGGTGAGCCGCCAGCTGTGGTGGACGTGGGGAGAGAGATGGCGGAGTTTTGAGAGCGGATGATCTGGGCGTGTGTCCGCCAGAAAGAGTAAATTTAGAATACTGGATATCATGAACTGATATATATTACGACTTCTGAACACTATTAAGGTAAATACATTGTTTGTTCTCCATCAACAATCAGTAGTTAGTGCTTTCAGTGGTTAGAATCTTTTATTCAGGTGGCAGTATTGGCGCATGCTGTATTGCAGTAGTTTGAGTAATAAAGATTTTTGTGAGGTAAGTGATTCATGAAAGGCATAGGTTATTGTTAGTCAGGGCCATTCTTTTGTAGGGATTTTTGAAAGTCACATTGCGTTGCGCTAAAAATATTGTGTGTCAGTTTAAGCACAGTCATTTATAATTTTTCTAAGGGGACGTTTCATAGGTCGACCCTTAGCCAAGGATACCTCACTGGAATCTTCTGATTTTTTCTTATAGTTTGTGTAATTAGTGTAGCTATTGTTTACTGCTAGCGCGTAATTATAGAGAGAATTTTCTTTGTAGTTGTAGTTTTTCATTGATGTACAGTAAAACACTTGTGGCATGCATGTAGATTTGCACCAAATATTTCGTAGCTGCGCTTGCAATTAACTACATATTATTTTCAGTGCTATGTTAATGTGTTTTCTAATATTTGCTCTTCAAATTGTGCTTTTCTTGTTATCGTGTGAAATACGTGATAATTATGGCGGGTGAAAAACATATCACAAGGCTCCAAAGTGAATTGAGAAATGATAGTGACGACGAGCGTAGCTTATCAGCACCACCGTGTAATGAATTAACAGATAATCAAAGTAGTAAATTGATAATTGTGCATAGGGAAATGGAGCGGGAGGCAAATAATGGTGTAGACAGTGAAACAACAGGGAAGGATTATCGATCGATAGGTCGGCAACAGCTCGCCTCAGGAATCCGAAATGATAGGACACAATCTTGCAAATACTGTAGATTCAGATCTTGCGTCCTCACTGTTTTCTCAAATAAGCCAAGACACATTTTCTGCTTTTCAAAATACGAATATTGCCGGTTCAAATGAACTGCCGAATAACACTGAGGAACATGTTTCAGACACCAGTGCATTGTTATTACAATTAATGCAACAAATCGGACAAAAACTTCAAAAGTTAGACACAATGGAACAAAATCAGAGACAAACACAGCAAAAGTTAGACACAATGGAAAAAATCTGCAAAAGTTAGACACAATGGAACAAAATCTTCAAAAGTTAGACACGATGGAACAAACGCTTGAACAAACACGTGAAGGTTTAACTGCTGAGTTACTTAAAATCGAATCGAAATGTCAAAAAGTCTTTAACAACGTAAAAACACAAATTTGTGAGCATTTCCAACCTACTGCTTCGCGTCACGTAAATGCATTACAGAATCACGAAGCAGCAATTAAAGAACTGCAAAGTATTGTTCATGAAAATCACGACACCTTGCAAGCTAAAATCGATTCAGTTGCATATACCGATTCGGTTACGTAACTTGCAAAAACTTAGGAAAAGTTAAAGGACACAGTAGATACGATTTCAACACATATGGACACACTGAAACTTGGTTCAGAAAAACACACTGAGGAAATCAGTTCACTATTGGAGAAAGTAGTTGAGCTTTCGGATCAGTTCACTAACTTATTTACAAAGCCTCATGATGATCTGTGTGACAGAAGACCCGTAGCCTTCACTGACACAGAAGGGTATGAACAAATTAGAAAATTCAAATAAAACCAGAATCAAATTAATACGCAACTCAAAAGAGAAATCCGGAAAGTACAAGATCAGTTGGCACAAGTAATACAAGAATTACATATTTCAGAGGACACTCGCGCTCCAACACAGGAAGAGGGACTTAGAAATACGGAAAAGCCACAAAATAGTAACACAGCGCATTTCGGAAACTATGAAATAAATTGGCAAGGTGCACCGAATTTTGGGATGTAACCGCCGAAACGAAGTAACAATGACCGATATGCGACTCGCCGACATGATGATTTTGACTATAAGCTGTTCATTACTACACGTAAATTCAAAACATTTAAGAATTCTGGCAATAACATTCATCCACAAGCATGGCTCCATCAATTCTCTCATTCTTTTCCTCCCAACTGGTCATTGGAGCACAGGTTAGAATTTATATGTGGCTACTTAGAGAATGAACCAGCTGTAAGAATGCGATTGGTCATCCACGATTGTCACAGTGAAGGAGAATTTTATCATGCCTTCCTCTCAGCATATTAGTCTCAAGCTACACAAGACATAGTAAGACATAGCATCATAATGATGAAACACTTCGAACAATCTGAATTTTCCAGTCTTGTGAAATATTTTGAAGACATGTTGCACAAGAATCAGTACCTGTCAAACCCATACAGCCCTTCAGAACTCATCCGCATTTGCTTAATCAAACTGCCTGAACATTTACGACAAATTATTTTGGCAGGACGCTGCAAAGACGACATTGAAGCTTTTCAGGGACTCTTACAAGAATTGGAAATTGACACTGGCAATCGCAGGACGCGAAAACAGGAGCACAACAATTACAGCTCGCATCAGTCACAATTCTGCGGTTAAAGAAATAATAACTGGACACGATAAGGCTATTCTTACAACGCAAATCGTGACCAAAACAGACACCACCCGTATGACAACCGTTGGAAGAATAATAGTTACAGAGAAAGATCGCATTACCATAGTAATGAATATGACAGAGATATCCATAGAAGCAGACAATATGGGATCCAAAACAATTATTATCAAGGGAGACAGAATAACTTCAGACACAACAGTTCAGCACATAGTAAAGATTCAGGGAGAAATTCTCCACCACGTGATGGACAAGAAAGAAACTATGGGATCTACCGACATGACGACAGACGATATAAGCGTAATGACAGACCTGAATTTCATCAGAACTGGCGAGATTCAAACAGGGCAGGGCCCTGTCGACAAGGTGAATTTGTAGAAGCTAGATCTCCTAATCCGAATAACGATGCGCGCCAACAAAGAAACAGACAATGACTCGCACAGCAGGCAGCCACGTGTGCCGACTGCGCTTGAGAAAAATAACATACACGCTAACCTTGAGAAAAATTATAGCATTCCTTACCGACGTATACAACATGATAATTGCGTTGAAGTTGAAACTCTGCGTACTAGGAAGAGTAAAGGATTGCACAACATTTCACATGTAAAACCGTTTATTGAGAGATAACATGTTTTTAACTTAGTCTTCCCTATAAAATTTTTCACTTCACGTTACTAGTACTCTTTGTCACATTTAGAAACTGTTAACATGCAACTTTGCTTTAAAGTTAACTATCCAGTCAAGAACCTAGGGAACTTATTTAGACAAGTAATTATAAATTTATTGTTATAGTGAACAGAGGACACAGTGTTATTGTGTGTGTACATTCTTGCTTGTTAGTTGCACGATTACATAACGACTATAAGGCTTACATACTTAGAACATATACTTCTAATGAGATTTTAATGCAACATTTTGGTTTACTTGAAAAGACATTCTTTATTTGAAGTACTTTCTGTGAGATTAAAGATGACTTAGTATTTGGTTTCTTTAACAGCCACACGATTATATCACGATGCTACTAATGTGTGACACAATTTACATTGTTGCCATTATGCTGTATCTGTTTTATATCTGTACAGTTTTTCTGAATTCTTCTGGAAAGTAAATTATTTTTTAGTAGTAACTTTTGTGGTATAGTTACAATGAGACAGCCTTTTTCGTAGCGCAACAATACCTTACAGTATAGTACTTTCTTGACCACAGTAATGTACGTAATAACTACGATATCTATACACATACCATTTCACTTTTGTTTATGATGATGTTAGTACATTGACTTCTGCCGAAGTTGGCTTTCGGAGGACGATAACTACGACACTTCCACAGAATTATATTACAGGAAGACGCACATTTAGCACTAAAGGACAGGTATTTGAGCGATTAATATTGTACTTAAAACGTTTATATTTAAAGATTTTTGAATTACAATGATACGAAGGTTTTCCGTGATACATTTCATTCCTTTGCTGTAATCTGTAACACCTGAGGGCATATTTTCATTAATCCTCTGGGGGGTACATGCTTACTTTGTGTACCATGTGTTTGGCAAGCACAAGGAGCCCTAGCTAAAATGGTATTTCCTTATACAACTTTACACATCGGTACCATATTTCTCTAACATGTATATTACACAGCTATCTGATAATTTAATTGAGAGTGACAAACATATTTTTTAATACGTCAATGACACATGTTTTTAGCAATACCCAGTTGGATAAGTTCACACTTATGAAAATGTATTTTTTCTGTATTTGTGAACTTCTGTATTTTTTTGGAACCATTGTATTACTATGTGAGCTTTGAATGATGTATTTGGTATGGGATCATGATTTTTAAAGTATGATTGAGGTAGATGACACTACTGAAATGCACAGAGAATTTTCTTTAAGTTTCGAAATTATTGGAGGAAGCTGTGACAAGTTTGAGATTTGACTGAGGTGTTATGATGTTATTATTATGACGAGGATGTGTGTTATGCTGTTGAGGTATGTTTATGATCAATAAGCTGATACTATATGTGGAATTTGATTGTGCTATGTATTTATTATGATGAAATCTTGAGGAAGTATTGACGAATATGTATATGTGTAATAAGGTAATGAGTACTGAATAGTGGTTAGGGTCTCTGATGTGTGAGAAAGGATGTTGGGAACCAGGAATAGTACTTTAAGAGTTATGAAATGTGTGTATATGCATGAATGTATCACAATGCCGGCGAAAACCTTTTGTACACTATTATATATATATAGGATTTTGTTTCTACACATTTGTAGCGCAAATTCTCGACCTGTGAAATTTTTATATGAGACTGTCACTGAAGCAGAAACTGCTGCCGTAAATTTTTGGGTAAGAAAGATAGGTGACCTTGATGTAATGCGTTGTGGCGCCCAGCTGCCCCAGCTACTTGGAGAAAAAAACCATTAGGTGAACAAAAAAAGACGCCATTATCCTCGCTACTGACATTTCTTTGTAGAAAGCATCGCAAATACTACAGGCTCGAACTTGAAAACATATGATTACACTGTGGAGCTCTTAATTTATGATATTTACTAAAATGCTTAATGAAATGATGAGAAACATTTTACATCTATTGTCTTTCTAGTTGACAGATTGCTCATTTTGTTTAATATCTAGTTTCTAGCTGCACTGCAGCATTGGTTAAAATAAAATTTAATAGATTGACTAATATAGATATTTTATGCCTACAGGTCCATTAAATAATAATTATGTGATCCACTTTCTTTTTAAAAAATGGGAGGAGCACAGACAGACATTTCCCTTCACAGGAACTGCATACATATTTTTTCAACATTTTGCTAACTTTTTTGACAGAGTAAGTTGCTGTGGTGCACAACTTTCATTACATAGACATTAAGATTTGAATAGAGATTTCCCTTATCTGCATTGTTGTCTTTAGTGTACTAGTTTTTCTGCTTGAACTTTGTCATGTTTAGATATAAGTTATAGTATTTGCTGCTGTTTGCCAGGCATAGTGCTACTGAATTTTAATTTGTGTTATTCTGCTAAGCCAGTTTTACTACTGATTTTTTTTTTTTTGTTTGCTGCACATTGCCTTATATTAGTTGTAATATTGCATTTGCTTTGCTAATTTAGATTTACTGCTGCTTGCTTTGCCAATTTGCATTTTTCTTGTCAGTGCTGTTTGTGTTAATTTGTTGTGTGTTGCTGCATTGCCTCGTTCCTTAGTATAGCATCTGAGCTCAGTAGATTTAAGTTAGCTTAAGAGAATGAGGATGAGTTGTGAAGAATTGGAAGAAGTGCATTGAGAAGTTATATGAAAAAAGTTTGTAAAAGAAAAGGTACTGTAAAATTAAGAATAATTATTTTAAAAGAGGATGAATAGAATACAGAAAGCAGGTTTAGATAGGACTTTTTGGGAATAATGTAGAACAAAGGGAGATCTCCAAGAAAAAAAAGTTTTGTTTGCAAAATACTGCAGTAAAACAAACCCTGTTCTTTCCTTTTGTGTTATTCTGCTAGGTTCCCAGAATGAAATTTTCACTCTGAGCGGAGTGTGCGCTGATATGAAACTTCCTGGCAGATTAAAACCGTGTGCCCGACCGAGACTCGAACTCGGGACCTTTGCCTTTCGCAGGCAAGTGCTATATCATCTGAGTTACCGAAGCATGACTCACGTCCGGTACTCACAGCTTTACTTCTGCCAGTATCTCGTCTCCTACCTTCAGATACTGGCAGAAGTAAAGCTGTTAGTACCGGACGTGAGTCGTGCTTCGGTAGCTCAGATGGTAGAGCACTTGTCCGCGAAAGGCAAAGGTGCCAGGAAGTTTCATATCAGCGCACACTCCGCTGCGGAGTAAAAATCTCATTCTGGATTATTTATTATGTTCTGTTTTAATGTTCATGTGTGAAATTAATGTTTCGAAAACTAGTCTCATTATTTTATATATTTACTTATGTCATAATTCCTGTAACACTGATGTATATGCCTAATTCTATTCTTTTATAAAGCCTGTATTACTACAAATGTTATCTGTATTATAATGTTTTAATGATGTTTTCTGTATCTTTGTAATTGTATTCTAATGTTATAAAATTGTATTGGACACCAGTTCATCAAATTAAGTAACTTGTAAGCATGCATTTCACTGCACACGTTTCTGTTGGTCATAGTATATGCACAATAGATGAGAAGTTGGGACTGTTAGTGTTTGCCCGTGTGTTGATAATTCAGCAAGGGACTGGTTAACAGCATTGCTGGTTCTAAGGACAATTCCAGAAACTTTGTGAGTGCTATATTGTCCGCAAGAGTCTTTGACGGTGATTGTGCACCTGCACAGTCGCAACAGATGGCTGCTAGCCGTCTTTACAAGGACTACAGTGGGTCTGCATCTTTGATGGCCCACCAATACCAATATTTCTGCAAGGACTGCAGTGGTTCTGCACCTCTGGTGGCCCACCAATGCCATAATCTCTACCAGGACTACAGTGGGCCTACTCTAATGACTTGCCTACTAATATTCTTCAAAACTTCGACTGACTCTGCTGTGGCTTTGCTCTGTTGTGGCCCATTACCTGTCTGCATGTCAAGAGTCAGCACTGTGTTTCTGTTGGAAGGACAACACTACTTCTTCAGGACTGCATGGAAATCCACTACTTCCGTGTGAATTTTCTCTTACTGCTCGGACTTTGAAAAAAAAAACAAAAAAACACTGCAATTTTACTGTGATGAATGATTAGGACTGTCTTTATGGACTGTGAGAAAATTTTAGCTTTTGACCAACATTGTATCAATAGGTGTGTGCATTTTATATCTTTGTTATTGTAATTATGAAATATTTTTTTCAAATCTGTATTGGCCACGACCCAAAACAATTTGTAAAATTTTTTTGTGTGGAGCATGGGGGCTATGTAAGTAGGCTGTTTAGGTTTTTATATTGGTAACGCCACGTAGCGCTCTGTATGAAAATCACTGGCTGTGCTGTGTGCAGTCTGTGGCTGGGTGGAATTGTTGGAATAGTCGCTATTGTAGTGTTGGGCAGTTGGCTGTTAACAGCGCGGAGCATTGCACAGTTGGAGGTGAGCCGCCAGCAGTGGTGGACGTGGGGAGAGAGATGGCAGAGTTGTAAGAGCGGATGATCTGGACATGTGCCCGCCAGAAAGAGTATATTTGTAATACTGGATATCATGAATTGATATATATATATATTATGACTTCTGAACATTATTAAGGTAATAATTGTTATTTGTGTGTAATATGATTATTGTACTTAAAGTTTGTAACACTTCAAAGGATTGTATAAATGAGTTTAAGCTATTTTAACTTGTGAAAATCGTTTGTTTTCTATCAAAATCTTTGATTTGCTAACTATGCCTATCAGTAGTTAGTGGCTTCAGTAGTAAGAATCTTTTATTCAGCTGACAGTGTTGGCGCACGCTGTATTGCAGTAGGTTGAGTAACGAAGATTTTTGTGAGGTAAGTGATTTATGAAAGGTATAGGTTATTGTTAGTCTGGGCCATCTTTTGTAGGGATTTCTGAAAGTCAGATTGCGTTGCGCTAAAAAATATTGTGTGTCAGTTTAAGCACAGTCATTTATAATTTTTGTAAGGTGATGTTTCAACCCCTTTCCCATTGTAAAGTTTGCTCTCATACAATCACTCTTTCCACCCTCTCTCTCCCTCTCACTTTGTCTTTCACTTCCTCCTCCTCTTCCTTCAGCCTTTCATATCTATCTATGAATCCTCACCATAATTGTTAATTGTGTGTAATATGATCATTGTACTTAAAGTTTGTAACACTTCAATGGATTGTATATATGAGTTTAAGCTATTTTAACTTGTGAAAATCGGATTTAGGCCTATATACCACCAGAAGTATTTATTCCAACGAATGTATTCGTCACCTCAAAGAACACCTCCAAATCCCTTAATAAATTTATTCTTTAATAATGTTGTTAGGATGTATATTCTTTGTACTTTGATAATGGTTTCTCTTCTGCTATACGATCCATGGACCAAATAGGTTCCGACACCACATTTGTTTACAAAATATGACAGTATACACGTGATGTGTTACGCAGTGAAAGGAACCTCTGACCCCTGGAGGTACTTTATTTTACTTTTTTATGGTTACCGTTAGATGCACGTTTAATTTTTTTGTCAAAAGAAACCCAAAACCATGTTCTGAAATAGTGTTTTTTTCTCCACTAGACAGTTCCACAAGTTCCTCCAAAAAATATCGTAACACAACACACACACAAATGTCATATTAACAAATCTAAATCCACCTGATGATAGAGGTTTAAACCTTTGAAACGAGTCTTGGAGATAAATAAACAGTGACTGGTGACAGTAAACTTGTTGTTTCATTTTATGTCAATAACAGTCACCGTAAAGCCTAACCTAAAATGTTCGCTTTTAAAGTTGATTGTTACTGAATAAAATCAAATTAGTGACGTAGCATGATTCGCCTGAAATCTACCGAAATCCGCCAAGCCACCATAGATTTTTACTTGCCGGCCAGCTAAATATCACTACAAGCGTATGTGTTGTTCCTCTACTCATAAAGGAGATACAGAAAATTATTATTTGTACGAAGCCACAGCGACGTCCTTACTGAACGACCGTGACGCTCCTAGAGACCGCGCCACAAAGTAGGCGAACCACTGCTCTAGACCAATACCTCACTACCTCCAGGTACCTTGATGTGGCGAGCTATTGCGTATGACCACATGACTGATATGGTAATTGTTGAAGGGAGGGTGAATGCTCGCCAGTATGCGTCAACACTAGTAAAACCTTCTGTCACAACCTTCATGACGAGCTACCAAATGATATATTCCATAATGATAATGCAAGATCCCTGACTGTAGTTCCCATCACAAACGATTTGAGTAATGCACGAATCCTTGATTGGACTGTCAGGTTCATTAACCTGCCACCAACGTACTATGCCTGAGGAGTCTCCAATCAACAATCTTCATGAACTGACACCACATATTATTTCGGGTGAAGCAAGAAATTCCTCAAAAAGCCATTGTAATACTGTTTGCTTTCAAGCATCATTAAATACAATAGCGGGAAGGTTTATATTTTAAACGGAATAGTACTAAATCTCAGTTAGTTTGATATATTACCACTTGGTGAATCTCTGAATTCAAATATAATTCAAATTTTCTGTTTATTCGGAATCGTGTCACTTCAGATATCTCTGCATGACGAACACATGAACGATGCCAGTCTCTGATTTCCAGAGGTTGCATTATTACGAAAAGCGCGGGGAATGTAGTATGTAACAGCCTAGTAAAGTCGTAGCCTTACACGGTAGGCTAGTGGTTATGGAGTCGTGGAGAGAGTGTTGGATCATGGCGGAATGCGCAGCTTGGATAGCAGAGGGAGCGCACAGAGATTTCTATTTGAGACGTTCCATGATGTGTAAGCCGAGGGTGAAGGGCGAATTTTAAGATGCCTGCATAAAGAGAAAGCACTTCAAAAAAAAGGTAACTTACTTTGCGGTTGTTAGCTGCAACGTCTAGTTGAGAAATTATTTTTGTGCGGGGATTTCATTGTGCCCAACGATTACTACGTGCTGGTAATGAAGGAGAACTATCTATTCTGTGTTCAGAATTCTAATTAGCCCTTCTCCATTTAGACTAGCTACATGATACTGTAAAAGGACGTCAAGAAAACAAATTTTTGTAGTAGAAATATTTTGAAGAAGCAGACATCATCGAATGTTACAATTTGGAGAGAGAAAATGCCAATTATTCACATTAGATCAAATTTCCTTTTCTGTGATTAAAAGTACTGAATTTCAAAACATTTTCTTTTGTCATTTATAAATATTTCACAAATCATAGCCCTACTGTTCAACGAAACATGTCCGGTAAAATTTGCATTGTCACGCCTTGCACTTCTGTGTGAACAATAATTAATAATTTTGAAAAGAGTACTGAACTTATTTGCTAAAACAGCAACTTAAATTTAAATAACAATAAGAAGCCAAACTGCCAAGCAGTGATTTATTTCAGATCACCATTTGCAGTGCAGCCAGAGCAGAGTCAAGCAGTCCATTACAAGGTAAGAATTTTTGTAGAACATAAATGAACATTTTTTACAGAATATTAGGAAAAGTCTCCAGTTAGGGAAATTTAATGTAAAATCAAGATATACATTTTTGTAATAGGACAAATTTGAAACAATGTAACAGTTAGTCATTCTAAGTATCTTGGCGAATCATACTTTTGTCCAATATAGACGAAAGTGCCATGGAAGCTGGTATAGGCATCCGTATTAAAATACAGATATGTAAACACGCAGAATACGACTCCTCGGTCAGCAACGCCTATGTAAGGTAACAAGTGTCTGGCGCAGTGGTTAGATTGGTTACTGCTGCTACAGTGGCAGGTTATCGAGATTTAGAGTGATTTTGAACGTGGAGCTATAGTCGGTGCATGAACGATGGGACATAGCATCTCCGAGATAGCGATGAAGTGGTGATTTTCTAGTACGCACGTTTCACGACTGTACCGTGAATATCAAGAATCAAGTAAAACATCAAATCTCCGACATCGTAGCGGCCGGAAAAATATCCTACAAGAACGGTACCAAGGACGAGTAAACAGAGTCGTTCAACGTTACAGAAGTGCAGTCTTTCCGCAAATTTTTGCAGATTTCAATGCTGGGCCATCAACAAGTGTCAGAGTGCGAATCATTCCACGAAACAGCATCGATATGAGCTTTAGGAGTCGCAGGCCCACTTGTGTACCCTTGATGACTGAACGACACAAGACTTTACACCTACCCTGAGCCTGTCAAATTCGACATTGGACTGTTGATGACTGGAAACATGTGTGTTCGGACGACTCTCATTTCAGATTGTGTCTAGCGGATGGGCGTTTACGGGTATGGAGACAACCTCTTGAATCCATGGACCCTGCGTATCAGCAGAGGACTGTTGAAACTGGAGAAGGCTCTGTAATGCTGTGAGGCGAGGGGAGTTGGAGTGACATGGGACCCCTGACACGTCTAGATACGACTCCGACAGGCGACACGAACGTAAGCATCCTGTCTGATCACGTCCATTGCGCATTTCGTAGGAGTTGGGCAATTTCAGCACGACAATGCGACACCCCACACGGCCAGAATTGCTACATAGCGTCTCCAGATACTCTCTTCTGAGTTTAAAGACTTTCGCTGGCCACCAAACTCCCCAGACTTGAACATTATTGAGAATAACTGGAATGGCTTGCAACGTGCTGTTCAGAAGAGACCTCCACCCCCTCGCACTCTTACGTATTTATGGACAGCCCTCAAAGATTCATGGTGTCAGTTTCCTCCGAAAATACTTCAGACATTAGTCCGTGCCACGTCGTGTTGCGGCCCTTCTGCGTGCTGGCGGGGATCCTACACGATATTAGGCAGGTCTACCAATTTCTTTGCACCTTCAGTGTAATTTACACACAGTTAGATGCACTTCAGATTAATAAAAGTCACACTCTTAGAAATTTAATTTACATAAATAATTTGATGTTCAAAAGTAGGCTAGTTACGCCGATTCTGTATCTGAATCTGTAATCGGAAATTTATTAGTCATGTAGATTTCAGATTAGATTAGGAAACGAGACACTCAAGTAGTAAATGAGATTTGATATTTGGGCAGAAAAGTAACTGACGATGGTCGAAATAGAGAGGATATAAAATGTAGACAGGCAATAGCAAGGAAACCGTTTCTTAAGAAGAGAAGTTTATTATCATCGAGTATAGGTTTAAGTGTCAGGAAGTCTTTTCTGACAGTACTTGTGCGGAGTGTAGTCATGTATGCAAGTGAAATGTGGACGATACATAGTTTAGATAAGAGCTATAGATGAGTGCTGAAGATTAAATGGGTATATCACGTAACTAATGAGTAGGTACTGAATAGAATTGAGGAAAAGAGGAATTTTTGACACAATTTGACTAGAAGAGGGGGTCGGTTGGTAGGACGCTTCTACGGCATGAATGGAGCATTAATTCAGCATTGGAGGGTAGCGTGGAGGGTAAAAATCGTAGAGGGAGACCATGAGATGAATACAGTAAGCAGATTCAGAAGGATGTAGGCTGCAGTATTTACTCGGAGATGAAGAGGTTTTCACAGGATAAAGCAGTATGGAGAGCTGCATCAAGCCACTCTCTGGACTAAAGGCCAAAATTAAAACAATAGTTTTCAGGTTGTTAACGAGGAAGTCGGTTACACACAGTTTCAGCATGGAATTACCAACTAAACAGATAACTTAAAGTCTTGTCTTGCACATAGTGCACATGTTTTTTAGCCTTTATATGATGAAAATCAACACAAAGTACCATTAATATAGGACTAGTGCTTGAAGGTCTAAGAGTTTCTATTTCGGCCAGTGTACGTGTGCAGCTACTACACTGTTAGTAGACTTACTGTACAGAGATGTTGTAAGGATGAAGTATCTGACATTCGTCGCAGAGAGTGGAGCTTTAAAATAGTGTCGTGCCGTGTTTCGGGGTACAACTGACACGCGATGCTCAGAACGTCGTGAGTGCACTACTTCGCCCTTGTAGCGGCCCCTCTGCCTCTCATGGAGGTCACCTGAACGCCACCTCCCGCGCTGAGCCACAGTATCACACACTGTAGACCTGCACCCGGATTCACGCAGCCTCCCTGTGATTTCCGTTTACTGCGCTCGTGGTCCTGGAGACGGCGGCTGCCTTACGTTTTATAGTCGGCCTCCAGCCGACCAATCGATTCTGCACAGTCCGCACCATAAAAGTGCGACGGTTCTAAACGGACCACAAAATACGGCCATTCTGCAGACCGCAATACGGTGCGGTAGATCCACATGTGGCTTACTCCAAGAAGGTCATACAATGGTACGCGGTGGATTGGCCGGTAACGAAATTATCGATACTATATTCTCTAGACGCTCTCGTCAGTGTAACAGATTTACATTTACAATAGAAATGGGCCGATTGGCCATACTGCACGTTATACGAGAAATGTCTTCTGTTTCTGCTGGTACAGATACGTTACCTAAAACGTCTATTTCCTTTATTTCCTCGTTTACTTTTGATGCGGAAATAATATGCATTTATTTCACATGGAGAGAAGAGTAAGATATAGTACGAAGAGCGTTTTAAGATCAAGCGGTCATCATAACACCGATACACTGAAGGGCCCCATTTCAGCAGTATGTATTTGATTGTTTTAAAGTATTCTGTTGGCTCCATAGGAAGGGCTTATGTCAATATTGGCACAAGTCCATTACCTCCACTTTTCTGTCTATAATGCTTCTGACATTAATGGTCCAAACAAACAGAAAGAAAGGTTCATCTCTTGCAAGAAGCCATTTGCTTGAATATTCCTGGTATCTCAACTGCAGATTTTTCAGCGCTCATTTAACTTTAGGACTTTGTATCTCAGAATGAACAAAAGTGGACTTGTACCACTATTGAAATAAGTCCTTCAAATAATGCGGGCATGGACATTAAAAATGTATCAGTGTTTCTTTTCTATACAACATATCGCAAGGGAGTAAAGATGTTACGGCGATATAACGATAAATAGATCGATATTTTAATAAATAGATTTCTTTTTAACAGTTGAAAGCCCAGCAAAAATAACGAAAATTATGTTGGAGCGACCGATTTTGCTATATCGTTGCTCCAAAATGCATGCTTCGGTAGAATCTGACTCAGCGCCTTACGTGACAGATACCACGAAAGACGGCAGGGTAAAGCATGGCGATATAAAGAAAGTGCGTCTCTTAGTATGGTGAAATAATAACTAAAGAGTTACCAGCAATACTATACTGTTCAGCAAGAATAAAAAGCCCCTTTGTTGTAACTTCGGATAAAAGGAATTTAGTGAAATGAAGAGCCGAATTTTACTAGAAAGACGTTCTAATGCTCACATTTAATGTAGGCTACTCGAAAGATAACACGATTTGTGTGTTTAGAATGGGTTTCCATTGAAAGGCAAAATACACAAAATGTCTTACACCACAAAACCACAAATATCACAATAAAAACATTCCTCAAATCTTTACTCAAGATAGAGTGAGTTTATTTACCCTTGGTCTTCGCGCCTGTGTTTGTCCTAAATGGATATTGCCGGCTATTAACCCGTGTCGTAGCGATGTCATCACGAAAAAAATAGGATTTCGTCTTAGTATGAACAAAGTCACGGCACGAAAATTTATTCTGTATAAATATGTCTCAAATGTAATGTAATTCGCAAGATGCAAAAGTGAATGTGCGTGACATGGACCATGCAATACTCTCACTCATGAACACTGTCTGATCAAAAACATCTCGACACCTGTAAGAGGACATTAATATGGAGTGCCTCTATGACGGCTTCAACTATGCTGACGGCACTTTTAATGAGATGCCTAAATGTCTGCGAAGCTGATGTACTAACTCATCAAAAGGTGTTTAATTGTAATCAGATCCAGACTTTGGGTAGGCCAGTTCATTTCAGGAAGGTCGCTCAAAAACACTGCCTTAGAGATGCTACTTTATGGGAGGCTGCATTGTCATACCAAAAATAATCGTCCCAGATCTGTTCTTGTACTGTACGCCCATACAGTGCTGTGAAATGTGTTCATATCCATCTGCACTTAGTGCCTTCTTTAGCACAATGAAGTGACCCAAATCCTAACAACGGAAGACATCTCCATACTGTAACACCTTCATCACTACGCCGGCTGGTGTGGCCGAGCAGTTCTAGGGGCTTCAGTCTGGAACCGCTCGACCGCTACGGTCGCAGGTTCGAATCCTGCTTCGGGCATGGATGTGTGTGATGTCCTTAGGTTAGTTAGGTTTAAATAGTTCTAAGTTCTAAGGGACTGATGGCCTCAGATGTTGAGTCCCATAGTGGTCAGAGCCAATTGAACCATTTGAACCATACTTCGTTGTAGGAACTACACATGGTCGCTTGAGTCTTCAATCCAAATCACTCGTTTCGAGTCATCCACAATCCAATGGTACCGCCTTTGAACAGCGTCTCAAGCGTCGGTTCTCATGTACTACAGATATTTGTGGCTTTTGAGTACCCGAATTATTTTAACTTCCTAGGCACAGTCATCATACTACATAGACTACTGGTAACACTCTGAAGGTCTCGAGTAATTCCTTCCGCTGATTCAATGCAAATTTTTACAGTTACTTTCCGGAGTGCTCGACGGTCCCATCTCATCTGTACCTGAGGTCTCTATACTTTTGGTTTAGATGCGGTTGTTGCTTCGCGTTTGCACTTCACAATCACATCACAACAATCGACTAGGCGAGCTTCAGAAGGGTTCAAAATGTCCGTGATGGTTTTGCTCCTGAGGTGACATCCTGTGACTCGTCCACGTTGTGAGTGACGGATCTCTTCTATCTGACCCCGTTTGCTCTTACTGATCGCTACTGACAAAAAGCAGCACTCACTGCCGGCTTTCATATTGGTGGCTCCAACTTTCGTGACGCCTAGTGGTTAATTCTGCGCTACGCGGGGATGTCGGATGCTTTTAGTCAGATAGTGTTTGTGCAACAGCGTGTTCTAACTGCAAATCTACATCGTCCGTCACAATTTATGATGGAAACATCATTACCTGACGGAAGGCGGTCAAGATTGCTGTTTCGTCAGACCTCGTTGTTTCAACTCGAAATTTACCAGCATGGACTCTGGCTCACAGAGGGAAAACGTGTTTCTGGTAACACACCACGCGATAGCGCAAGAACCCTACAGAGTAATACTAGCTGACGCACTACGCGACTTCGGCACGAAACCACAACACAAACGCGACGGACGCTTGCGTGAATTATTCAGGAGTCGCGGCGAGTATCAGGCGCTTTTCCACTTAAATACGGATACGTCAGTTTTCGTGACCGGTTTCGCTACTTCTCAGTCAGGTACCTCCTCAATTGGCCTCGCAAGGGCTGAGTGCACCCTGCTTGCCAACAGCACTCGAGAGACCCGGACGGTGGCCCACCCAAATGTTAGCCAGGCCCGACTGCGCTCAACTTCGGTGATCTGACGGGAACCGTTGTTGCCACTGTACAAGACCGTTCGTTATCTTAAGACTGCGCGATACATTGTTATAGTTACAAACAAACAAGGACTAAAAGAAGTACCACAATTAATACACGAAAATCTGTTGGAAATCTTTGGATTCAGGGTCAGAAGACTAACACTTAGCAAAGAGTCGTCAGTGTTGTCGCTAGAGATGCGGTCCACCACGAATTTGTCTCCTGCACCAACCTCTTCTTCTCAAAGTAGCACTTGCACCGTACGTCCTCAATTCTTTGTTGTGTGTGCTCCAATCTCTGCCTTCTGTAGTTCTTACCCTGTACAGCTTCCTCTGGCACCATGGAAGGTATTCACCGATAACACGTATCCTGTAATACTATCCCTCCTTCTTCTCGGTATTTTCCCAATTTTTCTTTCTTTGCTGATTCTGTGGAGCACCTAAGCCCTTACGTTATCAGTCAACATAATTTTCAACATTTTCTGTAGCATCACGTCTCAAAGGATTCTGTTTTCCCTCAGTCCATGTTTCACTATCATGCTGCGGTGGCACCGTTACTTTCGTCCATTACCTGGACCTGCCTGTGAACACCTTGCAGCAGATCGCCGGTAGAGAAGCCGAGCTGAAACCTACTGTACTGCAAATCGCACCAGGCGGCATACAATGCAACTATTCCTAAAATCGGGCAAAGTTCTTAATTTTGAATGAAAGGTGGAAATACTGGCAAAACGTCGATATATTCTGAACCTTGATAATATACACGTTTACTGCCAAGCCCATTCTAATCTTAACACAGTCACTCACAAACTCCTTCATTCATGTTAGCAAGTTTATGGTAACATATTTCCCGAAACCTGAACAGCTACTAAGCACGGATTTTTCTTGAATGAAAATGCTCGCCTTGCTATTAAGTTTATCGGTGTCTAATGCACTCAAGTTTTTAGTCACTTATCTGCTCAATATGCCACGCGGAAGTACTGTCTTTTCTCATACACAATATTACTGAAAAAAGCTGTACTTTCTAAAAGCATGCCGGAATACCTTCACTTTAAAATACTTCTGAAACATGTAGCACAACTAAAACCGGCAAATTATAACTTCCTTCGGAGCTCATACTACACACGACCGTATCATTGAGAGGCTGGGCTCCGACTGCTTTAGACTACTGTAAGCAGTCTATATCTCTAAGAGAAAAGACCGTGAAGAATACTCCGATCTGTTTGGCCAGTTTTCTTCAAGGTCAATAGAAAAGCATTATTATCCCGCGCTAGTCCACGCTTTTCATGACTAACCAACCAACAACTTTCGAACTGTACTTTTTTCCTAAAACAAATATTTAACATTCTGATATTTTGTTTATACTTCACGTTATTAACTATTTTCGTTTGCACTGGAATTAGCTTTCCTTTTACCATAAATTACTTAACATATGATACAAAATTCCCCGTCGTCTGTATTCACACTGTGTTAAAACTTTCTCACATTAGTTCGTACAGCGTTCATCAGTAGAACAATGATCTACACATTTACTTTAGACCACATTCATGCATCATTCACACTGCTAAAAGCATATACAAAACTGTACAAACAGTAATAGACCAAAAAATCGTTCAAGAAATAAACAGAACAATTCACAAAAAAATTCTCTTGACCTGTTTCTTGAATGTCTCTGTGCACTGCTGTCATCTAGCAGATGAAAATTAGAACTACGTACTCGACTGAACCCGCTTCAGATCATCTGCCACTGCGCAGGAATGAGTCATTCTCGCGATACACAGGCTCTACACAGGAGCGATATAAAGGCGCCGCGCTTCAATGCCAAGCTGTACTCGAAGTTATCAGACATCTGTTCCTCAAAGTAAGGCATCTGTCTTATACTAGTAGAATTCTTTTTTTGTGTTCTCTTTGCTTCGTTCGTCATGAGTTATTTTGCTTTCAAGGTAGCAGAATTTCTTAACTTTGTATACTTCTTGATTACCAGTTTTGTTACAACTGGTCAAGCATTAATAAACGGAACGACAAATTCCTTTGTGTGCACCTAAAATAATGACGGCGTAAGTCAGGAGAACGCGGGTTTTCGGACATTTATCCTGGAGAGGAGTCGCCAAGTCCTATTCTGAGGAGTTGGATAAGTATTTAGCACAGCCCTGAGACGCAACGGACCCTATCCCTGGTGACGTATGGTAATAGACAGGTCCCCGTGATGTCATGGGAATTAAAAAGAAAACAAAGTTGCACAATCTAAAACAGCTTGTCTAATTAAGTTACCAGGAATGGCGCTAATAACCATGAAACGAGGGTACTGCATCTCAGGTAGACATATTGGTAATGAGATTCAATAAACTACGAAAAGAAACTAACGGTGTAATGACCCGAGGCACTGCTAAAAGATATTAAACATGTTTTATCCATTGAATCAAGAATACAATTAACTACCGAGGGAACAAGAATTTTAAAACATGTATGATAACCTCAGCACGGATGTAGGCATATTACACAAAAAACTTTCTTCACGAATATGATCAATGATTACCGAATAAGTTAATGAGCCAAAGAAAAGTCCTGGGAAAGGATGAACAAACACCAGTACTGAAACTTCCTGGCAGATTAAAACTGTGTGCCGGATCGAGACTCGACCTTTGCCTTTCGCGGGCAAGTGCCCAATCTAGATCTGCAAGGTTCGCAATAGAGCTTCTGTAAAGTTTGGAAGGTAGGAAGCGAAGTACTGGCAGAAGTGAAGCTCTGAGGACGGGGCGTGAGTCGTGCTTGGGCACTTGGCGGCGAAAGGTGAAGGTCCCGAGTTCGAATCTTGGTCTGGCACACAGTTTTAATCTGACAGGAAGTTTCATATCAGCGCACACTCCGCTGCGGAGTGAAAATCTCATTCTGGAAACACCAGTACTCTTACGGAGGTGATCGTGGGTACAACTAACCGGCTGTAAAAATTAGATTAGTGAAACGAAATATGACGCAAGACAAATGAACCTGCACTCACCTGATGAAAACATTATGGCCCACTACTCTACTTTAGCCCTATCATCTGAGTTGTTTTCTGAGTTGGAGATATCTTGCTTTGCGGCTCTTAGAAGAAAGCGTACTGTCTCAAGCGCTGCAGACATATCTTCTGTAAGTCTCCTGAAGGAGATGACTTTACAATGATGTCCCTGGAGCAACAGCTCTCTTGCTCTCCTCTAAAATACGTAGACGTTCTGTCAGCACTGGAATCTCACTTGCCAGTTCTCTCCACCGGTACCAAAATATTTGCTATCAGCCAATCATGGGCCTCCTTCTCCTTGTTCCATTAGACCAGTAGGGCCTGCGTCTCATCGTGTGACTGGCCAAGACTTGGCTTTCAGCAGCAACATTTTTATGAACATTGTGACTCCACTTGTGTCTCTCACCTTTCGCCAGTCAGCTAAGAGCCCCATGCTGCAGCACATTACAACAGGCCATCACGATACCAAAAGGAAAAGACACGGAGTTTTTTATCGTGTTATATCGTTATTTGTTTCCTTCATTTTCTAAAATCAGTCTAGTATACGCTATATTGTACATTCATTGTGTGTATAATGTCTAACTTATTTCTTTTGATAAATGGAAAACTTAATAATATGTGTGGTTACAGCCTGCTCTAGTTCCCTAGCTAGCAGCTCATTGCAATGTAACAGAAACAAATAGGAGGGCGTACTAAAAAATAATTCATCGAAAGTTCTTATTCTTTTCTCAACAGAGCCAAAGAAATTAGTACACCTGCCTAATATGGTGTAGGCCCCCGCGAGCACACAGAATTGCCGCAACACGACGTTGCATGGACTCGACTAGTGTCTGGAGCCTGGTGGCCAGCTAATGTGTTTAAACTCACAAGAGTGTTCCTGGAGCCCCTCTGTAGCAATTCTGGAAGTGCGGGGTGTCGCATTGTCCCTCTGGATATGCCGAAGTCCGTTGGAATGCTCAATGGACATGAATGGAGGCAGGTGATCAGATAGAATGCTTATGTATTTGTCACCTGTCAGTGTCATATCTCGACGTATCAGGGGTCCCATATCACTTCAACTGCACACGCTCCACACCATTACAGACCGTCCACCAGTTTTAACAGTCCCCTGCTGACATGCAGGGTCATGGAGTCATGAGGTGTCTCCATACTAGTACACGTCAGTCTGCTCGATACAATTTGAAACGAGATTCGTCCGACAAGGCAACATGTTTCCAGTCATCAACAGCCCAAAGTCGGTGCTGACAGGCCCATGCGAGGCGTAAAGCTTTGTGTCGTGCAGTCATCAAGGATACACGTGTGGGTCTTCGGCTCCGAAAGCCCATATCGATGATGTTTCGTTGAATGGTTCGCACTGAAATCCCAGAAATATGCGGAAGGACTGCACTTCTGTCACGATGAACTATTCTCTTTACTCGTCCTTGGTACCGCCCTTGCAGGGTTTTTTTTTCGGCCGCAGCGATATCGGCCATTTTATGTTTTACCGGAATACTGATATTCACGGCACACTCACAAAGGTGAGCCGGCAGCGGCTTACATATGCCGCTCTTCGGCCAACAGAAAAAACATATAGCAAACATGGAGTCATAGAAAAGAAATTCATGAATGTTAAAAACAGGAGACACGACAAGGATAGTGATGAAGGCGTTTGTCGGAAAGCACTGGTTTCAGAAACAAGGTCCACAGTACGCACAAACGAAGGTAATCAGTTTTACACTCAAACGAAGGAGTCTACCGAAGATAACACTGACGCACAAAAACAAAGAAAACACTGTTGCACTAAACACTAGTGACGATCTTTGGCACAGAAAACACTGAATACACTTGATGAGATGGGATGGGGCCTGCCACTGAGTGTAGGGGACAGGCAGTGTGGGAAGGAGGGGTGGGGGAAGAACCCAGTGGGAGAAAAAAAGGGAGAGGGGAGGCTAGAGGGTACTGTAAAGTGTGGAAGCCCAGAGTGGGGGGGGGGGGGAGAAGTTGGAAAAATGTGTGTGGGGAGGGGGGGAAGACGAAAGGATGGTGAGAAAGAGGGAGCCCTTGAGGAAAGTGGGGGAATGGGGAGAGGAAGAGGAGGATTAGATCTGGTAGGAGGGTTATATGGAAGGAACGACGACAACAGCAAGGAGGGGGAGTTGGCGGAAGCCACCCTGGGCAAGGGTATGGAGAGTATGAAGATGGAGAGCAGGTGGGATGCAATGGTACAGGTACAGCAGTGGAGTGGGGTGGGAGAGGATGGGAGAGACAAGTGCGTGGGGAGGATCAAGCTTACAGGAGGTGTAAAGGATCCGAATCCGTTCGTGGAAGAGGAGGCACAGGAAGGGAATCAAGTCGTATAGGATGTGCATGGTGGATGGGAGACAGATACAATAGGCGAGGGATGGCATGGCATTCGAGGATCTGGAGGGACTTGTAGTAGGTGGGAGGGGCAGAAATCCAGGCAGGGTTGGCATAGCAAAGGATGGGGAGTAACAGTACATTCAAACTCACTTAAATCTTGATAACCTACCAGTGTAGCCGCAGTAACAGATCTAACAACTGCGCCAAATACTTGTCTTATATAGGAATCGCCAGTCACAGTGCCATATTCTGCCTGTTTTATATCTCTGTGTTTGAACACACATGCCTATATCAGTTACTTTGGCTCTTCAGTGTATATCATGCATGTTACTCGATCGACTTTACCGCTTCGCTGCCACTAGAGGGCTCCAAATACATGTAACATGGAGGTATTCAATGTTACTGTGACAGTGTGTGGGAAACAGCATGTTGTAGCCGAATTTATAACTGCAGAAGGGAAAACCTTTTCTTTCAGCATGATAATGCCGTACCACACATGACGCTGCAACAATCCGACGCCTTGGGTTCACTGTCATCGATCCCCTCCACACACCCACGAATTGGCTCCATCCGATTTTCATCTACTGCCAAAACTAAAAGAACTCCTTCGATTATTCACTTTGATACTGATGAAGCTGTGCAAGCGGAGGTGAGGCTGTGACTCTGTCAACAAACTGGTCTCTTATTTGAAGAAATGTGTTTGTCATCATGGTGTCTACGTCAAGAAATAAGAATAAAGCTGTAGCATGTTAATAACACTTTTTTTTGTTAAAGAATGTTTAAAAGTTTTCAAATAATAAATTTGGAGGTATTACTTTTCAGCATACCCTCGTCATCTACACATATTATAAAAATGGATATACATGTGTCTGAGACCTGACAGGTTAGCCGAGAGCGCCAATATGCTGCTTCCTGAACTTGGGTAGGAGTGGCAGTCCCGGATCGAATCAACCTGGCAGAGTAATCACGAGGGCCCGTGTGCCAGTCAGCCTGGGTGTGGTTTTTTGGCGGTTTTCCACATCCCACTAGGTGAATGCCGGGCTGGTCCCCAAGTCCCGCCTCAGTTACACGACTTGCAGATATCTGAAACACTTTTTCTCTATTTCATGGTTTACGCTACATGCCGTCAGCTAGGGTACACTAATTCAGTCCCGGGGGGTATGAGGTGGCGGCAGGAAGGACATCTGACCACCCTTTAAAAATTAACCATGCCAAATCCGTATTTAACCCTGCTGACCCTGTGCACGATGTGGGACATTGGCAGTAGCAGAAGCAATTTAAGTCTGTATGTACACTCCTGGAAATTGAAATAAGAACACCGTGAATTCATTGTCCCAGGAAGGGGAAACTTTATTGACACATTCCTGGGGTCAGATACATCACATGATCACACTGACAGAACCACAGGCACATAGACACAGGCAACAGAGCATGCACAATGTCGGCACTAGTACAGTGTATATCCACCTTTCGCAGCAATGCAGGCTGCTATTCTCCCATGGAGACGATCGTAGAGATGCTGGATGTAGTCCTGTGGAACGGCTTGCCATGCCATTTCCACCTGGCGCCTCAGTTGGACCAGCGTTCGTGCTGGACGTGCAGACCGCGTGAGACGACGCTTCATCCAGTCCCAAACATGCTCAATGGGGGACAGATCCGGAGATCTTGCTGGCCAGGGTAGTTGACTTACACCTTCTAGAGCACGTTGGGTGGCACGGGATACATGCGGACGTGCATTGTCCTGTTGAAACAGCAAGTTCCCTTGCCGGTCTACGAATGGTAGAACGATGGGTTCGATGACGGTTTGGATGTACCGTGCACTATTCAGTGTCCCCTCGACGATCACCAGTGGTGTACGGCCAGTGTAGGAGATCGCTCCCCACACCATGATGCCGGGTGTTGGCCCTGTGTGCCTCGGTCGTATGCAGTCCTGATTGTGGCGCTCACCTGCACGGCGCCAAACACGCATACGACCATCATTGGCACCAAGGCAGAAGCGACTCTCATCGCTGAAGACGACACGTCTCCATTCGTCCCTCCATTCACGCCTGTCGCGACACCACTGGAGGCGGGCTGCACGATGTTGGGGCGTGAGCGGAAGACGGCCTAACGGTGTGCGGGACCGTAGCCCAGCTTCATGGAGACGGTTGCGAATGGTCCTCGTCGATACCCCAGGAGCAACAGTGTCCCTAATTTGCTGGGAAGTGGCGGTGCGGTCCCCTACGGCACTGCGTAGGATCCTACGTTCTTGGCGTGCATCCGTGCGTCGCTGCGGTCCGGTCCCAGGTCGACGGGCACGTGCACCTTCCGCCGACCACTGGCGACAACATCGATGTACTGTGGAGACCTCACGCCCCACGTGTTGAGCAATTCGGGGGTACGTCCATCCGGCCTCCCGCATGCCCACTATACGCCCTCGCTCAAAGTCCGTCAACTGCACATACGGTTCATGTCCACGCTGTCGCGGCATGCTACCAGTGTTAAAGACTGCGATGGAGCTCCGTATGCCACGGCAAACTCGCTGACACTGACGGCGGCGGTGCACAAATGCTGCGCAGCTAGCGCCATTCGACGGCCAACACCGCGGTTCCTGGTGTGTCCGCTGTGCCGTGCGTGTGATCATTGCTTGTACAGCCCTCTCGCAGTGTCCGGAGCAAGTATGGTGGGTCTGACACACCGGTGTCAATATGTTCTTTTTTCCATTTCCAGGAGTGTATGTTCAACATCTTCCAAACCACTGTACTGATTTCAATCAAACTTCGTACACGAGTCATTTACTCTCTGGAAAGAATCACTGTGGGTGTAAGTACCACTTGTCTATCAAAGCGGTTGGAGTGGGGATGAAGAAGTAGTGTAACCTACGATGCTTGAGTACCTATACTGTAGTCATCCAGTATTTAAGACTGAGAGCACTTACTGTAACAGACTATAACATAATACCAAATCTCTGCGAAGCCTTTTCTCAGTTACAGCTCCGACCAAATGATAAAAGGAAAAAATATTTATCGCATACGACATTTTCACAATTCATGTTGTACAATTAATTCAAGAAACATGACGTTTCGTTTTATTGCTTTTTTACTACGAAATGTATTCGCTTCACATTTTTTAAGACAGTATCTACATTTAACCACTGAACGTATCAGCAAAAGTATATTATTGTATGACACATTGTGCAGGAGGTATGACGTCATGAACAATGAGGTATGCAGAAAGCTGCCGCATCATCCAAGACGCTTAAATTTATTACTTCGTTGCTATGATCTCTATTCGCAACAAATTTCGCAGATGGCATGCATCTATGCCGCCGAATGTACCCGCAAAACTATATCATTGTACCGCACACGGTTCAGAAGATACCACACCATAAACGTGAATTGCCTGAAAATAAACTTGAGGGCGAAATTCGCTCGAGATAAATTTGAAACACGTGTACACATATGTGTGAAATAAGCTTAGTCGATGTGGTGTATGTTTGCCATGCACGTAACTACATCTACATCTACATCCATACTCCGCAAGCCACCTGACGGTGTGTGGCGGAGGGTACCTTGAGTCCCTCTATCGTTTCTCCCTTCTATTCCAGTCTTGTAATGTTCGTGGAAAGAAGGATTGTCGGTATGCCTCTGTGTGGGCTCTAATCTCTCTGATTTTATCCTCATGATCTCTTCGCGAGATATACGTAGGAGGGAGCAATATACTGCTTGACTCCTCGGTGAAGGTATGTTCTCGAAACTTCAACAAAAGCCCGTACCGAGCTACTGAGCGTCTCTCCTGCACAGTCTTCCACTGGAGTTTATCTATCATCTCCGTAACGCTTTCGCGATTACTAAATTATCCTGTAACGAAGCGCGCTGCTCTCCGTTGGATCTTCTCTATCTCTTCTATCAACCCTATCTGGTACGGATCCTACACTGCCGAGCAGTATTCAAGCAGTGGGCGAACAAGCGTACTGTAACCTACTTCCTTTGTTTTCGGATTGCATTTCGTTAGGATTCTTCTAATGAATCTCAGTCTGGCATCTGCTTTACCGACGATCAACTTTATATGATCATTCCATTATAAATCACTCCTAATGTGTACTCCCAGATATTTTATGGAGTTAACTGCTTTCTGTTGCTGACCTGCTATATTGTAGCTAAATGATAAGGGATCTTTCTTTCTATGTATTCGCAGCACATTACACTTGTCTACATTGAGATTCAATTGCCATTCCCTGCACCATGCGTCAATTCGCTGCAGATCCTCGTGCATTTTAGTACATTTTTCTATTGTTACAACCTCTCGATATACCACAGCATCATCCGCAAAAGGCCTTAGTGAACTTCCGATGTCATCCACAAGGTCATTTATGTATATTGTGAATAGCAACGTCCTATGACACTCCCATGCGGCACACCTGAAATCACTCTTACTTCGGAAGACTTCTCTCCATTGAAAATGACATGCTACGTTCTGTTATCTAGGAACTCTTCAATCCAAACACACAACTGGTCTGATAGTCCATGTGCTCGTACTTCGTTCATTAAACGACTGTGGGGAACTGTATCGAACGCCTTGCGGAAGTCAAGGAACACGGCATCTACCTGGGAACCCGTGTCTATGGCCCTCTGAGTCTCGTGGGCGAATAACGCGAGCTGGGTTTCACACGATCGTCTTTTTCGAAACCCATGCTGATTCCTACAGAGTAGATTTCTAGTCTCCAGAAAAGTCATTATACTCGAACATAACGCGCGTTCCAAAATTCTACAACTGATAGACGTTAGAGATATAGGTCTACAGTTCTGCACATCTGTTCGACGTCCCTTCTTGAAAACGGGGATGACCTGTGCCCTTTTCCAATCCTTTGGAACGCTACGCTCTTCTAGAGACCTACGGTACACCACTGCAAGTAGGGGGGCAAGTTCCTTCGCGTACTCTGCGTAAAATCGAACTGGTATCCCATCAGGTCCAGCGGCCTTTCCTCTTTTGAGCAATTTTGATTGTTTCTCAATCCCTCTGTCGTCTGTTTCGATATCTACCATTTTGTCATCCATGCGACAATCTAGAGAAGGAACTACAGTGCAGTCTTCCTCTGCGAAACAGCTTTGGAAAAAGACATTTAGTATTTCGGCCTTTAGTCTGTCATCATCTGTTTCAGTACCATTTTGGTCACAGAGTGTCTGGACATTTTGTTTTGATCCACCTACCGCTTTGACATAAGATCAACATTTCTTAGGATTTTCTGCCATGTCCGTACATAGAATTTTACTTTCGAATTCATTGAACGCCTCTCGCATAGCCCTCCTCGTATTACATTTCGCTTCGCGTAATTTTTGTTTGTCTGCAAGGCTTTGGCTATGTTTATGTTTGCTGTGAAGTTCCCTTTGCTTCCGCAGCAGTTTTCTAACTCGGTTGTTGTACCACGGTGGCTCTTTTCCATCTCTTACGACCTTGCTTGGCACATACTCATTTAACACATATTGTACGATGGTTCTGAACTTTGTCCACTGATCCTCAACGTTATGTGTACTTGAGACAAAACTTTTGTGTTGAGCCATCAGGTACTCTGAAATCTGCTTTTTGTCACTTTTTCTAAACAGAAAAATCTTCCTACCGTTTTTAATATTTATATTTACGGCTGAAATCATCGATACAGTAACCGCTTTATGATCGCTGGTTCCCTGTTCTGCGTCAACTGTTTCAAATAGTTCGGATCTGTTTGTCACCAGAAGGTCTAATATGTTATCGCCACGAGTCGGTTCTCTGTTTAACTGCTCAAGGGAGTTTTCAGACAAAGCACTTTAAAAAAATTTCACTGGATTCTTTGTCCCTGCCACAACGTTTGAGTGTCCCAGTCTATATCTGGCAAATTAAAATCTCCACCCAGAGCTATAACATGGTGGGGAAATCTACTCGAAATATTTTCCAAATTATCCTTCAGGTGCTCAGGCACAACAGCTGCTAAGACATCCAGTTACCATGTCTGAGCCTGTTTTAACCGTGACCTCCCAAATTATTTCACATTTCGGATCTCCGTCAATTTCCTTCGAAACTATTGCACTTCTTATCGCTATAAACACGCCTCCCCCTTCACTGTCCAGCCTGTCTCTGCGGTATACATTCCAATCTGAGTTTAGAATTTCATTACTGTTTACATCTGGTTTCAGACAGGAGTGAATAGCTCAACCTAAGCCCTGGAACAATTTAAGTCAAATTAATTACACATATTAGTTAGAATATGGAAAGAAATACCGTGCTGAGAAGATTCACCATCCTCTACTGAGGTGAGCGAGATAGGTGGAGCAGAAGATGGACACAGAGAGGGAAGGGGAAAAGATGGTCTAAGGATGAGAAAGAGAGCGGCAGAGAGAGCATATGGAGGAGGAGATGAACAGAGAGTAGGAGGAAATGGGCAGTGAAAGGGAAGAGTAAGAGGCACACAGAGGGAGGGGAGAGGAGGAAATGAGCAGAGAAAGGAAACGCGATGAGGATATCGATTGAGAAAGGGGAAGAGGAGACAAAATTAGAGGAGGGCCGGAGGACATAGATACACTGGGAAGGAGCTTTTGGGCAGAGAGGGTAGGAGCAGGTGGACAGAGGGAGAGGAGGAGAAGATGGACAGAGAGAGGGCAGGAGGAAGTGGACAGTGGAGGTGTAAAGGTGGAGCTGGTCAGAGAGAGGGGGAAGGAGGAGATTGGAATAAATACAGTACATATCTGGGTAACTCCAGGTACTCAGCTAGTAATTACTTAAGTTCTTGAGTGAAATTGAAAATTAAACGTCTGTATCCGTCTGTTCGGTAAGACGGTAACCTTGCTTTAAAGCTTAACAGAATAGGGCAAGTACTAAAGCTAGAAACTGTGTCTATGTCGAGACAGGATAACTCGCGGGGCGCAAATTACAAAGAATGTATTCACCCAGTATTTGAGAACGAGAGCACTTGGCGCCTTACATCAATCTTTACAAATAATCTCAAACCTTTCCGAAACTTTTTGCCCCCCTCCCCCACGCCCGATCTCACAAAATAATACAAAGGAAAAAGTACATCCCATACGTCGTTCTAGCTGTTCGCGCAGGAAAACTTATGCATCAGAAATGACATGCTGAATTATCACATCTTTGCTACATACTCTATTCGTTGCCGATTTTGCAGGCAGTATTCACATATAGGCCTGCCATGGAATATATCTCAGAAATGAAACTGAGATGACAAAAATCAAGAAATAGCAATGCGCACATACACATATGGCGATAGTAACGCATACACTAGGTATAAAAGATCCGTGCATTGGTGGCGATGTCGTTTGTGCTCAGGTGAACCAAGTGAAAAGATATCTGGCGTGATTAACAGTGTTCGAATGCGGAATGATAGTAGTATCTAGACGCATGGGGCATTTCATTTCGGAAATCGTTAGTGTATTCAATATTCGCTCTGCAGATGACGAAGAAATTGAAGAAATGTATGATGAAATAAAAGAAATTATTCAGATAGTGAAGGGAGATGAAAATTTAATAGTCATGGGAGACTGGAATTCGGTAGTAGGAAAAGGGAGAGAAGGAAACGTAGTAGGTGAATATGGATTGGGGGTAAGAAATGAAAGAGGAGGCCGCCTGGTGGAATTTTGCACAGAGCACAACTTAATCATAGCTAACACTTGGATCAAGAACCATAAAAGAAGGTTGTATAAATGGAAGACGCCTGGAGGTACTAAAAGGTATCAGATAGATTATATAATGGTAAGACAGAGATTTAGGAACCAGGTTTTAAATTGTAAGACATTTCCAGGGGCAGATATGGACTCTGACCACAATCTATTGGTTGTGAACTGTAGATTAAAACTGAAGAAACTGCAAAAAGGTGGGAATTTAAGGAGATGGGAGCTGGATAAACTGGCAGAACCAGAGGTTGTACAGAGTTTCAGGGAGAGCATAAGGGAACAATTGACAAGAATGAGGGAAAGAAATACAGTAGAAGAAGAATGGGTAGCTTTGAGGGATGAAGTAGTGAAGGCAGCAGCGGATCAAGTAGGTAAAAAGACGAGGGCTAGTAGAAATCCTAGGGTGACAGAAGAAATATTGAACTGAGGAAAGGAGAAAATATAAAAATGCAGTAAATGAAGCAGGCAAAAAGGAATACAAACGTCTCAAAAATGAGATCGACAGGAAGTGCAAAATGGCTAAGCAGGCATGGCTAGAGGACAAATGTATAGATGTAGAGGCTTATCTCACTAGGGTAAGATAGATACAGCCTACAGGAAAATTAAAGAGGCCTTTGGAGAAAAGAGAACGTATGAATATCAAGAGCTCAGATGCGAACCCAGTTCTAAGCAAAGAAGGGAAAGCAGAAAGGTGGAAGCAGTCTATAGAGGGTCTATACAAGTGCAATGTTCTTGAGGGAAAAGTTATAGAAATGGAAGAGGATATAGATGGAAATGGGAGAGTGGGAAGTGCGTGAAGAGTTTGATAGAGCACTGAAAGACCTATGTCGAAACAAGCCCCCAGGAGTAGACAACATTCCATCAGAACTACTGACAGCCTCGGGAGAGCCAGTCCTGATAAAACTCTACCATCTGGTGAGCAAAATGTATGAGACAGGCGAAATACCCTCAGACTTCAAGAAGAATATAATAATTCCAATCCCAAAGAAAGCTGGTGTTGACAGATGTGAAAATTACCGAACTATCAGTTTAATGAGTCACGGCTGCAAAATACTAACGCGAATTCTTTACAGACGAATGGAAAACCTGGTAGAAGCCGAGCTTGGGGAAGATCAGTTTGGATTCCGTAGAAATATGGCAATACGTGAGGCAATACTGACCTTACGAATTATTTTAGAAGCTAGATTAAGAAAAGGCAAACCTGCGTTTCTAGCATTTGTAGACTTAGAGAAAGCTTTTGACAATGTTGACTGGAATACTCTCTTTCAAATTCTGAAGGTGGCAAGGGTAAAATACTGGGAGCGAAAGGCTATTAACAATTTGTACAGAAACCAGATGGCAGTTATAAGAGTCGAGGGGCATGAAAGGGAAGCAGTGGTTGGGAAGGGAGTGAGACATGGTTGTAGCCTCTCCCCGATGTTGTTCAATCTGTATATTGAGCAAGCAGTAAAGGAAACGAAAGAAAAATTCGGAGTAGGTATTAAAATCCATGGAGAAGAAATAAAAACTTTGAGGTTCACCGATGACATTGTAATTCTGTCAGAGACAGCAAAGGACTTGGAAGAGCAGTTGAACGGAATGGACAGTGTCTTGAAAGGAGGATATAAGATGAACATCAACAAAAGCAAAACGAGGATAATGGAATGTAGTCGGATTAAGTCGGGTGATGCTGATAGAATTAGGTTAGAAAATGAGGCACTTAAAGTAGTTAAGGAGTTTTGCTATTTGAGGAGCAAAATAACTGATGATGGTCGAAGTAGAGAGGATATGAAATGTAGACTGGCAACGGCAAGGAAAGCGTTTCTGAAGACGAGAAATTTGTTACCATTGAGTATAGATTTGGGTGTCAGGAAGTCGTTTCTGAAAGTATTTGCATGGAGTGTAGCCATGTATGGAAGTGAAACGTGGACGATAACTAGTTTGGACAAGGAGAGAATAGAAACTTTCGAAATGTGGTGCTACAGAAGAATGCTGGAGATTAGATGGGTAGATCACATAACTGAGGAGGAGGTACTGAATAGGATTGGGGAGAAGAGTAGTTTGTGGCACAACTTGACTAGAAGAAGGGATCGGTTGGTAGGACATGTTCTGAGGCATCAAGGGATCACCAATTTAGTATTGGAGGGCAGCGTGGAGGGTAAAAATCGTAGAAGGAGACCAAGAGATGAATACACTAAGCAGTTTCAGAGGGATATAGGCTGCAGTACGTACTGGGAGATAAATAAGCTTGCACAGGATAGAGTAGCATGGAGAGCTACATCAAACGAGTCTCAGGACTGAAGACAACAACAACAACAACAACATTCAATATTCCGAGATCGCCGGTGACAAGGGAGTGCCGAGAATACCATGGTTTACGCATTACCTCTCACCACGGACAATGCAGTGGCCGACGGCCTTCACTTAACGAGCGAGAGCAGCGGCGTTTGCGTAGAATTGTCAGTGTTAACGCAAGCAACACAGCTCCAGATAAACGCAGGTGTGAATGTAGGACATACAACGAACGTTTTCGTTAGGACTGTGCGGCGATATTTGGCGTCAACGGGCTATGGCTGCAGACGACCGCGCGAGTGCCTGTTCGACTATGAATCTGTTAGCCAGGAAGTTCAGTAAATAAAAGAACCTCACTTATTGCTCTGTAACGAAACAAAATTGTAAATAATGTACGATCTTAACTAAAGCCGATAATTTTCTCATCAAAATGTAAGCTATGAAGAAAATATACATTTCAGTAGTCGCGTTGAGTTAACAAACAATTGTCCCTGAACATTTTACTGTAATTCAAGTTCGCAGAAGTGCGTCTGAAGTTCACTGCACTGTATGATTTTTTAATATGGTATGTAGGCCTACGTTTCTTAACAGTCGCTCTCTCTCGTTTCAGTAGTTTCTGTAATCAGGAAAACGCCACCCCTTGTCTTTAACACAGTCGCATATGCCCTTCACAGTTAAGAGATCGTTGCTCCGCAGTGTAATGGCCTCTGGCTGCAGCGCGAGGGAGTTACGGCCACCGCGCGATCGCCGCCCCCATGGTACGCACGCTGGAATCGTGCGTCACGTCGCGGTATATAGGCCATTCCGAGGCCATCATGCAGATTAAAACGGTGCCTGTGTATTAAGCACGTGGTCGGGCAACCGATGCGCGCGAGCGATGCGACCACACACACACACACACACACACACACACACACACACACACACACACATATTTGTGGGTATGTCGTCCCACGTTGCGAATGCGCACCCTGAAATGCGTGCAGTGCTATCGCCGTACTGCCCTGGCATCCATTTAATGGTAAGTGTGTAACAGAGCCTCCGTCCTTATGGTTGAATGGTGTGACGGAGCAGGTGCCAATTCGTGTTGGAGATCGCTTGGCTGTATTACTACGAGCGTAGTAACGCCACTTCATTAACACGCGAGGGAACCGCAGAATCCAGTCTGTACATGCCTGACGAACATGGAAAGACGGTTTCGTATAGGCCACAAGCTACGGAATAGTAGAATAATAGAAGCATTCACCAATCCGGCTACTTCATGAAGCCGACGCACACTTACAGTAGAACATTTCCATGGATATGGCACGTGGTAACAAATTACCTGCATTAGTAAGAATCCAGCATTTCACACGTGTGTTAATCATGATGACATCGACAGTCAAAAGATGGCACAACAGTTAGACGTAGTTGTTATTAACGCACACAAATTGCAAGAAATAAGAAGTACTAACTGATTATTCCGTTGTTACTTGGTAGAACGATTTTATAATTAAAAACAAAAATCACCATCGGAATTTAACCATTCTCGTCAGATAAGACGCAAAAATCGTGAACACCACTGAAAAATCAAGCGTAATATACGAACACACAGTAAGTCTCATCTTTGACAGTGCAGTAGTAATATAATGAAAAACGTCAAAGTTAAGCATTAATTAAATATAAAGAGAACAAACTGGGAAAACATTAACACTAAACCGGAAAAAGCAGAGCCTATATAAAATTTAAATTAAATTAACAGTTCCAATTAAATAAAATTAGTACGTGTGAAGAGTACTGCTTGAAGACTTATATACAGAAGATGATGAAGAAGAAGAATTTAGAAGAGGTGAAGCACGCAGCTATGTCCCACAGTCCAGGTTTGTTATTAAATGACCAGACTCAGCTCAGTTTTCCCCTCTTTAAAATTTCCGTTAATCGTCACTGTTTCCCAACTCATCCAACACTGTTTCTTCCATTCTTCTCCTCCATTTTTTGTGTATTTATTGATTTTGTTGTGATTGTCTATGTGCTACATACAGTTTTTTCTTGCAAGTAGTTCTGTGTCAGCTTTCATATACAACACCTCTTCAATTTATTCTTCAGTAGTCTTGTCACTTCCTAGTTTAATTTCATTGGGATTATTAAATTGGGAGTACAGGCGCTGAGTTCGACTTTAACGTCAATTTTTTTTACAGTTTGTTCCTTTTAAATTTAAATACAGTTTAAGTTTAATATTTTTAATTGTATCACTACTTACCGTCAAAGGTGATATTTGGTCTGTGTTCGCAACTCACTCATGACAAGTAACATATTTCTCAATGTCGTTCATGGAGACTGCACCTTCTTTGGAGATGATAGTTAAACACTGATGATGACATTGTAAGAGAACTGGTGGCCAAAATAAATTAATACTGTAATCCATACAAGATATTGCACTTTTCACTTCTAAAAAAAAGTAGACAGAGAAAAAGAAAATATTTATCACTTTCGGGTTACATGCATGGGATGTTTAATATATTTATTTTCATCATGAAAGCTGATTGAAACTAACAGCATATCATGTATGATAACAAAGACGTGAAAATTCAAAAGCTAATTAACTCTTAAAAAAGTTGCCAGCACTACTTTGTTGGCTCATTTTGGGTAAATATAAGACACATGGTTTACATTCAGCTTCGAAAATCGTTATTCTTGCAACTCCTAAAATCCATCATTCTCATCTGTTGTGCTTTCTGCTATCAACTCTAACACTTGTTCATCACAATTACTGTGCATGTTTGCTCATCCGTTCGCCGACAACTCTGCCTTGAAGACTAGTGTCATGCGTCACTTTTGATCTATTTTGATTGTAATTTGTGTAGGTACATGGTGAAAAACCCCCGGATATGGTAAAGTTAAAATTTATTAAAAAATGCAACAGTGGTAACGATAGAATCAAAGATCGACTTTAAGGGTCGCAAAAACATTAGTTATAAATGCGCAGTAAAATGTAGACAAAGGACCATAAAACGTTATTCACTTTTTTGTAAGATTTTATTTCATTCTCTCGTATGTAGAAGGTCTGTTGAGATGTAGTGCTCAGAGTATGACAGACTACGAGTGTTTTGTATCATATGTGTTTCTGAATAAGAGAAGACTTGATATCAGTAGTAAATATTTTCATTAGAGTGAAATAGAACCAAGTTAAGAAGAATTCCTTCATATTTTATATCTTCTTGAGAGGCATTGGTGTTCCCTGGAGTCGGCTTCCTACAATGGAAATGGAGGAAAAGAAGTCGATGGTCATATTTTCGTGAAATTAACAGAAGGAGAAGTTTTCAGAAGGCGAAAATATAATTAAAATACATACAGTGATGGACACAGAAAAAGAAACGACGCAAGGTAAAGTGAATACCGTACACGCAAAACATTTGATAATAATGCAATTGTACTAATATTCCTGCAAATAATTTGTTTTTTATTTTTATAATACTACTGGCGACCTAATTTCCATAAATTCAGCACAACTGTTGTAAGTGGGTTTATTGACTATTGTTATAGTAAGAAATTTCTATGACTTTGTAATTACTCATAAAAACTAATTATCTGTATTTTCTGTATGCATGAATCACAACGGGGAGCATGTAAAGCAAAGGGACAAAAATTGAGGAGCAATTATGGAAACAAATAAGCGTTGGTCCAAGGTTCCGTAAAATTTTCCATAGTCAGCTGTTTTGTTTGGTGCAGCAAAGGTAGGGCGGCTACACAAGTTTCTTGCATGAATACGCTTGCTTGCGCCTCTTTTCATGCAGATAGAAACCTTTTCCTCATTATTCCCTTCCTTGAAATTTATTGTGGAAAATTTACGGGAATTTTTCAGTGTGGTGCACGTTGTCAGTAAAACATGAAGAACTGCAACACAATAGTTTGCGTGTCATAGTAGACGTAAAACAGGCTTTGACATCACGTAAATTACAATTATCAAGTGTAACAATTAGCACACGAAATTTTTACAATTTTTTGTGAAATTTTTATTTTTTCATATTCATACAACATCGCAGAAACATATATATCCATTGCTGATAGCAATAGTGGAAACGCAATCAGCCAAGGTGCCGTAGAATTGCGCGATCGAGCAACTGAAGTTCAGGCGCCATACATGCCTACCAGAGAAGGTTTAAGTAGGTCAGAGAAGAGTGTCGCGGGTGTGACTTCACAGCAGAATAACTTTGACGACACAATGTTTACAATTGACGAGACAATGTCACGCATCTCACAGAGCGATATAACGCTCATGAATGAAACATCGGAGAGAGATACAAATACGAATCTTGACAACACGTTACAAACACCACTTGTCCACAACACAAACATTAATTTGGAAAGTACAGCTGACAGCAACCACAGTAGTAAAAGTGACGCACTGCTATGGCAGTTATTATGTAACATAAACTTGAAATTTGATAATATGAACAAAAATTTCAGTGATATGAAACAAGATATAAACACGGTGACACAAGATCTAAATACAATGAAACAAGAACAAAAACGAGTATTCAAGGTTTTTGCAAGACAGTTTCACAGAAGTTTGATGACTTAGCCAAAAATTTTCGCACTGAAATCGACGAATATTTGAATGATATGAAGAAACAAGTGAAGCATGAAGTAATTTCTGAAGTTAACAGTAACATCACGGAGTTAAAAACAGAAAGTAGATTCCTTTAACGACCATCATGATCCAGTACAGCAACAGATAAAGAAAACCACAGATTCAAACAGAACCATTGAATCCACTCAGGACCAGTTGTGTTTGGCAGTAAACAAGGTAACCACTGTTGTTAACAAATTAAACAAAGATTATGAATTTGTACCTCTAGCTGTAGAAGAGCTTAATTTCAGATTAGGAACATTAGAAGTTGACTTAGCATGTGCTAAGAAGGAGAGAGAGAAGGTCAATGAAAATCTAAGTGATATCATTAGTCAAGCTGAAGCAGGTACATTAGATAAGAGTAATACCATTGCAGAGAAGTTAGTAGCCTATCGTAAGTTATACACAGATCTGACACAAAAAGCTATTCAGAAAAATGAAAATGAAATAGTGAACAAGGTAAACATTAACCCACAAGCTGCGGAAAGCAGGATCCACAACCTTTTAGAAGAAAATACGAGGGTAAGTCAATTATTATCAGAAATTTAGTTATTTTTTTTTATTTTAGTAGTACTGTCGTTTTACGTTGAAGATGTATGCTTCGTTTATCTGTAGTTACATCTTTGCAATTTTAAAACTGCTAGATTAATTTCGTTGTCGCTGCCGTGCTGTTAATCATGGCTGCTCCGCTGTTATTTGCACCAAAGAAGAGCAACGTTCAGTGATCCGTTTTTTGTTGTCGGAAGGGGTACCAGGGGTCGAAATTCATCTAAGACTTTCGGTACAGTACTGGAACAGTGTTTTGCCACAACGGAGTGTCTACGAATGGATTGAAAAATTCCGAAATGGTCGCACAGGTGTTACGCACGATGAAGGAGCCGGAAGACCATTTACCGCCACAATGAAGAAACCGTCGAGAGTTCACGTGAAATGGGTCTCCTAGACAGACGATTAACTATTGACGAAATGGGACATCGTCTGAAAATTAGTGACGGTTCTGTCTACGAAATCATCCACAACAGACTTGGGGTTCATAAAGTTTGTGCAAGATGGGTCCCAAAATAACTCACACAGTTGCGCAAACAAACGCGCTTGGACATCTCCAAAAAACATTTTGATCCCTATGGTAACGAAGGGGACAACTTCTTACATAGGATCATTAATGGTGACAAAACATGGATCCATCATTATGAGCCGGAGAGTAAACGCCAGAGTATGGAATGGAAACATCCAAATTCGCCGTGCAAGAAAAAGTTCAAGACCCAAACGTCCGCATGGAAACTGAAACATACTGTATTTTGGCACGCACAGGGTCCAGTAGTGGAACACTACGGGGAAAGGGGCACAACAATAAACAGTGTACGCTACAGTGAGAAGCTTACTGCCAGGCTAAAGCCTGCAATTCGAAGCAAACGTCGAGGATTGCATCAAAAGGTGTTGTGTTGTTGCAAGACAATGCCCGTCCGCTTACTGCTGCCAACACTGCTGAAACGATCCAGAAACTCAAATTTGAAGTACTGGATCATCCTCCATATATTGTCGATCTTGCCCCTTCTGACTATCACTTGAATGGTCCACTCAAACAGGAATTCAGGGGTCATCGATTTGCCTCGGACGAAGCAGTGAAAGAATCGGTGCATTCCTGGCTCGCAGCTCAACCGAGAACCTTCCTTTATGAGAGCATCAGGAAGCTTGTACGACGGTGGACCAAGTGAATTGAAACGCAAGGAGACTATGTCGAAAGATGATGTTCTTGTTGTAACGTCCGCTTAGAAAAGTTAATGAATGACTCTGCTGATACACCCCTACGTTACTTGATTTTCAAACAGTTGAGCAAAACTGAACGTATTCAGACATTCACTAAAGTGACACACAATATTTTTAGCGCAGCACAATCTGACTTTCAGTAATCCCTACAAATGAATGGCCCTGACTAACAATAACCTATACCTTTCATGAATTCTTACCTCACAAAAATCTTCGTACTCGAACTACTGCAATACAGCGAGCGCCACTACTGCCAGCTAAATAAAAGATTCAAACTACTGAAGGCATTAACTACTGATAAGCATAGTTAGCAAATGAAAGATTTTGATAGAGATCAAACAATGTATTTACCTTAATAGTGTTCAAAAGTCATAATATACATAGCAGTTCATGACATCCAGTCTTACAGATTTACTGTCTCCGTCCAGATCATCCGCTCTCAAAACTCCGCCATCTCACTCCCCACATCCACCACTGCTGGCGGCTCACCTCCAACTGTGCAACGCTACACGCTGTTAACATCCAGCTGCCCAACACTACAACAGCAAACAACAATGCAAACCAGCAACAGACTGCACACAGCACAGCCAGTGATTTTCATACAGAGCGCTACGTGGCGTTACCAACATAAAAAGCTAAATAGCCTACTTACATAGCCCCCATGCTCCCCACAAAAAATTTTACAAATTGTTTTGGGCAGTGGCCAATACAGATTTGAAAAAAATTTTCATAATTACAATAACAAAGATATCAAATGCACACACTTATTAATACAAAGTTGGTCAAAAGCTACAATTTTCTCGCAGTCCATAAAGACTGTCCTGATCATTCATCACAGTACTAATTACAATTTTATGCACAAAGTCTGAGCAGTAAAAGAAAATGCACACGGAAGTAGTGGATTTCCATGCAGTCTTGAAGAAGTAGTGTGTCCTTCCAAAGGAAAGACAGTTCTGACTCTTGACATGCAGACAGGTAACGGGCCACAACAGATCAAACCCACTGCAGAGTCAGTCGAAGTTTTCAAGAATATTGGTAGGTACGTCATCACAGAGCAGACCCACTGTAGTCCTGGTAGAGATTACGGTATTGGTGGACAACCAGAGGTGCAGACCCATTGCAGTCCTTGTAGAAATAATGGTATTGGTGAGCCATCAATGATGCAGACCCACTGTAGTCCTTGTAGAAATAATGGTATCAGTGGGCCATCAAAGATGCAGACCCACTGCAGTCCTTCTAGAGACGGCCATCAGCCATCTATTGCGACTGTGCAGGTGCACAATCACCATCGAAGAGTCTTGCGGACAATATAAGAAGTCCATAGACCACCACTTGTGGACTCACAAAGATTTTGGAATTGTCCTTAGAACCAGCAATGCTGTTAACCAGTCCCTTTCTGAATTATCAACACACGTGCAAACACTAACAGTCTCAACTTCTCATCTATTGTGCATATACTACGACCAACAGAAATGTGTGCAGTGAAATGTAACTTAATTTGAAGAACTGGTGTCTATACAATTATAAATTTACAACATACGAATACAATTACGAAGGTACAAAATACATCATTAAAGAACATAACAATACAGATAACATTTGCAGTAATAGGGTCTTTACAAAAGAATAGAAATAAACATATACATCAGTGTACAGGAATTATGACATAAGTAAATACGTAAAAGGTCTGAATAACTTTCGAAACATCAACTTCACACGTGAGCATTAAAACAAAACAGAATAAATAATGTCTAAACATCTTTACAAAGTAAATAACATATTATAAATGCCAATTATGTTTTGGGATAACAGTATTCCTCATCATAGTGAATGTAGCTGAGTATTAGAAAAATTCTACAACATAAGTCTTATCAGATAAACACATAAAGACAGGATGAACACAAATACACAAGGTACATACACACATAGCGGAATAACACAAAGGACAGGTCACGGTTTATTTTCACTGTGACATTTGGTACTGCAGTCCAACCCAAAACCTCATTTCATAGATGCTCCCTCTTACTTCACTTTTTTTTAAATACCTTGTCAATGCATTTCTTCCAATTCATCACAACTCACTCTCTTATATAGTCCACCCCCTCTGAAGCTAACTTAAATCTACTGAGTTCAGATGCTAAACTCAGGGACGAGGCAATGCAGCAGTACAAAACAATTAACACAAACAGCAATGACAAAAAATGCAAATGGGCAAAGCAAGCAGCAGTATATCAAAATTAGAAAACCAAATGCAGCATTACAACTAATATAAGGCAATGTGCAGCAAATAAGAAAAATAGATCAGTAGTAAAACTGGCTTAACAGAGTAATACAAAGTGAAATTCAGTAGCACTATGCCTGGCAAACAGCAGCAGTAAATGCAATAGCTTATATCTAAACATGACAAACCCACAAGCAGAAAAAATAGTACACTAAAGACAACACTGCAGTTAACCGAAATGTGTATTCACATCTTAATGTCTATGTAATTATAGTGGTCCACCACAACTTATTCTACAAAAGAAATTACCAAGTACTTGAAAAGAAAATTATGTATTCAGTTACTGTTATTAGTCCCTTCTTATTGTTCTTTCCTTTCGAAGTTCTCCTTTTTCGAAGAATGTGGATCATAAAATTATTGTTGACACAAAGTGTTCACATTAGCAAATGCATTTAAATTTATTTTATAAAACCAATGTTGCAACACAGCTGGAAACCACATATCAAATGAAATAAATTGTACTAGAACTGACATGTGATTACATTTTCACGCAATTTGGGTTCGTAGATCCTGAGAAATCAGTACCCGGAACAACCACCTCTGGCCGTAATAACGGCTTTGATACACCTGGGCATTGAGTCAAACAGAGCTTGGATGGCGTGTACAGGCACAGCTGCCCATGCACCTTCAACACGATACCACAGTTCATCAAGAGTAGTGACTGGCGTATTGTGACGAGCCAGTTGCTTGGCCACCATTGACCAGACGTTTTCAGTTGGTGAGAGATCTGAAGAATGTGCTGGCCAGGGCAGCATTCGAACATTTTCTGTATCCAGAAAGGCGCGTACAGGACCTACAACATGAGGTCGTGCATTATCCTGCTGAAATGTAGGGTTTCGTAGGGATCGAATGAAGGATAGAGCCACGAGTCAATACACATCTGAAATGTAACGTCCACTGTACAAAGTGCCGTCAATGCGAACAAAAGGTGACCGAGACGTGTAACCAGTGGCACCCCATACCATCACGCCAGGTAATATGCCAGTATGGCGATGACGAATACACGCTTCCGATGTGCATTCACCGCGATGTCGCCAAACACCAATGCGACCATCATGATGCTGTAAACAGAACCTGGATTCATCCGTAAAAATGACGTTTTGCCATTCGTGCACCCAGGTTCATCGTAGAGTACACCATCGCAGGCGCTCCTGTCTGTGGTGCAGCGTCAAGGGTAACCGCAGCCATGGTCTCCGAGCTGATAGTCCATGCTGCTGCAAACGTCGTCGAACTGTTCGTTCAAATGGTTGTTGTCTCGCAAACGTCTCCATCTGTTGACTCAGGGATCGAGACGTGGCTGCACGATCCGTTACAGCCATGCGGATAAGATGCCTGTCATCTCGACTGCTAGCGATACGAGGCCGTTTGGATCCAGCACAGCGTTCCGTATTACTCTCCTGAACCCACCAATTCGATATTCTGCTAACAGTCATTGGATCTCGACCAACGCGAGCAGCAATGTCGCGTTACGATAAACCGCAACCACGATAGGCTACAATCCGACCTTTATCAAAGTCGGAAACATGATGGTACGCATTTCTCCTCCTTACACGAGGCATCACAACAACGTTTCACCAGGCAACGCCGGTCAACTGCTGTTTGTGTATGAGAAATCGGTTGTAAACTTTCCTCATGTCAGCAATTTGTAGGTGTCGCCACCTGCGCCACCCTTGCGTGAATGCTCTGAAAAGCTTATCATTTGCATACCAGAGCATCTTCTTCCTGTCGTTTAAATTTCGCGTCTGTAGCATGTCATCTTCGCGGTGTAACAATTTTAATGGCCTGTAGTGTATTTCTCGTTATTTCATTAGGCATTTCAGTAAATATCAGAAAGGACAATATGTTTCCAAGTAATGAGCGTGTCGTATTTGCAATGCTTTCTACAAAGGAATGTCAGTAGTGAGGTTAATGGCCTCTTTTTTCTCCACCTAATGGCTTTTTCTCCAGGCAGGTGGCACAGCTGGGCGCTCACGACGCATTATGTGAAGGTAACTTAACTTTCTTACCGAAATATTTATGACAGCAGTGACAGTCTCATATAAAAAAAATTCACTGGTTGAGAATTTGCGTTACAAATGTGTAGAAACAAAATCCTATAAATATATCAGTGTCCAAATAATTTTCGCCTGCATTGTGTTACATTCACGCATATACAAACATTTCGTAACTCTTAAAGTACGATTCTTGGTTTCCAACATCTTTTTTCACAAATCAGAGTCCCTAACCACTACTCATTATTCCTTACCTTATTACACATATACATATTCGTCGACACGTCAATCTTGCATCAGCACTTCAATATTTCATCATAATAAATACGCAGCAATAATGAGATTCCTCATACAGCATCAGCTTATTGATCATAAACATACCTCAACAGCATAATACAGATTGTCATCGTAATAATAACATCATGACACCTCAGTCAAATATCAAAAACGTCGTAGCTTTCTGCAATAATTTCAAAACCTAAAAAAAATTCTTTGCTCATTTCAGTAGTGTCATCTACCTCAAACGTACTATAAAAATCATGATCCCATACCAAATACATCATTCAAAGCTCTCATAGTATCACAATGGTTCTGAAAAATATATGAACAGTTCACAATGTACATACAAAATACAATTTCATAAGTGTGAAGTTATTCAACTGTGTAATTACGTAAACATCTGTCACTGATGTAGTAAAATAAATGTTTGTCTCTCTTAGTTAAATGATCAGATAGCTGTGTAATTTATGTGTTAGAGAAATATGGTACTGATGTGTAAAGTTGTATAAGCTAATACCATATTAGATAGGGCTCCTTCTGCTTGCCAGACACATGGTACACAAAGTAAGTGTGTACCTCCCTGAGGATTAATCAAGTGTTACAAATTACAGCAATGTAATGGCATGTATCAAGGAAAACCTTTGTATCTTTGTAATTCAAAAATCTTTAAAAATAAATGTTTTAAGTACAAATTTAATCACTCAAGTATGTGTACTGTAGCACTAAACTGTGCATCTTGTTGTAAGGTAATCTCTGTCATTACTTAAGGGTAAAAAATGTGCCAAGTGTCGTAATTATCGTCGTCCGTAAGCAAAGTTCTGTGGAAGTCAATGTACGTACCTCGTAATAAACAAAAGCGAAATGCTATGCATATAGATATCGTAGTTACTACGTGCAGTACCATATATATACTGTAATGTATTGTTGTGCTATGAAAAACGCTGTCTCATTGTAGCTATATCACAAAAGTTACTACTAAAACATGTTTTATTTTCCAGAAGAATTCAGAAAAACTGTGCAGATATAAAACAGATACACCTCAAAAGCAACAATGTAAATTGTGTCACATATTAGTAGCGTCGTGATATAATTGTGTAGCTGTCAAAGAAACCATATGCTAAGTCATCTTTAATCTCACAGAAAGTACTTTAAATCCAGAATGTATTCTCAAGTAAACCAAAATGTTGCATTAAAATTGTAAATAGGCTGTTTATGTTTTCTCTATGTAAGTAGGCTGTTTATGTTTTCTTATTGGCAACGTTACGTAGCGCTCAATATGAAAATCACTGGCTGTGCTGTGTGCAGTCTGTGGCTAGTTTGCATTGTTGTCTGCCATTGTAGTGTTGGGCAGCGGCAGCTGGGCTGTTAACAGCGCGTAGCGTTGCGCAGTTGGAGGTGAGCCGCCAGCAGTGGTGGATGTGGGGAGAGAGATGGCGGAGTTTTGAAATTTGTCATGAACTGCTATATTTATATATGATGATATCAAGGTAAATACATTGTTTGTTCTCTATTAATATCTTTCATTTGCTAACTATCCCTATCAGTAGTTAGTGCCTTCCATAGTTTGAATCTTTTATTTAGCTGGTAGTAGTGGCGCTCGCTGTATTGCAGTAGCTTGAGCAGCGAAGATTTTTGTGAGGTAAGTGATTTGTGAAAGATATAGTTTAATGTTAGTCAGGGCCATTCTTTTGTAGGGAATTTTGAAAGTCAGATTGCGTTGCGCTAAAAATATTGTGTGTCAGTTTAAGCACAGTCCTGTATAATTGTTGAAAGGGGACGTTTAGTAGGGAATTTTGAAAGTCAGATTGCGTTGCGCTAAAAATATTGTGTGTCAGTTTAAGCACAGTCGTGCATAATTGTTCAAAGGGGACGTTTCATATGTCGACCCTTAGCCTAGGATACCTCACTGGAATCTTCTGATTTTTTTCTTGTAGTTTGTGTAATTAGTGTAGATTTTGTTTATTGCTAGCGCGTAATTATAGAGAGAATTTCCTTTGTAGTTGTAGTTTTTCATTGTTGTACAGTAAAACAGTTGTGGCATGCATGTAGATTTGCAGCAAGTTTTTCGCAGTTGCGCTTGCAATTAACTAAATATTATTTTCAGTGCTATGTTAATGTGTTCTCTTATTTTTGATCTTCAAATTGTGTTTTTCTGTGTTGTCGTGTGAAATACTGTGACAATAATGGCGTGTGAAAAACGTAATACTAGGCTCCAAAGTAAACTGAGAAATGACAGTGAAAATGAAAGCAGTGTGTTAGCGCCACCGAGTAATGAATTAACTGATGTTCAAAGTAGTAATTTGGTAATCGTGCATAGGGAAATGGAGCGGGCGGCAAACAATGGCGTGGACAGTGAAACAATTAGTGAAGAGGGAAGCATTATCGATCGATCGGTCGGCAACAGCTCGCCTCAGGAATCCGAAATGACAGGACACAACTTTGCAAATACTGTAGATTCAGGTTTTGCGTCCTCACCGTTTTCCCAAATGAGTCAAGACACGTTTTCCGCTTGTCAAAATGTGAATGTTGCCGGTGCAAATTCACTGCCGAAAAGCACTGAGGAACATGTTTCAGACACCAGTGCATTGTTATTACAGTTAATGCAACAAATGGGACAAAAGCTACAAAAGTTAGACACAATGGAACAAAATCAGAGACAAACACAGCAAAAGCTTCAAAAGTTAGACACACTGGAACAAAATCAGAGACAAACACAGCAACAGTTAGACGCAATGGGACAAAATCTTCAAAAGTTAGACTCATTGGAACAAACTCTTGAACAAACGCGTGAAGATTTAACTACTGAGTTACATAACATTGAATCGAAATGTCAAAAAGTCTGTAATGACGTAAAAACTCAAATTTGTGAGCATTTCCAACCTATTTTTTCGCGTCATGAAAATGCATTACAGAATCACGAAGCAGCCATAAAAGAACTGCAAACTATTGTTCATGAAAATCACAACACCTTGCAAGCTAAAATTGACGCAGTTGCATCTACCGATTCGGTTACGCAACTTGCAAAAAGTCAAGAAAACTTAAAAGACACAGTAGATTCGATTTCAACACAAATGGACACTCTGAAACTTGGTTCAGAAAAACACACTGAGGAAATGTGTTCATTATCAGAGAAAGTAGTTGAACTTTCGGATCAGCTAAATAATTTATCTGCGAAGGTAGATGATAATCTGAATGACGCAAAACCGGTAGTCTTTAATGACACAGAACAGAACGCACAAATTAGGAAACTGAAACAAAATCTGAATCAAATTGATACGCAACACCAAAGAGAAATCCGGGAAGTACAAGATCAGCTGACACAGGTAATACAAGAATTACGTATTTCAGAAGACACTCGCGCTCCAACACGGGAAGAGGGACTTAGAAACACGGAAAAGCCGCAAAATAATAACACAGGGCATTTCGGAAGTTATGAAAGAAATTGGCAATGTGCACCGAATTTTGAGATGGAACGGCCGACACGACCTAACAATGACCGATATGCGACTCGCCGACATGATGATTTTGACTATAAGCTGTTCATTACTACACGTAAATTCAAAACATTTAAGAATTCTGGCAACGACATTCATCCACAAGCATGGCTCCATCAATTCTCTCATTGTTTTCCTCCCAACTGGTCGTTAGAACACAGATTAGAATTTATGTGTGGCTACTTGGAGAATGAACCAGCTGTAAGAATGCGATCGGTAATTCACGATTGCCACAGTGAGGGAGAATTTTACCATGCCTTCCTCTCAGCATATTGGTCTCAAGCTACACAAGACCGTGTAAAACATAACATCATAATGATGAAACACTTCGAACAATCTGAATTTCCCAGTCTTGTGAAATATTTTGAAGACATGTTGCACAAGAATCAATACCTGTCAAACCCATACAGCCCCTCAGAACTCATCCGCATTTGCTTAATCAAACTGCCTGAACATTTACGACATATTATTTTAGCAGGACGTTGCAAAGACGACATTGAAGCTTTTCAGGGACTGTTACAAGAATTAGAAATTGACACTGACAATTGCGGAACGCGAAACCAGGAACACAACAATTACAGGTCACATCCGTCGCAAATCCGCGATGAAAGAAGTAATAACTGGACACGACAAGGCTATTCTCACAACACAAATCGTGACCAAAATAGACACCACCCGTATGACAACCGTTGGCAGAGTAGTAATAACTACAGGGAAAGATCACCTCTCCGTGGTAATGACTATCACAGAGACAATCAGAGAAACAGACAATATGGGAACCAAAATAAATATTATCAGGGGAGACAGAATAACTTTAGACGCAACGGTCCAGCGCGCAGTTACGATTCAGGGAGAAATTCTCCACCACTTAACCGACAAGAAAGAAACTACAGGAGCTATCGACATGACGACAGACGATGTGATCGTAACGACAGACCTGAATTGCATCAGAACTGGCGAGCTTTAAACAGAGCTGGGCCCTCTCGGCAAGGCGAATTTGTAGAAGTTAGGTCTCCTAATCCCAATAACGACGCGCGCCAACAAAGAGACAGACAATGACTCGCGCCGCAGGCACCCACGTGCGCCGGCTGGCTCAGAGAAAAATAACATTGACGCTAACCCTGTGAAAAAATTCCAGTATTCTTTACCGACGTATACTGCATGATAATTGCGTTCATGCTGAAATTCTGAGTACTTTGAAGAGTAAAAGATTGTACCATATTTCACATGTAAAACCGATTATTGAAAGATAATCTGCTTTTTAACTTTGTCTTTGCCATAAAACGTTTCACTTCACGTTACTAGTATGCTTTAGAAACTGTTACCATGCAACAATGTTTGAAGTTCAATATCCAGCCAAGAACCAAGAGAAATTATTTAAATAGAAATTACGAATGCATTGTTATTGCGAACAGACGACACAGTGTAATTGTGTGTGTACATTCTTGCTTGTTAGTTGTACGATTAGAACATTTACCAGTACTGCTAATGAGATTTTAATGCAACATTTTGGTTTACTTGAAAATACATTCCGGATTTAAAGTACTTTCTGAGAGATACCAGATGACACAGAGGTTAGTTTATGTGACAGCTACACGATTTTTATCACGACGCTACTAATGAGTGACAATTTACAATGTTGCTTTTGCAGTGTATCTGTTTTATATCTGCACAGTTTTCTGAATTCTTCTAGGAAGAAAAACATGTTTTAGTAGTAACTTTTGTGGTATAGCAACAATGAGACAGCCTTTTTCGTGGCATAACAATACGTTACTGTACAGTACTTTCATCATTACAACAATAAGCGTAATAACTAAGATATCTCTACGCAAAGCATTTCACTTTTGTTTATCATGAGGTAAGTACATTGGCTTCTGCAGAACTTAGCTTTTGGAGGAAAATAACTACGACACTTTCACAGAGATTATCTTACAACAATATGCACATTTAGCGCTACAGGACACGCATTTCAGTGATTAATTTTGTACTTAAAACATTTATTTTTAAAGATTTTTGAATTACAAAGAAAGTTTTCAGTGATACATTTCATTTCATTGCTGTAATCTGTAACACCTGAGGGTATAATTACATTAATCCTCAGGGGGGTACACGCTTACTTTGTGTACCATGTGTGTGGCAAGCACAAGGAGCCCTAGCTAATATGGTATTTGCTTATACAACTTTACACATCGGTACCATATTTCTCTAACACACAAATTACACAGCTATCTGATCATTTAACTGAGAGATAAACATGTTTTTTACTACGTCAGTGACACATGTTTACGTAATTACACCGTTGGATAACTTCACACTTACGAAATTGTATTTTGTCTGTACTTTGTAAACTGTTCATATTTTTTCGGAATCATTGTGATACTATGAGAGCTTTGAATGATGTATTTGGTATGAGATCATGATTTTTAAAGTACGTTTGAGGCAGCTGACACTTTTGACATTAGCAGAGAATTATTTTAGGCTTAGAAATTATTGGAGGAAGTTACGACGATTTTGAGATTTGGCTGAAGTGTTATGATGTTGTTATTACGACGACGATGTGTATTATGTTGTTGAGGAATGTTTATTATGCTACGTATTTCTCATGATGAAATATTGAAGAAGTGTCGACGAATATGTATATGTATAATGATGTAAGGAATAATGAGTAGTGTTTAGGGACTCTGATTTATGAAAAGGATGTTGGAAACCAAGAAACGTACTTTAAGAGTTATGAAATGTGTGACTGTATCACAATGCTGACGAATATTTTTTTTTGGACACTTATATTTATAGGATTTTGTTTCTACAGATTTGCAACGCTAATTCTTGACCTGTGAAATATTTTTAAATGAGACTGCAACGGTAGCAGAATCTCCTGTCGTAAATATTTCCGTACGAAAGTTAAGTGACCACCTGCACGTAATGCGTCGCGGGCACCCAGCTGTGTCAGACGCCTGGAGAAAAAGCCATTATTGCGAGCCCTTTTCAGCGGCACAGGTAGAAAAAAAAAAGAAAGGGAAGGCCATTGTCCGCGCTACTGACATCTCCTTGTTGAAAGCATACTGTGGAGCTCGTAATTTATGATATTTACTGAAATGCCTAATGAAACGATGAGAAACATTTCACAGCTATTGCCTTGCTAGTTAAGAAAAATGCCATATGGCTTGCTTAATGTATTTATTTACACATTTTGTTTAATATCAAGTTTCTAGCTGCACTGCAGCATTGGTTAAAATAAAATTTAATATATGTACTAATATAAATATTTTATGCCTACAGATCCAGTAAATAATTTTATGATCTATCCAAAACAAATGAGGGAGCACAAAAAAAAAAAAAAACATTTCCCTTCACAGGAATTGCATAAATAATTTTTTTACGATTTGGTAACTTATCTACTAGCGTAAGTTTTTGTGATGCATCACTCTAATGTTAAGATGTGACATAGGTATTAGACATGGCCATTTTAGTGTAATATTTTTTCTGCTTGCGCTATGTCATGTTTAGGTATAAGTTGCTGCTGTTTGCCAGGCATAGTGTTATTGAATTTGACTTTTGCTCATTTATGCTGCTAGCTTTGCCAATTGGCATTTTTTTGCATTGCTGTTTGTGTTGATTTGTTATGTGATGCTGCATTGCCTCGTCCCTTAGTTTAGCATCTGAGCTCAGTAGATTTAAGTTAGCTTAAGAGGGGGTAGCCTCTAAGAGAATGAGTTGCGATGAATTGGAAGAAATGCATTGAGAAAACAGGTTTAGGTAGGATTTTCTTGGAAATAAATGTTGAGGTAAGAAATGTGTGAACATATAAATACAGAAAGCATGCTTAGATAGAATTTTTTTTGGTGGAAACAAAGGATGAAATAAGAGGAAAGATATATGAAGTTTTGGGTTGGACTGCAGTACCAAATGTTACACTGAAAACGAACCCTGTCCTTTCCTATTGGTGTTATCCCACTATGTGTGTGTGTACCCTCGTGTATTTGTTTTCTTCCTGTCTCTGTGTAATTTCATAGAATTTTTTCTTTTAATATTAAGCTACATTCACTATGATGAGGAATACTGTTATCCTCAAATACAATTGGCATTAATAATGTGTTATTTACTTTGTAAAGATGTTTAGACATTGTTTATTGTTTTGTTTTAATGCTCATGTGTAAAGTTGATGTTTCAATAATTATTCTGATCTATGTATGTACTTATGTCATAATTCCTGTAACATTGATGTATATGTTTATTTCTATTCTTTTGTAAAGCCTGTTTTACTACAAATGTTATCTGTATTATTATGTTTTTAATAATGTATTTTGTACCTTTGTTATTGTATTCTTACGTCATAAAATTGTAATTGTCACCAGTTCATGATATTATTAACTTGTTAGTTACATTTCACTGCACACGTTTCTGTTGGTCATAGTATATGGACAATATGTGAGAAGTTGGGACTGTTAGTGTTTGCACGTGTGTTACTAATTCAGCAAGGGACTGGATAACAGCATTGCTTGTTCTAAGGACAATTTTAAAAACTTTGTGAGTGCACAAGTGGTGGTTTATGGACTTGCTATATTCTCCGCAAGACTCTTCGATGGTGAATGTGCACCTGCACAATCGCAACAGATGGCTGCTGGTCATCTCTACAAGGACTACAGTGGGTCTGCACCTCTGGTGGCCCACCAATACCATTATCTCTACAAGGACTACAGTGGGTCTGCACCTCTGGTGGCCCACCAATACCATTATCTCTACAAGGACTACAGTGGGTCTGCACCTCTGGTGGCCCACCAATACCACAATCTCTGCCAGGACTACAGTGGGTCTGCTCTGTGATGACCTACCTACCAATATTCATCAAAACTTCGACTGACTCTGCAGTGGGTTTGCTCTGTTGTGGCCCATTACCTGTCAGCATGTCGAGAGTCAGCACTGTCTTTCCATTGGAAGGACAACACTACTTCTTCAAGACTGCATGGAAATCCACTACTTCCATGTGCATTTTCTTTTACTGCTCAGACTTTGAGACAAACACTGCTATTCTCCTGTTATGTACGATTAGGACTGTCTTTAGGGACTGTGAGAAAATTTGAGCTTTTGACCAACGTTGTATCAATAAGTGTGTGCATTTTATATCTTTGTTACTGTAATTGTGAAAAATTTTTGTCAAATCTGTATTGGCCAGTGCCCAACACCATTTGTAAAAATTTTTTGTGGGGAGCATGGGGGCTATGTAAATAGGCTGTTTATGTTTTCTCTATGTAAGTAGGCTGTTTATGTTTTCTTATTGGCAACGTTACGTAGCGCTCAATATGAAAATCACTGGCTGTGCTGTGTGCAGTCTGTGGCTAGTTTGCATTGTTGTCTGCCATTGTAGTGTTGGGCAGCGGCAGCTGGGCTGTTAACAGCGCGTAGCGTTGCGCAGTTGGAGGTGAGCCGCCAGCAGTGGTGGATGTGGGGAGAGAGATGGCGGAGTTTTGAAATTTGTCATGAACTGCTATATTTATATATGATGATATCAAGGTAAATACATTGTTTGTTCTCTATTAATATCTTTCATTTGCTAACTATCCCTATCAGTAGTTAGTGCCTTCCATAGTTTGAATCTTTTATTTAGCTGGTAGTAGTGGCGCTCGCTGTATTGCAGTAGCTTGAGCAGCGAAGATTTTTGTGAGGTAAGTGATTTGTGAAAGATATAGTTTAATGTTAGTCAGGGCCATTCTTTTGTAGGGAATTTTGAAAGTCAGATTGCGTTGCGCTAAAAATATTGTGTGTCAGTTTAAGCACAGTCCTGTATAATTGTTGAAAGGGGACGTTTAGTAGGGAATTTTGAAAGTCAGATTGCGTTGCGCTAAAAATATTGTGTGTCAGTTTAAGCACAGTCGTGCATAATTGTTCAAAGGGGACGTTTCAAAATCTCGTTAGCAGTACTGGTATATGTTCTAAGCATGTGAGCCTTATAGTCGTTACGTAATCGTGCAACTAACAAGCAAGAATGTACACACACAATAACACTGTGTCGTCTGTTCACTGTAACAATGCATTCGTAGTTACTGTCTGAATATGTTCCCCAGGTTATACACTGGATAGTTAACTTTAAAACATAGTTGCATGTTAACAGTTCCTAAGACTGACGAAGGGTACTAGTAACGTGAAGTGAAAACTTTTATAGCAAAGACTAAGTTAAAAAGCAGATTATCTTTCAATATACAGTTTTACATGTGAAATATGGTGTAAACCTTTACTCTTCCTAGTACGCAGAGTTTCAACTTCAACGCAATTATCATGCGGTATACGTCGGTATAGAATATTCGAATTTTTCTCAAGGTTAGCTTATGTTATTTTTCTCAAGCCTTGCCGGCGCATGTGGCTGCCTGCGGCGCGAGTCATTGTCTGTTTCTTTGTTGTCGTGCGTCGTTATTAGCATTAGGAGACCTAACTTCTACAAATTCACCTTGTCGAGAGGGCTTTGCCCTGTTTGACTCCCGCCAGTTCTGATGAAATTCAGGTCTGTCGTTACGATTATATGGTCCATCGTTATGTCGGTAGATTCCATAATTACTTTCTTGTTGGACAGGTGGTGAAGAATTTCTCCCTGAGTCGTAACTGCGCGCTGAACTGTTACTTCTGAAGTTATTCTGTCTCCCTTGATAATAACTGTTTTGGTTCCCATATTGTCTGTTTCTCTGGTTATCTTTGTCATATTCAGTACTACGGAAATGCGATCTTTCTCTGTAACTATTATTCTGCCAATGGTTGTCATACGGGTGGTGTCTGGTTTGGTCACGATTTGCGCTGCAAGAATAGCCTTGTCGTGTCCAGTTATTATTTCTGTCATCATGGAATTGTGACGGATGCAACCTGTAATTGTTGTGTTCCTGTTTTCGCGTTCCGCGATTGTCAGTGTCAATTTCCAATTCTTGTAACACTGCCTGAAAAGCTTCAACGTCGTCTTTGCAACGTCCTGCCAAAATAATATGTCGTAAATGTTCAGGCAATTTGATTAAGCAAATTCGGATGAGTTCTGAGGGGCTGCATGGGTTTGAAAGATACTGATTCTTATGTAACATGTCTTCGAAATGTTTGACAAGACTAGAAAATTCCGATTGCTCGAAATGTTTCATCATTATGATGCTATGTTTTACTCGGTCTTGTGTAGCTTGAGACCAATATGCTGAGAGGAAGGCATGATAAAATTCTCCTTGTCTGTGGCAATCATGAATGACCGATCGCATTCTTAAAGCTGGTTCATTCTCTGAGTAGCCACACATAAATTTTAACCTGTGCTCCAGTGAGCAGTTGGGAGGAAAACAATGAGAGAATTGATGAAGCCATGCTTGTGGATGAATGTCGTTGCCAGAATTCTTAAATGTTTTGAATTTATGTGTAGTAATGAACAACTTATAGTCATAATCATCATGTCGGCGAGTCGCATATCGATCATTGTTACTTCGTTTCGGTGGTTCAATCTCAAAATTCAGTGCGCCTTGGCAATTTCTTTCATAATTTCCGAAATGCCCTGTGTTATTATTTTGTGACTTTTCCGTATTTCGAAGTCCCTCTTCCCGTGTTGGAGCGCGAGTCTGCTCTGAAATATGTAATTCTTGTAATACCTGTGTCAACTGATCTTGTACTTCCCGGATTTATCTTTTGTACTGTGTATTGATTTGATTCTGATTTTGTTTGAATTTTCTAATTTGTTCATACTCTTCTGCGTCACTGAAGGCTACGGGTCTTGTGTCATTGATATCATCTTCTACCTTTGTGGATAAGTTGGTGAACTGATCCGAAAGTTCGGCTTCTTTCTCCGATAGAGAACTTATTTCCTCAGTGTGTTTTTCTGAACCAAGTTTCAGAGTGTCCATTTGTGTTGAAATCGTATCTACTGTGTCCTTTAAGTTTTCCTGATTTTTTGCAAGTTGCGTAACCGAATCGGTAGATGAAACTGCGTCAATTTTAGCTTGCAAGGTGTTGTGATTTTCATGAACAACAGTTTGCAGTTCTGTTATGGCTGCATCGTGATTCTGTAATGCATTTTCATGAAGCGAAAAAATAGGTTGGAAATGCTCACAAATTTGTGTTTCTTTTCGTCATTACAGACTTTTTGACATTTCGATTCGATTTTAAGTAACTCAGCAGTTAAACCTTCACGTGTTCGTTCAAGCGTGGTGTCTAAATTTTGAAGCTGTTGCTGTGACTGTTTTTGATTTTGTTCCATTGTGTCTAACTGTTGCTGTGTTTGTCTCTGGTGTTGTTCCATTGTGTCTAACTTTTGAAGATTTTGTTCCATTGTGTCTAACTGTTTCTGCGTTTGTCTCTGATTTTGTTTCATTTGTTGCATTAACTGCAATAATAATGTATTAGTGTCTGGAATCTGTTATTTGCACCGGCAACATTCACATTTTGACGAGCAGAAAATGTCTCTTGACTTATTTGAGAAAACGGTGAGGACGCAATACCTGAATCTGCAGTATTTGCAAGATCGTGTCCTGTCATTTCGGATTCCTGAGGCGAACTGTTGCCGAAATCTTGCAGTACTTACATACAATTTAAACGATCTTCTTTGACAAATACCGGTCTGAGGCAGTTCAAGAACGAGTCAGACGCGAAGTTTTCAACTCTGTTCCATTCAATGGCTAATACGGTAGTGTACGCAGTTACTTTGAAAAATACCTGAACAAGACACGGTACTGGACAGACCCATATCACAGGTAGGCGTATAAAAATTTTGAAAAATCGTTTGCCATCGCACATTAGAGAACAATTAGTAACAACGCCAGAGCACGACACTGAATACTTTCCGTCAGTGCTTGATTCTATCGACTTAATCTATGAGGAAAGACCTGTAGCGTATAGAACAACAGAAAATCAGGCACAACAACATAGTTATGTAAATAAGTCAGCGAAATGTGATCTAAACACACAGCAGGTATGGTACATGCAACAGCAAAATTACATACCCGGAGGTAACGAGTACGGTAACGTGAACGAAAGAAGCAAACGATTTAAAAGAAATTTTCAAAACAAAAGGAGTAATTTCAATACATGAGCCAATTACAATCCACCATCACAAGGCCATGATGGGTATAAGAAACAATTGTGATTGCAATATGTCCAGTACTAGTATTAATGAAAGCAAATTTACTAGAATATAATTCTCGTCTTGAGATGTCTTTCAGTTCTTGAGGTATATGTTTCCTATTAGCTTGTAATGTTCCGACGAGAGTTAGCTTGTGATTCCTCCCTTCGGCCAAATCAATTGAAGTTTAATATGTGTCTGTGGTGACATTTCGCCCTGAATTATGTATAGGAACCACCAGACGTTTGACCACAGCCGCAGCGGAATTTGATTGTTGTGTACGATCATTTCTTTTGCCAGCATAAGGGCCTATATTCACCGAGTATCGAAGAACGTAGGCACTTACTCCAGCAGTATTAACAATGATACTGAAGAGAGCCATTGACAGTCGATAGTTCTCCTACTGACCGAGTAGTTGGCACATTTCTGGCGAAGACTGTCGACAGCACTTTCTGTGAAATTATAAAAGGCTGTAATTTCATATTTCCTGAGTTAGGATCAATATCTTGTGATTAAAACAATCTTGTTCTTTTTAGGGACGTAAGATGTCAAGGTCATTATTTTGGTAAGTCCATACAATGTTGAATTTACTTCTCTTGATCTCCGAGGAAAAAACTGAGTAGGTATTTCAGTTTGTCCTTTTTCATAGCACGAACATGTGTTAGGTCTCTTTTCAGTAGATCTTCCACCAAAGGAATTGAAGGGAATCAGTTGTCCGCTGCAGTGTTCCTACGTGACTTTTCGATAGGTTTTATTAGCCTCACAACAGCGTCAGTTGGCTTTGGTAGTTTTAGCAGATCGACACTCTATCCTCGCCCGTCACTACCTTTTCCTGTGTAGTCATAACCATTATAGAAGTAGCCAGTTTTCACATCCAACAAGATCAGTGCTTGTATTCCATATTTTGTGGGTTTGTTCGGTATATACAATTTGAAAGAACGTCTGCAGCCAGCATTTCGTCTATGAAGAAGTCTGTGCCAGGAATATATGAAAGCTGGCTGTTTCTCGCTAGTTTACTGAGTACGTATGAAAAGAGCAGCAAGAGCGATTTCCTTTTTCCTCTTATTATGGTTGTGCATCACGCCAAATCTAAAACTGGAGAGCAGAAACAGGAGGCGCTTGAGAGTCATGGGGCGTCTATATATATCAAGATGAATTCCATCAGAGGCAGAGAGCAAATTCAGATCTTCGTGTCCCCGTTTGACTGCACCAGCATGATACAGCAGACCCAAAGATCTTTCATTTCAATCATGCCTACTTTATGAACCATATGTCTGTTCTTCTGCAAACAACTTTGCCTTAATGGTTTATTAGTTCATTCGCCACAGTATTAGAGAAAAGACAGGATGCAAATTCGATTGTATTTGCATCACTGTCAATATTTCTTGCAACACCCCACAAGCCTGGAAATTTTCTGACCAAATTTGGAGATGGTGTTTTCACATTGCGCGCTAGAAGCTGTGTTGACCACCTGAAATTATTTCCTTCGCCAAAGAAATAAGAATCTTACGTAACTGATATACTGTGGATCATGATGACCAATCGGGTTTGATCCCGTCTATTTTCCAACAGTCGAATTACGCTTTTGCTCATTTGTGAATCTGAGGGTTATTTAGGAAGGTATTCTAGGCACAAGATTTAGATAAAAATAACAGTTTTTTAAAGAAGAACAGCTGAAGAGGCATCTTGACACGCACCGTACCAATTCAAGGTCACATCGCTCCGCAACGTACTCACAGATATTTAATAGTTGCCTGCTTCCAGCGATTGTTCGGAAATTATGTAATCATCCGACTTCGGGCCTTTTCGTCTAATAATGTGCATTACGCTCTGTGAGGTTCAACTGCCGATCCACGAACCAAAGCACTGATCGTATACAGGGCTTCTTGCACTTCGGTACAGTTTTGTAGCTTTGCGACTTGTATGACTGCAACAGAATCATTCGCGAACAGTCTCAGTGAACTTTCGTCGTTATTCACTAGAGCTTTTATGCCGTATATATATATATATATATATATATATATATATATATATATATATATACAAGTCGCAAAGCTACAAAACTGTACCGAAGTGCAAGAAGCCCTGTATACGATCAGTGCTTTGGTTCGTGGATCGGCAGTTGAACCTCACAGAGCGTAATGCACATTATTAGACGAAAAGGCCCGAAGTCGGATGATTACATAATTTCCGAACAATCGCTGGAAGCAGGCAACTATTAAATATAAAGAGAGAGAGAGAGAGAGAGAGAGATAGTGAAGAGCAAGGGTCATATATGACACTCTTATGCTACGCTCAATTTACTTTCCGGTGTGAGGAACTCTCTCAATTAAGAACTATACGCTGCGTTCTATTTCCTGGGAACTCTTCTGTCCAATTCAAAGCTGATCTGGTATTCCATATGATCATAATTATCACCATGTATCCCCAGAGAAATCACAGGAAATTATACGCACTACTCTCTTATTGGTAAATCTGGTAGCAGCTGTGTAGTGATACAACGGAGCGGAGATTAATTGATGCAAGAGCACAGTGGGCGTTTTCGTAAATTTCGTTGCAGCTGTCTTGAATCGATATCTTGACGCATTTTCGCTCCTACGAGTAAGACGCGAATCCCACTTTCTATCTATTAATTCTAGTCTTTTGATAGAGATCAAATAGAAAAGTAGGGAACCACATTCGTCAACGACAGTCCAGATTATTTAGTAGGATTGTTCAGTTAACATGCTTTTACTTTGTTGTTCGATTTCCTTCCGATGTCTCACATACGCTTCAAATCATAGGCCAGTATTCACACTCATCACTGCAAATGGCGACCTTCAGCTCTGGAACACCTGCCTAATTCTCTGCTATAGCTAGATAGAGTTCCGAGCGACCTACGCCTAGATGACACCCACATATTGTCATCGTCTTATTTTTCGTCACAATTGTCTTCAATGATCATCTATCACCATCACTCAATACACAATTTCGTCTGCGTTGCGATTTAGCACATGATTATGTTCCACTGCCGGCCTGCGTGGCCGTGCGGTTCTAGGCGCTTGAGTCTGGAACCGCGTGACCACTACGGTCGCAGGTTCGAATCCTGCCTCGGGCATGGATGTGAGTCATGTCCTTAGGTTAGTTAAGTTTAAGTAGTTCTAAGTTCTAGAGGACTGATGACCACAGATGTTAAGTCCCATAGTGCTCAGAGCCATTTGAACCATTTTTTGATGTTCCACTTTCCCTGTTTTCGGTATAAAACTTCTTTATGGTGCTTCTCACGTTAACACTTCGGCTCCCTTCATTACGGAAACACCAACCATACCAGCGGCAACAATTTGTCTAACTTCGAATTCCCGCGTCCGGCCATCCTGATTTAGGTTTTCCGTGATTTCCCTAAATCGCTCCAGGCAAATGCCGGGATGGTTCCTAAAAAGGGCACGGCCGCCTTCCTTCCCCGTCCTTCCCTCATCTGATGAGAATGATGACCTCGATGTCTGGTCTCCTTCCCCAAAAACAACCAACCAAGCAACCTAACTTCGAATTCACTTAGCTTCGTAATGCACTCAACTACATAGAACGCTGTTCTGACCAAGAGTACACTTGAAACCTATTGAGGATATTTCACAGCAGCTGTTCACGGCCGAATACAACAGCGCATCCTACAGGTTTAGCTACGATTGCATTTATGATCAAGCGTATTGTTTCCGTAGTTCTTGCCGTAGCTTTGCTTAACCCTTGTAGTTGAAGTTCGAGTTTCCCCACTCATGTTCTATCGGGGACAAACCTGGTGATCTTGGTGGTCACGGGAGTACTTCAATACAACGTATACAGCATATGGAAACAAGTTTGGTGCGTGGACGAGCACTGTCCTGATGGAAGACGACACCACGTCAGCGTCGCATGAGGTCGCAGGATTTAACAGCTGTGCCGTCGTAGTTCCCTCAGCCATCGTCAGTAGTTATATGAAGTTGCATACCCGAAGGCTTTCCACACCAAGAACGCCAAGAATAAGGTTGCTGTCCCTCTCCAAAAGATTGTAAGAATAGGACCTCCAGGTCGCGTACCATACTCGCCAACAACGGTCATCCTGGATAGTGCAGGACCGCAGTTCATAGCTGAACCCAATGCTGCGTCACTCTCCATCGGTACATGCTTCCCAGTCAGGACACCACTCCAAATGCAACCTTTTGTGTTGTGTTAACGGCAGTCAACGAACGACACAATAATGCCCTAGTGTGGTTTCTGCTAGCCTCCGATCGGTGATGCATAGAATGTGGCAGAGGGTCCATTGTTTGTTCTCAGATGGAGGGCGCAGATATCAACGAGCTACGATGTGCTTGGTACAAAATACGACGGTACTCCTTTGCAGTGGTCAGACGTGGTCCACTGATGCCTAGACGTCGAGGATGCCTTCTTTCACGTTCACATGCAGTCCAACATCGGATTGCTGTCGTATCTGCTTGCACCAAAAGTCTGGATACAGGGCTATTCCCCCAGCCAACCAGATGGAGACCTACAACGAGGCCTATTCAAACTGTCAGGTACTGATATTTCAGCCTTACACGATACGCGGCATCTGCCTGTTCTTCAGAGTGGTCATTCAACATCTCGTGCTGTTCATGCCCTTTAAAAACCTGTCAGGCATGCTACCAACACCAAACACGAACAACACTAATGTACCCTGGTGGCTGCTCTACCTATCACAGAGAAATGCAACTATAACTGTTTATAGAAAGCCAAATGACAATTTCAACATCACTTATGTTCCACATCAACGTGCACTAACCAGTCACAGACCGAAGGTGGCAGCATTAGCGGTGGAGGGTATTTAAAGCGTGTCGGGGAACCCGGAAAAACAGTGCATCAGTTGTCGTAATGCGTAAAAGGAGCTTTTTATCTGAGACCTGAGGAAGCATTTCCGAAACGCCTAAGTCTGTAAGCTGTTCAAGTGCCGCCATAATTAAAGTACACGGTGTATGGCAAAATGACGCTATCCAAAACCTGCGTCAAGTCAACTTGAGAAGTTCCATGCCCTCTTTTGCATGTCGCCTCTCTTTTTCATCAATTTTCAATTTTATTAATGTTATATGTCACTGCACGGTGGTAATAGACAAAATAAGGTTATTGAAATGAGAGTATTTGTACAAAGAGCTCAAAAATACTGTTCATTTGATTCTTATGCATGTTGGGTTACTTCCCTGTGTGGCCTGTGTGAGGCGAGCATCAGAGGACGCGGCACACTGCATTTCTGGTTGGGGGCTGCATTTCCCCGAATTCTGAGGGGTTCTTACAATGGGCTTGAGCGCCTGGCGGACCGACTGACGTCGGTGAGTTTCGCCTATTGTATGCAGGGCGAAACGATCTGTGAGACGTGTGAGTGTCGCCGCAGTTTATGTGTTCACCGTTCTGGCGCATCCGGAACGAAGACTCTTGGCACCGACTGACTGCATTGTCCTCTTGATTCTGAGAATACTTGTGGATCGTGCCCTGCTGGGTGCGACTGTCTGGCGCCGGATGGCCGGTGGTCTAGGCAGGTTGTTTCATAGCCGGTCAAACAGCAAGTTCAGTGCCCTCAGATGAATAGCAGAGGCATGATTGGCCAACTTAAACTGAGGCTAGTTGACGTCATAAAGCCCTGCTCGAAATTGGAGGGAACGGTCGCTATTGGCACTAATGACGTTCTGAGACAGTGTGGGGGAATTTTGGAATCAGCACGGAATGGTGATTCGCGGTTTTTCGAGGAGAGTACGGAGTTGAGCAATGTTGGCCGAGCTCTAACCTTTAACCTACTATTTGTGTCGATAGTCATGTGCCTTTATGTTCTGATGTATAATAAATCTCATTGTAATATTTAAGCCAGATGTCATTTCGTAGATATACGCAGAATCTCATTTCCTGTTGCTTATTATGATAATGTTCTCTTTTTTTCTTTCTTTGAGAAGATTTCGATTTTTATTAAATTATTGTGAGTATGCATTCCTTATTTTACGAACTAGCAGACTCCACCATCATTTCCCTTCGTTACCGTTGCGTGCATAATTAATTAGGTGGTAGGTAAGGAGGGGTCGAGTGCATGTATCGTTCTTAAGCAAAATTCTTCAGAATTAAAGAGGTACAAACTATTCTCCACCCTGGCACCTCGCGAACTTTGGTGCATCATGGGCCACACAGGACAGCGCTGAACGACAGCTGCGAAGATGTGTGCAGGCGAACAGAAGTGGAACTGTTGAGCAATGACCGCCCAGAAAAACCAAGGAGCTATCAACAGCGTCTCCTCAGCGAGCGTTCAGCGAACGTTGGTGCTTATGGACCTATGCTGCAGACTCCTGCGTCATGCACCCACGTCGACTGCTGTTCATTGGCGACGAAAGCTAGCACGGGCTCTCCATTACTGCAGTTGAACGTCCGCTGAGTAACGGGGACCTGTGGCCTATTCGGATGCATAATCTTTTATGGTCCATTCATCCGATAGATGGCCTTTGATATGTATGGCCCTGCAACAATCGTCGGAAGCGTCCAGGATGGAGGAGGTGGCGTTGCGGTCTGGAGAATGTTTTCGTGGCGTTCCCTGGGTGATCTAGTCGTTCTGGAAGGCACAGTGGGTCAACACAAGTACGGATTTATCCTTGAGGACCGTGTCGACCCTTTGTATCGTATTGTATTGTATGTTAACCGGGGACCTAAAAACGACGGAGAGGCTCCGTCCCCTCCGCAGCCGCAGTGGTCCACAACCCCACGACGACCACCACAGTCAACTTCACCCCTCCGCCACTCCACACCGAACCCAGGGTTATTGTGCGGTTCGGCCCCCGGTGGACCCCCCAGGGAATGTCTCACACCAGACGAGTGTAACCCCTATGTTTGCGTGGTAGAGTAATAGTGGTGTACGCGTACGTGGAGCACTTGCTTGCGCAGCAATCGCCGAAATAGTGTAACAGGGGCGGAATAAGGGGAACCAGCCCGCATTCGCCGAGGCAGATGGAAAACCGCCTAAAAACCATCCACAGATTGGCTGGTTCACCCGACCTCGACACAAATCCGCCGGGCGGATTCGTGCCGGGGTCCAGGCGCTCCTTCCCACCCGGAAAGCCGTGCTATAGACCGCACGGCCAACTGAGCGGGCTGTGTAGATCCTTACATGAAGTTTGTTTACCTTTAGCGTGATGACATCTATCAGCAGGACAATGCAACTTGTCACACGGCTCGCAGTGTGCGGTTCGTAGAGGACCAGGATGATGTTACAGTACGCACCTGGCCACGAAACTCCCCGGATTTAAACATAGACGAGTATCTGTCGGACCACCTCTATCGTGTCGTACGCGCCATGAATCATCAGCCGAGAAACCCAGCACAGCTGGCCACGACAATGGAGTCAGCATGGCTCCACATCCCTGTCGGTGACTCTCTTCCTCCGCTTTTCGGGCTCCAAAATGTGGTTGGTTATTCAGGCTTGACAGGTGATCACATTAATGTGATTGGACCGTGTGTACCAGTCACTGGTGTGTACGTATATTAACATCCGACCATGTTTCTGGTTCTTTACATTTTTTTCAGCCAATGTATTTCAAATCACACTATAAATTTGAGATGGCAGATCTCAAGATTATGAATAGCATTTTAAAAAAATAAAAAAATGTAGAAATTTAGTGTAACATTGGGCACTCATACTCATACACCAGGACAAATAGCTCAACAGTAAGACGAGAAGTCCTCTTTTTCATGTCAGACCTCGCGTTGAGTGTGCTTGCTCAGGACTTTGCGTGTAGGCTACGAGAGTGGCGCCGACACGCGAGTTGCGGCCTCAGAAAGCTGGTGTCTGCCTGGAGTGCCCGACACTGCGCTTTCGCCGCGCTGCCCGGCTCGTGTGACAGCGCGGCGCTTTGATCTCGCGGGCTTTACATTTTCACGACCTGCCCTTTGCGCGCACTCGCCGGCGCTAGCAGTCGCTGCGCGGTGGCTTTGCGGGGGACTCAGACTAGGCGGCTCGCGGCGCGCAGGTAAGGTAGCGCCGGAGAGCCTTAATTGGATTACGGCGCCCTCAGACGCGGCGTGACCGCAGAAACGAAGTCCGCCTAATTATGTTGCAGGTGCGGTGGAGAGCTGCGAATCTGGGCCAAGTGTATGTATATACACTCGCAACCTGCCCTTACGACGCAGGAGAATTCTCGGAGTCCGGAGAGAGTCAGTCGTTTGATCTCTGATGCAGCGGGAATGGACCGTGTTATAAAAATGCACGGGCACTTCATCCCCTTCCTTGCAATTACTCTAAGAGTGACCATTTGTTATTCACTCGGGGAGCTACTGGGGCCACATGTGAGCAGTAGCGTACTGCACTCATGTCACTCGATAAGGGGGGTGGGATAGCCCACTTACACAAGTTGATTAAGTGCACCCTCGGGACTCTGAAAAAATGAGGCACAAAACAAATCGCGAATAAAATGCACTTTAAGTCTTCGAGAACCAGTATGTGACAGGGGAACACTGATAGCGTTTGTCCTTTGCTATTCTAGAAAGGAAGAAACTGCAGTGTGTAACGGGACATCCTCCTCTAGTATTACGTTCCCTCAACAGCAGTTGTCGATACCAGTATACTTTTTCGAATTTTGGACAGATCAGTATTATCTCAATTGCTTTTTTGAAAACTTTCATACAATTTTTTACAGAGTATGTTATATTTAAAGCTAAAATTTATGAAAAGCAATTAACTTATTCCTGATGTTATAGTCGATAAGTACTAGTTCTGGATGTACAGTTAGTTTTTTCCCTAGAAACATTTGAAACTACGAATTATTCTGCACACTTAAAATTTCTATTATTAACCCTCGAAATACCATGAGGAAAGGTTATTTTATGTCCACCTTTTCGAAATATTGAAATATACTCAGGTACTTCATTTTTTAAATTTTGTAAAAAATATTTACTCTTTTTAATGAAGTCTTCTTCCAGATTCTATGATTATTTTACGTTTTTCGTTTAAGCTTAATCGGAAAATTTAAGTTTAAGGGAGGTGGTCATAAAGTCTGCTCCCCTCCCCCCTTGGCAGTAGATACGACTTCTCACAACGGTCGTCTTACTCCACAAATAATAGCTTTACATGACCTTAGAACACATGGACATTATATTTCTCTGAGCTGACAGCAGCAATGATTTCAACAATGATTCATTTCTCTTTGGCTCTTTATTGTTTCCTGTTCAATGGCAAGTACTCCAGTGTTAGATACAACTGTGACTAAAATGTATCGACAGGCACTTACTGACAGAGAAATATCACAGATTTTGGAAGAATCTAAAGACTCTCAAATTGAATTTGATGAAACTGACGATGTAGTGAGTGAAGCTGAAGAGGAATGTGTTGTGCGCGAGGATGTGGACAGTGACAGAGTACCTACAGACGCTGTGGATGAACTCTGAGCACCTGAAACTGATGACGACGCAGCTTCCGAGGTTACTGACAAGTTAAGCAATGGAAAATTTCATAGCTCCAGACCTCCTCAAATTAGAAGACGAGTAGCACAAAACATAGTGACAGAAAGAGAAGCCATAAGAGACGAAGGTAGGAACAATAATAGAATAATTTGAAAAGTTTTAGTCTCCAGAAACTGTCAACGTCAACATAAAGCACACCAGTGAAGAGGCACTGAGGCAGTGCCGGCGCCGTAATATCGTATTTATCTGCTGACACCGGGTATGCGACTTTGAAGCTCAACGTCTGATCTGTACGGGAAAACACACAATGAATTTGCGATTACAAATCGTAGACGTATTGCTGACGACATATGGAAGGTTGGATCTGGCCGTGAGTCGTGCACGGATAGCCAAATGGTAAGGCGACCGCTCGCGACAAGCGGGAAATCCGGGGTTCGAGTTCCGGTCCGGCACAAAGTTTTCATTGTCGTCATTCCATTCTACAGCTGATGGTAGTCATTATTCGCAATTGCGAATTCATCTGATGTGTTTAGTAACGGCTGTGGTCGCCTGTGCATCGTCATCAGAATAACACCGGCACTGCAATATCGAATTCAACATTGGGTGATTAAAGATACACGGTCTCACAACGTTCGGATGAAGCGGGAATTGTCAGAACCATATAAATTAGATGAATACAAAATTAACATTCCAAATTCCAATGGGTAGCAGGCGCAGGCTGATAGTTCATAAAAACTGATATTCAAAGTTCATTCAACACAATTAATTACTGTAATTGTCATGTAATATAATCTCTTATATGATTTGCTAATCATTCAAGTGTTTTGTATGCTTGTAAAAGTATCACTTATATTGTGTTTCTTAATGTTAATATGAAATGTAATACTGTTTTCATAACTTAAAAAAGCTGGTCATTTTGACCCTTACCATGCTTATTATGGAACAATTGTCCATACCAGTCAAGGGTTAGTGGAATGACCACACGAAAGACACTTCGACCAATAATTGAATACCGTTCATTAGTCTAGGCTACAGTAATGTATCCTTCGTCGGTCAGCAGTAAGGAAAGATAATGGTAAAGCTAACTGTACGTGCTCAATAGTATGCAGTGCATGAATTAAAACGTTCCACGATCTGTCTGATCGCTTCTTTATCCTTCCTGACACACCGACTCTAAACCAAAAAATACGCAGCATAAAAACATACGTGAGAAATGTGTAGGTGACCACATTTACGGTAGAACAATATAAAATACAAGATTAGACAGTTACTCATATCTAAACTATGTGATCAAAAGTATCCGGACACCTGGCTGAAAATGACTTACAAGTTCCTGGCGCCCTCTATCTGTGATGCTGTAATTCAGTGTGGTGTTTGCCGACCCTTAGCCTTCATGTTAGCTTCCACTCTCACAGCCATACGTTCAGTCAAGTGCTGGAAGGTTTCTTCGGGAATGGCAACCCATTCTTCACGGAGTGCTGCACTAAGCAGAGGTATCGATGTGGGTCGGTGAGGCCTGGTACGAAGTCGGCGTTCCAAAACATCCCAAATGTATTCTACAGGATTCAGCTGAGGACTCTGTGCAGGCCAGTAGATTACAGGGATGTTATTGTCCTGTAACCACTCCGCCACAGGCCGTGCATTATGAACAGCTGCTCGATCGTGCTGAGAGATGCAATGCAAGAAGGTGCTTAAAACATCAGTGTAGGCATCTGCTGTGATAGTGCCACGCAGAACATCAAGGGGGGCAAGCTCCCTCCATGAAAAACACAACCTCACCATAACACCACCGCCTCCGAATTTTACTGTTGGCACCACACATGCTGGCAAATGACGTTCACTGGGCGTTCGCCATACCCACACCCTGCCAGCGGTTAGCCACATTGTGTACCGCGATTCGTTACTCCACACAACGCTTTTATACCGTCCAATCGGCCAATGTTTACGCTCCTTACACCATGCGAGGTGTCGTTTGGCATTTACCGGCGTGATATGTGGCGTATGAGCAGCCGCTCGAACCTGAAAGCTAAGTTTTGTCATCTGCCGCCTATCTGTCACAGTACTTGCAGTGGATCCTGATTCAGTTTGGAATTTCTGAGTGATGGTCTGGATAGATGTCTTCCTATTATACGTTATGAACCTCTTCAACTGTCGGCGGTCTGTGTCAGTCAACGGACACAAGTGACACGCTCGAAGTCCGTGAGTTCCGTGGAGGGCCCCGTTATGCTATCTCACGATGTCTAATAACTACTGAGGTCGCTGATATGTTCCTGGTAGTACGTGGCAGCACAATGGACCTACTATGAAAACGTAGTGTAAGTCTGTTTTGTGAGGACAGACCAACGAGAGTGATTAACGGGAGGGAGCTTCTTCCATCAACAAACTTCTACTGTTTAACAACTGACAGTTCGTTTATATATCGGTACCTCGCCTTTTTACTTGTACTGAATCTTCTATTCTCTATTTAATTGAAAGGGTACAGTACCGCCCGACATTGAAAATAGGTACAACATAAAACTTCCTGGCAGATTAAAACTGTGTGCCCGACCGAGACTCGAACTCGGACACTCGGGCACACAGTTTTAATCTGTCAGGAAGTTTCATATCAGCGCACACTCCGCTGCAGAGTGAAAATCTCATTCAGGTACAACATACTTCATTATTTTTGTCAGAACAACACATTTTTTTGTAAAATAACTCAATTTCAATTAATACAGCGAAGTAGGATACCAGTCTGGGAAAGAATGGCAATTTATTTATTTAATTGATCACATGTGCACTCCCACAAAATAAATCCCTACATCCAGTTTGGTGATATCTGTGAAATGAATGTATGGTCGTCTGCTAACTGCAGATAGTGAATGTGAATATATGATCATCTTTGAGACGATCCTTTGGCCACCTTTGGTGGTACCAAAGAGATGAAATTTACCTGAGCTTTGAGCGCCTGAAATGTGGCTGACCAGAGGTGCGAGATGACCTGAAGAACGGCCATGTTTTTCAGCACTCTGCCGCTGGATCTTGTGCTGTTAAGACCTGTCTTAGTTGTGCTCCGTAAAGACAAAAGAGTGGAGACATGGTATGCATGTGGAATATTTAAGAGTAGTTTGAAATAATAATTTATCTATTTCAGGAACTTTTGTGGGGAGAATTAAATGTCAGACAGGTAATATTAATGGGATCGTAGTAATCTTCGGAAGTGACCAACGGTCACAATGAAACCACGTGTAGCAATAAGTTGAAATACTTCCGTGTGCTTAAGTTAAGCTGAATTACTAGCGTGTGTACAATAAGTTGAAATATTTAAGAAATAGCGTGTGTACCGTAAGTTGAAATATTTAAGAAATGGCGTGTGCAGGACTTGAAATTAGAGACGAGTACTTCCACGTGGTGAGTACTGTGTGAGTCTCAATCTGTGTATGAGACAAAGGATAAAGAAAAGTACTCGTCCATGGTATCAGTTGAGGACTAGCGTGTGTAGTGAATATGTTCTTAATATTACTTTGCGTGATGTGATTCCGTGTGACGCTAGATTCAAACTCTGAGAGAGAAGCAAGGTGAATCGGCCGTCTATCCAGCAACGCCACTTGGCTTGCATTGCACAGGAAGACGTGCATATATCTCCAGAGTTCATGGTAGGAAAGCAGAATTACGAAGTGGGGCTGTGTCGTGTGAAACTGGGATAAATATTAATTGAAGTGGGAAAGCTGAAAGTGATAATGTTGTGACTATTCCCTGTGTAGCATTTCATGTTGTAGTGTGGTGTATGTCATGTAATTTAAGTATTTGTGGCTTGCATGGGAGAGTAGCAAGGTAGTTTCAGAGGTGGTGGGTATGCATGTTCCTTTTGTACCGCTCGGTCTGGAGGAAAGTTTCGTGATGATGGTTGTGAGAGCCGAAGTGTGAGATACAGCAAAAGATCCACCACCCTATCCAGAAAGTGCACTGTAGCGTTAAATAATTACGAGACTATAAGATAGAGATTCACCAATGTAAAGCCATGTGTTATTGTTGTAGGTTATAGAATTTGTGTGTTTAGGTTATAGAATTTATCGGAATAAATAAAATAGTGAAAAGAAAAAGATTGGTGGCCTTTTCCTTCGAATTGTATGTTGTCATGATATCCAGAATTTATAATGTGTGCGCCATTCATATTCAGTGCGATGGCCACGTGTTGATAAAAGCCGTTAAATAAAAAAAAAAGAAAATGTGGTATTGCCAGTGCGTAGTGAACAGACAAAGATTTGTAAATTACTGATAGTCAGAAGTGCGTTTCCGTTGCGTATTATTCATACAGGAGGATAATTTGTAACTTAGTTGTGAGTACGAGAGTTCATGTTACTCGGTAAATAAGAATGAATCCACTCGCTTGGCAGACCACTCATCTTGCAGGCCTGACTGCTTGATGCCACAGTATGAGCAAGGCATGTGGGTGCCTCTCATAATTTACGTTTGGATGGGCGCAAATTTCATTGACAATATGGATAAATAAATACGAATATCACAATTTTTTATCTCTTACACTTGCATATACGCAGGAGAGGACTGCGAGAGATAGAGAATTCCCAAAGGAGAACCGTGATCGTCGAACGTTCATGAATAAAATGTGAAAGCTTCGGGGAGCTGCTAAGAGAGAAGCTACGCTACGTATCGTGGTGTGGTTTAGTGTTAAAACTAGAAGAGAATATATTCCTTTAAGACTCAACAAATTAATTGAGCCCTTCTACATACATATCTCGCGAAAAGATCATGAAGGTAAAGTTCAACGTACATGGTAGGTTACCAACAATCGTTTGTTGATGAAGGTTTCTCGGGTCTCCAGCCGGATGGTAGCGATGATATCTCGCGACGTTTCGGGAAGTGTCATACTATCTAACGTCGGGCGAAGATGGGTAGTATGACACTTCCCGAAACGTCGCTATATATCAACGCTACCACCAAGCTGAAGATCCGAGAAACATTGATCGTTTACGCTGGGAAAGTGGCTCTGAGCGCTATGGGACTTAACATCTATGGTCATCAGTCCCCTAGGACTTAGAAGTACTTAAACCTAACTAACCTAAGGACAGCACACAACACCCAGTCATCACGAGGCAGAGAAAATCCCTGACCCCGCCGGGAATCGAACCCGGGTACCCGGGCGCGGGACGCCGGGAAAGTCTACAGTCACATAAACAATCGTTCTTCCTGAGGACCACTGGAACAGGAAAGGTGGCAACTGACAATGATAAACGAAATATCCTTAGGTGCACGCCATGAAAAGGGTCCGTTAATTTTTCACTCCGTTTCGTAATTTTTCTTGTTACTACTATTCAATATTTCTCTCAGGTACATATTTACTGCCACATGCAGATGTTTGGAGAAGAATTTTCTGTTACACATTTTATTTTATTTTATTTTATTTAATTTTATTGTTTTCTTTTTCGTTGAGGGAATCAGCAGCCTCAGACCTTTTCATATACCAAGCCCCAGCGTAATCACCTACAAAGAGACGAAAACATGACGACATTCGTTCATGTTAGAAGAAGGTGCATTCTTTCTCTTCCTTTCAGGTCGGGAAAAAGTTCGTTGGTACTCTTTATGCCTCTCCGGCGGGAGAAGTTTCAACAGCAGAAGCCGGCCTTCACTCCATTTTGAAAATCGACTACTTTGATTGGTCCCGAAGAATACTGCCCAGATTCATCTGGAACTTTCCTCTGCTCTGGAAGAGCGGTCACCTGCGCTTTTTCAGTCGACTGGTGGGCGTAACGGGCCACGCTTTTTAACAGAAGCCTGTGACTGGTACCCCCAATAACGAACTTAGTCTGCGCACAATGTCCAGCAGAGGTTGAGTTTTTATTTATTTATTTATTTATTTTTTGCAAGAGACTAGGACACACAGCCGGTGAGTACACACGTTTCTGGTGGAACATGATGTTAGATGTGAGTCGGTTGCAGACCTTATAAGTTAGGTCACATTCAAAAGTGGTGGTATCAGCACACTCAGGTGTAGGGTGTGATTAACTTGACCTTGTTCTACTTTCGTGTGGAACATAGGCATTAATTAGCATGATTACTTGTCATTGTAATAAGATATGTGGTCGCTATGAAGCCGTAGGTTAATTTTGCACTAGCTCTCTTTCGCGATCCTCGGGTGCAACGAGATGGCCGTGATACCAATTCCATTTGCTCCAAATTCTATGCCGAGAGAACTGTATGATTTTTCTCAGACATGGTACTGGACGGCACGTGGTCACCGGCCATTCCAACTTTATAATCACCATAGGTGTAAGAATCTCAGGCCTACGAGTCTATCTGATCCTAATAGTCATGATATCAGCTGAATAATCTGTAGCTGCCAGGAATTTGCTGCCATTTGGTACTATGAGTTGCCGCGCGGAGTTACCGCGCGGTTTGAAGCGCTATATCACGGATTGCGCGGCTCCTCTCACCGGAGGTTCGAGTCCTCCCTCGGGCATGGGTGTATGTGTTGTTCTTAGCATAAGTTAGTTTAAGTTTAAGTAGTTTGTAAGCCTAGGGACCGATGAACTCAGGAGTTTGATCCCTTAGGAATTCACACACATTTGAACATTTTACTATGCGCTGTTCTCACTTGTTAATTTCCATCTCTCTCGAATCTCCATGTGAGTGCACAAGTGTAGGTTCATTCTAAAGTACATCTTTCTCCTAGGCATACGAACAGGTTGCAAGGCTGTATTCCCACGCTGAATTAGTATGAACCGTCCCTACTTTCTGTGTACATATAGGAGAGTAAACTAAGTATGAACCGTCCCTACTTTCTGTGTACATATAGGAGAGTAAACTAGCATAATGCTGTCTATGTTTTTGCATGTATCCAATCCTTTACCACGAATTGTAACAAATGATCTGTTTTATGAATAAAAGCACCACTTAATTTAAGATTGTTTCGTTTTTTTTCCTCTGGGTGTGTTGGTGATTATCACAGAAGCTAACAAATGTAATGCACACTGACTGCGAGTGAGTAGCCCGTAACTGCATGGTCGCGCTAGACCTTAGCGTATCCATTGGATGTATCTTGTTTTTGTGCCTTTGCCTTAGCTCAATTAGTAAGTGCTTGGCAGTGACACATCATGAAGGAATTACTCTCTTCCTTACGTTTTGCAGAACGGTATATTTTATTGCTATCAAGACTATTAATTTTTTAACGAAAATACAAGTTTTACAAGAATAATCAAACTGTTACTGTATCACGAAAACCAAATTTATATAAAATATTTGATTCTGAAACATACTTGTTGAGAAAAAAAATCTTTTGTTGAGAAAAAAATCTTTTTTGATTTCAGTGTTGAGGCTGGTTCCTTCCACCTTTCCTTTTGTCCGTGACGGGCAATTTCCTTGGATTCCTACTAAAGTGAATAGTCTTTTTAGTAGTCGGTAGGATAATGCTTTCCTGGGGGTGCAGCTCCTCGCTCGACGAGGAACGTTGCTTACGCTACTCACGAGAGACGCGACACCCTCCGACGTGAGCTCAAAAGACGCCTGTGCTCTGCATTGCCAGGGAACTGCTTCGAGCGGGAGTCAGTGCCACGTAGTGTGAAGACTTAATAATGAATATCAATTAAAAAAACAGTGTATAACTCGCACTAAAAGTAAAACTCCTGTAAACTACATTGCCAGAAGAGCCAGAACACATTGAAGCATACGCAATCAAATGAGTGTTCTCCGAACTTTGACTCACAGAGCGCATATTATTTCTGACGAAAGCAGTCTGCAAGATGAACTTTCCCACTTACAAAGAGTGTTTGAAGACAATGGGTACTCTCCACAACAAATACAGAGGGCACTGAAAATGAAACCGAAAGAGGCCACAAAGAAAGCAGAAGAAGATGAAGAACCTTTAAATCGATGGCCTTCCTGCCATATGTGGGTAGCCTCTCATCAAAAATAGGACGCATTCTCGGCAGACACAAAATAAAAGTGATTTTTCGTCCTTCACCTAAGACAGCTGCACTCGTGGGCTCCGTCAAAGATGATTTGCTGCTCCGAAAATCTGGAGTTTACAAAATTCCTTGTGAATGTGGCCTCTCTTACATCGGACAAACAACTCGTACTGTCCAAGAAAGATGTACAGAACAACAGAGGTACACACGACTTTTACAACCTAACAAGTCGGCCGTGGCAGAGCACTGTATTGATAATGGTCACAGTATGTTGTATGACGATGTCGAAATTTTGGCAACTACATCGTCATTTTGGGACTCGATAGTAAAGGGGGCAATTGAAATTCGCTTGACGACGAACTTAATTAATAGAGACAGTGGTTTCAATCTTGATAAATCCTGGAATCCGGCACTTGCTGTAATAAACTCGCAAAGACGTCGCCACAGTGCAGCTCACAATGATATATCGATATGCCAACAAAGATCAACTGCTGAGTCATAGATACAACTCGCGTATTATGCACGTCTCTGCCGCCGACCAACGTCTCTGGTGCATTTGCATCTGTGGCCGCATGCGCAGTCGCGCGGTACAACAGTATAAAAGGACGAAGCAAGCACTGGAGCGGCAGTCTTGCGGCTCACTCGGAAGATGGCTGAACGTTTTACAGCCGAAATATTAGAAGAAGAACGTGATTTCTTGCGGCTGCACACCCGAAACTAAATGGAACATATGCAATCAAAAGTTGAAATAACTGTTCTTCTGTAGAAATTATATAGATTTTCATTAATAATGTGGCTACGAGAAGGAAAACGAATCCTTTCCTATCACGACGCATCTCTTTTTAAATTACCCATCGTGCCTTTGAAGTGAGTGGTAGATATAATTTTCTGCCATTTAATTTGTGGGAATACGTCATGGTAATTATGAGCGTGCAGAATATCAGACCAGCTTTGTAACCAGATTGAAGAGCTCCAAGGAAATAAAACACGTGATACCATTGTAAACTGAGAGAATTTTTGAGATGAAACTGGAACTGCAAATGCACCGCAAGGACTGTTAGAGGAGACTCTTCACGTTAGATATGAAGGATCTAGTGAATAACGTCGAAAGTTCCTTGAAGCTCTTCGCACATGATGCTCTTACTTCAGAGAAGTCGCAACACTCTAATACTGTACTGAAATTCGGGAATATCTACAGACTGTCGACGCTTGGTTCACTGACCGGCAGTTGAACGTTGAACTTAAACAAATATAATGGAATGCACATAAACAGACAGAAAGGCCGATTGTCGTGTGGTTACACTGATTGACGAACAACACAGGCGCCGACTCCATGGACCCCATTGGCCCGAGCCCCCTCAAAAATTCGTTTGGGGGGGGGGGGGTGGAGAAATTATTAGTTATATTATGCTTTGTAAAAATCACAAAATTATTTTGGAATTTTCCTTGTTTGACGATAGTCACCATTTAAAATACATTCAGTAATGAGTTAAAACAAATAATTATTACAGTAGTAAGCAGGTTAACTGAAAACGAGTGGTGTGAATCATGATAAGTGTTCCGGTACTGCGGGCACACGTAGAATTTGTCCCGGTGCGCTAACCTTCGGGTAAAGTCTACCGCCAGCGGGCCAGCACCGCGGCCGCGGCGACATCAGAAGGACTGGAGCAGAAGGGCCTGGAACCATCTACCTCATGTCGCCTTGACGCTTCGAGACATTACGACGCCGCGGCTATATAAAGCCCACCCTGCTGTCACAGTCATTCAGTGTGGATAGTTTCGTTCAGTGAATGCTGCAGACGCGTTTAGTGTTCCAACTTTAGTGTCTAGTGGACTATTTTATATGACTATATTTTATTCGTTTACGTTAGTCTCTTAGAGTATTGTGAATTAAGTTTGCAATGGGTAAATTTGTTACCAAAAAGACGCGATTGAAAGTTGATACTGCAAGTCAACCTCCGACAATTATTGTGTCGTCAATCGCTTCGTCGTCTTCAGGCGAGAACCGTTCACAGCCGAAACCTGGACAATCCGGTAAGGGAAGATCATTTCAGAAGTCTTCGTTGATCAAACATACATGGCTAGAATATTTTTTTGCAAAACCTGCAAAGAGGCAGATGCTAAAAATCTATTACAGTTTTCTTCAAATAAAGAAGATTCATTTACTTCCATAGGGTTTTCTAATAGCAAAAAGGCTTTGGAAAAATTCCGTCTTCATGAATATACGTTTATGCATAAAGAAAGTGCTCTGAATCTACATTCTGTCACTAACTGCAGTGTGGCCGCCCAATTGAATCAACAGTTAGATAGTGATATGAAGAAAGGCCGTTTAGTTTTTGGGACCATTTTTACTACCGTGCAATTTCTATGCCGACAAGGACTAGCAATTAGAGGGCACAAAGATGTAAACTCAAACTTTTTCCAATTGTTGGAACTCCGAAAGAATGACATACATGAGTTTAAAGATTGGTTAGGGCGCTTGGGGTATAAGTGGACGTCTCACGATATTCAAAAAGAGATCATTGGTCTACTAGGAAAGTCTGTGTTGAGAAAGGTATTGGCTTCAATCAAAAAGACTGAATGTTCTTCTATTATGGTTGACGAAACAAGTGATTCTTCAATTCACGAACAAGTGTCATTTTGTATTCGTACTGTCGATGATTCCTTCATCATCAACGAAGAATTTATTGGCCTATACGATTCCCCCAACACTGAATCACGAACTCTGTTTGGTATTTTAAAAGACGTTTTTGCTCGTCTTGATTTGTCAATGTATAACTTAAGAGAAAGTGCTGTGATGGTGCCTCGAATATGAGAGGTAAGTTCAAAGGACTAAAGAGGTTAGTTTTGGATATACAACCAAAAGTACATTATGTGCACTGCACTGCTCACAGTTTAGACTTGGCAGTTATAGATAGTCTCCGCCATCTTAGTCTATGAGGGATTAAGTCCTTGGCTTTAACCAAAGACTTAATAAACACCGTCAGGCAATCCAACAAAAGGATGGGACTTTTCAGAAGCATACGCTGTGAGAGCGCCAACGACCAAGCCGGTCTACGACCCCTTTGCCCGACTCTATGAACTATGCGAGCGTCTAGTGTCTTGAGAATATTTAAAAACTTCGAAGAACTTCTAGAATTTTTGGAAACATTTTCTGCAGAAGAAAAAACAGAGGCAGATTATAAATGTGCAGGCTACGTTGAGTCAATGTTACAATTCAAGACTTATTTCATTTTACGTCTTTTTTGCCATGCAATGAACTCAGTAGAGGATATCAATGAAAGAATTCAATGCCCTCATCTAAGTGATGCTGATCTGGAAAAAATATGTGAGGGCTTGATTTGTATATTGAATGGAAGATGTGATAGTTTTGCACATTTTTGGGAATTATGTTTAAAAGAAAAACCTTCACAAGTTGACAATTCTTCGCTGCCTCGGAATCGAAGTATACCAAAGAAGTATGACAACAACGAAGCCTTCTCACCGCACACGTTCAAAACCCCAAAGGAATACTACAAAGCTATTTACATTGAAGTTTGTGAAACAGTGCAATCTTGCATTACTGAGCGGTTGGCTTCAACTGGACTTCCACAGGTCATTGCAGTTGAACAAGAGTGCTTGCTTCTGGTAAACAGAGGTGAAACAAATTGGAAAAAATCAACTGAGTTTGTCAAAAATGACCTAGACATTGAGAGACTGCACTTACACTTGAATATGTTAGTCGATATCTTAAAAAACATGCGTGATGTAAGAAAGTACATTACACGAGAGCCTGCAGTTGAAGAAATGTTATGTGAAGTAGTGAAGTGCTTTAAGCTCCTCCAAGTAGTTCCAATCACGACAGCAACAGCAGAACGGTTATTTAGCGCCCTTAGACGTCTGAAGTCATATCTTCGATCAACAATGGGACAGAAGCGAATGAACAACTTGGCTATTCTTCATGCCCACCGAGATGTTGTTGATGAATTGGATATCCGACCAGTCATCAGCGACATCATATTCAATAAAACAGTCAGACGGTCAACATTTGCGCCTTTCTGAAGACACTCTAGCCCTAATAATGGCATTTAGACCGATATTAAAAATCTTTATAAAATAGAGAATTAAATATTCACATAATGTTAAATATTCAGTTTCGAAATATTAGTACCAGTTTAGTACTGTATTACTGTGTTACTATAGTACTGCATTAGTTATTTTCTAATAGTTACATATTTTTAGAGTGTAAGACCCAATTAAAACCCGCTATTTACATACTTTCTGACTGAAAGTATCAGACATACTGTATTAACTTTATTAACTGTATTAAATCGTTAACTTTGATATATTTTTTTATTTAATGAACCCTGAACCCTATTCAAATTAAGTTTAAATTAGGTATTTCACTTATTAATCAAAGTGCTATTTCTGTGCTACAGCAATATTTTATGTTTTATTCTTTTAATGAGAGTTTAGGATTTATTTAAATATAATTTCAGTATTTTCAGAGTATACGGAGGGAGTGATGTGACACTTTAATGGTATAGTGCGGGTCAAAATGCCACTTCAGCTGTTGTTCTTTAAAAAACTCTTTCATGATTTGTGATCTAAATCTTGTGATTATAGAACCTTGCTAAATAACCCTCAGCTTCAGAAAACAAAAAGTGAGCACAATTCCATTACTTCAAAAAAAGGGAAAGGCGGGATCAAACCCAATTGATCATCATTACCTACATAATCCAGTTACGCCAGATTCTTATTTCAATGGCAAAAGGAAATAACTTCAGTTGGTCTTCACAGCCTACAAGGCGCAATGTCAAAACACTGGCACATAATTTGGCGAGGAAATTTCCAGACTTTCGGCGTGTTGCAAGGAATATTGAGTGTGATGCAAATTAAATCGAATTTTGGTGTTCTCTGTACTGTAACAGTAGGTCGAACGAACTAATAAAACATTAAAATGAAAAAGTAATAATTTTGCAACGGCAAATTGTTTATAGAGTAGCATAAATATACGAATTCACAAAGTATACATGATCGAAATGAAAGCCTTTTTAGGCCTGCTGTATTTTCATCGCGCAATCAAATCTGTACAGGAATAGCTGAATTCGCTCTTAGCCTCTGGTGGAACTCATCTTGATATATTTCGACGCCCCATGAGTTCTGTCTTAGATTTGACACTATGCACGACCGGGATGAGAGGAAAAAGGAAGTCACTCTTGATGCTGATCCGTACAAATTCGAAAACTAGTGACAAACAGCCAGCTTTCGTGTATTCCGGGCTCAGACTTTTGCATTGACGAAATGTTGGTCGGGTTCAGGGGAGACCTTCTTTCAAATTGCATACACCGAACAACCCTACGAAATTTGGAATAAAATCTTCGCTCGGTTAAAAACGGCTATTTCTATAATGGTTACGTTTACACAAGAGAAACATAGTGGTGGACGAGGACTGAGTGATGCTGTTATGAGGCTTATAAAACCTGTCGCAATTTGAAACAGGAACACTACAGCGGACAACTGCTTTACTTCAATTCCTTTGATGGAAATGAACCGAAATAATCTTGTGGCACTGTTGGCCGGGAGGCCCAGTTCGGGTACGAGTTTTATTTCACGTGACGCCACACTGGGTGACTTATGCATGGATGATGATGAGGACAACACAACAGCCAGTCAACGGGGGCAGAAAATCTCCAACTCGGCCGGGAATCGAAACCAGACCCGCTGCCTTATAGGCAAGCACGTTACTATTCAGGTAAGCGTGAGGACCCTTTACTGGAAGACTTACTGAAAAACGGCCTGATATACACTGTTGTTGTTGTGGTCTTCAGTCCTGAGACTGGTTTGATGCAGCTCTCCATGCTACTCTATCCTGTGCAAGTTTCTTCATCACCCAGTACCTACTGCAGCCTACATCCTTCTGAATCTGCTTAGTGTATTCATCTCTTGGTTTCCCCCTACGATTTTTACCCTCCACGCTGGCCTCCAGTACCAAATTGGTGATCCCTTGATGCCTCAGAACATGTCCTACCAACCGATCCCTTCTTCTAGTCAAGTCGTGCCACAAACTCCTCTTTTCCCCAATTCTGTTCAATACATCCTCATTAGTTATGTGATCTACCCATCTAATCTTCAGCATTCTTCTATAGCACCACATTTCGAAAGCTTCTATTCTCTTCTTGTCTAAACTATTTATCGTCCATGCTTCACTTCCATACATGGCTACACTCCATACAAATACTTTCAGAAACGACTTACTGACACTTAAATCAATACTCGATGTTAACAAATTTCTCTTCTTCAGAAACACTTTCCTTGCCATTGCCAGTCTACATTTTATATCCTCTCTACTTCGACCATCATCAGTTATTTTGCTCCCCAAATAGCAAAACTCCGTTACTACTTTTAGTGTCTCATTTCCTAATCTAATTCCCTCAGCATCACGCGACTTAATTCGACTACATTCCATTATCCTCGTTTTTCTTTTGTTGATGTTCATCTTATACCCTCCTTTCAAGATACTGTCCATTCCGTTCAACTGCTCCTCCAAGTCCTTTGCTGTCTCTGACAGAATTACAATGTCATCGGCAAACCTCAAAGTTTTTGTTTCTTCTCCATGCATTTTAATACCTACTCCGAATTTTTCTTTGGTTCCTTCACTGCTTGCTCAATATACAGATTGAATAACACCGGGGAGAGGCTACAACCCTGTCTCACTCCCTTCCCAACCACTGCTTCCCTTTCGTGTCCCTCGACTCTTATAACTGACATCTGGTCACTGTACAAATTGTAAATAGCCTTTCGCTCCCTGGATTTTACCCCTGCCACCTTCAGAATTTGAAAGAGAGTATTCCAGTCAACATTGTCAAATGCTTTCTCTAAGTCTACAAGTGCTAGGAACGTAGGTTTGCTTTTCCTTAATCTAGCTTCTAAGATAAGTCGTAGGGTCAGTATTGCCTCACGTGTTCCAACATTTCTACGGAATCCCAACTGATCTTCCCCGAGACCAGCTTCTACCAGTTTTTCCATTCGTCTGTAAAGAATTCGTGTTAGTATTTTGCAGCTGTGACTTATTAAACTGATAGTTCGGTAATTTTCACATCTGTCAACACCTGCTTTCTTTGGGATTGGAATTACTACATTCTTCTTGAAGTCTGAGGGAATTTCGCCTGTCTCATACATCTTACTCACCAGATGGTAGAGTTTTGTTAGGCCTGGCTCCCCCAAGGCCGTCAGTAGTTCTAATGGAATGTTGTCTACTCCCGGGGCATTGTTTCGACTTAGGTCTTTCAGTGCTCTGTCAAACTCTTCACGCAGTATCATATCTCCCATTTCATCTTCATCTACCTCCTCTTCCATTTCCATAATATTGTCTTCAAGAACATTGCCCCTGTATAGACACTCTATATACTCCTTCCACCTTTCTGCTTTCCCTTCTTTACTTAGAACTGGGTTTCCATCTGGGCTCTTGATATTCATGCAGGTGGTTCTCTTTTCTCCGAAGGTCTCTTTAATTTTCCTGTAGGCAGTATCTATCTTACCCCTCTTGAGATAAGCCTCTACATCCTTACATTTGTCCTCTAGCCATCCCTGCTTAGCCATTTTGCACTTCCTGTCGATCTCATTTTTGAGACGCTTGTATTCATTTTTGCCTGCTTCACTTACTGCATTTTTGTATTTTCTCCTTTCATCAAGTAAATTCAGTATCTGTTCTGTTATCCAAAGATTTCTACTAGCCCTCGTCTTTTTACCTACTTGATCCTCTGCTGCCTTCATTATTTCATTCCTCAAAGCTACCCATTCTACTTCTACTGTATTTCTTTCCCCCATTCCTGTCAATTGTTCCCTTATGCTCTCCCTGAAACTCTGTACAACCTCTGGTTCTTTCAGTTTATCCAGGTCCAATCTCCTTAAATTCCCACCTTTTTGCAGTTTCTTCAGTTTTAATCTACAGTTCATAACCAATAGATTGTGGTCAGAGTTCACATCTGCCCCTGGAAATGTCTTACAATTAAAAATCTGGTTCCTAAATCTCTGTCTTACCATTATATAATCTATCTGAAACCTTTTAGTATCTCCAGGCTTCTTCCATTTATACAACATTCTTTCATTATTCTTGAACCAAGTGTTAGCTATGATTAAGTTATGCTCTGTGCAAAATTCTACCAGGCGGCTTCCTCTTTATTTCTTAGTCCCAATCAATATTCACCTACTACGTTTCCTTCTCTTCCTTTTCCTACTGTCGAATTCCAGTCACCCATGATTGTTAAATTTTCATCTCCCTTCACTACCTGAATAATTTCTTTTATCTCATCATACCTTTCTTCAATTTCTTCATCATCTGCAGGGCTAGTTGGCATATAAACTTTTACTACTGTAGTAGGCGTGGGCTTCGTGTCTATCTTGGTCACAATAATGCGCTCACTATGGTGTTTGTAGTAGCTTACCCGGACTCCTATTTTCCTATTCATTATTAAAGCTGCTCCAGCATTACCCCTATTTGATTCTGTGTTTATGATCCTGTATTCGCCTGACCAAAAGTCTTGTTCCTCCTGCCACCGAACTTCACTAATTCCCACTATATCTAACTTTAATCTATCCATTTCCCTTCTTAAATTTTCTAACCTACCTGCCCGATTAAGGGATCTGACATTCCACGCTCCGATCCGTAGAACGCCAGTTTTCTTTCTCTTGAGAACGACGTCCTCTTGAGTAGCTCCCGCCCGGAGATCCGAATGGGGGACTATTTTACCTCCGGAATATTTTACCCAAGAGGACGCCATCATCATTTAATCATACAGTAAAGCTGCATACCCTCGGGAAAAATTACGGCTGTATTTTCCCCTTGCTTTCAGCCGTTCGCAGTACCAAAACAGCAAGGCCGTTTTGGTTAGTGTTACAAGGCCAGATCAGTCAATCATCCAGACTGTTGCCCCTGCAACTACTGAAAAGGCTGCTGCCCCTCTTCAGGAACCACACGTTTGTCTGGCCTCTCAGCAGATACCCCTCCGTTGTGGTTGCACCTACGGTACGGCTATCTGTATCGTTGAGGCACGCAAGCTTCCCAACCAGCGGCAAGGTCCATGGTTCATGGGTGGGGGGGGGGGGGGGGGGGGGGATATACACTAAGGTTACAAAAATTATGAGATGTAATACCGTGTGGGAACTATTTTTGCCGGCCACGTACAGCAACTGGACGTGGCATGGTCCCAACAAGTCAATTGGAGTCCCCTCCAGAAATATTGAACCGTGCTGACTATACAGACTTCCACAATAGCAAAAGTGTTGGCAGTGCAAGATGAAACTGATCTCTCCATTATGTCCCATAAACGTTCGCTGTGATTTTCGTCGGTCGGTCTGGGTGGACAGTCGTCTAAGCTCAAACAAGTATGGACACGTGCCAAAGAGAGGCGCTGCAGACGAATGTCATGCTATTAGCAAAGGCACTCTTGTCGGTTGTTTGCTGTCATAACCCATTAACGCCGGACTTAAGCTCAAACAAGTATGGACACGTGCCAAAGAGAGGCGCTGCAGACGAATGTCATGCTATTAGCAAAGGCACTCTTGTCGGTTGTTTGCTGTCATAACCCATTAACGCCGGACTTAAGCTCAAACAAGTATGGACACGTGCCAAAGAGAGGCGCTGCAGACGAATGTCATGCTATTAGCAAAGGCACTCTTGTCGGTTGTTTGCTGTCATAACCCATTAACGCCGGACTTCGCCACACTGTTCTAGTAGATACGTTTGTCGTACGTCCAACATTGATTTCTCCGATTATTTCGTGCAGTGTTGCTTGTCTGGTAATAACGACAACTCTACACAAACGTTGCTGCTCACGGTCATTAACTGAAGGCCGTCAGCTACTGTGTTTTCCGTGTCGAGAGCTAATGTCAGAAACTTGGCATTCTCGGTACGCTCTTGACGCTGTGAATCTGAGAACGTTGAATTCCCGAACGATTTGTGAAATCGAAGGTCCGATGCGTCTAGCTCCAGCTGCCATTTCGCGTTCAGAGTCTGTTAAATCCTGACGTGCGACAATAATCAAGTCGAAAATCTTTTCACGCGAATCATCTGCGAGCAAATGATAGGTACACCAACACACTGTCCTTTTGCACACTGTGTTGCGATACTATCGACATCACTAAATATGTACATCGCTATCTCATGACTTGTCACATCAGTGTGAGGAAGGAAAACGTGAAGTACCTTGCTCCTCTTCCTCAAGAGAAGTAAGTTCGACAATGTATGAATTTACCAAAGAAATGACAAAGGAACGGGAGCATTGTTCTGGTTTCGAGCATGTGCCATCCTGTGGCAGGAAAAGCTGAAGTTATAGCCTTTTATAATTCCACAAAAGGTGCTGCCGATAGTCTTGACCAGAAATGTGCCTACTAATGTGTCAGTAGAAGGGTTCGTGGCCAATGGCTCTGTTACGTGTCACTGTAAATTTTGCTGGGGTAAGTGAGAATGGTATTTAGTACTCGATGAAGAAAAAGAAGAGGTTGACACGACTAACATTTCTAAAAATTCTCGGATTGCTATTGATGAATAATAGCAACATTTAATTAAAAACTATTAAAATTTTATAAAAGACTTCTGGTAGCCGCATTAACTGTTAATAGTTTCTTTAGTACACAATCAAACGAGATCGGTTTCGTGATGGTTAAATCGCATCTTCAGATGTACACTCATAACTAATTTAACACTGGCTCGCTGAAGATACAAGGTCGCCCACGGGTGGCGTTCGAATTGCCAGTAACACTTACACTGGATGGTTACAAAATGAAACATCGAAAATTCGAATGGGTAGCTGGCGCAGGGTGACAATTCGAATACCATCAGAAAGCTGGGAAAGAACGAACCATTGATAAATTAGTTATCCATAAGTTCTTTTATAATACTTTATGGTTTTTTAAATTTTGAAAAATACACTGTTATTCCAAATTATGGGCCGATTTTCAAAAATGCACATGTATTCAAGTACAAATCCAAAACGAACAAGTTTTGTACCAGTGAAAAGCCAGAGTTTCAAAGTTAATGGCGGGCGGCTGAGGGCAGGTGGTGATGGTTTCAGAAGCGGTGGGTAGAGTTCGCGCGGCTATAGGGACGCCATTTCGTTTCACTGTCAGTTGTGAGTGAGATGGCGACTGTGGAGCACAAGGTTTGCTACGTTCTTGAATTCGCGAAAAGTGAGTCGCTAATTACAGTGCAGCAGGCATTTCGACTAGGTTCGGTATTCTGCGCAGTCTCAGTAAGTCTACGAGTAGAGCCAGTCTAGAACTTGGAATACCCCACCCAACTGTATGGGAAGTTCTGCGACGGCGTTTGCTGCACAAGCCCTACGATTACAACTTGTGCAGGCTCTCAACCCCAATGACAAAGAGAAGCATCTAGCACTTTGTGGTTACGTGCTAGCAAAGATGGAGAATGACGCATTTCTACAGCATGTAATTTTTGGCGATGAAGCGACGTTCCACATTAGTGGAAAAGTCAGCAGAAGTAATGTTCATATATGGGCTTTGGAAAAACCACACTCACCATTGCAACACGAAAGAGACTCACGGAAGATCATCGTGCTCTGTGCCGAATCCCGTACAAAGGTTTATGGTCCATTTTTTTTGCGGAAATAACTGTAATGGGAATCACGTACTTGGACAAGTTGGAGCAATGACTGTTCCTCACATTATGTAAGATTCCCAGTACTTCACTTTCCAACAGGTTGGAGCACCGTCCCATTGGCACCGTGATGTACGAGGCTTTTTGAAACACTCCCTTCCTCAGGAATCGGTCACAAGGGACTTGAGTACCTGGTTCTGCACTTCTGGCCACCGAGATCTCCTGATCTCATACCCTGCGACTATTTCTTATGGGGTTATGTGTTTACTCCCGCCTCTCCCAACCACTCTGAACGACCTGCAGAACCGGATCACTGCTGCCGCGCACTCCGTAACAGCAGATACGCTTTCGCGTGTGTGGAACGAGTTTGGCTACCGTGTCCATGTTTGTAGTGCGCGCGTTTTAAAGCGTATGTCTCACAATGTCAACGAGAATCGGTACAAAATAACGTTTTCATTTTGCTTCACTGTAGACAGTAATTTTATGAGAAGAAGATAATGTTTGAATCACTTCTTGTTCTAACCAGTATATGCATATTGTGTCATACGTTGCACATCCTATATGTTTTACTGCTTATCTATCAGTCTCCTGAGCGACATGGTGCAGTGGTTAGCACACTGGACTCGCATTCTGGAGGACACCCACCTACTTGGGGAGAGATGATCATAATAATAGAAAATGAGAAATCAGAGCTCGAACGGAAAGAGTTAGGTGTTCCTTTTTCCCACGCACCATTTCAGAGTGGAATGGTAGAGAAGTAGTATGAAAATGGTTCGATGAACCCTCTGTCAGGCACTTAAGTGTGAATTGCACAGTAATCATGCAGATGTAGAGATGACGGTTGTAACCCGTGTCTGGCCATCCTGATTCAGGTTCTTCTTTATTTCATGAAATCACTTCAGGTAAATGGAGGGATGGTTCCTTTGAAAGACCACGACCGTGTTCCTTCCCCACCCTTCCCTAATCTGAAGCCACCTATCATCTTGCTGTTTGGTCCCCTCCCCCGGATCAACCAACTAGTCTCGCAAAATCCTCAAGGAATTCAAAATTCAAAGTTTATGCAACACTATTTTTATAACTAGCATGTAACGTGATATGTTATATGACTTGCTGATCATTCATGTGTTTTGTTTGCTTGTCAAAGTATCAGGAACAGTGTGGTTCTAATGGTGATCTGAAATGAATTATTGTTTTTACATTTTAAAAAACCAAATCATTTTTGTGTAACAGTTGTCCACACTAGTCAAGGATTAATGGAACAACCACATGAAACTAATTGTAGGAGTGGTAGCCATCAGCAGCCTCACAAAGTCCCAGTTTTTACAGAGTCAATTTTCTTTTCACAATCCAATATAGTCACTCTCACAAAAGATGATGATGATGAGGACAACACAAACACCCAGTCCCCGGGCAGAGAAAATCCCCAACCCGGTCGGGAATCGAACCCGGGACCCCGTGATCCAGAGGGAGGCAGCAACGCTAGCCCCTGGAGCACGAGCTGTGGAAATAGATGCCAGAGTGAGAATCCTCAGCTGGTAGCTCACAAAGGAGGCTTCGCTCAATAATTCAAATTACTCTTCAGTATGAGAACGTACCAAAAAGGACTGAAAGGCAATAGAGGACTTCCAAAACGGAGACCGTGTATCGCCACAGCTTCAGTTAGCAAGAGCGAAAGTGTTATGGAGATGCTCATTGAACTCAAGTAGCACATACACAAGAGAGAAGTTGTGCATCATAATTTTTTTTTCACAGTAAATGTTAACAGCCAAGCAGTTGCAGGATAAAGCTTTATTGAAATCCTTGACCACGGTTTCGGTATATATAAATATACCATCACCATAAGAAAGAATACACCTGAACAGAAAGACACCTTCATTAACAAAAAAAACTTAACACCCTAACTCAGAGAGACAAAAACACTTGTAGCTTTAAGTAACCGTATAATTACCAAAATATTACAAGCACAAAAAATTTTAGTAACTTACTAAAATCACATCCTGCAGCAGAGATACATAAAACAACCGTGCCGAAGGGGTCGTCAGCAGTTAAAATTAACATATCACCTCCATCTGTACACCATAATTATGAAAAGGTGTATCATCAGTACTTAGCCTGTGAACTAGCGTGGAGAGGGTGTAGAAGACCTAGGGCAGACAGCTTCATCGAGAGAGGGCACTTGTGGTATGCACGAGACACTCGCGCACGTTAAAACCCAGGGATACATACTCAAGAGCATTAAATTTTTTAAAGTTGTGCTACTTAAAACCCTCTGTCTTAATAAATAAAACATATTACAACCATTTAAGACACCTACACCTAGTCTTAATGACCCTAAAGTGGTGGATAATTTTATTGTTGAGCTTAAAGTTGGTCTTGAGTCTGTAAAAACATGAAAATCCCAACAAACTAGGATTGCTCATAAATGCAGCGCAATTTTAGAAAGAAAGGTCAATTCTGTACAAAATAATGACTTACAACAGAGGGAGGGGAGCATTATCACTAGCATTAACCGTAAATTAAAAAATAATGGGGCTAATGGGATCTCCGAAAGCGAGCAAGATCCTACCCCTACATTGCAAAAGGAAATTAGGGATATTTTAGGCAAAACTAAACATCTTATGAAAGAACTTCAAAAGAAAACATTAATTAACATGAACCCCAGAGCACCTATCCTTGGAAGTCAACACCCAATTCGTCCGATCGTTAATGGAATAAACTGTCCACATCATAAATTAGCGACATTCTTACACACTAAAATTAAAGAAGTCTTCGTTTTTTAAAATAATTATTCCGTTACAACTAGTGCTGAGGTAATAAACAATCTAAGAACGGTAGATTTCACTTCCTCCTCCAGTTTGGTTTCTTTCGACGTTGTAAGTTTATACACTAATGTTCCGGTAGATATCACTCTCCAAATTACTGAAAATAACATTCGACGACATAAAACTTTAAGTGAGTCGCAACTGTCGGAACTTACGAGTATGTCACTATTGCAGGTTGCACTCGATTATAATTACTTTCAGTTTAATGGCAAAATATATGAGCAACCATTCGGCTTAGCCATGGGTTGCCCGTTAGCTGGTATCTTAGCTGACATCTTTGTGAATGCGTTAGAAGAAATTTTTTCTCAAAAGTAATACTGTGTTGGGTAATATGATTTCTTTCTATGCTCGTAATGTTGATTACATACTCATAATATTTCAAGGGAGTGACCAAGCTCTGCAACTAATGTTTCATGTTTTTATCAGTTTTGCACGAGAAAATAAATTTCACAAAAGAGATGCAAAACGATGAGTGAGAACTCAATTTTCTTGCTTTGAAGTTATTTGACGAAATTAGCTTCGACAATTTTCTTAAAAACACTTTTTCTGATAATATTATCCCAGCGGATTCTTGTCATCCACAAGCTCACAAAATTGCCTTCTTTCATCCTGCAGTTCATCGTGCAGTGAGCATACATTTAGAAAAGGATTGTTTAGAAAAAGAAATATCTTTAGTAAAATCGATAGTTACTAACAATGGATACGACCCTAAGTTAATTGACCAAATTATTAGGAAAAAATCAGCTCTAAAATGTTCAACCTTAGGAGATAACAGGGCGAAAAAGAGTGAGGGTAATAACTTTATTTCTATTCCATTTTTGGGGAACGTATCATATATAAGATAAGGAGACTTCTACAGAAGCAATACGGTTACAGAGTTGCCTTTTCCGTAAATAATAGCATGAAACAAAGAGTGATTCATAATATTGGGGCACGGGAAGAACTTGGCACTTTATCCAGAGTTTCCAAAATTACTTATAACGACTGCCCTAAGTATTACATTGGACAGACAGGTAGACCCATTAAAGTAAGATATAAAGAACACATCCTAGGTAAAAATTGGGAAAACGTGTACAATTCCACGTTTACTGAACATCTATTGCTCTTACAGCATACGCCACGTAAACTGGATGACGTAGAATTGCTACACAAAGTGAGTAGGGGTTACAAACTGGACCTGTTTGAGGAATTAGAGATTTTCAAGCATCTGTCTCCAAAAGACGGTTTTATTCTTAGCGAACAGGTGCAGATTGGAAACAAAATCTTTTGGATATTTTCAAAGCCCTCCTTGCTCTAACGTTATATAGTCTGGCTGACTAGAAGTTGGTTTTCTTGTCTGTTGATGCTGTTGAAATGCTCCTTTCCTGTATTGTTGGGATTTTACACATTTTTGATGTTTGCTGTTCGCGGTTTTCTATGCGTATGTGTGGTTTAAATGATTCTATTATGTTTTTTATTCACGACGACAGGTTTCAATTTACTACAACATTTTGTTCGTTTTCGCTAGTATGTACCCTAGTCTTTCATTTTCGCGAGATTCTCGCGCACAACACTAGTGCCTTCTCTCGTAGGATGTGTTCCTTACCTCAAACGTCATCTTCTTGACATTAGGACACAGGCAAATTGGTTTTATATTTCCTTTTGTATGTAGGGTCTTAAATGGTTCAGATATGTTTTATTTATTAAGACAGAGGGTTCTAAGTAGCACAACTTTTAAAATTTGGATGCGCTTTAGTATGTATCCCTGGGTTTCAATGTGCGTGAATGTCTCGCGCATACCACAAGTGCCCTCTCTCCGTGAAGCTGTCTGCCCTAGGGCTTCCACACCTTCTTCACGCTAGTTTACAGGCTAAGTACTGATGATATCCCATGTGCGCTTCGCCCTTCTCTTCATAATTATGCTGTACAAATGGAGGTGATATGTTAATTTTAACTACTGACGACGCCTTTGGCACGATTGTTTTATGTATCTCCACTGCAGAATGTGATTTTTGTAAGTGACTAAAAGTTTTTGTACTTGCAATACTTTGGTAAGTTTACGGTTACTTTCTGTTGAGGTAGTGTGTTAAAGCTTTTTTTCCTAATGAAGGTGTCTTCCTGTTCAGGTGTATATTTGCTTATGATGAAGGTATATTTATATTTACCGAAACTGTGGTCAAGGATTTCAATAACTCTTTATCCTGCAACTGTTTGGCTGTTATCATTTACCGTGAAGATTTTCAACGGTTGCTGCTTCAGCCATGTTTAAAATTTGGCATCATGAAATGGTTTAGGTCCACTGTTAAAATTCGACCACATACGTTTGTTATAAATAACTGAATCGATTGCACTGCAGCTACAGTACTTGACATATTTTCACAAAACTCAATAAGCAGATATAAAAAGTTCTGTATTATTGCAACTGAACTTCAAATTTCTGCCACGAGAGCACAGCAGCGATCAGTTAGGCAAGCTGGCGACAGGCGCAACTTAGCGCATCTTGTGCTTGAATGCTTGTAATCAGTCTGCCATAATTGTGCAACGACACTGCAGAACAAAGTTAAACCATCTGACAACTCCATTCGGCGATGGTAAGTGAAGTTTAAAGCCTCAGAATACATCTGAATGTGGAACTCAACGGGTCGGCCTACAGTCAGTGAAGAAACAGTCGACTGCTTGTAGGAGAGTTTGGCACGTAGATCACAGAAGTCGACGGACAGAGCAAGTAGAGTGCTGAACATAACATAACCGAGCGTTTAGAAGATCTTAAGAAAACTGCTCAAGCTTAAGCGTTACTGCTTGCAGTTGCTACAAGCCCTAACTCCAGATGGCAAAGAAAGACGCTTTGAATTTTTGGTACAGTTGCGTGTGTGTGTGTTTGAGGTTTACGGGCGCTAAACAGTGAGGTCATCAGCGCCCAGGTACAGTTGCAACAGCTTATGGAACAGGAAGTGGTTTCAGAGAAACTTATCTTCAGTGATGAAGCAACATTGTTTTTGTGAATATCACAGTGAACACGCACATTGAACGAAAGTGGTGGACGCAGAATCTCCATGCTTTCGTGCAGCTCATTTGAGAATCACCAACCGCTAAAGTTGTCTGCGCAGTTTCGCGGTCTAGGGTCCATTTTTCTTCTGCGAAAAGACCATTGGAGATCTCGTGTATCCGTACATGCTGGAAAATTGGCTCACGCCACAACAGGAGACCGACAGTGTGGAATTCATCTAGAAATAGTACGGTGCTCCGTCCCATTTCCATCGTGATGTTCAAGAATTCTTACACGATAAATTGAGAAACCGAAGAATCGGTCGAGATGGGGTTGATAATTAGTAATTCATGTCATAACCTCCACGCATTCGCGGCCCAACCCCATGCGATTTTTCTGTCTAGGGTTACGTGAAAGATTTAGTGTTTACCCCTGCTCTACCAATGAACCTATCGCAACTGCGAATTTCCATAAAAGCGCTTTTGGACAGAATGAAAGGGACTTGCTGTGTCGAACGTGGGAAGAACCTGATTATGGACTTGATTTCTGCAGAATCAATATGGGCACATATGGAGCACTTGTAACATTGTGACTTTACTGAATGACGTGTTGTTGAGCAAATGGTGTGCTTAATCAGTTTTGCTGTAACCAAAAAAAAAAAAAAAAATTAAGCAACTTCATCTGGAAAACCAGTATGTAATGCCCTTAATGTAATCAGTCCCTCTGATATTTTCTGTCTCGTGAGCACCGAGTTCTAAGGCCCTGTGCAAGGTCTCGTGCAAATAAACAGTGAAATCGCTCTTCAGACGCTACGGTAATCTTGGTATTGTGTTCTCTCCTTCTCTCCACAGCAGGCATACAAAATATTCAATCTTCGCTCAGCGAAGTGCAATGCCGGCCGTGAGATAGCTTCATACAAATAACGTCAGTAGATTAGTTGATAAATGAATAATCTTGCAACTGTTCAGTGATAATTTTGGGTATTGGCTCAGCGATGTGCAATGTTGCCCGCATTGAAACTGTCACAAACATTAAAACTTTTCTGATTGTGGCACATAAATTTTTTTCTAACTCTGAAAAATCATTTTTTTTCAAGAATACCCATTGGATTTAAACAAAGACGTCACAGAAGAAGATGGGGTACTGATAACGGGATATGCTAAGACCGAATGCTTCAGTTCATTAATTGTATTCAAAATAAAGTTTCTCCTTCACAAAATCTGATACGAAACATTTTACATTAACTTCAAAATCAGTGAACTTCTCAATTGATCTACAATTCTCACTTACTGACGTAATTAGACGCACTTGGATTGTTACATGACGAAAGTCTAACATCGTTTAACGAAATAGATTCCAGAATTTAACTTGTCTGTATCAGGATTACAAAAGAAACAAAATATTACAAATCGGCATACTTAATCAACCTGTACATTAAACCTAATGGCAAATACTTGGTTCCTACATTCAAGGGACGATACTGTTAAGAATTAGCAAAATCCACATTGCGCTGCTGGATACTTAAAAGTAAATATACAAAACTTCGTTACCTTACAAAGCTGTATTACGCTGCGTCCATAGACCTACAGTTAAATTCTCACAGCTGGCCAGTAACTTAAAGTCTTACAACCTACCTTTACCAGAGTGCAACGGCAACTGCTATGGCGCTCCACGCGCCCCTACTTACAATCGATTCTGCCACTCAGGCAACATCTTTGGTTCAGTGGTGACAAAGATACAATCTCTTCTACATGTGATAATCATTTCATGTCATTTCTCATGAAAAAATCTGGCTCCACATGGAAGTGGATCCCTCACAATATCTCAAAAAAAAAAAAAAAATATATATATATATATATATATGTATATATATATATATATATATATATATATATAATCTCTCCGAGTTTTTTATGGGATCAAAGCCCCGCAATAATATGTCAAATAATATAGCTACAGTTAATCTGTGAAATTGCTTCAACTATCTATAATAACCTTTTATTCCTAGAAAACTGAACCAGTTAACCACTACCTCCTACAAATGACTCACTAAAAGACGATGAAGGCAAAGTTATAGAGATTCGAGCTCAAACAGAGGCTTAGCAAGAATCGTTCTTCCTACGGGCCACTGGAATAGGAGAGGTGGCAACTGATAGGTGTACATGAAAGTACCTCCGATACACAACACGAAAAACGGTCCGTTATTTTCGCATAAAGTTTCATAATTTTATGTTTCCCTGCCTTATTACTACTATTCAATATTTCTGTCATACACGTTTTTGTCTGCCACAGGCTGAAGTTTGGTGGAGGATTTTCTGCTGGACAGTTGACTTTATTTTTTTCTATTCTGTTAAGGGAATCAGCAGCCTCACTCCTTTCAATATACGAAATACCAGTGTAGTCAGCCGCCTGCAAACATATGAGAACATGATCACATAGCTTCAAGTAATAGTAAGTTTCTGTCTTTCTTTTTCACCGGGACCCGGGTGAAAGTTTGTAGCCTTCATTTACACCATTATGGCGAAAACAAGTTTGAACGGAAGAAGCTAACGTCACTGCCAATTTTAAAAATCGAGGCATTTGATTGGCGTTGTAGAATCCCACGCCGATCCATTTAGAACTTTCTGAAACTTCTATCTGTTGAGAGAGACAGCCCCTTGATTGGCTTATCGGCCCACGATTTTTAACAGGCACAGGTGATTGGTCTGTTGCCGAACCTCCCTCGTCCGCCCATTAGGAACTGGCTATGAACACAGCGCCAGGGAGAAGTTGTGAAATCTTCTTGCTAGTGACATTCGGACACGAGTAGCCGATAAGCACAAAAGTTTCTTTTGGAACATATTATTAGATATAAGTCGGTTAAAGATTTTATAAGATAGTTCGCGTTCAAACCCTGTGGTATCAGGACCCCCAGGTGTTGGGGGTGATACACTGCCCTTTCTCCTTTTTTTACTTCTGCGTGTTGTGCTGGGTGTTTATCCATCCGGAAATTTGTATCTGTGCGTTTGTGGAGTCAGGTGTCGTTTCGCTGGTGTCGCTCTTAAGCGGCAGTCTTCCGTGTTTACATTTGAGAACTCCAGGCTGAGCCTCGGCGTGGTTGGCTGTCTCTCTTCGTTGCGTAGTGTGGCAGGGTCTGCGGTATTCTGCAGGACAGCTTCGGTTGGTGTTTGTGAGAGCTGCAGGCGACTTCGTTGGACCAGTAGGTCTTTTCAGTTTGGATGTCGCATAGGCTTTTGGGCTTATGTTGCTACGGAATAAGGTGGACAATGGATTCTTACAGGGATTTAATTGATGAACGGAGCGAGCAGCGAATTGGAAATGTGGGTGTTGTTTTACATTACTTGTCTTTCACCTTTTCTGTTACCAGTTTAGATTTTTACTGACCTTATCAAATCGTTGAAATGGCCTCTGTGTCGATACTTTGCATGTGTTGTTTATGGTATACTTGCTCAGATTCAGGCATCAAGTGTGTTCGGCCTGAAATTGGGGCTATCGTGCTGAGGAAGCTTCTGCATTTGGCAGTTGTTCACTTAACTGTTAATCAAGTTTCTACCTGTGTGGTGGTGTGCCGGCACTTGCTACAAGATTGCAGAGCCTTATGGCGAACGATGAGTGTCTTAATCACTTACGTTCATGGTTGAATATTGAAGTTGGGATTGCTTATCTGTGGTTGAAATTTGTTAAGATATTTGACAGCCGGAACTCGGCCTGGTCGTTATTGTCTAGAGGCTATCCTGTGGGCGTGCCAGAACTTTGGTTTATGTTTGTAATGCTGGATATTTGCGAATTTCGTTAGTAGCCGAACTTCGGTTCTCGACTTGGTTACACGTAGTATAGCTCCAGCTTCCTGGTACCATAGTGTAGCCGCATTTAAATAAACTGAACGAACTGTGTAGTTCTAGGCTAAGGCTGACACCAGTGTAAGGTCTGAATGGTGAATAGTGCTATCCCCTTTCTCCGCCTAAGACTAGGTTACTATGACAAAGACTATTGTTGAAAACCTGTGGCTTCCTAATACTAAGTTATTTTTAAGGCGGGCTAGTCACTGAAATTAGTGATTTTCCGTTGTGGCTAAGTATACTAGCGGCTCAGATTGATAAACGTAATAGGGCATCGTTTCCCGAGTGACTGATGCAACTGATTCACAGTTTGTGTAGTCACATGTGTGTTACGCCGTTGAGGTGTCTTGTGGCCGAGGCTGATAAGCAACATATGCAGATATTTCTCTTAAGTGTGGTCTATTGTTGATTCCCAAATTTCAAGGCTTAAGACATTTGAAGCAATTAAAATCGTTGGAGAACTTACTACGATATGCCTTCAAGCCATAGAGTTGCTTTTTAAATTACTGAAACGTTTTAAGACTTGCAGTCCATTTCAAAGTTATCTGTTTTTCGGAGTCCTAAAATTCAGATCTCAATATCACAATCAGTTTAGAATATTGAAGTTGCATAATAGCAATTGTGAGTTATTTTAAGCCGCAGGGAGAATCGTTGACAAATAATCTAGTGTTTTCGTGAATCACTTTAACTTGCTTCCTTCCGTCTATGGCAGATTCCAGAAAATAAACTGTTGTTTACCCTGCCAGCCAAGAGACTGTGATTTATAGGTACCTCTGTTTCCGAATACACTGCTGGTCCTTGTCACGAGAGTCTATTACAGCTGACTGTGTGTGGTGTAGTTACTCCTTCGCTCCTAGGAAGAGGAGACAGAGGCGCCAATGATCCTCCTAGATTCTACCGCTTTTACTAATCTGAATACGTAAAGTTCAGACGCAGCCAGGTGGCCATAGTATCGATGCTGTAACCTATCACGAAGCACGTGCTCTAAGTTGTGCTAGTGTTCGTGCAATGTCACGAGAATTGCCCATCCCACACTCAACAGTACGGTAACTTTCGCGGTTTAATTTACACCGGTACCCTTACAAGATCCACATGGAGCAGTAACTTAAACAGCGTGATCAACAGCAACTTTCTGAACCTTTCCCTTCTGCCACGAATCGAAGTTGATGACATGTGGCGGAGCAATATTCTATGGAGTGACGAGGTAAAGGCGCAGTGAATATATAGAACTGCCGAATCTGGGGTGTTGTTCAATCGCTTGTTGTGAACGAATAAAGTAACATTTCCCTGTTAGCAGATGGCAAACTGTAGACTGTGTAGTAGACCTAAAGTAATAGTATAAATGTCCAGTAACTCAATGTAAGCTATGTAAACAAATGCGTACATCCAAGGGCGTACCCAGGATCTGAACTAGGGGGGAAGGGGGGGCAGGTCATACTAGTCTCAGGAAACAAGGACTCGAGACAACATACAGCACTTCTTATTAAATAAAACAGTAAACCAGTGAAAAACTGCTTTTAATAAACATTTTAAATACAAAATGCACTTGTACAATCCGAGAAAACATGCAGCATTCCTTCTTAAATAAAACAGTAAACTAGTGAAAAACTGCGAATATCTTGTAGGGGGGTGGGGCAGCTGCCACCCTCCTGCCCCTCGCTGGGTACGCCCATGCATACATCCACTTTATTTTTCGAAATAAACTGTGAAACCAGAAACTTTAGACATATCGTCAATAAACAACATAGAATTCCTCACCTCATTGATACATGGCTCATCTATGTACTGTACGCAAAGCAACGTAAAAACATTTGACAATAATCGCTCATTTTTAGAAATATGAATATTTTGTACGAAAAGATTTGAAAATTAACATGTAACAAGTTTGTGGATGGAAAATAAACATAGCCACAGAAGAGAGCTCAAAAAGTGTTCCAACATACCAGAATGAAAATAAAACTACAGAGGTGTCTTGCATGAGGTGGAATTCCTCTCGAACTTTCTTAGCAAACATGAAAATCAGAAGAACTGCAACATTCACAAGACGATAGAGTCACGAAACGTGTTTGTATACGTATAAGAGACCTGGAGACGAAGAACGTTTTCAAATGCATTACATAATGATATGACAGATATTAATAAACCAGATTTTAATCTGGAGAACACTTACAGGGCAGCTGTGGACTCGCACTATAATTTGTTGGTTACCAATTGCAGATTAAAACGAGAAATTGTAAAAAAAAAGCGACAAATTAAGTATTCGGGGCCTGGATAAGTCCAAAGAAACAGAGATTGTTGAGAATTTCAAAGGGAGTATTATGCAACAATAGTGCTGCAGAATATTCCAACAGAGGGGTCGAAACGTAGAGTTAACAAATGGAGGAGGAAGATACCGGCAGCGCGGTCACAAATGTTAGGTGGAAGTGATGTGAACGGAAGCTGCAGGTGATTCATCCTGTAGTTATTGCCTAAATTTTGGAAGGGTTTATCCTGGGAAGCTATTGGTTACACCAGGAGGTAAACTTATAAAGGTGGAGCTGAAGATTTTCTGAAGTGCAGGGTAAGTGACAAGGAAACCCGTGCCATTACTGTACTAAAGAAAGTGAACAGGTGATGGTGATTTGGATGTATGGGTAGTATATTGGGTGTGTATGAACACTGTTTACTATAAGAATTATTTCAGTACAGTATGGTGGATATATATTTTTACTCTTATATTTTATACGCTGGTGGCTGTAGATAGAGATATGGCTATAAAACCAGGAACGAATAAACGCTACTCACAAGGGAACCTCCCCATCGCACCCCCCTCAGATTTAGTTATAAGTTGGAACAGTGGATAGACCTCAAAAAACTGGATCCAGATCAATCGAGAAAACAGGAAGAAGTTGTGTGGAACTATGAAAAAATAAGCAAAATATACGAACTGAGTAGTCAATGGGCAACATATGCAACATCAAGGAGAATAAGAGCTCAAGAGCGCCGTGGTCCCGTGGTTAGCGTGAGCGGCTGCGGAACGAGAAGTCCTTGGTTCTAGTCGTCCATCGACTGAAAAGTTCAATTTTTTTATTTTCAGACAATTATTATCTGTCCGTCCGATGCAAGGTAACTGCGCCATAGTATGGGGACGCCACACCTAAACAAACATCGAAACACACGACGTCAGTCGACTACAGCTCACGGAAGAGAGAGTATTTCCGCTAACGAGGCTCCCTGGCTGGCAGTTGACTGTTCACTACTTTGGACGAGAGTGCATTAAATACGTGAGATGTATTCCGTGTGCAATATGAATCCAGCAAATATAGCTCGGGCCTTCAATAACAATCGCACGGTTTTGCGGTGCGGTCGCAAAACACAGGCGCTAAACTTATTACAGTGAACAGAGACGTCAGTGAACGAACGGACGGATCATAACTTTGCGAAAACAAAGAAAGTAAAATTTTCACTTGAGGGAAGACTTGAACCAAGGACCTCTAGTTCCACAGCGGGTCACGCTGACCACGGGACCACGGCGCTCTTAAACTCCCACAGCCCTTGATGTTGCTTATCTTGCACATGGACTACTAAGTTTGTATATTTTGCTTACTTTTTTCGTAGTTCCACACAACTTCTTCTTGTTTTCTCGATTGATCTGTGTTCAGTTTTTCAAGGCCTATCCACTGTGCCAACTTATAACTAAATCTGAGGGGGGTGCGATGGGGAGGTTCCCTTGTCAGCAGTGATCCACACGCCTCTAGAGCGGCCGGCTCCACACCATCGGCACTTGCTGTCACCAAGAGTATACTGTACATCTGTTTTAAGTTAATGTACTAATACGATTGCATTCATTCCTGATCACTTTCATCCAAGCAAATAGTCGGCCACGAATGCCTTTCTTTTGGGCACCAAAAAAGTAGAAAGAGATTGAGAGATTATAACTGTATGGAGGATGTGTAAGGAATACCCAGCGGAACTTCTGCAGCCTATTCGAATATCAGAGCGTGCGTACATGTTCCCAAGGCTGTTTTCGCTTCACTGCAGAAGTTTCGCTGGGTAGCCCTTACACATACCCCACACAATACCGATCTTTCCACACGCGATTTCCATATTTTTGGAGTCCTAAAGAAAGACATTCGTAGCCGACTGTTTTCATCAGACATAGAGGTGCATGGTTGGGCACAATCATGCTTCTGTAACAAGCCGCAAACACTTTTCCACGAAGGCATTGACCGCTTTGTCTCACAGCGGGATAAATATACTGCCGTTTATGACGATTTCTTTTTAAATAATGAACAGATGACTTACGTCTTTCCCATCTGTCTTGTTTTCATTTCACTGCCCCTTATATATTGCTCATTCTGTTCAACGGCTCCTGTAAGTCTTTCTCATTTGCAGTGAGCACATAAATGTGATTAGTGAATCTTATCACTGATATGGTTTTACCCAGAATTTTAATCCAACTTCCCATCCTTCCTTTCATTCTTCGACGTACGAGTGGAACAGTAGAATGAAAGTACTTCATTCTTCCCTCGTACCCTATTTAATCTGATCGCTTCACTCTTGGTCTTACATTTTTTCAGTTTCTTCTTGGTTCTTGTAAATATGGATTTTTGCCCTTCTTCCCCTATAGCTTGTACTTAATCATCTTAGGCACAATTTTACGTTGACTAAGGAATTTTCTAAGTCAACAAATCCTGTGAAGATGATTTTTTAAACCCTGCTTCCATTATAAAGGGAAATGTTTAGTACTGCACTATGGTGCCTTTGACTTTCCTAAAACCAAACTGATCCTCGTCAAAGAAATCGTCAACTTTTTGCACTTTCTTCCATTAACAATCCCAATTCCCATATCTTCCAACGTGCTGCAAAGCTGACTCAAAGGCTCTGCTCTATCCTATACAGCCCCCACTTCGCCAATGTTACTTAACCCTGTCTCCTGTTCAAAAAATGTTGAAATGAGTGTGAATTCCTAAGGGGCCAAACTGCTAAGGTCGTCGCTACCTAGACTTACACACCACTTGAAACTAACTTACGCTAAGGACAACACACACGCCCATGCCCTAGGGAGGACTCGAACTTCCGGCGGGAGGGGCCGCGCAGTTCGTGATATGACGGCTGGAACTGCGCGGCCACTCCGCTCGCCCGCCTGCTCCTCATGTCCTATCCTATACCGATGGTACTGTTTTGATGCTAAACAAGTCGTTCTCTGTTGGTATTCATACCTTTGTTTGTCCTTGAAACATATTATTTTCTAAGTAAGTTTCCTTCTTTAGATTAGGACTATTTCTGCCATACACAGAATCAATATTTAATCCCCCCCCCCAGTTTCACATTATAAGCATTGGTTGAAGACTTTCAATATCTCTATGAACTGGAGGAGTAACAGGTAATAAAAGAGCTTCTGTCGTTATATTTCTCGAAAGTTCTGAAATCTTTCATGAAGTCAGTCGGTCTTACTGTGCACTTACAGCTTATCTCCACGAAAAAACTTCGGCAGCCTCAGAAAGGATTTCGTACGTCGCGTTTCCGTTTCTACATTATTCAGTGCATCTCTGTCTGCTATATAGCTCACACCACTGTAAGTCAATCTCCATTACAGTGCTCGAGATTGAATTGGACAAAACGAGCTACAGAAAGTTAGCGACGTGTATTTCTCTCCTACTGCAAGCACTGATTTGCACTGCGGGTGCAGACCCTGGGAAAAATTTCGTTCCCTTACAGTGCAGTAATTTATTTTACGGGTATTCACAGACGTGGAAAGCTGTTGCTATTCGAGCTCATATGCAACGATGCAAGAGAAGTGGTAACTGGAAGTGCACCCGTGCTATTCTGTAGGACAATCGTAACGTGCGTTCAGTCTCTAGCATGTCAAATTCCCTCAAAAGCCATTTGTGACAGGGAGGCTTTTGCGGTGTGGGTGGCAAAGAACAGAATGCCATTCCCCATTCCAGCCACTAAGGCACGGCACGAAATTGGTCGTGTGTCAGTGCGTGTTTCGCTCGTCATTTTCACAAAAGGTCGGCTGAAAGCGGACGAAACTACAGCGAAACTGCCGTTTGTGGTTGCGCAAATGTTGTTCCGTCTACTATGGGAGCGCTGCTTTTTTTCCCGGCCGGAAGACCACCTATACTAGTTCTTTGTTGGCGTCGCACTGGGTTCGGTAGAGAGCTCACCGCATCAAAGGCCCGCCGGCGTGGAAGGATGGAAAGTGGGGTGGCAGGGGGAGGGGAGGGGTAGGCGGTTGGTGGGGGACGGAGTGCGAGAAAGAGGGAATGGCGGAGAGGGTGGCAGCAGTTAGCAGTCGTGCGGCAGCGTACCAGCTTTGACGGAGAAGGAGTGACGTAGTGTGCGCATGTGTGGGTGAGGGTGGCGTGGTGGGGGAAAGGAGCAAGGCTGAGCTGTGAGCGGAGCACAAGTCGGCTGAGCGTCCGGACCGACATGCGGCACTGAAGAGAATCCCCAGCTACGTACACACGCCCCAGCACGCCACTATAGGTGAAGTGCAAGGGAGGGGATTCACGTGCGCCTGACGGCTGATCGGATTAAGGCGCGTGGCGGGAGAGGCATGTAGGTTGACGGTGCGACGGAGCCAGCTCGGATCATGGTGTACTGCCTCTGACACCAGCCCGCTACTCTGTTCCGTGGGGTGCTGTAATTTGAACTTTTTTGGCAACATGTATTCGTACAAAATGCGGTGAAAAGCCTACACACACATTTCGCGAATTGCTTTTCAGTGTAGCCTTCCCCACCTAGCTCCTGTCTCACCAGCTAGTAACCAAAATCTGCATTTCTATGTGTCTGGACCGCGACAATGCCAATTTCCCTGTGTGGCATTCTGATTCCCTTATCAGACTCCACGCATATGATCCTCTAATTTACTAGATCCGTCTTATTGCGTCTTTCACAACTACTCGCCCATCCCATGTCGCTCTTAAATACCAGTTCCATCTTCCATTCCACTGCAGGCATACCCCTAAGCTCTGTCCTCCGCCATTCCTCTATACTCTCTACATGATAAAATAGTTTACGACGTACCGCAGTAGTGTTGGAGAAGTCGACACGAAGAAATCTATGTAGGACACTTACGATCTCTCAAACCGGGAAGCACCCACAAATTGGTGCATTTTCAATATCATCTCCCCATTTCATGCCACCGGCTTCGACCGTCTGAATTTTAAAATATTTTATTTCGTAAATGTTATTAATTGGAACTTTCCGGTGAGGTAATGAAAGAATGGATACTGTCGTAAACGTTACACAACTACTAATTATGTTTACATTTCCACCTAAATTTCGTATTAAGAAAGAAAGATAAACGATACGGCTAAATTATTCATTTTACGCTGTTAAAATTCACAAAATTTTGATATGAAATTAATACAAACGCCAATTTCACATTTCTAAGTGCGAGAACAAGGATTTAAATTCGATTTTAGCCAGAAAAGGATATGAGTTTCAAACGGTGAAGACCGACTAAGCCGTTGGCGTAAAACGGCGACGGGATATTCAAAACCTTACGCGGGCAGCGAGTGCTGTTGCTTGGATCCATTTTGCACCCAGTTTCTGTTTCCCAGCCTCATATACCACAAGTGTCCCATATCAATTTGTTCATCTCTACTTCACCTGCGCTACTGTGATACGTTGGAAATAGTTATGAAGATTTTTTTGGAACATTCCTTCAGAAAACAGCGGTCGATAAAATTATATTGAAATTATTTCCATAAAACAGTTTACACCGCATGTAAGTTGTATTATTTCATTTGGTAACCGGTTTCCATCTTTTGTTACACCAATATGAGACCTCTCACTACTCTGTAAAAAAGGGTATTACTACAGAGCTGCAGTACATTCCTAGAAATGATTGACCGTGATTCTTCTAAGCTGCAGACTTCGCATTGCTGACAGGATCGAGAAATATTGTGGCAATTGTTGTGTAGCATGAGTTGTTTGGTTGTACGGCTGTTCATAGATAATTATACCGTTTCCTTGGCGCGAGTGTGGTTTCGGAAGCGCCCCGTGGCCAAGGTGGGATGCAAGATCGTTGCCGAAATTTGTGTCTGTGATCTTTTCTCTATGACTTCTTCGAATTTGCGGTTCCAGGTCACAACATTAATCAAACATGGCTACAATATACAGCCAGAAATCAGTCCCCTATTTGCACAACGACATCCCCCCCTTCTCCTGCTGCAAGCTTAATAATAGCAGCATTTTACTATTTGTGTGAGAGGACGATAAATGTGCAGTTTATAAGTCGAAAAGCTGGCTTTTCCACGAGTTAAGACCTGCTCTATAGTCTGTTGGAATAGAGTGCAACATAGGTTTACAGAGTTAGGAATTATCCGGCCCTATTAGCTCCACTGCACAACAATGTATAAAACTGACGAGAGAACGACTATCTTTCTTCAGTCCTAGACTGTAGAGTCGCTTCTGCCGGTTACTTTGTGGGGTGTTTCGGAAGGTTCAAGTGCTGGATGTGGATTATACTTACCGAAAAAATCAGTAAGTGGTAGTTTCCAAAACTAATGTCGTTCATCTTTCACTATACCAGATACCATGTAAATAATGCGATACATACATTACCACGACCAGACGTGAATTTCTGTAAGCAACCAATATTATATTCTTTATTTCCTGTTTTCCCAGTTTTGTAGTAGAGTAATATACTTTTAAAAAATATAATCATTTGGTAACTATTAATCCTTCGAGATACAATATAATTTATGTACACGCTATCAAATTTAATTCTTGAGTCATTACATGTTCTAAAACTCATGAAACGTGGAGAAACTGGAATCTTGCCCTTCCTGCATAAATTTCTGCAGACGAGTGTGATAAGAGGTCATGAGATACTCTCTTTGTTGATCCAAATACCAGTGATTATGCTTCTGTAAAATCTTACCGATCTGATAAGTTATGTTTCTTTAAAGAGAGGGAGAGAAATTAGGTTTTACAGAGTTGTTTTTATCTATTTTTTTGGCATACTATTATTAGTTCACAGATCTTTGTTTTTAGTTAGAAGTGAAGGTTTCCGATGAGTAAATTCCTTTAGCTCTGTCATCTCTCTGGCGATCCCAGCTCACTTTCCCCAAATTTGTGACGTTAAGTGAGCAGAACTATGCCCCACCCAAAGCACCGCAAGACCTGCCCTCCTTATCCATGACCTCATCACCCTCATCACAGCCATGATGAGCTTATTGCTGATGTCATCGTTATCATTATCACGTGACAAGCCACGCTCCTCGCCATCACCTTACGGTTTCCCCACCCTTTTCTCCCTCCCCCATTCCCTCTCCAGTCAGTCTCAATGTACTATGAAAATGAGGGTGGCCAATCAGAATGTAGCTCTGAAATATCGTATGCTTCATAAGAACTACGTTAAAATGGCGCCAAGATCGGAGATATGCAGTGTTTCCGAAAAAAATACGTAAACTTCATCTCACATGTCCGCACACAATATTGCCAAATCGTCTTCTGTGTGTGTGATTTACACCAGAGTATACTTCCCATCACTCTGTCTTTCTATCTTTTTTTTTTATGACTGGCCACGAATTTATGTCCTGTGCCAGCCTCTTCATCTCAAGAGTAACCTTTGCCACCTACGTCCTCAGTTATCTGCTGGATGTATTCCAATCAATATCTTCCTCTACGGTTTTTCGTCTCTACATCTCCCTCTAGTACCATGGAAGCCATTCCCCCATGTCTTAACAGATGTCCTATCATCCTGCCCCTTCTCCTTGACAGTGTTTTCCACACTCTTTTCCTCTCCGATTCTGCGCAGAATATCCTCATTCCTTATCTTATCAGTCTATCTAATTTTTAACATTAGTCTGTAGTACCACATCTCTAATGCTTCGATTCTCTACTGTTCCGGTTTTCCCACACTCCACTTTTCACTACCATACAATGCTGTGCTGCTAACGTATATTCCCAGAAATTTCTTCCTCAAATTAAGGCCGTTGTCTTATATTACTACTGTCTTACATCCTCTTTGATCCGAGCATTATTCTTGTCAGCAACTTGTGTGCATGAGCTGTTAGGATTGTTGTGCGATAATTCTCGCACTTGCCAGCTCTTGCAGCCTTCGGAATTGTATGGATGATATTTTTCCGAAAGTCAGACGGTATATTGCCAGGTTCATACATCCTACACACCAACGTGAATAGTCGTTTTGTTGCCACTTCCCGTAATGATTATAGAAATTCTGATGGAATGTTATCTATCCCTTCTGCCTTGCTTGATCTTAAGTCCTCCAAAGCTCTCTTAAATTCTGATTCTAATCCCAGATTCACTATCTCTACTAAATCGACTGCTGGTTCTTCTTCTATCACATCAGACAAATCTTCCCCCTCATAGAGGCTTTCAATGTACTCTTTCCACCTACACGCTTTCTCCTCTGCATTTAATAGTGAATTACGGTTGCTTTCTTAATGTTACCACCCTTGCTTTTAATTTCACCGAAAGTTGCTTTGACTTTCCTACATGTTGAGTCAGTCCTTCTGACTATCATTTCTTTTTCGATTTCTTCACATTTTTCATGCAGCCATTTCCTCTTAGCTTTCCTGGACTTCCTATTTTTTTTCATTTCTTAGCGACTTGTATTTCTGTATTCCTGTCTTTAGCTGAACATTTTTGTATTTACTTCTTTCATCGATCAGCTGAAATATTTCTTCTGTTACCCACGGTTTCTTTGCAGTTACCTTCATTGTACCTATGTTTTTCTTTCCAGCTTCCGTGATTGCCCTTTTTAGAGCTGTCACTTCCACTTCAGCTGTACTGCCTAGAGAACTTTATGCGTATCTCGTCCTTCCTTAATGTTTCCATAACCCATTTCTTAGCGTATTCTTCTTCCTGACTAATCTCTTAAACTTCAGCCTACCCTTCACCACTACTACATTGTGATCTGCATCTATATCTGCTCCTAGGTACGCCTTACAATTCAAAATGTGGTTTCGGAATCTCTGTCTGACCATGATGTAATCCAATCTTTTCCAAGAATTTTTCCTCTTCTTGTGATTCTTGAACAGAGTGTTAACTATTACTATCTGAAATTTGTTACAGAACTCAATTATTGTTCCTCCTTTATTCCTTGTCCCAAGCCCATATTCTCCTGCAACCTTTCCTTATACTCTCTGGCCTACAAGTGCATTCCAGTCCCCCACGATTATTAGATTTTCATCTGCCTTTGGGTATTGTATAACCCTTTCAATATCCTCACATACTTTCTCTATCTCTTAATCTTCAGATTGCGACGTCCGCGTGTTTATCCGAGCGACCGCTGTCAGTGTTGGTTTGCTGTCGATTCTGATAAGAATAATGCTATTACTGAACTTGAAACTACCTATTTAATTACTTTTATTAATCACTGACGTACAGAATTTTCCTGACAAAGACAACTCAAACTTAACCTATTCATTTGTCACCCACAATATACAAGCCCAACAAGATCTGACAGCTATACATTGACAACATGACTTCCAACAATTAACACAAAAGAATAGCCCATAATTGCAAGAAATCCTAACAATAATACGAATCCAAAAAAATAGGTAATTAAAGAAATATGAAACTATCATCAATTCTGCTAATTGCCTAAACTCGAACCACAACAATGCAAACCCCTTTCTTTTTTCTAAGTCACTTACCTCACAGAAAATCCTCATAACACGAACTACAACAATTACAGCAAGTAGCAACTACAGCTAGCTATTCTACTATAGGATCTAACTACTAGGAGGCATATGGTTAGCGAAAGAAAGCAAACAATGTATTTAGAAAATTTTACCTCATTCATGTGACATCCAGTTCCAAAAATTATATAGTTTTCAATAATTCCACTGCCAGAACATTATGAACCAAACAATCATCATCATACATTTCCTTGCGTATTTTCTTAGAAACACATCATTTCATCTCATTGTGTAATGCATGTCCTACCAACACAGAGTCCCCACTAAGAATCTCATGTACACACACTTTCCTATCTACTCGCTAGCTGCTAGTCAGTCCAACCACTTGCCGAGGGCACAGAACGCAGTCAGCTATATTAACACAGTCTATAGCGCTGCCAACATACAAACAGGGTACTTACAAACCGTTCAAACTCTCGGTCCTACCTTCCAGCTCATAACGAATCGTACTCCTGTTGTACCATTTTCTGCCACTGTTGATATTACCCTAGTCACCTGACCAGAAATCCTTGTCTTCTTTCCACTTCACTTCACTTCACTGGAACCTACTGTATTTAGATTGAGCCTTAGCATTTCCCCTTTCAAATTGCCTATTTTCCCTACCACATTCAACCTTCTGGCATTCCACGCCCCGACTCTTAGAACGTTATCCTTTCGTTGATTATTCAATATTTTTCTCATAGTCACCTCCCCTTAGCAGCCCCCTCCCGAAGATCCGAATGGGACACTATTCCGGAATCTTTTGGCAATGGAGATATCATCATGACACTTTTTCAGTTACAAGCCACATATCCTGTGGAAACACGTTATGTTTCTTTAATGCAGTGGTTTCCATTGCCTTCTGCATCCTCATGCTGTCGATCATTGTTGATTAATCCGCCTTTAGGGGCAGTTTCCCACCACAAGGGCAAAAGAATGCCCTGAACCAATGTCCGCTCCTCCGCCCTCTTTGATATATCCATTGGCAGAATGAGGGTGAATTCTTATGCCGGAACTCTTCGGCCGACAATGCTCATTATTAATCAAAATTTAAGTGTTGCTGGGTTTCGAACACCGGACTGAGGACGTTTTGATTATGAATCAAAGACGCTGCCCTTAGCTCTAGCTCATCATTAAATGTCAGTACACAACATCAAAAAATGTTTCCTGCATCTGCCTCATCAGTATCTCTAAGATTAATATACCACAGTAAACTTCATCTCTCTCTCTCTCTCTCTCTCTCTCTCTCTCTCTCTCTCTCTCTCTCCACCTCTGTCTCGACGTTAAATGTCTACATGTATCAAAAGATTATTTTCAATTCTGCCCCTTCGTCATCAAGCTCTGTCCCTCCCTCCCTCCCTCCTCCCCTCTCTCTCCTCTCTCTTTCTATCTTTCTTTCTTTCTATTGTTGTCTCATCACTAAATTTCATCTCACGCATGTGGCTACGCAACATCATAGTAATATTTCAACATCTGCCTCATCTGCATCATAATGCTTGGGTTCTGCTTTAATCAGTTAACATCGTGACGTACTAGCTTAGAAACTGGCGTTGCTTTGCTGTTCATTTATAGCTGTGCCTAAGACTTCGTACGCGCGAATACGCTTCGAATAAACTTTTGAAGTAGTAAGATTGGGAACACGAACGAAGAGCTTGTTTGCTTCACTAACGCCCGAGAAAGCCAGGTAGAGCCGACAGTGCGAATAGAAGCTGACACCAAGATCCACGACTGCAACACATAGTGTCTGGGCCAGTACTGCTCATGGCATAATGTGAGCTCCCTCGAAACTGTACAGATTTAAAGTGAAATAGTAATTTGGTAGCAAAAAATGGGAATCTGGCTATATAAAGTCGTTCGCCAGCGCCATTTCCCTTCAGAATTTCAGTTCGGGTGATGTTACGTTGTCCGCAGCTCGTGGTCGTGCGGTAGCGTTCTCGCTTCCCGCGCCCGGGTTCCCGGGTTCGATTCCCGGCGGGGTCAGGGATTTTCTCTGCCTCGTGATGACTGGGTGTTGTGTGATGTCCTTAGGTTAGTTAGGTTTAAGTAGATCTAAGTTCTAGGGGACTGATGACCATAGATGTTAAGTCCCATAGTGCTCAGAGCCATTTGATGTTACGTTGGAGAGAAGTAACATTAAGCTGCTGTGAGTGAAGGTGTCTGGCGAGAAAAAAAATGTTCAAATGTGTGTGAAACCTTATGGGACTTAACCGCTAAGGTCATCAGTCCCTAAGCTTACACACTACTTAACCTAAATTATCCTAAGGACAAACACACACACCAATGTCCGAGGGAGGACTCGAACCTCCGCCGGGACCAGCAGCACAGTCCATGACTGCAGCGCCCAAGACCACTCGGCTAATCCCGCGCGGCCTGGTAGAGAGATATTGCATTATTACGCTTGAGCCGTGGCGAGCTGGCGCGAGTGTTATTTTGTTCATGTATCGTTGAGATCGATTGTGGTTGAGCTAAGCTATCTTTGCTTTTCACGTATCTTATCTTCCGGGTTGGCGGGCGAAGGGATTGGGGTTGTTTGTTAGCCTTCGACGGGTAATCGCCGAGATCTCGTGACATTCGCTGAGAGACGAGTGTCAACCGCTGCCGATCGAGCGTGATGACCGTTACATGTTGTGGAGTGAAATTGGTCGGGCGTTTTGGTGGCATGGGCAGCTTGGAGATACGAGTTCTGTGACTTCATTGAGAACAAAATTTGGAGGGAAGCGGTGAAGCTGTGGAACCCACTCCTTCGTGTTGTGTACGTGATATGAAGTAAGTGGTCGTAATTGTGTTTTGTTGCCCGACGCACTCAGAGGCATTTAAATTTTATTATTATGGTGAGACTTTCATAGTCGAACTTAAGTTGGGTTGGAAGAATTCAGTTGCCCTAGTTAAATGGTGGCTGTTATTTGAAAGTTTTCTCAGAAGTTTTGCTAGTAATCTGTGTTTCTTGTAATCAAATGATTTTTTGTTGGGGTTTTCAAAGCCTGCCCTCTATTAACACGGTTGTCCGTGTGTAAAATGCTTAAGATCAAAGTTGCGAATTTGTCAGTAGTTTAATGTGTTCCTGTACACACTTACCCATATATTGAGTCAAAGGTTCTGCCGTGTGTTTCTATGTTTCAGAGTTACTGGAATGTCTCTGTGATTCGCGCAAAAACCTTTGATTGTGCCAGCGCCTTGGCAGGGAGTGAAATGTCATCCGAGCTCTAGGCCTGGCAGTGTTTAAGAACCTGGCCACTACCGGAGTTGTTCACATACCGCCTTCCAAAGTTTAGTATCTATCTTCCATCCTCCAAGGTGGGTTATATTGTATGTAACCTGTTCTTATAAGAACCTGTTTCCTTAAATATAAGCGATTGGCGACTGGCTAAACTTGAAATTGCATAGCATCTGCTGAGTTCCTTGGGCAGCTCTTTCTAGTAGATTTTCATTAAGGCGACGTAGCACGTGAACATTTATTTTTAAAGATCAGTGTTTCTGCTGTAGTTCATTAGGTATGTGGTTCTATTATGTTATGTAATTGGATCTTAGCTTGGCACTAGTGTTGAAGTTTCATTAAGTCACTCTTTATTGGTAACTGTTTTCATTACATGTGTTTTGAGGGAAATCCTATATGAGAGTTTGAATTTCTGAAGTTTGTCAGTAGTTCTGTTTCCTTAATAAGGGAAAATAAAGTGATGATATTAGTGCCTGGCATCGTTAAGTTTGTAATTGACCTTTTAACAAGTGCTTCTTTAACGGATTGAAATAGTAAGTTTATAAGGGTATTTTAGTGAAGAATGTTAAGTGTGGCCATCTTAATATAATAACTGGTTTTAAGGAGTTTGATGAAGTGGCTATGTGAAGTGACTGATAATTGCTATGCTTAAGGTTCCTGGAACATTAAGTTTTTATAACTTTCTCTTAAGGGACTGTTTATTTGAGAACTGAGTACGCTGGGTTTCTGACTGTATTTGCAAAGCTTTATCTAGTGGCTCGTCCACAATTTGTAATTGTCAAATTCCTTAAAAGGTGTAATGCCAATAAACTGTCTTAATTATAAGTTGTGACTACCAACCATGATTCCATCCCGCTTAATCTTTTATGTTATATAAGAAATGGTGGGTAAGTGTAGTACGAAAAGGGATCCACGTACCAACGCTCTCGATCAGAGTTGCGTTGTGCCTCTCTCTTGGAAGGAGTCTCCAAAGAGCGGGATAAAGACTTATGTTCTTCAGGCACAGAAAGTCCTGCGTTACGATGTTCACTGGGTTTTTTAGACCACATAGTCCTCAATCTTTTAGCCATTCTGGTGTATCCAGAAAGACTAGACCATTTTCTAGGCGTTTTTATTCGTAAACAAAACGAAATGGAATGTAATGAGTAGATACCCAAATCACAAAGCAAACTTAATAAAACTTTTCTGGCAAATTAAAACTGTGTGCTGGACCGAGACTCGAACTCGAGATCTTTGCCATTCGCGGGCAAATGCTCTACCGTCTGAGCTACCCAAACACGACTCACGCCCCGTCCTCACAGCTTTACTTCTGCCAGTACCTCCTCTCCTACCTTCCAAACTTTACAGAAGCTCTTCTGCGAACCTTGCAGAACTAGCACTCCTGAAAGAGCACTTGCCCGCGAAAGGCGAAGGTCCCGAGTTTGAGTCTCGATCGGGCACACAGTTTTAATTTGCCAGGAAATTTTCATATCAGCGCACACTTAGCTGCAGAGTGAAAGTCTCATTCCGGCAAACTTAATAACTTTGCCTTTCCTAGCAAAAAATATAAATGAAACATACCCAAGAAAGCAAAGCAATGTCGTTAACATTACACAAAGCAAAATCAGTAAATCCGTATATGTTAGCTCCAATAAATTCAACATTAGTTTGCACCTGTAAAAACCTGTTGTAATCTTCCAAAAATACTTCTGTCATTCCTGTAACAAAACTTTCCTAAGAAAGAAGTCAAATATAAATAAAATCTACTGAAAGAAGCAAAGCAATATCGAGACCTTCTTAATACACAAAGCGAAGTCAGTAAGTCCTCATGTCCTAGCTAAATAAACGCAAACATTCAAAAATGTGTCTATCACTGTCACATCTCCATCTGTTGGTTCTATGGGGTACAACGAAACTAACGGCCATGTCTATTGGTACTTTGGTGTGATAAGCCTCGAAGATTAAACATCCGAAGTACTATGTTGAGCAGACGATTTTACGTAAAATTTTAATTACGTCTTTTTTTCCATGTTCCAATTTTTATGAAATGAGACCTATATGCTACTCCAAGCTACGCTCCTGTTACCTGTGGAAATCCCATGAAAGTTCATGTAATAGTTTCGGAGATTGGCGTATTCAAACAGACGGCTTTATTGTATTATAGGGTATAGGGTAGTTGTTACGCACAGCTGTGCTCTCGAATCAACAGTTCTGTTATGATGATGATGGTAAGTAAGTAAGCGGCTGTACGTGCAAGAACATCAGCTGACCTGACTTGACTGGGTGTTTGGGTGAGCATAGCTCATGATGTGTGACCCGCTCTCCCCCCCCCCCTCCCCTCCCCCCTAACCGTTCCAATGTACGATGCTTCAGCTTGTACAGCACAGCTGTCAAGCATTGTGAACGAAGGGGCTTGGGCAGCAGGGTGAAACTATGCATCATGCTATTAAAGCAGCTACACGTTACACATCTTTAAGACAGGATTAAACAGCCAACCAGTTGCACATAAACGATAGGTATTTTACGATTTAGCAACATTTCATTGTGATGAAGACATTCCTAGTAGGTGTCAAAATCTAGGTCAATATATGTACCGTTTATGTGCAACCATTTGGTTGTTTAATCCTATCTTGAAATTAGTATACGGTTGCTGAGTAACAGCTATGTTCAAAAATGTAACATTATACAACATTACGTTATGCGGCAGATAGGGAGCAACTATCGATTAAATTCATTTAAGGTTGTATTAGCATTGTATTCATTACTTTGTATCGTATCATAGAGCTCGATCGACGAATAAAAGCCTTTTCTCAAGTATGATAAAGTTCAAACGTCAAAAAGTAAACAGCTTTCTGACAGATTTGATATTTTTCCCTAATTCGTGTAATTTTCTTCAAATCAATAAGTATCTTATACTAAAAACGTTCTGAAGTAGCCTATGTTCTTTCTTAGTGTATGTGCTATCTTCATGTCAGATTTAATTGAAATTGGTTCTGCAGTTTAGTGTGAAAATGTATCGGACTTACTTTCACGTTTATAATATTCATATGGATAAAACTTTCAGTTATTAAGTCTTTTTTTCTGTGACCCGATTCTGAGGAAATTAGGCCTATATGGTGTCCTAATCAATGATCATTTATCTGTAAAAACACCATGAAAGAGTTTATTAGGTTGAAACATACAGATACATAAAACTTTAAATGAAACCTTTTCTTGTCGTGAACCTATCTTGATGAAATTAAGCTTATACAGCGCCCAACCTGTACTCAATTTACCGAAACCGCATGAGAATTCGCCTACTAATTTTGGAGAAGCATGTTCAAACACGCAGACAGCTGTGACAGTTTTATAGATTTATAGGTATTATTAATATAAATTACAGAGGGAATGAAAAGAAAAAAAAACTCTAAACAAAAGATAAAATAGATACATATTTGATTACAAGGTTTTTTTTTTACATTTTTCGTATAATACCTGACTATGAACTTCGATGACATGTAACCTACATCGTTTGACGTTTTATACTAACACATACAGTGAAAACATATGCATCAGATTTACAGTTTACTTCATCTTCAATACTCCTTAGAATATCGTCTACTGCAAACAATAGGTTCTTGCAATTTGGGTAATTATTCGAGACATCTTCAGTAGAGAGCCAAGTTCTCACTGCTGAAAGTATCTTAATACAAACGAAATGATTGTGAATTGCATTTTGATGGCAGATTACGTATAATGTGAATAACACATCCTAAATGTAACAATCAATGTGTTTGTCACACTGAAACTGAAACAGATCACTGTAACACACACATTCATATCTTCCATATACTTCAAAAGCAATAATGTGTTCAGGACTTTTAAACCATGTAGAACTGTGTTATCATCGTCATTGCTTCTGAAAAGTCATATAAGTCGCACCCAATACCAATGCCTTTATAAGCAAGAACTAAAAAAATGTTGTGAATTAAACAAGTGACAATCATCTTCTTTTAAAGAAGTAATATTATATCTCTTTTTGATCCACTGGACACTACTTCTGTTAACAAGAATTTAAAAAAAGCTCTCTTTTCTGCAGGTGGATTCATCTGTAAGTATCTGTTAGTATGTATGAATTTTGGAAAGGAATAGTGTAGTTGTTATTAAGGCTGTGGGGTTGTGGAAATGAGGTCTCCATTGTTCTCCTAATGCAAACAATGAGATTACTTGACATTGCCATGTATGTAAACAAACTATGCACATATGCTGTTATGTTTAAGCAAACATAATTTATGACCCTAACATAAATAAACTGTGCCTCAATGCACACTGGATATTTATTTAAGTTCCAGATGTTCATCTGCCTGACACCTGTCAAGCTGCTTCTACCTCCCTGCTCCCAGACTTATCTCCTTCTATCGGTACAAAATTGATGGGAAATTCAGATGTGGGTTATCCTGTGGGCTGAATTACTATAATTTATTACATAAAAATGATGCCAAACGCTTTGACATTGAAGCAGATGTGTGAGAATGATGGCGTATCGACTAAATTACTACCTGTGTAATATGCATAATGAAGTCATGGCTGCCCAATAACATTTTCTGTAAGCATTCAAACTTAAGACAATCTTCCATTTATATTTACATTTGCAGGTCAATTTCTTCCAAATTTAAGACTATTAAGCCACAATTTTTTGTTAATTTTCTTGCAGTATTTCAAAAACACACTTTCTAAGATTGTCATCCAAACACACACACAGATAATCATAAATATGGAAGTACAAAAAGTTTAACGATTATCTCAGAGCAGTATTTAACAGTTTCAATGGCGCATTACTTAAACAAAGACACTCTTGCTACGCAACAAGTCTAAATTTCACTATAAGGAACTTATCACTGTATCAGTAATGTATTAAAAACAATGGCCTACATACTGTGAAATCACTCTGGATGCCTTAGAGGATTCTGACATTATAAGGTCATTATAGACTTGTAAATAACGATGGGGAAACAAAAAATATTCAAGTAGAAACGTTTCTACAGACAAGTACGGTGTATTAAAACATTATCGAAAGGTCAGATATATCACATGAGAGAGACAGCAGGACAATGGATATGTAGAAGTTATAAAACAATGGGATACCCTTTAGTGTAATCTACATGGTTGTCAGAACAAGACCACTTGCTTGTTAAAAACAAATATGAAGATGATGTCACTATCAAATTGTGCTTCTTAAACATTTCAAGATGTCTTGACCACAATTCTATTGTTACAATATGCCTTATGGCCTTCAACTTACGTCATTATCAAACGCTGTAAAAATACGAATACAAAACTGGTATCAGTAGAAAAGCAATATTTCTACTGACACCAGTTATGTCTTTGTATTTTTATATCCTTTAATTTTTAAATAAGTCGAAATTCATAGTGTGTTGGAATAAAATAACTGTGGTGAAGACACGCCTAAACGTTAAGTGCATCCAATGGCCACTTGGTCTCACAACACAATTACGACAATTGTAAACTATATTTCCTTACCGATTATCACCCAGTACTCAAATACCCACTTTCATCTAGTTATCACGACTATCAGCCAAAGACTCATGTAAATCATCGTAAGTATGAAACATTTAACATTTAATCATTACCACAGGAAAGGATGGAATGTAACAGGAACATTCATTTAACTAAACAATTATCGCGTAGGGAAGTTCACCATAGTCTCAGCCTGTTGGACAAGTTCTAAATGCATCGAGCATTTCGAAGTACGCCTGGGTGTCATTGCCACAAACTCTTCTACTTCACTGGATAGGGACGTGAGCTTTCCGATGTGTCTGCAGTACTGCCGTCCACCATACCAGACATTTAGGTAACCCATTACGCTAGGTTGAGCACATAGCCCTTTGTCTAAGTTCAATGCACCACCTCACCCGAAACAGCAGTGAGACGCCATGCGGCTTGATCACTATGTGGAGAGTGTCAGCCACTGATCTTAAAAACCCTTTAATTTTAAAACCGTTACATTTATAGGAGTGAGATATTATTTAACATTCCACCATCTTGTCGTACAATAGCAATATTCCTCTGTATAGAGATTTTCATACATGTGTTGGTTACATATTAAAAGAAAATCATGACGCTCCTGCACAGTAACGACACAGGGACTGCAACAACCACCTCCCGGTTAATGTGTCTCCAATCGGTCTCGCTGATTAAACATATCTTTCATTACGCACCAACATCAGAAAAAACTTATTTTATAAACAAGTCCATTTCGCTCTGAATATGGAACTTCTGCTACTGCTATCATTTAACGCACATCCCTGATCATTTCGTAGATAACACATGGCATGGATGTCTTACGGAAAACGTCCGTATTAGCCCCAATTTCTCTTTGCACTCATTTCGGGAGTCATTTCGGGAGACGTATGTGGAAGGTAGTAATATGTTACCAGGATTTTATTTTTAATCGGTTAGTCTTTCCTTGATGCACAATAACTGTTTTGTACTGTCTACCTCTGAACATAGTTTATCATCTTGTGCCAGCTGAACACGCCCATGATAAAATACAACAGTGTTCATTGGATTTCTTCTAGACCTTCTATTAATCTGACATTGTTAGGGTCCCAGACTTACGAGCAGTACTTAATAATCGGTCGAACAAGTGTTTTGTATGCCATCTCATTCATGGATGGATTACATTTCGCCCGCATCTCGTGGTCGTGCGGTAGCGTTCTCGCTTCCCACGCCCGGGTTCCCGGGTTCGATTCCCGGCGGGGTCAGGGATTTTCTCTGCCTCGTGATGGCTGGGTGTTGTGTGCTGTCCTTAGGTTAGTTAGGTTTAAGTAGTTCTAAGTTCTAGGGGACTGATGACCATAGATGTTAAGTCCCATAGTGCTCAGAGCCATTTGAACCATTTTTTTGATTACCTTTCCTTATGGTTTCCTTATGGTTCATCCTGTGAACCACACTCACTGTCCCAGTGGTGCTAATAAGTGGGTATATGTATTTCTTACTGCGAAAGAACAATTAAGTGTTAAATATGTGTGTTTATAGTCGAAATCTTTAATAGGCGATTGTTTAAATCTGTTTGACACACTGGTTCTTTTTCATAAATTCCGTGGAATAACATCGATTGTAGAAGTCAATCTTAATTCGATGATATTTATATTTGATAGTATTGTGGCGAACGGTCTTCTGGCTTGCAGTAAATATATGTCTTTCCTACTTTAATGTAACACATCTTTATAATATGTATAACGTCTTTGTTGTAGTCTGTGCTAAGAATCTCCAGGTAAATAGTTGAAACTGTGTGCGGGCAGATCATAGTTTATAACGTTTTCTTGGTCTTGACTGCCTGAAAGGTTTACATGTACACCAGCCAGTTATCAGGTATTCTTCTTGTACTAGCACACAAAGAAGAATGCTGTTAGACAGCTCTCAGTGTCAAACATACATAACGAATCTCATAGTTATAAATCCTCGCTTGTAGTCTGATAACACTTGATATGTTGAGAAATGAATGGCGCTATAGTTTTTCTGTGTTTGCAGGAACCATTTACTGAACAAATGAGAATACAGATTATGTTACAGGTATTTCGCACCAATCTCTCTGAACTTTTGCCATCATTCTGGCAAATTTCGTATTTGCGTAGAAAACCAGTTCTTGAGCGTCTCCCGACGTCAGTGGTGGACAACTGCATGAAGTTCGTCATTAGTGGTTCACTCCTTACCCCACATGATCTATTTCGCTGGATCGATTAGGGCATTATGGTTAGGATCCAAATCTGGAGAATATGGAGGATATGGCTGTATAGTAAACCCTAGTTCACACACGGTGACAGTGGTCTGACGACTGCATGTGGCCGCACATTGTCATTCGAGCAGAATGCCGTGGCCCCATTTTGCATGACAGCATTGTTGAATGCGTCGGCGGAGTTGGTGCAGTGAACTGCAGTACCGACCATAGTTGAGAGACGCGTTTGGAGGGAGCCAGCCCACCACCAGCATCCGTTCCTGATCTCAGAACACAGCCACCACATGTTTCTGCACGAATAGTCCCAGCTGTCTCATCTTAAAGGAGAGGTCCATGTACAGAGACTTGTGGGTGAACAGTAAACGGCCAACGGTGACTAGGCTGTCGAAGAACTCCTCTGGATCTGCTCTGTAATGTTGCACCATCTGTTGGCATATCCCCGCATGCTTTTCTGTGCAACGGGGCATCTGTTGTGGACGTAGCCTTCATCTTCAAATATTCGTGGATGACATTGTGGAGGGTTCCGAGCGACAGAACTGCTGCCTTTTCTAGTTCATCAAATGTGATTTGTCCGCGCACCATTATCAAACCATTGACGCACCGGGCATTGTTTGGTTTGCGTGCACCTACTAGACGGCCAGTGCTTTTGCGTTTTTCAGCACAGTCCGTGCAGTCGCTGAACCATGATACACAACGTAACATGGTTCTGCGACTTTGTGCTGTTTCCCCACACATGGCTACTAACGTATTGTGGATGTATGAAGAAATCACTCCTTCCCTCCACGGAAACCAAACTGTCCACCGTTGCCCATGCTTGTCTGCTTACATGTTGCCTTACCGATGTCCAACAGCGTACTCGCAAGCCAGAACAAGTGCTGCTGCAATACGTCACCTGTGGGAAGCAGCAACACCGTCTGGTGGCGGTAGACAATATCGTAGACTACCTTCACGCAAACATCGACACACATTCCAAACTACTACTTTGCAGGAGCTACAGCAGGAGAGCCAATCAATATTGAACGAGCTAAATAAATGTTCTTTAGCTAGGGAAGATGTAAAAGTTTCTACTAGATACGCGTCTGGGCATATTACAAAATTGATGAGAGGTTTACCGATAACTTATTTCACTCCTGGGCTTTACAGTTTGAGCTCTTTCACGTTAGGCAGCCTAATCATTCCTTAAAATAATATTATCGTTTCCTCGCATTGCACACAGGAGTCGTGATTTGATGCCATGTGGTCACACATCTCCATCTTACTAAATTTACTAACAAAATCTTGCGTTATGTCCGCGTCCATAAGCTAAAAGTCGTCTACAGGAAGCAGTTGCAGTAGTCCAGGCAGTTGATCTACTAGAATATCCGTTTTAATGTTGACCAGTTCCACTTCATAGCATACAGTAACGTGACTTTATTTCCTCGAAATGGTTTACCTTGCGTCCTAGCCCTTTTCCCCAAAATCGATATATCCGTCGTTCTTGGAGGAAAAATCATTTTATAAAAATCAATATAGTCGAATTGAATCTGGCTCAAATGGCTCCGAGCACTATGGAACTTAACATCTGAGGTCATCAGTCCTCTAGACTTAGAACTACTTAAACGTAACTAATCTAAGGACATCACACACATCCATGCCCGAGGCCGGATTCGAACCTGCGACCGAAGCAGCAGTGCGGTTCTGGACTGAAGCGCCTAGAACCGCTCGGTCACAACGGCCGGCTGAAGCTTGCTCTGATTATCTTTGTAAACATATTGAGCTTAGCACCGTTCACAATGACCAGTAATAGAAGATTATATAGAACGGACTTGAACATTTTTAATCATGCGTGGTGGCCGGTTTCGTCCAGTTGTGGATGATCTTTGGATCATTCTCCATTGATGACGTGTAGAGGAAACGGCACGCAGCAGGAACTGCGCATACCACGCACTGATGTCGACAGTCGACAATGGAGTGAGGTCCGAATATGAACCACATCGGCTCTAAACCGGTCTCTACTTGTGAATAAACGTGTTTTTATGTGATCAAGACTGTTCTATATAGTATTTTGAAACTTACTCTGATTGTAAACCGCTCGAAAGTGCAAATAGGTAACTGGTACGAAATCGGTCTCGTTGAATAACGCTCTCAAAACGAACTTTCTTCGTCCAAAAGGATTTTTACATTTTCTCCTGATTAAACGTCAAAAACCTCATCCTAGAATCAACGATGCGAACAACTCCTTAGAAAAGAAAAAGAATTGGTGATACGCTTTTTAATTTGGCAAAGGGTAATAGTTGTAATTACCATAGTCTCTACGAATAAGCTTTACTTACCATTCTAATACTATAAAGAGCGTTCCCCAAAAGGGCGTTAATTTTTTGCTACGTTCTCCTTTGAAGTACGTTACTGTAGTTCCTTCTATCAATTTTTCATGAGTTTCGCTGGCGAAGTCGTCCTACAGGCCACATCATACACAACATGATACTTTAGTAGGAAAACCAGCTAATCACTGTAGCGATGCCTCAACACCTACACTTCCGACAGCTTCATCAACGTCATGTCGAACAACTACTACATACGTTAACTGCTTGAGTGAAACCGGCATTACGCCCATACATTACACAGAATAATGAACGTTCACCAATGTGCAGAATGACAAGATATTAGATCATTTGATGCATTTAGCAGCTCCATCAACCAAATGTCAATAAACAGCTACCTCCACTCACTAAGTTGGATTTTGCCCTCACTTCATACACATCACATTTCATATCACATCAAAAAATATCACACGAATGAAAAGGGCTCAGAGACATTTCAAGAAGAAACATCTTCCCCATGCTACTTCAGCACCGTCAGAAAGAAAGTGAGCGTCATGTAAGCAGAATATCGTCCTACTAGATCATATTGCCATGACTAAATAGACCTCCAGAGAAGGCTGTTATCCTAACATTTGATCCTCATTCATTTTTGAGTGACATATTATTTTTTCTCTTTGATGAATCAGTTACAAAACTACGTTTGTATTGTTAAAACTCTTCCTTGTGAAAAAATGTTTTTTCCCTGTTTTATTCTTCATCCAAACATGTTTTGACACTTATTGTCTCCCATAAAACATTATTCGTAATTATGTTTTACTTTTTTGTTGTAGCCCTAAAACCTCTCAAAAGCTGAGTGAACTACAGAGTGGTTATAATTAAACTTCGCTACCTGAGCCAGTGTGGGTACCCAACTTCATATGAATAACTTCCACGCTGTGCTGGCAGGATTTGCTGTGTAGTGTTAGTGTCATGGACTGCCGTTAAGTGCCGGTACTGCTACGGCGACATAGGACTGAAACGTAAGGATCAGTGTGCCCTGCATGTGACTCTATAGACTTTCCGGTGTATTAATATGTCAAATTCTTGTCGGGTTTCTAGCCGGATCAAACTATCATCTGTTCAGATGACAGTTTGATCCGGCTGGAAACCCGACAAGAATTTGATAGTGTGCACTACAGTTGCAGACAGTCAATATGGGTCTGGACCGGTGAGTTAGGCTTTACTGGTACATCTGTTTTATCAAAACAACAAAAATAACGCAGCTGATCTTCGCGAGTATGGGTACATTCAATGAATACTGAGGGGTCGTTTTTCCACACACGGATTGAAGAACATGGTTCGGAAGTTCGAATTAACTACCGATTTGGATATTGTTCCTGGAAGAGACAGAAGGCCAGTTGCGCCACAAATCGTTGAAATAGTTAATGATATGTTTGCGTAAGCAGAAGAAACTAACGATCAAAGTCCGAAAAAAATTTATTGGACTGTACAATTAACCAAAACAAATTCTCCAAGTATACCACCGACACAATACAGTGATTCATCTTCGAATTACAACTACATACAAGAATCATATAGAAAACAACTGAAATAATTTCGTACTAGCCTCCGCCAGAGACTTCTCCGATATACCAAGCCTAATCCAGAGATCAGCTAGAAGATCCAAGCTGGGCTGCCAGGGCAGCAGCTATCCACGTCTGCTGGCGGTCGATGAACTCCGATGTGCGGCCGAGCGCCGGCCTTTATAGCGCTTCGGCGGATGAGTAACTCGGAACTATTTTCCATCACGTGGTTTGACGTGTGAAAATAGTTCCCGAATCTGTAGCGATCTCTTCCTTATGTTTATGTGGGCCGGTAGTGGTCTCTGGTGGCCGCTGGTGTCCTTGCTGTGTTGTTGTTGTTGTTGTTGTTGTTGTGGCCGTTCATCAATATTGCCTGTTGGTTGTGTAGCGCTTCGGTGTGCATGCGAAGCGGGCAACCCGCGGCTGCAGGCTGTCAGTTTGGTTACTGATGCTCTAGGCGCCGTGATGTCTGGTGGAGAAGGCCACAGCAGTTAACTTTGCCATGGCTGAGAATGCTGGACGCAATGTCCAGACTACAAGCAGTGCACCAGCTCTGTTACGACAGCTGGACATTCCATGGCCACTGCTCTAAAAGTGTTGCGATAAATTCTGAAATGGTATTCTTACAAACTTCCAGGCTGTCGTGGATGCAGATGGTTGTTACACTGAGCAACATTCGTAGCCTGGAACGTAAACACGATATGCAATCGAGAAGTGTTACCTTCTGCTGTGAAAATGAAAATATGTTTCTTTCAATGGTTTATTCGTTACGTCTCTTCCGCACGTTCTTACAAATGTTTCCACAAATTTTCGTTGACCTACGATCATTCGATTTTCATGGGAGCCAACTCAAGTAGGGAAAGTTTAAGTAGAACCATCCTACATATGGGAGTGTCATTATCGTTGAGAAGCAACTGAACTCGCTAAAACTAAACAAAGTTCCAGCCCACACGCAATCCCTATCAGATTACATGCCGCATATGTAGTTCAGTTAGCCTCCATCTTTACTGCAACACGTTGAATAAAAAACCATGCGCAGTAGATGGAACAAAGTACAGGTCACACTGGCATACAAGGAGCGTAGTAGATGTAATCCGCAGAACTACCAGCCACTTTCTTTAACATACATTTGTTGTAGACTCTTAGAACATATTCTGAACCTGACATTCAGCCGTGCGTGGCTCATGTTCCCGCCATCATGTGTTTTTTACCCTGTTTTTAACGTACTTCTACCTCACTACGTTAATTTAAATTACTGGTGTCACTGAGTTGCTGCTTTGCCTAACCGTGAGCAGTCCTAGTAGCACATATCAATATATCCCGTAGTATCTTTGCTCGACTGCTATTTTGTCCCAGACGTTGTCTGTCGTAAGGCAGTTTGGGTCGTGAGTTGGGGATGCCAGTCAGTTGGAACGCGTCTGTAGCGCAGTCCGGACCTGCCACTTGGGGAATTGCAAAGCGACACTAGTGCAGTCGGGTTGGAGCTGCCAGGTCTGCGTCGATATGGCTCGCCCGACCATTGCCGCCACGCAACACCTGAGCCTGGCCACGATCTTGGTGGATCGTCGGTCGGTCGTCCTACCGGTGGACGCGTTTTGGCTCGCCGATCGTTCATGAGTTGGCTGTGTGTGTGTTCATAGACCCAATTTGTCTTCGTGCTTGCTTGGTTACTGTTGGGTATAGTTCAGATCTTCGTGAAAGTGTTGATCAGGTTGTGTTTGTAGTTGGCGTTATTGCCACTGACGACTATTTTAGATGTTGCCCGGCATTCTGAGTGTCTTAAGTGCCCATTCCACGTCCGTTCATGTTGTGTCGTTCGTCTCGGTGGTTCGTTGTTGGGGAGCTTCTTCTGTGAGCAACACAGAGTGTTTGCAGTGGTGAAATCGATCCACCGTGCGGTGGAATTAACTATATTGTTTCGCTACAATTCAAGTGTACCGGTGGAATTTTCTGCCTTGTGGCCGTTAGTGTTCCGGTTACCTGCCCTGGCCACTAACGAAATTTCAGGCAGTGTAGTTCCCTCACCTGTTGTCGCTGTCCAACACAGTGTGTAGTTTTAACAGCTTAATACATATTTCATTGTGGATAACCACATCCGTAACAGTTTGGTCTTTGAGTTTTCATGTATCGATTGGTGGCTATTATGTCGTCTGGTGGGTCAGTCCGTGACTGTCTCTTGGTTGGGTTACCGACGGATCAAGTGTAGTTGGGCGCACCACCTGTCTCACCTAAGTGAACGATAATGTTCCGAGGACAGCCCTGCCCCCCCCCCCACCCCCTACCCACTGGAGGCGTCTGAGTGCCGTTGTCTGTACTGTCCTTTTCATGGGTGTTTAATGGTCTGTTGGTAATCTATTATCGCCAGTGGTTTAAAGGATAAAAATTATTCTATGTAAATCAATGGCCTTCAGCCCATATAAGTAAGACTGAATTCTGGCAAGTGGATATTTTGCTGAAAGGTACTGTTGTTGTGCTATGTTTTCATTTAGTGCTCTGTCAGCCACTTAAAACCTAAACGTTTAAGGTATTTTGAATTTTGGAAAATCAATTGTGGCCGAGAGCCGTTTGTATTGCACCTTGTATATGTTTGTTCTTTCCACTTTTGCCTTGAGGCTTTCAGCCTATCTGTGATATATAAAAATTATTTTATTTGCGATTTTAACTGCTTGTCTTCAGTCACTTGAAATTGTTGATTTTTAAGATTTCTTATTTGGAGGCCCTCAGCCGTGAAAGAATTGGGTTTTTGAAACTCGTAATTGTAAAGGTTCGACTATGTGCCGTTTTGGTTTAAATGTGTTATTAAATTACAATAAATTACAATTTTGAAGTGAAACTTACCGCCACATTATTTGACCCTTTTCACAACCATAATCACCTGTTCTGCCCAGGGGGTTTAGCGGGCGTTTCAGACATAATAAGCTATCTCTACCAGAAGGACCTCCTCCATGCCAAGCAACGCGTATTTCGAACGCATCGATCTTGTGAAAGTTTACTCGCACTTTTCTCATATGGCATACTGAAAGCCATGGATCAAGGCAGTCAACTAGATGCAGTATTTTTCGATTTCCGAAAAGCATTTGATTCAGTATCACACCTACGATTGATACAAAAAGTGCGATCATATAGTGTAGCAGGCGAAATACGTGACTGCATTGAGGATTTCTTGTTAGGGAGGACACAGTAAATTATGTTGGATAGAGAGTCTTCGATTGATATAGAGATAATATTTGGTGAACCCCAGGGAAGTCTGTTGATCCCCTTGCTGTATATTAATAACCTTACGGCCAAAATTAATACTAACCTAAGACATATCACAGATGATGTAGTCATGCGTAATGAAGAACACTCTGTTATAAACTGCACAAATATTCACTCAGATGCTGATAGGATTTCAGAGCGGTACAAAGATTAGCAGCTTACTTTAAATTTTAATAAATGTAAGATGTGTACTTCATTAAACGAAAGAGCTTAGTATCCTGTACGGTAATGTCAATGAATCACAGCTGAGAAAGGTAAACTCATACAAAAACCTGGGTGTAACACCTTGTAGGGACATAAAATAAAATGATCACATTGACTCAGTCGTGGGTAAACCGGGTAGAGACTTCGGTTTATTGGTAGAATGACAGGGACTGTTTATTGGAAGAATGTTAGGGAAATGTACTCACTTAAAGAAGGAGAATGGTTACAAATTATTTTAGAATATTGCGTAGGTGTGCGGGACCCGTACCAGGTAGTACTGACAGCGAATATTTGAAAGTATACAGGGAAGGGTGGCACCAATGGTCACAGGTTTGTTCGACCTGCGAGAGAGTGTCACACAGATGTTGAAAGAACTGAACTAACAGACTCATGGCCTAAACTGTCCCGAGAAGGTGTATTTACAAAATTCCAGCAACTGCCCTTGAATCATGACTAGAAATATACACAGATCAAAAAAAGTATTGCATAACCGCTGTTCCCATAACCCCTGAAGATAAACGTTGCATCACAGACACAGTTGCTTTCACTATTCGGAGATGTCAGTAAACACGCAAAAAGATGTCAACAACCATGCATGAGCAGGCCTACCAGACGGGGTCCGACAGCCGAATGTCAGTTCCATACTTTCCTCCAGGAAGGAGGTGCACGGCTCGTGTTGTCTGTAGTGCAACCATGCCTAGACGGTCAGTACCGCGGTCCGATCGCGTCCGCAGTGTTACTTTGTGCAAAGAAGGGCTCTCAACAAGGGAAGTATCCTGCGTCTCCGAGTGAACCAAAATCGATGTTGTTCGGAGATGGAGGAGAGACAAAGAGACAGGAATTGCCGATGACATGCCTCGCTCAGGCCGCCCAAGGGCTACTACTGCAGTGCATGAGCGCTACCTACGGATTATGGATCGGAGGAACCCTGACAGCAACGCCACCAGACGTCATGTTACGACTCGAACTGTGCGCAATAGGCTGCATAATGCGCAACTTCACTCCAGACGTCCATGACGAGGTCCATCTTTGCAACCACGACAAAATGCATCACAGTACAGACAGGCCCACCAACATGCCGAATGGGCCGGACTGCTCAGGACTGGCATCACGTTCTCTTCACCGATGAGTGTCGCACATGCCTTCAACCAGACAATCTTCCAAGACGTGTTTGGAGGCACTCCGCTCAGGCTGAACACCTTAGACACACTGTTTAGCGAGTGCAGCAAGGTGGAGGTTCCCTGATGTTTTGGGGTGGCATTATGTGGGGACGACGTACGCCGCTGGTGGTCATGGAAGGCGCCGTAACGGCTGTACGATACGTGAATGCCATCCTCCGACCGATAGTCCAACCATGTCGGCAGAATATTGGCGACGCATTCATCTTCATGGACGACAATTCGCGCCCCCATGGTGCACATCTTGCAAATGACTTCCTTCAGAATAACGACATCGCTCGATTATAATGGCCAGCATGTTCTCCAGACATGAACCCTATCAAACATGCTTGGGATAGATTGAAAAGGGCTGTTTATGGACGGCGTGATCCACCAACCAATCTGAGGGATCTACGCCGAATTGCCGTTGAGGAGTAGGACAATTTGGACTAACAGTGCCCTGATGAACTTGTGGATAGTATGACACGACGAATACAGGCAAGCATCAATGCAAGAGGACGTGCTACTGGGTATTAGAGGTACCGGTGTGTGGAGCAATCTGAACCACCATATCTGAAGGTCTCGCTGTTAGGTGGCACAACATGCAAAGTGTGGTGTTCATGAGCAATGAACAGGGTGAAAATTATGTTTACGTTAATATCTATTCCAATTTTCTGTGCAGGTTCCGGAACTCTCGGAACCGAGGTGATACAAAACTTTTTTTATGTGTGGATTACAATATACAACAAGCTACATATCGCTTCTTTAGGAAAAGGTCAGACTACGCACAGAGGCATATAAACAGTCACTTTTCGCGCCCTCCTTACGTGTATGGAACGGGAAAAAGCTCAAATACTGGTAAATGGGACGTACTCTCCCTGCCACGCACTTCACAGTGCTTTGCAGAGTATGTGTAGACGTAGATTTTTGTTGTGACTGCTCACCTGTAACTGCGTTAATGTCGTTATACGTGTAATTGGTTAAGTGTGCCCGTGAGTACAGCAGAGGATGACACAATAGCCGATCGATATGGCGTAGTCCTCTGGGCCTTAATGGCGGAGATATTGTACTTCAAAATAGTATATGGGCAGCCTTGCGTCATCCGGAATTAAGACGGCGTATCTTGGCAAGACCTTCAGCAGGCTAAGGAATCCAAATCACAAAATTTATACGTTTTCTTAGAAGTTTCCACTGACGTGCAATGAATTTACACTTATATTACGTTCTCCAAGTCTCACTTAGTGCCAAGATGAGTGGTATTGCTTCCGTAGCAGCCTCTGTGAGTCTAGTTAGTCCATTCGTCGTATCTTTCCGAGTAACCAGTGTTCTCCTCGTGACTTTCGGTCTCTGTACGGAAACATGCGGTCGAGGACAGTCCGTGAATTCAAAGAAATTGTAGCTACTGGCCCACCCCAGAGTATGCCACCCACGACATTCAGTTTCACATTAATTAACTCTATGATGATACAGTTTTCCTTTATGCTGTGGCAAGCTCTACCTTGAATAAGTTCCCGGTTATTTTGTTTAACCTACACTACAGTGATTTGTACCGTATGATGAAGTATACTGTTCTATGCCATATCCAGATTTTTGATAATCGGTGTCCCTAAAATGAATTGTGTTGATCAATACGGTTTGCTACTCAAAAGTTCTCAGTGCGGCTAAAAACGTAGAGGAAGCCTTAACATATGCAAGGATAGAACGAAAATATGGAAACACCGTCACAAACGAATGTTTCAGTTTAAATGCAGATGTTAACCAAGCCGGCAGGTTGCACCATTCCATTTGACCCTGGACGGCACCTGCGCAATGCCCTCAAAAATGGTTCAAATGGCTGTGAGCACTATGGGACTTAACATCTTAGGTCATCAGTCCCCTAGAACTTAGAACTACCTAAACCTAACTAACATAAGGGCATCACACATCCAAGCCCGAGGCAGGATTCGAATCTGCGACCGTAGCGGTCGCGTGGCTCCAAACTGAAGCACTTAGAACCACTCGGCCACACTGGCCGGCGCAATGCCATTAATATGTTGCAAGTGTGAGTCGTGGTCAGAAGATTGTTGTGTGTAGTTTCGAGTGCGTTATGTCGGAGCTCAGATTGTCGATGCTCTTATGGTGGGTGATTCCGTAACCAAGGTAATCGAAGCGTTTGGCGTTTTAAGAGATACCGTATAGAAGATTTATAGTCCGTGCAGGGAAGTAGAAATACTCCTCGACCAAGAAGTAACAGGGGGTAACGAAGGCATACAAACAACGGCAGCTTGTATTGTAATAGCTGTGATTAATCCATTGGAGAGGGTAACGAAAATGTCGAAAGCACTGAACTGATAGAGGTGTGAAGATGTCATCTCGCCATGCCGACGATGATGAACCACACTAAGTCATTTTTTTTTTTCATCAGGATTCTGACTAGGTTGATGGCTGATGAAGCCCACCACCGATTCCTTTCCTGTGACGACCTCTCCATCTCAGAGTAGCACATCCAATCTATGTACTCAGTTATTTGTTGGACGTATTCCAATATCTGTCTTCCCCTACAGCTTTTACCCTCTACAGATTCCTCTGGCGCCGTGAAAGTTATTCCCTGATGTCTTAACAGATGTCCTACCATCCCATCCGTTCTTCTTGTCAGTGTTTTCCATATATTCCTTATCTCGCCTATTTTGCGGAGAACTTCCTCATCCCTTACCGTTTCAGTCCACCTAATTTTCAACATTCTTCTGTAGCACCACTCATCAAATGCTTGTCTCTTCTGTTCTGGTTTTCCTGCAGTCAGTGTTTCACTACCATACAATCCTGTGCGCAAAACGTACAGTCTTAGAAATCTCTTCCTGAAAGTGAGGTCTGTATTTCATACGCATTGGTCGCGGCGGAGGTTCGAGTCCTCCCTCGGGCATGGGTGTGTGTGTTTGTCCTTAGGATCATTTACGTTAAGTAGTGCGTAAGTTTACGGAATGATGACCTTAGCAGTTAAGTCCCATGAGATTTCACACACGTTTCAACATTTTTTTTCATACCCATTAGACTGTTCACTCCATTCAACGCATCCTGTAATTCTTCTTCACGTTCACTGAGAATAGCAATGTCATCAGCGAATCGTATCATTGATATCCTTTCACCTTGATTTTTTAATTCCACTCGTCAACCTCTCTTTTATTTCAGTCATTGCTTCTTCGATGTATGGATTGAACAGTAAGGGCGAAAGACCACATCCCTATCTTACACCCATCTTAATCCGAGCGCTTCGTTCTTTCCAGCCCTATTATTCCTTGTTGGCTCATACACATATTGTATATTACCTGTCATTTCCTACAGATTACATCCATTTTTCTTAGAATTTCGAACATCTTGTACCATTTTACATTGTCGAACGCTTTTTCCAGGTCGGCAGATCCAATGAACGTGTCTTGATTTTCCTGTGGTCTTCCTTTCATTACCATGCGCTACGTCACAACTGCCTTTCTGGTGCCTTTACCTGTTCTAAAGCCAGTCTGATTGTCATCTAACACATCCTTAAGTTTCTTTTCCCTTCTTCTGTATAGTATACTTGTCAGTAGCTTGGATGCATGGGCTGTTAAGCTGATTGTCTGGTGATTATTTAACTTGTCGGCATTTCACTCTTCGGAATTGTATGGATAATGTAATCCGAAAGTCAGATGGTATATCGTCGAACTCATACATTCTGCACACTAACGTAATAGTCGTTCTGTTACCACTTCCCCCAAATGATTTTAGAAATTCTGATGGAATGTTGTCTGCCCCTGTTATCTTAATTGATTTGCAGTCTTCCAAAGCTCTATGTACTTCTAATTTTAATACTGGATCCCCTATCTCTTCTATATCGACTCAAGTTTCTCCTTCTATCACTTCATCAGACAAGTCTTTCCCCTCATAGAAGCCTTCAATGTACTGTCTCCACGTATCCGCCCTCTCCACTGTATTTAACACTAGAATTCCCACTGCACTCTTAATGTTACCACCCTTGCTTTCAGTTTCACCGACGGTTGTTTGGACTTTTCAAGCCTTCCGACAATCATTTATTTTTCGATTTCTTCATGTTGTTCATGCAGACATTTCGCCTTAGCTTCCCTTACTTCATACCCTCATACCTAAGTGACACGTATTTCTGTATTCCTGAATTATCCTTGACATTGTTCTACTGACTTCATTGCCCGCATCTCGTGGTCGTGCGGTAGCGTGCTCGCTTCCGACGCCCGGGTTCCCGGGTTCGATTCCCGGCGGGGTCAGGGATTTTCTCTGCCTCATGATGGCTGGGTGTTGTGTGCTGTCCTTAGGTTAGTTAGGTTTAAGTAGTTCTAAGTTCTAGGGGACTGATGACCATAGATGTTAAGTCCCATAGTGCTCAGAGCCATTTGAACCATTTTTGAACTGACTTCATTCACCACCCTTACAAAAGGGAAAAGAAAAGAGTGTGGGTAGAATGGCTAAAAATATTAACACACATTAAGGAGTAAGCCTCAAAAACAACATTCACTCACTCATTCACTCCTCATTCGTAAAGACCCACACAACCATTATCAACCACATGAAGGCAACGGAGAAACGATAAAATGTGCTGTGCCCTGGATTAAAACATAAATAAAACCCCGGAGGAGTTAAAATAAGTGCACGTGGAAATGCAACTGGATGAGTAGTTACAAGAAACATGGTTGAGACAGTCATCTTGTTAACACATTGAGAATATCTCCCTAAAATTTTAGGAGACAAATTGGACATATCACAAAACCTTGAAACTCTCACCACATTCGTTTGAACGACATTTGAAATAGAGGGTAGATCACTGCGACTGACCCCTGGTCTGAAAATAAAACACAGTCTAACAAAATGTGATGCACAGTGATCTGTACGCCGCAGTCACCACATATCGGAGGGACCTTTCGCCGGAACAAGAAACCATGCGTCATAGGGCATCAACAGCTAGGCACGTGAGCAGATGTGGGGTAAATGATCCCTGCGAGCAGCGAGATACCTTTGTGAACACCGATGTGTGAGCAGCGGGGCTACAAAGTCAGGGTACCCCAAACATTAGGACGTTTGATTCATCATCCGTCAGCACAAACGTGCCCAAGGAGGCACAGAATGGCTATCTCGGAACGGAAAACCAGCAACACGACACTCCCTGGCTGCTAATTACGGCTTTCAGTACGGTATGTTACTCGACATGAAGAGAAGTCGATCAAATTTCTGCTCTTCCGCCAGGGTCGAACCATTGTCATCTGCCCCATAGTACACACGTTGGACAGTCAGACGCGGAAGGGGACTGAGGAATTAAAGCACGGGAGATACTCAGTGGATCGCAGAGAGCCTTCTACTGTGCAAAGTACTACAATGAAATTCACGGTAGGCTTGAGAGAATAATAATGTATTACCTGGTGACATGAAAATGGAAAATTAGACAAGACAGCTAGATACTGGAATGAAATATTCCATTTTTAGCATCTATGTCGAAGAAAATGGCAAAATTTCAGTACCGGATTAAATGTGCAACAAAAATGTTTTCAGCGTCATCCCTCGAAGACTACCCTCCCTTTCTAAGGGAAGTAAGGAGACTTCGAGGAACTACGATTGTGTAGCAGCCGATTGGATCTAAGGGAGGAGAAAAAAAGACCGAAATGGTGCAGTAGAATTGTGAGCAATACATTTGTTTGTATGAAAAACGCAGAAGACAGCTTCGAAGAATTGCAAGATTTCCTTTAAGGGGAGAATCAACAGTAATGATCAATGTAAAGAAGATACTACTTTGTCTGACTGTGGCTCTTAGCATTCTGTACAACTTGAGAGTTTACATAGTAACTTTCTGTTTCCTGTTTGGATAACTACGATATCGCTGCGGTCATAGTTACTAAAATGACAATCAGATTTTTGGACTAACCGTAATAAAATATAGTCCTCGTACTCATATTCCGGCCTTGGACAATAACTTCCTCTCCGTGGAAAGATCTTCATCTTCATCCGTTGGTGACGTCGCTTCGTGATGACATCTGAGCTTCTGCAGTGATGTGAACGAGGCGCATGCTGTCGGTTGCACTGGTCCTTCAGTAACTATCATTCACGCTGTAACCTGAGACATCACTAGTTATCACAAGAGTACAGGGCTACATCGAGTGCTTGGCAACTTCCTTCTCGAACAACCTGCTTCATACCCTGTCAGATACGCCAAATATCAAATCACAAAGTTCCGGGGCACTCATTGAAAGTTTAAATAGCGCTGATCTAATAATTGAACATGTCTACAGATTTTCTAACTTAGATGTTGTGCAAGTATTATTACCACATATGGTTTAACAACAGTCTCCCGCAGGTCTCGCTTCTTTTTCACTCTGTCCGATTATTTCTCTTACTAGCCGCTTTGTTTAGGTTGAGGTCTGTCTTTCTGTGGCTCAGTATATCAGCCCCGCAGGCACTCTTGTGTTTGCTTTACTGGAGAGAAGCGGTAGGAAGTAAATATACTGTTACTCAGCTCTACGTGTTTATTGCCCGTCCTGCAGTTGTTTGGATCTTAGGCGTCAGTCGTGCGTTTAGTAGAACGAAAATTCTGTTCGGTGTCTGATTAGAGACTTCTAACTGCGAATTGCCTGCTATGGCGGGCTGCTGACGCCAGCCTCACAGCTGGCTAACAGTTGTTCAAAACGTCACATAGTCGGAAGTTTTCGAAATTAAACTCTCCGACTGTGGTCGCATGTGAGTTTGATCACCTGCCGCAGTCGTCCTGAGCATATCGCACTTTATTTATTGTATAAGAAACAGACAATTTATATTACAAATGAAAGGTGACAAAGCTAAGACTGGCTCCCCTAATGTATGCACAATGTATCAACATACGCAGGTGACGTTTTCGCTAAGTTAAACTGGGCAGCGTGGGGAATTTTCTGACTCAGAAAACAGTTTACTAGAGTTTGCAGATGCCTAATTAAGACTAGTGAATATGTAATCAGGTCAGATTGACAGCTCACTGCTACAAGTTTCCGTTTTATCTTCTTCCATCCAATACTCACATCTGCCATTCGTCCACAGCTATCGCTCCGCTGACTGTTGCAGGTCTTCATAGAGACCATCCCTCCACTTGTTCCTTTGCCTTCCTTCCTGTGGGAATGAAATCTAGGGGCACGCGTTGCCACCTGTCGTCTTCCATTCTAGCCACATGTCCAGCCCACTCCAGTCGCTCGTTCTGGTTATTCCTGCTCTACTGACATCTCAGTACTGTTGATCTAACTTGCTAACTTAGCGTCTGATCCTCCACTGTCCCATGTTTCAGTCGACTTGGACCCCCTCCACATTCTCTTTAAAAGTCTCACATATGACTTTGTCAAGAACAAAATTGAACAGTCTGGGAAATAAACCATCACGTTATATGGTTCAAATGGCTCTGAGCACTATGGGACTCAACTTCTAAGGTCATCAGTCCCCTAGAACTTAGAACTACTTAAACCTAACTAACCTAAGGACAGCACACACATCCATGCCCGAGGCAGGATTCGAACCTGCGACCGTAGCGGTCGCGCTGTTCCAGACTGTAGCGCCTAGAGCCGCTCGGCCACCCAGGCCGGCTCACGTTATATGCTCCACTTGCTTTTCTCAGGGTTGCTTGGGTAGCTCTTCCAACCTCCTTACGTGGTGCTTTACCCTGCAGCAGATCTACCTCGCTCAGCCATTTGCTCTGGGCTTTCGAGGAGGGCCTCAACAACAGAACATATGTAACACCTGATAAAATAGTAACAAGATAACATTACAGCAAACCACTGTCCCGCTGTCCGGAGAACAAGCCACACAGCTGTGTGCGCTACTGAACCAAGCGTAAGCGAACACGTAATTCAGACACGGTTATGTGTTTATTATTCCATCTGCCATACCAAATGCTCAAAAAGTTGTGTTTGTGCGTTGATACATGCTGAACCGTTGTAAGTAGGCTGTTTAGGTAACGCCACGTGGCGCTCCGCATGAAAATCACTGACTGTGCTGTGTGAAGGCTGTGGCTGGTTTGCATTGTTGGAATTTGCCATTGTAGTGTTGGACAGTTGGCTGTTAACAGCGTGTAGCGTTGCGCAGTTGGAGGTGAGCCGCTAGCAGTGGTGGATGTAGGGAGAGAAATGTCGGAGTTTTTAGAACGGATGATCTGAACGTGTGTCCATCAGAGACAGTAAATTTGTAAGACTGGATGTCATGAACTGCTATATATATTATGACTTTTGAACATTATTAAGGTAAATACATTGTTTGTTCTCTATCAAAATCTTTCATTTGCTAACTATGCCTATCAGTAGTTAATGCCTTCAGTAGTTTGAATCTTTTATTTAGCTGGCAGTAGTGGCGCTCGCTGTATTGCAGTACGAGTAACGAAGATTTTTGTGAGGTAAAGGGCATATTGAAAGTCAGATTGCCTTGCGCTAAAAATATTGTGAGTCAGTTTAGTGTTGATCAGAATAGGCAAATAGCGAAATGTCTGAGTACGTTCAGTTCTGCTCAGCTGTTTGAAAATCAAATAATGTAAGAGGTTTATCAGCACAGTAATTCATTAATTTTTCTAAGGGGACGTTTCACCGTGAATTTAATTTCAAAACTTTTTCTTAAGAATTTACTTTATTTACGAGCGATTCATCAAGAAGATTAACACATTTAATCACACTCTGTGAGCGTGGAAGTAGTTGCCAGTGGGTAACTGATGAAAACAAATCAAATTTCTTTCAACAAATGGAAATTTTATTCCTAAAAGCCCTTTTTCTAGAAACAGATATCAAATTATAATCAGAAAGCACCCTCTAAATGTCAAGTTACAATTTATTCAGAGGCAGAAAGAACCAATTTTTAACTGTATGAGCTTTCGGGCCGAGAACCTTGCCGCTCCCTTTTGACACGGCCGTAGTCACGAACGCTCACAACCTCTGAAAGACTACAATGGTGCAAATCTGCAACGCACCAGATTACTTTAAACTAAAAATTTTAACAACTCACACAACTACATAAACCATGCACCCCGTAGGAGGAATGGAAATAGTACAAAACACTGACATTAAAAGATTAACTTGGCACCGAAAGTTCAACTTGATTCTCAATAAAAAAACTAACGGTGGAAGGGTGGCCACTTTATACAGGGTGTTACAAAAAGGTACGGCCAAACTTTCAGGGAACATTCCTCACACACAAAGAAAGAAAATATGTTAAGTGGACATGTGTCCGGAAACGCTTGCTTTCCATGTTAGAGCTTATTTTATTACTTCTCTTCAAATCACATTAATCATGGAATGGAAACACACAGCAACAGAACGTACCAGCGTGACTTCAAACACTTTGTTACAGGAAATGTTCAAAATGTCCTCCGTTAGCGAGGATACATGCATCCACCCTCCGTCGCATCGAATCCCTGATGCGCTGCTGCAGCCCTGGAGAATGGCGTATTGTATCACAGCCGTCCACAATACGGGCACGAAGTGTCTCTACATTTGGTAACGGTGTTGCGTAGACAAGAGCTTTCAAATGACCCCATAAATGAAAGTCCAGAGGGTTGAGGTCAGGAGAGCGTGGAGGCCATGGAATTGGTCCGCCTCTACCAATCCATCGGTCACCGAATCTGCTGTTGAGAAGCGTACGAACACTTCGACTGAAATGTGCAGGAGCTCCATCGTGCATGAACCACATGTTGTGTCGCACTTGGAAAGGTACATGTTCTAGCAGCACAGGTAGATTATCCCTTATGAAATCATGATAACGTGCTCCATTGAGCGTAGGTGGAAGAACGTGGGGCCCAATCAAGACATCACCAACAATGCCTGCCCAAACGTTCACAGAAAATCTGTGTTGATGACGTGATTGCACAATTGCGTGCGGATTCTCGTCAGCCCACACATGTTGATTGTGAAAATTTATTGGCGGTGAATCGAGGAAGTACAATACATACTGAAGAAACTAAAATGAGCTCTAACATGGAAATTAAGCGTTTCCGGACACATGTCGACATAACATATTTTCTTTCTTTGTGTGTGAGGAATGATTCCTGAAAGTTTGGCCGTACCTTTTTGTAACACCCTGTATACTAAAATGACCATTTAAATAAAAACCCAAGAAATCCAGTCTTACATAAAACATACAAGGTTGGCCAAACATGTTTTACATTACACACATACCGCTTCTCAAGATGATAGACAAGATGAAAACATATTTCAGGAATTCGGCCGTTACACTTCAAGCAATAAATTCGGTAACATCGAATCCGACAAACATGACAGAGGCAGCTATTAACGTACGGCAGACCGACCGACAGACAGACAGACAGACACTAACTGCCTAACAAATGCGGACGAGAGACAGAGGAGCAAGCTGGGGACGAGAGACTGACCAAGAAAACAAGTAGAATTTAAAAAGTAAATGAAACAACATATCAGCAATCACTTAACTTCCAACAACTGCGAAGTATGGCGAAGACCAGGCGCAGCACCCCCAAAACCGTCCGCTACCAGCCACTTCAACGGACGCAGGAAGGCGCGCCGAACTCCCGTCTCACGGCGTCGCAGCTCGCACCAGCGAGACCGATGTCGCAGGTTGGCTCCTGTTGCTCTCGTGTCGGCCGCGAAGCCACTACGCCTCGCTATACGGCGCGGCCTCCTGGACTGACGTGGCGACCTCACATGCGCCGACGCTCAAGACGGACAAGTCATCTTGTGTCCCAGAGTGCGAACGACCGACCGATCGATCCAACCGCCAATGACCATTGCCTGAACAAACTCGAACAGACTGGGGGCCTAACACATACTAGCACTCCGAACGACAGACAGATACTGACTGCCCCACACTGACCCGGCTGACCAACTGGCCGACTGGCGAGCTCATAGCCCCCTTAAATGCACGTGAACAGGCAACCTTTCCCCTTTACCACCAGAGGGAGACACCAAAGCTGCGATTGCCACAGCGGCGCCACCGCCAGAAACGGAGGGCGACTGCTTCACACTACGCGCTGCGGCGCGCTCTTCAAACCAGCAATTTTTTTTTTCCACGGCTCACATGCTATAGCCAATTCTTCACAAACAGTACTGAAAAATGAATTTCATCTCAACCTGTCACTGTGTGGCTGTGGTGGTCTAGAGGACAGAGCTCTAAAATCCGGTCCTGGAGGTCCAGGTTTCAGTTCTGGACGGGACGGAAGCTTTCCCTCGTTCCAGTCCCTCCAGGACGGCCGCAAATCCACCTATTCTACTGTAAGTTGAATACGGGGGAATTTTCTGGGAAATATAAGGCGGCGGTAGGGATGGACTCCGCCGCCCTACCCCTGCCAGTGCCGCGGCGAAGAAAGGCCTCTACTAACAGGCAGGCCAATAGCCCGGACACGGACTATCGCCACTGACTCAAACTTTACTATCACATTACAAGTCCATATGGCAGTTGATATCTTCAAGAGTCATCGGCGTTTTCTTGAAGGCTTATTACACTACTGGGCATTAAAATTGATACACCACTAAGATGACGTGCTACAGACGAGAAATTTAACCCACAGGAAGAAGATGCTGTGATATGCAAATGATTAGCTTTTCAGAGCATTCACACAAGTTTGGCGCCGGTGGCGACACCTACAACATGCTGATACCAGGAAAGTTTCCAACCGATTTCTCATACACAAACAGCAGTTGACCGGCGTTCCCTCGTGAAACGTTGTTGTGAGGCCTCGTGTAAGGTGGAGAAAAGCGCACCATCACGTTTCCGACTTTGATAAAGGTCGGATTGTAGCCTATCGCGATTGCGGTTTATCGTATCGCGACATTGTTCCTCGCGTTGGTCGAGATCCAGTGACTGTTAGCAGAATATGGAATCGGTGGGTTCAGGAGGGTAATACGGAACGCCGTGCTGGATCCCAACGGTCTCGTATCACTAGCAGTCGAGATGACCGGCATCATATCCATATGGCTGTAACGGATCGTGCAGCCACGTCTCGATCCCTTAGTCAACAGATGTGGACGTTTGCCAGACAACAACCATCTGCATGAACAGTTCGACGTTTGCAGTAGCATGGACTATCAGCTCGGAGACCATGGCTGTGGTTACCCTTGACGCTGCACCACAGACAGGAGTGCCTGCGATGGTGTACTCAAAGCTCGGAGACCATGGCTGCGGTTACCCTTGACGCTGCACTACAGACAGGAGCGTCTGCGATGGTGTACTCAACGACGAACCTGGGTGCACGAATGGCAAACGTCATTTCTTCGGATGAATCCAGGTTCTGTTTACAGCATCATGATGGTCGCATCCGTGTTTGGATACATCGCGGTGAACGCACATTGGAAGCGTGTATTCGTCATCGCCATACTGGCGTATCACCCAGCGTAATGCTATGGGGTGCCATTGGTTACACGTCTCGGTCACCTCTTGTTCGCATTGACGGCACTTTGAACAGTGGACGTTACATTTCAGGTGTGTTACGACCCGTCACTCTACCCTTCAAAAAATGGTTCAGATGGCTCTGAGCACTATGGAACTTCTAAGGTCAATAGTCCCCTAGAACTTAGAACTACTTAAACCTAACTAACCTAAGGACATCACACACATCCATGCCCGAGGCAGGATCGAACCTGCGACCGTGGCGGTCGCGCGGTTCCAGACAGGTAGCGCCTAGAACCGCTCGGCCACCCCGGACGGCCTCTACCCTTCATTCGATCCCTGCGAAACCCTACACTTCAGCACGATAATGCACGACCACATGTTGCAGGTCCTGTACGGGCCTTTCTGGATACAGAAAATGTTCGACTGCTGCCCTGGCCAGCACATTCTCCAGATCTCTCACCATCTGAAAACGTCTGGTCAATGGTGGCCGACCAACTGGCTCGTCACGACACGCCAGTCACTACTTTTGATGAACTGTGGCATCTTGTTGAAGCTGCATGGGCAGCTGTACCTGTACACTCTTCCGAACCCTGTTTGCCTCAATGCTCAGGCGAATGAAGGCCATTATTACGGCCAGAGGTGGTTGTTCCGGGTACTGATTTCTCAGGATCTATGCACCCAAATTGCGTGAAAATGTAATCACATATCATTTCTCGTATAATATGTGTCCAATGAATACCCATTTATCACGTGCATTTCTTCTTGGTGTAGCAATGTTAATGGCGAATAGTGTATTTACTTTTCCTCACAGAATAAGTCTAGACAGGGTAAGTCCGGTGACCCTGAAGGTTATTTTGTGTTCCCCGATCGACTGATCGGAATATCCCCACTGTATTGCCTTAACGGGTACTAATTCTCTTTGCGGAACAAACCAGATATCGGTCTTGTTGGTACCGCATGGAAAGCTCCATATTCCGTCGAATATCTTCCAATAACTTCCACAATATAGCCGTTAAGATTTATATTTAGAACGCCAACAATAATACAGGGACCAGTAATTCGATTTTTGAAAGACATATGCTGATCGACCTCAAGCACACAAGTAAACTCAAGAACGGACTGCACTTACATCTTTACTTAACATTTATTGTGTGGGAATATAGGTGTGTCGGATTTCCTCTGCTGACGGCGAGACGTATTTCACACGTATTACGTCATTGAACTCCTCTTTCCACATGAAAATTTTGTAATTTAGTTCATAAAAAAGAACGAAGTCGATGTCATAATTCGGCTGCCATAAACTTTAATTAAAAAAATTGGATCACATCATCCTCTGTAACTCACAAAGAATCACTAGTACTGGGTGATAAAAAACTCAGTGTAAATTTGAAAACCGAATAAATCACGGAATAATGTAGGTAGAGTGGTACAAATTGACACACATGCTTGGAATGACATGGGGTTTTATTAGAACCAAAAAATACAAAAGTTCAAAAAATTTCCGACAGATGGCGCTTCATCTGATCAGAATAGCAATAATTAGCATAACAAAGTAAGACAAAACAAAGATGATGTTCTTTACAGGAAATGCTCAATATGTCCACCATCATTCCTCAACAATAGCTGTAGTCGAGGAATAATGTTATGAACAGTGCTGTAAAGCATGTCCGGAGTTATGGTCAGGCATTGGCGTCGGATGTTGTCTTTCAGCATCCCTAGAGATGTCGGTCGATCACGATACTCTTGCGACTTCCGGTAACCCCGAAGCCAATAATCGCACGGACTGAGGTCTGGGGACCTGGGAGGCGAAGCATGACGAAAGTGGCGGCTGCGCACACGATCATCACCAACCGACGCGCATCTGTCGGACATTTTGTGAACTTTTTTTTTTGTTCCAGTAAAACCCCGTATCATTCCAAGCATGTGTGTCAATTTTTACCTCTCTATCTACATTATTCCGTGGTTTATTAAGTTTTCAAATATATACTGACTTTTTGAGCACCCGGTATATGAATCATGACTGTGTGGTGTCTGTTCTTTGAGGGCAGTCCATGGTAACTCTAGTGTAGACGCTGTTGTGGGAATCATGCGAGATTCTGCAAAGAATGAGGAAAATGGACGGGGTGTGCTATGGAGCCGTGTTCGACAGGATGGGAATTTGGGTCGGACTGGAAGCTTGCTCAGACAGCTGAAGTGGTTAAGGGGACTTCTAACGTAAAGCAGAAAACCGGGTTTCCAGTCCCGGTCTGGCAGGGATTTTCACTTGTCGCCATTTAGTTATTTCAATGCCCTATCATGCCTGACGTCGGCAGCAAAATCGTCCTTGATTCACAGGGCGTGAACAAAAATAGGGACACACGAAAAAAGCAACAAAAAAATGGTTCAAATGGCTCTCAGCACTACGCGACTTTACTGCTGAGGTCATCGGTCGCCTAGAACTAATTAAACCTAACTAACCTAAGGACATCCATCACACACATCCATGCCTGAGGCAGGATTCGAACCTGCGACCGTAGCGGTCACTCGGTTCCAGACTGTAGCGCCTAGAACCGCACGGCCGCAACAAAAAAAAAAAAAATTTAAAAAAAAAAATAAAAATAAAAAAAAAACACATTACCACATATAGTACGGTGTAGGTAATTCGTTGGCAGCTTCTAGCCCTCTCAGAATGGATATATACATATCTTGCAAGATTTTTTAACGGGAACCTGTAACGTTATTCCCGTAAAATAATGGAAAGTTGAGGTAACGATGATGTGGACAGAGATCACGCACCCTTTAAAATAGACCACGAAGGCTCAACAATACTGAGACCTGGTGGATGTGGTGGCCAGGGGGATATGGCATTTCATCCCTGTGCCCACAATACCAGTCCTCGACGACGTTAGCTGTGTGCACAGTGGGGACCTTGACGTTTTGCAGCACGCCGTCACCACTGGGGAACAAACATTGTTCCACGGGACAGACCTTACTAGCCAAAATGTCACCAAGTCCTTGGCAGTAAAGCGGCCTTGCAGAGTAACCATGGAGCCCACGGAACACTACGATTGGCTGCCCAGATCATCACCGAATCCCCGCCATGATTCGTGGATAAAGTATGGAACAAGACTCAACTGACCATATCTTTTATCGCTCCTTAGTCAGGGTTTTTAGCATCGGCAGCACCTTTTGTTGCTACAGGAATTGGCATCACTGATGAGTGGTTGTGGTATTGTATCTCGCCCTGCAGTTCCCTCCTTATGGAGGAGCTACCTTCCTGTTGTTTTGGTGCTAACAGATTTCACGGGTTCAGCATTCAGTTCTGTAGGGACTTTTGCAACTGGTGTCCTCTTATTTTTCGTCATAAACCTTTTCAGTTATCATCTGTCACGATAACTCAACACTGAAGATATGATTTTTTTAAAAAAATATGTAAAAATCTGCCAACCGGTTGCATAGATTTTCTATATACCGTGACCAGGTTTCGTCACCTATAAGGGTAACTTCATCAGAAGGTAAGGTAATTACCTAAAATATTTTCCTTGTTACTTGTTCACCTTATACAAAGGCGGGCTGGCAGCGGATTACATCTACTCTGCTCTTCGGCCACAAGAACAACAATAAGGAGTCAGAAAAGTAACAAATCGGAGGTTAAAAAACAGGAGATACAATAAATAAAAAACATGAAGCCGTTCACACTCGACGAAAACACACGAAAATACCGTCGGCACTGCACACAAACACTGGCGAACGAGATGGTACAAGTGAACGAGGAGCGTGGCGGCGAAAAACACTAAATCACAATCACGATGACACAGACACTAAACTGATGGCGATGATCTCCGGGACGCGAAAGTCCACTTAGCGCGTGCGAGTCTGGGGACCTGCCAAGAGGGGAGGAAAGTGGTGTAGGAAGGAGAGAGGAGAGCAGAGATACCAATGGCAGGCGAGTTGGGGGGGGGGGGAGGAATGAAGGTAGGAGGGGGTTGGGGAAGCTCGGAGGAGGAGGGAGGATGAAGGGAGGATGGGGGGAAGGAGAGAGAAGGGAGAGGGGGTGCCGAAGGAAAGGACACAGGAAGTGGGAGGGGAGGATCAAAGTTGATGGGAGGGTTAGATGGAGGGGAGGAGTGCATCATCAGGGAGGGGGAGCTGGCGGAAGCCACTTTGGGAGAGGGTATGGAGAGTGGAGAGATGGAGAGCACGTGGGACAGTGGGACATGGAAATACAGTCGCGGCAGCAGACGGGGGCAGGAGAGGATGGGAGAGACCAGCAGGTGAGGAGGATAGAGTTTACGGGAGGTGTAGAGGATTCGTATCTGTTCGAGGAAAAGGAGAAGGTGGGGGAACGGAATAAGGTCGTACAGGATCCACGTGGGGGAGACGGATGCGATAGGCGAGGCGAAGAGCATGGCGTTCTAGGATCTGAAGGGGTTTGTAAAAGGTAGGGGGAGCGGAGATCCAGGCAGGGTGGGCGTAGCAAGGGATAGGGCGGATGAGGGATTTATAATGGAGTATGGTGGAGGGGTCCAGACCCCACGTACGGCTGGAAAGGAGCTCGAGGAGACGGAGTCGGGAGCGTGCCTTGGCTTGGATTGTCTGGAGGTGGGGGGTCCAGGAGAGGCGACAGTCGAGGGCGACGACAAGGTGCTTAAGGGTGGGGGTGAGGGCGATAGTACAGCCATAGATGGTGATGTAGAAATTGAGGAGGCGGAAGGAAGGGGTGGTTTTGCCTATAATGATCGCCTGGGTTTTGGAAGGATTGACCTTAAGCAACCACTTGTTGCACCAAGTGGTGAACCGGTCAAGATGAGATTGGAGAAGGTGTTGGGAGCGCTGCAGGGTGGGGGCGAGGGTAAGGAAGGCGGTGTCATCGGCGTACTGGAGAAGGTGAATGGGGGGTGAAGGTGGCAGCATGTCCGCCGTATACAAAAGGTACGGAAGAGGGGAGAGGATGGAGCCTTGGGGCACACTGACGGAGGGTAGAAATAATTACCTAAAATTAATATGTCAGATTATCTAATAAAAGTTTACATTAATGTAAATGAGTATAAACCAATAGTACTTACGTGAAGAACATATCGTCAGAGATTTACAGTGTTTTAAGAGCTGAGTTGCTCAAGTAATACATTAAAATATGAGACATAATGTTTTTCAAAAAGTCAAACATTAAAACATAAGTAACACTGGTGTGGTGTGAGGAGACTGTGTGGCAACTAGTCGCACTGCCAAGTAAATGTAATGTAGGGCACGCCACAAACGGGCCACTAGTAGCGTGAGCAGAAAATTTTTGTATATTACGCATTTTCTGAAGTAAATCATACGTATAGCCAACATAGCTTTTAACAAAAATTAATTTTACGAATTATTGAGTAACATTTATAATGAGCTTGAAATGGGATAAAATAGTACAAAGTTCACTACGTTTTACGTAGCTCAGGTAGAACCAGAGTTAAATATGACTGGAATTACATACGTAATGAACCCTTTCCTCGAACGGATACGGATCCTCTACACCTCCCGTAAGCTCATTCTGCCCCACCCGCTTGTCTCACCCATCCTCTCCCACCCCCGCCTGCTGCCGCGCCTGTATTCCCACATCCCACCTGCTCTCCATCTCTCCACCCTCCTTACCCTCTCCCAAGGTGGCTTCCGCCAGCTCCCCCTCCTGATGACGCCCTCCTCCTCTCCATCTACCCCTCCTATCAACTTTGATCCTCCCCTCCCACTCCTTGTGTTTTTTTCCTTTGGGCACCCTTTCTCCCTTCTCTCCTCCTTCCCTCCCTCCTCCATTTCTCCCCACTCCTCCCCTGGGCTTCCCCTATCCCCGTCCCTCTACTCCTCCTCCCATCTCCTGTGCCATTGGCATCTTTGCTCTCCCATCTCCCTCCCCCTCACCCTTCTCCCACTCTTGGCATTTCCTCGCACACGTTACGTGATTCGCGTGATGGAGATAATCGCCATCCGCTTCCCGTGTGTGCCGTCGTGTTTTGTGTTTAGTGTTCACAGTCACACTCCATCGTTCACATGTGCCATCCACATCATCAGTGTTAGTGCGTCATGTCAACAGGTTGTAGTGTGGATTATCGTCCAGTGTGAACGGCTCCGTGGTCTTGTATTTATGTGTCTACTGTTTTATTACCCGCCATTATGTAAATTCTGTGTATTCCTCCTGTATTTTTTATCATTGTGTATTCTGTGGCTGAAGAGCAGCGTAGAATGCTGCTGTCAACCTGCCTGTTGTACAGGTTTTAAAATCACAATAAAAAATAAATAAATAAAAAAAAACGTAATGAAGAACATCAGTTCATTATATGACACAAAGTTTGAAAAGAAAGCTTGCATAACTAGGGCACAGGGGTTGTCTGGTGTGTTAGCGTAACTGACCATAGATAAAATAATGTTTCTGAAAAAGAGGGGATAACCTGGATTATGAGTATCACAAAACTGAGAGCACTACTTTAAAAGCATTAAAGAAATTTCTGTTTTTCAACTGTACTTGTTCATTCAACATCTCATCTTTATTTGGTGTGTGGCTGAAAATTTCAAGTTCTTCCAAGACATCAAGTTTTCTCCCTTCCTTTTCTCTATGCAGAATTGTCATTTCGTTTAATTCTTTGGGGCTATACCCTGTTACGAAAAGATGTTCTGCAAATGTTGAATTGTACACATTAGTGCCTTTTTTGCCTAAAAGATGTTCTTTGTATCTTACGTTGAAAGCTCTGCCTGTCGGTCCGATATAAAATGCAGGACATGTATTACAGGAAAATTTATATACCCCTGAGCCACGTAAAGGTTCGTTTGAAGCTTTTAAATTATGAATTAATTTTTTTTTTTGTAAATTATTATGTGTGGAGATAGCAACCTTGCACCCGTATTTTTTAGTTAACAGACACTGAATCCTATACGATATGTTACCTAAAGAGGATACTGAGATGTACTTTTTATCATTATTACTAGTTTGACCAGTACCTAAAGTGGTGACTATTTCTTTTGTTTTTTCTTTAAGGACGTTTTCCACTAGTGGGGGTTCATAGCCGTTATTAAATGCTGTTGTCTTAATTACATCAATTTCTTTCTGCAGTTTTTCTGGTGATAAGGGAGTAACTACGGCACGGTGAACTGCTGAATGAAAGAAAGCTTTCTTATGAGATTGAGGGTGTGTCAAGTCTGCAGGTGCGGTATGATCAGTACTCGTGTCAAAAATTATTTTAGTCTCTATTATCGCCAACTTCAGATACAGGAAATTTTAAAGATATGAATATAAAATGTGTAATAACAATTCAAAACATAAAACAAAAATAAGTAAAATAAATAATTATAGTAACAATGAACTGTGGGATATTTTAGATAGGTATGTTAAAATACTCTGATAGCTGCTAGATTCTCTAAAATGGTATTTCCGAAAATAACTTTGTTACACAGGGGCTGCTGTAGTGTGAAAGCTTCATTAATTTGTGTTGTAACGAAAGTTTTCGTTTCTCAAAATGAATTGTAAACTTTACATCCCAAACTACCTTTTTGGTTGTGTTTTACCGCTAAAAGCGAAACTGAGTAAAGACGATGACTTGTATTCTACTCAAGCCTAATGATTTTTGATACTTGTAATATTTGATAATGGCCTAAAGCCGAAATCTAGATTTTAGAATATAGCCTGTTGTACAGTCAAATAGTGGTTACATATTTCAAAAAGTTTTATATGATGTGGCTCCACACCAAAGTAAAATCATTGACATATAACATTATTCTGACCCCTCTACATACCCGCCAAGTTTCATAAAGATCTTCTATTTACACCTGGAAATGATCCCTGTTAGTAGCTAACTCTGTATACAGAGGGGTTGTCTCATTTTTGGTGAAAGTGTTGCTTAAAATCCAACTTAAACATATCACTGTAGGTGTTCGAAATGGTCACCATTAACATCTACACACAAACGATGCCGCCGAAGTATAGCACGAACTACTGACTGCAACGTGTTCAGTTGGATATTTGCATATGAATGTACTATGGATTCTCGAAGTTGATCCAATGTGCGTGGCTTTTGTCGATAAAGGACGTCCTTTAGTGTTCCCCACAGGTAAAAGTCCAGAGGAGTTAGGTCTGGGGAACGTGGTGGATACTGCACAGCACCTCTACGGCCTATCCATCTTCCTGGTAGATTTTCGTCGAGATTACTTAAAATACCACTTCAAAACCGACTTACTTTCATCGAATGTAAGCACTGCGCCAGCCAAGTTTACTCGAGTAACTAGGTGCAACTAACAACAAAACAATGACTATGTGGCGATTGTCATCTGACAAAACAAAACAACGCAATACAACGCTTGCGTGGCGATTGCCGGAACTAAAAATTTTTAACACTACCAAAGATGAGACAACTCCGTCAATTAGTTTGCCAGTTATGGACTTTTAAACAGTGGATACATTTTTTGGGACCCTCTGTAGTGTCTGATAGGGATTCCATCAGACTCTTGTTCAATTTTAACTGTTTCACTTGTTTTCCTAGACCATTAACACTAATTGCGACCTCACCGATATTTTCCGCGGTGCAGGACTTAAACTGGGGCATTACTCCTAAAACTGTCTCTGTAAAAGATCGTTAGAAAATGAAGTTCAATATATCTTCATTTACTTTGCTACGGTCAGTTTAAATTTCTCTTTCATTCATGAGCGTCTGGAAACTTAGTTTGCTGACACTAATAGCATTTAAATACTACTAGAAACTATTTGTGCTACGTGAGAAAGGTTTTTAGATTTGTTAATCGTTGTAGGTTCCACACGGCACACATTCACTCTCTCTCTCACTCTGTGTGTGTGTGTGTGTGTGTGTGTGTGTGTGTGCGTGCGTGTGTAGCAAACACACACACACTTCCTATTTTTGTTTAGAAACAAATAAAAAGTCGACTTAAAGGTTTCTTGGGTAGAGTACCACGCCCTATCATAAAAATCTATACTGGTGAAATCGACGTTTCGGCCATGCATGTTCACAGTGGCCTTCTTCTGCGGCTACTGGTGTGTTTTTCCTGTCCTCTGTCACTAATATTTTGTCATGAATGCTTACTGAGCTTGACCTTACGCCATAATTGAACAGAAATACACTACTGGCCATTAAAATTACTACACCACGAAGTTGACGTGCTACAGTCGCGAAATTTAACCGACAGGAAGAAGATGCTGTGATATGCAAATGATTAGCTTTTCAGAGCATTCACACAAGATTGGCTCCGGTGGCGACACCTACAACGTGCTGACATGAAGAAAGTTTCCAACCGATTTCTCATACACAAACAACAGTTGACCGGCTTTGCTGGTGAAACTTTGTTGTGATGCCTCGTGTAAGGAGGAGAAATGCGTACCATCACGTTTCCGACTTTGATAAAGGTCGGATTGTAGCCTATCGCGATTGCGGTTTATCGTATCGCGACATTACTGCTCGCGTTGGTTGAGATCCAATGACTGTTAGCAGAATATGGAATCGGTGGGTTCAGGAGGGTAATACAGAACTCCGTGCTGGATCCCAACGGCCTAGTATCACTAGCAGTCGAGATGACAGGTATCTTATCCGCATGGCTGTAACGGGTCGTGCAGCCACGTCTCGATCCCTGAGTCAACAGATGGGGACGTTTGCAAGACAACAACCATCTGCACGAACAGTTCGACGACTTATGCAGCAGCATAGACTATCAGCTCGGAGACCATGGCTGCGCTTACCCTTGACGCTGCATCACAGACAGAAGCGCTTGCGATGGTGTACTCAATGTCGAACCTGGGTGCACGAATGGCACAACGTCATTTTTTCGGATGAATCCTGGTTCTGTTTACAGCATCATGATGGTCGCATCCGTGTTTGGCGACATCACGATGAACGCACATTGGAAGCGTGTATTCGTCATCGCCATACTGGCGTATCACCTGGTGTGATGGTATAGCGTGCCATTGTTTACACGTCTCGGTCACCTCTTGTTCGCATTGACGGCACTTTGTACAGTGGACGTTACATTTCAGATGTGTATTGACTCGTGGCTCTACCCTTCATTCGATCCCTGCGAAACCCTACATTTTTAGCACACTGGACTCGCATTCGGGAGGACGACGGTTCAATCCAGTCTCCGTGATTTCCCTAACTTATTTCAGGCAAATGCCGGGATGGTTCCCTTGAAAGGGCACGGCCGATTTCCTTCCCAATCCTTCCCTAACCCGAGCTTGCGCTCCGACTCTAATGACCTCGTTGTCGACGGGACGTTAAACATTAACCACCAACCAACCAAACCTTACAGTTCAGCAGGATAGTGCACGACCGCATGTTGCAGGTCCTGTACGAGCCTTTCTGTATTCAGAAAATGTTCGACTGCTGCCCTGGCCAGCACATTCTCAAGATCTCTCACCAATTGAAAACGTATCAAGGCCTTTATTACGGCCACAGGTGGTTGCCCTGGGTACTGATTTCTCAGGATCTATGCACCCAAGTTGCTTGAAAATGTAATCACATGTCAGTTCTAGTATAATATGTTTGTCCAATGAATACCCGTTTATCATCTGCATTTCTTCTTGGTGCAGCAATTTTAATGGCCAGTAGTGTAATTGGTCACATAAGGAGGAAGTTTGGGTACTTCATTTTAATAGGTTACTGTGGTGGAGGGAGTGGGAATTTGCTGTTACCTGTTGCTCCTTGCATTGTGTGTCTCGACCGTCACCGGTGTGGCCCCTGCTCTCCCCCTGCTGAACGTAGGCCGTGTGGTGGCAGTTGCTCGCCTGTAACGCTCGCGTCCTGTGTTCCTAATGTGCGGCCTGTTGAGCCTACTTAATTATTAATGAAAAGTAATGCAAACCAGCAGGTTCAGAGCAGGTGGTCTCGTTAGCTGGTCAGTCAGCGCGGCGGATTGCAAGCCGGAATGGCCCGGGTTCGATTCCCGGTCGTGTTTGAGATTCTGTCAACTCGGAGACAGCGTGCTTCGTTGTCCCTACGTACGTATAATCGTAACTGATATTTCGCTATTGAGGTGGCTGTATGGGCACGTCACGAAAACCAATAAATAAATTTTAAAAAATCAAACTTCAGAGTAAGGTTTTAAAGCCATTTGTGGGGTATAGTTGAACAAGCTGTGGTTGTATTTTGAGTTAGCATTTCTCCAGTGGAATATCAAAGTAGTCTGCCTAATAACCTACCTCTGATGACTCTGTATTTTCATTATATCTGTTCTGCTTGTAGGTCCCTATGCATGTGTCTAGTTGGTAACATACTATTCAGTTAATATCTGTGAAGATTTACTCAATGGTATGGTATGAAATTAGACTTTAGTCTACCTTCAAAATTTCCGTAATAGCGACATAGTCAAAAAACCTTCATCCCACATTTCAGCCCCATAGGATAGAAATTTCGAAAAATCCCATCTTAAACGACGTCTACAGTATAAGATCCACACCTTCTCCAAATTTCAAAAGCGGTTTGGACAGTGCGGTGATGAAACAGTCAGCCAGTCACGACATTGCCATTTATATATAGAGAAGATTAAGCAATAGTTACTAAGTTTTTTGGTTCCATGCATTAATACGCTAGCAAGAGACATGACACGAAAGTACAAACAGCAGAATCCCACTGATTCAGTCACGTAAGCTAGAACTTATTCATGAAGAGATATTTTCGAAAATGTGTTGTGTGGTGTCCAATGATTCGCACATTGTTACACTTCACTCGACTTTCTAATGAACGAATGTTTATTGTAAATGTAATTGTGTTTGCTTCTAAAACGAATATGTTGAAGACTCTTGTCGTTTGTGGCTCAAATGTCGGAACAGTTGTGGAAATGGCTTCTTCTATGTTGATGAACAGTTTTATCGCTCTTGACGTTTCATTATATCTGTGTGGTTTTTTCTTCAGCTGCAGTTGACGTAGTTTACTTGGTACGTTAAGTACTGTAGATGTTGCATTCCATACAAGCTTCCTACGTTACACTTTCATAGATCTGACTGGAAGTGCAGTGAAAAAAAAAACTTCGTGTTGTTAAGTAGATATACGACGTATTCCTGCCAAAGGTGAGGTCTTCTGGTGTTTACTAGCCTTTTTTGTTCTTAAAAGCAAAAGGGATTCTTCAGTAAATATATGTACGTTACAATAGAGTCATGAGCTGCCCTCTGATGTATCGTTACATATCACCCAGTGTCCTTAGGAAACTAAAGAATGACAAATGTCATTTTTTAGTTGTTGTCGATTTTTATGGTACTACGTACGCTCCCTTTTATAAAATCCAATTTATAAATCAGTATAAACGATATTGTTGGCACTCATCCGATACCGTATACAGAAGCGTAGCCTTCTGTTCGCCTGGAGTCCTGCTGTCGAAGTGTAAAAAAGAACGACCGCAAGTGTCATGACTGAATGTGGTTATACTGTGTAGGAGCGCCTTGTGTGACAATGGAGAGAGTTCTGGTGTGGAACAAGGAAGCGGCAACAACTGCAAACCAGCAGCGATGACCGTAGGCAGCAGTGTCGGGACTAGGCGTGCCTGCAGTGTCTGGCGGTAGATGGCGCACCAGCTGGTCTTGTTTACATCGCAAAGTGGCTGATCCAGTGTTTGGTCGAAGAGGAGTGGCACCTGGGAAGACGGGTAACGGATCGGCTATGGTTAGCTGGTGGCAACGGCCCCCCTGTGGCTACTGTTGTCATAGAGTGCCTTAGCAGAGACGCAGACATATGCAGACTGCCAACAAATGAACAACTCAAACAGGAGGAGCTGGTTGACTGTCGGGAGTGGCAAGTTCATGTGCCCAGCAAGGCAGACGGCTTGTTGGAGCCTAGACCGGACAAGGAAGCAACGTATTATCAAAAATGGTTCAAATGGCTCTGAGCACTATGCGACTTAACTTCTGAGGTCATCAGTCGCCTAGAACTTAGAACTAATTAAACCTAACTAACCCAAGGACATCACACACATCCATGCTCGAGGCAGGATTCGAACCTGCGACCGTAGCGGTCGCTCGGCTCCAGACTGTAGCGCCTAGACCCGCTGGCCACTACGGCCGGCAACGTATTATCAACGCGAGGCATCGGTTCCTGTTCTAAGGCGAGAAGATGGTGCCTGTCCTCTTGGCTCCAGGGATGGAGATGCTGACGAGACCCAAGCAGATATTATCCACTGGAATGTGCTAGAGGATGGGACAAGAGGAGTATTGTGCCGCTTAATTTCAGCAGAATACTTTGGTTGTACAAACGCATGTGTGTGGCTCTGTCCCACATTAAAGTTCTATTAGTGATATTTTGTCTTTACGATAGGATCACTTCTGGGCCGAGTGTCTTATTTAAAACAAGCTTGAACAAGAGAAGTTCAAAATGGTTCAAATGGCTCTGAGCACTATGGGACTTAAATTCTGAGGTCATCAGTCCCCTAGAACTTAGAACTACTTAAACCTAACTAACCTAAGGACAACACACACATCGATGCCTGAGGAGGATTCGAACCTGCGACCGTAGAGGTCGCGCGGTTCCAGACTGAAGCGCCTAGAACCGCTCGTCCACACCGTCCGGCGCAAGAGAAGTGTTTTTGCCAATTAACCCTAAGACTTCGACTTAATTTATTGTTCCCAGAATGAGATTTTCACTCTGCACCGGAGTGTGGGCTGATATGAAACTTCCTGGCAGATTAAAACTGTGTGCCGGACCGAGACTCGAGCTCGGGACCTTTGCCTTTCGCGGGCAAGTGCTCTACCAACTGAGCTACCCACGCACGACTCACGCCCCGTTCTCACAGCTGTACTTCCGCCAGTACTTTATTGTTAGTTGTGCTTAACGGATTTGTAGTTGTAATTGATAGCTTTTCTTCAATTATTGGTCTGAATTATTTGGTTCTGCGTGTTTTAATTGCCTGTTTACCATTACATCTTGTTGATTAGTTGTGCTGTGTTCTGTTTTTGCAGCTTTGGTATGTCGGCCCTACTTAATTTATTTTTTCATATGTCCTGATACAGAGTCTTGCTGCTTTATATTCTTATTTTTCCTTCAAGCTGGCAGAGTTGTTAGTGTTATGTAGTCTATCGTGTTGTGTGTTACTTGTTATTGGAAAGTTAAAATCATTTTAGAGGGCCAGAAATTTACTGTTTGGCATGTATCTAGATATTAGTTTTATGTGTATTTCCTCGTGTTTCACTTTACTAATGTGCTCTGATTTATTGAATACTGTTGTCAATAAATGTTTTTGAAACCTGCCAAGTACTCGTATTTGCATCCAAACAACCACCAACCACTTTCACTCTCACTGTTTCCTGCGCCACATTGGTGATGATCGGTCCAGTATGTGGTTTGCTGCATCAGAGAGAGAGAGAGAGGAGAGGAGAGAGAGAGAGAGAGAGAGAGAGAGAGAGAGAGAGAGAGACAGACAGACAGACAGACAGAGAGATGGAGTGCGGAGGGAGAGTCAACTGTTGTTAATTGCAGGTCTGAAAGTACAGGCGGTACAAATGGCATTTCAAAAGAAAGTGGTCTTAATGCACATTCGCAATGCTAAAATGTAAAAGAAGTGCAAGTAATTATCTCAACACTGACGTATTCTGCGATGATAAACTTTACACTCTAAGCAAATGTTTAGACTGCATTTAAAATAAAACTAGTACAAGTAAAATGGAGAAGAGAAGGAGAATTCAGGTACGTATGTTTCTGAAAGTACAGCAGTAGCCTACGGTTTATGTTTTAAGAGTACTTATAGTAATATTTAATGCATGTTTAATATACCACTTGTCCATCTTGAGGCAAAATCAGCATACTGGCACTATAGATCGTAAGGTCCTTGAACCTGGCCGGTTATGGATGGAATATGATGAAAATTTTGGTGTGTCTGAAGAAGCAAAAAAAAAAAAAAAAAAAAAACACTTCAAACATGGATTCGTTCTCAAAACTAGGAAGGAAGCAGCGAAGCAGGTCAGCAGAAAGTTTTTCACAGTGGGATAAGGACAGAAATCTTTCAATAATTTAAAGTCACGGACGCCATCGCAAAGGATGGAGTTGTTAAAGGCAGAAGAAAACAAAATACAGCGGAGAAACTCCAGGTGGATCTGACTCTGAAAAAAAAAAAATCCTCGAACAATGCTCTTCAAGTATTCACTAAACCACGATCTTGAGTTCTTCTGCAGTCTATACATCAAGAAGAGCTTCAAATAAAATTTCAGGAAAGGTAAATCCTCAGGAGACGACGAACTACATCCCTCCACTTTATTATGAGTACTGCAACCACGTATCCCATTTCTAGACAGCAGTTATCGTGGATGAAAGAAAAGGAGGGGTACAAGAAGAGGAAGGCGTCAAAGAACAGGACGAGGAAGGAAAAAAATGCACAACAAAGTGGTAAGGAATCAAAAGTGTTGCCTAGGAAGGACATTCTTCAAGAGATACCACTAAAGGAAATTTTTATGATTATACAGATAGTGGCTGTGAGGGATTTAGAAATTTGCTATGAACAAACTCGCGTGTGTCTGGGAACCAAACCAATATATTTTCGTTTTGGTATTTTAGGTTTATTTGCCATTTACCTATTCTTTTTCAACCTCTTATACTAAATTTGCTTTAATTACTCACATAACCCTTTTCTATAATGAACAAGTATCGCACTATGTATATCATGTGCGCTGTACCAAAGACCTTCAAAATATGGCACAGTAAATAAAATGTCTTTGCACTTGTACCTGTTTTACTCTAAAAAGTTTTAAGACGCAAGGAGTATACGTACTTTTAATCTATTATAAAAAATACTGCAGGGGTACTACAGTCTGTAACCATGCCTAAAACTACATACAGACTAACTGAATGTTAGGAACAATATCTCTTTAATCGATACTAACTCACATAATGTATAAATAACCTTTTAAGGGGGGTAGGACGTCAAACGGGCCGACTTGGAGCAGGAGAGGCACCAAAGGACATTTTAATTTCCACTGTCTATACTTTTACAAGTAAATTCATAAAACTTTGTCAGCATGACCAGGAATGATTCAGGATTCACTCGAAGCAGCGGAAGCTCAAAACATAACAAAATAATTTTTTTACATGTGAAATATCATCATTTTTTCACTTACTATTGGCTGCATTTGTTGCTATAGGTACACTTTTCTTCATAAGTAAGAGAGACTGTTCGATGAATTTTACACAGCATACAAACCATACTTACAGGTGTCTGAAACTCTAGAATCTATTTAATTTATGAAGAAATGAATGAGCTGTTACGTTTTAAACTTTATGTTTAGAAAAAAAATCAAATTTTGTAGTCAATTATCTCCATTTCTACCACAGTTTTTAATAGATTTGGAAAATTCTAGAGTTTCATACACCTGTAAGTATGGTTTGTATGCTGTGCAAAATTCATCAAAGATTCTCTCTTACTTGTGAAGAAAAATGTACCCATAGCAACAAATGCAACCAAAAGTAAGTGAAAAAATGATGAAATTTCACATGTAAAAAAATATTTTGTTATGTTTTTGAACTGCCGCTGCTAGAGTGAATCCTGAATCAATCCCGGTCATGCTGACAAAGTTGTATGAATTTATTTGTAAAAGTATAAACAGTAGAAAATAAAATGTCCTGTGTTTGACGTCCTACCCCCCTTAACTTTGGCACTCATTTACTCAATTTGCTTCAGCAAACAACTCTACCACTTGTACTGGCAGCCCCTCAGTTTGCTTGTAAGAAGCGACGATTATCTCCCATTATTTTCAGCTGAGAATATCTTCGCCCTACTTTGGACTTCCTGGAATTTGACTGAACTCTAGAAAGGCCCGCTATGTTATCCATTCAGAAGCAAAAACGTATACAACAATACGCCACTGCTAGCCTTGTCGTCCAATTGTCCTTTCTGCTTTCGCGACGCAATCTTCCATCTCTTGGTCACTGAGACAGGGGACGAGGTTTCTCTGAGAGAACAGCGATAATACATTGCCGCCGCAAGGCCTTAATTACTGTAGCGGATGAGCGGATAATCAAATCTCCATCGCTGCTGTCGGCCATAAACACTACGCTAACTGAAGTGTGTAGTGCCAGGCGGAGCGAAATGGTGGCGCGACATTAACTGCGCGACCACAGGGGATGTCTCGAGCGCGGAATATTGACAGTGGTGTTGTATCGGGAGCATCGTCAGACCGCGCTGTGCTGGTCTGGTGTATGTCTGTGTGTGTGTATGTGTGCTCTCGTAATTAAATGGCTCACGACTAAGCGCTGAGGATATTTCGCGTCAGACAAAGCCCCTAGCATGGACCCAACGCGTGTTAATGCAGAATTGGACAGCAAACCTCGCTCCAGAGCCGACTACGCCGAACGTTATTTGCCCTTACGACTAGTTCACGCTCATATTGTGAAAGATTAATGCCAGCCCCCCGTGGTGCCGTTTGCCCACAAGGTATAGACAAGTTCTGGGATGAAAGGTAACTGAGCCCGGTGGGCCGTAATATTGCCGATAGCGCAGCAGCGTACTGCGTTGAGTCCCAGATATTCAGAGACACTTTACAATGTTATCATTGCGAAAATCCCTCCATCATGGTGCTGTAGTTGATATTGCAAGCGATTTACAAGGTGGTTCTTATTTCTGTTCTGAGCGCCCAGCAGCCATTGATCTGTTTTTGGACTAGGTGCACTTTGTAAAGCAGAGCTAGAAGTTGCTTGAATATAAAGCCTGTTAAAAAAAAAAAAAAAGAAAAAAATTTAAAAAACCTGATTAAGTCCAAGTAGGGTTCCGTACAAATGTAGTTAATTCTATAGACAGGTCATCCATTCAGGGGATCGAGAATCTCGGAGATTTTTGCCTGTTATCGACAATGATACTGGCAAGATATCGGGTCTAGGGATTCCAAGGCTCACGCGAATGTTTTAATTTCAAGTTTGACGTCGGACAAACGACAAAATAAATATTTATCGTGTAATATAATTACAGATTAATAGTTTTCAGATTTTTTCTTTTGTTATAATGTGAAACAGCGCTTCTTGCCAAAATTCGTGAGTCTATGTCAAAGGGATGTATTCTACAGGCTTTGATGAGTGAGTTTTCGCATGCCATAAACTGCCGTATCTTTTGAATGCACTGACTTAGCAGCTTCGATTTTTTACAACGCAAGGGCTGTACACCTGAGTATGTGGCATAAATTCCAACTTGATTCGTTAACGCATTCCTGAGGAAAAGAGTTTTTAACAATCAGGCAGACAGACAGACAGATGGATAGACAGACAATGATACTATAATGGTTCCGTTTTTACCGATTGGGATCCGGAAACCTAAAAGTATTATGTATTGCTACAGGTGGTAATATTGGTCAAAACTAGAAAAAAAGTTCCTGTAATTATATGTCTGGAAACTAGTACCTTTTGACCCAAGGGCTGTTTCACTTGTGACGAATATTTTGTAGTCTTTACAGGGTTAGGCAGCATTCACAAGAAATGGCACCTTTAATTCCCACAATAGGCAGAGCAGATACAAGTCCTAGAGCAATCATGGAGGTGAGGCTTCAAAATCGTTTCCTCATGAATGTAAGGGCAGAAATTGCTTGTGAAAGACTTAAAAGGCCATACACATTACCGAATAGATTAACAAGTGCTGTGCAACACCAATTTCTGTGCGATGGATTTCCAGCGCTATTGAAGAGCGTTGTCCTTGCTTAAGGAAAACACATGTGGTCTGAGTGCGACGATACCTACTCAACTTCCTATAAATCGTCTGACACTACTTCGCAGCAACATTTCATGGGCCATGGATCGGTCGAGATGTCCGGTAACATGGATGCCACGTTCTCGTGCTCTCTCTCTCTCTCTCTCTCTCTCTCTCTTTCCGTCGGAACTGGCCTCGGAAGACCCAACGGAATCGACTGACCGCAGTGTCATCATCATCCCACAGGCATCACTGGATGCCAGTATGGAGGCGCATGTGGTCAGCACACCACTCTCCCGGCCGTTGTCAGTTTTCCTGACCGGAGCCGCTACTTTTCAGTCAGATAGCTCCTCAATTGGCCTCACAAGGGCTGAGTGAGCCCCACTTGCCAACAGCGAGCTCGGCGGACCCGGACGGTCACCGATCCAAGTGCTAGCGAAACCCAACAGCGCTTAACGTCGATCTGACGGGAACAGGTGTTACCACTGCGGCAAGGCCGCTGGCACCTCCACGTTCACCAGACCTGAATCCGTTATACTTCTGGCTATGGGTGCCTTTAAAGGTATTGGTGTCCGCCCTACACATCGTGAATGTGCAATGTGTTGACGTTACTGGAGCGCGTAACCAGCGTACATGACGCAATCTGAATGCAGCCAGCTGTTTATGATGGAGTGCATGATTCACTGCGAACAAGAGCTGAAGGATGCATTAGGATGCATGGTAACCACATACAGCACTGCCTATAGAGTCCCCTTTATTAAACAAACAGAGGGGAAAGAGAGAGCAGATCGACCCGTATTTCGGCATGAATTAGATTCCGGAGATTTAGTCATAGGATATTTTCTTCTACTTTTGACTAAGACTACATTCAATAGGAGTATGTGGCTCTGTTTGAAATCAACTTGTACAACCAAGGAATATCTCATGTAAATATCCAAAGTGACGTCAAATCTAAATCCTTCCACGTAATAGAGACATTACCGATATCTTTTGTTAAGAAAGTTATCTTAATAAATCCAAGTGGCTTTTTACTTTTACAGGATGATTACTTTGGTTAAAGAACTTTAAAACTCTGTCTTAGATAATGAATCGCTTTATTTTCGGAACTACCATCTCTTAAATTAGATTGGTTTAATTAACATATCCACGTGCAGCAGTGACATATGCATTTCTGAGACTAAAAATGGACAACTTTCAGGAGTATAGCCCAACTATCCCTTGTACAGTGACTTCATCTATGTACGTGTTCCAACATATATTGCACACAACTCATCCTCCTCTTCCCTCTCTCTGTCCATCTCTTCGTCCCTCTGTTTCTCTGCCCACCTCCTCCTTCCCTCCTACCCCTATCTCTGCCCACCTCTTCTTCGTCCATCTTTCTCTATTGTCATCTCCTCCTCCTGCTGTCCCCCTCTCTCTGTTTTCATATCGTACTCCACCATCTCTCTTTCCCTAAATCTCCTCATTCTCCCCTCTCTGTGACCAACTGCCCCCATCTTCTTATTTTTAGTCATCAGTCTTCTGACTGCTTTGATGGTGCCCTCCACGTGTAAGGTGCGAGGGTTTTTTATTTGCTTGCTTATTCTTGAATTCAGAACAACTGTGTGAGGTGAAATGACAAGTTTAATGTCGCAATATTTCTCGCCACATTACAGCTTTTCACACAGTTGTCAACTCCCCAACATAAAAATAGCGCTATGATGATCAAGAAGTGAAATAAGTTTATACACAACAATGTTAAATATTAACCTTCTGAAAGAACATTAATCTGAAGCACAATATTATGAAGGTTTAATTGGAAGTTTCTTTACATTAATCCGTAATATGAAAGTTTAATTGGACGTTTCTTTACAAAATTGCTCCTACACATACATTATGATGTTGGTCAGTACTACGAAAATCGTCCGATTCCGGTTCAAAGTTCTGTGCTATTTAGCATAACAATCAAGTCTATGCTGGATGGTTAGTGAAGTGACAAATTTGAGCGAAAGATTACCCAAGGATGCTCGAGTTTACAGGGGACGCAAGCTGGTAAACCAAATAAGTTTACACCTCTGCACGCGGTATTTACCTTAAGCTGCGACGTGCTGCTGTCTGCATATTTGTACTATCTGACCATTTATTCTGCCATCTTACACACGGACTCCTCTCCTGTCCCATGGAAGTCAGTTCCTGGTGTCTTAACACAAGTCCTATCATCTTGTCCCTTCCCCTTGTGTTTTCCACATTTTCCTTTCCTCTCCGATTCTGCGCAGAACCTCCTCATTCATTATGCTACCAGTACACCTAATTTTCAACATTCGGCTGTAGCTCCACATCTCAGATGCTTCAATTCTCTGCTGTTCCGGTATTCCCTCAGTCCGTGTTTCACTGCTGTGTTCTAAACACACATGCTTGATACTAGTAGACTTCTCTTCGGCAGAAATGACTTTTTTGGCAGTACTAGTCTGTTTTTCATGTCCTCCTTGTTCCGGCCATCATTCGTTATTTTGCAGTCTAGATAGCAGAACTCCTTAACTTCATCTACTTCATGACCATCAATCCAAATGTTAAGTTTCTCACTGTTCTCATTTCTGCTACTTCTCATTACTTTCGTCTTTTTTGGATTTACTCTCAATCCATATTCTGTACTCATTAGACTGTCCATTCCACTCATCAGATCAGGTAATTCTTCTCCACTTTCACTCCGGATAGCAATGTCATCAGCGAATCGTACCATTGATACCCTTTCACCTTGAATTTCAGTTCCACTGCTGAACCACTGGCCTCGCATTCGGGAGGACGACGGTTCAATCCCGCGTCCGGCCATCCTGATTTAGGTTTTCCGTGATTTCCCTAAATCACTCCAGGCAAATGCCGGGATGGTTCCTCTGAAAGGGCACGGCCGACTTCCTTCCCCATCCTTCCCCAATCCGATGCGACCGATGACCACGCTGTCTGGTCTCCTTCCCCAAAACCAACCATCCACTGCTGAAACTTTCTTTTGTTTCTGTCATTGCTTCTTCGGTGTACAGATTGAACAGTAGGGGCGACAGACTACATTCCTGTTTTACACTCTTTTTAATCCTAGCATTTCCTTCTTGGTCGTCCACTATTTCTTCCCTCTTTGTTTTTGTACATTTTGTGTATTGCCTGTCACTCCCTCTAGCTTTCCCCTAATTTACTCAGAATATCGAACGTCTTTCACCATTAAACATTGTCCAACGCTTTTTCTAGGTCAACAAATCCTATGAACATGTTTTGATTTTCCCTTAGCTTTGCTTCCATTATTAACCACAACGTCAGAATTTCCTCTCTGGTGCCTTTACCTTTCCTGAAGCCACACTGATCGTCATCTAACACATCCTCAAATTTCTTTTCCACTCTTCTGTATATTATTCTTGTCAGCAACTTCGGTGCATGAGCTGTTAAGCTGATTGTGTGATAATTCTCGATTTTGTCAACTCTTGCAGTCTTCGGAATGGGGTGGATGGTATTTTTCCGAAAGTGAGGCGGCATGTTGCTAGACTCATACATCCTACACACCAACGTGAATAGTCGTTTTGTTGCCACATTCCCTTATGATTTTAGAAATCCTGATGGAATATTATTGATCCCTTCTGCCTTATTCGATCTTAAGTCCTTCACAGTTCTCTTAAATTCTGATTCTGACACTGGATTCCCCATCTCTTCTAAATCGCCTCTTGTTTCTTCTTCTGTCACATCAGGCAAGACTTCCCCTTCATAGAGGCTTTCAGTGTACTATTTCCACCTATTCGCTCTCTCCTCTGCATTTAGCAATGGAAGTCCACTTGCACTCTTAATATTTCCACTCTTCCTTTTAGTTTCACCAAAGACTGTTTTGACGTTCCTAAATGCTGAGTCCTTCCATCCGACTATCATTTCTTTCTCAATTTCTTCAAATTTTTCATGCAACCATTTCGTCTTAGCTTCCTTGCATCTCCTATTTATTTCATTCCTCAGCGACTTTTATTTTTGCATTAGTGAATTTGTCTCAACATTTTTGTACTTCCGTCTTTCGTAGATCAGCTGAACTATTTCTTTTGTTACCCATGGTTTCTTTACAGTTACTTTCTTTGAACTTATGTTTTTCTTTCCACTTTCTTTTGAGAGATGACTATTCCTCTTCTACTATACTGCCTACTGGTCTATTCTTTATTGCTGTATCTACAGCCTTAGAGAACTTCAAACGTATCTCGCCATTCTGTAGTACTTCCGTATCACATTTCTTTTCATATTGATTCTTCCTGACTAATATCTTGAACTTCAGCCTACTCTTCACCACTACTACATTGTGATCTGAGTCTACATTTGAGGCTGGTTACACCTTAAAATCAAGAATCTGATTTCGGAATCTCTGTCTGACCGTGATGTAATTGAAATCTTCCCATATCACCTAGCCTTTTCCAAGCATGCCTCCCGCTCTGGTGATTCTTGATCAGAATATTCTTTATTACTAGCTGAAATTTATTACAGAACTCAGTTAGTCTCTCTCATCTCTTATTCCTTGTCCCAAGCCCATATTCCCCCGTAAACTTTTCTTCTACTTCTTCCCCTACAACTGCATTCCAGTCCCCCATGACTATTAGATTTTCATCACCCTTTGCGTATTGTATTACCCTTTCAGTATCCTCATACACTTTCCCTCTCTCTTCATCTTTATCTTGCAATGTTAGCATGTATACTTGAACTATCATTGTCGGTGTTGGTTTGCTGTCGATTCTGATATGAATAACCCCATCACTGAACTGTTCACAGCAACACACTCTCTGCCCTACCTTCCTGTTAACAACTAAACCTACTCCTGTTATTCCATTTTCTGCTGCTGTTGATATTACCCTACACTCATCTGACTAGAGATGTTTGTGTTCTTTCCATTTAACTTCACTCACCGCTACTATATCTAGACTGAGCTTTTGCATTTCCCTTTTAGATTTTCTAGCTTCCCTACCCCATTCCCACGACCCTGTTCATAGAAATTATCCTTGGTTACTCAATATTTTTCTCATGGTCACTTGTCTTATCTCTGCCCATCTCATACTACACATCTCAATGACCATCTTATCCTCAACCCTCACTGCCCATCTCCTCCTCTCCATCTCTCTGTACATCTCCTCCTACTCCCTCTCTCTGACCAATCCCCCTCCCCCTCTCTCTGACCATCTTCTTCACACCTCTCTTTCTGTGCATCTTCTCCTCTCTCTTTCCCTGTCCACCATCCAGTCACCCATCTCTCTGTCCATCTCAACTGGCACCCTCCCTGTAGCCATCTCTTGCTGCCCTTTCTATCGCACCCTCCTCCACACTTTCTCCATATCCTCCTCTGCTCTCTCTGTCCATCTCATTCTCCTCCCTCCTTTATCTGTCTATAACCTCCTCCTTCTTCTCTGATGGTCCATCTCCTTCTCCTCCAATCTTCTGTCCCCCACTTTCTCCCCCTCTACCTCTACCCTTCTTCTTCACAACACACGTTTTGTGTAGGGCAGCCTACATGTCAAGGGCCTAACATATTTTCTTGGCGATATCTCTGTTTGTACAAGAAATAGGAGGTTCTAGCCCCCAAATTACTGATTCTCATATAGCAAGCAATATGTGTACCAAATTTAGTTTATCAAGTAGTTTTGGTGGAGATGCTGAACATACACACACACACACACACACACACACACACACACACACATGCATGCATAATACATACATATATACATACATCCTGTTTCATACACTCACTGGACAAAATATTAGTAACCCATAGAAAATTTATTACAATCATCTGATGCAAAAGTTTTCTGTGTCTCGTACTGTGTCACAGTTTAAAAGACCTGTACTGGAGAAACCAACATTTCAGCCACTGCGACCATGGCGCTGACTCCTCCAGTATAATTTTTTACATTGCGACACAGAATAATACTCAGAAAACTTTTATGTCAACTGACTGTGGCCATGAAAGCCTATGTCATCATACTACTGACATCATTTAATACCATATTATTGTACCACTGGCCTTGATGACCACCTGGATACATTTAGGAAGTGAGTCCAGCAGTTTGTGCAAGTACGTAGCAGCCAGCTTACGTCATTCGCTGAGAGTTTGAGGGCACAGTTCCACCAAATTGTGGTGATGCTAATGTCTGAGTTTTATCCACTATTACAACATGTACCACACTACTTCTGTGGGATTCAAGTCGGGTCATTATGCAGGCCAATCGAAACTAATAGGGTGGGAAAGTGTTCAGAAAACCAGTGACAGATCCTCCCAGCACGAAGAACTCTGTCGTTGTCTTGAAAAATAGGGATATCAATATCTATTTCTACATCTACTTAGATACTCTGTAAGCCACCGTACGGTACGTGGCGGAGGATACCCTGAACTATTACTTGCAATTTCCTCTCCTCTTTCATTCGCAAATAGAGCGAGGGGAAACGACTGTCTGTATGCCTCCGTATGAGCCCTAATTTCTCGTATCTTGGCAGTAGTAGAATCGTTCAGCAGTCATCTTCAAATGCCGGTTCTCTAAATTTTCTCAATAGTGTTTCTCAAAAAGAACGTCGCCTTTCGTACAGGGAATCCCATTTGAGTTCCCGAAATAACTCCATAAGACTTATGTGTTGTTCGAAGCTATCGGTAATAAATCTAGCCGCCCGCTCTGAATTGCCTCGATGTCTTCCAACAAGCTCATCTAGTACGGATTCCAAACACTCGAGCAGTACTCAAGAATAGGTCGCATCAGCGTTCTATATGCGCTCTCTTTTACAAGTGAAGAACTCTTTACTCAAATAGACCGAAGTCGGCCATTTGCCTTCCCTACCACAGTTTTCACATGCTCGTTCCACTTCATATCACTCTGCAGCATTACGCCCAGATATTCAAACGACTTGACTGTGTCAAGCTGGACATTAGTAGTACTGTATCCAAACATTACAGGTTTGTTCTTCCTACTCATCCGCATTAACCTACATTTTTCCACGTTTAGGGCTACCTACCGTTCATCACACCAACTGGAAATTTTGTCTAAATCGTACCTTTCTATAGTCAACGTCGACACCTTACCATACACGACAGCACCATCAGCGAACAACCACGGATTGCTGCCCACCCTGTCCGCCAAATCATTTAGATATTTAGAGAAGAGCAGCGGCCCCATAACACTTTCCTGGGGCAACACTGACGATACCGTTGTCTCTTATGAACACTCGCCGTCGAGGACAACATACTGGGCTCTGTTATTAAGAAGTCTTTGAGCCACTCGCTTATCTGTGAACTTATTCCATACGCGAGTACTTTCGTTAACGGCTTGCAGTGGGGCAGCGAGTAAAATGCTTTCCGGAAATTTAGAAATACGGAATCTATTTATTGTTCATCATGCGTAGTTCTCAGTATATCACGTGGGAAAAGGGCAAGAGCGATACTTTCTAAAAACATGCTGATTCGTGTACATAAGCTTCTTTGTCTCACGAAAGTACATTGTATACGAACTGAGAATATATTGAAGGATTCTGCAGCAAACACAAGTTAGGGATATTGGTCTGCAATTTTGCGGGTCCGTTCTTTTACCTTTCTTTTACGATGGAGTCACCTGCGCTTTTTTCCAGTCGTTTAGGACTTAGCGCGAGGCGAGAGATTCACAATAAATGCAACCTAGGTAAGGGGCGAATGTCATAGAGTAATCTTTGTAAAATCGAACTGGGGTTCCATCTGGACCTGGGGTTTTATTTGTTTCCAAATCCTTCAGTTGTTTCTCTAGGCCAGGTATGCTTATTTATATGTCGTCCATACGGGGATCTGCCCGATAGTCAAATGACGGTATGTTTTTACGGTTCTCCCAAGTGAACGTTTTCTTGAACTTGAAATATAAAACTTCGGCTTCCGTTTTTATATCTTCAACTGCCACACGAGATTGCTTAACAAAGGACTGAAAGGGACTGAATGGGATCTTTAGATGCGCTTAGCGATTTTATAAACGACCAGAATTTTGTCGGGTTCTCTGCCAGATCTTTTGCTAAGGTGTGACAGTGGTAGTTGTTGTATGCTTCGCGCACAGATCTTTCGACAGACGCACGAATCTGTGCTAACCTTCGCTTGCCGTCATTTGTGCGTTCCCTTTTGAACATAGAGTGCAGCAGCCTCTGATTCCTTAGCATCCTCCGAATTTTGTTATTAAGGCATAGTGGGTCGTTCCCATCCTTTACCCACTTACCAGGCACGAAACTCTCCAGATCACAACTTGCAAGCGGCTTAAACTTTGCCCATAATTCCTCTAATCCATCTTACTGGAACTAAGTGATGCCAAGTCACTGACTAAGAGTTAATAACTCCTTACTTGTTCAGTCTAGCAGAAACACTATCGTAGCCTTCTTGACTGATTTATTAACTTTCGTAATCATAGTCGCTATAATGACATCATGATCGCTAAACCCCGTTACTATACTGGCCTTGTGATAAGGTCCGGCCTAGTTGTGCCTACTAGGTCTAAGACATTTCCACTGCATGTGGGATGCAGAGCTAGCTGCTCAAGATAATTCTCAAAAACGTGTTCAAAAGTATTTGGCATGACTGTGTCTGTACTCCCCGCAATGAATCCATAGACAATGTACACTCGGCAGGCTAAAGTCGCCTCCAGCTAGTATTGCGTGAGCTGCCTATGTACGCGCTATTGACCGTAGACTTTCTTTGAATGACCATAGAACTGTCATATCAGAATCGGGTGGATGGTAAAGACATCTAACAATTAACTTGGTTGCACCTACACCTGTCCTTGTCACTGTCAACTTCTACGTCAATACAGACAATATTTTTGTCGTCTGCAATGAAAACTCCCCCTCCAATGGCCTGTAATTTGTCTTTCCGGTGTACGTTTCACGAGTCGCTAAATATCTCAGAGCTTTCCATTTCGGGTTTCAACCGGCTCTCGGTCCTAAGAATAATTTGAGCGTTAGAACTTTCTTGGAGGGCATTAAGTTCGGAAACTTTATTACGAATACTTTAACAGTTTATTGATAAAATTGCGATAATCAAAGTCTCTTTGTTATGAACGCCGTTTGACTACCCTTGTTCTGAATAGACTGACGAGTGTTCATCAGAGCACCTCAAACTACCACCTAGCCTATCAAACTCTCATGTGCACTTCACAGTAACTGTGCTACCAGAGTTGCTGTTTCCTTTGTGTAGTCCACCCCTGACTTATCAGAGTCCTACAAATCCCAGCACGATAATGCTCACGGTAGCGCACTCAACAGGCAGATGTCCACTCAAAGGCAACATCTGTTGATTCGGAATGTTTAAATAGACCTGATGGTTCATGTCAGTGGTGATTTCACTGAGTGGGTGCCATTCATGATAAGAAAAATACCCGCAAAACAGCACGGACTCAACTCCCGTCTGAACCTGGCCTTGCACACATTCTGGATGAACTGCTTCATTTGAGCTTCGGAGCACTCGATGGAGCGCGTCATTAAAAAAAATTGGCAACATATATAATTCTTCGGACGACATTACCTTCCTCCAGTGTACTACCGTCTGGGCCATTGAAGACGCGCAGCTTCATGTGCCTGTGTGAACAACAGCCTGTTGTGACATGAATGACTCCAAACGTTCATTGCATTCAGTTCCCACGCAATTTTTTGTCGCCAAGAGGTAGAGATGGACTCCCATTCTCTGCCTGCAGCAGTTCCTGTAGTGTTTGGAAGCGATTTTGATATACAAGCCTTGGAATGCATCACCGGTCCCTTGTTCCGACCACAATTCTGACGTCGTGTTTCATGCCTAGTGTGTTATACAAATGCTTGTAGACACTTCTAACGGTCGCCCTCGAAACACCAAAAATCCCAGAAAATTCGCACACCGTATGACCATTGTCATGGCCAGATACGACTGCCCATTTCTGCTATTATCTCATGTCCTTAGACTTATCCATGTCTCTTTGAAACATAAAATGTCTCACTGACGGCTACTTCCTTATTCTCACGCAGCAAAACTTGACTCGATCGCTGCGCCATCTGTAAAGGTTTAACGATGCATCTGCGGAGGAATGTAAAAAGGAACAACCACATAAAAGTAGTCGTACGAAAGGCAGATGCACGTCTGAGATTCATTAGGAAGTAAAGTTCAGGCACAAAATCCTCAGAAACTTGATTAGACGAAACTTGAATATTCCCTATGCGTCTTGGACACTTACTAGAAAGCGTTGACACATGAAATATAGAGAAACCAAAGGTTGATTTAGTAAGTGTAAAAGAGTCATGTACTTCAGTGGAAGACGCCGTAAGAGACGTTTTATTCAGCACGGTGTGGTTTACAGTCAGTATTCTGTGAGCGTACGTTCGTAGGTGAGTCAACAAATATGTTTCTTCTTCCTCTGTATATCTGGCGAAAAGGGATTAAAGCTGTCTCTTTTGATGGTTGTGTCGATCGCGGAATGACGTACCGAATAGCGTTATGGTCCGAATGAGTCCGTCTAAATTCGCACCTTTTCAGTCCTAGTCGCACAAGGAATATTAAGTCCGGGCAGTACCTTCACTAACAGTAGGGGCCTAAAATAAATCGTCAAATAATGTGCAATGGTCAGTTAATACGTTGATCCTGATTAAAATGTACATTCGACTGTATAAAAACTAAAATATCCATCATTAAACGCAATTAGTAACTTTTTCAAATCCCCTTGAATAATTATTAACTTCAAGGAATAAACACCTTGCACTTTCGCGATTAGTTTAAGTAAAATCGAAGTCTATTATATATAGTCTGGACACTCACTGCAGTGAAAACCGTCACCGTCCAACAGCTGGAGCGACACTACTGCCCCTAGTGCGAGAAAGCCAGTCGTAAGATAATGTTTTCTTTTTTTTAAATTACTTTCCTACTTAATTAATGAAGTATTTATTATACTTTTTCGGCACTTTCCTGCACACTTTCCTAGACGCAGATGGGGTCTGACGATTATCTCATTCTTACACTCACTCGAGTTTCTAATATACGAATATTTTTGTAAATGTAATTACTTTCACTACAAAAATGAATGTGTGAAATATTGTTGTTATTTGTGGCTCATGTGTAGTAACAATTGTGGAATCGGTTTTTTCTGTGTCGCCAACCAGTTTTATTGCTTTTTACTTTTTATTATCACTTCTGTGTAATTTTTTCTTCACCTACTGTTGCGATGGGTTATTTGGTTTGGTAAATAAAGTAGGTATTTCATTCCATACAAGTTCCTACGCTTCACATTCATTGATTTGACAGGAAGCGTATCGAAGAAAACTTCATATTGTTGAGTATATATACGACGCCTTTCTGAAAAAGGTCAGGCCATCTGCTGTTTACTAGACATTTTGTTGTTCTTAAAAGAAAATGACATTCTTCAGTAAATAGGCTCTCTGAAGGTTACAAGGGAGTCGTAAGTAAACTGTCCTCTAACATACCATTTCGTACCTACCAGCGTCCTAAGGAAACTAAAGACAGAAAAACTGTGCTGTGATTTTTTTAGTTTGTGCAGATTTTTGTGGCACTACGTACGCTCCCTATTGTAAATGCTGTGTCACAAATCAGTATAAAAAAATTGTTTGCGCCCAACCCGTATCGTATTCAGAGATGCAGCGTGGAGTCCACTCTGAGCGCTGCTGTCGTAGTGTGTAGCCAAAATGAGCAGGGAAGCCGCGAGTGAATGAGTTAGGCTGTCGAAAAATCAGCTGCTCCGGCGGAATTTAATCAGTAAAATAAAGTCGCAGTTCTGATTTAACAAACAATCACTTCCAACTACGTAAAAAAATAAACACTAAAATGCTGTAAGTCGGGCTGGTACCTTTGTACGTAGAACAATAAAAGGAAGCGTCTCATATGTCCTCAACTATCTTCTAAGTATTTTCAATAAATCAAGTCCCACATCAATTGAATTAGGACCCACCTGGTGCAAAATGAACGGCCCGCATCAGTCTAACCAGTATATAGTACAGAGGATGAGTGTACGATATTAGATTTTTGTGTTTTTCATTCTGCAAGAGGAGAGTGCCGAAGTTCTCGCTTGGCCGGTGTCGTTACCCTACTGTCGCTGCTCACACAGTTTTCTCATCAACATACCACAAATATATCCTCCTACTTGTAATTCACCGCCGGCCGAAGTGGCCGTGCGGTTAAAGGCGCTGCAGTCTGGAACCGCAAGACCGCTACGGTCGCAGGTTCGAATCCTGCCTCGGGCATGGATGTTTGTGATGTCCTTAGGTTAGTTAGGTTTAACTAGTTCTAAGTTCTAGGGGACTAATGACCTCAGCAGTTGAGTCTCATAGTGCTCAGAGCCATTTGAACCATTTTGTAATTCACCTAGCTGTTCAGCAGCATTTATCGATAAAGTCCCCTCTCTTTACAACATACCCGAGGATTAGAATAACGTACAGATGGTCATTCCAGGCCAATAGTCCCAAACCTGGGGCTAATTACCCCCGAGATGTAAAATATAATTTCCTGAGCGGTAAAACTCTGAACTAGAAATATCTGTTTGAACTCGGGAGTAGTCTGTTCTAGGCGGTCAGTCACATAGTGTATCAACAGTCAAATATGTCCACAACGAATGGTACACCACTCGCAGTACATCACTTGGCGTGAGAACGGTATCCATAAACAGATCCTAAGAGCTACGAAGGCAACTGCCACTCCTTGTCAGTGTTATTCTGTTTCCAAATGTGAGTTAACGAGCATTGCCCTCTCATTTAAATATATGGCCGAAAGAGGCAGCCTACAGAAATTGTGAAACGAACCCTGTCGTCGAGGACCGTATGCCACAAACGGCGCACATTCACCACGAGATGGGAATACTCACAGACGTCTGTTGTCTATTGAGGCCTAAGCGCTGTAGTGTGCGAGTGAGACAGACGAGAACCTACGTCACAATGAAACCCAGTAGAAGGCTTTTGTGGCCATAAAGGGAAACATTTACGACAACTATTTAACTCCGTACTAACGCAGGGAATCAAGCCCCAGTAATTTTAATCTGCCGTCCTCCATAAATTTTCATGGTGAAACTTGAACATTGATCATATCTGTAATGGTTTAGGATTTACTGATAAAATGAAAGGAAATAGTTTTGTAACGAAGACATGAATGATAAAATCTGAACGCTTTGGCTTGTCTTAACGATCGACATTTCATATAGAAGCGCGTCATTAAAATGACCGAAGTTGTAAATATCAACTCTGTAATTTTATTTGTTTAAAAAATATAGTAAATTTAAATTATCAGTATTTTCAGTTAAGCGTCAGATCATCATTTCCTCCACACAAAACACATTGAACGATGACACCATTACACCTTATTGAATCATTAGGCAATAGAATATTTGTTGTAAAGTTTAGTGCATAATACACTCCTGGAAATGGAAAAAAGAACACATTGACACCGGTGTGTCAGACCCACCATACTTGCTCCAGACACTGCGAGAGGGCTGTACAAGCAATGATCACACGCACGGCACAGCGGACACACCAGGAACCGCGGTGTTGGCCGTCGAATGGCGCTAGCTGCGCAGCATTTGTGCACCGCCGCCGTCAGTGTCAGCCAGTTTGCCGTGGCACACGGAGCTCCATCGCAGTCTTTAACACTGGTAGCATGCCGCGACAGCGTGGACGTGAACCGTATGTGCAGTTGACGGACTTAGCGAGGGCATATAGTGGGCACGCGGGAGGCCGGGTGGACGTACCGCCGAATTGCTCAACACGTGGGGCGTGAGGTCTCCACAGTACATCGATGTTGTCGCCAGTGGTCGGCGGAAGGTGCACGTGTCCGTCGACCTGGGACCGGACCGCAGCGACGCACGGATGCACGCCAAGACCGTAGGATCCTACGCAGTGCCGTAGGGGACCGCACCGCCACTTCCCAGCAAATTAGGGACACTGTTGCTCCTGGGGTATCGGCGAGGACCATTCGCAACCGTCTCCATGAAGCTGGGCTACGGTCCCGCACACCGTTAGGCCGTCTTCCGCTGACGCCCCGACATCGTGCAGCCCGCCTCCAGTGGTGTCGCGACAGGCGTGAATGGAGGGACGAATGAAGACGTGTCGTCTTCAGCGATGAGAGTCGCTTCTGCCTTGGTGCCAATGATGGTCGTATGCGTGTTTGGCGCCGTGCAGGTGAGCGCCGCAATCAGGACTGCATACGACCGAGGCACACAGGGCCAACACCCGGCATCATGGTGTGGGGAGCGATCTCCTACACTGGCCGTACACCACTGGTGATCGTCGAGGGGACACTGAATAGTGCACGGTACATCCAAACCGTCATCGAACCCATCGTTCTACCATTCCTAGACCGGCAAGGGAACTTGCTGTTCCAACAGGACAATGCACGTCCGCATGTATCCAGTGCCACCCAACGTGCTCTAGAAGGTGTAAGTCAACTACCCTGGCCAGCAAGATCTCCGGATCTGTCCCCCATTGAGCATGTTTGGGACTGGATGAAGCGTCGTCTCACGCGGTCTGCACGTCCAGCATGAACGCTGGTCCAACTGAGGCGCCAGGGGGAAATGGCATGGCAAGCCGTTCCACAGGACTACATCCAGCATCTCTACGATCGTCTCCATGGGAGAATAGCAGCCTGCATTGCTGCGAAAGGTGGATATACACTGCACTAGTGCCGACATTGTGCATGCCCTGTTGCCTGTGTCTATGTGCCTGTGGTTCTGTCAGTGTGATCATGTGATGTATCTGACCCCAGGAATGTGTCAATAAAGTTTCCCCTTCCTGGGACAATGAATTGACGGTGTTCTTATTTCAATTTCCAGGAGTGTAGTTACTTTTTTCGTTATTTATTTATCAGAAAGCACATTGGTGCAAGGCTACTGGATGTGGCGTTCAAAGCTAAGAAGGAAATTGTATTGGTTTTATGTAAAAGAATTTAATGTTTACTATGTAATGGATATTATTGTTACATTATTTAGTAGGCGAAAGTAATAAAGCTTTGATTATTTAAATATGTTAAAATGTAAAATAAGGTAGAATAAGCTGTAGCCAATCAGATGGACGACTTAAGGAAAGGGATCTGCCCTAGTCAGCTGGCCGAGGATATTCGGCGCGAGGGAAACGCGGCCGGGGAGGGGCAGAGGGACAGTGCTGGTGGAGACGCGAAGGACAGTTCGCCTGGAGACACCAGAGGGTACAGTTCGGAGTGAGACGCGAAAGCGGACAGTCGGTCTTTAGGTAGCTAAGAAGTGAAACGACTTAAAAAATTTCGCGTTGTGTGGTATCGCAGGACTTTGTCTCTGAGCGGTGAGCAGCCGCGCGCCTGGTGTGAAGTTTACGCATAGTTAACGAGGAGCAGTATGGAACTTGTAATTCGCGATGAGATTGTTAATGATCGAACTGTGTCAAATGGATATGCGCTCGAGTGTAACTCTAAATACGACCAGTTTCGCTATTAGTTTGCTTTCCGAATAAACATTATTTTGACCAAATCGCAACTGTGTGGCCTACATCATTTATGGATGGTTAATTTAGTTCCCAATATTATTATTACTGTTATTATATGTCATGTTAACTTTGTACTTCGCAAACTTGCAATCAGCCAGACAATTTAACCAAAGGGTCACCAGTGTCTAATTTAGGGCGTCTAATGCGACACGTGCGGTTCAACCCGTAGACGAGTTTGAGCCAAGACATTTCGACGAAGAGGAACCGCATGTGGCTCGAACATCTTTGGGATGCTAGCTCGCACAACCCAAAAGCAATTCTACATCTACAAACGCACTGTTCATGGCGGAGGACACCTTGTACCACTAGTAGTCATTTCATTCCCTTTTCCACTCCCAAATAGAACGACAATATAAACGACTCTCTATATTCCTCCGTACGAGCCTAATTTCTCTTACCTTCGTGGTCCTTAGGAGAAATGTACGTAGGCAGCAGCAGAATCACTTTGTTGCCAGCTTCAAATTCCGGTTCCCTAAATTTCCTCAGCAGTGTTCCATTAAAAGAACGTCTACTTCCTTCCAAGGATTCACATTTGAGTTCACGAAGCACCTCTGGAACGGTGTACCGGTAACATCTCTAGCAGAACGCTTCTGAATTGCTTAGATTTCGTATGCTGTCAGCGAGTGCAGGTGTATCTCAACCAGTTTTCGAGCAAACATTACGAAAGAAACTACCTGTAGTGGACACTTGTAGTTGGGTACGACGCTAAATACCACTGACCGCAGTGGTACATAATGTTACACATCAGAGGCGGCAAGACAACATGGAAAGTCGGGAGTAACTAACAAGATGCTTGTAATGTGGTCGGATGACTAGCAATTTTGCCTCTTTTCAAATGATGCAAGTCGTCGAGAGCACCGACAGCTCATTGTGGCTTTTAACTTGCTGTGTGGTGAGCGTGAGGTTCAGGCCGGAGGCGGTTCTGTGTTTGACATAGGATGACTTGGGCTTGCTCACTCAAGTTACCATGGGACCCGGATGCTTATTTGAACATCCTCGGTGTCCAAATGTCGCACTTTCTTCTATCTCTCCGCGAGTACGAGAAGTGAGCTTTGGTGTTACGCTTGTGTAGACTTGCACTTACCTTTTCTTCAATTACCAGTTCTTTGAGCTGATAGCTAACATTGCGATAGGGAGCCCTTTGTTGCCTATTTTCGTCATTTCTTTATGGAAGACGCTCAGGAGTCGGCGGATTAAAATCTGCTTGCCTTTTCATATATGAAGACGATACTTCCCCTACTTGTCCTCATGGCAGTGGGTCTTTGCACATATCTTTAGAATATCTCGGTTCTATTCACCCCACCGGCCGCTGTAGCCGAGCGGTTCTAGGCGCTTCAGTCGCGAACCATGCTGCTGCTGCAGTCGCAGGTTCGAATCCTGCCTCGGACATGGATATGTGTGATGTCCTTAGGTTAGTTAGGTTTAAGTAGTTCTAAGTCTAGAGAACTGGTGACAGATGTTAAGTCCCATGGTGCCTAGAGCCATTTGAGCCATCTATCCACTCCAAATGTCGTTTCACTGAGCTGCGAAAGAAGGATGTTTGATTTCTTTCCATCGATGTATTGGTTACGAAGGAGAATGGTGTTACGTTGGAAAATGCTGTTGTTATTAAACCAGCTCACACTGATTTGTATCTTAAGACTGATAGTTGTCACTATCCAATAGCGTGAAGGGTTATTTCTTTCTTTGGTTCACAGGGGCCATGTCATCTGTGACTCTAAAGGTTTCTCAGCTGATGTACGCCACCTAGAAGTTATTTTTCGTCAGAATGGGTGTAATGAGATACAAATTAAATGTAAGTTGCGTTACTGATCAACAATGAATTAGGTGAATGATGAGTATAACGATGTGCCGTCTAAATCTAGAGCTTTCTTGTCTTACGCAGACAGTATTTGATAAATGTGTTGGTCACATTCTAAGGAAACAAAGCGTGTAGTGTGTTTTTCAACTACTATCTAAAACTAGTGATGTTTTATGGATTCTGTGGTATACGGGTAGCGTCTTTGACTAGTAGTCCAGGGTTCGGATCTGGCCAGTGCTTAAATTTTGAATAAAAATCATCATCTTTTCCGGCCAAATATTTCCTAGATAATAAGTCACCCTCGCTCTCTTGACAGTAGTGTCAAAAAGGCTGGAGGAGCGGACGGAGGTTCAGGGAGTTCTCTTGCCCTTGGGGGTAAGAAACTCCCCCTAAAAAGCGGAAGAATCAGCAATGATCAATGAGATGAGAATGCAGATGGCAACGGAAACCACTACATTATAGACACAGAAGGTGTATTCATAGGCCATGTGGTCTGTTATTCGAGAAAAGTATCGTGATGATGTCTGTATTGGTAAAAGATTCCGGATTAATCATCCATTCGGATCCCCGGAAGAGAACTACCAAAATGGAGTTGACCATTAGGAAAACTTTGTAGAATGAAGGACTGGGTGGCACTCAGCGCATCAAAGCGTGGAATATCAGAAGTTCTAAAGTAGTAGGGAAGCTAAAAAATTCTGGAAAGGGAAATGTAGTGCCTCGATTCACAAACAGAGGCAGTCATTGAAAGAAATGTAAAGAAGATAGAGATGTCTCGTCAGAAGATGGCAGCATAAAATGGTATAACGGATTCATTATGAATAGGAGGGTGGGACAGCTAGTGAGCTACTGTGAACAGTTCAGTGGTAGGGTTGTACGCATCTGATTAGACTGCAAACCATCTCCAACAATAATTCAGATATACATGCCGTTCTCGCAAGCAGAAGATGGAGAGATAGACAAAATATGTGAGGTTATTGAAAGGATTCAGTTTGTAAAGGGAGATAATAATCTTAGTCATATGGTTTTAGAATGCGGTTGTAGGGAAAGGAGCAGAAGAAGGGGTTACGGGAGATGATGCGCATGGTACTAGGAGTGAAAGAGTGGAAAGACTAATTGAGTTCTACAATAAACTTCAGCTAGTAATAGCGAATGTTTTGTTCAAGTCTTAAAAGAGGTGGATAAATACTGGGAAAAGCTGCAGGGACACTGGAAGATTTCATCGGAACTGGTAGTTAAACAAAGAATATGTCCGAAGCTCATGGCGGTAATCATGACACGCAGGAGCTTTGGGCATCACCTCCTGAAAATATGTCGATGAAGAATAAACTGAGGCTTAAGACAGTCATCCGGAAGAAACAATGTGGAAGAAAGTGGGACACTGAAGTACTGAGGAATGACAGGACGTGTTTGAAGTTCGCTTAAGGTGTGGATACTGCGACAAGGAATATCACAGTACGCATTTCAGTTGAGGAAGAGAAGACATCTCTAAAAAGAGCTATTACAGATGTTGGACAGACAATATACGTAGAAGGAAAGTAACTTCGACGACACCTTAGGTAAAAGCAGAGCCATTTCAATTAATCGATGAAAGAAGGAAGTACAAGAATGTTCAGGGAAAGACATGAATACAGAAACATAAATCACTTAGTACTGTGGTAACGAGAAAGCGTAGCGAACCGGAGACGAATAAGCTGCAGGAAAAGTGTGCAGAATCTAAAAAGAAATGATTATCGGAAGAATGGCAAGGAAAGCGCTTCTGAAGAAGAGAAATTTGTTAACATCCAGTATTGATATAAGTGTCAGGAAGTCATTTCTGAAAGTATTCGTATGGAGTGTAGCCATGTATGGAAGTGAAACATGGACGATAAATAGTTTGGACAAGAAGAGAATAGAAGCTTTCGAAATGTGGTGCTACAGAAGAATGCTGAAGATTAGATGGGTAGATCACATAACTAATGAGGAAGTATTGAATAGGATTGGGGAGAAGAGAAGTTTGTGGCACAACTTGACCAGAAGAAGGGATCGGTTGGTAGGACATGTTCTGAGGCATCAAGGGATCACCAATTTAGTATTGGAGGGCAGCGTGGAGGGTAAAAATCGTAGAGGGAGACCAAGAGATGAATACACTAAACAGATTCAGAAGGATGTAGGTTGCAGTAGGTACTGGGAGATGAAAAAGCTTGCACAGGATAGAGTAGCATGGAGAGCTGCATCAAACCAGTCTCAGGACTGAAGACCACAACAACAACAACAACATCGGAAGAACTGATGCAGCATATAGTAAAGTTAAAAAACTTTCGGTAAAATGAAAAGTAAGGGTGACAATATTAAGAGTACAATCAGAACACCACTGATAAACGCAGAGCAAAGAGCGAATAGGTGGAGAGAGTACACTGAAGTCCTATATGAGGGAAAGGACTTCTCTAATGATGTGATAGAAGAAGAAAAACGAGTCGATAAGAAAGATTTAGGAGAGAGAAATTTAAGTTGATATGGAAGAGATAGAGTATTCAGTATTTAACAGAGCATAAATGACTTACGATCAAATAAGGCAGAAGGCACAGATAACACTCTACTGGAATTTCTGAAATCACTGGTAGGGGGAGGGGGGAGTGGCAACCAAGGGGCTATTTAAGTTACTGTTTGGGATCCATGAATCTATGAGACAGGCGACATACGACCAGAGTTTGGGAAGAATATCATACACACAATTCTGAAGATAACACGAATAGATGATTGCACAACTGTAGGAGCTCATGCATCCAAGTTTCTAGCAAAAATAATATATATATATATATATATATATATATATATATATATATATATATATATATATATAGGAGAATGGGAAAAAAAATTGAAGATCAGTTAGCTGACGATCAGTTTAGCTTTATAAAAGATAAAGGCACCAGAGAGAGAGCCCTCATGTTGCATTTGATATTAGGAGAAAGACTGAAGGCAAGTGAAGGTCATGCTCATGCGATTTGCCGACCTGGAAAAAAGCGTTCGAGAATATAAAAGAGAGCAAGATGTTCGAAATTCTAGGAAATATAGGAGAAATTTGTAGGTAACGATGGGAAATACGCATGGGGTGTGGTCCCTAAGGACACACCGAAATCACAATCGAAATCAGTTGTAGTTGCCACACTCTTCTTTATTACAAACACATTGCCGATAATGTATTCACAGTAATCATGATTACAACAAAGCTTGTCTTATAGAAGACAAAAACCTTTTAAGATATCTTCCACATATCGTTTTCTTTCAACCACTTACATTAATTTAAAGCATGTCCATGGACCCATAAATAATTCAATATTACTGACAAATAAATCACACCTACTTCATCACTTACATGGAAACTCTTTTACCTATCTTTTCATAACATCAATACCCGGAAATCAACAGACAGTAATGTTTTAAGGCTTCTTTGGCCAACTTTTCATAATTTAAAAACAATATTCATAAAATGATCCTTCGTAAAATATGACTCACTTAAGTAGCTCTGATAAAAGTTCTGAGTCCAACAAGCCCCAAAATGTTTAACGCAACGCACCAACTCAATGCAGTATGTACGATAATTAAGCTAGGAAGACTAAGAACGAAGAGCTCGAATTAAAAAGAGTGAAATATAGGGATGCAGCTTTTGCCGTTACTGTTCAGTCCTTGCATAGAAGAAGTACTGACACAACTGAAGGAAAGGTACAAGAGTGGACTTAAAATTCAGTGTGAAAAGAAATCACTCAGGAGATTCGCTGATGACGTTAATATTCTCAGTCAAAGTGAAAAAGAGTTTCACTAAAGTGGCAAAGGTCATGGGATACCTCCTAGAATGGAGTCGAACTTCCTTTTGCGAGGTGTACTACAGGAACTCGAGACGGCATGGACTCAACAAGTCGTAGGAAGTCTCCTGCAGAAATATTGAACCATGCTGCCTCTATAGCTGTTCATAACTGCGAAAGCGTTTCCGGTACAGAATGTTGTGCACGAACTGACCTTTCGATTATGTCCTATAATTGTTGGATGGGATTCATGTCGGGTGACCTGGATGGCCAAATCGCTTGCTCTAATTGTCCAGAATGTTCTTCAAAACAACTGCAAACAATTGTGGCCTAGTGACATGGCGCGTTTTCATCCATAACGTGAAGTCCATGAACGGTTCTAAATGGTCTCCAAGTAGTCAATGATAGGTTCAGTTGGACCAAAGGATCGAGTCCATTCTATGTAAACACAACTCACTCCATTATAGAGCCACCATCAGCTTCCACAATGCCTTCTTGACAACTTTGGTCCATGGCTTTGTGGGGTCTGCGCTACACTCGAACACTACCATCGGCTCTTACCAACTGAAATAGGTTCTCATTTGATCAGGCCACGGGTTTTCAGTCGCCTGGGGTCCAACCGACATGGTCACGTGCCCAGGGGAGGCACTACAGGCGATATCGTGCTGTTAGCAAAGGCTCTGAGCACTATGGGACTTAACTTCTAAGGTCATCAGTCCCCTAGAACTTAGAACTACTTAAACCTAACTAACCTAAGGACATCACACACATCCATGCCCGAGGCAGGAATCGAACCTGCGACCGTAGCGGTCACGCTGTTAGCAAAGACACTCGCGTCTGGCGTCTGTTGCCATCGTCCGTTAACGCCAAATTTCGTCGCACTATCCTATCGGAAGTTCCACATGGATTGCAGCGGTTATTTTACTCAGTGTCGCTTGTCCGTTAGCACTGACAACTCTACGCAAACACCGCTGCTTTCAGTCGTTAAGAGAAGGCCGTCGGCAACTGCGTTGCCCGTGGTGAGGTATTGCCTCAAAAGTGGTACTCTCGGCACACTCTTGACCCTGTGGATCTCTAAATATTGAATTCCCTATTTCCGAAGTGAAATGTCCCAATCCGCGTTCAAAGCTTGTTCTTGCGGCCGTTAATCACGTCGGAGCCCTCTTCATATGAATCACTTGAGTGCAAATCACAGCTCCGCCAATTCACTGCCCTTCTATACATTGTGTACGTGATACTACCGCCATCTGTATACGTGCATCATGACGTCCTCTCACTGTATACCAACTACTCTGCTGGAACGGCTTTGCATAGTTGCCGGGTAACCGCTGAATGCACTTCCGCAGGTTCCAGCGATGTGGCGGCGAGTGGCTGTTCATGGGTGTGCATGGGATATGTTAAGACAGTTGGCATCCTGGAGGCACAGTGCCACGTTGAGAGTTGGCTCACTCTTACTAGGGAAATGTTTATCTCCCAGGCTACCTGATAACTGGGGTTGAAGCGGCAGCCTGACAATTCTGTTGCTGATGAGGCGCCTGTCTCAATTCGAGCCAATAGCCATTCAGCCACTGGACGGAAGGGGGCCTGGCCTGAAATTTCTTCTCATCTGAATACTGTTGGGATGCCTTTGAACATTTATGGGACGTATTACACAGGTCAATTTGTGTAAAAAAACCCTACACCAGCAACATTTTCACAATTACTGTCGGGTACTGACTCAATATTTCTGCATGGGACTTCCAACGACTTGTCATGCCGGGCAAAAATAAGTCCGACACGATATTGGCAAGTATCTCACCACTTTTGTCACCCCTTGCAAGTGGCTCAGCTTATATCATTAAAAACAACAATGACATTTTCATTGTGGCTGCGACTTATATTGATGCCAGTTACCAAACTAATTAGGGTTTTGTTCGTGTCACGTCCTCTCCGAAAACCCAAATTTTGTTTTCAGGATAGGCTGGGGTGATCATATCACCACTCAAATCTAACGTGGAACACGCTTTTCTGCACTTTCCGTACATAGCTCAGGAGCGTATTTGGCCTATATGAGGCTGCTTCATTAGCTGGGTTAGGATGTTATCCTGTCGGTTCTGTTTATGATGTCTTCTGTTCGGGGATATCAGTTCTTTTATTCCTAGAATTACGAAAAGTACTACAAAGATAATGCCTCCATTTCTCCCTGAAGAAAGAAAGTTTCCGTTAACGTTTACTGTCAGTACCTGGAGTACTACGTCTCCCAACTAAAGGGCTTTGTAGAGATCCGGAATAGCAAGGCAATCGTTCAGGAAATGGTCTCCTTCCTCATTTCCTTCAGCAATCTGAGTCTCGTGCCATACGTTTCGAGAAGTCATCCATAATACCTTCGAAAGCACTGTTGTTCCAGACTCCACATACGGCAAGCTGGTTCCCAGATCACTGAGCTATGTTTTTGTGAGGTTGTTGCAGAATTCTGTCCACATCGATTTCCTTCTGTTTTTGCATACCCGCTTTAGTTTTGCCTGCAATCTATTGAAGTTTACCTAATTTTCTTCCGAAGTGTGTCTTCTGTACTGTTTTAGTGGTATCTTTCGTTCCAGCAAATGTATTACTGCATTCCTCATCCAACGTTACTGGTAATCTGTCGGTTTTGGAACAACGGGTTTATTTTATGCGGCAGGTACCGTTGCAACTTCTTCTGTACAAGCAACGAAATTCGCGTAGTGTGTTTTTGGTTCTCTACATTCGGAAAAGCTGGTATCGCTTCCGATAGCATAGTATAGTTCCAGTCTGCTTTCCGAACGTTCCACGTGTGGGCTGGTCACGTGACACCAACTGTCTCCCTTGCGTCACGTATGAGAACGGTGGGTGACGGATCAAACCCAACTCCCATGTGACTAACTCCCATGTGGGCTCTAACGCTAATCTAGGTTGTTGTTGTTGTTGTTGTTGTTGTGGTCTTCACTCCAGAGACTGGTTTGATGCAGATCTCCATGCTACTCTATCCTGTGCAAGCTTCTTCATCTCGCAGTACCTTCTGAATCTCCTTAGTGTATTCATCTCTTGGTCTCCCTCTACGATTTTTACCCACCACTCTGCCCTCCAATACTAAATTGGTGATCCCTTGACGCCTCAGAACATGTCCTACCAACCGATCCCTTTTTCTAGTCATCTTGTGCCACAAACTGCTCTTCTCCCCAATTCTATTCAATTATTCCTCATTAGTTATGTGATCTACCCATCTAATCTTCAGCATTCTTCTGTAGCACCACATTTCGAAAGCATCTTTTCTCTTTTGGCCAAACTATTTATCGTCCACGTTTCACTTCCATACATGGCTACACTCCATACAAATACTTTCAGAAACGACTTCCTGACACTTAAATTCGTACTCGATATTAACAAATTTCTCTTCTTCAGAAACGCTTTCCTTGCCATTGGCAGTCTACATTTTATATCATCTCTACTTCGACCATCATCCGTTATTTTGCTCCCCAGATAGCAAAACTCCTTTACTACTTTAAGTGTCTCATTTCCTAATCTAGCTACTTCCCTGAGCATCACCATACTTTATTCGACTACATTCCATTATCCTCGTTCTGCTTTTGTTGATGTTCATCTTATATCCTCCTTTCAAGACACTGTCCATTCTGTTTAACTGCTCTTCCAAGTCCTTTGCTGTCTCTGACGGTATTATAATGTCATCGGCGAACGTCAAAGGATTTTAACACCTTTTAATACCTACTCCCAATTCTTTTGTTTCCTTTACTGCTTGCTCAATATACAGATTGAATAACATCAGGGATATGCAACAACCCTGTCTCACTCCATTCCCAGCCACTGCTTCCCTTTCATGCCCCTTGATTCTTATAACTGCCATCTGGTTTCTGTACAAGTGGTAAATAGCCTTTCGCTCCCTCTATTTTACCCCTAACGCCTTCAGAATTTGAAAGAGAGTATTCCAGTCAACATTGTCACAAGCTTCTTCTAAGTCTACAAATGCTAGAAATGTAGGTTTGCCTTTCTTAATCTATTTTCTAAGATAAGTCGTAGGGTCAGTATTGCCTCACGTGTTCCAATATTTCTACGGAATCCAAACTGATGTTCCCCGAGGTCGGCATCTACCAGTTGTTCCATTCGTCTGTAAAGAATTCGCGTTAGTATTTTGCAGCCGTGACTTATTAAACTGAAAGTGCGGTAATTTTCACATCTGTCAACATCTGCTTTCTTTGCGATTGGAATTATTATATTCTTGTTGAAGCCTGAGGGTATTTCGCCTGTCTCATACATCTTGCTCACCAGATGGTAGAGTTTTGTCAGGACTGGCTCTCCAAAGGCTGTCAGTCGTTCTAATGGAATGTTGTCTACTCCTGGAGCCTTGTTTCGACTTACGTCTTTCAGTGCTCTGTCAAACTCTTCACGCAGTGTCATATCTCCCATTTCATCTTCATGTATATCCTCTTCCATTTCCATAATATTGTCCTCAAGTACATCACCCTTGTATAGACCCTCTATATACTCCTTCCACCTTTCTGCTTTCCCTTCTTTGCTTAGAACTGGGTTTCCATCTGAGCTCTTAATATTCATACAAGTGGTTCTCCTTTCTCCAAAGGTCTCTTTAATTTTCCTATAGGCAGTATCTATCTTACACCTAGTGAGATAATCCTCTACATCCTTACATTTGTCCTCTTGCCATCCCTGCTTAGCCATTATGCACTTCCTGACGATCTCATTTTTGAGACGTTTGTATTCATTTTTGCCTGCTTCATTTACTGCATTTTTATATTTTCTCCTTTCATCAATTAAATTCAAGCCCGCATCTCGTGGTCGTGCGGTAGCGTTCTCGCTTCCCACGCCCGGGTTCCCGGGTTCGATTCCCGGCGGGGTCAGGGATTTTCTCTGCCTCGTGATGGCTGGGTGTTGTGTGCTGTCCTTAGGTTAGTTAGGTTTAAGTAGTTCTAAGTTCTAGGGGACTTATGACCACAGCAGTTGAGTCCCATAGTGCTCAGAGCCATTTGAGCCAATTAAATTCAATATTTCTTCTGTTACCCAAGGGTTTCTACTAGCCCTCGTCTTTTTACCTAATCTAGGTAACACCAGAAATATAACGGTCGATAAAAACGTTTCCCTTTGAGGGCGCTGCTGCGTTGTATATGAATCATAGCGCGACTACGTTTCGGATCTATACATACCGACCTTTAGAAAAGGGATTAGTGTGGTATTGGTGTTTTTCTGACGTGAGTGTCGTAAATGCGGAAACGTGACCAAATGCCTCGTTGTTGTTAAACGCGTCCAAAGAGGACCACCGTGCTGTTATTCATTTCTTGGCTGCTGGAGGGCAAGTACGGGTAGTCACCCATCGAAGAATGAAGAAAGTGTATGGGGAAGCAATGTAAGGCCTAACGTTCGAGAAAACTATGACATGGGGTGGTGCTACACCATGGTAAAATATGTCCGCATTACTCAAATCTAACACAGAAGTTACGCCTACTTAAGTGGGAGACACTCGAGCGCCCGCCCTATAGTCCTGATCTCTGATATCTGCCCGTGCGGTTATCAAGCCTTAGGTCCCTCAAAAGTGGTCTTGTAGGGTCGACGATTCCTGCCGAACAAGGATGTACAGCAGGCAATTGCTTCACACAGCGGGGGACTGTGTTTTACCAAACGAGTATCTTCAAAGTGGTGCGTCGTTGGCATGACTGTCTCAATGTTCACGGTTCTTTTTGCTTGACTGGTATACACATTCTGGACTGAACTGCCTTAGAAACTTTTCTCTTATCGCATCTTATAGATCTACTGAGCTCAATCGTTGGTGTGGTGTAGGTATCCTCGTCGGGGAACTGTCATTTAAAACGATTTTCTCCGTAGACAAGATCCGCTGTCATTTTGCCGATGCCGTTTTCTTGATCTCAGCCCAAAGCGGGGTAATGAACGTTAGAGTCACCTAATATTATTTTCGGGTGCGTTAATGAATTAAATAATATACTCAGTTCTTTCCCCATGAACCATGGACCTTGCCGTTGGTGGGGAGGCTTGCGTGCCTCAGCGATACAGATAGCCGTACCGTAGGTGCAACCACAACGGAGTGGTATCTGTTGAGAGGCCAGACAAAGGCGTGGTTCCTGAAGAGGGACAGCAGCCTTTTCAGTAGTTGCAGGAGCAACAGTCTGGATGATCGACTGATCTGGCCTTGCAACACTAACCAAAACGGCCTTGTTGTGCTGGTACTTAGAACGGCTCAAAGCAAGGGGAAACTACAGCCGTAATTTTTCCCGAGGGCATGCAGCTTTACTGTATGGTTAATGATGATGGTGTCCTCTTGGGTAAAATATTCCGGAGGTAAAATAGTCCCCCATTCGGATCTCTGGGTGAGGACTACACAAGAGGACGTAGTTACCAGGAGAAAGAAAACTGGCGATCTACGGATCGGAATGTGGAATGTCAGATCCCTTAATCAGGCAGGTAGTTTAGAAAATTTAAAAAGGGAAATAGATAGATTAAAGTTAGATACAGTGGGAATTAGTGAAGTTCGGTGGCAGGAGGAACAAGACTTTTGGTCAGGTGATTACAGGGTTATAAATACAAAATCAAATAGGGGTAATGCAGAAATAGGTTTAATATTGAATAAAAAAGCTACTACAAACAGCATAGTGAACCCATTATTGTGGCCAAGATAGACACGAAGCCTACGCCTACCGCAGTAGTACAAGTTTATATGCCAACTAGCTCTGCAGATGACGAAGAAATTGATGAAATGTATGATGAGATAAAAGAAATTATTCAGGTAGTGAAGGGAAACGAAAATTTAATAGTCATGGATGACTGGAATTCTAGAGTAGGAAAAGGGAGAGAAGGAAACATAGTAGGTGAATATGGATTGGGGCTAAGAAATGAAAGAGGAATCCAGCTGGTAGAATTTTGCGCAGAGCATAACTTAATCATAGCTAACACTTGGTTCAAGAATCATGAAAGAATGTTGTATACATGCAAGAACCCTGGAGATACTAAAAGGTATCAGATAGATTAGTATAATGGTAAGACAGAGATTTAGGAACCAGGTTTGAAATTGTAAGACATTTCCAGGGGCAGGTGTGGACTCTGACCACAATCTATTGGTTATGAACTGTAGATTAAAACTGAAGAAACTGCAAAAAGGTTGGAATTTAAGTAGATGGGACCTGAATAAACTGACTAAACCAGAGGTCGTACACAGTTTCAGAGAGAGCGTAAGGGACCAAATGGCAGGAATGGGGGAGAGAAGTACAGTAGAAGAAGAATGGGTAGCTTTGAGGGATGAAGTAGTGAAGGCAGCAGAGGATCAAGTAGGTAAAAAGAAGAGGGCGAGTAGAAACCCTTGGGTAACAGAAGAAATATTGAATTTAATTGATGAAAGAAGAAAATATAAAAATGCAGTAAATGAAGCAGGCAAAAAGGAATACAAGCGTCTCAAAAATGAGATAGACAGGAAGTGCCAAACGGCTAAGCAGGGATGGCTAGAGGACAAATGTAAGGATGTAGAGGCTTGTCTCACTAGGGGTAAGATAGATACTGCCTACAGGAAAATTAAAGAGACCTTTGGAGAAAAGAGAACCACTTGTATGAATATTAAGAGCTCAGATGGAAACCCAGTTCTAAGCAAAGAAGGGAAAGCAGAAAGGTGGAAGGAGTATATAGAGGGTCTATACAAGGGTGATGTACTTGAGGACAATATTATGGAAATGGAAGAGGATATACATGAAGATGAAATGGGAGATATGACACTGCGTGAAGAGTTTGACAGAGCACTGAAAGACGTAAGTCGAAACAAGGCTCCAGGAGTAGACAACATTCCATTAGAACGACTGACAGCCTTTGGAGAGCCAGTCCTGACAAAACTCTACCATCTGGTGAGCAAGATGTATGAGACAGGCGACCTACCCCCAGACTTCAAGAAGAATATAATAACTCCAATACCAAAGAAAACAGATGTTAACAGATGTCAAAATTACGGAACTATCAGTTTAATAAGTCACGGTTGCAAAATACTAACGCGAATTCTTTACAGACGAATGGAAAAACTAGTTGAAGCCGACCTTGGGGAAGATCAGATTGGATTCCGTAGAAATATTGGAACACGTGAGGCAATACTGACCCTGTGGCTTATCTTAGAAGCTAGATTAAGGAAAGGCAAACCTACGTTTCTAGCATTTGTAGACTTAGAGAATGCTTTTGACAATGTTGACTGGAATACTCTCGTTCATATTCCGAAGGTGTGAGGGGTAAAACATAGGGAGCGAAAGGCTATTTACAATTTATATAGAAACCAGATGGCAGTTATAAGAATCAAGGGGCATGAAAGGGAAGCAGTGGCTGGGAATGGAGTGAGACAGGGTTGTTGCATATCCCTGATGTTATTCAATCTGTATATTGAGCAAGCAGTGAAGGAAACAAAAGGAAAATTCGGTGTAGGTATTAAAATCCATGGAGAAGAAATAAAAACTTTGAGGTTCGCCGATGACATTGTAATTCTGTTAGAGACAGCAAAGGACTTGGAAGAGCAGTTGAACGGAATGGATAGTGTCTCGAAGGGGGGATATAAGATGTACATCAACAAAAGCAAATCGAGGATAATGGAATGAAGTCGAATTAAGTCTGGTGATGCTGAGGGAATTAGATTAGGAAATGAGACACTTAAAGTAGTAAAGGAGTTTTGCTATTTGGGGAGCAAAATAACGGATGATGATCGAAGTAGAGAGAATATAAAATGTAGACTGGCAATGGCAAGGAAAGCGTTTCTGAAGAAGAGAAATTTGTTAACATCGAGTATAGATTTAAGTGTCAGGAAGTCGTTTCTGAAAGTACTTGTATGGAGTGTAGCTAAGTATGGAAGTGAAACATGGACGATAAATAGTTTAGACAAGAAGAGAATTGAAGCTGTCGAAATGTGGTGCTACAGAAGAATGCTGAATATTAGATGGGTAGGTCACATAGCTAATCAGGAGGTGTGGAATAGAATTGGGGAGAAGAGGAGCTTGTGGCACAAGTTGACTAGTAGAAGGGATCGGTTGGTAGGACATGTTCTGAGGCATCAAGGGATCACCAGTTTGGTGTTGGAGGGCAGCGTGGAGGGTAAAAATCATAGAGGGAGACCAAGAGATGAATACACCAAGCAGATTCGGAAGGATGTAGGTTGCAGTAGGTACTGGGAGATGAAGAAGCTTGCACAGGATAGAGTAGCATGGAGAGCTGCATCAAACCAGTCTCAAGACTGAAGACCACAACAACAACAACAACTCAGTTCTTTCTTTGTTACGCTTTGCGATCACTAAACCGACATTGCATTTATTACATTCCCGTTCGCGTGCAATGTTGGTACGTCATCTTGAAGATGTGTTTCTTGTCTACAATCTTCGTGAATTTTATACGGTATTTTTATTATTTATTTATTTATTTTTTATCCGTCGTCATCGTCTGTCGGTTAGAATTATATTAAACCCAGGAAACAGGACTGCTTCATTCGGCAGCAACCATGCTTCAGATATTGCACACAGGGAGAGTAAAAAATGCAGGAGGTATTGTTCGTCAGTTTTGATGGAACAATAGTTCCAGTACACTATGTTCTTGACCCTGCCATTGTTGACAGGAAGAGGCGCTAGCGGTTATGTAGTGAGTCTTTTTGCAGTGTGTTGTCCTCCTACACACATCGTCTTCTTTTGTTTCTGGTTGACGTTGCCCCACAGATCGAGGGTTTAAATTGTCATTCTCGCAGATCTTTTTCTTCATTTGTGCGTTGAAAATGACGTCGACAAATATCGGCGTTAGTCACACATAAATTATTTGAATTAAACATCTTGTAAATAGAGTATCTTCGGCAACTTGCATATTGATGAAGGTAATGTGTTGATGAGGGTAACTCAAGACCCTGTCATTGAATGGAGAAAATTCCAACCCTGTTAGGAATTGAACCCAAGTCCCTCGCATGGAATGCTGCCGCGCTGACCTATCAAAAATGGTTCAAATGGCTCTGAGCACAATGGGACTTAACATCTATGGTCATCAGTCCCCTAGAACCTAGAACTACTTACACCTAAGTAACCTAAGGACATCACACAACACCCAGTCATCACAAGGCAGAGAAAATCCCTGACCCCGCTGGGAATCGAACCCGGGAATCCGGGTGCGGGAAGCGAGAACACTACCGCACGACCACGTGCTGCGGACACTGACCTATAAGATATGGAGGCGGACAGTTATATGAATGTTATACTATTACCTTTGTTGTGGCCCTGTCTTTGGTTTATTGGCAATTAATAACGGTCGTCAAATAGGACTCCTTGTAGGCAAGAAATATTAGGAATTATGTATGTCTCAGTGTTGATACAGATGTCCATAGGTTTTTTGGCTGTGATGAAAGTTATTCAGAATGAAAACAAACACTTCATTTCGTTGGTAGGAAGGACGTCGAAAGTTATCTTCGATGGAGAGTCATTGATAGATGCAGTACAAACTTTTGGCGTGCCTTAAAAAGGCGTGTTGAAACTCTTTTTGTTTATATTGTGTGTTAATCAGCAGAAAAACTATATTAGTTGTAACCTTCATCTTTTTTGCAAATGATACACTTACCTGTATTGAAGAAATAGTTTATACTGTAACACCCCACCCGTCACTTATCTGGTTTTGGTGTGTGTTCACCCTAGGTAATTGATTAACAGATCAACAGAGAGTGCAAAACTGCCGCAATGTCGGATAACGCAAAGAAAGTAATAAGGCCCTGTGACTCCTGATTGAACTGTGATGGCAGTGTTGACATTCATTGATTGAGAATTGATCCCTTTTAATTAAAAAGGGGTGCACATTGATGTTATATTCAGCTATTGAACACCAGATGCAAATATTGAACATAAAATTAATTAAGAAAGTGACTTGGGATTTCAACTACTTGACTGAAAACAGATGCAGTCGATTAGCATAGATTTATTTTAACTCATGACCTTCAATCACCACATTACATGACTCTCCTAACAGGCAGTGGTAATAAATTGCGTTTGTGTGGAGTAAAGCGCGATAAATCAAAAGTAATTCCTATCGAATGACCCAGGCATAACGCGAAGTGCGTGAAGAATGCTACAATACACAGCCCATAAAACCCTCGTGGAAACTTTGCCAATGTTATCCAACAAATTAACCAGTGGCCGGAGCGGGAGCAATATCACCCAATTCAGCGTGGTGGGGTGTCGTCATTATGCGGACGTCGACCGACCTCATGGTGCTGCAACGCTATTCACTTCTAGCTATCTTGCTCAGTACATATCTGAACGAAAACTTTCTATCTCTAAGCTCAATCGTTTCGTTTGCTAAGTCCTAAACTGCAGAGATACACACTCTCTCTCAGGCAAGCTGAGTAAAGAACGCCACATCTGCACTCTAGGCAAGCTGGGAACGGAAGACCACTATGGAGACTTCTCCATCCGCTCTTCGCCTCGGTTTCCCCTCCAGCAAAATCACTTGCGCCAATTGAAGCGCAAGTCGTGTTAATTATGCGTCGCTTCCCAGTGCCAACCAATACCTGCTCTGGGAAGTGAACAAATTCCCACAAAGTTCCCTTCCTGTCAATTTCTGCTATTTAGCTCCTCCCAGGCCACCCATCAAGGTTAGCGTCTGCACAAAACGCCAATTTCTCCAGAATTCTGACTCCCAGGAGAGTACTTAAAATTCCTTGGTCCTACGTTCCCATCGGAGGCCGGCGTATTTCATTCTGTCGCTCTTCACCTGATTTACTTCAGACTCTGTGGACCGTGAATTCAGTGTGAAGTTGCTATAGTCATGAACACGCATATTTTGGCCTCTGGTGACCGCTCCACCATAGCTTTGCATGGCTTTCTCGTATGTTTAACTGAAAACAGGATGACAGACATTTATCAACAGGCGTACAAGTTCCCCATCTGCATGGGGTCAACCACCCACTCACTGTCACTCATCTTAAGGCAGCTGGAGGCCGTGCTCCAGTTTTGCTTTCGCGTTTGAGCCGTCCTAAGCTGTCTATTGTTGCGTCCCTTCACCGCTTCCCAGCCCGGCCGCGGTCAATTCTAAATACTTTCCTGGGATAAACTAGCCTCCAGTAAATTGACACGTCTCCACAAAGTTTTCATGTCGTGTGAATTACTTTAAAACCATCACCTGACATTAATTATTCCAATACGTCCATATTATACCCTCTAAGAGATGCACTGTGCCTTGTCAGTCATTTTTGTTCAGCCTTACTGTTCGCTCAACGTGAGTTAGGTGATCTTTAATGACTTCATGTAAGGGGCATGGTTCTTGCCATCTTACATAATCTTACAATACAGGTGCACAAACATCATTTCTGTTCTCGACGAAATTTCGAAATGATGTAAAGATTCACAATTAGCTTAAAATATTCAGGAATTTAAAATTGTGAGCTCCAAAAAACAAACCAAGAAGCAGCATAACGTATGGCTACAATATCAATGAATCACATTGGGTATCATTCTTTTCATACAGATTCCTGAGTGTAACTATTTAGATTCTGTTTCATTATTAGAATGCTGGAAGAATGCAGTCAGTTCACAAAGAGGATGTTCATTCATCGCCAATGGAAAACACTGTTGTGCATCATGCTGTTGTTTACTGTTAATATTCCCAGAGTATACAACCCTAGAAGGGTCCACCAACGTATTGGTTCCTCCTGCATCTATCCAGCGAAATGATCATGAAGTTAAAATCACAGAAATTCGAGTTCATACTATGGATTAAAAACATTCTTTCTTCTCTCGTACCATTTACGACTGGAACCCGTAAAGGGAAGTTGATAGGGATACAGTAAGAAACCTCTGACACCCATCCAAAGGTGGATAGAGAGTACATTAGTAGTAGATTGTTTACTAAACAGTCTTACAGTTCATCCAAGAATGTTGCCCATATGCATTAGCCCCTTATCAAATAGGGCTAAGAATTGGCTACGAAGGCATTCCCGGCGTAATAATTGATAATATTCTTCTCGGGTATGCAGCCGGATCATAACGTCTTCATGACACAATATTTCCGCGGTCCATCTGGCCGCCATCTTCAGGTGAGAGTGCTGGTGCACGAACTCGCCGGAACTGACTTCCTAGCGCAACCTGCGGCCCCTATATAGGCCAGCAGAAGACCCACAACGCGTGCGCGAGAAGGTGCCGTAACTGCCCTCAAGCGCAGTAAACATACCGCGCCGCCAGTGGTGGAAACAGGCGAAATCGAGATATCGCTGTCAAAAATTTAAAAAAATTTTTATTCCGACGATCGAAACACAGACCGTTGTTTTTTGATGTCCGATAACACCGGGTCCCAAGTCTTACTTAAAAGATAGCCCTTGTCTCTATTAAGAAGATTGTCAGATAAACGAATCTCTATGGATTCTTTTAAAACACAGTCCCAATAGCGAGATGCAGGGGCAACCATTTGTGTCTTGTCATAGAGCATTCTGTGTCCTTCGGTGAGACAGTGCTCCGCCACTGCAGACTTCTCAGGTTGAAGCAGCCGTGTGTGCCGCTGATGCTCAACACATCGGTCCTGAATGGTCCAGATTGTCTGCCAAATATAAGCCTTCCCACAGTGGCAAGGGATCTTGTACACACCGGGCTTCCTCAAACCCAAGTCATCCTTTACAGAGCCAAGGAGCGCTCTAATCTTGGCTGGCGGACGAAAAATACTTTTGATATGGTGTCTTTTCAGAATTCTTCCTATCTTCGAGGAAATGCTCCCAGCGAAAGGCAGAAAGGCCACCGATTTGCAGGTATCTTCTGGTGGTTCAGGCGAAGGTCCATACTGGAAAGCACGACGGATCTGTTTATCTGTATAGCCATTCTGCTTGAACACAACCTTAAGATGGTCCAATTCTTGTGTCAAGCTTTGTCCATCTGAAATGGCATAAGCTCTTCTCGCCAACGTCCGCAGGACCCCCGTACGCTGGAACGATGGATGACAGCTAGAAGCATGCAGGTAACGGTCCGTGTGCGTAGGCTTTCGATAAACACTGTGTCCCAGTTTCCCATCATTCTTTCTGTACACCAGAACATCCAGAAACGGAAGCTTCTCATCACTTTCCACCTCCATGGTAAACTTGATGCTAGGATGCAGGGAATTAAAATGATCTAGGAGGCGGTCAAGAGCTTCTCTCCCATGATCCCACACCATAAACGTATCGTCAACGTACCTCCACAAACAAGTTGGTTTTAAGGACGCCGTCTTCAGCGCCATGTCCTCAAAATCTTCCATAAAAAGATTGGCGACTATTGGGGACAATGGGCTCCCCATAGCCACTCCGTCAGTCTGTTCAAAATATTTGTCATTAAATAAAAAGTACGTCGACGTCAGCACGTGGCGACAAAGCCTGGTTGTTTCCTCATCCAGTTTCTCACCAATTAATTGCAAGGATTCTTCCAGAGGAACCCGGGTAAAAAGCGACACGACATCAAAGCTCACAAGTAAATCCGAGGGACTAAGAGACAAGGACTTCAATCTCTGAATAAACACCATAGAATTGGAAATGTGATGTTCGCATTTACCGACGTGAGGGCCAAGAACAGATGCTAAATACTTGGCTAGATTGTAGGTAGGAGCACCCAAATTACTCACGATCGGACGAAGCGGGACCCCTTTCTTATGAATCTTAGGTAGACCGTATAATCTCGGTGGCACGGCAGCACCAGGACGAAGTTTTTTTAAGAACGTCATCAGGTAAAGAACTCTTCTTCAGCAGTGAAAGCGTCTTCCGTTTTATCCGTTCAGTTGGGTCGTCCTGCAATGTTCTGTATGCTGAGTCTTCAAGTAAGAGATCCATCTTTCCCAGATAGTCATCACGTGACAGAAGAACCGTTGCGTTGCCTTTGTCTGCTGGTAGATCTTCGTCTTCTCTAATGGACCGGACGGCTGCCCTTTCGAGAGAGGAGATGTTACTCCGTGGAAGCGGCGCCCGCCGCAATGTATGTGAGACCTCTTGCCTAATCTCTTCAGCTTGGTCCTCCGAAAAGCTGGACACTGCTTGTTCGACTGCGCAGATGATTTCGGTGATAGGCACATTCCTCGGTGTAGGGGCAAAATTCAGGCCTTTCTCCAACACTGACAGCGTGGCGTCGTCCAGTTCTTTACTCGTGAGGTTAATCACTGTCCGTCGACGGGTGTCGTCACCAGATGTCGTGGGTTGAGAAAAAAGCCGTTGAAACTTCGAAGACTGTTTCACGACGGCGCTCCTATGCGTCCAATCTGATAGTGCCCAAGAAGAAATATCCACCCATTCCCAGGATGCGTCCGACAGCAGCGACGATAACTCCAAGTGCAAGAAAAGTAAATCCTTGGATATGAGATCCAGTTGTCTTCGAGTGAAGCGAATGCGCTCCTTGACTAAGGCGAAACTGGCACGCTTCTTGATGTTGTTGGCCGTTTTCGTATCAATAAAATGCACAAATCTAGCAAACTTAGGTATTACTCTTCCATCGCGGCATCTCAGCAAAAAGGCCAGGGCACTCAGCAACTTGCCTTTCTTCTTACGAAGTTTATCAAACTTCTTCACACGTTCCACCATCTCCTCCCCGTTGAGGCTTCTGATGTGGCTACGAAGGCTTTCCCGGCGTAATAATTTATCGATAGCCTACGCACACGGACCGTTACCTGCATGCTTCTAGCTGCCATCCATCGTTCCAGCGTACGGGGGTCCTGCGGACGTTGGCGAGAAGAGCTTATGCCATTTCAGATGGAGAAAGCTTGACACAAGAATTGGACCATCTTAAGGTTGTGTTCAAGCAGAATGGCTATACAGATAAACAGATCCGTCGTGCTTTCCAGTATGGACCTTCGCCTGAACCACCAGAAGATACCTGCAAATCGGTGGCCTTTCTGCCTTTTGCTGGGAGCATTTCCTCGAAGATAGGAAGAATTCTGAAAAGATACCATATCAAAAGTATTTTTCGTCCGCCAGCCAAGATTAGAGCGCTCCTTGGCTCTGTAAAGGATGACTTGGGTTTGAGGAAGCCCGGTGTGTACAAGATCCCTTGCCACTGTGGGAAGGCTTATATTGGGCAGACAATCCGGACCATTCAGGACCGATGTGTTGAGCATCAGCGGCACACACGGCTGCTTCAACCTGAGAAGTCTGCAGTGGCGGAGCACTGTATCACCGAAGGACACAGAATGCTCTATGACAAGACACAAATGGTTGCCCCTGCATCTCGCTATTGGGACTGTGTTTTAAAAGAATCCATAGAGATTCGTTTATCTGACAATCTTCTTAATAGAGACAAGGGCTATCTTTTAAGTAAGACTTGGGACCCGGTGTTATCGGACATCAAAAAACAACGGTCTGTATTTCGATCGTCGGAATAAAAAATTTTTTTAATTTTTGACAGCGATATCTCGATTTCGCCTGTTTCCACCACTGGCGGCGCGGTATGTTTACTGCGCTAGAGGGCAGTTACGGCACCTTCTCGCGCACGCGTTGTGGGTCTTCTGCTGGCCTATATAGGGGCCGCAGGTTGCGCTAGGAAGTCAGTTCCGGCGAGTTCGTGCACCAGCACTCTCACCTGAAGATGGCGGCCAGATGGACCGCGGAAATATTGTGTCATGAAGACGTTATGATCCGGCTGCATACCCGAGAAGAATATTATCAGGGCTAAGAATTAATGTTAAACATGGTGTTTGAATACTATAGGATTACTAGCTTTATCCCTGCGACCTTACCTGTGTATGCTTTACACAGATATTGAACACAACTCCTACTCTCTCTCTCTGTGAGTGTGTGTGTGTGCGTGTGTGTGTGTGTGTGCAACTCTTCTTCCCTCTGTCTGTCCATCTCATTCTCCTACATCTATCTATCTCCTCCTTACCACCGAATGTCTTCATCTCCTCCTCCTCTCCCATTTTCGATTTCCTCCAGTCCTCTTTCCTCTGACCATTTCTTTCTGCCCCTTCCCTCTAACGATATCCTCCTCCCTCTCTCTCTTTCCCTCTCAGCTCTCCCCCTCTTCCTTTTCCACTTACACACCACCCCTCTACACATTCCACCTGCCTCATGCATCTCCCATTCCTCCCCCCTCTCTGTCAACTCTCTCTTCTCCCTCACTGTGTCCATCCCATCCTCTGTCCCTCTCAACCTTTCCCCAGCCACGCTCATCAGTGTGTGTTGCACCTGCAATTTAGTGCTGTAAGGCAGTCGATACTACTCACTTAACACACCAGTCATTCAGGGCCCACTGCAAGTTAGGGACTTGAAAAATCATTTATTTCCCCATGACACATAGGTTGCCATGGAAAGGCGGTTGATAAAGTAAGCTGGTACTATTCCAACACAAAACGTCTGTCATACGGGGCAGCCTACATGTTGTGGCACAGAAATCTCGTTTGCTGACAAATATCCTGCACAGCACGTTGATTTGGCAGCCTTAAACTGTTCCCACAGAACATACATGTTATCATGGCAGCCTACTGGCCAGGGGCTGCAAAAACGCTTTTTTTCCTGTCTCTCTGCTCCTTGTTGAGCTAGGGGGCTCTGAACCCCACAGTGCTGATACTCGTGAGGCCTGCTCTTTCTGTGACAAACACTTGGAGGAAATCAATCCAGGTGATTTTGAGGGCATGCTGCACAGATACACATACACTTTGCTTTATAAATAGGTATGAAAGATAATGGAGACTAGAGGACAATGAAGCAACAAAGTATTCCTAATAAACATAGGTCAGAAAACCAACGGTTCCGCTATATGACATGTGCTGTCATGTGACTGTTGCAGCACTGTTAATGTCTAAGGCTATGGTTTTCGAAACACCATAGCTGAGTTAGAAGTTGCAGATTAATAAGCTGCCCTTTTTGGATTTTATCATCACACCTGATACTCAAGAATTGGCAACAAGTTCATCATTAGCGACTGGCCAATGCAATGGCCTCCCAGGTTCCAAGACTTGAAATTATTGAATTTCTAAATATTTAAAAGTTTTATTATACACTCCTGGAAATTGAAATAAGAACACCGTGAATTCATTGTCCCAGGAAGGGGAAACTTTATTGACACATTCCTGGGGTCAGATACATCACATGATCACACTGACAGAACCACAGGCACATAGACACAGGCAACAGAGCATGCACAATGTCGGCACTAGTACAGTGTATATCCACCTTTCGCAGCAATGCAGGCTGCTATTCTCCCATGGAGACGATCGTAGAGATGCTGGATGCAGTCCTCTGGAACGGCTTGCCATGCCATTTCCACCTGGCGCCTCAGTTGGACCAGCGTTCGTGCTGGACGTGCAGACCGCGTGAGACGACGCTTCATCCAGTCCCAAACATGCTCAATGGGGGACAGATCCGGAGATCTTGCTGGCCAGGGTAGTTGACTTACACCTTCTAGAGCACGTTGGGTGGCACGGGATACATGCGGACGTGCATTGTCCTGTTGGAACAGCAAGTTCCCTTGCCGGTCTAGGAATGGTAGAACGATGGGTTCGATGACGGTTTGGATGTACCGTGCACTATTCAGTGTCCCCTCGACGATCACCAGTGGTGTACGGCCAGTGTAGGAGATCGCTCCCCACACCATGATGCCGGGTGTTGGCCCTGTGTGCCTCGGTCGTATGCAGTCCTGATTGTGGTGCTCACCTGCACGGCGCCAAACACGCATACGACCATCATTGGCACCAAGGCAGAAGCGACTCTCATCGCTGAAGACGACACGTCTCCATTCGTCCCTCCATTCACGCCTGTCGCGACACCACTGGAGGCGGGCTGCACGATGTTGGGGCGTGAGCGGAAGACGGCCTAACGGTGTGCGGGACCGTAGCCCAGCTTCATGGAGACGGTTGCGAATGGTCCTCGCCGATACCCCAGGAGCAACAGTGTCCCTAATTTGCTGGGAAGTGGCGGTGCGGTCCCCTACGGCACTGCGTAGGATCCTACGGTCTTGGCGTGCATTCGTGCGTCGCTGCGGTCCGGTCCCAGGTCGACGGGCACGTGCACCTTCCGCCGACCACTGGCGACAACATCGATGTACTGTGGAGACCTCACGCCCCACGTGTTGAGCAATTCGGCGGTACGTCCACCCGGCCTCTCGCATGCCCACTATACACCCTCGCTCAAAGTCCGTCAACTGCACATACGGTTCACGTCCACGCTGTCGCGGCATACTACCAGTGTTAAAGACTGCGATGGAGCTCCGTATGCCACGGCAAACTGGCTGACACTGACGGCGGCGGTGCACAAATGCTGCGCAGCTAGCGCCATTCGACGGCCAACACCGCGGTTCCTGGTGTGTCCGCTGTGCCATGCGTGTGATCATTGCTTGTACAGTCCTCTCGCAGTGTCCGGAGAAAGTATGGTGGGTCTGACACACCGGTGTCAATGTGTTCTTTTTTCCATTTCCAGGAGTGTATTTCAGCCCTCGATAGTGTCAATGGATTCCTGGATCGCACAGTGGATCTACATCTACATCTACATCCATACTCCGCAAGCCACTTGACGGTATGTGGCGGAGGGTACCTTGAGTACCTCCATCGGTTCTCCCTTCTATTCCAGTCTCGTATTGTTCGTGGAAAGAAGGATTGTCGGTATGCCTCTGTGTGGGCTCTAATCTCTCTGATTTTATCCTCATGGTCTCTTCGCGAGATATACGTAGCAGGGAGTGATATACTGCTTGACTCCTCGGTGAAGGTATGTTCTCGAATCTTCAACAAAAGCCCGTACCGAGCTAGAGAGCGTCTATCCTGCAGAGTCTTCCACTGGAGTTTATCTATCTTTTCGGTAACGCTTTCGCGATTACTAGATGATCGTGTAATGAAGCGCGGTGCTCTCCGTTGGATCTTCTCTCTCTCTTCTATCAACCCTATCTGGTACGGATCCCACACTGCTGAGCAGTATTCAAGCAATGGGCGAACAAACGTACTGTAACCTACTTCCTTTGTTTTCGGATTGCATTTCCTTAGGATTCTTCCAATGAATCTCAGTCTGGCATTTGCTTTATCGACGATCGACTTTATATGATCATTTAATTTTAAATCACTCCTAATGCATACTCCCAGATAATTTATGGAATTAACTGCTTCCAGTTGCTGACCTGCTATATTGTAGCTAAATGATAAGGGCTCTTTCTTTCTATGTATTCGCAGCACATTACACTTGTCTACATTGAGATTCAATTGCCATTCCCTGCACCATGCGTCAATTCGCTGCAGATCCTCCTGCATTTCAGTACAATTTTCCATTGTTACAACCTCTCGATATACCACAGCATCACCCGCAAAAAGCCTCAGTGAACTTCCGATGTCATCCACAATAAAAATTTATATAATTTATGTATATTGTACATAGCATCAGTCCTACGACTCTCCCCTGTGGCACTTCTGAAAACACTCTTACTTCGGAAGACTTCTCTCCATTGAGAATGACATGCTGCGTTCTGTTATCTAGGAACTCCTCAATCCAATCACACAATTGGTCTGATAGTCCATATGCTCTCACTTTGTTCATTACTGTGGGGAGCCGTATCGAACGCCTTGCGGAAGTCAAGAAGCACGGCATCTACTTGGGAACCAGTGTCTATGGCCCTCTGAGTCTCGTGGGCGAATAACGCGAGCTGGGTTTCACACGATCGTCTTTTTCGAAACCAATGCTGATTCCTACATAGTCTCCAGAAAAGTCATTATACTCGAACATAATACGTGTTACAAAATTCTACAACTGATAGACGTTAGAGATATAGGTCTATAGTTCTGCACATCTGTTCGACGTCCCTTCTTGAAAACGGGGACGAACTGTGCTCTTTTCCAATCCTTTGGAACGCTACGCTCTTCTAGAGACCTACGGTACACCGCTGCAAGAAGGGGGGCAAGTTCCTTAGCGTACTCTGTGTAAAATCGAGCTGGTATCCCATCGGGTCCAGCGGTCTTTCCTCTTTTGAGCGATTTTAATTGTTTCTCTATCCCTGTCTATTTCGATATCTACCATTTTGACATCTGTGCGACAATCTAGAGAAGGAACTACAGTGCAGTCTTCCTCTGTGAAACAGCTTTGGAAAGAGACATTTAGTATTTCGGCCTTTAGTCTGTGTTGAGCCATCAGGTACTCTGAAATCTGCTTTTTGTCGCTTTTGCTAAACAGAAAAATCTTCCTACCTTTTTTAATATTTCTATTTACGGCTGAAATCATCGATGCAGTAACCGCTTTAGAATCGCTGATTCCCTGTTCTGCGTTAACTGTTTCAAATAGCTCGGGTCTGTTTGTCACCAGAAGGTCTAATATGTTACCGCCACGAGTCGGTTCTCTGTTTAGCTGCTCAACGTAGTTTTCAGATAAAGCACTAAAAAAAATTTCACTACTTTCTTTGTCCCTGCCACCCGTTATGAACGTTTGAGTCTCTAAGTGTATATCCGGAAAATTAAAATCTCCACCCAGAACTATAACATGGTGGGGAAATCTACTCGAAATTTTTTCCAAATTATCCTTCAGGTGCTCAGTCACAACAGCTGCTGAGCCAGGGGTCCTATAGAGACATCCAATTACCATGTTTGAGCCTGCTTTAACCGTGACCTTCACCCTAATTATTTCACATTTCGGATCTACGTCAATTTCCTTCGATACTATTGCACTTCTTATCGCTATAAACACGCCTCCCCCTTCACTGTCCAGCCTGTCTCTGCGGTATAAATTCCAATCTGAGTTTAGAATTTCATTACTGTTTACATCTGGTTTCAGCTTTCCGTCCCTAGTACTATGTGAGCATTGTGACCGTTTATTAATGAGAGCAGTTCTGGGACTTTTCTATAGTCGCTCCTGCAGTTTACTATTAGCAGATTAATATTGTTATTCCCTGTTTCAATTTGCCTACTCCTACCTTGCCGCGTCTCAGGAGGCGTCTTTTCAGGCCTAGGGAGGGAATTCTCTAACCTAAAAAACCCACATGTGCACTCCACACGTACTCCGCTACCCTTGTAGCCGCTTCCTGTGTGTAGTGCACGCCTGACCTATTCATGGGGACCCTACATTTCTCCACCCGATAGCGGAGGTCGAGAAATTTGCGCCCGAGATCTCCGCAGAATCGTCTGAGCCTCTGGTTTAAGCCTTCCACTCGGCTCCAAACCAGAGGACGGCGATCGGTTCTGGAAACGATACTACAAATAGTTAGCTCAGATTCCACCCCGCGAGCGAGGCTTTCCGCCTTCACCAGAAAATGTCTGCTATTTTTCAGTATGTACATGCACAAGTGAGGAGATGTACTGAAGCCTGCTTTCACATAAATGGTGACCATGTAGAGCACTTGTTGTTGTGCGTTTGCCTGTAAGTGCACATCTGCTGTTTGGCTTCTCAGAAACTCTGTAACAAGATGTCAATGAAGTCAACCATAATACGTCGTAGCGGCGAAACCATTGGTTCTGGTCATGTGTTTATTAGAATTTTTTGCTTGTTTCATTGTTCTCTCCTCTGACCTTTTCTTTTTACCTGTAATATAAAGAAGTGTAGCACGAACGGAAACAGGTTTTTTACTCACAGGACAGTGTGAGTCAAACTGGCAGATCGACACCAACTATCCCACTACATTTTGGTAGCATTGGAGAACGAGTATTAAGAGAGTAGTTTAGGAATATATTACACCTCATTTGTCCTCTTGGCAACATGTGGACGAGATTAATTTACTTCAAGGAGGCGCATAGCTGTTTTAGCAGCCGTTCTTTTCACGCTCCATACGTGAATGTAGCGGTGAAAATCCTGATACGTGATATTATAGGAAGTACCGTCTTCCATGCACTTCGAATGAAATATCGTTACTTAATTTCGCGTGCTTAAATTTTAAGATTCATATCGTAATTTCCTAGGAGCTGGTGGACGATTCTGTACCCTGCAGCGGAGTGTAAGTCGTTTTAAAATTCTTTGGAAGATTAAAACCATGTGCCGAACCAGGACTAAAAAGCCGACAGAGACATTCAGAAAGGACTCGCGGTCCACCCTCACAGCTTGGTAAGTAGGAGAGACACACTGGCATAAGTGAAGCCGCGTGATTGGGTCGTGAATCGTGCCTGCGTAACTTTATCGAGAAGAACATTCCTCGCGGGGGGTACGGTTCCCGGTTCGAGCCCCGGTCTGACAAACGGGTTGAAGCTATAGGAAGATATATAGGCGACAGCAGTTCTGTCAACCCTCAGGAGTCACCGCTGGTTGCCAGGCGGCGTGCTACATGGATCATCTCAAACAGAAAAACGCTACGCTCAGATACCTATCAGAAACGTATCGGATTTAATAACTTTGACAGTGAGGAGCCAAAGACAGAACGTGTATTGACCATCGGTCCAGTACGGTGCATGGAGGGTATAAGTCCAGCCAAGGGTGACGGAGAGCTGCATCTCGAGTGTGGTGCGGCGCCGCTGGTTCTTATTAAATTCCTTGCGGCCGCAGACGCTGCAGAGGCGGGGACTGACCACTAGCCTCTCTCGCAGGCTGCCCACTGCGACGCTGTCCCTCCTGTCTCTGCTATTACATGCGACACGCCTTCCGGAAGAACAAAACTGAATTTCGGAAAGCTTATTTCGCTGTTTGTGTGCTTAGGCTTGAAGCGAGTTTGCTGGACAGGTCAAATATCTGCTGTAACTATCGACCGATCGCGTTGTCTTGTTGCGTGGAAAAAAACTTTGGTGCGATTGGTTACAATGTGATTGGAATAGTGGCTTGAAAGGTGTAATTTAATGTCTCAGAATCAATAAGGATATAGAAAAGCCTAAGACACTATGGAAAAATCTGCTTGCGCTTGCTATGGACATCATCTCAGTCTTTCAAACCGGTCGTCGCTGCTTTTCTTTATGTTAAGAGAGACTATGAATACGTGCAGACACCGATTCTCTTGAACAATCTGAAGGATCTCAGTCTTCCTTCGAGGATGATGTAAGGCTAGTGCTACAGGAATTGAGAGCTCCCCACCACGTCATATATTAGTCTTCAGGACATTTACGGTTTACCAGTCTGAAGTTATGAATCGCAGCTATACATCTGGCAATTTTTTTATCGACAAACTTTTGTGCGTTAGGACCCGACGCATGTAATAATTGTCTAAGGTTGATACTATATCTACATTTGTTAAGGGACGTGGAATTAATATCAAATTTAGTCTTACTGGTGATGCGATTTTATGCAACCGTATTTAGTTCGCTTACATTGCGAACCAGTAGAAGTAAGGGACGTAACATTTGCAAAAATTAACTACGCATTGATGTTGTCAAAAACCGATAAACGATTTCTTCTTTTCTTTTGTAGCCCTGGGTCTTGCCTCACGATAAGACCAATTGTATAGTAATTGGAGTTGATTTACTATTTTTACCGAAGGCTTGAAGTTGCAAAAATGCCGTGATTGTTGCTGTTCAAGGTCACCCATCTGTAACTTCAGTGACGTAATCTCATCGTCTGATTTCAACTATTGTAACATAATGTTAAAAAGGCTAATGACGATTGTCGATGATTATGTGATGCGGTTACCTATTTGTAGTGTCAGCCACTAACCATTGATGAGTACATCGTGAACCGGGGACTACGGGAGTGCAACAATACTATTTTTTGTTTCAAGACAAACAGAACATTTTGTTAAATGTATGATAATTGATGATGGGAATTATCGTTGAACACTTACACAAAGAAGGAAGTAGGATAGGTTTGGTTTAGGAGGTAGGCTCGTGAACACTTATATACCGCCATGCTACTGTAACACGGCGTGGGGTATAAGTTCTAACTTCCGAAGACTTCTTTAAAATTGACAAATCTAATTATGGTTTGTTATAGTGTTTATCATCCTAATCAGAGAAATCAAATTTATAATGACTGAGGTTGAGTTACTATTTTTACAGAATTTTTGTCAATCAAAGAATAATCTATATCAGATTTAAAGGAGACATGTACGGTTCAATTCTCGTCTCTCAGTGCCTGATCTAGGGTGCAGTTATAAACCCACTCTGGTATATTAATTTGGAGTGAATAATCACTTCCCCGAAAAAAAAATTTACAGTATGTAGACGATGTTTGTGTTTATTCAACTACAGACTCCTATCTTTAGGCTAAAGCGGAATTACTCACAGCTACAGAACACATCGATCTTCATCTAGATAGATACTCTGCAAATCACATGTAAGTGCTTGGCAAAGGGTTCATCGAACTACCTTCACCATTCTCTGTTTTTCAATCTTGTGTAGCGCGCGGAAAGAACAAACACCTAAATCTTTCCGTACGAGCTCTGATTTCCCTTATTTTATCGTGGTGGTGTCAACAAAAGATTTTCTCATTCAGAGGAGAAAGTCGATGATTGGAATTTCGTGAGAACATTCCGTCGCAACAAAAACGACTTTCTTTTAATGATGTCCAGCCCAAATCCTGTATTATTTCAGTGACATTCTCTCCCATATTTCGCGATAATACAAAACGTGCCGCCCTTTTTTGATCTTTTTCGATGTACTCCGTCAGTCCTACCTCGTAAGGATCCCACACAGCGCAGCAGTATTCTAAAAGAAGACTGACAAGCGTAGTGTAGGCAGTCTCCGTAGTAGATCTGTTACACTTTATAAGGGTCCTCCAGTAAAACGCAGTCTTTGGTTGGCCTTCCCCACAACATTTTCTATGGGTTCCTTCCAATTTAAGTTGTTCGTAACTGTAATTACGGCTTTATATTTGATTGATTTATTGTGTAATGGCTGTCTGACGATGGGCTGGAGATCTCTACTGAGAAATGGCTGATAGTACCTTTCTGCAAATCTAACAAACATTCGCAATGCTGATAACGCAACAGGCGGAAACTATACCTTCCAATTGAAATTTCATGCTCCATCTCTCGGAATGAAGCTTGACTCTCGGCCGAGCTGAGTGTCTCACATACAATCTGTTGTTAATATATGCGATAAAGGACTCAATATGCACTACTAGCCATTAAAATAACTACACCAAGAAGAAATGCAGATGATAAACGGGTATTCATTGGACAAATATACTAGAACTGACATGTGATTACATTTTCACGCAATTTGGGTGCATAGATCCTGAGAACCACCTCTGGCCATAATAACGGCCTTGATACGCCTGGGCATTGAGTCAAACAGAGCTTGGATGGCGTGTACAGGTACAGCTGCCCATGCAGCTTCAACACGATACGATCAAGAGTAGTGACTGGCGTATTGTGACAAGCCAGTCGCTCGGACACCATTGACCAGACGTTTTCAGTTGGTGAGAGATCTTGAGTATGTGCTGGTCAGGGCAGCAGTCGAAAGTTTTCTGTATCGAGAAAGGCCCGTACAGGACCTGCAACAAGCGGTCGTGCATTATCCTGCTGAAGTATAGGGTTTCGCAGGGATCGTATGAAGGGTAGAGCCACGGGTCGCAACACACCTGAAATGTAACGTCCACTGTTCAAGTGCCGTCAATGCGGATAAGAGGTGGCCGAGACGTATAACCATTGGCACCCCATACCATCACGCCAGGTGATATGCCAGTATGGCGATGACGAATACACGCTTGCAATGTGCGTTCACCGTGATGTCGCCAAACAGGGATCCAACCATCATGATGCTGTAAACAGCACCTGGATTCATCCGAAAAAATGACGTTTTGCCATTCGTGCACCCAGGTTCGTCGTTGAGTACACCATCGCAGGCGCTCCTGTCTGTGATGCAGCGTCAAGGGTAACCGCAGCCATGGTCTCCGAGCTGATAGTCCATTCTGCTGCAAACGTCGTCGAACTGTTCGTGCCGATGGTTGCTGTCTTGCAAACGTCCCCATCTATTAACTCAGGGATCGAGACGTGATTGCACGATCCGTTACAGCCATCTCGACTGCTAGTGACACGAGGTCGTTGGGATCCAGCATGGAGTTCCGTATTTCCCTCCTGAACCCACCGATTCCATATTCTGCTAACAGTCATTGGATATCTACCAACGCGAGCAGCAATGTAGCGATACGATAAACCGCAATCGCGATAGTCTACAATCCGACCTTTATCAAAGTCGGAACCGTGATGGTACGCATTTCTCCTCCTTACACAAGGCATCATAACAACGTGTCACCAGGCAACGCCGGTCAATTGCTGTTTGTGTATCAGAAATCGGTTGGAAACTTTCAAAAATCAAATGGCTCTGAACACTATGGGACTCAACTTCTAAGGTCATAAGTTCCCTAGAACTTAGAACTACTTGAATCTAACCAACCTAAGGACATCACACACATCCATGCGGGAGGCAGGATTCGAACCTGCGACCGTAGCGGTCGCGCGGCTCCAGACTATAGAGCCTAGATCCGTAGAAACTTTTCTCATGTCGGCTAGTTGTAGGTGTCGTCACCGGCGCCAACCTTGTGTGAATGCTCTGAAAAACTAATCATTTGCATATCACGTCATCTTCGTGGTGTAGCAGTTATAATGGCCAGTTGTGAAACTCACTTTTTCATCCTTGTATGGAACATTCTTCTCACAATGTACAAATGGATTTTTCTATCTAGACTGGACTGTAGTAGAATTCTGTGCAATAATGCGCCTTAAATTGATCCCTCCAAATTACTCTTGAGTTCAGAGCCATTCGTACTAGTCTTGAAGCCAGAAGTTCAACGCCTATAAATTCTCTTTTAGTGGAGGCAGGAGAGATGTCTTTAAGGATTAGACGTCAAATGCTGTCCGATAAATTTTTCATTCAAGGAATGGCCTTCTTGGAAAGTCCTGTCTATAATAATAGATACTACATTCACCAATTACGGACTTCCAACAACAGAAAATCTAAAATACCCGCCGTCTGCACTAGTTTTGACTCTTGGTATCCTGTCATATATTCTATGCGATGTTCTTCATATCTTCCTTTATTTGAATACGACTGGCCACACCCAGCTACCTGATTCCAGTCTGTTATTATAATTCGACAAAATCGCAGTGTCAACGTAAATTACAGAAGCTCAGTGGTCTGGTTATATCTATATATATATACCGATGGGTACAAAATTCCACAAGAGGGATATAATGGATGTGCTTTTCTATGCCCTCATGTCGCAGTAAAGCCTACAAACTAACTAGAAGTGCTTGATAATCTATGGCGAAAACAGTGGGTTCTGGAAGCAATTCAGTTTGTATCTTTAACTTCCGTTTTAAAGGTATTAATCGTGTCAGACTCCCAGAGTGTTCTTAAAAGTATTCAACCCAAAGATGCAATATATCAACCGATCGTTATATTTTGGATGTGGTACTGGAATGTATTCTCTTAAACGGAGAGGACAGACAACCATTTTGCTGTGGGTGCTCTCTCACGCAGGCATCCACTATAATGAGGAACTTGACGTCTTAATGAAGCAGACTGCATCTGTAGGAACCGTTCTCGATTTGAAATTACCATATTCAGACAATTTACGTAAATTCAAGAGCCACGGAAAATGCCAATGGCAAGATGTGGGGAATGCGTCCCAACGAACGAAAGGCGAATATTATGTGGCATGACAACCGCAAGTTCCTATTAGGCGGTGCTTTACGAGCACGCATTTCGACCGACCTACGATTTCCACCATCATTCGACTCTAAACATGCCACATTTCCTGTGCATCTGCTTAGAATCGGCATTTACGATTCCCACGTATAAGCGTGTGATTCTGAGTCAGAAGCTGATGTAAGCCACATCTGGTTCTCTTATACCAAATTTGACAATGGTCGACCTGAATGTCTGAAGACTTTGATAAGTATGGGTTTCCTACTCCCTCAATTAGTGTCTTCTCTTTTGGTTCCTAAAGAAAATCGCCTGCATAAAGTGACTGTCAATTTTCTGAGGCGTATAGGGAAATATCTGTAGGGTTCACATTTTCAGCTATCTGTGTCATTTATTGTTAAATTCAGAAGTAGTGTGAATTGATAACATAAATATGTCTATCTCAGTTATCATTTCATTTGTTAAGCATTGCCGGCAGGAGCGGCTGAGCGGTTCTAGGCACTACAGTCTGGAACCGCGTGACCGCTACGGTCGCAGGTTCGAATCCTGCCTCGGGCATGGATGTGTGTGATGTCCTTAGGTTAGTTAGTTTAACGTAGTTCTAAATTCTAGGGGACTTATGACCTCAGAAGTTAAGTCCCATTGTGCTCAGAGCCATTTGAACCATTTTGTTAAGCATTTGTTGTGCAACAAATTGACAACTTCAGCTTCCAGTTCTGTAAATATATATTTTCTCTGTACACTTGTGTGTTCTATGTGATTATATGTTCTCGATATTAAATAGAGTGCAAACTTCGGAGGGCAAACAAACAAAAAAATAATGGCATGTGGAAATCAGCTGTTCCGGTTTCTGATTCAGTAAACGCAATTCCTGTTTCCCTCGAATTAAACATTAGAGGCATACGACTTCATGCTCAATAAAATATTTTCACTTCCTCTTCGCTGGACAGAAAATCACTTCGCCCAGATTAGCCATAGTTCTTTAAAAAACGAGACGTAACTTAACAACCCAGGCGTGCTTCAAAAACGATGTTTCGTTTACATGGGAGCGACAGCCGATTGTGGAAGTGGATATGCGGCAGCTCGAATCGCATTTCCAGAATCGATGTTGGAGTGTTTATGTGACCAAACAGAAGCGGCGCTGGGAAATCCGCTAATGAATTTCTGGTTTGGAGCCCTGTGTAAACATATTACATGTGAAGCACTGCCGCGTCATAGCGTACAGCTAGTAATGCTGTGTGCGAGCTGCCGCAGTTTGTGTTCAAATGACCTTGAAAAGTGTTGCTGGGAGGCCGACTCCGTGAAGAGGGAAACCTCATTCGTCCGGTTGTTACTGCGTCTTGATGTTGACAGAAGCTCGCCGATTTGTTGCTGTTAAACAGTTTGTTGACGGGCCAAGTTGCTGACTGTCCTTTGAAGGGTGTCTCTAATGCTGTGATTAAACAATCCGTAAAAATTTCTTCATATTTTGGTATTTTCCTTGCCTTCTCATGTTGGTTGCATGAGTAAGTTAGAAATTGTAATTTCGCAGGAGATGGAATGTATGGTATGGTATGGGCGACCATCCATCTTGTGGCAGATCTCTTGCAGGCAGAGAATGGCTTGAAGTTTCGTGCCGTGATTGATGCGGCGAAATGGTTTGGTGTGGTTGTGTTTGTCAGGCTATTACTTTATTAGTTTTGCAAACGTCTGAGACCGTTTGACACAGAACCCTTCAGAGTATTTGGTTAACTGCATGTTCCGCAGGCGTCTGTCCCGATCTGCTAGTTTTTATTTGGTCGGTACTGTCCTATTAACGACACAGTGTCACGTGCTGTGAACTTAGGGTGATAAAAAATGGGCTAAGACATTTGTCACACACTTGTACACCGGTATTTTGACTCAGTGCCATTCTTGAGTGGAGTGTCTCTGACTGCCTCATGTATTCTCTTTGCAGGCGAATTGAAGGCACTTCCTCTCATATAGCTCTTTTGTAGCATGTTCCCGTGTCTAAATGGAATCTAAGTGTCGTCCATGGGTGCTGTTTCGGATTCTGGTCTGTCTTTGTCGAATAACGTCGCTGTCGGACGCCGGCTTATTTTTTATGATTTCCGATGCCCTGTAGACAGCAGCGCACTAGGACATGAAATCGATTAGGCGAAGGTCTACTTTTTCTGAGTGAATGTGGTGAAAGCATCCTTAAAAATTTCTCCACGTCACAGCAGATAAGAGACCGGCTGTACTATAGCTCGAAATAGTTCTTTGAGTAGGTTTCGAATTTGAGTGACATACAAGATTTTTGTCGCTAATACACTGCCCACTGGAAGGTTTGCTGCCTCCTGTGGTGTTGCGGGCAAGTGATGCAGTAAGAAAAGTATGCAAGCTGAGCAGAGACCGATGGCGGGTTACCCTAGAGAAGATATGTGCTTCAGATGGAGAAATCCACTGGGATAAGCGGCTTTGCCAAAGGGCAGATTACTATTACCCAGAACCTATAACGAGTATCTCGAAAACGGCAAAGCTGGTCGAATGTTCACGTGCTACTGTCGTCAGCATCTACGGCGAGCGGTAGAAGGTCAGTGAAACTACCAGTAGGCGGTAAATGGTCGGACGTCCACGACTCCTCACAGAACGTAGGGTCTGGAGGTTTGTCTGCTCTGTAGAGTAGGATAGATGACGATCTAAGGCACCTCTGGCGAGAGTGCACAATGCCGGTGGACGCACAAGTGTTTCGGAGCACACCATTCGGCGCACGTTGTTGAACAAGGGGTTCTGCAGCAGACGACTCCTGCGTGTTCACTTGTTGGTCCAACGACATCGTCAGTTACGCTTGTAGTCTGTTCGGGATAATCGACATTGGACCTTTCGTCATTGGAAACGTGTCGGCTCCACGGATGAATCACATTTTTGCTACACGAGGTCGATTGTTTTCTCCACAAACGGCGTCATCTAGGCGAACGGCTGCCTGAAACGTGCACCGCGTCACGGACACAACTTGGTGGGAGCAGTATTATGCTATGATAGACATCCTCCTGCGCTTGCATGTGACCCGACAACATGTCCCCTGCTGCGGACTTCCTGCATCCCTTCATGCCTAAAGTCTTTCCGTGTCTCGAAGTCAGAATCGCGTTACAGTGGTTCGAAGAGCATGATAGTGAAATCACGTTAATGTATTGGCCACCTAATTCGCCTGACGTGAGTCCGATGGTTCCGGTCTGGGTCGCTACTGAGCACCATCACCGCCCACACAAACCAATGGTCAGTTATTTACGGGAATTACATGACTTGTGCGTTGACTTCTGGTGCCAAATAGCTCCACAAACATGCTATTGAACTGTAGAATCGATGATACGCTGAATCAGTGATACACTGCGCTACAAAAATGACCCACCAAGCTATTAAACAGGTCATCATAATGTTTTGGCTAGTCAGTGTAAATATTAAAACCTTCTCCGTTTCTGCGAGATTTGTTGTAGACTTTGCTTTATCTAGTGATCAAAGACACAATATTGTTCACCAGTTGAAAGCTGCCATTTTTTGAATACTGTCTTGGATACCTCCTCCAAGGATTTCATGTTTCTCTTTTATCACAAAATAAGGCTGCTGTTATTGTATTCTGTTTGTCCTTATCGATTTGCGTACAGTTTTCCTAGGGCTAATCGTCTTCCTTTAGTTTGTCCAAGTCTTTGACATCTGTAGTAAGTATTACTAGATCATCTGCGTAAGCTTTAAAAATTGTGCATGACGTTCCAACACTCAGACCGGAGAAGAATGAGGAAATTTTTGCGGACTAACGACGTGAACTATGTAAGTAATAGTGCCATGCATAATGGACATCCTTGTCTTACCGAGCGTTTGAGATGTTCCTTCGTTGGCGATCGCTCGAGAATTGGACTTCGTCAGCAGATTAGTAATTGCAGCTCTAAATTTATTTTCAAATCCTAGACCGTTCATGACTGCCACGAGATACTCATGGGAAAACCTGTCGAACGCATATTTCAAATCTGCTGATATTATTGCTGTGGGAGCGTGGGGTCTGCCTGGTACAGCACATGTTTGGCTTTTACGAATATTTTTGTTCATGACCGTTCTTAGACATCCGGCAAATCATCGAGCTACGATTTTACATTCGCAATTTAGAATTGTGATGTCCCGAAGATTTTCGCTTACGTGCTTTTGTCCTTTTGGAATCAAACACAATTCGAACTTCAAGGAACTGTACTGGGACATATGTCTCATTTGCGACTTCAGTAGTCATTTGTAGAAGGTATCTTTCAGGATGTCATAGAAGTCTGGATAGAATTCCTCTGGTAGGACGTCAGTTCCGGGTGACATTCTCCTTAGACTTGCCTTCAGTGCGTTATGAAGGTCGTCGTCAGTGAAATGTTCGTTGAGTGGCACGTCGTGCAGTGAGTATGTCATCATGTTCTTTTCAGATATTGTTGTCTGGAAGAGTTCTGTAAAATGTTACTGTATTTCATATTTAATGTCGTGCAGTGTTTCGATACATTCTCCGTTCGGTTTGCGTATCTCGATGATTATCTTTTGTCGTTTCCTAATTTTCTCGCTATCTTAGTGGTATATCTACACGTCTTCTTCGTCAAAAGAGCCTAGCGGCAAACTTCTAAGTGCCATCCCCTATGCTTTTGTTTTTTAGGGCTCTGTACCCAGTTGGTAGAAACGAAACCCTTATACGATCACATTGATGTCCGTCCGTCTGTTTGTTGTTGTCTCTCTGACCGACTGTTCAGCTCTTTTCCTCAGGGACGAATAGTCGTATCAGATTTAAATGTACATTACATATTAAGGTGTACAATTCCTTTACGATATAGAAAAGTGAACCATGTAAGTCGATGCAATCAAAGGATGCAGCCATTTATGTCACATATTTCGATACTGGCAAACTCACTTATTAAAAGCTTGACGTAGAATCATGGACTTTGGCAGGAAGAAAGTTTTCACGGTAGAAGTAAAGGAAAAAATCAAAAACTTAATTTATAATTATGTCACACGAAATAAATATTCTGTCTTCCATTTGTTATTCGTCTTCAAACTTGAAATGTAAACCTGATCGAAAGTCTTGGGCTCCCTGGGACCGATATCTTGCCAACATCAATGCCGATAACGGACAAAAATCATCATGACCCTCGATTCCCGGAATGGATGAACTGTATGCATACATAATTAAGTCTGTACAGCACCATCAGTGCGCGAGTTCTACTCGCACCTTGCCATGTTTTGGGAATGCTACAGCTTCGACTTCATCTTCTTTATTTGTGGCAACAAGACTGTGTTCGCTCCTGGTGGGATCCTCAGTGGGTCTCGCATACATTCTACGTAGCAATCCGAAGTTCATTTTCTTGAAGCTTTCTCTCCACCGTTGTTGACGATAGTTTCTCGTATGGCAGGTTTCGCCAAAAAATCTACCATATTACAGTGCTGCGGTACTTCACTTTTTCCTGCAAACCCTGATACCACGAATGGGCTAATGGACAGTCGTACAGCGGAGACTAGCGCCGTGGAGATGTTCCGGACTCTCTGATATTGTGTTTAACTATTCTGGGGAAGTACACACAGCAGAATTATACTCAGTGGTCTGAAAACTCCGCCGGTAATACTTGGCAGTCGACAGTTTGGTGGGAACAGCACCGCGTTATGTAGAGAGAGTCATTCCTACTTCGTCCCTGTGGATAGTGGAGGGTGAATTCCGCATCGCATGGGTGGAACCACCGCCACATATTCTCCAGGTGCAATTTACCCACCAACGTCCGCTGTTCGCAACGTTTGTTTGCTGGGGGATCTGGTCCTCAAAGGAGGGTACGCAGTTAAGGTCGCCTCCTATCACTGTTCGTTTCCCTCATTGTGGCTTCCCATACGGGGAATGCTGTAAACGCCGGTCGGTTGTACCACGAACGATATACAGACTCCTGTGCCCTGACAGGAAGACATTCCAGCAAGGCTACTGCTGTTTATGCGACCATGGCAGTTTAACGCTTTACCTGGAACAAGGGGGCGACCACGACGTACCACGCTTGTTGACGCTGCAGAACAGAATCCGCATATCGGCATTCAACGCCTAGATCGTCAGCTGGAAGTCCCTCACAAAAATGTGAGGCGACGTCTGCGGGAACAACAGCTGTATCAGTATCGCTACAGCGAATTCCGGCATTGGCCCGTACGCTTTTTCCTGCGATGGTTTATCCAATAATTCGGCATGATAGCTATATGGAAGGATGTGGCAACAATCACCACGATGTCATCCAAAATGTCCACAATCAGCATGAGTGTGCATACGTCAGTCTACATGCAACTGTTGAACTGGCCGTACAACAAAAATTCGAAATCAACATCTGGAGGACCACTTGATAGGACTGAATGTAGCCTACTTCCCTACCACCTGAATGGACGCAGCTACAGACCGTTCTTCCGCAGAAGGTCAGTTCCTGTGTTAGAAGATATTTCACTACAACTCCGGCAACAGAAGTGCTTCATGCACTCTGATGCTCCTGCCCATTATAGAGTTACTGTCTGCCAACAGCTGACTCTCTGTCATGGTAATGGCTGGATAGGTAGAGAGAGACCAATTGCTTAGCCCCCACGCTCACCTGACTTAACCCCGTTGGAAATTTTGTCCTGTGGAGCCTTTTGAAGGCGTTGGTGTATGCCGCACCTCTGGAGGCTGAAGCATCACTTCTTGCAAGAATTCAGGCTGGTGGTCAAAGAATTCTCAGAATCCTTAAAATTTTTGAACTTGTTGCTGCCTGCGACGGAGGGCACAGGCCTGCATACTGTCACAGGGCGGCCATTTCGAACACATCTAATACGGTAGTGAGCTGGGGGCGCCAGCCGGAGTGGCCGAGCGGTTCTAGGCGCTGCAGCCTGCAACCGCTCGACCGCTACGGTTGCAGGTTCGAATCCTGCCTCGGGCATGGATGTGTGTGATGTCCTTAGGTTAGGTTTAAATAGTTCTAAGTTCTAGGGGACTGATGACCTCAGACGTTAAGTCCCATAGTGCTCAGAGCTATTTGAACCTTTTTTTTTTTTTTTTTTTTGAACTGGGGGCATCGTTGTGAAAATAAACTGGAGTTCCTGTAACCGACTACTATGTCTGATAGCTCAGTAAACGTCCGTTTCCAGATCCATATTCAGACTACTTTGTTATCTCACACTAAAATGTTGCCGTCTATTTTTGGAACACTGTGTTTGTGCAGGGTGGTCAAAGACAGCCTGAAAAGCTTGTAATGGTGTTGCAGGGTAGATAGTGCTGAGAAATAATTGTTAAGATAAAAATCGATATGTTGTGTCGTATCCGAGAGAATTAGCACTGAAGTTGACCAATCAGGCCGCTGCGCGCGAAAATTCAGCGACCCACTAGAGACAGTGTCGCCAAACGTCTTCTTCGTTTTGTTTCCTCAAACCAAATAAGAGATTGATACGAAAGTTGGACATGGGGCGACAGTAAGTATCGAATCTAAGCTGAATGCTGAGAAGTATGGAGCGCTATCATTTACGTCATGAGAACAACTGACACTTGTTGTATTGTGACGCTTACATTTCCACGGGCAACGGCTTAATTGGCTAACGTCAGCGCTAATTAACTCAGAAACGGCGCAACGTATCGCAGTGTTAATTTAACAATAATGTTTCACCCATACAAATCTATCAGACTGTTTCTGACCAAGCTGTATGTGGTACAGCAGTATAAGAGCGCTTAGTGTGCTTCTTGACTATAATGATTCTCATTGCATCTTGAAAGCGCCTGAAACGCGATATCAAGTCTTAGAGAACCTGAATGGCTCAGTGAAAGCGAGTGATTGATGTTATGTATTGTCAGATTACTAACGTCATTTTGAGCAGTGGTTCTATTTCTACAGCGTTTCAAAACTGGAACTTCAACTATGTACACCATAGCCTTTGGAGGTGGTATGCTTGTAGTTTTTGGTCATGCAGAACATACCAGGCGGTGTTGGGAGGAACATACATCGCACGCGCAATTACTCGTGTACTCTAAATTCCCCTTACAGACTTCTAGGACATGTAGAAGAGCTGAGTAAATAATGTTTTACAATTCCACTCATTAATAACCTAGTAAAGACGTTTTCACCTATTTCAAAAGAGAGTTAGCATTCTGATCCACTACAAGAAGGTTTGGCGTGGCGACCACCAAGTTCGGTGCACACACTGTACCTACGAATGAGGTAGTGTGCACGCTCTATCACACCTGGCGTCTCTGCAGTCTGTCCTGCAGCGACCCCAACTCGTACCACCAGATCTTCTTCTGACTCTGCAAGGAGCCTCAGACACCAAACTCTTCATTCGACCCCAGAGGAGATGTCTAATGGAGTCAAATCTGGTGATCATAGAGGGGACTGGATCACCTCGGCGTAGCCATTTGTGTCCGAATAGATGGTCCAGATGTTCCCGAATATGACTTAAGAAGTATGTGGATGCGATAGTATGTTGAAACCGCGTGTCTCGACGGACATTCAGTGGCACACTATCAAACAGCACGCCCAATACTTATCGTAGGAAGGTCATGTAAATGGTAGGCGTGAGTTGGGGTGGAAGCGTGCACAGTCCAATCACATGACCATAAGAATAACTGCCAGACTTCGATACCAAATCTCTGATGGAATCCCTGTATATGCGTGGCACGTGGATTTTCGTCTTCCCGAACATGACTGTTTCGAGAACTGACAATACAACAGCTAATAAATTTACTTTCATCTGCGAAGCGAATTAGCCGTGGAAATACTAGAGGTTCGTTGATGCAGTGGCTCAGTGTCAGAAACTGCGCACAGAACTCAATGGGTGGTGTAAAATCGGCTGGCATTAGTGACTGTAGCCTTTGGAGGTGGTATGCTTGTAGTTTTTGGTCATGCAGAACATACCAGGCGGTGTTGGGAGGAACATACATCGCACGCGCAATTACTCGTGTACACACTGACGGAGAGAGAGAGAGAGAGAGAGAGAGAGAGAGAGAGAGAGAGAGAGAGACAGAGAGAGAGAATGTGTCTGTGTTTATGACGGTAGACTTCCGGTTCTCAACTTCTTTCCTATCTGTCCACTCTTCTTCCTGAAGTGAAGATCCCTAGTCTCTTAGACCAATTATTCTATGACATAGAGTAATGTGAGTAATGTGCTTTTCTCCTATATTTTCGTGTATTCTTTCATTTCTGACGTATTCCAGTATGGAGATGTTACAACTTCATCACCAAAAATTAATGTCGGGGGGAGTTAAATTTATTTTTCGCCTTTTTGGTTATCTCCTATATTCCAGCGCTATATGGGGTGATTCTTCGATTGACTTGTACTGCAAGATCTTCGTAATTTTGTCACTCCGTAGCGAGGAGTTGAGCAGGCCAATTACTCTTTTCCCTTGCCCTATTTTATTTTTGATGAGTTGTGTGCTACTCCCAGTTTTTGGTGAAGGGACGCCCAGGTATTCCATTGTACAAATACCATTAATTCTGAAGGATCCTGCATCCAAGACGAGAGGGCATGCACATAATTTACTGTCCTTCCATTAGTGGGGAGATGCGGTTGTGATTGTAACAATGAGCGTGCAGGAGATCGGATATTCTATAACTGTAGAATTCCTGACCAATAGACTGCAGCGTCCAGAGATCTTGGCTGCTGTGTTGTATTTGCTAAGAATTATTCAGTCACAAAGCTGGTTGGTATTCCACATGCTCTTTCTCCCAAATAATAGTAGGACAGTAAATTTAGTGCACCGTCCTCTTCAAAGAGACGGTATTTTTCGTACATCTCGTAGTATGACTTGTCTAGTACCCACACAATGTAGTAATAGCAGCTGAACCGCATTGTTTCTCGCAGTCATGTTATTAAAATTTACTTATATATTTGGCGTTCATCCGTTGTGTAATTTACATGTCTTAGTGTAATTATGAGTATGATCTGTGGATACGTTTCGTTGAATCATTCGTCACCTTTCATGTAACAGATTATGAGTTGAAATGTCGCACGAAACTCGCGTAGAATGCTAGTCATCTTACTCCTTTTATGCTTGTAGTTTCTGCGCGCGCATGGTCCCACCCATGTTTAGGTAATAGCAAGCAAATCTCAGATTTATTCCTACTGTCATGAATAATACAGCAGCACATATCCTAAATTTTACGTCCATGTAGACAGTGTAGATAATAAGAGAAAATCACGAAATCCTAGATTTTACGTCCATGTAGACAATAAGAGAAAACCACCATTTGTTTCGGACTACCATGTATAAGATAGCTTCAAACATCAGATTAATTTAGAAACAAGTTAATCGGTTGAATATGTCACTTCAAGCATGTAAATGAGATAAAAATTAATATAGATTTGAAACGATCCTTAAAGTATGTTGGAAGTCGCTAAGCACTGGATGACTTTAGTCTGATTTGTGCCCCATTGTAAGCCACAGAGAGTTTCTCACGCACCCCGAAGTTTATGACGCCATGTCGCGATAAATACATGTCATAAAATGACATAACTTTTAAGGTACATTCAGCGATATTTGTAGATACTGTCTGCAAAAGTGTGTTGCAAATAGAGTTCGTAGTAAAGAAGAAATTAAAACCTCATGCTCAATTTTGACTACATGAACAGAGAACATGCAGTGGGAATGACCGGGGACGGGTAGCCATCTTTTTGTTCTTGATTTTTTACAGTCTGTATTTTGAATGTTTCCACTGCTCTTTTTGTGTGGAAACACTGGCACATTGTTTCAGCACCTTTACAACTAAGTAATTTGCCATCTCGCTGATTGTCTATTCACAAAAAAATTTTGCACAGTAATACTACTTGTGCCAACCTACCCCACCTATGGGATAAGTTAGCCCAGCAGTTGGGGCAAGCTTGGCCTTATGATTTTATCATTCAATTAATTAGGGCATTGATTATTTGATTGAAAATGTATTTTTTTTAATAATCGCAGTTTACTTTAACATAAATTCTAACAGCCTTATGACAAAAACTACGATCATAAATTGTATTATCATTATTACTGTTACAGTTTCACAGAAAACCATGTCTAGAACTTTTATCACTCTTAGTCTGATTGTCCGATAGTATATTTACAGTTCAAACATTCATAAAAAAGTCCTTCTACACCATTTTTTACAGTTGACAGATGGGCTCACCGCTGGCAGCTTGTGCACCGAATCCATTCATCACCTGGGTCGCTGTGAGAAAATGGTTTATGGCACAGGGCATCCTCATTCTCATCTTCTTCATCTTGAAGAACCTTCTTACGAATGCCTACTTTCATTGTGCGCTTCAGTTGTAGAGCTTTATAATGACAACGGCCACTTTTACGCAGAATATCAGTGTTTCTCATCAGTGATTTCTTTTCTGTCCTGGGAGGCTTGTTATTCGTGCTGTAATGCGTCTTTCATTGGAGTGTCTGTCAGTATTGCTGAAGTTATTCCTTTCTTCGACGTCTTCTTTCTGGTTGCGACTTTGCAAATGGCCAGATTTCTTCATCCGCTGGTAAGGACGGTTATCCACTTAATATGACATTTAACTTAGCAGGTGTTGTTACTGACAAAATAGGCCTGCCATTCTGTTCTTGGGCAGTTGAAGGGCCAGCTTTAGTGAGAAAACCACAACCAACAGCATTAATATCAAGTGTGTTTGTTATGTCCGTGTTTAAGGGGACTGTGCCTGTGCCTGTCACGTTGAAACCAGAGGGCGTGTTCCTGGGCACAGTTACATTTGGTACTGCAGTTTTCGCAACGATTTGGAGGTCGTATGTGTTCCTTAGTCGTTGGTTTGCTGTCACCCATACATCTCACGCTCAGTTTGCAAACTTCTTAAAGATGCCGAAAGCACTTCGATTAGTTCGCGACTGCAGTTAGCTGGGAAAGACAAAAGAGTGGCACCATTTCCTTTCACAAATCTAAGACTTCACCTGAAAACTGGGAACTGTCGTTGTTAATTAACACCAAGCAAATTAATACCAATACAAGCAAAGTCTTTGTAACCTGGAACATGTAATAGAAAATATTGCATCTATTTCAAGTAGCTATTTTCTGTAATAAGTCGTGACGAAAGGGCACTATCATTACTCCCAAAAGGAACGTCTCTGATAAAATGGAGTTTGAAGTTAACGCTAGGGAATACAAAAAAATGGAGGAATGCTACTCCCAGTTGCACTAATGGCTAAAGCCATAGTGAGATGTTCTCCTCTTTCAGCAGATTTCACGCGCCCTATCTTACTTTTGATCCCCTTCGATCTACCATTCTAGCAGCCCTTTCACCTACAGTCCAGATGTCGTCAGGCATCAGTTTGTCTTGTCAAAATATTGTTCAGTTTGACCAAAAACAAGGCAGTGTTGTGTTTGCTGAAGTTACTACATCGTGCCAAACATGTTGCCTGGGGAGAGTGTTGAATGATGTTTCACAAATCCTGGAAACGAATCAGCTCCAGTAATCCGAAAGTTAGTCCAAGATTGGGGTATTTTGCTTTGACAGGCTGCTGCTAAAGGTGGAGGCAAATCGTCTAACTTCTTTTGATGAAAAGCGAAAGATTTTTTTCTCATTAATTATTCTCAAGAAATCCGGTGATGTCAGATATAGTCTATAAAGCTTGTGAGGATGTTCTAGGAGAAGCTGTGCTAACAATTTTTAGGAAAAATAGCTCCTATGCGTTAAGGCGTTTCAGAGTAATGTCTTATCGAAGTTAGCCAATCACATTCAAGTGTGTGCGAATTCACTGCCAGAGACAGTGTCGCCAAACATGCACCTGGCCTGGTTTTCTCAAACCGGGCAAGTGTAGCTTTTGCTCACCTGGTTTCGATTTACCACTTCCGAAATAGGCGCACTTCAATTGCTAATGACGATTTCCACAAGCTATAACTCACGGCGTGATGACTGGGTGTTGTGTGATGTCAAATGGTTCAAATGGCTCTGAGCACTATGGGACTCAACTGCTGAGGTCATTAGTCCCCTAGAACTTAGAACTAGTTAAACCTAACTAACCTAAGGACATCACAAACATCCATGCCCGAGGCAGGATTCGAACCTGCGACCGTAGCGGTCTTGCGGTTCCAGACTGCAGCGCCTTTAACCGCACGGTGTGTGATGTCCTTACGTTAGTTAGGTTTAAGTAGTTCTAAGTTCTAGGGGACTGATGACCTCAGATGTTAAGTCCCATAGTGCTTAGAGCCATTTAGAGCCATGCCTCCTAATATCGTGTTGGACCTCTTCTTGCTCCGCGTAGTGCAGCATCTCCGCGTAGTATGAACTCAATAAGTCGTTAGAAGTCCCCTGCAGAATTATTGAGCTATACTGCCTCCACAACTGCGAAAGTGTTGCCGGTGCAGGAGGTTGTGCACGAACTGGCCAGTAAATGTTCGATGGGATTCATGGCTGTAAATTGTCTCAGCTGGATGAGCTGGACCAGAAGACCCAGTTCATTCCACGGAAACACAACTCAAACCATTACGGAGCCACCATCATCTTACACAGTGCCATGTTGATAACTTGGGCCTATAGCTTCGGGGTGTCTGCGTCATACTCAGACTCTACCGTCAGCTCTTACTAACTGAAATCGGGACTCATCTGATCAGTCACTGGTTTCCCCATTTTCTAGCGTCCTACGGATATCGTCGCGACCCCAGTAGAGACGCTGCAGGCGATGTTGTGCTATTAGCTAATGCACTCGGTCGTCTGCTGCCATCGACCATTAACGTCTAATTTCACAATACTGTCCTAACGGATCCGTTCATCGGACTCCCACCTTCTGCGGTTCTGGACTGAGGCGCCTAGAACCGCTCGACTACAGCGGTCGGCTTAGGGGTCATCTCATGACTTGTATCACCTCAGTGTATTTCAATCCTGTCCCGGAAAGCAGACTGGCGGTCCTTATTTAGAACGATAGTGTGGTATAATAGCGTACAGAAATAATCCAGACTTGTCAACGAATGTATCAGAAGGAAGTTTAACGACTTATTGAGTTCACACTACGCCGAGATGCTGCACTACGCGGGGCAAGAAGAGGTCGTTAAGTGAATGACGTCGGTCACTACGGTGCCCGTCGTGAGAAGTAATGCCTGAAATTTGGTATTTTCGGCTCACTGTCGACATTGTGGATCTCCGAATATTGAATTCCCTAACGATTTCTGAAATGGAACGCTTCGTGGGTCTAACTGCAACAACAATTCCACGTTCAAAGTCTGTTATCTCCAGTCGTGCGACAACAATCACGACGGAAACTTTTCCACATGAATCCGCTGAGTACAAATGACAGTCAATGTACTACTCCTTTGTACCTTCTGTACGCGATACTACTGCCATCTGTATAGTGCAGATCACCTCAGTGCAGTTACATTCTCTGTACCTCCGATCGTCCTCTGTAGCAATTCAACTATTTTAAATAGGTTAAAGAACTCGTGCAAGAAGTCACTTCTTCACAAAATCCGAAAGCAGCTATATTGAGCACTGAGGATCGCTTGCTCCCCGCTTCACACGCGCAACGCTTTTAAAAATCTCAGATCTGCTCCACAGCGCCCACTGCCTCTGTCCTAACCTCACGGCGGCTGCCACCTGACTCCCATTTCGCGAGTTACCAAAACCGCGCCACGAAATCGTTGTAATGTACAGACCTTTCGGCCAAGCAGCAAGGTACTTTAACAGGCCATTTCCTGCTAACATTCCCAGTGCTTTCAGTAAGTTGCTTCTTTCTGTCAACTCTCACAGAAGTTTCTTTTCGCACAACCCGTTATGAAATACCGACCACTTACATCTACATCCATACTCCGCAAGGCACCTCATGTTGTATGGTGATGCACTATATTTCCTGAGAATATTTCCTCAGAATGAATCGCAGTCTGGCATATGCCTTACCTAGGATTAATGTTCTGTGCTCATTCCACTTCAAATAGCTGTGTTGGCATACTCCTAGGTATTTTTATGGAACTGACTATTTCCGGTGATTGTTCCGGAATCGCATTAATATTTAGCAAAGGCTCTTTCTGTCCATAAACACACCAATGTACAGGTTATTTCAAAAGGAATACACGTATTACAAAGTATTATTTTGTCCAAACTATCGATCGCTGTGCCTCGGCTAGTCTATTGGAGAAACGAATACATAATCTAGTTTATCTTAATAGCCGCTAGATGTCAGTTATCTTCTGTTGTGCTTGGTAACCGTCATATGTTTAAAATAGCTACTCCGCAGCAGATATCATTTTGTGTTTTCGAGTTGGCGATGTGTAATTCCGTGATTGCATTGCAAAGACTCTCAGGTTGAGGTACCAAATTGATCCTCCAGATGGGTGGAACATTCTCAGATGGTATCGACAGAGTTTCTAGATACAGGATGTGTATGTAAAGGAAATATTCCTGACCACTCTCGTGTGCCTGCAGAAAATGTTGCACTGATTCAAACTGCTTTCCAACTTAGTCCTTCAAAATCAACTCGTATTGACAGTCGGGAGTTACAACTGGCTACAACAATTTGACGTGTTTTGGTACGTCAGTTGGTTATGAAGCCGTACAAGTTACAGCTGTTTTACAAGCTCTACGTCTTGATGAGAAACGCGAACGTGTGGCATTTTGTAACAATATTCGTGATGCTATTGACAATGATAACACTATCGCACAACGCATCGTGTTCGGTGATGAAGCGACTTTACGTGTTAGTGGTCAGGTAAACAAACACAAAGTTCGAATTTGCACCTACAGAACCCACATGCAGCCATGGAACATGTATGAGATTCGCCCAAAGTCAATGTGTTTGGTGTGATACCCGATCATCTGTTTATGGCCCATTCTTCTTTGATGGAAACACGGTTAACGGTCGGCAGTATCTCGCTATGTTACAAAACAAGTTGTTTCCGAGGCTCCACGAAGACAACTTCATTTTTTAACAAGACGGGCACCCCCTCGCTTGAGTCGCCTAGTGCGTAAGTATCTGAATGAAATTCTACCAAACAGTTGGATTGGACGTCAAGGAGCTGGCGACAGTATGTCACAGCTGGGCTCCACGGTCACCGGATTTGACACCCTGTGCCTTCTTCCTGTGGAGTTTCGACAGAACCTGGAAGAGTTGATGAACCGGATCCGTACTGCCATAACGTCAACGTCGAAGGGCATACTTTCCCGAGTGTGGAAGGAATTTGAGTATTGATCTGATATTGTTCGTATCGCTGATGGAGGGCATATTGACCATCTGTAATCTGAACTTGAGAGGTTCTTAAATATGTGTGTAAAATTTCATATCCGTATGTCTTGAAGTTCAATAAATATATGCACTCGAAACACGTATATTCTTTTTGAAACACCCTCTATTTCATTGTACTGGGGATCACTTGCCACTCCTTGCACCCGGTGCCGGTTTCCTACAAGTCTTCCTGTATTTCGCTAAAATTTTCTACCGTGGCCACTTCTCAGTAAACGAAAATATTGCCACGAAAGGCCTCATGGAATTTCCGACGTTATCTACTAGGTTATGTATACATATTGAGGAAAATAACGGTCCTATAGCACTCCCTTGGGTCACGCCCGATGTCACTGTTACATCTGAAGACTCCGTTTAGAATGACATGCTGTATTCCGTTTGCTAGAAACGTTTCAGTCCAGTCACACACCTGGTCTGATATTCCGTAAGCTCTTATTTTGTTCATTAGGCCGCAGTGCGGGTCTGCTGAACGCCTTCCGGAAGTAAAGGAAGACGGCGCCTACCTGTGCGCCTGCTTCTACTGCTTCCTGGGTCTTGAGGACGAAAAGAGCGAGCTGGGTCTTACGCGATCGTTGTTTCCAGAACCCATGTTGATTGGTACAGAGGAGATTTGCGGTATCCAGAAATTTCATAATACCCAAGGATAAAACACGTTCCACAATTCTACAACTGGCCGTCGTCAGGTATGTAGTCCCATAGTTTTGTTCCATTCTTGAAAACGGGAATGGTCTTTACTTTCTTTCCAATCATTAGGAATGCGTCGCGTCTCTGGAGGCTTATGCTAAACTGCTGCTAGAAGAGGGACAAGTTCTTTCGCATACTATGAGTAGAGTCTCTTCGAAAATCAATCGTCTTCGGAAACAGAATGGTCGGTCCAGACGACTACCTATTTTGCGTCAACAGGGGAAGACCGACCCATTATTTCCAGACTGGAAAGTGGTCTCTCTCCCCGGAAACTGGGAAACCGGCGTTGTCGGTCGTAACAGCGACCAGCACTAGCCGTCGGCTGTGGCTCGGAGATGATCCGCTACAGTATTGGTATTGCTAAGAGAATAATTCCTTCCTCCCGACGGCAACCTCGTTTACGTTCCATTCACAAACACAACATCATCATGGGGTGAAGGCGGATGAAACAGCCGTTGTTACGACAGAGTACACCATCTCGTCCAAACTACCCGCTCTTTTCGTGCGTGTTTCGCTGCTAAATTTCTCTCTGTGCAAATGAAAGAGAGAGACTGCCGCTTCGCGCAACTGTTTCACGCAACGTCTTGTGCACAGTAAACACAACTTTAGAAGCACTTATATTGTTGCTTTAGCAGCCATCTGCCTTCTCAATTAGCAACTGCAACTGTTTACAACACATTCTCTCCTAAAGCCTTCCACAGTGATGTCAACTTTTGAATAAAAGAGCTCTGGCTCTGAAAATATAAGGTGATCAAATATAAGAGAAAACATAAGTAAGCCGAATTGAAGACAACCGCAAAGAATTCGATCGTAAGCACTAGCCTGTAGGTAATCGCTGGCAAATGTGGTATGAGGTTCTGCTATTGTCTGTGTGGGCTCGCATGCAGGCAGTACCAACAAACCTGTAGCGTTAGAAAATAGTATTAGAGGAGTGCTGCTTGAAACAGTCACGATTGTTCGATATCTAGGTATAAAGCTGCAAAGCGACATGAAATGGAAAGCACTTCCGTTCAGCGATAGGGAAGACGATGCGTCAACTTCGGTTTCTTGAAGAATTTTAATGATTGAGATATAACAGGCGATCAGAAAGTTTCCATTCAAAGGCTGTACAGTCAAAAATTGTTACGCCAATCAGGCTAAATCACCATAAGCATTGAGGCAAACATCCCATCGGTGCACCAGGCTGAAGATACCCGTTTGATAAAGGATTGCGGCCTGTTGCATGAAGAAGTCTGTAACTGCCTGCTGTTCATCCGCGCCCAACAGGATCACCGAAGCCTCAAGGTTTTTGTTAAGAGACTGAAGGTGTGATACTCACATGGGAAGAGATAAGTGCCGTGCGGGATTAGCCGAGCGGTCTAAGGCGCTGCAGTCATGGACTGTGCGGCTGGTCCCGGCGGAGGTTCGAGTCCTCCCTCGGGCATGGGTGTGTGTGTTTGTCCTTAGGATAATTTAGGTTAAGTAGTGTGTAAGCTTAGGGATTGATGACGTTAGCAGTTAAGTCCCATGAGATTTCACACACATTTGAACATTTTTTGGAGAGATCAGTAATGTATGGCGGGTGCTCGAGTGTCCCCAACTTAAGGTGCCATAGCTTCCAAGTAACTCTCAGCTCGACCGGTATTTTGTGTCGAATCGTGAAGAGGCACGGAACTTGGCACGCCATTCCACAATGGCGGTTTCCGTCAGATATGCTGCCCCTCACACATTCTTCACTCTCCTATTGATGTCTACCGCTGTTTGTCCTCCGGCAGCCAAGAAAAGAATAAAAGTAAGTCGGTCCTGTATCGATGCATGTGATAGCAACATCGCCAAAGTTCATATTTCCACACTTATTGCACGCACGTCGGAAAGATACAAATATCACACTTATATACCCGCAATGGAATCGCGTTATGTTTCATATTCGTGGCGGCAACCCCCTCAAACGGAAACGATTTTATCGCTCCTCATATATAGGAGACTGTGTGTAGAACACCCGTGCGACCTATTTTTGAATAGTGCTCGAGTAGTATTGCGGAATTAGTCCGTGAGATCAAGGGAAAATCCTCGAGGGAAGACGACGTTCTTTTCGAGAAAAATGAGGACGATTGGATAACCGCCATTTGCGGCTGACTGCAGAACGATCCTGTTGACACCAAAACTCATCTCGCGTAAGAGCGGTATGGACGAGATAAGAGAAATTAGGGCGGCTGTAGACGCTTATAAACAGCCGTTTGTCACTGATCTCTCACGATGTCTAATGACTACTGAGGTCGCTGATGCGGAGTACCTGGCAGTACGTGGCAGCAAAATGTACCTAAGATGTGTCCGGATACTTTTATCATATAGTGTATGCGTTTTCATGGAGCACACCTCAGTCGTGCTGGCAGCCGCTTCTTCCCAGAACTTCCAGAAGTTTCCTTCCAGTGGCTGTAGGGAAACGCATAACCCTTCAAGCTGGCTTACGCGATAGCCAAGTGACTGGCACAAATTATTGGTACATCAATAAATCGATAAATTATACAGGTAGTTAACCTGAACAGATCGACATTCAGGAAGTAACGTCAGATTATGCGCGTAACGACATTCGAGGAATGGAGAAGCAGAAGGCGCTTGGCGATCTCGGTGTTTTATTAATACGCCTTGAGCTGGTAACACACTATCTTTATATTAAAACAGACTTTAGTATTCTCTACCGTCTGTGTAATTGTAACGGCAATGATATGGACCCACTGTAGACATTTGTGTTGAGACGCCGACAGGAATAAGAATCGTTTCTACAGATCTGATTCCTCTAGAACGATCAACCATATAAATGGAAGCCTCTTGAGTTAGAGCCTTATGGATGCCTTACCTTATTATTCCGAGGATGCTCAGTACAGCATCAGTAAGCCTCTTGAGTTAGAGCCTTATGAATGCCTTACCTTATTATTCCGAGGATGCTCAGTACAGCCGACCGCGGTGGCCACGCGGTTCTTGGGGCTGCAGTCCGAAACCACGCGAATGCTACGGTCGCAGGTTCGAATCCTGCCTCGGGCATGGATGTGTCTGATGTCCTTAGGTTAGCTAGATTTATGTAGTTCTAAGTACTAGGGGACTGATGACCTCAGATGTTAAGTCTCATAGTGCTCAGAGCCATTTGAACCATTTTGATGCTCAGTACAATATCCACTGTTATGGGCATATCTCGTACATCACTGCGAGTGCTAATGCAACAACATGACGTGTATACTGGTAGATATCCACAACATTGTGGATTTGGTTTCCTTTACTTTTTACCCCAGAACTTTTGAAAAAATTTTCGATGAACACATTCAGCATTTTTTTTCTGGTTCACCTCTGTGACTATAAAACCAACATCGCTACTTACGATCTGTAGATGATCTGTCGCCGGCCGGAGTGGCCGAGCGGTTCTAAGCGCAACAGTCTGGAACAGCGCGACCGTACGGTCGCAAGTTCGAATCCTGCCTCTGGCATGCATATGTGTGATGTCCTTAGGTTAATTAGTTCTAGGGGACTGATGACCTCAGAAGTTAAGTCCCATAGTACTCAGAGCCATTTGAACCATTTGATGATCTGTCTGCCCCCCAAATTTGTACCCTTGAGAAGGTTGTTTAAGCTTATCAAAAATACTCTGTAGTGGCGGCGCAAAATAAGGGGCAACCTTGCAATTCGAGTCGTGTTTCTCCCATTAACAATCACACTTGTGGTTTCACTGATAGATAATTTTGCTGGTACATAGCAAAATTCTTATGGAAAACCTGTTATTGTTGAGAACAAAGAACTGTGACTTATCAGGTCGAATGCTCTGTATATGTCCAAGGTGATTAATTCCATTTTTGCTCTGCTGGAACTTAATACACCGATAATTTCGCAGCAAGCTGCTGCTGCATTTTTATATTGGTATCCCAGAAACCTTGGTCAGATTTGAAATGCGGTAAGGATCTGGTGTTGAGTTGTAGGACACAAGACGAAAATTTTATTAACAAATTTAATGTAAAATAAACAACGTTATTGACACATCAAAAAGATCAAAGAAACCTCAGCAACTATCGTCAGAATTTAATTTACTATTGTTAGTTTGATAACAATTTAATAGCTCATAATTCTTAAGCAGCCCATACCAGTTGTTATGCAATACATTTAAGCTGCAGTCGTATGAAACAAATTACTTTCTACTTGATATTACCACGAATATTGATGCCGACAGAACAGAAAGTGAATAATATTATACAAAATATGTGTCTTTCACGTTGTAATAAGTTTGTGAATGTCTACATCTACGTATAAAGTTGAAAAACCTTTTCAGCAGTGAAATCCATGTTATTCATTAGCAATTTATGTTGTTGCACAGCAATAAGGTGTAATGGTTCCACCAAGGAAAATATGCTAGATGAAGCGCCTGAATTCCGAGAGAGTAAGTCAAACATCTGTCGTACTTAGAGGTTATTCCATACTTCTAGCAGTATAATAACGGAAGGAAAACATCGACATGCTTCCTATTCAGCTTGTGTTACTGAATTTCACGAAGATGATGTGTTCTGAGCTCTACATCATAGCACCACCATCACCCACAACAACAAAAACAAAATTAATAACAGTCATTGGAAGTCGCTTTCTCGATCACCTTGCACCCTAAAGCTGTCCTCACGTGGGCTGTGTTTCTCAACGCGAAGGACGCCAGACGTGATGTCCGTGGCGGCTGGCGCAAGCTCTGAGAAGCCTGCTCCATCTAATGGAACATAACGCGCTCCTCACTGTGATTTGCGACCGTAGCGCTCCCCAGCGGTAGTTCGCCGCTGCATATAGCACGCAAATGACGCGGTTTCCTTACGAAAATGGACGCACGTAAAATAGCTGCGTTATCTGTTCACAATTATCGATGAAGAGCGAAGAAAATCGCGAAGAAGTTTCTTGACTCGCCATGGACTTGAACAGCGAATTTCTGGTAGAGGAACACTACGTAATCCTGCACAAAGATCTGAGATACAAACTGGTAGAAGTTTTTCGTTAACTGCATTGAATCTTCATCTCACTTTCTGTTTTACATTGAATATAGTTTAAGTATAGCATCTAACGCCAGTCTGCGCATACGAAATATGGATGCTCTCGACGTTGTATTGACTCAAATCACTTTGAAGTAACGTAGTTTATCACATAGGTTTCAGGGTCGGGATTCGTTTCGTAATTTCATTCGAACGGAAGAGGAGATATTTCGAGTCTGCTCACTATTACTGAAAAAGAATTTACCGCCAAGATACAGAATGAAGCAGTTCATAAAACTAATAGACAGGTACACTATATATATTTTACACAAATTTTCATAGCAGAAAAATGTTCGTTCGTTTAATTTGGGTTTACTTTCTGACACGGACTGGCGGTCATGTTAAGGTTTGTGGCGACTGGGGAAAAATTCCATTCATTGGCCTATGATACAAGTATTGCAGCAGATACATTATTTACAATAAATAACGTCGAATATAGTAGATAGTAACTCTGTCAAATTAATAAGAAAGACCCAGAATTGTTTACAAAACAAAGGGTGAAGAAATTGGAAGTAGCTAGATACAAACTTGATATGAGGGTAATCCCAAAAATAAGGTCTCTTATTTTTTTATAGGTAGATAGACCTGTTTATTTCTACAATGGTTTACATCAGTTTACAGCTTGAACATTTAGCTATTTTTCGACATAATCGCCATTTCTGTCGATGCATTTTTGTAGACGCTGTGGCAGTTTTTGTATGCCCATGTCATACCAACTCGCCGCCATGCTGTTCAAAAAGTTATGAACCTCTTCTTTCACCTCGTCGTTGGAGCTGAATCGCTGGGACCACAATTAACGCTGACAGGTACTGTGAGACTGAAAAAACTCAAACGGCCAATTCAGAACCGGAGAAGAGGAATGAAGAGAAAGGGCGTACACATTCTCCATGACAACGCTCGCCCACACATCGCTCGGCAAACCGTTGCTCTCCTGCAACAGTTTCAGTGGAACATAATCACTCACTCACCCTATAGTCCTGACTTGGCGCCCAGTGACCGTCATCTGTTCCCTAGGTTAAAAGAACATTTGGCTGTAAAGCGATTCAGCTCCGACGACGAGGTGAAAGAAGAGGTTCATAACTTTCTGAACAGCATGGCGGCGAGCTGGTATGACATGAGCATACAAAAACTGCCACAGCGTCTACAAAAATGCATCGACAGAAATTGTGATTATGTCGCAAAATAGCTAAATGGTCAAGCTGTAAAATAATGTAAACCATTGTAGAAACAAACAGGTTTATGTACTTATAAAAATAGGAGACCTTACTTTTCGGATTACGCTCGTACCTTTCTCTTTGTCGTTCATGATATCAGCTACGCAGCGACATTGACATGGCAACAGTACCTCAGTTATGTGGTACTCACTGTGTAAGGGCTGTATCTACAAATTGCGGTACATAAAATTTATGACAAGCTGTACCGGGAAACGACGCGTTTTTAATAGACCAAACCTTTTCAGAATAAAATGCTTATTAACATGAATCCTCAGCCCCCAAACGTCGGTCTCAATTTAAAATCTACAAATCTGACCACCCGATACGCTGATATGTAATAGTATGAGTAGCGCCTACCATGATTTAGCTAAATTTCTACATGAAACTCTGAAACAAATCATTCGTTTTCGAGAACAATTATTCCATACCTAATAGTCACGCCTTACTCCATAAAATAAAATATTTAGAATGCCGTTCAGACATAAAGTTGTTTTCATTAGACCTCAAAAATCATTATACTACTGTCCCTGTACAGGAAATGCTTACAATCGTAGAAAAAAATTTACGCCATTCCAAAAAAAGATTTTTCAGATGAACAAATCACTGATTTCATGAATCTCATCACAGTCGTAGTCAAGTACAACTATTTTGAAGTTAATGAACAATTGTACCAACAATCCGACCGTCTCGCTATGGGAAATCCCTTAGCTGGTATTCTTGCCGATATTTTCATCAACTCTCTAGAAGAAAAGCATTTCAACTGTTTTTCGGCTACAGCACTAGGCATTCTCTCCTATTGCAGATACGTTGATGATATTTTAGCCATCTACAAGGGACTTGCTGATGGCATTGACCGTATTTTTAATCTCTTCAATGAACTTAATGAGAAAATATCTTTCACCATCGAACTTGGAAACGAGGCCCGCCAATTAAACTTTCTTGACTTGACGCTTACAACAGAATAAAATAAAATCTCATTCAATATTTTTCGTAAAGAGACATAAACTGATCAGATCGTACCTGTGCCTTCTATGCATCCACAATCTCATAAAAACGCTTTATTTCACTCTGCTATTCACCAGGCTACTTCTATTCCACTTTAGAAAGAAAAATTCAACGATGAAATCAATTTACTCAAAATGATAGCATTTAATAACGAGTATGAAACTAACATAGTAGAAGACATCCTAAAAAAACTGTTAAAAGATTTACTACGCTTGGCACTTCTGTCATTGAATCAAACCCAAAAATATTTTTCTTTCTTTTCTTAGAGCCCATCTCCTATCAGATCCTACGCTTTCTTCGTAATAAATACAACTGCAACGTTGCCTTTTCTGACAATAACAATCTGGAAAAAAACTTCATTCATAATTTAAAATCGACTAGGTCCCCTTTAGAAACTTCTGGCTTCTATAAGATTTTCAGCGATACCTGCTCTACTGACTGCATAGAACAAACAGGACGTGCCTTCACAATCAGATATACAGAACACCTTTTAAGAAACAATGGTATTAGCGCCAAAAATTCTTCTAATTACAGGTCACGCGCCTAAAGCTATTTACGATATCAACATTTTGCACACCGAGAAGTAAGGACGTAGATAAGATATTCTTGAAGAATTTGAGATTTTCAAACTTCTTTCTCGAAATGATAACCTCATTCTCAATGAGCAGCTGCACTTGCGTAATAAAAATTTCTTCAACGGTATAAAGCCGTTACTTGACATTTTATTTCAGGTCTCTTCGTACAGTTACTGAAATGTTTTTTTTTTTCATGTAAGTCAACTCATAACTTTTAATTTATTAAATGGTTTATTGGCTGTATTTCATGTTATATCGTTTTCTACAGACTGTGTCATTCAGTCCTTTTTGTATTTTCTATAGTGTTGTTTTTATACTTGAAACTGTACTTCTAAGCTCTGATGCAGACGAAATGTTACTTTACCTGTCACTGTTAAACAAAATATTGCCTTTCACATCATGTACTGAATTATGTTCATCATAATATTTATCTGTCTACATTTCAATGTTAAGTAGCCAACTTATACTAGCGGGTACTAGGTGGCACTCTCGGTGCAATGTCCACCTGCCTTCAGTTGTTAACGCAGGCGCCTCAGTCTGAAGTACGACATACGTGAGCAGCCGGTAGTGGCCCGCCTTCCACACATTTTACTTTAAATTGTGACTAAAGCTGTTTCGCTTTGTATTTCATTTATACATGACGTATAATTACTGTTCTTTTTATACTGTTAGTCAGTTTACAGTTTTCAAACTGTATTTCTATGCTTTTACATAAGCAAAATGTTACCATGTCTGCTGTTGTCTTATGAAACTTTGCCTGTGAGTTCAAGTACTAAATACTGTTCATTTTAACATTCAGCTGTCTATATTTTAAATGTTAAATAGCCTACTTATATTTACGGCTACCAGATGGCACTATTGGTTGTCATGTTCACCTGCCCGCACTTGTTAACGCGGGCGCCTCAGTCCGTTGCTACCTGTGGCTTTACAGATATGAGCAGCCCATAGTGGCTCGCCTTCATTCATCCCTTTTTTTAAAAAAAGTGACTAACGGCCTTCTGGCCTGTTATTTGTTTTATACGTGACATGTAAGTACTGTCTCTGTCCTGTATTGTACACTGCTGGCCACCGTAAACGCAACACCAAGAAAGACAAGAGGTAGCACAACAAAATTTATTTTGTAGATAACATGTTGACCAAGTATCAAATGATTACGTTTACAGACGTCTGTGACATGTGGTTCCTGCCAGAATCAGTAGCCAGAGTAGCCGCCATTGTTGGAGATCACCGCTGCCACACGTCTCGGCATTGAGTCAAAGGGACGTTGGATGTGTTCCTGGGGTACAGCAGCCCAAGCAGCTTCCACACGTTGCCAAAGATCATCTGGTGTGGCAGCTGGGGATGTAATCTGGGTCACTCGTTGAGCAACCATGGACCACATGTTTTCTATCGGCGAAAGATCCGGAGAGCGAGCCGGCCAGGGAAGCAATTCAATCTGGTTATTGACGAAGAACCTTTGGACAATGCGTGCCACGTGTGGTCGCGCATTATCCTGTTGAAATATGGCTGTGGCCGAGCCCTGAAGGTAAGGAAGGACAACTGGCTGCAGCACCTCGGATATGTAGCGCCGGCTATTTAAAGTACCGGCAATGCGTACTAGAGGCGTGCGAGAGTAATATCCAATACCGCCCCCTACCATAATACCCGGTGCAAGACCAGTGTGGCGGTGCATAATGCAGCTGTCCAGCATCCTCTCTCCACGGTGTCTCCACACTCGAATCCGACCATCGTGGTGCTGCAGACAGAAGCGTGCCTCGTCAGTAAAGACAACGTCATTCCATTCTGCCGTCCACATCCGTCTGTCATCACACCATCGGCGACGGAGACGTCTGTGGTTCTGCGTCAATGGTAGACGAAGCAATGGACGTCTTGCGAACAAACCACTCTGCTGTTAACGGCGTCGAATGGTACGCGCAGACACTGGATGATGCGTTACAGACGCAATGTGCTGTGCTATGGTTCGGGATGTCACTGAGCGATCCGTCACTGCCATGCGCACAATTTGCCTATCAGCACGTGCAGTGGTGCACCGAGGTGAATGCGATCGACCACGTCGGTCCGTCGTACCCTCATGCATCCAACGGTCACATATCCGCATTACAGTTGTTTGGTTTCGTCCAACACGACTAGCGATTTCTCTGTATGATAATCCACAATCTAGGTAAGCCACTATCCTTCCTCTGTCGAACTCGGATACTTGATCAAAAGGTGTTCGCTGTTGTCTACGAGGCATAACTGATCGTCTTGTGAAACAACCACAAGGTAAACACACGTGCCGAACGTACACTCGTCGAAATCGCCAAGCCTTAAACGGCGCTCTGAGGTGGCGCCACAGGCGCGCGTGATGTGCGTCTGCGCTGAAATTCTAATCAGTTGCGTATCTCATCGCTGCAAACTCATGGTGTAAATTTCACTTGATTCGGATGCTTCCTTCAGGGTGTTGCATTTACGGTAGCCAGCAGTGTAAGTCAGTACTTACACTTTTATATAAAAAATTTTCTTTCGCAGTAAATTTGTAATTATGTTATAGGCCACTTCAAACATTTAAATCCTGATGAAGGCACTCTTAGAAGTGTTGAAACCTGGTTAATAAGACAAAAAATTGTGACCGATGGCTCATTTGTATCAACTTTAACAATAATTATTTTTTTTTTATTTTTGTGGATGTAAACTGCACATCCATCAAAATTACTTATGAAATGCAATTTATGTTGCGTGAGTGTATAAAATACACAATGATACCATGAAGGCTTTCACGACCGGATGTTTCAGCTGCCGATAATTCTTCCGGGTTGTATGGCCGTGGTCCATGGAACTCTTCTATCCCTGACGTTTCGTCCAAAGCTACATTCGACATCTTCGTAGGTGCTCCTGGTTGTGCTGAGTCTTATAGGCAAACAACCAGGAGCCCCTCAGAAGTTGTCCAACGTAGTTCTGGACGAAACGTCAGGGATAGAAAAGTTCCATGGGCCACGGCCATACAACCCGGAAGAATTATCGGCAGCCAAAATACAAAATGGACTAATACTGATGATGTGCGGTTCTAATTATGTGCATAACAAACAACCAAACCAATAAAAAAAAGAAGTAGTCGGCTACAGTTTCTCTCTTACATATTCATTTATGTTTCTTTGTCTACCAGTGCTATCAATTCTACTACAGGTGCTCCAGCCATTTAGTATTTCATTTACGTTGTGTACCAAAAGTACTGAACTATAGTTTTAGTAAAGTGCAACTCTAATTAACTGTATGTCACATGAATTTTATGCGAATTATAAGTTATGATCTGAAAAACTGTAATAAATAAATTAACTCTAAGCATTTCATACTCGTATTTTATTAATCCGTTATAGTACACGGTAATTTTCTTACTAACTTCGTTAGGAACCTACTCTTCAGTGACAAATTTCAACTGGTTAAATCTAACATTACTTGTATCATCCATCATGGTGCCTGAACGAGAGAGAATATGACATTATAATGTTCACTGGATATTTTAGAAGCGCATCAGGTATTCAGGAATATGATAACAATAGACTGTGTGTCGAACTTGAAAGCGATCCAGACAATGTTTCGTGTTGAAACATTATTAGTGTTTTTAACGAGAGAGAAGTTTTGAATTACCAACTTCTGAAACAGTATGTTAATTTCTGTGGATTATGTTTAATTTCTTAAAACCGTTTCTCATAGCATAATTCTTAAGAGAAGTGTAATAATCGCTGACTTATTTATGTCACGTTATGATTTTTACTTCTCCTGTGCTTCTTAACTTTGGGATGCTTGGTTTTAAATTTCGACTTCGCCGCCACCTTGTAGCTGAAGGTCGTTAGAACTTTTGACAGATATTCAAACACGCACATGTATAAACTTAGCTCCCCTCCTTTTCATTAGTGCCATGTTAACGAGGAAGATGCATATCAAAATATGGCTCACATGCTTTCATTTATGGTACAAGAACTTTCTTTACTATTTATGACGATGTTACTGAAGCTGCAGACATAATGTTCTCTGTCACAATCCGCTTTCGAGGCATTACATTGCAGTTTAGTGGTAATGAGATTCTGCCTGCTCTCTGTCTGTAGATGTCACGCAGGGGGAAGCGGAGGGTTTCTGGTACCGGTATCACATGACATTACATGACTCTTTCGTATCCACATTTCCTGCGCTGTGAAAGCACAGCCTGAAGGCATCTGCGTACAACATTTTCTCGTTTTATCAGTGCAGTCTCTACAGTAAAGAGGCACAGAACGTTATCTAAATCTGAAGAACATTCTGTCATGCCAAGCACGAGACCTATCTCACGGAAGGAGCCCAGAGCCCGTTACAAATTATACATCTTTTCTCTGATCTTTTGAGCTCATCGAGTCAGGAACACTATGTACACTGAGTTGACAGAAGTTATGGATAGTGATATGCACATATACAGATGGCGGTAGGGTCGCGACACAAGGTATAAAAGTGAAGTGCAATGACAGAGCTCTCATTTGTTAAATCATTTGAATAAGTTTCCGACATGATTATGGTCTCACGACGGGAAATAATAGACTTTGAGCGCAGAAAGGTAGTTGGAAGTATGCTCATTGGATATTCCATTTTGGAAATCATTAGGGAATTCAGTATTCCACAGTGTCAAGAGTTTGCCGAAAATGGGCATTACCTGTCACCACGGACAACGGAGTGGGCGACGGCGTTCACTTAACCACTGAGAGCAGCGGCATTTACGTGGAGTCGTCAGTGCTAACAGACAAGCAGCACTGTGTGAATGCGGCACGTATGATGAACGTATCCGTTATGACAGTGCGGCGGAATTTGGCGTTAATGAGCTACAGCAGCAGACAAGCATTCGCGAGTGCCTTTGCTAACAGTGCCTCTGCTGACCTCGTGACCATATCGGTTGAGACCCTAGAAAACTGGAAAAACGTGACATGGCCAGATGAATGCCGATTTCAGCTGGTAAGAGTTGATAGTAAGGTTTCAGTGTGGCCCAAACCCCACGGAGCTATGGACTCAGGTTAGCATCAAGGCACTGTGGAAGCCAGTGGTGACTCTATAATAGTGTGGGCTATGTTTATAAGGAATGGATTGTGCCATGTGGTCCTTGTGAACCGATCACAGATTGTAAAAAGTTATGTTCGTCTACATGGAGATCATTTGCAGCCATTCGTGGATGTAATGTTCCCAATCAACAATAGATTTTTTATGGATGACAGTTCACCATGTCAGCAGGTCACAACTGTTGACCATTGGTTGTAAGAAAACTTTTGACAATTCGAGCGAATGATTTGCCCCAGTCCCGTTTCCAAAATTCATGCTATACAATCGAGAAGTTAGTTCATGCACAAAATTCTTCAACAGCAGCCCTTTCGCAGTTATGGACGGCTATAGAGGCAGCATGACTCAATACTTCTGCAGGGGACTTCCAATGACTTGTTGAGTCCATGATACGTCGAAAAAATGGCTCAAATGGCTCTGAGCACTATGGGACTTAACTTCTGAGGTCATCAGTCCCCTAGAACTTAAACTACTTAAACCTAACTAACCTAAGGACATCACACAAATCCATGCCCGACGCAGGAATCAAACCTGTGACCGTAGCGGTCACGCGGTTCCAGACTGTAGCGCCTAGAACCGCTCGGCCACTCCGGCCGGCATGATATGTCAAATTGCTGCACTACGCCGGGCAAAAGGAGGTTCGACACAATGTTAGGAGGTATCCTATGACTTTTGTCACCTCCTTGTAGATTCCGAACAAATGAGGAATATGATCTGATTGGTTCTTAGGGTAATTATCCCGGATAGATGCTGTATCTCACCGGAATACTCTTTAGGAGTAGCCCTCTCGCATGTGTCTTATTGCCATTACGACACTGACTAAGTAGTTCCGTATTCTCTGATTGCAAGTGTCTGCGCTGAGATATTTAAACGATGTGTGACCTTTGCTGCTCTACCGGCAGTGATAATTTTTACTAAGAGAACCTGATTTGTTTTACTCGATTCCAAATACTGAGCAGGAATGAAAATACCTTCCTAGTCCGTTATTTATCGGACAGGTTTACCAGCACTACCACCACTATCAGCTTGTTCACTGGCTATGCACATCTCTGCAGGAACATTTTTTTAATTATGTTTCTGAGAAATTGAAATGTTGCTACAAGGGGAATCGCTTACAGCAAGCTGCTACGACCTGTTCTAACGTTTGGAGTTCTCACCAAGTGGGCATCACACCACATTTCTAAAAATTCAAAGGCGCCCTGTTAGGATCGGAACACTTCTGTATACCCCATAGAAATTCGTAACAGACATGCTTAGAGAACTTGACTGGAAGTCTTTGGAAGAGCGATGAAATTTTAACGAAGTGGAATTGGGTAAATTTAAAGAACTGGGTTTTGAGAAAAATAGTGCAACAATTCTTTTACCTCCATTGTAAACCTCACGTATCGATCATGAGAATAAGATAAGTGAGACTCATGGGAACACAGAGACACATAGTACTTTTTCTCATTGAATAAGCAAGTAGACTGGGACAGGACACTACAAAGTTGCCTCTTGTGGAGCATAGATGAAGATACTGTCGTCGTCACCACAATGGAATAATGAGAATAATGCTCTTACTATATTCATGGAGTAAAAATATTACGATAAATTCAGGAAATTACTACAGTTAATGACACAAATAGAGGCCAATCAAATGAAAAGGAGTCAGACGGAAAAAAGTAAGTAAACTGTTCATTATTTCAAAAGAAATCGCCATAACTGTTAATACATTCATCCCACTGTGGGTCAACACGGTGAATACCTTCACGGAAAAATGTATGTGGTTGCCTGCGGAGCCATCTTTCCATCTAGGCGTGCATGTCTTCGTCCGAAGCAAACCGACAGCGACGAATGACTTTCTCCAGTGCTCCAAACTAAAAAATCGCATGGGGATGGATCGGGATTGCGAGGAGGATGTGGAAGGGCTTCGCAGCGAAATTTCTGTAGCATACTCTGGAGAAACCTGGCAACACGTGGGCCCGTCCACATGTGGCCAACGTTGTTTAGACTGCTATACACATGTTTCGCTGGGAAGCCCTTACACGTCTTCCACAGGATCCCGATTTTTCCCCATGCTATTTCCATATTTTTAGAGCCCTGAAGAAAGACAATAGTAGCAGTCGATTTGTTCCGGATGATGAGATACACAACTGGGTGCACTCATGGTTCCGTATACAACCTCCAACATTTCTCCATGGAAGCATTCCCTGTCTTGTGTCACAGTAGGAGAGCTGTATTATCAATTACGCTGTCTACTTTTTTCCGTCTGCCTCATTTTCATTTGACTGCCCCTTATAATACGCCAATTAAAACTCGAAAAGGTAAACTGTACGTTAAGAAACAACTTCCGGGACTACTAGAGGTATCAAAAACAGACGTAATTGCAAAAAAGCAGTTAGTTCTAAAGGATGGGAATACCTGATTTTTTTCATCAAAGCCTGGATTTTGCTTTTTACGCAACACAGATTGTATTCGAAGGCAGTTGGTATTTTTTTCCACACAATTTTTCTGGATTTTGGATGTCACATTAGATATCTGCTAAACTTTCGTGAATAATCCTCCTGTAGCAGTTGTGCAATTTCCAAATTTCTTTCAGACGGAATTTCCTTCGAGCAAGTTTGTACAGTTGATAAGACACAGGAAGCGCAATCGTTCGGAGCAGGATTTCAATCCTGTCGGAAAATGTTTCCGTGGTTTCCCTGAATCTATAACGGCGAAAGTCGGAATAGGTTCTTTCAAAAAGACACTGCAGAGTTCTTCGCCGATTCTTGTGCAATAAAAGTTTCTGCTCGATTGCAGATGATCTCGTGTAAGAGTAATTAAACTGCAACAAAATAAAGTAAAATGTTTTTCAGATAGAAATCGGTGTCACATAGCTTGGGAGCTCTCCGTATCTGACGTTTCATAGATATATTTTCATAGCAATGGTTAAAGGCACTTACCATACATCGATAAAACATTTTATTTGAAAAAGCGAATAAAGAGAGTTCAATAATCTCACCAGCACTATAGACTAAGTATTTCTATCAAACTGTAGCTTGCTGCAAGTGGTGACGTAACTAAAAGCCGTAAGACGGATTAGAGCCCTTCATGACACATTAGGATCAAGGCCACTCGCCAGAACATAATCCAGTGATCGGTTGTTCACGCCGTGCTGCTGTTTGAATCCATAGTGCAACAAATTGGATGGACCGCTTTATGTGGAGCAAATATATGTGGACTGCTCACAAATTCGCCCCACATATAGTTCAGATAGTCCAACTCTGCTACTAAAATAAACGCATTTTGGGGTGCTTAAAGATTACCTGACTACTAAATGGCGATAATGAAATGATATTCCCGCTGGCACGTGATCAGCGTCTGACGTGATCCTAGCAGTCTTTGGCACAGAGATTTATAAATACGCAGACATAATATGTATCCGTGCTCCCCAAACCACTGACATGTGCATGGCAGAGGGTGCTTCCCACTGTAGCACGTATAGTAGGTTTTCTTCCCGTTCCACTTCCTATGTAGAGCGGGAAGAATGACCGCTTGAATACCACTGTACTCACTGAAATTATTACAGTCCTATTTTCGCGTTACCTACAGGAGTGATACGGTGGGGTTGTGACACTTCGTGCTTTAGGGGCATAACATACTACGCTAACCTTCATAGTTTGCTTGGGATTGCATTAACTGAGGTATGACGTCAGAAGTGTAGTGAAACGTAATCAACAAATGGTAAAGATGATAGGTTTGTGTCTCATGAGAAATTATAGCTTTTCTGAAATATTTTCCATTTTTAGCGTCTTTGGGTGCCTGAACACATGACTGACATGTTACTCTTTGACTACCAGTAGTGGTGAACCGTGGGTGAATGAGGAGCTTTGAAGGTGGACGTGCACAATAGAGAATGGCTTTTACGTATTATGCACCCTATCATCAATGAATATAGAGAATGATTTTGAGATGAGTTAATAGAGAGACGACACATTTCGAACAAGGTACCATAAATATACGCAGCCCATTGCCATGTTCGACGTCAACGAGCCCCAAATCACAGCTTAATGGGGATCAAGGGCACTTGCCAGAACAGAACTCAGTACCCAATCTAGAAAGCAAGCGGCAGCACTAGCAGTGGAGCGTATATAGGGAGCGTCTGGGGACTCGGAAAACAGTGCAGTTGTCGTAATGCGAATAAAGGGCGATTTATCTGATGTCCAAAAGGGTACGTAATTGGCTTTCGGGCGAAAGGTGAAAGCATTTCTGAGACGGCTAAGTCTGTAAACTGCTCACATGTCGCAGTCGTTGAAGTATATCGTGGATGCCAAACTGGTGCTATCCAAAACTGGCGCTGAGGCTGCTGTGGTGCGACAAGGGCCATAGATGACTGGGGTAAATGGTGGCAGCAGAGACGTGCAACAAACCGCCAGATAAACCAAGGAGCTACTAACACTGTCTCCTCAGCGACTGTTCAGCGAACGTTCTCGTGTATGAGCCTCTACAACAGGCGTCTTGTTCGTGCATCCACGGTGACTGCTGTTCATCGGAGACGAAGCCTGGAATTTGCACGTCAGTACTGTAACTGGACGTTCACTGAGTGGGACAGGTGGTCTTTTCAGATGAGTCACGTTTTATGCTTCATCGGACAAATGGTGGTGGACTGTACAGTGTGAAACTTCAGAAAACAAAAGGCAGTGGTCGGAAGGACCGAGGCGAAACGGTATTTCCTGGGTGACGTCATTCTGGAAGACACAGTGGATCAACACAAGTATACAGCTATCCCTGGGCATCTAGTTCAACTACAAACGCAGTTTGCTTTACCTCGGCACTATGGCAGACCAATACAACGTGTCACGCAGCTCTGTGTATGTGCGTGGTTTGAAGAGCACCTCGCGGTTCTAGGCGCGCAGTCCGGAACCGTGCGACTGCTGCGGTCGCAGGTTCGAATCCTGCCTCGGGCATGGTTGTGTGTGCTGTCCTTAGGTTAGTTAGGTTTAAGTAGTTCTAAGTTCTAGGGGACTGATGACCACAGCAGTTGAGTCCCATAGTGCTCAGAGCCATTTGAACCATTTTTTGAAGAGCACCAGGAAGCGTGTACTATGTTGTCCTGGCCAACAAACTTCCCCGATTTAAGCGCAGTCGAGAATCTGCCTGGGGGTTCGTCGGTGGGGCTGTCCTCGCCGTGGATCCTCAACACAGAAACTTCGCGCTGTTGGTCCCTGCACTGGAATCTGCATGGCTCCAACTCGGTGCCTTTCAGAGCCTCATTGACTTTTCCTATACGCCTCGCAGCAGTTCGCTCTGCAAAAGGTGATTATTGAGACTTTCACCATCTACATCTACATCTACATCTATACTCCGCGAGCCACCTTACGGTGTGTGGCGGAGGGTACTTATTGTACCACTATCTGATTCCCCCTTCCCTGTTCCATTCACGAATTGTGCGTGGGAAGAACGACTGCTTGTAAGTCTCCGTATTTGCTCTAATTTCTCGGATCTTTTCGTTGTGATCATTACGCGAGATATATGTGGGCGGTAGTAATATGTTGCCCATCTCTTCCCGGAATGTGCTCTCTCGTAATTTCGATAATAAACCTCTCCGTATTGCGTAACGCCTTTCTTGAAGTGTCCGCCACTGGAGCTTGTTCAGCATCTCCGTAACGCTCTCGCGCTGACTAAATGTCCCCATGACGAATCGCGCTGCTTTTCGCTGGATCATGTCTATCTCTTCTATTAATCCAACCTGGTAAGGGTCCCATACTGATGAGCAATACTCAAGAATCGGACGAACAAGCGTTTTGTAAGCTACTTCTTTCGTCGATGAGTCACATTTTCTTAGAATTCTTCCTATGAATCTCAACCTGGCGCCTGCTTTTCCCACTATTTGTTTTATGTGATCATTCCACTTCAGATCGCTCCGGATAGTAACTCCTAAGTATTTTACGGTCGTTACCGCTTCCAATGATTTACCACCTATGGCATACATTCTAGTGGAAAGATTGCAGTCTGAGCGAATATATCAACATTTGGTACCCCAGGCCAATTGTCGGTCATGTGTTCAAGAACTTAATTGTTATTCGTCATCCGCCGTTTTTAGTTAAATGTGTGTTATAAGAAAATTGAAGAATAAGTTTGTAACTTAAAGATGTTCTGTTCTGTTCGTTGTGAATGACAGTGAATGAATATTAGTACGAGTCACTTCTGTATTAGAAGTGATCTTAGTATAATTTAAGGTGAACCTTTTGGAAACTTATATCCTCACAATTTGATGGTGAACTGTAATATTACTGCACTGCCACGTCTTGCATTATTGAGTGAGCAGCTAACTGCCTTTCGTAGTTTCTTATTTTTTTGGAAAAATAGCAATATTGTCATTTGTAAAATAATAAATGATAAGGCAATTAGCAGCGCGGAGCAGTTGAGCACTTCCCATTCTTTCCAATTAAGAAGACAGAGGCCCGCCGGTGTGGCCCAGCGGTTCTAGGCGCTTCAGTCTCGAACCGCGCGACCGCTACGGTTCCTCGGGCATGGATGTGTGTGATGTCCTTACGTTAGTTAGGGTTAAGTAGTTCTAAGTTCTAGGGGACTGATGACCTCAGCTTTTAAGTCCCATAGTGCTCAGAGCCATTTGAACCATTTTTTTGAACAAGACAGAAGAGAGCCAAGTTATCCATTGCAGGAAGAAACAAATGTATAATCTGAAATGAAATTAGGGATGTATGATCATTGTGAAATTCTTACATAATTCTGTAGACGCATTTTCTAACAGGGCATAATTTTCAATACGCAACAATTAGCCAGTGTGTCGTGATTTTGATAGCCATTCTTTGCATTCAGTTTCATGTAGAGTTAGTCAGATTCAGTTTAGAATAATTGGCTGCACACTCATTGATCGTAATGTACACATTTAATGTTCGTCTTGATCATAAGGTAGGAAAGGCTATTCTAGATCAGAGTGCATGGGAGGCACTGTAATCGACATTTAAGAGCCACGTAGTTCGGAATTAAAAGTTTGTAGATAAAAATTTCATCATTCATTAGTTTTACAGTGCGTAGCATTTCCGTGAGAAATTGCGCCAGTTTAATGGGATGATAGTCTAATCAGCTGCTCCCACAGGAGACAGCGTTCCAAACCTCTTAAGTTCATCCATTAATATTTTATAAAACCTTGTTCAGATTTGATCCTCATTCGTCCCAGATAGCCTCTCAATAGTAAGCTATCATCCACTCATTTCAGATATTCTGATAACAATGTTCATTAATATTCGAACAACGATATTCAGACGATGCACTTAGTGCATATTTGTCTATCGCAAAAACTGCGCGCCAAGTGAAGTGCTTCGGACTTACCACTTCAGTGAATTGTGAGGGACCATGAGGTCCAGTTCGAGTTACGGCCACACGATTGTGATTTGAGTTATGCTTCGTAAAATATTATCTATACTACTAATAAAGACAAATAGTTGTTCAACGTTGCTACTTCAGATTTTTACACGGTACTCTAATAAACGTTCGAACGGACATGGGATACTCATCTTTAATATATGCTGTAATAAATATATATATGCCACTTAGAGGTAAAGGGTTATTAGGAAGAATCTCGTCAAAATCTCCACCGATTTAAGCAAAGTTGTACACTATATACGAATAAACTTTCGGATGGACATGGGCTACGTTGTTTTTCAATACATATGAGATATAAATTCATATATAAAATCTATCTGAAGACGAACCCCTGTTTAACGTTATAACAAAAATAATCGAAAAGTACTTAAGCTACTTCTCTAAAATTTTTACTCACTAGTGTATTGAATATTTTTTGAAGCAACAAAGGATTGGTTTTTTGTTAAAACACACTACCAGAAAGAAAATGCCATGGTATGCTTTGAAAATGTGTGGTTCCGTTCTCTTTCTTGCAGTGCGTTTTACCTACAATGGCGGGGCATTTTCACCTTCAAACAAACTGTCTGTCCCATATAATTATACGATTTCTCCTTACGTATAATTTAAAAAAAAACATGTATATACAACATTGTGCTCTATTTTTTCTTCCTCACGCTGGTAGTTTTCGCAGAGAACAAGCTTATGATCAGAATACTGCTACGAAAACTGAATCGTATGAAACTACATAATGCTACCTATTTACAAACCAAAACCATGCGAAACTCCTTCAACGAAGGTGCTATCCTCACAGCTCCAGCAGCACTTAAGGTCTCTCGTATAGCGTACACCAGTTATCCCAACCAAGTTACCCATTCATTTTAAGCGACTTCATCCACCAATCAAGGATTCATTGACAATCGTGATGAAAAAGTCTCAAGATCAGAGAGAGACGGAATAGGAGATGGATAGAATCGGGGGAAGGAAATGGAGAGAGAAAGGTGGAATAAGGAGCTGGAGAGAGCTAGGTTGGGAGGAGGATATGGATACAGAGAGAAGAGAGGAGGTGTTGGATAAAGAGAGGGGGAGGATAAGGAAACGGACAGAGAGTAAGGGGGGGGGGGGGGAGATTAGGACGTATATCCAATTCCCATACAACTTTAAAAATTGCGAAGCATTGCTGCTTTCGATAGTATTGATTAACTGGCGCTTTGTGGGCAAAGCAGAGAATAGCAGAGTATAAACTTATTTTTGTGAGTTTAATCTGTGCAAGATACTAAATACACAAGACTTATTACTTTTCCTAACATGGACTGCGATACGTACGACTTTGTGAGGAGTACGTTTGTAAAATACATTATCTGCAGTTTGATACTTTGCAAAGTGTTTTGTTTGATTTGAGCCTGACTGTTTATTTCGTAGAGCTGAGAGCCTTAGCCATATCACTAGATTCTTACAACCTCACCTAGGGAACAACGGATTCGCGTCCTGAGTGCTACATCTGCGTTGGGACAAGGTCAACTTCACAAGTGTTCATGTTAGAAAATTATTACAGAAAGTTCGCTTTGAAGCGGCGGAGTACACATAGCCAGTCGCGTGTCTCGCATTTCCACTACAACTGGGAACAGCTACTTGTTATCTCTGGTAAAACGTAGGAGGTAAAGGATGAATGAATGAGTGAATGAACGTGGCGCGCTCATGCTGCGCCGGAAATTGAGTACATCCACCTGTTAGTTCAGTTTATGTCACACACACCCCCGTATTTGTTTCACAGGGTTTCGGTGTATTCCTACATTCTTCGCTGAATACTGGGTCTCAAAACTTTGCATAAAGGCTTTCACGGTATAGTTTACGCCTATCTTCAAGTGTGATTACAGTTTCCTCAGAATTTCCGTGACGCTCTCACGTGGATCAAACGAAGCTGTGGCCATTCGTACTGCTCTTCTTTGTGTACGTCCAATGCTCTCCGTAGTCTCACTTGGTATAGGTCTCACACAATTGAGCAGTACTCCATCATGGGTCGCAGGAGTGTTTTGTAAACTATCTCCTTTGCTGAATGACTGTATTTTCCCACTGTGCTATTAGAGAACCGAAGTCTGCAATCTGATTTATATACGACTGGGCCTTACGACCATTCCATTTCATATTCCCATGAATTGATACATCCAAGTATTGTATTTGTATGTGTTTATTTTTTTCCAGTTGTAACTTACGCATGTTGCAATCACACGATACTACATTTCTGCATTTTATGAAGTGCTGGTGAAGATAGTTTGGTGTACCATGGGTATAGTTGACGGAGACTGTAACGATGTATCAGTATTTTAATATGAACCCATAGCGTTCCAGAATTGAGAGGAAGGGGTATATATTACAATATTATTGTGATGCCGTCTCTATTATTTGTCGGTGTTTCTACTATCGTCACTTCCTTCGTTACCATTCCTCCTTCTGGTGTGTTAAGATGTATGAATCACTGTAAACTCATGTCAGTGGGAATAATTATTTATTTCGACCAAGTAATGACCCTTGTTTTATTATTTCTTAACACGAATCTCTTTAATATGTTATTGACAGGTTCTCACCTGGAAATGTGGATGGCTTTTTTTGCGTGACGGTGAATGACCGGCTCCGGCGATATTTATTAGCCGCTATTTCGGCCATCTCATCCATCTCACCGTGATAACTACGAATTGTAACGATTGCTCAGAACTTGTATATGAAGTGATTAAAAAGTCCGATTGCACAGTGTGAATAAAATTAGCGCACTTGAGATATTCTAAATTTTCATGGCCACGAAAATACGTAGCCAAACTAGTCATTCCGAGAGAACAATATTTTGTGCCTTATGAAATTTAAATACGTAGTCCTTCTGTTAGTTTCATTCGTCTGGTTGTAATTAGGGCGAGTTAAAAGACCATGTTTCGAGGAAAATGGCGTTGTAGCGCACGTGGAAGAACGCTGGGAGTAGTGGACTGAGGAATCTTAGGCAGTGGCTTCAGGTGACGCAGCACAAACTCTTATATGCAGGGATGGGTCCTGCATATTCGATCACCACACCCTCAGATGTGCTTCGCAAGCCAGGCACAGCCCCTGCTTTACCTCGGGAGGTTATTTGTCAACAAAAGATTCAGTGGGCTGTTTACTGCCAATCCTGCTGCAGGCACCACAAATGTTGAGCGCTCAGGTGGCAGTTATCAGCGCTGCGGTTAGAGGAACCTGTTTGCGTCGCGCAGTCGCCTGTGCATCCATCCGTGATTGGTACTCACGTCGCCGCTCAGTCTTCCGTCAATGAGTTCCATTGGCGCCTCCAGACCAGCCTTCAGCCGTCTCGAGTCTACACTACAGACGACAACGCCCACCGCTGAGGCCAAGCATCAGACGTTGCTGTCTCACGCCCTCACCGGGATCATCAGCCGCTGGACGTCCGTCCTCCCTTCCTGTGCCTGGACCTGCGTCTCGACAGCCCATGATCTCTTAGGCTCATGGTACAGTGACACTTCCTCTGGGCTCATTACCATTCCTGGTTGGTTGGTTTGAGGGAGGGGACCAAACAGCGAGGTCGTATGTTCCACGGGATTGGGGAAGGATTGGGAAGGAAGACGGCTGTGCCCTTTCTAAGATACCATCCCAGTTATGGCCTGCAGCGATTTAGGAAAAGCAAGGAAAAGCTAATGAGGACGGCCAGACACGAGTTCGAACCGTCATCTTCCCGAATGCGAGTCCAGTATGCTAAGCACTGCTCCCCTTCGCTCGATCGCCACTTATGACGATATTTTCAGTATGCGCTTTTCAGCTGTACTCAAGTGTGGACTATCACCCTCTGAAGCTGCACTGAGTTTACTATAAAGTTAAGAAGCAAAGAGTTGGTATTGTAGTGTGTGACTTCAGTCCCAACCAATCTGACTATTTGACCAAGGTTACTCTACCCTTCATTACTGAACTAACTACTCCTTGGTGTCTCAGGATGTGTCCTACCTGCGGATTCCTATTTGCAATCAAGTTGTGCTAAAAATTTCTTTTCCTCCGAGCACATTCGGTACATTCTTATTAATAGCTGATGATCTCCTCTAAGCTTCACCATTTTTCTGGAGCATGACATTTCAAAAGATTCTTTTCTCTCCTTGTCTGAACTGCATATTGTTCACGTTTCATGTTCGTACAAGGCTATATTGATTGCAGAAAATACTTTTCATTAGCCGCTAACAAATTCCTCTTCACCGGAACCGTTTTTCTAGCTATTGCGCCTGCATTTTACATCCTCTCTGCCCTGACCACCAGCAAGAAGCACGCTTTAAAAGTTTGACGGTTGTCCTAATCTACAGAAATAGTAAGCGAGACACCTAGCAATCCAAGTAATTAACGATTATCAGAAATGTGCATTAGGTGCCAGTTGGTGAATAAAAAAGTAATTAGACTTTATGAAAATTATAGTTTTTTTTCATCAGTCTTCTGGATGGATTGATGTTGCGCGCCACGAATTCCTCTCCTGTGTCAACCTCCGCTCTCAGAGTAGTACTTCCAGCTTACGTCCTCTACTATTTGCTGGATGTATTCCAATCTCTGCCTTCCTCTACAGTTTTTGCCCTCTCCATCTCCTTCTAGTACCATGCAAGTCATTCCTGATGCCTCAACAGATGTCCTATCATCCTGTCCCTTCTCCTTGTCAGCGTTTTCCACATACTCATTTCCTCTCCGATTCTGGCAGGAGCTCCTCATTCCTTACCTGTAGGATCGCATCTCAAATGCCTCGATTCTCTTTTGTTCCCGTTTTCCCAATGTTCATGTTCCACTACCTTTCAATGCTGTGCTCCAAACGTAGATTTTCAGAATTTTCTCCCTGAAATTAAGGCATACGTTTCACACATCTCTTGGCTATGAATACCCTTTTTGCAAGTGCTAGTTTTCTTTCGATGTCCTCCTTGTTCCGTTCTTCATTGGTTATTTTGCTACCTAGGTAGTAGAATCCCTTAACTTCATCTACTTTGTGACCGCCATTCCTGATGTTAGGTTTCTCGCTGTTCTTTTTATTTTCATCTTTCTTCGATTTAGTTTCAGTCCATATTCTGCACTCATTAGGCAGTTCATTCTATTCAGACAGTCATGTAATTCTCCTTCACTTTAACTCAGGTTAGCAATGTCATCAGCGAACCGCATCGTTGATAGCTTTTCACCATGAATATTAGTTCCAATCCTGAATCTTACTTTTATTTCCATCATTGCTTCTTCGGTGTACAGATTGAACAGTAGGGCCAAAAGACTGCATCTTTGTCTTCCAGCTTTTTTAATCCGAGCACTTCGTTCTTCGTCATCTGCTATTATTATTCCCTCTTGGCTCTTGTACATAATGTATATTAGCCGTCTCTCTCTCTATAGCTTACCCCATCCATATTTTTTTCAGAATTTAGAACACCTTGCACCACTTTACATTGTCGAAAGCTTTTTATCCAGGCCGATAAATCAGATGAAGATGGCTTGATTTTTCTTTAGTCTTGCTTCCATTATCAGCCGTTACGTCAGTATTGCCTTCTGGTGCCTTTACCTTTCCGAAAACCAAACTGGTCGTCACCTAACGCATCCTCAATTTTCTTTTCCATTCTTCTGTATATTATCCTTGTGAGCAACATAGATGCATGAGCTGTTAAGCTGATTGTGCGATAATTCTCGCACTTGTCAGCTCTTTCTGTCATTGGAATTGTGTGGATGAAATTTCTCTGAAACTCATACATTCAACACACCAATATGAATAATCGTTTTATTGCCACTTATCCCTATGATTTTAGAAATTATGATTGAATGTTATCAATCCCTTCTGCCTTACTTGATTTTAAGTCCTCCAAAGCTCTCTTAAATTCTGATTCTAAATCTTCTAAGTCGACTCCTGTTCCTTCTTCTATCTCATCCGACAAATCTTCCCACTCATAGAGGCCTTCAATGTACTCTTCCAACGTATCCGCTCTCTCCTCGGCATTTGACAATGGAATTCCCGTTGCTGTCTTAACGTCACCGCCATTGCTTCTAATTTCACGGAAGGTTGTTTTGACTTTTCTGTATGCCAAATCAGTCCTTCCGACAGTGACCTGTATTTAGATCCCTTCAAATATTTCATGCAGTTGTTTCGTCTTAGCTTCCCTGCAGTTCCTATCTATTTCATTTCTCAACGACTTGTATTTCTGTATTCTTGAATTTCCCTCTACATTCTTCCATCGATCAAGTGAAGCATTTCTTTTGTTTCCATGGTCTCTTCGCACTTACCTTCTTTGTACCTATGTTTTTCTCTCCGACTTCTGGGATTGCCCTTTTTAGGATGTCCATTGCTCTTCAATTATACTGCCTACTGAGCTATTCCTTATTGCTGTATCTATAGTCTTAGATAATTTCAAGCATATTTGGTCATGTCTTAGTACTTCCGTGTCCCACTTCTTTGAGTATTGATTTTTACCGACTAAACTCTCAAACTCCAGCCTACTTGCCATCATTACTACATAGTGATCTCAGTCTACATCTGCTCCTGGGTATGCCTTACAATCCAGTATCTGATTTCGCAATCTTTGTCTGACCAGGACAGAGATTCTGAAATCAGTACGGGTAGTTTATGTCCTATACTTTGAATTTGTAGTATAGTATAGTATTTAGGGATATGTTTTCTGATGGCATTCTACGAGAAGAAGGTAAAATGTTTATCAAGTTAAAACTTGTAAATTCGCCCGCGCACACGCGCGCGCGTGTGTGTGTCTGGTTGGTCTCTGAAACACGTATAAAACTTACTTTGATATCGGAATACTAAATGTCAGTGAAGGGCAACAGAACTGGGTTAGAATTAAATTTCGAATCGAAATAAGTGAAGCACACACTACACGATGCTAAATCAAATCTAGCCAGTACATCAAACAATTCGCCTGGGAGAAAGCAACCCGTTTTCATTTAAATTTACATAAGCTATCTGACTGCAAAACAAAATGGTTCCGATTAAAATGCTGACCCTGGATATTGTTAATCTTTATCTTAGTCTTACAAATAACGACTGTACCAGAACTGTTAACACAGTTAATATCTAACATATTACTGATATCTTCTTCTGGTATTAAGCATTTGTCCTAATATATTATTTTTCACAATTAACACATTATCACTGTACCTTACAATGGAGGTGAATTTTGATGATAAATTTGTTGGCCTACCTGTGCGAACGGAACGCTCGTCTGTTCTGTAACCTGTTACTATTAAGGTAACGATGAAACTGTCAACCGTTCTTGCGATGTGCAATGCAAGACGGAATCTTATAAGTTTTCATAAAAAGTGCTTCTGCAGTACACAAGTCACAATGTGCAATGCGAGTACAGAAACACATTCATAAGGGTAAATAATGAAAAATGAGAACTGAACTTGACGACTGATATGTGAGAGCAAAGACTCCAAGTTAAACTATGCTTCAACAAGCCATAATAACAATACACCATTTCAATAAAGTTCTCACAACTAAGTAAATTGCAAAATATTTATTAACAACTTTCTGCGTACAATTACTTTCCTTGACACTCGTTTCAAACGTAAGACAAAGCCATATGTTGCATTATAAAACTTCTACATCAGACTTCAATTACACACAATGCTCTAACAATGTGAAACTACACAATTACAAACACAAGAAGTTTGATTACCTTACTCGTTGGTTACACAATTCATCCATTAATACAACCTCACTTACTCAAAACTTTTCATCGAAAACATATTATTACAAAATCCTTTCTAAATAATGCTGCCTCCACTGCACGGCAGGCGAGCTTCCATCGTTTTCAAACCAGGTACATAGCCAAACTGTCTAACACACACTACCTGCTGCTCTCTTCAAAAAGTAACCTCCCTGCCCAGCATGTGTGGTCTCAGGAACGGACTTACAAAGAGTGTGGTTATGTCGACACTACGGAGGTTGAGCACATCTATCGAATTCAGAACTTCATTCACATTTATGGCCAAAATTCTTTAAAATTGATATGACAAATAGGACAGTACACTTTCAAAAGTGCGTTCACGAAGCAGCGAGCTGAAGGCTGTAAAACGAAATCCGATGAAGTGATCGCAATGGTGTCACCTAGAAACAAGTTATGCTGCCTATAAGAGCGCTGAGGTCCGAAATTCGCAACGGTAGTGACAGTTGGTGCACACCGGCGTGACGACAGGGTGAGCGGGTACACGCGTCGACCACCCACTGCACCGACCCGTGCTGAAAACGGTGACGTAGAGGCTTCAAAACAAAGCAACGGTGTGTAGTGCATTTCCTGACAGCGGAACGAGGGCAAGGAACGGAAATTCTTCAAAGAATGGCAGCGATGTAAAAAGCGCACTGTACATCCGTTGCAAGGGTCAAGGCGCAGCACAAGCGAAGGACGAATGTCGTTCTCCGATTGAAGCCTGCCTCCCTTTCTCCTACAGTGGAAACAAGGAATGACGATACCCTCTGGAGCAGGATAGCTATGACACAATGGTCCTAGAGTGAAAGGTAATTGACACAAAAAAGGAATTTTTCCTTATTGAGAAAGTCGTTCTTCGGCACTTAAGCAATGTACATAGTTATTAATAAAAACAAAATACAGTTGGTATTAGCCAGTTTACATAAAAACTCATGCCTGTTTTCAGTTTAATTTAACAAGACCCGACCAATCAGGGTTATAAAGTTTCCACCGGCCCGAGCCCCTTTAAAACAAATGACAAGCTAATAATTAATGCGAATTCAAATGGCCTCTAGTTACTAAATAATTAGCAGACAAGAAGACAATATTTCCCACGGTTCTCAACAGTCTCATTTAAAAGGATCAATTATGATTCTCGGTTCCAGCGGGCACTAGCCGAGATAGGGGAATAGCCACATAACCTGTAGAATCATTCAAATCAGCAACGAGGCTATCCGTCTACCGTTGATTACACAGTACTCAAAATACTAAAATGTTAATCGTCGCCCGCATCTCGTGGTCGTGCGGTAGCGTTCTCGCTTCCCACGCCCGGGTTCCCGGGTTCGATTCCCGGCGGGGTCAGGGATTTTCTCTGTCTCGTGATGGCTGGGTGTTGTGTGCTGTCCTTAGGTTAGTTAGGTTTAAGTAGTTCTAAGTTCTAGGGGACTTATGACCACAGCAGTTGAGTCCCATAGTGCTCAGAGCCATTTGAACCATTTTTTTGTTAATCGTCGTGTAACAGCCTTAAAACAGTGAACTCGACTTCACTACTTGAACCGGCAGCAGACACGTTGAAATTTACATAGAATATAAAATATGAAATTTACCAGTGGTCTATAGATTGCGCAAACCACAAAACATGGAGTCTAACTCGGTGCTTAGCTGCCTTTGGATCGATTTGAATCGTCAGTAGCCGTTTAAATTTTCAAACTGTGAAAGTAGTCTAAACAAACGGAGTAAATCTTAAGTTAAATGCGCGGCTTAGCCGTCTTTAAATTCTCCGATGAATTTACCAATTTGAATAGGCACTAGGCGTTTTAACTTCAACAATTTTTTTAAAAAATTCGGCGCTTTGCCACACGTAACACCAATAACTTTTTTCAAACAATTTCACGCCTCTAGCCGCCACTAAACTAAACAGGTTAGCAAAGTTCCTGAGCAGTGACATGTGCTTGGGAGTTTCAATTCAATGGACTAATCTGCATCTACATTTATACTCAGGTAGCCACCAAGCGCACTATTCACGCCAAACTCATATCTCCCCCCCCCCTCCCCCCTCTGTTCCACTCGCGGATCGCGCGAGGTAGAAACGACTGTCTGAAAACCTTAGTACCCGCTCTAATTTCCCTTATCTTTGAATGGTGATCATACCGCGATTTGAAACTTGGTGCTAATAATATATGCTGTACATACTCGGCGAAGATCGGATTTTGGAATTTAGTGAGCAGCCCCTTCCGCTTAGCACGTCGTCTATCTGCAAGTGTGTCCCACTTCAAACTTTCTATGAGATTTGTAACGCTCTCGCGATGGCTAAATGTATTAGTCACGATCATTACCGCTCTTCTTTGGACCTTCTCAGTCTCTTGAATCAGACCCAACTGGTAAGGGTCCCATACAGACGAACAATACTAATGAAGCTTATCGTCTAACAGAATATCCTCAAACACAGGCTTCAATCGACACAGCACATGAAAACAAAACTTACATTAATCGGTACCTACAGCGTCGACAACACACCCTGTTACGCATGAGTCACATGAAATGGTATAAGCATTGGTTGCTTGACACTTAATGAGATAGAAGGTTACGACTTGTCAATGAATAAGCCTTCAGATCCAGCAACATAACATGAGGAAGGTTTTAAAAGCACACAAATACAACAGTTTAAGCATAGAGGTGCGACTGGAAGCTAGATATAGCCCCTTTTACTCCCAAAAATTACTATGGCAGCACTGCCAGAACGTGTTAAAGATGGTCGTAAGGAAAATAACAATAGAGAATGTTTCAACAAGGTGACTCTAGCATCTCCCATATCACTCAACAGCTCATATGAAAAACTTCCTCTGCTGAAATAGTCCACCAGTCTACGTCGGATCCAAACGTTTAACTTGAAAAACATCAGAAATACCAACCTTTGGGCTACCAGTATAGCCACACAACAGTTTAAGGGAGCTTCAGCCTTTCACCGTTTTAGATGTTTTCAAGTACACGACATAGGAAAAAAACAGTATTATCCCAGACGTGCAGCGTCTGTTAATTTGAGTGACAATGGTTTACAAGACACTACTCAGGAGCGTACCCGAAGATGCCAGATTTCTAGCCAAGCCTGCGCAAGATTCTGCACAACTTGAGCCTTTGAGCACACGACAACGTGGATTCGATGAAAAACAGCTGATAAATTCTCCAGGAACGATACTTGACGATAATACCATCAGTCTAGCAGTGGTAGTTCCCGCTTCGTACACGGAAAACCTCGGTACGCCAGCCGCAGTGGTTTGTTGCTTGAACGTCAAACAGCACCGGGCTAGGCGCCGCTGCCCTCGACGGTGCGTCACTCGCGCCCTCCAGCAGTCCACAACCCGGCTCCGCTGCTGCGTGTCACGTGCTGTGTCCTGACTCCTCCATTGGTCGCACACCTTCCTGCCCTCACGGTCGCGCACTCTCTCCTCCTTACAACACCTCGCGACCTCGCGCGCTCTCTAGTCTCACAGCCAGCGCTGCCACTGTCGCTTAAGCGAATCCAAAGAACTAAGCGGCACGCACCGTGGAAGCTACACGCCACATCACATTACCGATGCCATTGTTCAGCTGGTGGATACCGTCTTAGCTGAAGAGATGCGATTTACGGTGGCAGCTAGTGCCCTGTGTGTCGGATTCAGCGTAGGAATGGCAACCGACACATCAGTGCTCTCCGTACACTTGCGCCATTCTTCTATTGATTGCCGGCCGGTGTGGCCAAGCGGTTAAAGGCGCTACAGTCCGGAACCGCGCGACCGCTACAGTCGCAGGTTCGAATCCTGCCTCGGGCATGGATGTGTGTGATGTCCTTAGGTCAGTTAGGTTTAAGTAGTTCTAAGTTCTAGGGGGCTGATGACCTGAGAAGTTAAGTCCCATAGTGCCCAGAGCCATTTGAACCATTTTTTCTATTGATTTCCGTTCCCCGCACTCCTTCCGATGACAGTAAATGCACTACACTCCTTTGCTCTTCTTTTGAAGCCTCCATGTCTTTGTTCCCAGCACCACTGACAACGGGAGGCCACGACATTGGGATCAAGGATTTACTTCAAACTCTGTACACCTTTGGTAGACCATTAGAACAACGTAATGTACAACTAGTAAGACGCACTATTCTAGCAATTCCGAGATAAACGCAAGAGGAAATTTAACCGTCTACTATGTAACTGATGTATAGGAAAAGGTGCAAAAATGGGCACAGGTGTAATTATGAGCAACCCTCACGAACAGGATATGGGAATTGCTGTAGTCTGGCAACCAGTACTGAAAACGGTACCTGTTGTTGATAGACGGTAGCAGTGAACAGTTGAAAGCATTGTTGCATGCAGTGTAGGTATAGCGACGGTTATTGCGTGAATTGGTGTTGGTTGAGGACTGCAAATGTTTGGCAGATGTGCGAAAACGTTTTAGTTTTATATCTTTCTGATTACTTTAAAACAATTTCTCAGTGATATCCAGAATAACGATATCCTAAGCTACTTTTAGAAGTACGTTTTGCGTTACACACGCTTTTAGGTTAGACGTGATAGTGGCCATGTTGCTTAAGAACGGTTGGTGTAAGTGTGGGCCCATTGGGTTGGTGTAAAAATGGGCACCTATTTAAGGAGGGCTTATAATTACACCATCTCTTCTCTTAAACAATGTTAAACATTTGAATAATTTTATGGGGATATGGTTAGTCGAATTTTGTTTAAAGTTCATATATGCAATTCACACAGCAAGAAATAAAATTTTGGTACTGGAGCTGCAAAGTAAGTGATGATGGACGAAGTAGAGAGGATTCAAAATGCAGACTGTCAACAGCAGGAAAAGAATTTCTAGAAAAGAATTATATGTTAACAAGGGTTGTAAATTTAGGCGTTAGAAGCTCTTTTCTGAAGGTATTTCTCTGGCGTGTAGCCTTGTACGGAAGTGGTACGTGGACTATAGGCAAGGCAGACAAGAAGACAATGGAAATTTCTTAAATGCGGTGCTATAGGTGAAAGCTAAGTAATAGACGGGTAGGTGAAACATTTGACACAATATGAAGAAGACAATAGATCAGTTAATTGGAGACACCCTGAGCCATCATGGAATCCTCAATTTGGTAATGGATGGAAGCGTGAGAGATGAAAATTGTAGATGGAGATCATGACTCCAGCATAGTAAACAGGTTCAAATGGGTGTCGGTCGGCCGCGCGGGATTAGCCGAGCGGTCTAGGGCGCTGCAGTCATGGACTGTGCGGCTGGTCCCGACGGATGTTCGAGTCCTCCCTCGGGCATGGGTGTGTGTGTTTGTCCTTAGGATAATTTAGGTTAAGTAGTGTGTAAGCTTAGGGACTGATGACCTTAGCTGTTAAGTCCCATACGATTTCACACACATTTGAACCTTTTTTTTTTGTGTCGGTCGCAGCAGTGAAGTAGCCATCAGAAGATTTGCACGACATATAACAACTTGGAGAACAGTATCAAACCAGTCTTCGTATTGAAAATAACAACAGCAACAGCAGCAGCAGTAGCACCTTCCTGCAATCGGAACCTCTACGTTTCCTCCTTATTTCGATTTCTAGAGACAGTTCACCAGAACGGTGAAAGACTACATACTGGTATGTATTCCTTCCATGAATGCCGCGGCACCAGTTCTTCGACTAGGCGGTAGTTATGACCATAAGGAAGCGTCTTTGTGGGTTCCATTCTGAAATACTCGGGTTGACCCTATAAAGTGACGGAACATTTCCCTTGCTTCCGTCATTCTTCAATAACACGCAAACGAGCAAATTTACTATGTCCCTCATCACGTGTGCTCTGAACAGGAAAATTTTCTGGCAGCGTAACACGTCTGCAGTACCCTAACATCTCCATCACGTATCTCGCGATAATGTCAGAAACTTTCTGATGGCCGCCCTGGACGTTTTAACGCCGTATCAGATTTATGGCAGCGTAATATAATCATGGCCGCCGCTAGAGCTGCAATAAACGAGGCTATACGTCCTCATGAGCAGTTAATGTTTCCAGCGAGAACGTATTTTCCTTTAATTCCGGCACCCGTGCTCGCACTCTACTTGGAGCTCAATCTCCGTGATGACGCAGCAGCGAAAAGCCATCCCGGCACGATAATGGCACGAGTTTGCGTGTTTGCAGGATCCATCGGCAGAATACGCGGGGCGCCAAAGTGTTTCATAACTCGGTGATTGATCACCGATTCTTTCATTAAGCTTTGTGTGCGCAGTCGCGAATTCATTTGTCAACGTCAGAAATTAATTATATCGCTACGAGTTGTTAGTTATTCGCTCCTCCGAGGCGCCGCCTTTCCCTGAATGCTTCAGTACATGAAAATAGCGTCGTTAGACGGAAAGCCTCGCAGCAAGTTCCGTTGTTGAAGTTCTAAGTGGAGGAATGAGAAATTAGCACCCCACGGCGCGAGTACCGCGGGCAGACGTTCGTGGAATTCTATGCACGGCGAATTCACCGTTTGGAGTCGGTCGGAGGTTAGGCACATATAAGAACCAATCGATATTCGTCAATATACACGTTTCTCGCTGTTGATAGAAAACTTCTGTTCCTCTTTCCTATCATTATCCGCTTTATAACATACCTACACATTTGAAGAACCAACTTTACGCTATCTAGTCATAAAGTTTTAACTGTTAGCTTGCAATCATAAAGTTAGGTAATTAACTTCTTGAACCTTCCTGGTGCTTTAAAACTGCTTGCAGGACAGAGACTCAGTGATTCGAACTCGAGACTTTTGCTTTTCGCAGGAAAGAGTGCGGCGGGGCGGGTTTTTTCGTCATTACTCGATCGTACACTCTCTTATTCATTGTCCACCTACCTCAGTACGGCTTCCTTACGACGTCCCTTCACTGTGCAGTAGCAGATACTCACTAGGCCATGTAAAGCATCGTTATGAAACCACGATCTAATACCTACCACACAGAGGCCGCGCAACTCAAGTTGCGAATCAGTTCTTGTAAGTTTATTTTAAAAAACTTCAGATGGTGGATAAATGCAGTTAACCTGCCGTAAACCTTCGGAAATTTTAGTAAAATGGTTTTTATTCTTAAAGAAACACGTAAATTTGTTACCAAGTCCGAATTTACTATTTTTAACTGCTCTACTATTCCAATCTCGCAGTCTGTACAAAATATTCTCAAACGGAAAAGCAGCCAGAATATCTACCAGTCCCACCCGATTAATGTTCGGTCTGACAGTTACTTACCCACTACTATAGCGAGATGAAACTGCGGTCGTATCAGTGGTACTCAAAATTAGAACTGCTGGCCCAAGTATTCCATAAAGTATACGGGATATGAAATTCGAAATTTTACTAAGACCGAAATATCACACGCTCATAACACATCAATTAATTAATCAAATTGTCCTCACAATCTTCGTAACTTTCACTGCCTAAGTCACGACACTTCTTATCAACAATGAACTTAACAGTTCTTCATTTTACAAGTTATTTTCTCAGCGACATTTAGCATGATGTTACACGTACGAAGGTTGGCGAGCGACTCTTTCGATGCACCCCACTCTATGCCTACCTAACTTTCTGCGCACGGGAACAGTTTAATTCTGATTGGCTAGTGACCAAACAGAAAGATCCTTCTAGATTATTCTCGCGGCAAAACTTGCCTGAGCCAATCACTAATCAAAAATTCATTTACGTCATTCCAATGCCAATTTCTAATATAAAATTTAATAAAATAGACAGAAGTGCAAAAGAATCTTTAAATTAATTTAGAAACTTATTCCACTTCCGACTTCTATTCTGGCTGCTTTCTTACAAAAGCAAGCACCCATCGGCATACATCATCAGCTTTGTGGTTGCACCACAATTTTCCCACGATTCAATTTCATAAGGTTTTGTATAAAATTGTATTAAGTTTTTACGTATATCCCACAGACACTCTCTCATTCATTCCTATGCATTCACACAACAAAATAATAATCAGATAATAATTTTGAATGATTTTTAGACTACAAAATACAGAGTAATTAAAGTTTTGAAAAGAAAACTTCTAATTAAGTGTTTTTTACGTATTGAAAACTTTGTTATGACTTTAGGTGATAATGAAAGACCAACTGCTATTGTTCCTTACTGAGTTTTGAAACATAAGTGTCAGTTATTGGACATATAAGTAATTTTCTCAATCTCCGGAACTGTAAGAGATAAAAGTCTGAAAATCTTACACGATCCTTTAGTTAATAACAAAAGATGGTATACCAAGTTTGGGAAAAATCGGATGATAATCACTATATTTTATTTAGATTAGTAGGGGCTATGAATTTACATTCCTACTGGATGTTGCTTGAGACTGTTCTCACCACTAGTAGCGTCAGCTGCGCTATGAGTCATATCGAAAACACAATCCTGCAGCCACCATGATACACGGCTGCGTACTATGCTGCAGTAAATGTTATTCGGTTATAACTTGCTACGTTGCAAAAGCTCTTACCAACTGAGCTACCCTTCCACAAAGCATTACTTCGGTCAGAATGTCAACTCGTATCTTCACAACTTCACAAAAGTTCTCCTGCAAAACATGCAGGAACAGTACTACTGGAAGAAAGGCTACTTCGGATGCATGTCCTAGCTACAGCCTAGGGTATGTTTGCAGGATGAATTTTTCACCAGCGAAGTGTCCACCGTCTTGAGACTTCATAGCAGATTAAAATTTTGTGCCAGACCGAAACTCGAACTCGATACCTTTGCCTTTTGAGGTTATGTGCTTTAGCCACAAAGTTTTTGTGGCATCGTCCACAGATCGCGTTGTCTTAACGAAGTCGGTACCTCGCACAATACCATAGAATTTAACGATGACTTGCTGCTTTCCGCAACTATATTCAGCTGAGTAGAAGAACGCTCAGCCGAGTTCGTGCCCTCCGATCAAGCAGACAACATCTGTCAGTTAGGATTCATGTGTTGCTTATGTCTTAGCTGTAACTGTACTTTTCAATTTTGAGAACTTTGCATTCCAAAGCAGAGTATAGTAAATGTGTGCAACTCATGCTTTAATATTTATGACAGTTGTAAACGAACTGTATAAAGTTAAGTAAATCTTTTTATGATTCCTGTAACTTAATAATGTGAACTAATAGTTGATATGCTGTAGCTCCGATCAGCCATCTCTAAGAGCAATCGGGGAACCCACCGCTACACCAGACGACACTAGTTTAGTCAGGTCATAACAGTTTCAATCTGCTAGGAAGTATCATATCAGCACACAGTCAACTGTAGAGTGAAGATTTCACTGCAAAAACATACCCCAGACTGTGGGTAAGCTATGTCTTCATTATGTCCTTCCTTCGAGGAGTGCTAGCCTGCATGTTTCGCAGGAGAACTTCTGTGAAGTTTGTAAAATAGGAGATGAGGTATTAGCGGAAGTAATTCTGTGAAGACGAGTAAAATCGTCCTTAGGAGCTCAATCGGTGGAGCACGTGCCCTAGACGGGAAAATGTCCCGAGTTCGAGCCTCGATCCGGCGAACAGCTTTAATCTGCGGGGAAGTTTCATCTCATCAGCACACATTCCACATCAGTGTATAAAACTTATATTGAGCTTTTTTTTTTTTACTTGGAGGTCCATGTCTGCAGACGTGGTACAAACTGAAAGCCCCACGCCAGGATACCGTATCGCATCGGTAGAGGTTCCTAAACAACGTGATCCAGCCCATTGACAGAATTGAGTATAGTGTTTTAACTAATAGTTTTTGCATGGGAAGGGGAACAACGGTGCGTCTCTATTGAGTTGATGGATGTGCTCGGCAACAATGCATCATCATATGGCACATATGGTTAAAAAAGCCTAAGTGACGAAGAAGGAAGGTAGACCACCTCGCGCAAGGGCAACGCCCCAGACACGGCCAAGCGATTCGTCTCATATTTGGCAGATCGCTTGAGTAGAAACTAAAATGAAATATTCTCAGATATTATTGCTCTATATTCACTGTTTTTGAGAAAACGCTACTAAAGATCATAACGAGCAGTCGGCCCAAAATTGGCGGGATCGATAGGTAATTGAGAATTGAGCAATTTCCATCATCATACATGGTGTTCACAATCGCTTATTTTCCTATAAATCGAGGAAATAAATTTTTGCGACAGCCGTTTGTGTGCTCATTAGCTAAACAGCGTTCAATGGAAAGGGCCGTTGACGATCAAAATGGTTCAAATGGCTGTGAACACTATGGGACTTAACATCTGAGGTCATCAGTCCCCTAGAACTTAGAACTACTTAAACCTAACTAACCTAAGGACATCACACACACCCAAGCCCGCGGCAGGATTCGAACCTGCGACCGTAGTGGTCACGCAGTTCCAGACTGCAGCGCCTAGAACCGCACGGCCACACCGGCGGGCACCGTTGACGAACAGGCCAGGGCTTTTGGCCATAGAGAAGCGAACCTGTGTTCCATTCTCAAATGCATTCTGCAGTATTTTGTTTTACATTTGTATTTGTTCCGTAAAGAAGGCAAATAAATTGGTAAGGAATAGTAATACGGGAGACAAATACATTTTTCATGCAACTTGGGCTACTAAATAATGAAAATTTTAATCCTGATCGCTTTAAATGCCTCTTTCACTCATTTCGTTACATGCCCTCACTTTTCTTCCAACTAAAAGGTGGCGAACAAAATGATCCAACATTTGCATCTGTAAAATAAATAAAGAAATAAAATAAATAAATATTGATTTTAGTCGTAGCATATAAATGTAAAATACGTGTTAACAGTGTACCTCAAGATTATATTCTCCTCGTAACGTATGCAATATGACCACTACCATTCAATATGAACTCATGTTTCGAATTACTCGCCGACACATATCGCCGTTTATCTCATTGCACACCTCAGTTATCAGCACTCACAGTTCCATCACTGTACGAGGATGTTTAGGAAAATATTTTTCTTTAGAAATCCCCAAAGAAGAAAATCACACGAGTTCAAATGAGGAGCGTTTGGGGACCAGTTTTGTCCAAACGCGAAACGGTTAGGAAATCTGTCTGAAACAACATTTACCCTAAAATTTTCATGCACAAATTCTAAGACAACTTCAGCTGTGATTGGTTTAGCTCCATACTACATTAACACTGGTTTTCTAATTCAAACCAATTACACAAAACTGAGGAATAAAATTATTGCCCAACATCTTTAACAACGGCCCTGTCATCACATGACTTGAGAAAGCGGCCCATACTGTAATTCTTGTATATCGGGAAGCCGAAAAGCACACTTTTGTTTATCAACAACGCCATCAAGCTAAAGAATGTGCCTCATCTGAAAATCAAACATTGTTCAACAATACGGCACAGTCCATTCAGCGAATGTCATTCTTCCATGTTTGGTATCCATCGTTAGTTTAGGCAGCACTGTTATTTTGTACGGACACAAATTCAAATCAGTTTTTAAAATTCCCTGTGCAGATAGTCTAGGAATCCCAAGCGGTGCCGCTCTTTCCCTTGTTGATTCGCCTGGGCGCCTCAGGAATGCGGTTCTGACAGCTTCGACACTCTGTGGTGAACGAATATTGCCAGGACGTTGGTGCTTCCCCTGAAGCACTGAACCAAACCTATTACATTTTAGTAAAGTTTGTGTATTGTTTTAAATGAGGGCGACAATCGAGTTATGTGTACGAAACGGTGTCTGTGAAACCACAACACTTTTCGTTTCATTAAAATAATAACATAGTTTTAACGGGCACGACAAGAGTCAGTCTTCCTTTGTCAGCTATCTTGGAACGATATACAAACATTGCATTCGCAAGCATCAGAAACTGATCTCCATGAGCTGCTCTAATTTTTGCTAACGAAGGAAATTAATGTGGAAACAAATGTTGGGTCATTTCGTTCATCCTCTAGATCAGTGGTCGTCAAACATTTTTGCTCCAGAGCCCATAGTGACATTGCGGGGCGGCACCTAGGACCACATATGTACTGAGCTTATTGTTAATCGATACCCTACATAGTTTGTTATTAACTCCCTATAGACTTGATATAGTGAGGCCGCGATCAGTTGGTGGCTGAACCCCAAGCACTGACAGATAAAAGTGAGCACCATTCAGTACACTTCATATCGACTATTGTTTTATTTCAGTTTGCTGCCCCACTTATTGACTTCAGAGTTTTAACAATGTAATTGCCTGACGAAGTGCTGTTACGCTGACATAACTACCTCGGCTTCGGGGGCCAATGTCATAACAGTTAGAATTTTTCTCGGTGTTGTATCATGTAATTGTACAAAATATTGTAATTATAACCTGTGAAACGAACGTTTCGACTGTATTACAATGGACTTTCTCGGGGTACGACCGGTTTGGTGGAGGAAATGTGGTTCTAATGCAGCCGATTGGTATAAACAATAAATTATATTTGTGAAAATTTATTGGCTCTAAAACATACTCGTAATAGCCTGTTCATGGCGAAAGGGAAGACGATAGGAAAGAAGATACTTGTAGTGTAGCCAGTTAATCAGTGGTTGGCGACAAATTGAAAATCAGTGCTTGGTTTCTCGTGGACACGTTTTTTTCCTGGTGTGTGCGGAAATGCACTAACAGTCCCTTTATAGCTGTTTGTTTATGCTTCCGTGTATCTCTTAACTTACATTAACTGATGTTTGCTTGGTGTTTGCCGTGTTTTCTGCGGTCTGGTTTTGTTCCAGTTTTCTGCGAGTTGGGGTGTGTGGGATCGGCGCCACGTTCCGCTTCGATGCACAGAAGCTGTGTCGTGTCGTCTAATGGGAAGTGACTCCGCGTTGGGCCCGGTGTTTAGGTGTTGTTTTCGACGGCTGGTCTGCTGCTTCCAGCATTTTAAGTTAAGCCACCTGTGCCCAGAGCAGTCTGGCGTCACTGCCCATTTGATAAAATTTAACATCTCTCATGTATATTTAAAACAAAATTTAAATTTGCTTGCCAATTAGTTATATTAAGTGTAACGTATTGTGCTGGTTGTGTTATTGCCCAAAAATTTTTAATCTGAACCACCTTTTTAAATTATTTCAGATTGTGACTTATTGTTCATTAAGTAATTCTAATTTGCTGCTTGCTTGAGAAGGAAGCTACCTGTCTTTTTGGATATTCTCTTTAAGACGGCGACGTGTTGATTGTATGTTAGCTGTTTTATAAATGTGGTCTTGAATAAATTGTTAATTTATTGATCTGCTAGTAGTTGTGTTTAAGGAGTGACATAATAGCGGTCTTGACCTTCCATGCTAATCCCGACTTCGTAAGTCACCCTTTCCACCAGTGGTCTCCTGTTCTGGTACTGAGTACACTAGACTTCCATTTCGCCACTCAATGTCTGCAGAAGCTGAGCCAGAAGGATAGTCCCGACTGTCCATGCGGCCCACTAGCGTGAGACCCAGCGCTCTAAGTGACTGGCAGCTCTTGCAAAGCGTGCGTAAGTTCCTTCTCTTTTCGCCTCAGCAAAAAAGAGTTCCACTGGTCAAGACGAGGTGCATTTAACGCAACAAACTAACACAAGAATGAAATGTTAGAGTGGTGGGCTACCTACATTGCTGCACCCTACCCCCTGCCAACCATGTACATAAAACGCAAAGCAGTCAGCTCGCGTTCGGGAGGAAGACGACTGAAATCCTCGTCGGACTATCCGGATCTATGTCTTCCGTGATTTCCTTAAATCGCTTGAGACAAATGCCGGGCTGGTTCCTTTGAAAGGGTACTGGTAATTTCCTTCCTATCCTTTCCTAATCCAAGCTTGCGCTCCGTCTCTACTGACCTCGATGTCGACGGGACGTTGAACTCTAATCCTCCTTCCTTTTTAAACACGCAATAAAGTTAGAAAGTGGACAAACAAAACTGAATCGGAAATTAAATTAAGCAAGAGAGCCTCGCAAGCAAATTCCGTATGCATTGCCTTGGGCGTTTTGCCAGCAGCGATTTCAAAGAGCAATGTTTATCGTATGGATGCATAAGCAGCAGTCGTAAAAATTTCTCTCTTTGATTTCTAGCAAAATACGCGTATGCTCACCCTATAAATGGCGATGAAAAATCTCTAATCTTTAGTTATCGATCGATCCTGTCAATTCTGAGGCGACTACGCGTCATAAAATTTAGGGGTGGTTTCCTCAAAGACAGGGGAGCATTGATAAAAAATGTCTTAGAATCTTTCAGTGTAGGATGTACACAAGCAACCTGCCAAATATGAGTCGATTCCGTAGGCTGTGTCTGCCTTCCTTCTTGTCAGTGAATAACAGGTAATCGACGAAGTGGAGGCCCAGACGCTTCTAAACAGGCGTATAACAATCGAGGAGATGGTGGAGCAGTGAAAAAGAGGTCATGGGCCAGTTTTCAACTTGTTGCACGACGTTTTGAATAAATGTCGTCTCCATGACTGCTCACACAATTTTAAAAAGTCTGCCGATCCGAGGGAGCAACAGAAGTGGTGCAGTTATGCCAGGTCAATTCAGATGAGCTCTTGAGCAGCCAAATCAATAAGAACGAGTGTACCACGATGACCCCGGGAAACAGGAACAAGGCATGCTGCAGAAAGCTGTCTACTAACCATCACCAAAAAAAGGCGAAGACCCAGTCACCATCGAACAAGGTGACGCTAGATGATTTTTAATGAATCCCGTAGTGTAGTGCTAGAAAATTGTGCTCTTAAGGAGCAAACAGTCGAAGAAGCATATTTTACTCACGAAATGGATACTGGGAACTGACCGAGAGGGTCCTTTTGCTCCGCGACAACGCCCCGGTTTTTTCCGTACAGAATACGCACACATTTTGCTCCTCTTGTCTAAGAAACTTTGTGTCATCTTCTGTACTCTCTTAACGTAGAAGCTAATGAATTCTTCCTGTTTTTTCGAGTAAAGAAAGCTTTACGTGGCAAACGCTAATGTTGGATAACAGTTTAAGGAGGCCAAACAGCGAGGATCATCACCCTCCAGGACAGGAGCAGCTTACCCAATTTGTATGCGTATGGAGTTGTTGCAGGCGTACTGTACGGCAGGTGTGGGTTAGTGATCCTGTGGCAGGGTTTGACAAATGAGCAGCTAATCAGTTGTTAGGACTCCTTATTGACATACATGAACAGGTATGGTTCCGACGACGGTAGCTGGTCTTCTGTCCCCAGCACGCCAGTACGGACACACGGATGCACGAGGTCAGGGATTTTCACCTGCCTCGAGATGACTAGGTGTTTGTCTTGCCCTCATCATTTCATCATCATTCCTGAAAGTGGCGAGTTTGGACTGAGCAAAGTTTGGGAACTTGTACGGGCGCTGATAACGGCACAGTTGAGCGCCCCACAAACCAAACATCACCATCATCATCATCATCATCATCATCACACGGATGCAGTTGATGTGTGCTGGATTACAGCACGGCAGGGAAGCGAGATCCGTGTGCCCGGGTTTGACACTCAGACATGGTCGTTGATTCGAAGTCCGGTGGAGAAAATGTTATAGATGTGGCAACGTATGGCCGAGCAGTGGCAACACCATGATGAACTTGTCCTGGTGGCTTAAATCCATGTAATAACAGCTGAGGAAGGCCCATGTATCGAGGCCGCAATGTGAAGTCTGGAACGGGCTCAAAGGTCAGGCGTGACGTAGCCAGTATGCGGTCATGCGGCAAGGGCCCGCATTATCTCCCTCTGGTTGACTCACGGAAGGGCTTACTGCGGAAGAGGTGACCCTGTTGACGTTGCTGAGCTAGCGAGGCATTGGCCAGTGGACTGTGGCCTGGTTATGTTGTCGGGCTGCCAGATTCTGAGTCTACACGGAGTAAATTCTGTGTGCAAGTGTGGGAAAGTATGCTAAAAGTTTGTGTAACGTGTAAGGTGGAACACGGCAACCAGCCCAGTATTAACCTAGTGGGATGCGGGACACCTCACCCACTCTGGCCGGCACACTTATTGCTCGTGGTTAAGCCGCCACGTGGATTCGACCTGGGGCCGGCATATCTTCCTACCTGGAAGTAGTCGCGTTAATACGCACGGCTACCCGGGCGGTGCTACGTGGCTGTCATCTGCAGAATGGCAACTTGGTGGTATTCGGGGAGGAACATTATTTCGTTTACAACCTAAACACACACTTCTGCAACATAGATCTCCACCAAGTCTTCTGCCGTTGGCAAAATTTTGTGGCATTGACTGATAAATATGTAGAGAAGGACCAACACCGTCACCAGATTTCTAGGTCGCAGCTTGATTAATTTCGAAGTGTTAGTTAAAACATTATGCGTCTCGTATCTTTCAAACAATCTGCGTTGTTCCCGATTCGGTACTTCATTGGAGGAGATAAAACCGTGTGGGCAACAACAATGTTTGTAAAACTTTCTATCCGCCTCTTTTTCGTAGCAATAATTGCGCCTAGTTCGTAACAGCACTCACTTTATACTGGTCTAAGAGATGACGCGCAGTCGTATTACTGGTCTCGATTAAATCTAGTACAGTCCTTTTTTTTTTCTTTGAAATCATCATCCTTCTGACTGTTTTGATGCGGCCCATAGCACATTACTCTTCTGCTCTTAACTCTTCATCTCAGGGATTTGCACTCTACGTCCTCAATTATTTGTTGGGTAAATTCCAGTCTATGTTTTCCCTCCTGTTTGTACATCTGCAGGTCTCTCTAGTACCATGAACGTTATTACCTGATGTCTTAACACTTGTCCCACTACCCTGTCTCGTCTTTCTATTAGTGTTTTCTATATGTCCCTTTCTTCGCCAATTCTGCGAAGAAACTCCTCATTCCTTATCAGTGTACCTAACTTTCCTCGATTCTTCTATAACACGAAATCTCAGACATCTCCATTCTCTTCTTCCCCGATTTTAACACTGTCCGTGATTAACTGCTATACAATCCAGTCCTAAAATCTTATATTCCAATAAAATTATTCCTCACATTACTGCCAATATTCGATATGGGCAGGGATGTTCTCTTTGCCTGTGCTGGTCTGCTTTTTATGTTCTCATTGCTTTGTCTGTCATGTGTCGTTATTATCTAAAATTCCATTTGTGTTATTCATTAATTTCGACTTTCTCTGCTTTACTCACATCCCTATTCTATACCCGTTAGACTGTTCATTCCATTCAGTTGGTACAGTAATGCAATGTCATCAGCGAATCTTATCGTGATATCCTTCCACCCTAAATTTTAATTCCTGTTTCCAGGCTTTCTTTTATTTTCGCCATAGCTTCTTCGACTTATAGATTGAGCAGCTTGGACGAAAGACTGCATCCCTGTCTCACATCCTTTTTAATCCGAACACTACGTTATTTGTCTTCCAATCTTATTGTTCCCTCTTGGTTCTTGTACGTATTGAATACTACCCATCACTCCCTACCGCTTACTTATACTTTTCTCTATATTTCAGTGACCTTGCAGCCTCTTACAATATCGAGAACTTTTTCTAGGTGGACAAATCCAGTGAACGGCGCATTATTTTTCTAAAGTCTTGCATCCTTTATCAAGCGCAATGTCAGAACTACGTCAATAGTGGCTTTACCTTCCCTGAAGCCAAACAGATTAACATCTAAAATCTCCACTGTTTTGTTTCCCATTCTCTGTATATTGTTCTTGTGAACAACTGGTGTGCATGATATGTGAACCTGCTTTAGCAAGTGTTGTCGCACTTATCTGCCATGACTCTCTTCGTCATATTTTTCCGAAAATCTGCTGGTGTCTCTGCAGCATCACAGAGTCTACAAGACAATTTGAATTTTGTTTGGTTGTCACTTTCCCCATTAATTTCAGAAGTTCCAAGGGAATGATGCATATGATTTCTGCTTTATTTTATCGCAAGACCTGTTAAGCTCTGACACTGAGCCAGGAGTCACCATCTCTTCCATATGGACTCCCATTTCTTCTTCTGTCACGTCATCTGACAAGCCTTCCCTGCCACTCCCCACTCGTAGAGGCCATCAAGGTTCTCTCTCCTATCCGCGCCATCCTCTGGGTTTACTGGAGGAATTTCCATTGCACTCTTAATGTTGACGTCCTTGCTTATAATTTTTGACACTTCAGTATGCTGAATCAATCCTACCGACTCTATTGATTCCTTCACATTTTTCCTGCAGCTGCCGGTCCGTGTGGCCGAGCGATTCTAGGTGCTTCAGTCTGGACCCACGCGACCACTACGGTCGCAGGTTCGAATCCTGTCTCGAGCATGGATGTGTGTGATGCCCTTAGGTTAGGTACGTTTAAGTAGTTCTAAATTCTAGGGGACTGATGACCTCCGATGTTATGTCCCATAGTGTTCAGAGCCATTTGAACTATTGTTTTTCCTGCAGCTATTGGCCCTTGGCTTCCTTGCACTTGCTGTTTATATCACTCCAGAGTGAACTGTTATTGTATTCTCATGTTTTTCTGGGTATATTTGCACTTCCTTCTTTTGTCGATCAACCGAAGTATTTCTTCTCTTACCCAACGTTTTTTCACACTTACCTTCCTAGTTTCTGTTCTTGTCCTACTGCTGTGACTGCACTTTTCATCTATGTTCAACCCTCTCCAACTGAACTGCTCAATACCTATATTTCTTATCGCTGTATCTACATTTTTACAGAATTTCAGATGCATCTCATACCTCTGAACTTGAGTATCCAGCTTCTTTCCATAATGATTCTTTCGGATTATTCTTTCATACTTCAGTCTACCCTTCATAATCACTAAATTGTGATCCGAATTTATACGACTCCTGGGCACATCTTACAATTCAGTAACAGATATCGGAGTTTCTGTATAACCATGATATAATTCAGCTGGAATTTTTCCGTGCAACCAAGATTTTTTCGAGTCTACTTCCTCCTCTTCTGGTTTTTAAACAGTGCATTTGCTATTACCATCTGGGTTTTATCGCAGAACTCTGTGTGGCTTTTACATCTCTCATTCCTGTTACTCAGCAGATATTATTCTGCAAATTTGTCTTTACTTCCTTACCCTGTCATCGCATTCCCATTCCTCATTATTATGAGATTGTCAACTTCTATCGACTGAATTACCCGTTCGATATCCTCATGTACTTTCTCTGTCTCATCGTGTTCTCCTTGCGACACTGACATGTATACCTGACCTATTCTTGATGGCTTTTGTTTGCTGTTGGTACTGACATTAACAACACCGAACTGTTGGCAGTAGCTCACTGTCTTCCCAACCTTCAAATAGTTTAAATAGTTCTAAGCATTATGGGACTCAACATCTGAGGACATCAGTCCCCTAGACTTAGAACTACTTAAACCTAATTAACCTAAGGATATCACACACATCCATGCCCGAGGCAGGATTCGAACCTGCGACCGCAGCAGCAGCGCGGTTCTGGACTGAAGCGCCTAGAACCACTCGGCCACAGCGGCCGGCTCCCTACCTTCCTACTCATACCGAATCGTACTCCTTTAGTATCATTTTCTGCTGTTGTTAATGTTATTCTACAGGTACGGCCAAACTTTCAGGAAATATTCCTCACACACAAAGAAAGAAAATATGTTATGTGGACATGTGTCCGGAAACGCTTACTTTCCGTGTTAGAGCTCATTTTATTACTTCTCTTCAAATCACATTAATCATGGAATGGAAACACACAGCAACAGAACGTACCAGCGTGACTTCAAACACTTTGTTACAGGAAATGTTCAAAATGTCCTCCGTTAGCGAGGATACATGCATCCACCCTCCGTCGCATGGAATCCCTGATGCGTTGATGCAGCCCTGGAGAATGGCGTATTGTATCACAGCCGTCCACAATACGAGCGCGAAGAGTCTCTACATTTGGTACCGGGGTTGTGTAGACAAGAGCTTACAAATGTCCCCATAAATGAAAGTCAAGAGGGTTGAGGTTAGGAGAGCGTGCAGGCCATGGAATTGGTCCGCCTCTACCGACCCATCGGTCACCGAAACTGTTGTTGAGAAGCGTACGAACACTTCGACTGAAATGTGCAGGAGCTCCATCGTGCATGAACCATATCTTGTGTCGTGCTTGTAAAGGCACATGTTCTAGCAGCACATGTAGAGTATCCCGTATGGAATCATGATAACGTGCTCCATTGAGCGTAGGTGGAAGAACATGGGGCCCAATCAAGACATCACCAACAATGCCTGCCCAAACGTTCACAGAAAATCTGTGTTCATGACGTGATTGCACAATTGCGTGCAGCCCACACATGTTGATTGTGAAAATTTACAATTTGATCACGTTGGAATGAACCCTCATCCGTAAAGAGAACATTTGCACTGAAATGAGGATTGACACATTGTTGGATGAACTATTCGCAGAAGTGTACCCGTGGAGGCCAATCAGCTGCCGATAGTGCCTGCACACGCTGTACATGGTACGGAAACAACTGGTTCTCCCGTAGCACTCTCCATACAGTGACGTGGTCAACGTTACCATGTAAAGCAGCAACTTCTCTGACGCTGACATTAGGGTTATCGTCAACTGCACGAAGAATTGCCTCGTCCATTGCAGGTGTCCTCATCGTCCTAGGTCTTCCCCAGTCGCGAGTCATAGGCTGGAATGTTCCGTGCTCCCTAAGACGCCTATCAATTGCTTCGAACGTCTTCCTGTAGGGACACCTTCGTTCTGGAAATCTGTCTCGATACAAACGTACCGCGCCACGGCTATTGCCGCGTGCTAATCCATACATCAAATGGGCATCTACCAACTCCGCATTTGTAAACATTGAACTGACTGCAAAACCACGTTCGTGATGAACACTAACCTGTTGATGCTACGTACTGATGTGCTTGTGCTAGTACTGTAGAGAAATGAGTCGCATGTCAACACAAGCACCGGAGTCAACATTACCTTCCTTCAATTGGGCCAACTGGCGGTGAATCGAGGAAGTACAGTACATACTGACAAAACTAAGATGAGCTCTAACATGGAAATTAAGCGTTTCCGGACACATGTCCACATAACATCTTTTCTTTATTTGTGTGTGAGGAATGTTTGCTGAAAGTTTGGCCGTACCTTTTTGTAACACCCTGTATATTTATATGACCAGAAATCCTCTTTGTCTGTCCATCTCACTTCACTGACGCCCACTGTAGCTAGAGTGAGCCGTCCCATTTACCTTTTCAGATTTAAACTTGTGACATTTCACATTTTTACTCATAATGAGATATTTTCTTCATTCACAGAAGATTGGCCTGGCCCATATCTAAGTCAGTCACCATTGTGACCGTCAGGAATGCTACTCGCAGATTCAAAATTCTCTCCGTAGCATTGGACTTGAAGATGACAGCAATTGTCGGCACTTTGTTGTATTCACTATGGCATCACACAACTAGAAAATGCTGACCTCCATCGGTATCCGTGATGTAGATGGAACTGTCTAACTATGTATGAGTAAGCTATTATGCTCCCGTTTTCTGAGCCGGTCAGCGCTCTTGGTTAGCTTACTGTTTAACTTCAAGGTTTCAGCTCGTTCTTTGGAGGAGGAGGAAGGTGAGGTAATTGTTTAACGTCCCGTCGACAATGAGGTCATTAGAGGGGCAGCAGGAGCTCAAATTAGGGAAGGAAATCCTCCGTGCCCTTTCAAACGAATCATCCTGACATTTGCCTGAAGTGAATTAGGGAAGTCATGGAAAACCCAAATCAGGATGTCCGGACGCGGGTTTGAACCGTCGTCCTCCAAAATTCAAGTCCAGTGTGTTAACTACATCGCTCGGTCACGTTCTTTTATGCAATGTTTGCAGCCTGAAAGGATTTCTTGTATCAACCCTAGGTGAAGTTACAACGTTTCAGAAGAGAGTTGTGTCCGCTCTGCACTGTTGACTAAGTGCTGAACCGGAGGTTCCTGGCATTCTCTCTTACACACAATATGAGGCAATAAGCCCCTTGTCTGTTTGTTCATCTGTCCTTATGAGTGTTTACACCGGTTAAGCATACCCGGCGGATGTGTTCCACTTAGTGTCGCCCAAGCTAGTTCTAACAAAATTGTATTCCCATACTAAATTACTATTCCGCTATGCAACAGTAGAATGTTACCTTCTCGTTGGTTATTCAATCCGTTTCTGACCGTTACGCGCCCCTTGGCAATCCCCTCCCAGAGATCCGCATGGGGCTAATCCACAGTCCTTGTCAGTGGAGAGATCATCATGTTACTTTTTCAATTAAATGCCACATCTGTTATTGATACACAATATATATATATATATATATATATATATATATATATATATATATATATATATATATGTCTAATGCTGTTGTTTCAGTTGCCTCTTGTATCCTTATGTTGTTGATAATTGCTGATCCTGAAGTGTAACGCAGTCGACTCCTCTGCCTCCTTTGCAAGGTCGTTAGATGAATTAGGGTGCCCCCCTATTCTGGAAGTCTTCACCAGCCAACTCCGATGAATTTTATTCAATATTTAAGCAATGGCTGAGTTCTAAGCTGGAATCAGGACCTGCAATCTCTGTCTACATCATTGTCGTTCGATCTATCACTGCTGTGTTAAGTGAATCCGTGAAATTAGTCGCCGTGCTGACCGTCTGTGGTGCTCCACACGTCACACTGTCCGTGTCGATATTTGTCTTGCCTGCTAATAACGCTATGGCAAGTGATATGGCCCTACGATCCTGCAAAAATTAGCGAACAGTGTGTCTGTCCTTTTGGGCACTAGTCAAATGGGAACACTGAGATTCTGCAAGACAGTGACCAAAGCTGTTCTCCCACAGGATGTAAAAACGCACATCCATGAGGAGCTAGTGACGTCACAATATGGAATTTCACGTTCCATTACACTGTGAAGCGTAAAATGAAGAATCTGGCATCTCGGATGTTTGTCTCGTTGGGAAGAATGTGGACAATGACACGCGACATCGTTGTTACACTACAGGAAATTAGGAGCCGCCGTATTGTATTGAGTTAGTGGGTTTTCTTTACCTTAGAATAGCTCCTATGAATAAACGCTGTTTTGAAGCAAAGAGAAATCGATGATCTCTCTAAAAGACGTTGTTTTAGCTAATATCTGTTGCAATGAAATTGGAGGAAAGAACATGTCGGCAGATGAACAATTCCCGTATTTTATGTTTTTAGTATTATAACCTGTGGTCTGTGAAAGTATACTGTGTGTGAAATATTATAGGACTTAACTGCTAAGGGCATCAGTCCCTAAGCCTACACACTATTTAACCTAAATTATCCTAAGGACAAACACACACACCCATGCTCGAGGGAGGACTCGAACCTCCGCTGGGACCAGTCGCACAGTCCATGATTGCAGCGCCTGAGACCTCTCGGCTAATCCCGCACGGCTGTGAAAGTATACTATTTAAATGTTTAAGCACAATGACTGTCTGTCACAAGCGTGTCGTTTTAATACAATTTTTCATCGTTAAATATCAAATGAAGACAAACTACGCATTGTAGGCAAGCAGCCATGTTGGAGTCGTAGCTTAGTTGATGGGGATGTGAGTTCTGAAGACAATGGTAGCAGGTTCGCATCCACCTCTTTCCAATATTTCTTTCCACCTTATGATTTCTAAAAGAGACTGGATCTCTCTTATTAATTTAATAGAAATATCACCTGTAGTAGTCGATATTATTTATTTCGAACACTGTATTTGCTGCCATTTTTGTTGAAGTGGCCAACGATTCGAATGTTTCCTTAGTAGTCAGAAACCTTAAAGAAATTGGCAGTCTATGTCTGAAAGTAAACGCAAGTTACACGGTGAAAGTTTTTGCTGTTATGAAACTTTGTGTAAAATATTTACATCTGTCTCTTGGTTTAGTGGACGACCTCATGTTTGTATCCTGCCGCTAAGTACCCTTTTAATATTGGCGAGCAACCCCGGGAGAATCTTCACTTCCACTCAAATAAAATTACGAACTCGATCTAGATCTTGTAATCTGTGTAATAAAGTACGTTACTTCAGAGTGATCCTAAAAAACATGGAGAACATGGACATTATGTATGTATTTTAACTGTATTCAATTTAAAACCGAAAATGAGCTGGAGATTCTTTTGAGATAACGAATAACTTCTTTCAATCCGTCGACGAGTCGAGAATCTTCGTCACGCGGGTAGCCACGCGGTCGGAGGGGGGGGGGGGGGGGGCTTGTCACTGTTCGAGTCCTCCCTCGGGCATGGGTGAGTGCGTTGTCCTTATCATAAGTTAGTTTAAGTTAGGTTAAATAGTGTGTAAGCTTAGGGACCGATGATCTTAGCAGTTTGGTGCCATAGGCTCTTACCACAAATTTCCAAATTTCTTTCCAGAATCTTGTTCGCCATTTGCTCCGTTTTCCTTAGACAATCGGTAAATGCAGATATTCGACTCTCCACTATTTTAGTAAATAAATTTTGTGATTTAGGCGCCAGATGCTGGAAACTGTGCTGGAGAACGCTGATCTAGCAAATTACTATGAGGAGCACGTTTCGTGTCGTGTAGAAGGTCATTTCAGAGCGTGTAGCAACCACGACGGACACTACTTCTGGCGTGCCTCGCGATGATGAACGTGCCCCGCGTGAGGACGATTGAAGTTCTTCCAGAAACTATAGATTCCACGTTGACAGGCATAGGATTGCGACCGACGTGACCAGCCACATCGCGGAACAGTACGAGTCTGGACAGGCCACGGTTCCCTTAGCGATCGAATTCCGGCACCTACTGGTAGACGCTTCCCCTTTTTAAACAAGGACTAACGATACTACCTCACGAAAGAATTAACTTTTAAACACGATTAATGAGTGATCAATTTGCGTAGTTTGTCCTTATATACAGAACGTAAATTGCGTTGGTCCCACATTTTGCGCTTGCCCTCAAATATTGATCACTGCATACCCAAACATGTAGTACATGTCATGGCAATTGGACGCTTGTTGCATACCACGTCAATCGTGTCGCAATTTTAATGGGCTAATGTGTATATAACAAGTGGCTGCCATGAAGATGGGTTTTGCTCGAATTACTCCTCACTCTGCATAGCAGTACTGCACACTTACCGCGTAAAGGAAACTCTCTCTTTCATCTCAGACTGGATACTTCACTCGATGACATTAGGAACACCTTTCCCGGAGACCTGCAAACGGTGTGAGTCACCGGGCCTCTAAGCGCCGGCGGGCCCAGGGGGCAGCCCTCGGCGCGCTCCAGACTCCAGGCGCTGCCAATCGCCTGAAAGCCTGCGCGGTGACGTCACACCAGCAACAGGCGGCCCCTCTGAGGAGAACTTGCTTCCCAGTGAATACAGAGCCGGGGGAACGGAGGGTCAGAAAGCCAATTACAATTACCGAGATCTGCTCCCTGCACTTCGTTCACCCGACAATCGTGGGCTACAGAATTTCAACAACGCACAAGCCCATCCAATTAGAAAACATTTGCAGGCACCGCGCCAGCAAAACTGAATTTTGTGGTTTTCCATAAGACCCACTTTCACCAAACCAGTACGGATAGACTGCTGGGGAAGTTTACTATTCGATTCAGATTTCAATACGTAGAATAATTTCGCATGCCTTAAGAGCTGTAAAAGACGAAAATGTATTCGTGATGTGGACGCAACAATCCACTATGAATTTTGGAAGAATTCCCAAACTGTGTAGGACTTGTGATAGTGCCTCTAGCAGCAGCTTGTATTCTTAAAACCACGTAAGAGCTGACAAATTGACATTTATTAATTTTGTTGATGTCATTAGTTGGTCATGAACTTAAAACCACAGTGAAGTTGTTCCACTCTGCTGGTTGTCGTTTAAGTCAGATGTTTTACTTTAGCTCGATGTGTCGCACGGCGCAAGATTAGGTCCTTGTTATCCGTTTGTCGCCTTGAAAACTCCCAAATGTCACTGTAAATGATAAAAATTCTTGATAAATATTTGTAACCAAAGTTGCGGCCTGTTTTTTTTTTTTTTTTTCGAGGCTTGTTCCGGGAACTGGCTCCATTATTCCCAGAAGCAGACTTTGAGAAGAAAGCCGTAGAGTCAAATTGAAAATCCTGGAATGAACTACGCAGTACCTGAACAGAAGGACAGTTAACGTCCGTGATAACCTGTACTCGTATCTCATTCTAACTGTTCTAGAGATGTTTCGGTTTTGAGTGTCATTTTCTTCTAGATATTTTTTTTCTTCGATTTCGAGTCACAATTGTTGAAGACGTACTTCATCCATTTTTTTCTCCATATGTGGAGATACGACTTAGCTCCTTGCTTGTGAATTTTCCCAGTAATGTTTTCTATTTTCAAATATTTTTATGTGGATCCATTTTTATAATTCGGATCCAGTATACATTCTTCTGTGCCTTCGTTGTAATGCTGCTAGTAAACATTTGTCACAGAATATAAGATACTCAGGTGTATACAAGGTGAAGAAAAATTGGCGCACTGGGAATTCGCAGCGCTATTCCTCTTATACTGGTAATACAAAAATGTCTCTCACAAAATTTCGTAATGCGCATATTTCCGGCAGTAAACCTCTTTCAAAGATTGGCAATCTGGCAACACTGTAATCACATACACGGCAACTAACCCTGTCAGCAGACGGTATTTGTGCATTCCAGTTGGTGCAGAGGGTAGTGTTCTGGGTTAGCATGCAGGAGGTCTAGGGTTCGATCCTGAGTCGAGGCATATCTGTTTTTACTTGCCAATTCCTTTCTGCCATATAATACTGTAGTATACACCTTCTCCTAAGCCACACACATCCAATATTTACATACTACATACCTAACGAAATGTAATGGGCCTGAAAGTGGCAAGAATAATAGTTGGTACTAACCTACTGGACCATTGGAAGGCTGCGCAGAAAACAGGTTTGGAGGCTAGTAGAAGCAAAGGTGCGAAACATTTCGCGTCCACAACGTGCGAAAGGGTTCTTTGAAAGCTGGACAATGGAAAAGATTGACTTTCATTTCTGTGTTCGTACAACCTAAGTATAAATATTTTGCAGAAAAAAAGGGTTCAAATGGTTCTGAATACTATGGGACTTAACTTCTGAGGTCATCAGTCCCCTAGAACTTAGAACTACTTAAACCTAACTAACCTAAGGACATCACACACATCCATGCCCGAGGCAGGATTGGAACCTGCGACCGCAGCAGTCACGATGTTCCGGACTGAAGCGCCTAGAACCGCTCGGCCACCGCGGACGGCATTTTTTTGTAGAAAATTGACTGTAATCGTTGTATGACGATTAAGACGTCAGATACCACACCCTCAAACTACATTCACCAAAAATTTCGGCTCTTTTCGGAATCGAACCCTCGTTTTTCTACATCTTCAGCCATCCACTACACCACCTGCACAACAATGCTATATGTTGCCGCCTGAGGTACTTGGCGTATATGTGACTACAGTGTTGCCAGATTGTCAATATTTTACTACCGGTAATACGCGCAGGACGAAATATTGTGACAGACATTTTTGTCTTGTTGCGAAGTCAGAGTACGCGAGTGTTTCTTCACCCTCTACAGGCACACTGTCTTTATGACTGAGTTGTAATGATGAATATTGGAACCTCTGGAAATGCTCTTTTTGTTGAAAATACCATTTTGTCTATTTTTGAATGCTGTTTTCAGTTTTTCTAGCTCTTATTTCCATGACTTCCTTATCTAGCCCCTTGGGTACAATCGACTGAAGTTTAGCTGCAGTGTTGTGTGTGAAGAACACAACAATCTAAATAGAACGTACTACCGTTGTAACCAACCTGCACATAACTACCGTAAAACCCATAAGAGAGTCAAATTAAATCGGAGTAAAGTAATCTCCATTACATAATGAAATAGGAATCAGTACTAATGATCGTCAACACATAAGTACTTATATTTTTATTTCCCACGTTAAACTACATGCGTAGCTAAATTAGAGGCCAGACTGGAAGCTGGCTGAACGAGCAGTAGGTCATAAAACCCTAGAGAACTCGCGCTATTCGCAGGATCACCGCTCGCCTCCCTGTGTGATGGGAAACGCGAGGCAGCTGAAAGTCGGCTAGAGCTGGGTTCTGGTGGGTGCGAGTAAGAAAAGAAAGCTGCACTGACGCCGTGCATCTGGAGTCGGGCAGTGCCAGTGCACCCCCGAGATGTACTGGACAGCAGAGTTCGTCTTTAGCGAACTGTGTCCATGGAGTACATGACACTTGACGACCAAACCCGGAAGAACTGTTAGTGTAGAGGGAAACAACATGCAGTATACCTGCACTGAAATCAAGGGCTTTTGAGATAATATGATAGAACGTGGAACAGGGACAGAATCTGGGAACCTCGCTGTAGTGCATTAGATGTTGCTCGGGTGACATCAGGCGGAACGTTTAAGGAAACGTAATGACAGCTCCTAATGGTTCATATGAATAATGTAAGAGTGGGAGCAGATAGTGTGACTGTGCTTACAGAGATCCAGCCATACTGGCCAGTGCATGGGAGTAGGCATAGAGAGGGAGTAATTCATAAACATTTTCGAGTCCATAGACTTAGTTTTTTAACCTGTTAGGCTAATCATCTGAAATACGAGTGAGGAAGGGAGGCCAGTACCTTGTATAACGACGTCTTACTGGCCAGCACTCACAAGAAATAGTATTTCGCCAATTAAAATTACATGACCCCAAAAAACAAAAAACCTCGAATTTTCCTTGTCAGAAGAACCTTACAGGTAGGCGACTCTCTTCCAGATTACGACTTCTGCACTTGTAGGCCTCTCTTCCAGAATTCGTCTTCGAAATTCTACTCGTCTTGGACGAGATGCTCTCATTTAGCGGAGTTGAACATCGACGCAAGCGGAGACGATTGGTACAGAGCCTACGATTCATTATGCAGCTAATTCAGGCAACACTTGCAGACTAAGTACGGTGATACGCAGTTGAAACAGCAGAGCGAACTGTAGGAAAAGGCAAAGTTTTCACATTAATATTCTTTAATTCCTATCTTCATTTCAAAGTTAGACGTTCAGCATCCTTTCAAATCTGGCAGAGGATGCGCACGAATATCATTCTGTGGTATTTTCTACCTATATGTACTAATCGACGGCTGTCATATTACATAATCTATGACCTAAACATTTTGTTCTGATATACACTGGCTTTGAATTACCATATCTAAGTTGTCGAAGGCGTTAATCTATTAAATTCACTTACCGTTAAATTCGTTTCGCGCGAAATTTTATAAGTTATAAGTAGTAAACTAAGCTCATTAAGATCATTGTTTGATTTAGTTGTCAAATGCATTCCTTAATCATTGATTCGATGATTGGTCATTTACTTGTACCAAATATTTCGTTGCCAAAGTAAATACATTTAATTAAAGTATCGAATTAAAGAACTTCATCCTATCAACAGCCAAGGGCTAGAGACAGGTAACCTTACAACCGATACACCAAGCATATTCCGTACAATGACAAATCTATCAAATGCAGCACCAAATGATTGATGTTTCAAGTGTGTATGGGAAAGGAGTGAACGAAATTATCAACCGTAAACAACATCTGGACCAACCGCGCTTGGTAGCTGCGTGGTCTCAGCCGCCTTGTCACAGTCCGTGCGGCTTTCCCCGTCGGACGTTCGAGTACTCCCTCGGGTACGAGTGTGTGTGTTGTCCACAGCATAAGTTAGTTTAAGTTAGATTAAATAGTGTGTAGGTTTAGGGACCGATGACCTCTGCAGTTTGGTCCAAAAATTTCCAAATTTGCCCGGGCAACAAGTCATAGAATATTAAAAGTTCATTCCAGCGTGTCAGTTCTCTAACTAGTACTCAGAAGGTAGAAAGTGGAATACGTAAAGAAGGAAGATGCAGTAAACACATAGTGACAGTGCTTGCACGAGAAAAATGGTTTTTACATAAAAAATAGCTACCAACATCCAGATATATAAACCTTGAAATTACAGAAGGTAAAGGTGCCCGCCATACACGGTGTTCCGGCGTAACTTCAAGATGGAGAACGCAAGAGCACAGAAGGCTGTGAAACGACGTCAGTCAATAACCCGCTGACTAGGACCGCACAACGACAGCAGCTGCCTCTATGCGAAGAGAATATGAGCGCCGTTCCTGTCAGACTCGGCCGGAAAGTAAAGGGACAGTAGAAGACGGATACAAGTAGAAAGCACGCCTTAGAAGAGAGCCCTACGATAGCCGTTAATAGTGATCCACAAACTGCGTGACAAACTTGCATGGACATTGTGGACATTGTATATAGCAAAGGATACTGACTGTTTGCATGTTGCTCATCGCTTGTAAATCCGAAGTTAAGTATTGTCAATCTTCTTTATTGTAATAAAAACTATTTATGTGGTTTGCTCGAATTGTTGTATATCTATTCGAGAAGGTAGCATCCTTTAGGCACCCTATAAGCGACGATTGGGCAGGACCCCACACATCGTGCACAGTGACATCCTCAATACCAAGACACAAAAACAATGCTACTGAATATACCCCGTTTACTTCACTGGATGAATACATTATTTAACCAGACTTTTCAAACCTCACTAGATCTATTATGAATAATATTGTCAGACCACATTCTGTGATTTCACGTTTCTTTACTTCAGGTCAGAATGTCTTATAAGTCACAGTCGAGTAAAAAAAATAGAAAAAATGAATCTCTGACTCCATACGTTTTCAAATGGCCTTAGGTCAACAACAGGAAAAAAAATGTATACCTCCCTTTGTTACGCTATCGACCTTTTTAGAGTCGAGAGACTTTGACTGATGAAGCAAAGAATGAGCTTTGTACGACGCGCAGTGTATAGAAGTGTCTGCAGAAGACAATATCCGTTGACTATGTGAATCTTAATGTTTATATGTAATTAACAAATGGTTATAATGTTTTGTAAGTAACAATAAGTATCTTTTATTTGACTATGTATAATTGTTTCTAAAGTGAAGTCAACACCAGGTCAGAGCTAAAGTTAAATATAGGTGAAAACAAGTAGGGATTTACCGATGTTCGGAAAAGGTGGAGATTTTTTGCTGCTAACGGAAGCAGGTAGGAGAGGGGATAAGTGGAGCCGGTCGGACAGGCGCAAGACACTGCAGTGGCAGGTGACGAAAGCTGATGCTCGGTGTACTCCGCAGTATTGGTTAAAGAAAGCTAAAGGTTAATTGTTTAATTGATGTGAGTGAAGGGGAAGTGCTAAGGTACAAGTTTGCAACGCTTGGGAGAAGATGTAAAAGGCCGGCCGAGGTGGCCGAGCGGTTCTAGGCTCTACAGTCTGGAAGCGCGCGACCGCTGCGGTCGCAGGTTCGAATCCTGCTTCGGGCGTGGGTGTGTGTGATGTCCTTAGGTTAGTTAGGTTTAAAAAGTTCTAAGTTCTAGGGGACTGATGACCTCAGAAGTTAAGTCCCATAGTGCTCACAGCCATTTGAACCATTTTTGAGATGTAAAATTACGTCTGCAACGAGTGTTGGTTCCTGGATGTGAAATGATCTAAGGCAGCCATTGCTTAGACTGACACAGATCCCCAGGAAAACCAAACTTCTATTTGCGGTAGTATAAGTCGCATAATTCGGCGCCACGAAGACAAGAAAAAATCTCCGACGCTGCAAAGTGGTACGTGCCTTCGAAGCACCTAAATCTCCAGAAACTGTGCTCACGACGACAGTACTGAAATTAACCGTCCATAGTTCTGTATACGAGCTGTGTTGACAACTTTTTGCGTGTTTTGCTCAATAATCATTTAAGTGTTTTTTTACGCAAAACTACTCATTTATCCTAAAGTTTTCCAGGTAGGGATCCGTTCCTATACTAAAGACAAAGAAACCGAGAATCCAGTCGTGTGGCCTGTCGAGGTTGCCGAGCGGTTCTAGGCGCTTCAGTGTGGAACCGCGCGACCGCTACAGTCGCAGGTTATGGCTCTGAGCACTATGCGACTCAACTGCTGAGGTCATCAGTCGCCTAGAACTTAGAACTAATTAAACCTAACTAACCTAAGGACAGCACACAACACCCAGCCATCACGAGGCAGAGAAAATCCCTGACCCCGCCGGGAATCGAACCCGGGAACCCGGGCGTGGGAAGCGAGAACGCTACCGCACGACCACGAGATGCGGGCACAGTCGCAGGTTAGAATCCTGACTCGGGCATGGATGTTTGTGATGTCCTTAGGTTAGTTTTAAGTTCTAGGGCACTAATGACCTCAGATGTTAAGTCCCATAGTGCTCAGAGCCATCCATTGATATGGAACATTACTGCGCAACTGAGCGATTTATTTCAAAGTAAATTTATATTATCACTCAAGTGCAACGATTAAAGTAAATGTGGAGAAGTGTAGAGTGCATTGAAAGTACGTAAAGTAAATAACAATTCTACGTAGTGCGTGTACTTGGTTATTGGGACCTTCAGTGCAAGGAATTACATAAAGTAACTATTTTAATAAAACTGATAAAAACCAAGTACAAAACCTATTGCAATCATTTCGATACTAACAAAAGTGTCGTAAAAATATTTCTTTTGCATAATACATGTATCCAGAGGTAGTGGTGGTGATCTTACCTTCAGAAAAGTAGGCATTACTGTCGTTCCGGCGTTGTTTTCAGGGACCAAAACTTTCTAAGTTTGTGAGTGTGACCTATTATGAAAGCAGTCGTCATTCAGCTATCTACGTGCATTATCCTGTTCCTGCAGTGAAACAAATTATTAAAAGAGGAAAAGTTTTAATAAGAACCAAAATACAGTAAAGACCAAATTTGGTGAATTTGTTAAATAACCTTTACATGTATATATAACTTCAAATCGATTCGTCATTTTGGCTGGCGACCGTATTTTTCAGTATTAGTATCACTCGCAAGAAGTAGTTTGACGGAAAAGAAGAGCTGCAACCAAGACTATACGATAACTGCGCATTTGACCGAGGTTTAGCCATTACGTGGCATCTGAGGTCAGTAGCGGTTGTTAAGGAGGTAGTTGTATTTAAGTGCTTCAATTATCGAAGCTAGAACAAGATCTGAAGTACTAAACGTAATTGCAAGAGTAGAAACGGTGAGTGTTGTATGCGGTCTTCAGACATGACTAGAACATTTATTACATCTATATACTAAAATGGCTCTGAGCACTATGGGACTTAACATCTTAGGTCATCAGTCCCTTTGAACTTAGAACTACTTAAACCTAACTAATCTAAGGACATCACACACATCCATGCCCAAGGCGGGTTTCGAACCTGCGACCGTAGCGATCGCGCAGTTCCAGACTGAAGCGCCGAGAAACGCTCGGCCACTTCGGCCGGCAATCTATATACTATCGTTATAAATCTCTTAAGGTGACAAAACAGCACTTACATCGCCATCCTACCGTTATACCTTCCCTGTCAGTGAAGTGATCTGCACTTAAACGGATCCTTTGCCACCAACGTGCAATATATAAAGGTAATCAAATTTGGAAATTTGTGGTAGGACCAAACTGCTGTGGTCATCAGCCCATAGTCTTACACAGTACTTATTCTTACGTAAAATAAATTACGCTAAGGTCAACACACACACCTTTGTCCGAGGGAGTTCTCGAATCTCCGACAGAGGGGAGCCGCGCGAACCGTGGCAGGCGCTTTGGACCGGGCGGTAAACCTGCGCTGCGAAAGGTATCAGTTCTTTTATTTGTTTGCTAACCTTTCTGCTTGCTTTGTCCCATTTCACAACTACATCGGTATTTTTACAGGGGTTTTAGCAATGTCAGTAACTGTTGGTGATGCACTTGTTGAAGCCACTACAACCCCTTGGGATGGAATTCGTTTGCGTGTAGAGTATATCTAATGTAGAAGTGCGAGCAAATGTTTTCGTAGCGTTTAAGTGAGGCAGGTTGTGGGTAAAATCCAGATATTCACCTAGCTGGATCTGTAAGGGAGGTGTGTCAATTAAACAACACATTTCACCTCTTTCTTTTATATTTTCCAAAGGATGGTTACTATCTTCTTCATAAATTCCATCAAAGAGAGAGGCAAAGGTTTACATTATTCCACTAGACATTAAGAATCAACAAGGATTCCTTTTCATACGATTTTCCTCGTATTTGCTCATTTTGGTGCCCTATGCCCACTAAATACCTTATTGTTTGCATCTTTTCAATTTACAACATTTTTATTTCTCTGATTTATATTGAACTACCGTTATGCCATCTGTCAGTTCGAGATAACACTCTGTACTGCGTGCTTCCACTAGAAGTTACCGTTTTTCCCGAAACAAGGCTCCACCTGGGTGTCCAATTTCGTACTGCTGGATCAGCGCGCGCGAATCACGTAATGTTCATGAGAAAAAAATATTACCCACGTATCAGAACCTCGTCTTGTGTGGGGAGCGATAACTTGTTAGCACAATGAACTATAAAAAAGAAAACTGAAAAGAGACAATAAATGTAACCGAAAGTTCCTATCCATTTTCATCGACCACTATCATGCCTTTAGCGGACTATGTCATGGTTACTTTCTGTCTGTGACAAACACTTCTCTCAACAACATTTTTTTTATTTCCTTGCTCACCACGTCTACAAACAAATTAGATATCAGTACTGACAAATAGCAACCAAACCTTAAATCTTCGCCGATATCGACCTCTTATATTATTTCGCCAATGTTTATTTTTCCAGAATTACCCTTCTGTCCCTCTAACTGATGTCAAACTGCCTAGAAATGGAAAACACTTTGTCCCATTCCATTTCGTTCTCCCTGTTCAATTCCAATATGCATTACATCTGAAGTATGCTTTAGCTGCTTTTTTGAACAGGTGTGTTTTACTAATCGTATTCAACTCCTTGGGCAATTTATTACATAGTTTTATTCCCTGAAATAAAATGCTGTTTTGTTTTCCTTGATGAATAAGTCCATAATAAATCTTGTTCCACGATTATGTATATAATTGTTAGTGGAATAGCGTTTCCATCCATGCCATTGCATATTCTTTGAGATCATACTTCTCGTTCCTTCCTCGCATCCCGTCAAATCGGACAGCTTGTGTGTCAGCAAAGCTTCGACTGTTTAGCCTTATCACATTTGTTTCAATGCGTCAAGGATGTTTTCTCGCATTATAGACTAGCACCGAACCTAGGCCATTTTTACCATATCACGCTCGCTGCGTCTTCAACACGCCTTCTATAATGACATCTCGTTATCCCTTGAAGTAATTTTCTTCCATACATTAGCGCTCTAAATCGAATGTTATATTTCTATGAACCCCAGCATTATGTGACGTTCTTAAATATAAATGTATCTCTTTCTAATGGTGTGAATAACTGGCTGTGCATATTTACGCATTGTGAGCCATACCTACGTCCTACTCTTCTAACCACGTTTCTCAGAAATTCGAGTGGCGAAAACACAACTGTCTATCTGCCTCCGTATGAGCCCCAATTTCTCGTACCGTATCTCCGAGGTCCTTACGCGCAACGTATTTTGGCGGCAGTGGAATTATTCGGCAGTCAGCTTCAAATGCCGCATCTCTAAATTTTCTCAGTAATGTTCCTTCAAAAGAATGTCACCTTCCCTCCACGGATTTCCATTCGACTTTCCGAAGCAACTCAGTAACATTTACGTGTTGTTCGGAGCTACCGGTAACAAAACTAGCAACCCGACTCTGCATTGCTTCGATGGGCCACTACAATACGACCTGGTACGGTTTACAAACACTCGAGCAATATTCAAAAATCGGTCGCACCAGCGTCCTATATGAAGTCTCCTTTACAGATGAGCCACACTTTCGTAAAATTCGCCCAATAAGCTGAAGTCCGTCACTCGCCTTCCCTACTACAGTGCTCACGTGCTTTTCAACGTTACGGCTAGTTATTTAAGCGGCATGACTGTACCAACCAGTACACTATTAATGCTGTATCCAAATATTACAGGTTGGTTTTTCCTACTCATCCTCATCGTTTTCCCACAGTGTTGTCTGTCCCATCATTAAATGGCGTTTGGAATGGTGCCATATCGTGGCAGCTATGGGAGCTGCGAGCTCTTGCACCACCAGATCCGCCTGGCTGAATACTCTGCGAAGTACAGCCAATTGCCGGCTGTCCGACACCAGCGCCAGTCCAGTGCGAGCTACACTCTCTGTGTGACATTTTCACACATTTCTCAACACAACTTTGCTACAAAACACTGTGCCAACTAACATCGTTGTGCAGCACCGTCTGCTATGAAACATCATTACGAAGCATGGTCTGCCACAAAGTCTCCGTAGGAAGCACACCCTGCTACACAACACTGGAACACCAGCCCCTGCCACGTGCCATCAGTACGAAACATCTTTTGCCATGCCACATTGGTAACAACGCACCCTCTACCTGGTAACACTAGTATGAAGCAATTTCAACATCGTAACATTGGTACGAAGCTACCATGACAACACGATAGTTGTACTTGCACTTATAACCTCGGCGTTGAACGCCCGTAAGCACTTCTATTTGTACGAGCCACGGTCTGCCACCTAACATCGGTATGGGGCACCTTTTTCACACGCCTCTGGTAGAGATCAGGTTCTGCCAAGTAACATTAATGTGTATGTTTGATTCCAAGGTGATAGATGTCAATTGCATCGTTTTCATAGCGTCCGAAGACTATTCGTCGTAGGTCATCTACTGAACTCGAAATCTTTATTAGTTATACAGGGTGACTCAAAAATCCTATTACAGACTTCTAGAGGTTGTAGAGATGACATAGTAGATGAAGTTTTCCTGGGAAGAGAGAGTCCAGAAATGTACCGTTTCGATATAAAATAAGTTTAAATATTGGAACAGTCTCGAGTCTCTCATTTCACTGTACGCAAAAAAGCTGAAAAGAGGGGGCCGTTATCAATACCAGTTGTAGTTATAACATCATACAACGCCTGCATCCGACTACAACTACGGCTGCGAGAACATGGTACGGTCGAAACTAGGAACGCTGGCTCTGGTGCTCCACAGACGGGCTGCACTCTCGACTTTGAAGAGGACGTCCCTCGTGACTTCGAAAACAAGTACTCGAAACATTGCCCATGTCATATGATCCTACAGCACGCAGGGCTGGGCTCATTGTCTCCGCTATGTAAGAGCACCATGAAGCAGGAGATTTGGAAGTGATCCGATCCTCACACTCATTTTATGTCCAAACGGTACATTTCCGAACATGAATTTCATTGCTTCATCTCCTAAGTCCCCTATAAGTCCCACTATAAGAATGTCGTAGGAATTTTGAATCACCCAGTATCCTCGTGAATCAGTCTATTAGTGGAAACCGCACTATATCGTTACAGTAGGTCCTGAATTAGACAAACATACTAGCAGAAATCGTGAAAGGGATATTTCAGTCTCAATATGTACAGAAGATTACTGTTGTTAGATTAGGATTACTTTTAATGTTTTCTATAGCTAACTTACAACAGCACAACAACTTCGTCATCCCAGTCCAGGGCAGAAAATGTTCCAAGTCACTTGCAAGGATTTTATTAACTCTAAACTGTCAACACAGTGTCTCTTCTGACATACAAAGCAACTTATCCATTGGCTGATTCTGAGCCCCACAATAAGGAATGAAGAAACTTAAAACCAGTGTTCCCGTTGTACCACAAATTAGTATCTCTAGACTAAGACGGAAGGTCGGCTTTACCGGCAAAGTTAAACAACAAAACAGTTGCTCTGGTGTTTCTTGCTGAGCAGCGTCGGAAACCACGTAAACTTAATGGATGGCCGAGAATGTGAAAAGTTCCTGGGTTGAAGCCTCGGCGGTATGCTGACGGTGGACGGCGCCGGAATGAGCAACTCACTGATGGAGAGTGAAAGTTCTCAGTTCCTGTCTCAGTCAGCTCACTCGCTGCGAACGCCTTTCGAGCCTCAGCTCGGGGCTATATAGGACGCCCAACCCAGGACATGCAGCGGTCTAGTTAATGTTGTCCAAAAAAATTAGGTCCATGTGCACCACGACCTCATGTGGCGCCGATGAGGCCCCCTCGTTGCGACCGATGAGAGTCCGCGTGTGCAGGAAGAAAAGCAAACCTGACTCCTACTCGGTCCGGGACCCGCTTTCAAAATCTTTCAAGCAGGTGGGCGACGATTCAGGCATCGACCTAGATATGCAGTGAAGCGCTGCGTATTCAAACACAGAGATACGGCGCTGCGATTGGACATGCCCACATAACACAACAAGTGTCTCGTGCAGTTGTTAGATCGGTTACTGCTGCTATAATGGCAGCATATCAAGATTTAAATGAGCTTCAACGTCGTGTCATAGTCGGCGCACGAACTATGGTATACAGCATCCTTGAGGTTGGCCAGCCGGTGTGGCCGAGTGATTCTAGGCGCTTCAGTCTGGAACCGCGCGACCGCTACGGTCGCAGATTCGAATCCTGCCTCGGGCATGGATGTGTGTGATGTCCTTAGTTAGGTTTAAGTATTTCTAAGTTCTAGGTGACTGATGACCTGAGATGTTAAGTCTGATACTGCTCAGAGCCATTTGAACCATTTTTTTTCTTTGAGGTTGCAGTGGATTGGGGATTTTCCCGTAAGACCATTTCACGGATGTACCATAAATATCAAGTATCCTGCAAAAACAGAACCAACTACGACTAAAGAGAATCGTTCAGCGTGACAGAAGCGCAACCATTCCATAAATTGCTGCAGCTTTCAATGATGGGCCATCAAAAACCACTCAACGAAGCATCATCGATATGGGCTTTCGAAGTCGAGACCTACTCGTGTACCCTTGCTGACTGCACGACAGAAAGCTTTACGCCTCGCCTTGGCCCGTCAACACCGACATTGGGCTGTTAATGACTGGAAACATGCTGCCTTGTCGGAGGAGTCTCGTTTGAAATTGTATCGAGCGGATGGACGTGTACGAGTATAGAGACAGCCTCATGAATTCATGGACCCTGCATGTCAGCAGGGGACTGTTCAAGCAGCTGGAGGCCAACTAAAGGTGTGGGGCGTGTGTGCAGTTGGAGTGATATGGAATCCCTGATACGTCTAGATACGACTCTGACAAGTGACACGTACGTAAGCATCCTGTGTGATCTGCATCCATTCAGGTCCACTGTGCATTCCGACGGACTTGGGCAATTCCAGCAATGCACTGCGACACACCACACGTTCAGAATTGCTACAGAGCGGCTCCCTAACACTCTCCAGAGCTTAAACACTTCCACTAGCCAACAAATTCCCCAGACATAAACATTATTCAGCATATATGGGATGTCTTGTAACGTGCTGTTCAGAAGAGATCTTCACCCCCTCGTACACTTACGGATTTATGGATAGATCTGCAGGTTTCATGGTGTCAGCTCCCTCCAGCACTACATCAGACATTATTTCAGTCCTTGCCACTTCGTGTTGCGACATTTCTGCGTGCTCGACGGGGCCGTACACGATATTTAGCAGGTGGGTCAGTTTCTTTGTCTCTTCAGTTTATTACTTACTAATCGCAACATGCATGAGCCCTAGGTGCATCAATACCTCTGGTTGGATAACAAAGCTATATTCTGCCTTCCGGGGCGCCAATATTGGACTCGTTGAAAACAAGTAAGAAAAATGGCAGTATCGCACACTTTTGGTAGTAAGAAGTTCACTTACGGCAGCTGTGTAGGACGATAGATGGTCATAAATTCTCGGTAAGTGAAATACGGAACAGGGGGTTGTCTGAAGTAGTCGCCACTTCGAGTGGGGGAGAGCTAACACCCCACGACCCACGGTGATTTTACCGCCGTCACGCGCCTCCTGCCACTTTCCCAGGCGCTGCGTCACGCCATTTAATAGCGTCATAAAACTGCCCGACAACTTTGTCTGCCCATTACTGCATCACTAAGTCAATATTCAGGTATTAACATCTCCTGTGCGTGAGTGCATATTTGGGTTGGTGGTGGAGATTGGAGAGCTGCCTTGCGGCGTGTTATAAGCTATGTCCACTTCGAAGCTCATGCTCTTCAGAAATACGTTAGTTCAGGGAAAATGATAATCAGTGATTTCTTATTCTAATGTTTCTATTATATAAGCGGAGTCACGTAACAGCGTCGGTCTCCTAAGTCTTTATTACATGGGTTACAAAGACGAAAACAATTCATCAACTTTTAAGTAAGGAAAAATGGAAGATCGGTCCACGCCCGACAGGGTGTGGTACCTCTTAATTCCAAAAAGCAGCGTCGAAAATCAAATGAATTTCACAGGATCATATCTCGGGTTCTATTGATCACATAATAAGGGGTCAAGTGTCTTGGATAACTTTGGCCTAGTGACCATTTGTATGCCTATCGGAAGGTGGGGCATAACTGTAGGTATCCTATAGTACAGCCTCATAATTTAAACATTACACGCTACCTCTAGCCAAACAAATTCAGCAAATCGGTTGGTTCTTTTCCATTAAGTGTAGTCCAGAGTGAGTCTTAGGCGGCTTATAAAAGCACTATTCGATCATGGGTGGTTCCTGAGAAAACCCAGAAAGACAATGATTTTTGGGTACCAAAACTACCAATTGTGGTGAGGACCACTTCCATTCATGGCATCTCATCGAAATTTTCCCATATATTTGAATGATATTCCGACATTTGACTGTACAGATTTCTTCATTTTTTGTTACTCTCAAATGGCGGAAATACCATTCAAACATTGTTACACGACTATGGCCCAAAAATATGAGAAGGTTTTTACTACATATTCTTAAGATGGTGTTCTCGAAGAAATTAGAGATTTTTTCGATATCATTATCTGTCACCGAGATCCAGAGATTAAAATTTGCCATACTTACGCAAAAACAGGTTTTAGCAGTTTTCGCACCGTGGGCCGCATTTATCTAAACAACTAACCACAGAAAATGGGTTTACATTCTTTAGAAATTCATCTGGAAACACAATTTTTCCGTTTTCGAAAATGTTTACCCATTATCAACACACGCCATGCACTCTTTTACTAATAACCGCAGTGGTGTTGAGATCTGCACCTTGTTCTTTCAGAATCTGGAGGGGTCCATTGAATCATGAGCTTTCCTATAATCTACTGAGGTACAAAATACATTCTTATCACAAATTTTTAGAGGTATGGGAATTAGTTTTTGAACTGAAAGTTGTCGTAGGCAAAACTTATGTGTATTATGTAATTACTATTCCTTCAGATGATTCTCTAGCATTTCTTTGTGCATCTGTCCTACATGCAATTTCCGCTATTTTACCCTTACTTTTGGTGTGTTATGAAGAAGTCTATCGCAGCGATAAAATAACGGACTGTGAAAGTGTTCCCAGGACAGTAATGGCCATGTTTTCATCACTTAATATGCATCAAGTAATCTGTGGGTATCCAGTGTTTACGTACTTATACCCTCATCCAATCTCTCATCTCATCCATGTGGGTTACGGTTAGAACTATACTGATAAATACGTGGACGTAGAAGCAACGAAGGGTCCCTAGCGATAATAAAATATGCAAGTCACTCAAGGTTTCAACAAATATCATAGGACAGATGCATATAGTTGCAGCCCTATATCGTTAACATCGCTCTGTTCCAGAATTGTGGAACACGTTTTATGCTCATGTAGTATGATGTTTTTGGAGAACTAAATTCTCCTCTATAAAAATCAACACAGATTTCATAAACAGAGCTCTTGCGAAACTCAGTTCGCTGTGTTCGTCCATATGATCCATGCCACCGCAGACGACGGAGCGCAGGTTCATGCAGTGTTCCTTCACTTCAGGAATGCATTTGACACAGTCCCGCATTGCCGTTCAGCGATGTATGAGACCAGATTTGCGACTGGATACAAAATTTTCCTTATAGACAGAACTCAGCACATTGGAACTAAATCGAAAGATATGAAGTCAATTTCCAAGGAAGTGTGACAGGACCGTTACTGTTTACTGTGTACATAAACGATCAAGCAGAAAGCGTCGGAAGCTCTTTAGGTATGTTGGCAGATGGTATGGTTGTCTAGAAGATAGTAGCAACGCCAGAAGACAGTATCCATTTGCTGAATAACCTGCACAGGAATGGCAAATAGCGCAGACTCTTGCTGTTGACACTGAATGTAAATAAATATAACATATTTCGGATACTATTGTACAGCTAAACTACTGACGACAAGCTTCTGGAAACGGTATCTACCGTAAAATATCTAGAACTATCCAGAGCGATCTTAATTGGAATGACCATATAAAACAAACAGTAGGGGCAGCAGAAGCCAGACCGAGTTTCATAGGAACATATAACTCATCCACGAGGGAAGTGACTTACAAGGCGCTTGTTCGACCGATTCGTGAGGATAGCTCATCCGTCTGAGAGTCTTACCAGGTAGAAGTGACAGTAAAGGTAGAGAAGAGCAAACGAACAGCGGTGCGTTTCGTCGGAAAACCGTTTAGTCGAGTGAGAGCGTGTAACTTTCTTTAACCATGATGTAATAAACTTTACGATAACGTTGAATGAAGTCTGATCTGTGGAATGGATGCTGAACTCGAATTGTCACGCTGCGTGTTGTAACTGTAAATGACGTGCTTACTCTGTGTTATTGTTAGTAAAACTGTACACGAATCGATTGGGCAATGCAACTCCCAATACCAATAACGAAATACAGTCACTGCATAATACATTTAGCCCCTTAGGCACTGAATAATCTGGCCCTGCTCAAAACTGATAACTTTGGTCTCTATACACATAACAAATAAATCAAGTTATGTTACCTCTAGAGCATCAACGGTGGAACACAATATATTCTGGTCTGGGTCGGCCTCGGTGGCCATGCGGTTCTAGGCGCTTCAGTCCTGAACCACGCTGCTGCTACGGTCGCAGGTTCGAATCCTGCCTCTGGCGTGCATGTGTGTGATGTCCTTAGGTTAGTTAGGTTTAAGTAGTCTCATAGTGCTCAGAGCCATTTGAACCATTTTATATTCTGGTCTCTCTAAAAGAAATGTAAATGCTAGCTACAGGCTCAACAGTGTGCAATTCTGGCCATAATACTTGAAATACACATGAAATTATTTTGGCTGATAAACCAACTTCTTTGAAAAATATATGACCTGGATTGGGAGGCGGTACTGACTATGGTGAATTACTAACACTCAGTTCCTTTCAGCAAAATTATATTGCAAATTTGGCTTTTCAAAAACATCTGACAATTGAAGTTACAGTACTCACAATTGATTCACAAACAAAAAAAATGTTTCAAATGGCTCTGAGCACTACGGGACTCAACTGCTGAGGTCATTAGTCCCCTAGAACTTAGAACTAGTTAAAACTAACTAACCTAAGGACATCACAAACATCCATGCCCGAGGCAGGATTCGAACCTGCGACCGTAGCGGTCTTGCGGTTCCAGACTGCAGCGCCTTTAACCGCACGGCCACTTCGGCCGGCGATTCACAAACAATGAGATTTAAACAGCAAGTAATATCTAACTTCATTAATCCAACATAAATGCAAATCATCAAATTCCACACAGCTCTGTTAAGAAATCTCAAAAGCATTTCAAAAATGGAATATCTAACTAGCCTTTTTGTCGAAACAGTTTACGTTCATTCTGGGGTTGCTGAACAATTACAAATTATCAGCCAACTGATATATACTAACGCGCTGGCAAAATCAGAAATCATAATTATTTAACTTGTTTACCTTGGTTGCATGAAGACTTCTGCTTCCATGTTCAACAATATTGACCTACGTACATTAATCTAGCTCTTGGTGGCTTCAAACAGCACACCCCAAAAACTGCCTACGCCATTGTCTTTCCCTCACAGAAAGCTAGCTACAATTGTGCGCCAAGCGCTCTCTTACTCTAATAAAGCAGTACCGTACCTTCGGCTCTGCGGTCGTGCACAATCAGCGATCAGCATTATCGAGCCTATCAGAGACATTCATCATTTATGATGTATTAGTTTCATTTTAATTTATATTCTTATCTTATTCTGGTGCCACATACAAGTGCGCCGCAGTATAACCCTTCCAAGCGTTACAGAGATTCTCAACAAGATCCAGTGGCAGACGCTACAAGAGAGGCGTTGTGCATCACGGAGAAGTTTACCATCAAAATTTCGAGAGAGCACTTTCCGGGGAGAGCCTTACAACATGTTACTCCTCCTCCACAATCATCTTACGAGATGGCCACAACGAGAAAATGGTTCAAATGGCTCTGAGTACGATGGGACTTAACATCTGAGGTCATCAGTACCCTAGAACGTAGAACTACTTAAACCAAACTAACCTAAGGACATCACACACATCCATGCCCGAGGCAGGATTCGAACCTGCGATCGTAGCAGCAGCGCAGTTCCGGACTGAAGCGCTTAGTACCGCTCGGCCACAACGGCAGGCACAACGAGAAAATTCGAAAGACTGGAGTTAATGCAGAGTATTACCGACGATCATTCTTCCCACGCTCCATTCAAGATTGGAACAGAAATGGGGTGGATCAGTTAGTGGTACCAGGCGTACCCTTCGCCACACACCTTGCGGATACGATTCCGAAATAGGAATTTTAAGGAACTTACATGAGGAAACAGGCGCTTTACTGCCAGTTCAACAGCTGACCTATACGGACCTTGCTTGGAGCAGGGTGTAAAAATCGGGCACTCGTGAGAGTAAAGGAGATGGGATTAGTACGCTAGCCTTTTCTTTTCCCCAATTCCATCAACTCCTCAACCGTTAATTTTGAGAAGTGTATTGGAATGCTTTCCTCTCCCGCATGCCTTACCGAATCGTGCAAGCAACCGCGTTTCCACGTGGCCGTCGCCAGTCGGTACTAATTAATCGGACCGCGAACACGATTGCTGGGGGAGCCGTTCTCGGGTTTAACCGAACATTATTTATTCGGCCGCGCCGTGAGCGCCCGCAGTGCTGCCAGCGGGACAGCGATTCTAGTTTATACGTCTGGCTCGCGCTGACAGCTACTGTTAATTAATTCAAAATTCGGACGCAATGTCTGCGGCCGCCGGGTTATTTGCAAACAGCGGTCGCCAATCGAACCCCCTCCTACACGCCTCCGTCCCTGCCGAACGTGGCTTATCAGCCACAAACTGGCGACGATCACTTGGCGAGCAGCAAAAAATATTTAGCGAAATGAACTCAGTGACGCGCGTGCTACACCGCAACAAAAATTGACGAAAGCATCGCCGTGTTCACAGCAAAGGAATGAAGGGAAGATAAAGCGTGGTAATAGCTATTTACTGTGTTTAATTTTGTAATGTTTTTAAAGCTATTAATCATCGCATAGCAGCCGCTCTGTTGTCGTGAAGGCAGTGTTTACGCGTGTCCGTATATCATGTTATCTTGTTTCTTAGTTGGTCCCGTCAGAACAGCTTGAATATATCAATCGCAACAAACGAAACGTGTAATCCGCTCCATTGGAAACGCACTGGCTCACCAGTGAGCTGAGGCTTACGACTGAAAAGGTAAGACTTTTTTTAAATATCTTTCGTGTATGTGTGCTTACTAGACATAGTGTTTCGTTTTAATATCAGTCTAGTGTAAAGTAGCCCCACTTGTGTCGATGCTTGTATGGACCCTCGTATCATACGGGCTTTTGTTTACTTTTGTTAGATCAGGCCAGTGTCGGCTAGACCGTCATGAGAGAGCACTTTGCGCTTCTGATACAGACAGAGGCGAGTACATGGTTCGTTTGCGAATTATATTTACGAATACTGTGAGCTGACACAGCTTTTCATAAGGAGTGACTTTTTCAAATTTCGTCACTGATCTTAGGCTTGAACTCCTATACTTCACGCATATTTTTTTTTTTTAATTTATCAGGCACAATTCTACACTTTACTCGCTATTCAGTGGATAGAACCATTATTTACATAGCGCCAGGAGTTTGTTTTCTGTTTCAAGAACCACTTGTTGTTGTTTGATCCCCCAGTCGAATGATAGCTCTCCTAGCAACAGCAGCAGCGCATTAGAGTACTATGAGTTGACACAGCTTCTCATAAAAAGCGGCTTACGTTTTGTCAGTGTTCTTTAGCTTGAACTCTTACGTTTCATCCCTGTTTGTGTATTTATCAGGCCGCCATTAGCATAGGTAGGAACTGTGATTGCCTTGCTCAGATGCGAGCCAAGTTGGTTACCCTTTGCTCATAGCTCCAGGCAGCGCTGACTTCGGTCATGCAGCTTGGGGCTGTTGCCATTGAGCGTCATTGTGGGCTGCAAGACGTGGCGATTCTAGAGATGCCCAGCATTACCCACGTGTCACCCGATTAGTTCACTACTGAAACCCCCCTCGGGGTACTTCCTGCACTGAGGTTGATCCCTTAGGTATGGCCGAGTGGGACATCGACGAAGGTGTGGCCGGCAGTGAAAGACTTTCCGAGGGCTGACGGGGGGGACACTCCAATTCGTCTGACGAACAGGTTTCAGGCCCTGTCTGTGACTGACAAAGTCCCTGAGCCAGCAGAAGTCGCTCACCCTGTTCCAGAGAAATCCTCTCATCTTGCAAGATCTCAGCATTCACAGAGGGTGGGATTACTTGTGAGAGCTCCAACGATGGGCCTGTAATGGGGCCCCTTAGAGATATGGCTGAGAAGGAGGGGAAGGAATCCAATGTCCACTCTGGGTGCATATGTGAAACGGGTCTTCTAGGTGGCATGAAGAGCACAACGTGCAGCCAACTGCAGGCAGTGGCTCATGCCAGTACTAACGATGTGTGGCCCTCTGGACTGGAAGAGATGCTATCTGGTTTCGGGAGGCTAGTTGACTGCCAGTTTTGCTTGTGAGATGAAGACGGAGCTCATCATCTGTAGTATCGTCTGGAGAACTGACTGTGGACCTTTGGTACAGAGCCGAGTGAGTGGTCGGCATCTGCATTTCAGGCGATTCTGCAACCGTGTAGGTTGCAGATTCCTCGACTTGCGCCTAAGGGTGTTGGGTTTCTAGGTTCCGCTAAATATTTAAAGAGCCCACTGCACGGAGGAAGCGGTTACAGAGGTAGTGGGGGCAGTGTGGAGCGGACTGGTTGGTTGATATGACTAGAGAGTCTCCAGAAAAATTCAGAAAGGGATTCAGTTTCAGAGGTTACAGGACTATCATAGGAAAAGGGTAGACATAGGAACAATCAATATTGTAGCTGTAAGTAGTCATAGCTGTATTGCAAAAGAACCAGAGCCCCAAACGCTAGAAAGCAGTGAATCTCAGAGAGTGATAGGTTCAGAAAGTTGGCTAAAGCTGGAAATAAGTAAGCCGAAATTTTTACAAAGGACCTAACCGTGTTCAGAAAGGATAGATTAAATACAGTTGGTTGTGGAGTGTTGTCATAAGCAGTGTACCTTGTAGTGAAACTGAAACAAATAGTTCCTGTGAGTCAATGTGGGTAGAGGCTATACTTGTCATCTGGAATAAATTATTAGTTGGTTCGTTTACCGACCACCCGACACGGATAATGGAGTTGCTGATCAATTCAAAGAAAACATGAGTGTCATTTCAAGTAGGTACCTTACTCATACTATTATGGTTGATGGTGACTTTAATCTACCCTCGGTATAACGGAAAAATACATGTTTAAAGGCCGTGATAGGCATAAAACGTAGCCCGAAATCGTACTGAATGTCTTGTTTGAAAATTATTTCGAACAAGTTGTTCAGGAGTCCCCTCGAAGTGTAAATGTTTGTGAAAACATACTTGACCTAAGCAACAAATAATCCTGACCAAATAAGGAGCATCACAACGGATACAGGGATTACCTATATGGACATGGTGTCTGTTCTTTCGGACATGACCTGCAGCCGTCTAGAACGAAATTAGAATTATATATTAATACCTTTGGCTGCTGATGGGCATTGATATGTATCAACGGGGGACAGGTGAAAATATGTGTCCGACTGGAATTCAGACCCGGGATCTCCTGCTCACGTGGCAAACGCTCTATCCATCTGAGTCACAGAGGGCACAGGGGATAGTGCGACTGCAGGGACTATCTCGCGCACGTCTCCCGCGAGACCCACATTCTCACCTTATATGTTCAACCACTACATTCTTAGTGTCCCTATCCAACACACTCATTACTCGTGGAAGACATTCTTACCAAGTCCCGTAAGAGTTCGGGTAATATGTGTGTGCATCCGCACAGAAGAGGAAGGTCATGGCCGGTATCGCCAGAACTATATACTTAAATGGATATGGTGTCTGTTCTTTCGGATATATCAGAAGGTGAGGGTTCCCTGCTGTTTTGGGGTGGCATTTGTGGGGCCGACTTACGCCGCTGGTGGTCATGGAAGGCGCCGTAACGGCTGTACGATACGTGAATTCTATCCTCCGACCGATACTGCAACCATATCGACAGCATATTGGCGAGGCATTCGTCTTCATGGACGACAATTCGCGCCCCATGGTGCACGTCTTGTGAATGACTTCCTTTAGGATAACGACATCGCTCGACTAGAGTGGCCAGCATGTTCTCCAGACATGCCTGTGATATATTGAAAAGGGCTGTTTATGGACGACGTGACACACCAACTACTCTGAGGGATCTACACCGAATCGCCGTAGAGGAGTGGTACAATCTGGACTAACGGTGCTTTGATGGATTGTGGATAGTATGCCACGACGAATACAGGCGTGAATCAATGCAAGAGGTCGTGCTACTGGTTATTAAAGGTACCGGTGTGTACACCAATCTGGACCACCACTTCTGAGGATCTCGCTGTATGGTGGTAGAAGATGCAGTGTTTGGTTTTCATGAGCAATAAGAAGGGCAGAAATGGTGTCTATGTTGATCTCTATTATAGTTTTCTGTACAGGTTCCGGAACTCTCTTTATGTGTCTATTTTCGGCGCACTGAAGACATAATACAGGGTGTTCGGAAGTTCGTCTTACAAACTTCTAGGAATTGTACAGTAGAGTGAGTAGACAATATTTTGAAGTTGAACCCATGTCCCGAAATATACCGTTTTTGTGCTACAGCTATTTGAAAAAATGTTGGTAACATGACCACTTTTACGAGCAATTGATTAGGCGTGACCCAGTACATCAATTGTCTCACAGTTTCTCTCATTAACAGCCAAAGAAATTGGTCGAGTATGTGTTGGCAAGTTCTCTTCAACGTGGTGCAATACTGACTTCTCCAATTTGGGTGAGTGACGTCTCGTTAGAGTACCAAAGTCGCGCCTGCAGACGGTGAAAGTACTCTTTCTCGAAGCCGTTGTGGGGAAAAGGGCATGCGATGGAGTCGAATGTTGTGGGGAACGATCGTGATAAAGGCCACGTGCACCTGTGCACATGTTGCCTTAGCACTCACAGACACGCGAATCAGGCTCGAAGTAGGCAGAGAGGTGGGATAGACGTCAAATGACAGTACCCTATTTCTCCTCACAGTGACTACCCGGGTACATACTTAGCATATTTTCAAACGGCTGTAGCACGGAAACAGCACGTTTTCGGCCATGGATTCCTAGTAAAAATATTATGTACTCACTTCGCTCTACAAGTCCTAGAAATTTGTAAAGGGAATTTGCAAACACTCTGTACAATTTTTATTTGGTACAAAGTGTCGGTGTACGGACGGGTTTAGACAGTTTCACAGATTTTTGCACTCATGCTATCACGTAATCGAGACTTATTTAGTTTCGTAAGCGAAAAACGTTCTTTCGTACTGAGTGAAAAAGTGTTGCACTTTTGCAACCTCATTATGGATACGTGGAAACACTACCTGAGGAAAGCATTGTGCACGTCCTGCACGGCTTTAATGAGTGAGGATTTGTCTTTAAAATGAGTGTTGCACTGCAGATCAGTCAGTTGCATCTGCACATACATAGAGACGCTTTCAACTCAAACGACAAACTGTTTCCAAAACAGATGTTAAGTTAACAGTGTCCTCAAAACGTTTAGAAAACTGTGCCTGTAATTCTTTCAATGTAACAATGAATTCCTCAGACCTCGCGCTTCTTTAATGCCAGTGAGCTTATGGAAGTGGACTGTGTTTGTCAGAATTTGTCCTTTTTACAATACAACTTTCTTTTGAAATGCATCCCCAACCCATTAGAAGAAAGTTGTTCCTAACCTTGCAGCGTCTTACTGCGGACAGTGGGCAGTCAAGTCCAGTTAAAATTCGAGATGTGCAATGCATTCTGGTTGTTCTAGTTTTTGTTCCTGCATTCGTCTTGCTTTCTTAAATTCAATAATACACTGTCGTGTATCGCGGACTGTATTAATTGTAAGCTCACACGTTTAGCAGATGACATAGTTATCTCCAGCGAAGTACAATCTGAAAGTAGCTGTACAAGTTTCAGTCAGATCTTGATGAGATTTCATAGTGGTGCAGCAATTGACAACTATTGGTTTTAAATCGATAAATAATTCCAGGCACCCCCTTTTCCTAACCAACCTATTTTGCCATTTTGCAGTAATATATAAAAGATGCATAGTTTTCATTGAAATACACTCCTGGAAATGGAAAAAAGGACACATTGACACCGGTGTGTCAGACCTACCATACTTGCTCCGGACACTGCGAGAGGGCTGTACAAGCAATGATCAAACGCACGGCACAGCGGACACACCAGGAACCGCGGTGTTGGCCGTCGAATGGCGCTAGCTGCGCAGCATTTGTGCACCGCCGCCGTCAGTGTCAGCCAGTTTGCCGTGGCATACGGAGCTCCATCGCAGTCTTTAACACTGGTAGCATGCCGCGACAGCGTGGACGTGAACCGTATGTGCAGTTGACGGACTTTGAGCGAGGGCGTATAGTGGGCATGCGGGAGGCCGGGTGGATGTACCGCCGAATTGCTCAACACGTGGGGCGTGAGGTCTCCACAGTACATCGATGTTGTCGCCAGTGGTCGGCGGAAGGTGCACGTGCCCGTCGACCTGGGACCGGACCGCAGCGACGCACGGATGCACGCCAAGACCGTAGGATCCTACGCAGTGCCATAGGGGACCGCACCGCCACTTCCCAGCAAATTAGGGACACTGTTGCTCCTGGGGTATCGGTGAGGACCATTCACAACCGTCTCCATGTAGCTGGGCTACGGTACCGCACACCGTTAGGCCGTCTTCCGCTCACGCCCCAACATCGTGCAGCCCGCCTCCAGTGGTGTCGCGACAGGCGTGAATGGAGGGACGAATGGAGACGTGTCGTCTTCAGCGATGAGAGTCGCTGCTGCCTTGGTGCCAATGATGGTTGTATGCGTGTTTGGCGCCGTGCAGGTGAGCGCCACAATCAGGACTGCATACGACCGAGGCACACAGGCCCAACACCCGGCATCATGGTGTGGGGAGCGATTTCCTACACTGGCCGTACACCACTGGTGATCGTCGAGGGGACACTGAATAGTGCACGGTACATCCAAACCGTCATGGAACCCATCGTTCTACCATTCCTAGACCGGCAAGGGAACTTGCTGTTCCAACAGGACAATGCACGTCCGCATGTATCCCGTGCCACCCAACGTGCTCTAGAAGGTGTAAGTCAACTACCCTGGCCAGCAAGATCTCCGGATCTGTCCCCCCTTGAGCATGTTTGGGACTGGATGAAGCGTCGTCTCACGCGGTCTGCACGTCCAGCACGAACGCTGGTCCAACTGAGGCGCCAGGAGGAAATGGCATGGCAAGCCGTTCCACAGGACTACATGCAGCATCTCTACGATCGTCTCCATGGGAGAATAGCAGCCTGCATTGCTGCGAAAGGTGGATATACACTGTACTAGTGCCGACATTGTGCATGCTCTGTTGCCTGTGTCTATGTGCCTGTGGTTCTGTCAGTGTGATCATGTGATGTATCTGACCCCAGGAATGTGTCAATAAAGTTTCCCCTTCCTGGGACAATGAATTCACGGTGTTCTTATTTCAATTTCCAGGAGTGTACACCGAAAACTTTTGCAACTGACAGTGGAATAACGTGTGTGGCCTCAGAAATTTTGCAATTCGTACAACAAATTTCTTCATCTGTTCCATGCCTGCAAATTTATCGCAAAGTGCATCTTGATCTAGAGGACAGAGGGGGGGGGGGGGGGACCGCACAATAACCCTGGGTTCGGTGTGGGGCGGCGGAGGGATGAAGTGGACTGCGGTAGCCGTCGTGGGGTTGTGGACCACAGCGGCTGCGGCGGGGACGGAGCCTCTCCGTCGTTTCTAGGTCCCCAATTAACATACAATTTAATACATAATGTGGAGATTTACGAAAATACAGAGAAAATATAAGAAGTAATCGTTAAAATAAGACTAATCTTTCTTGGACGCCTGTACCATATGAATGGCCACAGGCTAACAAAACAAATATTTCTGCATTTCTGGAAGAAAAAATCGATATTAGCATGGATTACAGAAATAAGGAAAGAACTAGAAAGAAAAAGAGCATAAAAGAATCGTAAATAACAGACGACAACTTCTTTAACAATAAAACACTAAATTTATAAGGCTGTAAAAGCAGAAGAGATAAGAAATGGAGAATAGCATGGACAGAATAAAGGAAATGACTGCATGGGGATAAAAAAACGAGGGAGCACAAGAAAAACAGGAAACAACAACAATAAAAGAGGAGGATCTGAGTTGCTCAGAACGAAAAAAAAAATTTTTTTTTGACATGGTTAACCACGATGCGGAGGTCCAAGGTTCAATTCTCGGTACCGCTATAGACTTTTCATTGCTGTGAGGACTTGAACGGATGCACTCTGCCTCCAGACGACAACCGAGGATCTATCTGAATGAGAAGCAGCTTCTCCATGGTCTGCAAGGCCCACAACGGCCAGGAGAGCTGTGTGCCGGCGTCCCTCCATACCACATCGAAATGGCACCATTAGCTGACGACATGCTATTCCACTATTCAAATAATGCATACACTAACGTGCCAAAGCATAATGCGTATTGCCCACCACTAGAGTGAATGGCGTCTGATGGTGTTGGGGTATGAGACGCGCTAAGAAGAACAGAATCTAACGGAGCATCAGTCTACCGACGATAGGGATCGGAAATCGGGAAACGCACGTGCATAAGCAAGTCTGAGGAACGGCGAAGCTGGCCGACTGTTCACGTGCTACTGTCGGGGGCGTGTGTGGAAAGTAGTTGAAGGAGGGTAAAAATCATGAGGAAGCGACATGGTGCTGGATGTACACGCGTCAGCACACAATGTTCGAGGCTTGCCCTCTCTGCAGAGCAGGCAGCGATTCGTGACACATGTGACTACAGAGTATAAAACTGCCGCAGGCACGTGTGTAACGGTGCAAACCGTTCAGCGCACATTGCTGAACGGAGATCTCTACAGCAGATGACCCCTCCATCATCCTGTGGTGATCCAATTACATTGCGACCTACGATGGCAGACGCCATGGGATCATCAAGATTGGACATTTGATCAAGAGAAAATTGTCACCAGATCGGATTAAGCACGTTCGCTGTTATACGTGGTCCGTGGTCGTATTCGGATAAGCTGTCACTCAGACGAGTGAGTAGCTGAAGTGATCGGCAAAACGGGCAGATATAGAAGTAAGTTCGTGTGTACACCGGGGAAGGGAGTTGGATCCATGCTGTTCGTGTTGTATATTAATGATCTTGCGGACTGTATTAATAGTAAGCTCACACGTTTAGCAGATGACGTAGTTATCTCCAGCGAAGTACAATCTGAAAGTAGCTGTACAAGTTTCAGTCAGATCTTGATGAGATTTCATAGTGGTGCAGCAATTGACAACTTGATCTATCTGTTCAAAAATGTAAAATTGTTCACTTCAGACAACGAACGAACATAGTTGCCTATGAATATACCATTATTTTTTAATCTATTCACTTTCGGTTTGTGTCTGTACAGCCATCTCAGTAATGGAAAGATGATACACGACAGATGTTTAGATGTGTGTGAATTCCTAAGGAACCAAACTGCTGAGGTCATCGGTCCCTAGACTTACATACTACTTAAACTAACTTAACGCTAAGGACAACACTCACATCCATGCCCTAGGAGGGACTCGACCCTCCGTCGGTAGTGGTCGCACGATTAGTGACATCGCGATACACGACAGTGTGTTTGTTGCGACTTTTGTGACGCTTATGACGATACATAGGTAGAGACAACACAACACCCAGTCCCAGAGAGGAGAAATTAATATAGTGTCAGTGGGCCGCAGTAGGAATCTATAAATTCGTACAAATACTTAGGTGTATCACTTAGTAGCTACATGAAGTGGGACGATCAGATAGGCTAAGATGTGGGTAAAGCAGGTGGCAGACTTCGATTTATTGGTAGAATAGTGGGAAAGTGCAATCGGTCTACAAAGGAAATTGCTTAAAAACCGCTCATGAGACCCATCCTAGAATATTGTTCAAGTGTGTGGCACCCGTACCAAATACGACTAGCAGGAGATTTTGAACGTATACAGAGAAGGGCAGCACGAATGATAACAGATTTGTTTGACCCGTGGGAGAGTGTCACAGACATTCTGAAGGAACTTAAATGGCAGACTCTTGAAGATAGACGTAAACTATCCCGAGAAGACTACTAAAAATGTTTCAAGAACCGGCTTTAAATAACGACTCAAGGACCACACTGCAAGCGCCCCACACATTCCCTCCACGACGATCGTGAGGATTATATTAATTACAGCAGGCAGAGAAGCACTTAAACAATCATTATTCCCGATCTCCAAGCGTGAATCAAACGAAAAAAGTGGTACAGTGGGATGTACCCTCTGCCATGTACTTTACAGTGGCTCGCAGATTACAGATACAGATTTAGATGAAGTCTGTCTGCTCGGAACATGTACCGTGCCACGAAGGGAGTAAACAACAGTTGCAGACTGTGTGAACACTATTGCCACCGCCTGCTCATGCTTGATCACCGATGGTGGCAGAATCATTCACGACGATAATTGTCCTTGTCTTAAGACCAGAATCGTGTTCCAGAGACTTGATGAGCACGATCGTGACCTATAGCTGATGTGTTGGCCACCATATACGCCTGATCTGAATTCGATGGAACGCATCTGAGATGCTACCGGGCGCCAGCTCTACAACCACAAACCACCGGCCAGAAACTACTTGAACTGCATGATCTGAGCCTAGACATATGGAACCATATTCCTCCAGAAGTCCGGGACTTGTCCAATCCATGCAGCGCACAGTCACCACAGTATTGCGTTTTCATGCTGGTAAAACCCACTGTTAAGCAGGTGGTCAAAGTGTTTTGGCTCTTCAGTGAATTTTATTCACTAGGAGACTGTGTTTGCGCTGCATTGCAGGTTTCACGAAATGTGCGATATTCGTTACAACGTAGGCTGCGCAGTCTATAGATTTTAGATGCCGTGTGTGAATCGAGCAAGCTGTGTTTAACTAAGATAAACTGCAAGAACTATTTACCTAAAAATTGAATGTAAGTCGCAAAAAATTGTGTAAGGAAACAGTTTTGTTTCGCAGCACTTCCGTCACAATTTTCGTTTCATTTCCACTGAGTTTTTAAAGCTGGTTGCTAAGGTCTGTTGATGTAGGTGAAAAAAAAGAACTGGGCTATCGAAGCACAACTTAGGAGATGCCCTCAGTTTCAATTCAGCCAGATGAGGTACAGTTTTGTATGGAGCGACGATTACATCACACAGCACAAATTTTGAGCCAACAGTTCTTTTAAAACCACAGATGCGGGCTCCATATGTGTTTTTTGTTTTTTCTTCTTTGCCGATTGCGAACTGCGAGGAGAGTCTCGTGTCATTCAGCTACAGAGAAGTGACACGGCTCACTTTATAATTTGGTCATTACTTATAGTCCACCTGAAAAGCATTACTTTACCCAGCCATTTTTATGCGATTCTGTAATTTCGAAATAGAAATTTCTTCATACACCAGTTTTTAAGCAGCTCTTCTTCTGTGTCCACTTCTGGACAAGTTAACAAGCATTTTTAACACCAACGCTTCGAGGTTTTCCTCACGCTACAAGTATGCACAGTTAGTTCGCGGAAGTACGTACATCAGCGCTCGCGAAAACTAAGTAATGTTGATATCTATTAACTTTCAAGTGGTTCTCGTATTTTCTGAGCAAATATCACTAATATTTTGTAAGTTTTTCATTTTCATGACGGACCTGCTACCGAGGAGGCGACAGAAAACAACATAAAGTGCGGTTGGTGTTTTACAGATTGTTACTTGCCGCCTTCATGGCGATGCAATTTTAGTGGCTAGTGGTGTGTTCTACACAAAAAAAGGTAAGAAAGTCATAATGCTAGGTGGAATGGAACAGAGCTAACAATACATCAATATGTTCGTAAGTTCGTGCTTTTTGTTCTACCACTTGACACACAGCTTATTTTCACATTTTAAGCCGTTCAGGCAATATTGTGGACATGCAGGGTATAGTGATTCAGCAGGCTGTCATTGGAATTTCCACTCTAATGTGGAACTGGCAGTAGTTGCCGGCAGGGATTCGCAAATACGATCGGCTGGCAGTTCGGAGCGGGGATTGGGGGTGGGGGTTGGCCGTCGACCCGCCCCGGGGTCAGGAATGGTAGGTAATTAACAGGGCAGCGCGCGCCGCCCGATTGACCGAAGGTGGACACTGGCTGATTGCGTGCTGTGTGGGGGTGGGACGGGGGATGTGTGTGGGCGGCGGGGTTTGGGGGAGGCCATGTAGCTCACGCTCACATCTCGTTGCGGCGACACACGAAACCGCGTGCCCCTGTACCGCCACGCTATCCTATAGAGGTGACAGGCCAAAGCCTATTATCAGCCGGGCATTTATAACGTACCGTGTAACAGTCGAAGTCGAGGTTACATTCTTACGTTCTCATTCTCGGGATACTTTTCTTGTAAGATGTTTTTAAGTTCAGCAGCTCGTTGAAGTATTGGCCTCCGCACGGGTTCATAATTCTTGATTGGAATGCTATGTCTCTCGTAAGTTCACGGATTTTGTAATGGACCATTTACGTCAGGGCAGGTCACGGCGTGCCAAACTTCACTCGTGCAGGGTGTGCACATGCGGTCCGAGTGCAGGCCAGGGCCTGACCTGTCTCGGCTTTGCTCGGTTCTTCCCGGATTTCATTGCTTATTGTGGTTTGGTACTACTCGGTCGGCAGATTCATGGTGACAGCGCTCTTTATCCTTCGCTGTTTTTTCGTGGTATGAAGGGCGTCCACAGGTCCAGTGGATGGTTGCACAAGAACAGACCATCTAGCTATCTATCGTCACAGTCCTTTAAAATGAGTGGGGGAGAGGGATGAGAATTCTCAGAACATATCAACTGATACAACAATTTTCTATGAGACGACATTACAGTATCACGCCGTAAGAACGTAAAGATTTAGATGACGATGCAAGAGCAAAACATTACAGCGATCGACAGACGGGATTCATTGTTATGTGCATGAAGAAGCAACTTGTGCTAAATTTGCAGGCACAGAACAAGTGAAGAAATTGGTGGTACGAATTGCAAAATATCTGAAGTCACAGGCATTATTGCACAATCAGCTGCGAAAGTTTTCGATGGAAGTGAACGAAGAGCATAGAGACTTTATATGTTACTGCAAAGTACGTTGGGTAAGTCAAGGTGCATGTCTGGAACTATTCCTCGATTTAAAACGGGAGGCACAAAATTATAACATCCGGAATGGTTTACAGACCTCCCATTTTAACTTGTATTGACTGCACAGTGCCCGCAATAACACATTGGAAAGTGAAAAGAAACTTCTTTCTGATGTGATGGAGATGCATTTAGAAAGAAAATCGCTCTGTATAGGGGATGCATTTTGATAAACAAACCGACTGACGTTGAAGAAAGCAACAGGTTTGAAGAATTTATTGAATTAATTGTGATGTTGAAAGAATTAGAAGGATAGTTTCCTGAATATTTTGGGGACACTGCCAATGTAAATACTGTTTTTGAGCTGCTTTCCAGACAGTTTGCTATCTCGGTTCAAGGCACTGATGCAACTGACTGATCGGCAAGATAATTCCCGTATTGAAGACAAATGCCTTTAACGTTAAAATTGCCGAGGATGTCTACATTGGTTCCCTTGGGCAGAGTTTCAACGTTTCCATAAATATATTGCAAAAGTACCTCAGTCTTTCGATCAACGTATGTCTATGAAACTAAATAAGTCAAGATTACGTGTTAACCTCAGTGCGAAAATCTATGAAGGTGACTGCGTCTGTCTCTATGCCAAAAGTATATACCTGATAAAAGTTATATTACTTCTTCAGTGCAACAAAAATAATGAAATAAAACTGGAAATTTGTTTCGTTTATGATATATGTAGTAGAAATTGTGAACTATGAAACCAAGTCGTACAGCAGTGAGACTGCATTGCCATTTGAATGTGGCGGGTTCGCAATTTCCCCCTCTTCTCCACCCTCACAGTCAGACAACGTGGCGTGGCGGTGGGAAAGTGTGCCTGCCAAGCTGGGCGCTGTGGCACCCAGCCAAGGGTATGGCTCGTGAGACGAAATCATGACCACCCCTGATTGACTTACAGAGGTGCTGAAATTTAGTAAAAGGGAAGCTGGAGCGAGAGCGCAGTCGGACAGTGTGTGGCTGCTTGCTTACGGAAGGCGTATAACACTCATTCACAACATCGGTGACATCGGTGACGAGTATACTGAAGGACAGAAATGTCTTTCGTTTCGAGTTCGCGAAAGTAAGCAAACGATATTGAGAGACTAGGTAAGTGTAGGTGGCACATAAAGTGAGTAATAGGCTTATATGCCAACAAAAAGAGAGTAAAGGGCAGAATTACCTATGTCAGTGCATTACTCTTGCATATTTAGTGCAGAAGTTCTGCCGTATGGCAATTACAAATTTTATATCTTCATTAAAATTGATAGGATTGTGACCGACAAGGTCTTGTTGATTAGCTCTTGTAAGACCAATTAGTTTGGATGGACAGAGCTTACATGCTCTATCCGACTCAGGCGCGATAGCGTGAAGTAACAGAATAGCAGGCTTAATTACTTTGTAAACAGAGGTAAGATACACCTTAACACACAGTAGCAAGCCATTCGGGAACCATAGTTGCGGTGTAATTCACAGTCAGGAGATACAGCTGACATATATTTACGTCGATAAGCTGATGATCAATCATGAAACAATTTAATATGCAAATTGGGAGATAATAATAAGGAACAACAATAATTGGATTACATGACGTGAAAGAGAAGACAATTTCTTTTCAGAACAACCCCGCTTATGAGTATACTGTCATTTACTCACGTTTATTCTTCTCTATAAATTATCCAGCTGAAGACCAATATGTAACAGACTGTATTGAAACCGGTATAACTTCGTCGTATCACAAAACGCCCAAAGGAATAAGCGGAGGGACTGGACCTTAGGGCAGGGGAGCATTCACCTTTTATTGTTCACAATATTTATTAAAGTTAATCGACAGAAATAACAATCGTCATAAACTTTAAGTGAGAGAATATTTATACATGAAGCACACCAAAGCAAATATAACAACTTTTCGAAAGAGAAAGACAATACCTTTTTATAAAAAATTGAATACACTGAACGCCTAAAGCGCTACTGTTAACTTACAGACAAGTTTAAAACCTTCCCCAAATATATCGTTTAAAAGAAAGAGTAACTTTATACACGAACTGTGAATAACTGTATTTTGTATTAACAAATAGTGAAGAAATGACATTTATAATAATAAACTCCAAGTCAGAGAACATTTATACATGAAGTCTATCAGTTACCTTTAGTTACCAACGAATGTACAACAACTTTTCAAATGAGAAACTTAATACCTTTTTATAGGAAATAGAAAACACTGCACGCCCAAAGGGCTATCGTAAGTTCACTTACAGATAGTTTTAAAACCTTGCCCAAATATATTCATTAAAGAAAAGAGTAACCTTACATACGGATTCTCAACTAGACAGGCAATAATCTACATCAGACACTTCTCTTACAAATGGTTCCCAGCTCACGGCATCTGCCAAGCGCGGACATGAACGTTCTGCGGAACGACCAAGACGGGCCACACCTGGTTGTGCCGCAAGGGCCCGATTTATCGGCCCGACCGACAGCGCGAAGTACGGTTGAATCGCTGATTGCAGAAACAACATTTGTCCACTTTTTGATTAAATTGAGTTAAGAGCTGATTTCTATGTTATGGCGCTCCCTCTATCGAATGAATGCAGAAACAACATTTGTTCATTATTCTTAATGGGACAAACAAGATCCCGACGTCATAAGTGAGAGGAGAAAGAACACTTGTCCAGGACTAGAGCTATTTCTGCAGCCAACGTTGGCTAGCCTGTTGTGTAATATCATCTCTGTGTTCGCACGGTGTTTCTTTGTGAAGCACAGCAATGTTGAACAGGGAAGATATGGATGTACATGATGGCGGTGATAGTAGAAAGAGGAAAAAAGGTGTAAAGAATGTTTAGTATCAGCGTGAAAACATAAAGAGGTCGCGAATTAAAAATTTAGAGTACAAAAACTACAGTGGAAAGTTAGTTTCAAAGAAAACCATTGGTGTGGACTGCAAGTAAGTAATGTTCTAATACGGGAGGTTATACCTCAGTAAACTAGTAAACTAATGATTTATTGCGTGACTGAAATGTCTGTGTAATTTTGTACATGTCATAGAACCTGCTTTGGAAGAATTCCTGAAGAGGAAAGAATTGAAGTATTTTCACTTTTCTACAACATGACATCAACGGACACACAAGATTCTTATCTCCAAGGGCTTGTTACTGTAGGTAATATTTCCAGAAGACGAAGAAGAGTACCAGAGGGAGGCAACTGCAAACCAAGATGCAAAAATTATCAGTATTTTATTAATTCCAGCGCTGGACGATCAGAGGTATGCAAGAAAGTTTTTTTAAGTATCCATGGTGTCAGAAACCAAAGGGTAAGGAGGATAAGCAATCTTCTTGCTTGTGGAAAGTTGCCTAGTGACCAGAGCGGTAAAAATCCATCAGGAAATCAAATCGGTGGTACAGAAATAAGTTTGATAATTGATCACATAAATTCCTATCCCCAAAAAATTACTCACTATGACATTAGAGAACAGCGTTATTAAAATAGACAACTTAATGTCAAAATCATGCATGAGCAGTTCAGATTACGACATCCCCAAGCAAGTAATATTAAGTACGAATTTTATTTAAAAATATTCAAAGAACGTTTTTCACTTACATTTGGTCGACCACAACTTGACACATGTGGTACTTGCGAAGCGCTTCAAAATAAATTACGAAACAAAACACTGAATGAAAAGGCTGAGAGGGCTGCCGCTGCAGAAATGATGGCTAATAAGCGCAGGGCCGCAAAGTTTTCTGCTCGTATTTGTGAAGTACAAGCATTGTGTCAAAAAAGACGAGGATGTTTCAGGTATTTCCATAGATTTTATGCAAAATCTATCCCTTCCTACCATTCCACTTCAGGAAGTTTTCTACCTTCGGCAACTCAATGTTAATGTATTGAATATCTACAACCTGAAGACAGGATGTGCAACATTGTACATTTATCATGAAGGTGCAGCAAAGAAGGGTCCCGATGAAGTCTGCACGTTTCTGTTGCATTACATACGAAATTAGTTACCACAAAACATAAAATACCTGCATATATTTTCAGATGGCTACCCATGGCAGAATAAGAGTAATACTATGGTCAGGTTCCTCATGGCAGTTGCAGCATCTCAGTATTTACTCAGAATTTATCATTATTTCCCGGTCAGAGGCCATTCATTCTTTCCCTGTGACAGGGACTGTACAGTGATTAAGAGGAAAATTCGAGCTGTCGATAGGATTTATAGCATCATGTAGTTTGTAGAACTTGTTGTTGCTGCAAATACCTTTAACAAATATCAGGTTAAGTTGCTTCAACAGAATTTGTACTGGCTTTCAAACAATGGTGGCCTAAATTTTACAAACGCAATGCCTTGTCTTTGGAAACAATGAACAGCAAAGTGCTCACAAGGAATGAGAAACAACCCTTCACCGTTTCAGAATTCATGGAATTTGAATACAACAGTGAGTGTAGTGGGAACGTCATTGCAAAACCATATATTAGAAGCATGGTGACGCACGATTTTCGTTTACTTCTTGATTTAAAAACAACAGTAGCTCTACCGACGGCTACAGCATACGAAAAATGTGTAGCACTAAGTGAGAAGAAAATAGCTGACCTCAAGAAATTGGAGCCGTATATCCCTGAAGAGCACCTAACCTTTCACAGAGCTCTCTACAACTGGCCTTCAGTAGACAACAGAGGGCCTGACAGTGGATAATAGACATGGGTACAAGCAATATTTCACCAAGCTTGCTATTTACCTGATTGTAATTTGTAGTTAAAAGAAGTTGTTTAGAATCTGTTACGTACACATAGGATAAGAATTTTGGTAAGGATAAATAATATAGCTGATCTCCAGAAAATGTTATGTATCCTAATAATAACAATTTTTGTATTGAACATCTTCCTAGGAATTGGCTGGGAAAGGACTCAGCCTGTGCTGGATAGGATGGATGCCAGTCTTTGTTTTTCAGGCAGCCTTTATTTAAACAATTTGAGGCAGTAGCTCCATCCAATGTGTTCACCATGAGGTCTAGAGTCCAGCTGACCTAGTACACAGTACTGCCACCAGACTGCACTTTATCCCATAGTCGACTGGGAGGAAAATGGCAGGAAAATGACTCAGTCTGTGCTGGGCTGCTGGAGACAGGGAGGAGTGTACTTTATTTATTATGGAACAATTTATTTAGGTACGGATTTTACATAGTTTATTTATTACACTGAAACTGAACACCCGCTCTGACATGCTTGGTATCGCAAACTGCTCGAAAATCACCGAAATAATGCAGTACACTGATGTACAGACACACAAACCACTCGTAAATTGTCAAAATAATGCATGTATAATGATCTGCAAACACGCTTGCTAATTGTAAACTGTCGAAATGATGCACTGAACAGCCTACAGAGCTGCAAAGTACCCCGAAATCACCGAAATAATGCAGTTCACTCATGTGCAGACATGTTCACTAATTATAAACTGTAGAAATAATGCGTGCAATTTATTTAGGGACAGATTTGAGCTACTTTATTAATTAGATTGAAACAAAACACTCACCCTGGCGTGTTTGAGGTCGCAGGAAGTGGTCTACAGACATACACTGATGTGCAGAGATGCAAACAACTTGTAAATTGTTAAATTAATGCATGTAAAAGGCTCTGCAAACACTCTTGCTAATCGTCAACTGTCGAAATCATGCATTGTACAACCTGCAGACCTGTTCACAAAATAATGCGACAGACACGAAAACAACTTCTAAATCACCCAAATAATGCATATATAACGCTGTACCAACATTCTCACAACGCTTAAACAGCCGAAAATAATGCACTGCACAGACAATCAGTGCACGTAAAAAACGCTTACGAACTATAGTCAATCGCGACATATCAGCGAACTGCACCCCTAGAGAACTCCAAGGTGGACACGCCGGTAGCGTGGTGACACCGGTCCCATACATGAGACGCCCCGTGGGTCTTGCACGAATGTTTATCACTGATGGTGCAATACCCCTCTACCTGTGGATACTGACATCACAGGTCAATCTACAGAAATCCGTTCCAATGCCTGCCAGAATAGCACAGAGTACATGTATCAAACCAACAGTGCGATTACACGTCGCCGAAAGTGCTACCTAGTAGTAAAATTACCGAATTTAGAAAGTGATTTGGCTAAGGAACGTGATATGAAACCGGTATTTGCAACTCCCTTACGCCGGCACCGCTAGATATTTCTCCAGTATTTGTAATGCATTCTGTCTCGATGCCATGGCAGAGGTTTCGTGATATACCGACTGGGCTATACTCAATGGTTGATTAAGAAGGATCACAAACAGTAGATGGGGTGCTGATTGAGGTCGTAAGAAATGTACACTAGCTTTTCAGATCTCTAGTGTTACACTATCTGCTAGAAATGCTGTCTGAGATTTGGAATCAAGACTCTCCATTCAACCACATACCTGCATTGGATCCTATGGAGAAGTCCTTTAATAATTACAGCCACTAGTGAATCATATTTATGGCACTCTCATATCTCGAAACGAGTCACTTTTCTCGAACCTACCTACTACAGTAAAATTCCAACGTCGTTTTAGGTAGTCCTTACGCATCTTGCAGCTGCTGCCATTTCTGCAGCTTTAAGGATGTGATCATTCATATTTAAGTCGGGACTGAGTAGAATCGGAGAAAGCTATATCTACCACCTTCTGAAACCTGTGCAGAAACAGGCTAAGCTTAGTTAACACAACAGAACTACGTTTTGAACATTCTATGGAAATGGGACCATATTGTCGTAGCTCCGCCAACTGTTCACGATGTGTAAGGTCAGCGCCAAACAAAGACCACTCCTGCAGCAAGAAGTAGTATAAAAGACAGTGTCGGAACTGGGAGAAAGATGGGGATTTTGCTACTGCATTGTGATGCATCCCCAAACAACATACAAGTACCGCTGTCCAAAGCAGATCCATGTTCCTCAGGGCCCATTCACGTCGATCACCCCAGTATCATATCTTCATTATTCTGTACCATCCAACAGAGAAAAATTACGAACTACAAAAGCTCCACTAACTTCATCCAACAGAGAACTCGGATAAGATGTTTACCTCATCTCTCTGCTCCCATATACTGAAAATAAATACTGTCTGCCTGCAGGCATAGAGTACATGCTACCATACTATTAAATATACAGCTACTGATCCATTACACGGACCAGTGTAAAGGTGCACCCCCTGTCCTGTTGGAGGATGACCGTATCCCACAAACTATACTATAAGTCTAACAGACCCTCCCTGTGACCCTGTACCGTTGTTTGACACGTTTTTTTGTGCTGTAACACGTTTTGTGCACTGCCATGCATTCTGTTTTTTCCGCCACAACTTTGAGATCTGTGTCAGGTACTAAACTGACATTAACACATTCTGATCCATTGCTTTTCACAGAAAACTAGATATCACATGCTATAAGTGTACCATAACACACCACACACACTGAATGATTTTAAATAAAAGACTGTTACATCAGGAAACTAGAAGAGTTTGGCGGCATTGTGAAGAGTTTCCAAACTGCTGTCTGAAGGTGATTGATGACCTTTACATTTAAAGTCGTCTGCCACAGTGACGGAATAGCAATGGCTCTGCATTCTGTTTCGACTGATTCCTCATACTGCAGTCATGTACGCAATCACTGTTTCGGTGATAGCCATCCCCAGAAGGTGCCCCTCCACCAAAATTCTTTCTTCAACTCAAAGAAGCTTTGTCCGTCAATCATTATGTGGTAGCCAACAGTGTACCCGTGAACAGATGGGATGGAAAAGACACCGTCGATGTACTGAAATAATAAGCATCACAGTTGATAATTCAAACAATTTTGGCAATTTTATAGTAATTTCAAAACCAACCAATGATGCAACAGCATGTTTTCCAATTTCAGTATCATAACTAAGCCGTCTCTTCTCTACTTAGCTAGTATCATTGCGAATGGAAATAGATGACTGTGCGGTACATCCATTCATTGTTAATTCTCTAACATATACATCATCGAAGTGTACTAGACAGTGCTATACACATTTCTAGCACCTCGAGCATTGCGCTTACTTTATGAACTATCTCTTTGTGGATGGGAGTCACAGAGCATTCTCACAGTCTTAGGATAAAATTAGAGACTGAAAGACCCCCTTGCACTGATTTTGACAAACCTACCCTGCAGCACCGTTACCGCTTTAATCCGCAACCGACCAGAAGTAGACTGCTACATTCCACATCTCGTGAATGTATGGAGCTTGCAAAATCCTCACCCATCTAAAAGCACAAGATTTCTCCAGGTGCGCCCATGGTGAAGAGGTTAGCACTCTTTATCGATGTATTGTAATACATTTAAAAGTGTTGTGATGTGATTGAAGATGGTTAATAAGAACAAGAGATTTTTAAGCAAGATAGAGCTCCAGATGAATGGAGTTCGAAGCATTCTGAATAAATCAACTACACTATCAATTTTACAGAATTGTTCTGGTGTCTGGAATCAGTATCAGGAGGATATTGGTAAGAGAGAGCATAAACACATGCACTCCTAAGGCTACACAGTTCTGCACTTAAAACAGGCTATAATGTTAGATCGCTAGATTTTCCAATCTATCAGCCATGTGGAATGCAGCGCTATTAACACTCGAATGTAAGAAATATATTTCCAGCACATGACATACACCCTTCTTGCAGGTTCCTCTACGATAAACTACGGTAACAAACTCTAAAACGAAAAAAACTACTTCCTTAAAACAGTGCTCTGTATAATACATGCACAATATAGTTTTGCAGAGATGTATATCGTCCACTGTTCACATCCGGTCATGGTACAGAAATTATTCTATGTCCACCTCAGTCCTATATAAAATGATCGTTAGTAATGGAGACTACTCTAACAACATAACAGATAAACGTGTAGGAACAGCGTCTGACATGTGAAATTACAAGTCATGCTGCCACTAATTCCGTGAACAGCACTACTGTCAAGCAGATGTATACACAGTGATGCAGTGTCTCACAAACACCTATCGCCAAATTAGTTAGGAAACTGACGTATTGAAGGAGAATGGAGTACATCACACAAATCTTTGTTTGTTTAGAGGAATATGTCATATTTCATCACACATGAGATAGACCTCCTCTGATGACTGAGAGGTCTACTGTTAACAATCGCAAGTAGACACTGCTCTACGACCCACACAAAACATGTGGTTGTATACAGGTCGTATACTGGGTATGTCACACAACTGATGCATCTTGACAGAACATCAATAAAAAATGGTCAAATGACCTGCAGCAACTTCTCCCTCTCTCTATCTAGAATGAATCACTATGACAGTTTACAATTAGCCAGCGTGTTTGCATTATTTTGACAATTTACGAGTTCTTTGCGTGTCTGTACATCAGTGTACTATATTATTTCGGTGATTTACGAGTGGTTTTCTCGCCTGTAGGCTTTGAATTGCGAACTCAAGCAATTCAGATCGTGTGTTTTGTATCTGTGTAATAAATAAACTATGCGAAATCAGTTGCTAAATAAACCGCAAAAAAATAAATAAAGTACACTCCTTTCTCTCTCCGGCAGCCCAGCACAGGCTGAGTCATTTTCCTGCAATTTTCCCCTGCAACCGCTATATGATGAAAGTGTACTCTGGTGGCAGTATTGTGTACTAGGTCACTTGGACTCCAGACCTCATGGTAGGCACACGGGATGGAGCCAATGCCTAAAATTGTTTAAATAAAGAATGAAAATAAAGACCCACGTCCATCCTATCCACCAGGTGAGCACAGGGTAAGTTCTTTCTCCGCCGTTTTTTCTCCCCAGACCACCACCTTGGATTACGTCACAGAAGGGTGGAAGCGCCCTCTTGTGGCAGTATTGTGTACTAGGTCAGCTGGACTGCAGACCTCATGCTGAATACACTGGATGGAGCTACTGCTTCACATTGTTTAAATAAAGACTGCCTCAAAAATACTTACATCCATCCTAACCAGCACAGGCTGAGTCCTTTTCCACCCAATTCCTAGGAAGAGGTGGCTGTCAGAGGCAGCCCAAGTGACCTCTTTCCAGCCATTTTCTTAGGTTAGTGGAGGTAGCCATGGTGTGTTGCATTGTCCTGCTCGAATTTGAACTTCCTGTCATATCCTGGGGAAGAGGAGGGAAGAGGATGGGAGGGGCTTAGATTAGTGGAGGTAGCCCAATTGACACATCTTCCCTCCAAAATTTGAACATCCCACCATGAGGTCATGCAACATTCCCAAATCTATCGCCGCCATCTTGTATCTGCCATCTTGAATATATTTGGCAACAATGGAGAGTGAGGCCCCACTGCCCTTATTCCACTATTCCCCTTGGCGCACCTTCCCACAATGGTGGTTTTTGACAGCCATGTTTCCCATTCATTCCACGATAGATGTGTACTGGTGTTTGTCGTTTGGCAGCCAAAATAAGAACAACAGCATGTTGGTCCTCTTTGGTCTTATTTCATAACAATGTTGCCATCGGTCACATTTTTGTGTTTACTGCACATGCATCAGAAAGACACGAATGTCACACTGATCCCTTTCCTACATGTAGGCACTCATATACCTGCATCACTGTCGATTATATTGCATACACTCTGCGGCAACGCCTTCAAACAAACTTTTTATCGCCTGTTATATCGCTTATATACATCCAAAAGCAAACAAACTTATTTTTAATGCGAAATTTGACGTGGAAATTTGACAGAGCGGTGGCAAATTTGTCTAGTGACATATTCGTCTCATCGGTATATGTTAACAGAGACATTAAAGCGCGAAGAATAGCCAGCACTCCAGCAGCGACTGAGCAGAGCTGCTGCATAGTGGTAGCAAGCAGGACAGGCCTTAGCACAGCTCAGTTTCTGCTGAACTACTGTAACGAAACGAATATGGCACTACATTAATAGGGTTCGATTTATGGAATGGGCACATAAAATTCCACCTTAAAAATCATTTTTCTGTTAACGGGAAACAAAACGACCCTTTCCGTTGACATTGGGCGTTGCTTGAAAGCTGTGATGGTTAGCATTTGTTTGAGTTTAATACAGATACACTTTGCAAAAACGAAGTTGTAAATATCTGCCGAAATACCAGAGAAAGTGCGCCTAGCTGCTATTAGGAGAGACACCTCACATTTATCTGAAACGAAAAAGAAAAACAAATATGAAAAATCCAATTGGTCAGGGATGCACTTACCTCACAAATTGGAAAGGAATGCACAAGCCATAAATGTGAACAAGCATTACTTTCAACAATTTTTTTCAGCTGACGCAGTACGGTTTTTCCTATGGAAATGAATGCAAGAGGTACAATTAGTGATAGCAGACTTGTTTTCAGTGTTCTTCACCTTATGAAATACGTGGGGTTTAAAGTATTGCAACGCCGCTGCTTTTATGCCGTAATGCTCAGAGCAAGGTTTGCCTACAACAGGGTTCATGACAGTACAGGCGACCCGCATTGCGACATTATAGCATTACGGCAGTAGCTACGGCATCGTTTCTATTATTTAAAGTAATCCAGAAGGTATAAGATTTAGAGCAGTGAAACAGAGTCTGCCATCAGTAGCTGTACCTCTAGTTTTCACTTTGGTAGAAGAAACATACATGTACCACTTAAATAAAACTTAAATTTGTACCGAAAGCAATGTTTGTTTACTTGTAGGAAGTGCACCATTCCTGTTCATTCTGTGAGCCCCTGACATGTGTGCAACCTGAAAATTGCATTAATCACATTTTGTTTCTTATTAGAAACATATGAAGTGTAAAGCTATGAGGTGACTATTGTGTAATGTATAATAGGAGAAGTTGTATCTGGGATCCATATGTTCAAACTGGGATTTAAGTTATGTAACATTTATTTCAAATCCATGAAAGATGGACCTTGCCGTTATTGGGGAGCCTTGCACGCCTCAGCGATACAGATAGCCGTACCTTCGGTGCAACCAAAACACAGGAGTATCTGTTCCGACGCTAGACAAACACGTGGTTCCTGAAGAGGGGCAGCAGCCTTTTCAGTAGTCGGAGGGGCAACAGTCTGGATGATTGACTGGTCTGGCATTGTAACACTAACCAAAACGGCCTTGCTGTGCAGGTACTGCGAACGGCTGAAAGTAAGAAGAAACAACAGCCGTAATTTTTGCCGAGGGCATGCAGCTTTACTGTATGGTAAAATAATGATGACGTCCTCTTGGGTAAAATATTCAGGTCGTAAAGGAGTCCCCCATTCGGATCCATGGGAGGGAACTACTCAGGAGGACGTTGTTATCAGGAGAAAGAAAACTAGCGTTCTACGGATCGGAGCGTGGAATGTCAGATCCCTTAATCGGGCAGGTAGGTTAGAAAATTTAAAAAGGGAAATGCATAGGTTAAAGTTAGATATAGTGGGAATTAGTGAAGTTCGGTGACAGGAGGAACAACGTAGTAGGTGAATATGGAATGAGAGCATGGAATGAAAGAGGAAGCCGCCTGGTAGAATTTTGCACAGAGCGTAACTTAATCATAACTAACACTTGGTTCAAGAATCATAAGAGAAGTCTGTATACATGGAAGAAGACTGGAGATACTGGAAGGTCTCAGATAGATTATATAAAGGTAAGACAGAGATTCAGAAACCAGGATTTAAATTGTAAGACATTTCCAGGGACAGATGAGGACTCTGACCACAATCTATCGGTTATGAACTGTAGTTTAAAATTCAAGAAACTGCAAAAATGTGGGAATTTGAGGAGATGGGACCTGGATAAACTGAAGGAACTAGAGGTTGTAGAGAGCTTCAGAGAGAGCATTAAGGGACGATTGACTAGAATGGGGGAAAGAAATACAATAGAAGAAGAATGGGTAGCTTTGAGGGATGAAGTAGTGAAGGCAGCAGAGGATCAAGTAGGTAAAAAGACGAGGGCTAGTAGAAATCCTTCGGTAACAGAAGAAATATTGAATGCAATTGATGAAAGGAGAAAATTTAAAAATGCAGTAAATGAAGCAAGCAAAAAGTAATACAAACGTGTCCAAAATGAGATCCCAGGTAGTGCAAAATGGCTAAGCAGGGATGGCTAGATGACAAATGTAAGGATGTAGAGGCTCATCTCACTAGGGGTAAGATAGATAATGCCTACAGGAAAATTAAAGAGACCTTTGGAGGAAAGAGAACCACTTGTATGAGTACCAAGAGCTCAGATGGAAACCCAGTTCTAAGCAAAGAAGGGAAAGCAGAAAGGTGGAAGGAGCATATAGAAGGTCTATACAAGGGCGATGTACTTGAGGACAATATTATGGAAATGGAAGAGGATGTAGATGAAGAAGAAATGGGAGATATGATACGGCGTGAAGAGCACTTAAAGACCTAAGCCGAAAGAAGGCCCCAGGAATAGACAATATTCCATTAGAACTACTGACAGCCTTGGGAGAGCCATACCTAACAAACCTCTACCATCTAGTGAGCAAGATGTATGAAACAGGTGAAATACCCTCAGCCTTCAAGAAGAATATAACAGTTCCAATCCAAAAGATGTGAAAATTACCGAACTATCAGTTTAATAAGCCACGTCTGCAAAGTACTAACAAGAATTCTTACAGACGAATGGAAAAACTGGTAGAATCCGACCTCGGAGAAGATCAGTTAGGATTCCGTAGAAATGTTCGAACACGTGAGGCAATACTGACCCAACTACGTATCTTTGAAAATAGATTAAGAAAAGGCAAACCTACGTTTCTAGCATTTGTAGACTTTGAGAAATCTTTTGACAATGTTGACTGGAATACTCTCTTTCAAATTCTGAAGGTGGCAGGGGTAAAATACAGGGAACAGAAGGCTATTTACTATTTGTACAGAAACCAGATGGCAGTTATAAGAGTAGAGGGCATGAAGGGGAAACAGTGGTTGGGAAGGGAGTGAGACAGGTTTGTAGCCTATCCCCGATGTTATTCAGCCTGTAAATTGAGCAAGCAGTAAAGGAAACAAAAGAAAAATTTGGAGTAGGAATTAAAATCCATGGAGAAGAAATAAAATTTTGAGGTTCGCCGACGACATTGTATTTCTGTCAGAGACAGTAAAGGACCTGGAAGAGCAGCTGAACGAAACGGACAGATTCTTGAACGGAGGATATAAGATGAACATCAACTAAAGCAAAGCGAGGATAACTGAATGTAGTCGAATTAAATCAGGCGATTCTGTGGGAATTAGATTAGGAAATGAGACGCTTAAAGCAGTAAATGAGTTTTTCTACTTTGGGAGCAAAATAACTGATGATGGTCAAAGTAGAGAGGATATTAAATGTAGACGGGCAATGGCAAGGAAAGCCTTTCTGAAGAAGAGAATTTGTTAACATCTAGTATAGATTTAAGTGTCAGGAAGTCGTTTCTGCAAGTATTTGTATGGAGTGTAGCCGTGTATGGAAGTGAAAAGTTGACGATAAATAGTTTAGACAAGAAGAGAAGCTTTCTAAATGTGGTGATACAGAAGAATGCTGAAGATTAGATGGGTAGAGCATGTAACAATGAGAAGTTATTGAATAGAATTGGAGAGAAGAGAAATTTGTGGAACAACTTGATTAGAAGAAGGGCTCAGTTGGTAGGGCATATTCTGAGGCATCAAGGGATCACCAGTTTAGTGTTGTAGGGCAGCGTGGAGGTAAAAATCGTAGACCAAGAGATGAATACACTAAACAGATTCAGAAGAATGTAGGTTGCAGTAGGTACTGGGAGATGATTAAGCTTGCACAGGATAGAGTAGCATGGAGAGCTGCATCAAAGCAGTCTCTGGACTGAAGACCACAACAACAACAACAACATCATTTACTTTTACGGTTATTTCGGTGTGGCTTAAAGACTCCTCGACGAGTTTATTGAACAGTATTTTATTTTTGATCCTTCAAAATGCCGTCCTTTTGATGAGTCTATTTAAAAATATTACACATAAACACACTGTTAGAGGACTGACTTTTACATTCTGAAAATTATAGTATCCCTGCAGCATGTACATTATTACATAAAGTTAAATTCCAGGGTTTGAACTTCCACATAAAAATTACACTCGACAGGAAAAAGACTACCTGAAAATTTGAGTTTCACTGCTGGGATCTACATTTTCCTTTACCACCACTCGGAACACTTGTTGTTAACTAACTTAAAGTATTTTATTTTAAGAAAAGGAAGGTGCCCAACACAATTATCCTGAAGTTCTTCCTCTGAAAGATACTCTTATTCGCCAGCGGAATTGTGATCACTGACTATTGTATAATCTTCGACTTTTTCGTCTGTATCTCGATCTATATCACTAATATCTTTCTCTGTTCATTATTCAAAAACTACATCAATCTTAGGAGCGTTAAAACTGACACGTTCCTGCGAACATATTCTGTGCTATGCCAAGAGGGCTGGCCTAGGAGACTCCAATATGTCAACAGCATGTGTCAGCAACAAAAAAGAAGGTGATAACGCAACCAACAATAGAACATTACAAAGTTGGCGATCGAAGGAAGGTAGGTGGAGGACAGAAGCACTCGGCAACAATTTATTTTGGAGAGCGAGTGCGAAATTTCTTGCGCTGTCTGAGAGACTGCACTTCGTGAGCTAAGATTTGAAAATTGATATGTACAGGGCGATTCTTCTGCTCGTACTGATGGTTTTTATACAATCCAAAACACCTTCGAAAACAGCGCGTGAAATTTTTGTATTCTCTTCTTACTACACAGAAATATTAGTCTCGCAGAAAAAATTAACACGACCTTTTTGTAAGAAATTTAATGTAGTCAAGTTTTGCATTGGGATATGGTTTAGCTGTACGCCACGGGTTTCGAGTTATTCAAGAAAAAAGCGTTTGAAGGTCACTTTTGTTAATTGTTCTTGAATAATTCGAGAACTACAGCTTCTAGCGTAAACGTATGCCAGAACAAAATTTATCTAGTTTATATTTCGTACAAAATGATCCCTTCCATTTTTCCTATAGGATTGGTAATTTGTGCGCAGCTAGCGCGAGAATTTGAAAACTTGCGCTTGGTATGTAATGGCATTGTGGGTTGCATAAAACCCATTGTTAGGGGCAACTCAATCAACCTGTATGTAGTAACGTTGTAGTTAATTTTGATCGATACAATGACACCTGTATTATTCACCTACACAGAATACAATACACTGCCAGGTATACAAAAACTTTAAGTAAAGTAATGACATATACGTTTGTTGAGCAGAACAAACCTAGTAACAACATTAACATGAGCATCAAAATTTTATAAGCTTTCATGTTGTTTAGCCCAACTTACGGCTTCTTGAGGTAGCTTGCACCGATCTGGTGAAGATTTAATCTGCTGACGTGAAATTCGCGTGCCGTGCGAAGTACAGCAGCCAACTCTTGCCCAATCTCTACATCGCTTGTGCTACAGGGAAAACAAAACTGATCGTTTTGTTATTTTATATTAAATAGTTACTATTATAAAAATCATTCGTATACATCATTCAGCAGCCTTAGCATAGTGGAGGTGGAAAAATCCTCTGTAGTACGGACAAAATTTTGTATCAGTACAACCGACGTATCGACTGGCAAAATGTGCATTCTCAGCGGATATGTTGGGGGAGTGCGAACACCACATTCGCAGCTCTCCTCCCTTTGTTCACCACATCAGTCAACTGCGACTCTGGGATACGAATATTAGTGTCATTTTCGATATAATCCCCGTCTTTACGAGAGCCATACTTCCTGAATCCGTGGAACTAATCACCGAAAACTTCGATGATGTGTCGCTGAATATTTCAGGTTTTTTCTGACGTCAACTTACGAGGGTTGGAACTTTAACAGTGGCAGCTATTTCTTTTCAGCTCCTACAAAGTAGATACGTGTTTGAAAGTTTTACTGACCTTCACAGTAGTGACCAGCATTGTGTATAACCCGTTGTCAGCGATGTGGAAGTCATAGGATACTCTTAGCAGCGCTAGTTGTGTTGACAGTTCGAGCGGCGCGGTCTATTCCCAAAAGAATTTGTAGCAGTTCTGAAGCAAATGGTGTGAAGTGTTTCCTTCAGTTTAGAAATCGAGTTGAACTAACGAGTGCTTAAGTCAGGGGAGTGCAGTAGGTGGCATAGCACTTAGCAGCCCCATCAGTCAAACAAATAAGTAACAGCTTCCACTGTACGTGCTTGAGCATTGTCCTGCAAAATAATGGTCAGGTCCTGGAAATAGTGTCATCACTTCTGTCTCTATGCTGTTCATTTTTGGAACACAGCCTACGACGAGCTTAGAGACAGAAATGATGACACTGTCTGCAGGACCTGACCATCAATTTCAAGGACAATGCTCAATCACGTACAGTGCAAGCTGTTACTGATTTGTTCGATTGATGGGGCTGCTAAGTGCTATACCATCTACTGCACTCCCCTGACTTAAGCCCTCGTAAGTTCAACTCGATTTCTCAAATGAAGGAAACACTTCACGGCATTCGCTTCAGAACTGCTACAAATTCGTTGGGCGATAGACCGCGCCGCTCGAACTGTCAACAATACTGGCACTGTTAAGAGTATCCTGCGACTTTCACATCGCTGGCAACGGGTTATACACAATGCTGGTGACTACTGTGAAGGTCAGCAAAAATTTGAAATACGTATCTACTTGGTACGAGCTGTAAATAAATAATTGCCACTATTAAAGTTCCAACCCTCGTATTTTCTGTTGGACGGAAAGTGTTATAGTGCGTAAATCGGAAACAGCAACACGACAGAACACTCATAAATACACTGGGTCTTACAACTATTTAATTCTACATTAAAAAGCTTTCTAATAAGTAGCTAGTGCTTTCTGAGATTCAAATAAACGGGCATGGCACGTATCTGTTCAGATTGCGTCTCATCTCAAATAGAGGATCGTTTTAATTAAATTTTCGTTACTAGGAGCCAGTGTAGATGGAAAATTATTTACCAAGCTTTCTAGGAATGATGTTTAGACTGTGTACTGCAGGATTTGCGTTGTTTGTTGTTTTAGTGTGATGACTTGGCATTGGGCGTCGACACTAGTAGGCGACGTAGGGTTGAAATATAAACATAGGTCTGCACAAGATTGGCAGGGCTTTGCTCGTAAAGCTATTTCATCAAAACAACAGCAGTAGTGCTTTCGACGCATTAAGTGAATACACAGAGCTCCTCTTGAAGAACATGATTCGGATCTTCGAACTATCTGGTGATTTGGGAATTGCTTTTTTGGGGAAGCCTACTGCCAAATGGACCACAGATTATTATAACTTACTGTCGCCATGGATGATAATGCTAAACGAATGTTCCATCTTCAAGCGGTGCATGAGCTACGGCACCGTAGCTGAGCATTCCATGGGCCACCGTTCGAAGAGTGCTGCGAACAGATGTGAAATGTTATTTTTAGTGTGGTTGTAGGCTTTCGTCATGCAGATGGTTGTCACCTAGGGCAACGTTTGTAACATGGAATGTAACCACGTCACGCAGTTAACAAATATTACCCTCTGATGTGGCAATTAAAATGTGTTTCTTTCAATGGTTTATTCGTTATTTCCCATCCGCGTATCGTTACAAGTGTTTCCACAATGTTTCCTCGTTCCACGATCACCCAATTTTTATGGGGGGACCTCTCAATTAGCGAATGTTTAATTTTAACCTCCCTGTACACGCGGGAGCGCTGGCACGAGAACAGATAGATGGCGAGAGGTGGCACTACAGTGCGACAATTTCGGTGGCGAAATAGTTTCACTCGTATGAAGTCATCTGCAGACCAATAATTGCACTGCTAGCCGCACCGGCCGCGGAAAGTGATTGTGTGGTCAGACACCTGTCAGCTCGACAACTTCCCCTTCACTGAAGTTCTGCGCCCAATAAAGCCAGAGCGAATCTCGTGAACGTGTGACTGCACCGAAAATAATCGCACCGGCCAAGCAATTACCCACCCTTTGGAGACATCACGCTACAGTCTCTAGCCGTGATAATGCGCACCATTCGGCGACAAACAGATCCTACAGTTTTTTTTTTTTTTTTTAGTTACGCCGTACTCATTAAGAGGTTGGGAACATGATTGCTGCGCTCCACCTGCTGCTCCTATGGGATGAGGGTCAGATGATTAGTCGAGGCAGAGACATAGCTAGACAACTTGGCACACTGTCGCCCCCCCCCCCCCCCCCCCCCATCTATTCCTGCCAAACCATAAGAACATATCTTTTTCTAAAAAGCAGTTTTCTGATACGAGAAGAATAGCGAGCTAAATATGATGTGAAGTGTTTCGTAAATAGTTCTTTTTTTATGAATACGAATGAAACAAACTAATGAAACGCATTTTATAAGTAACACAGTTTGATTGATTATTAATGAAGTGGTAAAAATACTCAGAGATCGTCTTAGTAATAGGGGCCTCAAATATGTAGCTTAGAATCTATTCTTTATAACTTCTTGATGCAATAATTTACCAACAGCCATCTTCAGGCCATCAATGTAATGCCAAAACTGGTAGCATATAAGAAGTTCACAAAATAAATTTCTACAATACCTACGGCTGTTGGTAAATGATTGCATCAAGAAATACATGCCAGCCGTTGTCCCACAGTCCCTAATGGATCAACAAAGATTCGTTATAACGTCTTTCGTTGCAAATTTTTAAACTAAATCATAAAAATCTGTATGTTTAGCTAGACTATTTTCAATTGACAAAAGTAACAAACTACAGAGTCGTGCTCAACTCTTATTCAACCTAAGATAATTCTTAATCTCACGTGAATCTACAAAAACATACAAGGTAAGTCCGAAGTAAAACTGGCAACAGAGTCTGGACGTTCGTGTTCAACCACAAACTGTAAGAATTTTAAGGATATCAAAACAAGACGTTCTCGTTTTGGAACTTCGACACCTTTCAGAAATCTTCTTACGCGTTGAAATTCTGCAAGAATACAACATCAAGTCGGCCGGGGTGTCCGAGCGGTTCTAGGCGCTACAGTCTGGAACCGCGCGACCGCTACGGTCGCAGGTTCGAATCCTGCCTCGGGCATGGATGTGTGTGATGTCTGTAGGTTAGTTAGGTTTAAGTAGTTCTAAGTCTAGGGAACTGATGACCTCAGAAGCTATGTCCCATAGTGCTCAGAGCCATTTGAACCATTTTTGAATAACATTCAAAGACCTCATTACATCATAATTATCAATTAAACTTTTTACAATCGTAGACAGTTATGTTTCTGAAGTTTTAATCAGATTGCTGGGCTCTAAAAAAAGCAAAAATATCTTATATACGTTCCATTGAACATGTTTCGATTTCTTGTAGAAACCTGTTCGTGAAGAAAATTGTAATCCTGCTTACATCGATACATACGGGCTGTTCATTTTAACTGAAGACACTGAAATATCTCGAAAACTAAACATCGAATAAAAAAAAATATGATTCCAATTTGTTTACCTCGTAGGGGGACATCCAACGATACAGCCACGCGACCCGACACCCCACCCCGTACGCTGGTGGCGTGGGCCACTTTGAAATCTTCAGTCATAACCCTCGTCCTTTATTGAAGGTTAGATTCTACGACAAAAACTACATACGTTTTGTCTGAAGCATTTTCTTAGTTTCGCCGCAGATAGCTTTGTAATCGGAGGAATAGAAACGAGAAAACAATCGTAATTTACTACACGCTACTTAACGGCTTTTGAATATCCAATGGCTCGTGGGGCCACACTTCTATGCTTCAAGGACAGGCCGTGTCAGTATTTTATAACTTCTAATTGGAAACACCATTTGCAAACTTGTATTTCTCCGTCATATCGAACGGGGAACTCGTCGCGCTGCCGTGACAGTGTAGCGAATTACGATGTATCATAAAAGGCAGTACACTACGACCGGAGCATAGTATATTGCAGTCGTGGAACAGACAACGACTCTAAACGCTACAATAATAGATCAGTGTTGATCGCCTGCACATGTACCTACCATTTGGAGAACAGACGTGCAAGTGGGCGATGAATGTTGGAATCACAGAAGAAAAAATTGAAGCGATACTGATTTAGGGAGAATGTAGGAGAAATTAAAGGCTGCTGTTGCCTTGTATTCCGAGCGTTTTCAGAGAAAGCTCTTTCTCGTTATTTCTTTTACAACGCCTTTATGCCTTATGGCAGCGTACAGACCATCAAAGGAAACGAAGCAAACTTTTTACAGGAGAAGCTAATGAAACAGTTGTGCTAATGGCAGTGCACCACAACCCTCGGATAAGCGCCCTGCAGTTACACTAAGATTCCGGTATATTGTCATAATATTGCATCATCATAAGTTCAATCCTCCCTTATGTGACTGCATCAAAAACTTCATAACCGGTTAGTGTTTCGTAAACGGACACGTCAAAAAATACAACTGACCCCCACATTCTTTGCAGAGTTACTACTTTCCGATGAGCCTACATTCAAAAATCACGGAAGCATTAACTGACGTAACTTGCAATACTGGAGCGTAGACAATCCCCAAAGATAACGGCCAGTTGACCGTCAACGTCATTGGGCGGTTAAAGTATAGTGTGGCATCATGGGAACAACCTCATTGATCCGTATTTCATCGACTGAACGTTGAATGGACGAAAATATAGAACGTTTGTGGAACAGGAGCTACCGGTACTACTTTAGAATGTTTCCGTGGATGTTCGACAACGTACGTGGTTTCAGAATGACAGTTGCCCAGTGCATTACGTAATTGAAGCACGTGAGGTATTAGACCGTGTTGACAATGGTCGGTGGATCGGCGCACTAGGTCGCCGGATTTCTATCTGTGGGGATATTTAAAAGGTCAGGTGTACCAGCAAATGCGAACAGGCCGTGAAGACGTGGTCAACCGCGTCAGAAACACCTGTGCTGACATTCTCATAGACATGCTCCCGTCTTGTGTACTGTCATTTGAAAAGCGATCACTAAGTTTATTGAAACTGTCGGTACTAAGTTTGAACACTTACTCCAATTTGAAAAGTTTTTTTCTTTTTTTTTCTTTTTAGGGCGCAAAACATCTAAGGTCATAAGCGTCCAGTATAGAACCATAGAATGCTGGAACCGTGAGGGTAAGAAACCGTTGCGAGGACCAATACAGAAAGGTAGCAAAAATCTAAAACGTCAAGACGTTACGGAAGAGTATCTAAAAGACGTCGACAAGACACCGGAGTCACCAAGTAGAAATCAAATCTCTTTTCTCATATACCGGTTTTAAAAAAACTTAAAACGCGAGCCACAGCTCGCACGTCATCTGCTAAAATGTCCGGCAAAGCGAGCGGCAGTCCGACCCTGAGACGTAAGTGGATAAAATAGGGACAGAGGATCAGATATGAATTTCAAAAGTAGAGTAGCATTCGCTTCGGGCCACGTCCACAGTGGCGTGTCGAGTAGTCTCCTGTTCGATATGTCGGAGGAATACAACGTTACGGAGGGGTTGCCCTTCAGAAGTTATGAAATACTGGCCTGTCCTACCTTGGCAACATGGGGTTTGGGTCCCACGGGCCATCAGGTACTCAACGGTCATTGAGCAGCATATCGTAAATTACGATTATGTACCCATTCCTGTTCATACCATTACAGCGCCATCTATGGCGAAACGTAAAAATGCTTCCGACCAAATGTTTACGATTTTGCCATAGAATCGTAATTTGCAATAAAAAACGGGGTTATCATTGAAGATTTCATAGTTGCCCCGCTACCACCAAGCACAGGGTGGGGTGGGGAGTCGTGTGTAATATCATGGATATCTCCTTCCGAGACAAACAATATTTTTTTTTTTTGATCCTATGCAGATTTTTCGAGATATTTCAATGTCTTCAGTTAAAATGAACACCCTCTGTATTCAACTACACGTGTTGTGGAAAAATTCTTTTTTGATTCCAGTAGACTCCTCCATCCGGAACCTCAATTTCTTTATTATCACAATGCCTTCGCTAACAAAGGATGGGATAGGTTTTCTTTATTTTATAATCTCAAATCTGTACTTACCACAAAATAATAATAGCACGAAAACTTTCACAGCATAACCAAATCGTAATACCAATTAAGTGACTGATAAGGTATGTTAACAACGCCTCCGTACAAAAATACATATAATATACTAAGATCATTGACATTTCTGTATCAAGTACAGTACGAGAATAATGTCTATTTAGAGGCGTTATTAACGGGAAAATGCGCATATGGATGCAAAAGGTCAGTTCCAGTCCATAAGCTTTCTTAGTACTTCCAACATGTACTGTATCAAGTACCGTGTGCGTATGATAGTTACTGAGACGCTGTTTTGACTGGAAAATGCGCATATGGATGCAAAAGCGTTAGGTCCAGTCCATAAGCTTTCTCAGTATTACAAGCGTGCTGTTCGTGAACAGGTCTGCAGCTTTTGTGTGATTACAAAAACTTTTAAAGCTTGCGTAGAAAGGTTTACTTATTAACTGATGACTAGCTTCAGCGCCTCGTCCGTTATCAGTCATCCATGTACATAAGACTTACGTTGTAACTAGACGTACATTACAGGCCACAAAGCATGTAATGTGACAGTATATAATATAGAGTCAACATCTGAACATGGCTGTGTCAACACGTAAACTGATATCAGTTTAGATTTTGACACAGTGATGTTGATGTGTTGACGGTACATTGTACAGTACCACATTTACATGTTTTGTGGGCTGTAATGCAAGTCTGGTTGTAATGCAAGATAATGGACGAGCCACCGAAACTAGTCAACAATGAATAAATAAAACTTCCTGAGCAACTTAAGACTGTTCATTTTACAGTTTTTGGGATCACATAGGCTTTGTAATTGGCCACCCGCTCACTCAAGTGTCACGAATGAAGAGCTGGAATAACTTTTTACAAGTTGTACCATAGTACCTAGCAAGTTTTGTCACCCATTATGAGGTGGTACCTGGTGTAGACCGCACCCCAACAACGCCCTATCTACACCTATGAGCTGAGATGCGATTGGATGCCTGAGTTTTTACCAAATGAGAAACGGATGCATGCTTCTATATGAACAGAGCTGTTTTAGTCTTGGAAGGAAGTATCCACACCATAGACATCATGACGATGCAGAAGAAATGACATCATTTGGTCGCCAAGATGTTGAACAAATATCTTGCTTCATGTTCATTACGGGCTGAATGAATGTGCCCAATTCCTGATACGAGAAATCGAAACATCAAAGAATTAATTTGGCCCTACATTAAATCCTCCACGCACCTTGGAGGTGCCTTATACGACCTCCGGTGCATTCGGAACGTTGCATCATTTGAAGGATACAGTAGAGTTTCTGTACTGTTTGGCCTTTTACAGATGTGAAAATTCATGTGCGGCTTTGAGCAATTGCCTTTTGTAAGATACTTAACTTCAGACGTTCACTATATACATACCTCTTCGCGACATTCGCTCGGAAATCGGTTGAGACTGACTTGCAGTCGTCCTATGACCACTGTTTTTACGCCTTGTGTCGAGGGACGTTCCCAAAGTAAGTTTCATCATTCATTTTGAAAAAGATCGTTTACCACATGACAAAAACAAACACTCGTTGCTGGTTCAACGACGGAAGAGGCGTCATGGAGGAGGAATGACGCAATCGCAGAGCGCCAATGGAGAAAGAGTAGCAACAGACCGGCCTGCCTAAGGTTATTCGAGAAAACATCACGATGGCAGACGGACGTGTACTGACAACGTAGTCACCAGTAGAGTGTGTGCTGTTGACCGGTATGAATGGGCACTAGAGACTAACGTGTTCGTCATCCATGAACGTCTACAGACAGTGTATGGTGGATAGTCATGTCTCTTCAAATGACGGGCACTGGTGTCGCATGTTCATCGAAGGAAGGCAGAGTATGGGGGATGAACGTCGAAGTGGGCGTCCATCCACATCTACAACTGAAAATAGAATTGGTAGAGTACAGGACACGGTATTAGCGGACAGGCACGCAAAGGTGTCAGACGTGGCGTTTGGCTGTGCTCAGGCCCATCACATGCTCCATGATGTGATAGGTTAAAGAAAAGTGTCTGCAAGAAAATGCTAGGGATTCTGACCGCAGATCACAAGAGTGCAGGAATGGGAATCAGCCTTGATCATTTCATGCGGTATATGGGCGAGGGAAATAAGTTTCTGTTCCGAATCATCAAAGGCCGCCTCAATGATGAGGAAGGATCCCAGTTCACCAGTGACAAAAAAATTCAAAGTGTCACCCTCTGCTGCTGGGAATGTTATGGCCACAGTGTTCTGAGACATGAAGGGTGTAGTTCCCTTGATTTCTTCCAGCAATGTGGCATACTACTAAGTCACCCTCATGACACTCAGGTCCGCCATTTGATGAAAGAGACCAGGGCTCTTGGATCACAACGCAAAATCACAAACAGCAAGGCTCACACAGTATCAGATTCGTCGCTTCTTATGAGAGGGAGCGGATCACTCTGCCTACATACCTGGTCTTGCCCCTTCGGACTTTCACCCTTTCTCTACATTGAAAGCCGGTCTCTCAGGATGCCATTTTCAAAGCAGTACTGAGTTGGAGCAGGCTGTGCGACAAATCCCTGTATCGCACAGCAGGGATACCATATCGAAAAATAGTGCCAAATGAATAATTCATGATGCCATGGTGTATTCGTTTCTGCAATAAGGTTTCCGTGTGAAAAAACAGTTACGAAACTTTTTTCTCGGAATGTCCCTCGTAGATTATGGCTGCGAATGGTCCGCCATTTCTTGTAGAAACTTTCTACAGAGGGCGTTCAAGCACGAACAAATCTCCCAACTTCATTTGCGGTGTGGTCCTAACACTAGAAACCCTTTTTGCCATTCTGCAACGTCCACACATCGATCCATCCCGCAACATCGATACTATACAGCCGACTGGAACACAGATACCATTTCACTGCCATGTCTTACGACACCGAAGAAAGATCACATGACGGCCTGATACAGCTCGACAGCATCTAGAGCGCTGAAGAGCGACCAGCATGCACTTTTAAGATAGTGACGAATATTTCGTTGGGTGAGCGTATTTTTCAAAGCTGGATGTTTGTTGAGTTACTCGATTAGAGCAAAGAAGTTTCTAATTAAACTCGATATTATCATGAACGTTAAATTATGTACACTATTACCCTCAGTTACCTGTACCCGGCCATACGTTGCTGTGGCTCAGTCTGGTTAAAAAGAAGGATCCAGGGCGCAGTGGGTCACGCGTCAGCTGGGAACATAATTATCGCCCATTACAGAAAAGGGCTCACAAAAACGTTACATTGGACTCGCATTCGGGAGGATGACGGTTCAATCCCGCGTCCGGACATCCTGATTTAGGTCCTCTGAAAGGGCACGGCCGACTTCCTTCTCCGTCCTTCCCCGATCCGACGAGACCTATGACCTCGCAGTTTGGTCTCTTCCCACAACCAACCCCCCACCCCCAAAACGTCCCCAATAAAGCCATATAATGGTTCCCTACGCAAGCTCGCTCTTTCCAGCGGTCGAGTAGCCAACAGTTAAATTTCAGTCGCCGCGATGCCGCCAGTAACAGTCCACAGGCTAGGCCGTCGCCTTCCAGCTACGTTACGCCCAATGGAGTGCTCATACGTTCTAGCCAAAACAGGACCTTCAACTCTCTACAATGCTGCCAGTAAGTGCCTTTCCTTCTGCTTGCCTCTAAATCTCACCTCCCACTGGTCAAGCGCCCTCTTGCAAGCAACAGGACAGAGACATACACAGGGGATCCATTATCGATAACTGAGCGTCAAGTTTGTCTTGTGCGCACGGCACAGTAGCGTAAACTAAAAGAGAGAATACCGTTGCAGGAGAACCGAGGTTCCAAGCGCTGATAGAAAGTACTGAAGCTCAAATGGTTATAGGCGAGAAAAGCTTGGTAAAGCCTAATTCAAATGGCTCTAAGGACTATGGGACTCAACATCTGAGGACAGCAGTCCCAGTTCCCAAATACAGAACACCAACATAAATTATAGACAACAACAATTATTACGAAAAAATTAAAAACGTAAAATAAAAATCTCAAACAAAAGTAAAATAAGCTCTAGGCAAAACCATAATTAGAAACAAATCAATATAAAAATAAAAAAGAAATAAAAACAACTGAATTTCACACTTCACTTATTTATAGTGGTAACTATGTAAACATGTAATATTACTGAGCCACTGCCATCCAGGCTGTCAGAAAGGTAGCATATACGGAAAACAAGTAACACGCGATACACATCTCCAGTGTACACCTGGGAGAAAGTAATAATTCCAAAACAGACAAGACATGACAGCAATGATGTTACATGTAAACTAAAACACCTAATGACATATTATACCATTTCAGATCATAGTTACAAGACCATTATATTAAGCCCATTGCTTATTTATGTATTTACAGAGTACCTGACGATGGCAATTTGCCCAAAGGGGCTCATCGTGAATGAGATAAAATACAAACAATTTACATAGCAGTTTAGCTATTATTCATATTCATGTCATTAAAAGATATATTTTGCACTGCGGGCCGCAAAGAACAAAAGTTATTTCATTTGTAATAGTATGTGACTTCTCTTTCTGCAATCACAGTTGGTATTCAGTCCAGCGACCATATATAGCCTTCCCAAAGATAACTGGAGTACTGTATTCGCTCGTGTCTTAAGAAGATGCTGGCGCCATTCGTGTACAATTTCTTCTGTCATTGTTACCTGCGTTGGTAGCTATATATCAGTTTCATCAATGGATTGAACTATCATTCCCCGCGCTTTGATTATTTGGTCCATGCCAGTAATACATCACAATAACGATGGACCGTGCACACGAATCTAAATGCCAATAGTTCCTGTTAACCCTAAGCATGACTTTTACGAACATATACTGAAGTACACAAATAACTGTAATCAGTCACTTTTATTCATCTTTCTACTATGAATGTCGGATTATCGTACCTCCCTAATCAAATGAATCTAGTTACATTAATGAGACGTAGATGTTTAGGGATATATTTGTCGTAAAATGCAATAAATATGCGACTTAATTCCCAGACTTTACCGTGTAATTGCAAGTGTCACACTTACCTACACACATTTCAAGGACTGATTATCATTCAATGTTTACTCAGATCTCTTTAGAATCGACTGTCACATAATTAGCTCCCCTACGCTGATTCGGATATTCTAACGAATCAGCCTGAACACCCTCCTCAGCAAGTCATCTGTTGTTGCTAACTCATTGTACAGCACTCAGAAGCAGTGGGCAATAACACATTTCTGAATTTCCCTTTAAAGGCATTTCTGAAATTTTGTTGGTGTCTAAAAATTCCAACTGTTCCACATTATAAAGGGTAGCCAGAAACAATCTCAAAAGCTTGTAAGGCCGTTGCAGGATAGGTTGTGGTGAGACACAATTGTGAAGAAACAAACCGATACGTTACGCCCTTTACCCGTTGACTTGCATTGAAGTTTGCCAATCAGACCGTTACCCACGAAAGTTCAAGCACCCTGCCAGATACAGTTTGTGTCAGTTGCTCTCTTAGTATAAATGATAGGGTATGAGACTGCTCAAACTTTGGCTCTGGTTCGATCCTTACTACCGTCTCAGTCCAGTTCTTTATCGCTCTCTTCTGTAGTTTTAGGAAACCAGAAGAAGAACTTGTTTGGCGACACCGTCTCTGGAAGGCGGCTTGAAATTGTGCGCTCAACGACCTAACTGGCTAACTTCAACGCTAATTAACTCGGAAACGGCTCAACGTGTCGAACTGTTCTCTTAACACTTATTTCTCAGCACAACCTATCCTGCAACATCCTCACAAGCTTTTTGCACTGTTTCTGGTCACCCTGTGTATGTTCTCCTTTGAGAGAACACACGTTGTCCTACTCTGTAAACTTTTTAAGGCTTCTGAGAGAAAAAAAAACATAATTGCATATATTCCAAGAATATCCAACGGCACCCTCACCCAGTACTTAATGTACAATATTAATAATGGCAGTTGCATAACAGTTCGTAAGATCGTGCCCAAGGCATGTTGGGGCCACTCATCAAGGATAGCGTATTGTCTTATGCCAAGTAGAGAATCGATAGATGAGTTTCGAGCATTTCCCCCTGTCCTTCAGGAATTATTTTGTTTTATAGAGATAGTTACAAAACGGAGACGTAGCCTTCCTAAATTACAGAATTACGGAATGTACAGGATTGTCTCGATTTATAACTTTCAGAACACACCTTTAGAAATCGAGCTGTGTTTTGTATGGCCGATAATCTCATTGCCAGATCTGATTCTACTGGTTCACATTTTTTTTTTCAGAACCCGATTTTTGGAGAAGATTTCAGGACTCTTATGTCTAATTTCACGTGTATAATTTTATAAACGAATAGGGCATTGGAACAGCGTATTTTTATTTAACTAAGAAGTCTCGCTGTGTCATGTGGGATAGCCAGCAATTTCAAGTAAACTGAACTAGGTATTTGAGAAGTGAAATTTTCGCATCATAAATCTTCAAGAGAATTTTGTGGCAGTCAGAGAGAAAAAGAAGGGACGTAAAGAAGGCAGTTTTAAATGAGAAAACTGTCTCTTATAAATAATTCATGACGCCCTTGCTGTTTCACTGGAGGTATGCACATGTGAAGTTATAGCAGATGTTATAAAGGAACGCAAACCTTGGACAAGCGCCGTTTGTACAGCGAGGAGGAACCGGCGTTGGAGAGAACAGCGGCGCAGCGAGAGAAACGTAATATCTCTGACCTGGGGATCAAGTCCCTGGAAAATTCCCTGCTACGAGGACTGAGAAACAATTGAAGCGCAGTAATGCTGCCGTTTTCACTTTTGTTTTTCCGTTCAGGGTTTTTCGAAGGGAACTCCTTATTTCTCCTTACTTGATTCCGACGAGAGGTTCATCTGAAGTGGCAATAATTTTAGAATAAGCGCTGGAGGAGAGAGCAAGAGCTTCGTCTTTTATTAGCGCTACTCATCTTTGCAATCAAAGTTACTAGTACTAGGTTTCGACACGAACAGTTTTCGCTGATCTGGAGAACTATTTGGTTTCATATATTCACAAACGAACTGAATGAGAAGTGTACGCAGTGCGAAAATGTTGTTTATACCGAAGATGAATTACTGGTGTGATACTTTGTACACTCAAGAAAAGCGACGTTGTTTGCTAAACAAGTGCTTATGTACACTTCAGAAATAGTTTACGATGTTTTGTTCACTTTCGCCAGTATGTACACTCTAGAGGTTGAAATCGGCCACTTGAGAAGCGGTGGTACAACTAAACTGCACACCAGCCTCTCAAAACAAAGAGAACAGCAGTGATAGAGATTATGTTTCTAGTAGCCTTGGAAGCATCGTATTCGATACACTAGCAGATATGAACATTGCCAGGTGGCTTTTTCCGGATTGAACATGGGAATGTGTTTGAGCAGGAAGGGTAGTGCCACAATCCTATGTGCCCAAATTTTTCTCGATAAGTTAAATTCATTGTACATCAAAGACTTACATTTACTAGAGAAAACAAACCACAGATAGTAATAAAGTTTTAAGTACACTGGACTCGCATTCGGGTGGACGACGGTTCAATCCCGCGTCCGGCCATCCTGATTTAGGTTTTCCGTGATTTCCCTAAATCGCTCCAGGCAAATGCCGGGATGGTTCCTTTCAAAGGGCACGGCCGACTTCCTTCCCCGTCCTTCCCTAATCCGATGAGACCGATGACCTCGCTGTCTGGTCTCCTTCCCCAAAACAACCGTCCGCAGCTCGTGGTCGTGCGGTAACGTTCTCGCTTCCCACGCCCGGGTTCCCGGGTTCGATTCCCGGCGGGGTCAGGGATTTTCTCTGCCTCGTGATGACTGGGTGTTGAGTGATGTCCTTAGGTTAGTTAGGGTTAAGTAGTTCTAAGTTCTAGGGGACTGCTGACCATAGATGTTAAGTCCCATAGTGCTCAGAGCCATTTGGAACCCAAAACAACCAACCAAAGTTTTAAGTAGCGTCTTGAAAAAAAGCTACTGACTTTTTGTCTATCTGCAGCCTTGGTGCACACTGAAGTACTCGAAGCCCATCATTTTTCAACATTTTAGGCGACGTTTTGAAACTGACAAACATCGATACCCGGTGCGTACCGTGACTGCTCACACCAATTGACCTAATGCAGCAGCTGAAATGTTGAAGTGTTGTTGGTGGTCAGGCGAATACAAATTATTTCTGTAGCTATATAATCGCTACGGACGAGTTACGTGTGTGTGTATAAGCTCACCGGGCAAAAAATTAGCACCGCACGCGCGCGCTCATATATGAATCGTCAAGCCTTTACAGAAGGCGCAAAAGTCGAGTCACGTGCTGAGCCGCGAGGGCAACTGCCTCTACGTGAGCATAAGGTAGTAGCGTTGAGTGAGACATTTCTTTTGAAGCGGTCATTTTACTTAAATGTAAGGACGTCCAGAGTGGAAAAAAGGGGCAATGGTGTTTGGCCGCGTCCATGGCCGTACGGTGTTTGAAGGTGATGGATCATTTCGTGGTTCGTGGCGGACTGTTCAACGTCTCTACAAGCAGTGGTGTAACATGTCAGAATTGAGATCAGAAAAAGATCATGACTGAGAGGGATTAGAGACGGGTCTAGCGGGTATTTAATCAACATCGCTTCCAAACCCGACAGGAATTACTGTAGGCTGTGAATGAATGCCCTCCACAGATTGTTATAAAAAGAGAAAACTGCAGTAGGAACTGCATGTAACGACCTCGCAGCAGGGAATACTCACCAGTCACAGAAATACAACAGCGAAAGTTCATCGGTCTGGAAGATTGTGTGACTAGTTTTCTGAATACTCCCTCCCTATTAGACTTCGACTGGCCTGTAAAATCATTTGGCTTGAAACCCACAGAAAACCTGTGGAACATGTTGGGGCAGCGAGTGAAATGCTGCCGTCATCATTACCGCTGCAGTTTTGGTAGAAGTGCGCTCTCAAATCATCAGCGAGTGGCTTAACCTGGATGCGACGTACTTACACATCCTTGGCACTCACATTCTTAGCGAACCCAAACAGTTTTCAAGTATTAAATAACGCCTGTAACATTTCTCTAGAGCTTGCTAACTTTCTGTCCAATGAGTTTATGACCCCGAGACAAAGGAACAAAGCAGGTGGTGAAGAAAAGTGGATTCACCACCGCCGACAGAGGCGAAGATCCAACTAACATTGCGCAAGACGAGGCTGAGTGTTTTTGCGAACTGCCACGTGTTATGCTAACTAAGCTAACCGAACACGCTCGTAAGGGGGAGATCGTCACAGAAGAATACAAGAATACTACCGGAATCTCCTGACAAGACCACGGGACTAAGTGGGCGTTTTTGTTCTACGTCAATGCTCCAGTTAATTCCGCACGGGACACAGTACTCCACACTTCTCCTTTCGGCAATCAAATTTAACCTCACGCTTCGCGTTGCCCTAATATACCACCGAGAGGCTTGTTCCGCTTACCTGAAACAAAGAAATCATTGCACAGCCAGCATTTCTACGGTGACAAGGAGGTGAATCGCGAGGTGAAACTTTTCCTGAACAAACAAAAATGGAGACATCAGCAACGAGGGTCTTTGCCAAGTCACCCATTGTTGGTTCAAATGGCTCCCTAGAACTTAGAACTACTTAAAACTAACTAACCTAAGGACATCACACACATCCATGCCCGAGGCAGCATTCGAACCTGGCGACCGTAGCGGTCGCGCGGTTCCAGACTGTAGCGTCTAGAACCGCTGGGCCACTCCGGCCGGCCTACATATTGAAAGCCGCGCCCGAAAAGGCTCTGGACTTGTGGGTCCACCTGACGACATCTCACGAGGCGTTCCGCCACCATGGATTGTACCGCACACGACTATCGAATTACTTAGGCTCATTAATTCGAGGATCCTACTGCCCATTGGGACGTTCCGAGTACTAGAAGTCACACTTGAAAATTATTCATGCCCGAGGCAGGATTCGACCGTAGCAGTCACGCGGTTTCGGACTGAAGCGCCTAGAACCGCTCGACCACCCATTGTTGAGAAAAGTGAGTAGCACTGCAGGACGAATATGTAAAGAGGAGTGAACACCATCTCCATCTTTCATGGCCGCAGCTTGATGTTTTCGAATTGATAATTAGATGTTTATGACTACTAGGTTGTTAAGAGGCAACGCTAACATTGATAGACCGCCTACGTAGATAAGTGATCAGCGTGTCTGACTGCATTATGGAGGACGAGTTCGATTCCTGGTGCAGTTAGGTATTTTTCCTCGATGAGAGGGCTGGGTCGCGAGGGACTGAGCCTCGAGATGCCAATTGTGTAGTTTACTGAGCGTCGATAAGGGCTCCAAGATCGGGAAAGCTGGTCATAGCCATGGCAGCAGTGTCCACAAACTATGCCCCTCCATACCACATCTAGATGTCGTCATTAGCACAGGACACACGATGGCCATTCAGCGCTGAGTGGCAAACAGGGCCAGTAGACGGAGCTTTAGCTTTAACTAGTTTCCATAGGTTACAAAATCATAACCTTCTTAGTCTGTTGCGTGTTCCATAGGTCACTGTGTGATATAATGATATGGAATTAGTCATTTACGAAATTTAACGTTATCGCTATTAGAATACAGATGCAGACGTACGTCTAAACATGAGTTTGCTTGATAGAAAATAATATTTTGTTTAATCACACAGGTTAGTATGTGTCCTTGAAGAAGGACGTTTTTCCACTAGGCTCCGTTTAAAATATTTAATTTGTACTACTAGTTTCGAGCACTGCCCGTTCTCAAGTGCACCTGTAATAAGAAATGCAGCCACATTGCTGTTGTTTCGTGAAAAAAATCACGTTCTGTACATATCTGTGCACAGGACTGTCGCCAACAGTCATCGTCTTGAAACTTCCTGGCAGATTAAAAATGCATGCTGGACCAAGACTAGAACTCGGGACCTTTGCTTTTCTCGGGCAAGTGCTGAGCTACCCAAGCACGACTTACAACCGCTTCTCACAGCTTCAATTCTTCCAGTACCTCGTCTCCTACCTTCCAAACTTCACAGAAGCTCTTTTGCGAACCTTGCAGAACTAGTACTCCTGGAAGAAAGGATATTCTGCAAGGTTTGCAGAGGAGCTTCTGTGAATTTTGGAAGGTAGGAGACGAGGTACTGGCAGAATTGAAGCTGTGAGAACGGGTCATGAGTCGTTCGCTAGGTAGTTCAGTTGGTAGAGCACTTGTCCGCGAAAGGCAGAGGTCCCGAACCGGGTCTCGGTCCGGCACACAGTTTTAATCTGCCAGGAAGTTTTATATCAACGAACACTCCGCTGCAGAGTGAAAATCTCATTCTAGTCATCGTCTTGTTATATCTGTTTCAAATCACGCTTGCTCATGTAATTCTCATGTGTGCATGAGCAAGGGTATGTAGAGTGATTCATGACAGAAATTACAAGGTGAGGACCGATGGCGACTGCTGTGCACAAATATGTATGGCAAAGTGGTTTTTTAACGAAACAGCTGTGTATCCATACCCGTTACTTTCGTGGACATTGCCCGAAACTAGTAATGGAAATGAAATGTTTTAAACGCAGCGTGGAGGAATAGAGCTCTCTATCAAATTCACTGAGGCTTAGAGGCCCACCCAGAAAGAACGGTTTTCGGTATGTGACCTAGAACAAATAACCTATTAGTCTCTATGTAGAAGTTCTTCTAAGAAGTTGGGAACGTTTCACGGGAGGACCTTTTCCTGATTAGTTTCAAATTAAGACTTTTCTGTATGGCAGACATTCAATATCAATGGGTAACTGATCAGAGATCGGTGAACAAAATTCAGTTTTAATGTGGCGAAATGAAGGTCATTTTTTCTAATACTGTCATTATTCCATGTGAAATCTGATAGATTATTTACAATACATTCCACGAGGGAGTGCTGAAAAGCAATGCCTTCGAATTTTTCTTGTGAAAACTGGCCATTTGTTGGGAGAAATGTTTTGTCATCAGGGTGACTATATTGAGAAATAAACATGTAGATATGAAGAATAAAGATGTAGTACGTTAATGACGTTTGCTTTATGCAGAGTTTTTGAAATGAAACACAAAGGTATATCATTGACATTCTGCACCTTTGTTCTTCATGTCTAGATACTTATTGTTCAACGGAGTCACTCTGACGACGGACACAGTTCCCCGTTTTGATGATGCCGTAAATGTAGAAAGTTTGACTTTGTTGACAGAGCCACAACCTCACTACTGTTTGCACCACTTCATCACTAACAAAAAATGGTTCAAATGGCTCTAAGCACTATGGGACTTGACACCTGAGGTCATCAGTCCTCTAGACTTAGAACTACTTAAACCTAAATAACCTAAGGACATCACACACATCCACACCCGTGGCAGGATTCGAACCTGCGACCTTAGCAGGCACGCGGTTCCGGACTGAAGCACCTACAACCGCTCGGACACAGCGGACGGCTCATCACTAACAAATCGGAGTGTTAGCAGGTGGTTGCAAATAGGTGAAAACTGATTCCGGTTAATTCAGTACGGTATGGCAGAAGATCGATGACAGTGTACCCAAAGAATCGGATTGTTACAAATTTCGCAGTGATTACATATGGTCTTGCAATGTTAGGAGAGGGAGCTCCATGTGTGGACGAACTCTTCGCAATCGAAACTCGGTTCACTTTTTCTCACTCACCGACGTACTTACGTTACATACGGCCATGTTAAACGCTACAATTCGAAACCCTCTAGCGGCAGAGAGTTGCAAATATGTAGACATGGAAGATATAGACCTGGTCACGAAAACTGACAACGGCCGGGAGACCGGTGTGCTGTCCAAATGCTCCTCCGTATGCGCATTCCTGTTACACCTTAGGGCTGAGGATGACACGGTGGCCGGTAGATGCTGCTAGGCCTTGAAGACCTGCTTGGAGGGTGTTTGTTTGTTTTGAAGAATATAGATGCAGAATATCGATAAAATTTGTTCTATTTAAAAAGATTTAAGAAATTTCACATAAAAATTCGGAGACATTACTTTTCAGCAAGCTCTCGCAAAATACCTAATTCTTTAAAGGCTTCAACGGTGCCTTATAAATGCACTACAGGGAAACAAGTGAGACAGATAAAAGCGAGCAATGATAAGCGAATGTAGAACATAATTACATATTTTCTAAAACTGTCAGCTAAGCGGTGGGATCTCGCAATGTAGCAAGACTGAGGGCAGATGTTTCAGCATCCGATTGCGCAAATGTCGAAAGTACTTTCCACTTCATGGACAGAGTATCCAGGTGGCATGAATACAATATGCTCGCTAACATAATGCCTACAACAAGGTACATTGGATTGAATACTGACTGCCAGACGTTAATGTTACGTGTTGGCTGGTCCAGAAAACTGGCAAAAGTGAGGCTGAACGAATTACTGGGCCATGTACTCAAAATATTTCCGCATCTAGCAAGTAACCTGATCAAATGTTGGGCTCCCTCTCGACACATACAGAATGATTGTTCAAAATCCGGTACTGACCGGTAACCGCGACATCCGCGGTTTGTTAAAGAATCGAACACCGACGTATAAAATAGCTTCAAAGGTCTGATAATTTTGCAAATGAGCTAAAGTGTTAAATGTTTGACGTTAGGCAAGTAAAACTTCAAACGCGAGACATAATGAGGCGGAACAAGTCATAGGATACCTCCTAATATCGCGTCGGAGCTGTTTTCGCCCGGCGTAGTGCAGCAACTCGAAGTGGTATGGACTCAACAAGTCCTTCACAGTCTTCTGCAGAAATATTGAACCATGTTCTCTCTACAGTCGTCCATAATTTCGAAAGTGTAACAGGTGCAGGATTTTGTTCGCGAACTACCTCTCGATCATGTCCCATAAATGACCATAAATGTGGTCCGGTGACATGTCTGGGAATATGAAGTCATTGAATAGCTGTAAATGGCCTCCGAGTACCCGAATATAATCGTTTCCAGTAAATTATCGCTTCAGTTTGAACAGCGAACTCATCCATTCCAATTAAGCACAGCCCACATCATTATGGAGCCACCTCCTGCTTGCACCGTGGGTCCGCGGATTCGTGGAGTTTGCGCCACACTCGAACCCTACCATCAGCTCTTACCAACTGGAAACAGGACTAATCTGACCAGGTCACGGTTTCCCAGTCGCCTAGGGTGTAAGCGATATGGTGACGAGTCCAGGAGAGGCTGCTGGCGACGTAGTGCTCTTAGCAAAGGCACTCAGGTCGGCCGTCTGCTTCCAAAGCTCATTAAAGCCCAATTTCGACGCACTGTCCTAACGGATACATTCGTTGTCCTTCCCGCATTGATTTCTGTTGTCGCTTCACGCAGTGTTACGTGTCTGTTCGTTCTGGAAACTCTACGCAAACGCCACTGCTGCCGATAGGTAAGTGGAGGCCGTAGCCCCTGCGTTGGCCGTGGTGAGAGATAATGCCTGAAATTTGGTATTCTCGGTACACTCTAGACACTGCGGATCTCTTAATATTGAATTCCATAACGATTTCCGAAACTGAATGTCCCACGCGTCTAGCTCCAACTACCACTCCACGTTCAAAGCTGATTCCCGTCGTGCGGAAGTAATCACGTCGGAAACCTATTCACATGAATCACCTGGGTACCGAGAGCTCCGCTAATGCACTTCCCTTTTATACCCTGTATACATGACACAACAGCCACCTGTGAATGTGCATATTGCTATCTGGTGACTTTTGTCGCCTAGGTATAAAGCTTACAGAGGTTTGAAATGCAAATCGCTAAAAGCCCTCGTTGTCAAACGCTGGAGGAGGGTATTCTGGGTAATTTGCACTCCGTTCTAGAGGGTGACGGTTCGTAGTGATCCGATACAAGCGATATCGCTTCAGTCGGTCATTCGCCTCGATAGCGACACACACGAGCCATTTCCAAAGCAGTTTCAAACCTGTATGACGTACGTCACTGTATTGAGAAGTTCTACTGTGGTAAATGAAACGCTATGTGCAACTATGCTAGATAGTTTTAATCAGCTGCCTTGTTACTTCATATACTCTATCTCTTCTCCATACAATATATGACTAGAGTTATCGTAATCAGGAGTGCTGTAATTTGACAGCATTTCTGGAGGCACATCGAGCTGTCAATACAGACTGTGCAGATTTGTGCACTTAACTGTAAGACTAATGAATGAAAAAGAAATTGAGAAATGCAGTGGCTGTTGAAATGTGTACACCCTCCCCCCTTCCAGACTTCTAAGAATTTAAAGAAAAGGAAATTTTCATTTATTACACCGTTTTGAAACTTTTTCCTTGGCAGCTGGAGGTTGCCAATATATTACACTTTTCACTGATGCCAGTCGGTGGTGTACATTTCTCCATTGTGCTAATACAATTCATTTTTCGTTCATTAGTCCTCATTCCCTGTTTCATTCATTAGTCTTACAGTTAATTACAAGAATTTACACAATTTGTTTTGAAAGCTCGATTTATCTATAGCATTGTTACTAATAACACCACTACTGTTACCATAACTCTCACTATAAATCATACGGGGGCCAATTAGATTATATGAAATGATATTAGGCTTCGGTATAGGTCTCTAATATTTTCGCCTTAGACACTTAAGGTGAAATTCGCACTTAACACTATGATTCGTCGTTCCGCCCAGAAGCTATGAACATTAATAATACCTGTAATTGTTTCATATATTCACTACTGGCGAATAAAATTGCTACACCACAATATAACGTGCTACAGACGTGAAATTTAACCGACAGGAAGAAGATGCTGTGATATGCAAATGATTAGCTTTTCAGAGCATTCACACGAGATTCGCGCCGGTGGTGACACCTACAACGTGCTGACAGGAGGAAATTTTCCAACCGATTTCTCATACACAAACAGCAGTTGACCGGCGTTGCCTGGTGAAACGTTGTTGTGATGCCTCGTGTAAGGAGGAGAAATGCGTACCATCACGTTTCCGACTTTGATAAAGGTCGGATTGTAGCCTATCGCGGTTGCGGTTTATAGTATCGCTACATTGCTGCTCGCGTTGGTCGAGATCTAATGACTGTTAGCAGAATATGGAATCGGTGGGTTCAGGAGGGTAATACGGAACGCCGTGCTGGATCCCAACGACCTTGTATCACTAGCAGTGGAGATGACAGGCATCATATCTGCATGGCTGTAACGGATCGTGCAGCCGCGTCTCGATCTCTGAGTCAACAGATGGGGACGTTTGCAAGACAACAACCATCTGCACGAACAATTCGACGATGTTTGCAGCAGCATGGACTACCAGCTCGGAGACCATGGCTGTGGTTATCCTTGACCCTGCATCACCGACAGGAGCGCCTGCGATGGTGTACTCAACGACGAACCTGGGTGCACGAATGGGAAAACGTCATTTTTTCGGATGAATCCAGGTTCTGTTTACAGCATCATGATCGTCGCATCCGTGTTTGGCAACATCGCGGTGAACGCACGTTGGAATCGTGTATTTGTCATCGCCATACCGGCGTATCAAACGGAGTGATGGTATGGGATGTCATTGGTTACACGTGTCAGGCACCTCTTGTTCGCATTGACGGCACTTTGAACAGTGGACGTTACATTTCAGATGTGTTACGACCCGTGGTTCTACCCTTCATTCGATCCTTGCGAAAACCTACATTTCAGTAGGATAATGCACGACCGCATATTGCAGGTCCTGTACGGGCGTTTCTGGATACAGAAAATGTTCGACTGCTGCCCTGGTCAGCACATTCTCCAGATCTCTCACCAATTAAAAACGTCTGGTCAATGGTGCCTGAGCAACTGGCTCGTCACAATACGCCAGTCACTACTCTTTATGAACTGTTGTATCGTGTTGAAGCTGCATGGACACCTGTACCTGTAAACGCCATCCAAGCTCTGTTTGACTCAATGCCCAGGCGTATCAAGGCCGTTATTACGGCCACATGTGGTTGTTCTGGGTACTGATTTCTCAGGACCTATGCACCCAAATTGCGTGAAAACGTAATCACATGTCGGTTCTAGTATAATATACACTCCTGGAAATTGAAATAAGAACACCGTGAATTCATTGTCCCAGGAAGGGGAAACTTTATTGACACATTCCTGGGGTCAGATACATCACATGATCACACTGACAGAACCACAGGCACATAGACACAGGCAACAGAGCATGCACAATGTCGGCACTAGTACTGTGTATATCCACCTTTCGCAGCAATGCAGGCTGCTATTCTCCCATGGAGACGATCGTAGAGATGCTGGATGTAGTCCTGTGGAACGGCTTGCCATGCCATTTCCACCTGGCGCCTCAGTTGGACCAGCGTTCGTGCTGGACGTGCAGACCGTGTGAGACGACGATTCATCCAGTCCCAAACATGCTCAATGGGGGACAGATCCGGAGATCTTGCTGGCCAGGGTAGTTGACGTACACCTTCTAGAGCACGTTGGGTGGCACGGGATACATGCGGACGTGCATTGTCCTGTTGGAACAGCAAGTTCCCTTGCCGGTCTAGGAATGGTAGAACGATGGGTTCGATGACAGTTTGGATGTACCGTGCACTATTCAGTGTCCCCTCGACGATCACCAGTGGCGTACGGCCAGTGTAGGAGATCGCTCCCCACACCATGATGCCGGGTGTTGGCCCTGTGTGCCTCGGTCGTATGCAGTCCTGATTGTGGCGCTCACCTGCACGGCGCCAAACACGTATACGACCATCATTGGCACCAAGGCAGCAGCGACTCTCATCGCTGAAGACGACACGTCTCCATTCGTCCCTCCATTCACGCCTGTCGCGACACCGCTGGAAGCGGGCTGCACGATGTTGGGGCGTGAGCGGAAGACGGCCTAACGGTGTGCGGGACCGTAGCCCAGCTTCATGGAGACGATTGCGAATGGTCCTCGCCGATACCCCAGGAGCAACAGTGTCCCTAATTTGCTGGGAGGTGGCGGTGCGGTCCCCTACGGCACTGCGTAGGATCCTACGGTCTTGGCGTGCATCCGTGCGTCGCTGCGGTCCGGTCCCAGGTCGACGGACACGTGCACCTTCCGCCGACCACTGGCGACAACATCGATGTACTGTGGAGACCTCACGCCCCACGTGTTGAGCAATTCGGCGGTACGTCCACCCGGCCTCCCGCATGCCCACTATACGCCCTCGCTCAAAGTCCGTCAACTGCACATACGGTTCACGTCCACGCTGTCGCGGCATGCTACCAGTGTTAAAGACAGCGATGGAGCTCCGTATGCCACGGCAAACTGGCTGACACTGACGGCGGCGGTGCACAAATGCTGCGCAGCTAGCGCCATTCGACGGCCAACACCGCGGTTCCTGGTGTGTCCGCTGTGCCGTGCGTGTGATCATTGCTTGTACAGCCCTCTCGCAGTGTCCGGAGCAAGTATGGTGGGTCTGACACACCGGTGTCAGTGTGTTCTTTTTTCCATTTCCAGGAGTGTATTTGTCCAATGAATACCCGTTTATCATCTGCATTTCTTCTTCGTGTAGCAATTTTAATGGCCAGTAGTGAAGCTTCAAGTCACTTGATGGAGCCCAATGTGACGGGACTACTATTATGAATTCCTAATCAATGCTACATGGCCCAGTCATATTAATGTGATCACCTCCGATGTTGACGTCAACGTGCAATAACCACTTACGGACTGCAGGTTGCAACACTAGCAGTTAAGGGTATACAAAACTTGTCAGGGGATGCGGGAAACAGTGCAGTCGTTGTCTTAATGGAGAAACGTACCGATTTATCTAAGTAAATTTTTTACTATCCGGACATCCACAAGTGTTCTGCAACACGTTCATAGTAAACAACTCCGTCATAGTTGTAAAGTACTTTTTAACCGAAGTCTTGCACGGCAGAAATCACTATACAACACCACGATTTCCGGGTCTTAGCCCCATCATCAGGTGTATCAGATATTTTAGATACCCCAGATGATGGGGATAAGACCCCGAATCCCTGATGGTTTACAGCGACTTCTGTCATGCAAGACTTCGGTCAATAAAGTACCTTAGAAACTGCAGCGGATCTATTTACCATGAACATGATTTATCTGAGGTGCAATAGAGCATGATCATTAGTTCTCGTACTACGGTTGGGGGCACTTCCGAAACGGTGAAGTTTGTATTGGGTTCGGGGGCCGCTGTGTTTAAAGTGTACCTTGCATGGAAAAATGGTGATGTTCAAAACCGGCGTCGAGGTGACTGTGGTGCAACACGGATTATAGATAACAAGGGTGAACATAGTTCAGAGATGTGTACTGGCGAAAAAAGACGTGCAACTGTTAAGCAATTGAAACTTACTGGCAGATTAAAACTGTGTGCCGGACCGAAACTCAATCTCGGGACCTTTGCCTTCCGCGGGCAAGTGCTCTACCATCTGAGCTACCCAAGCACTACTCGCGACCCGTCCTCACAGCTTCAATTCTTCCAGTACCTCGTCTCCTACCTTCGAAGGCAAAAATCCCGAGTTCGAGTCCAGGTCGGGTACATAGTTTTAATCTATCAGGTAGTTTCGTATCAGCGCACACTCCGCTGCAGAGTAAAAATCTCATTCTGGAAAAATCCCGCAGGCTGTGGCTAAGCCACGTCTCCGCAATTTCCTTTCTTCCAGGAGTGCTAGTTCTGCATAGTTGGCGGAAGAGCTTCTGTGAAGCTTGGAAGGTAGGAGACGAGGCACTGGCAGAATTGGGGCTGTGAGGAGGGGCCGTGAGTCATGCTTGGGTAGCTCAGATGTTAGAGCACTTGCCACGGAAGGCAAAGGTCCCGAGTTTGAGTCTCGGTCCGGCACACAGTTTTAATCTGCCAGGAAGTTTCATATCGGCGCACACTACGCTGCAGAGAGAAGATCTCATTCTGCTGAGCTAGTGACTACCCAGATGAACCACGGCCTACAAACTGTGTCTCCTCAACGACCATTCAGAGAACGTTGCCGCTTATGGGCCTCTCCCGCAGGAGCCTGGTTTATGCACCCATGCTGACGTGTTCACCGGCGACAATTCAGTTGACGTCAGGTTGCAGTATTATCGTGCAGAGTGGCGACAGATGATATTTTGAGATGACTCACATTTTATACGCCATCAGGCAGAGCGTCATTACCCTGTAGGACGTCAAATGTCTGAGAGCAAACTCCTAACAACAAATTTATAGTCTGGGAAACGATGCGCATCAGATCAAAACAAGTATGCATATATCTTTGGGGACATTTTCCATCCCTATATATAATCTTTTTCCTCGGTTTACCCACAGGACAACGCAACGTGCCACACAGCTGGCATTGTGCTTGCATGGTTTGAAGAACATGGATGATTTCGTTGTACTCCACTGGCCGGATTGAAACCCAATCGAGAACCTGTGGGGTCACCCGACCTGTCCGTTCGCACCATGGATCATCAATTGAGAAACCTAGTGGAATGTTCAATTATTCTCTTTGTCAAAATCATACAGCTTTACAGCAGGCCAAATGTAGAGAACTGGAAGTGGCAAATTGTTGTCTTCAACGACTTGTTTGTGAAGAATAATGTGGTTGGATACTGTCAATTTTTTCCTGCGTTACGAATACAGCGAACTTAAAAAGACAGAAATATTAAGCGAAAAATAAATAAAGAAAAGTAATACATTATTCCAATTGGGGATCAATCTTGTGTATCTTGCATTAGGAATCCAATACGCCACCTATGACGATACAGGCGATAACGTGTTCATATGGTGTGTTTACATCAAAATGGTGATCCTATAAATACTCGTAAACAAACGTAGTGGCCACTGACTCATTTTTATCTGTGCGAGTGAGCTTCAACGACATTTTACGCACGTTCTCAATCTTTGTAACACCAAAAAACAATTTTCACGGGTTTTTGCTGAAGTATTTGAACTACAAACCACTTATAAGCCATTTTCCCAAATTAGACACTACCGTGAATGAGCTTTATGGCAGGAGCAGCGTTATAGCCAGTGACGACACCAGCATCACATGATCAAATGGATTGTTTAAGTGGGCTTTCAAATTGTTTGAATTTCATTACCCTTTTTTTTAAATACTGAACTTTATGAGGAGAAAAGTGTTTTATGAACGTAAAATGACGTAACTATCTATTTATGAAGATATGCAGAAAACAGATACCCTATTATGAACCACTGACCGCACCATACACGTAGCTACAGAGGCATTGCGCATGACGAAAAATTGTCGTAATATCGATACAACACGTTCGAAAATGTCAGGCGGCATATAACTTCCTCCCTCGTGCAAAATGAATCAAGAAACATACACCTATCATCTAACATCCGTCTTGCGTAATGAGCACGACGCTAAAATTAGTGAAATTCGTGCTCAACTTAAGGATTACAAACAATCTTCCTTCATGTCTGTCATCAGCGATTGGAATAGGGAATAAATGGTGCTGCTACATCATATACTCTCGGCCACACAGCAGAAACTTGTGAATATAGACTCATTAACAGGAACGAACAACCGGTATTAGCTGTCTATCAAACATGGCGAGAAAACCACAGATTTCGCACGACCTCTCGATGTTTATTGACGAATATGGATTACATGTCGGTACCAGACTTTGAGTGTCCTCTTTCTTTAATTGGAGATACGCATTACTAAATGGCTGAAACGGTAACTCTTTCGGTCATTCCAAGCTGCAGGTTGCCTATCTATCGGCTTCTAAGGGCAACAAAAATTAGATTCAATTTAACTTCATTTAATTTTTAGTATTTTCATTTAATTATTAACCAGATTTAAAAATTTAAAACGCTGCCGTTATTTTCTGGTCAAGAGGTATAATATTACGCTTTATAGGATGAAACTAATTAGTACTGAACACCATGCGACTTAAAAATAAATCATTGCTTGGTGAAATGTCTTATGTAATTTTTTATTTATCATCCCCCTTCAGCAAATTAAACTTTTGTTCCTTTCCCGAAAATGTGGTCTGCTGTCTATCAGTAATGGAAGATGTAACAGTGCAGGCTTTGCCAAATCTGTCTTTCACTTAAGACTGTGGATAAGCTTCATGAAATATTTGTAAACGACAAAAGGAAAGTATTTGGAAGTTATATGCAATAGTTTTACTGAGATAGGAAAGAAATGACCAGAACTAACATAAACTATTACCTTTTCACATACCACTAAATTTACTTTTTTACACACTCTTTAAATTACGTCAGATCCACTCTTTTCCTTTCTTAACGAAATACTTTCAATAACAGTGCAAGGAGAAAGATAAGTAGAATAGTGCTCACGTGACTGATTATTCTCCACGGACACCAACACACAGCTGTTGTTGGACAAAACGAAATCCTTACGCTACAATAAGCACTCAGCTAACGCCTGCAGAAAAGTAAAACCAATGCAGGTTACCTTCTTTCCAAATGAGGCGTCGCTCTATAAAATCCTCTGAAGTCATCCTCCATCCTCATTTACACGTCACAGAGCATCTCAATCCTCTGTGCAGTGCGTTCTCCATCCAGCTCGAGACTCTGCTTTGATACAATACTCTCACTCACTCGCAGGTTTACAACTGCTTCTGACTAGAAAAATGATCGCATGGCATTGTTGGCCGGGAGAGCCCATGCGGGGGAGTTCGGCCACCGTATTGCAAGTCCTTCTTAGATGACGCCACTTCGTTGACTTGCGAGTCAATGATGATGAAATGATGATAGTGGACACTCAACACCCAGTCATCTCGAGGCAGAGAAAATACCTGACCGCGCCGGCAATCGAACCCGGTCCCCGTGCGTGGGAATCGCGAACGCTACCGCAAGACCACGAACTGCGGAGCTGCGGACCTCCTTCAGACTACTTCGCTCGGTGGAGCTCTACTTAATAATACTACAAGCTTTGGTAGCCAAAGAAAATCTGTTACTCATGTACTCGACTATGCAAAGGTGCTCGTAGTGTAAACGTTCCAAGTAAACTGTCAAATGTAACAAACAAACTCATAATTTTTACTCCTTTCAACGGTTAACTCACAAAGTCATATGTTAGAGTTAAAAATTTTGTATGTGCCTTGAGGCGGCGTAACTCACGGTACGTAGAATTTATGCATACATTTTTTGATAATGATAGCACTTAGCAGTTTCTAGCAAAATTTAAACATAATTTAAAATCTTTTCTAAACATCTTGTCGCTGACAGTCACAAAAAATAATAATGAAATAAATGTACATTTATCACTTAATACATTTCCACGGTTGGATAAGATGTACACTACTGGCCATTAAAATTGCTACACCACGAAGACGACGTACTACAGACGTGAAATGTAACCGACAGGAAGAAGATGCTGCGGTATGAAAATGATTAGCTTTTCAGAGCATTCACACAAGGTCAGCGCCGGTGGCGACACCTACAAGTGCTGACACGAGGAGAGTTTCCAACCGATTTCTCATACACAAACAGCAGTTAACCAGCGTTGCCTGGTGAAACGTTGTTGTGATGCCTCGTGTAGGGAGGAGTGTTATAACCAGGAATAACACAATAACCTCTTCAGTCTGGTTTATTAAATCACAAATCAATTTTTAACAATAATGTTAGCCAAGGTCTACCCAGGCTCACACTCAGAAGTAAGGCATAATTAAAATTTGGTTATACCAATGTCCAAATGTGCATGGTGGGGTGCACGTCCCGTAATTATTCCCAAGTCCAGTGTTCAGTCTCTCCGAGTGAAGTCGCAAGATTTCCGCCGAGCAGCCAGGTAACATCGAATGGGCGGCGAGTCATCCACAAGCAGCTGGAACACGGCGTACTGCACATCCCGATGAGAACTGTCGTTTGCGGCGGCAGCCGGTTTTATATAAGGCCTGCTAGTTAATGGAGCCGTCGGCTGGGGTCGCTGTTTTCCAGGGAAAACCAATCGCAATGTTTCCTGGCGTAGCCAATTGCTGTGTGCTGACAAACGCGCGCGCGCGAAGGCGGCCAGCGATGGTAGCCGCGAGCCGCCCGGAGAAGTGCGGCCAGCGATGTATTTCTCGGCCACGTAAGGGAGCGTGCGTGTGAAGACGGCCAGCGAAGGAAGCAGCGGGCCGCCCAGAGAAGTGCGGCCAGCGATGTATTTGGCGGCCGCGTACTCGAGCGCGTTGTTCGGTGTTTGTTAGAAGTGGTGTATACCACAAGGAGAAATGCGTAGCGTCACGTTTCCGACTTTGATAAAGGTCGGATTGTAGCCTATCACGATTGCGGTTTATCGTATCATGACATTGCTGCTCGCGTTGGTCGAGATCCAATGACTGTTAGCAGAATATGGAATCGGTGGGTTCAGGAGTGTAATACGGAACGCCGTGCTGGATCCCAACGGCCTCGTATCACTAGCAGTCGAGATGACAAGCATCTTATCCGCATGGCTGTAACGGATCGTGCAGCCACGTCTCGATCTCTGAGTCAACAGATGGGGACGTTTGCAAGACAATAACCATCTGCACGAACAGTTCGACGACGTTCGCAGCAGCATGAACTATCAGCTCGGAGACCGTGGCTACGGTTACCCTTTACGCTGCATCACAGACAGGAGCGCCTGCGATGGTGTACTCAACGACGAACATGGATGCACGAATGGCAAAACGTAATTTTTTCGGATGAATCCAGGTTCTGTTTACAGCATTATGATGGTCGCATCCATGTTTGGCGACATCGCGGTGAACGCACATTGGAAGCATGTATTCGTCTTAAAAAAAATGGTTCAAATGGCTCTGAGCACTATGGGACTTAACATCTATGGTCATCAGTCTCCTAGAACTTAGAACTACTTAAACCTAACTGACCTAAGGACGTCACACAACACCCAGTATTCGTCTTCGCCATACTGGTGTATCACCCGGCGTGTTGGTATGGGGTGCCATTGGTTACACGTCTCGGTCAGCTCTTGTTCGCATTGACGGCACTTTGAACAGTGAACGCTACATTTCAGATGTGTTACGACCCGTGGCTCTACCCTTCATTCGATCCCTGCGAAACCCCACATTTCAGCAGGATAATGCACGACCGCATGTTACAAGTCCTGCACGGCCCTTTGTGGATAAAGAAAATGTTTGACTGCTGCAAGCAGCATCGACGTATAACAATGAATGCACCAGCAAGATTAGATTATTGCAGGACATATAGTTCAGGTCATATGATGTCATAAACATAGAGACGAGTGGTACACGTGAGAGTTCGATTTTTAAAGGAAAGGGGTAGGATTACCGGTTCATTCTAATCCAAATACCTATCACAGTGTCACCTCTGCCCTATATTGTGTCGTAACTGAATTGATATTCCCAACAGGCTGAAGAAATTTAGACAATCCATGCTTTCAGAATGACTCTTCGCTCTGCAGGCCAGTGTGTGCTGATTTGAAACTTCCTGGTGGTTTCATACTGTATACAGCATCTGGAGTCAAATCCAGAATCTTTGCCTTTCATGTGTGAAAATGTTACATCCACGTGTGACTGCCGACCTGCCATCAAAGCCTTACTTCCACCTGTACTTCCAGTCGTCATGTATGTCCTCCTGCGTACTTTGCACCGTGGTGCCCTAGACATCAGGCTCCAGCACCACCACACACAACTTATTCGTCATACTGGTTGTAGCGACCTCATTCCGTACACTGCATATAACAAGGAACTTAGCAGCCCCAGAACTCCTCGGCCAGACCAGCAGAGGGCACCAACAGCACTCCAGACAAGTCACCTGGTGGCATACACAGTGACGGTAGCAGTCCCTGCAACCCGCACCTCTTGATGCGTACGCCATGCCACGCGCCAAAAGTAGGCCCACAAGTATCCTGCTGCGAGGCAGTTACTTATTGCAGTGCATGAGCTCGGCAGAGCAATTCCGTGCAGCCAGTAACTTGAAGATCCACACTACAGCGTTCCAAGGGCTGGGTCATCGGCTTCTGACAGCGTGCCGCCTCCTCAGCTGGGAATCCAAGTTATCACCAACATGCTCATTGAGACTTGGTATGATTGTACTGTTATTCTTCTAGCCGACAGTTAGTGTCAGACTGGAAATTTCAGCCTTTGTTGGTATTAGATATTTAGATATTTTTGGCTCTCACTAGTTATTTAGCGAAGTACACCATAAGAGTTGTTAAGTATATATTCTTCTTGACTGAAGCTTCGTTTTGGCCTTTGGTTTCAAACCTAAAGTGAGAAACTACTTTTTCTATTTCAATCTAAAGTTAGTAGGACTCCAGTACTCTGCTCATTAAAGAGTTAGAGACTACAGAATCTTAATTCACTGTTTTTAACGTAAAGCTGTTAAGACTGTAAGTTTGTGATCGCTGAAGCATGTTATGAAATGTCCCCTTTGAAAAATTGTACAAGACTGTGCTTAAACTGACATACAATATTTTTAGCGCAACGCAATCTGACTTTCAAAATTCCTACAAAAAAAAATGGCCCTGACTAACATTAAACTATACATTTCAGAAATCACTTACCTCACAAAAATCTTCATTACTCGGACTACTGCAGTACAGCGAGCGCCACTACTGCCAGCTAAATAAAAGATTCAAACTATGGAAGGCACTAACTACTGATAGGGATAGTTAGCAAATGAAAGATATTAATAGAGAACAAACAATGTATTTACCTTAATATCATCATAATATATATAGCAGTTCATGACAAATTACAAAACTCCGCCATCTCTCTCCCCACATCCACCACTGCTGGCGGCTCACATCCAACTGCGCAACGCTACGCGCTGTTCACATCCAGCTGCCGCTGCCCAACACTACAATGGCAGACAACAATGCAAACTAGCCACAGACTGCACACAGCACAGCTAGTGATTTTTATACAGACCGCTACGTAACGTTGCCAATAAGAAAACATAAACAGCCTACTTACAATGTGAAAATCTTCCAAGTATCACACAACATACTTATTTACTTAATGATTTTGGAAGTACAAGTGGCTTCATTATTTACAAAACATCATTTATTTTGTTTCAATTACTGAATGACAATCATCCATTTTATTTCACTTATTAAGGAACTATCCTTTCTTTTGTTGTATTGTGGAACATATTTTCGGGAAAATTGTGTTGAATAAATATTTGGTTGTTCGCTGAATCTGGGCAGTTTACTTATGCCCGTCAGTGGCGCTATCATTTCTGGGAGAGAGGACACACAAAAGTCAAGGATTACGGGTTGTAATAATGGTCCGGTACAGAGTTATAATCTGCCAATATGTTTGATATCCTTAGTTCCCAAAATCACTTCAGGAGTTCCTTCAGCTTCTTTATCCATCTGAACTGTTTCAGTGTGTCTAATGATCCCGATGCCAGCATCGTACTGAAGTATAAGCTTTATTTATTTATTTACGCCTCCCCCCCCCCCCCCTCCCCGCCATGAACCATGCAACTTGCCGTTGGTGGGGAGGCTTGCGTGCCTCAGCGATACAGATAGTCGTACCGTAGGTGCAACCGCAACGGAGGGGTATCTGTTGAGAGGCCAGAAAAACGTGTGGTTCCTGAAGAGGGGCAGCAGTCTTTTCAGTAGTAGCAGGGGCAACTGTCTGGATGACTGACTGATCTGGTCTAGTAACACTAACCAAAACGGTCTTTCTGTGCTGGTACTGCGAACGGCTGAAAGCAAGGGGAAACTACAGCCGTAATTTTTCCCGAGGGCATGCAGCTTTACTGTATGGTTAAATGATGATGGCGTCCTCTTGGGTAAAACATTCCAGAGGTATAATACTCCCCCATTTGGATCTCCGGGCGGGGACTACTCAGGGGACATTGTAATCAGGAGAAAGAAAACTGGCGTTCTACGAATCGGAACGTGGAATGTCAGATCCCTTAATCGGGCAGGTAGGTTTGAAAATTTAAAAAGAGAAATGGATAAGTTAAAGTTAGATACAGTGGGAATTAGCGAAGTTCGGTGGCAGGAGGAACAAGACTTGTGGTCAGGTGAATACAGGGTTATAAATACAAAATCAAATAGGGGTAATGCAGGAGTAGGTTTGATAATGAATAGAAAATAGGAATGCGAGTAAGCTACTACTAACCGCATAGTGAAGGCATTGTTGTGGCCAAGATAGATACGAAGGCCAAGCCTACCACAGCAGTACAAGTTTATATGCCAACTAGCTCCGCATATGACCAAGAGATTGATGAAATGTATGATGAGATAAAAGATATTATTCAGCTAGTGAAGGGAGACGCAAATTTCGGTCATGGGTGACTGGAACTCGATAGTAGGAAAAGCAAGAGAAGGAAACGTAGTAGATGAATATTGGATGGGAGTAAGGAATGAAAGAGGAAGCCGCCTGGTAGACTTTTGCACAGAGCATAACTGAATCATAGCTAACACTTGGTTCAAGAATCATGAAAGAAGGTTGTATACATGGAACAAGCCTGGAGATACTGAAAGGCCTCTGGTAGATTATATAATGGTAAGACAAAGATTCAGGAACCAAGTTTTAAATTATAAGACATTTCCAGGGACAGATGTGGATTCTGGCCACAATCTATGGGTTATGAACTGTAGATTGAAACTGAAGAAACTGCGAAAAAGATGGGAATTTGAGGAGATGGGACCTGGATAAACTGAAAGAACCAGAGGTTGTAGAGAGTATCATGGAGAGCATCAGGGAACGATTGACAAGAACGGGGAAAAAATACAGTAGAAGAAGAATAGGTAGCTTTGAGAGATGAAATAGTGAAGGCAGCAGAGAATCACGTAAGTAAAAAGACGAGGACTAATAGAAATCCTCGGGTAACAGAAGAGATATTGAATTTAATATATGAAAGGAGAAAATACAAAAATACAGTAAAAAGGGATATAAAAGTCTCAAAAATGAGATCGACATGAAGTGCAAAATGGCTAAGCAGGGATGGCTAGGGGACAAATGTAAGGATGTAGAGGCTCATCTCACTAGGAGTAAGATAGATACAGCCTACAGGAAAATTAAAGAGACATTTGGAGAAAACAGAACCACTTGCATGAATATTAAAAGCTCAGATGGAAACCCAGTTCCAAGCAAAAAGGGAAAGCAGAAACGTGGAAGGAGTATATAGAGGGTCTATACAAGGGCGATGTTCTTGAGGTCAATATTATGGAAATGGAAGAGAATGTAGATGAAGATGAAATGGGACATATGATACTGCGTGAAGAGTTTGACAGAGCACTGAAAGACCTAAGACGAAAGAAGGCCCCGGGAGTAGATAACATTCCATTAGAACTACTGACAGCCTTGGGAGAGTCAGACCTAACAAAACTCTACTGTCTAGTGAGCAAGATGTATGAGACAGGCGAAATACCCTCAGACGCAGGTGTTGACAGATGTGAAAATTACCGAACTATCTGTTTAATAAGACACGGCTGTAAAATACTAACACGAATTCTTTACAGACGAATGGAAAAACTTGTAGAAGCCGACCTCGGGGAAGATCAGTTTGGATACCGTAGAAATGTTGGAACACGTGAGGCAATAATGACCATACAACTTATCTTAGAAAATAGATTAAGGAAAGGAAAACCTACGTTTCTAGCATTTGTAGACATAGAGAAAGCTTTTGACAATGTTGACTGGAATACTCTCTTCCAAATTCTGAAGGTGGCAGGGGTAAAATACAGGGAGCGAAAGGCTATTTACAATTTGTACAGAAACCAGATGGCAGTTATAAGAGTCGAGGGACAGGAAAGGGAAGCAGTGGTTGGGAAGGGAGTGAGGCGGGGTTGTAGCCTCTCCCCGATGTTATTCAATCTGTATATTGAGCAAGCAGTAAAGGAAACAAAAGAAATATTCGGAGTAGATATTAAAATCCATGGAGAAAAAAAAAAACTTAAGGTTCGCTGATGACATTGTAATTCTGTCAGAGACAGCAAAAGACTTGGAAGAGCAGTTGAACGGAATGGACAGTGTTTTGAAAGGAGGCTATAAGATGAAAATCAACAAAAGCAAAACGAGTATAATGGAATGTAGTCGAATTAAGTCGGGTGATGCTGCGGGAATTAGATTAGGAAATGAGACACTTAAAGCAGTAAAGGAGTTTTGCTATTTGGGGAGCAAAATAACTGATGATGGTCGAAGTAGAGAGGATATAAAATGTAGACTGGCAATGGCAAGGAAAGCGTTTCTGAAGAAGAGAAATTTGTTAACATCGAGTATAGATTTAAGTGTCAGGAAGTCGTTTCTGAAAGTATATGTATGGAGTGTAGCCATGTATGGAAGTGAAACATGGACGATAACTAGTTTGGACAAGAAGAGAATAGAAGCTTTCGTAATGTGGTGCTACAGAAGAATGCTGAAGGTTAGATGGGTAGATATAGCTAATGAGGAGGTACTGAATAGGATTGGAGAGAAGAGAAGTTTGTGGCACAACTTGATTAGAAGAAGGGATCGGTTGGTGGGACATGTTCTGAGGCGTCAAGGGATCACAAATTTAGTATTGGATGGCAGCGCGGAGGGTAAAAATCGTAGAGGGAGACCAAGAGATGAATACACTAAGCAGATTCAGAAGGATGTAGGTTGCAGTAGGTACTGTGAGATGAAGAAGCTTGCACAAGGCAGAGTAGCGTGGAGAGCTGCATCAAACCAGTCTCAGGACTGAAGACCACAACAACAACAACAACAACAACAAGAACAAACTACGAGTAGTGAGCAACACTAGGATAATGGCATAGTACTCGTGTAACAAGCTGAAGTATTGAAATAAACAGGAAGAAGTCACCAAATAACAAAGTAATTACTGTTTCGTAATATTTGTGTTTTTTTAATGTGTGTGAAACTATATTCAAAGAGAATTCATGCTTTCTAGTTTTTCTCATTTGTATGTCATCCTCATGTTGTCTCGTTTAGCAGGAAACCGATTACCTGTGATCTTTATTCCACCAAGATCTTTACACAAGAGTTACAGGCATGCTCTAAGCTTGATAACTTTTCTATTATGAAGGTACAAAATGGAAACAAATGTAGTATTTGAGGCAGTTTTAATCGCAAGTCATACTCCGTGAGCCATCTTACAGTATGTGGCTGAGAATACTTTGTAGTTCAGTATCACTTTCCCTTTTCCTGTTCCAGTCGCTAATACGTAGATCGCGCAAAAAGATTGCTGGTGAGCCTCCGTGTGGACTTAAATCTCTCTAATTTTACCTTCGTGGTCTTTTCGCTAGGTGTTCGTATGAGGAAGCAACATATTGGCCGACTTCTCTAGCAACGAACACTCTCGGAACTTCAAAAGTTGACCACACCGTGTTGCAGAACGCTCCTCTTGCATGTCTGCCACTGGAGTCAGCTGAGCATCTCCGGACTCTTTCGTGTTTACTATATGAACATGTAACGTAGCGGGCAGCTCTTCTTTGGATATTCTCTATTTCCTCTATCCGTCCTGTCTGGTACGGTTCCCATACTGGCAAGCAATATTCATGTATTGGTAGATCGAGTGTTTTGTAAGCCACTTCATTTGTTGAAGGAGTACACTTCCTAAGGATTCTTTCAATGAGACTTTGGCATATGCTTGCCCGCGATTAGTATAATGTGGTCGTTTCAATTCAAAACGCTCTGTTCACATACTCCTAGGCCATTTATGGAAGCAACTGCTTCCGTTGATTGTTCTGCAGTTGTGTAATCATAAAATGGTCGTTCAGTCTATGTATAAGCAGTAGGTTACCTTTTTGTTGTTGGGGGTCAATTGTATGATGTATCATGCAGCCTAACTTGCCGTGATAGTGTGTGTGTGTGAGAGAGAGAGAGAGTGAGAGACAAAGATGTTGTTTGTTAGTCTGTGGCGGTCAGCGCTCACATAATTATTCTTAGGATATAGAGCTTTTGTTCTTGTTAAGGGTAATTTTACGAGAAGAGAGCCATTCTTGTGATGTAAAATTCGACGCCATCGCGAGTTTTTGATTCGCATTGTAAAATATATCTGTATATGGAAGAAAATCAGTTAATAGAACAATAAAATATTGTTCATTTCAAGAAGGTACATGTTATTCTACAACCAGCGTATACTTCTATTGTGATTAAATCATAAATACCAGCTTGAGAACATTTCCGACGGGAGCGTGTAGTTCTAGTGAAATAGTTCAATGCTTTCTTCAGAAAAGAAGTCACTTCATGTATCATTCAAATCCACAATTGTACCTAGACATTTCTCAGAACTGAAAGCAATCTGATTGCTATGCAACAGAGCCCCGAAGAATATTTCTCCGTACTTTGGTTACCACTTTCAGCTCGACACGGCATCTGCAGCAGCTGGAGCAGATTTCTACAACAGCGGAAGCGTCTAATCGGTATAAGTTTCACACATCGTCCTGTGTAAGCTGTATGTATTTACCCACAACAGTGAACATGCAGTTACTCAGACACATAGAAAGTCAATACGAGGTGGTGTGGGAAACATTTCAGTATAAAGGTCCTGTAGAGCTAAACAGTAATTAGCCTAGTAGCAGCAGCAAACAATTTTTTTTTCAAAGAAGCCTTTATAATTGCCACTGCAAGACCAAAGTGCCTATCCTCAACAATTCTTCCTGCTGTTCGCTACAAGCTTCCAGGGTTACAACTTCCTGCATACAACAGAATAATTCGCGAAAAACCTAGTGGAACGTCCGACGTTCTCTGGGAGGTTATTCATATTTATTGTGAACAGCAGTGATCCTATAATATTCCGTTGGGACACATCCGAACTTCAATTTACGTCTCAATGCTCCTCTCCATTAAGAAATGTGTGTTTTGTTCTGCTTGTTAGGAACTCGTTGGTCCAATCACACAGTTGGTCTGCTATTCTGTATGCTCCGATTTTTTTCCAAGATTCTAGAAGAGACCGACGTCAGAGTATATGCCTATAATTTTGTGCCTCTATTCCAGGAAACTGGAGTCACTTGTACATTTTTACAATCACTAGAAGCATTTCGCTCCTCCAGAGACCTATGGTTTACTGTTATCATAAGACGGGCAAGTTCTTTCGGAGTCAAACTGATTTCCCGCACGTCCCAAGACCTTTAAAATGAGTGTAGATTCCTGCTGAGGTTATCGGTCCCAGGACTTACACTCTACTTACAGTAACTTATGCTAAGAACAACACACAAACCCATGCCCGAGGGAGGACTCGAAACTCCGGCGGGAGTGGCCGCGCAATCCGTCACATGGAGACTCAAACCGCGCGGCCACTACGCTCGGCGAGACCTTTCCTTGGTCACTTATTCATATACTGTTCGGGAAACATTTTTGGAAAATGACGCTAGTTTTTTATTCGCTCTGTTGATTGTCTACGATATTTCTTTATTCTGTGAACTAGCTTTCAGCTAGAATGTCACCAACAGCCAATTAATGACTGCCGTCGGAAGGTAACATGCATGCTGGCGAGCCGTCAATTGGAGCAAAATAACTGAAATCGTTTCGTGTCGGCTTAGCTGGGTGGATTTAGGCCAGCGTGGTTGCTGGCGAGAGAGGAGCGGATACCAGTCACCATAAGTACACGTAAACAAGTGATTTTTTCCAGGCCTCTGCGAGTGTATTAACTTTAAATTGTTTGTGACTATCAAAATTAAATTTCGGCGACGATAATTAACATGTTTATTTTCCCTTACGATACACCTTATTCAAACTTCAGCTTTCATAGCGCCCCATTTCTGTTAAATTATTGTCCCATGTCAATAAAATTGATACCCTGTTTCAGTTGGCAGTATTACTGGTATATACGACTTATTATTTATGTTCTTTTCGTTCAAATGTTGAAAAACGTCTTCTACAACTACCGCTACACACTTTCTCCTCAAGCCACAAAACGGTGCGTGTCAGAGGTTAACCTGTACACTCCTAGGCATTTTCTCTCCTTTTCCAATCTCAAAAGGAAGGAAAAACGACTATCTGTATATCTCCATACGGGCTCTAATTCTGTCGTCTTATCTTCGTGGTCCATATGCGAATAGGTGGCGACAGAAACGGTCTGCAGTCAGTTTAAATGTCTGTTCTCTAAATTTTCTCAACAGCGTTCTTCGAAAAGAAAGTCGCGTTCCCTCCATGGATTCCCATTCGATTTCCCGAATCATCTCCGTGTACTTACATGTTTTCGAACCTACGGATAGCAACCCGCCTCTGAACTGCTTCAATGCCTTCCTTTATTCCGACCTGATGCGGATCCCATACAATCGAGCAATAGTCAAAAAGAGTCGCACCAATGATATATACCTCCCAACTAAATTGCAACCATCCCATTAGCGTGCGAAAAACGTTGCAAAAAGGGCACAGGAATAAAAGGAAAAAAACATTATGTCTAGGCAGAACATCCTTGCATGCACTACAATTTGTTGAACAGGTTGCGGGTAACGATGTAGGGCTGTAATCAGACAGACAGTTTATGATCGATAGGCGATATATTCCTGCAGTTTCTTACCAGAAACAACCTACCAATAAGCTGTCAAAACCTTAGCAGCCTATGAGCTGAGAAACGAAAAATAGTGAAAGTGCATAGCACGCCTTAGACACCAGTGACCACAACTGACGGAAACCCATCAGCGCTACCACTCGATTTTATATTACTGAAAGGAATGCATACGAAAGTTTTCCATGTAGGAATATGCCTACCATAATTATTTAACGTTCGAATCCGATGTAACCATCAGTCCAGCACACTAGTGAAAGTTTATGTTTTCCAGTACAGTTCGCACAATGAGATTGTCCAAAACCAAAGTGCAAAATGTGCTTTTTCTAAAAGCCACGACTTAGCCGAAAATACTCTCGGTCGGCAATTTTGTCATTCACTTTTTTCGAGCAAATGTGATTCGGCATAGCTTTGCTACCGATTAACTCTTCTGCTCCAAATTCCTCACCCAACATATAAAGTGTTTCCCTATTGTAGGAACACGAAAAGAGCAAGTAGAAACAACACTACCTAGGTCAAGAGGGCTTGCACGATGCTTGTGCACAACGTGATGGGTATACCAAGAAAAGTCATAACAACATCGAACGACTGGTGTCGCGTGGTACTGTGTTGTCCTCGGGAATAACGGAATGATCCACAGTTTGATTGTTTTACAATGTTTTAAATGGAATTCATGTGATGCGCAGTTCAAATTCGTAACACAAGAGAAATTCCAACATCAGCTGCTCTCGCACATTGAAATAAACGTAATGGTGGCAAATGAAAATTTGAGTCGAACCCAGGTATCCAAATTATCCCGAGCAGTCGCCTTAACCTCTTCTGCTATCCGAGCAGGCTTCCCATTCATCCCCAATTCTCATATATCGCACACTACATACGCTATGTGATCAAAAGTATCCGGACACCTGGCGCAAAATGAGTTACACGTTCGTGGCGCCCTCCGTAGGTAATGCTGGAATTCAATATGGCGTTGTTCCACCCTTAGCCTTGATGACAGCTTCCACTCTCGCAGGCATACGTTCAATCAGGTGCTGGAAGGTTTCTCGGAGAATTGCAGCCCATTCTTCACGAAGTGCTACACTGAGGTATCGATGTCGGTCGGGGAGGCCTGGCAGGAAGTTGGCGTTCCAAAACAGACCAAGGTGTTATGTATGATTTAGGTCAGGACTCTGTGCAGGCCAGTCCATTACCGGGATGTTACTGTCGTGTTACCACTCCGCCACAGGCCGTGCTCTGTGAACAGGTGCCCGATCGTGTTGAAAGATGCAATCGCCATCCCGGAATTGCTCTTCAACAGTGAGAAGCAAGAAGATGCTTAAGACATCAATGTAGGCCTGAGCTGTGATAGTGGCAAGCAAAACAACGAGGAATGCAACGCCCTCCGTGAAAAAGATGACATTATAACAACCCCCTCCTTCGAATTTTACTGTTGGCGCTACACATGCTGCCAGATGTCGTTCACCGGGCATTCGCCATACCGACACCCTATCATCGGATCGCTACATTGTGTACCGTGAATCGTCACTCCACACAACGTTTTTATACTGTCCAATCGTCCAATGTTTACGTTCCTTACACCAAGCGAGGAATTGTTTGGCATTTACCGGTGTGACGTGTGGCTTATGAGCAGCCGCTCGACGATGAAAACCAAATTTACTCACCTACCGCCTATCTGTCATAGTACTTGCAGTGGATCCTGATGCAGTTTGGAATTCCTGTGTGATAATCTTGATAGATGTCTGCCTATTACACATTACGACCCTCTTCAACTGTCGGCGGTCTGTGTCAGTCAACAGACGAGGTCGGCCTGTACGCTTTTGTGCTGTACGTGACCCTTCACGTTTCCACTTCACTATCACATCGGAAAAAAGTGGACCTAACACTTTTTTTTTTTTTTTTTTTTTTTTTTTTTTTTTTTTTTTTTTTTTTCATCAGTCTACTGACTGGTTTGATGCGGCCCGCCTCTAGTACCATGGAAGTCATTCCCTCATGTCTTAGCAGATGTCCTATCATCCTGTCCCTTCTCCTCCAATTCTGCGTAGAACCTCCTCATTCCTTACCTTATCAGTCCACCTGATTTTCAACATTCGTCTATAGCACTACATCTCAAACGCTTCGATTCTCTTCTGTTCCGGTTTTCCCACAGTCCATGTTTCACTACCATACAATGCTGTACTCCAGACGTACGTCCTCAGAAATTTCTTCCTCAAATTAAGGCCGGTATTTGATATTAGTAGACTTCTCTTGGCCAGAAATGCCTTCTTTGCCATAGATAGTCTGCTTTTGATGTCCTCCTTGCTCCGTCCATCATTGGTTATTTTACTGCCTAGGTAGCAGAATTCCTTAACTTCATTGACTTCGTGACCATCAGTCCTGATGTTAAGTTTCTCGCTGTTCTCATTTCTACTACTTCTCATTACCTTCGTCTTTCTCCGATTTATTCTCAAACCATACTGTGTACTCATTAGACTGTTCATTCCGTTCAGCAGATCATTTAATTCTTCTTCACTTTCACTCAGGATAGCAATGTCATCAGCGAATCGTATCATTGATATCCTTTCACCTTGTATTTTAATTCCACTCCTGAACCTTTCTTTTATTTCTATCATTGCTTCCTCGATGTACAGATTGAAGAGTAGGGGTGAAAGGCTACAGCCTTGTCTTACACCCTTCTTAATACGAGCACTTCGTTCTTGATCGTCCACTCTTATTATTCCCTCTTGGTTGTTGTACGTACTGTATATGACCCGTCTCTCCCTATAGCTTACCCCTACTTTTTTCAGAATCTCGAACAGCTTGCACCATTTTATATTGTCGAACGCTTTTTCGAGGTCGACAAATCCTATGAAAGTGTCTTGATTTTTCTTTAGTTTTGCTTCCATTATTAGCCGTAACGTCAGAATTGCCTGTCTCGTCCCTTTACTTTTCCTAAAGCCAAACTGATCGTCACCTAGCGCATTCTCAATTTTCTTTTCCATTCTTCTGTATATTATTCTTGTAAGCAGCTTCGATGCATGAGCTGTTAAGCTGATTGTGCGATAATTCTCGCACTTGTCAGCTCTTGCCGTCTTCGGAATTGTGTGGATGATGCTTTTCCGAAAGTCAGATGGTACATCGCCAGACTCATATATTCTACACACCAACGTGAATAGTCGTTTTGTTGCCACTTCCCCCAATGATTTTAGAAATTCTGATAGAATGTTATCTATCCCTTGTGCCTTATTTGACCGCAAGTCCTCCAAAGCTCTTTTAAATTCCGATTATAGTACTGGATCCCCTATCTCTTCTAAATCGACTCCTGTTTCTTCTTCTATCACATCAGACAAATCTTCACCCTCATAGAGGCTTTCAATGTATTCTTTCCACCTATTTGCTCTCTCCTCTGCATTTAACAGTGGAATTCCCGTTGCACTCTTAATGTTACCACCGTTGCTTTTAATGTCACCAAAGGTTGTTTAGACTTTCCTGTATGCTGAGTCTGTCCTTCCGACAATCATATCTTTTTCGATGTCTTCACATTTTTCCTGCAGCCATTTCGTCTTAGCTTCCCTGCACTTCCTATTTATTTCATTCCTCAGCGACTTGTATTTCTGTATTCCTGATTTTCCCGGAACATGTTTGTACTTCCTCCTTTCATCAATCAACTGAAGTATTTCTTCTGTTACCCATGGTTTCTTCGCAGCTACCTTCTTTGTACCTATGTTTTCCTTCCCAACTTCTGTGATGGCCCTTTTTAGAGATGTCCATTGCTCTTCAACTGTACTGCCTACTGCGCTATTCCTTATTGCTGTGTCTATAGCATTAGAGAACTTCAAACGTATCTCGTCATTCCTTAGTACTTCCGTATCCCACTTCTTTGCATATTGATTCTTCCTGACTAATGTCTTGAACTTCAGCCTACTCTTCATCATTACTATATTGTGATCCGAGTCTATATCTGCTCCTGGGTACGCCTTACAATCCAGTATCTGATTTCGGAATCTCTGTCTGACCATGATGTAATCTAATTGAAATCTTCTCGTATCTCCCGGCCTTTTCCAAGTATACCTCCTCCTCTTGTGATTCTTGAACAGGGTATTCGCTATTACTAGCTGAAACTTGTTACAGAACTCAATTAGTCTTTCTCCTCTTTCATTCCATGTCCCAAGCCCATATTCTCCTGTAACCTTTTCTTCTACTCCTTCCCATACAACTGCATTCCAGTCGTCCATGACTAATAGATTTTCGTCCCCCTTTACATACTGCATTATCCTTTCAATATCCTCATACACTTTCTCTATCTGTTCATCTTCAGCTTACGACGTCGGCATGTATATCTGAACTATCGTTGTCGGTGTTGGTCTGCTGTCGATTCTGATTAGAACAACCCGGTCACTGAACTGTTCACAGTAACACACCCTCTGCCCTACCTTCCTGTTCATAACGAATCCTACACCTGTTAACCATTTTCTGCTGCTGTTGATATTACCCGATACTCATCTGACCAGAAATCCCTGTCTTCCTTCCACTTCACTTCACTGACCCCTACTATATCTAGATTGAGCCTTTGCATTTCCATTTTCAGATTTTCTAGTTTCCCTACCACGTTCAAGCTTCTGACATTCCACGCCCCGACTCGTAGAACGTTATCCTTTCGTTGATTATTCAATCTTTTCCTCTTGGTAACCGTCCGAATCTCGTGGTCGTGCGGTAGCGTTCTCGCTTCCCACGCCCGGGTTCCCGGGTTCGATTCCCGGCGGGGTCAGCGATTTTCTCTGCCTCGTGATGACTGGGTGTTATGTGATGTCCTTAGGTTAGTTAGGTTTAAGTGGTTCTAAGTTCTAGAGGACTGATGACCATAGATGTTAAGTCCCATAGTGCTCAGAGGCATTTGAACCTCATGGTAACCTCCCCCTTGGCAGTCCCCTCCCGGAGATCCGAATGGGGGACTATTCCGGAATCTTTTGCCAATGGAGAGATCATCATGATACTTCTTCAATTACAGGCCACATGTCCTGTGGATACACGTTACGTGTCTTTAATGCAGTGGTTTCCATTGCCTTCTGCATCCTCATGTCGTTGATCATTGCTGATTCTTCCGCCTTTAGGGGCAATTTCCCACCCCTAGGACAAGAGAGTGCCCTGAACCTCTATCCGCTCCCCCGCCCTCTTTGACAAGGCCGTTGGTAGAATGAGGCTGACTTCTTATGCTGGAAGTCTTCGGCCGCCAATGCTGATTATTTATCGAAATTTAGGCAGTGGCGGGGATCGAACCGGGACCGAAGACGTTTTGATTATGAATCAAAGACGTTACCCCTAGACCACTGGATGTTTAGGAGTATGGAAATCTCACGTACAGACATGTTACACAAGTGACACCCAATCATCTGACCACGTTCGAAGTCCGTTAGTTCCACGGAGCACCCCATTCTCCTCTGTGACGATGACTACTGACTGGTGAGGTGGCTGATATGGAGAAACTGGAAGCAGGCTGCAGTACAATGCACTTAAAATGAAAAACGTATGTTTTTGGGGGTGTCCAAATACTTTTGATCACATAGTGTACGTAGTACCCCTGTCCATTATCCGCACTGCTCGCAGCATCACTTGTTTCCCACTAGAGGTCGAATTCATTCTCACTGAAGATGTCATTTTTCGCGGCCAGGACATATATAGAAAATCCAGTCATATTAATGTCACAAACTGTCAGAAGCCTGATTAACCACCTTTTGCTCCGCGAGGCGTGAAGGAAGAGAGTCTGCGAGATTCTGAAAGGTACCGACAGGGATGTGGAGCAGTGCCAACTCGAATATCGTGGTCAGATGCGTTAGATTTCTCGGCCGAAGGTCCATGGCGCGTACAGCCCGATAAAGGTCGTCCCACAAATTCTTGATTGGGACTAAATCCTGGGAAACTTCCTGGCAGATTAAAACTGTGTGCCGGACCGAGACTCGAACTCGGGACCTTTGCCTTTCGCGGGCAAGTGCTCCATCAACTGAGCTATCCCCAAGCTCAGTTGGTGGAGCACTTGCCCGCGAAAGGCAAAGGCCCCGAGTTCGAGTCTCGGTCCGGCACACAGTTTTAATCCGCCAGGAAGTTTCACATCAGCGCACACTCCGCTACACTGTGAAAATATCATTCTGTAAATCCTGGGAGTTTCGTGGCCAGAACAAAACGACAAGTCATCCTGACGCTCTTTGAACCAAGCATGTACACTGTCAGTTGTGTGACACATGGCGTTGTCCTACTGGCAGATGTCATTCTGCCAAGTAAAAACAAACTGATGTAATGTTGAGCATGGCCCCAAGGATAGATGCATACTTCTTTTGATCCACTGTGCCTTCCAGAAGGACGAGATCACCCAGGGACTGGCATCCCACCTGTACCTTTTGGACGATCGTTGCAGTTTGTTTGCTTACAGACGTTTCTGTACACGTCAACAGCCGTCTGTCCAATGGACCACAAACCATGATTCCCCGGAAAAGGTCACCTGTCGCCACTCAACGGGCGTCCAGTTGCGGTACTGACGTGCAGATTTCAGACTGTCTCATTGGTTAACAGCAGTCAGCGTGCGTGATTGAATCAGGGCCTGTTGAGGAGGCTTACGTGCAGCAACGTTCACTAAACTGTCGTTGAGGAGACCACTGTTACTAACCACTTAGTTCATGTGGACAGTCAGTTCTTCAACTTAGACGCCTGTTCATGCTTACGCGTCTCTACAGCCGTCGTTCATCCTTGTCATCTATGGCCCGTGTTGCACCATGGTTGCCACGGTGCAACGCGAATTTACCATGCGCGGTATACTTTAACCACAGCGGCAAGCGGATTGTTTACTGAACTGTTTTGAGAATGCTTCCACCGTCAGCTCGAACCCAAGGACCTTGCCCTTTTGACACCGTTTCTGCATTACGACAACGACTGCACTGTTTCCCAACACCCTCCCCCCCCCCCTCACACACACCCCGACACGCTTTATATAGTATAGGCTACCCTCGACTACTAGTGCCGTCACCAGCCAATTGTGTGTGGTTAGTGCACCTTGACGTCGAACATATGCGCTGGTCACGTTAATGTGACTGCACCGTGTACTTAGGTTGCGGTTGCTCAAGTCGTATCCCTTAAGGGAGAATCGCTGTATTTGGTATTGCAATTTAAACAGTACAATTTGTTTTGTGTACGCAGAACCTTTATTTTTTTCAGCTATCAACGAGCATCCACAAAAATAAAAAAACCTTTTCTCAAAATGTGTTTTCCATCTATTTGGAATCTGTACCTTCGGTACGACGAAGATGCCTAGTTTTCTAATATGTAACCAATGTAGCCTAAGTCGTACTCAGGATAAGAGGTCAGTGACTACATAATAAGTACATGAAAAGAAAAATTACAAACTACGTACGTAATATTACTTCCATTCTTACTCGTAGTCAAATCAGGTAAAGAAAACAAAATACAAATTCTTAACAAATTAAAATGCTCTGATTGCTGTACCTCAAATCAGTTAGTTTGAACAAAGAAGTATTTCTTAAATTTAGACGTCAGCGCATAGGTCATGTACCCAAAATTTACTTTTCGTACACTGAAACTCGTCTTCTTTTCGATACTTCGTACACAGATGACAAAACCAATTTACTCCGTGCTTTATTTTTTTTATCTTTGTTAAATTTCTCATCTATCTGTACCTTTTTATATAGATTTGCGTCCTAGTTCCTTCTTTTCATTTTCTTTTTCTTTGCCTTCAGTTTCCTTCCTGTAATGACTTGATGTTAATTCAAATGTTAGTTTTTATCGTTGCCTACTTTCGTTGATAACTCTTACTATACGCGGGGTAGGAGATCAAGTGTTCAATTGAGAGGTCACTATTCTTTTATTATTAATTTCGGCAACTGTTGCAATATTGTATTCGGGTGCACATTCTTTAGACACCGCAGAAAGTCCAGACCGATCATTCAGTGGTGTTGCAACATTAGGTGCCTTCCAGATTTTCGCATTATTGCTTCAGTTCCATCAGCTGGTCATGGTGTGGTTGATCAACAACTTGTACAGCAGTAGCTACAAAGACCTCTTCTGTGACGAAATTTCCATCACATGATGATAAGCTGTTTCTTACAACCTTTTACTGCTGTGTCCATACAAACTGATCTGGGGTATGCGTTACTCAGATTTGCCGTAGCCACAAAGATGCCGCTTCAATGCAGCTGTTTTTTGTATTCAAAAGAACGATCTGTCCAATAGGTGTGGAAGATGAGTCGTGTGAGCAGGAAATAATGATTATCCCATAATCACGAGCCAGCTGAAATACCTCTAAATTTTTCGTCAGTCCTCTTAGTAAAAGCAAAATTAGTTTCTGATACCTGTTTTCTTCCTTTGTACGTTTTATGAATCCCAGCCATCGGAGGAATATTTCTCATGTTATCACCAATCTGTAGAGCAGCCGTATGGTGTGTCTGGTGAAGCTCACATTTTAAGACGTCATTCATTCCGCTGCGCTTAAAATTTAACGTCGAAGGTATGAGTTCGACCTCTGCATTCAGTGCACATACACAGGTATTTCTAAACCCCTTTCTCCGCTCACTGCGCTCCGATTGTGATTGGGCCCTCTTGGTGTTAGCACTTTCGGACAATTACCTTAGACGGTTTATGAACTGCAGATAATGCGGTTTCATCTACCTTATATATTAGGTCGGCGGTAAACTTATGATCATCTATAATTTTCTCCTTCGTGCCATTGATACTACTTCGGGAACTCGCAAGGACAGAGTGGGATGGATGATCTTTCACAAATCTGTAATACCATTTTTTACCGGCTCTATTTCTTTCTTTGTTGAAGCAATAGGATCCACGATATTTCTCAGCAAATTGGTAGGCTAATTTCATTAATTAATTAATAGTTTCTCTGAATTATATGCTATGCTATTTCATCTTCCATCTCTGCTGTCATATAACTGTATCTTCCATATTTTGACGGTGTATGTAAACCATTGATATCACAGTACTTTGTAGGCTTTCGTGCATTATCTACTACATGCTTCATTAAATGCAGTTTCACCATTCTAGCGTTTCAGTAAAACTCCATCCATATTGTCCTGCTTCCACTTACGGTAAGCTCTCTTCGTCACACTGATCAGCTGCAACAAACAGTATTCAGTTGGTGTCTAATCGATTGATGGATCATCCACTGGCACGATTTAGCGACACATCCACCGTATCAAACCAGGACTAAAGACAGAACCTCAATGCTTTCTACTGTTTGTTGATCCAATGCAATTACTTTATCATAACATTCTTTTCCGAAATTGCTTACGAAACAGTGAGAGAATATATCTTTACCCTATGTGTGTGATATCTGTTGTTTCGGACGTGTTCGAAGTAATGGACACCACATATAAAAAGAAAAGTTTAAATTTGTGTCAGTAATAAAAAGTCCGCCCAACAGATGTTGTGTGACCACTTGTGAAGGACATTATTTGGCGAGACTGAAAGTGCAAGACTTTCATTTTAGAAGGAAGAACCGTTATTAGAGAAATGAAAACGGATTAACCCGAGGGAAGATTTCACTATAACAAAAATAAAAAAGGTAAGTTATTTCGGTTTCTTTGTGTGTATATTGTAGTACGAAGTTAACAATATGAAGCTTAACTTTAAATTTACACATAACTTAGCACTTACTGTGTAAATGTTTTGGCGTTATTATTATTGTTGTTATTGATATACCTTAAATTTTCTAATGACATGCTTTTGTGTGTTACACGTAACGTGTTTAGAGAGGTAGTTTTGTCATTGATTTAGAGCAGTGGAGGTTATTACCATCACATTGGTGCCCAAGTTCGTAGCATTTTTCCATAAGTTCAATAAACGTAACAATACACGTAACAGAGACTTCAGTCATCAATAATACAAGATTTTAAACATGGCTGCAGCAGCAACTGTTAAAATTCTTCACAATAAAGGATGACAGCCAAAAACAGTTGCAGGATAGAATTTTTTTATTGAAATTCTTGACCAAGGTTTCGGTACATATAATTTTAGAAGTTTTACTTCTGATGAAGGTATATTTATATGTACCGAAACCTTGGTCAAGAATTTTAATAAAAAAATTCTATCCTGCAACTGTTTTTGGCTGTCATCCTTTATTGTCATCAATAATACATTCCACTTCACTATTTATTACAGTCTGCCAACGGTGGAGTAACTTTATAGCTTCGCAACTGTAAAAATCACTTGGTTTGGAGGCAAAGAACTCGTCGAGCCATGTTCGGACTTTATTTTCATCCGGAAAGCAAGTTGCTTGGAAGTTTAGTCGGTGGAGAGCAAAAAGGCGAAAATCTGAGGGCGCACTATCAGGTGGATAACGCGGATGTGGAATCACTTCCCAGCCCACCTCTTGTACAGTGTTTCTTGTTAGCCTAGCAGAATACGGGTGGGCGTTATCGTGGAGTAGCATCAATTCACAGAGTCTTTCTGGTCCTTGTTCTTGGTCTGCGTCTGAAGACGTCTCAGTTGTTCATAATAAATGTCAACAGTGTTGATATACCTCGGGGAAGCAATTCATAGTATACCGCAGCTCCTCTGTTCCATCAGATGGGTAACATTATCTTCTGTGGATGAACACAGGTCTTTGTATGAGGAACTGCAGCTATGTTCGTGCACAACCAATCCTTTCTTTTCCTTATGATAGCGTCAAGACACCATTTGTCGTCAACAGTAACGGTGCAGGATAAGGTTGGTCGGTGTTGTTCACGAGCCAGCTGATGGAGAGCGAGTAGAGATGCACCCGCTGACTTTTGTGATTTGGCTTACGGTACCCAGACACTCGATTGCTGAACCTTCCCCACTGCATACCAATGTAGTTCAGTGGTCGAATGATCACATTTCATCACATGTGACACCTCTAGAGTGCACTGATGCATATCATTATGGATTAATGAGTTTAAACGAGCTGCATTAAACCCTGAAGGTCTTCTTGAAAATGAAGAGTGACTAATGTCAAAACGATCCTCCTTGAAACTAGAAAACCATGTTCTTGCCGTCCTTTGACCAATGGCACTATCCCATGCACAGTGAAAACGTTTCTGGTTGCATCCGCTGCAGTTACCCATGTATTGAATTCAAACTGAGGAATATGTCGGAAATGTACAGACTTCTCCACTTGAAACTCCATTTTCTAGTGTCCACAACTCCACTAACTATCTCCAAACGACAAAAGGACAATGTGTAAACTCAAATAGCAAGAGTAAATGACAATCTATAAATAAACCCATAGCAACTGGAATACCAACACGAGAAACTAAAAAGCTGCACACTTTTGCACCAGTCTAACATGTTAATTGAGTTGCTGGCAGAAATTTGACAAAGCGTTGCGTTTAGCACATGCTGTATTAGTGTTGCAGCACTCTAACAGCTAAGTTCTCGAGTCTCAGCTAAAAGGAAGGTAGAAAGACTAGAGGTTTTCGTGTTGTCGCCAAGTGATTAGAGAAGGGAGTCTATTTTGCTGTTTTGTTATTTGGGCGTTTCAGAATAACAACAGTGTTTCTCGAATAATGTGACGTGAGAAACCCCCAATATGAATGGCCAGAGACTGAGGTCCTTCAGATAACTAATACTTCATAAATACCAGAATTACCAGAAACAGTAATAAAATGTAATATTCAGCATTTACAAACACGTATGTAGCTAAAAACGTGTGTATAGGCCTAATTAAACCACATGTTAATTTGTAAATTCTACATTTCCAGTGTCGAAGCAGGTACGTGTTAGTGTATTAGTGCATGAAATTTTATTTATTGAGCGTATGGCAATACACATGAACGGCGACTAGCAATTGCGGATTAGATAGTTTTACAAATTTTTACAAAAAATATTAATTTCATGATTTATATTTAAAAAAATAAGTATATAAATTAATTCGGAGTGCAGGAACGTCAGAGTGCATTGGAAGCTCGGGGCTTTTGAGTAATTTTTGGTATTCCTTTATTCCTTGAGGAGGGCACTCTGTCTTCGGAGGTCTGGTGGCGCAATGTTGCTTAGAGGTGGTAACCAGTATAGAGGAGCAGATTTGATACAGCTTGTTATTGTCATTGCTGCATTTAGCTCCAAGTCAATTTTTCTCACATGTGTGCTACTGAGCCACACTGGGGCACAGTATTTGGCAACACAATAGACCAGCCCTAAGGCAGCGCATTGCAGGTTCGTAGCTCTTGCGCCTCATGAAGTACCACTCAATTTCGGTATAATGTTATTGCGTGATCTCAGCTTTGCTGCGGTGTTTTCTAAGCGCTTCCTGTAAGAGAGTGTTCTATCAAGAGTCGCTCCTAGATATTTTGGAGAGTCTTGGTGGTGAAGGGCCTGACCATTATAGGTGACATTCAACTTCGCTTTAGCCATTCTGTTTTTAAGGGGAAAGCAGCTGACTTCAGTCTTCGTTGGATTAGGTATCAGTCTCCTCTTTTTGAGGTATTCATCTATTGTCCTTAGATCTGCGGATAGGATCTCCTCACCAGCTTCAAGAATTCTCTGCTGGGTGGCCAAGGCCAGATCGTCTGCATAGATGAACTTCCTTTGCTCTACTTCAGGGAGGTCAGATGTATACAAGTTGGACAGAATTGGCGCCAAAACTGAGCCTTGAGGAAGGCCATTATTAAGTTTCTTCTGTCTGCTTAGTTGGTTGCCAAGGACTACTTGGTAGTATCTCTCAGACAGCATGTTGTTTATGAGCCTGCTTTTGGTTTGGCCTGTATGACACTGGCGAGTTTGTACAAGAGTCCTTGTGTCCATACTGTATCATAGGCAGCTGTAAGATCAATAAAAGCCACTGACATTTTAAGGGGATGATGGAATCCACCTACTATGTGTGTAGTTAAGCTGAGTACTCCGTCTGCGCAGCTTCTGTTTGGTGTGAATAGTGCCTCTTCAATGGAAATAACTTCATGAATCTCTGGACCGATTCGGCTGAGGATAACTCTTTCCAAAAGCTTGTAGGAGCAGCTCAGGAGGGCGATTGGGTGACAGATGGCAGTTTTGTTCGCTGGTTTACTCGGCTTCAGTATTGCTATGAGCTTTGCTTTTTTTGAAGGCTTTTGTAATGTTCCCTGATAGCATAATATTAGTGAAAAAACTTGCAAGCCATCTACAAATCCTGTTTCCACAATTCATGAGGAACTCTGGGTGTATCCCATCAAATCCTGGGGCTTTATCTTTGTGAAGTCTCTGGAGAACTGATTTACTGGATGCCTTCTGCTTCATTTTTCTAAGCTTTTTGTTAACCATTCTTGTGTGTGACTTACGTGGGGGTGCTTTGGAGAAAGAACTTATTCTTTTCGCAGTCTGGTCTGGTGTTACTTCAGGATGTTTTCAGGTGGGTGGTCGACTTCCTCCTAGTTTTCTCAAGAGGTTACACGCCACTCTGCTTGACCTCTTAAAATCCGGAATTTCTGTTTCTCGCTCCCAGCACTCTTTACGAGCTTTATCAAGGTGTTTTAGGAGTTCTGCAGCAGTTCCGCTGTCATTGGTAGTGAACTGACTGATACAGATCTTCATAGTCATTACGCCAGCCTGGGGTATATTCTCTCCGTAATCCTCTAGGCACGCATTTTTTTGCTGTTGTTAGAACTGCTGCGACGAATGTTGCATAATTTTCACTTAGTGATAGATCCATCCTATCACTTTATCAAGTTCTTTGGAGAATTTAGGCCAGTCTGCTTTTCTGAAGTTCCATCTTGGTCTAGGCACTGATGGGATTACAGGAATTTCACTTCTAGAATTAGTGGCCGGTTTTGGCTTTTTGGGAAACCTCCAAGGACTGTCTTTACTGTATGTAGAGGTTGTCCCTGGTAGCCTTGTGTTACAAAACATAGGTCAGGGTTGGAATCCTTGCTCCAGGGTGCAGATTTAAATGTTACCTTGTGCTTTGAATCAAAAAGTAGGCTAAGGTTGTTATGTTCAGCCCAATTTGCCAGTTTCTCGCCATTTCCATCGGTATCGCTATATTTACAATTGCTGTGATGGCTGTTGAGGTCGCCAATGTATACGCTTGGCTGCGAGGAAACGGGAAGAACATGAGCTGGTCAGTTATCTGCTGGAGGCTTGTAGACATTTGTTACAGTAACATCTTCAACTTTAACTGAGACACTCTCCATATTTTGCATGGAGTTTGCAGATATCAGATGCGCTTTTTCAGTGTTACTGCGTATACAGGTAGCACAGGCATAGCTCTGGTGGTATGTAGCTCCCAGGAGTTCATAGCCAATTTTTGCTCGTTATCTATATGAGTTGCTTGAATGACAGCCACATCCACGTTGTTTTCGAGTAGCAGACGAGAGAGATGTTGTGATTTAGATCGACTGAGCCTTTCGATGTTGAGCTGTAAAATCCGAATGTTATGGCTTAGGTGTCTGGTTTGTTGAATCTGAGAAGAACCATTGTGAAGCAGTTTCGCGTTCATGTTTAAGACAGGAGATCTGTAGCAGATAAGTCTGGCTGCCAGCTCTGATACTTGTTTAGCACCACCCAGGGGTACGTGCAGCTTATGGTGTGCTACAGACGCGAGTCCATGAAACGATTTATATAAATTTGATGCTATTAAAATAGTGATGTATGCCACTACAAATATAGAAATTAGCCAGTAAAAAGCGTTTCTAGAAGTGCCTAACACTAGAAGCTGCTGTGGATTGATCAGAGTTGTATGATAACTCCTGGTATGTGGGCTGCTCAGCGGATAGTCCTCCCTAGTCTAGAAGGCGTTGCTAGAAGGCAATGAAACAAGCAAAATATCCTAATAAACAGAGATCCAGAAACCAATGGCTTCGCAGATATGTTATATATTACGACTGAGCACATGAACACCTTCCAAAAGAGTCCCCGAGGATCCAAACTGCAGATATACACTACAGGATAAACACATTACAAGAAGTGTTCCACATAGCCACTGTTCACATGAAAGCAGTGTTCAAAGCATTTCGTCGTCGATAACCAGACACGTTCAAAAATCCCCAGCCATTAACAGTGTATTCGTGGAGTTCATAAACAATATCAACAGAGCAACAATACATAAAAATATTTGACAACCTCCTCCCCCCCCCCCCAAAAAAAAGAAAAAATGCAACGGGCTCAAGTCGAGGATACTGGGAGGCCATGGCGGTGGCCGTGCGGTTCTAGGCGCTGCAGTCCGGAACCGCAGGACTGCTACGGTCGCAGGTTCGAATCCTGCCTCGGGTATGGATGTGTGTGATGTCCTTAGGTTAGTTAGGTTTAAGTAGTTCTAAGTTCTAGGGGACTGATGACCTAAGATGTTAAGTCCCATAGTGCTCAGAGCCATTTTGGGAGGCCATGGTATTGGCGAGCCAAGACCGATATGCTCGTTGTCGAAGATTCATCGTCTAATTTTTCGTAAAACTCCGACGACCGACCGTAATAAACACACACATTCGTCAGCGTTGTAAGTTAGCAGATGATGTTTTAGCTAGTGCTCTCTTCGGTGTAAATCTTCAAGACGCTACCTCTTGAAACACCATACACATCGCTTCCTTGTCAGTCTGCGACCGACAGCTAGAGGGAGTAGTAGAAGATACAGAAAATACCCAGTGAAGAGCGGAGCGTTTCGACACGGGTTCAGTTAGTACGCAGAAGTGCGTTAAGGAGATACTCGACAAATTCCTGTGGCAGACATAACAACATAGGCGTTTTTTACGGCGCATAAGTTTGCTGTTAAGATTTCCAGAGTACTCTTCGCAACAACTGTCGGTCAACTGGTTACTTTCTCTCACGTACTCCACGGGAAGTACATCGACGAGTAAATTGTAGAAGTTAGAACCAATATGGAGACTGACCGACAATCGCTCATTCCGTGCACGATTCACAGATGAAAGAGGAGAGGAGCAAATGTTTGTGGAACGAGAACTACCCTCCGCCACAGACAAGGATGTGGGCTTGTGGTACAGATCCAGACGTACATTTTATGCATTACCTGCAGCCGACACTTGCAGTTGCGGAGCTAACCTGCACGGGCGGTTCAGCGACCCCACAGCATTAGAAGTTCTGTGGGGTTGCAGCAGTGCTGCAGCACCTCCATCCCCGCGTGCAACGGACGGTAATTGGATTGCGGACACACTAAGCGGCGGCTTGGGGGCGGCACTCAGGCGCTCAAACCCCCACCCCACCCCCGCGTCTCCACCCCCGTAGCGCGGCGCGCAATATTTAAAAGGTAAACTCTGCTTACCGCCCGGGCGAGCAGAGTGCTTGCAGCGGCAAGGAGGGAAAAGAAGGGGGGCACGAAGGAAAAAAGAAATAATATTATACGAGGGCGAAAAATACTAGAGTCGAGGGGCGGACGCGACGAGGGGAGTAAGAAAGGGCGAAGGGGAGTGAGTCACCTTTTTAGGGAAGCATAGAGTGCGGACACCGAGCGCAGAAATTATCAGCGTTTGTTGCCCCGTGTGTGTAGGCGCGAGGGAGCGCGCACGGCCGCGCCTTTTTTTTCTGTGGAGTTCCGACGCTGCGATCTCCCTCGCTCCAAGGAATCCGGCTGGCAAATTGCGTTAAATTATTCTCCTCTTGTCTGTTTAGGCGTTCTGGTAGGATCAGGCGGAAGGGAACTCAGCAAGAAATTCTGCCGCTGTGGTCGCTTTTTGATTGGTGGATCCTGGCGACAGGAAATCGCGTGCGCATCTCCCTTCCTATGATCGAGAAAAGTGGGGAAGCCATCTTTATGAGAAGCGCTTACTACTCTTCCTATTTTTCTGTCTATCTGTTAATGTGTGTTGCCGAGCGCAATATGCATCTTTATTCAGTTAACCACTGCACGCATTAGATGATCTGCACTTGATAACCCTGTCCACTGCTTTACGTTGTTTGCGTTTAACTAAGAGAATCCTCTTCTCCTTTTCGTCTTATACCCTTGATTTTCCCCTCCATAATCAAGTGCAGAAGCGTGTGGTGTACCGTAAGATGTGTCCTAAGTATGGTTGTCTTCATTTAAAGGTGATTTTCGTGTCTAGTTGTTTGTGTATTCGTCGCATTACTTCGGTGTTTTCATATTTTATTTTATATTATTTTATTTCAGACTGAGCCCGTTTCACCAGGTACAGTTATTGCACATAACTGTAGAAACAGGACATCGGTTTTATTTCGTTAGAAAATACAGCGGGAATCGCCTACGATATTGCGGAGACTGAAAGTGCTTTTGATCTGCGGTTTTCACAGAATCGATTGGTAGTCAGGGGCCCGTATTGTTAGCAAGTCAACAGCCTGTAATAATACTTAGAAATTTCGTATCTTTTTGCAGAAATACAATTTTTTAAATGCAACAGTGCATATTGTCATTCACAAACTAAAAGTAGGATGAATCAGAATGTCAGCGGTGTCTGTTACGGGTTTCTAGTGCGAGTCGTTTACGAGATCTCATATTTTGAAAAGTTCCCACACCGACACTTGTACAAAACCTGCGGTAGTAAACACTAAAAAACAAGACAAGTGGGTAGACTAGGTGTGCGGCTCCTGACCAGTAGCGACACAGTTGACCATCACACATTATGTTCGAAATGACCACCAGCAGCGGCAATACGAGCTTCAGGTATAGTACCGAATGACTTCTACAACGTACTGCATTTCGTCAGAGAAGTTCGAGCAGGCTGCAGTAATATATCGTGGCATAGCATCGAATATAATTGGTATTTCTTTGTGGACGGTGTCTTTCAGCTTTTCCCACAGAAAAAAGTCTGCAGGCGTCCAGGGGGGAGAAGGCCGAGGTACAGATTGTCTCCATCCGATACAACGGTTTGGATACAATTCGTGGAGACGTGCTGTAGTACATCGTGCACTACGGGCTGGACAGCCATTACATTGGTTCCTTGTCTGCAGAGGAATGTCTTCTAGCATTCGCAGAAGATGGTCTGTTGGGAGGCTGCGATACTGGTGCAGTTTCACTGTTCCGTCTATGAAACTCGGGCCTATGAGCTGATGGTTCGCTACCCCACACCACACGTTTACATTGCATGGACGCTGACGTCCCATCCGACGAGGCCAACCTTGTTTCTCAGCAGACCAACAGTATAAAAGAATCGCTCTAGAATCCTGCAACCAACACCAGTGACACTCTAATTTACCCTACATGTAGTTTGTTAATATCAATAGACATTGTTCCACTTAAAAAAGTGTAGTTTTGCACAAAAAGACTCCTTCTGAGTATTATTGCAATATGTTTATCGGCTAACAATACGAACCCCTGATTACCAATCCATTCTATGAAAACCGCATATCAATGGCAATTACCATTTCCTCAATATTTGAGATGCAAGTTTTAGATGATTCACCCGTATAAAACACATTAAACGAGATAAGGAGTCAACAGATTACTTTAGTCTGACTGCACCGTTACAATAAAATCCGCGAAATTTTACCATCAAATCGAATTATATACGTACATAATTTAGCATTAAAGATATTCTCAAATTTTGAAGTTCCATTTTACAAAGGCGAATGAAATGCCAATCACGTTTGTCAACGGACCTATTCGTGGGACTAAGACTCACTCTATGACAAAAATAGTCCTTCACTTTTAAAATATTGTGGAGTGGAATTGTTTTGATTACAGTATTTATCGCATTCTATGAACATATGTAGAATGTCCTCTTCAGTGAGTTAGGAATCACAGTTCAAAGAAGGAATGAAATTTAACGGATGCTTTATTTTACTGGCGTTCATATGATCTGCTCTTAGTCTATTAATCACTTTTCCCCTTCTTGTAAGCTCCAAGCTGAAAAACCAACGGTGGGGTAGAATTTGTTGATGAACCGCGTTGATGTTTCTTTGATTTTACACTGTGTGTCCACTCACTTTGTCCATTCAGTTTTTGTTTGACTGGGGAATATATTACGAAAATCACTGTATGGTACGGGTATGTCGCTGAGAAGCAGATGCTGTACCATTTTCACAACTTGATCTACAAGTTTGTTGCCCCTACTTCCAGCCTGTACCGGTATCCATTGATAATGAATCCGTTGACCTAGCTCCTTTGCTCGAGTGAGACATCGCAGGATTAGCAGGTTTTACTTCGGCTGCCCTTGCAAGAGACTGTAGGGCACTCATCCGGACCAGGTCGACCCGTAAGTCGACTATGTAAAGTATAGCTTGACGAATGCCACACAACACCGCAGTTACTTCGGCATTAATTTTTCTTACTGTCCACAGTATTATATCCTGGACTTTCTATCTCTTGCTGTTGGAATATTTAGTCTCCATCCTTCAGAATAATCAGAAATGGCTAGATATCTCATCTTAAAAATCGAACTTCAAGGTTCAGGTGTAGATCTGTACTTCTGAGAATTTTATTGACTTTCTCTTTGCGACATTCTATCTCCATGTGTGGCTTCAAATATTCACAGAAACACGTTCCAAAAACTTAAAGTTGTCTACACTTTGTCTTAAGTAGTAATCGAGTCGGAGATTTGCATTTGTAAAGGAATAGAGCTGTCGTGTGACAATAATAAAACACTTCTTTCTGGTGGCGAAGAGTTCTCGGGCTTCCAGCCGGGTGGCGGTGTCTTCAAACTGCGACGTTTCGACGAGTGACATACTCATCATCTTCTGGCGAAGTGCCGAGACTTTGCGGATACCGATCCCTTTATACCTGCAGTGTGTCCCCCACCACCTGGCCGCGGGAGGCTGGGTCCAGAGGAGCCGGCGGTCGAGGTGGAGGGGGAAGCGGGTGCGCCGTTCGTGTCTCCGTCAGAGCATTCTGATCGCGTCTCGTGAGCTGGACGGTTCTTGTTGCGTTCCTGGCGTATTGCGGCTAATGCTGGATTCCAGGCCGCGCTCAGTTGATAGCCTTCGTCCCTGTTCACAAGGTTCTCGTGGACCCGTATTTCTATTGATTCTTTAATGACGCTATCCCAATAGCTCCCGGCTCGGCATAGCACCCTGGTGTTTTCGAAGTCAAAGGTGTGGTTTTCTTTGATGCTATGTTCAACTATAGCAAATTTCTCTATCTGTCCAAGTCGAACATGCCTGATGTGTTCCTCGCACCTTTTAGAGATGCAGCGCTGCGTTTGACCAATGTACTGCACACCACATTCGCAGGCAATGTTGTATATACCAGGTGTGTTTAGTTTGAGTGGGTCTTTAGCTGAGCCCAGCAGCTCTTTCGTCTTCGGTGGTGGTCGGAAGACGGTATTTATGTTAGATTTTCTTAACAGCCTCCCGATTTTGGCTGATATGAGCCCCAAATATGGAAGAAAGGCGAGTCTCTTGTTAACTTCCTCTTCCTCTTCCTGAACTTTGTCAGCCTGGACACTATCAACGCGCACAGTTAAGGACTGGCGTCATGGTATGGTTTTCGCTAATACACAGCTGACAGCGTGGAGAATTTTGTTACGTACGGAAGTAATTCTTAACGTTTATTTGCTGCTTAATACCGATAACGGCATATTTTTTTTAACCGTGAGCTATATACTTCTGTGGCCCCATGATGACCCTTCGAAGAGAGGTCTAACGACATTTATGGAAATTGATCGAACAGAATCAAGAGTGGAATCTTTCCTATTCTCTCAAGATTCGAACGGCCATCTATAAAACAGCTTCAGATGTTTGATTAGAAATGAGTTAGTTTTAAGCTAGTTTCTTAAGTCTCACAATCTTTATGATATCATCTTTCCCGAACAATGTGTCGTACCCTAATATAATTTTACAGGTGCATTAAGTGGTTATTAAACTGGTGTGTCGGTGATATTAACACCCATATGACTCTGTCTATCTTGGAAAATTATTATTTTCTTCTTGAGGTCAGAGAGTATTCTGTATGTCTCGAATATCTTGAATACTAGATTAAAGAGATTAGTTTTTTTACGACATGTATTGGCTTTCTGTATGTGCCGTGTTCTGGTTCCCGGTTGACGTAATCCTGACCAAAGAGTGTTTCAATTACCATGCATTGCGACATCCGAGAGTGGTTTCATTTGCGCCTTCAAATGACGATGTGTTCACCTGTCAAAATATGGGCGGTTGTCGAGGACGTTATAGAGCTACATTCCTGTAAGTTATTTGAACACAGGATACGCCGAGAGAGGTTTAAGTTTCATAGTCTCACAAAAATACGAAATCCATTCTGTCAGCATGAACGTTCTACTAACTGCTGCAGTTTTTTAAATAATTGAAATGTGGACTTGCCAAAGTATGCAAGTTTTCAGTAGATGTGAAAAAGGACTATGGGCATGTTAAAAATGTGTTTCAGTCATATAAAGTCGTCATGAAACATGCGGAATCTGTTTCAAACTAACTCTCATACGTCATGGACATTAATGATCGCCCAGTATTATCAGCATACAGGCACAGCTTGTATTTGGACAACTATCTGCCATAAAACATACTGTTTTGTTGTGAACATTACTTTCTGCGTGCCAATACAAGGCATGAAGATCGTACTTCAAAGCATTTGAGATTTACTATTGTCATATCCGCAGGGTTTCGTGACTTTATCTGCTTTTTGTAGCTTTGTTCATTTTTATCCATGCATCTCAGCTTCTTTGGTCCCAAAGTAGCTTTCTACTTTACTTAAAAATGGAAAAGTCTCTGACCAGAGACAATGAAGTGTTTTCTGAAATTCCAGTGATTGAACCGTTGATTAGTTCTCACTCTGGGTGAGCTATCTGAAATGCATGGTACGTCATGCATATATTTAAGAATAGCTTAGTTGCTCTGGGCAGTCAATAGTAATTTCCTTACGCCGGCAACAGAAATATGACCTTTGATGAACTAGACGTCCTAGTAAGTGCCTTTCCATTTGTGTTAACAAAGCTAACTGCACTTCCTTTGAAGGTTTTGACTCCCCTCCCTTTTATTTTTTGATCTAGACATTTTAACACGATTGTCAAGAGTCCCGAAAAATTGAAATTCCGTATCGTTACTGAGCCTTGCCGCGAATCATTAGGTCGCGCCGCGCTCTACAGTGTATTTCTCTTTAGTCAGAGGGCGTGAATGGCGGCCAGATATTCCAGGAGGGCTCGCTCTCTTGTAGTTCACTCGTGGAACAGAGAAGTTTGCGGAGGTGCAAAGCCGGCAGTGGGGTCACAATGTCACTCTCTGTTGTCTCGAAATGTGTACATATATAGGCCTAAGAAAGAACTGATTATAGGCTAATAAAAAGGAAATTTAAATTGCCTTTCACTTAACTGGGTGTCCCATTTCCTCCCGTATTTCTCTCCAGATTGCTCCCTTCCTTCCAGCGTCGCTGTAGTGACAGTAACTCATCTCGTATAGTCCTTGCCTACTGGCGATTAGGTATGCCTCATATTATGGGTCCATGCATCGTCACCAAAGTCCTTCCTGATGCTCGTGGCCCGTGCAGGCAGTGGCGACTTGGACGGATCAGAATGGGGCCAGATGCGCGGAATGAAGGTGGATTCACACTTGTCGGAAAGTCACCGTCACGTCTGTCACGTGGAAACATTGTCATCTGCACTTCAAATGGTGGCGTTAACACATGGCGTCAACGTCACATCAAAGTTTTCTCGGAAAGAACGTTTGACGAAGCCACGCGATATTTCGCTGTTGCTCTCATCAAGTAGCACCTCCAAATTTATTTTGTTTAGTCCAGCATATTCTGAAGTTGTGCTAATGTATCTGTGGTTGAGACCACCTGTGTCTGCTATTGTGTATATGTTTCAGTTCTGTTTCTCATTTCTTATACTATCGCAAGTTTTTGGCATATTTTGTTATTGTTATTCTTATTGCATATACACGAAATGTAATTCGAAGATTACTTGATAGAGCTAGTTCTTAATAGTCGACATCTGTACGACATGAGTGACCGTCACTACAACGATACTGTAGGGAAGGAAACGATATGGAGAGAAATAGGGGAGGAAAACGGACGCCCAGTTAAGTGAAAGGCAATTTCAATTTCATTTTTATTAGGCTATAATCAGTCCTTCCTTAGGCCTATATGCTTACAAATTTCGCCAGAAGGATGAATGTTTGAATCCACCTTGCAGTAAACGTAGTGTCCACCAGATTTCATAAATACACAGCTGTTAATATACTGATCAGTTGCAGATGTTGAATGTGCTATTAAATAAATCGCATATTAATGTGTTGGTAAAATTCGAATTGGATACGGTACAGTAGTTATGAGCATATCCCAGATATCTCTGGGCACTTTTTCACTCTTCTGAGTTAGAATTCATCAGGTTTGCTGACAGACATGTTTTAATATTACACGTAAGACTCTGAAACTAAAGTAGGCTACCTTGCGTCTAATGTGGTATCTATTGGCATTCCATTAGAAATATTAATTTCGTTGATAATAAGGAATCATATGCGAAAAGCTACAGAGCTGTAAGCCATATAAATTCGCTAAATAAATTAATGCGTCATTTAAGCTGAATGTATATTATAGGGAAATACATGGATGAACATTCAGGTACCTGAGATTTGAAGAATCACTGCAGATGATGCGATCTGAGGAAGCACAAGCAGAGAGTTCTTTCATGAACCACAAAATCTGAAGAGGAATTGTTTTAAAAAGAAGAAACTAGAAACATTAAAAAAAGAGGCTAATATTCACAGCTCATATGTTTAACAATTTCAAATCCACTTGTTCAGTCCAGGAAAAAGTCCGTAACTCGAGTTGTGGAATACATAACATCCTCGATTAGAGTTACTGCAAAGCTTGAACGGACTGGACACATAGCAAACTATCTTGCTCCAAGGCTACAACGCGCGACATGACGAAGTTAACCACAGGAAAACTCCAAAAACGTGCTCACCCGTAATAAATATCCGACAAGCTGCTAGACAACAGAGGTAGACGTTGGTGTGAGGGCCGCTTTCCGCCAGTCGTAGGACTCCCTCTCTGCTAGCGGCTATCGAGAAGACGGCTGCAACGTCTATAAACGTCATGCGCTGGAGGTGGATTCACACGCGCCTGAACGTCAGCGTCACGTAACCGTCACGGTTTTGAGCGTTGACGTCAGAGCAATTCCTGATCATTCGCACTACACGGCACGTCAACGTCGAAAGAAAGTCGTGACTTTAGAGCTGGTTCATAAAATACTCGTCAGAGACGCGATATTGCAGCTCATTGTAGACCGTCATAAAATGCCGAAATTTAAAGCTGCTTGCAAATTGCTGTTGCACTAGATGATGAGGAACGGAACAGCGAGCAAAAAGAGTCTGGGTTGGAAAAATATTAAGAAATCGAGACAGTGAAGGGGAGTTTCACACTCTTTACAAGGAGCAGGATATGGAGAAGTCATCGTTCCATAAATATTTCAGAATGTCTAAACAACAGTTTTTTCTATTAAGCAAGATACAAGTAATAATTATGAAGAGGATTTCAAGATTTAGGTGTCCAATATCATGACGACATAAGCTGTTGGTTTGCTTAATAGTCAGAAATGATCCACATGATTTAAATGTATGAGATTTATTGTGTTCTCCTTAATTTTGGCTTCCAGGAAATTAGTTTTTAACAGTTGATGCATAAGTTGTTACAGAAACTGACTCATTCATACACTACATGGTTAGTACAAAGAGCATTGATGTGTTACAAAAACTATCCAAGTTGCTAGGAGATACACCCAGATAACCAGCAAAAGTGTTCGAAGCATGTATAACTAGTGAACAGTATCATACTTGCTTTGAGCACTTTCACAGATTATCTGGGTGTATCTCCTAGCAAATACTGTAGAGGAACGGTTTTGAAAAAAACTAGTTACATACACAAACAGGAACATTAAAAAAGAGAGAGGCTAATGTTCACAGCACACATGTTTAACAATTTAAAACCCACTAGTTCGGCCCAGGAAAATCAAATTTATAACAGTCAGTAACTCGAGGCGTGGAACACATAGTATCGTCGGTGAAAGCCACTGAAAAGCTCGAAAGGACTGGACCGATAGAAAACTATCTTGCCCCAAAGCCACAACGTGCGGCATGATAACTCAGCGTAACTTGTAAAAATTGAGCAAGTGAATTCTTCTCCCTCTGTGTGTGTTGGCGGGAGCTCCCATCCTCACTTAGCACTGTGACTCATTGCACCGTATACCTTAAGTGGATTTAATACGCCGAAGTGGATGTGTTTTTCATGCCTCATTTGCGGGTTTGGCATGCAAGCTGTATTTGGATTTATCTCATATGTTAAAGAAGTTGATTCTTATTCGGTTCAAGTTATTTGTTGTGGTGGTAGCTTGGGCTCCTGTGCGTCATTACTCAACTGTTGTCTCTAGAGAACTGTTTTAAAATAACTATGACTGTGTGCCTTTATTTATAGAGGGAGTGACGCATTTTCGTTAAAATTACTGGGGTTTATAATCAATTTTAAGTATGTAATTAACTTGCCTGTCAAAGTAGTTAATTGATTTAAGAGTGCGTTATACTTTTTGTTTGAATGCAAGTTCGTTCGCCAAAGTTTTGACCTTTGTGTTATTGGTCTCGTTGCGTAACAGATTTACCTTCTGAATCTGAATCTGTTAGGATTGGGTCAAGGTGTATATCTTCTTCACTGTTTTGAACAAAAAGTGTATTATTAATTTTTGTTTCTTGATTGCACTCAAGGTAAAAGTCAATTGAGTTTTAAAAAGAGTCTCGTCACCAATTTTAGACCTATTGTTACTGTATGCATTTCAACGTTTTTTAATGCTTATGTTTTAGAGTGAAAGGGTGAACTCTTTAATGAGCCTAACTTGTGGAGCGTCTCGATTAGCCGGAAATGCCGGAGATTAAAGTTTTTCACTTCAATTTCAGCTGGAATTATTCATTGCACTGTTAATTCCACACTGTCATTATTTCAATGATTGTACTTAAAATTTATTTGTGCCACAAATGATGTTCAGTTCCTGATCGCCCAGTCCTTCCATCAGCAAGCCAAGCAATCAGCTGGCCGCCTGTCAGTTATCATACTGCTGTAAACCCTTTGCCGAGAAGTGGTAAATTACCCCAAAGAAAAAGTCTCCTCAATTCACTAAGCTTCTTTTTGCAAAACTCAGTATGAATTTTAAGTCCAGAATCGTCTGATTATTAGTTTGAGATAGAACATTTTCTTTCGCTTAACATGTGTTGAAGAAGGTCACAGGTACAAAGTTAAGAAGAAGTGCTTTATGCACCGTTCGTCCAAACGTTTCCGAGATTTATTTTATTCCTGGCGTATAAGCGACGTTAACGCAGTAATTAGGTTGCAGACTGAACGAACATTTTTATACAACAGTTGTTCATTCGACCAATCGACTGTTGGTAGGCACTTAGTTAGTGGACGTGCGATCATAGTGTACTGGCATTGTTGTGTCACAAAACCAAATGGAGCAACATCTCTAAACCAAGAGTTCAAGACATTCTTCAGAATGTTTTGGAGAAGAGAAAAGTGTATGCAAAGTTCGTCCCGCAAACCTGACACTCGAAGAAAGACATCGACACGTGGACAATTGCCGCGACTGGATCGAAATGCGAAACGCAGATAATCCTTTCCTGGAAAAATCGTCATGGGTAAAAAGACTTGGTGTTATCAATACGAACATGCCACGAAACGACAAAGTGCAAAAATTCACATGAAGGATAAACGTTATGACAACATAACTGACATTCAAGCAAATGTAATGCGGGAGCTGTATAAGATCCCAATGAAGCATTTTTCTCACAGGTGCACATGATTTTATGAGCTTTCTGTGAGCTGTACTCGAGTGGAGGGGTGGGGGAATGTGGTAGGGAGGCAGTTGGAGACAATATAGAGCGCCTGAAACATTAGAACCATCATATTAACATTTCTCTTTTTTTTTTTTTTTTTTTTTTTTTCATCCAGTCACGAAGAGTGTACGACTGATGGCGTGGGTCATAGCCAACATAGCAGATAGATTATTGAGATAAATGAGCATTTAGCTCAGAACCTCTACCCGTTTCTGAATACCGAGTTACAGTTGAGCACATCATTCCATGAACCTTCACATGAGCTAGTCAACCAGTCAGAAACTGCCACATCTCCATCCCAATGATAACATTCATATCCATAAAAGAATTGTCATATCCTAATTTTTTTTTCTACCTTTAGTATCATATTCATACATCTTCTATCCTTTAGTGTTGTGTATTTTCCTTTTGTACTGTGTTTGATACTCATCATCTTGCAAATTGTAATCTAACACTGTGATGTAAAATGTTTGGTGCCTAGCATGAGTGGCAAGAGCTTGATTTGACAATGAGTAAATATTTGGGTGTGTTCATAGTATCTTTTTTTCTAATAGTGTTTTTGATTTCCTAGCCAGTAATATTTCCTGTGGATATGTCAGTTGTTACCTAACGATGCGACAAAAAGCTGAAAACTGTTTCGAAACAAACAAATGTTAGTGAAACAAAAACCGACTTTGTTTCTATTTCAAACATAATTAAGTATGAAAATTACCTTTAACCACATTGTTATGCTGTGAAGAGATATCGTTTCTTCTGCATAACAAGGATAACATGTTTTGCTATGTCAAAGTCTCCATTCACGATGCAACGAAACAGTCTTAGATCCCGTGACCTCTCATCCAATATCCAGGACTCGAAACACATTCTGGGTGACTTTAGATTGAAACGGTGAGTTTACTACCGTCTGCGATTCAGAATCAGCTTTCTGGTCAGTGATAATCAATGAAATCAGGTCATTTGGGGCAGCAAACGCAGCTCTTGGCTAATTACGCCGTGTTAAGCAGGCTGTGCCGCGATCAGCCCCTCACTTGACTCATAACGCGGTTACTGGCCAATTCATCAGCGCCCACCCACCCTCAGTAGTCCAATAACGGCGCCGGATGCGCGCGCCTCACCAGGCACATGCAGCTCCAACCCTTCAGCACTGCAAGCACTTGGCCTGCTCGTGATGCAGCCATTACCCCTGTGGGCAGCCTCACCATCACTGACACGAGCAGTTACTGATTCATCTTAAGGCCACTGCTACCCTCTGCACGACTGGAGAGCAGCAACAAAGAGAATACCATAGGACTTAATTTTGGGTAGGCTCGTATTCGTTAAGCTGTAAACGAGGATGACCTTGCACTTAAATTCATGGATCAGGACTGGTACCTTCTACAGTCGATATTAATCTGCAGAGTAATGAAATTTCCGAAATACATTTCTCTAGGTAACATATTTAAGTGATTAGCAATCCCAAGATCACAAGCTAATATAGGCACTGGATAAGCCATTACAAATGTGAAATGATGGTACATTAATAAAGGTGTAGCAGTCAGAATGGTGAATGCAAGTATGCAATGTGCATACATTGTGTTCTACAGATGATGGATGTCACTTTGTGGGGTGGAGTCTCATACCTATTGCACTTGTCCTGCCAATTCAGGGATGGTTAAGCTGGTTTGATTGACGTTGTAGTTGTCGTCCTTTGACGTCCCATATTTGCTCGATAGGAGATTGATATGGAGATATGGTGATCAAGCAACATGTCGACACCCTGTAGAGAATATTGGGTTACAACAATGGTGTGTGGGCGAGTATTATCCTGTTGGAAAATACTTCCTCAAATGCTGTTCATGAATGGCGCCCAGCAGGTCAAATCACCAGTCTGATGTACAAATTTGCAGTCAGCTTGCATGTGATAACCACTAGAATACTCCTACTGTCATACGAAATTGTGCATCATATCATAACACCAGGTATAGCTCCAGTGCGTCTAGCGCGCAGATAGTTTGGTTCCATCCCTCAACTGGGATCCTTCCAACTACAACACAGCCATTACAGCCAGTATTTTGATATTTGTAAAGATTTTACTTTGTTTGATTTTCCTACATATCGGAATTTTATTTTCGTGCAGATATCTGCCACCATCCTTCCCAGATGATGAGTGTTCTCAGTACTTTGGTTCGCAGAGTACCCATCGTTCATGTTTACAGCATTCTGTAGAATGGGCATTTACAATTAAAAAGAGCTTCGGGGCCAACGAGTATTTTCCACAGGAGATTCTTAAGACTTAAGCAATAAAACCTAAAGAGGACATAAGGAACGCGGAAGAAGACATAGGTTGAAATCAATGACTTTCCTACTATATGTAACAATCCTGTCGTCAGAACTATGACGGATCCTCACCAAGCACCAAGTGAAAGTCATTTTTCGCTCTTCACTGAAAACAGTAGCACTCCTGTTTCAGTTGTTTTGAAGCTATTGTTGTTTAGGATTTACAAGATCCCCTGCGAGCGTGGCCATCATGCACTGAACACAGAACTACAGAACTCAGTAGCTACTTAAATTCTTTTGGCCATAATTTTATAAATACAGATTGCGATTTCAGCTTGTGCAAGTCGTGGAATCCTGCGCTTCTTTAAAGAAATTTATAAATGCACTGCCTCATTGTAGCTTAAAATGATACATCTACTTCCCAGCGTGGATCGAGTCAGGCGCTCGAAGAACACTCTTTATCGCCAATCAACTTCTTCGGCGCCCGTGAGTCTGTTGCCTCATGCACAGTGGCAGGCTCAAAAGGACGGAGCGGCTGCTTTAGCGCCAGTCTATCGGCTCTCTCTGAAGATGGTCGAATGGTATACGGTCCAAATATCAGAAGAAGGAACCGAATTTATGCGGCTGCATACCCGAAATTTAAGGGAGTGGAGATCAGTATGGTCGAATAAACATGTTTGCCAATTTGCCGACCATCACAAAATGTTTAACAGGCTGTAAAGCAGTTTTTAAATCCAACCTAAAATCAACTCCTTCCAATACGTAGGAGAATTTTTATTTTAAAATCGACAACCTACAGCCCAAAAAAGAGACAGAAAAAAGCCGCCATTAGTTTTTAATATAGTTGTGTTAGTAAAACTGGACAATAATATGTTCGTTAGTGTTAAATTTAGGTCAGTGTACCATTGAGGAATATAAAAATGGCCAGCATGTAGCCATTCATTGAGAATAATCGTCTATACATTCCCTCTACCCTCACTCGATCCATAAAGATTCGTTAAAAAAAATTATTCAGACTATGTATGAACATGTAACTAGCTAACTAGGGCCGCTCAACCACACACAAGCTCATAATAAAAGTTCATCCACCAGTCCAACGTAATACTTACAAACAGTAAAGGTGTAAATAAACTGTGGTAGTGGCATACATATACATTCTAAGGCTAGCGCCTCATCAATGCAACCACTTTCTTCTGTCATCGGCTGTTGTAATTGTCATGTCGTTCTCCCCTATTCCTGATGCCTTCAAAATACTTCACCCTATGCCATCCTCTTCCTTTCTTTCTCAGCACAGCCACTTCAAGAACATTAATAAGGAAGGTCTTATGTCTGATAACATGTTCATTGAATTTTATTTTTCTGTTTTCCACTTCCTTTAGCAAATAAATTATACGGCATTACTATTCCAGCTGAAGATCATATCAATGATTCATAGTTCCCATTAATATCATAATAAAGAAGTTGAAAAAGTGGTAGATAGAGGCTGGCCGAAGCGTGAGGCGGACGGGTCGTGTGTCGTGGCTTAACTGATAAGAACATTTCCTGCAAAGAGGAAGACTCCAGTTAGGAATTCTGATCTAGCACACAGTTTTTATCTCACAGGTAATTTAGAATGGAAAAAGAGAGTGGCACAGTGAATTACCAGCATAATTGCAAAATTAGAGAACGTTTGTTTCTTCAGGCGCGTTTATTCAAGACAGCGAAAGAAAATTTATTTTAAAACATACTTTCAGGTTGTAACTATTTTTCTACTCAGTTCCACCAAGTCGTTGAACAAATCACTAACGTCCTCATTCAGTTCGTTGCCATTTCCATATGTTTCGCGCCAAATAAAATCTTCGAAATTGGGAAAAAGAAGGTAATCAACTGAGGCCAAGTATGGCTACTAAGAGGATGTTCAAAAACGTCTCACTTAAACTTCCAAAGCAAGTGCTTCATCAGTGGAGCAGAATTCGGGCATGCGTTATTGTCAAGAAGCGCTGCCACAAGAGAACAATGGAAACCATTTGTTCTGAATGATGCGTCGTAGTCGGTGAGGAGTCTGGCAGTAGACCGCTGCATTTATGGCCTCTCCTCTAAGTGTGAAGTCAGTGAATAGGATGCCTTTTTTCAGTGACGGCCCGTGATAGTGCGTTAATGTGCTAGGCATATTGTGGATATCGCACTGAAGTTATGCCATTTCTCTTACAACCGGGGCCGGAAATAGCAATAAATTATGCCAGTTCTCTTCGAATGCGTGCTTCCATGTAAACAAAATGGAAGAAAACATTTTTAATAGTTCTTTAACTAGAAACCAGTGCCGAGTGCTAAAATGATGGTCCGCCACGCTACGATCAGCCGGCCGGTGTCGCCGAGCGATTCTAGGCGCTACAGTCTGGAACCGCGCGATCGCTACGGTCGCAGGTTCGAATCCTACCTCGGGCAAGGATGTGTGTGATGTCCTTAGGTTAGTTAGGTTTAAGTAGTTGTAAGTCTAGGGGACTGATGACCTCAGAAGTTAAGTCCTATAGTGGTCAGAGCCATTTGAACCATTTTTGAACACGCTACGATCAACTCTGAGAAATGACGTAGATGTGTGTATTTGGCTATGCATTCTTTGACGTGACGTCATCCTTGCCAGTAATGAGGGTGCTACGATGCTCACAGCGCCAAGTCAGTTTTTTTTTTTTTTTTTTTTTTTTTGGGTGGTACTACGTGTTAATTATTGTGCAGGCGTAGAGCATGAGGGATGTTAGAAATACCGATGCCATAGCCCAGCCTTCAAGTGCACCGACCGGTACTTTGTTAATTCAGGCTCGTTCCTCAGACCATTATTTTTTCTTTTTTCATTTTTTTATTTTCCGCAGTGTTCAACTATTAATTAGATATAAAATTTATCTTTTTTATTTCTACAGAAGTTCTCTCTACATTCTGTGGAGAGTGTGGCTTTCTTGTCGCTGTACTGATCGCCTAATGCTGCTGCTTGTACTGAGAGACCGCGCTATAGTCGCAATAAATTACTTGTCACCCGACTTTCAGCAAATTATTGAGTAAAGACGTCGTCACAGTGCAGCTCACAATGATATATCGATATGCCAACACAGATCAACTGCGGAGTCATAGATACAACTCGCGCATTATGCACGTTTCTGCCGCCGACCAACGTCTCTGGCGCATTTGCATCTGTGGGCCGCATGCGCAGTCGCGCGGTACAGCAGTATAAAGGGATGAAGCGAGCGCTGGAGCGGCAGTCTTGCGGCTCACTCTGAAGATGGCTGAACGTTATACAACCGAAATATTAGAAGAAGAAGCAGATTTCTTGCGGCTGCACACCCGAAACTTAATGGAACAGTCTTTGCGCCGCCAAAACCTGAAGATTCACAAGAAATATACAGTTTGACCTCCTCTGTAAATAAAGGATTGAATTTATTTTCGTTATTCATCATAGTGACTGTGCTGCATCAAATGAAGCATTGCAAGAAATTTGAAGGAGTTTACAAAGGTAATAATGAATTGAGATTTGCTTAAGGTTGTCGTTAGACCCCCATAGTGCTCAGAGCCATTTGTCGTTAGACCATATACTATGGTGTATCAAAGAAGATAAGATATCGAAGTATTATTTAAAACTGAGAGCAGAATGATATCTCACGTTGTTCTTCAGCAATTGGCTTTTCTGTCCATCAAATGGTCGCGCAATGTGCTCCTAATTCTGTCCGTGTAGACTGGCCAGCTGCTATGAAATATAATATTTATCACCCAATTCTAAGAAATCTCTGTCCACCTGCTTTGCTGAGAGAATGCCGGCACGGTAGCTGAGCGTGTTCGGTCCTCTGTAATAAAAAAACTCAGTGAATGTATCAACGACGAACTTGAATGGGTGTTATGGACCGACAGTCCCTAGCAAATGCAACAAACAATAACGAGCAACATGAGATTAACGAAAAAGAGTGGTAACGTGTTTTCCTACGATACAGGGGCCCCGGGTACGATTCCCGGCGGGTTGGGGATTTTCTCCGCTCGTGAACTGCATGTTGTGTTGTCCTAATGATCATCTCATCACCGAAACCCAAGTCACCCAATGTGACGTTACTTGAAATAAGACTTGCAACCCGGCGGGCGAATTTCCGTTGATGAGCCTCCCAGCCATCAGTGCCGAACGATCATGTTTTATAAGAAATTTTTTCGGTGGAAAATACGATTCTGACGCATCTTTTAGTTTGATATCTTTGCTCGATAGAGGACAGAATTTCTTTTACGTTTCGTTATAGTTACAGTGCTGCACAAAATGAGGCAAAGCATTCTACAAAAATTTAGAGTTTGCAAAGGAAAAAAAAACTCATTTTGTGAACTTTGCACATGAATAATTTTCGCCCATACATTACTCTGAAAGAAATGTAGATGTTATATCGAAATTTTATTGAAAACTGATAGTACAACGATATCTCATATCGTTCTCCAGTTACTGGTTTTTATATTCGGCAGACGGTCGCGTGAGATAGATACGTTTCTGTCCTTGTGCATCGGGAATCATGTGGTCATAAGAATCTTCATGTTTAATATACGGTTCAAGATATCGAAACGAGTCTTCTTTGCAAATGACAGCACGCAAAGAAGCAAGCACCTGCCATGGTAAGAACTTGAAACTTTTTTATTCGCCAAGATATAAGCAACTCGTCCAAAGCAGTTAGAGGGAGGTGGCGACGAAATAACTATTTGGCTCCTCAGATCGAAACGTTCTTCCCACTGACCGTCGGATATTCACTAAGAAAAGTTCTCTCCGTCAGTGCGCTATTACAAGAAATAACACAGCAATAAAACTGGAGCAAATGGTAAGAACTGAGTTAGAAACATATATTTTATTTGATATTTAAGGAAATACTGGATTACAGTGAAAAATGGAAGAAATAATGAAACAAAAATGTTAGATAAACGGGATGACACTGAACAAATATAGAAAGTCTTTACAACAGAGAAAAACTACAAATAAATATTTGAACTCGATAAGACTTAATAAAAATTTCTATGTTTAGGGTGATAGTTTCTATGAGCTCCTTACATTCAACAGAAAAAAAGAGTCCATCATGGAGGACTAGGTGGGAAATATTTGCTGGTATGAAATAGAAGTATATGTTACATGTTTTAGGGTGGCGCAGAAAGTAATGGGCTGTTCTGCTGTTACAAATGGATATGAATACGCGGAAGTTGATGCACGTGTGAAATGCAGTGCATATGTCTTCGGTGTCTTGGAGTGAAACAGTTTCATTTCCACCTGTACTGCAGTTACATCCTCTTTGCGTGTTGCCGTGGGAAATATACACCCATGGCTACTTGAGGCACAAAACCACATAGCCTCCCTCAAGAGTATAAATTATGAAATTTGACTGAAGTGGATAGGCAAATAAGGTACAGTGGTTAACGGTGCATTCCTGTGCTCAGCTATTGGTATGACGAGCACGTTGTCTTAACTGAACATGAACTACAGCTGTGTCGCATGAGCGATACGTGCTGTTACGGGCAGATATCAGAAATTCAGGCTCTCGCGTGTTCGTGCCATGGGAATTTAGCTCCTGCATATAAATAAATGTTTACGGTTTGTATTTTCAACAGTCGACGTGTACCAAACTCATTACTGCTCAGTTTAAATTCCTTTCAATCAAGTTTTGAACCGTAAATCTAACCTGTAAGTATTTTAAGCCACTATGACTGGCAGCCATATGCTCAAAGATACTCTAATTTCTAACAATACAAATGACCGCCGGCCGGTGTGGCAGAGCGGTTCTAGGCGCTGCAGTCTGGAACCGCGCGTCCGCTACGGTCGCCGGTTCGAATCCTGCCTCGCGCGTGGATGTGTGTGATTACTTACTTTACTTTTCCGTGTCCAGATCAAATTGATGTGTGTGATGTCCTTAGGTTAGTTAGGTTTAAGTAGTTCTAAGTTCTAGTGGACTGATGACCTCAGATGTTAAGTTCCATAGTGCTCAGAGCCATTTGAACCAATACAAATGACCTAAACCCTCCGACATAACATTTTAAATACTCTCGTATTGATTCCAATTCCCGAATTATAGATGCAATATTTTCAGTTGAAAACTGAAGGAGTATTGTGTAATTGCTTGAGAAAATAACATGGCTCAACTATCGAGATGCGGATGAAGAATTTCATGGTTTGTGTTTCTTCGACTGTGATCATTCCTGTTATCTTCTTGACGATGCTTACGAATATTACATATCTTTCCATGTTGTTTGCAAAATAATTTAAGTGGAAATACTACAATAACAATACTCTATAAATCTCAAATGATTGCACGCGTCATCTGGAAATGAAGTAGCAGACGCTAACCAATCAGGATTACTGTTTGTTGTTACTGGTTGACATTACTCCAGTACGCTATGTAAAATTTTGACAACTATTGCACATGTGTTTTGCTGATTTCTGTACTTTTTCCGCTTGCTTACATGAGTCGAAGAAAACAGTTATTAGTACATTAATGGGCGTTTGGGATATAGTGAACTGTAACACACTGCCCTGTAGTATTTCATGTATAGTCGACAATTAATTACAGCTTTACTTATTTATGAAGTGAGTGATTTATCATCTACAATTTGGGTGATGGAATAGTTGCCTGTTACGTAATTGACGATATCGGAGGGTGAAAAGATTATTTTATCTTACATGGGCATGTGATCAGAGTTCCTAGCGGCGTAACCATTCTATATAAGATTCTCGGGTTAGTTCCCGCGTCCGATCTGGATAAAATTTCGAGCTTTAAACGAAATTCTTCATTGTCATTATTATGAACACCTGACTGTCGTGGCAGAGGTTGTAGTGTCCACGTATAGCACTGAGACAGTAGGTCTAATTATCACTAAGTGCCGGCCGGTTCGGACGAGCGGTTCTAGGCGCTTCAGTTCGGAACCGAATTGCTAACACGGTCGCAGGTTCGAATCCTGCCTCGAGCATGGATGTGTGTGAAGTCCTTAGGTTAGTTAGGTTTAAGTAGTTCTTAGTCTAGGAGACTGATGACCGCAGATGTTAAGTCCCATAGTGCTCAGAGCCATTTTAACCATTTACGACTAAGTCATGCATTCACGGATTGTGCCCATGACTGCACTGCTGTCGGAAACGATCTCGTAGGAACGTAAATAGTTTTCCGAATGTCTCTGTGTCCTCTGAGCTAAGAAGACTAAGAAAGTGTTATGCCGAGTTAAGGGCAGTTTCGGTCTCAGAGTCCCTGCAATTTAGAACCGGTCAGTGTATCCGTCCGTTTACTGTTTGGTGTGCAGATCTCCAAAGGCTCTGTAAGAATCGGCAACTGTTGAGCACAGTCTCAAAGACAAAGACAGAATGTAATAGTAGTAGTAGTATGGTATTCTGCCTTACGGCAGGTCTTGTCGTAGGTTAATCCTCTTCCACTTTTGTCTGTCCATAGCCAGTCTTTTCATTTGTGAACATTTGTCTCCTTTGATATTGTCCAGAATTTGATATCTTCTTTTTCCTCTTCCCCTTTTCCCCTCCACCATTCCTTCCTTCAATAAACAGCTCCTCCTCAAACAATGTCCAGTCCAGTTCAGTTTCCGCTTGGTGATGACTTTCAGCGTGTTTCTTTCTTCTCCAACTCTTCTTTATGCTTTTTCATTTCTTACTCGGTCTTCCCATTTCACTTTTTCAGTCTTCTCCATATTCACACCTCTAGTACCTCCAATCTTCTTTCATCTTCCTTCCAGGTGTCCGTACCACACAGTGCAACGCTCCAGATGCAGCATTTGGCAAGAATTTTCCTCAGATATTTGTTTAGTGGTCCGCCAAGTAATTTCTGTTTCCTCTTGAATCCTTCTTCTGCCATTGCAATTCTTTTCCTAATTTCTGTTGAGCAGTAAATATCATCCAGTATTACACTTCCCAAATAAATGAAATTATTAATTTGCTAGCCGGCCGAAGTGGCCGTGCGGTTAAAGGCGCTGCAGTCTGGAACCGCAAGACCGCTACGGTCGCAGGTTCGAATCCTGCCTCGGGCATGGATGTTTGTGATGTCCTTAGGTTAGTTAGGTTTAACTAGTTCTAAGTTTTAGGGGACTAATGACCTCAGCAGTTGACTCCCATAGTGCTCAGAGCCATTTGAACCATTTTTTTTAAAATTTGCTCTATTTCTTCTCCCCCTGTTTTCATATGGCATTTTATCCCCTTTCCTCCATTTTCAATGCTTTCTCAATGCTTGATGAAACTAAACTCATTTCCCATGGTTCTGTATATGAGAATTTTCTTATTAAATAAACGGTACGAATTTGAATGTGGAAGCGAGGTCTGAGAAAAAGAGAAATGCACGGAATTGTTCACGTTCCTGCGAGACCTATGGCTCCATCGGAACGGGCACTGAAATAAGCACCGAAGGAATAACGTATGATGATGGACGCCGACCAATTGCAAGCCAGCTGTGCGTTATAAATGGTCACCACAACAGCAGCTACTCCTGACAATGAACATGACAGATACGGCAATATCTCAATATTTTACCTATATTTGATGCGGCTGCTCAACCTTTATTTGTTGACAGGGCCATTAAAAATATTGCAGTACGTGTTTTTTTTGTCTGCTGTGTCATAGACTGGGCATAATGGCAACCACATATCGCGGTGAGATATTTGTTATTACTATTGTAATTTTTTGAGTGTTCCTGGGGAGAAGACATGGCATGCTACAGGAAGAAGGCTTCTCATTTTCTCGTTAGAAATGAGCTTGCCCGGGCATTCGTACAGTGGTCTGGCTTGACCATAGGACTTTAGCCACAGAGGCTTTAGAGAAGTGACATGGGGCCACAGCACATCGCTGTTTGCGAACGTTGCTTGCGTTCAGTTGCTGCTCCGCACTTCGCTGGCAAAAGTTGTTTTCTCCTTTGAAGGCAGTGTGCCGCCAAGCCACTGTAAGCCCCTAGTGTATCACTTCCAAGATGCTACTCCAGGCGAATGTAAAATGAATATGCGCAACGGAAAATACTGAACGCGAAAATGAAGATTTGGCCCTGACTGACCACCCCCAGAAGCAGATCTTAGAATCTCTTAGTGGTGATATTATCTCCTTATCCTTGCTCTTTAACATATGAATTACAACATAAACATAAATGATTTATTAAGGGAACTAGTAACTACAAATGATATATGCTGTTTCTGCTTATACATTTATTGTGGATTAAAACGCCTTTCAATATTATAAATGTTTATATACCAACGTTCAATGGACATAAAGAAATACAAATGGATTTCCTAACTAATATGATTGATCAATTGCTCACATCTGCCCCATTTTATGGCTACTCGATCAAATATAAATACTGCGAGATGACTGACATCACCTACGTACCAAACAGTAGAAGACACCACTCCCAAAGATGATCTACAGTGGTGTGCAACCTCAGGGTAAGTAAAATTTAAGTGATCATAGCTGTTTAGCGTTATAGCCCTAATAAGCCATAGCAATTGGCAATATCACCGTATGTACTGCGTCTAGTGCGTCGGAGTGATTGTTCTCATATACGTCTGCAACTACAGAAGAACTCCAGTAACAAAATAAAAAAAAAATCTCATTCAAACACTAGAATGGCAGAAGAGGGTCCTCTGACTAGTATAATGTAATATTGTCTTCTCTTCTCTGTGTTCTACTGACGAGAAACGCGAACTCCCAGCCACAAGGACGGAGTTGAGATAACCTCTCAACGTGAGTATAGGCAGAAGAAGTGCTCTCAATCGCTGAACGCTGCGTACTCAACGACGACTCCCTACCTGGAGGCGAAATCCAGAATCGTATAAATTCGCAACAGTACAGTGCCTAACCGTTCTAACTATAAAATCTCCTGAGATCAAAGACAGAAAGCCCATCTGTAGCAACAAAGCTGATTCTGAGCGACTGTCAGACAACGGCGCCGGCCGGAGTGGCCGAGCGGTTCTAGGCGCTACAGTCTGGAACTGCGCGACCGCTATGGTCGCAGGTTCGAATCCTGCCTCGGGCATGGATGTCTGTGATGTCCTTACGTTCGTTAGGTTTAAGTAGTTCTAAGTTCTAGGGGACTGATGACCTCAGAAATTAAGTCCCATCGTGCTCAGAGCCATTTGAACCATTTTTGAACCAGCCAATGGCGCTCGAAATGGAAGAAACCTCTTTCTCTCCACCGCTGGCTTCCTAGCAAAGCTCAGCTCTCGTCCCTTGTAACTGCAGAAAGCGAATCATGTTCTCGAAACCACCGAATATTCTCCCTCTCTACAGATTCTTCCGACCTCCGACAAACCATATTTTAGTGTTTTGTCCTCCAGCGCGGAAAGTTTGTGAGGAAATACCTACCCTCGTTAATTAATTAGGAATATTTACAATGGTAAGCTTCTCAGAGTAAAAATTCTCGGAAATAACCCAGCGTGCATGATTTCTGAGGTAACGCTTCCTCGTTCCTCTCTGCTGTGTCCAAGATTTTCAGAGCTTCCAAAGTATTATCCAGTTGTCCTTCCAGCCTCGCTACAATACAGGCCAGCCTCCACTGTATTGTGCTTCAGTGCTCAGGTGCCCCTACCGTCCGTCTCCGCTACTTCCTGTGTCAAGCAGGACCAACACACCTGTGCGGGCTTTTCCACCCAGGGCTTGAGTTACGCCTGCCATTTCATTTCCACTAGCGGACCAACCTCTACTAGTATAGACAATCATTCATTACACCATTTTGATAATAAAGACACTCTGTCACCTTTCATACAAGGTGTACGTGACAAGTCAGTCTTCTTTAAATGTTCATATATACGATGTACAACCGATCAAATGATACCTAATTCCGGTTATAAATCACGGCAAAGTATGTAGATGAGTGTTTGTAAGGTGCGAAATTATAGCCACCTTACACACTGAGCGTGTCAAATTCACACCCTTGTATGCAGGTGTAAGAACGAAAATCCACGGCTTTACTCAGACGCCATGAGAAAATTCGTAACTGTGCACTACACATTACGTTATGCTATCAAATGCCTCTTAACCGCTACCAGGTCTCAGCCTGAAAGGATCGACCAATAAGTGAAACTTCGGTAGCAGCCGATACCAAGCTCTTGCACGTTAAGATGTGTTCTGTTAACCAAGAATGGCAAACACCTGCTGGTGTTCCGTGCATTGGTGTAAATAAAGCAATATTCTGCAGGTAATGTTGGCTGCAGCACTGTGTTATCCCTTCCGCACGGAGTTTTCCAAAAAGTTGGGAGCTGATTTTATACGAGGAGAATTTCGGACTTGCGATCCTGAGTGAAGGGAGAGAGACTTCTGTTCCTAGCGCCGAGTCCGGCTTCCGCTTGCTGACACTGATTCGGATTATCTTTAACTGGTGACGATGAGAGCGGTTTGGCGCGCGTTTGCCAACATTGGAGAAAGTGTCGTATTTTGCGTTACCGCTATCCACTTTCCGAGTAACTCACAATTTCCAGGATTTGCCAAGCAACCTGTGTTGCCTGATTAATATTATTGTTTAGTTTGTTTTGGAATAGCTCGTTTTGTATTTGCGAGCTGCACAGATTAGGAAACCTAGAAATGTTTCCCAGGCTGTCTTCCACGAACAAGTACTTTCTCACTTGATTAAATTGAGCTCCTAGAGGGCTTTGTGATCCTGCATTTTAGGCGACTTTCTTGGAGAAATTTCACAGACAATTTTACAACAGGTTATTTTCATTTCGTTGGAAACCTATTGCCTGTCAGCTTAATGTTGTATGTGTCAAGATATCAGAGTAAATAAATAACTTGATTTGAATATTAGAACCGAACTCTTCTCCTGAAACTGATCCTGTTAAGGCAACCACCTAAACATAAATATAACTGCTTTCTCTGCATATCTAATTTGTTTCTTTCATTGTAAAAGTGTTCCGTTGCTTTACAGTGACTAAACCTTCCGATTATTCAATTTATGCTTAGGTATTGTGATTTGTTGTTTAAATGATGAGTAACGAGCACTGCAATGGCTTGTCTGTATGGAAGGTGTCGTAAGTGAAGACGGATTGCATACCAAACACACCAAACGGAAAAAATAGCTCATACATTTCAGTACAACAGACTACATTTTTTGTGCAACAGTGTAACACTGTGTAATAAGGATGCAAAATTTGATAACAAGGATTCGTTCACAATGCACTGCCGATGCAAGCAGTTAAGTCTCTTTTCTTGAAATGAAATCTGAGACAGATGTGAACTACAGTTATCTTCTCATTTATGATGTTTCCGTACAGCGACAGGCTATGAAGAAAGAGACACTTTGTATGTACATAGTGCGGCGTTGAAGTTCTTTGACAAATCTTCTATAGAAGTAGGATAATCCACTAGCTTTTATAAAAAATATGATAAAAATATTCCGCTATAGCATCAAAAATTTTATAAAACATCTTTTAGATGCTAAATTTGTATACAGGACATAAATTTTGATCATAGCGCCCATTCGTTCTGCTAAAATTTCTCCACAAAACCCATTCTCTTATATTACAAAAAGCAATTTTTGACACTTTTCCCAACACCTTTTCCCCAATATTCGTATGTCTGTAATTTGTGGTGGAAGCAGGTTTTCAAAACTGAAGGAGATAAAGACGTACATCAAAGCAACACTCCCTATAAATGAGTGAATGGAATGTCTTCTCTATCCATTGTAATTGATACCTTAACTACAGGTACATTCTATTTCTTCACTACTTCAGTCATACAGAGAAGAGAATAAACTTCTATTTTCAGATACTACTGCTGAACTTTAAGTGGCGGAAATGACAAATAACACCCCTGTGAAACATGTAGTTTATTTTGCACTGTCACTACCGCAGTAAGCAGCATTTTCTACTGCACTACTTTTTTAGCCTTTTTCATCTACGAGATTCCTGACAGTGTGTGGTTGGGGACTGTTTACTTTGATTGGTCCTTTGTTTATGTGGCTATTTCGTTCTTGGCGCTCTAGTGGGAAACTTTGAACCTCTATATTTCTCAAGTTATTCAACCTTCTGACATAACGATCGTTTGGCAGGCATGCTAGCTGCAGCTTACAAGTTGTGCGTGATGTATGTTTGTGCGTTGGTTTCAGAAGTCGAGCTGCACCTCCTCTACCACACGGTGACCATTCACAACGGATGTCCTGTCATCCTGTCCGTTCTTGTTGTCAGTGTTTTCCATGTATTCTTTTCTCTCCCGATTCTGTGATGTACCTCCTCATTTCTTACCTTGTTTATCTATCTAAGTTTCAAGATTTTTCTGTACCATGACGTGTCAAATAATTCTCTTCTGTTCCTGTTTTCTCACAGCCCATGTCTCATTAGCATACAAGCTGTTCTCCAAACGTACATTCCCGAAATATCTTCTCCAGATTAAGACCTATGTTTGATACTAGTAAACTTCTCTTGGCCATGGATACCCTTTTCGCCTATGCTAGTCTGCTTCTTATGTCCTCCTTGCTCCATCCGTCATTAATTATTTAGCTTTTTAGGTAGTAGAAGTTCTTGACTTCATCTACTTTGTAATCACCAAACCTGATGTTGAGTTTCTCGCTGTTCTCATTTCTGCTACTTTTGATTACTTTCGTCTTCCCTGGATTTAGTCTTAATCCAAATTATGTACTCATTAGATTGTTCATTCCATTCAACAGGTCGTGTAATTCTTCTTCGTTATTACTGATGACAGCAATGTCAGCAGCGAATCGTATCATTGATATCCTTTCACCTTGAACTTTAACGCCACTCTTGAACCATTCTTTTATTTCCGTCACTTCTTCTTGGAAATACAGACAAAGTCACCAGCGAATCGATTCATTGATATCCTTTCACCATGAATTTTAATGCCACTCTTGAACCAGTCTTCCTTCACTTCTACTTGGAAGTATAGACTGATCAGTAGTAGCGAAGAGTGCATCCCTGTCTTAGATCTTTTTAGTGCAAACTCTTCGTTCTTGGTCCTCCAATATTATTGCTCACTCCTGATACTTGAACGTACTGTGTAGTACCAGTCATTCCCTATAGCTTTCCGCATTTTTGTCAGAATGCCTGTCTTCTTGCAACATTTGACATTGTCGAACACTTTTATCAGGTCGAAAAATTCTATAAACGTATCTTGATTTTTCTTTAGTATTGCTCCCATTATCAATGGCAGCGTCAGAAATGCTGTCTGTTGCGTTTACCTTTCCTAAAACCAAGTTGATCGTCATCTAAGAACAGATCCTCAGTTTAATTTTCCATTTTTCTATATATTATATTGTTGTCAACACTTTGGATACCTGAGCTATAAGCTGATTGTGCAATATTTCTCGTACTTGTCCGCTCTTGATATCTTCGTAATTATGTAGATGATGTTTTCCGAACGAGTGGTGGTATATTGCTAGGAAGTCCTTCTTTCGTCGATCAGCCTGTAGTAACTGCTGCAGTAAATGGTTAATCCCTGCCCCACGCTGCCGACTGCCCTGTGTTCAGCTGTGGGGCGACGAGGCCGCGGCGTACGCGTTACCGACGAAGTGTCAGCAGTGGAGTCAGAGGAGGAAAGTAAGTGGCGCGCCAGCTCACTCTGCGGCCAGGCGGCTCGGCGACCCGGCGCATCCGCTGCCTGCCTGCCAGCCGGCCTGTACTAATGCGGCCGCTGTTTACACGTCCCCTGACCGCAGCGGACGCCGCGCACTGCAATACTGTTCGTTCCCCGGCGGCGTGGCCAATTTGTGGCAGGAAATTGCAGGCCCGTGGCGGCATCAATCTTAACCGCAGGCGCAGCGCGCGGGGGACGCGGCCGCTGTCTGCCCAGAGCGGAGCCGGCGTCGCCCGGCGGCCGTAAACAATGCCCCAGAGGTGCGGTGGCAGCCGGCAGCGGCGCCGAACGCACAGACACACGAGCCGGAAGCAGCAGAGGGCGCGCCAAGCGGGGACTCTGGTCAGAAATGAACAAAAAGCAACCGACAGTTATTTGTATCATTTCCTTCGCCGTTGTGGCCGAGCAGTTCTAGGCGCTTCACTCCGGAATCACGCTGCTGCTACGGTAGCAGGTTCGAATACTGCCTCGGTCGTGGATATGTGTGATGTCCTTAGGTTAGTTAGGTTTAAGTAGTTCTAAGTCTAGGGGACTGATGACCTCAGATGTTAACTCCCATAGTGCTTCGAGCAATTTGAACCATTTGAGCCTTCGCCGTTTTGAGTTCCGCCTGAAACTACGGAAGCTACTGCGCGACAGAGACATCTAATTGTACAGCAAAGTATTTCAACTAGTGTACTGCATTGTATAGCACTCACAGCGTTCAAAGTAACAATCTGCGCTGAGATTGTGTTACATGGTTGGTTGGCTGATTTGGGGGAGGGGACCAAACAGAGAGATCATCGGGCCCGTTGAATTAGGGAAGGGTGGGGAAGGAATACGGACGTGCCCTTTCAAAGGATCCGTCCCGGCATTTGCCTGAAACGATTCAGGGAAATCACGGAAAACCTAAATCAGGATGGCCGGAAGCCGGTTTCAACCGTCGTCCTCATGTGTGCGAGTCCAGTGTGCTAACCATTCCGTCACCTCGCTCTGTGTGTTACGTGATTGTAGCTGACTGTGACATGTTTTTTTTTTTATATTGATCATGCTGACGAGGCCGGTGACAATGAACGTAAACATATCTAAAGTTATCGTAGCGTAGAAATCCTTGAATATCACAGGAGATACTGAATTTAATTGATGAGAGGAGAAAATACAAAAATGCAGCGAATGAAGTAGGGGAAAAGGAAGCATGCGATGGCGGCGTTGACGATACACACGTCGACGAGACATAGTGCTTGAATGCTGTTGCAGTTAGAGCTCACAGCGGAATGGTTCCGCTGGCGTGCACTGGTATTCATGTATAGATGAAAGGACTTGGTGTACTTGCAGAAAATGTAACTGTAACTGGAGGTATTATTCTGTACTATAATTATTAATAAAGTGTTATCCTTGACTTCTGTAACCGGGGAGCGTACATCGCGAACCGGGGGCTCAAGGAAATGGAACAGCCCAAGCAGTTATATTAAATGTGTGGTGTCACCGCCAGACACCACACTTGCTAGGTGGTAGCCTTTAAATCGGCCGCGGTCTGTTAGTATACGTCGGACCCGCGTGTCGCCACTATCAGTGATTGCAGAACGAGCGCCGCCACACGGCAGGTCTAGAGAGACTTCCTAGCACTCGCCCCAGTTGTACAGCCGACTTTGCTAGCGATGGTTCACTGCCTACTTAGGTTCTCATTTGCAGAGACGATAGTTTAGCATAGCCTTCAGCTACGTCATTTGCTACGACCTAGCAAGGCGCCATTATCAGTTACTATTGATATTGTGAATCATGTACCGTCAAGAGCGACGTTCATCATTAATGGATTAAAGTTAAGTATTCCACCAGCTACGTCGGTTTTTTTCTAAATTCTGATTTCCATGTCCTGTTCCAGACCTCACGCCAGCCTGCGTGATCTAAAACGCGTGCCTTTCGGCCTCCTCTAGTAACACGGTGTTGGCTCTCCTGCCAACCACAACGAAATGGACCTATATTCTTCGGTGGCTGCAGGGTTAATTTTACTCTGGACGTCGCTACCGGAAATTCTGGTTGTGGTTGGTGTACCCTAGCGATCGTTCGTTGTGAAAACGCCTCCCTTCCTGGATTTGAATCTTTCTAAGAACTGAGACTGACAGGAAGTGCAAAGTGACTAAGCAGAAATTGTAAGAGGACTAATATAAGGATTTAGATGCATGTATCACTACGGGAAGAACAGATAGAGCCAGCAGAAAAATTAAAAAGGGCTTTGGAGAAAAGAGAAGCAGCGATAGCAATATCATGACCTCAGATGGAAAACGAGTGCTAAGCAATGAAGGAAAAGCTGAAAGGTGGAAGGAGTATATAGAGATTCCATACAAGGGAGATGAACTTGCAGGTAATATTATACGTAGAAATGGAAGAGGACGAAGATGAGATGGGAGACATGATGCTGTGACAACAATTTGCAGAACACTGAAAGACTTAAGTCAAAACAAGGGCAAGGGAGTAGACGACAAGCCGACAAACGTCCCAATATTCTCGGGAGAGCTAAAAACGACAAAACTCTTATGTCTCGTGTAGAAGATATATGAAAAATGCTTAACACCCTCAGACTTCAAGAAGAATGTAGTAATCCCAGTTCCAAAGAAAGGAGGTGCTAACAGGTGGGAATATTACCGAACTATTAGTCTAATAAGACATGGTTTTGTTAGATGCGAATCTTGGGGAAGATCCGTTTGGATTTCGAAGAAATGTGGTCACGCGCTAGGCAATATTGACACTACGACTTATCTTAGAGAATGGGTTAAGCAAATGCAAACCTATGTTTATAGCACTTGTAGCTTTAGGAAAAGCTTTTGAGTATGTTGAATACTCTCTTTCAAATTCTGAAGTTAGCAGGTGTAAAATACAGGGAGCGAAGGGCCATTTACAACTTGTACAGAAACCATACGGCAACTATAAGAGCCGAGGTGCATGAAGGGGAATCAGTGGTTGAGGAGGGAATGAAACAGTGCCGTAGCCTCAGCCGGATGCTATTCAAACCGTACACTGAGCCAGCAGTAAAGGAAATAAAAAAAAATTTGGAATAGGAAATAAAGTTCATGCAGATGAAATAAAGGACTTGGAAGAACAGATGAACGGAATGGACAGTGCTTTGAAGGTGAATGTAAGGTGAACATCTACAAAAGCAAAACAAGTATAATGCGGTGTAGTCGAATTAAACCAAATGACGGTGAGGAAATTAGATTAGAAAATGAGACACGTAAAGTAGTAGACAAGTTTTGCTATAACTGATGATGGCCGAAGTAGAGAGGATATAAAAGGCAACAAAAGTGTGGCCATCTACGGAAGTGAAATATCGACGATAAAAAAATTAGGCAACAAGATAATAATAGCTTTTGAAAAGCAGTGCTACAGAAGAATGTTGAAGATCACGTGGGTAGACCAAGTAACTAATGAGGAGGTACTGAGTAGGAATGAAGAGAATAGAAATTTGTGGCACACCTTGACTAAAAGAAGGAATCGGTTGATAGATCACATTTGAGACACCAAGAGATAATGAATTTCGTATTCGAGGGAAGTGTTGGGGGTAAATATCATAGAGGGAGACAAAGAGATGAATACAGTAAGCAGATTCAGAAATAATGTAAGTAGCAGTAGTTATTGTGAGATGGAGAAGCTTCCACAGTATGGAGTAGCTCGGAGAGTTGCATGAGACCAGTCTTTGGACTGAAGACCAGAAGAGGAAACTCCAACGTGAATGTGAGTGTTGCACTACTGTTGTTATGAATGGTTTAGAAATGAAACAAATGGAGCAGTATAAACATTAGATAGAACTTTATAAAATTTTTGGCCCAGATTTGTTTGTTAATTAGGACTAAAATTTGTTTTTGGCGTTACAAAATGGTTCAAATGACTCTGAGCACTATGGGACATAACATCTGCGGTCATCAGTCCCCTAGAACTTAGAACTACTTGAACCTAACTAACCTAAGGACATCACACACATCCATAACCAAGGCAGGATTCGAACCTGCGACCGTAGCGGTTACGCGGTTCCGGACTGAAGCGCCTAGAACCGCACGACCATTGGCGTTACAGGTTCATGGAAATTTCGATATGTGGAATTGTTTCTAGGAAAACTGTGAAATTGCTTTCAAATATACGCTATGGAGAAATGGGTGGTTGTATATCCCAGAGGTTAAAAAGTGAATCCACAACTTTAAAACAATTGCTTGTTTACTTTTTGCCAACTTCTTCTTGTATTCGTTGTTTACTACGATAATAAAGGATCAGTGGACAAAGTTCAAAATGACCGTACAATATGCACTAGATGGGTTTGTGCCAAGCAAGATCGTAAGAGATGGAAAAGAGCCACCGTGGTACAACCGAGTTAGAAAACTGCTGCTGAAGCCTAGGGAACTTCACAGCAAACATAAACATAGCCAAAGCCTTGCAGACAAACAAAAATCACGCGAAGCGAAATGTTGTGTGAGGAGGGCTATGCGAGATGCGTTCAATGAATTCGAAAGTAAAGTTCTATGTACTGACTTGGCAGAAAATCGTAAGAAAAAATGGCTCTGAGCACTATGGGACTTAACATCTGTGGCCATCAGTCCCCTAGAACTTAGAACTACTTAAACCTAACTAACCTAAGGACATCACACACATCCATGCCCCAGGCAGGATTCGAAACTGAGACCGTAGCAGTCGCGCGGTTCCGGACTGAGCGCCTAGAACCGCGAGACCACCGCGGCCGGCAAAATCGTAAGAAATTTTGGGCTTATGTCAAAGCGGTAGGTGGATCAAAATGTCCAGACACTCTGTGACCAAAGTGGTACTGAAACAGAGGATGACAGACTAAAGGCCGAAATACTAAATGTCTTTTCCCAAAGCTGTTTCACAGAGGAAGATTGCACTGTAGTTCTCTCTCTAGATTGTCGCACAGATGACAAAATGGTAAATATCGAAATAGACGACAGAGGGATAGAGAAACAATTATAATCGCTTCATAGAGGAAAGGCCGCTGGATCTGATGGGATACCAGTTCGATTTTACACAGAGTACGCGAAGGAACTTGCTCCCCTTCTTGCAGCGGTGTACCGTTGGTCTCTAGAAGCGCGTAGCGTTCCAAAGGATTGGAAAATGCACAGGTCATCCGCGTTTTTAAGAAGGGACGTCGAACAGATGTGCAGAACTATACACCTATATCTCTAACGTCAATCAGTTGTAGAATTTTGGAACACGTATTATGTTCGAGTATAATGACTTTTCTGGAGACTAGAAATCTACTCTGTAGGAATCAGCATGGGTTTCGAAAAAGACTATCGTGTGAAACCCAGCTCACGCTATTCTTCAACGAGCCTCAGAGGGCCATAGACACGGGTTCCTAGGTAGATGCCGTGTTTCTTGACTTCAGAAAGGCGTTCGATACAGTTCCCCATAGTCGTTTAATGAACAAAGTAAGAGCATATGGACTATCAGACCAATTGTGTGATTGGATTGAAGAGTTCCTAGATAACAGAACGCAGCATGTCGTTCTCAATGGAGAGAAGTCTTCCGAAGTAAGAGTGATTTCAGGTGTCCCACAGGGGAGTGTCGTAGGACCATTGCTATTCACAGTATACATAAATGACCTTGTGGGTAACATCGGAAGTTCACTGAGTCTTTTTATCGATGATGCTGTGGTATATCGAGAGGTTGTAACAATGGAAAATTGTACTGAAATGCAGGAGGATCTGCAACGAATTGACGCATGGTGCAGGGAATGGCAATTGAATCTCAATGTAGACAAGTGTAATGTGCTGCGAATACATAGAAAGAAAGATCCCTTATCATTTAGCTACAATATAGCAGGTCAGCAACTGGATGCAGTTAATTCCATAAATTATCTGGAAGTACTCATTAGGCGTGATTTAAATGGAATGATCATTTAAAGTTGATCGTCGGTAAAACATATGCCAGACTGAGATTCATTGGAAGAATCCTAAGGAAATGCAATCCGAAAACAAAGGAAGTAGGTTACAGTACACTTGTTCGGCCACTGCTTCAATATTGCTCACCAGTGTGGGATCCGAACCAGATAGGGTTGATAGAAGAGATAGAGAAGATCCAACGGAGAGCAGCGCGCTTCGTTTCAGGATCATTTAGTAATCGCGGAAGCGTTACGGAAAGCTCCACTGGAAGACTTTGCAGGAGAGACGCTCAGTAGCTCGGTACGGGTTTTTGTTGAAGTTTCGAGAACATACCTTCACCGAGGAGTCAAGCAGTATATTGCTCCCTCCTACGTATATCTCGCCAAGAGACCATGATAAAATCAGAGAGATTAGAGCCCACACAGAGGCATACCGACAATCTTTCTTTCCACGAACAATACGAGACTGGAATAGAAGGGAGAACCGACAGAGGTACTCGAAGTACCCTCCGCCACACACCGTCTGGTGGCTTGCGAAGTATGGGTGTAGATGTAGATGTAGAAAGATTAACTTGGTGAAATATTTTAACAGCACATTCCTAAAAGAAATCACTTCCTTAAAGTAATCGATTGCTTACTTGTTGCCAAATTTTTCTTTATACGTCGGACTTCTGACTGGTTTCATGCGCTCCGACAAGAATTCCTCTCCTGTGCTAACCTTTTCATCTTAGAGTAGCAGTTGCAACCTATACCCAAGATTATCTGCTAGATGTATTTCGGTCTCTGTCTTGCTCTACAGATTTTACATTCTACATTTCCCTCTAATAGCATGGAGGTTAATCCCTGATGTGTTAATAAATGATCTTATTATTAATGTTTTCCAGATATTGCTTTCCTCGCCAGTTTTGCAGAGAACTTTTCACATCTCACCTTCTCAGTCCATCTAATTTTCAACACACATTTGTAGCGCCCTATCTGAAACGCTTCTATTCCCGTTTATTCCAGTTTTCCCACAGTCCATGTTTCACTACCATACAACATAGGGCTCCAAAAGTACGTTCTCAGAAATTTCGTCCTCAAATTAAGGCCTGTGTTTGATATTAGTAGACTCTTCTTGGCCAGAAATGCCATTTTCGGCTGTGCCAGTCTGCTTTTGATGTCCTCCTTGCTCCGTCCGACATTGTTTATTTTCCTGCCTATGTAGCAGAAGTCCTTACTACTAATTCGTGACTTTCGATCCTGATGCTAAGTTTCTCTCTGTTCTCATTTCTGCTACATATCATTACTATCGCGTTCCTTCGATTTACTCTCATTCCATATTCTGTACTCACTAAACTCTTCATTTCAATCAGGAGAATCTGTAGTTTTTCTTCACTTTCACTGAGGATAGCAGCTTCAGCCAATCTTATCACTCGCATATATTCACCTTGAATGTTAATTCCACTCTTGAATGTTTATTTCCATCATTGTTTCTTCGATATTTAAATTGAACAGTAGCAGCAAATGACTACATCCTTGTCTTACACCCTTTTTAATCCGAGCACTTCGTTCTTGGTCTTACATTCTTATTATTACGTTTTGGCTCTTCTACATGTTGTATATTATCCATCTAGCCCTATAGCTCATCCTCATTTTCCTCAGAATTCCAAACATCTTCCACCATTTGACACACACTCGAACGCTTTTTCCAGATCGACCAGTCCTATCAACGTGTCTTGAGTTTTCTTTAGTCTAGTTTCTAATATCAACCGCAACGTTAGAACTGCCTCTCTGGTGCCTTTACCTTTTCTAAAGACAAACTGATCCTCATCTAAGAAAAGGACCTGAGCTCTCGTTTCCATGTTCTTGTATATTATTCTTGTCAGCAACTTAGATGCATGAGCTGTTAAGCTGGTTGTTCGGCAATTCTCATGCTTGTCTGTTCTTGCAATCTTCGAAATTGTGTGGATGATACTTTTCCGAAAGTGAGATGGTATATCACAAGGCTCATAGATTCTACACAACAGTGTGAATGGTCATTTTGCTGCTATTTCTCCCAAAGATTTAGGAAATTCTGATGTAATGTTATCTTTCCCTTCTACCTTATTGGACCTTAAGTCTTCCGACGCTCTTTTAAAATCTGGTGCTAACACTAGATCCCCTATTTCTGCTATACTGATTCCTGTTCCTTCTTCTATTATATTAGACAAATATTTCTCGTCATAGAGCCCCTTCAATATACTTCTCCCACCTATCAGTTCTCTCCTCTACATTTAATACTGGAGTTCCTATTGCACTCTTAATATAACCAATGTTGCGTTTAATTTAACATAACGTTGTTTTGACTTTTCTATTCGCTGAGTCCTTCCTTCCGAAAATGATTTTATTTTTCAATTTGCTCACATTTCTCATGCAGCCATTTCGTCTTGGTTTCCTTGCTCTTCCTATTTCTTTCATTCCTCATCGACTTGTATTTCTGTGTTCCTGAATCATACTGAACGATTTTGTACTTCCTTCTCTCATCGATCAGCTGAAGCCTTTCATCTGTTATACATGGTTTCTTCGCAGTCACTTCTTTGTATCTACGTTTTTATTTTCCACTTCTGTGACTGCCTTTTTTTAGAGATATCCATTCACCTTCAACTGAACTGTCTACTGAGCCATTCCTTATCGCAGTATCTGTAGCCTTAGAGAAAAAGCGTATCTTATAATTCATTAGTAATTCTGCATCCTACTTCTTTTCATATTGGTTCTTCCCAACTAATCTATCTACTCCCGGGTAAGCCTTGCAATCTAGTATCCGATTTCGGAAATTATGTCTGACCATGATGTAATCTAACTGAAATCTCGTATCCTCCGGCCTTTTCCAAGTGTACGTGTGATTTTTGAACACGGTATTCACTATTACTTACCGAAACTTATTGCAGAACTAAGTCTTTCTCCTTTCTCATTGCCAATAACAATCCCATGTTCTCCCCTAATACTTACTTTTGCTCCTTCCACGCCAACTGCATTCCAGTCCCCCGTAACTACTAGATTTTCATCTGCGTTTACGTTCTGTATTACCCTTTCAATATTCTAATATACATTATCTCTTCATCTTCAGCTTGCAACATCGGTTTGTATACCTGAACTATCGTCGTCGGTGTTGGTTTGCAGCTGATTTTGGTGTGAACGGCCCTATCACTGAAGTGTTCACAGTAACACACTCTCTGCCCTACACAACGAATCCTACGCCAGTTACATCATTTTCTGCTGTTTTTGATATTACCCTGTACTCATCTGACCAGAAATCCTTGTCTTCTCTCCATTTCACTCCACTGACGCCCACTATCTCTTGACTAAGTCTTAGCATTTTCCCTTTTAAGATTTTCTAGCTTTCCAATCACGTTCAACCTTCTGACACTCCACGCGCCGATTCGTAGAACACTGTCCTTTCATTGGTTATTCAGCCTTTTGTCATGGTCACCTCCCCCTGAGAGTCCTGTCCCGGTGATCCGAATGGTCGACTTGTCCGGATGTTTTGTCAATATACAGATCATCATGACACTTTTTCAATTACAGGCCACATGTCCTGTGGGTATTTTTGTTGGTTCTTCCGCTTTAAGGGTCAGTTTGTCACATCAAGGGGAAGAGAGTACCCTGAAACTCTGTCCTCTCCACCGGCCTGTTTGTCAAGGCCGTTGTCAGAATGAGGGTGACTTCTTATACGGTAATTCTTTGGCTACCAATACTGAGAATTTTTATACTGAATTCAAGTAGTGATAAGATTCGAACATGGGACCGAGGTCGTTTTGATTACTAATCAAAGACGCTACCCCAAGACCACGGGCGCGTTACTATGATGGCAAAACATCAATTTTGTGAAAAAATTTTTAATTTAACTTTATCCGTATTTTGCAGCTGCAGTCGTGATTGTATTCATTACACTGGCATTATGAAATAAAAAAGTCTTTAGACACGAATATTTGTGATAAATTTTATTTTTGTAAAATTTGTGAATGAAGGAGTTTTTTAGTTTTGAAGTTCATTATTTTATAATATTCTTGGGACGCGAAGGATTTACCTATAAAATTTCTTGAAGATTTGGGTATACAGGGTGAGTCAGAAGAAACGACAAATCTTTCAGGAGATGGTGGCACAGAGTTATTGGAAGAAAATAATACGTAGAACATGTGCTCAGTTTTATTGTTTACAGAGAAACAGCTGTTAGAATGGATTCCAAAAAAATACTCAGAGAAAATGTTAAGCAAAGGCTAACGATTAAATTCAAAGTTGATAGCCATAAATTCCACAGTCAACACCCCCTAAAATCCCCGTTGCAGGGTTTAATTGTCGATGCAATATGGTGATCCGTGTAAAATAAGTTTTTGACACTGGAAGCCTTGTCTTCAGAAGAAGAATAAAGGCTGATGGTGCTCCCACACCCCTTGCATCAGTAATTCGGCGGGTAAATTCGGTAAGAGCCAATCATAATGCTAGATTCATTCACAAGACAGCCTTTGTGCCGGGACATAGGAGACGCTACAAACTGATTCGAACAAGATGGAGGCAAGGTATGTACGGAAAGTTCTGAGAAAGCAAGTGTTCAAAGACAAATTGGAGCATACCATCCACTTTGGCGGGGATGCTTTCAGTCATCTGCCACTGTCGCATTAGGACATCTCCAGACCTGTAGCTGTAGGATACCGAAAATTGATGACATTTTTTTCCTCTTCTGTATGGCAGTGCTTCGAATTCTCTTTGCGTAATTGTTCTGACTCGCCCTCCATCTGTGCTTAGACGGTGATCTATTTCCAAACAAGGAGAATGCTGTTATGATTAAGGGTGTTTTTGCAAGCGTGCACAGGCTTTTAGCTGTGTGAACTTTTAACATTTCTGAGAGGTATATTCACAGCAGGACGAGCATTCCACCGCGAGGCGTGAGCCGTGCTGGGTATGCAAGTATGGCTGGACACGTCACGCATGATCCACTAGAATCGCTAGGGAGAAAGCAGCTTGTGCTATTCTGGAACTGGTTTCTATAGTGCGGTCTGTGACGTCAGTATCCATCCAGTATAGCAGCAGGAACAGTAAACACTTGTGCCACCCGGATCGTTTCGCGTATTGGATCAGTGTGAGCACGCCTTGGAGTTCTGTGGCAAGGTGGACATGGGTGTGTGATGTACCTCACATGATCGGCGAGGATGTGACTGCGGAGGAGCTGCGGGCGGCTAGTTACTGGGACGTGGTGGCAGGTGTGGTGCTGCAGGCCTAACACACTAGCCTGAAGGAGGGCGAGCCATGGACGCCAGAGCTATGATGTGGTTGAGGCCAGGGGCAGCGGCGGCGGCGGCTGCGGCGGCGGCAGGGGCGGCTGTGACGTCGGGCGTCGGGTGTTGAGTGGCGGGATGTCTTTTTTGCTAGCGATCTTTTATTTGATCTGTATTCCATCGATTTGACTGAACAACAGAATGCTGTGAATTAAAAGAAAAAAAAGGCAAGCCCATACATGTGAAAAATATCTATTTAATTAATTTGAATAAATTTTTTATGTAAATGTGGTGTTAGCGGTACAATAGTTAAGGGGAGGGTGTGCGTGAGTGGGGTATATGGAGCAGAACAGCAGGTTAAGTGCAGAACACCAGGTTAATTTGCATAATTTTTATGTTAACGCAGTACAAAATCTTAAGGGGTTGGGTGACGAAGAAGAATGCGCCAGAAATGGCGTTTAAAAGCCCAATGGCGGTAGTTTAAGGAAATGGGGGTGACATGGAAAAACAACTTAACAGAACAACAAGTTAAGTGCCAACAAAGGGTCCAAAATTATGTTAAGACTCCCAGAGTACAGTGCTCAACCTTAGGCTATGCATTTTTGCTTCATGTCATTTCTTCTTACAAGACCTACATGTTTCCAAACAGCAGAGAATGATGAGCAAGAGAAATCCAACCCCCACACACAATTTTTTTAATAAATAAACAATATACCCCAGAATTTCCTGTTATAAGACCCTTCCTCTCCACCATCAGACCGCCATCTTCAATTACGTCACGGAAGGTAGGACAGCGCCCTCTGGATAATAGTACTTGAGTCATCAGCTGACGTCATGGCTGCCATCTTGGATGACACCATCAACTGACTTCACAGACGCAATCTATGATGACATCATCAACTGATGTCAGTTGATAACATCATCGCCGCCATCTTGGATAACGGTACTTTGCGCCAGAGACCGCCTTGGGTTTGGGTGACGTCGTTGCCGTAACCTTGGATAACGATACTTTGGCGTAGAACGTCCCTTGACCCAATACTAGCCCACACTGGACTGCTGTCAGTAGGTGAACCTTAATTATAACCTCCTGGTACCATATCGCCATACTCAGCATTTTGAAATACGAGTGGCATGCTTAAACGGTACAGTAGAATTCACCAACAAATCAAAATTCAATCATAGTTGAAAAATTCAACTCGAGCACAAATGCAAAACTTGAACTTCAAAACGAAAATGGCTATATGTTAACAAACCTCTAACGACTGGAGTACCAACACGGCAAATGAAAACTGATCTATGTACCCAGCTGTATCACTGTAATCAATAAAAACAGGAAACATGTTATATAGAATATATCATGGAATTAAAAGTCTGACAAAATAAAAGATCCTTCCAAAATTTCTCGGTCTGAAGGACCTGAAACCTGGCACAGATTCCTTATTTAAAGTGACCTACACATTCTCATTAATAATTTTGACACTTGACCAAAGGTGTTACTAAATGATCTACATTCAGGTGTCATAACTGTTTTATTAAATGCACAGTAAATGAATTGCAGCAAAGGACAAGGAAGCATTCAGTACAACCCAATGTTTGATTGAAAAGCTTTGATGTCTAGACCCGAGGAAGTAGCGTTAGTATATTTTATGTTTTTTAATGAGATGTTTTCATGCTTAGAGTTGTCTTATGCGTAAGATTCATGTTGCTAATAGTGTGTCATTCATTACGAAATGGATTCGCAAACTACACATGCAATTTGACATCTACAATATATTTTATTAGTGACGTATGAGAATTTGGCCGGACTGGGACTCGAACCCGGAATTCGCTTATCGCGAGCTATCAACTAAGCTTGCACTTAGTGATTTGCGCACAGGGATAGACAAATTTTTAGTGTTGTCATTTTAGCCGGTTGAGACATATATACCAATCATTTACACGTTGCCTATGATTATACAGTGTTCTTTGTTCGTTAAATTCGTGAATGTGTGAAGCAAAAAACACTGTTTGAAGATCCGCAGCTATTGTAAATATTACTCAAATATTTATGTGTCACTAATAAAACCAACATTTAAATTCAAACTGTATCCGCTATTAATGTATCCATTTCGTAATATTTACAACAGTTCTGAATCGCCTAACAGTCTCTATATGCCTGTCTGGAGAACACTGTAATGTAACTACGAACACTGTATAAATACATACATTGTGTAAGTCATTAGTATGTCATTCGCTACAGTGACCCATTTTTCTATTACTGTATTTCATAATATTTTTCTGAAGATGGTTATTACAACTTAAACCGATTACCCGCAGTAGAAGGAATGTAAATTGCGATTTGGACTGTAGCCATTTATTTTAACTATACTGAAGACAGATACTGTCTCTGTGCTCCAGTAAGGTGGTGAATAGTTATACTGAATTCTTGAGCATTTTCAGTTGCTTAAAAACCAAGGTTTTAGTTCGTCGTAGTGGACTTTCATGGTATGAAGATGGTGGCTATAAGAGATTGATCCAGTGAACACAACAGCTAAAGGTTCATAAAGTGGGAAAGAATACTACGATTTAATCTCTGGTCGAAAATAGTCAAGTGCATAAGTAAAAATGCACCTTCTCTTCTGGCCGTCTCTCTTCAGACTTTCCTGTGACAGTGGCTCGCTTCTTGTTATTTTCAAGATATAAAGAAGACGCCATCAACTACAAGTGGCAGAGCAATATCCACCACCAATTCCAGCAGAACAACTTCCATCGCTCACTCGCATATTTCCTCCAGGACATTCGATACAATCTTCTGTAAGGTTCTTTATCTGGTTGTCTTGTGCAACAATTCGTTTCGATGGCCCTGCAGTTTACTGGCAGCAATATCGATCTTGAGCGTTTCTTCTGCGTAGTGTAACTCGCTGTGCTGCACGTCAAACGCAATGTAATCTTTGTTCTTTGGTGACTGTACATGGAGCAAAACCACCAAGACAGAACACCGCAGATATATCCACAACAAGTAAACACATTGAAGTGCGGTTTGTAATAAATTCTAGCAGACAGTATGGTGTACACTCTAAGAAAAAACGAAACATTGCGCACCACTAAGAAATTATATAAATGGGACGGGATCAGTAAATGTAGTGTATATGTAGAGACAAAAATGTGATGGATTGTTCAAGAGAAAGAGCTTTACAAATTGTGAAAGTCAGTAACGCTCTGTCTGATCACAGAATAACAAATAACACCGCAGGAAACCACCCTCCCATCGTCATAAGGAAAAGAGGTCCCACAAGCGTCTGCGCTACTTTACTAAATATAAGTAGACGCCTAACGCTGGAGCAGTTAGTATGTTTATCTATGCGCGGGGAGCCCAGCGGTACGTGTTCAGCGGGTGTTTCTACTGCACAACTTCTCCTGTATCTATTCAGACTCTCACATTGTGTAAGACACTTGAAAAAGTAGATGTACATTGCGAAACCCCCTGACAGTGGCACAGTAGTTTACAGAGCTGTTACTGAAGTACTGTTTGATAAAGCCACATACATACTATGCCAAGGAAGTCTTCTTGAAAGTCTCTTTTCAATGCCACAGAAAAAGTATGTATTTTCTTTAAGAAAAAGAAAAGCGACATAATTTGGCCACTATAAATGGTTAAAATTACTACCAAACATGAGGAAATTTGCCACGTTTTCGACATAAACTGACGAGAATAGCATCTCGCCATATTAGATGATCTGCCCTACCTACCTGATATTGTATATGGTCGCCATTTTTATACTAAAGTTTTAATTCTTTGCGTTTATTCACCACCTACGACATGCATTTTACCCTTCAATTTATTAGTTGTAAAAACAAGAAATAAGTGATTTGAATTCATAGTGTACACATAATCTGTTTGTACATATGTAAGTGCTTCACAATATTAAAGTTACTTGGATAATGGGGTGTAGTCGAATTAACTCAGCTGACGGTGAGGAAATTAGATTAGGAGACGAGACACTTAAAGTATCAGACGAGTGTTGCTATTTGGGCAATAAAATAACAGATGATGGCCGGAGTAGAGAGGATACCAAATGTAGACTGGCAATGATAAGGAAAGCGTTTCTGAAGAACGGAAATTTGTTAGCATCAAATGTAGACATCAGTGCTACTAAATTTTTCTCTGAAGGTGTTTGTCTGGAGTGAAGCTCTGTACAGAAGCGAAACATGTACGGTAAAAAGTTTAGGCAAGAAGAGAATAGAAGCTGTTGAAATCTGCAACTACAGAAGAATCCTGAAGATCATACGGGTATATCAAGTAGTTAATGAGAACGTACTGAGTGCAATTAGAGAGAGCCGGCCGGAGTGGCCGTGCGGTTCTAGGCGCTACAGTTGGGAACCGAGCGACCGCTACGGTCGCAGGTTCGAATCCTCCCTCGGGCATGGATGGTTAGGTTAGTTAGGTTTAATTAGTTCTTGGTTCTAGGCGACTGATGACCTAAGAAGTTAAGTCGCATAGTGCTAAGACCCATTTGAATTAGAGAGAAAAAAAATAATTGCATAGGTTGACGAAAAGAGAACACCAGTTTAGTACTGGAGGGAGTCGTGGGAGGGGAGGGGGGGGGGGAGCGGGTAAAAATCGTAGAGGGAAACTTAGAGACCATCTAGTAAGCAGATTGAGAAGGATGTCGGTTGCAGTAGATATTCAGAGATGAAGAGTTTTGCACAGGATGGAACAGCATGGAGAGGTGCATCAAAAAAATCTTCGAACTGAAAAGCACAACGACAATATTTGAAACCCAGGTAAGTGTTCCACAATTGGAAAGATCAAACATCAACACGTGGAAGGAACACCCATCAGATAGTTCGTTTTCACCAAATTAACATTTAAGAAAAACATACTGTTCAGTTAAATTACAGATTAATGACATGAAAACCATCAGAATTAAAGTGACGTATTAAGTGACACATTACTGACATTTACCAGCATAAGCAAAAGGAAACAGTATTCAATAAACACAAAGCGTCTCAGTTTATAACAGTAAAAATGAAATTAGAATAGTAATTTACTAAGTTCATGACCTAATCCCGCCAAACTCCACAGCCTACAACCCTGGCGGCGGTCGCTCAACCCAGATGTAGCTCCAAGGAACAAGACAACTACTCAGCTTTCGCTAGGTATGACAGACGACGCGGCAAAGCTCTTCCACGGCAATAACTTAGACCTCCGGCGTTGGCAGCGGCCCAGGAGCCTTTAATCAGATCAGGGGAGACTCGCTAAGATTGACAGAGATAATTAGAATGGATTTTATCTTACACAATAAATACATACTCCTCTGTCTAGGGCCGGCCGTAGTGGCCGAGCGGTTCTAGGCGCTACAGTCTGGAGCCGCTTGACCGCTACGGTCGCAGGTTCGAATCCTGCCTCGGGCATGGATGTGTGTGATGTCCTTAGGTTAGTTAGGTTTAAGTATTTCTGAGTTCTAGGGGACTGATGACCACAGCAGTTAAGTCCCATAGTGCTCAGAGCCATTTTGAACCTCTGTCTAGATAAGATGATAAACTAGTACATGTAACTGAGAAGGTGCAGGTACAAACAGAGCAGTCGCAGTGAAACCCTTAAGCAAGGTAGAAAATTTCACTCAGTAGTAGCCCTACGTAATTCAGCTACGACTAAAGCACATCAACGTAGGTTAAAATAAAATACACTTTACTAAATCACAATTAGATTACAAATTCATACCCAGCAACATGACATCACCACCAGGTACAGTGGCACTCACCGGTGTTACCACCTCAATTCATAGCATCACACCCCAAGCGGACGCACACAAACTGTTTACCAAGAAACAGAATCACGTGGCTTCAGAGAAGACGCAGTAACAACTATTGGCCACTCTCAAGCCACGTCATACTGCAGAACAAACAAGTACATATTATTCACTAAAGAAGACAATAATATTGCACCAATTTTCCTTTAAACAATTAAACCTCAGGGCCAGAAGATCCACAGGCACTTTTTTACGGTGCTCTATCTCCACCATCAAATATCCTTCTAACTCGTTTTCAAGTAGAGGCCCCCGTCACCAGAGCTCCATAGCACGACCTTCGTCACCTTCTTTGGCGGCTGCCCAACATTCGACAAGTCGCTCGGCGATCCGGCTGGGTGGATCCGTTGAAATGAGAAAAGGCTGCAGCACGTAAAATTGAATGCCATTATTTGGACATGAAAAACTAAACTCTATTACAGGATCGACTAGAGACGAAAGTCTCAAAAGTGTTCCAAGTGCCACACTGTGAAACTAATATGCAGTTTCATGTGTTAATTCTCAGTCAAACTGGCTATCCTGTACAGTTTTTTTATTGCTTATTGTACGTAATGTTACATTAGCCCCCTGAAAACGTTATTTTTTCTGGAAAATTAAACGGAATAGATTATCTTTATCCGAATGCAGTTATATTTACTTACACCAACAGACAAGCCACTGCGTATTGTATTAGTGTAGTTTAGGGACTCTTGTTTCACTTGTATTTCTTTTAGGCGAAGACATTTCAGCTATTAAGGGTTCATATTTTTAGAAGTTTTGAACGTTATTTTAAGACTGGTGCAACAAAATAACTTCCCACTTGTTTAAGATGTAAGACATTTTCTCTACATCGCATGGATGAATACGTCACTAAATAAATAAACCTGTAATAACATTAGACCACACAATACTATTTAACTCAGGAATAGTGATTGCAATCAGAATGTTGGGTAAGATCTATATATTCTACTGGCCATTAAAATTGCTACACCATGAAGAAATGCAGATGATAAACGGGTATTCATTGGAGAAATATATTATACTAGAACTGACATTTGATTACATTTTCACGCAATTTGGGTGCATAGATGCTGAAAAAGCAGTACCCAGAAAAACCACCTCCAGCCGTAATAACGGCCTTGATACGCCTGGGCATTGAGTCAAACAGAGCTTGGATGGAGTGAACAGGTACAGGTGCCCATGCAGCTTCGCCACGATACAACAATTCATCAGGAGTAGTGACTGGCGTATTGTGACGAGCCAGTTGCTCAGCCACCATTGACCAGACGTTTTTAATTGGTGAGAGATCTGGAGAATGTGCTGGCCAGGGCAGCAATCGAACATTTTCTGTATACAGAACGGCCCGTACATGACCTGCCACATGCGGCCGTGCATTATCCTACTGAAATGTAGGGTTTCGCAGGGACAGAATGAAGGGTAGAGCCACGGGTCGTAACACATCTGAAATGTAGCGTCCAAAGTTCAAAGTGCCGTCAATGCGAACAAGAGGTGACCAACACGTGTAACCAATGGCACCCCATACCATCACGCCGGGTGATACGCCAGTATGGCGATGACGAATACACGCTTCCAATGTGCGTTCAGCGCGATGTCGCCAAACACGGATGCGACCATCATGATGTTGTGTGTGTGTGTGTGTGTGTGTGTGTGTGTGTGTTTGTGTGTGTGTGTGTGAAATCTTATGGGACTTAACTGCTAAGGTCATCAGTCCCTAACCTTACACACTACTTAACCTAAATTATCCTAAGGACAAACACACACACCCATGCCCGAGGGAGGACTCGAACCTCCGCCGGGACCAGCCGCACAGTCATGATGTTGTAAACAGAACCTGGATTCATCCGAAGAAATGAGGTTTTGCCATTCGTGCACCCAGGTTCGTCGTTGAGTACACCACTGAAGGCGCTCCTGTCTGTGATGCAGCGTCAAGGTTAACCGCAGCCATGGTCTCCGAGCTGATAGCCCATGCTGCTGCAAACGACGTCGAACTGTTCGTGCAGATGGTTGTTGTCTTGCAAACGTGCCCATCTGTTGACTCAGGGATCGAGACGTGGCTGCACTATCTGTTACAGCCATGCGTATAAGATGCCTGTCATCTCGACTGCTAGAGATACGACGCCGCTGGGATCCAGCACGGCGTTCAGTATTACCCTCCTGAATCCACCGATTCCATATTCTGCTAACAGTCATTGGATCTCGACCAACGTGAGCAGCAATGTCGCGATACGATAAACCGCAATCGCGATAGGCTACAATCCGACCTTTATAAAAGTCGGAACCGTGATGGTACGCATTTCTGCTCCTTACACGAGGCATCACAACAACGTTTCATCAGGCAACGCCGGTCGAATGCTGTTTGTGTATGAGAAATCGGTTGGAAACTTTCCTCATGTCAGCACGTTGCAGGTGTCGCCACCGGCGCCAACCTTGTGTGAATGCTCTGAAAAGCTAATCATTTTGCATATCACAGCATCTTCTTCCTGTCGGTTAAATTTCGCGTCTGTAGCATGTCATCTTCGTGGTGTAGCAATTTTAATGGCCAGTAGTGTACGTGTTATCTGCCGCCGACAGTCAAGATCTTTTCTTTGGTATATGCTGAAGCTGTGTCGAGATAAATTTGCAGTCTATATGTGTTAGATACAAACAAATAACTGTTAGTGCCCCACTTTTACAGGCCGTTTTCACGATGTCAACCTGACTTTCACCCGTGTGCTCTCCCTGAATCGATGCAGAACGCAACATGTTTTGCAATTTACGCAACTGTCCCACATAGAATTTTCAGTGGCGGTTCTCCGCCGGAGATATAAGACGAGATCTTGTCCACGGGCGCTATCGTGTCTTGCGTGAGAGCCTTCTGCCGTGAATCAGTGCGCTGCGAGGCTGGATGCCCCATACTGCCACCAGCGCTGATCCCGCGAAACGCAAAAATGTGGGTCTACCGTGTTACCGCCGCCTTTCAGGGCTGCAGTTTGTCTGTAGTAGCAACGGAGTCACGTCGGCGCCACATTTCTTTCGCGAAGCCACTGGCAGTCCTCTCCCTCACGATGTAACCCAGTCACAGCTTGCTCTATCCTCACAACTCTTCCCTACTGTCATTACATTTGTTATGCTTCACTTTCTTTTTTCAAACTTTTTTGTGATACAGGCGTAGTCTCGTCGTGTCGCCCTCTTTTCTTTTTTTGTTAGTGTAGCCTACTCAGGGGAACATGAAATAACTTACGTCTTCTTTCTTGTCTCCTTTCCGCCTTTCTAGTAGTTTCTCATGCTTTGCGTATATAGTTCTCTACTTCCTGCTGTAAGCCGTTGAAACTTTTTACTTTCGCTCTGAATTTTTCTCTTGCTCCTATTTCTTCCCTCTGTCAATTTCATCTCCTACAAGTTTGCTTTCACTTCTTTGGTCCACGCCTTTACGGTTTTGGGCACAGTCAAAAGAGTTAAAAATTCTGCTTGATACCTGTTTTGCTCTAATCTTCTTAGGTGCTCATAGAATAGAACTCTTTACTGCCTCATTCGTTCCAACATTCCTTTTATAATTTCATGAGCTTGTTTACTACTTCTTCATTTCCATCTCACATTGCCATATTTTAGTCACAATATTTTATTATCTTTCTTTCCTCTCTCCCCAATTCATCTAATTGTTAGGCTGTATTTGACGAAACTCATTCTGAAGCGTAAGGGCAGTCTGGGCAAATGAAAGTGCTGCAGAGCCGGAGTTCTGCTCTTTACTTCGTTGTGCATAACCTATGCACCAAGTCAACAGTAGAAGTCGTGCACCTCTGAGGGTACTATACTATGCATTACCTTTACAAATACACGACGACTTAACACGAAATAAACATATAAAGAGACCACAGTTCAGTAAGATGAGCTTGAGAAATGTTCATTATTATTTGATTTATGTAGCTAAAAATTTATCTTTGTCTTTCTTTGATTTTCCACTCAGATGTTTTGTAGGTCTCTGTACAGGGTTACGTCCTTTGATTCCAATGAGGGTTTTGGCGTATGTTGGTATTGTTGCGTTACTTCGTTTTCCGAAGATACCCTGAGAATTCTTCCGTGGTACTTTGCTGTATTCTTAGTGAGACGAAGGATGCATGGTTGATGTTTTCTTCGAATCCGTGACGCCAGAGTGTAGTTTGGACCATATGGAGACGATACAGATGATGTGGGATCTCTAAGACGTGACGTTGTCACTGAGAAGTTATGACTGCAATTAATTTTTGTTTCCAAAGAAGGTTTTACAGATTGCGTGCCATTGTTGCATAATCTCTTTTCTAATTGTCTTGTGACAGGTATAACTTGTCGTTCTATTGATTTGTAATCAGCATACTTATGAAAGAAGTGACGGCCAACTATGGTAGTTCATCGAATTTGACTGATCCAGAGTACATTCCTTCCTCATTCCGATCATCGACTTCTTCATTTCCCTTCATTCTACTGTGATACCTGATCGAGGACATGATGGTGCATCTATTCTGGCTTGAAGGTTTCTGTGCTGCTTCTAGGAGGTGGTAAACATGTTTTGCCGGTTACAAGTCTAAAGCCATTATTGTTTTGTCGTCTCAGAATCGTTTAGCACAATGGAGTCTCTCTAGGAATGCTGTCAGCTCAATTGTAAGTACATTTTTAATGCTTCAGCAAAGAGTCTGAGGTAGTAGCAATTTTGGTAGTAGGCCAACGAAAGGATGATGTTCCTGAAGTTTAAGGAAACGACGAAATTCAGCGCTCTCCGGACGAAAATATTTTCTCCCAGTGTCGTATTATGCAACAGAAGTCTATAAATCCTTCGCACTTTTGTTACACCAATATGAGAATTCGTTTTTATTCAGAAAATAAACTGTAACAGTCTGTCCACCATAATACAAGTAGTAGTGAACTGTTCACTACATCTGCCGTGCAGAAGACTCATTGCAGTACATGAAATAAATGTTAGATAGGTGAAACACGGCGCAGGTATACAGGAGGTTTATGGGTCTGATAAGACTAAATTAAAATAACAATTCATACCTACGAGAAGCGAGACATACTGTAGATAGCACAGAATAAGTGTTAAAAGAACTAAATGAAGCGAAGAGAGGCAAAGTCCTAGACATCTTGGACGGCATGGAAATTTATAAACATCTTAGGCGACAGCCCAGCAACTGTTGAAAGAGCAAACAGTTTTACATAATTTTAAAATAGGTCTTTAAAAGATATATTTTATTTTCCGTTGTATACTCATATTTCCATAAAACACTGACGGAAAAGAATCACAACTTCAACAAATAATTAATGTACAGTAACGAAATTTTGAGAATACATTTTTCTAGGTAAAATTGGTAAATGATTAACATTGCAAGATAAGCTATTGCAAACGTGAATTGCTGGTACATTAATAACCAGTGTACCAGCCAGAATGTTGACTGTATGCATCAAAACGTGCATCCAGTATGCTGTACAGGTGCATGATGTCACATTGGGGGGTGGAGTTCCATACTTGTTGCACTTGGTCGGTCAGTACGGGGACGGTTAATGTGCTCGACTGGAGACAGACCTGGTGATGAAGTAGGCCTAGGCAACATGTCGATACTCAGTAGAGCAGTGGTATGTGGGCATTCACTGTCCTGTTGTAAAATACCTTCTGGAATGCTGTTCATGAATGGCAGTACAACACGTCGAATCACCAGACTGACGTGAAAATTTGTGGTCACGGTGCTTGGGATAATCACGAGTGTGTTCCTGCACTAATACAATGTCGCTGCCCAGACCATAACTCCAGGTGGAGGTCCAGCGCGTCTAGGACGCAGGCAGGATCGTTGCAGGCCCTCAACTGGGCTCCATCTAACCAACAGACTGAGTTCAGTGGAATACACGTTACAGGGCATCTGACTCGGGTGTGTCATTGAAGTAACAGATTTGTAACACTTCTTTGTGTCACTGTTGTGCCAACAGCTGCTCAAATTGCTGCTGCAGATACAGTACGATGCGCCAGATGTATGCGCCGAACAGCGTGGTCTTCACACCTCGGTAATGCCACCTGGCCGTTCGGTGTCCTGTCTTCTTGCGACCGTACATTTTCGTGATCACCGCTGGCAGCTGTCATGTGCAGTGGATACATTCCTGCCAAATCTGTCTGCATTATCGGAAAAGCAGCATCCAGCACCTTTTAACTTTATTACACGACCTCATTCAAACTTAGTGAGGTGTCGGTAATGGCGTCGTTGTCACTTTAAAGGCGTTCTTGACGATATCAAACTCACCACGTCAATCTCAAACATCACTAAGGATCATGACAATTACAGCCTGTATTTAAAGCTAACCTGATTTGCATCGTCATAGCGGCACTACTACCTACACTCTTATGCTACTGGCCTGAAATTTGAATAGAGATCGTCTTTCAAATGTAGAAACACGCCTACTAACTTTTATTTATGACGCACGATTTCTTTGCGATTTTCTTTCTGTCAGTGTATTTTCAAAGGAATGTGCAGGGACTTATGATATTCTCTCCGATCGTGGATTTTATCTTACCGACCACCACACATTTCTATGTAACCAGATCTATTTCAATTCTTTTTCTCTTTATCATTCTTTCATTCCTTCGTGTAACACTGACGAAGTTTCATGTCGGTTGGGCAGTGTAACCTACAGGACGTCCTATTCCTCTCTTCTTCCACTTCGCTTGGTCTCCACAGAGTATTGCTTATGTCGTATTATCTGGCAACGGTTTGTACAGCTCAGAATTTTATCTTGCAAATGACTTGATATAGACATTACTAAGCTGCAGCGTCGCGTGTTACTGGTGGGATCGTTCTTCACTTGTGCCGCGTTGGTACAATTCCATGTTCCATGATTTTTCAGCTGTTGCAGTAGAAAATGCTTTTCCTTTGTGTATACATGTGAGCAATGTAAAGTCCTTGCTCACATCGGGTCTTGTTCGAATATGCAAGAACCAATAAGTACATTTCAGTGAATCATCCAACAAAAGAGGTCGCCTTTCTTGACACTTCCCTACTCTTTAAATGGTATTACCGGGATTGTACAGCATATGGGACTGTTTTCCTGACTTTTGTGAATGTGTGGTACTGTAAACGCAGGTACTCCTTTACAGGACCTTTGTATATGCTATTTATGAATTTTCATGTTTGGGTTCTGAATAATTACTGAAATTAATTAGAAAATTAAAAATATCTTACGAATTATTTCCTCCTGAAGTCATTTTCGAGTTCTACGGTATTTTATGATCTTACGCACATTTTTCGGCTTATCGTTGCTCATGCTAGTGTTATGTGCGACTAAAACATATTTAAGAAAAGAATTATCTTCAGCGGAATTGATAATGCTTTAAATTGCCTATAGTAGACACAGTATATTCCTAATTTACACTGCTCTGTAAAACTTAAGAACGGGTTAGATAAAACAACATGTTAACTACTCCTTGGAAATGAATGAAAGTGCGGAAGAATGTTACCAGAAATCTCGCTAACCTTTACGGAAAGTTGGACATCATATGGCCTGAGGTCAGCAGACACTTCCGCCAAATAAAACTGGCGCTGCACTACGAAGCAGTTGAAGGAACGGGAAAAGACAGGGTATGTCAATTATCGACCATTTAAGGTCCACTATAGTGGTGCTCTTCATTACAACATGGGAAAAGAAAAACTTTGGATGACGTCACAATGAGAAGACTCGTCAGGGAGGGCTCTGCAGCACAAAGGAATGTTGGTGGTCTGCCACAGTGAACTGTAGTAGTAGATGAGCGCAACCTTGCGCTGCACGTTAGAAAGCAGGTGCAAATGCAATCACATTTAACTAGAGAACAAGGCACGCAATCTCACACTCCACTGTCGTACAGCGACTGCATGGGGTGGTGGTGTCTTTGCCCGACGACCAGTAAGTTGGAGCTCCGTTGACACCTGCCCATCGGCGGCATCGTTTGCAATGGTGCCAAGACCATAGGAATTGGAGGAGAGAGACGTATGGTCGCGTGCAATGAGAGCAGATTCACTCTGAGTAGTGATATTGGGTAGTTCCCATATGGCGAGAGGTACGACCATCTAGTGTACACAGGAACATTGTCGAACTTGATTGTTTTGGTGGTCCAGGTATTATGTCGTGAGGAGGCATAACGTTGAGTAGGCGTAATAACCTCAAAATCCTTGAACAGGGGGCACTAACCGGTGAAATTATGACAGTATACTGCTTATCTGCGTGATTATATTCATGGGTGTATTCGGCCTTGACTTCATTTTTATGGATGACAATGAGCGATCGTATCGAACAGCGCAGGTAGAGGAACTCTAGGAACGAGATAATATTTGGCGAATAGACTGTCCTACTTGTTCCCCCGACTTAAATCCCATCCAGCATGTGTGGAAAGCGTTAAGCAGATGTACTGCAGCACGTCCTAATTCGCCAATGACCATCTGACAGTTGTCAACTGCGCTTGCGGAGGAATGGAACGCCTCATCATAAAAACTCCTTTCCCAATCTTGTGGCCAGTAGGAAAGCACGTTTCAGGGTAAGCATTGCTATCACTGGTGATCACGCACCCAATTAACCATTTTTGTATCGTCAGGTTTTAGGGCACACCATGTACAGTTCCATCTGCATAGCAGGCGTCTCTTCAACAATTAGAGAGACATTTACACTGAGAGGTTGTATTAGATTGTTTAGAAATATTGCTTGCAACTTATCATTCTTTGTTTTATGTTAATAGTATCCTTTATACGTACCATTTGTTGACTGTAGCGTGACTGTGTTGTTGTTTGTTCGTGGGTCAAATTTTATACAAAAGGGACTAATTTCAGGACATTAATTCCGGTGTACTAATTTGGTGATAAGGCTTTCAGTGTTCGTGTATTTAAACTTCATACCATCGGTTGTCTCAAGTAGAATGATACACACTGGGAAATACGTGTGACGAGCAAGAAATGCAAAGTCACTAAATCATTCTAGAAGTTAGCATTACCTATACGTGTCCAAGGGAGAGTTTCTTCTATATTTTGCTCACCCTAGTTAATGACTTGACAATTACTTCATAAAATTATTAAGGCTTTCGTGGTCACTTGTTGACAAACTGCCTGTTGTCTTCAGTCTCAGATTCTTCGGCCGAAGTTTGTTTGATGATTTTACTGACGTTTCAAAAGCGCGAGTGGCTGGCGTTGTCAAAGCTTCACTCTCCATTGCTGGTGGTGGACTGTAGTTGAGCTCGCGGCTGAAGATTGTATGTATCTGGCGTATCAACGTCCAAGGGCTTTTCTGTGGGCATTTTCTGTACGGTTTTCCTCTTGCTACCTGCAACGGTCGTTCGCTGCAGCACAGGATTCCAGGATCCATTCACCTTGAGGCTTTTTTCTTTCTCGTTGAAGCTATTCTCATGTTTGCGTATTTCTATAACTCTTCTGAAGAAGCAGGTGTGTGAGCTCTTCTCTCCATCCAGAACTTCCGTCTCGGCGAATTTTAATATGTTGTCGGCTTCACACAGTATATGTTCTGACACGGCTGATTTCTCCACCTGGCCCAATCAGCAATGGATCGAAACGTTTTAATGTCAGTTTAGAACCTGACACAGACCTGAAAGTTGTGGTGGAAAAATCAAAATGTATGACAGTGTTCAAAGTCGGTAATCATACACTGCACGGACGTGCTACAGCAGAAAAAAACAATGTATCAAACAACACCATAAGGATCATCTCTTGCGACTGATAATCAGTGGGATATGGACCTCCTACAGTTCCGGCGATGAATGTTTACACTGGTGTGCACAGATGGTTCAAATGGCTCTGAGCACTATGGGACTCAACTGCTGAGGTCATTAGTCCCCTAGAACTTAGAACTAGTTAAACCTAACTAACCTAAGGACAGCATAAACATCCATGCCCGAGGCAGGATTCGAACCTGCGACCGTAGCGGTCTTGCGGTTCCAGACTGCAGCGCCTTTAACCGCACGGCCACTTCGGCCGGCTGCAGAGATGACTTCGATCATTGGATACCTATATATTTAAAGAATCGGCACATATGCTCGATCCCAGCACACAGATAATTTATTTCATGATATATTGGAAGAGAGAGATATGGCAAAATCTTATCATGTTCTCTATCAGATGATGGTTGTACAGTTTTTCTTTAGTGAATGGAACAAAATAACGATGATAGAGATAACGTATGGGCGGCAGACGTGAATGCACCCTAAGGGATACAGATCTTCTTCAGATTGCCATACCTGTGTGTTGTTTGGAAACACACCGGAATGCAATAGCAAAATCCTTGTCTTTCTTCCAGCTCCCATAACTTTTCATACCATCTTTTCCACTACCTCATGTTGCAGGAGAAAGCTTTGTTTTGCGCTCGCCTTACACATCACACATGATTGGTAGAGCTACGACAACATGTTCCAATTTCCACTGAGAGGAAAAATCATGGTCCTCTCCGTTTTAACTAAGCTCACCATGTTTCTCGACAGGTTGTAGAAAGTGGTAGGTATAGCACCCTCCGACTTCTGCTCGGTTCCATCTTAAATTGGAACGATCACTTGGACAAAGCTGCAGGCTGGGTGGCGCAGAGACTGAGGGACAACTATAGGATGCAGAGGGCCTTTCTAAACCATGTTGGAATTTTGCTATACGGGCTCCTGGTTTGTAAAAAAAAAAAAAAAAAAAAAAAAAAAATGTGACCCGTTTCGAGATACGAGAGTGACACAAATATGATTCACTAGTGATTGTTATCATTAAAAAGATATTTCTGTAGGTACGTGGTTGAATGGAGAGACTTGATTCCAAATCACAGACAGCATATCTATCAGAAAGTGTAACACTATAGATATGAAAAGCCAGTGTAATGGTCATAGGAATTTGTGCATTTCTTAAGACCTCAATCTAGCATTAAATTTTTCAAAGTGATTCATATCATAGCACACCATCTACCGTATTTGGTCATTTTCAGTCAATCATCATCCTCCCTCCCCTACAGTCCAGTGGATATATTGCAGAACCTCTGACATGGGATCAACATAGAAAGCGTTACAAATACTGTTTGTTAGCGTGAGAAATATCTAGCGCTAGAATGAGGAAGTTGGAAATGTCGGCTTAATACCACGTTCCTTAGCCGAATCACTTTTAAATTCGGTGGGAATGGTGATTTTATTACTAGCTTACGCCACTGGTGACGTGCACCCGCGCATTTGGTGTGTTAATACACACACAGGCGGTCACTGTCTATTTTCATTGTCGCAGTATTTTTGTGAAAGACCGCTTCATTTGGAAGCAATATCATACCTCGATTTGTAAAGCATGTGTAGTATCTAAAATGGATGGCATTAGCGATAAATGTATGCGCAGATAGATATAAGACCACTTTTTTATGCAGGTTGCGATCGCGTTTTATTAATGGCTCACCGCTTATAACATGCTTACCTCTGTCTTCTTGCGACACACTGGTACCACTCACAAGAAGAAAAAAATAAGGTATGTCCGTCCATCGCGGATTTTCGCTCAACATTATTTGTATCACCAGCTTACAGTTACTGGCAAAGTGTTATACACAGTAGGGGATGTATGATAAATTCACTGTGATCAGGAGGCTTATAAAGTATGTGTAGGGGTGCAAAGCTACCATGGTCAGTGTTCCGACATGTGCAAAGAAAATGAGTGTGTCCTGTCGTAAGAAAGAGGTAAAACTGCCGTCGAAAACTGCGTTTTCAATGCATCGATAGCTGTAATGGGGATGAAAGATTTTACATGGAAAATTATGTCCAGTTGTAAGAAGGATATAGATATTTATATTTCCAGAGCCACAGGCGTCGGGAGGGGGTATTTCCAACACTTTGCTCATTGTCGAATCTCATCAGGTTGAGGCTGCAATCGTAAAATTTAGTTGTAATTACAGTCATAAATATGTGGCTGCTTCCTACGACGATTCTGCCTGGCGTGTGGGGCGCGTGGTGAAGGTAGCCTATGGCGCGGAAGATAGACATTTATGGCTTACGTTGGGGGCTGTCGGCTTAAGGTGGGTACTATATGCAGCTCATCTAACCACGTCGCCCTCTAGGCAGCTGAATAGCGGACTCATTGTGTGTTGGACAGCCTTCGTCGTCACGTGTGTTGCGAGTATTCTTCATGGAAATTCGAGAAGATTCAATATGGGCATGTGTTTGCGGTAAACAGTAATTCCTTCCCACGTAAATTGACTGTTTCACTGCTTGTACTGCCATTCTACACATTTTCCGACTTCAGTTAGTTGAAAGAACGTCGATTGTGATGTGTGTAGCTTGTGTCTAGATGTAGAAAAACAGGTGGAAGGGACGTTTGTAGTTCTCTAGACACAAGAAGCACCTTGGTTGACTTTAAGAGTACCAGATTCATTTGAAATCTGTTATATCATTGACGTTGGTAATGGTTAAAAAATACAAGTGGGATTGCAGGATTCCTCTCTTTTCGATTTTTCGTGTAAAGTTTCTAGTTACTCAGTGGTTTGCAGCACGTCCCACATAATGACATTACTACAGTTTCGGGTTTCTAGAGACATAATTTCCACTCTTTATCTTGGGAATTACACTGTGCAAGCGATAGATATCATACTGCTATGTGGCTCATATCGATAACTAATGATACTCGGTCAAACCATGTGAAAATACATATGTTCTTGTAATCCCATAGTCTGGATACGGCTATAGGAAGCGTGGCAGCAAGCATGCAGGTCGAGGCAAGAATAAGTAATGCCTTTGTGCTAGGGGAACCAGCGCAGCCTTCGTACACGAGTTCGGAGAGTGACTGAAATATATGGAGGGCGCTCTGATCGCTCATCAGGTCAGCGTCTGTAGTGGGTAGTTGACTCGTGACTGTTGGCCGCAGTGGATGTCCGACCGACCTAGCGTGAAATGTCTAATGTTGTGACTATATAAGGTTCATGTTCCTATATATTTTGAAGTCTGTCTGTCTTTGTGATATATGTACGAGTGTCTGATGGTTGACAGCTATAATCAGGATGCAGAAGAGACGATTTTGTATAGTGAAGGAGACGAAATGTGTCTACTACCTCGAAATGGTATGGTGGTGCAATCGTTTTTGGTGATATAGACTGATTGTAAATCGGTCTCACACCGAAAAATTCAAGCCCTCCTTGACAATAGCAGAGCAGTGTAATTGAGAAATTGTCTTTGGCGGTATTTTCTGTATTTTATAATATGTAGACCACTTTTGGAGGGATTAACTGTCAGTGCAGTATGACTGCTGTATATGGCTTTCCTTCACCAGCAGGAGCAGTTTGGCGGGCAAATTCAGTTAGAGTCAATCTGAAAGCTCCATTCACAGGAGGTTTGATGACGTCATAGAGTCACAGGGCATCTTTTTTGTAGGGGGAGTTGGAACCCCAACATACTTGTTCGAACAAGTCAGGGGGCAAGGTATCTACGGAACCAATGAAGTGTTTTTGATGTTTCTGAGCAACAGACATATAGTAACCTTTAAATTAACACACCGCCATTTGACTGTACTGCTGTTTATTAAATTACGGCCCAAGTTTCGACCTTTTATGCCCTTTTCATGTGACTGAGTTTCTGTAATTAACTTACATTGCAATATATGTTAATTTTATAAACCCAATTACTTGAAAATGTCATAAATGGTCGAAACCTGGGTCATAATTTAATAAACAGCAGTACAGTCAAATGCTGGTGTGTTAATTTAAAGAAAAAATATCTTTGCAATGTTCCATGACATCTGAGAGTCACGTGATGTCTTCTTTGTTTGAGTGTTCAGAGACAAGCCCTCCTCTGGTTCAAATGGTTGGATGCTGTCCCCCTCCCGACGTTGTGGCTTTAGAGCATCTCCAGGCCAACAGCTGTAGGACATAGAAAATTCATCGAAAACTGCAGCCATTTTTCTCGTCTGTAGGACAGTGCTACGAATTCTGTTTGTGTTTTTCACGCTCTGTTGCTGGACCCGAAATATATCGTGAAATTTTGGGTATGTATCTGTTCCGTTTTTCCCATCTGTGCTTATACAACAATGTGTTCCGAGAAGAGAGGAAAATGAAAAACCAGAGCCTTAACGTGCCTGACTCCAGCAGAAAATATAAACTATGTCCACTCAGCGTTCAAGACAAATGATGAATACCACAGCAGCTGTAGGACTCAGAAACTTTTATCTCTCTGGCAATGCCTTCAGACAAGCAGCTAAAACTTGAGAAGTGGTGAGCGTTCTGTTTAGAGTTACAGAAATATTCATTTTGACCTCGATATATCGTCGTTTTGGGCGTGTAAAATTCGATATTGAAGCTGATATCAGTTTCGGGATCTATTTCCCACAAAAGCGTTTGTAGTGTCTCAAGGTTGAAGACTGGGAGGTGTCACAAGTGTGCCACAAACATTTTAGAGTCTGTGTTCATATGCAGAGGTGCACATTACAAAACTGAAGCAAACTACTGTGCATCAATCTTTTTGTAAGTGTATTTAGACATATTCAATTGGATATAATAACTCCTTAAGCAGCTTGTGCCCAAAGCCTGGGAGAGGCTGTGGTATTTCCCATAAAACGTCGAAATGTTGAAACGTCCACCTAGAAAAATTATACATGACTGTGCTTAAACTGACACACAATATTTTTTAGCGCAACGCAATCTGACTTTCAATAATCCCTACAAAAGAATGGCTCTGATTAACATTAACCTATACCTTTCACAAATCACTTACCTCACAAACATCTTCGTTACTCAAGTTACTGCAATACAGCGAGCGCCACTACTGCCAGCTAAATAAAAGATTCAAACTGCTGAAGGCACTAATTACCGATAGGCATAGTTAGCAAATGAAAGATTTTGATAAAGAACAAACAATGTATTTACCTTAACAGTGTTCAAAAGTCATAATATATATATCAGTTCATGATACCCAGTCTTACAAATTTACTGTCTCTGTCCAGATCATCCGCTATCAAAACTCCGAAATCTCACTCCCCACATCCACCACTGCTGGCGGCTCACCTCCAACTGCGCAACGCTACACGCTGTTAACAGCCAACTGCCCAACACTACGATAGCCAACAACAATGCAAACCAGCCACAGACTGCACACAGCACAGCCAGTGATTTTCATTCAGAGCGCTACGTGGCGTTACCAATATAAAAACCTAAACAGCCTACTTACATAGCCCCCATGCTCCCCACAAATAATTTTACAAATTGATTTGGGCAGTGGCCAATACAGATTTGAAAAAAAATTCATAATTACAATAACAAAGAAATCAAATGCACATACTTATCCACCCAATGTTGGTCAAAAGCTAAAGTTTTCTCACAGTCCATAAAGACAGTCCTGATCGTTCATCACAGTAAAATTGCAGTGTTTTTATCAAAGTCTGAACAGTAAAAGAAAATGCACACTGAAGTAGTGGATTTCCATGCAGTCATGAAGAAGTAGTGTTGTCCTTCCAACAGAAAGATAATGCTGACTCTTCACATGCAGACAGGTAATGGTCCACAACAGAGCAAACCCACCGCAGAGTCAGTCGAAGTTTTGTAGAATATTGGTAGGTAGGTCGTCACAGAACAGATCCACTTTAGTCCTGGTAGAGATTACGGTATTGGTGGGCCACCAGACGTGCAGACCCACTGTAGTCCTTGTAGAAATAATGGGATTGGTGGGCGATAAAAGATGCAGACCCACTGTAGTCCTTGTAGAAATAATGGTATTGGAGGGCCATCAAAGATGCAGACCCACTGTAGTCCTTGTAGAGATGGCTAGCAGCCATCCGTTGCGACTGTGCAGGTGCACAATCACCATCGAAGAGTCTTGCGGAGAATATAGCATGTCCATAAACCACCACTTGTGCACTCACAAAGTTTTTTTCTAATTGTCCTTGGAACCAGCAATGCTGTTAACCAGTCCCTTGCTGAATTGTTACCACACGTGCAAACACTATCAGTCCCTACTTCTCGCATATTGTCCATATACTATGACCAACAGAAACGTGTACAGTGAAATGTAACTTACAAGTTACTTAATTTGATGAACTGGTGTCAATTACAATTTTATAACATAGGAATACAATAACAAAGGTACAAAATACATAATTAAAGAACATAACAATACAGATAACATTTGCAGTAAAACAGGCTTTACAAAAGAATAGAAATAAACATTTACAGCAGTGTTACAAGAATTATGACATAAGTACATACACAAAAGGTCAGAATAACTTTTGAAACATCAACTTCACACATGAGCATTAAAACAAAACAGAATAAATAATGTCTAAGCATCTTTACAAAGTAAATAACATATTATCAGAAAAATTCTACAACGTAAATCTTATTAGCTAAACACATAAAGACAAGAAAAACACAAATTCACATAGTGTAATAACACAAAAATACGGGACAGGGTTAGTTTTTAGTGTGACATTTGGTACTGCAGTCCAACCCAAAACTTCATTCCGTAGATCTTTCCTCTTATTTCAACATTAGCTTCCACAAAAAAAAAAAGTCCTATCCAAGCATGCTTTCTGTATTCTGTTCACATCATCTTTCAAAAATACTTTTTCTTCACTGTACACTGCTTTTTTGGCCAAACCATTTTCTTATAGCTTCTCAGTGCATTTCTTCCAATTCATCGTAGTTAGTTTATTATATAGTCTACCCACTCTTAAGTTAACTTAAATCTACTGAGCTCAGATATATATATATATATATATATATATATATATATATATATATCAAGGGAAGCAATGACAAAAAAATGGAAACAGGCAGCAGAATATATAAATTAGCAAAGGAATTGCAATATTACAACTAATATAAGGCAATGTGCAGCAAACAAGAAAAATAAATCCGTAGTAAAACTGGCTTAACAGAGTAATACAAAGTCAAATTCAGTAACACTATACCTGGCAAACAGCAGCAGCAAATGCTATAACTTATACCTAAACATGACAAAGCTCAAGCAGAAAAAATATTACACTAAAGACAACAATGCAGATAAGGGAAATGTATATTCACATCTTAATGTCTATGTAATTAAAGTGGTGCACCACAACTTATTCTACAAAAGAAATTACAAAGTACTTGAAAAGGAATTTCTGTATGCAATTCCTGTGAAGGGAAATGTCTTTTTGTGTTCCTTCGTTTTTTTAAGTACATCATAAAGTTATTATTTACTGGATCTGTAGGCATAAAATATTTATATTAGTACATCTATAAAATTTTATTTTAATCAATGCTGCAGTGCAGCTAGAAACTAGATATTAAACAAAATAGGCAAAGCATGGCGTGAAACGTCATTCACTACCCATATGGCATTTCATAATGCATTAAACGATCTTTCAACTAGCAAGACAATAGACGTGAAATGTTTCTCATCATTTCATTTCAGTAAATATCATAAATTAAGAACTCTACAGTGTAATCATGTTTTTAAGTTTGAGCGTGTCGTATGTGCGATGCTGTCAATATCGCGGTTAATGGCCTCTTTTTTCTCCACCTAATGGCTTTTTCTCCAGGCGACGCACAGCTGGGCGTCAACGACGCATTACGTCGATGTCACTTAGCTTTCTTACCGAAATTTACAACAGAAGTTTCCGCTACAGTGACAGTTTGATACAAATAAAATTTTACATGTCGAGAAATTACAGTAGAAATGTGTAGAAACAAAATCCTTTAAATGTAACAGTGTCCAAAAAATTTTCGGTGGCATTCTGATACATTCACGCATGTACACACATTTCATAACTCTTAAAGTACGATTCTTGGTTTCCAACATCCTTTTTCACATATCAGAGACCCTAACCGCTATACATTACTCCTTACCTTATTACACATATACATATTCGTTGACACTACTTCAATATTTCATCGTAATAAATACGTAGCATAATCAAATTCCTCATACAGCATCAGCTTATTGATCATAAACATACCTCAACAGCATAATACACATCGTCATTGTAATAATAACATCATAACACCTCAGTCAAATCTCAAAAATGTCGTAGTTTTCAGCAATAGTTTCAAAACCTAAAACAATTCTCTTCTCATTTCAATAGTGTCATCTACCTCAAACGTACTTTGAAAATCATGACCCCATTCCAAATACATCATTCAAAGCTCACATAGTAATACAACGGTTCCGAAAAAATATGAACAGTTCACAAAGTACAGACAAAATACAATTTCATAAGTATGAAGTTATCCAACTGTGTAATTGCGTAAACATGTGTCACTGACATAGCAAAAAAAAAATTGTTTCTCTGTTAAATAATCAGGTAGCTGTGTAATTCTGTGTTAGAGAAATATGGTACCGATGTGTAAAGTTGTATAAGTAAATACCATATTAGCTAGGGCTCCTTGTGCTTGCTAAATACAAGGTACACATTTAATAATGTAAAAGTAAAGCTGATAGCAGCTTTACACTTCAGTAACGCTTGGTGTCTATGATAGGGTTAAAACGAATGAGTAATGTTACTAAAATAAGTTTAAATGTTAGATTTGAAATTTTGATCTAAGTATATAATTTCTTATCTCATTTTTGGTTTATAATCATTCTCTACCTTTTCTTAAATGTCAGACATTTGGAATACCTTTGGAATATAATGAGTACGAAGAGCATTGTTAGCAAATGAACCGAACGACGAATTGGTAAGGCGCTGCCTTTCTTGACAGGTGGTAAATTACAGCACACAGAGCAGTGCCTTTCTCTTCCAGTTTATTACGTCGCAGCAGCATTGTCACTGGCAGCTATACGGAAGAGAACTGCGTGCCCGTTGCAGGTGAGATATTATCAGGACTTAATTACAGAACTCATTTGGAAGGAGATTTCCTTGTTGCATACAGTGAAATAAACAGGACGTTAACACGTTCTCGACACGCAATGTACAGCTGCTGTGAGTGAGCAGTTCTGAGACAAGGTTAGCTTCATTTATTGGTGTCAACGGTCAAAGTTTCTTTCACTAGAAATTTACAAATTATGTAATTTTCTTTTTATTTGTTACTCTCTGCAGTTTCGCATCATTAAATTTTTTCGTTCGATACTTTAAACCCATATTTGGCCCAATGCACTCCAAACAAAATATTGTAAAATAGTGCATATTTGGTCATCTATTCCTACTTCTAAGCTACTGAAAGCTTTGGATCAAGGCAATCAGGTAGACACAAGGTTTCTTGATTTCTTATTGTCAAAAGTAAGATCATGTGGGGTATTGACATTTGTGACTGGACTGAGGACTTTTTGTTGGGGAGGACGTAGCGTGTTACTTTGGATGGAGAGTCATCGTCAGATGTAGAAGTAACTTCAAGTGTACTCCAAGGAAGTGTTCTGGGACCCTTGCTGTTCATGTTGTATATTAATAATCTTGCAGACAATATTAACAGTAAAATCAAGGTTTTTGCACATAATGCTGTTACCTATAATGAAGTACTATATGAGAGAAGCTGCGTAAATATTCAGTCAGGCCTTGATAAGATTTCAATGTAGTGCAGAGATTGACAGTTTTCACTAAATGTTCAGAAATGCAAAATTTTGCACCTCAAAAAACAAAGAAAAGAAAACATAGTATCGTATGACTATAATATCAGTGAGTCACTGTTGGAATCGGCCATCTCATGCAAATACCTGTGTCTAACATTTTCTAGGGATATAAAATCGAATGATCACATAGGTGCAGCTATGGGTAAAGCAGGTGATAGACTTCAGGTGATTGGTAGGACACTGGAGAAATGCAACATGTCTGCAAAGGAGACTGCTTACAAATTGCTCGTGTGACCCATCCTAGAATATTGCTCAAGTGTGTGGGACCTGTACCAAATAGGACTAACAGGGGATACTGAACGTATACAGAGAATGGCAGCATAAATGGTCAAAGATTTGTTTCACCCATGAGAGAGTGTCACAGAGATGCTGAAGGAACTTAACTGGCAGACTCTTGAAGTTAGATGTAAACTGTCCCAAGAAGCCTACTAAAAACGCTTCATCAACCGGAATTAATAATGACTCTAGGAATGCACCACAGTCCTCTACACATCGCTCACATAGGGATCATGAGGACAAGATTATTACTGCACATATAGAGGCATTCAAACAACAATTCTTCCCGCGCTTCATACATGAGGGAAGAAACCCTAATAACTGGTGCAATGCGACGTACCCTCTGCCACGCACCTCACAATTGATTACAGAGTATAGATATAGATGTAGATGTAAAGTTGACTACTTGCTCGACTTGTAGAATGCATGCTATCTACACTGAAGTGTCACTGCTCAGAGACATTCTATACACAACTGCAGGCTACAAGTACCTGCAACCATGTACAGGTGCGTCAAAAATGTGGAAACACCGCCATAAATGCATATGTAATAGAATGACCGGAGCGGGTGACGTGGTCGGGGTTGTAGAGCGTGGCTGGGTAGAAGAAGTTGGCTGTTTTTAGCAATCTTCCTCTTTATTGTTGGTTCTCCCAATACAGTTTTCCGGTAGCTCAGCCCCACTGCTCGTGTCTTGGTGGAGACGTGCTGATGCATGAAGCCTGTGGAACGCGACGCCGTGCTCGGTCAGCGGCTGAGCAGGCGGTAGCGGGTTAGCAGCACGAGGCCCAGCCTAGCCCGCCTCCTGCAGATGCTGCGGCTCGTGACGACGCCGGGAGTCGCTGGTGCAGCAGCGGGCAACGCCCTCCGCTGGCCGATCCTCGGGGACAGCATCACTGATGACGACGACGTGACAGCAACCGAACACCCAATCGGTCGAACCCATGCTGACACCCACCTCTGATGCACTTAAATAGTGCAGACCGCTGCTGAATCCACCCGTTACGCGGCGCCTTGTTTAGTAGAACGTTCTCGATTAGTTGGCTAATGTAACTGCGCCACACGCAGCCCACGCCTGCGTAATTCTGCTAATGCTGCATTCTGGCTGTTGATGGCTGCCGCGCACGTACACAGATACCGACGCTCGTTGGAAGACTGTGTCATCTGCATAACGCGCTGGCCAGCCTTCGTCCGCCGTCTGCCGTGAGGCTGGCACATTGCGCACTGAAACACACTAAATCACAATTTCGCACCATATTTCCTAAAAATAACCCCTTGTCCTCTACACATAAATGCAGATGCTAACCAAACCTGCAAGTTGCGCTGTTCTATCTGACCAGGAACAGTACAAGCACAATGTCCTCAATATGTTGAAAATGTCAGTCTTGGACAGAACAACGTTCTCTGTAGTTATGTCTTATGTCGGAGGTAGGTACTCGTAAATTCAAAAATGGGCAAATTTTTGGCGTTGCATCCATAAGCAAGAGAGCCGAAGTGTTTGGTATTTCAAGAGACATGTCAAACAGAGATTTATATGATGTACAGGGAAATGGGAAAAATATCATCTGCTACATTACAAAGCGGACGAAAGTCTGTGTTGAGTAATCGTGGCAGAAGATCATTTAGAAAGATTGTGACGAAAACTAAGAGGATGATCGTTGCAACAGTCGCTTAAGTACTGAATGTCGCACTCTCGAGCCCCGTCATCACCAAAACAACGCGAAGTGAGCTCCATAAGCTGGGAACTGCAAAGACCAGCAGGAATTCCAAAACCACTCATCAGTGATGCAAATGACTGTAACAGGAAAACGTGATGCTGAAGACAAAAAAGGTGCACTATGGAGCTCTGGAAGAAAATAAGTTGATCGGATCCGTCTTGTTTCACACTGATTTCAACTTCTCGCAGAGTTTACATCTGATGAGATAAAGATGGCGAGGGTTTGGTGAAGATGTAGGCAGGCATACCACGATATTCCATGAGACCATCATTATCCTGCAAAGTCGCTTCATGGCAAATGACTGCTTGGTAATTTAGACAGAATGTTGATTCCCCCATGGTGATGCTGTGTTCGAAGTGCACAGGGCTCATGTTCAGACAGTTCGCATGGTCCAAGATCTGCTTTGTGGGCATGAGGATGAATTATCACATCGCCACAGTGGCCAGAACAATATTATTGAGCCTTTGTGACCTGCTTTGGAGAGAAGGGAACCTGATCGTATCTACCTCCGTCATCGTTACCTGAAATTGTCACTATTTTGCGGGAAGTATGGTATAAGATTCCCTTAGAAACCATCCAGGACAAGTAGCGACTGGAAGCTGTGTTGAATACCAACGGTTTTCTTACACCGTAATAGGCGTCTTTTTGTCCATCCCCCTTAGTTCCGAGGTAGACATCGTCACGATAACGCTCGACTATTACGTTATATCTCCTGCGCTCTCACTGTCCTGGTCACCGAACCATAGTACCAGTTTCATGTTTACATCCTCTCCTTCTAATCAGGGTACTAGACTCAAGTGTCCACCATACTCCGTTATCCACTCACCGCCACGAATGAATCGCACAAAATTTTAGAAAAAAGTGGTAATTCGTAGACAGTTAGATGGAAATACGAATCTTAAAAGCAGTATCATTCTGAAAATTACCTAACATATGTTCTTCTTCACCCTTTTATACAGAGCAAGCATTGTCTAATATTTGTAAAGTACTTCTTGTGTGGCGCATGTATCGAAACTTACATAGTTTTTTTTCAGATATCGTGATTTAACGTGTACCTACTTATACCCGCGTCCCAAATCGGTTCGCGCACCACAGTGCCCGATAGTAAAATGTTCCAAAAAGCCGCGCGAGAATGCGGTTTTTCAGTGAATCATACCTCGTGTTCTTCGATCACAGAAATAAGGGTTCAAGTGTCATGGATAGCCCTTGACCTAGTGACCATCTGCGTAGCTATCGGAAGAATGGGAGTAATGTAGCTATCCTAAGGTATGTCAATATTAAACCATTACACACCTTACACCTCCTTCAGACCAAGCAAATTGAGCAAATAGGTTGCTTCTTTTGCATTAGCTGTGGAGACGGGTTGACCTTACGTGGCCTGACACCATCTGTTCATTGATGCTTCCTGAGAAAACCCCACAAAAAAGATGATTTCTGCGTACGAAAAATACCAGTTGTCGGGACGGCAACTTCTGTAATTTCTATTCGTGGAAATCGTCAATATCTTTACCATACGTCGTCGGGGACCCTCGAAACCTTTCTCAGTATCAATATCCGTCACCGAGAGTCAGAGGTTCACAGTTACTGTATTTATGTGCCTAAAATATGCACGTAAAATATGAACGTAATATCCGATCTGAGGTGTGAATGTAGTTGTAACTGACGTACCGAACATATGGCAAAGGTTTCAGGGCCATCGCAAGATTCACGAAAGTATGTTTTCAGTCAGATTTTTTTCACCAATAAAATTTTACGTTTTGCTGTGTCCATATAGGGATCACTTCAGGCCTACACAAATATGTCCAGAGTGGTAGTGGAGTGACAAAAAATGGGCTAAAAAGCTTCTTAACATGCCTGAAAAGCTACTTATGACTCACACGTGAGCCCCAGTGCCGACTAATAGTCTACGTGTTTTACCTTTAATAATGCTTGGGCTCTAATAGCATATCATTCTAATGGGAACGCCTGGTGGCGGTTACTGGGTTCCTGTTCGTGTTTAACAGACCTCCGTTTGCTAATTTCCCTTAACTGCTGCACTCACGATACATATGGCCCAGCCTTTGACAATTTGTGCACTATGGTTGGCGGCACTTTTTTGCGATGTGTCCTGCCGATCGCATCTGAAACAACGAGCCCCTGTGGAAAATAGATTTTTTTTTCTTTTCTTGTACCTCATCGCTACGTCTGTTTCCTCTAATGCTGCAGAAATGTTGACTGAATCAGTTAAATTCTATTGAAATTCTGTCCCAAGGCCGCGTGAAGTTTCGGGCGGCAGTCCTCGCAAAAAGGCATTTAAAGCTCTGTTCCCCGTGTCTTGTAAAATATACTTATTGGCTTCATCACTGGTTGACAGTTGGTAAATGTTGCTATTAACTTTCCGTATTCAACCCAGAAGGCCATCTATTGTTTCGTTGTGTCTTTGGGACATGGTGTTTAACTGCTCCCTATAAAAACGGCAAATTTTCTGCTTTTTGTACCTTTTGAGCAGACCATGTTTCAATTCTTCAGCAGTTAATGCATTTTCTAACTCCTTGTGGTATAGTGCGTGTGCCTTAGCTTCCACGATTAACCGTAACTTTGTCATTTGCAACATCTGTTCATCTGACCATGAACAAAGTTTAGTGCTGCTATCCAATCAGCAACAAAATGCTTCTATATCCTCGCTTGGCTTGCCTGAGAAGGATATCATAAGGGTGGCTGCTGATGAATCTACTATCGGAGGGGTTGAACCAGATATGGAACTATACTCAGATGATCGATTCCACAATTCATTATTGTCAGACCTCAATTGGGCTGCCTCATTAAGTAGGCTCTGAATAGCCTCGTGGGTGGAAACTCCTTGTGTCTTATTGTCTATAATTGTGATGCTTTCCTGTTTAACAAATGGTTATTCCCACAAATATGCTTCCTATTACCACAAGAACATAGACTCAGGTACGTAACAGATAACACTACAAATCTGATTACAATTCTGATCAAAATAACAAGAACATCTAACACCATCCAGAAAGAAATATTTTACTGTCACATTTCTTTGAAACAATGGAAGCTTTACATCGTTTATTTTTTTATACTGCGAAAGAGTTACTTGAAAAGGAAAACCATCTGGGACCATTTTGCACTCACCAATGTACTGAAATACTGTCAGTTGGCAGCAGGTTGTCGTTTGCTGTGTGTGGGTTGTTCAAGGCCCGTCGCTTGCGATGGTGTCACGAATTTCTTGTACCACAAATTCGCTGCCATGTACAATTCAAAATAGTGCCAAGGTTAACTGACACCAAATGTAGCGGTTCAAAGTTTAGCGACACTAGACATTGAGCGTCGGTGACGAAGAGAAGCAAAGGACATTGTTTTGTCAGGGATGGCGGAGAGGGAAAGTGACACTTTGTGGGCGCTGGAATGGTTTCTTTACATGGCTCAGAGGGTGAGGTGTGAGTGAAACGTTGAAGGTTCAACTATCAGTCAGTTATTGAGACATAAGACCCTCTAAAAAACAGAGTAATAAAATGTGTTTTAACTCACTCAAATCCTCAGTGCCGTGGAGCTGCGCGGGGTCGTACTGTGCAGATTCCAGTGGTCGCCCATACGGAGACGGCTTGTTTTGCAACAGAGCGCCAGGCGGTGTATGCTTCTTTTCAGAACTGCACCCGTGAGCTTGCCCGCCTAGCCACGCTATCTAAAGTGCTGCTTCCCGGGCGGGAAGGCGTGACGGTCTGCCCGGCGAATTGGTGTCGAGATCCGGTGTGCCGGCCAGCCTGTGGATGGTTTTTAAGGCGGTTTCCCATCTGCTTTCGCGAATGCGGGCTGGTTTCCATTATTCCGCCTCAGTTACATTATGTCGGCGACTGTGCGCAAACACTGCCTCCACATATGAGCACACTATAATTACTCTGTCAAGCAAACATTGGTCGGCCTCTGTGGCCGAGAGCTGCTAGGCGCTTCAGTCCGGAAACGCGCTGCTGCTACGGTCGCAGGTTCGAATCCTGTCTCGGGCATGGTTGTGTCTGATGTCCTTAGGTTAGGTTTAAGTAGTCTAGGGGACTGATGACCTCAGTCCCATAGTGCTTAGAGCCATTTTTGAACGCAAACATTTGGGTTTACACTCGTCTGCTGTGAGACGTTCCCGGAGGTTCGGGAGGGAGGGGGGGAGGGGGTTCACTGGGAGCCGAACCGCACTATAACCCTGGGTTTGGTGTGGGGCGGCGGTGGGGTGAGTGGACTGCTGTGGCCTGTTGTGGGGTTGTAAACCACTGAGGGCTACGGCGGGAAGCAGCCTCTCCGTCGCTTTTGGGTTCCCAGTTCAATACACAATACACACACAGTGTACCCGTGACCTGCTGCTGCGGTGACGTGGTCTTCTCCTTGTGAATTCGTTGGTTATGTTCTTAACAAGCGGCTATGACGTCGCGCGGAGTGAACCGTCCCGGAATCGAGCCAGCGACCCTCAGGTTCGGCGTCTTCTGGTGGTGATCATTAACATCTAGATTCACAGGTGACCCATTTGGTGCGACCGCAATCCCTTCATTCTCACCAGCCACCTGGGTAAGTACCACGCGAACTTCTTTCTGATATCATCCGGAAAGGAATCTTCCATATTGACCCATTGGCGCGTTATCGACATCTTCTGTCGAACGGCGTAGCGGCTAAGTAGTTGTTCCGAAGTATGACGTCTGCTGACTATCAGTCCGTCCGTCCAGGCGACGTTTCTTCGTATCTTCTTTGCCCCCTCGAAAGACGTTCTGCTGCCCGTTTGTTGGAGGTATTTATTTTGTGTTTTCTTTGGTCTATGCTTTTCACGTTGGGCAGAAACGTGACCAATGTCGACCCAAGCACCGACTTTCCATTTTTATCTCTATGCTATCTATGCTATCGTGATCGGGCATTGCCCTGTTGTCCTCCTCCGCTTCACCAGCTGGTCACGCACGTGAGTTCAGTATGCTGACAAATCCTGGAGTGTTGACCGCTGATGTGAGAACTGCCCTGGTCGTTATTTTCCTTGGAAGCAGTGATTGTCTACTCAATCATTGATCTGTCGAAAGACTGACTGATGCTGCACAACTCTGCTGGTCATCGGCCTCCTCATTCGACTTATGCTGCTCCTGAATATTGTGGCTTAACGTGTCATAGTATCCAAAATGTTCACTTAACCTATAATGAGTCTTTAGGTATTTTCTACCAGATCTCTGCTTTGAAGAACCGTAATAACACATAATTATTATTCAGAACCATAAATAACATATAATTATTATACATAACCACACACAACAAATAATTATTATACACCCTACAATTTAGATTATACAAGATCAGAGGGCCTGTAACACTTAATCTGAGAACGCCAAAAATCACTTCTGTTTTACTCAATGACCTTGCGTCAGTTACTACAAACTGCGACATTTGTGACTCCATTCTATCATAGATTGCTTTGAAGCCACTTGTGAGGAACTGTGTCAAAAGTTTTGTGGACATCTAGCAATATGGAATCAATTTGAGATCCCCTGTCGATAGCACTCATTACTTCGTGTGAATAACGACCTACGTGTGTTTCACGGGGACATTTTCTTCTGAATCCATGCTGACTGTGTGTCACTTGATCGTTTTGTTTGCTCGAATCAATATATGATCGAAAATCCTACTGCAAATCGATGTCAGTGACATGGTTCTGTAATTCAGCGAATTACTTCTATTTACTTTTTTTAGTATTGGTGGATCTTGTGCAACTTTGCAATCTTTAGATATGGATGTTTCGTCAAGCGAGCGGTTGCGTATGGTTAGTAAGTATGGACTAATAATTCAGCATACTCTGAAAGGAATCTAACTGGTATACAGTCTTCACTGGATGACTTGCCTTTCTCAATCGAATTACATTGCTTCGCTGCATCGAGAGTATTTGCTTCTAATTTTACTCATGTTGGAAGCTGTTCTTGATTCTAATTTTATAATATCTACGTACTTCATCTTCTTCGGTGGAGGAATTTCGAAAAACAGTGCAACACCACTATAGCCGCGTTGTCATCTGTGACATTGCCGTTCCTATCGTACAATGAAAGTACAGTGGCTTGCCACTGGTGTCCTTTCAGACGAACAGAATCTCTTGGATTTTCTGTCAGATTTAGAGGCAGGCTTTCAATGTGGAAACTAATAAAAGTGTCGTGTGCACTTTATCGGATACATTTTTCTCTCTTTTTGTGCTGCCTCTAACTGTAATTGATTTTAAGATATGAATATTGAACAACAAAAGGTGTAGAGGTAAGATTTCTTACAAAGAGGAGAACGTGCAGACATATGGATTTCGACCTGATTGAAGAAACAATGAGTGGTTCCGGAATATCAAAAACCCTGCGGAAAACGAACGGGAAGAAATGGAATCTTCACGGCCAAAAGGTAGTTGGTTGGAAAGTTAATATTGTTTTAAACTGTATAATGATACTAGCGTCGACTATTAAGACGATGAAATCGTTTAGGAGGCGCATATTTCCATCTAAATCGGGAGGATTTACAGTTCAAATGCTCGCCCGACATTCTACTAAGGGCTGAAAGATGTATAAAGATAGATATCATGAAGAAAATGGAAACCTGCATCCATAATTCAATGAATTAAGATGCTGTACCAAATCGAAAAACAGAAGTTAAGAGCACTAAATTGTTCAATAGCCACAAGCCTAGTGAAATACAGTGGGTGCAATGCTAGGCAAATTACTACCTAGCTGTCATTAACAGAAACAGCGATGCTGATCGATGTCTTGACGCATACTGTACATCGTCCATATTGGAATAACATTAGGAAAGTTTATGTGCAGGTACAAACCAAGTTGTGCAGTGATATTCAGAAAATTCAGCCGCAGTCAGTGCTCTGTCTATATAGTGTTTTGACGTTATATGATGTAGTAGCTAAATCAGTAAAAGCGACACAAATGAAGCTCGGAAAGAAGAAACAGTAACGAAATCCCGTGACTTTCAGAGATAATGTTACATAATTAGTGTAACACAATGATGCCAAAATATTTTAATGCATCCATCACAAGCAGTGTCGGACAGTTCCACAACCAACGTGTTGCTGCCCCACATCACAACAACAATTAGCACTGGACGTCAGCTTCTCGATCACACACCTTTCCCCTCCTTCCCTCCCCCGCCCCTCTCCACCGTACTGTCCTACCGATCACCCTAAACTCTCATAAGTTGCATCTGTCGCATGATTATATTAGACATAAATAATGTGATTCGTAGCAATACAAAACAAGTAATTTAGTTCTAAATTGGTTTCCCTTGGGGCCGGTTGTATAAACTCCGGCTAGCAGCTGGATAAGCTTTGTTCTCGATATAGCGCGCAATCCCCTTGTACCAACTAGTAACCGCAGTGTACACTCGTATTCACTTAATTGGCGATTTATGGCCGGGTCAGCGTGTTTAACTGGAGAATAAGTTTGGTCGAAGGCAGAAATAGCGATGGAATCAGTGATGAAAGGATTTTTGCGGAGTGATTTGTTAGAGTGAGGAAGGAGAAGAAAGTGAGACGTCACGTCAGTTACTAAGACTAATATGACGTTCCGAATTTATGTCTAGATTTCTTCCGTTAATGGAAGACGTAATTAATCTTTCCGATTTCTTCAGTGAAAAACTGGAGCATATGGCTAACAGGTGAGAATATTTCTGTGTTTCCTGGCATATACTGTTTGCTTGTAGTAATATATGAGCAAAAGAATGACAATTCGTGCCGAAACAGTCTCGTTCTTCTGGCGTGTGTTACAACTGCAGTAGTATTTGAAAAAACTACTTAATTTTATCTACAGACAATTCAAAAGCAGACCGAGCGCTATTTGCATTAAAAACTTTTTCATTGTTAGACAACATCATAATGTTTTCTTTTTAATGTAGCAGAAAGTTTGATATTATACTAATGTCCCGAATTGGCGAAACCACGTCTTTGGCAGAAAATAATGTTCACTCTTATCTCCCATTGGAACAACCACTTTCCATCTTTCAGCGACTGCTTCGCAACCACAAAATTGTATCCCTCTTAGCATTATTCCCATAAAAATGTCAGTTATTTGTGCTTACTCAGGCTGAGTTTAACATAGTAAAATTAACAGCAAAGTTGATATATTTTCCATCTTTGTTTTCTATGTAATACAAAGTTCTAGGCTGCAGCTGTTGTGTTTCTTAGTATTATCCACATAAAGATATTAATATTTTTCATAAAATAATTGTTATCTGTGTGTTATAAAAAACATAGATACATGTCCTTCATACAAAAGGAATCTTTAGCTACTGAAACTACGTAATCATAATGGAAGGAGTTGGTGGTAAGATATGCGTTTAAATTTATCTTGAACTGTTATGCAAATTGTCTCATGTCATTCTTTTCTTCCGTTCGGAAACGGCTCTGTTCCACTAATGATCATCCTGCTATTGACACTCAAATACTTTGCCTCTGGGGACTTCCCACTGTCCATTAGAGACTTCATTGGTATTATAAATAAACTGGAGGCAGCCGAGATCGCATAAATTTTTAATTCTGGTGACCGGTTTCGATCTTATTATAAGATCATCTTCAGACCTACAATAAACAAGGATCCTTATAAACATATAAGGGACGAAATCGTATATAGATAAAACAGTAAATAACGCTGATATACCATAGACGCCTGCTGGAAGCGGTGGCTCATGGCAACCCTCTTGCTTGTGGCTGGTGGTGTGCTGCAACGTGAAGGACGCCAGCTGCTAATTAAATACCTGAAGCCCCGCCCACCGTCTCCCGCATAATGTCATGAATAGCCAATCACGTAAGCTGCATTTCTGCCGCTTAAGAAAGTAGTGGGGTAGTTACTATTAAGTCGTTATTAACACCCATAGAACTTAATAAAACAAGTTAAAATCTCATAGCCTATATTGTAAAAAGGTAATGACTGCGACCTAAATAGTGTGACCCTCTATGTCGTACTGTTATCGACCAAAGCAAAGATGATAACAAGGACGCCACTCTAATAACCATGGCTACCTACTCGTCTTACTAGGGCCAAAGAGGCTATCTGTAAGGTTACCACGGAGACCCAACGAAGGTCGATCAGTACATGATATTGGTAAGTAGTATGAGCATGAGTTAATGTTATCATTAAAATTTTAATTAAAAGACATCTCGTCAAAATAAATGCTACATCTAGAATGTGATATCAGTTTTAGAATGTTACAGAAATTTATTACATACTAACTATATTTCCGTTACGGTCGTTGGTCTGCATAGAATGCCTCTTGATGGCTAACATGAGGATAAAATCAATGACATTAAGCCACTAAAGAACAGAAAAAACCACAGTCTGGACGGTCACGTCATGGGCGGACGAAATAATGTCTGCGGTAACCATAATGTTATATTGAAAAATAGTGTTAATAAATATACCAATAACCGCTGGCATAGCGGGGTGGGGAGGAAACACGCCTTGTCAAATAGTAAAACACAAAAGAAAAAGACTCTGAGCACTATGGGAATTAAGTTCTGAGGTCATCAGTCCCCTAGAACTTAGAACTACTTAAACCTAACTAACCTAAGGACATCACACACATCCATGTCCAAGGCAGGATTCGAACCTGCGACCATAGCGGTCGCGCGGTTCCAGAATGAAGCGCCTAGAACCGCTCGGCCACCCCGGCCGGCTAGGAAAACAAAGATAAGTGACATATAGCGTATACATAAGGCAAGAAAATTGATTGGTGCGCACAAGCACTTAATCCAGCGTAATATGTGGTAAAACAACGCTCACAAGTTAATATAGTACACAAAATACAGAGCATGATAATCTGATACTAAACATATAGAAGAGCATAGGCACATTCGTCTGACGTAATGTCTGTCCATATGATATAATAAAATACAATAATTATAAACAAATATGGTAAGCAGTAGCGTAACAAACATAATCGACAATAATTTTGTAGTAAAAAACTATTAAAAGGAATCGTTACAGGTATGGTTATCACGACATCTATACTCATCCAAACTAATGGAACATCGTGAAGCGTGAAGCACTTTAGAATAGTTCCTCAAACATACCAAAGAAATATTTTTCTATGAAATCCAGTTCTTCGTTAAGTAGAGTTTCTGGATCTTTTTTCCGATGTATATAAATAAATTTCGAGACCTTCAAGGGTATTAAGTAAAAGCCCTTTAGGGACGGTATGGAAAATACTCATGTTGTCATTAATAATCCCTTCAAAATGCTTATTTTGGTTAATGTGTTGCCCGAAGATAGACTTACCACGTGATGTTCCAATAGTATGTTCATGATACCTTATCTTAAAATTTCTACCAGTTTGGCCAACATAATGACTATCACAGTTATTACACGTGATTTTATATACCCCGGATTTTAAATATTTATTACTCTTATTGTTCATAGTGAGTCTCAATCTATGTTGAAGTGAATTGTTAGTAGTCAAGGCGATTGTAAGCTTTGTATCCATAAACATTTTATTGATTTTATCTGAAATATTGTCAAAATAGGTTATTTTGGTGAATTTGTATTTATTTTTCACTTTGCTTTGTCTTGGATTTTGAACAGAGTTGCTAATTTTCGCATAAAGTGTATCAATAAACTCAGTTTCATAGCTGTTGGCTTTAGCAGTTTGTTTAAGTATAGTCAACTCGTTTCCCACAGCCTCATTTTTAATGGTAGTTTAGCGATCCTGTTGCATGGACTGGAATAAGGCTTTTTTGTATCTAGTGGCGTCCTTGTTATCATCTTTTCTTTGGTCGATAACAGTACATGATAGAGGGCCACACTACTTAGGTCGCAGTAATTACGTTTTTATACTATATTTTATAAGCTATAAGATTTGAACTTGTTTTATAAGTTCTATGGATGTTAATAATGACTTAATAGTAACTACCACGTTACTTTCTTAAGCGGCAGAAATGCAACTTACATAATTGGCTATCCATGATATTATGCCGGAGACGATGGGCAGGGCTTCAAGTATTTAATCAGCAGCTGGCTTCCTTCACGTTGCAGTAAACCACCAGCCACAAGCAAGAGGGTTGCCATGCGCCAACGCCTCCTGCAGACATCTATGGTATATCAGCGTTATTTACTTTTTTCTCTATGTACGATTTCGTCCATTATATGTTTATAAGGATCCTTGTTCATTTTAGGTCTGAAGATGATCTTATAATAAGATCGAAACCAGCCACCATTTTAAAAAATATTATATGATCAAGACTGCTTCCAGTTTATTTATAATAATTATAGATCGTTGTTTCCTATAATAAGAAGTATGTTCATTGGTATTGACATGGGAACAGTCAGCTGTATTGCTAAGAGAATATGTAGGACACTGGAAAACATGCACAAGAGTCAGTTTTGTTAATATTCAAGTTCTCTGGCGTTATTAAATGAAAATAAAGTAAAGAAATGTAAATGGATCAATATACTTCTGTTCTTAAGTGGTTTATTTTAATTTTTCTTTCCTGATACTAATTTTTAGCTTTGTCTTTATTTTAAACAATACAACTCTTCCTCCTTTCTCTAGTTCTTGCCATGCTATTTCTTCATCGGCACCACCTGTAATTCTTCTAATTCTCACACAGTTGAGAACAGGTATTTCTATGCTGAAAACGAAACATATTATTGAGCTAAGATGACTGTAGAAAGGAAGGAAAACCACGGCGAAGGTGCCATGTCTGCAGCTACTCCCCCTACCCTCCCAGATTAGGTATAGATATAGAGGCTAGAGATTACTGCAAAAGCCCAAATTATGTATGCAATAGTTATTGGCAATAAGAATAGCCTCCAGTATTGATAAGTACTCTTTGTCCCCTAGGATAATAAAAAAGGTTACTGTTGTTTATTGAAATGTTTACATCTTTTTCTTCATATATACCCCAATATAATTACTAATGCTCATCACGTCATGGAAACAGAATTTTCATATACCCAAGAACTGCAAAAGTGGATGTACAAATAGTCTTCGATAATTCACGAAACGTGCTTTATGGAGCTCACCCACAGCAGCTGCTGTAATGTAATCATTTTAAGATGCAAATACGACAATAAGCTAGCCAGTAACAATCTCAGTATTGTCAGACAAATCAATCTTCATAATGTCTGTGTTGTCACAGTTTCTTAAAAATCATGAAAAGAACAGCTACTTCACAAAGCAGACCACATTTCATAGTTTCATCTATATTAGGTGCTTATATACAGTTCATCATCTACCGCACAACCACATTTGATGAAATGTCATTGTGTCTGGAAACGTTGCATCTGAATCAAACTGACTGTGGCTTACTTCCGTTTACAAGTTTATCAAATTGTGTGTTTCATTGTACAGAACTTGGAACTTATATTCCACCTATGGGACGCTAGCTTCTGCTACCTTTCTTCTGGCCATAATATTTACCTGTTTCCTTCTCGAAAAAAAAGGCATACGTCGGTTGTAGCTGCTCTGTGGCTATATGTGAAATTGTTCGTTAATGGAAACTGCTACATATTTCTTCCCATACTTTATTCCGAAATTTAGAAAGATCTCTTACGGGTCAAACAACAAATACTTGATGCTTTGACTAATTTCTATATATCTCGTTATGTAGTTATACATACAAATACCCCACAAACTTAGTTAAATGTTTTGAGCTAATACTTTTATTGAACGAGATCGCAGCCGTTTTCGTGTTTTCTACTACATTCTTGAACTAATTTACAGTATCTACGAGGCTAAAAGTATTCTCAAACGAGTAGTTTTCAGATCTGGAACACTTATCGCTCTTACTAGACAAGCTATTTCTGCAGACGATGGCTAAATAAATGCGAAACAACGTACGCGAAAATACTCAGCGACATCTTCAGTTATCGCCTATGTAAGTGGACGGAAATGCTATTCCTGGAATAACTAACCGGGCAATAAAATGGCGTCGTATAACTCGGATTCAAAGTGAACGTGGTTGATTTATTCCTCGGTTAGCCCTTGGATTTGTCCCGAGATTGTACAACAGGCTGGAATGGACTGATCAAAGATGAACCGGGATACCAGTCGTAGTCTCCTGAAGAGCATTCTTGCCGACATTTAAGAGGTTTTCCTTAATCGTGTGCTTCTAAGATATTTCTTCGGAATGTTCTTGTGGTTGTAAGCGATATGAACGCACTCGACGGTAAGTAATGGACGGAAGAATTCATGTAACGACCTTATTTTGTTAGAGATTGCACTATCCTGCCGAACAAGGGATTTACGACCATAAGATATTCTTTTAAAGACAACGCTAAGCACACAGCACGATTTAAACGTTTGTAAAAGCGTCTCCCTCGCAAAAACAGCGAGCGGGCTAATGAAGCCTTCCTGTAAATGAGCCCCTGTCCCGTCTCGCCGTGTCGAAGGACCTCTTCTTCTATCATTCAATGCGCCGTGTTACTCCTTCCGCTCGCTATATAAAGTCTTTGGTGCTGAAAGAGCCGCTTATCTGCTAAACTGACATCGGGAGGGGAGGAGCTGTGAATTCTCGTACTCGTTACATCAAAGCGCCAGGGTGCGGGGGCGGCTGGGGGTGGGTCTCCTTTCTCCCCTGAGCGCGCGGGCCGCTCTTCTTTCGAGTCGGCTGCACCCCTTCAGCTTCATCCAATTTATCCAATTTATTGACAGAAGAAGAAAGTTGGCGCAGCAATAACGTTCGGGAGATGCTGCGAAATAAGCCCCCTTGTGTCGGGCCAATCTGAGATAAGGCGCGCTGTTGGGGGCGTGGGGGTTGGCGGGTTGCTCCGAGGGGTTGGGGTGTCTCCGTATCTCTTCTCGATTCGGGGCAACGTTAGGCGGCAGAGGAAGAGGCTAAGCATGGCTCCGGTTCTCACGCACCTTTTGTTCTCCTAGAGAACTATGCGTCGTAGCTCTTTGATTTCCCAGTACGGAAAGCTAGAATGGAGTCTCCATGCATTAACAGTTAATTTCCAAGCACTTTTCCTAACATTGCACGGTCCCTTAAACTTCTCTGCAACAAATTATCAGCCTGGGAACTGAGTCACTGCGATCGTAAGTCTTCAATGAATCTCGATTTTCCAACCATGCTTAATCAGCCATTATTCAAAGTGCAAGAGGATAAGATTCGCTGGGTGCCTGATCGGGAATTTACATAGAGTGATCGAAAACTTTTCAACGGAATTGCAAAATCGTATGTATGGTAAGAACATGGAAGTGTGGAGAGGCGATGTGAAAGAAGTCTAGCCACGACAAGAGATTCCCTTACCATCTATTTCAGACGGCATGTTGAGGCTTGATGAAGGTTTCGCAGCGCACGCCAGCTATAATTTTTGGTGCATATTCCATGAAAACAACCAAAGGAGTCCCTTTTTCGATCGAAGAAAAGGTGTTCATCATTTTTCCACTCGAGTAAGGTGTAGCCCAATAGCGCCACTGGTTGACACTATTTTAAGTTTGCGTTCGTGTGCGATATGCTGGTCTCGTGACCCATAATAAAGTACACATATGAAAAAAGGTATTGATAGATAGTTGTTCATGTAGAATAACTATTTATTAAAGCTACAGAGGTGTTCCTTGGCAAACTAACAGCATCGTGTTTGCTTCCTGATCTGTACATACCTACGAAAAGGATTACCAAAATAAGTCTCCTGAAATATATATATATATATATATATATATATATATATATATATATATATAATATTGTGTACCTACTGGTTTCAAACAGCTGGAAAAATCTATTCATACACAAACAGAAAAGTAAACTTAGAAACGACCAAGGAACCGCTTGTAGCGAGGAACGTCTTACACCTCAAAACAAAGGTTGGGATAATTTTAAGGAAAAAATACATGGAAAATGGGTCCTACATATTTCGTCATTTGTTGTTTCATGGATTCACGTTATTACTTAGCAATAATAATTATGATTGCAAATTAAAAACCTTCTCAAAAGAGCAACAACGCTCAGAATAATTCAAAGAACTTGAACAGTAGCAATTCACTAATAACAAACTTTAACAGTTTATACCATTAAGAACAGGGTTTGAAACCAGTGATATACAATCCCCAGATACAAGGAAGAAGTCACGCCAACTACACTACTGCCATTAAAATTGCTACACCACGAAGATGACGTGCTACAGACGCGAAATTTAACCGACAGAAGAAGCTGCTGTCACACGCAAATGATCAGCTTTTCATAGCATTCACAAAAGGTTGGCGCCGGTGGCGACACCTACAACCTGCTGACATGAGGAAAGTTCCAACCGATTTCCCATACACAAACAGCAGTTGACTGGCGTTGCCTGGTGAAACGGTGTTCTGATGCCTCGTGTAAGGAGGAGAAATGCGTACCATCACGTTTCCGACTTTGATAAAGGTCGGATTGTAGCCTATCGCGATTGCGATTTATCGTATTGCGACATTGCTGCTCGCGTTGGTCGAGATCCAATGACTATTAGCAGAATATGGAATCGGTGGGTTCAGGAGGGTAATACGGAACGCCGTGCTGGACCCCAAAGACCTCGTCTCAGTAGCAGTCAAGATGACAGGCATCTTATCCGCATGGCTGTACGGATCGTGTAGCCACGTCTCGATCCCTGAGTCAACAGATGGGGACGTTTGCAAGAAAACAACCACATGCACGAACAGTTCGACGACGTTTGCAGCAACATGGACTATCAGCTCGGAGACGATGGCTGCTGTTACCCTTGACGCTGCATCACAGACAGGAGCGACTGGGTGCACGAATGGCAAAACGTCATTTTTTCGGATGAATCCAGGTTCTGTTTACAGCATCATGATGGTCGCATTCGTCTTTGGCGACATCGCGGTGAACGCACATTGGAAGCGTGTATTCATCATCGCCATACTGGCGTATCTCCCGGCGTGATGGTATGCGGTGCTATTGGTTACACGTCTCGGTCACCTCTTGTTCGCATTGACGGCACATTGAACAGTGGACGTTACATTTCAGATGTGTTACGACCCGTGGCTCTACCCATCATTCGATCCCTGCGAAACCCTACATTTCATTAGGATAATGCACCACCACATGTTGCAGGTCCTGTACGGGCCTTTCTGGATACAGAAAATGTTCGACTGCTGCCCTGGCCAGCACATTCTCCAGATATCTCACCAATTGAAAACATATGGTCAATGGTGGCCGAGCAACTAGCTCGTCACAATACGCCAGTCACTACTCTTGATGAACTGTGGTATCGTGTTGAAGCTGCATGGGCAGCTGTACCTTACACGCCATCCAAGCTCTGTTTGACTCAATTCTCAGGCGTATAAAGGCCGTTGTTACGGCCAGAGGTGGTTGTTCTGGGTACTGATTTCTCGGGACCTATGCACCCAAATTGCTGTAAAATGTAATCAGATAGCAGTTCAATATATTTGTCCAATAAATACCAGTTTATCATCTGCATTTGTTTTTGGTGTAGCAATTCTAATGGCCAGTAGTGTATGTGTAATTGCAAACGCGTTTAATAAACTGATTTTTACCGGTAAAATAAATTACTGCCACTAAAAGTACTAACAGTTACCAAGCATGGATAACACCTTAAACAAATATACAACGCCCGCCCAAAATACAAAAAGGATAACAAGTCATGCGACTGATTGTGGCTGTTGGAGGCCTCTTAACAATCTATCAGCCTTAATATAATCCTTTAATCAATAAAATACACAATTCCTCAAAATACAAGCATTCTAGAGAAGCATACAATTTAAAATGTTAGTCCCAGGTGGCACACATCACTGAAAACATTGACAATGACTCTTAAATAAACATACAATCCCCGAAAATACAAGGAAAGCTGGGAAGACATAGAATTTAAATGTGGCTCCCATCTGGTACACACCAGCAGAAAGATTGATAATGACCCTTAAATAAATATATAATCCCCCAAAATACAATATAAGCTGGCAAATACAGCAGGTAGCTATCACAAACACTAGGCGACAAGCAGGCAAGTTTCACGATGAGAGGAGTTAGCTAATGATCGTGGATAGAAACGAAAAATTTCAACAGTTCCTACTCATAAGTAAAAGGCTTTAAAACTTAACACGTTCCAGAACTAGCAATAAGGCTGCAGTGTTTAAACGAGTAGTTAAGGAGTAGGTATAGTGACGAGGAACTTTGAGCTTGCAGAACACGCTCCAACCTTATACGGCTGCTGAACTCACAGTATTGAATAGATCAATAGTCCCGGATTAATTGGCGACACTCCGCCGTGGCACGTACCAAACGATCAGATTTACTTAACTAGACCCAACACGAGGCGGCTGGGAGAGGCGCCACATTGCGGGCCAACCTGGCGTTATGCGCCAACCCTAATGTCACCGCAGCAGAAAGAACACACGCCTCTGCTCAGGAAACAGGAACGCTTCGTCCGTTCCAAAACTACTCTGCCAACACACATCAGAAGGGAACAGTAATCTGCCCAAATAGGGCTAAAGCCGAAAATGTCTAGGATGTAGGCCATATTAACTTATTCGGGAAGCGACTACATATACAAGCTACAAGCTAAATACTCCTTAAAATTACTTGAAAATTAACAAGGAGAAATATTAGCGTATGCAAATCCAAATAGTAGAGTATACTCATCTATGAAAGGGTACCTTTCCTTCGACAAGACTACGCAACAATTTCAATTTCAACGACTTGCTTTGTAACAGAGAATGCTTATACTTGCACGGAATACGGCCTGAAACAACAGATTATCATCAGTTACACTGACCGATGACCACACATACAGTCACTCCGAGGCACGTTAATATTACAGGTCCAGTTCCACATTAACACAAACTTGGCCTTACGATAACAAGTACAAAAACAAGAACACTTCACTCAGGTATCAAGGAGCCGTGAGCTCAATGATTCCACGCAGGGGTGTTACGTTAGGTTAGGATAGTGCCTCCAGTCGATACAGGCGGTCTTCGAGATGCCGTAAAATTTTAGATTGCGGAGTTGGCAGGGAAACTTGCTGAGCAGGTTGCACGCGGCATCCATTGTTCTTCCCGCAACTCACTGCTGTCAAACGTTAATCCAGCCAACAATTCTTGCCTCCGACCGATAAAACCACTCGCGGCTTCTGCAGACCCGTGCCGAACAGTAGGAGTCTCCCAACACCAACACCTTGCCAACCACGTGCCCTGCAGCTAACTGTCAGTACCAGGGCCCGCCAAAAACCAACAACCCTTGCCTCGAGCAGAGACCCTAGCTCCCGACATATGGCCAGGATCGATATCGACAGCCAAGATAGTTAGTGGCGCCAGCGCAGCGCGATGCCCGTCGAAATTAAAGTTAGCACGACTCAACGCCTTCAGTGGCAAGCTGCATCTCGTGCTTTCTGTTCTGATGCGCGGTGAATGCTTTGCAACAACAAAATGGGCCGCAAAGGAAGAAAGCAGCTGTGGAGGACAGGCAAATAATTATCTCCCAATATGAAAATGGAAAATCATTTTCAGAAATAAGTAATATTGTTGCAAGAAGTCAGGCAACTGAACACTCCTTAATATCGCAAATTAAAGAAAGAAATACTCTCATTAAAGGCGAAAGAAGAGGTCGACGACAGAAGCTAATTCAAAGAAAACGAAATACGTTTGACAAGAATGGTCAAAAAGATCCTAAATTGCTAAATTGACAGCTTCTGCGTGTTCTGCATATGTCAATGATCAGTCCGGGAAGAGAATCAGACCAAAGGCTGTTCGCTATATTTTAAGTAGTCCAGGTTACGGAACTAGGATGACTAGGAGAAAACCATTCACCAGCAACATGAACAAGAAATGAAGGCTTGACTTTACTTGAGAGCATAAAAGCAAGAACACATGATTCTGTGAGAAGCTGCTGTTCCGAGATGAATTAAATTTAACGTATTTGAGAAAACACAAAGTAAAGAGCTAGACTGCTCTCAAGCAATGTCAACAACAAGAATGGCAAAATATTACATCACACAATACCAACATCACTGGTTCATACAGTGCCAAAAAAGTTAACAGAAGTGATACATACAAGACCAATGCCTACAAAGTGTTAACAGTAGAACAAATACACTGTAATTCTCTTTGTATATATGAATATCTTTTCCCCACTTTGTGAAACCAACTGTTACAGAATTTTTATTTACTTTTGGCAGAAGTATAATTTAGTTAATGAATATACAGAGTTACAAAATTAACTATATGAAAAGAAGCGTAAATTCGCTGCAAACTACGGCGTGCACACACTTTTTTCAACACGTAAACGTCACTACAGATAGTCGGATTTAGGTTATGACATGTTCGATATGCCTGCCATCATTGGCGATGATGTGGCGCAGACGAATAGCGAAATTCTGCATGATTCGCTGAATAGTTGGAACATCGATGCCGTCGATTACCTTCTGAATGGCTGTTTTCAGGTCAGCAATGGTTTTGGAGTTATTGCTGTACATCCCGTTTTTAATGTAGCCCCACAGAAAGGAGTCACATGCGCTCAGATCCAGAAAATAAGGCGGCCTATCGAAGCGCATGCCAGTGGGCTCTGGGTACCCCAGAGCCAGAATGCGGTCCTCAAAGTGCTCCTCCGGGACAGCAAATAGTCTCTTGCTTCGACGGTGTTGAACTTCTCGTATGAACCACATCTTGTCGAAATCAGGGTCGCTTTGGATAATGGGGTTTAAATCATTTTCCAAAATCTTCCCGTACCGTTCGATAGTCACCGTGCCATCGAGGAATATCACACCGACTATTCCATGATGGACATTGAACACCACACAGTACCCCGTTGAGGGTGAAGAGACTTCTGGATACCGAAAAGCTGATTCTCAATCCCCCAAATGGAACAATTTTGCTTATTGACGAACCCATCAAAATGAATGTATGCTTCGTCGCTAAATCAAACTATACAGTTCCCATCATGCGCCGTTTCCTACAGTGTATTTTGAATGTCCTAAAGCACACCGTTCAGAAGTTATGACGATTTTATTTCATATAGTTCAATAATTATTTTCCTGTATTTTATAAAAGTAAGTGTACAGTGTGCGTGCCGATAAAACTAAAAAACGAGTCCCGGCACAATCAAGGGAGTTACATGCTGTGGTAGCCGTCTAGCCCTCATCCACGAAGAAGGTTCCTGCTTTTACCTGTATGGCGTACTTTTGAAGCTATAAGGACCGGAAGTTTTAGCCTCTAGAAATTTCTATAATGTTCGATAGTATTCAAGAACATTCCAGAATATTCGAGAGTAGTCGAGTTCATTCCACAACAGTTGAGAATGTTCCGGAATACTACATAACGATCCGGGATGTTCTGGAATGTTCAGGAATAGTCTGGAGCATTCGGCAAGATTCCAGAATGGACGGGAACTCGCGCAACAGCCAGGATCATTGTTCAACGCTCCAGAACACTATCGAAAGTTGTGGGATGTTCTGGTACATTGTGGACCATTCGAAGCCTTTTTGGTACGTTCTGAGATTCACCACTGGTGGGGCTACGCATTGGTAGGGGTATGTAAAGTAAAACCCGTCCCGGGTTCAAAAGTCAGTTTCTTATCAGTGACCAAGGGAAGAACCGAAAAAGTAGAGCGGTAGTGAATAAAAACAAACAGTGAAATATGAATGAATATAAATAAAAAATGAAGTGTGAAATTTATGTGCTTAACATATTTGTGGATAAAAAGTTGATTTGATTTAGATTTTAAATAAAGTCCTGACATAAGAGAGGGGGAGATCTTGCCAGTTCTGAAGCAAAACAGCGAAATCAGAAAGAACAGCGAGAAAACTAAAGAGACGAAGAGCCCGAAGCACATTAAAGTTCCCAACGAATGAGAATGAGCACCGCGAGAAGCAGAGAGACAGAAGAACAATGAAACGAACGGATTGAAGAATCAAGAATTGCGACAGGGTCTTATAATAAAAGACAGCGTAATCAAGCCAGCCATGAAAATACTCACCTAATACATGCGCGGACAAGTTGACAGTACAGCCTAACAAATGAAGCATTCCACTACAACCCCGCGAAAGAATATAATAGCCATGAAGACGTCGAAATCGGAAAAATGGATAACATGTACCAGTTTTGCAACGCAAAAGAATTCATTAGAGAAACACCATGATTCTGTTGCGTGAATGGAAAAATTTGATTGGTGACTCCTTGAGAGAATCCGGGGCACCCGAGCTAGTACTTTTATGTGTAAAGATTAGGAAGGAAACTCTACACTGTTAATTTCGCAAATAACATATCTGGTTGTGATCTTTAGTTCCCATTAATAAAGTTCCTCCCATGAACCATGGACCTTGCCGTTGGTGGGGAGGCTTGCGTGCCTCAGCGATACAGATGGCCGTACCGTAGGTATCTGTTGAGAGGCCAGACAAAGGCGTGGCTCCTGAAGAGGGGCTGCAGCCTTTTCAGTAGTTGCAGGGGCAACAGTCTGGATGATTGACTGATCTGGCCTTGTAACACTAACCAAAACGGCCTTGCTGTGCTAGTACTGCGAACGGCCGAAAGCAACGGGAAACTACGGCCGCAATTTTTCCCGAGGGCATGCAACTTTACTGTATGGTTAAATGATGATGGCGTCCTCTTGGGTAAAATATTCCGGAGGTAAAATACTCCCCCATTCGGATCTCCGGGTGGGGACTACTCAAGAGGACGTCGTTATCAAGCGAAAGAAAACTGGCATTCTACGGATCGGAGCGTGGAATGTCAGATCCCTTAATCGGGCAGGTAGGTTAGAAAATTTAAAAATGGAAATGGATAGGTTAAAGTTAGATATAGTGGGAATTAGTGAAGTTCGGTGGCAGGAGGAACAAGACTTTTGGTCAGCTGATTACAGGGTTATAAATACAAAATCAAATAGGGGAAATGCAGGAGTAGGTTTAATAATGAATAAAAAAATAGGAGTGCGGGTTAGCTACTACAAACAGCATAGTGAACGCACTATTGTGGCCAAGATAGACTCGAAGTCCACACCTACTACAGTAGTACAAGTTTATATGCCAACTAGCTCTGCAGATGATGAAGAAATTGATGAAATATATGATGAGATTAAAGAAATTATTCAGGTAGTGAAGGGAGACGAAAATTTAATAGTCATGGGTGACTGGAATTCGACAGTAGGAAAAGAGGGAGAAGGAAACATAGTAGATGAATATGGATTGGGGCTAAGAAATGAAAGAGGAAGCCGCCTCGTAGAGTTTTGCACAGAGCACAACTTAATCATAGCTAACACTTGGTTCAAGAATCATGAAAGAAGGTTGTATACATGGAAGAATCCTGGAGATACTAGAAGGTATCAGATAGATTATATAATGGTAAGACAGATATTTAGGAACCATGTTTTAAATTGTAACACATTTCCAGGGGCAGATGTGGACTCTGACCACAATCTATTGGTTATGAACTGTAGATTAAAACTGAAGAAACTGCAAAAAGATGGGAATTTAAGGAGATGGGACCTGGATAAACTGACTAAACCAGAGGTTGTACAGAGTTTCAGGGAGAGCATTAAGGAAAGATTGACAGGAATGGAGGAGAGAAGTATAGTAGAAGAAGAATGGGTAGCTCTGAGGGATGAAATAGTGAAGGCAGCAGAGGATCAAGTAGGTAAAAAGACGAGGGCTAGTAGAAATCCTTGGGTAACAGAAGAATTATTGAATTTAATTGATGAAAGGTGAAAATATAAAAATGCAGTTAATGATGCAGGCAAAAAGGAATACAAACGTCTCAAAAATGATATCGACAGGAAGTGCAAAATGGCTAAGCAGGCATGGCTAGAGTACAAATGTAAGGATGTAGAGGCTTATCTCACTAAGGGTAAGACAGATACTGACTACAGGAAAATTAAAGAGACCTTTGGAGAAAAAGAGAACCACTTGTATGAATATCAAGAGCTCAGATGGAAACCCAGTTCTAAGCAAAGAAGGGAATACAGAAAGGTGGATGGAGTATATCGAGGGTCTATACAAGGGTGATGTACTTCAGGACAATATTATGGAAATGGAAGAGGATGTAGATGAAGATGAAATGGTAGATACGATATTGCGTGAAGAGTTTGACAGAACGCTGAAAGACCTGAGTCGAAACAAGGCCCCAGGAGTAAACAACATTCCATTAGAACTACTGACGGCCTTGGGAGAGCCAGTCCTGATAAAACTCTACCATCTGGTGAGCAACATGTATGAGATGGGCGAAATACCCTCAGACTTCAAGAAGAATATAATAATCCCAATCCCAAAGAAAGCAGGTGTTGACAGATGTGAAAATCACCGAGCTATCAGTTTAATAAGTCACAGCTGCAAAATACTAACGCGAATTCTTTACAGACGAATGGAAAAACTGATAGAAGCCGACCTTGGGGAAGTACAGTTTGGAGTCCGTACAAATGTTGGAACACGTGAGGCAATACTGACCCTACGACTTATCTTAGAAGAAAGATTAAGGAAAGAGAAACCTACGTTTCTAGCATTTGTAGACTTAGAGAAAGCTTTTGACCATGTTGACTGGAATACTCTCATTCAAATTCTTAAGGTGACAGGGGAAAAATACAGGGAGCGAAAGGCTGTTTACAATTTGTACAGAAACCAGATGGCAGTTATAAGAGTCGAGGGGCATGAAAGGGAAGCAGTGGCTGGGAAAGGAGTGAGACAGGGTTGTAGCTTCTCCCCAATGTTATTCAATCTGTATATTGAGCAAGCACTAAAGGAAACAAAAGAAAAATTCAGAGTATGTATTAAAATCCATGGAGAAGAAATAAAAACTTTTAGGTTCGCTAATGACATTGTAATTCTATCACAGGCAGCAAAGAACTTGGAAGAGCAGTTGAACGGAATGGACAGTGTCTTGAAAGGAGGATATAAGATGAATATCAACAAAAGCAAAACGAGGATAATGGAATGTAGTCGAATTAAGTCGGGTGATGCTCAGGTAATTGGAGTTTTGCTATTTGGGGAGCAAAATAGCTGATGATGGTCGAAGTAGAGAAGATATAAAATGTAGACTGGCAATGGCAGGGAAAGCGTTTCTGAAGAAGAGAAATTTGTTAACATCGAGTATAGATTTAAGTGTCGTTTCTGAAAGTATTTGTACGTAGTGTAGCCATGTACCGAAGTGAAACATTGAAGAGAAATAGTTTGGACGAGAAGAGAATAGAAGCTTTCGAAATGTGGTGCTACAGAAGAATGCTGAAGATTAGCTGGGTAGATCACATAACTAATGAGAAGGTATTGAATAGAATTGGGGAGAAGAGGAGTTTGTGGCACAACTTGACAAAAAGAAGGGACCGGTTAGTAGGACATGTTCTGAGGCATCAAGGGATCACAAATTTAGCATTGGAGGGCAGCGTGGAGGGTAAAAATCGTAGAGAGAGACTAAGAGATGAATATACTAAGCAGATTCAGAGGGATGTATGTTGCAGTAAGTACTGGGAGATGAAGAATCTTGCACAGGATAGAGTAGCATGGAGAGCTGCATCAAACCAGTCTCAGGATTGAAGACCACAACAACAATAAATAAAGTTATTCTACGTGAACAACGGCGTGTAGATATTTCTTTTTCATGACTAAATCTTCTTTGAAGCAATTTAAAATACCTGCCTACTTGACGTTGCCCTTTCTGTTGGTCGATATGTATTTTCAGTATGTACAATCATTTCCCAAATTTTTGTGGACGCTAGCTTACTGATATTGCCTACTGAATGTGTGGTTCATTTTTGTTTAATTGTGTTGTTTCTGTTGAGTGAATAGGGTACGCATTGCTTATTGAGCGAATTGTATATGTACAGAAAAGGGTGTCGAATAATTCTGATTCGTGTGGCTAGATAACGCGAGGAAAGCACAGTGCATTATGGGAACAAGTCAGACCATGTAATTCATTCCCCCAGCCACAGCGAGCTGAAGGCCATCGCGGCTCTGAAAGACGTAACTGTTGTCCTCAGATTTCACTAAAGCAATTATTCGAAGAATTAAAAATTAGTATCAGAAATTTTCTTTTTACAACTAACGAAAGTTTCTTCAGTCTTGGTCACAACTATGATGAGTACACATCATGTTACGTAGCCAAGTACCAATAGAGAGTTACGCTGAAGTTTAGTTGTAGGGTTCCTACTATTGGCACTACGCAGTTTTATCAGATAAGAGGAAAACAAAAATTTTAACTGCAATGGAAATTATTGAAGGTTTTGGAGTGCAGGTAAAATCTGTTTGCCAACATAGCATTTTACTGGAGGAGAGAAGTGACGGACGAGTTAATATGGAGTTTCTCCTTCATTACTGTCCTCCCTGCATGTTCTCTCGCTAAGTTGGAGTCGTCTCGTGCTGAAAAGGCGAACCTGCACAAAACTTACTTGAGCATTCGAGCGATGAAGCAAAGTCCGAAGCGAGAGTTATTACTACAACAAGGCAGAACACTACACCACCTACCGTACTATATGCTGTAACTATTCATCAGACAGAGCACTAATCATCTATCTTCGATCAGTTCGCAGTTTCTCATCAACTGTTTACACGTTAATCAGTCTCGATGTTGGCTTGGCTATTCCGCTCTCATCAAGCACGTTTGTACTGCAGCTTTCAAAGTTTAGACACCGTCATCTGTTCTTTCTTTTACCCATTAATGTAATCTCATAAACAAGGGCCCAGCTGTAGATACATTCCCAGGCAAAAATAGAGTTACGATACCCACTTCGAAACTGGTGTGAGCAACGAATATTGAAACCGTTGTTTTTTTTCCTTGTTTTTTTTCCATTGAGTGTCAAACGACTGCTGGCTTTGTATTAAAAGCAGTAGATGGCGCTGCATTTACACCACGTTACTCTGCTGTCAACATATAAATATATTTTACAATACGCTGTGTTCGTCGATATGTTAGTTTTTGATACATTTGTTCATTTTTTTTTTTTGGTTTGAGGTACGAATCCTATAATATAATACCACGAGTAACCACCCCACCCCAAATTCTTTTAAATATCAACCTTCCACGTATAAGAATACTCAAACCATCTTATTACTTTGCAGATAAGTTAATGTATTAAATGTTTGACGTTAAGCATGTCAAATCTTTTTGGATATATACGTGAATATTACTACTTTCAACACAATGGTGTTTGCATTAACCTGTGATTTTGTAGTATCAATCACTTTAATATGTTATCTAGACAAATATATTCCCGCAATTTCATTACTCTACCTTAACTATTTTTTCATGTTCAGTTTTTTTCCTTCAATATATACATGGGGTAGGTGGGGCTAAAAGTACGCGTGGGGCAAGTGCATACATTACGTTCTCAGGTCCCTAAAACTAAAGTTCATCATTTTTCCAGCAGGCCGTGTATACGCCATCATCTCGTCGGTTCTGTTCTGAAATCTGGATGTATGCCTATCTCTGTCTTCCTCTATAGCTTTTATCCTCTATAGCTGCTTCTAGTACCGTGGAAGTTATTCCGGGATGTCTTAACAGATGTCCCACCATCCTGCTCCTTCTTTCCAATGTTTTCCATACATTCCTTTCATCGCTGATTCAGGGGAGACCCTCCTCATTCCTCACCTTACCAGTCCACCTAATTTTCAACATACTTTGTAACGTAGCAAGTTATTTCGAGATGACATTCGTTGCAGTAAGGCACGCTGCCGTTTGGTACGGTGGCTGCAGGATGGCTGTGTTTATTTTGTCGCTTTATTCACAGCGCAGGTCACGCTGCCTGCCGTGAAAACTGCTTAGCGTAACAGTCAGTCAACACGAAGATTCATACCCTTTATGAATCTAAATAATCCATATTAGTTATTATCCGATTTTGTTCAAATCTGGTACACAGCCTTTTGTTATTAATGGAATGGTGCTATAAACGTTTCAGATTTTTATATATAATAGTTCCGGAGATAGAGAAAATTACCTAAAAGTCCTAAAACCGACTCTTGTTTTTTTAAAACCAAGTCAGGAATAAGTGCAAATTGACTTTCATTATCATTTGAAGCCATTACAAATTTATCAGTGCATAAAATCAATTAATTAGAATTTTCTTTTCAAAACTGTAGTCACTGTGCATTACATAATACAAAAGTCGGTCAAAATTATTAGTTGATTATATTTTGTTGTTGTGTGAGTGCGTGAGAATGTCGAGAGTGTGTATGTGGGACATAAATTAAATCCTAATGCGTCATATTTCATAAAAACCATGTACAAATAGACCGTGGAGAAGCTATGGTGCACCCATGATTCAGATGATGTGAACTGTTACCCTATTGCAAGGATAACAGTACGTAAAATTATTTTTAGGAAGGCTTCTAATACTCTTGTAATAACAATCAAGATCACGAACTACATCTACATTTATACTCCGCAAGCCACCCAACGGAGTGTGGCGGAGGGCACTTTACGTGCCATTGTCATTACCTCCCTCTTCTGTTCCAGTCGCGAATGGTTCGCGGGAAGAACGACTGCCGGAAAGCCTCCGTGCGCGCTCGAATCTCTCTAATTTTTCATTCGTGATCTCCTCGGGAGGTGTAAGTAGGGGGAAGCAATATATTCGATACCTCATCCAGAAACGCACCCTCTCTAAACCTGGACAGCAAGCTACACCGCGATACAGAGCGCCTCTCTTGCAGAGTCTGCCACTTGAGTTTGCTAAACATCTCCGTAACGCTATCACGCTTACCAAATAAACGAAACGCGCCGCTCTTCTTTGTATCTTCTCTATCTCCTCCGTCAACCCGATCTGGTACGGACACCACACTGATGAGAAGTACTCAAGTATAGGTCGAATGAGTGTTTTGTAAGCCACCTCCTTTGTTGATGGACTACATTTTCTAAGGACTCTCCCAATGAATCTCAACCCGGTACCCGTTGTTGTATGCGTAGTTGCTATAATGTTTCTGCAAGTTTCTTAAGAATAATTAGTGAAAACAAAAGTGCGTACTTTTATTTCCACTTACTATATATATATATATATATATATATATATATATATATATATATATATATATATATATATATATATACTGAAAAATCAGAGGAAATATAGGGGTCGTCGGGCATATTTCCTCTGATTTTTCAGCAGATATTTGGAAAAATGGCTCTGAGCACTATGGGACTTAACTTCTGAGGCCATCAGTCCCATAGAACTTAGAACTACTTAAACCTTACTAACCTAAGGGCATCACACACACCCATGCCCGAGGCAGGATGCGAACCTGCGACCGTAGCGGTCGCGCGGTTCCAGACTGTAGCTCCTAGAACCGCTCGGCCACCCCGAGATATTTGGAGTTTTCCAATATGTATGTGGAGTCAGCCTAAAGAAATGCTGTTCATTACATCTTTTATGCGGCACACAGTGTGCCTGGAAAACGCCGGTATGGTTCCCATTGAAAGCAAAATAATTATTGAAGTTTTAAAACAGAATTGTAATTGTCCATTCGATTCAACAGTCCCATATAATTCTAGTCTGACATTCGTTTCATCGATATGCATTAAGAGGGAGAGTAAAACGTGAGAACTAACCAGTACTCCAGCGGTGACCGCACCGCCTTGGCCCTCGCTGACCGCTCCGGTCGCAGGTTCGAATCCTGCCTCGGGCATGGATGTGTGTGATGTCCTTAGGTTAGTTAGGTTTAAGTAGTTCTAAGTTCTAGGGGACTGATGGCCTCAGAAGTTAAGTGCCATAGTGCTCAGAGCCATTTGAACGATTTGAACCCTCGCTGACTGCTACCGCCATGCAGCAACGCTGCTTGTTCGCTGCTGGAGTGCTGGTTATTCTTTATGTTTTACTATCCCTCTTGATACATATCGATGAAACGAATAATATGGGACCGATCAATCGCTTGGACACTTAAAAATCCGCTTTAAAAATCTTTTTAGTCGTGACTGGAGACAAAACGACACTTTCTGTAGGCAATGCGCGTGGCATCATAAACCTGAAGAGCAGTATTTGTTTTTGATACTTCCAGCTATACACTGCAAAAATGACATTGCACATATCCACCGAAACACCAGAGAAAATGTTCTAACTGGTGTTTCTCATACAATCGCTTAACCCTTCGTAAAGTTCCGGCTGCATATTTTCGAACTTCACGGAATACATCAAAATCTTCAGGTCTCCTGGTCGAGTTCTTTTTTCGAGGCATTTGTTCTTTGGACCCCCACCTCATCACAAACCTCATTCCCCCATCTACGCTTTCTCTTTTTAGCTGTCAGGACTGCAGTATTAGCTGCTTGTTGGATGTTGGAGGCGATGTTCGTCCATTTATGAGATTCGAATGGCAGTTGCCGGTGATATTGCTCCAATACGTTTTGATTGAACTTCGCAACGTCATATTTATGAATTTTACTTCCTGTTTCAGGGCCCTATTGAGAGGGATGAATTTCATTGTGATCTTGGAGAGGTAATCATCCGAGTCAAACTGGGCCCCTCTCTGTACTTAATTGCTCTTCTAGAGATTGCTGCATGATCAATCTGTTTCTCTCCACACACATTGCCTGGTGATCGCCAAGTCTTCTGTTTACTTGGCTTGTGTTTGTAAACTGCTGTCATTATCTGAAGATTGAAGGATCGACACAGATTGACGAGTCTTATACCATTTCTGTTAGTCATCCTGTGAGCAGGGTTCTTTCCCATTGGTGATCTGAATTGCGGTTCTGTTTCCGGCTGAGCGTTAAAGTCACCTAGTAGGATCTTTATGTTCTTAGATAGTATTTTCTCTAACTGTTCTTCAAGAAGGTTCCAGAACTGTTCAACTTCATCAGGTTACCTCCCATTAGGAAAGCTGGTGTACTCAGCGACTGTGATATTATTCATAAATTATAGAGCGCAGCAGTCAGTCGTCCTTCCCTTTCTTTTCTTTTCTTTTCTTTTTTTTTTTTTTTTTTTTTGCAGGTTTTATTTGGCAAATCCAGATTTCGGCTAGTGCCTATTCAAAGAACTGTGACTGACTCTCGAACAACAGGGAACTGACATGAACTGAGACTAGAAAATAGGGCACTAGCCGAATTCTGGAACTGCCAAATAAAACTTGAAAAAAAAGGACGACTGATTACTGCGCTCTATAATTTATAAATTGTGCAACTTTCTCGGGATTACGCCTGTTGTCTTCATTCATTGGTACATGCGCATTTCTCCGTGAGTATCCTTTGTTACCACACCTGAGAGTTAGGATAGAAAGTCTCTCAGAAGGGCTGAAGAACTCCACGATTAAACTGACAACCTTCTTATGAACAACAGAAGCTGTGCCAAGTACAGGCATGTTCTTACCTATTTTGACTGCCCTTTTGCTTTTATAAATCCTGTAACCTTCACTGTCCATTGTGTCTTCATCTAGGTATCTGGTTTCTAGAATGCCAAGATGGTTATGTCATGTCTGTCCACTATCATCGTCAACTCTTTGTGTTTCCCAACTTTCAATAGAGGATTAACGCACAAAATATCGAAATAGTAATTCTGTTTTGTCTTGCATTTTGTATGCGTAGTCGCGTCTTCAAAGCATCTAGGTTCAGGCTCCCCAGAATCCACAGACCTGATTGCACTCCTAAGAGTGGTACTACCTGGGGTAGTGTACTTTTGTGACGAAATTCCATAATGCTTGGTGGTTCAAACTAGTGTGAGTTGGACATCTCCTTCCCGGAAACTTGATAATAGGCCACTCGTCTGGAGTCAGACGCCCTTCGCAGTCACTGCTCTGAAAAATAGACGCTGCTAAATAAAAATAGTTAATCCGCTTTATCCACCGTTGGGACATCGGTTTCGATTTCTGCGTTCAAAACCGTTGGCCATTTTCACCGTCACTCAGGCAGGGGCCCTCACAAGGCACTATCAGCCGGACCAGCCGAACCAAGGTTTTTTTAAAGAGGTGTTACTCCTCTATCAACCCCCCCCCCCTTTCGTTCTGGCTTGAGACAGAGAGATCCTGACTCTAGCGGGGTTATTATTATTATCATTACAGGATTAATTAACACAGAACCAGATGAGATACCTACAAGAATCTATAACGATTATGCGAAAGACCTTACTCGTCTACTAGCAGTAATTTGTCGTACACAGAGGAGCCAAAGGAACTGGTACACAAGCCTGGTATGAAGTAATGCTGAAGGAAACTGACACCCTGAATCCTCCAGAGATGCTCATAAATCCGTAAGAGTACGAGGGAGTGGCGATCTCTTCTGAACAGTACGTTGCAAGGCATCCCACATTTGCCCAATAATGTTGGTGTCTGTGAAGGTTGGTGGCCAGCAGAAGAGTTTTCTTGGAGCCATTCTGTAGCAATTCTGGACGTATGGGGTGGCGCATTGTCGCCCTGGAATTGTCCAAGTCTGTCGGAATGCACAATGGACATGAATGGATGCAGGTGAGCAGACAGGATGCTTACGTACGTGTGATCTGTCAGTCGTATCTAGACGTATGAGGAGTGCCATATCACTTCAACCGCACACGCACCACACCATTACAGAGCTTCCGTCAGCTTTAACAGTCCCCTGCTGACATGCGGGATCCATGGATTCATGAGGTTTTCTCCATATCCGTACACGCCCATACTCTCGGTACGATTTGAAACGAGACTCATCCGACCAGGAAAAATGTTTCCTGTCATCAATAGTCCAATGTCGGTGTTGACGAGCCCAGGTGAGGCGTAAAGCTTCGTGTCGTGCAGTTATCAAGCGTACACGATAGGGCCTTGGGCTCCGAAAGCCCATATCGATGATGTCTCGTTGAATGGTTCGCACGCTGACACTTGTTGATAGCCCGGCACTGAAGCCTGCAGCAATCTGCGGAAGGTTTACACTTCGGCCACGTTAAACAATTCCTTTCAGCTGTCGTTGGTCCCGTTCTTGCAGTATGTTTTCCTGGCCGCAGCGATATCGGAGATTTGGTGTTTTACCGGGCTCCTGGATGCTGTAGGGAACTGACACCATGAATACTGCAGAGCTGTTCATAAATCCGTAAGAGTACGAAGGAGTGGCGATTTCTTCTGAACAGTACGTTGCAAGGCATCCCACATTTGCCCAATAATGTTGGTGTCTGTGAAGGTTGGTGGCCAGAAGAAGAGTTTTCCTGGAGCCACTATGTAGCAATTCTGAACGTGTGGAGTGGCGCATTGTCGCCCTGGAATTGTCCAAGTCTGTCGGAATGCACGATGGACATGAATGGATGCAGGTGAGCAGGCAGGATGCTTACGTACGTGTGATCTGTCTGTTGCCATTTTAGCACCAATAACCATCTAACAATTGCTCCAGAGACTTTTTGTCTTATATAGGCGTTGCCGACCGCAGCGCCGTAATCTGCCTGTTTACATATCTCTGTATTTCAGTAAGCATGCCTATGCCAGTTTGGCACTTCAGTGCAGACCTCTTGAGCAACGAAGGTGACCTAGCTACTGGAAGAAAGAGCATGTTACTCCTGTTTTTAAGAAGGGGCGTAGAGCAGATGCACACAATTATAGACCTATATCGTTGACGTCAATCTGTTGCAGAATTATTGAACATGTTTTATGCTCAAGAATTATGACGTTCTTCGAGAAAGAAAGTCTCCTCTATAAAAATCAACATGGATTCCGGAGACTGAGATCCTGCGAAACTCAGCTCGCTCTGTTCTTCCTTGAGATCCACAGCGCCGTAGACAATGGCGCTCAGGTTGATGGTGTATTTCTTGACTTCAGGAAGAAAATTTGACACCATCTGGCACTGCTGTTTAGTGAAAAAAAAGAGAACGAGCTAAACGAGTATCGGAGCAGATTTGCGACTGGATTCAAGACTTCCTTCCATATAGAATTCACCATGTCGCTCTTAACGGAACGAAATCGGCAGATGAAAAGGTAATTTCTGGAATACCCCAGGATGTGTGATAGAATCGTTACTGGTACCAATATATAAATAAATGATCTAGTAGAAATCTTCGGATGCTCTCTAAGTATGTTCGCAGATGATTCGGCTGTCTATAAAGAAAGCAGCAACGCCAAAAGGCAGCATCGATTTGCAACACGACTTGCTGAGGATTGATGAATAGTGGACGCTCTGGCAGTTGACCCTGGACGTAAGGAAATGTAATATATTGCGCATACATAGGAAAATAAATCCCCTACTGTATAGCTACACTATTGATGGCAAATCGCTGGAAACAGTATTTGTCGAAAAATATCTAGGAACAACTATTCAGAGCGACCTTACGTGTAATGAGCACGTAAAACAAATAGTGCGAAAAACACATTCATAGAAACAGTCTTAAGGAAATGTAACTCATCCACAAAGGAAATGGCTTATAATGCGCTTGTTCGACCGATTCTTGAGTATTGCTCATCTATTTGGGATCCCTACCAGATAGGACTGATAGAAGAGGTAGAGGAGATCCAACGAAGTGCGGCACGCTTCGTCACATGATCGTTTTGTCGGCACTAGAGCGTTACATACATGCTCAACAAACTCCATCGGCAGTCGTTGCAAGAGAGGCGTTGTGCATCACGGAGAGATTTACAGTTGAAATTTTGAGGGAGAACAATTTCCGGGAACAGTGTGACAAATTATTTCGTCCACCCAAAACGTCTCGCGAAATGATCATAGGGAGAAAATTCGAGAAATTAGAGCCAGTAAAGAGGCTTACCGCTATTCTCGAGTTGAACACGATTGGAGGGCTTAGTTAGCGGTACAAAATGTACCGTCCGCCACACATCATTTGCTGGCTTGCGTAGTATGACGTAGATGAAGCATCTTTGGTATAAAGTTTTCTCTCCTTAAATCAACTTCTTAAGGTCATCTGAAATGATTGGAGCATTCTGTTTGTCTACACTCTTACTCTGTTCCTAGTTCTCGTAGAGCAATTTTCCTGATTGTTTATGTAATATTCTCATACTCCCTTTCAACATTGTCATCTTCTGCACAGTTTCTAGTTCACACTCTAATCTTAGTTGAAATAAATCCTTGACGCTGAACTGCTTTAGGAGAAAGAGCTTGTACCATGTCTGTTATAGTTTTTCTTCGTTGTTCTGGATAGTCACTTCTCCTGTTTTTGAGATTTGCTTCCAAACGGATATGTCATCTTCGACAAAACTAAGTAATGATCAGATCGACAATTGGCTCCCCGCATTGCTCTAGAGTTTTAAACTACCATATCGCATCTTTTCTTAGTAATGATGTAATCAGTTAATCATTTATGCTGTAATGATGGCCTTTCCTACGTATGTGAATATATGTATGTGAAAAATGTGTTTTCAGAATTCTTAAGTAATACTGGTTTCAGAATTCCATAAGATTTTCTCCATAACTATTAACAACACGTTCTCCGTATCTTCCTACAACTGCATCATTTACTTGTGAGTCCACTCTTGCATTAAGAGCTCCTGTTATTATTACTTCTTGATGGTTTTTAACTTGATAGAGTAGGTGGTCAACTTTCTGGTAAAAATGATCTCTCTTTTTCTGTGGCGTATCATCATTCGGTGCATATATTCCTATTATAACCGTTTCAATCCCATATAACTTAATGGTGACAGTTACATTTCTTTCATATAAAATTGTGTAGTCCTGGATGTAAGTGCTCAGAATGTTATTAATTACAGTGGAAACACCTGCTTTTGGCCGCGCAGGGTAGCCGAGCGGTGTGAGGCGTCTTGTCACGGTCCGCGCGGCTTCCCTCGTCGGAGGTTCGAGTCCTCCCGCGGGCATGGGTGTGTGCCGTCCTTAGCGTAAGTTAGTCCAAGTTAGAATACGTGGTGTGTAAGCTTTCCCGATGACGTCAGCAGTTGGGTCCCATAAGGCCTTACCACAAATTTCCAATTTCCAGAATGAGATTTTCACTTTGCAGCGGAGTGTGCGCTGCTATGAAATTTACTGGCAGATTAAAACTGTGTGCCGGACCGAGACTCGAACTCGGGACCTTTGCCTTTCGTGGGCGAGTGTTCTACCAACTGAGCTACCCAAGCTGTGAGGACGAGGCGTGAGTCATGCTTGGGTAGCTCAGTTGGTAGAGAACTTGCCCGCGAAAGGCAAAGGTCCCGAGTTCGAGTCTCCGTCCGGCACACAGTTTTAATCTGCCAGGAAGTTTCATATCAGCGCATACTCCGCTGCAGAGTGAAAATCTAATTCTGGAAACATCCCCTAGGCTGTGGTTATGCCATGTCTCCGCAATATCCTTTCTTTCAGGAGTGCTAGTTCTGCAAGGTTCGCAGGAGAGCTTCTGTAAAGTTTAGAAGGTAGGAGACGAGGTACTGGCAGAAGTGAAGCTGTGAGGACGGGGCGTGAGTCGTGCTTGTGTAGCTCAGTTTGTAGAGCACTTTCCCGCTAAAGGTAAGAGTCCCGAGTTCGAGTCTCGGTTCTGCACACAGTTTTAATCTGCCAAGAAGTTTCTATTTCCAATTTTTTTTCCTGCTTTCGCCCGTTTATGTCTCTCAACTCTGGATCAAAACTGAATAAAATGTCCAAATTTATCTTTCCTTGTCCCTTTGTTTTAGTTCCAGGCGAAACAATTGTGTCCATACTCAGTCGATAAAGTTAATTCTTTATTTCAGTGTACTTACTCGTATTTGTCACGCTCTGAACTTTTTATGCACCCAATCTCGACGTCCGTTTCCTTGCCAGTGGTTGTCGTAATGTTTTTCCATTCACGTTTCGAGACTTCGCTTTAGATTCTCGAGCCTTAGAAAGTTTTTATGGGTAACGGGTGCTGGAACATTGACCCCCCCCCCCCTCCATCCACAACCTGAAGGGGCAGAACTAGACATAAGGATTTACTCACCTAGGTGGATTGGCTGCAACCCACACACTCAGCGTCAGAACGATCTGCCACGGGTGATCCTGCCAATGTATAGCTCCAGCCAGCATAGTTCCGTGGGTCATTGAGGCCCACAAACCTCCTACCACGATAAAGTGGTAGTCCATAAGAAGGGAAATCATATACATAAAATAAGGTTAAAGAAGTGGTAGTGATGATTTTAATGCTGTTATTTAGAATAAAAGTTTCTCTCATATATAAATCAACACTAACACTTCTTTAACTTTATTTTGTACTATTATTATGACTAATATTGTCATAGGACATGTGGCACGGCTTCAGATTTCTTCTTGTAGTAGACTCCTCATCGATCCACTGAAGATTTAATCCGGTGTCGTGAAATCGAGTGTCGCACGAAGGACAGCCATCTGCTCTATACCGATCTCTGCATCACTCACGCAACAAAGAAACACACAAAACTAACACGTTTTTATTTAAATAGTTATTACTGTAAAGATAATTAACACGCATACATAACGTACTATATAGCATACGTTATTGCATAGCTTGGAGGCGGAAAACTCCACAGTGGTACAGCCCAAATTCTTTATCGCTTTACTTGGCACTGATGGTTGCGCGCGGAAGTACCAGACACTGGTTCGGTTGGGGGCACGCCTGACAGATTCGGCCAGTGGGAGGTGAGGTTATTGCAACAAGTCGGTCCCCGGGTATCAGCGCCGCCTGTTGCCTGTGCCGTGTTTGCAGAAGCGCGCGCACCAGGGGCAGCTTGAGCAATTACCCAGCCTGCCCCGGGGCGAGAGCGGCCCTAGCTTCCAGTCCACCTCCCCCAGTCTCCCATCATTAATTTTAATTTACGCTACGCCTTCATGGCGGCTCCCGAAGGCTTAGTCTATCCCGAACCCTCTTCCTTTGGCGGATGGCTTTCATTACGTTAAACAGCCCTCCGCTTATAAAAATGCGTAAACTTTCTCAAGAAAATTTCACTGAGCGCCAGGCTCAGGCAGTTCTAACGTGTATTCATGGCAAATTTTCGTCTCGTCCTCAGTCTCTGTAACAAATATTTTGTAAAATCTAGCGTTCAAACCTCAACTGATGGTTTCTGCAAAATCCGAAACGGTTTTATTATTAGTATTTACATCCGCATTCATTCACTCCCTTCATAAGATATGTGACAGAAAGGACCCAAACAATTCTTGTTGTGTCATCTCTTAGTAACCCACAAGATATTTTCGAACGTGCTTCAGACTAGGCAAGAGAAACGGTTACACACACAGCTGGATGAATACTAAAAAGGGTATAGCAAAGGACCTTCACGCGTTGAGAAGCGCATAAATGTTAAATGTACAAGTAAGAAATTCTTATTGATCTTCCTAAATTTCAGAATGGTTTATGATTCAAATTATCTTGAAAGCCTGAAAGAATTACGCTTAGGTAATGAAACAACGGCATTTATCTTACAAACTCTTATTGACACAACATCCAAAGTGAAGTGTATGGGAAAGGTTCCATACGTTTCTGAAATCGGGTCGAGAGTCACAGAATAGATGAAGTCTCCTCGCCTCCACGTTTCAACTATGTGTTCGGGGATGGGATCCGCTAGTGGCGGAAAGGAACCAGGGACAAATATTTTGAAAAAGAATTCAGAACTGGCTATGAAAACATTGAATTCCCCAGTTGAATGCCTGGTCTTAACAGAAGACCTCGCAATGTTTTCAGATTGGCTAAACACAAGTCAAAGAGATGGCTACTGGTCGTCCTCGAGAAAAATTGGTTTGAAATCAAACGGATGGAGAAATTTAAATACTTAGGAGAGTAGATAGAGGAGAAGACCTCTGAGAATACAAGGTTATGCATCACACTTCAGGAAAATTGAAATAGCATATTAACTAACAAAAAGTGCGAAAAAGAATAAATCAATAGCAGTTAATTCCAAGACATGATATGACGACGATAGGCCTTATATCTCGCTGAATGGTTTGCTATGAATAGAAAAAAAACTCTCCCGAGAAATCAGAAATAAAATTTTGATTCAAATCCTAGGCCCAATCAAAGTAAATGGTGGTTTCAGGACACAACCATATACACTTATAGAAAAGATCGCAGTCACTTGTTTTTGTGGCCATATTGGTCGTGCCTGTAAATTTAGCACAAAGTGCTTCTTGATGTACAGAACAGTGAATCCTGTCTGTTGATCATTGTAATTTTTTTTCTCATTCATTGTTAACTAAATCTGTAAATGTTTTCTGCGTAGTATTTTAACATTGTTTCAGTGAAGATTTGCAGTACCTGTCCCCTATCTGACTGCATAATAGATATCGAGAATTCAACTCTGACCCAGGAGTAATCGCAGATAAACTGTGCAGAATTTTAATCAAAATTCAGCAATAATTTAACCAGTTGATGTAAGTTTCACAACCGCAAGTAACTGATGTAACCTCACCTAACTTCCCCACCACCGTAAAATTTCCAAACCAGTTAACATCGACACCACGCATGGCCAGTTTTCCGCCTCATGTAGAACTCTCCAGGGCACAAGAATACAACGCACCGAGACAAGGCACCAGAATTGCGAAAGCATGCGCAAACAAGAAACCACTCGTGGCTTCCAAACTGCAGAAAGCTTCCCATTGGCTACTAGACAATCCGAGTTCCCAAATATGGGAAAGCATCTCAGCGGACATGCAAAGAGGTTGCTCAAAGAGTTAATTTCGATCAGTCGAAGTGAGCACAGTACGGATACTGTCGCGATCTACTGCAAGCAAAATATAGTAAAAATGAAATTGCAGAATGAACAGGCAGTTTTCAAGGATAGGATAATAGAAGCAAAAACCTTCCACTAAGCGTGTGCCTACAAACGAACCGTTAGCCAGACAATTGTGAATAAATGGGTACGCATCGACACTGATTTCAGTATCAAATATTGTCCTAGTTAATACAGATGGATTTGAAATCCAAACTTATCGATTAAGTCACACTTACTGGTGCTCAAAATCCAACTTAAGTCTACCTATCGACACACGTTCTAGTCACCACTAGGTACGTTCGATGTCAACGTGCAATTACTAGTCACAGACGGCAGATGGCAGCACTAACATGGTGGAGAGGGGGGGGGGGGAGGGGAATGTATACAAATCGTGTGATGGACGCAGCAAACAGTTCACTCGTTGTCGTAATGCCGAAACGGATGGATCTATCCGACGACCAAAAGGATATCATTATTGTCTTTGGCGCCAAGGGTGAAAGTATTTCCGAAACGACTAAGCTTGTAAACCGTCCACGTGCCGCTGTGGTTAAGTTATAGCATGCGTGGTAAAATGGTGCTATACAAAACCGACCCCAAGCGTGATGCACCACTGCCCATAGGTGACAGCGGTGAGTGGCGGTTGCGGAGATGTGCAACTGTTGAGAAACTGACCGCCCAGCTGAACCAAGAGGCTACGAAAAATGTCTCCTCAACAATCCTTCCCCGAACATTGATGGCTCCTTGTTCATACACCCATTTTGACTATGTTCATCGGCGACGGAAGCTGGAATTAGCACAACTATATTGCAACTATACATCCACCGAGTGTCGACAGGTGGCCTTTCCTGACGGGCAAACGGCGCTTGGCGTGTACGGCCCTACAACTATCGTCGGATGGATCCAGGTCACAGGAGGGAGCGTTTTGATCTGGGGAATGTTTTATGGCATTCCTTGGGCGATCTGGAAGACACAGTGGATCAATACAAGTATGCATCTATCCTTGGAGATCATGTTCTCCCACACACGGAGTTTAGTTTTTCGTCGGCGCGGTGACATTTACCAGCAGGACAATGCAACGTGTCACACAGCTCGCAGTGTACGTGTGTGGTTGGAAGAGCACGAGGATGACTTTGCCGTACTATCCTGCCCATCAAACTCCCCGGATTTAAACGTAACCGAGAATCTATGGGGCCACTTCGAGAGGACTGTCTGCACCATGAATCATGAACCAAGAAACTCAGCACAGCTGGCCACGGCACGGGAGTCGGAATGACTCCACATACCTGTCGGTATCGTCAAGAACCTCACTGACTGCTGGACGGTGTGACCGAGCGGTTCTAGGTGCTTCAGTCCGGAACCGCGCGACTGCTACGGTCGCAGGTTCGAATCCTGGCTCTCGCATGGATGTGTGTGATGTCGTTAGGTTAGTTAGGTTTAAGTAGTTCTGCGTTCTAGGGGACTGATGACCTAAGATGTTAAGTCCCATAGTGAGTAGAGACATTTGAACCTCACTGACTCTCTTCCTGTCTTCCTGCATGTCCGCGCCACCAAAGGTGGTTATGTAGGCTTCCCGTAGGTGGTCTCTTTAAAGTGACTGGAACGTGTCATACTGATTCAGTGCCTTACATATTGCTATTTACTGAACACTCGTACCTATTAAAGGTGGGATTCCATTTGTCTTCATTTTCATGCAAGACCGCTCTCGTCTCTGTAATAAGCTCCAGACGATCTCATAAATCTGGATGACACTGGACGGTACGCTGCTCCAGTTCTTCAACAGTACCAAGGGTTACGCTGTGCACTTCACTTTTGAGGTGACCACAGGTACCAATTTTCAGAGGATCGTGGCTAAGTGAGCTTACAGGGAAGCTAGAGATCATTCCAACTTGGACAATATTGGCGCAACGGGTATCGTGTTACTGCAGCAGAAAAATGTGCCAGTTTGAAGACATGCGTGTACTAATGTACTACATTCTGAAATCAAGAGCTTTGGTTAAAATTTGAGGGCTGATAGCTGGGGCGTGGTCTAAGAGTTTACAATTGAAATATATTTATTTTTTCCAATGACTGAAGAAACAGGATGTGTTGACGATCTTGTAGCTGTCCTAAATTTATGAAATTTATTCGCGGTCACAGAATCTTTCTGACATTAGTTGCAAATCCCTAATACGTGGAAAACATGAAAAATCGTGCCGGACTGGAACTCGAAACAGGATTTCCCGCTTGTCACAAGCAGTCATCTTAATCACTTCAGCTATCTCAACACGCTTCCAGGATCGAGCCAAACTTCCATGTATCATGCTGTCTGCGAGTCGTAGCTCGCTGCTTCATTTGGATTCCCTCCACAAGGTTACAAGAAGCCAGACGTCACCAGTGTCTGTTCGTGTATACATTGTGTAAAATAAGTATTACAATGACGATTGTAATACTAAAGTTGAATTTGTTTTTTTTTTCCTTGGAACCTTGTGGAGGGAATCCAAGTAAAGTTGCGAGCGATGTGGTTGTAGACAATATGACATATGGGAGTTTGGGTCAGTCCTCGATGCGTGTACAGATAGCCGAAGAGCTTAAGGGAACTGCTCGAGTCAAGCAGGAAATCCGGGTTCGAGACCCGGTCTGGCAAAAATTTTCTTGTGTCATCAATAGGTAATATATTCGTAACTAACGCAGCTAATATCAGAAAGATTCCGGAAGTGCGAATAAATTTCATGGACTACATTGGTGCCAACTAGGGTAATGTTTTTTACTGAGTCAATGGTAGTTCGTGACAATAGTTTCGCAATTACCTCACAAATGGTTCGCTTAAAACCCTATTTTTACTGGATTGTTTTGTTTCTGTTTTCGTATACTTTCACCGGTGTCAGTTTCCAGTGCTAGCCATTAAAATTGCAGTATCAGGAAAAATGGCAAACAACGAAGTATTACTTATTGTACGTGTACAATACAGTAGGAACAATACATGATTAAATTTGTAGGCATCTGAGCGTATGCAGGGTGCGAGATTTAACACACAGAGATGCCACTTCATGCCGCATCGATGGCTCGAGCCCTCCAGGACAGGAAGTCGAACTTTCATGACAGTTGAGGATACGTCATACTATGCTGCTTCAGCTCTGTACTAGAGTTCATCAGTCTTAGTGGATGGCAAGTTGTGCCAGTCTCTAGTCTCTAAGCAAGCCACTACCAGTTGGCTTCAGTAGGTGAGAGATCTGGAGAACATGCCACCTAGGCATGGGGGCAAGGGGGCAAGTCAATATAACGAGTAATATGCAGCCTTGCGTTATCTTGTTGAAAGATCACGACATGGAGGCTTCGGCTGTTTCTCAGTAACGTAGCGTCTGCTGTCCAGATTATTGGCTACAAGAACCAGAGGCGACCATGTTGTATATCCAACGGACTTCCATGTCCTCAGGCCAGGTTCAGGGCTCCAATGACGATGACGAATGAAATCTCACAATGTACAATCTCCTGATAGATTATACACGCGGGTACGCCGATCGTGATTGTGTATGCAGGTCCGAGACGTCGTGCCACTTCTGTGCCTAGTATTACTTTTAGGAGCACTACGGTCTCCGCTCCTCCTTGCTCCCACCTCAAGCGAAGCAATGGCAACTGTCGTTTTGTTAACAGTCTATTGTGCTCCAGACGTCATTGTTATGTCGAAAGTGAAGCTTCTCTTGGTGTAAGTAGAGTATCCAAATACTTGACATAGCTGTAAAATAATACACAACCAACGTTTTGTCCTCTCAGGTCGCCGAGATCATGCTTGGCGTTCGGTTGGCCATCCAGAACCCATCGATTCCATTTTCACATGACAATCGCGACATTCCGACCAACTGAGCAGAAGTGTCCCAGAGCGGCAAACCGCGGTCTCGATAGGCCATAATCCCGTCATTGTCGAATTGCAGCACAGGCTGATAAACATTTTTCCCATTTACATGAAGTATAACTCGACTTTCTCACGACATATCAACATTCAGAGGCTGTTTATATCTGAGGGACCCACTGAGTATATCTTTATATAGAGCACTTAGATGCACACTACGAGGTGCATTCAGTAAGTAATACAACATATCTTTCTTCTGAAATCAGTTGGATTTTATTCAGAATTGCAATACGCCCTGTCATTCCCCACTCCTTTGGCTACAAATCCCTGTTTCTCAAGATAATCTCCCTTCAGAGCGACAGCCTCATGTCACCTTACTGGGAGGGCCTCTATGCCCCCATGGTACCATTCTACGGTACCACTCTACTGGTCGAACCGAGGGAGGTGGCGCTGTGGTTAGCACACTGGACTCGCATTCAGGAACACGACGGTTCAAATCCGGTTCCGGCCATCCTGATTTAGGTTTTCCGTGATTTTCCTAAATCACTTCAGTCAAATGCTGGGATGGTTCCTTTGAAAGGATACGGGTGATTTTCTTCACCATCCTTCCTTTCTTCGAGCTCGTGCTCCGCCTCTAATGAGCTCGTTGTCGACGGTACATCAAAAACTAATCTCCTCCTCATTTACAGGTAGAGTTTGAGCTCAATCAGTAACTTCCCTATTTTCCAAGTGCTGTCCATCGTGGAGTGCATCCTTTATTGGGCCTAACAGATGCTCCTTCGTTGCTCTTTATGATATTCTATTAGATGGTGAAGAACCCAGTGGGCACACACTATTCCACTGAGTACCCCAACTGGTGGACGAGAGCGTGAGCCCTACCAGTAGAGACATCGAGTTGAGCAGCGAGGTGTTTGATTGTGACCCGTCGATCACCTCGGAAAAGGGTGTCCGCATGTTCTAACATTCGAGGAGTCACAGCTGCGTGCGACCATTCGGCACGTGAAAGGTAGGACACGTTCGCACGACCTTGTTCGATGATGACAAACGCCTCGGCCAACGACTCATACGCTTTTGTTCACTGCCAGGTCTCCGTAGACGTTCTGCAAGCGTCTTTAAACATCTGCGATGTTCTGCTTTTCCGCCAAGAGAAACCAAATGAGAAGTCTCTGGTTGGTATGCACCTCCGTTGCAGACGCCATTTTGAAGGGTACGTATAGCGCCACCACCAATTAGAAGTTAACGAAAGTACAGGGGATGAAGTGGGAGTATTTCAGGATATCCCACAACAAATTCAGCATTTTTCCAACCAAAAATGGCTGAAGAAAACAAAATGTGTTGTGTTACATATTGAACGCCCTGGAGAGGATGTGCTGATATGGTATTGTGCATATGCAGACATGCAGTATACTTCACACTGTAGTATACTTCATATCAATTTCACGTTTCTTGCATGTTGCCTTCATAATTCTACAATTGTAATTACCAGGAATAATATTTTCTTTTTGGGGGGGGGGGCGAGGGGGGGGGGGGGTTGGTTGCGTGGATGTGTGGTTATCAGTCTTCTGACTGGTTCGTTGTGGCATCCTATGAATTGCTCTCTTGTGCCAACCTTTTCTTCTTGCACCCTACGTCCTCAAATGTTTGTTCGATATATTCCAGTCCATCCCTTCCCCTACACTTTTTAACCTTTACAACTCCCTCTAGTACCATGTAAGTTATTCCTTGATGTCTTAACGTATATCCCACTATCCTGTCTCTTTTTTTCTTGTCAATGTTTTCCCTATGTTCCTCTCGTCATCGATTCTCCGCAATTCACATAGTTCTCGGTGTCCGTCTATAGCACCACATCTCATACGCTTGGATTTACTTCTGTTTCGGTTTTCCTGCTGTCCATGATTCACTACCATACAATGCTGTGCTCTCAGAAACGTTTTCTCAGATTAAGGTCGATGTTTGATACCACCGGTTTTCTCTTTTCCAGGAATGCCCTCTTTACGCGTGTTAATCTACTTTTTGTGTCCTCGTTGTTTCATCCATCTTGTCTTATTTTGCTTCCAAGGTAGTAGAATTCACTAGCTTCATCTACTTCGTTGTCCCTAGTTCTGACTGTATCGTATATTATCCGTCTTTCCCTATACCTTGCCCCTATTTCTCTCAGAATTTCAAAAATCTCGCACCATTTTAGATTTCCGAATACTGTTTTCAGGTTGACGAATCCTACGAATGTGTTTTGATTTTCCTTAAGTATTCCTTTCATTATCAATTCCCACGTCAGAACTGCCTCTCTGCTGCATTCAACTTCCCAAAAGCTATCCTGATCGTGACGTTGTTTTGTATATTATTCTTTTCAGGAAAATGGATGATTGAGTCGATAAGGTGAGTGTACATTATTTATGACGCTTATCCGCACTTGCTGTTTTTGGGGCAATGTAGTTGATATACACTCCTGGAAACTGAAATAAGAACACCGTGAATTCATTGTCCCAGGAAGGGGAAACTTTATTGACACATTCCTGGGGTCAGATACATCACATGATCACACTGACAGAACCACAGGAACATAGACACAGGCAACAGAGCATGCACAATGTCGGCACTAGTACAGTGTACATCCACCTTTCGCAGCAATGCAGGCTGCTATTCTCCCATGGAGACGATCGTAGAGATGCTGGATGTAGTCCTGTGGAACGGCTTGCCATGCCATTTCCACCTGGCGCCTCAGTTGGACCAGCGTTCGTGCTGGACGTGCAGACCGCGTGAGACGACGCTTCATCCAGTCCCAAACATGCTCAATGGGGGACAGATCCGGAGATCTTGCTAGCCAGGGTAGTTGACTTACACCTTCTAGAGCACGTTGGGTGGCACGGGATACATGCGGACGTGCATTGTCCTGTTGGAACAGCAAGTTCCCTTGCCGGTCTAGGAATGGTAGAACGATGGGTTCGATGACGGTTTGGATGTACCGTGCACTATTCAGTGTCCCCTCGACGATCACCAGTGGTGTACGGCCAGTGTAGGAGATCGCTCCCCACACCATGATGCCGGGTGTTGGCCGTGTGTGCCTCGGTCGTATGCAGTCCTGATTGTGGCGCTCACCTGCACGGCGCCAAACACGCATACGACCATCATTGGCACCAAGGCAGAAGCGACTCTCATCGCTGAAGACGACACGTCTCCATTCGTCCCTCCATTCACGCCTGTCGCGACACCACTGGAGGCGGGCTGCACGATGTTGGGGCGTGAGCGGAAGACGGCCTAACGGTGTGCGGGACCGTAGTCCAGCTTCATGGAGACGGTTGCGAATGGTCCTCGCCGATACCCCAGGAGCAACAGTGTCCCTAATTTGCTGGGAAGTGGCGGTGCGGTCCCCTAGGGCACTGCGTAGGATCCTACGGTCTTGGCGTGCATCCGTGCGTCGCTGCGGTCCGGTCCCAGGTCGACGGGCACGTGCACCTTCCGCCGACCACTGGCGACAACATCGATGTACTGTGGAGACCTCACGCCCCACGTGTTGAGCAATTCGGCGGTACGTCCACCCGGCCTCCCGCATGCCCACTATACGCCCTCGCTCAAAGTCCGTCAACTGCACATACGGTTCACGTCCACGCTGTCGCGGCATGCTACCAGTGTTAAAGACTGCGATGGAGCTCCGTATGCCACGGCAAACTGGCTGACACTGACGGCGGCGGTGCACAAATGCTGCGCAGCTAGCGCCATTCGACGGCCAACACCGCGGTTCCTGGTGTGTCCGCTGTGCCGTGCGTGTGATCATTGCTTGTACAGCCCTCTCGCAGTGTCCGGAGCAAGTATGGTGGGTCTGACACACCGGTGTCAACGTGTTCTTTTTTCCATTTCCAGGAGTGTATATTCTTATTTGATGGTAGGCCCACGCCTTGAGACTCATATATTCATGAAACGAACTTGTTTGCAATTTAATCTAATGATTTTAGAAATTTCTGAGGGGTATTGTCCATCCTATCTGCCTTATTCCATGGTTTGCTTTCCAAAGCTGTATCAAACTCTTACTCTAATGCTGGATCCCATACGCCATCCATCCTGTACAAAACGATTCTTTTAACAAACTGAAAACCAGCCATAGTACTGCATTACCAGCGTGATAAATCTCCAGATCGTCAGACAGACGTCCACTCGACGATCTGACAGCCACACCACCTGTGAAGCCAGTGGCGCCGGCTCTGCCCTGGCGGACTCCCCAGTGCGCCCCACAGAGAGAAGAGGCGGCTCGCCTCCCCTCCCATGCTGGGCACGTCCGCCAATATAGCCAACTCTCCCAGCGGCTAACGGCGTCGCGATCGGCCAGCTGCCGTCGCCAAAAATATTTAATTTTGTGCCGCGAGTCTCCTCGTCCTCCCTGGTGGCCGGCCCGCTATCCGTGACCCGCGGCCCCAAACTGTTGACGTCACCCAACGTCACCGCCAGCCAGCACGTGGACACAATAGACCTCTTCCATACTAGCAAGAATCTGATGGAGTGTTTTCCTCTTATCAACACTAATAACAAATCTGTAAGGCCGTTGTGTCTATCTTTTTGTAGTTGAACAACTAATATTCAGAACTACTATACGAATTTACATGAGGTTTTCACAGGCGCCTCCAGCATACAGCACTCTGCTATGTGGTTTCCAGCAGAAAAGACGGGTTGCAGACGCAACTTACTAATTCTGAAGAGGGTCTAAAACGATCGAAATATGTAACTTAACAAAAAGAGTACAAATGAAATCGAATAATAAATTATTTTAAACTTGAGCATAATTTGGGCCACCGTGTGGAGTTTAGGTCATCAGAATCGTATCACAGAAAAAAGATATCGTGATTTAAAGTTTTACTAAAAATTTATTGTCTCTCTGTTTTGAGTTGCAAAGCATTTCGCTCTTGTTTCAGAATATGACCGAAAGATTCAGCCTTCAGAAATTGTGAAACGAACCATGTCGACCAGGAGCGTGTGCCACAAAGAGCGCAGATTCGCCACGAGATGGAGAAATTCACAGGCGTCTATTGTGCTGAATGAGACCTAAGCACTGTAGTGTGCGAGTAAGTCAGACGAGAACCTACTTCACAGGGGAAACCCGTAGAAGCTGTTTGTGGCCATGGAGACGTAGAAGAAATATCGCGGACCGAATATCGGCCATAAAGGGAAACATTTAGGAAAATTATTTAATTCTGTAGTAATTCAGGGAATGAAGCCACAGTAATTTTAGTCTACCATCTGTCATAAATTGTCATGTTGATCCCAATAAAACTTCAATATTGACCATATGTATAACAGTTTAGGATTTAGCGTTAAAGTGAAAGTAACAAGCTTAGTAACAAAGACCTGAATCCTAAAATCTGAACGCTTTGGTCGATCGTAACGATATACATTTCACATAGAAGCGCATCATTAAAATGACAAATGTAGTAACAACTCCTCTGTAACTATTTGTTTAAAAGATATAGTAAATTCAAATTATCAGTATTTTCAATTAAGCATCAGATCATCATTTCCTCCGCACAGAACATACATCTTAGTGAATCATTAGATAATAGATAATTTAATGTAAAATTTAGCGCATAATAATTATTTTTGTTCTTTATTTATTTATCAGAAAGCCCACTGGTGCAAGGCTATTGGCTGTGACATTTAAAATTAAGAAATAAATTGTATTGGTTTTATGTAAAAGAAATTAACGTTCATTATGTAATGGATACTATTGTTACATTAATTAGAACTTGAAAGTGGTCAAGCTTTGAGTATCTGAATATGCTGAAATGTAAAATGTACGGCGCTTAGGCCTCATTCAGCACAACAGACGCCAGTCAATTTCCCCACATCGTGCCAATTCTGCGCTCTTTATGGCACACGGTCCTGGACGACAGGGTTCGTTTCACAAATCCTGAAGGCTGAGTCTTTCGGTCATATACTTAAATGATAGCGGAATTATCGTTAACTCACACACCTCCACTTCATAACATGTTGGTGTGCCATATATGTTATGAAGTAGCACTCAATTTTATGCGACACAAATTCATAATACAATAACATAAATATCCTAAGCACCATATCAATAGTGTTATTATTTCTAATTGTGATGATGCAGCATGCTTTAAATTTGAAGTAACTTATGTCTAACATAAATCACGAATTGCAGCATATTAATTAAATGCCAAATAAAACGATACATTTATCAAAATTGACTGTCTTTGAAATGCCTCAGAAGTATCAACGCCAATGCGCTCACTTTCACACAGCTTTTTCTTCACAACGAAGTCTCCAGCGGCGCTGCATAGATTCCTTGCCGAGTACCGTCCCGAAATTCTGTATCGCTTTGCATTCTATCGGCATCGTTTCGTGGGAACAATTGTGTTGAAATTCGAATCGCGTGTAGAAACCAGAAAACAAACACTTTCCGGAACCACCCAGGATCTGCACTGAACACTTCCCCCAGTGGAATCGATACAAACAGATCTAAACTACACAGTAAACAATTGATTTACGGCGTTTGCAAGATGCTCGTAAATTCTTAAATAATTCTGACATGGGATTCATGTCCCGCTAGAGACATGCATCTCGTGACAGATTCTCAATCGACTTCATCGACAAATTAATATTTCCTTTTAATTTAAATAACTCGCTTAGACTCAAAACTAACAATAAATATAAACAAATCTCACCCCTAGTTTAATTCCATGCAGTGAATCTGCGTACACAAATAGATACTCCATACAGCAATTATTCCTCCAAAATAATCTCAGATAAGTGAATAAACATATATCTGTCTCCCTACGTAAGCATTATTAATTTTCAGTTTCCAGATTTCTCCGACTTCCATGCATCCAAATTGGCTTGACCATAGCTTATAATTTGGAAATTACAACAAACATAAAGCCATCGAAAAATTTAAGCCTTACGCTTGCATATACATAAATAAATCCCTTATATATCCCCAAAACCTAAATTATATGCATGCTGTGCACTGACTTTTGACTTGATACTGCTCACCAAATCCAAATGTCTGACCTCCTCGTATCCAAATGTACGTCTAAACTACCTATTTATAATTGCAATGACCTTGTGAAAAAAAATCCTTATGTAACGAAACAACATACAAGCAACAATAAATCCTGAAATAAGACATAGCAATTACCCCTCCTAATAATCATATCATCTAAGCACAGATACACTCATTTCTTAACCTGCTTTCCCCTTCTCAATGTACAGTCTCAATTCTGTCACATTTATTAATCCTAGAAGTTTTCCTGAAACAGTGTATTTGAGGAGGTAGGCATTAGGATGTGGACGTTCGGCCACTACAAATGACCCATAGTACAGCTCAGACAAGTTTTGTATTTCTCCCTCCACTTCGCTGGACTTTTCTATTGTACGTACTAGGACTTTGTCTACTATTCATTATTTAATTGGTTTGTACCACCCATCATGCCGTTTCTTCCTTTCCGCTGCCAACTTCATTTTTTCTCCCTCCTAGACCTCTCGCTATCTTAAACTTCTCTCGAGCCCACTAAATGGTACAAATGGCTCTGAGCACTATGAGACTTAACTTCTGAGGTCATCAGTCCCCTAGAACTTAGTCCGCAGCTCGTGGCCGTGCGGTAGTGTTCTCGCTTCCCGCGCCCGGGTTCCCGGGTTCGATTCCCGGCGGGGTCAGGGATTTTCTCTGCCTCGTGATGACTGGGTGTTGTGTGATGTCCTTAGGTTAGTTAGGTTTAAGTAGTTCTAAGTTCTAGGGGACTGATGACCATAGATGTTAAGTCCCATAGTGCTCAGAGCCATTTGAACTATTTGAACCTAGAACTTAGAACTACTTAAACCTAACTAACCTAAGGACATCACACACATCCATGCCCGAGGCAGGATTCGAACCTGCGACCGTAGCGGTCGTGCAGTTCCAGCCTGTAGCGCCTAGAACCGCTCGGCCACTCCGGCCGGTCCTCGAGCCCACAAATGAATTAATAACGATCGTAATGTTCTATCATACCATTGCCAATCAACTACAGTGAAAACTTATTTCTCCTAAAGACACCATTCTGTCCAAATATCACTTTCTACATTAGAAACAAACTCACTGTATTCTCCCTTAAAATTATCGACATTAGTAGCTACAACATCATTATCATCAAATAAAGCATTATTTTTTACTTCCACATCAGTACAAACACGTTCGCAAACAGCACTTTCAACAGCCTCTGATACATCACACAACTCGCTACATAAAACCTCACTTACATCCGTCGACAAATCAGCAATATAAGAACCGTTCGTAGTTTCACCATCCTCTGCCGTTACATCACCTAAATTGTAGCTACAGAGACGTGTAATTTCAGAATCAACAGCACCATTAAACTCTGCTTCGTTTTTATTTAAACCTGAGGATAATACATTTTCCTCACCTACACGAACCTGCGCCACATTAATTACAGATCGCACATCAGATTCAGATCCACGTTCATTCTCAAACAAACATTCAATATCCACAGATCCGTCCAGAATTTTTACCTTCATTACCTTTATATTTACTAAGATGGTATCTGTTCTGTCTGAAAGAAGAGATACCATCATAGTATATATATAGTTAAGCCTCACCGGCCACTTGAGCATCTTCTTCTTCTGTGCGAATGCACAACCAGTGGCCGAACTCTTACGGGAATCGGCAACGCGCCGCGAGTAATGAGTATAATGGGCGGGAGCACTACGAATGTAGTGCGGGACAATACGTTGAGAATGTGGGTTTCGCGGGAGGCGTGTCAGAGATAGTCCCTGCAGTCGCGCTACCCGCTGTGTCCTCGGTGGCTCATATGGATAGAGCGTCTGCCATGTAAGCAGAAGATCCCGGGTTCGAGTCCTGGTCGCGGCACACATTTTCATCTGCCCCCGTTGTATGTCAACGCCTGTAAGCAGCTAAGGGTGTTCATTTCATTGTAACAGATTTCCTTCTCTGAAGTATCAATACCAGCAGCTTCAACTGTCGTAACTTTAGCAAATTAAACATCATTACTACCTTCCTTCAAAAATATTTCACCAATATACGCTGATACACTTATTTCGTTCTCGTCCTGAAAATCTGCAAATTGATTATACTGATATTAATTTGTACAGGCGCCCATTAAAAACTGACGTCTTGCCGATGATTTGTTGCCAACTATGTTTAAAATTGCAACAAGTGTCCCACAGTTGTACATTACAAAATACCCTTCCATTTGAGCCAAATCCATCCTTAATGGAGGAGGGAATGTAATATATTCGTAAACAGTCGAAAATCATGCCAGTTATCCCGAATCCTGGATTAAACAATAATATAGCTCGTTTTGGATTACTGTTTGCGTGACCTCCTTCAAACCCCTGCCAAAGGTTTAGAGTGCTAGGCGTGTCTTACCTCAACAGGACATTTTTCCTGGTAGGCCTTCATATGTGTACCAAGCATAGTCGAAATTTCTTCATGTAATCCGTAGGGATATCTTAGGTTGACAGTATTTTATTCCGCCTAGGCAGTCATAATTACGTGTATAAAGTTTGGCTGATATTTGTTCAGGCTATACAGAGTTGCACTTACAAATCCCCACTTTCTCACACTCCAACATTTGTGGCTTTCGCAGCCACGTTGCTTTATTGTCAGTTAAAGCAAACTACACTCAGTATCAACCAAGTGACGTATTTATTGAGTGTTGATTGGCATACGTGACTGAGGAGCTCTATAAAAACCATTTTTCACACGCCACCATAGCTCTGTGGGCTCCCTTCTTTAGCTAACGTGGAGGCAGTGGAGCGATCATGTGCTCTAATCGATTACTAGGATGCCGAAACAAATTCCGTTACTTATTATTTATTAAATAAGATATCAAATAGAAGTTTGTATAGTGCTAAACAGCCTCTCGTCAATGCAGTCATTAGAAAGTAAGAATGAAAATTAGTACACTGACGGAAAAATATCGCAACACCAAAAAATAATTAATGCAGAGTAACGAAATTTCGGGAATACATTTGCATAGGTAACACATTTAAGTGATTAACATTGCAGGATCACGGGCTAACGTAAGCGAGATAATCCATTGAACTGTAACATTCTTGTAAATTTATAATCAGTGTAACCGCCAGAATGTAGAATGTGAGCATGCAGACGTGCATTCATTATATTGTACAGGTGTCGGATATCAGTTTATGATATGGAGTTCCATGCCTGTTGCACCTGGATCCTTAATACAGAGACGGTTAATGCTGGTTGTGGTCGTAGCAGGAGTTGTCATATGTGCTCTATTGCGGACAGATATTGTGATCGATCAGACCAAGCCAGCATTTCGATATCCAGTAGAGCATGTTGGGTTACAACAGCGGTATATGGGCAGCGTTATCCTGTTGGAAAACACCTCTGGAATGCTGTTCATGAACTGCAGCACAACAGCTCGAATCAACAGACTGACGTACAGCTTTTCAGTCAGGAAGCGTGGGATGACCTCGAGAGTGCTCCTGCTGTCATACGAAATCGCACCCCTAACCTTAATTCCAGCTGCAGGTCCAGTATGTCTAGCCCGCAGATATGTTGGTTGCAGGTCCTCAACAGGCCTCCTTCTAAACAGCACAAGGTCATCACTGGCATCGAGGCAGACCTCGCTGCCCTCCAGTGAGCTCTTGCTAGACACCACCGAAGTCGCAAATGTCGGTGATTTGGGGTCAGTGGAATGAACGCTACACGGTGTATGGCTCACAGCTGTCCTTGGGGAAGCTGATTTGTAACAGCTCTTTGTGTCATTGTCTTTCAACTGCTGCTCAGATTGCTGCTGCAGATGCAGTATGATGCACAAGAGCCATATGCTAAACATGATGGCCTGCCTTCTCGGAAGTACCACGTGGCCTTCCCTAGCCAGAGCTTCTTACGACCGTACACTACCGTGGCCACCTATGCCACCATTCATGTACAGTGGCCACACATTCCTGGCTAGTCTTCCTCCAGTATCTTAGGAGGAACACCCAGCTTCTCATATCCCTATTACATGACCTCGTTCACTAAGTGAGGTGCTGATAATTGTGTCTTTGTTGCCTTAAAGTCATTCATGATGACATCAAGTCATCACGTCAAATCTGGAAGGTAACTAACTTTCAAGACGCTAGGTTTGCCACCAAATGCGACTGGCGTGAAAGTGGAAGCTCACCTACCAAGTTTCGTTTAAGTCACACAACTCCTTCTTGATATTGCGATTTTTTTTTTAGGTGAGTGTACAATATTTGAAACGTATGAAAATCTATGAACAGCCTAAGTCATTTCCTGCGTTGTGTTGTAGTCACGATCAGTGCCACATGAGGGTGATCAGTGCTGGTGGGAACAATTGTAGCCTTCACTGTGGCCAATGATGATGTGGTTAGAGTTCAACTGTTGCCCACAGCCAGTGAGAACGTATTTCAGTTATGCCTGGCGATGCCGATAAGAAAAAAATCAGTTGTTTTTGAAGCTGAATGTTTTATTTTTGTCTACCAAACATGCTTCGCCTATTCATGATAGACATCATCAGTAGTCTACAACATAAATAAAATTATTTAACTATAACATATTTTGGTAAAAGATTTCTAGTGATTATTTGTAACTGTTTTAAATTATCTAATTATTTACAACTAAATGGTTTGTTTTTCTTACACTTATATTAATTTCTGTATCCTTTTCATGGGTTCGTATGCTCTGCATGTATTAGATGTATGTAGTGTAAGTTTCCAATTAATGTCCAATTAATAGTTAACATTTAAACATGTCACTACACATAAACTCTAGCGTCGCTTACTGCGTATGTTCTTGCTCACATGTGGTAGTGTGAATCGGAGATCATCGAAGCCGTTGAGAGTGAGAAAGAGGGAGAGGAATTGAGGGAGGGTGAGTAATGGGTATTCTTTTTGTGATTTTGTATTTTTTTTCATTTTTGTCATGGTAAATTATGAATTAGTGAAAATACTGACCTCCTTCTGTTGCTTTTTTGACGTTTAACATATTTTCAATGTTACTAATGGCCTTTGATATGAAATATGTTTCCTGTAGAGGGAGCATTTCCTTTCCCCCGTTATTAAGGTACATGATTGCCAAGTCAGTTTGTATCCCGGTGACGTGGCGGTTTTCTTTTGTTAGATATTTTGCATATGGGGAGTGAGTAATTTCAGTCTTCATTGTCTTTATATTTTCTTTGCGACTGATATTAAAATTTTTCACAATGATATGAATTTATTTAGATTTGCAGCTGTTAGATTTAATTCATACATTCTTGAACTGTTGTGTTCATCTTTTCCTTCTGTCACACTTTTTGGTCTCTTTTGTACTGTGTTACTTATGTTGAAGAGTATATCCATTTTATATTGTTTGGAGATGTTATTGTCTTGTACTGGTTGTGTGGTTTGGTGTGGTATGCTTCTGTATAAACTTTATGGCGCTGTTTTTCTTTGATTATTTCGCATGAGAAACCCGTTTTGTAGCCAATATCCTATCAGATATGCATACACCAGGTGGAGACAAGTCTTGCAGACAGCACGTACACACATACCTTCTAATAGGTCACGCGACGTGGCAACAGGTCCTTTGTCTCAGCGATGCTGCACCATTCAGTGTATGTTTGTTGCTCGTTTCTAGCTGTCTGTGTTGTTATTAAAAAAGCGCTGATCGCTTTTCCTACCTTCTACAATACCTCAATGTTTCAAAGCTATGGAAATTTTACGAGCAACCGTGCCTCCTCTTTGCAAAAGTGACATTTAAAAACCATAGAAATTACTACCGCTACTGCGGCAAACTGATATACTGTGTGTTTACGCGGTTCATAATAATAAAATAAACCTGTTATAATCGGAACAAAAAAACCGGAGACTACCGGTTATTCAGAATTAAAATAACGGTGTCGAATTTAACTGGTCCCTTTTTTATATCCATGGTATGACGTCAACATTACTGGCTATTGGAGAAAGATGGCTGCTCCATCACACGTCACTTACTATCTCATTCACAGCCATCCGCTTAAAAGAAATCGAGAAATCTCACATCAGGAGCAAAATATGACACTGGCAGAGTGCTGCCTTTCCGAGCTGTTACAGGAGGCTTTCGTTTCCTCGTGTCCCTAATTCGGGATTTCCGCACAATACGGGTCCTCGCTGGCGGATGTGTCGATCTTGCGGCCGGTTCCGTCTAATTATATCAGTCTGCGGCAGGCCTCTCCAAGTATGCGATCCCCGAGCCGAAAGCAGGCCGCTGCGTTTCGGCTGGAGTAAGGATTTGTTTTCGTAGCGGAGTAATCTTTTCATAAGCCAGGCGGAGATCCCCAGAAGAATTAATCCTCCTCCGCCTTCGCCGGCTTCTCCTCGGAACGAGTTCATTCAATTTCGCGTTTGCGTTAAGAGCATTTCTCTTCCCTGGATGGTTTTCCTCGACCGAGAGCTTAATTTCGAGAGTAATTAGCTGGCAGCTCGAGATCTGTTCCATTAATGCTGCGCGCTCGCTCGCAGTCTTTTCGTACGCTGTGTTATGCTGGAAATGAATCAAGGGCTTACAGCGCAGTCACAGAAATTTCCCGACGGACGAATCGGTGCTCGGGAACGTTCCGCAGTCGTAGAACAATTGAAGTCAATATTTTCCCTGCAGCACACTCGAAGATTTTTCCTCAGTGGTTATAATGCGCGGCTGAGAGAAGGGAGCACTTGATCCGTTAGCGCGTCTGTTGACATTTTACTGAGTACCACGTGTAAATTATACAAACCAAGGATGTAGAGTGGAAACAACGAAATACAGAAAAATAGCTGCAAGACAAAATACTAGTCAGATGCAAAGTGTGTGGTCGGATCTTACACTAGAGTCGCTATCAAGAAGCTATGGACATGGTGGCTGACATAGTTTTGAAGGATTTCCAGAACTACTAACTTGGGAAGGTAACTTCCAGTAAACAAAAAGTCTTGGAGTCAAGACACTTTAAAAACTCATAGAATATGGTACTCGTCACTCTACTGCCAGGCTGGGAGTGTGTCATGTGCTATTCGGAACTGATTTAAAATTTTTACTGTCTGAACTACTTTCCTGGCAATTCATAAAATAGTTAACCCTTGTTATTAACAACATCGGTTGGAGAGGAATTCCGCCTTGTGCGAGACACTGCCTTATAGTTTTCTTTTCAGCTGGACATCTTTCAGCACTTTTTGCTCTGCCTTCAATGGGTTTATTTGTTTATTTTTTCGGCAAAATTGTTGTTACATGTTAACTCTTGTATGATTTATTAATCTTGCGGCACAAGATATTTACATTTGTAAAAGGACCGATCATTAGCAAATATTTTACATTAGTTTGAATACAGTACGGAGTTGAGATGTATGTCAAGGTCTCGAGGCATTCTATTTTGTTTATTTACGATATGTCTAAGGGTTTCAGTTTTATAAGAAAATTGGAAATAAATTGGATTTATGCATTTGTTTACTTACAGTGTTTCCCCTTATTTGTGCGGAGGTAACACTCGTATTTGTTACGCTGTTGTCGTTATACATGCATTTTGTAAGATAAACGCAAAATACTTCTTTTCAAAAAAGCAGATAAAAATTCCCTGACACAGTCTCCACTCTTTCCAATCTGACTATGTAAATGTAGATCAGATGTGATTTAAATTGAAAGAAACAATGTCGAGGGCAGTTGAGTGATGTATCCAATGTTATTTATAATCCGTCTTGATTGCAAACAATGTTTATTCACATGACCGGTTTTGGTTCCTCTAGAACCATTTTCAGATCTGCAATTTCGGTTACAGGAGTAACCCGTTCATACACAGCAACTTTCACATGCTACGTCACATGTGTTTACAGATGATGCTGTCATTTACCGTCTTATAAAGTCATAATATGATCAAAACAAATTGCAAAACAATTTAGTACAGGTATCTGTTTGATACGAGAAGTGGCAATTGACTCTAAATAATAAAAATTCGAAGTCATACACACAAACAGTAAAAGTATTTGGATATAGAATAAAACACACAATCAACTAAATACTTAAAGATTACAATTACGAATAACTTATAATGGTGCGATCACGTAGATAACGTGGAGAAAGCAAACCAAAGACTGCGATTTACTGGCAAAACAGAAAATGCAACAGGTCTACTAAAGAGACTGCTCACTCTAGTCTTCTCCGTCCTTTTCTGGAGTATTGCTGTGCGGTAAGGGATCCGCGTCAGGTAAGTTTAACGGAGGACATCGAAAAAGTTGAAAGAACGTTGGCTTGTTTTTACTATCGCGAAATAGGGTAGAGATGTGATACGTGAATTGGGATGACAATCGTTAAAACAAAGGCGTTTTTCGTTGCGACAGGGTCATGTCATAAAATTTCAACTATCAACTTTCTCCTGAGAATATGAAAGTATAATTTAGCGCCCATCTACATAGGGAGGAATGCTCATTATAATAAAATCAGAGAAATTGGTGCTCACAGGGAGTGATTTAAGTAATCACTTTGCCGCGCGCTGTTCGACAGTGGAGTGGTAGAGAAACAGCTTGAAGATGGTTCGACGGACCCTCTGTCAGGCACTTAATTGTGAATTGCAGCATAATGATGTAGATGGAGATTTAGATGTAAATGTTTGCCAAGCACACAGTTTCTGTCTCCATTACGTGTTGTTATGGCTCCGTGGTATTCATTTCTTTCGTGGTGTGTTTGTTTGGGACGTGGTGCATAGATTTGAAATGTTGACATCTCCGCTGTGTAGCTCTTATATTGTGTGTGTGTGTGTGTGTGTGTGTGTGTGTGTGTGTCTGTCTGAGACACAGCAGAGATCTACGCCCCACGTCCCAAACAAACACACCAAGAAAGAAGTGAATGCCACAGAGCCATTTCAACACGTAGTGGGGACAGAAACTGTGTGTGTGTGTGTGTGTGTGAATGTGTGTGTGTGTGTGTGTGTGTGTGTGTGTGTGTGTCTGAGATACAGACACAGACAGACACACACACACACACACACACACACAGAGAGAGAGAGAGAGAGAGAGAGAGAGAGAGAGAGAGAGAGAGAGACAGAGAGAGAGAGAGAGAGAGAGAGTTATGGATAGGCAGGTAGAGTTAATAGTGTGGAGTATGGGTATAGTTCTTACATGCTACAAGGAGGTGCTGTGATGTGTACTCATTTATAGTACTTCATTTCTGCGTGCTATTGATTCTTCATGTGACAGTTTTCTTCTTTTGTTGCTGCTGCTAGTTTTAAGAATGTTTAAATCAGTTTTTATGACCATTAGATGGTGATTCTGGGCTAATAGGTGATCTGAAAAAACGGAGTGTCAGCTATTACTTTTCAGTGTATCGAGATGCTCTGCGTACCTGATTCTAAAAGTCCTGACCCACACATACAGATTAACCGTAGTTGCTAATTAGTTGGCGTATACTAGACAGCCTATATTTGTCAATGTTGATGTAACTTTGTTGCAGTAAGTCATTATGTGTTACATGATGCTTACTGTTTGATGATTTGTTGTGAGTTGTCTTGTCTCTGCATGTGTGTATGTTGCCTGTTTTTGTACTTTTGGCTTTATTTTATTTACTGTCTTTGGATCAAACTCATTCTCATGTTAGTTTGATTTATTGTCTTCAGTTCTTCTGTGTAGTCATATTTGCTTATAAATGTTTTGTTCAGTTTGTGTAGGAAAACTCTGGAACTGATTTCTTTACGGAGTGACTGGATCGATTATGAATGATGATCCTAGTAATTGTAAGTTTCCTATGAATTGCGAATTGAGTTCTGTTCTTACGATATATTGATAATTTTTGCTTTTGGTCCATCTAACTACAACTGAATGAAACACAATTTTCGTACCATATGCGTTTCGCCTTAATTCTCTGCAAGGCATCTTCAGTGGCATGCAATATGTACGTATTTTTACTCTTTAGGTTACATTTTGGGCAAGGTACCTACAAGTTATAAACAGTTCTGATGGTTGGTTTTTTCTATGACCTTTCTACATGTATAAAATCGTCCACGCAACCTGTAAGTAGAATTTAAAATAGTACAACGTCATAGAAAAAAACCAACCACCAGAAATGTTTATAACCTATAGATACAATGGCCCAAAATGTAAACTAAATAGTAAAAATATGTACATATTCCAGGCCGCTGAAGATGCCCTGCAGAGAATAAAGGCGAAACGCGTATGGCAGCAAACTTGTGTTTCATTCAGTTGTAGTTAGACGATCCAAAAGTAAAAATTATCAATATACCGAAATATTACACGCAACTGAGGAAGACAGGACTACAAAAGTTTTAACAGAGTTGTTTCTCTTGGTACGATGACATCTATGAAACAGAGTTTTTCATCTGTATTTGTTTCAGTGGGAACAGTATTTGTGAATGGATAGTGTTTATGTCCGCATGAAGTTGTTTTATACGACAATGTGATTCACCTGTTAGGCAACTTATCCGTGCTAATATTCTATTTCCACTGTTTTGGCTTAATTGTTTTGTTGAAAAAGTAATTTCCTCTGTGTTTGATGAAAATGTCAGCTGGGAGGCCATTGATTGGGAATCCTACAGATAGTCCTTCTAGTTAAGCGTAAAACTTGTTGCTGAATGTGGAGTAGCTTTAATCTGTGATCTTGAGTACGGCTGATATGTGTCTGTGTGCTGCAGATATGATTCCTGTTTCTTAATTATTTATGAACTCTAAAACAGGAAAAAAATGTGAAGTACATGTACAAACAAACTGATAATAACAGTTTCAGAAAAATTGAATAATTTTTTAAAGAGAAAGAGCTTCACGAACTGAGTAGGTCAATTGCGCGTGTTGGTATGTCTCTCGCTTCTATGCACAGAGTTATTAGGCTTGTAATTAAACAAGAGAGTTATTGGATGTCCTCCTGAGGGACATCGTGCCAAATTCTATTAAATTGGGACGTTTGATCGTTGATATCCCGAACTGGTTGAAGGGCTCTGTCCATAGTGATTCAAATGTTCTTGACTGAGGAGAGACTCAGCGACCTTGCTGGCCAAGGTATGGCTTGACAAGCACGAAGGCAAACAGTAGAAACTCCAGGTTGTGCCGGCGGGCATTATCTTACTGAAAAGTAAGCGCAGGATGGCTTGTCATTAAGGGCAACAACAGAGGAGTAGAATATCGTCGACGTACCGCTGTGCCGTAGACGAAAACCAAAGGATTCCTGTTATGAAAAGAAAAGGCACGCCATACCATCCCTCCTGGCTGTCAGGCCATATGGCGGGCGACACTCAGGTTGGTATTCCACCGCTGCCAAGGGCGTCTCCAAGCGCATCTTCGGCCTGGAGTCTCATTGACTGTGGTAGAATGATCTTCAGTGATGAGTCATACTTTCCACTGAGCCCCGATGACCAGCAAAGATGCTCGGACAGTGCTGTGGTACCAACCTGACTGTCGTCATCCATATGGCCCAAGAACCGTGAATGATGATCTGGGGTACCATTTGTTGTTTGGTTGTTATCCACGGCACGCTTACAGCACAGCGATACGAAGACGATATTCTATCCACTTTTTGTTGCCCTCTATGGAAATCCATTCAGTGCTTACATTTCAGCAAGACAATGTCTGCCAGTGCATTGCGAGAATTTCTTCTGCTCCTCTTCCTGCTTGCGAAATCTTAGCTTGGTCAGTAAGGTCAGACTCTTGATGCCAACTGAGGTACCGAACAGTAGCGGCTCCGGTGAAAGAATACCATGAGAACGACCGGGAGAGCGGTGTGCTGACTACACGACCCACCTTTCCACACCCTCAGCTGAGGATGACACAGCGGTCGGATGGTTCTGATGGGCCACTTGTGGCCTGAAGACGAAATGCTATTGTTATTATTATTGCCCTTTCCCTATGTGCGGCAGTAGAAGTCAGTGCACTTAACCGCTACCTTTCGAGTAGCTCTAACACGCTGTTCACGACCATTCGCATTTGTATATCACACTTCAACCACTGCTGCACTGGAGTGCGCTCCAAACACGCAACAATTAAATTGCTTAACTAGACTTTGTCGCACCTCATAGAGGTTGTATCTGTTCACGTACAGATCAGTGTGCGGTAACTTTGACCTTAAAACCTCTTCTTCGCAAGGGTGTCCATACCCGCTGGCAATGAAAGCCTCGCCATCCGTCTTCCAAAATAATAAAATACTCCATATCTCCAGGCCTAGCTCCCCCCACCCCCTCCACTCACCCCCAACATATTACTGGTGGGCACCATCGCTTCTTGGATACGTCTCAGTACAATACATCACTAGGAAAACCCAGTTCCAGCATCAAATACCCTACCGATTAATAACCAATCGCCACTATAACGGCAACCTACTACTCATACACGTTCATGCATTGTACATTCTCTTCCAGCGGAACTTCAGCAAATTTCCAGCACGCAACCATCAAATTGGAACAGAGATATGTCCTTTGTCTATACTCCTCTCTCCAACTCAATTTAACAACGGCCCATATCCTTCCTCCTCATTAATGCTACTTGTCCCAGCAGTTCCACAGGGCCTCATTCTAGTATCCATCATTCCACTTCCATAATTTTCATCATACCACCATTATACACTATATGATCAAAGGTACCCAGACAGATGTTTGTAAAAATTCATACGACGTTTGCCCATTGTTTGCTTGACCTCTGCTGGGTACACTTTCAGTGAGGTGTCTGAATGTCTATGGAGAAGTGGCAGTCCATTCTTTCTAAGAGCAGACACAGTGAAATTACCCATATTGGATGGAGGGGCCTCGGCGAAGCAGAGACGTTCTAAATAGCCTTCAGGTTGGGACTCTGGGCAGAGATTATGAAAGACGAATACCGATACCAGCCGCAAGGTTGCATTAAAATAATTCAGTGGCGACAAGTGGCGACAGTGAAAACGAACCGGTTTTGGCGAGTGGTCGCCTCAATCACTTCGGCTGCCTGAGCTCGCCTCCCGTCCAACCCAAATTTCCAACTTTTCACACACTACTTATGCTGCGCTCCCTGTCGACCATCTTCATTTAGTTTAGACATACCCTAGGTCCGATATCTTGTAGGAATCATGCAAAATGCTCTGAGAATTGAGGAAACTGGGGTTGGATGGAGAGTGCTTATCCAGATAGAAGAATCAGTTCAGGCGACCTCTCACATAAAGTGGGAAATCTAGGCTCGAGTGCTAGTCGCCATTGAATTATTGCAAACCCTCACGAGGGTGACGTCGGTTTTTCTCTTGCTTCATATACAGGGTGAGTCAGGAGGAAATGTACATGCTTTGAGGGGTGATACTAGTGGTGATTCTGAACAAAAAGCTCCTAATAAACATATGAACTTTTCTTAACCGTTTCCGGGTAAACAAATGAAAACAACTAGGAACGGGAAACGTGTAGCGTCGTTCTTACTAACCATGTCAGTACGCAGTTCAGGTTGTTTGGGCATGGTGCAGTTGTTTACCTCAAGTCTCAGTCCGACAGCGCTTGTCGTACTCCACGGTACTACATTGTTGTTACGTGAACAACGAATACAGTTTTGTGCAATGAAAATGCCATGGATCTTCACACATGCAGAGTATACTGACGTGGTGTTTGTCTATGGTTTGTACAATGGGAATTCCAGAGCTCCTGTGCGAGAATACCAACAACGATTTTCGAATCGCAGAGTGCCAGATAGCAGGGTGTTCCACGGACTGCGTGAGTGTAGTACGCTTCCCAGCGTAAAAGTTGTTACTGAACGTCTCGTCCAACAAACTCTTAATGAAGTGGAGAACATTCTGCAAGTAGTGGAACACAACCCTACTACTAGCTCTAGGAAAATTGCTGCCCAACTTGGTATTCCACAAACACGAGTGATACATACAGTACAAAAGTACGGTCTATATCACTTTCATCGGCAGAGTGTACAGCATCTGCGTGAAGGAGATGCTGACGCCCGGCAATACTTTTGTCAATGGATCATTGCCAATGAGCGATTAATTCCACGTAGTCTGCTCACTGATGAGTCAACCTTTACCAGCAACGGAATCAACAACACACGATTGTCTCATGTGTGGGCAAATGAAAATGTGTACGCTACTGTGGGAACGAATTTTCAACGACGTTTCTCAGTCAACTTGTAGCGCGGTATTATTGATGACCAACTCATCGGTCCAGTTGTTTTAGATAACCATCTTACTGGGACACGGTATCTTCAGTTTCTTCAAAATGTGTTACCAGAATACGCGGCGGATACCCGTTTGGCAACACGAGCTCTTACGTACTTTCAGCATGACGGAGCCCCTACACATTCTGTACGGCCAGTGACACAGCATGTCAACACAATGTATCCTGGTCGTTGGATCGGTCGCCTTGGAGTCATTGCTTGGCCACACAGGTCACCAGATCTTACCCCATTGGATTACTGTTTGTGTGGGTGGCTGTAGAGCGACGTCTACAAGAGCAGAGTGGACACAAGAGAGGAACTCCTCACTCGTATTTCACGTGCTTGTGCCCAGGTAAAGGAATGCAAAACTGAGCTCCAATCGGTAACACAACACCTGTCTACAAGAGCAGTATCACGGCTTGAAGTTGACGGTGGACTGTCTGAACATCTTCTGTGAGGAAACGTACACAATTAAACAAACCATAACATAACAGTATCTTAATTTACCGTCACCTGCACCTTTCGCGTTCGTAGCTATTTTCATTGGTTTACCCGGAGACGGTTAAGAAAAGGGCATATGTTCGTTAGAAGTTTTTGTTCAGAATCACCAGTAGTATCACTCGTCAAAGCATGTACCATATATCTATGGATGTGCAATCATAAATGAGTGGTGTCCTTGTGGTCATGTCCAAAAGAACAGACAGCACACATATAATAGTAACATTTCAGGGAACGTTATTGTCAATAAACAGTTGACTCATACTAATACAAACAAGCACTGTCTCTGAAAAGTTCCTATACTGTAAGCAGTACGCAGTACTGCAAAGAGTTTTCATATCCTTCTGCATTTATCGTATTTAGGCGCAATATGGTGACCACACCCTAGCCACGAAAATCACCACCATATCGTAACACCACATCCTTTGCACCCTGCAGTTGGCAACACGTTAGATGGCAGGTAATGTGCTCCAGACAATCGCCAAACCCAGACTGATTCAGATTAACACGGGATATAATGTGATTCAGCAATTTACAGTTACAAACAATTTATTTTAAACTAGTATTTCGAGACTCAGCAATAAATAAAATATCACACGTTATTAATGAAGGGATAAACTACTGTGCACATACTAGTTTTTTCGGTGATATAACGCCTCTTCTTCTTGATGATTTGGTTTGATTTGTACTTGGCCTCGGCTAAAACTCGGTGACAGTCGGTAGAGTGTTGAGATCGTTATCAAGTTACGAAGACGACGTTACACAAAATAACAGTGCTGAACCGAAATGTCGACGTGCGTGAAATATTTATTTCACCAAGAATCGTAATTAATCGTTCTAATCGATATTTAACTGATTAATGATGAAATATTAATGATAAAACCAGTACAGTCACATCCACAACAAATTCCCTTCAAGCTGGTCGTAATTTCAAGTATCTGAGAAATCGTAACAGTGGGCTTTTTATTTGAGTCAAATATTCTACACAAGCGCCGAGCGCTACAGTCAAATTTTATCGCTGCACGTAATTATTATTCGGGAGTTTCATGTCAATAATTTGATAGAATTTTAAATCACAAATGCACGACTTGGCACGAGAGGATGTTTTATTGCAAAATATCAGTCACTTCCAAACCGAGCCTTGAGAAGAAAACTTTCCCAGGTGTTGGGGGAACTTAAATTATATGCTTTTGGTTCTACTTTGCGAATGTTAATTTATGCTCATTTTGCGATTTATTATGATTTTGATTTTAGTTTTACTGAAATTTAATCTTTCTTTCGTAGATTGCTAAATTGTCAAATCTTAGATTCCTGATTTAATTACTTGTTATTGTCCTAATAATAGTGATAAATGGAACTTCGTTCGCTTATTCACTTTTCTGGGAATTTGGAACTTGGGGGGAAATCTTTGGGGTATTGGGAGCTAATTTTTGATTTTTATTTCTCGTCCGAGGAAGTGGCATTACAGTGAGCTAAAATTTAGCAAATCACCATTAAATACAGATACAACAGATAATGTTCTAAAAAAAAGCCACTGGGCAGAAGGCCTTACATGCCAGGAATGGCAATAAATTAAGAATTGTTTAAAACTCGCTGCAACTTACAAATTACAGGTATTGAAATATTAAAGGCATGTCGCCATAAACACAGCAGAAGGCATCAGACGCCAGGAATGGCAGTAAATAAGTTTTTAAAGGCTTATTGCGTAAATACAAATACCAAATTAGAATTTTAAGGCAAATAACCACAGTCACGGCTGAAGGCCTTACATACCAGGAACGGCAATAATATAAAAGATTTGGAAACCTTTTGTAAAACACCAAATACAATAGCAAAAATTAATTATAAAAACAAGCAACTGAAAACCAAACGGGTGAAATAAAATGATGGTAAACGTTTTCACACAAGGGGCCACAGACGGAGCTCCAGAAATCGATTTCTGGAAAGAGCTGGTAACAAATACTTTCTCGAGTGATGAGGTAGGCAGCCAAGAGTTGTATTCATTTCACAAGATGGTATCTCAGACTAGTGGCAGTCTAGCGAATGACTAATGATAACCTTGCTGAAGCTGCCTGACGTCCGATAAACCAAATACAACGATGGAACAATACGCCAAAGCCGGAACCGGTGGTCTGCACAATGTCCCCAGAACACTGTGTTTAGAGCGCCCGGAACGAGAAAGGAACCACTACCACCAGAGTAGAAAGCACTCCACTCACTGCTCTTCGCCTCGGCGACACTATGAGCAGCAACACTAACCGAAGTCACTCGAGAATCGAGGGATATCACAATGGTGGAGGTTTCTCTACTTGGATTGAAATGCACTCATATTAAAGCTTGCTGGATCAGGTTAACGACGAGGTCGTGCACGCTCGTGACCACAGCCCTTCCATCCGGCAGTCCATACGTGCCGCCAGCAGTCCCAGCGTGTTCTGGCACTTCGCGGACCTGGCTCCTCCAGAGCCCCCACCAAACTCGCCCACTCACACGACCCGGAAAAACAACGACGTCGCCCAAAGATAGGGCAACAGGTACTACATATCGATAAGCACCGCCGCTGCCACTAGCGGACAGGCAACGCTTGCGAAACCGAGTGCCGCCAGTCAACACGAGAAGAAGACAAACAACCGCAACCATGCCAAGTAAACGATACTTTCTGCCCTCCAACAGAGGGCGTAAACCTACAAACAGCAGCAACGCGAGCCGCAGCACGGCTCACCCATTTTAACTTCCTATGTGCTGACTGGACTGCTAGTGGCAATATGAAATTCATGAATGATTAATTCCACTAATTCCATGCAAAGTATTTACAGCTACAGATCCCTGTCTGTCAGTACATCTGGATAGCTTGGGCTTCTTTTAACTATGGAAGTCCCCTCGCCTTTCTACTTCATAATCACAACACCGCCAGTCGACTTGGGAACCTTTAGGAGGGAAATGTTCATGATGACTTTGTTACTCAGATGACATCCAATGATTTCTCCGCCTTCCAAGTCACTGAGTTCTCCTGGCAAATACACTCTGCTATTACTAACAACATGATACAGTTCGATTTCTTTCAAATTGGCCTATCTGCCTCTGGTGTCATCTAGTGGTAAATTTCGAATTATCTGTGAGCATCGGGATGCCTTTGGCCAGATTATGTATCAGGAGGAAACCAGTGTTACTTTATTGCACCATCACCTGCGTCTCGAGCCGATATGGATAGTAGCGAATACCGTCACTGGTAATGATATAATTATATATTTATGCTAGTTTTTCGACTGTACAGGAGGTAAGAAAACCATGACAGGCCACCCAAATACATTCAGAAAGTGTAAATAGACTGACGGGAAGCAATCACAACACAAAGAAGGAGAGCCACATAAACGAAAGTTGGTAGGCGCGTTTCTACATCTAAAAGTTGATGTCTATTGAGATTTCACACCAGTTGCGTAAGAGTGGCATTTTTAGCGCCACTATGAGGTTGCAAAACAGGTTTGATTCAAACTTACGCTACTTCGGTCGTGTGCGTTAGTTATCTTTTTGTTTGGACTAGGAGACTTGATTTTAGTCAACAATGCCTTTAAGGCGACCAAGATGCCATTATCGACACCTCACTGAGTTTGAACGAGGACGTGAAAAAAAAAAAAAAAAAAAAAAAAAAGAGGGCGACGGTGTGCTGGATGTTCCTTCTGTGATACTGTATGGAGACGTAACAAGAATGTAGCCATAGTACACGACTGCTGGCAACGGTGGTCACGGGAAGAAGACTGGACTCCAGATGGCCATGTGGCACTACCCACAGCAAAGACTATCCAGTTCGGCTTATGGCCGCGGCGCATCTGCTGCAGCAGTTTGAACAGCTGTTTGCACCGTGTAGTGGGACGCGAAATTGAAACGTCACCCCTCCACCAGTGTCAGCCCAGTTTGCAGGTGAATATAGGTTTAATTTAGTTTTTTGTTTATGTATTTTTTGTAATATTTGTAATGGTTGTGAATTGTCTAAAGTTTGTATTTATTTTTTATGTTTCATGTACGGAGAGGGCGGCGCAACGGACGGAGACAACATCTTCGTTGCCGGGACCAGAGAGAAAATTGCTGGCCACTACACGTCGCGGGTCGACAGCCAAAGAGCAACAGAAGATCCTGAAACCGAGTTGTTGCGTCGCGCTTCTAAAAATTAAAAAAATTCAGATTTCGTAATGTTTGTACAACAATGACGTCATAGAAAGTTTAATCATGTGTAAATGTTCAGTCCTATCTTGTCAAGGCTCAGGTTCACGTCTATACGTATGAAGATAATAGAGTAGTGTATACTACAAAAGTTTAAATACGTGTTCCGAGAATTTATTTATGAAGAATTATATTAAGGAAGAAGGATGACTGATTTATTTGACATGATTATTAATTTTTGACAATATTCATCACGAGTTTGAGTCTTGAAAGTTTATTCAATGTGGTTCTAATATTTGTTAAATCAGATAACTTGCATTAATATAACTTCTGAGAAGAAACAAAACGACATCTAAATTGAAAAAGTTTACGCAAACCAATAGGACTGAGTGACGAAATTCTGCGCATACGACTCAAATGATGATGGTTTACAGTTTCGTTCAAGAACCATTCTGAGACAATTTAAAAAGAATTTAAATAATTTTGAAGTGTGTTGTAACTGACGTTGGTGACGAAGTCTGCACATGGTCATATATCAAAAGAAAACCATTTATACAAAACTTACGTCGTTACACTACAACCGCAGTGGCAAAACAATTGTTGCAAATAGATTACTTCAAGGCCAGCTGCGAGCCAGACGCGCTGTAGCGTGCATTCCACTGCAACAAACCACCGTCATTTGCGATTTCATTGGTGTCAAGCGAGAGCTCATTGGAGGGCAGGGTGGCGGTCTGTTGTGCTTTCTAATGGAAGCTGATTCTGCGTCGATACCAGTGAGTGTTGGTTAAAAGAAGGCCAGATAAGGGACTGAAACCAACCTGCCTGTGCTAGAGACTGTGGTCTGGGGTGTGATTTCATATGAAATCAGGGGCTCTTGTGGATATCTCACGCATTTTGACTGCAAATCTGTACGTCAGTCTGTTGATTGGACCTCTTGTGCTGTCATTCATGAATAGCATTCCATTGGGTGTTTCCCAGCAGAGTAACGCTCGCCCAAATACTGCTGTTGTAACCCAAAATGCTCTACAGAATGTCGACAAGTTGCGTTGGCGTGCTCCATCATCAGATCTGGGTAAAACGGAGCACATATGGGGCCTCATTGGACGACAACTCCAGCACCATCCAACACCAGCATTAACCGTCACTGTATTGACCCATCAAGTGCAACAGGCATGAAACTCCATCGCACAAACTGGCATCCGGTACTTGTACAACACAACGCTTGCTCTTTTGCACGCTTGTATTCATCATTATGCTGGTTACACCGGTTATTAATGTACCAACATTTAACATTTGCAATGGCTTATCTAGCGGTAACATTAACCTCTGATCTTGCGATTCTAATCATTTAAATATGTTACCGAGACAGATGTATTCTCGGAATTTCAATACTATATGTCAATTATTTTCTGGTGCTGTGATTTTTTTACCCGTCAACGTATATCGAGACTGGAGTGTGTGTATAGTTTAATCGGAGGAGAATCTGTGGTGAACATGCGGCCAATAGCTGTAAAGCTCACATGGCATCGCGAGTTTAAGTAGGCGTTTTCAGCCAAATATTGTTTGAAACAGAAGTAAGTGTGAGATAAAAATAAATAATTAAGGAATGCGATTTTGAAAGTTAAATACTCAGAAAACCAGGAAAATTTTTGGAAGAGATGCTGAAAAAGAACCAATTATTGATGCATTATACAGTGTCGAAGAGATGATACAGTTTGCTTTTAAAACTGCCCTGGTAGTACTGACACATACTGATCGGATGATACAGACAAGTTCATCGACCTGATATAGGAAATGGAATTGGTAAACTGCTATTATCACCAAACGAAACAGCCCATGCTGCAAGTATCTAACTTCACTGACCCACAAATTGCACCATGAATGGAGAAATAATGGGGCACACTCAACCACAGCAGACATTTTAGACCATCAACCGAACCATACAGGATGGAGTAATACAAATGATCGACGAAGAAATGGCTACAATGGACATCAGAATAATGAGAATATGGCTTACACGGAGCAAGGAATGATCATGTACAGCAATGTCAAACAGTCAAGATTACTGAACTGTATGGCCTGACTTTGAACAAGCCCAGATGGGGGCCATCATCACACCAATGACTCCTGAGATTGATATGTACAAGGAAGGGAAGACAAGTGAATGGAAAAGGAATGACAAAGAAAAAAAAACTACCTCTCCCATAATTACTAGCGAGATGTATGATTGGAGGAGAGAGAGGTTACGCAGATGTAGAACATACGTCAACTAGTCAACATTTTAGTTGGTGAAATGAGTTTAGCGGCCATTCTGAAAAATGGAAGAAAATTTTTGACAATATTGGATCACACATTTCAACAATGTAAGGAAGGGAGTGAATCACCGGTGTTAAATTCAAATAAGTAAGAGGAGTACTAACTAGAAAGGCTGTGGATGTGTCTCACTGGGTACAATTACAATTTATGTGCCAAGGCAATACCCTACAATTGAAATTCTTGATAATACCAAACCTGTCCATATTGATGATTTTAGGCATGAATTTTATGAACTCATATCATGTGCTAAGCTGCCAAACTGTTTAAAACTACATGGGAAGTCAGAGGACAATGCGAGAGGCTACAGGAGAGGACAACAACATCCAGAGGAGTCTAACGAGTGGGTAACCACAAGACTGAAGAAATCAAGCGATGGATTGCAAGAAAAGTAGATGAGTTACGCTTGGAGCATTGGGTGAAAGCTTGTGTAGAAAATATTTCGAACAACAGTATGGAGATCTTTTCACCAAAAGTCAGCACATTACAGTCTTTCCGATATACATTTACATTGAAACCTTATACCAAATTTTTTGTAAAGCCCATAGCATTCCACTGGCGTACAGGAACCAAATTCTAGCGAAATATGAAAGATGATGAAAGAAGATGTGGTTGAACTGGTTAAATCTTCATGTACAAACCCACTGAGAGAAATCTAAAAGAGATCTGGGACAATTCGTCGTGTATTGGCGACAGGAAAATTATTATAGTAATTGAGGTGGAGATGGATCGGCCAGAAAATTTAGATGAACTGCTAACTGCTATAAAAGTTTCACAGCATGAGAGTATTCTCTTCCCTGGACTTGCAGACCAGTTTTTGGCTAACTGAATTTGAACCATTGTGGCAAGAATACTAAGCATTCCTAGTATTAAGTAGCTCTTACTAACTTCAACGCTTCCCTTTTGGCTTCAATATATCTACAACTACTTTTATTAAAGGCTAGGATAGTATCCTGCATGACTTTCTGCAGTGTCTCATTAGGCATCACGTGGTCAATGTGTTACTCACAGAGTCCTCATGGGAAGAACATAATAGCACGTTGGAGGATCTGCTCACGACATTCGGATACCATCGCTTAATTATCAACACTGAGAAGTCACAATTTCGGGCTGCCACAGCCACGTTCTTGTGGCATATAATAGACAATAATGAGACTTCATTGGATCTGCAGAAAGTGGAAGTGCTAGGATGCTACGTCACACAGCAAACTAAGCAACAGTTATCAAGATAACTCAGAAGTGAGGGTGAAAGAATGGAAGACACATGTCATGTCGATGTAGTAGTTCACAGTTGAAACCCGTCAATGGCTGACGATAGAAGTACGGTTCCATCTCTGAGAGCAAATACCAAAAGCAGCAATGCGACGGACAGCATCCTCGATTTTTCGAGAATCGAAGCAAAAGAAAGGCGCAGAGAAGCAGAAGAAAGATGCAAAGAATCGGAAGCGACACAAAGAGTGGTTGCAGAATTCGAAGGTAGGTTAACAAGGACGTGCTAGGATAAGTAGCTACGTGCAATAGGCAAGCAGGTGAAACGAAAGAGGTCGCAACGGAAACAAAAAGGAACGACTGAGTTGCTAGCACGGAGGCAGTTGGTGCACCGAAAGACACTCTGGTGGCCAAGAACTATGCTAGGACAGCCAAAAGTGTCACCCATCGCACTCGCAATTTTCTTACCACGCTGCAGGAAATAGGACGCGAGGTAATTCGGGAAACTCAGGAAGTGATTTTACAGCACTCTAAGAAAATTAAAACACTGGAAGGCCAGAAGACAAAATTTTCGCAGCTGGAGCAAGACTATAAGCATGTCGCCAAGCGACATGTTGAGATAGTGAAAGAAATTACGTTCACACGCGGTCATATAAACCAGTTGGAAATACGGAGTCCTACTAGACATAGAATATCAGAGACAAACTGAACCAAGGCCTAGTATGACGCACTCGGTCCGATATTACTGAACGGGTAAATATCATTGAATCCTCATTGCAGACATCTACCTACGTTTGCCCACCGCAAGTGCGAGCAGTGGAAGCGGAGGGTCTGGCCACAGTAGTCGAGTAGTCGAATAATGTGTGCCGATTGGAAGGTTTGATGCGCATATCTATGACGGGAGCAGTGAAGTGCACAGCCATAATAGTCAGCAAGACGATGTTTCACAGAATATCGAATACGTTATAGTCTCAAGACGAGAAGAGTGAAACTGAAGACGTGCGCTTCGACCACAAATATTTTATATCAGTGCAAAATTTTCAAAACTAAAGGGATAGTGGAAACACTACATTCAAAGCTTGGCTAGCTCAATATGCCCAATTTTTGCGTCCTGCTTGGCCATTATGCTAGAACCTTGAATTTATTTGTGGACACGTGAAGGGTTTGGTGATGGGTACTGTGAGAGATACAGTGGTACTACAGACAGCTGTAGATCGTATGAGGAATTCAGAGAGGCATTCCACAGAATATACTAGTTGAAACAGATGCAGGATATGATCAAGCAGGAAATAATGATGTGCGGGGACATGGAGACATCAGGATTCCAAAATCCAGTGAAACTTTTTGAGTCAATGATAAAGAAGAATTAGTCTCTAGATTCATCATGGAGCTCATGTGACATTATACAATTCTGTTATATGACACTCCCCATCCGGTACCAGCAAGTTCTATCATGTGGATGTGGAAGTGACGTAGAGGCATTTAAGTACTCTCAAAGAGCTGGAGTACGACAATGACTTCCCAAATGCAAATGAAACAAGGCGTGACATGGAAAATAATAGCGGTTAGCCATCTAGAAGAAATAATGTTTAAAGAGACAATCAGAATGGACCGCCAGGTCAAACGTGTCCCTTCAGACCACCACCTGAAAAATGAGGAAACTGGAATGATTTTAATGGTGGGCATAATAACAAAAACCGACGTTACGATAGAAACTGGCTTGAGCCGAACAGGAGCAACCCAACAGCAGAGACAGTTGATATTAGGCCTCCAAACCCAAGTAACAAGGATCGAATCTAACACCCACGATGCAGATCACTAGATAATCGAGCGGGTGCGGCTCGAAATTTAACCTCGCACAATATTAGATTGAGCTGTCCGCCCCCGGTAGCTGAGTGATCAGCGCAACAGAAAGTCAATCCTAAGGGCCCGTGTTCGATTCCCGTCTGGGTCGGAGATTTTCTCCGCTCAGCGACTGGGTGTTGTATTGTCCTAATCATCATCATTTCATCCCCATCGACGCGCAAGTCGCCGAAGTGGCGTCAAATCGAAAGACTTGCACCCGGCGAACAACCTGCCCACGGGAGGCCCTAGTCACACGACATTTCATTTTCATCAGATTGAGCTAGTTTAACACGAACACCGAGCGAGGTGGCGCAGTGGTTAGCACACTGGGCTCGCATTCGGGAGGACGACGGTTCAATCCCGCCTCCGGCCATCCTGATTTAGGTTTTCCGTGATTTCCCTAAATCGCTTCAGGCAAATGCCGGGATGGTTCCTTTGAAAGGGCACGGCCGATTTCCTTCCCCATCCTTCCCTCACCCGAGCTTGCGCTCCGTCTCTAATGACCTCGTTGTCGACGGGACGTTAAACACTAATCTCCTACTCCTACTCCTTTAACACGAACGATGTACATCCCCTAATCGAAGTTTACAGTAGGAGGCTTATTGCTAAAACACATTGTGGACAGCCAAAGCCACGTTGCTGCAATATCGCAAACGGCATTTTTAACGCCGGCCCATATGACCGAGAGGTTCTAGGCGCTTTAGTCTGTAACCGCGTGACCGCTACGGTCGCAGGTTCGAATCTTGCCTCGGGCATAGATGTGTGTGATGTCCTTAGGTTAGTTAGGTTTAAGTAGTTCTAAGTTCTAGGGGACGGATGATTTCAGATGATAAGTCCCATAGTGCTCAGAGCCATTTGAACCATTTGGCATATTTAAGATGCTCTTTAATCGATCATGATCGACTGTGTCATCGTTCTCTTGAGGATTAAGGGAACGTTAGTGTGTGAACACACTTGAAGTTATTCAGCAATCGTGATTCAGATTTACATATCAAGGACACACACTACAAGCCAATTTCTTCATGGTGCCACATTTGGCGATCTATGTAATAATCGGAAAGGATTCCTTTAATAAACAGATGGCCATAGTAGACATTGGTAGAGGTGGGGTCGTCCTACAGAAGGGGCCCTTAATTCTAATTCGGTTTGAGGAACAAGCAATCAAAGCAACAAATTCCAAAGAATTCACTGAAATTTAGTTTTTCCGACAGCATGGAAGAAGGTGAACCGAGACAAACACGACATAATCTGGATGTGCACTAGCAGACCCAGAATTTTTCAGAGGTGAAGTTAATTTTGCAACAGAGCAGAAAATTCAGTCTCGCAAAACATTGGAGAGATTGAAAGGGAAGAATTGCGTGTTACTTTATAAGAGAACGCTGAAACATTCTTACCAAAGCCTGGCACAGTAAAGAACTTTCGGTACTGATTTCGAATGGAGGAACACCATCGACTTTTCGTGCCTCCGTATAATGTCCCACTTATATACAGGCATCAGGTAGTTTTAGAAATTCGGAGACCGGGAAGATCGACATACAATATCCCTCTAAGAGTACTAGAAAAGGAGGATGGATCCAAACAACTGGTGATGGACTCGCATCAAATCAATATTATTTATTGTTGACCCAGAAACAGTTAAGCCCAAGAGCGAGTGTTTTTCATTGGATAAAATGATTTGCTTAAAGCGTTTCGGCTCTCCAACAAACAAAAGCAGCAGTGTCGTAAATTCTTCACTGTAAACAGCGGACCAGCGCACATAAGAAGATTTCCCCACCAAAATGCTGCTGAACTTGAAACATTAAAATCTAGGAAGTCGACTGACGTCCACAATGTCAGCCAAACAAAACATTTCACGGATTAAGGATAATGTGTAAGCTGGGATTCTTTGCTATTGAATAATTTTAAGGTAGCTTGTAGTGTTGTATGAGATTAGAACAAATTGAAATTTCTCTTTCGAACATTGTGGATGACAGTGTGTAATTGTGTCCCTATTAATTCGTATATTTGTCCAGTACACTACATTCAGAACGATAGTGGTGTATTATGGCTAACTAGGGTGTCCATTGTATACGGATACAAGAAACAGTTAGGTTGCAGAAATCAGCATAGACGTCATTGTTGTTACTATTCTGGAGAAAAGATTCAGGAAAGTGCGCTGAACCACTATATTCCACTCATATTGCGTGTTACATGAGGTAATGTGATGCCCTGATCGACATTCCGTGTTGCAAACTGAGTTGGTCGTCTTTCCGCTGAGGGACAGGGTTGTGTTCCTTTGTGTTGTTCTCTTTGTCCACGCCACTGCGGTGTTGTGCTTTAGATTTCGGTTCTGTCTGCGTCAGAGATGCGCATATTATTCGAGATGAGTCCAAAGGGCTAGACTTTGTCGTTTTTCGCCGACAGTCAACATGGTTGGTATTCCGTTTTGTGGCAGTGTGTGCTGTGTGTCTTTTTTTTCTAGTAGGTGTTTTGATGTGTCCGTGCCGTGGGAAGGCGTATTACTCGTGGTAGGCCTAAAGGTCTCGCTCCCCGTAATGATAGCGGCCCGACCCTGGGTTTGCAGATGTGAGAGAGATCTGTTAACATCCAACGTCTCAGTACGTGTGTAAGGCAATAGCACTGTCGCTCTCCCTCCCTCTCTCTCTCTCTCTCCCTTTCTCTATTATCACATTTACATTTAGTTGATTTTGTGCCTCTTGGGCTATGTTTCCATGCTTAATGGTCAGAGGAACTACGTTCCTTATTGATAGTGAAAGCACTACTCCTTCAGCTACTGGCATGTGAGTTTGGGGTCATTTTTACCCATACTTGGTTAGTTTATAGCATAGTTAGGACTAACTGATTATCAGACCCTGACATCCCACACAGTTACTCCCATGTCATTTTTACTTTTAATACCATTGTCTGAATGATGTAAGACATTCACTTGTGCATCAGTTTAATACTATAACGTAAAACTAGGAACAAATTAAATTACGGAAGTATCATCTGTGTTACGTATATGAGTAGTAAGAGACCGATCGCGGCATGCAAAAGATTTGTCCAGGTGGCGCCCGGGAGATTAGCGACACGAGAAGTCAACAGCGACCAGTTTCCCGGGGAGCAGAGTGAGGCAGGCATCCCACAGGGCATAGGCGTGATGACACACAGAGGCTTCTGCAACAAGCAGCCATCCTGGAGGGTGGACAGCCCTGGTGCTTCCTCGGCGGCTACCTGAGACACGTGCACGGCCACATGCTGGACGGGCTCACCGATGGATCCTTATCTGTGGCTAAATTGATGGGAGATGGACTGACATGTGCAAGGGTGGCGAGACACGCTTAACCGAGAAAGCGAACAACAGGGCAGACCCGTTTCCCCACTAAAGACCCACTGTAAGAACAACGGCTACACTAAGGTGAAGAGAGACACAACATCACATCCTTACACCAAGAGTATATGCAAATGATCATTCAGCCACAAGCCCTCAGTCATACCAATGTCAAAGAGGCCCTACACAGCGCCTTCCGTGCTGCCTCACCAATAGTCGGCCTCTCTGCTTGCTGACACCATGTGCGGCCCGCCTCCGCCGAGAGCCAAAAGTCCATCCGAGCCAACTCTCACGACTGAAGGAAGGATGTCCGGGCACCGCTTATGAATGTATCATATTCTGTGTTACAACTGAAGATAATTCTACCTCTGACCGTGAGATCTGTACACCCCCACGAACATCGTATCCAAGCACAACTTTCTTCGACATCTCGAAGTGTTGTGTGTCATGTGACTGAGGGATAAAAGCCTCGTGCACCGATAACACTTACACTATGTAATCAGCAGTATACGGTCACCTGGCTGAAAAGGACATACAAGTTCGTGACACCCTCCATCGATAATGCTGAAATACGATATAGTGCTGCCGCCCTTAATCTTTATGACAGCTTCCACTCTCGCAGGCATACGTTCAATCAGGTACTGAAAGGTTCCTTGGGGAATGGCAGCCCATTCTTCACGGAGTGCTTATTTTTGGGATGTTGCGTTTGGTTTCTTTGAAGTCACTTTCATATGTGTTTGGAAACATGCTGTTGGTTCAGATTTCTGTTTTGTGATGTTATTTGAGGATATGAATTCCCTGATTGTTTTCCTATATATTGGTCTTTAGTGTTCATCTCTGTGTTATTTGGGATATCAGCTCTGGTAACTATGAGATAATGACTCTGAGCACTATGGGACTTAACTTCTGAGGTCATCAGTCCCCTAGAACTTAGAACTACTTAAACCTAACTAACCTAAGGACATCACAAACATCAATGCCCGAGGAAGGATTCGAACCGTTGCGGTCGAGTAGTTCCAGACTGAAGCGCCTAGAACCGCTCGGAAACACCAGCCGGCTATGAGATAATGCAGTATAGCTTACCTGTAAGTTTTGTTTTGGTGTGGTTTTATAACAGTGGTTTCCTGTTATGTTCTTTCTTTGACATAAAGATTGTTTTATTTATTTCATTGTTCATCAGATCTCAGGTTTGGCCCCACATTCACAGCGCTATTTTCTTGTTGGTGTTTCTTTATCAGGGATTTTCTGTCCCTACAAGCAGATCTTCAATGCAACTGTTATCTATGTTGTTAATGATGTGTTTGGACACTTTTTGTGATACCAGTGTTTCTTTCTCCTTTACTTCTGTATCTGTGAGGTTTATTACTTTTCAGTGGAATATGTAGTGTTCTGTGTGCTGTACTGTGTTGTGTTTATATTGCAGGTTGTGTTTTCCGGATGAGTGTGTTAGTTTTGTGCGCGTGTTTGTTCTGCGTATTTCAGCTTTTCGGCCGCGATGTGTTGAGTTTTCTGTATCACACTAACAATAATCAGAGTTGGGTTGTTAATAAATCCAAATAACTTTAGATGGACATCACACAACATTCTATTAAGCATGAATTTCTTAGTATAAAGTGATTTCGTTATTCAACCAAGTCTTTTTTGCACAAAATTTCATTCCTTGTGGGACCAATGACATTTTTCTGACCTTTACACTAATATAACGTGAAATAACATTATTTTACATGTCGCAATGAATGTGATGTACTGGTGTCTTGTGTACTCAGACGGATATCTTGGATGCTATTGTATAACTTGACAGGAAATGCTTAACATGTCTATAATAGGAGTATCGTCATTTTTATTGTTTTCCGTCGTTTCTTACTTTCCTTTTTGCTCTCCGGATGTGGGGTTAGTCTAATGCAACTAATTAAAATGATACTTTACCGTGCCACACGAGTTTCACTTCATTTTTGTGAATGGTATCCAGTAACCAGTAATGCAGTTTGTATTATGTATAATATTTCCGTTAAATAATTATTATAGTTTTTATTACATTGCAGATTTTTGTTATTCTTTTGTTGTAGGGGACTAAACACGTTTTATATCACTGGTTTCTAAATGTTAATACTTGTTCTACCTACGATTTGTGATCTTATTATTGCATATTTGCCTTTCTGGAATTGAACTTGGGTTATTTGCATACGCAGGAGGTCCTATTTCCGGCGTTTAAGAAACATATTTCGATTTAATATTTTGCTCTCACTTCTCACGATGTTTTGGTTTGTTTACTGTGTGGTGTTGCCAAGAGTAGCTCTGTGTTTATCGTCCATATTTTGCTTGTACTTGTGTAATTGAACGTTGTTGCATTTTGTAAGTGTTTGAGAAATGTGTAACTGAGGTTGGACGTTGGAACTAGCCCGGTATTGACCTAGTCGAATGTGAGAAACCGTCTGAAAACCACGACCAGTCAGGCACAACACCTCCCTCGTCATTATTCCGCGGGGTGGCCAGATCTGGGGCTGCAGTGCCTCCCGAAATCCCGGAAACGGTGTGCAAAGGGGTGCGGATGTCCGGGCGAGTTCAGTCTGCCTTCCTGTCCCTGCTACAATTAGCACACCTCTATGGTCGCCTTGCCGAGTAATAAGCTGCCGAACAAAAAATTAGTCACCCCTAGAGAAATCACTACAAGCATCATTTAATACCGCGTATATCCGTCCCTGGACTCGATAACCGCCTGGATTCGGCTATGGAGTGAGTGACAGGTTGGAATGTATCTTCATTCATTGCCGGCAGCAATTCCTGCTGTGTTTGGAAGCGATTTTCTCATTCACAAGCAGTGAAACGCGTTTCCGGTCCCTCCCTGAATCAGGATATTTTTTGACCACATTTCTGATGTCATTTTTAGTGGCCACTTGTGATACACCACTGATTTTAGACACGTTGAACATTCCGCCGCCCAGCACTAACAAATCTAGCATCTTCATAGGCTTTATGGCCCTGAGCTCAGCAAAACATTTTTTGCCACTCTGTCACCTATTTACATTTACGCATGTTTACGTACAATGTCAACTTGAAACGTGTCTCTATGGTCGGCACTGCCTTACGCTCACGTAGAGGCAATGCACACACGATTGATCACGTGACTCGACTGCTACGCCATTTGTAAAGGCTTAACGAATAGTTTGTGCATGCGCACTGGGGTGACAACTTTTTGTCCGGTTATTTTACGTTTCACGTGTTGTTTGCCACGTGAGAAGCTGCCCGAAATATCTGAGAATTTCATTCGACTGGTCAAACCAGCATCAGTAAGACATTCCACTGCTAGATGTCTCGAGTTATACGTCTTAGCTACTGCGGCACAAAGTTCCGTCATTTTTGGAGAAAACAGATGTGAGTTGTAATGGTGAAATTCTGTTTCAAGTTGATGAGAACTGCAGCTGAAGTTCAACACATACTGACAGAGGCATTTGATGAGAGTGCACTGAGTCAAGCAAGAACATTTGAGTGGTTCATGCTCTTCAAGGAAGGCCGAGAAAACGACAAACATTGTGGTCGCCTGTTAACATACACAACACCGGAAATAACCATGAAAATGCATGAAATGATTCATGAAGACCTAAGTGAGACAGATGTCGATGTTTGTAACAGGTCTGGGCTGTCATTCAGTAAATGTGAGAGAATTCTAGAGATTTAACTAAACGTGAGACAAATTGCAGCGATGTGTGTCCCTCGCTTTCTCATCAGCTACCAGCGAAACTTCGGGATTCAGACGTGCTCTCAGTTCCAACAAAGAGTTCAAGCGTCTCCAGAGTTCCTATCCTGAGTCATAACAGGTCATGAATTTTGGATCTAAGGTTATGAACCTGAAACGAACTAGCACTCATCACAATGGAAAATGTCATCTTCTCCAGTGCCTAAAATGCTCGATAGGTTCGCAGCAATGTGATGTGAATGGTGATCATTATTTCGACAATCGACATTCGACTTAGGGAAAATGTTGGGAGTAAACGGCCAAAATGGTGGAAAAAGAAAGACTGGTTGGTGCACCGTGAGAACACAACCGCGCACACCTCTCTCGTAGTGAAGGAATTCCTAGCGAAAGGCAACATGGCAACGGCCCTCCACCCACGTTAATCGCTAGACCTAGTCCCGTGTGACTTTTACATATCCCCGAAGATGAAACTCGCGTTAAAATGGTGGCGTTTTGAGTCGACTGAAGACAACCAAGAGGTGTCCTAACAGATCCTCAACACACTTTACCATGCGGACTTCCAGGTATGTTTTTAAAATGTTCTAAATGTGATGACGGAGGACATTAGGATGTGAGTATAGTTTCTTGATTTTTACAATGAAAGTTTCGGATATTTTGGGTAGTGTTGCGGCTTAAAGTCAAGCGCCAGAACGCCAGTCGGAAACGAGAGAGCAGAGACGGCTGTAAAGAAGACGTCAGCCAGTCGCACGCGGACCGACCACTCGCCAGGACGACAACGCGACGGCAGCGACCTCTATGCGAAGAGGACATAAGCGCCGCACCGACTGGTCGCCGCCCACTTCTGCAGCAGCATCGAGATTAGGAACTCCAAGACCAGTGACTTAGGAATTGTATATACTGAAGAACATTATTTATTTGCATGTCGCCCATTGCTTGCGACACTACTGTGTTATTGTCAAAGTTAAGTATCGTCACTGTTCATTTCACAGTGTTGTTGTTGTGGTCTTCAGTCCTGAGACTGGTTTGATGCAGCTCTCCATGCTACTCTATCCTGTGCAAGCTTCTTCATCTCGCAGTATCTACTACAACCTACATCCTCCTGAATCTGCTTAGTGTATTCAGCTCTTGGTCTCCCTCTACGATTTTTACCCTCCACGCTGCCCTCCAATACTAAATTGGTGATTTCTTGATGCCTCAGAACATGTCCTACCAACCGATCCATTCTTCTAGTCAAGTTGTGCCACAAACTTCTCTTCTCTCCAATCCTATTCAATACTTCTCATTAGTTATATGATGTACCCATCTAATCTTCAGCATTCTTCTATAGCACCACATTTCGAAAGCTTCTATTCTCTTCTAATCTAAACTATTTATCGTCCATGTTTCACTTCCCTACATGACTACCCTCCATACAAATACTTTCAAAAACGACTTCCAGACACTTAAATCTATACTTGATTCTCTTCTTCTGAAACGCTTTCCTTACCATTGCTAGTCTACATTTTATATCCTCTCTACTTCGACCATCATCAGTTATTTTGCTTCCCAAATAGCAAAACTCCTTTACTACTTTAAGTGCCTCACTTCCTAGTCTAATTCCCTCATCATCACTCGACTTAATTAGACTACTTTCCATTATCCTCGTTTTGCTTTTGTTGATGTTCGTCTCATATCCTCCTTTCGAGACACTATCCATTCCATCAGCTGCTCTTGCAGGTCCTTTGCTGTCTCTGACAGAATTACAATGTCATCGGCGAACCTAAAACTTTGTACTTCTTCTCCATGGATTTTAATTCCAACTCTGAATTTTTCTTTTGTTTCCTTCACTGCTTGCTCAATATACAGATTGAATAACATTGGGGGTAGACTACAACACTGTCTCACTCCCTTCCCATCCACTGCTTCCTTTTCGTGACCCTCGACTCTTATAACTGCCATCTAGTTTCTGTACAAACTGTAAATAGCCTTTCGCTCCTTGTATTTTACCCCTGCCATCTTCAGAATTTGAAAGAGACTTTTCCAGTCAGCATTGTCAAAAGCATTCTCTAAGTCTACGAATGTTAGAAACGTATGTTTGCCTTTCCTTAATCTAGCTTCTAAGATAAGTCGTAGGGTCAGTATTGCCTCACGTGTTCCAATATTTCGACGGAATCCAAACTGATCTTTCCCAAGGTCGGCTTCTACCAGTTTTTCCATTCGACTGTAAAGAATTCGCGTTAGTATTTTGCATCCGTGACTCATTAAACTGATTGTTCGATAATTTTCACATCTGTCAGCACCTGCTATCTTTGGGATTGGAATTATTACATTCTTCTTGAAGTCTGAGGGCATTTCGCCTGTCTCATACATCTTGCTCACCAAATGGTAGAATTTTGTCAGGACTGGCTCACACAAGGCCGTCAGTAGTTCTAGTGGAATGTTGTCTACTCCCGGGGCCTTGTTTTGACTTAGGTCTTTCAGTGCTCTGTCAAACTCTTCACGCAGTATCGTATCTCTCATTTCATCTTCATCTACATCCTCCTAGATTTCCATAATATTGTCCTCAAGTACATCACCCTTGTATAGACCCTCTATATACTCCTTCCACCTTTCTGCTTTCCCTTCTTTGCTTAGAACTGGGATTCCATCTGAGCTCTTGATATTCATACAAGTAGTTCTCTTTTCTCCAAAGGTCTCTTTAACTTTCCTGCAGGCAGTATCTATCTTACCCCTCGTGAGATAAGCCTCTACATCCTTACATTTGTCCTCTAGCCATCCCTCCTTATCCATTTTGCGCTTCCTGTCGATCTCATTTCTGAGACGTTTGTATTCCTTTTTGCCTGCTTCATTTACTGCATTTTTATATTTCCTACTTTCATCAATTAGATTCAATATTTCTTTTGTTACCCAAGGATTTCTACTAGCCCTCGTCTTTTTACCTACTTGATCCTCTGCTGCCTTCACTACTTCATCTCTCAAAGCTACCCATTCTTCTTCTACTGTATTTCTTTCCCCCATTCCTATCAAATGTTCCATTATGCTCTCCCTGAAACTCTGTACAACCTCTGTTTTAGTCAGTTTATTCAGGACCCATCTCTTTAAATTCCCACCTTTTTGCAGTTTCCTCAGTTTTAATCTACAGTTCATAACCAATAGAATGTGGTCAGAGTCCACATCTGCCCCTGGAAATGTCTCACAATTTAAAACCTGGTTCCTAAATCTCTGTCTTACAATTATATAATCTATCTGAAACCTGTCAGTATCTCCATGCTCCTTTTATGCTTCTTTTATGATTCTTGAACCAAGTGTTAGCTATGATTAAGGTGTGCTCTGTGCAAAATTCTACTAGCGGATTCCTCTTTCACTTCTTAGCCCCAATCCATATTCACCTACTACTTTTCCTTCTCTCCCTATTCCTACTACCGAATTCCAGTCACCCATGACTATTAAATTTTCGTCTCCATTCACTATCTGAATAATGTCTTTTAATTTCATCATACATTTTTTCAATTTCTTCGTCATCTGCAGAGCTAGTTGGCATATAAACTTGTACTACTGTAGTAGGCGTGGGCTTCGTGTCTATCTTGGCCACAATAATGCGTTCACTATGCTGTTTGTAGTAGCTTACCCGCACTCCTACTTTTTATTCATTATTAAACCGACTCCTGCATTACCCCTTTTTGATTTTGTGTTTATAACCCTGTATTCACCTGACCAAAAGTCTTGTTCCTCCTGCCACCGAACTTCACTAATTCCTACTATATCTAACTTTAACCTATCCATTTCCCTTTTTAAATTTTTTAACCTACCTGCTTGATTAAGGGATCTGACATTCCACGCTCCGATCCGTAGAACGCCAGTTTCCTTTCTCCTGATGACGACGTCCTCCTGAGTAGTCCCCGCTCGGAGATCCGGATGGGGGTCTATTTTGCCTCCGGAATATTTTACCCAATAGGACGCCATCAACATTAAACCATACAGTAAAGCTGCATGCCTTCGGGAAAAATTACGGCTGTAGTTTCCCCTTGCTTTCAGCCGTTCGCAGTACCAGCACAGCAAGGCCGTTTTGGTTAGTGTTACAAGGCCAGATCAGTCAATCATCCAGTCCGTTGCTCCTGCAACTACTGAAAAGGCTGTTGCCCCTCTTCAGGAACCACACCTTTGTCTGGCCTCTCAACAGATACCCCTCCGTTGTGGTAGGACCTACGGCACGGCTATCTGTATCGCTGAGGCACCCAAGCCTCCCTACAACGGCAAGGTCAATGGTTCTCGGGGATTATTTCACAATAAAAGTCACTAATGCCATTAATTTGAACGTTGTTTATCGATCCGAGAAAGCAGACGTCCTTAGACTTTAAAGCGATTCCCGCCGAAAGAAAGTCCCCTGTCTCTCTTACGTCCTCCAACGTCCGCTACTGCTGATTAAATCCGTGGAGCTGGCAGTGAATTGATTAAAGTAGTATTTTGTCCGAAACAAGCCCATCTACATTTAGATAATCCAGTGACTTCTAGCATCGTTTAATGATGGTTGATGGGGCTGCAAGCACGTGGCGGAGTCTCCATTATTCGACGTGGCACCTGCTGTGCCTCGACTTCCTGCTCCCTCAGGAGACTCAAATTACTCCCCCGCCGCGTGCAGCGTGCCGGTATTAGTTCGCTGTGCCCTCCTCGCAGATGGAGCTGGAATTGTGGTAGGGAACAGCATTCCAGAGCCCCCTGCGCTGTCCCTGGAGGAGGCGCCTGTCGGCTTGTACTCCCGGGGGCGACGCGCGCATTGTGTGTTATGGCAGTCAGCACTTCCCGACAATTGAGCTCCGGGTATTACGGACTGAGAGCTCGCTCTTCCTTCCGGCCCCCTCCCCCCCCCCCCCCTCATCCTACTACGTCACATGCTTTGTACCGCATTTCCCGAGGAGGCTTCTGCGGGATGTTGATGTGAACCGGCTGGCAAATACCGGCACTCTGCATTTTGCCAAGGAGACTACAAATGAAATGACTAAAACGCTTACGGAGTGGGGGGAACCAGGGAGAGGAATGCAGGACTGGTATTCGCATCTCTCTGCTGCTCCAGCAGAGTGGCCCCTGCACCAACCTAGGTGTCGTCTGGGGTTTTATCGGCATCGTGGGCAGCCTATTTCTCGCAACATTTTTTTCTGTTCTCGCAACCAGCCCTGCAGGAAACTATACTTATTAGTCATTTCCAGAATGTTCATAATACAGAATGTTTACAAAGTACCTAAACGTTCCTGTCTTATCAATAAAATTTTTACACTTTTGCAGGTGACGTAAGAGGATGTTCTCTGCAGAAGAAATAACGGCTATTGTGGCTGACCGAAGGTGTGAAATGTACGAGACGCGGGAAAGTCTCAGAAACAAGCTCCTGCCAACCTTGACATCAACGCTCTCAATACCGTGGGATCTCTACTGACTTCAAAACATATTTTTTTTCTAAAATCAACCTTTTTCTTTATTTCCAAACAGTATGAAATAATCGGATTTTTCCTGGGATAACTAACAGCTTCAAAAAGAACTAACGTATTTTTTAAAAATATATTTGTAGTGACGGAAGCGAATAGCAGGTCCAAGAAGGCGTCCTGTGAACTAAACGAAAGTTGGTAGACGTGTTTCTACATCTGAAAGATGATGTCTATTAAAATTTCGCGCCAGTCACATAACATTAGCGCTAGTAGCTTCGCTAGGAATGTTTGCTTTAAATACACGCTATAACGGTTGTGAACGTTCGTTACCTTTTGAGAATGCAAGTGGTGTTAGACAAGATTACTTTTAAGGTGACAAAGACGTCATTCACCTAACTGATATTGAACGAGGTCGTGTACTAGGGCTACAAGAAGCTGGATGTTCTTTCTGCCATACTGCAGAAATACATGGCAGGAGTGTAGCCACTGTGCATGATTTCTGGACGTGGCGCTCAGGAGAATGTACAGTCACAGGATACCGGGAGCCTGACGGCGACGTGGCACTACCGAGAGGGAAGACCATGTCTTCGGCCTATGGCCCTGGCTCATCGTATTGTATCTGCAGTAGAAATATGAGCAGTAGTTGGCACCGCAGTGACACATCGAACTGCTAAAAATGGTTTACTTCAGGGATAGCTCTGCGAGCCAGATGCCCCGTTACGTCAAGCGAGAGCTCATTGGAGGGCGAGATGGATGCGATTTCGTATGACAGCAGGAGCGCTCTCCTAGTTATCCCACGTACCCTGACTGCAAATGTGAGGGTCAGTCTGGTGATTCGACCAGTTGTGCTGCCATTCATGAACAGCATTCCATCCAAGGGGTGTTTTCCAACTGGGGAACGTAGGCCCACATACCGCTGTTGTAACTCAACATGCTTAACAGAGTGTCGATATGTTGCCATTGCCTGTTCGATCACAAGATCTGTCTCTATCGATCACATATTCGATACCATCGGACGACAACTCCAGCGTCATCCATAACCAGCAGTTACCGTCCCCGTACTGAGCGACCAAGTACTACAGGTATAGAACTCCAGCCCACAAAATGACTTCTAAAACCTGTACAACGCAATGCATTAACGTTTAAGTGCCTGCATTCAACATTTAGGCGGGTACACCGGTCATTAATTTACCAGAATTTCATGTTTTCAATGGATTATCTCGCGCTTACATTAACCTGTGATCTTGCTGTGTTAATCATTTAAATATGTTACTTAGACAAATGTATTCCCGAAATTTCATTACCCTACATTAACTACTTTTTGGTGTTGCGATTTGTTTCCGTCTGTGTAGTACTGCAGAAATTCATGATATAATCACTGAATACCTCTTTTATAACAAATTAATGTTGTTTTGCATTTTATAATTGTTCTTTCTTAAATTATTGGAGATTTTGTTAGAAAGTGTGATTGTTGACAGGACTTCATATGCCGTCAGTTATTCGTGACATGCTTGTGGGAACTAGTTCTGTGCCGGACTAGGTCTGTTTCTATAGCATTTAGCTGACAATGACTTGGTGCCTTTCCTAAAAGGAAGTGTTCGAAATATTACTGCAAAATAATCCTCTCTTTGAAGAGTCAAAGGGTTCAAATGGCTCTGAGCACTATGGGACTTAACTTCTGAGGTCATCAGTCCCCTAGAACTTAGAACTACTTAAACCTAACTAACCTAAGGATATCACACACATCCATGCCCGAGGTAGGATTCGAACCTGTGACCGTAGCGGTCGCGCGGTTCCAGCATGTAGCGCCTAGAACCGCTCGGCCACTCCGGTCGGCCTGGAGAGTCAAATAGTGGTAGCAGCGATATACACATTCTGATGTCTGAAGTAGTGATGCATAGTAGACATAATAGAATATTCGTTATCTTCAGTTTTCTTTTCCAATTTTCTGCATATTATTCTTGTCAGCAACTTGGATGCATAAGCTGTTAAGCTGAGTGAGCGACAGTTCTCACACTTATCGGCTTTTGCTGTCTTCATAATTGTGTAGATGATGTTTCTCCGAACGTCTGATACTATACCATGTGACGAAAAGTATCCGGACACCTGGCTGAAAATTACTTACAAGTTCGTGACGCCCTCCATCGATAGTGCTGGAATACAATATGGTGTTGGCCCACCATGACAGCTTCCACACTCGCAGGCATACGTTCAATCAGGTGCTGGAAGGTTTCTTGGGGAATGGCAGTCCATTCTTTACGAAGTGCTGCACTGAGAACAGGTATCGATGTAGGTCGGAGAGGTCTGCCACGAAGCTGCCGTCCCAAAACATGCCAAAGGTGTTCTATAGGATTCAGCTCAAGACTCTGTGCAGACCAGTCCATCACAGAAATGTTATTGTCGTGTAACAACTCCGCCACAGGCCGTGCATTGCGAACAGGAGCTCGATCGTGTTGAAAGATGCAATTGACATCCCCGAATTGTTCTTCAACAGAGGGAATCAAGAAGGTGCTTAAAACATCAACGTAGGCTTGTGCTGTGATAGTGCCACGCAAAACAACATGAGTGTAAGCCCCCTCCATGGAAAACACGACCACACCATAACACCACCACATTGAAAGATGAAATTGACATCCCCGAATTGTTCTTCAACAGTGGGAATCAAGAAGGTGCATAAAACATCAACGTAGGCTTGTGCTGTGATAGTGCCACGCAAAACAACATGAGTGCAAGCCCCCTCCACGGAAAACACGACCACACCATAACACCACCACATTGAAAGATGAAATTGACATCCCCGAATTGTTCTTCAACAGTGGGAATCAAGAAGGTGCATAAAACATCAATGTAGGCTTGTGCTGTGATAGTGCCACGCAAAACAACAGGGGGTGCAATCCCCCTCCATGAAAAACAAGACCACACCATAACACCACCGCCTCCGAATTTTACTGTTCGCACTACACACGCTGCCAGATGACGTTCACCGGGCACTCGCAATACCCACACCATGCCATCGGATCGTCACATTGTATACTGTGATTCGTCACTCCACACAACGTTTTTACACTGTTCAGTCGTCCAATGTTTACGCTCCTTACACCAAGCGAGGTGTCGTTTGGCATTTGCCGACGTAACCTGTGGCTTATGAGCAGCCGCTCGACCGTGAAATCCAAGTATTCTCACCTCCCGCTGAACTGTCATAGTACTTGCAGTGGATTCTGATGCAATTTGGAATCCCTGTGAGATGGTCTGGATAGATGTCTGCCTATTACACATTACGACGCTCTTCAACTGTCGGCGGTGTCCGTCAGTCAACAGACGAGGTCGGCCTGTACGCTTTTGTGCTGTACGTATCCCTTCACGTTTCCACTTCAACATCACATCGGAAACTGTGGACCTAGGGATGTTTGGGAGTGTGGAAATCTTGCGTACAGACGAATGACACAAGTGACACCCAATCACTTGATTGCGTTCGAAGTCGGTTAGTTCCGCGAAGCGCCCCATTCTGCTCTCTCACGATGTCTAATGACTACTGAGGTCGCTGATATGGAGTACCTGGCAGTAGGTGACAGCACAGTGCACCTGATATGAAAAACATAGGTTTTTGGGGGTGCTTCCACAGACTTCGCTGTTGTCTTCAAAAACCTTCTTGTTATGAAAAGAGTTAATTTAAGTGTAATTTTACGCTTGGTTTTCATGTGGATAACAAATAAGAGATTTGTCATAGCTCAAATATTTAAAAACGTGAAACACCTTGTGCGGATGGCCATTTCCACATACATTGAAGCGTAAGAGGAACTGGTATGGATATGCGTATTCAAATATAGAGATATGTGAACAGGCAACATACGGCGCTGCGGTCGGCAACACCTACTGAGAAAATCTGGGATGCCTTGTAACGTACTGTTCAGAAGATCAGAAGAGATCTCCACCCGTCGCACTCTTTCGAATTTATGGACATCCCTGCAGGATTCATGGCGTCAATTCTTTCCAGCACTACTTCAGACATAAGTCGAGTCCATGCAACGTCGAGTTGCGGCACTTCTGCGTCATCACGGGGGCCCTACACGATATTATACGGGTACAGCAGTTTCTTTGACTCGTGAGTGAATATACCATCACAAAAACACAGTATACATTAGGACATCTATTTGGACAAGATGGGCATATTCTAAACATAGAAAATCCACGCCGGCCGGAGTGGCCAAGCGGTTCTAGGCGCTACAGTCTAGAACCGCGCGACCGCTACGGTAGCAGGTTCAATCCTGCCTAAGGCATGGATGTGCGTGATGTCCTTAGGTTAGTTAGGTTTAAGTGGTTCTAAGTTCTAGGGGACTGATGACCTCAGATGTTAAGTGCCATAGTGCTCAGAGCCATTTGAACCATTTTTGAAAATCCACCTTACACGGAATATAAGCTTCAACTTAGTTGTACCTTATTCCTTCCTGCTTCGGGCCCTCTGCTACGGCTTGCTAATAGCCACTAATCCCTATAACATTTTGATGAACCATCAGCTCTAGGACAAGAGCTGTTTGTAATGGCAAGAGGTTTGGTTTGTTGAGCCACCATTTCTGTCAAAACTTCCACATATCATTATCTAACGCCAATAAATTTATAAACAGAGCTAATCTAAATTAACTTCAAACTAGAAATGATAGTGCAAATAGGGTAAGAGTTAATGTCAATGACTACCATGTCTAACTAGTGCATTTGCATATCAAGTTCTTCTGATGGTTTGTTGAAATGTAGTCTGGAGAAGTACTAAGTACAAGTTGAGTAGTGGCCATCCGAGTAGGGGAGAGAGTCAGCTTGCAGCGACCAGAGGGAGTCACAGATCTTTTCAAAGGACCAACATTGTCAAGTGAAGGAAGAAGCTAGGTGGATAGTTGGGAGCAGGGTGGCAAGAACTCGACAAGTCCTTGTAAGTCCCGCACAGAAACACTGAGTTATACTGCCATTATAGGCATCCATACTTGCGAAATTTTCCCAGTTCTGGATTTTGCGCACGAATAAATGTTCGATTGGATTCATGTGGTCGACCTGGATGGCCAGAATTGCTAGAATTGTCCAGAATATTCTTAGAACCAATCGCGAACAATTGTGGCCCAGTGACATTGCGGTTTGTCATCCATCTAAATTCCATCGTTGTTTGGGAACATAAGGTCCGTGAGTGGCTGCAAATGGTCTCCGGGTAACTGAATATAACTATTCCCAGTCAAATGATCGGTTCAATGGGAACAGAGGAGCCAGTCCATTGCACGTAAACACAGCCCACACCATTGTGGAGCCACCACCAGCTCGCACAGTGCCTTCTGGATAACCTGGGTCCAAGGCTAAGTGGCGTCTGAGCCACCCTCGAACCCTACCAGCAGCTGTTATCAAATGGATCTCAGGAGAGGCGACGTCGTGCTGTTAGGAAAGGCATTCGCGTCGTCGAGTGCTGCCGTAGCCCACGAACGCCAAATTTTGCCACACTGTCGTAACGGATGCGCTCCTCCCACGACCCACATAGATTATTCTGATTATTTCACTCAGTGTTACTTCTCTATTAGCACTGACAACTTTACCCAAACACCGCTTTTCTCGATCGTTAAGTGAAGGCCGTCGGCCACTTTCTTCTCCGTGGTGAGCGCTAATGCCTGAAATTTGGTATTTTCGGCACACTCTTGACACTGTGGGTCTCGGAATATAGAACTCTCTAACAGTTTCCGAAATGGAATGTTCCATGCGTTTATTTCAGACGCTCCATTCCGTGTTCAGATTCTGTTAGTTCCCGTTGTGCCACCATAATCATGTCGGAAACCTGAGTACAAATAACAACTCCGCCAATGTACTATCTTTTTGTACCGTATATACGTACGCTCTATTACCACCTCCACCTGTATATGTACATATCGCTATCCCATGAGTTTTGTCACCTCTGTGTATGGCATAACAGACAAGCACAGCGTTAGAGGCGACGTCCGTTTTGCTTCCCCAATAACGGAAATCTACTGTACACTGTTTTTATTGTGGGGAATCTGCAGGCGACAAGGAGACGTGCTGCGGGCACACTGTGGTTTGGATTGCAGTATCACGGTGCCCTGTGCTCTGCAGGAAGGTAGTATTCTGGGAAATACTGCGTCCGGGACCGCGAAAAGATAAGATCTCTGCAGCGTAGTCAGATGAGACGTGTACCAGCTCTTTTGCGTTTAAGAACTCGGCACGCACAGCAGTCAGGCTGGTGCCAACTTAACTGCCTTTTTGCATCGACTATGAGATAATATGAATAAAGAGGAGGACCAAAATCACCGGTAGTGTATGCGTAGGAAACCTAGATAGCTAAATTGCGAAGTAGGACAGCTGGTGGGAGTCAGAGGCTGCTTGTTCCTGATCTCAATTAGTTAACTCTGTTTGAACTGGGGATTGAAGGAACGTTATTGCGTTATTAGAACCGACGTTCTTGGTCGGCACTCGGAAGAATCATTGCCATTGGCCCTCGAAATCTTGCACAACGACCACTTGCAAAGGATTAAAAATTATGCTTCTTGCTTTGAGCGCTGTGGAACTTACTTCCATACAAGGCTATCTACATCTACATCTACATTTATACTCCGCAAGCCACCCAACGGTGTGTGACGGAGGGCATTTTACGTGCCACTGCCATTGCCTCCCTTTCCTGTTCCAGTCGCGTATTGTTCGCGGGAAGAACGACTGCCAGAAGGCCTCCGTGCGCGCTCGAATCTCTCTAATTTTACATTCGTGATCTCCTCGGGAGATACAAGTAGGGGGAAGTAATATATTAGATACCTCATCCAGAAACGCACCCTCTCGAAACCTGGACAGCATGCTACACCGCGATGCAAAGCGCCTCTCTTGCAGAGTCTGCCACTTGAGTTTGCTAAACATCTCCGTAACGCTATCACGCTTACCAAATAACCCTGTGACGAAACACGCCGCCCTTCGCTATTTCCTCTGTCATCTCGACCTGGTACGGATCCCACACTGATAAGCAACACTCAAGTATAGGTCGAACGAGTGTTTTGTAAGCCACCTCCTTTGTTGATGGACCACATTTTCTAAGGATTCTCCCAATGAATCTCAACTTGGCACCCGCCTTACCAAAAATTAATTTTATATTATCATTCCACTTAAAATCGTTCCGTACGCATACCCCCAGATATTTTACAGAAGTAACTGCTACCATTCTTTGTTCCGCTATCATATAACCATACAATAAAGGATCCTTCTTTCTATGTATTCGCAATACATTACATTTGTCTGTGTTAAGGGTCAGTTGCAACTCCCTGCACCTAGTGCCTATCCGCTGCAGATCTTCCTCCATTTCGCTGCAATTTGTAATGCTGCAACTTCTCTGTATACTACAGCATCATCCGCGAAAAGCCGCATGGAACTTCCGACACTATATACTAGGTCATTTACATATATTGTGAAAAGCAATGGTCCCATAACACTCCCCTGTGCCACACCAGAGGTTACTTTAACGTCTGTAGACGTCTCTCCATTGAGAACAACATGCTGTGTTCTGTTTGCTAAAATCTCTTCAATCCAGACACACAGCTGGTCTGTTATTCTGTATGCTCTTACTTTGTTTGTCAGGGGACAGTGCGGAACTGTATCGAACGCCTTCTGGAAGTCAAGGAAAATGGCATCTACCTGGGAGCCTGTATCTAATATTTTCTGGGTCCCATGAACAAATAAAGCGAGTTGGGTCTCACACGATCGCTGTTTCCGTAATCCATGTTGATTCCTACAGAGTAGATTCTGGGTTTCCAGAAATGACATGATATGCGAGCAAAAAACATTTTCTAAAATTCTACAACAGATCGATGTCGGAGATATAGGCCTATAGTTTTGCGCATCTGCTTGACGACCCTTCTTGAAAACTGGAACTACCTGTGCTCTTTTCCAATCATTTGGAACCTTACGTTCCTCTACAGACTTGCGGTACACGGCTGTTAGAAGGGGGACAAGTTCTTTCCCATACTCTGTGTAGAATCGAATTGGTATCCCGTCAGGTTCAGTGGACTTTCCTCTGTTGAATTATTACAGTTGCTTTTCTGTTCCTTGGACACTTATTTCTATGTCAGCCATTTTTTTGTTTGTGCGAGGATTTAGAGAAGGAACTGCAGTGCGGTCTTCCTCTGTGAAACAGATTTGGAAAAAGGTGTTTAGTATTTCTGCTTTAGGCGTGTCATACTCTGTTTCAATCCCATTATCATCCCAGAGTGTCTGGATATGCTGTTTCGATCCACTTACTGATTTAACGTAAGACCAGAACTTCCCAGGATTTTCTGTCACGTCGGTACAGAGAATTTTACTTTCGAATTCACTGAACGCTTCACGCAGAGCCCTCCTTACGCTAACTTTGACATCGTTTAGCTTCTGTTTGTCTGAGAGGTTTTGGCTGAATTTAAATTTGCAGTGAGGCTCTCTTTGCTTTCGCAGTAGTTTCCTAACTTTGTTGTTGAACTACGGTGGGTTTTTCCCGTCCCTCACATTTTTACTCGGCACGTACCTGTCTAAAACGCATTTTACGATTGCCTTGAACTTTTTCCATAAGCACTCAACGTTGTGAGTGTCAGAACAGAAATTTTCGTTTTGATCTGTTAGGTAGTCTAAAATCTGCCTCCTATTACTCTTGCTAAACAGATAAACCTTCTTCCCTTTTTTTATATTCCTATTTATTTCCATATTCAGGGATGCTGCAACGGCCTTATGATCACTGATCCCCTGTTCTGCGCTTACAGCTAATAAGCTTTCCAGGGGATGCTTCGACCTAGAGCAGGACTTCAATGTTGGGCACTGAGGAAGAGCAGCCCTTGCACCCGGCCAGATCACAGAATTTTCAGCCACCACAGCCGCCACTTATAGACGTCGATAAAGCTAGGTATGATGAACAGCTCCAGCATTCGCAAATCAAATGATAGGACGTTTGTGGAGATTGCAGATTGAAATTAGGGCTTTTACGTTTCTAATTAAAATATGTTTATAAGTGATGTCGTACTCAACATGTACTAAATCAAAGTAGTGGATGCCTCCATGATTCCTTCTGCAGTTCTGTCTTTCCTATTCGGGACTCACAGTGCGGTTCCCGTTAACTTAACTGTTGCCCCAAATGTCATATTTACTGTAACATATTCATCACAACCTCATTACCAGACCTTTGGCACGGTCTTAATATTTTTATTCCATTGTAACTTACAGTAATTTTTAATGGACGTAATGATTTCATGTCCTTATGCTCTTTTGTTCAACTTGAAATCAACAGCAAATTGTAAGAAATAAGGTTCTTTTGAGTTACAGCATCCATGTTTCAACTATGCTAGAGCCACTAATGCTTAATAAAATAAATTTATTATCTTTGCATGATACCCATAATTAAATACACGTGGTTCTTTGGGGAGCAATCTGTTTATCGGTTAAAGTCATTCAGTACAGATCCTTCTGAACATCCACAGGGGTATTTGTCATTAGCTAAGCAGCAACCTAAAGCTTTTCTGAAATTTAAAGATTTCGCTCTAATTGCCACCTCCACTACTGTAAAAACTTTTGCTTCACATAGCACGAAAACTGTAATTTAAATTTAAGACGAATATAAGCTAAATGTAATGTAATTAATGATCATTTCCTTCGTAGGTATATTATTAATCTAATACGCAACTGGGTGCCCTAGATCAATGTTGAAACAATAGTTCTAGCAGTACCCAAACAAAAATAAACATTTCAGTAGCAGGGTGCAGTGATTATTATTTTTAATTAATGGCATGTCTGGACGGCAAATGAAATAGAGAAACAAATTTTGCCGTTTCTGATATAAAAGTGGCATAGTTAAACGTATTCCTTTTATACAATTACCATCCATTAATATCCATAACTATAAACGTTGATAATCGATTGTCAGTCCTTACATTCGCGTCTAATTGACTCAATAACATTACTGCATTAAAATTATTTATGTGAATCATAGCCGCGCGGGATTAGCCGAGCGGTCTAGGGCGCTACAGTCATGGACTGTGCGCCTGGTCCCAACGGAGTTTCGAGTCCTCCCTCGGGCATGGGTGTGTATGTTTGTCCTTAGGATAATTTAGCTTAAGTAGTGTGTAAGCTTAGGGACTGATGACCTTAGCAGTTAAGTCCCATAAGATTTCGCACACATTTGAACATTTTTTGGGAATCATACTGTAGCATATTACAACCTAATACTAACACAAAGACCAACGATTTTAAGTAATGACGAGTCGGAGTGGCTGATATGCGAAGACAAACATCGGATACTCGGGTGCTGCCTATTTCTCGCATTTTTATATGCTTATCACTATGTTTTTCTCATCACAAAGGAAAACGCATACATGCTTTTAATAATACTGCATGGTCCCAAATATTATGACGCAATTAATTTCGTCAATCAGAGTTTCATACTGTAATCACGGAAGAAATTTGGATAGTAAGAACAGAAACATGAGTACATCCAAAACTATTTCGTAAGCACATGACTTTTTTAATTTCTTGTTTTTCAGTAATGACGCAAAGACTAATTATTTTTTGTTTTGGTCTAATCCAAATCGATTTAATCCTAGTCGCTAGCGGAGGAACGTCTTCGTGTTTAACATGGATTCCGAACAGTTGTACAGCAAGGTGTTCTACTCTCGACATTGTCAGACGTGAAGAACCCCTTTTGAAACGATTTAAAATTTCAGCTTTCTGGAGATTTGATGTAAGCCATTTGTATACATGTGTATCGAAAATTGTGATGTGGGTCCCGAACCAAATTAGCTACTTACTCCTATACTACAGAACTATACTACATTTCCTCCATTACCATCTTTTCTGTGCAAACACTAAGCGTCTTTTGTTCATTGCGAATGTTTGACGAGCAGGTGCCACACTGACCGTTCAGTACTGACAAGATCCGGGAGAGACGATTATCGGTCGGACATTAAATACTGGTCATGTTACAAGACGAGGCATGAGTGTTGTTTCAATAGTAACAGAGAAGGATTCCAGGCATATTTCAGGCAAAACCTTCCGTTTATAAGTATACAGTCACTTGTTGAATCTGCCTGGGATCTTGTCCTCTGCCTAGTCAAACAACACAGGCAAAGAGTTAGTGGCAAACTCATTGTCAATTAATTTAGCACCATCGATAACTCATGGTTTTGCTTGTCTTTAGTTATGTGTAGTGAGGCTTTTGTTTCCTCGTCGCAATCATGCACAACATTGGTTTAATTGCGATTCACCTGTCCACTGTTGTCAACATCGCTGCTCGTCTGGCGTGGCACGTTGAGCGTGCTTGCAGTTATCCGCCACCCGAAAGGTCCCGGTTCAACGCTCCTCAAACACGCTGTCAATTGGAATGATGCATGCGTCTCCATACCATGGTGCCTGCTTCCTCTGCGTGTGTACACCATACTCAGCCTGGTGGCTATGGACACTTCCTTCCAAAGGAGTAGACACAGATGCCACTCTCTTGCCTATGCCACTACAGCATCTGCTTCCGGATGACGCTGAAACCATAATCAGTACATCTATCATCCCTCAGTTGGCATATTCCACCAGATCGAAATCATCTTTCAAGGTATCCTAATTCCTTCGAGCTGTGTACTGTATTGGAGCATAAATTTGTAACTTTTCCAATAAGTTTAAGAAACACAACCGATACACATAACAGCCACTTTAGTTAGAAATAATAAATTCTCCTTCACTGTTTGCAACAGTTTTCAACGCTGGAGTAATTTTCAGGTTTCGCGAGTGTAGATGTCAAGTGGTTTCGAGGCGAAGAACTCTTCGAGCCATGCTCGGAGCGCATTTTCGTCCGGAGAGGAATTTCCTTGAAGGTTGTTGGATAGAGAACGGAAAAGCTGAAAATCTGAGGGCGCAAGATCGGGGTAATAAGGTGGGTGTGGAATTACTTCCAAAACCCACTTCCTGTATATTGGTTTTCGCCAGTCTGACAGAAAGCGGGCGGGTGTCATTCTGGAGTAGCATCACTTCACGCGGTCTTCCTGGTCGTTGTTCTTGGATTTCACCTGCAAGGAGTCTCAGTTGTCGACAATAAATGTCAGTAGAGACTGCTACACCCTCGGGAAGCAATTCGTAGGACACCAAACTGTCACTGTTTCATTAGATGCGTAACATCATTTATTGTAGATGCGCTCAGTTTTTTGTGTAGGAAGTTGCTGCTTTGTTTGGGCTCAATCATTTCTTTCTTTTCTTAATGTTAGCATTAAGACACCATTTCTCGTCGCCAGTAACAATACAGAATAGGAATGGTCGGGGTTCTTCACAACCCACTTGGTGACGTAAAGCGAAGATGCGTATAAGACAACCCGGTGATTCTCGTGACTTTAGCTATTCTTGTGACTTTAGCTGAGAGCATGTGTAACACATTAGACAAACACACGGTCAGATACAAAATTTCCTCCCAGAGGGTAACATTAATTTATGTCATGACAGACAAGTTAGTGAAGTATAGCTAGTGTTAAACATGCGGTACCCATACACCCGAATTTTGAACCTTCCGTATTGCGTGCATATGTTGCAAGATGATGTAATGATCACAGGTCATCACATTTGCCACTTCATGAGCATACTGGCATGGATCATTGTGGAACAATGCACTTAAACGAACTTTATCAGATCTCGAATATCTTCCTGAACACGAACACAGAGAGTCACAGAGAGTCACTATTTCCAAAAGCATCATCCTTAAAAATAGAAAACCATTATTTGGCTTTGTTCTGTCCAGTAGCACTATCCTCATGCATGGCGCAAATGTTTCTGGCTGCCCCCCCTGCTGTTACCCCTCTACTGATCTCAAACAGAAGAGTACGTCGGAAATATTCTGATTTCTTCACTTGGCACTCCATTTTCTAGAGTCCACAGCTCCGCTTGTCAAATAGCAACAGTGAACTACATATACAAATGACAATCGATAAATAAACCCATAGTAACCGGAATACCAATATGCAAAACAAAACCGCTTCGAATTTATGCACCAACCTAATATTATACTGGACAATATTTAACTCCCATACAACCTGTACTATTCTCTGACATTAGTTAGGCTCTACCAACTCTACCTCTATCAACCAAGTTGATGTGAGAAAATTGTAAATTAAGTTTTTCTATCATAAGCATCAACGTTTTACATACAGCTATCACTAACCAGGACATACAGTGTTTGTGAGATTCAGATGAATCAGTTTCTGTATAAATAGCTCGAACACAACACTTGGTTTCCCAGGAATTAAAACTTCTAGGAAGGAAAAAGGGGAGGTAGGACAATAATAGAACGAAAAAGGAATCCTGTAATGTCCTTTTCCAAAAGAAGTTGCCGACAATCTGCCTAAGGGAAACTACAGAACATTCAAATGTGTAAAGTCAAATCGGGATTAGGCTTCTCTTTCCCCAAACGCGAGTTCACGAAGAGGAAATGTAGTAATTTAGATACTAGGTTACTGATGACTACTTCTTCCATCAAAACAGTAATCATCTCTCAAACATTTAATTTTTATGTACCTGACTGTATAAAACAACGTGCGCAGTAAGTTAGTTGGACGATCCACGCAATTCCGCACACAACCAGGATATACAGTGATACAAGTTAATGTCGGAATGATAGGAAGTGTTTGCCACCTGGCAGCCACACGAACCGAGGGAGAGGGTGGAGTGAAGCAAGGTGCGTGTGCAAACGAGAGACAAAGGACCCGGCGACTCGATTTACGGCCCCTGCGATAAGATATCTCCCTCACCTAAGCCCCTTCCACGCATACCCACGGTCACAATGCATCAGAGGGCAGGTCTTTTATTACTACCATACGAGCCCTCACACTCCCTTCTATTGACAGTCTTTCTGTTGCTATGCTGTCCGTGTTAAGGCAGAAGGCGGCAATGTTAACTTAATCTGCTGTATATAGATAAGCATAGGAATATTTTGTAGAAATTGCGCTACGGATAATTAATGATATTGACCGTCAGCATTCTTATAAAAGCAAAAATTTCTTAAGGAAGACATGACTTCTCACGAGATTTAAAGCTAGTAACTAAAGAACTTTCTGGCCTAGGTAATATTTCACACATGTTGCCACCAAGTGTACTAGTTGATCATAAGTATCAAGACGCTCCTATGAGGCATCGAATATGGACCAACCATTGGATGTCACCCGCATAAGAGACCCCCCAGGGCCAGTTCAACCATTCTAGAGCAGCCCAAGTGGAATCTTCGGATGTGATCGTGAAGCAGAAATGCCACTACAACTAAACCAAGCCCAGGCAGACGGAGTGGGAACCTAGAGCACTGCGGATGGTTGTTGTAAAACAATCTCCTGAAATCGGAGGAAGGAATCACTCCTGAACTCCAGAGAGCTACCAGATGTCCAGCTAACACAATGCCAGTGTACATGGAATCAAAAAAAGTGGCTCGAGCAGTTCCTCATACGCCACACACTTATGTAGCCCGTGCTGAGCCACGCTTGAGGTGCTTTAAAGAGCAACGTCACTTGCGAGTGGAGGCTGGAAACGAGTCGTTTGGAGTGATGAAGCACACTATACCCTATGAAAATGTCTTAGATTTTGGTTTGGCAAATTCTTGCGGGATATTACCTGCCATAATTGTCAGTTTCAACAGTTAAGTACGGATGAGGTGCAAATAGGGTGTTTTCGTGATTGGCTTGTGGTCCAGCTTTTGCATTAAAGACAACGCTAAACACGGAACCATACGAACACCTTTTATAGCACTGTGTACTACTTACAGAAAAGGAACAGTTGGGAGACGATGATTATTTATATCAGCATGATGCTGCATCCTGTCATAAAACAGCGTCTGTGACGCAATGGTTTGTGGACAATAGCATTACTGGAATGGACTGCCCTCCCAAAAACCAGACCTCAACCGAATCGAACACGTTTATGATGAGTAAGAATGACGACTTCGCTGCATACCACAGTTTCCAAAAGCATCAACCCTACACAGAAATTCAGACATCTCATTCGAGTGTGCCCCAGCAGTGTTCACACCGTCCTAAAAGCGATGTGTGGACACGTCACATACGAAAGTCTATTAACTGGTGTCGAAATAAGATATGTTTCTGGTAATACCAAAGTATTGCTGAGTACATGAAGATCCTTATTTGTGACGAATCAAAGCTTTCCATTTGGTATTGGTTCTAACCATGAAAACCCATTTCCTGTAAGCTCTCCTCACTCCGTCGAGTTATCAGAAAGCGATCAGGTACCTACCATCTGCTTCGTGTGCCTTTAGTGCACTTTACCTAATAATTTTGTAATCCTACATGTGAGGCTGTGTTTTCCTAGTTAACTGATGTATAACCCTTAAAATGCAATGAATACCATTTTTTGATGAGCTAACTGTGGGTGTGTATGATGATAACGCATAAAAAGTTTAGGTTCATGTATCAATGGTAATGGGCTTGTTCATAAAACGACTTTTTTCTGCCACTACCCATAATTTTCTTATTTAAATACAGTGTGAATTTAGACAGGGCGGAGGTGACTATGATGTATTCCACACTGTCTTCTATGAATACAGGTTCTCGAAATGCAATCTATCATGATTTCGCAAGAACTATTTGGTCTTTTTCCCACAGCATCGCATTTAAGTTACTACAAAAGACACGCAGGTTGCATGGAACTTTCACTGTTCTAGCATACAGCTTAAACTGCAGTTCTTAACGAGAATGGTTTGATCTCTGTAGCGAGTTAAGCCGAGGAATTGCATGTGCAAATATCAGGGCAAATCTCAGGCTGACCTGTTCAACAGATAAACGGACCACTCCTGTCTAAACATGGTGAGCTGGACAATATATGTTTCATTAATGTGTAAACATAAACCCATCGTCTTTATGTGCATGCACACTATAAAAAGAGGAAGCGACTCTTAGAATGGCGTCAAGTGAAAGACACGTAGTGTTCTGCACCGGATCAAGGTCTCTGTGATGCTGCTTTTGCGTATGGATAGGATGGAGGGTCGCAATATTTATGGTGGAAGACGTGGGGCAGGAGGCTGGCGCTGCTGTGATCCTTTCCTCAGGCCCCAGATACTCAGTGGCGCTTGCAGCTATCGGTGCACAGCTGACTGCTGCGGCATGCTTTGCCTTGGTTAGACAGCGATGCACCTGTTTACCACCGAGACCACCACCCACACAGAATGTTCGCTTTAAAAAAGTAACGAAAAAAGCGGAGCTGCTCTAACATACACGTTGTAAAAAGAGAATCCGATTCGCACAACGGCGTCAAGTGAAATATGTACAATATTCGACACCAGATCATGACCGCTGAGATGAAGTGCCAATGGTGTAAGAACTTCAGGAACTGTACTCTATAATGGATTAAAAGGCGAAGTTTTTATTCTTATTACAGTAACATACAGTCAAACAGCGATGCATTCTTTCAAAAAATACTATTTGACTGTGGCTCAGTACCATCGAAAACTTTTGAATGGTCAGTGTAATAGCATTCGGCATTGTGTCCGCAGGGACCATAGTAAAACATGAAAGACGTTACATAGCTTATAAATTGCTCTCAGTACGTCGACAGCACACTATTATTTGAAGGAAAAAGGAAACCAAACAAAAATCATTAAAAGCATTGATATGTATCCGATAATGCTAAATAAACTATAGTGAAAGGGAATTCACCTGTCGGAAATGATGTCTAATTTTCTCTGCAATATAATTTATTTATACTGGGTGCTTTGTGAGAGATTAAAACGTGAAATGTCGAATTATCTGGGAATTTTGCGAATCAACCGCTAGATAAAAATAAAATATAAGAAACCTGTATTGAAACGCCATCTACGATGTGCCCACTATAGAATTTAGCAATGGTTACAGTGTATTACCAGTAATTGAATACTTAACTGCCTTCTTAACATAAAGTGTGGGGGTGTTAATGGACAGTTTTGAGGAATGGGAGCACTGACTAGTCACAGTATGTGAGCCATAGCTGCAGGTAATATATCGGCAACTCTCTAAACTAGGTCCATGCCTGTTGGCTTCCTTCCTTACGCTGTGATTACTGCAATGACAAACCAAGTGTTCTAGGGTAACGTTGCTGAAAGTGACAAGTCATGAATTATAGCAGTAAGGGTCTAAATTATAGTAATTTAGTGATAAATTACTTGATAAGCTTCGCAGAAATTTGTCAACCATGCAGGCAGTGTAAGTACCACAACAAACAGAACAATACCCTGTATCCCATTTTGAATTTCCCACCATTTATACATACCCTAATTGGCCTACGAGGATGGTGGAATGGGAAGGGATTTGGGAGGGGTGGGAAAGAGGAGGGTGGATCTGGAAATAACGCAGGCTATGCTAAAACTGTCATTGGTCCATTGGTCCATTACTCACGGTTACCCATATGGAAAGTATTATTCCGAAGATTAGCTACGAAACTTTTATTGATGACACAGACGGATACATTATTGTGAACAATAAATCTGAGCCCGGAAGTCTTGCTTTGATCCATGGGAGTGTAATTTTTCCTCCTATCTACGTAATTCTGTAGCTCTCAATTCGTTCGAGCAATCAATCATTCATGATAGGAAACACAGTCATAGCTCACTCAAAATGATTCTGAAATTTTACTTGTTAGAATGAAATCAGGCGATGACTCTTCTTCTCTGCAGGCTCGTGCTTTGCGCCAGTCTGCTAATCTGTACAAATAAAATGCCTCGTAATTTTGGGAGCGTTGTATAATCAGTCGGGAAATCTCATATCAAGCAGATATTTGGCTTTGATGAAGTTTAACCTTCCGAAGAAGTAATGAAGCTCTTGGATTATTAAATGCAGGTTCGTATGCAGTCTTTCGGAAGTTCCCTTCTGATTAACAACTACGCAATATATCGATAAATATAATTAATTCTCAAATTTCAAATACACACCTTTTATTTGAAGAAGCAATCTATATATATTTCCTTTTTAATCGTACAGTTCGTATCCGTTATCTTCTGTGATATATCTCAATAATCAGACTACAGTTCTTCCAAACCAAACTCAGGCTAATCGGCACGAAGACAATCTCGGAAGCTCCCTTTCTTTTTTTCTAACAACCACCAGAGAGAGTACTACAAAGAATACTTATGCGCTCATGGCATAGCTATTGTATGAACTACTTTTCGCATGGATTCTGCGAGTATGAAGATAGAAAATTAGTAAACGTCATTCAAGGGTAGAATTGTATCTGAATAATTCATCGAATATAAAGAGATATTACAGGAGAGAGAGTTCAAATCATCGCTAATCGTACACCACTCACTCAAAATCGAAGAGCGTGTGGGACATTTATTCCAGTCACGGCTCTTCAATTCAAAATACTTCATTTTCAGTTATCCACCCTGTTTATAATTTTAACCCTTACAGTTTATGACACCTTGACACCCTGTATCATAGTATGAATTTGGATAATGAAACAAATCGATAAATGTGAAACGCATCATAAACTTCGTTTTCCAGATGACACTATTATATGCGTAATACCAGATGCCACCTGACGGTACGTTGTGGAGACTACCTCCTTCGTTTAAACCAGTCCATGCTCCACTCGTTACTAGCGTTCGCAAAGAATAACTGTCAATTAAATTCTATATTAAGTGTAATTTCTCGGATTTTTTCATTCAGGACCTTTCCCAAGACGGGTGTAGGTGGAAGTAGCATGTTGTCCAGAAATTAATCACACAGATTTTCAACCCTAAACCTTTCTGTGATGCACAATGACTCTCTTGCAGCGTCTACTTTCGGCGTTTACTCAGAATCACCGTAACTTATTGATTTAACTGACATCACCCTTGCTGACTGGAACCGTAGCTTGATAACTACATTGCATCCTTGTGCCGTAAAGTGATACTTCAAGGCCCCACTCTATTTGCAGTGTTTTTGATAACTGCATTCCCATACAGGCATCGCTGACAAAGTGAAAAAGTTGTTTTTTTACAAAACGAGTGACATTTGGCGTTCAGGGTCACAGATCCATGTTCTAGACTGCTAGCGCATTTGAAACGTAGTTACAAGAATCGAGGTAAGCCATTGCTATGTAAGTTCCATAAGACTTACAACGACGCAGTTGTAATTTGCAACGAATTTAATACTGTATTACATAACTCTGAAGTGTTGGAACTATGATATTACAGGTAGGTGAATAGTTTACAAAAATTTTATAGTAACACAAGAATGTATAGGGTAAATTTTCGCATTTCTGTTTGCTTATCTATAACCGGAAATGCTATTCGAGATTCTAATAGAATGTGATACATATATCGATTTTTACACAATTCGTTGTTTCAGGACAAAATCTCTGATTTCGTCTCTGAATCGATGATAAAGACTTTTAACGAAGAACTGCGATGTCTTAATGGTTTGCGGGATATTCTGGTGTCATAGATTCATTAATGCATAGATATATGGTGCTATCTAAAACGTTTCCATAAGTAGGAGACTGGGGAAAGAAACTTTCCTATAAATAACATTTGAATTTGTATTTAATTTATGCGAAGGTGGAAGTGTTATTATTAGCAGTCCCGTTATGTAAGTTCAAAGAACCTAATTTTACTTCAGTCAGACACAGAATGAAAAGTTAAAATGATTCCTTAGCTGAGTATTTTCATTGAAGGTTAAAATGAAAACGCTGTATATTTTTACTGATCCCTGTCTGCCCGGGCGTAAAATACATCGTTGGAAGTACTTCAGTAACTGACTAGGCGCGGGAAACTTAAACTGCGTCGTTGTATTAACACTGATTTAGAAAAGATCTGATTATTATCTACTGCATAAGAAGTAAAGTTACTTTTTGAACAAGGTCTGTACTTTAAGAAGACTCAATCTGTGGCTGTTGTCGTTTGACCAAATGCTCCAGTCAGCGTAATGCTACCAAATACTGAAGTGTAGCATAATCACTTGAACTACAGTGGAACGCACAGTCTTAGTGTCTTTGGTGCTGCCATTCACCTCCGTCCGGTAGTATTATTGTCATTGTTCAAGTCACAGATTGATAACTGTTTCATAATCACAATATGTAACACCAACTGAATACACCGTTACGCAATCCATCACTTCTCTGCTAGTGTTTGGGGGCATAAAAGTTACCACAACACTTTGTTGGCCTTTTCAAGGGACAGTTACTCTAATTTGCCGATAGGTTTGCTCAAAACAGTGTACAAATATCAGTACTGTAGTTTGATATAAAGGTATAGTCCCTTACAACTTAGTTAAAATTCATGTATAATATTATACAGACAATGTAACAGTAGCTCAGTTTTGTAAGCTAGTATCTTTGTTGTCCAAAATTATTTACAAAATCTACAAGGCTTTTATCCTGTTAACTTGTTCCTATTTCCAAGTAAGAAATTATCCATTACCAATTACTAGGTTACGTGGGGTAAGTTAATGTATTTATAATAAACACAACACACAGAAAGCAGAGAATTATGGCCTAGATTTATACAGTAACTATGCTTGTACATTCCAGGAATATTTTAGAGAGCGTGGTTTCACGAATAAAGATAGGCAAATTTACAGATTGCTTTATATAGCAATAAAGTTTCTTCCAGATATGACGGTGTTAATTTCATTCGTTACACATTCACCGGTTTACTAAGGGAAAAATAGTCATGGTAATTTATCTCACTGACAGGTTTTGACCAGAACCCTCTGAAATTCAATATCAAGCAATTTACTTTAATAACATGGTACGCCAAACCCCATTTACCACAAATGTTTAACATTTTTGTTCAGAAAATAGATCAAATTTACATTACAGTACAGAGTTTACGAAACTTCGCCAAATTTGTTTGATTTTAACGATCCTCTAACAATCTCTGTTCAAGTATATACAGTTATGAGTACATAATTTTAACATATTAAGTTAAGGAGTTTACATTTATGAAATGAGTTGCATTTGACAAAGGCCCCTCAGGCAAATGGATGGAGCAGGTGGTCACTTAGAGCTATGCACCATGGAAACTGCAGGCCAAAGTCAAATGGGGTAAAGGTTCAGCAATCTGCACCACCCCAGGCAATGACGAGTTTTCCTCCCACTGATAATTTATCTCACCTCAGCTAATTTATCCAGCTTACGAGTAGTTGCTGTCATAGCTCCCCATCAACCATAGAGTACATGTAAAATTACACAAGGGCGTTAATATGTGGACAATATTTTTACAACATATTATGGTCCGAAAGACAACACGTGCTCTCAACTTAAATCACATAGACAAAACACTTGATCTCATTAATTTATGTGATTCCTTGCATAGTATATACTAGCTTGAGGATTTTAGTTATCTGTAGTTTAGACTGCATATTTTTGAATTAGGAAAACTTCATTTCATGCTAACAAGCATGCTCGTCAAGACGTGTACATCATTCAAGTTATATGGTATATTGTGAGTTGTCCACCAGCGGGCTGGCTGTGAATCATTCTTGCTGAAGCTCTCAGCAAACAGTCTGCCAACAGTCAGTTTCATTTAACTTCGCGGCGCTTCACCACCATCTGCCTTTTTGTTCCAGCAATTTTCACATCCACAGTAATAACTTCATCCAGTGCAAGACTAACATTATGTGTGGGCTACTCATCTCTCATTTTCTGTTTAGCACATTTACAATGTAACATTTCACTCATCCTTATAAACTGATCCAGATCGTTTACTGTTCAGTATCTTTCTAGTTTACTGTGTTTATACTTGTGACCAAGCCGACAGCAAAAGGAGAAATATAAATACTATTTACAATTTTACATAGAATTTCACGTACTATTTAGCGATCAGTGCTGATTCAGTATTCTCTATTACATCTGTTTCTATAGAGGACATTAATGATCATCAGACTCGTCAGTATAAATGGTATATTTTACACTAGAAGACAGCACGCAGCATTATGGGGAAGTTCTTTGAAACAAGACACATCTTTTCATCTAACTCACATTTATTTCAGAACTAAAGAAAATAATCACCTGGTCTTATATATATATATATATATATATATATATATATATCCCAGTTAGAAACGTAAATCTGACAGATTTCAATCAGGAGATCATAACACTAGAGACACTTCATGATATAACAGTATTAACAATAGTAATTATGCACGAAACTAGGATCGCTTTGGTGGAAATCTTGGAACAACAATAATAATAATGTTTGCACAGCTCATGACACTGTGGTGATCAACAATTACAACCAGCACTGGTCACATCCCAACGCACTTGTGAACGTTATTGAAGTGGCTGAGGAGTCACGTCGTCAGGTGACTAATTCAACATCCTAAGGTCGGCCACATCTTGCCCTCACATGTTGGCTGAAGAATGGAGCGAGGACGAAATTCTTAAGGGGAGTTAGAACGGGAAAAAGTCTTTTATCACCGTTTTTCGGATTTTTATCTCATTATAAAATTTGCAATTTTTCGAATAAAATTATATATATATATTATATTTTATTTTACTTCTTAAATATAATCTACACCAGTTCAAAATGTTAAAATTTTTACTTGTATTACTTCAAGATCTAATAAAATCGGTAATTTTTTACATAGAAGGCTGTGTATTGCTGTGCTATAAAGGTCGTGTCCAGAAGAGGATGGGCACCAGGTTGAGGAAGTTGAAACAAAGCTTGAGAGACGAGAAACTTTCTGATAGTAAAATCATAAGAGGCAGGCTGACAGACAAAATGACTGATGAACTGCAGCAGTATTAGAAATAATACTGAGGATTTGTAGAAAATGAAGCAGGTAGTATGGGTTACCTTCTTCCACACTCTGTCAACAGATGAGAAGCCAGTATACCACATTTGCCCTACTGGACCCGATTCCTGGTGCAATTACCGCAATGCGCAATGCTCAAACAGTTCATACAGCCATAAGCAACCCATCTCAGCAGCAGACATGGATATCATAAAACCTGTTTACAGAGACCTGGAAAATCCTGAATTACTGAAGAAGTGTCTGTTTGGTCAGACTAAAAATCCCAATGAGTCGTTCAATAATGTTACATGGACTCGCTTACCAAAAATTGTTTTTGTTGGAATGAAGAACTATGGAGTAACATTATTTGCGGGAACAGTGGTAGTTTACACGTCCCTTCCTTAAGACCAATGAAATAACATTATTTGTAGGAAACCACTTTTAGCATTCACTGGACTAGACAGCATATTTCGCAAATTCATGCATACAGTCTGTGACTGCACATCAAATGCAATGCAACATGCGCGGAATATTCTAAACGTCTACTTACCTTCCATGCCTCTAGACAGCATATTTCGCAAATTCATGCAAACAGTCCCCCCCACGAACCATGGATCTTGACGTTGGTGGGGAGGCTTGCTTGCTTCAGCGATACAGATAGCCGTACCGTAGGTACAACCACAACGGAGGGGTATCTGTTGAGAGGCCAGACAAACGTGTGGTTCCTGAAGAGGGGCAGCAGCCTTTTCAGTAGTTGCAAGGGCAACAGTCTGGATGATTGACTGATCTGGCCTTGTAACAATAACCAAAACGGCCTTGCTGTGCTGGTACTGCGAACGGCTGAAAGCAAGTAATTTTTCCCGAGGGCATGCAGCTTTACTGTGTGATTAAATGATGATGGCGTCCTCTTGGGTAAAATATTCCGCAGGAAAAATAGTCCCCCATTCGGAACTCCGGGCGGGGACTACTCAAGAGGATGTCGTTATCAGGAGAAAGAAAACTGGCGTTCTACGGATCGGAGCGTGGAATGTCAGATCCCTTAATCGGGCAGGTAGGTTAGAAAATTTAGAAAGGGAAATGGATAGGTTAAAGTCAGATATAGTGGGAATTAGTGGAGTTCGGTGGCAGGAGTAACAAGACTTCTCGTCAGGTGACTACAGGGCTATAAACACAAAATCAATTAGGGGTAATGCAGGAGTAGGTTTAATAATAAATAGGAAAATAGGAATGCGGGTAGCTACTACAAACAACATAGTGAACGCATTATTGTGGCCAAGATAGATACGAAACCCACACCTACTACAGTACTACAAGTTTATATGCCAACTAGCTCTGCAGATGACGAAGAAATTGAAGAAATGTATGGTGAAATAAAAGAAATTATTCAGATAGTGGATGAAAATTTAATAGTCATGGGTGACTGGAATTCGAGTGTAAGAAAAGGGAGAGAAGGAAACGTAGTAGGTGGATATGGATTAGGGCTAAGAAATGAAAGAGGAAGCCGCATGGTAGAATTTTGCACAGAGCACAACTTAATCATAGCTAACACTTGGTTTAAGAATCATGAAAGAAGGTTGTATACATGGAAGAACCCTGGAGATACTAAAAGGTATCAGATAGATTATATAATGGTAAGACAGAGATTTAGGAACCAGGTTTTAAATTGTAAGACATTTCCAGGGGCAGATGTGGACTCTGACCACAATCTATCGGTTATGAACTGCAGATTAATATTGAAGAAACTGCGAAAAGGTGGGAATTTAAGGAGATGGGACATGAATAAACTGAAAGAACCAGAGGTTGTTCAGAGTTTCAGGGAGAGCATAAGGGAACAATTGACAGGAATGGGGGAAAGAAATACAGTAGAAGAAGAATGGGTAGCTTTCAGGGATGAAGTAGTGAAGGCAGCAGAGGATCAAGTAGGTAAAAAGACGAGGGCTAGTAGAAATCCTTGGGTAACAGAAGATATATTGAATTTAATTGATGAAAGGAGAAAATATAAAAATGCTGTAAATGAAGCAGGCAAAAAGGAATACAAACGTCTCAAAAATGAGATCGACAGGAAGTGCAAAATGGCTAAGCAAGGATGGCTAGAGGACAAATGTAAGGATGTAGAGGCTTATCTCACTAGAGGTCAGATAGATACTGCCTACAGGATAATTAAAGGGACCTTTGGAGGTAGGAGAACCACTTGTATGGACATCAAGAGCTCAGATGGAAACCCAGTTCTAAGCAAAGAAGGGAAAGCAGAAAGATGGAAGGAGTATATAGAGGGTCTCTACAAGGGCGATGTACTTCAGGACAATATTATGGATATGGAAGAGGATGTAGATGAAGATGAAATGGGAGATACGATACTGCGTGAAGAGTTTGACAGAGCACTGAAAGATCTGAGTCGAAACAAGGCCCCCGGAGTAGACAACATTCCATTGGAACTACTGACGGCCCTGGGAGAGCCAGTCCTGACAAACCTCTACCATCTGGAAACAGGCGAAATACCCTCAGACTTCAGAAGAATATAATAATTCCAATCCCAAAGAAAGCAGGTGTTGACAGATGTGAAAATTACCGAACAATCAGTTTAATAAGCCACAGCTGCAAAAAACTAACACGAATTCTGTATAGACGAATGGAAAAACTAGTAGAAGCCGACCTCGGGGAAGATCAGTTTGGATTCCATAGATATACTGGAACACGTGAGGCAATACTGACCGTACGACTTATCTTAGAAGAAAGATTAAGGAAAGGCAAACCTACGTTTCTAGCATTTCTACACTTAGAGAAAGCTTTTGACAATGTTGCGTGGAATACTCTCTTTCAAATTCTGAAGGTGGCAGGGGTAAAATACAGGGAGCGAAAGGCTATTTACAATTTGTACAGAAACCAGATGGCAGTTATAAGAGTCGAGGGACATGAAAGGGAAGCAGTGGTTGGGAAGGGAGTAAGACACGGTTGTAGCCTCTCCCCGATGTTATTCAGTCTGTATATTGAGCAAGCAGTAAAGGAAATTAAAGAAAAATTCGGAGTAGGTATCAAAATCCATGGAGAAGAAATAAAAACTTTGAGGTTCGCCGATGACATTGTAATTCAGTCAGAGGCAGCAAAGGACTTGGAAGAGCAGTTGAATGGAATGGACAGTGTCTTGAGAGGAGTATATAAGATGAACATCAACAAAAGCAAAACGAGTATAATGGAATGTAGCCGAATTAAGTCGGGTGATGCTGAGGGAATTAGATTAGTAAATGAGACACTTAAAGTAGTAAAGGAGTTTTGCTATTTGGGGAGCAAAATAACTGATGATGGTCGAAGTAGAGAGGATATAAAATGTAGACTGGCAATGGCAAGGAAAGCGTTTCTGAAAAAGAGTAATTTGTTAACATCGAGTATAGATTTAAGTGTCAGGAAGTCGTTTCTGAAAGTATTTGTATGGAGTGTAGCCATGTATGGAAGTGAAACATGGACGATAAATAGTTTGGACAAGAAGAGAATAGAAGCTTTCGAAATGTGGTGCTACAGAAAAATGCTGAGGATTAGATGGGTAGATCACATAACTAATGAGGAAGTATTGAATAGGATTGGAGAGAAGAGAAGTTTGTGGCACAACTTGACCAGAAGAAGGGATCGGTTGGTAGGACATGTTCTGAGGCATCAAGGGATCACCAATTTTGTATTGGAGGGCAGCGTGGAGGGTAAAAATCGTAGAGGGAGACCAAGAGATGAATACACTAAGCAGATTCAGAAGGATGTAGGCTGCAGCAGGTACTGGGAGATGAAGAAGCTTGCACAGGGTAGAGTAGCATGGAGAGCTGCATCAAACCAGTCTCAGGACTGAGGACCACAACAACAGCACAACAACATGCATACAGCTTGTGACTGCGCATCAAATGCAGTGCAACATGTGCGGAATATTCTAAACGTCTACTTACTTTCCATGTCTCCCATGTAGCATGTAAACTGTTATGTATTGCTGTATGTCATAGTAGTTTTGCTATTTATTACCAGAACATTGAGAAGATATGACAAACCTATTGAAGGGACTGCATACACCATGTCTTTGATTGTACGCACTGTGTCACTGATGTTGTGTGTTATATGCATTTTTTTTTTTTTTTTTTTTTTTACTGTTATAGAGCAATTCAGGTACAACAGTAGCGTTGCTTGTGTGCTTTGTACTCTAAATGCTTTATACTCTAAACATTGCGTATTATGATAAATAATACACACTGTTTTTATTTTTGGTGCAGGATAGAATTTTTTAATTTATGATCAGACATCTCTAACCATGCTTGCATATTCTGCAACTAACAAACATGCACCTTTTTGTGTCTATGGTGTCACTCTACATACAAAAACGTCTACATATATGGAAATTTGTTGGTATACATTTATTAAAATATTAATCTTGATGGCTTCTGTGATATTCGCTATTTTTGACTTCAGTAAAATAACAAATACGAGTAGTTAATACATTCAGCCAGAAGGCAAATACTTGTTTGTAAATAATGATTAATATATAATAAGGCGTCGCATGGCGACGATGGAATTTTCTAGATAATGTAATTCGTCGTCTTTGGGCGGCAATATAAACAGAAAAGTACGGATGGATATGCGATCCTTCACTATTTTGTTCGAGGGAGAACAAATGAAGCCTGGAGCGCTAAGAAGACTTTTACTGTTTTTCTGAAGTAAGACGGACGCAGATTTGTGGCAGTCTGATCTAATTTTTACTAAATGTATAAAAACGTGTATGTCTGAGTTGAGTGAAGTGTAAAGAACTGTTATAACTTACCGTGACGACGCACGAGCGACTCAAAGAAGACAATGGCTATATAAAAGAGCGCTAAATGGACATGATACGGACATAAAAATCTACCGTCATTGTTGTATTAAGCTTAAGGTACGATATATGTTTTAGTTATAATAAATATTTGTTCTGGGAATACTGAATCATTTAGCAGTGCTCATTCCTATTATCTCCTCAGTATTATTTTCATTTTAATTATACATTTTGCTAATATTACAGACACCAAGATCAGCAGTCTAATGTGCGTGTTACATTGATAAAAAGAAAACTGTTTTATCGTCTTCTTGCATCAGCTTTAATATCGAATTTCCCTTTTGTGTGATGTTACAGTTGTTTTTGCGCCCTTAAGAACTTTCTGGTCCCTTAGGAAATTTTTTTGTCATAACAATAACTTCACAACCGGGTATGATCGTATCTACGATCATGAAGTAATTAGAAAGACGATAACGCAATTTCTTCATCAATAGCACGCTAGTTGAGACTGCCTCAAGCCACGCGAAACCGCAAGTAAAAACTATTCACATCTCATAATGCAATATTTTATGACAATGGTCAATCCATGATTCTTACGCCAATTGCGATTGATAAAACAGTAAGCTAAATCTCAATTCCCAACTTTCCATTGAATAACAACATCACTTTTATTTTGTAACATCACACTTGGCGCCCGAACAGGGACTTGACCAAAAATTAGTTCAAATTCTTGGAAAATTTTCTATGTGCTTGTGTTAATAAATGTTCTGTCGTTTCATGTACACATCGTCTCTCTGTGAGAATAACGGTCAATAATGCAGTTTAATTACCGAGAGAAAAGAAAAGAAAAGAGACGTGAATTTGCTGAGACAACATAGCGGTAATCAAGCCATCAAAAAGTAAGTCAGAATTTTGCATACGCAGTGTAGTGCTTCAGTAGCAACGTTGCTTTTCCAAGTCGATCCACATCCTTTTTATCTCCTTCCCGCTATAGAAAATCTGCTTTATTTTATCTTTCGAAGTAAAATTATTCGTAGTCTGATAATAGAAATTATTTCTCCCCATTGTTAGTATAGCTGTATTACATTTTCAACATGGTGGATAGTGTGTGCAATTTGCAGTGAAGAGCATCTTCATTCATTTGTCTGAAACGTTTAGGTTCCATCTTGTCTTCTCGCAAGATAGAATTTCATTTGTTGCTCACGCGAGAGCGGTGCTCTTAGCGGACTCACCACGTCACTGACAAACGACGAAAGCCTTGCGTAGCACGTGATTTACTAACGAAAATGGCAGATAGTAAACAGAGACAGGTGACAACAGGAGACGGGAGTGAAGACGTTAATAGTATTCCATACCCTTTACGATCGCGAACGGTAGGTTCCCGTGTGGAAACTGAACTAACCATGTCTGTAACAGGGGAAAGTGACCCTAAAGTCCAAATTCTTCCCGCTGCAGCTACAAATGACCTCGGTGCGTTAATGGAAATGCTGAAACAACAGTTTGACGCAGTAAATGAGACTATAAAAACACAAAGTGAGACTGTTAACGCCCGATTAGATGCTGTAAGCGAATCAGTAAAAACACAAAATGAGACTATAAAAACACAAAATGAGACCGTTAACGCCCGATTAGATGCTGTAAGCGAATCATTAAAAACACAGCTAGGCACAATCAAAACAGATCTGCATAAAGAAATTACGGCTGAATTAAATACCCATTTGGGTGAGGTGCAAACTAAGATCAGTGATCAAATTCAGAAAATGCAGAAACTGGTGAAAAGTGAAATAGCTGAAGTATCTGGAACATTAAACACAAAAATTCAGGCAGCTACCAAAGAAATAAACTCAGTTAGAAATGCAGTATCTGACATTGAAGGTGTAGTGGAGGATCTGTCGAGGCAGATAGACTCAATCAATATTGAAGAACAGGTTAAGAGCACCGTGAAAGCACACACGGAGGCATTGTCGGAACACTACGGTGAATGGATAAAGGGTAAAGATATTTTTATCGAAAAGAAGGTCAGGGAGGAGCTTAGGGAGACCGTCAAGGATGTAACTTATGAAATCTTAGCTGCTCCTGGTAAGTCGGGAGACACAGTAGTTTCTGAATTGGGACAGATTCGGAGGACACTTACACGGGATCTTCCCGAGTGGAAGCAGCAAGTAGTGGACGAAGTCAGAATGCTGAGAAACTGGGTAGAAAATCCGCACACACATACGCAAACTATAGGGAACAACTCTTTAGACGGTGACGAATGTCAGTCAACTCCTTATCGTTCACCGCCTGATTACATGCAAAACAACAGTCCTGTTGAGTCCCGAGTAGGGAAACTAAATGATCCGCCCACAATTGTGAGTTTAATGCAAGAGGAAAGTGTGATTAAGCATCGCACTTTTCCTGTTTTTCATCCGCAGAAGCGAGAAATACACCCCATCGTGTTCCTAAAGAATTTTTCCGGCATATTTCCCAGGAGCTGGACAGACAGACAGCGTATTCAGTTCGTCACTGGCTTTATTTCTGGTGATGCAGCATTATGGGGAACGGAAATGGTAGACACGTGTAGGAATTATGAAGAGTTTGAGAAAATGTTCTTGGCAAAATTTTTGGAGTAATGGGGTACAGCAAAGATTAAGGAAGGAGGTGTATGGTGCGGAAATTTTCAATGAGAAGCATGGAAGTCTCCGGCGATACTTTGAGAAGTATCTAGCAAAAATTAAATTCTGGGATTCTCCGATTTCTTCCAAGGACGTAATTATGATTCTCAAAAGCAAACTCCCTGTGTCTATTAGAGAGAAATTAGTAAATGTGTCCGAAGAAGACACGGATGTATTCCTTTCTGTGCTGGATTCCTTAGATTTAATTAGCGAGGATGTGCGCTCCAAGGTTGGCAGCGGCAAATTCTTCCCTGGCAGCCAGCAGAATGCATCGCACGCGGACAACAATGCGCCGAAGGAGAGAGCGAGCTACTGCGACCGCTGTTGCCAACCTGCCAGCCGTTATGAAAACGCAAATGGCAATAACTTTAAATGGAAGCAGAAAACCAATTACAGTAATCAGCAGAGATACCACCCAATTTACAACCACCAGGAACAACATCAGTACGGAAACCCACCCTTTAATTCTGCGCCTGAGCAGTATGGAAATTCTCCACAAACGATTGGTAATTTTTCAAATGGACCAGTGTACAATCAAAGTTATAGGTCGAAAAATAGCAAGTGGCATGGGCAAGGCGGAGGCCACCCAGCACATCAGAACAACTTTTCACAGAATAGAGGACCGCGGAACAATTTTCAAACGGTACCAAATGCGAACTTTCCTTCACAGGGAAATGATTCTGCCGGCAACCAAAAGATCGGGCGACAGCAGACGTCTCAAGTATTTTATTCACAAGTGAATGCACCCAGTGGATTTTACCCCTCTACACCGGCATTTGTACCACATAACCAGCACCAATATGAAACGGAACAAACACTTAAGGCCATGAATGACAAACAGGTTAAACATCCTGCGGAAAATTGGAGGCAGCGCCTTTCAGCCTCCTAGAGGTCGCTGCCGGTTCCAGTGGGGGTACTAACGAATACTCTGATTCTGAGTATGTTAATGCGATACGGTACGACCATGAGACCGACTTACGAGATGACCTTGCACCTGACCTAGAAGCTCAAGACATTAATGACATTTATGATGAACAGGTCCAGGCTTCGATTAAGATTTCTATTGCCAACATTCCTGTCACAGCCATTGTTGATACAGGAGCAAACATCAATGTGATGTCATCATGTCTCTTCAGACAGATGTCTTCTGTTTCAAAAGTTTTATCATTGCCGATTCAGGGCTGCTCCATATCGGGAGCGATTGGTCCATTGAAACAGAGAGTTAGTTTACAGACGCAGCTTCAACTGCAGATAGAATCTGTTTTGGTTTTTTGCCACTTTCTAATAGTAAAGAACTTGTCAGTTCCATGTCTCTTGGGGATGGAGTTTCTTCGACAAACAAAAGCAGTGATAGATATTGAATCTGGAGTGTGTACCTTTATCGTAAATCAACAACAAGTTGTTGTTAACTTGTTAAGGAGTAAGGTGAAGGCAGTGTTGACATTGCATCAGGTTTGGAGACGACAGAGGACCGCCAAACCGTGCTTTGATCAGACAAATGACCTGAGTAAATGGGATGACATAAATGACAATGAGTATGAAGACTTACTTCCTGACACAGACGAGATCGATGCTAAAGCCAAGGAATCGACTGAACTCAGGGGGGAGCAGAAATATGAGTTGTTCCATTTATTAGTAAGTTACAAGAAAATCTTTTCAAAGAAACCAGGAGTAATAAAAGGGTTCGAGTATAAAATGGAAGTGCTTCCCCACTCAACGTTCTGCAAAGCAAGCTATTCAGTACCCTACGCCCGACGAGAAGCTGTAAAGCATGAGATTAGGAAAATGCTGTGTTGGGATGTTATCGAGTTATCGAATTCGCCGTACTCAAGTCCCTTGTTGTCCGTACTTAAACAGGATGGTAGTGTCAGACTAGTACTGGACGCCAGATCAATAAACAAAATAATTGTACCGATAAGGACTCGGCCTGAAGCACTTGAGGAGCACTTGCAAAAATTTCATGGCATTAGATTTTTGAGTACACTCGATTTAAGAAGTAGCTATTGGCAGGTGAAATTGGCCAAGGAATCCAGAAAATATACTGCTTTTATATTTGCCGGCCGCTCATATCAGTTTAAGGTCATGTCTTTTGGTTTAAATGTAAGCTCGGGAATATTTATTTCTGCTCTCGATTTTGTGTTAGGACCTGAACTTCTGGATGAGGTAACTGTTTATGTAGATGACGTGTTGATAGCCACTAAGAACTGGGAAGATCATTTAGCTATTCTACGAAAGGTGTTTCAGAGATTTCAAGAACATGGTGTTACAGCGAATCTGAAAAAGTCAAAATTTGGAAAACGTGAGGTAAAGTTTTTAGGTCATGTGATTACACCTGAAGGGATTAAACCCGACCCGGAAAAGTTGTCTGCGATTAAGAATTTCCCTACGCCGGTAACTAAGAGGCAACTAAGAGGATTTCTCGGTCTTTCGTCTTTCTTTCGACGATTTCTGTCTGGTCAAGTAATGAACAATCCCGCTTTGCACAATCTTCTGAAGAAAAGTACGCATTGGATTTGGACACCAGAGTGTCAGAAAGCTTTTCAGGCAATTAAAGATGGTCTTGTAAACAATAACATTCTCTGTCATCCACAAATGGACAAAGAATTTTGTATCACCTCAGACGCTTCGTTTGTTGGAATTGGATCTTGTTTGTTTCAGATTGAATTAGTAGACGAAACAGAGCAGATCAGAGTGATTAGTTTTGCGAGTAGGGTCTTAACAGAAGGTGAAAAGTCCTATTCAGTTACTGAGCTGGAGGCACTTGCAGTTATTTGGTCCTTCAAGAGGTTTAATTATTACATTTTTGGCAGAAAGATAAAAGTGTTTACGGATCATCAAGCACTTTCGTATCTTTTGACCTGTAAATTACAACATCCGCGTCTGACCAGGTGGTGTTTATTTCTGCAAGAATACGATTTTGATATTGTGTATATAAAGGGCAAGGATAACATTATTGCAGACGCACTTTCTCGTTCACCAGAAGGTCTGCCTGAGACAAGTGAGTTGGTAGAACAGATGTCGAATTACAAAGTTCTTCTTATGCAGGATCCCATTCATAGAAAATATTTCTTGGAACTGTGCAAGCAAATCCAGACACTACAGACCACAGATCCTAAGTGGGGAAAAGTAATCAGACTTCTTCAAGAAAATCCAAACCATAAGTTGTCCAAATTCTTCAAGATTCATAATCAGGTATTATTTCATCGTACCTCTGTGTCATCAGACAACTGGCTTGTTTGTATACCTAGCAGTTTTGTCGAACATCTTTTGTGGTATACCCACATTTCTTGGGGCCACTATGGTCCAGAGAAGTGTAAAAAGAAGATTGCTACTTACTGTTATGTGCCCAACCTACATCGTCGGATACACAAGTTGCTAAAATTCTGTGTCATCTGCCAAAAGGCGAAAGCTCTGAATATTCCTACTTTAATTCCATTGAATCCGATCATCGCAGAAAGACCTAATCAGCTCATTAGCATTGACCTGGCTGGCCCTCTACCGATGGGTAGGGGAGGTGTCAAATACCTCGTTGCTGTTCTCGACAACTTCACTAAATACGTTCGAATGTATGTTATGAAGACATCTTGTGCTCCGCCTATTATACGCTCTCTTGAAAATGACTATTTCCCTCGATTCGGAGTCCCCGAATCTATACTTTCAGATAATGCATCCAACTTTACTTGCCGCAAATGGCGTGAGTTTTTGGCCCATCACAATGTCAAGCAGATCTTAATATCACGTTTTAGGCCTCAGTCGAATTTGACTGAGCGGATCTTCAAGGAGTTTAACAGATTTGTTCGGACGTACATTCCAGACAAGCAAACTCGTTGGGTTGATTTTGTGACACCTTTTGAGGAGATAGTTAATAATTTGCCACACACTTCCACAGGTTTTACTCCACACGAGTTGATATCTCGAAAGAAGGAACAGAATGAGTGGGTTGATCCTCTTCCCAAGATACCTAGCCCTGAGGTAGATCTAGATGTCAAAATTCGAGAAGCTTTAAGTTCCATTACCACCAATGCTCAATTAAGGAAGAAAGGCTATGATAAAAAAGTAAACAAAGTTGTAAATTACCATGTAGGTGAAAAGGTATTACTTAAGACTCATTTCAAGCCATCATTAATATGTAAGAAAAATCGCAAGTGGCAACATATGTACCAAGGTCCCTACCTTATTTTAAGGAAACCGCACATAGGGAGTTATTTGTTAACTGACCCGGCTACGGGGAGAGTAAAAGGCTTATTTCACCACCAAGACTTAAAGAAATTTTATAATGGTAGTGGTTAAATACTGTCGTGGAAATGAATTCTTGCTTACTGGAAATTCCCTTGTGTGAACTGTTAATGATAAGTATTGTGTTGAACAGCGCACTGACTACATGGTAACGGCTACTACATGTCATCTTTAAGTATTAAATGCTATGTATGGAAAAATTGTTTATAGTGATGGACATGAACTGATATTTCTTCAACAAGCTGAAGCAGGAAATTGAGGTTGCACCAAGAATTTCAATTTAATTTTAAGTTAGTAATAAGAAAAAAAGTGCTTGCGAGGTGATTGCCCGGAGCTAAATAAAATATGTAAGGGTGAGAAATGGAGGAGGATGCGTAAATAAGCACTTCTCTCAAGGTACAAGAATATTTATAGATTTATTTTTAGTAATGTAAGTACTTGAAGTTCTGTAGTAAAAGCCCAAATTACCTGCTTAAAAAAAATGGGTACATGTTCAAACAGCCCAGACAGTGGACAGGAGTAGAAGAAATAGCTTAAAGTTCAGTTAAAGCGTGCTGTTAAATGGAAAAACAAGTGGTAATCCACATGTGTTCACGCAAGGAGACAATAAGCTGTAATAAACTAAGTTCGGTGAAATACAGTACAAATAGAGGCAAACCATGAAGCATCAATAATGTAGCGTAAGTACTCCACGAGGCCACTAATTGCTATGAAAGTAAACTATTTCCCTGTGATCTGAGCCCAATGTAAAGAGTATATGAGGAATGTTAGCTGACGAATTGATTTCAGTAGAATCGAGGTACTAAATAACCACACAGCAAGCCCCCTGTATCATAAATAAGTCCAAGTAAAGATCTTCAGAAGATTTGTAGTGTAATCTAGCGACCATTCAATACCCTAATTGAAGGCTAATCCAAAGAACAAGCAATTCAGTGATATTTAAACTTAATACTGACTATAACCAGAGTAAGACGTAGAAGTAGCAAAGCATGCTTTAATGAAAGACGTTGAAATTTATATATGTGCCTATGTTTATTATGATAATTTTATTTACATGCAGATTTTATTGCAAAAATGTCTCCTAAGACACTCCTCTTATGAAATCCATTTTCCTTGTGCCCGTTCCTTTTGATCCTGGTTCATTAACCCAGACCAAGGGTCGACTTGTAAAAGGCACGTGTGCTTCGAAGCAAAGCAGTGCTTATGAGAAATGAGACACGTAGCGTGATGAACTTCGCTAGCTTTGGTAATGTTTGTTATGGACCGGTTGCGTAAACCCAGTGAACTGTCGGTAATTCCATTCATGCAAAAAAATAGTAGAAACGCGTTACCCTATTTTTTTTTTAACAGAGAACGATTGCTGAGTACATGAAGCAAAGAGGGAGAACTATTGTTATCCAGTCTGCCCTCAAATATAAAAAAAAAAAAATTGGCAAGCACAAAGGAAAGCACAAAAAGAAAAAAAAAAGATTCAGCGTTAAATGTGTACTCGTTAAGTAGTAGATATGCTGCGTGGCAGTAGAAAATGATCTTGGGTGCACTAAAGAATAAATGCAACGAGTGTTGCGAAACCTGTAGTTCTCATAATGAGGAGATGAGCACTTAAAAGAAAGTTTGAAAGAATATTTTTAGGTTCACTAGTGAAAGCAAATCTTGAGATATAAAGAGTCCATTCATAAAGCAGTTGTTCACTGGACTTAACAAAAGGAGTGACCATTAATTGTAAATATTAGCTCGTAAGTGATATTTTGTAAATAGTAGAATATAAGTCTTTCTATACCAGTGGAGGAAACGTGCAAAATTGATTGTTTTGTAAATGAACTCCATCGGCGAAGGAACTAAGCACGAATGCTGTGTGAAGATGCACACTAAAGTGCGACGTGCATAATAAAAATAACTGTTCACTGTATATTAGTGGTAGTGTTGTACTGCAAGTGTAAAAAGAAGTCAAGGCTACGACAACAGGTGCAACGCAAAGTTCAGTGTTGTTCTAAGTGCAGCGACAGCTAAAACATTCGTCGTCACTTACCTGTGAGCCTCATGGGAGGCAGTTGACAGAGAAGTATGGAGGCAGCGTCAGTGTCCAGCTCCTCCGATGGAAAACGCGCGCGAGGTGTTTGTATCGATGCACTAGTGTGATACGAAGTTCACAAAAAAAAGGAGCAATCTACGACCAGCAGCTCTGTTACAGCCTTAGCGCGAACGGATACTGAGTATTGGAGCTCACGCAACACTGTGCAGCCGCTGTGAGTGGCTGACGTGTGGGTGACGAAACAATCCAAACTTTAAACTGCTAACCGCCATGACTTCCATCGTACATACTGGAGGAAAGACATTTGTACACTTGTGTGACTACATTTTCATACGTAAATTAAGCAATTTTCTTGAGTTGAAGTTAAGATGAGTGAGAAGTAGATTGATAGATTACTCAGGCCTTAAAGCCATTAATACCGGCACTCCTGAACACTGCTAAAATGAATTATAACCCTGTCTCTTGATGGACAAAGAAAATGAATGTGCACTATAGGAAGACCCTAAACTCCAGACCAGTCCCGATCCTTAACAAATGTATCCAGTAGCTTGTAAGTCATACTAATAATTTTCCACTTCTTCTGTTTCATATTGTAAATAAAAACCCGGGAAACCACTTGAATTCCTGGCACCGCAGTGGAAAGGACAGATGTACTGCATAATGAACGCCGTAGACAGCTAACACAGAAAGTGAAAGCATCACGAAGTGTAGTGCTACGTTATTAAACTGTAATTGAACCACAATGAGTCAACAGATGCTCGAACATTGTCCACTCTAGTTTAGTGAAAATAAGCACTCACTGTACTCATGTATTAGTTGTTAAGCTCAAGAGAAAGTAATTTCTGAATTCTATCCCCTGAAGAGCGAAATGAACGTTCACTTATTGTTATAAGCAAATATGGACCAAACTAAAAAATGCACATAAATGTTAGTCTTGGTATTATGGAATGAAGTGACTGATGAACAAAGAATGAAAAACTTTATTTTGAAAAATGATAAATATCTGATATATGTTTATAAATGTGATTTCAATTTATGTACTTTGTACGCCAGTAACATTATGTAAATGTCACACCAAAAATCACGAATATCTCATGAGGACATGAGGATCGAGGTAATCCTTCGGCATTCCCTCTCTCCTCATGGGAGGCAATGTGATATTCGCTATTTTTGACTTCAGTAAAATAACAAATACGAGTAGTTAATACATTCAGCCAGAAGGCAAATACTTGTTTGTAAATAATGATTAATATATAATAAGGCGTCGCATGGCGACGATGGAATTTTCTAGATAATGTAATTCGTCGTCTTTGGGCGGCAATATAAACAGAAAAGTACGGATGGATATGCGATCCTTCACTATTTTGTTCGAGGGAGAACAAATGAAGCCTGGAGCGCTAAGAAGACTTTTACTGTTTTTCTGAAGTAAGACGGACGCAGATTTGTGGCAGTCTGATCTAATTTTTACTAAATGTATAAAAACGTGTATGTCTGAGTTGAGTGAAGTGTAAAGAACTGTTATAACTTACCGTGACGACGCACGAGCGACTCAAAGAAGACAATGGCTATATAAAAGAGCGCTAAATGGACATGATACGGACATAAAAATCTACCGTCATTGTTGTATTAAGCTTAAGGTACGATATATGTTTTAGTTATAATAACTATTTGTTCTGGGAATACTGAGTCATTTAGCAGTGCTCATTCCTATTATCTCCTCAGTATTATTTTCATTTTAATTATGCATTTTGCTAATATTACAGACACCAAGATCAGCAGTCTAATGTGCGTGTTACATTGATAAAAAGAAAACTGTTTTATCGTCTTCTTGCATCAGCTTTAATATCGAATTTCCCTTTTGTGTGATGTTACAGTTGTTTTTGCGCCCTTAAGAACTTTCTGGTCCCTTAGGAAATTTTTTTGTCATAACAATAACTTCACAACCGGGTATGATCGTATCTACGATCATGAAGTAATTAGAAAGACGATAACGCAATTTCTTAATCAATAGCACGCTAGTTGAGACTGCCTCAAGCCACGCGAAACCGCAAGTAAAAACTATTCACATCTCATAATGCAATATTTTATGACAATGGTCAATCCATGATTCTTACGCCAATTGCGATTGATAAAACAGTAAGCTAAATCTCAATTCCCAACTTTCCATTGAATAACAACATCACTTTTATTTTGTAACATCACACTTCTTAATATCAGATGTCACTCCTAAATGAACAATGCATTACACCCAGCCGACTGTATATGATAATGGAAGTCAAATATAGTTTCATACTAACCGACTGCTAACATCAGATGTTAGCATGGCAGGGAAGGTCAATATAATGGATAGATATCAGTTGGGCAAAAATTAAGACGAGTTTTTTATGAAAAAATTCTAGCAAAGGAGGTGTGGGAACAACAGTATTTACTTTGGTACAAAGATACGATTCTTTTTCGTTTGAGATCAATGATCTGTAATCATACCCATTTATTATGATAAACAACCCGCCCATACTTAAGTAATGTCTCTACATACAGATGAGAGAGTGTCGTGGGGTGACAATCATTAAAAAGTTGTGCAAATAGTTTCGTGGCGCCATCCCTCATAGGGAGAAGTGGCCATTCTAATAGAGTAAGGGAAATCAGAGCGCACATGGAAAGATGTAGGACAAGGAAATTTTTAGTGTCAATTTACTAAAGTATGGATATGTGGTGTCATCACCTTCTTATATTGTAGTGTAAAAAGTTGGTGTTTACATCATTCACTCAATCCTTGCAATACACAATATGAGGTATAACTTACAATGTTTTTCCAATCCTCATTTGAAATATAGATTGGTGAGGTACTCTTCCTCTCATATTGTAGTATAATCTTATTTGACAATCTATGCTTACAGCAGTTATTTCCCCCTGTGGAATATGTAATTTGACATATAACTTAGAATTTTTTGTCTATTAAAGTACACATGTGTGCAATCGTTTCCTTCCTATATCTAGTGTGTACAGTGAAGCCCCCAACTTCTTTTGCAAATTCTGAGTACATCCTCTTTATAATGCTTTTTTTAAGTGCGTCTAGAGAACGGTGTAATATCACTTAAAGTTGGAACCATAAATATTTCAGACTTATTGGTGTAGGTAACAAATTATGTAACATGTTACAGAGGGCTTGTGTGGAAAAGGAATCGGAAATATCCCATGTTATCCATCCCACTGAAGCCTTCAGCCATCACTAGATTATCACAGTGTACACATAGTCTCTTCCATGTAATTCCCACACTGCAATGCACTTGTTAACCGATGATTTGACACACACTGTATAGCATAGGTTTAAAAGTCTTGACAATAGCATTCAGTAGGGAAGAATATTATATTTTTAACTGTGTGGAAGACTTCTGCATCGGCAAATGGTGCTGATTCATGTCTGGAATTCTTCATGTCAACACTAAATTCATGGTGGTTAACTGTTGGTCAGTTTTTTTTGTAGGAAGTATAAACATCATGGTGTTATCATAGCCACCATATTAAGAGATGATCTACCTAGGTATTACCTATCTCGCTGTAGACTGCTGATGTGTAGTGCCTCACTCAAAAAAAAAAAAAAGAAAAAAAAAAGAAACAGCTACATACTTTAGGTGTATAATTATACATCGTTGTGCCAACTCTGCTGTAGAAATTGTGACTATCTCTCTAATGTAATGTAAACTATGTGAATATACAAAACTGCCTCATGTAAACCAACGTGTGCACAGTACTACTGTGTTTATTACTGGCACATTTACAAGATGTAACAAGTCTATTAAAAAGACTGCATACATTATGCCTATCAGTAATGGAGAAGGAAATTTTTGGTGTACTTAACAATAGTCTCTCTGGTAAACTATCCAAGTTTATCTCTGTGAGACAGGGTGTCAAAGCAGAACTACAATTTCTCCCAGCTGAAACAATAATTTGATAATAAGAGGCACAGACTATTACGCTACACTTACTTGTGAGGAAATGTTAAAATGCATGGGATACCATTATGTTGCTCCGTTGCCTGTTGCAATGTATGCCAGTAATATATAAAATGTATAGGTTTATCGATCATTGATAATGAGTTACTGTATAGATTAACTTTGTTTCTATTACCAGTAACTATTTTCTTTTTCCGACAGGTCAGTGGTGATTGTGAAGCTCTCTACACCGTCCTCTTCATATATGGGGTCTAATATGCCATCGCGGTAACTGTGTTGTTTTTAACCCATGGAATCACATCTAAGTTCCTACAAAACACATGCAGGTTGAATGGAGCTGCCCATGATTTGACTTACAGCTCAAAGCGTGCTTGTTGACAGAAATGCTTTGATCTTGGTAGCAAAGTAAATCAGTGTAATACCATTTATAATGCAAAGGTGAGAAGTTAGCCTGGGAACTGCATGTGTTCATGTCTAGAGAACTCTCAGGCTCCATTGTGTACCAGAAAAATGGTCGTAAATACACCATACATCTCTCAGCTTTATCAGACTCCCACCTTCTTTTCTGAAAACATGATGAGCTGGAGATTACACGTTCAAATAATGTGTAAGTATGACACAATACTCTTTATGCATATGCACAATTTAACAAAAGAAGGGTACTTGCAGAACTGAACAGAAAGAAATGTGTGTAATATCTGTGCTGTGTCATGACATCTAAGATGCTACTTTCGCATATGGATGCAAAAACCTCAGAGCTCTGCGCATGGATGAGATGGGAGATCATAGCCTTCGTTAGAGCTAAGTTAAGCGAGGGGGATGGCGCTGCTGTGATTCCATTCCTCTAGCTCACAGAAACATAGCCGGACTAGAAGTGAGCAATGAATAGCCGATATCTGTGACATGCATTACATTGCAAGGTCAGCATAGCCTCTCATGGCCAAATCCACCACATGCAGTGTGTTAGTTTAAATAAATACGACTACGACGCACCGCTACACATTCATCAATATCCTGTGACTAAAGTAGTAAAAGCATGGATGATTAAGCGATCGGCATAGTGTTTTCTGGGATCCTGAAGATATACGTTGCCTATAAATCACTCTCAATACATCGAAACTAAGATATTATTCATTTATTTTGAAAGGAAAAATTTCCAAAGAAGAATTATTTAAAGCATTGACAATTATTCTGTAACTATAAACAGAACAAGGCGAAATCGAATTCATCTGTCAGAAATGATGGTTTATTTTGTCTACGAAGCAAGCGAGTTTTTCCTTATTGATTGCTTTGCAAGAGATAAAAGCGAGAAGTGGCGAATGGTCCAAGAGCCTTATGGATTAAATGCTAGACAAATAAGAGAAAAGAGACCAGTATTGAAAATTCATCTACTATGTGTCCACTGTAGAGTTTATCAGTGTCTACATTATGTTAGCAGTCAGCAAGTTATGTGGCTGTCTGCTTAAAGGCAACTGGTATGGAGCTGGTAGTCTGTTTGGGGGAACATGAGCGCCGGCCAGTCATGTTGAGCGGGCCACAGCTGCAGGTAATATATCGGCACTCCTCCGAACTCCGTACACCCCTGTCGGCTTCCGCCCTCGCGTGGCGTGACCGCAGAGTGGCGCGTGGCTTCCAGACATGGCAGTAGATGCAGCTGAGCGCAGTCTGCTGCTGCGATGACTCGCGGGCTATCGGAACACATGGTACAGTCAGCCGCGGCACTTGCCGCGATCTGTCCAGCGGCGCGAAATGTGCAAGCGATGTTTTCTAAAGCGCTTAAACTGTTTGCATAGCGGGCCACACATTAAATAAATTTTTCTTAATGTTAGACTCACTTTGTCGCGCCTGCAGTTAGTGGCCGTGCTTAATTGAATATAAGGGTTCCTGCTTCATGTCTGTTGGTGGTGAGTGAGAAAGATACTACACCATTGTTTCATAAGATCAAAACAATCGGCAATCCTGGATTTTTTAAATTTCCCTCCGTTTTAAGCTCAGAGCAAGTGAGCTTAAGTAGGCTATTTAAATTTTGAATTTTCACATAGAACAAGCATCATTTTGAATTTCCCACCATAGTAAGCAAGTTCTGTCATCCTGGGGGAGTGGGACTGTCAATATATAAATGGGTAATAAGTTGTACCGATAACCGTCCGAGTGCTCTGCAGGGGGCATACTCATGTATGAAAGTAACATGTTATGAGTTTTAGCTGTAAGTATTTTGTCCATAAGGGACGGCATTATGGGGCGGCGACTGTTGATCAATACAAATAAAACAATTTCTGCCTCAGTCACTTGTTTGTTTTCCGACTAATCGTTTTGATGGTTCACACAAATATCGTCAGGTAGAGAGTTGTTTATTTAATCGCGATGTTGCTGAAGAGTACAGACGTCGTTTCACAGTCGCAGACCAGGGGCAGTGTTGATTATTTTGCGTCTTTTGCTAATGATTAAAACTGTGGATGTAGAAAAGGCACTTTATAGGTTAAAATCATGTTCTTACAAGGACGGTAGAGTTGCAAAAGGTCTGTATGATGTTGCCTGATGCATATCCCCTAAACTGCACATTACTTTTACACCGTCGTTTCAAAGAAGTTGTACATGTTACGGATATGTTCGTTTACATTGGATACACAAATACAATATTAAATGGTTTTGTACAAAAATATGTTTTTGTTTTTTAAATATACGAATTGGCTGAACCAGAATACTGATAGGTGCACATCTTGGTTATTATATCAGGTATCTATATACACAAAAATTATGATCGAATAGTTATGTACACACGTATGTTTTCTTTTTGTTTTAAAAATGTTAATGGGCTGTTCTTGAATACAGATATGTGCACACTTCAATTATCACAGACCATAAATTTACATTGTAGTTGAACTTATTGAGGGATGAATTGGAGCTGTTACATTAATTGCTGTGCATTGAAACTGTAATTTATGAGAATGCTTTAAGTACTTTGTCAACGCTTTTGAAAAAGTTGGTTGAGCCTGTTTCACTATTGTCGTGGGGTAGCTGTTCCCCAAGTCTTTTATGTGTGTATAGATCTCTATTTCTTCATATACAAACATTCTATGTACTTTGATCAGTGCATGTAGTATTTCAAGGTTGCTTTCTACTTTGTCAAATGGATGTCGTGTATTTTTTGTATCGGAGACTATTAGTCTGACCTGTCACAAGCCTGAATAACCACGTTTTGCGCCACGGATCTCTGCGAGACGTGCAGTACGAGAGTCAGTGATATTATAAGAAGTACACACAGGGATGTGGAACCATGCTGACTGCAGTGTTGTGGTCAGCTGCGTAAGATTTCTCAGTTCAGGATCCACGGCACGACCAACCCGAACGAGGGGGCTCCACAGATTCACGACTGGATTTAAATCCGGGGAGTTTGGTGGCCAGGAGAGTACGGTAAACTCATCCTGACGTTTTTCAAACCACTCACGTAAAGTATGACCTGTGTGACACATTGCATTGTCCTACTGGTAGATGCCTTCCTGCCGTGGAGAAACAAACTGCATGTAGTCTTTGACATAGTCTCCAGGGATAGATACAAACTTGTGCTGATGATCCATTGTGCCTTCAGAATACCACAAAGACATACCTAGACCATAACGCTCTCTCCTCTTTCCTGGACCCTTACTATAGTTTTTGCAGGGTTTCCGATGTTTGTCACTTCACGCTGCTGGAGCATAAAACGTGTTTCATCTGTGAAGCCAACCTGCCACCTCTCACTGCACGTCTAGTCACGGTATTGCCGTATAAATTGTAACTTTCATCGCCGATGAACAGCAGTCAGCTTGGTTGCATGAACAAGGTGCTTGGTGTGGAGGATCATAGGCAATAACGTTCACTGAACAGTCGTTGAGATGACACTTTTCGTAGCCCCCTGATTCGTGTGGTTGGTCAACTGTTCAAAAGCTGCATGTGTATTCTCCCATACACATCTCTGCAGCCGCCATTCACCTCTGTCATCCATGGCTTGTGCTGTCCCACAGATGCTTTTGGATAGCACTATTTTTCGTGCACGGTACACTTTAACCCTTCTGCTAATAAAGTTATTTTACACTTTTTGGTTATCTGGGGGTGGGTGTAATGTAATTATCCCAGGTCAGCATAGTAAAAATTTTTGATACTATAGGTCATAGGGTCAGCAAATAATTCAGAATACCATTTCAAAGGAACCATCCCGGCATTTGCCTGGAGCGATTTAGGGAAATCACGGAAAACCTAAATCAGTATGGCCGGACGCGGGATTGAACCGTCGTCCTCCCGAATGCGAGTCCAGTGTCTAGCCACTGCGCCACCTCGCTCGGTAGACATACTGAGTTTAGCATCCTAGGTGTATAGTCACTTCACTGACAGAACATGAAATCCTAATTTTAGGTAATCGAATGTAGTATTTTTATTTGACTTCTTCTGATATTAGGAGCATTTTTCCATATCTGTGTCTCTTGTATGGTTTTGGTACACCAGTTTCTTGCACTTTATGCACATGAATCTAGTTTTCCGGTCCTCATTTCCCGAACACAATGCACATCTTTTGCTTGTCGGTAATTCTGAAGGCTCTTCTGTGGTACCTCTAGCAGCATATGTCTCCTTTACTTCAATTCCAATAATCTGTAATGGCTCCTACAATATCCGTATGCAGTCCAGATGGATTTCTTGCTCGTTTTTGCACGTGCGGTTTCGCTTACTTCAGGGCGAGTTCCTGAAGGAAATGCCTCCTCCTTCTTATGGAATTTTTCTGGCAGTCTGAATATTTTTGTGACCAGCGAATATGGGCGCTGAGAGCTGCGATGTCCACCATTTCCATGAGTATTTGGTATGACCAATGATTTATAGTGCTTATACAGCTATATTGTCTTATCATCATTTCACATGCTTCTTTTACATCTTTGATCTCATTATAGCGCGCAGTTGTGATAGATGTCTTGTTCTCTTTTTCTTCTTTAAAACAGTCATCATCGTGCTGGGTTGAAAGCAGAATAATAAACTTCTTTTCGTTTTTTTCTTCTTTTTCTTTGGGACTTGTGAGACAACAGTCATCTTTTTTCTGAATTCAGATCATGAATATTTTTCAGGTTTGTTGCAATGGGCTAAAAATCTAGTGGTATTTCTCCCTTGTATTCACTAAAAGTTCCAATTAATGTTAAGCTCTGATTCCAAAATTTTTCTGCTAGCCGTATAGAAGTAAAAAACCTCCTCTCTAGTGATTCCTCTTCCATACGAAAAATATGGTCCAACCATATCCACAACAATGAGTTACCCATGATCTATGTCTAGTTGTCCTTCATGCCTTTATATATGTGCCGATCGCATACGTATCGATTTCTAGCGGCTGCACATACCCATATTTTTATTTTGTACTTTTCTAGTTTCGATGTAATATATACTCGAAATGGGCTGTTTCCACGAAAGTTGTCAGTCTGTCATCAACAGTTAGGTAATCGTTAAGGCTGTAATTGTTTACCCATGCGTTCACAAGATGATCAAAACACTCTGTTATTGCCCGAAGCCTGTCATTTGAACCTGCAATGCTGATGTTGGGAGTTCTTATGACATCAAACCTCAAAACAGCTGATAATTGTTGAAATTTAATATGTGACGTAACACTAGTGTAAAACTAATTTCTAAAAGCTGGGTGGCTATTCCATAACTCGAAAACAATAGTACGATTTTCATTATTCTTCCCTGCAGCCAGTATGTAATATGACATTTTATGACGGAAGTAAATGTGTCAGATAGTGTGCTGCGTGCAGGAACCAAAGACTCCTTACATAGAAAAAGCAAACATTATCATTGCATTATCTCTGATTTTTATTATCTCTGTTGTTGAACGTAATGTAATGTTAAGGACTTCGATTTTGTTCTTGCTCTTATAAAAACGAAAGGAATTTATAATTGTACATATTACTTATTACAACTCGATAGGAAGAGTAAAAGTTGTATTCAAGGAAGAAGTAAACGAGTGATCATCTCCGATAAATAACCCGGTTTGATTCGAACGTAAATATTACTCTTTCTCGTAGTTTTAATTACTATATAAAATTTTAGATACCGGTGCAGTACGTCGACGTGGAGTTGGAGAGACATTGGAGAAATTGGCGAACTAACCTGCAAGTAAACACGGGGACTTTCAATGGATTCAAGAGCACGCAACAAGGAATCTGCCACAGCTCTTCAACAACATATTACTACACGACAAAGAACACACATACACACACACACACACACACACACACACACACACACACACACACACACAAACAGACACACACACACACACACACACACAAAAGGAGCTTAATTTCAATGGACACTGCAATACACCATTTGAAAACCAAGAATATGTGCTGATGTCTATAAGCCCATACAATACAATAAAAATAACACCATAAGTACTATGGAAATAGGTGCCATAGATTATAACTGGTCATGTTTTGCCATTCTTTAGATCAATCTGGGTGAAATTCGTTTTATACACTCCTGGAATTGAAATAAGAACACCGTGAATTCATTGTCCCAGGAAGGGGAAACTTTATTGACACATTCCTGGGGTCAGATACATCACATGATCACACTGACACAACCACAGGCAGATAGACACAGGCAACAGAGCATGCACAATGTCGGCACTAGTACAGTGTATATCCACCTTTCGCAGCAATGCAGGCTGCTATTCTCCCATGGAGACGATCGTAGAGATGCTGGATGTAGTCCTGTGGAACGGCTTGCCATGCCATTTCCACCTGGCGCCTCAGTTGGACCAGCGTTCGTGCTGGACGTGCAGACCGCGTGAGACGACGCTTCATCCAGTCCCAAACATGCTCAATGGGGGACAGATCCGGAGATCTTGCTGGCCAGGGTAGTTGACTTACACCTTCTAGAGCACGTTGGGTGGCACGGGATGCATGCGGACGTGCATTGTCCTGTTGGAACAGCAAGTTTCCTTGCCGGTCTAGGAATGGTAGAACGATGGGTTCGATGACGGTTTGGATGTACCGTGCACTATTCAGTGTCCCCTCGACGATCACCAGTGGTGTACGGCCAGTGTAGGAGATCGCTCCCCACACCATGATGCCGGGTGTTGGCCCTGTGTGCCTCGGTCGTATGCAGTCCTGATTGTGGCGCTCACCTGCACGGCGCCAAAAACGCATACGACCATCATTGGCACCAAGGCAGAAGCGACTCTCATCGCTGAAGACGACACGTCTCCATTCGTCCCTCCATTCACGCCTGTCGCGACACCACTGGAGGCGGGGTGCACGATGTTGGGGCGTGAGCGGAAGACGGCCTAACGGTGTGCGGGACCGTAGCCCAGCTTCATGGAGACGGTTGCGAATGGTCCTCGCCGATACCCCAGGAGCAACAGTGTCCCTAATTTGCTGGGAAGTGGCGGTGCGGTCCCCTACGGCACTGCGTAGGATCCTACGGTCTTGGCGTGCATCCGTGCGTCGCTGCGGTCCGGTCCCAGGTCGACGGGCACGTGCACCTTCCGCCGACCACTGGCGACAACATCGATGTACTGTGGAGACCTCACGCCCCACGTGTTGAGCAATTCGGCGGTGCGTCCACCCGGCCTCCCGCATGCCCACTATACGCCCTCGCTCAAAGTCCGTCAACTGCACATACGGTTCACGTCCACGCTGTCGCGGCATGCTACCAGTGTTAAAGACTGCGATGGAGCTCCGTATGCCACGGCAAACTGGCTGACACTGACGGCGGCGGTGCACAAATGCTGCGCAGCTAGCGCCATTCGACGGCCAACACCGCGGTTCCTGGTGTGTCCGCTGTGCCGTGCGTGTGATCATTGCTTGTACAGCCCTCTCGCAGTGTCCGGAGCAAGTATGGTGGGTCTGACACACCGGTGTCAATGTGTTCTTTTTTCCATTTCCAGGAGTGTATACGAAATGCTTCTTGACATTTTTCATTAGTCTGCCCATTTATAATAACAAGCAAGTTTTCAGGAAGAAAGAGAGAATACATATTTACAGTTGGATCTACAATTTTACTTCCATTTACTAGAAAGAGTATTTTCAAGTGGCCTTGATCCGAAAACCAATAGTCGCGTCCTCGTGACGTCAGATAAATCGCTCCGTTGCCGCGTAACGACAACGGCTGCACTGTTTTCTGCGTACTGCCGATACAGTTTATGCTCGCTTCACTGCTACTGCTGCTACCTACCTTCCGTGAGTTGTTCTTGCAATTTTAAGTCGAAAACAGGGGTTGGTCCAATTAATGTGACTGGACTGTCAAAATCCTGCACATTTTGCAAACCGGACGGCTGCGAGACGCGTAAGAAAAGAGTCAGTGACTTTCAGGGAGATATTGACAGGGGTGTGCTACCATGCAGACTCCAGTGCGCTAGGATTCTCGATTGAGGATCCATGGCGCGAACAGCCCCATAGACGTAGTCCCATTGATTCTCTATTGGGCTTAAGTCCGGGGAGTTTGGTGGCCCGGTGTGTACCGTAAATTCTTCCCTGTGCTCTTCTAACAACGTACGTACACTATGAGCTTTGTGACACTTCACGTTGTCCTGCTGGTAGATGCCATCGTGCTGAGGAAACACAACCCGCATTTAGGGGTGGACATGGTCGCCAAGAATAGATGCATGCTTGTGTTGATCCATTGTGCCTTCAAGAATGACGAAATCACCCATGGACAACGTTCCAAAGACCATAACGCTACCTGTTCAGCTTGCACTCTTCTGACGATTTTTGCAGGGTGATTGCTTTCAGGCGTTTCACGCGTTACATACCAACGGTCATCTGTATGATGGAGCATGAAACGCGGTTCACCTGAAAAGGTCATTTGTCGCCAGTCAGCGGACGTTCAAATGCGGTATTAGCGTGCAAATTCCAGTCTTCGTCGCAGATAAATAGCAGTCACCATAGGTGAATGAACCAGAAGCCGGCTACAGAGGGCCATACGCAGCTAATTTTGCTGAACAGTCCTTGAGGAGACTTGTTAACCCCTTGGTTCGTCTGGGCAGTCAGTTATTTAACAGTTTACGTCTGTTCGCCCGTACACATTTCCTCAGCTATCGTTCATCACTGTTACCTATCGCCCGTGGTGGCCTCGCCGTCAGTTTTGGATAGTGCCATTTTTCCGCCCACAATATATCTTAATCACTGCAGCACGTGAACAAATTATAAACTTAGCCGTTTCTCAAATGTATCCACCATCGGCCCTACAGCCAATGATCATCCCGTTTTGGAAGTGAGATGAGTCGCTCCGTTGCTGCATTACGGCAACGATTGCTGTATTTGCGCGTTCTTCCGCCACGATTTATATATCGTCCACTGCTAGTGCTGCCACCTATCATCTATTGAAGATTGACGTAGATTATTGGCGACGGTCACATAATGTGACAATACTGCGTGTAATCTTTAACTTAAAAACCTTTTTAATGTGAAACCTATTAGCCCTTAACGTTCCTTTCAACAGTTATGACTCTGCAATGCAAAATTAAGTATACGAAACGTGAAACACGTATGTAACATAGCAGCGATGGCGAGGCATTGTAGCATCTGTGACCAGAGAGTATGCGCTTGACCGCGCGAGTGTTGCGAGCGGTTCTCAGTGAGTAGCAGTCAGTCAGTCGTTGCGAGTCGGTCGGTCAGTCGTTGCGAGTCTGTCAGTTCAGTCGTTGCGAGTCTGTAGCTCTGTCTAGTTGAGAGCAGTACTCAGTCTGTAGTCGTCATGCAGAGCGGTCGGTCAGTAGTAGCAGCCCAGTGCGGTTGTGTGATGTAGGCGGTCGGCAACACTGGTCAAGATGATGAATAAGGTATACCATTAATTAATATAATCATTAGATAATGTAAAAATTTATTTATTGTAATTATTCTCCAACAAGTTCCCCAATAATAATTTTTTATTTCAAAAGCATTTTTTCAAAAATTTAATTTTTTATTGAACTAAAGATCTCGTTGCACTTCCCATTTCATTCCACTTCTTTTGAAGAAAAAATTTCACTAGAATCACAAAAAAAAGAGAATATTATTATTTGCAATGCAGTTCCTCCGAGCGGTGCGCAACAACAAGAGCAGATATGTGACATCTATTTATTCTGAGGTAAGACTTTAATTCTGATTGTTTTACACAGGGCCAAAGACCGATATTTCGGTTTAATTGAAATTTCTTGTCACTGAATGGACTTTAATTTTGAAGGATTTATATTTGAGTCAGATTGCGAATTTCACGTTTTTGTTGCCATTGTCAGTACATTTCATTGTGGGCAGGTTACGCATAGAGCAATGTCCATTAGCATCCCTAAATAATATTGTCAATTATTATAAATTTTGCGGGGAGGTTACACTCGGCTCCCATTTGTATTAAGTATTGTCTTGTCTTTTTCCTTTAAATTACGGTGGGGAGGTTACACTTGGCGACACCCAGTCCAGGATCGAATTTCGTTGAGAGTCTTTTGAGCGACAGTCAGATATCTGCTCTTGTTTGCTTAGATATAATTAGGATTTAGCGCAACGCTTTTATTAATCTTGTGACTTTCTCTCTACAGGTTAACGGCAATTTGTTGCTTTGTTGTATTTGTGTGTTGCTTTTGCATTGTGTTGATTTGTTTTGTGAAAAATTTTGACTATTGTAAAAATGCCGCGAAAGACTGTGAATAGTGTATCGCGAAGTATTGTGAATGAAATTACCGACTTAAACAACGTGACCGATAGTAATTGTGATACGCAACGTAATGATGACAATCCTGCGTTCACTAACAATCAGTGCATTCCAACCACTAATGATGACTTTCACCTTAATGATGAACAAACGAACTCAATTGTCTCGTCTGTTAACTTGACGACAATTGATGACGCAGAATGCTCTATGGTAATGAGCGCTGCCGAGCTTAACACACCCGATTTGGAAAATTTAAGTGACGAACAGACGAATTTGTCTAATGAAAATGAACAGGATACACAAAGTAAGACGGATTTATTTAATTCCGAAATAGTGAGTGACAGTGTACATCGGGCTGATAATCCTTTTTGTAAGTTGCAAAATGACCAAATGGTCACACAAAGTGCGACAATTGTAGAAACACCATCAAACAGTACTGAGAATAGAGTAGGTAATGTCACCTTGGAGCAATTTATGGCAATATTGATAGATATCAAACAACAGAATGAGAAAACAGACAACAATTTCAAACAACTTAGGGAAGATAACAAACAAGATAACGAAAATCTCAAACAACAACTTAATGAACAGGTCAAACAACTTAGGGAAGATAACAAACACTTAAATGAGAAACTTGACAATAATGACGAAAATCTCAAACAACTTAATAAAAAATTAGACGACAATTCCAGACAACTTAGTGAACAAATTACAGCCGTTGCCGCGCAGTGCCATGACACTAAGGAACAGCTGCGCGCGGAAATTGAGGCGTGTTCACAAAAAAATAGCGAAGAAATTAAATCTGTTGCGCAAGAATTAAGAGAAATGCAAACAGTCGCAACAGAAACACTCAGAGACGAAATTAGCGGAGTCGCTAAACAATGCTCTGAAAAAGCTGCACAATTACGGGACGAGTTTAGAGCAATGACGGTAGAACTTTCGCGCGCTATGGACGCAAAGATAGACACGAAATTCGAACAGCAGAACACTCAGATTAACGAGCGCTTTAATCAGCACATACAGAACAGTGATACGCGTTTCCGCAGATTTATTCAGGATCAAAGCAAAGTAAAACGACAAGTCATGGGAACAATCACTGCACAAAGACAAGAGGACAAACGTAAAATATTCGCGAAAGCGAAGACGTATGTAGACAATAATATTACTACAGTGTCCGACAAAATTAATACCATAGAACAATTGAACGCCGAATTACGGGATGAAATTTCTGACCTTAAATCAAAAACAGATACTCACACAGTAAATATTCAAACAGTGACAGATAGATTCGAGCAATTAGATCTAACACGGGATAGTGATGTTATCAAAGGTGATGTTAAAAAACTGAGCGAAACTACGCGCAAGTTGCAAAAACAGATTAATGCGTCTGATTCTAAAACCGATGATCAGGTTAAAATACTGACTGAAAAACGTGATGAATTGGCCAGTCGTATTGATGTTATCGAAAATGCTAATGACAATAAATCAGACGATACTGCACCGGTTTCATTTATCCAAACACCTGAATTTCAAAATTTACAGCAGACAATTAATGAGATCGATTCATCTCACAATACGTTACGTAGGAAGTTGTCAAATTTACAACAAGAAGTAACAGAAATAAAAACTATTTCAGTCACCAATACGTCACAGAATCCGCCACTTTGCGAGCATTTGTCAGAGTCACGCAGCGTGTATCATGTGAGCAATTTACAGAGACTACGAGACGTAAAATCCGAAAAGCCACGCGACTTAAAATCTGAAAAGCTATGCAACTTGAAATCCGAAATGACACAGTCGAACAGATTCACACACAAACCTGAACGTATTTTCAAATTCAATGACGAGAACGTAGATTACGAGCAATTTTTATCCGGCGGAAAATGTAAGGAATTTAATAATGACAGCGTACAGGTACACGATTTGCACTGTATACGACAATTTATCTTTGTACATTCACCGCTACTACCTGTAATGCAGAAACTAGCTTTGAACCAGATGCGACAATTTATTTTTGTATTTACAACAGCATTGCCTATAATGAAGAAACCAGAATCAACTTGGATACAACTATTTGCTTTTGAATTTATACCGCTATTGCCTGTAACGCAAAAGCTAAAATTTATTTGCAGTGCGTAATTGACCTCAGGGGATTCTTTACGCTTTAATGAATATGTGCCGTAGCGAGCATAGGGCCCCGAGCTGTAGTAGTGCTGTTTCATCTTTAGTTTTCTGCACTGCTGCCTTCTCTTCTACTATCCTTTATATCTATCAAAACAGCTCTTTAACTATTGCTCTACCTAGTATTAAGAAACATTGTAATGAAAACCCGATGTGACAAACTTTTACCGAGTGTGGCAACATTCTTTAGGCACTCCAAAACCAGCGTAATTTTAATTACAGATTAAATCGTAATCATCAGTATGTGTAAAATTAACAGCAAACGCATTTTTTTTGTAACAATAGACGTTTTTCACCGCAACAGCATGAAAGTCAACCGCTTAGCATACCTAACCAACAATGCAGTCTACAAGGTCAACCAAACTTTAATGTTTCGCCGCGTGCACGTATAGTCCCAGCTCCAACAAATAGTAACGCATGGCAGCAAAGAAATAACTACGTACAGACAACACTCTATTTCAACTCGTATCGCAATGCGCCGTATAGAAATTACTATCATGACAGACGTAAAAAAATGATGAGCACAATTTTCAGCGTACATTTAATAACAGTCGATCTTATGAGCAGCAACAACATCAGCAACAACAAATAATCATGAATGAAACAGACAATAGGTGTCATCCATAGCGTAACACGTCAGTAAGAAATAACAGAACCGTTCATATAGTGGATGTGCCACAACATTCTCCCGTAAATAATAACACATACGATAGATTTTAACCAAATACAGCACAGATTGCATATTACAGTAACTCAAACATTACTTTTGACACGCAGATTTTTGCTCACGAGAATGTTATTTGAAACATGCTTTGTTGAATGCTCCACTTTTATCGCACCCAGATCTTGCTAGAAATTTTTTCATTACCACCGACAGTTCCAACACCGCTTTAGGCGTACACATTTTCCAGGAAATTGAAGAAGAAGGCTCAACAGTAATTAAAAACATCGCATTTGCAAGTCGCATTTTGTCACCTGCTGAACGAAATTATTCTGTTACAGAATTGGAAACATTATGTGTTGTATGGGCTTTCACGAGATTTAGGCACTTTCCTTATGGCAGACATACCACTGTTTACACAGATCACAGAGCGATACAATTTTTACTCTCGGCTAAATTTACTCACGACAGGTTAAGTAGATGGAAACTTTATTTACAGGAATTTAATTTTACAATTGTTAACATTCCCGGCACGCAAAATGTTGTAGCAGACGCACTATCGCGTTCTCTCGGCAACAATCAGCAAGACGTAGCAACCAACTTCTGTAAAACAAATTTCAGTGTCATGTACATTCAGCAAGTTGCATTTGAAAATTTTATTTCATCGTCATTGCAGGACATAGCACAAGAACAAAACAAAGACAATGTGTGGAAAGAAATTAAACAGCTTTGGCAAGTTAAGAATAATGTTACGATTAGAAACCACTACACTGTACGCAATGACATTCTGTTTCGCCGCTCTCATCCTGACAGCAACATTTGGTTATTATGCATTCCTGACGAACTGGTTAACAAACTAATTTGGTACACTCATTTAAGTTACGCACATTACGGAGCACGAAAATGTTTTCTTATACTGAGACAGAACTGTTATTTTGCCAACATGGAGAAACGTATACGACGAGTTTTAGCGTCTTGTAAAATTTGCCAGAAAGCTAAATCAGACACCACTTCACATATTCCTCCGTTATATCCCATTATACCTGTTAAATTAAGACACATGGCTGCAGTAGATATTTTTGGTCCGATTCCCAGAACTAACAGAGGTTTTTGCTACATCTTTGTCGCTGCTGAGCTCACTTCAAAATTTGTTACTTTCACTCCGTTACGCAAAGCTACTGCTAAAACTGTTTCGAAAGCATTTGTAAAACATTTTCTATCTCATGTAGGGCATGTGATGAAAGTAATTTCTGATAATGGATCTCAATTTCGTAGTAGCGTATGGACACGCATGTTACGAGCCAGAAACATTTCTCCGATCTATATATCCAAGTACCACGCTTCTTCGAACCCTTGTGAAAGATTAATGAAGGAAATTGGTAAACTGTGTAGAATATACTGCCACAAAAGACATATTGATTGGGATACACACATACTCTCATTCCAAGATGTAATTAATTCCATTCCAAATGAATCCACTATGCTATCTCCGACTGTTATACTGAAAAACGTTGAACCACCGAACAAAATTAAAGAATTAATAGAATTTCCCAAAAGCCGTCGCCTACGACACCACGAAATAATTGACATTGCGCTGAACAACATCAAACGTGCCGCAGAGCGCCGGAGAAGACAGCAAAAACAGGTTTGTACACGCCGCGACTTTCACGTTGGACAGAAGATATTAGTACGTACACACTATTTATCCAGCAAATTAAAAGGTAAGTGCAGTAAATTTGAACTTCTATACGCAGGTCCATATCGGATTCGCAGCATCCCTCACCCCAATGTTGTACACGTCGAAACTTTGAGAACTAGAAAATCGAAAGGCAATCACCATATCTCAAACATTAAACCGTTTATTGAGTGAAACCACTGTATGATTCAACACACTATGATGCCATTTACTAATGCAATTAATTCACCTGACTAATTACTGATGATTATCGTATTTTTTCTTGGCAAGTGCCCGGCAAGGTAAGGTTAGCAGGTCGCTTTTCTTGTCGTTACACATCAGACCGTGCATATTTTTCTAAATGAACTTACGTATTTTATGAATAATTATGCAATTCTATGTAATGACGTATTAATTTTATCAAATTCTCTCTCCATTAAAGTCTTTAATTCTCGCCTCGATTAACTACACTACATACAAGCTGAACACAACGAACGTCACATTTTGTCTTTTTATGTACGATTATATTCCAGTTTTGTTAGTATGCACTGTGAAATAGTTAGGATATAACACACACCAGTTGACTTTGACATTTTTTGCCCTATGGCATCTCAAGATCGTGACTGTTTTACATTTTTTGCTGCTGCATCGTATTATTCTGTGTACATTTTTGCATCTGAACACTGTCAATGTCTTTGACACGTTAAGTTTTCTGTCATGTTATGCTGTATGCTTAAGTATGTTACCATAAACCAGTCATTATTTAGTGGGTATATGATTTAAATGCAAGACATTAATCTCTGTTCATCAATTTCAGAAAGGAATGATGATTCTAAGAAATAAATTTAACATAAATGGGAATTTCACCTACGGAATAAACGAAAGGAGATGCAATAACTTTATGAGGAAAAGTAAATGGATCAGGATTAACAAACATTAACAAGAATATACTATACTCATCACAGAATAGCAGTCTTAACTAATTTTTTCTTTCAGAATACAAGGTGATTGATGCAGGCTGTCAGACTGAACTACACATCTTAGTTTTAGTGATGAAATATGCTAGAGATAAGGAATAGTTATGTAATGAGTAATGAAGTGTTTTTTTGCAGATGATAATGAATACTGATGAATAATGATGAAGGATATGATGTTATGAATAATGAAGTTTTTATTTACAGGTGATGATAATAGTGAAGTTATGATGATATGGATAATGAAGTTTTCTTTACAGATGAGGATAATGTTGAAGTAATGTATTTATGCTACGTAGTTATTTAAGTATTTGTTGCAGTTTGCTTTGACAGCAGGTGTTACATTGCATAGTAGGATGACTGAAAGTTTTGGAAAGGACAGCTATGGAACACATTTTTATACACACTTCACTGCCTGTTAATTCGAAGTTCACTACTTTTCAGCATAGTGTGCGTTTCTTCTTTCAGGTCAATAATCCGTTTTTGTATTTTTTCCAGGAGAAGCTTTTCATGATACTTACTAAACCTGTTACTTATTATACCTGTTCTAGTACTTGCATTTTATATTTTTTACCCATTTGTGTTTATCATTTATAAATGTGATCACATGTACTGCCTTGTTACATAATCTTGCTACAGCTGACTCATGACGAATGACGTTACCTATCCTCATTTGCAGCAATAGGTCAAAAGCAAAAAGTATTATGCCTCAGCAATTAATTATCGATCCCAACGCAATGCATTGCTAACAAAAAACATGTATTACCAGTCCCACATAATGTCACTAGTTTATGATAATTCTGAATAATACTGATCAACTCTGAATAGCATGTCACTTGATTAATGACCTCTTAATGAGACTATATTCAAAATGATGCTTTGTCACTAGCTAATAACTGCCACTGTTTATTGTAATGATACCACTTATAATGCCTGTGATTATTAATGATTTGACTGTAATTAACTGATTTTTAATAATGACTTCGTAATAATCTGAATAATACTGAATGATGATTCTATTCAATACTTGCTGGCCACTGAGTGCCAATAATTAATGTCACTTGAAGAATTGTGATTAATTATGCCATTGATTAGCTCTTGTTTCCAATGTTGATACTTTGTAACCAGAAAAGAATGTGACTGTTTAATAATGCTTTGTAATTAGAAGAAGGCTAATGATTCTTAATAGATTGGTATGACAAATGATTAATTAACTGTAATTAGGATGTTTTGTAATTAGAAGGCTAATGAATCTTAATTACTGTTTAATAATGCTTTGTAATTAGGAGAAGGGTAATAATTCTTACTACATTGGAATGACACATAATTAATTAACTATGGTACTGTTTAATAATGCTTTGTAATTAGGAGAATACTAATGATTCTTACTATATTAGAATGACAAATGATTAATTAACGACAAATGATTAATTAACTGTAATTAGACAAATGATTAATTAACTGTAATTAGACAAATGATTAATTAACGACAAATGATTAATCAACTGTAATTAGGAAAAGGCTAATGATTATTGGAATGACAAATGATTAATTAACTGTAATTAGGAGAAGGTTAATGATTCTTAATTATACTCTGTAACTGAAAAGAATGCGATTATTTCATAATGCTTTGTAACCAGGAAAAGAAGGCTACTGATTCTATGTACAACAATTAATGAACATTTTTCTGTAATACTACATACTTGGTACAGAAATGTTCAATAACTGGGCTATGAATGCCACAAACTACTAATTAAGTCTGTAATTGTCAATATTATGTGACTTGATGTCCTTCACCTCATAAGCTAACTACCCTGAATTACTGCAATGTCCATTTGTCCTGTTTATCCTAGTGATCATGGAGCACTATCTTTGGTTTTGCACTAATTCTACGTTGGTGTGCCTTGTAAGAGTGTGGTGTTGACACGACATGCTGTCCACCACCGTGAGCAATGAAGACGTTATTATGGTCCCACTGTTTGGTGTACCTAATGTACTGCCAAAATGAAAACATGGAACATTACTACGACAGTTCAGTGTCTTTGCTACACTGATAAATTCTGATGGGAAAAGATCTTCAAGTTGTGTCACTTGGTGTTGTACTTCTGTGGAAAGATATGGACTTTCAGAGCAGCTGTGTGCAATCTAAAGTGCTACAACCATGATGCAATCCTTCCCTTTCCTATCCTGATTCTTGTCACATAAAGAAAAATTTTTTTGGTAACATCATTTATGTTCATAGGTTATACATTTTTCGATTCGCTGAACTCCAATGCGAGTACACTTATGTCACTTGTCAACATAATATTTTTTGCCAGTCTGTTTATTTGTTATGAATATGCTAAAGAATTTTTTCAGTGCCTGTGCACTTTATCTGTCAAATAATTTGTATATACTTTTCTGATTTGCTACTATGTTTTGTACTCACATTTTGTCTTTGTCTGATATATTTTGTACTTAGTGCGTGTGCACAACATTTAAATACTCTGTAAGTTGTAGAATTTTGTTAATTAAAGAAAAATTTTGCCGCGCTTGGCAAGTCCAAATGACTCACCATCGCTGCCAAATTTTTGCCCCCCCAGTGGAGGGTTATGAAACACGTATGTAACATAGCAGCGATGGCGAGGCATTGTAGCATCTGTGACCAGAGAGTATGCGCTTGACCGCGCGAGTGTTGCGAGCGGTTCTCAGTGAGTAGCAGTCAGTCAGTCGTTGCGAGTCGGTCGGTCAGTCGTTGCGAGTCTGTCAGTTCAGTCGTTGCGAGTCTGTAGCTCTGTCTAGTTGAGAGCAGTACTCAGTCTGTAGTCGTCATGCAGAGCGGTCGGTCAGTAGTAGCAGCCCAGTGCGGTTGTGTGATGTAGGCGGTCGGCAACACTGGTCAAGATGATGAATAAGGTATACCATTAATTAATATAATCATTAGATAATGTAAAAATTTATTTATTGTAATTATTCTCCAACAAGTTCCCCAATAATAATTTTTTATTTCAAAAGCATTTTTTCAAAAATTTAATTTTTTGTTGAACTAAAGATCTCGTTGCACTTCCCATTTCATTCCACTTCTTTTGAAGAAAAAATTTCACTAGAATCACAAAAAAGAGAGAATATTATTATTTGCAATGCAGTTCCTCCGAGCGGTGCGCAACAACAAGAGCAGATATGTGACATCTATTTATTCTGAGGTAAGACTTTAATTCTGATTGTTTTACACAGGGCCAAAGACCGATATTTCGGTTTAATTGAAATTTCTTGTCACTGAATGGACTTTAATTTTGAAGGATTTATATTTGAGTCAGATTGCGAATTTCACGTTTTTGTTGCCATTGTCAGTACATTTCATTGTGGGCAGGTTACGCATAGAGCAATGTCCATTAGCATCCCTAAATAATATTGTCAATTATTATAAATTTTGCGGGGAGGTTACACTCGGCTCCCATTTGTATTAAGTATTGTCTTGTCTTTTTCCTTTAAATTACGGTGGGGAGGTTACAAACGGTCGTCGTTCACAGTTACTTATTGTGTTTAGGAACGTAAACAGGAATGGATACATGTCCTGTGGTCCTAAAACGCACTAAAGATGAGCTCCACATGGCCCGGCAATGCAAATCTTATATTCTCTTTGGAAAATCCGCTCTGCTCTGCTGCAATGCCTGAAGTAACATCATGATCACCGTCTGCATATGGAATAAGTCTTGTCTCTACATATGGATCCGAAATAAATCACGATATCGTGCAGTGCAGGTGTGTTTGTTTGGCTTTTAGTAGCCGAAGAAGGGAGCTCTGGAGCCGCGGGGTAATGTGAATCATAAAGCCATTTCAATGCAGCTCTCGTTTTGTAACTAAGAAAACATAACTGGTTAAAGGGCTCCGTTTACCTGTGAGTTCAAGGACGTGCCTCTGTCAGACAAAACTGGAGGTTACAACCACTTAGGCACAAGCCTCCAACAAACTACATCAAATAAAATCGTCAAAAAAGTCGCTAACAAGATTATTGGATATAAGGTCAACCTGTTTTGCAAAACACTGTTTTTTTTATAATACCAAAACCTTTTTCAGTACCTTTGTGCCACCTTCAGTGGTTTTCTTTATTGAGATCTTAATTTTACATTTTGCTGTGATACAAGGTCCTCAATGCATTATCGTGTACTGGCAGCTTGTCATCTACAAGTTTAGCTCTCGCAAATCATTTTTAATTTGCGTTCTGAGAGCCACACACAAATGCTACACATACGTATTTTGCCGAACTGCGTTTTTAATTAACTCTTTTCGCTTTGCCAAAAGACAACGTAAACTTGCACAAAGTAAACGTACAATATGTTTCGGCAAAGCGAAAAGTCTTACGTTCGTTTCAGAAAACTTTATCTGGCGTTTGGTCCGACCAGTTCCATGCCACGGGAACATGGTAATTCTATCATGCGCTCCAGTGCCACAGCATTGTGTATCTGCTTATTATCATTCTAAGCAATTGTTTTAGAACAGCTGAAGATATGTTCAGATGCTTCACCAGCTTGCTTGCAGAGCCTGAACCTTGCTTATTTCTTGACTGTGGCTTTATTGGGGTTAGTTCTGATGGCTTTTCTTGTGTATGAACACCAGTCCTTCAGTTTCATTCCCTATTGTTCCAAGACCAGATCATTTTATATCAGTTTTGCGTTAGATTTTGTCCAAAAACTGTAAATGTAGTACATTACTGCAGCAGGTCGTCAGCGCGGTATTTAAATTCCGCACTCCAGTATTGATTCATGGTTCGCTGAAGTTTCAAAAGTTTTCTGTTGTTGACTGCAATCAGAGCTGATTCATGGCTGTGTTTCACACAGTCTGCTGAAGCGTGCTGCTCTTCCTCCTTCGTCTACCTCTCTGGCAAGAGTCCTATACCGCCTACTCACCTGCGGAGGTATAGCCTGTCGACCTCATTCAGAGGTTGAAGTACAGGGCAATTGTCACTATGCATTGGTATCTGTATGATTCTGCCTCGTGGAACTTGGTTGCTTGTCCATTTGGCATTTCGATTTTACCTTTTTTTAGTGTCTGTGTGGCGCAGTTGTCTAAGCCTATTTCCATGCTGATCACTTTGCTGAAGATTCGTAAATTATTCGTTAGAAAGTGGATTTAAATTTCATATTTTCCGTGAAACTTTGAAACCCGTCTGTCTCAAAGAATCTGTAGTCATCTAGACGTGTAGTACGCCACATTAGGTCGACTGAGCTTCGATATGAGTTACCTAATAGAAAGCTCACCGGCAGATCTAGATGACGCACAGTCGGCAGACAAAGCGTCACTTGCGCCTGGATACTCTCCTCCTCCAGTTTCTGCTGTGAGGTCGTGCCGATCTGTTTAACATAAATGCTTCGTCTTATGGCAACGAAATCAGCGCATTGAAGTGACTTTGTTCTGTATTACGGAGAAATGATTCCTAGCTCGTATGCATGCACAGGATTTTACTTAATCGTACATTACGTGCTTCTCTAAACTGGGGAGATAGTTTGCAGGCATTTTTACCGAGAGCGACGTATGGTTTTTGTTCGAGTTTACAAATTTTTTAGAAACCATGGGGATCAATGTCCAACTTTTATTGTACTCAGAGTTAGCAATTCACGTATCTCATTGCTCTTCCACTCATGAAATATATTTCGCACGTTAAAGTTAACATGTAGTGGTTTTACTTTGTCTAATGTACGCTTCGAAAAAAAAAATAACTTCGCTCCACGAAGGAATTAAAAATTTCAGGAAAACTGGATGATTTATTCAAGAAAAAGAGCTTCACAGATTGAGCTAGTCATTAATGCATTGGTTCACCCCTGGCCCTTATATAAACAATTATGCGATCTGGCATTGATTGGTAGAGTTGCTGGACATCCTCTAGAGCGATTTGGTGACGAATTCTGTCCAACTGGCGCGTAATATAGTCAAAATCTCGAACTGGAGGACCCTGCCGATAACACTTCAAACTTTCTCATTTGGCAAGAGCTCCGACGATCTTACTGGCCGTTACAATTTGGCAAGCACGAAGACGAGTAGTAGGGACTCTCCCCGTGTTCGGTAGGGCCTTATCTTGCTGAAATATAAACCCAGGGTGGCTTACAGTGAAGGGCAACAAAACGAGGCGTGGAATGTCTTCGACAGTAAGGTTGCTGCGGACGACAATCAAAGGGGTGCTGCTATGAAAAGAAATGGGACCCCATGACATCACTCAGGATCGTCAGCCTGTATGTCGCGTGACAATTGCGATAGATTGTTACTCCACCACTGTCCAGAGCGCCTCAAGAGGTGTTTTCGCTTGTCATCGGAGCTGAGTTCCAAGTAGGACTCATCACTGAAAACCGTTCTACTACAGTCTAAAAGATTCTAAGCCGAGGATGTGTATGGAGACTTCCCGAACAATGGTGGGATACCAACCAGACTGTTACTCGCCATACGACCCGACAGCCATGACTGATCGACTGAGATGCCATTTCTTTTCATACCAGGACCCTTTGGTTCTCATCCGCAGCACGTTTACAGCACAGCGATATGTCGACAGTCTCTACGCTCCGTTTTGTTGCTTTTCATGGCAAGCCATCTTGGCCTTATATTACAACAAGGTAATGTCCTCCCGTGCTTTTGTTTGTGCTTGGCGAACCCTGCCTTATCCAGCAAGGTCACCGGATCTCTCCCCATCTGAGAACGTTTGGAGCATTACGGGCCGGGCCCAAACAGATGGGACTCGCAAGGTGCGAGAGGGCTGTAGGACGGATGTGGAAGAACAGTCACATAAAGATGCGGGAGCTCCTCTCGGATGAGCAAACTCGTGTGAGGCCTTGCGTTGTCACGGAGAAGGATAAGTTCGTTGGAATTTTTCTGGAACGAATACGGTTAAGGCTGTTCTTCAATTTCCTGAGAACAGCGCAGATGTGTACTGCCGCCCTGCACGTCGAGATCGGACAGGTTTGCGTGACTTCGTTGGGATACCCAAAGACTCACCGTGCTTTTGTTCGCTGCCAGGTCTCCGTAGACATTCAACAAATGCTTATTTTTATCTGCGATACTCCGATTTTCCACTCAATGACAACTCGCTGATTAGAACACACCTCTGCTACAGACACCATTTGAACGCTGTATATAGCGCCGCCACCTGTCCGAACTTCATGAAACAATAGGCTCAGAGAGGGGGCGGCGACTATATTCCACGATTACCACAGTAAATTCCTCATTTTTTCGACTTACTGGCCGAGAAAAAACGTATTGCGTTACTTTTTGAACGCCCTCGTAGATGGTAATGTAAAAACACTTGGTGCCTTGAATGTGATTTCTATATGAAACACAACATTTTTATCCAATTATTGAACAATATACTCAGAGTGAAAATAATTCTGGATTCTTACGAACTTATTTTCATTCCCTTTGGTCTTCCTTTAAGTTAACCTTCCATGCGTGCCACCTCTCCACATGTGTTCTCGTATGTACTAGATTCGCTTTAGCGCCTTTTAAATCCGAGAGCCAGTAGGCTGCATTGAGCTGAAAGAGATTCTTATTTTAAATGGGATTTTGAGCTATGAAGGTAAGTTCATCTCACTGTTGACTTTCAAGATGCAAGCTTTAGCGGTTAAGTAGTATTAAACAGAGTGCAAGATCATTCGCACCGCATGAATTACATCTGCAGGGTAGTCATAAACAGTCAGAAAAGCTTGTAAGAGTTTTGCAGAGTGGGTTTTGCTGCGAAATAATTTTTAAGAACGTAATTCTATACGCTGCACCGTTTCTGAGGCAATCTGCATTGAAGTTAGCCAATCAGGCGGTTGTGCTCGCAAATTCAGAAAGCCCGTCAGATCCAATGTCGCCAGACATATTCTTTATTTGGTTTAGTACACATGAACAAGAGATCAGTACAAAAATTGGACGTAGGGCGCCCATAAAGATCGAACAACAGCCAAAGACTGAGCAGTCTCGTACGCTGCCATCTATGCTATGAGAACAACCGACACCAACTGTATCTGGCGGGCCACTTCAACAAGCGCGCACAACGGCTTCATTGTCTAACTTCAACGCCAATTAACTCGCAAATGTATAGAATTTCTCCTTAACAATTATTTCTCAGCACAATCTTTCCTACAATCCCCTTACAAGCTTTTCAGACTGTTTGTGGCCATAAATGTATAAATGTAATTCATGCACTCGTTTAGTGACTAGTTTCATGTCAGTCTAGAGACTGGTTTGGTACAGCTCTCCATGCTACTCTATCCTGTGCAAGGTTTTTCACCTCCCAGTACCTACTGCAACCTACATCCTTCTGAATCTCTTTAGTGTATTCCTCTCTCGGTATCCCTCTACGATTTTTACCCTCCATGCTGCCCTCCAATACTAAATTGGTGATCCCTTGATGCCGCAGAATATGCCCTACCAACCGATCCCTTCTACTAGTCAAGTTGTGCCACAAACTCCTCTTCTCTCCAATTCTATTCAATACCTCCTTATTAGTTATGTGATCTACCCATCTAATCTTCAGCATTCTTCTGTAGCACCACATTTCGAAAGCTTCTATTCTCTTCTTGTGTAAACTATTTATCGTCCACGTTTTACTTCCATACATGGCTACACTCCATACAAATACTTCCAGAAAAGACTTCCTCACACTTAAATCTATACTCGATGTTAACAAATTTCTCTTCCTCAGAAACGCTTTCCTTGCCATTGCCAGTCTACATTTTATATCCTCTCTACTTCGACCATCATCAGTTATTTTGCTCCCCAAATAGCAAAACTCCTTTACTACTTTAAGCGTCTCATTACCTAATCTAATTCTCTTGGCATCACCCGATTTAATTCGACTACATTCCATTATTCTCGTTTTGCTTTTATTGATGTTCATTTTATATCCTCCTTTCAAGACACGGTCCATTCCGTTCAACTGCTCTTCCAAGTCCTTTGCTGTCTCTGACAAAATTACAATGTCATCGGCGAACTTCAAAGTTTTTATTTCTTCTCCACGGATTTTAATTCCAACTCCGAATTTTTCTTTTGTTTCCTTTACTGCTTGCTCAATATACAGATTGAATAACGCAGGGATAGGCTATAACCCTGTCTCACTCCCTTCCCAACCACTGCTTCCCTTTCGTGCCCCTCGACTCTTATAACTGCCATCTGGTTTCAGTACAAATTGTAAATAGCCTTTCGCTCCCTGTATTTTACCCCTGCCACCTTCAGAACTTGAAAGAGAGTATTCCACTCAACATTGTCAAAAGCTTTCTCTAAGTGTAGAAATGCTAGAAACGTAGGTTTTCCTTTCCTTAATCTATTTTCTAAAATAAGTCGTAGGGTCAGTATTGCCTCACGTGTTCCAACATTTCTACGGAATCAAAACTGACCTTCCCCGAGGTCGGCTTCTACCTACTAGTTTCATGTCTATCGTAAAGATTATAGTTTTTTATGGTTGTTAAATCTCCCTTTATATATTCTATTGCGCTGTCCGAACTTCCTTCCCACATCGAAATGTAAAAACAAGGTTAGTCACATCGCGTTTATTCACACATGGGTCACTTTTTTTATTAGAGTGTAATTTATCTAAAACGGGAGTCACACTGTCCTACGAAGGTAAAAAGTAGGCTCAGCCTGAGGACACCAATCTTGGCAGACGAAATAAATGCATAAATAAGTAAATAACAGAGCAAGTAAACTGTTGAATGCACGTTGAGGTGCTGCGTAATTTATAGAGATGCGCGAGACGATCTGGAGAGCAGCAGTGGGATGGAACTGGAGTGAGTTGGGCGTCGCCCCGGGCACAGCGAAGTCTGCAGCAGGTTGGCAAACTCGGCGGCGGCTGCCGTCGGCGAAAGGGGGAAGTCCCGGCAGAGAGTTGGCGCCGCCCGCCAGCCTTCCTCCAATATGGCGGCATGAATCTTTGATAGCGGCGCGCCTCGCCTTTTATGTGTCTTCCGCTCTCCGCGGCTGCAGGTGGGCTGCAATTACTCTAAAAGAAAAACCCAACTTCAGCTTGAGCGTGTGTTTCCCCGAGTACAGTGTTCGCTGGCTGTTTGCAGTTCGTCGCTCTCAACGACCCACACAGCTCTTATACAGATTGCCCTGCTACTTCGGCGAAGCCGTGGCAAGCTTTTGGCAATACCGAGCTATCCTTTCCTTCAAGTGAAAATCTTTTGCACGTACTTCAGTTCACATGTTTCACTGACCATGTGCATGACTTTTCTCGGATTATGTGCTACGAGTTCGTTGACAGTACATGTGTTAAATTTACTCATTATTGTTTGTTTAGCGCGATTACGTCCGACCCCGGCATCATTTGATTCTAAGGCCACTCCTTGTATTCTATACATTCTGTATTTCTTTCAGTAGATTTGAATATGTAATGTCGAGCACTTACAACTGAATGCTACAGGCCGGCCTCAGTGGCCGAGCGGTTCTAGGCGCGTCAGTTTGGAACCGCGTGACCGCTATCGTCGCAGGTTCGAATCCTGCCTCGGGCATGGGTGTGTGTGACGTGCTTATGTTAGTTAGGTTTAAGTAGTTCTAAGTTCTAGGTGACTGATGACCTCAGATGTTTAGTCCCATAGTGCTCAGAGCCATTTGAACTATTTGAATGCTACATACTCATTAACAGAAACATGTATAAATGAAAGAAAGTAATCAGAGCGAAGTAGAAGTAAATGAAAAAATTTACCACCACGGTGTCATTCATACCCGTTCTATTAAAATGATAATCCGTAATGCTGAAACTGTTCAGAATTGTTCACTATGCAATCCTGGATGCTATATTTATCCGTACACTAAACTGCTGCCAAATGATTTCGCGTGGCTCTGCAACATTCTGGCCTTCTTATTACCATATGGGTTCTTATGCCACTTTTTCAATTTTTGTTCGATACGTGCTACTTCATCCTCTAGCAGTCACGGGAATTCCTGTTACACTATTTGTCAGTGTGTGTGACAGCTGTCACCCATCACTGTTTTCAATGTCATTTAACAACAATGAAAGAAAATAGAGCATAAACTTGCATAAAATTATAGGATGAACTACTCAACTCCGCTGCTGAATATAACATATTCACGATAATTTCCACAGATAATATGTTTTAATGGAAACAAGAACAAGTGAACAGCATATTACAGAAAAAATGGGCAACGAATCAAATTAGTGACCCATACACTGTTAATACTTCAATATGACCCTCATTAATACAACAATTAATCCAGTATTTTCAACATTACTTTTGGATGCAAGTATTATTTCTGTCCGCACGGTCCAAACAATTGACATAAACGTCTTTCAAATGATCAGGGCAAGGTCACATGTCGCATCTGACAACACGTCCTGGTTGATTTGTCCCCCGATCTACCACACTCCTAAGATCTTCGTTTTTCGTCCTGTCCCTCCTTTTGTGGCCTGTTTACACTCTGTTCTTTGTGATACACTTAGGAACCTGCTGCGCTTGACATCTCACATTTATTTGGTGATTTATAAGTTTCCATGCAAGATTGGTAAAGTAAGTAGTGCTCTCCAGTGATTTATCTTCATTTTTATTGAATTTATAAGTGCAAAAAGTTAAATTTAGTGCACCGTAGGACATTATAGTAGGCCAGCGTCTTGAATTTCGCCCCCTACCATTTTTTGAGACAGTTGGCCAACAACATCCAAGCCAACCTTCGCCAGTTTGTAAAATGTTATGTTCTGAGGCTTTTTTTCATCCCCTGTATCTCTGTCGATAACATCGTCATGGTGCATTGTAGAGATTACTAGGACATCTTGATTCGGTAGGGAAAGCGTGAAACAAGGGTCTTGTCCTTTTGAAAGCCGAAAACTGAAGATTGTACTGTTCCTTATTTATTTGGAAGAAATTTCAAAGGTACTTTCTGTGTATTTAGGCTAAATAGTTGTCTTTCAATGAGGAAATATGTCGAAACTCAACTGTTGGCGGGTATGTTTCTGTTAGTGTCCGCATCTGGCTCCTTCATTCTCATTACTACGTCATGTTGGGTACTGCTTTGTTTAGGCATCACCTAACGCAAATATTTTCAGGTCGTACTTATCAGACATGCTAGGTATGAACTGTCGAAATGGACAGTTACCCTTCAAGTCACTTCGTGAGCAGTATTTCTGGAAATTATGTACTATTATTTCTAACACCTCTCTTATGGGAGCTAACTTTTCAATTTCCTACACCAACTTTCTTATTCCTACATCATCAAAACAAAATCATCTTAAGAGAAAGCGGAATCTTAGTTAGCTAATTGGTAAACAATATGATTCTAGGCTATTGCCCTTGGAATTGCTTCACATTTAATGAAGTTTTTCCTGAATGATCTCATGTACTCGTAAGACACAGTAAACTCAACAATGTTCTGACCTCTGCTTCATCCATATTACGGAACCCTAGGTCCCTGCCAAAATGTGTGCAGCTGGTTATTATTATAACGACATTATCATGAAAGAAAAGGCAAAACAGGTCAGCTTCGGCATTTGTCTCTCAGGCTCCGTATGGTGATCATACGTTGCGCCCGAGTACGTATGTTGGTTGGTTGGAGGCTTCTGCTACAGCCATCTTGTGGCCTTATTCAACCAAGAAAAGACTTTCAATTGCATCATCACTTACAACATCCGCTTATTCATCTTGTGGCACATTTTCTCAGAAGCTGAACAGTGGGCAGTGAGCACCACAGTGTCTTTTTCTTCCCTTTCAGAGCAATCGGTGACGGTAACATCGTCCTCTGCTTCACTAAATTCGTCAAACTAAGGGAACAATGTTGCATAATCTACAGTTTTATCGGCTTTACCCCTTTTATTTGTTACAGAAGAGTATCAGTATTCGTGACTAGAGATTTAAAGAAAATATAAAAATTGATATAAACATAAATGCAGTGTGAAGCATACTATACACAGTTTAGCATAAACAAATAGGAAGCTGTTATCAGTGTCCATTTTATATTCTATAGATATTAACACTGAAAAATAAGTAACTCACCTATCTATATAAACACGGAAATGGTAGTATCAACATTTGCGTGGGTGACAAACATCAACCAGAGCACACAACGTGGAGAGAAACCTGTTTTCATACTCTCTAACAATAGCCACTCTCAAATAATATGATGAAATTCAGACCGTTAATGTGGAACTGTAAGCTACAAAAAGTAAAGTCTGTGGACAACTCATACGGGCGACAACATAACAAAAAGAAAATTGCTGGGTAACATGTCACCCGCGCAGCTACTTAAGGGTTAAAAACATGTGTACTCGAATTGCTCACATTGTAACAGCAATTAGCCTATTCATCAGTATCCCACTCCGACTCATCATCATCATCATCATCATCTTTATGCTAGATAACTTCCATCTTTTGGTATTTTCATCATTTCTGTCCGCGTTTAACGAGATGGTTCCCTTTCTCTGTTGGGTTCAAAATTAGATGAAGCACCACATGTCACAGCATCTCAATTTCTATATATCCATAGAAAACTGTTCCCTGTCTCCCGTTTCTGTGTAGATGCAAGGGATAGGGACCATATCCGGTATTGCTGTGCCGCATTCTCTTTGTTAGGTCATCAGGGTACGATCGTAGTCTGGGAAAAATGTTTACACATGCCTACCGGTGGTACTACATTCCAGCCACTCTCTCGCTCATTTATTCTCCAGGCTGAGAGTCGGACTTTCTTATCGATATTGCTCACTTTCATCAATTGCATTCAGTCAGGTCTGCCGTAACTTAAACAGTATTATTGAACTGTACATAGTGTCCCAGGAAGAATGGTCAACATTCAGGGATTTTAACGAAATTGCTTTTATTTTCGTTAAAGAATAATTATTAATTGTTATTGCTTTTAGTTACTTAATTTGCCTTTCTTTAACTTCCTTCTGTAAGTACGAACTTTGTTGTAGAACCTCTCTCTTATTTACGTGTGGTAATAAAAATATTCACTTTCAATAGAATTACGTACATTTAAAAATTACGTGAACTCATATTGACTGATTAAGAATATTCAGTTGAGAATTAAGTCCTTTACATCATTCGGCCTTGGCACACATTTTATAAATGCAGTGGATTTTTTGATAAATATTTACTGAATTCTATCCCGGCGCTAACTATGGAACACAAGATTATCTCTATTAGCAGAAAATTGTTAATTATTGCCAAGCCGACATTTAATTATCACTGATCAAACCTACTTCGCTATACATTTAAGTTATTTGAAAGAACCAAAATTGTTAAATTTCAATGTTAACTAACATTAACTATCCGCCTACGAATGCACAAACGTATAATTAGTTTAGAATCAGGATCACTGTAAAAGAAGAACAATTTCTTAGTTCACTGTTAATTTTTATCTATCTGTTCCCGATTTACGGGTTTGGTTGGTTTTCCTTTAGCGGAACAATTTTTTAAATGTGCCGCCGCTGCAAATCGATCGGTCGCGGCACAGCCCAGCAACACCGCTAAAAATGCTGAAAATTCTTTAAAGAAATTTTATAGATGACATGGGCAAGCTAATTTACATTAATAATACACACTTTTGAAAAATTCTGATATATTTAGATCAAACAATAATTCAACTCACATTAATTTGTAACTTCTGCTCTAATGGCGGCTAAACCAAGCCAGAGACAAAAGAAGTCTACGCATTCATAAATCGCTTCAACACAGCTTCCTCTCGCATTTAGCTTTACACAGAGAAGACCAAAGGATACGCTGTACTTGGTTCTTTTATACTACTGCTGACTATTAACATTTCTTTGTAATTTGACAATATTATTCTCCTCTGGCTAATTTTTACATCTCTGTAATCGCAGATACTGACACATTTCACAATCACATAATAAATATAGAAAAATTACTATACTAAATACAGAGAGAATATTACTACAAAAATATTACTATAATAACAAATGTCTTTTACACAAAATTCAACAATATTTTTTGTTCAATAATTACGGTATATACAACTTGCTCAGAGCGGCGTATATGGTACAAATAAACTCTTGTGCATTAATAGATTGAGTTTGCCAGGCGACGTTACATTGCCCCCTGGCAGCATTTGGCAAAGAGTTTCTATACTTTGAGACAATGGTGCCAGTAACGTTCTTTACAATTCTGTATTTTTTATGGAATGGCTCTTTTAATTAGTCCCAGGGTTGTATATGTTGATGGCTCCCCCATTTGGGCGAAGGCAGACAGGAAACCGGGGCAAAACTGTGCCGGAGCCCAGCCATCCCAGTTGGTTCATGATTAATATTGTCTCTTTAACAGTCATTCATTTGAATTAATTTAGCAGTTTGTCACCAACGGTTACATAATATCACAGTCACATACAAATTCATCTCTTGCACTTGTTAATGTTCATTTTCTCTTCTCAGTTTACGGACATACATAATAAATGTTCAATGTTTATCAAAATGGAGTCATTGACATGTTATGCAGTTTATGTAAATATTTTGGAAAAAGTCAATAATGCTGTAGTTGGTGAGCGGTGGGGACTGATTGTTGAGCGGCACTCGGCGAGGCGCGTCGGCTCCGTGTGGGTCACCGCCCCCGGTGTTGACAGCTACGGCGCGGAGAGGCGTGTGGCTGTCTGGTCTGCTACGGGCTGCTGCGGCCGCTGCATGGCTGTTGTAGCCGGATGCGCGTTGTATATCAGCTCGCCCGAGCCCGTGTGACGTCTTCTTGTAGTGCTCCAGCAAACGTGCAACAAGTTCACAAACAGTGTACTATCCTTATGGGCATTTTTCCTGCTGTGGGAAAAAACGCACACAGTTATTGGCAGTTATTATTCAGTAGGCCTTCACTAGTCTGGTTTGCACAATGTTTGGTTGTCACAGTAACACGTTTTATGGGCACACAATATTTTTCACCATGTCATGACCTGTCATTAGTCACACGCAAATTTTCACCTTATGACAAAATGTATCTCTGTAGTCAATGCGCTTTCCTAGCGTCCCTTGACACACAAAGAATTAAAGTTTGACACTAACTTGGTCCACCGTCCGTTATCGGCTCACTGTTCGTGTCGTGCTAGTTCCTTGTCCACTTGCACACACGGCGATGATACAGTTCTTTATTACTTATACACAACACTTCGTGACGTATTGCTGCAGGTTTAACAGTCACTGTCTCTGCCACACAATACTGCACTTTTGTTTAAGTTCCTTTATTTTTATTTACAATGTCCGTTGTTCAATTTTTGTAACAGCACATTCGTAACTCTTTACCAAGGTGTGTGATATTTGCGTACATGGTAACAAATATTAAAATTTCGTATTAGTTTGCCCAAAAATCATCTATACTCGTGTTCGAATAGATTTTATTTGTGCATTCCAGCCGGATTCAGGCATATTGTTCAATAACTCCTATGAAATTATGTCTTACTTCACTTGCGATGTCCTACGTAACTACAGTGTAGTCTCTGTAGGCTAAAATTGACTTGGACTGTATCAGGCTAGCTCCTTTTTTACTGATTGAATCTGCACATGCTTCAATTGAAGCTTCTTTGTGCGTAACTTTGCGCTACTTAAATTTGCAATAAGTTTGCCTCCCATGGTGCCCTCGGGTCACTACTGGGTGCATTATTCTCTCTGATAACATTGGTTAGATAATAAGGTTCTCAGGGCCTCATATTATTGATATTATTCTGGGTTCGAATCTGTCAATCTGACAGCTACACATATATACACATATAATAGAAAAGATTGTACAAGAAATATTTCAAGTTTGACATACATATAGAATATTATGCAGTACACAAACAAATCATTACTAAAATGTTCCTCCTGACTGATCTCTGTCACAATTTAACACTATAAATAATTGCACTAATCAGGTTATCTGTGCAGACATTTAGAGCATGTTTAAGCTAACATTAATTAAAGGAAGACATAACACAAATATTCATAAACCAAAGAGAAAGTCAATCATATTCTTATAACTAAATACTTCTACACTAGTACATTATGTCTACAGACCACACATCATTAATGTTCATTCATTTACAAAAGAATGGTGTCCACATAGGACTATTAGTCTTTTACTGTAGGAATATTTTTACATCCTTACGCGGATACAGTCCCCGTACTCTCCCTGAGTGGGGATCTGCTAAGAGATAGCTACACTCATGTGGCACACTTACTACTCTAAAACGTCCATTGTACACCAATTGCCATTTGCTTTTCTTATCTTCTCTAAATACTACTTCCTTCTTGGACCAAGGAATGGAGTATGAGGCTCGACAGTAGGTTTTGTGAGGCTTCACCTCGATATTGTACTGATATCCCTTAACAATTCCTGATCGTTCTGAAAATACATCTGCATAGTTAGTTAATAACTGTACCAAATCCTGCTGTTGCATTGAATTCAAATTTTCGAACTGTGATACTTTGTTCACAAGTGCGTCCACATTTGCTTATAATTGATCACTTTGTACGTCTGGATAATAGAGATTTTGTCCTTGACAATGATTATCTAAATGTAGTATCCACTGATTCCTACACTTTATGTTAATAGTATTACAATTAGGCACAGGTACCTCTTCAGATCTGAGCATGGACAATTCTATCCTCCTACCAGCGTTCATCAAACTTAATTTTCCCCGAAAAAGGTCGATTATTGCGTTCCTTTCTCTTAAAAAATCTACCTCCAAAATGCAGGCTACCTTTAAACCCTTTACTACCAGGAATGAGCTCGCTATGGCTTCTTCCCCTATATACATCTCTACCCGGACTTGGAGTTTAATTATTTGTCGCTGTGCACTTATGGCTCCAGTGACTTTACAATTATTCACGGGAAAAGTCAGCATATGCTTTTCTTTCCCCAGTACTCTGAATAAGTCCATACTCATGACACTGACAGTAGCACCTGTATCTACGATTGCTTACACATCAATATTATTAATTTTGATCTCTATTATCGCTTTTACTTTGTCTTTGTGCTCCTTTATGCACGTGGATGGTTCAGTTATTAATTCATGTCCCATCTGTACCCCGTCATTATACCTAAGGATACAGATTCCCGATGTTTTGTTCTGTGTCGGGCTGCTCTCACTCCAAACCTCAGCCGACGATGGAGAGCGTATCTCGGCTGAATCTAGTTTGTTGGATTATTGCTAGTGGATGGGTGTGGCTGCTCTGTGTCACTGACCTCCACTATGTGTAAGTTGTGTTGCGTCGGCCGCCACGGTTGCGCAATTGGCGCATTTTGTGGTGGCGGTCGGTTATTGTCATATCTTTCACTGTTTTGCCGGTCCGGACTGGGCCTCTGGTTCTGTGGCCAAGTTCGGTTTGCATCATTATAAGTATTAGTGTTCCACGGCCCCCTGGCATTTTTCCATCTACTATTGCTTGGTGGGCCTGTTTCATATCGGTCATCGAACCGCCTTTTCCGGTCATTGTTCACCGGCGGACTATTGCCTTTTTTTCCACCTACTATTGCTTGGTGGGCCTGTTTCATATCGGTCATCGTACCTCCTTTTCCGGTCATTACTCACCGGCGGACTATTGCCGTTCCGGTCTCTACCTCTATTCCCGTTTTGTACATAATCTTGTTCCTATTGTTACCTCCGCCGTTTCCATTACTTGGTGGAGGCGTGTTATTTCGACCATTTCTGTAACCGTTTCCGTTACTTCTAGCCTGTTCAGAGGCTGCCTTAACATCCTCCTGAATCAGGTCAATCGAGGCCAGAACAGACAAGAAATGTTCCATATCGTTTTCGGGCACGTGTATAAGTTTTTCCTTTACGTATATCGGCAAGTGTGATTTCAAAAGTCTGATCAAATCCCGGGATGAAATCTGCTCGTCCCAATAACGGGTCTTATTAATGTACTTCTCAAAATATTTTCGCAAATTGCCTAATCGTGGAGAATACGGCTCTCGATTATATACCTCCTTCCGTAATCTCTCCTGAATACATGTTGACCAATATTTGGCCAAGAATGCCTTTTCAAATTGCTCATATGTATCGCAACGGTCAGCTGCTTCGGTTGCCCATAATGCAGCATCTCCTTGTATATAAGACATAACGAACTGTATTTTCTGTGCATGACTCCAAACGCCAGGCAAAATGTTTCTAAATCCCTTGATAAACACTACAGGGTGAACAGATTTCTTCTCCGTTGTAAAGATCTGAAACTGTCGGTTTCTAATCAGGCTTTCTTCAATCACTACTTTGGAATGGCATTTATTTGTTTCGCTTACATTGGTTGCCTGTTCTGTCTCGCAGTCGCAATTTTTTACTGCTGTATTTATATGCCTATCATTGTTGGACCTGGCTGGCGTGACATACAGCTGTGAGTCGTCATGCCGCAAGCTGATTTCTAGCTCGGCAAGACGACGGCTGACATCCCGCTGCCATAGCGGAATGTCAGTGTGCACCGCTTTTTTAAGGTTCTGCACTTCCGCATTTGAGCCCGCATCTTTGGCTTCAATCGCGGCGTGCACTTGTTCGGACACTTTGTGCTCAATTACTTGATTTGTGTCAATCTCTAATTGTTCCACTCTGTTGGTCAGTACACTGATTTCATCTACGATACTGGCGTTAGCCACTTGGATACTATCTACTCTCTCGCTTAGTTCTTTCACCGCTTTGGGTATGGTTTCATAGTTTTGCTTCATACTAACAATCTCACTTTGCATAGCTTCCAAAGATTGCATTAACTGCAAGTCTCTCTCTGCTTGTTTAGCATCACGTTCTCTATCGCGTTCTGCTTGCATTCGTACAAATTCAGCTACCATTCTCTGGTCACGCTCTGCTTGTTTACATGCAAATTCAGCTACCAATCTCTGGTCACGCTCTGCTTGTTCAGCATCACGTTCTCTTTCACGTTCTGCTTGCATACGTACAAATTCAGCCTGGAAATTGAGCATGCGCTCGAACATAACTCTTAATGATTGCACCTCTGACACCTCACCACTCTCTGGTCCGTGTTCAGTGCTTGCGGGTGGCGCAGTATTTCCGCTATCAACTGAATCACTGGGTTGCAGTGGCAGCATTTCTTGCCCTTCTGCCCCCAGATTCTCACATTGTACTTCCTGAACTACGTCACTAACATTACTTTGTGTCCCACTTTCTAACTTTGTTGTAGAACCTCTCTCTTATTTACGTGTGGTAATAAAAAAATTCACTTTCAAAAGAATTACGTACATTTAAAAATTACGTGAACTCATATTGACTGATTAAGAATATTCAGTTGAGAATTAAGTCCTTTACATCATTCGGCCTTGGCACACATTTTCTAAATGCAGTGGATTTTTTGATAAATATTTACTGAATTCTATCCCGGCGCTAACTATGGAACACAAGATTATCTCTATTAGCAGAAAATTGTTAAGTATTGCCAAGCCGACATTTAATTATCACTGATCAAACCTACTTCGCTATACATTTAAGGTATTTGAAAGAACCAAAATTGTTAAATTTCAATGTTAACTAACATTAACTATCCGCCTACGAATGCACAAACGTATAATTAGTTTAGAATCAGGATCACTGTAAAAGAAGAACGATTTCTTAGTTCAGTGTTAATTTTTATCTATCTGTTCCCGATTTACGGGTTTGGTTGGTTTTCCTTTAGCGGAACAATTTTTTAAATGTGCCGCCGCTGCAAATCGATCGGTCGCGGCACAGCCCAGCAACACCGCTAAAAATGCTGAAAATTCTTTAAAGAAATTTTATAGATGACGTGGGCAAGCTAATTTACATTAATAATACACACTTTTGAAAAATTCTGATATATTTAGATCAAACAATAATTCAACTCACATTAATTTGTAACTTCTGCTCTAATGGCGGCTAAACCAAGCCAGAGACAAAAGAAGTCTACGCATTCATAAATCGCTTCAACACAGCTTCCTCTCGCATTCAGCTTTACACAGAGAAGACCAAAGAATACGCTGTACATGCTTCTTTTATACTACTGCTGGCTATTAACATTTCTTTGTAATTTGACAATATTATTCTCCTCTGGCTAATTTTTACATCTCTGTAATCGCAGATACTGACACATTTCACAATCACATAATAAATATAGAAAAATTACTATACTAAATACAGAGAGAATATTACTACAAAAATATTACGATAATAACAAATGTCTTTTACACAAAATTCAATAATATTTTTTGTTCAATAATTACGGTATATACAACTTGCTCAGAGCGGCGTATATGGTACAAATAAACTCTTGTGCATTAATAGCGTGAGTTTGCCAGGGAACGTGACTGGATGTAGCAAGAACGATCAATTGAAGCAGGAAAATCTAGTCGACACCAAATCTAAAGGTCAGACCTTAAAAGCTATGAGCACTGGTTTAGTGGAAGAGATATGTTTCACAGTAGCAAAGATGAACCTGTGTTCCTAGCTCTCAAGAGCATTTTAGACCTATATACACCAGACTCTTTGCTTCTAATGATCGTTCCCGTCATATTGACCATTCCATTTCGTACATCCTGTACATATCATACCAGAATTTCGATGGAGCAGGTCCCTAGCGTTATCACTATGACTTCAGTAGGTATTGTACCATAGGCCTCAGTAAGCCTGAGAGGTATGTTCCCCTGCACTGGTTTAAGGACAGATCTGCAGTTCTCGATTCACAGACTATGCGCCCATACACCAGCTGTGAAGTAAAGTACGGCATCGAGCAGAGTCGAATAAAGCGTGCCAAGCCGAACGCGTTCGTGATATGTTGCCGTATGCGGTCCGAAGCTTGGCCCATTTCAGCATGGCTCGGTCCTTCTCGGATGTAAACGTGACGTTTTATTTAGTATTGCTTTGCGGTAATTTTCTGTCGGCACAACTTCCTTCAGTTAGGCAAAATAGTGTTGTCAGCGCTGTTTATCCAATTTTCGTGATATAAAGGAAGTTCAGAGGCCAACTAGATGTTTGCATAAAAAGAGGCAATCTTGCGATCTGTCGTCACAAGAATTGCAAAATGTTTGGAAATGACAGAGGAAAGGAACGAGAATTCTCAATATATATCATGCAGTCGCATAATCGATGGGTACCTAAAATTTGCTGTGATGGAGTTTACAACAACATGAAGAAAGAATTTAAGCATTTAGTGCATAATGAAAGAGCAAACAATTACAACATGTACGAATGCACAATTGCTCGATGATGTGGACATAAAATTCTCTCGGGCTTCCAGGAGCGTCAAGCAGATTAAAATCCACTCCTCGGCCATTGTCGAGAGGTATTTGTTTTTTTGTTTCTGATACCGTCCATAAATGGGTGCCCTGCTTTCTGTGACGTCACTGGTGTCCGCTTCAACGCCACAAAGGCTAATGATTTCGTTGTGCCCCCATCACGCCCGAGTCCGAGAAACTACCAGTCCATGTAAAAACTGCTATCTCTTCGAATGTATTTAACGAAATGAATTTTACAAAACTTTGAAACGTAGCGTTCCTCAAAGTGGAAACCTAATAATCATCAATGCATTAGAAAGACTGTTAGGAAAATCTCTTAACCGAAGAATCAGACATTTCGAACTTTGAAATGCACCGCCTTACAGAATCCATGACAGGCATATGACGTGGTTGCATTAAATGATACCATCAAATATATCGTCACCTTGAGTACTTCATGAAAAAGACTTTTCAGAACAATCATATACTAAAATAATATGCTAAGATTTAAAAGACAAAACATGTCTCAGTCGAGTTGCGGCTTGCGCTGGTGCCATTGGTAGGTTGGCATCGTGTAATAGGGATAGTGGCGTCTCGTTTTCTTCTTGTGTTTACTGGCGCCACTACGTTTGCTAGTGTGGTCTGTCCATGAGTGGCAGCAGCAGCGGTTATTGCCCTATTACAGTGGTACTATCTTTGGAAGGACGTCAAGTGTTTTCCGGGTCAGAGTGTGTCGGGGAGTTCGGTTGGGACGGAGCAGCAATGAGGTCCGGTAGCACGAGGACATGCCGGAACCGCTTGTGGCACTGCCGGATTAAGGGGCTGTAGTTTCGAGGGCCACAACCTCATTGTCCATCAGACCGAGGACGTTTCAGTTGAGTGAACATCAACCCAGTAGCGAAACCTCCACTATTTTGAGATCACGCCATTTGTTGGCACGTTACTGCTGACAGGGTCGCTGAGATGAAGAGCAATGAGAGGAGTGTTTGGAGTTGGCGACATTAGTTAGCCGTCCTCCGCTTCTTATTATTAATCATCGAATTCCTTGTGTTTATTAGTGAAGTTCAACCAGCGGTATTTTTCTGCCTAACGCCCCAGTTACCTGCCCTGGAGGTTAGCATATTTTCACAGCAGTGTGCCTTTCCTCGCCTTGCCGCTGCGGTCCGGTAAGGCGTGTAGTTCGACAGCCTCCTAAGTTGTGGTTCGGATATGTTGTTTCTTTTGGCCTACTTTGGTCGTAGTGGTTCCTTCTGTTTCTGAATGTTCTACACGGCGGATTCTGAAGACACAGTACTGTCCACCGGTTCCTCCTTGCCTGGGTTATTCCATAATTGTATTGGTTATCGGACGTCAGGTAAGTCTGGTTAAGTGAATACAACTCTTGGCTGCCTGTCTCAATGGTTACGAAGTTGAGCGACTTTCCCAGGCTGATCCTTGGAGCACTGTCTGAGGACCACTTCTCTCTTGGTTTGATCAGGTTGTGATGACTGCTTTAAAAAAAAAAACTGTTTTAATTTTGAGTTATTTTGAGCTATTGGCTCCTTCAGCCGACAAGTTATTTCTATTCCTTGTCAATAAGGCCTCCAGCCAATTTGTTGTAATAAGTTTTTATTAGATATTGTCTCTTAATAGTAAAATTTTGATGACTATCTTTTTTAAAAAAATATTTTAGCGTCTCTAGTAGAAGTTTAACTGTTCCTAATAATTTGCTCTCTAGGCCTTCAGCCGCCAAATTGTTTTTTGAGTTAATACTATTGGGGCCTACAGCCCACAAATAATTTGAATTTCTGGCCAATAAGGCCTCCAGCCATGAATGCAATTTGTCTTACGAATTTTTAATTAGATATTGTCTCTTAATAGTGAATTTTTGATGATAATTTTTTTAAAAAAAGTATTTCAGTGTCTCTAGGAGAAGTTAAACTGTTCTTAAGAATTTGCTATTCAGGACTTCCGCCGTCAATTTTTTTTTTTTTCAGTTATTACTATTGGGGCCTTTAGCCGACAAATAATTTGAATTTCTGGTCAATAAGGCCTTCAGTTGTGAGTTCAACTTGCTTAAGAGTTCTTTCTTAGACATTGTGTCTTAACAGTCAAATTTGATAATTGTTCCTTATTGTCAACCTTATTTGCAATCTTCCCTTACTCTCTGCATAGTGGCACGTGGACAAGTTCGCCTCACAATCACAGCATGACCACACCAGTCGTGTTTCACGGAAGTTACACAACGGCAGAGACGCCTTACTTTTCTAGTATGACATACGCCCACCACTTATGTCCAACAGGCGATCGAGTGGCCCCAATGGATACACGATATTAATTCAGCCAGGGCTAATGCACGCCTGCGAGTACAACCGCCACAAAAAGTTCTTGGAGCTGTTCCGCCAAACCATCAGGACTGATAGCTTGGGCACGTGAATCCACAGGCCACTAGTAAGAGCACACCATACAGTACAGAGCCCGTCCAAGTTCGCTGTCGCCTCCTCACTGCCCACCTGCGACCTGGCTGCCACACCCCCTACACCCAGCATCGCGCCATTTAGAGCGCGCCGGCGCCACGCGGCATCATTAAGCCAGCGGGTGGCGCAAACCACGAACTCCGTCCTCACAGCAGGAGGACGATAGAAAATCGGTAGCACCAGTGCCGACACGGTATATACTCGTATATCAGCATATTTTCGTGAAACTGCTGTTTAACTAGATATACAGCAGTTGTCCAGAACACAGGTACTGGCGTCCGCCGACCGTACTGCACAATATCGCTCAATAGTATTTTGTAGTTGCAGTGATATGTTGTCAGTACTGTTTGTGCACTCTCGACAGAGCAACTCATTAACTGTATCACTCCTTCAAAAGCCGCATGACACTGTGTTCACGTATTTAGTAACCAAGAGTATATACTTCAACCACACCACCAAAGAGACAACAAAAGGTACTAGATACCGACCATAAAGCACCATAGCTGGAGCATCATGGTGTGGAATATTTTTGTAGACGTAGGGTTGCTCGTATAGACCGGGTACATCTACATCTACATTCTACATTTACACTCCGCAAGCCACCCAACGGTGTGTGGCGGAGGGCATTTTACGTGCCACTGTCATTGCCTCCCTTTCCTGTTCCAGTCGCGTATGGTTTGCGGGAAGAACGACTGCCGGAAAGCCTCCGTGCGCGATCGAATCTCTCTAATTTTACATTCGTGATGTCCTCGGGAGGTATAAGTAGGGGGAGGCAATTTATTCGATACCTCATCCAGAAACGCACCCTCTCGAAACCTGGACAGCAAGCTACACCGCGATGCAGAGCGCCTCTCTCGCAGAGTCTGCCACTTGAGTTTGCTAAACATCTACGTAATGCTATCATGCTTACCAAATAACCCTGTGACGAAACGCGCCGCTTTTCTTTGGATTTTCTCTACCTCCTCTGTCAACCCCACCTGGTACGGATCCCACACTGATGAGCAATACTCACGTATAGGTCGAACAAGTGTTTTGTAAGGTACCTCCTTTGTTGATGGACTACATTTTCTAAAGACTCTCCCAATGAATCTCAACCTGGCACCCGCCATACCAACAAGTAATTTTATATGATCATTCCACTTCATATCGTTCCGTACGCATACTCCCAGATATTTTACAGAAATAACTGCTACCAGTGTTTGTTCCGCTATCGTATAATCATACAATAAAGGATCCTTCTTTCTATGTATTCGCAATACATTACATTTGTGTTCCGTACGCATACTCCCAGATATTTTACAGAAGTAACTGCTACCAGTGTTTGTTCCGCTATCGTATAATCATACAATAAAGGATCCTTCTTTCTATGTATTCGCAATACATTACATTTGTCTATGTTAAGGGTCAGTTGCCACTCCCTGCACCAAGTGCCTATCCGTTGCAGATCTTCCTGCATTTCGCTGCAATTTTCTAATGCTGCAACTTCTCTGTATACTACAGCATCATCCGCGCAAAGCCGCATGGAACTTCCGACACTACCTACTAGGTCATATATATACATTGTGAAACGCAATGGTCTCATAACATTCCCCTGCGGCACGCCATAGGTTACTTTAACGTCTGTAGACGTCTCTCCATTGAGAACTACATGCTGTGTTCTGTTTGCTAAAAACTCTTCAATCCAGCCACACAGCTTGTCTGGTATTCCGTAGGCTCTTACTTTGTTTATCAGGCGACAGTGCGAAACTGTATCGAACGCCTTCCGGAAGTTAAGGAATGGCATCTACCTGGGAGCCTATATTTAATATTTTCTTGTAAACAAATAAAGCGAGTTGGATCTCACACGATCGCTGTTTCCGGAATCCATGTTGATTCCTACAGAGTAGATTCTGGGTGTCCAGAAATGACATGATACGCGAACCAAAAACATTTTCTAAAATTCTACAACAGATCGATGTCCCACAAATAGGCCTGTAGTTTTGGGCAGCTGCTCGACGACCCTTCTTGAAAACTGGAACTACCTGTGCTCTTCTCCAATCATTTGGAACCTTCCGTTCCTCTAGAGACTAGCGGTACACGGCTGTTAGAAGGGGGCAAGTCTTTCGCGTACTCTGTGTAGAACCGAATTGGTATCCCGTCAGGTTCAGTGGACTTTCCTCTGTTGAGTGATTCCAGTTGCTTTTCTATTCCTTGGACACTTATTTCGATGTCAGTCAAAATAGATCGTTTCCTGTTCAGTGACATTTTAGAAAATAATAACATTCCACATGGGAGAAAGAGTATGCCACGTCACTGGATATTTCAGTAGGACACTGATTCAGAACAACCCTCTGACCGTTAAAAAAATTATTTCCAGATAAATATCAAACTTCTATAGTTTCCAAGCGACGGCCCGGACGTAAATCAAACAGAACACCTCAGGGATGCATTGGATGGACATGTTCGTCGTAGAAGCTGCTCAAACAATCGTGAATTTGCTGCTGCCTTACTGGACGAACGGTGAAAACTCCCACTTCACCTATTGTGAAGTTTGTAGATTCAATGTCTAACACATGTGCGGTTGTGATCAAAGCCCATGGGTACGCAATGAAATACAGATTTGTTCTTCCGATTCCAAAATAGTTTTGTTTTATTCTTTCATACATACGCCTGCAAATTTCTTGCGACCCAGAAGAATTGTTGTTTCTGTTTCGGTGAAAGATAACGTTGTTTAAAGTAAATGTACTTTCTTACCAAATGGAATATAAATACATATTTTTCAGCTATCCCCTGGCAGTTTTCTTTTATTACGCAATTACTTTTATGTACACTCCAAGGCAAAGACACACCACGAAGACATTATCCTAATGGGACGGTAATCGGTAGATGAGATGTACATGTACAGACAACCGAATGATTACGATTTCACGAAACTGGACAACTTATTAAGGAGAAAGTGTTTCACAATTTGAGCAAGCCAATACTGCGTTCGTGTACCTCTCTTTATTAATCAAGCAGTTATCCACCTTGGCACTGACTGACGGAGTTGCTGGATGTCCTCCTGCGGGTTGCTGCCGCAAATTCTGTCCAACCTGCACCTTGGATACTCAAAACCCCAAACTGGTTGGACTGCCCTGCTAAACGACCACCTTTCTGGCTGAAGTAGGATTTGACAAGCACGAAGACATGAAAGCCCTCGCCATGTTTGGACGGCCACCATCCCGCTGAAATGTAATTCCAGCATGGTTTGCCATCAAGGGCAAGGCAACAGGGCCTACAACAGCGTTGACGTACCGCTGTGGTCTAAGGATGCGGCGGATGATCTTTCTATGAAAAGAGATGGTGTCCTAGGCCAACAGTGCTGGTTGTAGAGCTGTATGGCCGGTGACAGTCAGTTTAGTAAACCATCGTAGTCTGGGGCATCTCCATATACGTCTTTAACCTGGAATCTCATTGACTGGAGTAGAACTGTCATCGGTGATTCGTCCCGTTTCCAACAGGCAGCGATGACAAGCGAAGATGTGTCTGGAGACGCCCCACACACCGATGGGATACCAATCTGTCTGTTGCCTGCCATATGGCCACAAAACAAGGAGTGATGGTCTGGGGTGCTATTTCTTTTAATAGAAAGAGTCCTTCGGTTTTCATCTGCGGCATTCCTACAGCACAACTGTACGTCAACGATTTTCTCCGCCCGCTAATGTTGCCCTTCATGATAAGCCATCCTGGGCCTATTTTTCAGCGAGATATAGCCTATCCGCACACGGTGATGGTTTCCACTCCTTGTTGTCGTGTTGCTAAACATTGACTTGGCCAGCAACGTTGGCAGTTCCGTCCCCGATAGTGAACGTTTGGAGCCTTTTGGGTGGAGTGCTCAACCAACTTCGGGATTTTGTCGAGCCAAAGCCCAAATTGGATAGAATTTGCGGTTGTGACCCGCAGGAGTAGTGATGAAGACTAGGCTCAGGTTTAAGAGATTAGTCAGAAAGAATAATATGCAAAGAAGTGGGATACGGATGTTCTAAGGAATGAAAAGATACCTTGAAGTTCTCTATATATACAGCAATAAGGAATAGTTCAGTAGGCAGTACAGCTGAAGAGGAATGGACATCACTAGAAAGGGCAGTCACTGAAGTTGGAAACAAAAACATAGATACAAAAAAGGTAATTGCGAGTAAACCATGGTAACACAAGAAATAGTTGATCGATGAAAGGAGGAAGTAAAGAAGCGTCCAGAGTAAGTCAGGAATACATAAATACAAGTCGCTGAGGAATGAAATAAATAAATATGAACGTAGGGAAGCTAAGACGAAATGGCTACATGGAATATGTGATGAAATCGAAAAAGAAATGATTATCTGAAGAACTGACTTAGTACAGGGGAAAGCCAAAATAACCTTTGGTGAAAGTAAACGCAAGGGTGGTAACATTAAGGGTGCAACGGGAATTCCATTATTAAATGCAAAGGCGAAACCGGATAGGTGGAAACAGTAGACTGAAGGCCTTTATAAGAGGGAAGATTTGTCTGATGTGATAGAAGAAGGAACACGGTTCAAATGGTTCAAATGGCTCTGAGCACTATGGGACTTAATATCTATGGTCATCAGTCCCCTAGAACTTAGAACTACTTAAACCTAACTAACCTAAGGACATCACACAACACCCAGTCATCACGAGGCGCGGGAAGCGAGAAGGAACACGAATCGATTTAGAAGAGATAGGGGGTCCAGTGTTAGAACCAGAATTTAAGAGAGCTTTGGACGACTTAAGATCAAATATTGCAGAAGGGGTGGATAACATTCCATCAGAATTTCTAAAATCATTGGGGAAAGTGGCAACAAAATGACTATTCGCGTTGCTGAGTAGAATGTATAAGACCGGCGACAAAGCATCTGACTTTCGGAAAAATGTCATCCACACATTTCCGAAGAGCGCTCGAAATGACAACTGGGGCCGGCCGCTGGTGGCCGAGCGGTTCTGGCGCTACAGTCTGGAACTGCGCGACCGCTACGGTCGCAGGTTCGAATCCTGCCTCGGGCATGGATGTGTGTGTTGTCCTTAGGTTAGTTAGGTTTAAGTAGTTCTGAGTTCTAGGGGACTTATGACCTCAGCAGTTGAGTCCCATAGTGCTCAGAGCCATTTGAACCATTTTGACAACTGGGAGAATTATCTCACAATCAGTTAAATAGGTTATGCATCTAAGTTGCTGACATGAATGGGACACAGAAGAAAGAAAAAAAAATTGAGGATGTGTTACATTAGGATAAATTTGACTTAAGAATAGGTAAAGGCCGAAGAGAGGCAATGACTTTGCGATTGATAATGGAAACAGGACTAAAGAAAAATCGAGACTTGTTCATAGGGTTCGTCGATCTGGAAAAAGCGTTCAACAGCGTAAAATGGTGCAAGATGTTCGAAATTGTGAGGAAAACTGGGATAAGCTATAGGGAGAGGCGGGTATTATACAATATTTACAAGTGCCAAGAGGAATAATGAGAGTGGACGATCAAGAACGATGCACTTGGGTTAAAAGGGGTGTAAGACAAGTATGTTATCTTTCGCCCCTACAGTTCAATCTGTACATCGGAGAAGCAATGACGGAAATAAAAGAAAGTTTCATAAGCGGAATTAAAATTCAAGGCGAAAGGATATGAATGATACGATTCGCCGAAGACATTGCTACATTGCTATCCTGAGTGAGAGTGGAGAAGAACTACAAGACCTTCTGAATGGAATTACAGTCTAATGCGCACGGAATATGGATTGAGAATAAATCGAAGAAAGGCGGAAGTAATGAGAAGTAGCGGAAAAGAGAACAGCGAGAGACTTAACATCAGGATTCATGGTCACGAAGTACATAAAGTTAAGAAATTGTACTAGCTAGACAGCAAAGTAGCCAATGACGGACGGAGCAAGGAGACTAGCACTGGCATAAAGAGCATTCCTGGTGAAGAAAAGTCTACTGCTATCAAACATAAGCGTTAGTTTCAGGAAGAAAGATCTGAGAATGTACGTTTGGAGCACAGCATTGTGTGGGAGTGATACATGGTTTGTGAGAAAACCAGAGCAGAAGAGAATCGAAGCATTTGAGATGTGATGCTACAGACGAATGTTGAAAACTAGGTAGACTGTAAGGTAAGAAATTGGGAGGTTCTGTGCAGAATCGAAGAGGAAAGGAAAATGTGGAAAACACTGAAAAGGAGGAGGGGAGGATGATAGGATATCTGTTGAGACATCAGGGAATGAGGGCAAACACCGAAGAGGAAGACAGATTGGAATATATCCAGCAAATATTTGAGGACGAAGCTTACAAGTAATACCCTTGAGATGAAGAGGTTGGCACAGAAGAGGAATTCAAGGCGGGCCCCATCAAATCAGTCAGACGACGGATGACTAAAAGGAGGGCATCCGACAACTCTGTCAGTCAATGTTAGGCCGAATAACTGCTTGCACGGTTGCCAGAAATACACCAAGTCTCAGTTTGTGAAGGACTTTCTCTCGAATACATCATCAAATTTTTCTGAAATTGTAAATATTTGTTTGTCCGCACATGTGATTCACATGTACCGGTTTCCGTCCCAGTCGGGTCATTCCTTCGTACTGTGTTTTGGTCTTTGCGTGGAATTGTAGCTAATGCTGTTTGCCAAATACTTTTGAGCGCTGCTATATGTGGCCCTCGCTTGACATTGCAGAAGCCGGCAGACGTACGGTAGAACTGCCGCGTCTGCCTGTAGTGGACTATCTGAAGCAGCGGGGTGCCGATTCAACGTGAATTTATTGTTATACGACACTCTTGTCACTTCAGCTTATACCATTAGCGCCGTACAGCACTAAGTACGAAACAAAAAGCTGTTCAGGAAAGATAACGCTGGACTGTGCGGCTGGTCCCGACGGAGGTTCAAGTTCTCCCTCGGGCATGGGTGTGTGTGTTTGTCTGTAGGATAATTTAGGTTAAGTAGTGTGTAAGCTTAGGGACTGATGAGCTTAGCAGTTAAGTCCCATAAGATTTCACACACATTTGAACATTTGAAAGATAACGCGCACAAATGACGCATCCACGAAAACGTCTATGCTCACAACTTGAGAGGTTGTCAAAAAGGATATATGTATACTGGATACATCAGTATTGGCGTTTAGTAAGTGAAGTATCGAGAAGGCACTCCTTTCACAGCCCTGGTTTGGGGACTAGCTTACTGACTGCTGCCTCTACACTGTCGTCGGGGAAGATCTCATGAAGGGGTTCGCCCCTTTGAGGACGCAAAATATTTACCACACCCCTCAGCATCCCCTCTGCAAGAGTATTACAAAGGCTGGCCGAGGGCAATGTCGGAACAATGGGCTGGAATTTTAACCGCTCCAAGATACACACACACTTACTAGCGAAAGCATGTGTGTGCCGCGATAGTCGAGTGAAGGATGGCTGCCTCGCGGAGGGGCGACTGCAGCCGGGGGCGATGGCCGGAGTGACAAAGGCTAATTTATATTGCGCCTTATGGCGGGGATCATCGGGGCGCGTGTCCGCAGTGTGACGTCACAGTTGGCAAGTGGCGACTGCAGGCTCGGCCTCGGGCCCCGCCCCACCCTCGCCATCTGCGGCTGAAGGGAGCCGGGCTGACTCACGGGGAGCGTCGTTGCCCTAGTCCATTCGCGCAGCTCCGCGGCTAAGCACGGCCAATTAACCTCGTAGGACACACGCTACACTCCTCATCAAATAAAATGACGAAATCATCAGGTATTTCAAGATTCATGACAGACACATTGGTATAATCACACTATTAGCTACTGTCAGAAACTTTATGAAGCTGCTATTAGTTTCGGTACATGAACATGCACTATCTGCCGGCAGTTGCTAACTGACAGGAAAAAATACCAGGATACTAATAATTTGCAAAAACGTAACAACTTCGTTTTCAGTGGGCTCTCAACTTTCATGAGGTCGAAGAACGACGTTTTTTGCTACACTATTTACTTATTTACTCGTAGTGATACAAGTTACTCGAAGAGCTCGTTTCAGCGTTTTGCCATTGTCAACTGTACATGTGAAGATGTGAATAGGTATAATAATGTTCCTTATGTCAATGTTAGTCTGTGTCTAAATATGACGCCTTCCGCTTACGTCTTAGCTGGTGTGAGGTGGTCCCTGCGTCATCTTGGAGCGAAAATAGAAAGCAAACATACAAGCAACGGGATCATATCATAATAGATGACAACCGACGTTTACGATCCAAGACGTCGTATGGGCAACACCACACCAGCTAAGGCTTAAGCATAAGATCCATTTTTAGGCCCCTTGCGGGGCAGGTCCGGCCGCCTTGGTGCAGGTCTTATTACATCCGACGCCACACTGGGTGACCTGCGGGCCGGATGGGGATGAAATGATGATGAAGACAGCACAACGCCCAGTCCCTGAACTGAGAAAATCCCCGATTCAATCGGGAATCGAACCCAGGCGCGTGGGACGGCAATCCGTCACGCTGGCCACTCAGCTATCGGGGCGGATATTTTTAAACGTAGACTAACAACCACATAAGGAATAATATTGTACCTTCTACACCATCTTCACAGATGCAATTGATAGTGCCAAAACGCCGAAATGCGCTCGTCCTACAACTTTTTATCACTACGAGTAAATAAATAGTGCATCAAAAAGCTTGTATTTAAAAATATGCAAATAATTACATCAGTTTTTATAATTTATTGCAGAAAGTCAGTACGTACTTACTGGTAAAGAAATTAGATACACCATTTTGCTTCCATCTTTCGTAATTAATCTTGCCAGTACCAAATGATTTTCCATGACGCTTATTATCAGCGGTACGGCTACTTTATACCCACCTACATAAATAAATTGAATACTTTTTGCTGACTGATGTTAACAACAAACATTGTAAATTAGTACTGACGTGTAAATAGGGTCCACAACCTGGAAATATCCTTTGACACACTCCTATCACTACTATCAAACTTTGATTTGCATGTACTGGAATGTGAGGGATACCCTATGACCCCAAAACAACGATGGATATTTCATTAATTGTTGTTGACTACACTCATTACGCATTTTTAAAAATGTGTGACATTCAAGTAAGGTCCTGAACCTGAAAATACTGAAAATGAAATTCACTGGGGAAAGTGACCACTACTACTAAGACTTAACTTTCTGGGTTACATTTAAGTGAAAAATTTAAAACATTTGCGGAATCTTGAAGAATTCATTAAAAAAACACTCACACACACCGAGCGTGGTGGCGCAGTGGTTAACACACTGGACTCGCATTCGGGAGGACGATGGTTCAATCCCGCGTCCAGCCATCCTGATTTAGGTTTTCCGTGATTTCATTAAATCGCTCCAGACAATTGCCGGGATGGTTCCTTTGAAAGAGCACAGCCGACTCCCTTCCCCGTCCTTCCTTAATTCGATGTGACCGATGACTTTGCTGTTTGGTCTCTTCCCCCAAACAACCCAACCCAGCCATTAAAAAAACAAATACTTTTCTAAACTTTAAAATATAACTGATTAGAGGGAGGAAAAGTCACTATCTCACTTATTTTCATATTCAGTGTTTTTCTGTAATGTTATTACAACCCAGACATTTTCTGGGAGACGACTGGAACTTCTCAACATAAGCAATCGTTGATGGGGAGGTTTGCAGCTGTTAGAAAGAGAGACATCTCATTTCAATTAAAAGGGACAGAATGTGGATCCGAAGAATTTCTCGCACAGACAATTCTGTCAGCTGAAGAAGCGAAAAATCTGTGTACATGGATCTACGTGTTAGGTGTTTCTGGCCACCGCAGGGACAACGCCGCAGGAAAGAAACTAGGTCGCCAGGCCAAGATTCTTCAACAGTGTCGTATATGCCCACTGTGAGAAGATTTGGCGTCCATAAGAGTCTGCGAGTTTCCACGTTCGATTTGGACTGCACGCTACAAATGGAGCCATCAGGTGGTGTCGTCCCTCCATCTGCCAAGATTTTTTGGAAATTTCGGGCCTTTGAGAGAATATTGGAATGGGATGCAACTTTTATGGTCTATTTTGGGACAGAAAACCACTTCTCTTGCCGGCCGCTGTGGCCGAAACGTTCTAGGCGGTTCAGTCCGGAACCGCACTGCTGCTACGGTCACAGGTTCCAATCCTGCATCGGGTATGGATGTGTGTGATGTCCTTAGGTTAGTTAGGTTTAAGTAGTTCTAAGTCTAGGGACAGATGACCTCAGATGTTAAGTCCCATAGAGCTTAGAGCTATTTGAACCACTTCTCATAGTTTAGCCATGGCCCCTGGTTGGACGTGCTATAACATTTGGCCCGTGACGATAATGATCTCTGTGACAAATGAGTCGTTCACTTTGGGCCTAAACGAAATCTCTCGAAACACGCTGCCTGAAGTGGCAGCGGGAAACAGTTCGGGAGCATAACGTCTTTCCCTCACCACGTGGAAATTTACGTGGATTGGCTGCTTCTCCAACAGCGAAAAGAACATTAACTTCAGTTGCGATTGGACCAGAGGTGGAGGGGAGACGTCACGCCCGTGTAGCCTTGTAATTGGCACGAAACCTTGTAGGGGTGGATGCGTTGGTGCACTTTTCGAATTTACATAGTTTCGGTGAAAAGGTGAGGACAGGAGAAAAAGGACTTCTGATTCAGACTCCAGTCTGGAGAGGAAATTCTGGTCTTCACTCTTGTTATGAGTGGGTTGAACCGGAGTCACTCGTCGACCGTAGCTTCGCACTGGCACCGGTCTTGACTGGGAAGGCTCTGTTGAAGTCTTAGTTGTACCAACAGTTCGGACCTCAATCATCTTGGAAATTCGTTGTGCCGAGGACAATCTTATTCACGTCATATCTGCCGCCTTGACGTTTGATCATCTTGTGCGCGCTGCCACGTAAGTGAGGCGAATTGGTCTATGGTATGACCGGCGAAGGTGAGTGTCACAGAGGTGAGTCCGTCTGACAGATCGCCTGCCGCGACTTTGCGTATTTCTTGGCCGCGGTAACTAATTACACGCGTCACACATCGTTACTCTGGAGGCGCTTGCGCCACGACCGTTAGCAGAGACAACACTACGCATCGAGAAAGGGCTAAGGTATTGCTGCTGCGGCTTGTTAGGGGAAACAGAATCACCGTCTCGCCAGTCGTTGTCAGGTGCACCAACGTAGTGTAACTTCTATTTAAAATAAACCCATAAAAGACTACTCAGCGTTAGATAATTGCGTTATCCGTATTTTGAGCGAGGGTTAATAGATTACCCAGATAAACATTAGTCCTTGCTAACCAAACACCACCTAGTAGAGTGATAATTACTTTTTGCTTGTATTTGTGTTGCCATCAGTTCATGATTTATTTGTCATCTCGCTCAACTTGTATTGTTTGTCCTATTTTATGATTAATGAACTCTAGTCATTTTCATAAAAGATTAAACCTCTGGTGGTGTACTTTAATCACCCACCACTAACCGAGTACAATAATGACAAGACCACCATTTCTTAATTTTTCTCAGTATTCAGTTTTTATTTAACATTCTGATGAAAGTGACAGCAGTCACTGTCAGAAGGCAGACTTTAACATATTTATAACAACCGCTATAATGACACTACCGTCCAAGGAGCGTAAAATAAGATAACTGATCGCATAGCGTAAAAACAGCAAACACTGACGTTTGATAATCATTAAGACAGAGTTTCCGTATGCCTCAGAGTGGATAATTGCTTTTGAGTTTCTGCCAGACTCACCCAGTTTATATTCAGTGTTTTCACCACGCACACTTTCCTTATCCACCTGCTTCTATAGAGTTTTCATCCTATCAGCTGAGAGTATTCATTATTATCTGTGATAATGGCACAATTTCAACCAAGAACTGACTAGGCAGTTTTTTTACCTTACCCTTCAATTGCAGATAGAGCCGTTGTACTTGCAGTATTACCTACACTAAGCAGAAAAGGATAAATACACGGAACTGTGACACCACAGCATTTTAGCTTAATGTAACACAGTGTCTCGCTAGATTTACTGTGCAGGTACGCTTTTCACTTGTAAAATGGGCCCCGCTGGTAGCAGACAGCGTCTGAATGCGACTATGGGGGCGTTATCGACAATAATCGCGCAGTTTCACCAGAATTACGGCACATGAAAGGGCGCTCGCGTCGTTTTTACGAGCCATATAAATCGAGCGGAAAGGGCAGTGTTCGCATGTCGATACTAAACTCATGATTGAAGTCTTAAAAATAACTGTTACGGATATTGTTTCGTCGATACTTCAGTGTCACTTTCGTTACTGTTTGTACAGAAATACTCAAAACATCGTAGATCTACATCTACATCTGCATACATAATCCACAAACCACCGTGCGGAGCGTATCGGGAGGGAGGGGGTACCCTGTACCACTATTAGTCGTTTCCTTTCCTTTTCCACAGGCAGATAGAACAAGGAAAAAACAATTCTCTGTAGGCTCCGTATGCGCCCTAATTTCTCTTACCTTATCTTCGTGATCCTTACACGAAATGTATGTTAGTGTCAATAGGATCGTTCAGCAGTCGGGTTCAAATGCTGGTTCTCTAAATTTTCTCAATAGTGTAACTCGAAAACAAAATCTCCCTCCCTCCAGAGATTCTCATTTGCCGACCGCAGCGCCACATGCTGCCTGTTTACATACCTCTGTATTTCAACACGCATGCCTACACCAGTTTCTTTGGCGCTTCAGTCTGCAATATTTTTACAAATTCATGAATCAGAACGGTTTTAGCAAGCAACGCTAATCTGAAACTCAGCTCGCCCGTTTCTCACATGATATTACTGCGAACTATGGGTGAAATGCAACAGGCATATTCCATATTTCAAGGTTTCCGAAAATCATTTGACACAATGGCCCTCTACAGATTGTTAACGAAGCACTTGTGTGTTGTTCGACATACCGGTAACAAAGATAACAGCCCTCCTTTGTGCTGCTTCGATCTATTTCAGTAATCCGACCTGTTGAAGATCCCAAACACTCAAGCAATATTCGGAGAACAGATCGCACAAGCGTGCAGCACGCTGTCTCCATTACAGATGAACCACACTTCCCTAAAATTCTTCCAATAAATCAACGTCGACAATTCTCCTTCCCTACCACAGTCCTCACATGCTCGTTCTATTTCATATCGCTTTACAACGCTACGCCCAGCTACTTAAACGGCGTGACCGTGTCAAGCAGAACACCACTAATGCTATATCCAAACATTACGGACTTGTTTTTCATACTCGTCCGTATTAACATACATTTTTCTACCTTTAGAGTCAGCTGATATACATAAGAACAATTGTAAATTTTGGCGCGCAGGATTAGCTGAGATGTCTGAGGCGCTGCAGTCATGGACTGTGCGGCTGATCTCGGCGGAGGTTCGAGTCCTCCCTCGGGCATGGGTGTGTGTGCTTGTCCTTAGGATAATTTAGGTTAAGTAGTGTGTAAGCTTAGGGACTGATGACCTTAGCAGTTAAGTTCCATAAAACTTCACACACATTTGAACATTTTTTAAATTGTAAATTTTGTCCAAGTCTTCTTGTATCATCAACCAGTCACTCATCCTCGTCACCTTACCGAACACCACATCCCAATCAGCAAACAACCGCAGATTACTGCCCACCCTGCTCACCTGATCATTTAGTACGTAGAAAATAATAGCGGTCCTATCACAGTTCCCTGGGGCAGTCCTGACGATACCTTTGTCTCTGATGAGAACTCGCCGTTGAGGACAACATACCGGGTTTTATAACTTAAGAAGTCTTCGGACCTCTCACGTCTCTGAGAACCTATTCCGTATGATTGTATCTTCTTTAACAATCTGGAGAGGGGCATCGTGTTAAATTATTTTCGGAAACCTTAAAATATGGAACCCAACAGTCACTCTAAATCCAATTTCCCAATAATATCATATGAGAATTGGGTGAGCTGAGCTTCACAAGGGCGATGTATTCTAAAACTGTTCTGAATCATGGATTCCTAAGTATAGCATATTTGCACTCAGAATATGTTCTAGATTCCCGAAGAAACGCGATACTGGTCTGTAATTTTGTAGGTCCGTTCTTTTATCTTTCTTGTGTACAACAGTCACCTGGGCATTCTTCCAGTCACTTGGAACTTTACACTGGGTGAAACATTGCCGCGCGGAATTAGCCGAGCGGTCTAGCCGCTGCAGTCACGGACTGTGCGGCTGATCCCGGCGGTGGTTCGAGTCCTCCCTCGGGCATGGGTGTGTGTGTTTCTCCTTAGGATAGTTTAGGTTACGTAGTGTGTAAGCTTAGGGACTGATGACCTTAGCAGTTAAGTCCCATAAGATATCACACACATTTGAACATTTTTGGTGAAACATTCACGTTAAATACGTAAGGGACCAGTGTCGCAGAGTGCTCTCTGTAAAGCCGAAATGACATTCCATCCAAACCTGGCAACGTATTTATTTTCAACACTTTCAGCTGTTTCTCTGCACCAGCAACGCTTGTTACTGTGTCATCCATACGGGTCTCTGAGCGATGGTCTAACGACGGTATGTTTGTGCGAGTCTCCTCCATGAAAGATTTCTTAATCGTGGAATTTAAAACTTCAGCTTTTGTTTTACTCTCTTCAGTGCCACACCAGATTGGTTAACGATTGATTCGATGGAATCCTTAGACCCGCTTAGAGATTTTACATAGGACAAGAATTTTGTCGGGTTCACGGCCACATGTTTTCACATAAGATATGACAGTGGTAGTTGTCGTATGCTTCGCGCATAGACCTTTTCACAGACTCACCAATCTGTAGTGACATGAGAGTGTAACAGCCTTTCCATGCTCCACATTTTCTGATTTTCGTTACTGAGACCACGATGGGACTTTCCGTACTTAACCAACTCACTAGTGATATACTTAATCAGAGCATAATTTACGATCAGTTTGATCATTGCTCATAATTCCTCTGTGTCTGTCATACTGGAAGTATATGATTGCATTTCATTATCTAAGTGAGATGCTAGCAACTGCTAATCTGCTCTTTCTAGCAGAAACACTCTCCTAGCAGTCTTGACTGATTTATTAACATTCGTAACCATTGACAATGAGATGACATCATGATCACTAATCCTCGTCTCTATACTGACTCCTTCGGTAATGCCTGTCCTGTTAGTAGCTACAACGTCTAAGATATTTCCATTGAGTGTGGGCTGCCGAACTAGCTGCTCAAGACAGTTTTCTTGATGTGTCCGCATAGTTGTCCCAACACTATACGAAATATTACAGTGAAACTTATCGCATCCTTCGTTCCAGCGTCAGTGGAGATCATTCTTGTAATGGAGACAAATGCAAAAAAAAAAAAAAACAAAAAAAACAAAAAACAAAAAAAAAAACTCTCAGCTAGTATATTAATGTGCGTTCTGTCTTGTTAGAAACTGAAGGCTCGCTCTTCATACACCTCCATGACTTGCTCGGAGATAGCTCCCTCGACTTAGAAAATATAGCAAGTATCTGAATTTCATCAACAAAGTTATGGGCATAGACAGTGGATGGGCAAAATAATGTGTAGTAGTAATGGGATGCTTGTGGTTCACGGTCAACAACGCAGGTAAGGCATGTGTCCCGCTGGACTGTGCGTGTTCAGTACGGACTAGGCACCAGCGCAGGTTGTTTACGAGTAGTCCACACTTCGTATTTGGATTCATAGGTCGAGGTCCACGAGCAGTGAAAAACCTAAAAGAGTTCCGAAGGGGGTAGATTGTGAGGGCCCGATTAGTTAGAGATCAGTAACCAAGACAGCCAATTCATTGAATGTTTGAAGAGGAACTGTTTCAACAATCATGACAACCTACACAAAACGTGGAAAGCCATCATCGTGTAAACGTAATAGTGGTTGCAAATCACGACTATATGCCAGATATCGTAGTACGCTAACACGAATGGTATCAAAACAACACAAAACTATGGCGGCTGAAGTGACTGCAGAGCACAGCAGACGTCTTTGAGGCTGCGTATCTATAGACATTGTCCACCGAGAACTCCATAAAGTGAATATTCAAGGACGACCTGCTATACCGAAACCATTATTGACGACAACCAACGCAAAGAAGCGTAAGACATTATGTCAGGAGCATAAATCCTTGAGGGCTTATCAGTCGAAACGCAAAATATGGTCCGACGAGTCAACGTTTTCGATATTTCCAACATCAGGCTGGGTCTACGTCTGGAGAACGCCAAAAGAAACAATCCTGGTTGCTTGATTCCAACGGTAAAACATGGAGGTGGAAGTATGATGTTGTGGGCAGCCACATCATGGTATTCTACGGGTCCCATCATTATTCTCAAAGGCCGTGTTACAGTCAACGACCAAGTGAACGTTTTAGGTGGTCAGGTGCACCTGATGATTAAAATGTTGTTCCTCAACAATGATGCCATATTTCAGGACGATAATGCACCCATTCACACAACCAGGACAGTACAATCGTCGTATGGGGAGCTTGCAACTGAACTGCAACATCTTCCCTAGCCAGCATAATAACCAGACTTGAACATTATCGAGCCTTTGTGGGGGATATTGGAGCGCGGACTCCGGAGCAGATTTCCGCTCTCTCGTCGCTACAGGAGCTACAAGAGGCTCTGATGGAAGAATGGCGTAACATTCTGCATTATATGCCAGTATTCCAAGAAGAATCACAGCAGGTCCAACCCTTTATTAATAAACCATTCCCATGTAATTACAGGTGTTCAAATTACTTTGCCTATATGTCATAACACATAGGATTAGTCTTCTGGTTGATGAACATATCCTTTTTAACCCTTAGTTGATGAGTTATTTGTAATGGTGTGATTCATTTGCCATGGTACGCAAAGGACTCTAATCGGTTTCCCTATAATTCTACAATTATAAAGCGCTCAAAAAAAAAAAAAAAAAAAAAAAAAAAGCGAATCGCAGAGGAATTATCGGAATGGGACGGATATCATTAAATGTGCTTACATAATAAGATTCACAAATGATTACAATTCCAGAAAAATTTGATAATTTATTCAAAAGAAAGAGCTTCACAAGCTGAGCAAGATAATAACACGTTGGTCCACGTCTCGCACTTATTCAAGCAATTATTTGGCTAGGTGTTAGTTGATAGAGTTGTTCGACTTCCTCCTGAAGGATATCGTGCCAAATTTTATTCCAGTTGACACGTCTTATCGTGAAATGCTGGTGGTGGAGGGGGGTGCTGTGCCCCTGACGCTCCAAACGATCTCAATTTTGAAGAAATTTTGAACCTTGCTGTCAGATGGTGTTTGCAAGCACCAAGACAAGCGGTAGAGACAATTTCCGTGTGAGGGTAGACATTATCTTGCAGAAAGGAACGACCAGGATGACTTGCGATGAAGGGCGACAGAACGAGACGTAGAATATCGTCGATGTACCGCTGTGCTGTAAGGGTGCCGAGGGTGTCAAGCAGAGGGGTACTGATATGGAAAGAAATGTCAACCCAGACCATCGCTCCTGCCTATCGGGCCTTACGGTGATCAACAGTCAAGTTGGTATACCAACACTATCCAGAGCGCCTCCAGGCATGTCTTCCCTGGTGTTCGTCGCTCAGTTGGAAGCGGGACTCATCACTGAAGACACCTATTAGTGGACATAAATAATGGGGAGTGTACAGAACTCAGCTGGACGCCGGGATCTGAAGCGAAGGCATGTTCTAACTCCTTCCAAAATTGTTCCATTATGTTGAGGTCTGTATTCCGGGCTGGTCAGTCTGTATCAACAATGCTGTTGCTCACAGACTATTGCCTCACATATACTGCTGTATGACAGGTTGCATTATCATGTTGATACAAACAGACATCGCCTCCAAACCGTTCTTCCCGTTTATGCAGCACACAGTGCTGTAAATTTTATTTATATACTTTCTTATTTAGCGTTATCTCGAGCCCTATAAGGCAATCTCATCGTAACAACGGAAAACACAGCCATACAGTGCCACCTCCTTCTCCAGATTTCACTGATGGCAGGTAACGTTCTAAACGTGTTCACCAAATGCGAACCCCTCCCAAAGATTTCCACAGGGTATACTCTAATTTATCACTCCAAATCACTCGATTCCAATCATCCATTCTCTAGTGGCGTCGCTCTTTGCACCACCTTAACTATGACTACAAAAATGTGTAGCATACAAGGAGCTGATCGATCATTGTACTCTGTCCTTTCTGTCTCTGTGCACTATCATTGTGCCTGCTGGATCATGGGAGCTCACGTGTGATACCTTCCACTGATTTCAGGTGGTTGTTTAGGACCACTCTCTGCATTCCTCAAAGGAGGTTTGTGACCGGATTGAGGATTTCTTGGTTGCTAGGACGAATGGAGAGTCATCTACAGATGCAGAAGTAGCTCCAGTGGTGTCCAAGTAAAGTGTATTGGGACTCTCGCTGTTAATGTTGTATATAAATAACCTTTAACACAATATTAAGACTGCCCTCACACTTGATGCAATTATCGACAAACAAATACTACGTGTGAAAAACTGCACAAATACTCAGTCTGATCTTGGTAAGATTTAACAATGGTATGAAGATTGGCAACTTGCTTTAAATGCTCAGAAATGTATAATTGTACAATTTACAAAAAGGAAATAAGCATAGTATCCTATGACGATAGTGTTAATAAGTTATATTTGAAATTAACCAACTCATACAAATACCTAAGTGTAACAAATTATTGGGATATCAAATGGGACGACCACAAAGACTCAGTTGTAGATCAAGCAGTGGGCAAATCAGTTCATTGCTAGAGGTAGAATACTTAGAAAGCATTCGTGAGATATTTCGTAGGACATTATTCAAGTGTGTGGAACCCCAAACCAAATAAGGCTAACATGAGATACAGAACGTATACAAAGAAGGATAGCACGAACTGTCACAGGTTTGTCTGACCCGAGACATGAACTGGTAAACACTTGAACATAGACACATGAAAACATTCTTAGTAAGTAACCAGAATCAACTTTAAATGAGGAATTTCTGCAGAATCGTTTCTGCAGAGATTGTGAAACTTAACGCTAGTTACACTGCACTCAGAGATGTTTCAGTAATCATTACTCTCTGTTCTCTGTATGTGAGTGGAGGGGAGAGAAGCCCTAATAATTAGTACAGTTTATTAAACATTGTATTCATGCAAGTTAATACAGAACATTGATCTTTCCTTCACCAATAACTATCTCTCACCCAAATATTGATGTTTAGTAATTCGTTTAGACACGTAGTGATATCTCTGAACAATTTGTTCTACAACTTGAATTAAGGATTTCTAGTAACTTCCCTTAATGCAAGCACTGAAATTTGAGTATTTGTTCAGACAAATATTGACATTTTTAAGTAGGTTCTTTCAAATCAAAGATTAACATTATTGTAATTTCCTGTAAAGCAGGTATTTTTGTGATTCTTTGATATTTGATACCAAACAGGGTTAATGTCTTTTATAATTGTTTCAACGGAAATGCCAATGTGCTGAGTTAACTTGCATGAATACAATGTTTAATGAATGCAATTAAAATCTGATGTTCAGTACCCTGTTGCCCCAGTCCTTCTGATCTGAAGGCAACCATGCACGGAAGCCATTTCGAGCAGGTTTAAATTTGGAGAGTTTAGTGGCCAGGTAAATATGGTAAACGCAACTTGGCACTCTTCAAACTGTACTCGTACATTGTCAGCTGTGTTACATGTTGTCCTGTGCTACTGGTAGATGCCATCACGATGAGGAAAAACGAACTTCATATAGTGACAGACATGATCGCCAAGGATAGATGCACACTTGTGGTCCTCTATTGTGCCTTCCAAGATGACAAGTGCACCCATATAATGCTTCTGTCCTTGACCCTGCCGACTATTGTTACATGATGTCTATTTTCAGACCTTTCACGCCATACACACCAATGGCCATTTTTCAGGTGGAGTATAAAACATGATTCCCCGAAAAAGGCCATTTGTCGCCACTCAGTGAAGTCCAGTTGTGGTATTGCCTTCCAATTTCCAGCCTTTGGCGCTGATGAGCCACAGTCAGCACGAGTGTATGAAACAGGAAACTACTACAAAGGCCCATTCTAAGCTATGTTCGCTAAGTGGTCGTTGAGGAGACACTGTTGGTAGCTCCTTGGTTCAACCTGACGATCAGTTACTAAGCAGTTGTACGTCTATTCGCCTGCACACCTCTCTGCAGCAGTCATTCACCCCTGTAATCTATGGTCCATGGTGCACCACAGTTGTCACGACCCCAGTTTTGGATAGCGCCATTTTGCTAAATGTTGTATACTTTAACCATTGTAGCACACAAACCCTATACAAATTAAGCACTTTCGGAAATGTTTCCACTGTTGACCCAAAAGCCAATTATCATTCTCTTTTGAACATCAGATAAATCTCTCCATTTCCACTGCACTGTTTTTTCTGCCTCCCTGACTACCGGCGCTGCCACCTGCCATCTGTGAGTGGTTATTGCACGCTACGTTGAACACAAGCGGCGGTCACATTAGTGTGACTGGACTGTGTATATTCATTGTGGTATAAAGCAGAGAAATTTTCAGTAAGTGGCACTCGTTGCATTATGTACCTAGCACTCACAGATACTCTACCTGAGAAATATCAAAACCCTCAGCCAGAGAACAACCACAATCAATATTGTAGTCTTTTGAGTCCTGTAATTGACTGCCGCATGTTAGCGGAATTTAAGGCTTTAGTACTTTTCTTATATCACCGATAACTGCGGCCAAGGTCAACTAATCTGCCCCCAAACCTGAAAACACTTCTGTTGTCAGTCATATCTATTTCCGTTGAGCAAATTGTCAAAGAGGTTGATAGCTGAGAATTGCACTCCTTTTAGTGCTAGAGTTAGATTCAGTGCATTGAAGTGAAGATTAGTTTTCCTTCTAGTATTTTATTGGAGAGTAAACTGTAACGGTTTTTTGATAGCAAATTGCTAGAAAGGATGTGTGTACTGAGAGTTTCTAGTTAATATTTCCAATTGCTTGGACAGATGTCGACATGATGTGCATCTGTGAACTCCGCATATAATACTAACTGCTATGCCCGCGGCCGTTGTCGTCTGTCGGTTACCCACAGTGGTAACGAGCAACTTTTACCGGACGACACCACCTCCTACAAAAGTCGTTTTGCGGTATCAATGGAAACATCTGGGGGTTTGTAGTGGAATCGCCAGAGTCTCATTGATTCGTCAATCTCTTTTCCGACTACGATGATCCTTCTTTGAATCTGGATTATATCATCTTTGCTGGGATCACATTTCTTCAGCTAAGTGGCTTTAGATGAAGGTAAGTTGCAGATTGATCACAGTATCTTTTTCAGAACGGATAACTGACCCTTCAGTTCAAGGCCTCCAAAACTTCGCAGTCTTTTACTGGATTTCCATGGTAGCAAATGAAACATGAACTACGAAACTAACGCTTCGGCTGATATTTTTCACTAGCTGAATATTTAAGAGTTAAAAAAAAAAAAAAAAAAAACAATGCGAAACTTCACTTGCAAGAATAAAATCTGATTAAATTTGTCAAGTCTGCCTCCCTTTTTTTTAAGTCAGTCGGTTCAAAGATATTGAAAAATTTTCTAATAACACTCATGTTTCATTTAAAATTCAAGGCACACTGAATTTATGCAAGCATTAAATACTGATTTCATACAAGTAGTGTTATCTTTGAAGTTGATGTTCCAAGACAGTTATTCGCATGGGGAGATTTGCTGGATAGCTTCAGACCTTGAGAGATGGTGCTGTTGCGGACACCTTAGGAATCTGAGGGTACCATGTGTCTCTGACGTCTGACATGTAGATACATCTACTAGTGGCTATATACAGGGTGTCTCACTAAATGTGCTTGCCTCTGTAAGTTACAAAGTAATAGGTGACGGAAATATTTATTGCGGCAGGTCACCATAAGAAACGTTAGACTATTTGCGGAGCTATGAACATAGTTTGTGATATTACGCAAAGAGTTACAGCAAAAAGATACAATTTTTCAAATGGAACAATACGAGGTGCATTCAAGTTCTAAGGCCTCCGATTTTTTTTCTCCGGACTGGAAAGAGATAGAAACATGCGCATTGTTTTAAAACAAGGCCGCATTCATTGTCAATACGTCCCAGAGATGGCAGCACCATACGGCAGATGGAATTTTACCGCCAGCGGCGAGAATGATAACTGTTTTAAATACTTAAAATGGCGACGTTTTCCTTTCTTGGACAGCGTGCAATCATTCGTTTTCTGAATTTGCGTGGTGTGAAACCAATTGAAATTCATCGACAGTTGAAGGAGACATGTGGTGATGGAGTTATGGATGTGTCGAAAGTGCGTTCGTGGATGCGACAGTTTAATGAAGGCAGAACATCGTGTGACAACAAACCGAAACAACCTCGGGCTCGCACAAGCCGGTCTGACGACATGATCGAGAAAGTGGAGAGAATTGTTTTGGGGGATCGCCGAATGACTGTTGAACAGATCGCCTCCAGAGTTGGCATTTCTGTTGGTTCTGTGCACACAATCCTGCATGACGACCTGAAAATGCGAAGAGCGTCATCCAGATGGGTGCCACGAATGCTGACGGACGACCACACGGCTGCCCGTGTGGCATGTTGCCAAGCAATGCTGACGCGCAATGACGGCATGAATGGGACTTTCTTTTCGTCGGTTGTGACAATGGATGAGACGTGGATGCCATTTTTCAATCCAGAAACAAAGCGCCAGTCAGCTCAATGGAAGCACACAGATTCACCGCCACCAAAAACATTTCGGGTAACCGCCAGTGCTGAAAAAATGATGGTGTCCATGTTCTGGGACAGCGAAGGCGTAATCCTTACCCATTGCGTTCCAAAGGGCACTACGGTAACAGGTGCATCCTACGAAAATGTTTTGAAGACCAAATTCCTTCCTGCACTGCAACAAAAACGTCCAGGAAGGGCTGCGCGTAGGCTGTTTCACCAAGACAACGCACCCGCACATCGAGCTAATGTTATGCAACAGTTTCTTCGTGATAACAACTTTGAAGTGATTCCCCATGCTCCCTACTCACGTGACCTGGCTCCTAGTGACTTTTGGCTTTTTCCAACAATAAAGACACTCTCCGTGGCCGCACATTCACCAGCCGTGCTACTATTGCCTCAGCGTTGTGAAAAATGTGTACGTCTGCAGGGCGATTACGTCGAGAAGTAACGCCAGTTTCATCGATTTCGGGTGAGTAGTTAATTAGAAAAAAAAATCGGAGGCCTTAGAACTTGAAGGCACCACGTAGTTGTTTCTATCATGCACTGCAATCAGTAACACCGGCTGTGTATACATCAATTTCAATTTCATTACTATCACCTTTAGTTTGGGAGCTACAAAACCCTTCAGAGTTTCAGGGGCAGATACCACACACGCTGCGCAGAGCGCAATGCGCCTTCTAAATGCGGTGTAGCCGAGTTGTAACGTCGCCGGTGTCACGGAGCGAGAAATTTGCTCGATGCGCTGTTAGACGGCCGACTGTCGCCGCACGCGGCCGTATACCCGGCAGTACGAACCATACAAACAAACGGGGCTCAATATACCATAGTTACTGACATCGGACGAAGATGGCATACACGAACAACGACTACGTTTACATGTTGCTGGTGCTCGGTGAGTGCCGACACGATGCTACTGAAGCAGCCATGGCGTACGCCGTGAGATATTCTAGGCGAAGAGCTTCGGCAGCCATTACGTTCTTACGTGCTGAACAACGACTTCGGAAAACAGGCAGATTGGTAATGCGCCGCAGTAACAGACGAAGAACTGCAGGAAGTGAGGAGGCAGAGGTGTTTGTTTTAGCTGCAGTACACCACGATCCTCATGTCAGCTTACGAGCCGTGGCTGCAATCGCTGGTGTCAGTGTCACATCTGTGTCGGGTATGGTACACAGCCACAGGTTTCACCCGTACCGCGTGTCACTGACCCAGGAGCTGCATGGGAACGATTTTCGTGCAAGAGTTACATTCGACGAATGGGCCATACGTAATTTCGCTCTGGAGTCTTTACGAGTTGTTATGTTCTCTGATGAGGCTCTGAACGCTATGGGACTTAACATCTGAGGTCATCAGTCCCCTAGAACTTAGAACTACTTAAACCTAACTAACCTAAGGACGTCACACACATCCATGCCCGAGGCAGGATTCGAACCTGCGACCATAGCGGTCGCGCGGTTCCAGACTGAAGCGCCTAGAACCACTCGGCCACTCCGGCCGGCGTTCTCTGATGAGTCCACGTTCACAAATTATGGTGCAGTGAATCGCCATAACGTGCACAGCTGGGCCGCAGACAATCCTCGGTGGGCACGACTTGTCCACCGTTAACGTAGGTGGTCTGTTAATATATGGTGTGGAATCCTCAGAGATGAAATCATTGGTCCAAACTACTTCCCAGGTACACTAACAGGTGATAGAGAGATGGGGCCCCTCCACGCCCGCACCAACGTGGTGAACAAACCAAAAGTTCTACTGTCACCTCCGTAAACATGTTAGTTATATAGTAAGTGGATCACAGGATGCTGGGCTGTGATGTTATCCGTGCGTCTGGGTAAGACTACGCATTAACACGGACCATCAGGTGATAGATAGTGGACGAAACGCGAGTGAGGGTAGCGATTTGAAGAGCAGAGGGTAAAAAGTGCCATGGCTCGTGCCGTGGGAAAAAACCTCTGCGACAGTGGGATGGGTAGTAAGAGCAGTAGTGGCTTACTAGCTGCGATAGTTCATGCAAGTTTGGGTTTGTTAGTATGGGTATCATGCATCATTACCGTGGCAAGCGATGGCCATGTATCCCAGTTGTTGCAGCCGCTACATTCCTGGAACAATCAAGATCGTTATACAGTAGTGGGAGATCGGCCATAGATCATCTCACTGTGTGGGGGATGTGTGGAGCTTGTCTGCATGCAGTGTACGGTACGGCTTCCCTGCTTGGTGCCAGTTATTCGACAGTGTATTCCAGTTGGATATCCAGTAATGGCGTCTGATTAACAGGGGCTCGCCTGTACCGTTATGTTTGCGTATGCTTGGCCGTAGATGCTAGGTCCTTACAAGTGTGTATTTTGGTCTTTTATGTTTCCATCTATGGTTGTGGTCGTAGTTCCCCAGATTCAGAATAAACGGGTTTTGCGAATGTCTGGAGTTTCTGTATAGTCTTGTGGTGAGTTTGTGGATTACCTCCGTGAGAGTCTCAAGTCGGTATTCCCGGTGAAGGTACGCGATGCGTGTATATCGTGGAGCATTGCTTATGATTTTGAGTACTTTGTTTTGTATGAGCTGCAGACGGTGCAGGCGTGTAAGCGCAGCGTATCCCCAGACAGGAGCTGCTTACGTCATCAGGGGTCGGATAAGTGTCATGTACATGGACCTCGACACCCTTCTGTTCAGTGTGCTACGCCTGTTGAGCGTAGGGTAGAGCTGTTTGAGCCTCGCGCTAGCTCGGTTGGTCATGTGTTGTATGTGGTCCCCCCCAGAGTAATTTCCTGTCCAGCCAGACACAGAGGTATTTGACTTTCTCACGGAAACGTATTGGACGTGCATGTAGAGTTATTGGTCTGCAGTAGCGGTGTTTATGCAGTTGCTTCGGTCTTCTAGTGAACAGAACGGCTTCGCACTTGTCGACGTTTACTCTAACACGCCATTTCTTCAACCAAGGCTCAGCCACTCTGAGTGCAGTCTGCAGGCGTGACGTAATGTTTGATGGTTTCCAATCTTGCGCGAGGATGGCTGTGTCATCCGCGTAGATTGCCATCGTTGTGTTGTGTGTGGTTAGGAGATCGTTTATGTAGAGGTTAAACAGTAGGGGCCCTAGGATGCTTCCCTGGGGTACTCCCGCGTGTATACCGTGTCATGTTGATTGTTTTCCGTGCACGTCAGAGTTGAAACTCCTGTCTGTGAGGTATGAGTGTATTACACGCACCAGCCCTTCGGGGAATCCCGCGTCGCTGAGTTTGCGAATGAGGCCGTTGTGCCATAGACGGTCGAATGCCTTTTCGATGTCCAGGAACACCGCCCCTGTAGTTTTGTTTATGTTGAAGCCACATGTTATATGTTCAACGACCCGTAAGAGTTGTTGTGTTGTGGAGTGGTGATTCCTGAAGCCGAATTTTTCCGGTCTCAGGATGTCATTTGTTATGCAGTGCCTAGTGATGCGTTTGAGAATCACCTTCTCAACAATCTTACTGAGCGAGCTCAGAAGGCTGATGGGTCGGTAATTTTGTTGGAGGCTGTGGTCTTTCCCCGGCTTCCTAAACATCAGGATCTTGGCCGTCTTCCAAATGGCTGGGAAGTGTTGGTGTGTTAGGTACTCAGTTGCTTTATCCGTGAACTCCTGGAGGACACGGTTTTGAATGCCATCATGACCAGGGGCTTTCCTAGCAGCGGAATGCATTATAGCCCAGGAGACTTCGGCTGTGCTAGCATGTCGAATGTCGTCGCGAGATGGTTGGGCTAGAATGCATAAATAAATTAGATGCAAAACAGATGGCTGTACGTGCTTTAACCTTCATTTCGTATTAAACAGCAAACATTCTCGTAACACCCTGTTACAAGGATGGACATACAAAGATTAAATGTGATTAAAGACCTCCACGTGTTTGGCCTCACAGATGGCGGAACCAGCTCTGTACCAGTATTCTTCGAAACAATGTTTCACACAGGAGTGCCTCTGCAGTTGCCAGTGTAGTGCTGGATTTAGTTACGTCAGCAGTGATTTAACAGAAAATCGCCACTTTGTTCTCTCCCCGAGAAACAGACAGACGCTACAAAATGTTAATGGCAGGTGATTCGGCTAGACGAATTAAGGGAAAAAATTATCCGTAATCGGGACTGGCCAGAGCAGACGGTGCTAAATTGGGTATTGTCATTTGTGAGCCACTCGATGCACTCAGCTAGGTAAAAGTCGACATTAGCCGGTCCATTATTAACTGTGGGGAGCAACGAGAGGATCAACAGAATATCATAACAGAGCGTTACAAACCACGGCAGAGCGACTTTTATCTCCTGGCGTACTCTGGCAGAAACTACAGCGGCCGACAGCCCGTTGTTTGCTGGCCGCGTGTTTTCAATTACCAGCGACCTTCCCACGTCACCTGTCGTTATTAAACTGGACAGCGAGTACAACGGCACTGAGCCGCACGGACGTGGATTACAATGATCCCATCACCGCAGCGGGCTCACCTCGTTTTTCGACCCGACGAAGCAAAAGACAGCCGAAACGATTGCTAACCTGTCAAATGCAAGGTGCCATGTCACTGGGAATAGGACTTCGGCTGCCTGCTCTTCCGTAATATTCCGCAGCGCTAGTGAGGTACGAGCTGCTAATGTACGATTTGGTATTCGTTCCCAGTAGCGGGAGTATTAACACTGTGTACTCCATACCTTCCTGATGCTGTTATTGAAAATGTCGAATATTTAAAAAGTATAAATTTAACACTAGGAGTAACACATGAGTTGTTTTTGTTCCTAGAGAGCAATCATCGCCGGACCAAACGCTACTGTGAATTTTAATCATTTATGGTGTTGTACAACTCACCAAAATTTCATCACCCTAGCCCACTTAAAAGTACGAAAAGTTTACCTGTTACATCTGAAGTACTATATTGGTAATTTTTTACCCATACGCAGTTTAGCTCAATTTGATATCAACAACACCGGCTTTCCTGCTTTAAATGGCTTACTGCGCAAGCCTCGGCGTTATTCATGATATGTCGGAATATATTACGATAGTTTAGGACAAAAATAACCTGAAACATAAGGAATTCAGAGGCTGGACGATGCTTTATATCAGTGTGGCTCTCGATTCCCTACGGACTGGTGACATGTTCTCACGTTAGGTTAGAATCTGTGTCATCAAAGAGACAAGAAAACTCATAAATTTTGCCTTGCTTCAGAAATCTAGAATCTTTTCAATGACAGTTGTACTGCCTGTTCCAAGTCAGACGAGAACATGACTGCCGACGAGCAGTTTTATACTTGCAAGTTTAGGTGCTCATTCATACAGTACAAGTCGAGTAAGCCTGATAAGTATGGGATAAAATGCTGGCTTCTGCGTGGTGCTGACGAACGCTACTTTCTGGACGAATTTATCTTATCGTGCAAACACGAAACTCGCGATCCAAGGGAGGGTCTTGGTCACCATGTCGTTACGAACCTAGCACAGCCATTCCTCATCTGTGGTCGTAACATAACGACTGACAACTTCTTCGTCTCCATGGAACTGGCGGATGAACTGAAACAAAAAGGAACAATTTATGTTGGATATCACTAAAGAGATTCCTCCTGAGGTGCGAAGTGGAGATGAGGCGTGTACGCAACACACATGTAGAAGTCATGTGGCAATCTTCACCCACTACAGCATCGTGGAAAGTAAAAGGTCCTTATTCGAAGTAAAAAGCATGCTAGGCGTCAGATCAGTGAGAAATTGCAAAAAACAGAGAAGTTTTATAATGAAACTAAAGGTGGGGTCGATATACACTACTGGCCATTATAATTGCTACACCACGAAGATGACGTGCTACAGACGCGAAATTTAACCGACAGGAAGAAGAATGATTAGCTTTTCAGAGCATTCACACAAGTTTGGCGCCGGTGGCGACACCTACAAAGTGCTGACATGAGGAAAGTTTCCAGCCGATTTCTCATACACAAACAGCAGCAGACTGGCGTTGCCTGATGAAACGTTGTTGTGATGCCTCGTGTAACTAGGAGAAATGCCTACCATCTCGTTTCCGACATTGATAAAGGTCGGATTGTAGCCTATCGCGATTGCGGTTCATCGTATCGCGAGATTGCTGCTCGCGTTGGTCGAGATCCAATCACTGTTAGCAGAATATGGAATCGGTGGGTTCAGGAGGGTAATACGGAACGACGTGCAGGATCCCAACGGCCTCGTATCACAGGCATCTTATCTGCATGCAGCCACGTCTCGATCCCTGAGTCAACAGATGGGGACGTTTGCAAGACAAAAACCATCTGCACGAACAGTTCGACGACGTTTGCAGCAGCATGGACTATCAGCTCGGAGACCATGGCTGTGGTTACCCTTGACGCTGCATCACAGGCAGGAGCGCCTACGATGGTGTACTCAACGACGAACCTGGGTGCAGGAGTAGCAAAACGTCATTTTTTCGGATGAATCCAGGTTCTGTTTACAGCATCATGATGGTCACATCCGTGTTTGGCGACATCCCGGTGAACGCACATTGGAAGCGTGTATTCGTCATCGCCATACTGGCGTATCACCCGGCGTGATGGTACGGGGTGCCATTGGTTACACGTCTCGGTCACCTCTTGTTCGCACTGACGGCACTTTGAACAGTGGACGTTACATTTCAGATGTGTTACGACCCGTGGCTCTACCCTTCATTCGATCCCTGCGAAAGGCTACATTTCAGCAGGATAATGCACGATCGCATGTTGCATGTCCTGTGCGGGCCTTTTTGGATACAGAAAATGTTCGACTGCTGCCCTAGCCAGCACATTCTCCAGATCTCTCCCCAATTGAAAACGTCTGGCCAATGGTGGCCGAGCAACTGGTTCGTAATAATACGCCAGTCACTACTCTTGATGAACTGTGGTATCGTGTTGAAGCTGCATGGGCAGCTGTACCTGTACAGCTCAGCGCTCAATGCTCAGGCTTATCAAAGCCGTTATTACGGCCAGAGGTGCTTGTTCTGGGTACTTTCTCAGTATCTATGCACCCACATTGCGTGAAAATGTTATCACATGTCACTTCTAGTATAATATATTTGTCCAATGAATACCTGTTTGTCATCTGCATTTCTTCTTGATGTAGCAATTTTAATGACCAGTTGTGTAGTTGAACAAATGACTATATTCTACAGTGTCCGAGCTGGCACCTGCGGATGGTCTGTGTATGTGTGATATAACATTCTTGACCTGGTCACGATTAATGCTCACAGTTTTAAAGTTACTTACGTCTAAGAAGATTTACGGTGAGGCTTTATCCTCAAAGTAGCAGATGAGCTTGCTGGCCCATATAATCTGCCGAAAGGAGCCCATCTCCTCTTGCAGGCCCTCGACACCGGCGCTGGTTAGCCTGGAAACAGAAAGCTTTGTCAAATTCAGGTTCCTTGCAAAGAATAAAAGGAGAATAAAAAATAATGCGTACGTTTCAAGTGCAACAAGCATGTGTGCAAAAGCTGCCAAACCAAAATTCTTGTTGAATGCCTATATTGTGAGCCTATCTCAGCTCAGAAAATTCTGTCCCCTCCTTTGTTCCTAAATATTTCCAAACATTTCAAATTCTAGAATGGACTTGTTTATTTTTATATTTCTGTTCCTTGATTGCAATAAGCAAGAAAACACGCTGAGAATTTTAGTCACATGGTGCGTTTTAGAATACTTAACAAACACTCGGTACTTACCTTATTTGTCTGTAAAAGTAAAAATATTACTAGAACTTATATAAACAATATGTTTTGACCATGTTTTCGTCTTTCTACAAAGCGCAACCGCGTAACATTGCTTTACTTACATTTTTTTAACGAGTGAGTAATTTCTTCAGTAAAAATTAAAATAAAAGGAAGTTTAATGCCATTTTGGTGAGACCGTGGCTGTGTACAATTAATGTAGGTTGATTCTTACAGAGAAGGAGACAGCAACCAGCCGCTAATAGTGGCTGGTGGTTGCCTTCTTCTCTGTAGGAATCAACCTACGTTAAAAGGAAGTCTGTTTATGAAACTTTATTTGTGACAGTGTACTATTCATTTTAGAGACCAAATTATCCTTTAATTACACTTTGCATTTTTCCTGAAAATTTGCTAGCTTGATGACACACTAAACTCCTCCCAAATACCAATAAAACGGTGGTTTCCCATTGAGTGTCAAAAATGTCCCACGTGGTACTTCAGGGGGTACGGCGAAGTTGGAACGTCTATTGTTAAGAAGGGAAGTGACTTTAGCATGATGTGTCACTGTCCAGCAACATAGCTTTATGGAACTTCAACCGTGAGTACAACTGTTACGGTATATTACAGAAAATACCTGAAAAATCGCAGTTGTGGGTAACAGAAGTGATGCTTTCATTCAAACAAAGTAATTATTCTGCAGTCACCGTGATTTGTAATGGAGCTCTAGACATTAAAAAAGGCGGTAAATAGATCTTAACAGGGCGTGTAATCAACACGGACAGCTGTTGTTCATGCTCTGCGTCTCGCTCCCATGCTAGTCTGGTATGACTACTACTTTTCGATTGGACGTTCCGTTCCTTGAAGTGGGCCGTTGGCAACCGCTGGACGACCGTTGGTGGACGTGGACGGGCCGCATTTCCATCCAGTATTTAATATGCTATGATACTTTACTTCTTTCGTCCTTAAGTTTTATAGAGCTGTATACACGTCTAATCTCTAGAATTCGAAATTCAAGAGAACTAGCAAAAACACTGAATGAGAGTGAAACAAAAATCTGGCTGAAATCAGGAAAAAATCGAAGACAGGTACTGAGTTTTAATAAAATTCGTATTTCGTCACAAAATGAAGCAGAGCTCTAAGAAAGTTGACTTTTTATCTGTTTAATTATTTTTATTTGTTTTATCATTTCAGACGAAAGGAATATACAAATAAACAGACTGAATAAGAAAACTTCAATTACATTCGTTTTCCCGTGCTTATCAAACTGTCATCAGTAGTCACTTTTTTGTACAAATCTTCTTAAAAACAAAGTTACGTCTTGTTTTAAAGTTTGTCAGCTGACTCTCATTAGCGGCGAAACCTTCAGTGGCGAAAGAGACAACGACGTAGCCTTTTTATAAGCGTAGAACATTCGAAGGTATATTTTATTACATAAACTGAGATGACAAAAGTCATGGGATTCCATGTAATATGGTGTCGAACCTCTTTTTTTCAGACGTAGTGAAGCAACTCGACGTGGGATGGACTTTACAACTCGTTTGAAATTCCCTGCGGAAGTACTCAGCCATGCTGCCCCTATTTATTTATTTACTTGTCAGTCTTCCGACTGGTTTGATGCGCCCCGCTCCGAATTCCTCTCCAGTGCCAAACTCGTCACCTCAGAATAGCACTTGCAGCCAACATCCTCAATAATCCGCTGAATGCATTTCAGTCTCTGTCCTCCTATACGGCTTTCATCCTATACAGCTCCCTCTACTACCTTAAATGTTATTCCCTGATGTCTAAACAGATGTCCTATCATCCTACCCTTCTTCTTGTCAATGTTTTCCACAAATTCCTTTCCTCCCCGAGTCTCCGCAGATCTTCCTCATTCCTTACCTTATCAGTCCACATAATTTTCAACATTCGTTTGTAACACCAATGCTTCTATTTTCTTCTGTTCCGGTTTTCCCATAGTCCACGTTCAATTACTTTGCAATACTGGGGTACAAATGTACATTCTCACAAATTTCTTCCTCAAATTGAGGCCTATGTTTCATAATAGTAGACTTTTCTTGGCCAGGAATGCGCTTCTTGCCAGTGTTACTCTACTTTTGATGGCCTCCCTGCTCCGTCCTTAACTTCATCTACTTCGTGATCATCAATCCTGTTGTTAAGTTCCTCACTGTACTTATTTCTGCTACTTCTCAGTACTTTCCTCTTTCTTCAACTTTACTGTAATTCTTCTTCGCTGTCATTGAGGATGGCAGTGTCATCGGCGAATCTCATAATTGATGTCCTTTAACCTTGAATTTTAACTATACTATTGAACATTTCTTTTATTTCCATCATTGCTTTTTCGATGTATAGATTGAACAGTAGGGGCGAAAGACTGCATCGCTGTCTTACGCCTTTTTTAATCAGAGCACTTCGTTCTTGTTATTTCACTCTTGGCTCTTGTACATGTTGTGTATTACATGCCTCTTCCTATAGCTTACTCCAATTTTCCTCAGAATTTCGAGTATATTGCGCCATTTGACATTGTCGAACGCTTTTTCCAGGTGGCGAATAGGACGAACTTGTCTTGATTCTCTTGTTATCTTCCTTCCACTGTAAACCGCAACGTCAGAACTCCCTCTCTGATGCCTTTAGCTTTCCTAAAGCCAAACAGATCATCATCTAACACATCCACAATTTTCTTTTCCATTCTTATGTTCATTATTGTTGTCAAGAACTTGGATGCATGAGCTGTTAAGCTGATTGTGCGATAATTCTTGCACTTGTCGGCTTTTGCAGTCTTCGGAATTGTGTGGATGATATTTTTCCGAAAGTCGTTTGGAATATATTCAGTCCAATGCATTTTACAAACCTATGTGAATAAGTTTTTTGTTGCCACTTCACTCAATTATTTTATGAATTGTGATGGAATGTTAACTACCCCTTCTGTCTCATTTGATCTTAAGTCTTCCAAAACTCTTTTAAATTCTGCTTCTAATACTGGATACTCTATCCCTTCTATATCGATTCCTTTTTCTTCTTCTGTCACATTACTCAAATCTTCCCCCTCACAGAGCCCTTCAGTGTACTTTCCACCCATACGCTCTCTGATCTGAATTTAACACCCTTGCTTTTGGTTTCATCGATAGCTCCTTCTGTATGCTGAATCAATCCTTCCGGCAATCATTTCTTTTTCGATATCATCACATTTTTCATGGAGCCATTTCGGCTTAGATTCCCTGCACTTCCTATTTATTTCATTCTCAGTTACTTGTATTTCTGTAGTGCTGCATTTCCCTGAACATTTTTGTGTTTCCTTCTTTCATCGGTCAACTAAAGTATTTCTTCTATAACCCACGGTTCCTCCACAGTTACCTTCTTTGTACCAACGTTTTTCTTTCCAACTCCTGTGATTAACCTTTTCAGACATATTCCTCTTCTACCAAACTATCTACTGAGTTATTCTCTTTTGTGTCTGTAGCCTCAGAGAACTTCAAGCGTATCTCTTCATTCCTTAGTACTTCTGTTTCCAACTTCTTTGCGTATTAATTCTTCTTGAATAAATTCTTAAACTTCAGCCTGCTCCTCGTCACTACTAAATTGTGACATGAGTCTCTATATTTGTCCATAATTGCGGAAAGTTCGATGGTGCAGGATTTTGTGCACATACTGACCTCTCCATTATGTCCCATAGATGTTCGATGGGATTCTCATCGGGTGGTATGGATGGCCAAATCATTCGCTCCGATTGTCCATAATGTGGCCTAGTGACTTGGCGCACTGTCATCCGTAAACATTTCGTCGTTGTCTGGGAAAATGAAGTTGATGAATGGCTGCAAATGGTCTGCAAGTAGTCGAATATAGCCTTTCACAATCAATCACCGGTTCAGTTGGACCAGAGAACCTGTCAATTTCACGTAAACACAGCCCACAACATTGTGCAGCCACCACCAGCTTGCACAGTGCCTTGTTGACAACTTGTATCTATGGCTTCGTGGGATCTGTACCACACTCTACCCCTACCATCATCTCTTACAAAGTGCAATTGGTACTCATCTGAATAGGCTACAGTTTTCCAGTCGACCAGGGTCGAGCCGTGGGGAGAAATTACAGGCGATGCCCTGTTGTTCAAAAATCGTTCAAATGGCTCTGAGCACTATGGGACTTAACATCTACAGTCATCAGTCCCCTAGAACTTAGAACTGCTTAAACCTAACTAACCTAAGGACATCACAAAACACCCAGTCATCAAGTCCTGTTGTTAGCAAAGGCACTCGCGTCGGTCGTACACTGTTATGAACCATTAACGCCAAATTGCCCTGCACTGGTTTAACGGATCACGTTCATCGTACGTCCGCCACTGACACCTGCGGTCATTTCAAGCAGCGTTGCTTGTCTGTTAGTACTGACAGCTCTACGCAAACGCCGCTGATCTTGGTCGTTAAGTGAAATCCGTTGGCCACTAAGTTATCCATGGTGAGAGATAACGCCTGACATTTGGTATTCTCGGAGCCCTCTTGACACTGCGCATCTAGAAATATTATATTTTCTAAGGACTTTTGAAATGGGATGTCCCATACATTTATCTCCAACTACAATTCCACGTTCAGTCCGTTAAGCCCCGTCGTGCGGCCATAGTCACGTCGGAAAACTTTTCACACAAATAATCTGAGTACAAATGGCAGCTCGACCAACGCATTGTCCTATTATATCTTGGGTAAGTGATACTACTGCCATCTGTATATGTACATATCGCTAGCACTTGTCACTTCATTTGTACACTGGCTGTAAGTCATTTCAATAAGCGTGCTTCAAGCCGCAGAAACTCACCTCCCTTGGTTTGCTTCCTCGTTCCATACGACAAGTTTTCATGAATCCTATCTTTCTGCTCTCGGACTGTTGACAGTCTGATCCACAGGCTGCTGCTATTATTCGAGAACGGAATACTTGTACTACTTTGAAGTCATTTTTATAACTGGTTTGTGTACTACTGTAAGTTGTGCTTTGTTGAGAGAGCTGAGGCATGTCGCTAAGAGTTGAATGATGAAATAATTCTCGGAAAAAATGACAAAACAATTTGACGTAGGGAGTGTTGCGCACAAAATTCTGGCTTTATACATTTTTTTCAAGGTACTTGACAATTACTTCAATATAGCGCGACATTTGATTTATCAAAGTTCGAATTAACAAGAGTAGACTGTATATTGTTTCAAAGTCTTTGCATCAGACGTCTAGTGGTGGTAGACCACGTCATGAGAAAGAAATTTTGTTACAGACAAATTTTCGGTGACGAGTCCTATGCGACGCTGTTATCTTTTGGTATTCACCGTCCCTGGGAGGACTATATTTCAGTGAACTATCAGGGTCTATTAACTATGTGTGCTGCATACACTACAGTACACTGGTAGAGTAATTTTTAACAAGAAAACCTTTAGGTGAGTATCTCTAAACGGAGATAGACATTTCACAAGTGCTGTGCCTATCCCGCATATGATTTAGATGACAGGACCAAAGGCAACATATTAGGTATACACACGCCCTGCCACCTCTCCAGGCCATAGCTTGGGCCAACAAGATATACGAGCACTTGGCGCACATCACATCATGTCTTACGAACTGCAGCAACTGCCTGTGGTGGGAAGCGACTTACTGCTTTGCAAGATTTTAATACTTAGTAGCTGCGTACTTAAATACAGTTAAACTCTCCATAACAGTTCACAAAGATAAGGATTTTATTCGCTACCTTTCCATTCACTTACTGATTTCCCGCCTGACCCCGAACGTAGCCGATCGTTCACGATGTACGTCGGGGAAGGAAACTGGTGTGACGTCACAAGTTGGTTGGGTGGTGGTGGGGAAGTATTTCTTGGGCACAGCCCACACAAAAGGACGCCTAGTCGCGCTGCGAAATGTTTGTGAACATTTCGCCTCTAACAACGACAGTTCTGCAAGACGTGTTCCATCGCCTGTAGACATGTAACGCAAAAAGAGGTATATCTCTTACCACGACTTTGCTCCGTTCATTCAGGCTACCGCCGACATGGACCAGTACATTTATTTCAGATCCACTTGACCAAATGTTGTCCGTTCCTCTACATCTTCATGATGATTTTGCTGTGAATACTCCCACCCTCCAAGATTACAACAGTCATGTCCATAGGGCAACAGGCATAGTTGTACAGTACAGTCCTGATTTTACGAACAGCGAGGCACACTATCGCTCCTCTACTGGCCCGCTAAAACTCCCTGTGTTAATTCTGTAGGTAATGTCTTGGCTACTTGTATAGCAGGTGATACTTAAGAATCACTAATCACGAAATTTCGTAGCTCCATGGGATCTAATCATCAATCAGTAGCTTCAGCTTGGTATAGCACTCCGAAAAATACTTGCAGACTCCCTCCCTCACCAATCTGAGGGGATTATCAAGGTTATAGGCGGTGTTATTCGTTGAAAGTAATCAGATTACGGCCATCAGGCTTACACCAGAACGGGGTTTCACACTTACAGCACCTTTTATACATCCCAGTTACCTAAGAAATAACAACAGCTTTAATAAGACACGATTTGTGTGTCTGCAGAGTCAATGTCAGCAAATTATACTGACTATCAACTAATGAAGTTAATATTGGCAATACTCCTAATACTGCTGCTGCTGCCACTAATAAGTAGTTACAATGCCCGGCATGTTTAGTATGTGTCACACGAAGTGTTTGGCCGTGTGCCTTGTCGATATTCATAGCGAATGCAAGCCGCACAAGATACTGCAATCGCTTTTAATCGAAGGGCACATTTAAATTACTGGGTATCAACGGAATGAAAACGTCTTCACCTGCGGCATACCCCATGACGATGGTGGCCTCTGTTACGTTCGGCAACAGGTTCTTCACAGCCACCTTATGTATATATATATATATATATATATATATATATATATATATATATATATATACTCCTGGAAATTGAAATAAGAACTCCGTGAATTCATTGTCCCAGGAAGGGGAAACTTTATTGACACATTCCTGGGGTCAGATACATCACATGATCACACTGACAGAACCACAGGCACATAGACACAGGCAACAGAGCATGCACAATGTCGGCACTAGTACAGTGTATATCCACCTTTCGCAGCAATGCAGGCTGCTATTCTCCCATGGAGACGATCGTAGAGATGCTGGATGTAGTCCTGTGGAACGGCTTGCCATGCCATTTCCACCTGGCGCCTCAGTTGGACCAGCGTTCGTGCTGGACGTGCAGACCGCGTGAGACGACGCTTCATCCAGTCCCAAACATGCTCAATAGGGGACAGATCCGGAGATCTTGCTGGCCAGGGTAGTTGACTTACACCTTCTAGAGCACGGTGGGTGGCACGGGATATATGCGGACGTGCATTGTCCTGTTGGAACAGCACGTTCCCTTGCCGGTCTAGGAATGGTAGAACGATGGGTTCGATGACGGTTTGGATGTACCGTGCACTATTCAGTGTCCCCTCGACGATCACCAGTGGTGTACGGCCAGTGTAGGAGATCGCTCCCCACACCATGATGCCGGGTGTTGATCCTGTGTGCCTCGGTCGTATGCAGTCCTGATTGTGGCGCTCACCTGCACGGCGCCAAACACGCATACGACTATCATTGGCACCAAGGCAGAAGCGACTCTCATCGCTGAAGACGACACGTCTCCATTCGTCCCTCCATTCACGCCTGTCGCGACACCACTGGAGGCGGGCTGCACGATGTTGGGGCGTGAGCGGAAGACGGCCTAACGGTGTGCGGGACCGTAGTCCAGCTTCATGGAGACGGTTGCGAATGGTCCTCGCCGATACTCCAGGAGCAACAGTGTCCCTAATTTGCTGGGAAGTGGCGGTGCGGTCCCCTACGGCACTGCGTAGGATCCTACAGTCTTGGCGTGCATCCGTGCGTCGCTGCGGTCCGGTCCCAGGTCGACGGGCACGTGCACCTTCCGCCGACCACTGGCGACAACATCGATGTACTGTGGAGACCTCACGCCCCACGTGTTGAGCAATTCGGCGGTACGTGCACCCGGCCTCCCGCATGCCCACTATACGCCCTCGCTCAAAGTCCGTCAACTGCACATACGGTTCACGTCCACGCTGTCGCGGCATGCTACCAGTGTTAAAGACTGCGATGGAGCTCCGTATGCCACGGCAAACTGGCTGACACTGACGGCGGCGGTGCACAAATGCTGCGCAGCTAGCGCCATTCGACGGCCAACACCGCTGTTCCTGGTGTGTCCGCTGTGCCGTGCGTGTGATCATTGCTTGTACAGCCCTCTCGCAGTGTCCGGAGCAAGTATGGTGGGTCTGACACACCGGTGTCAATGTGTTCTTTTTTCCATTTCCAGGAGTGTATATATGTGTGTGTGTGTGTGTGTGTTTCTGTATGTACTGTTTGTGTGTGTGTGTGTGTTTCTGTATGTACTGTGTGTATGTATGTATAGCGGATGGTTATAATTAAACTTTCCCTGTTTAATACGTTATAACACGGAATCTAATCACCGTACGAGTACCAAACTTGGTAGCCTTAATGTCAAGGACATGGAGAAGAGAAATAATGCAGAATCAGTTCAATTGAAACACTTGTAATGTGTTGCTACGCAACATCATACCATTATATACCGGTACCATTACTGCTACAAAAATGCTCAATATGGCCCCCATCAGTATCCAGAAGATTCTGAAAGCGCAGGGTTGATAGAACGAAGCATGTCGGTAGGTATGCTGGCTACTTCTCTTGATATGTTGCCCTTCAGAGCAGCACATGTGTGAATGTTCCCCCGGTAAACCCTCTCCTCCAGAAATCACAGGGAGTGAGAACAGGCGATCGTTCCAGAAAAGTATTATGATACGACCGGCTCAAATATATGGCCTACGTCTGGCCAAATTTTCATTACGGGATCGTTTAGTAATCTGAAGTACATCAGCCAAGAACTTTTAAAGACTTTTGGTAATAACCTTCCCCATTTATGAGCTCGTTTTATTTGTTTGTAGGATATGGAGCGATGCTGAGTCCTTCTTGCACATTGCAGTTATGTGCTCATTTATGTTTTCGCCTGTTACTAGTCTTAAGCTCTATGTTAAGGGAGAGAAGTCGATATTTGCTCCGTATAGATATAAAAATGGTAGGGACCCCCGATATTTCGGGCTAATGAGCCGAGCACGACAAACCAGTACCACTTCGGATTTGGATGGATTGAGCTTTAACACGATATCCTGTGACAAATTTGACAGAGCACACAGATCGTTATTGAGATTTTTTTTGCACCTCTCCAGGTTTATTGGGCAGGAATGGAGGTCATTAGCAAACATGTTGTATTTGAAATTGGACGAATACTGATGACTAATCACTGGCGTACAGTGAAACAGTGTAGGACCTAATACCACACCTAGGGGTCGCCTGACATGACTTGCCTCTGTTGTGACTTCATGGCGCCGGACAAGTCAGAGTGCTGACGAGACGTCAGATATCAGCGACACAACTTCACTGCACTCGGCGAAAATTTAAGCCTCCAGGTTTACCACGTAAACTGTCGAATCCGACAGTGCCATGGACTACGCTGAAAAAGAAGCACATGATAGTCACCTCTTGTGCATCCATGGCCAGCTTCAGGTCATCTGTTAGCTTTGTTAACGCAGATGTTGTGTTGCGATGTCTTCGTCTAATGAATTGCTTGTTGTTTCGTAGTTCATCAGGTGGTCGTGGTCTATACATTCCACACCCTTGGACAGTGCAAAATGAATGCAAATAGGTCGGTTATCAGAGGGTTCTGTTGCAACGCCTTATTTAGAAATTGGTTTAACTAGTCCTGTTCACAAGCCAGAGGAAAACCTGGGTATTGAGTGGTTGAAGATAAATGTTACAGTGGGCAGTAATGGTCAAGTTATAAGCTTCATCATTTAGACTGTCACCAAAAATCGGCTGTTTGACACAGAAGATTCTTCAATCTGACATCAGATTTCAGAAAAATATGTGCCCACAGTCAATCTCTAAGCATCTTTAGAGTACCTAAAAATATTACTGACCGACGAGCCAAGATATAGTAACGGTTGCCATAAAAAGACCAATGTCATGGCATAAAATGTATAAAGTTGTAACATGGGCTTAAGTCCTTCACGTCGAGCAATTTTGACTGTAAGACGGCCCAGTAGGTTGCAATACTTCACAGAACACCACACTCGTATGACAGATCTTGTCTTTCCAGGTATGCTAATCATTTAACTCAGCCGTTTATTTACTGAGGGAACATCGCTCAAAATGGTATCAGTATCACATTGTAATTTCACGTTTTGTACATAAAAATTCCTCTACACGATTCAAAATACGCACTGAAGACTACAGAGGCAATCACAGAATCTTCATCATTTCGAAGAAGTAATGTGCACGCTCTTACTCCATCATCCAATATTTTTCGCTACTCTCGATGTTAAGAAAGGGATTTTAAACTCACAAACACATTTTATGAGACAATTCCTGGGATATTTGATGTTTCAGTAATTATTATTACTCCTTACACCTTCAGGTTCTGCCTACTACACCATTAACTCAACTGTCAGGAGATCCGGTTTCATTTGTAACAAAAATACCCTACAGCAAAGGCCTGCCATGCACAGGAATGCCGCGTAGCGATAAAATCCATAAGCGAAGTGGAACCCTTTGTTCGTGCGACATTTTCAATTTAAAACGCGTCAACTGATATTTAATTTCAAATTTAATCTAATATCTGCTTTCGAAGGTCCTTTCTTCGTAAAGGCGTCGCCCGGTTATTGTCAGTTTCTCGGCGCTGTGGAATTTCCTCCCACCTATTGTTTGCCTTTACTCCAGACCTTCCAGACGGACTGAGCTGGTGGCTCATATTGTACTCACTGTACTGACTGAGAAGATTGCATCACACTGCAGTACACTTTAATATATTGCTTTGACGACTAACAGCGAGATACTTGAAAGTTTTTAAGAGACTCTGATTCCACGAAATCAACACCAATATCTGTTCAGAAACTCATTTAACTTTTCCAGATTTATTTTTGTTTGTGGACGTAACGCAGTAGAGAACGGTAATGGCACTAATTCAAGGCAGGAGCTCGACTCGTTTACCGAAACGTAAAGTAAATTTTGTGTGTAAGTAATAAAGCTTTGCCTTGAGAAAGTACGCGAAATTGGGTGAGGCAAAGAGCCTCTGGGAAAAGCGAAATCTACAAACGAGATTAGTCTGAATGGATTCGAAACCTTAGTTATTACTGGCATTGTTAAGGGGAACAAGAACGATTTTTCAAAATTTTCTGACTTTCTGCATATAAGTATACAAAAAATGTGCAGTAAAGCATTCACCTGCACCATTATACCCAAAAATTGCTAGGATACCAAAATGTATGTATTGTAATGTCAACGCTAGTAATAACATTCACTCCCAAAGTAACGAGCACAAATACTTTGTAACAGGTATGTCACTCGTCAATACCGAATACATACGGTATAAAATTCAGTCGCTTCTTTAACAGCCTTACTCAGCATATGTGATGACGGAAGCATTATCTGTCATAAAACGTTGCATTGTGCGGAGTACGATTAAAATGGTAGGATGCTACTAATTATTGCTGATACCGTAGAACAACTGCTCCTGTGCATCCAAACAACAGATAAGCACCCTGAAGGGGTGGAGGAATCGAAATGAAAATTCACGGGTGGAAAAGATATGTGTTGTTATTTCAGAGATTACAATATGGAGTAATGTTTACAAATTACTTGGCTGTACGAGTTTTAGCCGGCCGCGGTGGTCTCGCGATTCTAGGCGCGCAGTCCGGAACTGCGCAACTGCTACGGTCGCAGGTTCGAATCCTGCCTCGGGCATGGATGTGTGTGATGTCCTTAGGTTAGTTAGGTTTAAGTAGTTCTAAGTTCTAGGGGACTGATGATCACAGCTGTTAAGTCCCATAGTGCTCAGAGCCATTTGAACCATTTGTACGAGTTTTCGTCCCTTCTAGTCTGAATGCGTGCAGTTATTCGGTTGGGAAGTGTCATAAACCCCTCCAGAGGCTAGCTGGCCCTCAACTGTCGTATATGGTCTTTGATATCCTGGGCACTCACACAGAGACAGTGTTGTCGTCCGCGCTGGTCCCAATCATATTTTATTGGGAACTGATCTGGGGACCCTGCTTGCAAAGAGAGAGCTTCAGAATATTGCTTATAGACACATTTGCTATGTGTGAATGACCATCGATCTGCTGAAATATGGCGTCACGATAGTGCCACACGAGTGGTTACACACGAGGAAACTGAATGTCTGCGACGTAACTTTGTGCCGTCAGAGTTCTCACAATCACTGCAAGTCTTGGTTTGAAGCTACATCTGATGGCTGTACACATTACGAGGCCTAGAACAACACCACTGTGCCTCTCCAAAGTATTGGAAAAACGGGACGTCACACCAGGTGGCCGCTATACTCGCCGACGATGGTCGTTTGGATTAGTGCAGAACCGCGATTCATCTGCGAAAATAAAGCGACGCCTTTCATCAGTAGTCAATGCACCTCGGTCGTGGCAACCCTCCAGACGGAGCCGTTGTGATGATGATGGCAGCCTACATTGGAAGGTAATTCCCTGCTTCGGCTGCTGCTAGTCTTTGACCAACGGTGTGGGATGACACAGAAATAGTATGGGGTTCGTTGCCAGTTCTCGGATCGCAGATCCAGACGTGTCGCTGTTATGATGTGATTCGGGTACAATATGGGGATCGTCTCTTGTGGTGGTCAGATGTCGTCGGCTGGAGCCTTGGAGACGAGTATGGCTGCCCTCATGGTCCCAAGCAGTCCGACATATGGCCAGTGATAGGTGCGAGTGCCCACAAAGCTGGATACTACTTGATTTGACTAGTCGCATAAATGGAGACCTGCAGTGAGGCTCCTATCAAACTATGTCAGGTGCTGATAATGCTGTATCACACGAGCACGTGACATCTCCTATCCTCCACAGTAATTAACAGTACCTGATACTGTTCGCGCCATTTATATAACCTATCAGGCCGGATAACAACACTAAAAGCGAACAAAACTGATGCACTCTGTGGCCGTTTTACCTATTACAGATAATTGAAATTTTAATTTTTTACATACCCGATTATGATGTTTACGTGTGTCAAGTCACACTGATATCCGGCCATGTTTCCTGAGTGATTTATTTTACGTCAGGCAGTGTGTTAAACCACCTCCTTATTTTTCCTCGCCATATGTCTTCGGTAATACGAATCCATTCTGGTACTGTGTATTATTTAATGTGATCTACCCATCCACTATTACGTCGTCACCTCGGTGTTTTCCTATTTTTTGGGATCTGCCATAGTTCATCCACTGTCCACCCTTTTCGCTATACGCTATGTGATCAAAAGTATCCGGACACCCCCAGAAACATTAGACATCGTGAGAGAGCAGAATGCCACCCCCCCCCCCCCCCCCCTCTCCCCCGCAACTCACGGACTACGGACTTGGAACGTGGTTCAAATGGTTCAAATGGCTCTAAGCACTAAGGGACTTAACAGCTGAGGTCATCAGTCCCCTAAACTCATAACTACTTAAATCTAACTGACCTAATGACAGCACAAACATCCATGCCCGAGGCAGGATTCGACCGGCGATCGTAGCAGCCGTTCCGGACTGAAGTGCCTAGAAATGGTCACTCGCCGCGGCCGGCTTGGAACGTGGTCAGGTGATTGGCTGCCACTTGTGTCCAACGCCTGTACGCGAGATTTCCACATTCCTAGACATCCCTAGGTCCAGTGTTTCCGATGTGATAGTGAAGTGGAATCGTGAAGGGACACGTACAGCACAAAAGATTGAACGCCAACCTCGTCTGTTGACTGGCAGAGACCGCTGACAGTTGAAGAGGGTCGTAATGTGTAATAGACAGACATCTATCCAGACCATCACACAGTCATTTCAGATTGCATCAGGATCCACTGTAAGTACTATGACAGTTAGGCGGGATGTGAGGAAACTTGGATTTCATGGTCGAGCAGCTGCTCATAAGCCACACAACACGCCGGTAGGTGCCAAACTACGCCTCACTTGGTGTAAGGAGCGTAAACACTGGACGATTCAACAGTGGAAAAATGTTCTGTGGAGTGACGAATTACGTTACAGAATGTGGCGAACCAATGGCAGGGTGTGAGATCCACTATCACAGCACAGGCCTACACTGATTTTTAAGCACCTCCTTGCTTCCCACTGTTGAAGAGCAATTCGGGGATGGCGAGTGCATCTTTCAACACGATCGAGCACCTGTTCATAATGCGCGCCCCGATGGAGGGCGCAACGAAGAACTTGTAAGTCACTTCAGCCAGGTGTCCGGATACTTTTGATAACATAGTGTATGTCCCATCACATCCACTTCATTTTCATTACAGTCGTAATTACGTTCGACCCGTGTTGCCTTATCTATTGTTTGATTTCCTTCTCTCCTGCTATTTCCCAATATTCGCTTTCACATTTGTCAATGAGGAACACTCAAGTTTTGGAAGGTTTCCTCTCTAAAGTCCTGCTTTACTGTTTTAAACATTCACCTGAAAACACTTAAAACGATTTGTTCTTAAACGTTATTTTGCTTACCAACGGCAGTCCAAACCATTTGTACATTCTGTTTATTTAACTTTGTCCGTCCATTGGCAGTTATGACATCTTTTCGTCAGTAATAATTTTAGTACCAACTACTACGTATACTCACAACGTTTCAGTTGCAGTCTTGAAAAAAATTATAATATTAAATAATTTTTGTTTGGTAGCAGGTACATGTGTTCAGCCCTAGCACACATTTAAATCCCTGATGCACAGCACTGTAACACGCTGATAGACGAGCTAAAACAGAACGCCGCAAGTGATAGTGCAGTGATTCGTTTTTGTCTGCTACAGGAACGTTCCAGCTGACTCCGGCCAATCGAAACGGCTAAAGAGGTCATCTGGATTGGTCTGACACAACTGACCGCTGCTGTCGAAAACGTACCACCGAATGATACTCAATTTCGTTCTGGACTGCGCTATGTTTTTTCGTTCCTCTGGCTGTTTGCTGCGATACTGTGCTCAGGAATTCCAATATGTGTCAGACTGTATCCATTTACATGCAGACAATCTCTATGTCTTACTTCGTAGTTTTTATATCTCTGGTCATACATTGTTATCATCAGTTTCTTCAAGGTTGCAGGTCAACTTCATGTAATACGTAGCGATGTGAATCAAGGCAATTGCTGTACTTCAAGTACACTGATGCAACAATGAAACTGGGGTAGACATGGGTATTCAATTACAGAGATATGTCAACAGGCAGAACACGGCGCTGCGATTGGCAACGCCTATATAAGACGACAAATATCTGTCGCAGTTGTTAGATCGGCTACTGCTGCTAGAATGGCATGTTACCGGGATTTAAGTGAGTTTGAACGTGTTGTTATAGTCGGCATACGAGCGACGAGATGAAGCATCTCCGAGGTAGCGATGAAGTGAGGAATTTCCCGTACGACCATTTCACGAATGTACCGTGAATATCAGGAATCCGGTAAATCATCGTATTTCCGACATCGCTGCAGCTGGAAAAAAATCCTGCAAGAATGGGACCAACGACGACTGAAGAGTATCGTTCAAAGTGACAGAAGTGCAATCTTTCCGTAAATTGCTGCAGATTTCAATGCTGGGCCATCAACAAGTGTCAGCGTTTGACCATTGAACAAAACATCATCGATATGGTCTTTCGGAGCCACTCGTGAACCCTTGATTGCACGACACAAAGCCTTACGCCTCACCTTGGCCCGTCAACACCGACATTGGACTGTTGATGACTGGGAATATATTGCCTCGTCAGACGGGTCTCGTTTCAAATTTTATCTAGCGGATGGACTTGTACGTATGTGCAGACAACATCACGAATCTATGGGCAGTGCATGTCAGCAGGGGACTGTTCAAGCTGGTGGAGGTTCTGTAGTGGTGTGGGGCGTGTGCAGCTGGAGTGATATGGGACCACTGATACGTCTAGAAAATTTGGAAATTTGTGTAAGTCCTATGGGGCCAAACTGCTGAGTCATCGGTCCCTAAGTTTGCACGCTACTTAATCTACGTAATTTACACTAAAGACGACACACACACCCATGCCCGAGGGAGGACTCGAACCTCTGTCAGTGGAAGCCGCGCGAACCGTGACAAGGCGTACCCGTGAGGCCATACATCTAGATACGACAGGTGACACGTACGTAAGCATCCTGTCTGATCACCTGCTTCCATTCATGTTCATTTTGCATTCCGACGGACTTGGTAAATTCCAGCAGGACAACGTGAAACCCCGGTCGTGCTGCTCAGAAGAGATCTCCACCCCCTCATACTCTTAAGGATTTATGAACAGCCCTGAAGGATATGTGGTGTCAGTTCCTTCCAGCCTGCTCTAGAGCTTATAAATATTGACTCATCAGTCGGGCTGCCTGGAATTGGTGGGTCATCAAGGTCCTTTAAAATGTGTACTTGTCCAATGAGGCGACCATCACTCACACGACATCCTGAGTATGTTTCTAATATAGAACGCGCTGCCTACCAGTTACCTCGACTGTCGGCTAGAAAATTGAAATTAACCATACCAACAAGTAACAAGCACTTCAGTATATCTGAAGGATTACTCAGATAATTATTAATTAAACCTTGACAAGAATTACAAATTACTGTCGATAATGTTAACGCACAACGGTGTTACTACTACCAAGGGAAGCTAAATAGTTTAAGTGTAAAACAACAATCCTGCTCATCACCAACACACGGGGCCAGCCGCTGAAACATGAGCACACGCTAGCCCGAAACAGATACCCTCCGCCTCATGCACCATTCTCTTCATAACTCCGCCCCCCCCCCCCCCCCCCCAACCGTCTGCCCGATTACCACTTCCGCGGTTTTTTCGCCACGGAACGCTAGCTAGGGGTTCATGTGCAGCACTGATGTTCACTGGTGATGCCCTCTGAGCCATCGAGCCACTGGGCGCCCATTAGCACTAGGAGGTGTCAGCCTGATGCAGGTATAGGGCTCCTACCTAGCTGCCTCTGCCGCTACGCCGGGGCGTCCAACAGCCAGCCTTACCCACCACCTACGCTGGCTAAACCACCTCACTCGCAACTGAAGCGGCACAGCCGTAAACCCTGGAATGCGTTTTGGGACCTGTATCTATTTGTTTTACACTTCAACTGTTTAGCTGCTGTTTACCACGAAGGCAGCCCCCGCCCCCCCCCCCTCTGGCAGTAGTAACAACTGTTGTGCGGAAGCACTATCGATAGTAATTTGAAATTCTTGTCAAGGTTTAGTTAACAGTTGCCCGAGTAATCCTTCAGGCATACTGAAGTGCTTGTCACTTGTTGCTGTGGCTAACTTAAAGTTACCGCCAACCATTTATAAGCGATTGAAGTAACTGGCAGCCAGTGCGTTGCAACCTGAAAAGATACATTCCATTGTTTGGCACGTTTGATTAACTTGAATATTAAATGTTTTGGAGTTTAATATCTATGATTTAATGCTGTTAAAACTCTCGTGCCCACTTTCGCTCTAGCCTTATGTACGTTAGCTTTTGAGATGGGCGAATGAACTGTTGTTTTATCCATGCTTTATTTAAGACATGTTTTCTGTGTATTGTAGTTGAGCGAGTATTAACTCCACGATATGCGCCACATATTGGTTGCCCGAGCTCTACCTCAGAAAGTAATGTGCAGTCTGCAGGCTTGCACCGTGATCACAAAGTGGGGTGGTTCCTCATAATTCGTTGATAGTGGTCTAAGGAACATCTCTGAGTAAATTTTTGATCTATAATTTTGGACGTATAAAGAGTATATATGTTGCATTTTTTAATAAAAAAATATTTAAAACCTGAAGCTAATAAACTCCATTCTAATGCAATTGAAACATAATGCCAATTTGGTTTCATAATGTAGATGAACGTTATAGAATTGCACTGTTTCAATTAGAAAGTATTTAACGCCTGAAAATCGCGAATTGCTTCTTGTAATACTTTTGGAAAATAATGCAAAATTTTGAGTCTCTGCGTAGATGAACTTTTTCTTGTGGTGCACTGTTTTAACAGGAAAGAAAGTCAATTATTGCATCTAGTAAATGCAATCGAGGAATATCAGTTCGGTTACGGTGAAGAGTAGGTTAAAGAGAAGGGAGCCTATATTTATAGCCTTTTTGGATTTAGAGTAATCGTTCACCTTGACTGGGTTATACTCTTCAAAATTTGTAAGGTAGCAGGGATAAAACACAGGGAGCGAACATCTGCTACAGAAACCAAACAGCAGTATGGGAGCCGTAGTACATTAAAAGGAAGCAGTACGTTAGAAGAGAGTGAGGCAGGTTTCTTACCTATCGCTGGTGCCATTCAAAATGTACAATGAATAAGGAGTAATTAATCCACAGATTAATTTGGAAAGAGAATTAAAATTCAGGGAGAAGAAAGGTAAACTTTTGAGTCCGGCGTTGACATTACAATTTTGGTAGAGACGGCAATGGGGTTAGAAGGGCAGTTGAGCTGAATGTATGGTGTCTTTTCAAGGTTATAAGATGAAGATCAGTAAAAATAAATTGGGCTAACGGGATTTAGTAGAATTGAATTTGGTGATGCTTGTAGAAATAGAGTGAGAGAGGAGAGATGATAGTAGTAGATGAGTTTTGCTATTTGGGTAGAAGAATAAACGACGGTTGCTGAAGTTCGGAGGACATAAAATGGAGACTGACAATCTAATGAGAAGTATATCTGAAAAAAGAGGTAAAGTTAAGTGTTAGAATGTCTTTTCTGAAGGTATTTGCCTAGAGTATGGCCTTGTGCGGAAGTGAAACGAGGACTACAAACTTTTCAGACAAGATGAGAAAAGCAGTTTTTGACATTTGGTGGTGACGTGGTGAAAATTAGTTGAGTAAATTTTTAACTATCTGTTACTGACCACGCGTTCCTGTCGCTCAGTCTGGTTAAATGGAAAAGAAATGAGAAGAAAAATCACACATTTCTAATGAATGTGGAAATTCGCCCTCCCTGTCCACCTTCTCCTCTCTCTCTCTCTCTCTCTCTCTCTCTCTCTCTCTCTCTCTCTACCCATGTTCTCCTGCCTCCTCTCTCTCTCCCCCCTTTGAGCTCATCACATCCCCCCTCTTTTCCATCTCCACCGTCTCCTCCACCCTTTCTCCGTTCACCTCGTGTCCCCTCTTTCTACCCATCTCCTCCTTTCTACTTCCTACGTTCATTTCCTGGTATCACTATGTTTATCTCCTACCCCCCTCTCTCTCCCTCTGATCTGGAGCCTTGTTTATTGTTACTGCAAATTCAGATTTTGTAAAGGTTTTGCAATAATAAGTGCCAGATACAATGAGTATCAGTTGTTTTCACAGCGTAGATAACAGCGCAGGAGATCCTGACAATTCGGTTTTAGTAAACGAAACGATGACGAAGTTTGGCAGGCCACTTGAATTTGCACCCGCAACGGTCTGATTGGCTAACTTCAATGCTAATTAACTTGTGAACGGCTCAAGGTATCGAATTTTTTCTTAACAATTATTTCTCAGCGCAGCCTACCCTGCAACACCTTTACAAGCTTTAAGACGTATTCTTACCACCCTGTATATGTAATATGTCCTTCCGAATGTTCATTGGAGTACTGTGTAAAATTCTAAGCAAATCGGTCAAGAAATTTTCGAGAATCTGGTAATAACGTTTCCCTTTCTACGTTAGATATTTAATTATATATTATATACCTACTTAAAAATAAGTGTAGAAACAGAAGAATGTGGTAATAACATTTCCCTTTATACCTTTTTATTATATACCTACTTAAAAACAGCTATAGAAAAAGAAGTTTGTGTTTGCATGCAATGTTCTGTCAAAATTTCGGAGCAACCAGTCAAGGATTTAGGAGATTTAAAATTCTGAAGAAATGAACATTCACGTTCTTACATCGTTTTCCCCTATAATTATTATATATGTTTTTATATAGCTTGTGGCACCCAGTAGTTATATAAAAGTATGTGCGTGTTCGAACGAAACTTTTTGTCAAAGTTTGCAAGCCGTTGATGATGAACTTTTGGAGATTTAAGATTCAGAGAAATCGAACATTTACATTTTTATTTATGTAGATGTAAGTGTTCGTCTGTTCAATAAGTTACATGTCTGAAAGTTCTTCACCAGCTCCTTTGAAATTTTGACAGAACACTGCATTCGAATACACACGTTTTTATATTTTTATATACGAACAACGTGTTTTCGTGTATCTACCAGAGGCCAAGTGGCTCGAATACTGTTATAAGGTCGTAATGGATGTAGAAGTCAGTAGTTATATATAGATGAGGAGGCCACATAGTTGGCTAATACGGATAATTGCATCTAACTAGTCTTTGGACTGGAAGAGCACAACAGCATAATTAACGTGACTACTCATCGTATGTAGATGTAACTGTACGTACAGGTTAACGCTTGCAGCTACTATTTTTTTTTCTTCCTTTCGCCAGTTGTAGGCGAAGAGCCTGTTTTTCTGCGCCACAGTAATGCGGCTCGTTTAAGCGCAAAGGAAGCGTGCCGAGTCCACAGTGATTACGGTGTCGCCAGCAAACTCGACTCACCCCAGCGCAGGTTTCCTCTCCGTGCTTAAGCGAGGGGGTGGTCGTGTAATGGAAGGAGTAACAGGCTTAAACAGGCAGTGCTTACGCGGTGCCGGAGCCGGGACTGGCGTAATTCTGCAAACAGTACACGCTTTATCCATCACCGGACTCCCCGGCCTAATTCGCGCGCGACGCCTAATGAAACACATCCTTATTTATGGGGTTAATACAGAGTTACTGCCCGTGCGCCCTGGCCGGCGCGTGCCGCAGCCGTTAGGGGAGGGCCAGCTCAAATTTGCCCCTCCCTCCAAGCCCCTGGCAGTCCTACGTCATGCACCCCAGCGGTAGGCAACAAGCGAATTACTCGACGAACATGCACCCCGACATACGAAATCACTCCTACTGCCTTCTGGCCGTGAATGGATAAGGAGATAATTCTTCCTTCTTCTATATATTTCTGTTACTAGTTGGGTTCCTGGCGTAGCCTGTGTATGTACTTATTTCAGTTCCGTTAGTCCGTCTCCTAATTCCCACTTCATCTGTCCGTTCCTCTGCCCCCTTCCCATCTCCTCCTCCCCACCTCTCTCTGACCACCTCATCCATTCCAAGCCCCCCCCCCCCCCAGACTCTCCATCCATCTCCTCCTGACCCTCTTTTTGTCCACCTGCTAGTTCCCCATCTCCCTGCCCATCTGCTCCTCCCCACACTTTCTGTCCATCTACTCCTACCCCTTCTGTTCCTCTACTCTTCCAACCACTAACTACATCTCCTCCCACCCCTCTGCTTATTTAACTCTTCCAGCCAATCTTTCAGTCCATCTCGTCCTCCAGTTCTCGCTCTGCCCATCTCCTCTTCCCTTCCTCTTTCCATTTGCTCCCCCCCATCTCTCTGCCTGTCTCCTCGTCTTTCTCTGTCCATTTCCTTCTCACACTCTGTCCATCTCCTCGTTCTCCATATGTGTTGTGATCTCCTCTTTGCCCCTTTCTGTTGGCTCTTCCTCCTCCCCCAATTCTGTCTACACGTTATCACACACCTCCCCAACAGGAGGTTGACAGTTTTTACCTCCACAGTATTTCTTTACAGTTAGTAAGTAACATATGAATTCAAATTGATGGAAATCGATCTAGAGGTTTAGGAGGACCACAGATTTGCCCGCAATATTCCACCAATATTTCACATACATTTAATACATTTCACTTATATTTGTGCATATGTGTCATCCGTGTCTCTATCGAATTTCGCCATGCAATTTGGTTTTAACACATCTCAGCGCTTATGACATCATATCTCCTCAACTATGGGTCGTTCAATGGTATAATTTTGCAGATGCATCCAGTGATATGTGTTAATACTGTCTACAAACTGTGTCGTTAATACAGTTGGTAATAAAGAAGTAACAAATGGAAGCGTCATGCATCACGTGACAATTTTACTGCCTGAACAGAGAGAATGCAGTACGTAATGAACTTTTCTCTTTTCAACATTTTGCAGGGGACATCAACGAGAAAAAGTTTCATTAAGGTCTGAAATTATATGTAGAGTTGGTTGTAAGCCACTAAGTGATCTCATTCTCAAATATCGGATGAATAAAGAGTGGGTATTGGCGCATCGTTGGCTACACTTCTTTTTTATCCCCAGGCCTATCGCCTTTCCTAGGTAAGAGGTTCTTAGCCCCTCAACGATTATTTCCAGACAGTAAGTGACATGTTTACCAAGTTTGATTGAAACTGGTCCAGTTGTTCAGGAAAAGATGTGGAATAAACATATGTATATACACATACATTTTATAATCTGTATGGATGAAAAAATTTTACAAGAAAAGTAAATGGTTTATACTGCTACAACACTCACGATTAATTTACCATTCTTTTAAAATACGATCATCTTAGAGTCCACAGCATCTTTTCCACCTTGAAACAAGAGCATTATAAATCGCGGTGAAAATCTTGGGCCCTCCCCTAAGTCACTAGGGAACAGAACTTTTCACGGTCTCTGCATATTCGGTGTGATTCTCCAGAAAATCTTTACGTGGGCAGAGCAGACGGACGCCTGATGGTGCAACAAATTTGCTGCTACTACTTTCTTTGCCTCTTTATTCTAGTCGGTGCACTCTCCCGATACAGGGGGTGCACAAACCTAGGAGAAGACCTGTTTTTCAGTGATGGTCATCACTCGGCATTTGTTACCCGTCGGTCGTCATGAATAATTTTTTCGACACGCTGTATGCTTTGTGAAGACACTGGAGTCGTTAGTCGTCCTACAGCTTCTTTACAGCGACGAAACCAATCGTCCAAAGTTGCTGACGTCCACCGTATCAGCTCCGTACACATTCTTCAGCATTTCAATAGAGCGTTGGGTGTTTCACCTTCTGATTAAGGAATTCAATCACAGAGCGCCTTCTTATATGTACGTCTTTGTCGAATGTTTTCTGACTTGCCGACCGATGTGGCCGAGAGGTTCCAGGCGCTTCAGTCTGGAACCGTGCGACCACAACGGTCGCAGGTTCGAATCCTGCCTCGGGCATGGATGTGTGTGATGTCCTTAGGTTAGTTAGGTTTAAGTAGTTCTAAGTTGTAGGGGACTGATGACCTCAGATGTTAAGTCCCATAGTGCTCAGAGTCAATTTTTTCTGACTTATCGATTGCTATCATCTGTTGATATTGAACGCTGTTACTGAAATGGGCTGTAAAAGAGTCTGCAGAACTGCCTCAAATGCGTTACCATTACATTATCAAATTAATATAGAAGAGGAAAAGGATGTCGTGCACTGTAACTGGTTCTCATAATACGATACTGTGCATTGCAGGAAAGATTCTGGTGAAGTGGTAATGGAAATAAATCTCGGGAAACATCTTAAGGTAGATTTCGCAATTTAGATATCGATGTATAGTATGTACATACGGATGTAAATTGAAATTTCTTTATACAGTTTGTCGACTATCTCTATTTTGGTTTTTGGGTTTTTATCTCCAACATGTATTTCAGAGTGAAAACCCTGTGCTCACGGTTTTCAACAGTCGCATGAAGTTTTCCGCCTTCAGCTGGTGAGACTGTTGCGTCTGAAAGGTACAAGTGTAAAAAACACTAGAGCGCTATCGAAAACAAAGTACAAAGTGATGAAATAACTACTTGTCGAGAGAAACTGCATCACTGATGACCCATGGCAACATTCCTCAAATTGGTTTCTTTTGATTCTACAAATGTCGTCACAAAGGCAAGAAGGAGAAATTGGAAACAGGCTCTATGCGTCCAAAGATTCCCATTTAGATGATGACCTCTACGGATATGTTGTTAGTAACGCTGACTTATTCTTGTATTTATAAAACATAATTGCTCAGTAACGACAGCTTCAGCAATTCAATCCGACAGATTCATGAAGATGTTGAAAACACTGATGGAGCTTCCGTTCCAAAATACGTACCGTAAATAAAAACCTAAAAACTGCAATAGATACACATGACGTACTTTTAGCTATAACTATTGTAGGTGCAAACGAAAGGGTCGAGTAGAGGACAGCGAAAATATAAAACAATCCTAATAAATAGAGTTCCTGACAAAAAGGTAGCTCGGGGAGTGTTCCCGAATATCCAAAATTCAGATATGCACTTGAGGACAAACGCACAAGAAATGTTCAACATGATCACCCTCCATGTGAAGGCAGACTTTAGTACCTCGTTGACGCTCGGACACGGTCAGAAACACCTGCGTATTCAGAATGCACTGACAATCATCCAAAGCGAGGTCACGGAGCTCTACAACATCATCAACAGGGTTGGAATACACCAAAGCCTTTAAATATTAAATATCACCACGCAAAAAGAAATCGATTGGTTTCAAGTTGTAGGATCTGCGAGGCTGTAGTATTGGCAAACCACAAACGATACACTCATTTCGAAGAATCGCGCTACGTATTCCTGAACAGAAACACAAATGTGTGCCAGTGCACCGTCATGTATGTACCATTTTCACATCCTTCCACCATAAGGAACTTCATCTAATTAATCGGTCAGCTTGCGTTGCAGAAAGTGAAGGTACATATGGCCACTAAGATGGCCAGTTGCGAAACGTGGACATGTCGGAGAAATAGTTGGTTTCCAGACCCATGAGATTATCTACTGGTTTCTTTGTCCTTTCGTTTGTACCTATAACAGTCAAATAGCCTGTAAATGTTTAACTGTTTCAGTGTGCCATATGAAACCATTATAGATTCCATTATAATAACGAATTTCACGTTGGGGGCGTCTGCAGGCATCTGAATAAAGGCTATTTTTTTTCTTTTGTCAGACAAGTTTGGAAGTACAAATACAACCTTTATTCAGATGCATACAGACAGTTTTAATCCAAACATTATTTATACACACTACCCAGCCACATTTATGTGACTGTCTGTAAATAGCTTGAATAATCACTTTTTGCAGCGCGGACTGCTGCAAGACTTACAAGAAGAGAGTCAATGAGATTCTGGAAGGTACTGACAGGGACATGGAGCAATATTGACTCGAATGCCATGGTCAGCTGTTAGGTTTATCAGTTGATGATCCATGGTACAAACAGCCCGATCGAGGTAGCCCCACAGATTCTGAATTGGGCTTCAATTCGGGGAGTTTGGTGGGCAAGAGAGAACTGAAAACTCATCCTGGTGCTCTTTGAACCATACATATACGTCGCGAGCTGTGTGACACGTTTCATTGTCCTCCTGATAATTGCCATCGTATTGGGGAAACGAAAACTGCAAGTAGTTGTGGACATAGTCTGCAAGGATAGATGCAAATATGTGTTGATCCATTGTGTCATCCAGAATGACGAGATCACCCACAGAATTCCTTTAATACATCTCCAAACTATAGCGCTCTGCCCTCGGCGCCAGTTTTTGTTAGCAATATTTTGCCACGCGCTGTATATTTTAACGACGGCGGCACGGGAACAGTTTAACAACTGAGCCGTTTTCCAAATACATGCTCCCTTGATTCGAAAGTCAATGATCATGTCCTTATAGACGTCAAATAAATCGCGAAATCTCCCTATTATAACAACTATGCTGTTGTGTAATTTCCCCCCCCCCTCCTCCCCCTCGAATCGTTTTATATCCACTACACAGCTAGTGCTGCCATCTGCCAACTCTGTTTGATTATTGCATGTTGATATCGAACATAGGCAATGGTTACATTAATTTGACTGGGCCGTGCAGTATTAATAACTGCGTATTCACAGATAATCAACATCGAAAGAAATTTTTATTTTACAGTTTTATTCAGTTTCTCCAGTTTCCAACAGAATACCACTCGCAGATGAGATGATGAATTTTGACAGCTCCATTTAACGCGGGTAATTTTCAGTGTCATTTAAACATGCTACGATTTAGCGAATTCGTAGCAGTGGAAACTGTGCAGCGTAGAGACTTACATAATTTTACAAAATCAAAGAACTGTTTCGATACACTCAATAAACTTCAATTTAGTACTTTTTATGAAAATAGTCATACTGCGTGTCTGTATCTGCAACTATACTGGCAAACCACTGCCCAGTGCATGGTAGAAGCTATTATTTCCCACTACACCGCTTATTAGACGTTCCTTCTGTTCAATTTGAGTACGGAGTGCGAGAGACAGATTTTGTTAACGTTTCTGTGTGCGCTGTAATTAGCGTAATCTCAGCTTTGCGGTCCCTGCGGCGGAGATATGTAATTAATTAGCCGTAGTATTTTCCTAGATTGCTCACTTCATACAGGTTGATTAGCTTATGAGCATTCATTCTTTTTTACTCTATCTCTCCCTCTCCCTCTCTCTCTCTCTCTCTCTCTCTCTCTGTCTCTGGGCTGGGAAGGTATAGTGTTTGGATGTGTGTGTGTGTGGGGGGGGGGGGGGGGAGTTTGTGTGTGAGAGTAAGATAGTTGTCTTGTGTGTATGTGTGTGTGACCTAGACAGAGGGAAAGAGAGAAGCATAAGCACCAATTGCTATATTTGCGGCTGACCTTATATGACATTCCATTTCGTATTTTTAGAAATCTATTTTTTTAATCATTAGTAATCTGACTGGTCTGATGCAGCCCACTACGAATTCCTCACCTGTACTAACCTCTGCATCTAAGAGTAGCACTTACACCCTTCATCCTCAGTTATTTACTGGGTTTATTCCAATCTCTACTTTCCCTTACAGTTTTTACCCCCACAGTATCTTCTAGTACGATGGAGGTTATCCCCTGATGCATTAGCACATGTCCTATCAGCCTGTACCTTCTTCTTGTCGCTATTTTCTGTATATTCCTTCCTTCGCAGATTCTATGTAGAACCTCCTCGTTTGTTGTCAGTCCATGTAATTTTCAGGATTCTCCTGTAGTACCACATCTCAAACGCTTCGAATCTCTTCTGTTCCAATTTTCCCACTGTCCATGATTCACTATCACACAATCACACAATGCGGCGCTCCAAACGTACGTACTTAGAACTTCCTTCCACAAATTAAGGCCTGTCTTTGATATGAGTAGAATTCTCATGACCAAGAATGCCTTGATTGCCTCTGGTAGTCTCCTTGCTTCATCTGACTTGGGTAATTTTGCTTCCAAGGTAGCAAAATTCATTACATTCGTGTACTTCGTGATCCATAATTCTGATATTAAGTGTCTCGCAGTTCTCATGTGTGTTATTCTCTTTTTTGTTGTCTTTTTTCTGATTTACTGTCAATCCATTTTCTGCATCTATTAGACCATTCATTCTGTCTAACAGATCCTGTAAATCTGCTCCACATTCACTCAGGACAGCCATTCCATCAGCGAATCTAACCACTGATATCCTTTCACATTGGTTTTAATCGCACTTTTGAAACTTTCGTTTCCGTCATAGCTTCTTAGATATATAGATTCAACAGTTGGAGCGAAAGATTGCATCCATGTCTTACACCGTACTTAACCCGAGCACTCTGTTCTTGCTCTTCCAGTCTAATTGTTCCTCTTGGTTCTGGTAAATCTTACGTATTACCCACCTTTCTATATTGTTTACTCCTACTTTTCTCAGAATTTCGAACATCTTGCACCATTTTACATTGTCGAACGCTAGTCTTAGGTCGATGAATGCTGTGAGCGTCTCTTGATTTTTCTTTAACCTTTACATTATTCTTGTCTGCAGCTTGGATGTGTGAACTGTGAAGACTGAATGTGCGATAGTTTCCGAAGTTAATTGTCCTGGCTGATTTCGTAATTGTGTGGATGATATTTTTCCGATAGTCTGATGGTATGTCGCCAATCTCATACATTCTGCACACCAATTTGAATAAGTGTTTGTTTACCACTTCTCCCAACGATTTTAGAAATTCTAATCGAATGTTATATATACCTTCTGCCTTAGTCTTCCAGATACCTTTTAAATGTTGACTCTTATACTGGATCGCCTGCACCATCACTATAGACTCCAATTTCTTCTTTTGACACGTCATCCAACAAGTCCTCCCCCCACAGAGGCCTTCAATGTACTCTTTCTCCTCCATGCTTAGAAGTGGTACTTAATGCTGCCACCCTTGCTTTTAATTTCACCTAAGATTGTTTTGACTTTTCTAAATGGTGAATCAGTCCCCCCGACGAAAATGCCTTTTTCGATTAATTCGGTACTTCCTGCAATCATTTCGCTTTGGTTGCACTGCACTTCGTATTTATTTCATGTTCAATGGATTTCTATTGCTGTCACTCCATGAAAAAAATTACTTCTTTCTTTCGTCAATCATTTGAAATATTTCTTCTGTTACTAATGGTTTCTTCGCAGTTACCTTCCTTGTATCTATGTTTGTATGTCCAAAAACTGTGATTTCTCTTTTTAGAGATATCCAATCTTCTTCAACTGAGCTGCCTTTTGGTGTTCCTTATCACAGTATCCACATCCTTAGCGAACTTCAAATGCGTTTCGTCATTCCCCAGTGATTCAGTATCTCATTTCCACCCACAGTGGTTCTTTCGGACGATTCTCTTGAACTTCAATCCATTCTTCATCTGAGTCTGTACCTGCACCTGGGCGCGCCTTACAATCCAGTATCTGGTATTGCAATAACTGTCCATTATGTAACTCAGTTGAACCCTGCTTTTTCGAAGAGCACCTTCTCCTCTTGTGATTCTTGAGTAGAGTATTCGCTACGATCTTCTGACATTTGCTGCAGAACTTAGTTAGTCTTCCTCCTCTCTCATTCCCACTGCGAAACCCATATTCTCCCGTAACCGTTTCTTTTATACGTTCCCCTACAACAGCGTCCAAATCCCCCATCACTATTAGATTTTCATCTCATTTTGTATACTGAGTTACCCGTTCAATATCCTCATGTACTTTCTCTATCCCTTCATCTGCTAGAAGGGACAATGGCATGTACAGCTGAACTATCATTGTCAGTGTTGGTTTGCTGTCGAATCTGATGAGAATACACCTATCACAGAGCTGTTCGCATTAGCTGACTCTCTGCTCTACCGTCCTATTCATAACGAAGCCTACCCCGTTTATACCAGTTTTTGCAACTGTTGATATTACCCTATACTCGTCTTATCAGAAATCCTTATCTCTTTTGTTTTTACTTCACTGACCCCCACTAAATCTAGATTTAGACTTTGCATTTCATTGTGACAATGTGCTGATTCCTTTGTAATGGAAAAGTACTTAAGCAGTTAGCTTACACCAATGACAGTTGGCGTGGTCAGAGATGTTGGACACAGCGGTTCACTACGTGGTGTGTGCATTAGCACGCCTCGTTCGAGTCGTAAGAAAAGACGTCGCGAGGAACACGTACGGTTGAAAGCGTAGCTGAATTGTTGGCACGTTACACGGCAACTATAACCTTCGTGAAATCATTTATGCGTTGAACCTTGGTTGTTATGTCACTTTTCCAGCAAAGGCAAAGATGGCGGGAAACAGAGTAGAAGGTTTTACACTCTTCTTATCATCTTACAGAACATGACTTTCTTATTCCCTACACTATTCGGAAAATATAGTGTTGGTCATTGGGGTACACTAGCTTCTTTCAGATCAGAGATGCATCAACAGCCTTTGGCGGCTTGCTTCAGGCCTTCGCTGAAAGAAAACGCAGTATCTTTCTTCCCCCTGAATCGCTTGGTTTGGTAAGACGGCGCACACTGCAGTGAGTCGCTGAGCCAAAGACAGCCGTCAATATCGCAGGAGGAGCGGCTGTGTTCAATTTACTGTTCCACAAAAATTTGGGCAGTTTAATTTTTATTCAGTAGCAGTTTTTGTGAAACTTCTTTAAACGGGCAACAAAGCATAACCTCTATGTTTGTCTGAGAAATGATCGTGGCCATTTTGAAGTTGTTTTTAGTAAGACAATGAAAGTATCGCATGCCTATAGAAAGTACAACTTTTCCACCCACGTGATTCTGGGGTCTTTTTCCAGTTGCAAAAAGTACCCCAACTGCAATGCGTGTAATCAATCTGGAATACGCAGATCAAACTATCGTATGTGATGCAGGGTGGTGCGAAATAAATGCACGGATTTCAAACCTGTAACTGGCTCTGTATTGGTCACATACAAAATGTACTCACATCGCTACAATTGGTAATGTATCTCATTTATGAACTGTCACGTTTTTCACATTTCAAAGATAACGTCAGGAAGGTAGCGGCCTTCTTCGTGAATTCTCATTAAAAGTCCTTCTTCGTCCTCACTTTCGTCAACATGTCATGTTTCTTGGCGTATTCCAACTTTCAGGTCGTTGAGTGTACGAGGTTTGTTGCAGTATACTTTACTTATTAGGTAACCCCATATAAAGAAGTCACTAACCGACAATTCTGGCGAGCGTGGTGACCAGTGGGCATCGCCGAAACGTGAGATCACGTGTTGGGGAAACATTTCACGAAATGAATTATATGTTAACAAAGACAGTAGAGTCAGGTTTTTCCGTTTTAGAAACGATTTCCTTAATTCTGAAATCAGATTTTTTCGCTCATATCCCCTAATGATAACGATATACAAGGGTAGATTGATTTCATCAACACACACAACATGTTGATGTAGTGTGTCTTACCAGCAGAGAGACACCATACGTATTAAGTGTCACTCATAAACGGTTTTTCAGTATACAGGGTGAGTCATTAACTATAGCCACCTAGAATAAGTCCGAAAGTAAGTAGCTGAAACGTTTGTGGGACAAATGTTGCATGGGACAACGGGGGCCATAATGTTCAAATGGTTCAAATGGCTCTGAGCACAATGGGACTTAACTTCTGAGGTCATCAGTCCCCTAGAACTTAGAACTACTTAAACCTAACTAACCTAAGGACATCACACACATCCGTGCCCGAGGCAGGATTAGAACCTGCGACCATAGCGGTCACGCGGTTCCAGACCGAAGCGCCTAGAACCGCACGGCCACACCGGACGGCCGCCATAATGTGACGCAGGTTTTTTGTTGCTAGATGGGGTCACGTCAGAGATATGAAGATCAACTTTGTTTGTTTTTAAATGGAGTTCTTAAATGGAGTTCTATAGTTTGGTACTTATTTTATGATAGGGGATATCGAGACGAATCCAATGTGTAACAGTAAGGTCTTTCAATGTCAACGAAGGTCACAAAGGTGGCATGAAAGTCCATTTACAGAAGATGTTCGAAGTGATGACCATTAGTATCAGAGCAGTGCTGCAAGCTTCTTATCATGGACTGAGTGGTATTCCTTATCACTTCTGCACTTATCGAAGCACATTTTCTGACAATTCTCTCCCGTATATCGTCCAAATGGTAAGTATTTGCCGCATATGGCGCATCCATCTAACGTGCCATTGACATGTAAACACCATTCGACGGTTTCGCAATAAAACACTAATAGGAATGGTAAGACTAGCATCGTCGAATCAAGCGAATGTGAATGATGTATTCCTTCGAAGAACAAGTCGATATGCTTCGTATTTACCGAGAATGCCAACGAAATTCAGTGAGAGCTAGAGACTTATACGCTGAAAGATATCCTCAAAGTACTCAGCCTACACGTCGTACATTTAAATATGTGTATAATAAATTGAGAACAACTTTATCTTGAACGCATCGGAAACACATCCGGCAAAGGAAAGTTACTAACGACGAAACAGACTTAACCCCTCTGGATTTTTTCTTGTGGGGATTCGTAAAAGACATTGTTTATAAAGACGTTCCAAGTACACCTTAAGATATGCGAGAGAGAATTGTCAGAACATGAGCTTCGATAAGTGCCGAAGTGATAAGGAATACCACTCAATCCATGATAAGAAGACTGCAGCACTGTACTGATACCAATGGTCCTCAATTCGAACACCTTCTGTAAATGAATGTTCATTCCACTTTTGTGACCTTCGTTGACCTTCAAAGACCTTACTGTTGCACATCATTGGATTCATCTCGATAGCCGCTATCTGAACATAAGTACCAAACTAGAGCATCCGACTTTTTTTTTAAAAAAAAAAAAAGAAAAGGAAAGTTGATCTTCATATCTCTGCAGCGGCCCCACCTAGCAACAAAGAAAGCAACGTCGTATTATGGCCCCCGTCGTCCCATGCACATTTTGTCCCACAAACTTCTCAGCTCCTATCATACTTTCGGAGCTATTTTTGGGGACAATAGTTAGTGACTCACCCTGTATCTTAATTCCCTATCATAGCGATACGTGTCTTTATGTTACGAAGCGCGCTGCGCTTATGTTACTATCGAACACGTGTTATTTCGTGGATTCTCCAAATTTAATGAACTAGAACGTCAGTCTATTTTGGAGGAAACTGCTGGTTTTATAACGAAATGTTAGAAAAGACTGAAACAGTGGTGGCTGTTCTGGGCGTTGCATACTGTATTTGCACAGGAGAAAGTTCGGTGAACAAAGTTTGAGCATATAGATGCGTGTCAACATGCATTAAATTTAGAAAGAAAATAAGATAAATAGCAATAGTGCATGTGTGTGAACGACTATCAATAAATCTGACGATGTACAGCCCACAGGTATTTTACAAACAAATAAAGAAATTGAAACACAGAGTATTTGCAAATGAAAACAGACTAACACAAATTAATATATGTGTGCCCCGCCTGATTTTATTTGTAGATGGCACTAAATCTACCAGAGCCAAAATGTAGTTGATATTTCGAATTAAAAAATGAGACAGGCTTTCATGACATGCGTATTTGCTGTTGTAGTCTAATGATAAACGAGATAAACCCACAGCCTCAACACCTGTGATGCATTCCCTCAGAATTAGACAGGTGAACAAATAATGGAAGCTTAGTATTTTAATGATTTTTCGACGACGATGTCATCATAGACAGGGCGTAACCAAATTTCAAAGAATCAACTCTGAATTAGTCTTAATCGATTTAGAGAACCCACGAGAAATCTGAATATGGATGACTGGACGGGGATTTGAAGTGCTGGCTGTTTCGAAAACGAGTCTCGTATCTAACAGCGGCGCTATCTTTCACGTTGAAGCTGAATTAGAGACGCCCGCCCAACAGCGTGTGTGTTATTCCCTTTCTCTTTGATGACGGAAACGAATCAGCGAGAACGTTGCAAAACGACAGAACGGTTCTAAATTAGAAAAATACTCTCCTTTCAGTGGAGTGGTAACTGAAAAATCTTGGTACATTTTGAATCGGAAGAGTTCTTGCTGAAAATGAAGGCCTTCAGGTCTCAGCGTCAGACAGTATAACGAATACACATGACCAGTGTCGCGCTAACTCTGTAATTTAATGTCACGGACGGCGAAATAGGTGGCGGTGATCTCGTCTGATACTGTCTCCGGCTATATCATAACCCGCCTGCAAAAGGTACTCTGTGAAAAATTGTTTTCTCGAGTCAGTCGTTGCCCTCTATACCGCCACTCGCAAATGAACTTATACTTTCTAGAGATTACACAAAAATGAATACACGACAAAATACAAAGTGCGGGATCCTCCAGTCTACGGCGTCCAGATCCTATAATACCATTTCACTATGAGAAGGAGGTCCAGTCGACGAAGGAGGCTACTGTCATTGGCCTTAAGGTGAACATTACACTTGTTGCTGGTCAGATGAGTGTCATGTATAGGGTGACAATTATTGAACTAGATGAAATAAAGTCGTCATAACTTCTGAATAGTTTGAATTAGGACATTCAGACTGCACAGTTGGCCGCGGGGCAGGATAGGAACTAGTATGCTCTGTGTTTGGTTTAACAACGGAGCCCACTTTCATCTGGATGGGTTCGTCAATAAGCAAAACTGGAGTATTTGGGGGATTGAAAATCGGCATTTCGCGGTCGAGAATTCTCTTCGCCCTCATCAGGTGACCGAGTGGTGTGCAGTCACGGAATAATCGGTGCGATATCTCTTGATGGCACGGTGACTGTCGAAAAGTACATGAAGGTTTTGGAAGATGATTTCATCCCCATTATCCAAAGTGATCCTGAGTTCGACAAGATGTGGTTGATGCAAGACGTAGCTCGACCCCATCGAAGCAGGGCAGTGTTTGATGTCCCGGAGGAGCACTTTGGGGACATCATTCTGCTCCGGGGTATCCAGAGGTCGCTAGCATGGGCCTCGACTGGCCGCCATATTCTCCGGATCCGAGTACATGCGACTCCTTTTTGTGGGGCTACATTAAAGACAAGATGTGCAGAAATAACCGCAATACCATTGATGAGCTGAAAACAGCCATTCATGAGGTCATCGACAGCGTCGAGATTCCGACACTTCAGCGGGTCATGCGGAATTTCGCCACTCGTCTGCGCCACATCATCGCCAATGACGGCAGGCGCATCGAACATATCGTAACCTATATCCGAATATCTGTAATGACATTTACATGTTGTTAAGTTTGTAGCTAATTTACGTTTTTTTCATATAGTTCAATAATTGTCATCCTGTAAATATCGCACTCACACTGACGACCTCCAGTCATACCTCGTTTTCAAGTGCAAAACCAATAAACCTGAGAGCAGTTACCGAGAATCTCAATACCGACCTGTGTGCACTATAAAAATGGGTGCACATTATACGGTTAAAGCTCACCCCATCCAAAACCAAACTGGTACTGGTTATTCATTCTAGGCTCATAACCATTCTTAACCCCGAATGGGACAAATATTGAATTCTCTCCCTCAGCAAAGAGTCTAAGAGTAATAATAGATGAAAATCTAAATTGGACTGAGAGCTTAACTGCAATGTGCAAGAAGGCATCAGCATCTCTCCATGCCCTACAATAATTTAAAACGCTTCCTGCCTTTTGACCTGAGAAATAAACATGTACAACCAGATATATTTCCAATTATTCATTACAGTGATCTTATCCTGCAAGATCATTCTCAGGAAAGCTCACTGCACTTGGAACTGGTTATGAATGCCTGTGTACTTTATATTTGTGAAGTTTGACTATTTGATCATATTTCACCAACATACGTACAGCTACCATGTCGGCGTGCAAACAAGCGCAGAAATTTCCAGACCCTTTGCGCTCTCCATGAACGTACGCTGTACCTCATGTCTCTCCTCGACATTAGCGCTTCTGTCAGAAAACATGGCCGAGACACCTATTCCCATCAGAGAAAAATCCTTTCCCTCCATATCATCGTTCAGTTACTTTGGTTCAAATGGTTCAAATGGCACTGAGCACTATGGGACTTTACGTCTGAGGTCATCAGTCCCCTAGAACTTAGAACTACTTAAACCTAACTAACCTAAGGACATCACACACATCCATGCCCGAGGCAGGATTCGAACCTGCGACCGTAGCGGTCGCGCGGTTCCAGACTGTTGCGCTTAGAACCGCTCGGCCACCAGGGCCGGCTCAGTTACTTTCTCGAAGTCCTCCTCTCTGGCAATAACCCGACTCATCGTCCAGCATTATATTATAAAACTGAAAAACATCTGCAGCTTCAGACTACAGTTGATGACATATCTACTAAAGCTACATTAATGATTACCTTTGTCCCTGTACACACCCGTACAAGCTTCTTTCCAACCATATCTTCCTCATTTATCAATATCCTTGACAGGAGCAGGCTCCTTAAATATACTTTCCCCAGAACTGATTAACTTTATTACATACTAGTATTATTTATTCACATAGTTACTACAGACACTCAGATCATTTTTACACTATTTTTTATACTGTAACTGTTATTTCTTAGGTAACTATCATGTAAACAAGGTATCGTATGTGTGAATCCCTGGTCCGATGTAAAAGACGGGCTTAATCAGATCATGGTAAATAAATAAAAAGGTAAAAATATAGTTTCCGCATCGTCAGAAAAGATAATTAATTACACATAAAATAAATATATTGTAGTCTTCTTATCAGCAGTTGCGATTCCTTAAAAAATAGAAAATTATCTAACTTTTAATTTCTTTTCTGATTGTACTTCTTTGTTTATACTTTTAGTTCTATCACTGATTTAGCAGTACATAATTTTATGTGTGAAGGCCCGTCTATAATCTAAAATGCGACTGACACAGTGACACAGAATCTTATTTACCTGTTAATGCGCAGTCGCTCTTGAATACATTACGCCGGTCGAAGTGGCCGAGCGGTTCTAGGCGCTTCAGTCTGGAACTGCGCGACCGCTACGGTCGCAGGTTCGAATCCTGCCTCGGGTATGGATGTGTGTGATGTCCTTAGGTTAGTTAGGTTTAAGTAGTTCTAAGTTCTAGGAGACTGATGACCTCCGCTGTTAAGTCCCATAGTGTTCAGACCCATTTGAACCATTGGAATACTTTACCTCATCAAAATAAAGAGGAAATATGATGCTCTGTACAACGGGCTCACTTCGTATTCGGGAGAGGTGTTCAGTTCCTCGTATGCTTACTCTAGCTTAAGGTTTTCCAGGTTTTCGTAAATCAGGTAATGCGAATAGATTCATTTCAAAACATGATTTCGCCGGCCGCGGTGGCCGAGCGTTTCTAGGCGCTTCAGTTCGGAACGGCGCGACTGCTACGGTCGCAGGTTCGAATCCTGCCTCGGGCATGGATGTGTGTGATGTCCTTAGGTTAGTTAGGTTTAAATAGTTCTAAGCTCTAGGGGACTGATGACCTCAGATATTAAGTCCCACAGTGCTCAGAGCCATTTGAACCAAAACAAAATTTCCTGCAAGCCCGAGTTTGTTCTCAGTAAGTTCATAACAACCTCGTCGCCAGTACCTTAAACGCTAATCTTCCTTCCTTTCCAAGAATATTAGGGAAAATCGATAAAAACTATCATCTAGCTAACGGTTAATAAATGTCTTACTGCATTTCTTGTTGACCGATTCAATGATAATGTAGTTTAATCTGCTTGGAAAGATGTGTTGTCAAAATGACGCTTTACCTATTGGCTAAAGGTAATAGCAATGATAGGAGAACTGACATTTAATATCGTGCTGCGCATGATTTCACAGTCACAAGTCACATTAAATTTTATCACTCACCGGTCACAAATGCACTGTCTCCAGATATACCAAACATAGCAATCAACCGAGTCAGCTTTGTTTTATTACATCATGTTCTGAGAAGACGCGACGGGACACAGAATGTGTCTGTTTCCGCCTTTCACCATTCCACCGGACTATACTGCCTCTAATTGGCTGGGAAATTAATTAATTTTCAGCTGTTGCTTTCACTTCTAAGTGCGATGTATCCCCCTATTATTTGTACATGCAGTAGTGGTGTTTTCTAACAGGCGCAAACAGTGTGGAAAACTATGTAGCCTGTGATGACGCATTACAATGGTTACATCACAACAACTGATCCGTTTTGCTTGTCATTAAAATTTATGACAACGTTAAATCCTGTTTAACGAAGAATTTAATCAGAGGACGGAGAACTATTATTTATCTCTCTGAGAGCATCCCGCTTGTCAAATTCGTTTAAATAAAACCAGCGTCATCCATGCTCAAAAAAATGTTATAACTTCCAGCTTCAGTACATGCCACCTGAAATGGCTTTACTTATGACAGCTTTCGTTTCTTGAGTTCAGTAAGAGTGTTCATAATCGTAAATTAATCATTTTTGAATGAGTGCTCTCTTCATTGCCAAAAACTAGTGTAAATTTCTCAACATAAATTTTTTTCGTTTTTACCGAAACATTTTTGATCACGAGTCATTATCCTACGAATATCAATTAAAAGATACCAATCTCTGTAAACAATTTCTTTCATGTAACAATTACGGAAAATGCATCAGGATGCTGTACCTGCGTGAGATACATTCAGCCAGTCTCATTGTATCGTAAATGTTTATTTATAAAGTACATTCTGTTGGCAACCTATGGAACTGCTTTTATGTGACTGAATGCTGTAACAGATTGGGTAATTGACTTACATGGCCTTGTAGCGTTAGCCAAGTAACCTTTCTGTGTTGATACTGTGAACTTCTAAAAGCAAGGGGAAACCACAGTTGTTATTTTTCTCGACGACATACAGCTCCACTGTATGGCTCAATGTCCCCATTTCGTGATATTGTGGTCAGCGTCACTGATCTTCGATCACGGGGTGTGGGTTCGATTCCTACAGAGATTTTCTCCACTTGGGACAGTGTGTGTGTGTGTGTGTGTGTGTGTGTGTGTGTGTGTGTGTGTGTGTGTGTGTTTCCTCACTAGCACTGAAGTTCAAATCCCCAAAGTGGACTCAAATAAAAATACTTGTACCGGGAGCAGAACATCTCAGATGTCGTCTCCCGGCCAACAACGCCATACACACATTTAATTTTTTTGGGCGGTATAAAGATGATGGCATTCTCTTGGGTAAAATATTCCAGAGATGAAATAGTCTGCCATTCATCTATCTGAGCGTGGACTACTCAGGAGAGGCTGTCAAAGAGAAAAACGAAGCAGACATCGTATGTGTCGGAACGTGGATCGTTAGATCCCTTATTTGGATGGGATGATTGGAGAAATTAAAATGGGAAATTGCTACTTTGAAGCTAGATATAGTGAAAATTTGTGAGCTACAGTGCCAGAAAGAACTTCTGTTCAGATGAGTATGCGTATATAGTTTAGGTTTTTTTTTTTTTTGGTCATCAGTCTACTGACTGGTTTGATGCGGCCCGCCACGAATTCCTTTCCTGTGCTAATCTCTTCATCTCAGAGTAGCACTTGCAACATACGTACTCAATTATTTGCTTGGCGTATTCCAATCTCTGTCTTCCTCTACAGTTTTTGCCCTCTACAGCTCCCTCTGGTACCATGGAAGTCATTCCCTCATGTCTTAGCAGATGTCCTATCATCCTGTCCCTTCTCCTTATCAGTGTTTTCCACATGTTCCTTCCTCTCCGATTCTGCGTAGAACCTTATCATTCCTTACCTTATCAGTCCACCTAATTTTCAACATTCGTCTATAGCACCACATCTCAAATGCTTCGATTCTCTTCTGTTCCGGTTTTCCTACATTCCATGTTTCACTACCATACAATGCTGTACTCCAGACGTATATCCTCAGAAATTTCTTCCTCAAATTAAGGCCGATATTTGATATTAGTAGACTTCTCTTGGCCAAAAATGCCTTTTTTGCCATAGGGAGTCTGCTGTTGACGTCCTCCTTGCTCCGTCCGTCATTGGTTATTTTACTGCCTAGGAAGCAGAATTCCTTAACTTCATTGACTTCGTGACCATCAATCTTGATGTTAAGTTTCTCTCTGTTCTCATTTCTACTACTTCTCATTACCTTCGTCTTTCTCCGATTTACTCTCAAACCATACTGTGTACTCATTAGACTGTTCATTCCGTTCAGCAGATCATTTAATTCTTCTTCACTTTCACTCAGGATAGCAATGTCATCAGCGAATCGTATCATTGATATCCTTTCACCTTGTATTTTAATTCCACTCCTGAACCTTTCTTTTATTTCCATCATTGCTTCCTCGATGTACAGATTGAAGAGTAGTGGCGAAAGGCTACAGCCTTGTCTTACACCCTTCTTAATACGAGCACTTCGTTCTTGATCGTCCACTCTTATTATTCCCTCTTGGTTGTTGTACATATTGTATATGACCCGTCTCTCCCTTTAGCTTACGCCTACTTTTTTCAGAATCTCGAACAGCTTGCACCATTTTATATTGTCGAACGCTTTTTCCAGGTCGACAAATCCTATGAAAGTGTCTTGATATTTCTTTAGCCTTGCTTCCATTATTAGCCGTAACGTCAGAATTGCCTCTCTCGTCCCTGTACTTTTCCTAAAGCCAAACTGATCGTCACCTAGCGCATTCTCAATTTTCTTTTCCATTCTTCTGTATATTATTCTTGTAAGCAGCTTCGATGCATGAGCTGTTAAGCTGATTGTGCGACAATTCTCGCACTTGTCAGCTCTTGCCGTCTTCGGATTGTGTGGATGATGCTTTTCCGAAAGTCAGATGGTATATCGCCAGACTCATATATTCTACACACCAACGTGAATAGTCGTTTTGTTGCCACTTCCCCCAATGATTTTAGAAATTCTGATGGAATGTTATCTATCCCTTCTGCCTTATTTGACCGTAAGTCCTCCAAAGCTCTTTTAAATTCCGATTCTAATACTGGATCCCCTATCTCTTCTAAATCGACTCCTGTTTCTTCTTCTATCACATACGCCAAATCTTCACCCTCATAGAGGCTTTCAGTGTATTCTTTCCACCTATCTGCTCTCTCCTCTGAATTTAACAGTGGAATTCCCGTTGCACTCTTAATGTTACCACCGTTGCTTTTAATGTCACCAAAGGCTGTTTTGACTTTCCTGTATGCTGAGTCTGTCCTTCCAACAACACGGACATCTGGTTCGCTCAGGCATGCGGGATCATGTAGCCACATCATGCCTTTTTGCAACCGAAGTGTTGCGGGATGAGCAGATAATGTAGTTCAACGACTTTATGCCTGTCTAACTTGTGGCATCATACCAGCCAGTGGACGTCACTGTTGGCAAAGGAATTACAAGTTTTCGTGAGACATCAATAATGGTTGTGAAAGACCCAGAGGACCCAATGGAGCATGCTCGCTGAGCCACACCCCCAACAGCTCTGTACCACGAGTGTCCTCTGCTGCCAAGACACAGGGTGGCCAGTGGCAGCCATACAGTCCACTCGCATCTGGAGCCTCTTTGTTATGTGACGTTATGCCGTCTCCGCCTAGTCTTTGCTCTGACACCATCGTTCATGCTTTAGTTCAGAGAGCCTTACTCTTGTTGCTATTGTGTGAGATGTACTTTATTTTTAGTTACATTATTTGTTATGAGTCTTCATAAACTTCGAGAAATACAAGTTAAGCACACCTTCTGCTTGTTAACTTGCTTGCTAATCATTTGTGCTCCTGTCAACCTTTCCTAAAACGACAGTTGCCACACCACTCTGTAGTCCACCTCTCCTAACCGTCGTGTACAAAGTCATACACAACACCACTCACACGCACTGTCCAGTTTACTTCATCCCTCACAGCACTGCACTGCAACTAAAATGGAATGTTTCTACAATACACAGGTAACTACAGAGAGGTTAAGGGAGATGTAAAACTACCGATTCACATAACATGAGTGTGGTAGAACATATTATTATTGAGTTGTCCACTTTACAGAGCTGTTCACATGCCAAGACACAATATTCCTTGAAATCACATGCATATTCATTCACTGCAGACCACCAAGGCATCATTCGTGGTAGCGTGATTAATTCTGTCTTTCCGTTCATGTATCACGCGAGAGGGACATGGGCATTAACTCACATTTCTCACGACTATATTAAACTTTAAACGTTTCGCGAACCACTGTTGACATTACGTGATGTGCTCGTGCGAATACGCATTACTCACATTTTTATCACAAATTTAACATCCTCTTGCTATCTGATCTTTCAGATGTTCCATCGCTACGTAGTAATTAGCTCATCTTTGTTCTTCTTGGCTCCAGTCGTCACCAAATGCGCGCCAAACCAAAGCGAAACAAGTTGCGCTGATGAAACTATCGATTCAGCGATTATAGCAGCCTACATGTTTACATTGTACCACGAAAAATTATTTCTTAATCCTGAAGGAAATTTTTAAATAGAAGCTCCATGGGGGTCGTTTGGCATAAAAACTCCACTACTGGGTTTTAACCACAAGAAAGGAAAACAAGGAACATTTATGCTACTGATAAGAACGGGAAACATATTTCAAACGCATCACATTATTTGAGAGAGGTATACATAATCAAGTAACAAAGTTAAGAAGCGGGTGACAGGTTACTAATTATTTGCTTAAGATAAGATAATATATATTTTTAAAAGGATCGTTTTGGCATCCTCGTGTGTCCAGTAAAGTGTATCCAGAAATGAGAGTCGTTTACACTTCAAATCTTTTGCGTTTTTGCTACCTAGTAGCCCTGCTTACCCACTTCAGCGAATTAAAAGGCAAACATACAGACTCATGTTTATAACTCGCCTTATATACAGAGTTTCTGCTAGTTTATCAGTAACAGTATAAGTACAAAAAATAAAAGAGTAGAAAATTTTTAAAAAATGTATGTCTATGGTTTCCTCCTCTGTAAATAATATCAATAGGTTGCCTTCTCTCTGTCCATGCGAAGCTTTCATAAACTGGTGACCTACGGTATAAGACATTCGCTAAGTCTTGTCCACCACCACTTAATGTATTGTTCATTTTCCACTATTTTATTAAACTTTTACTTTTTTAATATATTACTGTTCATGTACTGTACAAAATATTTTGTTATTTCTGTTTCTATGTTCTTAAGCAGTCTTTGGTTGCCGATTGTCTGGCACGCCAGTGATACATGTAATGTGCCCCTGAAATTTGCCGTCAGTAGTCCTACAGTGTTTGGATGTATGTTTACCTTTGATAACAAAATATCAGCTGCTGTTAGTTGTCAAACTGTAGTACTTAAGCAAAGTTCCAATCTGATGTTTAAAGTTATCATACTAATGTGGTTCCAGGCGCCATGTAAGGATGGAATGTAAAGTCTACTTTTTAAGTGTAGTGAAAAACAATTTAAAAATACGACCTGTAATATGTAATAACACACATGCAATTACGAATATTGCACCGTAGGGTGGTGTGTTAATGTGAGTTTTGTAACGCTTTACTTACACATGATGTCGTATGGAGATGCATACAGGCAATGTGATACTTTTCCACGGTGATTTTACAGGTGCCTGAAAATGACAAGTCGTCCAAATTAGGTAATCGCACGACTTAAATAGAGATGGTCTGCATTACAAATTATTACAGACCATGTTTTGTGTCATTAAGTATTTGGAGGGTGTGGATCGCCGGCGGCTGTGGCCGAGCGGTTGTAAGCGCTTCTGTCCGGAACCGCGTGACTGCTACGGTCGTAGGTTCAAATCCTACCTCGGGCATGGATGTGTGCGATGTCCTTAGGTTTGTTAGGTTTAAGTAGTTCTAAGTTCTAGGAGACTGATGACCTCAGATGTAGTCCCATAGCGCTTATAGCGATTAAATGTTAGCACACATTCGAACATTTTTAATTAATATCCGAAAATTTCACCTTATAAGTAATATCTTATTCTCAGCATCCAAGAGTCCTTATATTACTCACGTTTATGATAATGTGTGATTTTTCCAAATTATGTTTGCTTCATGTTTACCTGATTTCCCAGTATCTACTTCTGCCGCATTAGGGCACCCAGTCTCAATGATTTTACGTGTTCCTTTACAGTCCAAATTAAATTTCGGTGTCTCATCCGTCATCTCATAGGATGTAGCGAGCGTTGTGAATAACGCCTCGTCACCTACCTCATATTTAACCGGTTAAATAATTTTGTTGACGTTCGTTTCTCTGCTTCGCTTTTGTTTATAATGTTTGCACGGGCAGTAGTATTTTATTCCCACGTCATGAGTGTCTTGGGAGCATCTTTGATGAGCTCAACAAATTAGGTTTCAGGATCCTAGTATAATAACAATTAGCACGCTGTGAAGTCAGTGGATGTGTATGGCAATTTTTTAAGCGCACCCTCAACATATTCTTAATTTTTCCTTCCGAAGTTTGCTGTTTTGTGTGTGGTCCTGCACAAGGTTTAACGAAGAAACATTCCTGATCCCTCACTTATATTTTAAGTTCTGTTGCCTTGATTATATGTCTTTCGCTTGCAAAAATTTGACTGCGCCTCCTCTAAATATTCACTAGAATATCTTCTTTGTAAGTACTTGTTCAAGGTCCTCTGCTTTAACCTCATCTCCACGTTTTTTTTTTTTTTTCAATTCTACAATTTCAGCCCTGTGCACATACTTCGGTACAATCTAAGATTCCATGTTGAAGCATAAGCTTGTCTCCCCATCATTTTACGTGACGCTATGGGACCTTGAAAAGCATTACCATCTTTTTCTACATTGAACACAGTCATACCTCCATTACGAAAGTTTAAGGGCCTCTGCTGCTCCGCCAACCATTCTGCAACAAATCACATGGACAGTCCCATCACAGACACAACCATTTCCCTAAGTAATCTACACAGACCAAAATTTGCTGCTTTGCAGTGCCTATAATGCATCCACTACTCACCTAAAAATTCTGTATTAGCTTTCCTTGATCTAACAATTTTTGCGATATCACATTTATAATACTCTCTGAATGTAAGATAATGTCATAACGTACATCGAAGAGCACGCCTTCCCCAATGGTTGTACAAATTCTTCAAGAACACCTCCGTCTTCCCGCAGCAGATCATCCACGAGTTCGTCTCTCTGCTCTGTTTTTTGAATTGTAAGTATCCATGACCCTGTTTCTCCAAATAACCGGAACTTCTTTAGAATCGGTGACAGTTTTCCTCATGTTGCTCACATTGCGTCACACAGTATTCACTGTTTACATGCGGCTCCATCTCAGCCACTTCATTGAACCCTGAAGCCTTGCTCTCAGTATGACTGACGCCACCACCTATGTTCCTGTAACCATTGTAGTTTGAATGCACGCCATGTATAGTTTAGACAAAAGGTGTTTTTTCCTGCCTTCTGAGCCTGTGGATCAGGAACAAAAGTCATTTCCTCCTTGTACCATTTCTATGGCGAATGGTGTTTTTCCCGCTGCAGGTACAAGCCTGTCTGTTAGACAAAGGATGCCACCCTGAGACTATGTTTAGATAAACTCGTTTTTTATCCTACCGGTAGTAACCAGTCTGCTGGCCTAGCTTCAGCTACATGAAAACCCAAGAAACACGTATTTGTCAAGTATTAATCACTCAGACGAGCAGGACTTGTAGTCATGGTTTTTAGGTGACTTATTCTAAGCACATGAATAAAATTGTGCACTAGATTTTCATCTGACGTCACATTCTGCCTCCTCCAAGATTAAATTATTTGACCCACTCCTCTGGCATCACACGTTAAACAGTCGCCACCGCAAGTTTTCTATGAATAAGCAACAGCTAGAAATAGAAAACCACACCAGGGGAGTCCCCTTTCCACGGACGCAAGCTTCATGGCCACCACACCGGTCGAGAAGGCTACGCCACGGCCCCGTCCGTGGTAACACGCTATTTTGGTTGCAAGAGCCGTATCGGACAGCACCAGCGCTAACAGTCGGTGAGGACAACCAGACTGTCAGCCGTCACGGTCCGCCGCTGGTCGATGGCCACGTGTCGACAGACATCAGCCGTGTACCCACAGCACCTCACCTGCCGGTGCTGGGCCCCCTCGCGAGGCCAACCGCCCCAACCGGCCCCACAGACATTGAACCTTATCATCCAAGAACTTCCCTACATTAAGTATAATTTGGCAGAAAATTCAAAATACGATCTAGTAGTTCCAGTCCCCATCAATAGTATGCCATTTTTGACAGAACTACACTTATAGCCCACAGAAAAATGATGTACCCTCCAAAAAGAAAGAAAAAAGAAAAAATGAAGAATAAATTGGGCGATGCACAGTGCCGTCTCGCAGACCTCGTGAAAATGGCTTTTAAGCCGAAAAAATATACATTCAGTTACTATACTTGCAAAAAGTCACCCCAAAAAGTTTGTGTGTGGAAACGGTCAATACTCTGGAATGAAGCTTTGGTCGTAGTTCATCACCCAAGTTTAGCTATTAACTCTTCGTTCTTATACGCAACAGCCATGTATCACGCAAATTTTAGGATAAGAAACATTCATGCTATATGTGATCAAAAGTATCCTGACACCTGGCTCAAAATTACTTACAAGTTCGTGGCGCCCACCATCAGTAATGCTGGAATTCAGTATGGTGTTGGTCCACCCTTAGCCATGATGATTGCTTCCACTCTCGCAGGCATACGTTCAGTCAGGTGCTGGAAGTTTTCTTGAGAAATGGTAGCCCATTCGTCACGGAGTACTGCACTGAGGAGAGGTATCGATGTCGGTCAGTGAGGCCTAGCACGAAGTTGGCGTTCCAAAACACCCCAAATGTGTTCTATAGGATTCTGGTCAGAACTCTATGCAGGCTAGTCCATTACAGGAATGTTATTGTAGTGTAACCACTCCGCCGTAGACCGTGCATTATGAAAAGGTGCTCGATCGCGCTGAAAAATGCAATCACCATCTCCGAATTGATCTTCCACAGTGGCAAGCAATAAGGTGCTTTAAACATCAACGTAGGCCTGTGCTGTGATAGTGGCACGCAAAACAACAAGGGGTGCAAGCGCCCTCAATGAAAAACACGACCACACCATAACACCACCGCCTCAGAATTTTATTGTTGGCACTAGACACGTTGGCAGATGACGTTCACCGACATTCGCCATACCCACACCCTGCCATCGGACGGCCACATTGTGTACCGTGATTCGTTACTCTACACAACGTTATTGAACTGTTCAATCGTCCAATTTTACGCTCCTTACACCAAGTGAGGCGTCGTTTGTCATTTACCGGCGTGATGTGTGGCTTATGGGCAGCCGCTCTACCACGAAATCCAAGTTTTCTCACCTCCCGCCTAACTGTCATAGTACTTGCAGTGGACCCTGATGCAGTTTGGAATTCCTCTGTGATGGTCTGGGTAGATGCCTATTTCACAGCACGAGCCTCTTTAACTATCGGCGGTCTCTGTCAGCCAACAGACGAGGTCGTTTTTGTGGTGTACATGTCCCTTCACGTTTCCACTTTACTATCACATCGGGAACGGTGGACCTAGGGATGTTTAGGAGTGTGGAAATCTCGCGTACAGACGTATGACACAAGTGACACCCAACCACCTGACCACGTTCAAACTTGGTGATTTCCGGGGAACTCCCCATTCCGGTCTCTCACGTTCTCTAATGACTATTGAGGTCGCTGATATGGAGTACCTGGGAGTAGGTGACAGCACAATGCACCTAATATGAAAAACGTATGTTTCTGTGGGTGTGTGGATACTTCTAATGACATAATGACCTTATTTACAAGTAGCATTGTAACAAGCAAAAAACCGTATATACAGACTAGGAAAAAAACTATTTGAATGGGTGTATTGGACCGTAACATAACTCCAGCATGTCAATACAAAAAACAGTCAGCTGTGCTAGCTTTAAGACACAGGGTCCTCCCGTTAGATATAAATCATAACCATCTGCTCCAGTTTTACCTTCCTCCACAGCAATATGGTTCACCTGCAAGCATATTCCAAAGACAGAGCGGGACTCTGGTTCACTGGAAGCCGCTGCCTTTTCCCTTCGTTTCTATCACTGGCAGCCGAAGAGAGAACCTGCAGCGTCCAAGTGAATCACGCGTCGGCGTTCCATAACTCTACGTCAGCTGGGCGATATGCATCACCACCGAAGTACACATTGCAACCCAACATAAGCCCATGCAATCTCTCTAACTATGAGCTCAGCTGTTAAGAGTATTTACTCGTCGATCCTGTATGACACAGGCGTTCGATAGGTTTCTTCGGGGTTTTTCGCACAACGTCTTTGAGAAATTTTTGTCACATTCAGGTGTGGATTCTACCCGTCATTTAGACTGAATTGATAATAGCCTGGGAAAGGTCAAGAATGGACGTCAGTGCAATGTATTTCTTGGAGAGAAATGCAGGTAGCACAACAAGTGGAATTTAGTAGTTGTATTTCTAAGAAGCGGCAGTAGAATCCACTGAATTTTCACGTTAAGGTGTTACTATTTCTGCTACAGGCTCAAAACCGCTAGAACTAGGAAACTGAGAATTCCATACATATTTTTGACGGATACTGGTATCAGTATAGACATAGAGATGACATTTCGGAACGGTACTGAACACAGACCAGAAGTCAGGGACACGGTATATACCACCTTCTCGGTCTTGTGATCGAAAAAAGAAAGATGAGATCCTCACAGACAATGTTTGTTGAATAGATTTTGACATTTTGTCTCCAGAAAGGAAAGTATTCGAAAACTGCTCATTCGATTGGAGGTAGAGGTGGTATGCATAGACTTCTAGGTGGTTCGCACAGTATCCACGAAAAGTCAGGGAATGCAACGGCAGTGAAGTATAGTTTCTGGTTTTTGATAGCCGTACTGACGCATGACAGAATTCATAACGATTTAACGCCATCCAGCCTATATTTTAAGTCAAAATTATAAGAGAAAAAAATGCCTCAGTGGGGTCGGAGCTAGCACCAGCTCGATGACAGTTGTTGAAAAATAGGAATGCGTATTTACAGGGTGTTTCAAAAATGACCGGTATATTTGAAACGGCAATAAAAACTAAACGAGCAGCGATAGAAATACACCGTTTGTTGCAATATGCTTGGGACAACAGTACATTTTCAGGCAGACAAACTTTCGAAATTACAGTAGTTACAATTTTCAACAACAGATGGCGCTGCGGTCTGGGAAACTCTATAGTACGATATTTTCCACATATGCACCATGCGTAGCAATAATATGGCGTAGTCTCTGAATGAAATTACCCGAAACCTTTGACAACGTGTCTGGCGGAATGGCTTCACATGCAGATGAGATGTACTGCTTCAGCTGTTCAATTGCTTCTGGATTCTAGCGGTACACCTGGTCTTTCAAGTGTCCCCACAGAAAGAAGTCACAAGGGTTCATGTCTGGCGAATAGGGAGGCCAATCCACGCCGCCTCCTGTATGTTTCGGATAGCCCAAAGCAATCACACGATCATCGAAATATTCATTCAGGAAATTAAAGACGTCGGCCGTGCGATGTGGCCGGGCACCATCTTGCATAAACTACGAGGTGTTCGCAGTGTCGTCTAAGGCAGTTTGTACCACCACAAATTCACGAAGAATGTCCAGATAGCGTGATGCAGTAATCGTTTCGGATCTGAAAAATGGGCCAATGATTCCTTTGGAAGAAATGGCGGCCCAGACCAGTACTTTTTGAGGATGCAGGGACGATGGGACTGCAACATGGGGCTTTTCGGTTCCCCATATGCGCCAGTTCTGTTTATTGACGAAGCCGTCCAGGTAAAAATAAGCTTCGTCAGTAAACCAAATGCTGCCCACATGCATATCGCCATCATCAATCCTGTGCACTATATCGTTAGCGAATGTCTCTCGTGCAGCAATGGTAGCGGCGCTGAGGGGTTGCCACGTTTGAATTTTGTATGGATAGAGGTGTAAACTCTGGCGCATGAGACGATACGTGGACGTTGGCGTCATTTGGACCGCAGCTGCAACACGGCGAACGGAAACCCGAGGCCGCTGTTGGATCACCTGCTGCACTAGCTGCGCGTTGGCCTCTGTGGTTGCCGTACGCGGTCGCCCCACCTTTCCAGCACGTTCATCCGTCACGTTCCCAGTCCGTTGAAATTTTTCAAACAGATCCTTTATTGTATCGCTTTTCGGTCCTTTGGTTACATTAAACCTCCGTTGAAAACTTCGTCTTGTTGCAACAACACTGTGTTCTAGGCGGTGGCATTCCAACACCAGAAAAGTCCTCTGTTCTAAGGAATAAACTATGTTGTCTACAGCACACTTGCACGTTGTGAACAGCACACGCTTACAGCAGAAAGACGACGTACAGCATGGCGCACCCACAGACTGCGTTGTCTTCTATATCTTTCACATCACTTGCAGCGCCATCTGTTGTTGAAAATTGTAACTACTGTAATTTCGAAAGTTTGTCCGCCTGAAAATGTACTGTTGTCCCAAGCATATTGCAACAAACGGTGTATTTCTATCGCTGCTCGTTTAGGTTTTATTGCCGTTTCAAATATACCGGTCATTTTTGAAACACCTTGTACTAGCGTGGTGGCCCATCTTTCTTCTCACCAAGCACATTGTTACGATTCTGTGTTAGGACTGGACAAGCCCTTAATAGACTGAAAGAAACTGAACTATGCAGTTTTTGAACAAGTACATGATTTTCAGTCTTTCTTTAGTGAAATATATTCAGATGAAAACGCTCCCTCCTGAGTCCGACGTATGCACACAAGATGAGAGTGCAGAACACACAGGCGAACGTTCACACGACCATTAATCGTCATCCGACAGTCGTTAGCCCAGTACGTTAAAATAAAATCAATAAACCAGTAATGCAGTAGTCTGTAGGGCACACAAAATTTCTGGCATCTTTCCAATAAACGAACATCGTTCAATTATTCAGGCTATTTTAAGCGGCTTCTCATACAAATTATTATAAGTGTTTTCCATTTTGCATAGGATTTCCAGCATCTGCAGTGGATATTTTATGGTACTATATTCTAGCATTTAACATCACGTGGAGCTGTAAGCATTTGTGCCCAGTAAGGAGGACGCACATAGGAACTTTAAGAATAGAACTCAAGAGAGTATATTTTTGGCATTGCCTTGCTTATGAGAATCGGAGGCTTAATATGGAGATGTGCTGTCTGTGATTTCATTCACTCAATATTTCTAAAATCACAGTTTCAGGAAAATCGTCGCAGGTTTGCAATCAACGCTGGCCAGCCTCATTTCACGGAACACTGTTGAAATACTGTTTCAGAAATTCCTGAGATGTATGAAGATGCTATCTGTTCTATCGGACATGTCCGAAAGAACAGATACCATATTCATATAGTTAAAGCTAACCAGCCATTGACTTCTTCTTCTGTGCGGATGCACACGCATTGCTCGAACTCTTACGGGACTCGGTAGGACGTCGCGTGACGACGGCCTCTCGTCGAGTAGACCGTTCGCCTGGTGCAAATCTTTAGATTTGACGCAGCTTCGGCGACTTGTACGTCGATGGGGATGAAATGATGATGATTAGAACAACACCAGTCCTTGAGCGGAGAAAATCTCCGACCCAGCCGGGAATCGAACCCGGGCCCTTAGGATTGACAGTATGTCGCGCTGACCATTCAGCTACCGGGGCCGGACACTCGGTAGGATTGTCTGCCGCGAGTAATAAGTGTAGTGGGCAGGGCATTACAATTGTAGTGGGAGGACATTAAGTTGGGAATGTGGGTCTCACGGGGAGCGTGCAAGGGATAAATACCTGCTGTCACACTGTTCTCTGTGCCATCGGTGGTTCAGATGGATAGAGTGTCTGCCATGTAAGCAGGAGCTCCCGGGTTCGATTCCCGGTCGGGGCACACATTCTCAACTGTCCCCGTTGATGTTTATCAAGCCTGTCGATAGCTTAGGGTCTCGATTTAATTATCATTTCATTCCTGTCATATATTGTTCACTATCCCAAACTGCTTTTAGGGTAGCCCCTCCTACGGAAACTGCAATCATTATACGCGTATTCTGGGTACTTTAACACTCCCTCTCTTCTAATAAATCCTCTCGTATATGTTTATAAGGTAAGCAGTGTACGTTACGTATTCCATGGCATCGCAGTCTATCGTCATTGTTTAGATATATGAGCAGAATTTTGTTCCCTTTTTGGGTTTGGGGATTTGATTTCTACGACTTCATCTTGTGAGCAACCGACTTTGGTGATGGTGAGTTCTGAGTTGAACGAAGGTTTAATCATTTAATACCAGTTATGTAACATGAATGTGTCCGTAGAGTTTCTTAAATATGACGACAGCCGCACATTGTACTAACTCCGTAACACTGAAGCTGTTTTTAAGGCGTGGTCCGTTTCCCACAGAGGGCTTCAGTTGTACCATGGCTGAAATGGAAGAGCTGGCATCCATCTGAGGGCCACGGAACATCGGGCCACCGCCTGAAGGCCAGAGCTGTCTCCGAGGTGGCATCAGAAGGGCAAAGAGAGGCAAACACGTCACAAGCCCGGGGACTCCGGGCCGCAGGAAGCGCGGGCCGCCTCCGCGGGATATCCGGGTGGGGCCGGCTCGCTGCGCCGCGCCACCCCGCCTGTCACGACGGGCCAACATCCATATCCGCTCTTCCCCCGCCCCGAGTCGTCTCCAGCGGCGGCGAGAGGCGACAGGCTTCCAGAAAGCGAAATCTGTGCGAAACGGAGGACCGATGAGCCGGACATCCTACTCCAGGAACTGGAAAAACTTCCTGTCGTCTGTAGCACACATTCCTACGAAAATATACACTCCAATAGACGTTGGTTAGTTCACTGCAGACAACCAAAACTGTAACAAAATGCTCAAATGTGTGTGAAATCTTATGGGGCTTAACTGCTAGGGTCATCGGTCCCTAAGCTTACACACTACTTAACCTAAATTATCCTAAGGACAGCCGGACGGGGTGGCCGAGCAGTTCTAGTCGCTGCAGTCTGGAACCGCGCGACCGCTACGGTCGCAGGTTCGAATCCTGCCTCGGGCATGGATGTGTGTGATGTCCTTAGATTAATTAGGTTTAAGTAGTTCTAAGTTCTAGGGGACTGATGACCTCACAAGCTAAGTCCCATAGTGCTCAGAGGCATTTGAACCATTTTTGAACTTCCTTCAGGATAACGAGATCGCTCGACTAGAGTGGCCAACATGTTCTCCGGAAAACAACCCTATCGAACATGCCTGGGGTAGATAGAAAAGGGCTGCTTGTGGACGAGGTGACCCACCAACCAATCTCAGGGATCGACGCCGAATCGCCGTTGAGGAGTGCGACAATCTCGACCAACAGTGCCTTGATGAACTTGTGGGTAGTATGCCACGACGAATACATGCATGCATCAATAGAAGAGGGCTTGGTACTGGCTGTTAGAAATACCAGTGTGTACAGCAATCTGGACCAGCACCTCTGGAGCTCTCGCTGTATCTTAGTACAACATGCAATGTGCGGTTTTCATGAGCAGTAAAATGGGCGGAAATGATGTTTATGTAGATCTATATTCCAATTTTCTTTACAGGTTCCGGATACAGAACTTCTTTGATGTGTGTATTTATTTAGCAGCACCTTAAATCATCTACATTTGTAATGTACAATCGACTATTGAGCATAGAAAACCGAAAAAAGGTTTTTAACAGCAAACGGTTTGTCAATCAGGTCAGTAGTATGGGAGTTCACGATTAGCTCACGACGAGTAAGGTGCGCGCGGTCGACAAACGAAATGCGTTCGCCGCGGCCCAGTCCGCTCGGCGCGGCACGGCGTAGCGCCGCTGCCTAATTCGCATTAAATCCCGGACCATTTGCATAATTTCAGCGCCTGGCCGCGTAGCGACTGTGGAAAGGGTCGCCGGCTGTTGGTACAGGATACACGCCACGCGGGCGGCTCGGCGCTCTGCTCTGCGAAAATCCGCAACCAGCGAAACGTGGCGTGTGGGAGCCGCGCTACAATACTGTAGTGCTGCACTGCCCAAAGCAGATACTGCTGGAACGCGGCTGCCGCTGCCAGCGCAGTCGGCGGATTACAGTGGCTTCGGATTCCGCCTTCCGTCCACCTAAATACTGCACATACACACGCGAGGCAACGGCTGTGAAAATATCTTCAGATACACTACTGGCCATTAAAACTGCTACGCCAAGAAGAAATGCAGATGATAAACGGGTATTCATTGGACAAATATATTATACTAGAACTGATATGTCATTACGTTTTCACGTAATTTGGGTGCATAGATCCTGAGAAATCAGTACCAATAACAACCACCTCTCACCGTAATAACGGCCTTGGTACGCCTGGGCATTGAGCCAAACAGAACTTGGATGGCGTGTACAGGTACAGCTGCCCATGCAGCTTCAACACGATACCACAGTTCATCAGGAGTAGTGACTGGCGTATTGTGACAAGCCAATTGCTCGGCCGTCATTGACCAAACGTTTTCAGTTGGTGAGAGATCTGGAGAATGTGCTGGCCAGGGCAGCCGTCGATCATTTTCTGTACCCAGAAAGGGCCGTGCAGGACCTACAATATGCGATCGTGCATTATCCTGCTGAAATGTAGGATTTCGCAGGGATCGAATGAGGGGTAGAGCCACGGGTCGTAACACATCTGAAATGTAACGTCAACTGTTCAAAGTGCCGTCAGTGCGAACAAGAGGTGACCGAGACGTGTAACCAATGGCACCCCATACCATCACGACGTGTGATTCCCCAGTATGGCGATGACAAATACACGCTTCCAATGTGCGTCCACCGCGATGTCGCCAAACACGGATGCGACCATCATGATGCTGTAAACAGAACCTGGATTCATCCGAAAAAATGACGTTTTGCCATTCGTGCACCCAGGTTCGTTGTTAAGTACACCATCGCAGGCGATCCCGTCTGTGATGCAGAGTAAAAGGTAACCGCAGCAATGGTTTCCGAGCTGATAGTCCATGCTGCTGCAAACGCCGTCGAACTGTTCGTGCAGATGGTTGTTGTCTTGCCAACGCCCCTATCTGTTGACTCAGGGATCGAGACGTGGCTGCACGATCCGTTACAGCCATGCCGATAAGATGCCTGTCATCTCGACTGCTAGTGATACTAAGCCGCTGGGATCCTGCACGGCGTTCCGTTTTACCATCCTGAACCCACCGATTCCATATTCTGCTAACAGTCATTGGATCTCGACCAACGCGAGCAGTAATGTCGCTGTATGATAAACCGCAATTGCGATAGGCTACAATCCGATCTTTATCAAAGTCGGAAACGTGATGGTACGCATTTCTCCTCCTTGCACGAAGTATCACAACAACGTTTCACCAGGGAATTCAGGTCAGCTGTTGTTTGTGTATGAGAAATCGGTTGGAAACTTTCTTCATGTCAGCATGTTGTTGGTGTCGCCAAGGTCGCCAACCTTGTGTGAATGCTCTGAAAAGCTAATCATTTGCATATCACAACATCTTCCAATCGGCTAAATTTCTCGTCTGTAGTACATCATCTTCCTGGTGCAGCAATTTTAATGGCCAGTAATGTACAACGAGTCGGCGTGAATTAATTTAGTAGCCTGAAGCACAGATCCTCACTGTAATAGACCACTTGACAAGCAAAGTGAAGCACCGAGAAGACACTGTCGAAATCACTGCAACTTCGTAACCGTGCACACCATAGGCGGGTGTGTAAACTAGAGTGTAGAACGTTAACCAGAATACATTAGTGTTGTTCCTGGAAAGTGCTGTTACCAGGTCTGGTACCGCTTATAAGGGGTTTGATCAGTGTTACATGTTGATTGATAATTTTGATGGACACGGAGACGTTGCGTACTTGTATGAGGCAGCGCTGTATCAGGCCCTGACAAGGTTTGAAGGCGGCCTCGTTGTGGGACTCCATTTCGCTGTCTGGTACAATCGTGCAGTATTCAGATTCGTGGGGACTCTGGGTAGCCTATATACGGAGACAGAGTGGCCTCTGATGAAATCGCACGTGACTGACTCATCAGCTGCGAAGCCATTGTTCTGCCGTTTGTCTTCCTGGACTCGTATGATCGCACTTATTTCTGGAGTTGAATTGTTCTTTTGAAGACTTTTGGATAACTGATTCAGTGTATAGCATACGACGTCTACAGATTTCTTGCTTAGGGAATAAAAACATAAATTCGAAAAGTTTTGGGTAGTATTACCTGCAATGTATTTTGCCTGTCGTTCGTAAAGTCGCGTGTGGTTCAGTAAGTATCATTCAAGATATCAAACTGTGCAGATGGCAGTTCTATTCTCGTTGTCACCAAATAATTTTCTTAGTTTTATTTGAACAGCATTTATCGAACTGAGATAATTAACAAATCCTAGCTCTTATCGTTTTTAATTACTAATCGCGTGAAAATTCAAGTATCCGTAAAAACAGAAGATTCGTTTTCGAAAATCAGTTGCTATGAAGTTGCTGCACCGTGCTTTTATACTTTAGTGTTTATAAGCATCATTACGGAAGTACGTCTTCTTGACTTTTCTGGAAAACGACAGTTTATATATCCACTATAACCACATGCAAGACTTGTTATTGGGGATTTAAAGACCTACATAAAGCTCAGAGGCTATCAACTTCAACGTTATATATCCAAGCAGGAAACTTTGGAATCGCTTCAGAACTTCTAAAATAATACACGTTAAACTCTTTTTTTTCCCTAGTCGAGTTCACCTTTTTCGGAACGCTGTAGTAAAATACTGTGTATCATACCACACTTTAATTTACTTCACACTGAACTTATACTATATACTAAATAATAAGCTATAGTTTCTCCTACAACGCGAGTATCAAATCCATGCATGTTCTGTGATAGTCAATAGGCGACAGTATTTCTCTCTCGTATTCTGGCGAAAAAAGGAAAAATGGCACGCGCCTGTGCATATTATCCATGGTCTAACGAGCATTGGCCATTCACTGTATATCTCTGTGGGATTAGGATGTGACAGTTGCTCCACGACAATCTTGGTACTGTACACCACGCACATCGCAACCCATTTCCATCTGTGACTTACATCCGAGAACTAGTTATGGACTGCTCCATTAAGTTTCGGGAATGCAGCCACATAAATTCTGCTTCTTCTTCTAATATTTCGGCTGTACACCTTTCAGCCATCTTCAGAGAGAGCCGTACGACTGACGCTCCAGCGCTCGCTCCATCCTTTTAAACTCGCGGGCCGCGCCACTGCGCATGCGGCCACAGATGGACTGTCTGCAACGTTCTGTCATCTTATACAATTGATTCAGGGATTGTCAGCAGCCGAGCTAGGGAATTACCGTCCGATGCCTAGGCTACCGTTAACACAACAACACAAACGTTTGCGCAGATACTGTGTCGATCCCTGGATTGATGATGAATAGCACCTCATAGCTTTCAGCTCTGGATCGCGGTTCTCCATTGCGCCGACAATAATCTTCAGCGAGCATGTCGGCTCCCGATGGGAGATCCCATCTCTCCAGTATTTTGGAGACACACAGAGTTGTTGCTCTTGGCGTCATGATGTGGGGAGCCACCGCATATCACTTCCGGTCATACATGTCATAGCTGATACTGAGTGAAAAAACAATAGTACGTCATGGACATCCTGCGTCCTCATGCCATTGCTCTCATACGAAAATATCGAGTTGCTATTTTTCAATAAGACACACATTACATGTGTCTCTACGGATTTTCTGCGTGATACTGAGGTACTCCCGCGACCAGGAACGTACCCAGATCAGTCCCGGATATAATTTGTGTGGAACCAGCTCTGATGTCAAATCTGCCCCAGTACCAATATCCAGGACACTGAGGACCAGTTACAGAAGAGGAGAGCAAGCTTCCCTTCGGAGACGAAACAACGGCCTTATGACTCTTTTGTCAACCGAATCAGTGCATGCATTCACACCAGGCGGGTGCATCATCATACTGAAAAGAGGGCGCACTCTGGCAAGTTTTTTGTTCATTTGACTCGACTTTTTAATCACTGGAATAACCTCTTATACCCTTCCTCCCCTTCTGTTTTTTTCTGGTCAAACAATGTAGTAGTCACGAGCAGAAAGAATGAGATACTGACAATAGCACTTCTAACAGGATTCCAGGAAGGCTGACCAACCTAAATACAGTAATCCTGTACTACATGATGACGAAATAGAAATATGTCATCACTTTTGCTGATTTTACCAGGGTATATGATGCTACTGACGGATCAACCTGCTGTTGACATTCCGTCTACATCTACATTCCTGAAACTATGTTACAATGTTGGACTGAGTCTACTTCGTGTGCCACAACTCACTACTTTCCTCTTCCAATCGTGAATGTTGCGTGAAAATAACGATTAATGGTAGTCTTCCTTGTGGCCTCGCACTTCTCTAATCTCGCTCTCTTCTCGTGAGATTTACGCAGAAGAAAGTAATACACAGACCAGTGTCATAATGACCACCGCCTATGTTCGACGTTAACGTACAATAACGACTCACCTACGACAAGTTGCAGCACTAACAGTGAAGGATATATAAAGTGTGTCCGGTGTGAAGGGTAGGGGGGGGGGGGGGAGGGGGCGAGGACACGAGGGAAAGAGTGTAGTCGTTGTCGTAATGTGGAAATGGAGCGATTTGTCTGATGGCCAAAAGGATATGATCATTGGCTTCTGGCCCAAGTATGGAAGCATTCCCGAAACGCTAAGTCTGTAAATTTTTCACGTGCCGTTGTGGTTAAAGTATACCGTGCATTGCATATTGACGCTATCCAAATCAGGCTCTGAGGCAACTGTGGTGCACCAAGAGCCGTATACGACACGGGGGAAGGCCGGCTGCGGAGATGTGTACACGCGACTAGATGGACAACTGATGAGCAGTTGACCGCCCAGATGAACCATGAGGTTAGCAACAGTGCCTTCTCAATGACTGAACAGCGAACGTTGCTGCGTATGAGCCTCCACACTGGATGTCTGGTTCATGCGCCCATGGCGACTGCAGGTCATCGACGTCGACTTCGACTGCCAACGCTGCAGGTGTAAGTCCTCTGAGGGGCGTCAGATTGCCTTTTCAGATGAATCACGTTTTTAGCACCGTCGGACCGATGGTTATTGGCGTGTACAGGGTGAAAAGCCTAAATGTAAATAAGGAGCGAGCATTAGGGTGTGAAGAATGTTTTCACGGCATTGCCTGGGTAATCCTTCTGAAAGCTACAATGGATCAACACAATTATGCATCTATCCTTGGGGATTTCACCCCTAAATGCAGTTTTGTTTGACCTCAGCATGATGGCATCTACCAGCAGGACAATGCAACATGTCACCATGCTTGCATTGTACGTTAGTGGATTGAACAGCACCAGGATGAGTTTACCGTATTCCCCTGGCCACCAATCCCTCATGATTTAAACGCTATCGTTAATCTGTGGGACCATGTCGATCGAGCTGTCTGCGCCGTGGATTCTCACTTGAGAAACCTAGCACTTCTGGTCAGAGCGCTGGAGTCAGCATAACTTCAAGTCCCCTTAGGCGCCTTCTTGACTCTCTCTCTTCCTGCAAGTCCCCCAGTGGTTATTCAGACTAGTCACGTGATAAGAAGTTCGTCACATCCCCCTTACCCATAACCTATATCTTCTTTCGACTGTTCTGTGATAAAGGTCACATCCGCGACTCCCAGCATTGAGATCACGCGAGTTTTCTTATGGGATGTAGAGGAGAGCGTTTCAGATTCACCACCTCTCAGAACTGACACTAACTGGTCTTAAAGCGTTGCTCAGACATCGTCAATGACACTACCCCTTCAGCTGAGGCTTTGATTCCCACACATTTATCGGTCGAAAATGGCAGTTCGTAGCTTGATTAGCTACAGAATGGCGTTCTTGAGGACCTTTGAAACTGCTGACACGCCTCAGACGATTCATCCATTCTCCAAGGATGTCGTGGACGATTAACCCCACTAAAAGTGATTGCACTAATTCGACGGAATTTGAACGCGATCCGAAGCAACAATGGGTGCTTATGCTTTTTCATCCAGCCTTTCGCCACCTCCTGTGACGTGAACACATTATCACATTATTGAATAAAGAGACAAAAGAGCCTTCTAAGACCTCCCGGTTTAGTAACACTCACGCTACCTTCTACCTGCCTTCGATGGGCACTTTAAAAGTGTACCTTAACAGAAAGAACCTGTGACGAAGTCCTAGGCCACTGGGAGGAAGCCTAGATAACCCTCCATTCTGGATTGTCTACTAAAGGCTCCAGTGCAATGATGTAGACTTTCTGCAAGCGCCTAGGACCCTAGTCATGGATTTTGTCTGTACAGGTACATTTTTAAGATGTTCAACAAAGGTTGGTGAATGGCACTGAGAGTATTGCCAAACTCCTTACTATCTGTAATCGTAAATGGGACAAATATCAACTTTCCTTCCTCAGCAAAGAGTGTAGGATTAATGATAGATGAAACTGTAAACTGGACTGAACACGTAACTGCAATGTGCAAGAAGGTATCACCAGCTCTCTAGGCATAGAAAAATATAAAAATCTCTTCACTCTTGACCTGAAAAAGGGATGTTATCCTTTCAGGTCTTTCTCACGAGAACTCGCGGGCCCTGAGACTGTTAATGAATGTCTGTGTTCCATATATTATGATGTTCGACTCTTTGATCATATACACAGTACGCTAGAAAATTTAAAAAGGAAAGTAGTTTAGTGTAGTGGGAATTAGTGAAGTTCGATTGCAGAAGGAACATGACTTGTGATCAGGTGAATACAGCGCTATAAAGACGAAATCAAATAAGATCAATGCAGTGATAGGTCTAATGATGAATAAGTTAATAGTGAAACGTCCCCTTTGAACAATTTATACATGACTGTGCTTACACTGACATACAATATTTTTAGCGCAACGCAGTCTGACTTTCAAAAATCCCTACAAAAGAATGGCCCTGACTAACATTAACCTATACGTTTCACAAATCACTTACCTCACAAAAATCTTCGTTACTCGAACTACTGCAATACAGCGAGCACCACTACTGCCAGCTAAATAAAAGATTCAAACTACGGAAGGCACTAACTACGGATAGGGATTGTTAGCAAATGAAAGATATTAATAGAGAACAAACAATGTATTTACCTTAATATCATCAAAAGTCATAATACACTCCTGGAAATGGAAAAAAGAACACATTGACACCGGTGTGTCAGACCCACCATACTTGCTCCGGACACTGCGAGAGGGCTGTACAAGCAATGATCACACGCACGGCACAGCGGACACACCAGGAACCGCGGTGTTGGCCGTCGAATGGCGCTAGCTGCGCAGCATTTGTGCACCGCCGCCGTCAGTGTCAGCCAGTTTGCCGTGGCATACGGAGCTCCATCGCAGTCTTTAACACTGGTAGCATGCCGTGACAGCGTGGACGTGAACCGTATGTGCAGTTGACGGACTTTGAGCGAGGGCGTATAGTAGGCATGCGGGAGGCCGGGTGGACGTACCGCCGAATTGCTCAACACGTGTGGCGTGAGGTCTCCACAGTACATCGATGTTGTCGCCAGTGGTCGGCGGAAGGTGCACGTGCCCGTCGACCTGGGACCGGACCGCAGCGACGCACGGATCCACGCCAAGACCGTAGGATCCTACGCAGTGCCGTAGGGGACCGCACCGCCACTTCCCAGCAAATTAGGGACACTGTTGCTTCTGGGGTATCGGCGAGGACCATTCGCAACCGTCTCCATGAAGCTGGGCTACGGTCCCGCACACCGTTAGGCCGTCTTCCGCTCACGCCCCAACATCATGCAGCCCGCCTCCAGTGGTGTGGCGACAAGCGTGAATGGAGGGACGAATGGAGACGTGTCGTCTTCAGCGATGAGAGTCGCTTCTGCCTTGGTGCCAATGATGGTCGTATGCGTGTTTGGCGCCGTGCAGGTGAGTGCCACAATCAGGACTGCATACGACCGAGGCACACAGGGCCAACACCCGGCATCATGGTGTGGGGAGCGATCTCCTACACTGGCCGTACACCACTGGTGATCGTCGAGGGGACACTGAATAGTGCACGGTACATCCAAACCGTCATCGAACCCATCGTTCTACCATTCCTAGACCGGCAAGGGAACTTGCTGTTCCAACAGGACAATGCACGTCCGCATGTATCCCGTGCCACCCAACGTGCTCTAGAAGGTGTAAGTCAACTACCCTGGCCAGCAAGATCTCCGGATCTGTCCCCCATTGAGCATGTTTGGGACTGGATGAAGCGTCGTCTCACGCGGTCTGCACGTCCAGCACGAACGCTGGTCCAACTGAGGCGCCAGGTGGAAATGGCATGGCAAGCCGTTCCACAGGACTACATCCAGCATCTCTACGATCGTCTCCATGGGAGAATAGCAGCCTGCATTGCTGCGAAAGGTGGATATACACTGTACTAGTGCCGACATTGTGCATGCTCTGTTGCCTGTTTCTATGTGCCTGTGGTTCTGTCAGTGTGATCATGTGATGTATCTGACCCCAGGAATGTGTCAATAAAGTTTCCCCTTCCTGGGACAATGAATTCACGGTGTTCTTATTTCAATTTCCAGGAGTGTATATATAGCAGTTCATGACAAATTACAAAACTCCGCCATCTCTCTCCCCACATCCACCACTGCTGGCGGCTCACCTCCAACTGCGCAACGCTACGCGCTGTTAACATCCAGCTGCCGCTGCCCAACACTACAATGGCAGACAACAATGCAAACTAGACACAGACTGCACACAGCACAGCCAGTGATTTTTATACAAAGGTGGCGTTACCAATAAAAAAACCTAAACAGCCTACTTACAATAGGAACGCGTGTAAGCTACTATGAACAGCTTAGTCAAGGCATTGTCGTAGTCAAGATAGACATGAAGCCTGCACCCATCACAGTAGCACGATTTTATATGCCAACTAGCTCTGCACAGGTCGAAGAGATTGAAGAAATGTATAACGAGATAAAAGACGTTATTCACGTAGTGAAGGGAGACGAACATTTAGTTGTGATGGTGACAGGAATTCGATAATAGGAAAAGCTAGAGAAAGAAACATTGTACGTGAATTTGAACAGAGGGAGAGGGGTGGCGGGGGGGGGGGGGGGGAATGAAAGAGAAAACAACCTGGCAGAGTTTTGAACAGAGCAGAATTTAATCATCGCTAACGCTTGGTTAAAGAGTCATGAAAGAAGGTTATATAAACATATGAGAGTTGTTTCTTAGCGAGAGGCCTGGAAGCACTGGAAGGTTACAGATTGATTGTACAATGGTAAGACAGAGATTTCGGTACCAGATATTAAACTGTAAGACATTTCCAGGGGCAGATGAGGACTCTGATCAGAATCTATTGGTTGTGAACGGTGGACTAAAACTAAAGAAATTTCAAAAAGTTAGAAAATTAAGGAGATGGGACCTGGATAAGCCGCAAGAACCAGAAGGCGCTGAGAGTTGCAGAGGGAGCATTGGGCAGCGATTGACTAGAACACTGGAAAGTAATACAGTAGAAGAGGAATGGGTTGCTCTGAGAAATGAAATGGTGAAGGCAGCTGACGATCAAACAGGTAAAAGACAAAAGTCCTAGTAGATAGCACAGAATATATCGAATTTAAATCATGTAAGGAGAAAGTATAAAAATGCAGCAAATGAAGTAGGCGAAAGGGAAGACAAACGTCTTAAAAATGAGATTGACAGCAGTGCAAAATGGCTGAGCAGGAATGGCTGGATGGCAAATGTAAGGTTTTAGAAGCGTATGTCACTAGAGGAAAGACAGCATCGGAAAATTTAAAAAGCCTATGGAGAAAAGATAGGTAGTTGTATGAATGTCAAGAGCTCAGTTGGAAACCCAGTCCTGAGCAAAGAAGATGGTCTTGAGATGTCAACCATGTCAAAACTCTTCTATATGGTGTGCAAGATATATGAGACAGGCACAGACTTCAAGAATAATGCAATAATTAAAATTCCACAAAATGTAGGGGCTGACAGGTGTAAATATTACAGAACTGTCGGTTTAACAAGCCATGGTTTCAAAATACTAGCACAAATTCTTTACAGAAGAATGGGAAAACTGGTAGAAATCGACCTCGGGGAAGATCAGTGTGCATTTCAGAGAAATGCAGACACCCGCGAGGCAGTAATGACCCTACGACTTATCTTAGAAGGTTAAGGAAAGGCATACCTACGTTTATAGCATATGTAGACGCAGAGAAAGTTTTCGACAATGTTGACTGGAATACTGACTTTGAAATTCTGAAGGTAGCTGGGTTAAAAATACACGAGTGAGAGGCTATTTACAACTTGTACAGCAAGTAGACGGAAGTTATAATAGTCGACGTGAATTAAAGGGAAGCAATGGTTGGGGAGGGAGTAAGACAGAGCTCATGCCTGTCCTCGATGTTAGTCAATCTGTACATTGAGCAAACAGTAAAGGAAACAGAAGAAAAATTTGGAGAAGGAGTTAAAGTTCAGATAGAAGAAATAAGAACTCTGAGGTTTGCCGATAACATTGTAATTCTGTTGGAGACATCAAAGACCTGGACGTTCAGTTGAACGTAATTGACAGTGTCTTGAAAGTAGAATATAAGGTGAACATCAACAAAAAAAACAAGGGTAATGAAATGTAATCCAATTAAATTAGGTGATGGAAGTGCATTAGATTAGCAAAGGAGACACTTGAAGCAATAGATGAGTTTTGCTATTTAGGCAGCAAAATAACGGATGATGGTCGAGGTAGAGAGAATATAAAATGTAGATTGGGAATGGGAAGGAAAGCGTTTCTGAAAAGAGAAATTTGTTAACATCGAATGTAGCTTTAGGTGTTGGTAAGGCTTTTCTGGAAGTACTTTTATATAGTGTAGTGGGACGATAAAGAGTTCAGGCAAGAAGAGAATAGAAGCTTTAGAAATGTAGTGATACAGAATACTACTGAAGATTAGATGGGTAGATCACGTAACTAATGAGGGCTTTATGAACAGAATCATTGACAAAAGGAATTTGTGGACAACCTGACTAGAAGAACGGATCTGTTATTAGGACTCACGGTGAGACGTCAACGGATCACCAGTTTAATACTGGAGGGAAGTGTGGGAGTTAAAAATCGTAGACGGAAGCGAAAATATAAATACAGAAAGCAGCTTCACAAAGATGCAAGTTGCAGCAGTATACAAAGATGAAGAGGGGGTTGGTTGGGTTGTTTTGGGGGAAGAGATCAAACAGCGAGGTCAACGGTCTCATCGGATTAGGAAAGGAAGTCGGCCGTGCCCTTTCAAAGGAGTGATTTAGGGAAATCACAGAAAACCTAAATCAGGATGGCCGGACGCGCGATTGAACCGTCGTCCTCCCGAATGCGAGTCCAGTGTGCTACCACTGCCCTACCTCGCTCGGTCAGAGATGAAGAGACCTGCACATAACAGAGTAGCATGGAGAGCTACATCATACCAGTCTTTGAACTCAAGACTACTGCGACAACAGTGCACAGCTACCCTGGCTGTTTTCAGAGAAGTACAGATTTCCATTCCATCTGTCTTCTCTACTGTGTTATCAATGTTCACTATCCGCCACATCTCTTTTCAACTTCAACGCTCTTGTCTGAACAACATGGTACAAACACCCGTTCCCATCACAACAAAATCCTTTCTGTCCCACTCCATCGTTCCGCCACATTCTCGAAGTCCTTCTCAGTAGAAGAAACTCGACACTGAAATCACCTCCCGATTTATATTAGAGAAATGAAGAACATCTCCAGCTTCAGAAGACTCTTTATGGCATATGTACTGAAGCAAAAATATGACTACTATTGTCCCTGTAAATACTGGTTAAACTTGTATATCCATCTTTCGAACTAGATGTTTCTCATTTCGCAATATTCCTCGCTACAGCAGTCTCCTTAAATTTTCTTTCCCGATACCTCGATATATACATACTAACACAAAAAATCACAATACCAAGAAGGAACTGTGCGACATAAACGATAGTTGATAGGTGTGTTCCTACATCAGAAAGATGATGTCTATTCAAGTTTCGCGCCCGTCTCATAAGAGTGGCGCTGGTATTGCCGCTATGGGGATGAAAATCAGGTTTGCTTTAAATACGCCTTGTAACGGTCGTGGGCGTTAGTTACCATTGGGATTGGACGTGATGAGTTGATACTAGTCAAAAAAGCATTCAAGGTGACAAAAACGCTATTATCAACACCTCACTGACTTTGAACGAAGTCGTGGGATTGGGCGAGGAGATTCTGGATGTTCCTTCCAGGACATGTAGGAATGAAGCCACTGTACATGATTGCTGGCAGCGGTGGTCACCAGAATGCACAGTCGCAAGAAGACCGGGCTGCAGACGGCTACGTGGCACTGCCAAGAGGGAAGACCATCGTGTTCTGCGTAGGCTCTGAGGCATAGTACTGCTTCTGCAGCAGCAATTTGGGCATCATTTGATACAGCAGTGATGCATAGAACTGTTACAAATCGGTTACTTGAAGAACAGCTCAAAGCCAGATGTCCTGTGGCTTGTATTTCACTGCACTGCACCACCGTCGCAACTGGAGGGCCGGGTGGAGGTCTGTTGTGTTTTCTTAAGTACGTTGGTTCTGCCTCGGTCCCAGTGATGGTCGTGTCTTGCACAGAAGGAGATCAGTAGATGTCCTGCGTCCTAACTGTCTGCATGCTAGGTATACTGGGCTTACAGCTGGAGTTGTTATCTGGGGTGCGATTCCGTATGACAGTAGGAACAGTCTCGTGGTTATCCCACGCACCCTGACTGCAAATGTAGACGTCAGTCTGGTGATACGGCCCGATGAGCTGCTATTCATGAACTGTATATTCCAGGGGGTGCTTCCCTACAGGACAATTCTCGCTCACATACGACTGTTCTAAACCAACGTGCTGCAGAGAGTGTCGACATGTTGCCTTGGCAGATCACCAGATCACCAGATCTGTCTCCTGCGCCGCCAGGACTGGCCGAGCGGTTCTAGGCGCTTCAGTCCGGAACTGCGCGACCGCTACTGTCGCAGGTTAGAATTCTGCCACGGGCATGGATGTGTGTGATGTCCTTAGGTTAGTTAGGTTTAAGTAGTTCTAAGTTCTAGGCGACTGATGACCTCCCATGTTAAGTCCCATAGTGCTCAGAGCCGCCGGCCGCGGTGGTCGTGCGGTTCTAGGCGCTGCAGTCTGGAACCGCGGGACTGCTACGGTCGCAGGTTCGAATCCTGCCTCGGGCATAGATGTGTGTGATGTCCTTGGGTTAGTTAGGTTTAAGTAGTTCTAAGTTCTAGGGGACTGATGACCTAAGATGTTAAGTCCCATAGTGCTCAGAGCCATTTGAACCATTTTTATGCTCAGAGCCATTAATTTTTTGTCTCCAGCCGAGCACATGGAAGTCCATCCCACAAGCTGACAACCTGCAGTTGTACAATACAACGCACGCACATTTGCATGTATACACCCAGCGTAGCAGTGACTTATATCGTGTTTACGTTAACCTGTGATCTTGCAATGTTAACTACCTCGATAATAAAGAAATGTATTCCCGAAAAATCAGTACTAAATTTTTTTTGCTGTTGCGATTTTTTCCTGTCAGCGTATCTCAGAAAATCAGAAAACGTCTGTTTGGTACGGCTATAAACTCTTTTTACGTTTGATACTATCATTATTTTCATTATTATTATTGTTATTATTATTATCATTATTAGTGACAGCAGCAGCAGTAGTAGAAGTAACGGAACTATCTATTCACAGTAAGTCCATAGATATCAGAATCACTCTAATACTATTTGCCACAATGAAACTGCTATTTCTTAGGTAACTATGAAGTAACAAAAGCATTGAATGTCTGAAACACTGGTTCTATATAACTGAGGACCAGGTGACTTTAACCAGACCAGGTGGAATAAATGAATAAATAAAACGTTACTGATAATGTAACATCGCCTTAGAGTGAAGATGTTACGAAATAAATCCACATTTCATTTTATTTCATCTGTCGGGCGACGACTTACCCTAGCCAGCTGCCACCAAGCGTCGTGTGCCTCCGAATGCCGCTCCCTATCCCATGTAGCTCATGACTGCGGTGAAGCCAATACCAGCCCTGGCAGGCGGGCGGGGGCTAGGGTCAGATATTCGTCGCAGCGGGTGGTCCATTCGCTCTGTCACACACTCGCGCCCCTAGAAGCGGCCTGCTTGATCATCCGTGTCCCTGACGTCTCATTTCTCCCCGGGGTGCTGGCCGCACTAGACCCCATGTGACAAACCCCGCCCCCACTTCCTATCCGTACGTAAGCACGTGGGCGGCCTTTGTAGAGCAAAGTCGCCGGCGTTTTCATTACCACTCCTTCCAGCGCAGGCAGCAACTTCAAAGAGGCGACGGCAGGTGGGCGGATTTGAATTTTGATGTTGCTGGTTTCCCCTTCACCTCCACACCACCGAGATTCGTCTGTCGACAGTGGAGTATTTCGGTGAGAATAACTGTGTCGTACAGTGGGTTGTTCATAAACACACGCTCACATCGCATACGGTGGTGTATCGCTACAAAGAATATTTCATAAGCTAGGTCGATTATGACGGCTTCCTGATCAGTGCATTTGAACAAAAAATTGGCCCGGTTCAATTAGGACTAGCGCAATGAGGGTTCAGTACAAACTTAATTATGTAAATAGACAGTTCATCCATTCCGGAAATTGAGATTCATGATCATTTTTGCCTGTTTCGACATTGATAGAAGATATCGGTCCCAGAGATTTCCAGATGTTTGAGAATGTTTTAATATCAATAACATAAATGTGACATAAATCATGCAGGAGGCAGTCGACAATTATTGTAATAATCAGCAGTTCTCCATTCAGGCTGACAAAGTCGCAGACTAGTCTGAGATTGTTTGTCTCACATGCAACCTGAAACGCCATTCTATGTGCAGTAATAACTTCTGAATATCTGATGATGCATAAATTACGAAAGGAATCATAAGAGCAATAAAGTCATTCTCTTGGCTGATTTTTTACTTTTACCATTGTCAGCCTGTATCCGGAACTACTGATTGTTTTAATTTCAGATTTGACGTAGGATAACAAAAGACACGTATTTTTTCGTGTGATGTAACTACAGATTTACAGTTTTTTTTCCTTTGGTTGTACTGTGAAATCTTGCTTCTTGCCAAATTTCATGATTTTTGGGAAACGGAAAGAGCCATATAGGTTTTGATGAATGACTTTGCGAGTGTCAAAATATGTGACATAAGTGGCCTATCTTTTGATTGCATTGAATTGGAAGATTCAACTTTTTACACCGGCAGGGGACTATAGACCTCAGTATGTGACACAAGTTTCAATTTGATACGCCTTTCAGAGGAAAAGGGTTTTCAACTGTAGGACAGACAGACGGGTAACCAAGCGATCCTATAAGGATCCGACTAAGGGACACAGTTTCCTTAGTACGTTACTAGCTTCAATTATGTAAAACGATATATGCAATATGCCTCTCTATAGGTGCCTCGGATACTTTCACTTTTCCTCCAAATTCTCGAGTATTCTTTCATACGTCTATATCAGTTGGTTTCCTCTGTCCTTTAGCTTCAATTGAACCAAAGTTTATGTTTTACTTCCTTCATAGTTACTGCCACTGTAACCTCAAAGAGAAGCGTCTGTACTCAGTCACGGAAGGGGTTATTATTAAAACGCGTTACGCCTAACTGTAGAAGAAAATGCAATACCATTGTATCTTCTTTTATCGTCATCTTCTTTTCGTTTTGGCCATCGGAGGACCACGTTAATTCGTGTCAGGTTCTTCTGGTCTTTTTTCTTGTCCACCATCTCTTTCATTGCCATGCTTTGCAACCTTCCTCGTTCTCCTCTTCATGACGATTTTCTTCTGCATCTGATTCTGTCCACGAAACTTGTGAAGGCCTGGGTTTTTTTATTTAAAAATCACCCTGTTATATATCTCTGTTTTCTGTTCAAATGGTTCAAATGGCTCTGAACACTATGGGACTTAACATCTGAGGTCATCAGTCCCCTTGAACTTAGAACTACTTAAACCTAACTAACCTAAGGACATCACACACATCTATGCCCGAGGCAGGATTCGAACCTGCGACCGTAGCAGTCGCGCGGTTCCGGACTTAAGCGCCTAGAACCGCTCGGCCAGTTACCGGCTCCATTTTCTGTATTCTCATTTATTTCACATACCTTTGCACCTCTTGAATCCAGCGTACTTTGGCTCTGTTGTTCATGAAAAACTGTGTTATTTGTTACGTCAACCACCCGTGGTCCATTCTGAGGATGTCTCCAAAGAACACACTCCTCCTTTTCCTGATGGTGTCGGAGACTGTATCTTGATATACACTTATCGGAAAGCTCGTCTTTAACTATCTTCTATTCTTCGAGGCTCCTCTGAATCATTCGTTCCACCAGTTTTTGTGTCTTAAGTACTATCCGCGCGGAGTAACCGAGTGGTTTGAGGCGCCATATCACGGATTGCATGGCCGCTCCCGCCGGAGTTTCGAGTTCTCCCTCCGGCATGGATGTGTGTGTTGTTCTTAGCATAAGTCAGTTTAATTTGGTTTAAGTAGTGTGTAAGTCTAGGGACCGATGACCTGAGCAGTTTAGTCCCTTAGGAATTCACACACATTTGGACATTTTTAAGGTACTATTGTTCTTTCTAGATTGAGTATTTCTTCTGCGATTTAGGCTTCAGGGTGGATCATTGTCTGCTGAGATCACACTTATGTATTGATCGAAATATTCTTCTTATTGTACATATTCATTCTTAATTTTTATGCTAACTTCATTTTGTTTCTTCGTGCTCTCACTGATTCCTTTTCTGTCAGCACAGTTCCTATCTATTTTTCTCGGTATTGACATCTCCGCGCCTTATGAATTCCCTCCTTCTAATGTCATCAGTCTAGCAGCTGCTCCAATGTTTGTCATGTACTGCGTCTTCTCGATAGAGACATGTAGGCCTGCTTTAGTCGTTTTTCTCTTTAGCTTCAGGTGTGGTTAACCGCCTCTTCTAGTGATTCCAACAGTATTACAATACGTCTTGTGAATGCTAGAGAATATACTTGTATGCCTGTTTTCGTGCATTCCAGGTGTATTCCACTCACTTCTTACGTTTCTAGTCACCACACCCTGATCATGTTATCAAGTTCACAGTTAAAGAGCAAACGGGAAATTCCGTCTCCCTATCTAACTCCGTGTTTAATCTTGAAGACCTCTGAAAGTTTTCCTCTGAACTTGATGTTATGGATGTTGTTCTGCTTTCTGTGTAAACAGTTCACTGAATTGGATTTTCTATCCTAATTAATCTTCACCAACGTTTGCAACAGTGTTCGTTTATGTATTGAATCATAATCTTTCTTAAAGTCTAGGAATGTGAGCACGAAATTTCTGCTACTCTGTTTCTGATACGCGATTACGTTTCAGATTCAAAATTTGCTTACGAATGATCTTGCCTCTCTGAAACCTCCTTGATACTCACAAATACGCGGGTTGAGTTGTTTTCCCACTCCGTTCAGGAATTCTCCTGAAGAAACCTTATAGTTCGCTGTTAAGAACGATCTTCCCTTGTAGTTCCCAGGCTCCGACGTATCTCCTTCCTTGTCTATAGGATGTATCGGTGCCGACGTCATCCTTCAGAAACTGTTCTTCTACTAAACTTGTACCATTGTATGTACTTATTGCTCCCCTTTTTTCTGTGTTTGTAATGTGCGCTGTTATTCAGGTCGTTAACATATGAAGAATATCTTGTACAACCTGTGAAACCTACGTTTTTACAGTGTAAATTATTTTTAATTCAAGTCTAAAATTGATTACATAAGCGAAGACAAATTTTTCTATAAATGTTTATGTTAGGTCCGCTTGATTCCTTATCGAACTGTATTTGTATAACAGGACCAGCTGGAACGGTAATGTGCAAACGACAACGAAATAATATACGACGTGCAATATTACTAGGTTCGAAATGCTGTGCGATTTTGACTACAAATCTCGTGTCTGAGCTAAGACGGATGTTTTCCTTTTTAATCTACGTTTTGTCCTCATAAATTTAATATTAACCGAAGCCCGACAGCGGAAGTCGCAACGCGTGAGATCAAGGATTCGAATGTATAGTTTTGATCTCGATGAAATTAGATCAATTAACTTATGGACGAGTAAAAGACGGCGAAACTGAATGTTCCGTCGACTTTCACATTTTCGATATTTGATGTGCAAATTACATAGAGTGATATACAGATCGAATGAATTTGATTTGAAACTCGAGTATTCCTTATTTTTATTACAGATTATCCGATAGTTGTTGCCAATACATGAAGTACTTGTACGCATTTTATTGCTTGAGAATTACGTTTTGCTGGGCTGGAAATTTCAGGGGCAGACAGCAGGTTAAAGCGCGTCTAGGGCACCATTTTCACTTAACGCAGTTTGTAAAGGTAACTCCGACGCCAGGTGGAACAGTGTTCCCAGGTACCGCCGTCGCTGGAATTCTGCATGAGATGAGAGCCGGTCCTACGTTCCTAAAATGTTTTTCCGCGGGGAGGGTGTCTTACAGAACAGTAAAGGCTCCGAAAACGGGTAACATTGAACCTCAGACGGAGAATGCAGAGAAGACGTATTTATGGCTCTATGCTCTCGGCATAACACGGCAGGCGAGGTATGAGGATTCTGTAAATGTGAGACTGCAACTTTTTCGTCCCAGAAATACCTATAGCTGACGCCTCGTATGTGAAGAGCACAGAGGAAACTTACGAGGGCCGTAGGAAACAACATGCTGTAACATAATAACGAGCTCCTGTGACCTTTAGCTGTAGGTTTTGAGCGCCAAAATGCGAAAATTTTGTTAGTCAGCCTGGTCGGACGTAGTAATTTTCGAAAATTGTCGAGAAGTGGGAGGACGCTCCAGGAGAAGGGACACGGTCCACAACGTAACTCTGTCTCTGAATCTGGTAGAAAACCCAATGCGATTCTGGTCATACATAAAGCACACCAGTGGCTAGACGCAATCAATACCTTAACTGAGGGATAACAACGGTGGAGTCACTGATGACAGTGCCACTAAAGCAGAGTTATTAGATACGGTTTTCCGAAACTCCGTCACCAAAGAAGTCGAAGTAAATATTCCTGAATTCCAATCAAGAACAACTGCCAAGATGAGAAACATAGAAATAGATATCCTCCATGTAGTTAAGCAGCTTAAATCAATAAAGGCAAGGATTCCAGTCCACCTCCAGTCCAGATTGTGTACCAGTCGAGTTCCTTTCAGAGTATGGTGACACAATAGCTCCATATTCAGCAGTTATATAGAACCGCTCGCTCACAGAAAGATCCGTACCTAAGGACTGGATCTGGTCCCTTCAACCCCACAAACCAACCAACCAAGGACTGGAAAATTGCTCAAGTCACATCAATACCCAAAAGTAGAAGTAATCCGCTGAATTACTGGTCCATATCACTAAAGTCGGTTTGCAGTATGGTTTTAGAACATATACTGTGTACGACCATTATGAAGTACCCCGAGGAAAACAATTTATTGACACATAGTCATCACGGGTTCAGAAAATATCGTTCTTGTGAAACACAACTAGCTCTTTATACTCATGAAGCAATGAGTGCTATCGAGAAGGGATGTCAAATTGATTCCATATTTTTAAATTTACAGAAGGCTTTCGACACCGATCCTCATAAGCGTCTTCTAACCAAACAGCGTGCCTATGGAATATCGTCTCAGCTGTGCGATTCGATTCGTGATTTCCTGTCAGAAAGGTCACAGTTTGTAGTAATAGGTAGAAAGTCGTCGAGTAAAACAGAAGTAATATCCGGGGTTCCAGGCACTCTATTCTTCCTGTCTATATTAACTACGTAGGAGACAATCTAAGCAGCCATCTTAGATTATTTGCAGATGATGCTGTCATTTACCGTCTTGTAAAGTCATCAGATCATCGAAAGGATTTGTAAAATGATTTAGATAAGATATCTGTACGGTGCTAAAAGTGGCAAGTGACCCTTAATAAAGTTCTATACAGTGCGGGAGGACGTATGAATGTTTACTCAAATGTCGTTAACGTAGTTTACCATGGTTGAACCTAACATTTTCTGTTCTTCACTAGGAGCAACGGCAGAGCACAAATTATCAGTGTTCCTGCCACGAGCTCTGTTCATGTATGTGGCTGATTTAGTAGCTTTTATGACTCAGTTCACAATTTAGTAGTGATAAAGAGTAGGCTGAGGTTTAAGAGATTAATCAGGAAGAATCAATACGCAAAGGTGTGGCATACTAAAGTACTGAGTAATAACGAGATATGCCTGAAGTTCTGTAAGGACACAGATAAAACAATGAGAGACATCTCAGTAGGCCGTACTGTTTAAGAGGCATGGAAGTCTCTAAAACGGCTTATCACAGATATCGGCAAGAAAAACAAAGGTACAAAGAAGGTAACTGCGGAGAAACCATGGATAACAGAAGAAATAATTCAGTCGGTCGATGAAAAATAAAGTACAAAAATGTTCACGGAATTCAGGAATACAGAAATACAAGTTGGTTAGAAATGAAATAAACAGGACGTGCAGGGGAACTAAGACGAAATGGTTGCATGAAAAATGCGAAGAAGTTGAAAAAGAGGGGATTGTCGTAAGGAAGTCAAAAGAAAATTCGGTGGAATTAAAAGCTAGGGTGGTAACATTAAGAATGCAACGGGAATTCCACTGTTAAATGTAGAGGAGAGAGAGGATATGTGAAAAGAGCACATTGAAGGCCTCTATTGCGGGAGGATTTGCATGATGTGATAGAAGATAAAACAGGAGTCGATTCAGAAGAGATAGGGAATCAGTATTAGAAACGGAATTTAAGAGAACTTTGGCGGACTTAAGATGTAATAAAGCAGAAGGGATAGATAACAATCAATCAGAATGTCTAAAATCATTGGGGGAAGTAGCAACAAAAGGGCTGTTACCGTTGGTATGTAGAATGTATGTGTCTGGCGATGTACCATTTGACTTTCGGAGAAATAGCATCCACGGAATTCCGAAGACTGTAAGAGATGACAAGTGCGAGAATTATCGCACGATCAGCTTAGCAGCTCATGCATCCAAGCTGCTGACAAGAATAATACACAGAAGACTGGAAAAAAAATTGTGTTTGATGACGATCAGTTTGGCTTTAGGAAAGGTAAAGACACCGGAGAAGCAAATCTGACCTTGCGGTTGATAATGGAAACGAGACTAAAGAAAACTCAAGACACATTCATAGGATTTGCCGACCTGGAGAAAGTGTACACCAATGTAAGATGGTGCAAGAAATATAGGGATAAGCCTTAGAGAGAGACGGGTAATTTACAACATGTATAACAAACAAGAGGGAATAATCAGAGTGAACGAGTAAGAACGAAGTACTAGGATTAAAAATGATGTAAGAAAAGGATGTAGTCTTTCACCGTTTTGTTCACTCTCTACATCGAAGAAGCTATGACGGAAATAAAAGAAAGCTTCAGCAGTGCAATCAAAATTCCAGGTGAAACGATGTCAATGATACGAAACGCTGTTGACATTGCTGTTCTGAGTGAATGTGATGAAAAATTACATGATATACTGAATGGAAGGAACACCCTAATGAGTACAGAATATGGGTTGAGAGTAAATGAACAAAAGACGAAAGTAATGAGAATTATCAGAAATGAGAACATCGAGAAACTTAACATCGGGATTGATGGTCACAAAGTATATGAAGTTAATGAATTCTGCTACCTCAGCAGGAACGGACGGAGCAAGGAGGATATCAAAAACAGATTAACACTGGTAAAAAGGGCATTCGTGGTCAAGAGAATTCTACTAGTATCAAATATATGCCTTAATTTGAGGAAGAAATTTATGAGAATGTACGTTTGGAGCACAACATTGTATGATAGGGAAATATGGGCTGTGGGAAAACCGTAACAGAAGAGAATCGAAGCGTTTTAGACGTGGTGCTACAGACGAATGTTGAAAATTAAGTGGACTCATAAGATGAGGAAATAGAAGGTTCTGCGCAGCATAGGAGGTAAAAGGAGCATCTGGGAAACACTGACAAGGAGAAGGAAAAGGATGATAAAACATCTGTTAAGATATCAGGAAATGATTTCCATGGTACTAGAGGGAGCTCTAGAGGACAAAAACTGTAGAGGAAGATAGAGATCGGAATACATCCAGCAAATAATTGAAGACGTAGGTAGCTAGTGCTACGCTAAGATGAAGAGGCTGGCACATGGGAGAAATTCGTGGTGGGTCCCATCAAACCAGTCAGAAGACTGATGACTCAAAAAGAGAAAAAAAAGATCACTTTAGAATACCCACAAAGAATACGACTGAACAATATCTTCCGCAAATGGCAATATGACGGTCCTTCAAATGAAATACCATGCAGTCGATAAATGTGGGCCTGCCTGCCACTGTGGCCGAACGGGTCTAGGAGCTTCAGTCCGGAACCGCGCTGCTGCTACGGTCGCAGATTCGAATCCTGCCTCGGGCATGGATGTGTGTCATGTCCTTAGGTTAGTTAGGTTTAAGCAGTTCTAAATCTAGGGGACTGATGACCCCAGATGTTAAGTCCCATGGTGTGTAGAGCCATTTGAACCATGTGATAAATGTGTTTCAAGGTTCGTTGCACAGTTTTGGTATTGCCATGGCCTTTTTATAGCTGAACTGTTCACCCAAGGTAGTTTTCACTAACGGTCTTACGTCCAAATTCCACGCCTCTCCCCCCCCCCCCCCCCCCCCCCCGGCCACCACACTGACCTGAACCCCCGCAACACTGCGGAGGGAGTGCTTTGTCTATAATATTCTCTTATTCTCTTTCTTCACTTCCAAACATAGCAGTCTTTCCTTTGCTTTGTGAATCACCAAAAAAAAAAAAACAAATTTTTGCCAATTCTCTGGGTAATAACGATCCGTGTATTAGGATACGTTACAGGGTCCAGTTACCTACGCTGTTTGGCACTCCAACGAAATTCACATTAACTATACGCACATCGGTTTTCTTACCATTACCGAACCTTACACTCAAGCAATGTCTAAAGCGTAAACACAGAGTAACCCAGTACAATGGTAACGACTGGAGAGCGAAGCTCGCGACATCTGGCCGAGGTCCGTCCAGCTATATTTACGCTTTCAGCAGATGACAGGCAGCATCCTGCCGCCTGCTTAGGGTCTAGTGTGTACAAGACTGTCTAGTGTGAAATATTTACTGCAAAACCCTTAAGGAACATTACATCACTGACATTATTCTAGCTACAAGGTTTTGAATGCTGTTAGAAAAAAGTATTGCATTTGTAAAACACCTAGCTGCCCCATCATTAAAGATACAAGTGCTACCAATTACACATGATCCTTCCTTGACAGAAATTTTGTTCTGATACAATTCAACGTTAACTGTACTGCGATCCTTTAAAGCAATGGTCACGGCATGTCCAGTGTAAAAAAACAATCAAGCCACCGTTTTCTTGGAAGCGCTTCGAGTATCTACCATTTAAATTGGTTTCGGTTCATATTGGAGCACCCAAACAATTGATTTCTGCTTTGTTTCCAGCTCATACAAATACATCAGTTTTTCGTCTCCTGATATGATGTTGTATACGTGGTTTGCATTTCCTGGGACGAATTTTTTGAGCCCTTCCTTACATGTACTTACACGAACCTGATTTCGAGCTTCGACCGAATTTCGCGGAAATCTGTGGCAACAGATCTTACCCAGAGCTAAATTGTTCATCCAAAATCTATCATACTACAGTGTTAGGTATGCATAAGGTTGCCTCTGTAGCCACATCTTACTTCTCTTTTTTTTTTTTTTTTTATAACAAGAAGATATTTTCTATCACCCGCGCGAAGTTCATGGCTGACGGAATAAGTATCATGTTGAAACTACGCAGTTGTAGACAGTCTTTTCTGAGATTGATGAAATGACAAAAGTTTAAGAAATCAGTTTTAGGCATGTTGTTGAGTAAGGTCTTTACAAAAATGTCCAAAAAAAAAAAAAAACTCCAACGAAAACTTCCATATGAAATCTCCATTTTCAGGCAGGACGCCCCTAGCGTAACTCTCAGAAAGGTATTCAAAAACAACTACATTTTGAGCAAAGAAATCCAGTTTTAGATCATTTTGTAAGTGCGATGTTCTCATAATCTTCCCAACCACACTTTTAAATTAATGTAGTTTACCGCTCTATCGTTATCCATCTTGAAGAATTGAGGTAACGGTTGTGAAGATAATCGTTATCGTTATTTATCACACAATCTACAAATGTGAGGAAAGACAGCCACAGCTACGCGTTTTGGGAGTGGAGATCTCATCTCACAGATATCTGTGATTACTTCTCCATACACACGCACTTGGAAAAAAGAACAAGTCATGAAATAAAATAAAATTAAGATATTGGGAGATAAATATCTGATCATTTTGTGCTTTTTTAAAATGTGTGTTCATGAAGAGTGAACACAGGGAGGCAGATGATGGGAGCTTGATTCCCGATCTGCGTAGCTGTGGATAACATGTCTCACATTAGCTGTTGTGTGTTAAATAACAATAACGATTGCAGTTCAAGGTAAGCAATGAAAATATACTAGATACATATGTTGTGGTTTTGGGTTTGCATCACAAACTAAGACAAGTTTGCGAAATATTTTACAAATATGAAAAACGAGACCTAGTAAAGTCGAACACTAAGGTATTGAAACAGGTGTGGACGATGAAACGCCGAAAAAAATGTATTTTTAGGAAGGATATTTTTTAACAGTCGAATTTAAATTATGGGTTACCTGTTGACAGGAAGGTAATAAGAATATACAAAATAATAACTACGAAATAATCGATGGTAATCAAAAATAAGAGGGAATGAGAAACCACTTTCGTCATTGAGTACATGATGTAGTCGTCACGAGATTGAGGGAATGGCTACGCTCTTACGCACTTCAAGCATGCCAGCTTTACGAATGGTCTTACATTTTTTGGGACGGGTGATGGACTGTGTCATCTATTGTCTGAATGTACACGTATGTTGATTATGAAACTGACATTCGACAACAGACTTCAGAAAAACTCATTATATGGCACTAACCAACATAAAGAGAATTTGTCGGAGGTTTTAAGTCAAGATTTACTTAAGGCCGCCTCGAATAGACTATTCGTCACAGCCACTGCCTTCTCGATGTAGTAGACTTTCGCTTCCCTGTGCATGGGTTTTTCAGCTACTTTATTCTATTGGATGATCTGGAACTCATAATTAGTGTGCAAAATATGACAACGATTATATCAGTTGTGTCGTAAAATAGTTCCGAGCGCGTAGCTCTCCATGCTGCTTGCAGTAACTATTCATTCACCGGGACTCAAGAGTTACTGTAGATTTACAAAAATTCCGACTTTCCATTCGATAACGTTAAAGTTTTGAGGCAAATTATTGCTGCAAAGGATGTTGTGCTTCATTCAGAGACGATCTCAGCGATTTAGAATTTTGTCGTACCTAAGACAAAAACGCAGTTAAAGGCGTTCCTATATCTATCTATGAATGAGGAACCATTACTCGAGATGTTAAGAAAAATGTGTCATCAACTTGAACCAAACAGTGTCAACAGGTATTCTAAGACATAATGGGAGCACTTATGAATTTCAAGGTTCTTTATAAACCAGGTATGACTTCATTAGTAGGCTTAGGTGTTTGTTTTTCTCGTATTCGAATAATAGATAGGAAGCCTCTTGTCCAGCTGCGTTTGCAAGTCTGATTTTATCCGAATAAGAGTGTGTGTACACAACAACTCAACTGGATGTGCTGACTATAGTCTTGGCATTTACAAAATTTAACGGTTAATTATAAGGAGCTCGAGAAACTGTCTCTTGTAATCACAAGGCACTAAATTTTCGTCAGTTCTGTAAAGTGCTAAACGCTCACTTCATCCGACGGAAATTAGCTCTTCAAGAGCATAAATTTAGAAATATTTGCATTGTTGGTACAGATAATGCTACATTACTGGAAGGCCTTGATCAAGACCACTCCAGTGAATTTCCAGTCTTACGCATGAAGAATGAAATTTATAGTTGTTATTACTTAGAATTCTGCAAGAAAATGGCTAAGTTGCAGCAACTATATCTCTGGTGGCTTTTTTGTGAGACAACAATTAAACCAAGCAAGTAATCTTCCATTACAACACATTTTAAGGTATATGACGACATTCTATTTCACAACAGGAGTGGAAACTCACATGACTGCATCCAGTTCAGTTACGAGAAAAACTGATTTGGTTCACCCACTATTCTTGGGGGCATTTTAGTGCAGTAACATGTTCCAACAAGCTGCGTACATAATGTATTTTCACAATCTCATATGCAAAGTTCAGAGTACAATCAAGACATTCAATATACGTCAGGAGACAAAGCCGCATTACAGAGGTAGTTGAGAATTTTTGCATACTGTATTACCTAAACAATAGTTGTCCATAGTATCAGTGGATACTGCCTCATGCTTGTTGAGAATGAACATTCATTATAGCCTTCGATTTGTTTATGAGATATATCAAATTGTATCCAATTAAACCTGCCATTAATATGCCTATCATGGACCATTTGATCAATCATCATATCCCAAAGATGAGAGTCATCTGCCATACTTTCCCAAATCCCTCCAGTATTATGAGGTATCGTTGAAGAAGCACGTTGGAACAAAATAACGTACTCAGATTGAAGAAATAGTTGTTAATTTACTTCGTAGAGAAATAAGATTTACACCTGCTGAACTAACGTTCAAAAACGTTGAAAAATTGTGTGGATGGACAAGCTTCCACAGATTCCAGACGATCATTTCAATTTAAAAGGAAAAATCTGTCGAAACGTCATAAACCTGAGTGACCTGGCTCGGCAGAGAGAAATTGTCTATGATTGGAAGCTTGTCCAAACGCAACAGTTAGACGTGAAAATTTATACTCAAGAACCATCCAAATCCATCACTTATTAAAAAGAGAAAGAAGAAGAGGCAACTCTTTTACACGGGTCCATTTGAGGTGATGTGAATAACACATTCAGGTGCATATGTATTAGCATACCGTGGTACTCACAAAATAAAGGGTTTACATCATCATCAGGACTTTAAAAAATCCCAAAAGGGGAACAAAATAGATCATGTCATCCACTGATTCGTGTCGTCTTGTAGTGATTGTGGTCTGTAGATCAAATTTCTGGTTCGTTTTCCCCTCTGGTCGCCGAGCGGCGCTCTTGGTCTTTTGCGTGGCGGGTGAGTGCGGAAAGAACAGTCACCGGGGATGGGGAGGAAGGAAATCGGTTGGAGGAGGAAACATGTGCTGTCGCGCACTGGTGGTCGATGTCTTGACTGATTCGATTTGAGGAAAACGTTGGAACAGGAACGACTTTGATTATGATTAGATGATTACGGTGTGTAGTAAAGGCACCCCTTCCCGGTTGTCAAATGGTTCAAATGGCTCTGAGCACTATGGGACTTAACATCTTAGGTCATCAGTCCCCTAGAACTTAGAACTACTTAAACCTAACTAACCTAAGGACATCACACACATCCATGCCCGAGGCAGGATTCGAACCTGCGACCGTAGCAGCCCCGCGGTTCCGGACTGCAGCGCTAGAACCGCACGGCCACCGCGGCCGGCTCCCGGTTGTCGAACCGTGTTATTGTGATTTAGTTTTAACCAGACCGGTGCCACGATATTATTGGCCGACATTTGGAATTCGCCTTTGCCATTCCCTTGTGTGAAGCTGCTCTATGGCACGGTGAATGTTGCTTCATTTAAATCTTTTCCTCAAGCGTGGGCCTAAATCTTTCCTGAGTATTTTTTACCTTTTGGCTTGGATCATTTTAGGTGCTGCGCCCTTTCTGTACCAAGTTTTTCCGAGTCAGCCGGACCACTTTCTGGCCCTTGTATTTCCTTAAATTTATCAGCCCTCTTAAAGGACTGTGTGGTAACCACAACCAACTGCGGGAACGCCTTGGGCTGCGGATCGGAGCCGCCAGGTGGAGAAGCCGCCGGCGGTGGAGCACGCACCACCGGATAAACACAGGACCCTTCGGACGACAGACCAAGGGCAACTGACAACAACCGACCACGACCGACTATGAGTGACAGAACAAGGAAGAGATAAACAACGGAGGCTTGTGGAAACCACAACACCAAACACCAAACGTAAATCCACTCGGATCCAGAGCCAAGCAAATGCCAATAACGAGCAACGACCAGAACGCAGTACCGCCGAGATAGAAACGAAATCCAGAGCGAGTACCAGACTGGCTGGACTAGGGTTCTTTTTTTTACTTTATTGTTATTTTAAAACCTGTACAACAGGCAGGCTGTCAGCAGCACTCTACACTGCTCTTCAGCCATAGAATACACAATGAGAAAAAACAGTAAGAATACACGTAAGTAACAGAACGGTGGGCAATAAAACAGTAGACACATAAAGACAAACACGGAGCCGTTCACACTCGACGATAATCCACACTGAAAACTGTTGATACGACGCACAAACACTGAAGATGGCGATGGCACAGGTGAACGATGGAGTGCGACGGTGAACACTGAACACTAAACACGACGGCACACATGAGACACTGATGGCGATGATCTCTGGCACGCGAAAGTCCACGTAGCGTGTGCGAGTCCAGGGACCTGCCAAGAGAGGAGGGGGGGGGGGGGAGGGGTGGGAGAGGGAGAGGGGAGAGCAGAGATGCCATGGGCAGAGGAGATAGGGGGAAGGGAGGAGGGGGGAGGGGAAGCCCTGGGGAAGAGAGATGAAGGAAGGGGGATGGGGGGAAAAGGAGAGAGAAGGGAGGGAGGGTGCCTAAAGCAGAGGACACAGGAAGTGGGGAGGCAGGATCAAAGTTGATAGGAGGGGTAGATGGAGGAGAGGAGGACATCATCAGGAGGGGGAGCTGGCGGAAGCCACCTTGGGAGAGGGTAAGGAGGGTGGAGAGATGGAGACCGGGTGGGAAGTGGGAATACAAGCGCGGCAGCAGGCGGGGGCGTGAGAGGATGTGCGAGACGAGTGGGTGAGGAGGATCTAGTTTGCGGGAGGTGTACAGGATCCGTATCCTTTCAAGGAAAAGGAGGAGGTGGGGGAACGGAATGAGATCGTACAGGATCCGCATGGTGGAGGGGAGACAGATGTGATAGGCGAGGCGGAGAGCAAGGCGTTCAAGGATTTGAAGGGATTTATAAAAGGTAGGGGGGGTGGAGATCCAGGCTGGAGGGGCGTAACAAAGGATAGGGTGGATGAGGGATTTATAAGTGTGGTGTATGGTGGAGGGGTCCATACCCCACATATGGCCGGAAAGGAGCTTGAGGAGACGGAGTCGGGAGCCTGCCTTGGCTTGGATTGTCTGGAGATGGGGAGTCCAGGAGAAGCGACAGTCGAGGGTGACGCCAAGGTATTTAAGGGTGGGAGTGAGGGCGATAGGATGGCCACAGATGGTGAGATAGAAATCAAGGAGGCGGAAGGAAGGGGTGGTTTTGTTTACAATGATCACCTAGGTTTTGGAGGGATTGACCTTGAGCAACCACTGGTTGCACCAAGCGGTGAACCAGTCAAGATGGGATTGGAGAAGGTGTTGGGAGCGCTGCAGGGTGGGGGCAAGGACAAGGAAGGCGGTGTCATCGGCAAACTGGAGAAGGTGGACGGGGGGTGACGGCGGCGGCATGTCCGCCATGTACAAAAGGTACAGAAGGGGGAGAGGACGGAGCCTTGGGGCACACCGGCGGAGGGGAGAAAGGTGTAGGAATCTGTGTTATGGATGGTGACGTAGGAAGGACGGTGGGAGAGAAAGAAGCCGATCAGACGGACGTAGTTAATGGGAAGGGCGAAGGTTTGGAGCTTGAAGAGGAGACCAGAATGCCATACGTGGTCATAAGAACGTTCGAGGTCCAGGGAGAGGAAGATTGCAGAGCGACGGGAATTAAGCTGGTGGGAAAGGAGATGATTGAGGTGAAGGAGAAGGTCGTCGGAAGAGAAGGACGGCCGAATGCCACACTGGGTAACGGGAAGGAGGCAGTGCTGGTGGAGATGCTGGTGGATGCGTCGGGTGAGGATATATTCCAGGACCTTGCTGAAGACTGAGGTAAGGCTGATGGGACGGTAGGAGGAGATGGCGGACGGCGGTTTGCCAGGTTTAAGGAACATCAGGATACGGGAGGTTTTCCACAGGTCAGGGTAGTAACCGGTCGATAGGACTACATTGTAGAGCATGGCCAGAGTGGAGAGGAAAGAGACAGAAGCTTCACAAAGGTGACGATAGGTGACACGATCGTGACCAGAAGCGGTGCTGCGTTTTGTGCGGAGTGTAGCAATGAGATCCTGTGTAGTGATAGGGACATTGAGTTCTGTGTGTGCAATGTTGTCCAAGTACTGGAAACGAGGTGCGAGGGGAGGGACAGAGGTGTCAGTTCGATCGCGGACATCGGGAAAGAGGGAGTACTCGAACTGGGGATCATCGGGGATGGAAAACACATTGTAGAGGTAGGAGGCAAAGTGATTGGCCTTACTAAGGGTGTCAGGGAAGGGGTGATCATCGAAGAGCAGAGGATAGTAGGGGGAGGGTTTACTTCCGGTAAGGCGACGGAAGGCTGACCAGAACTTGGACGAGTTGATAGGTGGGGTAGCATTTAAATGGGTGCATGTCTGTCGCCAGTCCCGGCGTTTTTTAGCCGCGAGCAAATAACGAATGTGTCGCTGGAGTTGCCGGTGGCGTCGTAGTGTGTCCGGGTCACGCGTGTGGAGGAAGGCACGGTAGAGACGGCGGGATTCACGGAGGAGGAGGACGACCTGTGGGGGTGAGGTAGAACGGTAGGGGTGGATGGCGACAGTAGGGACATGGGCCTCCATGGCCTCAGACAAGGTTTGCTGGAGAAAGGAGGCGGCATGGGTTACATCATCAGGGTGGTGGTAGTTGAAGGGGTGGCTATCGACCTGGGTGGAGAGGGTATCCCGGTAGGCATTCCAGTTGGCATGGGAACAGTCATGGACGTACTTATGGGGAGGGTCATTACGAGGGTCAGAGCGGGGGCGACGACCATCAGAAACGGTGAGGAGTACAGGGAGATGGTCGCTACCAACAGGCTCCAGGGCATCCACCGTTATGCAGCCAAAGAGGTTGGGGGAGGAAAGGATAACATCGGGAGTGGAGTTGGATTCAGGACGGGTGTGGTGGGGGATGAGGATGAAGGGAGGAGAGGAACCAATGCCACCTCCATAACTGGGCGGCAGAACGACTATGGATGTTGAGGTCGGTGGCGATCACGTAGCAGGAGAAGGTACGGTCAATGTGGGAGAGGAAGTCGAAGAGAATAGGGGCGTTAGGGCGGACATTGATGGTGGCGCAGGTGACAGTAAGGCCAGGGAAGAAGGGACTAAGGATCAGGTGTTCAGTGGGATCGGGAAGGAAATGTTGGAGCTGAACTGGGATCTGGTGGTGGTGACCAATAGCAACTCCACCACGCGCAATCGGAAGGGGATTATCGGAGCGGTGAAGGAAGTAGGGCGACGTGTGGATGGTGTGGTGGGATTGGAGGAAGGTTTCATTGAGGAGGAAGGCATCCACGCAGTGGGGGGAAGGGTGTGCAGGAAGAGGTTCTTGTTGGCGGGAAGGGAGCAGATGTTGTTGAAAAGGATATGGTGCTGTCGCGTCATGACAGGGATTTAGACAAGGGTGTCAAGACGGGAGAAGGTGAAATGGGCCTGGTTGTTGGAGTAGGTGGCACACAGTTTTAAGTGGAAAATGGAACGGGCGGCGAGGGATACCTGTTGGAGGGTGTGAGGGCGCTGGAAAGGGTGGACGTTTAGTCGGACAATGGTGAGGAACCTGATGATGACCTCAGCGGTGGGGGGGGGGGAGGGGAAGAAGGGAATTGCCAGGAGGGGTGGGGGCGTCCAGAGGACGGACAGGGACGGTGAGTTCAGGAGTGGTCGGAGGGGGTCAGGCTTTACACTTTTGGGAGTAGGTGGGATGGAGGAGATTGCAGGTATCGCAGGAGGGAGGGGATTGAAGGTTAGGGCACTGCCAGAGGAAGTGCACTTGCCTACAATGCAAGCAGGTGGGGGCCTCGTGACACTCGGATGTTGGGTGTGCGCTATAGCGCAGACACCTCTGGCAGCGCAGGGATTGAGGAGGGGAACGGGAGGGGTCGACCTTATAGCGCTGGTTGAAGAGGAGGGCACCCTCCTTCAGGAGATGGTCAATGGAGGGGGCATCCTTGGATAACACCCGCATAAGGTGGGTGGGGCCGGCCGAGTTGAAAATGTGGCGGACCACCCGCACCTCGAGCGTGGGATGCGCCTTGAGCTCCTCCAACACCTCCTCCTCCATGATCAACGGACTGAGCCGAGTGATCACGGCGGTGAGGGTCGGCGGGTGGTGCGGGGGTTGGGGTTGGCAGGTAGGAGATGGAGACGGAGCAGGGGTGAGGGAGGCGTTGGGAGAGGCGGGAGAGGCGGGAGGTGGGAGAGGATGTCAGTATGGATAGTTGGGCTGGGGGAGGAGATGAGAATGGAATCCCGCCTTGGAGTGAGGAGAGAGATGGGGGTACCAGGGAAGTGTTGGCCGAGGAGGAGGGAGAGATTCTGGACCTCAAGAAGGGAAGGATCGGGACGGGAGATGAGGTATTTGTATAAAGAGGGGGGGAGGAGGAGGAGGAGGAGGAGGCGGAGGGAGCAGGACCAGGCGGGGAGACATCCATGGCATCCTGGGGGGGGGGGGGAAGGAGGACGGGGCGGGACTTTTTTGGGAGCAGAGGAGGTGGTGGTGCCACTAGGGCGTTTAACGGTGCCAGAAGGGTGGGTGGTGACATGAGGGATGGGAGCTATAGGGAGGTGGCGGGAAGGGGCAGGTCCCGGCGTGGATGCAGCAGTCAGCGCCGGAGAAGGTGACGGTGAAGGCGACGGCGACAGCGACGGTGGTGGTGGTGATGGCGAAGGCGATGGGGGGAGTTGGGCATGGGCAGTGGCCTGATGGGCCACCACCCTAGCTGGAGCTGCAGTGAGAGGCTGGGGGAGTGGGGGGAAGGGATCAGAGGGAGAGGAGCGGGAGGAAGAAGCTGGAGGGGGGGCGACAAAGAGCGAGGGCGAAGTGAGAGTGAGAAGAGGAGGGATGGGAAGAGGGGAGTGTGACTGGGAACACCATGTAATGGTGGTGATGGCGGCGGAGGGGGAAGTATAAACTTTGGCTGTGGTGGTAGTGGTGGTGGGGGCTGACATGACGACAGGGATAAACAAAAATGCACAGGACGAAAGGGAAAGGAAAAAACTGAGGACAGACAAATACGAAGACGGATGAAGACGAAGACGGATGAAGACGAGGACGGACGAAGACCAGAGTCCCACGCTGCTGGCGCTGGCGCTAACGCCGACGACGGCTGGCAGGAATGCTGCAGCTGCTGCTGCTGCCGCGGACGGGGCCGGGGCCGGCGCTGCTGCTGCTGCTGCTGCTGCTGGAGGGCTGGCTGGCTGGCTGGCTGGCTAGACTGCTGCTGCTGGAGGGCACGCTGGCTGGACCGCCGCTGCTGGAGGGCTGGCTGGCTGCTGCCGGTTGGACCGCTGCTGCTGCCGCTGCACGGCTGGACCGCTGCTGCTCGGCTGGCTGGCTGGCTGGCTGGCTGGCTGGCACCTGAAAACCTAGCGCTTCGATTAGTGCTGGAACGGCACAATCGAAGGGCGGTATCCTTGCGGAGTACCGCCAGAGATGGCTGGACTAGGGCAGAGCGGGTCCCTATGTACGAAACCGGAGGGAGCGGCTATTGGCCGCTGTCTGCACGTGGCTTAGCGGTGGCGCCCTCGCTGCACGAGAGCCGCTGCGCGGAATAGCCGCCGCGGAGGCGGAGCCCTCTATGAGCTGACCACGTCCATTTGTTCTGCCGCGTGTTCGACTTCCGCGGCGGAAGGTACTAGAGACTGGGTTAAATTTTGGTTTGCAATTTAAAACCATTCTGTTTGCTTAAACATTTTTACTAAGTTCGTGCTAGTCGTTGTTATGTTTGACTTCAGAGCCTCTTGCTTCAAATTTGTCAGGATCATGTTAAATCTGGCGCCTGTAATTTACGATCATGGTGTTAGCATGGGACATTTAAGGTAAAATATTTTGCTATTTTTTTAACTGGTTAAGCCATTGTGCTCCTTTAAAGTATTCCACTCACTGTTTTAAAAACTGCTGATTTCTAAAAGCTTATTTGTGTTTACTACTGTTGCTTTTAAAATTTTTTAATAAAAGTGAATCACTTGGCAAATAATGAATGATGTCATAACCTGGGGCCGAGACCTTCCATGAACTTCTGTTAACCTGGCTTTCTGGAGCTTATTCACGGCTGCACTAGCACTGATAGAAGTGAATGCTGGTGTGGAAATCTCAAACAGACCTCGGTGCTATAAAGGTCGACGTCACCCAACCTCAGGTCCCTACCAATTAGCTCTACGTTTAATCTTCAGTAGCCTGATAAAGTCTTAAATGAAATAGTAAAAGTTGGTTCAAGTCTCTTGTGACGATATATAAAAGGAACAATTTTATTATGTCTATAACGTTAAACAGTCTATAACCGTATACAACGATGGTAACGAAACTTTGTAATTAGTGCGAAACTAGTCTGATAATGATCAAGGAAAACATTCAATTTATCAAGTACTAAAGACTTATATTTGACAGTTATCAAACTGCGTAATAAGTGCTCAGTTATTCTCATAATTGTCAAAGGAAAACATTGAATTTGTAAGGTGCTTATAACTTTTGTTGACAGTTTTCAAGCTGTTCGCGTACAGGGTATGTTGACGTTTACAGCTAATGTGCCGGGAAATAATTGCGAGCGCGTAGTGCTCCACGCCGCTTACAGTAATTATTCTTTGGAACTGTATGCTATACGTAAAACGAATGACAAATGGACTTCAACTTCAGTCCCAATGAAGTAGGTCGATGTTTAATTAGCGGCTGCACAATACATTGTTCTATACCTGCCACGTTGTACGCATTTCTGGAAATACTGAACTGCCCCATATGTGAACGGAATTACCGAAGTTACGTCAAAAGCATTAGGGAATTGTGATACCATTCTTTGGGAATATAATTATTTATAATAGAAATTTGTTCATGTCTTCTTTATTTAGTTATTTTCCCCGTATTACATAAATCAGCTTGTGTCGAAATTAGCAGAATCGACACTAAGTTGGATGATAAATAGAACCTGCAATCGCTTATTAATTTCATGTGAAGGCAATAAAATCTGCTTTCAGCTTCTTTAATTACACCACAACTGGTTACAGCTATTATCCACTAATGGATGAACTGTGTAGATGCACTGTACAATTTCTTAGCCATCTTAAAACAGACTGAAATACAGTTGACTTTTATCTTAGCGTTTTCGGAGCCGAGAAGACATGATCGATGCAAGTACCATATCTGCAGGAGTATTTATGAACATTGGACACGCTTCTATGAGTTTAACATTCATATTTTATTATAAGTTAACCTTTTCTTGCCTGATCATTACCTATACTTGGGAGCCAAGTGCGAAGTAAGATTTCTCGTAGTAACACTTGTTCCCTTTGAACAGGCTCGTGATTGTCTTTAGTTACTATGGGGAGACCATTTGTCACACACTGAATACAATACTAGTATATGTATACACAGGATATAATGGGCATACTTGCAAGTACTTTTACATGTCGTACCTTAATAGGTACACACATCAGTGCGTTTTGATTGTGTTTTCTCTGTCTTGAGAAGTCTTTTAACAAACACGTCAAACTTTGTGACCTCATGCTTTATGTATGTCTTGTAACTGCAGCACCGGACTAAGCCTGTCAGTATCCACTAATCATTTTGCGTCCATGCGTCTACTTTTCAACAGCTGAGCTGGTGCCCAAGGGAAAATAATCCATAATGGATTTCTCTTCTATCGGACAACAAACAAAACAAAACATGCAAACAATGTTATTTATTGCTCTTCAACATAGTCACCCCCCGCCACAACACACTTTTGACGACGTTCTTACAGCTTCTGGAAACTATCAGCAAAGGCCTCCTGTGGAATCGATGGCAGGAAGTCTTTCACACGATCTTTGACGGCATTCACGTTCGCACAACGTTCACCTTTCATGGGCTACTTCGAGCGGGGAAACAGGAAGAAGTCCACGGAAGCCAGATCAGGAGAATACGGAGGGTGTTCAAGAACAGTTACCATCTTCTGCGCCAGAAATTGGTGTACACCGATCGCGCAGTGTGCAAGGGCACTGTAATGGAGCAGCATCCATTTTCCAGTCCTGTGCAACTTGCCCGAACCCGCCAGATACGCTGTAGCAGTCGGTTCAAAACGGACTGCTAAAATGCAGCAATAATGGTTTGACCTGCAAGAACAATTTCCTTGTGGATGATGCCGTTGTTGTCGAAGAAGGCGATCAACAGTGTTTTCACCTTGGACTTTTGCTGACGGTTTTTTTTTTTTTTTTTTTTTTTTTTGGTCGCGGGAAGGACGGTGAACACCATGACACTGATTTCCGGCTTCATTCCGGATCGAACTGATAGCACCAGGTCAAGCCTGTGAGCTTGCGCGGCACAAATCGGCAGCAGATCTTCCGCTTACCCAAATCATCGCGGACGATTTGTGCACCGTACCCTTGCTAATTCCCACCTCCGCAATCAATGTGAGAGTTCGTCGCCGAACTAGTGCCAGCATTTGTCGCACTTTCTCGATCATTTCTGGGATATGCTTGCCGATGGCCGACCTGAACGTGGCTCATTCTCAGT